>NC_135618.1:65405382-70205382 GCF_053574225.1 Canis aureus
GATTCCCCAGGGGAATCAATCTATCTATCTATCTATCTATCTATCTATCTATCTATCTATCTATCTGAGGAGGGCTGCTTTGCAGAAGAGGGCCATTCCTGAGAGATGGATCTGGGCGTATTAGAAAGGTGAGCCTGAGTGTCAGGGCCGCCTCATGGGGGAGCCAGCCACCTGAGAAAGCTGGGAGCTTCCCGTCCCAGGGTAGAGCAAGCCAAGAGGAAGGGGGAGGTGTCAGAGTAGAGAAGGATCAGGTGGGGGCGAGCCTTGAGGTGTCTGGCCGCTGATCCACCAGGCTACACAGGTGTTAGGTTCCAGCTTTCTCACATGAGGCAGTGACCTGGGGCCAGCCATCACTGTCCTCTTGGCTGTGGCTTCGTATCCAGTGCACAGTAGACAAGAAGTAGTAGCATCCTCTCACTTGGCCTTTTCTGGGGTCAGGCTTCCTGGTGTTGGGCCTTTGCTCCAAGCCAGGCAGCAAATGGCCAGCTTTGAGAGAAGGGCCCAAAGGACTCTCAAGGTCAAGCATGTGTGATTCAGCTGCACTTCCAGAGCCTTACAAGCAAAGAGATTGGTGGGGCACCTGCTCACAACCCACTCTAGGTGGATGTTCCCATTTCCCAGACAGGTACATAGATGGTGATATGACTCCTCAAGACCACTTAGATAAGACATAGGGCCCCATGGGCAGCCTGGGTGGCTCAGCGGTTTAAGCGCCTGCCTTCGGCCCAGGGTGTGATCCTGGTGTTCCGGGATTGAGTCCCACATCAGGCTCCCTGCATGGAGCCTGCTTCTCCCTCTGCCTGTGTCTCTGCCTCTCTCTCTCTCTATCATAAATAAATAAAAATTTAAAAAAAAATGCTTGTCGAGTGAATATGTGGCCCCTGGTGGAAACTTGCAGCACAGAGCCCAGGGCTTTCATCACCTCTGAGTAGGATCACAAGAGCTGGAACTGGCGGGCGGGCGGGCGGGCGGGCGGGCGGGGGCCCGCGCGACACAGGACTCCTGGCATCCTGGGCATGCTGCTGTATCACTTCCTCTGGGCCAGCTGTGTGCACATCAGAGAGGTAGCCTAGGATCAAAGGAATGGGACTGCTTCTGGAGCCCACTCCACACACCCACTGTGGTGTTTTATGTACTGAACTAGGAAAACCTGCCAAGGTGAGCTCAGGGGATCATCACAAGTCTTGTTGGGTTTTGGAAGCCATCAGGTCTTAGATTTTGTGCCCACTGACCCGTCACCTTGCTGAGTAGAATTACTTGGGTCCCTCCAAACTTGCTACAACACCAAGAGATTCCAAGGCACGTCCGGCCCTTAGGAGGGTCTTTGCTCTTCTGTAAGGTGGGAGGCAGTGGGCCACCATATTCCCAGGGTCCACAGTGCCCCAAAGGTGCAGCCCAGGGCTGGAGGGAGCCCCAGGCCCATGGAGGGAGGGGCAGGGCCCCTCAAGATCTCAAATCTAGATTGGCTGGATTCTGGGCCTCCTACTCCCTCTGGAGAAAGGAGGGCAAGGGGCACCCTGCATGGAGGTCGTCCACTTTGCCACAGCTTCTAGCTGACGTTAAGGCAGGCCAGTCTTGGAGCACTGCATTAAAGTCAGAAAACACTTTCAGCGCCAGGCAGACCCTGCCCCCCAGGAGCGGCCTGCACTGGAAACCCAGGCTGAATGCACAATAAGGGACGCATCCCAAGGCAGAATCCAGACCCCAGGGCAGGACTTGCCCAGAGCCAATTAGAGCACTCTGCAACCGGACATGCCTCCACACCCGGGCACCGGACGGGCCCCGGACGCCACAGGATGCTGCCCTGCAGAATCCCAGCTCAAGTGCTTTCTTTGGCTACTAGGGAAGGATCATCCCCCAGGAGAGCTGGCAGAAAAGGTGGAAGCCCACCCAGAGAGTCTTGTGGCCAATCAGGAAGGACAACAGACAGCTAAGACAAAGGTACATGGTCTAGGAGCCCCCACCCCAAAAGGACACCAAACTCAGACGTCCCAATACCAGGAGGTCGGCACCTGGAATACCGCCCCTCCCCCTTTTTAGTATAGGCTGCCCACTTTCCTGAAGCATCTGGGCCCCAGAACTTTGAGAAATAGGGGTATACAGTTATCAAGTCTAGGCCAGTACCCATAATTCCCCTCAATCCACCTCTCACCCTAGGACTCTTAAAATGTCAAGGTTAGATGCCCCTGATCCCCCTTCCAAGATAGGGACAGCTTGGTCCCCCTGCTGCCCCACCCTTCTCCCCAACACCCAAGAAGCCACATCTCCTTTCTTTAAGGTGTGCACTTTATTGAACTGGTCTCAAGTCAGTGTACAGGTAAGCCCTGGATGCCTCCATGCCTCAGCCCCACTCCCAGGGAGACCAAAAGCCTTCATAAATCTTCAATTGGGGGACAAAAAACAAGGGCCGTGATGGCAGACCATTCAAAATAAAACAAAAAGAACAAGTATTAAGGCGAAGATTAAAAAAAATTTGGACTACATAATTTACACAAAAGCAATTCTCTTTCCCTCCCCTGTGTGGACTCGGGCGAGGACAGGCCCTTCTCTGCAGGGAGAAACGGGGTGGCTTTTGGGAAGGCAAAGGACTTCCTGTAACAATGCATCTCACGATATTTGGAATGACTATTAAAAAAAAAAAAAAGAACAATGTACAATCAAAGTCCTCGGCCACATTGTAGAACTTTGGGGATGCTCGCTCCAACCCACTGCTGTCACCTTCTCCGTTCCAGTTTTTAAATCCTGAGTCAAGCGCCAAAAAAACAAAACAAAACCGAAAAAAAAAAAATAAAAAAAAAAATAAAAAAAATTAAAAATTCAAAAACAAAAATTAAAAAAAAAAAAAAAACAAATAAAGCCATGCCAATCTCATCTCGGTTTCTGCGCAAGTTAGGTTTTGTCAAGAAAGGGTGTAACGCAACTAAAGTAACAGTCCGCCTAGAAGCATTTGCGGTGGACGATGGAGGGGCCGGACTCGTCGTACTCCTGCTTGCTGATCCACATTTGCTGGAAGGTGGACAGTGAGGCCAGGATGGAGCCCCCAATCCACACAGAGTACTTGCGCTCAGGGGGTGCGATGATCTGGGGGAAGAAGAGTAGAGTGAGCATGAGATCCAGCCCTGGAAGGCAGAGGAGCAAGCCCACGGGAGCCACCCCCACGTGCCCAGGCCAGCTAAGTCCCCAACCTTGATCTTCATTGTGCTGGGTGCCAGGGCAGTGATCTCCTTCTGCATCCTGTCAGCGATGCCAGGGTACATGGTGGTTCCACCAGACAGCACTGTGTTGGCATAGAGGTCCTTGCGGATGTCAACGTCACACTTCATGATGGAGTTGAAGGTAGTTTCATGGATGCCGCAGGATTCCATGCCTGGGAGGAAACAGAAGCTGGACTTAGCTTCAGGGGGTGGCCACGAGGGGGACTCTGCGGTGGGGGGGGAGGGAGGCTTGTCACTTACCCAGGAAGGAAGGCTGGAAGAGAGCCTCTGGGCAGCGGAACCGCTCGTTGCCAATAGTGATGACCTGCCCGTCGGGCAGCTCATAGCTCTTCTCCAGGGAGGAGCTGGAGGCCGCGGTGGCCATCTCCTGCTCGAAGTCCAGGGCCACATAACACAGCTTCTCCTTGATGTCACGCACGATTTCCCGCTCGGCGGTGGTGGTGAAGCTGTAGCCACGCTCCGTGAGGATCTTCATGAGGTAGTCGGTCAGGTCCCGGCCAGCCAGGTCCAGACGCAAGATGGCATGGGGGAGGGCGTACCCCTCATAGATGGGCACCGTGTGGGTGACCCCGTCACCGGAGTCCATCACGATGCCAGTGGTGCGGCCAGAGGCGTACAGGGACAGCACAGCCTGGATGGCCACGTACATGGCTGGGGTGTTGAAAGTCTCGAACATGATCTGTAGGAGGAGAGGGGCCAAGTCACGCTCCGGAAACCACCACCAGAAGTGGCCAGGCCAGACCGGGAACATGCAGAGAAAAGTGCAAGGAACACAGCTACATGTGCTGGGGATCCTGGGATGGGGATTCACTTCAGACCTACTGTGCACCTACTGAATACACACTCCAAGGCCACTTGACACAAGCCTCATTGGCTTTGTCACACGAGCCAGTGTTAGTACCTACACTCACAGCATCTTATAACCTCAAACACCTAATCAGAAAGGCAAACACCAGAAAAGATGCCATCTGGGAATAAGCAAATAGAACCTGCAGAGTTTCCAAAGAAGACTCAGTTCAAAGAAGAAAATCCTAGGAGAATGGCAGAAGAAAGAACAAGTGAGAAAGGGCGTGGCACGGAAAAGCAAGAAAGGATGGGGTGGCCGCCCACAAAAGGCCAGCGGGCCACTGACCTGGGTCATCTTCTCACGGTTGGCCTTGGGGTTCAGGGGGGCCTCGGTCAGCAGCACCGGGTGCTCCTCGGGGGCCACGCGCAGCTCGTTGTAGAAGGTGTGGTGCCAGATCTTCTCCATGTCGTCCCAGTTGGTGACGATGCCGTGCTCAATGGGGTACTTCAGGGTCAGGATGCCCCTCTTGCTCTGGGCCTCATCGCCCACGTAGGAGTCCTTCTGGCCCATGCCCACCATCACGCCCTGCGGAAGGAGGGGCGAGGCGCCCTGAGCGCGGGCCCGGGGCCCCAGAGAGCCACCCCGAAAGCCGAAGGCCAGGCCCTCCCCCTCCCCCCAGGTCACACGCGAGGCCGGCGCCCTACCTGGTGCCGGGGGCGCCCCACGATGGAGGGGAAGACGGCCCGGGGGGCGTCGTCGCCTGCGAAGCCGGCCTTGCACATGCCGGAGCCGTTGTCGACCACAAGCGCAGCGATATCGTCATCCATGGCGAACTGCGGGGACCGCGGGGCCTGAGCCGGGGGTCGGGTGGGGCCGCCCCCGCCCAGCCCACTTCCGGCGCGCCGCAGCCTCGAGCCGCCAGGGGGCGCCGGCGCGCGCCCACATTGGGGACAAAGGCGGCCGGGCCGGCAGCGTTATTACCATAAAAGGCAAACGCTGGTTAGAGGCGGCCCCGCGGCGCGCGGCAGGAAGCCAGGCCCCCGCCCCCTCCCCACCCGGGGCTGGCTCCGCCCCCGCCCCGTTCAAAAACGCGCCGGCCGGGATGGCGCGAGGCGGACACGCCTGCGGGAGCCGGCGGCGCGGGGAGGAAGTGCGCGCAGGCGCCCTCGCGCCGCGGCGACCCCACCCCTTCCGGCCGGCCGCGGCCTGGGGCCCAAGCGCGCACGCGCATGCGCAGCCGCGCGCCCAGCCCCCACCCGCCTGGCGGGGCAGCCGCCGCGCCCTCCCACCCACCCGGCCGCCCGCCGCTGCGCCGGGCAGCCCGAGCGAGCGGACGAACCGAACCGGGCGGCCCGCTGGGATAGAGAGCCGCGGCCGCCTAGGCCGGGGTAGCAGCACACCGGGGGCGCGCGGTGCGAGCGCAGTCCCGGCCCGAGCGAGGGGCGCGCGGCCCCTCTGTCCGCCCGGCGGCTCTGTCCGTGCGCGGGGCCGGAGGCCGAGGGGCCCGCCCGGAGGCGGCGGAGGCGGAGGCGGAGGCGGCGCGGGGCCGCAGCGCCGGGCCGGCCCGGGGCCTTACCTGGGGGTGGTGTAAACCGGCGGCGGCGGCGGCGGAGCGGCGAGGGCGAGGGGCCTGTGCTCGCGGGGTGGACGCGGTCTCGGCGGTGGCTGCGCGTCGCGCCGCCGGGTTTTATAGGGCGCCGCTGCGGCCGCTCGAGCCATAAAAGGCAACTTTCGGAACGGCGCGCGCTGATTGGCCCCACGCCGCTCACTCACCGGCCTCGCAGCACAGTGCAGCATTTTTTTACCCCCTCTCCCCTCCTTTTGCAAAAAAAAAAAAAAAGAGAGAGAGAGAAAGAGAGAACGAGCCGGGCTGGGAGAGAGCGAGAGCGAGATTGAGGAAGAGGAGGAGGGAGAGAGTTTTGGCGTCGGCCGCCCTTGGGTGCTGGGCCCCTGCACGCCGCCCTGCCGGGCAGTCACCGCTCCGGCCCCCAGTGTTCTCCACCCTGGGACCCTCCGGGTGGAGACATCACAGAAGCAGGGAGCACCCCACTGGGCAAGGGTCAGCATGGGTGCTGGGGTCCCTGGTTGCTGTGGGTGCTTAAGGAACAGTTGCAGGGGGAGGATTGTTCAACCTCAACTCAACGGCCTGGAAAGCCTGGATTGGGGCGGGGGGCTCTGCCTGGAGGTGCTCAGCTTGTTAAGTGAGGGGCACTACTACTCCGGGACCTGGCGCAGAGTGGTATGGTGTGTGGGGAGTCAGGGAGCGTGTGGCCACTTAACAGGGGCCTCAGGCCCCAGAGACAGGACAGGCATCGGGAGCAAGTGGCTGGAAGTTCCCTGTGAAGAGAGCTCCAAGCTTCCCCTGCAGCAGGCCTGGAGGTGGGCTCTGTAGAGCAGAGAAACTGTTCCCATGGAGCCAGACTGCTTCCAAGAGCTGCCTGGTCACACCCAGCCAAGCCAGACCTGGGCCGTTAGCCCACGACCCAGGCAGCTGCTGGGCAAAGGCAGGCAGGGCTGCTCAGCAGCCTGGGGCCCACCATCCATCCTCTGTCATGTGTAGCCACAGCGGAACTGCTGTCCTGAACCATCTGGAGCCTGCCAAGGATCCTTAATGCCCCAGGGATGGGTTAAGCTGAGGGGGGGGGGGGGCAGGATGGCAGGGACAGGAGCTGAAGACCAGCTGCCCTCAGCGAAGACCCTCTCCTTGTCACCCTTTCCTGCCTGGGTTCCTCCACCAAACACTGGGCAAGATCTGGGTGCCCAGGAGTGTTCTGGGTGGCTCCCTGCTCTGAGAGCTGCCAGTCTGGCAGGCAGAGCCTGTACCCAGATGGTGGTCAACAATGATCCTTGAGTGGCAGACAAAAGCCCAGGGGCTGTGGGACCACAGAGGGCCATCAGCCTAGAGGACTGCTCTACAGAGCCTTCTTGGAGGTGGTGACAGGAAGTTGAATTTTCACACAGCAGGAAGGGTGGTCTAGGTAGGGACACTGGCCTGTAGCCACTGGTCTGTCTAGGCACCCCAAGCCTGCCCAGGGCTTTGCTGCACATAGTAGGTGCTTCTGCGTTGGGCATTGAAACCAGTGAACCATTAGTCTATATATGGATGTGCAGTCCTTGGCCAGAGAAGCAGTGGCCTGGTCCTGCCTACCACAGGTGGCTGGCCGAAAGGCACTTTGCAGTTACAGGGGCCACATCTAGTGGGAAGGGTAACCATCACCCAGCGCACAGCAGAATCCTCAGGCTCAGAGCCACATGCCAGCATCCCCAGAGAACTGCCAGGAGCCTCGCTGCAGCTCTCCAATCACCGCTCCGGGCTTGGGGGAATGTTCCCAGCCTGTCCACTCCCTGCCTCCCAGGGACTGCTCTGTCCCTGGCCTTATAGCTCTCAGTCATGGGCATCAGGCCAGCCAGCTGCCCTGGGGCCTGTCAACCCTGCGATTCAGGGGCTGGGGAGCAACTCTCTTTTTTGCCTGTCAGTAAGGGCTGCTCGTGGCCATTGGCTGATCCTGCAGGGGGGCTGAGCAGGCTGGGACTAGGGCTGCAGGGCCACGGACAGACGGAAGGCTCTAGGGCGGTTCTAGGCAGCTGTGTGGGGCGGAGAGCAGGCCTGCTCCCCAAGCAGGAAGCAGGACCTGTGTAGCCACCTCGCTTGTTCTCCACCGGGGTGGGCCAAGGGCCTGCACCACCCCAACCTCACCTCAGACTGCAACACTCCCGGCACTAAGTCTGCAGCCATGAACTCCTGCTCCTGGTGCTCTCCTGGCATCCTTCACAGCCCATCACAAAAGGCCCTTTTGGTGGGGTGAGCCCTTTGGCATCTGCAGCCCATACTGCCCTTGCACTCAAGACACTGCACCGGGCTGGCATTTGCAGCTCGGCCTCCCCCACCAGACCTTGAGCCCTGGCTTCCACCTCTCCCACTGCACCCTCCCCAGGGCTCAGTGCTGGTGAATGAACAAGTGACTTGGTCACCAAGTGATCTTGGGTATCCTCACCCCTCCAAAAGGACTTTGGAAGAAGGAGGGCTTCGGGGGAGCAGTGGGGGGGAGGGGGCTGGGCCGCAAGCCTAGGGGGAGGGGAGGAGAAAAAGAGGAAGTGGAGCCTGCCAGAGGAAGGGGGAGGAGACATGCGGGAGAGGAAGTGAACAGGTTCTTTGCTTGGGAACTTTGCCCTTGCAGGGAGTTTTCAGAACTGTCACTGGGGCAGGCTCAGGCCCCAGACCCTTAGCCTGGCTCAGCCAATGGGGACTTTACCTGCTCTTGGGTGCTTTTTTTTTTCTCTTGTGGTCCCCCCCTAACCCGCAAGGCGTTCTAAGCAGGGGACATTTACAGCCCTCCCAAAGGACCACTCCCTGCCCCTCTCTAGAGACATAGCTGCCCAGCTACCTGGCCCTGGGTGCTTGAGCCCCACTGCTGCCCTACCAGGTGAGGACCCTGAGCTCCACTTCTTGGAAGGAACCGATGCGTGATGGAGGAGGGATGTGTGGCTTATGGACTGTTGGCTGGGGGAGGGGGTGGAGATGCTGCACTTAGGAGGTGCTCAGTGAGGGCTAACTGACGAATGAGGGTGTGGAACACTCTAGGTGACACACATCCTCTTTACAGATGAGGAAACTGAGGCACGTCTGGGAGTCCAATGTGAAAGACACTAGGTGCAGAGCCCCGGGGAGCCTCACACTGCCCCTTCGTAATAGTGTCCCCTGGAGTCTTCCCAGGGACTGGGTCCAAAGGCCATTCCAAAGTCTAAATTCTTGGGTCCCACTTCCCTCCTCAGTGTTTATCTCCTGGGTTCCAGAGAGAAGAGCCACCAGCTTTTGGTCACATAGCAATAGGTCCTGAGGCCCCCAGCCTGCAGTCTCCAGCGACCTCTTTCCCCTGCCCTCCTTCCTTGCTCCTAGGATAGTCTCAAAAGGAGATTCTGGACCTCACAACTCCTGAGGGACTGGGCTTGCGTCTCTTATGCCCCCTGCCCAACTTTTCCTATGCCTCAGGGCCAGATCTTTGGGATGCCCCCTCCAGGAAGCCTGCCATGATTTCCTCCTTCCACTACCATAAAAACAGTAGTCTTCCTGCTTAGGGGAAACAACCCAGCTAGGATCACACAGCCAGGGCAACAGCCAGGAGCCAAACCTCCAGGATCACACGGCTCTTGCATTCGACATGCCAGCACCAACCAGCCAGGCATGCTTCCAGAGTGGAACAGCACCAGACACTGTTTTGAGCAACACTCTGCACAAAGCAGGTGTGATCCCAGAGACAGATGAGAGAGCAAATGAGAACTGGCTCTGCCACCAGGTTTCCTCAGGAAGGAGAGAGCTTCTTAAAGGGCAGTCAGAGAGCACCCCCCCCTCACCCACTCCCACCGCCCCCCCCCCCCCAGGAGATGAGCAACCAGCTGAAGGGAGCCCCCTAGGGCAGGAAGGCTGGGCTGGGCCCTCTGTGCACTCCTGGGCTGGAGCCAGGGCCTCAGTCCCCACCCAGACCTGGCCTTTAGCCATAGTCTCCGAGGGCCTCCGATGTCCCCGGGCTACCATGCTCCCTGAAAGTCATCCCCCCAAGGGGGATCCCCACCCTGGAGAAACTGGGAACTTCTGATATGTCTTGGGAGAGTTTTTAAAAATCCTTAAAAACCACCATGTCTCTTCCTGTGCCCCAGGGCACTCCGAGAAAGGCCTGGCCCTCCTGGGAAGTTCCCAGCCTTGCTTACTTGATTGAATTTTCAGAAATAGCAAACAAGCTTCCCTGGGCTCCCCACCTTCTACACGCACCAGCTGAGCCCGGTTGTTCGGGCCCTAGACTGGCTGCTGGGAGGGCTTGCAGTCCCCACTCCACAGACGAGAAACCTAGGCAATCCACACAGTGGACAGGGAGCCAGACCCTGGGACCTGAAGACCCTCCCAGGCAAACTAGGGGGCGTGGGGAGTCTAGGGTGTCCCGACCTCCCCCGCAGTTGTCCTGGGAGGGCCTCCAAGCCCACTCATCACAACAACTCCCCTGGTGCAGGTGGTGACCTGTCCAAAGCCACCTAGAGGCCAAGGTAGTTCTCGGACACCTGGCTCCTTTCATTTTCCAGACCAGGGCCTGCAAAGCCAGGCAACAGATAGGCCAACAGATGGGCAGGTCAGATCAAGTTGGGGTGGGGTCAGCACCAAGTTCAAGGCCAGGTGAGGTTCTGAAGGCCACTTGCCTGGACACCCTGGGGTGTGGGCAAACACACCCAGCCCAGCGGGAATCACAGGGACAAGAGGCAGCACACAGACCTTGCACCTGAGGCCTCTGTCCCCGGGCAGAGGGCATATGGCCCCCAGGGTATAGGAGCAGTCAGTGACACAGGATCTGAAGTCCCCAGGCTCTGTGGCTGAGCCCCCAGAGATCCGGTCAGTGTCCAGGCTCAACTGCTATCTGGCTGGATGGACTTCTTCCTGCTTCTCTCCTGCCTGGCTCAGGGGCCCCAGTGCTTGAGGAGGGGAGTGGAGGGGGAATGGAGGGAGAGAGGGAGGGAGGGAGGGGCGCCCCTCCTGGAGGGCCCGAGGAAGTGAAAGGGGAACGGAGAAGGGGGAAGGAGGTGGAAAGAGCAGGCGGGCGGGGCCCTGCTGACTCAGAGGCCAGGCTCACTCACCTCAGGGCTAAGCCTGGCCTCCCCGGTTCCTGAGAGTCCCTGAGGGCCTGCTCTGACCAGAGCCGAGCCGGGCCTGCGTCACCACACAGAAATCTCACCTCACCCCTGCCAGCTCAACTGGAATCTCCCCATTTCTCAGACTAACAAACTGAGACCAGTGAGCGAGACTTGGTCCTGCAGTGGACAGCACCCTTTGACCCCACCACCGCACCCTTTAACTGGACCACCAGTGGGCAGTGGCAGAGCCAGGCTCGGGCTCGGCGTTGGCTCCGCCACCCTGCCTGGCCTTGGGGCACGCACACCGGCCCCACGCGCCACTCCTCCGCAGGCGCCGCTCCTCGCTCCTCCAGCCGCGGGGCCTGGGGCCCATCCAAGTGGAAACCTGATCAGTCATGGCCACGTAGCTGCGTAACCAGGGCCTGCCAGGCCAGAAATCTCAGCTGCTGCTGGGCTTGCCAGCAACCTGAGCAGGCTCTGTGGCTGGGCTTCCTGATGTCGCCCCATGCCTGGCCCTGTGCCAACTGCTGGGGACATCAGGGGACCCGCCCCCCACCGCCCTGGCCTGCCCTGTCCACTGGGGACACAGTCCTGTCTGGATGAGATTGGCCCTGTGCTAGCCCAGAGAAGAGGCCTAAGTTGTGGGCTTGGGTTTGATGCATCAGGCAGAGAAGGGGTTTCCCCAGCCCAGGCTTCTGATGGGGGCCAGTGAAGAAGCCAGGGCCCCCCTTCCCCTCATTTCTGGGGCCACTAGGGAATCATTCTGGCTGTCTAATTAAGTCACCTGGGCTGCTGAAATCCCTAGCATTGGGGATGATGGGGGTTGGGGGGGCACACAGGTATGCTCACAGCTGTGACCCAAAACATGTAGTGACAAACTTGTGGGGTTGGTCCGGGACCAGGTGAGATTTAGCAATAAGCCCGCCATGCGCAGGGCTGGAAGGCCACACGCTGCACCCTCAGCAAAGGTGGGGTGAAGAGAGCCTCAGAGCAGATGGGGTAGCCCAGAAAGGAATGTAGCATCCTCCCTGCTCCATGAGACCCCACAGAATAGTCAGGTCAGCACAATGTGTCTCAGGGACCCCAGTCTTCCCTTCTTTGAACCACGTTGGGGCTCTACGCTGATTCTGTTCTGTCACTCACGCATGGGATGTCCTTGGAAAGTAACTCAGCATCTCTGAGCCCACCAGGGTCAGTAAGACCATGTGTGGGTGGCACTGTCTGGGTGGGCCTTCTGGGCCTTTCAGAAGCTTGTCACAGACACCCTCAAAGCTGGCCACCACCCACATCCTTAATAAAAGAGAAACCAAGGCCCAGAGATGGGCAGAGGCTTGCCCATTGTCACATAGCACATGTGGCAAGCCAGAGCTCGGGCCCGGGAGGCTGGAGGTTTGCATTTTGTGTGCCACTGGGAGGGCCAGGTGGGTCTGTCTGAAAGGATGCGGGACTGTGCTCTCCATGGCCAAAGGGGTGACAGCTCTAAGGCAACCTGAGCAGGCCCTAGCTTCATGGACAGCTCCCTTGTCCACTTGGGGCCTGTCTCTCCAGGATGGACGCTGCGTGCTTTGGCCTGGCATTCCCCACCTGGCCAAACCTAGTCCTGCCAACTTGCACAACTTCATTCCTTGTCCCTCTAGAACACATGGACTTGCTGAGTGAAGTAAGTCAGTCGGAGAAGGACAAACATTATATGTTCTCATTCATTTGGGGAATATAAATAATAGTGAAAGGGAATATAAGGGAAGGGAGAAGAAATGTGTGGGAAATATCAGAAAGGGAGACAGAACGTAAAGACTGCTAACTCTGGGAAACGAACTAGGGGTGGTAGAAGGGGAGGAGGGCGGGGGTGGGAGTGAATGGGTGATGGGCACTGGGGGTTATTCTGTATGTTAGTAAATTGAACACCAATAAAAAATAAATTAAGGGATCACTGGGTGGCACAGCGGTTTGGCGCCTGTCTTTGGCCCAGGGCGCGGTCCTGGATATCCGGGATCGAATCCCACGTCGGGCTCCCGGAGCATGGAGCCTGCTTCTCCCTCTGCCTGTGTCTCTGCCTCTCTCTCTCTCTCTCTCTCACTGTGTGCCTATCATAAATAAATAAATAAATAAAAAGTTTTAAAAAAATTTAATTAATTAATTAAAAAAAAAAAGAACACATGGACTTTAGGTCTCTCAAAGGGTCAGGCTCAGGACGAGGTAGGGCCCCTCCTTGCCCCCTCCCGAAACACTTACTCTGGGGTCCCCTCTCTGCAGGCTGGCTCATTATGGTACTCAGTAGGCAGCAGGACTGCAGGAACAGATGTAAAGTTATAAGCGTCCAGCTCTGTCATCTCCCCTACTGGGGACATGGCTAAGTTGGTTGTGTGTTGGTGACCTTGGGCCAGGCACACTGTGTCTCTGTGGCATGAAGGCCATATACCTCTTCTTCATCCCAGGCTTGCTGATGGGGCCAGAAGGGGAGGGGTTCACTGGCCTTGCAGCCAGTTCTTGGTGGATGCCCTCCCTCCTGGGCCAGCTCCAGGGCCTCCTAGGAGGTGGAGGAGGAAAGCGCTGGAAAAGCCCCTTCTTCCCTCCCTTCCCCCCCCCACTGAGTGTGTGTAACATGTGTGAGCTCACAAGACAAATTAATGCCTCTCCCCGGCCCCCATGCTTGTCACACACAAAGCGGGGCCCTTGAGAGGTGGGTGTGGGGAGGAGAGAGCCAGTGACTACTGCCTTCTTCTTCATGTCCTTCTGGATTTTTTTTTAAAGATTTTATTTATTTATTCATAGAGACAGAGAGAGGCAGAGACACAGGCAGAGGGAGAAGCAGGTATCATACGGAGAGCCTGACGTGGGACTCATCCAGGGTCTCCAGGATCACGCCCTGGGTTGCAGGCAGTGCTAAACTGCTGCACCACCGCCACCAGGGCTGCTGGATTTTTTTTTTTTTTCACAAGATAAGACTGGCATGACATTTGAGCAAGGCAAGGCAAGGGGAGTGGGGGATGGTGAGCAAAAGACTTGAATGGAACAGGAGACCACCCAAATCTCCAAATCACCAATAAAGATAAAAAGATGCTCTGGGCGCCTGGGTGGCTCAGTGGGTTAAGCATCTGACTCTTGGTTTCAGCTCAGGTCTTGATCTTGGGGTCATGAGTGTGAAACTCCACACCCAGTGTGAAGCCTATTTTTTTTTGGAGGGGGGGAGCCTACTTAAAAAAAAAAAGATGCTCAACATCATGGGTCAAAGTGAAATGCAAATTAAAACCACACTGAGGGACGCCTGGGTGGCTCAGTGGTTGAGTGTCTGCCTTTGGCTCGGCTTGTGATCCTGGGGTCCTGGGGTGGAGTCCGAGGAGGGAGCCTGCTTCTCCGTCTGCCTGTGTCTCTGCCTCTCTCTGTGTGTCTCTCGTGAATAAATAAATAAAAATCTTTTTAAATTTTTTATTTATTTATTCACGAGAGATACAGAGAGCGAGAGAGAGCGAGTGCGGAAGAGACATAGGCAGAGGGAGAAACAGGCTCCGTGCAGGGAGCCCGACATGGGACTCAATCCTGGTTCTCCAGAATCAGGCCCTGGGCTGAAGGCAGTGCTAAACCGCTGAGCCACCTGGGCTGCCCAAATTTTTTTAATTTAGTAAATAAAACCACACTAAGACACAGACTTATCCCTCCAGTGGCTGAGGTGAGGAGGACTAGCATACCAAGTGTTACTGGGGACGAGCAGATACTAGCAACACTCAGGGCTGGGATTTCCACAACCACCTTGGAAACTGTTCATAATACCCTGAAAATATGACCCAGCAATTCCACTCCTAGGCATTTATCCAAGAAAAATGAGTCCACGTGTCCACCAAAAGACATGCAGAAATGGTCGTGCATATTCACATATAGTATACAGCCACATAATGGATATTTATCAAAGCCCCAAATACACACGAGCAACAGAACAGATAAATAAGGTGTGGTGCATTCGCACACTGGAATACACAACTGGTATGCTCAACCCGTGAGCCTCCAGAGCACCACGTTGAGCAAAAGAAGCCAGACACAGGAGTAGATGCCTTACCCTTCGGCATTCACAGGGTTCACAGACAGGGGTGAGAATCTGTGCTGAAGTCAGGACGGTGGTTGCCCTTTGGGGAGTAGTGACTGAAGAGGGCACTGGGAGAGCTTCTGGAAGTTGAAAATGTCTCTTGTTCTGGGTGCTGGGCATAAGTATTAGGTCTGTGGCAATTTGTGCAGCTGCGCACTAAGGATATATGCACTTTCCCAAGAAGATAGCTAGTTTGGGAATGTGGCCCACCCCTGGCAGCCTCATCTCACGGGCCACACAAACTGGCCTCTTGTCCTTAGAGCACCAAACTGCTGCCTGCCTCAGGGCCTTTGCACATGCTGTTCTCGATGTCTATAATGGACCCTTCTTCCGATACACATCCTTTTTGCTTCTTTAAATTCTGCTTATCCTTTAAGGTTCAGTGTAAATGTCACCTCTTCCAGAAAGTCCTCCTGGATGCCTAGACAAGGGCAGGGCTCTTATGCCTCCTGCGTTTCTTTGTCATGCTTATCACAACTGATAATGTAGTGTATCTGTGTGATTACAGGTTTGCTTTTCTCCCTCCATGATCCATAGGCAAGGACCATATCTGTTTTGGTCACTGCGGGATGCCCAACTCATAGCTTATGGTTATGAAGTTTTCAGCTTCCATCTGCAGATGGAAGGAGGGAAGGAAGGAAGGAAGGAAGGAAGGAAGGAAGGAAGGAAGGAAGGAAGGAAGGGAGGGAAGCAGGGAGGGAGGGAGGGAGGAGGAAGGGAGGGAGGGAGGGAGGAGGGGAGGGAGAGAGGAAGAATCCAGTATTCTACAGAAGGGACAGAGTTGGCAGGAATGGATGCGTTGTTGTCTCTTAAGGGTGTGAGCATCCTGTGCCAGGAGGGTGTGGTGTCCCGGGACTGCCAAAGCTGATGAGGAACAGGCCTAGGGAGGAAGGGGCTGGCCACCTGAGGGCTCACACCTTCCAGAGGGTGTTGGCAGGAGGGGAGTAGGGGTGTCATAGGAAGTTCTTAGGTCTCTAGGCTGTAGCTGACTCACCCAGCCTCTGAGAACAGTCACAGGTCAGACTCCAGCCTTGTTCTCCAGAGGTCCTCAGGGGAAGCCACTGTCTGATATCCTGACTGTGTGTGGGGCTGACCTGGAAGAAAGTCAACCCAACCTGAGGGTTTGACAAGGCATTCCAGAGGAGGGGTCTTTTTGGCTGGGCTTTGAAGTTTGGATAGGAGACAAATTAGGGAGGTCTTGATAGAAGAGTATGTTGGGAGAGCTGAAAACACCTTGTGTGGCTGGGTGCTTTGGAAAGTGAGTCTGTAGAAGCCTCATTTGAAATCAGGGCTCAGCAGCATTTCCATTCTGGCCAACACCTGGCCTCTAACTGAGAAAGAGTCCAACTAAGTGAATCAGGTTAGGGTGGGCATGGGATGGGGGGAGCCCACATAGCATGGCCTGCCTCCCTATGCCCTATTCCTCCCAGGACACAGCTTGGGAGAAAGGAGGTCAGATGGGGTGTCAGCCCCTACCCCTTGTGAGGAATGTCTTGGGCTTTGAAATCAAGTCCATTGCACAGATGGAGAGACTGAGGTGGGCATGGACAGTCCCCAGACTCACATACCTAGGTTACACTTGGGGTCGGGAGCCCACATGGACAAGAGACAGGTTCCCCTGGGGGTTGGGCAATCCGCAGATACTGGGTCAGCCTCGAGAACCCAGCCCTGGGAGTACCGTGAGACTCCATGGAACCTATGAACTAGACCCTGAACCAGGTCCCCCTCACTCCCCACCCGTGACAGCTGGAGGGCCGTGCTTACTCCCCCTATAGCTGGTGAGATGACCTTTCCTCACCTCATCAGCCTCAGCATTGGCCCAGAGAAGGAAAGCCAGCTGCAGGTCCACACAGCAGGAATGTAGCCTTGGGACTCACCCAGGGGGCAGGAAAGTACTTCTTAAGTCTGGAGAGAGCTGACACCCAGAATGCCTGGGGCAGGTGTATTCTCAGAGAACTAGCCTAAACTCTGGAGCTGGGACTTTGTCCTGCAGGGGTGAATGGGAGCTATAGAGGGTGTAGGAGCAGGAGAGGGGCAGGGCCCATTCTGATGCTTCAGCAGAAAGTTCCACATTATGAAAGAGCCCAGGATGACTCCAACACAAACTCTGAAGCCTCAGATTTCAGATTTCTCTCTGCATCCAGCTGAGTAGACGTTAAGACTAGAAATATTAGGGTTGTAAGAACAATTATAATAGTAATGACAATGATAACCTGTGTGTCTGTGATGCTTTTTCTGCTTTCTGACGCTTCGCATTTTGCTTTTGTCCCCATTGCAACCTCAAGAGGTGGGCAGGGTAGCTTTCATTATACTGTTGGTTTGGATTTTCTTTTTTAGATTTATTTATTTGAGGTGGGGAGAGGCAGAGGGGGAGAGAGAAAGAGAGAGAGAGAGAGAGAGAGAGAGAATCTCAAGCAGATTCTGTGCTGAGCATGCAGCAGGACTCAGGGCTCAGGCTTGTTTTCATGACCTTGAGATCTCTACCTGAGCAGATGCTTAGCCACTTAGCTGACTGCACCACCCAGGCACCCCTCATTTTACTATTTTATAGTTGTTGGTAATCAAAGTCCACAGTTGAGGCTGGGAACCTGCCTGCAGTACACACAGCTCTCTCACTTTTGCACGGAGTCTTGCTCACCTGGATGAGTTGGTCACCTGGATGGGACTGACTGTCCCTTTACCACCAGATGCTCTTCATGAGTCCTTGGGTCTCCTTGCTCAGCAAGGAGTCTGCTTCTCCTTCTCCCTGTGTCCCTCCCACCCCTCATGCTCTCTCTCTTTCTCCCTTTCTCTCTCAAATAGCTGAATAAAATCTTGAAAATACAATAAAATAAAGTTGATCTGCTCTTTTTTTTTTAAAGATTTTTATTTATTTATTCATTCATGAGAGACACAGTGAGAGAGAGAGAGAGAGAGAGAGAGAGAGAGGCAGAGACACAGGCAGAGGGAGAAGCAGGCTCCATGCAGGTAGCCTGACGTGGGACTCAATCCCAGGTCTTCAGGATCAGGCCCTGGGTTGAAGGCGGCGCTAAACTGCTGAGCCACCGGGGCTGTCCAAATTGATCTGCTCTTAAAGAAAAATTTAAAAATAAAATAAAATAGGGATGAAAATTTCATGGGTGTGCCAGAGGATAGAACCAGAGTGTGTTGAGGGATCAGAGTGCCACGTGGGGGCAGCCCAGGTGGCTCAGTAGTTTAGTGCTGCCTTCAGTCCAGAGCTTGATCCCAGGATCCAGTCCCACATCAGGCTCCCTGCATGGAGCCTGCTTCTCCCTCTGACTGTGTCTCTGCCTCTGTGTGTGTGTGTGTGTCTCTCATGAATAATAAAAAAAAAAAAAAATCTTAAAAAAAAAAAAAAAGAGTGCCACATGGGGTGGCACCATGGGTGCTACATGGGGTGCCTGGCTGGCTCAATCTAGGGGATGAGACTCTCAATCTCGGGGTTATGAGTTCAAGCCCCCCATTGGTTACAAAGATTACTTTCATGACTTGAAAAAAAAAAAAAACTTAAAAGAGAAGAATAGGGACACCTGGGTGGCTCAGGGCATGATCCTGGATTCCTGGGATCAGAGGATTCCTGGGATTCCTGGGATCAAGTCCCGCATCAGACTTCCCTCAGGGAGCCTGTTTCTTCTTCTGCCTGTGTCTCTGCCTCTCTCTGTGTGTCTCTCATGAATAAATAAATAAAATCTAAAAAGAGAGAGAGAGAGAGAGAATAGTGCCCATGGGGGTGCTGGGCTAAGAAACATTCATCTATGTTCCCAGGGAAGAACTGGGAGCCTGTGGCCTCTCTATGGCCTCTGCCCGGATTCGTCTTTGGGGAGGGACCAGGGCGGGTGTAGGAGGAGGACAGGGTGTTCATGGATCAGCTGATGAATTGAGCTTCTAGGCCTTGCCTCTTGCCCACTCCCAGGGGCTGCCTAAGCAGAGGCCAAAGAGCAAAGGGCAGAGGCCGGAGTCTGGCGTCTCTCTGTCCCCCTGGGGCCACTTGTAGACATTATCTAGGCTTAATCATGACAGCTGCCTTTCCCTGAGGGTGAGCTGGGTGTGGTGCCAGCCTTCCAACTCAGCATCTGTAAGTACCCCCCCCACACCTGCCCCCACCCTCTTATTGAACCATCACCCTAGGCCTAGGGGCCGGGGGTGGGGAGGTGGGAGTCAGGGGGTAGGGGGTAGAGGGCAGGTATCTGTTCTAGTCAGAAAACTAAGGCCTAGGGAATTTTGGCAGCACCCCTGCTTTAGAAAGGCCAGGATGCATGGCCAGGTCTGGCAGGTCCCCTCAGAGGAGGAAGTGACTGTGTAGGTGTCACGCTTTGCACAGGAGCTGGACCAGAGTCCTTGGGCCCTGCTGCAGCCCCACTGTCTGCCGCTCACCTCCTCAGGCCTTGGCAACTCTTTAAGGCCTAAGAATTTCTGGAGGTCTCAGGAGAATCCCAGCCCACAATAAGCCACTCATGGGGACCCCTTTGGGTATACCAGGGACAGCATTCCCAGTGTTCAGTGTCCTGTGGTCAGGGGTTCACATGGCCCAGAGCTGAAAAGCAGAACCTTTGCACCACGCTGGGCCATGCCCTGCTATCTCTGAGCCTCTGTGTGCTCATTCCCATTGTTGGAGCCCCGGTGGCCTCAGACCAGCATTCCAGGGCCCCAGGTGGACTCTGGACCACCCGGATGGAGTGGAATACTGGGTTCTCAGCATCCCGCAGCACATCAATGCTGTCCTGCCAAGTGGCCAGGGCTGTTGGAGGTAACAGTCGAGGGTGGAGGAGGATTTTATCTGCTCAGAATCTGGGTCCAGACAGTGGGCTACAAGACAGACACTCCCAGGTTGTCTAGGTCTAAGCAAATCAGAGGGGAGAGGGCCCATCTGGACACACCAGGTAGGTAACTAACTGCCTGACCCCCACCCCCAGGTGAGCAATGGTCAGACCCATCCCCCAGACAAGCCTTCCAGCTTGGGTTGGTGGAGCCCCGACCAGGGGCTCCGGCTCAGCCTCGGGGGTCTGGGCACGGCCTTCAGCCCAGGGCTCAGGCTCAGGGGTGGCTCAGGGTGGGGTGGGGTGCTATTATCTGGCGCTGCCAGGCCCGCGCGTTTCAGGCTCACGTGGCCGCGGCTCCGAGCCTCCCCCGTCCCAGGACTGCGTACCGGCGGGCAGATAAGCCGGGCGCTCCCAGAGCGTGTCCAGCACGGGCCGGGCCGGGCCAGGCCGAGCTCCCCGCGGGCCCCCTCCCCGCCCCCTCCCCGGCCGGCCCGGCCCACTTGGCCCCGCTTCCTCTCCATAAAAGGCGAGGTTTGGGAGCACCCGGGGAGGGGGCGTTGGGCTCACAGGCCCGGCCTCGCAGCTCGGCCTGGGCCGCCCCCCACGTCCTCCGGCCTCGGGGGAGCCGTCGGCGGCCCGGCGCGGGGGGAGGGGGGCTCCCGGGAGGGGAAGTTCCCTGAATCCCCGCCTCGCCCCCGCCCTGGCGTCCCCCACCCCCTTGCCGCGACCACCGTCCCCACCGCGATCCCCTCCTCCGCACCCGCCCCAGCGCCGCGCACTTTGTCCCCACTTTGCGTTTGCACAGCCTGAGGCCCTCAGCCCGGCGGGTGCGGGGAACCTCGGGAACCACCGGCGCGCCCAGGGTCACACCGTAACTCCGCTCTGGGGAGATGCGTACGCATCGTACTTCGAGGGGCGTGTACAGTGCATTTTAATACCTCCAGAGACTAGAGATTAGGTGCTCCCTCTCGGCCACATTGGTCACTGGGCTCGCCGGTGACCTCGGGCTCACGTTGCTTTGGCGCACAGCCTCAGTTTCCCGGTCTGCTAACCCGGGGACAGGCTTTTCCCCTCCGGGGCCGGTGCAAATGTAAAGCAGAGCTCCCGGCCGCTCCGGCGCGGGCTGAGCGCACCGCACCCCACCCACTCCCATCCCTCCCGGGGCGCCTCAGGGCTGCGCTGGGCAGAGAGGCGGGCAGTGGACGCCGGGACGCACAGCGGGTGCTCCCTCCTCCGCCCCCAGGGTGAGTCGTCCGGGCCGGGGCCCTGGGCCGGCAGCGAGGCCCTCGGGTGGCATCTGGCTCCACCTCGCCGCGCTAGGTGACCTCGGGAGGCTCCGCCCCTGCCCCGGCCTCGGTCTCTCGCCGCCGGAGTTCAGGGGAGGCCGCGCGCCCCCTCCCAGCGCGGCCCGCGCGGTCCCCGCGGCCCGGCCACGTCCGCTGCCCACGAGGCCGCCATAAAAGGCAAGCGGCCGCGGGTCGCGCCGCCAAACTTAGTCATCCGGCCCGCGGGCCGCCGGGCGCGCGGCGCGCAGCTTCCTCCCCGAACTTCCCGTTTTCCGAGGGGCCCGGGGAGGGGGCCGAGGTGCGGCGGGGCCTTTCGAAACGCCCCGGCTCGGGACGGCCGAGCGCGGGCCCGGGGGGCGTCCCCCGCTGGCCTCCCCTCCCGGAGCTGCGGGTCCGCGCGGCGCCTGCGGAGACGCCTCGGGGGAGGCCACGCTGCTGCCCAGAAATCTCAGCCGCAGCCCGGAGCCAGCTGCGCCGGGAGAGCGCCCGGGCAGGGGCGGGTCAGGGGTGCGGGGCGGACCGCGGGGCTCGCCTGGCAGTGGGGGGCAGTGCGAGAACCCCGGCGGCACCCCTGCCTGGTGCGCTGCCTGGCTGTCCAAAGGTGGGGGGGGGGGCAGGCCCCGACAGGCAGGGAGGCTCGTGCAGGGGACTTCCTGGAATGGAAGTGTACCATGGAGGGTGGTGGCCCTATGGCTGTGCACTCAAGGTCGGTGACCTCCACTCTATGGAAATTATACCCCAATACAGAACTGTAAAAGAAAGGAATGCACATGCGGGACACTCCCATAGTCGGAGAGGGGTGTCCGCGAAGGCACAGGGGCCATAGGAAGGTGGGAGGGAGCTGCTGTCACAGCTCCGGGTGGAGGTGGGAGGGGGCACAGGGAGAAGCAGAGAAGGGTGGGGGTCCACTGATTCTGATATCCTATAAATCTTTCAGAAAACAAAACTGAAGGAAACATGGTAAAATGATGACTAGGGCTGGGAGTACATTACCTTCCTCTCTGTCCTTTTCTGTGTATTTGAAATATTTCACTTTCACAATGAAAGGGGAAGGAAAGCATAATGGCTTGGAATTGGACAAGGTCAACCCTCAGTTTCTTCTGTACAATGGGGCAATCCATAATCCCCTTGGGGAAAGTTTATTGAGAATTACATGAGGGGATTCCTGCAAAGTGCTGAGTATGAGCCCTAGGCTCAACAAAAGGGTCTATGGGGCTCCCCTCTTCCTAAGCCACCCTGGGAGAAGGGAGGACTTGCTAGGATAGGGGGGCCAGGGTGGGAAGGTCCTCAGCCCACAGCTCCATTAGGCCAATGGCCTAGGCTGGCCTGGGTGGGAAGGCTTGTGTTTCTGACAAATGGGGCCAGCCAACCACTTGCCCTGCCTGTCCCGTCCTGTCCTGACTGTCCTGTCCCCGGGGCCAGGGTCACTCCAGGTGAGGCTCAGGGCCAGCGTACCAGCTGGATACAGGCCGGCAAGTCACCTGGCCTCGGATTCCAGGTGGCTAGATCCTCAGGAAGCCTCTGTGGGTGACAAGGACACACAGGGATGGTGAGTGCCCGCCAATCAACACTGTTGGGGACACAGAGCCCAGAGATCCCCAGAGGGCTGTGGGCAACCCAGGCCTGCAGGAAGGAAGGGAGGAGAGTGCGGGGAGGAAGGGAAGAGGGGTTAAGAAAGGGCATCCGGGAAAGGAGAGGGAAGAGAAAAGAGAAAGCAAAAGGCCAGTAGCCTGCTTTTCCTCCCACTAATTTTGAACACCCAGATGGGCGCCTGAGTGGCTCCGTGGTTGAGCGTCTGCTTTCAGCTCAGGTCCTGATCCTGGGGTCCTGCCAGAAGCCTGCTTCTCCCTCTGCCCATGTCTCTGCCTCTCTGTGTGTGTCTATCATGAATAAATAAATGAAATCTTAAAAAACAAACAGGGGATCCCTGGGTGGCTCAGCGGTTCAGCGCCTGCCTTTGGCCCAGGATGTGATCCTGGAGTCCTGGGATCGGGTCCCACGTCGGGCTCCCTGCGTGGAACCTGCTTCTCCCTCTGCCTGTGTCTCTGCCTCTCTCTCTATGTCTATCATGAATAAATAAATAAAATCTTAAACAAACAAACAAACAAACCCAACCATGGGCACTGTGCCCTGACTGTCTGGTGAAAGCCTTCTGTGACCCACATGGGGAATGGAGGGAGACCCCCAAAAGCAGAAAGTTTACATGACTAAGCCAAGATGACAGCTGAGAAGGGCAGGGTCTGGGGGTAGTGTGAGCAAGAGAGAGATGGACAGAGAGATTGTGTAGTCAGGGAGCCCTTGGGGGGAGGCCTGGGGGTGCTGACAGCTGGTTCGGGCAGGATTGAAGGCGGTACTGGCTGGAAGACACACCTCTCGGGTGCCCTCTAGCGGGGACACTCCCTCGCTAGGCGTCTCGGTGCATCTACATTCCATGCCTTAGGGAGTGACTGGATTCTCCCCGTACCACCCAGCCACCCTACGTAGGCACTCTCCTCCATAGCACCTCATTTTCTTTCTTTTCTTTTATTAAATATTGTATTTATTTATTTATTTTACACAAAAGAGAGAGAGCACAAGTGGGGGTAATGGCAGAGGGAGAAGGAGAAGCAGACTCCCGCTGAGCAGGGAGCCGGATGGATTCAGGGCTTAATCCCAGGACCCTGAGACCACGACCTGAGCTGAAGGCAGACGCTTCACCAATAGAGCCACCCAGGTGCCCCAGCACCTCATTTTCAACCCTCCTTCACCTCTTCAGGTTTTGCCTCACTTCTTGCCGGATAAGCATGGGAAAGCACCAAGCAAGAGGAGCCTCCGCAGCCACCCCAGGACCCAGTCATCACCCACCCACCAAGAGGTCTGGCTGCGTCTCCCAGCAGCCCTACTGGGGGAGACATTTCTCTCCTTTTTTATTTTTCTAAAGATTTTATTGATTTATTCATGAGAGACACAGAGAGAGGATGGGGGGCGGCGGGCAGAGAGAGAAGCAGGCTCCATGCAGCGAGCCCGACGTGGGACTCAATTCTGGATCTCCAGGATCACACCCTGGACTGAAGGCGGCACTAAACCACTGAGCCACCCGGGCTGCCCATCTCTCCTTTATTAGATGAGGTGCCCAGGGTACACGGGCACCCCATATTTCATGCACACGATTTCACCGTGGGGCTGGGCACCCTGAGTCTGGACATCTGGGTGAATGCACTTGAAGCTCAGCTTCTGGGTGCAGCAGCCTCCTGGGCAGGCAGAAGCAGCCCCTCCTCCCATACCTGAGGAATCTAACCTTTCCTGCTGAAGATTCCTAACACCCTTGCCTGAAGCGACCCTCATGCAGGCTCCCCCCAGCACCACCCTGGAATGAAGGTCAGATTTCAGCATGCCCCAGGTGCTCAGAAGTCAAGGTTGACCCTGGAGAAAATAGCTTATCCTCCAAATGAAAAACAAATGTTGCTAATTTCTATCAATAAAAAACGAACCCAGGGGCTCTGGGTGGAGAAGAGGTCTGGGGTGTTAGGCTCAACGGGGTGGACTGTGATCCTGTATGGGGGGGGGGGCTAGATTTATGGGTATGAGCAACAGAGGGATAAGAGGAAGGGGTCCAAAGAGAGTGACTTATGTGTAACCTGCACGGCTTTGAGAAATATATTGGTAGGGCAGCAGCCTCATCCATGTGAGGCTACCTTCTGTGGGCTGGCATCAGGGGGTGATATTCCCCTGAGGTGGGCTCCTGATCTCAGGGGGTTGATGGCACCTCTAGTGGCAGAGGCTGAGCTGGGACTCTTAAGTATTAGAGGCCAAGTGGGCAAATTACACAGAGATGGAGGTGTTTCCACAAAGTACTGACCTGCAGGACTTTTTGATGGAAGCTAACCAGATCGTGGTGTTCTTAGGAATGAAGAGCTGGGCGCCACTACCTTTTCACTTGAACGATATAATGAGAAAACCTGAGGTCTGCAGGACGGAAACCCGAATGGAACCCCCATAGTGTAGAATCTCTAGGCTTGAGGCGTTATTTAAGGCAGTAATAAAGTTAATGCATATATTGGTTACTGAATCAACACATTTATACTTTCAACTTGTTAACAACTGTAATCACAAAAGTTTCCTTTGTAATACATGCATTTTACTTCATGAATTTAAAAGCATCATTCAGGGACGCCTGGTTGGTTCACTGGTTGATTGCTGCCTTCAGCTCAGGGCGTGATCCCAGGATCTGGTATCTAGTCCCACATCCAGCTACCTGTGAGGAGCCTGCTTCTCCCTCTGCCTGTGTCTCTCCCTCTGTGTGTGTGTGTGTTTCTCATGATAAATAAATCTTTAAAGATAAATAAATAAAAGCATCATTCAGGGGCGCCTGGGTGGCTTAGTTGGTTAAGTGTCTGCCTTTGGCTCAGGTCATGATCCCAGGGTCCTGGGATCAAGGCCCCCTTCAGGCTCCCCACTCAGCAGGAAGTCTGCTTCTCCCTCTCCCCCTCTCCCCTGCTTTGATCCAATTCTTTCTCTCTTGAATAAATAAGTAAAATCTTTTTAAAAAATAAAAGCATCATTCCAGGGATGCCTGGGTAATACAATGGGTTAAGCATCTGACTCTTGGTTTTAGCTTGGGTTGTGATTGGGTTGTCAAGACCCCAGTCAGCCTCCGAGTTCAGTGGGGAGTCTGCTTGAGACTATCTTTCCCTCTCCCTCTGCCCCTCCCGCTTGTGTTCTCACTCTCTCTAAAATAAATAAATAAATCATTAAAAAAAGCACACATCATTCTGACCAAGTGTCTGTCCATGGTGAATGGATAAATGAGTACATGCAATGACATATAATTCCACTTTCCAAAGAAAGGGAATTTTGACACATGCTAGGACACGGATGAGCCTTGAGGACATTATGCTGAGTGAATAAGCCGGCCAAAAAAGGACAAATACTGTGTGACTGCACTCGAATGACATACCTAAAGTCATTAAACTCAGAAACAGAAAGTACAAGGGTGATTACCAGGGGGTTTGGGGGAAAGGAGAATTTAAAGGGTACAGAGTTTCAGATTTGCCGAGTGAGGGTTCTGGAGTGCTGTTTCACAACAGAGTGAATACTTACTAAACTCCGAAGTTAAAATTGTTTACGATGGGAAATTTCATGTTGCGCTTTTTACAATTTTAAAAAGGCAGCATGCAGTAAAAACGCAACTTAAAGGCTTCAACATTTTTTTAAAAAATCATGATTCTGAGAAGTGGTCCCTGTTACCCTCGGATGCTAAAAGCGACCGCAAGGTCCCCGGCACCCGAAAGGTTAAGAGTCCCGGCGGCTCTTATTGGCCGACCGTAGCAGGAATTCCGGAGGCGACCAGGGATTGTGGGAAGCGTAGTTTGCAGCCCCCCAGCCCGAGCCTCACGGTGAAGGGTGGGCTTGGAGCCCGGAGACAATGGCGGGCTGGCCGGGAATTCGCGGGAAGCCCGCTCGGCGCGCCTGTGCCCACGCTGCGCACGGGCAGCCTAGCACACAGCCACGCGGTCACGCACACACCTGCCCACTTGCACCACGCAGCACGTGGCGCTCCCGGTTTGCAGTTTGCAGCGTTTCCAATCCAACTGCCCATCCGAGCACCTGCGGGTGAGGCTGGCAGCTGCCCCGTGGCTCTTCTCTGACGCATCCCCGCAGGAGCAGATGCCTCGACAGTGGCCGTGGGAAGGCTGTGCGGGCTACAGGTGCCCGGGGAGGAGTGTGCCAGTCAGAGGGCACAAGCTAGTGCAAAGGCCCTGAGGCAGGGGTTTACGGGGCCACCAGGGTGGCTGGGAGAGAACCGCAGGGGATAAGGTGGGCTTGGCCTCGTTGGCCACGATGCGACCTGTAGACAAGACCCGGGCGGGTCTTCAGGTGAGCGCGGGGCCGCTGCCTAGGGAATGGAAGGATTCTCATTGTTCCCTCTGGGGCTGCCGCTGCAGCCTCGGAAGTGACTCAGCGGAATTCCCGGGAGCTGGGGGCGGGTGGGAGGATGCTCCAAAGGGGCTGGGGAGGGGCGTTGCCCGCGCGGAGGCCCCACCCCCAAGCTCTCGCGGGCCGCGGAGCACCCCCGCGCCCAAGTGCTCCACCCACCCGCCCCGGGCTGCGGGGGGCCTCGGCCTCAGCCCCGGCGGGGGCGGCGGGGGTAACGCAGCCTGAGGACTTAGGGAACTAGTAGGGGAGCTGGAAACCTGACCTGGGGAGGGGCCGGGGGCCGGGCTTTCCGCCCACCCTCCTGGCCCCTCCATCCCCGGCCTTGGCAGTCGGTGAGGCCGACTGGAGGGAACTGGCGGGGTGGGGGCCGGCTGTTTTTAGTTCGGGGACCCAGGCCTTTGGAAGGGGGCTGGATGGACAGAGTTGGCTGGGTCTGGACTCCCTGCGTGACTCAGCCGGTTCAGGTTCTCTCGGGGACCAACCCCCTTCCTCTAAATAAAGGGAATTGTACAAGAAACAGGGCTTCAGTGGTGATCACAGATTCCCTGGTGGCACACGGGGCATTTCGGTATGTGTGTGCAAAGCCCCCACACTCACCCAGGCTGGGGCAGGCTTGAGAGGACTAGGGCAGCGGCACTAATATTCTAAGAACTGAGGCTCAGTTTTTTTTTTCTTAAATTTATTATTTATTTTTTTGAGCTTCAGTTTTCCAATGGATAAAATGGTATAAAGACCCCAAGAATGAGGCATGCTGGAGTTAGCGGCCCCTGCGGGCTGTCCACCCAGTGCACCTCGTTCAGGGCAAGACCACACTCTGGCTCTTGCAACCCAGGGGCGGCTGGACTGAGAAGGCGAATTAACAATTGTTTTGCACGGTCGAGCTCCCACGTGCCTCTTTAGGGAAGCTGTCCGCGACTACCAAGACAAAAGATACAGCGGGCTTACTCTGAGGCGCGGGAGAGGAGAGGACGCCACCCAAGACTCGGCAGCCCGCAGGGACCCTGCGCCATCTCCGGATGGGGCTGCGGGGCTCCTGGCCGCCGCCAGGTGGCGCTGGAGATGCGCCTGCGTAGCCAAGCTGGGCGGGGTTGGACGGTCCTGGACTAGGGGCCTTCTGCCTCAAACCTGTTTATTTATTTATTTTTTTAATTTGTATTTATTTGTGATAGTCACACAGGGAGAGAGAGAGAGAGAGATTGAGAGAGAGAGAGGCAGAGACACAGGCAGAGGGAGAAGAGGCTCCATGCAGGGAGCCCGACGTGGGACTCGATCCTGAGTCTCCAGGATCGAGCCCTGGGCCAAAGGCAGGCGCCAAACCGCTGCGCCACCCAGGGATCCCTCAAACCTGTTTTTTTTTTTTTTTTAATTTTTATTTATTTATGATAGTCACACACAGAGAGAGAGAGAGGCAGAGACACAGGCAGAGGGAGAAGCAGGCTCCATGCACCGGGAGCCCGACGTGGGATTCGATCCCGGGTCTCCAGGATCGCGCCCTGGGCCAAAGGCAGGCGCCAAACCACTGCGCCACCCAGGGATCCCCTCAAACCTGTTTAGAAGCCCTTTTACCACCCACCCCCCAAAAAAAGAAGAAGAAGAAGAAAGAAAAAAGAAAGAAAAAGAAAAAATACTGCCTTTAAAAAAGGCATAATAAAAAAAATCATAATAAGAATCAATACAGGGGTGCCTGGGTAGCTCAGTCGGTAAAGCATCTGCCTTCAGCTCAGGTCCTGATCCCAGGGCCCTGGGGTGGAGCCTCAAGTCAGGCTGCTTCTCTCTCTCCCTCTGCCCCTCTCTACCTCAATTAGTAAAATCATAATAAAAAATTTAAAAAGTAGGGGCGCCTGGGTTGCTCAGCAGTTGAGTATCTGCCTTAGGCCCAGGGAGTGATCCTGTGATTCTAGGGTCCTGGGATCGAGTCCTACATCAGGCTTTCCGTAGGGAGCCTGCCTCTCCCTCTGCCTATGTCTCTGCCTCTCTCTGTGTCTCTCATGAATGAATAAACAAAATCTTTAAAAATTATTTTATTTTATTTATTTATTATTTTTTCCCAAAGATTTATTTATTTATCCATGAGAGACACAGAGAGAGAGAGAGGCAGAGACACAGGCAGAGGGAGAAGCAGGCTCCATGCAGGGAGCCTGACGTGGGACTTCATCCCGGGTCTCCAAGATCACTCCCTGGGCTGAAGGCGGTGCTAAACCGCTGAGCCACCTGGGCTGCCCTAAAAATTACTATTATTTTTTTTTCTAAAAATTATTTTAAATTTAAAAGTCAATATAGGTTTAATAACTGTCAGTTATTATATATTTATGTGGTCAAATTACAACTGAACTAGCCTTATCTGTGTTAGCCTGATGGCCAGGGGCTCCAGCCTCCCTCCAAATCAGGGGTCCTGGGGTGCCTGAGTGGCTCAGTTGCTTAAGCATCTGCCTTGGGCTCAGGTCATGATCTCAGGATCCTGGGATGGAGCCCCGCATCAGGCTCCCAGTTCAGTAGGGAGTCTGTTTCTCCCTCTCCCTCTCCCCTACCTCCCCTTGCTCTTGCGCTCGCTCTCTCTCTCTCTCTCAAATAAATAAAATAAAAAGAAAAGCAAATTGGAGGTCCAGAGCAGGAGACTGTGGACCATGTTCTGGCTGGGTTAGAGGAAAGGAGACTGGAAGTGGTGGTTCTCAGAGCAGGAGGATTAAGCCAGGCTTTAAAAGTAGGTAGAATTTGGAGGGGAGAGGAGAGGGAATTCTAGGCTGTGAGGTGAAACTGGTCCCAACAAGCAGAGTTGGTCACTCAGATGGGTAAGAGGGTGGCATTTGGCAAGTGTGTTGGGGAGTGATGCCCTGGTATTGCCCAGCTTGGGACTGGCCACACTTGGTCTTAGAGTGGTTTCAGGGACATTGAAAGAGGTGTTCCAACAAGGTGGTCTCCTGGCTCCGTGGCCAGCACACACTGGCATTGACAGACACGGGGAGGGCCACTGTAGGCTGTGCTGGGTCCTGGGGATACAATAGGCATGCCTGTTTTCTCTCAACCTAATACCATCCATAGCTCCCCAGGGCCCCTGAGACAAAATTGCTGGGGGGGGGGGGGTGTTCAGCCTGAACCTGCCTCCTAATGGCAGCTGGACATCCCCTGGTAGATGTAGGTCAGGGAGCTGTCTGTGGGGAACTGGACCGGGAGTGACCTCCAAGCTCCATGGATCAGAGTGGGCTGGGCAGTGACTCTGCCCTGGGAGCAGTGGTGGGGGAGTCAATATCCAGGGAGACCTAGGTCTTTTAGCCCAGACCTGATGGTCGAGTTGGGGGAGGAGGCACCCTGAGCTGGGAGATAGGTGTCAAAGGTGTTGTTTCCAAAATGCTAAAGCTGGGCAGCCCTGGCGGCTCAGTGGTTTAGGACCGCCTTCAGCCCAGAGCGTGATCCTGAAGACCTGGGGTTGAGTTCCAGGCTCCCTGCATGGAGCCTGCTTCTCCCTCTGCCTCTCTCTCTCTCTCTCTCTCTCTCTCTGTGACTCTCTCATGAATAAATAAATACAAAATTTAAAAAAATGCTAAAGCTGTCAGGATACCTGGCTGGCTCAGTCAGTTTAACATGGGACTCCCCCCCCCCTTTTTTTTTTAAAGATTTTATTAATTTATTCAGGAGAGACACAGAAGAGAAAGGCAGAGAGATAGGCAGAAGGAGAAGCAGGCTCCATGCAGGGCGCTGGATGTGGGACTCAAATCACCTGAGCCATCCAGGTGTCCCGAGCATGGGACTCTTGATCTTAGGGTTGTAAGTCTGAACCCCATGTTGCCGTGGAGATTACAGAGAAAAATAAAATCTTAAAAAAAAAAAAAAAAAAAGAAAGAAAGCTAAAAGCATCACTCTCATACAATTGGATAAGGAGCATTTGTCAAAGATGTAATGATGGTAAAATTACCAAGATGGTAAAATTGATGCAAAGGGCATTTGAGGAATGTATTTTCCCCCCTCCCAGACCCTCCTGTGAAACTGGCATTTATGTAATCCATTTAAAAGTGCTGGGAGGGCAGCCCTGGTGGCCCAGCGGTTTAGCTCTGCCTTGGCCCAGGGTGTGATCCTGGAGATCCAGGATCGAGTCCCACGTTGGGCTCCATGCAGGGAGCCTGCTTCTCCCTCTGCCTGTGTCTCTGCCTCTCTCTCTCTCTCTCTCTCTCTCCCCGTGTGTCTGAAATCAATCAATCAATCAATCTTTTTTTTTTTTTAAAGATTTATTTATTTATTCATTCAGAGAGAGCGAAGAGAGAGGCAGAGACACAGGCAGAGGGAGAAGCAGGCTCCCCGCAGGAAGCCCGATGTGGGACTCGATCCCGGGTCTCCAGGATCACACCCCAGGCCGCAGGCGGCGCTAAACCGCTGCGCCACCGGGGCTGCCCTCAATCAATCAATCTTAAAAAAATAAATAAATAAAAGTGCTGGGATATGGGACGCCTGGGTGGCCCAGCGGTTTAGTGCCTGCCTTCGGCCCAGGGCGTGGTCCTGGAGTCCTGGGATCGAGTCCCACATCAGGCTCCCTGCATGCAGCCTGCTTCTCCCTCTTCTTGTGTCTCTGCCTCTCTCTCTCATGAATAGATGAATTAAATATTTAAAAAATTAAATACAATAAACATGCTGGGATAAGGGATACCTGGATGGCCCAGCGGTTGAGCATCTGTCTTCATGCTCCGAGCATGATCCTGGGTTTCTGGGATCAAGTCCCAGGGGGAGTCTGCTCCTCCCTCTCCTTCACTCCTGCTCTCTCCCTCATTCTCTCTCAAATAAATAAAATATATTTTTTAAAAAAGCAACTTTTGTTGGAGTTTTCTTTAAGATTTTTATTTACTGGGATCCCTGGGTGGCGCAGCGGTTTGGCGCCTGCCTTTGGCCCAGGGCACGGTCCTGGAGACCCGGGATCGAATCCCATGTCGGGCTCCCGGTGCATGGAGCCCTCTTCTCCCTCTGCCTATGTCTCTGCTTCTCTCTCTCTCTCTCTCTGTGTGACTATCATAAATAAATAAAAATTAAAAATATATATTTTTATTTACTTATTCATGAGTGACACAGAGAGAGACAGAGATAGGAGAGGCATGCAAGTAGCCCGATATGGGACTCAATCCCAGGACTCAGGGATCACGCCCTGAGCAGAAAGCAGATGCTCAACTGCTGAGCCACCCAGGCATCCCTTGTGTTATCTTTTCTATCAAACACAAATCCACAGGTTAACCTGTAACTTCATCAAGGCTGAGCCCTTAAAAGAAAGCAAATAGCAAGGCAAACAAATTTCCTAGAGAGTTAAATAATCTGTAGATGCACTCCTTATACAAGGCAGTCCTGCTCTGGGCCTTATTTCCAGGTTTTGGATGCCTTTTCCTGACACAGGAGATGTGGATCCTTGGCCAGGCCCGGACACATGCTAACACCAAGAATACTTCTCACCCTTTCTGGCCTCAGCCTCTGTAGCAGAGGGGCTTGGACCACACCTTGCACCTTTGACAGTCTCCACCTTCCAAGATTGATTTTACCTCCGAGATTGACCCAAGATCCCCACTTCATTTCATCCCCACCCTACCATTGCCCTGTTCTGGTCCAACTGTCTTCGGTACCTCAGGAAGGTAGTAACACTGATTTCAGAAGGACTTGGAACAGCTGCAATCCCCAGCTCTACCCTCAGGTACTGTATGATTCCATTCATACAGACTCTCTGAGCCTCTATGTTTCTAGTTGGGCAAAGGGTAAGGTAGAGAGGGGACTGTGGCTGCCTCTGCCTGCTGTTCTGCAGCAGCCCCCAGATTTGAGAATTTGAGAATCCTCCTTGCCCTTGATTCCACTGAATGGCATTCAATTCAAATGGACTGAGCCAATGGAAGAGATCTGATAAGCTCCTAGTGGTAGGAGGTGGCAAACAAGCTCTGGTCTCTTAAGATAATGGGAGAGTCAGAGACTTTTTTTTTGATTCAGAAGTTAATAGCTTGGCTGTTGATTGATAATGTCTGTCACGAGTGCAAAAAGTAAATCAGACTGTATGTTGTGTATTTGCCCACCTTAATCTACTCAATACAGCATCCAACAGAGAGTCAGGAAAGCTCAGATTTTTTTTTTTTTTTTTTATTTATGATAATCACACACAGAGAGAGAGAGAAAGAGGCAGAGACACAGGCAGAGGGAGAAGCAGACTCCATGCACCGGGAGCCCGATGTGGGATTCGATCCCGGGTCTCCAGGATCGCGCCCTGGGCCAAAGGCAGGCGCCAAACCGCTGCGCCACCCAGGGATCCCCGAAAGCTCAGATTTTGATCCCAGTTTTGCCACTGCCTTACTGAGTAACCTGAGGAAATTGGCTCCTCTAACCTTTATTTTCCCTAGCTATAAAATGAGAGTTAGAATCTGTCCAGGGTTGATGTGAGGATGGAATAAACATATTGTCAGCGAGGGATGCCTGGGTGGCTCAGCACTTGAATGTCTGCCTTTGGCTCAGGGCATGATCCTGGAGTCTGGGTTCCTGTCCCTCATCAGGCTCCTTGCAGGGAGCCTGCTTCTCCCTCTACCTGTGTCTCTGCCTCTCTCTGTGTCTCTCATGAATAAATAAATAAAATAAAATAAAATAAAAGCCATATTGTCAATTAGTATCTTCACATGGTAAGAAATGGAGAATATGGGGCACCTGGGCAGCTCAGTGTTTGAGCGTCTGCCTTTGGCTGAGGTTGTGACCCCAGGGTCCTGGGATCCAGTTCCTCATCAGGCTCCCCACAGGGAGCCTTCTTCTCCCTCAACCTATATCTCTGCTTCTCTCTGTGTCTCTCATGAATAAATAAAATCTCAAAAAAAAAAAAAAAAGGAAAATACCACTGAGTCTTCCCCAGAATAATGAATACTGGCTTCTATAACAGTGTAGAGATAATGAGACTTCAGGTATGGTATGATCAGGGTTCCGGCTCATTTTCTCTGTGACTCTTCTCGCGTTGTCTTTTCCATAGGTTCGCTCTGTCTACAAGGTGGCCAAATGCCTGCTAGAAGTCCAGGTGGCACATCCACAGGCCACGTGGACTGGCCGGCAGGCTAAGCAACAGCCCTGAGGTTGCTCCTGATTGGGCAATTTCGGTCACATGGCCATCCCTGGATCCCTGATTGTTGTCTGGCTTGGGGGTGGGGGGAGCGGGGAGGTGGGATAGGGTTGTCCCCCAGGCTCAGGAGCTGAGAGGAGGAGTGAAGAGTGGAAAGAAAACCAGCCACAAGGAGGGAACGGATGGATGCTGGGGAGGAGCCCCTGGGGAGCACGGTGGATGGGGAAAGGAGTGCCTGACAAGAACCTCCTCCACGCAGTGGGAGGATGTTGCCTTGGGGCCGGCCTGCCGGGGAGGCGGGGAAGGGGCGCAGCAGCAGAGGTGTGGGGCTGGAGGGACGACTTTGGGGTAGGTGCCTCCGCTGGGAGATTCAGAAGCCACGCCCTGCAGGAAGCCAGGCGGGATCGCAGCCGGGAGCTTGCACCGCCCCCCAGCCGCGCTGCTCTCGGCGGTCTCCGCCTGCAGGAAGCAGGGGTGGGGGCGGCGGCTCGCGGCAGGGGGCCGGGGAGGGCGCAGGTCCGGGACGCGGAGCCGGAGTCCAAAGGGAGGAAGGGCCCCGGAGGCGCCCCCGTCCCAGGCGAGCCCATAGTTGGGGGCGTCCCCCTCGCGGGCGGGGCCCGGGCTCACTCGGATCCCCACCCTGCTGGCTCCCAGGCCCCCCGCCCCTCCCCCACCGAGTGGCCCCGCGCCCGCGCCCTCTCCCCGCCCACAACCCCCCATTGGCTTCCCGGAGCTGGGGCCTCCTCCGATTGGTCCGTCTCCGAGAGGCCACGCCCCCTGCCGGACACCGAGCCTGGGGGCGCGGGAACCCACCTCGCCTCCAAGCGCTCAGGCCCGCGGAACCCGGGGGCGGGCTCCCTCCCGGGCGGGCTCCCTCCCCGCGAGCCCCCGCCCAGACCCCGCGGCACGGCTGAGTCAAGGTCCGCAGCTGCGATCGTGAATTAACAAATGCAGGGACGTTGGCCTTGGGGTGTCCGCCCCCGGAGCTCTATTACCTCCCTGGGACTGACCCCCAAATCCCCCCCCACCACTCCTCCATGTCCCCTTCCTGCCCTTCGTGCTGGGGAGAGGGGGTGGGTGGACTCATTCGATTATTACTTACTTGATGAGCAAACTGAGGCCCAGAGAGGGTAGGTAATCTGACCCAAGTCACTCAACAGTCAAGGGAAGCGGATTCCTAATAATGAGGGGTGGGATAAAGAGGAAAAGCTCGGGGGTGGTGGTGGTGTAATCATCCGTGCCCCCCCCCCCACCTCCAGATTCTCCCCAAACGCACCTGAAACCATCAGCTAAACCAGGGAGGTCTTTAGGCTGTGAAAAAGGTGTCCCCAGGCAAGCACCCAGTCTGCAGGCTGGAGGGGGGAATTTCAATAAAACTTGGCAGTGGTATTTAGAGTCTGGACAGACTTTTTTCCCACCTCTCCCTCCCAGGCAAGTTTAGCCTCCTTGAACTTTACTTTCCTTGTCTGTGAAATGGGATGGTAACAGCTATGAGGATTAAGTGAGATCTGCCCAGTGCCAGGTACACAGTAGAGGCTAGACCTGGAGCATCTTTGGGTACCATGAAGAACATCCTTAGAGCAGGGTGGACCTGTTCAGTGGGGGTCCTGGAGGGGATATGTACATTAGGTTTCCCAGGGGAACTGATGGGCCTGTGGTTCTTAGGTTGTGGGAAGGCCCCAAGCCAGGAGAGAAGGATAGGCTGAGTGTACAGGCTGCTCAGGCAGGGTGGGAATGGGGGTGCCCTTTAGGGCTTGCTGGACAGAGGTGGTGTGAAGGGGAGGATGGAAACAGAGCCTCTCAGTGCCCGGCAAAGATGAGGCTGCGGGTTTGTGAGCAGGTTTGAAGCCTTTAGAATTCCCAGAAGCACCCAAAACTGTTTCAAAGTGGATGGTACTTTTGTTATGTATATATGTTGTATTTTAGAGAGGGAGCTCCATGTGAGCTGGGCAAAGGGCAGAGGGAGAGGGAGCGAGAGAACCCACAAGTAGACTCCCTGCTGAAGACCAGGGGCTCCACCCCAAGATTATGACCTGAAACACTGAACCACCAAAGTGCCCCCTCTTTTTAAATTTCAAAACAAGCACATGCTCCAAGATGCAAGTACAATAGAAAATAATTTTTTCTTGAGAAAACTGGACAGTGAGTTGCCAACCTGATGCCCCCTCTCCCCTTATATTTCAAGGTTCTTTTTTTTTTTTTTTTAAGATTTTATTTATTTATTTATTTATGAGAGACACAGAGAGAGACAGAGGCAGAGACACAGGCAGAGGGAGAAGCAGGCTCCATGCAGGGAACCTGACGTGGGACTAGATCCCAGGACTCCAGGATCACACCATGGGCCGAAGGCAGGCGCTAAACCGCCAGCCACCCAGGAATCCCCTAGGTTTGTTCTTCTATATAAATAGTCACATTAAGGTCACCCAAACCAGGAAGTTAAATACATTACTATGTAACAATACATGACTACCAGCTAATCCTCAGATCCCATTCAAATTTGTCCCAACATACTTTTTTTTCCCCTCCAAAATGTCCTTTATAGCAAAAAAATCTAAACCATGTGTTGCTTTTAGCTGTCAGTATCTACTTGGCTTGCCTCTGGACCCCTTTTAGTCATCCTTGGCTTTCATGACCTTGACAATGTAAAAGGTTACAGAGCAGTTAAAGTCCAAGAGTGCTTTTTTTTTTTTTTTTTAAGATTTTATTTATTTATGAGAGACACAGAGAGAGGCAGAGACACAGGCAGAGGGAGAAGCAGGCACCATGCAGGGAGCCCGATGTGGGACTTGATCCTGGATCTCAGGATCAGGAGGCCCTGAGCCAAAGGCAGAAGCTCAACTGCTGAGCCACCCAGGCATCCCTGTCCGGGAGTGCTTTGGGTTTATCTGACTTTCTCCACAATTTCTTTTTTTTTTTTTTTTAATTTTTATTTATTTACTTATGATAGTCACAGAGAGAGAGAGAGAGAGAGAGAGAGGCAGAGACACAGGCAGAGGGAGAAGCAGGTTCCATGCATCGGAGCCTGATGTGGGATTCGATCCCGGGTCTCCAGGATCGCGCCCTGGGCCAAAGGCAGGCGCCAAACCGCTGCGCCACCCAGGGATCCCTCTCCACAATTTCTGTCTGATTTTGCCTCTTTGGCAGGAATATCCCAGAGGTGATGCTGTGATCTGTTTGTCCCATTTCTGATAGATACTGCTGGCTCTGATGATGCAATTAAAGGAGTATCTGCCAGGATTTCTCCATAGAAAGCTTCTTTTTTTTCTTGGTGAATAATCAATCTTTGGGGGGGGTGTTATTTTAGAAACTATTACATTCCTTATCAAACTTTCAATTTATTTGTCTATATCTCTAGAGAACCACATTTTCCTATTTTATTCAATGGGTTGTAATCTGTTATATAATAATTTTCTTTTTATGGGATCCCTGGGTGGCGCAGCGGTTTGGCGCCTGCCTTTGGCCCAGGGCGCGATCCTGGAGACCCGGGATCGAATCCCACATCAGGCTCCCGGTGCATGGAGCCTGCTTCTCCCTCTGCCTATGTCTCTGCCTCTCTCTCTCTCTCTCTCTGTGACTATCATAAATAAATAAAAAAATTAAAAAAAAATAATTTTCTTTTTGGCTGCTAAAATTGTCTCACATTTGGCCTGTGTGAGTGCCTTCTATGTGGCTCCTGTGTGTTTTAGACATGTCACACTTCTGTTTTTTTAGAGCTTTTATTGAGGTCTGATTGATAGGCAGTCAACTGCACATATTTGAAGTGTAGGATTTGATACGTTTTGACATGTATACTCCTAGGAGCCATCAACACAATTCAGGGAAGGAACATATTCATCACTCCTAAAGTTTCTCTGTGTGCCTTTGTAATCAATCCCTCCCCACTCCACCCCACCCACGTCCTCAGGCAATTGCTGATCTCTCTGTCATCACGGATTAGGTCACATTTTCTAGAATTTTATATATATATTTTTAAAGATTTTATTTATTTATTCATGAGAGACACAGAGACAGAGGCAGAGGGAGAAGTAGGCTCCATGCAGGGAGCCCGATGCGGGACTTGATCCCAGAATTCTGGGATCATGCCTTGAGCCAAAGGCAGATGTCAACCGCTGAGCTACCCAGGCATCTCACATTTTCTAGCATTTTATTTTATTATTATTTTCATTTTCTAGAATTTTAAAGCAATTTTATTTTATTTTTATTTTTTATTTTTTTAAAAGATTTTATTTATTCATGAGAGACACGCAGAGAGAGGCAGAGGGAGAAGCAGGCTCCATGCAGGGAGCCCTACGTTGGACTCGATTCCGGGTCTCCAGGATCACACCCTGGGCTGCAGGCGGCGCTAAACCGCTGCGCCACCAGGGCTGCCCCTTTATTTTATTTTTAAAATTTTAAGTGGGCTCCATGCCCAACGTGGGGCTTGAACTCACGACCTGGAGATCAAGAGTCACATGCTCTACCAACAGAGCCAGGTAGGCACCTCAACATTTTCTAGAATTTTATTTTATTTATTTAAAGATTTTATTTATTTTTTCATGAGAGACACACACAGAGAGGCAGAGACATAGGCAGAGGGAGAAGCAGGCTCCCTGCGGGGAGCCTGATACAGGACATGATCCCAGAACCTCGGGATCACGCCCTGAGCCAAAGGCAGATGCTCAACCGCTGAGACACCCAGGTGCCTAAAGAATTTTGTATGTGTGAAACCATACACACTTTTTTGGTCTGACTTCCTTCATTATAATTCCATTGAGACTCTCCCCCACCCCCCATGATGTCGTGTATATTCATAGTTTGTTCCATGTTTATTGCTGTGTTCTATCCCTGCATCCTTTATTTTAATTGAGAGAAATTCACATTGCATAAAATTAACCACTCAGTACTTAGCGCATTCACAGTGTTGTGCAGACACCACTTCTGATTCTAGAACATTCTCATCACCCCAAAAAAGAACCCCCATGCCTATTATGCAGTCACTCCCCATTCCCTACTAACCTTCTATCCTTGGAAACCACCAAGCTGTTTTCTGTCTCTGTGGATTTATTTATTCTGGAGATTTCGTTCAAATGGAATCCTTGTTGGTGGCTGGCTTTTCTCACGGAGCATCCTGTTCCCCAAGTTCCTCCCCATCGCAGCCCCAATCAGCACGTCATCCCTTCTTGTGGCTGAATGCTATTCCATTGCATGCATACAGCATGTTTTGTTTGTCCTTTTTTCCTGTGATCCACCCTTGGTTTCTTTCCACCTCTTGGTTGTTGTGGGTATCAGTGCTGCTATGACCACCTGTGTGCGAGTTTTGTTTGCACACCCATTTTCAGTTTTTCCAGGTTTTATACCTAGGAGGGTCATGGCTGGGTCATGTGGTCATCCGACCTCCAAGCTCCTCTGTGTCTGCGGTGTTGTACATTCCCACCTGCAGCCTAGGAGGGTTCCAATTTACCCGTGGCGTCCTTGGCAACACTTATTTGCCTTTTTGTTTTGTTTTGTTTTTTTTATTTTTTTTATTTTTTAAAAATTTTTTTTAGAATTTTTATTTATGATAGTCACAGAGAGAGAGAGAGGGGCAGAGACACAGGCAGAGGGAGAAGCAGGCTCCATGCACCGGGAGCCCGACGTGGGATTCGATCCCGGCTCTCCAGGATCGCGCCCTGGGCCAAAGGCAGACGCCAAACCGCTGTGCCACCCAGGGATCCCTGCCTTTTTGTTTTATTAATATGTTCACTCTAGTGGGTGTGAGGTGGTGACTCATGGTGGTTTTGATCTGCATTCTTCTCCCGACCCCATGGCTGAGGATAGAGAGCATCTTTCCATGTGTCTGCCAGTCACTTGTACATCTTTGGGGAATCTTGCATCCTTCTGACAAGTCCTCATTGTTTTACCACAAGATGTCCCAGTAGCTACCAGTTATTTCTCCCAGGGGCCTGGGTCTCTTTTTCAGAGAATAGGGGTGTAGGCACGAGGGGGGCTACGAAATGTGTGCATGTTCACACATACTGCACATTCGCGCACAATTCCTCTGTTGATTGATATTGAAGTTCCTGAGTTTACCGTTGCATCTTGGGGTTCACTCCAGTTTCCTCCATTTCCGTATTTACAGCCCACCTTCGCTGCCAGTGAGAACCTGGCTGCTATTATCCTAATGTTCCTGTTTATGTTCTCTGCCCCCAGATGCAGTCCCATCTCCATGGCCACTGTTGTGCTCCCTCTCCACTTGCAGAGGTCCCCCTCCCTGCTCAGCCACCCTGCCTCCACTGCTTCCTCAACCCACAAGGGCTTGGACACCCCTCCCCTGCCTGGAGATGTGCTCCCCCTCCACTGAGCTCTTTGCCTCTGCCTCTGCCTCTGCAGGGCGCCCTCTCCACCTGCTGGTCTCTAGGCCCTGACACCCTGCTCAGAGCCACAGTGCCCCTGCTGTGTCTGGGTGCCCACCTTGCTCTGCCCCAGCTGATGGCCTCAGGGAATGATTGTAGGACTCAGTTGTTCCAGAAGGGAAAGGAAAGGAGCAGAAGGCAAAGAGAAGGGGAAGGGGGGGGCAGCTCAGGTGGCTCAGAGGTTTAGCACCACCTTCAGCCCAGGGCCTGATCCTGGAGACCTGGGATCCAGTCCCACATTGAGCTCCCTGCATGGAGCCTGCTTCTCCCTCTGCCTTGTGTCTCTGCCTCTCTCTCTCTCTCATTAATAAATAAATAAAATCTTTAAAAAAAGAGAAAGAGAAGGAGAAGGGGTCTCCTCTGTTTCATGCTTCATCTTGAGAACTCACACCAAGTGTGCAATTTATAACCCCCCGGACTTCCTTTCGCTTTAGCGAAATACCCTATCCCCACCCCACACACCTGCAGGTAGACTTGATGGGGGAGGGGGAGTGCAGTACTTGGGCAGAACTTAGGTCTCCATGGGGGAGGGCTGGAAAGAGCAGGGTGGGGATGGGGCACCTTGGGGGAGGGCTGGACCAGGCAGGCGGCCTCTCATCCTCTTAGCTTCCTCTCCAGACAATGGGCTGCCTTCTGCAGCAGGAGATAAGGGTCAAATCCCAGCCTCCGGTCTGCTGCCCAGGAGAGGGCTGCTTCCCCGGGGCTGCCCACGCCCCCACCAGCCTTCAGGGCTTCTGGTCCCCATCACCCTGCGCCTTGGAGACAGGGAGGTTGCTGAGCCCCTGCCCTGGCTCTGGGACTCAATCACTCAAGGAGAATGTTTTCTTTTAGTTTTAGTTTATCTATTCACTATTTATTTTTTTACCTGAGGCTTAAAGTACCTGGAGGACACAGACCTTCTTTACAACTCCGTGTGTGTTGAGAGGTGTGTCTGGGCCAGGACTTCAGCCAGTGAAGCCCAGGACGGGGCTGAGAGGAGGGGGGCTGATGGCTCAGTTCAGGGGGAGAATCTAAAATTTCTCAATAATTTTCATATTGGTTATATGTTGAAATGATCATATTTGAGGCACCTTCATAGGTTAAATAAAATAAATCATTAAAAATTGAGAGCACCTGGGCGGCTCAGTCGGTTAACCATCTGCCTTCGGCTCAGGTCGTGATCTCAGGGCCCTGGGATCCAGTCCCATGTCAGGCTCCCTGCTCAGCGAGGAGTCTGTGCTCAGCGGTTTGTTTATCCTGGAAGCACCAGGGAGCCATGGAAGGCTTGAGCAGGAGTGTGCCATGCTTCAGTTGTCACTGGCAGGAAAATGGTTGGGAGGAGCCAGCCTGGGGTTGAGGCCAGAGAGGAGATGCTGCCCACAAGAAGGGACTCAGCATAGCAGGGATGGAGGCCCCCCACCCCCCCCATTCTGAGAGCTGCAAGAGCCAGCCAAGCAGAATCCAGAGGATGTGCTGGAAAGCAGTTTCCGTTTTGTAGACAGAACTGGCACCACAGGGACCCCTGGGTGGCTACCTTTGGCTCAGGGGGTGATCCCAGGATCTTGGGATGGAGTCCCACATATGGCTCCCTGCAGGGAGCCTGCTTCCCCCTCTGCCTGTGTCTCTGCCTCTCTCTGTGTCTCTCATGAATAAATAGATTTAAAAAATCTTAAAAAAAAATGGCACCATGAGAAGGGCTGGGAGTGGGGAGCGTGAGCAGGGCCAGATACCACCCCACCCCCCACCCCCGCCCTTGAGGGCCACAATCCTGACAGAGGCGCTGTAGGGCCTGACCACACAGTCGTGGGGGCCGTGGTGGAGATTCTCAGCATATCTGGACCATTCGGAGCCGTGCCCCCAGGGGAGGAGGGAGTACCTCTGGGGTTCAGAGGATTAGATACTCCTCCTGCCAGGCCATGCCATCCAGCCCTGGGTGGTAGGCTCTCCATCCACCCTCAGCAGCTCCTCTTCTTGGACGGTGGTGTTCAGAGAGGTACACTGACTTGCCTAGGGAGGCCCAGCAAGTTGGGGTGGGGCCGGGGCCCCCAACCTGGTAAGGAGCTCTCATGCTCTCACTCCCAGTGCCTTGGTTTTCCCTCTGTTTCCTGGGTGAGTGAGGCTGCAGAGGATCCCCTCCTGCTCCATATATGAGTTTCCTGGCACTACCAGAACAAAGCACTCCACGCGGCTGAAAACAACAAGAATTTTCCTTCTGGTTCTGGAGGCCAGAAGCCAGAAATTGGACAATGCTCCCTCTGGAGGCTCTAGATGAGGATCTTTCCTGTCTCTTCCAGCCTCTGGTGGCCAGGCCATCCTGGGTTTGTTGGCCTCCTGACTCCATTTCTCCCCTGTCCTCACATGGTCTTGTCCCCCATGTCCCTCTCCGCCCAAGTCCACTTCTACTTTTTCCTGCAAAGACACTGCCATCCACTGGAGTTAGGGTTGCCCACAATCCAGGATCATTCGAGATCCTTAGCTAGTGACACCTACAAAGACCTGATTTCCAAATAAGGCCACGTTCTGAGATTCCAGGTGGATATAAATTTTGGGAGCAGCCACAGTTCAACACAGTACAGTCCAGATGTGGACCTTGCCATGCTCTGGTTCTCCTTCCTCTTGGCAGCCTCTAGGACCTCCGGCATCAGTTCTATGATCTGTGAGCTTCCCAGGCAAGGACCCAGCTGTTGTGGTGGCCGCCGCATCCCCTCGATCCATCGAGTCTGGATTAGTAAATTTCCTATAAGTGTGTCGCGACACAGACATCACGGATGACTCTTGCAAACAGGAAAGAGCCCTCACAGTGTGACCCCATTTCCTGAAGTCCAAGAACAAAGTCTAGAGTCTGTGAACCTGTATGGGAAATCACGTGCTGATTGTCACTAACTGAATTTAGCATTCCCCTCCTTTGTTTATTTATTTTAAAAGATTTGGGGCAGCCCTGGTGGCGCAGCGGTTTAGAGCCGCCTGCAGCCCGGGGTGTGATCCTGGAGACCCTGGATCGAGTCCCACGTCGGGCTACCTGCATGGAGCCTGCTTCTCTCTGCCTGTGTCTCTGCCTCTCTTTCGCTCTCTCTGAATAAATAAATAAATAAATCTTTAAAAAAAAAAGAAGAACTTTAAAAGATTTTATTTATTTATTCATGAGAGACAGAGAGAGAGAGACAGAGAGAGAGAGAGGCAGAGACACAGGCAGAGGGAGAAGCAGGCTTCATGCAGGGAGCCCGACAAGGATTTCGATCCTAGGTCTCCAGGATCATTCCCTGGACTGAAGGTGGTGCTAAACTGCTGAACCACCCAGGCTGCCCCCCACCCCCCACCCCGCTTCCTTTATGAAAGTGAGCAGCAAATCCTGGTAGGGCCCATGGCTTTGTCATCAACAGCATCACTGATAGCTTCAGCCTGGATTACATTTATTGTGCAAATTTCAGAATATCATTTAGATTCAAGTCATGGTAGTTCTTAAATTCACCTCTAGATATTATTTATTTATTTATTATTATTATTTTATTTTATTTATTCATGACAGACACAGAGAGACAGAGACATAGGCAGAGGGAGAAGCAGGCTCCCTCCCCAGGGAGCCCGATGTGGGACTGGATCCTGGGACTTCAAGATCACGCCCTGAGCTGAAGGCAGACGCTCAATCACTGAGCCACCCAGCTGTCCCTAGATATTATTATTTAGTGAATTATTAAGAAGGATATATATTAGCATATCACATTTTATTTTATTTTATTTTTAAAAAGATTTTATTTATTTACTCATGAGAGACACACAGAGAGAGGCAGAGACAGAAGCAGAGGGAGAAGCAGGCTCCCTGCAGGACCCTGGAATCACAACCTGAGCCAAAGGCAGATGTTTAATTGCTGAGCCATGCAGGCGCCCCAGCATATCACATTAAAAAAAGTATTTATTTGAGAGAGAGAGAGAGCACAAGGGGGGGTGGGCACAGAAGGGCAGAGGGAGAGAGCAGCAGATGCCTCACTGAGCAGGAAGCCCCACGTGGGGCTCGATCCGAGGACCCTGGGATTGTGACCTGAGCTGAAGGCAGATGCTTTTTTTAAAGATTTTATTTATTTATTCATGGGAGATACAGAGAGAGAGAGATAGAGAGAGAAGCAGGCTCCCCGTGGGGATCCCAATGCAGGACTTGATCCTAGGACCCCAGGATCAGGACCTGAGCCAAAGGCAGACACTCAACCACTCAACCACCCAGGTACCCACGAGGCAGATGCTTAACCGACTGAGCCACGCAGGTGGCCCCACATATCACATTGAAACAATATGTTGAGAACTTCGAAGTAACTGATATCCTTTGTAGTCTTATATTTTGTCTTATATGTTTAAAAATATGAGAAGGAGTTCAGAAGTTGTCAAAAGCCTAGTTTAGATATTGTTGGGAAGATGATGTGATGTCTGGAGACTTGGCAGCCATATTTCTACTCTGAGGGGCTCAGCCTGAGGGCAAAGCTGACTCTGTAAGAATGGGAGAGTTGAGGAGTGGGGGAAGTTCCAGGGTCCTTTCCCAGCTGTTGTCAGAATTAACCAAACCTGGAAATTCCCCTCTTCAGGGCTTCCTATTTCTTGTCATTAATTAATAGCTTCCTTTTTTTTTTTTTTTTCTTGCCAACTGAGTCAGAGTTTTCTTTCTTTTGCATTGATGGTACCATGACTGAAAGAGAGTGTTTCCAAAGGCATCCAGGAATGGTCTAGAGAAAGATGGGTGAGGACAGAATCCTGCTGGCCTGTTCGGAACCTTTGCATGAATCAAAGGAAGGTGCTCCTCTGGGTGGATGAAAAAGTGCCCTTGCTGGGGGCTGTGACTTTGGGCAAAAATAAAAGTCCCTTTTCTTTCAGGCTGACACAGCCCACAGGTAAAGGTGAGGAGTTTGTGTAGGGGCCTTAAGCTGGCTTCCACCTTCATGGAGCTTCTGTGTAGGGTACAACCTATGCAACTGTACATGGAAGTCCTAGAAGAAGACCTCCAGGCTGAGGAGAGGAGGTGAGCTTTCTGAAGAGGCCTGTGGCCATGTGGCAAGGGCGGGGCCTGCAATGGTCAGTTCTCATACACAGGCACTTGGGCTGCCTTTGAGGGAGACCCACAAATGGCCTGCACCCATAGTCCCCAACTCCTGTTTCCAGCCCAGTGAGGACCTTGCTTTGTCCACCAGGGACCACCCTGCAAATGTACCTCTTGTTCATGCCCCAAAGCTGCCCTCATCCTCATCTGAATCTGAGGACCCCCACCAATTACCAGATCCTTGTAAAGTGTCCTGGAGGGGCAGCCCTGGTGGCTCAGTGGTTTAGCGCCGCCTTCGGCTCAGGGCGTGATCCTGGAGACCTGGGATCGAGTCCCACATTCGGGCTCCTTGCATGGAGCCTGCTTCTCCCCCTGCCTATTCTCTGCCTTTCTCTCTCTCTGTGTGTCTCTCATGAATAAATAAATAAAATCTTAAAAAAAAAGTGTCCTGGACATGCACTGGGGGGTGGGGTGGGGAGGGTGGGACATAGAGGGGCTGACTGTGCCAGCTCAGGACCCTTGAGCCAGGCAGGTAGTGAAAGATTGCCTCTCCCCCATATGATCATTTCAAATATCCAGGGCTGTTGTGCCCAGACAACTGGCATACCCTGAAATGCCATGCTTTGTGGGCTGACCTCACCCCCAGGCTTTCTCTGGGAAGCAGCCAGAGTGCCGGTCTGGGGGTCACATGCCAGATGATGAAAGTATTGGGGTCTGCAGTCCAAAGTCTGGAAGGTCTGCAGGCCAGGGAGGATTGAGCCAAGAGAGGCCTGGGCAGCAGGGAAGGCTAGGGAGGGTCTGGCCTCCTTTTCTGGCCTCTCCTTTCTGCCCTTCTTTTTGTTGTCTATCTCTCCTGGAGCTGCCAGGCTTCTGGGTGGGCCTAATGGATGCATAGGCAGGGCCTCTCATCCATGCTTCCAACTAGGATGACATGGGTGCCACAGTGGTGGCAAGGGACACAGACCCAGCTCTGCCCCATAGAGTGGCAAGAGGGCAGAAGTCACTAACAGTTTCCGGGTGTCCCAACGCCTATGGGCTCATCTGTTGACCCCTGGGTTGTCCCTCCAGTTCCTGGACTCTGCTCCAGCCTCCTGGGGGCTGCCCAGGCTATGGCAGGGGCCCCAGGGATGCCCAGACCTGCCCCGCCCTCTATGGTAGGCTCAGCTCACACATGGTTTGTTTGTTTATTTACATATAAATTAATTTCAGGGAAGTAAAATGAAGAGTTTAGTTCCTTAGTCCACATTTTAAAAAAATGTTTTATTTATTTATTTATTTATTTATTTTTTAATTTTTTTTTTTATTTATGATAGTCACAGAGAGAGAGAGAGAGAGAGGCAGAGACATAGGCAGAGGGAGAAGCAGGCTCCATGCACCGGGAGCCCGACGTGGGATTCGATCCGGGGTCTCCAGGATCGCGCCCTGGGCCAAAGGCAGGCGCCAAACCGCTGCGCCACCCAGGGATCCCAAATGTTTTATTTATTTATTCACAAGAGACACAGAGAGAGGGAGAGAGAGAGAGGCAGAGACACAGGCAGAGGGAGAAGTAGGCTCCATGCAGGGAGCCCGATGCAGGACTCGATCCCGGGACTCTGGGATCATGCCCTGGGCCAAAGGCAGGCACTAAACCGCTGAGCCACCCAGATATCCCACTTTAGTCCACATTTTGAATACTCAATAGCCACATGGGCGACTGGTGGCTTTGATAGCTGACAGAGCAGATTCTAGAACATTCCATCACCACTGAAAGTTCTATTGCTTGGTGTGGGGCCTGTCTTGACCCCTGGGACACCTAGACCTGGGAGGAATGTGCCATACTCGCTCCAGGGCTGCTGAGGGAAGGAGGCAGGGGATGTTTGAACTGGGTCTCTCTGTCATTTTTCGGGGGGGGGGTATTTTTTTGGGGGGGGTATTTATTTATTTACTTATTTATTTATTAAGCATGAGTGGAGAGAGGGGCAGAGGGAGAGGGAGAGAGAATCTCAAGCAGACTCCATGGCTAGATCTCACGACCCTGAGATCACTACCTGAGCTGAAGTCAAGAGGCAGATGCTTAAATGACTGAGCCACCCAGGTGCCCTATTTTTTTTATTTTTGAGCTGGGTCTTTAGGATGAGTGAGGGCTTTTGGCAGGAGGAGAGTACAGCTGACCCCTAAACCACATGGGGGTTGGCGGCACCCACCACCATGTAGTTGAAAGTCTGCATATAACTTCTGACTCTCCAGAAACATAACTACCAACAGCCTACAGTTGACTGGAAGTCCAACAACATAAACAGTTTATTAACGTATTTTGTCCGCTTGTGCCTGGCTGGCTGGGTCGGAAGAGTCTGTGGCTCTTGATCTCGGAGAGTTGTGAGTTTGAACCCCATGTTGGGTGTAGAGATTACTTAAATAAATAAACCTTTAAAAAAAACCAAAGCACATATTTTAGCTGTTATTTATACACTGTATTCTCACACTAAAGTAAATCAGAGAAAAGAAAATATTATTAAGAAAACCATTAGTTAAAATAAACTTTAAAAACATTTAAATAACAGGGGGGTGCTTGGTTGGCCTGGTTGGTAGAACACATGCCTCTTGATCCCGGGGTCATGAGTTCGAGCCCCACTTTAGGTGTGGAGATTAGTTAAAATAAACTTAAAGAAAGTCATGAGGAAGAGAAAATATATTTACCAAATCCACATATAAGTGGACCCACACAGTTCAAACCCATGTTGTTCAAAGGCCAGCTGCCCAGGGCAGGCTGTGAGCACGGCCACCAGGGCTGAGTGGCCACGGCCCCATGTGGGTGTGAGTGAGTGGAGGGGGAACAGGAGGGGAGGCAGGAGAGGTGGATGGAGGCCAGACCCTGACGCTCTGGGCGCTGAGCACTGGGGAGCCACGGGAGACTCCGAAAGTTGAAAGGGGCACCAGAGCAGCCACCCTGGCTGCCCCAGTGGATGCACTGCGGGCAGCTGTACCAGGGAGATGCGCTTGTTACCATTCTGCACCCACCCACTCCAGCATCAGCAGTTGATCAGAACAGCGCTCAGACCTCACCGAACCAGGGAAGAGCAGACCCTTTGCTCCTCGCAGCCCATTGAGGTGGCTCCGTGCGGGCTCCGGCAGAATGGGTGGCCACTGCATTTGGTAGATGGAGCTGAGGCCAGAGACAGGCCTGTTCTGCTGAGGTTTCACAGCACGGGGGTGGGGGGCTGGCGGGAGCCCTGAAGGATGCAGGCCGTTTGGAGCAGGAGTGGGGTGGTGGCCCGTGTGGGGAGGCTGAGGCTTGCCATGAGCCAGCGGCCTCTCCATGGCCAAGGAATCTGGTCCTGCTCCTGGCAAGGACATCTTGGCAGGAGCGGGGCTCTGCCCGGGGTGCTAATGCCCTCTTAATTAGCCAGGCTCTTGCCAGGCACCTGCCACCACAGCCTCACTCAGCAAAACATGCTTGGGTCTCAGAGCCGGACCAGCGTCTGCCCTGCTGCCAGGTTCGGCATCGTGGGATGGTCTCTGAGCAGCCGCTGAGGCCAATCCAGACCTCTCTCAGGGGATCAACATCCAGGAGGATGAGAGAAATTGAAATGATTTCTAGGGACATGTTTTCAGTAACAGAAATGGGGACAGGCCAGCCTCCAGACTTGTGCTCCAGCCGTGCCTGACTCTGTGCTCCTGAATTCCTGTTCACTCAGAGTAGGCATCGCCTCCTCCTGGAGGCCCTCCTGGACCTCAGGGTTAACTCTGGAAGGCCCCTGCCCCAATAGTTCACCACTTGGGCCACGTCCTGGGCACCAACAGATTGGGTTCCTGCCTTCCAGGGGCTATAGTTATGGCCGGTGGTCACAAATCTTCTGGCAAATCTGAGAGCCACAAGACTGGGACCCTGAAGATGGTACTGCCTTCCTTTTTTTTTTTTTTTTTTTAAAGATTTTTATTTATTTATTCATGATAGTCACAGAGAGAGAGAGAGAGAGGCAGAGACACAGGCAGAGGGAGAAGCAGGCTCCACGCACCGGGAGCCCGACGTGGGATTCGATCCCGGGTCTTCAGGATCGCGCCCTAGGCCAAAGGCAGGCGCCAAACCGCTGCACCACCCGGGGATCCCGGTACTGCCTTCCTTAAAGCTGGACTAGAGCTTTTCTGTTCTGTCCAGGCCTCAGTTGTCCTATTTGTAACCTGAAGGCACTGCAACCAGAGATCAGCAGGGGTGTTTGTAGAGGTGGGGTGACGGGGCGATGGCCTCATTGTACTCTCCTCAGCCATGTCCTGACAGTGCTAGGGTGTAGCCTGTGGCCCTGGGTGGCACAGCTGTCCTGGAGACCCGCCCTGGAATCACTCCCTCCCACTTACAGGACACCCTGGAGGGACACAGGCCGTACCAGGCTGCCTATCGAGGGGGCCCCAGTGACAGCAGAACAACAGATGCCATTCATAGGCTCCAGCTCCAGGCAGGTCATTTATGGTGGGCTGAGCTGTGGACATCTGCGCGTCTATAGCATGGACAGCACTTCTGGCCTTTATGCATTTCTGGGTCCTGTTTCCCTGCTTCTGAGGGAAGGGAAGCCCAGCCCCCACCACACAGCTCTCAGGGCTGCTGGTATGGGGCTCCCAGGACGTCTTCATGGCCCTGTCCTTTCGCAGAAGAGGAACCAAAGCTTCATAGGATCTGTAATCAGCCCAAGAATACCCCAGTGGGTGGAGGGTGGGGTATAAAGGGGGGCAAGCCCTGGACTTTCCGTGACAGTCAAGAGAAGTAGAGCCCTGGGCAGGTAGAGTGTGAGGTCTCCGGCATCTCACTGGGAGGGTGTGAGGCTGCCAAGCTGGATGTGAAGGGGGAGCCCTGGGGTGGGGGTAGTTTTGAGGAGGCTGGAGGCTGGGAGGCTGAGGCTGTAGCTGCCTGGGAGGGAGGGGCCAGGAGGAGCCCCGTGCCAGCTGGCCTGGGCTGTGAGTTGGAAGTCAACAGTCTAGGGCTTGGGTTCACGTCCTGATACTATCTCACTTAGCTGTGTGATTTGCTTGTGTTTTTTAAATTTTTCCCTTAAGGTTAATGGTTTTTTTTTCTTAATTGAGATAAAATTCCTATAACATCCAGCTTACTACTTTAAAGTATAAACTTTGGGCAGCCCCGGTGGCTCAGCGGTTTGGCGCTGCCTTCAGCCCAGGGCGTGATCCTGGAGACCCAGGATTGAGTCCCATGTCAGGCTCCCTGCATGGAGCCTGCTTCTCCCTCTGCCTGTGTCTCTCCCTCTCTCTCTCTCTGTGTCTCTCATGAATAAATAAAATAAAAGTATAAACTTCTGTAACATTTACTGTATTCGCCAGCACCTCCACAGGTACATTTCTCTGGAGGTAGGAATTTCTCGCACCCCAAAAAGAACACTGTACCCATCAAGCAGTTCTTCCCCATTCGCCTGCAGCCACCAATCTGCCTTCTCTCCAGTGTGTTCCTTTAGTTTATCTGTGAAATGGGGAGGACACGCAGCTTGTTGGAGGGTTAAAGCAGATAAAGCTCTCAGCACAACGCCTGGAGCTCCTATGAGAATTAATGCCTGCCTTTCCCACCAGACGGACTCTGTGCCCCTTAAGGGCTGAGCCCAGGGAGAGGGTCCCCAAGGGCTGGTCAAGCTGGCGCCCAACTCTTGGGCTGGGAAGATTCCTGCCAGGAGGACTCATGGGGAGCCCGAGGAGTTGGAGGCCCTGGCTAGGGATGCCTGGGTGGCTCAGTGGTTGAGCGTCTGCCTTTGGTTCAGGGCATGATCCTGGAGTTCTGGGATCGGGCTCCCTGCAGGGAGCCTGCTTCTCCCTCTGCTTATGTCTCTGCTTCTCTCATGAATAAATAAATAAAATCTTAAAAAAAAAATATATATATATAGAGGGTATTATGCTGAGTGAAGTAAGTCAATCGGAGAAGGACAAACATTATATGTTCTCCTTCATTTGGGGAACATAAATAATAGTGAAAGGGAATATAAGGGAAGGGAGAAGAAATGTGTGGGAAATATCAGAAAGGGAGACAGAACGTAAAGACTGCTAACTCTGGGAAACAAACTAGGGGTGGTGGAAGGGGAGGAGGGCGGGGGGTGGGAGTGAATGGGTGATGGGCACTGGGGGTTATTCTGTATGTTGGTAAATTGAACACCAATAAAAAATAAATTAAAAACAAACAAACAAACAAACAAACAAACAAAAATATATATAAAGAAACAATTTAAAAAAAAAAAGACGCCCTAGCTAGTGTGGCTCAGCTCAGGAAGCGGTAGAGATGAGCCTGCTGCTGGTCTAGGCCATCATTCCCCAAATTGAACTGGAAGTGTCAGCTGGGTAGGAATTTCATGACTTACTATCTGCCCTGGTGCAGGGAGCGGTACAGGCAGCCCTGGTGACTGGGAGGGCTCACTGGGAAGAGCCACCAAGGGATAGAAGCAAGATGCAGAGAAAGAAGCCAAAGTCAAGCCAAATATATAAACAAAACCCTCAGAAATAAAGCTGTGCATTCTTGTATCTAAATACCTACAATATCTTCTATCTATCTATCTATCTATCTATCTATCTATCTATCTATCTATCATCTATCTATCAATCATCTATTAACTTACTATTTATCTACCTATCCATCCACCCATCATCGATCTATCCATCTATTTATCTACCTACTATCCATCTATCATCTAACAACCTATCATCTACTCCATCTTTCTATCATCTATCAATCTATCCACCCATCCACCATCCATCCATCAATCCATCCATTCACTATCATCTATCTATCCATCCACCATCTATCCACATATTTATCTACCTATCTATTCATCTACTCTTTTCAAACTCTCATCTATCATCCATTTTTCTTTCTATCATCTATCAATCTATCCATCCATCCATCTGCCCACTATCCATCCATCTATCATTTATCAACCTATCATCTATCTATCCATCTTTCTGCCTACCTATCATCTATCCATCCATTCATTATCTATCTATCTATCTATCTATCTATCTATCTATCTATCATCTATCATCTATCATCTCTCCACCTCTGTCTACTTAATACATTTCCAAATCATCATAGAGAGAGAGGTCTGGTGGGAAGAGGTTGGAACACCATGGGCAGCACACTCACACAGAACTCGGCACAGGTGAACAGAGGGCTGTACAATGTCTCCCAGGTTTTATTATTGTCATGAAAAACTTCACACATACATAAAAAACATTCAAGTATAGTGCACCTGTCTGTGCTGTCCCCTGCTGGCACAGAAATCACATTCCATCTACACACCCCTCCCCTACCATTTTTTTGGAGGGGGGTTGGGTATTTTATATTTTATTTTTATTCTTGGTATGTTTTTCTGAAACCTTTTTCTTTTTTTTTTTTTAAGATTTTATTTATTTATTCATGAGAGACACACACGGCGGGGGGGGGGGGCGGGGGCAGAGACATAGGCAGAGAGAGAGAAACAGGTTCCATGCAGGGAACCCGATGTGGGACTTGATCCGGGATTCCAGGATCACGCCCTGGGCTGAAGGCAGGCACTCAACCGCTGAGACACCCAGGCATCCCTCTGAAACCTTTTTCTATGGATATGTCCAAATATTTATTAAAGTAGAGATGATCATGTAGGGAACCCCACATATCCATCACCCTGTCTGGAATATTTTAAGGCAAATCCCAGGCATTTCTGCCATTTCATGGGCAGAATTTCTGGGAGTGCTTCCGACAGGTAAGGATATTTTATTGTTGTTTTTACAGGACACTGTGCCAGTATTATACCTATCGTTGCATTTTCCTGAGAAATTCTGCTGATACTATTATTCCCATCTGATAGGCAAGGAAACTGAGGCACCAGAGTGAAGTAATTCACTGAAGGTTCCATGGCAAGTGTGTGTCAGAGCCAGGACCTAAGGGACTCCACCATCCACTCCTTGACTTCTGTGCTGGGTGCACGTTGGGATTTGGTCTCAGGAAGCCCTTGCTCATTGGTGGTGGGTGCTGCTTTGCTGGGAAGAGGTCTGGGTCTCTGTGGCTCAGGATCCTCACCTGGGGAACTGGGTTTGGGGTCAGCTGGGCAGCCCTTCTCAGTGGCCTCATTTCCCTTCCCAGATCAGGCACATGGCACAGGTGACCAGCCCAAGAGCAGCTCAGGTCTAGTTCCCGCCAAGCACCTCCGTTCTCCCCATGCCATGCCCTCCTTCCAGGGCAGCTCAGGTGGCGCCTGGGCTCCCGTGGGGCCTGCGGACACAACGACCGTGTTCCTGTCCTTCCCCAGAGGGACCTGAGGCGGGGTCTGCAGACAGCACCGTGTGACCTTGCTGGACATAGTGGTGCCCAGTGTAACTGAGACATGGGGAAGGCCAGCACGGGGAACGCAGCATGGATACAGAGCAGCGGGCGACTTTTGAAAATGCTCTTTTGCTAAACTTGCCTGAGATTTTGCTCCTTTATGGGCTTCACAACCATAATTAGCTATAATAATATATGTATTTTAAGCCAAGAAGCTTCCAGGGCACTGGCTGGCTGAGTCAGAAAGGCATGTGACTCTTGATCTCAAGGTCATGAGTTCAAGCCCCACACTGGGTGTTGAGATTCCTTCTTTCTTTTTTTTTTTTTTTTTTGAGATTTTATTTATTTATTTGACAGAGAGAAAAAGAGAGCACAACCAGGGGAAGTAGCTGGCAGAGGGCGAGGGAGAAGCAGGCTCCCTACTCTGTAGGGACAGAGTGGGACTCTGTGGGACTTGATCCCAGGACCCTGAGATCATGACCTGAGCTGATGACAGCTACTTAACCGTCTTAACCAGGCACCCAGATTTCATAATTATAAATAAATAAATTATTATTATTTAATTTAGTTTAATTTAATTTATTTATTTGTTCATGAGAGACACACAGAGAGAGGCAGAGACATAGGCAGAGAGAGAAGCAGGCTCCCTGTGAGGAGCCCAATGTGGGACTTGATCCCAGGACCCTGGGATCATGCCCCAAGCCAAAGGCAGACGCCTAACCACTGAGCCACCCAGGTGTCCCAAAACAGCCATTGTTTGTTGAGCACTGACCACATGCCAGGCATTGTTTTCTAGGCGCTTGATCTATACAGTCATCAACTATAGTTTCTGCTGTCCTCTCGGCAACTCTTCTAGGGCAGGTGCTGCCACCATGTCCCTTTTAGAGATGGAAAGCCGAGAGCCAGATTATGTGCATTTGAACTCAGGCCGCCACCAAACCCATCTAGACCTGCTGGTCTTTCTATCCCTCAAAAGCATCCCCTGGGAAGGTCCAGACCCACTCCCACCCCTGGCGGGATAGAGAGGCAGGAGCCCTCAACCCCAGCCCCTTTTCTGGCCTCCTGGGGCCAGAGTGGGGAGCTACAGGCTGGAGGGAGCACGTGGCCCGGCCCTGATCCCAGTAGGCGGGTCTCAGCATGCTCCTGCCAGAGCAAGCACCCCACAGCCTTCTGGAAATGCCTACAGCTATTCATCCGCCTCTTCTCTGAGCCTTGGAAGTTGGCCGGAGGTTTGGGGTCTTTCTAATTAGTTGCAAGGCTTCCGGGGACTGGAGTGGGTCCTCAGGGTAGACAGTCAATGCCTGAGCTCCACGTCCCCAGGGACTCTCAGACTCTCCTGAGATGGGGGATTTGTAGCTCTTCTACAAAACAGAAACTGAGGCTCAGAGAGGTTAACTTGCTTAAGGTCGGTCACACAGCTGGTGAGATCCTGGGTTTCAAGCCTAATAGGTAACATCAAAATGAGAAACTCTTGATGTTCTGGCTCTTGAGGGATGGGTTTTGTGGGAGGGAAGACTATGGCCACTGCCTGCCTCAGGTTCCAGGCCCTGCCAGTAAACCCATTTGAGCCACGATGGTGAGGTGACACCATCTTCCACTGGAAGATAAAGAAATCCCTGGAGGGGTTTGCCTGGAGGAAGACAAGGCCCAGACCAACCAGCTGGGGAGCTAGTTCAGTGCTCTTTGCCTCTGGCCCCAAGACCTTGTGGGCAGCTTGTGGTCATGCTGGCATTCCAGGGGCTTGCTTGGCATGTGGGGAATGTCCCAGCAAAAGTCCTGGCCTTAGGAAAAGGAAGTGTTCCTAGAAGGGGGAGGAGAAGGCAGGGGGTGGGTGTCTGCAGGGAATGCCCCCTTTGAGGGAGGAGTGTAAACAGTTGGGGTCCTGAAGGAGGGCTTCTACCTTCCAAACGTTTTCCAGTGTGCCCAGCTCAGCGACCTATGAAGTAGGAACCTGAGGGTATAAAGTAAGGGGCGCCCTAGTCCTGGAGCTGTGACCTGGACCCTGCCCTTCAGGCTGTCAGACCAGGGCTGGTCCCACCTCTGATTAGCCCAGTAAAAGGGTCTGCTAACCCTGCCCTGCCAGAGCGCCTGGGGGCTCAGTCCTTCAGCGACTGCCTTAGCTCAGGTCATGATCTGGGGTCCTGGGATGGGTCCACTGAGTGCGGAGGCTGTTTCTCCTCTCTGCTCCCCTCGCCCTGATTGTGCATGTTCCCTCTCTCTCAAATAAATAAAATAAATAAAATCTTACAAAAACAACATAAAAACCCTGCACTGCCTACCCCACTGCCTGGAAGACCAGAACCCTGAGGCTTCTGCATCCCCAGAATGGGAACAGTAGTCACTCATCTCTGCCGACCTCCTAGAACTATTTTGGGCCAGCAAGGGCTGGGTACTTGGGCCACAGGGAGGTGTCTGGGTGGCCTTCAGGGAAATGTTTTGCAAGGCCTGAGTTGGGTGAGTTGGGGTCTGCAGGCCCCTCCCCCAGCTCTTCTGGCCTGCCTGGACCCCTCTGGCCCGCAGGCCCCTTGGGGTGCGGGTGGGGGGTCTCCCTCCTTCATCGCTCTGCTTGAAGGCCACCTCCTCCAAGCAGCCTCCGGACCGCCTCCACCCAGCACTGATGTGTTCTGTGGTCTTCGCGGTGTCCGTCACAACCTCAAACCCGACTCGCCCTTCTTCCCCCCTATAGGGGCTCAGGATGAGAGGTGCCCCGAGGGGTCCCGGGCTGCGGTGGGGCCCTGGCACCCGGGGGCGCGGGCGGCGGCGCGAGCTGAGGGCGCCGCGGAGGCCGGCGGCGCGGAAGCGGGGGGACGCCGAGGGCGGAACCGCCACCCGCGCCCCTCGGTGCCGGCGCCGCGAGCTTCCCGCGCCCCCTCCCCCGCCGAGCCCCGGGGCGGGGCGGGGGCGGGGCCTCGCGGCGCTGACGTCACCCCGCCTAGAAAGGGGCTCGCGCGCCGCGGGCCGGCTTTGTGGAGCGCTGCGGAGGGTGCGCGCCGGGCTGCGGTCGCGAACAAAGGAGCCGGGCGCCGCCGCGGGGACCCGCCACCGACCTCCCGGGCCGCGCCGGGGCCCTCCCGCCCGCCGCCCGCCGCCACCATGACCGCCAACGGCACCGCCGAGGCCGTGCAGATCCAGTTCGGCCTCATCAACTGCGGCAACAAGTACCTGACGGCCGAGGCGTTCGGGTTCAAGGTGAACGCGTCGGCCAGCAGCCTGAAAAAGAAGCAGATCTGGACGCTGGAGCAGCCTCCCGACGAGGCGGGCAGCGCGGCCGTGTGCCTGCGCAGCCACCTGGGCCGCTACCTGGCGGCGGACAAGGACGGCAACGTGACCTGCGAGCGCGAGGTGCCCGGCCCAGACTGCCGCTTTCTCATCGTGGCGCACGACGACGGCCGCTGGTCGCTGCAGTCCGAGGCGCACCGGCGCTACTTCGGCGGCACAGAGGACCGCCTGTCGTGCTTCGCGCAGACCGTGTCGCCGGCTGAGAAGTGGAGCGTGCACATCGCCATGCACCCGCAGGTCAACATCTACAGCCTGACCCGCAAGCGCTACGCGCACCTGAGCGCGCGGCCAGCGGACGAGATCGCCGTGGACCGCGACGTGCCCTGGGGCGTCGACTCGCTCATCACGCTGGCCTTCCAGGACCAGCGCTACAGCGTGCAGACCGCCGACCACCGCTTCCTGCGCCACGACGGGCGCCTCGTGGCGCGCCCCGAGCCCGCCACCGGCTACACCCTCGAGTTCCGCTCGGGCAAGGTGGCCTTCCGCGACTGCGAAGGCCGCTACCTGGCGCCGTCGGGGCCCAGCGGCACGCTCAAGGCGGGCAAGGCCACCAAGGTGGGCAAGGACGAGCTCTTCGCGCTGGAGCAGAGCTGCGCCCAGGTCGTGCTGCAGGCGGCCAACGAGAGGAACGTGTCCACGCGCCAGGGTGAGTGGGGACGCCGCCCCCCTCCTCTCCCGGGCCTTGCACAAAGCGCACCCCACCCCCGTACCTCCAGCCTCCCGCCCTTTCTCGCCCGCGGCGCCGCTACAATCCCTAGCGACGCCCGGTGCGCCCCCGCTGGGCGCGCCGGCCACCCCGCCTCGTCGCGGGACGTGCGCTCGGGCTGGGAGGAGGGGTCGAGGGGTGGGGCCTTGCCCATCCTTGGGCGCCGCTGCACACCCCCACCCAGCGCTGGGGTTGCGGCTCCCTGGGCCTCGCGTAGGTGCCGCCCTATGTGCTACCCTCCGAACCCCCACAGCCCCCCCCCTTTGGGACTCCCCAAGAGCGCTGATCCAGCTGATTCCCCGGCCCAGCCCTGGGGAAGGGGGGAACGCCCCTCCCCCCTTTCCTCGTACCCCTCCCCTAGTCAGCGGGTCTTTAGCTCACCCGCAGAGGAGAGGGTCGCTACGCGCGCTGGGAGCACCCCCACCCCCAGGGTCCTCCCAGCGCCGGCGGGATGGGGGGAACCTTTGATCGCCGCGGGGTGCGCTTCCACCTTCCAGCCCTCCGGGCCTTTCTCCACCCCCACGTGTAGCCCCGAGGGGTCGGCCTCTGCTAGGGGGTGCACCCCGAGTGTCTGCCCTTCCCCCCAGCCCCTCCTCCCGCGTCTGCCCCGCGCTCGAGGCCGCGGCCTTTGTGAGCAGGGGGGCGGGCTTCTCCAGAGGGCCCTCCCTCGCCCCCTTTGTCCTGCTCGGTCTCTGCAGATGGGAAAACCAGATGCGGGCGGGCGGGGGAGGGGATCGGTTTTCTGCGGGTGCCCCTCCTGAGGACCCCCCGCGCAGTTCCCCGACCAGTGCCCCGGTCCCGAGCTTCTCCTGGAGGCGGCCTCCCTCCTCGCGCCCCGGTCCCGGGACGGCGTGGCGCGGATGGCACCCTGCCAGGCACCCCGCCCTGCGCCCGCCGCACGGCTCCGCTCTGGTGCGCTCAGCTCTGCGGCCATCGGGAGGGCGGACTTAGGGTGAGCCCAGAGACCCCAGCCCGGGTCCCTCGGGAAGCCCCTACCCTCGGATGAACCCATCCCCAAGTGTCCCGCCTGGAACAATTGGCTGAAACTCGATTCGTCCTTTCTCGGGCCTCCCGCTGGCCTGGCCATTTCCTACCCGCCTGCGCGCCAGAAATGAGCCCCCCCACTTTTCCTTCTTAGATTCTCCCCCTGGGTAGTTTCCCTTCCTTCTGGCACCCTCGTCCCTCCTTTGGCAAGGAAGACGGTTGATTCTTTGCAGCCAGAGATCTCACTGGAGGGACCTGTGTGGGGGTCTTGCTCTGCTGAGTGGCAAGTTGGACTCCAGCCTCTGGAGATGGCTGGATGGTCGCTCGCTCAGTGCCCTCCTTCTGGTTTTGTCTTTATCCTGATGGCCACCCTCCTGACTCTGGGCTGGGACCGAGTAGAGGAGCTTGCAGCCTGGAGGGGGTGGAGGCTGGGTGGGGTAATGGCCATGTCTTGTGCCTGAGCTTCCTGATTGATTTGGGCGGTATTATTTCAGTTGTACGGATGAGCCGGTTTGGCCCAGAGAGGGTGAAGCCTTTGCCCAAGGTCACACAGCAAGTAAGCAACGTGCAGAACTGAGTCTGTTTGACTACAGAATAGGCTCTTTTCTGAACCATTCCCGCCATACCTCCCAACCTCCAGGGCACAGTGGGTGGGCCTCTCCTTTCTGGTCTCACACAGTGTTGGTGGGGCAGGATTCCTCACCTGTTCAGCAAACATTGAGCCCCTACCAGGTGAGACATGTTCATTGGTGAACAAATGAGTATTTGTGCCTGGACCCTTCCCTGTTGTAGCTGATGATCTTGACATGATCAGCATTCCAGAGGTGTCGAGCAGAGGCCTGGGGGGGTCTGGAAAGTACATCAGGATTCCAGATTAGACTGGGGGGGGAGCAGCAGGTGTGGGGGAGCGACTTCTGAAGAGGACCTGCAAGCTGACCTGGAAGATGAATGCAAGGCAGCTTATATCAGGCCTGTGGAACAGTGTTGCAGGCAAAAGGCGCAGCTTATGCAAAGGCCCTGAGGCAGGAAGGAGCAGAGAGCCCAGTATGGATAAGAAAAAGCTTGTGAGGTTGGTAGGTGGGACTGGAACAGCCAGTGGGGCCACCAGATCCGTGATGGATACTCACCAAGGCAGGCATGATGCAGGCCTGCTGGCGGCATCCAGTGCCTTCCTTGGGGAAGATGTGGAGGAGCAGGTGACCCTGGCCCTAGCCCTTGGGGCCAGGAGGAGCAGAGCGAGTCTGGGCAGATGCCCTCTCCTCTTTATTAAAGCTTGCTGGGAGAGTCATGGTGTGATTCAGGCTGATGGGGTGGGGGCAGCTGGAAATGGGTCAGAAATGTTGGCTCATCTTTGAGTTTAAAGGTGTAAAGAACAGGGGGAGGGGTCTTTGGGGGCTGAGAGGGGGGCTCTTTTGGCTTCAGATCTTGGGGTCCTCATCTTGTTTTCATCTTAGCTGACCCCAAGGCTTCCTGGTGGGATGGAAGGAAACCAGAAGACCTGGAGCCGCTTTGGGGTGGGGGGCGTGTCTCAGAGGCCATTTTGGACAGGCCTGCGTGGCAAAGGAGGCGGTGTCTGTGCTTCTGACACATGTTGGGAAAAGCCAGCCAGGAAGGAGGAGGATCCTGGGCTTAGCTGGCTGGGGGGATGTGAATCATGCCCACAGGCTTGCACAGGCCTGGTCTGGTGAGGGTGGGGTGCTCCCTGCTGAAGCTGCAACCTGCTCCTTGGCCTCAGTTTCCCCATCTGTAAAGGGCTGGCCCAGGGCTGCCCTGGCTAGTTCTTTAAGCGAGGGTTTGTTTCTGGGAGGAGGCATCTCAGCCACCAGGGAGTGGGGTCCTGACACCTGAGGACTGATGTGACAGGCAGGTCGTATACATTCATCCCAGGTCCTCAGAAATGCTGTAGCTGTGACCACTTCACAAGTGAAGACCTGGCTTGGGCAGGGATGAAGGTTGGCAGGGTTGCTGGGTGAGCAGCACTTCACACCCAGGTTGGGTGTCCTGCTATGCTCCTTGGAAGTCTCACCTGCTCGGGCTCTAGCCATGCTGGACCGCACCTCACCACATTTCCCACTTGGCTTCACAGCCTCCTTGCATCTGGCCAGCTGTGTCCTAGGGCTCCAGGCTCAAGAAATGCCCTTTCCCAGCCACTCAGAGGGACTCAAAGGCGAGGCTGGCTGGCTGGCTGAGAAAGGGCTGGTCAGGCTGGACTTTGCAGGATGTGTAAGAGCTCTCCCGAAGAGGCAGGGCATTTGAGGTAATTCAGTCCCTAATTCCTATGCAAGGAGGAGAAGGGATCTGAAGTGGTCTGGTAGTAGAAAGAGGGGAAGGGAAGTGGGGCCACAGAAGCTTCCAGGCCCCTTCCCCTAAACTAAAGGGGTGGTGGGGAACACCTCTTTTGGACAATCAAGGGGAATTTGGGAACTGCTAAGGCTGAGGGGGATGGAGTGCCCTCTTTGAGCCACCATAGGGAATGACTCAGCCTGGCGACAGGAAAAGCCATGAGGCAGAGGGACAGGCAGGGCGGTGGAGGGGGGGAGGCAGGAGATGTGCTGAGCCCCCGCATCTGCCTCCCCAGCGCTCCTACCACCAGCCCGTGACTCAGTGCTGCTGCTGCTGTTGATGAAAAGAAAAATCCCAAAGAAAACCCTGTTCCCATAGTAACCAAGCTCTAATTAGAGATTCCAAGGCCAAGTGGGGCCTTTCCCCGTCTGGGCAGGGCCTTGGAGCCAGGAGGGGCCCCTCTGGATGTTGGGGAAACACTCCCCCCTGCACCCCTTCCTGTTGAGAATGGAAGACCTGGTGTCAGCTTGGCACCACGCCCCTGAATCCTCCCAACCTCCTGGCAGAAAGGAGACCCTTTTGACGAGGGTGCCTGGTGTCCACTTTGGGTGGCTCCCTAGCTGGCCAAGGCCTCTCCATCAGACTTCCAGGGCTGACGGGGGCAGCTGATGGGGTCTGAGCGGCTGAGTGGCTGAGCAGATGGTGGCGGCTGTGTGGCCCTGGGCGTGGCCTCCTTTTCCTCTGGGGGAAGAGGAAGAGGAAGTCAGTACGGATTCCATGCTCCGAGCATGGGGCTGCCCCCCCTCAGTCTCCCTGAGAAGGAGCCTCCCGACCCCCTACTTTACCCCCAGCTGGGGAGGGGCTGTATTCAGACCAGCCCTTTGAACCAGCAGAGTGAGTGAGGCTGGAGATGGGACCTGTAATCCAGGTCCCTTCCCCCCCCTTTGGCCCCTCTCTCTGGCTATCCCCATCCTGTCTGCTGCTGGAGTGTACCCCGAAGGGCCCTTCCTCATGGCCGATGCACGGGCGCACCGCACGTTGGGCAGGTGATGCCTGCGGCTGGGGTGGGCTGGCTCACGGTGTGGGTCCCTGTAGCAGTGAGGATGGGGCATGTGCACCAGCTTTTGGTGACTCCGGCCCCAAGTTGTGCTCCCCAGAGTGGCCTCAGGATGGTCCCATTCTTGGTGGCTCGGCTGCCCAGGGGCCCAGTCCCCGTTGACCCTCATGCTCGCCCAGTGCTGCGCTGTGGGTGTGTGGGTGGGTGTGGCTCACTGCCCACCTCGCCTCCCAGTAAGTCAGCGGACATCAGGCGGAAGGGCCCCCAGGGGGCCTGGAGGCCTGAGCCCGAGGGCTTCCAGGAGGATCTGGCTCAGGGCCCTGGGTCTGCCAGTCCATAAAGAGGGCATGGCGGGAGGCCTGGGTTTGCCCACTTCCCCTCCTGAGGCTCACCAGGGGACCTCTCTGGGTGACCTTGGACAAGGACACACCATCTCTGTGCCTCAGTCTCCCTTTTCGTGGAGGTGAAGGTCCCCATACCCTGGTGCTGAAGGGGGTTAAGACAGGCTCATGCCCTCAGGTCCTCCACTGGGTGATGGGTGGGTTCCGGGTGGGGAACAGACGATCCCCCATCCCCCATCCTCCATCTGCTCATCCAAAAGGACACCTGCCCCCCCCCCCCATGTTGGTCCCATCTTCCTAAAGGTGTCCAGATCCAAACGGTGACACACACTTTTGAGCTTGGAGTCTAGGTAGCCCACAGAGTGGGTGGATGTCCCTGCTGTCGCAGTGCTTAGAACCCAGGTGCTTGGGGCATGTGAATTTGTTCTATGGAACCAAATATCCTACTTCCAGGTTTTAGCTGGAAGAGGCAACTCAGATAGCAAGACAATGGCCACGGAGATCAGCCCTGCTGGGCAGCAGCGCATGGGAGCACGGAGGCCCCCTCTGGTCTCATCAGATGATTTAGGGATAGGGAAACGAGCGTGAGCATGTTGCCTAGATCCTCTGTAAATCGACATCTGTGGCGTGTGTGTGCGCCTGGGAGAAGGCGAGGAGGGTGTGTTCGCCACTGTTTGCAGTGTGTTCTGGGTGCGGTGGGCATGGGGGTATGTGTGACCTTTTTTTGTTTCTTTGTGTTTTTTTTTTAAATTTTTTTTAAATTTTTATTTATTTATGATAGTCACAGAGAGAGAGAGAGAGAGAGAGAGGCAGAGACACAGGCAGAGGGAGAAGCAGGCTCCATGCACCGGGAGCCCGACGTGGGATTCGATCCCCGGTCTCCAGGATCACGCCCTGGGCCAAAGGCAGGCGCCAAACCGCTGCGCCACCCAGGGATGCCCCTTTTTGTGTTTTTTTTTGAGAGAGGGAGAGGGAGAGGGAGAGGATGCCCACGGGAGGGGAGGGGCAGAGGGAGAGCGAGAGAGTGAATCTCAAGCAGGCTTCGTGGAGACCTGGGGCTCGATCTCATGACCCTGAGACCATGACCTGAGCTGAAATCAAGTCAGAGGCTTTACTGACTGAGCCACCCATGCGCCCGTGTGACTTCATTTTTATCCATTTATGAGTTTTGTAAATTTCCTGAAAGGAAGGCGTGCTATTACATTTTACTCTTAACTTAGACACAGGAACAGGAAGGATATGATATGTTAGTTTCCCCCGGATGCGATATTCCTCCATCTAGCTCCATCTGTCCCTTTATTCTTTGTTTTTGGTTGTATTTAAAGCAAATCCCGGGCAGCCCACGTGGCTCAGTGGTTTAGCACCACCTTCAGCCCAGCATGTGATCCTGGAGTCCTGGGATCGAGTCCCCCGTTGGGCTCCCTGCATGGAGCCTGCTTCTCCCTCTTCCTGTGTCTCTGTCTCTCTCCGTGTCTCCCATGAATAAATAAATAAAATCTTTAAAAAAATAAATAAGTAAAGCAAATCCCTGACATTGGGGCATTTCATCTCGAGGTATTTGTCTATATCTGAAAAATGAGGCCATTTTCTTAAATAACCACGATATGATTAACAATAATTAATCCTTAATATTTAATCCGGGCCACATTAAGATTCTTCCAGTTGGTTCTAGAACATCTTTGTGCGGATGGTTTGTTGGAAGAAAACATTTAGCATCAGAGAAATGATGTGAGGCAGACATAGCCGGCCTTAGTCCTTGCCTGGCCCTCTGCCTGGGTCCTGGGTCCTGCCCCCTGATGTGGAGGCTGGGGGGTCTGGGCAGCTGCTGCCCCCACCCCCCACCTGTGGCAGCCCCATGGGCCCACCAGATCTGGGGCTGCAGGGGTCCCTGTGCCAATGGGAAGCTCTCCCCGCAGGTATGGACCTGTCAGCCAATCAAGACGAGGAGACCGACCAGGAGACTTTCCAGCTCGAGATTGACCGCGACACCAAAAAGTGCGCCTTCCGCACCCACACGGGGAAGTACTGGACGCTGACGGCCACGGGGGGCGTGCAGTCCACTGCCTCCACCAAGTGAGTGCCCCGCCCGCCCAGGCCAGCCCTTCCTGGGGGATGGGGCCCGGGGACCCGGGGCAGCCCCGCCTGACCCTGTCCTGCCACCTCCAGGAACGCCAGCTGCTATTTTGACATTGAGTGGCGTGATCGGCGGATCACACTGCGTGCGTCCAATGGCAAGTTTGTGACAGCCAAGAAGAACGGGCAGCTGGCTGCCTCGGTGGAGACAGCAGGTAGCCACCTGTGGGCACAGCCCAGTCCCGGGTTCTCTGGAGGGTCTGCCCACCTCGTAGCCACTCACCAGCACCTACCCCCGCCTCCCATGGCTGACATGCCCCGTGACCCCAGGCTCCCTGCTTTCCCTCTGTGGGCCACGCCCCGATCATCTCAGTCCCATCCCGTGAGGCTCACTGCCCTTCCCCTTTCCTGGGACAGGGGATTCGGAGCTTTTCCTCATGAAGCTCATCAACCGTCCCATCATTGTGTTCCGTGGGGAGCATGGCTTCATTGGTTGCCGAAAGGTCACGGGCACCCTGGATGCCAACCGCTCCAGCTACGATGTCTTCCAGCTGGAGTTCAATGATGGTGCCTACAACATCAAAGGTGAGTTCTGAGGGGGATGGCTTCAGTGGGGTGCAGGGGCCAGCGTGATGGCACAGGACTCAGACCCTTTGTTTCACTTTGGGGCTCAGTCTGGCTGCCTTGTGACTTGGCTCTGGGGACAGATATCCTGTGGCCACTGGTCCCCTTCCCCTCTTCTCCATGTAGGAGCGAGGACTCCCTGCTCCCCAACCCCCGAGTTAGAGGAAGGGGAGGAGAGCAGAAGGAGACAGGATTCTGGAAAGGGTGGGCAGGGAAGGTCACACACCTGAATTAAGGGACTTCAACCCTGGGTCAGGAGAAGAGGTGCAGACCCCTGTCCGGCATGGGTGGGAGGCTTGAGTGGGCCCAGCACAGAACTCCCCCCACTCTGGAGCCGTGATTGTGGGGTGGGGAGCTGGCCCAGGCTGGGGCCTGATGGGTCTCGCCACCCCCAGACTCCACAGGCAAGTACTGGACAGTGGGCAGTGACTCATCGGTCACCAGCAGCAGCGACACCCCCGTGGACTTCTTCTTCGAATTCTGTGACTACAACAAAGTGGCCATCAAGGTGGGCGGGCGCTACCTGAAGGGGGACCATGCAGGGGTCCTGAAGGCCTGCGCTGAGACCATTGAGCCAGCCACGCTCTGGGAGTACTAGCCCGCTGCCCAGCGCCCCATCCCCGCCCTGCCCACACCCTTCTGCTAATAACTCTCTTCTCCAGGCGGGCTCCGGCGTGGTGACGAGCCCCTTGCCTTTCAAACTGGAAACCCAGCAAGAATGGTGCCCCTACCTGTTGCCCCGGGCCTGGCCCTCGGAGGGATCTCAGACCCTTCTGTCCTCTCTTCTCTGCTGTGGGCGAGGCTGGCACCCCTTTCTTCTGACCTCAGACGACTCTGAGCCTTATTTTCCCAAAGTGGCCAAGAAGAGTGGGGGGCTGGGAGCCTGGCGGGTGTGTAACTGGAATCTCCTGCCCCCTCCCGAGAGCCTCTGCCCCCACTTCCCAGGAACTGGGCCATCGGGGCCCCCCCTGGTGCACCTTCCCTGTGTCTGGGGAAGGCCGCGGGAAGGAGGGGGTGCAACCAGCGAGCGCCTGCTGCTTGCTCCTCTGCACCAAGCAGGCTCACCCTCCGCACATCCTGCTCTGGCCTGGGGCCCTGCTCTCTCTCCTTTCATCCTGGCCTGACTGGAAGCAGAAAATGACCAAATCAGTATTTTTTTTTTTTTTTTTAATGAAGAATTATTGCTGGAAGCACCCAGGCAAGTCTCGTGGTAGCCGCGAGCGATCTTCAAGGGGTCTTGTGGAGGAGTCTTGAAACAGCATCTCCAGGAGTCGGTGCTCTCCTTGTTTGCTAGTTGTGGGGGGACAGGATGCTCCCCTGAGTCCAGAACCTGCCCCTACCTCCCCAGGAGGCTCTCGCTGGCCCCCTCCTTCCTGCCTGCCTAGGCCTCTGTCCCCATCTGGTGGTGCTGAGTCCCCTCGCCGCCTCAGCCAGAACCCCCGGTGTGATCGGTGCTCCCCGTCCGACCGGACTCCTCGGGTCTCGGGGTGGGATGAAGCTGGGCGTCGCCCTCCACCGGGAGCCCCATGGGGAACCCCCAGGCCCCTGGCTCCCAGCCCTGCCCCTGCCAGCTCCCCCTACCAGTTCATCTCTGCCATGCATCTCACTCTGGGTGTCTTGGTCTTTTATTTTTTGTAAGTGTCATTTGTATAACTAAACGCCCATAATAGTAGCTTCAGACTGGAAAAGCAAAATAAAATAATGCGAGTGTGCAGCCCAGAGCTGGCCTGCGTGTCTTGGGGATGAAGGTGGTGGGACGGGGTGTGTGTGTGTGTGTGCGTGCGCATGCCCAGGGTCCCATGGGTGCTCCGAGCAACCTGGACATCTCTAGGAGTGGAGAAGGGCCCTGCAAGGGGTGGACTTTTACACCAGTGTCCCAAGCACATAGTGGGAGCTCTTGGGGTGGGGTTGGGGCAGGGAGGTGGCTGGATCTGGTTCCACAATTTCCCACCTGCAGTATTGGGAGTCCTGGAATAGGTGTGCACTCGGACTGGGCCCTTGCACTGCACACCTGCGTGCACAGGAGGCAGAGATCAAGGTAACATGAACCCATAGATCCAACTTACTCCTGCCTCCACGGATGCACCTTCGACCAGAACTTGGAAGTATGGGGCCCTTGGCTGCCCTCATACATTGCAAGAAGCCTTGTGTGGATCCACCCACACCCCCAAGCACTAGGCTCAGGTGCCCCAGGGGCTTGCCGATTGTGGTCCCAGGGGCCCTCAGGACAGACACAGGTGGGTGCAGATCTTGGAAGGAGTGTGCTGGATGCTATGGTTGGGGGCCAGGATGGGCCCCTACATCAAAGCAGGACCCCCAGGAGCTGGGGGGCCTCTCCATCTGGCAGACAGGAACCTGAGGCCTTCCTGAGCCCACCCCGTGTCCCGGGCCCTTGGCCACCTCCACGTAGCCAGCCCTGCACTAGGTCACGGAGGTCGAGCTTCCCAAGCGGCAGCGCTGTTCCTACAGAGGAGGAGACGGGGGTTCAGAGAGCAAGGCACAGCCTTGCGGGTGGATGGGGGCGCCCCACGGGTGTCCAAGAAGTAGCCGGTGGCCTGGAATGGATGGGGACGTGGCGGGGGGGCGGGGGTGCTGGAGCGGCGCGGCTCCCACCTTGCTGCGGGAGCGGTCAGCGGGGGCGCTGATTGGCTGCCGGTGACGCAACCGGGATCCCTGCGCCGTGATTGGTGCTCCCTGGAGGCGGGAGTCTCGAGATTGACAAGGGCAGATGGCGCCACCGCGAGCTGTTGGGGCCCCGGCGGGGTCCTGGCGGCCAATCCCCCACCCCTGTTAAAGCCAGGCTGGAAGCCAGAAAAGTCTCAATGACGTGGAAGGAACATATGAATCCTCCGGAGCCAAACTCTTCCAGGCCTTGGGGGGAGGTGAGCCCGCTGAACTGGGTTGGGGAGGGGGGCGCGGGGGGGGCGCCCAGTTGGGCAGTTGTACATCCTGCGGGGGAGGTAGGCCCCTGCGCTGCCCGGGAGAGCCCCGCCCACGGAGCAGGAATGAACTGCCCTGGAATGACCCCCAGGGTCCCCTCCGGGAGTCCGAGCCTAGTCTGAATCCCATTCATTCCCAAAAATGGGCACCTGCCACATGGTTGCGCCCTCTGGGAGTCGCGGTGACCGAGGTGCACGGGGTAGTCGGGGAGATGATCACACCTAGGGAAAGAGGACTGGACAAGGGACGGGAGGGACAGTCTGGGCAGAGGGAACAGCATAAGCTGTTCCCGTAGGCCGAAGCCAGGCAGGCGATGAAGTGGAGCCTCCTTGGGTCCCAGCTGGGACCGGGTCTGAGCAAGTGATGCTGATGTCTCCAGACCCACCTGGAGGCAACTGGTATCTTCAGAAGAGGGTAAGACTCTCCTGTGGGCGCATGAGGAGCATCTTGGGGACCAGCCTCACTCCCACACACCCCAGCTCCCCATTCCCTGCTCCGGCCATCAGAACTGGCTCTGAGGCCTGGGCTTGGATTCCAGAGCAGGAGATGCCTTTCTCACTCCTGCCAGAAGAACCCTCCTCGGTTTCCACCTTCACAAGGGCCTGCCCAGCACATCACATGTGACCCCGCGTACACCTGGGTTTCTGCACATGCATGGGCGTGTGCATCTGTGAACACAAAATCCTGGATCCACACAGAGACGTGTGCGGGTGCAGGCACAGACATGCAGATGGACACCCAGATGGGAGTGCACACAGTCCCCCCCCCACCTCGCGGGAACTGAGTACTGATTGCTGGCCAGCGGCTGGGCCTCTGCACCTCAGGGTGCCCACTCCCCTCCAGGCCCTGACTGGCAGGTCTTCCTCACCTCCAGCTGGGTCAACACTTAGCAGGGACTCCCCCAGTTGTGAAGGTGAGTCCCTTCCACGCCTGCCTTGGAGGGTGAGCAAGAGTCCAGGTGAGCAAGAGTCCAGCCTCCATTGCTTTGATGGGGAAACTAAGCCATAGCAGATGCCTAGTAGCCCTGGGCGAGCGCAGTCGTGCTCTGGGTTACTCATCACGGTTAATTATGAGCCCCAAAGATCACAGGAAAAATATTCAATGAAATTAAAGAAAGGAAAAACAAAGAGACAAGCGTTTTTCCCTCCCATGTGTCCGGCCCTGTCAGGGCAGAGGCTGCGGGTGGGCTGGAAACAGAGCAGTATGGCCAGAGTACACAGGCCATCCCAGGGCCTAACCCCAGTCCTGGACCTCCTCATTCCTGTCTGCCAGGGTCCCCACACGTGTGGTCCTTTAAAGGACCCATGTTGGGATGGGACCCGAAGCCCTGGAGCCATCCTTCTGGTGGAGGAGGCCTCCACCCACCAGAGGGTAAGGGGGAGGGGTGGGGTGTGTACAGAGCATTTGGCCTGGGGCCTAAACCCCTTAGTGTACACCCCCCCACCCGGGGGTCACCAGGAGGAGGCTGGTCCTCCAGGAGGTGTGAATAATCTAGACAAAAACTACACAGACAGTGGAGACAGTGAGGAGGGATCTGGACTCCCCTCCACCTCCCTGGGACTCAGGTCTGACCTCTAGGACAGGAGGAAGAGACCCACCTCCCAGGCACCTCCCGTTGGTGCCAGGCACTGGCAGGTGTTCTAAGAGGGTTATGACTTTATTATTATTGTTATTTTAAGAATTAAGGTAATAAAAGCATAGACGATGACATCAGATGGTGTCCAGCTCCAGTCCTCTGCCCCCAGGGGTAATGCTGTTGGTGGTGTCTTTGACTCTCCAGAAAATATTATTATTATTCTAGATTTTATTTATTTATTCATGAGAGACACACACAGAGAGGCAGAGACACAGGCAGAGGGAGAAGCAGGCTCCCTGCAGGAAGCCCGATGCGGGACTCGATCCCAGGATCCTGGGATCATGACTTGAGCCAAAGGCAGACGCTCAACCACTGAGCCCCCCGGGCGCCCCAGGAAAATCTTATTTTCATGTAAAGTATTCACAGATAGCCCTTGCCACGTGCCAGGTCCTAACCCCTTAATAACTCAGTCCCTGTGATGGGCTGAACTGTGTCCCCCTTAAATTCGTGTGCTGAGGCCGGAACTCCCAGTACCTTCCCACGGAATGTGATGGCGCGAGGAGACAGGATATTTCAGGAGGTGATTAAGATTTCAAAAGGTCACTGAGGTGAGCCCCACTCCAGTCTGACCATGTCCTTGTAAGAAGAGGCGATTAGGAGACGAATGTGCACAGAGGGAAGGCGGCGTGAGGCCGGGAGAGAGGCCCAGATCTGGGCCGGTGGACTCCGGGTGGGAAGAAAAGGTGCCCTTTGCCCTGGTGCCCTTGTCCTAGCCCCGCAGGGGAGCGAGTCTTGTGACTCCTACTTATTGGCACAGACACTGAGCCTCAGAGTGGCTCAGTCGGTGAAGGTGAAGCATCTGCCTTCGGCTCAGGTCATGATCCCAGGGTCCTGGGTTCGAGCCCCACATCAGGCTTCCTGATCAGCCTGGAGTCTGCTTCGGCCACTCCCCCTCCCGCTCATGATCTCTCTCTCTCTCTCTCTCATAAATAAATAAAATCTTAAAGTAAAAAAGAAATTGAGGCTCAGGGAGGTTAAGTAAGTTGCTCTGAGGTTGGGGTACAGTGGGGATTTATGTATAAAAACGCAACCCATCTGTGCACGCAGGCAGACACTCATCTGCATGTAATGGCTCCCCCAGAATCAGACAGACAAGCACATTCAAGGCCAAGTGGCTTATTTGGGAGGTGACCCCAGGAAACAGGGAGGGGGAATGTGAGCCTATCAGTCACACAATATTGGTCCCTCCGTCACTGGCTTGTTGACCCGGTGTGGTGTACACGACATTGACCTGTGTGGCTCCCCTGATGGACACTGGCTTCCGCCTTTTGGCTCTGTGAACGCTGGCGATGCGAACATGGGGGTTCACATCTTTCTCTGAGCGCCTGCTTTCTGTTCTTTGGGATTTAGATCCCACAGTGGCCTTCTGTTTCATATGGCCATTCCAATTTTGCCTTTTTTTTTAAAGATGTTATTTACTTATTCATGAGAGACACAGAGAGAGATACAGAGAGAGAGAGGCAGAGACACAGGCAGAGGGAGAAGCAGGCTCCATGCAGGGAGCCTGATGGGGGACTCAATCCCGGGACTCCAGGATCATGCCCTGGGCTGAAGGTGGCAATAAACCGCTGAGCCACCCAGGGATCCCCCTCACTTGACATTTTGATAGATGTGGCCAGCTCGCTTCCCCAAAGACACTCCCCACCCTGCCCCACTGTGGATGAGTGTTTCTTCATGTTCTCCCTCTCCTGGATGGAATTGTTCTGGAAGCTTCTTGCCAGGCTAAGGTGAAAGCGAGGGTCCTGCATGGATCAGTGGTGTAAGGGTCACCTCATGTGGGTTAATTCGTGCTAATGGGGGCACTAATGGAGGGGGGCACTCAGGCTGGGTGGGGCCTCTCCATCTCTTCCTCTTGCCACCTGGCTTCCTTCTTCTCTGGAGCACTGATGGCTGATTTGGGGGACGTAAATAAAAGCCTCCATATCTCCCAAGGCTGTGTCCTGATAAAGTGTCCCCCAAGAGCTGACCCCTGTCCCCTAAGAGCTGACCCAGCTGCAGGTGGGCCTGGAGGGGCTCTGGAGGGGCCCGTGCTGTAGCCCCGCCGCCCCCCACCCGGCCCCAGGTCCTCCTCACACAGACCCCATCTGCAGACGCTGAGCAGCCTGTCCTGGCCGCCCCCTCCTCCTTGGCTCCTGTGCTCTGCGATCCTCAGCCTCCCCAAGTTCCTAGTCTGTCCCCTCCACTCAGGGAGGCCACCAGCTTCTGCCAGGCTGGGACCTGGAGGTTGCCACTCTGCTTCCCCTTCCTCTGTAGCTGTCCTCATGGACCAGGCACTGGGTCATACTCTCCGCATCCACCCTCCTGTCCTACGGAGCCAAGTCCTTGCGGGGCACAGACAGAAACCACGCAAGTCCCACGAAAGGACTCTCCAGGCTGGGACTTCACGTAGTGTGACCTGGGGGTAATGGGCGTGGGGAGGAAAACAGAGGAGGTGGCAGGAGTAGGAAGGAACCCTGCCGGGCCCAGCTCAGCTTCTTTGGGGAGTGGAGGATGTGGGCCTCCTGGTTACGCGGCTGTTCTTCCCCAGGATAAATCCACACCCGGCAAAGGGGTCTCCGGTGTGGGCTGGATGGTGCAGCTGCCTGATGGCCCTGAGAAGGGGTCTGGGAAGTCATTCGGGAAATCACGGAGTCCCCTTCTCCCAGGGACCACTGCCTGCTTTTGTTGTCCAGCACCTGAGTGCCACTGTCCAAGGAGAGGTAAGGCCTGTGATCCTTGTTACTCCGTTACAGCCAGAGTGTCCGTCCTTCCTTCCTTCCTTCCTTCCTTCCTTCCTTCCTTCCTTCCTTCCTTCTTTTTTCTTTTTTTTTTTTTTTTAAAGATTTATTTATTTATTTATTCATGATAGTCACAGAGAGAGAGAGAGAGGCAGAGACACAGGCAGAGGGAGAAGCAGGCTCCATGCACCGGGAGCCCGACGTGGGATTCGATCCCGGGTCTCCAGGATCGCGCTCTGGGCCAAAGGCAGGCGCCAAACCGCTGCGCCACCCAGGGATCCCATCTTTTTTTCTTTCTTTCTTTCTTTCTTTTCTTTCTTTCTTTCTCTTTTCTTTCTCTTTCTTTCTTTCTTTCTTTCTTTCTTCTTTCTTTCTTTTTTTTTTAAATTTTATTTTATTTATGATAGTCACACAGAGAGAGAGAGAGAGAGGCAGAGACACAGGCAGAGGGAGAAGCAGGCTCCATGCACCGGGAGCCCGACGTGGGATTCGATCCCGGGTCTCCAGGATCGCGCTCTGGGCCAAAGGCAGGCGCCAAACCGCTGCGCCACCCAGGGATCCCATCTTTTTTTCTTTCTTTCTTTCTTTCTTTTCTTTCTTTCTTTCTTTCTCTTTTCTTTCTTTTTTTCTTTCTTTCTTTCTTCTTTCTTTCTTTTTTTTTTTAATTTTATTTTATTTATGATAGTCACACAGAGAGAGAGAGAGAGAGGCAGAGACACAGGCAGAGGGAGAAGCAGGCTCCATGCACCGGGAGCCCGATGTGGGATTCGATCCCGGGTCTCCAGGATCGTGCCCTGGGCCAAAGGCAGGCGCCAAACCGCTGCGCCACCCAGGGATCCTCTTCTTTCTTTCTTTCTTTTGTTTCCTTTCTTTCTTTCTCTTTCTTTCTTTCTTTCTTTCTTTCTTTCTTTCTTTCTTTCTTTCTTTCTTTCGTTTTCTTTCTCTTTCTTCTTTCTTTCTCTTTTCTTTCTTTCTTTCTTCTTTCTTTCTTTCTTTTGTTTTCTTTCTTTCTTTCTCTTTCTTCTTTCTTTCTTTCTTTCTTTCTTTCTTTCTTTCTTTCTCCTTCTTTCTTTCTTTCTTTCTTTCTTTCTTTCTTTCTTTCTTTCTTTTGTTTTCTTTCTCTTTCTTCTTTCTTTCTCTTTTCTTTTTTTTTTTTTTTTTTTTTTTTTTTTTTTTTTTTTTTTACGATAGTCACACAGGGAGAGAGAGGCAGAGACACAGGCAGAGGGAGGAGCAGGCTCCATGCACCGGGAGCCCGATGTGGGATTCGATCCCGGGTCTCCAGGATCGCGCCCTGGGCCAAAGGCAGGCGCTAAACCGCTGCGCCACCCAGGGATCCCTCTTTCTCTTTTCTTTCTTTCTTTCTTTCTTTCTTTCTTTTGTTTTCTTTCTTTCTTTCTCTTTCTTCTTTCTTTCTTTCTTTCTTTCTTTCTTTCTTTCTTTCTTTCTTTCTTTCTTTCTTCTTTTCTCTTCTTTTTCTTCTTTCTAAAAAGATTTTCTTTATTTATTCATGAGAGACACAGGGAGAGGCAGAGACACAAGCAGAAGGAGAAGCAGGTTCCCTGCAGGGAGCTTGATCCTGAGCCAAATGCAGACGCTCAACTGCTGAGCCACTCAGGTGCCGCGTTTTCCCCCCTTTCTTAAAACAGCATTATGGACAGATGATTTGCTCACCATATCTTGGGCCCATTTGGAGGGTGCTGCTCAGTGCTTTTGTATCCTCGAGCACTGCGCAGCCATCACTGTGGCCAAACATCCAATCATCTCCAAAAGAAAGACGGTGGTCTTCAGCTACCGCCCCTACCCCTCCAAGGCCCCTCCCGCCCTAAGCCACCACTACTCTACTTTTTGTATCTTTGGGTTTGCTGATTCTGGGCATCTCCTGTAAGTGGAATCCTACAATCTGTGACCTCTTGTCTCTGCTGCTTTCACCAAGCATCATGTTTTCATCCATGTTGTAGCACGGGTCAGCACTTCTTTTTTTTTTTTTTTTTTAATGACCAAATAGTTTTCCATTGCATGGATAGACCACCTTGTATCTGTTCAGCAGTTGATGGACATTAGGATTATTTCCAGTTGGGGGGTGATTATGAATAATAGCTAAATTATCATTGTATTAATACACATCCCAGGAAGCATCTCTGCACCCTGGAAAGCCCAACTCTTGACATCTATGCCTTCAGGACTCCTGTAAAAATCAGCCCATCGTAGCTGGGAGGGCCACTCAGGCTACCCAGCCTGACCCTTCTGTTTTACAGATGGAGAAACAGGCTCCAGCGAGCAGGTGACTTGCCCACCATGACACAGGTGCAAGAAACACTCGCTCACATTTTCTGATTCCAAAACACAACTCGGCTGATATTTCTGTGGCTCCTGTAGGTCACACCGTGTCTTGGCCTACAGTAGTAGCTCACTTCGTGTCCTGCGGAGCCCCTGCTGAGGTGGGTATTTGGAGCCTCATTTTGCAGATTTATTCTTCCAACAACGATTTCTGAGCATCTTGGGCCCTGAGCTGGTGCCAGAGACACAGAGCCAAGCAGAACGGCACTCCTGGTCCTGCGGGAAGGCCGGCAGGGTGGAGAATATTCCACGGCAGGAATGGGCCCGAGATGGCCAGGGTTTCAGGAGGAGAAGCACACAGAGGACTGGGTTGTGGCTCAGAGTGGGGCAATGGCAGAGCTGGGCAGGAACCATGTGTCCCCACATCCTTTGGTGACACCCGGCCTCTAGGACGTTCCAGGTTTCCTTTTTGGCCTTGTTCCCCATCAGAGATGAGAAAGGAGATGTCTGTGGGGGAGGCGTCAGAGTCCCCAGGAGACTGAGGCTGAGCAGGCGAGGAGGACGGCCATGTGGGCGGGGGCACCGTGTAGGCCACGCACTCCATCCCCAGGCCCAGGCCTCCCCAGAGCCCCCAGTGGGTGGCACCGAAGCCTATTGGGGCTGGGGGACCTTACATGGTGACTGTGCCAGGCTGGATCTGTTTGTTCCTTGGGGTGGGTCCCCGGGGGCCCTGGGACGGAGGGCCACCTGGGGGTCTCCATCAGGCTGCAGAGATGCATGTCATCTGCGGAGCACCCTTCCTTTGAGCTGTGGGCACGTGTTTACCTTATGGACAGAGTGACCCTTATAACTCATGTGCTCGTCCATGTGAGCTGCTGGGAAGGGTGAAGCTGCCTTTAGAGACTGGGCCAGGCTGCTTGGCGGAGGCGGGCTTCAAAGCCCCACTTCTGCACTGTGTTCATTTTAATACTGTAACTTTACTTTGTGTTCCAGTTTGGTTTTTCTGCTTGTTTTATGTCATGTGTTTTTTTGGTAAGTGGCCTCAATCTTGACAGAAATGAGAGACTCTGAGAGAGACTGAGAAAGAGAGAACCAGACTTGGGGCAGAGAAAAGAGAGAATAAAGGCCCTCCCCCAGAAGGCTGTGGCCTTGATCTCAGTGTGGTGACATCCTGGGCACAGGGGGATAGCCCACCTTTCCCAGGCCGCGAATGCTTGCCCAGGGCTTGGTTCAGGGTAAGCCTGAGTGGCTGTTTATGGTTCCGTCTCTGCTTGGGAGGCGAGGGCTTCTGGCATCGGGGTGGCTCGTCGATGGGCTTGGCCAGGAGGAGCCAGGTGGGTGGCTTCTGCTCAGGGCTGGCCTCTTGGAGGTCAGCATCGTGCTGGACGGAGGCTCTGGCCATGACTGACGAGAGGCCAGGGCAGAGTAGCCCTTGGGGAGGCCATCTGGAGGTTGCAGTCTCAGCCGAACCCCAGCTGAGAGCAGAGCTGCCTGGTTGAGCCCATCAACCTGCAGCACTGTCAGAATCAGCTCCAGGCTTTCCAGGTTGCCACTGTGGGCTGCGTTTATTTGTTTGTTTTAAATATATTTATTTATTAGAGAAAGAGAGAGAGAGAGAGAAAGTAGGGCAGAGGCAGAGGGAGAAGCAGACTCCCTGCTGAGCCTGGAGCCCGATGCTGGACTCCATCCCAGGGCCCTGAGATCATGACCTGAGCCGAAGGCAGACGCTTCGCCGACTGAGCCCCCCAGGCGCCCCTGTGGACCTGTGGCCTGTGGTTTTTGCAGCAGTGGATGAGAGGCCGGAGACGCAGGGGGCAGCTGGTTCTGGAGGCGGCAAGGCTTTGCAGGGAGGGGCGGAGGGACAGCGCCTGGACAGCACGCATGCAGGGAGTTGCTCCTGGGCACCCAGAAGAACCAGAGGGCCTGAGGGAAGTTTCCCAGGAAGGTCCGAGAAAGGCTGGCCCTTTAGTCCAGTGCCGGGTCCTCCCATGGGTGGGGGCACCAGCTCTTCTCCAGGCTGGCAGACGTGAGCCCCACGGTTTTCCCCTGCTGCCCCGCCCGCCCCTCCACCTGACCTGTAATCAGGGTGGCGCTTGGGGCCTCAGCCTGGGCTGCTGTGGCATCCTCAGGCCTCCAGGACTGGGTCTGCAGTCGGGCACCTTGCTGACAAATGCACTGTCTGGACGGAAGACCTGGGCTCCGCACCTGGCCCTGGAGTGCCCTGGGCCCTACTCCATCGGTGCTGGGACAGGGCCTGAGTGTCAGCGTGGGCCTCCTCTCCCTGCAAGTCCCCGCTGGTGCCAGGGTCCCTGGGACTCTCCACACCCCTCCCAGATGTGTTCTCGCCTGTTGGGCTCCCACCCAGAGGCCAGGCAGCAGCCTCCTCCCAAATCTCCTCCCCCAGGACTCTGCCAAGGCCCTGTGGTGACCCCAACATGCAGGTGCTGAAAATGAGATTCCTGGGAACCGCCAGAACCACCGGCCCTGCAGCCTGCATGTGGCCGGGCCCCGGGTGAGGAGGACAAGTTGTGAGGAGGCGGCCACAATCTCGACTCCAGACACCGTGATGCCTCCCCAGTGCCTGGGCCACCCCCACCGTGTGCCCTGCTCCCAGCTGCCTGGCTTTTAGTTACATGTTTCTTGTTGCCCCAGTTGAGTGACAGGCCCAACCCAGGCTCTCTTGCCCCCTCTCAGCTGCGTGGCGGATGTGTGCCCGTGATTTCTGCGTGGGGCTCGGCGTAGCCCTGGAGGCATTACGGACGTGGGCAGGCGGGTGGGTGGGGGGCGGCAAGGACTGGCCCTGCGGAGTGGTGAGGGGCAGTAGCCCGGGGATGCACATGGGTCTGAACCTGGGGACGACTCTGGGAGTGGATGCCAAAGGGCAGTGGGAAGGGGACCCGATAACAGCTCTCATCATGTGAGAGCCTCCAAGCTCTTCTCTGGCCTTCTCAAATTCTCTCAGCTTGACAAAAAGGTATTGCAGTTATTCCCACTTTGCTTCAAGCAGCAGGCTTCAGTGACCTGCCCAGGGCCCCGCAGGGCTGCACCTGGAGAGCCCACAGGACAGCCTGGGGCCCAGTGTGCCACCCCCACTCAGGGAAGAGGCAGGGCCAGGTGATCCTGGTGACCCTGGTAACAGCCTGTGCTGGCTCCTTGCCCCTCTCATGAGGGTCTTAACTGGCATCATCTAGGGCAAAGCCAAGCCATGGTGGTGATTGGGTCTGGGCGGTCTTGCCAAGATGTGCTGATGAAGGGAGAGGAAACAAGGACAGGAGTTCTTTCTGACTTAATCCTGAGAGGGAAGAGACGAAGATGAGGTTTTAGGTGGGGCGATGTGCCCCCATGGGTCATGAGAACAAAGAGCAGGCTGGCTGGGATAGCTGTGCACCAGCCTGCAGAAATGTGATCCCAAGAAGAAAAGGTTTACAAGCCTGCAGCAAAAGGTTCTAGAAGGATCTAATTAAAAATCGTATTTTGGAAGCACTTGCTCATATCTTGCTAATGCTCATGATAGGATGCAAACCTGCACATCTGGCTTACTGGTTTTATGATACATTATGTATATCACAGAGCAAAATGACCTGGAAGTAAATGCATCCAAATATTATCAGTTGGGGTGCCTGGTGGCTCAGTTTGTTGAGCGACGCTCGATTTCGGCTCAGGTCATGATCTCAGGCTTGTTGAGGCTAGGCCCTGTGATGGGCTCCACCTTCAGTGGGGAGTCTGCTTGCGATTCCCTCTATCTCTCTGTCCCTCCCCTGCTTGTGTGCTAATAAATCTTTTTTTTTTTTTTTTAAAGACGTTATTTATTCATGAGAGACATAGAGAGAGGCAGAGACACAGGCAGAGGGAGAAGCAGGCTCCATGCAGGGAGCCTGATGTGTGACTCGATCCCAGGTCTCCAGGATCAGGCCCTGGGCTGATCACCGCGCCAAACCACTGGGCCACCGGGGCTGCCCTAATGAATCTTTTTTTATTTTTTTATTTTTATTTTATTTATTTTTAAAGATTTTATTTGTTTATGATAGTCACAGAGAGAGAGAGAGAGGCAGAGACACAGGCAGAGGGAGAAGCAGGCTCCATGCAGGGAGCCCGACGTGGGATTCGATCCAGGGTCTCCAGGATCGTGCCCTGGGCCAAAGGCAGGCGCCAAACCGCTGCGCCACCCAGGGATCCCTTTTTTTTTTTTTTAATATTTTATTTATTCATGAGAGACACAGAGAGAGAGGCAGAGACAGCAGAGGGAGAAGCAGGCTCCCTGCAAGAAGCCAGATGTGGGACTCGATCCTGGATCCCGGGATCACATCCTGAGAAGGCACTCAACCAGAGTCACCCAGGTGTCCCCCCCCTTTTAAATTTTATTTATTCATGAAACGAGAGAGGCAGAGGCAGAGGCAGAGAGAGGCATGAAGCAGGCTCCATGTAGGGAGTCTGATGTGGGACTCGATCCCGGGAATCCAGGATCACACCCTGAGCTGAAGGCAGAAGCCCAACAACCACTGAGCCACCCAGGCATCCCTAATAAATAAATCTTTAAAACAGTATTTTCAGTACTTACTTTTGGGTAAGTTGATCCTTTTCTGTATTTTCAAATTTTTCTATTTTAAAACCTTTTAAAAAAATGTTTATTTTTTTAAAGATTTTATTTACTCATGAGAGACACAGGGAGGGAGGGGGGTGGGCAGAGATACAGGCAGAGGGAGAAGCAGACTCCATGCAGGGAGCCCAATATGGGACTTGATCCTAGGACTCTGGGATCATGACTGGAGCCAAAGGCAGACACTCAACTGCTGAGCCACTCAGGCATCCCTATTTTAAAACATTTATGTGTATACATAAATGTGTATGTAATGTATATACATATATCTATCTCTTCAAGGAGAGTAAGTTTGGATGGTACAATTACACATGCATCTGACTAAAAAGCAGTTCCCTTTACAGGGAGATGTGTCCATTCAATTGTCTCCATGAGGTCAGATTCCAGGAGACAGGTCTTCGAGTGGCCGACAGACCATGGCAACAAAGATGTGCCCATGAAGGGTGAGGACGCAGCCCAGGACTGGTGGGTTGACACTTTTTTGTCACGGAGTCTGGAGAGCAATCTGGCAAAAGTCATAGAAATACATACCCCCATTCCTTTTAGGGACAACTCTGCTCCTAGAAAATACATCCTTTGAAACATCCAAGGTGCTCACTGAGGTGTGGAGTGGTGGCAGAAAGTGAGAAGCACCCAAATTTTCCATCAGGATGGCAGAAAGAGAACCAACCAATCAGACAGAGAGGGAGCTCTGTGGTTGTAAAGGAGGGGGGGGGGCGGGAAGGCAGGTCCCATTTAGAGGTGTGGAATCACTTTTATTTTTTTTAAGTAGGCTTCACGCCCAATGTGGGGCTTGAACTCACAACCTTGAGATTGAGAGTCACCTGCTCCACTGAGTCAGCCAGATGCCCCTGGAATCACTGTAGTAACAACCAGGGCGGGAGAACCCACAAGTGGATATGTGCATGGAGCGTGGGGAAGGCAGGAGGAATAGGACCCTGGTTATTTGGGTGGAGTGGAAAATATGGCAGCAGACAGAGAAAACAGCCACTGCCTTGTTCCTTGCTGGGAGCCTGGGACAAATTGACCAGGGCATGGCTGCAAATATATAAAATATGGAACATGTACCAGCACAAGGACAGGATGGATGGCATGGACTAGTTTGAAGCTGGGAATGCATGTAAGTTTTGTCTTGGATTTATTTCACCATACTTGGGACTCTGTTGGGGAGGGCTGTGCCCGAGGGAGGTGGCTCCAGTTGGCAGCAGGAACTCAACGCTGGCTTCCCTGCTCAGATGCTCTGCTCTCAGCTTTGTCTCCTGGTCCTGGAGGGAGGATGACGTGCTTCCTCCCATCCTTTGCTGGGTCCAGCCTCTGCAGGTAGCTTTCCAGGCTAGTCAGTGGCTTGCAGCCCAGACCTGGAAGAGGGGGCTGAGCACACTTTCTGGAAGGGGCCTCTGTGCCAAAAAACAAACCCCCTCCCTTTGTGCTCAATTGTGCCTTGGTAGCCAACCAAGTAGGGTCAGTGTGACACATTGCCCGATCTTCCTTCTGGGAACGGGGGATGGGAGTCTCACTTCTCCCCACAGGGCCAGGTGTTCAGGGACAGGACCAGTAATTCTCCAGCGGCAGCCAGCATCTGCTACCGGGGAGCAGTGGCCTCACAGACCCAAGCACTCCCCTGTAATCCTGTGGGGATGGTGGGCCTGCTGGTGCTATGTGGACAGAGGAGACTGGAGGGAACATAGTGCACAAACATTTATTTACAAAAAGTCCAAGTTACATATGATACAGGCTTTTTACACACAGTAGTTTAAACAGAATTATTTGGATGTATTTTACTACCAGAAGGTACAGAAAAAAATTTAATAAACTAATCACTTTTGCTATTTTTATACAAAGTGACAAGTCATGCTTTTTTTTTTTTTTTTTTTTTTTTTTTAAGTTTTAAAACCTTTGCTAAGTGCAAATACTAGATTCCTCTCTCCAGTTTAAGGCAAGTAGAACAGGACTGTCACTGGGCAGTCTCTGGCTTGGGGAAGCAAACACGGTGGCCCAGGGGGTGTGCCAGGCTGCCTCTGGGATTCCTGCCTCTTCCCCAACACTGGTTGGTCTCTGTGGGTTTTCTCTCCTCACACCTTGCAGCCCCTTGCTGGCTTGTTTGGGGATCACCGTCCCCTCTCTCCCAAGTGGTCTCTAGTGCAGGCTTCTCAAGAAGCCCGGGGGTCCTCTGGGACACAGGCACCCAGAGGGTCACTTTGCAGACAGGTGGGACCTCATACTAGTGTCAGGACTCAGGGCAACGACTTCCACCCAAATAGCAACTGTGCTGCTGCAGACTTGGGAGGTGCTATACAGTCCAGCACAAGGAGGGACATTAGAAACTGGGTGCCCTCAGTTCCCTAGCAGCTGTGCATGGCTAGAAACATCCAGAATTCATCTCAAAGAAAAAGTCCTCAGTTCAGCCTTGGGGGCAAACTAATTATTCTGATCTCTTCCCTCTTGTGCTGGGGGGAATCCTGCCAAGTTCTAGGGGACCTGCTGGATGGCAGTGTCAAGAGGTATGCCACCCACCAGGGGCCTGTCCTATTAGATGCCCAAAGCACTCTGCAAAGCCTGGTGCTCTGGTTGCAGGGGCCCAGGAGATTCTGGTGTGTCTATTTGGTGGGACATCTGCTGAAAGCTCACCACTCTGAGACCCTCCCCAAGGGAGGGTGCACAGGGACCAAGCTATAAAAGGACTTCAGTCCTGTCACCATACCCCGCAGTGCACCCCCCACCAGGGCTCTCCCAGGGCATTGCCCCTCCTTGTGTGTCCCACCCCCCAAATCCAGAGAACTCTGCAAAGCCCTCCCTTGGAGGAAAAGCAGAAGGAAGAACAGGCAACTTAGCAGGTTTCTCCCCATTTTAATCCTTGAAATCCATTAGAATGATGGCAGCAGGTGCCCATGCACAAGAATGCACGGTCCTGGGCATGGCCCTCCGAGATGGGGGGTTTGGCCATTAGGCTCACCCTTTTGAGGTCTGTGTACACACACTAGGAACAGCCATCAGGTATAGCAAGTGAGAGCGGCTGACACTGGGCAACCAGGCAGGGTCACTCCTGTGGAGGGCTCTGCTCTGCACAGCGGGTGCTAACATGGGATGGAGCCTCGGGTGGGCTGGGGCTGCCCAGGAAAAGATGAGTGGTAAGGGGCAGGGATCCCCCCATGCTGACCCAGAGCTAGACTCACCTGACCTCGGGCAAGGGTGGCTCCATAGGTGGGTACTGGTTATAGTCTGGGTCCTCTGTTCCTCTGTGGAAACCCGTAGCTACCACCAAACCTCAGGGGAGAAGCTGCTCATTACCTGGTTGGTGGTAAAGAAGGCTTCCCAACAATTGGGCTGCCTGGGAGAGCCACCAAGCCTGTCACTGGCGCCTTGAAAGGACCTTCTGTTTGGCAAGATTCCGGACCATCCCGCTCTCATCGGCTGCCTGGCATGGGTAACAGATTTGACTTTCCAGAGACTGAACGAGAGAAACTCTAGTAGGCCACAGAAAACCCAGTAAGTTCGAAGTGAGTAAACAGCAAATATTTCTTTAAACTACAGAACAGAACTGATAGCATGAGATGGCTCTCTGTGGTCTCATCTGAGTGGGCCAAGGACAAGAGAGACCTGAATAGTTACGGTGGCAGCAGCCTGGGGTTCTGGATTTGGGGGATAGAGTCTGCAGCTTCCCCACCCTGAGCAATGCTCCCAGGCCTGGGGACATGGCTGTGCCACCACCTCACTGGGATCAACTGGCTTGGAGCAGCAGGGGGCATCTCACTCTGGGTGGGCAGCACTGGGGCAGGGGTGGGGGGATGGGCTGCAGTGTTGGGGCGGGGGTGGGGCAAGAACCCAGCCTTCATGACCTGGTTCAGATGGCTAAGCTCTCTCCAAACTCCCAACTCCCTCCAACTGCTGCTTTAGCTTTATCACGCCTCAGACTGTGCTGCGGTAAGGAAGGCCTACATGGTTAACTGAGAGATGTGTGGGTCTGCCAGGGGGAAGGGACGGACACAAGTACTTCCCCCATCTGTCTGTAGGGATGGGATTAGTAGAGCAGAGAAGGGCTACCTCATGGTAAGGGTCCCTGCACTGCCACTCAGACAAAACTCTCTAGGGAGGCCCCAATGTCCCCTGTATCTCTGGCCTAGCCAGTGCCAGACTGATCCTTTTATAAGTACCTGAGGGCACCCGCCTGCTGGCTGCTCTTCAGGGGACAGTGCCCCTTCCCAGGAAGGAGCAGGAAAAAAACCCAGCCTATCCTTTTGAGAGCTAAGCGCATCATCCCTACTCAGAAGGCATGGCCCTGGGGGGTGAGGTGGGGATCTAGGGAACCCCTGGCCCCGCACAGTCTGGGCTGCTCAGCGGTGGGGCTCCTGGGAGGCAGCGGGGAGCAAAGCTGTCAGAAGCGATGCCGTGGCTGGGGGCCAAAGTGCATAGGCAGGTTGTGCTCCAGAGGCATATGGACGGGAGCAAAGTCGTAGTTGACGCGCACATTGGGCAGAGGGGGCACGTAGGGGGCTGGGACGGGGCCCATGTTGAGAGGGAAGTTGTTGAACATGGGCCGGACAGGTGGCAGGGGGAAGGGCGGGTGCACGAAGGCATAGGGGGGGATCTGTGGTTGGTGCAGGTTCTGTGGGACAGGCCTCGGCAGGGCTTCAATCCTCTGGACTTTCTCTGGAGGCTTCTCCAAGGGGGGCCCGATGCGTTTGAAGGTGTTCTCTGAACAGGAGATGGGATTTAGTAGAGAAAACAAAACCAACTGTGCTTGCATGCAAGATGGGAGCAGGGCTGCATATCCTGACCTCAATCCCACCTCTCCCAAGTTGGGAGCCCAGAGCATGAGCCCAGGCCAGGCATATCTGACCTATGGACACAGGAGAGGTGCCCAGGCCATCGTAAGGCTGATTAGTGTGTGTGTGTGCACCAACCCCCTCAGCTGGCCAAGTGCTCACTCAGGGATCACCCTGGAAGGTGGCAGATTCTATGAGGGACTTTCCTTCAGAGCCAGGACCTGGGTGCCACTCCCAGAAATCCCACATCATTCTTTTGTGACGTCAGAGAGGCCAGGGTGGGCCTATGGTCTTTTTAGTCTAGTTTGGGTTCTATGTCCTTAGCTCAAACCCACCCCTGGGGACCTCCTGACCACCAAGGGGAAATGGGAACTCTCCTATGCTTTCACAGCCTCTACCATATGGAGTTGGATGGATGCCTGGGCAGATCGTGTCTCAATCCACCTGAAGGCCAGCACTCCTTGGGTGAAGGGCCAGCTGTGGAGCCTGTCCCCCGCCCCCTACACACAGAGCACTGGGCACTGGGCCCAAGCTGGGGAAGCGCTTGCCTCCATTCTTTCTCTTCTGCTCCTCTTCAGCCTCCTTCTGGATCTCCTCAATTAGCTTCTCATCGTCTTCCTAGAAGAAAAGCAACAAGATGGTAAGCTTGCTCCAACCAGTTCCATGCAGTGCAGAGACCTCACTGGGACCCGGGGGAGGCCGGCTTGTTCCAGTCAACACACTACTCATTCCCAGACCCCGAGGGTCTCCTTCCTTCATCAGTGGATGATGCTCCCATGAGGAAGCCCACCTGAAAGGCCTGGCTCAGAAGTGGGACTGTATATGGTGGTGGCTGCCTGGGGGAGGGGCAAGAGCCTGCTTTGTTCACTAACTGTAAAGTAAACAGAGGGAGGCCTTTCTGCAGCTCAAGGTGGGCAGGTGTGGGAAGGGGGTGGCTCTGGGGCGGGCAGGGCCTGAGGAGTTTCAGATCCAGAGTCTAGGAACTCTGAGCAAGACACCCTTTTTGGGCAAAGCCCAACAGTCTTCCTGATTCCCTGAACTCAGGTGGACAAATGTCTACTCAGGCCACCTGAGCCCTGAAGCTGGTCTTTAGTTTCTACACGGCTAGTGGGCTGTAGAAGGAACTGTGTTCTGTCAGTGGAATGGTGGTCGGGGGCTGGGGCCTGCATGTGGGAGGAAGGGCACCGCAGTTTAAGAGCATGATGAACGGAGTGGAACATAACCAACTGTGTGGATCTGAACTGAATGACAGGTGGGCTTGTTTCCTGGGGTGTTCCAGCTGCTTCTTCAGGAGTTAGGAACAGTCAAGCTGGGGAGAAGTGTGAGGAGGGCACTAGTGCCCAGGATGGGGGCAGGAGGCACAGAGGAAGTTCCAGTACTTGAGGAGGTGCTTCCTAGACAAGGCACTGGAGTCTCCCCACACAGACAGGTGTGTCCTGGGCTGGAACAGTTTCAGTGATAGCTTTGGATTTTTCACGCTGATCTGAGGCTCTGACCAACTGATGACATCCAGGGAACTTATGAGATGTGAATGGAAGACCACAGAAGCATGTGAGCTGTGAGCATGTGAGCTGGAGGAGCACCCTCCCTGGACCAGTAGAAAGCGTGGCAGCCCTACCTGAGCGATGGACTATCTGGATGTTTACTCAGCACGTTATTAATGTCACCACCAAGACAGCAGTCAGTGATTTCACCATAGAGGTGTGAATCTTGGGGATTTCAAGAGTCAGGAATATCCTTCAATTAGTATGTATTGGATACCTGCTAGTGCTAGACACTATTCTAAGTTTATTGGTTAAACTTCTGATCAACAATGAGACTAAGTCACGCTGATGGAATAAAAAAATAGTTATGTAATATATTCCCCTTGTTTGGTAGACAAAAGAACTTAGGATATAGTCGCTGGAGGCTGTGGGCTCAGGGGGCAATAGTTGAGAGGCCCTGTTAAATTCGCTAACATCCTCCCTCTCTCAGGTGCCAAATGACAGATCAAACTTACTGGTCTCAAGATTCTTTTCACATTCTTTCTGACATCTGGAAATTCTTAATATACAACTGAATCTTTCTCAGCCTCACCCTGCCAGGTGTTCTGAGCCAAGCAAGAGGAAGAGGAGAGAGCTGCCGAGTGCTTATACACATCAGAGAAGTGCTTGCCGGGTGGAACCCTCAAAGGTGCCATGTCTGTTTCCCAAATAACACATGCAAATTCTCCATTAAAAATCCCAAGACATGGTCATCTAGCCTCTCTGTGAATACTCCAGATGGAACAGATTCCTCTACAAAGGAACCACTAAGCCAACTGACGGAAAGGCTCTGGTAACTCAGTGTAGTTTGACACAGTCTTCAGGTCTCCATGTGGATGTAAAGATACATTCTACCAATTATCTAGAGAAGGAGCTGACGAACCTCATTTTTTTAAAAAAAGATTTTATTTATTCATGAGACACACACAGAGAGGCAGAGGGAGAAGCAGGCTCCATGCAGGGAGCCCGACATGGGACTCGATCCTAGGACCCTGGAATTATGACCTGAGTCGAAGGCAGATGCTCAACCACTGAGCCACCTAGGCATCCCCAAACCTCTTTGTTGCCAGTGGAAGGTCCAGGAAAAAAGGATTTTTAATCTAAGAAAAAGGGATCCCTGGGTGGCGCAGCGGTTTGGCGCCTGCCTTTGGCCCAGGGCGTGATCCTGGAGACCCGGGATCGAGTCCCATGTCGGGCTCCTGGTGCATGGAGCCTGCTTCTCCCTCTGCCTGTGTCTCTGCCTCTCTCTCTCTCTCTCTCTCTCTGTGTGACTATCATAAATAAATAAAAATTTAAAAAAAATTAAAAAAAAATCTAAGAAAAAAAAAAAAAGTACTGATCCAGAAAACTGTCCAGTAGAAGAGCAGGGGCTCTGTGGTACCTCCAACTAAGCGAATCTCGGTATCTCATCTACAAAATGGGCTGTTGTAAAGATGGAATGAGCTCAAGTATGTAAAGGACATGTCACGGAGCACTCACTACTAAAGGCAGGAAAGTAATGAAAAACTCAGAAATAAAGATTTTAGAAAGATGCGAAGTTTCAGGAAAAGTGGTAGAGACTGGGGGATACCCCTAACACTTGTCTCTATGGCTTCTTCGTGGGGCAGGCGATGCGCTTCCTGACAATTAGGGCCACTAAGTAAACTCTCAGTTGCAGTTACAGTAAGGGTCAGATGGTTCAGATTTCAACTTCCTCCAACTGCTTGGAGTCACAGGACACTGTTTAGAAACTAAGAATGCAAATGCTTTCAATATTTGTATTTTTAAATTCAGGTTTTGTTAGACTCTATGGGGAAGATTTTTTTAAATAATTTTTAAAAATTTTTATTTATTTATGATAGTCACACAGAGAGAGAGAGAGGCAGAGACATAGGCAGAGGGAGAAGCAGGCTCCATACCGCTGCGCCACCCAGGGATCCCTGGGGAAGATTTCTTACTTCATTTGGGATAGAGGTTCCTTCCCAAACAGTTTCTCTTAAGCATTTAAAGCTCCTCAAGTCAAGGGTGTGAAGGCAGATTGGATCATACATATACTTTAAAAATGGCAAATCTTACTTTATACGTATTTTACTGTGATTTAAAAAGAAATAACGTGGGACACCTAGGTGGCTCAGCAGTTGACGTCTGCCTTCAGCTCAGGGCATGATCCTGGGATCCAGGATCGAGTCCCGCATCAGGCTCCTCCTGTAGGGAGCCTGCTTCTCCCTCTGCCTATGTCTCTGCCTCTCTCTCTTTGTGTCTCTTATGCACGAATAAATAAAATCTTTATAAAAACATTAACAACAAGAGTTAATGAGACAAGCTTTAGAGTTGAATGAGATAAAAAAAAAAAATGAAGACTGATCCCCTTGGTTTGGGCTGAGGGACAGATGGGCTCCCGAGGCCTTTCTGGAGGGGAATTCCCTTGGGGAACATTCTAGGTACACCAAGTGTCATCATTCACAGTGAACCAGGACATTTATGAAAAAGGATTGCCACTCTGCAAATCTAGGACACACCAAGGCTGCTGGAAGTGGGGAACAATAGAAGGAAAGCAGATGAGAGAGCCGGGCATGGGAGCCAGGTCAGCGAAGTACCTGACCTCCAACACCCCCGGAAGGGGCTGAGTCACCCACAGGAAATCCAGGCGTGCTGGAGCGGCTGGCCACCACAGGTCTTATCTTAAAGTAGCACTGGCTTCCTAGAGGACAGGCAGCTGGCGTGATAGGAAGAGCTCCAGTTCTAAGGCTCCACAAAGCTGGGCTGGGTGACCCTATTAACCTCCACAATCTGACATGGAACCCATTCACAGGTTTGCTGTGAGAAGCAAATGATCTTTTACAAAGGGCCCGGCACAGCAGCCGCAAAGCTCACATTTATTGAGGGCTATGTCCCAGCTCCTGTTGTAAGCACTTCACAGAGATGAATCTTCATAACAATTCCACCAGTTAGGTCCTATTAATTAACCTCTATATTACAGACAGGGAAAGAGAGACACAGTGAGGTTCAAATCCAGGCCTTCCACTCTCGAGGCCTGAGCTCTTAACCACATAAACCACAGGTTTCTGAACTGGAGCTTCTGGAGCAGGGACTGCAGGGCCCCTGGAACTCTGCCTGCCCTGCCCCAAGCACTGTCAGAGAGCCTGCCTTGTTCTAGAATAAGTGCATCTTAACCTCCTTGAAATACAAGAGGGTTCCTTTTTCTGGGATGGGCAGAACTCCGAAATCTCTTTTCCACTAAATACAAGAGAATAGGGCGAAACAAACACCTCCATTCAAGACAACAAACAGCCAACACAGCAGAGAAGGGGGTCATTTCCCTGGAAATTTTTAGGGAATTCTTTTCTTGGTCAGCTCACCCACAAGTGAACATATCCCTTAAAAAAAGATCCATTTGGGGTAGCCCCGGTGGCGCAGCAGTTTAGAGCCGCCTGCAGCCCAGGTTGTGGTCCTGGAGACCTGGGATCGAGTCCCACGTTGGGCTCCCTGCATGGAGCCTGCTTCTCCCTCTGCCTGTGTCTCTGCCTCTCTCTCTCTCTGTGTGTCTCTCATGAATAAATAAATAAAATCTTAAAAAAGAAAAAAAAAGATCCATTTGATGGCCTCTGACTGGCTTCCCCTGGCACCAAAGCCAGCACATCTTCTCACCCAGACAGAGCCCACAAACCTTACTTCCTGAGCCAGGAACCCAAGGTGCAGGCCAGGCTCTACTGCTGAGGCCCAAGAGGCCCTACTGGCTCATGGTGGTGGGCTCCCTGTTGCCTCTGTTGGGGCTGCTGTTCTCAGCTCATCTCCAGAGCAGGAACACACACTTTCTTGTGAGACTACCAACTTACTTGCATATCAGTGTCTCATGGAATTCTCTCTTTCTGCCATGAAAGACCAGTGTTTTGATTCTCATACACATTAAAGCAATTTTTTAGGGAAAAAAAAAAAAGTTTAACAGAACACATAAAAAAAAAAAAAAAATCCCCAGTAACTTCTCTCCAGAGAGAACTCCTGGGAATGTCTTAGCCTACTTCCCTCTGGATGTGTTTGTGTCCCCACCTCACTCAGAACTGCACCCCTCCCTGGCCCGGCTCTCTTCTGGAAGGCTGTGCTCTGCACACTCAGGTCCCACTCCTCATGTGTCCTATGCTAGTTCACATGTACACGCTAAGTGTCTCTCCCAGGCATGAGGGGCTGACAAAGATTTTACCTAGAGGAAATAGGCTCTGAGATGCAGTTGCATGCTGAAGATCATGGAGTTGTGAGAAGTGAAATTGAGACCAGCACAGAGCCTGCTGCTCCTTCTGGCAGCCCCCAGGGTACCCGGGCAGCTCTGAACTCTGCAGGCACCAGAGGCTACTCTGCCCTCCACAGGGTCGGGGGCCAAACTGGACCGTCTCGAGGTCCAAGCTCCCCCTTCACACCCTGCCCAACTGGGCCGGTCTGACTGCGGGAAGAACAAATGGTTCTGTTGGTAGTCACCACACTGGACACCCCAAGAGGCCTTAGTGAATGGCCACTGAGGCTGATACGTTCCCCAGCGCTCCTCCATCTGGCCTTTGGGATGGGCTTTAATACAGATCCAGTAAGCCTGGATAACTTCCATTCTGTTGGCATCTGGCCCCTCCTAATCTTGGTGAAAATTTTCACACAGATCCATGGAATGTATATATAAGCAAGACTAGGCTGAAACAGGAGGGAGCAGATACCAGTCAGCGGTCAAGATGTCCCAGGATGGGAGACATGGATCTCAAAAGACCAAGTATAACAGACTACCAGGCCAGGGTCCAAAAGAATCACCTACGCGATTTCTATTGCTACCCATGGCCACCCTGGGAGGGGAGCCCACAGACCACAATCAAATGCAATGAAGACTGTGAAGGAAGCAGGCACAGCACCCACAGTGGGCCAGTGCTCTCCAAACGCAGTGCCGAGGATAAAGGAATACAGCAGAATGGGGTGTGGAGGCTCACTGCCCCGCAGATCTGGAGAATGCCTTAAAAGAAGAAATGAGTGGATTGTGACTTAACAGGAAGGAGGTTCTATTTCCTCTCCCTGAAGTCCTTTGAGCTCAGCAGGACACAAAGTGTTGGCCTGATTCGGAGGACTTGGACACGCCTGCTTCACATGGAGGTGGTGGGGAGCATGGCAAGGGCACGAGGTTGATGGCCGGGGCCAGGCTTCTCCAAAACACAGACTCAGCACGGCAGTGGCTGGCAGGAAGGGAGGCAGAGTCCACCAGAGAGGTTTTAATTAAGAAAAAATGGCCCAAACCCTGACTCTGTAATCTGCCCCTCAACAAGGAAGTTCTGCAGCTCCCCGTGAGCAGCAGGGTCTGGACAGGATGAACTGGAGAAGCTGCAAATGGTTCGAGGAGAAAGAGGTTTCTGCCAATCAGATGCTGACAATAATTGCCAGCACAGGCTGAAGGGCCTTAAAATAGACATGTGAGCACTTGGCCCCAGGCTGCTTTGCCAAAGCTTTGAAAAGTCCCTTTGAGCCCGTTTTCTTCACCATTTCTGATCACCATGGCTGGCCACCCGCTTGCCTGGTGTCCAGCCTCCTGTGACCACGAAGAAGGATGGGTGACTTTTCTTCTTCATTTAACTTTTCCTCCCCTTAAAAAGGTGACGGGGAATTCCAAGTCAACTGCTGCTTCCCTCCTGCAATTTTGGGGGTGGAGTTGGGGCTAGGATCCAGGTCATGTGTGGCCACAGCTGTTGTTAATAAACTTGCAATGATTTCATAAAAGGCTTCCAAAGGGCTGAGGATTTAGTTTCAAATTATTCCCAGATCGGCTGCAGATCTCTGAGGAACACCAGACACTACCCCCAGCTCCAGCTGTCCCCCTGCAACAGGAAATTGGGGGGAGGGTAAAGCGCAGCCCGGAGTGGCACATGCTGTGCAGCTGGGATCTGGAATGGCCCAGTGGGGGGCTGGCTGGACAACGTGCTGGGGAGGAGCAAGGACAGCCAGGCTCTTGGATGGCCTCTGCAGCTATCTCCTCAGGTCAGAGGCCTGATACCCAAAAACCTTTCCATTTAGAGTTCCCTACAGGGACCTGGAGGCAGTGTGGAATGTGGCCATGTTTTGAGTCCTATCAGGGTCAAGTGCTCAGCCTGGTACCTGCGGGCATTCACTGAAGATGACACATAGCTACATGCTGTATTTATTAGACTGAGCCATGCTGCCACCCTTGGTAAAGTCCTCAGGGACACCTAAACCTGATCAAGGTTTGGAGATGCCAGTCGCCCCCCTTCTACCATCAGCAACTCACTCAATGGGGAGAGGGTCCAGCAACAGTCCTACCCCTCTGTGGAGGCCCAGCTGGATCACTGGGCTTAGGATCTACTGGTGAATTGCCAAATTTGTGACCTGTCGCTCCAGGGTGTGGATGGAGACTTCTGGACTATAAGGAACTGACATCTGGTCCAAGACCTGGGCCTGTGTCTCACTTTTACCATGTCACCTGAATCCTGTTTTCTTCATCTGCAGACTGGAAAATTGGTCCTGCCCCCATGTTGTAACAGAAAAGGGGGTATTTAGAAGTGACAGAAATAAGATGCTGAGACAAGCTGTGGAAGCTGCGTTGATGGGGCAATAAGGGGGCTCACATTATCACCTTTCTTTTATAGAAGGTACAGGGGTGCCTGACTGGCTCAGTTGGTAGAGCACGCAGCTCCTGATCTCAGGGTCTGGAGTTCAAAGCTCCACACTGGGCACAGAGCTTACTAAAAAAAAAAAAAGCCCGGGTGGCTTAGCAGTTTAGCACCACCTTCAGCTCGGCGTGATCCTGGAGTCCTGAGATCGAGTCCCATGTTGGGCTCCCTTGCATGGAGCCTTCTGCCTATGTCTCTGCCTCTCTATGTCTCTCATGAATAAATAAATAAAGTCTTAAAAAAAAAAAGGAAACATGCTGAAGCCAAAATCCAGTAATCCAGTTACTGACTTCACCTTTTATCTACCTTTCCCACGGGCCTTCTGTTTCTCCTGGGTCAGCTCTGAAATGCTCTTCTCCCCTCCATTCCTGCAACACTTCCTCTTCCTGGCCACTTAAACACAGATCTCAAAGTTGTGTGGTAACCTCTGCACACCAGTCCCAGCAAGGAGATGTGCTGGAGCCACAGACTCAAGAAGGCAGGTGGGTGGGTTTAAGATGCCAAGAGAAACAGCTTGGGCTGCAGCAGTTCTATGTTTACAGACCACAGTCTTTGTGAAAGTGGGATGACACATTTGCCTTAGAGAGTTATTACAGAATGAAATACATTAGCACAGGTCAATGTCAGGTTCAATTCAATGCAGGCTTGGGAAAAATAAATAAGTCTTTTGGCCAAATGGCTGGGTGGTAATGGTATCAAATTGTAAACTGGTTGTAAAAGCCCTAGGGTTTTATTTGAATCAAACAATCTTTTCTCTTATATTCAAAAATCAAAAAAGTTGTGGAAAACAATTCTGTGCAGTTTCTGGCGACAAACACCCAAGATAAACACTGACTTTGTTTTGTATTTAAAGAAGAAAAATGCTATTAAGAATTCTGCCCCACTTCTTGGATCCAGACTGCCAGGTGACTGCTCTTCCGACCACAGCGTCTAAGGACGAGGCAGGCCATGCTGGCCTCTGCTGCTCACTCAGCTGCTCGCGGACAGGAAAGGGTCAGTGGATGTGGATCCAGTCAAGCACCAGAATACCTTCTCCTACTGCAAAACAGGAGTATGCTCACTTGTGTGTCCACATGTGGCTTTGCATTCTGCCCACCCCCCCCGCCTCCAATCAGAAAACTGTGGTTTGCTTGTTTCTTTTCTAAAATGACATCTTGTTTTTTAAGACCTGTGGTTGAATGTTTTTGGCTTCCTATTGGTAATATAGAAAGCAAGTTACATTCATCATTTTAGTTCTCATACAGAATTCGTTCAGGTTCCCAAGCAATCTCTAGTCATTAAGGGATAAAACTCCACTTCTTTCCAAACCACGGAGGGACGAAGAGATTCTTCCCGGCCTTGCTGGTTAATTAAGCTGGAGAACAGGCTTGGATGACAGGGCGTGCTTTGTTTCCCTGAACTTCTGAATGGCTTTGTGTTCTCAGAAGCCCCAACAGATGCTGGCTTGGAATCCAATCAGTCTCCTGGTGAGAATCAAGGAAATGGGGCTGATCCCAGATTTGATGGGAATGGGACAAATGGAACCAAATCTCTGGTTGTGGCTGCCTGAGGAAATCGGAGGGATTTGTATTTGCTTGATCTTCCTTTTGAACTTTATTCTGAGCAAATACAGAACCTTTCTCAGGGTGGAAGACGACAATTCAACAAGAAAACAAGGGGGCAGTTCATGCTACGGCACCCAAACAAGGTAACAGGACACAAGAAACCTTTAACCAATTCCATGTGTAGAAGTAAGAGGGAGATGGCAGGAGATGGAACAAGAACAAGTGGGAGGAGAAAGAAAAAGTGTACTGGCCAGGAAAAGGCCAGTGGCTCGACACCCTCTGATGAGTAACTCCACTCAGCTCTTTGTTTCTGGAAAGCAACGCAGAGGGGGGAGTACTTTGTAGGAGATGCAGCAAGAGAAAGAATCCTGTTTCCACACATAATTCCTAGAGATGCTCAGACCCCGGCATGCTGGGTGCATGGCAATGAGGAAGTGACTTAGCAGAACTGCCAGGTCCCGGGAAGGTCTGTCCCACAGAAGGCACCATGGATTACCTTGGGGAGCACTTGCAGCTATGGGCTGTCCCTCCTTCCACTGAACCAAACCAACAACAGTCTTTTGCACATTTCATGATTGGATTGTTTGTTTCTTTGCTGTTGAATTTATTGTTTATTTTTTAAAAGATTTTATTTATTTATTCATGAGAGACACACAGAGAGAGGCAGAGACACAGGCAGAAAGAGAAGCAGGCTTCCTGCAGGGAGCCCAATGTGGGACTTGATCTCGGAACTCCAGGATCATGCCTTGGGTAGAAGGCAGGCACTCAACTGCTGAGCTACCCCCAGGCGTCCCTGCTGTTGAGTTTAGTAAGTTCTTAATAGATCTTGGATACTAGCCCTTTATCTGATATGTCATTTGCAAATATCTTCTTCCACTCTGTATGTTGTCTTTTAGTTTTGTTGATTATTTCTTTTGCTGTATGGAAGCTTTTTATCTTAAGTCCCAATAGTTCATTTTTGCTTTTGTTTCCCTTGCCTTCATAGATGTATCTTGCAAGAAGTTGCTGTGGCCAAGTTCAAAAAGGGTGTTGCCGGGATCCCTGGGTGGCGCAGCGGTTTGGCACCTGCCTTTGGCCCAGGGCGCGATCCTGGAGACCCGGGATCGAATCCCACGTCGGGCTCCCGGTGCATGGAGCCTGCTTCTCCCTCTGCCTGTGTCTCTGCTTCTCTCTCTGTGTGACTATCATTAATAAAAAAAAAAGAACTAAAAAGGGTGTTGCCTGTGTTCTCTTCTAGGATTTTGATACAGATGCAGTGAAAAGCCGAGACACCTGCACTGCACCCCAATGTTTATAGCAGCAATGTCCACAATACACAATAGCCAAGCTGTGGAAGGAGCCTTGGTGTCCATCGAAAGATGAATGGATAAAGAAGATGTGGTGTATATATACGGTGGAATATTACTCAGCCATTAGAGATGACAAATACCCACCATTTGCTTCAACGTGGATGGAACTGGAGGGTATTATGCTGAGTGAAGTAAGTCAATTGGAGAAGGACAATCATTATATGGTTTCTTTCATATGGGGAATATAAAAAATAGTGAAAGGGATTATAGGGGAAAGGAGAGAAAATGAGTGGGAAAAATCAGAGAGAGTGAGAGACTCCTAACTCAGGGAAACAAACAAGGGGTAGTAGAAGGGGAGGTTGGCGGGGGGATGGGGTGACTGGGTGATGGGCACTGAGGAGGGCACTTGACGGGATGAGCACTGGGTGTTATACTGTATGTTGGCAATTTGAACTCCAATAAAAAAATATACAAAAAACCAACAAAACAAAAACAAAAATCAAAACAAAAAAAAAACAACAGAAGGATGACCTGTTTGTTTACAGTTTGCCCTTTCCTTCAGTCACTGGGGAGCGGGCAAGGCAGGGGATTGGGGGGCAGGAGGCAGGCTTACTTAGAGCCTCAGGAGGTAGCAGAGCTGTGGAGTAAGAGCAATTCCTAGGTCCCTCAGTCTAATTTTCTGCCCAGTGAGGAGGTGGTTCCTGACAAGCACATACCTGGCTTCCACTGAGGACTCACTGCTTTTCAAACTGGGAGTTCCAAGGATTAAGGTTAGGCCCAAAGAATGGTTTGCTGTGGTTCTCACACAAGGGCCAGCTTGTTACCCTGACACCTCCTCTTAGGCATACTGGAGATATCAGGCACCAGGGGTAAAATTTGGTGGCCAATGATCTTTGCTTTGGCTTATAGAATGCTGGCATGAAACATGTTTTAAAGATACTTGGATTAATGGCCCATCTTTAAAAATCAGGAGATATCAGAATAAAGTACAGATTTCCACCTTCTCCAGAGAATCTGAAGCCATGGTAACCATGAGTACAATTGCACTTGGTGACAATCTGTGGGAGGAAAGTAGCGCCTTGGACAGGGCCTATACCCTCTCCTATTTGCCGCAGTCAGCACCATATCCTACTGCCCCAGACCCAGCCCACTTTACATTCATCAATCACTGATGTTACTATTTGCCCTGTGTAACTTGGGTCTGTGACCTCAGCTACATGCTGCTGGTGTTTTATGTGTAAATCTTCTCTCTCTTTTTTTTTTTCTTTTTTAAAAGAGTTTTTCATTTATTTGAGAGCAAGTGAATGAGCACAAGCAGAATGGGCAGGGGAGGGATGCCTGGACGGCTCAGTCAGGAGTCTCTGCTTTTCTCTCTGTCTCTCATGAATAAATAAAATCTTAAAAAAAAAAAAAAAAAAAAAAAAAGGGAGGGGGCACGGCAGAGGGAGAGGGAGAAGCAGGCTCCTGGCTGAGCAGGAACCTGATGTGGCGCTCAATCCCAGGATCCTGGGATCACAACTGAAGACAGATGTTTAACTGACTGAGCCACTTCGGTATTCCTCATGTTTTTTTTTTTTTTTTAAATGATTGATTGATTTAGAAGAGAGAGAGAGAAGGGAGGGAGGGAGGGAGAGAGAGAGAGAGAGAGAGAGAGAGAGAAAACACCTACAGAGGGAAGGGTAGAGGGAGGAGAGAGAATACACAAGCAGACTCCCCAGCTAAGCTTGGAGCCTGACACAGGGCTCAATCCCAGGACACTGAGATCATGACCTGAGTCAAAATCAAGAGTGGACCGCTTTTTTTTTTTTTTAAAGATTTTATTTATTTACTCATGAGCAACACAGAGAGAGAGAGAGAGAGAGAGGCAGAGACACAGGCAGAGGGAGAAGCAGGCTCCATGCAGAAAGCCCAACGTGGGACTCGATCCTGGGTCTCCAGGATCATGCCCCAGGCTGCAGGAGGCGCCAAACCGCTGCGCCACGGGGGCTGCCCAAGAGTGGATCGCTTAACCGACTAACCACCTAGGTGCCTCTCCATATTTTTTCCTATCTATCTATCTATCTATCTATCTATCTATCTATCTATCATCTATCTATCTAAAGATTTTTTAAAAAACTTATTTATTCATGAGACACACATACAGAGGCAGAGACACAGGCAGAGGGAAAAGCAGGCTCCATGCAGGGAGCCTGATGTGGGACTTGATCCCGGGACTCCAGGATCATGCCCTGAGCCAAAGGTAGACACTCAACCACTGAGCCACCCAGGCGTCCCTTTTCCTACGTTTTATTTTTTCCTACGTTTTAAAACATAGGTATAGGGCAGCCCTCGTGGCTCTGTAGTTTGGTGCCGCCTTCAGCCCAGGGCCTTCCGTTTATTTTACCACTAATGATGCTTATAAATACTGTTTATCAGAGTTTTTGGTGCTTGCCTTATGATCTAGTATACAATCAGTTTTCATAAATATATATTTGAAAAGAACATCTCTTCCCCTGCTGTGTGCAATATTCTATATATGTTCATTAGATCAAGCTTCTTATTTATGTTGTCAAAAAAAGAAAGAAAATGAAAAGGCAGGAGAGTGAGCAAAAATATACACAATACTAAGGACTCATATCCAAAATATACAAAGAACTCTTACATCTCAATTATAAGGAGACAAACAACTCGATTTAAATAATGGATCAAGAGGTAACCTGGCTGGCTCAGTCAGTGGAGCATGTGACTCTTGATCTCAGGGCTGTGAGTTTGAACCCCACATTGGGTGTAGAAATTACTTAAAAATAAAATCTTTTTACGGGGTGCCTGGGTGGCTCAGTCAAGCAGCCAACTCTTGATTTCACCTCAAGTAATAATCTCAGGACCTTGAGATCAAGCCCCTAGTCAGCCTCCATGCTCAGTGGGGAGTCTGCTTGAGATTCTCTCTCCCTCTTCTTTTGTCCCTCCCCATGCACTTTCTCCCTTTCCCTAAAATAAATAAATAAATCTTTAAAAAAATCAAACCTTTGGAAATAATAGGCCCAAAAAAGGGGAAAAAGCCCTAAAACTTCACAAAGGAAGATGTAAAAAGGCTAGTAAGCCCAAGAAAAGATGCACCACACAATTAGCCATCAGGGAAGTGCAAATTAAAACCACACCATGACTATCATAAATAAATAAAAATTAAAAAAAATAAAAAATAAAAAAAATAAAACCACACCAAGGGGCTCCTCGGTGGCTTACTGGCTGAGCATCTGCCTTTGACTCAGGTCATGGTCCCAGGGTCCTGGGATCGAGTCATACATTGAGCTCCCTGTGGGGAGCCTGCTTCTCCCTCTGCCTATGTCTCTGCCTTTCTCTGTCTCTCATGAATAAATGAAATCTTTAAGAAAATTTTAAAAAATAAAACCAGGCCAAACTCTCTTTGCCTGTCTCTCTCTCTCATGAATAAATAAATAAAATATTTAAAAAAATAAAACATAGGTGTATACAGCATCAGTTAAGAAAAAAAAATTTTTTTTTTTTAAATTTTTTTTATTTATTTATTTATGATAGTCTCACAGAGAGAGAGAGAGAGAGGCAGAGACACAGGCAGAGGGAGAAGCAGGCTCCATGCACCGGGAGCCCGACGTGGGATTCGATCCCGGGTCTCCAGGTTCGCGCCCTGGGCCAAAGGCAGGCGCCAAACCGCTGCGCCACCCAGGGATCCCAAGAAAAAAAATTTTTTTAAGTAAACTCTTACCCCCAACTCTATGTGGGGCTTGAATTCACAACCCTGAGATCAAGTCACATGCTTTACTTACTGAACCAGCCAGGCACCCTAGCATCACTTTTTATAGCTGTACACTATACTAATGTGAGTGTCCCACTCCTGGGCTGTTCACTGCTATACTTCTATGTGAGGTTAAACAAAATTCCATCTTGTCTAATCCATTGCTATTTGGGAGCTTTCCGTAATTCACAGCCAAATATAGGGATGTTTATTCATTTCTTATTGAATTGTATCACTCTTTACATATTAATATTTATCTGTATCATATATGTATTACAATTTCCCTCAGGTTTTCATATACCTTTATCTTTTTTTTTTTTTTTTTAAGATTTTATTTATTTATTCATGATAGACACAGAGAGAGAGGCAGAGACACAGGCAGAGGGAGAAGCAGGCTCCATGCAGGGAGCCCGATGTGGGACTTGATCCTGGGTCCCAGGATCACATCCTGGGCCGAAGGCAGGTGCTAAACCGCTGAGCCACCCAGGGATTCTACCTTTATCTTTGTTCATGGTGTCTTTTGTAAAGATGATTTAAGTATTTCTAGTCTGCCCTTGATATAACACTAAGAAGGCTCTTCCCTTCCTAGGGAATGATACAAGTAATTTTCTTTTGCTTTCTTGAAGTACTTCCAAAGCGTTAACCCAGTGCCCCAAAAGAACTAATGAAGCTTTCTCTCTCCACTGATAGCCAGTGTGATCTTGAAAACTTAAATTAGGCCAAGTCACCCCACTGTGTAAGCCCTGCAATAGCTCCCACTGTACCCAGTGAGCCCCATGGCCTGGTTGTGCCTCTATCACTTTCCTCCCCTAGCTCACCACCTGCAAATCATACCAGCCTTCATTCTGGTTCCTGAACAGGCTGAATTGGTTTGGTTTCCTTGGCCTGTCTTGCTCTTCCTCCTCAGGCAGGCCTCTCTGCAAATACTGCCTCCCAGAGAACACATCCAGGTCACTCTATCTAAAGGCAGCTTCCTTCCCTCCCCCACTCCAGCTGCACTCTCCTTCATAGCACTAACTAGAGGAAGGATCCGTTTCAGAGTGTAAACTCCAGGATGATGGGGCTTTTCTGTTCAGTCCTGGCAACACCAAATAGTTAAGAATTGAATTAAATGGGAATTGCAGCAAATGTCTAGATTTTGGAGTGAAGTAACTGTAATATGTAACTGTAATACTAAGTCTTGCCTTTGAGGGAGAAGAGGCTTCTCCACTATCAGGTCATCTTCCCATCCTCAGGGAGAGCTGAGGACTGTCACCAGGCCTCCTTTGGTGTACTTCCTCAGGCCTTTTGTTCACTCCCAGTTAGCAGGATTTTCACTGTTATGCTCAATCTTTTTGGTAGAACAAATCTTGGCACATATTGCATTGCTATCCTCACAGAATTTCTTTTTCTTTTTTTTTTTTAAGATTTTATTTATTTATTCATATATATATAGAGAGAGGCAGAAACATAGGCAGAGGGAGAAGCAGGCTCCCTGTAGGGAGCCTGATGCAGGAGTTGATCCCAGGATCCCGGGATCCCAACCCAAACCAAAGGTAGACGCTCAACCACTGAGCCACCAAGGTGCCCCTCCTTGTCGAGTTTTGAACTTAAAAAAAATTATTTTAACAAGAATTGATACAGTTTCTATTAAAACTTACTTAGGAACAAAGCCTATTTCTCAACCCTCCTGATGTCCTTCAATATAGTTTTATAGTTTTCTTCATATTTGTTAATGGTAATTTCTAAATATTTTACAATTTTTATTTGCTATATAATGTGAATGACATTCTGTATATTTATTTTGTATCTAGCCATCTTTCTACTACTTCTAATAGCTTTCCAGTTGATTATTTGGTCTTTTCTCAGGCGAAAATGATAGATTTGCCTTTCACCATTATATAGTGCTTAGAACAGTGTCTGAAACACAGTGGGTGCCCAATAAACACTGGCATTATGTTCTATTCTTAGTTAACTGAATTGACTAGCAGTTCCAAAACAAAATAGTGGTGATAGTCTTATATTTGATTATTTGGTAATGCATCTATGTACTTCACTATTAACATGCTAAGGACTATTCTGAAATATCCGGTTTAAAAATAACCATCTTGTGATCCCTGGGTGGCGCAGCGGTTTAGCGCCTGCCTTTGGCCCAGGGCGCGATCCTGGAGACCCGGGATCGAGTCCCACATCGGGCTCCCAGTGCATGGAGCCTGCTTCTCCCTCTGCCTATCTCTCTCTCTCTGTGTGACTGTCGTAAATAAATTAAAAAAAAAATTAAAAAAAAAAAACCATCTCTCTAATACTATTCTTTATTTTTAAACCATTTTATTATTAGAGAGAGAGCACGTGCAGAGCAGAGGGAACTGCAGAGGGAAAGGGAGAAGCAGGCAACCCGCTGAGCTGGGAGCCCGATGCAGGGCTCAATCCCAGAACTCCGGGGATCATGACCTGAGCCAAAGGCAGAAACTCAACTGACTGAACCACTCAGGTACCCCTGATACTATTCTTTAAACCTTAAACCAAGAATAGATATTTGAGGGACACCTGAGTGGCAGAGTGGTTGAGCATCTGCCTTTGGCCCAGGGCGTGATCCTGGAGTCCCGGGATCGAGTCCCACATCGGGCTCCCTGCATGGAGCCTACGTCTCCCCTTGCCTATGTCTCTGCCTCTCTCTGTGTCTCTCAAGAATAAATAAATAAAATCTTAAAAAAAAAAAGATATTTGATTTTATTACTTCTTTTCCCATTTAAAGATCTCCTATGGTTAGTTATATTAATAAAACTTTTTTAGAAAGATTTCATTTATTCATGAAAGACAGAGAGAGAGAGAGAGACAGAGACAGAGAGAGACAGAGAAAGGCAGAGGGAGAAGCAGGCTCTATGCAGGGAGCCCGATGCAGGACTCGATCCTGGGACTCCAGGATCACTTCCTGGGCGGAAGGCAGGCACCAAACTGCTGAGCCACTCAGGGATCCCCTATATTAATAAAACTCTTAATACTGAACCATCCCTGCATTTCTGGAACAATCTCACTTGGTTTTTCTTTTTTTTTTTTTAAGATTTTATTTATTTGAGTGAGAGAGAGGGAGAGCACATGCACGCAGAGGGAGAGAAAAAGAATCCCAAGCAGCGCAGAGCCCCATGTGGGGCTCAATTTCATGATCTTGAGATCACTACCTGAGCTGGAACCAAGGCAGAGACACTCAACCAACCGAGGCATCCAGATGCCCCAATGACTTTGGTTGTAGTTTCTATCTGCTGATATTTTAGAGAATTAAAAACCTATACTAAGAAGTTAGAAGGGGGACGCGTAAGTGGCTCAGCGGTTGGGTGGCTGCCTTCAGTTCAGGTTGTGATCCTGGGATCTGGGACTGAGTCCCGTATCAAGCTCCTGCGGGTAGCCTGCTTCTCCCTCTGCCTGTGTCTCTGCCTCTCTTTCTCTGTCTCTCATGAATAAATAAATAAATCTTAAACAAAAAAAAAAAAAAAAAAAAAAAAGAAGGGTCTGTATTTTTCTTTTTTTTTAGGGTTATCTCTGTCTGGTTTTGGTGTTAGCGTTATGTTGGCCTTATACAGACATATGTAAAACTATCTTTTCTTGTCTATGCTCTGGGACTTATTTCAGATGGCACAGAAAAATTATATTCCAAAGGCCTGAAAGAATTTGACCATAAACTGTTTGGATGTCTGCTTTTGAGGGTGTGTAGCTTTCTGATTATTTTCTCATTTTTATCCTGCGCTTATTGGCCCATGTAATTTTCTATCTTTTCATGAGTCATCATGTGTTATGTTTATGTACAATCCCTTTCCTTATGTTATCTGACCAATATTTTCCCCTACAAAGCAACAGGCAGTTATGCATTCACTTACGGTAGGATCGGTCCAGAGAGAGCATCTTGAACACTCCTGGCAAGGGGCTCCTGGTGAGCGAGGATGCTGACAGAAATGGTCATATCCATTGATAGACACTCGACAGAGGTAGCACATCTGGGCACCACAGCGGCAAGACATACGGTTGCAGCCTTCGGATTTGATGAGGCCAGTCCCACACTTGTGGCATTTTCTAATGCGGGCTGCAGTCATTTTTTCTTCACTGAGGAAAGAATACATGAATGGAGACAGCAGGGAAGAGGATGGGAGAGAAAAATACAATGGCCACTAAGTATGTCTTCCCATAGGTGACTGCCTAGCCCTTTTGGGGACATCTGAAGAGTGAAAAGAACCTATGCTTTGGAGTTGAGAAATATATTCTGTTCATTAGTTGTATGACCCTGGGTAAAGTATTCAACTGCTTGGAGACTCAGTTCCCTTATTTTTAAATTAGGAAAACCCAACTTTCTTCATCATGTTTTGAGGATTATTACAGCTAAGACAGAAAGTACCATGGTTCAGTGCCTGACACCTACCATTTAGGAAATGATTATTGTTTGTTATAGGAGTTCCCGTAGGCTTAAAATGGAGAGAGAAAAAAAAACTCCTTAATCATGTGTTTTATATATGTGAAGCTTGCTAATAAAGAGCTAGTAAGCCTAAACCTTTGCTATATACACACTTTGGATTTTATCCATTAAAAAATTATTGCTTTTAAGAGGTGGAGAGAAAGTGAGGAAGGAGTGGGCATGTCCAGTGTGGAGCCTAACTCAAGACTCAATTTCAAGACCCTGAGATAAGGACCTGAGTTGAAATCAAGAGTTGGACACTTAACCGAATGAGACACCCAGATGCCCCCTATCACCTTGGATTTTATTACTCAGTGGGAAGTGGGGAGAGACACAGTTGGGGACAACCCAACAGCTTGTTTATACATTCTTCCTGCTGGCAGTGCCCATCTCCATGTCAAAATCCCACATTTCCAGACTCCCTTTTAGCAAGGCTATCGGCATGTCCTCGAGGAGGAGTCAGTCCTGGCCAATGGGAAGCTTGTAGAAAAGCTACTTGTTTGCAGAAGTACTTTAACTGATATGGAGGGGCAGATGACTAGAGCCGAAAGGACACGTCTTGGCTCTTTGCCAAGAGCTGGCACTGCTGAATTAGTTTCTTCTGAAGTGCACTGTTCCTAATTCTAAAATAACACTTGCTATCCTGGCCTATAACTGTTTATGTATCTATCTTCTCTACTTAGTTGAGTTCCTCAAAGTTGTCAAAAATGCATGCCTATGGAGACTAGGAAAGGCAGGAATGACCCCAATGGTGGAGAAGCCCCCAAACTGGGACTTAACCCACTGTTCTGAGCATGTCTCTTCCTTCCAAGCAGAAACCCAGAGTGGTACCAGGGAAGTCTTTCCCTGCAAAGACTCAACAGCCTGGGGATGAGTTTTGACCTGCAGGCTCTTTCCTCACACTGGGAAAACAGTCTTCTTCCTCCCCTGGCTCCCAGGGTTTCTGCTAAGTAAGGGAAGCCAGGTGAGTCTAGGGTCAGGCAAGTGTTTTTAATTACTGATATTTAGAAGACTGTCAGTTTGCTCCTTAGAAGTTAGATCATGTGCTTAAAAATAGAAATGAATTAGAAAATTGGCTGCTATTCATTTAGGTTTCATTTTTGAATGGCCCAAAATGCAGGAAGGCTCTGGCTTGAAAAGAATTAAAACCCAGTTCAAGTTACAGAAGAACAAATTAGGTCTAAGTTTTGTTGAATAGGAAACATCGTCAAGGAGACAAAGTTTAAATAAAGTGAATTTGTTATTGTCAACTTAATAATATAGCACACATGTTCATGATTTCGGGTTATTCAGCAATTGGGAAGATACTTCTCAATGCTCCCTGTTAAAACTTACAAGGTTCTGAGGCAAAAGTTTCCAGTATTTCCAATATGAAAATCTGTGGTCAAGACACAACTTCAATTTTCTATAGCACAAGTTTTCTATTTAAGAGCATCTTCAAGATTGATGTGTGACTTTAAGCCATTATGCTTTGGGGGCCTGGAGCTGGCTGACTTTTCTCTGGGTAACTGCTATGGTTATAGTGTGGGAGAGGAGTGGATGAAAACAATCAAGGTTAGGGCGCTGGTGGCTCAGTCAGTTAAGTGTCTAATTCTTGCTCTTGGCTTGGATCTTGATCTCATGGTCATGAGTTTGAGCTCTGCGTTTGCTACATTAAAAAAAAAAAAAAAAAAAGAAAAGAAAAGGAACTAAGGTTACAGAGTCCTTTCCTGAAGGCTTGGGAAGAGGGTGCATTTATTTTCTTGCCCCATTCCACTAAGCTGTCAGTCACCCAAGTAATAGTGGATATGGTAGGGGAGAAAAGGCATTCCTAGAAAAATGGAGGAATATACAAAGGGTATCCACCACTCAACAGTGCTCTAACGTTTAAATAGCCGTTCAACACGGCATTTCCACATTCATAAGACCAGTACTAGGTAGGACCAGAATGACTCTGTACCAAAAAAATATTGCTTTTATGGATTGTGGTGACCACCTATCTAGTAACACAAAAGTGCAAAATGGGATGAGGAGAAATCAACGGATTCTTTTGGGATAAGTGGTTTGGGAACTAATTTCTAAACTAGGCAGGAAACAAACAACCCCACAGGATGTGTTTCTGGGCAGAACAGGAAGAGAAGCCTGAACCGCAGCTGTGTCTGCTGACCTTGCGTTCAAACAGGAAGGTTCACTGCCCTCGTCCACATAACCATTCTAGATTCTATAGCTCTGTGAGTATTTGTTCTCACCACTGTTTAACTATGTTGGGAACTTCTGTTTGGGAGTGGTCTTCATTTTTTGCAGCATATACTATTCAAAATGTTAGATGGCTATCCTTTGTGAATATATTTAATTGTAGTAAAATGCACATAAAATTTCCATTTTAGCCATTTCAAAGTGTATAATTTAGGGGCATTTAGTATATTTCCAGTAATGTGCAACCATTCACTGCTATCTAGTTCTAGAACATTTTCATCATCCTCAAAGAAAACTCCATACCTTTTAAGCAGTCACTCTCCACATCCCTCTGCCCCTGACACCCCTAACCTGCCTTCTGTCTCTAATGGACTTGTCTATTCTTTTTGTGTTGTTGTTGTCTATTCTTTATATAGGTAAATATCCAAATGCCCACAGACCTTTCATATACATGGCACCAACAAGAGGTGGTCTTTTTTTTTTTTTTTTTTTTTTTTTTTTTGAGAGGTGGCCTTCTGTGCATGGCTTCTTTCACTGAGGTCTCCGAGGTTCGTCTGGGATGCAGCATGGGCTTTCATTCTCTTTTTATCACTGAGTAATATCCCACTCTGCAGTATACTGAACTTTACTGTTCATCAGTTGAAGGACATTTGGGTTGTTTCCTTCTTTGGCTATTGTGAATCGTGCTGCTAGGAACATTCATGGATAGGTTTTTGTTGGAATACCTGCCTTATCTCATACCACTTATTATGCTGTATTTTATGATTCAGCAATGGTAAATAGCTTATAATACCCTGTGTGTAGTACCCTGCTGTTCCTTATTTTTAACACTTGGCAACTGGCAGGACTCTTTGGCTCTCTGGGCCAGAGAGTAAGGGCTATATTGTGAGGAAAGGAAGTAAAGCCAGTAGAGGACCTTCTCTCTACAAAAAGTAATACCATATTCCTCTGGACATCTTTGAGATCAGTGCTTCAAAGGTACAGGGGTGCTAATTCTCAACACATCTCATTTTACTTGTTTGGCCTATAGAGATAGTGGGTCTTGAAGAACGTTACTGTAAGCCTCATCAGGTGCTGACCCCACTTGCAGCTGCTGTCCAGATGTCATTTCTTACCAGAGCAAATAAATACAGCCTTTGGCAATTGGTATGCAGCCTCTGATCTGGAACACGCTTTCTCTGTCCAAAAACATGGAGAACACCAGAAGCAGTTGGCAAGGACCTTGATCATCTATTGTCCAAAAGGACAACACACTGGTCTTCTATTCAAAAGACATGCAGATAAAACCTGGGTGCATATTCCTATATATATATATATACTCTATATACAGACTAACAGGTACTCCAAGGATACATTAATATGTGTGTGCATGCCAGAAGATGGGAGATAAATCCCTTGAAAATAGAGAGATCTGTAATCTCTCTGATGCTCTGGTGGTCTGGAGGTCAGATGTGTGTATTAGGCTATTCTTTCCAAAGTTAAGCACATGTTACTCTATCTTATATCCCTCACCATGAAGAAAGAAGTTAGACATTTGCGAGGCCTTTCTGGATTTTGGAATTAACATATGATCACACTTGGATGTGCCACTCTGTTCCATTTACTGCTGATACAAAAGGCTGCCAGGTTTAAGTAGGCCCCAGACTAAGACCCTGAATGGAGTGAGTGGCAGGAACTGACAGGATGATCAGGATGGACGTTCTGCTTCAAAAAGTAACCAACTCTTCTCCTGCTAAGAAACCTCTCCTCGCCCATGACCAAGTCCTGGAGTAGTCCAAATGCCTGACCATGGGGCACTGAGAAACGGTTTACAGAGTTGGACAATACTCCATTGCCAACTATAAGTAGAATACATATGACTTGAGAAAATCCTAAAGGCAAGAAGTTATCTATTTAAGTGCTTGTGTCATGTTTGTAAATCAGGGCCTTCTGCTTCAACCAACCAACCAACCAACCAACCAACCAACCAACCAACCGTGAATACTTATGGAAGACTTAAGTGGCAAGAATCATTCTGGGCACTTAGGCAGTTTCATCTTCATAATAAGTAGGTAAAGGAATACTCTGTACTTTACAGATGAAGAAACTGAGGCACAGAAAGACTAGGAAATTTGTTCAAGGGTCTTAACTGTAGCTATCCATGTGATCACTCAATAAATCTATACTGAGTTTTATCAATAAGACATCTTTCTTTGGGGCAAAACAAAGGCTCAGGCGGCAGCAAGAGAAAACCTCCACTTCTCCTAAACCAAACCAGATGTAACTTGTCCATAGTAACAAGATTAATTTTGGGGGGGGAGATGGCTCATAAACTGGCTGAAAAGACAACTCCAAATAAGAAATTGTGAATGTTCTTGGCAATAGCATTAAGTGCTAGACTAAGTATATTGCCTGATAAGGTGACTATTTTGAAGAAAGTAATTTTGGACATGTCCATCACTTTAAGGCCATGCCACTGGTCAGGCCAGTGGCTGCTCTAAATTATAAAGGCTGGCTGATGTGGTAAGTCTAGATTTGAGGAAGCAACGCTAGAGTTTTCTAGTTGGAGTGGCATGTATAATTACTATGGATGTCATCGTCATCGTGTTAGTTTTACATTGTTGCCATAAACTTCATCATGGCTGCGAGGTCCCTTTGCCACGTGAGGTAAAGATATTCATAGGTTCTGGGGATCAGGGGCATGTTTCTGCCCACCACAGTCCGTCCTCTGGCCTCTAAATTCCTATCTACCCTACACCCCTACAGTCACCTCAACCCAGGAACTCAAAGGCCTCAAAACACCATAGTGTCAGCTCCGAGTTCCAAATCTCACTGTCTAAATCAAGTACAGATGAAGGCTCTGGATATGACCCCTTCTGAGACACACTTCCTCTCCAAAAAGGAAGAAAAGGAGGGAAAAAACGAGTCACCATTTATAATCAATTTAGAAATCCAGCTGGGCAAACTCCCTTGTATTTCAGACCCGAGAATCCTCCTCTGTGGTTATGGTGCTACGGAGTAAGCCCTCCTCTTCTCAAAAAAGGTAGCGTGTTTGCAGCTCAGCAGTTTTTAGTCAACTTGCTTCCTTTCTCTAGAATTCTGGGGATCCAGTGACTTTTTTCCTTTCACACTATGTCTTTCAGCCCAAGCTGGCAGTGTCTCTGGTGATATGAATATTCTCATCCACAGCTGGTTCCTAGACAAGCCCATCTCTACTTTGGACTCCTGCTGAGATGGCTGAGGGGTGATGCCTGAGTTTCCTAGAGGCTCCCTCGTTTAACTAAAGAGATCTGAAGGGTCCCCCCCTTGACCTCCTGATAGGGTTTACATGACTGAAGACTTTGACATTTGGAATACATCCTTGGTCTTCTCTCTAGGAGCATGCTTTTCCTGACAGTTAACATCTTAATTCTGGGGTCTTTTATTACCTGGATGGGATGAAGTTTCAGAAACAACTAAATCCTGTTCTTGCCCCTCAATCTCTCCTTCTGCTCAGTTTCCTCTCACCAGTGCTCAGCCTGCAAGTCTCCTCAGCTACATGTCCAGACCCATCATCTACGCCTTTTGCTTTCTGCACGACTACAGATGAGCCAGCTAAGTTTCCCGCCACCGAAATAGGAAAATGTTCTGCGCCTATTCCTAAGTCCTCATCAGCAGACCTTCACAGCCACAGCTCCACAAGGAGTCTATACATGGGCATTCAAGTATTCTCCAAGGCAATTTTGGCTTTGCCCATAATGCTCCTCACTTGCTTCTGAGCCCTCAAGGGGGAGGTTTCTAAAGTCCATATTTCTATTAGTTCAAGGCAATCTAGGCTTTTTTCTATCATGCTTTTCAAAGTTTCTCCAGCCTTTACCCATTGCCCAATTTGAAACCCACTTCCACATTTCTAGGTATTTGTTAGAGCAGCATCCCACTCCTGGCCCCCAAATCTGTGTTAGTCTTCTACTGCTGCTGTAAAAGGCCACAACTTTATTAGCTCAATGTAATATAAATGCATTCTTTTATAGATCTGTAGGTCAGAAGTCCAGCATGGATCTCCTCAAACAAAATCAAGATGTCATTTGGCTATATCACCTACTCTGGAAAAGAATGTTTGCTACTCCTGTGTCAGCAGAATTGTCTTTAGCGTTGTGGGACCGAGATCCTCGTTTTACTTGCTGCCAAATGAATGTTGCTCATTTGTTAGAAACAGCCACATCCCTTGGCTTAAGGCCTTTTTCCTCCAAAGCTGCAGCAGGAGGTGGAGTCCTCACCTATTTCTGAGTCTGTCTGTCACTACACCTCTATCTGACCATAGAAAAGTTCTCTGCTTTTAAGGAGTCATGTGATTATATTGGGCTTACCTGGCTAATCCAGGATCATCTCTCCATCTCAAGGTCCACAACCTTAATCACATCTGGAAAGTCCCTTTGGCCATGTAAAGTAACAGACTCACAGATTCCAGATATTAAATTAAGGCAGGGACATCTTAGGGGGTCATTATCCTGCCTATCAAATTTGTGGCAAAGAACACAGTCAGAAAACCATTTGTCTAGATTTAAAACGCCGCTATGCTAGTTACTACCTGCATGACCACACACAAATTTCTTGGGCTCTGTGCCTGTTGTATCATTCTGTAAACTGAGGATAATAGTACCTACTTATGGTGGATACTGGAAGACTATGAACTGCTCCATATAGTCATTTCCCATTTCATTCTTTTAGTAACAAAACCCACTCCTCACTCTTTGAATTTAAGCTGGACACAAAATCACCTGGCAAGAGATTATGCATGCTATCTGCCTTGAAGCTAGGTTGTGGCCACATGACTCAGTGTAGACCAACAGGTAGAAGCAGAAGTCTTTATTATTTATTTATTTATTTATTTACTCACTCACTCACAAATAAGAGAGAGAGAGAGAGAGAGAGAGAGAGAGAGATATTGAGAGGGGCAGAGACACAGGCAGAGGGAGAAGCAGGCTCCATGCAGGGAGCCCAACGTGGGACTCGATCCCGGGTCTCCAGGATCACACCCCAGGCGGAAGGCAGGCACTAAACCGCTGAGCCGCCCGGGCTGCCCTGAAGCATAAGTCTTCTAATCATACATAGGTGTACGTACACACACACACACACACACACACACTGTTAACAACTTAAAGGCTGCCTGCTTGGTAGCCTGTCTCTTTCTCCTTTTGTATGGACTGGAGTGTAAATGTGGCTACAACCAGTCAGTCATGTTAGACGAGAACACCATCTTAGGGAATGGTGAAGCAATGTGAGAAAGGAACGTGATCTCTGAATGACCTCATGGGAAAGATCTGCCTGGTGAGGCTGGTCTATCATAGGAAACAAGAATGGGCTTCTATATTATTTAAGTCATGTATTCAATGAGTTAATATTTGTAAAGTGCTCAGCCACACAGGGAGTGCTAACCAGTAATGATACTTATTATTACTGACTGCATTATTCTGCATTCTGGAGTCTGTAATTCTGCTTAACGTCTCTGGCCACCAATATCCTATACGAAACATGGATATAAGCAGCATTAGTGCAATCTAATCTACTTAAAATGTGTGACTTGGTTATTCGTTCAGATCATAAGAAGAAGAACAACTAACATTTGTTGAATTTGAATGCTTTAGGCACTGACTGTATTACATCAGACTTCAGGACCAGCTCTACGAGGTTGAAGAGATGAGAAAACAGAAGGGGTTAGGGTCACTTCTGAGGTCACTCTAGATTGGGGTTGGGGTGGCCTCAGAGCTTGGTCCTTCCCACAACACTCACTGCCCCCCTGGCCAAAGGGCAGGCCAATGGGGGAGCGGAGAACCAGTCACAAGCCCCTGAATGAGGTTACTCACATGGAGGTTCGGTACTTGATGTCATCTTTCTCAGCCAGCTCTTCACAGGTAAGGCCATTGTGTTCTTTCCAGAGTCCCTGACACTTCCTACAGGTTTCCTGGGGATAGAGGAGAGACACAAAGCTCCTGGTGAGGAGACACCACAGAAGTTTCTGTTCAACAACAGGAAATGTGAAACGAGTTTCACGTGGCTTGAGTTTTTTTTTTTTTTTTCCTGAGGATGGCTCTCTCTTTCAAGAGGGTTATTTCTAAAGATTTCTCTCAAGAGAAAAGGTAAGAATCAGAAGAAAGCATGGGGAAACTTCTCAGAGCAAAGATTGTGTTGCCCCCATCACCCTATTTGTAGAAGGCCTTCTAAAATGCCAGGAGAGCCACCTGAAAAAAAGCCCACAAAACAAAGAACACAGATATATATGATCTTGGGTTTTTAAAAATGAAATACTTTGAGTTGCTTGAGGGTAGGGTCTGTTTGGCCCTCATTAATTTCTGTAATCCCCACAACCAGTAGTCCAGTGTTGGTCAGGCACAGATTACTTCTGTTGAACTGAAGAATGGTCTAGATTAGGATCACTAAGAGTCCTTAAAGGAGACACCCCCTCAGTCAGCCCTTACTCATAAAACACAGTTATCAACCTCCATAGCTTAACACTGTTTATAAGCATAATTTTTAAAAAGATTTATTTGAGGGATCCCTGGGTGGCGCAGTGGTTTGGCGCCTGCCTTTGGCCCAGGGCGCGATCCTGGAGACCCGGGATCGAATCCCACATCAGGCTCCCGGTGCATGGAGCCTGCTTCTCCCTCTGCCTATGTCTCTGCCTCTCTCTCTTTCTCTCTCTGTGACTATCATAAATAAATAAAAAAAAAAATTTAAAAAAAAAAAAAAAAAAAAAAAAAGATTTATTTGAGAGAGGGAGAGAGAGACAGAGTGTGTGAGCAGGAGGAGCAGAGGGAAAGGGAGAGAGAAACTCAGGCAGACTTCCTGTTGAGCCCAATATGGGGCTTGATCTCATGACCCTGAGATCACAACCTGAGCTGAAAATCTAGAGCCAGAGCCTTAACCATCTGTGTCAGCCAGGTGCCCCTATAAACATGAATTTTTAAAAAATTACTACTTTTTATCCTAAGAACTTTCCTTGGGATGCCTGGGTGGCTCAGCGGTTGAGCATCTGTTTCTGACTCAGGGCAGGATCCCGGAGTCCTGTGATTGAGTCCCACATTGGGCTTCCTGCATGGAGCCTGCTTCTCCCTCTGCCTCTCTATCTGTGTCCCTCATGAAGAAATAAATAAAATCTTTTTTTAAAATTTATTTATTTTTTATTTATGATAGTCACAGAGAGAGAGAGAGAGAGAGAGAGGCAGAGACATAGGCAAAGATTTTTTTAAAATCTTAAAAAAAAAGAAAAAAAAACCTTCCTTGTTTACAAAATATTCACATGTATTAGAAACTCCATCTATAACAATTTACTTAAAAGATTTTACTTATTGATTTGACAGAAAGAGAAAGAGCACAAGCAGGGAGATTGGCAGGTAGAGAGAGAGGAAGAAGAAGCAGGCTCCCCGCTCAGCATGAAGCTTGATTCCAGGACCGGGAATCATGACCTGAGCCAAGGCAAAGGCAAACGCTTAACTGACTGAGCCACCCAGGCGTCCCTATAACAAGAATTTAAAGAAACATTAACCCAATTAAATTTCCATAACTGGAAATAACTACCTTAATAAGTACAATGAAGGATAAGATGGTGTTGTCAGCTTTAACTGGGAACCCAATCTATTCTGGGGAGGGAGATGGTGAAGGTTTGAGGAAATGGAGTCTAAGTTTTTTTTTTTAAAGATTTTATTTATTTATTCATGAGAGATGCAGAGAGAGAGAGAGAGAGAGACAGAGAGAGAAAGAGGCAGAGACACAGGCAGAGGGAGAAACAGGCTCCATGCAGGGAGCCCAACACGGGACTTGATCTTAGGTCTCCAGGATCACACCCTGGGCTGAAGGCAGTGCTAAACTGCTAAGCCACCAGGGCTGCCCAAGTCTGAGTTCTGAAAGATGAGTCAAAGATAGTGAAAGGAGAATCACATTCCAGACAGAGGAAAAGAAAGAGAATACTCTGGCAGATGAAGCTGAGCAAGTGTAGTTCCTGTGGCTGAACTGCAGAGAGTGAAGCCTGCAGGGACCAGTCCATCTGATTGCAATCATCAGTCTAGCCCTTGGTATTAAGCATGTCAGGAAGGCCTCAAGAGGAAGTACCATGATCCGATGTGTGGCTTAAAAGATCACAGTGTATGAGGGGAGCCTGGGTAGCACAGAATGGTATGCACAGTGTAGACGCTATCAATTCTACAAAACAAAGGTGTTGGTGGGGAGAATACAGTGATCTATAAAGTCAATCTGAATGGTTACCTAAAAAATTGGTAGGGCTGATTCTCCCAAGTGGGTGGAAGGCAGGGGTGAGACTTCTTCTTCTTCTTCTTTTTTTTTTTTTAAAGATTTTATTTATTTATTCGTGAGAGAGAGAGAAAGAAGCAGAGACACAGGCAGAGGGAGAAGCAGGCTCCATGCAGGGAGTCCGACGTGGGACTCGATCCTGGGACTCCAGGATCACGCCCTGGGCTGAAGGCAGGCACTAAACCTAGGGATGCCCAGGGGTGAGACTTCTTACTTCAGGCTTTTTTCATCTTTTGAATCTTATACTATATAAATGTACTACCTAACTAAAAAATAAATAAATAACATTGGAAAAGAGAGAGAAATGAAGCAGACTATTTGGGGAGCTGAGAACCTGAACAACCCTTTGGGTAAACAGGCTTCAATCAGTGGAATGGGATGGGTGGGGATAGAGATGAGCCGATCAGAAATTTGATATTACACACCACTGCTTCCAAGGGATGTGATGTTCTTTGGTCTCCTACCTACACTCCCCATCAGTGAACAGAGGCTAAATCAATAGTGACTTAATTATTACATACCAAAATGTAAAGCAGCCCCAAACCTGTTTTGAAAAGACCTTGTGCCTGACTATTCTGGGAAATTGGAGGATAAACAACAGCTGGAATAGATGAGCTGGATCTGGATCTTAAGCTTTTAAACAATACTAATCTAGCCACCCACCAGGAGTAACAGCTTGACAACAATGCATGGCATTTAGTGTTTTTTTTTTTTTTTTTAAGCATTCCTGGTGATGCATTTATTAATTCATGGGACGTTCTTCATAAGGAAGAATCCATTTTCTAAGTGAGACATGGTCTACTGACAGCAAGATGGCCTGGTCAAATGGAGTCAGTTGTGAGCAAGCGCTTATACAATGACACCACTCACTTCCAAAATCACAGTAGTTCTCCAAGTCCCGGGGTGGATTTTCAGCCACAGTGCTTCTCAGTGAAGGGCTCAGGGGTCCCAGAGAATAAAACGGAAATGTCTTTTGAAGAGACTAACTAGCTAGACATTGAAACCCACAATTAAAATAAGGCAGGAGAATAGAAATCTGGGTAAATTTAACATGTGGAGCTTTCTGTGTTGTTTCTTTAAAATGTACCCCTTCTCTCGTAAACTGTGTATTTCACTCAACTGTAATTCTCTCAAGTGCAGCTAGGCTTTGTTCCTAGACTCAACAAATGCTTAAACAACATTACACAGAAGAAACGTTCTTAGACATTTTTAACACAAGGATAATTATATTCTTCAAGATGAGGTTAATGAGAAGATTCTAAGGTAGAGTACACTCTGGAAGGTAGAGTACACTCTGACGTGCAAACTTCAAAACACGCAGACAAGCATATCCCGGCTATCAGATCTGACTGGCACCCGGATGCAGTCATCAAGGGCTGCTGTGGGTCTGGGTTCTTCATGGTATCACATAGGGTGTTTTGGTTAAGTTTTATGCTGCCCCTTTAGTCTTCCAGATGCAGCAAGGTGTTTGGACTATTCACTGAGGTCTCAGCTTTGCAATATAAAGAAAACACTCCATAGCCTCCCTTCACACACTTGTGGCTGCTTAAATACTATTTTATGGGTAAGGCAGAAGATTAAGCTTGGTTTCAGATGACCCTGTCAGGGAGCTGTTGAGTTCTTCATTTAAACAGCTTCCTCAAAGACCAGCAAACACTGCCCTAGTCCTCACCTCGTCTACACACAGCTGGGCTTACTGCTGCTGGCAAAACACTCAAGAGAAGATGAAACCAAGAGTCCAAGTCACCAGACTTTGTCCTCCCTGCTCGCCATCCCTCCAGGCCTATTCTGAAGTTATTTGGTTCTCCCTGCACCCTGCATCTTACTTGATGGACTTCAAGTCTTTTTTTTTTTAATTTTTTAAAAAATATTTTATTTATTTATTCATAGAGACACAGAATGAGAGAGAGGCAGAGACACAGGCAGAGGGAGAAGCAGGCTCCATGCAGGGAGCCCGATGTGGGACTCGATCCTGGGTCTCCAGGATCATACCTCAGGCTGCAGGCGGCGCTAAACCGCTGCGCCATGGGGGCTGCCCGATGGACTTCTAGTCTTGTCTAGGAGTGGAACATAGTAGAAACTGCCTACTTGTTTTGAAATGGTTCCTCCAGCAAAACTTCTAGATCCATGGTCCAGGGTAGAGAAGTTGCTGATCTAGATATGGGGCATGAGGCTGCAGCTGATTCAAACAGAATCTCTGAAACTCAAGCTCTCTGCTTTGCCATCTCAGGCACTCCAAAAATGGGTGGGGCTATAAACCTCAAACCCCTTAAAGCAAAAGATGAGGCCCAGGTACCTGACTATTCACAAATGCTGAGCTAACTCCAGGAGTCACAGGGCCATGTGCATTCAGACCACATATGTCTCTCAGTTGTCAAGGTATTCAGTTCTTCCTCACCTCCAGGTCCAAATGACACATGGACACCAACTAAGAGCAAGAGACCAAGTTTAAGACAGGAACAAAGACCACAAGACTGACGCTGGAACCCTTGGGAACCAATAAAACTGGGCAAACTCAAAGGTTAGTAGAATTGGGGCCTTTCCTTCCTTTAAGGAAATCCAAGAACTTCTATTTTTCCCAGGGCAAGGATGCACACAGTCTCTTGAGGAAGTCAGAGAAGTGAGCAACCCACATGGAGCAGCACAGTGGAGTTAAGTATAATAGTGCACACACAAGGAAGATAGCAGAGAGGGGGAGGAGCTAAGTAAGACAAGGGTTCTTTGAGGAGTTGGCAGCTTCCTGGGACTGAATAAAAGTATCACAAATGATGAGAACACTCAGGACACCAAGACAGTACTCCTCCCATCAGAATTCACATCTCTTTGGAAAGTGCCTTCCCCAGCTACAACAGCCATCAGAGCCAAGTATCTAAAATGCAGAACCAGGTCCCCAAACATTTCAACAATAAAATACACTTAATATGTTAACATTTTAATGAGTACAAAAGGATTTAACATACATCATTAAATAATTTTAAAGTATGATTTTATCCCACCCTCTGAAGTTTTCTCTATCTAAGCATGTTTTGCAACATGTTACAACAGTGGTACATACATATACTTAATAAATAAATAAACATAAACTGGGGGGTGTTCTCTATACAATTCTTCTGATGCAGTGAGCAATCACAATGTAGTGCACCTACTGCTGTAGATACTGGAAAGTCACAGAAGGCATCTAGAAAGGGCAGCAATCTGTCCAAGGGTTATTGTCTTTCTTTTATCCAAAAGATTTTATTTATTCATATGAAAGAGAGAGAGAGAGAGAGAAAAGGGAGAGGGAGATATAGGCTCTCTGCTGAGCAGGGATCTCCCCCTCCCTGACACCACAGTGTGGGTCCCCAGACCCTGGAACCATGAGGCAAACTAAAGGCAGATGCTAAACAGAAGACCAAGCCATCCAGTCACACCTGGGGGCTTGTGTTTCCCTTTGATGAATCAAAGAAGCTAGACCAGAGGTGGGAAGATGGTTGAGCAGCAATTGGAAGAGTCTACAGAAAAGATGAGGGTGCGAAAAGCCTGCAGTGATTCTGGGGTTCTGACTTAGGACACTGCTGGGCTGGTGGAACCATGAACTTGGATCAAGTGATGCAGGAGGAGCATATCTGAGTCAGGGTGGGAGGCAGAGATGAGAATATAATTTAATTCTAGAGAAGCTGATTCTTTTATTTTTTTGGAGAGCAAGAGCAAGAGAGAGAGCACGCATGGGGGTGGTGGGGAGAGGGAGACAAAGAATCCCAAGGAGGTTCCATATTCAGCACAGAACACGATTATGGGGCTCGATCTCATGACCCTGAGATTACGACTGGAGCCAAAACCAAGAGTCAGATGCCCAAATGACTGAGACACCCAGCCCCCCACCTACCTTCTTGAAGCCTGTTTTAGTGAAGAGGAGACATATGAAACAAACAGGACACACAGCTACAACAGCAACGGAAACATTTCAGAGGAATAGCACTAGGTGCTTTAAGGGCAAAATAGCAGTTACATTAACTTGAGGATCAAGAAAGCCTTTTTGAGGATGTGACACTGAAGCCGAGCCCTGAGGCTGTGCAAAGTTAGCCAGGTATAGGGAGAGGATATTCCAGGCAAAGGGAAGGGTGTGTGTGAAGGCTTGGAAATGCAGAAGACCTGTCTCATTGGAGGAATAAATGAAGATGGTCTGGCTGGAGCTCAAGGGGCAAAGAGCTTGGAATGGCCAGTGAATCCTGCTTCCTGCTGCTTTGAGGCTGGTGGGAAGAGTCTGGAAAGCTGGGGTCTGCAAGGGAAATGCAATGATTTGATTTACATTTTCAAAAGATCATGCTGGTTGCACAGGCTGGGAATGGCTCCTGATGGCAGACACAAGGTTGTAGGACCTTACAGCAAGCTCCTCACTAAAACTAGGGCTAATAAATTTTTTTTAAAAAAGATTTTATTTATTTATTTATGACAGACGGGGGTGGGGGGGTGGGGCAGAGACACAGGCAAAGGGAGAAGCAGGCTACATGCAGGGAGCCTGATGTGGGATTCAGTCCCCGGTCTCCAGGATCATACCCCAGGGCTGAAGGCGGCGCCAAACCGCTGGGGCATCAGGGCTGCCCTAAGTAAATAAATTCTAGGGGTACAAGCCCCAGAGTCTGGATTTGATACTTGGCCAGACTTCCTTCATAACCCTCCACAAAAAAGGCTATGACTGGGGAAATGGCAACAGGCCTATCTTTTCTTTTTAGGAATAAGAGAACTACTTTTCCAGTATGGCTTCCAGAAGGAACTTTTAAATTAAATTAATTAATTAATTTTTAAAAAGATTTTATTTATTTATTCATGAGAGAGAGAGAGAGAGAGAGGTGCAGAGACACAGGCAGAGGGAGAAGCAGATTCCATGCAGGGAGCCTAATGTGGGACTCGATTCCGGGACTCTAGGATCATGCCCTGGGCCAAAGGTAGGCGCTAAACTGCTGAGCCACCCAGGGATCCCCTAAATTAAATTTATTTTTAAAGATTTTATTTATTCATTCATGAGAAACACAGAGAGAGAGAGAGGCAGAGGGAGAAGCAGGCTCCCTACAGGGAACCCAATGTGGGACCCGATCCCGGACCCCAGAGAAAGGCAGACTCAACTGCTGAGTCACCCAGGCATTCTGGGACTTTATTTTAAAAAACAGAAGATGGGATCCCTGGGTAGCGCAGCGGTTTGGCGCCTGCCTTTGGCCCAGGGCACGATCCTGGAGACCCGGGATCGAATCCCACGTCGGGCTCCTAGTGCATGGAGCCTGCTTCTCCTTCTGCCTGTGTGTCTGCGCCTCTCTCTCTCTCTGTGACTATCATAAATAAATAAAAATTAAAAAAAAATTAAAAATAAATAAATAAAAAACAGAAGAAAGAGGGGCCCCTGGATGGCTCAGTCAGTTAAGAGACTGCCTCTGGCTCAGGTCATGATCTCAGGGTCTCAGGGGATCGAGTTCTGCATTGGGCTCTCTGCTAACTGGGGAGTCTGCTTCTCCTGCCCCTACCCCTGCTCGTTCTCTCTTGCTCTGACTCTCATTCTCAAATAAATAAATTCTTAAAAAAAAAAGAAAAAAGAAAAAAAAAAGAGCCAAACTGGAAAATCTATTATGTTTTTTAAAAAAAGACTTTAAGAGTGAGAGAGAGCAGCACATGAGACCATACATGAGCACAGAGGGAGAGGGAGAGTAGGAGGGAGAAGAAGCAGGCAGCCCAACACAGGGCTTGATCCTGGGACCCTGAGATCATGACCTGAGCTGAAGGCAGATGCTTAACTGAGCCACCCCAGTGCCCAGTTTTGGCTCTGTACATAGGTTTCCCACTGAAATGTCTATAGAGAAGGGAGCATAATTTAAAAAAATATTTTATTTTTTTCCCTCAAGTTTTTATTTAAATCCAACCACTGATGCCTGGGTGGTTCAGTGGTTGAGCATCTGCCTTCGGCTCAAGTCATGGTCCCAGGGTCCGGGGATCAAGTCCTGCATCGGGCTCCCCACAGAAAGACTGCTTCTCCCTCTGCCTGTGTCTCTGTCTCTCTTCCTCTCTCTGATGAATAAATAAATAAAATCTTAAAAAAAAAAAAAAAATCCAAGTTAGTTAAATGTATAGTGTACTATTGGTTTCAGGAGCAGAATTTAGTGATTCATCACATATACAATACCCAGAGCTCATCATAACAAGTGCCCCTTCATTTTTTTTTTTTAAGATTTTATTTATTTATTTATTTATTTATTTATTTATTTATTTATGAGAGAGAGAGAGAGAGAGAGAGAGACAGAGACAGAGAGGCAGAGACACAAGCAGAGGGAGAAGCAGGCTCCATGCAGGCAGCCCGACATGGGACTCAATCCTGGGTCTCCAGGATCATGTCCGGGGCTGCCCACAAGTGCCCCTTCTTAAAGGCTATTTATCACCTACTTGATCCCCCATCCAATATATTTTTTTAAGATTTATTTATTCATGAGAGAGAGCGAGAGAGGGAGAGAGACAGAGAGGCAGAGACACAGGCAGAGGAAGAAGCAGGCCTCCATGCAGGGAACCTGATGTGGGCCTCGATCCTGGGTCTCCAGGATCACGCCCTGGGCTGAAGGCAGCACTAAACTGCTGAGCCACCCAGGCTGCCCTCCCCCCTCCAAATTTTATCTTAAGTCATCTATACACCCAACCTGGGGCTCAAACCCACAACCCTGAGATCAAGAGTCACATGCTCCACTGACTGAGCCAGTCAGGGCTCATTTATCTTATTTTATTTATTTTATTTTTATTTTTAATTTTTTAAATTTATCTTTTTAAAGATTTAATTATTTGAGAGCGAGTGTGCACAAGGTGGGGAGGGGTAGAGGGAGAGAGAAAGAGAAAATTCCAAGCAGAGTCTGTGCTGAGAACAGAGCCCAACAGGGGGCTCGATCTCATGACCTTGTGATCATGACCTGAACTGAAACTAAGAGTCAAGATGCTTAACTGACCTTGCCACTCAGGTGCCTCAGGAAGGGAACATTTTTTTAAAAAAGATTATTTATTTATTCATGAGAGACACAGAGAAGCAGAGACATAGGCAGAGGGAGAAGCAGGCTCCCTGTGAGGAGCCCGATGTGGGACTTGATCCCAGAACACTGGGATCATGTCCTGAGCCAAAGGCAGATGCTCAACCACTGAGCCACCAGTGTCCTGGAAGGGAGCATCTTTAGCATGTATCCCAAACTCACAAATCCCTCCAGCTACCCCACAGTACTGGCTTAAGGTTCTGAACCTACAGATCTTCCAGTATGCGATGCTTTGCGCATGTGTGCACACACACACACACACACACACACACACACACACACACCTCATTCAATCTTCACAGCAACTCTACAAGGAAGTACTGGACCATTATCCCCATTCTTTTTTTCTTTTTTTTGGGGGGGGGCAGAGAGAGAGGAGAGAATCTCAAACAGGCTCCACACCCAGCATAGAGCCCAACATGGGGCTCAATCTCAGGACCCTGAGATCACAACCTGAGCTGACAGGTGACTTCAGCTGCTGACTGAGTCACCCAGGTGCCTCTCCATTCTTTTTTTTTTTCCTCCTTTATTATTATTATTTTTTAAATTAACCTTTTGTGGGGTTTCCTTTTTTTTTTTTTTTTAAAGACTTTATTTATTCATGACAGAGAGAGAGAGAAAGACAGAAACACAGAGGGAGAAGCAGTCTCCACACAAGGAACCCCATGCGGAACTCTATCCCAGGGCTCCGGGATCATGCCCTGAGCTGAAGGCAGATGCTAAACTGCTGAGCCACCCAGGTGTCCCCTTTTGCCTCCTTTAAAGTAAACAAGAAAAAGGCGGCTCAGAGAGGCAAATTAACTTGTTTAAGGCCACAAAGCTATGGACTCAAATCTGTTTGATTCCAAATCCACTTGCTCTTTCTACTGTGTTCTCACTGCTTGGCAGCATGGTGTTTGCTGGCAAGAACAGATCATTGTTTACTGGAAAACCCAAGGGCACGAGGGTATGAGACAAGCCCTGAAGTTATAATGGGTATCTTGTATGAGAGCAGATGATGAGGGCAACAAGGCTGCAGAGAGCCACACAACAGGGTTTGGAGAACACGGATGACCAGCTGCAGCTGTGCAGGATGCCTGCTTCCCTGTGCTTCCTGGAGAGCTGGGAATGACCCAGTAAGAGGCAGGATGGGCTAGGATTAAACCTGAGGATACCATTTCTTAATGATAATGTAGGAACCTGCTAATCATAGCAATCTCAGACTGGACACATGCGAGGAAGTAGCTTTTCCTGATACCTTTGGCCAGCTACAATGTCTGGTAGGGCACCGGAGGAAGTGTATTTTTAGATTCCCATTAGATATGCAAATAAGCTCAATATAAGTTTTCTACACCAGAACCAACTATCACTTACTTGGTCCTTCTGTCAACCAGCCCCTATGCCTTCATTTGTAAATACTTGCTACTCACTTCCCCAAAGGTGGCCAGGACAATGTTGTACAAACACCTGCTGATGACAGTGCCTGAGACCAGCATACCATCATCACTGCTCTAGGTGATGTTTTGTTCCCAGGGAGACTGGTAAGGGAGAAAAGTTCTGCACTGAAAGGAATGTTAGAACATTCTTCTCCTTCCTTCCCTTGCCCTCTTCAACAAACACCTCCTGAGAGAACCTGCCACTTTGACCAGGCTCTATTCTCAGCCAAGAATCAGTGAAAAAATGAGTCTATATTCCGATAGACAAATAGATAAACATCCACTCTGTAGGAAGACCACGAACACTCTGGGCACGAGTGTGGGTGGGGGGGCTGCCAATGCCACTGGTGTGGACAGCCTTGTGCCCAGTGACGTTCCAATATGAACCTGAAAGGGATTTGGCAGAGTGGAAGCATGGGGGGTGGGGGTGGGGTGGAGTCACCTAGGAGAGGAGAAGAGCTCAGAGAAGCAGCCTTGGGGGCCTCATGGCTGATCCTGAGCTGGGATCCAGGGCCAGCATTGTTGGCCTCCAGTTAGCAACACCCGCCTGACACCCTTAACCTTGCAATGCTCAGCCTAGATGTCCTTTTTCTTTTGGCAACTCCTACCCATCAGTTCTCTTCAAATGCTACTGGCTCTGGGACACCCAAATGACCTGGGCAAGAGTTGGCACTCTTTCCCTGGACTCCTCGAGCACTTGGCTCCCACTAGCTTACAGCACTTTTGTCTTGTAATTATCTGATTACATCACATCTCCTAGGAGCCAAGCACTGCTTGCGGGCAAAGATTGTGCTCTGCTGATCACTACAGACAGACTTGGAATGGAGGATTCAATTAATCTATTTTAAAAAGCACTACCCTCTAAGTGCCTATTCTGTGTCACATGAGGATGCAGTGGTGAATAAACCACCAAAATTCTGGATCACAAGGTGTTTACGGCCTAGCACACTATGTCTCAGGTGTCTTTTGATTTCTAAGGCCATGCACCAGATTTGACCCACACAAGGAAGTGAATGTAAGAAAAACTTCAGAGATGAAGGCTGGCAACAGAAAGCACATTCCTCTTCATGCAGAGTTACAGATATACCTCCCACCCTTACTTCTGGGACTTCTGCATTTTATATATGAAAAAGGCATTTGAAATCTCTTAGTAAATGAGAAAATGACTTCCTTCCCCAAAGAACATTATTATCTCCTCATCAGGTCTTCATATTTATAATCATGCCAAGTACAATGATGATTTCATGAAAAATATCAAGTTCTATATAAGACTCAATTAAAAAAAAACCTTTCAAGTGAGATCATTATAGCTTGTGCCTTAAGGACATGGGTTATGTCTTTCTTATAGTGGTTCCTTTCTTTGCTCCCTTCTAATTCCCTTCCCCAATCCAATGTACAAAACTGTGAAGACCAGTTATTACCAAGAAGCTAATGGCCAAATGCCTGCAGATGGTGCTTGAGAAAGCACCACATCTCCCTTCAGTTATGATGTTCTTCGTTGGCTTTCATCTACAGCTTCAGTCTGTAGAAATGGATATCTCCTTGCATTGGAGGAGAGGTGCTTCACAAACAGCAGTGCCTACTAATTTGTGTCTGGGAGAACCTCTAGTTTAGAGAAAGTCAGGAAGGACTGAAAAACCTGCCAGCTGGCTTTCTCCCTCCCCTGCCCAGGGTCAAGAAGGTCAGTTAGCACCTGAGGTCAAAACACAGGTTCCTAGGGACCCCACCTAACAGAACAAGACAGTCCAGCTTGTCTGGGTCCATCTTTCTTAAAGGACAAACACAATGTGAACATTAATTCTTTTAATGATGTCCTATAATTATCTGACTATATCACATCTCCACAAGCAGCCATGCTCTTACAGGGATTTCTCTTTCCTTAAAAGTAAATCATCCCTCTGAGGCAGAAGAACCTTTTGATTTCTGAATGCAGAAATTCAAATCTGGGCATGGCCAGGTGACACCTGGGCAACAGTACTGAAGAAAAGGCTTCTCTGGGAAAGATTTCACATTGTTCTTATTTTTTGATGGTTATATATGCATACACTAAATTTTTAAAGCATGTATGCCCTCCCATTTCTAGATATGGAAACTGACTTTGAATAAAGAAATCTCTAAACCTTACTCCCACAGATTAGAAAGAAGGCAAGCATTTCTTTTCTTTAGATTCACTAGCATTAGGTAGGTGACAAAGTAGAATGGATGGCTTCAAATTTAGTTTCTGTGCTAATGCTGCCCCCTAGAGATAGAAAGTAAAAAAGGCCCAGAGTCTTCTAGAGTCACCCTGCCTAGGAGAGGGCAATCAATGCTTGAAATATCGACTGGGAAAACCAGCTTCATGATCACGACAGCCGGATTTTTCACTCTACTATGTGACCAGGACTTCTAAGATAAAGTGGGATGTAAATGCTTCCTGGAATAAAGGTAAATTTAATTTTACCTTTACCAGCATAAAAAAAAAAATACCAATTCCCTTACAGAGTCAAATACCAATGACTGTCTCTCTCAAATATCAATTTAACAGAATCACTGGGGTGACATCAATGTCAGGAGGTGGACATTTATATAGAAATTTGGAGACAGGGCAGCCCGGGTGGCACAGTGGTTTAGCGCTGCCTTTAGCCCAAGGCATGATCCTGGAGACCTGGGATTGAGTCCCGCGTCAGGCTTCCTGCATGGAGCCTGCTTCTCCCTCTGCCGGAGTCTCTGCCTTTCTGTGTCTCTCATGAATAAATAAATAAAAAGTCTTAAAAAACAAAAAAGAAATTTGGAGACAAATATGAAAGTTCCTACTAGGTACTATGGCTACTGCTCTAGGCACTGGGGAAGAAAATGAACAAATATAACTCCTGCCTTCATGGGAATTACTGGGGGTAACTTTGTTAAACAAGTGAAATACATGTAAGACAATTTTATGTGCTAAGGAGAAAACTACTGGAAGGAAGAATATTCTGGAGTGCTGAGGTGCAGAGAGCATTCATAATTATAAAGTGGGTGTTTGGGGACGACCTATCTGAAAAGGTGTATGTATGTATGTATGTATGTATGTATGTATTTATTTATTTATTTATGATAGTCACAGAGAGAGAGAGAGAGAGAGAGGCAGAGACACAGGCAGAGGGAGAAGGATCGCGCCCTGGGCCAAAGGCAGGCGCCAAACCACTGCGCCACCCAGGGATCCCTGAAAAGGTGTATTTAAATAAAGATTTTGAGGGGCACCTGGATGGCTCAGTTGGTTAAATGTCTGCCTCCAGTTTGGGTCATGACCCCAGGGTCTTAGGATGGAGCCCCGCGCTGGGCTCCCTGCCTTTCTTTTCTCCCTCTCCATCTGTCTCTCCCCCAGCTCATGTGCTCTCTTGCTCTCTCTCAAATAAATAAAATCTTAAACACATCCCCCCATCCCAAATCAAAGATTTGAGGAAAGTGAGGAAGTGAGTCTTGTGATGTGCTTGGGGAAAGCATTCCAGGCTACTGGAACAGCAAGGAATGTGGAGGGAGCAGCAAGGAGTGAGGTGGTACGGCCAGTAAGAGAAGAGTGGGGTGTCTGGGGCCTGGGAGGCGGTGACAGGGACTGTGGCTTGTACCCAGAGTAAAGAGAGATTGAGTTGAAGAGGATTCTCTCCACAAAGGCCTGAGTAGGTGAGCCCCAAAGAACGCCTATGTGCTGACAGCACCCCTTTCATGGAAAGCTATCCTGCTCTGAGCCACATCATCCCAGGGCCCTGTTCTCCTGCCTTGAGTTTCTGCCTCTGAGAGGGCTGAAAGGGCAGGAGGGCAGGGGTCGTGACTAAGTCCAGTCCAAAGGGGCTTGCTCACAGTAGATGCTCAGCACAATAGTATGAATTTGTGGAACCAAAGTCACTTAAAGCTATGATGTTTATACTATGAATTGCAACACGCTGGTGGGTTATGAAATCATTTTAGTAGATTCTGACAAGTGTTTATTTGTTCATTTATTTTTCAAGCTACAACAGAAAAGAATATATTAGAGTGCATTCCACATGTCAGGTAACTTGTAAAACTACTATTTTGGTTGTATATACAAATATATTTACATACCTATTGGTTTTAAACGATATTCTTACAGTAAGTCACATTCAAAACACTTTGAAAGTCATTAACTTAAGATTCATTGATTCATGAACCAAAAAGTTTATTTTTTAAAAAAAAGATTGATTGATTTATTTTGAAAGAGTGTATATGTGTGCCCAGGGGTGGGGAGGGGGATGAGCAGGGGTAGACGGAAAGAGAATCTCAAGCAGACTCCCTGCTGGATCCCACAACCCCCAAATCATGACCTGAGCCGAAATCAAGAGCCAGATGCTCAACCGACTGAACAACCCGTGTCCTGAACCAAAAAGTTTCTTTAAAGGATGAGAAGCTTTCTCAATAGGACTCCCATGAAGCACTGAGGAATTTAAAATGGCCCCATCTCTGGTTTACCCTGGAGCTAATGCTTTTATAGTAAGGAACAAGGCAGAATAACAGCTTTCATGAGGGCTCATAGCAAAGCAATATATATTAGGAAGTGGTGAATACATCATTTCAAACTATCAAAAATATGGGGCAGCCTGGGTGGCTCAGCGGTTTAGCACCGCCTTCAGCCCAGGGCGTGATCCTGGAGACCTGGGATCGAGTCTCACGTCGGGCTCCCTGCATGGAGCCTGCTTCTCCCTCTGCCTCTCTCTCTCTCTCTGTTTCTCATGAATAAATAAATTAAAAAAAAAAAAAACTATCAAAAATAAACACTGCTAGGACCTGGACAGAAATAACCACAAGCACATCTCATCTTTGTTCACTGCAAGGGCTACTCCTGGGTTTCCTGGGGCTTCTGGGAATCTTGGCCCAGCAGGAGCAGCCAGCAAAACCAGTTCTTCCCTGCTTGGACTCCACAATCACCAAGCCCCAGAAGAGAGGCTCTGGATTTCAGGAAAAATCTTCAAGACTGTATCTTTATTTTCATGTTGTTAGGTAACTGGGCAGGTGGTCTTGAGGGGAGGTAGACAATAAAATTAAAGGCCCTCACACCCCAGATCTCAGAGTAGAAGTTACCCTTGCCCTCAGCATTAAGATGAGAAATGCCACATCTTTTCTGGGGCAGACAAATGGCAAGAGGGCTGAAGGAGCAACACAGTAAACGACACAGGATATATGATCAAAGAGAAGAGCGCTCTAGCCTCATAAGCAGCTTCAACTAACCTGAGGAACAGGAAGATGATACCTGAGGTTAGAAAAAAGGAAAATCAGGAATGTGCCAGTCTGACCACATTCCAAGGGAGAGGGAAGAGCACCAGCTAACTTGGGATCTCTGGCCTTGTCACAGCTACCATCCTGCAGCAGTGACAACTGGCCATGAATGGCTGGACCCCTCCCCTGCCTTGGGCTCCCTCTCAGATGTGCACATAGGGACAGACAGCATGTGCTGGGAGGCCAATTTAAGTGTCTATGTGTTAGTTATATCTGTGACTGAACTAGCATTCTGGTTTCCCTCTCAACCTCAACATGTGGATTTGGTTTGGGCCAGTGGGAGGAAATTCAGCTTCTGGACCAGTAGTGCCAGACAGACCCTTGGCCCTGGCACTTATTTTCTGTGTACACAAGACTCACCAGGGCTACTAATAAAAGATGCAGATCCTGACACTGTGGCCCTGGGTGGGTCCAGGAACTTGTATACAGATCAACTTCTTGGGATACTGTTATAGGAGGCTTTTGGATCCTGTTTTGAGAAGTCCGGTCCCCACTGCAGCACTGCCTCCCTGTGAGGCCTTGCCTGGTGGCTTTCCTCTGGGACAGTTATGACTACTGCTCCCTCAGTGATTTGGTTTCCCACAAGGGAAAAGCAAATAAATGCTAATTAATGTCCTTTACCCAAAAGCCTGTTCGGTTTCCCAATACATATATATGTAGATAATACATCTACTTTTGCCACTTTTTCTTCCTTGCCAAAGTCAGGGAAAAAAAAAAAAAGAAAGAAAGAAAGGTCTTCTGTATCTACTGTCTGCTTTTATCTTAGTCTAGGTCTAAGAATGTGCTGTGAGGCAGAAAAGTAGAGAAACCAGGATCTGCCACTCAAGCCCAGGAAGGAGGGTTATGAAGGCCATGTTGGCAACCCTGTGAATGCCTGGTCTGGCAATGGGCTGGGAGATTTACTCAGCTGGGCTTAAGAAACAGTAAAACAGGGGCACCTGGGTGGGCCAGTCGGTTAAGTGTCTGCCTTTTGCTCAGGTCATGATCCCAGGGTTCTGGGATGGAGCCTGCATCAAGCTCCCTGCTCTGTGGGGAGTCTGCTTCTCCCTCTGCCTACCACTCTCCTTGCACATGTTCTTTCCCCTCTGTCAAATAAATAAAATCTTAAAACAAGAAAAAAAGTAAAATATACTTCAAAATACAATGAAAAAAAGAAACGGAGTCCTACAGCACACACCAATTGTGTAAATGAGAATCATATATGCTCAGACTCTTTCCTTGAAGCACACACACATCTGGGGGATTATACAAAATACTTAAAGTGGGTATCTAAGGGATGGGGGTAGGAGCAGGAATTGAGAGATGAAGAAGAAAAAATAAAGCAAGAGAGGGAGGTCTTGCACAGCTTATTCTGATGGCATACCCTAAGAAGGACTACTGCAGATTTGTGGACATGGGGGTTCTAGCCCTCACCTCTAGACTAAACACATCACCTCCTATGCCCTGGGTTCAAACTGCTATTACTTTTTTTTTTTTTTTTAAAGACTTATTTAAAATTTTATTCATGAGACACACAGTGAGAGAGGCAGAGACCTAGGCAGAGGGAAAGGAGGCTCCCCATGGGGAACCTGATGGGAGACTCAATCCCAGGACTCTGGGATCATGCCCTGAGCCAAGGCAGAAGATGCTCAACCACTGAGCTACCCAAGCATCCCTCAAATTGCTATTATTGCCCTCATCCTCCCTAGCTTTACTTTTTAAAATTTTTATTTTTTGAAGATTTTATTTATTCACGAGAGACAGAGAGGCAGAGACATAGGCAGAGAGAGAAGCAGGCTCCCTAAAAGAAGCCCAATGTGGGGCTTGATCCCAGGACACCAGGATCATGCCCTGAGCCAAAGGCAGACGCTCAACCACTGAACCACCCACCCAGGTGTCCCCTCCCTAGCTTTAAAAACAGGTGTATAATAACTGGATTAACTTTCATATCTGCAAATCAAAAGGCAAAGCATTACGAACAGGGCATAAGCATTTAAGAACAGGTGTATTCTGGGGTGTATCATTCACTAATGTTTCTATTTTGGTTAGGTTTGTGGATTTATTTCACTGACTTAATCTAAAAATGACTCTGTTATAGAATTCAGAAAACTCAGAAAAAACTCTGGATAGTTAAAAATCATTTAGAATTAGCATATACTGAGAAAGATGGGTCCCAACAAGTCAGAGGACCACATGGAATCTCTGATCCTGGGGTATATACATCGTTCTGTGTTTCTTGGACAGCTTTATAAATATTAGGATTTTTTTTTTACACCATTTGGAATGGAATTCTTACAGTGGAGGGAATGTTCAATCTTTTCCACAATGAACTGTGGTAGCAGGAGCTGATCTGAAAAGCCTTTGAAGCATCCAAAATAGTTAGCATTACAATCTGTGATGCTCTATCTTTTCCTGATTATGCACAGTTATAGTGCTGTGGTATATCCATGACTCTGAGCTGTAACTAGGAAAGCCACTGGAGTCTACCAAGATGTGTGGGTAGTCTCTCCCTACCCTGAATATTCCTAGGCCACTGGGCCCTTGGAGTTTTCCAGTTTGGCTGGCTGGCTTTCTTCCCTGCTTTCAAATAACCCCTTTTTGCTGCTGTCTCTATGCTTATCTGACGCACTTCCTCTTTCTCTCCATCTATCTGTTAAAGAGTTGAAAACCATATAACCAAGTATTTTAGAACTGGGCCTCAAAAAAGAATAGATGGATCTAAAGGCAAATCTCTATTGTTCACCTTGGAAGATAGAGCATCATAGATTGTAATGCTAACTATTTTGGATGCTTCAAAGGCTTTTCAGATTAGTTCCTGCTACCACAGTTCAGTGTGGAAGATGAAAAAAGGCAGCCGTGGAAAATTCTTCTTAAAAATGATTGTAAAATCTGCTCTGGCTTGACCTTGATGGACCTTTCTCAACCTGAGTATCTTCATCTACTGGGTCAACACCAGGGGTAGGTGGTGGGCTGGGGATGTGGGGATGGTACTCTCCATCTTGGCAGAAATGTCTGTGGGGACTGTCCCCTCACCTTATTGTTGTTTCTGAGGGTAGATCTTCTAGCCTAGGCAGAGTGCCACTCAGACCAAAACCAGTCTTTAGTTATGATGGTGGAGAAAAGTGCCTATTTCTTCTCATTTTACCAGATGACAAGCTTCTCTCTGGCCGGGACATATTCAATTGGTTCTCATCAACAGGCTTTCTCATGAAACCCAACCCACAGGGTTAGTGCAGCGGGAGACCCAAGGCATGTTACAAAGCCTTTTTAGATCTGGTGTCCAGGTGTCATTATGTTCACTCTAGTTTTTAGGGTCCATGAACTTTAATGAAGCCCTCTGTGAAAAAAATAAAGACAAATACAGCACAAAGATGCAGTATTTAGAATTGTGTTAACATATGTGTGTTTACTAGTGGGGTTAATCAAATGGAGCCTTGATTTATCTGTATTTTCTCATTGAGAAAATGGAAGAACAAGTTGGGGATATGTGACCCACCTAGAATAGCCCACAAAGTAACCCTAGATTGTTATGAAGTGCAGTGTAACACAATTCTAACTTAAATAATCTCAATGACTCACTTTTCCAAAGTGGGGACATGTTTTTCCCCAGGACTCAAGGAGAATGAGTTACTCTTGAGGAAAGCATGACAGGTTTAGATATCATGTAGTGAGTTTTTGAGAACTGCTTGGGAGTTTTGGTCTGAGCCCAGATGTGGGCAGCTCTGGCAAGAGCTGTTTAAAGACACAGCTTGGATGAGTTCACCTGAGGCACATGGGGACAGATGCACAGGTCAGAGCTCCAGGGTGTTCCAAGAGTAGTGCGCAGGGCAGAAAAAGGGAGGACTACCTGGAAGCTTCTCAGTAGGGAGGTTCTTTAAGGTACTAGATTGGGTTCCTAAAAGACAAAGATGATAAAGAAGGGATGCCTCTGTGGCTCAGTTGGTTAGTCTGCTCAGTCTGCCTTCAGCTCAAGCCACAAGCCTGGGGTCCTGGAATGGAGCCCTGCATTGGGCTCCTTGCTCAGCAAGGAACCTGCTTCTCCCTCTCCTTCCACCTGCTGCTCCCCTCGCTTGTGCTTTCTCTGTCAAATAAATGAAATCTTAAAATAAATAAATAAATAAATAAAGGAAAGAGGAGTGAGGGAAATGGATATACACCAGAGACTGGCAGTCTCTATCTTTGGGTACTTGGTAACTCTACATCTATCTTTCTCGGCCTGAGTAGTGAGGTACATCCTACCTACACTTCTCTCTGGTGAAGTTTTATAAAATTTGAGACAGAATTTCCACCATTTTGTAGTCCTAGATTGATAGAATCCGAAACTCTTCCAAGTGTTGAGCTTCTTGGAACCAAGAGAGTTACATACAAGTAATGGGCTTAACTCTGAGTCCCATCCAACCACTAGATAACACTCAGATAATTCTTGGCTCAAATTCTATTAATTATCAATGGGTTAGAACTGTAACATCCATGAAACAGAAGATCACAAGTTAGTAGTAGCAGCTTCCCAGAACCATAAACTTCAGCTCTAACTAAAAAAGGAATTCCTAGGCAGACATTCAGGGTAGAATGTATCAATATAATCTTTCTTGTATAGTTGGGCTCCTGGTGGGTAGTTGTGCCTGGAAGTGGATATAGAGGAAGAATGGAGCCTGCAGTTATTAAGGTTACATGATGACCATTTATGATACCAAGATTTGACAGTGACGTCTGGAAAACTTTGGAATAGAATAGGTTCTTAAAGAAGCGGAGAGAGTCAGGGTGGGAAACAACCAAAGAGAACAGTAAGGTAGGCTGGGGAGGCAGAGTGCTCCCCATCCTTTCTCTGCAGTGGCTGTGTTCTCCCTGGCGCTCCCTGGATAGGGCCTGCACATCTGCATTTCTCTATCTTCCTGGTATTCTCCCTGCTGACCCCTCAATCCTGCTCTTTCTCTAATGTTTCATTTCCCCTTTCAGAACTGGACTTTATGAAAAGGTAGAGGCCTGTCTCCTGAACGTGGCCCCCACCCACTCTGTTGAGCAGTGCAATCCCTCTAGTTGCCTGGTGGTTCTTATTACTGGAGAAAGACATAAACATGTTCTGTTGAAAGGATTTTATGGCTCACCACTCTGAGTAGACAGAGAATGGAGGGAAAAATGATACCTAGGAAGTTAAGGTAAATGGCTTTTGGAGTGTGATGTCAGGTGCGCTTCTGGCTGGTAACTGGAAAGTCCCTTTAACTTCCTTCCATTTTTATTTTTATTTTTAAAGCTCAGGGGCCTTTCCCACCTGCTGTTCCAACTCCTGAAAGAAATGAAGATAACACAATATAGCAGAAAGAGCCCAAGCTTTAGACATTAAGACAATTTGTTACTATTTATGCTAGGCACAGGCTCCCAGTCTCTTCTCAAAGACTTACTCTTCAGATCTCCCAGGAGTGACAAGATAAAATGAGAAAATACATGGCCTTGAGTATGATGCAGTCCCTTTGAATGCTAATTTCACTAGTGGGCTCCACTTTTCCAAGGTACCTCTGACTACTTTGCCATTTCTGTTTCCAACTCTTTAAGGATTACAACAACAGCAATAAACCTGATATTCCCTGGGGCTCATTTTCTGTGCTTGCATGTCATGCAATCTGGGTATGTGTCTGTTTTTTCTTTTTTTCTTTGCTCAGATGGTTTGCAGGGCAGACTCACCATCCACTTACAATATTTACTAGGTGTCCGCTGAAGATGAAGCAGAGTACAGGGAGCCATCAGTGGTGCTTGATGTTATTAAACTGTATCCTCTCTTCATGCTTCAAATATTAGGAACAGCTCTACATAAGAGGGCCTAATCCCTCAGCTGTGACCCTGGCGATACTCTGCCTGGACTACATTTGACCACAAAGCTCTTTTCTTCTGAGTTCAGGGCCTTCCTCACTGCTCAGGGAGTCAAAGACCATTGATAAAGCATTCATCTGCCCTCAGCCACACAGCTCCTGGAAAAGGGATAGGAATCAAGGGTACTACACACTTGTAAAGGTTTTTAGGATGACTTTCCTCCAAAGAACTCCTAGTTCTCCCAAATTCTTTACATTACGAGGAGACAGAATTCTGTCTTCCCAGAAAGAACAAAGGTAAAATAAATTTAAGGGTGTAATCACGTTTGGGGCACCTGGGTAGCTTGGTCGGTTAAGCGTCTGGCTCTTGTTCTCAGCTTGGGTCTTGATCTCGGGGTGGTGAGTTCAAGCCCTGTGCTGGACTTCACACTGGGCGTGAAGCCTACTTAAAAAAAGGGGTGGGTGGGTGGATAATCCACTTTTGATCCTTTTTGCACACTTCAAAATTCATTAATTCTGTTCTGGTATCAATTGAGGTATAATGATGGGCTGTTTAATTCTTGTCAAGCGGGGATCCCTGGGTGGCTCAGCAGTTTAACACCTGCCTCTGGCCCAAGGCGTGATCCTGGAATCCCGAGATCGAGTCCCACGTCAGGCTCCCGGCATGGAGCCTGCTTCTCCCTCTGCCTGTGTCTCTACCTCACTCTCTCTCTCTGTCTCTATGAATAAATAATAATAAAAAATTCTTGTCAAGCAGGAAGAGAAAACCAACACACAGCTTGCTGATGTGTTACTGATGACAGTCCCTTTTCTGTGGTGTTGGAATGAAGGGCCTGGACTTGTCCTTAGTTGGAAGCCAAGAGACAGCACACTTCACAAGTGTTGTTTACATAGCAGGCTTGCAAAGAGAAAAGCTGCTGCCACGCTGGTAGTTTTTCACCTTCTTGTAAAAACAAAAACAAAAACAAAAACAAAACACCCCAACACCACCACCCCCGCCCCATAAAAAAGCACACACGCACACAAATCAAAAAAACCCTCTTTAGAGTAAACAGCAAAGGTGGGCTTTCTTTCAGTCATTACCTCTCACTACTATAGAAGTATGACAAAAAGGAAAGTCTCTCTTGGGTGCAGGAGATATGAGTGGAGTATGTGGGTCAGAGAAGGGAGGGGAAAAAATGTCAGCTTGACATTGTGGCATGATAAGCAGTGCACAGGGGAGAGTCCCAGCCTGGAAGACATAACAACAGGGGCACGAACATGGGTCTCAACAGAGAAACACTTCATGATAAACAGCATGGGTGTGTGCCACTATTCCTCCAATCCATTCTTCCTTTTATTCTTCCAATTCACGAATTTTGACAACTCCAGTTATGGTACAACTGTCTCTCACAAATTTTTATTATGGACACAACACTGGTTAGTATATCACCTATCCAAGGTCTCCAGACACTATTGTTCTTACACTCCTACTCAGATGCCCACATGACTCTTTCTCCAGTTGAAAACTAGTCTTCTCCTTCAGAATATGAGCCATTTGTTTAATTAGTGATTTTTAGTTCTGAGAGACCAAATACTATAAAGAACATTGGAGACCGTTTAACATAGGCAGGTGGCTACAAATGGTTCCCTTAGGGGACATTTACCTAGTCCCTTGCTCCTCAAAGGATGAGCAGCACTGTCCGTACCTGGGAGCTTGTTAGAAATGCAGAATGGGGGATCCCAGGGTGGCGCAGCGGTTTGGCGCCTGCCTTTAGCCCAGGGCGCGATCCTGGAGACCCGGGATCGAATCCCACGTCAGGCTCCCGGTGCATGGAGCCTGCTTCTCCCTCTGCCTATGTCTCTGCCTCTCTCTCTCTCTCTCTCTGTGAGTATCATAAACAAAACAAAACAAAACGAAATGCAGAATGGCAGGCTCCACTCTAGACCTATCAATCAGAATTGCATTCTGACACAAATGCCAGTGATTCTGATATGCAGTGAACTTTAAGAAGCTCTGACCTCTTTTTACACAGGTCTTGTTTTTGTTCATCCTTTTGATGCCTCTTTCAGAAAAATAAAAAATTGGGTTCTTCAGAAGATTGTTTTTCTATTGGCAATTATAGGGAAGCGGACTATATTCATTGCCTATTCTTTTACTCAATGTCCCTGAAATCATCACTCCATCTTGTTTCAAGTGGAAGATGATCAACAGATTCAACAGTAGGACACCAAAAAGGCATCAGAGAGTGAGGTGACAGGAAGGGCTTGGCAGTGAAGTCTGTAACTGTTGATGTTCATAAATCAAAGCCTAAATTTAGCATCAAAATTTAGCAAACACCACTGAAAATGAGATGGCAGACAATGCAGTTTGGAAAGCATGCTCATAAATGATGCTGACAAAGCTTTAGGACTGTAGATACATTGTGTGCACTGAGCACACACTAGCCTGAGCACTGTAGCTGCTTGCCGGTGGCAAGGAGGACCCAGTTATGTGGAGAAATAGCCTTGCCTGATGCCAGGTCATGCTGGGGCAGCTGCCAAGAGGAGATATTTAGGCCCAAGGGAGAATGCTGAGCTCACTGTCTGATGAAGACAAACCATCTTTTATTGGTCTGTTTGCTTATTCTTGGGTGTACGTTTTTGGTCCTGTTAGTTAGAGTGGCTTTTTAAAAAAATATTTTATTTATTTATTCATGAGAGACACAGCGAGCGAGAGAGAGAGAGCGAGCGCGTGCGCAAGAGAGCAAGAGAACGAGAGAGCAAGAGAGAGAGAGAGGCAGAGACACAGGTAGAGGGAGAAGCAGGCTCCATGTAGGGAGCCCGATGTGGGACTCGATCCTGGGACTCCAGGATCACGCCCTGGACTGAAGGCAGGCAGTAAACTGCTGAGCAACCCAGGGATCCCTAAAGTGGCTTTAAAACAAACCTTAGGATGCAACTATCTCAAACACTGTCAGAAAAGTTTGATGAGGGAGAAATGCATCAATAGTGTGTCCCTACCACTCTGACCCCAAAGCATGCTTAATCCCCACTCCTACTTTTTCATTAGTTTCTTCAAATTCAAAAACCTAAAGGTGACCTCTGGAAGCAGACGGGCAAATAAAGTATTGTGAGTGAGTTGCAAATGTGACTTCCCTCTCATCTTTTCCAAGCTGTCTACAAGCCTCATCCACAGCCCCAGCTCTTAGTTCCTGTTACAGGGCCTACCCAGGGAGAATGTGCAGCTGAGGCCACATGAGCAGCTCACCTACAGCTTTCCTAGAGGGCAAGAAACCAGCCCAGGAAGGTGAAGCTGAAGGTCTCCACATTGGGAGCTGTCCCAGTTGCACCCCATCCACGTCCCCTTCCCTAGAAGACTTAGTGATTCCCATGAGCACCTGGCCCTGCAGAAGGCTGCCAGAGTGTAGACTGCTCTGGCACTGCTAGTATCTGTTTTCATTCTTAATTCTTTCCTTACAGCAAATGCTCAAAATAACAACAGATGGACAATAGGATAAAACTTTACTAGAAGCTATTAGCCTTTTGCCATGGTCCCCAAGCTCTGCTCTACTCCGGCTCAAAAGCAACTGCTCCATGTGCCTGGATGAATGCTGGATCTGGAAATACACAAGGGATACATTTGCTAATAACTCTAATTGATTTGTCTTTGGCTTGACCGTAAGCCCAATCTTAACTGGTCCTGCCTTATATTGCTCTCCCAACTATCTGACTCAGTAAAACAAAAAAACAAAAAACCAAAAAAACCCACATCATTTATTTGTGACTGTTATGGAATGAATTGTAGCTCCCCTCCTGAGTTCAGATTCTTAAGTCCTGGCCCAGTACCTTAAAATATGAATCTATTTGGAAATAGGGTTTTTAAAGAGGCAATTAAGTTGACAACAGACACTAAGGGTAGACCCTAATCTTTCTCCATTGAACCTTTTCCATCTGGCTAAAGAGAAAATATGACTGGTGTTCCTTAGAGGAAGAGGAGATGTGGACATGTAGACAGACATCAGAGATACATGTTCACAATGTATAGGCCATACAAGGACACAGGGAGAAGGCGGCACCTGTAAGCCAAGGAAAAAGGTCTTAGAAGAAATCAAACTTGCTGATACCCTGATCTTGGACTTATAAACTCCAAAAATAAAATAAAAATAAAAATAAAAATAAATAAATAAAAAAAATAAATTGTGAAATGTGAAAAAATAAGTTTCTGTTGTTTAAGTCACCCAGCCTGTGGCATTTAGCTATTGCAGTCCTAAAAAAAATAATAAGTAGCCTCCAATGTTAATCAAACACTAGGTGGTGGTGCCTCCAGAGCAGTCGTGATCCCTTCATGCTGCCCTCCTATCTTCTTCATACATGTTGAAGACTAAGTCATGATTCTTGGGGAGACAGATAGAAAATACAGACTGTAGTGACAATGATTAAGTCCCAGAAAACCAAGAATGTCACCAATTTATTTCTAATCCAGGTGAATACATGGCTTCCTGGAAGTAGCTGCCTCTAAATATGTTTTCTTTGGGGGAACATTAATCTTTTTTTTTTTTTTAAATTTTATTTATTTATTTATGATAGTCACACAGTGAGAGAGAGAGGGGCAGAGACACAGGCAGAGAGAGAAGCAGGCTCCATGCACCGGGAGCCCGATGTGGGACTCGATCCCGGGTCCCCAGGATCGCGCCCTGGGCCAAAGGCAGGCGCCAAACCGCTGCGCCACCCAGGGATCCCTGGGGGAACATTAATCTTGTAGTTATATCTGTTAATTAATTAAAAAATTTAAACAAGTAATCTCTATACCCAATGTGGGGCTTAAACTCACAGAAGTATGAGATAAAGAGTTGGATGCTCTATTGACTAAGCCAGCCAGGGATCCCTTTATCAGTTACTTTTGTCTTCACTTAATGTCAAACACTCTCACACTACAAAATGATCAAGTTGGAGAGTTATGTTTGCTAACTTAGTAGAAAGGAGCAAAGCAACCAGCCTTCTTCTTCTTTTTTTAAAAAGATTTATTTATTTATTCATGAGAGACACACAGAGAGAGGCAGAGACACAGGCAAAGCAAGAAGCAGGCTCCATGCAGGGAGCCTGATGTGGGACCCTATCCCGGAACTCTGGGATTACACTCTGAGCCAAAGGCAGACACCCAACCGCTGAGCCACCCAGGTGACCCTAGCAACCAGCCTTCGAATAATTACCCCCAACAAGTGTGGAGTGCTTGCAATGTGAAGAGACAGTTTATGCTACTAACTTTGACAGGTAGGAGATTCTGAGTATGTTTTTCTGGGAATAAAGAATGGTCTCCAGAATTCACAAAATACGTACTGAATTAAATTTGCATTCATCTTACTTTATTTTCCTGCTGGTACCAACAACAAATAGTTAAAATATTTAGGTGTGATTAATTACATCTCTGTCAACCAATATTTACCAAGCAAGCCAGACACTGTGTTAGGAAGTAGAAAAACCATGAATAAGACTCTGTCCCTAACTTCCAGGAGATTGTAAGATTCAAGAAGGGAGTTGTCAAGTAAAAGTGAGATTCAGTTTGCCCAAAGTTTTAAATTTAAGAGAAGCCAGAGACCTGGAATTTTACACAAAACCTGATTTTATATATTGGTAGCTAACTAAAAACTAGCTTATAATGTCAGTGAGGATGAAACAAGCATGGCTAGGAGCTGGATCTCATGGGTGTGTGTGTGTGTGTGTGTCTACTTTACAACTTCTTGGTTTGCACTTTATGGGTGAGGCATAGGATTGAATACGGTTGGGGTGCCAAGGAAACATTCATCCACTGAACTACTATACTCACCAGCCGGTCCCCTGCTCACTTTTAAGGAGGTATCATTGTCATTTTCCTTGACTATCAAGACCATGTTCCCCTCTCTGCCTCTCTCCCTGCCATCCCCTGCCCAAAAGATAAGTACAAGAGTTCCTAGCTACTGTTGTTTGGAAAAGGCCCCTCTGAAAACGACTGTCTTCTCACAGAGTAGACATCACTGGAGAGTAGTGCTGCCTGCTCCTCATGATTAACTCACTTGTTTATTCAATGCTTATGCCAGGTCCTGAGTTAAGTACTAGGATGAGAGAGATGGATTCCACAGTGCTTCTGTTCAGGGACTGGCTAATGCAGTGGGGCACACGGAAGGAGGTCACAGGGTGTTCTAGGTGCTCAGGAGAGGGGTGGGCAGGGCCTGGGAAGATGATCTAGCTGAAGTGTGACAGTTGAAAAGAGTCATCCAGGAGAGGGTAACAAGAATGAAGCGTGAGGATGTGAGACAGTCTGGCTTTATGGAAACTCAAGGCATATGTGAGTGGAACAAGATGCTGAGAGAAGGAACCAGTGTGGAGAGGCTGACCAGAGCCAGTGTAAGGCCTCCGAAGGGGCCTCCCGAGAGCCATGGGGAGCCACTAGAGGGCTTTAATGGAGGGCAATATTGTCAATCAAGTCTTTTTTAGGAAGATCACTCCAGTGCAGGTCTAGAGGATGGAACTGGAGGGAGGCGAATTAAGTGGAAGAATGGTTAGGAAGCTGCTGTGGTAATTCAGGTGAGCAGCACAGCAGGGAGGATAGATGTGAGACAGAGCCTGGTGACAGAGGTGGGAAAGTGGGAGTGAAAGGAGTCAGAGGGAGAGGGGAGGGTAGGGGTCTGAAACAGGAGGTGAGAAGCCAAGGCCCCCCCTTGAAACACGTGGAGCACAGTCTTTGCTTGAGTTTACCTCTCTAGATTCCACCGTTTGACCTTTGGGTATCTCTTGGTCAGAAAATCTGAGAAGTACTGAGATTCCCTGGGCCTTAACCTAAGGAGCTGCAATTTATGGGTCTGTTTTGTCTTAATAAGAGGCATGGGCTGGTCTCTATTAGTCTCTCTGCCCACTCAGGGTGGGACAAGCACACATGTGTAGTATGGCCATTCCCTCCACTCCATCTGGACCCCTTAAGACCAATTTACTAAAAAACCTGTTGCTGAAACAGATGTGGACTCCCTTTAATACTAAGCCCCACCTGTGGGCAGGGCAGTGCTACATCAAATATTAGCACTACCCAAGTGAGGGAAGTGGGTTAAGTACTCAGTGGTTCCTAGGATTCTTCTATGGAGCCCCAAAGTGTCAAACTGTGCCTCTGCCTGCCTGCCTACCTGCCTCCATACGGTAAATGGGGTGGAAAGTATCAACAGGGCTATACGGGCTGGAGAGGGCTTTGTGGAGGCACAGGACAAGTGGTAAAGAGAATGGGGGAGTGTGGTTCAGGGAGAGGTACCTCTGGGAACACATGCAGTCGGGCAGGGGATTGGTCTGGTTTGTGAAAAATAGGAGGAAAGGGCCAGACTTGAAAAAGTGTCAGAAGCCTGAGCTCTGGGGCACCTGGATGGCTCAGTGGTTGAGCATCTGCCTTTGGCTCAGGTCGTGATCCTGGGGTCCTGGGATCGAGTCCCACATTGGACTCCCTGCGGGGACCCTGCTTCTCCCTCTGCTGATGTTTCTGCCTCTCTTTCTGTGTCTCTCATGAATAAATAATATCTTAAAAAAAAAAAAAAAAAAAAAAAAGCCTGAGCTCTAGAAGCCACCGTAGGTTCTCCTTAGGCGACATGAAGGAATAGCAAGGCTGACTTAGCAGTACAGGGCAGCTGGGAGGGAGGAGAGCTGGGGACCGAGTGCAGGAGGCCAGGGCCTCAGTCCAGCATTAGACTCTGGGCCAGGTGGAATGGAAGAATGAAAGGTTCTGAAGAACCTTTTCCATCTGGCTAAAGAGAAAAAACCCCGACAACCCTAAGAAACTACAGCCTATTAGAAAAATCTGTTGGCCCAGGACTCCTTTAAAGCAACATGGATGCAAAAATGGTTGTTAGTGCTTTAAGTATAACACAGCAGAATTCCCATAGTTTAACTGAAAGCCTATTTTTTAAAAAAATTTTTTATTTACTTATTATTATTATTATTTTTTAAAGATTTTATTTATTTATTCATGATAGTCACACAGAGAGAGACAGAGAGGCAGAGACACAGGCAGAGGGAGAAGCAGACTCCATGCACCGGGAGCCTGATGTGGGATTCGATCCGGGGTCTCCAGGATCGCGCCCCGGGCCAAAGGCAGGCGCCAAACCGCTGCGCCACCCAGGGATCCCTGAAAGCTTAATTTTTTATTTTAAGATAACACCACGGAAAGAAGTAATGTCTCCAGACCACTTAGATGAGGTGCCCCTTATTCAGTGCCTGTTAGGAGCGAGTTACTGCCCAGGATGCTTCATGTCCACCCTCTCAGACCCCAGGGCAGTTGTGGGCCTGCATGTAAGGCTCTGCTGGGGAGTGACTTCGCTGGGCTGTCTCTTGGTGGATAGGGAGAGGCAGAGCTCCACAGATCCTGAAGCTCACAGCACCACCTCTACTGAGTTCTGGCTCTAAGGAAACTCCCTTTTCCCCAGCCCCTTAGCCTAGAAGTTTATGTAAACTTTAACACAAAACAAAGCTGTGAGTAAACATGTTGACAGCAGGTGCAGAAAACAAGACAAGTGCTGTCAGCACCACTGCTGGGGAAACTGCTCAGCAGAGCCAGGGAGCTGTGTCCAGTGGAATAGAAGGGTGCCGTCTGCTCCAGACCCACTGCTTTTGTCCAGTGTGCCTGGCTGTGCAGCTCCCACAGCTTTAGGGGTGCTTCTAGGACACAAAAAACACCCTGGGCACCCTGAGAGGGCACAGGACAGGGAGAGGCCCACCTGGAAAGAGTAGCCCTGAGCCGGAAAAACCTGGTCCAATCTAAGACCTTATTTTTATGGAAGAATAGCACTTTAGGCCTAACAACTGGAAAACAAAATAAAGGACTCAGAAACACACAGGACAATATGAGAACCATGACATGCAGAAAAACCACCAGCCTTCCTTAGGTCTCAGGCTGCAAGTGCTTCCCCTCTCACCATTGTCCCATGCTGTGATTTCAAGGCTGACCTTGGGCCTAGGACCAGGTGTGGGTCCAGCTGGGCTGCTCCCACAGGACCAATGACTCTAAGACAATCTCACCAAGGTCCCTATTTCCAGTGGGCAGGGGTTATTGCTTCTTAAAAAACAAACCAAATGAAACCATGTTAAATGACTTTTCTAAGAAACCTAACTAGAGGCCCAAATTAAGTAAAATACCACTAGAGAATCTAATGTGTGCAGCCTTCCCAACCCAACATTTTAAGGGCACTCTAACAGAGCTTATACAGTGTGGAAAAACAAAAAGGATTTTACTTTGTATTATTTCTGAACTGCCAGGCTGTTCATTTCAGAGCAAGCACATATTACTTCGAGACTGCTGAGCATGCATTTCTACTATATCAGTCAAGGAGCAACTGCTCATTTTCCTTTGCCTCTGAACACTATGAGCTCTACTTGCTGTATGTATGTCAATGCCTCCAAATGCTCACTAAAGGTGTGCATTAAAAAAGTTGTATCCATTGTAGGATGTGATTGCTAATGACAGAATCATTCTTTTGGCTTTCGTGCTATTTCCCCAAGCTTTCTACCATTAAGGAAAATAAAATCTAAATAAAATAAAAGAAAAATAAGATGTATAGCATGATTTAAAGGTCCATATATAGTGTTTAGTAGATAATAGTAACAACCCCTTATAAAGGCATTGTTCTAAGCATCTATAGTCAGTATCCTCTGAAATGGAAAGAAATTACTAAGAACCAGTCTGGAATCTGGCCATTCAATTGCTAATATTGAGGGTTAAGAGCCAAACAGCTAATCCCATTCTGGGTGTGTCTGTCATTACCTCACTAACATTTACTGTCCACAGTCCTGGGACAGCTGCTCAGAACATTCCAGGAAAGAATCTGCCCAGGGGGAGGATCACACATGTGGAGGCTATTACATTACTGAATCAGAACTCAGTAAAAATCAGGGAAGAGGACTATTAGAATGGGATGGACCTGGATGGTTTCCTGCTTCCTTTCTGGTTCCTGCATAGGTTGGTTACTCCTTTACCTACATACAATGGCACACAATCTCATTCATGCCCCACCCTCAAAGCAAAACCAAACATGACTATCAGGTCACTCGATTCTACAACTGTTCTTCTATAATTAACTATAATTTCTACCTTCTGCTTTATTCCTATCTTGATCCTGGAGGTACTGGGGTTTCCTCCCAGTTCAGAGATGAGCACTCCAGTGCAGGCTTGCCTGAATGCTTCCCTACTGAGCCAAAGGGCGCTGGCTTGGGAACTGGCGAGCATCCAGCCACAGCCAGAATCTAGGCTTTTTGTGAGGCTCTGGGGCCCTCTGCTGGCTGTCCGCTGTAACTGTTAGTTCCTTACTAACAAAATCACCCTGAGAAACCTACTACCTATCTTGCCGCCATCAACAAGACTTTCATTTAAAATATCCACATGCAGAGAAACACAACACATCTTTATATCATTCCAGCTCCTGCCATGTAAATACTTTATCCAGATCTCATGAACAGGATCCACAGAATATATATATATTTTTAAAATAATGAACGTGCTTTTATTTCTCTCCTAACTTTTAAAATGTGAACATTCTGTAATTTAGTCACAGCCTTTACTTCCAGGTGACTTCTTCATTGGGTCTCAATTCCCTTCTAAACAACAAACTCTTATTCCGGAAGGCAGTTAGCTTTTCATCATTCTTTCTGTCTAGATAACATCCAAGGACAAACCCCATAGGCACAAGTATATGTACCCAGTGGTCACGAACAATCTGAATTACGTTCATCTTAAGTGCTGCAGCCTGGGTAGCTCCAATGACCCCACCGGATCCATAGAATATTAAGGCTTGTGACCAGTCTCAGGAAGGAAACAGCCAATGATCTGCCTGAGATAATCCTCTGATCAGCATCATAGCCTCGCCAAGTACATACCATTAATCGTGTCACACAGACTAGGGGGATTAAGACAGATGAGTGTGACAGGGCTCCCCCATATAACCTGTGGTCAGGAACTCTGGGAAGATCTGAGCACTTTGCCTCAGCCACTTACTAAATAGTGAACACAGGTGGACGGGTGTCTCATCTCTCCCAGCTTGTTTCCAAATCTATAAAATGGGATCTAACAGCCATAGCCCTGTTATTGATTGAATAAGAGAACTCATTTTTAGCATGCACAGCGTGGCGGCACAAAGCAGTGACTATAAACGTTAGCTGCTGTTCTGTGTTGCTACCACTGTCATCACAAGTGCTCATGGCTTGAGCTACAGGGTCTCCTGCTCTTCTAGCACAGTTGCAGAACACTCTGCCCTGGGGTGGGGGTGGGGGTGGTGTGGTGTGTCTCCAGCCATCAGGATAGTAAGGCCCCTCATACAGAAGGTGACAGAGCATATTTCTGGACACCTGCTGACCAAGTGAAAGATGGCTTCTCTAACTTAAAAAGCTGAAGGGAACTGAGAGCTGAGAGAGCACTGAGAGACATAAAGGACTGGGAAGCAGGTCTGCAGAGATAGCTGAGGAGGCCAGATGTTGCCGTGGAGTGTGAGCACCTGGAGACATGGGTGGCACAGGTGGTTTATCAGTTGCTTTCTGATAACTTGGCCCACATAGGGATTGGAAATGGCCCTGAGCAGAGCAACAAGGAAATGTATGGGAACTGTGACTCTAGAATATTAAGACCATTGAGTAAAGCTGCCAATCTATGAAGAGGAGCTTATACAGGGAGCAGGATGAGTGACAACGACCAGCACTGGCTGAATGCTTATGGACTAAGCACTTTCTTACCTCCTCAAGGGTGCTGTTCTCCTCCCCATTCTGCCAGATGAGACTGTGGCACAGGAGGAGGCAGGTGGTGGGAGGCCACACAGCTATGGAGATGGGGCTGGGGTCTCCACACAGGCAAGAGCTGCTCCAGCTAGGCCCACCAACAGTACCCCAAGCTGACAGCCTGTTCTGCCACCGCCTAGGGACTCTGGGCCAATATCTAAGGCCCAGAATGGCATGCCCAGGGAAGTTGGGCAAGGCCTTCTGATGGGGAGAAAGCTGACCGAGAGGCACTCAGCAGTCTTCCTTGCCTGGTACTTCTAAGGGTTGACATCTCTGCCACATGAACAGCTATTTGATAAGGCCTGAGCTCCAGGTGCTGTGGCAATGGATCACAAAATCAATCCACTGACATCAAGCAAGTGAAAGAACATTCCTGGGAGCCTGGGTGGCTCAGTGGTTGGGCGTCTGCCTTTGGCTCAGGGCATGATCTCGGGTCGGGGATTGAGCCCCACATTGGGCTCCCTGTGAGGAGCCTGCTTCTCCCTCAGTCTACGTCTCTGCCTGTGTCTCTCATGAATAAATAATTTTTTTAAAAGAATATCCCCGCCATGGAATCTGCCAGTGGAATGTGCTGCTGCAGGATGCAACTGAAAAAGCAAGCAAGCAAAGCGAAGTGAAGCAGTGAGAAAAGGAGTGTATTTCTGTGTGTGCATTTAAAACACCTGGTCTTACAGTAATAGCTACAGTAGTGCCTTTAGAACTGACCCAGGGGGGCCCCTGGGTGGCTCAGTCCATTTAGTGTCCGACTCTTGATCTCAGGGTCATAAGTTCAAGCCCTGCACTGGGCTTCATACTGGGCAGGGGAGCCTACTTAAAAAAAAAAAAAAAAAAAAAGAACCTACCCAGGAACATCTAGAGCATCACACAGGATCCAGAGCCAGCCCCCATCACACTCTGATAAAGCCAGCAGCCGTTCCCCACCAGCTCCACAAGGCCAGCCTGCCCATGTCTGCCTTTCTGCTGCTGACAGATGGTCTCATGATGAGGGTGGCAGCGTGGCTACATAAGGTGCACAGTCTGTCTTCAGGCTGTGAGCCGTCCTCAACTCCCTGCCTCCAACCTCTTCTCACCTCCAGTCCTTCCTTCAAACTGCTGCCAGAATATCCCTCTGAGACACTGAATGTGATCATGTCGCTCCTGTTTCCCACCCTGGATGGACTTCCCACAAGGAGTGTCCCCCTCCTAGCCACCACCTACCCTCGGAAACACTTTCAATATGTTGCATCCTTTCTGGGAGCCTCTCCTACTTCTCTGCCCTAGCCCTACAGCAGCCTTCCAGGTCTGGTCTTGGAGTCACTTTTTCATGATATCTAACTCTCCAAGGCAAAATCAGTCAGCCCCTCCCTGGCCCCAATGGGCCCAGGCCCTGAAGTCCCCTAAGCAGCGGGCTTGCATCTCCACCTGGCTACACATTTCTTTTTTTTTTATTTTTTTATTTTTTTATTTTTTTTTTAATTTTTTTTTTATTTATTTATGATAGTCACAGAGAGAGAGAGAGAGAGGCAGAGACACAGGCAGAGGGAGAAGCAGGCTCCATACACCGGGAGCCCGACGTGGGATTCGATCCCGGGTCTCCAGGATCGCGCCCTGGGCCAAAGGCAGGCGCCAAACCGCTGCGCCACTCAGGGATCCCTGGCTACACATTTCTAAAACACGAATTAGGATCCTCTTGCCTCCCTCACAAAGCTGTTCTTAGTCTCCCTCTTACCACTAAAGAACATTACCACTCAATAGCTAGTCTTCCAGCTCCACCTTAGATCCCTCCACTCCTGTGTCCAGAAACCACCACTATTTCTGGCTGACCAGAGAAGGAGCTTAGATTTTGGTCCTTATTATTTCTCCAGGACCTGCTATTGTGTCTCCAATAGCCTCTAGGCTTCTGGGAGAAAAACCACTAGCTTTGTTCCAGTGCACATTCTAGTTTATTTCAAGGGTTTTTTCTCAAAGCCTCAAGGGTCAGGCAGGACCCTCAGCACCAAGGACAAGCGTCCTCCTCCTTCCTTAGTCTATCAACTGACCATATCATGAACCTTTCTCTGTCCATGTTACTTGGGAAACACTGACAATGAATCTTGTGACTCAACTTGGGACAGTTTTATCTGGTGAGCTGGCCACAACTTCCATGTGCCACAGACAGCACTGGCTGGCTCGAGTGCATTATTTACTGATCTCAGTGTCCAATCAAGGACCACAGTTCAGTCCTGATTCTACAAATGGGAAACTTCCAAAATGGGAACGGAGAAGACCAAACTCAAAAGGAAGTTCAGAGCCAACATGTGGCCTCAAGGGCGCATGCAGCATCTTCTCAAGAATGTTACAAAGATGACCGAAGGTGACAAACTCAGCCACCATGAACTTTGAGGGAACATGTTCACATATTCTCACAACACAGCTTCACAGGTATATGTGTTTTTGTTCTCTGTTTCTTCACTCCAGCAACTGCTGTCCTCCTGGTAGGGCCAGTCAAGAGATGCCCTCACTTACCAGCAAGCACACCTGTCCACTCAGAGGACAATCATGGTAGATGCTATGCTGCCAGGACAAATGCGTGGGTGGTTTGCCTTTCTAAACTGCAAAGTTGGTGGATCTGGTACTTCAGTGCTGGCCCACACTTGCTTTTGCTCAAAGGTGGACTCTAACATTTTGTTTTGAAATCCTTTGGAAATACCTCAAAAGCTACTGCACAAAGTAGCCCTTCATAGATGTCAGTGTCCCTCTGGAAGGGCAGTCAGTCTCTGAGCTGAAGAACAGACTGTGACATTCTTCCTTTTAAAATAAGCAGGATATACTGGAGGGAAGGTAACTACATGCAACCCTTCTTTTTTTTTTTTTTTTTTTTTTAAAGATTTTATTTATTTATTCATGAGAAGACACAGAGAGAGAGAGAGGCAGAGACACAGGCAGAGCGAGAAGCAGGCTCCATGCAAGGAACCCGATGAGAGACTCGATCCTGGGATTCCAGGATCATGCCCTGGGCCGAAGGCAGGAGCCAAACTGCTGAGCCACCCAGGGATCCCCATGCAACCCCTTTGAAAAGAATTTTGAAGTCTCGAGAAAATGGATTTCTCTTGGACCCAGGAGTCCTATTCTTGGGATCCATCCTAAGGAATAATTCTTAAAAAAAAAAAAAAAAAAAAAAGGCTTTATGTACAAAGCCAAGCACTGAATTATTTGCAGCAGCAACAGTGGAAAACACTTTATACCTTAGACTCAGGGCACATGTAAGTAAACCAAAGCACATCTGACTGGTTTACAAACTGTTTAAGAACACAGGTATTGGGGATCCCTGGGTGGCTCAGTGGTTAAGCATCTGCCTTCAGCCCAGGGCGTGATCCTGGAGTCCCGGGATCGAGTCCCATGTCAGGCTCCCTGCGTGAAGCCTGCTTCTCCTTCTGCCTGTGTCTCTGCCTGCCTCTCTCTCCCCCCCCCACCCCGTGTCTCTCATTAATAAATAAATAAAATCTAAAAAATAAAATAAAATAAAAATAGAGAACACAGGTATTTGTCATGCTTAGTACCAAAAAAAAAAAAAAAAAAGGTTGAGTACGACATGGTACTTACAAAATGATTACAATCAAATGGCAAATAGCAAATGCCAGACCACAAGCTAAAGCTACAGCACCTCACGTTAGGAAGACGGGGACAGGGACCAGAGGGTTATGCGCGAGGCTGAGCAAATCCTGCTCCCTCTGCTTCTTCATCAATAAAAACGAGGAAAGCAAGTACCTGGCAACATCCCCGTAAAGATAAATGAGAAACTGTGTGCGCCCAATAAAAGAGAGCTGCTGTTCTCACATAGTGACAAGAGGGACGGCTAGCACCTCCCACACTCCTTACCACGCCAAGGTAGGTGCAACATTATTTCCTTGTTCTCTGTAAAGTAACATGGGCATCATTATCTTTTTCCCCCCTTAAAGATTTACTTGAGAGAAAGAGAGAATGCTTGTATGTATGCACACAGGGAAGGGACAGAGGAAGAGAGATTGAGTTGTAAGCAGACTCCATGCTGAGTGGTTGTTTCAGTAACCCTGAAAGAAATGTCATTACCCCCATTTTACCAGATGGGGACACTCGGGCTTGTGGGGTGACCCAATCAAGTGGGGGCTGCTGGCATGTCCGGTGGAAGGAGTCACCTAAGGCAGAATAAAGGAAATAGAAGTTTATTGAACTCACTGCAAGGGAGAAGAGGGGAAGCTATCTGCCAGGAGGCAGTGGCAGAGAGGAGCTATCATTAAGAATTAAGTGGGGAATAAGGAGGTATGGGAACATATGGAATTTCCCTTTTCTGGCACCTCTGCCTGGTTACAAGTAGTGCATTGGTCAGCTAGGTAGGGCCTATGGCTACTTCAAGGCAGGTTGCCTATTGGGTCTGTTTGTACTTGGCCTGCTGGTCACTGTGGGTCCTTGTGCCTTACTCATGTTCCCGTTGCTCAAGCCTGTTGCCCAGAAGTGGCCTCTGCCTGGCTCAGAGGTTAAGTCACACCCATAGAGGGCAGAGCCAGCATATCTTTTCAGAAGGTTCTAGTGACATAGTTAAGATAATGAAGCCTGCGGGGGGCACCTGGGTGGCTCTGTCAGTTAAGCAGCTGAATCCTAATTTCAGCTCAGGTCTGCTCTTAGGTCCCTAAGATCCAGCCCCACATATGTTCCCATACCTCTTTATTCCCCGCTTAATTCTTAATGATAGCTCCTCTCTGCCACTGCCTCCTGGCAGATAGCTTCCCCTCTTCTCCCTTGCAGTGAGTTCAATAAACTTCTATCTCCTTTATTCTGCCTTAGGTGACTCCTTCCACCACACGTGCCAGCGGCCCCCACTTGATTGGGTCACCCCACAAGCCCGAGTGTCCCCATCTGGTAAAATGGGGGTAATGACATTTCTTTCAGGGTTACTCTGAAGCCCGGAAATAGTTTTTGTTTTTTTTTAAAGATTTTATTTATTTATTTGAGAAAGAGAGAGAGAGAGAGAGAGAGAGAAGCAGTCTCCCTGCTAAGCAAAGAGCCTGATGTGGGGCTTGATTTTAGGACCCTAAGATCATGATCTGAGCCAAAAGTAGATGCTTTCCTGACTGAGCCAGCCAGGTGCCCCCTGGGAATAGTTTTTAAAGAGCTTAGCACAGCAGCAGTTAATCAATGAATTGTACAATTGTTGGGGGATATGGGGTGCTGGCAGTTGCTCAAAGTTTTGGGACAAAGTCCACAAAAATCTCACAATGAGATGAGCAGATCTTATAGCCTAGTTACTCTGCCATGATCACACAGACAAGAGGATTCTCTAGCTTCATTCTGAAGGGATAGGGAAAGGGCACGGCAGCTTCTGTTTAAGGAAAAATAGTAACATTATGATATGACGAGTTATAATTGTTGAGGATGGCCGTGACTGGGTTAAGGACTAGACAAAAGCAGATGGTGACGTGTGAAGAACAAGAAGGCAGAAAAGCGGGATCCCTGGGTGGCGCAGCGGTTTGGCGCCTGCCTTTGGCCCAGGGCGCGATCCTGGAGACCCGGGATCGAATCCCACATCAGGCTCCCGGTGCATGGAGCCTGCTTCTCCCTCTGCCTGTGTCTCTCTGCCTCTCTCTCTCTATGTGACTATCATAAATAAATAAAAATTAAAAAAAAAAAAAAAAAAAAGAAGGCAGAAAAGCATTCAACCTGGCCAGGATCTGGCACTGATTTGTGATGGCTGAACATGGGGTTCCACTAGCTGGGCTTTCTACACTGAGCCTATGCATTAAAAAACAAAAACAAAGGAAACCATCCTGATTTTCAAACTACTGCCAGTTTTTGTTATTCCAGACCTGCTCAAGGAAGCACCAGCCACCACTCCTGCAGTTTCTGGAAAGCAAGCCTGGCTTATGTTAGTGGCAATGAAGATCACCCCAAGGACTTGTGTAGTAGTGTTCACAGTTCTGCTCAAGGCCCGAGCACCCCTGCCCTGGTTGTTGAGCAGAGGTGAACAGGGCCACCTCTACTGATAATCTTAACAGCTATTCCAATGGGCTCCCAAAGGATATCTGCTCAAGGCACAGAAGCTTTGCTTTTATAGGGTCCTCTCCTATATCAATAAGGAAATGTGAATTCCTGCTGGGGTGGTCTGTAGTTGCTCCCCCACCCCAGGCTCAGGCTGTGCAGGGAAGGGACATCATTCAACACCTTGTCCGCCTGTCCAGGTACCCCTGGTGCTGTTGAGTGGCCAGCTTCTGCTGGCTAAACCTGCGTATCCCCCTCCTCAACCGTGCCACCTTTGTCACTGGTTGCTCATTCCACACTCTGCCTCTTATGGGGAGCCAGACCACAGCAGAAGGAGAGCAGCCTTCAGTCACTGGCCTTAAGAACCAGAGGAGCTCCCTGCAATTGTCATCTGCCACAGATGTAGACACAAGACACAAGGGTGGCTCTGCTGGCAGTGGCAGTCTGAGGTGGAAAGAACTCAATCACCTTGAACAAAGACACCTCCTTCTCTTTGCCTCACATGCTCTCGGACCTCCTCTGCCTTTACAACAAGATGGATAATCACGATCAATTTTAGACCCCTGTCTGGGGACTGAACTCTTTTGGGGCCTGTGCCTGGTCCTCCTCTTCACACAGGCCAGCAGGGTTGAAGGACCCAGGGTACAACAGAGGATTTTTAAATCTCTGGAAGAACAGGGCTGTAAAAATTATTCTGTTATTTTATTGTCTTGGATGCTAAGGGATGCATACTAAACACCGTTACTTTAAGAATACAGCAAGTTAGTTATATGATGAACTTATAGAGGTAACTTCTACTACCTTTCCCTTTCTTTTCCAAACCAAAAGGACAAAGTGATAAGCTGAAAATGAATAGGGTGGGGCTTGGCAGGCAGGGAAGCATGTCTGAGCCCCTCTCCTCTCACAGAGGCATCCAAACAGCAAGTCAAAAGGCTGCAAACGCTGAGCTCAGGGGTAATTAAATCAAATTAATCTTGGGAAAAGAACTTTAAATATTCAAAGCCCCATTAATCCTCATGCCTTGTAATTAAATATGTATGTTAAGAAGGCTTGAACAAAAGCAAAACACTTTCAAAATGTGAATTCTTTACATTCATAGCATTATAATGTGTTCTAAGTACTGATCTTGTAGAAAACTATGTAAAAAATTCAGTCAAGTGCATGTTGTAAAAACAGGGCAGAAAAAATGTAGCTACAATCTCTGGCCATCCTAAGCTTTAGAAAAACGAGCCTTGAGAAACATCTTCACTGTTCTCAAGCTCCACATCATTTGCTGACTGATAACCCTCACTTAGTTTTAACTCTCCCTGGTCCTCAACTCCTTCGGGTCTTGAGGTGGCAGCCCCCGCACAGGTCTTGGAAAACTTCTTTGCTTCTGTTATCCTGGGATCCTCTCTTCTATTTTATTTTCTTGTTAAAAACACATTGATTTGTGTCATCTTGCAGGGATAATCTTCTCTTCGATAACCCCTGAAGATACTGTGGTCACCCTAACCTATTGTGTATCTTGGAGGGAAGACATCCAATTTCTGAAGATTAAAGGTGCAGCCTAAGTCTTACAAACATCCCTTTCTTCAATCCTCAGACAACCCAGTGAGACAGGCAGGTATTATCATGCCCATCCTACAGATGAGGAAACCAAGTTACTAAGAGATTGAAGAACTTGCCTAGATTACATACGTTATGCCCAGAATTTTTTCTTTTTATTAAAGATTTTATTCACTCATGAAAGACAGAGAAAGAGAGGCAGAAACACAGGCAGATGGAGCCTGACGTGGGACTCAATCCTGGGACTCCAGGATCAAACCCTGGGCTGAAGGCAGGCACCAAACCGCTGAGCCATCCAGGGATTCCCTATGCCCAGAATTCTTACTGTCATTCCATAATTAGCATCCTATCATCCTGTTGTTTCTTCTGTTTTCTTTTTCTCTTTTCTGTTTTCTAGCAGGAAAAAAGCAGCTGTTCTGATGAGTTTACTTATGTTTGATGGAACGTAGTGGCTTTTGAAAATGAAACTAGAGAGGTGACTGGAAAGCAAATAAAGACCAGAAGAATCAGTATGTCCAATCAGCAAAGTCTCTGTTTTCTCTGTATTGATTCTGTTCCCTAATTGAGAAAACATACAACACAGATTTGGGCATCAAAAGTTTCTGCTCCATCAATCTCACTTCTGCACGAATACAGGTATGGCCCCTGACAAACGTCTAACATGTGGAAGGAACAGTGCAGTTCAAATGAGTAAGATGGAACTTTACCATCGAAATTGCACGAATCTTTGCAATTCGTGCAAACACGAAAGAACAGTCACTATTCTTCTTTTTTTAAAGATTTTATTTATTTATTCATGAGAGACACACAGAGAGAGGGGCAGAGATATAGGCAGAGAGAGAAGAAGTCTCCATGCAAGGAGCCCAATATGGGACTCAATCTTGGATCCTGGGATCATGTCCTGAGCTGAAGCAGGTGCTCAACTGCTGAGCCACCCAGGCGTCCCATGAGAGTATTCTATTCTATTCTATTCTATTCTATTCTATTCTATTCTATTCTATTTATTTATTTATTTATTTATATTTTTTTATAAAAGATTTTATTTATTAATGAGAGACAGAGAGAGAGAGAGAGAGAGAGTCAGAAACACAGGTAGAGGGAGAAACAGGCTCCATGCAGGGAGCCTGACGTGGGACTCGATCCTGGGTCTCCAGGATCAGGCCCTGGACGGAAGGCAGCGCTAAACCGCTGAGCCACCCGGGCTGCCCACCCCCACGAGAGTATTCTTAACAGAAGACATTCCTGCTTCAGGTCCTGGATTCCTACCTCTGGCCAGTGAGGACACCAGGCCTCATTCTGTCATAAGCACAGAACTGTGTAAAATTGAAAGGCCTTTCCAGCAATGGTTATTCTTTCAATTATTTTACACTGAGAGAAGAGAGTAAAAAACTATAAAAAGCAGACAGTAAATGAAATAGGGTGAGGACTGTATATAATACCAGACACTCACATATCCAAAAGCTACAAATGGAAGCAGGAACTACTGACTGGTTCATTCCAGACGACTGAAGGTCAGGGGGAGGAAGGCTTCAGCTAAAACCCGTTATCTGTCTTAGTGTTGTTGGGTATTTTGTTTTAGTCTCTGTTGATACAGAGATTACTGGTGAGAGCAAGCACACCTAGGTACATGCTACTAAGAAACACAAAAAAGGCATAAATGAAGACAAAGTGCATTCCTCTTATTTCAAGCCTTCCTTCAGCAGTTTGTTTCATTCCAGAAAAAACAACAGATAAATCCTTTACATTTATACAAAAGAATTTAAACACTCACAATGCACACATTTTACCTTGTTTTCACTTAACAGTGAATTTCTTGGAGAGGTCTCCTGACCAGTACCTCCCAAGGTCAATCTTATTTTTTTGGAATGGGTTATGCAAGATTTTGTTGGTGACTCTAGCACTGGGTAATTTTCAATTTATCTATTTCGTATAGTTTTTATTTTTTATCTTTTAATTTTTTAAGATTTTATTTATTTATTCATGAGAGACACAGAGAGAAAGAGAGGCAGAGACACAGGCAGAGGGAGAAGCAGGCTCCATGCAGGGAGCTCAACATGGGACTGGATCCCAGGTCTCTAGGATCACACCTCAGGCTGCAGGCGGTGCTAACCTGCTGTGCCACCGGGGCTGCCCTTCATATGCTTTTTAAAAAAATTATTTATTTGTGTATGTGTGAGAAAGAGCACGCATGCACAAGCTGGGGGGAGAGGCAGAGGGAGAAGCAGACTCCTTGCTGAGCAGGGAGCCCCATGTGGGGCTCGATCCCAATTCCCCCAGAGATCATAACCTGAGCCGAAGGCAGACGCTTCATTGACTAAGCCACCCAGGTGCCCCTATTTCACATCCTTATCAAAAAAGTTGCTTTTGATGAAGTATGACACAGGTCCCTAAATGACAAGTTAACATTACTATGCAGATCACTATGCTTTTTAAAGTAAAATTTAATAGACTCTGACCTCAAATGTTGATTAAATGAGGAGAGAAAAAAAAGTTCAAAGAAACTAGAGAGCTCTTTTTCATCAAGTGGATCTGAAAAGCTCAGGGTATATGGAATTCTGCTGTGGCTCCATCCTTCCTGGAGGAACAGGAAAGCAAGGTGAAGAAACGAATTCCTGGTGCGAGACTTGGACATCAGTGTCCATGCTCACGCTCACCTGAGAGCACACTAGAGAGCCCTGCCACCTCGGGACTCCTGCCATTTCACACAGCCTGCTTCCAGCATCTGGTTGGTATAACACATGGGAAAAGCGACAGGATTTACTTTCAGTTCTGAGAACCATGACTCACCCCAATACTCTGTCAACTATGGCTACATTTGTAGTATTTAAAAAAAAAAAAAAAAGGAAGAACAGGAAGAAGAAAAAGGAAAGGCAAAACATCTCAAGACCAGGAGGCAGGGCACCTAGAAACCTACCACCTCTCAGTTCTGTCAAGTGATCAATAATTCCTCTTTCATAAAGCTGTTTTCAAGAAAAATCTAAGTTTTGTGTCCTCTCAAAATGGTCTTTCATGCTTTTAAATGAAATTAGAAGATATTATTACAAAGTAGTTTTCCTTTCTTCCTGGACTTTCTACAAGCAATGTTTCCATGGCATAAGAAATCTAGTTTCAGGACTGTAATTCCATGATAGTACGTGAGTAAACTAATTTAAATATGCACAGATCTAGAAAGTGGTATGTGAAGGGGCAGGTAACCTATGCCTGCAGAGTTTGATTATATTTTATTTTACTCACATCTATAAAATCCCTTTTTACTTCCTATTCCTCTAGAAGACATGGTCAGTGTTTCTCAGAAGCTGGGCAGGTTTTGGCCAAGTTTCTGAGGTGACATTAAAGGCCTGAGATTTATCAATGTCTGCGGCACAGTGAAATGTTCCCTGAAACATACACCACTCAGGCTGTAGGAGGAGGTGCTGCCCTCACCTCAAAGAAACTGCCACTGCAGTTCACATCGGGCATGTCAACCCACATGTCTTCCACATACATCTGCAACCAAACAACTCCTCCCAAATAAGTAGCTCTGGTGTTATCCTCATTCCACAGAGGAAAGGTGTTGGGAAGGGCCTTGGCTAGCTGAGTGCAGAGTTACATTCAGGACCCTTCTCCTCTGACGATGCTCTACCACCCGGTATTTTGTGAGTCAGGTAAGTGCATGTGCTTGGTCCACCAAGCTCACATCTTCTAACAGCACAGACGAATGCACCTAAGTGTGTAGACCTGCCAAGGAGTCAGGATGGAGGGGACTTAACAGATGGGTAGGCTCACACCTGGAGGTGAAGGGTGGATCCAGGCACAGGGCACAGAGCATGTGGCCCTGAGGGGACAAAGCCAGCCCTCTGCGCTCTCCCTGCCTCTCTGCTGTATTTCCTTCTGGTTCGTACCATCACAGCAAAGAGCCTGTTTTCAAAAGGCTGTTCGGCTAGAGTAAGAATTCCGGATGTTTTTTGTACTGATGGAAACAATACAAATCCCCTTCTCCAACCCTATGCACAGACAGCGAGAGCCTGGGGTGACCGATGTGAAGAGCATTTATTCCCCTCCCGCCAGCAGGGTCTTTACCAGGTCAGCCCGTGGTGAAAGCCCATCTCCACCCTGAACAACGGAGCACAGACACTAAGCAATTTTGCCCGACAGCAGTGTTTTATTGTTATGACACTGTCTTGTGACCCACTTTACTCCCTGCTCCTTACTTCTTGGTTATAAGCAGTAATTAGTAATGTCAGCGTTCTGGCTGGATTGCTCCAGGCCCATTAATAATGCAAGAGTAGGAACAGGATGGATGCGTAAGTGTACAACAGAGGTTTCAAGGTTAAAAGCAGTAATGGAGAGAGCTATGGTGGGGGGCGGGGGTGTGGTGGTGGTGGTGTGCAGGTGGTGTTGTTAGGGGAGGAAGAGAGTATGTGTGTAAGATAGAGGGAGAAGGATGAGGGATAAAGAGAGATATGGAGAGAAAAAGAGATTTAAATCTATTTTTTGAAATGTGCAGCTTCCCTTTAGGGCAATATGTATGGCAAAGCACAACTTCCCAGTGTCCTCAATCAAGCTTGCACTCTCTTCTGGGTGGACACACATTTCTGGCCACCTGGCAGGGAGCATGTCCCTGCTAAGTCTCTGGGACTGGAGAGTTACTAGTGTATGAAATTGAGGTCAGAGGAAAGTATACTAGTATCTTTCAAACATATTTTCGATGTTTTAAATGACTTCTCTTATAAAAGGCAATGCCTAATGCCTGCTTGTTCAGCAGAACTGGTACCTTCCCACTTAATGCTTTTAAAGGAAAGTCAAGACAAGTGATGCAGAACAGGCCCTGGGTTTGGCAGCCAGGCCCTCCCTCATGGAAGACAAGATTGCGTTGTTACGACTGCTTCTGCATCTCTGCAAATCCCCCAAAGCACCACGGTTCCAAGGGGGATTTCAAAAGGTACAATATCCCGACATTCCTGCAAAGAGCTTCACAGAACTGAATGACCACACACAAGCCTGCAAATCATACATGGAAAAGGATTAGAACAGCTATTTGAGAAATAGTCGCTTGGTAGGTGGGGGAGGGGCCACACAGCAAGGCTGACCACCACCCGTGACTCCTGAGCTGCTCCTGTGACTCCTGAGCTGCTATCTTCACTGTCTTTTAAAGTAGAGAAGGATTTGCTACTAAACCTTTTATTTGTACCTCGCATACCAAAAGTGAGCTGTTTTACATACTAGGAAAATAACAACTGTATCTGTTAGTTTCACAACCAAGGGCAGACATTTTAAAAACTGGTCATCGTAATGCTTAGGTGAATCAGAACCCATTCTTACTTGTGAGTCAGAAATAGTCTCTGTGGGAAAAGGAAGCAGCTGGAAGCAGTCTTGAATGGTAACTAATGAAAGCTGTATTTATCCCCATGGGGCTCACTTTGGGGCCATGGTTTTCTCACTGGTTGCATATACTGTCCAGCAGCTCCTGAGCACGTGCTGTAGATGGGGCTCCTGCAGAAAGGCCACTGAGAAGAAAGGCAGAGCTGCCGAGTTCCAGCTTTTTTCACTTGCCCTGAAACCCCACCACCTCACATATAATCTGAGGCCATGCACTTTTTTTGAGGGAGGTGAAGTCGGCCCCCATGACGATCCAGGAAAAATGGCTATAGGCTTGAAAATACATAAGCACAGCTTAAAAATCACATTTCTACTTTTCAAGTTCCCTTAAAACCAATAAAACAAAATCCCTTTGCTTTAAAATTTCAGCGTTGACTGGGTTGATGAAAATGGGTGCATTATTTTTTGAAATGAAGGAGTAATGGATGCATGACCCCCTCCCACCCCCAGTGGGCCTCCACTAAGGCAACTCCTGGGGATCAGTGCAAGAAACTGCCTTTCCGCATGGATTTCCTGTACATGTCAGCACACCTCTCCTGTGCTCATCTGAGACCCACCCGCTGCTCTATATCTGGCTTTTTTCACCTAACAACATATTGGGTGCAGTTCCCTGTTGGCACTACTGGACCCATATCATCCTTTTAGATCTTATGGTACACCATGGGCTGGCTGACTGGAGTTCATGGGCCATATCTGACCGGCTGCCTGTTTTTATGAACATGATCTTCCTGGATCACAGTCATGTTCATTTGTTCTACATTGTCCAGGGTTAGTTGTGAGCTACAAAGGCAGGATGGAGTTGCTGTGACAGACTATATGGTTAGAAAAGCCTCAACTGCCTGCTATTGTGCCCTTCATAGCACAAGCCTGCCATCCCCTGGTGTGTGCCACTGTATGCCTGCACCAAAATATATTTAACTTGTTTCCTGTTGATGAACATTCAAGTGGAAAATTCCTTACTCCTTAAAATTCCTTGTATTCCTTAAGAATAAAATTAAACTCTGTAAATGCTGAGAGGCATTAAGATAGCTGAGGAAGAGACGAGCAGCAACGAGCTGGGAAGAGGTCAGCATGGAGGAGGCGGCTTAAAGAGGGAACTTCAGGGTGAGCTATAACCTCCCAAAGTGTCACTTCCTCTTTTCAGAGGAAGCAAGAGGCGAACTGTAGGTCTTCTGATAAGAGGAAATCCCCCTTTGCTATATCAAAGCTACTCCCTGTGTTTGTGTTTTTCTAAGTTTGGCAAGGCTGCCTGAAGCATACTGTGACCAAATTAGGAAGTGAGCAGGCTGCTGTCTCTAAGCTGGTCACCACATGGCCAGGACGCCCAGGCATGCGTAGACAGTGATGGATGGGAGGGAGAGGCTACATCCAAGAAGGAAATGCTATTTGCTTGAGAAATTAGCCTTATAAAAATTGCACTTAATAAGTGTTCTGTAAGATGAAATTCTCTTGCTGCTGCTGACAACAAAGGCTTCAAAGTTTCTACAAAGACTGAGTGTGACAGGCAGTGGAGACAAATTCTTTTGGGTGTTATTTTGTTTATTCCCACGGCAGTGAGGATATTGAGAAGTAACAGGGAAAAATACACCAATCAGTTCTTTAATAGATTAAGAAGATATTTACTTATACATTGCTGACAAAAAAAAAGAATTTAGACAAGTCATGCTAAAAAAGAATTGTGTAAATACTCCATTTTACCACTGCCTACCTAATTGCTTTATTTGCTTAAACATTAAGGTTTAAACTAATCATATATATATATATGTATATATATATATATATATATATATATATAATTTTTAAAAAGACTTTATTTATTTATTCATGAGGGACACAAAGAGAGAGGCAGAGACACAAGTCGAGAAAGAAGCAGGCTCCCTGTGGGGAACCAGACATGGGACTCGATCCCAGGACCCTAGGATCACATCCTGAACCAAAGGCAGACGCTCAACCAATGAACCATTCAGGCGTCCTTAAACTAATCCTATAGTTTCCAACAAGGTCTAGGAATGTGATACTGAATCATTATACTGAACTTCTTTCTGCCATCTCTGCTCAGTGATATTCTCTTCCAGGAATGACTTCTGAGTTAACTTTTGATTCTGAGCCAATGAGCTGAGAATCTATCCTGACCACCAGTTCTATTTGGGTAATAAAGTTTAAACTTGAAAATCCTTGCTTTCTTCCCAAATTTTCAGATCAGCAAGATTTTTGGACATGGTTTTTATTCCCTGAAGAATGTGCCTGGTTCAGTTCCAACATCCACTATGAAATCAGATGTACAGTTAAGACTTAAGGTAAGTGTAGGGGCGCCTGGGGGGCTTAGTCAGTTAAGCATGTGGCTCAGGTCATGATCTCAGGGTCCTGGGATTGAGCCCTGAGTAGCGTTCTAATCTCAGCAGGGAATCTGCTTGTCCCTCTCCTTTTCTGTTCTTCCCCTGCTCATGCATGCTCCTCTCACTCCAATCAATGAAAATTAAAAAAAAAAAAAAAAAAGGGTTAAGGTAAGTATAAATGACAAAACTTAGTCCTTAGTCCTTCTTTACAGGAAAACTTTTGCAGGAGCCAGGCAAAAAGATGTGGGCACAGTTCCTGGCTCAATCTGAGAACATGCTCTTTCTAGGGCAGTGGGCACTCTGAGAGAAGGCAGAGGCCCAGGGCAGAGGTCTGCGCAGGCGGCCATATTGTGGCATGGGGCTCCTGCTCAATGTATGCTGAGATGGTATTCTGGTTTCTTCACCAGGCTGTTACGGGGTGGGAATTTTGTAGCCACTCTAATGTTGTCAAAATAGCTAAAAGTTTGCTTTCTACCTACTCCTATGATTCTGAACATTTATTTACAATCACCTAGAGTCCATGAATCTTACAGCTAACAACATTACAAAGGATAGATACTTTTTGGAAGGCTCTGGCTGACTGACACATAAATCCACCAATTAAGAACTGTATTTCGGGATGCTCAGGGCATGATCCTGGGGTTTCAGGATCAAGTTCTGCATTGGGCTCCCCTGCTGGAAGCCTGCTTCTCCCTCGGCCTAGGTCTCTGCCTCTCTGTCTCTCTCATGAATAAATAAATAAATAAAATCTTAAAACAAAACAGAACAAAACTGTATTTCTATTAGTCTGGGTCTCTATGGCCCACCATTAGCAGAGGCAAACTGTATACGGATGGACAACTGAGGACATATACAGTTAGAGAGCTATCCCTGAATCCAGAGCCCATGTATAACTGAAAGACAGAAATTGGGTAATTTCCTCAAGCTATATTAACCTCTTCCTTTTATCTCCACAATGAAGGTGTCGGGGCTATACGGTCTCCCAGGTATCCTTTATAAATCTAGCACCTGAAATTACAAATTGAGAAAACCAGATGCCAGTATTACAGAACTACCTGTAGGCAGGCTCAGCGTAGCTTCTCCGAACAGGGTTTGAACTACGCATTCATATTCCCACCATATGAGCATAAGATGCCAAGGATACCCACGCCTGTTCTGACCTCACCCTGCCCAATCAGATGGCATGCCTCCCACTCTCAGCTCTGACTACTGCCGCCACCCTGCAGCCTGGCCTAAGTAGGAGGTGTGCCCGGCAAAAGCACCACTGTGCTCTCTCCCTGGCTGTCTTCTGCTTTCTCACTGCAGTGCAGAAGAACCATGGCTCTACACAAGCTTCATTGCCCTTTTATGGTAGAAAAATGAATTGCTTGCCCAGCAGTGGAGCCGAGAGAGATGACAGAACGGAAAGTTGTCATTTGTTGTGGTTTTGGCAGCAACAGAATAGAGTGTTCTCCTCTCAGCCACCCTTGGATGGACAGTGCACGCCAGGCATTCAGCAGGGGAAAAGCAAACCCCAGCCAAACTGCTCCCAGATGCATTCCTTCCTTGCTCTGCCTGCAAAGGGATGTGTTTATTTATGAAGAGTGTCAAGTCTTATTTTGGTGGAGATGCACTTTTTACAAAACAAGGTTTAAAAAGGCCGTTTGTGTTCTGCTGGAAGATCTAAGCAGAGGTGCTCCAGAAAACATGTTTCCAATCAGACTGCATCCAAGGAACAGCTTCATTTCCTTGCACAATGAGGTTGTGGGACTGGAGCTGGGCAGGGAGGTGACCTTGCTTGAAGGAGGGGCTGCAGCTGTTGCTGAAGCCCAGCCCAGGCCATTCCCTGTCTCCTGCATGGTTCAGAGGGATGGAGGAGTAGCCACTGACTCCAGATAAATACATTCCTGGGAAAACACACCAATATCCAAGTCCCTGGGGTAACAAACAGCAGTTGGTACCAGAGGGCCTTAAATTGTTTGCATTTCTGTCAGGAGGCCCACAGGAAAAAAAAAAAACAAAAAAAAAAAACAGGCCTCACAGCAGCTGGGAAAACATGTTGCAAAAGGAGAATTAGGCAATTCTCTGTATGCACATCGGAGTTAGGGAAATTAAGCTTATCTGAGCGAGAGAAATTAAGCTTATCCAACATGCTTTCAGCTGGAAAACAAGCCTTTTTTAAATGGGTGGGGAAAAACTTGTGATGGTTACATGGTTTCTTCCATATTTAAAGCATCCAAGGACTAAAAAAACAGCTGGAAATGTAGCAAAGCAGCAGTCACTATAGGAGGAGCCATGTGTCTGGTTTTGCAGTAGCCAGCACTGTGGACCCCTCTACCACAGCACCCCCAATCCCACCTCCACTACCAAGAGGGGGGTGTACTCCAGGGACTGCTGGCCTCCTGCACATGTGTGCCTAGGATGTGTCCACTGCCAACCTTGGACTGTCTGCCTCTACCACCACTCTTAACTGCTGCTGTCTCTCCCTTCTGGCCTGGCACCCCAGTCAGCCCCAGAAGACTGGTGTTTCCCTAGGCCAATTCACTCACACTGAGGCCTTCTGGAGAAGACTAAAAGAATGCTAGCACATGTCCACAGCACTGTACAAATGGGCTTTGGGACTAGAGGGTTTGTTAACCAAGGACCATGAGACCACTGTGCATTCCCAGGTCTCGGGTTGCTACGTCACCAGAAGAGACCAGATGTTCCAGCCTCTCCCCACCCCCATGCCCTCTTTCATGGCTCTACAAGGCCCATCCATCCTCCCACCAGCACTTTGATCATACCATTCCTACATCATCCCTACATCAGGGTCACAAGAGCTGTGTGTATGTGTGTGTGGGGGGGTCTGGGATCAAGAGTCAGGCCCCTGTTTTGCACAGCCCTTTTCTATCTGTAGTCTACTTCTCTCCTGCTCTGTTACACACATCTACTGGCTGACCTCTGAACAGTTCTGTCTGAGTCACTCCCTGGCCAGGAATACCGGTCTACCTGTTAGAACTGTCAGGCCAAGATCTAGTTCTCCCACAAAGTGTTTCCAGACTGTCCCCTCCCCTGGCTCCCTCCAGTAGTCCCCATCACCATCTACTACTTAGCTGTCTGCACAAGGAGCTGGCCTTCCTGACCTAGATCTCAGTGTAGGGCTGTCACTGACTCTTGTATTTCTTCGGACATAGTAATGCTAAAAAAAAAATCTGCTAAACAAATGACCAAATTCCAATCAAAGTCCATCAGCCTGTATGCTGAGCAAGCCTATGCTGAGCGAGCAGCTAAGGAACATGTTTAGAGAAGACAGAAGAAATGTAGGGAGAATGGGGCACAAAAGCCTCATTGGCTTCCACACAACTATAGCAAGGCAAAAGTTTTAGGAAGGAGTGAGTCCAAAAGAAGAATTGCACAGCAGACAGGGCCATGGTGACAGAGGCTCGGGGGTGGGGGGTAACCCCTGCCTGGAGAGAAAACTGTTGCTGAGAGAGCTAAGGGGAGGTCAGAGTGGGCACCAGCCCTGGGAGAGAAGAGGCGGCAGCTTTTATGGGAGGGGAGAGGGCTGGGAGCTTAAGATTGTGGCAACTGGAGATGTTTAGAGCAGCAAAATCTCATTGAAGAGGAGAGAGGAAGGGAAAAGGAAAACTGTAGTCAAAGATAAGAGAAGAAAAAGTTGTGATCTACGTCACTCTCTGGGCTAAAATCTCAATCAGCTTCTTGGGTGTAGGGAGCTTTTGAAACTTCAAATGCTTTTCATAGGAATTTCTGATGGAAAATAAAACTGAAAAGTGCTTTTATGAGGCTATAGGGATTTGATATGAGAAACTCAGTCTGTCTCTCTTTGAAAAGCAAATACCAACACCAGTTTGAAAACCCTCAGTATTGGAAACCAGGGACTTTGGACTGGAAGGACACTTGAAAGGTCATCTAGTCTCTTCTCTGGCCTTGAAGCTGCACCATATGCTGGAAGTCATTCCAGAGAAAGGAGTCTATCCAAAGTTGTCCAAAAGCCTCCAGCAGGGCCCTGGCACAGGGCCCCAGGTTCCCAGAACCCGTTTCACTGGTTACATTATAGTCTAGTGATCTTGGAATTCCTGGGAGCGATCTTGAATTCCTGGGTAGCTGAAGTCTTTTTATTCAGGGAAGCTGGAAAACAGTAGGTCCCTACCACTCCTACAGAAGAATCTTACACGAACAGAGAAACCACACACACACACACACACACTAAGCCTTCCCTCCTCCAAGATGATCAGCCCTTTTATCTTCCCACAAAGAGCTGCTGACATTTTTCCTATTATGTAACAAATTTTACTCCTCTCTTAAAAAAAGTGACCATGCTACAGAATTGGACACCTGAGTAAGGGTCTTTCCAGTTCCCAAGAGTAAGATGCCTTCAAAGCAATGAAGTAGGTAAGAACACAGATACAGAAAAGCTAAGTGAAACTAGTTTTTAATATGGTATTTTTAAAATTAACTTTTTATTAAGAAAAAATTTAAATATATAAAAAAGTAGGCAATAAACATGAGTGATGGGTCTCCACATACCCATCTGTCAGGCTTAATAAGGATCATCTCAGGGCCAATCAACTTTTTGTACTCCATCTACTCTCCCATCCTCTTGCCCAGTGTAATTTTATTTTATTTTTTTTTAAGATTTTATTTATTTATTCATGAGAGAAGCAGAGACACAGGCAGAGGGAGAAGCAGGCTCCCCAAGAGGAGCCCGATGTGGGACTCGATCCTGGATCTTGGGATCATGCCCTGAGCCAAAGGCAGACGCTCAACCGCTGAGCCACCCAGGGGTCCCGCCCAGTGTAATTTTAAAGCAAATCTCAGAGGCACATCATTTCATTAGTATCTCCAAAAGATAAGGACTCCTAAAACCACATACCCAAATCACACCTAAAGCTGCACAATACCAAGTAAGGCATCCCTGGATTTTAACTCCTGATATTGTTATCTGCTAGCTGTGACTGACCAGAGAAGGAGCAGAAGTCCCTAAGAGAGACTACTGGTAAGAGCTCTACTGGCATGCCCCTCAACATCTGCCTGTTTAACAAGGTACCAAACCCCCACCTCACAGGACCCCGACGACCACCTTTGCTCTTTCTGATAGAATGACACAAGAATTGTGGTTGTGCTTCTTACCCTGACCTTGGCAGACTGGACTTAGTTTGTCAGCACTGATCTTAGTCACCAAGGTCATTCTGAGCCTGTTTACTCATGGAGCATTAATATGTGGTGCAGATACAGAGCACATAGCTGCCATTCAGTTTCGAGAGATGGCAGGTCTGGCTCCTGTGACAGTGGAGATGAAGGGCAATGGGTGCTGGGTCTGGGCGGTTAATCCCACTTAAAACAGTAAACTGGCAGACAGATACAGACACGCATTTCTAATCGTGGTCCTGGAGGTGGCCATGCAGCCTCTGGGGACTAGAGAGGTGACAGAGGTTCTTCTCATTCTCTGTATGTTTGTTTCAAAGTCAGGGAGGACACTGAATGGTAAAACACCATTTACATTGCTCAGGCACTACACAGCAATAGGAAAATGACCTTGAATCCAACAGCACACACGAGAAATTTCACCCTGCAACAGCTCTGCTCTATGCTTTAAGCATTCCTCTTTGCTCCTGTTTCCCTTGCCCACATTCCTCCTCCCTGACACAGACACCCACAGGGAGATGGGGTGTTTTCATGCCTCTGTTATTACCATAGCAACAATTTCTCTTCTACCTGCAAGGGTGGAAGCCCTGCAGTGTTCTGTGCAGAGAACGCAAAGAGGGGACATGAAGGCATTATGCTCCAACACATAGATGCACACACATGCATGCACGTGTGATGCACATACATACTCCTCCCAAGGACACTGCAATGAGAACTGGTAAAACAATTTTTTTTTTCTTTTTGGTAAAACAAATTAAATCAAAATGCTGACACCTGGTCACACAATTAGTGAATAGATAAAAAAAAAAGGCAAATGACTATAAAGAGATATTTTGTAGATATCAATTCCTGAGGGATTTTTTAACATGAAGATTTCTAAACACTGTGAATCAAAATGCATCTCTCCTTTGATGAGGCCACAGGCACACACACAAAAGCCATTAAGTTATTTTAACAAAATATATGAAGGCACTAAACAAATAATGTGTGGTTTCCAGAAAGAGGCACTTAAAGCTTATGATTCCTATATGGTTTGTGAACAGGGCTAGGCTGAAGTGCCCATACAAGTCTGTTAATTCACAGTCTCTTTCTTTACATACCACAGACAATGTATCTTAGTAGAAACTCAAACAAAAGAGAGACAAGGAAATATGTCCTTTTACTACAAGGACAGTGAAAGGTGAGCAACCCTGACCTCCAGGCCTGCCTGCTACAATAGGGGTTGGTGGAATGGTCAAGATTCAAAGATGAGCACCTTCCCGAGAAGACAAAAAACATAACCCGTGAGTCATGGAGACTAACCATGGACTTTTTATCTTCACTTTGTGACTAATTCTGAGTTCTCTAGCAAAAAGTACTATCGTTTTTCTAGGTCCTTCCTACATTCATCTCTTTAAATATTATTCCCTGAGATGCCAATCCTTTCAGACAGGGATAAATAAAAAAATGTATCAATGAGAAACCCAAGAAGAGGTCGTCACACAGCAGTGCTGTGGACCAAGCAACTGAGACTCACAGGGCAGACCCATGGGTAGCCTTCAATTAGGACACAGTTCTCCCCAAGGTAGCGGAGGTCCTTCTCTGAACCTGAATGATGTGGGCTGAAGTGACAGCTACCATTTCTTACAGAAAGTATTAGCACAAAATTTAGCTTAAAAAAACCTATCCCCTTTCCACTGTGGCATGCTAGTAATAAATGAGTTTTCGGGGCACCTGGGTGGCTCAGTGGTTGAGCGTGTCTGCCTTTGGCTCTCAGGTCATGGTCCTGGGGTCCTGGCACTGAGTCCCACATCGGACTTCCTGCAGACAGCCTGCTTCTCTATGTATTTGCCTTTCTCTGTCTCTCTTATGAATAGATAAATAGAATCTTTAAAAAAAAAAAAAAGTTTTCTGAGTACATGATCTGAAAGGCTAAGTAAGGTATGTGAGGAGTCATTTTTTGGTTCCTCATGGGACCTTACATCTGCCCATGTTAGGGGAATCCCACACTCCTGCAGGAGATTTTACAAATCTGGGAGAGGGTCCTCCTTTCTAGGTATTCCTCACCTGCACGCACTGTTGGCATCAGTCTCCACCTTTCCTGTGCGGCAGCTGTTTCCTGACCTCAGATGTGCAGGCACTGGAGCACATGCTTCTCCTATCTTAGGCTGTTGACTCCTCTGCCCTCACTTTATGAGACCCAGTGGACGCATCACTGACTTTCCCCAGTAGTCTGCAAGGTAGGTGCAACCATTCTCACTGTACAGATGAAAAAACTGTGGCTCAGGGAGGAGATGTATTTACCCTAAGTCTCAAAGCCAAGAAATGGAAGAGCTGGAAGGAAAGCATGAGCCGGTTTAATATCAAAATCTCCTGTGTTCCCTATGACGCCAGACTGTCTCCTGAGCTGTAGCAAAGGTAATGGCCATAGGCACCTTGCCACTTGCAGCTTTGCAGCGCCCAGCCCAGTGCCGGGTCCAGAACAGCACGTCAGTGAATACTTCTCACACAGTGCTCCTCAAGAGAAATCTCAACACTCACAACTCACAACCAGCGTAAGTGGTTGAGCACTGCTGACAGAGGAGGGACACAAAGCCTCTTCATTTTCAACAAGAAGTTCTGTGATTTGTCTCCTGGAAGGGGGTAACATTTTAACCATCTAGAGTAGCTTCCCTGGGTGAGAAAAGAAGCACCAGAATGTTCTCTGGGGGCAAGGCAAAGTAATGCCCACCTCCGGGGGGTGGGGGTGGGGGGACGAGAAAAGAAGTGAACACCCAAGTCCACACCAACAGCTCAGCCTGTCTTGGACCACTTCGGCTCTGAAATGCACTCTTCTGCCTGCTAGAGAGGCAGTGCTAACCTGAGTTTCCAGGGGAGAAGTGGTTGCGCCAGCCCTCTGGAGGGGCAGCTCTGGAAGCACTGCTGGTGCCCCCTTACCAGCCTCCTAGCCTCCTCTAAGGCAGGCCAGGAAGGAGAGGAGGTTGTTTTCACCACTCAGTGCCCAATATCAAGTGACAGAAAACATGAAATATAAGAATAAAAACTACTCCTGTAGGGCTAAAGGGAAGCAAAAATAAGTGTTTTATTCATATTGGCTTTTGTGTTTTACTTGTAGGTATATATTTGTGTATATGTGTGTTATACGTATATTTTTAAAGATTTTTTTATTTTTGAACAACCTCTACGCCCAACGAGGGGCTTAAACTTACGACCCCAAGATGAAAAGTTGCAAGCTCTACTGACTGAGCTAACCAGGTGCCTCCTATGTACTTATGTATATATTTTACCCTTCCTCCCCTTAGGTAGATGTCTATCTCCCTTTTGAATAAGTGTGCAAACAACAAATACGGTATTTATAGGACTTTTATTGGGAAGGTTGGGAAGGAAAAGAGGTAAGCAATATTCTGCCTTTTGTTGTTTTTATTCTTGGGAACACACACACACTGAGAGAATCAGGTTCTCTATTCCTAGTGTTAGATGTGTTAAGATGTCAAGTAATGAATTATCAGCCAGAATCTCCTAAGGATCAAAAAGCCTATGATGAACACATTCACTATGCTGTCTGCTATGAGGAATTTTAAAAACTGAAAAGTGACAAAAACATTAAGTCAAAAATAGAGTTAGATCCTGAAAGCTCATTGCCACGATGCCAGCTCTGCTCTGTGCCTGACTGGAGGATGGCTCACAGGGATGCTGCTTAGGATCTACTCTGGCATTATGTCTGAGGCCGGGAAGCCTCCCTCTGGGTTCTCACCACTGGGTAGATACTATCACTCCACACCTCCATGGCCATTTATTTCGGGTGGCTGTGGGGAACACAGGGAGCTGAGAGCCCTGTGAGGTACTTATCCAACATGGGTGCATACCATGCAGCCTGCGGTCTTAAGCTATTTTGCCAAAACCCTCCAGCTCTGAAGGAAGTGATTCACCTTGTGAGTAGGGGCAGGCCAAATTCCTGAGAGGGAATTCCCACCCCACCCCACTTCTTTTGTGGACTTGCATTATGAAGCATGGACTTCCATGCCAGTGAAAAAGCCCTCATTCTGGGACTTAAAAATCCTTTTGTTACCCATTTGTTTCTTGTCAACATAACTTCCTGAATAAAGATCCTCCCTGATAGTGGGGACAAGAGGATCAAGCTTCATTCATATCTAGATAAATGTAAATGCCTATGCTCAGCACAGGAGTCAGCTGACTGGCTGGGCCTCAAATTATAGTGCTGCTAATAAGTGCCAACCGTCCACTGTCACAGCTGGAGCCGCCCTGGCACTGACAGCTGGTCCAGGCTCATTTACATTCTCTGCACGCAGCCATTCAGCTACTGTAGGCGGCTGCAGATGCCTGTTTTTTAGCAACAAACTGGTTCACTGCAGATGTGAATTTTGGTTATATTTCACTGCTGTAGAGTCGGTAACACTGAATGCTACAAAGGATAAGATAGGGCCTGGAAACAGTAGAAAAAGAGTAAGAAAGAGAAATGAGAAACACAGGGAAAAATGGTGAGAGAGACAAAGGAAAACAAGTACAAGTGACACCGGGAAAAGACAAGTGGTTGTACAGCCACACTCACTCTCTTGGCTTCACTAAGGAACACCAAGCCAGGTGTCCTTCACAGTTCTTTTTGCCTAAAGTCTTACACCCAATGGGTTTCCCTCCTTTAGCGCTTACTTCATGAATAGACTTAAACCTCCACCTTGTAGCTCTGGCCACCTTTCTGGAAAGCTCCATGTACAAACCTCTGAATTTATGGAGCAAAGCTATGGTTTTGGAAAGGTAGAGAAAGACTCAACAGGGAAATTCTGACCCTCAGAATAAATATTCCAGAAGCACTGCTTTCAAATCTCCTTTTATCTAACACTCTGCAGTCCCACACCAAACATTTTCAATTCGTTCCTAAAAACAGCATGCTGAAAACAAACTGGATGAATCCTTTATCTGTGAACACACAGGGCGCAGAGGGCCTTGACAAAAGCATTCCATCATATCAATGAAACAAAGACTCTCTCCCCATTTCATCAAAGATACAGTATCTTATTCTCTTAAGGGATTTTAGAGGAATGATTCCAGGCATTCAAGCCTGCCTCTAGATAATGCATTAATATAAACGCCTCATCTGGAGTGACAAGTTCCTGGAAATCTAACCGGAGCTTAGATTACTGGCAAAGACACTGCAATGAGGAAGCAGATGCCCTTAGTCTCACATGGGCCAAAATCAGTTTGTGGCTTATTTCTTAAAACATTAGCAATCCTCAAGGATTAATGATTGGTTTAGCTACCTAGTTGAAAAGAAACAACGTCATAAGGAGAATTCGTGTAATTGAAAAGGTAAATGCATAGGTTCTAAAAACACGACATCTCTGCTATTAAATTCTGAATGCACATAGTGGTTTGCTTTGGTACTAAGCCTAAAAGAATTCTGTTTATGAGAGTGTCTTGCTGACTGACATACTTCTGAAATGCTCCAGAGAACTGTTCGTGGAGTACCAGTGCCATCTCGTGGTGACTCCTCTCCATAGCACCTAATAAGGAGGGACCAGCTTAGTTCTAATGATGAGGTGAGTGAACTCTCCCCTCCTGGTGAAGGACCCTCTGTCCCTGCCTCAGGTTCCCAAGACAGTTTTACTTTATTTTTCATGGTGGGCTAAATAAACTCTGCAAACCTTACCCTAATGGTGAAAAGTATCCAGAATGTGGATGCTCTCATCTTCAGGGACGGTCAAGTTCTGAAGCACAATTCATTGAGAACATCTTATGATGCATTCTTTTTACTGGAAAATGTTACTAAGGGACATAAATGGAAATATATGGAAATATAAAATTTGAACTTATTAGGACTGACTTTAATGATAAGAATTTCCCCAAACTCATCTAATGAATTTGAGGTGATTCTAAATCAAAATGCTATAAGCACTCTAACTCCTGTGATCTACTTCCTGGATGCCCTGCCATAGGCTTTCCGTGCTCCCAGCTCATTCCCTGTCACCATGGTTCCCTCCTTCCAATGCTTCTTACTCCTGACTACAAAGTTTTCCTCTAGGCTACATCTTGCCTCATGTTCCTCACCCCAGTCACTTTCTAAGTAATTACTGAGCACCTACTATGTGCTAGGCATAAGCAAGACATACACATAGAGTACCTCCATCCTCAAAACTCTACATGTCTAAAACAGAATCAACCGAATTTCTTTTCTCCTGGAATCTTTTTCTATTTGTCTTTTTTTTTTTTTTTTTTTTGAGAGAGGGGAGGGGAGAGGTAAGAGAGGGAGAGAATCCTAAGCAGGCTCCATGCCCAGTGTGGATCCCAATGTGGGACTTGATCCCATGACCCTGAGATCACAACCTGAACCAATCAAGTGTTGGATGCTTAACTGACTAAGCCACCCAGACACCCCTCTTTTTCTATTCTATTTGCAATTGTATGTGAATAGCATCATTACCTACTTAGTGGACCAAACCAGAGAAGTCAGTCATCGGGACTTCTCCCCACCTCTAGTCAGAATTTCTCCTTCTAATCCTATCTTCTCATTACTCTTACTCTTCAAATCTGCTCCTTTTCTCCACCCCCATCATCCATTTTGGTTCTCATGATCTGTATCAGTCAGCACATGCTAGGTTATGTTGTTGGAATAGACTCAAACTTCAGTAGCTCAAAACAGAGACTTATTTCTACATGTTCATCTTGGCAGAAGAAAAAGACACAACGAACCATCAGCTCTCTTTTTTGTTGTGTTAAAAGAACACTTTAGGGCAGCCTGGGTGGCTCAGCGGTTTAGTGCCACCTTCGGCCCAGGGTGTGATCCTGGAGACCTAGGATCGAGTCCCACGTCAGGCTCCCTGCATGTAGCCTGCTTCTTCCTGTGTCTGTGCGCCTTTCTCTCTCTCTCTCATGAATAAATAAATAAAATCTTAAAAAAAAAAAAAAAGGAACACTTTACATGAAACCTGCCCTATGAACAGATCTTCAAGTGTAGAGTACAGTATTGCTAACTACGCATATAATAGCTTTTGTATCTCAGGTGACTGAAATTCCACATCTATTGCATGGCAGCTCCCTCTTTCTGCCTCTCCTGGTCTCTGGCAACCACCATTCTAGTTTCTGCTTCTGTGAGTGACTACATACCTCCAGTATATGGAATCATATGGTATTTTTTTTTTGTGAAGGGCTTATCTCACTAACATAACGTTCTAAAGGTTCACCCATGTTGTAGCATGACGGGATTTCTTTCTTTTAAAATCTTGACTAATGCTCCATCGTATAGAAAGACATTTTCTTTACTCATTCATCCACGGATAGATATTTATGTTGCTTCCATATCTTGGCTATTCTGAACAATAATGCAATGAACATGAATACAAATAGCTCTTCAAGAACCTGTTTTCAATCGACAAATACTCATAAGTATGATTGCTGGATCGTATAGCAGTTTTATTCCTTGATTTTTTTTTTTTTGGATTTTATTTATTTATTCATGACAGAGAGAGGGAGAGAGAGAGAGGAAGAGACACATGCAGAGGGAGAGGGAGAGAAGCAGGCTCCATGCAGGGAGCCCGACATGGGACTCGATCCCGGGTCTCCAGGATCAGGCCCTGGGCTGAAGGCGGCGCTAAACCGCTGAGCCACCCGGGCTGCCCTATTCCTTGATTTTTAAAACAAATTTTATCAATATATCTATCCATCCCCCACCTCCACATCCAGTGTGGAGCCCAATGTGGGGCTTGAACTTACAACCCTGAGATTGAGACCTGAATTGAGATCAAGAGGCAGATACTTAACCAACCAAGCCACCCTGGCACCCCAAGATTTTACTTTTCCCCCCAAAAATGTTCTCAGAATTTTATTTTTAAGTGATCTCTACACCTAATGTGGGGCTAGAACTTACAACCTTGAGATCAAGAGTCACACGTTCCACCAACTGAGCCAGTCAGGCGCCCCTAATTTTAATTTTTGGAGGACACTCAATACTGCTTTGATGCACCATTTTACATTCCCATCAACACTATTTTCTTTTTTCCTTTTTTGTGATAGTGAGCATCCTAGTAAGTGTAAAATGACCTCACTGTGATTTTGATTTGCATTTCCCTGATGATGAGTGATGCTGAGTGCCTTTTCATGTATCTGTTGGCCATGTGTATGTTCTTCTTTGAAGAAATGTCTATTCAAGTCTTTTGCCCATTTTTTAATTGGCTTAATTCTGATTGGTTGTTATTGAATTATAGGAGTTGCTGTGTATTAGATATTAACCCTTTATCAGAGTATTACAGATATTAACCCTTAAGTATTAATTTAGTAATAATTAAGTAGTATTAATTAATTACTTTCTCCCATTCCATAGGCTACCTCTCCATTGTTGATGGTTTCCTTGCTGTGCAAAGGATTTTCAATCTGATGCAGTCCCATCTGTCTGTTTTTGTTGTCTGTGCTTTTAGTGTTATATCCACAAAATCACTGCAGAGACCAAAGGTTAGGAAGTTTCCTATGTTTTAATTTTTAATCCATTTTGATTTTTGTTTGTGGTATATGATAACATCCAATTTTCATTCCTCTGCAGGCACCATTTGTCAAGCAGAATGACCTTTCCCCATGGTGTAATCTCAGTGCCCTTGACTGCATAGGTGTGGGCTTCCTTCTGGGCTCTCTGTTCAGTTCCATGGGTCTGTAGCTGTCTTTATGCCAGTACTATACTATTTTGATTACTGTAGCTGTGTAATAAGCTTTGAAGCCAGGAAGTAAGGGGCCTTCAGCCTTGTTCTTCTTTCTCAAAATTGTTTTGGCTATTTGGGATTCTTGACAGTTCTCTACGAATTTCAGGATTTTTTTTTTTTTCCTGTTTCTGCAAAAAAAGCAGTTGGGATTTTCATAGACTGTGATTAAATCTATAAGTGGCATGGGCAGGTAGGTATGAAATTTTAACAATATCAACTCTCCAATACACTGTGTTAGTTGATTCTAATTGGGACCTATTTGGCTTCTTGAATTAGGATATCCATTTTCTTTTTCCAGATTTTGGAAGTTTTGGGCCATTATTTTTTCAAATAAGCTTTCTGTCTCTTTCTCTCTTCCCCCGAAATTCTTGCAGCGTATACACTGGTTCACTTAATGATGTCCTTCCCATTTGTGCCTCAAGCTTTCCTTATTTTTCATACTACTTCTTTTTTCTTTCTGTTCTTCTGACTAGATAATTTCAATGACCTGTCTTTGAGTTCACTGGTTCTTTCTTCTGCTTGGTCACATCCGATGTTGAATCCCTCTAGTGAAATTTTCTATCAGTAATTGTATTCTTCAGCTCCAATTTTGATTTTTCACAGTATTTTCTTTTTGTTGATATTCTCATTTTGTTCACATATCATTTTCCTGAACTTGTTGAGCATCTTTAGGACGATTATTTTGAATTCTTTGTCAGGTAATTCACATACTTCTTTTTCTTCTGGGTCCTTTCTGGAGATCTACTTTGTTCCTTTGGTTGACCATTTTTCTTCTTGTGTGTCTTGTTGCTTTGTGGTAGGGTCCATGAATTTGAAGAAAGTCACCAGTTCCAGTCTTTACATACTGGCTTTGTATAGGGAAAGATCTTTACCAATCAGCCTAACTACAGATTCCAGGGGCCTTTATTTTGGATGTGTCTTTTCTAGACCTAATGTGTGTAAATTCCCAATTAGAGAAGTTTTGCCCCCCCCCCTTTTTTTTCAGGAGCTATTTATAATCTTTTCCCCTCTGGTGTCTATATATAGTACTGCAGGTACTCTGGAGCTGTTTTAAGCTGTTCCAACTCCTTTTTGTTCTCAGGAGCCCCCAGGCATCTAGAGAATGGCTGGTCTCATCAGTGCTGAAGTGGGCAAGAGAGAAACCAGTTCCTTCAAAAACCTCCTATCCCCAGAAGCTAGAACACTGGATGCATGCTCCACTCTTCCTTTCTCTGAGGGAGAAGCTGCCAAGTTGTATCAATCGCTGCCTCTGTCTGAACTGTGGGTCCTTTGGGGGGCAGCAGCAAGCCTCCCAGCTCTCTTGTATTCTCAGATGCATCCGGGCATCTAGAGTACACAGAGTCCTGTCAGTGCATTGAGTCAGGTGAGACAATAATCAGCCCTTTAGGCAGTACTCCCCAAAGCCAGAACACCAGACACCTGGTCCAACCTTTTCCCTCCTCAGGGAGAAGCCATGAGTTGGGGTTTTCCCCAGTTCTTTCCACAATAAACAGAGAAAGGGCAATGGTGAGCAAGTGTATGTTAGTTTAAAATGTTGTCTTTGGGGGTACCTGGCAGCTCAGTTGGTAGAGCATGTGACTCTTGAATCTCGGGGTTGGGAGTTCAAGCCCCATGTTGGGCATAGAGCATACTTAAAAAAAATTAAAAACGAGTAAATAAATGTTGCCTTTGTTCTTGGCAATCTCCTGAGTCCTGGTGCTCCTTCCTGTCAGTGCTTTAGGGTCAAGAAAGATCAAAGCCGGCCCCTTAGATAGCTGCCCAAGATGTCTGAAAGCTAGATTATACTTGAGTCTTCCCTTTCCCTCCCCTGGGAAGGAGCTAGGATTTAGGGGTTTCTTGCACGTGCAGGTAGGAGGGGCTCTGGCAAGTGAGTTCCATGAATTTTCCTACAGGCTTCAATGCAGCTGGCTATTGAACTATTTGGAATGCGGGAACCTCTTAACTGGTTTCTAAATTTTTCACAAAGGAAACTGGTCTATGTACCGTTGATCAGTGTTTCCATAGGGGGCTGGGAAAGGAGGGTCTGAGGCTACCTACTGTGTGCCACCTTGTTGACACCATCCCAAATTATGTTTTTACCACTTTTTCTGCAAGAGACTGACCTCATCCACACTAACATTTCATTGACCAAAAGAAGCTACACGGTCACCTCCAAGGTCAACAAGGCATGTATATCCCTTCCACTGAGAGGAAGCTGACAGTTTAATGTCTTTGCTTCAGATCTTAAAAGCCATTGGAACACTTTCACTGACATTCCAGGTTGATGTTCTGAAGACACTCACAGGACACTGTTTCAGACACATTTGTGCCCTTATCACTGCCCGTAACTGTCTCTGGAGAATAATGGCCTCACCTTCTCTTTGACATTTCAAATTGTCTATGAGTACTTTTCCTGGTAGGGACTAATTTGGAATCCTCAGAGGAAATGTAGTTCCCAGCTCCATCTTAGCAATTCATGGAGACTCCACAGGAGGTGGCAGTGATGTGCACCTCTCACCTGGACTACACAACAGCCAGAGATCTCGTTACATCAGTTCCCTTGCTGTTCTCCCCTCCACCACCTTAGACTGGTGTTAAAGGCCTATATAACCTAGCCCCATCCAGCATGTGAGCCTTCAGAACACTACTGCTCCTCAGATCTAGAATATTCCAATATCTTCACTCTTCTCCCACCCTTGCCTTTCCTTCCCTTGGCTACTGCTTCTCTAGGCATTCCAGTGCTCAGGGTGCTTAGGTATTTCACTTAGTTCCAAAAGTCAGAGACAATTGGGACAGCTGTTTTAGCCAACAGCCTGTGGTAGGGAGAAATTATTAAACGGACATGTCAGTTCTAAGAGTATGCCCAGACTTTAAAAGAAATGTGAATGCTGAAAACGAAAGAATAAAATTTAGTACATTAGTTTATAGTTTCTTACTCCTTTCCCAAAGATTACTTTTGTTTCTTCACTCCCTCGTAAGGCAGAGATATTATAATGTTCAACTCTGGTCATGCTATTTTATTATTATTATTTTTAAAATTTTTAAAAAATTTATTTACTTGAGAGAGAATATGTGCACAAGCAGGTGGAGGGGCAGGAGGAGAGAGAATCAGGCTCCTTGCTGAGCAAGGAGCCTGATGTAGGCTCTATCCCAGGATCCTGGGATTGTGATCTGAGCTGAAGGCAGATGCTTAACCGCATGAGACACCCAGATGCCTCGGTCATGCTATTTTAGAAAAATGACTTAAAACATACATACATCTAGGTTGATGCTAATATTTAGTAAAAACTGTCAACTATTTACAGTAGTCTGTAATTAGCTGACACATTTTAAGACATTCTTAGCTCACAGAAGAATCTAGTTAAAGAAGATTTTCAGCAGGAAGGTGACTGGATGGCTTTGGTACCCAACACAATCAGTTCTTTTAAGAATAGTTAGTGAATAATCTACCCAATGCAACAGATGCGACCATGATGCCCAGGCCTTCAACCAAAGGAGTGTTGTCTGGACTTTGAAAACAGCAGGAAGAGAGTGTATGTGTGTGTCTGTGCACATGGGGAAGGTTATTTGAACACAACAGGGAGTGAAAAAAACAACCAAGAAAAATGCTGGCACACTGAGAGAAACAAAAAAACCCTTCACATTTTACCTTACAACATCTGGCCTTATAGAAAGAAGGCATACAAGAGGAATCTAGAGCTTTGTGACTGGAATTCCACAGGTGGCCCCCATTTCTGTAACCATGTCAACCATGATTCACAAAGTATTGATCTTCATTTACTTTCATGAAAAGGAACACACACAAATCCTTCTCAGGGGTCAGCACAGAGATAACCAGCAGGTATCTGGCCATTAGTGTAGTCCACAACACCAAAATTCAAATGAATCTAGAAAATAATTTGCTTCCTTACCTTTCTGCAGCGAGGATTGGGACAACTGAACCTCTTCACATCACTGTCCAACAGAGCAGGAAAGCTGCAAGAGGGGCATCTACAATCAAAACAGTAGAAGGAATATTACTCAGAATATTAAATTGGTTCCATGTGACAGCTCATGCTAACGGAGTTTTAAGATGGACAGTCATATCTCCTTACTTTTAACTAAAACACGCACTGAGGCTCTCCTTTGTACTGGCTCTTATCCACAAATGCAGCTGCCAATTTGGGTCCTATCTCAGTGCAAACCACTCAATAAACAAAGACCCCCTATCTTTGTAAGAACAACTTGCACGTCATTTTTCCTTTATCCTCCAACCCATGTGAAATGATTGTACCTGTAAGCCAAGTGATGAAGAGGTACCAAGGAATGTAGTAAAATGTAAATATTTCCAATAATAATAATATTCCCTTATTGCTCCGAAGACAATGCCAGAAGACCTAGAAGATCCAGCTTTGTCACAGAATGTTTATCTCTGATGAAAGTGTTCAGACAGTCTAATGGGCAATGAGGTGACAGATGACACTTTCTAATTCTGAGAACTGACCTGACAAGCTCATCAGCGTAAGCTGCAGTGACTTCTTCTTCAGCTTTCCGTTCATAGTATTTATACAGGATGGTCTGAGGAAGCACCTTCTCCAGCTCACTGGTTGGGAACGAACACGTGCAACTGCCTTCCATGCAGCTGAGTTCTGACTAAATTATAACGTCAGGAGGCCAAAACAAAACAAAACCAAAAAAAAAAAAAAAAAAAAAAAGAAGGAAAGAAAATTCAACTAGATTTTTAGAAAAACAAAACCTCAGTGGTTCAATGCATCCCTCAACAGAAAGCCAATAAACAGTGGTTAAGAAAGAGACCACAAAGTCCATCTCTGATATAGGACCAGAGGGCCTCTCTCAGTGCAAACCACAATTAAGATGGAGAGCAACAAGGAAAATCACGGGATAGTATCTCTCAAGGAAGTATATGTCAGAAGAGAGTTGATTTCCTCCAGAGACCCTAAAAAGACAGGAGGTATAAGGTATCAGGGAAGGCAGAGATAAATGGTGTAAGAGGGGACTGACAAGAATATGGACGAAAAATAAGAAGGTTGTCTGACAAACCTCTGTCCAGATCCTGTCCCCTTCAGATGGTCAGGGGACTAAAACTCTTCCAAGAGAAAGGAAGACAGCCTCTGGGACAGCTGCCCAAGCAGGCCCTAGACATCGCCTTCAAAGCCATCAGTAGCACACTGAGTCCTTCTCACAACACATCACTCCAACTTCCTCTTTTACCTCTCTCATTCATTTTTAAGGACCCTTGTGATTACACTGGGCCCATCTGGATAATTCAGGATGCTCTCCCCATTTCAAGGCCACCTGACCAGCAACCTTAAGTCCCCTCCACCATGTAAGGTAACATTCACAGGTTCTGGGATGATGGGGATATCTCTGGGGGGCCATTAGTCTGCCTACTACAACATCCTGCTAGTAATAGTTACTCTGTTCTTGACTCAACTACAATTGACTTTAGAATAACTGATGTTGAATGATCTGATTATTGGTTATTTTAAAAAATTCTGGTTTTTAATCGTTTGTTAAGACAAAATAAAATAAAATTCCTTTTCATATTTTGTTACGCTGGTATCAAGAGACACTAATTTTGGACAGAGAAATATGACCTTGGACAGTTACTTCTTTTTTATTTTTATTTTTATTTTTTATTTTTTTAATTTTTATTTATTTATGATAGTCACAGAGAGAGAGAGAGAGGCAGAGACATAGGCAGAGGGAGAAGCAGGCTCCATGCACCGAGAGCCTGATGTGGGATTCGATCCCGGGTCTCCAGGATCGTGCCCTGGGCCAAAGGCAGGCGCTAAACCGCTGCGCCACCCAGGAATCCCCAGTTACTTCTTTTTTAAAAAGGCTTCTAGTTATTATTATTTTTTGTCTTTTAAAAAGTGTACTTATTTTTAAGTAACACATGGAGCTCCAACTCATGATCCCAAGATCAAGAGTCACATGCTCTTCTGACTGAACCAGCCAAGTGTCCCCATAGTTATTCGTTTTTTTTAAAAGATATATATATATTTATTCATTCATTCATTCATTCATTCATTCATTCATTCATGAGAGACACACAGAGGCAAAGACATAGGCAGAGGGAAAAGCAGGGTCCCTTCAGGGAGCCCGACGTGGGACCTGATCCCTGCACTGGGGATCATGCCCTGAGCCGAAGGTAGACGCTTAACCACTGAGCCACCCAGGCGTCCTTATTCATTTTAATACAAAGTCCTTAAAAAATTTTATTGGAAAAAAACCAACAATGCACTCTCATTTAATAGCTGCAAGGGTCTCTTTGTTTGTATTACAAAAAGGATTGATGAGTGAAGAAGCTACTGCTCTTGGAGCAGGCACAGGGGCACAGAAGAATGCTGTCACTTCCTGAGAAGAAATCCACCTGGCTTACAACCAACACAATCACACCAGCCAGGGGCTATCTGGCAATCACACACACCCCAGCTTGTCCTAACAGCTCCACCTCATCCCAGAAAGGGCAATTTCATCAGGCAGGTACAGCTACCTATAAATGCAGTCTCATACTCTGTGAGTATTTCCTGTGTGTGGACCTATTACATGATTCTTACCTTTCCAGATCCAAAGACGGCCTCTTGGGCATATCTGATGAGACATTCTTTGCAGAACAAGTGAGCATCTGCACACTGTGTCAGCTCCTCGAATGGAAACTCTCCATAGCAGCAACGGCACTCAATAAGCTGGCCATCCTGTGGGCCATTAGAGACACATGAGACACTATACATGGAGGCAGAGGGGCAACTAGATTTTATATTCCTCTACCCCCAAATACACGCTGAAATCAAAAGCCACCTCTTGAAGGCATAAAACAATGATGAGCTGTTTGCTGCTCTATACATAGCTTGAGGTGCTAGTACAAATATACAAATATGTAACTAAAGATAGAATTTTCACAGGTTTTTATTCTTTGAAGTCATCCTTTGTATAAAGTGATCATATCACGAGTCCCATGGTGCCAGAACTCTAACATTTGTATTCATATGCTAATATGATTACGAGAGGGAGAGGGACAAGTGGCACAAGGGATGTTATCCCAAAAAGCTTCCAAAGTTGGATTTTGCTCTTCTTTTAGAAGGCAGGAGTGTGAGGAGGTTGTTTCAGCCTACAGTGTATATTAACAGACCATTGAAGCTAGCTGGGGCAGCAACCTCCAATACTGTGAGCACCATGAAACTTGTTCTTCTAACGGAAGACAGACCCAGCCCCCAGTCCATTCCCACCATGTCAGAAAAGGCCTCTAGGAGAGGACAGCAGACAGTGTACAAAAGCCACCTGGTCCTGAGGTTAGACATATCTCTTCCTTCTAACTTTTTGACACCAGAATTTTAAATTTTCCTCTAAGAAAATATTCAGTGGATTGCAAGGAATGTTCTTAAAAAGAGAAACAATTCTTGTCATTATCTGTGCTTCAATTCTGAGCCAGTCTGGATTAGGAGTGCCTATTATGGTTCGATCCAACTGTAATTTGGTTGAACCACAAACCCAGCAGATCAACAGGAGATTATATAGGAACCAATATGCCACCAGGAAATGTGATAAAGAAAACAGGTTACGTAAATACCTAGAATAAATGAATTAGTGAGATTTCAAATTACCTTTTGATACTGTTCTTCATTCATCTGCAGGGCAAGCAAAAAGTCTTCATGCTGAAGAACAATACATGCAGATACAAATTTAGTAAAGATGCCACAAACACTTAGCGTTCATTTCCATAAACATAAAAGAACTCTACTAGGAATAATCATCTCTTCAGTTACACAGTTTAGTAGTTTAAAGAGATACCTCAGAGTAAATTTAAAATGCACCAGAAAGCTAAATATAAAAAAGGAAACCAAATATATTCCTGCACGATGCTGCTGGGAATGCAAAACAACACAACCACTGTGACACTTGGCACTAGATAATAATGTCACCTAAGTATTTACTCTTTGATTCATCCACTGCACTTCTAGGAATGTACCCAAAGATACTCTGGGGCAGAAATAGGAAATATTGTATGTTCAAGGTTATTTACCATGGCACTATTTATAATAGCAAGAAACAATGGAAACAACCTTGAATGTCCATCGAGGAGAATAACTGAATCAACACTAGTACTGCAGACAATGTCACTCTAGGCAGTTTTATTTTTTTAAAAGATTTTATTTATTTGAGAGAGAAAGAGAGAGGAGAAACAGAAGCAGGGGGAATAGCAGAGGCGGAGGGAGAAGTAGGCTCCCAGGTGAACAGGCCCGATCCCAGGACCCTGAGATCACCACCTGAGCCCAACACAGATGCTTAACCAACTGAGCCATCCAGGTGCCCCCACACTAGGCAGTTTTTTTTTTCTTTTTAATTATTTTATTTATTTATTCATGAGAGACACAGAGATTGAGAGAGAGAGAGAGAGAGAGAGAGGGCAGAGACACAGGCAGAGGGAGATGCAGGCTCCATGCAGGGAGCCTGATGTGGGACTCGATCCTGGTTCTCCAGGATTAGGCCCTGGGCTGAAGGCGGCGCTAAACTGCTGGGCCTTCCGGGCTGCCCACACTATGCAGTTTTAAAAAGGAAAGAAAAGGGATGCCTGCATGGCTCAGTGGTTGAGTGTCTGCCTTTGGATTCCAGGATCAAGTCTCTCGCATCGGGCTCCTTGCAGGGAGCCTGCTTCTCCCTCTGCCTCTCTCTCTCTCTCTCTCTCTCTTTTTTCTCTCTGTGTCTCTCATGAATAAATAAATAAAATCTTAAAAAAAAAAAAAAAGGAAAAATCTCTGGCTTAAGAGTGATCATCAGGATACACTGCTAAGTTTAAAAGCAAAGGACAGAAAAGTGTGTTTTCAGGTAAGAAAGATAGGTAAAAACAAACCAAACCGCCCCCGCAATCCCACCCCTCCCAATATATTTGCTTTTACATAAAATAAGGAAAGACAATAAAAAACTACTAACAATGGTTATACAGAGGGGCATCTAGCTGCCTCAGTCAGAAGACCATGTCGCTCTTGATCTTGGGATTGTGAATTTGAGCCCCATGCTGGGTGTAGAGATTACTTACATAAACTTAAAAAAATTAAAAATTCAAATCCAAAACAAACAAACAAAAAACAATGGTTATGTATAGAGGGAGTTAGGAAACATAGGAGGAAAGGACAGGGCAGAGGGTAGATCTTTCTGTTCCTTGTTTTATAGTTTTAACTTTCAGAACTAAAAATGTTTTACATAATTTGGGCAGCCCCAGTAGCCCAGTGGTTTAGCGTCGCCTTTGGCCTGGGATAGAGTCCTGGAGACCTGGGATAGAGTCCCACATCGGACTCCCTGCGTGGAGCCTGCTTCTCCCTCTGCCTGTGTCTCTGCCTGCCCCGCCCCCCCACCCCTCGTGTCTGTCATGAATAAATAAATAAAATATTTTAAAAATATATTTCACATAATTAAAGAACAAAATTAGATAAAAACAAAAAACCAATTCCTGGGGTGCCTGGGTGGCTCAGTTGGTTAAGTGTCCAACTCTTTGATTTCTGCTTAGGTGGTGATCTCGGGATCATGGGATCAAGCGGAGAGTCAGGCTCTCTGCTCAGCTCAGAGTCTGCTTGAATTCTCTCTTCCTCTCCCTTGGTCCCTTTCCCTGCTTGCATATATGCGTGTGTACACTCTCTCTCTCAAATAATAAATATTAAAACTGAAAAACCAATACCTTAAAACTTGAAAACTTGTCATTTATCGTATCACAATATCAAAACTTAATTGTTTATCAGGTTAATGGTATAACCACACACTTATTCCAAGTGATTTTATAATATTTTGATTTCATATTCCTCATCTGATATAACCTGACAAGAAAATTATAAATAGGGCAGCCCAGGTGGCTCAGCGGTTTAGTGCTGCCTTCGGCCCAGGGTGTGATCCTGGAGACCTGGGATCAAGTCCTGTGTTGGGCTCCCTGCATGGAACCTGCTTCTCCTTCTGCCTGTGTGTGTCTCTCTCTCGGTCTCTCATGAATAAATAAATAAAATATTTAAAAAATTATAAATAAATCTTAGGCTATATTCAGTAGCCTTTAGTAATAATATTGGGCTGTTGTTTCAGAAATATAAAGTATATAACAAAGAACAACAAAGAATAAGGAAAATAAGTCACTGTTAATATAGAGAATCAAGATTTTCAGCATAAGAGGAAAGTAGTACAAACATAAAAAAGAAAAATCCCTGCAAACCAAATTTGAGACCACAATCTCAGTATGAATTCCCACTAAAAGAAAATAAGGTACATTGCAGAGGTTGTTGAGTCCAGGTCCAGGTCAGGAAACACAGAGTCTGAACTTGGGTCACCTCATGCGCCAGAAAGGAGGGATGCTGTCAGGAACAACTGAGGCACTGACCCAAAGGGGATACTCCTGGGCAGATGTGGAACAATGTGGACAAGGATATGGACTCCAAAGAGTCAACCCAACACTTTAAGCACTTAAAAAAAAAAAAAAAAAAAAAAAAGATTTATTTTTTTAATGAGAGACAGAGAGAGAGAGAGAGAGAGAGAGAGAGGCAGAGACATAGGCAGAGGAAGAAGTAGGCTCCCCACAGGGAATCTGATGTGGGACTTGATCCCGGGACTCCAGGATCACACCCTGGGCTGAAGGCGGTGCTAAACCGCTGAGCCACCCAGGTGTCCCTAGCACTTTTCTGATGAGAAATTAATGACTGCGATGTTCTGATACCATACCATGGAATGTGCCAACATCTGGAAGACCTATATAACTCATGAATCAGTGTTTTACATGATAAAATCACACCAAGTGTGGAAGATCCATTATAGTGCAAGCTACGCTAACAGATTTTAATGTAACAGATGAGAGGTAATGGTGATAGATGGATCAAAAATTCTAATTTCTGCTCAAGATCTAGAATTTTATCATTGGTTATAAATAATCACTTTATTTTTGAGATTAGGCCCAATGCCTACTTCTGAATAATCTATTTTTCTGTTAGCATTTTTTTTCAAGTAAAAATAGTGATTTTTTTTTTTTTTGGGGGGGGGGTGTCTGATTTGGCAGCTTGCAACTCAAAGGCACAAGCACTTGTCAGGCCACCATCACAGGATGCAGTAGAGGTGCTGTGTGGAGATTTCCCATTCTGTCACACAGAGCATCAAAAGGTAATGTTCAAAGGTCAAAATTTGATAAAATAAATAAATTTTACTGTTTCGTTGAAGGCATTATTTTTTTATTATATTATTAATTCATTATTTATTAAATTTTTTTTTAAGAGAGTGCATGCACGTGTGTGCATGAGGGGGGTGGAGAACAGAGGGAGAGGGAGAGAATCTTAAGCAGGCTCCACACCCAGCACAGCACGCTTCCAAACCCAGTTTTGTTTTTTCAAAAGCTTTATAGTTTATTCAAACCAACCACTTCAGAGAGAATACAAATCTTAAAAGACAGTTTTATTCTAAACCCTAAAAGCAAACCAGAACACCTGAAACACACCCCAAATCCATCCTCCTACCTCTGCCATTTCTTTGATTTTCTGCTCATAGAACTCCTGCTCTTGCTGCACAGCTGGAAGAAGGGCACGCCGGTCATAGGACCTACAATGTCGCCGCTTATTTTCCAGAAAGAACATCCTCTTTTCTATTTTTATGTCACCTAGAAGACATGTGACAACGCAAAATCATGCATACAACTGTTGCTAGGAATCCAGGGCAGCCATTTCAGTCTTCTGCAGCCTACTCCTCCTCATACCCTCCAGCAGTACAGTATGTTTTTGACTCTCTGATCATGTTGCCTGCATTTGGGAAAATTTGGCTCCTTACCATTCCCTAACTTACCATAAACATATTTTGATTTTCATGTTTTCTTTTCCCTTGTTATGCTGTAAATGGAATGTTCCTCCCATCCTGGCAATATTACACTGTGTGAATATATTATACTTTATTATCCATTCTACTGAGAACAGCTGGGTTTATAGTTCTGGGTTACTATGAACAGGTTGAATGTGTCTGCAGTTCAGCAGAGCATACACGAAGGAGTGGAAGTGCTGGATCATAGATAGGCATTTTTGCAGCTTTAGAAAACAGTGCCGGTTTTTCAAAGCAGTTGTGCCAATTTACACTCTCTCCCCACTGGCAATGCATCACACCACACATCCTTATTACTTGCACTGTTAGCCTCTAATTTTAGCCATTCTGGTAGGTGCACATGTGTCTGATGAATATTTTTTAAACTTTTTACTTTGAAAACCTTCATAAAGAAAAGCTGAAATAGTACCTAAATCCATTAATATGTAACATTTAGAATAAAAGATAACAGAATGACAAATATTAGACCATGTAATTGGCCCGTTCATTTTTATTTCTGTGGATTTGGTAATTTATATTTTCTAGAAAACTGTCTATCCCACCCAGATCTTCTATTAACTCTCTAAAGTCTCTTCTTCATAGTATCTTTTGGCTTTATCAATATTTACTCTATAATTAGGTTCCTGATACTTCTCCCACTTTATTCTCTTCAACAATTATTTTAGCTATTCCAGTGCCTTGCCTTTCCATATAAATTCTAGGATAAACTTGCCTTTAGCTACCAAAAAGTCTTGCTAGGATTTTGATAGGAATTAAAGTAAGTCTGTTTTACCAATTTGGGGAAGATTTACATCCTTATGATGTTGAGGCTTCCTGCCCAAGATCACTAGCTTTGGTTTCTGCGGTTTTCTAGTTTTTATTACAAGTCTTATACATGTTTTGTTAGATTTAAAGCAAGAATTTAATGGGAGGGGGAAAAATTATAAATAGTACTGTACTTTTAACTTTGATTTCCATATGCTCACTGCCAGTATACAGAAATACAATTGGTTTTTGGAGACTGACTTATACCTTGCAATGATACTAAATTTAATGAGTCTAGAAGTATTCTCAGTAGATTCCTTGGTGTTTCCTCATTGGTTATAACTTCTAGCACACGTTAACTGCAGTAAACAGAAGATATCCTTCTCCTGTTCCCGATTTAAGGGGAAAGGTTTAGCCATTAAACAATATTAGCTTTAGGTTTTATTGTAGAAGTTATCAAATTGAAGAAGTTCCTCTCAAATTCCTAATTTTCTGAGTTTTAGTCAATAGGTGTTAAACATGGTTAAATACTTTTTCTGAATTAATTTATATGGTCATATAATTTTCCTTCAACCTGTTAATATGGTGGATTATACTGTTTTTCAAAATACTAAACCAGCCTTGCACCCCTGGAATACACATGACTTGGTCATGGCACATAATTTTTTTTTTTATGTTGCTAACTTCTATTTGTTGAAATTTTGTTAATAATGACTTCTGCATGTTTATTCATAAGGGATATTGGTCTATAGTTTTTTGAGCTGTCCTTGTCTGCTTTTGTTATCTGGGTTAATACTGACTTCATAAAAGGAATTGGGAAAGTGTTTCCTACTCTTCTATTTTCTAGAAGATATTATACAGAATTAGTGTTAATTCTTTTCCAGTATAACCAAATGAGGCTGGAGATTTCTTTTTTAGGAGACTTAAAATTATGAATTCAATTTCCTGGAGAGCTATGGGGTGCTATTCAAATTACCTATTTCAATATGGGTAAGTCTCGGCATTTTGTGTTTTTAGAGGAATTGGTCCATTTCACTTAAATTGTCAAATTTATGTGTGTAATGTTGTTCACGGTATTCTGCATTGGCTGTCTGTGGAGTCTACTGTAAGATCCCCTATAAAGAGTGAGAATTCTTGATACTGGTAATTTGTCTTTTTTCTTGGTTGGCTTTGTGAGATGGTATGTTTTTTTTTTTTTTTTTTTTTTTTTTGGTATGTTATATTTTTTACTGATGTTCAGTTTACATCCAGATTCTACCCAGACTCTCCATGAGAAGATCATCTACTGGTCAGTTCATAAAATGATAAAAAGAACAGTGGAGGGAGAATCCTGACTCCCTCTTAGAGCCAAGCAATGTATAACCCAAATAGCGGTGCCTGGATGGAAAAATGGCCGAAAATGTGAAAAATTAGATTCTTGAAGCAGGATTTTCAGACTATCGGTACTTGTCAATTGCTGTCAAGGAAGGTTAAGTGTATCTGTAAGTTGTACGTATTAATGCTGTATGTTGTCTCTAACATAGCAGGCTTGTCAGGAGTACTCTGTCTACCCAGACTTGCAAAGAGATTCTGACAAGCTAGAGGAAGCACACAGAGAAGGACAGTCAGAAAGACAAAGCAGCAACAGACAGATTCCAAGTCTTTTCACAGACAAGAACTACACTCATGGCAAGAAATTTCAGGAATGTACATTTAACCTGATATAGAGCTGACCAACAAGGGAGTGGACCATCTTGCAAAGTGGTACTTTCTTTTCTCCACCACTGACAGAAACAAATACGGAATGACTATATATTTGGGATGTCGAGTCTAAACTGAATAAATTTAGCTGAATGAAGAACCACCTACACACTTCCCCCACTTTCTCATTCTTTGGCAAACCTGTGAGAACGTCCATGGGAGAGCACTGAATCAGACTAGCTTGGAGGGGGGGGCGCTCAGCTCAGCACTGTTAAGGAGCTGCTGGTTTTTTCCATGCAGAAGCCACTCTCAGGTGCAGAAGCCACTCTCAGGTGCACAAGCGATCCCTCTGCAGTGAGCAATCAATCTCTGGTCTAGATAATTTTATTAGAGATAAAGCTAATTTTTGTCAGATCTTCAAGACCAGTCCTCCAACCCCCAGCTTGAGTGTGTTCCCAAACACTTTTCCACACATGAATAGAGAATTCACTACACACAATGTTCCGGTCACAGTGGGTAGAAAGAAAGAAGGAGGGCGACAACCACAGCCACTTCTTAAACATACAGATCCCCAAAGCAGGCCACACAGCCAGTTCTTGGGCTAGCCTGGCAGGTGGGCCATGCCACAGCGGCCTTTTTTGGCTGCATGGGAAGGAGAGGGTTCTGCACAGCTGCTTCACATATTTGTCAGCAAAACTCAAAGTTGTCCATTACCTTGTTCAAACTTGAAATCTATATAAGAATACTGATTCATTTCTTTTCTCTTTTTTCTTTTACCACTGGTTTCTGGTGATAGCTCCTGCCATTTTTTAATGGCATCAGAAAAGGCCTAAAAAATTGAGAAATGGAAAAGTTAGTGCTGTAAATGGGACACAAAAATACAAGCAACCCCAAATCTCATTCTGACTCACAGTTTTAGCTAGGTCCCCTGCATAGCTTACCAGAAATAGGCTGTAGCAAAATGAACAGGGAGCATTTCATTATTTTCGCTTTGACTTTCATCAACAGCTACAAGGGCAGAACCAAATGCTTACTGACAAAGGGCAACATAAGAAAACAGCAAGTGTGCAAGCTATCCTTGGCTATGTACAGGGTGGGTCACCTAAGAGATGGCTGGTGAGTCAGACTCTACAGGCATACCCTAAATGGCATACCTCTGGCCAATGGTTCCCCATCTACTTCCCACCAAAACCTTTAAATTCCTTGCAGCTTCATCTGCATCCCCTTTTTGTACAGCACACTGAGGGCAAAAGTCTTATGCCAGTGATGATTCCTTTTGTTCCATATCCTCTGCTTCTTTTAAAATCTTTTCAATTGACATTTCAATTGACTCAAGTCTTTGTCATCTTTAAAAAAAAAAAAAAAAAAAAAAAAATCCCTGGCCTCCTTCTCCTTTCGGGTTCCAGCCAAAACACCCCAGCCCGAACTTGTCAAAGGGACCATCTGTCCATGTTTGCTCATCTCACCTTTGTGCATTTCACAACTTCCTTCAATCCAGGACCGAAGACCCTCTTTCTGCTAGCTTATCTCCTTGGTAACAGGAGGCAAACTCCAGCCCCTATGTTTTAGTCATCTCACCTGGCCTCTCTTGGCAGTACTGAGAACACTGATTTCTACCTGCACCTGGTGTCCCTCCTCCTCTCTGCTGACTCCTCACCACCCTTGGCTCTCTCTCTCCCTGTGCCTACCTCATCCAGGCTGGGGAAGTTGCCCTGCATGTGCTGATGACCCTCATAATCCCACCTCTTTTGGCCATTCAAGGACCCAAATGAATTCTTTGTACTTGGATGTCTCACAGGCCTCACTCAACAGGCTGGAAACTAAATGCTTGAGGATGAATTCATGATTCTTTCCTTCCAAATTAGCTCTTCTACAGCATTCCTCACCCCAGGAAAGGACACTCCCCAAGCCCCCTTACTGAACATCTACTTAAAGAACATTCAGGTTTGTGGTTAAATTTTTCTTGCTCAGGGAGGCCCTCCTGGAGCCTCTCAAGTCCACCCTACGTCCTCCTGTTACAGTTTTTCCAAGCACTTTATGTTTTTCTTTTGAAAGATAATAGTAATGATACATTTATTTGTTGGATTCTGTTTCATGTCATCCCCTCCACTGGATGATGGGCTTCTGGAGGACAGACAAGGTGACCATAGCCCAAGGTGTATCCTTGGCAACCTGTATGGTTTGCATTTCATACTCCTTTGGTGAATAATAAAAGGTTACAGGGATATCTGTGTGTTACAGGAATACTGCTATAGTTAAGTCACATTCTGAATGTTTATCTTAAGGAAACAGCTGTGAGCCCTTCTGGTAAAATGAAAGAAAGAGAAAATGAGTATTTTAGCTACAGAAGAGGGATAGATCATACCTCCACCTTCATCTACCTTCTATCTCTTTTCCAAAGCTCTCAAGTCTGGGAACAGGAAGCGAATCACCATGTGCTGATACACCTCTGCAAGGGAAGCACTCTGTGTGGGCCTCAAGACCCCTCATAACATGTAATTCTCATGGCAACTCTCTGAGGGAGGGGTTCTTTTGCAACAGAGGTAAGTGAGGCTTATAGATAAAGAACCTGCCCCCAGTCAAATTAATTAAAGCTAGCATACGAAATCAGGCCAGTTGCAGAACGAAGGCTCCTTCCTCTCTTTAACATCACCCTATTTTCACAGAGTGGTTCAGAGAAACCCGCCAAGAGCTGGCCAACAGCAGAAGTCATCCTACTACCTCTCCATCTCCCTGATCAACGTCCTCCCTTGCTTTGTTTCTTCTCTTTGGAGTTCTGACTATCCGAGGTGTTCCCCCACAAACCCTTAGGTATCAGTCTTAAAGTCACATGTTTGTACTCCACAGCAAGACCACTAATTTTTAGCAAGTTTTACCTAGAGGTAACAATCCCCATCCTTGAACCAGGGCTATTTGCAAAAACCCAGGAAAAAAGGCAAGACAGGTTATGATGATCTGAATTTTATAAATGAAGTGACTGAAGGACAGATGTCATTTATTTTTTTTATTTTTTTATTTTTTTATTTATTTATGATAGTTACAGAGAGAGAGAGAGGCAGAGACACAGGCAGAGGGAGAAGCAGGCTCCATGCACCGGGAGCCCGATGTGGGATTCGATCCCGGGTCTCCAGGATCGCGCCCTGGGCCAAAGGCAGGCGCCAAACCGCTGCGCCACCCAGGGATCCCCGGACAGATGTCATTTATTAGCAACTAATGAAACGGGAATGTGAACTCATAGCTTGTAACTGGTAGCCCAATGGATCTTCAACCATGCCACACTCCTGTCTGGAAGTGAAATGGGGTCATTACCTCCCATTTAAATACTCTTTCTAGTTAAAAGGAAAAAAAATCCATACTGGCCCATGTCAGGAAACCATATCTTAAAATAAATATTAAAATAAAATTATGTTCTTTCCTTTTGAGAACTGCTAGTTATAATTGACACCTATATACTCAAAGGTACCATGGTTCCTTTTTTTTTTTTTTTTTTTTTTTTTTGCTTCTGCTTAGATTTCTTCTAGTGAAAACATCCTTCCCTTAAGAATCCCTTTTTTCCCTTTTAATCTTCTCAAATAGACTGAAAGCTCTTTGGAAGGAAGCTAATTGGGATCCCTGGGTGGCGCAGCGGTTTGGCGCCTGCCTTTGGCCCAGGGCGTGATCCTGGAGACCCGGGATCGAGTCCCACGTCGGGCTCCCGGTGCATGGAGCCGGCTTCTCCCTCTGCCTGTGTCTCTGCCTCTCTCTCTCTCTCTCTCTATCATAAATAAATAAAAAAAAAAAGGAAGGAAGCTAATTTGTGTTCCACAGATGCTACTACTGTCCTCAGGGCCTAACTGATAACTATCACAAAGTACTCAAACACTCTATCAGGAGGAACACAGGAACAACAAATATTGAAGATGATTTTTCCTTTTATATGTATCTTGCATTTCTTCCTCCAGCTTGCTCACTCTCTCGCAAATCTAATCCCCATGCAGACTCCTGGTTCTGAGAATCAAGGATACAGGTTGCTAGGATTCTTAGGATATTGTGATGGTCAAATTTCCTTTAAGGATCACCTAAAAATACTACAATGGCCATCTGATGAAATAAAAGCTGAGGAGTGGCCAGAGACTCCTTGAAACCTGGTGGAAGTCTGGTCCCAAAACAGAAATGTGTCACGTATATGGAGACAGAATCATTAAAGTACTCCAGGGGAGAAATCTAAGAAGGCTGGAACGATGGGTAGCCCGGGTGGCTCAGCGGTTTAGTGCCACCTTCAGCCCGGGGCCTGATCCTGGAAACCCGGGATCAAGTCCCATGTCAGGCTTCCTGCATGGAGCCTGCTTCTCCCTCTGCCTGTGTCACTGCCTCTCTTTCTCTCTTTGTCTCTCATGAATAAATAAAATCTTAAAAAAAAAAAAAAAAAAAAAAAAGGATGGAACGAGCACCTGTCAGAGGACAGAAGTTAAGGGATGATTATAGAAGACAACACTGTTCACTACTATAAAGCTCCACAAGGGAAGGGGCCTGTGACACTCCCAGTACATGACCACAGCAGGCACTCAACACACTGTCTGAATGTAAGAAATAGTTGTATCTGTGGCAGGATTATTGAGGAAAAAGTTGACAGAGAAATAATTTTCAACCTAGGAGAACTATCAGCCAAGAGTGAGTGTATAAAACAAGACAAACTTATCAGGATCTAGAGCACAGAAGATCAAGCAAGATCCAAAGGCAAAGGGAACTCCCAAGTGGACTACTATACAGAAGCATGGAGGAGAAAGGGAAAAAAATGAATCGAGGATTGATGGACAGGTCTGACAACAGGCAAGCTGACGAAAACAATGTTTTAGAGTTGTCAGACGTGAAAAGACAGTCATAGCATCAAAAACCAAAGCAACAACAACAAAAAAGCAGATGAAAAAAATAGACACAACCAATTTTAACTCCAAGAATAATAGAAAATTCAAGAAAGGATATATTATCCTAGTACATTACTTCCCCTAGCAGTGAACATTTCCACAGTCATAATATAAAAACTTTAAAAACAGATTTAACAAAAACTATGATTCAAAAAGGGGAGTATGTATGGGTAAGATCTAGAGCCCCATCCACCATAAGAAAAAACTAAAATAATTTCTCAAACTAATCAATCAAGTATAAGCATGTGTTCATAAATGTGGAGGTAAATACTAGGAAAAAAATAAACCAGGTAAGAGTTGAGTTGTCTCTGGAGAACAGAGGAAGAACGTGAAGAAAGAGGCTTCAGCCTATGGTTTAAAAAATTACAGATAAGCAGGGAATCCCTGGGTGGCTCAGCGGTTTAGTGCCTGCCTTTGGCCCAGGGCGCGATCCTGGAGTCCTGGGATCGAGTCCCACGTTGGGCTCCCGGCATGGAGCCTGCTTCTCCCTCCTCCTGTGTCTCTGACTCTCTTTCTCTATGTCTATCATAAATAAATAAATACATAAATCTTAAAAAAAAAATTACAGATAAGCATTTTGGCACCAAGTGATTTTTAAAGTTATGGCCACAAATTACTTTGATAAATATTCACTTCAACAAGTGGCTCCCGCCATGAATTTTAAGGATGACCTGTTCCCTCCAGTCTACAAGTTACTCATTTTTGAGAGCACTTTGTCCCTACAAAGCTAACAACCAAAAGAAATATTACTGCAGCTGCAATGTGGTCTCCAAGAAAGCTACCTACAGGATGTGTCCATAAAGAGAGTTGAGCTGAAAAATCTTCAACCACACATGCACTAGAGGGAGAGTTTTTCTGCACCCTGGGCCTCCATATCATAGGCTAGGAGCAAACCAGAGCAGGCCCTCGGGTAACAAGTCCCTCCAGTGTGAATTCAGTGCTATGAACCTAAGGAATCACAGAAGGCTCTTGTGCATTTATAGTATTATTCTAAGGATTGACATTTTTTTTTTTTTTAATTTTATTTATTCACGAGAGACCCAGAGAGAGGCAGAGACACAGGCAGAGAGAGAAGCAGACTCCTTGCAAGGAGCCTAATGTGGAGCTTGATCCCGGGGTCTGGGATCTGGGATCATGCCCTGAGCCAAAGGCAGAGGCTTAGCCACTGAGCCACCCAGGAGTCCGTAAGGACTGACTCTTAAGATCACACTGTAAGGCAGCTACTGTGTAATTTCTATATACAGAAGCTTGACAACATTCCACAGCACACAGAAGGAAGTGCAAAGAGAGGGAACTTATTCCTGAAATCTGATACATACAAAGTGCTGTCATTGATCACTCTACACTATATCCCACCTAATTCTCCCTTTAGCCACATAAAACACCCACTATTCACTGAGAGAACTAAAGCAATGCACATTTAAGACATGTGCTTGGGGCCCCTGGGTGGCTCAGTGGGTTGAGGGGCTGCCTTCAGCTCAGGTCATGATCCTGGGGTCTGGGATGGAGCCCTGTATTGGGCTCCCTGCTCAGTGAGGAGTCTGCATCTCTCTCTCCTTCCGCCCCTCATGCTGGCACTATCTCCAATAAAGAAAATCTAAAATAAAATCTAGGGGATCCCTGGGTGGTGCAGCGGTTTAGCGCCTGCCTTTGGCCCAGGGCGCGATCCTGGAGACCTGGGATCGAATCCCACGTCGGGCTCCCAGTGCATGGAGCCTGCTTCTCCCTCTGCCTGTATCTCTGCCTCTCTCTCTCTCTCTCTCTCTCTCACTGTGTGCCTATCATAAATAAATAAAATAAAATAAAAAATTTAAAAAATAAAATAAAAAAATAAAATAAATAAAATAATAAAATATAAAATAAAATAAAAAATAAAATAAATAAAATAAAATAAAACAAAATAAAATAAAGGCTCATCCTCAAAATTAGAGACCCAAGTGATAGAAACAGAATTAAAATTAAAAAAAAAATCAATCAATCAATCAATCAAAGAATTAAAATTCAAGGAAGGGGGAAATCAAACCTGAGTTTGATCAAGACTCTAGACCTATCAATTTATAGTTAATATAGGGCACAGAAGGACTAGTTAATGATGCTACAGAATACAATGGCAAAATCTAGATCATCAAAACCTTTAAGATAAACAACCCTTTTTTCTTTTCTTTTTTTTTTTTAACAACCCCTTTTTCAACAAATGAATAGCAAGAAAAAGTAAAGGGATAGGGAAAGAGGACTTACAGGTTAAGAGATTTAAGTAACCTATCAACCAACTGCAAGAAATACCTTTTACTTGGAGCTCAGTATGACCAAAGGTTTTTGACACATCTAGAGAAATTTGAAAATGACTGGATAGCTAATAATATTACTTTTTAAGGTGTGATAATGGTATTTTGATTATCTTTTTAAAATCTACCTTTTAGGGCAGCCCTGGTAGCCCAGCGGTTTAGTGCCGCCTTCAGCCCAGGGCCTGATCCTGGAGACCGGGGATCAAATCCCACGTCAGGTTCCCTGCATGGAGCCTGTTTCTCCCTCTGCCTGTGTCTCTGCCTCTCTCTCTCTGTCTCATGAATAAATAAATAAAATCTTAAAAAAAAAAATCTTTTAAAGGTAAACATTGGGGATCCCTGGGTGGCGCAGCGGTTTAGCGCCTGCCTTTGGCCCAGGGCGCGATCCTGGAGATCCGGGATCGAATCCCACGTCGGGCTCCTGGTGCATGGAGCCTGCTTCTCCCTCTGCCTGTGTCTCTGCCTCTCTCTCTCTCTCTCTGTGTGACTATCATAAATAAAAATTAAAAAAATTAAAAAAAAATAAAGGTAAACACTGAAATAGTAGATTAAAGTTTAGATTTAAAGAAAATGAGGGATCTCTGGGTGGCACAGCGGTTTGGCGCCTGCCTTTGGCCCAGGGCGCGATCCTGGAGACCTGGGATCGGATCCCACATCGGGCTCCCGGTGCATGGAGCCTGCTTCTCCCTCTGCCTGTGTCTCTGCCTCTCTCTCTCTCTTTGTCTCTGTGACTATCATAAAAAAAAAAAAAAAAAAATTTAAAAGGGGGAAAATCCAGGGAAATGTGACTGTTTTCAGTGAACACACACATGATCAGGAGACTAAGCTATCATCATGTCTGGGGAATGGCACTGGGAAGATGTGCTATGACCATAATTAGAAAACATCTCTGGGTATGTATGCTTCTTACACCAAGTCCACATGAGCATCACTGTCCAGAGGGCAGGACCCCCATGCACCATTTGCATACAACAGGAAGAGAACGCAACAGGTTTTAGCTTCTGCCAAATAGTATGTATTCTTGGGGCACCTATATTGCGCATCTGCCTTTCTCTAAGGGCGTGATCCTGGGGTCCTGGAATGGAGTCCCCAGCATCAGGCTCTCCGCAGGGAACCTGCTTCTCCTCTGCCTAGGTCTCCACCTCTCTCTGTCTTTCATGAATAAATAAATACAATCTTTTTCTTTTTTTTTTTTTAATACAATCTTTTTCTTAAAAAAAAAAAAATAGCATGGCCCTTTAAATATCCCATATTCATTCAAACAGTCCAACACACCCCATTTCCAGCTACTCACCAAACAGACACCATAAAAAAAAAGTATGACAGGCCAGAAAGACCAGGAAAGGGATAAGGAAGATATAAATAAGAGGTGAGCCACAAAACCCTACAACATCCCAGCCAAATGATAAGAGGGCTGTGAGATGACCAGGGAGAAAGAAGCATCTGATAGCCAAATTCCTTTTACTGGTCCCAGGACAATGGTAGGGACATTGCTAACAGGACCAACCCTGCCCAGGCCACAGGAGCCGCCTTCAGCTGCTGCCCTTTCACTTTTCATCTGGGTTCCCTGGGAGCTCGGCAAAGATGTCCGGAACCCTTGGAGCAATGAAGATGCTAGGAGGTCCTGAACATGAAAGAGCCCTTTCTTTCTTGCAAGTCACTGTTTTTTTGGGAGGGGGAGAGGGGAAAACTCATTCATTTTCAATGACAACACAGCATTCCTTATTTGGCACAAGGAATGAGATTCAGAAATAGAAAGCACTAACTATGTTCCCCTCAGAATAATTTTACCTAAGATTAACCTACAATTAGAGGAGTTTACTGACACCTGCCTGGATCTTCTGGCTATCTATGGGGGAAGAGGCCTAGACTCAGGGTGAGGTCACATTCACCATGGAGACTTGCCTCCAGCTGGAGAGGGAAACAAGGGGAGGTGCTGGAACAAACCTTTCATACCTAGTCATCTTGCCCACCACAGGAACATTCATTATCCTTTGTATCTTCATGGCTAAACCAGAACTTCCCTGCTGCTTTTTTTTAAACTTTTTTTTTTGAAGTAGGCTCCACGCCCAATGTGGCGCTTGAACTCACGACTCTGAGATCAAGAGTCATATGCTTTACTGACTGAGCCAGCCAGGTACCCCCAGAACTTCCCTGCTTCTAATTCATTATTTCTTTTCATCTGAAACCTCCTGATCAGCAAATACCTTTGTCTATTTATCTTCACCCTAACAAACTCCTGGCTCTTTGCCATCACAAACCATCCCAATTTCCACAAGCTGAACTCTTCATTCTGTCATCACAGGAAGAAGCAGCCAAGAAGTGTGTGGCCCCACCAGGAAGACTAAGTAGAGCACCTTTCGGGTGATTGCATAGTGTCCTTTGAGCTCATGCAGGGCCCACTTGATGTCCTGACTACTGAGCATTTTGAAGTCGGCCATCAGGAGGTCAGCAGCTTGGATGAAACAACGCTGGTCAAGAGGAGCCAATTTAGAGTAGTCAAAAAAGTCTATTTTAGGCAACTGAAACGAGAGAGAGAGAGAGAGAGAGAGAGAGTGAGTGAGAGGCACAACATTAGGAGGCCAGATAGGGCCTTTCCCATGAGGGGGTATCACTTCAAGAACTGCTTATTACAAAATAGAATCATTTCCCTTGTATTCATGATTACTTTATAGAGGTTACCAGCCCTGCATAGAGATGAAGAAACTGGTGGTTCAGAGATGTTAACAAGCTGTCTGGAGTCTGGAGACTAGTTGTGCCAGTCAAAACTAGTAATTATAGCTACAGATTTGAGACCCATCTTTTAGCCATATTCTTTCCATAAAAAAATGTTTAGGAAAGACTAGCCTTTCTCTTGCTACAGAAGACATAAAGATAATTTAAAGAATGTATGGGGAATAGAAGGACTGAGTAGTCATGAAGCAGTTCTGATCTAGACTCTCCTTCACCACCTGACACACTAAATTCTAGTTAGGATTACAAATAAAAATGAGTAAGGTTTTAAAAACTCAAACTGTTCACATCTTGATACAGGATTTGGTTATATAAGTGTATGTATGTACTGTATATAAATCTTACATCAAAAGAAAACCTATAAACATACTGAACTCTAGGTGATGAAATAAACGCTGAAGTATGTATGGGGCAGCATATTGATGTTTTTGTGATTTACTCTGAAATGCATCAAAATAAAATGAAATATGTGAGATGTACTGATGGGCAGAGGAGAGGGATGGATATGTGACAAAGTGGATATAATAAAATGTTAACTTTTAATAGTACTGCTGGTAGATATATAGGTGATCAGTGTAAAATTCTTTTGGCTTTACTGTATGTTTGAAAATTTTTAATAAAATATTAAAAAAAAAAAACCAACCTAAATGATACAAAGAATCCTGGCCAATCCTTGTTTCATTTAAAAAATTCGCGGGCAGCCCCGGTGGCGCAGCAGTTTAGCGCTGCCTGCAGCCTGGGGTGTGATCCTGGAGACCCCGGATCGAGTCCCATGTCAGGCTCCCAGCATGGAGCCTGCTTCTCCCTCTGCCTGTGCCTCTGCCCCTTTCTCTCTCTCTGTCTCTATGAATAAATAAATAAAATCTTAAAAAAAAAAAAAATTTGCTTGAGGGACGCCTGGGTGGCTCAGCAGTTGAGAGTCTGCCTTTGGCTTAGGGCGTGATTCCTGGTCCTAGGATTGAGTCCCACATGGGGCTCCCTGTAGGGAGTCTGCTTCTCCCTCTGCCTGTGTCTCTGTCTCTCTCTGTGTGTCTCTCACGAATAAATAAAATCTTTAAAAATAAAAAACTTGCTTTGTAAGACCAAAGGTATGGAGTGGAGCGTGAATTTAACTTTTTGTGGGAGAGAAAAGAGGAAGTTACAACAAAAGAAGTTAAATACAGAATCCAAAGTGGCTGAGGTTGGGAAATCCCACCAAAGAATAAGTATATCCTGAAATCCTATTTTCCTAGCTAGTCTTTAAAAAAATGTGTCCACACAAAGCACTTTATTCCCACAAAGATGAAAAAAGCAGAGCATGTCCAGGTAGAGACTGTAAAACAAAGAGCACAACACTTGCCTTTGTCTCATCCTGGCTGGCAAGCAGGCTGCTACTGGGGTTGATAATGACTCGGTCTTCTCTCTTTGGATAGTCTGGATTTTCCAGAAGAAAATTACAAAGTCTGCAAAAAGAAATGATGTTATTTTCATAGTGCTTCCAAATCCTACACCTGCCGTGATTCAAATACAATGTTCAAAAAATAATGTAACTCATCATACACTCTGACTGGCCTATTAAATTGTTTGCAGATCAGAAATATGAGACAAAAGACAGATATACGCAATTTCTATTTTTGCTTCTGGTTTTAAAAAGCAATAAACATACTAATGAATGCACATTTCTATGAAGTTTTCTATTAGATGTCACTATCATGTATTCACTGAAATTCTTACTGGTTGAACTATATGGAACTAGAGAATTTAGATGAAGAGTATCTACTGTTGTCAGAAAACTATGACCAATAAGGGGTGGGAAAACGTATTCATATTCACTATAAAAAACAGCTGGCTAAAAGTAAATAAATGGAACATAAAAGGCCTTCTGTTAATTCATTAATACTTTTTGTAACCCTATGGTAATATAAGCCCCCATGAAGAATTTGAGTGATACTCAGTTTGCCCAGCTAACTGCAAGGCTGAAGGAACAGACATGTCCGCTTAAGAACGGATTCTCCTCATGCCAAAGCCACAGCCTTATCCCTTTATCACTATCATGAACTACATTTAAGGGTAAGGATATAGAGGTAAGATAACACACGCTGATGTATCATTGTCCAGATTTAACAAATATTAAGCAGCAAGGTTCTTCACCTTGTAACAACCAAACACAGCAACATTCTGAGCTCTTGGGATGATTCCACAGAGATAAGAACAGCCCAGGTAGTATACGGCACTTGCCACTTTAGTAGCAGGAAAGCTCTTGGCTTAAAGAGCTCTGAGGCTTCCCCTCTCTCCTTTCCTTGCTTCTGCAGGTTCTTAGAATGAACACTCCCTGATCCCTGACTCCCATCTTCCCAGGTCTCTCCTGTCCATATCAACAGTGGAACCTTTCATAGCAGGGAGAGGAGAGAAAAAGCACTCCCCTCCAGCTTCTCTTCTCACCCATGGGCTGGCGCCTGGGAAGAGAGTAGTGGAGGGGCATGCTTCTGCAATACCTTCTGCAGGGATTGAGAATTAGCCACCACCAAGAATTGAGCATCCACGGGGCAAGGCCTCAAGTTCTAAACATCTCTGTTCACATGCACATCTGGACATACTACAATCCAGACATGGAGCAGCTCCTCCATTTCAAACATGCCTGTTTGTAATATTTTGGTGAGTGTGGCTACCACAACCCAACAAACTCCAGATATCAGGAACCTGGGGAAAGATAAAAAGGTCATGCAGTGAAGAATCCTCTTTGACAGAATGGCTACGCATGAGTGAAGCCAGTAATCTCCACATGGGGACATGGAGTACATGAAAGACATTCTGTTAGGGTACTGGAAGAAAGTAATACAATTCCTATTTTTAAAATATCATTCTTTAAAATTTTCTACTTTTATGTATTTTTTTTAAAGATTTATTTGTATTTATTTATGATAGACATAGAGACAGGCAGAGGGAGAAGCAGGCTCCATGCAGGGAGCCCGACATGGGACTCAATCCCGGGACTCCAGGAATGCGCCCTGGGCCAAAGGCAGGCGCGAAACTGCTAAGCCACCCAGGGATCCCCTATATATTTTCTAAAGTACATGATACAGTATATGACACAGAGGTAGAATAGGTATAATTTCTAGAAAACAAAATACCAACCATATTTTAGGGGTTCTCTTCTAATTTTTATATTTTTAATATTAGGATCACCTATCGAAAAGCTGCAAGATAAGGAATTCCACATGGTGAAATCAGAGGCTGTCATTCTGTCACATATTTATATTTCAATCTTATGTCGAACCTGTTTATGATGCAATCTTTTTTTTTTTTTTTTTAAGTCATCTGTGTATCTAACATGGGGCTCAAGCTTATGATCCCAAGATCAGGACTTGGGAAACTTTCTACTGACTGAGACAAACCGAGTGCCTCAGAGGCTCTCACTCTGAACTGTCATGGTCATTTCTAGTTTAGGATCTTTACCCTCACCACCAGAACTTTCCTGGAGGCTAAATGACATTCAAGTGGCACAGGTAATTAAATACAGTGTTTCTCTTCTATAGAAATAAACTATAACCAAAGATCAATATTCACAGCCTAGGGGAACTCAGATCTGCCTGTGCGTGTATATTATTTCACACCTGATCTGTCCTGACAAGCTGAACGGTCTCAAGAAAGCTCTCCTACTCAATGAGCTGGGCTGGGACTCCTAGCCTCTACTCCTTAGACAATCGTTGCTGCCTCAATCTAATGATTCATCACATGTGAGTGAAAAGTCTCGGTAACCAGCTCAACGAGTAGATTACTATCACAGGAGTTTCTCTGGTGAATACACCTCTCCTGCTAAAATGGCCAGCTGGTTACGTCTAAAGGTGATTTCAAGACTGCATACAGGGTAGCCCCAAGGGCCGAGCGGTTTGGCGCCACCTTCAGCCCGGGGTATGATCCTAGAGACCCTGCATGGAGCCTGCTTCTCCCTCTGCCTGTGTCTCTGGCTCTCTCTCTCTCTCTCTCTGTGTGTTGTGTCTCTAATGAATAAAATCTTAAAAAAAAAAAAAAAAAAAAAAAAGACTGCATATAGTATGACCAAGAAAGCCACACACAATGCCAGCTTACTCAACATTGCTTTGGGCCTCCTTTTGGGTCTACATGAACAATATTTAGCTTAGCTGTGGAAATTAATGCCTAGTCCCAAGAGCCCAGGGACAAAAGTCATGTCAGGAAATTCAGAAGATGGGAGCCTTGGGGGCTCAGTTGGTGAAGCGTCTGTCTTAGGCTCAGGTCATGATCTCAGGGTTCTGGGATTAAGGCCCACAATGGGCTCCCTGCTCAGCAGGGAGTGTGCTTCTCCCTCTGCATGGCTCTTTCTCAAATCAATCTTTTTTTTTTTTTTTTTAATGGAAACTCAGAAGGCTACAGGTTTGAAAAGATTTAATATAATTACTGCATAGTCCCCTTTCTTTGGGTTTCATAAGAATTTTTATTTTTAAATTTTTAAATTTTTTTTCATAAGAATTTTTATATGTTTAAGAATGAATATTTGCATCTCAGTGATGTGAAAGGCACAGAATATATAAGTCCCTAAAGGATATGCAGGAGACTTAGGAGGTTAAGAGAACAAATTGTCACAGAATCTGTCCATTTGATCCCATTTTACTGATATTTCATAGAAATTAATCTTGCAGATACTTGAAAAATAATATTCATTTGTAAATGAGAGAAACATTAAAGTATATTGTAAATTTCTAAAGGGTTACTTTAATATTTACTATAAATTATTAAAAACCACTTAAACTTGGCATTTCCTATTCATATCAGTATTCTATAGCTACCTGTGTTCAGTTTATACTTAATCATTTATATTTTCCAAACTGAACAAACAAGTACTGTGTTTCATCATCAGGAAACCATGAACAACAAAATAATTCAATGAGACAAGGTGCAAACAATTCAGGCAGGAGAGAAATACAATTAGTAACAAATATATGAAGAATGCCATGCAGCCCATTATCAAAGAAAATATAAAACTAAAACAGCAGGCTACTTTATGCCTAGTTAACACCACCATTATGCATCATCACTGAGAAATTATTAAAGCAACTCACACAAAAAAATAAAAATAAAAAATAAAAAAATAAAGCAACTCACATACATCTCCAACAGCAACATACACTGATACAACCACTGGAAACCTATTTGAAAATGTTTCTCAGACCATGAATTTGTTTATAATGTTTGACCCTAAATTTTAACTTCTAGGGTTTCAGCATACAGAAAGAAAGAAAAGGGAAACTGCCATATGGAGAATAATGTTCATTAGAACATTGGTGAAAATATAAACAAAGCATTTAACAAAGAGGAAAACTCAATAAAACCGTTACTAAAGGTGATCGTTAACATCATAAAGAAAAAAAACGGAGTATTTTACTTAACATAATTTTATAAACAAAATACCCAAAATTACATTTACCCTCTGAAAAAACTGTGTTTGCATTCCAAGAAGAACTAAAAGGTTGCATAAAAATAAAATTAGTTTTTGCTTTGTTTTAAAGATTTTTAATTTATTTATTCATAGAGAGAGAAGCAGAGGCAGAGGCAGAGGAAGAGGGAGAGGCAGGCTCCATGCAGGGAGCCTGATGTGGGACTCAATCCTGGGTCTCCAGGATCACACCCTGGGCTGCAGGCGGCGCTAAACCGCTGCACCACTGGGGCTGCCCCAAATTAGTTTTTTAATTGAGGGGAAGTCTAGGAGATACTTTTTATTGTAAAAATGTACTAGTTATTTCTGTTCAATTTTGCTATGAATCTAAAAATGCTCTACAAAGTTTATTAATTTAAAATAATGTAATTATCAAGTTATTTACATATTAAAATATTTTAAAAGCTTAGAATAACTAGTACTTTCATTTTTAGTAACAGCAGAAACAATCCTCCCAAAGATGAGAAACAAGACCAAAAATTCAGAAATAAAAAATTTCTGCTTGAAAATAACAGCAGCCAACAGGAGGGCAAAGGTGGCCAAATCTGGTCAAGACTGGAGGCTCAGAAAGCATGAACTATGCTTCAAAGGTACATTATTTGTAAAAGCCAAAAAGCAGAAACAATTCAAATGCCTATCAAAAGTAGAGGGAAAAATTACAGTATTTTGATACAAATGGGATACCACATAGTAATGAAAATGAATGAACTATAGTTATACAAAGCATGGATGAATCCCAGAACCAACATGCTGAGTGAAAGATGTCAATCACAAAGTACAGAGACGATGTGAAATCTTCACAAAATCTTCAGTGTTCAAAGATGGTGACTAATGTTCTATTTTTTGAGGATTTCTGGGTGGTAGTTACATGAATGTTTGATTTGTGATAAATGATTAGACTGGCTATCTTTATATTGTGCATTCTTCTATTGTGGATTGTAGTCCACAATAAAAAAGATGAAAAAAATTATGAATATTAAAACAGAAGTCTAAGTAAAAGTGAAACTCCACAGAAGTAAGCTAAACAGAAGCAAGATTTTCCTGAGTGCACTCATCAAGTCATTTATATATTCAAAAGGAAAATAATAATAATAATCATCTTGAGCCCTTAGTTCACAGGGCACACAGGGTAAGAAACAAAAAGCTCACAGACCACAAGAAGCATGCCTTAATACTGATAACAAGTGCATGGAGAGGAAAACAAAATGTCCTCTGAGAATTGGTGAAGACTATAGCCCAGGCCTCATCCAGAACTAAATTCTTCCTATCTCCGTGATCCAAAAACTTGCAGACAACATTCTAAAGTATAAAGCAGTGTTAGACCAACCCTGCCCCTAGGTACATGATGAAAGACAAAGCAAATCCTCCCAAAAGCAATTATTTCTATCAAGACCCCAAGAAATGAGCTCATAGTCAAACCTTACAAATAGCACAGGACACAGTACACCAAGAACGCCAGCAGTAACAATGAGATTCATAAGAATTTCATGTGTTAGAATGCTCACAATCAGAACACAAAGAAGCTATGTTTGTAATGTTTAGAAAACTAAATAGATTGAAAATACAGGGAAAAAATGACACTAGACAAGTGATCATGACAATTATAAAATAAGGATGCCAGGATGAGAATACAGGAAATGGAACTAAAAACACCATGGATGAGTTTAATGGCAGATTACACTCCACTAAAAAGACAATTAGCGGGAGGACAGCTTTGAAGAAATCATCCAAAGTGTATGGCAGAGACAAAGAGATGGGGTTAAGAGTCATAGAGGATAGGGGAGATGTGTGACAGCAGATGGAAGAAAGCAGGATTATGGAGGAGATACTGGCTACCAGTTTTCCAGAACTGAGGAATATCATTAAGCTACCACCTAGGATAGTCTATCTAACTGTATGGCCTTAGCGAGATATGCTTTAAGCACGAAGTAATTATATTTTTTACTTCACTCAGTAATAATCATCAGTAGGAACAGTGGTACTATTATTAGTATAATTTTATTGTATACATATTGTAGTATAAAAATGTATTAATGTTATTAGAAATTAAGTTTTTAGTGGAAAAACACATAAATGTATAATTTAGAAAGAATGAGGGGGAAAAAAAAAACCTTAATGTTAAACTTGAATGGGAAATTATGAACATATGATTTTTAAAACCCGCATTTCCTTGGTCTGTGTGCTTTAAGGGCCAAGAAGTGATAACATGCTAGTAGCAATGATGAGCATGTCTAGCCCTTAGATATCAACCCTCACTCTCAGAAACCTAAGTTTCTTGGAAAAAAGACCACATTCTAGGTTTAGGGGAGAAATGTTCAAGGTAAGCCAGGGCACTTCAGTACTTTACAAAGCAAGGATACGCTCAGACTAATAGGGTCATGTCAAAATGACACAGATGCATCTTAAGAGGCCCCTACTGGTCAAATTCAGGATAATTCAGTACCAAAAACAAGGCTGAAACTGATTGTAAAATACCACTTATTTAAAACCTTTAAGTCCCTAGGAACTCAGAAAAAGAATAAGAAGTAAAGGGGCAAAATCTTAGAGTAGAATGCCAGATCATAATCCAAGTGGTAGATATATGGGTGTTCAATTGTATAGTCTTTCAACCTATGTTAAAAAATACTTGGGGGGGGGGGGGATCAATGACATTAAAAAAAAGTAAGGGAGGGACTGTTCTAGACTAAAAAGCTAAAAGATAAACACAATAGAAAACCACGACTCAATCCTGGTTTAAAAACTGGTTACAATGGCTGTCCTGGACAGAGGATGATAGACAGGGTGGCCACTGGCACCAATAGTGTCTTTGTATGAATCAGAAAAGAGCATTTCCTCTGGCTGCTGACCAGGATAATGGGGCTCCTCTTGTTTGGCCGTGGCCAGGAACAGCTCTCACTTGCACCTCTGGCTGAATGCTACAGTATTGGGCATAATCTTTTGAAGACAGAGGTTTAGGTATACTACCCCTTCTGTTCAACTAACCTAATCTGTATTAATTAACTGAAAATTTTATTAGTTTCAATATTCTGTTCTTTATAAATTACCAACTTTTTCAGCTCTGTAGACTAGAAGGAAAGAATATAAAAGGAAAAGGACTTATTTTGTTCTCCTTGGGACATTGCCATTTTTTGAAAATCACAGTTATCATTCTTATGATAAACACTAAAGAAACACTTCCATACATGTCTCCAAACAGGCAAAGCAGTTGCAGAACATTTTCTGTTACAAATACAGGGAAGAAAATATCTAACAATCTGATCAAAACACAGAATTAACAGAACTAACAATCTGATCAATGCTCAGAATTAACAAAATACCATAACTATGCAGGATTACTTTACTAAAAAGCCCAGAAAAGTCTGTACATGACTAAAATTAGAATTCTTCTAATTTTAGGATTAAAGCAAATATAATTCCAAGTGAAATAAGTCACTCACAAAAGGACAAATACTGTGTTATTCTACTATTATGAAGTCCCTGGAGTAGTTATATTCAGAAAGACAGAAAGTAGAAGTGTTGGTCCCAGGGGCTGAGGGTGGAGAGGGCAAGGAATAAGGAGTTAATGTTTAATGCACACAGTTCCAGTTTGGGAAGATGAAAATGTTCTGGAGACAGTGGCAGTGATTTGTGCAAAAAATGTGGAGATACTCAATGCCGTTGATCTGTATACTTAAAGATGGTAAAAATGGTAGATTAAAAAAAAATTTTTTTATTGGAGTTCAATTTGCCAACATATAGCATAACACTCAGTGCTCATCCCGCCCAGTGCTCATCCCGCCAAATGCCCCCCTCAGTGCCCATCACCCAGTCACCCCAACCCCCTGCCCACCTCCCCTTTCACTACCCCTTGTTCATTTCCCAGAGTTAGGTGTCTCTCATGTTTTGTCACCCTCACTGATATTTTCACTCATTTTCTCTCCTTTCCCTTTATTCCCTTTCACTAATTTTTATATTCCCCAAATGAATGAGACCATATGTTTGTTCTTTTCCGATTGACTTATTTCACTCAGCATAATACCCTCCAGGTCCATCCACGCCGAAGCAAATGGTGGGTATTTGTCGTTTCTAATGGCTGAGTAATATTCCATTGTAAAAATGGTAGATTTTGACATTAAATGTATTCCACCACAATAAAAACAAAAAAGCATGATGGTTTACTTACACATTCAAATCGTAATAATTCTTCAAATGAATTATCTCCTCGATATACCCATTTGCGACATCTGGAAATCTTGCTTCCTGAAAAGGAATAAAAACATTATTTTTTTCATCCATTAGAATGATTTCAAATACCAATAAAAACCAGATGGCAAAAAGTAAATGACCAAAGATGAGAAAAGGGCTGTAAAGTAAGTCTGTGCCCAGGCTTATGTGTCTATATACACTGTGGACTCTAGAGAAAGGATCCTAGAGATTATCTGGTCTTCTGGTACTTTCCTTATCCATTCTTCACTCTTTCAATTAATGATGAACATCTCTGCCCAGGCAAAAGGAGTCTGAAAAGGAGTAAAGTACTACCTCTTAAGATGCACAAGAGCTAGTGTGCCAGATGAAAACACCCAGGGGAAGAAGGGTTAAGAGGGAAGAAGGGTTAAGAGTCTGTTCAAAGGCAAACAGCAAATGAGCCAGAACCCACAGCCCTGCATCACACTCTACATCAGGGATATCCAACAGAACTTCATACAATGGTGGAAATGTTCTATTCTGTGCTTTCCAGTATGGTAGCTCTTCAGCCCCATATGACTATTAGGTACTTTAAATCTGACTAGTACCACTAGAAATGGAATTTTAAATTTAATTGTAAGACATTTAAATTTAAACAGGCACCAGAAACTACCACATTGGACAGTGCAGCTCTAGGTAATCTTATAAACCTGCTTTATGGGTTTGAATTGGGAGTTAACTCAAAACCTTTTTAAAACCAGGGGATTGCTTGTATGACAGCACTAGGGTATCCATGATCTGCAGCTAGAATCCCAGAGTACTTGCTGGGGGGTTAAGGATAGATTAGGAATTCTGATTTAACATTCCTATTTTCAGAGTCTTTCTTCTTCTGTTCTATGTATCCAGCTACAGATCCCTTAGGAAGATGAAGTGCCTCCCCCCACCCCCCATGGCCATGATTTTGCACTAAAAGAAAACTAAGTACATTTAGTGTCTGTATGTAATTATTCACTTAAATAAAATAAAACTTACTGTTTCTTTCACTAAAAGTGCAACGAGTTCTTGATCTACCTCAGTAGCTTCTTGCCCCCAAAGGTTTTCCAAATTGTGCTCCTGAGATCCTTGTAGTGGAAAGGCTGGCCCTGGCTCTTCATCATCTATTGCTAATTGTTGATCTTCAAGCTCTCCCAGAGGATGGGCAGGCTGAGGAGAAGAGGGGCCTGGAATCCCATCTTGCTGGGGTTCTGGCCTTGGAAAAGCTGGCCTTGGAAAAGCCAGCCCTGGGGGTTCATGCTGATACAACAATGGGCCCAGTTCTGCTTCAGGCTGCCGCTCCTGAGGAACAACTTGATTTGTTATCTCACGGGACTGTTGGTTTAGGGATTGGAAGTAAGGATGGTCTAACCAGCAGTCTTCTTCAATGGCCTGATCATCTAGGATAGCAGTCGATTCTTCAAGATTTGATAAAAGCTCTGTCTCCGAATCTTCAGATGACTGGTTCTGAGTGTCCAAAGGATCGCCTTCTGGTAAAAGCAGGCTACTTTCTTCCAAGATCACGATTTTCTGCTCTGATCTCGGGTTGACAATGTCATTTGCAGCTTGGTTATGACTTGGTCCAGGTTTGGGTTCTCTTTCTGTTTGGCTTGGCTTAATGAATTCAGAAACTCCAGGAGGCCCAAGATCCAGAAATTCACCGTAGTCTTCCTCAGAATCATCCTGTGCCCCAGAATCAAACAATGAGCTGTTACACACTGAAAAATAGCCGTTCTTATCTGATTCAAAGGCTGCTCTAGACTTTTTAGGCCTTTCTTCTCCCAATCTTTTGAGATCTTGCCACTGGGCAGCTGGTTTGATGAGATTGGGTCGTGATGTCTGAGGTTTATTTGTCTAAGAAAAAATGAAATTTTAATAATGATTCAATTTCTTTCCTAGGTGTATGTCTCCTTGTGTACTTATGTTGAGCTCTGGAGACAGGACAGGAAAGAAAGAAAACTCAAAACACTCTACCCCACAAAACCTATTTTTCTCTCAACATTTCTCTTAGCACTGAAATCTGATTTCAACTGTTAAGAATCAAAGTAACCATTCATAGACTGGAACCTGAGTTATAGGTGAATTATAATTTCACCTGAGACCACTAAAAAACAACTGTATAGCAAAGGAAATAATGAAAGAATGACAACACAGCAGAGGGATGAGGAGTGTTCAATAAACATGAAAAGAATCTAAACTTCACTAGTAAATTAGCAAAATGCAAATTACAAAAAGATCCCCCAGCCCCCCAATAAGACTGGTAGAGGTTTTAGTTAGATATTATCAAGCACTGATAAGGATGTGGGAAAACTCTCAGGCTATCATTCAGGGCTGAATTCAAGAGGGCAATTTGACCTTATTGATTAAATAAAATGTATATCCTTAGGATATGTCAGTATAACCTTTTCTTATCTATTCTACACTTATGTGTCTAAAAGGGACATATACAAAGATATTCACTGCTACATTGCTTATAACATAAAAAGAAAAAAATCGGAGACATTCTAGTTTATGCCCAAGAGAGTAGGTGAATTGCAATGGATGTCCAATTTTAAGATAGCAGAATTATAGATGCCTCTGACTCTTCTCTGAAATCACCCTGATCCTGAGAAAAGAATGAGACACAGAACTGAAAATCTTTGATGAAAACCAGAAGACATCTGCAATCCCAAAACACAGCATATATGAGGAGGAGCTGACAAATGCAGTGAGTAAAGTACCACCCCAAATTTCAAGGAAGGCAGAGAAAGCTTCAGAAAGGCAGAGTTTTCCAAAGATGGTGGTGTGCCCTGAGGGCAAAACCAATCCCCTGTTTGGAACAAGAGGAACCACCACTCCACTTGACAGGAGTTTCTGAGGAGTTCAGACTGTATGGGAACAGATACCTCTGTGGGGGGTAGCCTGTTAGTGACACAGATGGAGAGAACTTTGAAATGGGTTTCTCTGGAACCAGCAACCTCTGCCAGGTTAAGAATAGATAGCTAAATAAACTTAAGTCCACGTGCACAAACACCCTCTGCCTACACACACACACACACACGTCTGTTGTAAGAGAGAACTCCTGCTAGCCAACAACAGTACCTGAGCCTTTCCCCAACATAACTGCCTACAAAGAGCCGGTCCAGGAAAACTTCAATTGCATTCACAGTTGAGTAAACACCAACTAGAAATTATATAAGATACCCAACTTAAAAAAAAAAAAGAAATGGCAGATGAGTAACACAGAAAATTAGTACTACCCAGGAGGTAAAATAATGACAAAACAGAAACAAGAACACAAAGAAGTAATAAAATAATTAATCTTTAATATAAATGCTTTAAATCATTTCTGAGTAGAAACAAGATAATCATCAAAAGCTGGGAGGTGAAGTGAAGAAGCCAGGGGTCAAAAAATACATTTAAAGCTGATGAATCAATTAATATATGTAAGGACAGCATTTGAAAATATAAAAGTAATACCAGAAGAACTAAAAAGAATAAAACTAAGGATAAAAAGCTTTCCAAAAAGGGGCATCTGGGTGGCTCAGTGGTTAAGCATCTGCCTTTAGCTCAGGGCATGATCCTGGGATCAAGTCCTGAGTCAGCAGGGAGCCTGCTTCTCCCTCTGCCTATGTCTCTGCCTCTGTCTCTCATGAATAAATAAATAAAATCTTTAAAAAATTTAAATAAAAAAAAGTTTAAAAATTATCAGCTAGAACACAGTCCCAAAATAAACAAAAACAAAACCTTCAAAATGCAGGGAACATATAGTGAAAGATTACTATTAAAAAAAAAAAAAAGACTTATTTATTTATTTTTGAGAGAGACAGAACATGCACATGTGTGCATGAGCTGGAGAGAGAAGCAGAGGAAACTCAAGCAGAATCCTGGCTGAGTACAGAGCCCAATGAGGGCTCCACCCCACGACCATAAAATCACAACCGGAGCTGAAGTCCAGAGTTGAATGCTTAACCAAGTAAGCTACTTGGTGGCCCTCAAACATTATTTTTAAAAGCAGTAAAAATGTAAAGCAAAATAAATATTATGAAGAACTAAAAACAAATTATAAAAGCCACCATTAATAAATACCTTGCTGATGCAGTCAGGGGAGTGTGTGACTCCTGATCTTGGGGTTAGGAGTTTGAGCCCCACCTTGGATGCAGCAATTAAATAAATAATTTAATATAAACAAGATCGATTCACCTATTAAATTTAAAAGTCCCTTTAAAAAGAACCCCTAAAGCAAGACCCAACTATATAATCAAGTGATTGGCACACAGTGATTCAGAAAGCACATAGATAAGGACACAAAAGTGGACTTCTGTTTCTAGTTAACAACATGCCAAATCATTCATAATAACCCTTCTGCTGTAAAAGCAAAAACTTGGTCAAAATATCAAAGCAACATCAAACATCTACTTGAAGGATTCTGAGATACAGGAAGCAGGAGGAAGTCCAGCAAAATGTACCCCACATTGGGATAGTTTTCTCCTATAGCTGCATTTGCCAATTCCAGATCCAGCTGAAAATGAGACGACAAACATTTCTGACATCCTTACTGAGGAGCTATGGTCACCAAAGGTGGAATTCAGAACTCACTATGGGAAAGAGTTCTGAGAAATCCCAAGCTCAAGGGTAAACTGGAAATATGCTGGACCTCCCTGGAAATGAATCCTAGAGTTTAGATAGTTTAAATTCCTCTATTTGAAACTGCTAGACCCTCAACCTAGTTTGAGAAACAAATGTTGGACCTCTTTGAAGAAACAGATCATCCAGAACCTCAAATTTTTCATATACGATGATCACTACTCAATAAAAGTAAGTAGGTATATGAGAAGTCAATGCAACATGATAGAAAACCAAACCAAGAGAAGTTAACAGATAAGAGAAACAAACTGACAGAGGCTTCAGAGAGGGAAGCTACCAGACATGGATTCTAAAAAAAAAAAACATACACTGCATGCTTAAGGAAATAAAAGACCAGATTGAGAACTTTAGCAGAGAACTAAAATATATCAGAAAAAAAGAAAGAAAGCAAGAAAGAAACAACCAACCAACCAACCAACCGAAATTTTGTCCGATGGAAAAATTCGGCTAAGACTAGGACAAATGGATGGTATACAGCATTCTAAATGAACAGAGTTGAAGAGAAAATAGTACAATGAATGAGAGGTCAGAAGAAAGCAGCCTGGGGGCGGGGGGTCTGGGTGGCTCAGGAAGTTAAATGTCTTCCTTTGGCTCAGGTCATGATCTTGGGGTCCTGGGATGGAGTCCTGTATCTGGCTCCCTGCTCAGTGGGGTGGCTGCTTCTTTCTCTGCCCCTCCCTACCACTTGTGTGCTTGTTCTCTCTCAAATAAATAAATAAAATCTTAAAAAAAAAAAAAAAAGAAGAAAGCAGCCCAAATAAGGCATAGATACAAAATGATTGAAAATTAGGTAAGAAAATGGTAGAGGTAAAGACTACAGTAAAACCAACTACGTGAGTTCTGAATGAGATAAAAAGCAGTATTTTTTTTTTTTTTTTTAGATTTTATTTATTTACTCATGAGAGACACAGAGAAAGAGGCAGAGACATAGGCAGAGGGAGAAGAGGCTCCCTGTAGGAGCCTGATGCAGGACTCGATCCCAGGACCCCAAGATCATGACCTGATTCAAAGGCAGACACTCAACCACAGAGCCACCCAGGCGTCCCAAGAAACAACACTTGAAAACAAAATACAAATAATCAGGAAGGACAGGGGCTTGATTTATTTTGAAAATCTAAGTAGGATGAATTAAACCGACAGAAACCTAAGAACAGCATAGGAAGACTTTAGAAATCAAATATAAGTTCTTAAAAGCACATACTGCCTTCAAAAGGAAAAATAAGACGGGCTTTTCAACACAAAAATGAGAGACAGAAAACACTGGAATACCACATCCTTAGTGGTAAAAGAAAATAACTACCACATAGAATTTTATGTTTGATGAAAAGATCAGATTTACTGTAAAGGAAATCCTAAGGAGTGCTCCTTATGTAGAAGAAAAATAATCTGCAAAATGCAGAAAGGAATGAAGAGCAACAAAAATATTTGGAGGAGGTAAAGTGAATGCTGATCATATAAAACGAAAGATTGTGTAGATTTAAAAAAATGTATACAGAATAAAAATATATTTTAAATAGTATTTAATTTGGGAAATAAATAGAGTTAAAGTGTTCTACACTCTTTACCCAGGAAGAGTTTAAATTTAAAGCACTAATTTATATAATGCTGAAGCCTCTGTGATGTGAGAAAGCCTGAACAAGCTCTTAAAATACATCATATACATTAGACATGACACCAATGACAACTGACAAAAGAACAAACTGAATTTCATCAATGTTTAAAACTTTTTTTTTTTTTTAAAAGATTTTATTTAGGGATCCCTGGGTGGCGCAGCGGTTTGGCGCCTGCCTTTGGCCCAGGGCGCGATCCTGGAGACCCGGGATCGAATCCCACATCGGGCTCCCGGTGCATGGAGCCTGCTTCTCCCTCTGCCTGTGTCTCTGCCTCTCTCTCTCTCACTGTGTGCCTATCATAAATAAATAAAAAAAAAATTTAAAAAAAAAAATAAAAAAATAAAAGATTTTATTTATTCATGAGAGACACAGAGAGAGAGAGAGAGACAGAGACACAGGCAGAAGGAGAAGCAGGCTCCATGCAGGGAACTCGATGCGGGACTTGATCCTGGGACTTCAGGATCATGCCCTGGGCCGAAGGCAGGTGCTAAACTGCTGAGCCACCCAGGGATCCAAAAAGTTTAAAACTTCTTTGCTTCTAGGACATCACCAAATAATGAAAAGACAGACAATGAGAGAAAATATCCAAAAATCAGGTATAAGGGTACACTACCCATAATATACAAAGATTCAATAATACAAAGACAATCCTGTTTAAAAATGGGTACATGATTTGCATAGGCATTTTTCCAAAGAAGATATGCAAGTGGCTAATAAGCACATCAAAAGAGGCTAAATATGACTAGCCATTGGGAAATGTAAATCAAAACCATGAGATACCACTTCATATCTACAAGGATGGTTGTAATAAAAAAGATACAACTAACAATTGTTTGAGAGAATATGGAGAAACTGAAACCCTTGTACACTGCTGGTGGGAATGTAGGATAGAGCAGCTGCTATGGAAAACAGTCTGGGAGAGTAGACCAGAGTTATCACAGGATTCCTAGGTATAGAGATGCTATGGTCTGAGTCTGAATGTCTGTGTCTCCCTTCCTGACCCTCATGAATGGGATTAGTGCCTTTGTAGAACAGGTTCCAGAGAGATCCTTAGCCTCTTCCACCAAGTGAGGACACAGTGAGAGGTGTTGGCTATGAACCAGAAAGAGGGCCTTCACCAAAACACAACCACACTGTAGCCTTGATCTTGGACTTACCAACCTCCAGAACTGTGAGCAATAAATTTCTGTTGTTTATAAGTTACCCAGTCAGTGTATTTTGTTATAGTAGCTGGAATAGACTAAGACAATAATGAAGGAAGAAAAAAAAAAAAACATGTCCACACAAAAACTGCTACATGAATGTTCATAGCAGCATTAGCATTAACAGGAAAAAGGGGATGTATCCCAAATGTCTTTCAATTTTGATGAATAGATAAACAACATGTGGTACATCCATACAATGGAATATTGTTTGGCAATAAAAAGGAATGAAGCACTGATTTATGCTACATCACAGATGAATCTTAAAGACATTAAGCTAAATGAAAGAAGGCTGTCACAAATAAAACCACATATTATATGATCCCATTCATATGAGATGTCCATAAAAGGCACATGTATACGGACAGAAGTAAATCAGTGGTTGCCTAGGGTGGGGTGCAGAGGATGGTGGGGGGGGATTAGCAATCACGGTTAATAGGCACAGGGTTTCCTTTTGGGATAATGAAAATGTCCTAAAATTGATTGTATTAATGGCTGAAAAACTGTAAATACATGAAAAACTATCGAACTGTATCCTTTTTTTAAAGTAGGCTCCATGCTCAGCATGCAGCACAAGCGGGGCTTGAACTCATGACCCTGAGTGAGATCAAGACCTGAGCTGAGGGCAGCCCTGGTGGCGCAGCGGTTTAGCGCCGCCTGCAGCCCGGGGTGTGATCCTGGAGACCCTGGATCAAGTCCCACATCGGGCTCTCTGTATGATGCCTGCTTCTCCCTCTGCCTGTGTCTCTGCCTCTCTCGCGCTCTCTCTGAATAAATAAATCTTTAAAAGAAAGAAAAAAAAAAAAAAAAGACCTGAGCTGAGATCAAGAGTTGGGAAGTTTAACCAACTGATCCAGCCAGGTGCCCCTGAACTGTACACTTTAAATGGATGAACTGTATGGTATGTGAATTCTATCCCAAAGAAGTTGTTTTAAAAAGGGAGAGATCCTATGAAGAAGCCCTAGTGAGAGCAATGCCTGCCAGCTTCCAGCTGCTCCAGTCCCCTACGGCCCCAGCTTCAGCACTGTGACGACAGCCACACAAGACATCCTAAGCCAGAACCATCCAGCTGAGCCCTTCTCAAATTCCTGATCCACAGAAACAAATGACTGTAGCTGTTTCAAGCCATTAAGTTTTGAGGTAATATATAATGGCAGTAAGTAACCAGAATAATAATATAAAATAATAATGAGTAACCCAAGAAGTCAGTAAAAGGATAAAATAAATGTTAAAGAAGCATATTAAATATGCTAAAGCAGAAGAAAAGCATTCAAAGCAAAAGCAGAAACTAATAAGAGAACAAATGGAAGCACTAGAACATCAATCTCAAAGCAGTTTCTTTGGTAAAGGAAGGAGAAAAGGGAAGGAATGAAGGTAATGTTAGTTCATCAAATTAGGGAAAGAGGACAAAAACACAAGTATACAAAACAGATGGAAGAACCACAGAGGACAGAGAGAATCAGGTTATTTAATTTTATTAAATACACTAAAAAAAAAAAAACTCTAAAGAAATGATTTTGTAGGAAAATATCAGGAACAAAACTGGTACTAAAAGCGACAGAATGGCAGCCCTGGTGGCCCAGCAGTTTAGCACTGCCTTGAGTCCAGGGCGTGATCGTGGAGACCCGAGATTGAGTCCCACGCCGGGTTCCCTGCATGGAGCCTGCTTCTCCCTCTGCCTGTGTCTCTGCCTCATTTTCTCTGTGTCTCTCGTGAATAAATAAATAAAATCTTAAAAAAAAATAAAAGTGACAGAAGGGGCGCCTGGAGCAGCTTGGTAGGTTAAGCATCCGACTCTTAAGTTTCAGCTCAGTTTATAATCTCAGGGTCGTGTGACTGAGCCCAGCGTTGGGCTCCAATACTTAGCTTGGAGTTGGCTTGAGGGTCTCTCGCTCTGCTTCTCCCATACTCTCTAAAATAAAAAAATAAATCTTTAAAAAAAGAAGTGGCAGAAGGTGGCACCTGGGTGGCTCTCTCAGTTCAATGTCCGACTGTTGATTTTGGCTCAGGTCCTGATATCATCATGATTGTTGAGTTTGAGCCCTACATTGGGCTCCATTTTGGGTGTGCAGCCTACTTTAAAAAAAAAAAAAAGTGACAGAAAAATCTAGAAATGTTAATTACCAGAGAGAAACCCAAAATAGTTTCAAAGAACTGGCCTCCAAGATAAACAACAGCCCAAATGCCTGTTGGGTAGTGTAAATCCTACCAAATTTGTAAGGAATAGGTAATGCCAATGTCATTTAAAATAGTATCAAAGCACAGGAGAAAAAAGAAAACTTCTGAATTCTTTTCCTGAAATCTGACTCAATCACATTTATAATAACCCTATCAAAGATAGCATAGGTACACACATATACCTATGGGCCAATATCACTCATGAGATCTATGGAGAAAACCCCAAATAAAATCTTAACAGATGGACTCTAAGGGCTTATTACCATTACATTGTAATACTATTATTACCAAGCAGAGTTTATGGAAGGACAGCAAAACAATTTACATTAATGGAACGAAAAAAATTTTATGATAATCTCTACAAATGCTGAAAGGGAATTTGATAGAATTCTATACTTACTAATAAAAACTTAAAGTAGATGGCTACTTCCTTAACATACTTTAAAAAATTGTACCTCAAGCAAAAAGCCACCATCTCATTTAGTGAAGAAACATTGAAATTGTTCCCATTTATGTCAGTGGGTATTTTTCTCATTCCTATTACAATCATTAAAATTTTTGAGAAGGTATTAATTTAACATAATTAGATAAGATAAAGACAAATATAAAAACTGGAAAGGAAGAAACTGCAAGTATCATTATTTGTAGATAGGTCAGATACCACCCCAAGACAGGTTCATAGGGTCAACTGAAAGACAACTATAGATAATAAAGATAAGATGAAATTAATATAAAATTAATACTAAGACTAATAGACTCCTAAATTAAAAAAAAAAAAAAAAAAAAGTTGGGATACCTGGGTGGCTCTAGTGGTTGAGAGTCTGCCTGTGGCCTAGGGTGTGATCCTGAGAGTCCTGGGATCACAGGGATCAAGTCCCACATTAGGTTCCCTGCATGGAGCCTGTTTCGCCCTCTGCATCTGTCTCTGCCTCCTTCTACGTCTCTCATGAATAAATAAATAAAATTCATTAAAAAAAAAAAAAGTTAAAAGGTACAGGAGAAGAGGAAAGATGCCATTTACAAAAGTGATAGAAAAGATAACCAGGAAGAAAATTAACAAAAAATGTTTAAGATTTAGGGACAACTGGGCGGCTCAGTGTTTAAGTGTCTGCCTTTGGCTCTGGTCATGATCCCAGGGTCCTGGGATCGAATCCCACATCGGCTCCCTGTAGGGAGCCTACTTCTCCCTCTACCTATGTCTCTGCCTCTGTGTCTTTCATGAATAGATCTTTAAAGAAAAAAGTGTTTAAGATTTATAGTAAGAAAAATTCAAAATGCTCTAGCTGAGGGATACAAAGAAAGGTTAGACCAAATGGAATGAGAAAGTTAGAATATATTAAAAATATTATAAATTAATATTATAAAATATTGTTCTGAGTTTAACAGTAAGATTTGTTTTGAATTCATCGATCTGCCTATTGGAGTTAGAAAAGCTGAGGTCAAAATTTATATAAAAATACAAGCACAGGGGTGCCTGGGTGACTCAATGGTTGAGCATCTGCCTTTGGCTCAGGTCATGATTCCAGGGTCCTGGGATTGAGTGCCGCATCTGCTCTCCACAGGGAGTCTGCCTCTCTGTCTCTCATGAATAAATACATAAAATCTTAGAAACAAACAAACAAAAAAAGGTTGCAGTAATTATAAGAGTGCAGAGTAGTGCACGAATAGTCAGAGCAATACTGGAGAAATTGAGAAACAGACCAAACAGAGGGCTTCTAAAGCACGGGGCATGAGGCAGTGTAGAAAGAGGCTGTTCTCAAAGATGCAGGACAACATATACACAGAGCCACAATACAGCAGAAGTGGTGCTCTCAGCTGTCCTACAACAAAGCCCCAACACCCACTGCTACGGGGACAAAGAATCAGATCACTAACTTACAAAAATGCCTCCTCATGGTAAGTTTAAGAAAACTCACTTCTGTCAGGATGACATCATCATCCAGGTCCTCTTCATCGTGTTGCTGAGGAGCTGGGGTGACCAGCATAGGAATCCCTTCCTCATCAGAGGAGTCAGATATGGTAATGGGTCCATCTCTGAGATTGATCCAGTCTAAAAGGAGGCAGAGAACAAGGTTACCAGATGGATATGATCATATTCAGTCTTTTAATTCAATTTTGGGATGAAAAGGGTCAAGCCTAAAGCCAAATTCATGGCTACTAATGTGTTAGCTTATCTATTCAAGCAGCACACCCACCCAAGTATTAATAGCCAGGTTTCTGTGGTAAGCTTTGCCAATAATACATTTTGGGAACCAACAGAAAATCTGACAAGATCATTAACTTTTTCTTATACGATGTTTGAAAAGTCTTTGTGAAATCTTGACTGCCAATTTTTAAAAATGAAAGTATGGTCTCTGACCTCATCTCTATTCCTCCCAGAGAATAAAACATTGTTTTGGAGCACCTGGGTAGTTCGGTCAGTTAAGTGTCTGCCTTTGGCTTGGGTCATGATCCTGGGATCCTGGGTTCGAGCCCCACATGCTCCCTGCTCTGTGGGGAGTCGGCTTCTCCCTGCTCTGTGGGGAGTCGGCTTCTGCCTCTGTCCCTCCCCCTGCTCATGCATGATCGCGCTCTCTCTCACTCTCTCATAAATAAATAAAATCTTAAAAAAAACAAAACATTGTTTTATTCAACTATCTGAAGAAACTTTCACTCAAAAATAGTAAAATTTTCATTTAACATTTAAAATCCCAAAGTTTGCTTACCTTCGCCATAGACCTTAAATATAATACACATAGTTCATGGTTTCAAACAGCCATTAACATCTATGACAGTAAACAACAGAACCTTCCTAATTTCCTTTTTTAAATGTTATTATTGGGCAGCCCCGGTGGCTTAAGGGTTTAGCGCCGTCTTCAGTCCAGGGCGTGATCTTGGAGACCCAGGATCAAGTCCCACATCAGGCTCCCTGCATGGAGCCTGCTTCTCCCTCTGCCTGTGTCTCTGCATCTCTCTCTCTCTCTCTGTATCTCTCATGAATAAATAAATAAAATCTTTAAAAAATAAATAAATAAATTTTATTATTTTTTAAAGATGAGAGAGCACATGAATATTTGAGCAGGGGGAGCAGCAGAGAGAGAGGGAGGAGAAAAGCAGATTCCTTGCTGTGTGTGGAACCCAACATGGTGCTCGATCTCAGGACCCTGAGATCATGACCTCAGCTGAAATGAAGAGTTAGATGCTAAACTGACTGAGCCACCCCGGGGTCCCATCCTTTTAAGTACAAGTAGAGTTAAGGTAACTAACTACCTGGATACAGTAATTATGTTCAAGGTTTCTAACTCTTTTTATTTGAAAAAATAGAGTATGTCTAATATGAATTACTGGATACACAAACTTAATTTCTTCCCGCCTGGCCCATGGGAATGTTAAAGGTTAAAACAGGCAATGAGGAGAAAATGCATTAAGAGTCCTAGAGGGCAGCCTGAGTGGCTCAGTGGTTTAGCGCCGCCTTCAGCTCAGGGTGTGATCCTGAAGACTTGGGATCAAGTCCCAGGTCGGGCTCCCTGTATGGAGCCTGCTTTTCCCTCTGTCTGTGTCTCTGCCTCTCTCTCTCTGTGTCTCTCATGAATAAATGAATAAAATCTTAAAAAAAAAAAAAAAAAAAAAAAGGGTCCTAGAGAAAAGGTTGGGGGGGGGGGGCCTGTGACCACAAGAAGAAAAGATGCGTTATCATTACAAATGTTGAAATTTCTCTATTAAAGGTTTATATCTTTCTCAAGGTTAATATCTCATTTATTTTTATGGCATCCAACAATTTGAAAAGCAATCTAAAGTCAAGTATCTCACTTCATCCCAGTAACACAGCTGTGTTGAGCTAGGGACAGCAGTTTGCTGCATCTAAGGTCAGATCGCCTAGGTTCAAGTCTCTGTTCTACCATATGCCAGCCACGTGATACTATTACCTAACTTCATCAAGCATCCAATTCTTCAACATTAAAAAGGGTTAACAGTGATAGTTTGAGGGGAGAAGGCTCAAACCCACAGCCTGCAATGAGGATAGGCAACCAGAAGTAGCTTACTTCATGAGATAGAATTCTAGATTTTCCTGAGTGTTCTCAATCATTGTATGTCTTTGGTCATTTCTAGTTATTAAATGGTTGTTTTTGACAATTTTTTTTTTGAAGATCCAATTGGCTTTACTAAACATTCATGAATTAGGCAGCACCCCATCTAGCAAGCAGAGTGGAGCTCTGGACAATTTTGTCTAATTTTACCACTGGTTTTGGAGAGAGAATTTGCCAATCTCAGTCAGTCATTCCAAAAAACCCACCCTGTGGAGGTCCATTATGAAAAGACGCTGAGGCAGAGGCACTAGATAGCAGGCACAAGGTCAAGAGAGGAAAGGGGTACCAGTTAAACAGCATAATGAACAAGATCCTGGCTGCCTTCTGCTGTTTAGCTCCCAGAATGCTGGCTGAGAGTCTCAGATTCTATACGCAGAAAACTGTAGATTCCAGTCTAGAAGTACCAGCCCAAGAAAAGAACACTTTATCAACAACCTTGGAAGACCCAATGAAAAAGCTGGCTTGAAACCTATCACCTCACAGTGAAGCCTAATGGTTGACAAGATACTCCCCAACACACCATGTATAACACATTACCCTTTAAAAAATTAACGTACAACAAAGCCTATGAACCAAATGTCTAACTCCATGAATTAATCAAAAGGCCCAAACCTGAGTGACCATCACCAAGGTCAGTAAATACAACACTTCCAGCATACTAATAGCCTCCTAACTCCACAGACTAGTTTTGCTTGTTTGAATATACATTCATTTATTTCTGGCTTTCTTGCAAATAGCAGGTCCATGTATCCAATGTTGGGGCATGTGCTGTAGCTATCTGCTGTACATAATCCACTATAAGACCATATAGTGGATAAGTTGTAAATGGATAAGTTATTTATTTTTCTGTCAATGGACATTTGGATTGGTTCCAGTCTTGGCTATTTTGGATAATACTTTTTTTTTTTTTTTTTTTTTAAGAGAGAGAAAAAGGGGAGGCGGGGGAAGGGCAGAAAGAGAAGGAAAGACTTTTTTTTTTCTTTTTAAAGATTTTTATTTATTTATTCATGAGACACACAGAGAGAGGCAGAGACACAGGCAGTGGGAGAGGCAGGCTCCCTGTGGGGAGCCCAATGTGGGACTAGATCCTGGGCCCCAAGATCAGGCCTCGAGCCGAAGGCAGATACTTAACCGCTAAGCCACCCAGGCATCCCGAAAGATAGACTCTTAAGCAGGCTCCACACCCAATGCAAAGCCTGACTTGGGGCTTGATCCCACGGCCCTGAGATCATGACCTGAGCCACCTAGGTGCCCCTAATGCTGTCTTAAAACATTCTTACACATGTCTCTTGGTATACTCATTTCAGTTGGGTACATTCTAGGAGTGGAAGTGCTGAATCAGGGAAAGCATATGTTCAATTTTTGTGGATGATGCAAACAATTTTCCAAATTGTGCTAATTTAAACTCCCACTAGTAGTGTGGAGTGGGATGGTTCCTGCTACTTTGTGTCCTTATTGGAACACAGCCATGCACATTCACCTATATATCATCTATAGTTGCCTTCACTGTTATAACTTACAATGGTATAGTCAAGTAATTGCCAACAGAGACCATCAGACTTGCAAGGCAAAAATAGTGACTATCTGGACTTTTAAAAGTTTGCCGAGTCCCAGGGATCCCTGGGTGGCTCAGTGGTTTGGCGCCTGCCTTTGGCCCAGGGCGTGATCCTGGAGCCCCGGGATCGAGTCCCACATCAGGCTCCTGGCATGGAGCCTGCTTCTCCCTCCCTCTGCCTCTCTCTCTATGTCTATCATAAATAAGTAAATCTTAAAAAAATAAAAATAAAATAAAATAAAATAAAAGTTTGCCAAGTCTTCATTTATTCAGTTTTCTTCAAACAAGACATTAGATGCATCTCATAAGCTTCAACAGATTGTATTTTCATTATCATGCAATTCAAATTATTTTCTGATTTCCACTGTGATTTTTTTTTTTAAAGATTTTATTTATTTATTCATGAGACACAAAGAGAGAGTGTGCGCGCGAGAGAGTGCAGCAGAGACACAGGTAGAGGGAGAAGCAGGCTCCATGCAGGGAGCCCGACATGGGATTCGATCCCGTGGTCTCCAGGATCATGCCCTGGGCTGAAGGTGGCGCTAATCCACTGAGCCACCTGGGCTGTCCTCTTGAACCATAAGTCGCACTGAAATGTACTCCCATTTTCCACACATACAGGAATTTTCTAATTATATTTCTGTAATTGATTTACAACTTAATTCCAACATGGTTAGAAAATATAATCTATAGGATTTTAATCCTCTCAAACCTGAAACTTGTTTTGTGGCTCAAAATATGGCCAATTTTGTTAAATACATTAGACTCGGTTTTCCATTTATGTCTATTATGTCAAATTTGTTGATCATGTTCTTCCATGTTCTATATTCATACAAATGTTTGTGTATGCTTGCTGTCTGTCAATGAAAGAAACCTGTTAAAACCTTCCATTATGATTGTGGATTTATCCATTTCTTTTAGTTTTGTTAATTTTTGCTTTGTATATTTTGACATCATGTTACTGAGTGTCTAGAGATTTGAACTGTTTTGTCTTTCCAGTGTACTAACCCCTGTACCATTATAAACTCTTTATCTTTATTAATACTTCTGGCTAGGGGCGCCTGGGAGGCTCAGTGGTTGAGTGTCTGCCTTTGGCTTAGGTCGTGATCCTGGGGTTCTGGGATCAAGTCCCACATCGGGCTCTTTGCAGGGAGTCTGCTTCTCCCTTTGCCTATGTCTCTGCCTCTCTCTCTGTGGCTTTCAAGAATAAAATCTAAAAACAAAACAAAACAAAACTTCTGGTTAAAATGTTCACCTTATCTGATAACATATAGACATACCAGCTCTTTTTTGTGCTATTTGCATAATCTTTTTTCATTCCTGTACTTTTCACCTTTATTTTACCTTCATTTTTTTTTTTTAATTTTTTTTTTTTTTATTTATTTATGATAGTCACAGAGAGAGAGAGAGGCAGAGACATAGGCAGAGGGAGAAGCAGGCTCCATGCACCAGGAGCCCGACATGGGATTCGATCCCGGGTCTCCAGGATCGCGCCCTGGGCCAAAGGCAGGCGCCAAACCGCTGCGCCACCCAGGGATCCCTATTTTACCTTCATTTTTAAGCCTATTTTCACTGGGTATAAAATTCTTACAATTAAATACTACTCATCAATTAAAAAGGATTTAATTACTGATACATGCAATGTGGATGAATCTCAAAACATTATAGTGGGCAGAAATGTTCAGGTATAAGGAATATATACTGTATGGTTCGATTTATATGAAACTGTAAAGTGACAAAAAGTAGGTCAGTGGTTTCCTTGGTCCAGGAGTAGGGTGAGGACTGATCGCAGATGGGGCATAAAGGAACATTTCTGGGATGACAGAAATGATGTTCCTTATCATGAGTAAAGGGGATGGTTGTATGGCTATATTCATTTTTCAAAGCTCACTGAACTATATGCTTAAAATGTGTGCATTTAAATAAATTATACCTCAATAAAGAGGATTTAAAAATAAAAAACCTACAGGGGCTGGCATAATAAGAATTATTAATACAGCACATAAAGACAAAACAACTCTGCATGCCTGAAAAAAATCCTCATGCTGGGTGCTAAATACACAAAACTCATCTAACAGAAAAATATACCTTCAAAGTGAATAATCTCCCCCAAAGAATTAGTTGTTTGGACACTCTGTTCAGGTAGATTTAAAATCCAGTTAAAAAAGAGCTACAACATTAATTTGATATACATGTTCAAAAAAATTGGAAATGATCACATACAAATTATGGCTAAGATTTAAAAATTTGTGCATCCAAAAAAATTACGGTTCTCTCACTACCAAGTTAGAATAAACTATTAATAAAATCCTAAAAGAATTAGTACTTCTTTTGCACTCATAATTTACATAGTTTAACCATTTTATTTTTCTCAATTTATCTGCCTAATAAAATCTGCTCAACTTTAAATGCTCTCTGAAAGCCAAGTGTATATAATTTACCCTCTCCTGAGAAAAAAAAATCATCCTCGTAAGCACAAAATATTATCAATGGGAAAAGACAAAAAAAAAAAGTGTAAAATTTCTTCCATGGAATTTTTTTTTTAAAGATTTTATTGGAGAGAGAGGGAGAGAAAGAGAGAGAGAGAATGCATGCACAGGTAAGGAGAGGAGGGAAGGGGAGGGGATGTGGGGGTGGGTGGGGAGAAGCCAACCACTTGCTGAGCAGGGAGCCCAATGTGGGACTCAATCCCAGGATCATGATCTGAGCCTAAGGCAGACACTTAATTAAATGACTGAGCCACCCAGGTGCCCCCTTCCATGGAATTTATACTTGGAAAAATACTTTTCCTACTCAGCAGCATCCATTTTTTCCTTTCAGCCTAGGTGTAAATGTGAATTAGGATTTGACTGGAAACTCCATATGCATTTAGGAATGTTACAGAAATGCAAGCTCCCTTCCCTTTATGAATCAATGAACTTCCCCAAATTTTAAACACTGTAAAATCAAAGAATACATGTTCTAAAATTCCCTATAAGGCAACCAGAATCTTCTGGCAAAAAATAAATCAAGCATCATACTAGGGGGCAAAAATGCTATAGTAGCACTTTCAGATCATACAGACCTGAAGGAGCACTTCTTTGAAGATCTTATTCCTTCAAAAACAGAACTGCCAGTTTCCATACTCCCACCCCTTAAGAGCCAATGACTACACATTCACAGCTCATTTTGGCTTGTTCATTAATAGCTTATTAACTTTTTAAAAGATTTTATTTATTTATTCATTAGAGACACAGAGACAGAGAGAGAGAGACAGGCAGAGGGAGAAGCAGGCTCCATGCAAGGAGCCTGATGTGGGACTTGATCCCGGGACTCCAGGATCACACCCTGGGCTGAAGGCAGGCGCTAGACCACTAAGCCACCCAGGGATCCCAGCTTATTAATTTTTAATTTAATTTTTAAACTTCATTCATACCAGTATATATCACCATTTGACACAAAATTCTAGTCTCATGAGTCCAATACACCAGATGTTCTAAGGTCCAAAAAATGAAGTATCTCTAGGTTCCTCATAGTGCAAAACAGATTCATTTCAAAGGAACTATGACTGTACCATAACGAGAAAAAGCAATGATGAAAGGGAAAAAGAACACTTACCTCGTCCCCTGTGGCAGTGAAAGTTGTTCAAATGAATGACCTCTTCATTATTGTTTCCCTCTGCCATTTTCAAATGCAGACATACACGTATGTGTTTACTAATATTTAAACATGGTAAGTATCTGTTCGAAAGGATCTGAAAAAGAAAAAAAAACCTTAAGAATGCGGGACTGTCAAAACTCTTCCCATGTATTTGGTGAAGGGCATTCTAAGTGATGAAAACATCACTTAAGGAAAAAATAAAAGAATGTGTAACTAAAAGCTAACAGAGGGAGGAAAAAGAATAAAAAAATAAATAACTATTCCAAAAGAACATACAGAAGAGAAATAAAAGATCAAAGAACAGATGGAATGTATAAAGAATAAAAAATATTACTTAAAAAAGCAATTACAGGAACCTATGGAATGGGAGAAAATATTTGCAGTTCTTAATATCTAGTAAGGGGTTAAAACCCAAAATATACAAAGAACTCCTACAACTAAATAGCCAAAAAGCAAATAATCCAATTTTAAAACAGTGATCTAAACAGACATTTTTCCAATAAAATATTCAAATAACCAACAGGTACATGAAAAGGTACTCAATATCAATCACCAGGGAAATGCCAATCAAAACCAAGAGCTATAGCCTCTCACTTATTAGAATGACTTTTACCAAAAGAACAGAGATAACAAATGCTGGTGAGGACACACAGAAAAGGCAGCCCTTGTACTCTACTGGAGAGAATGTAAATTGGTACAGCCACTATGGAAGCTAGTATGGGGGTGTCTCAAAAAATTAAAAATAAGACTACCATATGATCCAGCAATTTCATTTCTGGGTATATATCTGGAAAAAAAGAAATCACTAATGTTGTCAAGATGTCTGCATCTCCATGTTCACTGCAGCATTATTTACAATAGCCAAGACGCATACACAGCCTAAGTGTTCACTCAGTTAATGCATGGTTCAGTTAAGTGTCTACTCTTGGCTTCTGCTCAGGTTATGTTCTCAGGGTCCTGAGACTGAGCCCCATGTTGGGCTCTGCGCTGAGCTTGTCCTTCCCCCTCTGCTCCCTCTCTCATAAATTTAAAAAAAAAAAAAAAAAAAAAAGGAGAAGAAAAGAAAAAGATGCTAGAAAGTGACTACTATTCAGCTGTAAAAGAGGAAAATCCTGCCATATGCAACATGGATGAACTCTGAAGGCATTATACACACTAAGTGAAATGAGGCAGAGAAAGACAAATAGGATCTCACATATTGGAACCCAATAAAACATCCCAAACGTCCCCAAACACCCAAACTCATAAAAAGTGAGATCACATGTGGTTACCTAGATAGGAGAATTGGATGAAGGAGGTCAAAAGGTACAAACTTCCAGTTACAAAATAAATAGGTAATGGGGCCATAAGGTAACATGAGGGCTATAGTTAACACTGTTGTAGGGCACATTTGAAAGCTGCTATGAAAGTAAATCCCGAAAGATCTCATCAAAAGGAAAAAAAACATTTTTCTCTTTTTCTTGGGGGGGAGGGGCTGTCCATATGAGATGATGGACATTAAAACTTACTGAGGTGATCACTTTCCAATTTATTTAAAAGTCAATATCTCATATAACTTAAATAACACTGGAAAATATATTTATGTAACAGACAACATAAGCACTGTTAAGTATAAGAAAAAGCTTTAAAAGGATGGAAAGCAATATCCTGAACATCAAAAACTGTTAAGTTCTTAATTTTTTTAAAAGATTTTATTTATTTATTCATGAGAGAGAGAGAGAGAGGCAGAGACACAGGCAGAGGGAGAAGCAGGCTCCATGCAGGGAGCCCAACATGGGACTCGATCCCAAGACTCCAGGATCACACCCTGGGCCAAAGGCAGGCGCTTAAACTGCTGAGCCACCCGGGCTGCCCTGTTAAGTTCTTAATTTAAGATACTTTATTTTTCAGTCATATAATGTCCATCTGATTTTTAAAATAAATTCCAATTCTATGTTGAAGCTCTCCTCTCAACTATTTAATCTTTTCCCTTTTCCCATGAAAACCTCTATGAGACTAATAAAATTGACCTAAGTGTTAGAGATGAGTAGGGAGATTTCATCCAGTTCAGAGGGTCAACTCACAGAAGATACAATACTAAATGTATAAGAATCTGATAACATATAGCTTCAAAATACGTATAACTGAAGTCGACAGACCTAAGGAAGTAAGACAAATCCACACTTAGAGCTGCACAGAAGACTTGAATAGCACTATCAAACTTGGCCTCATTGACATTTACAGACCACTCCACCCAACAACTGCAGAACACATACTCTTTCCAAGTATATAGGGAACATTATAAAATGGATTATATCCTGAGTCATAAGGCTAGTCTCAACAAACTTCACAGGCTCAAAATCATACAGTATATTGGTACCTGACAACAGTCAGTAAAAGAAGGGTAACTAGTAAATTTCTAAATGCTGGAAATTAAGCAAACTCAACTCATGGGTTAAAGGAGAAATTACCATGAAAATTAGAAACTACTGTATTTCGACTGGATGAACTAAATGATAATGAAAACAAAATACATCAAAATTCATAGGCTAGAGTTAAAGCAGTGTTTAGAGGGCAATTTCTACATCCAAATACTATTTTAAAAAAGAAAAAAGACCAAGAAATCAATGATCAAAGCCCTGATCTTAAGACGCTAGAAAAAGTGTAATCAAACCAGAAAAATAGAAGGCAATTGTTAACAGCAGAAATCAACAGATATAAACATACAGAGAAAAATCCAAACAAAAAGTTGTTTCTCTAAAAAGATAAACTTCTATTATAATTGATCAAGGAAAAGTGGGAGAAAATACAAATAACTATTATCAGGAATGTAAAAGAAAATACCACTACAGATTCTACAATATTAAAGGAATATTATGAATATTTTTATACCAATTAATCTAAATTTTTTTATTAAAGATTTTATTTATTTACTCATGATGGAGAGAGAGAGAGAGACACACACAGGCAGAGGGAGAAGCAGGCTCCGTGCAGGGAGCCCGATGTGGGACACTATCCCGGGTCTCCAGAATCAGGCCCTGGGCTGAAAGTGGCGTTAAACCGCTGAGCCACTGGGGCTGCCCTGAAATTTTGAATGGACAAATTCCTTGAGATACAACTTACCAAAGAAAACTTATTTATAAATTATTTATTTACTTAAGTAATCTCTACACCTACCATGGGGCTCAAACTCACCACCCCAAGATCAAAAGTCACATGCTTTGTGGACTGAGCCAGCTAGGTGTCCCTGAACAAAGAAAATTTTAGGTCTGAACAGAGCTCTACTAAATAAGGAAACTATAGCAGTAATTAATAACTTTCCCACAAAGAATACTAAGTGGAATGAACAACAAAGTCTTTGGATACAAGGCCAATATATAAAAATGAACACTGTACTAGTAAGAAACAATTAGTATTTTCAAAGGATACTCCTTAGAGTAGCATCAAAAACTATCAAACACCAAGGAATAAATGCAACAAAAGATGCGCCAGATCTTTATACAGAAAACTATAAAATATCACTGAGAGAAACCAAAGAACACTAAGTGAGAGACATACCACATTCATGGGTTGGAAAGTTCAATTTTGTAAAGAGGTCAATTCCCCCTTAATTGATCTACAGATTTAATAGAGCCTTAATCAGATTTTATTTTTTAAAAGGTTTTATTTATTTATTCATGAGAGACACGGGGGGGTGGGGGGCAGGGCAGAGACACAGGCAGAGGGAGAAGCAGGCTCCATGCAGGGAGCCCGATGTGGGACTGGATCCCGGGACTCCAGGATCACACCCTGAGCCGAAGGCAGGCGCTCAACCGCTGAGCCACCCAGGTGTCCCCTTAGATTTTTAAAAGTGGGTGTATACTACATGATTCTAAAATCTACAGGAAAATCCAAGGCATTCATAAAGAAAAACGAAAGGTGCAAGATTTACACTATCAGACAGCAAGTCTTATTAATACAAAACTACAGGAATTAAGACCATGTGGTATTGGCAAAAGAAGAGAAAAACAGACCTCTGGAACAGAATCCAGAAACAGATTCATTCATATGTGGATGTTTGACTTATGACAAAAGTAGCACTGCAGAGCAGTGGAAAACATGTTTTTACTGTATGATGCTGTACTAGAAAAGCTATTGGGGGGGGGGAGGTGGAGAATGAGGAACTAGGTCTCTTCCTCATGCCTTAGACAAAAATGACTTTAGGTGAACTCTTGATTTAAATGAACAGGTAAAAAAGTTTCAAGAAAATATCATAAAAAAAAATACTTTCACAAACTTGGGGTTGAGAAGATAGCTTAAACAGGATATATAAAGTACTATCCATATAAGATTGAAACATTGTACATTAAAAACATAAACTTCTATTCACAAAAAAAATTATTAAGAATGAAAAAGGCAAGCCACTGGGAGAAGATATTTGCAATACATAAAACAAAGGGCTCCTATCCAACAAATATAAAGAACACTTAGATGGTAACTGAAAAACACACAAACCAGACAACTTAAAGGAAAAATGGGCTAAAAGATTTGAACTCCCAATGGTGAGTTTACTGAGGAAACCCAAAAGGCCAATAAACAAATGAAAAAGTGCCCAACGTTGTGAGACATCAGAACATAAACTGAAACCATAAGGGAATTCTGGGAAGATGGTAGCACCACAGTTTTTGAACCTACCCAAATTCTCATCTAAAACCAAAAAATTCCAATTTAGGAAAAAACTAAGAAAGAATCACTACAAACTCCCAAATATGAGCCCATGAGAACAAATCACCAAGAGCCACAAGATCTCTGAAGTACCATTTGTGCCTCAGATATCATAGGAAATCATTTGGACCTGAGAAGAGGACAACCCCCAACCAACCAACAGGTATTCACTGAAAAGCACATAGGCAAAACAAAACAAAACAAAACAACATATAGGCCAATCTGAGAAAGCTGTGAACAACAGGAAGGAGTCTGAAAAAAAAAAAAAAAAAAAAGGAAGGAGTCTGAGAAGTTCAAAAAGTGAGTGCAGGGAATGCCACCAAGAAAGAGTGAAGCAGTCTAGGACCCATAAAGTTTCAAGCCTGATCTAGCAGGGCTCCTTTGCAGGATGTGGCCCTACAAATGAGACAAAAAGCCGGGAAGAATAAAATTGAGTCAAGACAGAGACAGTAAAGAGAAAGGAAAGAGAGGGCAGGTCTAATAATAGAGGACAAAGCTAGGAAGTCTCTAAAAGCAAGCTGTCATATTTTGAACACTGTATGAAAAGGGAGTTCTATGAAGAAAAGCTATCCTAAACTACTCTCTTTCTAAAAGTCCGAGAAAACCAATTTCATTAAAAATGAGCAGATTCTGGCTTATAAAATTTCTGCTGAAAAATAAAAATGAGCAAAGAACTGACGTCAAAACTCCTATAAAGAAAAAAAAAAAAAAAGCAGCAGCAAAACATCCTTATAAACAATGAAAACATGCCAGAAAGATGTAACAACCTAAAGGACACTAAGAAAATAATAGATAAAACAACAATATAAATCAGAACTAGAAAACTCAGAAATGGAATAACCGATCTCAGGAAAGAAACAAATTTTAAACAGTTTCAGGAAAGAAGAATAAATTAGAAGGAACACAAGCATGAATAAACACACAACACATGCTGTTTGGTGAAAGAAAAATTTTAAATAGAAAAAGAGATAAAGGAACAAATATTCAGGGCAAAGGCTGTCCACCATCAAAAACAGCAGCTCTCCAATAAATTGAAAGGGAATACTAAAAATTGTAATGGAAAAAAATTTTCCTAAAGTATAAATGTACAGACATTTCAAAAGAATGTAGTAAATACCTAAAAAACAAACAAAACAAAACACACACACACACACAAACCCACCCAAAATGACAACTACCAAGACGTACTTAAAAAAATCCTTTTATGGCTTGGGCGTGAGACATTGAAAAGACAGAAAATTATTAACAGACTTTGACAGTGATGCTTTCTGCCATTAGAAAATGGAATACTTTTTTTTAAAAATGTGAGCCAGACATTTTGTCCAGCAAAAGTAATTTCAAAGAAAAGGTTCACAAATTTACCAACATATAAGAACTTATGTAATATTATTTTTACAGGACCTCCCTGAGGAATTTGACAGAAAAATAAACTTTAGGCAACCAAAATGACTAAAGCACCAACACAAAGACTAGCAGTAAACATTAAATATGTAATTACTTGCATATTACATAAAGCATAACATATGCTATGCTAGCATAGCATAGCTTTATGCTATTAGCATAAAGATTAAACAGGAACTAAAATTAAGCGACATAGTACAATTATAAAAATTATGGGGAGGGGAAGCATATGCAAAACTTTATTTTTTTTTAAAAGATTTATTTATTTATTTATGATAGACAGAGAGAGAGAGAGAGAGAGGCAGAGACACAGGAGGAGGGAGAAGCAGCCTTCATGCCGGGAGCCTGACGCGGGACTTGATCCCAGGACTCCAGGACCGCACCCTGGGCCAAAGGCAGGCGTCAAACCGCTGAGCCACCCAGGGATCCCCCATATGCAAAACTTTAAAGTCATGTAATAATAGCTATGACATTAAGACTTTCACTCTAATACTTTTGTGTATAAAAAAGTTAAAAAGATCAGCAGTTATGGAATATTCTATTAACCCCTGTGCCCTTGAGAATCAAGAATCTCAGTATAAAAAAATTTTTTAAGTAAAATCCCAACAGTCCTAAAATTGAATTATAAATATTTGTGTGAACTCATAAAATATTTTAATTCTGTACAGCCCCCCCCCCCCCCACCAAAGAAAGGACTGAAGACAACAAATTACTTGTAGCAATGAACATCTGTAGTGCCCAAATTACGGTCTTGAAATACTATTTCCCACCAAAAGAAATTAGGGCTTTTTTGTAGAAATTACTAATTCTAATTTTGGAGCAGGAATCTTAACAAAGTGAGCCTACAACACCTTGTATCAAATATCGAGGAAGCTATCAAAAACTATTTCTCAAAGACTGGGACCTGTAAGAATAACAACAACAAAAAAATCCTGAAGAGGCTACCCAGACTGGCCCATCATGGGTCATTTTGAGCTCCAATAAAAATAAGATGGCATGAATCTCTTAAGAAAACATATAAATGAAAACGTTCAAAATTATTTTTAAGGTGGTCATTTTCAAAGTATGATATCAAAAGTAATACAATATCTTTAAAACTGGTAAAAAAACTGTAGCTCAGTTAAGCATCCCACTCAATTTCAGCTGGTCTCAGGGCTGTAAAATCAAGCCCCACCTTGGGCTCTGCACTGGGCGTGAAGCCTGCTTAATATTCTCTCCCCCTCTCCCTCTCTAAAAATAAATACATAAAACACATAAGATAAAGGCAAAGTATTAGGTACTTTCTTGCTTTTCCTATATGAACTGTGTATCACTGGATAACCAAATAGACAAGATAATGGTTTCTTATGAAAGTATTCCAGTATTAATTTTAAAAATTCAAATATCATTTTGCAATCTTCAATGAATTACTGGATCTAGACCTTAAATATCACCAGCTGCTATCACAGAGACAACACCTAAGTGCCTTCTGAGGAAAGAACACTATCTACAGTTTTGTGAAAGAGATGGAACCGAGTTTGGACAAGCATCTGGACCCAGACACATTTTTAGAATAGAGGCTAGAAGAAAACTGAAACTTTGAATTGGACCATAAATATGCAATCCAGACCATGTATTCTCAATGAGAGTGCTTTTACAAAGGTGTGAAAAGATCTTAAGATATGACAGTGATTTGTGACCCTCCAAAATTCAGTCCCACCCAGCAAAATCTTACTCCTTAGTACTTAGTGAGGGAGTACCAGGAAAAAAAGGCTCTATAGGGGAATCATAAGTTTTTAAAAATCTAATGCACATCTAGTTAGGCTCTGGGAAACTACAGGTCAACTGATTCAGGTTCAACAGATAAATTACAAGGAAAAAAGAAAAGGAATGAAAATCCTAGGAACCTTAGATTTAAAAAATACATAAAAAATTTAAAACAGGATTATAGTACCTAGGGATGTACTCTTGAGTGATAAAACCATAAAGAAATACGAGAAAATGATTATGAAAGTTAGACTAATAGCTAATTTTAGGGGGGAAGGAATGAGTTATGATCAGGACAGGATACACAGACGGGGTCTGGGGATGATCTATGTTTTAAACTGGGCGGTGGATACTAGCATCTTATAATAACTTATTAAACCATACATATGTTTTATGTAGTTTTACATATTGGCGTTTTCTTTTTTTTTTTTTTAAGGGTAAGAAAACCCTCATGATGTATTATATACTCAAAGAATTCTTAAAAGTCTGAAAAATTAATGACCAAGTGCCATTGAGGACTTGGAGCAATGGGGAATTTCATATACCACTGGTGGGATAATAAATTGGTACAACCATACAAAAATAAATAAATAAATAAATAAATAAATAAATAAATAAATAAATAAATAAGCAAGCAAGCCAGCCTGATACTTTATCAGAAGTAAAACTTTTATCAGAAGATAAAATGCTCTGTAAAATTGTATGCTTAAGTGTACCAGATCTATGCGTAAGTTCACAGCAACATTTTTCTAAAAGTCAAAAACTAAAAAGGCCTCACATCAATGAAGCAATGAACACCCAGTAGTTCGTTCACACAATTAAAAACTATATAACAAAAATGAAGTCACACACAACATGGATAGACTCAGACACATAATAGTTGAGTGAAGGAATCCAGACATAAGAAAATATACCTCAAATGACTTCATTTAGATGAAGTATAGGCACAGGCCTAAACTCTTTGGGGTCACACACAACAATGGATGGACTCAGACACATAATAGTTGAGTGAAGGAATCCAGACATAAGAAAATATACCTTGAATGACTTCATTTAGATGAAGTATAGGCACAGGCCTAAACTGTTTGGGGTCAAACTTCTTTGTGTGTAATGTATTTCATAATGTTAAAGTTGGGGGGAGGGGAACCATTATAAGAGAAAAAATGTGGTTCCCTCTGGGAAACAGTAGTACTTTGACATTTGAATCATTTTCTTGCTTTACTTTGATGAAAATGAGAAAAATGAAAATAATTAAGAACCAATGTCTCTGGTTCTAAGAAAATCTCAACTTACTTAGACTTCATGGGAAAAACCATATGCTTTAGAAAAAGTAGACTCCAGGCCCTGGCTTCTCATGTCTACCAAGAGTTAACAGTCAAGTAACATCGGTATTTTTCCAACTTAGAGAATACTAAGTTGTGTATCCAGATTTACTTAAAAATTTTACATAACTTTCTGGTATCCTTAAGTGGACAAAAGTATATTTTTAAAAATTACAAATCTCACTTGAAAGAACAATGACATCTATAAATAGCATGGTAGAAAAAAGAGCTCTAATGTCAAATTTGAACTGTATCTATTCAAAACTTTACTTTTCAAATACAATTTTTAAAAAGTATTTTGAACACAATTAAACTAACTAGTTTTTTTTTTAACAACAATGTTCTTTCAATTTTATACTAGAAATCAAAGGGAAATGTGATTCATTCTATATATACTTAATTTAGTTAGGAATATCAAGCTTGTAGTTAAAATAGATTACTAGTGGTACTTTAGAAGCAAGATTCCTCATGAATGAGTGGTACATACAATGGCCCCAAGCTGAGAAAAGGAGCCTGATGAGGGAATATCTACTCCTGACTAGCTTCTCTGCAAAGGTCTTTCAAGTTCCTCACATTTAGTTCTCTCATCTGGGCTTCAGATCAAACTACATAAGCATGAATCCTGGTTTCACCATTTAGTGAATCAATGACTATATAAATTGCTTAATCTCTTAGACTCAGTTAATTTGTAAAATGAGTATAGTTGTTCTAAAATTAATTGAATTAAATATATATATTTACCTTAGTGCCTAGTACCAAGTGTCACATTATGACTTTTACTCTTCCCTAAGAAATGGAAAGAGCTATTCTTACCTTGTAAGGCTGTGTAGGAAATATGAAGCCACTTTGTAAATGGTAAATGCCACCAGAACAGGAGCTTGTTACCACAAGTACACAGTGGATGTACAGTGTTTATTAGCAAGTTGACAACACAGAAAATGTGGGGGGGATGGCTTTATTTTCATCTTCCAGGTTACTTTTGCTAGTCTTATTATAACTATTCACTATTACTTCCTTCTATGAGAAATTGCGATTTTTCCTCTGGAAGTAGCTTCTTCATCAGGCAGCTGAAGAAAATAGCTAAACAAATGTCGAATCCAGAAATGGGAAATGCTACCTAACAAAATAGTTTAGGTCTTGCCTCTTTCTTTTATTGTAAAAATTATCATATGTACATCTGCAGCCATACTCTACAGTCAGTGTATCAGATAATGCTTCCAAATTAGAAACAAAAGTTAGCGTGCTTTTCATCACTTCATTTCCCCTTGGAAAATCTTATGTAGTAAGATTTTCTTATTGTAAAAAGAAAACGAGATGACAATTCCATATTCTCTCCCACCTCCTACAACTGTCCTCATTATCTTTTTTCTTCCTTGGAAGATATATCAACACATGAAAGTTCACATTTAAATTGTGTTCTCCATAGACCCTTGACTAGATCTTTCTTATTCATAGCTGTATTTTCTGTGTCCCACACAGTTGCTGAATGAATGAGTGGCTCCAAAAACACATCTTCCTCTGTCAGAGACTGAAGCTGTTCATCAGAGCCATATATAGCAAGACTCAGGTAACATGGCTTAAGTGACAAGAGTTTATCAGGATTTTCTTCAGTTATAAGTCATTTTCTTCTCATCCTTCTATTCGTGTTACATCTCCATTTTTCCTTCCACATGTTCTTAATATAACACTGCATTGTCCTGGAGTTTTGTAGTGTTCCTGCTTTCCAGAGTAAACTCCAAAAATATGTCTGTCACTTCTGCAGCACTGATTTTAGTGTAATAATACAAGATGTTTCCAATTTAATGAATTAATCTCTTTCAGTATTTCAGGGAAAGGTAGGCAAAGCAGAGCCAGGCACAGGCTGCCCACATCATACCACTCCACAATACCTCTTCCCAGCATGGTTTTTTAAGTGATTATAAGTGAGTATTGCTCTTCATTTAAATTCTACCTTCTCGTTTTAACCATTATTTGATTATTCATGCATTGTAAGCCTATACTAACATTTAATCAACATTAAATCAACACAACAAAAAGTTAATAATGGTTATTTCTAAGTAATAACCTTAATATATATATTTTTCCTTTCTTATATTTTCTGACTTTTCCATATTAAAGGAGAATTATTATTATTTTTTAAAGTAGACTCCATGCCCAGTGTGGAGCCCAACATAGAGCTTGAACTCAGGACCCTGACTGAGGCTAAGACAGAAGTGAGATCAGAGTCAGACCCTTAACTAAGCCACTCAAGCGCCTCTACATTACTATTTAAAATTAAAATACACTAAAGAGTTCAGCAAATATTCATTGTGGTCTTGCCACATGGGATAAAACAGTTGTGGGGCACCTGGGTGGCTCAGTCGGTGGAGCATCCGACTTTGGTTCAGGTTATGATCTCAGTAGGGATACTGGGATCAAGCCCTCCATCAGGCTCTGTGCTCAGTGAGGAGTCGGCTGGTCCCTCTGTCCACCCTCCCTCCGCTCATGTTCTTTCTCTCAAATAAATATTTAAAAAAAATTGTTATGCATCGTTGGGAACACCTACAAAGAAAATCCAACATGGATCTTGCCTCAAAAACCTTGGGAGTACAACCAGCAAATACAAAGTAAGTACACCACAAAATATAAAGAATTAGTGCAATAAAGACACTATTCCAGTTAGACGATGGCAGGAAGTCAGAGAAGCTTAGCCCATATTTAAGCTAAACTGAATACTGTGCTAATTACAAGCTTTGCCTTTAAGCAGCTTCCACCCAGACTCCTGGAGCCCAGAATCACCTTTAAGAAGTTTGACTACTGATGGAGAGATTATATGGAAAGCCCTGACACTACCTGGAGAAAGAAAATGTAGCTGAGCCCAGCTTTCCACCAGTCCCTGACAATGCATGGGAATGAAAAAGCATTTTGGAAGTGGAAGCTTTAGCCCTACTACCTATGCTAGCAACACGTGGATCAGGAAAAAACAGCCCAGATTAGTCCTTCCCAATATCCTAACACAAAATTGTCGACAAAATTGTCATATTAAGTTACTATGTTTGGGAGTGACTTGGTTTTATGCATCCATAGATAACAGAAACACAATTCAAATTTTATTTTCTAACCAGTAAGAAGCAATATAAAGATTTGTACTTTAGGAAAATCAAACTAACTGCAATGTGTAAGACTGAAAAAGACATCTGGTAGCAAGAAACCCAGGAAACAAGAGGCAGCGTAGTATGAACTAGAGAGAACCAGCAAGCAGAGAGAGAGGAAAATGATACAAGATACCAACTAAAGTTAGATTCAACAGAATTTTTGTAGGTAAAGAGCCATGAGGCAAGAAGGAGTCGAAGTTGACCAACATGTTAAGGATACCTAGATGTTGGGTGACTGGAGGATAGCAATACTATTAAGAAAGAACAAAGCAGGTGATGAGTTCAGAGTAGGAAAACGTAATGTGTGTATATTTTAATATGCAGACAAAATGAAAGGTAAAATAGCATCCATAATTACAGATATAATTATGTGGGCAATTAGTCTGGAGTGTTATCAGAGTTTACAAGAATCCTAAAAATCCTCTTATCAGTGTCTTTTTACAATGGGAAAGTTTTTTTTTTTTTTTAAAGATTGTGTTTATTTATTCGAGAGAAAGAGAGAGAGAGAGAGAGAGAGAGAGAGGGGAGAGAGAGAGAGATAGGCACAGGTCTCCAGGATCACACCCTGGGCTGAAGGCGGCACTAAACTGCTGAGCCACCCGGGCTGCCCACAATGGGAAGGGTTTTAACCCAAAAATTAAACTCAGAATCTTCACTAGGTAGGTTAAAGAGTTTAACATATAACCTTATGATTTTCCTCAAATGTCAACCGAAAATTGGTTCAGAAACTGAAATAAGCAAGCACATCCTTATTCACAAGGGGGGGGATCATGGTTTTCAATCTTTTTAGAGGTGAATCCTCTGTGAATTCATAAGCTGCCCCTGCCACCCCAAAAGTGCCTATAGGTTCTACTCTCCCACTTATTTTCATTTGGCACTGAGGTGCTGTTTCTTTTAAATCATAAGATTTCGTCATAGAACCAAAATTTCGTGGCCTGTGAAACGCTGCCTCGTAGGACCATTGCTGACATAGCTAGCCTCACCATACACCTCTCCTCCATTCACCATTCTTTCAGGGCTTGAACGGGCCATGCTCCTTCCTCTTACCTCTGGCTGGCTGATTATTTTTCACTGCCTCTTTCTGACCAAATTAACTCCATTCATCTTTGAGTTTCTTATCTTAAATATCACTTCCTCAGAAATACCTAACCAGGAGGATCCCTGGGTGGCTCAGCAGTTTAGCGCCTGCCTTTGGCCCAGGGCGCGATCCTGGAGTCCCAGGATCGAGTCCCGTGCGTCGGGCTCCCAGCATGGAACCTGCTTCTCCCTCTTCCTGTGTCTCTGCCTCTCTCTCTATGTCTATCATAAATAAATAAATCTTAAAAAAAAAAAGAAACACCTAACCAATCCCCATTGTTCACTCACACAATATATCTCAATCTTTCAAAGTACTTGGCACAATAATAATCTACAAATACTTAGAAAGCTACATTAAATAGCTATCTGCTAAAACAAGTTCCAAGGATGGAGGACCCGACATCTTATTCATTCCATTAGCCGCAGGACATACTGCTTGGCACAAAGTAAATACTCCAGAAGAACTTTTCGAATAAATATCATCTACAGGGATGGCAAAGTAATTAGTAGGAGGAGCATGAGCTATGGAACCAAACTGAATTCAAGTCCCAGCTCTGTGGGAGTTTTTTGACTACTTATTTTTCAGTACCTCGTTTTCTTCCTTTTAAAATAATAACGGAACCCCCATTACTGAAGATTAGAGGAGTTATTACATTAAAAAATGCTTAGAACAATACCTAGCATAGTTACTAGCATCATGTTTGTCTTACTGACAAGAAAAGTAAAATATTGCCAGCTATGAGAATTAGTTATGAGGTCTGAAAAGACCTTAACACAGCCTAGAATATAGCAACTACTCATTAAATAGAAGCCATCAGGGTCAGCAAACTCAGGTGCTCTCATCGACCCTATTTCATAAACTTTCAGTCTTCTTGACTCATATTTCAACTTCCTTTATTAGATTTCTCCATTCGGGCTGGAAGGCAGGTTTAAAAAAAAAAAAACAAAAAAACCTTGCTGCCCGCTAGCCTCTATTTAGGTTTAAGGGGGGAGATCCCAAATCTGGCTCCAGTTCTCCAGCGATTTCCTCAGTTTCACACCAGTCTGTACCCCGAGCCCCAATAAATTACCTATACAACAAATAGAACAAAGCAAGGCTGTTTCTTGGCAGTCTTTTTTCAGGCAAGCGTGCTAAAATTGAGGTCGGTCCTAAAATCTTCCCTGTCTTCTCCCAGTTCCCTGCAGGGTAAAAAAAATCTTCTCTTTGCATTAGCAAAGTGACTTGGATGGACAAGCCATACCCGGGCACTTATCACAACGTACTCGAGTTATTTACAGGGCCCCGGGCTGGTTTACGTGGGACCCCGCAGGCACTGGGGGGGGGGGGGGCGCCGGTGGGCGAGACGGGGGGGTGGGTCTCGCACAGGACTGAAGTGGCCCAAAGTTTTGAGACCGTCGTTCCACGCAGTCTCCAGCCACGTCCCACGCGGGAACGCCGGTCTCGTTCACTGCGCGGCGCTCCAGGCACATTTGTCGGGTTCGCCTTCCCCGCGCTGCAGAGGGTTTTGACGCACTTGCATGTCTTCACGAGGGCTGGGTGGGAGCCGCCGGCTTTCCCGACAAGACGGCGCTCCTGAACCGAGTCGGGAGGGTTGGGGACTGAGGCCCGACGCCCCTGGGCCCCGGGGGGGTGGGGGGGTGAAGGGGGACGCCGGAGTTCAGAGTCCCAGTGCATCACCGCCCGCGCGCTCCAGGCCGCGCTCGGCTCCACCGACGCCGCCTCCCGCGAGGTGCCGCCGGGAAACTCGGGTCTTTCGGCGCGTTCGCCCTCGCGCAGCAGGCCGAGGGACCGGCCCGCGAAACTTCCCGAAGTGGCGGGCGCGGGGGAGCGTCCGCCAGCCGCCGCCGCCTTTGTGGCTCCCGCCTCACCGCCAGCCCCGCTGCTCGCGCCGCCCGGCCCTCGGCGGGGCCCCGCGCGGCTCCGGGCCCGCTCGCCTGCGGGAGGCCGCCGGGCCAGGCCCGCGCCCCCGACTCCGCGGCCCCGCCGCCCCTCACAGCCGAGGCCCCCGCCCCCGCCCCCGCCCCCACCCTGGGGCTTAATGGAGGCGCTGGGCTGAGACGCCACTCGCCTCACGCGGCCTGCCGAGGAGCTGGGCGCGCCCCGCGGCCGACACTTACTCGCCACTCAGCTCGCCGGCTCGCCAAGCGGGCTCGGCGGCTTCTGTCGCCACAGCTTTTAGTCACCAGAAGCGGCCGCCGACAGCTTCGTTGCCGCCGCCGCCGAGGCCGCCGCTGCACTCCTTCCGGCCCCGCCGCGACTTCACCCCGCGCCTGCGCACAGCGCCCCCTCCCGACTAATGACAGGAAGAACCATAGAGGCACGCCGGGTGCTAGGGAGGAGGGGCCTGGGGAGTAAGACCATAGAGAGGGACGTCTGGCCGCTCACCGCCCACTGAGTCTTGACTCCCCCACGAGGTGGGAGGACGAAGGAAACTGAGGGGCCCTTCCCCCAACCTCAGGAAGTGTCGCCTGTCTCCCTAGGGATGAAAAGAGTGGAGGCGGGGGAATGTGGGGTAGGGGGGAGCAGATGCCCATGGAAAGCTATTGGATATGCATTTATTTGCACCCCTTGCCTTTGGCAGGTCATTCATCCAACACCTATTTTTCAAAGAGCTTCCTGTGTGCCAGGCACTGTTGTAGGAATTGGGCATACAACGATATAGAGGGCCCCTGTTCTCCCCAAGTTAATCTTTTAGTGGATAGATATATAACAAACGCACTAAAATACTGGCTCAAGCAGGAAGGGTTGGGGGGGGGGGAACAACACAAGAAAAATAGAGCAGAGGAAGGGGTAGAGAGTGATGGGGATGCCAATGCGGTCATGAAGTCTTCTAAAGAGGGACGTTTGAGCAGAAAACGAAATGACATAAGGAGGTCTTAATCAGAGGAATGCTAGTTAGGAAGAGATTATAGGAGTCTAAATAATACCCAATGGTGACCTTAACTAGTATGGTCAGGAAGGAGGGGGAGGGGGGAATGATCAGAGTAGGGATTTTTTTTTTTTTTTTCAAGTAGAACGGAGAGATTTGCAGATGGATTGGATGTGAGGTGAGAGGGAAAGGGTAACTGCAAGGTTTTTGGAACGTGCAACTGGATGAATGGGGTTTCAGTCATAAATATGGGGGGAGATTGGGAAGAACAGATTTTGGTCAGAGTAGGGAGAAGTAAATGTGTTTTGGACGTGTGAAATTGCCAACGAGACCTTCAAATTAGAGACGTCAGTCAGCATTTGGATATATGAGTCTGCAGCTTCAGAAAGACAGGATCACTCAGGCTAGGGATTTAAACTAGGAATCACTGAGATAGAGATAACGTATGAAGCCATCAGACTAGCTACACTCACACCTAGGTAATGAGTGTAGATAGAGGGGAGAGGACAGCTGAGGACAGACTTCAGGGTCACTTAAACATTTGGAATCTAGAGGATGCTGCGGAGGAAAACCAGGAGAGTATGGTATCTCAGAGGCCCAAGAGACAAAGTGTTTCGACAAGAAGGCAATGATCGGTGTTGCCCAATGCTACTCAGAGACACAGATGATGCAACTGAACCTCAGGGAAATGATAAGGAGGGACCTTAGCTGAGGGCGAGGTCAGGGAAAAGATCTGGGAGAAGATTTGTGAAGGAGAGAGTAGAGAACGAACGATCAGTCGAATGCAGTAGCCTTGCAGGCACTAGAGTTCCATGATCAGAAATTTAAAGTGAGGCCAGGCAGCAAGGATGTGGGTACTTCTCCAGCCACCTACTTAGATGCAGGGGGATAAAAGAAGCTGGAGAGATAGGAAGGGGTCAAAGAGGGGGTATGCTTGACACTGAGATTTTGGAGTTGATACACTTCATAATTGTGAAGCCCAGGGTGCAACTTTGAGTGTGGCTGAGGTAGAAGGGAGGTGCCGATCATCCAAGGGGAGGGATCAAGAAACTAAGGCCTGAGTGTAGATAGATTACTTAAATCCTCAAGAAATATGTCTGAAACGGGGGGGGGGGGGTTGTGCACAGAATAAGACAGGTCTTAAAAGCTTTGATGAATAAGGAAAGACCAATTATACAGGGGAGAGGGGGGTAGGGTCTGATGGTGCATGCCTCTGAAGATTCAGTTAATTGTTGTTGAGTTGCTGGCCCTGCTCCATCTTATCAAGATGCCACAGGTGAGCCCACACCTGCCCTCTCCTTGAACCACAAAACAGCAGAGCAGGAAATGCAACAGTCTTTAACAGACCTCAGACTTATGAGCAGTATGGCAATACTGTAATATTTTTGCCTAAGCTGCCTATTACCCATAAGTAAATCAAGGTGTGAAGCGTAGAACTGAAAATCTGCTTCCTCAAACAAGGACAGGAATCTGGAACTAATAGAACAGTGTAGTTAACTAACTGGAATTAAAATAAAAATTTAAAAAGGGGGATCCCTGGGTGGCTCAGCAGTTTAGTGCCTGCCTTTGGCCCAGGGTGTGATCCTAGAGTCCCGGGATCGAGTCCTGAGTTGGGCTCCCAGCAGGGAGCCTGCTTCTCCCTCTGCCTATGTCTCTGCCTCTCTCTCTCATGAATAAATAAATCAAATCTTAAAAAAAAACAACCTTAAAAAAATTAGAGGTACCTGGCTGGGTCAATCAGTAAAGCATGTGACTCATCCTCAGGGTTGTGAGTTCCTTTTTTTTTTTTTTAATTTTACCCATTTATTCATGGGATACACAGAGAGAGAGGTGGAGAGAGAGGCAGAAACACAGGCAGAGGGAGAAGCAGGCTCCATGCAGGGAGTCCGACGTGGGACTCGATCCCAGGTCTCCAGGATCACGCCCTGGGCTGAAGGCGGCGCTAAACCACTGAGCCACCCGGGCTGCCCAGGGTCGTGAGTTCAAATTCATGTTGGGTATAGAGTGTACTTAAAAAAATAAATTTAACTTAATTTTAAAAAGAGAGAGAAGGATGGAATAGTTTGTGATTAGTCAGAAGTAAGGGGATTTTTGCTCCATGTTTTTAGTTTATGGAAAAATGAAGTTCGATGTCTATAAGAGGAATTTTTTTTTTTTTTTTTTTTTTTTTTTTTGCTTTTAATGTTAACCAGCACCAACTATCAGAAAGGGCAAAAGACATCATTAGAAACAACAAATACCCATCATTTGCTTCGACGTGGATGGAACTGGAGGGTATTATGCTGAGTGAAATAAGTCAATCAGAGAAGGACAAACATAAATAGTGAACGGGAATAAAGGGGAGAGGAGAAAAAATGAGTGGGAAATATCAGAAAGGGAGACAGAACATGAAAGACTCCTAACTCTGGGAAACGAACTAGGGGTGGTGGAAGGGGAGGTGGGCAGGGGGTGGGGGGTGACTAGGTGAAGGGCACTGAGGTGGGCACTTGATGGGATGAGCACTGGGTGTTATTCTATATGTTGGCAAATTGAACACCAAAAAAAATAAATTTATAAAAATTTAAAAAAAGGTAGAACCTCAAAAAAAAAAAAAGGGCAAAAGATATATGCCTGCAGACAAAACTATTGTCAAGAAGAGATGCTTTGCTATTATCCTGGGAAGAAGCATGTGGATTCTATCTATGGAAATTCATATCATGTGTACTGGTTGTATTTCCATGCAGTCATGGAGGAAGGTATGACACCTAGGAGCCCTCTGAGCATTCCAGAAAGTTGGGGCATAACGCATACCCTTTGTGAGTCACTGCAAGACCGCTTCCTTTATTTCATTTTCTGGTTGCAATTAGTTGAATGTGTCTGCCACCTGTAGAATCATTTATAATCATAGAGGACTGCCATTTCCACAATTTGTATATCATCATCACTTTGTTCCCAAGAGCTGCTAAGTATTGCCAGCAGTTTTATCAAGATGAAGCTGTGCTCGTCTGGCCATGGAGGAAATTATTCCTGAACTCTATCTGCTTTCAGAAGCAGTAATTTCCTGCTATTCTAGCACATTGCTTTTTTTTTTTTAATCGCCGTTATTGCAGGATGATTTATACGCAATACAATGCACCCAGTTTAAGTGTACATTTCTGAGTTTTGACAGATTTTTATATGCCCACGCATATAACCACTACCACCACAAGATAGAGATCATTCCTATCACCCCAAAATATTCTCTTGTGCTCCTTCCTTGACCTGCGATAATCCATCTACCACCTTCAGCCTGGGTGCTAGGCAACCACTTATCTGCTTTCTATCATTTTAGATTAGAATTGCTTTTTGTGTAGTTTCAGATAAATGAGATCATAAAGCATGTACACTAGTGTCTGGTTTCTTTTGCTCAACGTATCTTTATTTTCTCAATTATTTTTATTATGGTAAAGTACACATAACAAAATCTTAAATCTTAACCATTTTTAAGTATACATCTCAGTGGTATTAAATATATTCATAATGTATGTCAATCAACCATCATCATACTTCCATCTTCATAACTTTTTTCATTTTGCAAAGCTGAAATTCTACATCCATTCAGCGGTATTCCCTGGCAACCACTGTTCTATTTCTGTCACTATGACTATGATTGCTCTAAGTACCTCACATAAGTGGAATCATACAGTATTTGTCTGTGATTGGCTCACGTCGCTCAGTATAATTCTCAAGTTGATCCATGTTGTAGCATATGTCAGAATTTCCTCCCTTTTTAAGGCTGAATAATATTCTATTGTCTGCATTAACACATTCTGCTTATTCATTCATCTGTCAATGGACACTTGGGTTGCTTTCATGTTTTAGGTATTGTGAATAATGCTGCTGTGGACATGGGTATACAACGATCTCTTGAAAACCCTGCTTTCAATTCTACTGGGTTTATACACAGAGTGGAATTGCTGGATCATACGGTAATTCTATTTTTGGTTTTTGAGGAAACATAGTGTTGTTTTCTACCATCTGACTGTATACAAGGGTTCCACTTTCTCCACACTCTTGCTCATACTCATTATTTTCTGGTTTTTGATAGTAGCCATCTTAATGACTGTGAGGGGATACCTTTTTGTAGTTTTGATTTACATTTTCCTAATGGTTAATGATCTTTAGCATTTTTTCATGGGCTTATTGGCCAGTTGTATATTTTCTTTGGAGAAATGTCCATTTAATCTTTTGGTCATTTTTGTGTGGATTTGTTTGTTTCTTGGGTGTTGGGTTTCAGAAGTTCTCTATATATTCTGAATATTCATCCTTTTTCAGATATGTGATTTCCAAATATTTTCTCTCATTATGTGGGTTGCCCTTTTTTCAACCTGTTGATATTGTCTTTGATGTACACAATTTTTAAATTTTCACAAAGTCCTATTTCTCTATTTTTTCTTTTATTGCCTGTACATTTGGTGTCATAGCCAAGAAATCACTACCAAATTCATGTCATAAAGCTTTTATTCTGTCTTCTCCTAATTATATAGTTTTAGATCTTACATTTGGGTTGATACATTCTAAGTTCATTTCTGTGTATTTATGTAAATGAATTAGGAAATCCATTTTTTTTTTGGTATGTAGGTATGCATTTTTCCCAGAAACATTTGTTGAAAAGACTCTTCTTTCCCCCATCGAATGGTTTTGAAATCCTTGTAAAAAAATCATTTGACCATGGGCAGCTCTGGTGGCTCAGCAGTTTAGCGCTGCTTTTGGCCCAGGGCATGATCCTGTAGACCTGGGATCAAGTCCCACATCAGGCTCCCTGCATGGAGCCTGCTTCTTCCTCTGCCTGTGTCTCTGCCTCTCTCTCTGTGTCTCTCATGAATAAATAAATAAAATCTTTAAAAAAAAATCATTTGACCATGTATTTGAGAATTTATTTCTGGACTCTACTCCATTGGTCTATATATCTTTCTTTGTTTTAATATTTTATTTATTTATTCATGAGATAGAGAGAGAGAGAGAGAGAGAGAGAGAGACAGGCAGAGGGAGATGCCGGCTCCATGCCTGGAGCCCGACATGGGACTCGATCCTGGGTCTCCAGGATCATGCCCTGGGCTGAAGGCAGCGCTAAACCGCTGAGCCACCCGGGCTGCCCTATATGTCTTTCTTTATGCCAAGACCACACAGTTTTGAATACTGTAGCTTTGCAGTGAATTTTGAAATTAGAAAGTGTGATGCCTCCAGGCTTTGTTTTTCTTTCTCAAAATTGCTTTGGCTCTTTAGGGTCCCTTGAAATTCCATATGAATTTTAGGATAGGTTTTTCTGTTTCTATTAAAAAAAATGTCCCTGGGATTTTGATTGAGATTGTATTGAATCTCTAAATTTCAGGACACCTGGGTGGCTCAGCGGTTGAGCGCCTGCCTTTGGCCCAGGGTGTGATTCTGGAGTCCCAGGATTGAGTCCTACATCGGGCTGCCTGTGTGGAGCCTGCTTCTCTCTCTCCCTACATCTCTGCCTCTCTCTCTCAGTGTGTCTCACATGAATAAATCAATAAAATCTTTAAAAAAAGAATCTATAAATTTCTTGTGTAGTATCAATATCTTCACAATATTGTGCTTCCAGTTCATGAACATGAAATGTGCTTTCATTTGGTTACATCATCTTTCAGCAATGTTTTTTAGTTTTCATCAGATGAGACTATGTTGGCTTTTTGTTGTTTTTTTTTTTAGGTTCCTCTATGTTGTTTATATGTGTCAATAGTTTATTTCTTTTGTTGCTGAGTAGAATTCCATCGCATGGATACAGCATAATTTGTTTATTCACTCACCTGTTGATGGGCATTGAGTTGTTTCCAGTTTGGGACTATTTTGAATGAAGCTTTTAGGAAGATTAATGTACATGATTTTGGGTGGCTATGTGTTTTCATTTCTCTGGGTGTGGAATTGATGAATTGTGTATTAAGCGTCCAAGTATTTTCCAAAGTGGTTGTACCATTTTACTTTTCCACTGGCAAGGAATGAGAGTTCCAGGTGCTCCTTATTCTCATCAACAGTTTTTTTTTTTTAAGATTGTATTTATTTATTTGAGAGAGAGAGGGAGAGAGAGCATGAACACAAGGGGGGAGGAACACAAGGGAGAAGCAGACTTCCCACTGAGCAGGGAGCCCATTGCAGGGCTCTATCCCCCAAACCTGAGATCATGACCTGGACCACTGAGATCATGACCTGAGCTGAAGGCAGACGCTTAACTGACTAAGCCACCCAGGTGCCCCTTATCAATAGTCTTTAATTCTAGCCATTGTAATAGATGTATGGTGGTGTATTGGGTGGTTTTATTTTTAAAATTTTTTTTAAATATTTCATTTATTCATGAGAGACAGAGAAAGGCAGAGACATAGGCAGAGGGAGAAGCAGGCTCCCCACAGGGAGCTCAATGTGGGATTCAATCCCAGGACCCTGGGACCATGACCTGAGTCAAAGGCAGATGCTCAGCCAGTAAGCCACCAAGGCGCCCCTTGGTGTGGTTTTATTTTTTTATTTTTTATTTTTTTTAATTTTTATTTATTTATGATAGTCACGGTGTGGTTTTAATTTGCACTTCCCTGATGGCTAATTGTGTGGTGCATCTTTTCTTGTGCCTACTAGCCTTTTTACATCTTCCTTTGTGAAGTTTTAGGGCTTTTTCCCCTTTTTTGGGCCTATTATTTCCAAAGGTTTAATTTTTTTAAAGATTTATTTATTTATTTTAGAGAGGGAGAGGGAGAGGGAGAAAGAGTGCAGGGGGAGGGACAAAAGAAGAGGGAGAGAGAATCTCAAGCAGACTCCCCACTGAGCATGGAGGCTGACTAGAGGCTTGATCTCAAGGTCCTGAGATTATTACTTGAGGTGAAATCAAGAGTTGGCTGCTTGACTGAGCCACCCAGGTACCCCGTAAAAAGATTTTATTTTTAATTAATTTCTACACCCAATGTGGGGTTCAAACTCACAGCCCTGAGATCAAGAGTCACATGCTCCACTGACTGAGCCAGCCAGGTTACCTCTTGATCCATTATTTAAATCGAGTTGTTTGTCTCCTTATAATTGAGATGTAAGAGTTCTTTGTATATTTTGGATATGAGTCCTTAGTATTGTGTATATTTTTGCTCACTCTCCTGCCTTTTCATTTTCTTTCTTTTTTTGACAACATAAATAAGAAGCTTGATCTAATGAACATATATAGAATATTGCACACAGCAGGGGAAGAGATGTTCTTTTCAAATATATATTTATGAAAACTGATTGTATACTAGATCATAAGGCAAGCACCAAAAACTCTGATAAACAGTATTTATAAGCATCATTAGTGGTAAAATAAACGGAATATACTATGTTCCAGAAAAGGATTACCCAATATTCTAAACATCAATTTTCCCCCAAAACGACCTTTAGATACAATGTAATCCCAAATTAAATCCCTACAAGGATTTTGGAGGAATTGGTTAAACCCATTACAAAATTTATACAATAATGCAAAGAGAAAAAAAAAAGGCAAGACACTTCTGATGATGAATAAGGTAAGAGGACTTAACTCCACTGGATTTCAAGATTTACATATATATAGTAAGTAAGACAGCCTGGCAGTAATAGAGACTAGGTCAGTGGAATAGATCAGAAAGCCCCAAAAAAATCCACAGCTGGAAACCTGACATAGGACAGCTGGTATTGCAGGGAAAAAAAGGTTACCCTTATCAATATATGCTCTTGAGGAGTGCCCAAGTGGCTCAGTCGGTTAAGTGTCTGTCTTCAGTTCAGGTCAAGATCCCAGGGTCCTGGGATGAGCCCTGCATTGGGCTCCCTGCTCCGTGGGGAGCCTGCTTCTCGCTTTCCTTCTGCTTGCCACTCTGCCTACTTATGCTCTCTCTCTCTCTCTGTCCAATAAATAAATAAATCTTAAATATATATATATATTTACTTATACACTCTTGAAACAACTGATTATCCATATGGGAAAAAAAAAGAAAACAGATCCCTCTCCCTCTCTCATGCACACACAAAATTCAAAGGCAAAAAAAAAAAAAATATTTCAAAGGCAGATGGATAGAGGGCCTAAATGAGAAAGGCAAAGCTTCTAGAAGAAAATATACTAAAAGAAACAATTCTTCAGGCACCCAGATGATAAAAGGAAAGTTACCATTAGCCAAACTGCATAAACACAAAAACCACCTCTGTTCCCCATGACCTGACCTCTCTTGTTCCTGCTGACATGGTGAGCCTGATACGTGACATTAGTTGCTCTCTACAAATCCCTGTTCTGCACATTGTTACTCAAATGGACTTTCTTGGCCTGGCTCAAGAGGACCACAGTTGCTGTGGAGTGCATAGGGGTACCTGGATTCTCAGTGCCCCGGAGGGTGGGAGGAGGTACCAGCAGGGGCGGGGCAGGACTACCTTTTCATTTTTTTAATAGTGTCTTATGAAGAGTAGAAGTTCTTAGGGGCACCTGGGTGACTCAGCCAGCAAAGTTCAGCTCAGGTCATGATCCCAGGGGTCCTGGGGCCAACTCCCTGCTCAGCAAGGAGTCTGCTTCTCACCCTCCCTCTGCCATTCCCCCTGCTTGTGCTTGCTTGCTCTCTCTCTCTTTCTCAAATAAATAAATAAAATCTTTAAAAAAAAAAAAAACAGAAAAAAAAGCAGAAGTTTTTAGTTTTGGGGCACTTGTGTGGGTCAGTTGGTTAAGTGTCAGACTCTTGATTTCAGCTCAGCTCTTGAATTCAGAGTTGTAAGTTTTAGTCCCTAATCATGCTCCACACTGGACATGGAGCCTACTTTATTTTTTTTTTTTTTTTAATATTTTTTATTTATTTATTTATGATAGTCACACAGAGAGAGAGAGAGAGAGAGAGGCAGAGGGAGAAGCAGGCTCCATGCACCGGGAGCCCGACGTGGGACTCGATCCCGGGTCTCCAGGATCGCGCCCTGGGCCAAAGGCAGGCGCCAAACCGCTGCGCCACCCAGGGATCCCTGGAACCTACTTTAAAAAAAAAAAAAAAGAGTTTTTAGTTTTGATATATATATATATTTAAATTTCCATTTGATTTAAACATTTTCTTATTTCCCTTGTGATTTCTTTGTTGACTCGTGGGTTATTTAGAATTGTGTTTTAAAGTTTTCTATTAGTTGAGGAGTTTTCTAGTTACCTTTCTCTAATTGATTTTTTTTAAAAAGATTTTACCTTTTTGAGAGAGAGAGAGAGCGAGCCCAAGCAGGGGAAATAGCAGGAGAGGAAGAAGCAGGCTCCCTATGGAGCAGGGAGCCTGGTATGGGGCTCGATCCCAGGACCCTGAGATCATGACCTGAGCCAAAGGCAGACACTTAACTGACTGAGCCATCCAGGTGCCCTGATTTTTTTTTTTTTTAAACATGGGGCTTGAACTCACAACCCTGAAATCAAGACCTGAGTTGAGATCAAGAGTCGGACACTTACCTGACTGAGCTACCCAGGTGCCCCTCTAACTGACATTTAATTTCTTTGTGGCTAGAGAACATACTCTGTATACTGTCCAACTTTTAAAAATCCATTAAGATTTGTCACATGGCTGGGGATATTTTGGTACATTTTCCATGTACATGTGGAAAGACTGTGTATTCTGCTGCTCTTCAATGGAATATTCTATGCATGTCAGTTAGGTCAATGTTAAAATCTACACCCTATTGATTTTCCATCCCCTTTTCCTGCAGTTAGTGAGAGTCGAGTTTTATTTTTTTTATTTTTCATTTTTTTTAATTTTTATTTTTTTATGATAGTCACAGAGAGAGAGAGAGGCAGAGACACAGGCAGAGGGAGAAGCAGGCTCCATGCACCGGGAGCCTGATGTGGGATTCGATCCTAGGTCTCCAGGATCGCGCCCTGGGCCAAAGGCAGGCGCTAAACCGCTGCGCCACCCAGGGATCCCGAGAGTCGAGTTTTAAAACCTCTAAGTATAACTGTAGGTTTGTTGACAGCATATAGTTAGGTCTACATTTTTATCCAATCTCACAATCTCTGTCACTTAATTGAAGTGTTCAGACCATTTTAATTTAATATAATTCTTGATGTGATTAGATCTATATCTAGATTGTCTTGCATTTGTTCTCTGTTTGACTCTCAGATTCTTTTTCCTATCTTCTTTTGGATTTAATTGACCAATTTTGAGATTTCCATTTTCTCCCTCTTGTTGGCTTATTAGCTCTTCTACCTGGTATACTATTTAATGATTTCACTAAGGTTTGTAATATGCAGGCTGACCTTATCACAACCCCTCTTCAAATCATGTGATATGACTCTATGTTTTTTTTTTTAATTTTTTTTAATTTTTATTTATTTATGATAGTCACAGAGAGAGAGAGAGAGAGGCAGAGACACAGGCAGAGGGAGAAGCAGGCTCCATGCACCGGGAGCCTGACGTGGGATTCGATCCCGGGTCTCCAGGATCGCGCCCTGGGCCAAAGGCAGGCGCTAAACCACTGCGCCACCCAGGGATCCCTGACTCTATGTTTAATCTGAGACCCTTACAAGAATATACTTCCATCACTCCCTGCATTTTTTTGTGCTTTTATTTCCACATATAAGATGAACTCCACAGTTCTGCCCTTTCGAAAATCATGCCTTGTGATTTCTAGCTGCCTGAGTCTGAGTTCTGATCCCTATCTCTTCCACTCAATAAGGCTCCAGGATTCTGATTAGATTTCCCCTCCTCCTGCCTCTCTGGTCCGGAAATTGCTTCCAGGCAGAAGCTGGGGTGGTTATAGGGCTCAGCTCATTTGTTATCCTACTCTTGCGCATCCAGTACTGTGCTGCATGCTGTCCAATGTCTGAAAACTGCTGTTTCCTATATATACGTCCAGTTTTCCTTCTCCTGAGCAATAATGTTTTTTTAAATCATGGGTTTTATATTGTACTTGTATTGCTTGTATTCATATCAAAATAAATAACCATTAACATGCAAACATGTATCAATTAAAATGATTTTGCCTAGCACTAGTGGTATATGCTTCTGTTTTGGAAAATGCTGAGCTAGTCTAATCTCAAAGTATTATAAATAGGTGGAAATCAGAGGGTGAGGGACATGGCCATGGTCACACAGACTGTTGATGTCTGATTCTGACCTGAAACCCGGGAAGTTTACCAATTTCCAGATGATTTCTACTGCAACCCCCACTCTACACCCCATTGCTCTTTCTTCTCCTTTTTCCACCTCTTTTCACATCCACATTTTAAAAGGAAGCTTCTAGGGGAAGAATCAGATTCTGCAAATATGTCTGGAGTGCCTACACTTTGCCTGTTCATCATTCAGTTACCAGGTCAAACGCTACTTTTCTCATGGAAACAATCTCTGACAATTCGGGGAAGATCAGTTTTCCCCTTGAAACTTTGTAGCCCATTTACCATTTGTAATTATATACAGATTAATGATGAATTATTATTCTATGAACACTTCCTCCTGAGGACAGGGGCTGGGGATGAATTTGTTTTTTTCTTTTTTTTCTATTCCTTACTCTTCTTCTAGTGCACAGTACCCGGCATGTAGAAGCCACTCAATATATATTTGTTGAATAAATTTGATAAAAATAGCATCCATAGAGAAGCTGTAAACCACTCAAGATTCCAAAGAGATGCCTGAGTAAGATCTAATCAGGACTTGCTGATGAACTCCAAAAAACAAAAAATCTGCAGAGCTTGTCCCCAAATAGATCAAAGTGACCCCAGTTTGTGAGGTCTGGTCCTGTATCCCCCTCTGGGGCAGATGATGCCGGCTTATCTTTCAGTCACCAGCTTGGAAAAGTGCCAGGGCACTCTTAAGTCCCCTGAATTAGCCAACGTCATTAGGGGATGTGAGCCTCAGTATTGCCCTGAAATCCAGCCACCGCCCACTGGAAATCCAACCCCATGACTATCATGGGACTCAAGACTTGGGGGGAAGAAGAGGATTGAGAACCAAAGAAGCCATCTTTACACACACCACCCAATGAGAGGACTATCTTGTCAAAGAAAGGCTGTGGAGATGGGCATGCTGACAGTGATCCTGGGAATCTTCCTGCTCATTGGCCATTGGCATGCAGAAGAAGTGGATACAGAACTTTGAAAGACAAAAGCCTTCTTGCTGGCACTCAGAATATCTTGACAGGAGGATGCCCACATAAGAGGCTTGCCCATCAGGACACCAAACTGCTTTTTCCATAGAATGAGATCGTACATCTGTGATTCCCAGTGCTCTACCTGCCCAGGAAAAACTCTGCAGAGCTATCACCATTACCTTGTTCACCTTGAGAACCAACAAGGCACCTGAGAGGTGCTGAAATGATTTCCTTTACACTCTGGCTTGAATTTAATATACGTGACAGATGTCCTGTGTTCAACTTCAGGAGGTAAGAACACCATACATCATCTCTGATAAGGAGCTTAGTATCAAGTTCTTAGTAGGGTGGTGTTGTGGGCAGAGTTGGGTCCCCCACATATTCTTATGTTGACATCCTAATTTCTAGAACCTCAGAATGTGACTCTATTTGGAGATAAGGTCTTTAGAGAGGTAACTAAGTGAAAATGAAGTCATTAGGGTGAGCCTTAATCCACCATGACCGAAGAGATCAGGACATAGACGTGTAGAGAGGGAAAGTAGCCATCTTGTGCCAAGGACAGAGAACTCAGAAGAAACTAACCCTGCCAACATCTTGATCTTGGCCTTCTTAGCTTCCTGAACTGTGAGAAAATAAATTTCTGTTGTCTCAGTTGCCCAGTCTGTGGCAACCAACGGTACTAATCAAGTAAAGAAATGATGAGAAATACTCCCATGGGAAAAACTTTGTTAATAAAGATCATAATGTATATACTAAAAAAAAAAACTGCATCAATATATAATGTAGCAGGGAACTATAGAGACCCCCAGGTGATGACTGATCTGGGGGTGATCATTCCTGGAGGAGGGGTAGAGAGGAAGATTCCGTCTACAGAGGGCAAGGCAAATTCAGGAAGGATGAGCAGTCATTTATTTGGGGGAAGAATTTGGGCTGGGGGAGGAGAGAAGAGGATGAAAGAATATGAAGGATGCTCCTGAGAGCAAAAGTCCTAATGGTGAGAAAGAACACGGGGAGGAGAGGAGCTAGGAGCTGGCAAAGTGAAGCAGGGAGTGGAGAAGGCAGTCGGAGGCAAGCAAAGAGAAAGGCTGGAACCAAATCTCTGAAGACTTTGAATGCCAGGCTGAGGAATCTGAATGTCCTTCTTCGGGCAGACAGAGCACCATGGAAGGGTTGGAAGCCAGTGGAAGTATGCAGATTTCCTTTTAAAAACCTACTTGGAGGGATCTCTGGGTGGCGCAGCGGTTTAGCGCCTGCCTTTGGCCCAGGGCGCGATCCTGGAGACCCGGGATTGAATCCCGCATCGGGCTCCCTGCATGGAGCCTGCTTCTCCCTCTGCCTGTGTCTCTGCCTCTCTCTCTCTCTCTCTCTCTCTCTCTCTCTGTGTGTGTGTGTGTGACTATCATGAATAAATAAATAAAATCTTAAAAAATAAAAACCTACTTGGAGGGGTGTCTGGGTGACTCAGTTGGTCAAGTGTCCAACTCTTGATTTTGGCTCAGTCACGATCACAGGGTTCCAAGATCAAGCCCCACGTCAGGCTCTACACCTAGTGCGAAGTCTGATTAAGATTCTCTCTCTGCCTCTGACCCTCCACCTCTGCTCGCATGTGCATGTATTCTGTCTCTAAAAAAATAATAAATAAAAAAACCCACTTAGAGGATGGCTGTGTCGGCTCAGTAACAGTGAAATCATTGAGTCAGCCCTTCCACTGGGGACAACATAAACAATGTGGATGTCACATAAATAAAATAGCTTTTTAAAATAATCAAAGACCTAACAAGATCTTGAGTCATTAGTGGACTGAGATCTGAAGAGGGCAGCAATCCAGAGGGGTCAATCAGGTATTCAGGGCTGCCTGGGCCTGGGGTCACTCACTGGCCATTTCCCAGGGGAGACTCTGAGGGCTTCATGTGACTAGATAGAGGATGGATGTGCTGACTTGGGAAACTCGACAGATGAGGTACAGAAGAGTTCCATACTGTGGGGCAAAGCCATGAGTTTCAGCCGGGGCTTTCTCAGTTGAGATGCCTGCCCCTGTGAACCCCGGCTGTCCCTCACTGCAAGCGAGCTATACCCTTGTAGTAGAGGGTGCACAAAGGAAGGCGCTTTGGAAAAGCCTGGCAATAAACCTTCCCCTGGGCCCACTTTTGCCTGAACTTGGGGTACCCATGGTGTTTCAACTCTGTTCGTCTCCTTGGTTTGGCACGCTGGCCCTTTTTGGAAAGCAGGCCCCCAGCACGAAACCCTCTTCTACCAGAATTGCACCTTCTCTGCTCTCATGTGAGTCACTTTTAGCATCAGCTTGTCTCTTTTTCGGGGGACTTTTTGGTGCACAAAAGCAGCTGACATATTCCAACGTCCTGAGTTTTTCTTTTTTTCTAAGTTTTTCTTACTAAAGCTCTAATGCTAATTTAAGAAGATGTCCCTGCTTATGTTATGTAAACATTCCAGATCCAGTCCAAAACAGTCATTCCTCTCTAGAAGGCATTTCTCTCATGCCTGTTTGGCATGTAGGAAGTGCTACATAAGTAGTGAAAGAACTGCCGCTGAGATAGCTGCACGAACACATATTTTGCATGTATTTTGTCATTATTACTGCTGGGAACAATATAAATGTTTTGTTCGCAGTTAAGGAGAACTTTCAGGGTTTTTTTGTGGCGTTGGTGGTGGTTTTTGGCAGGGGAAAGCTTTTTTTCACTTGGTACTGCTGTAAATTGTGTCAGAAACACTTCTTAATTTGAGTATAATATACATATAGGAGAGTACACCTATCATGAGCTTGATGAATTTTCACAAAGTGAACCCACTTGTATACCTGATATCCAAAACAAGATAAAGAGCTTGATCAGACCTCCAGAAGCCTCCACCATGCTCTCTTTCAGGCACAATTTACCACTCTAAGGGTAGCTGTCATCCTGATGTTCAAGGCCATGGACCGTTTTCTCTAGGTTTTTGGACTCTGTATTTCCTATATATGTACAAAATTATATTGTATAGGGATGCCTGGGTGGCTCAGTGGTTAAGAATCTGCCTTTGGCTCAGGGTGTGATTGAGTTCTGCTTTGAGATTGAGTTCCACATTGGGATCCCTGCAGGGAGCCTGCTTCTTCCTCTGGCTATGTCTCTGCCTCTCTCTTTCTCTGTGTCTCGCGTGAATAAATAAATAAAATCTCTCTCTAAAAAAAAAGAATTATATTGTATATACTCTTTTGTGCCTGGCTTCTTTCCCTTGACATTATAATTGTGAGGTTCATTCCCATGTAGGTGTAGAAGTCATTCTCATCTTTTAGAGTGGCTCTCAAAGGTGTGGTCTGGAGAGCCCCTCAGAGCTTTCTGGGACTCCAGGAATCTCTGAGGTCAAAACTTTTCATAGTAACACCTGGCATTATTTTCCACTTTTGCTAATGGTGCAAAAGCAATGATGGGTAAGACTGTTAGTGTCTTAGCACAAATCAAGACAATGGCAGTAAACTATACCTATGGTCACTGTATTATTCACTACCACACACTTTCAAGGACAAAAAAAAAATCCAGTTTCACTTAAAAAGTACTTTATTAAAAGCAGTAAAAGTATTGATTTCATTAAATCTGGACCCTTGAGTACATGTCTTTTTCATGCTCTAAATGGTGAGATGGGAATTTGCACAAAATGCAGTGGTTGTCTTGAGGAAAAGCCTTTGCATAATTAGAGTCATGAGCTGAACTGGCCACCTTTTTTTAATGGAACATCATCTTTTAAGAATGGCCAACAAACTATGATTCTTCAGACTTGAGTACTTGCCAGACATTTTCTCAAAAATGAACGAAAGAAAGTAACCATGTATTTATTGCCAGTGATAAAATTTGAGCTTTCAAGAGAAAATTAGAATTTTAGAACATTTATATCCGCCACTGTGAGCTTGACAGTTTCCCAATACTTAAAAAATGTTTTGATGAGATGGGTAGCTATATTAACAAATGTGATTCTCTTATACTTTATGAAATGTGTCAACATTTGGAAAAGCTGCATAACTCAGTGAACAAATATTTTCTAAATGAGCAAAGCCTGATATGACAAAATCATGCATATGTAAAAGATCCATTGTAAAATGCAAGATAAGCCAAAGGATTTATGTATGTTGATATGATTTTAGATTACTTATTGCAATTAGCCTCTTTTTTTTAAGTAACCTCTGTTCGCAACGTGGGGCTTGAACTCATGATTCTGAGATCAAGTCATGTGCTCTACCAATTAAGCCAGCCAAGTGCTCTGCAAATAGCCTTTAAGAAACTACTACATGTCAAGTTTTAGTAAGAAATCAAAGAAAAGGGATCCCTGGGTAGCTCAGCGATTTAGCACCTGCCCTTGGCCCAGGGCATGATCCTGGAGTCCCGGGATCTAGTCCCACATCGGGCTCCCTGTGTGAAGCCTGCTTCTTCCTCTGCCTGTGTCTCTGCCTCTCTCTCTCTATGTGTCTCTCATGAATAAATAAATAAAATCTTTTAAAAAAATCAAAGAAGAATATACACAATTATTTGAAAGGGCTATTAAATTCTCCTTTCCTTTCCAATCATATATATACAGGTATAATTTCTTCACACATTTCAACTCCTTTCCAATCACACACACACACACACATATATATATATATATATATATATATATGTAATTTCTTCACACATTTCAACTAAAACGACGTATTGCAACAGAGTGAATGCAGGAACAGATATGAAAATACAGTTGCTTCCTATAAAATCTGACATTGAAGAGATTTGAGAAAATTCAAAACAATGCCATTCTTTTCACCAATACTGTTTTGGGAGAAGGGGGTTGTTTTGGAAAGTACAGTTATTTTCCATAGCAATAAAAATTTGTTACTCTGTAATGAGTTCATTATTACTTTTTGTTATTTTGTATTCAGTTCATCATTGTTATTTCTAAATGAATCAATAATTCAACATTTAGGGGCACCTGGGTTGAGCACCTGCCTTTGGCTCTGGTCATGGTCCCAGGGTCCTGGGATAAAGTCCCGCATCAGGCTCCCCGCGGGCTCCCCGCGTGCTACCCTAGGCTCCCTGGTCTCTCTGTGTCTCTCATGAATAATAAATAAAATCTTTTTAAAAAATCAACATTTAAAGAACTCCTAGTCTCAATTCCTAATATGGTAAACACTATAGGGCTTTGAGGTCTCAAAATTTGTGTAAAGGGCTTAGGAAGCAAGTACGTTTGAGAAATCATGCTGCATCACATTTTATGAAAGTAAATTTTAACTGCAAAAAGAATTTATTTCCAATTTTTTTTCCAGTTACCTGGGGATAAGGCCAACATTCAATTCTGGGTCCAGCTAGCTAACAGCACTCAGCTGGAGCAGAAGTTGAGAACAACACTGGGTCGTGGGCCACATAGAGGGTACTGGAAACCAGTGTTTCTCTCAGAGTAAGCTCAGTTATGGAAATGGAAACAAAGGACTATAGTAAGTTGTTAGAATAATGACCCGCCCCTCCCCATTGAATCGCATTGCCATACAATTTGCAGTGTGACTTTGCTCTGGCACCCAAGAGATGGAGTCAACTCCACTCCCTGGACCTGAGCTGGCCTTGAGACCGGCAGGATGTCACAGAAGGGACACTGTCAGTGGTCATTTTAATTTATCTTTTTTTAAAAAGATTTTATTTATTTATTTTGACAGAGAGAGAGAGAGAGAGAGAGAGCACAAGCAGGGGGAGCAGCAGAGGGCAAAGGAGAAGCAGGCTTTCAGCACAGAGCCTGATGCAGGATCGATTCCAGGACCCCAGGATCCTGATCTGAGCCCAAGGCAAATACTTAAATCACCTGAGCCAGCCACCCAGGCACCCCGCAGTTGTCATTTTAAAAACATGTCAGACAGAGGAACTTGAACTCTAGAACCAGGTTCCTGGAAGAATGACTAAATGTCTCCTGTGACAGCACTGTCTCTGCCTATCTTGGTGATCTGAGGATGACTTGGCTAGGATGCCAGCCCAGGGTTAAGGGAGAGATGTATTTTTTTTTTTAAGATTTATTTATTTATTTATGATAGACACACACACACAGAGAGAGAGAGAGAGGCAGAGACACAGGCAGAGGGAGAAGCAGGCTCCATGCCGGGAACCTGACATGGAACTCGATCCCGGGACTCCAGGATCGCGCCCCAGGCCAAAGGCAGGTGCTAAACCACTGAGCCACCCAGGGATCCCCATGGGAGAGATGTATTTATCCCCAAAGCCCGAGTTGGCGGATTCTTACTAGATATTGCTCATGATATCAACAAGATAGGAGGAGGGACCTGGGGTTCCAATGCCAATGATAAGATTAGAACAAAGTCACCCAACCCAAGAAGATTCAGGGTCAGTATCAATGCTGTCGCAGAGGGCTGATTTCTTAAATTTTATGAATGGCAGGCTAGTGTTATAGGGATGGGCCAAGTTTGGTAATGCCCAAGGCTGGGTTGTGCAAGCAGAAGTTGTTCTGTGAACACACATTCATGCCCTTTATCTCAGGGATCTCCAGGGTTTCCCCTAGAGGCAGTACTCTTCATTTTGCTTGTTTCCTGGATGTTTACTCTTAAAATCAGTAAGGTTTGCTAGACCATGGAGCTAGCGGGTGGCAGGCCTACATGTGTGCTCTCACTTTGCATAGCCACATTGAGCGTGATAACCTCAATTGAGCATGAGGTTATCACGCTCAATGTGTTCTGGCCTCACCCCAGCTGTGATAGACACATGACAGGAGGGGCTTTCTTCAGCTAGGATCAGCTGTGGACCTTTTCCTGACACGTTCACACTTCCTCTTTTCCCAGGGCCAACTTTTTACCAGAGCACAGTGGTTTGCTGGGAAATGTTTTACAACCTTCTCTCCAGGAAAAATGAATAAATAAAGCTATGACTTCCATTGTTGGATGATTCCCATGGGTAAATTCTTCTACCATAGCTGATTTCACCACCAACTTGATGTCAACTGACTTGCAAAACTCTTAGAAATGCAAAAAGGCGGGCACGTGGGCGGCTCAGTTGGTTGAGTGTCTGCCTTCAGCTCAAGTCATGATCTCAGAGTCCTGGGATCGAGCCCCACATTGAGCTCCCTGCTCAGCAGAGATCCTGCTTCTCCCTCTCCTTCTGCCTCTCCCCCAGCTCGTGCTCTCTCTTTCTCTCACTCTTGCTCACTCTCTCTCTCAAATAAATAAATAAAACTTCTTAAAGAAATGTAAGAGCCAAAAAAAAAAAAAAAAAAAAGAAATGTAAGAGCCATCTCTTGCAGGCTGGTGTGAGCTGGATCCAGCACCTCACGGCCAAGACAGTGGAATCTCCTATTCTTGGAGTCTAAAACTATTCCTGCTGTTTCAGGTCATGTTTCTTATATGCTGGAATAAGCCCTGGTTACCTCTGTGAAATCCCTCCTCTGTCCTCACCTTCCTGCACCTCTCCCTCCCCCCAGTCCACAGCTGCTCCTCAATCCTGGAGTGCTGGCTCCGTCTCCATGAGCACAGCACTTCAGGGGCTTTCTGGAGTCATGAGACTGCACTGCCTGACTTTGCACATCTGCTACCTGAACACATCCAGCATCTGAGAAAAGCTTGGAACTCCTCCCATGGCTGCAAAGAAAGCTCTCCCAACACTGTGGGTGGAGGCCACTGCAACTCATGGCCTCTCACTCTGCTGCATGCTCAGGGGCATTCCACAAGTCCTCATTTGTCCATTTGTCCTTGGTCACCCCTCTGTCACATTTCCCATACCAGCCTCTCCAGTCCTCCATATCTGTTCATGCCTGCCCATTATCTGACCTTATTTTTCCATTACACTCAGGAAAATCACACATTTCCTAGCTCATTTCAGTTGAAAGGCTGTATTGGGATACCCTATATAGATTCCCACCGACTTCCATCATCAAGCCTACCCAGTGATTTCTAGAAGGACCCACTATCACTCCCAACCTTTCTGCTTTGAGAGGGTGCCTTTTTTCTTTTGAAAGGAGGGATGGGCCAAGGGAAAGGGAGATAGAGAATCTTAGGCATGCTTCATGCCCAGCACAGAGCCCAACATGGGGCTCAATCCCACAACCCTGGGATCATGACCCGAACCAAAACCAAGAGTCAGACACTTAACTGACTGAGCTACCCAGGTGCCCCACCTGTTAAACTTTTACTAGCACAATTAAATAATTAGGTAGTCTCCCTTGCAAGGCAATGACTGACTTCCCAACCATTTATCTCATTGCCAAATCTTTCTTTCACTTGCCACTCAATAAAGTCTAAGCCATTTTTCTGCTCTGTGTGAATTTTCCCATTGCTGCTTCAGATCAGGCTTGCTCTACCCCTTTCATAACCTTCTTGGTCACCATCATTAATCAAGTAGAATTTCTGGGGCTGAGATCATTAAAATGGTCTCCACTTCTGGGTCTGAAATTCAAGAATTATGATGACAACTACAAAGGAAGTCAAGCAATATTTAGAACAGAATGTGAATAAAAGCTACTTCATGTCAACATTTGTGCAACACCACAATTACATAATGACAATTGTTTAAACACATTTAGGGAGAAAACCAAAAAAGCTAAATGATGAACTTGAGAGGCAAACTCAAAGCAGCGAGAAGAAAAAAATAATAAATACAGGGACAACTCAGGAATCAATCATAGAGATATTAGAAGGGAAAAAAAGAAAAGATTCTTTGAAACTTTGATTTTTTTGAAAAAAAAAAAAGATGAACTTAGCTCTGATCAAGAAAAGAGTTTGTGTTCAAATGGATTATAGACCCAACAAAAGTTTATATATTTTTGTTTTTATATATGTTTATGTACATGTATAAGTTTATATATATTAATAATGTTCCTATATATTCATGCCTATAATTTTATATATAGTTTATATATTTATATACTATAATTATAATATATAAATTATAGGTACATATATAGGAATATTATTTATATACAACATATTTTAAATATATATACATATATATAAACATATATATAAGTAAACTTGAAAATTTAGAGGACATGGTATGTTGTTTTCTGTTCTTCTTAAAGACTTGGAGATAAGAATTGAAATGCAAGTGGCATTTTTGGGATGTGAGCTTAAATAATATCCACTGGGGAAAGGAGGATGGGACAGAAAAGAAAGCTAAAGACATGCTATCAAGCCAGTTACCACTGGAGCTTCATCCCATCAGGGACTTCAGAGAGACAACGCAGAATGCATCTCAGAGTTAGTCTGCTCAAAGGATGAAGAGGTTGGGGTTTTTATTCAGCAACTTGCCATCTGTCTTTGCTAGAAGGCTGCTTCCAGGGGCATTTTCTCTCCAGCACTCCTGCTTTCATTGTGCATGGTCCAGGTATGCTCCCTCAAGCAGCCAGTAGAAGGGCTCTTAGGCAGAGAGGTACAGGGTTTTTACAGCAAGCAGCCTTGGAGTGTAGAGGTGAATGTCAATGTGTCGCCAGTGAAGCACAGAGAGCTCATCCTTCAGGTCACATTTGATCCTGTCACTGATTCTTCAAAGTGGTAGCTGGTCATGATTTCAAAAAAAAAAAAAAAAAAAAATGGAGGGGGGAAGCTTAAAACAGGCTTACTGGGCTAGGCTACAATCTCTATGACTGCAACTGGTGTTTTGACATTTGTGGTCTCCCTCTTCTTCCACCCCATCCCTCACCCCAGCCAACACATCTGTTGGTTGACGTTGATTTCTGGGTAGGGTAGCTCTCATTCCAAAGGGGTCTGAGCCTCTGCTTACCAGGCCATTGTTGGGTCTTTGTTATTGCTAGTTCTTGATTATCCCTAGGTGTAGACACCAAAGAGGTAATCTAGTGCATCCATTGAGTTCACACACATTTCATTCCTGCTCCCAACACATACCAGCAACTGCATCTTCTTAGGATCATCAGGGCCTAGTATCTCTGCCAGTGGAGTAAGCCCTTTTTTTGCCTGCCGGTCTATTGGCATATGGAGCCCCAAATGACCAGGTGGCAGTCATATCTTCTGGTTAAGTAGAATCCCCTGGTATAAACATCTCCACTCCCCAGCTCCCAGGATCCAGGACCTGGAATCTAGCAGAGCCTATAACTGTTAGGACAAAAAAACAAATCCCCAAGCAGGACTCAGGTCCCTTCTACTTCTACCCTTTGGCTCGCAGACCCATTCATTTTTTTAAAAATTGAGGTAATAGTCGTATAACATAAAATTAACTTACTTTCCTCAGGCTCCTGTTTGACCAGACAAGCCATTTGCTGTTTTCAGGGGTCCATGTATATGGATCCCTCAGGTCACTGCTCCTTGCACGCCACATTACCAGCAAATGCACTGCTTGAAATTCCCACTCATTTGGAGGAGTTCCCGTCACTGCCTTATTTCAGGGTCACCTCTCAACAATACAGCAGTGTGGAGATGGTCCTATTTCAGATTGCACCAACAGTAAACCAGGCTTAGTGATCCCTCTTCCATCATCTGGTTGTAGATAGTCCCCCAATTAGGCCATAGAAATGAGTTGAAGGAGAAGCATTGTTGCAACAAAGGTAGGTGATGTGGGAATCAGTCTGGCTTCCTTATTCGTGTAACTTATTTTTGCTCCCTGAACCTGCTCAGGCCTACCTAGAATATACCATTTCCATCCCAGGATGGATTGTTGCTTTGCCCACTCAAGTTTATGACTAGGTGGCTCTGGTCATGCACAATGCATGATGTGCAGCTCTGGTCTTCAATTCACTTGATGCTCCATGGTCAAGTGCTTAGTCTCTGCTACGATCCAGTAGCATGCAAAGAGATGCCTTTGAATTATGAATGTACAGAAGATAGCCAAACTTTTTTTCTAGGATCCTATGTATCTGGGCTGTGGCTTTTAAAAAATATATTTAATTTATTTATTCATGAGAGACACGCAGAGAGAGGCAGAGACGTAGGCAGAGGGAGAAACAGGCTCCATGCAGGGAGCCCGATGTTGGACTCGATTCCGTGACTCCGGGATCATGCTCTGAGCCAAAGGCAGACGCTCAACTGCTGAGCCACCCAGGCGTCCCATGAGCTGCAGCTTTTCCACCAGGGCTTGCCAGAGACTCCCCATACTGTTGCTATCTCTAGCATTGTGGACTCCACCATGGATACATGGAGCACCACAGGCTATGACCTGTAATATAGATCAAAGGCTCAGGCCGTAGGGCCTTTGGACCCCAGCCTGGACCTGCTACAGAGCGCTTTCTTGCTCAGGCTGCACTAAAAAATGTCAGCCTTCTGAGTCCCCTAAAAAAAACAAATTATAGCACTGTTCTCAAGTGTGTCATGTGCTGTCTCCAAAATCTAGAGAGGCCTATCAAGTGCTCGGCCTCTTTCTTAACAGTAGGAGTTAAAAATGTATAACTTGTCTTTTATTCAGCAATACAGCACTGTCTTGAGTAACATAGCTGTCTACTTTATCCATTAGAAACCTTAGCATATGAATCATAGTCCTTTCAAATTTTCGGTGTGCTGATTCCAACCTTCCTGTTTGTGGGTTTCTGCAGTGGCAAGCTTGATTCTTTCTCTCTGTTCACCTGTGTGTCTGGCTAATTTGGGGGGCAGTGGCTTTCCCTACAAACCCACTTCTCTGATAGATCTAAGAAAAATCGTTGTTCTTAGTTTGTTCAGCTATTTGTTAGAATGGGATGATACCTTCCAAGCTCCTTGTGTGCCAGGCTGAAGGCAGAGTCCTGTCTGCCTGTTAGTAGGCAGTTTGTCCACATTTATGTAAATGTGGAAGTTTGTGGGGATCTGGTGAGGCAGAGTTGGTGGGTCGTCCCCCTCCCCCCCCCCCCCCCCCCCGCCAATTTTCCTCATTGGCTATGTTCTTTAGGAGCAGGAAGACTGGAAGCCAATCTGTCCCCATGCTCCTCGCACACAAAGATGGTTTTTCCCCAATGCCTAAATGTGGCAGGACCTGGGCTAACCTCTGGGAATGCAGTGGCGAATAAGACCCTGTCCCTCCCTCCTGGCACTTGCCTTCCTGCATGCCTGGAGGGGATACACTCATCCTTCAAGTGCCAACCTCACCCGCTCCCTGCTCTGTAAATGTTAGCTGACGGAGTGCTCCCACGGAGTACTGTGAGTCATCGCCCCGCTCCAGAGTTCTTGGTGCTGAATTAGGACCAGATGCATACACAAGGTAGAACAGATACCAGGAAGAGGCGTCATACCTCTCCAGATCCTATGTTTACTTTTCATAGTGATTCATCCTGTGACCTGGAGAGATGCTGTAAGGCCAGGAGCTCAAGGCGCTCTGACTGCAGAGAAATATTTTCCCATTACCATCTGCAACTCCAGCTAATAAAAGAGGAGGTCATTCCTTGCACACCAACCTCAGAGGCAGAAGGACGATGTCATCTTCCTTAGGAAGACACATCAAGAGATAAATGAATGGGAAATTCTTGCCTCAGCTCTGTGGTCTTTGGTATCAACATATCTACATTTTTCTCTTGCAGACTTGTTCTGCCTCCATCAATCAAACAACCCTCCTTTGTTCCTCATAGTGCAGGACAAAGCTTCGGATTTGAAATCAGCCCCCAAAATCAGCAGCCAAAATGGACACTCACAGGCTTATCCTCTCTGAATCAACACTTTATTAAAAACAATACAAATAAAGAATACACACAACAATATGAAGGCTATCTGAACAGTAAATGACATTTTGGAGGGGGAGTTTTATTTGTCTTTCTAAGGGGTTGGACTATGTGGGTGCTATTGCCACTGGGCCCCAAAGGATCGTGACTTTGTGTGTCTCTGTTGCCATGGGGAAGGGATTATATGATTCACATGCACAGCATGTTCTGTTGCTGAGGTAATCACAGGCATCTTCACCCTCTCTCTCAGGGCCTGCTTTATTAGCCATGGGGACAAAATAGTCTTGTGGTCTCAGGTGCTGAGAGAGAAGGGAAAAATCAGCTTTGTGGGAAGTTTTTGCAGGCAATGAAAAATTCTACTTGCTGGTTGACCTGGGTGGTCCCCTGGTTATAGCTGGAAACATGAATGGCATGGCTGCAGGTGTCTTCAGAAATCAAGTTCCAGGGTACAAGTTAATGACTGTCATTTCACAGCAGCCTGCTGGCATCATGGTGAGGTGGTAGCGGGACTCAGAAGGCTCGAGTGCTCCAGAGGCTGTCAGAACCTTCCAGACCCACTGTACCATGGTGGATGAGACATGAGGGAAAAGAAGCATGAGTGAAATTTCTGAGTGATGGACAACTGTCTCTCCTGACTGAGTTTTAGCTACATAGGTATATTTGTTAAAACTCGTCAGCTGGCACCCTTATGTTCTGTGCATTCATCTAAAATGTAAATTTTATCTCAATGAAAACAATATTTCAGATGAGATGGGGAGGCAGCAGCCTGGGAGAACCATCAGAGAATAGTCCGGGGTCTCTAAACTTTTTTCCTACAGAGAAGAGATAGTCTAGGATTAGCTACAGTGTGTGTTGCCTGCTTTTTCAAGGCAGGGCGTGATGTCTGGGCTCTTGTCTCATGTGTACATTGACTACCCGCCCCCTAGAGCCCCTGAGGATGATCATGTCAGCCTCCTTCCCCTCAGCCCAGGACCTCCGAGCATAATTCCATGTTGCTCCCTCCCCCTTCCAAGGCAGGGAAAGGTGTCAGTTGGGAGGGCATCGCATTGGAGGAGGAGTTATGGGAGCCCTGTTCTAGTCCCCACCTGGTCTCTAACTCACCAAACACTAACCTCTCCAGGCTGCAGGTCAGCCCAGGTGTGTAGCGGCTAGCAGAACTCAGGGCCACTTCGAGCCCACTGGAGGTGTCCGTACCAAGGAGAGTAGGAGTTCTGCAGTGGAGGAGTCTGGAGGATGCCTAACTTATAAACAATGGGCAGAATGACAAATATTTGCTGCTGTCAGGCGCTTAGGGGCCTCTGTGGCTTCTGTTTTGGGGGGAATCAAGACACAAATCAGTCGTGTGTGTTTGTGGAGGTGGGACCATTTTAGAACGAGGTGGTCAGGTCAAATTCTATCTTTGCCACTTCGGAGCTTGTATGATCTGACCAAGTCATTTATTTTGTTTCTCCCACATCTCCAAGTATTCAGTGCCAAAGTTCTTTGAGTCTTGGTTTACACAACTATAAAATGAAAAGCACAATAATAAAAATTCGGAGCAGGAGAAGAAGGCAGGGGAGAAGTTAATGTCTTAGAGAGACTGTAGAATTGCCCACAGCCTGGATTTTGTGGTGTCACCTGACCTATTTTTCTGCTACCCCGTTTTTCCTATAATGTGGGTAATTAGATCCACAGGGTTGGCCAGGTGTTTTGTTTTATTTTGTTTTTTTGTTTGTTTGTTTGTTTGTTTTCAGGACTACTCACAGCTGATTTTGTCTACAACCGTATAGATGAACAGAATGTCTTTCTTTCTTTCTTTCTTTCTTTCTTTCTTTCTTTCTTTTTCTTTTTTTTAAGATTTTATTTGTCTACTTGAGAGAAAGAGAGAGTGAGAGAGAGCACAGTGAGAGAAGCAGAGGAAGAAACAGATTCCCCGTTGAGTGGGGAGCCCAATGTGGGGCTTGATCCAGAGACTCTGGGATCATGACCTGAGCCAAAAGCAGACGCTTAATTGACTGGGCCACCCAGGTGCCCCTTTCTCATTTTTTTTTTAAGATGTCAGCAGGAGTTGGTGATCATTGCTAAGGGTTTATTAGGGATTGCAAGATGATAAATACTATGATTCTATCAGTTCTTAATTTACAGATTACCCTTGATCAGTTATTTGGTTACCCAAGGGTACTATTTATATAAGAATAACAAGATAATTTCTCCTCCTATATATACCCATACTAAAAATAATGACTTGGTCTCCTAATATCTTCCAAAGGTAATTAATACATATAATAATACATATTCTTTTTAAGGGGTATTTCCCTCAAATGAGTTTTAAGTTCATAGGTTAGAAATCCTAGACAACTGGTATCTTGAAGAAGAAATGAAGAAAGTTTTCTGTTTCATTCCTACTCTATCTGCTCTCCTGCCCTTTTGCTCTGGGTCAAGGCTGAAAGTCCAGGTATCACTATAGAGCACAGTCCTTCAGCGTGCTGGGTTTGGGTTCCGAAAGCCTGAATTTTTATTTATTTGTTTGTTTATTTTTTTAAGATTTTTTTTAAATTTTTATTTTTTTATTTTTTATTATTTTAAGATTCCATTTATTTATTCATGAGAGACACAGGGAGAGAGAGAGAGGCAGAGACACAGGCAGAGGGAGAAGCAGGCTCCATGTAGGGAGCCCGACGTGGGACTGGATCCCAGGGCTCCAGGATCACGCCCTGGACCAAAGGTGGCGCCAAATCGCTGAGCCACCCGGAATGTCCTTTTTAAAAGATTTTATGTATTTATTTATTCATGAGAGACACAGAGAGAGGCAGATTCATAGGCAGAGAAAGAAGCAGGCTCTATGCAGGAAGCCTGATGTGGGACTCAATCCTGGGACTCTGGGATCATGCCCTGAGCCAAAGGCAGACACTCAACCCCTGAGCCACCCAGGCGTCCCAGAAAGCTTGAATTTTTAATCTTGGCTTCTAACTGCGTGAGTTTGCACAAGCCCTTTCATTCCCTCTAAACACTCATTTGTAAATTAGAGATTCTAACCGTACCTATCTTGCAGGGTTGTAGTGAGAATCTAACAAATCCTGGTGGGAACAGTAGAGCATCCGGTGCTGGCAAGGAATCAGCTCGCAGGAATCAGGATCCGGGGTGTGGTGACACGGCAGGGCAGGCTCATGGGATGCCATTTGACCCAGGAAAGGGGTTAAGGACTTCAGATTTTATTTTATTTTATTTTTTTAAGATTTATTTACTTATTTGAGAGAGAGAGAGATTGGGGGGGTTGGAGTAGAGGGAGAGGGAGAGACAGAATCTCAATCAGACTCCCTGCTGATCTCATGACCCTAAGATCATGACCTGAGCCAAAATCAAGCGTCGGATTCTCAACCAACTGCACCACCCAGGTGCCCCTGGATGTCAAATTCTAAGCTCCTGCGATGACAGTAACTTTGCTGGCATTTTCTTGATTGTGTGGGTGAGGGGCTCAGGCTGTGGTTATTTCTTTTTCTTGACATCATCCTTGATACCACTTTCTCACCCCACAGCAAACTTATTAGCAAATCCTGTTGACTCAGATTTCAAAATATAACACATATTATACCTAAACTATGTTATATATTTAAGGATTATCTTTAAATATCCAACCTGATCTCAGAACATCTACTCGTATGACTGTAACAGATGTACTTGGATTATGACAATAGCCCTCTAAGTCAGGGTCAGCAGACTACCTACCGACTGTGGGCCAAATTATTAGCTCATATCATTTGCACACTTTGGATGGATTGTTTATCTTTCATGGCTTTATATATAGGCAGCAGTCATATATTCTGGCTACTAATTATTTGTCTACCATGTGTTTTGCAACCATCATCCCCCAACCTTTAGCTTACTGTCTAAAATTATTTATGGTGATACTGGTATGTAATTTTTCACATTTTAAAAATTATCAATTTACTAAATTTCAAGGTCCTGATGATTATTCAGTCTTGCTTCATGCAACTTTTTTTTTAATCAATAAAATATTTAAAGAGTAGTTTTAGGTTCACAGCATGGAAAGTATAGGGAGTTTCTGTTACGCTCTGTTCTCACACATGCATAATATCCCCTACTATTGCCATTCGGTATCACAGTGGTACACATGTGACAATCGATGAACCCACAGTGACACATCATAATCACTCAAAGTCTATAACTTGTATTAGGGTTCAAGGTAAATTGACATTCTACAGGTTCGATTAAATGTATAATGACACATATCTACCACTCTGGTATCATACAAAATTGTTTCACTGCCTTAAAATTCCTCTGTTCTCCACCTATTCATCCCTGCTTCCCTTCTAACCCCTAGTGAGGTCTGATTTTTTTATTGTCTTCATAGTTTCATCTTTTCCATAATGTCATATATTTGGAATCATATCATATGCAGGCTTTTCAGATTGGCTTCTTTCACTTGGTAGTGTGTACTTAAGGTCCTTCCATGGTTTTTCATGGCTTGATAGTGCATTTCTCTTTTAGTATTGGATAATATTCCATTGTCTGGATGGGCCACAGTTATCTATGCATTCACCTACTGAAGAACATCTTAATTGTTTCCAGGTTTTGGCAATTATGAATGAAAGCTGCTATAAATCAGGTCTTTGGCCTTAAGTTTTCAACTCCATTGGATAGATGCCAAAGAGCATGATTGATGGATCATATGGTAACTGCCAAACTGTCTTCCAAAGTGGCTGCACCATTTTGCGTTTCCACCAGCAGAAAGAGAGTTCCTATTGCTCCACATCTTCACCAGCATTTGGTGTTGTCAGTGCTGGATTTTGACCATTCTCAGAGATGTGCAATGGTATCTTGTTGTTTTAATTTGTGATTATGTAATCACATATGTGTGCAGGGTGTGTCTATTCACAACAAATCCCTCAATTTTGTTTGAGAAAGTCTTTGGTCTGATAATATGACATTCCAGCCATATCTCCCATTCAAGTACTAATCAGGCCGGACCCTGCTTAGCTTCCGCATTTCTGCCACATCTGGTTCTTGTTCTGATGATTATTCAGTCTCTTCAAACTGTTTTCTGCCTTTTAGTATGCCTTGTAATTTTGTCTTGATGGCTAGACATGACACACTTGGTAAAAACTCTGCTGTGACAGGCCTTTACTAATGGGGTGGGAAGGTGTCGTGGAGGGGGAGCATTAGTCTAATGATTGGATCTCAGGTTTTTTAGCCAGCCTGTGCCTCTGGACTGTTCCTCATGGCTGTTCAGTCCGCCTCCCCCGTCGGGTGGGATAGTATAGTTGGGGCGGGCTGGAGCTGAGTATTTCCTTTCCTCCATTGGCATCTACCCAATGGAGTTGAAAACTTACGGCCATACAAAGACCTGATTTACAGCAGCTTTTATTCATAATTGCCAAAACCTGGAAGCAATCAAGATGTTCTTCAGTAGGTGAATGTATAGATAACTGTGGCCCATCCAGACAATGGAATATTATCCAATGCTAAAAGAGAAATGCAAATGGAGGCTGGAGCGAGCTTGAGCTGAGTATTTCCATTCCTTGGGTCAATTAGGCTCTGATAAAAACCCCAGTAGATTAGGCTCTTGTTAACTAGTTTCTCCTGAGGGCAGGCTTTGTTAAGAAGAAAAGAATCCTCTGGTGTATTTCAAAATGGTTACCTTTCCCTTCCCCTTGCAAGAAGCATGAGGCAATTTTCCTCCCATAGTTCCTGTGATGCACCTGGTGGAACTCCTGAGGTAAAAGTCATGAAAGTGTGCCCCTTCCCAAGGCTCGGACTCTCAGACCTGTCCACACTGAGTTGCCAGCAATTTATCAACTACAGTTCGAGTTTTCTTTTCTTTTGAAGATTTTATTTATTTATTCATGAGACACACACACATACAGAGGCAGAGACATAGGCAGAGGGAGAAGCAGGCTCCATGCAGGGAGCTGATGTGATACTCCATCCCAGGACCCCAGGATCACGCCCTGAGCCAAAGGCAGATGCTCAACCACTGAGCCATCCAAGTGCCCCTACAGTTGGAGTTTTCTTCACCCAGACTGGTTCATGTGGAGGTTTTTGCTCTTGTAAGTTGCGATTCTCTGAATCTACCTGCTTGTCTATTTCTTCAATTTGGGTGTCAATGGCTTGCCCTGTGACATCATGTCTTCAATAGGTCTAAGCAGAGTTGTTCATTTTTTGGTTTGTTCAGTTTTTAACTTGTTGTTAGGATGGAGTGGCAACTTTTTCTTTCTTTCTTTCTTTCTTTCTTTCTTTCTTTCTTTCTTTTTTTTTTTTTTTTTTGAGTGGCAACTTCTAAGCCCCTTAATGTGTTATGTATTTGTAAACATACAGTTGACTTGGGATCTTGGAAAAACTGGGACCACAGTAGCCTCAGGGGAGAACTGATCCACCTTGGAGATGCTGAAGGAAGCATTCATTTTAGTGGAAGATAATGCAGATTTTATTTTTTAAATATTGTATTTATTTATTTATTCATGAAAGATAGAGAGAGGAAGAGGCATAGGTAGAGGGAGAAGCAGGCTTCTCACAGGGAGCCCGATGTGGGACTAGATTGCCAGATGTGGGATCATGTCCTGAGGAGGACAAAGGCAGACGCTCAACCACCGAGCCACACAGGCATCCCAATAGTGCAGACTTTAAAGAAGGAAGGCAGATTCTATGCAGGCCCCTGAGACCCACAGAGTTGGGGCTATGCAGAATTTTTAAAGTAAGGGGTAAGAGATTTAGTTATTTAAATTGTTTTAAGAAGGAGGAGATTTCACCATGGGAAATTAATTGCTCAGCTGAAACTTGATATCAGGAGTTCATAATACTGAAATTTTGATAATAAGAATAACTGGGACTTTTTATAGCATTGGCGTTGTGTTATTTTTAACTGTGCTGTCACTGGCTGTTTGATTGTTATTGGTTGTCTCAAAAAGCATGGGGCTACCTTCTCATCGGGGTGAGTTTCCATATTCGGAAAGAGATTTGATGCTGACCCTGAGATCTGGAGCTGCTATCGGGGGTAATATTTCCCAAGGGATGAGCAACAAACTTTGTTGTGCTGTTGCATTAGGGATTCTAGATCCCATTCCCAAATGGGGATTCTAAAGGAACCATGGAAGATGGCCCAGGCCTCAGCCATGGAATAAGGAAAGCAGATCTACCTGGCAAGCCACATACTCTAGACTCAAGTTTCTCATGATTTAAATCTCTGGTCTGATGAAGTTTTAACTCTTTGGCCAATTTACAAAAGCTACTTGATTGTATTAAACTAGTGGTTCTCAATTTGAGGCAATTTTTCCTTCCTGCCCCCACCCCACCACTCCAGGGACATTTGGCCATGTCCGGAGATGTTTTTGGCAGTCATAAATGTGGAGGGTGCTGCTGGCATCTAGGTGATGCTAACATCCTACAATGCACAGGACTAGCCCCCCTACAATAAAGAATTCTTTGGCCCCAAATGTCAATAGTGCTGGGGTTAAGAAACTTCCTCAATGGTATGTGTTTAGAAGTAAAATTGCTGGGACATGGTGTACATTCATGCCATCTTTACTACAGCATAATAAAGTGTTGCCCCATGGAGTTGTATCAATATCCATTCTGACCAGTAATGAGTGTTCCAATGGTTTTATGGCCTTGCTCATCTTTGATGCTGCCAGGGCCAACCTGGTGGTGTGTAGTTTGCTTTTCCTTGATCATTACTAATGTTGAACACCTTTTCATATCCTTAAACACTCATTTGGATTTTCTCTTCCGGAAAATATCTGTTCAAGTTTTTTAATGATGACTTCTCCCTGTTGCATCATCTTTTTTTTCTTTTTTCTTGATGATTTCTAGGAATTCTTAACTCTTCAGCTGAGTCTATCTTTGTAAGGTATATGTATAATATCTTCTCCTGTGCTATGGCTGATTCATTCATCCTCTTTATGGTGTCGTTACTCTTGATGCAATCTTGCCAATCTATTCCTTTATAGTTAATGCTTTTTGTGTTTTTCATAGGAAACCACTTTCCTCCTTCTAAAATTGTGAAGATACTCTATATTTTTTTAATTTATTTTTTAAGTAATCTCCATGCCCAAAGTGGGCCTTGAACTCATGACCCCAAGATCAAGAGTCACACACTCTATTGACTGAGGCAGCTGAAAATCATGAAGATTTTCTATATCTTCTCAAAGTGATATAGTTCTGTTTCTCACAGTGAGGTCTTTTGGATTTTTTACTCTCTCTCTCTTTTTTTATTTTATCAGTTTATTCCTCCAATCTTATGACCATTGTCTTTCTAATTGCTTTGAGTTCAGTTTGCTGTTTCTTTTCTAAAATTCTTAATATGGAACTACAAAAATATTACACACAGAGAAAGAATAAAGCCAACTTCTATGCAGAAGAATAAATCCAGCAAGTCAGAAGAAAGAAAAATGACATTTTTTTAAGTGGTGACAGAAAAAATAAAACTGTGTTGGACAATCGTTCCTTCTATATCCAGGGAAAATATCTTTCAAAACTGAAGGTAAACTTCTGTTTCCAGTGAAGATAGTGTAACAGAAATCAGATTTATCCTTCCATCTGAAAAAAACAAAAACAAAAACAAAAAACTAACCAAAATATATGAAACAATTACTTGGGAGACATTGGACACCAGGCAGTGAACAGTGTTTCCTGAGGGTGGTGAATAAATGAGGGGTTGCCCCAGGCCTGGGAGAGTTTTCAGGGTTGGGTACAAAGAGAGTAATCTGGGTGAATCCCAGTGGACTCCCTGAGTTGAGGAGCTAGACCTAAGAGCCCAGGGAGACCAAAGTAGTTGGCACAGAGTGCCAGAGAATGCTAGATATGATGTCCTATAGTATCACTGGAAGGTAGATCATGAGAAGTTAAAATGGATACTGTGAATTGAAACCAACTACTAAAAATTTTTTTAATAATAAAAATAAAATTAAGAGTTATAGCTAACAAACCGACAAAAAGATAAAGTGTAATTGTTATATGTGGGGCGATAATGATTCGGTGGTAGAAGGATTCACCTGAGGCAGAACCAAGGAGAGAGAAATTTATTGAATTTTCTGCAAGGGAGCAGAGGGCAGGACAGCAGAGGGCAGGTTATCTGCCAGGAGATAGGTAGGGGAGGGCCAGAGTTAATGGGGGGAGTGAGGAGGTTTGGGAATATATGGAATTTCCCTTTTTTGATAACTGGGCCTCGTTGCAAGTTAGCAAATTGGTCAGCTAGGGCCTACAACTACTTCAAGGCAGGTTGCCCGCTGGGTCTGTTTACACTGTGCCTGCTGGTCACTGTGGGCCCTTGTGCCTTGCTCACATTCCCATTGCTCAAGACTGTTGCCTAAGAGTGGTCTCTACACTATAGACTGAACGTGTGTCTCCCCCACCCCGCACCCCCACTGCTCAAATTCCTTTGTTGAAATCTAACCCTCAATGTGATTGTATTAGGATGTGAGGTCTTTGGGAGGTCATGAGGGCAGAGCTGTCATAAGTGGAATTTGTGCCTTATAAAAGAGACCCCAGAGAGCTCCCTCCCAATTCCCACCATGTAAAGACACAGTGAGAAGACCTGAGTCTATAAACCTGTAAACAGGTCTTCCCTAGACACTGAATCTGTCACCACCTTTGTCTTGGACTTCCAAGTCTCCAAAACTAGGAGAAATAATTGTCTGCTGTTTATAAGCCTCCTAGTCTATGATATTCTGTTCTAACAGCCAATGGACTAAACAGGAATCATTAAAAAAAAAAATCTATCTAAAAAAAGGCAGGGAAATATGGAAAGGATAAAAAGCAAGTAGGACAAATAGAAACCAAATAGCAAGATGAGAGATTTAAACCCAAACATATTAATAACCATATTAAATGTGAATGGCCTTTGTATGGTTTTATATGATTACACAGAGGCAAGAGATTATATGGAAGAATAAGTACTAGGCTATTTACATTTGTTATTTGGGAATATGGGGGCAGGGGTGTCAGCTTTCTCTCTCTATGTGTATTGTTTGGTTTGTTACAGCACACACTTCTTATGCTCTTCAAATAAATTGAAAAACACGAAAATCTATAATCAGAGCAGTTAGATCCCCTTGTCTCCAGCTCTATCCAGCATATCTGGCTAGCTATTACTGCTTATCATTTTCAATCCCATCCCTAGAAGATTAAATTTTGTCCTCTGGTGAAATGGAGAAAACAAATAAAATTCAACACTATCTACAGTCTAACTCTATGAGGTGGGGGGAGACTCATGGTTAATATCACAATCTGCTTCACTTGTTTGGCTGGCATTCTCTGTGACATCCTGCATGTTCTCTTATCTCCTATGGCAGAGACTGCTCATTATCTCCCAATATCTGTTCTCTGCTTCTAAAGTAATAAATCCTCAATTTTTAGCTGGGAACATTGCCCTCCTTGAATAAAGACTTCATTTCCCAGTCTTCTCTGTAGACAGGAGTGGTCATATGATTTACATCTGTGCAATGAGGTGTGCACAGAAGTGACCTGTGCCTCTTTTGGATTGTACCCTAAAAGAAAGATCATTCTATGTACTTCCTATTCCTTCTTACTGCTGGGTGAGGGACAGATGTGGTGTTGGCCATCTCAGAGGGTAGAGGAGTAATCTAGAAGGAACTCAGTTTTCTAACTCCTTTGGAGCTGCCCAGAGGGGTTTATGAGAAAAAAAAAAAAAGTCATCTATGATTTTGTTAAGGTGCTGTTCTTTTAGCAGCTCTATTTACAGAGGTTTTATCCACATCCTAGATAATGTAGCTCCAGGGACCCCTGAGTGGCTCGGTGGTTGAGCATTTGCCTTTGGTTCGGTGGTGATCCTGTCCTGGGTGCTGGAACTGAGTCCTGCACTGGGTTCCCTGCCGGGAGCCTGCTTCTCCCTCTGCCTATGTTTCTGCCTCTGTCTCTGTGTGTCTCATGAACAAATAAATAAAATCTTTAAAAAAATAATGTAGCTCCATCCATTTTTAGTTCTCCTTTGTAATTAGCATTGGGATACTCCTGAATGGAATGCTCCCATTTATTTTATTATTTTTATTTTTTATTTTATTTTATTTTTTTAAGATTTTATTTATTTATTCATGAGAGACATAGAGAAGCAGAGACACAGGCAGAGGGAGAACAAGACTCCATGCAGGGAGCCTAATGCAGGACTCGATCCTGGGACTCCAAGATCACGCCCTGAGCCAAAGGCAGACTCAACCACTGAGCCATCCAGGTGTCCCTATTTTATTATTTTTAAAAAGATTTTATTTATTTATTTATTTATTTATTTATTTATTTATTTGAGAGAGAGAGGAGAGGCAGAGAGAGAGAGAATCTTAAGCAGACCCTGTGCTTAGCACGGAACCCGAGGTGGAGCTCCATCTCATGACCCCAAGATCACCACCCCAATCAAAATCAAGAAGCTTAACCAACTGAGCCACCCAGGTGCCCCTGCTCCCATTTATTTGAAAGTAGTTTCCTTGTAATCTTGATGAAGATAACTCTAAGACTTATTTCCTCTCTAATCAGAGAAGAAAAGAAAAAATGGAATTCATAAACAAACCTAAAGCTTTGTCTTTGGAGAAAAAAAGAAAACAAGTGATAAATCTCCGGTTGTGCTAATCAATACAAAAGAGATACCAATTCTGGGAAAATTCTCTAAAAATTTAAAGTAATTTAAAGTAATAGGCTTAGTAAAAAACTTAGTAAAAAACTTGAAAATGCTGAATTAAAAAACAATTTGGAAAAAATACGCATTACCAAAATCAGTTTAACAGGAAGTAAAGAACAAAAGACATGAAACCCTCAAAGAATAATCCTATAAAAGTTTCTACACTCAGAAGGTTCGTAAATGGATCTTCCTGAATGTTTTTTTAACAGGATAATTTCTACTCTTTGTAACTTTCTGTAGAACAAAAGCTATAAAGCTTTGCTGAATCTGCAAAGGACTCAAAATCCCTGATGCCCAAGCCTGAACAGGAAGTAGAAACAAAAAAGAAGCAACCTAAAAAAAAAAAAATAAAAAAATAAAAAAAAAAAAAAAGAAGCAACCTCATGTTACAAAACAATAGGATTAGTTTTTTTTTTTTTTTTTAAAAAGCATAAACTGAATCTAACAATATATTCCAGAAGTTCTTATAGGCTGTATCCAATATGCAAAATTAATTCATTGATATGAAACTTACTATTTGAATATATTAATAGTTTAAATTTAGATAATTTTAATATATATATATTTTAAAGTCACTCAATAAAGTTCTTTGCCCGAACCTCTCTCTCACACACAATACATGTATGTCGTAAACAATATTTTAGACCAATGTCATACTTGGTTGGTCCAACTCTATAGGCAATTCCAGCAGCCTTGTTTTTTTGTTTTTTTTTTTTTAACAGATTGTATTTATTCATGAAAGACACCCAGAGAGAGGCAGAGACATAGGCAAAGGGAGAAGCAGGCTCCCTGCAGGGAGTTTGATGGGGGATTTCATCCCAGGACTCTGGGATCATGCCCTGAGCTGAAGGCAGACACTCAACCACTGAGCCACCAAGGTGGCTCTCAATTCCAGCGACCTTGTAAAATAAATACAATTTGTTGGCACTATTTTGTAACAACATAGAATATCCCAAAGCATTAAGCTTTCATAACTTTAGCAGTATAAATGCTACCAGTGTATGAAAAGCATCATTTTAAGCTTTAACATTCTTTTACCTTCACTTACTTTGTGATTTTGAATAAAAAATGTTCAACGGCCAAGTATGAGGGGAATCCCACACAAAAGAGTTGCTGGCCAGAATAAACAGAATCTATACGAAAATATTGACAATTAATTATATCTCTGAAAATAAACTAGCCAGATGAGAACAGGCAAAGGCTATTTATTCAGAGCTTGCTCCGTGGGAGGAATCAGTGACTGTTACTGACTGGCGTTTTGGCAGAAACTCAAAGGCAGGCAGGGGAATGGGAAAGTTTCACAGTGGGGACAAAAGGCAGGCTTCCAAAAATGCCTTCCCTGGAGGCTGATGATAGGAGGGACAGGAGGAAGCCTTAGGCAGGCGACCTGGAGGTGGGGCATCCCATGTGATGGGTTAAGGGTGTTAATCGGTTTTGTCTGTGGTTGGTCCTGAGTTTGAGCTGAGGACAAACGTTAGGAAGGCTGTCAGCTATGGATGGGGTCCGGGTGGTTTGGGGCTGTTATAGAGGTGACTGTTCATCTTCCTGGATTGTTGCTGGAGCTCCGGGTCTGGCTTCCCGGGCTGTTGACTGTGGATGAGGCAGGTTCTGGGCAGCTTGCAGGGGTGGTAGGTCAGAGTCCCAGCTGGACATGTGGTCTGGCCGTGGTCCACCTGTATGCTCAGTATCTCGCTTGTATAACTTCATGATTACCGTGAGCGGCAGACATTAATATTTAGGCTGAGAGTTCCTTGAGACCTGAGAATTATTTCAAGGGTTCCCCCAGAGTGAAAATATTGAGAAAGGCTGCCTCTGATTCCTCATCTGTGAAATGGGGATAATGATACCTATTTCGGGACTGTAATAAGGACTGAAGGATAGGAGGCTTTTGGTGTTTTGTTTTGTTTTGTATTTTACAAAATCAAGTGCCCTACATGGAACCCCTCAGGTAGCAGTAGACTTTCTGGGAGGAGGCGTGCAGACTAGCCCAGGTTGGCGTCTAAATGGGTGGCCAAGAGTGGACAGCGATAACCCATCCTTCAACAGGGTGCCGGGCTGTGCACAGCCCAGACCCGGACTGCCGCTGGCAACAATGTGGGACAGGGTGCATTCGCTCACAGCGCACAGGTCCACCGGGCACCCACAGCGCGGTGCCCACTCGCCCATACCTGCCACCCCGTGGCCGGAAACGCCTGCACCGCCAGCCGGAAGTATCTCACCGCGGAGGCTCTCGGGAATTGTAGTTCCGTCCAGTCCAGGGGCGTCTCGGCTGTGTCTGGAGGTCTCCGAGAGCGGTCTGCGCACTTCCGGACCCCAGGCTGGGCTTGCTGTGGTCGGTGCCTCGGACCCGGCCGGTTCTGAGGCCCCCGCTGCATCTAGGCCTGGCGATTCCCTCCGCCCGAGCGGTAGAGAGGGCACGTGTGGCAGAGCCACGGCTGCAGAGCTGGCGGACGCTGGGAGGGGTGCTGTGCTCGGGGGTCCGGTGGGCGGCTCCGTCTGACGTCTGCTGGGGAGGGTCGGGGTTCCTGTCTGGTTTGGGGCGGGGGCCGTGGGCAGGCTGGTCTCACTGCTTTTCTGTCGTCCTGCAGCCCAGTCTTGTCGGAGCCCACAGTCCGCAACGGGCTTAGCGCGGTGGACCCAGTGACAGCCTTGGCCCGGGTGAGCTGAGGGCCACCTCTGCCCCCGAATGGTCACCCCTCTTTCCTGACAGTGGATTTGTTTCTGTCCCTTGACCTGGAGCTTCTCTGCCCATCCAGGTCCCTGAGCTCTGCTGGCGCGCCCGGGCCTCCTGTGGCCGAGGAGGGAGAGGGGCCCCCCTTTCTTTCCCACCCTCCATCACACCTTCGGACCCCTCATCGCAGCCAACGGTAGGCTCTGAGCTATGAGGGCAAGGAAGGAAGGATGTGGAATGATTGGTATTTCATGGATCTTCGGTGTCGGTCTTCATCCGACAAACATTTGTTGAGTGTCTGGGTCAGGCACTGGGGAAGCACCCTCCTTGGCTAGAGCCCTATGGAGGTGTCAGTCCCAGGACCACCAAGGTGTAGGTGCTCTGATAGTCATCCCTACTGGATGAACGGACACCCAGGCAGGAGGTCAGTTCCTTCTGGGGGAGCCGTGACTGAAGATCACACTTAAAATAAGGTCTCCTTAGGTGAAAGGGGGCAAAAGGATTAGGGGTAAGGAAGAGCCTATGTAAAGGTAATAGGCATGAAACGTGTGGGTACTGCTGGGTTTTGCACCATGGAAGAGCCTAGGTGGGGTGTGTGGTGAGGCTGGAGGTGGTTTCAGAGAGCACATCAAGCTGGGCTAGCGGTACGGACTGGATCCTATTAGCGCCCTAAGTATTTTAGGCAAGGCAGTGGCATGGTGAAATTTGTCTTTTGGTGTTAATATACCAGCAGTGAGTAGGATTGCTAGGAACTCAGTTAAGTTCATAGGAAACGTGAATAGAGGGATGTATCTCAGGTTTGTGAAGCTGTGCCAGTGTTGGCAAGGGTGAGTGAGAGAAGGTGGGGCTGTGGCGAGTGCATCCCCTTGCTGACTGTGGAGGAAGGGATGGGGTAGACCCGGTTCAGTGTAGTCTGTTCTTTCCCCACACTCAATGGAGAGATGGGGCCACAATGAGGATGCCAAGTGATACAGAGATAGAGGTGGATAGTCTTTCTTCGAGACTTTTTTATTCCAGATAGGACACACTTGAGCTGGGGTATGGTAGGGGAAGTGAAAGCTGTACTATAGTTTTAAGTCTTGATAAGGCATATCAGTTGTTTCCATTATGACTTGAACTTGGGTCGTATTGAATTAGGGTTTCTTCTATTACAACCCGTGATCCTTCTTTGCTATGTTTGCTATGTTTGAGTAGTGATGTGGAAAAGATCTCAAAAGTAAAGCAAAGTGGAAAAAAAAGAAGAGAAGTTTCTGTAATCATTGTTTATACTGAGCAAATGTTAAATTTGTTTGCTTTTCTTAAGAACTAAAACCTTATGAATACCAGCTTTTTTTTTTTTTTTTTTTTTTTTTACCATTGGAGCTCTTAATATCACTCTTCGTTCCAGTTCCCTTCCTCTCTGGGTAACAACACTTGAGATTGCTTTATTCTTACATGTTATTTACTTACTAGATGTGGTCATAAACAATATATTGTGTGTTCGTTACCTTTGCCTGTATTTATTTTGCTTTGTCCTTTTCTTATTTATTTTTAGTATTTTTTTCATATATTCCACAGACAATCCATTTATGGCTTATGCACATGGCAAAAATCTTGAATAGATATTGCCTGGGCCTGGTGTTTCCTTGATGGGTGTATTTTTGAGTACCAATCCATTTTATTGAATGTTTAATGTTTTTTCCCCCCAGTTCTCTGTTGCTTTGTCAATTTTTGGACTTCATATTTTTCTAGGAAATTGTCCAGTTTAATTTCAGATTTACGGCATTAAATTGCCTATAGTGATCTCATAACTGAAAAAAAACTCTCTGCTATATCTGAAATTGTCTTTTTTCATGTCTAAAAATTACATCTTTGGCTTCTCTTGTTTTCTTGATCAATGGTGCTGCACTTTGTCTATTTTACCAGTTTTAAATACAAACCAGTTACTTTATGAGTTCTAATCTTTTCAGAGAATTGATTGTAGTTTTTTCTTGGCAATTTTTTATTTGGGCACAACTTTCAGACTTAAAGAAACGTCACAGTGGTAGAACAGTATAGAGGATTTCTGAACACTTTTAATCTAAATTTCTGGAATATGAACATTTTACCACATTTGTCTAGGGGGCTTAAGCAATTTCAAGGCCAATTAAATAAAAAGAGAAAAAGATATGCCCTTATGACCAGGAGCCCATGCAAGCTTCATTTAAGCATGCATGTGAGGTAGAGATCCCTCACAGCATGAGACCATCTGGAGGCTGAGGCCCAAGTGCTGCTTCCCAGGAGGGAGGAGGACAAGCATACCCCTGAGTATCTCTGGGTCAGAGGTGCTAAGGGTCTCTATAGCCACATGGTGTATTTTATCTATGGCTACCAGATGCTGGGTACAGTTGCATGGGGTAGGCAAAGCAGGCAGGTTCTAAATGACTAAAAATCTGTGTATATTTGGGTGATCTTTAACACAACTGCATGTGTTAACATTTGAGTTTGGTGCTGCCAGTCTTTTTGAGCTCCTGGTCTCAGCCTGCTAAGAGTCACTCCACAGAGGCCATTGCCATCCTTGGCTCATTCATATACAACTTGCTTTCTCCTTCTTTCCCTCTCTCCTCCATATATACATGTGTGTAAATACTTTGTGTACATTTCCCCAAAACAGGGCCATTCTGTCACACAGCCACAGGATAATGAGCAAAACTAGGAAATTAGTATTGATGCAATACGATTGTCCACGGATCTTACTTAGATTTCACCTGTTGTCTCAGGAAGACCCTTTCTAGCTTGGGAGATCTCAGATCATGCATTGCTTTTCTTCCTCCCACATCCCTTTGTCATCTTTTCTCTGGAACAGTTCCCAAATCTTTCATTGTCTTCAATAGAGTGATATTTTAGAGGAGTCCAGGCCAGTTATTTTGTGGAACGTTCCTCAATGTAGATTTGTCTAATGTCTCGCCATGATTAGATTCAGGTAATACATTTGTGGCAGGATTTTTTTTTTTTAAACCTGTTCTGGTCTTTCTTTGATTTCTTCTTTTAAAATCTCTGCTCACACTGGTTTATGTCTTTTGGGTTTGCTTTTTTTCTGTGCTAGTCTCCTGCAATAAGTGTCATTAATTTTCCTTTTTTTCTAATGCAGATCTTAGGACTGTAATTTTTTAAGTGTGTGTAACTAGGCCCCAGTTTTGATATGTAATATTTTTGTAGTCGTTGTTGTGAATGAATCTGCATTCTTATTATTTTCCAGTTGTATTGCTTTTTGGTAGAGTGGCATCCATGCAATGTTGATTTTTTTTTTTTTTTGCAATGTTGATTTTTAACATATATGTTGAGGTTTATTCTTAGCTTTTTGGAGTCAATTTTTTTTTTAAGATTTTAGTTATTTATTCATAGAGACAGAGAGAGAGGCAGAGACACAGGCAGAGGGAGAAGCAGGCATCACACAGAGAGCCCGATGTGGGACTCGATCCAGGGTCTCCAGGATCACTCCCTGGGCCGCAGGCGGCGCTAAACCACTGCGCCACTGGGACTGCCCTTTTTTTTTTTTTTTTTTAATTTTTTTTATTTATTTATTCATGATAGTCACAGAGAGAGAGAGAGAGGCAGAGACACAGGCAGAGGGAGAAGCAGGCTCCATGCACCGGGAGCCCGACGTGGGACTCGATCCTGAGTCTCCAGGATCGCGCCCTGGGCCAAAGGCAGGCGCCAAACCGCTGCGCCACCCAGGGATCCCTTTTCTTTTAAAGTGGAGTCAATTTTTATAACCATCCCAGATGTGCTTAAAAAGAATGTATATTCTCTGATTATCAAGTACATTCTTCTGACTGATCCCATAGGTCTAGCTTTTAAGTTGTCATTCAGATGTTGAATACTTTCTATTTATTTTTTGTATCTGGAATCTTTGTTTCTGAAAACATTCACTAGAACCTTTTCACTGTGGTAAAGGATTTGTCAGGTTCCTGTTTGCACGTGTGCTTGTTTCACGTGTGTTTGAGCTACAAAGGCATCCTGTACATGTGTTGTTGTGCACAGACCTGAGATGGAGTTGGCTTCTGCCGCCTTGCATTTGTCCCTACGATGGATTGTTCTTTCTTGCTATTTGTATGTCTCATATCTTTTTTCTTTTTTAAATGAATGCTGGGCATTGTGTGTAGGAGTGGAGACCTCTGCTCCAGTGTCGCTGTGTGTGGGGCTGGGAGGCTGGAGGTTGCATGCAACGTGAGTGGTCAGGAGTTGACAGGGCTGGCATTTACTGTTGCTCTGGTTACTGTCAGGCCCCTGCTGGCCTCACATTTCTCCGGCTGCTCTGTGCTTAGGTGGGTGGTGGGAGGGAGCAGGCTGGTTACTGTTCCCCCACTGCGACCTTCTCCTAGTGCTGATGCTCCTGCTTATTCTTCATTGCTGCCTGGGCCCTGGGTCCCTGAGTGCGGGTGCAGGAGGTACTTGTCAGAGATGCTGCCCCTCCCCCATGGGGTAGGAGGCCTGGAGACTCTGAACCTAGAACATATACCTCTCCCTTCCCATGGGAGAGGGTTTTTTTCTCCCTTTTCTCTGCCAGGAGCCATAGGTCTTACCTATGCTCTGGGAGCAACAGGTTTTGTTGCCTTTCCCTTGGTGGCAGTATAAGGCTTTGTTCCTCAGAAGAGAAGTTTCTGGAAGGATGGGGCTTTCCTGTGTTTCTCCCAATGGCAGCCATTCCACTCCAGACCTTTGCTACCCAGGGAGTCTCTGTGGACTGTGGCCCAGCCCTAAGCCTTCCTTTAGCACCGAGCCAGCGGCAGGGCTGTGTACCAGATTACCACAAATTCAGTGATTTAAAGCAGCACCCGTTGTCACCTGGCAGCTCAGCACAGTGGGGGCACATGGCTGGCTGGGGCTCTGCTCAGATCTCCCAGGGCAAGAATCAAAGTGTAGGAAGGCAGGCCTCTTCCCAGGGACTCTGGGTAGAGAGTCTGTCCCAGGCTCACAAAGGGGTGGGGGAAGGGGGGTTCCAGGTCCAGAGGTTTGAAGCCCAAGGCCCCTGATTTCTGGCTTGCTGTCCGCTGAGGTTTCTCTCAGCTCTTCCCACGGGGTGGCATGGGGTCCTTCTGTGTTTCCACCCTCTCTGCCCCCAGTGAAAGGTAAATGTCCTGCTGATGTTTTCACATGAGTCTCACCATACTGTCTGTTTATTTGCAGGTGTTCTTAATATCTTGCAAAGGCGTAGTATCAGGCTGGGACAAGGTGGCTCAGTCCTGTCTGCACATTCCAGCCCCTTCCTACCCCCAGACAGTCTGGAAGCAGGAGCTGAGCCTCCAGCCCACGGGTAAGTTCTCAGCAGGAGAGCAGAGCTTTGCCAGACCTCAAGCCCCAAACGCCCCACTGGTAGGATGATTCTTGTAAAGGTGACCCACGGGAGCAGCAGTCTACTTTGGAAGCAAGGCTCCCTCTCTGAGGTCCCCCTTGTAGCTTAGCACTGAAGCTGGAGATCCACGCCCCCAGAAAAGCGTCCCTAAAACAGCTGGGGACCTGCTTGCTGACTGTGAATTTGGGGGATGCCATCATATCAGGGGATCATCTAGGATTTGGTTTAGGGGAAGGTTTACTAGGAGAGGGGATCCCCTGCTTTAGGGTGTGAGAAGCAGGAACGAGGGAAGGGATCCCCATGACTCCTGGAGGAGAGAGCAGCCCCCTGCCCCCTATCCCGGCCCGGATCTCTCTACATGTGGTGCATTCACTGTCCCTCTGTCCCGCCTCCTCGCTCCCCTCTCCTGCCCCACACTCCAGCACTTCCGAGACTATAGACCCTCCTCATGTAGTCAAGGCATAGAAGTTGCTTTCTTAACCTAAGAGTATTTCATTTTTCCTTCACATGTTAAAGACGAAAGAAAATGCGCGTGAGAGAGGTGTTCAGAGCCACCCAGCTCAGTAGAGGCCGAGCCAGCACTAGCGCCCAGGGCTCCCAACGCCAGGCGGGGGCTTCCTCCCGCGCGCCTCGGGTCATCGCTAAAACCCGCCCCTTCCCACCTCCACCCATTCAGACCCTCCCACGGATTTCCTCTCCTCCCGGGGAAGGACTCTGATAGGCGGTCCTGGAGAGAAAACCCAGTAAGATGATATATGTATATTTTTATGAACTATTTCAATATTGAACAGTGAACACATGTTTATTGTCTAAAAAAAAAATCAAAAATGCCACTATGTCAAAACAAGCAGGTCCTACCATGCAAAGGTCACGTTGTTAACATTCTGTGTGTTTTGTACAGAATTTTTTCTTTGTATGTTTTTACAAAAACCCATCCCACGTGCTGACATTGATGTACACTGGCAGGAAGCAGAGTAGAGTGTCCTCATGGACCCATGCTGGGGAATCTGCCTTCCTGTCCTCATTTCCCGGGGCCACCCTGACAAAGTGCCACACCCTGGGGTGGCTGGAAGCACAGAGATTACATCTGTAATCTTTCTCCACTCCAGAGGCCAGGAGGCCAGAGGTGCAGGTGTCAGTGGGGGCCAGTTCCTTCTGAGACCAGGATGGGGCACCTGCTCCAGGCTCTCCCCAGCTTCTGGGAATTTGCTGGCAGTCCTTGGTGCATCTGACTTCATCTTCCCTGACATTCGTCCTGTGTGAGGCCCTGGGCCCCAATATCCCCTTTTCACAAGGACGCCAGTCATACTGGGTTGGGTTGGGGCCCGCCCTCACAATCATCTACAGACTGTTTCTAAACAAGGCCACATTCAGAGATCCTGAGGGCTAGGATCCCTGACATTTCTTCTTGGGGGACAAAGTTCAAGCCAGAATATGTCCTTGCCGGGGTGATTGGCCAGGTAACCCCGAGCGGTTCAGTTCCTAGAAGCTATGATAAAGAACCATCTCTCTTTGCTGCCAGTGGTCTAATGAACAGTTCATGTTCCCGTCCAGGTCCAGTTTCAAGCTTTCCTCTCTCCCTGGGGGGCTGCAGGTCTTCATCCCCAGATGGAGGGCCTGCAATCTCTTCTGTCTCTGCGACTCCTTAACCCTCTCATCGGCCAGCTTCTTTCTCCATGGTGGGGGTAGGGGGGCAGGAGGAGGAGAAATGAAGAAAAGGACCACCAACATTTCCTTGCTTGGTGCTTTTTGGTAGCTCCACATTCTACCACACAGGAGGCCACCTGATGGCTTTTTGGGGGTGCAGAGCCTGTGACACAGGCAGGGGCTCTCTGGCAGACCTTGGTGCCTGGCTCCTGGCTCCTTGGTACAGCTTCTCAGGGCTGGCTCTTGGTGCCCGGCAGGCAGCCTGCTCGTGGCATGTCCTTGCTGTAGAGTTCATGCCCACCTACCTTCCTGCCCTCCACCCAGGCCCCCCCCAACCTAGCTGCACCGGAAACCCTCACACCCTGATTCCAACACCTGCACTCCATACAGGCCGCTCCCATTCCTACTCCCTCTCCTCCCCTGGCCACCAGGGTGGCCCTCTGCCAGCCTCTACCTTAGGAGTTCCTTGGCTTCAAGGCTGCCTCCTACTGCTGGGCTCTTGCATGCACAGATCTGCCCCCCCCTCCCCCCCGGAGCGCTTGTTCCCCACTCTGTTGAACCACCACATGCCCGAGAGTTTCTGCAGCCAGGCACACATCCTCTTTTTGCAGGCTCCTTCTGGTTCTCTTGCCACCACCCCTCTTGGCATGGGACAGAAGCAAAACCTTCAGTAGACACCTCTCCTTCAACCCTTCCTTCTCTAAAGGGAGGCATCTGTTAGGTTGGGTCCAGCAGCTCCCCCGGAGAATTTGGGGTGTTTGGGAATTTAGCTAAAACTCCAGGCACCTGGGAAAAGCCCATCCACCTACCTGTTACCCATCTGTGGAATCATGTGCTTATGGATTACATACCTTCATTCTCCCCGTTATTGATATAGCCAGAAGCTATTTCCATGTTATATGATTATTTGTGTGATAGTTTAAATGGATTCATAGCATGGCATGCTTTAATTGTATCAACATTGATTAACTAATCTCTTATTTTTAAACACTTAGGTAGTCTCCAATTTAAAAAAAAAACACACACCCTCAATTCTTTATGGAGTTTCTGTAATTCTAGAGTTTTAGTGTCTCTGCAGACTTCCTGGACCCAACTCCCGTGTGTCTCTGTCCTGAGTAGGAACATACCTAAGACCAACCTCGTGTGTGTTCAGGAGAGAGATAGGTGTGGGGTCCAGTTGATGCTTCCAGCCACAGTATATTTGCTCCTAAACCTTCGTGTTCCTGTTCCCTGGCAAAATGAGGAAAGGAGGAGGGCTCAGGAGAAGCCATCAGATCTTGTCCCATATTTGGTAAGTGGCAGAGCCAGACCGGGACCACTTCCCGGGCAGAGGTCCGCACAGGGCAGCCAGGGCGGTTCTTACTAGCAATGACCGTGGACACACCGCAGAGAAGTACTCGGAACCCAGCAGGTCTGGGATGGGCCGGAGGGCATCCCAGGCCTTGCTTGCCAGAGCTAAACTCCATTCAAATCGACTCTGCCTTAAGGAACACATTTTTATATTTTCCTGTGAGTTGTCCTAAATGTCTGCCAGGGGCCCAACCGGTGACAAGCTTTGGGTTAGAAGCTTAGCACATGATGGATATTTTTAAAAAATAACTTTTATATATGAAGTGCTTGTTTGTCAGAGAAAAAGTTAGGAAATTCACCTAAGGACAAAGAAAGCATTTGAAAGTGGTTATAACCCAACTACCCAGAGCGAACTGCTGCTAGCTTTTTGTCCTTCATTGTTTCAGAGATTGTTCTGCGTGAGTGTGTGTGTTCACGTCTGTGTGTGGGAGATCAAATGGTTTTTAGCCATGTTTTTCAGTGATCAGTATGCTATCACTCAGTTTTCTAATATTTTATTTCCATTAGCTACATAACAGTTCATTTCCCTTGGAGAGGTAGTGTGTTTATTTAACTGGCCCTCCTCTGTTGGGTATTCAGTTATTTTCTGTTTGTTTTTTTTTTTTTTTTCAGAGTTTTAACAAAATGTAATAAATATCTTGGTGGCTAGCTCTATGTCTAAAGTCATGACTGTTTCTTCAGAGTAAATTTCTATTAATTAAATTTCTGGGGAATGAGGGGAAGGGTTAGTAACTTGCATACTGGTGATGAAGACACAGATACATATGTGGATTAAGTAGAAAAGAAAAACCCATATTGAACCCTCACAAGGTTGGGTCCCCATCACATGCCAAGGCAAGAGCGTTGTGTGATGGTGGGTCCCTGGGGGAAGCCTGTCACTCCCACTGCCTGGAGGTGGGGGTGGCGGCAACAGATTCAGAGGCTGGGGGTGAGTTTGGCCTCTCACATTGTTTCCTCTCCCCACCCCGATCTCTGCTTCCTTAGGTATCTGCTTTTCCCAGCCCACAAGGGAAGGACCATGTGCCAGGTGAGTGTGGCATTTTTAAAGATTTATTTATTAGAGAGAGAGAGAGGGAGAGAGAGAGAGAGAGCATGAACAGGAGGAAGGGCAGAAGGAGAGAGAAGGGAAGCAGACCCCCCTCCTGAGTGGGGAGTCCAGCTTGGTGCTCGATCCCAGGACCCTGAGATCATGACCTGAGGCAAAATGAAGGGTCTGGCACTTAACCGACTGAGCACGCCCCCAGGCGTCCCATGGCATTTATTTTATCCTGCACTCTGCCTTACCAAGGGTTTTGGGGAGCTTATAAGAACACATCCAATAAAAACAATGCAAACAGGACCTAGGATCACTGAAGATGGGAAGTGGGTAGATGGAGGGATGCCCACGAATCTGCTGGTGTAATGAGTTGCCCTGTAAACTTGTGTCTGACACTTTATATAAAGACAGATTCTGTCCAATATATGACTTGTGTTGTCCACTTTGGACAAGCATGTCAACTTGTCAGAGGAAATAATGGTTCTTTGGTATTTAGGGGCTTAGTGATGGGCCCTGGCACATGAGTTAGCAGGCGGGGTCCTGAGTAAGGACAACACCGAGGCAGATGTGCTGGCAGGTCTCCTGTGACTTTTTCCCCATATAAACGGTGGGTCTTAATGTCAGTGCACAAAGCTGTGGTTGTGGTTGCCCAAGGAATCAAAAATACTCAGTTCTCTGCTAACAGCCTTGTGATATCAGATTGGCCTGTTGTGCACAGGAAGGAATAAGTAGCACATCCTGCAAATTATTTTTCATCGTAGTGTTCTGACACAGATGGAGAGCAAACAACTCAGTTTCAGTCTTTGGCAGGAGCATGGGGGGAAGATGATCGGAGCGCTCCTGGCCTCTTCTCCTGGGGTCCGAGCTTCTTCACGACTTTGACCTCAGACATCTGCCCTTGCCCTCCTTTCTCATGGGGTCATTGTGATCTTCAATGATGTTTGCTCCCAGCCCGTCTGCATCCTCAAATTAGTCCTTAAGGGGCCCCTCTCTTTGCCCTAGGCCCATGAGCGCATGAACGGCAAGTGTGTTGGCCAGCATCCGTCACATTACAGGAGGCCAGGAACCCAGCTAGAACTGCTTTAGGGCAAACCCCAAATCTAGGCAGTACCTGGACTGGGAGGAGCAGGTGTGCAGCTGGGACTCAGACAGTCACAGCTAGGAACTCAGGTGTCACCTGGAATCTTTCCGGTCCCTTCCCTCTGTTTCTGTGACTTCCTTCTCATACCAGTGTCATCGGTGTGGCTCACACCCCAAAGTTACCAGTTCTGCCAGAGAAATGGACCAAGTTCCTTCTTGTAGAGCCAGTTTGCACGGTCTTTGGGAGAGATTCAGATTGGCCCAGCTTAGTCCATGTCTAAGGCGGAGAGGCTGGGGCTGTGGTGGGGTGCCGCCAGGAGCAGCACCTGCTCAGGGTGCCAGAGGGAGATTGCTAGCCCCGGAGGAAGCCGAGGCCTTGCGGGCAAACATTGTAGTTGTCCACTCGAGGAAGAAAGACCTTCATGGGGTCTCAGGTTCTGGCTTGGGGAACCTGTTTTTTAATGAGAGTATATGTTCCTAAAGAGCGGAGACCGTCTGGATGTTTGACACCAGAAACATCTGGGCATAGGACCGGTATGAGAGGGTTGGAAATGAAGCGGCAGCTCCACGGCCTTCTCAGAAGACAGAGCCGGCTGCATCTTGAGGCTGTCAGACCTGTGCTAGGGCTGGAGGTTTCATCTGTGCCTTTTGGGGAAGCTGTTGTTTTATAAGAAACTAGGTCTCACTGCGGCCTGCCCCTCAGGGCAATTGGCAAACAAATACTGATAATAAAAGTTATAAAGCTCTACCTGTTGAGCGCTTACACGCTGGTCTCTGTGTTTTCCATGTTATTTCACAAATGAACTTGTGAGATAGGTGTTATTAATCCCTTCTCCCATTTTACAGATGGACAAATAGAGGTTGGAGATACTAAGTGAGTTGCCGGGGATCTCACGTCTTTTGGGCGATGAAGTTAGGATGTGTGGAATGTGGACAGACAGATAGGCAGATCTAGAGCGGAGACCTCGGTGATTGAACTGTACCGTAGCTTTATCTGCCCGACACATAACCGCAGCCGAGGAACCCAGCAGTACTTGTGTCCAGACCTGCACTGTCCTGTATGGTAGCCAGCGGCCACAGGTGGATACCAAGCACCCGAAGAGTGGCCAGTAGGGCTGGGGACCTGAATTTTTCATTTACACTTAAATTTTGTTTTATTTATTTTTTTATTGGAGTTCAATTTGCCAACATTTAGCATAACACCCAGTGGTCATCCTGCCAAGTGCCCCCCTCAGTACTAATCACCCAGTCACCCCTTATTATTTTTTAAGGATTTATTTGTTTATCTGAGGGAAAGGGAAAGGGAGAAAGAAACCCAAGCTGACTCCATGCTGGATGTGGAGTGCCGAACTGACGTGGGACTTGATCCCACAACCCCAAGATCAGACATGAGCTGAAACCACGAGTTGGACACTTAACCAACGGTGCCACACAGGCACCCCTCCACTTAAATTTTGAAACAGAACCAAAGTAAACTACTTTCCCATCAAACACAATTTTATTGTTTTTATAGGACTACATTTCATGAAAGTGAAGTTGGAAATGTGTCTGAATTGAGATGTACTGTAATGTAAAAAACACCCACCAGATTTTGAATATATGGTATTAAAAAAGAATGAAAAGTATATCAGTAATTTAAAAATAATTGTATATTGAAATAATATTCTAGATATGTTAGACTAAGATCTTACTAAATATTCATTTCCTTTTTTACTTAAAGATGACTAGAAAATTCTATTTCTTAAACCACCTTATTGAGGTATGATTGACATGCAAAACTGTATGCACAGCTTGATGAGTTCTTTTTTTTTTTTTTAAGATTTTATTTTTTTATTCAAGAGAGAGAGGGAGAGCAAGAGAGCACCAGTGAGGGGAGAGGCAGAAGGAAAGGGAGAAGCAGGCTCTCTTCTGATGCAGGACTTGATCCCATGACCCTGGGATCATGACCTGAGCCGAAGGCAGACGCTTAATGGACTGAACCACCCAGGCTCCCCAGTTTGATGAGTTCAGAGATAAGTGTACACCCATGAAACCATCATCACAGACTTAAATCCATCACCTGCAAAAGTTTCTTCCAGCACCCTTTTAAAATGTATGTATTTTTTTTCTTTTTGTGGTAGGAGCATTTAACGTAAGATATGCCATCTCAGCAAATTTTTGAGCATGCGATGCAGGATGGTTAACTCTAGACACTATGCTGTACAGTAGATCTTCAGACCTTACTCATCTTCCATAATAAACATTGTATCCCTAATCAGCACCTCCCCACTTCCCTGCCCCTCACAACACCCAGTACCCACCATGCTATGCCCTGGTTCTAGGAATTTAGCCATTATAGAATCTTTATAAAAAATCTGCATATAGAAGGAATCATGCAGTATCTGCCCTCCTGTGTCCGACTTATTTCATTCAGCATAATGTCCTCCACATTCATCCGTGTTGTCCAAAATGAAGGGATTTCCTTCTTTCTTGTGGTTGATATTTCTCATGGCTAATAGCATGTGTACACATCATCCGTCCATCCACTGATGGACACTTAGGCAGTTTCCATCTCTAAGCTACTGTGAAGTCTTTTTTTTTTAATTTTTATTTATTTATGATAGTCACAGAGAGAGAGAGAGAGAGAGAGAGGCAGAGACACAGGCAGAGGGAGAAGCAGGCTCCATGCACCGGGAGCCCGATGTGGGATTTGATCCTGGGTCTCCAGGACCGCGCCTTGGGCCAAAGGCAAGCGCCAAACCGCTGCGCCACCCAGGGATCCCTCTAAGCTACTGTGAATAAGGCTACAAGGAGCATGAGAATGCAGATCTATCTTTGAGACCCACTTCAGTAAGATTCAGTAAGATCACATCAACTTCGAGCAGAGATACATTTACTTCTTCCTTCCTGATTTGGATGCCTTTTATTTATTTTTCTTGACAGATTGCTCTGGCCAGACTTCCAGTATTGTGTTGAATAGGAGAGGCAAGAACGGGCATCCTTGCCTTCTTCAGGTCTTAGAGGGAAAGCTTTCTACCACTAAGTATGATGTTAACTGTGGGCTTTTCTTTTTTTTTTTTTTTAAGATTTTATTTATTTATTCATGAGAGACAAAAGGAGAGAGAGGCAGAGACATGTAGAGGGAGAGGCAGGCTTCATGTAGGGAGCCCAATGTGGGACTCTATCCTGGGACTCCAGGATCATACCCTGAGTGAAAGGCAGATGCTCAACCGCTGAGCCACCCAGGTGGGACTGTGGGCTTTTCATAAATGGCCTTTATCATGTTAAGTTCTTTCTATTCTTAGTTTGCTGAGAGCTTTGAATTGTGAAAAGGTGTTGACGTTTGTGAAATGATGCTTTTTATGCAGCTGTTGAGCTGATTTTTTATTTTATCATTTATTCTATTAATGTAGTGTCTCACATGGATTTTCATGTATCGAACCATGCTTGCATCCTAGGGATAAATCCTATTTGGTCATGGTGTCTTTTACCGTGCTGTTGAATTTGATGTGCTAATATTTTGTTAAGGATTTTTGAGTCTATGTTTATCAGGGATATTGGCCTATAGTTTTCTTTTTGTGTGATGTCTTAGTTTAGGTATCAGAACAATGCTGGCCTCATAAAATAAATCTGTTTTTTTTTTTTTTTAAGAAGGATTGATATTATTGTTTAAAATTTTGGTAGAATTCACCTATAAAGTTCCTGGGCTTTTCTTTTTTAGGAATTTTTAGTTACTTGTTCATTCTCTTATCTGTTACTGGTATGCTCAGACTTTCTGTATCTTCTTCATTCAGTATTGGTAGCTTGTAGTTTTTTTAGAATTGTATTCATTTCTTCTAGGTTGTCCAATTAGTTGGCACAGAATTGTCTATCTTAATGTTCCTTTTTATTTCTGTGGCATCAACTATAATGTCTCCTCTTTCATTTCTGATTTTATTTATTCCAGTCTTCTCTTTTTCTTAGGCTAGCTAGGGGTTTGTCAGTTTTGTTTATCATTTCAAAAAAACAAGTTTTAGTTTTGTTTATTTTTTCTATTATTTTTCTGTTCTCCATTTCATTTATTTCTGCTCTAATCTTTATTAATTTCTTCTGCCAATTTGAGGTGTAGTTTGTTCTTTTTCCAGAGGTGCAAAGTTAGATTGTTTATTTGCGATCTTTTTTCTTTTTTAAGATTTTATTTATTTATCCATGAGAGACACACAGAGAGAGGCAGAGACATAGGTGGAAGGAGAAGCAGATTCCTCACAGGGAGCATGATGGCGGGACTTGATCCCTAGACCTCGAGATCACACCCTGAGCCAAAGGCAAACACTCAACCACTGAGCCACTCAGGCATCCCTCTTTTTTCTTTTCTTCCTTTTTTTTTTTTTTTTTAAGATTTTATTCATTTATTCATGAGAGATACACAGAGAGAGAGGGAGAGAAAGAGAGGCAGAGACACAGGCAGAGAGAGAAGCAGGTTCCATATAGGGAGCCTGATACGGGACTTGATCCTGGGACTCCAGGACCACGCCCTAGGCCAAAGGCAGGAGCTAAACTGCTAAGCCACCCAGGGATCTTTTTTAATGTAGCTATTCATTTCTATAAACTTCCCTTAGTATTGCTTTTGCTGCATCCCATAAGTTTGGTCTGTTTTCATCTGTCTTAAGATATTTTATAATTTCCTTTTTAATTTCTTCTGTGACTCACTAGTATTTAAGGATGTGTTAATTATCGATATTGAAAAATTTTCCCCTTTTCTTTCTATTATTGATTTCTAGTTTCATTTCATTGTCATTGGAAAAGATACTTGGACTGATTTCAGTCTTAATTTTGTTAAGAATTGTTTTGTGACGGCCTGTGATTCATCCTGGAGAACATTCTGTGTGCTGCTCTTGACAAGAATGAGTATTCTGCTGCTATGGGGTAGAATGTTCCATAATTATCTTTTAGGGCTATTTAGTCTATAGTATTGTTCCTTTCTACTGTTTTCTTGTTGATTTTTTGTCTACCTTACCTGTCCTTTATTGAGAGTGGGCTATCTAAGTCTCTTACTAATATTGTAGTACTTTGTTTCTCCCTTGTGATTAGTCAGTGTTTGCTTTATATATTTAGGCCCTTTGATGTTGGGTGCATATGTATTTAAAATTGTTATACCTTCCTGTTGAGTGGACCCTTATATAAGGACTTTCTGTGTCTATTGTTTTTCTTTCTTTGTCTATTGTGACAGCGTTTGACCTAAAGGCTATTTTTGTCTGATAAAAGTATACCTAGACCAGCTCTCTTTTGATTACCATTGCATGACTTGGAATATCTTTCTTCACCTTTTCACTTTTACCCAATATGTGTCCTGAAGTCTAAAGTGAGTCTCTTGTAGAAAGCATATACTTCAGTTTCTTTTTTTGTTGTTGTTGTTTTTTTTTTTTAACCCATTCAGCCCACTCTATGTTTTAATTTAGGGAGTTGAGTTTATTTATATTAAAGTAATTACTGGTAGGTAAAGACTTACTATTGCCACTTTGTTCATTGTTTTCTGTTCTGTAGTTTCCTTGTTCTTCTCTCTTCCTCTCTTGTCTTTATTGTGGTTTGGATCTCTTATAGTGATAATGTTTTGATTCTTTTTTATATTTGTGTATCTATTATAGATTTTTTGTGGTTACCATGAGGCTTGCATTGAATATTTTATAGTTCTAGCAGTCTGTTTTAGCCTGAAAATAACTTCAATTGCATATGCCAACTCTATACTTTACTTCTTACACATTCATACTTTGTTGTTTATGTCAGATTTTACTTGCTTTTATAGTGTTTCGATGAATAAATCTATGGTTATTGTTATTCTTATACTTTTGCCATTTAAATTCCATACTTATGTTAATGATTTACATGCTGTTATAGCATTACTACATTCAGTACAAATTAATTTGTTGTTTCGGTCCTTAATCCATCCAGAGAGAGAAGATGAAGGAGAAGGGGAAGGAGAGCCAAGCTCTGTTCTGTGTTTGTGGAATCCTTTCTCTGTTTTCCTCTTGTTGCTACCTTAATTTTGATCATATCTCATGTCATTGATTATAATTGTAGTTATTCACTCCCTCCCAGTCATTCCCTACCTTTTTGAAAAAAATTATTTTGTTTTATCTCTTCTTGGCCTTTTTTTTTTTAAGAGATCTTTATTTATTCATGAGAGACACAAGGAGAGTGAGAGAGAGAGAGAGAGAGGCAGAGACACAGGCAGAGGGAGAAGCAGGCTCCATGCAGGGAGCCCGAAATGGGACTCGATCCCTGGTCTCCGGGATCACACCCCCCGCTGCAGGCGGCACTAAACCGCTGAGCCACTGGGGCTGCCCTTTCCCCTTTTTTTTTAAAGATTTTATTTATTTATTCATGAGAGACACACACACACACACAGAGAGAGAGAGAGAGAGAGAGAGAGAGAGAGGCAGAGATGCAGGCAGAGGGAGGAGCAGGCTCCATGGAGGGAGCCCAACATGGGACTCGATCCCAGGTCCCCAGGATCACGCCCTGGACTGAAGGCGGCGCTAAACCACTGAGCCACTGGGGCTGCCCTCCCTACCTTTTTCTACATCAGATCATCTTTTGTAGCTCCCCTCCTTAAATACCATACTTAAATCCCCATTGCCTTATAGGAGAAAAACTGTTTGTCTTGTGATCTGTTTGCGCACATGCACTCTCATACACACACACATTATATTCTACATTGTCATTCCCAAGTATTTGCAATTCCTACCAGAATTTTCTGTGACTCCTTACCTTTGCTCATGCCATGCCTCTTGGTAGGAAATATCCTTCAGACATCAGGACACACTATTGACTTTTTATGATTCTGCTCAAAGGCACCCTCCAATGAAGCTTAACTTGATATCAGGACATAGAATTTGACTACTGTCTTTGTGTCTGTTCTGTCCTTAATATACTTCCAGAAGCTTCTGGTGTAATCATACCATATGGAAGTCTTCTGTTTACCTTGCTCCACCAGCCTCCGAATGCCTTCAGAATAGGAGAAATGTCACTTTCAGCTTTCAACCCCAACCACCAGGCCGAATGCCATTACCATACCAAATCTTCAATAGATGCTTACACACTGAATGAAAGAGTGAATGAATAAATAGAGATTCAGAAGTGAGATCTTTTCTAATGATCTTTTTTTCTTTTCTCTTCCACAAAATGTAATACAGAGTTAGGGGCGTGCTAAGCTTCCACTTAACATGGGGAAACCTGACATCAAAGGTGCTAAGATCCATCACCTCTACACCTTTGGTACTCTGTGTTGAGCATTCCAGATTAATCAAGACTGTGTTGTTTCAGGGGTCGTTGTCGTTCAGAGATGTGGCTGTGGGCTTCACCCGAAAGGAATGGCAACAGCTCGACCCTACACAGAGGATGCTGTACCGGGACGTAATGCTGGAGAACTACAGCCACCTGGTCTCCGTGGGTGAGAAAAGCTTCCTGTGTCTCCCGATTCTGTCTGAGTTCCTTTCTCTTCTCAGTTATGCAAAACCCCTTATGTACTAAGCATATTTGGCCTTGGGTTTCAGTGGTCAACAAGTCTGGCTCTCATCTCACCTGCATTATTTGTGAATTTACCTTCCAAGTGAAATGCCTGTTCTTCAGCCAAGATGTAAATGTTTATTGTGCCACCTGAACCTTCTACTTCCTTAGATGGCCCTAGTGGCTCAGCACAAATCCTCATAAGCAGGGATATTTCTCATTAACAGGATGTCAAGTCACCAAACCAGCTGTGATCTCCAGGTTGGAGCAAGGGCAAGAACCATGGATGGAAGAGGAGGAAATCCTCAGATGGAGCTTTCCAGGTGAGAGAGCAGCAGCTTACAGGGTGGGCAGTGACATCCGGTTGGTCATAGAGCAGAACTTCGGATATGTTTTTGTTTCAGGCAACTCTTCTTAAAAGCCTTGGGTGTTTGCCAGCAGCTGCAGACCATTGGTCCAAGACCTTGAGATGCCCTACATAACTCATGCTACCTATACATATCACACATCCATACATGATTGTTGTTCTTTCCCTGGGTTTAAGAGAAAGACCTATCCTGTTTTTATTTATTCTTTTATTCAACCCCACCATTCCCATCTGAGACCTGCCTTGCTCAGTTTTTCTCTAGAAGCTTCAGTTACACTTTCCCCCATGGTTATGAAACAGACTTCCTCATGTTTTCATGGACTTGTAGATGGCCCCTATTTTAAAATAACTTCTTTGTGCCACTCATTTTATTTTAGTGATCTTTTCTTATACTGTGAAATGCTTTAAAAACTTAATTTCTCCCTTTTATGTGACTTTAAATTCGTCTTCTTTCAAAACTATGGAATATGGCCCCATTTTGCTTAATAGGTCATAAATGAAACTCCTTTATCCCCATCCCAGTATAATCCCATGAGGAGAAGAGCTTTTATCTTATTTGTCCTTATTCTGTGAGACACACATGGTAGACATTGATTAACAGCCCCTTCCTTCCACAAGGGTTTTTTATCAAGCATTTGTTCAGGGAAGTTGTTACTAATCAGGGGTGCACACCAGAATCACCTGTGGAGCTTTAAAAATACCCTGCGGCCAGGTCCCCACTGGGAGCGTCCTGGTGGGGAAGATTAGTAGGCATTGATTTTGTCCCTTAGGAATTCAGCAGTATGACTAAAGGAACTTCAGCATTTTTAAACCAAGGAGCTTCATGGTGGCTTTGGGTGTGGGTGTCAGAGGTGAAACAGCAGGTACAGTTTGTGGTTTAAAATGTAAATGAAAATCAAAGCAAATGAGTATCTCAGCACAGGATACAGAATCCAACATTTAATAACCTCAGTAGGTGCCACGGTGACATGAACACCAACATGCCCACTGGCTTCTCTTGTACTCCCTTTTACTTGTGTCTTCACCTTCTTCCCAAATGACTGTGTCAAACTTATTAATAGCAGAGCTGCTTATGTTTATTGTCTGTTTTATCCCTATTTCCAGTATCCCAGTTTTTCCTTTCAAAAGCCAAGGGATGGGGTGCTTAAGTGGCTCAGTCGGTTGGGCATTCGACTATTGATTCAGCTTGGGTTGTGATCTCAGGGTTGGGATCGAGCCCCATACTGAGCTCTGTGCTTGGCACAGAGTCTGCTTGGGATTCTCTCTCCCTCTGCCTCTTTCCCTCCCACTCGTGCTCACTTGCTCTCACTTTCTCTCTAAAATAAATAAGTATATCTTCTAAAAAAAAAAAAAGCCAAGGGACTAGGATGTGTTTGTTGTATGTTCATGATGGTGATGATTGAATCTCGGCAGTTAGGTCTGAAACTTTTTATGAAATAATTTAGTTCTGTGACATGGTCCTAGAAAGATTAACAAGTTTGTGGCATTATTTTTTTTCCCTAGAAGAAATTTTGCAAGCTGACCACCAAGTAGGTAGACCCCAGGGACACCAAAACAAACTTCTGAGGCACATTGCAATCCTTGACAAGCAAGAACTAGCCAAGAAAGGGTATCACGGATGTAGCACAATTGAAAAAACAGTCTTTCAGGACACAAACCAGGCTCCCTCAAAGCAGCCAGCCCATACCTGTGACTCATGTGGAATGAGTTTGCCATGTAATGTAGCCGTTAGCCCTAATGCCTACCTCGCCAGAAGGAGATTTGAGTGTGATGGACAGGGGAACTTATTTCTGTACTCTAAGCTCGAAACACCCCCTTCTGGAGTCCAGCCACGTGAGTGTGACAGGTGCCGGAATGCCCTCAGCCGTGACCAGGCCCTTCGTGCCCACCAGGGTGCTGGCAGTGCCGAGAAAGCCCACAGGTGTCCCCAGTGTGGGAAAGGCTTCTCCTGTGAACCGGAACTCATTGTGCACCGGAGGGTTCATGGGGGTGAGCAGCCCTCTGCACCTGGTGCACAGGGCCTCAGCTGCAAGAAGGAGGTTTGCCTCCCCAGACGCCGGGGAAATCATACCAAAGAGAAACCCGGGGGGGACAGCGGTGGTGGGAAGACACTGCCCCAGAAGATAAGCATATCGGTGCCGGTCGCAGTGCTTGCCGGAGGGAAGCCCTACAAGTGCTCCGAGTGTGAGAAGATCTTCTCCCATAAGTCCCGTCTCATTGAGCACCACCGGTCCCACACCGGGGAGAAGCCCTACGGCTGCAAAGAGTGCGGGAAGTCTTTCTCGCGAAAGTCGTGCCTCATCATCCACTACCGCATCCACACCGGCGAGAAGCCCTATGGCTGTGGCGAGTGTGGGAAAGCCTTCTTCCAGAAGTCTCACCTCATCCTGCATCAGAGGACTCACACAGGGGAGAAGCCCTACAAGTGCAGCGAGTGTGGGAAAGCCTTCTCGCAGAACTCCTGCCTTATCATCCACAAGAGAACTCATATGGGCAAGAAGCCGTACGAGTGCTCAGAGTGTGGGAAGACCTTCTCCCAGAAGGCGAACCTCATTCGCCACCACAGAATCCACACCAGGGAGAAACTGTATGGGTGAAGGGAGAGTGCGGGCTTTGTCCCGAGTCCCAGCCCACCTGGGAATATGAACCCCTGGATGTTCTGAGTGTGGAAAACCTTTCATCAGGGAGTCCAGTGCCACTGTGTGCAGAGATTCATACCGAGGTGAAATTCTTCCAGTCTGTGGAGAATTAAGAAGAGCCCATCTCTTACAACTAACAGTAGAAGGGTAATGATGCTCTAGAGTGTTATATTTTTATAAGATATGCCTCATTATAAAATCTATCTGAATTACCTGTGGCTAATGAGCTTTGAAGTCCGTGAATAAAGTAAATCATTAAGACAACAGATCTAATAAACATCAGAACAGTCCCAGGGCACAAAGAGGGCTTACGTCCCTGAGCATGCTGCATAGAAAGAATCTGCTTTATTTTTAAACTGCATCGCTAATTAAACATAAGTGTGAGCCTGTGGGCACACACACCGGAATATACAGAATGACAGCTGTCAGACTCCCCTAAATCACACCCTTTTGTCTTCATAATGTACATTATACCTAGAAAAGTAGGAGTTTATTCTTAAACCAGGAGTCCAGACACCATACCAACATCTCATTTATTTTTGTTTGTTTGTTTGCTGGCAAGCATTACAGGGCCCCCTACCCCCGGATCTGGAAACCAGCAGGTTCATGACATCTCATCACCTCTCCATCGTCTAGTTCACAATTAGGTTTCATATTAAATGTGTAAGGTTAGAACTCCCTTTTCTGGCAATATATCAGACCACCCAAGGTGAAAGCCATTTTATCAGAAATGACGAATAATAGAGAACATTCTTTTAAATGCATAGTTCAAATTGACCACCAATAAAAAATAAATTTATTAAAAATAAATAAATAAATAAATAAATAAATAAATAAATAAATGCATAGTTCAGCTGGCAAGAATGGCGTTACCAGGTGTCAGAGAGCTGAACTGAACTGAGAGCCAAAGATTAAGTTTAGGGGCTGAAGCTGGAGCTGCCCTGTGGTTGTAACTTGGTTGACCCCAAAGCTTGGGTGTTCAAGACCAAAGGAGGACATGAAGCAAGGCCTTGGGGCATGTGAGGCAGACCGTGGGTACTGAAGTAACTTACAAATTCAGAGATTTCAGAAGTCGCTCCGTACAGGAAAAGGGTGGACTAGCAGCAAAATCTCACTTGGGTGGGAAGCTTGTCTTTCCATGGGCTCTGATGGGGGAAGATTTGCCCTGATGACTCATCAGCCCTGACCACCCCATGTGAGTCAGAGTTTGGAATTCACCCTATTCCTGTCCCAGTTTTAAAACTGACCAGTGAATAGAGAAATTGGCCCTGTCTTTGGAACAAATGACAGAAGCAAACAAAATACCTTTTAGAGGGAGACACCCTCAACCCATGTCCACCAGGATTCTGATGGACAAACCCAACATGAGTTCATAATCCAAAACTACAAAGCATGAGGAACCGGGCTGCCGCGGGAGTCAGCGAACACATGAACAAAATAACATCCAGGATTTTAGGGTCATAGAAACACATGAACCTCTATAACAATAGCTCCCTTCACAAATGATTAAAAACAAAAAGTTGAAACCACGTGAAAGCAAGGCACAAAGACAGATAATGGGTTTCTTTGGAAAGGGGACCCCACAGAGTGTAGAAATGAGTACTGGCATTGCGATGTGAACATCACAATACTCAGCTGCAGAGAGAAGGAACAGAAAAGTAGAGCGAAGCAAAGTCATAGGATTCAGTCTACAGAGAGGCACTTAAAGTGAGAAGAGCAAGCAGGAGTTCCCAAAAGACAAAATAGAGGAAGAAAAGTATTCAGAGAAAACACGGCTCAAGTCTGACAAGACACATGCACTCGTAGATTCAGGCGGCACAGTATGTGCCCAGGTGGATGAGCCGTAAATCTGCGTGGTAGACACACACCTGTCGAGAGCTGCTGAGCTACTTGATAGTATCACTGCTCTGCACCTGCGTGGTCTGGCTGAGCAGTCTGTGGGGACCTGACTCATGGTGGCCCCCAGATGGCAGCCGCAGAGCCACAAGCGAATGTCAGGTCCCCATGTGGCTTTTCCCCCCATGCTCGTGAGTGCCGTCTCCCCTGCTTATCAGCACCTGTCCGCCTTATGTGCTCCTTAGCCAAGACCCCTGTGGAGCTTACCTAAACCCTGCTTTTCTGGTTTGAATTGACCAGTGTGGTCCTAGCCCGGGGACTCTAATAAAGACATGTGCCGCGGGTCCAGTCTCTCTCTGCTTTCTGCCTTGACGTCCTTGTGTGGCCCCTTGAGGCCTGTTGTGTACTCCCCCCACCCCAGGACCCCGTGAATAATAAACTTCTCTGTCTCAGTTTCTGTTGTGGCCTGTTGTTGAACCCGCTGACCACCAGCACCTGTGCTCCTGTTAACACACACTAGTTTAACAAAGTCCTCACAACAGGCCGCAGGAATGGATGGTAGCGTCATGCTGGCAGCTGACTGGGGCGAATGCCTTTTAGCAGCAACTGGCTGGCTCCCTGGCTCCCCAGGTGGGTAGTTCCATCTGTGGGCCCCACAAGGCTACTGCCCATGCAGAGTGCTGCTCCTTCCCATCCCAAAGGGCGAGCTAGGAAAGAAGCAACCAAAGTCCTGGACTTCAGAGTATCGCCATAGGGGCTGGTTGAAGATGCTGTGGGTTTATCTTCCACCTGTTAACGCCCCGCAGAGGGTGAGTCCCCTCAGCAGGTGTGGGACTTGGAGTGTGCTTCCCCACCTGAGCACCTACCCGGCCAAGGCTCTTAGGTCCTGACCAGGACAGGAGTGGCAACTCCGCCCAAGTGTGGGCTACGAAAGAGGGCCCTGTGTGCCCTTGAGGACAGAGACTCCCCTTCCCTGACAGCTGTGCTCACAGGTGGCACCGGGCCTCCTAGTCTTGCCTCATGCCATAGGGGCCTCTCGCTCAGGGAAGACACAGCTCTCCCTGCAAAGGTAAATGCAGCCGGGGCCTGCGGTTCCTCTGTTGCTCTTCACCTTACTGCTGTCACACCTTGTCCTTCAACCCTGTGGGATATTGTGGACCTCACCGTAGCACGTGGTGGCACAGGATCTAGTGGCGTGATGCAAACAGTCCAAGTACCATCTACAAGGCCTGAGCGAGTTAGCAAGCTCCTTGTGGAAGGAAAAGCCCACAGAAGTGGCCCTGGACTGGTCAGCCTGCAGAGCACCAGTGCATCAGGGCTGAGGGCCCGGGGGTTCAGCCCATGACCTGTCACCATCATGCTGGTGCAAGTCCACTCCCGTCCTGGGGAGGCCGATTGGGACACCGTGGAGAGGGAAGTGGCCATGGGGGACATCCACTGCAGATCTTTCCAGTAATAATCTGAAGGTCAGATCAGTGGGGAATAGAGAATCTGAAACTGAGAAAAAATCTCATATTTGAAAGCTGCTAAGAGGGTAAATCTTAAAAGTTCTCATCAGAAGGGGAAGAAATGTGGTAAAAGTGAGATGATATTAACTGCACTTTGGTGATCATTTTACAATATATGCATCTATCAAATCATTGTGTTGTACACCTGAAACTAATGTCACATTACATGTCTATTATATCTCAATAAATAGATGAAAAAAGAACCCCAAACTTGAAACTACGTGTCTCCAGACTCGTGAAATATTCTAAAAGATTTTATTACAGCTGGAGGGATTAGGAGAGTTGGCTGGATGCTGAGTTGTTCATACCGCCCCAGAGATGTGGCCAGAGGCCCACTGTGTGCAACCGTTCACCAGGCCCTGGGGACCTAGGGCCACTACCCACAGATGCAGGGCGGCCTGTCCCCTCCTTAGAAAGGTGACAAAGGCTCCCAATCCACCACACCTGCTTCTGCTTTCGCCTGAGGGAGGCCTGCAAGCTAGTCAAATGTAAACAGCTCCTTAGTTGTGGCTCCCACCCTAATCCCACCCTAATGATGCAGGTGCAGCCTGCATCATAGGATCCCTGGTGGACCCCTCCCCTCTGAGCCTACCCCCAACTCAGGAGATGAATTAGAGCAAAATCAGCACAGCACACAACCACAGAGGGCCACAGACCCCTTAAAAATACAAGACCTTCTCATACCTGGAGGATTCGGGGGCGGGGGGGGGGGGTTGGTGGCACATCTAGTGCCTTTCAGCCAGAACTTCTGTGCACAAGAGGACATCCTGTTCTTCTAGGACCCGCCTGAGGGAGACACAGAGGTGAGAAAGCAGGTGGCATGGGAAGACAGAGGGACAAGAGACCCTGTCATGAGTCACCGGAGGCTGTTGATAACTCCATTCTTGAACCTCCATGTGGCCTGCAGATTCCGTTCTCCCCAGGCTCCGAACCAGCCTCCATAGGTGTGCTATTTCTCCAGCCAACAGGCAGGGCTAGGTAGGCAGACTCTGCTTGCACTGGTTCTGCTTCTCAGACTTGGAGTGTCTAAATGGAGTCTACAGGGAATGTTTTCAGGCAAAGTTCCCTCCCACAGAATCTAGGACTCTGACCCTGGTGCAATCAGGTCTACCAAGTTTTCTGTTACTATGCCAAGGTACTAGCCTGCTGCTTCCAGGGCTCCTTGCATTGATTGCTAAGTTGGACCCGACAATCTGGGGTTAAGGTTTTCAGCGAGCTCTGACACTCTGAGGACAGACCCCAGAAGAGGACTCTGTCTTATAGATTCTTTTCCTTGGTTGGACTCAAGAGCTATGCCGTAGCCCATATGTGAGAGCCCCAGACAACCCAGGAGCTTTGCCTATGGTTTACTTCTCCCATCAGATATTTATTAAGAACCTCCCAAGTTCATGGATCTCGAACTAGAAGAATAGGGTGTGAGATCTGGCTTTAAAGAGCTCAAACTAGGGGATCCCTGGGTGGCGCAGCGGTTTGGCGCCTGCCTTTGGCCCAGGGCGCGATCCTGGAGACCCGGGATCGAGTTCCACGTCGGGCTCCCGGTGCATGGAGCCTGCTTCTCCCTCTGCCTATGTCTCTGCCTCTCTCTCTCTCTCTCTGTGTGTGTGTGTGACTATCATAAATTAAAAAAAAAAAATTAAAAAAAAAATAAAGAGCTCAAACTATAGTTTTGTGGGGGGCCTGAGTAGGTGAGTGGGAAGTGAAGCTGGTGCTGAAATTTTATTTTGGAGTCACAGTAGTTGTCACTGAGGGAAGGAAGGCATTTTCATAGGTGGAACAAGAGGAAAAGAGTGGGCACAGCAGGGGCATAAAGCATGAGCAAAGGCTTGCCTGACTTGGCTAACAGTTGAACCAGCTATAGTTTATTTTACATACAACGAAGTGCACAGATCTGAAGCCAGCATCTTCATGAAGATTCGAACACATGTATACCCGTGTCATTAGCAGCCAGGTCAGAATATAGAACTGCTCCAGTGCCCGATCTCCCAGTGCCTGGGCCAACCCAGACCCTTCCCCCAGGTCATATCAACCAGCACAGAGATTCTGTCATCCACCCTTATGCGTTGGGAGGCACTAGGTGTGTACTCTGTGTCTCATTTCTTATACTTGGTATTAGGTCTGTGTCTGCTAGCAGGAAGACTTCATTCTTTCTCGTTGCCGTGTAGAATTCTGCTGCACAAATATGCCACAAGTTGTTGTGTCTTTTTTTTTTTTAAGACTTTCTTATTCATGAGAGACACACAGAGGGAGGCAGAGACATAGGCAGAGAGAGAAGCAGGCTCCTTGCGGGGAGTCTGATATGGGACTCGATCCCAGGACCTGGGGTCATGCCTTGAGCCAAAGGCAGATGCTCAACCACTGAGCCACCAGGGTGCCCTTCTATTCTTTTTTTAAGATTTCATTTATTGGAGAGAGAGCACAAGCAGGAAGAGGGGAGGGCAGAGGGAGAAGTAAGCTCTCCACTGATCAGGGAGCCCAATATAGGGCTACATCCCAGGATCCCGGGATCACAACCTGAGCCAAAGGCGGACGTTTAACTGACTGAGCCATCCAGACGCCCCCCAACTTTTTTTTTTTTTTTTTTTTTTTTTTGGGAAAGAGAATAGGGAGGGGAAGGACAGGGTGAGGGGAGAGAGAAAGAATCTTAAGCAGACTCCATACCCAGTGTGGAGCCTGATGGGGTGCTTGATCTCATGACCCTGAGATCATGACCTGAGTCAAAATCAATAGTCAGACACTAAACTGACTGAGCCACCCAGGTAACCCCTCTTTTTAAAAAATACGCTCCACGCCCAGCATGGAGTCCAGTGTGGGGCTTGAACTCATGACACTGACATCATGACCCGAGCCGAGATCAACAGTCAGACACTTAAACAACTGAACCACCCAGGTGCCCCATCTTTGTGTCTATTCCATGTTCATGGACATTTGGATTGTTTTCAGTTTTGGTCTACTATAAATAATGCAGCCATAAACTTCTTGTGCAGTAGTACTCATTTCTCTTCAAAAGATACTGTGTAGCCAGAGTTCAGAGAAGTTGTTCTTAACCAGGGCTGATTTTGCCCCTTGGGTGATGTTTGGCAATCTCTGATGACATTTTTGATCACTGAGGGGGATCAGTGGTGCGCTGCTGGTTTCTAGTGGGTGGAGACAGGGGCTGCTGAACATCCTACAGTGCACAGCCATCAACAGGAACTGTTGAGCTTGGAATGGTCATAGAAACCAAAGAATGAGGCTGTGGTCCGACTCTGGAGTCCTCGTAGGCTGTACTCGGGCACATGTCCAGTAGGTGCCGCAGATGGCTCTGGAATGGTGAGGCTCCCCCTCAGTGAGGGAGACTTCAGGACAGACGCGGCCTGGCATGGTGTTAGTTGCCCTCAGCCTGGTGGACGGTCCCTGGCGTCCTGCCGCTGAGCACCCGCTGCAGGGCACCCTGCACATCGCGATTCCGCAGCGTGTAGATGGCCGGGTAGAGCAGTGGTGTGAGGTTGATGTAGATGAGCGAGACCAGCTTGTCCTCCTCCAGGGAGCGGCTGCTCAGGGGCCTGGCGTACATGGCCGTGGCGCAGCCGTAGTGCAGCACGGCCACCGTGAGGTGCGACGCCACCGTGTTGAACGCCTTGCGGCGGCCCGCAGATCCCCCAACGCCCAGGATGACCACCAGCACCCTGGTATAGGAAAGCAGGATCAGGGCCAGAGGCAGCACCAGCAGCAGCAGGCAAGCTGCCAGCAGCACCCGCTCCTGCAGCTGCCGGTCCCCACAGGCCAGCAGCAGCACCGCCGGGAGGTCACAGAAGACGTGGTTCACTAAGCCCCCCTGGCAGAAGGGCAGCTGGAAAATGGCCGTGGTGAGCCCCAAGGCCAGGATCGAGCCCCCGGCACAGCAGGAGGCCAGGAGGCCCCAGCAGAGCGCCGTGCTCATGAGCTGGGGGTAGTAGAGGGGGCGGCAGATGGCCAGGTAGCGGTCCAGGGCCATGGCGGCCAGCAGCAGGCACTCGGCGCCCCCCAGCGCCACAAAGAGGCCCATCTGCGCGGCGCACGTGGAGCGGGCCACGGCCAGGCCTGCGGGCGGCAGCAGGAAGCCGGCGAGCATGCGCGGAGTCAGCGCCAGCGTGTAGGCCACCTCCACGGCGGACAGCGCTCCCAGGAAGAAGTACATGGGGCAGTGCAGGGCAGGCTCCGCCACAGCCAGGCCCAGGATGAGCAGGTTTCCCGCCAGCGTGGCCAGGTAGAGCGGCAGCAGGAAGGCGAAGAGCAGCAGCCGCAGCCCCTGGGGCCACCCGGAGAAACCCAGGATCACGAACTCGGCTGGGGCCGTCCAGTTGGACGCGGGCCAGGAGCTCATGTCGGGACCTGCGGGAGGACAGGCGTCCGCGCCAGAGAGGGGGCTCGCGGTGACGCTTCCCGAAAACACGGGGCCTTCACCCTCCGAGGCTCGGCCCCCTCGCCCCGCCCCAGGGACGCCCCAGGGACGCCCCAGGGACGCCAGCGCCTTCTGCGGGGTTTGCCACAGCCCGGTGAACTCCCCGAACGTCCTGCAGGAATTCAGAGGTCTGGAGCCGCCGTCTGCTCTCCTGCCCACCCGGCCCCCAGCTCTGCCCAGCGTCCTTGTTTTTTTTTTTTTTTTTTTCTAAGATTTTATTTAACACAGAGAGAGAGTGCAAGCAAGGGGAGCAGCAGGCAGAGGCAGAGGGAGAGGGAGAAGCCCCCGCTGAGCAGGGAGCCCGGGGTGGGGCTCAATCCCAGGACCCTGGGACGTGACCGGAGCGGAAGGCAGAGGCCTAACGGCTGAGCCCCAGGCGCTCCCAGCATCGCAGCAGCCGAGGAGCCAGCCCTCGGGGAGGAAGGCCAGGAGGGCCTCACCTGAGTGGACCGTGGCCCGAGGGCTCAGAGTTCCGAAGGAACAGGCTCTTTCCTGAGCGGCCGGTTCGGGGTATGGAGATGGTTGTTCCTGGGACGGAGCTCCCAGGTGAGGGGCCCGCAGCCCCGGAGCGCCCCGCCCGCAGAGGCCCGTCCCTGGGGAAGCGGCACCCCCGCTCTCGGCGGATAGGCCACGCGCCCTCCCGTCCTCACCGGCCCTGGCCACTGTCCTTCACTGTCCTTTGTTTGACTTCCGTGTTCTAGCTCTCCCCCGAGCTGGACTCGGGACACCCCCATGGTGATCCTGGGCCCTCGGTTCTGACTCCATCCCAGGGGAGGGTGTGCCCCTGCTCCATGTTACGCAGCCTCCGTGAACAACAGCACCCACGCCCGGCCTAAGCTGCGCGGGCAGCCCGACCCCCACGGGCCCCTCCTCCTCTCTTAGGACAGCATTGCCACCTGCACGTCCTGCCAACACTTCCAACTCCATCTGTCCCTAAGTCATGAATCATTTCTCTGGGAAACTTCCTCGACCTTCCGTGATTGGACTAGCCTCGCGCCCAAGTCCAAAGTCAGAAGTCACGGTGGGGGCACCTGGGTGGCTCCGGCTGAGTCTCAGGGTCCTGGGACCGAGCTGTGTCGGGCTCCCTGCTCAGCGGGGAGTCTGCTTTTCCTTCTCCCTCTGCCCCGGATTGCGCTCTCTCTCTCAAATAAAATCTTAAAGAAAAAGAAGTCACTGATCCAAAAATAATAATAATAATAATAAATCCAAAAATAAATAAATAAATAAATCCAAAAAAAAAAGAAGTCACTGTGGATGAACCCCCTCCTGCACCCCACACCTCCGGGATCGCTTCCCTTTTCTCTCACCCCTCCCGGTTTCTCTCCCCCCAGAGATCCCGGGGGACCCCAGCGGCCCTACAGTCTCCAGCGCCGCCAACCCCAGCGACGCTCCAAACAACAGATGACAATTTTTCGCTTAACTCTCCCTTCCTTCTTTGCCGACGGGGTTTGGCCCCAAGTCCTTGGCCCAGCTCACACACTTCTTCCGCCCTTCGTCGTGTGACTTTGGGCTCCCACCCTGCTGCACGCTGGCACCACGGGGTTCTGGGTGGATGCGTGACTCGCATGTCCTGAGCAGACCTGTCCCTGCAGGTGGTGACGGGGGTGCTTCCTGGGACGCCCTGCAGTCCCCACATCACCTACAGACAAGAGCTGGGCTGAAGTCACACGCTATGTCTGGGTGAGGACCCCTGCCCCCCAGGCAGCTTCGGTGTCATCCACTCATCCCACGGTTGTCATGGCAACACCATGAAACTCGGTCTCCTCGAATTGAAGATATGAGTCATGTTTGTTGTTCACTGATTTAGCGAGGGAATTAATCCCCGTTTCTCAGCAAATGTCTGCCTCCTGTGTCCCTGTGATGTCCCTTCACGACAGACAGTTGTCCCCACCTTCTGCGGGTTCCTCCCCTAAAGTGCTCCTCAGCATTTGTCATTAGAGTTGCTGTCGACCTGAGAGGGAGTCCACGTTCCTGGTCATCTTCAAGGCCAGTGCCCCCCTCAGAATTACCGGGGGTCCTGTTCACTGGCCGCCCCACCATCAAAGGTGCTGCTATTCCCTTAATTTGCTCAACTAAGAGACACATTCTTCTCATCTTTCTCTTCTCACACCTAATCCTTAAAACTGGACCCCTTGGAGACCTTATGCAAGCTCACCTTACCTGAGGGGCCTCAACTGGCTAGACCGAGTTGCTGTCGCACGTGTCACCCCACGGTGGATGTCCATCAAAGCCCGTCCATCGCCCTCCTGGGCCCGTGCTGGTGCTGGTGTGCGTACCCCACCGTCCTTGAGCGGGGCTCCCTCTCCTCCCGGAAGGCTGTTTGCTGGGGCCTCCAGCCCACGTCTACAGAGCCCACACCTACAGCCACCGCACCGTGGACTGAACCCCATCCTTGGCCATGGCTGGGTGATGGCGAGGGGGCCACAGTGTGTCAGCCTCTTTCCTCACCCATGAGATGAGAGTTGGACGCAGACAATCTTCAGTTTCTCAAAGTTCCGATATTGTAAGGTTTTACCGAAAGCTGTGTGTGTGGCAATGTTCGTATGCCCAAGGTAAACCATTTTTTAAAGATGTTTTGATGTTTTAGGAGCCCATTCAAGGAGTCTGAAGGGCACTATCTTAATCTAGAACACTAGGTCAGCAAAGGAGGCGTTAGACTAGGCCTGCTGTTGTCAATTTATGGATCTTCGAAGAGCCTCAGGCCAGGGTACATATCAAAACAGCTCTTCCTAGCCATCGTGTGTGTGTGTGTGTGTGTGTGTGTGTGTGTGTTCTTTCCCACGCACATGTGCAGTGTGTGTGGCACGGTGGGGTGCCTTCTGCATCACCCGCCCAGCCCTGGGGTGGCCTCAGATAACAGGGATGCCCGGGGTTGAGTGAGGAGCTGTGGTTTCCAGTTCGTCTGTGATGTTAGGGCCCAAGCCCCAACCTCCCTGTGGGACTGACTCCTCGTCTGTCCCCGTTGATGGGAGTCGCAGGCCCTGTGGCCCTGGGAGTGCCTCAGGAGGTGATGTTGTAGTTCCGCCCCCAGCAGGAGTCCATCCCTGTTTCTCTTGGAGTCACAATGGCTCAGTGGCACCTTGGGGTTCACACACACCTGTTCCGTCTCAGCTGCTTCACCAACCAGCACAGAGAGCATAGAGTTTTAACCTCGTGCAACCCCAGCAGCCTCCTCAGCCCCACAGGACTATAGTGAAGGTGGACACGTGTAACGTCCAGAAGGCACACAGCCCTCCCTGCACACAGGAACCGCTGGGGAACGTATCGCTGACACGTGCCGAGTCCTGTCGTGTGCTTCCTGCTCCTCGTGCGTCACTCACATTCTGCCCCGGCCCAAGATCTCCAGAGAGACCAGGCAGCGAGTGGCAGAGAGGAGAGGGATGTGCAGAGGCCAGGGTGGCAGAGGCAGATGGCAGACCAATGTCACCTGGCCTATGTGTCCTGATGCCAAGACCCCGAAGCCTTCAAGGGCCTGGGCTCTGTTCCTTTCCTTCAGACCCTCCACCCCCACCCATACTGCAGCTCTTCCTCCAAGGCCTCCTGGAAAGTTGTCCAGGGTCACTGACATCAATTCCAACTTCACTTTGCTGGCAACAGCCCCCCATTCCCAGACTCGGGGCCACCAGGCCCCAAATTGCAGCCTGAATTAAATCCTTGGCTCCTCAGCTGGACGGGCACCTTGCTCACCCTGCTGCCCCGGAGGAAATAGGTGTCACAGCAGTGACACTGGGAGGGGAGAGATCTAGTCTGGCCTGAGCAGGTGACCCAAATCCTGGGTGGAAGAAGTGCAAGTTCCGGCCATCATGACATGGAGGCCTTGCTGGTTGCCCCATCTCCTGCCCGTGCCTTTCCCACAAGCCACATAGCAGCCTGGACGTGCCACCGTCTCGGGCTCCTCCCTGACCTTGCACACCTTCTCCCTATCAGAGTGCCCTTCCCCACCTGGAATGCTACTCACCCCTCACAGCCCAGATCAAACAGCGGTTCCTCTCTGGATGCAAATGATAAAACAGCAGTAGGCTGTAGGAGGACTTTGCAGAAAGTGGGGAACAGTTCGACTGCACCACACCATTTCCCCCTCTTCTCCCATGATCCCAGGGACGCTCGCAGTAAGAAAAGTTACTTAATAGGTTTCCCTGGGCCCACTTAGGGGTCTGGCTTCATCCAAAGCCCCAGGGTCTCGTTAGTGATCTTCGCCCCAGACCCAGCAGTGCCTGAGGAGCCCGGCGGTCTCAGAAGGCTGGGAGCTGAGGGATGAGTGAGGAGGATGACTTGGGAAATCTGAACTGGGGTGTCCTGCGAGACTCTGAAACTTCTGGGCCAAGGGGATGGAGGCCACCTCCCTGAAGAGCTGGAGCCGCCACAGCAGGAGCTGGAGGTAAACTGGGATGGGGGCAAGAGTAACACAAAGCTCCCCGGAGAGCGAAGAGGAATGTGCCTGATTTCTCCACTTTTCCCCAAAGTTTGGACTAATGGGTGGCCAGCAGTCTGGAGATCTTGGAATGGGGTGACAGGTGGAGTGGATGGAGGAGGCACCTTCACCACCACCACCACTGAAAAATACCCCAAAGTGCCAAGCAACAAAACCCAACAACACAGACCTGTCGTGTTCTCACTGCCCATTTGTAGAGACAACCACGACTTGGCAAAGTACACAAATTTGTATCCTGCTGTTCTCATTTAACATTGAATTATACATGTTTTCCATTTGCTACACAGTCTTCTTAACTATTCTAGGCATTAATTTTGTTAACTTTTTAAAATATGAAATATAAAAAATAAATAAATAAAAAAAATAAAATATGAAATACGTGGTTCAAAATTCAAAGGTTGTAAAAGAATGGTCTGCCCCAAGAACCCTGCCTCTAAACTCACCCAGAGGCAACAGCTTTTATCAGGTCCGTTCCTCCTTACAGAGATATTCTAGGTACATATGGGATAGGCACACGTGTGTGTTAATTTGCTACTTTCTAAAACTAAGATTTGTTTTAGAGAGAGAGCCCAAGTGAGTGGGAGGGGGGTGGAGGAGCAGAGACAGAATCTTCAAGCAGACTCCCTGCTGAGCGCAGAGCCCAAGGGGGGTTGGCTCAATCTCAGGACCCTGAGATCATGACCTGAGCTGAAACCAGAGATATTTAACTGACTGAGCCACGCAGGCACTACTAGATGTCACCACTTATTGAACAAGTCCCTGCTGAAGGATATTTAGATGATTTTTTATCTTTGGCCGTTACAACCAATACTGTAATAAATATCCTTGTCTACATGGTATTTGGCATGTGCACAATTAGGCTCAATCAGTGTGCGCATTTTTTAAAAAAGGTTATTTACTTGAGAGAGAGAGCAGGAGCAGCGGGTAGGAACAGAGGGAGAGGGAGAAGCAGGCTCCCTGCTGAGCAGAGAGCTCAATGCAGGGCTCGAGCCTGGACCCCTAGATCGTGACCTGAGCTGAAGGCAGATGCTTAACCAACTGACCCACCCAGGCACCTCAGGTTTGTGCATTTTAAATTGCCTTATTTTGTTAGTTATTGACATGTTACTTTCCGTCCTTATTATAGCACTAACTGCTCCCATCTGGAATATATGAAAACACCTGCTCCTCCTCCATATCTCCACCAACACAATGCTGTCACATTGTTTGTCATTGATTTGGTAGAGATGGGTGTCTCAGCATAATTTTAATTTATATTTCTCTGTGAGTGAGGTTGACCTTTTCCTATTTTAAAACACGTTTGTATTTTCTTGCACTGTTCACTTATATTCTTTCCCATTTTTTCTATTTGCTTGTGGTTCCTAGCTTCTTATTGATTATAAGCCATTTTTAATATACATATTAAAGGAATTCAACTTTGCCTGTAGTAGGAATCATAAATCTCTTTCCTGGTTCGCTACACATCTTCTGATGTTTATGGTGGATTTCGCTGTGGAGAATTGTTTCATTTCACTGTAGTCAGATTCATCATATTTTCTTTTGTAGTTTCTGGGTTGCACATCATGCTCGAAACACTCTTAAAATAAAAATTATTTCTCCACCTTTTCTTCTCAAACATTTGTGGTTTGATTCTTTTTAAACAATTAAGAAAAAAACAAAAAAAAAATCACATGCTTAATTTATATGCAATTTACCCTGTAAAGATGTGGGGTAGGAATCCAATGTTTGTTTGTTTGTTTGTTTTACCAGGTATTAGTCATCATTTAAAACAAAAGCATAGGGGATCCCTGGGTGGCTCAGAGGTTTGGCGCCTGCCTTCAGGGTGCAATCCTGGAGTCCTGGGATCGAGTCCCGCATCGGGCTCCCGGCATGGAGCCTGCTTCTCCCTCCTCCTGTGTCTCTGCCTCTCTCTCTATCATAAATAAATAAATAAATATTTAAAAATAAAAAAAGAAATTTTTTAAAAAGCATAATTGACATGATAAGACTTGCAGGAAACGACACAGAAAAATGGTACAACTGAATTTTCATGAAGTAGAAAAACATTGAAGTGTAAAAACATTGCCAGGCTTCCAGAGACCCTCCTCACTTCCCATCCCACCATTGTCTTCCCTCTTCCCTAAGGGAAAGTAATATTATTTTTTTTAGCACCTTCATTAGTTTTGCTTGTTTTTGAATCCTAAAGTACGTATTCTTTTGTTTCTGGTGTCAAAGAAAAAGATTAAAGACATATAGTGAACTATCTGCATGTTTACTTGTATACAAACCATGGAGATCAAAACCATGGACTGAGTCTTAAATAACCAATAACAACAAAAAAAGGAAGACTTAAATTTTAAAAAGAGAGAGAGGGAAAGGAATAAGTAAATACTCCAGACAGTCTGAGGACAGTGAATCTTGTTTGAACATTTTGGAGGGGGCACCGATTAGCTAAGAACTACCATGGGATCAGAATAGTCTGTCCTTAGCAGTCTGATGAATGGTATCAGAGAAAATGATTTCACTTTTTTGTAGATTCACCAGGAAACCCTGAGAGATCAGCTGTGGAGAATAACAAACTATCTTTCTATAACATGCGATCTATAATAATAACAACAACAATTGACTTGGGGGACACCTGGGTGGCTTAGTGGTTGTGCATCTGCCTCTGGCTCAGAGCGTGATCCCGGGGTCCTGTGATCAAGTCCCGCATTGGGCTCCCCACAGGGAGCCTGCTTCTCCTTCTGCCTATGACTCTGCCTCTCTCTCTGTGTGTCTTTCATGAATAAATAAATAAAATCTTTTTTTTTTTAACTTACTTGGAATGCACAGGAGCAAGAAAATATGACCCATCATGAAGTGAAAAATCAATCGGAACCAATCCAGAAATGACACAGATGACAGATTGAGTGGGAGGGTTATCACAACCGTATTCCACATGTTCTGGAAGCTAGAAGAAAGATTGGTCATGTCAAGGACAGAGGTGGAGTGTACAAAAAGGGTGACCATCAACCATCTTGAGGAGAAAACAGCCATGTCCAAATGAAAAAATAACACCATGTGGACAATGCAGGAGAGATTAGTGAACTGGAAGACATTGCAATGGAAACCATCCAAAATTAAATGCAGACAGGAAAAAAAAAAAGAATCAGCCTGCTGTGGGACAAGTCAAGCAATGTTATAAATGTATAAATGGAATCTGAAAAGGAGGATGCAGAAAAATATTTGAAGAAATAATGATCCCCAAACTCCCAAGTTTAATGAAAACCAAATCCATATATCCAAGAAGCTCCACAAACTCTAACCACAAGAAACTGAAGAAAACAGTGAAACAGCTTAAAATCAGGGCAAAAAGAAAGTATAAAAAATCTAAATAAAAAAGGCGCATTCTATACAGAGGAGTAAATGTAGGAGTGGTCACCAGCTTCCTGTCAGCAAGCCTGAAGACAGTGGAAGAAGAGCTTTAAAGGACTAAAAAGGAAAAAAAAAGTCTGTACCCAGTGAAAATATCTTTCAAGAAAGGAGACATTTAAAAATCTCTGGATGAAAATAAATAAATAAATAAACAAATAAATAAAATAAAAATCTCTGGATGTACAAAAGCTAAAAGAAATCAAGCAGTGAATCTTCTACAATGCACAGCAACCGATGCTGACAAAGCTACCTATTGACCAGAAAAAGACCTCATTTGATGAATGTACAAAGCTTGTGAAAATATAAGGTATTTAGAGTCTGTGGTTATTAATTGCCTCTTTATCAGCAGGTGCTTTTTGAAAGCTAACTGTGAGCTTCATTTGCTCTTCTGAATTTGATCTTTGAAGGTATTCTCACCTGTAGTTGCTTCTTGAGGGACATCAGGACTAATTCTTAAATCCTTTCAAACCTGGCATTGGCTTCTCAAAGAGACGAACGACCTGTGTAATAGCTGTCAACTCACTGAGACAAGGAAAACCACTCAAAGTCACTTGCCTGGTTTTGAAATTGACTATTGATGTTGCTCTCAATGTCCTTGACTCTTCTCACCAAAAATAATTGAATAATTTGTCCAGTGGATCTGAATTGCGGGATCTATTGACATAAAATTGTTCACATATTTAAGTATCTGTAGGATCTCTGGTTTGGTTGTCTCTGTCTCTGGACAGTGATCAATTGTGCTTCTCTCTTTTCCTAATTAATCTATCTAGGCTATTTTTATTGATCTTCTCAAAGGATCAAATTTTAATTTCATCAACTTTCTCTACTATTTTTTCTCTATTATATTTTCTATTTATTGATTTTTTTCTTCCTTCTGGTGAATCTGAGCTGCTTTTTCTAGTACAATAAGATGGAAGCTGGCATCATTAGCTTTAGACCTTTGTTCTTTCCCAGCATAGACATTTATTGCTATTCCCCTCTAGACACTGTTTGAACCACATCCCACAAAATTTTGTACATGGTTTCTTAAACCTTTTTCATTCAATTAAAAATACTTATTTCCTTTTTTATTTCTTCTTTGACCGTTTTTTCCAGATATTTCAGGGCTCTGTTGTTAGATGTGCATATGTTTATAATTGTATACATCCCTGCAGGATCAGTTCTTTTATCATTATAAAATATTCTTCATCTCTAGTAACTTTTTTTTGTCACAAAGCCTATTTTGTCTGCTATTGGTCTAGTCACTCCACTTATTTTTTTTAAAGATTTATTTTTTATTTACTTATGATAGACACAGAGAGAGAGAGGCAGAGACACAGGCAGAGGGAGAAGCAGGCTCCATGCCAGGAGCCCAACGTGGAACTCGATCCCGAGACCCTGGGATCATGCCCTGAGCCAAAGGCAGACACTCAAACACTGAGCCACCCAGGCATCCCTATATTTTATTTTTTATTAAATTATAATTAGCATATAGTTTTATATTAGTTTTAGGTATATAATACAATGATTCAACAATTCTATATATTATTCAGAGCTCAGGATAAATATACTCTTAATCCTCTTTATCTATTTCACCCACCCTCCTAACGCTTTCCCTCCAGCAACCACCAGTTTGTTTTCTGTATTTAAGAGTCTGGTTTTTGCTTGTCTTTTATCTTTGCTTGTTTGTTCATTTCTTAAATTCTACATATGAGTGAAATCAGATGGTATATGTCTTCCTCTGACTTATTTTACTTAGCATTATATCCTTTAGGTCCCTCCATGTTGTCAGATTCAAGATCCATGAATTTTGCCATTGCAAAATCCATGAAATCTTTCCATCTGCAATCTTGTCATTTATAATATTTCATCTTCTTTTATCCATCTATCTATGGATGGACAGTGGTTATTTCCATTTCTTGGCTCTTGTAAATAATGCTGCAAAAAACAAAAGTGTGCATATATCTTTTTGAATTAGTGTTTTCATATTCTTTGGGTAAATACCCAGTAGTGGAATTACCGGATCATGTGGTATTTCTTTTTAAAAAAATTATATTCGGGGATCCCTGGGTGGCGCAGTGGTTTGGCTCCTGCCTTTGGCCCAGGGCACGATCCTGGAGACCCGGGATCGAATCCCACATCGGGCTCCCGGTGCATGGAGCCTGCTTCTCCCTCTGCCTGTGTCTCTGCCTCTCTCTCTCTGTGACTATCATAAATAAATAAAAATTAAAATAATATATTCAATTAATTAACATGTAATGTATTATTGGTTTTAGAGATAGAAAGGTCAGTGATTCATCGGTCTTATAAAATGCCCAGTACTCATTACATCCCGTGCTCTCCTGAATGCCCGTCACCCAGTTACCCTGTATCCCCACCTCCCTCCCCTCCAGTGACCCTGTTTATTTCCTATGATTAAGAGTCTCTTATGGTATGTCTCCCTCGATGATTTCATTGTGTTTTCTTTTTTCTTCTCTTTCTCTATGATCCTCTCTTTTGTTTCTTTTTTTTAAGGATGTTATTTATTTATTCATGAGAGACACAGAGAGAGAGAGGCAAAGACACAGGCAGAGGGAGAAGCAGGCTCCATGCAGGGAGCCCAACGCGGGACTCGATCCCAGGTCTCCAGTATCACACCCCAGGCTGAAGGCGGCGCCAAATGGCTGAGCCACCCGGGCTGCCCCTCTCTCTTTTATTTCTTAAATTCCACTTATGAGTCAGATCATATGATAATTGTCTTTCTCTGATCTTGCTTAATGGCAAGATTTCATCTTGGACATCTGGGATCTTTTTTTTTCATTTCTTTTTTTTTTTCATCTGGGCTCTTTCCATAGTTTGGCTCTTGTGGACATTGCTGCTATGAACATTGGGGTGCAGATGCCCCTTTGGATCACTACAATTGTATCTTTGGGGGTAAATACCCAGTAGTGCAATTGCTGGATCATAGAGTAGCTCTATTTGCAACTTTTTGAGGAACCTCCATACTGTTTTCCAGAGTGGCTGCACCAGCTTACATTGCCACCAACTGTGTATGAGGGTTTCCCTGTCTCTGCATCCTCACCAACGTCTATCATTTCCTGACTTGTCAATTTTAGCCATTCTGACTTGTGTGAGGTGGTATCTCACTGTGGTTTTAATTTGTATTTCCCTGATGCTGAGTGATGTGGAACATTTTTTTTTTCATGTGTCTGTTGGCCATTTGTATCTCTTTGGAGAAATATCTGTTCATGTCTTATACCCATTTCCTGAGATGAATTATTTGTTCTTTGGGTGTTTTGTTTTTTTTTTAAGATTTTAAATTTATTTCTTAGGGGGGAGAGAGAGAGAGAGAGAGAGAGAGAGAGAGAGAGAGAGAGGCAGAGACACAAGCAGAGGAAGAAACAGGCTCCATGCAGGGAGCCCGAAGTGGGTCTCGGTCCCGAGTCTCCAGGATCACACCCTGGGCACAAGGCGGCGCTAAACCGCTAAGCCGCTAAGCCACCGGGTTGCCCTGTTCTTTGGGTGTTAAGTGTGATAAGCTCTTTATAGATTTTGGATACTGGCCCTTTATCTGATATGTCATTTGCAAATATCTTCTCCCATTGCGTTGGTTATCTTTTGGTTTTGTTGACGATTCCTTTTTTTAATAAAGATTTTATTTATTTATTCATGAGAGATACAGAGAGAGGCAGAGACACAGGCAGAGAGGCAGAGAGAGAGAAGCAGGCTCCATGCAGGGAGCTTAACGTGGGACTCGATCCCAGGTCTCCAGGATCACACCCTGGGCTGAAGGCAGGCACCAAACCGCTGAGCCACCCGGGCATCCCTCGACTGTTTCCTTTGCTGCACAAAAGCTTTTTGTATTCACGAAGTCCCCATAGTTCATTTTTGCCTTTGTTTCCTTTGCCTTTGGAAACATATCTAGTGAGAATTGCTGCAGCCAAGGTCACAAAGGTTGCTGCCTGTGTTCTCTAGGATTTTGATGGATTCCTGTCTCACATTTAGGTTTTTCATCCATTTTGAGTCTATTTTTTGATGGATTCCTGTCTCACATTTAGGTCTTTCATCCATTTTGAGTCTATTTTTTGTGTATGGTGTGAGGAAATGGTCCACTTTCATTCTTCTGCATGTGGCTGTCCGATTTTCCCATTTGTTGAAGAGAGTGGTATTTATATTTTTAATTTTTTGAGGAATCTTCATACTGTTTTCCACAGTAGTTGCATCAATTTGCATTCCCAACAATAGTACACAGGGGTTGCTCTTTCTCCACACCCTCACCAACACTTGTTATTTCTTGTGTTCTGATTTAACATCTTAATTTAAAACAACTTAGCTTGGATTAATACGAACCTAACATCAATAGTATACAAAAACAATCTTCCACGATACCTATGATTTCTTTTCCCCTGTAGTGCAATTGTTGTCATAACAATTATATCTTATAAACCCATCAACACAGATTTTATAATTTACTTAAACATATTTGTAATAGCTTATTTGAGGTCTTCATCTACTAAGTCCACCAAACATCTGGGATTTATCAGGACCAGTATCTATTGAATGTTTTTTTATTTTATATGTATAGGCCAGCTTTTGTTTCTTTGCATGTATCTTCTCTCTTTTTACGTAAAACTGGGTGTCTTAAATAACAAAATGTGGCAATGAGATTCTCTTCCCACTTCTCAGAAGTTTTGCTCTTTGTTGGGCTATTTATTTGGTGATTTTGATTAATTCTGTAAAGTCTGTATTCTTTGTTGCGTGAAGCCTTTGCTCAGTTATCCTAGCTTTCAGCTAACAGTTGGACAGAGCTTTCCATACATGCCTTAAACCGGTAAGTCTCCCAGGCTTTGCCAAGGGGCCCCTTGTGTGTGGGGCCACCCTCACTGTCCCAGCAACCAACAGCTCTGCCCTAGCCTTTATTTCTCACTTGCCCAGAGTCTCAAGGCCAGAAAGAGACTAATGTTGTCCATGGTACTTCCTGGGCATGTGCATGGCTTCCTAGGCAAGGGGCAATAAGTCAGAGCTTCTCATCCCCCCAATTTTTAAAAATATATTTATTCATGAGAGAGACACACACACACACACACACAGAGGCAGAGACATAGGCAGAGGGAGAAGCAGGCTCCATGCAGGAAGCCCGATGTGGGACTCGATCCCAGGATCCCGGGATCACACCCTGAGCCAAAGGCAGATGCTCAACCACCAAGCCACCCAGGTGTCCCACCAAATTTTCCTTTTACGTTCCTGGCCAGCCTCATGTTTGACTCAATTGATATCATCACCCCAGATAGCTACAATGTGATTAAAAGTCCATTAATTGGTTTTGACAAATGCCCTGGGGAGAGGGTTTTACTGGGGAGCGGTTTTCTAGGGAGCTGCCATACAGGCTGAGTTTTGACAATTCCCTGAGGGTGGGGCTTCTGAGGAGCTTCAGCCCATTCAGCCCCTCCCATGGCTGCTAGGATGCTGCTTTGCACTGCTGCTGTGTTTCAGAGGTTGCTAGTTTTCAAGACTACACCAGAGCTGGGGAGAGAGGATGGAAATAGGGCAAATGTAAATGCCCCAAAGTTCACTGTTCTTATATTCAGCCATTTTTCTTAAATAAAGCCTCCCCAAATTGTTGTGAGCCTTTGGTCAATTTCCAAAGTTCTGGAAAAGTTGATTATGACAATTGTTTTCATTAATGTTTTTTTTTTTTTTTTGCTTTTATGAAACAGAAGATTTTCAGAGATCCTCATTCTTACATTATGGAAGTGCCTGTTCTCCGCAGGTGTACTCTTGAATCAATAAACGGAAATCAAATTGAAATAGAATATTTTGGTTTTGCAAAAATATTGGCCAAAAAATGTTTAAAGTTTCTGAATCAAGAGCTGACAAAGATGAGAGGAAACAAGCTTTCTCACACACAGTTGATAGTAGTGTAACTTTCTGGAAAAGAAATTTGGTACTTGTCCCTCTAAATTGGAATTTCAAAAAATTTCATATTTTCCTAGTGGAGCCCCTTGGGTCAGAGATTCTATTGGCATAGAGAGGGAGCACTGTCCTCCCAGGCAAAGGAAGGAGGGCATTTGCTGAAAGGACAAGCTCCCCCAAGACAGAGGCACATCGTGCCATGCAGGGCTGACCACATGAAGCTTCAACATGTGCAGGAACAGGGAAAGAGAGAGAGAGAGAAAGTGGGACCAAGCCTTCATTCTTAGCATGGGGAGAAACCAGGAGATGTTTTTGACCAGGCAAGAAGGCAAACAAAGATATTAGGATATTATGATTTTTGTGCACTTTCAAGAGCTAGACCACAGAGGAGATGTAAACAACTTAAGCCAGTAGTTTGGTCCTGTGATCAAGAGATGCCAAGCCATTGATGACAAAGAGTTGTTCAGAACACTTTTTTACGAGCTCAGGCTCCACATTTCTGACCAAAAGTGACAGCCTAAGAGGATGGGAGTGCCCCTCTTGTGGGGAAGTGCCACTCCTGTTTTCATTTTACAGCTGGGGAAACGGAGACCCAGATTTTGAGGGGGAGCAGTCACATTGCAGCAGACAGACTCTTCTGGGGGAGGACAGGAGCCATGTGTCTTTCCTTGCACTCTTGTTCTGCATTGCACACCCACCCCCCCACACTGGACCTTACCCTGATTCTCTAGAGTGGTTACATGCCCCAGAGGGAAAAAGGTCAGTCTGTTCTACTCCTGAGGCATGAATCTTCTCCAACTAGAGGGGCCTCCTTGGGCTCCCAATTCTTCCCCATGCTTCCCAAAGCCCTAAGTGGTACAGTAGGGGGCACCAGCTACTCCCCTTCAGCCCCTGGCCCAATCCATCCCTACAGGGGCTCTGAAATTCTCTACAGGGCAGACTGACCTGGGGGTGACACAGGGGTTTTCCTGAAAACGTCCTGTGTCTGAACCTCTGTCTCCATCTCTGTCTTGGGGCTGGTCCATGACATCAGTGAGAAGGGGATCTTCTTCCCCCAAGACCTTTATCTCAGTTCCTAATTTTGCCAAAATGAAGGATCCTGGGAGCAGGTTCTTCCTGTGTGGCTTCAGGGACCCCTTGCCCTTCACTACCCACAGAATTTCTAGGCATAGGTTTGGATGTGAACAGGAGTTATATCATCAGGATGAACTGGCTGCTGTAGTGAGCTGCTCCCTGCCCATTCCCCCCCACCCCAACATACATTGAGGTTGTTGCCACACAGAATGTGCTAGCTGTTTCCAGCATTCCTGCGTTCTGGCCCTCAAGCCTCCACCTTCAAGTCTCAGCCCCAGAGGGAACCTGAGCCTGGAGCCTGCCTTAACCCCAGGTTAGAACCAAAGTGCCCAGAGCCCAGTACTCTTAGGAGAGATGAACCCAGGCTATGGGCAGCAGCCAGCCCACAGATCCCAATACCATGGGAGGACTTGAGTTTACCCTCCCCTCTTGGAAAGCCATTTCTCTGCTTTTGACCAAACCCCAAACTTGCTTCTCCTTCCTCTTGAAAGCGTGCATGCGCGCGCACACACATAGCTCATGGTCAGCAACTTATGGCTGAGTTTTTCTACCTAATTAAGTCACCATTCCCACATTTGTCTTAGGATGGTGATTCATTCTAATACCTTAAGATCTTTGCACCTGTGTTTTTGAGAGATATAGAATTGAAATTGTTCCTTTCTCAAAATTTATGTTTCAGGTTTTCCAACAAGGCTATTCTGGTTTCCACACACACACAGTTTCTATTCCCTGAGGAGTTTATGTAAGGTTGCCATTAATATTTTTCTAAAGTGTTAAGGATTTGCTACTGAGGTGAGCTGAGCCTGTAGATTTTTTAATGGGAATATTTTAAACCGTAGATTCCATTTCTTGTGTCAGTTTCATTAAGTTGTGTTTTCTAGAAAGCTGTTTTATCCAGATTTTCAAACTTACTGGCATAGAATGTTCATAATATCTTCTATGGGCTCTGTAATGATGTCTCATGCTTTTTCATCTTAATGGTTGAGGTGAGGAGAAGCAATGGCAGTCCAGGCAGTGGAAGAGGATGAGCAAAGCCCTAGCACAGAGACTGAACCAGCAGCTGGACCCACCTGTCTGGAGATTTGAGGCACAGGCTCCAAGGATATAAAGGGTCCCAATACCAGGCCCTGCTGACACTGGATAGGAATTTGTTAGCAGAAGCAGCTGCCATTTGATTGGATGGTTCCATCAGCCTGAGGTCTGAGAGACAACCCGAAGAGCAACCTGAGTCACACTGTGGCTTGAAAATAGGGCACAGCAACCATCCTGCAGGCTCCCCCTGCACCATTAGGGAACCATTTCTTGCTGGTTGATATCTCCATCAGGTATGCTCACGTGGGTCCTTATACAGCTATTCCTCCACTAGCTCTGCACCCTGAGCCCTGCCTGGGCCCAGTTTTTGTTTTTCAATAGGCTCCACATCCAGCATGGAGCCCAATGTGAGGCTTTAACTCACGACCCTGAGATCAAGATCTGAGCTGAGATCAGGAGCCAGATGCTTAACTGGTGCCCCCGAGCCCAGTTTATAATTGCCACCTGATCCACCCATCTGGCCTTATGCCAGGCCCACTCCATCAGCAGTCTTGACCTCTCTGGCCTCCAGCTCAGCCCCCTGCCTGCCCCTTTTTTCTATGTCCCCACGTTTATTTGGCTCCACCATCTACTAAAGGTAGCTGCCACTGTGGGCCAGCTCCTCTGGCTTAGATCAAGCAGGGACCTACCCTCACAGGCTGGAGTATATAGTTGCCCATGCCCATGTTGCCATAGGCCCAGACACACAGACACCAGAACACAGAACCAAAGAGGAATATGTCATCACTTTAACCTCACAACTTAATTTAACAAATAGTGCTTCTTCACCTATGAACAGAGGTAGAGGTCCCCCATGATGAATGACCTATTTCTTTTCACCGACCCATCAACATGTGTTATCTTCAATTTCATCATTAGGACAATAGGACTCTAATATTTTTAAACAGTCCAATGTGATCACCACTTTAGGCAATATTGAAGTTGGAGCTTGGGGCTGGAGCATCAGAGAAGGGGGTCCATCCAGACAGCACGCAGTGGACTCAACTGTGTACATCTATTCTTGTCAACAAAATGTTTTTGAGAACTAAATGTGAGCCACACTCTCTGGTAAGCATCACACACCATGTTGCTGCCACAGGAGCTTGTAAATTAGATGGAAGAAATTATTTTTGGTTGGCTAGGTGATGGGGACTGGCTGTGAAAGAAATAGCACAGCTGGCTGTAAGAAACTTTATTTCTACATGGAGCTGAGGATGGGGGCTGGTAAAGATACATGTCTGTCCCCCGCCAGTGCCCTGGTGCCCACCCCCAGCCCCGACAGCTGCTGATTAGCCTGAAGTAGGTCTTGGGGGTGGGCTGTTTGAGCTGAGGGAGGACCCAGGTCTCCCTTCCAGGTGGGCCCCCTTTAAGAAGCCTGTTGTAGATGGCCTGTAGCCATGGAGGCTTCTCACAGAACTACAGGCCAGCTTCCTGGGCTTTGGGGCTGCACCACCACAGCAGCCACCTCATAACCCAGGAGGACAGCCAGAGTGAGGGACTCGATTTGGGAATGCCCAGGGCGCTCTGTTTCCTCCAGCTTGAGCACCTGGTGAAGGAGAACAGGTTGAGCTCTAGGAGGGGCTTTCTGGTGCTACTGCTACTCTGTGTGGTGGCAGTTCCTGGGGAGGCCTCTAAGCCCCTGGGGCAGAGGGGAAGCTGTCCCTGTCTCACAGCAAGTCCCCTCCAGGCTGGGCTCTTTGTCCCTCCACCCCGTTCCCTGTCCACCCTTTGACCCTAGGGGTCAAACCAGCAGGACCACACTTCCATTTTGTCCCCGGTGCTTATCTCGGTCTCTTGTCTCTATTCCGTCCCGCTTCCTCATCCCTGCCCTTCGTCTGTCCTGTTACATGATCGTATTTCTGTCCCTCAGACCCCCTCTCTCCACCTCTCTCCCCCTTCTTCTGTTCCTCTGACTTCTCTTGCTGTCTGCTCCGCCCTTCTTCTCTCCTTCCACTCCCCAGACCCCAAGAGGCAGTTGCAACCTTGGAGCACGATCTGCAGGCTGTCCTGGCTCCTGGCATCCGGGATGGGAGCGGCAGTGGCGCTGGGGATGGAGACGGCAGGGAACAGCAGCAGCATCAGGACCAGCGGGTGCCACATGGCCCGGCAGGCAGGGCGGCTGGAGAGGCGGCGAGGGACGGGAGATCAGAGGCCCTGCCCTTTGTCCAGGCACCGCCTCCCACTCCGCCCAATCCTCCCTTCACCCCCTTCTGGACGTCCCCTCCCCCTTACCGATGCCAGGCCCACCGCCCCGGGGGCCCGGCCCTCACGCCCGAGCCTCCAACAGTCCTCACCTGCCCGCAGGCCTGCTTGTCTTCCCGCCGCCCTCGTTTCCGCCCACAGCCGGTCGCTGGCTGCCGGATCCCCAAGTGCTATTAGATCCAGACGGTTCTCGTCCGAGCGGCCCCTGAAGCTTCGGACGCCGTCTGCAACCGCAGCCACGCCCCACTACCGACCACGCCCCGCCCCGAGCCACGCCCCGCTTCTGGACACGCCCCCACTGACTGTTACACCCAACCTCCAAAGATCACGCCCCCAGGACAGCCACGCCCCACTCGCTGTTACACACCACCCAATCGTCCTACTATGGCCACACCCTCAAGGTATAACCACACCCACATCCTTTAGCTACACCCCCTGGAGTGGGGACAAGCCTCTGTCCCTGACCACGCCCCGATCACAGCAGGCCACGCCCCAGGCCAGAGCCACACCTCTCCCTGTAGAGCGAGGCCCTGGAGTCACAGGTTTGGGGGCTCTCCTGTGTTCCGCTTGCGAAGCCCACCCAGCGGCTTGGGGTGCCTTTCCTCGCCCTGTGGCTCGGAAGATGTCCAGGGAGCGCGCTGGGCGCCCCTGCGGGGCACCGTCCTGTGCCCATTGTCCCAATGCCGGGACTTTAATTTGTCCAATTTTTCAGTTTAGTCAGAAGGGCAAATCTGGTTCCTATTAACTTCACAACAGCCAAAAACGGAAGATGAGAAATTATTCTGAGTGATTGCCTTGCAAAATTTTATCTTCAGTATCCTTACATCCTTTGATTTTTTTATCTTTTCTGTTTTGAGCACCAGCTGTTCTTTTAAGGTCATTTTGTTTTTTTGCCAGATATATGAAATTAAGTACCCCCCCCCTCAAGTAGTTCCCCCTCTGCACCCAGTTCGGGGACTCCTGTGATCTTGCGGAAACCTCCATCTGTACCCCTTCCTCAGCACATTTCCTCGATTTTGGTTGAGGTGCTCTGCAAACACTGCTTGCCACGCAGTACCTCTCAGCTATCAACCACCGGCTCACCTGAACTACTGAATCTTCTGTTCATATTCAACATTTCACCTCTTTTCCATTCCTACCTCACATTACCAATACACTTTCTTTGAGGATGTTTATCCAGCGGAGGTGTTCAATCTGTTCCTTTTTAGTGGCCGAAGTCTCAGATTTTGCCAGAGCCCCTTTTCTTGCAATCTTGCCCGCAGTTTCGAAAAGCCACTCACACTGTTTCCCAGTGCCCCAAAGCTGGCAAAGCTGGTGTGGACTTCCTGCTTGTCCAGCCGACCAATCATGCTGCAAAAGGATTCTCCTTCCTTTCCAACCACTAAAATAAGCCAAATTTCTTCTGTTGCTGGGAAAGCTTAGTTTTGGGAGGTATGGCATCAGGGTGCTGAATCTTGCATGTGTGTTCCATCTACTCCTCGGTCCTGCTAGGCTGAGGGTTGGTCTGGTGGTACTGAGCTAAGCATTGGCTTTCCTGTTCAAGTCAGCCGGTTGTGTGAATACAGTTCTGGAGCTGTGCCGGGCAGATGCCATATTTGCACCTGTTTCTCTGCTGTCCAGAGGCCACATGTTCTTCCATTGAGAGACCACTGTCCTGTCTTCCCTTGGAGGATTTCTCAGCATTATTTTCACTCCATACTCAGCTCACAAGTGAACAATTCAACTAGCTCCCCAATTTGAAAGGCACTACAGCAATCTGATTTCTTAAACGTGAAAGGCGACTTTTTTTTTTTTTTTTTGTCGTGATTACCTCAGTGGTGACTGGGCAGGGGATAGGGGATTACATATTTGTTGTACTTCTTCAAAGCCTTTGAATAATTTAATTTGGGGAATACTGTAACGCTGTTGTGCGATGGGTCATGCATTCCCTCTCTTTAAAGGACTTAGTTGGATGGACCACAGAACTGGGCATTATTTAGGATGCAGTGAAGAGCAGCGGGTCCTTTCACCCTCGAGTATAAGAGGTCTAGCGTTAACATCTGGCGTATTTAAGAGACTTCAGGGGGAAAAATCTGAAAAGTTTACTGATGCCAAGTTGAGCAGTAGTAAATATGGGGATGGAGGAGGCAACCCCATGATGAAAGAGGCAGGCTCAGGCTGGTATGGAAGGGGAGCCATGGCTGTGCCTGACTCCCCTTAACATGCCTAGTGGTTAAGCCTAGCAGATGGAGAGAACAAACAGGCAGCTGGTGTGGGGGAGCATACCATCAAGCCCCAATCTGCTCCTTTAGCAAGTCATTAATCTGTTTAAACTTCAAGCTTTGCCTAGTATGAGAAAGAGGAAATCAAATCAAGTGCACATAGTCCACTCCATCCCGTGGTCCTTCACCCTTGCTGTGCCCCTGAGCTCAGCCAGCAGTCTTCCCACCCTACCCCACCCCGCGCTCTTTATGACACAAAGCTTGGGCTGATTCTTTCACAAACCCCTGTGCTGTTATTGGAGTATCTCACATTTGCCAAAAGGAAACAGAAGTACTACTTCCCATCGATTCAAAGTCCTCATTATTACTGCATTTACCTCCAAGCAAGTCCTCTCTATGACGGTAATGCAGAAGGCGCATCCCAAATTCAGAATGTGAAAAATCATTTGAGAATATAAAATGTTTACACACATTAGTTCTTTATTGGAAGAGGCAGTTCAGACCCATTTATATATGCAAAAGGATACGATGACAAAATATGTAATGGCCCTGTCACCTTTTCAAATATTTTACTTAAAATATACTTTATATTAAGCTTTAAGGTCACAGTGAAGGAAATCTCTGTAGTTGCCATTAAAACTACTCTAAAGAATATTTCCTGCACAAAATGATGCAGGATTTTAAAATATACATGCAGAAAAAGACATATCTTAAGTGTACAGAACACTCAGATACTCAGCACCCAGATTTAGGAACAGTATTACCAGCACCAGATAAATACCCTCTTTCAGTCTTCTCCACAGCTGACTGCTATCCTGATTTCTAACTGTAAAGACAAGTTTTTCTCTTCTTATATGTTACAGAGTCATGCAGTGTGGATGCTTCTGTGTCTGGCTTCCGTCATTCATCTCTGTGAAACTGAGCTATCACTGCAAATACTTACGGTTCACTTGTTCTCAACACTGTATGTAGTCTTCTGCAATGAAACATACCACTTAGGTTCATTCATTCTACAGCATGCATGCCTTCAGAGAATTCTGGTCTGTGCAGTTTTAGGCCATGAATATTCTAGCATGTCCCTTGGTTGATATAAGTGCACCTATCTGCTAGGTTTGTGTTAAAAGGGTATATGCACGTTCAAAGTGCCAGCTTTCCAAAATGGTCAAACTAGCTGGCAATACCTCCAGTAGGGTAGGCTTCCTGCTGCTTACATCCTTGCCAAAACTTCTTTTTCATGATTTTCATTTTAACCGTATCAGTGGGCGGGTGGTAGTACCACATAGTGTTTTAAATTTGCATTTCCCTGATTACTAACAAAAATAACATACCTTTTTGTGTTTACTGGCTATCTAGATATTCCCTTTTGTTAAGTGGATGTCCCAATCTTTTGCCCATTTTCTATTTTTTTCTTGTTGATTTGTAACTGTTCTTTTTCAATTTTTAGATCCAGGGCTGGAAACTGTGGCCTTCGGGCCAAATCCAGACTGTTGCCTGTGTTTGTGAATAAAGTTTTATTGAAACACAGACATGTTCACAGAGACTACCTAGCTCACAAGTCCCAAGTACTTACTATCTGGCCCCTTCCAAAAATGATCACCAACTCCTCCTCTACACTCAAGTCTGCTGTCAGATACATGAGTTGCAAGTACCTTCTCCCCGTTTCTTGCCTATTTGCTTTCTTAATGGGGTCCTTTTGACAAACATAAGTTCCAAAAAATTAATATATCCAAACTAACTGGTTTTATTTTATAGTTTAGTGATGGGAGGGGGTCTTAAGAAAAATTTCCTTACTATAAGGTTACATACAGCCTAAGTTTTCTTCTGAAAGCTTTATTTTACATGCCATATTCAGATCTGTAATCCATCTCAATCCATTTTTTCTATTAAACAGTACCTTTTCCATTACACTGCATTATCATCTTCATCAAAAAACAAGTGACTGTATTATATATGGGTGTTTCTGGAATCTTTATTCTGTCCCAATAGTCAATTTATCTCTGTACCAATACCACACAATTATAACTTCTGCAGCTTTAGGACAGGCCTTCCTTGATATCTGACAATGTAAGTTTTCACTCCACCTATTCCAGACAATAGCCTGGACTATTACTGGTCTTCTGAATTTTCATTTGAATTTTAGAGTTAGCTTACTTTTGATTAACTTACTAAGACTTTTAAGATTGCTCTGAACATGTGAATTAATTTTGGGGAAAATTGGTATCTTTTTAAGACCGTGCTGGAGGTCAGGAACTAGATATATCTCTGAGTTCTGCGAATTATTTTTCTGGACACTATTCTTAAAAATATGGTGTTAGGTCATTTTCCCTCGAGGCACTTGAGGATTTTGATGCTACTGTAAGTGGCATTGCTTTTAAGATGTTCATTTTTTTTATGTTCACTGCTGGTATACTAAAAAGCTATTTTTGCATAATAAGCTTGTATGTAGGGACCTTGCTAAATTTATTAATTCTAACTATCTGTGCATTCCTCAGAACTTTCAATGTACAAAATCATGTCAAATGAAAATAAAAGTTTTCCTTCTTTCTAATCCTTACTGTTTAACTATTTTTCTTCCCTTATTCTCCTGGCTAGGTCCTTTTGCAGAATACTGAATATAATTAGTGACAGGAGATACCCTTTTTAATCTTTTTTTCATTTTTGCAACCTGGAGAAAACTTTCAATATTTTAGTATTAGATATGCTGGTGCTTGTAGTTTTAAATACTTTTCATCCAGGTAGAGAAGTTCTTTTCAAATTCATAGCTTATGAGGAACACAAATGGATGTTAACCTTACCACGTGACTTCTTTGCATCTTAGATTACTTGCTTCCATGTGATGTAGTCCAGTGATTAATTTTTGATTTTTAAATGACCCTTACATTCCTTGGCCCAGAACTAAGTCATGTGACCATATAAACAATTACTGGCAACTGGAGTGGAATTATCATGATTGGTTCAGATGAATCTGTCATGTGAGGAAATGGTGGACAAACTCTTCCAGAGAGGAATAAGGGGAGAAAGGACACTGAGTTAAGGACACTGCTAGAAACTTGTATTTGTTCCAAAATACTGGGAATGAGGGACAGTGCACACAAAAATGACATAATATTCATGTCAAATAAAAGGAGAGATGACGTTTCTGAAAGACATTGTATTGGCATACTGTGCACTTAAACCTATTGATTAGACAAGTGGAGTGGCATGAGAGTTGTGTGTATTCTACAGATAACAATGTGGATGCTGCCTTCTACTGACCCAGACTTAACTCCAAGTCATCTATGCATAGTTTATGAAAATAGTGTTTTAAAAATCTTTTTTGCTCAAATGTAGTTGAAATCACTATAAAACCCACAGCTTAGGTTTTATTGATGGGGCATTCACTAGAAACTCATTTGTCAATGCCTCCCAATAGAAAATCATGTATTTAATTATCCAGTATCTAGCAAATGTCTCACCAAAAACATATAGCCTGTATTAGTACACTTTGCCACCTTAAGACTCAAATTAGAATACTGCCTTTTCCCAAAAATTCAACCCCAAATTTGCATAGAATTGCTGTTAGACCATATTTTTAAAACATGATAGAAACTGCCATATATGTGTTTAATGCTACTGTCCTCATTTTAAACTCCTGATGATTCCAAAACTTCATTTTATACAATTGTTTATTCAGAGCTGAGAGCTTCTGATAGTTTTCCTATAAACACTGGAATTTACATCAGAAATATGGCTTTTAGTATAACAATTTCCAAGACAATATGTTTTCCCACATTCATCACTCTGACAGATCTTGCCTTGGTATGATTCCCTGATATGTAAATACAATTTGAATTCCAAAATAAATATTAAATATTCATCAAGTTTCACTCCTGTATAAATTATCTTGTGCCCAATGGGTTGTAGGACCTTGCTGAAGGCTTTGCTTCTTCTTGCATTCCTAGGGATTCCTTTCTGTGAGAAATCAGGTGGTGATGAATCTAATGCCTAAATGGTTTTCCCCATTCAGAAACACGAACTCTCAATGACATCCAACTCCCTATTAGATTTCGTCATACTCAGAGGGTTTTGGCTTCACAGGAGATTCTCTACATCCAGTACATTCACATTACCTCTCCTGTGAATTCTCTGATGGCTATTGAAGGCTGACCTGTGGTGGAATTTTTTCCCACACTCATTACATTCATAGGGTTTCTCTCCTGAATGAGTCCTATAGTGTACAGTGAGGTATGACTTCTGAGAAAAGACTTTTCCACATTCATTACATTCATAGGGCTTCTCTCCTGAATGGCTTCTATAGTGTACAGTGAGGTTTGACATCCGAGAGAAGACTTTCCCACATTTACTACATTCATAGGGCTTCTCTCCCGAATGGATTCGGTGGTGGATGGTAAGATAGGACTTCTGAGAGAAGAACTTCCCACATTCATAACACTCATAGGGCTTCTCGCCTGTGTGCACTCTTTGATGTCTGAAGAGGGATGAATTATGGGAGAAGGTTTTCCCACATTCACTGCACCCATAGGGTTTCTCTTCAGAATGACTCCTGTAATGTATTGTGTAGTAAGACAACTCAGAAAATAATTTTCCACAGATGTTACATTCATAGGATTTCTCCCCTTTTGGAAGCGACTGGTGCCCATTGAAGGTTGAACTGTCAAGGAAGATTTTCCCACACTCATTACATTCATAGGGTTTGTCTCCCAAAGGAGCTGTAGGATGGTCAGTGAGATATGAGAACTGAGAGAGTTTCCCGCATTCACTACATTCGTGGGGTTTCTCATCTGTGTGTACCTTCCGATGTCTAATGAAGGCTGAATTTAAATTGAAGGTTTTCCCACACTCGTTACATTCATAGGGTTTCTCTTCTAAGTGACTTCTGTAATGTATAGTGAGGTATGACACTCGAGAGAAGAACTTCCCACATTCACTGCACTGATAGGGTTTCTCTCCTGTGTGTGTCCTCTGATGTGTAATGAGGGTAGATTTTCGGTAGTAGGATTTCCCACATTCATTACATTTGTAAAGTTTCTCTCCTGTATGCGTTCTTTGATGGTCACTGAGGGCAGACTTGCGGGAAAAGGATTTCCCACATTCGTTACAAGGATAGGGTCTTTCTCCTGAATGATTCCTCTGGTGTAGGGTGAGATGGGTCTTCTGGCAGAAGGTTTTCCCACATTCATTACATTCGTAGGGCTTCTCACCTGAATGAGTTCTCAAGTGTTGGGTGAGATGTAACTTCTGACAGAAGGTTTTCCCACATTCGTTACATTTATAGGGCTTCTCCTCTAAGTGTGATCTCCGATGGACAGTGAGAGTCCCCTTTTGACTGAAGGATTTCCCACAAACATTACATTCATAAGGTTTCTCCCCTGTATGGGCCCTTTGATGTATGATTAATTTTGACTTTTTACAGAAGGATTTTCCACATTCGCTGCATTCAAAGGGCTTCAATTCCATCTGTGATCTCTGGTATACATTAAAACTTGACATCTGGATGAAGTCTGACCCAGAGTCATTCCATTCATAGGGCTTTTCCCCTATATAAGCTCTCTTATGAGCAAGGAAAACAGCTTCATTGTCTAAGGCTTCCATGCATTCATTATATTCAAAGGGTTTCTCCAAAATATTAATTTTCTGAAGAATACTTTCTTCATTTTGAGAATAGCTTTCCCCATTTTGATTACATTCATAGGGTTTCCCTCCATGGTACATCTTCCCGCATTCACTACACTCATCAGGTTTCTTTCTTGCATAGCTTCCATCACTAATAATTAATTCTGAAGTAGATTCTAAATTCTTTCCACATGAGACACAAGTATGAGATATTATGCTTGAAGGAACAAGGCTTGTTTCCACATTATATGTTTTATCAAATACATTCTCTCTCTCTTCAATCAGGGTTCTGTCATTGACAGAAATAGCTTGCCTTGAATGTTCTTCTTCATTTCCTGGGATTCTCTCTATCAGGTCATCAACCTTCCAGACTTCTACAAAGGAATAAAATTAAACAAATCTTGAGAATCTGAACACACAGGTATCAAATGGGAGTGTTACTCAAGTGCCCTACTGTGGAGCTGACTCTGGCTTTACAGCCAATCTCCACAAATAAAAATCATCACAAGTATACAGACCCCCTTTCCCCTTGATTTGTCACATAAGACAGACCCCCCCACACACATGGGAGTGGGGTGGGGTAGGCACAGGGAATGGATGACGGGGGACAGGACTCAGCACTAGAGAAAAAAAGGGATAGTAAACTCACACTGAACACAAGTACCTTTGTTACTTCACAAACATGTTCAAAACTGGTAGAAAAGGTGAAATAAACCCAAGAACTGGTGAGCAGAGGGCAACATCACTGTAAGAGCACAGATTAAGGCAGAAATGGGAGGTCTCTTGACTACGTCAGTTCAGCGAGAGAGCAAGAGCAATTGATGCATGAATGTTCAAAGAAAACATCCAAGTATGGATTACACTGGCAGTAAGAGATAGCAATTATATTAAACTGTGAAGTACTACTTCATACTAAGATTACTATGATGACATCCTCACTGGCCCACACCCTTCAAAATCTGTCTTTCTATTCTGCACATAAATCCAAATAAACATTTTACAAATTCCTATCTCCTCATCTTTAGAGATAATCCTACAACCAGGGCTCCAACTCCCCAGTCCTTGTTCACATTTACCTGGAAGCAGATATCTAGGCATATAAATATCCAAAGGAAATGTAAGATGGGACCAGATGACAAGAGACCAAGCCACTAACATCAGCTTTCAGAAGTGTTCCCATGGCTGACTCAACCCTAACTGCACCTGTTTGCACAACAGAGTAGGTGGCTAAAAGAGCAGAGATGAGGCTACCTCGATTCAGATCCATCTCCAATGTACTACTGGCTGGGTCTTGAGCAAGTTATTTAACTGTGCTGCAGCTTCACACAGCTGAAATGTGCCCAAAATACAGCACTGGGAAAGGACCAACTGAGTGCATGTAAATCTCTCAGAACAGTATATGATACAAAACAAACACCATCGATTTTCTTTCAATTTGCTGACTTAAATTTCATATCAGTCACATCACAACACTGAGTCCTGAAAACCAGCAAGAGTTCCCATAGGTGCAGATTTTGTTTAGTGTAAAACCTTAAATCACAGATTTCTAAAGCTGCCCCTACAGGATTAACTTTTATTTCTATGTCTCTCACAAATTTTTGGAGCCTCAGAGCTACTGTTAGCTGTCTTCATCCACAATCAGTGCAACACCAACTGTTCTGTGCTCAAAAATTTACACTACTCCTGGGCCCCAAAGTTCCTAATACCAACAGGAAAACAAAAAAACAAAAACAAAAACAAAAAGAACAACAACAAAAAAACAGAAGTTATCATTTACCAGTAAGATTTTTCATTACCTGGACTCACAAATATATTCAAACTATCATTTCACCAATCTTCCAAAATACCTTCTGCTACAGGAAGCCAGGCTATGCCCATTTATTTCCAACCACCAGCCTGTACTCATGCTCTTATTCACCAATATGGCTTCCAGCAGTAGCTATACTTAACATCTGTTTATAGTTCAGGGGAAGCTTTAAAAGATTTATCAAATCACTTCTTACCCATTTAACTTCCATTAATTTTTAAAATAGCATGATTACAAAATTGCATGTAACACATACTTGAAAGTAAGTACTCTATATGAAAGCTCCATCTGAACAACCCAGGCAGCCATGTTCCCCTTTCCTAACTAAACCCGGTATCTGAGAAGGGTATGGCTACATTTCCTAGTTTTCCTGGACTCTGTGATTAGAAGCTAAAGTACTTCCTAACTGATCAAATGGGGTGCTTTCAGGTACCACCTTAACCCTGTTTTTTTGGGTTTTTTTTAAGATTTTATTTATTTATTCATGAGGGACAGAGAGAGAGGCAGAGACATAGGCAGAGGGAGAAGCAGGCTCCCTGCAGGGAGCCCAATGCATGATTCGATCCCCAGATCCCCAGACCCTGGATAGTCTGGATCACGCCCAGAGCTGAAGGCAGACACTCAACTGCTGAGCCACCCAGGCATCCCCACCATCCCCATTTTATCAAATCCCCAGTTGAGGATAAATTATGTCTCAACCGATCAGTAATAAAGGGCTTTCATCCCTAGGTTTTCAGTCTGTGAAAAATCTACAGAATGCCTTCAATATGTCACATATCAAAGCAGAGTGAAAAGATCCTTACTCTTTGGGAGACTTTAATTCAGGTAGAGAAAGGCTCAAGTAACAAATACACAATCATATCTAACTTTTGTGGTAACTGTGAAATGCGGATCAAGAGAAGGAAGAGACAAATGTGGTGAATGAGTAATTAAGGAAAGCTTAAATAAGAGGTGAACTTTTTTTTTTTAGAGGTGAACTTTTAAGGGTAAAGTTCTAGAGGTTCTATTGCACAATAATGTGAATATAGTTAATTATCTTTGAACTGTATGCTTAAAAATGTTAAAATGGTAAATTTTGTTATGCATCTGTGTTTTTCTGAGCCTTGATATTTCTTTTGGGGTAGGTTTTTAAATTTTTTAAATTTATTTTTCAAATTCAAATATAATTAACATACAGTGTTATATTAATTTCAAGTATATATTGTTATCTCTTTATAAGTACAAAAAAAGAAGGAAAGAAATCAATTTGAGTAAGAAAAGTGCCTGTGGAGGGACTATGATAGTCTTGAAATCTAGACAAAATGGGATTTAACAAGAGTCTGGGGAAACAGGACATGAATTTTGATGGGCAACATCGCATCATATTGGTTGGGACCTGAGAAGAGAATACAAATTCTATTTCAGAAGACACAGAAGAAAGACAGGCTCATCCTGTCAGCCCAGTGTTAAATCAAGTGGATATTTCAGATGAACAGCCTTTGCAATTTTCAACTAGGATTCACTGTAATCCAGGTATGAGAAAATATCCTTTACGCTGATGTCAGAAGAAATTAAGAATATGCAGGAACTTTTTAAAGCATTTCACAAAAGATAAGAAACAGCAACCTTTTTAAGGGACCTGAAGAAAACTAAAGAACGGAAAACAGGCTCCTTTCCTCTATTAGTTGTTTGAAGCTCAGAGGTCATCATGAATGACCCACGAACTATACCATCCAGGAAGTTCACAACCGAGAGACAACTTCAGGAGACACAAATGATCACTGATGTTCTTCGTCCCAGGAAGGCCACAGTAATTTGGGAACAACTAGCCACAGCGTACAAGACCACAGCACGCGTCAGCTTTTTATTTGGAATAGGAAATTCTGGTGGTGGCAAGACAACAGGCTTTGGCATGATCTAGGATTCCTTGGATTATACCAAAAAAAGGGAACCAAATACAGACTCACAAGACATGGCTTATACAAGAAGAAAAAGACCTTCAGGAAACACTGAGAGGAACGCAAGAGCAGGACGAAGAAAAGTCAGGGGGACTGCTGGCAAATGGTGAGCCTGAGACTGGAAGACAGAAGTAATGACTCTGCAGTGACTTTATCTGAAGTGATTGTGAGGATTTTTCATGAGGATCAATACACACTCAGAACTTTTCAAAAAGGAATGGCCAACGGGGTCCTGGGGGCTAACCTCACTTATGAGTGAACACTCCCTGCATATCCCTGGTGGCTGCAGGCGTGGGAACACAAAGGAATGCAGGGGGAAAAGAAGAAGGCCTCACTCATTGCCGCTCTGCCACACCGAAACCGCTTAAAGCACAAAGCTGAACAAAAATCAAGATGGTTGCACCGATGCTGCAGCAAAGCTGGATTTTATGTTTTAATTTTTTTTTTTTTTTAATTTTGTAAAAGATTTTATTTATTTATTCATGAGCGACACAGAGAGAGAGAGGCAGAGACACAGGCAGAGGGAGAAGCAGAGTCCATTCAGGGAGCCTGATGTGGAACTTGATCCCAGACTCCAGGATCATGCCCTGGGCCAAAAGGAAGGGGCTCAACTGCTGAGCCACCCAGGCATCCCAAAGCTGGATTTTAAAGTACGCTTTTCTCTCACTCCTGCAAACCTTCCTCACCATCCTTCTTAGCTTGTGGTCTCAGGACCTGGCTCCACCCTGAAAACAACTGCTAAGGCTGGCAGCATATAGACAATTCCTGTGAAACCGGCTAGATCCTCTATTTCCCTATAACCCCCCACCTCAAACCCCTTCCTCGCAGTTTGTGAAGGCCACATCCCACTGCAGCCTCCTCTGCCTGACAAAGCAACAAGCTCTTTATTATTATTTTTTAAAAGATTTTATTTATTTTTTCATGAGAGACAGAGAGAGAGAGAAGCGGAGACATAGGCAGAGGGAGAAGCAGTCTCCTCACAGGGAGCCCGATGTGGGACTTGATCCAGAAACCGGGATTACACCCTAAGCCAAAGGCAGACGCTCAACCGCTGAGCCACCCAGCTGTCCCAGCAACAAAGCTCTTATTCCTCTTTATCCCCAACTGTCTTCAAGTTATATTTGGGCTCCGAAGCACGGGGGGCCAGTTTTCAACATCATCACCACGGGAGGACTGGCTTAGAGGCCTGTACTCATCACTGCCCAACAGCACACAGATGCACCCATGGCACGGCAGTGGCCGCCCTCCGCCCTCAACCAGCTCAGGGCGGGGACAGGTTTTGGTATCTGAGTGGTACTTGGCACAGAGAAGGGAGTGAAAACAGGCAGAAAACCAGCCTGAGGCACTTCACAGCAAAGAAGAATGAAAATGGAAGACAAAAAGAATGAATGAGAAAGCCTCAAGTTCATTTTTCTCTTAGACTTCTGAATGCCTGCAAACAACGGAATTCTGTACTCTCACGAGTAGGTGAGTTACTAAGAACGCAGGAGGAAGTGACTGGATCCTTGGCATTAGCTGGCACGGAAAATGCCTTCAGGTGTACATCAAATGTAAAATCAGGAGAACAGCCTGCCTGCTGCACTGGAGGGAGCAACGTGCTGCCTGTGCCCTGGGATGTGTCGCTGAAGCACGAGAGGCAGAGGCTCGGGGTGACCATGTTCACAACAATACCATGCTAACTTACCCAGATGACTCTGACATGGCAGTTCACCTTCAGCTACCCATGGCTCCTCTCCCTGTTCCAATTTGAGGATCACTTTCGGTTTGGTGCTGTCATACCCTGTGAGAAACAGAGGCAGACTCAGATGGGCTGCTGGGCTCTCTGAACTCTGAGTCTGAGATCCTGTCCCAGAGGCCTAGAGGCTACAGGATAAAATGGGCCGGTTTCGCACCTTTGCAAAGTCAGAATGCTTCAATGGAGGCAAACATACAAATACCCTATCTGGTGCCCAAAAGGAGTGAAAAGGTCCTATCACTTATTTCTTCAAACCTGAGGGAAAAATTAAATAGGCAGTTGCCCCTCATACCCCACCCCCGGGGCAGCAACCCAGACAGCAAGCTCTTCTCACCCACGGAGACGAGATGGCTGTAGTTCTCCAGCATCACATCCCTGTAGATGGTCTTCTCATTGGGCTCCAGCTGCTGCCACTCCTCCTGGGTGAAGTCCACAGCCACGTCCCTGAACGACACTGGCCCCTGTAATGGCATTGCGTTGGAAATAGTAACATGGAAGAGGTGTGCGTGCATAGGAGCTTACCAAGTTCACTGATAAAGCCACCTGTAAACATTGAAAACCTGACTGTATGTTAGACCCTGGAATGAAAACAAACCACAGTGGAAACACACTGCCTCTTGGTTTTCACATGACCCGTAAGAAACCAAACCCCCAAACCAGAAAACCAGAGTTCTTGTTGGTTCAGTTCCAGAGTTTTGCAACTGAACTGAGTTCTGGGGGACATTAAGATGAATAAAATAGCATTCCTGCCCTCAGTAAGCTTCTGGTCTGGCAAGGAAACACAACATGGATAAACAGGCATTTGATCCCTGGACCTTCCCTTCAGCCACCTTTGATGGGGGTCTGCTGTAGGACTGAGGGGGAAAGAAGATGCAGAGGTGTGAACATACCAATGGCAGGAACAGTGGCAGCAGCGACACTGAAGGGGCTGGTAGGAGGAAGAGGGCGGCGGGACCCTTTCTTAGGGGCAGCTCTCTACAGTACAAGATGATTCTCATTCAGGAGAATAAACTGCACAGTTACCTCCCTGCTCCCAAAACAAAACCAAACCCCCTAAAAGTCCAATTTGAAGAAATACAAAAACAGAATCTTGGAACACGAAGGCTGTTCCCTGGGCAGGAATTTCTCTGAGGAGACTCCTGACACAAGGAGTTGAGGAGAAGACGAAAACCCGGAGCTGCTGAAGGCAGGGCTTTACACTCAGCACACACTGGGCGCCAGCAAGAGTGGACTGCGGGCTGCCCTTGAGAATCCCAGGCCCATCAAGAGGGCCCAGAGTCCCTGCTGGCAGCCGAGGTGAAGAGCAAGTAACCACAGGAGCACCTGAGGAGCCAGAGCAGCTCCATTTTTGGTACCCAGAGCAGCCAGATGACAGTTGGCTGTGAAAACCTCTTGGCCGTGGACACCGCGGCCATACACATGGAAGAGTGCAACATACTTCAGGCCTCCACATGGAGGTGGTGGTCACACATTCACTGGCCAAATAGACTTCAGTCTGTGATAAATGTTAAACCGGAAGGAATATGGGTGCAATCCAAGAGTGTCTTGGGCAAACCAGGACACACACATTAACTCCATCTGTGTTGAATGGGTGATCTTCCTGAAGGCAGCTCTCAGAGAACTACACTCAGAGGAAAGCGACTCAACCGACTTAACCGTGTCTCCCAACTTTTGACCGGTTCAAAACAGGGGTGGTGCCTACAGATTCTGTGCCTAAGGAGACACAATCCACAGAAGAAAAAGATAACCTAGAAAATGGGAAAAATATCTGCCAACTATGTATTTGGTAAGGGATTCATACCACAATATAGAGAGAACTCCTAAAGCCCAACAACAGATACCTACATGATTCAAAATGGGCATAAGACCTGAACAGACATTTCTCAAAGACAACACATAGGTGTCCAATAAGCACGTGGGAAAATCCTCCACATCACTAGTCATGAGGGAAATGCAAATCAAAGCCACAATGAGTTACCACCTGCCATCTCTTAAGATGTCTAATACCAGAAAGCCAGGAAATAACACATGTTGGAGAAATTAGAACCCTCGTACACTGTTGGTGGAATGCAAACTGATGCAGCCACTGTAGGCATGAGAGCTCCTCAAAAATTAAAGATAAAATTACCATATGATCCAGCAATTCCACTTTTGGGTATATACTTAAAAGAACTGAAAGCAGGGTCTCAAACGTATTTATACACCCATGCTTGTTGCAGCATTATTCACAACAGCCAAAATGCAAAAGTAATCCAAGTGTCCATCAACATATCAAGAGACAAGTAACACGTGGTCTTTATGTACAATGGAGTAAAATCCAGCCTTAAAAAGGAAGAAGATTCTAGCACCGGCTACATAATCCTCAGTGAAATAAACCAGTTACAAAAAGACAAATACTACATGATTCCATTTAGGTGAGGTACTTAGAGCAGTCATAATCATAGCTACATAATGTACAATGGTTGCCAGGGGCGAGGCGAGGCAGGGTGGGAAGTTAATTATTTAATGGAGACAGAGTTCCAGTTTTGCAAGATGAGAACGTTTTCCATATTGATGGTGGTGATGGTTGCACAACAATGTGAATGTACTTAATGCCATGAACTGTATGTTGTAAAATAGTTAAAATAGTAAACTTTACATAATGTGTAATTTACAATAAAAAAAAAACGGAAGAGGGATCCCTGGGTGGCACAGCGGTTTGGCGCCTGCCTTTGGCCTAGGGCACGATCCTGGAGACCTGGGATCGAATCCCACGTCGGGCTCCCAGTGCATGGAGCCTGCTTCTCCCTCTGCCTATGTCTCTGCCTCTCTCTCTCTCTCTCTCTCTCTCTCTGTGACTATCATAAATAAATAAAAATTAAAAAAAAAAAAAAAAAAAAACGGAAGAAAAAAGCTGAAGTGATGTCTATCTAAATATATTTCCCTAATCCATTAACTTCCAGAGCTCTGCAGTCATCCCCTCCATAAAGAAAAGAGCGAAAAGGGGTCATTATTTGAGTATATTCATGTTAGCTAGTAGTAATTTTTCTCTCAAAAACTGAAAAAATCAAGAATCATCAGCTAATTGAGGAAAACAGTGTAAATAAAAGATAAGCACCAAGATGAGCAGCTCAACAATGATAGAATCAATTTCATAAAGAAAACAACTTACATTTTTTCTAACGATTTACATTTTTCAATAAATTAAGAAGGATACTTCTTCCATAAAAGGAGAACATTCTCCCAAAAGCAGTCAGCAAAGATTACTTAGAAATTAAAGATTAAATAATTTAAATTAAATTATTGAATTTTTTAAAACTCCCAAGAGGCTTAAATAACAAACGAGACACAGAATATGCAATTTAGGAAATCTCTCAGATAACAAGAAATTGAAATGATGGAAAAAGAGCTTGAGATACAAACGCCATATGTGATAGGTTCAAGTTTTCAGAAAGAGAAAACAAGAAGGATGGACACAAAGAATCAAAGACAGAATGGTAAATGATACCTGAGCTGAAGGATAGCATAAGCCTTCACTTCACAAGGGGCCATCCAATTTGCAAACAAGAATATTGGGGGGGAAATACAGATCTAGAAATTTCCTCATAAAATGCCCAAAACCAAAAAATAAAGGAAAAACTTCTAAAAGTTACAGGTGGGGAAAAAATCACCCCTCTAACTGCCTTGGTAGTTAAAAAAACAACCCTGGTAACCCATTCTACTTCTCACCTGAAAAAAAACCCTTGGACAACTGCCTATGACTTGTGAAAGAAAAAAGATTTTGACCCAGAATTGCACAGCAACCCAAGCTATCATTTCAGCCCATGAACATTAGACACTTTCAGGAAAGCAAGGCAATTTATTATCAAAGGAAACACTTCTCTCAAAGTGTTCAAGATATATGCCATTCTAATATGGTTAAGAAAATACTTTTTCCTCCACAAAGATGCTGAAAAAACCTTTAACAATATTCAAAATACATACGTGATTTAAAAAAACCTTCAAGAAAACAGGAATGGATACTTCACTAGCACAAATATACGTATATACACACACTCTTATATCCTACCTAATACGCATAGTATGAGTGATACACATAGACATCTCAATCACATGCAAGCACATTTATGTGTTAGGTTATATGCTCAGGTATATTTATGCAGTCCTCTCAGTTCTAAAGTCAGAGTTTTACTTAATGGACAAACACTAGAAGCATTCCCAGCAAGACCTGGAACAGGACAAAATGCTCACCATCTCCAGCTGGAAAAAACAATTAGAGGCATACTAATCAATAGAGAAAGAATAAAACCATTTCTATTTGCAGGTGATATACTATATCCAGAAAACTCAGAGAATCAACAACAAAACCAACTCAATAAAAGAATATTATTAGGTAAGAGAATACAAAAATCAACACATATAAAGCAACAGCCTGGCTGGCTCAGCTGGAAGAGCATAAGACTCTTGATCTTGGGGTCGTAAGTTTTCGCCTCATGTTGGATGTAGAGATCACTTAACTTAAACACAAGGAAGAAAAAGAAAATCATTAAAAAAAACACACACACACACAAAACCCAACAGCCTTTGTTACATTATTAGACTAAGACAGAATTCAAACATGCACACAGTTTATGGAGTAACAGAAAAGATAAAACTGTTAGTAAGAAATGTACCAGGGGATCCCTGGATGGCTCAGCGGTTTGGCACCTGCCTTCAGCCCGGGGCGTGATCCTGGAGACCTGGGATCGAGTCCCATGACAGGCTGCATGGAGCCTGCTTCTCCCTCTGCCTGTGTCTCTGCATCTCTCTCTCTCTCTGTCTCATGAATAAATAAAATCTTAAAAAAAAAAAAAAAAGAAATGTACCAAATCTATCCTAGGAACATTTTAAAAACACTCCTGAAAGACACAGAAGCACACTGAAACAAATAAAATGAAAAACAAAACAAAACAAAACAAAACAAAACCTCAAAGAACAAATAAAAGATGCTCCTTGTTCCTGGACAGGTCAACTCAATAATACAAATAGGTAAATCACCCTACTCTCAATTATTTTATAGATATGTGATACCAACAAAAATACCAAAAAGCTTTTTTCCTGGAACTAGGTGAGCTAGCACTAAAGTTCATATGGGGGGGGGGGGGGGAGGGAGATCAAGAACTAGGAAAATCGCCAAAAAAAAAAAGAAGCTGTTTAGGAGGCCTAACCCCTACCAGACTTAAAAAACACAACCTTCATGATTAAAAGCATTTGGTATTGGCATATGGATGGAGATGGATCAATGGAATAGAGCACAAAATCTAGAAATAGACTTGTGTTATTACATGACATATCATGAGAATGCGTGATATCATAATACAATATAACAATCCACAGAACTGATTTTTAATAAACACTGTTAGAGCAACTATAGTCATTTGGGCGTGGACCAAACTAATCCATGCCTTATACTATGTAAGAAAAAAGTCCAAGTGAATCACTAATCTAAATATAAAATATTAAACCACACAGAAAAAAAAAATAGGTGAAATTTCCCTATAACCCAGATGTGGGAAAAGGTTTCTAACTATGACTAAAAATATAGGAGTCAGGACTGCTTCCAACCAAGATGAACAAGGAGCAGATTTACCCTGCCTCCTGAAAGCACACTGAAAAACAAAATATACGAAACACTGGTTTTTAAGACATGGATCTTGAAGCAACGAAGGACAGGAATCAGAGATGGGAGATAAACAAGAGGAGGCCTGTTGTTATTGCTAAGAGGACTTCCAGCCCTGGAGCAGGGAGGGAGAACTATGACAGAGGAAGGAAGGATTGACAAACAGGGTAAACACACAGGAAATAACCAGCCATACAGAAAATCATTCATCTACTGAAATGGGCCTAGAACAGATGTGGATGTTACAAGTGGTAGAGAACTTTAAAATAGTTTACAACTGTATTCCTCATGTTCAAAACATTTGAATAGGAAGAGGGAAGACATAAAAAAAAAAAGACTCAAATCAAACTTCTACACATAAAGACTACAGTGTCTGAAATGAAAATTACACTGCACTAGATTAGCACAACACGGAAAAAAACATCAGTGGACAACAAGCATAGCAACAAAAGCTTATGTAAAATGAAACACATACAGAAAAAGGAATTTAAAGAGAATGAAGAGTGTCAGTGGGTTGTGGGACAACTTCGACCAGTGAAACAAACAAGTAAGAGGAATCACTGAAGGACAGATAGAGGCGGGGGGAATATTTGAAGAAATGTGGTAAAAAATTTCCCAAAGTTGATGAAAATCATAAACACACGGATCCAAGAAGTTCAATGATCCCCAAACACAGACATAAAGAAAACAATATCAAGAGATAACACAATCACATTGCTCAAAACCAGGAATAAAGAGAAACATTTAAAAGCAGCTAGAGGAAAAACAAAGACAAAAACCACATAGAGAGGAAAGAAGGTGAGAGAATGATGTCACATTTCTCTTAGAAATGATGTGAGAACACAGTAGAGGAACATGTCTGAAGAATATGAGAAAAACCAGCAAACCTCCCTTGAAACAAAACCAAGGCAAAAAAAAAAAGCATTTTCTGATATGAGAGCTGAAAGAATTCATTAGCAACTACAAGAAATGTTCCAGGGCCCCTGGGTGGCTCATTTGTTGATTTCAGCTCAGGTCATGATCTCAGAGGCCTGGGATCAAGCCCCAAGTCCAGCTCTGTACTCAGAGCTGAGTCCGCTTGGGACTTCTCTCTCCCTCTGCCCCTCCCCTCCACTCTTGCTCTCTCTTCCTCCCAAATAAATAAATAATGCTTAAAAAAAAAAAGTGTTCTAAAATCTATAAAGAACTTATCAAACTTAACACGCAAAAAACAAATAGTCCAGTTAAGAAATGGGCAGAGACGTGAAGAGACATTTTTTCCAAAGACATCCGGCATTCTTTCAAAGAAGATATCCAAAGAAGACAGACACATGAAAAGATGCTCAACATCACTTATCACCAGAGAAATATAAATCAAAACCATGATGAGATATCACCTCACACCTATCAGAAAGGCCAAATAAAAATTCAAAAAACAACATCCCTCTTCTACTGTTGGTGGGAATGCAAACTGGTACAGCCATTCTGGAAAACAGTATGGAGGTTCCTCAAAAAGTTAAAAATAGAGCTACCCTGGGATCCACCAATTGCACTATTGGCTAAGTATTTACCCAAAGGATATAAAAATACAGATTCAAACATTCTGATGTTTATATCCGCATTATCAACACCAGCCAAACTATGAAGAGAGTCCACACTTGATCTTAGCCAAAAGGCCGAGAAGCGATTATGAAGAGAGTCCAAATGTCCATTGAGTAGTGAATGGATAAAGAAGAAATGGTTGACCATAAAGTTCAGGGTCCACTTCTGGATTCTCTATTCTGTTCCAATGATCTATGTGTCTGTTTTTGTGCCAGTACCACACTGTCTTGATGACCACAGCTTTGTAGTACAACCTGAAATCTGGCATTGTGATGCCCCCAGATATGGTTTTCTTTTTTAAAATTCCCCTGGCTATTCGGGGTCTTTTCTGAATATTCGATAAAGGAGGAAAGACTATCCATTGGAAGAAAGACAGTCTCTTCAATAAATGGTGCTGGGAAAATTGGACATCCACATGCAGAAGAATGAAACTAGACCACTCTCTTGCACCATACACAAAGATAAACTCAAATGGATGAAAGATCTAAATGTGAGACAAGATTCCATCAAAATCCTAGAGAAGAACACAGGCAACACCCTTTTTGAACTCGGCCATAGTAACTTCTTGCAAGATACATCCACGAAGGCAAAAGAAACAAAAGCAAAAATGAACTATTGGGACTTCATCAAGATAAGAAGCTTTTGCACAGCAAAGGATACAGTCAACAAAACTAAAAGACAACCTACAGAATGGGAGAAGATATTTGCAAATGACATATCAGATAAAGGGCTAGTTTCCAAGATCTATAAAGAACTTATTAAACTCAACACCAAAGAAACAAACAATCCAATCATGAAATGGGCAAAAGACATGAACAGAAATCTCACAGAGGAAGACATAGACATGGCCAACATGCACATGAGAAAATGCTCTGCATCACTTGCCATCAGGGAAATACAAATCAAAACCACAATGAGATACCACCTCACACCAGCGAGAATGGGGCAAATTAACAAGGCAGGAAACAACAAATGTTGGAGAGGATGTGGAGAAAAGGGAACCCTCTTACACTGTTGGTGGCAATGTGAACTGGTGCAGCCACTCTGGAAAACTGTGTGGAGGTTCCTCAAACAGTTAAAAATAGACCTGCCCTACGACCCAGCAATTGCACTGTTGGGGATTTACCCCAAAGATACAAATGCAATGAAACGCCGGGACACCTGCACCCCGATGTTTATAGCAGCAATGGCCACAATAGCCAAACTGTGGAAGGAGCCTCGGTGTCCAACGAAAGATGAATGGATAAAGAAGATGTAGTTTATGTATACAATGGAATATTACTCAGCTATTAGAAATGACAAATACGCACCATTTGCTTCAACGTGGATGGAACTGGAGGGTATTATGCTGAGTGAAGTAAGTCAGTCGGAGAAGGACAAACATTATATGTTCTCATTCATTTGGGGAATATAAATAATAGTGAAAGGGAATATAAGGGAAGGGAGAAGAAATGTGTGGGAAATATCAGAAAGGGAGACAGAACGTAAAGACTGCTAACTCTGGGAAACGAACTAGGGGTGGTAGAAGGGGAGAAGGGTGGGGGGTGGGAGTGAATGGGTGACGGGCACTGGGGGTTATTCTGTATGTTAGTAAATTGAACACCAATAAAAAATAAATTTAAAAAAAAAGAAGAAATGGTGTATATACACAATGAACTACTTAGGCATCAAAATGAATGGACTCTTGCCATTTGCAATGACATGGATGGAAGTACAGTATACTATCCTAAGTAAAGTAAGTCAGAGAAAAACAAATACCGTATGATCTCATTCATATTGGAATTTAAGAAAGCAGATGAATATATGGGAAGGGGGAAAAAAGAGGGACACAAACCATAAGATTCTTTTTTTATTCTAAAAGATTTTATTTATTTATTCAGGAGAGACGCAGACAGAGAGAGAGAGACAGAGAGAGAGAGGCAGAGACAGAAGCAAGCTTCATGCAGGGAGCCCGACGCGGGACTTGATCCAGGGCCTCCAGGATCAGGCCCTGAGCTGAAGGCCGCTCTAAATCCCTGAACCATCGAGGCTACCCAACCATAAGATTCTTAAGGACTGAGAACACACTGAGGGTTGATGGAGGGATGTGGGTGGGGGAGGGGCTAGAAGGGGGAATGAGTATGAAGGAGGGCACGTGTGATGAGCACAACGTGTCTCATATATGTGGTTAATCACTGAATTCTCCTGAAACCAATACTGCACTGCATTTTCCCTAACTAAAATTTAAATAAAAATTAGGAAAAAAACAAAAACAAAAAACCCCGAGTGTTCAAGAAAGTCCATCAGGCAGAAGGAAAATCACAGGAGATCTAAACCTGGATAGACATAAAACATAAAGAAACCAAGAGTACCAGAAATGGTAACTATGTTATTTTCTTATTCTTTACAAATATAACTCTTTACCTAAAACTCACAATATCTTCGGGGATTCATTCTACCTGTAAAAGTAATATCAACAAGAACATAAGGACCAAGAGGGGAAAAATGGAAATAACAACAAGCTCCCTATAGTTGAAGTGAAACAGTACATTACCTGAAGATAAAACGTAAAATATTAAAGCTGCAATCCCCAAAGCTATAAAAACATAACAGTGTTAGAGCTAATGATCCCGCAAAAGATGTAAAATGGAATAAAAAAAAATACACAATCCATTCGAAGGAAAGAAGTTCACAAAAGCAAAAAGAAACAAAGCCAAAAATACAAAGAGAAAACAAAACCAGACTACAACCTAACTGGTTATATCAATAATCAGATTACATATAAGGTGGTTTAAGCAACCCAATTAATAAGCAGAAACTGTTAGACTGGATTTAAACACCAAAATCCAACTAACTGCACTTCAAATATAAAGATGGAAATAGGGGAGATCCCTGGGTGGCCCAGTGGTTTGGCGCTTGCCTTTGGCCGAGGGCACGATTCTGGAGTCCTGGGATCGAGTCCCACGTCGGGCTCCCTGCATGGAGCCAGCTTCTCCATCTGCCTGTGTCTCTGCCTCTCTCAAGATCTCTCTATCATAAATAAATAAATTAAAAAAAAAAAAAAAGGATGGAAATAGGCTAAAACTGAAGGGTGAAATCACACACAACACGTCTCAAAAGCAAGCCAGACTGGCTACATGACAATGTTATAAAAATATACCACGTCTGGAATTCACCCATCAATCAATATTCTTGATTTTAGTAGGTATAATCTGAAGAGGGACTTGACAGATGACATCTGCTGTCAAATGATTCAGATAAGAATATATATATATATATACACACACACACACAAACACACACACAGCTAATAAAGCAAATGTGGGGAGAGGTAAAAAAACTGGAGTATCTGGGCAAAGGGAACATGGGAGTTCTCTAAGATCCTTGCGACTGTTGTGAAAGTTTGAAGTTTTTTCAACATAAAATGTTGAATAAAAATGAATGTTATCAAATACATAGAGGATGTTGCAAAAGGACTCAGAAACCCATCTGAAGGGATTCCTCTGGTCAAACACAGAACCACTTAGACATCAAACAGAAAAACGACTTCAATGTACTGAAATACTTAAAATATGTGTAAACCCATGAGCTCATAACGGTAACAAAATGAAACAAAGAAAAATCCCAGTTGCTTAGGAGCCCACTGGATATTGTGAAAATAATCTTGTCTGTAAGAACCACAGAACTATTTAAAGAGATGTTGTTCTTTAGGAAAGTATTCTAGCTGGGGAAACAAAGAAATGGTAAACTAACATAGCACCATCTTGTCTCCCCTAAAGAATTGGGGGATCTTGGCAATGAACACCAACCAATAGATGCTAACGTCACAAAAACAAAGGAAGAAGATACGGCCCTCGAGGGGAAAGCGGATAGTAGTCATGAGCAGCAAAGACTTGCAAAAGAACTGAACAGAACTGGGTCAACGTCCAGAGCTAACTACCAATTATAGAAGGCATATGGGTAATGACAAAAGTTGTCGAGTTAGAATGACAGCAACGAGGTCCACACAATCCAGACTACGGGAAACACAGGATAGACAAAATTTCTTCAAAACATAGATTACAAAGCAGTAACATAACACACATACAAGGAAACCATCAGTAAATGATTTAAAAGACTTAGCCACCTGGAGAGAGTGGTCTCTGTGTGTATGCTGATTGAAAAGAACCATCTCAAACACATCCAGAAGATGGCGAAACTTTCAACACCAGATATTATATACTCAGAAAAATAGGTATTGCAGGTTACCCTCACCTACTTTTTCAAACACCCCTGATCAGTTAAAGAGCAAAAATATCTGCAGGTGAACCTTTTTAAAAGCCAAGCAGGGATCCCTGGGTGGCCCAGCGGTTTAGCGCCTGCCTTTGGCTCAGGGCGCGATCCTGGAGACCCAGGATCGAGTCCCACGTCAGGCTCCCGGTGTATGGAGCCTGCTTCTCCCTCTGCCTGTGTCTCTGCCTCTCTCGCTCTCTCTGTGTGTGACTATCATAAAAAAAAAAAAAAGCCAAGCAAAGGGAGACTCCACGAAGAAAAGACACGTGGAAGTAATACGTCAGACGAATGATCACGGGAGGTAAGAGCTGGATGATGTCTGATGCATCTGACTGTACTGAGATCACCGCTAATCTTTTTTTAAAAAGATTTTATTCATTATTTGATAGTGAGCAACACAGTGAGAGAGATAGCAAGAGAGTGAGAGCACACACAAGTGGGGGGAGGGACAGAGGGAGAAGCAGACCCACAAAGCAGGGAGCCCAACTCGGTGTTCGATCCCAGGGCCCCAGCATCATGACCTGAGCCAAAGGCAGACACTTAGCTGCCTGAGTCACCCAGGGGCCCAGGTCACTGCTAATCTGTAGCAATACGTTCCAGAGAGGGGTGAGGACAAAATCAAGATGCTAAGAATTGAAATGGGAACGGCAGTGACTGCATATTTACTAGGGAATACCTCGCTGTATTATGTACTGCACAACCCGAACAAGTAGGAATAACAGAAGCCACCTGAAGGATGCGCAGGCCATTACACGCACGACTCAGCTTTTACCCCTGGACAAAACAGTAACAATGAAAATATGTCTCCTTGGATCACGGTATTTTGGTGCCTGGAAAAATTATACATACCAGGTCCTCGGTTTTGATAAACAAAAAATATGTAACCAGTTGGAATGATTTAATTTGATCATTAGGAAAGCTACCAGCAACTACATCAATTTCACAAACACAGTTTCACAAGTCCTAAGAAACCTTTTAAGCCCACAAGTTAAAAAATTGTTTCCTCTTATAAAAATTGAAATCATGTAACGCACCATACCCTCCTTTTCTCTGACGACCAGGCACATGAGTCAACTATGTAGCCCTACCCCATAACTCTGCACACATGAATTCCACAAAAGACTCTGTGTGCTAATCTGACAGAGTGAGAAGTGCATGTTACATGATAACGTCTTTTATTTCCATACTCCCATTTTAAAATCTGGACCCATATAAATCTGCTGAAATGCATTACAAAACCAAGCACGGACACAGGAAAACTCACCTGGGATTCATTCATTTTCTGCTGCTCTTGGAAAACCATAGACTGTTAACGGTGGACCTGGGGAAGAAGAAGAAATGATAGAAGTCACTGGTCATCCTGCATAATACCTCCAAAGAAATCTCATTCCCTGTGAACACTCAGAAGAGGCTAAAAATGTGAGAAAAGAGAAAGGTACAAGAGAATTGGGGTCCCTCCCACGTATCACGAGGTGATCAGATGCGTTACTCTTTCTTTTTCTTTTTAAGATTTTATTTATTTGTTTATTCACAAGAGACCCAGAGAGACAAAGAGAGAGAGACAGAGAGAGAGAGAGAGAGAGAGAGAGGCAGAGACACAGGCAGAGGGAGAAGCAGGCTCCATGCAGGGAGCCCGACGTGGGACTCCATCCTGGATCTCCAGGATCACACCCTCCGCCGAAGGACCCGTGAAACCACTGAGCCACCCGGGCTGCCCTAGATGGGTTACTCTTCAATGGTTAATATAAACATCGGCTCATTTTTCAAACCGTTGCCTTCATTAAACTAACGCTGAAAAAAACCCTCCTCTTCACGGTGCTCTCTCCGTCTTTCCTTACCTCTTCAAATGACTTAAAATCACGTATGCACAGGAACAGAAAACACCAGGTCTCTAAAGCAGGGTAAAGGTGCATCAAGGCGCACTTGTTTTCAAATGCTCTCCCTTCACTGGCTTGTGCGCTAGCTACACCGAAGAACCTTTTGATCACGAAAACTAACAGGGCGGCCAGCACGCGCGCCCAGGAGCTCAGGCCCGAGAGCAAGCCCACCCACGGACCCCGTCGCCCTGGACAAGCCGCCTCCCTTCTCAGGCCCAGGCTCCTCTGTCAACCAGGCAGCCGCAGCCCGGCCCTCCTCGCACACCGGCCCTGCGCTCCACCGGCAGATGCCCCAGGGCACAACGCAGCCGGCTCCGCACACACTCCTGGGCGCTTAGAGACCCGTCTGCAGGCTGGACAGGGCGACGGCGCAGCAAGCGGGGGACGGGGCAAGGGGAGGCGGGAGCCCCTTGCGCCCCCGGGAAGCCGGGACCCCACGAGTCCCGCGTCCCGGGGGAGCGCCCATCCCTCCCCGCCCGCGCGCACTCTGGCCGCCCGGAAGATCCACAACCGCCAGGAGGCCCGCGAGCGCACGACCTACCCCGTCGGGACCCGCCGAGCTGCCCCAAGGCTCGCGAGGGATCCGGGGCGGGGGCTGCTCCTCCTGCGCCTCCCGGGGCCGCCGTTCCCGGGGCGCCGGCTCTGGAACTAGCGCGCAAACTCACTTCGGGCCGACCACCCTCCGGGGCCCCAAACGGCCGCCTGACGCCTCGCCGTCCTGCGGCCGCAAACCGGCCGGACCCGGGCCCCGCCGCCGCCGCCGCCGCCGCCGCCGCCGCCGCCGCCACTCGACCGCCCGGCTCCTCCGGCCCAGGCCCGCGGGCTCCGGGGCTCGCGCTGGGGGGATCCCGCTCGCGCCTCCGCCCGGCCCGCGCGGACCCGCGCCCGCTGGGTGCCGGCCCGGCCGGACGGCGGACAGCCCCGCAGGTCCCGGGGAATCCTCGGCCGCCGGAGGCCGAAGCCTGGGAACCGCGGCGAGCGGTGACCTGCGCACGCACAGGAAGCGAGAGCAGCGCGGCCGCACTGCGCCTGCGCCAACACGCACACAGGCCGAGCTGCACATGCGCACCACGGCGCCGGCGTGCGGCCCGGGTCCTGCGGGAGCCCCCTGGGGGAGCGGCACAAACACCCGGACTCTGTTTCCCGGGAGTCCAAGCGCCCACACGCTAGGGGACGTCTCGAAAGTCTCCACCTCCTCGGGTGGGTAAGAGGCACCGTGCTCAGAGGATTGACCATCCGGACCTACTGCCCGATGTCCCAGTCGTCTTCGCTCCCGTGAGGAATCGAGGAGACGTGTCGCTTCTAGCAGCGGCTGTGCCTGCGTCCTGGATCCCTGGTCCTTTCCTTGCCCTGAGGTCTGTCTGTCGGCTTGGCACGGAGACTTCCACAAGCAGGAGAGGACGGGGAAGGGTGCACGTGTGCACGTCACTGAACTTTGACAAGTTGCACCAACACACTGGGATACGATTACTACTCAGCAAGGACATAAGAGAGGCGCATGGTTTCTCCAAGAAAGGAGAAGGAAATAGAAAAGGTAGCTTGTCCAAGTTGCACAACGAATGCAAAGTACAGACTGTGGAACAACCGGGTTTCACACACACACAAACCCGAACCATATCCCTGGGAATTTGCCCGTCCGTCCGACGAATTAAATGTCTGTTAGGTTAAAGTGCCATGTCTTGACGAGGAGGTCCTAAGGACAAGGATTGAGCAGTATTTTGGGGGAGAGATTATATAACGGCGCGCCTGGCCAAGTGCTTCTTCGACGCCGCGGGGTGGTGGAGATTAAAAGGAGAATCTCCCGGTCGCCTGGGTGGCTCAGCAGTTGAGCGTCTGCCTTGGGCTCAGGCGGTGATGCCCAGGTCCAGGGTGGAGTCCCGCATCGGGCTCCCTGCAGGGGGCCTGCTTCTCCCTCTGCCTGCCTCTCTGCCTCTCTCTGTGTCTCTCAGGAGTAAATAAATCTTAAAAAAAAACAAAAAACAAAAAACAAAAACCTTCTCCTGCCATCCAGGAAATCCTCTCCACAAATATAGAAAGAAGAGAACGATTGTTATGTTGGTTTAAACGATTCATTTGAGAGAGAGAGGGGGAGAGAGAGCGCGTGAGAGCAGGGGGAGGGGCAGAGGGAGAAGAGGAGAGAATCCCCAGCTGACTCCAGGCTCAGCCAGCAGCCCCACGGAGGGCTTCATTCCACAACCCTGACATCCGGACCTGAGCCCAAACCAAGAGGCAGCTGCTTACCTGGCTAAGCCACCCAGGCCCCCCATCCTACCGTTAAATAACCTTTAAACCAGACTGTGTCGCACATCACAGGCAAACCACTAACAAGTTTGCAAGGAGAACCCGGAGACTTGTCTTTCCTTGTAGCTCAGCCCATAGTTCTCATCCTAAGTGGTAAACCTGTTTCACACCTACAGGACTCGTCAGCACCATTTGCTATGCATTTTTTCATAGTACATCCTAAATTCACCTGGTAATCGGGGTGCTGGTCCATCCTAGTTGTCTCTGTGTGAAGGAGGAGAAAAAAGTTCTTACCTTTCTCTGTCAAGCAGGTAGTTTACAGCTCATAGCAAGATGCCTAGAGACCATGCTTACCCCCTCCCGGAGACACAGAGGGACACTATCTTCCTTGAGGTTTACAGGTCAAAGAGATGGCTCCCAGGCCCTTAAGAACAACCTTCCTGGGTTGTAATGTGGGCAATACAATTGTTTAGCTTCAAACGATATTTAGATACATATGAGATCAACAGAGGAAGTATTTATATTACAAGTTTACTCAGGTAATGCTTTTATCTTTTTAAAAGATTTCATATTCCTGAGACACACAGAGAGAGGGGAAGAGACATAGGCAACTGGAGAAGCAGGCTGCCTGTAGGGGGCCTGTTGTCGTGTTGTGGGACTCCATCCCAAGACCCCAGGATCACACCTGAGCCAAAGACACCCGCTCAACCAGAGCCACTCAGGTGCCCCACTAACACTCTTATGTTTTTGTGGGTTTTTTTTAAAGATTTTATTCATTTGTTCAAGAGAGACACAGAGAGAGAGAGAGAGGCACAGACACAGGCAGAGGAAGAAGCAAGCCCCCGGCAGAGAGCCTGATGCAGGACATGATTCCAGGAGCCCGGGATCACGACCTGAGCCTAAGGCAGATGCTCAACCACCGAACCACCCACGGCCCCCTGCCCGCCGCCCCCCCCCCGTAAATCTCTTCTAAAAAGTAACAGTAAGTACTCTTTTATTTTTTTATTTATTTATTTTTTTTAAAGATTTTATTTATTTATTCATGACAGTCACACAGAGAGAGAGAGAGGCAGAGACATAGGCAGAGGGAGAAGCAGGCTCCATGCAGGGAACCCGACGCGGGATTCGATCCCAGGTATCCAGGATCGCGCCCTGGGCCAAAGGCAGGCGCCAAACCGCTGCGCCACCCAGGGATCCCTGAACTGGACACTCTTAAGGCTCACCCTTCACTCCAGATAGCTAAAATCTGTCGTTTCATATTTTCATCTATCTCCTCCTTCTAGAAACCTATTTAACCTGGGAGGGCAAATCTTCACCTCGTGTGTCCGTCTGGGCCAGAAGCAGCAGACCTGCATCATTTCATATTGTTTAAAATCTCTTCATTCATTAGTATTTATTTATTTATTTATTTTTTTATTATTTATTTATGATAGTCATACAGAGAGAGAGAGAGAGAGAGGTAGAGACATAGGCAGAGGGAGAAGCAGGCTCCATGCACCGGGAGCCTGACGTGGGATTCGATCCCGGGTCTCCAGGATCGCGCCCTGGGCCAAAGGCAGGCGCCAAACCGCTGCGCCACCCAGGGATCCCCATTCATTAGTATTTAAAATAAAAAGTTTTCTCTTTCTGTATTTGGAAAAAACACAAATATTTCTCCCAATTTATCATCGAGCTTTATTTTCTTTCTTTCTTTCTTTCTTTCTTTCTTTCTTTCTTTCTTTCTTTCTTTCTTTCTTTTTCTTCCTCCCTTCCTTCCTTCCTTCCTTCCTTCCTTCCTTCCTTCCTTCCTTCCTTCCTTCCTTTCTTTCTCTCATTCATTCATTCATGAGAGATGCACACAGAGAGGCAGAGACACAGGTGGAGGGAGAAGCTGGCTCCCCCAGGGGAGTCCGACGGGGGCCAATCTGGATCTCAGGACCCCAGGACCATGCCCTGGCCAGAAGGCAGAGACCCAACTAAAAAGCCACCCAGGCGACCCAAGTCATTGATCTTTTTAACCTAATGTTTTACTTTATTTTCTGTCATATGTATATTGTTTCTGTGTTCAAATCGTTCACTTCCTCTTCATACTTTTCATCTGTTTAGACACTGTCTTTGAAGAAGCCTTTCCCACCCTTAATTTCCTAAGTAGTTGCCTCGGTTTGCTCCCGTTTATTTTTCTCTCTTTAATGCATCAGTTTTATTAAGCTAACTGACACCCATCTTCAAGATTTGTAAATCATTCTTCTCTTGAAGTCTTTCCACCATGTTTTCCAAAATGAACAGTCACCTTGACCAGGAAATGCCAGAGGCTAAGAAAGCTCAAGGTTCTAATCTGTGTGAAAGAACCCGTTCTTCTTTGAAGCCTCCGGACATGGACGCGTCTTGCTTTGGGGAAAGGGGCAGCAGAAGTATCAGGAAAGTGACTGTCAAATCTGAATTCCCTCTTCTTCAAAAATACTGTGTGGATCTGCCTACAGGGAAGCTGTAACAAAGTAAGACAAACCAGGCAGCTTTCAGGCTGTCACGACAAATGTACATTCTCTCACTGTTCTGGAGGCTGGGAGTCTGAGATTCAGGTGTGGGCACGACAAAAATACATTCTCTCACTGTTCTGGAGGCTGGGAGTCTGAGATTCAGGTGTGGGCAGGGCTGGTTCCTTCTGAGTGCTGTGGGGGAGGGGCTGTTGCATCCTCCCGCCCTGGCTGGTAGATGTCAGTCTTCTCTCCCTGTGTCATCCCATTCTCTTCTCTGTACTTGGATGTTTGCGTCCAAATTTTCCCTTTAAAAAAAAAAAAAGTTATGCATTCATTTTACAAAGAGAGGACAAGCAAGCCAGGGGAGGGGCAAACGGGGGGGGGGGCAGGGAAAGGGAAAGAGAGAGAGAGAGAGAGAGAGAGAGGAGAGAGAAGCAGACACCCCTCTCGGGTGTGGAACAGACACCTCTCTGGGGCTTGATGTGGGGCTCAATCTAACAACCTTGAGAGCAGGGCCTGGACCAAAATCGAGTTGGATGCTCAACGAACTGCGCCCCCCAACCCCCCCCTCAATTTTCCCTTCATAAAGGACAGCATGCTACAGACCCCACTTTACCTTGGTTTCTTCCATAAGGACCCCACCACTGAATACAATCACATTCTGAGGTACCAGGGCGTGGTACACATGAATGGGGTGGTGGGGGTGCGAGGGGGCACACAATTGAACCCTAGCATTTGTACACCTGGTCATGTCAAATTGGCTCTCTCACTGCCTTGGTTATGCTGTAAGGGAAGAGCGCTTACACATTATCTTATCTAAGTATTTTAGTTTACAGGTGAAGAAACGGGGGCCTGGAAGAAGGAAGGATTTGCCTAGGGGCACAGGCTGCTTTGTAACAAAACCATATCGTTCCCACCTCCCCACCACCCCCATCTTTTAGCCAGGTATTCTATCTCCTGCTTTATGTCCTCCAGATTGTCTATCCTCAGGAGTCTGGGCAGACAGAGAAGGGGACAGAGTGAATAGGTTACAGGATTTGAATCAAAACACCTGAAGTGAATCCTGGGGTCCGCTTTGGTCTTTTGGGTTTCACAATCCTTGTTTCTAGAAAACAAATCCTAGTACCCTGCTCTCTCAACGCAGCAAAGAAAAGGAGGAGCCATTCCTCCTGCAAATGTCTTATAAAGGATAGATCTTTGATTGAAAACAAGATTTGCAAACAAACATGGGAAAATTGGTAAGTAGACACCATTTCAGAACATTTCAAAGAGGCGATAATAACAGACGATACACCTTAACCTGACTTTGGGACCCACCAAGTATATGTCAGCCGGGGTGCAGGGGAGTATAAAAGTCAAAGACTAAGATTTACCTTTAACACTGAGCTTCAGACACCAGATCTTCGAAGTCGGTATCCAGAACCTCTTCCCGTCTCCCCATCCCAGAGTTCTGTTCTGTGAGTTAGCACTGCAAGCCGTCTTCCTAGGGTGTCTCTAGGTCTTAAGGGTCACAGAAGGGAAACACAGAAACCATTACTCACTAGAGAATGACAGGCCAGGGTGAGCAGCCCCTGGCTAGCTGTGACTTAGTGGAGAGGGCAGGTGTTGTTGTTGTGTGATTTTTTTTTTTTCTTGAGTTTTCATTCATTTATTTGAATGAGAGAGAGAGAGAGAGAGAGAACACAGGCAGCGGGGAGAGAGGAAAGCAGGCGCCCCATGAGCAGGGAGCCTGATATGGGGCTTCAATGGGTGCAGACTTCCAGTTTGAGGGAAGATGACCAAGTTCTAGAGACGGAAGTTGCTGATGGCAGCACAACAACGCAAATGTGCTTAAGGCCACTTAATGATACGCTCACCAGTGATTAAAATGCTGTATTTTATGTTGTGTTATTTTATCACCAAAAGAAGGAAAGAGCAAGCAAGACTCAGATGCCCAGGTGAAAAGCAGAGGAAGGAGGTACGAGGTGTGGAAGAAGCTTCCCCTGATACCACAGGACAGCCAGTCAGTTATTTTGTGACTGCATCTGTGCTCCTGGGGGCTTCCCACCTTCTCAATAAAACAGATTCTGCCTCCAATTGGAGGTTTTTCCACTCAGCCTTTGTGGGCACGTCACAGTTTATTCATAGGATACACAAGGAGTAGTGAAATTCCTAGGTCAAGGGTAATACACATGCTCAAAATTTTACATGCAAGCTAGAGCTGATTAACTGCAATCAAGGGGCAGGTTTTGGGTGATCCACGGACTTCTGAAGTCGGGGACAGCATCTGATGTGTGTGGGAGCACACGTACAATTTTCTAGGAGTAGGCTCTCAAAATACCTCTCGGGCTCAGGGACACCGGAGAGTAGAGCATGAACGCTCCCCCAGCACAGAATCCCCAACACAGCATCAGTAAAACAAGTGAGAGAGCTCTGCCAAATTAAGCGACGTAAACTAACTTTTCAATCCAACAAGTCCATGTGCCTGGACCTTCCCTACATACTTATTTCACTCTTGTAAGATCTTACCTTCCCTCGTCTGTTTCCTCCCTCTGCTGCCAGACTGCACCGTGAAACAGGAATAGAAGGATGCAGAGAGCCCCGCATCTGCTGGAGAGGAGTAGAGTGATCCAGACACCCCGAGGACAGTTTTGGAGGACGGTTGCAGGCTGGATCGGCGACCTGAGATAGCCTTGATCCTGAACTCCAGAAGTGGACCTCGGTCTCGCAGTTGCACGTGTCTTCCTTCAAAATGGCTGCCAGGCTGGAATGGTGCATGACATCAGAGGCTTCTGACCTTCCTGATTGGAAAGACTGGACTCCATGGTTCTTGGCAACGGAGGTGGACAAGAGCATCTTCGCAGGGCATGTCCATACTCCTAGCTTGGCCCCGGCTTAGAGAAGGGATAACAGGGCTTGGGTTCACCCAGAAGCCAGAAGGGGAGTTTGAGAAGAGGAGGGTCTGAGTCTCCTGGGAGGGCACAAAGAGCTTGGGAGAAATCATGGCCAGTTGTCAACCGTCCGCCCAGTCTGAGGGCCAGAGCCCCCAGCCTAGCACATCAGGGTACCCCCCGGAGGCCGTGGTAGATGAAGAAAGCCCAGGACCATCAGGTGAGGAAGCAGGAGGGAGAAGGGACTTGACAGGCTTGACTAGTGAGTACAAATGGGTACAGAAGCCAGGAAGGTGTGTCTGACTAGACTGCACGTGACAGGAGAGATTCAGAAAGCCAGGGGTTGGAGAAGAGAGCACGGGAGCCGGGGACAAGGGTATCGCACTGGAAGGAAAACCCAGGAAGCAAGGAAGGAGGGTTAGGAGATGACATCCAAAGAGGAGATAAAGGAAGACAGGAAATTATCCCATTATCCTCATGGGAGAAATGATCTACGAGGAAGAGTTTTGAGGGCGTGGTGGGGGGTATGAAACAGTGGCAAAGATGAATGGGGGCAAATGCATATGAATGAAGGACAAAGATGAAAGGTGGTTTTGGAGAGGCCAATCATCTATGAGGCCACAGAGAAATGAAGAGGGAGTTTGGGTTTGGGGGTGTGGAAAGCGTGGCTGAATTCCAAAGACAGAAGAAGCTTTGTACTGTAGCCTGGTTTCTTCACTCAGCCCCCTTTGCAGACCCCTGCCCCTTGCCTCAGTCCCGCGGAAGGAAGAGAGACATCGAATCCGATGAGGAGACAGCCCCTGAGGCCAACGACATCTGGGTGGTGGAGACACTGAGTGGCCTCAAGATGAAGCTGAAGAGACAGCGGCTATCTTCAGTGCTCCCTGAGCACCACGAGGCGTTCAACAGGCTGCTCGGTAGGAACAGCACCCTCCAACCTTATTCTTTTTTCCTGAAAACACTAGAAACTTCCAACGGCGACGCTTTTCCAACGGAAAATAATTCTTTGCAGGTCGCTGAGCTCTCTCTCCCCATCCTTGGAGGACTCCATACTGACCCCTCATCGGGGACACTTAAAAATGACAGAGGGATGAGAAAGCTTAGCTGCAGTTGCACTCCTGAGACATCTTAGCGCTTACTGGCCTTTTGAATCTAAGTGCCTTCGGCTGGGTCGGGGCGGGGGCGGGGAGGGGAGGACAGGCCATCTTTGTACCCCGATGCCACTGTGGAATGAGAAAATGACAGCGGATGATGTTATGGTCTCTGCAGTGGCACATCCATGCATGATGAGACAGCATCACTACTTACTTCAGATCCCATCCTGCAGATGCACTGCTGACACCTGCCTCTCTCTCAGTCACCCGACAAGGGGGAGCCGCCAACTTTTCTTGGCCAGTCCATGGTCTTTTCTCCCCTCTGCCCATCAGCCTCACCCTTGGCTACATCCTGAAACTTCCCCAGGGGAGGTACTGTTCTCTTTGCTCTGGAACGTTCCCACAGTAACCCCATTCCAGTTGCCAACTTGACAGACATCTGCCCTCTTTTCACAGAGGATCCTGTCATTAAAAGATTTCTGGCCTGGGACAAAGATCTGAGAGTATCCGACAAGGTATTGTTGTTCTCCACTAAGATAGACTCTTGCTCCAACACCTGTCCTGGGGCAGGGGAAAGCCTCCTCAACCCTCTCTCCAACCTCATGCCTACCAAGACTTCTGGTCGGGGACCTCGTGGCTTTTGCAGAATCCCTGGGACCTGAGCACCAGGTGTGCCCCTCTGGCTGTTGCTACCTTAAGTCCCTTTGCCTCTCTGCTCTTGGGGGGCTTCCTTTGGCTCCAGCTTATCAAAGACCCTCCTGAAGCTGGCTGTCCTAAACACAAGCCCTCAAACCAGCACAACCTCCCGTCCTGGGAGCACCTGAAACTCTTCCCTTGCCTTCCCCAGTTTGTAACCAACTGTCTGACACCAAAGAAGCAGGTTCACCCAACATGTCAAAGAGGCACCACCTGCTCCAGCTTCCTGTCCCCTCACCTCACTGGTCTTCCTCTCCCAGGATGGGACCCTTCTATGACGGCTTTTCTCCTCTTTCCGCCAGTATCTCTTGTCCATGGTCATCGCCTATTTTAGCCGCGCTGGTCTCTTCTCCTGGCAGTACCAGCGAATTCATTTCTTCCTGGCACTGTGAGTATTTCGCCTCATCCATCAGCAGTAGTCAATAACCTGGGAGGAAGGAGGGCAGAAGTGGGACTCTGATCGTTCGGCTCTTTTTTTCAACCTGTTTGTAACTCTTTAAATCTTGCGGGTTTTATTTATTTATTCATTTATCTTTTTTTTTTTTTGAGCTGTTTAGTCTGTGTATAAAAACAGTAGAATTAGAGTATAGGGGTTTTTTATACTATTATTTGCAAACACAAATGCCCCTAACATCAGCTAAGAGACCCCCTGAAGAGAAGGAAACAAAAACTCTCCAAAGAGGAGTGAAGGAAAGAACAGACGCTGCCTTGCCCCAAGCAACTAGGCTCAAGCAGCAGCCAGTTCTGATCCTTGAGATCTGTCTTCTTCCCATGGCAATACCAAGCATAACTGTCCTCCTCCTCTGCATTCCCAGCACAAATGCCTCAATTCAGCCTCAAGACATAGCACAGATCTGTCGTAAAGGCTCCCGCTGGTGTTTCTTACAAATCCGTCCCAAGCCAGTGGGTGCTATATGCCTGAAGTCTTTCCAAAGCATCGTCTCCTGCTCTGCGCTCCATAACAATCTCATGGGCCAGGGGTGCTAGTGGTCAAGGTCAGAGTTTCCAGCTTAGCTCCAACCCCCTCGTCTCCGTCCAACTTGTGCACCCTCTTCGTGTTTCATCCTTCCAAGGACCCTTCCCTCCGTTTCTGTACTGTGTTTCCTGTCTAGGTGATTTTGCACGTCTCCCTGAAGAAAACGACCTTTCCTCAAGATTGATTCCAACCCCAAAATCTTCAGATGCCCCCCTAACCTCCCTGACTTCTGCACCCTAGTAGCACTTCTGTTAAAATTCTAGTCTCATGGGCATTTTGGACCACCGTTATTTCTCATTCACTACCCTCTTCTCTCAGACAATTCCTTACATTTTGCAAATGTTTAAGTTAGGTCGGGTCTACGAGGAGGTAATCAGTATTGCCCTTGACCGTGAGAGAAAGCATTCATTTATTCATTCAACAAAAACTTACAAAGTACATCTGATGTGCCAGGGAGCATGAGGCGATGGGAAGAGAGAAACAAGAAGTGCATGTTGAATTACTGCACCTACATGAACCCAGTCCTATATTAGTCATTTGGGAGGAAAGCCAGGACTACAGAAATAGAGCAGGAGCTGTATACATGCCCCTGCTCCACAGGGCGACAGGGGTGTGCACAGACAGGCTGAAGGGAAGGGGGTGGGCTCAGGGATGGGAAAACAGAGCAGCATATGCCCTCAAGCTTCTGGGTGAGTTGTCTTTCTCCTCAAAGCGGGAGAAGTCTCTGCCCAGCCGTGCCTTCTTGATGACTGGGGGGCGCTCTACGACGCTGGGTAGGAAGCCGACTGCATCTTTTCTGGGAAGCTGAGCTCAGGTGGGGGGTCCTTCCTGTCCTGCTCCTCCTGACCAGCAACCTCATGTCTTTCTCCAGCTACCTGGCCAATGATATGGAAGAGGACAACCAGGCCCCCAAACAAGCCATCTTTTCATTCCTTTATGGGAAGAACCGATCCCAGCGTCCCTTGTTCCACAAACTGCGATTGCAATTCATCCGATCCATGGGCTGGAGGACCAGGGTGTCCAGGGAAGAGTGCGAGGAGGTGGGTGGGCTGTGGGGATTTGGGGTGGGACAATGGAAGGGGGGGGGACATGGAGGGACATGGGATTCAGGACGAGACTGCAGAGTGGGAGGGAGGGGGAGTCCACCTGGAGGTTGTCTTCTCAGGGATCTCTTTGTCTTCCAGATCCAGGCTTTCGATCCAGATCTGTGGGTGTGGGGGCGAGATCGCACCCTCATACCCTAGAGGGACCATGGAGGCCCGAGGTCATCGGCCTGAGGGGAGGTATGTCTGTGTCCTCACGGGTCCAGGCACCATGACTTATTGTGTATTGAGGAAATCTGAGGAATCCAATTGCTAGACCACGCTCCTCTCCCCTGCCCCACACATGAGCCTTCCCACACACTGTAAAGTCGAGCAGCCACGCAGCCAGACGCTGACTCAGGTCCCAGCCACATGCTCACAACCACACATAGGCATGACCTCAGGGAGATGTGTGGGGGCCAGACTAGGGAAAACCAGTTTGTCACAGAGGCATGGCTGAAATAATTCCATTCACGGCAATGGGGCCCAAATGATAGCTTTCATGAAATGTTGATTTTCTGTGGAAAGTGAGTAAGTTTTCAATTGATTCCATAAATTGTGTACTCACTTTCTTTCTTTCTTTTTTAAGAGTTTATTATCCAGGGCAGCCGCGGTGGCACAGCGGTTTAGTGTCGCTTGCATCCCGGGGTGTGCTCCTGAAGACCCGGGATCCAGTCCCGCGTCGGGCTCCCTGCGTGGAGCCTGCTTCTCCCTCTGCCTGGGTCTCTGCCTGCCTCTCTCTCTCTGTGCCTCTCATGAATAAATAAGTAAAAATCTTAGGGAAAAAATTTATTTATCTATTCATGAGAGACACAGACACAGAGAAAGAGAGAGAGAGACAGAGAGAGAGACAGAGAGATAGAGGCAGAGACATAGGCAGAGGGAGAAGCAGGCTCCACACAGGGAGCCTGATGTGGGACTCGACCCCGGGACTCCAGGATCATGCCCTGGGCCGAAGGCAGGCGCCAAACCGCTGAGCCACCCGGGGATCCCCAGACTTTCTAATTCATTTTTGGCCTTTCATCCCTCACAGGTATCAACCACAGGGACTTATTTACAACAAAGTATATGTCTAACAGTAGGATATTTGATGGAAGAGTCGACCTATCTAGTAATACAAAAGAAATTATGTCTAGTTATGCTTTCATCCAAATTTCCTTTCAAGCACATTGCTTACGGACAGATTGCCTGTGCATTTTTCATGTTCCCTGCCTGCTTCCGGACCAGTGTCCCATTTTGTTCCATTATACCTTTCCCCTCAGGTTTTTGGTCAAGGAAGTTTGTCAGAACAAGTGAAGCTTAAGAAATAATAGTTTCAGCATGGCTTATTGTGATCGACACATAAACTTATAGATTTGGGTAGAGGATTAAGTAAAGATTGGGTTTAACTCATGTGAACTATAGCTCTGTTAGTCCATTTAGGCTCCTACATCAGAGGACTACAGAGTAGATGGATGGCTTATGAACAACAGACATTTATTTCTCACAATTTGGAGGGGACAAGTCTGCGATCAGAGTGTCAGAACCTTTACTGGGTTGGTCAGACCTTTCCTGGGTTGCAGATTGCCACCTTCTGGCTGTGTCCTCACATGGTGGAAGGGGAGAGCCAGGTCACTGGGGTCTCTTTTATCAGAGCACTAATCCCATTCAAGATGGCCCCACCCATGCCCTAATCATCCCAGTGGCCCCATCTAGCACCATCACCTTGTGGGTTAGGATCTCAATATATGATTGGGGTGTGCGTGTGGGATACAAACATTCAGACCACATAGCACTGACCAACTTTAGGACTAGGTGTTATGGTTGAACATCGGGATGTAGGGTTAGAATGGGGGATTAGGCATCTGGACTCATGGTTCATGATGTTGATGTGTGAGTGATGTTTGCGGTATGGTGATTAGTTCAGACTCTAAGTAGCACAAAAGGACCAAGGTGAGTGTCCAGTCTAAAGCAACATCCTCTCAAGGTTGTTTGTTTTGGTCCCTGAACAGAATCACCTAGAGCCCTGGCTATAAAGTAGATGACTGGGCCTGTTCTTAGGTACATGAAGAAGTTTTTGGAGCCAGGATCACCAAAGTCCAAAAGTCATACTTGAAAATGAACTGGGGTTTAGAACGAATGATTAGGGATAAAGTGGACTTATAAATTCGTCTCAACTCTGATTACAATGAACTGAGAAGGTGAATAATCTCTATATCTGGAGAGTTGCCTCCTTACAATCTGACGTCCTTCCTCTCTTTCTCAATTGCAGATCCCTGAGCCCCGGGGAGACGCACGTTTTCAGTAGGAAGTCAGGAACACAGGAGTTTCTTTCACAGATAATCTAGAAGAACCCAGGACCTTCCAGAACGAGCTCAATGGAGTTATCGTGTTGTACTCCTAGGAGCTGGGAGTCCATGGAGGAGTCCATGGAGAGACAAAAAGAAACCAGGGTTTTTTCACGTCCATCCCCTCCTGGGCCACCATCAAATATTTCACATTACTTAATTTGAATCTCTGCTGAGGTAGAGGTTGGAGGTCCCATTTTTCATGCACTGGGACAAAGGTGAGGAGGAAATTACCTCAAAAATATAAAATTAGAACCCAAAGGATTGTGACAGCCAAACATACGTCAGGAATTTCAGTTGTTCATTTTGAAAATGTTGCCCTTAGATTATACTTGTTTCTCTAGTTTTTATTTACGTATTTATTTTAAATAGTTCTGAAACAGTCATAGTTTCCAACATATGCTGTTCCAACGTAGTTTTGTGATGAGATTTCAGCTGCTGCATAACTATAACTTTGTTTACATATTCTGGATAGGTTTTGTTTTTATTATACTTATATAATACATCAGTTATACTTATAACCAGACGGGTTAGTTCCCTCATGTTCTTCTAACTGTAAATGTTTGTTTGATAGTCTTCGTTATTAAACTGTGAGAACCAGGTGTCATTTTTTAACTTGCCTTGATGACATGTTTGTATGTTATTTTAGGTTATTAAAGAGGACACTGAAAGGTGTCTCTCGGGGAATCATAATAAAGAGATGTCTTCTTCCCTTCATGATGTTTGTGGTCATCACAATCAGTCTCATCTGTTCACTGTTCAATGATACTGTCGCTTAATGGGGATGTGGTCATTTAGCCACGTTTTTCTTTTCCTTTCCTTTTTTTTTTTTAATATTTACGACTATGTGTCAAGAATTTATTTTAGATTAAGGTGGATAGTGCTGATTTCTCTTCAAGAGGACATGGCCTCCATATTCTTCTTCTTTTAAAAAACAAACACTTCAATTAATTAACATATGATGGATTATTGGTTACAAAGGTAGAGGTCAGTGATTTATCAGCCTCATGTAACACCCAGTCCCTCCTTAATGTCCCTCCTGAATGTCCATCACAGAGTCGTCCTATTCCCCCACTCCCCTCTCTTCCAGCGACCCTCCATTTGTTGCCTATGATTAAGAGTCACTTATGGTTTGTGTCTCTCTCTGATATCGTCTTGTATTTTTTCCTCTCTTCTCCTATGCTCCTCTTCTTTGTTTCTTAAATTCCATGTTTAAGTGAAATCATATGATAATTGTCTTTCGATGATTTTTTTCGCTTAGTGGAATAGCCTCTAGTTCCATCCATGTTGCTGTAAATGGCAAGACTTCACGTTTTGATGGATGAGTAATATTCCATTACAAACACACACACACACACACACACACACACACACACACACACACACACACACACTACGTCCTCTTGATCCATTCATCTGTTGTAGACATCCGGGCTCTTTCCATAGTTTGGCTCCTGTGGACATTGCTGCTATGAACATTGGGGTGCAGATGCCCCTCTGCATCACTACACTTGTGTCTTTGGAGTAAATACCCAGTAGTGCAAATGCCGGGTCATACGGTAGGTCTATTTGGAACTTTCTGAGGAACCTCCAGAGTAGCTACACTAGCTTACGTTACCACCAACAGTGTACAAGGGTCCCCCTTTCTCCACATCCTTGCCAACGTCTATCATTTCCTGACTTGTCAATTTTAGCCACTCTGACTTGTGTGAGGTGGTATCTCAGTGTAGTTTGATTTCTATTCCCCTGATGCCGAGGCATGTGGAGCGTAGTCTCATGTGTCTGTCGGCCATTTGTATGTCCTCTTTGGCGGAATGTCTGTTCATGTCTTCTGCCCATTTGAGTTTTAAAAATATTTTGTTTATTTATTCATGAGGGACACAGAGAGAGAGGGAGAGACACAGGCAGCGGGAGAAGCAGGCTCCTCGCAGGGAGCCTGATGTGGGACTCAATCCCAGGACTCTGGAATCATGACCTGAACCAAAGGCAGGTGCTCAACTGCTGAGCACCTTTTTTTTCTTCTCCCCATTTCTTGTTGGATTATTTGTTCTTTGGGTATTGAGTTTGATAAGTTCTTTATAGATCTTGGATACTAGCCCTTTATCTGATATGTCATTTGCACATATCTTCTCCCATTGTGTTGGGTATCTTTTGGTTTCCTCGACTGTTTCCTTTGCTGGGCAAAAGCTTTCAATATTCATGGAGTCCCAATAGTTCATTTTTGCCGTTGTTTCCCTTGCCTTTGGAGACATGTGTCATAAGACGTTGCTGCAGCAGACGTCACAGAGTTTGCTGCCTGTGTTCTCCTCTAGCATTTTGATCGACACCTGTCTCATAGTTAGGTCTTTCATCCACTTTGAGTCTATTTCTGTGTATGGTGTGAGGAAATGGTCCACTTTCATTCTTCTGCATGTGGCTGTCCGATTTTCACAGCACCGTTTGTTAAAGAGACTGTCTTTTTTCCACAGGATATTTTTCCTGCCTTGTCGAAGATTAGTTGAAGGTCCATTTCTACATTCTCTATTCTGTTCCATTGATCTATGTGTCTGTTTTTGTGCCAGTACTATGCTGTCATTTGAATATTGCTTTGTAACAGAGCTTGAAGTCTGAAATCGTGATGCCACCAGTTTTTCGTTTTGTTTGTTTGTTTGTTTGACACTCCTTTGGCGGCTACTCAGGGTCTTTTCTGGTTCCATACAAATTTTAGGATTATTGGTTCCAACTCTGTGAAATAAGTTGATGATATTTTGACAGGGATTGCACGGAATGTATAGACTGCCCTAGGTAGCACAGATGTCTTAACAACATATGTTCTTACAATCCATGAGCATAGAACGTTTTTCCATTTCTTTGTATCTTCCTCAATTTCTCTCATGAGTGTTCTACAGTTTTCTGAGTACAGATCCTTTGCCTCTTTGGTTAGGTTTATTCCTAGGTATCTGACGGTGTGGGGTGCAATTGGAAACGGGGGAGACTCCTTAATTTCTCTTTCTTCTGTCTCATTCTTAGTGTATAGAAATGCAGCTGGTTTTTGTGCATGGATTTTTATTTCCTGCCACTTTGCTGAATTCCTATACAAGTTCTAGCAATTTTGGGGTAGAATCTTTGGGGCTTTCCATGTAGAGTATCATGGCATCTGCAGAAAGTGCGTTTGACTTCTTCTTTGCGGATTCTGATGCTTTTTACTGCTTTATCTTGTCTGTGGAGGCCCAGACTTCTCGTACTGTGTTGAACAGCAGTGATGAGGGTGGACATACCTTCTGTGTTCCTGACCTTAGGGGAAAAGCTCTCAGGTTTTCCCCATGGAGATGATATTTGCTGTGGGTCTTCCGTAGATGTCAGCCACATTTCTTAACTTTCAAAACTAACTCTCAGTTATTTTTCATGTAGAAAAAACTGAAGACAAGGAGGATCTTCAGCTGGTGTCTTCTTTTGTTTAAAGATTTATTTATTTTGGTGAGAGAGAGGGCAAACACAAGCAGGGGGAGGAGCGGAGGGAGAAGGAAAAACAGACTCCCCACTGAGCAGGGAGCCTGACCTGGGGCTCCATCTCAGGGCCCCGGGATCATGACCTCCACTGAAGGCAGGTGCTTAGCCAACTGAGCCACCCAGGCACCCCCTGAGCTAATGTCTTTAAGTAGGAAACGAGAAGATATTGAGGGAGAAAAGGGGGGAGAAAAGGAAGATAGCGCTATGGGGACCTAGACAGTAATCTGAAATTTACAATGAAGGCAAGGTGACTCGGCAAGATTACGCATTCCAGGAGATGGTCCAAGGCAAGCAGATCCAGGAGTGCAGGGAACACAAGCATTCTGTGTTCAATATTCAATCACAGAAGGCGTCCTTTGCACAACCCCCAATTCCAGTTTTTTTGTGGCAGAAGAAAAAAAACAGTGTGTGATGAAATGGTAACAACTGCATAGAAATGACGGCTTTGGAGAACTTTCTGAGAAGCACAATAAGATAAGAGGAGCTAAAGCTGTCAAATAAGATAAGCATGGAGAAGAAAGAGCTAATGACATGAATCCTGCATTTTGGAGAAAACCATCTTGGGCAACGGTAGCAGCAGAGAACACTTTAGTGTCCTCAGGATGCATCATGCTCCTGGCACATACATACATGTGTATCACCAGTCAGGAAGCTCACCCAAGTGTGGTGACCGGAATTTTTACTGAAGTTTCATTATGGGAGTGTGATTAATTCAATCATTGGCCATACGCTGAACTCAATCTCAGGCTCCCTTCCTTCCGCTAGAGATTGGGCTGATATCAAGTGGTTCAAAAGCCCCAACCCTGTTGGTGTTCCTGATATAGCCGGCCCCTATCCTTAGCATCAACTCAGGTTTGGTCCAAGAGGCCTACCAGGATAACAAACACTCCCATCACTTAGGCAATTCCAAAGATTTAGAAGCTCTCTTCCAGGATCCAGGCAGAAGACCCAGACAAATTCCTTCCACAACACATTGGCTATGGTCAGGAGTCTGTCAGAACTCAGGTGGTCAGGGAAGATACAGATTTGAGGACAGATCAATCACAGGAGATACCGGAGAAGTTAAACAGATAAGGATTGAAGTAATGGGGTGCTCACAGGGATTTGGAATAGCCCAGGTGATGCGAGAAATTTAGGATATGAATATAGGTGCACCTATATGTCTCTATATAGGAGCACCTAATGACAGTGAGCAACTGAGGAAAGAGAAGCCAAAGGAAAAACCGTGTTTGTGTGTGCGTGTGCGTGCGCACTTGCGCGCGTGTGCTGCGGTGGGGTTGCAACTCTAGTAAATGACATGAGCTGATAGGCATGGAGCGATTTCAGAAAGTGAAACCACCAAGGTCAAAAGGGCAAGGGACATTAAAATCTAATTAGAGCAGCTCTAGAACAGGGACAACATTAAGAAGTGGGACACACAGTTGATGGACTCAGGGTAGCAGAGAGACTAGATTGTGCAGACATGGAAACAAAGAGGAAAAACACTCTGACAGCTTGGAAACAGACACGACTTATGAAACATCTAGGATTTAAAATGTATATTTAGGAAGCTCTAGGCCTCTGTAGGATGGCAGGTGAAGGCAGGTTAGGAAACAGCTCAAATGACCTCAAGGAAATGATGCAAGAAACAAGATGATGGTTCCAAACAATAAAGAAATAGCGAACAGGCGGCAAGAGAACAGATGCGAGAAGACAGTAGAGGAACATGCCTGAAGTACAGGAGATAAACCAGCAAAGCTGCCTTGAAACAAAACCAAGGCACAAACACACACACACACACACACACACACACACACACACACACACAAAAGCATTTTTGGACATGAGAGCTGAAAGAATTCATTAGCAACTACAAGAAATGTTCCAGGGCCCCTGGGTGGCTCATTTGTTGATTTCAGCTCAGGTCATGATCTCAGAGGCCTGGGATCAAGCCCCAAGTCCAGCTCTGTACTCAGAGCTCAGTCACCTTGGGAATTCTCTCTCTCCCTCTGCCCCCTCCCTCCACTTGTGCTCTCTCTTTCTCTCAAATAAATAATCCTAACAACCACCAAAAAAAGGGTTCCAAAATCTATAAAAAAGGACTTATCAAACTCAACATCCAAAAAGCAAATAGTCCACTTAAGAAATGGGCAGAAGACACGAAGAGACAGTTTTCCAAAGAAGACACCCAAAGAAGACAGACACATGAAAAGATGCTCAACATCACTCATCACCGGAGAAAGATATCAAAACCACGATGAGATATCAACTAACACCTGTCAGAAACCCCAAATTAAATTAAACATACAAGAAACAACATCCCTCTTGTACTGTTGCTGGCAATGCAAACTGGTGCAGCCATGCTGGAAAACAGTATGGAGGTTCCCCAGAAAGTTAAAAATAGAGCTACCCTAGGATCCACCAATTGCACTACTGGCTAACTATTTACCCAAAGGATGCAAAAATACAGATTCAAGCATTCTGATGTTTATAGTGTTGGGCTGGTGAGACTGGGGACGTCAAAACAGCCCACCCGAGGCCAGCAACCTCCCAATAAAGGCGCCTTGCCGCCCCACCCCCATCTTCCTGCCAAAGCTGCCTTGCTGCCCTACACTATCTTAGCTTACAAAACACAGATCACCCCCCTACCCCACCCCACCCCCGACGCCCACCACCCTGTAACCCTTGCCCCAACCCGAATGCCGCCCTGGCCCCATCTTCCCGCCAAAAACTCTTTATAAACACCCCTGCAGGGATCCCTGGGTGGCGCAGCGGTTTGGCGCCTGCCTTTGGCCCAGGGCGCGATCCTGGAGACCCGGGATCGAATCCCACATCGGGCTCCCGGTGCCTGGAGCCTGCTTCTCCCTCTGCCTGTGTCTCTGCCTCTCTCTCTCTCTCTGTGACTATCATGAATAAATAAATAAAATCTTTAAAAAAAAAAAAAAAAAAAAAAAAAAAAAAAAAAAAAAAAATAAACACCCCTGCACTTTGCCTGGGCGCGGCTTCAGGGAGCCACACCAGGGAGCGCTCCCCATTAAAGCACTCTCAAACCTACCACCTGGTTCTGCTGTCTTGAATTGTCTCCGCCCATCATTAAAAGAAACCCTGACGTATATCAGCATTATCAACAACAGCCAAACTATGAAGAGAGTCCAAATGTCCATTGAGTAGTGAATGGATAAAGAAGATGCGGTGTATATACACAACGGAATGCTACTTAGTCATCAAAATGAACGGACTCTTGCCATTTGCAATGACATGGATAGAGGTACACTATACTAACCTAAGCAAAGTAAGAGAGAAACAAATACCGTATGATCTCATTCATATGAGGAATTGAAGAAAGCAGATGAACATATGGGAAGAGGGAAAAAGGGAGATAGGGAAACAAACCATAAGACTCTTAAGGATAGAGAATACACTGAGGGTTGATGGAGGGAGCTGATTGCAGGAGGGGCTAGATAGGGGATGAGTATCAAGGAGGGCACTTGTTGTGATGAGCACCGGGTGTCTTATATATGTGATGAATCACTGAATTCTACTCCTGAAACCGATACTGCACTGCATGTTCACTACCTAAAATTTAAATTAAATATTGGAAAAGAAAAAAAAAAAAGCCTCAAAGTGTTCAAGGATGTCCTTCAGGCTGAAGGAAAATGACAGGAGATCTAAATCTGGACAGACATAAAACATAAAGAAACCAAGTGCACCAGAAATGGCAACGATGTTATTTTAGTATTCCTTAAAAAATAACGCTTTACCCAAAAATCACAATGTCTTGGGGGATTGATTCTACCTGTGAAAGTAATATCCGGGCAGCCTGGGTGGCTCAGCAGTTTAGCCCCGCCGTCAGTCCAGGGCCTTACCCTGGAGACCCAGGATCCACTCCCGCGTCGGGCTCCCTGCATGGGGCCTGCTTCACCCTCTGCCTGTGTCTCTGCCTTTCTCCCTCTCTCTCTCTCTCTGTGTGTGTGTGTGTGTGTGTGTGTCTTTCATGAATAAATCAATAATAAGTCTTAAAAAAAGAAGAAAAAAAAAAGTAATATCCAACAACAACATAAGGACCAAGAGGGGAGAAATGGAAATAACCACAGGCTCACTATAGTTGAAGTGAAACAGTACATTACCTGAAGATGAACTGTAAAATATTAAAGCTGCATAACAGAAACCCCAAAACAATAAAAACATAACAGTGTTAGAGCTAAACTCCCCGCAAGAGATGTAAAACAGAATCACAAAAAATACACAATCCATTGAAAGAAGTTCACAAAAGAAGAAAAAAGAAACAAAGCCAATGGTACAAAGAGAAAACAAAACCAGACTACAACCCTTACTGGTTATATCAATAGTCAGATTACATGTAAGGTGGTCTAGGCAACCCAATTAATAGGCAGAGACTGTCAGACTGGATTTAAAAACAGCAAGATCCAACTATCTGCACTTGAAGTATAAAGATGGAAATAGGTTGAAAGTAAAAGGGTGAAATCAGATGCCAACACATCTCAAAAGAAAGCCAGACTGGCTACATGAGACTGTTACAATAATCTTCCACTTCCGGAATTCAATCCATCCATCAATATCCTTGATCTTAGCAGGCATAATCTGAAAACGGACAAGACAGATGACACCCACTCTCAAATGATTCAGGTAAGAAATATACATACAGACACACACACACACACACACACACACACACACACACAAAGAGAGCTAATAAAGCAAATGTGGGGACAGGTAAAAAAACTGGTGTATCTGGGCAAAGGGAACATGGAAGTTCTCTAAGATCCTTGCGACTGTTGTGTAAGATTGAAGTTTTTTCAAAATAAAATGCTGAATAAAAACGAATGCTATCAAATACACAGAGGATGTTGCAAAAGGACTCAGAAACCCATCTGAAGGGATTCCTCTGGTCAAACACAGAACCACTTGGACATCAAAGAGAGAAACGACTTCAATGTACTGAAATACTTAAAATATGTGTAAACCCATGAGCTCATAATGGTAACAAAATGAATCAAAAAAAAAAAATCCCAGTTGCTTAGGAGCCTACTGGATATTGTGAAAATAATCCTCTCTGTAAGTAACACAGAACTATTTAAAGAGATGTTGTTCTTTAGGAATGTATTCTAGCTGGGAAACAAAGAAATGGTAAAGTAACATACCACCACCTTGTCTCCCCTAAAGAACTGGGGGATCTTGGCAATGAACATCAACCAATGGATGCTAACGTCACAAAAACAAAGGAAGATGGTACGGGCCTCCAGGGGAAAGAGGACGAGAGTCAAGGGCAGCAAAGTCTTGCAAAAGAACTGAACAGAACTGGGTCAACGTCCAGAGCTAACTACCAATTATAGAAGGCATATGGGTAATGACAAAAGTCTTCAAGTTAGAATGACAGCAACGTGGTCCACACAATCCAGACTACCGGAAACACAGGATAAACACAATTTCTTCAAAACATAGATTACAAAGCAGTAACATAAGAGACATACAAGGAAACCATCAGTAAATGATTTAAAAGACTTAGTTAGCCACCTGGAGGGTGGTCTCTGTGTATCCTGATTGAAAAGAACCACCTCAAACACATCCAGAAGATGGCGAAACTTTGAACACCAGATATTATATACTCAGAAAAATAGGTATTGCAGGTTACCCTCACCTACTTTTTCAAACACCCCTGATCAGCTAAAGAGCAAAACTATCTGCAGGTGAACCTTTTTAAAAGCCAAGCAAAGGGAGACTCCACGAAGAAAAGACACGTGGAAGTAATACGTCAGACGAATGATCACGGGAGGTAAGAGCTGGATGATGTCTGATGCATCTGACTGTACTGAGATCACCGCTATTGATTGATTGATTGATTGATTGATTGATTTTTATTATTTGATAGTGAGCAACACAGTGAGAGAGAGAGCAAGAGAGTGAGAGCACACACAAGTGGGGGGAGGGACAGAGGGAGAAGCAGACCCACAGAGCAGGGAGCCCAACTCAGTGTTCGATCCCAGGACCCGAGCATCATAACCTGAGCCAAAGGCAGACACTTAGCTGCCTGAGTCACCCAGGGGCCCAGGTCACTGCTAATCTGTAGCAATACGTTCCAGAGAGGGGTGAGGACAAAATCAAGATGCTAAGAATTGAAATGGGAACGGCAGTGACTGCATATTTACTAGGGAATACCTCGCTGTATTATGTACTGCACAACCCGAACAAGTAGGAATAACAGAAGCCACCTGAAGGATGCGCAGGCCATTACACGCACGACTCAGCTTTTACCCCTGGACAAAACAGTAACAATGAAAATATGTCTCCTTGGATCACGGTATTTTGGTGCCTGGAAAAATTATATGTACCAGGTCCTCGGTTTAGATAAGCAACAAACATGTCATAGGTTGCAATGATTCAATGATCATCATCAGGAAAGCTACCCACAACTACATCAATTTCACAAAGACAGTTTCTCAAGTCCGAAGAAATCTTTAAAACCCACAAGTTACAAAAATGGTTTCCTCTTACGCTCCATTCAAATCATGTAACGCACGGTACGCTCCTTTTCTGGGACTATCAGGCACCTGACTCACGTATGTAGCCCCACCACATAGGGGTAGCTCCGCACACATGAACTCGACAAAAGACTCTGGGTGTGTGGAGGCTGAGAATATTAGGGCCATTCAAGCTTAACACTGGCACAAGTACAGTCATTGTAGCTTCGGTAGCCGTCTCAGGCCACTGTGACCAGGTACTGAACTCTACCTTCCCCCGGCTACACGAAAAACCACAAAGCACGCCCTTATCGGAATAAGGAAGCAAGAGCTCATGAGACCTCTTTACTGCAGATTCTCACACCCCCACGCTTTACTGAAAAACCCCACCTTACCCCTAGATCAGCCCATAAAATCCCAGCCGTAACCCACCTCAGGTTCCAAGTCCCTGCTCCGCTGTGTCGGGTGTACTTGGACCCAAGCTCGAGCTTCTCAATAAACCCTCATGTACTTGCATCGGCCTCGGCTCCTTGGCGGTTTTCTCGCATTCGCAATCTTGGGCACAACAGGTGCTGATCTGACAGGGTGAGAAGTGCATGTTACATGATAACGTCTTTTATTTCCATACTCCCATTTTAAAATCTGGACCCATATAAATCTGCTGAAATGCATTACAAAACCAAGCACGGACACAGGAAAACTCACCTGGGATTCATTCATTTTCTGCTGCTCTTGGAAAACCATAGACTGTTAACGGTGGACCTGGGGAAGAAGAAGAAATGATAGAAGTCACTGGTCATCCTGCATAATACCTCCAAAGAAATCTCATTCCCTGTGAACACTCAGAAGAGGCTAAAAATGTGAGAAAAGAGAAAGGTACAAGAGAATTGGGGTCCCTCCCACGTATCACGAGGTGATCAGATGCGTTACTCTTTCTTTTTCTTTTTAAGATTTTATTTATTTGTTTATTCACAAGAGACCCAGAGAGACAAAGAGAGAGAGACAGAGAGAGAGAGAGAGAGAGAGAGGCAGAGACACAGGCAGAGGGAGAAGCAGGCTCCATGCAGGGAGCCCGACGTGGGACTCCATCCTGGATCTCCAGGATCACACCCTCCGCCGAAGGACCCGTGAAACCACTGAGCCACCCGGGCTGCCCTAGATGGGTTACTCTTCAATGGTTAATATAAACATCGGCTCATTTTTCAAACCGTTTGCCTTCATTAAACTAACGCTGAAAAAAACCCTCCTCTTCACGGTGCTCTCTCCGTCTTTCCTTACCTCTTCAAATGACTTAAAATCACGTATGCACAGGAACAGAAAACACCAGGTCTCTAAAGCAGGGTAAAGGTGCATCAAGGCGCACTTGTTTTCAAATGCTCTCCCTTCACTGGCTTGTGCGCTAGCTACACCGAAGAACCTTTTGATCACGAAAACTAACAGGGCGGCCAGCACGCGCGCCCAGGAGCTCAGGCCCGAGAGCAAGCCCACCCACGGACCCCGTCGCCCTGGACAAGCCGCCTCCCTTCTCAGGCCCAGGCTCCTCTGTCAACCAGGCAGCCGCAGCCCGGCCCTCCTCGCACACCGGCCCTGCGCTCCACCGGCAGATGCCCCAGGGCACAACGCAGCCGGCTCCGCACACACTCCTGGGCGCTTAGAGACCCGTCTGCAGGCTGGACAGGGCGACGGCGCAGCAAGCGGGGGACGGGGCAAGGGGAGGCGGGAGCCCCTTGCGCCCCCGGGAAGCCGGGACCCCACGAGTCCCGCGTCCCGGGGGAGCGCCCATCCCTCCCCGCCCGCGCGCACTCTGGCCGCCCGGAAGATCCACAACCGCCAGGAGGCCCGCGAGCGCACGACCTACCCCGTCGGGACCCGCCGAGCTGCCCCAAGGCTCGCGAGGGATCCGGGGCGGGGGCTGCTCCTCCTGCGCCTCCCGGGGCCGCCGTTCCCGGGGCGCCGGCTCTGGAACTAGCGCGCAAACTCACTTCGGGCCGACCACCCTCCGGGGCCCCAAACGGCCGCCTGACGCCTCGCCGTCCTGCGGCCGCAAACCGGCCGGACCCGGGCCCCGCCGCCGCCGCCGCCGCCGCCGCCGCCGCCGCCGCCGCCGCCACTCGACCGCCCGGCTCCTCCGGCCCAGGCCCGCGGGCTCCGGGGCTCGCGCTGGGGGGATCCCGCTCGCGCCTCCGCCCGGCCCGCGCGGACCCGCGCCCGCTGGGTGCCGGCCCGGCCGGACGGCGGACAGCCCCGCAGGTCCCGGGGAATCCTCGGCCGCCGGAGGCCGAAGCCTGGGAACCGCGGCGAGCGGTGACCTGCGCACGCACAGGAAGCGAGAGCAGCGCGGCCGCACTGCGCCTGCGCCAACACGCACACAGGCCGAGCTGCACATGCGCACCACGGCGCCGGCGTGCGGCCCGGGTCCTGCGGGAGCCCCCTGGGGGAGCGGCACCAACACCCGGACTCTGTTTCCCGGGAGTCCAAGCGCCCACACGCTAGGGGACGTCTCGAAAGTCTCCACCTCCTCGGGTGGGTAAGAGGCACCGTGCTCAGAGGATTGACCATCCGGACCTACTGCCCGATGTCCCAGTCGTCTTCGCTCCCGTGAGGAATCGAGGAGACGTGTCGCTTCTAGCAGCGGCTGTGCCTGCGTCCTGGATCCCTGGTCCTTTCCTTGCCCTGAGGTCTGTCTGTCGGCTTGGCACGGAGACTTCCACAAGCAGGAGAGGACGGGGAAGGGTGCACGTGTGCACGTCACTGAACTTTGACAAGTTGCACCAACACACTGGGATACGATTACTACTCAGCAAGGACATAAGAGAGGCGCATGGTTTCTCCAAGAAAGGAGAAGGAAATAGAAAAGGTAGCTTGTCCAAGTTGCACAACGAATGCAAAGTACAGACTGTGGAACAACCGGGTTTCACACACACACAAACCCGAACCATATCCCTGGGAATTTGCCCGTCCGTCCGACGAATTAAATGTCTGTTAGGTTAAAGTGCCATGTCTTGACGAGGAGGTCCTAAGGACAAGGATTGAGCAGTATTTTGGGGGAGAGATTATATAACGGCGCGCCTGGCCAAGTGCTTCTTCGACGCCGCGGGGTGGTGGAGATTAAAAGGAGAATCTCCCGGTCGCCTGGGTGGCTCAGCAGTTGAGCGTCTGCCTTGGGCTCAGGCGGTGATGCCCAGGTCCAGGGTGGAGTCCCGCATCGGGCTCCCTGCAGGGGGCCTGCTTCTCCCTCTGCCTGCCTCTCTGCCTCTCTCTGTGTCTCTCAGGAGTAAATAAATCTTAAAAAAAAACAAAAAACAAAAAACAAAAACCTTCTCCTGCCATCCAGGAAATCCTCTCCACAAATATAGAAAGAAGAGAACGATTGTTATGTTGGTTTAAACGATTCATTTGAGAGAGAGAGGGGGAGAGAGAGCGCGTGAGAGCAGGGGGAGGGGCAGAGGGAGAAGAGGAGAGAATCCCCAGCTGACTCCAGGCTCAGCCAGCAGCCCCACGGAGGGCTTCATTCCACAACCCTGACATCCGGACCTGAGCCCAAACCAAGAGGCAGCTGCTTACCTGGCTAAGCCACCCAGGCCCCCCATCCTACCGTTAAATAACCTTTAAACCAGACTGTGTCGCACATCACAGGCAAACCACTAACAAGTTTGCAAGGAGAACCCGGAGACTTGTCTTTCCTTGTAGCTCAGCCCATAGTTCTCATCCTAAGTGGTAAACCTGTTTCACACCTACAGGACTCGTCAGCACCATTTGCTATGCATTTTTTCATAGTACATCCTAAATTCACCTGGTAATCGGGGTGCTGGTCCATCCTAGTTGTCTCTGTGTGAAGGAGGAGAAAAAAGTTCTTACCTTTCTCTGTCAAGCAGGTAGTTTACAGCTCATAGCAAGATGCCTAGAGACCATGCTTACCCCCTCCCGGAGACACAGAGGGACACTATCTTCCTTGAGGTTTACAGGTCAAAGAGATGGCTCCCAGGCCCTTAAGAACAACCTTCCTGGGTTGTAATGTGGGCAATACAATTGTTTAGCTTCAAACGATATTTAGGTACATATGAGATCAACAGAGGAAGTATTTATATTACAAGTTTACTCAGGTAATGCTTTTATCTTTTTACAAGATTTCATATTCCTGAGACACACAGAGAGAGGGGAAGAGACATAGGCAACTGGAGAAGCAGGCTGCCTGTAGGGGGCCTGTTGTCGTGTTGTGGGACTCCATCCCAAGACCCCAGGATCACACCTGAGCCAAAGACACCCGCTCAACCAGAGCCACTCAGGTGCCCCACTAACACTCTTATGTTTTTGTGGGTTATTTTTTTAAGATTTTATTCATTTGTTCAAGAGAGACACAGAGAGAGAGGCACAGACACAGGCAGAGGAAGAAGCAAGCCCCCGGCAGAGAGCCTGATGCAGGACATGATTCCAGGAGCCCGGGATCACGACCTGAGCCTAAGGCAGATGCTCAACGACCGAACCACCCACGGCTCCCCGCCCGCCGCCCCGCCCCGTAAATCTCTTCTAAAAAGTAACAGTAAGTACTCTTTTATACCAATGAACGGGCACATAACCCATTCCCGATTTCCCTTAGCCGAGCTGCTGCATCAAACTAATCCCTCACAAAGGGTGTGCTTCTCCCGAAGCTGCCGATGGCAGTGGCAGTGTAGCCAGGAGCAGTCTTGCCCAGCTCTTGCTGCTAGGAAGTGTGGCTGGTGCCGGAATGCTCACCGAAGGAGTGCTGCAATTGGAGCCAGGCGGTCACACCTCCCCTGGGCCTGAGCCTAGAAGATCTCCAGGCACATCCCTTCCATATCCTTTTCCGTATTCAGCAGGTAAAGGACACAAGGTGCGCTGAGCACGTCGGTGAAGACAGGCAGAACCCCAGTCCCCTGGGTCCTGGCCTTCAGCCCCTGCTCCCCCCACCACCACCCCAGTGCACTGCCTGGCTCAGCTGAAGACCGGGACACCCTCCCACCTCTGCACTCTGGCTCTCTGCCTGTGAACTCTGGCTGCCGTGCCCCTCCCCGTGAACATCCTACTGCGTTCCTGCAACTGACACACGTTGGGCTGCCCCACAACCTCAGCCCCCTACCTCGGCCTGAATACTCTCTGGGCACTGAAATGGACACTCTTTTTTTTTTATATTTTTTTAAAATTTTTATTTATTTATGATAGTCACAGAGAGAGAAAGAGAGGCAGAGACACAGGCAGAGAGAAGCAGGCTCCATGCACCAGGAGCCGATGTGGGAATCGATCCTGGGTCTCCAGGATCGCGCCCTAGGCCAAAGGCAGGCGCCAAACCGCTGCGCCACCCAGGGATCCCTGAACTGGACACTCTTAAGGCTCACCCTTCACTCCAGATAGCTAAAATCTGTCATTTCATATTTTCATCTATCTCCTCCTTCTAGAAACCTATTTAACCTGGGAGGGCAAATCTTCACCTCGTGTGTCCGTCTGGGCCAGAAGCAGCAGACCTGCATCATTTCATATTGTTTAAAATCTCTTCATTCATTAGTATTTAAAATGAAAATAAAAAGTTTTCTCTTTCTTTCTTTCTCACATACGTGAGTCAGGTGCCTGATAATCCCAGAAAAGGAGCGTACCGTGCGTTACATGATTTGAATGGAGCGTAAGAGGAAACCATTTTTGTAACTTGTGGGTTTTAAAGATTTCTTCGGACTTGAGAAACTGTCTTTGTGAAATTGATGTAGTTGTGGGTAGCTTTCCTGATGATGATCATTGAATCATTGCAACCTATGACATGTTTGTTGCTTATCTAAACCGAGGACCTGGTACATATAATTTTTCCAGGCACCAAAATACCGTGATCCAAGGAGACATATTTTCATTGTTACTGTTTTGTCCAGGGGTAAAAGCTGAGTCGTGCGTGTAATGGCCTGCGCATCCTTCAGGTGGCTTCTGTTATTCCTACTTGTTCGGGTTGTGCAGTACATAATACAGCGAGGTATTCCCTAGTAAATATGCAGTCACTGCCGTTCCCATTTCAATTCTTAGCATCTTGATTTTGTCCTCACCCCTCTCTGGAACGTATTGCTACAGATTAGCAGTGACCTGGGCCCCTGGGTGACTCAGGCAGCTAAGTGTCTGCCTTTGGCTCAGGTTATGATGCTCGGGTCCTGGGATCGAACACTGAGTTGGGCTCCCTGCTCTGTGGGTCTGCTTCTCCCTCTGTCCCTCCCCCCACTTGTGTGTGCTCTCACTCTCTTGCTCTCTCTCTCACTGTGTTGCTCACTATCAAATAATAAAAATCAATCAATCAATCAATCAATCAATCAATAGCGGTGATCTCAGTACAGTCAGATGCATCAGACATCATCCAGCTCTTACCTCCCGTGATCATTCGTCTGACGTATTACTTCCACGTGTCTTTTCTTCGTGGAGTCTCCCTTTGCTTGGCTTTTAAAAAGGTTCACCTGCAGATAGTTTTGCTCTTTAGCTGATCAGGGGTGTTTGAAAAAGTAGGTGAGGGTAACCTGCAATACCTATTTTTCTGAGTATATAATATCTGGTGTTCAAAGTTTCGCCATCTTCTGGATGTGTTTGAGGTGGTTCTTTTCAATCAGGATACACAGAGACCACCCTCCAGGTGGCTAACTAAGTCTTTTAAATCATTTACTGATGGTTTCCTTGTATGTCTCTTATGTTACTGCTTTGTAATCTATGTTTTGAAGAAATTGTGTTTATCCTGTGTTTCCGGTAGTCTGGATTGTGTGGACCACGTTGCTGTCATTCTAACTTGAAGACTTTTGTCATTACCCATATGCCTTCTATAATTGGTAGTTAGCTCTGGACGTTGACCCAGTTCTGTTCAGTTCTTTTGCAAGACTTTGCTGCCCTTGACTCTCGTCCTCTTTCCCCTGGAGGCCCGTACCATCTTCCTTTGTTTTTGTGACGTTAGCATCCATTGGTTGATGTTCATTGCCAAGATCCCCCAGTTCTTTAGGGGAGACAAGGTGGTGGTATGTTACTTTACCATTTCTTTGTTTCCCAGCTAGAATACATTCCTAAAGAACAACATCTCTTTAAATAGTTCTGTGTTACTTACAGAGAGGATTATTTTCACAATATCCAGTAGGCTCCTAAGCAACTGGGATTTTTTTTTTTTGATTCATTTTGTTACCATTATGAGCTCATGGGTTTACACATATTTTAAGTATTTCAGTACATTGAAGTCGTTTCTCTCTTTGATGTCCAAGTGGTTCTGTGTTTGACCAGAGGAATCCCTTCAGATGGGTTTCTGAGTCCTTTTGCAACATCCTCTGTGTATTTGATAGCATTCGTTTTTATTCAGCATTTTATTTTGAAAAAACTTCAATCTTACACAACAGTCGCAAGGATCTTAGAGAACTTCCATGTTCCCTTTGCCCAGATACACCAGTTTTTTTACCTGTCCCCACATTTGCTTTATTAGCTCTCTTTGTGTGTGTGTGTGTGTGTGTGTGTGTGTGTGTCTGTATGTATATTTCTTACCTGAATCATTTGAGAGTGGGTGTCATCTGTCTTGTCCGTTTTCAGATTATGCCTGCTAAGATCAAGGATATTGATGGATGGATTGAATTCCGGAAGTGGAAGATTATTGTAACAGTCTCATGTAGCCAGTCTGGCTTTCTTTTGAGATGTGTTGGCATCTGATTTCACCCTTTTACTTTCAACCTATTTCCATCTTTATACTTCAAGTGCAGATAGTTGGATCTTGCTGTTTTTAAATCCAGTCTGACAGTCTCTGCCTATTAATTGGGTTGCCTAGACCACCTTACATGTAATCTGACTATTGATATAACCAGTAAGGGTTGTAGTCTGGTTTTGTTTTCTCTTTGTACCATTGGCTTTGTTTCTTTTTTCTTCTTTTGTGAACTTCTTTCAATGGATTGTGTATTTTTTGTGATTCTGTTTTACATCTCTTGCGGGGAGTTTAGCTCTAACACTGTTATGTTTTTATTGTTTTGGGGTTTCTGTTATGCAGCTTTAATATTTTACAGTTCATCTTCAGGTAATGTACTGTTTCACTTCAACTATAGTGAGCCTGTGGTTATTTCCATTTCTCCCCTCTTGGTCCTTATGTTGTTGTTGGATATTACTTTTTTTTTTCTTCTTTTTTTAAGACTTATTATTGATTTATTCATGAAAGACACACACACACACACACACACACAGAGAGAGAGAGAGAGGGAGAAAGGCAGAGACACAGGCAGAGGGTGAAGCAGGCCCCATGCAGGGAGCCCGACGCGGGAGTGGATCCTGGGTCTCCAGGGTAAGGCCCTGGACTGACGGCGGGGCTAAACTGCTGAGCCACCCAGGCTGCCCGGATATTACTTTCACAGGTAGAATCAATCCCCCAAGACATTGTGATTTTTGGGTAAAGCGTTATTTTTTAAGGAATACTAAAATAACATCGTTGCCATTTCTGGTGCACTTGGTTTCTTTATGTTTTATGTCTGTCCAGATTTAGATCTCCTGTCATTTTCCTTCAGCCTGAAGGACATCCTTGAACACTTTGAGGCTTTTTTTTTTTTTCTTTTCCAATATTTAATTTAAATTTTAGGTAGTGAACATGCAGTGCAGTATCGGTTTCAGGAGTAGAATTCAGTGATTCATCACATATATAAGACACCCGGTGCTCATCACAACAAGTGCCCTCCTTGATACTCATCCCCTATCTAGCCCCTCCTGCAATCAGCTCCCTCCATCAACCCTCAGTGTATTCTCTATCCTTAAGAGTCTTATGGTTTGTTTCCCTATCTCCCTTTTTCCCTCTTCCCATATGTTCATCTGCTTTCTTCAATTCCTCATATGAATGAGATCATACGGTATTTGTTTCTCTCTTACTTTGCTTAGGTTAGTATAGTGTACCTCTATCCATGTCATTGCAAATGGCAAGAGTCCGTTCATTTTGATGACTAAGTAGCATTCCGTTGTGTATATACACCGCATCTTCTTTATCCATTCACTACTCAATGGACATTTGGACTCTCTTCATAGTTTGGCTGTTGTTGATAATGCTGATATACGTCAGGGTTTCTTTTAATGATGGGCGGAGACAATTCAAGACAGCAGAACCAGGTGGTAGGTTTGAGAGTGCTTTAATGGGGAGCGCTCCCTGGTGTGGCTCCCTGAAGCCGCGCCCAGGCAAAGTGCAGGGGTGTTTATAAAGAGTTTTTGGCGGGAAGATGGGGCCAGGGCGGCATTCGGGTTGGGGCAAGGGTTACAGGGTGGTGGGCGTCGGGGGTGGGGTGGGGTAGGGGGGTGATCTGTGTTTTGTAAGCTAAGATAGTGTAGGGCAGCAAGGCAGCTTTGGCAGGAAGATGGGGGTGGGGCGGCAAGGCGCCTTTATTGGGAGGTTGCTGGCCTCGGGTGGGCTGTTTTGACGTCCCCAGTCTCACCAGCCCAACACTATAAACATCAGAATGCTTGAATCTGTATTTTTGCATCCTTTGGGTAAATAGTTAGCCAGTAGTGCAATTGGTGGATCCTAGGGTAGCTCTATTTTTAACTTTCTGGGGAACCTCCATACTGTTTTCCAGCATGGCTGCACCAGTTTGCATTGCCAGCAACAGTACAAGAGGGATGTTGTTTCTTGTATGTTTAATTTAATTTGGGGTTTCTGACAGGTGTTAGTTGATATCTCATCGTGGTTTTGATATCTTTCTCCGGTGATGAGTGATGTTGAGCATCTTTTCATGTGTCTGTCTTCTTTGGGTGTCTTCTTTGGAAAACTGTCTCTTCGTGTCTTCTGCCCATTTCTTAAGTGGACTATTTGCTTTTTGGATGTTGAGTTTGATAAGTCCTTTTTTATAGATTTTGGAACCCTTTTTTTGGTGGTTGTTAGGATTATTTATTTGAGAGAAAGAGAGAGCACAAGTGGAGGGAGGGGGCAGAGGGAGAGAGAGAATTCCCAAGGTGACTGAGCTCTGAGTACAGAGCTGGACTTGGGGCTTGATCCCAGGCCTCTGAGATCATGACCTGAGCTGAAATCAACAAATGAGCCACCCAGGGGCCCTGGAACATTTCTTGTAGTTGCTAATGAATTCTTTCAGCTCTCATGTCCAAAAATGCTTTTGTGTGTGTGTGTGTGTGTGTGTGTGTGTGTGTGTGTGTGTGTTTGTGCCTTGGTTTTGTTTCAAGGCAGCTTTGCTGGTTTATCTCCTGTACTTCAGGCATGTTCCTCTACTGTCTTCTCGCATCTGTTCTCTTGCCGCCTGTTCGCTATTTCTTTATTGTTTGGAACCATCATCTTGTTTCTTGCATCATTTCCTTGAGGTCATTTGAGCTGTTTCCTAACCTGCCTTCACCTGCCATCCTACAGAGGCCTAGAGCTTCCTAAATATACATTTTAAATCCTAGATGTTTCATAAGTCGTGTCTGTTTCCAAGCTGTCAGAGTGTTTTTCCTCTTTGTTTCCATGTCTGCACAATCTAGTCTCTCTGCTACCCTGAGTCCATCAACTGTGTGTCCCACTTCTTAATGTTGTCCCTGTTCTAGAGCTGCTCTAATTAGATTTTAATGTCCCTTGCCCTTTTGACCTTGGTGGTTTCACTTTCTGAAATCGCTCCATGCCTATCAGCTCATGTCATTTACTAGAGTTGCAACCCCACCGCAGCACACGCGCGCAAGTGCGCACGCACACGCACACACAAACACGGTTTTTCCTTTGGCTTCTCTTTCCTCAGTTGCTCACTGTCATTAGGTGCTCCTATATAGAGACATATAGGTGCACCTATATTCATATCCTAAATTTCTCGCATCACCTGGGCTATTCCAAATCCCTGTGAGCACCCCATTACTTCAATCCTTATCTGTTTAACTTCTCCGGTATCTCCTGTGATTGATCTGTCCTCAAATCTGTATCTTCCCTGACCACCTGAGTTCTGACAGACTCCTGACCATAGCCAATGTGTTGTGGAAGGAATTTGTCTGGGTCTTCTGCCTGGATCCTGGAAGAGAGCTTCTAAATCTTTGGAATTGCCTAAGTGATGGGAGTGTTTGTTATCCTGGTAGGCCTCTTGGACCAAACCTGAGTTGATGCTAAGGATAGGGGCCGGCTATATCAGGAACACCAACAGGGTTGGGGCTTTTGAACCACTTGATATCAGCCCAATCTCTAGCGGAAGGAAGGGAGCCTGAGATTGAGTTCAGCGTATGGCCAATGATTGAATTAATCACACTCCCATAATGAAACTTCAGTAAAAATTCCGGTCACCACACTTGGGTGAGCTTCCTGACTGGTGATACACATGTATGTATGTGCCAGGAGCATGATGCATCCTGAGGACACTAAAGTGTTCTCTGCTGCTACCGTTGCCCAAGATGGTTTTCTCCAAAATGCAGGATTCATGTCATTAGCTCTTTCTTCTCCATGCTTATCTTATTTGACAGCTTTAGCTCCTCTTATCTTATTGTGCTTCTCAGAAAGTTCTCCAAAGCCGTCATTTCTATGCAGTTGTTACCATTTCATCACACACTGTTTTTTTTTCTTCTGCCACAAAAAAACTGGAATTGGGGGTTGTGCAAAGGACGCCTTCTGTGATTGAATATTGAACACAGAATGCTTGTGTTCCCTGCACTCCTGGATCTGCTTGCCTTGGACCATCTCCTGGAATGCGTAATCTTGCCGAGTCACCTTGCCTTCATTGTAAATTTCAGATTACTGTCTAGGTCCCCATAGCGCTATCTTCCTTTTCTCCCCCCTTTTCTCCCTCAATATCTTCTCGTTTCCTACTTAAAGACATTAGCTCAGGGGGTGCCTGGGTGGCTCAGTTGGCTAAGCACCTGCCTTCAGTGGAGGTCATGATCCCGGGGCCCTGAGATGGAGCCCCAGGTCAGGCTCCCTGCTCAGTGGGGAGTCTGTTTTTCCTTCTCCCTCCGCTCCTCCCCCTGCTTGTGTTTGCCCTCTCTCTCACCAAAATAAATAAATCTTTAAACAAAAGAAGACACCAGCTGAAGATCCTCCTTGTCTTCAGTTTTTTCTACATGAAAAATAACTGAGAGTTAGTTTTGAAAGTTAAGAAATGTGGCTGACATCTACGGAAGACCCACAGCAAATATCATCTCCATGGGGAAAACCTGAGAGCTTTTCCCCTAAGGTCAGGAACACAGAAGGTATGTCCACCCTCATCACTGCTGTTCAACACAGTACGAGAAGTCTGGGCCTCCACAGACAAGATAAAGCAGTAAAAAGCATCAGAATCCGCAAAGAAGAAGTCAAACGCACTTTCTGCAGATGCCATGATACTCTACATGGAAAGCCCCAAAGATTCTACCCCAAAATTGCTAGAACTTGTATAGGAATTCAGCAAAGTGGCAGGAAATAAAAATCCATGCACAAAAACCAGCTGCATTTCTATACACTAAGAATGAGACAGAAGAAAGAGAAATTAAGGAGTCTCCCCCGTTTCCAATTGCACCCCACACCGTCAGATACCTAGGAATAAACCTAACCAAAGAGGCAAAGGATCTGTACTCAGAAAACTGTAGAACACTCATGAGAGAAATTGAGGAAGATACAAAGAAATGGAAAAACGTTCTATGCTCATGGATTGTAAGAACATATGTTGTTAAGACATCTGTGCTACCTAGGGCAGTCTATACATTCCGTGCAATCCCTGTCAAAATATCATCAACTTATTTCACAGAGTTGGAACCAATAATCCTAAAATTTGTATGGAACCAGAAAAGACCCTGAGTAGCCGCCAAAGGAGTGTCAAACAAACAAACAAACAAAACGAAAAACTGGTGGCATCACGATTTCAGACTTCAAGCTCTGTTACAAAGCAATATTCAAATGACAGCATAGTACTGGCACAAAAACAGACACATAGATCAATGGAACAGAATAGAGAATGTAGAAATGGACCTTCAACTAATCTTCGACAAGGCAGGAAAAATATCCTGTGGAAAAAAGACAGTCTCTTTAACAAACGGTGCTGTGAAAATCGGACAGCCACATGCAGAAGAATGAAAGTGGACCATTTCCTCACACCATACACAGAAATAGACTCAAAGTGGATGAAAGACCTAACTATGAGACAGGTGTCGATCAAAATGCTAGAGGAGAACACAGGCAGCAAACTCTGTGACGTCTGCTGCAGCAACGTCTTATGACACATGTCTCCAAAGGCAAGGGAAACAACGGCAAAAATGAACTATTGGGACTCCATGAATATTGAAAGCTTTTGCCCAGCAAAGGAAACAGTCGAGGAAACCAAAAGATACCCAACACAATGGGAGAAGATATGTGCAAATGACATATCAGATAAAGGGCTAGTATCCAAGATCTATAAAGAACTTATCAAACTCAATACCCAAAGAACAAATAATCCAACAAGAAATGGGGAGAAGAAAAAAAAGGTGCTCAGCAGTTGAGCACCTGCCTTTGGTTCAGGTCATGATTCCAGAGTCCTGGGATTGAGTCCCACATCAGGCTCCCTGCGAGGAGCCTGCTTCTCCCGCTGCCTGTGTCTCTCCCTCTCTCTCTGTGTCCCTCATGAATAAATAAACAAAATATTTTTAAAACTCAAATGGGCAGAAGACATGAACAGACATTCCGCCAAAGAGGACATACAAATGGCCGACAGACACATGAGACTACGCTCCACATGCCTCGGCATCAGGGGAATAGAAATCAAACTACACTGAGATACCACCTCACACAAGTCAGAGTGGCTAAAATTGACAAGTCAGGAAATGATAGACGTTGGCAAGGATGTGGAGAAAGGGGGACCCTTGTACACTGTTGGTGGTAACGTAAGCTAGTGTAGCTACTCTGGAGGTTCCTCAGAAAGTTCCAAATAGACCTACCGTATGACCCGGCATTTGCACTACTGGGTATTTACTCCAAAGACACAAGTGTAGTGATGCAGAGGGGCATCTGCACCCCAATGTTCATAGCAGCAATGTCCACAGGAGCCAAACTATGGAAAGAGCCCGGATGTCTACAACAGATGAATGGATCAAGAGGACGTAGTGTGTGTGTGTGTGTGTGTGTGTGTGTGTGTGTGTGTGTGTGTGTGTTTGTAATGGAATATTACTCATCCATCAAAACGTGAAGTCTTGCCATTTACAGCAACATGGATGGAACTAGAGGCTATTCCACTAAGCGAAAAAAATCATCGAAAGACAATTATCATATGATTTCACTTAAACATGGAATTTAAGAAACAAAGAAGAGGAGCATAGGAGAAGAGAGGAAAAAATACAAGACGATATCAGAGAGAGACACAAACCATAAGTGACTCTTAATCATAGGCAACAAATGGAGGGTCGCTGGAAGAGAGGGGAGTGGGGGAATAGGACGACTCTGTGATGGACATTCAGGAGGGACATTAAGGAGGGACTGGGTGTTACATGAGGCTGATAAATCACTGACCTCTACCTTTGTAACCAATAATCCATCATATGTTAATTAATTGAAGTGTTTGTTTTTTAAAAGAAGAAGAATATGGAGGCCATGTCCTCTTGAAGAGAAATCAGCACTATCCACCTTAATCTAAAATAAATTCTTGACACATAGTCGTAAATATTAAAAAAAAAAAAGGAAAGGAAAAGAAAAACGTGGCTAAATGACCACATCCCCATTAAGCGACAGTATCATTGAACAGTGAACAGATGAGACTGATTGTGATGACCACAAACATCATGAAGGGAAGAAGACATCTCTTTATTATGATTCCCCGAGAGACACCTTTCAGTGTCCTCTTTAATAACCTAAAATAACATACAAACATGTCATCAAGGCAAGTTAAAAAATGACACCTGGTTCTCACAGTTTAATAACGAAGACTATCAAACAAACATTTACAGTTAGAAGAACATGAGGGAACTAACCCGTCTGGTTATAAGTATAACTGATGTATTATATAAGTATAATAAAAACAAAACCTATCCAGAATATGTAAACAAAGTTATAGTTATGCAGCAGCTGAAATCTCATCACAAAACTACGTTGGAACAGCATATGTTGGAAACTATGACTGTTTCAGAACTATTTAAAATAAATACGTAAATAAAAACTAGAGAAACAAGTATAATCTAAGGGCAACATTTTCAAAATGAACAACTGAAATTCCTGACGTATGTTTGGCTGTCACAATCCTTTGGGTTCTAATTTTATATTTTTGAGGTAATTTCCTCCTCACCTTTGTCCCAGTGCATGAAAAATGGGACCTCCAACCTCTACCTCAGCAGAGATTCAAATTAAGTAATGTGAAATATTTGATGGTGGCCCAGGAGGGGATGGACGTGAAAAAACCCTGGTTTCTTTTTGTCTCTCCATGGACTCCTCCATGGACTCCCAGCTCCTAGGAGTACAACACGATAACTCCATTGAGCTCGTTCTGGAAGGTCCTGGGTTCTTCTAGATTATCTGTGAAAGAAACTCCTGTGTTCCTGACTTCCTACTGAAAACGTGCGTCTCCCCGGGGCTCAGGGATCTGCAATTGAGAAAGAGAGGAAGGACGTCAGATTGTAAGGAGGCAACTCTCCAGATATAGAGATTATTCACCTTCTCAGTTCATTGTAATCAGAGTTGAGACGAATTTATAAGTCCACTTTATCCCTAATCATTCGTTCTAAACCCCAGTTCATTTTCAAGTATGACTTTTGGACTTTGGTGATCCTGGCTCCAAAAACTTCTTCATGTACCTAAGAACAGGCCCAGTCATCTACTTTATAGCCAGGGCTCTAGGTGATTCTGTTCAGGGACCAAAACAAACAACCTTGAGAGGATGTTGCTTTAGACTGGACACTCACCTTGGTCCTTTTGTGCTACTTAGAGTCTGAACTAATCACCATACCGCAAACATCACTCACACATCAACATCATGAACCATGAGTCCAGATGCCTAATCCCCCATTCTAACCCTACATCCCGATGTTCAACCATAACACCTAGTCCTAAAGTTGGTCAGTGCTATGTGGTCTGAATGTTTGTATCCCACACGCACACCCCAATCATATATTGAGATCCTAACCCACAAGGTGATGGTGCTAGATGGGGCCACTGGGATGATTAGGGCATGGGTGGGGCCATCTTGAATGGGATTAGTGCTCTGATAAAAGAGACCCCAGTGACCTGGCTCTCCCCTTCCACCATGTGAGGACACAGCCAGAAGGTGGCAATCTGCAACCCAGGAAAGGTCTGACCAACCCAGTAAAGGTTCTGACACTCTGATCGCAGACTTGTCCCCTCCAAATTGTGAGAAATAAATGTCTGTTGTTCATAAGCCATCCATCTACTCTGTAGTCCTCTGATGTAGGAGCCTAAATGGACTAACAGAGCTATAGTTCACATGAGTTAAACCCAATCTTTACTTAATCCTCTACCCAAATCTATAAGTTTATGTGTCGATCACAATAAGCCATGCTGAAACTATTATTTCTTAAGCTTCACTTGTTCTGACAAACTTCCTTGACCAAAAACCTGAGGGGAAAGGTATAATGGAACAAAATGGGACACTGGTCCGGAAGCAGGCAGGGAACATGAAAAATGCACAGGCAATCTGTCCGTAAGCAATGTGCTTGAAAGGAAATTTGGATGAAAGCATAACTAGACATAATTTCTTTTGTATTACTAGATAGGTCGACTCTTCCATCAAATATCCTACTGTTAGACATATACTTTGTTGTAAATAAGTCCCTGTGGTTGATACCTGTGAGGGATGAAAGGCCAAAAATGAATTAGAAAGTCTGGGGATCCCCGGGTGGCTCAGCGGTTTGGCGCCTGCCTTCGGCCCAGGGCATGATCCTGGAGTCCCGGGGTCGAGTCCCACATCAGGCTCCCTGTGTGGAGCCTGCTTCTCCCTCTGCCTATGTCTCTGCCTCTATCTTTCTGTCTCTCTCTCTGTCTCTCTCTCTCTTTCTCTGTGTCTGTGTCTCTCATGAATAGATAAATAAATTTTTTCCCTAAGATTTTTACTTATTTATTCATGAGAGGCACAGAGAGAGAGAGGCAGGCAGAGACCCAGGCAGAGGGAGAAGCAGGCTCCACGCAGGGAGCCCGACGCGGGACTGGATCCCGGGTCTTCAGGAGCACACCCCGGGATGCAAGCGACACTAAACCGCTGTGCCACCGCGGCTGCCCTGGATAATAAACTCTTAAAAAAGAAAGAAAGAAAGTGAGTACACAATTTATGGAATCAATTGAAAACTTACTCACTTTCCACAGAAAATCAACATTTCATGAAAGCTATCATTTGGGCCCCATTGCCGTGAATGGAATTATTTCAGCCATGCCTCTGTGACAAACTGGTTTTCCCTAGTCTGGCCCCCACACATCTCCCTGAGGTCATGCCTATGTGTGGTTGTGAGCATGTGGCTGGGACCTGAGTCAGCGTCTGGCTGCGTGGCTGCTCGACTTTACAGTGTGTGGGAAGGCTCATGTGTGGGGCAGGGGAGAGGAGCGTGGTCTAGCAATTGGATTCCTCAGATTTCCTCAATACACAATAAGTCATGGTGCCTGGACCCGTGAGGACACAGACATACCTCCCCTCAGGCCGATGACCTCGGGCCTCCATGGTCCCTCTAGGGTATGAGGGTGCGATCTCGCCCCCACACCCACAGATCTGGATCGAAAGCCTGGATCTGGAAGACAAAGAGATCCCTGAGAAGACAACCTCCAGGTGGACTCCCCCTCCCTCCCACTCTGCAGTCTCGTCCTGAATCCCATGTCCCTCCATGTCCCCCCCCCTTCCATTGTCCCACCCCAAATCCCCACAGCCCACCCACCTCCTCGCACTCTTCCCTGGACACCCTGGTCCTCCAGCCCATGGATCGGATGAATTGCAATCGCAGTTTGTGGAACAAGGGACGCTGGGATCGGTTCTTCCCATAAAGGAATGAAAAGATGGCTTGTTTGGGGGCCTGGTTGTCCTCTTCCATATCATTGGCCAGGTAGCTGGAGAAAGACATGAGGTTGCTGGTCAGGAGGAGCAGGACAGGAAGGACCCCCCACCTGAGCTCAGCTTCCCAGAAAAGATGCAGTCGGCTTCCTACCCAGCGTCGTAGAGCGCCCCCCAGTCATCAAGAAGGCACGGCTGGGCAGAGACTTCTCCCGCTTTGAGGAGAAAGACAACTCACCCAGAAGCTTGAGGGCATATGCTGCTCTGTTTTCCCATCCCTGAGCCCACCCCCTTCCCTTCAGCCTGTCTGTGCACACCCCTGTCGCCCTGTGGAGCAGGGGCATGTATACAGCTCCTGCTCTATTTCTGTAGTCCTGGCTTTCCTCCCAAATGACTAATATAGGACTGGGTTCATGTAGGTGCAGTAATTCAACATGCACTTCTTGTTTCTCTCTTCCCATCGCCTCATGCTCCCTGGCACATCAGATGTACTTTGTAAGTTTTTGTTGAATGAATAAATGAATGCTTTCTCTCACGGTCAAGGGCAATACTGATTACCTCCTCGTAGACCCGACCTAACTTAAACATTTGCAAAATGTAAGGAATTGTCTGAGTGTTTTTGAGAGCATGGTAATATTTTGACAAGACCTGCCTCAACAGGTGTCTCGTGTAATGGGATTGGGGAAGGGGGGAAAGGGGCAGAAGAGGGTAGTGAATGAGAAATAACGGTGGTCCAAAATGCCCATGAGACTAGAATTTTAACAGAAGTGCTACTAGGGTGCAGAAGTCAGGGAGGTTAGGGGGGCATCTGAAGATTTTGGGGTTGGAATCAATCTTGAGGAAAGGTCGTTTTCTTCAGGGAGACGTGCAAAATCACCTAGACAGGAAACACAGTACAGAAACGGAGGGAAGGGTCCTTGGAAGGATGAAACACGAAGAGGGTGCACAAGTTGGACGGAGACGAGGGGGTTGGAGCTAAGCTGGAAACTCTGACCTTGACCACTAGCACCCCTGGCCCATGAGATTGTTATGGAGCGCAGAGCAGGAGACGATGCTTTGGAAAGACTTCAGGCATATAGCACCCACTGGCTTGGGACGGATTTGTAAGAAACACCAGCGGGAGCCTTTACGACAGATCTGTGCTATGTCTTGAGGCTGAATTGAGGCATTTGTGCTGGGAATGCAGAGGAGGAGGACAGTTATGCTTGGTATTGCCATGGGAAGAAGACAGATCTCAAGGATCAGAACTGGCTGCTGCTTGAGCCTAGTTGCTTGGGGCAAGGCAGCGTCTGTTCTTTCCTTCACTCCTCTTTGGAGAGTTTTTGTTTCCTTCTCTTCAGGGGGTCTCTTAGCTGATGTTAGGGGCATTTGTGTTTGCAAATAATAGTATAAAAAACCCCTATACTCTAATTCTACTGTTTTTATACACAGACTAAACAGCTCAAAAAAAAAAAAGATAAATGAATAAATAAATAAAACCCGCAAGATTTAAAGAGTTACAAACAGGTTGAAAAAAAGAGCCGAACGATCAGAGTCCCACTTCTGCCCTCCTTCCTCCCAGGTTATTGACTACTGCTGATGGATGAGGCGAAATACTCACAGTGCCAGGAAGAAATGAATTCGCTGGTACTGCCAGGAGAAGAGACCAGCGCGGCTAAAATAGGCGATGACCATGGACAAGAGATACTGGCGGAAAGAGGAGAAAAGCCGTCATAGAAGGGTCCCATCCTGGGAGAGGAAGACCAGTGAGGTGAGGGGACAGGAAGCTGGAGCAGGTGGTGCCTCTTTGACATGTTGGGTGAACCTGCTTCTTTGGTGTCAGACAGTTGGTTACAAACTGGGGAAGGCAAGGGAAGAGTTTCAGGTGCTCCCAGGACGGGAGGTTGTGCTGGTTTGAGGGCTTGTGTTTAGGACAGCCAGCTTCAGGAGGGTCTTTGATAAGCTGGAGCCAAAGGAAGCCCCCCAAGAGCAGAGAGGCAAAGGGACTTAAGGTAGCAACAGCCAGAGGGGCACACCTCGTGCTCAGGTCCCAGGGATTCTGCAAAAGCCACGAGGTCCCCGACCAGAAGTCTTGGTAGGCATGAGGTTGGAGAGAGGGTTGAGGAGGCTTTCCCCTGCCCCAGGACAGGTGTTGGAGCAAGAGTCTATCTTAGTGGAGAACAACAATACCTTGTCGGATACTCTCAGATCTTTGTCCCAGGCCAGAAATCTTTTAATGACAGGATCCTCTGTGAAAAGAGGGCAGATGTCTGTCAAGTTGGCAACTGGAATGGGGTTACTGTGGGAACGTTCCAGAGCAAAGAGAACAGTACCTCCCCTGGGGAAGTTTCAGGATGTAGCCAAGGGTGAGGCTGATGGGCAGAGGGGAGAAAAGACCATGGACTGGCCAAGAAAAGTTGGCGGCTCCCCCTTGTCGGGTGACTGAGAGAGAGGCAGGTGTCAGCAGTGCATCTGCAGGATGGGATCTGAAGTAAGTAGTGATGCTGTCTCATCATGCATGGATGTGCCACTGCAGAGACCATAACATCATCCGCTGTCATTTTCTCATTCCACAGTGGCATCGGGGTACAAAGATGGCCTGTCCTCCCCTCCCCGCCCCCGCCCCGACCCAGCCGAAGGCACTTAGATTCAAAAGGCCAGTAAGCGCTAAGATGTCTCAGGAGTGCAACTGCAGCTAAGCTTTCTCATCCCTCTGTCATTTTTAAGTGTCCCCGATGAGGGGTCAGTATGGAGTCCTCCAAGGATGGGGAGAGAGAGCTCAGCGACCTGCAAAGAATTATTTTCCGTTGGAAAAGCGTCGCCGTTGGAAGTTTCTAGTGTTTTCAGGAAAAAAGAATAAGGTTGGAGGGTGCTGTTCCTACCGAGCAGCCTGTTGAACGCCTCGTGGTGCTCAGGGAGCACTGAAGATAGCCGCTGTCTCTTCAGCTTCATCTTGAGGCCACTCAGTGTCTCCACCACCCAGATGTCGTTGGCCTCAGGGGCTGTCTCCTCATCGGATTCGATGTCTCTCTTCCTTCCGCGGGACTGAGGCAAGGGGCAGGGGTCTGCAAAGGGGGCTGAGTGAAGAAACCAGGCTACAGTACAAAGCTTCTTCTGTCTTTGGAATTCAGCCACGCTTTCCACACCCCCAAACCCAAACTCCCTCTTCATTTCTCTGTGGCCTCATAGATGATTGGCCTCTCCAAAACCACCTTTCATCTTTGTCCTTCATTCATATGCATTTGCCCCCATTCATCTTTGCCACTGTTTCATACCCCCCACCACGCCCTCAAAACTCTTCCTTGTAGATCATTTCTCCCATGAGGATAATGGGATAATTTCCTGTCTTCCTTTATCTCCTCTTTGGATGTCATCTCCTAACCCTCCTTCCTTGCTTCCTGGGTTTTCCTTCCAGTGCGATACCCTTGTCCCCGGCTCCCGTGCTCTCTTCTCCAACCCCTGGCTTTCTGAATCTCTCCTGTCACGTGCAGTCTAGTCAGACACACCTTCCTGGCTTCTGTACCCATTTGTACTCACTAGTCAAGCCTGTCAAGTCCCTTCTCCCTCCTGCTTCCTCACCTGATGGTCCTGGGCTTTCTTCATCTACCACGGCCTCCGGGGGGTACCCTGATGTGCTAGGCTGGGGGCTCTGGCCCTCAGACTGGGCGGACGGTTGACAACTGGCCATGATTTCTCCCAAGCTCTTTGTGCCCTCCCAGGAGACTCAGACCCTCCTCTTCTCAAACTCCCCTTCTGGCTTCTGGGTGAACCCAAGCCCTGTTATCCCTTCTCTAAGCCGGGGCCAAGCTAGGAGTATGGACATGCCCTGCGAAGATGCTCTTGTCCACCTCCGTTGCCAAGAACCATGGAGTCCAGTCTTTCCAATCAGGAAGGTCAGAAGCCTCTGATGTCATGCACCATTCCAGCCTGGCAGCCATTTTGAAGGAAGCCACGTGCAACTGCGAGACCGAGGTCCACTTCTGGAGTTCAGGATCAAGGCTATCTCAGGTCGCCGATCCAGCCTGTAACCGTCCTCCAAAACTGTCCTCGGGGTGTCTGGATCACTCTACTCCTCTCCAGCAGATGCGGGGCTCTCTGCATCCTTCTATTCCTGTTTCACGGTGCAGTCTGGCAGCAGAGGGAGGAAACAGACGAGGGAAGGTAAGATCTTACAAGAGTGAAATAAGTATGTAGGGAAGGTCCAGGCACATGGACTTGTTGGATTGAAAAGTTAGTTTACGTCGCTTAATTTGGCAGAGCTCTCTCACTTGTTTTACTGATGCTGTGTTGGGGATTCTGTGCTGGGGGAGCGTTCATGCTCTACTCTCCGGTGTCCCTGAGCCCGAGAGGTATTTTGAGAGCCTACTCCTAGAAAATTGTACGTGTGCTCCCACACACATCAGATGCTGTCCCCGACTTCAGAAGTCCATGGATCACCCAAAACCTGCCCCTTGATTGCAGTTAATCAGCTCTAGCTTGCATGTAAAATTTTGAGCATGTGTATTACCCTTGACCTAGGAATTTCACTACTCCTTGTGTATCCTATGAATAAACTGTGACGTGCCCACAAAGGCTGAGTGGAAAAACCTCCAATTGGAGGCAGAATCTGTTTTATTGAGAAGGTGGGAAGCCCCCAGGAGCACAGATGCAGTCACAAAATAACTGACTGGCTGTCCTGTGGTATCAGGGGAAGCTTCTTCCACACCTCGTACCTCCTTCCTCTGCTTTTCACCTGGGCATCTGAGTCTTGCTTGCTCTATCCTTCTTTTGGTGATAAAATAACACAACATAAAATACAGCATTTTAATCACTGGTGAGCGTATCATTAAGTGGCCTTAAGCACATTTGCGTTGTTGTGCTGCCATCAGCAACTTCCGTCTCTAGAACTTGGTCATCTTCCCTCAAACTGGAAGTCTGCACCCATTGAAGCCCCATATCAGGCTCCCTGCTCATGGGGCGCCTGCTTTCCTCTCTCCCCGCTGCCTGTGTTCTCTCTCTCACTCTCTCTCTCATTCAAATAAATGAATGAAAACTCAAGAAAAAAAAAAAATCACACAACAACAACACCTGCCCTCTCCACTAAGTCACAGCTAGCCAGGGGCTGCTCACCCTGGCCTGTCATTCTCTAGTGAGTAATGGTTTCTGTGTTTCCCTTCTGTGACCCTTAAGACCTAGAGACACCCTAGGAAGACGGCTTGCAGTGCTAACTCACAGAACAGAATTCTGGGATGGGGAGACGGGAAGAGGTTCTGGATACCGACTTCGAAGATCTGGTGTCTGAAGTTCAGTGTTAAAGGTAAATCTTAGTCTTTGACTTTTATACTCCCCTGCACCCTGGCTGACATATACTTGGTGGGTCCCAAAGTCAGGTTAAGGTGTATCGTCTGTTATTATCGCCTCTTTGAAATGTTCTGAAATGGTGTCTACTTACCAATTTGCCCATGTTTGTTTGCAAATCTTGTTTTCAATCAAAGATCTATCCTTTATAAGACATTTGCAGGAGGAATGGCTCCTCCTTTTCTTTGCTGCGTTGAGAGAGCAGGGTACTAGGATTTGTTTTCTAGAAACAAGGATTGTGAAACCCAAAAGACCAAAGCGGACCCCAGGATTCACTTCAGCTGTTTTGATTCAAATCCTGTAACCTATTCACTCTGTCCCCTTCTCTGTCTGCCCAGACTCCTGAGGATAGACAATCTGGAGGACATAAAGCAGGAGATAGAATACCTGGCTAAAAGATGGGGGTGGTGGGGAGGTGGGAACGATATGGTTTTGTTACAAAGCAGCCTGTGCCCCTAGGCAAATCCTTCCTTCTTCCAGGCCCCCGTTTCTTCACCTGTAAACTAAAATACTTAGATAAGATAATGTGTAAGCGCTCTTCCCTTACAGCATAACCAAGGCAAGTGAGAGAGCCAATTTGACATGACCAGGTATACAAATGCTAGGGTTCAATTGTGTGCCCCCTCGCACCCCCACCACCCCATTCATGTGTACCACGCCCTGGTACCTCAGAATGTGATTGTATTTAGTGGTGGGGTCCTTATGGAAGAAACCAAGGTAAAGTGGGGTCTGTAGCATGCTGTCCTTTATGAAGGGAAAATTGAGGGGGGGGTTGGGGGGCGCAGTTCGTTGAGCATCCAACTCGATTTTGGTCCAGGCCCTGCTCTCAAGGTTGTTAGATTGAGCCCCACATCAAGCCCCAGAGAGGTGTCTGTTCCACACCCGAGAGGGGTGTCTGCTTCTCTCTCCTCTCTCTCTCTCTCTCTCTCTCTCTCTCTCTTTCCCTTTCCCTGCCCCCCCCCCGTTTGCCCCTCCCCTGGCTTGCTTGTCCTCTCTTTGTAAAATGAATGCATAACTTTTTTTTTTTTTTAAAGGGAAAATTTGGACGCAAACATCCAAGTACAGAGAAGAGAATGGGATGACACAGGGAGAGAAGACTGACATCTACCAGCCAGGGCGGGAGGATGCAACAGCCCCTCCCCCACAGCACTCAGAAGGAACCAGCCCTGCCCACACCTGAATCTCAGACTCCCAGCCTCCAGAACAGTGAGAGAATGTATTTTTGTCGTGCCCACACCTGATACTCAGACTCCCAGCCTCCAGAACGGTGAGAGAATGTACATTTGTCGTGACAGCCTGAAAGCTGCCTGGTTTGTCTTACTTTGTTACAGCTTCCCTGTAGGCAGATCCACACAGTATTTTTGAAGAAGAGGGAATTCAGATTTGACAGTCACTTTCCTGATACTTCTGCTGCCCCTTTCCCCAAAGCAAGACACGTCCATGTCCGGAGGCTTCAAAGAAGAACGGGTTCTTTCACACAGATTAGAACCTTGAGCTTTCTTAGCCTCTGGCATTTCCTGGTCAAGGTGACTGTTCATTTTGGAAAACATGGTGGAAAGACTTCAAGAGAAGAATGATTTACAAATCTTGAAGATGGGTGTCAGTTAGCTTAATAAAACTGATGCATTAAAGAGAGAAAAATAAACGGGAGCAAACCGAGGCAACTACTTAGGAAATTAAGGGTGGGAAAGGCTTCTTCAAAGACAGTGTCTAAACAGATGAAAAGTATGAAGAGGAAGTGAACGATTTGAACACAGAAACAATATACATATGACAGAAAATAAAGTAAAACATTAGGTTAAAAAGATCAATGACTTGGGTCGCCTGGGTGGCTTTTTAGTTGGGTCTCTGCCTTCTGGCCAGGGCATGGTCCTGGGGTCCTGAGATCCAGATTGGCCCCCGTCGGACTCCCCTGGGGGAGCCAGCTTCTCCCTCCACCTGTGTCTCTGCCTCTCTGTGTGCATCTCTCATGAATGAATGAAAGAAAGAAAGAGGAAAGAAAGAAAGAAAGAAAGAAAGAAAGAAAGAAAGAAAGAAAGAAAGAAAGAAAAAGAGAAAGAAAGAATAAAGCTCGATGATAAATTGGGAGAAATATTTGTGTTTTTTCCAAATACAGAAAGAGAAAACTTTTTATTTTAAATACTAATGAATGAAGAGATTTTAAACAATATGAAATGATGCAGGTCTGCTGCTTCTGGCCCAGACGGACACACGAGGTGAAGATTTGCCCTCCCAGGTTAAATAGGTTTCTAGAAGGAGGAGATAGATGAAAATATGAAATGACAGATTTTAGCTATCTGGAGTGAAGGGTGAGCCTTAAGAGTGTCCAGTTCAGGGATCCCTGGGTGGCGCAGCGGTTTGGCGCCTGCCTTTGGCCTAGGGCGCGATCCTGGAGACCCAGGATCGATTCCCACATCGGCTCCTGGTGCATGGAGCCTGCTTCTCTCTGCCTGTGTCTCTGCCTCTCTTTCTCTCTCTTTGACTATCATAAATAAAAAAAATTTTAAAAAAATATAAAAAAAAAAGAGTGTCCATTTCAGTGCCCAGAGAGTATTCAGGCCGAGGTAGGGGGCTGAGGTTGTGGGGCAGCCCAACGTGTGTCATTTGCAGGAACGCAGTAGGATGTTCACGGGGAGGGGCACGGCAGCCAGAGTTCACAGGCAGAGAGCCAGAGTGCAGAGGTGGGAGGGTGTCCCGGTCTTCAGCTGAGCCAGGCAGTGCATTGGGGTGGTGGTGGGGGGAGCAGGGGCTGAAGGCCAGGACCCAGGGGACTGGGGTTCTGCCTGTCTTCACCGACGTGCTCAGCGCACCTTCTGTCCTTTACCTGCTGAATACGGAAAAGGATATGGAAGGGATGTGCCTGGAGATCTTCTAGGCTCAGGCCCAGGGGAGGTGTGACCGCCTGGCTCCAATTGCAGCACTCCTTCGGTGAGCATTCCGGCACCAGCCACACTTCCTAGCAGCAAGAGCTGGGCAAGACTGCTCCTGGCTACACTGCCACTGCCATCGGCAGCTTCGGGAGAAGCACACCCTTTGTGAGGGATTAGTTTGATGCAGCAGCTCGGCTAAGGGAAATCGGGAATGGGTTATGTGCCCGTTCATTGGTATAAAAGAGTACTTACTGTTACTTTTTAGAAGAGATTTACGGGGCGGGGCGGCGGGCGGGGAGCCGTGGGTGGTTCGGTCGTTGAGCATCTGCCTTAGGCTCAGGTCGTGATCCCGGGCTCCTGGAATCATGTCCTGCATCAGGCTCTCTGCCGGGGGCTTGCTTCTTCCTCTGCCTGTGTCTGTGCCTCTCTCTCTCTCTCTGTGTCTCTCTTGAACAAATGAATAAAATCTTAAAAAAAACCCCACAAAAACATAAGAGTGTTAGTGGGGCACCTGAGTGGCTCTGGTTGAGCGGGTGTCTTTGGCTCAGGTGTGATCCTGGGGTCTTGGGATGGAGTCCCACAACACGACAACAGGCCCCCTACAGGCAGCCTGCTTCTCCAGTTGCCTATGTCTCTTCTCCTCTCTCTGTGTGTCTCAGGAATATGAAATCTTGTAAAAAGATAAAAGCATTACCTGAGTAAACTTGTAATATAAATACTTCCTCTGTTGATCTCATATGTATCTAAATATCGTTTGAAGCTGAACAATTGTATTGCCCACATTACAACCCAGGAAGGTTGTTCTTAAGGGCCTGGGAGCCATCTCTTTGACCTGTAAACCTCAAGGAAGATAGTGTCCCTCTGTGTCTCCGGGAGGGGGTAAGCATGGTCTCTAGGCATCTTGCTATGAGCTGTAAACTACCTGCTTGACAGAGAAAGGTAAGAACTTTTTTCTCCTCCTTCACACAGAGACAACTAGGATGGACCAGCACCCCGATTACCAGGTGAATTTAGGATGTACTATGAAAAAATGCATAGCAAATGGTGCTGACGAGTCCTGTAGGTGTGAAACAGGTTTACCACTTAGGATGAGAACTATGGGCTGAGCTACAAGGAAAGACAAGTCTCCGGGTTCTCCTTGCAAACTTGTTAGTGGTTTGCCTGTGATGTGCGACACAGTCTGGTTTAAAGGTTATTTAACGGTAGGATGGGGGGCCTGGGTGGCTTAGCCAGGTAAGCAGCTGCCTCTTGGTTTGGGCTCAGGTCCGGATGTCAGGGTTGTGGAATGAAGCCCTCCGTGGGGCTGCTGGCTGAGCCTGGAGTCAGCTGGGGATTCTCTCCTCTTCTCCCTCTGCCCCTCCCCCTGCTCTCACGCGCTCTCTCTCCCCCTCTCTCTCTCAAATGAATCGTTTAAACCAACATAACAATCGTTCTCTTCTTTCTATATTTGTGGAGAGGATTTCCTGGATGGCAGGAGAAGGTTTTTGTTTTTTGTTTTTTGTTTTTTTTTAAGATTTATTTACTCCTGAGAGACACAGAGAGAGGCAGAGAGGCAGGCAGAGGGAGAAGCAGGCCCCCTGCAGGGAGCCCGATGCGGGACTCCACCCTGGACCTGGGCATCACCGCCTGAGCCCAAGGCAGACGCTCAACTGCTGAGCCACCCAGGCGACCGGGAGATTCTCCTTTTAATCTCCACCACCCCGCGGCGTCGAAGAAGCACTTGGCCAGGCGCGCCGTTATATAATCTCTCCCCCAAAATACTGCTCAATCCTTGTCCTTAGGACCTCCTCGTCAAGACATGGCACTTTAACCTAACAGACATTTAATTCGTCGGACGGACGGGCAAATTCCCAGGGATATGGTTCGGGTTTGTGTGTGTGTGAAACCCGGTTGTTCCACAGTCTGTACTTTGCATTCGTTGTGCAACTTGGACAAGCTACCTTTTCTATTTCCTTCTCCTTTCTTGGAGAAACCATGCGCCTCTCTTATGTCCTTGCTGAGTAGTAATCGTATCCCAGTGTGTTGGTGCAACTTGTCAAAGTTCAGTGACGTGCACACGTGCACCCTTCCCCGTCCTCTCCTGCTTGTGGAAGTCTCCGTGCCAAGCCGACAGACAGACCTCAGGGCAAGGAAAGGACCAGGGATCCAGGACGCAGGCACAGCCGCTGCTAGAAGCGACACGTCTCCTCGATTCCTCACGGGAGCGAAGACGACTGGGACATCGGGCAGTAGGTCCGGATGGTCAATCCTCTGAGCACGGTGCCTCTTACCCACCCGAGGAGGTGGAGACTTTCGAGACGTCCCCTAGCGTGTGGGCGCTTGGACTCCCGGGAAACAGAGTCCGGGTGTTGGTGCCGCTCCCCCAGGGGGCTCCCGCAGGACCCGGGCCGCACGCCGGCGCCGTGGTGCGCATGTGCAGCTCGGCCTGTGTGCGTGTTGGCGCAGGCGCAGTGCGGCCGCGCTGCTCTCGCTTCCTGTGCGTGCGCAGGTCACCGCTCGCCGCGGTTCCCAGGCTTCGGCCTCCGGCGGCCGAGGATTCCCCGGGACCTGCGGGGCTGTCCGCCGTCCGGCCGGGCCGGCACCCAGCGGGCGCGGGTCCGCGCGGGCCGGGCGGAGGCGCGAGCGGGATCCCCCCAGCGCGAGCCCCGGAGCCCGCGGGCCTGGGCCGGAGGAGCCGGGCGGTCGAGTGGCGGCGGCGGCGGCGGCGGCGGCGGCGGCGGCGGCGGCGGGGCCCGGGTCCGGCCGGTTTGCGGCCGCAGGACGGCGAGGCGTCAGGCGGCCGTTTGGGGCCCCGGAGGGTGGTCGGCCCGAAGTGAGTTTGCGCGCTAGTTCCAGAGCCGGCGCCCCGGGAACGGCGGCCCCGGGAGGCGCAGGAGGAGCAGCCCCCGCCCCGGATCCCTCGCGAGCCTTGGGGCAGCTCGGCGGGTCCCGACGGGGTAGGTCGTGCGCTCGCGGGCCTCCTGGCGGTTGTGGATCTTCCGGGCGGCCAGAGTGCGCGCGGGCGGGGAGGGATGGGCGCTCCCCCGGGACGCGGGACTCGTGGGGTCCCGGCTTCCCGGGGGCGCAAGGGGCTCCCGCCTCCCCTTGCCCCGTCCCCCGCTTGCTGCGCCGTCGCCCTGTCCAGCCTGCAGACGGGTCTCTAAGCGCCCAGGAGTGTGTGCGGAGCCGGCTGCGTTGTGCCCTGGGGCATCTGCCGGTGGAGCGCAGGGCCGGTGTGCGAGGAGGGCCGGGCTGCGGCTGCCTGGTTGACAGAGGAGCCTGGGCCTGAGAAGGGAGGCGGCTTGTCCAGGGCGACGGGGTCCGTGGGTGGGCTTGCTCTCGGGCCTGAGCTCCTGGGCGCGCGTGCTGGCCGCCCTGTTACTGTTACACAGAATAAGTTTCTTAAATGATCCTTACAGCAGCACATTTAAGTTCTTGTGAATAATTTTGAAACATCGTGCCTGAGTCCACCTCTTTGCTGAGAGCACCTTGTCCTGATCTAAGTAGTTAAAGGAGGTAGTAAGAAAATAGGTGAATGTAAGAGGGTATCTTGTTTTATCTTGTATTTAATGGTGGAGGATCATTTCAGTATGATTTAGTGTTTGTTCACTAGTGAGACAGATGCATATTCACTCAGTTGCCACATGGTCAGGTGGGAGCTGCAGAGTGGTAGATGCCCCCTCATTCTTCCAGTCACTTCTGAAGGTTTTAAGGTATGTTGTCACATAGGTGTCCTTTAAGGAATGTTTCTTGAGAGTACTTTCCTTGGCAATCCCCATCTCACACAACTTCATTACTTCTCTTTTCTTTCTCCAGGTGTGCTCCTACTTTCACTGTTCTCTGTGTTTTTCCAAGAGCAGTAGAAAATGAATAAATCTGTGGTGAGTGTTTCTGTTTATGAATTTTTCCACACTTGCTTATATAATATTCCCTACGAGGTGAGGAGTTCAGATTTTAAGGTGGGGATGCGAAGGTAGAAGGGGAAGAGAGGTGTGGTTGGGCAGCACGTGGAGTGCCAGAGTTGCAGCAAGCACCTCTGTCATGTTCATATGTGTGGATAGCATGATCCTTCAGAGCCCTTAAAGGTAAAGTACGAACGCTGCTTGTGCTTGAGATTAGTTTCAAAAAATGACAAATACTATTCATTGCTTGACTTACACGTACCTGCTGAAACAGTTTTGTTTTCTTGTGCATTTTGCGATTTCTTTGTGTTGCTGTAATTGTGAACAGGCTTTCTAAGTGACAGTCCCTAAACCATGGCCAGTGGTGCCTTACTTCTGCCTCATGTAAAGGAGGCATACTGTCCAGGGAGCTCCCAGTGCATACTTTCTCTGGTAACTAAAAGAGCATCCCATAAGTGCATCGGTTTTACTGCTCAAGCCAGGGGTAGGATGAGGAATCTCGAGGAATGGACTTCCCACCCTCCAGTAAGTCTCACTAAATATTTCTCTCTGATCATCTGTCTGATTTGCATCTCAGACTGGGCAGTGACACCTCTGGCAAGGATTGCTTATTTCCCACTCATGTTTTTCCCATAGCCTACAGTCTCGGTTCTGCCCAGCCCCTCCCCAGAACCTGACCTGGTCGAGCCACTCCTTGCCTTTGACCACTCTGCCGCCTTTTCCCTCTGCAGAGTCTGCCCTATTGGTTTCAGTGACGAGCCTCTCCTGCTCTCTTCCTGACTGCTGCTTCTGACCTCTCCATATGTCATTTCTTGCACCCCCACTCATGACTTTTTGCTTTACACCTGTCGGACCTCACCCTCCAGTGCTCTGAACCGCCCACTATGTCAGTTCTCCCATGTGGACCAGATGCCTCTGCGTGGCCACCTGCCAGCGTTTCCATGGAGGTTGTCCAGAGGACACCTCAGGTTAATAGATCCAGTAGATCCAGAAGTAATTATTTGCAGCCCCCTGCCCTTGCCTTCTGCTCTTGTCCCCGGCCGCCCTTTGTTCCATTACCTTGCCTGTCACTCTGTCCAGAAGAATGGGATTCATTCTGAGCTCTTTCTCCATCCTGTGTTATCCTTGTTGTTGTGGTACCTGGTACCTGTAAGTGGCTTCTCTCCCTTCCCCTTCATCCCTTTCTTGCCACATTAAAATTGCTCGTTCTTTCATCCATGGACCATTAAAGAAGTTTCTGTTCTATGCTACTTCCTTCCTCTGCTGGCTCAAGTATATTTTCCACATTGAGCATTTCTCCATAAATGTTAATCACATCGCTTTACCACCGTTCGGAAAGCACCTCAGGGGCTCCCTGAGTGAGTGGCAGGAAATGTGGATGTGGGGACTGGGGGCGGGGAAGCAAGCTTGGCTTGTTGGTGAGACACAGAGAGTTCTAGCTGGGCTAGGCCCTGATACTACGTGGGTGGCCCTGGGTTTGTTCTTAATCACCAGTGAGCTTAAGTATATTTTCACATGTTTGGAAGATGTTTCTTTTTTTTTTTTTTTCAATTAGTAAGCTTATTTTTTAGAGCAGTTTAGGTTGGTAGGAAAATTAGCCAGATGGTACAGGGAGACCATCAACCCCTCCCTGTCTCAGTTCCCCGCTGTTGTGAACATCTTCGTGTGGTACATTGTTTCCTTGGGTGGGTCAGTGGTGATGGGTTATTATCTGAAGCCTGTCATTAATGTTAGAAGTCACGGCTTGTGTTGTGCACTTTGGGTCCTGCATCTGTATAATTGCGTGTGTCCACCATGACAGTATCCTACAGAACATGTTTACCGCCCTAAAAGCTCCTTCCTTGGGTACCACGTATTCATTCCTCCCTCCCCTTACCTATCTTTTCACTGTGTGTATAATTTTGCCCTTTCCAGAATGGCCTGAACTGTGTGGGTTCACTTATACATGTATTTATTTCAATAAATACAGCATAGTACCAATAAAGATATTTTCCTACTATTTTCTCGCTTACTGAATCATAAGAATACAGTTTATCACACACATAACATACTAAGCACGTGTTAATCAAGTTTATGTTACCAGTAAGGCTTCTGGTCAGCAGGACACTGTTAGTCGTTAATTTGGGGGGGGGGGTGTCAAAAGTTGTATGTGGACTTTGAGCTGTGGGGTCAGTGTCCCTAAGCTCTGCATTGTTCAAAGGACTCATACAGTTGTTCAGTTGGAGTCATACAACCTGTGGCTTTTTTAGATGGGCCCGTTTCGATTTTTGTGTGAAGTGCTTGCTCATGCCCACTGCCAGGCTTTCTGTCACAATACTGTTCTTTGTTTTTCTTAATGACTTACACAGTAGACTTGAACATTTGTATGTTTTTCCTGCTTGAATTACATTAGTAAACATTTTCTTCCAAACTTCAGTGTTTTTGGCATTACTGAAAGAACTCAGAGCTGGCTATGTATCTTCATTACGTAGAAAACTTAACTTCATTTCAGCATTAACATTTAACTTTCTAATATTTTCATTTTGATGAGTTGCATACTATACATTTTTAAAATTTCTCAAGGTGAGCATGTTTGCAAGGATAGGATTCCTAGTTTCAGAGTACCCTCCTCAGCCAGCACTGGTGCCATGGCTTTGTTCACAGTCAATGGTGGCAAGTGGGGAGGAATTTATGCTCTCATGCTTCCTTCTAGATTTTATTTTCCTCTCCTGGCTCTGGAGGATGGCTGCAGTTGTTCTCCTTGGATAGGCCACATCGTGGTGTGCTGACTTCCGAACTCTGGAGGGCCTCGTGTGTCCGAGAATGTCCTTTCTCCTGGATGTTCAGCAGTCTGGCTCGGTGGGGCCCCGTGGACTACTGTCTTCTGGCCCCAGGAGGCTCTTGCTGTCTCTGTTGTTTGGGTCCCAGCAATGCAAGTGACGTCTGTGACACGCACAGGTGGCTGTGGCACACAGAGGCTCTTTTTTAGAGTCTCTTTGTGCTTGAATTTTTGTCTAGACTCCTCTGAGGTCTATTCTTTCTCAGTTTACTGGTGCAGTGCCAGTGCTTTACCTTTCCTTGTGAAAGGAATCTCAGAAGGGGAAAGAAAACCTGTCATCAATCACAACTACCACCACCCCCTCCTCCCGACCCCATGGCAGGGGAGGGAGCAGCACTGTCAAATTGAGACAGTCACAGAGTATCCTCACTCACACATCTGATCTAGCTTCTGTGAAGATACGTAGCCAGCTCTGAGGTCTTGATTATGAAGCTATCTCTGGAATATTAATTATACTCAGTGTTCTTTTAAGACATCAAGGTTTGTTCCCTTTTGAAACACACCTAAATCCCTAAATATCTGCAGTTCTGGCTGGCTTCTTAATTCGTTAATCAGGTTTTCTGAAGCCCATTTTCTTTGAGTTTCAAATATTTGTAAAGCTGCTTGCTTGAAGCTGGAGAAAGAACAATACAGTTTTCTCCTCCCTTTGCATGTGAGTGTGAACTTGCCAAGTGACTCACACCAATCAGTAAAGAGAAACTCAGTTTGGAACATTCACAATAATGCTGTTTTTAAGCAGCAACAGTGTGTGTATTTTATGTGCATCATAAACAACAAAAACTATCATTTAAAAAAATTTTTTTCCTAATGAGGCAGAAATGCAAGCACTAAAAAATACCCTTGTAAATTGTACATTTTGTGAAGTTTTGGGCTCCGATCTTCATCAGGGTGGCCACAGGCTTAGCTGGAGATGTCTGAATGAAGGGTGGGCAGAGCTCCTCAAAGACCTGCTCACTGTTGCTCTGCGAGACCATCTTCTGAGGCCAGGCTGGGCCAGTTCTGCACACACATTGGTTTGGATTGGGCAGGGACCACTTTATAAAGTGCTCAGTGCCCCACCAGCAGCTGGTGCTCTGACCCCAGCACCTTTACCCTTCCCAGGCCAGCAGAACGTGGCCCCTGGATGTCCTCTCACCTGGAGCTTGGGAGAATAACAGGTTCCAGTGACCAGGCATCTCGGGGATCTTGCCAACAGGACACATTCTGTACTCTTTGATCGTCCCACATCAAGAAGCTTAGATTTCCAGTTGTCATCAAGAGTATATGGTCCTTTCCAATGGCCCCTGACCTTGACACGCCTTTCCCTTCACTGCCTTCTGCACCACTCCTTCCTCAATGTTTTGTCAGAATCCATGGGGCCTCTTTGTTAACAGCACGTTGACACTGCTTTATGATTTTTTCCTTGGTGGCTGCATAAGCTTGATACCTGCATTGCCTTTAGTTGCTTAAACTTCTGTGTCTTCTGATTAGTTCCTGTCATTATTTGAAAAGAGCAATAAGACGCATAACAGATGGTCAACAGTAACACATAGATAGGTGTCATTGAGAAGTATGTATTATATCCAGAGAACTTTGCTGAGGGCTTTCCATGGATTAGCCCATTTGATGCGGGTACTATGTTATGTGAAAGGCCTTACTATTAGTTTTATCTTAGAGTTAGTGATACTGCAGGACGTTATAATGGCCAGTGTATTTGAATGGAACAGTATTCAGAAGACCCACATTTGGGATCCCTGGGTGGCTCAGCGGTTTAGCACTGCCTTCGGCCCAGGGCGTGATCCTGGGGTCCCGGGATTGAGTCCCACGTCGGGCTCCCTGCATGGAGCCTGCTTCTCCCTCTGCCTGTGTCTCTGCCTCTCTTTCTCTCTGTGTCTCTCATGAATAAATAAATAAAATCTTTAAGAAAAAAGATGAAGAAGAAAAAAAAAAAGAGAAGAGAAGAAGACGACCCACATTTAAAGGTCTGGTTTGGGCAGCCTCTGGGTCTGTTATGAGCTGTTTGCCCTCTTCAGAACTGTGCTCCTGGCCCCCTGGAATGTGTAAATGGGAAGAAAGGGGATTCCGAATTCCCTGGCTGGGAATTAGGAACAGCTGAACCAAACAATTGCTGACAATTCATATGGCAGCCGTGATCAGATCTGTGTATGCTTACCTTGCAATAAAATACACAACTGGAATGTTTCTTGCCGAGCTTGCTTGTTGCTTGGTTGTGGCCAGTATAGCAGATCAGCTCCTGTAAGCTGTAGGAGGAACAGGTGTGAGCAGAACCAGCAGTTGAATTTCGGGCTGTTGAGTTTGGATCTGGGACATGTGTGTGGAGTTTAAGAGCGAAGTCTGGGTGGGTGGTATACATTTGGGACATGCTGACATATAAATGGGAATTAAAGCCATGAGGTCCTGTAGGGTCACAGCAGGGTGCAGACAGGAAAGAGTAAAGGACCAAAAATAGCCATGGCCCTCTAACTTCAGGATGACATAGAGAACAGGGAAGCTCGTAAAGGAGACAGAAGGAGCAGCAGGAGAGGTCAGAGGGGAGCTAACATTGATAATATTATGGGAGCAGAAAGGAGGAGTAAAGTGCATCCTGCATTTCTATGAGTGCCGGTCAGACCTGTGCTTCTTGGGGCAGGAGCTGTATCTGGTGGCCTTTGGGTCCCCAGCAGCCAGGATTGTTCCGGGCTTATAGTGCAAGATGGTATTTTCTTTTTTGTGTATACTGAATGAACTTATCTTGGCATATTTCTGATATCTTTGTTTTCTTTCCACAATAAAGAAGGTATACAGTGTTTATAGTTAACTTCACCAGTGAGCTTGGAAAGCTGTCGTCCTCATATGCCTTCACCTTATCCAGTTCTGATCATGGTACTGTTACAGGGGCCAGTGTCATTCAAGGATGTAGCTGTGGACTTCACCCAGGAAGAGTGGCAGCAGCTGGACCCTGAGCAGAAAACCACCTACCGGGATGTGATGCTGGAGAACTACAACCACCTTGTCTCAGTGGGTAAGGAGAGCCCGCTTTCTCTATTGCTAAGATACACAGGATTTCCCTCGAATGTGCCGACTTTCACTTTGAATTTGATGGGACTGATGTGAGTGGCCTGTTCTGGGGACCAGGCAGGGCATTTTGGTCTCTACCTCCTCAGTGAAAGGTTCTAAGTGTGGTGCTGGTCATGAGGCAGCACCATCCTCAGATGACAGAGACCCAGCAGCCCTGCAGTCAGGCTCAAGTTCTCTTTCATTTCTGTTAACAGGCTGTCACATTATCAAACCGGAAGTTATCATCAAGTTGGAGCAAGGAGAAGAGCCATGGATAGTAGGAGGAGAATTCCTACCACAGAGTTACCCAGGTGTGTTAGTGCAGGCAGTGCGGAGATTGGTGCTTTGGAAGGGTTTTCCTGGGGATTCTTCATGGCCCCAAAGCTGCAGAAGTGACTACACACAGTCATCTGTGTGCTCTGGCAGCCTGGGTCCCGCTCCCAGCACCTTCTTCCTTATGAGAATCTGGGTTTGCAGAGCACTGCCATGTGTGCCCCTTCCCAGAGCCCTCACCAGTCACGTCCCCCTTCCCCCATGCCTCACGTCTCACTTGCTCTCACAGCATTTTCAGCCACCCGATGTCGCGGGTTCTTTGTTTTCAGGTGTCCATAAATCTGTCATTGAAAAGTAACTAATGGGACTCTTCGGTTCTTGCCACCTTCCTTTTTATTTCCTCTTTTCTGTGAAATGCCTCACACTGGTTTCTGTCCCCGGTTTCACAGCTCACTATTCCGAGGGCAAATTCTCAACCCCATCCTGAGCCTGAGACAGGAAGTTGTGTGGCACTATGCCTGGGTGCTGCTCATCCTCCCTGAGAACCAGGCCTTATGTTTGGTGACAGCAGTGTCTGGGTCTCCTGCCTGCCCCTCTTGTCTCTTACTGTTCTGTCCCAGCGCTCAACTAGCATCCTGTCCTCTGTGACACTCAGTGTGGTACATAGGAGTTATGATTCCTTTTCCTGAAAGGTCTACTTCCCCCTTCAGTGGGTTCTGGTTTCTGAGTTCTTCAAAGTGCTCCTCCTACCTCTGTCCTTAGGGTTGTTATTTGACTGTCTGATGCTTTACCATCCCTGTCCCCCGTCCAATATCTCCTGTGGTAGTTGCTCAGGGCACTGGCAGGATGAGTTCTTTGGAGTTTCCAGGGGACCTTGTCACTGGCTGCCCAGGAGGAGCCTTCAGTGACTCCTTGCCACTTCTGGAGGGATTGTTGATTCCTCCTCTTCCCTGTGCTACCTGTGTTTTCACAGAACTCTTGCTAAACTCCATGGGGCCCTCACTCCTAAATGCCTTCTGTTGATGTGCTCATTGTCCCTGGAGCTTTACCTCAGAGGGGTGTGCTCTGTTGGCAGATAACAACACATCCTTCCAGACGGAACTCAGCATTTCCACCCCCTCCTCCACATTTTCCCTCCTAGCTCTTATCATTATTCCAGTCTGCTCCTTCTCCTAAGGTGACCACCTCATGGCCAGACCTTGAAAAAAGTTAAGTCTGATCAAGTAATCTGTTATTTGGTAGTACATATTTTTTGCTTGAGCTTCTTTCTTCCCTAGATTATAATCCCATAAAGAGAAGGGCATGTTCCCCCTTGCCCCTTAGTATGTAATGTGTAGTCTGCATTTGAGTATCAGGAGCCAGGCGGGTGAAAGAACTTTCTAGTCCATCTATTGGAAAATAATTTATAAGCAATTCTAAATATGCATGCCTAAGTCACATCCCCATTTATTCTGCAGGTGACTGAAAGATACGCATGGGATTCAGGTTAAGAGCAACTGCTCTGATTTCTACTTAAGAGTTTAAAGGAAATATGGAATAGGATCATACTTTCTAAGAGACCGGATTTGCTTAAGAGAGTTGCATGGTGTAATTTAAAACTCAGCATTTCATGTGGAATGTTGATGATCTGATGCACAGCTGAACCGCTGTTAAAGTCATTGCATGGAGAGTAATTATTTTCAGTTTTAAGGGGAGATGGCACTAATGAGGTGAGAAAGGATTTGAGACATTTATGTTTTTGTTTTTTTAATATGGAGACTCCCTGAATGGTTTTGAGTATATCAGGGTGGTGGTCCAGTGAACTGAATAAAACAATAAGAGCAGAGACTTATGTTTGAAGGTTAGCTGGGCGTTGTTGGCACCTCAGCAATCTCAGAAGAAGCTAATGGTGCCTGAGATAGTACTCCATCTCTCCCAAGTGATTATGAAGTGGTGTGGTGCCCAGTGTTGATCCCTCCTCCACACACACACCCAAGCCCCCTTGGGTATATCAGATGACACTCTTTGCCAAACAAATAGCTTGGTTTTTCTGGAGCAGAAGTTATTCTTTGTAGACTAGTATAAACCCAGTTTGGAATTCATACTGTAGATCTAGGTGGAAAGTATTCTTTGTCAGATGTTATCTTCCATTTATCCTTGGGAGGACACAGTACAGTTTCATTTGATGTGGATGAAAGCAAGTATAACAGTCAAGTTTGTCTAAAATCTTGTAAGATAAGTAAAAATAGCAATTTGGGGAATCTGATTTTTAAGGTTTGTAAGTGAAAATGAAACTAAATGAAAATCAGGAGTGGTGAAGTCTGTTCACAGTCAGAATTAAGTGACACCAGTGTATCAGAGGCAAGACTAGTTTAAGGAAATTGCCAGGAGATTGAAAATGGGAAAAACAGTTGCTGCATTACTGAGCATGTGTTTTGTGCCACATGCTGATCTGAGCACATTATGAATTGGCGTAATCCAACAGCAACCATATAACTTAGGTACCATTGTCTCCATGTCACCTGTGGGTGATCCTGAGCCACAGGTGACATAAGGACTCTCCCCAGGTCACCCAGCCAGAATACATGTCCAGATAGAAACAGGTAAAGTTCATAGTCTGAATGAGGTCAGTTTAAATCATAACATCAATAGAGTATTTACAAAACCTTAAACTTCTGAAGAGCTGCTATGCTCTGGTCTATTTTATTCTTCCTGTTGGAGATACAGAGTTCCCGGGGCTCTCTTCCCAAGTGACATAGAACCACAATTAGCTAGAGTCCTGGCCACACGGCTGCTACTCTAAACATGGGTTTGGGTAGAAGCTGATTTGGCCCTACTGTGTGGAATCTGGGCAAAATAGTTTGGAATGACCTAGGCCAGTGAGAATGTTGCCACAAAATCTCAGTAAAAGGTGATGGTGCCTGAGACTATAGTTGTTTCTTCCAACTTGCTGCAGAGCGGTATAGTGCCCAGTGCTGGTCCCCTCCTCCACACCTGATGCCTCTGAGGCGCCTGTGCACCACTCCTCCTTGGCAGTGCTCCTTGTCACCCTTCATTCACCCCGTTTGCTGCCTGTCAGCTATGCATCTACTGTCCTTCCTTTCCCTGTAACTGCTGTGTTTATATTTTACTGTTTGTATCCAGTTTTGAACAAAATCTTACAAAGTAGCAAAGATCAAATGTGCTTGTGTTTTTCCCTTTCCTTACCTCAGAAGTATGTGTGTATATGCACATGCGTGCGTGTTTATTATATGTGTGTGTTTATTATAAACCATAACAATAGGGGAAAGAGGTACACTTGCAGTGAGTCCATGGAGCTCACATTTACACCAAAATGAAATGCTTGCCTGTAAGTCACCTTCCATATCTTATGTAGGAAGATATATAAAATTATGTTAATTTTGCCTCTTTTTAGAAGTCTGGAAAGCCGATGATCTGGTAGAAAGAGTCCAGGAAAATGAAGGGAAATATTCAAAGCAAGCTGTATCCTTCAACAGCAAAACCCTGATTGAAGAGAGAGGTAATGTTCTTGGTAAGACTTTTAATGTGGAAACGAACCCCATTCCTTCAAGAAAAATGTCCTATAAATGTGACTCGTGTGAAAAGAGTTTGAAATCTGTTTCTGAATATATTAGTAGTGATGGCAGCTATGCAAGCATAAAGCCTGATGAATGTAGTGCATGTGGGAAACCACTTCCCCATGTTAAACTTGAGAAAACTCATCCAGGAGATGAATCTTATGAATTTAATCAAAATGGGGAAGCTTATAGTCTAAATGAAGAAAGTATTTATCAGAACATTCATATTTTGGAGAAACCCTTTGAATATATTGAATGCCAGAAAGCCTTTCAAAAGGATACAGTTTTTGTTAATCACATGGAGGAGAAGCCCTATAAATGGAATGAATCTGAAATAGCCTTTCTGCAAATGTCCAACCTCAGCGCACACCAGAGGTCTCATATGGAATTGAAGCCCTTTGAATGCAGTGCATGTGGGAAATCCTTCTGTAAAAAGTCAAAGTTTATCATACATCAGAGGACTCACACAGGAGAGAAACCTTATGAATGTAATCAGTGTGGGAAATCCTTCTGCCAGAAGGGGACCCTCACTGTCCATCAGCGCACACACACAGGGGAGAAACCCTATGAATGTAACGAATGTGGGAAAACCTTCTACCAGAAGTTACACCTCATTCAACATCAGAGAACTCACTCAGGAGAGAAGCCCTATGAATGTAGTTACTGTGGAAAATCCTTTTGTCAGAAGACGCACCTCACACAACACCAGAGAACACATTCAGGAGAGAGACCCTATGTTTGTCATGACTGTGGAAAAACCTTCTCCCAGAAGTCCGCACTTAATGACCATCAGAAAATTCACACAGGTGTGAAGCTCTACAAGTGTAACGAATGTGGGAAGTGCTTCTGCCGCAAGTCTACTCTCACCACACATCAGAGGACACACACCGGAGAGAAGCCCTACGAATGTAATGAGTGTGGGAAATTCTTCTCGCGGTTATCCTATCTCACTGTACACTACAGGACTCATTCAGGAGAGAAGCCCTACGAATGTAATGAGTGTGGGAAAACCTTCTACCTGAATTCAGCCCTCATGAGACACCAGCGAGTGCACACCGGAGAGAAACCATACGAATGTACCGAGTGTGGAAAGCTCTTCTCTCAGCTGTCGTACCTCACTATACACCACAGAACTCATTCAGGAGTGAAACCCTACGAATGTAATGAGTGTGGGAAGACCTTTTACCAGAACTCAGCCCTTTGCAGACATCGGAGAATACATAAAGGAGAAAAGCCCTACGAATGTTATATATGTGGGAAGTTCTTCTCTCAGATGTCGTACCTCACCATACACCATCGAATTCATTCAGGAGAGAAACCCTATGAATGTAATGAGTGTGGGAAAACCTTCTGCCAGAATTCAGCCCTTAACAGACATCAGAGGACACACACAGGAGAGAAAGCTTATGAGTGTTACGAGTGTGGGAAGTTCTTCTCTCAGATGTCCTATCTCACCATCCACCATCGGATCCATTCGGGAGAGAAGCCCTTTGAATGTAATGAATGTGGAAAAGCCTTCTCTCGGATGTCATACCTCACTGTACACTATAGGACTCATTCAGGAGAGAAGCCCTACGAATGTAACGAGTGTGGGAAAAAATTCTATCACAAATCAGCCTTCAATAGCCATCAGCGGATTCACAGGAGAGGGAATGTGAATGTACTGGATGTGGGGAGGCTTCTCTGAAGTCAGAGAACCTTTCCATGTGGTGAGTGGGCAACTCCTGCTGACCCACATCAGAGCTTACACGGGTGATCTGCACAAGCCTTTGTGTTAGACTTGAAGCCTGAAAGTTCACAGGGTAGAAACCCCAACTGTACCAAGACCACAGGACTTGTTGGATAACAAACTATACAGGAGTAAAAATTTATATGTATTTAGAATGTGTATGCACTTCACCGTGGACTCAAACTGTTTTACATATCAGGGAATTCATGCCAAGGGAAAAATCTCTCCATTTTAAGGAAGGTGGAAAATGTACTCCTTTGGAAATTACAAAATGTTATGCTTCTGATGTAGTACTAAGCTTCTTGAAAACAAAAATACAGAAGATAAAGATACTTATGTAAATAGAAGCTGTAAAACCACCTGATAGTAATCAAGACCACAGCATAGCAACCTTACACTCACATGGGAGTGCTTCCTGGGAATGTAGGACTTAACATTTTTGAGGGGTCTTCAGTTTCTTTGCTTGCTTTTTAGGATGCTACATGAAATGTATGTTCAGTTTGAATCATGTTTGAAAAGTCATTGTATCCTTATTAGAATAATTTGTAATACATGGTAAGGTAACCCATTTTAAATAGCTCTACCATGTTAGGATCCTGATATTCACTGCCCCTGAACTAACATCTGATAGTATAAAGTATGCTGCTGCTTGTACTCTCGCCTGGAGTTCATAAATGTCTTTGTTGTTAATGAACTAAGTCTTCTGTGAAGAAGCCAATGTCTTTAGAACATGTTCAGCTGTATCTGAGTCAGCAAGAGTTAGAAATCTATGCATATGGTAGAAAAGCGCATAGATAATTTTAAGATGTTACTGCCAGACATTTCCAGTAGTCTAAGAAGCACCTATAGTATTTACTGTACTCTATCAGTTATATTTACTTAAAATATTTAAGTACTTAAAATATTTCCATTTGTATCAGGTTTTTTTTTCTCCATCTGTTGTTTTATTTGGATGCTTACATTAAGTGTGCAGAGCACACATACTATGTAACTTAGGAATTATCTGTATTTTTTTTTATAACGATAGTGTTTTTAAAAATTGTGCTCTATTCCTATGTAAATGAATGAAGAACTCTTCATATGGGTTTTTGGCAGACACTGTTGAGTGATCCTGGTTACTCACTCTTTATTGTTTGCTGGCGGAGTTTGGGTGTCCATTTCTCCTCATGGAATGGGGGGAAATCCTGACAGGTTTCAGTTAATAATGATAATCCTTTTTCATTGCCAGCAATTGGTTTAGAATGGTCACAGGACCCAGTTCTATGCAGATAAAGGAGATAGCTGACAGGTTATTTCTGAAAGGTTCAAATAATGAATCCTGCAGAGTTAAGCAGAGTCTTCTGTTGAACATTGCCTTCATTGCATGTGATGCCTGGCTGTGTCTTTCAACAATGAATTATAATTTAAACATGGCAGAGCAGAAAGACTGGGAGGACTGGGACCTGAATGATGTTGAGCCGCTGAACCAGCTGTGGCTCCTCTGTGGCTCCTCTGCTTCTGGACTGTCGCTTCTGTAGGAGATGAAATTTACCTTGGAGCAGGTTGATTTAGGTTGCTCTGTTAGCAGATAGCTGAAGATACAAAGTTATACCTTTGTAGGAATTATGCAATTGAGAAGTGGACTTTAGGTAAATCATTTATTTAGAAGTACTGATAGAGAGGTTGATCTAATTTTCTGTAAATTTTGATGTAAATAGTCGGGGCACTACCAGTCAACTTGAAACAATTAAATGTGTATGTTTCCTTGAATGGTTACATCATTGACCTAAGAATATTTAGAACCTGATAACAATGCCAGATATACCTTCCTTTTTACAATGCATGACATAAATTTTGTTTAGGTTAATTTCTTTTATTCATGGATCATTTTTCCACTGTTAATTCATAATATATGGTGTGGAGGTAAGGACGTTTGCTTTCCAGTGATTAGCCCCATAGCCTATATTTGAATAATTGACACCTGCCCACTGAGATGAAATGCCGTATTTTTCATGTATTCTGATCATTTGTGGCACCAGTTTTTGTTGCTCAGCACTTTCCCTCCATATTCTTCTAGCTGATTGTGAGTATGCTATATAATAGGAATGAAAAGTCTGGTAGATTGTATAGATTTGTGTAGGAAAATATACTGATAGTGTATTTGTTGAAATGATACCTATAAAGAGTTCCCACAGTAGTTTGTCATTATAGCTTAAATACACAGTATGCATTTTAAGTAAAATATTTTAAAAGTTTAAATGATTCACCACATTCTTTTTCTCTTACGGAGTGCCTGCACAGGAAAGGGCCTGGTGCATGGAATGGTCTTGAACTGCCTATCTGATGACGTAGTCATGTGATTAGTTTGTAGTTTCAAAGATATCAGCAATTTCATTCTGTATCTCTGAAAGTGGAATCAGTGGCATGTTCTTCTATAGTGACATTTTTTTTCTTCTTCCCTAGAGGCACTTAAAATAATGGTTTGTCTTAAATTTGATGGAATGTAGTTTTTGAAAAGTTTTTAACTGTTCCTGGCAAGAGTGTAAGATGCACAGGCCTGAGTTCATGAAAGAGCACTAGCAGGATGTCAGGTCTCCTATCCTGCGCAAGGACTGAATGTGGAATTGGGGCAGAGCGGGAGCTTTTGTGCGTTATATATAGTCACCTTATAATTTTGTGCGTTATATATAGTCACCTTATAATTTGAAGTGTGAATGGATGATGAACTCTGAAAGGGGTTTTCAAGGGCTCAGCAGAAGGAATAGCCCTTCTGGCAGGTGGCCATGTGAGATTCCCCCAATTTTTTGTATCATTGAGTCAGTGAAACAGTGGTTCATTCATACTTATCAAATAGGTCTAGTTGAAGCTATGGCGATAACACCAAGGCCTTATCCTCTCAGAGATCCCAGAGTCACCCTCTTTATTCCATGGCTGTGTGCCTGGGTGGCTGTCCAGTTAAGCTCCCCAAGGGAGGCTGTATAATCCATATGACTACAGCCCAGATACTGCCCACTTTATAGAATGCCTGTAAATAAGCAAATTCCTTATCCTTTTCATCACAGAGGTGACTACATCACAGATAAATTGCTTTTCCCTTCCCTGAATTTAAAGTCTGTGATGTCTGCCAGACTGAACTGACATGGGCTATTGACTTGTTCCCAGAGCCCAACTTGGGCTGCCATGGAAGTAAGAGTGGTTTGCACATCCAGGAGACTACAGTGGAGGGGCTCCTGCATGAGGTGTGAGCAGCCAGACAGTGGTGAAGCAGGTGCTGGGGAACCTTGGGATTGAGATCTACACTCTGCTGCTCTTAATGTAGCATCCCAAGCACCTTATTGCCCAGCACGGTGCCTTCATGAGACAGAAAGGATGCATCAGCTAGATGAGGAGTGGACACAACAGACACAGGCACAGTGCTGGCCTGGAGCATCCTCTTCTCACTCCACAGCCAGGTCATTACAGTAAGTGGGCACATTCTGTTTTGGATGGAGGAGGACCATTTGGTGATGATACCATGCCCTGAGAGCAGAGGATCCATCAGGAAGGGGGTGCCTCGTGGCTGGGGGTGGGCTTTTTCCTGTAATACATAGGTCTACTGAAGCCACCCTGAAGAACAGGAACGAGGGATTAGACCATCACCCTGTTAGTCATATCATCCGAGATTTGCAGATTCCCAAGTGAAAATTAATGCTAGAAAAAGCAAACCTATAAGTTTACTAAGAGCTGCACCACACGTCTGCACAACTGGCAAGCTTAATGGAATGTAGAAATCCAGATTTCAAAAGAAGTGTATTGGTTATATGAAGTAAGAACAGTTACTCTAAAAGAGGTGGGGGACAGGGCATGGACACAGCCAAAAACCAGTTAGTGGATTGTGTGATAACAGCAAGTGGTTTGCCCAGGATGCCAGGAAGAAGAGATGCATGTGATAAACAGACTCAGAACACAGTAGACATAATACCCGTATCCTGGAGTTCTTAAGATAGGATGGGAAGAAAATTATGAATTAAAAATTTCTCAAGTTAAAAAAGAATGAAATTAAAAAGAGCTTTTGTGTTGCCAAGTGGAAAGATACAGAAAAATCTCGGGCCTGTAAAGCAAAATGGTTTACCTAAAGACTAATAACTAGAATACATGAGGATATCCAGCGAAGTAGCAAAAAAAAGGGCAGGGCTTAAAAAAAAAAAAAAAAAAAAGGGCAGGGCTTAGAATCCTCCATCATTAGAAATAGGCAAGTTAAACCAGTAAAGTACCCCTTACACTGCTCAGAGTGGCAGAAACAATAGTGACATGAACGGTAATTGGTAATATCTGTATACTGTAGAAGTGCGTAAACTGGCCTGGAAATACCTTTTAAAATTCACATGTGTGCCTTCCCACACAGTGGCCCTACTAATACACTTTTCTGTCCCAGAGGTACTCTGTACACACGTGGATGTATATACAGAATGATTTTGTCAACAAGGTTTTCGAGATAGCCTAGGTCACAGGAAGAGGTAAGTAAAACACGGATCAAGAAGTAGAGTGCTATCCAGCAGTTAGGAGTATATGCCATATCTGGAGGTAGCACATTTGATAAAAGATAGACAATTTTTAAAAATGGAGTGAGATTTCCTTACACAGGCTGCTGTGGAATGTGCTCAAGGTCATACAGACTAGTGTGAATGGAAAGAGAATAGAATCAGGGTTTGGAATGAAGAATCAGGTAAAGAATGGTTTCCATGCAGAAGCCAATATTGAAAATCAATGTTTTAAATTGAATGTTATGATGAACACTATTCTCCAAGACTCCAGAAACATTAAAACACACAAAAATTAAAGGACCAGAGAAATAAAAATCCTCAGTGTTTTATGCTGTTAAGTTTCAGCCAGAGTTTCGCAGCCTAGGTGCCTAAATGATGTCTGTGTCCTTTTTAGCAACTTCACCCCAAGGCAACTTCCAGTAAAATGGTCGTAGTTGCTCCATTTGTTGGTCATTCTGTACTTTAATTTAAAACATCCTTTTAAACATTCTTCCTGGGATGAGGGAGTGCCCACCATGAAGTTATCTGCATCACATCATAGGACTCGTTTAGTGGGACAACCTGCACTGCTCAGGACTCCACAGTGTCCACCTTCCTTCCCTCTGTGAGAGATCCCCCTTGCGTCTAGTTTCAGCCAGGCACACCACTGCAGATCTGATTTCCCAGCATCAGCTAGCTGAGGCCAGGGACTGAATTTAGGTCGAGGGGGTGTGAGTGGGGTAATTTGTCATCTTCTGAGTCCTAAAAGAGAACTGTCATTTCCCACTGCCTTGTACTCCCTTCCTTGGCTGTGACAGAACCATGGTGCTGAGCCACCTTCTACCCTGAGAACAAGGAGAACACCTGAGGGCAGGATTTGGCTGACATGCCAGGTGAGAACACTTCAGGCTTGTGGGAACAGCCCTGCCTCTGTAGTGAATGTACCTGTCCCAATAAACCTTTATGGGACACAAAGTTCAATTTCATTGAATTTCACATCACATAAAATATTATTTTGATCTATTATTGTGATTATTACATTACTTACAAATGTAAAACCCATTCTTGGTTTACAGGCTGTGCCAAAGAGGCAGCACTCCAAATGTGACCCATGAATTCTCTGTACCTTAGTGACTCCTCTCTAGGGAATGGGAAAGTACCAAGATTAAGAGGACTCTATTCTCTGGAGAACAACCTGGAATGGGGCTATCCTACCTCCCTGGACCACCTGTTAGTTTGGGATTGTATGTGAGATAGCAATTGTCTATCTTGGCAGCTAATCCAACACTAATACAGAATTAGCCAACAAAAATGAACTACCGTCACTTCTAAACTGTGACAGATGTGTTCCTCTCAAACCTAGTGGTACATACACGGCTAGAAGAAAGTCATGGGAAGAAAGCAGAGTTAAGGGCGGCCCACTCAAAACCTTTATAATACAATTCTAGCAGAATCAGCAGTAATCCTAATAAAATATGCCGTATTTTTATCTTGAGAAAAATGCGTGCTCAGATCTTTATTTCTAAATATTACTCTTCACCAAATGGAACCAAAGCTCTTTAACCAAGGCTGATCAGGAAACTAAAAGCATAGAACATTTACTTGTAAAAGGGAAGTACTCAAGAATTGATGGGTGTGGCAGACAAGGGAAATGGAGGGCTCTATCCTCCCACCCTGCAGGAACAACTAATGAGCTGGCAACCTCTGCCAAACTCTGGAATCTAGTCCAAAACTCAAAACCACTAGGGGAGACTTGATGAGAGGGGGGCAGCTGTGCAGCCAGAGCTGGGACTTTAAATGGCCCACCTGCCATCCCCCACACCTCCAATCAGCTGCCACATGGTAATAGCCTGCGGTCCCAAGTCCTGAGGCCAGGGGGTGAGTTACAGACCTCAAACAGTTTCAGGGTGGGTTTCACCTGCTGGACCACCATCTGTAGGAGGGCTGCATGGGCTTTCCCATGTTTCCTGGACTCAGTCACAGGTCTGGGCAGCTTCCCAGATGGTTTGTGCTGCAAGCATGGAAAGGCACAAATCCTGGCTGTAGCAAGCTGGGGCAAGGAATGACCATCCTTGGTCATTTTTTCCTCTTTTTCTTCCCCCTCCTATCTCTTTTTTTAAATACTTTTTTCAGCTCCAGCTGGCAAAACACACCTAACCCTTGGGTTGATGGAACAAAATTTAGTGGCTGCACAATACATAACTACTGAAACAAAAAAGTCAAAAAGCACATAAAAAGAACCGACAAAACAACAAAAACTCTGGGAGAGGGTGAGAATCTGGTTTCCAGAGTTGCCACATTATAACATTAAACAGTATAGGTTTCAGCAAATAATAAGAGATGTAAAGGAACTAGAAGGTCTGCTCCTGTCACAGGAAAGAGAACCCGACCTCTGTCGCCACGAATCCCTCGTCTCTGGTCACTGGGGATTGGTCCCAGCCAGCTAGGTCAGGAGTGTGCCACTCTTGGTGGGTGATGATTGGGTCTAAACGCAAAATCCCAGAGGCTTTGGAGAGGAGCCTGGTAAGTCCACTCTGGAGACTATCTCTAAGAACTAATGTGGGAAAAGCCAAGAAAGATTTAAAAAATAGAATGAAGAGACATGTGCTTTTCAATACATGGAAAAACATAGTAAAGCAACAGTAATTGAAAACATCTTGTTCAGCATGATTAGAAAATAAGGGGGGATCTGGGTGGCTCAGTGGTTGAGCATCTGCTTTTGGCTCAGGTTGAGATCCTGGGGTCTGGGGATCAAATCCCACATCAAGCTTCCTGCATGGAGCCTGCTTCTCCCTCGGCCTATGTCTCCGCCTCTTTGTGTCTCTCATGAATAAATAAATAAATAAAATATTTACTTAAAAAATCCTATAGGGGTCACCAGGGGGGTATCTTTTAAAAAAGAAAAAGAAAATAAGTCAGTAAAACAGAAAACATACCTAGAATCAGTATTTCCAAGCTGCGAGTCAGGACTGCCTGCAAACAGGAGAAAACCCAAGAAAACCAAGCTGCTGGCAGCCCTGCCATTCAAACCAGCAACCGTTGGGCTACGTGTCTACCAAAAGCCCTAGGAGGAGCTCCCCTGGACCCCCACTGGCCTCAGATTAAGTGTCCATCCCAGGAACAGCTAAACTGGGCCCAAAGGGTGGGTCCTGTGACTGGCCCACCAGGGAATGTGCCAGCTCTGTAGTATCAGCTTCCCTTTCTGGAAGAATGTGGAGACGAGCACTAAACAGACAAAAAGGAAAGCAAATGATAATTTAGTCTGTGATAAAGATAGTATTTCAAGTCGGGGACAAAAAGATTAATTCAGTGGAGTAAGGACAACTAACACTTCGTTAAAATAAAAATCGGTCACATCAAGAAAAAAGTGGGAAAAGATCAATGAATGATTCCATTTTTAAAACTCAACTCCTGGGGATCCCTGGGTGGCGCAGCGGTTTAGCGCCTGCCTTTGGCCCAGGGCGTGATCCTGGAGACCCGGGATCGAATCCCACGTCGGGCTCCCGGTGCATGGAGCCTGCTTCTCCCTCTGCCTGTGTCTCTGACTCACTCTCTCTCTCACTGTGTGCCTATCATAAATAAATTAAAAAAAAAAAAAAAAACTCAACTCCTATTGGGATGCCTGGGTGGGTCAGCAGTTGAGCATCTGCCTTTGGCTCAGGGCATGATCCTGGGGTCTGAGATCGAGTCCCACATCGGGCTTCTTGCAGGGAGTCTGCTTCTCCCTCTGCCTATGTCTCTGCTTTTCTCTCTGTGTCTCTCATGAATAACTAAATCTTCTTTTAAAAAAGTCATCTCACATAAAGAATAATACTTAACTGGGTTGTAAAAAGAAATTTCCTGTGCCCTGCTTCTTTCAAACCAGAAATAACATGATTTCATCATGGCATGGAAATTCACAGGGCAGAAAGCAGTCACTGAATCATTTTCTCAAATCATTCTTGCTCCCAAATTCCTGTATCTAACACTTCCAAATTACAGAATTAAAAAATAATGCATACCTCTGTATACATTAGGATGCCTCATAGCTCCAAGTAATCAAAAAACCTCAACTCCAACAGGCGTAAACTAAAAAAGCTAATAATGACCTCAGTCTTCCTGGTACACAGCAGCTTCTGAGCTGGAGAATCCACCAATTAGTGTCCCTGCTCGTGGTCCTGCCCTCCCTCAGCTCACTATCCTGTCAGCCCTGAGTCACAAGATGCAATCAATGGGGATCCAGATGGACAATGCCATTCTGTTCCTGATTCTTTATTGATGACAAAACCTTCCCCCAAAACCACCTGCATACTTCAGTTTCTGGTCCTTCTTCCAGTCCCAAACACCTCGTGGTTAGGGAAGATAAGCAGGCCACATCAAGGAGGAAGGGGATGGGAGCTGCCAACCCGCTATAAGCAACCTGTCTGCAGCAGGAAGCAAGGATCAGGGCAGTCTCTGACAATGTGCCTGTGCACATGGCCGCTGGGTTCCTCACACGCGGCCTGCACCACGTGCCTCTGCACCCTCACCAATCCCAACGGGAGTTGGAAACAGAAGGGTGTTTTCTGTACACAACTCTATTTTAAGCGCTTGCTAACAGCTAGATCCTGCTTCTGCACTTTATGAATGTGTGTTCATTAAACCAGGCAAGCCCAAGACACTTTTTTTTAAGGCATTTGGCTTTATTGAAGAGCAGATCAGTAACAACAGTCATCACTATTTATTCCCAAAAAACGCAGAGAATAGGTGAGGTGCTTTTGTTGAACAGTTGTCAGAGCTGTTAGGAAAGAGTGAATACCCATGTGCTGACAACCGTGCTCAACACTTGCTCAAATTTTGTTTTCCTATTTTTTTGCTTCATTTAATTGTGTACACGTTCTTTTCCCAAACCACTTCACAGCTGCAGATGTGACAGTTCACCTGTTCTGCGTAGTGTCCTAGAAACTCACATTCATAACCATTATCACACTGAAGACAATTACTCTAATTCCCTAATATTTTCCAATACCCATTCCACATTTAAATTCCTCCAAATAGGGATCCCTGGGTGGCGCAGTGGTTTAGTGCCTGCCTTTGGCCCAGGGCGCAATCCTGGAGACCCGGGATCGAGTCCCACGTTGGGCTCCCGGTGCAGGGAGCCTGCTTCTCCCTCTGCCTGTGTCTCTGCCTCTCTCTCTCTCTCTCTCTCTCTGTGACTATCATAAATAAAAAAATAAAATAAATTCCTCCAAATGCCTCCAAAGTACCTACATGGTGTCTTTCTGAGCTGGATGTTTTTTGGATCCAATCAAGGATCATGCACTGCATCTGATTATGTCTTGTTAATATCAGGATTGAAAGAGTCCCGCTGGCCTTTTCCCTCTTTTTAAAATGACACTAATTGGGCAGCCCTGGGTGGCTCAGCGGTTTAGCGCCCCCTTCAGCCCAGGGCATGATCCTGGAGACCCGGGATCGAGAACCATGTCAGACTCCCTGCTTGGAGGCTGCTTCTCCCTCTGCCTTTCTCTCTCTCTCTCTCTCATGAATAAATAAATAAAATCTTTTAAAAAAATGACACTATCTTCTGAAGAGACCAGGCCAACTGTCTTGGTGGATGCCCCACATTCTGGATTTGATTGTTTTCTCCACTGAAGTTGTTCCCCTCTTCCTCTCTTGTATTTTCTGGCAAGAGCATGCTACAGTGCAACGCATAGACCTCACGCAAGAGGCACACGATGTCACCACGGTTGAGACTGCTGCATTTTATCACTGGTGAAAGTGGGGCAGTCATTCCATTGTGAAGGTGTACATTTTCCAGGGTCAGTGAGGGAGATATCTGTGGGAGAGTCTCTGGCATTGCACAAATACTGTTTCCTTTGCATCTAATGATCCTGGCATCCACTGACGATCTTTGCCTAGATGTCCTAGGGGTTAGCAATTTTTTAAAATTCTAACATTCCTTATACATTTATTAGCTGACACTTCTATAACAGTCAGCCTTCCCGAAACTGCTCCTACTAAAAAGGCAGGGTGAAAATTCTTTCCTTCTAATTACAGAATAAGAAGCTTGTGTTAAGATTCGCCTCCAACAGCAGAAATAAGCCCAAGCCCCTTTCTCTTTTTCTGCATTGATGTGGACACATTTTTTTAAAATTCAAATGTTGAGCCAATTACAGTAGGTCTGTCTGACCATCAGAGTATCAAATTTGGCCAGGGAGAAACCCCCCAAGATAGCTTCTGGGACCTTTGACCCTTAATCTTTGAGTACGTCTTGCTTTTTTGACACAAGAGGTCCCAGCCTCACCCTGGATACTTCAGAACCCAGAGCTAGAGGCAGCTGTTTTTCCAAGGACTCCTGGTTCCTCGAGGGACATGTTGGTGCCAAATCTCATCTACAAGGGGTGCAACTGCTTCCAGACCCTCAGTGGACAGAGCTAAGACATATATACACTTTTAAAAATGACTGATACTTTCAGTTCATGTATCTTATTATGCAGAGTTTTATGTAAGTTCTTTCATTTTTATGGTCATATCTTCTCTTAAGATGGAAGTTTGGTTCCTGGTTAACTTTAACAGTTTATTTTGCTTTATCTTACAATATACACAAACTAGATCCAAAGTAACACCAGTATTACTAACAAAAAATTAATGAGTGGTGTTCATAATTTTTTGCAGATCTTTGTTCTTAAACATACCCTGTTAAGGACATATAGTCATAATTCTGTGTTCAAAAGTTTCTCTTAACAATTATTTTCTCTGTTTAGCTACCAATTTGATACAAAGTTGATGTGTTTTCAATTTCAGAATGCCTTTATTTTTCTATCTTGGAACAAATAAATAATTTACATTTGTTCAAAAGTCAAACTTTCATTAAAAGGTATGTCCAAAGAAATCTTGCTTCCATCCCTGACTCCACCATGTTCACTCCTGCCTCCATAGGAACTCATTTTTATTAGTTTGTAGTTTATCCTTCTAGTATTTCTCTTTACAAAAAATAAGCAATTGTGTGTATGTGTATATTACTTCCTCTCAACTCTTACATAGAAAGTAGCATGCCCTACGGTGGTGTGTATTTTGCCTTTCTTCTTAACAGTATGTTGGGATATAGTATTTCAATTTGTCAAACATGTCACTCATAATGCATACGGTACTACACACATACAAACATACACTGGGGGCATTTAATGTGAAATCTGTCATGATAATTATTAAGCTATGGGAAGATACTTCCTATGGACACCCATTTCAATACCCGCTATGTAAGGCAAACGTACATGACATATGTATGCTATGTACAACATACCAAAGCCTTGATTACTCAGGTGTACCTGAGGCATCTGGTGCTGTCAAGTAGCCACTGCCACCATACTCTTCCAAGGGCCTCATATTCCCACAATAAGCATCATTAGCATCAGACACATCTTATGCCAATTTTCAAAATCTGGTACCACATCAGAATCATGACTTCTAGTGTTACATTATTTCTAGAGAAAACAATATATCCACAATTCCCAAACTGATAGATTTCCCCTCAATATTAATACTTTTCTTATACAGAGTGATCTTTTTCCCTCAACACCGTTCATGCATGTAAAACCTTTATTTAGTTCCACTCCAGTATCAATTACCTGATGATCAGTAAGTTGTGACTCTGTAAATCCCTTTATACTTTTGTTGCATTCTTACTAATTTTAGACCTCTGGCTGATTCCTCTGAGACATATATTAGATTCATAGGTAGACACTAACATACAGGACATTCTCAGGGCTCTCTCTCCATGCAAGTTCTCCGATATTTAGTAATGTACCCAATATCCATTCCAGAGAGAGTCCACCAACTCCCACACCATGTGTGTCTTCTGATTCCAATTAAAGACTAAATCCCCACAGTAAGAGATCTCCACCTTATTACAGTCATAAGATTTCTTCCCATGGGTTCTCAAGTTCACAAAACTTGACTTCACGCATGAGGGTTTTCCACATTTCCTGCACCTTAGGGTATCTCTCTTGTGTGAATTACCTGATGTTTTGTGAGAGTCGACTTCTTGCAGAAGGACTTCCCACATTCGTTACATTCATAGGGCTTCTCCCCAGTATGTGTGCGCTGATGAACCGTGAGGGTCGACTTCATACAGAAGGATTTCCCACATCGCATACATTCATAGGGCTTCTCCCCTGTGTGAGTTCTCTGGTGATTAATGAGGTTTGACTTCACATAAAAAGTTTTCCCACATTCCTTACATTCAAAAGGGTTCTTCCCTGTGTGAGTTCTCTGATGTACAGTGAGGTGGGATTTCATACAGAAAGATTTCTCACATTCATTGCATTTATATGGTTTCTCTTCTGTGTGAGTTCTCTGATGTATGGTTAAGGCTGACTTATAACAGAATGATTTCCCACATTTGTTACATTCATGGGGCTTCTCCCCAGTGTGTGTTCTCTGGTGTTCAATGAGGTGGGACTTCTGGAAGAAGGTTTTTTTACATTCCTTACATTCATAGGGTTTCTCCCCTGTGTGTGTGCGCTGATGTTTAGTGAGGTGTGACTTCTGGAAGAAGGTTTTCCCACATTCTTTACATTCATAAGGTTTTTCCCCTGTGTGTATTCTCTGGTGTTGACTGAGGGCTGACTTCATATAGAAGGATTTCCCACATTCATTACATTTATAGGGTTTCTCCCCTGTGTGAGTTCTCTGGTGTACGGTTAAAGTTGACTTATGGCGGAAGGTCTTCTGACATTCATTACATTCATAGGGTTTCTCTTCTGAATGTGTCCTCTGATGATCAGTGAGATTAGACTTCATAGAAAAGGCTTTCCCACATTCACTACATACATGGGGTTTCTTTCCTGTGTGATTTCTCTGGTGAATATTAAGAAGTGACTTCACATAGAATGATTTTTCACACTCATTACATTTAAAGGGTTTCTCTCCAGTGTGAGTTCTCTGGTGTATGATCAGGGTGGATTTCATATGGAAGGCCTTCCCACATTCATTACATTCATGTGGTTTCTCCCCTGTGTGAGTTTTCTGATGTTTAGTGAGGGCTGATTTTTTATAGAAGGACTTCTCACATTCATTGCATCCATAGGGTTTCTCCCCCGTGTGAGTTCTCTGATGTACTATTAGGATCGAACTCATAGAGAAGGCTTTGCCACACTCATTACATTCATAAGGTTTCAAACCAGTGTGAATTTTCTGATGTTTAGTAAGGTTTGACTTCACACAGAAGGTTTTCCCACATTCATTACAGTCATAGGGTTTTTTCCCAGTGTGAGATACTTGATGGATAATTAGGGCTGACTTATAGCAGAAGGATTTCCCACAATCAGTGCATTTATAGGGTTTCTCTTCTGTATGCTTCCCCTGATGTACATGCAGGGCTGACTTATAGTAGAAAGACTTCCCGCACTCATTACATCCATAGGGTCTCTCCCCTGTGTGTGTTCTCTGATGGTCAGCAAACTGTGACTTCTGTAAGAAAGTTTTTCCACACTCATTACATTTGAAAGGTTTCTCCCCTGTATGTGTTTTCTGATGTTTAGTTAAGTTCGATTTTACACAGAAGGATTTCCCACATTCCTTACATTCATATGGTTTCTCCCCTGTGTGAGTCCTCTGATGATGATTGAAGTTTGATTTTGCATAGAAAGATTTCCCACACTCAGTACATTGATAGGGCTTCTCTCCTGTGTGAATTCTCTGATGGACTTTGAGGGCTGAGCTATGACGAAAAGACTTCTTGCATTCATTACACACATAAAGCTTCCCTTCTGACCATGCCCTCTGTTGATCAGAAAGAGCTGACTGCACAGGGGCTTCACTGCATTCACTGGGTTTCTCTCCTGCATGAGATCTTGAAGGGTCTGTGGGTTGTGATTTCTGAAGGGTTTTTACAGATTTATTACTTCCACAGGGTTTCTCTCTTGTGTGTGTCTTCTGATGCTGAGTCAGTTGGGACTCCTGGTAAAAAGATTTCCTGCAGTAACTACATTCAAAGGTTTTCTCTCCTCTGTGAGTTTCAGAAGGTGGAGTGAGATGGGACTTATTCTCATTTTCATTAGATTCCAAATTAACTGTCTGATGTTTTAAGAGGGTTGACTTCAGGCACTCAGTGACCTCACAATGATTCTTACTTGTGTGAACTTCCTGAAGAACTTCCAGGGATGACTCATCACTGGTATTTCCCCCCAGTTCCTTATAATCACAGGATTTGTCTTCTGTTTGAGTCCTTGGAGGTGTAACGATGGCTGCCTTATTACGGGAGGTTTCTCTACATTCATCGCGTTCAAAAAGTGGTCCCAAAGTCTGAATTTTCTGTTGCTCAGTACGGTCCTTATTACAGCTTGGGGATTTCTCATCTTGGTTATATTCATCAGGTTTCTTTCCAGTGTGAGTGTCTCCTTGGTTATTATCAGAAAGCAACCTCCCACATGTATTAATTTCATGAGAGTTCTTACTTGAATAATTTTTATCACTAATAATTGATTCTGAAACATTTTTCAAACTTTTTCCACGTGAGTCATCCTGATGGGGTATTTCTCTGAAAACATTATCTTTCTTCTTAGTCAGTGACTTTTTGTTGATGAGTAAAACTCGCCACAAATGTTCATTTTGGTCTTCCTCACTCCTGTCTGTAAGGTCATAAGTCATAAGGTCATAAGTAAGAAAAATGAAGTGTACTTTAAAAATGTTAATACATTTCCTATGATTACTAAGACCAAGATAACTAAAATGTCTATCACCTTACTTAGTTAACAAAGGTAAATTGTGTGTGGTTACAAAGATCAACATCTACTGTCAACAACTTTCCACTGTGCTTACTGTACTATTAGCTATAGACCCTTTGCTGTGCATCACATCCCCAGAACTTGAAGTCATGTTTAAGACAAAAAAAAAAAAAAAATCAAGCTGATCTCAGACATCTGTAATAGAATTCAGTGCTAAAAGCACTGGAGAAAGAATTACAAATCCTTAAGGACTAGAAGTAAATCTCAGTAATTTTATATGTAGACAAATGGCACTCAGATGAAGTAACACCAGTGAGTCTGAGTATCCAAAAATGCAGGGAAATATTGTTTTTATGAATTCTTAAAGAAACTACTAGCAAATGAACTTCAGTCAAGAAATGGTAAAATGTAATACAGAATGTAATACTGTTTTTGAAGACTGATTTGTTTAACAAACCTACCAGACTGGCTATCAGAATAGACTGGCTATCAAAATAGAATTAAAATATAAAGGACTTCAGATTTTAGAATTATTAGATGTTAAATTTTAAACTTCCTCCAAATCACTCCTCCCCAATCTCCCATCTCAGTAAACACCACCTACCCTCATTATCATGTTGTTCCGATTAAACCCTTGCAAACTCCCTCTCTCACAGGCCACGTCTGACTCAGCCGCAAATCCTCCTCTCTGCATAATGCAGGCCAACCTCCTCACCTGCACCAGCTTGTAACTCTAAGTCCCCATCATTTCTTATCTGAACCACTGCAAACATGTCTGCTCCGCTGAGAGCTGAAACCATCCACACCCACACAGCCTACTCACTATCTATGTTAACTTGATTAGTATTCTGTTTTCATAACAAGAATTTACTACTCCAGGAAACCTGCCCAGGAAACTAAAAGTTGCAAGTAAGTTTACTGTTCAGTTCAGAATCTTCCCCAAAAATCTTTTAAATTACTTGTTCAACTTTCCAGTAAATAATAAACTTATTCTCCAGGACTCTTCAATCCTTGTTGTGTCCATACATCCTAAACTATTAGGTTATGGTCCTTACTCAATAGTTCTCAAGCTCCTGTGTTACAAATATACCTGAAACCATGCCCTCAAATCCTTTTTTTTTTTTTTTTTTTTTTTTTTAATTTTTTTTTTTTTTTTTTTTATTTATTTATGATAGTCACAGAGAGAGAGAGAGAGGCAGAGACACAGGCAGAGGGAGAAGCAGGCTCCATGCACTGGGAGCCTGATGTGGGATTCGATCCCGGGTCTCCAGGATCACGCCCTGGGCCAAAGGCAGGCGCCAAACCGCTGCGCCACCCAGGGATCCCTGCCCTCAAATCCTATAAATAACCTGACTTTGTTCACTTTCCTCCAAGGTAGTATGAGACTGTCAGTGTGAGCAATCAATTCAAATCTGCCATATCAGCAGGTGATTCTGGTGGTCCTCTGGGGGAGCCAGCTCTGTATCCTGTCTCTGCTTCTACCTTCATCAACTACCTTCATGCCCATCTCTGATTTTCTTTGGACGGTAGCCAGAGAAATTCTTTTAAAACATTCTTCTGTGGAAATCCATGAACAGTTGTCCGCCTCACCTAAAGCAAAATCAAAGTCCTTACCTTGCTCTGTAGGATATTAGAGGGCAAGATATAGGGGCTCTGGCTATGTCCCTGAAGTCATCTCCTATCAACGTTCCTCTCAAATGCATCCCTATAGCCATAATGGCCCACTGCTATTTCAGCAAACACCTGCCACAAGAGCATGGCCCAGCTATTCCTTCTGTCTGGAACCCCCAGAATCCTGCTTCCTGCTCTAATGCACACTCCATCAAAAATGCATTCTCTGACCACCTTTTAAAAGAGTACACCCCACTCTCTCTCCTTTTAGCCTGCTTTAATTCTCTTCAGGGGTCTTGTCACCATTTGATTAGTAAATTTTCTCATTTTCATCTATGTTATCCTACTAGCTTGTAAGCTCTAGGAGCTCAGGAACATTGTTATGTTCACTGGCATATCTCCAACACCAAGAATACAAGTGGCAAGTAGAAGGCAGAAAATGGCAGCACTGGTATTTGCAAGTAACAGTGTGGGGGCAATTTAGGTGATCGGGAGGCCTGTTAGCTTGCTGTTCAGCCACATCCGAAAGTCTGAGGGACCAAAACTAAACTACAGAGACACACACCAACCTCAAAACGAAGCCATCTGGGACCTGATTCTGTGGGCTTCTTTCTTCCTCCACAAATACTAACTCACCTTGATCACCCTGGTCTGGGAATTCTCCCTCTGATGGCCACAGGTCTTCTCCTTGCTCCAGCCTGAAGATCACTTCTGGTTTGGTGAGGTGACACCCTGTGAGTGGGATATAGGGTAAAACTTGTGACAAGTGGCATGGATATCAGGGCCCCTGGGGGATGAGGAAGGTGCAGCTGCAGGAGCCACATGATAAAGGTGCTTGTTTGCACCTTTCATCAGGGAGGCAAGAACAATATTGTTTCTGTGCCAAATGGGAACATCTTTGACCCATGAGATGTACACACAGTATCATTAAACACTCCAAGAGCCCACAAATTCTGGCAGCTACAAAAGAAGAAAAGAAACACATGGTAACACCCCTCACCCACGGAGAGCAGGTGGCTGTAGTTCTCCAGCATCACGTCCCGGTACAGTGTCCTCTGTGTGCCTGTCAGTTGTAGCCACTCATCCCGGGTAAACTCCACAGTCACGTCCCTGAATGTCACGGATCCCTGACCAGCACGTTTCTGTTCAAGCCAAAGAGATCAATATTGGGTGACATGAAACAGACATAAGGGACATAAGTCTTAACATGTTTGAGAGTTTACCATAAAATAGTACAGCCAATTCTATACCTTCCCTTGTTTATACCCTGTAGGATAAAGTGATATGATGGGAAAACCCAGTATTAACTTAATTCAAACAAAAAAACTAAAGTTCCTTCTGTGTTTCTGAAATTGTCCTAGCCTTCCAAGATTAAGCTAAACCTATCCTGTTTTTTGAGACAGAGAGAGAGCACATGTGCACGCATGTGCAAGTGGAAAGAGGAGCAGAGGGCAAAGGAGAGAACCAGACTCTCCACTGAGCACAGAGCCTGACAGGGGGCTTGATCTCAGGCCCCTGAGATCATGACCTGAGCCAAAATCAGAAGTCAGATGCTCAAGTGACTGAGCCACCCAGGTGCCCCAGGAGCTTAAGTCTTAATAAGGAGACAAATCATATTTTGGAACATTTATCCTGTAATAAGGTATCATAAGAACTGTGCTAGAGTCATTTACAATTAGTATCAAATAATGGTAGAAAATACAGTTCTTTTGTGTTGTCAGGTTGGGCTTCAGAACATAGCAGGAGATTTTCACTGATGTGGCACCACTACATAAGCAGAGCCAAGAAGCCATGAGAAGCACTCAGAAGTGTGACAGGAGAATGGTATGTAGGACTGTAAGAAGATAAAGATCTGTACAGGTGTCCAAAGAGACATTACAGAACAAGTCTGGGTTTATTCCTATACTTTAATGACTCCAAAATAGTTCACCCCATCCTAGAGATAAGTTTTGGGTACCTCCAATTTATTTATTTATTTTTAAGATTTTATTTATTTATTCATGAGAGACACAGAGAAAAACAGAGAGGCACAGACACTGGCAGAGGGAGAAGCAGGCTCCATGCAGGGAGCCCGACGTGAGACTCAATCCCGGGGCCCCATGATCACACCCTGGGCTGAAGGCAGCACTAAACCACTGAGCCACCCAGGCTGCCCCAATTTACTTATTTCTTGATAGATAATATATACATTCTGCTAATTCACATAATAATGACAAGCTTAATTTATCTTTTTTTTCCCCCCTGGCTAAAAGTTAAGTATAGACAACCTACTGTTTCCTTTACAATGGAGCATCCTGGGCCCTCTGCAGGTGGCAGGGATGACACTGAAGATAATGAGGAGCCAGCGAGGACATGAAAGCAATCAGTGTTACAGCTCTCAAATCAACAACCTAATTTTATAACTTGAGGAATCAGAAAAAGAAGAAATTAAACCCAAACCCAGCCAAAGGAAAGAAATAATAAAAATAGAAATAAATAAAAATAAACAAAAAAGAAAAACAATGGATAAAATGAAAACAAAAGCCAGTTTTTTGAAGAGATGAACAAAACAGACAAGCTTTTACTTAAATGGACTAAGGGAAACAAGAAGACTCAAATTACTAAAATCAGAAATGAAAATAAGGACATTTCTACCAGTTCTGTTGAAATAAAAAGGTTTATAAGAGAGTACTATGAACAACTGTATGCCAACAAACTGGATAACCAAGAGGAAATGGACAAAATCCTAGAAACATAAAACCCAGTCAAGACTAAGTCAGAAGGAAAATAGATTATCTGAATAGGTAACTGGTAAGGAGACTGGGTCAGCAACGGGGAATATCCCAACAAACACAAGTCCTAGACCTCACAGCTTCACTGTTTCATTTTACCAAAAATTTAAAGAGGAACTAATACCAACCCATCTCAAACGTTTCCAGAAAATTGAAGGGGACTGAACACTTCCTAACTCATTCTGTGAGGCCAGCATCACTCTGATACCAAAGCCAGGAAAAGACACCGCAAGAAACCTACAGACCATTATCCCTTATGAACACTGAAGCAAAAATCCTCAACAAATACCAGCAAAGCAAATTCAAAAGCATATAAAAAGGACTACATTCCATGACCAAGTGTGGTTTATTCCTGGAATGTGAGGATGGTTCAAAATATGAAAATCAAAAAAAAATATGAAAATCAATCAACACAATATACCATACAGTAACAGAATGAAGGGGAAAAAACACAGTAATCTCAACTGATGCAGAAGAAGCATCTGAGAAAATCCAACACCCACCTTCATTATAAAAAGACTCAAGAGGGGATCCCTGGGTGGCGCAGCGGTTTAGCGCCTGCCTTTGACCCAGGGCGCGATCCTGGAGACCCAAGATCGAATCCCACGTCGGGCTCCCAGTGCATGGAGCCTGCTTCTCCCTCTGCCTATGTCTCTGCCTCTCTCTCTCTCTCTCTATCATAAATAAAAATTAAAAAAAAAAAAAAGACTCAAGAGGGCAGCCCGGGTGGCTCAGCGGTTTAGTGCCGCCGTCAGTCCAGGGTGTGATCCTGGAGACCTGGGATCGAGTTCCACGTCAAGCTTCCTGCATGGAGCCTGCTTCTCCCTCTGCCTGTGTCTCTGCCTCTCTGCCTCTCTGCCTCTCTCTCTCTCTATCTGTCATAAATAAATAAATAAATAAATAAATAAATAAATAAATAAATAAAAATATTTAAAAAAAAAAAGACTCAAGAAAGTAGGAACCCACCGAACATAATGAAAGTAGTACATGAAAAGTTCACAGCAAACGCTTACTGGTGGAAGCACAGTTTTTCCTCTAACATTAGGAACAAGACAAGGATGCCCACCTGCACCACTTCTATTCAATCTAGTACTGGAAATTTTAGACAAAGCAATTATGTAAAAAAAAAAAAAAAAAAAAAGGTGGGGGAAACAAAGAAAAGAAAAGAAAGGTAACATTCAAATTGGAAAGAAAGGGGGATCCCTGGGTGGCTCAGCAGTTTGGCGCCTGCCTTTGGCCCAGGGCGCGATCCTGGAGACCCGGGATCGAATCCCATGTCGGGCTCCTGGTGCATGGAGCCTGCTTCTCCCTCTGCCTATGTCTCTGCCTCTCTCTGTCTCTCTCTCTCTGTGACTATCATAAATAAATAAAAATTAAAAAAAAAACAAATTGGAAAGAAAGAAGTAAAATTGTATCTACTTGCAAATGGTATGATCTTATATGTAGAAAATCCTAAAGAGTACACACACACACACACACACACACACAAACTACTAGAGCTAATAAGTGAATTCAGCAAAGTAGTGGGAAGCATACAAATCACCACACAGGAAGCAGCTGCATTTCTGTACACTAACAACAATTTGAAAAGGAAATTATAAAAACAATCTCATTTACAAGAGCATCAAAGAGAATAAAATACTTAGGAATTAACAAAGGAGGTGAAAAATTGTACAATGAAAGCCACAGAACACTGCTTAGAGAAATCAGAGACATAGCTAAGTGGGAACACAACCCATATTCATGGATTGGAGAACCTAATATTGTGAAGATGTCAATACTATCCGAAGCCATCTACAGAATCGATGAAATCCTTATCAAAATCCCAGTGATTTTGTTTACAAAAATAGAAAAACTCATTGTAAAATTCACATGGAATCTCAAGAGACCCCAAATACCAAAACCAATCTTGAAAAAGAAATGGAGGACTCACACTCCTGATTACAAAACTCACTACAAAGCTACAGAAATGAAAACAGTGTGGCACAGGTACACAAATAGATAAACCAATGGATAGAGAGCCCAGAATTAAACCCTCACATATGTGGTCAGATAATTTAAAAAAAAAAAAAAGATTTTATTTATTTATTCATGAGAGGCACACACAGAGAGAGGCAGAGACACAAGCAGAGGGAGAAGCAGGCTCCATGCAGGGAGGCCGATGTGGGACTCCATCCTGGAACTCCAGGATCACGCCCTGGGCCGAAGGCAGGCACTAAACCTCTGAGCCACCCAGGTGTCCCAATTTTTTATAAGCGTGCCAAGACCATTCAATGGGTAAATGACAGCATTTTCAACAAATGGTGCTAGACATATTGGGTATCCACAGGCAAAGCTTCATTCGAAGCTGGACTCCTACATAACACCACATACAAAAATTAACTTAAAGTAGATAAAGACTTAAATGTACTATTTAAAACTGTAAAATTCTTAGAAAAAAGCATAAGGCAAAATCTCTATGACACTAGATCTGGGTATAATTTCTTGGATATGATGCATAGGAAACAAAAGAAAAAAGACAAATTGTGGACTTTCTGAAAATTAAGACTTTTGTGCATCAAAAGACACTATTAACAGAGTAAAATGCAACCCACAGAATGGGACAAAATATTTGCAAATTATATATCTGATAAGGCATTAGCTCCCAGAATACATAGAAGACTCCTTTAAAAAAACACCACTACCACAAAAACGGCAAACATCCAATTCAAAAATAGGCAAAGGGACACTTGGGTGGCTCAGTGGTTGAGCGGGTGGCTCAGTGGTTGAGCATCTGCCTTTGACTCAGGGCGTGATCCTGGGGTCCTGGGATTCAGTCCCACATCAGGCTCCCTGATGATCCTCATCAGGAAGGGAGCCTCCTTCCCCCTCTGCCTATGTCTCTGTCTCTCTCTGTGTCTCTCTCATGAATGAATACATACAAACTTGTTTTGTTTTGTTTTTAAAAAGGGCCAAATATTTGATCAGACATTTTTCCAAAGATACACAAATGGCCAATAAGCACATGAAAATATGTTCGACATCACTGGTAATTAGGGAAATGCAAATTAAAACTACAATGAAATACCACCTCACACCCATTAGGATGGCTACTATAAAACACACACAAACATGCACGCACAAAAAACAAGCACTGGAGAGAATGTGGAGAAATTGAATCCCTTGCACACTGTTGTTGGGGATGTGGAATGGTACAGCCCTCTATGGAAGGGCATGGTAGTTCTGCAAAAAGTGAAAAACAGAATTACCATGTGACCCAGTAATTCTACTTCTGGGTATATACCCAAAAGAAGTGAAAGCAGGGTCTTGAAGAAATATTTACACCTGTAATTATAGCAGCATTATTCACAATAGCTAAATGTGGAAGCCACCTAAGTGATCATCGACAGATGAATGAATAAACAAATGTGGTATATACATAAAAGAGTTTTATTCAGCCATAGAAAGGAGGGATGTTCTGATACATGCTACACTATAGATGAACCTTCAAGATATCATGTTAAGTGAAATAAGCCAGCCACAAAAGGAAAGATACTGTATGACATAACTTACATTAAATAATGTCACAGAGACAGAATAGAATGGTGGTTGCTAGGGACAAGAGGAAGGGAGGAATAAAAAGTTATTGTTCAATGGGCACAGAGCTTTAGTTTTATAAGATTAAAAGAGTTATGAGAATGGATGCGGTGATGGTTACACATTATAAATGTATTAATACCACTAAACTGTACTCTTAAAAATAATTAAAATGGAAAAAAGTTTTTAAAAAAATAAAACAAATAAAATGGTAAATTTTATACACTACAATTTAAAAAACTGGGAAAAAACTGCATTAAAGGTAAGAAGGAACCCCTATCAAATGTACATGGAGAGATAGACCATGCTATACTAATCAAAAAAAAGCAGGAAGGACTATAATATCTTCAGATAGAGCAGACTTCAAAGTAAGAGATGCTATCAAGGATAAAGAGAAGCTTTCATAATGATTAAAAGGGTCAATTCTCCAGGAAAAGGTAATAACTTTTTAATGAGTTTAACGGGTTTAACTCTTTAACGTGCCTAACAAAGTGTCAAATAGATGAGGCAAAAACTCAAAGAACTACAAGGAAAAAGAGAGGAATTCACTGTTATAGTTGGTATACTTCACTGGTGAATGGGTTCACTTTGGTGAACTCCAAAGGCATGATCCACAGAAGAACTGATAAGTGGGACTTCATTAAAATTAAAACTTTCTGCTTTGTGAAAGATACTGTCAAGAGAATGCAAAGACAAGCCACAGACTGAGAGAAAATATTTGCAATAAACATATCTGATAAAGAACTTATCCAAAATATACAAAGAACCCTAAAACTTGACAGTAAGAGGGGCCTCTGGCTGGCTCAGTCAGAAGAACATGCAACTCCTGAGCTCATGGCATAGAGATTACTTATAAACAAACTCTAAAAAGCACCCTCAACACTGAGAAAACAAATAACTCAAGATCTTAAGGTACACTTCACCAAAGACACATAGATGGCAAATTAGCATATGACAAGGTACTCCACATCGTATGTCATTAGGGAAATGTAAATTAAAGCAAAATACCACTACACGTTTATTAGGATGAAGCCCTAAAAGCAGAACACTGATAACACCAAATGCTGGTCAGGATGCAACAGGAACTCTCATTCAATACTGGTAGGAATGCAAAACGGTACAGCCAGTATGGAAGCCAGTTTGATGGTTTCTTACAAAACTAAACGAAGTCTTACCATAGAATCCAGCAATCACACTCCTTGGTATTTACCCAATAAAGTTAAAAACTTGTGTCCTCACAAAAACCTGCCAAAACCTGCACATGGACGTTTATTTCAGCTTTATTTACAACTGCCAATACTTCAAAGCAACTAAGATGTCTTTCAGTAAGTGAGTGGATAAATACACTGGGGTCCATCCAGATTGTGGAACATTATTCAGTGCTAAAATGAAATGAGCAGGCAGCCCGGGTGACTCGGGTTTAGCGCCGCCTTCAGCCTGGGGCGTGATCCTGGAGTCCCGGGAACGAGTCCCACGTCAGGCTTCCTGCATGGAGCCTGCTTCTCTCTCTGCATCTCTCATGAATAAATAAATAAAATCTTTATTTTAAAAATAATAAATAAAAATAAATAAAATAAAATAAGCTATCAAGCTACGAAAAGACATGGAGGAATCATAAATGCATACAGTTAAGTAAAAGAAGCTCATCTAAAAAGGCTACATAAAAAAAATAAAAATAAAAAGGCTACATACTATATGATTCCAACTATGTGACATGGAAAAGGCAAAACTATGAAGACAATACAAATATCAGTGGTTCCCAGGGGGAGGGAGAAGGGAGGGATTAAGGAGGTAAAGCACAAAGGATTTCTAAGCATAGTGAAAACACACTTGACCCCTAAACAATAGGGTTTAAACTGCATGAGTCCACTTATACTCAAGATTTTTAAATACAGTACTATAAATATATTTTCTCTTCCTTAGGATTTTAATGACATTTTCTTTTTCTCTAGCTTACGTTATCTGCAAGGCTTCTAGCCAATAGTAGGCTATTAGTAATTAAGTTTTGGGGGAGTCAAAGTTATATATAAATCTTAGAGCAAGGAATTGGTGCCCCTGTACTCTGTATGATACTGTAATGGTGGATACATGTTATACATTTGTCAAAAATTTACAGAGTGAACACCAAGTGTAAACCCTAACATAAACTATGGACTCTGGGTGATTATATGTCAGGATAGGTTTATCAATTATAACAAATGTACCATTCTGCTGGGAGGAGGTTGATAATAGGGAAGAGTGTGGTTGGAGGGGGGTGGCTGGGGTACATGAGAGATCTCTGTACCTTCTGCTCAATTTTGCTATAAACCTAACGTTGCTCTAACAAAAAACAAGTTCTTAAATAGCAACAACAACAATACTCCACCCTGCATGATCTGAGACAGCATTCAGAGAAGGGAAAGGAAACCCCAGTTCTCCCAGATGGCCCTGCTGGGTGTTCAGGCAGGATGGTTTACCCAGTAAGAGCAGAGTTTGGTTCCCAAAGAAGACAAAGCCTACCGATTGTCTAGTCGCCACAAATATGTGTCAAGCACCTACAAGGGGTGAAGCACAGGGTGAGGAAATTAAAGTATAAAGATGAACACGATGTGCATCTGGACTTTGAAGGGACAAGTCATTTCTGCACAATGGACAAATACAGTTACAGGGACAGCATGGAGTATTATGGAAACACAGAGGAGAAAGGCAATTAATCTAGAGGCAGACAAAGAGAGAGGAGAAGGTTTCCTGGCTCCCCCCAGTGGAGCTCTGAGACTCCGAAAAGGAAATGCAGTAAGGGTCAAAGTCAGCCAGCAGAGCAGGAAAGTGAAAAAAATGCACAGGCAGGTAGTAACCCCACGTGTTTAGGGAGCCATGTCAGAATTGGAATCACCAAAGAGTAACACGACAGGTTTACTTTTAAAATGCCACCTTCTTCACTGAACTATGAATTCCATTAGAAAAGCACCAGGTTTCTACATCATTTCGAGTGGAGTCTGTGGCACACAATTCAGTGTCTGGTACATTGAACAAATGCCCAGTAAGCCAATGTTGAATAAGATGTAAAGAGTATCCAAACCAAAAAAACATTTTTTAATAAAACAGGGGAATAGGAAGTGGTCACACTCTCGACAGCCTTAATTTTATATAGAACTTAGCCTTGGCCCTACAGGTGGTAGGAAGCTACTCAAGGGTCTCCATATTACAATGGCATAATCTGAATAGCATTTCATATTAAAGATTTATTTATTTTTAGAGAGAGAGAAAGAACATGCATCTGGGTGTGGCGTAAGGGGCAGAGGAACAGAATCTTCAACCAGACTTCCCACCAAGCACAGAGCTTGATGCAGAGCTTGATGCAGAGCTTAATCCTACAACCCATGAGATCATGACCTGAGCTGAAATCAAGAGCCGGACCCTCAACTGAGTCACCTCAGGTGCCCCTGAATAACATTTCAGAATAATTATTCAGGAGGACAGACCTAACCTGGGGGAGAAAGAAGCAAGGAGCTGTTCTAACAGTCCAGGGGAGAGAAAATTAAGCTCTGATAAGGGAGGAGGAATTCTGTAGGAAGAACAGGTTTAAGAACTGCTAACATCTTAAAAGTAGTAAAGCTGAGTTACACACAGGATATGGCTAAGGAAGGGAAGGCTGGGATGAATCCCATTCTGGTGCTTCCTTAACTGTGTCCCACAGATGGACCATCATCCAACAGCAAGGGAGGAAGCAGTAAATAACCATTTTAATTTTGGAACTGCAGAAACAAAGGTGCCTCTAGTCACCCGCACATAGAAGGACAAGATGTAAGAGAAGAGCCCAGGCTATAATAATAACATTTGGTACTACCACCACGGAGTGTATAAAATAGAAAGGACTGGCAGGCTTACAGGAGAGAGTGAAGGATGGAAATTTGGGGATAAGCCAAGAGAATGGGAAAAAGAGGAGGAAGATGCCATGAGGGAGACAAATCAGAGAAAAAAAGCCAGAAGAACAATGTCACAAAATACCAGAGAAAGAGGCCTTTGTAGAAGGTCAAAGTGGGTTAACTGCCACATGCAGCCAAATGTTCTGGTAAAGTAAGGTCTGGAAAACATCCATTGGAGTCCACTGTAAAGACATTACTGCCAAGCTTTATCAGGACACATTTAGGCAAGTAGTAGGGAAGTGAGGTTTCATCCAGGGGATTAAAATGTGAACAAATAAATAGATACTCAGCACTAAGGGCCAAAAGATGGAAACAATCCCAAGTGTCCATTAACACATGCATGGGGGCACCTGGGTGGCTCAGAGGTTGAGCCTCTGCCTTTGGCTTAGGTCCTGATCCCTGGGATCAAGTCCTACATCAGGCTCCCTATGGGGAGTCTGCATCTCCCTCTGCCTATGTCTCTGCCTCTCTCTGTCTCTCATGAATAAATAAATAAAATCTTTAAAAAAAACCCCACATGAATGGATGAACAAAAGGTCATGCATCTGTACAATGTATCTGAACAATATTCAGACACTGGAAGGAAAGAAGTTCTGATATATGCTACAACATGGATGAACCCTGAAAAATATTAAGTGTAAGATGCCAGACACAAAAGGACAAAGATTGTGTAATTCCACTTATACAAAATATCTAGAATATGGAAATTCATAGAGTCAGAAAGTAGATTTGGTTACCAGTGACTAGGGGGGCTAGGAGTTACTGATTAAGTATTACAGAGATTAAAAAAAAAAAAAGTATTACAGAGATTTGTCTGGGGCTATGAAAGTAGATGTGACAGATGTGCAACATAATGTAATTCATGCCACCAAACTGTATGCTTATGGTTAAATGGTTAAAATGGTGAGATCTGGGAACCCTGGGTGGCCCAGCAGTTTAGTGCCTGCCTTTGGCCCAGGGCGCGATCCTGGAGACCTGGGATCGAATCCCACATCGGGCTCCCGGTGCATGGAGCCTGCTTCTCCCTCTGCCTGTGTCTCTGCCTCTCTCTCTCTCTGTGTGACTATCATAAATAAATAAAAATTTAAAAAAATTTTTAAAGTAAAATAAAATAAAATGGTGAATTGTTATATATATTTTATCATAATAAAAGAAATGCGGGGGCACCTGGGTGGCTCAGTCAGTTAAGCGTCTGCCTTCAGCTCAGATCATGATCTCAGGGTCCTGGGATCCAGCCTCATGTTGTGCTCCCTGCTCAGTGAGGAGCCTGCTTCTCCCTCCCCCGCCAAGTAAATAAATAAAATCTTTTTTAAAAAGTAAAAGAAATGTGAATGGATAGTGCATAAGCATTTACCAAACACTCTAAGTTTGAACAACCTGCTTTCCAACTCTTTAAGGAGTTAAGAAAAAGCCATCCATTTCTTTCATGCCTCCAGACAGCCTTAGGGTTTTGTCACCAGATCAGAGCGGATGTTCAGAAAGCTCTCCAGAGCCCAGAAGCACTTTGGTCCTAATAAAACCTGAGTTCTGACCTCTACTTCCAGTAAAGAAGGACTACAGGCAGCAGGGGGTCACCATAAGGTTCTTACTACCTGAAGAGCTTCAAAGACATTTTTTTCCAGACTCTAGAGTCACTAAGTCTTTCTGTCCCAAGAGTAACTGGCTGGTTCCTCTTTGTGGTCACTAAAAATCCTGCGTAGGTCAGGAAACTCAAAGGACAAACCTTTGATGACTGTGAGGTCACATGACTTACAGCCACCACTGCAGGCTACACAGGTACCACTCACTCTTCATTTACTCAGAATTAGCTTTTTATCTATTTCTACTTTTCTACTTTAAGATATGAACACACTTACAAGAATCACAAAATCTCCTGGAAAATGAAACAGGGAATGAAGGAAAGAAACAACTCACCTGGGATTTGTTCATTTTCTGTTGTTGTTGAAAGAATGTCAAAACCTGGGAAGGCATACCTATAAGACAAGTAAAAAGCAACAGGATAATGAGAGCTGGCTGGCCCTGCAGCACCTTGATTCTTGTACAAACTTCTACACACCAGCTGGGTAATCTCCAATCCTGGAGAAGAGAAGGAAGGTAACATCTGTCCCTTTGTGACTTCTTAAACCTGCAATATTTCCTACTGCTTAGCTATGTCCCTCTCCCACTAACACAGAAACGTTTAAAACAAGACTTTTTTAAAGATTTTATTTGTTTGAGAGAGAGAGCTTGAGGGGTGGGGGGTGGGGGGGCGGCCATGAGCAGAGAGGGACAAGCAGACTCTGCACTGAGTGCAGAGCCCAACAAGAGGCTTGATCCTATGACCCCAAGATCATGACCTGAGCAGAAATCAAGAGTCAACCGAGTCACCCAGGTGCCCCTAAAAACAGAACTATTAAGCAAATACCTGCAGGTCAAAATAAGAAATACAATGTCTTCATTAAAACTGATCTTGCAGGGTGCGCCTGGGTGGCTCAGTTGGCTGAGCCATCGACTCTGGGTCCAGCCAGGGTTGTAGGATTGAGCCCCACCACAGGCTCAGCCTGGAGCCTGCTTGGGGTTCTCCTGCTTCCTCTCCCTCTGCATCTCTCCTACTTGCACATGTTCTCTCTTTCTAAATAATTTAAAAAACAAAATAAAACAACTGATGTTGCAGGGGAAAACAAACCTTAAAGGCTATTTTGTGTATCTGATTTACTGACAATAATATTCACCCCTTGAGTCCAAGAATCCTCAAAGCTTTGGAAAAAGGGATAGGTACCTTAAACATAAGTCTTTAAAAAAAAAACTGTTTCTCAAAAGATCCTTTTTTAAAGATCTTATTTATTTATTCATTAGAGACATAAAGAGACAGAGACACAGGCAGAGAGAGAAGCAGTCTCCATGTGGGGAGGTGGATGCAGGACTTGATCCCGGGACTCTGGGCAGACCTCAAAGGATCTTTTAAGAGAAAACTTATTTTGGGCAGCCCCAGTGGTCCAGCGGTTTAGTGCCGCCTGCAGCCCAGGGCGTGATCCTGGAGACCCGGGATCCAGTCCCACGTCAGACTCTCTGCATGGAGCCTGCTTCTCCCTCTGCCTGTGTCTCTGCCTCTCTCTCTCTCTCTCTCTCTCTCTCTGCATCTCTATGAATAAATAAATAAAAATCTTTAAAAAAGAGGAAACTTATTTTGATGTGATTGTGTGGACAGCACCAAGCCAGGGGTCAGGGACTTCGGCTTCTATTCAAATCTTAGGAATCCTACACGAGTCATTTCCCCTTTCAGGTTCTTTTCCCCTTTTCTGTCAAATGAGACAAAACCAGAAAACCTGGCAAACTCTCCGTGAACTATGACACCTGACCCTGTAAGATCAGGGAGGCACAAGAACACATCTCCAGATGCCTGACCTGGTGACTAGTCGCTGTCAGAGAGCTGCCCACCTTCTGGAAAGAATCAGTGGAGAATGAAAGGAGGAAAGAGTGCCTTCGGGATGGGGCGGAAATAAAAGCTTCCCAGCTGTAGAGCCAAGGAGGTGACATCTGTCACACAGCGGGTCCCCTGCCAGCACCTGGCCCCGGCTCCCTTCTCCCAACTGCAGAGTGACTCACAGCTTCTGGATGTGGTGAAGCCACCCGAGCCGTGGCGTGCCCCCTAGGCTCGCTCTTTCTGCCTCTCTTCTGCAACTCCGAAGAGGGTGGGTTCTCCCGGTGAGATTCCTGTTCCTGAAGCCAGGCTCTTCTTGCCTCAGTGGAGCTGCTTTGTTCCGGGAGAGCCGGGGGGACAAACCCCCTCCAGCTGGAGCCTTCATCGGGGGCCCCAGACCCGCCTCCCTGAGGACACACGGCTGCTCTCAAGGAACCCAAAGCAGGGGCCCGAGGACAAAGGCGGGCTGGCCGCCCAGAAGCGCCCTCAGCCCCCGGACAGCGCAGAGGCGGGTCCCCCGCGCCTGGGGAGGGGGGGGCGGTACACGGCGGAGCGGCCCCGCGGCTCCCGCGCGCCCAGTCGTGCACCAACCCAGGGAAACCCTAAGGAGCCCCAGGAGTCACACGCGCATTTCGGTCACGCGTGCGGGGCCTCGGTGCCGGGCTCTGACGGGTGTAGCGCATGCACGGCACGGCACCGGGTCCCGGTCCTACCTCGGCGACCCCCCCGCCGGGGGCGGCCGGCGCGCGGTCCTCCGGGCCGCAGTCGGGCCCCCTCGGCACCTACGAGGATGGAGACTCCCGCGGCGAGCGCAGCCTCCCTTCCTGCGCGTGCGCTCGGGCCCCCCCGAGGCGCCCTTATTCCGGGTGGATACTGCCCCCGCCGGGAGGGGGCGACCGCAGCGGGCTGGGGTCTGCTGCCCCCCTTCCCACGCCCCGCGCCGCAGCCCCAGGCCGCCAGCGCGGACCTCGGCCAGGTCCTCTGGGACACACTGCCCGCCCTCGCGCGACCGCACCCGCACCCGCACCCGCACCCGCACCGCCCCCGGGCAGGCCCCAGCCCCCCAGCACGCCCCGCGGCGGAGAGAAGCGCGCCTGCGCACTGAGCCCGACGCCCGCCGGCCTGGCGCGCTGGGAGCCCGGCGGGAGGCCCCGCCCACACGAGGGCGGGGCCTGCGCGCACCCGCCCCGCCCCCACACCGCCCCACGTCCACCCCTCGCCCCTCCCGAGCTTCACCGCGACTCCCACCGCACTCTGCCCCCAAATGAGCCCACTCTCACCCCGCCCGCCCCCTTGTCACCACTCTTACCCCACCCCACCTCCCACATCACCCTTCTCCTACTTTCCCCGCTCCTCCCCAACTTCGCCCTGACTCCAACCCCACTCCGTTCCCACATCACCTGGACTCCTACCCAACTAAGACCCCACTTAGTTACCCCAGTCCCACCGCGCCCCACCCCCATGTCATCCCACTCCCACCCCACCCCACCCCACATCACCCTACTCGCACCTCGCCCTGCCTGCATGTCACCTCGATCCCATCCCGCCCTGCCCCCACATCACCCCACTCCCACCCCTCCACGCTTCCACATCACCTCGAGTCTCCCAAGTCTCCCCAACCCCAGCTCTGCCACCTCTCCTGCCAGGTGGTGAGGGGCCTCCCCAAAGCTGCCAAACAAGGCAGACACACTCGGGAATATAGATTTTTGAAAATCTATATTTTCAAAAATTTTGAAAATTTTTGACCAAAGTAGCCCTTGTTGGGCAGCCCGGGTGGCTCAGCGGTTCGGCGCCTGCCTTCAGCCCAAGGTGTGATCTTGGGAGTCCCGGGATCGAGTCCCGCGTCAGGCTCCCGGCACGTCAGGCTCCTGGCTTCTCCCTCTGCCTGTGTCTCTGCCTCTCTCTCTCTGTCTCATGAATAAATAAATAAAATCTTAAAAAAAAAAAATAGCCCTTGCAATCAGTTGCCCAGCCAAGCAATTTTTAAAGATGTGAATGAAAATGAAATAAAGGCAAATAAACTTCTAAGACATAATACAGGGATCCCTGGGTGGCGCAGCGGTTTGGCGCCTGCCTTTGGCCCAGGGCGCGATCCTGGAGACCCGGGATCGAATCCCACATCGGGCTCCCGGTGCATGGAGCCTGCTTCTCCCTCGGCCTGTGTCTCTGCCTCTCTCTCTCTCTCTGTGACTATCATAAATAAATAAAAATTGAAAAAAAAAATTAAAAAAAAAAATAAGACATAATACACAAAAACTGAAGTTTTAAGTCAAAATACACAGACACTAAAAACGAAAGTATCTCCCACTTTTTCCCAGAGATGACTATCCTGAACGGGTAGTAGTGCATCCTTCTGACAGTTTTACCATAAAGAAAAAATAAAAAGGGCTCATGAGGAGCCAGAGAACAGGTGGAGGGCACTGTAACGCTGATGAAGGGGACTTTGAGATTGGTGGGAGAATAAAGTATGTAATACATGGTTAGTTCAAACAGTGACCACGCTCAAATACAATTAAGGTTAAGTCCCTAGCTCACACATCAGAGTATGTTTCACCTGGATTCAAGGTTTTAAAATTCAAAAGCAAATTCTTTTCTCTTTTAAGGTTTATTTATTTATGATAGACAGAGAGAGAGAGGCCAGGAGGAGGGAGAAGCAGGCTCCATGCAGGGAGCCCAACGTGGGACTTGATCCCGGGACTCCAGGATAGCGCTCTGCGCTAAAGGCAGGCGCTAAACCGCTGAGCCACCCAGGGATCCCCTCAAAGGCAAATTCTTTTTTTTTTTTTTTTTCAAAGGCAAATTCTTAAAGCATAAGTGAATTTCAGAATATACAATCCATGGATGGGAAAACACGGGACAGCACACTAAGAAATCATTAAGCTGAAAACTAACTAGTTTTATGTTAGAAAGTTACACATTTCAGTTTCAGATTAAAAATTGGAAGAAAGCTTAAAGACAAACCAGGAAAAGATTTTGTGATCTTAATTTATTAACAGCTCTTACAAATCATTGAAAAGATCAGCATTACTATTGTCACTCCTTTAAGATATGAAAAGGGAATTAGTAAGACAAGTTGTATGTGGAAGATAAATATATGAAAAAGTCCTTCATGACAAACAACAGACATGCAATGTTTAGGGCATTTTTGGCTGACTCACTCTTAGGAGAATAAGACTCTTGATCTTGGGGTGGTGAGTTCGACCCTCGTGTTGGATATAGAGATTACTTAAGATAAATAAATAATTTTTAAAAAGATATTTTTGGAAAATAAAATTTGAAAAGGGTAAAATAATACTAATATCCAGGGTAGGTACAAACTTAGAAAAATATTCATTTCTTTCATGTCTAGTATGAGGATAACTCATACAAACTTTCTGGAAGCTACTCTATTAACAAAACTACCTTTTGATCTAGTAATTCCATACTTTGTAGTGAATGTTAATGAAATAATCACCCAATGATGTATGTATATAAATCACGTTCAATTTACTTGTAATAGAAAAATAATGGAAGCAATATAAATTTATAGACTATTTATTTTTTTTTTTTTTTTTTTTAATTTTTATTTATTATTTATGATAGTCACAGAGAGAGAGAGAGAGAGAGAGAGAGGCAGAGACATAGGCAGAGGGAGAAGCAGGCTCCATGCACCGGGAGCCCCACGTGGGATTCGATCCCGGGTCTCCAGGGTCGCGCCCTGGGCCAAAGGCAGGCGCTAAACCGCTGCGCCACCCAGGGATCCCCTTTATAGACTATTTAAATGTCTAGTCAATGAATGTGCAAAATATTTTGCACAAGGTGGTAGCCATTTTTAAAAAATATTTTATTTATTCATGAGAGACATAGAGAAAGAGGCAGAGACATTGACAGAGGGAGAGGCAGGCTCCTCACACGGAGCCAAATGTAGGACTCAATCCCAGGATCCCGGGATCACAATCTGGGCCAAAGGCAGACAGACACTCAACCACTGAGCCACCCAGGCACCCCAGTGGTGGTCATTTATAACAATAATGTAAGGTAAATAACTCACATGTTACAATGTTCATAATCGATTTTGGAATCAAAGTATACTACCAAATAAATACATGATAGGGTCCTTTTTTTATTTGCTTGTGTACTCTAAAGAATATCAACAAATACGTGCTTTTAAAAATGAACAAAGACAGGGATGCCTGGGTGGCTCAATCAATAAGCATCTGCCTTTGGCTCAGGTCATGATCCTGGAGTCCTGAGATGGAGTCCCACATCAAGCTCCCTGCTCAGCAGGGACCCTGCTTCTCCCTCCCCCTCTGCCCCTCGCTCATGCTCTCTCTTGCTATCTCTTTCTCTCTCTCAAATAAATAAATAAAGTCTTTTTAAAAACAAACAAAGACAAACCCACAAACATAACAGTACAGAACAGTATGGATACTCCAGACATAGTTCATTCACAGGAATCTAAAGAATGGAATTAACATCTGAATATCAACTAGAGGGACACTATCTTGAATTGCAAGCAAAGCATGTCAGCTTTACTATTCTACGAGTCCTGTATATTTTAAATTTATAATTTAATGAATTTGCATTATTTTAAATTTGGGGCTATTAGATTATTAATATTTTATTAGCATTACTTCAAATTTGTATGATTAAAAGACCTATAGGAATACAACAGCACTCTACTATGCTTCCTCTATAGCTACTATATTTGCATATAAAGTCATGGGAAAGATCAGGATAGCTGTACAATTGTCAATGGTGATTTCATTGGAGGAGTGGACTTTAGATCGATTTAGTCTAAATAAGATTTTAGACTCCTCTACAAACATCTTTCTTCTCCCACAGGGAAAAGATATGCACTCTTATTTGTGGACTTTTAAGGCTCAAGGCAGCACTGTACAAGAGTCCCACCCTAAAGAGGGGGTCAGCTCACATTTGCAAAGACAATTCCAAGCAGGGACAGCCTGTCCCTTGCTGTGGATAACTTTGGTCAAGACCCTTCAACTGCCCAGACTTCACACTTCCACCCAGAAAGAGCAAAGGGATGGATCGTGCAGTGAGTTTCCAGCTATGAGATGTCACATGCCTATGATCTGACAATTCCAGCATTGCATAGCAGAATGCCCTATTAAGTCCCCAAACTCGAGATGCCTGCGTGGCTCAGTAGTTTAGTGCCTGCCTTCGGCCCAGGGCATGATCCTGGAGACCCGGGATCCAGTCCCACGTCAGACTCCCTGCATGGAACCTGCTTCCTCCTCTGCCTATGTCTCTGCCTCTCTCCCTCTGTGTCTCTCATGAATAAATAAATAAAATCTTAAAAAAAAATAAGCCTCCAAACTCCTAGAAATCTGGGATCTGCAACCTCCTCACACTGTAAGGTAAAAGAAAGACACCTGGGGAGGCTAGGTGGCTCAGTTGATTAAGCGGCCAACTCTTCATTTTGGTCATGATCTCAGGGTTGTGAGATTGAGCCCCTCACCAGGCTCTGTGCTCAGCAGGAAGTCGCCTTGAAATTCTCTCCCTCTCCCTCTTCCTCTGCCCCTCTCCCTGCTTGTGCATTCTCTCTCACCCTCAAATAAATAAATAAATAAATTAAAAAAAAAGAAAGACACTGCTTTGCTGTTTAGGCATAGAGCTGGCTATATGACATCATGTTGATGGAAATATGACTGTAGGTAAAAACATGTTTGTGTCTATTTGAACAAGTGTGTTCTTAGATTGTGTCTGAGAAGCAGCTATGCAAAGATATGGAGCTGGGGCTCTGAATCTGAGTGCCTGGGCTCAAATCCCAACTCTCCAGCTTATCAGACCTTGATACCTTTGGGTGGCTCTCTGTGGCTCACTTTCCTCATCTGTAAAATGGGGATAAACCCCCTTACTGGAGGTAGAGCACGCACCCAGTAAGCCAGGGACCAGCATATGCAGACAGAGTGCTGTTCAAGGTATTAGCGGCTTTTAGGTGTTTTTAAGGAATCCATCTGAATGTATATTGCATCTTGTGTGAGCGCGGTTACATGCTCTGTGGTGCAGGGGGCACTTCAGTTTCTTTGACATAAGGAAGTTTATAGATAAACCAAAGAGTAAGAAAGTAATAACTTTATTATGTTATGTGTGTCTCCCCAAGATTCACAGGCTGAAACCCCAATCCCAGCGATGGTATTTGGAGGTGGAGCCTTTGTGAGGTAATTAGGTGTGAAGGTGGAGCCCTCATGAATGGGATTGGTGCCCTTATTTGAAGAGGTCAGAGAGCTAGTTGTGACATTAGGAGAAGTCAGTATGCAACTCAAAAGAGGGCTCTCACCAGAATCCAACCATGCTGGCGCATGTTAGATGTCCAGCCTCCAGAACTGGGAGAAATAAATATTTGATGTTTAAGCCATCCAGTCTATGGTTACTTGTTACAACAGCCTGAACTAACACAGATTCCATGAGATGTTGCACTCTCTCCATCCTCTCTGCGGCAACCTGTCAGGCCATGTTTTCCAAGTGGTACAGCTTCAAAACCTCTTGATCAGGGATCCCTGGGTGGCGCAGCGGTTTGGCACCTGCCTTTGGCCCAGGGCGCGATCCTGGAGACCCGGGATCGAATCTCACGTCGGGCTCCCTGCATGGAGCCTGCTTCTCCCTCTGCCTGTGTCTCTGCCTCTCTGTCTCTCTCTGTGTGACTATCATGAATAAATAAATAAAATCTTTAAAAAAAAAAAAAAAAAACCTCTTGATCAGTCTTCCTGGTGTCTGAGTGACTGAATAGAGCAGCTGCTCCTCCTCACCCTACCCCCCCCAAACACACATCACAGGTATTATCAACAACAGAAGTTAAAACCTGTCATGTGGAGCCATGCAGAATCTGGGGCCAGTCATTTGTCACCACATCAAAGTCTAAGACACTGTACCAAGCTCTTCACACATGTAACTTGCGACAACTGTACCATGCAGGGTTTTATGCTATGCAGTCCTATAAATGTGCAAAAACTGAGACTTTTGGAGGTTAAGTAACCTGCAGAGGTCATAAAACCAGGACATATTGGAGTTAAGATCTGAACCATGGCCATTTTCTCACACTCAACTCCGAAGCATAAGACCAAATTAGCACCATTAACAAAAGCATGTGTTCCATCCTGCTGCCAGCAAACTTTATGGGAGAGCCATCCCAGAGGCCATGAGAAAAAACAGCTATCCAGAATGGAGAGGCCAACTGAGTCATGTGAGGAAACAGCCCATCTGTCCTGATGTCTTCTTTCTTCCCTCCTCTTCCACCTAAAACACAAGAACAGAAACTGTTCAGGACAGTTGCGTTTGCATCCCTTGCCCTCTCTCATCTTTAAGGAGAAAGAGGGGTAAAAAAAAAAAAAAAAAAAAAGAAGAAAGAGGGGTGCCTGGGTGGCTCAGTGGTTGAGCTTCTGCCTTTGGCTCAGGTCGTGATCCCGGGGATGGAGTCCTGAACTGGGCTCCCCGTGAGGAGCCTACTTCTCCCTCTGCCTATATCTCTGCCTCTCTCTCTGTGTGTCTCATGAATAAATAAAATCTTTAAAAAAGAGGAGGAGAGAGAAATGCGGTCATTCCATGAGGAAATCCACCCTGACCTCTCTCAGGGCCTACTCTCTCTCCCTCCTCCTTGGGAACCACCCCATCCTGACAAAGCTCCTTGTCCACATTCATTGAATAAGCCGGATCTCAGACTAAAGGTTCTCTAACTGTGAGGGATGCGGACACTACTTGACAGGGAAGTCTTGAGGAACCTGGGAAGGGAAGAAATGCAAAACCAGAAGAAAAGCACCGCCCTCCCTCCCTAGCCCTAGTGAGGGCAAGGAGGAAGAAAACAAGAAGGCAGCTGGGAGAAGGCGGGAAGAACTTAGCTGACTCAGCCAATCCCAAGGGAGCAGCAGGAGGCATGGAAAGTCTGTTTTCCCCAATCCTGAGAAAGCAGGGAGAGTGGGAAGCCAGACTTAGCCAATCCTGAGGGAGCAGCCTGGGTGTATTTGGTGAACCCTTCAACCAATTAGAAAACGTCATCTATCCCGCCAAAGGTCCCTTTGCAAAAACCATTGTAGCCAGCAGATGTTTTATGGCAGGTTGCAGAAATTGGTTTAAGGAGCTTGTTGTAGGAAATGTAAGTTCTCAGTTATTAATGGGAAACAGTAATATCTTCTGCACTAGAAAGATGCTTGGTTCTTTCTCTCCCACACATCTGTTTTTCTGGGAAAATGTCCCAGAATTCTCCACAGGATTTAAATCCTCACAAAATAAGAATTTTAGAGAATTTAGGAAGTTATCATCCAAGCATCTAATCTGAAATTAGAATTTGTTTGGCTATCAATTGGATTTTTTTTTTACTATTTGCATTTTTTAAGGTAAAATTTTCCTTTTTTAGAAAGTGAAAAAAAAAAAGTTCTAGGAACACTAACAAATTTTACTTTTAATTTCAAGGCATTTGATTCCTGTACTGTTTTCCTACCCCCTAGAAGGTAACATTTCCTGCTTAATAGGAAATAAATAACTTTCTTAAAACTCTCTTCTGAGCATTTATGTTTGTAACAACTGCATGAAACAATGCATCCTGAGACCTTAACCCTAAAAGGGCCAGGAGCGGTTTCAATGGTTTCCACTCTTCTGATTCTGGAAGGTAGCCTTTGTATGGAGATAGCAGAGGTGCTGTTTTATTGGGGCAATAAGTGACATAGAATGAAATGAACATAGAAGTTTTGGCGCATGTATATACCCATAAGGCCATCACCACAATCAAGTTAATGAACATAATAATATACTCCCCAAAATAATACTGGTCTCCCACTTCTCCCTGTCCCCCCCAACTCCTAGGCAATCAGATATGCTTTCTGTCACTATAGATAAATTTGCATTTTCTAGAATCTTAGACTTTTACATCAAGTGGGATTATATTCCTTTTTGAATGGCTTCTGTAAGCCAACATAACTATTTTGAGAATCATCAATGTTATTGAGTGTATTAACACTCCTTTTCATTGCCAAGTAGTCCACTGTATGAACAAACCATTATTTCTTTACCCATTCACCTGTTACTGGACAGTTGGGTAGGTTCCAGTTCATTTCTCTTAGGTAAATACCTAGGCATTGAAGAGCTGAGTCATATGGTAGGCATATATTTAACATTTTAAGAAAGTGCCAAACTGGCTGACCATTTTCCATTCCTACCATCGACAAATCAGAGTTTAAGAAGCTTCCTGAAAAAAAAAAAAAAAAAAGAAGAAGAAGAAGAAGCTTCCTGTGCTTGTCAACACTTGGTATGGTCAGTTTCTGTAGTTATTTATAGTCATTTTAAATAGGTGTGTAGTAGTATCCTATCATGGCTTTGTTTTTCCCTAAGATTAATGGTGCTGAGCTCCTTTTCACATGCCTAATTCCCATCCAAAGATTGTGTCCAAATCTTTTGCCCATTTTTAAAAAATGGTGTTCTTTTTTCCCTTATTATCAAACTTTTAGAGTTTTTAAAACTATATATTTCTAGATACAATCCCTTCATTGGGTATGTGATTTGTAAATATTTCCTTTCAACCTTTTCATTGTCTTTACAATATCTTTTGAAGTTCTTGACTTTAATGAAATCCAACATATAGTTTTTTTCTTTTATAATCTTGTATATAAAAAAAATTATTTGCCAAACCAAACATTTATAAAATTTCTCCTATGTTTTCAAAAAAGATTCATGGTTTTACATTTGGGTCTCTGATCTCCTTTGAGCTAATTCTGGTCTGTTGAGGGAGATGTGGATCAAGGTATCACTCTGGTCCAGTAGTCAAATAGGAATTCAGAAAAAAGTAGAGAAAATGATGGGAAAGTCAATATTACAGAGTGCTAAGAATTTTCCAGACTTAGGAAATATGTTCATATACCAATTCACAAAATAGGTTCTCAGCAGGATAAAGTTAAAAATTCCCACTTTCCCATTTAACTGCTATCTTTATAAAAGTTTATTTATAGGAGTTCCTTGAGTATTTTAGATGATAGTCCCTTGTGAATTTTAGATATTGCAAAGATATTCCTCCTCTGATATCTATTTATTTATCTCTGGAGTCCTTCATAGTGCAAAAGTTATAAATTTTGAAATAATCAGTTTCATCAATTATTTGCCTCATGGCTACGATATTGGAGTTTTGTTGAGTCCTTTCCTATCCTGAGGTCGTGCAAATTTAGCACCTACATTTTCTTTTGCTAATATTGTGCTTTTACCTGTGCATTTAGATCTTCAGTGTATTAGGCATCCATTTCTTTATATGATGTGAAGTAGGAATCTAGTATTATTACCCAGTTTCCCTAACATTGTCTACTAAAACAATTTGTGCTTTTTTTTTTTCAATTTGTGCTTTCATGTCGTTAGTAGGGTAAGTGAATTCCTCTTTACTCTTTGTCCCCCACAGAAATTTACCAAGGCCCTCATACAGCTCAACTGAAATTTTTACTGAAATTGTGTTATTTATGGATTAATTGGGAGGACAATTGACATCTTTATAATATTAAGTTATCCCCTCCGAAAGCACAATACAACCATTTACTCAGATTGCTGGTAGAGAAACACTGTTGATATTTGTAGGTTGATCTTGTATGAACACTTCTATAAATTCTAATCTGTTAGCAATGGATTCTTATATTTTTCCAGGGAGATGGTTATGTTATTTGAGAATTATAACATTTTAATTTATTCCATTGTAATTGTTTTACTCCCTCTTTCCTTGATTGGAAACTTCAGCATTACGTTAAATGGTAGGAGGATGGTGGACACATATGTTTCTAATTTTAAAAAAAATCTAAAAAAAAAAAAAGAAGAAGAAGAAGAGGAAGAAGAAAAATAAATCTGTTTTTCCATTAAGTATAATGTTTGCATAGATTTCTGCTATAAAACCCTTACAAGGTTAAGACAGTTCCTTTCTGGTTCTTTTTTTTTAAGATTTTATTTATTTATTCATGAGAGGCATAGAGAGAGGCAGAAACACAGGCAGAGGGAGAAGCAGGCTCCATGCAGGAAGCCTGACATGGGGCTCGATCCCAGGTCTCCAGGATCAGGCCTGGGCTGAAGGTGGTGCTAAACCGCTGAGCCACCCAGATTGCCCTTCTTTCTGGTTCTAGTTGAATTTTATCTAATGCTCTTTCTGGATCAACTGAAATATATGAATTTGATGGATAATATACACAATTAAATAACTATATATAACTGCAACACATAATTAGCATATAAAACTCATAGTGTTATAAATGTGTATTAAGTATAGTGATATATACAATTTAAACACAGTTATGTATGCCCAGAATTTGATGACTAATATATATAGTTTTAAAATATTCACAAATATTGTTTTTAGACATAAATGTGCATATAACTGTAATGCACAGAAACAGTGGACAGTAAATTAATTATAATCACTTCCACAGGGGAAAGGAAGAGAATGAAATTATCCAGGGATACATATATGAGTTCTAGTGCACCTGTAACATTTATTTCTAACAAAATTAAAATTCTGAAGCAATATAGAAAAACATCGAGTCTGGGTACATAAGAAAAGTTCGTGGTTGTTCATTATAGTACAATCTCAGTGTGGGTTATTTTAAAAATTTTAGTTAAGACAATGGCTTTGTTTTACCCATCAGGTTGCCAAAGATCAAGAGGTTTGATAACACATATTGCTGGCAAGCCTGTTGAGAAAACAGAGGCTCACGTTGTTGATCAGAGTGTACGATGTTATAATTATTTCAGCAAAACTCAAAATGAATGTACCCTTTGAAACAGCAATTCCATTCTAGGAATTTATTGTATTGATCGTATTAACAGGAGTGCAAAAAAGGAATATACACCTTCCACCATTGGTTGTAGTAGCAAAAGACAAGGAGCATCTAAAGTGTCCATTGGAGGGCAGCTGAGTGAATAAGTAACAACATTCATACAATGCGACTATGTAGCATTAAAGTAAAGAGGTAGATCCCATTGTGCTAATATGAAACTAACTTTAGGGCATAAGGTTAAGAGGATAAAAGCATTGTTTGGTATTCCAGCATTTGTTGAAAAGAAACGTAGGAATATATATGCATTTGAATATGCATATTGTTTCTCTGGGACACAAGATTAATAAGAGCAGGTGCCTTTCAGGAAGGGAATGGCAAGCAGATACGACTAGGGAGTAGGTATGAGAAAAACTTCTATTTTCACTCTAAACTAAAGCCTACTAATATGTTTGAATTTGTATAATATGTGTGTATTAATTTCCCAAACATATATAAACTTTTGTATCAATGGCATTTTAATGTCCTTGTCATCCTTTTGTCTTGCAGGAGTTTCTAAAAAGGTAGTCTGTACTTGTTTCTTTGGGGCTGAGGAGGTGTGGGGCTTTGGAAGATTCAGGTGGGCAGAGAGGCTCCCCAACTCAATAGCGAGTTGTAGCTAGGGAACCACTCCAGACCTGGTGCCTTTAGGTCTAGACATCATCTATCCCCCGTCCACCCCCCCCCCAGCATGTTTATTACATGGATTCTTTTTATATGCTGGTCAGAAGAAAAGAACAAAACAAACTGTCCCCACTTTGTTGGATGGTACTGGCCCACAGAACAGACAGCCTTTAAACCAGCAGCACATGTAATACTGCACTTTGTGCAAAGAACTCTGAAAGTGAGAACCATGCATTGCTGGAAGAGAGTGGACCAAGGAGATCTAAATCAGCTTAGGGGAGCAGAAAACCTGTCTGACAAACACGTTTACGCTGGAACCTGAGGGATGCTTTGCCGTTTAGGACTCTTTCTGGTGCAAATACAGAAATTCAGCTCAAATGAGCAGAAGCCAAAAATGGAAAATTATTGCCCTGATTAAAGAGTCTAGGATGGGGCTCACTAGCTTCAGGTGTGGCTGGGGCTTGGGGGGTGGGCGGGGAGAACCGAGAGTGACTGGAAATCAGAGAGAGCTGGTGGTAGTACAACACTGTAAGTGTACTACATGCCACTCAACTGTACACTTCAAAATGGTTAGTTTTATGTCACATAAATTTCACCTCAATTAAAAAGAAAAAGAAGAAGAATCTACATGTGATTTTGTGGCGAGGATCCAGAGCATTAGGAATGGCCTCGGGGTGAAGTAGTTAATAATATTTAGTGGGAGAAGGACAGATGTGTGATCCCATTCACTAATAAGGTTCCTTAATGCACTGATGACACTTTCAGAAGATACTCTGAGTCAAATACTGGTGACACACCCACAGTCTCCTTAAATGATTCACTAAAGCAAGCCAGAGCCATCTGATTATCCCTTTCAGTGCATGCAAATCACAGGATTTGCTGGCCATTGGCAGGTAGCTTTGTCTGGGAGCTGTGCCTGGCTGACACATTATGACATTGGGACCAGGCAGTGACGCCCTACAAATCCTGGTGTCAACAAGTAGCTTCCTGTGGGGTTCCCTCTTGATGGCAGGGGGTAAGGACATGGTGAATAGGCATGGGTCTACATTCTCATTTCCTTCTAAGTGTGTCTACAGAGGTTGGAACGCTAACTACTGCATTTTTCCAGCCTTCTCTGCTGCTGGACTCAAATCAGACCCAACCAGTTAGATGCACTTGTGTTAAGATTTGGGAGGCAGAGGAAAGGAGGATACATTTTCCTGATGCTTTGAGTATGGTGCTAGCAAAAACATTGCTTTCTTTACAGGCCATCCAATGCTCAGCCGCCAGCTCCATGAATGAGTATGACAAGTGGAAATAAAAAAAGTTCACACTTTTGTCACCTGTCCAGCATATTGCCATCTCTGTCTGGAAAGAAATCCTAAAGAGGACAGGACACTAGAACTGGCATCTTGGCATAGTGATTCAGGAAGGCATGGCTGGTCCTAAGACTGTTCTCAACTGACTTGCACTAAGGGGCTGAGCTAGGTGGGTGACACCTGCCCCAGACTCTCTAAGAATGGGCTGATCATCTGGAAAGAAAATCCTTGAAGGAAGGCTAGAGCTGGGCCTATGTGCATCGGATGTTGTAAAGGGCTAGGTTTAGGATGAGAGCCAGGAGTAGTGCCAACATGAGGTAGAGCCAAAGCTCAGAAAGCCTGGAACCAAGATCAAAGAAAAGAGTTTCTCCCAGGATTTGCAGGAGAGAGTATGGGTACCAGAATATTTAAAAAGAGCCTGAAAAGGGGCGCCTGGGTGGCTCAGTCTTTGAGTGTCTGTGTTTGGCTCAGTTTGTGATCCCAGGGTCCTGGGATCGAGTCCCACATCAGGCTCCCCACAGGGAGCATGCTTCTCCCTCTGCCTATGTCTCTGCCTCTCTGTGTGTGTGTCTCATGGATAAATAAATAAAATCTTTTAAAAGAAAAAAATAAAAAAGAAAAGCCTGGAAAGGCAGGATGCCTGCCAAGACTGGAGCCTATCTCTGTGTTTTCTTCCGCATCCACACTGGTAGTGAATAGAAAAGAGCCACATCTCACCTGGTCAAGGGGAGAGATTTCCAGCCAGAGATTACCCAATATATCAGTTACTATAGGAGTACAGTGGACATTACCCATGGCTTTTGATTTGTGATCTTGACATAATAGATAGGCTTGTGGTTTTTCTCCAGGGAGGAATCCTCTGTGTGGGTCTTGTGGGAGGCAATGCCTGTATCCCACTATAGATGCTGAAGGAGCCAGTTATTCTTATTCCCCTGGCAGCTGGGAAGTGTGCCCCTGACCCAAGCCCATCCTATCACATGCTTCTACCTGGGACTTTGAATCTTCAGGGGATGATGCAAGTACAGAGGGTCTATTGAGAAACCACTTCTGACAGCAGCAGCAGCAGCAGCAGCAGAGGTTGGTCATCCTAACTGGAAAGTTCCTGGCAGGGATGGGGGTGGGGTGGGCAGAAGAACCTTGGCTATGTCTCCACTGCCCAGCCCACTGTGATCTTGCTCTTGGGGAACTCATGTTCTTGCTGCTTTTCTGCTCAGCCATTCTCAGCATGCGGCTTCCATCCTTGAAGTGACTTGTCTCAAGATGGCAGCTGACCTCTACCCATCACATCTGCATTCCACATACAAGAAAAGAAAGATCAAAGAGCAAAAAGGTATACCTCCCAGCCAAAACAGGCCCTTTTAAAGAACTTTTTTGGAAGCCCCACATAATTATCTTTTCCTTACATTTAATTGTACATTTCTGTCTACAGAGGAGGCTGGGAAATGTCACTGGGGGCACATTGGCACCCCCAGGAGTACAGAGATTTTTCTTAGAGCAAAAGAATGGAAAAATGGATATAGACTAGACAACTGGGGAGAGTAAAGAAAACAAAGTTAAGGGGAGGTAATAAAAATGATATCAATCTGGGCAAGATAGCACATCAGGTTTGTATTCAATATTCTCCTTGTTTCCATCACATAGCAATGAAAGATAAAATTTGTCAATAATCAAAAAGATAGAGCCAGGATCAAATTGCAATGTAAACATCTCTTTGGATCGAAAATAAGCAGAAGAAATGTGAGTGGTGAGAGAAAAGGCCTCATGGGTTCTAGGTTTGGAAGTGAGCAGGAGGTGCTGGGGGCTCAGCTCTGGGGAGAAAAAACACTGTTAAAGCTCCTGGTGAGAAAAGGACCTGAAGCAGGTTCATGGAGGTGAAACAGAGCTGAGAACAAGGGCTGCCCACTTGCTGTTGGGGACTGGGGATTATAGGGAGCTGGGGACCTAGGGAGGTGGGCAAAGGGGACTGGGAGCCAGCTTCCTGACCAGGAATCCAGTCCAGTTGCATGCTGCCTCCTTCCATGGGTCTGCAACATGACTGGTTTCCTCCCGGAGCGGGGTCTCAGAGCACTGGTTACTGTGGAGGTAACCAACAACCGCTGGACTTCTGGACAGGGGGAGAGAGAGAATGAAACCCAAACACTGCCCAGAAAAACGAACAAATAAAAACCTTCCTATTCAAAATGAGCCTGCCTGCAAAGTAAGTTTCCAAAATAAGAAGGAATCTCATGCCAAGAAAAGCAGTCAAGAAATTTACCAAATCAAAGCATGATACAGATTAAGCTTTATGGAACACTATGGTAAGAACCTAAATAAGTATGCTCAGGGTAGTAAGATATACAGACATAATTTCAAAATTAAAAAAAAAAAGCAAAAATTGCAGAGAGCCTCATAGTGGCCTCTGTGGGCACCAGTTATGGGAAGTGGCATCCATATTCAGTCTGGGTCTCAACATGGAAACAAGATCCTGGTCTGTTCTTGCCTCAGTTCTTGTCTGAAGGGAGTTTACTTTATTCATGGCTCCACTATTTCCTACATCCCAAATCTTCCTCTTTCTTGGTCAATTCTTTCATTTTGTGATTTGCCTCCTAAGAACGGTTAAAGGATGGTAAATTTTCTGAATTCTTACACATCTAAAAATATCATTTGTCCTCATAACTTGAACAGCTTGGCTGGATATAGAATTCTAGCTGGAAAATGTTTTCCTTAGGAGGAAAAAAATCAACCTAGTAGCATTGAGCACCCAGGCACCAAATTGTGGTCCCTAAATATCATTTTCCACTAAGGGAATCCTCACTCCTTGGAGAATTGGGTGGCTAATAGGTTTTGGGTAGGAAATTTCCAAGGTAAACCTGAGATATCTTGTGTTACCAGAAACTATGGAAGCTATAAACTTGGTCTGGGTGAGGATGTTTCACAGCCACAGCTCCAGAAATACCTGAGCCAAGGCCATGAGGTTTTTTTTTTTTAATAACCTATTTACATGTTTGAAAGAAATAGAAAAATGCAAGCCATTCACCTCTGTAAAATTAAGAACAAAGCAAAGACTAAAGCAACTGTTGATGTCCCCTGTTGGCGAGGCCATAGACCACTAGCACTTTCTCACTGCACTTGGAGAATATGCTATTGGACTGGAGTTACCCTTTCCAGTGGCAATTTAGCTATATCCAAAATTTTAAATATCTATGCCTTTTGACCCAGCAACATCACCTCTAGTACCTTTTCTCATTTAAACAGGTAAGTAAAAATCTACATAACTGCATAGAAATATGTACAAGAACCTACATTGCAGCACTGTTTGTGAGGATCTAGAAACAACCAAATATCCATTATTGGAGGAGGAGAAGTTACATAAATTATGGTACATCTACAAAATGAAATGCTACGATGGAGCAGTTAAAATGAGTGAGGTAGTTCTGTCCAGGAGAAAAGAATGTCCTAATATATTATTGTTAAATGAAAAAAGCAAGTTGCAAAGGAACATGTAAATTATGTCCACAGTGGTGAAACATTTCCATGTATGTGGAAGAAACATGTTCCTACACCTCCTGCAGCAATTCTGATGTCCCACAGCGGGATGTGGTATGAGTCTGGGGGGGTAAGTGTGCACATAACACATATTTTGCATTGTTGGAATTTTTACAACTAGCATGTATCTTATAATTAGGAAAAAATAATGAACAAGGATCATAAAGCTTTATTTAATAAATATAACCAAAAAATTCAAAATACTTTATTCCATATGTAGCCAATTAGAGAGAAAAAAAGAGAAGGAGGTGTCTGAAGAGATCAAATGAAAGGGTCAGGAGAAAGGTAGGAAGTTGGGGAAATGCAAGCACTAGAGAAACAGGGAAATAACAAAGGTAGGTGGAGGCCAGAGGGGTGCTCAGAGCCTCACGGCTCTGAAGTACCACCTTCCATGGGTCACATCTCATGGGGTCTTCTATTCCTTGGCAGTGATAAAGATGCTAAACTGACACTTGGGGAATCAATCGGGGACTCCAGAAATTTAAAAGTCCTCCCAAAACCAGAAGGGCTGTCTGCTGCTTTTCTGACCATCAGGATTGCTGCACCCACCCCCTTCCCTAAATAAAAAAGAATTTGGCCAGACATATGTAAGCTCTATCAGGGAATAATTTACCTTTTCTGAATAGACCTTAAGATCCTCAAGGCCATCATTTTTTTTTAACCAGATCTTAACATCCATCTGCCCACTCAAAGCCTTTTTAAAATTTTTAACTGAAATGCTGGTTTCTATTCTAATGCCTTCAAATCATATCTGAGAGTTTACTTCATAGTTCATATTTTCCAAATCCATTGGGAAAGAATGGGAGGTCAGATCTGATTATGGGATGTGGGGATATCATGTGGTGAGAAGGTGGTCAATAAATCAGTTCAAAGGAAGGTATTTGAGGGTGCTAGGGAGATGCATTTTGCCCTGACACAGAGCAGATTAGCCTGGCTAAACCTATGAAGTGTTGAGGCCTCTGAGGAAACGTCTATGACTCAGCACATGTCTGGACCCCCAGGAAGGGCACCTGGTCCCTCTCCTCTGACCATGGGAAGACTGGAGAAAACAATCCTAAGCCTAAGAAGGTCCCGAGATAGGTGTATTACAGAGTACGTGGCAATGTGGGGTGCCCGCTGGGGACACGCAGAAAGACTTGGTAGACACAGGTAGCAGGAACCAAAGCTCATCTTGGGCTGACTCCAGACAGGCCAATTCTAGTTTCAGAAAGGAGAAACTCCTAAAAAAAAAACAAGTTGGGTTTTTGTTTGTTTGTTTGTTTTCCCAGAAAAAAAGGCCTGAGACCTTGCAGAGCCTCCCTGAGGGCATTGAGGAGCGCCAACAACATGGAATCCAGTCAGAAAGCTCATTTCTCCACTCTTTATTAAAGCTAGGTCCTCCTGCTGACGGCTCCAGGCCAGGGCAGAAGCAACTGGGGCCCAGGAGGGGCATCGCAGGTATGCACTCGAAGGGGTGCACAAGGAGGGATGAGCGCAGAGCCAAACCTCAGCCATGCAGGGCTACACCACCTTGCCCTTGGCCCCTGAGGTTCCTGTCCCACAGGGAGAGGAAAGAAACTGAGGACAGGAAAGGCATCGTCCAGCATTGCTAATGCCCCCTGGGACCCTTGCCCTCCTCAGGACCCCAACCCACCCCGCCAGGTGAATTCTTACCACCACCATCCACACCCCCTTCCCACCCACCAACTACCGTGCCTCCTACCCCGCCCCCAGCCCCAGCAGCCTGGCTGTAGGCTCTCAGGCCCCGAGGCCATGTCTACACTAAAACAGAAGAAACTAGGTCTAAAAGGGAATGCAGTTGCTTCAAAATCTGTTTTCTGGCCCCACTCACAGTGGCCCAAAAGGCATTAAAGAGGGAGGGACCTCATGGGAGCCATACTTCAGCTGCCTGCCCAGTGGCTCCCCATGGCCCAGCCCGGGGAGTGGGGAGGTGGGGTGCCCACCAGGTGTGGGGCTTGCATAGCTGGGTGCCTGGCTGGTCAAGGAGCCATAGGCTCAAGTCCCACACCCCCAGAGGTGGACTGCCACTGCACAGACTGCCCACCCTGTGACGTGGGGTTCTAAACAGAAACACTACTTGCTTCTAGCATAGAGTAATGACAGAAGCAGAGTTAAAGGGACCTGCAGACGTCATAGAGCCCTAACCCCAGAGGGATGTGAGAAATGATCCTGCTGCTGACCTGTCACTTGACAACTGGTTATTAAATCTAAACAAGCACTGGGCTCAGAGGGCAGGGCTCCATGTGTCCACCTGTTCCAGGGCAGGTGGCACCTGGGCAGGTGAATGCTGGAGCCATGGCCGCAGCAGCCAGCCAGGCGCCCCCAAGGGTCTCTGAGTGTGCCACCTCCAGCTGCCAGAGGCGACAGTACCGAAGGACTCAAAGGGGGAGGCGGAGACCAAAACCTGCCCAGCAGAACTAGTGCCTGGCTGATCCAGGTGCTCAAGTGGGGTGAGAGTGAGTGACCCTCCCCCAGAATAAGGCTTCAAACTCCCTCAGGACCCTGCGAACACCTGCAACCCATCCGCCTGGGGCCACAAATTTGGTTTCTGGCTGTTCCTCCTCCCCCCAGATTCTTCAGGCCATACAAGAGATGGAAATAAATATGCACAGTAGACGGAATAAAAGCTTCCCAGTTGCATCTCTGTCCCGCCTGGGGAGGGAGGAACATCGTCCTCCGGAAACCCATAAAAGGCTTCCCCTAGCCCCGCACAGTCCTTAAAACTTCTGGGACACACTCGAATGACCAGAAGGTCCCTGAAGTTTCTCACTGAGGAATGGGAAGAAGTCGTCAGCCAGACCCACGGGAGGAGCCGGATGCTCTGCTCTCGACCACCCCACCCTCCCCTTGACGCAAGGGCTTCCCCTCCCTCGCTGTACAACCCACTTACAAACTCATTAGCCACGGGCCCCCCAGGCCACCGCAATCGGAATCCGAGTGAAATAAATAACATCGCCTGCCATCCCTACCGCTTGGCTCGCAGTCTTGGTCGAGGTGGCCGCCCCCTGCCCTCGCCTCCTCCGCGCGCGGTCCTCCTTTCCCCACGCGCCCCCTGCACGGCCGGACGAGCTTGGCGGCCGGGTTTCCTGGGGCCGGGCAGAGGGGCGCCCGAGGCCGGGGGGGTGCGGTGCACCGGGGGCTGAGGGGAAGGCACCGCACCAGGACTGGGGCCCTCAGCACCCCGAGGCCAGAGGAGCAAGGGGCCGGCGGCCCAGCGGGCTGCACCTCCGTCGGCCTCGGGCCATCACAGGATGCTCTCCTCGTAGGCGCCCGAGGGCCCCGCGAAGGTGGCCGTGGCCTCCGAGCCGAAGCTTGTTCCGCCCGCGAACTCCAGCAGGGTGCTGCCGCGCTCCCCGGGCCCGCTGCCCGCGCCCGGCGGCCCCTTGGCGGGCGCCTCGGCTTTGGACGCAGGGGCCGCTGGCGCCGTGCCGGGCGCGCCGGCCGCGCTGCGGTGCGTCTTCATGTGGGTGAGCAGGTGTGAGCTCTGCGAGAAGCGGCGGCCGCAGTTGGCGCAGGCGTAGGGCCGCTCGCCCGTGTGCGTGCGCTGGTGCGTGACGAGCACCGAGCGCTGCGAGAAGCGCTTGCCGCACTCGGGGCACGGGAAGGGCCGCTCGCCCGTGTGGCCGCGCCGGTGCTTGGCCAGGTTGGAGCGCTGCGCGAAGCCGCGGCCGCAGTCCGTGCAGCGGAAGGGCTTCTCGCCCGTGTGCGTGCGCCGATGCCGCTTGAAGTCCGAGCTGTGGCCGAAGCCCTTGCCGCAGTCGGGGCAGCGGTGCGGCTTCTCCTCGGCGTGCGCCCACTGGTGCCGCGTCAGCGCCGCGCTCTGCCCAAAGCGGCGGCCGCACTCGCCGCACGCGTAGGGCCGCTCGCCCGTGTGTGCGCGCCCGTGCGCGGTCAGGTGCGCGCGCCGGCTGAAGCCCGCGCCGCACACGCCGCACACGAAGGGCTTCTCGCCCGTGTGGCCCCGCACGTGCGCCGCCAGGTGTGAGCCGCGGGCGAAGCGCGCGCCGCACTCGGGGCACGGGAAGGGCCGCTCGCCGGTGTGCGTGCGGCGGTGGCGCGCCAGGTGTGAGCCGTACACGAAGCTCTTGCCGCAGTCCGCGCAGCGGTGCGGCCGCTCGCCCGCGTGGTAGCGCTGGTGCTTGGCCAGCGCCGCGCGGCGCCCGAACGTCTTGCCGCAGTCGGAGCAGATCCACGGGCTCTCCTCCTCCGCCAGCGCGGCGGGTGCCGGCTCGGCCAGCAGCCCCCCGACGGCCGGCGCGAACGCGCGCAGCCCACCGCCGCCCCCGCCCCCCGGCCCGCCGCCGCCGAAAGGGTCGCAGGTCAGCCCTGCGCCCTCCACCAGGGCCAGCCGGCTCCCCAGGGGTCCCGACAGGGGGCGCCCGTCGGCCTGCAGCCGCTCCCCAAAGTCCGGGAGGCCCAGGATTGGGAAGCCGTCCGGGTGGAGCCAGGACTTGGGGTGCACGGGAAAGTGGAAGCCGAGGGGGTGCGAAGAGGGTCCTTCGCCCTCCCCCAGGCCATTGCCCAGCTCGAGGAACCGCCTGTCCGGCTCGGGGTCCTCCTTGCTCCCGGGGGTGGGCCCCACCGCCACTGCCTCCTCTCTCGCCTCGACCTCGACCTCTCCGTCCGCCTCGCCAGCCTCCGCCTCCTCTGGCCCCTCCGGCCCGGCCTCGGCCTCGGCCTCCTCGGGCCCTGCCGAGGCTACTGTGTCGCAAAGCTCCCGCCGAGGGCCGTCGCTGCCTGCCTCCGCGCACCCGCCTCCGCGCCGGTGGCGCTGAAAGTCGGCGCGCAGGCGGAAGGCCTGGCCGCAGTCAGGGCAACAGTGCGGCCGGTCAGCCGTATGCACCGCCTGGTGCCGCGCGAGCGCCGAGCTCTGGCTGAAGCTGCGGCCGCAGTGCGGGCACGGGTAGGGCCGCTCGCCCGTGTGCGTGCGCTGGTGTGTGACCAGGTAGGAGCGGCGTCCGAAGCCCGCACCGCAGAAGGCGCAGCGGTAGGGCCGCTCGCCCGTGTGGATGCGCCGGTGCGTGACCAGGTGCGACTTGTAGACGAAGCGCTTGCCGCAGTCCGGGCACGGGAAGGGCTTCTCTCCCGTGTGCGTGCGCTGGTGGATGGCCAGGTGTGAGCGGTACACGAAGCCCTTGCCGCACTCATCACAGCCGAAGGGCTTGACGGCGGCATGGTAGCGCTGGTGCTTGGCCAGCCGGGACCGGTGCGGGAACACTTTGCCACACACGTCGCACGTGGTCTCGGGCCGCCCCACCGGAGCAGCCACGGTGGTAGGGAACGCCCAGGGTGCCAGCAGGTTTGCACCAGGCTCTCGGCCAGACAGGAAGGGCTTCGCCTCCGACCCCTGGGCCAGGCCCCCGAGGCCCCCGGGGTCTGGACCCCACCCCTCCGGAGTCTGCGCTGAATCAGAGTCATCGGGGCCCCATGTCCCAGGAACGTCCCCCACGCCGTAGGCAGCTGACCAGAGCCCCGGGGGCTCGTTCTCTTCCTCTGCCACCTCTGCCAGGAAGTCCTCGTCCTCCTCCTCCTCGTGGTCTTCTAGGTCATCGGTCCAGAACCAGGCCCCTGAAGGCGACAAAGGAAAGCCAGAAGGGAGAGGTGAGAGGAAGCTGAGGCAGCCCCTTGCAGGCTCCTCCCCAGAGAAATCACAGCTTGAGTGGGACCCTAAGCACCCCTAGCACTGAGCCTCCATCCTGTCTGGGGACAGGGTGCCTCTCCATTCCACCAAGGGAGAGGCTGTGTGCGTTCCAGGGCACGGGGAACAGTAAAGCCACTGCCTCCCCCAGTTACTGGGAACTCTGTGGAGGGGAGAAATATGCACGTGGGTGTCCCTCCTAGGGGAGGCTGAGATTATTTCTTGGCCTGTCCTCAAATCGCATCAACTAATTAATCCATCTTCCAGATCTCCAAGGCCTGCCATGCTGCTGAGGAACAGCAAGCTCTACAAAGTTGGTGACCTTGCCTATAGCTTCCTGGGAGACCAGGGTCTAAGCCCATTACAGGAGTCCTGTAGCCAGAAAAACAGATCCCTGAGCTGTTTTCCCCAAATCCCCTTGTCTTCCAGAGAACTCCACCCACCCCTGCCACTCCCCACCACCGCCCCTGGCCTGCTTGGCCCAAGGCAAGCAAGGCTCTGGTGCCAGCACAGCCCTGGGACCCTGCAGCTGAGGACCTGCCTTTGTAAGCATTTGGGCTTTGCTCAGCATCCCCTCCACTCTCAGAGCAGAACCTGAAAAGGCTGCCTTGAGCCAAGGAGACCTAGAGGGGCCATGAGCCGTAGCTCTCTGCTCATCCTAACAGCCTCCAGCAAGCACAGCCCAAGTTTTCCTGCTAGGCCACTCCAAACCTTGACTTCTTCGTAGCAGCCGTGCATTTGGGAAATAGCCCCAAGCTGGCTAACACTGGGGGAACTGCAAGTACCTTGCCATCACAGAAGACCAAGGACATCTGCTCCCCAAAGCCCTGTTGTTCTCTACCTCATCTGCCAAACTGCACCCTGACCTCTCACTTTAGTGCAGAGTGTGGACATGGAGTCAGGCCTGGAGGGTTTTCTCTTTTATAAGATGGAGTGCTGACATGCCTGCCATCACACCTGGGAAGGAACTGATGTTTATGGAGCAGGCACAAGAAACAGAGGGGGTAAACCGCCTGAGCCATGGTGGCCCCAGGTATTCCAAAGCACCTGTGCACCTACTTCCTCAGGTACACTCTGCCCCAGGTGTGTCCACAGTGGTGGCACACCATGGTGTAGCCCACCTCAGAATCCTAGTTTCTGGAAGGTTCAAGCTCTGAGGGTAGGAAGCCCTCTTCTACCCCATGTGGGCCCACCACCAAACTGTGGCCAGTGTCAGGCATCACCTGGCTGGGTGAGTCTGGATCACTGAGTCTTGCCCCCAAGGGAAGGTCGGGCCCCAGGAGGGCTGCCCATTCTGGCTCAGCCCTTGTCCTGTATTCTGTATGGCACTCTACACATACGGTGATATGGTCATATGGGAAAATAGCACAGCTTGGGGTGAAATAAAGCCAGACACACAACTGTTCTGGCATGATTTCAGCTGTAAAAGAAAAAAGAAATGCATCATTTAAAGGGATACAGAAATGGGTTATTTTATTTTTTCATAATTGCAATACTTTCAAGTTTTCTACAGTTAGTATTACAATGTTATAATAAAAATGAGCTTTAAAATAAGAGACCAAAGTTTCCTGAACTAAGCTCAGTTTACCTCCATCTGCCACTCAGAGCCATGAGTGGGTGATGGGACGTGGGTGGCCCTTTGAAGACCTCAGAAGAGGCTGGAGCACCCTGATGAGACGGGGTGGTGGAGGGACAGGCAGTTCAGCTGGGAATTCCTTCTATGAGTCTCAAAAGGAATTTGCTACAAGACTCAGGTGAGGGTCTTGTGTAATTAGAATCAGAGGCCCCCCTAAGGCAGGGGGACTTCAAAATGAGGAACAAGGTCAATGTCTTAGTGGGGTTTGTGTGCACCTCAGCACCTAGCCAGGGTGAGCACCCACTGGACACAGAGCAGACATGCAGGTCAAATGAAGGCCCACCAAAATGCAACCTCAGCCACTCAGAACTGGGAAGGGTGTACCTGGCTCCAGTGACTCACCCAGAACAACTCTTCCTCGCAATTTGGGAGCAGCAGAAAGCCCCCCACACACCCCAGGAAAGGTGAGCCTTGTCCTGCTTCCACTTCAAGCTGCTGAACCACCAGCTCTCCAGAGGGAGCGACCATGGGAGGGACCTCCAGAGCTGCTACAGCTGCTTATCCAAGCCTGAGAAAACACTAACCACATGGCAAAGTGCTGGACAGCACCACTGACACCAAGCGAAGGACAGTAAGAGCAGCCATGACCTGGGGCAGAGCTGGCTGCACCCCAAGATCTCCGGAGACAGCAGGGCCACTGAAGGTGATACAGAGGAAGACGAGCGTGCCCTGAGGCCAGGGTCTATTCCCTTGTCCTTCTATCACCAAAGTGGGCCAGGGTCTGGAGGCTGGGCCCTGGAGTAGGGGTGTCCAGTGGAAGGGTCACTCCAGGCTGCAACGGGGACCCCGTTCCCAGGGAGTCTGCTAGAATCCAAGTGAGCACTTACCAGGTCTACTTGTGAGACAAGAGCCAGGGCAGAGAAAATGCTTTTACAAGATGGGTGAGAGGGTATTTTGTTACAGTGGCCCATAAGGTCAAACACAGTTGCTTCTTCCAGAACCCACAGGAGTAGGGTAGAAAAGAGGACTCTGGGAAGTGAGAGCTGCTGTTTCATCTCCCTGAGACATTTGCTCCCAAGGACTATGACCCTGGGTGATGATTAGCTAGGCTGGAACCAGTGCTCTGAGGCCCAATAACAATCCCAGAGGCTGACCAGTGGCCTTGTCAGGAGAGCCCCCAGGGCACCTCCAGTAGGTGCCCTACCCAGGCACTAATCAAAGGGCCTTGGAGAAGATAAACGCCCCCAAACCACATGCCTGGTGCACCTCCATCTCTGAGCTGCTCCGCACAACCATCTCTGAGCTGCTCAGCACAACCAACACAAAGCTCTGAGACCCATGCCATTGTTTCTATGACTCCTGCCCCCGAACCACCTCTGCCCCTGTCCAGGAACCCAGAGGCCTGTCCCAGGCCCAACCTGACCCAGGCCCTATGGAGAGTCAGCTGTGGGTTTGCTCTGACCAAATCCATGTCTGTGGGAGCCTGTGAGTGAAGTCAACACCTGCTCCTGACTTCTCCATCCAGACCCAGGGACTTGAGGTGGGCTTAAGGAGAGCCCCCTACCTAGGGTCAGTTACAAGAGGGGGACTTGGACACAGGCTGGTGAGCCCAAAGCTGCAGGTGGGCTCCTTTCTCCAGCTAGTCAGCTGCCCCTTCTTCCCACTGGGCAAGAATCTGGTGACTAGGGCTATACTCAGGTGTGGGGGAGATGGCAACTCCTGACAGGGCCAGGCTTCTGTACTGGAATCTGTCCTCCCAGGAGGACAGGGCCCACATCCCCATCACTGGAAATGACCTCTCTGGCCTCAGTATCCTCATTTGTACCATGAATATCATACCAAGGGCCAGTTATTAACAGGATCCTGAGGCCTAGCTCTTCTTCACATGGAGTGTTTCCTGGTTCTTTCCACCTGCCTACACCAAGTGCAGGGGTCTGAGGCAAGACAGAACCCAAGTACCTTATTCCTGGCTTATAAAAAAGGGGGATACAGGGACATCTAAGACCCGCTCAGGGGGTGGCAAAGGAAGGGAAGACCCACACTAAGGACTAACCTCCCCTGACCCCAGTTCTCCTGTGGGCAGACAAGCCCAGCCCAGAGGCTCAGCCCAGGTGCTCAGGTGCCCAGCTCAGGTGCTCAGCCCAGGTACTCAGCCCAGGTGCTCAAGGGCTATGTGAGGTAGGGACTACATGCAGGCTGGTGCCAGGCCTGAGCTTCCACTCCACAGCTGTTCCTGACTTCCTCCTCTCCAAAACCACAGATTGTGTTCACTGACCATGGGATTCTTTCACCTTGGTGTTCTCTTACTGCTTTTATCTCTATCCTTTCCCAGGTCATCTTTAAGCAGATGTAATCCTGCATGCTATATTTCTCTGCCATCCTTCACTTTCACATGAGGGGCAAGAATAGTAGCCAAGGAGGGCGATCAGCTGCTGGCCTGCTGGGTGCCAGGCCCACGCTGGAGACAGCACAGGGGTGGACAATATACAGTGCCAGCTCTTATAGTGTCTGCCGGAGGCGGCAGACAGGAAATGAGGAAGCAAATATCTGGGCAGGACCATTTCAGACAGCACTGTTTGCTGTAAATCCGGGGGGACATCCTGGAGTGATGCAGGAGGGGGTGCTCCCAAAGTCTGTATACTCAGAGACCATGGGGCTTGAATGGAGTCCTAAGAGCTGAGCCAGCCACACAAAAGGCACTCTCGACAGGGGAACAGTAGGCAAAACACCCCTGAGGCAGGCAAGAGCTTGAAGAGAAAGGTGGTCTGTGGGCCTGACGAGCTAAGAGTTCATGAGATGAGCTTGGGGGGAGCGGCAGGCCTCAAGGCCAGAGAAGGGCCCAGATGCTTTGCCAAGTACACAGGGAAGCTGCTGGAGGGAAAGGCAGAGGCAGCTTGGGTGGGAACATCTGTGGCCACATGCTTGATGGCCTTATGGAAGCCTGGGACAGGGTGAGGCAAGGGAGGCCGAGTCACAAGTACTACTGAGGCATGCAGTTAGGCCCACTCAGGGTCCAAGGATGCTGCAAGGGGGGCCAGGGGTAGGAGAAGCAGTGCCATTTCAGTTTCAGACTCGCTTTGAAAAATCCATCAGATAAGTGAGTGGAGATGTCAAGCAGATGGACAGGCAGACAAGGTGAGGGCTGGAGAAAGAAGCTGAGGATGGGCAGTGTAAATGTATGTGGTACTGAAAGCTCCGGCCCCAGTCACTGAGAGAGAACAGAGAGGACACAGTACTGTCCTGGTCTCGTAAACAAGCAAAGGTAGGTGAAGAAGCACCCAGGAAGGCAGCTCAGAAACCAGGACCATGTGGGGTCCCGAGGGCCTAAAAGGTCCATCTCCGAGAGCAGAAAGACACAACAAAGACACAAGGCCAGACTGCCAGGCCTGGGTGGTGGTAGCATCCTCAGAAGGTGTGGTCAGCCGGTAGGCAGGCTATTCTCCAGCCGTGATTCCTGCTCCGGTGCAGACGTGGACAGGAAATGGGGTCCTGCCAGGGGCTCCCACAAAGACAGGGTGCTGCTATCTATGCCCTAAGCCAGGTGAGGAGAAAAGCGTAGGAAAGGGAGTGGGGTCAGAAGAGGTGAGGAGGGGATCCCTGGGTGGCTCAGCGGTTTAGCGCCTGCCTTTGGCCCAGGGCGCGATCCTGAAGTCCTGGGATCGAGTCCTGCATCAGGACTCGGATGCTCCCGGCATGGAGCCTGCTTCTCCCTCCTCCTGTGTCTCTGCCTCTCCCTCGCTATATCTATAATCAATCAATCAATCAATCAATCTTTAAAAAAAGAGGTGAGCTGGAGGTGGTGGCCCTGGTCTGGGAGCCGGAGCGTGGAGCCAGAAGGCAGAGCAGGAGCCTTCAAACCAGCGTGGCGCAGGGCATGGGGCACCTGAGTAGGCAAATCTGGCCAGAGTCCAAATCTTTTGGCCCACTTTTTCAAGAAGCACAAGGAGGAATACATTTCTGTTTTGCCATACTACAATTGAGAAATCCAGAAACTCCGTCAGGCTCTGAACAGTCAGCATCCATCTCGCTCAGACCCAGCAATTCATTCTCAATGGACTTGGCCACACAGAAATGAGAACAGGGAGAAAAGGGAAGGGAGACCATTTAGCAAACAGACCATAGTTATAGTTAAGAAAAGCCTTAGATGGGACACCTGGGTAGCTGAGTCAGTTAACTGGCTGGCCCTTGATTTCAGCATAGGTCATGGTCTCAGGGTCCTGGGATCGAGCCCCGAGTTCAGGCTCCATGCTCTGCAGGAAGTCAGCCTTTAGCATTCTTTCTCTATCTCTCCCTCTCCCACTGCCCCTCGCCCTACTCACACACATGCTTGCATATGCTCTCTCTCACTGTCTCAAAAATAAATAAAAATGGCCTTAGATGAATTTGCCCCACTGCAGCTGACCCAACCCTGGCAACTGTACCCCTTCCCAGCAGACAGGGACATATCTAAGATTATGCCTGCACCCACCTTGGGCTCCCTGTGCAGCAGGGGTGGAGACAGGGGGAACTTTGAGCCCAGTGACTAGCCAGGGGAAGAGAAGGGCACTGGCCCAGCTAGCCAGCCTCCTTGGGGTACTGCCAAACTCCAGCCAGGTTCACAGGTCACGTCATGAGAACCACCCATGCTGAAGCCTGCAAAAGGCTGTAACCCAGGAGCCTCCAAGAAGCATGGAGAACGGGGGCACATCTAGCCCAAATGATGAGACTGATCAAGGCAGGCCTGTGGCCCCTTTATCTGCAGGTGGCTTTTCTGAGATGTGTCCATAAACAGGGTCCACCTCCCACTGAGACCCCCTGTGAAATACCACCTCTGTCCCAGACTCATCCTGGAAGTGGCTATGATGGTCTTGCCAGCCACAGCCCACCCACCTCTGAAGCCCAGGAAAGATTCCGAGAGAGGGCTCAGCAGACCATGGAGACCCAGGGCAAGAAGGACATTCTGCAACCCCATGGAAAGTGAACCCTGGGGCTGAGCCCACCTCGGTCAAGCCACTTAGACACCACTTTCAAGTCCATTTCCTCATCTGCGAGGTATACTGGCCACCTCTTCCCTGCCACTGCGCAGGGTCGTTGTGAGGAGACAGAGTAAATGAAACAATACTCTGAAGAGTACACACAAAGGCCTAGCAACATTGTCTGTGCTTTTCTGTTTTTGTATTGTCTATGAGTTGCTCTGAGTCTCTCCAGGCATGTGATGGGCATGAGCCATCCACTGTCTCTCACTAGGGTGAGGTCACTCCAGCCCGAAGGCAGACACACTGGTAGGGAAAGAGCCTCCACAGACTTCTCTGAAACACCGAGCCTCACTCACAGACCTCCTGAAGAGCCTCCACTGAACCAGTCCTGCATCCTCAGTTTGGAAGTTATGGATTTAGTTCAAATTCTTCTCCATGTGAGTAAAGTGAAGCTCAGAAAGTTGAAAGAACAGAGCCAGAGCCATGTTGGCAGTCTCCAGAGGAATTTGCCACCCTGAACACTTCCTGTATACATCCCTCCAAAATCTCCTTTCTGGAAGGTACAGAGCTGCCCACCCAGGCCAGCAGCTTGCCTCCAAGACCCTTCGCTCAGAAATAGCTAAATGGGTAGAAAAGCTACAGGACCAGCTCGAGTGTGGGAACCTGAAAGGTGAGCACCAGCCCTCTTGGAGAGTCTGCCCATCTCCTGCACTTGGTCCCTCCGAGTCAAACACTGAACTGGCCCTCACTTACCAAAAAAAGAAAACCAAAAAACCAAAAACAATGAGAGGCTCCAAGGCAAAGACAGGGACATTTTCAAAGGTTCTTAAGAGGGACCCATAGATTCTCTAAGGATTCCCCAGCCTTGGACTTCCACGGGCTAGAATCAAGAGAAGCCAACCCACAAAGGCAGAGGTTAGACCATGGCCATCTCCCTGTCTCCACATGGCCCACTCCACATCCCAGACCACCAGCACCAAGGCTATGGCAGAGAGCTCAGGTCAGGCCAAAGTCTGGCAAAGCTCTGAGGAGCTCTGTCAGCAGAAACCCCACAAGATTCCATGTCCTACTCACCTGTGTAGACGCCAGTGACAATGTCTCCTTCCTCAGGACGGGGGCTATCTGGGACCCAGGGTTCCTCTCCTTGCTCCAGCCGGAAGATCAGATCTGGCTTGGGGATTGGGTATCCTGGCCACAAGAGAAACACAGACAGCTGCAGGGCCACTCTGGGCAGGCCCTGCCCTCACCCCACAGAGTGCCATCCCCAACATGGCAACCAGCTCCTCACTTTCTCTCCCCTCTTCTCCATCCTTCTAAGGACCAGCCCTCCTACCTCCCGGCCTCCACCCTGGGGGAAATCCCACATTCATGAATCTGGAGCTTTGTCCCAATACCTGCAGCTCTCCTGCTGAGCCCCTCCACACCTTCGTCTCCTCTATCATCTGACTCCTCACCCCCGGTGGCCTCTAAGGGAGTATACAGCACAGAGACCAGCACCAGACTGGCAGCTCCCAGAACACATCCACCTGGCTTACAGCACTTATGGGCCACCGTGGAGACCCCAGAACACAGCCCCATCCAGAAGACAGGTAGTCCCTAGGACTTCCCCTAAGAGGTGGGCTGGCTCCAGGACCTCCCGCTCCTAGATCCTGGGGCTTCAGAAGCCACTCTCCCAAACAGCTAGGCTGCCGGCAGCCATCACACCAGGAAGCTTCCCTGCTTACCCAAGGACACCAGGATCCCATAGTTTTCCTGCATGACATCCTTGTAAAGGTCTCGCTGGTCTGTATCCAGCCTTTCCCATTCCTCTAATGAGAAGTACACAGCCACATCTTCAAAGGTTACCAGCCCCTGGAAAACAAAGCGCCCTGGCCACTGCCCTGAGCTGCCCTAGGAGAGAGGCAGGGGAGCCCCTATAAAATGAGCAACAGAAAATCTCTTCAAGAAGAGAGCTGACCATGGTCCTGTAACAGGGATGCAGCCTGACATCCCATCACTGACAGGCCTGCACAGGCCCAACAGTACGGAAGGTGTCTGATCCTTGCTGTGGCCTTAGAAGGCAAGGAACCCACTTCCACTCAGGGATTAGGAACCCAAGCTCAGAGGCAGCGAATGCCCAGCTCGTGGGGGGCAGAGCCAAGACTCATGCTGAGGTCAGGAGACCATGAGGCTCAAGCCCAAGGCTCTGAGAGGGAGGCTGTATCCTCCCCTTCTACATCATCATCCAGCTTAAGCCAGTAGTCATATCAGCAGTGTGAGGGCCCACACCCGGGTGAGGACATGGCATCAGCTACGCTGACTCGGGGCACTGGTGCCCAATCTAACTGGGCTCAGCAGGAAACCAGAGCCCAGACAGGTGACAGGCACTTGAGGTCAGGGGACGCAGCCCAGCCCTGGGGGAGAGCCAGGCCTTTGAAGGAACTACACACAATGCAGCCCAGTGAGTGGCAGTCAACATCATCAAGACATGATGGCCTGGGAAGTGTTGGGCCCCAGGAAAATGGAACCACATGCCAAGGGCTTGCTTCCCACTTGCTTCTTGCCACCTCGTCCTTGCTCCCAGCCTAAGCTCAACCTGAGGACCACAGGGTCCACAGTGCCTCAGCTTTGCCAACAGGGGTCTCTAGGACAGTAGGTACCAAGCCCCCTCTCAGGAAACCCTCCCTGGTTAACTGAGCTCCAAACAAGAGAGCAGCTCACCTGAGATCCAGCTGTCAGAGAATCGTCATCCTCTTCCTCTTCCTCTTCCTCCTCTTCCTCGTCTTCCTCTTCTTCCTCCTCCTCATCATCCTCTAGGTCCTCATCCCTAGGTGTGGCTGGACCCCGGGCGGCCTGCAAGGCTGAGGAGAAGATCTCTGAGGGGCCCGCTTTCACGGTCACCTCTGCTGGGACAGCAAGCAGGGTCAGGAGCTCCTGGGTCCTGATGCTCCAGCTCCAAGCATGTCGGGCCCAAGAGCTCTCCCGCCTGCCCTCCCAAGCCCCCACAGTCGCCCCCAGGAGCCAGTTCCTTTTCTTACCCTCTTCCTGAAGAACTGGGGACTTGGCATCACTGCCACGGCTTAGACGCTCCTGGGTCCCCAACATCAGACTCTGCTCCTCTGCCACCGCGTCCTCCACGTCCTCGTCCTCCTCCAACTCCACCTCAACCTGATCCACGTGCCCTGCCCGCCCCCCCTCCTCCTCTTCCTCCACCACCTCCTTGTCCTCCCCTTCTTCCACCATGATCTCTTCTTCCTCCTCCTCCTCTATCTCCACCTCTTCCCCCTTTTCTTCTTCCTCTTCTTCCTCCTGAGCAGGGCCACATTCCAACCCATCCTCTGCCTTCGCCAGCTGCGTGGCTGGTGAGTCTGGAGTCACACGCGGGGCTGCCATCTTCCCCGGAGGACAGCCTCAGCTCGGCCTGAAACACAGTCGGGTGGCAGTGATGAGCCACCTACGGCACACTCACTCGAGTTGCTCCTAGAGCCTCACACCGCCCTGACGGAGGCAGGATTTATCTCCCCCACTAGACAGTAACGGCACCAGAGTTGAAGAAGGACTGGGGCTCTTTCCACGATCGCACGTGGCACAACTGGGACACTCTGTACCCCGAAAAACCACAGAGCCCCTCTCCATGACCCCATTATGCGGCCTCAACTCTTTCTTGCCAGCAATTATGTGCTGGGTATGAACGGTGGTGCTTTCTTGAAGTAAATCAGGGATTTAGCCCAGGTCTTGATCCTCAGGGGCCATGAAGAACAGGGAGTCCAGGCAACACGGCCAAGAGTGGCCCACTTTTGGCTGAATGGGGTGAGTGCAGCCTGGGAGGAACAGCTAAACCAGCTCTCAATGCCCACACTGTGCCGGCAGGGCTATGGGAGGAGAGGCCTGGGCATGCGCAGGGGTGCAAGGAAAGACCAGCAGGTCAGGCTCCTTCCTGCCAGAGGCGGCATATGTGTTACCCTCTGCACCTCCCTTGCCCCTTGCTCTGTACAGAGCATCTGAAAAAATTTCAGTGGATCACAGAGATTTGGTTCATCACTGGACCAGCAAAGATGATCTAAAATATCCTGTGACATCTCTTCAAATTTAAGGATCAGATGATCCCAGGAGAGAACCATCATAACCCCAGTGGCTTATAGGGTCCTACGCACCCCAACATCACAGCTGGCTCAGCCCAAGTGCTCTGGAGAGACACAGCCATGCTGCCCCACGGCCCAGACCAAGGGTGGTAGACTTGATGGACAGCAGGCTACAGGTCCAGGGGCCACTCCTCCCTCCTGGGCACACACCCTTTACCAGCCCAGTGGAGGCCCAAGGGCAAGACAGAGTCAGAATTTTGATAAATCAATTTCCATGGCTTCTTTTTGAATGAAAGCTTAAAAATGAGCCCATCACCCAGCACCAACCCCATCAGCACCTAAGACCTAAATAGGGCTATTTCCAAAGAGCTTCAAGCCCACTGCAAACACAGCAACCCCAAAATCTTGGGATGAGGGTATGAATGCCAGAAGGATACTGCAATGTCAGGCCACATGGGACAGCTGGGCCCACCCGTACCTCAACCAGCTCTACCGGTAGACATCTGCCACAGAACCCCTACAATGGGACAGGGGCCCCCACATAAAGATGCACAGGGTCATGAGAACGGCTCAGAACCCTGGGAACCTATGAGAAACCTGCTCTGTGAATAGCTCTTATTCCACAACTCATCGCTTTTCTATTAAAAAGGCAACACACACTCATTTTCTGAAGCGCTCTAAGCTGCTGCTTTAAATCCACACTTAAACAGCTAGGGAATGTGGAGCATTCATTAAGGCCTCCCAGTACACCAAGGCCCCGGTCCAGGGGGTGGAATGCACGGGCACCCTGAAGCTACCTCTGTCCCGCTCCTCATTCTCCCCTCTATCTGACTAGATTGCAGATTTACCGTTCCTGAATCCAAGGTCACAGGGGAAGAGCTATGCCTTGGTGGGCCACCCCAAAGCCAGTGCTGTTGGTCTCCATAGCTCTTCAGGCTTGTAAAGGCGCCGAGGTGTAGACAGACATGTGTGCCATATGCTACTCAAGCCACCGCCAAGAAGATGCAGCCCTACCCAGCACTCAGGGCATTGAGAATGCACAGCAAACGTTTCCTAACCTCCACCCACCTGAGGACCCACAGAAGGCTTTCATCACCCAGGCCTCAGGCTGCAAATCCTGGCTGAACCCAAATACCACACCAAGCCCAGCAGAGCTGCCTCCTGCCTGGTCACCATCCAGAGCAGACTCCCATAGGCCAGTCTGCTGTATCCAAGGACCCACTTACTAAAGAAGAAAACCCTAGGGCTTTGGAATAAAGTGGCCCCCTGCTGGTCCCACCTCTGGACCTTTGCCCATGACATTCCTTTTCCCTAGAACTTGCTTTTCCTCTTCACTGATCCTCTGGAGGGAGTCTCCTGGGCCCCATTTCATACAGTTCCATGAGCTCTGCCCTCACAGCACCTCATTTTTATATATTTTTGGAACTGCTTACTGCCTGTCTCCCCAAGTACATGATCAGTTGCAGGAAGACGGAAGGTCCCTTTGTTCACCTCTGAATCCTCCTCGTGCCAGACACAGAGCAAACACTCAAATATTTATTAAGGAAGTGACTCTAAAGTCTGTAATCAATGTGATGAATATGAGCTTTTAAAAACTCAGGGGTGCCTGGTTGGCTTAGTCAGTAAGGCACATGACTCTTGATCTCCTGGTTGTGAGTTCAAGCCCCACATTGGGTGTAGAGCTCATTAAAAACAAAACATCTCAGTATTCTGGCTGCACTGGCACATTCCAGAATAGACTGACCACTCTTCAGGGTTCTTCAAGATGGAACCCACTCCAGAAGCACTAAGAATCTCTGCCTTTGAAGAAGCTGTGGCCTGAAGTCCCTTCTCCCCAAAAATGTACCTGCTGGTAACCAGAGAAGGGAAGGGGTTGGCACTCACCCTGCAGATGCAACCATGGCCTAGCACAGCCAGACACCCCCACATGCCTCAACCCAGAATCGAGAACAGAATCATCCTGGAAAACAGACTTCAGTAACTCAGGCACCAGGTTCCTTCTGCATCATCAGGCAGCTGCATGCTGGGCACACTCCCCCAGACCCTCATGCTTTCCTTTCTTCCCATCCTGTCAGCCTACTGACACTCACTCTGCCCAGTTCCAGGCATCCAATTCCAGGTCAGAAGTCACAGAGGGTCAAGTAAGCAGCCTCATGAACATAAACCCCCACATCATCCCAGACCCTTCTTTCCACCTGGGCCATGCATCCTAGGATACAGCACTGCAGACACTTGGAGCTGAGGATGACAAGGCACCCTCCATGGAGAGAAGGGAGAATGACAAGAATGAAAAAAGTAGCAAAGTTTGGAAACTGTTAGAAACTCTCCACAAAAGTCCCCAGGTCAAGGAACCTACATAGAGAAGGAGAAATGTGTGGGTGCACATGTATCTAGGTCCCTTCCCTCCCTCTCGGTGACCGACCTCACCACACCCCTGTTATTCAACGCCTTCCAGGTTTTTGTCTTCTCCAAGAACCCTTCCTTCCTCGACTACTAGGATCCTCACTGTGTGTCCGTGGATTGGGCTCCCCTACTTCCCAGGATCTGCTCCTGGTGCATCTGTATGCATGCAGCCATCCCAGTTCCCCCAGGCCAGCCCCTCACCATGCTGGCCAGCTCCCCAGACCTGCCAACACTTGTTGAACCAGACGGAGCGCCAAAGTCTCCCCACACAGGTGCAACTAGGAGTCTGATCCTCCCGCCCACCTCGCCTTCTCCCTACCCACCTCGTCCTCCACCGAAGACCCACCCCTTTCCCACCTCTGTGGCCGCATGGGGCAGCCCAGACCCTGCCCAACCCCAGGGATGGGCTCCCCTACCCGACGCCCAGCAGTAGCCGACGGCACAGCAGCCCACCCGGGCCTCCATCTGCAGAGAGGGAGGACCCAGACGAGGCCCCCAAGGTCACTGAGCAAGCTCACGGGGCGCCCAGCCAAGCCACTTCCATCCCTCCAGGGGGCTTATCGGGCTGGGGCCGCGCGAAGAGGCCGCGGCGCTGACAGCCCCTCCTGGATGGGTGTGTCCCCGGGGGCGGCCACGGCCCAACCCCCGCCCCTCGGGCCTAGCCGGCGGCGGGCAGCTCCGGAAGACTCGCGCGTGTCCTCCGCAGCCCGCCGGCCCCGCGCCGCCGGCCTCCACCCGCCCCGGGGGTCGGGCCCGCCCCCATCGCGCCGGCCGGGGCGAGGAGCCGTGCGCCGCGCCGGCCGTGGGCGCGGCCTCCCAAGGCCCTGCCCGCGCCCCGCTCCAGCCCCGCCAGGCCCAGGCCCGGCCCCTCCGGCCCCGCGGCCTCCCCGCGGCCTCCCGCGGCCTCCCGCGGCCTCCCGCGCCGGCGTGGAGCGGCCGCCCGACCCGACCCCGCGCCCCGCGCCCGGCCGCCCGCACCTGCCGCCCACTCACCGCGCGCGCGCCGGGCCGGCCGAGCCGCCGCCGGACGCCGGGGCCGGGCCGGGCCTGCGCGCCCCGCGCTACACAAAGTGACGGCCCCGGAGCTGCGCGGCGGCGGCGCGTGGGCACCGGAAGTGCCGCCGCCGGGCCCCGCCCCGCCCGCGCCCACGGGGGGCCACTTCCGGTCACGCGGGGTCGAGCGCGACTCCCAGAGGGGGCGTGCGTGGCGCGAGAGGAAGCGCCCCGAGAGGAGCGCGAGTGAGGGAGGGCGCTGTGGGTCCTGGGTCTCGGCCTGCCCGACCCGAGATCCCAGCTCCACCCCTGGACGCCCCAGCACCCGGTGTCCCAACCCGAGACCCAGACTCCAGGGCACCCCAGCGCCCTCTTCCCCTAACCCGAGACTCCAGCCCACCCCGGGAGCCCTAGCGCCCCCTACCCCGACCCCCGATCCCGACTCCATCCGTGGACGCCGCAGCGCCCCTGTCTCGGCCAAGACCCCGACTCTACCCCTGGACGCACCAGTGCCCCCAGCTCCGAGACCCTGGCCCCAACCCCTGGACACCCCATCTCTGCCCGCCCCCTGGAGTCACCACGTGAGATCCCTCAGCTCTCAGCCTACCCTCTCCCCGGGCCCAGTCGGGATTCCTGATCGAACCAAGATTCAGGGAGTGCCTACTGAGTGCCAGATCATTGCAGCTAGGCCCACCCCGCCTTGGCACCCTCTCCACGTCCTGAGGCAGTGGAGGTAGGTGATGAGCTGTGGAGGGACCTGGTAGAGACATCCATACAATCTAAGTGCCATGACTCCACAAGGCCCCGGGCGATCCCTTGCAGGTGATGGGCAAGTGGGACTGTAGCAGGTGGGCCAGGTGTCCAATGCTCACTGGCCCTGCTTGCAGGGACACCAGTGCCTGCAAGACCAGTGCCGCTAACCGTGAGGGTTTTACCCAGAACGATGAGGACTGAGGGGCGGTGGGCTGGAGCAGCCTCTGAATGCATTAGGGCCTCGGATTAGAACTTCACCTGGATGGACATGTAATCGGGACAAAGCAGAGGGCCACCTTTGGGAATGGAAGGGTCCTCCAAGCAGAGGGAGATACAGGTGGTCAGTGGCTGTAGGAGCTGTGAGGTGAGGCTGTTGGACTCAGGGTCCACCTGCCGCCCTCCCCAAAACCTGTCTGCATCCACTCCCAGGGGACACAGCTGGGTCTGAGGGTGAGCTCTTGAATTCAACAGAGGTCCAGGCCCTTTTCAGCCTGCCTGCAAACCCTAGTCAGGAATGGTGCAGGCCTGCACCTTCCCTAGCTCCCACCCCACAGGTACTATTATTCTGAAACTTTCTGTAATGTCCCCCAGCCTTGGACTCTTGGGACAGAGCAGCAACTTGACCAGGCTTAAGCCAGGTTTAAACCTGCCTGAAATAACAGCTTCTCCCCTCCAAAACCTCAGCCCATGGCTGGTGAGCTTCTCAGGCCTACAGAAGAGTCAAACCTGTGTCCTGCAGAGGGGTACAGCCGCCCCTCCCCTCCCCTCTCCCCAAGCCTCACCTCCTCCAGCCCAGAGCACCAGCTGTCCACCCTCCAGCTGAGTCTAAGTCTCCACAGTGATTGTCTTTGGCTTCTGGTGTTTTAAAAGTGTCTTGAAATTACTAACACTTAAAAATTGAGGGTCTCCTGTAAAAAGATTGCAAAAATCAGAAACTCTCCCAGAACCAACAGCTCCCTCCCTGCCCTCATCAGGCAGGGACCCTGCATCACCCCAGCATCTCTTCAAAACTCTTTTTTGGGGACTCCTGGGTGGCTCGGTGGTTGAATGTCTGCTTTTGGCTCAGGGCATGATCCTGGGTCTGGGGATTGAGTCCTGCATTGGGCTCCCTGTGGGGAGTCCGCTTCCCCCTCTGCCTGTGTTTCTGCCTCTCTCTCTCTGTCTCTCTCTGTGCGTTTCTCATGAATAAATAAAATCTTTTAAACACACACACACACACACACACACACACCTACCTCTTTTTGGTCTATCCCCACCAGATACCTAAACTAAGACCAATTTTCTTCGCCCTCCCTTCTCTGAAGAGATTTTCAAAGGCATGGAGTCCATGGGCCTCTCCCCACCCAGCAGACTCTGCCCTCCACCACGCTCGCCTGAGTCTCCACTACCTTCCAGAGGCTGAGCAGGGAGCCTCCTCTGGCCTATTTCTTCCCCCTTCTGAGGCTCTCCTCCCCACCACCCCCAGAAGCCTCTCCTTCCTCCTGCCCTCTAACAGGCAGAGCCCCCAAAGCTTGTCCAGTCCAATACACCACGTGCGGCAGCCACAGAAAGGCCCCACAGTCCACCACCCAGTCAGCATGTCCGAGGTCAAAGTTAGGCTTGGGACATTCCCCCAAGGTACTGTCCTCCCTTGCCCCACACCTGTGACTTCAGAAGCAAGGTGTACTCGGGTAGACCTGCCCACTCTTCAGTGAAAATCAAGCTGCTTGATAGGAGCCTTCATATCTGTGCTTATTTTATAGTCAAATCAATATAATTCCTGACTCTTACAACCCCACCTGATCTGGTTCCTTCCAGATCAGCTCTCCACTGGATCCGGATTGGGTGCCTGGGGTGTGGGACTTGCCAACTGCCTCAGACTGGCCAAGCTTCTGCAGGTGACCCACCTCTGGGCCCCAGTCAGCTTTGTGCCTACTCTGAGCAGATCCAGGCTGTCCCAAACGGGTCATGCTTTGGACTCTCATGTCCTGAAGTCACCTGGCCTTAACCCTTCCAGCCATCGAAGCCCAGAGCTGACAGGGATTGGAGCTGGCTGGCCCAACACCTATAGGCACAGAACCTGAGCACAACCATAGGGCAGGGCTCCTGCCAGGCAGGCCTCTCTTCCCTGGGGTGCTAGAGAGCCAGATTCCAGCCTTGACTCCCCGCTCCTCCTCTCCCCTTCACTCCATCATGTAGTGATGTTCCTGAAAGCTCTGGGTAGCCTTGAGGCTTGGGTTGCACGAATCACAATCCTAACTTCCTGGGCAAGTCCTGGCCATTGGCCTCTCTGTAGATCCTCAGGTCTCCAATGGCACCCCCATTCCCTCTGAGGCCAGCAGCCTCAACTCTGCTTATCCTTTATTCTCAGCAGGGATTCTTAATGGGCCCTGTTCCCTTGCACACCTGCATGCCCACCCGCTGAATGCAGGGCCCTGTGCTCATTCTAGGAGTTCTCTAAAGAGTTCAGGCCCCGCCAACCAGGTGGTGAGGAGGGCAAGGGGACAGAGCCTTCACTTGGGCCCCTGGCTCAACAGACCTCAAAAGTCAGGACAGCAGACTGAGCTATGAAAGCTGACCAGAGGTGCCAGGGCTGAGTGGGGCAAGAGATTAGCAGGCATGAGGACCAGCAAGAGCAAAATGGAGCCCAGACTCCACTAAGGCAATGGTCCCACCCACAAGCAGATGCTGCTAAGAGCCCTCTGAATTTACCATGGGGGGCTCTCAGAACTCAGAATTGCAATCCTTGTGGCAGTGACAGAGAGCCCTGGGTAACAATTATAAATGTAAACAAGGGGTCAGTATTCCATATTAGAGGTCATTGGAATTGAGAGGGATTTGGTAGATAGATAGGCTGGGATCTAGGTGTGCCCCAGTTCTGCTGATTGTCTGCCTCTGTGAGGGGCAGCTGGTGGGTCAGAAATAGAAGGAACCTCTGAGGAAGGGACCTGGTGCCCCTCGAGGCCTCTGCCAACAGAGGTCAGCCTGGGAGGGAGGTACAGTGAGCAGGAGAGCAAGCAGACCTGTATCAGGGGCTGGTCCACCCTCCACTCAGCTGTGTATGAGCCACAAGGAGAGAGGAGAGAGGTGGTTGGCAGTATGTCCCAGGAGTAAGGCTTACCCAGGCCTGTGTACCCCAAAAGAGCAGGAAGCAGACAGAACAAGAATAACAGAGCCCCAAAGTGGACGTTGCCACTCAGCCCAGCCAGCGACTGGGGTTGGTGGAGGTACGCTGTCCAGAGGGGAAGCAGCAGCCTCTCCCAGACACAAGGGCTAGCCTTAGCTTGAACTCCTCCTGCACCGTGCTCCCTGGACTGGTCTGGGGGGACAGCAGTAAGGGACACAAAGGAGCATACCTCCCTGTAACCTGTGAGCCGTGGGCCAGGTGTTGAGGGAAGTGCAAGTGGGATGGGTGGCATTTCAGCCAAGCTGGAAAGAGGCCCAGAAGCTGGAGCAGGTGAGATCCCACCGGAGCAAGAACCTGAAGGTGGGGAGCTTGGGGCCAGTAGGGGATTTGGGACCACCGAGTGCTGCATTAGGGCCCCCATGGTGATAAGCAGCCACCAAAGGCACCAAGCAGAGGTGGCTCATGATTTGCCAGGTTGGAGGGTGTGGGTGCACCGTGGGGAGGGGTGGGGGACATGGCAGGGGTCCAGGTGGGCAGCAGGCAGCTGACCCAAGGCTGTTGAAATAACTTGGGTGGGAAGTGACAGGGCTTTAAGATGACAAAGTGTCTTAGTTGGTTCAAGCTGTTATAACAAAGATACCAAAGACTGAGAGGTTTAAACAATAAACATTGATTTCTCATAGTTCTGGAGATTGGGAAGTCTGAGATCAAGGCATTGGCAGATTTGGTATCCAATGAGAACCTGCTTCCAAGTTCATAGCTGGCACTCTGGCTGTGTCCTTATTCAGTGGAAGGGTCAAAGGAGCTTTCTGGGGTCCCTTTTATTAGTGAGGGCTCCACCCCCATGACCTAGTCATTTTCACACCCTAATGCCATCACATTGGGGATTAGTGTGAGATGAAAGAGGGGCTGGGGCGGGGGGGGGGGGGGGGGCGAGGAGGACACAAATATCTAGTCCACAGCTCAAGGTGACAGAGTCAAGCTGTGGAAATGGGAATTTCTACTGTCTGGGGGTGGGGCAGGGAACCTGATAACTCTGGGAACATTCCCAGGTTCTGCATCCGTGGCATCACAGTAAAGGACTCTGCCCATAGTCCTTCCAGAGGGAGCCCCTCCCCCACCGCAATCCCCCCAACCCTAGAAGCCATGCCTGCCCAGTCTGTCATATGAGTCCATCCCAGCCTCCCACCTCAGCAGTGCAGGGCAGGCGAGGAGAGAGCAGTCGTACTGAGGCCAGGCCAGAGGGCAGAAAGAAGGAGCAGGCGGAGATGACACATGTGTCCAGTCAGCGGGGGCGGGGGGGTGAATCCAGGCGCCTGCAATGGAGCAGAAAGGAACAGGCAGGGGTGGGGCCTAGACTGTAGGCAGACGGGGTAGGGGGTAGGGGTGACAAAAAACAATTTCCTTTAACCAAACTTTCAGTCTCAGCCTCTATCTCAATTAGGCCCTGACTTCCAGCTTACCTGTCTGTATCACCCAGTTTTAACAAAAATCCTGTCAAGTCGGTTTGGCCAGAGTCCCCACCTTGGATATCTGATCACCCTCCATATCTGGTCATGGTCCTCACCCCTCCACACCCCACCACCAGGATGTCTGATTGCCCTGGCTTGCCTTCAGCAGGAATCCTGTCTGGTCTGTTTAACCAGAATCCCCCTCCCCCCCGACCCCTGATGTTTCTTCCATCTTAGTAAATGTCCATGCACCAACTTCCCGCTACCCTGCTCCTTGGCTGTAAATCTGCACTTGTCCTTGCTGAATCCCGATTTTGGTCCAGTTCTATTCTGAGGTCTCTTTTTCCCTATTGCATTAGGTCCTGAATAAATCTGTTTTTACTGCTTTATTATTTTTTTAAAGATTTTATTTATTCATGAGAGACACGCAGAGAGAGAGAGAGGCAGAGACACAGGCAGAGGGAGAAGCAGGCTCCATGCAGGGAGCCTGACATGGGACTCCATCCCGAGTCTCCAGGATCAGGCCCCGGGCTGTTTTTACTGCTTTAACTACTGTCTGACTCTGGTTCTTTTTCGCAGTGGCATTTCTGCCATCTCACCGTGCTGGGCATGTGGGGCTGGGTGGGAACTTTGGTTGGCATCCCTCTGTGCTAGACTCCTTGCCAGTCTGGCATGAGAGTCCAGGAGGAGCCCAGAAGGGCTTCCTGCAGGAGGAGCCAGTTGAGCAAGTCCTGAGAGCAGAGTGGGAGGGAGCTCTGCCCAGACAAGGGGCCAGTCCCTGAAGGCAGTGGCAATGCCTGCAGTGGGTCTGTGCAGAGGCAGCGCCAGCCCCAAGTGTGTGTGCTCCTAGAGAGACGGAGATGGCTGGCATGGGCCTCCCAGAATTCCAAATGCACCTGTATGCCGCATACCTCCCACATTCCTGTGCCCCTGCTGTTGAACCACAGGAAGGCTGACACACAGAATGAGCTTCATGACAATCACTGGGGGGCTGACAACCTCTTTACGGCCATCATCCCCTTGGAGGGGTGAGCAGGAATTAGGCAGAAGAGGCTACTGGTAAACTCAATTTCATGACTACATCTTTTTTTTTTTTTTTTTTTTTATTTATGATAGTCACAGAGAGAGAGAGAGAGAGAGGCAGAGACACAGGCAGAGGGAGAAGCAGGCTCCATGCATCGGGAGCCCGACGTGGGATTCGATCCCAGGTCTCCAGGATCGCGCCCTGGGCCAAAGGCAGGCGCTAAACCCGCTGCGCCACCCAGGGTTCCCGATGACTACATCTTTAATAGGCCCCCAAAAGCAAAAGTCCGTGTTTTGGGGGACACCATTTGATTTCTTACATCTTGTTTAAAATCTGTTTTTAAATTAGTTACTTCTTCAGGTGGATTTGGGAAATCTGTCGAGATTGAATTCAGCAATGAGTAGCAGGAAACCCCAGCTAAGCAGCAGTCTACACAAACCAAGGTGTTACTGCCCTCTGGTGAGAGGTGTTCTGATGGGGGTGGTCCCAGGCTGCTCCAGCAGCTCCTCAAGGCTGCGGACAACCTCCCCTCGCCACCTCTCCCACCCTAGCCCCATTCCTTCCCTCCCCTGCCCGTGACTGAGTCCCTCAGCAGTTTCCTAAACCACACCCCTGGGGCAAGGGGCAAAAATCATCAGTGCACAGATTAAGTGGCCTTGTTCAAATTTGATTTGTGTTTATGTATTTACTTACCTCACCATTGATTGCTTACTTATTCTGAAAACAGATAAATAAGTTGAGAGTAAGTCAATTTTATGGCCAGTTTGTACCGCCTGACAGAACGTCACATTCTGTCATGGTAGGAAGGAGCCTAAAAGGTTTTCAAAAGGGTGTGAGGTGGCAGCCAGAGAAAACCTGAAAAGTTTTTTATGTTATTTATTTATGAGAGACACACCCACAGAGGCAGAGACATAGGCAGAAAGAGAAGTAGTCTCCCCACAAGGAGCCCAATGCTGGACTTGATCCTGGACCCCAGGATTATGCCCTGAGCCAAAGGCAGCTGGTCAACTGCTGAGCCACCCAGGCATCCCCTGAAAAGCTTCTTATCCGAGGCAAGGAATTCGAATTTTCTCCTGCAGATCATGTGAGACAGAGATGGTTTAAAGGGGTGCTGGGAAGAACTTTCAGTAATACCCAGTTGTTACCTTGTCACCTTTCCTGCCACTTCTCCTCCAAGTCCTCTGATAGCATCAAAGAGAAAGTCTCTCTATGGGGCTGCTGGTCTCCAATACCTCTCCCACACATGGTCATCACCCTTTAGACAAAAACGGAACGGGCCTTGAATTTGGAACTTCCACTGAGCAACTGGGTCTCACCATAATTTAACAACAGTTTTGTTTCCCTTGTACTTATTTTTACAGCTGCCTTCTATTTTTTAGGGAGGGGGAGGGGCAGAGAGAGAGAGAGAGAGAGAGAGAGAGAGAATCCCAAGCAGGCTCCATGCCCAGCACAGAGCCCGACTCAGGGCTTGATTCCACAGCCCCTTGATCTGCGCTGGGACTGTGACTTAGCTTGATAAACAGCATCCAGCATAAGTGACACCACACAGCTTCTAAGGTTAGATCACAAGAAGCCTTGCAGATCTAAGCCCAGGTCTCTTGGGACTCAGGCACTCTACTCCCTAGTCACATAGAGAAGTTATGGGTAGCTCCAGTGGACAGCCCCACTGAGCTCCCAGCCGATCGCCAGTATCAACTACCAGCCTCATGATGAACCCATGTCTCAGCCCCACTGAGCCATCAGATGATCACATGGGGCAGAAGAACCACCCAGCTAAGCTTAGGCAATCTGCAGAACCATGAAAAATAATAAAGAATCTGTTGTTTTTAGCCACTATTTTAGGTGGATTATTGCACAATTATAGTTAACTGAAGCAGAGGGCATTAGGAAAAACAGGGGACATCTAGAAGGACTCCTGGGTGTTTGTCTCAGTCTCCAGGTAGTTGGTGCTGCCAGCCAGTGAAGGGAGGAATCAGGAGATGCAGGCTTGGCCGGGAATTAAGAGCTTTGTGTGATCTTATTGAGCTTTAGATTTTTGTAATATCCAAGTCTGGGAGACTGATGAGTCTTCAAGTCCAAGAGAGAAGTTCAAGGGTAGATTCTGATGTCATAGGCTGGGATGGAGTTGCCTGGGGACCCTACCAGATCCTACCTGCAGGGGAGGATCCTAAAGGCACAGCTATGTCCTTTGACTGTCTGGGGGGGGGGGGGTCTCACAATTCATTTCTACAATGTCTAAAATTTTTAACGTACGAATAGTAGAAAGCCTTATCTCATAGAAAATCCAACCAGAGGAAAGAATTTGTGTGTGACTCTTTCTTGCTTTAGATGCAACAAACATATTTGAACTCTGGGCCTGTTTCCCTGTACTACTTAGCCTTTTGTGTTTGACACACAGTAACCCAGAACGATAGACACACTTGCTCCCATTTTAGAAGCAAGGAAAGTTGTCACACAGTAACTGGTGGCCAGAATTCCAATCCCCTGTTTCTCCCTGGAGAAACATTAAAATTTCCTAAAAGATACCAAGTTGACTCAAAGGAAGCAAAGACCAGTAATGAGTCAGGCTCTTTTCTGCTTTATAGATTTGATTTTATCTCATTCCCTGGGGATTTTCCATTTTAGAGAATTCTGAGCTTAGCCAGCCAGCTCCTGATATGGCACAAATACAGCCCAAGGGCCAGCCCAAAGAGTTGGACATGATGGAACTGCAGCTACCAGGTAGAGGGGGAGTGCTTTCAGGGCTGAGGAGATGAGGAGCCTACCTCCTTGCTACATAGCCCTGGCGTGTCAAGTGTCTCTGTGCCCACGATTCCCCCACTCTGGACACAGGAATCCCAGTCTGGGAAGCACTGGTCCTGGGAGCTGTGAATGGGGATGAGCCGATGTTGGGTTTCTGGCCACACAGACAGGAGCTCAGGATGCAGGGACACTGGGGTGGGGACAGCAGGCAGGAGCCCTAGGCACCCTGGCTAGGGCAGGTGGGTGGGCAGCGCAGCTTCTAGATCAGGCCCCCCCATCCCCACCCTGACTTGCACCAGGGTTCTTCCCATGACATTTGTTCAAGACATAAGTACAGGAGTGAGAGATGGCTCAGGCGCAGAAGAGGGTGCCTATTCCAGTCTCTGCTGGCTAGACTGCTGATAGGGATGGGGGTGGAGGTAGCCAGGACTGGGGACTGAGCTGGTTTGTGGTTAGGTGGCAAAAGTAAGGTGGAGGACAGTTGAGTGATGAGGGCAGTGATCAGGGGTGGCCAGCCCCCCACCCCCATGGACAGAACCTGCCTCATGGAGCCTTCCAGGAGCCACACCTGGCTGGGCTTCCAGACTCAGGAGTTATGGAGGGGGTGCACAGAGGGCAGGCTTGCATAGTCTTAGATGCCTATGGAAATGGAGAAGCCTAATAGAGGTGACAGAGATGCTGAGAAGTTCTGGGGACAAGTCAGGGCTGTAAACAGGAGGAATTTAGGATCTTGAGGCTAATGGATTCTATAAAATCTAGCCCCTAGCTCTCCCTTTCATTCCATCACCTATCTCCTATAGCACCGACCTCCCAGCCACCTGGGAACTCACAGTTCCTAATCACATCAGTCCCTCTGGCTCTGATCCACTTTACCATGTGACTTCTGTCTGGACCACCTTCCCCTCCAATCCCTCCTGACCTCACCTTGCAAACACCTATGGCTCAGCAAGACCTCCTGTGAGGTCACTGGTTCCCCATATCAGAGTCAGGTGCTCTCTCCCCTGTAGCCCATCCCATTGTATGACCACGTGTCTCCCTCCTACTGGGCTGTGAGCTCTTCGGTGATGCCTGTCAACACCTGGGGCCACCTGTTCTAAACCTGGAACACATCCCCTTCCCCAACCCAGGCCCCAGCACACGGCCTTCACTTACCAATAGGCTCAGCCTCTCCACCTGGATGCGGGTCCCTGTCCTGGGTTCCGCAGAAGTAGAATGCAGAATGTTCCCTCAAGGAAAGAGCCAGGGGAAGCTGGTGGGAGCAGGAGTATGGCACAGGGGAGGGCATAAAGAGGCTCTCAGGCAAAGCCCTACAGAGGCAAGAGCCTTCTACCTTGTCTCAGGGCTCCTCTGGAGCAGAAGTGATGCCTCAGACTTGTCCCAGCGTGAGAAAGGGAGCTGGGCTTTTGCAACTCTTCAGAGTTGGGTTAGGGGCCACTTTCCCTTCTCTGAGAGTGTGTGAGATAGAAGAGCTGCAGATGCTGCTGGGGGAAGCCAGGCAGGGTGGGGAGAGCCTACGTATCTGCACAAGGACCCACCCAAGATGTGGGCAGAGAATCAACACTTGTCCAGGCCACTCATTGTCTCACACAGATCCACTCACACCCCGCATGCCCCCTCATCTTCCCCATCATCCCTGGGTCCCCTTGCCTTAGGACCTCTGCTGGTCTCAGAGGCCTGTCTAACAAGATGACTCAGACCTTCACCCCTGAGGGGTCATAGACTCAGTTGAAAGATCTGCTACCCAACCCCATCAGTGAATGGGTTACTCAGGGAAATGGCTTTAGCCCATCAGGGCCTATGGGGGGCAGCAGGGACCCAGGAAATCACTATTGTACACAAATACTGTAAACGGTGGCAGAGCAAGGGAAAATGCAGCCACTTCTGAAATGATTTCAAGCTGTCCTTAGGAGATGCCCAAACTGGCCTTCTTGAGCATCTACACTCAGGTCCTCATCCCATTTTATGGCAAGACACAAAACCTGGGAGTGAAAACACAGAGATAAGACAATGTATTTCTTCCATTTAAATTTATTTTTCAATTTTTGTTTCTCACTTACCAACACATTTGTAAGATGTAGCAGGCTGTGTTAGTAAAGGAGAAGCAGGGGGACAATGAGGGGTGCAGGATCTAAACAGCCACACATGGGAAGCCGAGAGCAGGAAACCCTTGGGGGCAGCAGGGGCGGGCAGCCTCCTCCACCATCCTGCCTTCCCACAGGGATTAACATTGCTGAAGCTCTCACAGACCCCCCAGACAATTCTGTAAACGTTGTAAAAAGCATTTCTGTTGCCTCCAACTTCTGTCCCCCAATTTATCCCTCTGACCCCCCTCTCCCAGTGATGAGGCAGGATCTGCTCGGGCCAGCACCTTGCATAGCCTGGCCCAGGAGAACCCTGCCCCTGGGTCTCAAGGCTCCAACCCCACAGCCTTAGTCCCCAGGGCAAGCAAAAGAGATGCTTAGAGCTGGTGGATCTCAGGGAGGTCAGGGCGGGGCTTCCTCAGAACTCTGTCCCCAAGGGGATCACTCTGCTGGACCTCAGGGAGCATTCTCAGAATGCCCTTTGTTTCAGCGGCAGGCTCCTGGTCAAGAGGACACTGAAAGGCCCCTGTGGGCTCGGGAACTTGGCAGCAAAGCCGGCTAGAGCCTGACTTTCATGCTTATTGGAGCCCTTAGTTCCCCTGGAGGGAAGGTGTAACTCCCACCCAGGGAGGGGCTTCCTGGCATTTGTGCACTGACCCAGTGGACACTCTGACCCTGTGCTTAGGAACACATTTTAATCAGGATTATATCCACCCTGATGAATTTTCATTCTAGAAAGTACTTTCAAGGCATATGCCACTGAGGACAATTCAATGCCTTGATCAGTTTTCTACAAAGTGCAGATAAATTTCCTTTCTTCCCCCATTTTTTTTCTTTGAAGAAATTTTCACCAGGATCAAATCCTATTCCTGTGCGTTTCACCACATGTATTCGATTCCCTGGTTAGTGTTCAATGCATGTCTAATGTCACCAACTGTCACACGCATCACCGGCAGTTTTCTCCTGTGGCTCTCACTTCTACGAAGTCCAGTTTTCCAGGGGAAGGGCTTTGCAGACTCCTCACGGATTGGTACCCAATAAGAAATTTGTGCGGCGAGCTGTTCGTACAGATGTGCAACATCTGTGCTGCCTGGCCGCAGCGGCTTCCCTCTTATGGAGGTGCAGCCTTCCCGAGGGTCCATGAGTGAACTTGGCCTCCCCTCTGCTAACCAGGGGGAGAGCCGGAAGCCCGGCCACAGCCAGCTTCCAGGAGGCGCGCACACACCATGGATCAGGAGCCTGCGCTCTCCCGGACCCCAGCGTGTCCCCCCACCCCGTCCCCGCCCGTCCCCGCCCGTCCCTGTCACGGTGCCTTGTCCGCAGACCCCGCTGCCTGCTCTGAGCGTGCTGGGCCGCCGGTGGCTGCGCGTGTGCCACGGAGCAGGCCCAGGCCCCGCGAGCGGCCGGCGCCGTGCAGCTGGCGCTCGTGGCGGCGGATCTGCACCTTGTGGCGGAAGCGCTCGCCGCAGTCCTCGCAAACGTAGGGCCGCTCACCCGAGTGTGTGCGCCGGTGGCGCAGAAGGTTGGACGAGACGCTGAAGCGCTTGCCGCAGTCGCCGCAGGCGTAGGGCCGCTCGCCCGTGTGCGTGCGCTGGTGCTGCACGAGCGCCGAGCTCTCGCTGAAGCGCTTGGCGCAGTAGGAGCAGGCGTAGGGCTTCTCACCGGTGTGGATGCGCTGGTGCGTCACCAGGTTGGAGTGCTGCGAGAAGCCCTTGCCGCACTCGCCGCAGCGGTGCGGCCGCTCGCCCGTGTGCGTGGCCTGGTGGCGCACCAGGTCCGTGCTGCGGCTGAAGCCCTTGCCACACTCCCCGCAGATGGTCGGCCGATCCCGCGCCCGCCGCCGCCGCCGCTGCCTGGCCGGAGTCAGAGCCGCGCTGCCCGCGGGGCCGGGAATGGCCACCACCGCGGGCGCGGCCACGGCAGGCAGCACCATGAGCTCCTGCAGCACCACGTAGCCCGGGGGGGCCACCACGACCGCGGCTGGAGCCCCCGGGGCCGGAGTCCCGCCGCCCCCCGTGGTGGGCACCAGCTCCAGCTGCAGCTCCGGCTGCACGGGGGTCAGCTCCAGCTGCACCTCCTGCTGCTGGGCTCCCAGCTCCACTGGGGTCAGCTCCAACTGCACCTCCTGCTGCTCCTCCAGCTGCTGCTGCTCCAGCTGCTGCTGCTGCTCCAGCTGCTGCTCCAGCTGCTGCAGCTGCTCCTGCAGTTTGAGCTGCAGCTGCCGCTGTTCCTGCTGTCTCTCTAGCTCCTGCTGCCGCTCCAACTCCTGCCGCTGCTGCTCCAGTTCCTGCTCCGACCCCAGGTCCACTGGCATGAGCTCCAGCTCCACTTCTTCCTCCTCCTCTGGCTCCAGTGGACAGGGCTGCTGCTGCTGCTGCTGTGGTTGCAACTGTTCTGGCTGCTGCAGCTGCTGTTGTTGCAACTGTTCTGGCTGCTGCAGCTGCTGTTGATGCAACAGCTGCTGATGCTGCTGTAACTGCTGCTGCTGCAACAGCTGCTGTTGTAACTGTTGCTGCTGCAGCTGCTGCTGTAGCCGTTCCTGCTGCTGCAGCTGCTCCATCTGTAACTGTTGATGCTGCTGTTGCTCTAACAGTTCTTGTTGTTGCTGCATCTGCTGCATCTGTAACTGTTGCTGCTGGTGCTGCTGTAACAGTTCCTGCTGATGCTGCAAGTGCTGCTGCTGTAACTGTTGCTGCTGTAATTCTTCCTGCTGCTGCTGCTGTAACTGGTCCTGTTGCATGTGCTGCTGTTGCTGTAACTGTTTTTCCTCTTGCTGCTGCTGCAGCTGTAACTGTTTCTCCTCCTGCTGCTGCTGCAGCTGTAACTGTTCCTCCTTCTGCTGCTGGTGGTGTTGCTGCTGTAACTGTTCTTCCTCCTGCTGTTGCTGCAGGTGCTGCTGCTGCTGCTGCTGCTGTAACTGTTCCTCCTCCTCCTGCTGCTGCTGCTGCTGTAATTGTTGCTGCTGCAGGAGCTGCTGCTGCTGTAACTGTTCCTCCTCCTGCTGCTGCTGTAACTGGTCCTGCTGCTGTAACTGTTCCTTTTGTTGCTGCCACAGTTGTTGCTCATACACGTGCTGCTCCTGTGCTTGTTCCTGCTGTTGTATCAGCTGCAGTTGGGGTTTCTGCTGTCCAGGTGGCACAGGTTGGGGTGTTCCCTGCAGGTCTTTCTTTTGTTGAGGCAGCTGGTCTTCCCCATCTTGCTGCTGCTGCTGCAACTCCAACTGCTGTTCTGATGGCTGGCTTTGTGGCTGCTGCTCTGGTTGCTGTTCTGACTGTTGTAGTTGCAACTCCTGTTGTCTGGGCTGTGCTTTGTCGGTGAGTTCCCTGGCCCCCATTGGAGCTGAGCTTGTTGGCGGTGGTGGGCTGCTATTCTTCTCTTGAGCTTCTTCTTCCTCCTGACTCTCACTCCCACCGCTGCCACCTGTAGTGGAAATGGTAGGAAGCCAGGAGAGAAAGATCTACAGACCCCCTTGACCCCCCCTCTACCCCTTGGCTTACCCTGCCCCACAGATGCCCACTCTAGGACACACTGCTGAGCTCTCAGCCAGGCCCCCAAAGCACTGGATCGATAGGCCATGGCAGCGTGGCAGAAACTGAAATGCCCAGAGGTGTGGGGTTGGCTTAGAAATGTGCCCAAAGGACTGTGGGTCAAGTCACTCTGGGCCCTGGCTCTCCAACCTCTTCTCTGGGCTTTCCTCCACACAGGCTCCATGCTTAGATCTTGGCAGTGACAAGAGCCTGGGTTCCAGGGGCTCCCCAACACCATTCCCAGAGAAGCCTCTCATGCTTAACCACCATCTAGTAGGAATCAGTGAACAAGCCATTCCCACAGCCAAGCCACAGGCGCACGATGAACTCAGACCTCAGTGAGGATCATGCCTTAAATACGCGAAACTTTCCTTCTCTGTAAATAATAAAGAATTTCTGTAAAGCTGCCTGAAAGTATTACCACAGGTGGTTTGTAAAAGTCACCGAAGTGTCAGGGAGAGCACAAGGCTTCCAGGGGAAAGTTCTCAGATTGGGCCCCAACTCTACCAGTTAACAAGTCTCAACCTCCTGCAGCCTTGGAGCCCTCCCTGTCAGTAACAGCTTCAGGATATCCACACTTTCAGCTTCAGTGGTGAAGGAGGTAGGGCCCTGGCATATCCTCTAGAACCTGGCAGGTGCTTGACAAATCACTCTGCCCACAGGTTAGGAAATTAGTTTGCAAAGTAATGAACAGTTTGGAAATAGCAAGGACACAACTGACTCCGTTTAAAACAGCCTACAGACTGGACGTGTTTGAGACTGTTAGTCTGGAATGGAAAGGATTGGGATCCCTGGGTGGCGCAGTGGTTTAGCGCCTGCCTTTGGCCCAGGGCGCAATCCTGGAGACCCGGGATCGAATCCCACGTCGGGCTCCCGGTGCATGGAGCCTGCTTCTCCCTCTGCCTGTGTCTCTGCCTCTCTCTCTCTGTGTGTGTGACTATCATAAATAAATAAAAATTAAAAAAAAAAAAGAAAAAAGAAAAGGAAAGGATTATCTCCACAGCCTCATGTCAGTAGGGTGAGTAGCCAGGTAGGTAACCTCTGGGAACCGGAGGTTTTCTGACTCAGAGAAGATGGAAAAGCAAAAGAAGATGGACCCTTCTCAGGGCCACCGTGAAAATTCGAGGGGGTATAAGTGCAACCCAGTGTTGTGCAACATAGGTGTTACTCCACTGTCATGTTTCACTGTCTGCACAATATCCACCTGTTATTTCTCAATTTGAGCATTCATGCCGTGTTCATAGAAAATCCCAAGAGGCTTGTTCCATTCCCAAGTCTGATTTCAACCCTGCTCTTCCTATAGCCTCATATGTTCAGTTTTGTAACAGAAAGCAGAGGTTCAATTTAGAAAATTTTGCTTTCTGGCCACTTTTTCTAGGAGCATATTGATTTAATAAAAAATGAAAGGATATCTCCATGTAAATAATTTCCTTTTAGAAAACTATTTCTAAAAAAAGAAAGAAAAGAAAGAAAGAAGGAAAGAGAAAAAAGAAAACTATTTCTTTTTTTTTAAGAAAACTATTTCTAATAACATTCTTTTTTATTTTTTATTTTTTTAAGATTTTGTTTATTCATGAGAGACACAGAGAGAGGGACAAGTATTTTTCATACACACTCACCAGCAATGAGTATGTGGCTGGTGAGCAAAGACAGCCATGAAAACCTGTCTCCCCCACAGCAGGTCTGAGCCACACCAGCCTCCCAGTACCTCTGGGAGGAACAGGGACATATCGTGCCTCTGTGTGAATCCTCACATTTCTAGCACAGCACTTGGCCGTGTAGCTAGTCCTGGCTTCTTGCAGCAATGTCAGCATTTTTAACGATGATGTTTTAGTAAACATATTAAGTGTCACCTGAAGTGCATACCCTTCCAAGACTTTTCTCAGTTAAATATTTGAGCCTGAAGACCCTTCATTCAGTCCACACATCCCTAACCAAACCTTCCAATTCCCTTGGTTCTTTTCATGCTGTTCAACCCTGGGCTAGCCCCCACTTGGTGTGCTCAAAGCACAGGGAGGGAAATTGGCTCCCAGGAGCATGACCATCATAGAAAGTTGGCCCAGAGTGGGTCTCAGATGGAGAAGGCATCTTGGAAGGTTCTACAGGGCCACCTATGCTTCTGGGCAAAAGGGGAGAGAGAAGGATGGAAAAGCAGAGGTCAGGAAAAGTGGACAAGGTCAGAGAAGGCCACAGGACAAAGAGAAGCCAAGCCAAGGGGCCAATGCCTGAGGTACAAGGGGCAGGGGGAGAGAGCCCCTGAATTCAATCTGAGAACTTGAGTCTGGAGCCAGGGACAGGTAGGAGGACAATGGAGGCTCCCTGACTACTGGGGACAAAGCAGCAGCTCCCAGCCAGCACATATCTGGGGTTCAGGGCATGGGCTGAGAATGTCTGCACTGTTGAGAGCCTGTCACCAGCAAAACCATGGCCTGATTGAGCTGCCTCAGAAAATCCTAAGGCGAACTGAAGTGGGCTGGTGTGACGTGAGTGGCTGCAGGTTGCCCTCCCCACCCGGAAACCACCAGGTGAGCACCCTTGTGGACAGTAGGCTGCCCACCATCCTGCAGAATGCACACCCCCACCCCGTTGGCCACAGCAGGCCTGGGGCTCTGTCAAAAGATCCTCTGGGAGCCTGAGGACTATCTTCTGCTTTAGGTCAGAGCCCACACCCCTCTGAGCCCCTCACCTGAGAGGGTGTCAGGCCCTGGGCCCCCATCTTCAAGACACCGAAGCTCCAGCACGAAGGTTTTGGCCACTGCCCCCAGCTCCATCCTAGCGTTCAGACCCAGATCCTGAGGAGCCAGCTGTGCTGAGAGGAAGGAAGGAAGCTGTTCAGGTGGGCAGGATTGCTGGGAGCACCCCACCTCTGGCCTACCCGGTGGCGGTAACTGCCAGAGAGCCCCCCAGTCTCTGCCTCGGGCCCCAGAACCAGCAGCTCCAGCCAGGCTGGAAAGGATAGGGGATAGCTGGGGAAGGGAAGAGCAGGGCTGCCTGGAGGCTCAGCTCCCAGGGCCCCTTCATTTCCCTGCAGAGGCAATCCTTTCTCTCTTCTCTCTCAACTTTGCAAGGCCCACATTCAGCCCCATGCCTCGGGACTGCGGGTGCATGTGCTCCACACTGAGGGCCAACTGTGGGAACCGGCCTTCAGCGGGATGGGGAGCTGGAGTCCCAGGAGGGACACATGAGGAAGTTTGCAGAAAAAGAGACACATCTCACGTTCCACCGTCTCCTTCAAAGCAACTGACAAGTGGGTTCACCTCCCTGGTTTCTTGCCTCCCAGACGGCTGTTGGGGTTCATCCGGTCTTCCAAGCCCACATGCAGGCCACAGGTTCCAGATGCCACCTCAGCTCCCTGGGAAGGCAGGATTCCAGAGCACTGCAACCCACGGAACCAGCGGTGGCCCAGGGGATCCTGAAGTCTGGGGGGTTCCCCAGCTCTCTCCTGCCTCCACCCTGGCCCCTGCAGATGTGTCAGCGCATCCAGTCCTGCCTCCCCTCCTCACAAGATAACTCCAGCCCCCCCCCCCCCCCCTTCTCAGGATCCAGCTCAAAGCTCTCAAGGGCAGCGCCCGGGGTTGGCCGGCTCCCCAACCCCCTGGGCCTCACCTGGTTCAGCATTTCCTGCTCCTCACCGCGGCCTCTGCACTAGGGGAGGTGTGGTCAGCAGGGGCTGGAAGGTGCAGGCAGAGCGTCAGCCAGCTTCTTCCTGAGGCGCCTCCATCCAGAAGGCGCCGGGGAGGCGCTGGGCCACCCGGGGGCCTCTCTGGGCACTGCGGCGGGGCTGTCGCTGTCAGGGCTGCTCAGGTCGCCCCGGGCCGCAGACGGGGCAGAACGGAGTTCACCAGCAGAAGTTGGTGTCGGCTCCCCGGAGAGGGGCCGGGGCGGCCGGGCGGGGCGTGCGGGGCGGGCGACACCGTCTCCGCCCGGCCGGGTCCGCCCGCGGCCACAGGTGCCCGGAGCCGGCGCGCGGGGGCGGCCCGCGCGGGGTCCGGTTGGCTCGCGCGTCCGGCCGGCAGCGGGCGGCGGGGGGCAGCGGGCCGGGCCGGGCCGGGCCGGGCCGGGGGCGGGGGCGGGGGCGGCGGGGCCGGCACAGGAAGTCCCCCCGGCATCCGCATCCTGTCCCCCGCCCGCCGCCCGCCGCCCGCGCCCCGCGCCCCGGCCCCCGCGCCGCCGCCGCCGCTCTAGGCCGCCGCGAGCTCGGTGGGCTTAACCCTTCCAGGCCCGGCCGCTCGCCCGCGGGTGGCGACTGGCGCTGCGCGGGGGCTGCGGGCGAGGCTCCCGGCCCGGGCCCTGCCGCCGCCGGGGGGGCGCGTGCAGCCTCGGGGCGCCCCGGGCCCGCGTCCAAGCTGTGGTTCATTAGCATCTTAGATGACTCTCACCTAACGCGGAGGCCCCATCCCGCCCCCCGGCGGACCCAGTGGAGGCCGCCCCCTCCGCACCTCGCACCTGGAACTCCTCCTCCTGGAGCCTGGGATGGCGATGGAAGGGGGCGGGGGGGGGGGGGCGCGGAGTCTGTGCGCGCTTGGACCCCAAAGGACCGGACAGGGCCACCCTTGGTAACTGAAGGGTAAGTCCAAGAGCCACACCCCACCCCACCCCCGTCAGTACCTGACCCCCTTCGCCCTCTGCAGGACTCCATCCCTACTGGGGCTGTGCAGAGGCCTCCTCAGATACGCCAAGCTAACCCCTGCCTGGGTCAGGGGCCTCCTCCTCCCGGATGCCTTACCTGACCATCTTGATATCCCATCACTTGGCTGCACTGCACTGTCCTAATCTGGAGGGTTCACACTGAGATCGGGATACTCGAATTCTCTTGAAAAACCCAAAGATCTGGCCCTGGAGAGCTGTTCCTGGGATAGAGTATGAGAATGCCTCACTGGAGGAGGGCAGAGCCCTCATACGGTCACAGTCCTCTGCCCTCCTTACTGTCTCCATGCTCACATGGCCACCCATTTTTGGATACTTCCTGACCCTACAGGTAGTGGAGCTCTGGATTTCTCTAACCCTCCTCTGAAAAGCTTGCACTCTGTCTGGCAGCTTCACCCCCAGACTAGATGCTCCAGAGGACAGAGGACCACCTCTGCCTCATCAGGGGAGTAAGTGCAGCAGGAAAGGGAGTAAGGAGGCAGGAAATCTGGATTCACAATGGCCTCTTCCAGTTGGGTAATGAGGCAAATTATTACCTTGCATCTGTGGAATAGGAACAGCATTCTGCTAGCCAGGAGTTTAAGGATAAGTGAGCATCTCCCCTCTGGCCAGCCAGATGTGCACCTTTCCCTCCCCTGGGAGGGTTGGGAGCAGAGCTGTCTCTGCCTCCTATTTCCTCCTGGGAGACCTCATGCCCAGAGGATCCAGATGATCCACTTACTCCTTGAATCTTTAACCTCTCTCTCTCTCTCTCTGCTGGCTTCTTTCCAAGAGCATTTGCTCATTCGCCAGGCTCTCCCATCTTAAAAATATGCAACCTCTTCTCTCTCCTGCCCTCCATGACCAAAGTTCCTGGAAAGATGCCCCATAGCAGCTCTGGCCATATCTCCATCTACCTGTCCCTCCTTCTCCTTCTCCAACTTGGCCTCAGCCCCATCACTCCATCCAGACAGCTCTGTCTAATGTCACCACTGACCTCCACGCCACTAGAGCTCGCATGCTATTCCTCTCTAGGCAGCTTTGGACACTTCTCTGGTGGCTGATGAGAGGTACCACCCTTGGTTCCTCCTTCCTCTCTATCTGCCTCCTTTCTGACTCCTTTGCAGGCTCCACTTCCTTTACCAAACATATTGCTCATCTATATGCTATCAAAACCTATGTAAGGTGTCTTCCCAAATCAATGGTTCTGTCCTGAAAAGCACTTCTCCTGTCTATGACTGAGCACCTCTTTTCTTCCTCTTTCACCTTTAAATTAAAAAAAAAAAATTTTTTTTTTTGAGAGAGAGAGCAGGCAGAGGGGTGGGGAGGGGCAAGCAAGAGGGAGAGAGAGAATCCCAAGCAAGCTCCATGTCCAGCATGAAGCCCAACACAGAACTCGATCTCACAACCCTGAGATCATGACCTGAGCTGAAATCAAGAGTCCAACCCTTTTTTTTAAAAAAAGATTTTATTTATGTATTCATGAGAGACACAGAGAGAGAGAGAGAGAGAGAGAAAGGCAGAGGCACAGGCAGAGGGAGAAGCAGGCTACATGCAGGGAGCCCGACGTGGGACTCAATCCCGGGTCTCTAGGATCAGACTGCTGAGCCACCTGGGCTGCCCACGAGTCCAGCCCTTAACCAACTGAGCCACCCAGGTGCCCCTCTCAATTTTTTTTTTTAATCCAGGCAATACATATTCTGAATGAATAAGTCAAATTGTTCTGCGAGGCTTTAGCAACCACAAAAATCTCTCCTCGCTTCTGAGTCCCCTCCCATTTCTTCTGATATTTCTTCCCATGTTTCTAAATAATATGCTTATAATGCTATTATTTGGTTTTTCCATTTTAGGTAGTATCTGTGGACACCTCACTTTGGAAGATGCAGATTTAACTCCTCATGCTACACACGCACATGTCCTCCTTTTACCTGCAATAACTTGTCTGGCCTTCGTCCAGTTTTCTGGGATAGAGCTTCTACACCTTTGGAATCTCTCCAGTGATAGGAATGTCTTTGTTATTCAGGGGGTGAGGGGACTGGATTAGCTTCAGATGGGAGCTGGTCATACCAGAAAGACCAACCATGTGATTACAGGGTTGGGGCTCTGAACCCGGTGATATCAAACCAACCTTTGGGGCTAGAGATTGAGGTTAGTCAAATGGCCAAGGATTCAATCGATCATGCCTACATAATGAAACATCAATAAAAACTGTGGGCACCAAGGTTCAGGTGAGCTTCCTGGTTGGCGAGAGCCACTCTGTGTCCAGAATAGAGGACATGGAAGCTCTACATTCAGGACTCTCCCAGACCTTGGATCTCTTCAGGGACCATGACTGGTCGTGCTTTATATCCTTTGTAGTAAAACTGTAATTGTAAGTCCAGCACTTTCTTGAATTCTGTGAGTTAATCTAGTTAATTATCCAACCTGAGTAGGACAAATGAATCCCTGAATTTGTAGCCAGTTAGTGAGAAGTTCCGGGGTTCCTGGGGACTCCTGAACTTGCAGCTGTTGTCTACTTGCTGGGCATGATGTCATTATCTTGTGGAGTCTGTACAACTCTGGTGGTCAGCTGCAGAACTACAGGGCAGGATGGCCCTTTCCACAGTGTTATCACAGTCTGGGGTAAATCCACATTTACTATTCCCATAAGTACATCTCTGGAAATAATTTTCACTGCCAAGTCCAGTAAAAGTATTTGTATGAGTTCCCTTTTAAAAAAAAAAAACTATTTATTTATTCATGAGAGACACAGAGAGAGAGGCAGAGACATAGGCAGAGAGAGAAGCAGGCTCCCTATGAGGACTCGATCCCAGGACCCCAGGATCATGACCTGAGCCAAAGGCAGATGCTCAACTGCTGGGCCATCCAGGTGCCCCTTTTTCTTATCTTTTTTAAAATTTGCTTTGATTCCTTTTTTAGAAACTCCTGAAAAGTCTTTTTGTGTCCTCCTTTGGCTCTATAAATGCCTGTGAACCCAAATTTCCACCTGGTCAAACTCGTCAGAAAATCTATTTGTTTCATTTTTTTTTTCCCAGACATCCCTTCTGGAGCCTCCTTCCTTTGCATCCATATTGGGCAGTTTGCCCTCTGGAGTGCTGCTGCCAGCCTGGGAGTCTAGTGTCATCATCTGGGACTTTGTGTCTCTTTCTCTCTTGCATTAATCTGTTTCCTCATACCACATATTTCTCCTTCTTAAGTCATAATAGAGACAATTAGCACTCACCAAATATTCCAAGTGTTCCCTTATATTTCCAAGTGTTACATGCAGTTCAGCTGGGGTTAAATGATTAATGTGGCCAGGAGACTATGAAGGCAAGTGACCTGTGCTATGTCTAAGTCAAAACACATGGGAGCTGGTGTGCCACCTCCATCTCACACCTCCCTTGCCGTGGGAACTTGGAGGAGATGTGTAGTGGTAAAGAAACAAACGTATAGGGGTACCTGGGTGGTTAGGCATCTACCTTTGGCACAGGTTGTGATCCCAGGGTCCTGGGATCGAGTTCTACATCAGGCTCCCCATTCTCCCTCTGCCTATGTCTTTGCCTCTTTCTCTGTGTCTCTCATGAATAATAATGACAAAAATTACAAGCCCTGGAGCATTACATAGGGGATGATAAGACTACCCAGGGATTAAGATCTCTAGGGCTAGGGCAGCCTGGGTGGCTCAGCAGTTTAGCGCCGCCTTCGGCCCAGGGCGTGATCCTGGAGGCCCAGGTTCGAGTTCCGCATGGGGCTCCCTGAATGGAGCCTGCTTCTCCCTCTGCCTGTATCTCTGCCTCTCTTTCTCTCTCTCATTAATAAATAAATAAAATTGGGATCCCTGGGTGGCGTAGCGGTTTGGCGCCTGCCTTTGGCCCAGGGCGCGATCCTGGAGACCCGGGATCGAATCCCACATCGGGCTCCCGGTGCATGGACCCTGCTTCTCCCTCTGCCTGTGTCTCTGCCTCTCTCTCTCTCTCTCTGTGACTATCATAAATAAATAAAAAATTTAAAAAAAAACTTTAAATAAATAAATAAATAAAATCTTTAAAAAAAGATCTCTAGGCTAGAGGGGCAAGAGGGAAAAATGATATTATAGACACAATTGCTGCATTTATGAGGCTGGTGTGACCAGTATTGGAACTGCGATCTGTAAGCAAGAAGCAACCAGCCCAGACTGACCAGCCACTGACGGCTCCACCAGAAACAGGAAATGTCTTCTCTTCCATCCTGACTTCTGATCCCTCTTTGGTGCTTCCCATTAGCAAAATCTAGCCAGAGGCCAGCTGGCAGGGGAGCTGAGAGAAGTGTCATTTCCCATCTTCCAGGCTCCCGCAGTGGAGCATATGGAAGGATGGGGATTGAGTCAAGAGGCAACAGGCAAAGAGCTGGCACATTTGGTGACTCTGTAAAGCAAGCCTCCTGCCAACCCATGTTGGGAATTCAGACATTTGTGAGCTAGGCAGAGATGGGAATGCTGTGCCACTAGTATTGATTATCCTGACCTTCATTCCGGGGGAGCACATTCCTCAGTGGTCATCCTGAGAAAAGAGTATATGACAAGTAAAATCTGGGAAGCCCTCACATCTAAAAAGTTTTTATTCGGTGGACACCTGGGTGGCTCAGTTGGTTAAGGAGCTGCCTTCAGCTCAGGTCATGATCCTGGGGTCCTGGGATCCCGCCCTGTATTGGACTTCCTACTCAGAGGGGAACCCGTTTCTCCCTCTGCCACTGCCATGCCCCCCTGCTTGTGTTGTCTCTCTTACTCACTCTGGCTCTCTCAAATAAATAAGTAAAATCTTAAATAAAAGATTAAAAAAACCTATTCTTATATGTGACTGAGTATGAACTTCTCCTGAGATTTTAAAGACACGCTTTCAGGGGATCCCTGGGTGGCTCAGCAGTTTAGCGCCGTCTTTGGCTCAGGGTGTGATCCTGGAGTCCCGGAATTGAGTTCCACATCAGGCTCCCTGCATGGAGCCTGCTTCTTCCTCTGCCTGTGTCTCTGCCTCTCTCCCTTTCTGTATCTCTCATGAATATATAAATAAAATCTTAAAAAAAAAAAAAGACACCCTTTCATTGTCGTTTGGCCTCCAGTGTGGCTATTGAGGATGCCTAATGCCATTTTGATACTGGATCCTTTCTGTGTTGCTGGTATTTTCTCTCTGGAACTGAGAAAAAAAAATTTTTTAACTTGTACTCTGAAGTTCCATGATCACAGACACTCAGGCAGCCACTTCAATCAGGAGACTCATGCTTTTCTGTCTGAGGAAGGAATTTGAGTTATTTATTTGATAGTGTCCCCTTCCATATTCTCTTTTCTGCTTTTCTGGAATTTTGATTATTTGGATGTTGGACCTTCTGTTCTGATCCTCTGACGTCATTATGCTTTCTTTTCCATTTTTCATCACTTACTCTCTTGGTTACACTTTCTCTCTCTTTTTTTTTAAAGATGTTATTTATTTATTTATTTATTTATTTATTTATTTATTTATTTATTTATTTGAGAGAGAGAAAGAATGAGCAAGAAGAGGTGCAGAGGGAGAGGGACAAGCTGACTGTGTTGAATGAGAAGCCCAACATGGGGCTAAATCCCACGTCCTTGAGATCATGGATGACTTGAGCCAAAATCAAATCAGACACCCAACCAATGGAGCCACTCCGGCACCCCTCTTGGTTACACTTTCTAGAAGAGTTTCTTGCACTGTTTCTAACCCATCTGCTTTTATTTCTGCAATCCTGTCTTTAATTTCCAGAGCTTTCTTATTCTCAGACTGGATTTTTTTTCTTATACATGTTCTTGCTGCATGATTGCAATATTTGCTCCTGTCTCACTGAAGACAGTCAACTTTGTTCCTGCTTCCTCCATTATCACTGTTTGCTCTAGTTAATTAAAAAAAAAAAAAAAAGTGTTTGTTTCATTTCCCCCATTGGAGGATTTTGTCAGATGCCAGGTGACGCTGGCCTATTCAATGACATGTGTGGAGTAAGTCGCTCAGCAAATAAGAGAAGGACTCCGCCACGGGGAGGGGTGTCCTGCAACATCTGGTAGTGTTTTCTCTCAAGCCACTCAATTTCTCTAGAAAGACCTCCTGGCTGGAGAAGTAACTTGGCCCTGAGCATTCTAGAAGCCAAATGGGGATTGAGGGGAAGACTGGGAAGAGGTCTCACATTTCAGGAAGCAGATTTCATAAATCCCCATGGTTTCAAGAAGAACTCTTCATGCCTCTGGCTCTGCCCAGTGTTTCCAAAGTCAGAGCCTGTTTGGTACCAGGTTTTTGCCAGAGTAGATGCGAAGGAGACCCACTGGCCCCTTGTGATACTTTGTAGCCACCTTTCTGTTTTCAGCCTTACCGGGAGCCTTAGATTCTGCAGGCTTTCTGGGGGGAAATCTCACTGTTTCTTTTTGGCTTCCCTCTCTGATAGCTTAGCTTTCAACTTTCTGTACTCTGTTATGTCAGACCCATCAGTTCATTTGTGTTCTAGTTTCTAAAATTTTGTGCTTTTAATTTTTTTTCCTTACTGAGAGAGACAGACAAGAGACAGTGAGCAAAAGAGACAGAGAAAGAGAGACAGAAGGGAAAAGACAGTGGGTTAGGAGCAGGGGGCCCCATTGGGGAATGGAATGTGACAGACTTGCACCCAAATGGCGGCTTGGGGCTGCCGAAGTTTCATCTTCCACTGAGGATGATGGAGGAAGTTTGGAATATGATCCAGGGAAGAATGACAAGCTGGGGAACAGCACTGATGGCCTGAAATGTATCTAAAGCATGCACGGTGGTGGCCTAGGGGCCAAATGTTGGGCATTGCTTCCTCAGGTCAAACCCCCAGTGTTCCTTCTCAGAGCACCAAGAACCCATGGCACTTGCCTGATCTCTGATTTTACAATGTGATTGGGGTCTGCCTCCCTCCCAAGACTGCCAGCTTTGAGGACAAGGAGTCTGTCTAGGTTAGTCATCCTTGCTTCCTGAGCACTCACTACAATAAGCACTCAATAAGTATTTGTTTTTTTTTAAGATTTATTTATTTATTCATGATAGAGAGAGAGAGAGAGGCAGAGACACAGGAGGAGGGAGAAGCAGGCTCCATGCAGGGAGCCCGACGCGGGACTTGATCCCGGGACTCCAGGATCGCGCCCCGGGCCAAAGGCAGGCGCTAAACTGCCGAGCCATCAGGGATCCCTCAGTAAGTATTTGTTAAGGAACACCTGGGTGGCTCAGTGGTTGAGCATCTGCCTTCAGCTCAGGGTGTGACCCTGGGATCCTGGAATTGAGTCCCCGCATCAGGATCCCTGCAGGGAGTCTTCTTCTTCCTCTGCCTGTGTGTCTGCCTCTCTCTCTGTGTCTCTCATGAATAAATAAATAAAATCTTTTAAACAAATAAGTATTTGTTAAATTAATTATTTTTATTTTTAAATATATTTATTTATTCATAGAGACAGAGAGAGAGAGAGAGGCAGAGACACAGGCAGAGGGAGAAGCAGGCTCCATGCAGGGAGCCCGACGTGGGACTCGATCCCGGGTCTCCAAGATCACACCGTGGACTGAAGGCTGTGCTAAACCGCTGAGCCACTCGGACTGCCCCTTTGTTAAATTAATTAATAAAACAATCAGGCTAGGGGTGTTTTTGACACCTACTAACATCACAGAAACAACTCAGTATAATAATCCAATCTCCACTTGCTATCTACAGGGCATTTGAACCGAGAAGGGCAAGATTATCTCTCTCTCCCAAGGATCTGGAGAAGAGGCTCACTGGAACCAAAGGTGACTGGGTTCAACGTGCCCAGGGAGGTGCCTTAGAGCAAGAGTCCCCTGCGTTCCCATTGCTGAGAATCCCAGAGCTCCAGTTCCCACCCTTCCTGTGACATGCCCTTGTGTGCTTCCATGAAACCCTTTTCCTTGCCTAATTCACTCAGGGTTGGTCTCTGCAAATACAGAACCCTAACAAATGCAGAAATTGATACTATAAGTGGCATTTAGGCCCAGGTACCCCAGAAAAATGTGGGATTTGAAATTGCCTATTGGGCCAAGATGAAAACAAGGCAAGGAGATTCCCACACATGGTCAGGATGGGGCAGTATGTTCTGTTAAAACAATTAATACAGGTACCAGATAGGGCCACCTGAGACCTCAGGTCCTCTGATGTTGAGGCACTGAAAGATCACCTGAAGGGAACAAGGATGCCAGGACCACAGCACTGGATGGTTCCATCTGATGGCGTTTCCCTTCCAGTAAGATCTTGGTGTTCCTTTGCTGAGGCCCGGTTTGAACTGGGGGCCTTTGTGGGGCTCTGTGAGAGCATCTCAAAGCACTAGTAGCCACAGGCCAAGACTTGGGTCTCAGGTCGATTCTTGGGTCACTGGAGGGGAGCTCCACTTGGACTCTGTTTGAGTGTCATGGTGTTGCCATGACAAAGTACCACACACTGGGCGGACACTGCAGAAATGAGTGTCAGATGGTTCTGGAGGCCAGCAGTCTGAGATCAGGGAGGCCCAGGGGGCTGATTCCTCCTGTGGCTGTGAGGGAGGGTCTGTTCCGTAACTCTCTCCCAGCTTCGAGTATTGCTGTCAACCCGTGGCGTTCCTTGGCTTGTAGAAGCATCACCCCGATCTCTGCCTTCATCTTCACATGGTGTTCTTCCTTCACATGGTGTGTGTGTGTCTGGTTTCCCCTTGTGTGTGTGTGTGTGTGTGTGTGTGTGTGTGTCTGGTTCCAAATTTCCCCTCTTTATAAGGATACTTGTCCTATTGGATTAGGGCTCACAAGAATGACCTCATTTTAACCAATGACATCTGCAATGACCCCATTTCCAAATAAGGTCCCGAGTAAATAAGAATGGGGGGCAGGGATGTAAGGGTGGAAGGAACCACCAGGGAACTCACCCAGGAGGGGCACAGTGTGGCTTCCTGGGTCAGGCTGAATAGGAGGATTAAGTACTGATGGTAGCCTGTATTTTTGCGCTGGCTTGCCCATAGGGCATGGTGAAGCAGTTTCCAGGGGAGCCAATGCCAACCTGAACCAAATCTAGCTCTGTGCCTATGGGCACTGCCCTTGGCCTAGATGGAGGACTCAAAACAGAGACTTTGGGGCTAGAATACGGGGACGGATGGAATAGGGGCATTCCGTCCCAGCCATAGTCCCCCCCTTGCTACTGCCTCTACCAAAGGGGCTCAGAGGACTTCACCCTTGATTTGAGAAATGAGCTAATGATAGAAACACCAGGATCGGGGTGCTTGGGTGGCTCAATCATTTAAGCATCTGCCTTCAGTTCAGGTCCTGATCTCAGGGTTCTGGGATTGAGCCCCACATGGGGCTCTCTGCTCAGTGGGGACCCTGCTTCTCCCTCTCCCTGCTGCTCCCCCTGCTTGTCTGCTTCTCTCTCTCTCAAATAAATAAATAAAACCTTAAAAAAAAAAAGGAAACACCAGGATCACTAGAAAGCTCTTTACCACAATAAAGATGCCCCCAGGCCATCGAAATGAACTTCCTAGCCTGAGCAGGGATAGAAGAACATTCTACAGGCCGAGGCCAGAAGGCAGCACTAAACCTCTACAAGCAAAGTGGCAACACTTTATCTGTTAGGTGTTATATGAGTGGCATGGAAATCAGTTCTCTAGCAATGTAATGCTCAAATCAGTGGCTACAGCTAGGGAAACCAGTAGGCAGCCCAGAAAGAAAATAGGTAATGTGTGTAAGCTGACCTTTTCGGGCCTGGTTGGAGCTGGCCCTCCAGACTGGCAGCTGTGACCTGTCATCCCGTGCCCATACCTGGCCCTTGGATTCAGCACCGACACTGAGGACACAGCCTAGGCCTGGTGGCAGAGAAAGGCTTTGTTGCAGGTTTAGTTTCCTAGGATGCTGACTCTAGCATGGAGATTAGCCTGCCAAAGCCTTGTTACAGAGGTTACAGAGGGCTGGGAACCGGATAGGAGGGAGAGAGGAAGCAGGCGCAGCCAGAGGAGACTTTGGACTGCAGTGTGGTCTCAGTGAAGGCCCCAGGCAACCCGATGGGGATCTCTGAAGCCAAGAGCATTTTCAGAGTTATCACAAGCTAGGGGCATGAGGGCCAGGACTTTGTAAACCTGCACCAACCGTTAGAGACAGGCTCCCGTGGAGGGGGCGAGGATGTGACCTGGGGCAAGGATGTGACCTGGGGCTAAGTGTTGCTCTTTAGCAAATGCAAGTCTGAAGATGGCCAGCAGATAGGGGCTGTCAGGCAGCAGCACACTTGGCAGCTCAGGGGGATACATCCTTAAGTCCTAAAGGGGGAGGAGGATCTGGGTGGTGCATCTTGGCATCCATTACAGGCTCTTGCCATTCTCACCCCAGCGTGGGGTTCCCCACCCCGACCCTGGGTCAAGGCCACTAGAGGGAGGACTCAGGACTCAGCAGTTAATCAGTCCATACCATGCTGGGTCATGAAGGCAATCAAAGTGCTATTGGGGGCTCGAGTGGCCTGGCCTGTGGAAACCACTAGGCTATGGCCGATATACAATTACGTCCCCAGAAATGAAATTAATTAGTAAGCAACCTAAGTTATATAAGATTGTGCTACCAGGAAAACCCCAAGCCTGATGCATAAGGATCTGGAATTAGTTCTCTGCCTCTGAGATAATCCCCAGGCCTGAGGAAAGAGCAAATGGTATTTGTGGGAAAGGTTTCTAAGACGATAAAAGGGGACTCATCTCCTTCATCTGCTGATTACAACTGAAAACTGGAAAAACCCAAAAAGCAATGACCTAAAGGCTGTGAAAAGTAAATACTAACAGGCAGATTGGGAAAGTCAAAAGACGAAGAGAAACCAGTAAGGCAGAGGTGGTTTCCTGTTTGTTTATCTCCTTTATCTACTGGCCTTGGGCTGGGGCAGGCTACATTAGGGACTTGCATAGCAGAGGGAGACAGTAAAAACTTCAAGAGAAACCAGTGTTTATGGCCAGAAGACTCTGACAGTGGTCTCTGTAAGGAGAATGGGAGGAGAACGTCCACATTTTTCTTCTTCTCCTCCCCAGTCCTACCCTGAGGCCAGGGCCCTTTGTGGAACCTCATTGTCATGGTGGGCATGGAGGTGTGCATGGACACCTAACATCCTGAGAGATGACCCACATTTCTGGACAGAGGAATGAGGATAAAGGGTGCCTGCTGTGTGAAGAATGAGGGGATCCCTGTCATTTATCTCCCTCTGTCTTTTCTCTCATTACTTCACCCCAGAGGAAGCCCAGTCACACAGAACTGTGGCTATGACAGTGGGAGGGGTGGTAGTGGTGGGAGATGCTGAGCTTCCTAGAGAATCTCATTTCCTGGTCAGAGGAATTCGGGAGTCAGTGAGTGTGAAGGAAATTCTGGAGAGGAGAAAGCTTGAGAATGCCCCCCCCCCCACTTCCACACATCAACTAATACACGTTGCAACAGTGCATCCGTGGCCACACTCAGATATGTGGCAAAATTTTTGAAAACTGAACTGACATGGGAACCACTGAACACAGAAGGAAGGAGAGAATTTGTGGTCTTAACCAGGTTGACCACCTGCTTTTTTTTTTTAAGATTTTATTTATGTATGTATGTATTTTAAAGATTTTATTTCTTTATTCATGAGAGACACACACAGAGAGAGAGAGGCAGAAACATAGGCAGAGGGAGAGGCCAGCTCCATGTAGGGAGCCTAATGTGGGACTCGATCTGGCAACTCCAGGATCACACCCTGGCAGAAGGCAGACACTCAACCACTTAGCCACCCAGGCATCCCTATTTGTTTGTTTGTTCGTTCATGACAGACACACAGAGAGAGGTAGAGACGCAGGCAGAGGGAGAAGCAGGCTCCCTGCAGGGAGGCTGATGCGGGACTTGATCCCAGAACTCTAGGATCAGAACCTGAGCCAAAGGCAGATGCTCAAACCACTGAGCCACCCAGGCACCTGACCACCTGCTTTAAACAAAAAAAAAGCAACATCCCAACATTCTCCCGAGAATGTAACGGTACCTTGAGTCTTAAAAACAACAACAAAAAACCCCAAAGCAGTGTTGCAGACGTATAGCATATGATCCAAAATTACTCAACATACTGAGAACTAGCAAAATACGGCCAATTCCTGAGGGAAGAGACAATCAACATACACCAACCCTCAGATGACCTAGATGTTGAAATTATCAAAGACTCTAAGACAATTATTATAACTATTCTCTGTGAGGTAAAGGTAAACATGCTTGAAATGAATGGAACTTGTTTTCAGCAGATAAACTGTATAAAAAAAAGACTTTAGAAAAGAAGAAGAAAGAAAGAAAGATGAAAGAAAGAAAGAAAGAAAGAAAGAAAGAAAGAAAGAAAGAAAGAGAAAGAAAGAAAGACCAATATCTGAAATCTAAAAACCAAATCACTGAATGGGTTCGATAAGAGAATGGAGATGACAAATCAAAGAGTCAGTAAAGTTGAGAACAAATGACTAGAAATCTCAATGTGAAAAAGATTGAACAAAGAACATCAGTGACCTATGGAGCAGTATCAAAAGGTCTAACAGTAGTGTCATGGAGAGGAGAAAGACACTGGTACAGAGAAAATATCTGAAGAAATAATGACTGAAGATATCTTAAATTTGAGTAAAGAATTAAATTTAGAGATTTGAGAATCTCAGCAAACCCCCAAAAGGATAAGATTAAAAACAACAAAACAAAACAAAAAAACACCCAAACTCATCATAGTCAAACTGATGAAAACCAAAGATAAGGGAAAAAAGTCTTAAGAGCAGCCAGAGAAAACTTCACATTACAAACATAGGGATAACTGAATTTCTCATCAAAAGACAATAGAATGAGATTTTTTTTAAAAAATATTTTACTTCTAAGTAATCCCCAACATGGGGCCTGATTTTATAACCCCAAGATCAAGAGTTGCATGCTCCACTGACTGAGCCAGCCAGGCACCCCAACAATGGAATGCCCCAACATTTTTTAAGGTGCTTAAATAGAAAAAAAAATAGCAAAACAGGATTCTATGTCCAGCAAAAATATCTTTCGGGGAGGAAGGTGATAGACACCCATTCTCAGATGAAAGAAAATTAAGAGAATTAATCACTAACAGACCTGCTTTACAAGAAATGCTAAAGGAAGATCTTCAGGCAGAAGAGAAATGATACGAGAGGGAAGTTTGGACTTTAGGAATGAAGAAAGAGCAACAGAAATGATAAATATACGAATAAATGTAATAGATTAATTTTCTCCCCTTAAGTTGTTTAAAATATGGATATTGAAGTAAAAATTATAACATTATCTAGCAAGATTTTCAATGTATGTAGATGTAACGCATATGACAACAATAACACAAGAGGGCGGTAAAATTGTAAAGTTTGTACACTGCTTGAAGTTAAAATCATAACTCTACATAGACTGTGATAAATCAGGCACGTGTAATTACAATCCCTAGAGAAGTCATTTTAAAAAGCCATAAAAAAACCCCAAGCCCCAAAACAAAAAGCTCAGATCTCACCAAAACATCAAAGAATAAATTGTTTGATATTAACAAAAATTGTGGAGTAAGGAACTCCAAAAGTCAGCCCTTTATCTTTTTTTTAAAGATTTTATTTATTTATGAGAGACACAGAGAGAGAGAGAGGCAGAGACAAAGGCAGAGGGAGAAGCAGGCTCCACGCAGGGATCCCCACGTGGGACTGGATCCTGGGTCTCCAGGATCAGGCCCTGAGCTGAAGGCGGCACTAAACCGCTAGCCACCTGGGCTGCCCGAAGTCAGCCCTTTATAAAAGCAATAAAAAAAAAAAAAATTGACAAGAACTGTAAGAATCAACCTTTTTGGAACTCTAGAAGATAAAAGCTTGCAGCATCCCAAGAAGTGCTTATTTTAAAAATGGCTGGTGTTGGTAAGAGCAGCAAGCTTTGTGGCATTTTACCTTACCCTATCCCATCCTCTGCTCCCTGGCTCCATGATAGGCTTGAAAATAACAGCTGAGGAGCACCTAGCTGGCTCAGTGGGAAGAGCATGGGACTCTTGATCTCAGAGTGTGGATTCAAGTCCCATGTTGGGAGTAGAGATTACTTAAATAAAAATAAAAACGAACGAACGAACGAACGAAAGAGAGAGAGAGAGAAAGAGAGAGAGAGAGAGAAAGAAAGAAAGAAAGAAAGAAAGAAAGAAAGAAAGAAAGAAAGAAAAGAAAAGAAAGAACAGCTGAATTCCTGGTACTAATATCAAAGGGATTGCAGAACAGACTTCATTTGCAAAGAAATGTTTTGGCTCATCTGTTGGATGGTTCCTTGGAAGACCCACTCAAAAGGCTTGTTTTTTGTTTCCTTGGAACCGTCCCACTACTGAAGCCATTACAGAGGAGCATTTATCAAAAATATTTGTAGGGGGACGCCTGGGTGGCTTAGCAGTTGAGCGGCTGCATTCAGCTCAGGGCGTGATCCCAGTCCCAGGATCGAGTCCGCTATCAGGCTCCCCACAGGGAGTCTGCTTCTCCCTCTGCCTATCTCTCTGCCTCTCTCTGTGTGTGTCTCATGAATAAATATATAAACCTTTTTTTTTTAAATAAATAAAATCTTAAAAAATATTTATAGGAAAATGTTTAGTGGCTCTGGAGGCAATGGATAATAGTTGGAGCAAACAACAGTCTGACTAAAAGGCTGAGGAGGAAAGCCTTGAGAATGAGATACTTTGAAAGGATAAGGGCTCTGAGAAGCTTTGACATATTTCTAGATATCTAGAAGGCCATCAACATGCCTGGGGCTGTGCATATGCTCAGGAAAGACCTGAAAATGCTCTAAGCTTTCACCCCTGTCTGCATGCAAGCAGGAAGTGAAAGGGGAGGCAGAGTTAGGCTGTCCAATCCATGCTGCCTGAAGTTGAGGGATCATGTACAAGGAAGGCTGGGTAAAGGAATCTAGGGATGGGTTCAGTTGCCATTTCATTATGGCAGAATGAGAGCATGGATCTGGGGCACAGTGAGCAATCTCAGCTCTGCAAAGGTAGGCAGAAAGTATCTACACCTAAGGATTCGGTGGTAGCACAAGGAGCACAGAGGCACAAGGCTCTCCTTTCAGACACCGGAGTCAAGCTACACGTATGGACAAACACGTTTAACTCCATTTTATGACTGAAGAAACTAAGGCTCAGAAGGTTTAATTAACTTGCCCAAGGTCCCACAGGTCCAGAGCTAGGGTCAGACCCTGGTCTGTGGAATTCCAAAGCCCATGCTGTTGACCATTCCACTGAAGGAATTCCCAGCCCTCTGCAGTAAATGCGAAATCCCAGGCACTAGACATGATCGAGATCTCTAGGTAACTATGGGCCACTGTGTTAAAACATTTCCAAATTCTGGTTTATCTGATTACAAAGTTAATACTGCAATGTTGCAAACATTTTAAACATCATAATCAACAAACATTTAGAGGATGGCTTTCACGCAGTCTATACCAGCACTAACAGAAATAGGATGCAAGCTATAAACATGATTTAACGAATCTCAGTAGCTACATTTAGTAAGAGTAAAAAGTTACAGGTGAAATTGATTTTGGTAGTATATTTTATTTAATTCAATCTATCCGGGCAGCCTCAATGGCCCAGCGCTTTGGCGCCGCCTCCTGCACGGTGTGTGATCCTGGAGACCCAGGATCGAGTCCCACGTCGGGCTCCCTGCATGGAGCCTGCTTCTCTCCCTCTCCCTCTGTGTCTCTGCCTCTCTCTGTCTGTCATGAATAAATAAATAAAATCTTTAAAAAAACTATTTAATTCAATATATCCAAAATAATATGAACATCTAGTTGATTTTAAAGATTAACCAGAAATATACATTCTTTTTTTAAAATGTCTTCTACATGTATAGTGTACAGCATGTCCTCATTCAGCCCACCATGCTTCAAGTACTCGAGTCACATGTGGCTACAAGTTACATCAGACAGCACGACTCGTAATTTAGAAAGTTACATCTCCTAAAATCCAACCTCCAGACCCAACCACCCTTAATAACTAAGGGCATAGCCTTCCAGATATCTCCTATAAGAATCCATAGATGTATATATTTGTGAATTAATTAAGAATCTTTCAGTTGCAGGTGAGAGAAAATCACCTTAAACCAGCTGGGGTGGGGTGGGGGGCGGCAAGGTTGGGAAGCATGTTTGACTCACAATTTAAAAGCCTAGGATATATAAAAATTAAATAATAAGTAAGTAAATAAATAGGCCGCGATATAGAGACTATCCCCAGGCATGTCAAGATCCAGGGCTCGGAATCTCTTCATTTCTCAGCCCTGGGCTCCTCTGTGACAGTACATGCTATCCATGAGATTGGCCTCCACCCCATCAACTGCAGACTTGCATCCTCTCAGCCTCGAGTGGAAAGAGAGATTCTCTTTCCAGCAGTTCTAAAGTCTTGGGTTTCATTAGAGTTCACTAGATTCAGGGGTTCATCTTCAGCTAATCAGTATGTTCAGCTGTGCTAGGTCTGGGTCATGTGTCCTCTGCCCCCTGGTGTCAGGGCTGGAACCAAGGACCCTGGGTGAAACCAAGATGGTATCAGTAAAAGGAAAAGAGGGATTGGATTTTGGGTGGGCAGAAACAAAAGACAGTCATCATCACTGGACTATATTGTTATTTGTGCATAATTTGCTTATACGGTGGAGATCATCATATACACATTGACTTGGAACAACATGCTCTTTAAACTAAATATATTTTGGACATCTTTCCACGTGGGACAAATAGCTACCTGGTTAGAAAAAATTCCCCCTGACTTCCAATTGCAAGGATATGCCTTAATTTATAGAACCAGGACCCTGCTGATGAATATCTAAGATGTTTCTCATCTTTGGCAAATGCAAATATGCTCGTACATAAAACTTAACTGTGAAAGTGCATCTGTGAGATCTGTCTATATATGTGTGTGCTATATTTAGATACATATTTTTTAAGTTTATATATTTATTTATACTTTTGATAGATATTGCCCTAACAAAGTTGTACCAATTTAAGCATCACCACCCAAGAATAAAAGTGCCTATTTCTCTACCACTCTGCTGTATCAGATACTTTCAGTTCCAAATTTCAGAAATGGCCAATTAAAACTGGCTTACAGAGGAAAACACTATTATTTCATTTAATAAGCAGTGCAATGGTAGGAAGTTTTAGGCTTGGTCAATTTAGTGGCTTGGGGACACCTCACTGGATTCCCAGGAGGATTGCAAGATGCCGACAGCCTCAGAATAGAGGTGCCATGTCGTCCACAACAAGATCCAACATTGAAATGGGTGTGTCCCTACTTTTGGTCCTTTTGGGGTTAGAGGGGAAGTTTCCAGAAGTCATCTTCTCACGCTTGTCCCAATATTGGCCAGAATCAGATCCTCTGCCAATTACAGGACCAAATTCCAAACAGGCTTGTGGAAGGACAAGCTGGTTCAGACAAATCACAGTTCACTACAAGGGAGGGGCCCAGCCTTCCTAGAGCAGATGCCTGTCACATATGTGCCCCAAACAAGGTTCTTGATCATGAAGAAGGAGGTAGCTGGCTGGTATGAGATGGCCAGTAAATCTGCCACATACACTTGCTAACAACACTTTTTTTTTTTTAAGATTTTATTTATTTATTCATGATAGACAGAGAGAGAGAGAATGAGAGAGAGAGGCAGAGACACATGCAGAGGGAGAAGCAGGCTCCTTGCAGGGAGCATGACTCTGGGCAAAAAGCCCGATGCGGGACTTGATCCTGGGACTCCAGGATCACACCCTGGGCCAAAGGCAGGCGCTAAACCGCTGAGCCACCCAGGGATCCCCAACACTTTTTTTTTTTAAACCACTGCCAATGTGAGAGGCAAAATTACTTCACTACTTTAATTCACATTTTTAAAAATTCTTGGCGATGTTGAACATCATTTCATAAGAGGAGGGCCCGGGTATTATGAAAATACTACATTGAAAAGTAGCTAAATTTTTCTTTTCTGTATGGCTGTGCTAGCAATTCAGATAACCAAGTTAATTTCCTTTGTTTTAGGTTGCTTTTATGTTTCTGATTTAATTATGTTAAATAGTGATATGGCCCCAAAGTTGAAACTACAAAACAAGCTACATTTCATAATTGCTATAGCCTGCCCCTCCTTGCTTCCCCTAGGCAACTATTTTATTAGTTTTCCCTTTATCACCCTGCGTCTTTATTTATGTTCCCTCACCTTTCTTATGCAAGAATAGCACCCAGTAAAGACTTTTCTGGGCCTTGATTTTTCCTTTTTAATTAACAGTAAACCCTAGCTGTCACTCCATAGCAGAATGTATCTTTTTCTTAGCAGTAGCATTACGCTCTACCACGTGGATAATGCACCTGTTAAGGCTCGTGGCAAGTGTTCAGTCTTTGCTATTACACAGAATGCTGCAGTGAAAAGTCTTGCACAGATATTATTTTGTATTTCCACTATTGGCTCTTTAGGGCACAGCCCTAGAAGTAGATTCCTAGGTAAAGGGCAAATTCATATACACGTTTGCTAAATGCTTCCACACTTCTTTCCAAAGGGGTTGTATCATTTTGCATCCCCACCAGCTCCACACTAACTGGATTAAGTAGGTGATTCCACTTTTCATTTCTAGAAGTTCCATCTGGCTGTTTTTCAAATCTGCTAGGTGAATCATGCTTCCATTTCCCCTGCAGTTCCACACTCATCTTTTATGCCTTCAAACAGAGTAGGCACAACTGATTCATAGTCTGACCTTGGCAATTGTGACTATCAGAGCCTATTTCTGCTGTTGGTTGCAGCTGCTGGTTCCTGTCTGCAGCACCTTGCTCATTTCTCACTGTACACTGGTCACTGTCCTTGAATAATAGTTTAAGGGCTCCTTGAAGCCTAGGACAAATGCCTTTCCTCCAGAGGATGTACATTTGCTCTGCCAGGCACCTTAGGAGGACTACAAGTCTAGGGATCCTCCAAGAACTGAAGTCATAGCAGGAGGTTTCCTTATATGTAGCCACTGACATAGCAAAATGGAGAGAGGGTCTCCTAGTAGACCCTTGCCTTGAACCCTTAACCCCTGAGACCCTCAGGGCAAAAAGACTGAGAGTATCTTAGATGCCTCGTGGTGGCTGCCCCCCCTAGCATTTGACCTGGAAGTTCTTCACAACCTGTTGGCTCTTCAAAACTTCAAGATATTTTTGTATATTATCCGGCATTTTTTGTTAAAGCAGAATAGCTGGTCTGAAATATCTGGCCCATCACTACCAGAGACAGAAGTATTAACATGCACTTTTTAAAAATTAACTTTTAATTAGACAAGTGACAAGAACACATTTCCTTGCAAAAAAAGTAAAACGTGTGCAATATATTCACTAGTCTGTATGCCAAAAATGGGCTTCTCTTTGAGTAGTCAGGGGCTAATTCAAGTCTTGTCGTCTCTCATTATGACTCAGAATGGTTTAATGAAAAAAACCTTAAACAAAATCAAAACTTTGAAACAACACAGTAAGGCAAGGTCTCCTTTGGCCATTACCCCATTTCTAGGACACATCACTGACACTTACGAAGTCTCTTGTAATCATACCCATCCTCCACCACCATTGTGACTTCTAATGCCATAGATGACTTTCCAAGAGTGGTTTTCAAATTAGAAAAATATACCATAAAATAATTGATTTCCGGGATCCCTGGGTGGCGCAGCGGTTTGGCACCTGCCTTTGGCCCAGGGCGCGATCCTGGAGACCCGGGATCGAATCCCACATCGGGCTCCCGGTGCATGGAGCCTGCTTCTCCCTCTGCCTGTGTCTCTGCCTCTCTCTCTCTCTCTCTCTCTCTCTCTCTCTGTGACTATCATAAATAAATAAAAATTGAAAAAAAATATTAAAAAAATAATTGATTTCCATCTTCTTTTGAATACTCAGGAGTTCTGGAAATATTTACCTTGGCCCAGGTGCCCAGACATGGCAATGACCACCCCTAGGATTTCTCTAGTTTGGCAGAGTACCCAGTACCCAGACCCCCTGGTGTCTAATTCTGGAAGCTTCACCCATTGACAACCCCTGCCCGGTCTCCAAAGATGTCTGAATTTTACAACTCCTAGTTGGCCAGTCCTCTACTGATGCTATTCAAGTAGTTTCTGGATTTTCCTTAAAAAAAAAAAAAAAAAAAATTGGGACACCTGGGTGGCTCAGCGGTTGAGCATCTGCCTTTGGCTTGGGGCGTGATCCCGGAGTCCCAGGATCAAGTCCTGCATCAGGCTCCCTGCATGGAGCCTGTTTCTCCCTCTGCCTGTGTCTCTGCCTCTCTCCCTGTGTCTCTCATGATTAATGAATACAATCTTAAAAAAAAAAATACTGCACCCAGCATTTCCATAGGAGTGTGTGTCCAAGAACATTAAAAACACATGCCCACACAAAACCCTGTACACAAATGTTCATAGCAGAAACGCTCCTATGAACCAAAGCATTCAAGTGTCTATCAGCCAATGAATGGATAAATAAAATGTGATACATCCATACAATAGGGTATTATTTGGCTATAAAAGGTAATGAAGGGCTGATACATGCTACAATGTGGATGAACCCCCCACACATGATGCTAAGTAAGTCTAAGAAGCCAGTCACAAAAGACCACATCTGTATGATTTCATATATGTGAGGTGTTCAGAACAGACAAACCCATAAGAGATAGAAAGTAGATTGGTTGCCCTGGGCCGTGGGGGAGAGGGAGAGAGGGTACTAATGGGTGCAGGATTTCTTTTAGGGGATGATGAAATGTTCTAAGATAGTGGTGATGTTTGTTTGCACAACTCTGTAAATACAATGCAACCATCAAATCATGCACTTGAAATGAGTGAATTAGGTAAGTGAATTATCTCTCCATAAAACTATTACTTGGGGATCCCCAGGTGGCTCAGTGGTTTAGTGCCTGCTTTCAGCCAGGGCCTGATCCTGGGGTCCCAGGATCGAGTCCTGCATCGGGCTCCCTATGTGGAGCCTGCTTCTCCCTCTCCCTGTGTCTCTGCCTCTCTCTCATGAATAAATAAAATCTTTAAAAAAATAAAATACAATTGTTACTTAAAAAACAAATACTGCCATGAACATCCTTGAATACCCCTTTCGGGTTCCAGGACTGCTGGGAGACAGGGCCATTTTATTTTTTCATTTCTCCAGAGTGGCTAAACCAGTTATCTACATCAACAGTGTGATCATTGTTTCTTCAGACCTTAGCTACTTTCTATTTTGCCAATCTGATGGATAAGTGAAAATCATGGCATCTCTTTTTAATTTATATTTCCCTGGTTACCAGTTTTAGAATCTTTTCTTATTGGTCATTTGTATTTTCTCCTCGGCGGGGACGGGCGGTCCTCTTGCAGTGAAGATGTCCTTCACTCATTTATTCTAATTTTGATTAATTTGTTTTTAATACATTCTATATAGATATACTTCATTTTACAGTCTGCAAATATTTTCTCATACACAATTTTTTTTTTAAGTTTGAACAATTACTTTAAAAAAAAAGATTTTATTTATTTAGTTGAGAGAGAGAGGGAACACGAGCAGGGAGGAGGGGCAGAAGAAGAGGGAGAAGCAGACTCCCCACTGAGCAGGGACCCAGATGCTGTGGGCCCAGGACCCTGGTATCATGACCTGAGCTGAAGGCAGACACTTAACTGACTGAGCCATCCAGGCACCTGTCCTATGCAAATTTTTAATGTACATAAAATATTCATTAGCAAGAGCCTGGAATATACTTAGTAAACAGGAAATATTCTCATTATTAAAAAGTGAAAGGTGAAAATTGGTAAAAGTGTAAACAGCGCATATACACCTACTTTTTTTTCTAAGATTTTATTTATTTATTCATGAGAGACACAGAGAGAAAGAGGCAGAGACATAGGCAGAGGGAGAAGCAGGCTTCCCTCAGGGAGCCCAACGTGGGATCATGCCCTGAACTGTAAGCAGAGCTTAACCACTGAGCCAGCTGTCCAGGCGTCCCTAAACCTACATTTTTAATAAGTTGACTTAATTACTCATGTACTACTAGAAACACCACCAAAGAAAGTTGGAGACTCCAGTAGCTTTATTTCCTACATTTTCCCTCCCTTCCCCTCTACACCCCTCCTCCTCTTTCTCTCCCCTCCCCTCCGTTTGTTCACCCAGTCACTCATGGCGAAAACCACCTTGGGTCTGAGAGGAGCCAAGACATAACTAGTCCCTGGAAATGTTTAGAGGAAGCCTCCTTTTGGGACAGTCATGCTCATAGACCTCTAACTACACAGCCATTGGAGAGCTTCTTTTCCACGCTTTTTCAGAAATACTTGGCACCAGAGGTGAATACCAAGAACCAGCCAAGTGCTCATCTCGTTTCACGGGCGTGTCCCAAGACATGGAAGCAGACATTTACTTTTTCAGTCCCAGATCTGACCTCGGCAGATAAACGTATAAATAGGGAACACAATGAACCAGGAATAATGAAGGCAAAGTCAGAGAAAGGGCAATTTCCTTTCTGGTTCATGGCTCTCAAATGCAATTTAAAAACAGATTCCTGGGCAGCCCGGGTGGCTCAGTGGTTTAGCACCGCCCAGGGCGTGATCCTGGAGACCTGGGATCAAGTCCCACGTCAGGCTCCCTGCATGGAGCCTGCTTCTCCCTCTGCCTGTGTCTCTGTCTCTCTCATGAATAAATAAATAAAATCTTTAAAAATAAATAAAAACAGATTCCTGGGGCACCTGGGTGGTTCAGTTGGTGAAGCGTCTGCCTTCAGCTCAGGTCATGGTCCCGGGGTCATGGGATTGAGCCTCAGGTCCAGCTCTCTGCTCAGTGGGGAGCCTGCTTCTCCCTCTTCCTCTCTGCCTCTCTCCCTGCTTGTACGCTGTGTCAAATGAATAATATCTTAAAAAACAAAAACATCCCTGAGAGGCTGGTTCTTACCTACCAGCTGCAGCTCTGGGAACCTGGCTGAGCACTGCGGGTGCCCAAAGAGAGCCACAGGTTTGCAAGGCTGAGAAAGCACATATGGTTGGGGTCCTTTCCAACCAAGGGCAGACCCTACACGGCAGCTGCACTGGCTCCTGCTCCTTACCTTGAGAGATGCCCTGAACTCCAGACTTGAAAGAAAAGAAAGAAAAGAAAAAAAAGGAAAGGAAAGGAAAAGAAGAAAAGAAAAAAAGAAAAAAGAAAAGAAAAGAAAAGAAAAGAAAAGAAAAGAAAAGAAAAGAAGACAGACACAGGAATTTATTAGGTAGTCTGGTTTGGTCTGGTCTCCTGGGTGGTGGCCTTTGGCCAAGAACAGAAAGGTAGACAAACCACAAGGTTAAATTTCATCCCTACAAGTTCATCTTAGTCCTTTATTGCTCACTGGTCATAGTAAGCATCTCTCATGCCTTGCTTCTAGTCCAAGGGAGTGTTAGGTCATGGCTAGTGGTATCTTTCTTTTCTAAAACTAGTAAATGAGAACTCAAAGCAGATACCTTCCATTGAGTGCCAGCAAAAAAATGGAGGGAAGCAGACAGACCCTCGGGGCAGCACAGGGCAGAGGAGATGTGTTGTCAGTAGCATTTCTGTTAAAAAAAAGTGCCTAAAATTATTATTCAATCTTCTTACCCCATCACTGCAGACCCACAAGGAAACCACTGCCATTCATAATGACTACATTTTAAAAATATAGTCCATAAAGTCTATAAAGCGGTTTAGAAAAAATTTATTTGAACATATGAAAGGAAAATTTAGACCCCGATAAAACAGAGGAGCTCCTCAGCGGGGACGGGCGGTCCTCTTGCAGGTCCCTGCCCAGTTCCCCAGCCAGCGCCAAGCGCCCAGGCCCAGCCTCGAGCTCACGGAGCTCCCCGGGAACCCGGGTGGCAGGGGCCCTGTCACATTCACGTACGGAGATGCCAAAGGGCCTTGCAAATGCTGCTCATCACAGCTGTGCTCGGGGCAGCACGGGCTCCCTGCATGTCTGAAACGACACACAGATACTGGCTTGTGGAGTCGGTGTGTCCGCAGGCCGCCCAAGCCCTCATCAGGCGCTGCCCACTCCTCCTTTCATCGATCCCACGTGGACTTCTGCAAATGTGACCCCACGGGAGGCCCCCCGACTGCAACGCTGCACAACTTCCGCACCAAGACAGTCCTGCCGGGGCAACGAGGGGCCACCGCCTGCTCCCACGAGGTCCTCTTCTGCAGGATGGCTGCCCACTTCTCTGAAAGGCTTCCTCTGGCCCACACAGAAGGCACACTGCCCCTCAGTTGCACACGGGATCGGCCTAGCGAATGGGCCTGAACGGGAATGTCATGCCCGAGATGAAGGTGTGCCCTGGGTGTGTGGGCAGGGCGGGATGGGCGGCAGGGTGGGCCGGCACGGCCCCGTAGCCCAGCGGGGGCGTGTGGATGTGGGGGTAGAAGCCTGGGGGGAGCGCCGCATGTGGTGTTTGCTGCACAGGGCCCGAGATCACCAGCTGGAGCAGGCTGCAAATACAAGCACAAGGGTTAGGCCAGGGTGACTGGGCTGGCCTGTCTACTTGTGGAGGCAGCACCCTGAGGACGGTAGAGAAGGCCTGGGCACGGTGGGGCCTCACACATGCACCAGGAGAGGTGCCCCACATAGGCACAGAACATGCGGTTTCCAGAGGGGGAAATCTGTCAACCTGGGGTAGAATAGGGGTGGCTTGTGGCTATGGATGACCTGGGGGTGGCAGGATTGAAATTGGTTCCGGACAGAGGAGAGAGGAGCAGCTGGAAATAGGAAAAGCAGGATCTTGTGGGCAACAACAGAGAGGGAGGGACCTGAGGAAACCACATGGCAGGTGCCCAAGGGCTCCAGTGGCAGGACTGTGGAGGAAGGGTCTGCACTCAGGCTTACAGCCTCAGGACGCTCTGGGCACAGCTTCAGTGTGGTGGCCTGGGCACCCCTACACCTCTGCTTCACCCCCAAATGTCTACAGTTAAGAGGTCAAGACCCAGACACCGCAGCAAGTAGGATGGCAGGCCACAGTGTTCTCAGCGTCACTCGTCATGATTGAGTCCCTGCCAAATTCCAAGCACAGCCACGTGAAAGCTGGCCTTCCAGAGACTCTTATGTGAGCATGGTATAGGGCCCTGCCCTCCTGATGGCGCAGGCCTGGACCCGGCCCTTACCCTTTCCCTCTCTGCAGAGCTTCCAACCCTCCTCTTTACTTGCTTCTTCACTGCAGGGGTGACAGTCGTCTGCACCCACACTCCAGCCCTACACATCATACCACCTCTGGGTCTCCACAAACCACCTCATGACCCTGTCACTCCTCCCTTCCACCCACAACTGCTCCAAGCCGGGGGTGCCAGGCACCTTCTCGGGCCTGTGCCCCCCTCTCTGTGGTTTGGAATATCCACAGGCTTGGCCTCCCTTCTGGTATCCCTCTCAGTTTCCAATACTGGTCCCTTTTGAAACTCCCTGAAGAGTTCTCTCTGATTGGTCTCATCCTTGACAAACCCCTACATTCCCTCCCAGAAAGATCAGCAGAGATTCCTACCTTTCCCACCACTGACAGCCCTCCCAGGCCTTAGTGCACCCACGTCCTGCAGTCCATCCCAAATACCCAATCACGCCTTAATCAAAGAAACTTCTCGGTCCCTTGGGCCCTTTCCTCTTTAGGACCGAGGTCTCCTTTCCCAGCCCTGCCTCTCCCCTCCCTCCCTGGCCTCAGCTACGGACACTATGGCTCTGCTCTTGCTCTTCTGGCCACACCCCAGGGCCATGGCTTGAGCTGGTTTCTAATCTCCACAGCATCTAAGCTGGTCTCTCCACATCACCAGATCTGTCTGCCTGGTCCTGTTCATACCCATCATTTACCCTCAGGACTTCCTCATCCCACGAAGTCATACCTGCCATACCTTCTCTGCAACCTGTGTTGCTTGGTCCAGGAACAACCCCAGGCACTTGGCCCTGGCTCCTGTCGATGCCTACCTGGAGCTCTGAGGGTGGGAGCTAAGCCTTCTGCAGACTGACCTCTTCCCCCCCAGTACAAAGCCTGGTGCCCACAGGAGGGGCTCAAAAGATTAACTGAAGGCACGAAGAAAGCTGCTGCCCTCTCACGGCCCAAAACTCTTTGGAGCCCCTTTTCATTTATGTTACTATTTTTCTATAACCTGGGATGAGAAATTCACTCAAAATAAGCAAACACATGGGATCCCTGGGTAGCGCAGCGGTTTGGCGCCTGCCTTTGGCCCAGGACGCGATCCTGGAGACCCCGGATCGAGTCCCGCATCGGGCTCCCGGTGCATGGAGCCTGCTTCTCCCTCTGCCTGTGTCTCTGCCTCTCTCTCTCTCTCTCTCTGTGACTATCATAAATAAATAAAAATTAAAAAAAAAAAAAAAAGCAAACACAGAAATAAACCTAAGGAGGGTATTACAGAAGCAAAATGTAAGTCCTATGTTTGTTTGAACCTACATACCCTGCCAGAGACAAAAAGAGTTTCAAGAAATTTCCAGTCTCTTCGGAAAGCAATAAAAAGAACAGAGACTACCTGAAGTCAGAGAAGTTTTCCAAGTGACCACACGTCCTGTCCTTCCCCACACTAATGCCAGGCTGCCCTGGGAGGTTGGGTTTTGGGACACACGTGTCAGGAGGGCAGGGCCCAACAGAGGGTGTGAGGAAGTTCCACTGGGATTCCAATGGGGACCAGTAGCCACACTGCTCAGAAAATAAGGGATCTACACCCAATCACTGTGTTGACGCCCTGAAACATTCACACTAAACAATGGCTGAGCACAAAGAAGTGAAATATTACTAAGAGATTACTGCAAGAGGAGCAGAAAGATGCCCACTTATACTAACACACTCATCAGATGCCAGGTGATTTTCCTAGAGCCCTGGGCGGGAGGGGTAAAGGAAAAGTGTGGGCTCCTGAGGGACAGGCATCCATTCTGTTGAGCAGGATCATTTTGTTCCACTGGGAGCCAGCGCACTCCACCTATTTGGTTCTTGTATCTGCCCAGACACCTGATCAAAGCCACCTTCCCACAGCAGGGCCTGGTACCAAGATCCCTAAGCACACAGGAGCACCCAGTCCCTGGGCAGCAACTACTCTTGCTGTCAGCCCACAAGCTGGCACCTGGCCAACTCTCTGGCCTCCAGTTATGTGTGTTATCAGCCCACTACATGTGCCCAGACTCACTGACCCAGCAGAGTTGGTGGGCCAGACCCTGGGCAGCTGGAAGCACCCCTACTGTGGTGGAGTCTGGTAGCTGGCTCCCACTCTGTCCACACTGCTGGCCAATGCCAGCCCTGGAGCCCCAGTGCCTCTGTCCCTGATAAAGGCCAACGTGACCCTCTGAAGAAAGGATGTTAGTAATCCTACCAACATCACTGGATTGTCTTCTGTCCCTGTGCAGGATAGAGCTGTGCCCTCAGCTACAGATGCTTTCTCACCTCCATGTCACAATTACTATTTTTAGTGGATACATAATTTCTATTCTGTTGATGTATCACTACTAACTTACTAAGTATCCCCATACTTGAGGGCCATGAGGTTGCTTCCAGTTTTTTGCTACTAATACTGCATTTGCCTGAAATGTTTTTGCACATACAGCTTTTGCTTTTTAGAGTCCGGAGGAAATTAATTAGATTAAGTGACATTCCCACATTATGAAAATAATAGTATGCTGCACAGCAGCTAATACTTCTTAGACACTACACACCAAGTACTATCCTAAGTGCTGTGTTTCTACTTTAATCCTCACAAAATCCTCTGGGTGGGGCGAGAGAGGCAGGGGATGAAGCAGATATTATTATTTTCTTGATTTTGCAGACAAAACAAGGCAGTGGAAGATATGGAACTTGCCCACGGTCATACAGAGAGCAAGCAGCTAGCCTGGACTCCTCCCCACTATTCATATTGCTTCCCTCAAATGATGACAATAAGCACCATTTAAGGTCAGAATCCCACATGCCGGGGACTAGGCTGGAAGGTTACAAATACCACCTCATTTAATCCTCACTACGACCCTATGACAGAGGAAAACTGTCCCCCAGTTTTACAAGGGCGGAAACCGAGGCTCACAGACAGGCAGAGCTATTGCCCAAGCATCAGAGAAAACCAGTTAGAACCATGCTCATAACCCACTCAGGGTCACCCATCAACAAAGCCTAACCGACATGCTATGCCCTGGGGCCATGGCTCTGCAGTGGTTACCAAAGGCCTGTGCCACCCACATTGTCACCAACAATATGTGTGCACAAACATCAAAAGTCACCAGGAAACACATATGCTAATTTAGTGAGGGATAAATGACTCTGAGCTTACTCTTGTTTCTTTCCTTGACTCCCAGGCAAGGTGGCTTTATCTGTTTGATTTACTCTCCACTTGGGCTTTCTCTCATGTGGGTCATGCTATCATACCTCCCACTCATCATTAGATCCTTAGGGGGCTCCTTACATACAGATGCTCTAGACCCTACAGACCAACTCTACCCAAGGAGGCCAGAACGAGGGGTCCACCCGAAGCCCAGCCCAGCCCGAAGTCTTTGAGAGGGCACTTACTTATTATGGGGCAGCCTGGAGCACAAGGTTCTCAGGTCATCTGAAATCAAGGAGATATATCATAAGGAACAGACTGGAGACAAGATGAAATAAATGTTCACTGAGTTCTTTTCAAGGATGTTGACAAGACAGCAATAGTGCCTTAACTATATTTTCCTAACGTCACTTAGAAACCATGTTCTCTCTTCCTTCAATTCTTGCTTTAACAACTAGGTCCAGGGCAGCCCGGTGGCTCAGCGGTTTAGTGTCGCCTTCAGCCCAGGGCCTGATCCTGGACACCCGGGATCGAGTCCCACATTGGCTTCCCTGCATGGAACCTGATTATCCCTCTGCTTGTGTCTCTGCCTCTCTCTCTGCGTCTCTCATGGCTAAATAAATAAAATCTTAAAAAATAAAAACAAAAATTAGGTCCAAACAGAATACATGACTCAGGAAGGGGGGGCAGGTCTACCAGGAACCATGGTTTTCACAACCATGGCCGTGAAAAGGCCCAGAGGCGGGGCTCTCACTGAGCAGATCAGATGCTCAAACGCATCAGCATCACGCATCAGAGTGCCTGCCGCCTGGGGCCATTGGCAACATCTGGGAGGTCACAGTCACTAAAGCACAGGTGCGATGAGACACGGGGAGCGCTCTAGCACTGAAGTGCCAGAGAATTATGGACCCTGGAAACAGGTGCTGGAAATGCTTCATGCACTTGATTGAACCTGTGTACTATGTACTGCAGAAAAGGAAAAGGTTCAGGGCACCTGAAAGGCTCAGTCAGTTAAACATCTGCCTTTGGCTCAGGTCATGATCCTGGGGTCCTGGGATTGAGCCCTATGTCAGGCTCCTTGTTCAGCGGGGAGCCTGCTTCTCCCTCTCACTCTGCTTGTGTTGTTAAATGAATGAATGAATGAATGAATGAATGAATAAATAAATAAATAAATAAATAAATAAATAAATAAATAAAATCTTTAACAAAAAAGAAAAGATTTTCTACCAGGAAAGATGGTAAGGTGTTTTGTTTTTTTTTAAAGGTTTTATTTATTTATTCATAAAGATGCAGGGAGAGAGAGAGAGGCAGAGACACAGGCAGAGGGAGAAGCAGGCTCCTTGCAGAGAGCCTGACGTGGGACTCGATCCAGGGTCTCCAGAATCTCGCCCTGGGCTGCAGGCGGCACTAAACCGCTGTGCCACTGGGGCTGCCCGGTAAGGTGTTATTCTGATTCTTAAGGAGTCCCGGGTCCTGGGCAAAGGGACTGGGAGAGACACAGACTGCATGGCCAGTGTTCTCCCTGGGCACGCTCTGTGACTTTGCCCTGGTATCCTGTGCTAAGAGGAAGGGAGTCCTGAAAGAGCAGAGGATGATGCGTGTCCAGGACTCCCTGTCTTCCTTCTGGCAGGGGGTGGTGGCAGCCCTGCCCCCCGGAGGGCCCAGGCCAGGGAGTCACCCACCTCTCGTGCACAGCAGGGCCCCGGAAGCCATGGCTACTTGCAGAGCCTGCGCCAGCCGGTCCAGGGAGAGCTCGATCTCCTGGGAGGCGTTGAGGGGGTTCAGTTCATCCGCCAGCCTGTTAATCTCCTCTACCAGGGGGACCATGTGGTCAAACAGGATGAGCCCCAGGCGCCCATACAGATTCTTCTCAGTTAAGTGCACCTGGACCACCATAAGGACCTGCAGGACGCTGAGGTGGAGTTTTGAGTACAAGAGGTGGGAGTCTCTGTCCATCCCTCCAGAGTCCTTTGGAACTTTGGGAGTGACGTGGCCATTAGATAAGGAGGGCTTCTTCTTCCTTTTATAAGCCAGAGGGGCCTTCACACACCAGCGGATCAATCCAGTGAGTGGGGTGAGCTCTAAAAATCCTATGGGGAGATTGGCAGCAATCGGAGTATTTAAAAAAGTGATGAGAATCAACCTTGGGTCCTCAAAAATCCAGCTGACAATCATTTCGAGCAAATCCAATGGTGGGATGAGGTCATCTGCCAACAGAAACGCTTTAAGTCAGAAGTGTCTGCAGCCCCCATGACAGAGGCAGATGTCAGGGAGATGGGCCCGAGGGCACAGTACGCAGCACCTGACACACAGACTACACGTTTCATTTACCTTTGTTTACCTATCTTCCACCCCCTTTTCCAGAACACCCAACACCTTGAGGGCTGGGACTCTCATCTTAGAGCCAGGACTGTCTAGCCACAGTGGGCTCAACAACCTATTTGTTAAATAAACAATTACCTAGAACTCCATCATGCCTTAATTTGTCCCATGGGTCAATTTAAATAAACTCCCACACTCTTTATATCCCAAACTGCTACCACACCTCAGCCCCTTCCAGAGAGTAGGGTTTGTCCCTGGGCAGGTGGCTCCTCTGTGGCAGTGACGGCTACAGTGGCCTCTGCTCAGAGCAGCTCTGAGAGTGGTGAGGGGTCAGTCAGCCACCAAGAACCATCTAAGCCCCAAATCTGGAATCCTTGTCTAAGTGAAGACTGACCTCCTGTGACCCTGGACCTGGCACATTCTACAGTCTAGACAGAGAACAATAATTAAAATAAATGCTGACTTTTATTTTGGGTTTACTATTTTCTAGGCCCCAGTCTACATCCTTTACACAGATTAACTCACTCCTCACATAACCCACCTATTATAGGAAGGAGGAGGCTTGGTGATATCAAGTCCCTCCCCTGGGACTCATTAGAAGTGTGTGGTGGGCCCAGATCTGGGCCCAGATGGCTTGGCTCTGAACCACTCAGCTGCACTGCCCATCCTGGGAGTGGCACACAACGCCCTTGTCTGTGAGCATGGGAATGGGTCCCCGGCCCCCTGTCTCTGGAGCTGTGCAGCCCTCAGCTCACGCAGAGCTAAGGGTGACAGGGTTCCTTCCAGGATGCTGAGGCCAAAGCCAAGTAAGAGACAGGAGAGTGTGGGGTGAGACACATATTGACCGAGACTCCTCCTCCAGAGACATGCCCCTTCTTCCAGAGATCATGCCTACCTACTCATGTGTTCAACCTCACCCTGCCCTTGTTATATAAATGAGGACAATAGGTAGCAGTTGTCCTCCTTCACTTGGCACGATAAGCAGTGGGAGACCCTGTGTCTGGCCCCTTGACCCCTTGAGAGGTTTCTGTCTGATGAATGCCAGTCTCATACCTACTCGTCCAGCATACTACCACCCCCCGACACCCACACACATCTAAGCCGAGGCATCTCTAAGAGCCTGAAAGCTGTGTGTACGTTTGTGCCCGGTGCATAGAGTGAGTAAGTGTACTTGAGCAAGTTACAAGTTACCTCCATGACCTTCCTACTCAAAGACGCAAGTTCTCTGCACCATTCTGGCAAGAGGAGGTTCTGTCTCCTTAGGTGAGCTTCTTCCACCTTGTAGTTTTGAAGGTACAGATGGCCCAGGAATGCTCTCCTGTTACCAGAAGCTCCCAAGAGCAGCATCGGTCACCATTCTGACTGTGGACTCCAGTCCCTCCTCTAGGGCCACCACTGTGTGCCTGGTGACCTCTCTATCTCCAAACTCACCAAGTTGGATACATTAAAGATGTACAGCTTTTTGTATGCTGATCATACCTCCATACAATGGTTGCAAAACAATCACCAACACGTTAGACTGGCGAACTGGCTTAAGAGAAAAATACCATGTCTCATATCCATTCTAGAATGCTGGTATTCTCTAAACATGACTTCCTTTTCCACACAGTCTAATCTGTCCCCGATGTGAAGGGCAATTCCCATCCTTGTTGGTCTGGAATAATGGATGGCTTGGAAAAGCAACCGTGATGCTGTACAATGGTTTAATTAAATCTTTCCTTTGGGAAAACAAAGGGCCTAACTACTGTTCCCAGCTATTAACAGCTCTGAGGAAGCCTTTACAGAAGAGTGCCAGGGAAAAGCCCACTCTAGCAGCAGGGTACTGCTCACAAGACCTGCCTCCCAGCCCAGGGGCACACCACTGGGACAGTGACAGTTTAAAAGTACACATGACTATGACACGCACTTCAGTGTTCATACTGACCACACGGACTTTCTTAAGAGAACTAAAAAATTGAACAGTAAGGGGAAAAAAAGTACAAAAGGACAAATATAATCATGGTGCTGCTGGACTGAACAAAACTGGAAATGTTGAAGGCTCTCCTGCTGCTGATTTAGCCATCAGACCAGAATAAGAGACTATCTGTCAGCCCTCTGAGCGGCAAGAACCGAGGGCAAAGGAGGAATCTGAAATAGAAATGCAGGCTTTGAGTCTGGCTCTGCAGAAAAAGTGCCTACCGTGGTGAGGTCTGAAACCTCCCCATGTGGAAATCCAGGCCCAGAGTCCCTGCCCACGGGCCAAATGGACTGTGGGGTTCACACAAGGACACAGATGTGAAAGGATGCAGTGCTTCATGAAACCTTGTCAATCCACGTTCCTTAGAACCCACCTCTGGGGGAGGTAAGTACACAGCAGAGCCTAGTCAGTGTAGGTCTGAGACTCCCGTTCTAATTCAACCAGAGCTAGTCAACCTGTATTGGTTTTATTGGGAGCCTGCAAAAAAGACCTGACTAGAGTGCTCTGATGCTGGACAGGGATGGGGACAAGGGCTTCTCCCAGTTGAAGTCAAATGCCATCTACTGGCTGCCTAAGGACTTCGCCAGGCATCTTCCTAAGAAAGCTTTAAAAATGTCACCACGGAAAAAAAAGAAAAAAGAAAAAAAAAATGTCACCACGGTAGAAGTGCCACACATGCCTCCCAGTACAATATGCCCAGGACACCTAGGCAGGATTGTTGCCAAAAATGTTTAACCCAAATTTTACATAAGGAAACATCAGATAATCTAAATTGAGGGACATTCTGCAAAACAACTGGCCTGAGCTCTTCAAAAACATCAATGTCATAAGAAAATTTTTTTTAATGCTTTATCTGTTCAAGATTTAAAAAGACCAAAGTGACATAACAACTATGTATAATGTATGAACCCTGATGGGATCCTGAATTCTCCTGACCCTTCAAGGGGCGGCAGGGTTATAAAAGACATTATTGAGATAATTAGGGAAATCTGAATCTGGTCTATATAAGAGATAATGGTATTCCCTCCATATTTAATCTCTTAGGTGTGATAATGGTATCATGGTTACTAAGGGAATGCTCATTTTTGCAAGAGAGATACATATGTGCTTAAGTCCTTGATATATGACATTGGTAACAAACTCTCAAAAATTCAGGAAAACCAAACACTTTCAAGTATGTGTGAGAGAGGGGGAGAGAAAGAGAGGAAGGGAAAGAGAGAACATGGTAAGCGTTAACAAGTGGTGAATCTAGGTGAGAGTCTTGCAAACTTATAATAATCTTGCCACTTTGCGAAGTTTTGATATTTTCTAAAATAAAAAGTGATGGATCAGAAAAAGCAAGTCATCCAGGGAGAGAGCCATGTCTTCCCCAGACATCATTCGCCAGCATTTTTTTTTTTGTTTTTTGTAGTCGCCAGCATTTTTAGGCTGTCTGCCACTCGGACCATTACTGAGTTTGGCAAGTGGGAGTCACTAAGGAAAGCTCCCTGCTGGCAAATTCCAGAAGTCCAGGTGGTCCCTTCCTTTCGCTTTTCAGCCTAAAAGAAAACACACATTTCAGAGGGAAAAAAAAAGCCAACACTTCTACTGGACATTTTGCCTAGGTGTTTGGTGGAAATAAAAATGACAATCAACTGAGCTGCTTTAACAGCCACAGCCTGTTTCAAATTTACCTGATGACAGGTCATACAGTGCGGTGACAGAAGTTATGAACTGGCAGCAGAAGCGAGGGCTGGCACTGAGTATCTGCTTCAGCGTCTGCACGGATCCCGGCACCAGACAGCAGTAGTCATCCACGAGGGCCCTGGCTAACCTCACACAGTAGACCACAGGCGTCCGCTGGAAAGAAGCCACAGTCCACATAACTACAAGTGTCATGAGCTAGTAGACAACTATGTACATGTGGTGGAGACCACCACACCTGGGAAAATCACTTTCCAAGAGGGGGGCAAAAAGATGTTCAGAGCTTACTTGACATAGAGCTCAGCCAACCTAAGCCCACAGACCAAATCCATCCTGACACCTGTTGCTGTAAATAAACTTCTGCTGAAACATGGATCTGCTCATCTGTTTGCTATTGTGTAAGGCTGCTCCTACACTACAAAGGCAGAGCTGACTGGTTTTGACACAGACCATATGATCCACAGAGCCTAAAATATTTATTGTCTTACCCTTTCCATAAAAGGCCTGCTGACTCTTGCTCTGAAGTTCACTTAGGAAAGATCGCTTCTAACTTCAGGTGAGGAAATGATAACTTTTGTGACCCTATAGGTGAGACTCCAAAGGAGAAATGAACAGTTGCTACCACTTGAAAGAGCTTGCCGAGTGTTTGTGAATGCTCATGTGATTCTAGAGCAATGCTTCCTCACTTTCTCTCTCTCTCTTATGATCCTCCTTTACAGATTTCCGTAATATTTTCAAATCCTACCTTACCACCCTCCCCTGCCTTTTTCCTTCCCACTCAGGGGCCAATCTGTAGCTACTGCCACATTCAACAGCTGCTCAGGATGCTCCAGTTCCAGGGCCCCAGGGTGGCCTACTGGGGGGAAGCTGCAAGGAGACAGCAGGCCAGATTGTTCCCTCAGGCTCAGATCTGCTCCCACAACCACAAACCACCATCCCCCGCCTTCCCTAGCAGGAAGCTGCAGCCTCTTGCCTCGATGGGGCAAATCCTGATTCAAACCACTATGACCCTTTCTTGTCACTGACATCTGCTTTTTGCCAAAAAGCCAGCACGACAGCATCAGGAGAGAGAAATGGGAAATCATGTGATGAATTACAAGATGCTAAGCCTGACTATACTAGGTGATCAGCGGATAGAGGTAATTGTGACATTAAATACAGCACACACGATCAATTCAGATGCCCCTGAGATGGGACTGGTGAGAATTAAGGTACAGATTCCACCAAGACTTACCTGTGTGCCACAAAGGACAACGTATCTTTCTAGCCATGTTGTGAGAAAAAACAGTTTTCAAGGAAAACGTCTACATTAATTGGGAAACAAAACCCAACACCAAATAACTTCAAGTACTTGAGAATGAAGCAGGTTTGTGAAAATGGATATGGCAAATTCTGTCAGCTTAGTTGAGAATCATGTTAATTCGAATTTTGAGTTAATCACTACTCCAAGTGAATTACCAATTTTTGAAAAGACTCTGAGTAATAAAAAAAGCAAAACAAGGGATCCCTGGGTGGCGCAGCGGTTTGGCGCCTGCCTTTGGCCCAGGGCGCGATCCTGGAAACCCGGGATCGAATCCCACGTCGGGCTCCCAGTGCATGGAGCCTGCTTCTCCCTCTGCCTGTGTCTCTGCCTCTCTCTCTGTGTGACTATCATAAATAAATAAATAAATAAATAAATAAATAAATAAACAAACAAACAAACAAATAAATAAAGCAAAACAAAATCTTTTCAAATACCCTCTAACACAAAATCTTCTGATATTCTTTGATATTTATTTATTTATTTATTTATTTTTCTTTGATATTTAAAAACACACTAGAAGGCTCTGACATCCATAACCATTAGAAGAGCCATGATCTTTGTAATGTCACCCCGGGACAATGCAAAACAATTCACATGCTTACTGACCTAATTGTATATAATTTGATTTACAATAATCTTAAAAACAGGGATCCCTGGGTGGCGCAGCGGTTTAGCACCTGCCTTTGGCCCAGGGCGCGATCCTGGAGACCTGGGATCGAATCCCACATCGGGCTCCCTGCATGGAGCCTGCTTCTCCCTCTGCCTATGTCTCTGCCTCTCTCTCTCTGTCTCTGTGTGACTATCATAAATAAATAAAATTTAAAAAAAATTAAATCTTAAAAACAAACAAACAAACTGAACTTTAAGGCCACAACATGCATAACTATTTTCAAAATACTACCTTATTTCCAGCTAAGGAAAAGAATGAAAAAAAGATGAACTTTTTTTTTACTTTTAAAATCCATTTACCATTACAAACTACGGTTTTGTCAGGAATGGTTACCACCCGCATGTAACTGCAGATGTAGGGTAGCAGGACACAGGGTAGTGACAGCAAGGAGATAACACACAGGAAAAGCCTCACCTGAAACCCAATTAAGGGAAGAATTCCTGACACTAAACTCCTCTTCAGACTCTTAGAAGAAGGCTATTTCGGGGATCCCTGGGTGGCTCAGCAGTTAGCACCTGCCTTCCTCCCAGGGCCTGATCCTGGAGTCCGGGGATCCAGTCCCACATCAGGCTCCCTGCAGGGAGCCTGCTTCTCCCTCTGTCTGTGTCTCTGCCTTTCTCTCTCTGTCTCATGAATAAATAAAATCTTAAAAAAAAAAAAAAAAAGGAGGAGGAGGAGAAGAAGGCTATTTCTGGAGAAGTACCTGGAGCCAGGAGGCCGCACACTCCAACACTGGGATTCGACACACAGCCACTGCCATGGAGACCAGTTTTCCCAACAAGCTCATCCGGCTGTCATCAGCCTTATTCCCTTGGGGGCTGAAAAGGGATGAGAAAATAATCTGCCGGACAGAGTCCTTGGTTTGTTCCTGGAAGTAATTGCACATGATTTCGAGAAGTTGGAGCTCCTGAAGTGAATTCAACCTCTGTAAAACAAATCGGAGAGAAGCGATAAGAAATTCAGCTTTAACCTGCGCGTGAATTCTTAAGGCAAGAAAACAGGAACGACTCTCTTTTCCCCAGGGAACTGTTCACTCCTCTACAGCCCGAGTCCCAGGGGGAAGAACTCTGCTACTCTCAGATGTCACCATACGGAATTCTACATCATCCTGGGGCGCTCAGGACGACCTACACAGGTTTGAGACTCGATTACAGGCCTTTAACGTCTCTTCCCGCAGCACCACTGAGGCCGGGCTGTCGCACCCAGCTGAGCAACGCTCAGGAAGCCAGAGCAGGTGCGCTGGGGCTGCTGCGAAGGAGCCCGGCCACGGGCGAGAACGGAGCCGCTCAGACGAAGAGGGTCTGTGCTTGGCAAACGCTTGTCACCGCGAGGGGCGGAAGAGGGGGCGAGAGTCTCCTTCTCGCGGACGCCCGCCGCACCTTGGGCTGCGCGCCGCGCTCCTTGGGCACCTGGAACACGAACTCCTCGAGCAGCTCCACGGGGCCCTTGTCCACGATGGGCAGCGGCGCGCTCTGCAGCTGGCTGCTGAAGTAGATGTCCAGGTGGTACAACACCTCCTTGGCAGCGCTCAGCGCGTCGCGGCGCAGCAGCGAGTGGCGGATGTCGCTCATGGTGCGGCCGCCGCGGCCCGGGGCGCCCGGAGCGCGTCGGGACTTCCGCCCCGGGCCCCGCGGGCGCGCCCGCCGCCGCCGAGACAAAGAGGCCGCAACCCGGCCTCTGCCCGCCGACCCCGGCGCCCGCCCGCCTGCGGCTCCCGCTCGGGCCTGCTCAGGGGGCCATCGCCGCCGCCGCCGGCCAGCGGGCGCCCGGCTGTGCGACTGCGGCGCCACCGAGGGCAGCGGGAGCCCGACGCCGCGGAGCCGAACGGCGGCGGAATGCCGAGCGCGGCGACGGCGGCCCGCAGGGGCCAAGCGAGGGCCGTGGCGAGGGCCGGCTCTCGGGAGGGCGCCACCTGGCGGCCCGGCCCGCCCGCCCGCGTGGAGGGAGGCCCGCCCCGTCCCGTCCCCCGGGCCCCGCCCCCGGGCCCCGCGACCGCCCTCGGACCTGGGGCCGGGCGGCCGCGCCCACAGCTGGACGCTGATTGGGCTTCGAGCTCCGCCAGCCTGCGCGCAGGACGGGAAGCTCCTCTGGCTTCCTTTGCGCGGCGCTCGAAGCCTACTGATTAATTTCACCGCGCTTTTCCACCTGTAGGACGGGCTCGCTGGGGCTGGGACATAGCTCAGGCCTCAGCAGGCCGCGTCAAAGATTATGTCTAGTCTGGAACTCTTGGGGCTGCGGTGACAAATGATGCCTCCTGACCCCCCGCCTCCAAGTTCTTGTCACGAGTTCCCCCTTCCCCAATCCCCTCCAGTACGGCTGGCCATGGCAATCTTAGGTATCCTGCTCCTGAAAACTCTCCCCTCCTAAAAGCTCTCAGCACTTTCTATGGATCTCTTCTGCATCCATCTCTGCACTGAATTAACGAGGCAGTGGCGGGGTGGGGCTCTGGGTGTTAGTTTGAATTTTAAAAACAGGGCATATAAGACTTGATCAGGGCCACAAGAGGCCAGTGACTGAGGGCAGGCAGGGGACAAGCACAAGACTGGGCCCATGCTGGCTCAAGGGAGGACCTGGGTGAGGGTGCTAGGTCTGATTAAGGAGATGAAAAGCCAAGGCCTATCTCCTTGGGAGAGGTGGAAAGGCCATCAAAAAGAGTGCAGCCAGGCACAACCCCAAGTCACTGAGACTCTCCTGCACACCAGGGGACACAGTACAGACCCCTCCTGTCAGAAACCTAGAGTCTCTAGTGGAAGACCACGGTTAACCAGAATGTCTGGGACGTCCTCTTTGATTCCGCTGGCACCAGGACTTCAAATATACTCCATTCCAACAGGCTGAAGGAACAGAGGATGAGCAAGGGGGATTTCTACCACCGGATCTAGCATGGTCCTATAAGGATTAGGCACTCTGTAAACACTAGTTTTCTCTTCTCCTTAACCACTTAAAGCCGATTTATAAACATTCAGAAGCCAGAAAAAAAGACTCCCAAAACCAAAAAACACCACACTAATGCTTACAAAGTATCTATATGTATAAATAAATGTATACTATATTTAAATGGCAGTAACACTTCCCATTCTCAGTTCTTCTTTCTCTCATAAGGTGCAGTGGCAGGTAGGAAGACCTCTCCAAGGTTGCTCCAAAGCCCATGGGAGTGAATGTTCCGGTTGACCTGGGTATCTGCTGATAGGGGCCGGGCCACGTGGCGGCAATGATGGCACCAAGCCCGGTCACCATTGTGCCACTCGTTAGTGGTCTGGTTGGTGGCAGCCAGGTACAAAATAAAGCACAGGTAGCCCCCCAGGAGGAAGCTCAGCATCATGACAAAGCCCAGCATGAAGATAATCCTCGGGAAGGTCAGAAACAGGTACTGGAGGCAAAGAAGAAAGAGCATGTTAGGCAGCTAGGCTGTGACACAAGTAAGTAAGCACCTCCCAGCCCTGGCCCGTTACATGGACAAGTGTGAGCTGCCCACCCAACTCATCCACCTCCATACACATCTGACCCACCAAACCCCAAACAACTATAAATGACACTGACAGCCCAAGAGGAAACCCAGGTCTGTACAAGAGTCAAGTAAGATAAATGAAATCTGTAATGGAAGGAAAAGGGAAAGGATACTCAGGAGATGGTGCTTTGCCAGTTAACTATTTGTAAAATAAAGACAAACACAGATCTTAGTTCATGCATCAAAATAAAGTCCAGATGGACAGAGGAGATCAATCTCTCTCTCAACACAATACGACTACAGAAATACATGCATGAGAGTATTCACTGTAGTGATTTTAACAGGCCTTCTTCCTAAAAGAAACATGTTAAAAAGTCCACCCATGAGGAAGAGTAAAACCCTAGGATAGTCATACTATGGAATAATAGCCAATAAAATGAGGTCAATTTCCATGTACTCATCTGGAAAAGACATTGGTAAGATACTGCCAATGCGAAAGACAAGAGGCAAGGATTCACAATGGGATCATATTCAGGTAAAAACAAAAAGAGACTCCATGAAGGTGTGTGACAGTATACACATAGGAAAAAAGCCTGAAATGTGTATACCAAACTACAAAGATAGTTGCCTCTGGGGAGGGGAGGGGTTAAAGACCTCAGTTTTTTGTTTTTTTCTAAAGAGATTTTAAATTTTATGCTTCTCCCTCCAGCTTTATTGAAATATAATAGACATGACATTATGAAAGTTTAAAGGTGTACAACGTAACATACAGCAAATGATCACAAGGTTAATACACCTATCACCACACATAGTTACAATTTTTTTGTGTGATGAGAACTTCTAAAACCCATTCTCTTAGCAACTTTCAAGTTTACAACACCGTACTATAAACTACAGTCACCAGGCTATACATCAAATCCCCAGGATTTACTCATCTTTCAACTATAAGTTTGTACCTCTGACCACCTATGCCCACTTTCCCTGTTTCTCTGCCTTTTCATTTTAAATGCTTCTGGACTGCTTGAATCTTTATAATTTATTTTTTTATAATAAAGAAAATGAATTTTGAAAGAGTTCAATATTTTTGAAAGTCACAAGTAAAAGCAGATACATCTCTTGATAGAAGAGAACTTCTAACTGAAGTTACAAAGAAAAGAGATTTGATAAGAAAGGATTTCTGCATTTTTTTTATACAAAAAAAGATACACAGGGCAGCCCGGGTGGCTCAGGGGTTTAGCACCGCCTTCAGCCCAGGACGTGATCCTGGAGACCCGGAGTCGAGTCCTAGGTCAGGCTTCCTGCATGGGGCCTGCTTCTCCCTCTGCCTGTGTCTCTGCCTCTCTCTGTGTGTCTCTCATGAATAAATAAATAAAATCTTAAAAAAAAAAAAAAGATATACAAATGAAAACAAATACAAGAATGAACTATCATTACTATATGATCTCAAATCAAAAGTAATGTTAGGGGGATCCCTGGGTGGCTCAGGGTTTGGCACCTGCCTTTGGCCCAGGGCACGATCCTGGAGTCCCGGGATCGAGTCTCATGTCAGGCTCCCTGCATGGAGCCTGCTTCTCCCTCTGCCTGCGCCTCTGTCTCTGTCTCTCTCTCATAAATAAATAAATAAATCTTTAAAAAAAAGTAATATTAGTATCAAATAGGTAAACACTTAAAGGACCTAAGTCATAAAAGCAGATCTATAGATGACTGACAAACAAGAAAACTAATCAACATCAACAAAAGAAATAGTTTTTAGAAAGGGTAAACCATATTTTCCTACCACACTAGAAGCACTCGCCACCACTGGGCATCCTCAGTGCCTGCTCTGATGCAACAAAATGAACATGGACAAATCACTCTAAGCAGAAGGTTTCTAAAAAAGCAATCTGACTATATTAAAATCAAAAGATCTGTAAATGTTAATAATCTCTGACCCAGTATTTATATTTTTTGGAACCTATCCTACAGAAAATCTTAAGTACAAAAACAAAACCATATACACAGATGACCCACTGCAAAGGGGAAAATGCACTTCATCAATGGAGACAGCTGGGTGTCACTGGTCCTCTGTTCCACCTGATGGGAAGCAATATGAAATACACATTCTTGCCAAAAATACTTAACCTGAATCTATGCAGGGCTCTAGAACTAACTTCCAGTTCACATTAATATTAAGGAATAGAGAAAAATCAGTTGACAAAAGTAGGAAAAAGGCAAATTTGTAACAAGGGACTTTCTAAAAGACAGCTATTAATTGTCAATTTCACAAAAAAAGGTTGGGGCCATTATTTTAGAGAGACTGAGAAGAACATTCAAATGCAAAGAGTAACTATGAGGTGGGTTCTGGCTCACGGAGGTAAAAAAGCTATAAAAGACACATTTGAGAGATGTCTGGGTGGCTCAGCGGTTGAGCGTCTGCCTTTGGCTCAGGGCCTGATCCTAGAAGCGGGCTCCCTGCCTACAGTCTGCTTCTCTCTCTGCCTGTGTCTCTTCCTCTCTCTCTCTCCGTATCTCTCATGAATAAATAAATAAAATCTTAAAAAAAAAACATTTGAAAAAAAGAAATAAAAAGACAATAGGGAAATTTGAATATGGATTAGATGATTTATTATATATTTACTACATATCCTATGTTTGTTATACAGATTTATTACTTTTCTTAGGTGAGATAACCTAATTGTAGTTAAGGTGACATTCTTTAAAAATGCACATTCACATATTGAAGGGCAAAGCAACATGACGTCTCCAATTTATGATCCCGACATGCAGCTTGATCCCACCACCCTGAGATTACAACCCAAACAGAAATCAAGAGTCAGATGCTTAACAGACTAAGCCACCCAGTTGCTTCATAGCTGAAAGAAATTTTAAGAATAAAAATTACTCAAGGTTGAAATGACGAGGTTGTTGCTACACACCTATCGGAATGGCTAAAATGAAACATAGTGATAACATTAGGTGCTGGCAAAGATGCAGAGAAACCAGTCCCTCCTCCACCACTGGTGAGGATGTACAATGGTACAACCACTCTGAAAAAGAGTATGGTGGTCCTTTCTAAGACTTAAAATAGACCTATCATCAACCCAACAATCACAGTGAAGACAGATAATTACACAGGAACTTGTAAATGGGAATGTTCAATGCCGCTTTTTGCAGCTGATGGCCTTCAAAGGGTGAATGGTTAAACAAAGCATGGACTACTATACAGCAATTAAAAGGAACCCTAGATCCATGCAACTGTTCTCATGGACCTCAAGGAAATTGCACTGAGTGAAGAAACCAACTTCAAAAAGATACTGTATGATTCCATTTATGTAACGATCATGAAATAACATTATAACAGAGATGGAGAAGGGAGTAGTGGTGCCAAGCATTAGGGATATGGAGAGGAAGCTTTAGCTATAAAGGGTAACACAAGGGAGTCTGTGGCGATTCATAATAGAGCATGCTAGTGGTGGGTTATTTGTGAACATGTGACAAATTGCACAGAGCTATATACACACCAGGCAACAGATTCTTACATAAAACATTCTTACAATAAACACATGTAATTCGTGAAATCTAACTGGCCCTGGGGATTGTGCCAAAGTCAATTGCTTGGTTTTGGCCTTGTGCTGTATAGGGATTCTGGCATGGGAAGAGGGGCTAAAGAGTGTATAGACTTCCTGTGTGTCTCTTTATAATCTCCTGTAAATCTATAATTATTTCAAAATAAATTAAAAAAAAAAACTAACTTTAAGACTGTGTACTTTATCATAGTAAGACAGTATCCTGGGACGCCTGGGTGGCTCAGTGGTTAAGTGACTGCCTTCAGCTCAGGGCATGATTCTGGAGTTCCGGGAACAAGTCCTACATTGGGCTCCCTGCATAGAGCCTGCTTCTCCCTCTCCCTAAGTCTCTGCTTCCCTCCTGTGTCTCTCATGAATGATAAATAAAATCTTTTTTTTTTTTTTTAAAGACAGTATCCTTCAATTCTTATTGTCTGAGTGCTTTTATTAGAATGAGTGTTGAATTCTGTGAAAGGCTTTTCAGCATCTAGAGAAATAATCACGTCATTGTTCTTTATATTTAATAATGCTATATAAAACATTAATCAATTTTCTAATATTGAACCAAACTTGCATTCATGGACTACATCTCACTTGTTCATGGTATTTTATTATCTTTAAAATGAAATAAATAAATAAATAAAATCTTTTTTTAAAAAAAGAAAAAACACTCAAGAAGCAACCAGTTACCTAAAATAGTGACTGCTCATAAGCTACTTCCCATAAATGCAACAGAAATCTTTTAGCCATAAAATATTTGAGTTTTTATAAGAAGCCTATGTTATTGTAAATAAATTTTTGACAAGGGTGCCAAAACAATTCAATGAACAAAGAAGGGTATCTTTAACAATAGATGCTGGGACGCTAAAAGTATCAAGAGAGAGCCCAACCCTACAAAACATACAAAAATTGACTCAAAAAAGGATCAAAGACCTAAATGTAAGAGTTAAATATATAAACACAAGAATACATAAATCTTCATGACCTTGGAGCAGGCAACAGATTCTTACATATGACACCAAAGCATAAGCAACAACAACAAAAAACCCTAAACTTAAAATACGGAACTTTTTTGTTTCAAAGAAAGCTATCCAAAAAATGAAAAACCCACAGAATGGGAAAAAATACTTGCTAATCCTACATCTGAGATGGGTCAAGTGTCCAGGATATACAAAGAATTCTTACAACACAAGAAAACAACCCAATTAAAAAATGAGCTTCTCCTGTAAATCTTCTTTTCCAAAAAAGACATATAAGTGGCTAAGAAACACACAAAAAGAGGCTCAGCATTATTAAGTCAACAGGGAAGTGCAAATCAACTCACAAGGGCACCGCTTTACATCCATTAGGATGACTTTAATCAAAAAGACAAAAAAAAAAAAAAAAAAGACATAGTAACAAGTTGGAACCTTCATATACAGATGGTAGGAATGTAAAATGGTGAAGATACTTTGGAAAACAACCTGGCAGCTCCTCAAATGACTACAAGTATAGTGACCATATGACCTAGAAATTCTACTCCTGGGTATGACTCAAGAGCAATGGAAACCAAAAAAAAAAAAAAAAAAAAAAAAAAACCAAAAAAAAAAAAGGGAGGGGATCCCTGAGTGGCTCAGCAGTTTGGCGCCTGCCTTCGGTCCAGGGCATGATCCTGGAGTCCCGGGATCGAGTCCCACATCGGGCTTCTGCATGGAGCCTGCTTCTCCCTCTGCCTGTGTCTCTGCCTCACTCTTTCTCTGTGTGTCTCTCATGAATAAATAAATAAAATCCTTAAAAAAAAAAAAAAAAAAGAGCAATGGAAACCCCTATCCACACAAGAGCTTGTACACAGATGTTCACAGTACCCTTATTCAAAAATAAAAAGTGAAAACATTCAAATGTCCATAGGTAATAAATGAATAAAATGTGGTATACATCTACACAGTGGAATATTATTTAGCCTCAAAAAGGAGTGAAATATTGATTCATGCTACAACACGGATGAACCTTGAACACATTATGCTAAGAAAAAGAAGCCAGTCCAAGGCCACAAATGTCCAGCTACATTTATATGAAATGCCCGGAAAAGGCAAATCCATAAACACAAAAAGCCAGTTAGTGGTTGCAAGGAAAGAGAGGGGTGGAGAGTAACTGGTAATAGGTAAGAGTTTATTTCTTGGGTGATGAAATGTTCTGAAATTAAATGGTGGTGGTGGTTACACAACTCTGAACCACTAGATCTTATACTTTGAAAGGATGAATTTTAGGGGCACCTGGTTGACTCAGTAGGAAGAGCATATGACTCTTGATCTTGGGGTCATGAGTTTAAACCCCACATTGAGTGTAAAGATTACTAAAAAATAAATAAATAAACTTAAAAAAAGGATGAATTTTATAGCACACGTATTATATATCAATTCAAAAAATTATATATTGGAGTGTCTCAGTACTAAGTTGGTTAAGCATCCAACTCTTGATTTCAGCTCAGGTCATGATCTCACGATTGTGAGACTGAGTCCTGTGTTGAGGGTGCTTTCTTTCTCTCTCTCTCTCTATCTTAATCTAAAATAATAAGGGATCCCTGGGTGGCACAGAGGTTTGGCGCCTGCCTTTGGCCCAGGGCGCGATCCTGGAGACCTGGGATCGAATCCCATATCGGGCTCCCGGTGCATGGAGCCTGCTTCTTCCTCTGCCTGTGTCTCTGCCTCTCTCTCTCTCTCTCTCTCTGTGACTATCATAAATAAATAAATTTAAAAAAAATTTTTTTAAATAAATAAATAATAAATAAAATCTCAAGTAAATAAATAATAAAAATTTTATTTTATTTTATTATTATTTTTTAAAGATTTATTTATTTATTCATGATAGACATAGAGAGAGAGAGAGAGAGGCAGAGACACAAGAGGAGGGAGAAGCAGGCTCCATGCCGGGAACCCAACGCAGGACTCGATCCCGGGACTCCAGGATCGCGCCCTGGGCCAAAAGCAGGCGCCAAACCGCTGAGCCACCCAGGGATCCCCAATAAAATTTTTAAAATTATATATTGACTTTTAAAAAAGGAATAGCTCCATCTTTTGACTGGGAAAATGACCTTTTTCCAATTTTGAAACCTAATATCAGAAACACATCCCACAACACAACTACCTGAATTAATTACCTGAATAAGAAAGAAAATGTCAACAGCCTGGAAGTGTCCAAGGTGATCAATGTAAGTCTCCAAATACAAGTCAGACAACACCACCAAATGGACCAGAAACACAGTGCTCACGATGGCCATGGTGGCTGCTGAGGCTGTCAATGTCAAGAGGTAGAGGAGGAAGTACCTGGCGTTCCAGGCTCCAATGCAGTTGTTCACCCAAACACAGTGGTGGTCAAAACGGTGCACACACCTGTTACACACACCTGCACAGAAACAAGAATGCAACACTGAGTTAGTCCTTGATGAAAAATGAGACAAAAAGCACACTTACAGAGATGTTTAGACTGACTACGGGCAGTATGAGCTGGAAGAAATGGTGGCTGCTATCACCAAGCTCTTAAAACCGCAGTGTCCGGGCAGCCCTGGTGGCGCAGCGGTTTAGCGCCGCCTACAGCCTAGGGCGTGATCCTGGAGACCCTGGATCAAGTCCCACGTCAGGCTCTCTGCATGGGGCCTGCTTCTCCCTCTGCTTGTGTCTCTGCCTCTCTCTCTCTGTGTGTCTCTATGAATAAATAAATATTCTTTAATAAAAAAAAAGAATACTTTAAAAAAAATAAAAATAAAAAAATAAAAAAAAACTGCAGTGTCCAATGAAGTAGCCACGAGCCACAGGTGGGTATTAAGCACTTGAAATGTGGCTACAAGAAAAAATTTGGAAGAATATTCTGTTGATACTGATAAATTTAGAGTTCTTCAATTCATGCAATGCTCCTTTAAGTTCAACATGAGTAATACTGATATGACACAAGAGTTAGTGAACTTAACTTGGACAGATTTTTTTTTTTAAGATTTATTTATTTATTTATGATAGACACAGAGAGAGAGAGAGGCAGAGACACAGGCAGAGGGAGAAGCAGGCTCCATGCCCGGAGCCCGACATGGGACTCGATCCCGGGACTCCGGGACCGCGCCCTGGGCCAAAGGCAGGCACCAAACCGCTGAGCCACCCAGGGATCCCAGACAGACAGAATTTTAAAACTGAGGCTTTAAAGTCAAATCAAAAAAAAAAAAAAAAAAGTCAAATCAAAAAAAAAAAAAAAAAGTCAAATCAATTCTTCAGATAAAGACAAATTATTGAGGCACCTATGTGGCTCAGTTGGTTAAGCATCTGCCTTCAGCTCAGGTCATGATCTCAAGCTCCTGGAGTCAAGCCCTATACTGGGCTCCCTCTAAGCGGGGAATCTGCTTATCCCTCTCTCTCTGCCCCTCCACCCACTTGTGTAAGCATATGCACATTCTCTCTCAAATAAATAAAATCTTTTTTTTTTTTAAAGGTTGAACTGTTACATGGGTATTAAACAGAAATAATTTTTTGGTACTGATTCAGTAACCAAAAAACTTCTGAGAATTTCTAGAATAACTTGGGTAGGTGAATCTGCTCTTCTGACAGCAAATTTTATGAAATCTAAATACAGATCAAGTATTTCCAAGGAAAATTTAGTGTCTCAATTGAGATGTGCTGTAAATGGAAAATATGTATCAGATTTCAAAGACAGTATGAAAAAGAGAACATAAACTATCCCATGAATGATTTTTTTATACTGACTACACATTAAAATGATATTTTAGATATGTTAGGTTAAATAAAATATATAATTAAATCCAATGTTGCCTCATTTTACTTTTGTAATGTGGCTACTAGAAAATTTAAATCACATATGTGGCTCATGATATATTTTTGTTGGATGGCACTAGTCTAGAATCTTGGCTATTCCCCAGAAGAGTAGGTTCTGCCAGAGCTAAAATCTGCAAACACAACATCCCACAGAAATTCCTGCTGGGCCACATGCCCTACCACATGGCAAAGGAAGGGCTGTTCTGCCCAGGGCTGAGCTGCCCATTACACGAGAACATTAAGAACTTACCTCCAGTCATCTGAAAGAAACAATTTGGCCTCTACAAGCAGTGGCTGTCCCATGCTGGGAGACCAAGGGCCCTGCTTTTGGATTTCTGTAACATTCCCTTACTGAGAAAGCCCACATATTTGCTGTGCAAGGCTAGAGCTGGAGCAATTAAAGCCAAACTTACTGCAGTGTTTGGATCGTGCTGGTTTCCTTAAATTGCACGTAGAGCACTTCATATTCTTTAAGAACATCACTTCATCGAATTCATAAACTTGAAGAAACAGTAACTCATTTGCTTTCGTTATAGTACCTGAAAAAAGTAAGGACAAACATCAGTTCCAAGCAATATGGTTGACTAAACATTCACAAAATCTGTCCTGACAAAGTGCAACTAAGACTTCTATATTTAACATTCTAAATAACTCACTTTAAAATAAATAGCTTGGGATCTCTGGGTGGCGCAGCGGTTTGGCGCCTGCCTTTGGCCCAGGGCGCGATCCTGGAGACCCGGGATCGAATCCCACATCAGGCTCCCGGTGCATGGAGCCTGCTTCTCCCTCTGCCTGTGTCTCTGCCTCTCTCTCTCTCTCTCTCTGTGACTATCATAAATAAATAAAAATTAAAAAAAATAATAAATAAAATAAAATAAATAGCTTTACTGAGATACAATTCATAAACCCAATTCACCCATTTAAGGTACACAATTCAACAGTTTTTAGTATACTCACAGAGTTATGCAATGATCATCACAATCAATTTTATTTATTTATTTATTTTTTTTTTTTTTTTTAAGATTTATTTATTTATTCATGATAGACACAGAGAGAGAGAGAGAGAGGCAGAGACACAGGCAGAGGGAGAAGCAGGGTCCATGCCGGGAGCCCGATGTGGGACTCGATCCCGGGACTCCAGGATCGCGCCCTGGGCCAAAGGCAGGAGCTAAACCACCGAGCCACCCAGGGATCCCCCACAATCAATTTTAGAACATGTTTATCACTTTAAAAAGAAAGCCCTTAGGGGTGCTTGGGTGGCTCAGTTGGTTAAGTGCCTACCTTCAGTTTAAGTCATGATCCCAGGATCCTGGGGTCAAGTTCCACACTGGACTCCTCCTCAGGGCTCCCTGCTCTACAGAGAGTATGCTTCTCCCTCTCTCTCTGCTCCTCCCACTCTCCTCACTTGAGGTGTCTCTCTCTCTCTCTCTCTCTCAAATAAATAAATAAAATATATTTTTTAAGATTTTTATCTTAAAAAATCTTAAAAAAACTTAAAATCTTAAAAAAAACCTTTACTCTTAAAAAAAAGATTTTATTTATTTATTCATGAGAGAAACAAAGAGAGAGAGAGAAAGAGAGAGAGAGAGAGGCAGAGACACAGGCAGAGGGAGAAGCAGGCTCCACAAAGGAAGCCCAACGTGGGACTCGATCCCAGTCTCCAGGATCACGCCCTGGGCTGAAGGCAGCACTAAACCACTGAGCCACCCGGGCTGCCCTAAATAAAATCTTTAAAAAAAAAAAAAAAGGAAAAGAAAAGAAGAAAGAAAAGAAAAGAAAAGAAAAGAAAAGAAAAGAAAAGAAAAGAAAAGAAAAGAAAAGAAAAGAAAGAAACCCCTTAGCAGTCACCCCATTTCTCTTGAATCCTAGCTCTTGGCAATCACTATTCTGCTTTCCGTCTCCATGCATTTGCCTTGTTTGAATATTTCATATAAATGGAATCCTACAACTTGTGGTCTTTTGTATCTTGCTTCTTTCATTTAGCATAGTTTTTCAAGGTTCCTCTAAGTTCTAACATATATCACTCCTTCATTCCTTCCCGTTACAGAATACTGTTCCATGGAGAAGGCACATCACATTTACCTATTAACCAGTTGATGGACACTTGGTGCTTCAAGGACAGGAAAGCTTAAAAGTAAAGGCATGGAAAAAAGATACCAAGCAAATATCAATCCCCCCAGTCCCCCAAAAAAGGGTAAGGGGCACCTGGGTGGCTCAGTCAGTTAAGCATCTGACTCCTGATCTTGGCTCAGGTCACGATCTCAGAGTCGTGAGACTGAGCCCTGCATTGGGCTTCACACTGGGCATGGAGCCTGCTTAAGATTCTCTCTCTCCCTCTCCCCCTCTTAAAAAAATAAAAGTGTAATAATATTAATATCAGACAAAAAAAGAACAAAGAACAATACTAGTAACAAAGAGACAAATACCCACCATTTGCTTCAACGTGGATGGAACTGGAGGGTATTATGCTGAGTGAAGTAAGTCAATCGGAGGACAAACATTATATGTTCTCATTCATTTGGGGAATATAAATAATAGTGAAAGGGAATAGAAGGGGAGGGAGAGGAAATGTGTGGGAAATATCAGAAAGGGAGACAGAACATAAAGACACTCCTAACTCTGGGAAATGAACTAGGGGTGGTGGAAGGGGAGGAGGGTGGGGGGTGGGGGTGAATGGGTGACGGCACTGAGGGGGGGCACTTGACGGGATGAGCACTGGGTGTTATTCTGTATGTTGGTAAATTGAACACCAATAAAAAATAAATTTATTATAAAAAAATATTCAAGGAAAAAGGAATACCAATTCTAAACTTGAATGCAAATAATATAAAAATATATATTATATATACCTACACACACATACGCACATATACAACAGCTTCAAAATAAGTAAAGTCAAAACTGACTGCCAGAAGAAACCTCAAATCTATCATCAAAATGAGATAACATGGGACGCGTGGGTGGCTCAGCAGTTGAGCATATGCCTTTGGCTCAGGGCATGATCCCTGGATCTGGGATTGAGTCCCACATTGGGCTCCCTGCGTGGAGCCTGCTTTTCCCTCTGCCTATGTCTCTGCTTCTCTCTCTCTCTCTGTCTCTCATGAATAAATAAATAAAATCTTAAAAAAAAAAAGTTGAATAACAAAATGAGATAACATACTTCTCAGTAACTGAGCAACCAAAAAAATTAATACAAATATAAAAGATTTGAACATAATTAACAAACTTGATCTAATGGACTCACATGCTGTCTACACCAAGAACTAGAAAATACACACTCTTTCTTTCTTTTTTTTTTTAATGTTATTGCTGTGTTTTATCTTTTTTTTTTAAGACCTTTTATTTTATTTACTCAGAGATACAGAGCGAGAGAGAGAGGCAGAGACACAGGCAGAGGGAGAAGCAGGCTCCACACAGGGAGCCCGACGTGGGACTCGATCTCGGGTCTCCAGGATCACACCGTGGGTTGCAGGCGGCGCTAAACCACTGCGCCACCGAGGCTGCCCAAATACACACTCTTTCAAGCCCACAGGTCATTTACAAAAATAACACATAACTGGATATGATGCAATAAAATTTGTAAAAGAGGGGCAGCCCTGGTGGTGCAGCGGTTTAGCGCCGCCTGCAGCCCAGGGCTTGATCCTGGAGACCCTGGATTGAGTCCCACATCAGGTTCTCTGTATGATGCCTGCTTCTCCCTCTGCCTGTGTCTCTGCTTCTCTCTCTCTCTCTGTCTCTATGAATAAATAAATAAAATCTTTAAAAAAAAAATTGTAAAAGAAACAGAGCCATACAGACCACAAACTATATAACACAATTACTAGTGAAGCACCAAAAAATAAACTAAAAAAGTATATGGAAAATTTTAAGCAGTTCTAAATAATCTATGAATCATAGAAGAAAAAAATAAAATCAGAAGACAATCACAATGAAAAGATCATGAAAACACTACATATCTTATCTTTTACGAAGTCCCCAGAGGCCTCACTAGTCTGTAGCACTGCAAGAGTAAGGTTGATTGTCACCAGTCTCCATACCGAAAGCTTCAACTTACCAGGGTCACTTACACAGCTGAGAGTGAAAAACACCAGGTTTATAATCAGCAGAAAATAGGGCAGAAGAAGGTAACACAAGGAGAACTCCAGCTCTCGACAGTAGCCAAATATTTCCCAGGTGTATTCACTGTAAACCATCCCTTGCAAGATGAGGTGCAGGATAATGAAGGTGTGGTTTCTGAAAGGAAACGGGTACATGGCTTGTTCACAGGGCCTTCTTCATAAAGAAATTATATAATACTAAACTGAACCCAGAGCCAACCATGTCTTTTGAGCTTGAGATAATAGCAAGAATTACATAAGAAACAATGTGAGACAATTCTCATAGTACCTAGCAAGACTCAGTACTCAATAGATGCTATCTATTATTATCAACTTTTTTTTTTTAGGATTTTAATTATTTAGGGAGAGTGTGAGACCAGGGGAAGGGGCAGAGGGAGAGAGACTCTCAAGCAGACTCCAAGCTAAGTGTGGAGCTCAAAGCAGGGCTTAATCCCATGACTCTGAGATGATGACTTGAACCAAAATCAAGAGGTGGATGGCTCCACTGTCTGAGCCACCCAGGCACCCTTATTATCTTTATTAGGAATTGAGGTATCAGGATATATCTCTTCACAGAAATGCATGCAATATATTGCCACTCTAAATATTTCAGTGAAAACTCCAGAAATAAAAGGCAGATTATGAGGAGAGGTCCTGAACCTAGGACTCTTGATCCTTTCCAGCCTCCTTCCCCAAACCATGGCTGGAAACCAACAAGGAGCTTCCGGAAGCTAGAGGACAGCAACAATTAAAAATCAAACCAGGAAAGAAGATAGTATTTTTTTTAAAAGATTTTATGTACTTATTGCGGGGGGGGGGGAGGGGGGCAAAGGGAGGGGCAGAGGGAGAGAATCTTAAGCAGGCCCTGTGCCTAGCACAGAGTCTGACTTGGGGCTCAATCTCAGGACCCTAAGATCATGACCTGAGCTGAAACCAAGAGTCAGATGCTTAACCAATGAGCCATCTGGATGCCCCGAAAAGAAGATAGTATTTACTAAAAATTAAAAAAAAAAAAAAAGAAGATAGTATTTACACTCTGAAATATAAATACCGTGTACGGAAGAGGTAATGAAGCAATTTTGGCATAGCTCTCTGAAGGCATTTTGGAATTATACAGGAAATTATCTAAAACAAAAAAGAATTCATTGTCATTTGTCATTCCCCCACTCCCAAATTAGATGCTTCACTTTCAGCTGGTGATATTTGGTGATTTGCACTTTTGCATATGGGCAGAGAAGAGATTTAAGAGAGAATAAAATGCAGGGCTTCCCTCAGCCGGTCTTTCTCTAATGCCAGCTCCTCTGTTTTCACCTAACTCCAGAGAAAACACCATGTCAGGGTCTTCAGGCAAAGGAAGGAGAGCAGAGGAGCTGGATTAGGTAATGTTAATGTGAACTCCACTCCTTTCGTGCTTTGGGTTCAATCCTAGGTTCGAGTCCATCTGTAATCACTGGGCATTAGCCCAGGTTACCCTCCAAGTCAACCCCTTCCCAAAGGTTGATGACCTCAACTTTGCTCACTTTGATCCTTGAAGGAGTGTGGGCAGCCTGATGCTCAGCTCCTTAACCATACAGCTCCCTGTTCCACCCATCCAGCCCCTCCATGCAGACACTGTTCACATCCATGCCCAACTACAGGCATCAAATCCAGAGAAAAATAGCCAACCTTAAGAATGTTATCTTCTCTCAAAGCAACATCACAAGATTACTTTCAAAAGCAACAAAGCCCAGAAACTTTCAAAAATTACATAGCTGCCATAAGTGAAGTGAACAAATGAATAAAAATGGCATCTCCTTTTTGTTTCATCAGGGAACTGGTGAGCCTTTTAGATTGGTGGTAGTGAAAATCCAGTGTCTCCAAGATTCATCGTTACCTGTGCTCCTCCTCTGACTACACCTTTCAGGTAATGGGTTTTTGAGCAGATGCATACTGTAACAACACCAATCAGCACCAAAACCAGGTAGAACAAGAAGAGAACCAAGAAGTCCATCCTGAGGCTACAAAGAAACAGAAAGAGTGTGACTACTATTGAGGGATATATTCCATCGCACATATTCTCAGACATCAACTCCATAAATGGCTCCCAAAACAGAATTCATCAGCACTTACGCATGCACTGCTGAGGCCTCCCAGATGGTCCAGAGCTCCCTCTCCTTCAAGAATTTCCTAATCAAAATAAGAATTTCCTAATCAAACCACTGTGGTTTATTTAGGGCATCTCCTGCCTGCAAATTACCAAAAAAAAAGGGGGGGGGGATATGCAAAATGCATACATCTTCCCTCCTACCCATAACAAATCATCTTTGTACTTAAATATAAACTTGCATAGATATTGCTACCGAATGTATCCCAAAAGAATCTACTGACCATGCTACTGGTACAAGCATCGCCTAGTGGCAGTCCCAGGACTCACTCCCACGACTCACTCCCACAACAATCGTGGCTCACCCACGGGGACTAGAGTCAACACACAGGCTTGTATTAACTGGAAAAGGTTACTTTTGGCCTTAGCAGATATGATTCAGGCCCGGACTTCCACCTAAGATAACCAAACTACAAACTATTCACAAGATAAGACAGAGGAAACAAAGAAGAGCAATTCTCACGAGGCGATTCAGGGTCCCCGGCCTACGTAGTTCTCGTTTGGATAATTTTCTACTGGCAGCTAGGGCATTCCTTCTCTCAATATTCAAGGAGAATTCAAACAGCATCTCCTCTTGGGCAGCGGCATGTGCCTGGCACAACAGGTGGCACCCAAAGCTGCAGGAGGCATGGTTCTCCTAGAAGGCTGGATCTGGCTGCAGAGACATCGATAAAGCACTCACATAATAAAACAGGGTGGGAGTCAAAGGCGGTATAAACGGTGGAAAATAACTTGAAATGTTGAGATTCCCCCCCCCCCGCCCCCGCGCGCGGGGGTGTTGAGATCCAGCAGGGTGAACCGGGTTATACGACTTTGGCAGGAAAAGTTAATTGGGAAGAATAAGCCAGTACCCTCGGATCCCGGGTCCTATCCCTAATCCCTAAAGTGTCCACTCTGGCCACCGGACAGAATGCCTTTCCGAGGCTGCACTCTCCGAGGGTCCCGGCGGGTGGGCTTGGCCGAAGCTCTCCCCGGGGGCCGGGACCCTGAGTGGGAGGCGCGGTGCAGGCGGCGCCAAGGGGATACGGTGGGTAGCAGGGTGGAGGTGGGCGTGCGACCACACACACACACACACACACACACACACGGTGGAAGGGCGGATTAGGCAAGGAGACAGACGCCCCTGGGCCAACTAGTATCAAAAAACCCTCAAAGGCGGCCTTACCGCCGGAATGGGCCAACGGCCAGTCGCACCCAGGCGGTGCCTTCAAGGAGCTTCTCTAGACTTCCGGCGGGCCTGTGACCTCACTCGGGGCGCCGGCAGCCAAGCCGACTTCCGGCGGAAGTGCGGTCCAGCGGGCAGCTGCTGGGTCGGGCTTGCGGCTGGCGTTTGTTTGCCTTTCTGGGGGAGCTGTCACTAGCTGCCCGCCTTGGCTCCTCCAGAAGAGGAGGTCGGGTTTGAGGGACGGAAAAATCGCGCTTTGCAATACTATTGCCAGAAATCTTAGAAAAAGACGATCCTAAGCCAGTGCGGGTGTTGTGAAGCGCGCCGAGTAGAGCCCAGCCACGCGGGGACCCCGGCTGACCCATGGCGGGTACACTTAGGGGCGCCTCTGCCGTGTCTTCGCGATGGGCAGGACTAGCTTTGCTTTGTGTGCCAGTCGCCCCACTGGGATCTGTCCGAACCGTCCCCGTGTCTTTGCTCCTGCTGTCTCAAAACAGCTCTGAACGTCCTGCCCCTGGGAACAGTGACAATTGCTTGACTACAAACCTGGAGGATAAGAAGGAAGTCTGTTTAAGGATAGTTGGTCCGGGGGCGGAAAGAGCTGCTTCCAAACATAGCATCGAGAAGGCCCCTGTGGGGTGTCCCTTTGCTCCGAACCACTCTGAATCCGCGGAGACCAGTAGTCTATTCTTGATGCCTCTGAAGACCTGTCAAGCCTGTCCTCCCTTTGAAGGGGGACTGTCTGATCTCCAAACGCTAGCTTTCAGGCTCTTCTCTACCTACCCCAGCTTCTCGATTCCTTTTCTTTTTCCTTTTTAAGAAACTTACAAGCGGGGCGCCTTCTGGTACATGGTGTGCAAAGCCTTCATGAGCTCCCGGACACAGAACTGAGAAAATAAAACCTGCAAATCAGAAGCCGTGATGCCGCGGGGGGAATACTGGTTAGGGATGGAAGGTCATCCCATGTCCGGAGTGGGCTGCATCGCATCAGTGTCTCCAGCTGACTCATCACCCTGCTGATTAATTTTGAGCTGGTAGTTAAGTATTTGGGGTTACTTTTTTTGGCTCATCAATGCAGAACTGTATTTTTATCCCCATTCATTTTCCTCGGGATGGTTTCAGTGGAGACTTAACTTTGAATCTTGGTTTGATCACCTATAGCATTTTGCGCTGCGTTCTTTATTTTTTTTAAGATATATATATATATATATATATATATATATATATATATATATATATATGTTATTAATGAGAGGCAGAGAGAGAGCGCAGCAGAGACACAGGCAGAGGGAGAAGCAGACTCCATGCAGGGAACCGGACATGGGACTCGATCCCGGGTCTCCAGGATCACACCCTGGGCGGAAGGCGGCACTAAACTGCTGAGCCACCCGGGCTGCCCTGGGTTGTCTTTAATTATTTAAAATTTACACAAGAAATACAATGCTATGTTCATGTAAAAAAAAAAAAAACAACCAAACTACAAAACTGTTCCTTGAACACTGCCCCCAAATCCCAGTCCCTAGACAAAATTAATCATTTATTTGGGAGGTATGTACCTCCCAAAATTCTTTTAGATATTTATTCATAAATACTTTTTATGTATTTATTTATTTATTTTTAATTTTTTTTATTTATTTATGATAGTCACACACACACAGAGAGGCAGAGACACAGGCAGAGGGAGAAGCAGGCTCCATGCACCGGGAGCCCGACGTGGGATTCAATCCCTGGTCTCCAGGATCGCGCCCTGGGCCAAAGGCAGGCGCTAAACAGCTGCACCACCCAGGGATCCCAAATATTTTTTTTTTAAGATTTTATTTATTTATTTATTCATGAGAGACACAGAGAGAGGCAAAGACATAGGCAGAAGGAGAGCCTGATGCGGGACTTGATCCTGAGACTCCAGGATCACGCCCTGAGCCAAAGGCAGACGCTCAACCACTGAGCCACCCAGGTGTCCCATATTCATAAATATGTGAATTCAACACATATATATTGAGTACCCAATGTTTATAAACAAGTATGTAGTTCACTGTTGTTTACAGAAATGGCATTATACATAATGGTCCTCCATCTTCCTTTTTTGTTTTTTTATTCTCTTTTCAATATTGATGATCTTTCCATGTGTATGCCTACTGCTTTGTATTTACCTCATTATGGATATTTTATTACATAGCTGAGCCATAACTCATCTGCCAGGGTCCCACCTTCCTTTGTCTACAGGGGCTCTGCAGGTAGTAAATAAAGTGACAAGTAGAGCAAGTGTATTTTGTTATAAGCAGAAATAGCTATTTACGCAGACCAAATGATTCTTAACTTGAATTCCAGTGAGGCTTTTTTTTTTAAAGATTTTTATTTATTTGAGAAAGAGAGTGAAGAACAGAGAGAGCAAGAACATGAGCTGGGGTCAGGGAAGGAGCAAAGGGAGAAGCAGACTCCCTGCTGAGTCAGGAGCCCAATGCAGGGCTGGATCCCCAGACCCTGAAATCATGACCTGAGCCAAAGGCAGACACTTAACTGACTGAGCCACCTAGGTGTCTTAGTGTTTTAAAGATTTATTTGGTGGCGGGGGCGGGGGTGGGCAGAAGGAGAGAGAGAATCTCAGGTAGACTCAGTGCTGAGTACAGAGCTTGATATAAGGTTCAATCCCAGGACCCTGAGGTCACGACCTGAGCTGAAAACAAGAGTCAAATCCTCAACCTACTGTGCCACCCAAATGCCCTTTGAATGCCAGTGTTTTAAGAGTATTTGAAACCTGGATTTTTATAACATAAATCTAATTTCTGTACTGTTGGCAACTAATCCAAGATTTTAAAACACCGTTCGAGCTAAGCAGAACATATTCGCATGACAGGTTTAGGCCAAGGGCCACCAGTTTGCAGTATAACTGTTTTATGACTCAACATTTAGGTTCATTTCAGTTTTTGCTATTACAAACATTGCTGCAGTGGAAATACCTAAATGAGGTTCATTACATACAAGTAGCTATGTTTTTCTAGGGCAGCTACATGGACTAGAATGCCTGGGCTAAAGAATATGTAGGCATTTTAATTTTAATAAATACTATTAAATTGCTCTTCAGCCACAAATGTCTGAGAGTGTCTGTCTCTCCAAACCCTTACCAACATTTAAAAGATCAGTTCCAAAAAATAAAAAATAAAAAATAAAAATAAAAGATCAGTTCCTTTAATATTTACCGTTCTAATAGATGAAATGACATTTTATTTACTTGCTTAACAAACATTTTCTTAGGGATTCCTGTGTTCCAAGGTACTGTGCTAAGGACTTAAAAAAAATTTAAGCATTTATAATTTAACCTTTATAGGAACTCAGTGAGATAAGGAGTATTATTATGCCACTTTTACAGATGAGGAAACAGAGGCACAGAAAAGTTAAATTTTCTTAGGGAACTGGAAAGTATTAGAGCCACAATTCAAACTCAGACCATTGGGCTAAGAATCAGTTGATGTTCTCAATTACTGTGCTGGGCTATCTTAATTACCACTGGCCAGTTTCTAGTGATGAATAGCTTATGTATTTGTTAGCCAATAATCTTTCCTCTATTGTGAATTGCTTAAATTATCCTTTGCCGTTTTTATTTGAGTTGTTTATGATTTTCTTGTTGCTTGGCAATACTTGTTTACGTATTTTATGTATTTGTTAAGGTACAGGCTAGTTGCTGCTTTTGGTTTAGGGAAACACACACACACACGCACGCACACACAAAGCAAACTCCAAGACAAGGATTGGATATGAGTGGTTTGTTTTTGGAGACATCCCCAAGAAATATGTTGAGATATTGCTAAGAAAAGAGTAGAAAGCCAAGAAAGCAGATGTTGATGAGTAGAGGTGGGCATCTGGGGCTCAAGTCCCACCAGGGATCCTCTAAGAGACTCCATAGGCTGTGCCTCAGAATTATTCCAATGAGGGACAAAGCAGCAGGGGTCTTCACCCAACCACTCCTGGGGCAGTGATTCCCTAGTCTTTCTGGCCTGCCCACACAGAGGCCAACGCAGCCCCTAGCAGAGAACCCTCTCGGGCAGAGACTCAGAAAACCATCAACGTACAGGAACCATCTGCAGGTGGCCTCTATGTGGGCTGTGGGAATATAGGCGGCACACCTACCATGTCTGTATGCTGTTGTAACAGAGAGACTCCCCAAAATAATGGCTTAGATAGGAAAGACGTCTATAATCCAGAGGTAGGTGGCAGTCCAGCAGCAGTAGGCAGTTCTGTTTCAGGAGATCCACAAGATCACACAAAGACCCAGATTCTTTCTATCCTGTTCTCTACCACTAGGCACAGATTCCCAAACTTTCTCTGTACATAGCACCCTTAAGTGCCTTATAAATCTTTCCACAGTGGCACCTGGATGATTTTGTCAGTTAAGAATTTGGCTCAGTTCATGATCCCAGGGTCTTGGGATTGAGCCCCACATCGGGCTCCCTGCTCAGTGGGGAGCCTGTTTCTCCTCCTTGCTTGTGCTCTCTCTCAAATAAATAAATAAATAACATCTTTATTTTAAAATATTTTTTCCACAAAGCTCCTCAGCCAAAAGAAATACCCAACAGTCCCATATATTAAATGATGAGCTCTAAACAACTTAATAAATATTTATGTTCTTTTTTTAAAAGATTTTATTTATTTATTAATGAAAGACACACAGAAAGAAAGGCAGAGACGTAGGCAGAGGAGAAGCAGGCTCCAGGCAGGGAGCCTGATGTGGGACTCCATCCTGAGACCACGGATCATGCCCTGAGCCAGGGGCAGATAACCGCTGAGCCACTCAGGCGTTCCAAATATTTATGTTCTAACAACTTCATGCCCCTGGCACAGTTGATCAAACTTTAAAATCAGACTGTAAATCACCCTTCTCTATTTCTTCTAGATAGATTTCTCATATCTATCAACATAGATACTCCAGTAGCAATTGCTTTCTAAATCCATATTCTCAAAGATGCGCTATTGGGAATTTAATAGTCTAACATTGAAAATGTGAACTGGTTCAAGCTGTCATTTCATGCACAACATAGATGTAGCCTTACTTCCTCAAACTGTTAGCTATCCTTCAGCACCCCTATGAGTTCACTGTGGTACCCCACGGCACCTTGTGCACACTTTGGAAACACAGCACTAGGGTGGTGTCCGTGCCCCAAGGTCACCACCTTTAAGCCCCTGAGAAAAGGGAAGAAGGAAAGGAAAGAAAGGCTGTTTATCCTTGAGAATAGAGCTTGTAAGTTACACTTAGCTTTTCTTGGTCAGATTCCACACACACACACACCTTCCCGACCAACCCCCCACACACACGCACACAGGAACTTAGTCACATGGCCAAAGGGGAGCTGAGAAATGTAGTCTCTGGCTGTGCTGCCATGTGTTCAACTAACACTTGGTAGGCTGTTATTACCAAAAGGAAAAATAGACATTCTCTATCACAGTCTGAATATTAAACCTTTGTCTCTGACATGAATTCCAAATATGTTCTTCTGTATGTCACATATGTGTTAACTTGGCTCATGGCGTCTTTGTCATACAGAAATTTTAAATTCTGAAATACATTTATCAGGCTTTTCTTTTGTGGCTTTAAAAAATATTTATTTATTTATTTATTTATTTATTTATTTATTTATTTATTTATTTATTTATTTATTTTAGACATAGAGAAAAAGAGAGAGGCAGAGACACAGGCAGAGGGAGAAGCAGGCTCCATGCAGGGAGCCCGACGTGAGACTTGATCCCGGGACTCCAGGATCGCACCCTGGGCCAAAGGCAGGCGCCAAACTGCTGAGCCACCCAGGGATCCCCTTTTAAAAATCTTATTTTTAAAGATTATATTTATTTATTTGACAGAGAGAGAGCACAAGCAGGGAAAGTGGCAGACAGAGTGGGAGAAGCAGGCTTCCTGCAGAGCAAGGAACCCAATGTGGGACTCAATCCCAGGACCCTGGGATCGTGGCCAGGGCCAAAGCCAAACACCTAACCAACTAAGCCACTCAGGCACCCTTAAAAATCATATTTAAAAAGATATTCTTGGGCAGCCCAGGTGGCTCAGCAGTTTAGCGCCGACTTTAGCCCAGGGCCTGATCCTGGGGATCCTGGATCGAGTCTTACGTCAGTCTCCCTGCCTGGATCCTGCCTCTCCCTCTGCCTCTGCCTCTCTCTCTCTCTGTCTGTCTCTCATGAATAAATAAATAAAATATTTAAAATATATATATTCTTTACTCCAAAATTACACATACATACACACAGATACACACGAATTGACAAATATATTCTCCAATGTTTTCTCCTAGTTGATTTATACTTTTATCTCTAATTCATCTGGAATTTCTCCCTGTGATGGCTGAGATAATTTCAGAAGGGAAGGGGGGACACTTAAAGTATGTAACCAAGGCATGATATATTTATCAAACTTTTAACTGCCTTCTAACTCACATCCCAGCTTTACATGACACTCTTGTGCACATACATGGTTTGACGGACACGGCTTTCCCACTCAATATGTAAGCCAGACACCTCCAAGCTCTTTGGGTAGGCACAAACTACCCCCAGCTCTAGGGGTGGGACTTAATTGGTATCAGCCAATCAGGGTAGTCCTGTCCTTTCTAATCACAATAATTTTTCAAAACAAAAGCTAGCCTCTGGAATGCGAGGGACGCAATTAGAATGAAGTGAGGATTCCGAAGCAGTGATGGTGCTTCCTCTCCTCTAGATTGAATAAAGATATTAAAGAGGAAGCCTGTAGCTTCACTTCTTCTATCTTGGGACTAGAAGGAAAGCCAGTCCAAGGATGAAGCCTACCCTCTGGGGAGGGCAGACCTGAGAGAGGCACAGAGAAATGAAGTCAGAGCCCTGAGCAAACTGTACCTGAAGCTTACACTACGTCTGGACTTCACAGTTAGAGGAGCCAAAAGTCCCTTTTATTTTTTTAAAGAGGTTATTTATTTATTTTAGAGAGAAACAGAGAGTGTGAGTAGGGGGAAGGGTGGAGGGAGAAGGGGTGAAAGAACCCCAAAGAGACTCTGCACCAAGCACAGTGCCTGACCCAGGCTCATTCCCAGGACCCTGAGAACATGACCCCAGGTGAAATCAAAAGTCAGATGCTTAACTGACTGAACCACCCAGGCTCCCCAGTTCCCTTTATTTTTTAAAACCATGTGGAGAGGGGGGATCCCTGGGTGGCTCAGCGGTTTGGCGCCTGCCTTCGGCCCAGGGTGTGATCCAGAAGTCCTGGGATCGAGTCCCACATCAGGCTCCCTGCATGGAGCCTGCTTCTCCCACTGCCTGTGTCTCTATCTCTGTCTCTCTTTCTCTCTCTGTGTCTCTCATGAATAAATAAATAAAATCTTAAAAAAAAAAAACACCACCACCATGTGGAGTTATATCTTCTGTAACTTGCAACTTAAAATATCCTAATCCTAACAAAAACATGTAGTCATTCAGTTTTTTCCCCCACCTCATATTTTTCTTTTTAAACTCCTTTACACTTTATGGAAATATATAAATAACAGTGAAGGAAAAGTCTCTATTTGCTATCTGAAGTGCTACTTTATTATTGTGCATTTCTATAAACACATGAATTTTATATACTCATTTAAATGGCTTACATAGAATTGTAGTATCCAGTTTTTGAGTTTTGCTCCTTTAGTCTATCATAAGTGCTTTTCTCTATCTAGACAGTATTAATTATTATCCAGGGATGCAATAAAATGAACTCAATATTGTTGGACATTTGTATGATTGTCTACTTTTTAATATTATAGTTTTGCAAGTAGCACATTCATAGCTTTTTGTTTTCAATTGAATTACTTTCTCAGGATAAAGCTCTCGGTAGTTTGTCAGTTCCCGAAACTCAAGTGTTTCTGGCATTTTACTCTTTCCCTCTGATCTTCAAAACCTCCAAGCATGAACCTTGACACTTATATTTTATAAATAGCATAGAAGAAAGCACTGCTTAAGCCTTAAATCAAAATTTGAATTCAAATGTGATAGAAGAATTGTATCGCCTGTAAAACATGTGGCAAAGAATTTATCCTTGGAGTGTTCCTAAACCCTCCTGTCAGCCCCTGAAACTGGACCTGTGCTATCAGTTTTTTACCTGCTGCAAGATCGGTTGACAGGATCAACCACCTTTTATACCATGATCTCTTGTCCCCAAGGGAATGACTGAGGCAATACTTTGGAAATGTGATGCAGGACTTCATAGCTACTGTTGCAACAGACAAATAGCCCGAGGCTTGTTCACAATCAGTGATTTATTGGTCAGGAGGAATTTTACAATGGAGGAAAAAAGAACAATTTAAAAAGGGACATAACACAAGTATTTTCATTGGAAGGCAAGAATTGGATCTTTATTTGTTTACTATTATATCAGTAGCAATTATTTAATGCCTAGCTCATAACAGATGCTCAATAAAAACTGTTGCACGAATGCAAGAAAAAGGATGAAATCTACCCACAGGAAACCAATATCCTGGACATCACCAAAACATGGAGTCCTCCCACCAGTCCCTAGGGCCATGTGTTGCACCATTGACCTGCTTGGAACACAATGTAGCTTATACTTTTAAATTTCCATTTGGCCTTTGCTACTTTGATTGCTGTCCCTTAAAGCAACTATGTTCAGCTACCAGGTCAAGGGGAATTGCCAGAGCAGAACCTCCATGTCCTGGTCACTCTGAATTGGTCTTGACCTGGTACACTGCTGAGCTCTCCTCACCAAAATGCTCTGTTACTGTGCTCACCAATACCGCAGTTTACCATCAGCTGTGGTATCTCTCAAACAAGAGTATAAGTACACTTATACTCAAAAATCATCTTGGAATCTCTGGGTGGCGCAGCGGTTTGGCGCCTGCCTTTGGCCCAGGGCGTGATCCTGAGACCCACGATCGAATCCCACATTGGGCTCCCGGTGCATGGAGCCTGCTTCTCCCTCTGCCTGTGTCTCTGCCTCTCTCTCTCTCTGTGACTATCATAAATAAATAAAAATTTTAAAAAAATCATCTCTTGCTCATCTGAAATTCAAATTTACTGGGTGCTTTATATTTCTATTTGCTAAATGTGGAGATCCTATCTCCAGCCACCATCTTAAAGCCTCTCAATAGAGATTCTAGTTTTCTGCTTTTGTCGAGGCTGAGAATTAGTCTCACAATTGGAATTGGAATCAGCTAGGCATGCTGAGCAAAAGGAGCATCCAGCCCTGGACATTGAGCTGGGGCTGAATTGTCTCAGGACAACCGCTGAGACATTTCATCTGACAACCTAGAGAAAAGGCAGACAAGCAAGAAATTACAGCCAGGCTGATGGAGGATGGCCCCTCCATATAAAGTACACAATTTGTGCTCCACTTGTTTTATTTGTATGTCACACATAGAGAGGGTGGAGGAGGACAAGGGACAATATTGTGAATGCTGTCTCAACTGTGGGGAAGAAATGATGATACTTCATGGTAATGAGACAGGGAAACTGAAAAAACTGCTTTTTTGCCCCTTTTCCTACTTCTGTTCTTGTTAGGACCTGCACTCCTGCCCTACACATGGCTTATAGTAATGACAACGTATGACCTTATAAAGGTCAAGGAGTTAATGATTTCTCTGGAGCCTTCCAGCAAAATAGATAACACCTAAGGACTGACTGAATGAGGTTGTCCTGTACATTTTCCAAGACCACTGACTCCAGACCCCTTGAAACCAAGACCCCTAGCTTCAGGGCATAAGTGACTTATGAAAGACACCTGAGCCCTCATCCTTGTTTTGACCAGTTCCTGGATGCCTGAGAGGACACGTATGCCAGACCCCCATCCTCAATAAAAACCACAGGCCCCAAGTAAAGACAAGGCTCATCCTCCTATTCCATTCCAAGTGTCCTAGACTCTCCATCTGTATCCCCTCTATCTATATCTTCAATAAACTCTGCTCTCACTTCTCCCCGGCTTACATTTGATTTTTGCATGTCATCCTTGCGCAGGGGCCACGCTAATCTTCTCTGTATCGTTCCAATTTTAGTATATGTGCTGCCAAAGCGAGCACTTACATTTGATTTTTATCCTGCACGAAGCCAAGGACCCTCTCAGCTGGTCCTGCGGGACCCCTTCTGGGTCCTCAAACCTGATGTAGCCTGCCTACAAACTGATGTAGCCTGCCTACATCAGTTAGTGCCCCAGAGTCACTCTGGACACCAAGTGAATTGGGACTGACATTGGACTCTGTGAAGCATAGATATGAATGTCATTTCAGGAAGAAATTCAGAATGAGAATATTGGATGGGAAGTTGTGTAGGGGTTATGAGTATGAGCTCAGGAGTCAGGCTTCCTGAGTTCCAGTCCAGGATCCATCTCTTCTAGCTGTGTGGTTTTTAGGACAGTTACTCAACCTCTCTGTCTTGATTTCCTCATGACATAAGAGAATCTACCTCAAAGGGTTGTTGTGAAGATGAAATGAGATAATGCAGACATGTAAAACACATTCAATCAAATTTTGGCTGCTGGCATAATAGTTAACAAACGTGATCCATACAGAAGAACAAAATGGGAAGTATTTCTGCCACAAGAGGTTTGAGGTATCAAAGTTCTTTATGCTGCAAGTAATAGCCCACCTCAAACCGGATCAAATAATGAAGGACTCTTCCTGGCCTCTGTGACCACAATGTTCAGAGATGGGGCAGGCTTCAGAAATGGTTTGAATCAGTGGCTCAATGGCATCATCAAGGTCAGAAGTTCTTTTTGTTCCTCACTCCGTCACTCAAGTATCAGCTTCATTCCTCAGACTAGCTTTCCTCCTTGTGGTGGGATGGCTGCCAGCCACCCCTGGGGCTTCATGCTTCCACATTCACTTCTTTTTTTTTAAAGATTTTATTTATTTATTCGAGAAACAGAGAGAGAGAGGCAGAGATAAAGGCAGAGGGAGAAGCAGGCTCCATGCTGGAAGCCCGACGTGGGACTCGATCCAGGTCTCCAGGATCACGCCCTGGGCTGAAGGCAGTGCTAAACCGCTAAGCCACCCAGGCTGCCCATCCACATTCGCTTCTAATAAAAGGAGAATGGGGAGGGTTGCCCTGGTGTTCCCAGTAGGAGTGCTAAAATTCACTCTGACTTGAGTCATGGGCTCCCTCCGGAACCAATGACGGGGCCAGGAGGATGGAAAGCACCATTTGGTGAGTTAAATGAAGCCCTCCTGCCAAAGCTTCAGGAGGAATCAGTTTCTCCTGAACCAGGGGCTGCTGTTCAGGAGAGAGGAAGATTCCAGATGCAGACCTGGTAATACTAGAAAGGGGCATGGATGCTGGGTAGGCACTCAGGAAGTGGGCATCTAATAAGTTGTTGTATCTGGAATGATAGCAATATGTCAAAAGTGTCCCCCCATATTAGATAAAGCCCCGAATGAATGAGAAGTGCAACCATGAAAACACCAGCTGCTTGGGACATGGCAGGAGTGTATGTTTGGTGGATGTCCTTCGTTTCCCAGACGCAAAGGCAAATCTATTAATAAAATTCCTTCCTGGCAGCTGTCTCCTGGTGTAGATTCAAGGAAATGTATATTCAAAGGAAAGGGGAGGAAATTTTAGCCACAAAGCTGCAGTCACTAGTGCTGCAAGGTCACCCAGAACGGATGCAGTTCCTTAGGATGAGCAAAAAGGTGTAAAGAGAGAAGAGGCAGAGGCTCTCTGATATCACAGGCCAGAAGCAGAGGAGGAGCTGGCAAAGAAGGCCAAGTTAGGATGGTCAATCCAATTTGAGAATGAAGAAAGAGGACCACCATGGAAACCAAATAGAGGAAGTGTTTGCTAATTTCTTCAGGGAGGCTGGAAAAGCAGAGGGCTTTGGATGGGCCTGGAATAAGTGTCTCACTGGATCCATGAAATGTCCCTGGAGAACCTCTTATCCTGCCTTCAGTAATGACAGTGAACTAGTCCACCAGGTTCTGATGGCTCCTCTGGGTCAGGAAGCCACCAAGGCAACTCCTCTTCAGAGCCTGTTACCAATGGTGCATCACTGACTAGGAGCTCCAGAATGAGCAGGATTAGCAGCTTACAAACTTTGCAGCCTGGGACCTCTGCGTCTCCAGTATCAGGAGTGCTTCTGAACATTAGTCCAAAGCAAGGGACCAGAGGGAGAGGCATCTGGGACACACAGTTTGTCACACATACAAACAGTGACGTGGTTTGTTACCATAGCTAGCATTAATTACTCTGACTCTGGGCAGCCCCGGTGGCTCAGCGGTTTAGTGCTGCCTTTAGCCCAGGGCGTGATCCTGAAGACCTGGGATCGAGTCCTGCATCAGGCTTCCTGCATGGAGCCTGATTCCCTCTCTCTCTCTCTCTCTCTCTCTCTCTGTGTGTGTGTGTGTGTTTCTCATGAATAAATAATCTTTAAAAAATAATAATAATTACTTTGACTCTGATGGTGCTCCTAAGAGTGGGGTGGAGCTTGTGCAGCTGATAGGAGTTCACACTGTGCTGAATGTAACCTTCTTTGGTTTTCCGTAACTGGATTTAGCTTGGCTTCAGTAACCCAGGTTCCAATGAGGCAGTGAGTCGCTCCTCCAAGCCTCCCTTGTGAGTCTCTCCTCCATGCCCTCAGCTCAAACTCTTCCTTTGGGTGTGAAAGAGGTTCTTGATCGCTGTGCAAGCAGTCCCATTCTATGGTTTATAGTGTAAACCATAAGCTTTTGCAATTCTATTTTTTCCTCTCCAAAGTCCCCAATTTGACACCAAAAAATTAGTTTGGCTTTCAGACAGTTGTCTTTTCAAAAGACACTGAAGTCTACATAGGAAGTTGAAAAACAGATAGGTGGCTCCTCTAGGGCTCAATCTCCCCCTCCACTGGCCCTCTCAGAACTCCCTTCCCCCACCAATTACCTTGATTATTGGGGGAAGAGCAGTGGATAAAAGGAATGAGAAGAGCGACTTCTCAATATCACAGACTATTCTCCACCACGTTTATTTACATCTCCCTAATTTATTTCAGATAGGACTAGAGATGGTTCACCTAGATATGCAGAACAAGATAAAGTATCTTCAATGTGAGTAGAGGAGAAACAGACAAAAGGGAAGTGAACATAAGAAAGATGAGGTGCTCCATGGGCTGATCTCACTTCTGTTGTGGAAGCAGGGTTCTGGGAGAGGCTCCCACTAGCATGTGGCTCACAAACTACCTCTACATTGCAACTTCAGGCCCAAGACCTGATGAGTGCTGAGCAGTGTCAGGCCTGCCTGGACCTGGACATAGCAGCTGCTTCGTTCATCATTATTGTACTGCTAACACTTCCAATGGTATGGCAGTGGAATTTACTAACCCAAATTCTGTTCACCATGCCACCCTCCTCTTCAAAGAATGATCCCAACAAACCTGCTCCTTAATTCACATCAGACTATAGTCAAGAAAGCCCCCAACTCTTGCCACTTTATTGCTAAGCCAATTCTCCTGTCTTGTTAGATTGAAATGATGTCACAACCAACATCCCTGACTGCAGGGCTGAGTCTCCACTCATGGTCTTCCCCAGCAACCCAACATTTGCAAGCTGGGTAGAAAAATTCATGTCCTCATCTGTGGTAGAGACCATGCCAGATGTTTGCTACAGTATCTCCTTTTCCTAGGCACAGGGGAAGACTACCTCTCTCAAGCTCCTTTGAAGTTCATTCTGGGTATTAAAAAAGTGGGCAAAAGAAAAGTAGGTCACTTCTACACTGGGCCTTAAAATATTCTTGCACAGTCCTCTGGCAATCCCCTGCCCTTCTGCAGTAACCCTGGAGAAGCAACCACATGTATAAGATGTCAGTACAGGGCAGCCCCATGGCGCAGCGGTTTAGCGCCGCCTGCAGCCCAGGGCGTGATCCTGGAGACCGTGGATCGAGTCCCACGTCAGGCTCTCTGTATGATGCCTGCTTCTCCCTCTGCCTGTGTCTCTGCCTCTCTCTCTCTGTCTCTATGAATAAATAAATAAACTCTTAAAAAAAAGATGTCAGTACAAGATGGAAGGATCAAGAACCCCGTGGACTTTCTTGGAGGAAGCCCTGCCCCCAACCCAGGAGAGCCATCCAACCCACACTGGACAGTGATGTAAGTGATAAATGAAATTTCATTATGTTAAGCCACTGAGATTTGATGTTGTTTCTTACAACAGCTAGCATTAATCACCTTGACTAAGTTGATTACTAAGTGGTACTAACACTACCAAGTTGCTGATGAAAGCCATAGCATGGCCCCATGGAAGTCATTAAAATGCCCTCAAGATGCCATTATGTCATCAGTCAACTTCAGTTCTCCTGTCATGGGTAGGGACAATCATCTTGTCCAACCCCTCCATCCCCCAAGCAGGTAGTCTCCTATTCCCTGCCTCAGTCACCTGAGGATATTGTGCAGATATACTCAGAGGCTTTGAGTAGTAGGACATGACAGGACTACAAGATATTAATGCCTAGTTTGGTCTCTGTCTACTCAGTCCAAAGTGGCTGGATATGACAGGTGGACTTGGCATGGGCAAAGGACACCAGCTAATTTTAAACTTATGTCTGGGTTTTCCCAATCAATTCTTTTCTGCCCCTCCCCCCTCCAGTCTCCTTAGCCAAACCACTTACCCAGCTCTCAACACAACACCTCCTGAAGGAGGAATCTTTTAGCCAAACTCTGATAAAATTTCACTGTGCAGTGCATTAATTTGCTAAGGTACCATAATAGAATACCACAGACCGTGTGGCCTTTTTTTAAAAAGATTTATTTATTTATTTATTTATTTATTTATTTATTTATTTATTCATTCATTCATTCATTCATTCATTCATTCATTCATGAGAGACGCACAGAGAGAGGCAGAGACATAGGCAGAGGAAGAAGCAGGCTCCCAGTGGGGAGCCCGATGTGGGACTCCATCCCAGGACCCCTGGATCACGACCTGAGCCAAAGGCGGATGCTCAACCACTGAGCCACCCAGGTGCCCCTGAGTGGCTTAAACAATAGAAATTTATTTTCTCTCAGCTCTGGAGGTAGGAAGTCTGGATCAAGATGTTAGCAGGCTTGGTTTCTCCTGGGGCTTGTAGATGGCCATCTTCTCGCTGTGTCCTCACATAGTCTTTCCTGAGTGAATGCACATCCTTGGTGTCTCTTTATGTCCAAATTTCCCGTTCTTGTAGAGAAAGCAGCCATGCTGGGTTGGCCCCCACCCTAACAGTCTCATTTTTACTCCATTACCTCTTGAAAGGAGATAGTCACATTTTGAGGTTCTGAGGGTTAGAAATTCAACATCTGGACTGGAAGGGACAAATTCAGTCCATAACAATCAGGATCCATTCTATGGTGTTCACAGTCATATTTCTGTGGATTATTTAAGAGAAAAAAAAAAAGCCTGTTCTCATAGAAGAGTCAGATCAATGACAACACAGTCTTTACAGGGCATCAAGATTGGACTGGATGTTTTCCACAGTTTTCTAGAAGAAAAAAATTGGGAGAAAATCTCTATACCACCTTGGGTTTGGTGATGAGTTTCTAGATACAACAGCAAAAGCATAATACCCCCACCCAAATCTAATAAACTGGACTTTATTAAATTTAAAAACTTTGCTCTGTGAATAGCACTGTTAAGAGAATGAAAATACAAGTTACCTACTGTGAAAAAATATTTGTAAATCACACTGCAGATAAAGGACTTGTATCCAAAATACACAGGTTTAAAAAAAAAACTCTGATAACTCAACAATTACAAAAATTTTAATAGGCAAAATATCTAAACAGATACCTCACCAAAGAAGATATACAAGTGGCAAATAAGTATATGAAAAGATGCTCAACATCATTTAACATTGGATAAAAAAAAAAAACAAAAAACAATGAGGGAATCCCCGGGTGGCTCAGTGGTTTAGTGCCTGCCTTTGGCCCAGGGCGCGATCCTGGAGTCCCGGGATCGAGTTCCGGGATTGAGTCTCGAGTTTCGCGTCGGGCTCCCGGCATAGAGCCTGTTTCTCCCTCCTCCTGTGTCTCTGCCTCTCTCTCTCTCTCTCTCTCATGAATAAATAAAATAAATCTTTAAAAAAAAAGAAAAAAAAAACAATGAAAACAATGAGAGACACACACACACTAAAGTCCCAAATAACCTTTAGACCACCAATTGCCCACAACAATGTGGAGCAACAGAAACTCTTCATTTGTTGCTGGCAGGTTGCAAAATGGTGCAGCCACTTTGGAGACAGTTTGACAGTTTGAGAAAACTAAACTTTGTTTAACTGTAATCATACAACAATTGTACTATATATTTGCTCAACTGATTGGAAAGTTATGTCTGCCCTAAAACCTGTCTGTGATTTATTCATTATTGCCAAAAACTAGAAGCAATCAAGATGTCCTTTCATAGGTGAATGGGTAAAGAAATTGCGGTACATCCATACAATGGAATGATACCAAAAAAAAAAAAAAAGAGCTATCAAGACACAGAAACATGGATGAATATTGCTAGGTGCAAAAAGGACAGTCTGAAAGGCTACGTATCATATGATTGCATTTATGTGACAATCTAGAAAGGGCAAAACTATAGAGATATCACTTTATAAAGAGATTGGTGGCTGCCAGAAGATGGGGGGGCGGGCAGGGGCAGAGAGATTGAGTGGATGAAGCACAGAAACTATTCTAGGGTGGTGACACAGTAATGGCAGATAAATGCCATCACACACTTGTCAGAATCCATAAGCAGTTATAGCACAAAGAGTGACCTTCAATGTATGCAAATTTAAAAATCTCCTAGCAAGTTGGGGCATCCTAAGATGAAAGACAGAATGTGACCGAAAGAATGTAACTGCATTACAAATGTCTAAGGTAACCTCAGTGAGGGGGACAAAACGAAAGGGTGCTGAACTGAGTAAATGTGGGACCAGTTGGAGACCACATGGCTAGGGGAGCATGTGTGTGCTTGCCATCAGTGACCCAGCCGAGAAGCAATGACATCCCAGAAGCAATGAACACATCCAGTGCCCAGAACTTAGTTTTGAATATTATTCCCTCCTCTTCCAAGTAAATCAAAGCACCTTGGAGAAATGGCTGATTCTAGGGCTGGGATGACCCTGGGACCAACTTGTCACGCCAATTGTAAAACGCACATATGCACACATACCACACACACACAGAGCAATGGAGACTTGCCAAAGGAGCACAGGAGTGAGCTAAAAGAGACTCCCCTAGCCAAAGATGGAACAATATGAGCAACAAAATAACTTAGTGCTAGATTATAACCCAAAGTATAAAATAAATATCCATAAATCCATACTGATATAAATAAATGATCAAATAAATAGGGGAGAAGAGACATATCTCCCATGCATAAGGATTCCAAATAATTTATGTTGAGCATAACTCTACCTTCTTAAGTGTGGACTGCACACAGTGACTGTCTTCCAACGAAGACAGTATTAAGGAGTGGGGGTCACAGTACTTTACAGTGGAGAAACTGACAAATCCAACCTCAGATAGATGATCAAGGTTAACAGCATGTAAATCAGGCTTTTAGCATGTGCCATTGATAAGATGTGATGAGAATGACGTTTTTTATTAAGATTTTATTTATTTGAGAGAGAGAGAGAAAGAAAGAGAGAGATAGAAGGAGCAGGGGGGAGGGGCAGGGGGGGAGAGGGAGAAGCAGACCCCTGCTGAGCAGAGAGCCTGATATCTGAGCAGAGAGACTTTTGTTACCAGCTTCTTTCACTTAGCATACTGTTTTTAAGGTTCATTCATGTTATGTGTATCAAGAATTCACTTATTATTATTATTGAGTAGCATTTCATTGCATAGATATACCACAGTTTGTTTATCCATTTGCCAATAGATCAATGTATAAATTGTTTCCAGTTTTCGGCTATTGTGATTGGTACTGCTATAAACATTCACGTCCAAGTCTTTATGTACACATATGCTGTCATTTCTCTTGGACACATAAATACCTAGGAATGGGATGGGCAGGTTGCATGATAAGTGTACATTTAGCTTTCCTAAAAAGATGATTTTATTCATTTATTTTGAGGGAGAGAGAGAAAGCATGAGTAGAGAAAGAGGGAGAATCTCAAGTAGACGCCACACTGCGTATAGAACCCAAGACAGGGCTCGATCTCATGACCCTGAAATCATGACCCAAGCCAAAATCAAGAGTCCTGCGCTTAACCCACTGAGCCACCCAGGCATCCATAACTTTTATTTTTTTTCCCATAGGCTCCATGTCCAGCGTGGGGCTCAAACTCATGACCCTGATATTAAGAGTCGAGTGCTGTACAGACTGAGCCAGCCAGGTGCCCCACGTTTACCTTTTTAAGAAAACATCAAGCAGTATCCCATAATGGATGTACCATTTTACACTCCCATCAGCAGCATTGCGTGACTCTATTTTTTTTTTTTACCATGTAGAGAAACATCAGTTTATTAATCAAGAAGTCAAAAAAGCACACCAAGTAAAGCCACTCATGTGACTGTCACAGCTTATGCGTAATTACCATGTAGCACAACAATTACGCAGCCTGTTAAGCATTTGGAGGTATGCTCAAAGATGTATTTTATTCCAATATCAGTTGTTCTTCGACCATGTTCTGGGGACACTGGTTCACGCACAGTGTTAGGGTTTTTTCCCCCCAAAGAAGATATACTGTAACCTACCCAGCAGAGTTTGTAATGTAAATGAGACTAGAGAACACGCATAGACACATCTACCTCTCTACATGCATGCAGTGCATGCACTGCATGCACACACAATAATTTAGAGCATCCTTGCCTAAGCAAACTGCAAAACATCCAGCTCCATCGTGATGACCTATTAAAAATACCACCCGATCCATCTTTTTTTTTTAAAGATTTTATTTATTTATTAATGGGAGACACAGAGAGAGAAAGAGGCGGAGACACAGGCAGAGGGACAAGTAGGCTCCATGCAGGGAGCCGGATGTGAGACTCAATCCCGGATCCTGGGATCAGGCCCTGAGCTGAAGGCAGACACTCAACTGCTGAGCCACCCAGGCATCCCTCACCTGATCCATCTGATCCCCATCCCCCACATCCTCAGAAAAAAAATTTAATAAAATTTTAATTTTAGAATACTGTTGGGTGTGCAAAAAAAGCTGTTATGGTAGTTCCCTGTTGCCCCACACCCGACATCTCCTATTGCTGGTGTCTTACATTACTATGGTACATTTGTCACAACTGATAAATGTTGATCTTTATCATTAGTTCTGATTCCTTAGCTTTCACCTAATGTCCTTTCTCTGTCCCAAGATCCCACACTGCATCTAGCCATCAGGTCTCCTTAAGCCCTTCCAGTCTGTGACAATATCTAGACTATCCTGTTTTCGATGACCTTGACCGTTTTGAAGAGCCAAGTATGTTTTGTCTGTATCAGTATGGACCCGTGGATATTTATTTTATTTGGGTTATGATCCAACACTCTCTTATTGACTTTGTTGCTCAAATGCTTCATCATTGGCCTCTGGGAGCTCTTTAGGCAGGTTCCTGTGTCCCTTTGACAAACCTCGTGTTTTAAGAATGTCCCTCAATTTAAGTATGCTGATGTTTCTCTTTCTCCTAGTTGAACGGTTATGGGTTTAGGGGAGGAAGTTCACGGAGGCAAAGTGCTGCTCTCATCACATCAGATAAAGGGCACATGCCATCAACCTGACTTATCCCTGTTGCTATTAACTTCGATCACCTGCCTGAGGGAGGGTTGATCATTTTCTTCACTGTGAAGTACTGTGACCCCCACCCCTTTGTACTGTCCCTGTTGGAAGGAAGTTGCTACGTGCAGCCCACACTTAAATGGGGGAAAGTTATAAATCATTTGAGATTCTTCTGCATGGGAGAGATGTCTTTTCTCCCCTACTTATTCAACCATATGTTTACATCAGCATAGACTCATGGATATTTATTTTATGTTTGGGGTCATAACCTAGTACTACATTATTTATTTTGTTGCTCATATTGTTCCATCTTCAGCCAATGAGATGTCTCTCAATTTGCTCCTGTGTCCCTTTGACAAACCCCACCATATGTAGGTACATGCACGTGAGTGTGTGTGTGTGCATTTAGCATTTGTGTACTCTCTGGTACCAGAAGATGCTCTAGGATCCTCTTGCATGCTTCCTGCTCCAGGCCTAGAATCAGTCATTTGTCTAAGGATCCTGGACTCCTTTTATTGGAGAATATTAGAAGCCAAGGCCTGGCACTAGATATGCTCATTGCTGCTGGGGAGTCTTGCTTCTAGGCCCTCTTGCTGACAGAATAAGCAGACATAAGTCCATATACTAACCTATGTATAATACACACAGTCATAAATATTTCCACAGCTGTAGTAAGCAAAACACGGGTTCATACTGACATCCCCAGCTTTGATCTAGTACCACGTGGATTATTCTAGCTTCCCCCTTAGCTTGTCTATAACCTCCCACTAGACTAGGGAGAAACCTGGCTCCTGCCATCCATTTACATAATCATTTGATTCCAGTGTGCATGTGTGTGATTTCAGAATTGTTAACCTGCACCCTAGTGGGAAACCTCCTAGAGTACAGGACTGTGTGCAGTTCCATCTGCCTTCAGTTTTACAGACTCCACTCATTTCCAAAGTTACTTAGGTGAGCATCTTTTTGCCCATCCAAACCGGTTTTTCTGGGCTGGATCTCACCTTTTTCTGAGGATAAATCTGACCACTGGGGCTCTGGCAGTGATATTCTCTGTGGAGACTGGATCCCCACGCCCTACTGAGTCTCACCAACCCCCTCTTCCATCTTACATTCCCTCATCTCAAAACAGCCTAGATGAACCCTCTCAAACCACCCACCGAGTTCTATGACCTCATGGGTGTACCCAGCCCATGGCCCAGCTCCAGCCAGCCTCCACTCCTGCCTGAGCATAATTGCTTGCCCCCCAGGACCACACAGCAGGGGCCAGCCACTCTGGGCCCTAGCCAAGCTGTCCAGCCATCCTGCTGGTCTGCCTGGTAACTGGGGCCTTCTCAGGTTACTCAGAGGATCACTTTGCCTTAGAAACTCCAGCTGTCACCTCGGGCTCATCAGTAACTGACGCCAAGGTCATACTGTTCGTACAGTAGCAGAGGGCTGGCAACAAGCAAGTGTCCCCAGGCATTCCACAAGCCCTGTGCTCTGTCCCTGCAACCACTGAAATCACCAGTGAGGAAGGTGAGCAAACTTGGGAGCACGGGGTGGGAGAGGCACCCAATAATCTGGGATGGGTAGCCCTGAGATGCCTCCCTCTCATGCCCTGAGATAGCCCATCAGCCCTGTCAGGAGCCTGGATTTCTGTTTCTAGGTGAAGGTGAGAGGGCAGACTGGCCCACACAAGGAGTTCTGGGTGGGTGGGAGAGAGCTTGGGTGACTCTGCAGGGTTGGCGACACATAGGAGGGCTTGACATGGTGCAAAAGCCCAGTGGGGTCTGAGTGCTGGCAGCCACTTTTGCACTGTGGGCTCCACAGGTTGGGTGTAGAGGTGCTAGGCATTGCCTGCTCTGGTCTCTGACAGGCAGCCTTGCCATGGGTATGTGGGCCAGAACAGGTGTGCACATGTATGGGAAACATATGCCTCTGCCCCAAATTCAGAGTTTACAGCCAGCCCCTCTTTGATTGTGGAGGAGCTACTACTTCTCTCATGGTATAAGAACTGACCTCAGGCTCCTCTAAGACATGGTGATGCCCCCGACCCCATCTGGGCCCAGTGCACCCAGGAGTCCAGTGCTGCCATCAAGCAATAGAGTAAGTGTCCCTGAGGCCCCATGGCAGCATGGCCACCTGGCAGAGGAGGACCAGGTCCCCTGGAATGGGCTTGGAAAGAAGCTGGCCAGCCTTGGGGTGTAACAGCCTCCACCACATGCAAGGTGAAAAGTGTTCACACTGTCCTCTGGTGGCCAGGTGAGTCTCACTGTTGGTCACTTAAGACCATTTTTTACTAGTCCACGACGCTGCTGGAACCCTGGATCTCCTCCTCACCCCAACTCTCCAGTCACTAAGACATGTTCAGGCATCTTGGGAAAGGGAGCCATAAGAGGATGACTGACTCCATGCTGGGGGGCTCTGAGCATCTGTGGAGGGCCTTCAAATCCAGCCCTCAGAGGTTCTTTGAAACTAGAGTCAGGAAGTCCTCAGAACTAAAGACTCTTCCTTGGAAAACCAAACCTTCACACCACATATTGCCTACAGTTTCAGAGGCCATCCATGAGCTCTAAGCAATCCCTGCTCTAAATAGACATGTAGAAACACACCTAGATTGTTCCATCTGGGACAGTCACCCTTTTGCCTCCCCAGGCTGTGTTTGTTAACCTTAAAAATAAAAGTTCTTTTTCTAGTAAAAATGGGTTAACCCAGAATCGTAGAGAATAGCAATTCAGGACAAACAAGCTATGGCAAAAACCATAGGCAAGTCCAACAAACAAAGGAGAGGAATTTTATAGAGAAGAATAAGGAAGTTGGGAGGGATTATTTTGAATAAAATAATAATAATCACGGTTGCTCATTGGCTGAGTTGCAAGGGTGGTCCTCTTGTAGGAGAGGCAATGCGTGTCTTTTCCTGTTGGGCTTGTAATTGATGATTTTTTTCTGTTTGACGATTCTCCTGTTGGGCTTTGGGAGAGATAATCCTTATTATAATTGAGGTGGAATGGTATGGCTCCCCCTTCTGGCCTCCTGACTTGGGTTTAGTGAGATTTCCCTTTATTAATTTTCAGGTTTGTGTCTCGTCCCACCTCACCAGGCCACACAACCTGGCCTTTTTTGGAGGACAGAGGTTCCCCCTCCCCCTGAGCCTGTCCTAGAGTCAGGACCTGGGAGACCTCCAAATCAGTCATACCATGCTTCCCCAAGGAAGTCCAAAAGGAGAGTCCTACAATTCAAAGGGCAAATACCTGCCAAAGTCAGTAGGCATTTGTGAGCGCATGGCACTGGGAAGTCCTTATTTTACATGGAAGTTGGTGAACTTAAGGCACAGCTGAATCTAGGAGTTGAGACACAATAGTGTCTTAACTTAAGCACTAATCCTCCAGCTGGAGGCAGAGAGAAGTAGAGGCCCAGACTGGCACATCTCCTGGGTCTTTAAGCGGCCTGCAGCGCAGCAGACCAGGGCCTCGATGAATCCCCTGTGCCCTCTCTTTCCCTCTTCAGCTGCCCCACCAGCGCTGCCATGCCCGCCACCAACCAGGGCTGGCCCGAAGACTTCGGCTTCCGTCTGGGTGGCTCGGGCCCCTGCTTCGTCCTGGAGGTGACAGAAGGGAGCAGCGCACACGCTGGGGGGCTGCGGCCCGGAGACCAGATCCTGGAGGTGGAGGGGCTGGCTGTGGGTGGCCTGAGCCGGGAGCGCCTCGTGCGCCTGGCCCGGCGCTGCCCGCGCGTGCCGCCCAGCCTCGGGGTGCTCCCCAGTCCCGACGGCGACCCAGGCGCGGGATCCCGCTGCGCATCCCCGACCGCAGCCCCGCGGCCCGCGCGCTGCGGCCCGGGCCTCTCCCTGGGCCGCGAGCTGCTGCGCCTGGGCCGCCGCAAGCGCCCGGATGCTGTGCACCGGGAGCGCAGACGCAAGGCCCAGGAGTTCAGCCGCAAGGTAGGACGCGCGGGGGGTGGGGGGGTGGGGGGGTGTGGTTGGCCGGGTACCCTTCTGGGGCCTGGTATGGCTCCCACAACCTGGAGCCGAGGAGTCTTCTAGGGACACATTTGCCAGAAATATAAAGACACGCGAGCTTCAAGGCCCTTTACCTAATTTTGTAATTCTGTTTGGTTGTTTTATGGGGGTTGCTTCTCTTTTTTACTGAGATACACAGGTGTAAAGTACATTAAGTGTACAGCTCACTAGATTTTACATGTGCACACACCCTTGTAAACCACCCTGCTCAAAATGCAGATCGACAGAATATAGGTAATGATAGAAAATGGAATGATTCCTTCACCCCCAGAAAGATCCTATGTTCCCCTTTCTCTATTGGTTCCATCAAGAGGTTGCTGCTATTTGGGCTTGCATCATTAGAGATGACTTTTGCCTGTTTGTGAACTTTTTAAAAAAGATTGTATTTATTTATTTGATGGAAAGAGAGAGAGAGAGAGCAAGCAGGGGGAACAGCAGAGGGAAAGGGAGAAGAAGTAGGTGTCCAGCTGAGCAGGGAGCCCTACTCAGGGCTCAATCCCAGAACCTCGGGATCATGACCTGAGCTGAAGGCAGATGCTTAACTGCCTGAGCCACTCAGGTATCTCCCTTTTGTGAACTTCGTATTAATGGATATACAGGGGACGCCTGGGTGGCTCAGCAGTTAAGTGTCAGCCTCCCGGCTCAGGGCATGATGCTGGAGTCCTGGGAATCGAGTCCCACATCAGGCTCCCTGCATGGAGCCTGCTTCTCCCTCTGCCTATGTCTCTGCTTCTCTCTCTCTGTGTCTCTCATGAATAAATAAATAAAATCTTTTTTAAAAAATGGATGTACAGCACATAACTCTTTGGTGCTGAGCCTCTTGTGCTCAACATTTTGCTGTGACTTTCATCCACATCGTGTGGCAGTGGATCATTCCTTCTATTGTCTGTCTGACTAACGTAGTGTCTTAGTCTGTAACAAAATCCCAGAGACCAGGAGGCTTATAAACAACAGGAATTTATTTCAATTCATTTCTCACATTTCTGGAGGCCTGAAGTCCAGGATCTTAGCACCAGCGGATTTGGTGTCTGGTGAGAGCCACTTTCTGGTTCCTAGCTGGTGCCTTCTCACTGTGTCCTCACATGGTGGAAAGGGCAAGGAAGCTCTCTGGGGTCTCTTTTGTAAGGGCACTAATCCCATTCATAAGGGCTCTACCCTTATGATGTAAGCACCTCCCAGAGGCCCCACCTCCTAATGCCATCATCTTTGGGGCTTAGGGTTTTAAGATATGAATTTGGAAGGAACACGAACATTCAGACAACAGCACATAGTTGTTTTGTTTTGTTTTGTTTTATTTTTTTGTTTTGTTTTGTTTTGTTTTGTTTTGTTTTAAAGAGCCACACTTGTTTTAAGCCCTCACAAAACTGGGATCTGGCTCTGCCTTACACAGTAGTCTGGCTGGCTAGTTGGCAACAAGAGGCCCTGATTCAAGTCCCCTGATCTTCCAAAGGCATCAGACTTTGGCACGAGCAGGCCCTAAGGGGTGGCTGGTGGAAAGTTAGGACTTCCCTGAGGACTGAGCATCAGATCCTATAATGACTAACATCCTTAGCCACAAGAGGAGCCCAAGGTCTAAGTCATCTACAGGAAGCAAGAAGCAGCCACCAAGAGAGGTAGAGACCCAGAGCTGGAAAAGGACTTCTGAGGATGGAGCTGGCCTTTAGACCTGAATCCCAAGTAATCCCTGATTTGCAGAAACCTGGATCTTTTCTGGAAAAATCCAGGCAACCTGGTTGGGACACAGTCAGGGAGAAAGAGGCTGAGTAGTATCATCATATCTACTGGGACCTACTGGAAGGTGTCAGTATAGCAACTACCTGAGACCTTCCAGAGGTCTCCTAACTTGTCCTTCAGAGTCTTCAGATGTGGATGCCCAGCCCAACATCCTGGAAACTCAGTTTGGTGATTAGGACACTTAAGTTCACAGGCACCCTCACTTTTCCTCCATGGAAAGGGCACTGTTCATTCCTCCTTTTGGCAGAGCTTGGCCATGAGGTTTTGGTGGGCAGAGGACTAGGAGCCCTGCTATTAGAGAAATGGCTCCCAGCCCACTGCCCAGGTACCAGATCTCTATCCACCTGGCCTTCTTCAGTGCCCAAGCATGGTCCAGTCCTCCTTCCTTCTAAACTGAATCCCCTCAGGAACCTCATCCCCACCATGTACCCTGGCATGACCCTGTGTCTGGGCAGGACCCCAACTTGAGCCTTTTAGCCCATGATTCTGAGCAGGCCAGCCTCTGTAGCCAAGTGTATGCAGTCACTCACACATACATGCAAGATTCAGCTCTCGCCTCCCTAGGTCACCAGGGTACAACTCCTCAGAAGATGCAGTTTCTTTCTATCCCCAGAATAGGCTCTGCTGTTATAGCAAACAGCAAACATCTTGGGGCCTTTGCACACCCCACAGGTTTATTCTCCATCCACACAAAGTCCTCTAAAAGTCCAGGCAACTCTCCAGGATGGCTGACACAAGGCCTCAACATGCCAGACGCCCCCATCTCAACGTGCAGCTTCGGAAGTTTCTGTAGAAGAGGAAGAGAGGGTGGAAACGTGTGCATTGGCTCTTAAGGACTTCAGAGAGGGAGCTCATTGGCCACAATTAGTCACGCCACTGCTTCCAAAGGGTGCCGGGAAACGCAGTATTCTGTGCGCTCAGAGAGGGGAGGGGAGCTAGCAATATTGGTGAGCACTAGTGGCTTAATCCCTTCTGGCTGCTGTAACAGAATATCAGCCTGGATGGCTTCGAAACTGCAGGAATTTATTTCCTACAGCTCTGGAGGCCAGAAGTCCATGATCAGAGTGCCAACATGGCAGAATGAGGGCTCTCTTCTGGGTTGCAGACCTCTCGTGTCTTCACTGGAGGGAAGGAGCTGGGAGGTCTCTGGAGTGTCTTTTATAAGGACACTGATCCCATTCGCAAGGAACCACCCTCATGATCTCATCCCTTCCCAAAGTTCCCACCTCCTGATACCATCACATTGGACATTAGGTTTGCAGCCTATGAATGGGGGCGGGGGGTGGGGGACACCACCATTCAGACTGCAGTCACTAGTAATGTCTGCTATAATTCCAGATGACCTGCTACAGAATCAAAGGCGTGTCCCAGACTCCATCCAACCCCTGCAAAGTTGTAAGAGGGCATGCTCAGAGCCCCCAGAAGGGCAGGGTGGACATGCAGACCTGGCCACAAAGCAGGGCCAGGGTGGCGACTGCCAGAGGGAGGGAGGAATCTGACTGGCTGCCCAGGCCAGCCATGATGTGTGTTCTACCAAGGGGGAGTGGGAGTGGTGGGTTCTGGTTTGAGCTCACCAAGCACCTGCAAAAACTGAGAGCAAATCCCCAGAAGAGACTGCCTGGGGACAATCAAGGACTTTCTGACAATTAGCTCCCGGGTTGTCGCCAGTGCTCTCTCTGCCCCAGTTTTTCCTCCTTGAAGATTCTGATATTTAATAGAAAATCCATTAGCATCCCGTGATGGTGCCTCATGCTTAGATGTAGGTTGAGAGCATCTGGGTAATGGCTGACACCAAAGCCGCACTGTGGCACAGGCCCCGGAGGGGGGGGAACTATTTTTTCCTCTTTCTTACATAAAACGTCTTTCCAGCTAGCCATGTTCTCCTTTGAATTGAGGCTGCAGCTGACTTTGATTGCAAAACCCTAACCTTCCTTGGCACAGTGGATGTGTGTGTGTGGGGGGGGTGCCGGTGCTGCAGCCTGCCCTACTCACTGCCAGGGAAACTGAGGTCGCCAGGGGAGTCACAGGAAATGCAGTGAGAGAACAGCTGGCCATTTGTGGCTCTTCAGTTCAGTTCCATAAACATTCACTGAGTGCCTACTATGTGCCAAGCCCTGTGCTTGATGCTAAGCAGGAACAAGACGTTAGGTCTGGGTCTCAGGCCATCATATGAGGTCATAGCAGGTGGAGGAGACAAACAGTAACACAGACTTTGTGGGGTGCACGTGCTAGGACTCTGGCATGATGCCCTTGAAGTCCCGTTTTATGGCATCACCACCTCTGGAAAGCCTGCCTTAATTTCCTGGTGCGACTATCTAGGAAGGAGTTGGGCATGCCATTCTGAAGCTCTGGAGCAAGCATTGGGCTGAAGATTGAGCTCCAGAAGTCACCCTTTGGGGTCCTTGCCCAGAGAATTGCCACGGAGTGCTGCAAGTAAGGGGCGCACTGCAGTAGATCAGGATAGTAGTATCGAAGCAAGGAGTGTAGACAGCTCTGGGCCAGAAGAATTAAGAGGTTGCTTGGGTTGCAGGGTAAGAGGACTTCATGTACTCATGTATTTATAGGAGAGACCTGAATATTTATGCAAGCTGAAGGGAAGAAGGCAGTAGAGACACTGAAATCCACGTGTTTCGCCATCATTGGTTGTGGATCTGTGATGCGCTGAGACCAGGGAGATGGCTGTGATGAGGACAAGCAGGGAACCTGTTGTCCCTGTGGGAAAAAGCCAGCGAGGAAGTGCACAAGTCTATAAACAAGCTATCTGAGGATCATGATTGTGGAAGGAAGAAATGAACAGGGAGATGAGAGAGAAAGGTAGGAGGGCTGCTTGGCCAGGGTGGCCAGGAAAGCTCTGTGAGGAGGTGACTTTCGAGCTGAGAGCCGAGTGACAAGTAGGTGGAGGAAAAGAAGGTGGGGTCGTGTGGGGCCGTGGGTGTCTGGATTGGAGGGTTGACCTTGGCCAGGGAGATGGGGAGCTCTTCATCCTCTGACAGCAGAGGGTGGTGGGGAAGGATGCTGTCTACGGATGTTGGGGGTGAATGGAAGGTGATAGAGGTGGTATCGAACAGCCCTAGCTCTGGCTAAGGTTGCATCTACTCTCCCCTGAAAGCGAGACACAGCAAACCCACACATTCACTCCACGCCCAGCCTCCCATCTCTGCTTCAGGGTCAGCTCAGGGCGTCAGCGTTCAGACACCCCCAGACCTCCTGACTATCACAGGAGGGCTCTCATGGAGTATGGACAGACAACTTTAATTGTTGCAAAAACAAAAAGTAACAATTTCAGACACAAAAGTCACACACTGTATGATCCCATTCACAAGAAGTATCCAGTATAAGCAAATCCACGGAGAGAGAAAACCAATTAGTGGTTGCCAGAGGCTGGGGACGAGGGGAATGGGGAGCAAGTATTTCATGAATACAGAGTTTCTATTTGGGGGGTATGAATATGTTCCGGAACTGGATAATGGTGATAGTTACACCACACAGTGGATGTACTTAACGCCGCTGAATTGTACATGTTAAAATGGTTACAATGGTAAATTGTATGTTATGTGCATTTTTACCACAGTAAAAAATAAAGGAAAAGAAAAGGAACAATAATAACATGTTTCCCTTTTCTTGACTGTATAAATCATACAAGCTTGCTATAGAAAAAATGGAAACCATTGACTTATTTTAGAAAATCCAAATCACTATAAAACTTAGTGCATATTTCTAATTCATAGATATATGTGTAATCATATATATCTAAAAATATAACACTGTGTATTCCATTTGTTTTTTTTAAAGATATTATTTATTTATTCATGAGAGACACAGAGGCAGAGACATGGGCAGAGAGAGAAGCATGGTCAGTCCCAGGACCCTGGGATCACAACCTGAGCTGAAGGCAGATGCTCAACCACTGAGCCACCCAGTGGCTCAGACAACCCTGTGTATTCCATTTGTAAACTGCTCTTCTCACTTGCCTGTTCATCGCATTTTTCTGCATATTTTATAATGGCCTTATTGAGATAGATTCACATATCATACAATCTACTCATTTAAAATGTACAATCCAGGGATCCCTGGGTGGCGCAGCGGTTTGGTGCCTGCCTTTGGCCCAGGGCGCGATCCTGGAGACCCAGGATCGAGTCCCACATCGGGCTCCGGGTGCATGGAGCCTGCTTCTCCCTCTGCATATGTCTCTGCCTCTCTCTCTCTCTCTCTCTTGACTATCATAAGTAAATAAAAATTTAAAAAATAATAAAAAAATAATAAAATGTACAATCCAGTGGTTTTGGGTATATTCATAGATTTGTGCAACCATCACCATGACCAGCTTTAGAATACTCTGGTCACTCCCAAAAGAACCTCCACACCCTTAGCCATCACTCTGCATTTCATAGTTCTATTTTTTTAAAGATTTATTTATGAGAGAGAGAGCAGGGGAGGCTCAGAGGGAGAGAATCCTCAAGCAGACTCCTCACTGAGCGTGGAGCCCAGCATGGGGCTTTATCCCAGGACCCTGAGATCATGACCTGAGCTGAAATCAAGAGTCAGACACTATCCACTGAGCCGCCTAGGTGCACCTTATGGTTTTAAATAAAAATCCCCAGCATCATTCTTTCTAGCCAAAAAGTATACATTGCATCAAATTGAAAGCATGTTAATTGCAAGACACCCCGTTTGTTTGTTTTTTTACCACAAAAAGAGAAATACCTCTGGCAATAAACCCATGACACATGCTTCCTTATCACCTTACTTTTCACTTGATTTAGTAGTTATTACAAAAGGACTTTAGACTTATTTGAACATATTTAGTACCAGCAATGCACATAAATCAGTGTAAGTAACAATATGAACACCCACGACTACATCCATATATACATGCCCAGGAATGGCTACTAGTCATAAGATACATCCTGATTTCAGGGACGTTAAAATATGAAAAAAAAAAAAAAAAGGTTAACCCAGAATCAACGATATCCAGTACTACAGAATATCAGGTGGACTTGGCTCTCAAACAACAGAAGTTGACTCTGCTAACTTAGGCAGGAAAGGGATTTGATTTGTGGGAGGAACAGTTTGCAGAATCCCAGCTGGATATCCAGCCTTAGAACCAGGATGGGATGGGCAACCTGGAGCCCAGCTGTCCTAAATTACCCCACTAGGGAAGTCTGCTCAGGGTACTCTGTGGGGCTTGGCCACCACCCTCAGCAAGCTCTGCTGTCCCCATCTCTCTGCATCATATTTTCAAGAGCCAAAACCCTAGACCAGAGCCTACAACTGCCCCAGACTACCACATAACTGCCAGGGTCCTGCCTCCCACATAGTCTGGGGTTTCCTCTTTTCTTAGCCAAATAGCCAGGACTACAAATATCCCTCAAATGGATGAGCTAAAATTATCCATTCCATATTATCAGATATCTATATTGCTTCCAATATATCTGTTTTATGAACAATGCAGAGGTGAACCTTTTCACTCATATATCATCGTGCACCATCTTGTTTCTCAGGACATACCTAGGATCCATTTCTAGATCATTGAGTAAGATGATGGGTGCATTTTTAGGCTCTGGATACACTTACCAAAGCTGCCCTCCAGAAACATGGTGCCTATTTGCATGTCCCTTTCCAATAGCTGCATGGACTCCTCTGAATAGATGTACCTTGATTTGTATCAGCTGGTTTGTACACAAAGCAGAAAAAAACAGAAGTCCAGAGGGGGCACTAAGGGAATCCAAATTCAGGGAGAGGCACACACTCCAGGGCTTCTTTGTAACACCAGAATATTCTCTGTGGGATCTCTCAGTGAACAGTGTGGTGGAAAGGAGTATAGTGTTATAATAATAGTAACTAGCAATTATTGAGTGCCTGGTGCATTTTAAAGCTCTTTTTTAAGAGCTTTTAAAGGATTCCTTTGATCCTTATAATGCTCAGTAGAAGGCCTTTCTCTTAGTATGAGTCCTGACCCCATGGCCTTGGGCAAGTCACTCCACCTAGACTAGCCTAGGTTTGCTTGGATGTAAATAAAGATACTAGCCCTGCTATCTTGGATGGCTGCCCTGAGGCTGGAAATGACGTCATTTGGGTAAAAAGCTTGCAACAGTGCTCAAGCAGGGCTCCCTTGGCAGCTGTCCTGTGGAGGTAAACTGAGGGAGGAAGGGAAGGAGGTGAGCAGGGTTCCGCTCTGGTCCATGTGGTCATTCACCAGACCCTTCCTCACAGGTGGATGAAATCTTGGGGGACCAGCCAACTGCCAAGGAACGGGTATTTGCTGCACTGAAGCAATTCGCAGCTGAGCAGCAGGTAGATGACCTGGTGTGGGCGCTCACCCTGGAGCTGCCCCTTGAGGCCCGTGCACCACTCCTGGACAACCTCAGGTACCTCATTTGGGGGAGGAATAGGCAGGCAGGGTGTGCCTAGCTCAGAGGTACCCACTCTCCCACCAGCACCCAGGCACTGCTGCTGCACGTCCTGCTACTGAACTGGGCCCAACACTGACCCACTCCCAGGATAGGGCCAGTGACCCTGAACGCTGACCCTGGTCAGGGTGGCTGTTGGCTCTGCTGGGTATGAGGGCATTGCTGTGGGTGAAAATGGATTGGCTGCTAGATGTTGGGCTGGCACAGGCTGCAGAGAGGACCAACCTCCTGCAGAAAGGACATCCCCATGCTACAAACAATGGGTACCCTCTGCCCTTTGATGATGCCAAGCCCTGTGCCGAGGACCTCATCAGGGCCTAGAGGAACACTCTCTGGATGAATCGTCCCAGCATGATTGTTATCCCCATTTCTTGGAAGCAAACTGAGGCTCAGAGAGATTAAGAGGCTGGCCCAAAAGTCACACAGCAAATGAGCAGCTGTCACAGGACCGTGAAACCATCAGCTATGCACTTTCTGTTCTTCTGCTTAGCTTTGGACCCCTGTACGTTTATCCTTTAGGAAAAAAAAATTCATGGTGGGTTTATCCCTGGAGTGGCCCTGGAATTTTCCGAACCCCCCCACACTCGCCACTTTCCTGCCAGGGCATCACTGACCTGTACAGCACAGCTTTGATCAGGCCCCCTCTGGGGCTTAGTGATGCCTTTGCTGCCGGGATCCTGTGGCGGGGAGGGGGTGGTTTCTCTCCTCACCCTGCCTCCAGGGCCTGCCACTGCTCCCCCCACTTCCTGGGCACAGCCCGCCCCCTCCCCTTGCTGCCATTCACCCCGCAGGCTGCCCCTCCCTCTGGGCCTGGCCAATGTCAGGGATGGGGCTGGCCAACCTCCCCCCCCCCAACAAAGCCTGGGCGCAGCAGCTCAGCTCTGCAGCGGAGCACAGAAGGCCACCGAAAGAGGCCATCATGAGCTGCCTGGGGTGAGTTAGGGGCTTGCCCCTTGCTAGGAAAATCCAAAGAGGAAAAAAAGTTATTTCTACAGCCTAATTGGCAGTGGAGATGATGCGCTGGCGCCGAGGGCTCCCTGGGGAGGTGATGAACGGGAAGCCCCCTACCCCGCCCAACTCCACCAGGGCTGGGCCAGGGGCGCGGGTGGCTGGCTGTCCCCTGGGAAGTTGGCACGCGTGTCACAAGGCTGCTAGCAGCTGGCCTCCGGACTCCGCTGGAGGCCCCCGCAGTTCCCCCCTCATCTCCCTTCAGAGCTGCCCTGGCTTCCATCTGTGTCGCCTCTGCCTCCCGGGACAGCCTGTCTCCCCACGCCTGCTTTCCCGTCTGCAGTTCATCCCCAAGCGACTGGCAGTGGGTCAAGAAGAGCCCAAGTGGGGGAGGCACCCCCTTGGGTGCACTCAATTTAGAGCCTGGAAAGCGGGAAACCTGGACACCTGGGGATGCCCGGTCCCCCGCAGCATCCCCGAGACGCTGGTGGGGAGGATGAAACAGCAGCCTCTATTGTCAGCGCGTGTCAAGCGCGACATGAAAATTGGGGAGGATGCTGGAGGAAGGGGCGGCGCCCAGCTGGGCTCTGCAGGGAGCGGGGTACCTTGGTAGTGTGGTTTCAGCCACCCCAACCCCCAACTCCTTACCCTCTACCTCCCCACCCCACCCCCAGGCTGTGGTGGGCCACATGCTGGGTTCCAGGATTGCAGTAGGGATCCTCATGCAGAACTTTCTATGGGAGAGTTCTGAGGGGGCATGGAGGAGTCACAGATACAGTTATCTGTGATTCTGAGGGCTGAGTGCCAGCAGCCCAGGGCTAACTCAGCGGGGGGCGGGGTGGGGGTTAATCAGGGCAGGCTCCTTGGAAGAGGCAACAGGTGCCAGTGCTCAACTCATTGACCCTCAGAGTCTGGCAGTATGTCCTATGGGGGCAGAAAGACAGTCCCCAAGAAGAGTTAATCAGGGCCAGGCATCTAGCTACAGAAGTGGACCTTACCAAGCAAGGGGTGGTGCCACTTAGTACCCAACACTGCATACTCAACAGTACCACGGTGTGAACCACCTTGCCTAGGATGGGTGGCCACAAAGAGCTACAGTGGTGGCCTTAGGATGCCCCATTGAGGAGAGATAAGGTTTAAATGAGAGATTGAGTGCAAATAGGTGAAGCTGTGTGTGTGTGTGTGCGTGTGTGTGCACGTGTGAGCATGTGTGTGTCTGTGAGCTTGGCAGAGGCTGGAACCCACCCAAGTCACTGTGTGACCTCTGAGAGGTGGTCTCCCTGGCCAAATCAGAAGGCTTGGGGAGGGCAGCCCCAGTGGCCCAGTGGTTTAGCGCCGCCCTGGGCCCGGGGCATGATCCTGGGGTCCCAGGATCGAGTCCCACGTCAGGCTCCCTGAGTGGAGCCTGCTTCTCCATCTGCCTCTCTCTTGGTCTCTAAGAATGAATAAATAAGAGCATTATCAATTGCCTTTAAGAAAAAAAAAAAAAAGAATGCTTGGGGAGAAAGGAGAAGGAGCAGTGAGACCAGGAAGCACAGTAGCCACATGTGGCTTTTTAAAATTAAATTCAGTGGATATTAAATAAAATTTAAAAGTCAGTTTCTCAGTCTCATTAGCCACATTTCCAGTGCTCAATAGCCCCATATGACTAGCAGCCACTGTGCAGGACAGTGCACATTTAGAACATGTCCATCATTGAAGGAAGTTCTCTTGGACGGTGCTGCCATAAGGGTAAAATTTGGGTCAGTGATGGTAATGTAAGCAGAGGGTCTCATCTTCCTTCATGACGGCAGTTCATCCTGCAGCTCAGAGTCTAATTTGGGTCTATACCCAAAGGGATCCCAGTTTGATGAAGTGATAAAATGACTTTCTAATTAGGACAGGCCAGGCAGCTTGGGAGGTGTGACGTGGTTAAGAGGGAGCAGCTTTGTGGTCGGCTGTATTTCAGGAAATCTGGAAGGAGAGGGAGGAGCAGGCAGTGCTGGAAGAAGTTAGGATCTGGAATCCTGACAGACCTAGCTTGGACCCCCCCAAGTCTGCTCACTGGCTGTGCAACCTTGAGCAGGTTAATTGACCTCTATGGTCTGCTTGTAAAATGGGGTTGGCAATCCTTACGTGTTCCCAGCAGGGATCTTGGTAGGAAATCATATAAACGAACACTGCCAACTGCAAGCAGAAAAGAGATTAGTTGAGAATCTGGGGGTAGGGTGTGAGGGAACACATGTATCCCCTTCATCCTCTTCCGCTTTAATGACAAATGTCAGACACACCATAATGCAAAAAGATTGGGAGAATTCTATGAAACTGTGTAGAAGTACAAAGGACATACATAGTATGTGCTCAGCTAGTGTGGGCTTCCCCTAAGGAAGGTGTCTTTCTCCGTCGAGCAGGTTTCTCAACCATGGCACTTGTGACATTTGGGGCCTGACATTTGGGGGCTGGCCTGTCTGTTGTAGGATGTTTAGCAGCATCACTGACCTCCACCCATTACATGCCAGTAGCACACTCCCCAACCCAATTGCCATTTTGTGACAACTAAAACTATCTCCAGGTAGTGCCAGATGTCCCCTGGAGGGCAAAATCACCAACTGAGAACTACTGCCCCAGAGAATGAATGAATAAATAAGAGCATTATCAATTGCCTCTCGCTGGGGCAGGTACTTCAGCCAAGGCTAGCTGTTGCTTGACCTCCACCTCCCCCATGCTGTCTTGGGCTATCTGGCCAGATGCACCAGCTGCTGTCCCTTTCTGACGGCCTCACTGTGCAATGGGACAGAGGGACAGCATACAGTGTGGACAGACAGGGACAGAGATACAAGAACACTGGGCCCCATGGAGATGTGCACTTCTGCCTCTGTCTGAATTTGAGCATGAGGATTCGCTCCATGCTCATGCCTCCTCTGCCCCCAGTGAGGTGGACAGCTGTCATAACCTTTGGGCTGGCCTGGTTCTGGATGCTGGGCCATTGCACTCAGAACCAAACTTCGGAAATGTCTCTATCATGATACGCTGGCTGTGGCCCTACAGATGTCAGGGAACTGTACTCACTGTAGAGGTTTTCAGGGATCTCTCTCCCTGGCAGGGCTGAGGACAAGGCCTGGAAGGATGTGGCATGAGTGCTGGCTCTGACTTCCTAATGCTGCTGGGGAGAAAAGCAGCCCTGATTGGTCACAGGAAGGTGGTGGCCTCACTGGGGCCAGGAACGTGGGGGCTGAGGTGTCGGGCAGCGTGGTTCGAACCCAGTACCAGTCAGACCATCAGGCCTGTAGGTGCCTCTCTGTGACCCGCTGCAGGAACCTGTAGGCAGAACCATGTAAGATGTTCCTTCCTTCTAGCGACTGAGACACAGGGAGAGTCCTAGGGTTTTCTGCCTCTGCAGCTCCAGTCTGTCTGGGTAGTGGCCAGTGCCTGGTGAGGAGAGAGCCTTGTGTTAATGTCCCCCAAGGAGCCCCTCCTCAGGATGTCCTGGGCTGGTTCCCAGGTATCTATGTGCCCTTCCACCCGCAAGTGGGACAGGACCACCGAGAAATGACAATGCAGTAGCTTCCCTGCAGTGAGCACCTGCTCTGACTTCCACCAGCAGCAGGCCCAGAGCCAAAGGTCCAGACTCCCTTTCTTGTTATCACCCTCTTTTACCTTTAGCTGGTCCTCCCATCCTCTCTCCCAGGAGGAGACCCTCTGTCCTCCCCTACACCCTAACCTGACTCTCCTTCCTCATTTTCACTCACTCATCAGATCTCATACATTCCCTTTCCTCTGTGTTTCTTAGAAGCTAGCCACTTGTCCCACCCCACACCCTTCCCTGTTCCCCTCTCAGCCTCACCCACTCCCCGAGTGCACCAAAACCCCTGGGGTCCCTCCTCCTCTCCTTAAATCCAGAGACCCTCCCCGGGCTCCTCAGTGTTCTCAGAGTTCAGCGATAGTATTCAAGGCCTCCCTCTCTAGCCGCATCTTGATTGGCGCTTTGCCCTGGGTAGGTGAGGAGGGCTTCCCCTCGCGGACCAGCTCCCGAGCGCAAAGGCCACACCCTCCGGAAAGCCTTCGCAGGCTCTACAAAGAAAGTCGGGGCTTCTTCCGAACTGTGGGGTTCAGTCTCGCCGCAGCCAGGTGCCAGGGACTCGCCACGGTGCCGGGGACCTGGGCGCGGCGGCCCGAGAGGTTGGAGGCGAGACACCTGGAGGCGGCCGAGAGGAAGCGGCGTTGGCCGCGCTGAACCGCCCCCCAGCTCCCCGGGAGCTAGCCGGAGGGTCCCCCGTGGGGGCGGGGCGGGGCGGGGCGGGGCCACCCGTAGGGGGCGGGCGCGGGGCCGCGGGCCGGGCCCGCTCGGGAGGGGCCGAGTGCGCTCGCCCGGCAGAGGCTGGCGGAGTCGCGGCGCCCTCGCTCTGCTCGCGGGCTTGGCCACCCATACCTGCCGGCACCTGCCACGCCGCCGTCGCCGGCTCCAGATGGGGAAGGACCAGGGCTTCTCTCGGCACTTTCGGTAGTTCCCCCCCGCGCCCCGCGCCCCGCGCCCCGCGCCCCCGGGAACTGTGCGCCCTAGGCGCGGCGGACCCGCCTCAGGCGGCCTGAGAAGGGGTGGGGCTGGGGTACTGAGGTGGACACTCACCCGGCGCAAGGGGGGCGAGCTCCCCGCGTTGGATGCCTGGAACCTCCACGCGCCCCTGGGGGTCGGGATGGGGGTCGGAGGGCACCGAGGGTCGGGACCGGAAAGCCCTCTTTCCTTTCTACGATTGGGCAGGTCTAGGGAACTGGGGATGTGGTGGAGAGAGAGAGGACCCTAGCGCAGCCTCTAGGAAGACTCTGGACACGGATTTGCACCTGACCCCCCAGGCAGAGGGAACGGAGCTGGCTGACAACATTGTGTGGCCAGGGAAGAGCCCTGTGGTCTCCAAGAAGCCTGTTGGCATAGCAGGGACCTGGACATCCTGGGGCAGCTGTACTGTCAGGGTCAGAGGAGCAGTGATGTGCCACAGTGGTCCATGAGGCCCCATTGTGCCTGGCTGTCCTGGGGTGGGGGGGGGAGTGGATTCAGAGCAGGCCCAGGGCTAGCCCAGACTCGTGACTGCATGGAGGGCCAACACAAGCCAGGAAGGGCATCTGGCTCATGAGGCAGCCTTGCGCTTTGGCTTAATCCCAAGGACGCAAAGCAGGGAAAAGGCTACCAATCATCTCCCACCTGTGCACTTGGTGACTCACCATGGTTACCACCGGGGTGGGGGGAGGTGAGGGGCAAGGCCTTTTTGAATTGCTGCTGGAGAGTAGGGCTGGGATGGTCATCTGGCCCCTGCCCAGGTTGGACCTAGGGTCCTCTGGAGCCTGAGGCTAGAGCCCAAAGCATGAAGTGGACAATCTCCAGCTTGTCATCCATCTTTGACTGGGCATGAGGCACATGGTAGATCTGGGAGGGTGTGGGTAATGTGCAGGCCAGGCAGATGGAGGTGTCAGGTTCCAGGGACCTTGAGTAACCATCTGGGGAATGAGGCCTAGGCTCTAGATTTTTGGGAATCACTGTGAATGGGTGAGGATGAGCATCAGGCCAGAATGCTCCTGGAGGAGTTGAGTAGGTCTTTCATTTTGGCCTCCTAGAACATTCAGACCCAGAACAGAGGTCACTGAGGGGCAGCCTTGATGCACCCGCCTCCTGGAGGATCCACATTCCTTCCCCCCCTAGCAGGCAGCTTATACTGCCTGCCTGGTCTTATTAAAATCCTACCCATAGAAGTCAGGAGAACTAAGTGGAGGACTCCAAACAACCTCAGAGGAGTTGTATTTCAGTTGGCTGCAGAGCCATTGTTCCCATCTTCCTTCCTCCTCCCCACCATGCCCTTGGCACTGGCTCCTGGTACAAAGAGCATGGAAGGGAACGTTGGGATGCAGTCAGGGAGGCCTCACTAGCAACCAGAACTTCAGAGGCCCTCAGCAGAGTCCTGCCACAGTGCTGAGGCTCAGAGGCTGGCCTTCTGTCCAAGCTGTGCCCAGGGCCAGCTGTGTAGCCCTGGCAAGTTAACAGATCTCCTCTGAGCCCCCTGATCCTCTGCCACAGAGAGTCCACTAGGATGTTAACTGCTGCCATTACTTGGAGAGGTACGTTTATGCTGCTGGCGGACCCCCCCCCCTTGTTTCCTGAGTCACTGAGTCCCTCCCCGTGCCAAACTCTGACTGGTCACTATGGCTCTCAGCCCAGCTACAGCTCTAGCCCTCAGGGAACTTCCAGCCTTGCAGAGGACACTCACAGGTACCAGGGAATCATCCCAGGGTGTACGCTCTGCACAGGGTCCATCCAAGCCTCCCCACTGCCTCCCATCACATCCAGGTGCCGTCTCTGAGAGGAGGAACCACAGAGCCTTCAGCTCTGAACCCAAGTGCCTGGCTGGCACAGACAACAGAGTCTTACTGAAGCATGTAAGATCAAACTCACAGAGGGCCAGCGCTGGGCGTTGAAGGTTGAGCCCAGTGTAGCTAGGAAGCAGAGAGAGGACCCTGGGCGAAGGGCTGCAGCCAGGGCAAGAGTGTAAGAGGTAGGGCTGGATGTGGCGGTTCTGGCAATTTCTGAAGAGGCAGCTATAGAAAGGGTTGGGCAGAGAAGCAAGCAGGACGGCTGGGAGTGTGATGAGTGTCTGGAGGAAGTCTGACCGTGACCGGGCTGTGGTTTCAATTTCCTCCAGCAGACTTGCCGGGCATCAGGTAAGAAGAAGATGGGTGGTGGGGGATCCCTGCTGGGGTTTGGCCTGGCAGGTGCAAGAGCATGAAATGAGGAGAAAGGCCAGAAGTGGGAAGGCAGAGACAGGAGGAGGAAAAGGTCCACGGATGGGATTTGGGGGCCCTGAGTAATGGGGGCGGTCCGATTGTGACTTTTCCGAGGTGGAGAACCAGGCACCGCGGTCCTTGTGTGCCCACCCCCCCGCCCCCGCCGGTTGGGGCGCAAGTGCCAGCACCGCGGGGGAGAATGAGGCGCCGGCTGCTGGTTCCCTTGTTACCCCTCGGGAGGGGCGGGGGGAGAGCCTAGGTCGGCGCCCAAGACAGGAGACTTTTAGGGCGCGGTCTGGGGGCGCGCCCCGACTCAGCGGTCCTCGCCGGCAGGATCTTCATCCCCAAGAAGCACCGAGCACGCTTCGACGAGGTGGTGTCGCAGGGTCTGCTGGGCAAGCTGTGCCGCGCTCGGCGGACGCAGGGAGCGCAGCGGCTGCGCCGGAGCCGCAGCGAGGAGCGTCCGGAGCGCCTCCTGGTGTCCACTCGCGCCAGCGCCGCCCCGCGCCGCCCGGATGAGCCGCCCCCGCGCAAGGCTGCCTCGCTGCTGGGCGGCCGCGCGGGCCCGGGGGGCGCGCGCAGGTACCCGGGGCGCGCGGGCACGGGCCGCGGATGCCTCCTAGTGGGCGGGCTGGGATGCACATCTGCGCAGAGGGCTGGGGTCTGGCGTGGACACCTGGGGGTGGGGGTGGAGGGCAGGACGCGGGACATCTCTATCCTCTACCGCCTCCACACCCCCCTCCCGGCCCAGTCTCCCTCTCCCGATGCTGCCAGCCCCCGACCCCGCCCTTTCTTTCTTCCCAGGACAGTCCGAGTCTACAAGGGCAACAAGAGTTTCGGCTTCACACTGCGCGGTCACGGGCCTGTCTGGATCGAGTCTGTCCTGCCTGGTGAGGGGTGGGCGGGTTGTCTAGGATGGGGTGAAGCACTGTAAGGCTGATATTCAGTAACACCCCCCCCCCCCCCACACACACACACACTCTGCCCCTAGGTTCTCACCTTATTTAGCCTGTGTCCTCTAAGTGTCCCAGAGTCACTGTCTGAGTTGGGGCAAACCTCTACCAAGCTCAGGGTCACTGAGCTCAGAGAGCCAAATGTTCCATCCAGACCTTTGGGGGCCCAGCCTCAGACACTGGATAGCCAGGACACACCTGTGCTTGCCCAGGCTGCACCCAAACAGCATGCCCTGTGTGGAGTGCCCACTATAAACTGGCACTTGCTGGGCAGGCCAGACTCCGAGAAGCATCAGGCCCTCGGGATCTCTGCCCGCTATATGGTCCCCTACCCCTAATCTGGACTCTCCTTCTACCCCCACCCAGCCTGCCTCTTTTTGATCCTGGAACAGTGATATCTTGAAGAAGGCAGAGCCTTCTCAGTGCAAGAATTCTTCCTGCCTCTCCAGGGTGGGTGGGGGGAGTGTGGGAAGAAACTCGTTCCTTCCTGAGGTAGCACATTCCATTGTGGAAGGTCTCTGTGGGGCAGAAATGTTTGGTGGTGCTAAACTGAACCCTCCCTCCCGCTGACCACCCCACAGGGCTGGGTCACCCGCTCTCTCTGTCCTGCACCCATATCCTCCCAGCACCTGAGGATGATGCTCCTGGTGATGCATCCCCATTGGTGGCCCTGCTCATGATGACTCCTTTCTACCCTTCCCCATCTCGCACCTCTCATGCAGGGATTTGTGGATTGGACACCTGATCCCCAAGAAAGTGCCCTCCTGCCTTTACATCATTGTTCTAGCCATCCGATCATTTTGAGACCAAATCCTTTTGAGGCTGACATGTCCCAGTTCTTCTCAAATTTGTGCATTACTAAGTTGTCAACACAGTGTTGTAGGGGAAAGGGCCAAGACTGGTCCTTTAGAAATGAGTAATCTCTCCTCTTTCTCCTTTCCAACTGTGCCACAACCAGCACAACTACCTCCCATCACCTACATGTGCAGACAGGGATATGAGCTTGGGGCCATGTTTCAAATCCAGCTGTGATGTTCTCCCCAGCCCAGCCTCCAGGTTGGAAACCCCATTCCTTCCTTCTCATAGGAAGCCAAGTGGATGCTTAAGTGAGAGCTTTTACAGATTGGGAAACTGAGGCCTTTAGAGGCTCTGGCAAAGCAAGGACCAGAGCCTGGGATCTCCTGACTCCTGATCCAGTGATCTTGAATCCCCAGCTACAATCCCTCTGGCCCTCCCACCCCAGGCTGGCCCAAGCTTCCCAACAGGCCAGGTTGGATTTATCACCACCATCGTCCTCCCCTCTCCTTCTTTTCAGTTCCAGGGGAAGGATTCCCCTTCCCAGAAAGTCTTTCATGAGCTCCCTCTTCCTCCCTGGACAAACCCCACAGCCTCACCACAGAATTCCTCACAATCTGAGATTTTCTTTAGGCATTTGTCACTAGCCCCCCTTGCTTCCAAATCAAATTTATTTTTTTAAAGATTTTATTTATTTAATAGAGAGAGCCAGAGAGCCAGAGAGCACAAGCAGGGGGAACAGCAGCGGGAGAGGGAGAAGCAGGCTCCCCACTGAGCAGGGAGCCTAATGCAAGGCTCAATCCCAGGACCCCAGGATCATGACCGCAGCCAAAGGCAGACACTTAACCAACTGAGCCACTCAGGCACCCCCTCCCCCCCAATCAAATTTAGACTAACAGCTGACAAAAGAGGCAGAAAGAAAAAAAAAAAAAACCCTACATCCACAGGAGCAAATCTACCAGTCTCCTCCCCAGGTGTTACATTACTCAAGGCTACCCAGGCAGAGTGAGAATCAGCTGCTCCCATGTGTATAAAATGCAGGTTTTATTATTATTCTGGTATGGTGAGGCCAACAGATCAAGAGATGGTTACCATTTAAAGAAGAGCTTGTCCCTCACAGTTCCCAAGAGCAGGGGGCATGCCACACCACTCAGGGCCATAACACACAGGGCCATAGTGCATGGGGAATGGAAGGATAGGCAAAGCAGGCTGAGCAGGTACAGGATTAGTCTGAGCTGGCTCTGAGGCAGAGGAGCTGTCCCCAGTTGGCAGGTACCTGGCCCTGGGAGATTAGGGCAGTATGCAGATGTGGCCCAGGGTGTGAGAGCCCCATCAGGAAGGGGTTTGGGCGTGGGCTCTGGATCAGTTGGTGTGCATACAAGAAGACCTCTTCTGAGCCAGTTATTTACCATGTAGGAATTGGCTAGCCAGTTGGAAGGCTGTGCTTCCTGGTTCAGCAAGACCCCAAAATACCAAAGCCTCAGGAAGTACAGAAACAAATAAGCATGATTAACTCGCCATGTTTCCCAGCCTGGGGGAGGAAGCTGCCTCCCTGTAGGCAGATGCATTTTCTCCCAATAACAAAGACACAGAGGAATCTATGATGTGAACTGTTACATGCAGGGCAGAGAGCGGGGTTCTCAGCATGTGTACAGATGCTACAGAAATACAGCTCCCAACAAACTTCCTTGTTTCTGCTCTCCCGCAACAGCTCAGGCTGATCAGAGGTCCACACTGCCCCAAAGCCTCCCACCCTTACCCAGGGGCTCACTCCCTGCTCAGAGCAGCTGAGAGCAGAGGGATGCTGGGTCTAATGTGGGATGTGCTGGCCTGAATTTGGCTCTCCTTTGCCACTCATCCTATTTGGCACCTGTAAAATGGGCTCACAGACTGCAGCCCTGCCCAGCTGACCAGCACACACTCTCTTCTTGCTTCTAGGGAGCCCGGCTGACAATGCGTCCCTCAAGTCAGGTGACCGGATCCTCTTCCTCAATGGACTAGACATGAGGTCAGAGGCTACTGGGGACATCAGAGCTGGGTGACAAACCCATCTTCCAAGGCTCTTGACTTTTGGGACACCTAGGCCATGGTCCCAATCTCCTATGACCAGTTTGTCTCCAGGATCTACCCCTCTTCCTATGGGAACTCTTGAATTTGTCCCCTCAGACTAGATAGGATGTCACTTCATGCAAGGAATACAGAGGGTTTTTTTGTTTGTTTGTTTTGTTTTTGTTTTTAAAGATTTTAAAGTAACCTCTACACCCAATGTGGGGCTTGAACTTATAACCCTGAGATCAAAAGTGACATGCTCTCCTGCCAAAGCCAGCCAGGTGCCCTGAGACACAGAATTACATGGACTATGAGTGTCTTGCCCTTTCAGGGGAGCCCTGCCTAGGGATGACATGGGCACAACCCCTCTGCACCCAGAAGTGTCCAGCTGGTCCTGGTCCTGGAGCTTCTCCTGCAGAGGAGATAAATAGGCAGGAGAGGCAGGGCCCTGGCTTCTGGTCCTGGCCCAGCCTCAGACTGCTGAGTGGCCTCTACAGGCAGGACATGGATATCTGGTGGGTGGTTGTGGACAGGGCTCATCCTGGTCAGGCCCTCCTGGGCCATCTCTTCTTGGCAGGAACTGCTCCCATGACAAGGTGGTGTCCATGCTTCAAGGCAGTGGTGCAATGCCCACACTGGTGGTGGAGGAAGGGCTCGTCCCATTTGCCAGCGGTGAGACACCCACTGCCACTTGGCTTCATGGCCCATGGAGACCCTGTCAGGGTCTCCACGTGTGGGACTTACAAGTCCACAGAGGACTCTGCTTTTCCCCCACACCTGCAGCCTCCCTCCCCAAGTGGTGCTGTAGACTCCAGTGGGACAGCCTCAGGGCCCTGCCTGGGGCTGTCCCTCTGTCCCTGTCTCCAGCCTCTGGCAGTAGGTGTGCCTCCCGAAGCCTGGCACTCACCCCAGCTGCCAGAGAAACTGCATCTGACCTGGGGATGCTGGGTCACCCGTGCCTCTCCTGCCTGTGGCCCTGACAGACTCCGATTCTTTGGATTCCCCCAACCCGTCCTCGGCGCTCACCTCCCTGCAGTGGGTGGCGGAGATCCTGCCTTCCAGTATTCGGGTGCAGGGGAGGACTTTCAGCCAGCAGCTGGAGCACCTACTCACGCCTCCCGAGCGCTATGGGGTCTGCCGGGCCCTTGAGAGCTTCTTCCAGCACAGGTGGCTGGGCCAGAGGGGTGGTGTGAGCTGCCCTGGGTGGGCCTCCAATCCTGCCCAGACTCACCATGCGGGTCTCCCTGTCTGTGCCTCCCGAGTCTCCTTCTCCTGGGAGAGACTCAGAGAAAGCAGCAGCTGGTACCAGGGCCACCAGAGTGGTGGTCAAAGTGCCCTACCACAAACCCTGCCTCTGAAACCCCCTAGCCACGTGACCTAGCCCCTGCAAAGTGAAGTGCTGACCTGCAACGTTGTTTGTGGGAAGGTCACAAGACTAGCCTGTGGGCATTTGCTACTAGCTGGCCAGGTCTGTTGGGGTTGGTTTGGGGTTTTCCTCTTTGTACCTGAGTGCCAGCAGCAGGCAGCATCTGTCACCCTCCTTGGTCCAGAGGGTCATTGTCATGGTCTGTGCAAACCCCTCACCTGTTCACCCCCTTTTCTTTTTTTGTTTAAACAGCTTTATTGAGACAAAATTCACACACCATAAAATTCACTCTTTTAAGTGGACAGTGCACAGCTTTTTCATTGACAAATCTGAGCACCCATCACCACACTCCCATTTTAGAACATTTTCATCACCTCAAAAAGAAACCCTGCACCTCTTCGCTGTCATCCCCTCCTCCCACCCCTCCCCCACCCCAAACAACTGCTAATCTATGTTAGGGTCTTTGAGGCTTTCCCTATTCTGGGCTTTCCTATGAACAGGCTCCTGTAGTATGTGTGGGATTTTATGTCTGGCTTCTTTCACTCAACATCATGTTTTCAATGTTCATCCAAGACAGAACATCTACTTCTTCCCTTTATCTTGGCCAAATAACATTCCACTGTGTGTATAGACCACATGTTGTCTGTGCACTCATCCGTGATGGACACTTGGCTTGTTTCCACCTTTTGTTCCCTTTTAGCTACCCCCCCCCTTCTGTGTCCCTCCCCTGCCAAGGCCACCAGTCCCATGAGTTTAATGGACATCCTTTTCTCTGATGTATTCTTGAAGTGTGGGCATTGCTGTTTCATAGGATGTATTTTTTTAAGTTTTTTTTTTTTTAAGTAATCTCTACACCCAACCAACATGGGGCTCAAACTCTCGATCAAGAGTTGCATGCTCTTCCCACTGAGCCAGCCACATGCCCCCCCCCATATGATATATTTTTGTTCTACATCACAGTTGGGGATATTCTGTGCATATTCTGTGTGTGACTTTTTTTTCACCAAGTGCTATTTGTTTAGATCTGTCCATGTTGCTCTGTATACATGTAAGATTTCATTGATTTATTTGACAGAGAAGGAAAAAGAGCACACAAGCAAGCACACACGGGAAGCAGTAGGTAGAAGGAGAGGAAGAAGCAGGTTCCCCACTGATCAGGGAGCCCCATGCAGGGCTCAATCCCAGGACCCTGGGATCATGACCTAAGCCGAACTCAGGCACTTATCCAGCTGAATCACCCAGGAGCCCCCTCTCTGTATACATTTAATACATTGTTTATAACTGTGGCCAAATTCCTGTGGACCAAGGGTACAGGTCTAATCTATTTACCTGCCAGTGATAGAAACAGGCTTGTCACCACTCTCTTCCATCTTGATAGTAGGTGATGAACATCATCATGCACATTTCCCCATGGAGCTGTGTATGATTCATTTGAAAAAAAAATTTTTTTTTTATGATAGTCACACACAGAAAGAGAAAGAGGCAGAGACACAGGCAGAGGGAGAAGCAGGCTCCATGCACCGGGAGCCCGATGTGGGATTCGATCCCGGGTCTCCAGGATCACGCCCTGGGCCAAAGGCAGGCGCCAAACCGCTGCGCCACCCAGGAATCCCCTCATTTGAAATTTATATCTAAGAGCAGCCTTGCTGGCTATTAAGGTGTTTGTTTTCTGAATTTGACTAGATCTTCCCAAATTGTTTCCCAGAGCACTGCTATCACTCACATCCTCGGGGCTCCCTCATCCCCATGTACTCACCAGCATTTGGCACTATCCAGCTTTCTACTCATGCTAGTCTTTTAGGCATAAAGTGACATCTTATTTTATTTTGGGTTTTGTGTATTCGTTTTTTTTTTTAAGATTTTTATTTATTTGAGAGTGAAAAAGAGAGCGCATGAGAGAACAAGCACAGAAGGAGAGGGAATTCCCCACTGAGATTCCTCACATTCCCCACTGAGCAGGGAGCCCGATGTGGGGCTGGATCCCAGGGATGATGACCTGAGCCGAAGGAGGACACTTAACTGACTGAGCTACCCCAGGTGCCCCTATTTTGGGATTTTATTTTATTTTTTAAGATTTTATTTATTTATTTAGGAGAGACAGAGAGGGAGACAGAGAGAGGCAGAGATGCAGGTAGAGGGAGAAGGAGGCTCCTCCAGGGGAGCCCGGTGTGGGACTCGATCCCAAGACCCTGGGATCACGACTTGAGCCAAAGGCAGATGCTCAACTACTGAGCCACCCAGGTATCCCACTATTTTGGGCTTTTAAATTACTATTTTAAATATCTTTTAATAGCCTTGTTAGCTTTTTTTGTTTATCTATAGAATACCTTTTTAGACCCTTAATGCATTTTTATTTTATGGGCTTTTTGTTCTTGTTAATTTGGAGGAGTTCCTTGTATATTTTAGACACTGGTTGCTTGTTGATTTTAGACATTGTAAACATCTTCCACTTTTCTTGTTATTATTTCTTTTATATCTAATATCAATGTGCCAAAAGTGGGCTTCTTTGAACAGATATCCTTGATTTTGTAAAATCAAATTCAGTACATTTTGGGCCTTATGGCTTTGACTTTTGAAATTTTAAGAACTCTCTCTCCACCCCACCCCCCACCCCTGGCCAAAAGATATTTTTCTGCACTGTTTCTATTTATTTTACAATTTTGCCCTTCATATGTTGTCTTTTAGCCACCTAGAGTTCATCCTTATGTGTGGTGTTACGAGAGGATCCAGTTTTATTTTCCCATATAGTCCAAGGATCAGCAAACTATTTCTACAAAGGGCCACATGTTAAATATTTTAGGGTTTGTGGGCCATATGGTCTCCACAGAAACTATTCAACCCTGCCATTGTAGCTCGAAAACAGCCACAGACAATGGATAAATACACAGTCATGGCTGTGTTCCAATAAAACTTTCTTTACAAAAACAGAAGGTGGGCCAGATTTTAGGCTGCAGGCCATCATTTACCAATCCCTGATATAATGAATCCACTTGCCCAATGCACTGTGTATTTTCTTTTCTTTTTTTTTTTTTTTTTTTTGTGTGTGTGTGTGTGTGTGTGTGTTTTCATCTTACAGCGACTCTATGGGGTAGATGCTATTTTTATCCATGTTTTACAGAGGAGGAAACTGAGGCACAATGGAATTAAGTATGAGAAAGGTCACTTGGTTGGTAAGTGGCAGAGCCAGGATTTGAATCAGGGTGGCCCATCACCAGGGCCTGCATTCCTACCTTTCCTCACTTCTCTGTTTTGGCCGGGGTGGGTTCCATGGCCTGCAGTGCCCCCATATCCCTCTCTCCCTCCCCTGCATTGAGCCCCTGAGAAATGAACCCCTTGCTTCTGCACCTTTCCCCAGGAACATTGACACCCTCATTGTGGATGTCTACCCTGTGCTGGACACACCTGCCAAGCAAGTCCTTTGGCAGTTCATCTACCAGCTGCTGACTTACGAGGAGCAGGAGCTCTGCCAGGAGAAAATTGCATGTTTCCTGGGCTACACAGCCATGACAGGTAAGCAGCCTCTCCCCCTCTCCAGCCCACCAGGTGAAGAGCCAGACACCTGTTCTCAGATTACAGCCGACCTGGGCTTCTCCCACATATAAATGGACCTCCATATCATGCAGACCCATGCCGGCCGCACCCAGGCTGGTCCTACACTTGCCCCCACAAATGTGCCTTTTCAGTTTGATCTTTAAGTAGCACTGCAACATTACCTTGGACTCTAGACACCCTACCTATCCACCCGGAACCCCAGGATTCTCACCCACAGAATGGAAGTGACCTCAGTGGCTGTACATCACACACCAAGAAATATGTCACAGATCAAGAAATTCATGTGGTTTCTGTTTGCAGAGCTGGATAGCAAGCACACAGCCAGGTCACACCTGATTGGTGAGCCTTGATGCACACAGATACACAGTAGGGCCTGCCAGACCATCTGCGGCCTCAGTTTCCAACTACTTCATACCTCTTACAGTGGGCCCCAGGTGCCCATACAACCATGCATGTTATCATTGAGGCCACAGGAGTCGAAAGTGTGCCAAACACTGTGCATTTGTTCTAGGCACTCTACACCTGCTATGGTAAAGCTTGCAGATATCCTACATTCTGGCCCTTGTGTGTCCACTGTCCCTAGTCCTGGGGACCCACAATTTGCTGGAGGAGGCTCGAGGGTTTTAGCAAGAGGCTCAGAACATAGTCTGGGTAGCAATGTTCCATATGTCTGCCTAGACCTGGAATCTTGCATCTTACCCCACATGCGAAGCAGGGCCTGGGGTCACAGATTGGTGCAGACAACTGCTGCCTTCACTCCTGTATTTGGAGGCCATTTGACTGGCTGAGAACACAAGGGGCCCATCTCCTGTTCATGTTGCACAGCAGAGCCGGAGCCTGAGCTGGACCTGGAGCCTGAGCCTGAGCCTGAGCCTGAGCCTGAGCCGGTGCCGGAACTCCAGCGGCGGAGTTCCCTGAGGGCCTCCTCCATGTGCCGCCGCAGCCTCCGGTCCCAAGGTCTGGAGGCCAGCCTCAGTTGCGGTAAGGCTCTGGACCAAAAGGCGGGACTGGGTGTGAGGATGCCAGCAGGGCTCAGTTTTCCCACCTGCAGAATGGGGTGGGTGAGATGAGAGATCCCCGAGAACAGGTTAAGCAGGGCTGAGTGATGGCCCTCCTAATGGACCAACCACCAGGGCTTGCTGGTTCTTTCTCCATGGCTATGAACCCAAGCCTTAGAGCTCAGAGGGGTCACTAGACTGTTCCATGGTGGACTCCACCCTCCCCGATTCCCCTGGCAGGTCCCGGCGACTGCCCCGAGATGCCTCTTCCTCTAATCCCAGGCGAGCGCCAGGCAGGCGACGGCACGTCCCTCCCTGAGACCCCCAATCCTAAGATGGTGAGACCTCACTGCCCTCCTGGTGGTTCTGTGGCCACTGGGAATAGGTGGCTCATGGGGCTGGGGCAGATCCCTGCCTTCCTGATCACCCAGGCCTGACCTCTGAGGCTATGTGAGGGCCTCATGGGGGAGGTGAGGGTGGGCTGGACTCACCCTGGCCTCCTCTCCCTGAAGATGTCGGCCGTCTATGCAGAGCTTGAGTCCCGACTGAACAGCAGCTTCAAAGGGAAGGTGGGGACCTCGTCCAGATCCCGTGCCTCCCCACCAGTGCCCAGCCCGGCAGGCACAGCAGGTAGGGGCTCAGCCAGCCCCGGTTCCTGAAAGCAGCACTGGCCTGTGGCCTCTGGGCTACCTATCTAGGTGTTGCCCCCATCTGGGGCACATCCTTGGAGCGTCCCCTTTGTTCCATTACCATGTGACTGAGTTGTGGGGAACCTCAGCAGCCTCCATGGCAAAGGTCCCTCAAGGTCAAGGTCATCAGAGGCCTTCCCATGTCCCCTATGATCCTTACCCCTACTGCAGATTTAGAAAAGCAGAGGTCTTCCCTTGAAGGAGCCCCAGGTTAGCATGTGGCTGTTGGATAAACTATTAAGTGCATGCATTGCTCTGTGAATGGCACAACTGGGAAGATGGTTTCTCTGCAGTTCAGAAGGCAGGACCCCTGGACAATGTTCCTGTCAGCCAAGGGCCTGGTGGGTGTGGGAACCACCTCATGATCCTTGATCTAGGGTCTGGAGAAGTCCCCCTCTGCCCTTTCAGTTGTGTTCAGTTGGTCCTAGGTGGGACCCCTGAGGTCCCTTCCAAGATAAGCTGGGGTCTGGCCTTTCCTGGGGCTAAGTAGTGCTCCCCCTCACCTGCTCTGACCTGTGATTTCCCTCAGATAAAGGCCTGGGGAGGCAGGGTCATCTAGGGTCTTCTTGTGCTGTGTCCAGAGAGGGAAAGGAAGGTACCCAGGGACACAGAGCCAACCTGCCCCCGGCCCCTACCCTCAGCCTGCACCTGGAACCCAGGTACTGACTGAAGAGGGGTCCTCACGCTTGATCCCCCACCCCAGGGCCCAGGACCCTGTCCAGCGTCTCGTGGCCCAGCGAGCGGCTCCTGCCCTCCCCCTGCTACTACCCACTGTGTTCAGGGGGCCTGGCCTCCCCCAGCAGCTCTGAGTCCCACCCCTACGCCAGCCTGGACAGCAGCAGGGCGCCCTCCCCACAGCCAGACCCTGGGCCCATCCGCTCTGACAGCCCCCCAAGCCCGGACCCTGCCCGCCCGCCCAGCCGCAGGAAGCTCTTCACCTTCTCCCGCCCCATGCGAAGCCGAGATACTGACCGCTTCCTGGATGTGCTGAGTGAGCAGCTGGGTCCCCGGGTCACTGCTGTGGATGATTTCCTGAGCCCTGAGAACGATTACGAGGAGGTGAGCACATGCCAGCAGATGTGGAGGGTCAGGGGCCCAGGGGTGACATGGGGGTCTGTAAGGGGAACAGTATCCCTGGGCTCCTGCAAGAATCTTGTTGCCCTTGGGATCTGCCCCAGGCTACTCACTCCTCTCCCTGCTCCAGTCCATCCTGAAATCTGTCCCAGACTACCCCACCCCCTGGCTGAGCTATCCCACCCTTTAACTCAGCTATGACACCCCTCACTCAAGGCTCCCCCATATACCTCGTCTCAGGTCACCCCATTCCTTTTCCCAGACTACTTGTCAGGCCATCCTACCCACAGCCTCAGGCTAACCCACCAGACTATCCAATCCTTGTCCCCAGGTTATCCCACCCCTTGCCCCAGGCTATCCCACCATCCCTCACCTTGCTCTGCCTGGCAGATGAGCTTCCATGATGACCAGGGAAGCTTTGTGACCAATGAGCGGAGCAGCGCTAGTGAGTGCATCAGCAGCAGTGAGGAAGGCAGCTCCCTGACCTACTCCTCCATCTCCGACCACATTCCCCCACCCCCGCTCAGCCCCCCGCCTCCACCACCCCTGCCCTTCCATGACCCCAAGCCCAGCTCCCGCACCCCTGATGGTCCCCGGGGCCCTGCTCAGACGCTGGCCAAGCCCCTCGCCCAACTCAGCCACCCAGTCCCTCCACCGCCCCCGCCTCCCCTGCCCCCACCGGTGCCCTGTGCACCCCCAATGCTGTCCCGGGGCCTGGGCCACCGTCGAAGTGAGACCAGCCACATGAGCGTCAAGCGCCTGCGGTGGGAGCAGGTAGAGAACTCGGAAGGCACCATCTGGGGTCAGGTAGGTGGCCTGGGGCCTGGGGTGCCCTGTACCAGGGGAGTCTGGCCTGGGGAGCAGCATTGAAGACAAGACCCTGGCCAGTTTCTAGTGCCTGGCATTTCCCTGCTTCCATTCCCCCAACATCAGAAGCTCAGGGCAGCTCTGCTGGACTCACCCCCTGCAAAGGACCCCTCAAAACAGGGCCAGACCTCTCAGCCACCTCCGTTAGCCCCCTTGGTTGGCCTCAGTCCCTTAGCAGTCCCTTTATCCCCCTGCTCCACTGAAACTTGCTGCCTTCTGCTTGTGTGCATTACTGTCCTCACAAAGAGGCAGTTCACCACCCCATAACTTGGATGATTTAGCTTCTCCTGCAGTCTCCTCTGGTCCTCAGTTCTCTCCCAGGGCCTGATGAGGGCTCTCCCTTAGTAGTTCCCAGGGCAGCCCTTAGAGGATGGGTGGTGTGGGGGGTGGCAGTCCAGCTGTCAGTGTTCCTCCTCCCTCTGAATCTCTCCTGGCCTCCCCCACCCCTGCCTTGCAGCTAGGGGAAGATTCTGACTATGACAAGCTGAGCGACATGGTGAAATACCTCGATTTGGAGCTGCACTTTGGCACCCAGAAACCTACTAGTGAGTGGCCTGGGGGTCCTGGGGGAACCCCCATACCAAGCCATCTGTGGAAGCCCACCTGCTGCCTTCTGTGGCATCCCCGGGCTTAGAGTCCCAGAAGTCTGCGCTGACTGCCATTTACTTCCTGTGTCCCTGAGTTTACCTCCCAGAGCTTCAGTTTTCCCATCTCAAAGTGGACATAATCATAGTAGCTGGTATTTATTCCATGCTCACCAAATGCCAGACACCCCCCTGTTTCTAAATTAATCCTGTGACAATTCTATGAGGTAGAAACTGTGATCACCTTAACTTCCTCATGAAGATGCACAGAGAAGCTAGGTAATTTGCTCAAAGTCACACAGCCAGAATAAGGGTATCAGGAGGTAACCATATCTAGGAGACTAGATGTCCCTCCAGTCTCTCTGTCCCCTTGCCCTTCTCAGGGTATCTCCCTATAGTCATCGGGTGGGACTCCAGGCAGTGAGGAATATTATGTGTGGAAGGTGGTTCCAGGATGGAAGAGAAAGGCCTTTGTCCATCCAGGAAGCATCTGCAAGGTGGAGAGGTGGTTAGTTCACCTTCCTTGGACAGCTCAGCCCCAAGGACCCAGGGGAGAGAGGGTGGGGGAGGGGCACGCACTGCCCATGCTGAGAATGTTGCACTAACCCCGAGAGTCTCTGAGTGGGAGGCTGAGGAAGGAAGTAACTGGACCCCTGGAGCTGGACTGTGGGTGTGGCCAAACCCCTCCTGGGTCCTCCAACCAGCTTGGACTCCCATCATTAAACCATTTTGCCTTCCAGAGCCGGTGCCTGGGCCTGAGCCCTTCAGGAAGAAAGAGGTGGTGGAGATCCTGTCTCACAAGAAGGCCTACAACACCTGTGAGGGGTTGGGGAGTCCCAGGGGTATGGGGGACAGGAGGTGGCCCTCTGGGCCGCAGAGCTTTGGATCCACCTGTGTGGATGACACATTAGTTCTTGGGGGCCCGACACCGGCTGCTGGGTGAAGGCCCCTTCTGGGGTCCTAGATCCCTCCAAGGCGCAGGTGCGCGCTTGGGCTCCCCCCTCGTTGGCCTCCTCGTTGGCCCCCCGTTGGCCCCGCCCCCAAGGGTCTAAGGCTCCTGAGTTCTGGCCACGCCTCGGCCATCCCCTATTCTCCCTCTCGCGGTCTCCTCCCTCGTTTCTGGCGCCACCGCCACAGGCCCCACCTGTCCACCCCTTCGAGAACCGTGTCCTCACCTCTGTTCGGCCGTGGGAAGGACCCTCCGTCTCTGGGCCGGCCCCGCCCCCGCCCCCGCCCAGGTTCCTCGCCCCGCGCAGGTTCCGTCCAGTCGCCCCGCCCACCATCCGTCTGGCCCCGCCCCCGGCTCACGCTCGCGGCCCCGCCCGCAGCCATCCTGCTCGCTCACCTGAAGCTGAGCCCCGCGGAGCTGCGGCAGGTGCTCATGAGCATGGAGCCCCGGCGCCTGGAGCCCGCGCACCTGGCGCAGCTGCTGCTCTTCGCGCCCGACGCTGACGAGGAGCAGCGCTACCAGGCCTTCCGCGAGGCGCCCGGCCGCCTCAGCGAGCCCGACCAGTTCGTCCTGCAGGTGCTGCGGCCGTGACGGCCGCCAGGGGTCAGGGGTGCTGCCCAGTGGCCTTGGCCGCCTCTGTCGGGGCCCTCGTTGTACCGGGGCTGTGTGGGTCCCGCTCCCCTGCGGCCGCTGCGCCCGTGCCTGTGTCCCATTAACGTCCGGTTCCCACCTGGAGTCCAAGGTAGATGGGATTGTGCTTCCTTTGGGGGCTTATTCTTTCTCGAGGGAATGCCGGTTTGCCGGCTGACCCCCACCCCAGGCTGCGGTGGGGCAGTGGGTCTCCTGGTGGGGCGGGTGAATCCTGGCTTTGCCTTCATGACAGATGCTATCCGTTCCCGAATACAAAACCCGCTTGCGCAGCCTCCACTTCCAAGCCACCCTACAAGAGAAGACGGAAGAGATCCGGGGCAGCCTGGAGTGCTTGCGCCAGGCCTCCCTTGAGCTCAAGAACAGCCGGAAGCTCGCCAAGATCCTGGAGGTCAGGGCGCACCCCCTCCCTGGTCACTCCACCTGCCTGTCTGCCCCCTGGGGCTTCCTGTCTGGAGGTCCACCATGATGGGGGTCCAGGGGGTGAGGTGAGGACCTGGGCAGGACCTGCCCACCTTCCTTTCCACAGTTTGTGTTGGCCATGGGCAACTATCTCAATGATGGACAGCCTAAAACCAACAAGACCACAGGCTTCAAGATCAACTTCCTGACAGAGGTGAGGGAACCAGCTGGCAGTAATCGATGAGCATGCTCTACCATCGAGGATGGGGAGGTCAGGCCCAACCCAAGTTGTGGCAGAGGAGAGAAGAGAATATCATGGCCAAGGAGGGCCCTTTCCCCAGAAGCAAAAGCTGGCTGCCTGCAGGCTGGAATGCAGCAAAGGTTGGGGGTGGGAGGCTTTTATAAGGCAAGGCAAGCCTCAGGATCTGGGGAAATGGAGTGCGGGGGGGCAGGGAAGGGAGACTCCAGGAGGAAGGAGAGAATCCCACTTGGTAGGTTCTGTGCCCTTAATAACAGCACGATTGCCAGGCCATCCTAACCTCGAAAGATCTAGGATCTGAGAAAGGACAACTCGAATATCCAGCCTTCCCACTGTTTCTGAGACCTTTTACCGGGGTACCTTTTGTTGTTTTAAAAGAGAGGAAGAAATCTCCATTTGTAGACATGAATGTTTTAGGATGTCTGAGGCACAGGTGGGCCAGAGATGGTTCCAGAAAATCACAGGAAGGAAGATATGTGAGTGGTGCTCCCCTGGGGGTCAGAAAAATCTTGGGCTATATCTGCTGACAAGAGCACGCTCCCAAGGACAGAACAGCTGGTGGCCTCCTCTAGCTGGTGGCTATGAGCCTGGTTCCTGGGTGGTGGGGTGGGGAGGTGTCTCAAAGATCTGGGCTGGAGAGCTTTCAAACTCCTAGGGAGGCCCATGGGCATCCCAGCAGAGCCTCACAGTGAGGAATACTAGAAACTTTGGAGTTGGTGAGTGTCAAGGGCCAGGAACTGCTGCCACACTCCAGGGGAAGTGGGGCCAAGGGTACCCAGACCCATATGATCAGCAATCTGATGGGGTCCTTGAGGAGGTTGTATGTTGGGCATCACTTGCAGCTGAATTCCACAAAGACTGTGGATGGGAAGTCCACCTTCCTGCACATCCTTGCCAAATCACTGAGCCAGCACTTCCCAGAACTGCTGGGCTTTGCTCAGGACCTGCCCACTGTGCCCCTGGCTGCCAAAGGTAAGCTGAGTGGATGGACAATGGGTCAGGAAGCAGAGGCACTGCTGTCCTGGGCTGGGAGGTCAGTGCTCATGAGGCTCTGTTGCCTTCCCTACAGTGAATCAACGGGCCCTGACCAGTGACCTGGCTGACCTCCATGGCACCATCAGTGAGATACAGGATGCTTGCCAGAGCATGTCTCCCTCTAGTGAGGACAAGTTTGCTATGGTCATGACGGTATCCAAAGAGCAGCCTGTCCCAGTAACAAGGTGGGCCCTGGGGTGGCCAGGTAGAGCTGGCTTCAAGATCAACTCCCGTGGCCACTGCAGACCCTGTGTCCCAGCAGAGATTCTGGGCAGAGGCTGCTGTAAGTGGGTCAGGGGGTCCTGGCAGAGGGTCCATCCTGGTGATTTAGAATCCAGGTACTCACACCATGTCTGCATAACTGAAGAGGAGCTCTTTGGACTATCTGAAAGCCACCACCTTGCCCCATCTGTCCTCATGGGCAGCCCAGGCTCAAGTCACAAGATACAGGGACAGACCTCTCAGGCCCTAACCAGCCAAAGGGAATCAGGAGAGGGGCATGTTGCCACTGAGCACAGATAGGGATGGATACTACAAGGGGAAAAAAAAGGAGAGATCAAAACCGAGAGAATGCCAGGGGGCTATTATATGTGGGTGTTTGAGGAGGAAGGGGTCATGGCATCTGAGAAGTGCCCAGAGTAGGGAGAGGGCTGCCTTACAGAGAAGACACGTGGATGGCCTGGATGTTGTGGACTTCAGAGGCAGCTGAGGGAGCAGTGTACCAAGGTCCTGGAGCCGCTGGACATAGCTGAGCGTGGGGCACGGGGCAGGCAGGAGCCAGGCAGCTTAGAGAACCTGAGGGTAGTTTCCTTAACAGAGGCTGATCAGTCCTTCCTAGATACAGCCCAGCCGGTGCTGCGGGCACTGGACGGGTTGCAACATGAGGCCATGGAGGAGCTGGGCAGGGCACTGGCCTTCTTCGGTGAGGACTCCAAAGCAACCACTTCTGAGGCCTTCTTTGGCATCTTTGCAGAATTCATGAGCAAGTTCGAGGTGAGCCATCATGGGAGATCTAAGGGGCCTCTTAGAAGTCCCTCCAGGGGTCAAAAGCAGGCGCCTCCATAAAGCCCAGATTGGGAAAGGGCCTCCAGCAAGTGTGATGCGACACCCACAGAGCTGATAGGTCTCTTTCCTGGCTTTTTTTTGGGGGGGGGGGAGGGGAATGAGGTAGGACAGGGGTCAGGGGCTCCTGGGACCACTGACCAGCCCTTCCTCTTGTACCTTTTCCTCTCCAGCGAGCACTCAGTGACCTGGAGGCTGGGGATGGCCCACGCAGCTCGGGGATGGTTTCACCCCTGGCCTGGTGACCTGCGGAGTCCATCCTGCCTGAGGCCCATCCCAGTAGCCTGGAGCAGTCCATAGCAGCCTAGGTGTGGGAGATGGGGCCCGGCCTCCCCGTGTCTCCAGCTACCTCAGCTGTCAGGCTCTGGGCACTGGGAAGGTGCAGGGTCAGCCTGGTTCCCCTCTGTGGGCCTTGGCTTTGGCTCTGGCTCCAAGTGAGCACTGGGGGCATGGGACAGAGAGGAGGTGCTAACTCCTCGGAGAGTGTGAACCTTAGCTGCCCACAGGCATGCTCACACTGGAAGGCCTGGCTTTGCCCGGCCTCTCTCTGGGTCTTGGAGTGGATGCTGGCTATGCACACCCTCAGGACTCTGGTCTGGCCCAAGGGAGGGGTGGCAGGGCTTCCACCAGTGAGTGGATTGTGAAGTGGCCCCCACCTGGGGGCAGTGTCTACTGTCTGCCCCTCAGAGCTTGGCCAGAGCATTCTCTGCCCCAAGCAAGGACATCGGAATCTCCTTTCCGAGCCTGCTCCCAGTAGGCTGGAGGGATGCCCTTGCAGAACATGCACTCTGGACCCTGGACAAAGTGACAGATGCCCTTGAACATGCCATGCCAGTGAGCATGACAGGCCTTGAGGTTCCTCACCCAGCCCTGGCCTCCTGGGGCTGCCTGGAAGAAACTGGAAGAAAGGATATCCCCAAGTGCAGGGACCTGGGGGCCTGTGTACCAAGCCTGGGTCTTGGAAGCTAGAAGCAGGGAAGGGAGGACAGACGCTGGGCAGGAATACAGGAGAGGACTGGATTAGGAAGACTGCGATGTCAGACTGTAGAACTGAGGGGTTTCAGACTGTAGAATTGAGGGGTTTTATCCAGCAAACAAATTTGAGTCCAGTTTGGGGAGCCCGAGAGTGGGATGGCGTGGTCAAGTAGGGACAGAGAGGATGGAAAGCTGTTTAGGTGCTGGGTGAGCAGGACTTGGTAGCTGATTGCCTGGCTGGGTCATGGTGATGTTCCCTGGAATGGGTCACATGAGCAGAGTGGACGTCAGGGTAGATGACACAGTGGGACATAGTTGGGATCCCAGAGGCCGTTTCACATGTGTGTCTGGAGGCCCTGGTGAGGTCAGGGGTAGAGGAGACAGTTACCTGGACACCAAGAGCAGGGGTGCTGTGGACGGGGAGGATATGTTCATTTCCTCCATCCTTTTCATGTTCCAATTGGCAGTCCCAACATCAGGCAGATTCCTGTTGCCTCTTTCCTTAACTTTCTTCCAGAGAAGTCTGCAATGGGCTTTAAATTTGTCTCGGATTCTTTTTCTCTCCCTACAATCAAATGGCTAATGTTGCTTTTGGACAGTATCTGGGACCCGTTCAGTTCCTGGCAATCTCCCAGACTATTCTTTGAGGCCATGTATATATTCTTTCCTTGTCCCCCACTCACAGCCACCATATAAACTTGGGGCACCAGAGTGGCTCAGTCGGTTAAGCAACTCTTGATTTCAGCTCAGGTCATGATCTCAGGGTCATGAGATCGAATCCCATGTCGGGCCCCGTGCTGGATGTGGAGCCAGTTTAAGATTTAAGTTTAAGATTCTCTCCCTCTCCCTCTGCCCCTCCCCACCCTCTTAAAAAAAAAAAAAAGGCTAACCAAAATGTATAATTCAGTGGGGGTGGGGAGAGAGATCCAGATGTGGCTAGAGGTGTTCATTTCTTCCCAGCAGCTTAAGCTGGATGATTTCATGAATGACCAAAGCCTGTGTCTCTGAGAAACATGTCAGACAGTGAGTTAAAATCCCTGTATGAGATCCATAGAAATGATAGGCTCCAGCCCCAACACACTCTCCAAGTAAATCCAGCCCTATGCTGGGGAGGAGGGTATGGTGCGAGGGTACACAAGTTGGCAAGCCAGCACTAGCTCTGTTTTCTCCCTGAACACCTTCTATTGGGAACCTATGTGTCACATGATGTCATGTAGCAAACTGTCCTAAATCTTGGTCACTTAAAACAGCAGCCACTTACTGCTCATGAATCTTGGAGTCACCTGGGCAGTTCTGATCTGAGCTGGGCTCAGTGGACTCACAAATCAAATGTCATCTATAAATCAGGTAGGCAGCTTTACTAGTCATGCAGGGAGGGCTCTCTCCCATGTCTGGGGCTTTGGCTGGGACAACTGGGGTGGCTTTGTGTGACCTCTCATTCTCTAGCCAAATAGCCAGGATGGTTCCCATAGTGAAGGCAGGGGTCCAGGAGAAACAAAGTCACAGAAGGCCCCTTGAAGTCTAACCTCAGACCTCAGACCTGGCACACCACCATTCTATCACAGTTTCCTGTCATGTAACAAGGCCAGCCCAGATTCTAGGGGCGGTCTAATTGGCTCCGCTCTGGATGAGAGATGAAGCCAAGTCACACTGCGTAGGGTGTGGATTCAGGGTTGGCTGGAGAATCAGAGCCATTTTTGCAATTGGTTTACCACCTGCCTGCTTGGCCAGACATCCTGGTACAGATCTCAGCCTCTTTAATTTTCAGTGGCCTCCATCCTGCCTGGACTTGGCTCAGCTCTGGTTATCATCTCCATGTGTCCTCCTGGTGTCATGCTTCCTCCTCTCTCTTACCTATTCTCCCATTACCTAGTCCCCTGACTCCACTCTGTCCAGTGGGCAGCAATGGCCTGTGCCTCCCTAGCAACTAGTTTCCCTGCTACAGGGAAAGCACCCTGTTTTTCCTTTGATAAATTATCTCTCCCCTACTCACAGGCCCTGAGCAGTGCCAATTGGACAAGGATGGTCTCATGACTCTGGCTGGGTGGCTCAGAGTCCAGTTAAGACTCAAGTTAGCACTATTTGAAAAGGGAGGCTCCCTCTCTTCTGGATGAATTGTTGGATGTATAGAGGGTGGAACCCCAAATGGGGCTGCCAGGACCACCATGTGGAGACACCTGCCTGGGTATAAACCCAATACAGGGAAGAAGAGAAGAGAAGACCACTCCATACATCTCTTTGTCCTTGGATCCAACCATGCCTGAAGCGGACTTCCAGACTTGTCAGTCTCTGAGCCAACAAATTCCCCCTCCATTTGTAAACTTTTAAAATTTAATTTTTTGGCTTAGGCTGGTTTGAATGGGTTTCTGTCACTTGCAACACTAAAAGGGTTAACTAATAACACCCAAGGTGGTTATGGATGTTCACTCTTTTCACATCCTCAGTGAACGTTCTTCATTCATAAATGCATTGGCCAATACATTTTGACTGCCTACTTGTGCCAAGCACCATACTGAGTGCAAACATCTTATGGGTTAACCTCTCCGAGTTCAATTTTCTAGGGTTGTACTTCACGGTGGTTCAACACCCAAGTCACTACAAAGCCCTACATGTGAGCCCATATATGTGCCATATCCCCCCAGCAACTCCTTACCAAGTGACAGGTTGTGAATGCAAGCATTTATCCCCGGGAATTTACTTATTTCTCAATATTATGTCATATATATGTGTCCCAGGGTCACAGATGCTGGTGACTTCAACATAAAGCCCAAAGGCCCTTTCTCACCCCTTCTGTCTTTCCCTGCATTCATTTGCTACCATAACAAATACCAAGACAAAGTGGCTTAGACTCCACCAGTTTTCTGTCTCACAGTCTGGAGGCTCGGAGTCCAAGGTTAAGGCGTCCTCAGGTTTGGTTCCTCCTGAGGTTGCTCTCTTTGGCTTGCAGTTGGTTTTTCTCTGTGTGTACACATCCTGGTGTCTCTGCCTCTTATAAGAACATCAGTCCTCTTGCTTTAGAGTCCCACCCTTATGACCTCATTTAGCCTTAATTGTCTCCTTAGAGACCCCACCTCCAAATGCATTCACCTTCCGAGGTACTTTATCAGGTACCCTGGAGGCCTCAAAGATCTCTGGATGGAGCTGATGTTTCAAAGAGAAAGGCTGCTGTAACCAGGATGTTTTCCCCTTCCCCGTCTTCATCCCTTTGGTCTCAAGTCCAACTCAGAGTGAATTTTGTGTGCTATATTCCTGCTCTCCAAGCTCCCAGAGGACTGAACACAAATCACTCTCCACTGGCTCCCTGCCCATCACCTATAAATATCCCTCCCCCAGCAGCCCTCCAAGAACCGTCTAGACCCCAGCGCCCCATGCCTTGTCACTGCCCCCTTCAGAGCCAGTCTTTCAGAGCTGTGGCCCACTCTCCCTGCTTCTGTGTCCCCACCATCCACTCACCTCTCAGCGCTTGGCCACCTAGCTTTCTCTCCCATCATCCCCCTTAGCCTGCTGTTTCCCAGACAGGAAGCCAAGGGCACACTTGTTCTTATCTTAATTGACCTTTATTGAAGCAACACTGGGCACTGTTTGTCCTCCCTTGGCAAATTATCACACACCCAGGCTCGGGCTCCCAGGTATCTATGCACCGATAACCCTGCCATCAGCTTGATTTCCCCCTGGCCCGGCTGCTTCCAGCCTTTATACGCAGCGAGTGCTCAATAATTGCCCATTAAATCAAGCTGAAATCACATCCAAATAGCGGCTACCAAGCTGCTCCAGAAAATGACCGCCTTCTTTCTGTAAGACAGTTTGGCCACGTGTACCCAAAGCAGTAAAACAAGGGTTGTAAAGTAGAAGTCCACAGAGGCCAAGCAAGCAGGGGGAGCACAGGAAGTGGGCAGGTGCAGGAGAATGATGCAAAGCCCGGGATGAAGGGGAGTTGACACAGAATGACAGGGAGACCCTGGGGGCGCTGGAGGGCAGGTGCCCTGTCTGCAGGGAGACCTCCCCTCTGGCCAGTGGACCTCCCTGTGGGGGAGGCAAACCTTGTGATGCCCTGATCTTCAGGCTTTCTCAAAGCGAGCCAGAAACCCAGATTTTTTAAATTTAAAATGTCCTGGTGAAATGTTGGCAGCCAATGCAAAACTGTAAGGAAGATTATCAGTTATGAGCACCCCCCCCCAAAGAAAACATGTCTGTGAGCCAGATGGAGCCCATCTGTGAGATTGTAACCCCTGAAATAAGATGCCTGAATCATTTGACACATTCATACTACCCTGGGGTATAGAGGGGTACCCCATAAAAAAGACTTGAATCTTTTTTTTTTTTTTTTTTACTTGAATCATTTTTAAATTTTAACAAGGGAACTGTGTTTAGGGCTAATTGACAGTTCCGGGTTCTGGATGGAAAGATGCTATTGCCTTGTTGTGAAGATGCCCTTTGAGGAAATTCACTCGATGAGTGCTTCATTCATAAGAAGGTGGGACCCACACTGTTCTGGGGGGGAGGGACTGTGAGCTACCATGAAACCAAACGCTGGTTCCACAGACCAAGAGATAAAGGGTCTGTTTAGTTGAGCAAATGAGCTACATCTATACCTTGACAGGGTCCTGAAAGGAAAGTATTTTCTCTAAAGAGAATTTGATTAGATTCCCAATGTCGCCAACACTGAATTCACGCAGTGTGTTCTGGACCATGTAGGGATAGTGTGGGGGTTTCCACAGAAAGAAATGGATGCCCCTCACCCTGTCACACATCCGTGGGCAGGAAGGACAATAAGGTATAGAGAGGAGAGCCCACTGGGGTGGAGCTGGGAACCCCCCAGCAGCGAGAAGTGAGCTGGGCCCTGCCTTGTGAGAGCTACAGGGACAGAGGTCCTGGTATGAGATGAAAGTGTCAATCTGGAAGTACTCTCTCCTGCCTGGGTGCTGGGCAGACACCTTGATGTGGCCTTAGCTACACTGGCAGAATTTAACTGTGTTAGGAGGAGAATTGGTTCAGGGATACAAACAGGATGGGAAGAAATGACAACTCAGACAATAGGAGCCAGGCCAAAGTTCAGGGGCCCACCAGAACAGATGTGTGGCACATGGACCCATCCCTACAGAATCCCCTGGAATTGGGGTGCCTGGGTGACTCAGTGGCTGAGTGTCTGCCTTCGGCTCAGGTTGTGATCCTGGGGTCCTGGGATCGAGTCTCACATCAGGCTCCCCACAGGGAGCCCGCTTCTCCCACTGCCTCTCTCTCTCTCTGTCTCTCATGAGTAAATAAAGTCTTTTTAAAAAATCCCCCAGAAGCTATTTGAGGAGGGAAACCCCAGGAGAAAGACTAGAACTCCCGCCAGTTGGAGCCACAGCAGTCTTAGAAGCATTGTGACTCGAGCAGTTAAAAACCCCACTGTGTCATCAATCCACCCCCACCCCCGCCCCCTTACCCTCACCCCCATCTGGTGAAATGGGTGATATCCCATTTCAGTCACTAGGAAAGTCACCTCACCGAGACAGTCAGGAATGCAAATAGACAGCCAGGCATACGGTTGTTTTTTTGTGGAGTTGATCTAACTTCCATGTGATTACCTTTCTGGGAGATGGATGTTCTTCTGATGGAAATATTAATTGTACCATCAGTCATTCTCAAAAAGGTAAATCTCAATGCCTGAAATGAATCTGAGCGAGCTTTATCCTGGGCTGAAGATGACCATTCTTTCTGGCTTGACCTCTAAAACCAGAAGATGCCTGGAATGTTTTCACAGGAGCCAGAGAGCCTGCCCTTGTCCCATGGAGTGTGCAGGGCAGCTCTCTTGGTTGTCTATGTAGACCCCACCCAATGCCCCTCCTCCCAATAAATCCAATGGACCCTTGGCACACACATTTTCCACATTGTGTCTTTTCCACTTGGCTAATATGTTGGACTTTGAGTGGAATCCTGGCCTCAGCTGAGCCAATCAGAACCCCTCCCAAGGAGATGTGAAAGAAGTACCTAGAGATTTCAGGCTCATTGTGGCTGCTCTCTGGAATGAAAGAGATGTAAGCTTGCTGGTGGGCCAGAGAAGGAAAGACCAGTCTGCAGAGAGAGAAAAGAGCAAGATGCATGCCATTCAATCTGTCTTGCCATTTCTGTGTTCTCAGCCATTAAACCTAATCCATGAGAAATTATCTTTGGATTGTCAAGGGTTTTTAAGCAATCATTAATTTAATCCTCACTGGTGAAGGAATCTGCAGAAAGTTGTTCTCTTCAAATAATTTCATATTATTCAAAAGTATATGCATGCGTGTGTGTGTGTGTGTGTGTGTGTGTGTTGAGGCCTATATGAATGTATCTGTATATATACACACATAGAAAATAATTTATCATTCTTCTGAAGACATGGACTCAGATACATAATATGCAGAAATAAATCTCAGATATAACCTCATTCACATACAGAGATTTGCATTTTCTTTTTTTTTTTAATACTTTATTTATTTATTCATGAGAAACACAGAAAGAAAGAGAGGTATAGGAAGAAGCAGACTCCATGCAGGGAGCCCAATGCGGGACTCGATCCCGGGGCCCCAGGATCATGCCCTGGGCCAAAGGCAGGGGCTAACACCACTGAGCCACCCAGGGATCCCCAGAGATTTGCATTTTCACAGCAAACTTACGTGCAAAAAAAGAAATGAGAGAGAAAATGAAGTACAATTTTGTGTCCCCATATTATGTAGTAAACTGAAATGTGTATACAAGGTTTTGGTGATGCTAACTTAAGGCTGAATCTTTATCTCATTAGCTCTACAGAAGAGTCAAAAGAAATTATAAATCTCTTAGATGTTACTGTCCATATGAGTTGAGGTACCACAAGTTTTTACAAAAAAAAAAATTCACAAAGCTGACTATACCAAAAGAGGCATGCATCCACTATACTCCAAATGGAAGCAGAGATGAACAGAGGAGAACTTTTTCATAGTATCTGGACACTTTCAGTGTTTAACTTTGTATTGCCCTGATAGGAGACTGTTTTATCCATCTGTGGCTAAGAATGAAAAATGGTTGTGTGCTTGCTCTGAATCTTTTTCACTACCCCTCCCCAAAAAAGGGTAATAGGTGATAGGACCCCAGTCACATTGCTGAAATATACAGGTGTATAGTGTATGTGAATACAACTGGCAGCATCTCACTACAAATCAATTTGTTTTGCAATGCTTTCCAATGAGTGAGCCAAATAAGAAGCAACCAGGATGTCAAAAAATAGGGGACCAGTGAAAAAATTATGTTTGCCCATGAGTGACCCAAAATATTAAAAGTGGTCTCAGATTTTTATTTTTTTTTATTTTTATTTATTTATTTATTTATTTATTTATTTATTTATTTATTTATTTATTTTGGTCTCAGATTTTTACTTACCACTCGGTAGAAGTAGTCGAAATACATAATATCACAGAAAACACATGACTTAGTTACCAAAAACTATTTAAAGTTCCCAGAAATAAATGAGAATATTTATGACCATATCAAGAGCCATTTCTTAGGTGCTCAAGAAATGCATCCCAAAACCTTGGTTAGCCTTTCCTTCTACTGAGGACTGATATTTCTGAAAGAAGGTGTGTAAATGGACACTAATTAATGCAATGCTGAGTCAGGAGCTGAACTCCTGAGTCACAAGGGATCACTGGTATAGGAGATGTTTTTAATTTTCTCAGTTTTTTCTCAGGCTTAGTGGAAAACTCCATCCTGGGAAACAATCGGGCCCATTGTCTCCTGCGTGCAGAGCTTCTGCCTAATGAAAGGCTGACTGCTGAACCCTTGTGTTGTTCTGGGACTCCCAGTTTCCACCACTGAGGACTTCTTATCTTCTCATTCTCCTCAATTGTTATTCCTTCTTGGGATCATTTTCACACTTCTCAAGTATATATCTTAATTCAGAACTTTTTTTTTTATTGAGCCACCCAGGGATCCCCAAGTTTTTACTTATTAATTTAAGTAATCTCCACACCCAACATGGGGCTTGAACTCGGGACTGCAAGATCAAGGGTCCCATGCTCCACCAACTGAGTGAGCCAGGTGCCCCTACTTTAGAACTTTATGTGGTGAGAGCCTGTCAGGAGTAAATTCAGGTTTTGTATCTGAAAATGTCTTTTTAAAAAGATTTATTCAAAAAAATAAAATAAAATAAAAAGATTTATTCAGGGGATCCCTGGGTGGCGCAGCGGTTTGGCGCCTGCCTTTGGCCCAGGGCGTGATCCTGGAGACCCGGGATTGAATCCCACGTCGGGCTCCCTGCATGGAGCCTGCTTCTCCCTCTGCCTGTGTCTTTGCCTCTCTCTCTCTCTCTCTCTCTCTGTGTGTGACTATCATGAATAAATAAATAAAATCTTTAAAAATAAGATTTATTCATTTGAGAGAGAGAGAGAGAGAGATTGAGAGAAGAGCATGAGTGGAGGAACTGGCACAGAATCTCAGGCAGATCCTCCACCACCACCCCCACCAAGCCCAGAGCCCAGCTAGGGACTTGATCCCATGATCTCTGAGATCATGACCTGAGCCAAAATCAGAAGTCCAATGCTCAACTGACTGAGCCATCCAGACACCCCTAAAAATATCTTTTTATCACCTATATTCTTGAAAGATGATTTTAGTGGGTATATGTCTCTAAGTTGACAGTTACATTTTCTCATCAATTTGAAGATACCATTCTACCACTTCCAATCTTGAGAAGTTAGCTGTCAGTCTAATGATTTTAAGATTTTATTTATTTATTCATGAGAGACACAGAGAGAGAGAGAGAGAGAGAGAGGCAGAGACACAGACAGAGAGAGAAGCAGGCTCCATGCAGGGATCCTGATGCGGGACTCGATCCCAGGACTCCAGGATCACTCCCTGAGCCAAAGGCAGATGCTTTTAACCACGGAGCCACCCAGGCATCCCTAATGATGGTTTTGTTGTAAAGGGTAGACGTATTCATTTTCCAGGTCTGCTGTAAACAAATTACCACAAATTGGGTGACTTAAAATAATGGAAATGTATTCTCTCACAGTTTGGAAGATCAAAAGTCTAAAATCAAGATGTTGGCAGAGTTAGTTCCCTTTGGAGGCTCTGAGGAAGAATCCATTTCATGTATCTCTCCTACCTTCTGGTGGTTACCAGCAATCCCTGGCATGCATTGGCTTATAGACATGCCACTCCATCCTCCACCATCAAATAGTGTTTTCCGTGTGTGTGTGTGTGTTTTCATATGGTGTGTATGTGTGTATGTGTGTGTGTCTGTGTCCACATCTCTGTTTTCTTTCTCTTATAAGGACACCTGTCATTGGCTTAGGACCCATCTTTTTTTTTTAATTTTTATTTATTTGCGATAGTTACACAGAGAGAGAGCTAGAGAGAGGCAGAGACATAGGCAGAGGGAGAAGCAGGCTCCATGCACTGGGAGCCCGACGTGAGATTCGATCCCAGGGCTCCAGGATCGCGCCCTGAGCCAAAGGCAGGCGCTAAACTGCTGCACCACCCAGGGATCCCCGTTTAGGACCCATCTAATCCCATATGATCTCATTCTAACTATTTACATTTGCAAAGATCCTATTTCCAAATAAGGTCACATTCTGAGTTTCCAGGTGGACATAAATTTGAAAGGGATGAGGGAACACTATTCAACTGAGCACAGTGGGTTCTATGTATTTTCCCTGTGGTTAATTTCAAAGTTTTTTCTTTCCTCTTGACATTTTTCTGTGTCTAGAAAGGGATTTCTTTTTTTATTTTATTTTATTTTATTTATGATAGGCACACAGTGAGAGAGAGAGAGAGGCAGAGACACAGGCAGAGGGAGAAGCAGGCTCCATGCACCGGGAGCCCGACGTGGGATTCGATCCCCGGTCTCTGGGATCGCGCCCTGGGCCAAAGGCAGGCGCCAAACCGCTGCGCCACCCAGGGATCCCCAGAAAGGGATTTCTTTATCTCACTTGGGATTCACTGGGATTCCTGAATCTGAGAATTCAGATATTTCATCTGTTTTGGAAAGTTCTCAGTAATTATCTTTCTGAATATTGCTTATCTCTCATTCTCTCCATTTTCTCTTCCTTCTGAAATGCCAATTGGGTATTTTGTTTCTTTTTTTTATTTTTATTTTTGGGGGTATTTTGTTTCTTACTCTATTCTCTGTCTCTTCCAACCCCTCTCTTTCATGTTTTTCATCTATTTGCCCCATAAATTGTTTAATTTCCATATCTAACTTCTAGTTCATTAATTCTCTCTTTAGCTGTGTTTAATCTGTTTGCTTCATCTATTGAATTTCTAATGTCAATTATTATGGTTTTTATTTATAAAAGTTCTATTTAGGGGGTGCCTGGGTTGACTCAGTCAGTAGAGCATGTGACTCTTGATTTCGGGGTCATGAGTTCAAATTCCAGATTGGGTGTAGATGGCTTAAAAATAAAATCTAAAAAAAAAAAAAGTTCCATTTGGTTCTTTTTCAACTATGCCTGATAATTTTTTATAGTCTCTGGCTTCCCATTCATATTTTTTCCTCCTTTTATCTACATAAACATGTTAAACACATTTAATTTTTTATTCTGTGTCTGCTAATTCTAATAACTGAAGTTTATGCAAGTCCAATATCACAGTGTCTTATTTCTGCTCTTTCTATCTCTCAGTGACTTTCTCCTTGTGTGGGTTTTTTGCTTTTTGTTTGTTTGCTTTTGCAATATTTTTTTTTAAAGAATTTTATATATTTATGATAGTCACACAGAGAGAGAGAGGCAGAGGCACAGGCAGAGGGAGAAGCAGGCTCCATGCACTGGGAGCCCGACGTGGGATTCGATCCCCGGTCTCCAGGATCACGCCCTGGGCCAAAGGCAGGTGCCAAACCGCTGCGCCACCCAGGGATCCCATGCTTTTGCAATATTTTATTAAGAACTCTTATTCTTGGAAACTGGCCTGTGGTAATTTTTTTAAAGTGTGGATTTAAAATGCATTTCTGGGGCACCTGGGTAGCTCAGTTGGTTAAGCATCTGTCTTTGGCTCAGGTCATGATCTCAGGGTCCTGGCATTAAACCCTGTATAGGGTTCCCTGCTCAGTGGGACCTGCTTCTCCCTCTCCCTCTGACCTTCCCGCTCCCCTCATGCTCACTTGCTCTCTCTCAAATAAGTAAATACAATCTTAAAAAAAAAAAAAAAGAATTCTCAAGAGAGGGGTGCCTGGGTGGCTCAATCAATTGGGCATTCAACTCTTGGTTTCAGCTCAGTTTATGATCTCAGGGTCATGAGATGGACCCTTGTGTAGGGCTCTGTGTTCAGTGTAGAATGTTAAGATTCTCTCACCCTCTCCCTCTGCCCCTCGCCCTGCTCATTCTCTCTCTCTCTCTCTAAAAACAAATGAATAAATCTTTAAAGAAAAAAAAAAGAATTCTCAAGGGAAGGGCACCTGCGTGGCTCAGTTAGTTGGGCATTCTGCTCTTGGTTTCAGCTCAGGTCATGATCTCAGGGTTCTGGGATCAAGCCTACATTGGGCTCCAAGCTCAGAGAGGAGTTCACTTCAGGATTCTCTCTCTCTCTCTCTCTCTCTCTGCTCCTCCTTCATATAAATAAATCTTTTAAACAATTCTCAAGGAGACTTTTTGTTTTTTGCTCCCTTCACCTGGACCCAAGGCTGAGAGAACCCCTTCACTCTCTGGGATTTCCACCCTAGTCTACCTCCTGAGGTCCCAGCTCCTGAAGTCCTCCCTTCTGAGGGTCCCACCTCCTGAGTGTACCACTTTATATGCAAGTCTGCAACACTAACCCTCTCCCATACTGTACAAGCTTTTTCTCCTGTGTCCTTCTGAACCAAGAGCCATCAACACAAACCTCCAGGCTGATTCTAGATCCAGGGCTTTTCTTCTCTGGATTTTTGCTCTTTTGTCATTTTGGTTTTACCTTTCTTCCAACTCAACCATGCTGTGTAGGTCTCTCCTCACAGCTTGGCTGCCCCAGCAGGGTAGCTGGGGTCCTGGCAGAGCAGTCCAGGGTTCCCAAAAACACATTTCCAAAGAGAGAGGACTGGGAAACTGCCAGTCCCATTGAAGTCCAGGTCCAGAGCCAGAACAGCATCATTGCTGCTTCATTCTGAGTTAATGTGAGTCACAGGCCCATCCCAGAACCAAACAGAAGAGGATTCACAAGCACATGTCTACCAGGTGGTGTGGTTATGGAGGGTGACCACGTGTGGTAACCCTCCCCAGTCTCTCTCCAGTGCTGAGGCTCCATCTGCTGAAATCCCAACACCACAGATGCCAGTCTGCCTTCCCTCCTATCAGTTAGGCTGGGTGTGGGGGACAGAGTCCACAGAGGTCTCCAGCCACATCCCCCAGCCTTATAGCCACTTGGCACTCTATTGTGAAGGAGAAAAGTGAAGAACTCATCTTGCTCCAACCCTCTGCCCCAGATCTTGCTCTATCAAAGAGATACAGAGCAAAATGTCTAGGACCCCAATTACAGACTCCAGTGGTGCAGCCGCCTCAGGCCTTCAAGCTAGATCCTCCTGCTAGGATAACTAAAGTTGTTCTAGTACCAGCCACTCCCTCCTCTCTCTTCTCTTACAGGGAGCCCCCATTGGGGGCTCACAGGATTGTCTGGAACTAGGCTTCCGTTGCTTCCCCAAGTCTTCCCAAACAGGTCCATATTTGAGGAACACCCAGTTAAGACACAGTTTAAATTCCCCCCAGCCCACCCCACAGTTGGCAAGACTCTGAAACTCTGGCTGTTCCCTGGGAACTGGGTTGTTGTCATGAGGGGGGGGTCCCTTCTTAACATGACACCTTCTTTGACCTTCTGCCTTAGAGCAGACAAGGTCTCCAGTGACTATGATTATCTAAGTTGTGAACTTACAGGTGATTTTGTTCCCCTGTCACTTTTACCTTTTTATATTCTCAAATATCCTATAATGAGCGTGTGTTCCTTTCTATTATAAAAGGGGTACAATAAAAGCTTAAGTTCCATGGAACAGTGATGTTCAGAACGAATTAATGATGAGAAAGAATGATTATACTGTTTTAATCTATTAAAAGCAAGATGTAATTTTACATTATATGTGTGGTACATACAAAAAAACAACAGGACAAAATACCCCCTGGCCATCTGTTTACCATGGGATTGAGTGAAGCCGAAGCTCCAGAGCCCTGCCCTCACTTACCCAGGCTACTTCCAAGACCCTGGCAGGGGCTTCTAACACTGCATTCATAGGGACATATGCTTTCAGAAATTTTATAAAAGTGGAATATTTGAGGTTGCTCCTATTTGCTTGTTTTCCTTCCCTCACATTCTAAGTGTTAATGGAGAGGCCACAGGCACTTTTGTGGTCTGGCTAACGGGAAGTTGCACAGGGTTTATGTTTGGTTGAGGTTCAGTGGGAAACATGTATGGGGCCCACAGTCCTCTGTATGTATAGTTATGTGACTGCTAGCTGTCCCCGCAGGGGAATGGCTTCCAGGAACACCTGTACCAACTCCCTTAATATAGGGACAAGCCCATGACATAAACATGTTAGGCTTGATTCTGAGAGGAGCACATGTTACCTGGCATGGAGAGGTCTTTGCATAGCCTTCTAGCTCCAGGGAGTGCTAGCTCTTGGGCGAGGGTGAGGAGTGGGGGCATTTCTACAGGCTCAAAAGTTTCATGGTAGCCAGGGAGCTAGAAATGGTTGAGGCCTCTGCCCAAACACCTCCAAACTGTGTATGTGGATTCCAGGTTCTTTCAAGCAAGGCCCTGACCTTGACATAACAGACTTGTCTTGGTTGGGCAAGTTCATTAAGTTTCTTTCACGGTCATCTCCGGGACTATGATGGTTTGAACTTGAGCCCTGATTCCCGACCTCCCATTATGCTGGAGGACTTCCCTGCACGCAGCCATTGTATCTGTTGGCTTTCTAGCCTTTCTTTTTTTTTTTTAAGATTTTATTTATTTATTCATGAGAGAGACACAGAGTGAGAGAGAGAGAGAGAGAGAGAGAGAGAGAGAGAGAGGCAGAGACACAGGCAGAGGGAGAAGCAGGCTCCATGCAGGGAGCCCGATGTGGGACTCGATCCCGGGGCTCCAGGATCATGCCCTGGGCTACAGGCGGCGCTAAACCGCTGCGCCACCGGGGCTGCCCTCTAGCCTGACTTTCAAGGGACTTGAAACTTGTTCTCACCTCTTGTCTTTTTGTAGATGTTGAGTATAAGCTGCACTTAGGAGCCACCAGCCAATCCTATCATCCTCCTTGTGTCTATTTCCTCCATAAGGTTCACCTGGCTGATACATTGTACCCACTGGTGTTTTCACTTCCACTGATACAACCTCCCAGTCCACCACCAGTTAGCTTTCATGATTGAATATCTACCTTCTGCCAAGGGCTGGCTGTGCTCCAGTGGCAGCCACTGCCAGCCAGCTCCAAAACCACACCTAATCACCTGCTTTCTTGAACCCCTCCCTGTTCCAACTGTCATGAGATGGGTTCTCCAGAAGCAGCCACTGCTGAGACAGTTGGAGGTATGTCATGTTTATCAGGAATCTATATCCGTGGAAGGAAGAAAGAGAAGCAGCCCTGGGCGTAGAGAAAGCAAATTGTTACACAGGCCCAGTAAAGTCCTGGCCACATGATGGATGTTCTAGACTAAGTGTGGTCTGCTAGAATATTCTTCTTTAAGATGAACTGGCCAAGCCTTTATATCTGCTTCACTCAGTCACTGGAAGCCGATATAGGTTGCTCCATGAAAGGTGTGACCTTGGGTGAGGTGGCACTCCATGGGTGAGGCCAGCCCTGATGATGCTGACACCTGCATCCTGACTACATTTCCTACAGCTGGGCAGCAAGCCCCCCGCCTTTTAAAAAGATTTTATTTATTTATTCATGAGAGATACAGAGCGAGAGAGGCAGAGACACAGGCAAAGGGTAAAGCAGGCTCCATGCAAGGAGCCCAATATGAGACTCAATCCTGGGACTCCAGAATCACGCCCTGGGCTGAAGGCAGGTGCTCTACTGCTGAGCCACCCAGGTGTCCCAGCAAGCCCTTTCTTGAAAGGGGATCTGGGGTGGGGTGGAGGGGGGATGGTGCATCTCTGTGAAGGAGAAACAAGTTGTGCAGGGTAGAGGACCAGACGCTAGTCTGCAAAAAATCCTGCCAGCCAGTAAAAGCGTAAAAGGGCAAGCGGAGGAGTGAGTTCTCCCCGATGCTGCATCCAAATGGAACTTCTCTCCTGTGCGAATAGACTCAGTAATCCAGTTTATACAATTATGGACACATGACTCATTTTTGTTTTTATGGAAATCCAGGGAAATAGATCACAATTCCTCTGTACTCTGTGTGAGGCACGAACCCTGATAGAACTCGGACATCTCATGTGTCTTTGATGAAGCTGCATGTTTTATGCATCACTTCTGTATTAGTTATCTGTGGCCAGGTAACAAATTACCCCAAAACTTAGTATCGTAAAACAGCAAATATTCATTATCTCATAGTTTGGGAAGTCCAGGAATTTGGGATTGATTTAGCTGGCTGCCTCTGGCTTAGGAAATATCATGAGGTTGGGTAAATAAAAATCTAAAAATAATTAAAATTTCCTTGGTCCCCAAAGGGAAAGACACCATGAACTTTTCTTTTAGCATTTCCTTTAGAAAACTTGTAATCTCAAATCTTTTCTGTCTTTTTCAGATTATATAAATCTTTCTAAAAGCTAAATATATCTCTTGCCATTTTTGCATCCCAGGACAGTCTTTCATAGGGGCTATGGGAATGGAAGCACCAAAGAGGATGACACCTTGTCTCTCTGTCTCTCTAGGAGTTTAGCTTATGTGCCTGGCTCCAAGTTTTAAGTTTCTGCTTGTTGAAAAGATACGAGGTGGGGCACCAGTGTGGCTCAGTCAGTTAGGCAACACTTTTTTTTTTTTAAAGATTTTATTTATTTATTCATGAGAGACACAGAAAGAGAGGCAGAGACACAGGCAGAGGGAGAAGCAGGCTCCCTGTGGGGATCCTGGATGTGGAACTCGATCCCAGGACCTAAGCATCACAACCTGAACCAAAGGCAGACGTTCAACCACTGAGCCACCCAGGCATCCTTAAATTGTATTTTTCAATATTGCTAAGAGAGTAGATCTTCAAAGCTCTCATTACAAGAAAATAAATTATAGCTCTGTGTGGTGACAGATGTTAACTAGACTTATTGTAGTGATCATTTCATAGTAACTACAAATATTGAATCATTATGTTATATAACTGAAACCAAAATGATGTTATATATCAATTACATCTTAATACAAATATAGAAAAAAGTACAATGTTCTGCACTATTAAAGTTTTAATCCCAACACACAGTCATACATAAAAATCATTGTCATGGGAGGAAGTGTCCAAAGAATATACACTGAAAAAAAAAAGAGGTAAAAGGATACTATGGAATTGTATGAGGTTGTTAGTTAATAAAAATATAGTGATATTTTCAGGATTTTGTGCTGTTTGCAGTATCTGTCAGCAGGGCTGAGTTCTTGGTGAGCGATCAATGCAGTTTCACAGGGACAGAATGGCCCCACATTTAAGGCTTAATGCTCTGTGGTCACCATCTTCAAATTCTTAGTAATTTTATCTTTGAATTTGTGTTTTGCAGATGAGGTTCAATGAGACAATGGGACATACAGTGGGGACTTGGAGCATTGGCTTCTGTGTGGTTCCACTCTTGCCTCCTCCTTGCCTCCTCAGAATGGGTTCTGGGCTGCCTGTTCCCCTGTGCCCTGGCATCTAGCTTCCTCCTCTCTGCTCCCGACAGTGACTACAGTCACCCTCCACTTAGGTAGGGGCATGGGTGCAGGTATGGGGTGGGTCCAGCTGGGTCAGAGTGGCTCTGGGTTGCCCTTTGGCCTCTCTGAGCAGGACATGGCAGGTAGCTATCCCACCATTTAGCAGCCAACTCAGCGGGGACAAGCCTCTCACTCTCCCCTGATCCAGATACCTCATGCGTCCTGGCACTGAGGTTACAATACCCTTGAGGGCTACCTTCTGCCTATGGGTTGAGCATGGAAAGGGAAGCTGCCTGTCTTGACCTCTCAGCCACAGAATTACCAGCTGTCTGAAGAGGCAACCAGCAGCCAGCCATCAGATCCATGTGCACACTCCACTGGAGTCCAGAGCAGACCTTGGCTCACGTGAGTGATGGCACTGGCTCATCCAGTACCCCCATGCCCAAAGATGTGCTCTCTGAGGGGCTCTGTGCCTGGTGGACCCCCTCTCTATCCTTCCACTCTTCCTGGGTCTGTGCTGTGTCCATCTCTCCTGACCAGCTCCAGGACAAGCCCTGAAATACGAATTGTGTCCATTTCAGGGACTTAACATTAAACAGTTAAGGGTTCTGGTGTTTGCATTCAAAACTGACATGGACCCATATAAAGAAAATCTGTGAAACTCTTGATCATAATTTAAAGCTTTTTCTTATTCAGGGGTGCCTGGGTGGCTCAGTGGGTTAACCACCTGCCTTGGTCTCAGGTCATGATCTCAGGGTCCTGGGACCCAGTGTCTGGCAGGGCTCCTTGCTCCCTGGGGAGTCTGCTTCTCCTTCTCCTCCCGCCTCCTGCTTTCTCTCACTCTCTCTCTCTCTCAAATAAGTAAATAAAATATTTTTAAAAATGTTTAAGGGACACCTGGGTGGCTAAGTGATGCAGAGTGTCTGCCTTGGCGCAGGTCACAATCCCCGGGGCTTGGGATCAAGTCCCATAGGCTCCGCCTGTCTGAGGAGCCTGCTTCTCCCTCTGCCTATGTCTCTGCTTCTCTTTCTGTGTCTCTCATGAATAAATAAAATTTTTTTTAAAAAGTTTTTTAAAAAGACTTTTTCTTATTAAGAGCATTAAGTAGCAAATAGGAAAAACCCCAAAAGAGACTGCAAAAGATAAAAGGAAGCAGGGATCCCTGGGTGGCTCCGCGGTTTAGCACCTGCCTTTGGCCCAGGGCGTGATTCTTGCGATTCTGGAGTCCCAGTATCGAGTCCCGCGTCGGGCTCCCGGCGTGGAGCCTGCTCTACCGAGCATCTATCTATCATACCGAGCATTTATCTATCATAAATAAATAAATCTTAAAAAAAAATAAAGGAAAGCTTTGTATTTTGGCCAGAGCTTTTATTGCCTGCTTTTGAACCCGAGACCCCAAGTTTTCAATTAGCACTAGGCTCCGCAAATTATGCAGCGGATTGTCAGCTTTTTTCTATTTTGTAATTCCTTGCGATTTATTTTCTCATCCTACAGAAATGTTCAGATTTTTTTTTTTTAAGATTGATTGAATTATGATAGAGAGAGAGAGGCAGAGACACAGGCAGAAGGGGAAGCAGGCTCCATGCAGGGAGCCCAATGTGGGACTTGATCCTGGGACCCCAGGACCACGCCCTGGGCTGAAGGCAGGTGCTAACCTGTTGAGCCACCCAGGCATCCCCAAAACACTGATTTCTTAAAATTAAAATTAGGATCTATGATCCAGACGTTTCTTTTTTTTAAGGTTTTATTTATTTATTCATGATAGACATAGAGAGAGAGAGAGAGAGAGAGGCAGAGACACAGGCAGAGGGGGAAGCAGGCTCCATGCAGGGAGCCCAATGTGGGACTTGATCCTGGGACCCCAGGACCACACCCTGGGCTGAAGGCAGGTGCCCAACCGCTGAGCCACCCAGGGATCCCCGAAATGTTCACTTTTTCTCCTAATTCTGCACTCTCTTTCTCAAAGAGAGTCCCCAGAATGGTAAAAACTGCAACTGCCCGGCCGAAGCGGCATGCTTCCGTTCACCCCCAATAACGATCTCATGTCTGAAGCGAACCCATCGCTCATTAATGTTTTATTTTCCCCTTCACTTTTTCATCCAGCAAGCTTGCAAGAGCTCTTAAGAACAGTAGGAAGGTAGGGAAAAATCCCTCACAAGGAAGTATCATTTCAAAAATTAAAGGAAATCGCTGGAACCCGAGGGGAAGACGGAAACCAGTAGGGTGAAGTTGGCCAGGGGTCGGGATCCTGGGAAGGGAGCCCCCCCCCCCGCCCCCCTAAGCGGGCGCTTCGGACCGCGCCTGCGCTGGGCGCGTCCCCTTTAAGGGGCGGGGCTGGGGCGGGGCCAGGCGGCGTCCCGCTCTCCCAGACTCCCCCGCGCGCGCCGGCAGTTCGGCCACGTCCCTGGCCACGTCGCGCCGGCTCTCGCCATCTTCGCCGCTTCCTTTCAGGGGCCGTCGCCGCCGCCGCCGCCGCCGCCGCCTGAGCCGCAGAGCCCCGGGCCGCCGCGCCGACCGCCGCCGCCATGAACATCTTCCGGCTGACGGGGGACTTGTCCCACCTGGCGGCCATCGTCATCCTGCTGCTGAAGATCTGGAAGACGCGCTCCTGCGCGGGTGAGCGGCGGGCCAGGTCCCGGAGAGGCTCGGGCGCCAGGCCGGGTCGCCCCGAGGAGCCGCCGACCTCGGCCGCCCCTCTGCCCGCGGGCCTGCGGCGCCCGACACACCCCCTCGGCCAGCCCGGCGAGCTGCCAGCCCGGCGTGGGGGTGTGTGTGGGGGGAACCCTGCGGCCGCTCCGGGGTGGGCGCCCAGGCCGGGCGGGGTGTCGCGGCGCTGGGCCCAGCTCGGCGCTGGGTCGGCCCCTGAACTTGAGCGGTCGGGGCGGGGCGGGGGAGAGGGCGCCAGCCGGAATGCGCGGGCCTCATTCTGTCTGAAAAGTTTGGATGGGGCGGGGGCCGGGGGAGTCCGGCAGGCTCGCCCCCGGCCTTCGGCTCTGATGGGCGCTGCTCCGCCCGCCTGGGCGCCTGGGCGGCGGGTCCGGAGGTGCTGGGAGCCCGCGAATCAATGGGACGGGAGGGAGGAGGATGGGCAGGCCCGCGGCCCGCTCGGCCTGACGTGGCAGCCAGGCCGGCCCGGGAGGTGGAGCGGGCGCGGGGAGGTCACCCCGCTCCCCACCCAGCCCCTTCGAGCACTGGCCTCTAGGTTAGGGTGTCGGGCCAGGCCTGATTAGAGTGGTGTGGGCTTCACCCCAGCGCTGGGGCCCAGGGGCACGCCCGCCGTGGGAGGGGGTGTGAGGAGGTACCTAAGTAAAATTTTGGGGGGACCGTCAGTGCTGCTTTGAGAAACGAACTAGTTTGTGGAACTCGGGTGCCTCCGTCTAATAACGGGTTCTCTTCAACCTGCGGCGCCGGGGTACCGCCGAGGTCTGATGCGGTCTCCTGTAATTCCTCACTCCACGTCACCAGTGAGTTGGCGACTCCCTCCTCTGGAGTACACATTTCATGCATGCATTGCTGGAAGGCAGTGGGACAGATCTTCCCCAGATAATAGCAGTGAAGTTTTAACATTTCATTACCCCTAAAAGCTTCAGAGTGGCGACTTTTTAGATGATTTCTTAAAATGCAGTGTCTTTAAACGTCTTTTTGATGCCATGGCGTCAGTGAAATAACTTTTGAATTCAAGAGCTTAATTTTCTCAGAGGCAGTAAAAGATGGACCTGGTGGCAGAGATCCCATTTCCCTGATCAGTTTCTAAAGATTTCCACATCTAGAGTAACACTGCACATCACTGACTGTTGTTGTCTTCAGGACTCCCCTGTCTCCCCAGAATATACCTGAGATGGAGGAAGTACGCAAAAACAAAAGAGACCTTTGAGCAATCAAAATGGATGTTACAAAGTCCATGTACTGAAACCAGTGTTGTGTGGCTTGGAGGTGATCTCTCATTTTTGTACATTTTCTGAGAGATTCAGTTGTAAGATTTCCAATTATAGCAAGGTGATTGCAGCAATTGTGATAGCTGACATTTACTAAGTACACTTAGTGTGTACTAGGTAGTGCAGTAAATGGTTTGTATTGCTTATTCCACTTAGTCTTTAAACTGGTCTTAAGAGCCAGGTGCTATCCTCCCCATTCCATGGATCAGGGAACTGAGTTTTAAGGGAGGTGAGGAAATTAGTGGTAGAGCCAGGATTGAAACAAGGAAGCTAACTCACAGTTAAGGATTTTGAATCAGTATCTATTTTGGCCTAAGTACTTTTAGTTTAAACTTTGATGCCAGTTCGGTAGTTTAGGTCATCTTTTTTGTTGCACTCAGGCAAGGTGTGATAGTGTCGTGTCCTGTCTCCCCCCCTCCCCCACATACCCTATTTTATTAAGATATAATTGACATATAACCTTGTATTAGTTTTAGGTGTGTAATGTGATTTGATATGTGTATATATTGTGAAATGACGACCACAATAAGTTTAGTTAACATCCATCACTGCACATAGTTAACCATTTTTTTTTTCTGGTGATGAGAACTTTTAAGATCTACTCTCTTATTAACTTTCAAATATGCAGTATAGTGTTATTGACTGTAGTCATCGTGCTGTACATTGCATCCCCAGGACTTACTGATTTTAAAACTGGAAGTGTATACCATTTGACTACCCATGTTTACCCATACCTCACTCAGAAAGTGTTACTTTTAATCTTGGTTTTTGCTGCGAAATTTTTGTATGAGTCTCTTCATCTTCCCTCATGTGTTTCTCAGAAGCCTGTTTCTGTCAAGTCCTTAAGTGTTGAAGCATACTGTCTTTTAAACACGTATCTAGGGATGCCTGGGTGGCTCAGCAGTTTAGCGCCTGCCTTTGGCCCAGGGCGTGATCCTGGAGTACCTGGATTGAGTCCCACATGGGTCTCCCTGCAGGGAACCTGCTTCTCCTTCTGCCCATGTCTCTGCCTCTCTCTGTGTGTGTCTCTCATAAATAAATAAATAAAATCTTTAAAAATAAATAAACACATATCTAAGATATGGGGAAGAAGCCAGTGCACCAGGTATAGAATTCTTTTTTTTTTTTTTAAGATTTTGTTTATTTATTCATAGAGACACAGAGAGAAGGAGAGAAAGAGGCAGAGACAGAGGCAGAGGGAGAAGCAGGCTCCATGCAGGGAACCTGACATGGGACTCGATCCCGAGTCTCCAGGATCACACCCCAGGCTGTAGGCCCTGCTAAACTGCTGCGCCACCGGGGCTGCCCCAGGTATAGAATTCTTAAGGGAACCCTTGAGTCATATGGAGAAAGTGAGACAGTTTGCTGTTTAGTTTGCTTAATATTCACTATCTGCATATGGGAGATTTAGGAAAATAGAAAATACTTCAGCCAAAATAATAAGGAAGATAAGTAGTTAAGTTCATGTGTATTTGTCTGGTGTTCCTACAGTTAACCTGTACTTATAGGGCATTATTGAACTCTAGTATCTTTATTAGAGTTAGGATCATTTTAGTTCTTAAACATGAGATTTCCTGGTCTTTTAAAAATCAAAACCACTGAGATCATTTATTCAGACTGAAGTGCTAAATTTGATTGGCTGCTTTGTTTTTCCATTCTAAATTATGAAAGTTGTTTAGAGGCCTTTGAAAGAGTAAGAATTTGATATGAGTTTCTCAAATAACTGGAATAAGAGACTTGTACATTCAGGTTGTGTTTCTCACTCTGACAATACTGGTATTGGGAATCATTTTAGGATTTTGGCACCTGTTTTAAACTTGCCTGCAGCTAGAACCAGGGGACTTTGTTCCCTTAGGGTAAGGGATGTGACAGATTAGTGAGGAAGCTGGAGATTCTGTTTTCCTGACCATCTAATTTGAGAATGGCTACCTTAAAGGGCCTGTTTTGAAGTGAGGGCAGAAGAGCTGATCTTGGTGTCGCTGTCTGTGTCTTTCTCTGCCACTGTCGCTACAAAGTGGTGCGCCCACATGAAGTGTGACTTTCTCATATCCCTAAACTGTCACTGCAGCTGGATCCACAGTATGCTCAAGATATGCACTTTATCCTTGTTCTAAACACTGACCTGGATAGCCTTGGGAGAAAAGCCTTGGTTTGTAGATGAAGAACTTCCCAGCAACATTTTTTCTGTAGGCTGGCTGATAGTTATTAATAGTGCTGTATCTATTGTGCTTAAATTACTAGTGGAGTCCTTTTGAGATCCATGACTCCCAGCCACCATCTCCTAGTCTCTCCTCCTCCCCCATCTATTGCTTTGATTGTTGTTAGCTGTTGTTATGTGGGTTGTGTTGACTTTTTGTCCTTCCAAACAAGACAGGAACATATAGTGTCCCCTGCATTCCTCATAATTGGACAACTTATAATTTTGAAGTATAGAATCTCATCTTTTATTATGATCATTGAGAATTCAAGAAGCTTCTGTATCACAGCTTCCTCTTGGTAGCAGCTGTCACCTCTACTCTTTTGAGTGCCAGTCTGTTGACTAATTGTTGCTCTCAAACATCTACTGACCATGCATTGTGTGCAAGGCCCTGAGGACACAAGAGCAGCACCTTGTGCCTATCAAAGTCTCTGTTTCAAGAAAGTTGCAATTTATTTGAAATAATAAGAAATACATAAAAAATTAAAAAAAATAAAAGGTATTAAATATTAAACCATGTAGGCAGTAAATCTTGTGGATGTGAAGTGGCTTGGAGGATCCCAGGGAAGGCCCCTTGACTTCCCAGCAAGGTGTATATAAGACCTCTGTAAGAAAAGTCTGAAACTTTGTTGATTGACACAGAAGATGACCTGACCTAATGTATCTTCATAACCATGGTCCTGCATAGGACCAGGTAGGCTGGTAAGGAAGCAAGATGATTCATCTCCCGAAATGAAGTCACTGATTTAGAATATCATCAAAGTTAAAAGACAATAACCTGAGAGAAATAATCTGTAATATATCTAAGTGACAAAAAGTTAATATGCATAATTAAATACTCCTATAAATAAAAAAAGGGTAGAAAAATGCGCAAAGTTGGCAGTTCACAGAAGAGTAACAGAAGGCTCATTAAGCATGAAAGCATGCCCAGCCTTACTAATAGTTAGGAACTGGGATAATAAAATGGCAATGCATACCATTATTTCCTTACTGGGTGAAAAAAGAGGTTTATAACATCTAACATAGGCAAGGATGTGAAAGGGCATTCTCCTTTAGTGTTAGTATGAAAATTGGCACAGCCTTTCTAGGGGAAATCTGACTGTTTAGCAATTTGATGTTCATATGTTTTATCCTAGCAAAGGATATCCTAGCAAAGGGCATCAAAACCACAGAAACCGCCACATATGTGAATAAACTGTCTATGGGTATAAAGATATTCTTGTACCTAAATAAGTACAAAACACTGTTTATAGGTAAAAAGATGTTTGTAGTATTCATAAAAACAAAAGTTGTAAACAACCCAAATATCTGTTAATAGAGTGGTTGCTCAAATGTGATATGGTTATACTATAGAACACTATGCAACCTTTAACAAGAAAGAGCTAGAAGTATTAACAGGAGAAGATATCTGAGAGGTTGAGTTTAAAAAAGCAAATTGAAGGGGCTCCTAGGTGGCTCAGCTAGTTAAGTGTCTGCCTTCAGCTCAGGTCATGATCCCAGGGTTCTGGGATTGAGCTTCCTGCTCAGTGGGGAACCTGCTTCTCCCTCTCCCTCTGCTGCTTCCTGTGCTCTCTCTCAAATATGTAAAATCTTTACCAAAAAAAAAAAGGTAAAGCAAAAGATTATATGGCTCCATTTTCAGAGCAAATATATGCAGGTACATATACAAGCATATATACAGAAAGGAGTTTTTTAAAAGCCTGGAAAGTTGCACTTATTTATTTATTTTAAAGATTTTATTTATTCATGAAAGGCACAGAGAGAGGCAGAAACATAGGCAGAGGAAGAAGAGGCTTCCTGCAGGGAGCCCAGTGTGACACTCAGTCTCATGACCCAGGGACCACAACCCTAGCCAAACGCAGACACTCAAACACTAAGCTACCCAGGTGTCCCAGGAAAGTTGCATTTAAAACAGGGGTGGGAGAGTTGTTAAAAAGTCATTTTGAACAACAACAAAAAAAAAAAGTCATTTTGTTTTTATTCCATATATTTTAGCCCAGTTAGAATTTTTAATTAAATAGCATGGATTTCTTTGAAAGCAAGAAGAAATAGCAAATCAGTACATAATAAGAGCTGTCATTTATCAAGCATTTGTAGTGTGGCAGGTATAGTATAAAGCACTTTTTCTCTAATGGTCCCACAAAGTTGTCATAATTTGTCCCCATTTGACAGATGCAGAAAGTGAGGTTTGGCAGTCGGGAGAGAGGGCAATGTATGTAATGGGCCCAGGCTTAACTCTGTTCCTGGGCTGAGCTTAAACCCAGTTTGTCTACCTCTGGAGCTTCTTTTTCCCTAAGTAACAAAAGTTGTGTTACGAGTTAGTTCCTATTAGGCTGCTGGTTCCAGGGAAAGTTAATGGACTTTAGGAGAATATCCATAAGACAATGGCTTGGAGCATGGTTCCTGGGGCCCTTGTTGAATGCTGCCTTATTGACAGTGCAGAATGTTCTGGTGGTCTAACCTGGGGGGGAGGGGGGGCTTACAGCTCACCTGTTACCAGAACAAAAATAATTAATGGAAAGCTTTTCTGTTTGATCAAGGGTTCTTTTCTATAAACCACTGGGAATATAAGAAATCCAACTTTAACCTGCAGTGTAATTTAAAGTAATATATACTGTAGTGTATAGTTGTAGGATTTTATTAAACCTAACTTGGGGGATCCCTGGGTGCCTCAGTGGTTTAGCGCCGCCTTTGGCCCAGGGCATGATCCTGGAGTCCCGGAATCGAGTCCCACATCGGGTTCCTTTGGAGCCTGCTTCTCCCTCTGCCTGTGTCTCTGCCCCTCTCTCTCTCTGTGTCTCTCATGAATTAAAAAAAAAAAAAAAAAAAAAAAGAACAAAAAACAAACAAAAAAAAACCCTAACTTGGCCCAATGGGGAAAGATAGGAATGGTGTTAGGTTTAATGACTGATTTCTATTTAACATGTTATACTCCTTAATACAGATATTTGGTGCATTTGGTATTGGGATGGCTCTTTTAGAAACATTCAGGATGAGTATTCTTGAGAGCTTGTTACCTGCTAGCCTTTACATGCTTTGATCTCAAAACAGGGAGAAAGTGACTGTGGGACCCCTCAGGCTTTGCAAGAGGTTCTCCCCCTTTAAGGAGATTCCTGCCTCTGCCTGCTCTGGGGTCCCTGCCATCTTGTGAAGACAAGAAAATTTTTCTCTCTTAAGGGAAAAAGCTGCTGCTTGGTAATCAGGATCCTAGACCAGGAAGAATAGGGTAGAACTGAATAAGCAAACTTATATTTCCAGCATGTTCTTTACATGGATTCTGTACCACAAGACAAGCTGCAGGCCACATGCTGCCTGTCTCTCTTTCCCTCTCCTGCTCAGAGGGCTCTTCTACCCTCTGGTTAGCAGTAAATTAGGGCAGAACCCAAAGAACATTGCCTATTTACAGTCATAGAGGCACAGTATGACTTAGAAACTCTTTGGAAATGTTATCCCAAAATACCACAAAATGAGAATTTACCCCATGACATGAAAATAAAATGAATTCTATCTTTTTTTTTTTTTTTGGACCATTTGTTCATTCATTTGGCAGATATTTTCTTAGCCCTGCTGTGTGTCAGGCCTAGTGCTGAGCACTGAGAATACAAAATGGGTAAGACATGACCCCAGCCTTTGGAGATCTCAGTGTCTGTTGGAGAAGAAGGAAGACAGGCAATCAGATAATCGCAGTGTATTTTATAAGACCATAATAGGAGCTAGGGCAGCAGCTGGTGGGGAGTAATTCCCATTATATACTTGCTGAATGAATAAACATCACCAAGGGAGGGTGTCTTCAAAGACGATTTCCCAGAGTGAAGTGATATGTGATTTGGGTCCCAAAGGGAGTGGTAAAAGCAATATGATAGTCCTGGGTTTTTAATTTGGGAATGCTGAAAATGAAAAATTACAAATCTGACTCCCAAAGTTCCATTAGAATAAACCCCTTATAACAAATTTGCCTGCATGTACCCTGTAATTTTTTGTTTAAAATATTGGAAAGAACCAGATGGTAAAGGATCTGGGAATTTCTCTCTCAAAGCTTCAACAAGTATCAGATGTGAACTGCATGCTCCCTATCCTTTTCCTCTTCATCTTGTCTTTCTCTTTCTCTCCCGTGTCTCTATGTGAATGGCAGCCTCATTATTTTTCTTTAGAACATTGATCTCTCTGATAAGAAAAATAACTCCCTGTTACTGGGGAAGACTGGAAGGAGCAGACTGTCTGTATCTCCACCTTTGACCCTTAAAATTGGTTGCTATTGATAGATCCAGAAGAGAGTCAACTTTTTCTTCAGATTCTGTTTTGGTGGTTTTGTGAATAGACTAGAACTGTAGTTATTCATACGGAGAAAGTAACATTCTTGTCCAGGCTTTTACAAGCTGCAGAATTGTTTTATAAGATATCATTTAAAAACAATGTGATTTTCGGGGATTCCTGGGTGGCTCAGCAGTTTGGAGCCTGCCTTCGGCCTGCGGCGTGATCCTGGGGTCCCTGGATTGAGTCAGGCTTCCTGCATGGGACCTGCTTCTCCCTCTGTGTCTCTGCCTCTCTCTCTCTCTCTCTCTCTCTCTCATGGATAAATGAGTAAAATTAAAAAAAATAATAATAAAATTAAAAATGATTTTCATGTTATGTATGAGTGTTGCCAGTAATATGGTGCAGTGACATTTCTGCTAAATACATGCTTGCTTAAATATTTAATGGTGTGAAGTTTGCAACATAGAGGAAGGTGGGTGGGTTCTGATGTGTAGTAAGATTCAGTTTCTTTAATGAATTCACTCAATCTTCTGAAACCCATAGTTCACATCCTTTGTCACATAAATATTTGGCCAAATATAGATGTCAAAAAAGCTGAGTGTACATACTATGTGACCTTCAATACCTACCCCCAACCCCCAATGGAGTCTCCACATCCTTAAATGACGCTCTGGAGGTAGACTGGTGGTTGGCAGTAGAAGCAGATTAAAAAAAAAAAATTATTTTTTTTAAAGACTATTTTCTTTTGAGGACTGACTATAGTAGTAGATTCCCACCCTTTTGTTGCCATAGCATCCATAGCAACATTTTTATGGCTGTGTGATGAATCTAAGAGATGGAATTTTTAAAAATCTTAACATGCTGCCCTCACAAAATCAGTCACCTTGGGAGGCCGTACCACCACTCCACAGGGTTACCGCTCACTCTTACCTGAAGCAGTGCAGTGTTCCTCACTGAGTTCCTCATCTCCTTAATCAGGTTAGACCCCAACACGATGAAGGATTTGTCTTCATGAGATATATTGTTTTAAAGTGGAAAGAAGGATGCTAAAGGTAGCAGACAAGTTATAACACTAAATACCAGCAGAATTGGTGAAATTATTTTTGTCTAAAGTATATATTTGAAAAATACAATGTTCAGGGGCCCCTGGGTGGCTCAGTCAGTGTCCAACTCTTAATTTTGGCTCAGTTCCTGATCTTGGAGTTGTGATTGAGCCCTGTGCTCAGGGTAGAGCCTGCATGGTCCTTCTCCCTCTGCTCCTCCCCCACTAGTGTATGCACGCGCTCTCTCAAAAATAAATAAAATCTTTTTTAAAAAAGAAAAATATAATGTTCATTCGAACAGTACACATCCTGGTATATTGATTGGCACTGGCATAATTAAGGCACTTTCCCATAGTCACCCAGCATGATAAGACTGCAGAGCTGTTAGACCCTCTCCAAAGAAGCATGTTCAGGAATGCTAAGTGAAAAGAAAACTAGAGCTGCTGTCATTTTGGAGTCACCCCAGACATCAGCCTTTGACCCTGGAGCCCACTTGTCCTGTCTCCACTTCCTGCAGTGTTCTCTGCAGGAAGCACTCAGCTCCTCTAAGAGAGGCTTTTCTAATACTTTCCTTTTGTTTCTTTAGGTATTTCTGGAAAAAGCCAGCTTCTCTTTGCACTGGTCTTCACAACTCGTTACCTGGATCTTTTTACTTCATTTATTTCATTATATAATACATCTATGAAGGTATGGTATGGCATCCAATGGAATGCATTTTATACATAATTCACAGGCCTATGGAAACTATTAAGTTGATGTCAGTTGTACAGTTAAACATTTTCTAGAATAATGTCTAAACATGCTGTTCTAGACCTAAGCACTTTTAGACCACCTTGTACAAAGAAGTGGGGATAGTGTTATCATTAAGCACATTTTCTGTTTCAGAGTATCTGTTTAATTGAAGTGCTTTGCAGTTAGAGATTTTTTAATCTTACATTCCTTGAGTATGATAAACCTCTAAAGCTCTTGATAACCCTGTAAGAAAGAGAGATAACTATTATGTTTCAAGCAGGGAAATTACAGACTCACTGGGAAATCCAGCAGGTTGGTTCAGAACAAGGACTGGAAGCTTAGCTAGGCTCCTCGCTGCAATACCTCGTTTTGCTCTTGTGGGAGAGATTATGTATAGACTTCGACTTCTTTTCTTTTTTTTTCATGCTAAATCCATGTTTCTGGAACTTTTTTGTGTGCCATCTTTAGTACTTTTGCTATGCCTAAATAACATCTGTACCATAATTTTCTCAATGTGTTTATAAAACCTTTTAACTTTCTTAAGCATTAGTATCCATGGCTTTGGTGTCCTTCTATTTTTCTAAATCCACATTAAAACAAACTTGTAATTATTAAAATGCAAGATGTTTGTGTACCATCTCACATCTTGTGGACTACTGGGGGTGCATGCTCTCTACTTGCTGAGGCCTCAGTTTCCCAGAGTCATTGAACTTACATTTATTGAGCACCCGCAGTGGTGGGTACTTCCCTAGGATTGAAGATAAGGCAGAAAACGAGCAGAAGTCTTATTAAGTTTCTGGTTGGGGAGAGTAGACCAATCATCCCAATCGATACTTAGTGAGTGATAGCAGTTTGTGATGAGTGCTAAGAAGTATGGGGGGAAAGAAAAAGAAGTATGGGGCTCTCAGGGTGTGCAGTAGAAGTCTCATTTCTTTCATTCATTCGTTCTACATAGTTTACTGAGCACCTGTGTATGTGGGGGGGGACAGTGTTGTAGGCACTTGATTATTGGCACACCTGATAAAGTCAAGTTTAAGCTGAAGCCTATTTGGTGTGGTATTTAAAAAGCGTTTTTCATAAACACGGATCAAAGTAGACAAAACCATATTTGGGTCTGTGGTCTTTACTAAAAAACTAATTTGAGTTGCCTGTAATCATTTCATTCTTCATTACTAAGTGACCAGGGCCTAGTAATCAGGAAATAATTAGCTTACTTAAAACCGGTAGGTCCCTGCTTATTGTCCAGGCAAGTCAAAACTGCAGATATTACTAGTGTGTAAGCAGAAATCCTCCTCCGTTTTCCTTGGGATACCTAGCTTTCAGAGGAATCCTTCTTGCTTGGTTCTAATTTCCAAGCACATCCTGAAAATCAGAGGAGTGACAGCCAAGTTTTATGTGCTCATTGCCTTTTTTTTTTTTTTTTTTTTTTAATTCATGAGAGCCAAAGGGAGAGAGGCAGAGACCCAGGCAGGGGGAGAAGCAGGCTCCATGTACGGAGCCTGATATGGGACTTGATCCCCGGGTCCCCAGGATCACACCCTGAGCCGAAGACAGACGCCAAACCACTGAGCCACCCAGGTGTCCCTACTCATTGCTTTGACTTTAAATGCACAGCACTGGTGAGAGGAGAGAAGCAGCTGCTTACCCCAGTGGCCATAAGACCTTTATGAACCAATCTTGGCTGGCTGTAGTCCGGGCGCTGGGGAAGGACCCCCACAAACATGTGCCTTGGCTGGATGTTCTGCTGGAGGAGACTTTGTGTATAAATGTATATATGTTGTGTTGATACCTGTAGATTGTATGTTATTTATATATATGTATACATATCTATATGGAGAGAACTCTAACCATATATTAATTTTTTTTTTTTAGTAGTTGGTATATGGGTATAACCAACAATTTTAGTACCTTGTCAACTATGTATTTGCAAATATAACTTCATGATGAGGTACCAGGGATAGTTTAGTTATTTTGTCTTTAGACATATGAGGGCTTGATGATTGCTCTCATTTTCCTAATAAGTTATTTGCCCAAATGTTTTCCTAATTAAGTTTCACGAGGTGGTTTTCCTAAGGAGTGGTATCGGGTAGCCCAGCTGATATCCCATTTCTTTCCATTCAGAGGCTAAAGCTGCCCTTTGATTCTTGTGTGTAAAATTCTGCATTCTGAAAATTGCTATAATTTCAGAATAACAGACTTTTCCTTTGGTGTTTGACCTTTTGAATATGAAAGGACATGACTTGATTGTAAGCCTTTAAACGACTGTACTGCTATGTGAGCTCCCTCGTAGGCGTCAGTGTTTCACAAGTTATCCCTTATTTTTGGTTTGCTGTCATATGCTACCAGACAAAATTTCATAGAAATGATCTGAATGTTCTGTGTTAAAGTAACACACTATAAGTAAAAGTGATCATTGTAGAGTTAAATGTGAGCTATGTTGTATCTTCTATTTAGAAAAGCCCTAGCTGGGGGCACCTGGGTGGCTCAGTCATTTAAGCCTCCAACTCCTGGTTTTGGCTCAGGTCCTGATCTCATGGGTCGTGGAATCGAGCCCTGAGTTGGGCTCCCTGCTCGATGGAGAGTCTTTTCAAGATTCTCTCCCTCTGCCCCTCCCCTCACTCTCTTTCTCCCTCTCTCTTACAACTAAATAAATCTTTAAAAAAGGAGGGGTGCCTGGGTGGCTCAGTGGGTTAAGCATCTGCCTTCAGCTCGAGGCATGATCCTGGGGTCCTGGGATTGAGCCCCATGTTGGGCTCCCTTCTCAACAGGGAGCCTAGTTCTCCTTTTCCCTTCTGCTCATGTTCTTTCTCTCTCAAATAAATAAAGTCCTAAGGAAAAAAAAAAAGGAAAGCACTAGCTAAGAAATAGCATCGTGCTGGAGGGAGGTGCACTGGTTGAACTGCATTGAACTATGTGTTCTTTTTTTTTTTTTCTTAAGCTGCTGCTAATAGTTTAAACTGAGGTTAATAATATATAATAATTAATAATACATAATACATTATTTAACATATGATCCAGCAATCCCATTCCTAGGTATTTACCCAAGAGAAATGAAAACTTAGGTTCACATGAATGTCTGTACATAAATGCTCATAGCAGCTTTATCTGCCATCCCCCAAGCTAGAAACAACCCACCTGTCCTTAAGCTAGTGCGTGGATGAGCAAACTGTGGTATACCCAAACAGTAAACTGTTCAGCAGTAAAAAGGACTGCTTGTTAATACACACAACAACGTGGTTGGATTGAGAATCCATTATGTTGCTTTTAAGGGCTTCTGGGGGGCTCAGTCAGTTAAGTGCCTACGGCTCACGTCATGGTTCTGGGGTCCTGGGATTGAGCCCCACGTTGGGCTGCTTGCTCAGCGGGGAGTCTGCTTCTGCCTCTCCACTCTGATTTTGCTCTTGCTTGGCTTTTCTCTCTCAAATAAATAAAATCTTTAAAAAAGTGGGGGGAGCATTACGCTGCTTGAAAGAAGCCAGTCTTAGGGGGACATACGATACAATCTCATTATTTGGCATTCTGGAAAAGGCAAAAACTGCAGGGACCAAGAATAGATCAGTTATCAAAAAGAGGAAGAAGAATAGATCGGTTTCCACTAGAGGTTGGGCCTGGGGAGAGGGCTTGACTACAGAGGGGCAGGTCTGAGGGAGGTGTTTAGGTGTCACTTGATAAGACTATTCTGTGTCTCAGTTGTGATGGTGGTTATATGACTTATAGAACTCTCTATTCCCCAGAAGCAAACTTTATTGTATTTAAGTTTCAAAACAAAAAAAGCTAAGAAAAAAAATCATGCCTTTCTGAGCATATGGATGATGTAGAAAGCCAAGGGAGTTGGAACTGTTGTAAAATATGGATGACCTGGTGCTTTTCTTCTGTCTTTAGCTCATCTACATTGCCTGCTCCTATGCCACGGTGTACCTGATCTACATGAAATTTAAGGCAACCTACGATGGAAATCATGATACCTTCCGAGTGGAGTTTCTGGTGGTCCCTGTGGGAGGCCTCTCCTTTCTAGTCAATCATGATTTCTCTCCTCTGGAGGTTAGTGAAGAGATTATTTAGGGAAATAGACGTGTTTGCAGATAATGTGGGTGGTTCTGATTTGTTTTTTTGATTTGACAAGCTTCTGGTGCAGCATATACCCTATTAGGTCTAAATAAATCACAGACAGGAGTTAAGCTTCCAGGTATTTGGGCATCTGCTGACAGATTATTGCTGGATTCTCCTCTAGAGAATGAACCAGGCTTCTGTGGTAGCAAACATAGTGCCTTGCCTGTGCAGGTGCTTCAAGAGCACCTAGCTTTGTTTCCTTTTCATGTAGGGGAGTTGCATGTTGATGCTGCGTGCAAATCCCCTAAGCAGTGTTGCTACACTGCTGGTATTTAGAAGAGTGGTTTGTTTGCATGGTGCCCTGTACTCCACAGAGCAGCAGCCTGCTCCTGGATGCCTAACCCTTCCCTTAGCATCTTGGGGAAGCTGCTGGTCGTGGATTCAGAACACTCCCAGAACTACCTGCAAGGCTTACTGTGTGAATCAAGTGCCATTGTTAGGCAGAATGTTTGCATGATTACAATTCCCATTACTTACCCTTTGATTTAACCACACCAAAAAAAGCCTAAAGAATAAGAGAGATGATGTAAATATTGAGATAGTCCGTGAAGGAGACCCAAGTGGTAAGGAAAAGCAGCAGTGGGAGAGCTGTCAGCCTCATTCACCCTGGCAGTGAGCAGCGTTCATCCAGGACCCTAGATTCGGAATGGGACAAACTTATCCAGGAGAAACATCTGTGTAGATTCATGGAAAAATGTACCAGGAAGGAGATGTTGGAGAGATGGCTAACGAAAATTCACAGAAGCAAGAGTGTCTGGGTTACCCAGCTTGTCAGTGGAGTGTTGTGCCTCTTCAATGTAGCTCAAGTTTCTGTAATTCATTAAATTGGTGAGCTGCCATGCTTGATGCTCCGATGCCCAGACTCCTCACTTTTTGTGCTGCTCCACAATAAAGCAAGAATATGTCCTATGAACTCATGGTGGGTACTGGGTGCTAATGAAGCCTGTGGTTACTCTTACAGATTTTGTGGACCTTCTCCATCTACCTGGAATCTGTGGCTATCCTCCCTCAGCTCTTCATGATCAGCAAGACAGGGGAGGCGGAGACCATCACCACCCACTACCTGTTTTTCCTGGGCCTCTACCGTGCTCTGTATCTGGTCAACTGGATCTGGCGCTTCTACTTCGAGGGCTTCTTTGACCTCATTGCTGTGGTGGCTGGCGTTGTCCAAACGATTCTATACTGCGACTTCTTCTACTTGTATATTACAAAAGGTACCTCAGGCTGCCTCCTCCCTGCTTTGTTCCTACAGCCATGTGTTTTTAGGAGCTCTCCAGCCCAGCATGCTCCTAATCTGGCACTAGCCCATAAAGCAAAACTGGTTTCAGGAAAACATTTTAATGACTGTCAAATAAAATTCTGGGTGTTTTCCTTTTTTTTTCTGTAGCTTCATTGTTTTTCCATAATAGGATGTTTTTATTGTAAGAAATTTAATCAGCTTTTATAACTCTGAATACGTGATCTTTTTGTAGTTGATGAGCATAATGATTGGGTGTTCACGCAGTTGTGTGACAATGTGCCTCCTCAAACCTTGTTACGACCTTGGCATATTATCCATCTGACGTAAAAAATAATAATTCTGAAAATAATCACTTGAAACCCTACCACTCAGAGATGATCGTAATGTTTCAGTAAATGTAATTCCAGATATGTCTATACATATACACAGGTAAATGATTAAGCTGTACATGCTGTTCAATAATCTGGGTTTTTTTTTTTTCCCCCACTCACATTTTTTCAAGTCTGTTGATAGAAATCTACATAGTTTTCAGTGGCCGTAGACTATTTCATTTTGTGTATTACCATAATTCACTCCCCCCCCTCCTCATGGGTATTCAGACTGATTTGCTGGTATTAAAATCCAGTGCTTGGGGCATCTGGGTGGTTCAGTTGGTTAGGCATTCCACCCTTGATTTCGGCTCAGGTCATGACCTTAGGGTTGTGAGATTGAGCCCTGCATCAGGCTCTGTGCTAAGGGTGGAGTCTGCTCAAGACTTTCTCTCTCTCTCTCTCTCTCTGTCTCCTCTTCCTCTCCCTCCCGCTCTCTCCCTCCCCCTCACTTGTGTGCATGCTCTCTCTCTCAAAAAAATTTTTGAAAAAAAACCAACAAAAACAGTGGCTAAATCAGTATCCTTGTATGTGTATATTTTCATATTTATATGAATATAGGACATGCGAACATCACAAAGACTTGATGAAAACTGTGGTCCTTGTTAAAAAAAAGGCATATTTATGCATGTGCACACAAATAAATATAGTTTTAGGGGATTCAGGAACCCTGTAACCCAACCACAGTCTCAGGCTAAAAACCCTTGCTATACAGTATAATTTCTAATGATGGAATTGGTAGGTACAAGGGCATATATATCTTATATCTATTTTAACATCCAAAATTTCGTAGATCTCTCTGTACATATTAACAGTTATATTTTAATGTATGTTGATTAGGTGAGAAAGTAATGATAAAACACTGCTATGAACTTAGTGACAAGTTCAGTTGAATTTGTGTTTTTTAAATTCAATTGCTGGGACATGGAGGTACATGAAAGAAATCCCAGTATATGTGTACATGACATATTCATATTTCAGAAGTTTGTTTTTTGACACCAAAATCAAATGACTTTTGGTGCCAAAGACTTATTTCCTTGTACCTTCCTCTGTAGTGTCTTGAGGTGACAGATCTCTAGGAGCAGGAAGAAGGAAACTACAAGCTTGTCAATACCAATAACCTTTTTTTCTTTTTTTAATACCAATAACCTTTTATTTTCTTTTCCTCTCTTTAAAATTCTAGTACTCAAGGGAAAGAAGCTCAGTCTGCCCGCGTAAGTGCCAAAGACCATCACCAGCATCTGTCCTTCAGGGTGCTCGGACAGAATTCTTACCACAGCAAAGGCACAAGATGCTTGATACGGAAAATCAGAAACTTAACTCTTTTGTTGCAGATAGTCATCAGTGGCTCTGTAAGAACCCAGAGGAAAAGAACCAGAAGGTTTCTGTTAAATGCATCTTGCCTTATCTTTTTTTATTACTATGTACAAAGATTTTTTTACACAAAGAAACTTAATGCTGTATTAATAAATTCAGTGTGTAGCTTCAATTGGAGTAGTTCCAAAAGTGAAGATTTTGTGAGGAATAAGTGCAAACTTTTTTTTTAATTCTTTGAAATTGTTGATTCTTTGTGTCTGCAATGAAATTGTACTCCTTGACAGTTGATAGATTATATATTCTTCCATCTATCAAACTTGCATTCCACTATATTTATTTTTGCCAAAAGATGAGTTTTATTTGTTTGAAATCTGAGACACTATGTTCAAATTGGTCTATCTTTGTTCAAATTTCTTCCCACCTAATGTGGAAATCCTTCCTTGGACATCACACTACATGTAAGGCTGGTAAGGATGACTCACACAAGCTTATGGTTTTCATTACCAAAATTTTCAGATTCTGAATGTAGATGGAGTCTCGTTTAAGAGTCACCAAAGGTGCCTGCCCCCCTTTCCTGCTAAGAAGAGTCCCTTTGAGACTGTCCCAAGAGTGTCAGAGAACTCAGTGGGCAGGGGTTCTGGTCTGCTTGCCATCTAGGTGTGGGATGTGAGGGACATTAATGATTATGTTGAATCTAGGCTCTACTCCTCTGAGGAATGGAACACAAGGTAGTCACCTATCACTTAAATTTACAATTCCAAAAGATTACTACAACCATGTCCATGCTCAGATTCAAATGGTTTTTCATATCACTTTCGGGTAGTAAAATGATTTACATTTTTTTCTTAATTGGCAGCACCAATTGCCATTCCTTACACTCTTTGATTTGTTTTTGTTTTGTTTTGTTTTTACTGAGCTCTTGCATGATTTATCTTGTGTTACCATCCTAAATAAACATTTTATTAAATGTAGAATAAATTGTCTTATTTTGGGGGGGGGATGAATTAGGCTTTTGGAACATCCTACGTCAGGATGATTTTTTCATTTTCCGATTGGCAACAAAAGCTCTATATAGGGCCGCAAACATTTATCGTTCACAAATCAATCTAAAAGTTTCTGTATTTTGAGGGAAAATTGAAAATTTTCCTCCTAATTTTGCCATTTTATTGATTTGCTACATTTTTTTGATTTATGCAAAAGCATATGACTTTGTTTTTCTCTGATGCGCCATAAATGTTAAAGTGTTGAATACTAACAGTGCTTACTACAAGAAGGATGTAGTATTTTTGCTTGCTGCATTAAAATATCTTATGGAAGAAGGGAGCAAGATGGGTTTTATTTTTATCTAATATGTCTCTTAACATCTTTCTAAATTGGCAGTGTGACTTGCACAGTTGAACCTCTTGTCTTTATCTCTCATTTCCACACACACCCCACCCCCCCCCATACCTCATGGTTGTCCTTTTGTGTATCTGTCTTTCTAGCATTCTAGTCTTGGTTTAGTTTCTGTTTTCATCCTCCTTGGAAGATTCTGAGAGTGTGGAGGAAGGATGGGAAATCTCAGTATAGGTGGAGCAGCCTGCTGCCCACACTGGGGGCAGGGTGGTGGGCTCACACTGTTTCTGTGCATGTAAATCGAACACAAGCTGGGATCATTATGGGAGAGCACAGTGCAGATGACAGGGATCTGGGACCTCAGCAGGCTGCCTGACTGAAGGCATCGATCTGAAGTATCAGTGTCTCCTCTGGTCATCCTGCCCACGTAAAAGTGAAACTGGCTAAGATGTTACCACCATTTTGTAGTCAACCAGGATGACATCATGATAAACAGGGTGGCTGAGTGGGAGTGCAGGACTGGGGCAGCGTCCTCACACATGTAGGGGTAAAGGCCTTGTATAATGCGCCTTATGAAGCACTGTTTCAGAGTTCCTTTCATTTCAATAAAGATTATCAGGTAATTAATATTTTTATCCACCTGTTTTATTTGTGTGAATTTTTTTTTCATGAAAGCATGAGGAGAAATAAAGTTAACAAATTTGCCCATTAAGTGGGTTTAAGTTGGCTGCTTACTGACACCAGTGTCAATAACATTTCCTGCTTCCTTCCAGGCTGCTCAGGAAAGGAGTAGGTAGAGAAATAGCTGAGGGGAAGAGAGAAGGTTGCAGGTAGAAGGCCTTGGGAGAAGATCCAGGCCTGCCTTTTCAAAGATGCCACTAGTTTGGACGACTTCCTGGAAAGATTGCTTTTCAATAGAAATCATGAATGCTTGGTGGGAATCCTGTGTAAGAAAAGTTCAAGCTGTGGAGTCAGCCTTGTGTTAGGATTCATGGCTCCTCACACCCTAGCTCCATGAGCCTCCATCTCCGTTATTACCTGCAGAGACTTCCACCACAGGACTTTTGCAAGTTGTGAATGGCCCATATTGATGAAGCTCGAAATAGAGCTTGATGCACACACACACATCTAGAGCTCGGCACCTTTGGCCCTCCTCCCCCTCCCCCTGGGCTTAGTTTGGGACAGCTGCCCCGAAAGCTGGCTGGAAAACACTTCGGGCAGGAGTCCTCATGACCTATATGATGACATAGGTCAAATTTGCCCTAGTTGGGAGAGTGATGCAACTATAGACATTCACTGCTAAGTCCCTTCCCAAAACTACCTGAGTGACTAATTGGGTGGGAGCTTCAGGTGCGGTTTCTCTGTGCACTTCGCCCTCTAGTGACTGAATGGGGAATTAGCAAGGAACCCACATTAGCAAGGTTCTCACTCCAACTCCTCTGAGCTAGCCTTTGGAGTGTGTGGAGTCGTGTGGGTGCTGTGGGCCTTAACTCCTCGGGTTCTGAGACCATCTCCTCTCATCCCTGCAGTTTAAGAGCAAGTTGCAGCATAATACAGCACTAATGTTTTAAAACAATGACAGGGATACTTTTTTCTAATACTAGAATGCTCCTAGTCTCTACCTCCAACTTCCAATTGGTCACTAAAAAGGTAAGAGTGGGCAGCCCTGGTGGCCCAGCAGTTTAGCGCCGCCTTCGGCCAGTATCCTCCCTGCATGGAGCCTGCCTGTGTCTCTGCCTCTCTCTGTGTGTGTGTCTGTCATGAATAAATGAAATCTTAAAAACAAAAAACGGTGAGAGTCTTTGGGCAAGTGCTACACTACACTTGACTCTGTTACCAAAACAGAATGAAAATACGGAATGTGTTTATTCCTCTGATAAGGGATCTAACACAGATACATGGCTAGGTAACAGGAGAACTGGTGTGCCCTACAATGAAAAATTCCCTCATTTACTTTGAATTCTGAGGATTGAAGATCCCAGGGCTGTAAAGAAGAGCTTAGAAAAACAACTATGGAACTTCCTGAAAGGTCACCTGGCTGACACTGCCCACCCCCCACCATCTGAGGACTCAATGCAAGGATATTAATTTTACAGGACACAGACATTTACTCGAAGAAAATTAAATGCTAAAGGGAGAAAATGAACCAATTGATTTGGAAAAATGAAAGATTAAAGATCACAGTTGCTCCAAGTTAACAGGAAAGTGAAAAATACTGTACTTTGCAAATAGTGAAATTAACTCTGCTTGAAAGAACAAGCAGAGAAGGATATCAAAGATTTTTTATTTTCTTCAAAATTCAAGATGGAGCAAATATGGTAGGATGTTATCCCTTGTTACAGCTAGATGGTAGCTCCTTAGGTGTCAGGAATCTCTGTATCTGAAAATTTTTATCATTTCAAAAAAAGTCCTGGGACACCTGGGTGGCTCAGTGGTTGAGCGTCTGCCTTTGGCTTAGGATGTGATCCTGGGGTCCTGGGATTGAGTCCTGCATCAGGCTTCCCATTGGAAGCCTGCTTCTCCCTCTCCCTGTGTCTGCCTCTGTCTCTCATGAATAAATAAATAATATTTTTTAAAAAGTCATGATGGCCCATTTACCTTTTCAAGGGCTGTGCTATGACTTGGATATTTCTTTTCTTTTTTTTTCTTTTTTTTTTTTTAAGATTTTATTTATTAATGAGAGAGAGAGAGAGGAAGAGACACAAGCAGGCTCCATGCAGGGAGCCCGACGTGGGACTTGATCCCGGGTCTCCAGGATCAGGCCCTGGGCGGAAGGCAGTGCTAAACCGCTGAGCCACCCGGGCTGCCCTGATATTTCATTTTAGAAAGAGGAAATACAGTTGACTCTGAACAACATGGGTTTGTACTGCATGGGGCCACTTACACACAGATTATTTTCGATAAATACAATACAGAACTATAAATGTATTTTCCTTATGGGTTTCTTAATATTTTCTTTTCTCTAGCTTACTTTATTGTAAGAATACAGTATATAATACATGACATAGAAAATATGTGTTAACTTATCGATGAGAGTTCTGGTCACCAGTAAGCTATTGGTTAAATTTCAGGGAAGTCAAAAGTTATACTCAGATTTTCAGTTGTGTGGGATTGGCATCTCTAATCTCTACGATGTTCAAGGAACTGTATTTATAAAGATAAATCTTTTAAAAAGATTTTTTAAAGATTTTATTTATTCATGACAGATAGAGAGGCAGAGACCGAGGCAGAGGGAGAAGCAGGCTCCCCACTGGGAGCCCGATGTGGGACTTGATCCCAGGACCCCAGTGTTACACCTGAGCCAAAGGCAGGTGCTCAGCCACAGAGCCACCCAGGTGTCCCAAGGACCTATTTATTTATTTATTTATTTATTTATTTATTTTTAAAAGGTTTTATTTATTCTTGAGAGAGACACACACAGAGAGGTAGAGACACAGGCAGAGAGAAGCAGGCTCCATGCAGGGAGCTGGATGCCGGACTCGATCCCAGGACTCCAGGATCACGCCCTGGGCCAAAGGCAGACGCTCAATCGCTGAGCCACCCAGGTGTCCCGGATCTATTTTTTTAAAAGCTATTTTTAGGGGCAGCCTGGGTGGCTCAGTGGTTTAGCACAGCCTTCAGCCCATGGTGTGTTACTGGAGACCTGGGATTGAGTCCCACATCAGGCTCTCTGCATGGAGCCTGCTTCTCCCTCTGCCTGTGTCTCTGCCTCTCTCTCCTCTCTTTGTTTCTCATGAATAGATAAAATATTTTTAAAAAGAGCTATTTTTAATAGTAGAAAAACTTGTCTAAGGATATTCTTTGTATGAGATACCCACATAAAGGAACAATGTTTTAAATAGCTTTAACTCAACCAATGGACTAATGTTACACGGAAATGGCAGAACATATTTGCAGACGATCAGAACTACACAAAATACAGGGGCGCCTGGCTGGCACCGTCGGTGAAGTGTTCAACTCTTGGTTTCAGCTCAGGGATGATCTCAGGCCTGTCAGATTAAGCCCTGTGTTGGGCTCTGCACTCAGCACAGAGTCTGCTTGGATTTTCTCTCCCTCTGCCCCTCCCCCCCATAAATAAATAAATCTAAAAAAAAAAAAAAGAATTATACAAAACATTTTCTTTTTTTTAATGCATATACTACCTCTTTGAAATTATAGTTTTGTGGGTTGTTATTGTTCATAACATTAAGTCATCAGTATCTTTACTAACAAAAGCTTATATAGAAGAATTATCTTATTGCTAAGCCTTACAAATCCTGTTTTCAAAAGGGGAACTATTACCACATTTGGGAATATTCAGATCATAGGCACAGCCCTCTAACTTCTAAATCACTCTCTTCCACTGAATTCCTACTCTTCCTTCCGATTTTGTTTTAGTATCTTCTCCAGGGAAGTCTTCCCTGACCTCTCTGATTGGGTCACTTCTGGCCACACCAAGTGCCTCCAAAATATTTATTTTGTAATGAATAGTTCTCTTTTTCTTTTTTCTAATATATATATATATATATATTTTTTTTTTTTTTTTTTTTTTTAATGATAGTCACAGAGAGAGAGAGAGAGGCAGAGACAGAAGCAGGCCCCATGCAGGGAGCCCGAGGTGGGACTCGATTCCGGGTCTCCAGGATCACGCCCCGGGCCAAAGGCAGGCGCCAAACCGCCGCGCCACCCAGGGATCCCTAGTTCTCTTTTTCTATAGAAACCTTGTAACTTCCCCACTTATAATTCCCTGTATGATTTCATCAAATATCCGGTAGTGTGCTCTATTATGAGCGTAGCAGTAAAACAAGATGGACGAGGTAAATTGCTCATGCAATTTACACTCTAAGGTGGGAGGAAAGAGGTACAAACGCAGTATAATGTCAGGGAGCGATCAAATATTAGGAGGAAAACTGAAGCAGAGTAAGGGAATGGGAACAGGTGGATGTGCTGTTCAGGGAGGGTGGCCAGGGAAGGTCTCTTTGAGAGGGGGACACTTGATCTGAGGCCTGGGTGAACTGAGAGCAGCCCCAGTTCCGCCATTAACATCCGTAGATCTCTAGGTGTGCTCATTCCTCCCGGCCCGGAAGAATCCTTATCTACAAAACGCGAATATTATTAGAACGGACTTTGCACACGTGAAAGACAGCTGGCAAGACCACCCGCGCCGGCCCCGTCAGGGTCAGCGTCTCTGCGCAGGCGCGGAGGGCCCCACGGCGGCGCGGGGACTCAGTGCGCGTGCGCCGGGCCCGACCCTCGCTCGCGCCTGCGCGGAGTCGCAGTCAGTTTGGCTTTGGGTTCCGAAGGGAGTGGGGCTCTGAAGGGCCAGCGGCGCGCGGCGGCCGCCCCGAGGCCGGGCAGCGGGGCCTCCGCCATGCCGGGGATGGTGCTGTTCGGTCGGCGCTGGGCCATCGCCAGCGACGACCTGGTCTTCCCGGGGTTCTTCGAGCTGTCCCTGAGAGTGGTGTGGTAAGGGCGGCAGGCTGTGCGGGCTGCCGGGCGGGCGGCTGGGAGCTGGGGGGACGCAGACGGAGCGGGTTGGAGTGGCCGTGTCTCCGGCTCTGTGCGCGCCCACGCGGTGCCCACGTTCTCCTGTGCGGGCCTCTCCACCGCGCGAGACCTACGAGGACCGGCGTCCTGCCGCTCTGGTCTCCCCTTTTCTCGGAGGGCACACTGAGGCCGGAGCGGGGAGGCCGGGCCCGGGGTCCCCTGTTTGGGCCCCCGCCGCTTGCGGCACTGAGGGGCCTGGCCCCGGGAGCCTCCAGGACGTGGTCGCCGACCCATGGCCGTGGCCTCGGGATCGGCTTCCCCGAGCCAAGAGCAGGCACTTGCATCATTACGGCGCTCGGCATGGAAACACAGGGCATCTGGTGTCCGCCAGAGGAAAGGATGGGAAATAGTAGCCTTCTGTACCGGTGGCGGCTGAATTCCCTGGGGAGCAGCCAGGCCTGGCACAAAGCGTGCAACCTATGGGCAGTGAATTGGGCGCCTCAAGTCTGCTCCCAGAGAGTGTGAGCAGAGAATAATACAGCACCTCTGTTACTGAAGAGTGGATTCTTGAGGGCAAAGGAATATTGGAAGAGACCCCTCCGTAATTTCATAGTTTTAAGAGCCACGTCTCTCCGAGATCATTTCCCACTATTTGTCTCCAGACCCAGTCTCCTAATAGAGCCCAGATTCCACCCCTGGGCTCGAATCCTTAATACAGCGGTGCTCTGCCCTTTGGTGAAACACCTCCAGTGATCCATCACTGTTACTTTGCATTGCTTGGTGCTCTTTCCTTATTCCGCACTGAATTACAAAATAAAGAAGTCGGCAGTATGTGGCCTTGCAAGTTCATCACTGTTCACTATGGAACATCTTGGCATAACTTGATTCCCACCTCCTGTTTTTTTTTTTTTTTTGGTTTTTTTTTTGTATTACACACAGCAGATTACAATGTGTGTTTGTCAATTTCTTGTTTGTCCCCAGGAGTAAACATTATCTTGTTAATAATTTAGCAAGCATGTATTTTGTTGATTTACGCTTGCATATTTCTGAGTCCTGTGGGGCTGTGCTTTTTTTCAGCAGCTCACATTATATTTGCTTGCTTATGGCATTCAGTGCCTCTTAGGAACTACAGCAGGAATAAAAAAGGAACAATCATGTAAGCATAGGAAGTATAAAGTTCAGTTTTTTTTTTTTAAAGTTCAGTTTTTTTTAAAAAAGTCATACTCTAATCTTTTATTTTTGTTTTAGTAGATCTTTTATTGAAGAAAATTGTATTTGAAAGCAAACTTCACCTTGTTTTGGGAAATATTAACTCCTTTAAGATTTTTTTTGTTTAAATATTAACTCCTTTTCTTTCTTTTTGTAATGTTTTATGATGTAGTTCCCTGGTTTCCATTTCTGACCCTCCCTATCTCTTGGCAGGTGGATTGGCATTTTGACTTTGTATCTCATGCACAGAGGGAAGCTGGACTGTGCAGGTGGAGTTCTGCTCAGCAGTTACTTGATCGTTCTTATCGTTCTCTTGGCAGTTATTATATGTACAGTGTCTGCCATCGTGTGTGTCAGCATGAAAGGTAAAGGATAGGAATTTATTGACATATAATTCAAATACCATACAGTTCACCCATTTAGAGTGTAACAAGTCTGTGAATTTTTAGTATATTCACAGAATTACACAGCCATCACCGCAATTCTAGTACATTTTCATCACCCCCAAAAGAAATCCTATACCCATGAGGGATCACTCCCCATTACCCCCCAGTTTCCTCAGTCCTAGCCATCCACTAATCTTTCTCTCTATAGATCTGCCTATTCTGGCTCATACAGTTGGAATCATCCACTATGTGGCCATTTGGTCTGGCCTCTTAAGCTTATCATGATGTTTTCAAGGTTTATGCACATTTTAGTGTGTGTCAGCTCTTCATTCCTCTTACGACTCAGTAATACATTGAATGGGGGGCTTCTGGGGGCTCAGCCAGTTAAGCTTCTGCCTCCTGCTCAGGTCATGATCCAGGGTCCTGGGATCAAGCCCTATGTCAGGCTGTGGGGAGTCTGCTTCTCTCTCTTTCTCTTTCTGTAACCCCCCCCACACACACTGTTCGTGCTCACTTGCTCTCAAAGAAATTTTAAAAATTTAAAAATTACGTTGAATGGATTTGCCACATTTTGCTTATCCATTTGTCAGTAGTTGAACATTTAGGGTTATTACATTTTGGGGCTGTTACAAATAGTGCTACTATGAACTTTCACACAGGTGTTTTAGTATGGACAAGTTTCCACTTCTCTTGGATATATGTGGAGGCGTGGAATTGCTAGATCATTTGGTAACCTTATGTTTAACATTTTGGGGAACTGCCAAACCGGTTTCCAAGCAGCTACACTGTCTTTCTTTCAGTTTATAATTTCAGTGTCTCTACACCCTTGGCAATACTTAACATTGTCCAATTTCTGATCTTAGCCATCCTGGTGTGTCTCATTAGTATCCTTGATGCGCATCCTCTCATCTGCTTACTGGCCATTCTTATATCATCTTTGGCGATGTGTGTACTAAGATCCTTTGGCCTATTTTAAGTTGGGTTATTTGTCCTCTTTATTAATGAGTTGTAACAGTTCCATCTATTCTTTTTTTTTTTTTTTTTTTTAATTTTATTTATTTATGATAGTCACACAGAGAGAGAGGCAGAGACACAGGCAGAGGGAGAAGCAGGCTTCATGCACCGGGAGCCCAATGTGGGATTCAATCCCGGGTCTCCAGGGTCGCGCCCTGGGCCAGGGGCAGGTGCCAAACCGCTGCGCCACCCAGGGATCCCAGTTCCATCTATTCTTAATAACTATTGTCTTCTACATGTTACAGTTTTCTGTAGTCACTTCACTGCAAATGTTGGGGGCCTTCCTTGTATGAGTGCTCAGGTTCATAGGATGAGCTGAGCATGGTAGTGTGTTAGTAACTAAAACCTTGATCAGAGGCAGGGCTGAACACCATGCTGCCCTCCAGCACATTTCACCATTGCTTGAGTGGGGCTATGGATGGCATGTTTACACACTCCAGGAGATGGTAAAAGTACTGGGAGGGAATAGTTGATATACTGGGTGGCATGATCTTAATGCTTTGGAATGACAATCTGCAACTTAAAAGATGGGGATAGCTCATGGGGAGTGATAGAGAAATGTTAGTGGCCAAGTGTTTCATGGGAAACACCACAGGGTTTTGGAAAACTGGGAAGAGTGGCTTGTGCCTGCTTACAGAGAAATGTATGGAAAAGAGAGCTCTGTGTATTTTAGCATGCCCCTGGAAACATGAATGCATGAACAAATGTCTAGAGCAAGGAAGGCCCCAGTTTTGTGGTGTGCCAGTGCCCGCTGTGTGGCTTTACCACTGTGGAGTTGTGGTTGTAGTGTGGTGGTGTTTTTTAGAGAGTGTGAGTGGTAGTGGGGGGGCAAAGGGAGAGATAGAATCCCAAGCAGACTCTGCACTGAGCACGGAGCCTGATGCAGGGGCTCAACCTCATGACCCTGAGATCATGCCCTGAGCTGAAACCAGTAGTCGGACCCTTACTTGACCGAGCCACCCAAGAACCCTGTTTTGTCTTTTTTTTTTTTTTTTTAATTTTTTTATTTATTTATGATAGTCACAGAGAGAGAGAGAGAGGCAGAGACACAGGCAGAGGGAGAAGCAGGCTCCATGCACCGGGATCCCGATGTGGGATTCGATCCCGGGTCTCCAGGATCGCGCCCTGGGCCAAAGGCAGGCGCCAAACTGCTGCGCCACCCAGGGATCCCTGTTTTGTCTTTTTAAAGTAAACTCTAGGGCAGCCCAGGTGGCTCAGCGGTTCAGCGCTGCCTTCAGCCCAGGGTCTGATCCTGGAGACCTGGGATCGAGTCCCACGTCGGGCTCCCTGCATGGAGCCTGCTTCTCCCTCCGCCTGTGTCTCTGCCTCTCTCTCTCTCTCTCTCTCTCAGTCTCTCTCTCTCTCTATGGGTCTTTCATGAATAAATAAATAAAATCTTTAAAAAAATAAATAAATAGGGGATCCCTGGGTGGCTCAGCGGTTTAGCGCCTGCCTTCGGCCCAGGGCGTGATCCTGGAGTCCCACGATCGAGTCCCACGTCGGGCTCCCGGTATGGAGCCTGCTTCTCCCTCTGCCTGTGTCTCTGCCTCTCTCTCTCTCTCTCTAAGTCTATCATGAATAAATAAATAAGAAATCTTTAAAATAAACAAACAAACAAACTGTGACCAACATGGGACTCATGACCCCGAGATCAAGAGTTACATGCTCTACTGACTGAGCCAGCCATGTACCCTCGAACTATGGAGGTTTTTTTTTTTAAGATTTTATTTATTTATTCATGAGAGACAGAGAGGCAGAGACATAGAGGGAGAAGCAGGCTCCATGCAGGGAGCCCAATGTGGGACTCGATCTTGGGATGGGGATCATGCCCCAAGCCAAAGACAGATGCTCAACCGCTGAGTCACCCAGGCATCCCACTATGGAGCTTTTTAATGAAGTCTGAGTTTCTGAAAGATGAAGTATTTAGGTTGGTGTCCCTTTAGCGGTGGCATCATCTCATTTATTGGTCCTCTGTTTTCATGTCCTGTTCTGGTTAGGAGACCAAGTGTGCCACTGAAATAATGGGTTCAGATTTGAAGCGGGAATATAAGCTTTTTTTTCCCTTTAGTGTTTTTCTTTAGATATTTTTGGTGATATCAGGGCACATTCACACCCTGTAGTGGCTGGCCATGTTCACTGAGGCTCCTCTCCTAAGCACTTGCCTAATGCCTGCACCATCTCATACTCCCAGCCAGAGCTCAGAAAACATCTGACAGTATGTGTTAGGCATTCTGTGCCAGCTTTGTGTGTTCTGGGTGGGTTGCCTACCCAGTGGCCTCTTCCAGACAGAACCCAGTTTTATTTGGGACATTCCCCGCCCCTCACATGTGAAATATGGTGTCAGAGAAGCCAACTCTCCACCCAGCTCAGGAATGATCCTCATGTGTCAGTGATTGGTTCAGGAATAGTTGTGTGACCCAGTTTGAGCCAGTGAAATTCAGGAGTTTTCCAGAAAGTTCTGGGGGAGTCTTTTCCTTGCTCCTCTAGGAAATAACCAAAACAAGACACTGTTTTCATTCTGGGTGATTCTGCAGAGGGATGAACTGCTGAATTCCTGGTATATTTCCCCTCACAGCCAGGATGAGCTGACTGAAGAGGGCAGAGCTGTGAGAGACAAGAGATCTGTGATGCCTGTCTATCCAGTCCCGAAGCCAGTGCAGGAGGTCCCAGGGCCTTCCTCTTTGTACACCTTTTGTTACTTGTGGCTACAGATACTATGACTGAATTAAAAACAGTATTTTATGAATCATATTAGTTTAAATGTCAGTTTGTTATAAATATCATATGCCTTATTAAAAATATTAAGTAAATTTCAATGAAAATGCCATAAAGTAAAAAAAAAAAAAAAAAGGCATGGGAAGAATTGTAACTAAGAGCCAATCTTTTTCATATATAATGGGGTTCTGTCATAGGTAAGGAAAAGACCAACCATCAGTAGAAAAATGGGCAAAGATCACAAATGGTAAAATAAATATAAATGGCTTTTTTAAGTATGAAAAATGTGCAGCCTCAGTCAAAATAGCAAAGATTCACATAATACATTTGGTTGGTGAGGCTGTGGGACACCTGGGTGGCTCAACAGTTGAGTGCCTGCCTTTGGCCCAGGGCATGATACTGGAGTCCAGGATTGAGTCCCACGTCAGGCTCCCTGCATGGAGCCTGCTTCTCTCTCTTCCTCTCTCTGTGTCTCTCATGAATAAATAAATAAAATCTTAAAAAAAAAAAAAAGAATCTTGATATTGTGGTAGTTTCTAGTTTTGATTTGAGAACCTCCCTGGTGAAATCGTACTGTTTCTACCATATGGGAGGTTTAATTAGGGAACGTCCAGCCTCATGACTACCATGTTTTGATGGCAGCAAAAGACACGCCCTCAAACTCCAGGGTGTGCCGTTCACTGTGTTTGATCCTGACTGTAAGACATTTCCTTGCATCTCCTCTGTATTTGTATTGGGAGCTCATTGTTTATCTCACATTGGAGAATATTGCTGCAGTGTGTTGAGGTGTTGAACCAAAGAACTGTGACACAGGCCTTCCTTTTGTGATCTTTGTGTAAATGGTTCTGCCTGATGCAGACCAAGGCTATGCTGAAGACCTTGCATTCAGGGAGGAAGTTCTACTCATTAATTATGGGGCCTCAGTATCACAGCGCCCACAGGAGTCACACTTTGTCTTGGGAGGAAGGTCTCTTCTCTAAATAACAGTGTTTTCAGAGGTGGGTATGACTATACAAGGGAGAGTTTTTCAGTATCTTGATTTCTTTTTGGAATGCTACCCAGAACTCCATTTTCTGCTTTCTTATTTCCATCTTTATTTCATTCACCGAGTATCAGGCCCAGGTGCTTGTCAGGGCCTCATTCCTTACTTTGGAGCCATCCAGATGGTGATTCTGTTTTTTTGGGTTAGCCACTATTATTAGCAGCAGACCCCAAATAGAGCGTGTGCTCTTTGCCCCTCAGAGAGAATGTGCTGTTTTGGTTGCCTTGAATTTTGACTTTGTGCCCAAACTGAGGCTGGATAGTGTCTTAACATTTTAAAGTGTGGGGCAGCCTGGGTGGCTTAGCGGTTTGGCGCCGCCTTCAGCCCAGGGCGTGATCCTGGAGATCCAGGATCGAGTCCCGCGTCGGGCTCCCTGCATGGAGCCTGCTTCTCCCTCCGCCTGTGTCTCTGCCTCTCTCTCTCTGTGTCTCTCATGAATAAATAAATAAAATCTAAAAAAAAAAAAAAAAAAATTTTAAAGTGTGACTCTAAGTAATCCATCCTAATGGAAGGTGATTTTTTGGAACATAAAAGCTGTTTCCTCATCAAATCATTCTTTACATTTTAGATTGTCTTCATTCACTGTTTTGGAGTTTGTTTCCAGTATTTTTGTTTTAATCGTGGTATTTTTATATTGCTTAAATTGGTATTTATCACAACTTTTTCTCAGAGGGAGAGGGTTGATGTTTTACATCAGGAATTATAGCACACGGACCTCTACGGATACTTGGGTTTGTTTGAGACACAAGGTAAAAAGGTTCCGCCTGCACATTAGGCTGTAAGTGTTCTCACATGTCAGAATTTTTCATGTCCCAAAAGTGCAGACATTGGTGAGACAGAGAAGCCGGGACCATGCAGACCTGGATTGTGTTTTGTTTTTGTTTTGTTTCTTTTAAGATTTTATTTATTTATCTGAGAGAGAGAATTTGGGGAGAGGGAGAGAGAATCTCAGCAGACTCTCCGCTGAGTGCAGAGCCCGACTCAGGGCTTGGTCTTACGACCCTGAGATCATGACCTGAGCTGAAATCAAGAGTGGGAGGTTTAATTGACTGTGCCACCGAGGCACCCCCTGGGTTATGTTTTAGAAAGTAGTTACTAAGCTCTTAGCCTCAGTTTCCTTATTTGTAAAATGGGATAGTGACTATCTTTAGAGTCGTGAGGATTGCGGAATGATGGGTATAAGTCTTTCAGATGGTGCCTGAACACCATAGGTCTCAGGCAGATGGGGGAGTTATTTTCTAAAACTCAGGTGACCGTGTATGTCTGTTGGCCCAGGACAGCTGTGTTGTGTGCCGGTTGTCCCAGCATAATTATTAACACCTCCTTCTTCTCTCAGAAGTGTCCCAGTTTAGACAATGAGTATATCATCATCCTGGCTAGAACCTTGAAATATCTTGAAACCCTTGTCATTTCTAGGAAATGAATCTGAGGCTTTTTGTCCTCTTTCCATCATCACTTGGTCACTTGCTCTTAGCCTTACACATTGATTTCCAATTACAAGTAGAAGCTGCCAGACATGCCTCCAGTACTAACAGATGCTCTATGCACTGTTCTGTGGAAGGGAAGTCTCTGAGGGAGCTGGGTGCTAGATTGAGTATCTTCTGTGTTTCAGGAACCATCTGCAATCCTGGGCCACGGAAATCTATGTCCAAACTGCTTTACATCCGCCTAGCGCTCTTTCTGCCGGAAATGGTCTGGGCTTCTCTGGGGGCTGCCTGGATAGCAGACGACGTTCAGTGTGACAAGACGGTGGTGAACGGTATCATTGCCACCGTTGTCATCAGGTGAGGCATTCCGTCTTCTCTTTCCATTTCTTGTCTCAGATGCATTTGAGGTATAAGGAAAAAGACCTTTCTGAGTCACTGAAGATAGCCCACATCATTATGCATCTGTTGTCATTTTCTTTCTTGCTGGTTCTTATTCTTCTGCATTCCATCCATTCTATTATAAGAAGGAAGAAAACCCGAAGACCGGATCAAAGGCAAAAACTAAAGGCAGGATGAGAAGAAACACGGTATCAGGCAGGAACTGTGACAGGGACTCATGCACAGGACTCGGGATTAGAACCGATCTAGTTACTTTCCCTTCTGGACACTCGTGCTGACACTGCCCTTCCCGTGCCACACACTCAGGGACAGCAGAGGCCCTTTGCAGAGATGCATCTTCCCGAGGTACACGCATTCATGAACCACAGGGCCTGGCACACTGGGGACAATCTAGAAATACTTACACATGTGCATAAAAGAGCCATCAGAGTATCCCATAATGTGGCAAAGTTCTTTTGGTTTTACCGAGAAGAACTCCAAGGCCCTGAGGAGTTGAGGGCTTGGGTTGTGGTGAGTGGACCATGGAGAGCAGGTTCCAGCTATACACATGCCTGGGCTACAACTGCCTACCAGGCACCTCCTTTTTTTTGTGGTATTCACTTCTAAGGCTCTGATTTTGGGGGGGCCTGGATCAGCCATGGGCTCATAAAGAACTTTCTAGAAGAAACAAATTGCTTACCTCAGCCTGGTTCTAGGAGATCCACATTTTCCTAGGTATTGAGAGCCACAGCTGTACAGATGAAAAAACTGAACCCTGAAGAGGGAACCATGGCTCCTGAGTCTGCATGTGGGATCCAAGGTCATCACACCCTCTCTCTCTCTCTTTTGCAGCTGGATCATCATCATTTCCACTGTGGTCACCATCATCGTTGTGTTTGACCCCCTTGGGGGGAAAATGGCTCCCTATCCCTCTGCTGGCCCCAATCACTTGGACAGTCATGAGTCGAGCCAGCTATTCAGTGGCCTCAAGACAGCAGCTACCAGCGTGTGGGAAACCAGAATCAAGTTCCTGTGCTGTTGCGTTGGGAATGACGACCATACTCGAGTTGCTTTTTCGAGTACGGCAGAGCTTTTCTCAACCTACTTTTCAGTAAGCTGAAGGGGTCTGCTTTCGTCTCTTTTTCCTAAGTAAATGTCATGTTAAGATGAATCATCTGTTTGGAGCTAATCCCCTGTTCATGTAAAATACCTCTCGCACATGTGTAGTCTGTGGTGTGGCAGAGTCGGGGAGACCCTAGGGAGCATTAGCCCTGCTCTTACTGACCCTGTCTCTCTGGGTGATGCGTCTGGGTGTTGCTACCTGTCCATTACATTGTCCAGATTTTAAGTTGTTTTTAAGGAGTTAAATAATGGAACCCAGATATTTTGGGGATGATTTGCCAGTTGTCTGAATCCCGTGTCCTCCATCCAGCTGGTCTTCTGCAGGTGCCAGGCACAGGCAGTGTCCTGCATCCGAGGTGGTATCAGTCAGACCTTGTTTACTACGTCAGAGCATGATAGAAATGAGAGATTCTTCTGCTGGGTTTTTTTGGGGGGTGGGGGTGGGTTGAGATTATTCCTTTTTTTTTTTTTTAAAGATTTATTTATTTATTCATGAGAGACACAAAGAGAGAGGCAGAGACACAGGCAGAGGGAGAAGCAGGCTCCATGCAGGGAGACTGATATGGGACTCGATCCTGGATCCCAGGATCACAACCTAAGCTGAAGGCAGGTGCCCAACTCCTGAGCCACCCAGGCATCCTAAGATTATTCTACTTTTGTTTTTTTTGTTTTTTTTAATTTATTTATGATAGTCAGAGAGAGAGAGAGAGAGAGAGAGAGAGGCAGAGACATAGGCAGAGGGAGAAGCAGGCTCCATGCACCGGGAGCCCGATGTGGGATTCGATCCCGGGTCTCCAGGATCGCGCCCTGGGCCAAAGGCAGGCGCCAAACCGCTGCGCCACCCAGGGATCCCAGATTATTCTACTTTTGAAGGGGAGTTTGAATATGTCATTATAGTGCCAGAAGGTGTTTTCGTTCCAGAGCAGTTTCTCCTGTGATTTAAAAATATTCATTTTCGGGATCCCTGGGTGGCGCAGCGGTTTGGCGCCTGCCTTTGGCCCAGGGCGCGATCCTGGAGACCCGGGATCGAATCCCACAGCAGGCTCCCGGTGCATGGAGCCTGCTTCTCCCTCTGCCTGTGTCTCTGCCTCTCTCTCTCTCACTGTGTGCCTATCATAAATTAAAAAAAAAAAAAAATACTCATTTTCTTTCACATCCAGTGTTTTTATGTAATATTCTCTGGTAAACTGTTGTGTTCAGTATTGAGATTAGGTAAGGGGGAGCAGTTCTCCTGACATCTTGCACACTGCTGGTCCTTCCTTGCCTCTTTGTGGGGGAGGATGTGGTGTGTCTGCAGGGCCCTGGGCTGGCCCTGTAGGCTGGCACCAGGCCACCACACATCTCCCTAAACTAACCATAAAGGAGTGCTTCGGTCTGGTCTTAAGATGGAAGAACTGATAGCTCAGGGGCCGCGTGGTCAGTGCCTGGTCCTTCCCTATGAGCTGGAAGTGCCTGGAGGCAGCCAAGGCATCCTCTTGAAGGAGACAGAAACAGTTGGGTGCATGAGACCCTTTCTGTTGTTTCCCTAGTTTGAGGTTCTTTCGGAGGCTTGCTGCGGCCAGTGAGAAGTTGAGCCTCTTAAATCTCTACTGGGGACTCTCTGAACAAAGTCACAACATCTTGAGCAAGAGTCTAAATTTGGGCTAAAATTGGCCATTACTACAAAGATGGTGAGCTTACTGATCCGTTTGCTCCCAACTATACAAAAGATGTGAAGTAGTAAGTAGTTAAGTGACTTGAAATGAAATTTGAAAATAAGAGCTCAGCAGTATTTGTTTCTCCGGTGGATTTGTCTGAGGGCAGGACAGTAAAAATCATTAAGCTAACATGTAGGAGTCTTGAAAATACTTTTAAGGTGCCTCTTTTTTTTTTTTTTTTTTTTAAGATTTTTTATGTATTTATTCAGAGAAGTGGGGGCGTTGGGCAGAGACACAGGCAGAGAGAGAAGCAGGCTCCATGCAGGGAGCCTGACATGGGACTCGATCCCGGGTCTCCAGGATCAAGCCCTCGGCTGCAGGCGGTGCTAAACCGCTCCGCCACCGGGGCTGCCCTAAGGTGCCTCATTACACATAACTGTGTGTGTATGTGTGAACTGTATTAAACTGGGTTTTAAGGAACTAATGGGCAGTATCTGATGAGTTTCATGACAAGCTGCTGTTTTCATCCAGGACACCGATCTGGTGCCCAGCGACATTGCAGCAGGCCTCACTCTTCTCCATCAGCAACAAGACAATATTAGGAACGGCCAGGAGCCTGATGAGGTGATCAGCCATTCCCCAGGGCCCCCCCAGGTAAGCCCCTTTGTGTTGGGTTGTAAAGTTTTGACATTTATACCTATTTATACATCTTCAAAAAAACAAAACTAGCCAGCAACAATTTCAGAAGCAGTTGGCTTGGAATCTGATGTGTGGCTTCTGCTAGTTGTATCTCTCATCAGGTGAGGCATCTCCTCACCTGGAGCTCAGGTTGAAGGAGCCCATTCCTGGCCACTTCATTATTTTAGGAAATTGGCAACTGAAGTCTACATAGCAAAAATTCTTTCTGGGATGGGGCCTGTTTCTCCCTGGGTGTGTTTGCTTTCTTCTCTGCACCAAGGGAGCAGAGTTTTTCTGGAGTTGTTTTCCTGTCACAGATGTTCATGCTTCTGAAAGAGAAGGTTGCACCTGGATATATGTATTTCTCTGCATCTCATATAGACGCCCGGGTCTTCCATGCTTACTTATTGTTACAAGGGCCCAGTGGTCTGCTCTCCCCGTGTGCTTCTGGCACAGTCACTGGCTCGTTCCAGAATGAGGCACGAAAGTCATTAGGGATTTTTTTCCACCATACTTGCTGCATTCTTCTAAATGAGGGGTCTGTCTCAGTCTGTGTTTAAGGAGCAGTTTTCCTTGTGAAAGTCTGCCGAGAGGTCTATTCTGTGAGGAAAGGAAGGTCAAGAGTTCAAATCCAGGTTATGATCTTGTCCATAATGGGTTCCCTGAAACAAAAAGCTTTTTTTCTTCCGTTCCAGGAAGCTGATTTGGACGCAGAGTTAGCAAATTGTCACCATTACATGCAGTTTGCAGCAGCGGCCTATGGATGGCCCCTCTACATCTATCGGAACCCCTTCACAGGGCTCTGCAAGATTGGTGGGGACTGGTAGGTGGGCATGCCCGAGGCCCCCGCCTTCTGCTTGTCACTCCTATGGTGCCCACACTTCATCCTAAGAATAATCCTGTTTCTCCTTTCCAAAAACTTTGTTTTGAAATGTTTCAAAACTGTCAGAACAGTGCTGAGAACTCCCATAGATTCTTTATCTGGAGCCACCAATTGTGACTCATTGTAATCACATATGCTGTGTCACTCTTGCTTCCTCCCAAACCACTGGAAGTTTAGTGGCAGAGGCGTGCCCCTTATTTCCAACTGTTTCAGCCTCTGTTTCTTAAGAACAAGGACCTTTTACATAACTATGATATGGTTGTGTGCCAGGAGAGCTAGTATTAAGCAATACCTCATTTACATTTTGTATTCACATTTTTCCAGTTGTCCCAATAGTATCCTTTATGGCAATTTTTCCTCTACTTCAGGCTTATGCATTGCAGTTGGTTATCATGCATCCCTAGTCTTTAAGCAGGGGGAGGAGCAGATGGAGAGGGAAAAGCAGACTCCTGCTGAGCGGGGAGCCCCTTAAGGGAGGGGCTCAATCATAGGACCCCAGGATCATGACCCAACCCAAAGGCAGACGCTTCACTGAGCCACCCAGGTGCCCCTCATCCCTAGTCTTTTTCCGTTTGGAACATTGGTAGTTTCTTGTCTTGCATAATTTGACATTTTGAAAGGACAATCTAGGTATTTTGTGAATGGCCCTCAATTTGTATTTGCCTGATGGTTTGTTCTGGATTAAAGTTGAGTTTACCTTTTTTTGGCAGGAATGTGCCAGGAAGAATACCATACCCTTCTCAGTCCATCATATCAGGAAGCACAAGATGCCAGTTTGTCCCATTCCTGGAGATTTGAGAGTCTCACTTGTTCTTAATAGAATTTAGTTCCGGAATTTTAAAAAATATTTTTTAAAATTTATTCATGAGAGACACAGAGAAAGAGAGAGAGGCAGAGACACAGGCAGAGGGAGAAGCAGGCTCCATGCAGGGAGCCTGATGTGGGACTCGATCCTAGGACTCCAGGATCAGGCCCTGGGCTGAAGGCGGCACTAAACTGCTGAGCCACCTGGGCTGCCCTAGTTTTCGAATTTTTTTTTTTTTAAGATTGTATTTATTTATTCATGATAGACATAGAAAGAGAGAGAGAGAGAGAGGCAGAGACACAGGCAGAAGGAGAAGCAGGCTCCATGCAGGGAGCCCGATGTGGGACTCGATCCCGGGACTGCAGGATCACTCCCCGGGCCAAAGGCAGGTGCTAAACTGCTGAGCCCCCCAGGGATCCCTAGTTTTTGAATTTTAAAACAGTAACATGATTCCAGAAATCAAAACTTTAGTAAAAACTATGCACAGAAATAGAGCAGTTTTCCAGTAGCCAGAGTAAGTCCTGAAAATTGTGAACTCTGGTCCTTGTGTTTGCTGGGGAAACAAGGCAGTGGGGATTGACATTATCTGCTAAGTGGTACAGCAACTAATGCCTTTGCCTATTTTTTAGTTGTAGAAACAGGACAACAGAATATGACTTGGTTGGAGGTGATCAGCTCCACTGTCATTTTGGCTCCATCCTGCATACGACAGGACTGCAGTACAGGGACTTCATTCACATAAGCTTTCATGACAAGGTCAGAATAACGGTGTTTCATAACTTCTGTAGGGTCCCGGGATCCTTCAAGATAATGATGGAAGTTATAAGTTCTTGCCCCCCAAAAATATGTGTAGACACACACGCATGCACAGGCACACACGCGATTTGCATACTATTCCAGGGGGGCTTCTAGGCCCCACGTGGGCTTAACACTAGCTGGAGCCAGAAGTCTTCATAGGGATACCATCCTGTGTTGTTATGTAGCCCTCCTTCTGTTGAAGAACTGTTGCCAAGCTGTTAGTGATGGCAGACCGGCCTAACACGGCCCCATAGCTGCACGCTCTCCCTGTCAAGGCCTCACGCTTCTTTCCCTCACCTTCAGGTCTATGAGCTCCCCTTCTTAGTGGCCCTGGACCATAGGAAAGAATCTGTTGTGGTAGCTGTGAGAGGTACCATGTCTCTCCAGGTAAGGAGCCTGATGCTCGGGGGCTGGGGACAAGGGGTGGGGTGAACAGTGAGCTGCAGGTGCCAGGAGGCCCATAGGAAATGAGGATAGAGGACACATCAGTTAGAGCAGCAGAAAACACCGTTGTAGAAAATGCAGAAGCCGCCCAGTCTTGTGAAATTCTCCCTTTGGAAAAAAAATGAATAGTCATTTCCTTTTAAGTGAGAAATGCCAGAAACAACCATCAGGGTTAGGTTCCCCACTCGAGGAGCTCCTCCAGAGGCTCCCACTAGACTCCCCTGAGCTGCTCCCCTTGCCCCTCCCCTCCTGGCTCTCCCTGCAGGGGCCTCGGGACCAGCCATGTGTCCGTCCAGAGCCAGCAGGCTGCCTTCAGGCCTGCCTCTCCCCGCTTCTCTGCCCCATGGAGCTACTGGGTGGCTGCTTCTCTCTGATTTTGTGTCATGCTGTCTGGTTTGTTTTTGGCCCTTCTTCAGTCTCATTTCCTGGTTCTCACTTCCTTGCTGACCCGGAAAGCATACTGAGACACCACAGTGTGAGCCCTCACCCGCTGTAGCGGAGGGCTTGCAGCTCGGGGTGGCAGCCAGGACCCCGCACCTAGAAAGCAGGACGCCTCACCTTCTCCAGGTCCTATTTCTAGTAATTCTGCAGCATCCCCCAGTTGGCCCCTGAAGGAACAGTGGAGTTGTCCTCACTTTGTCTCCTGGCTTCCTCCTCAGGTCTCTCTGCTTGTCTCTAATTCGAGGTGCTACGGCTCTGATTGTGGCCCTGCTCCCCTTCCTGGGCCAGGGAAGCAGTTTTCTATCTTGGTCCCTATCTCTGGTCTTCCCCAGTCAGTCCTCATACTGTCCACAGAGAACTTTTTCTAGAACATGTTTCAGATGTTACCACTGCTTCTTAGAAACTTCCCTTGCCCCCCATTACATTTTTTTTTTTAAGGATTTAAGAGAAAGAGCATGTGAGCTGGAGGAGGGGCAGAGGGAGAGCGAGAAGCAGACTCCCCGCTGAGCAGAAGCCTGATGTGGGGGCTCAATGCCAGGACCCTGGGATCCAGGACCTAAGCCTAAGGCAGACCCTTAACCAACTGAGCTGCCCAGGCACCCCACCCTCATTACTTTTTAATAGAAAATTCATATGTCTTATCACAGCACTGTTGGTGCTTTGTGACCTGACCCCAGCCTGCCTTGCCAGTTCCTACCCTGCACTCAGCTTGCCAGTGGTTCTCCAATGCCCCAAAGGCCCCTTGAGCTTTGCAGGGTCTAGCTATGGAGTCCCGCCCCCAGCAGGTTAACTGTACTGGGTCCTGGGGATACACCCGCCTCTTGGGCTCTGCCCTCAGCCCCTCTTAGCACCCATGTGCCTGGCCATTGCCAGCTTCTTTGCTCAGATGCTCTGCCTTGAGTCCTGCCAGCCCCTTAGGTGAGCATTGCCCACCTCTTTCTGTTTCCTGAGAGCAAGTTTTTCCTTTAGTCTCTGCTTAGTCTGCCACCTCCTCCAGGAAGCTCCCCACCCGCCACCCCCGTCCTACAGCACACATACCCCCTCTGATGCATCTCTTACCCTCCCTTAGGTTTCAGTGATCTGTTGGTAGCCCCTTGAGGACAGGAACCATGCTTTGTTCAAAACCTAGGTACAGGGCTCTCTCCTTCGTGGGTACTTAGAAGAGGTGTGCAGTGAGGGAAGGCAGAAAGTGTGTCTTAGCCACGTGTCGTTCCCCCCCACACACACACACTCTGGGTCCCTCAGGAGCTTCCTGGCCACCTGGGTTTCCCTCCCTCAGCAGTGTGACCCAGAATGCTGGCCCTCTCTGCCATCCTTCAGAGGGACCTGCCCCCAACCTCCACGCACAGTCCATCCCAACAGCCTCTTCCCTTGTACTCTTTGTAGGACATCCTCACGGACCTGTCAGCGGAGAGTGAGACCCTCAGCTTAGAATGTGGGGTGCAAGACTGTTCGGCACACAAGGTACAAGCCCTGGGGTGTGTGTTCAGGAATGTTCCATTAAGGAGAAGCTCAAAAGGGTCAGGATTTTTCCAACTCTGAATCTCTCCTGTGAATGCTAACCCTACAATAGATAGCTACCATGTGCCAAGTGCTGTTCAAAGTAAGGGCTTTTTGTTCTTTTAGTAGAAATTCTCATGGCAACCTCTCGAGGCTGCTTTTGTTTTTTAAGAGGAAGGAGCAGATTCAGAGCCATCAAGGGACGGCCAGAGGCCACACAGTTATGAACCCCAGTTGAATGCTCTTCTTCCCTTGATGGGAGTAATATATTGTGAAGAGAAGCTTCACCATGTGGTAAAGAGAGCTACACCATGTGACCTCCTCTCAGCAAGGTACAGGGCAGCATCCAGCACACAAGGCCCTCCCGCCCTGTGCCCCCCAGAGGGGCAGCCACCCACAGCACTGCCCTGTCGTCTGGCAGGTTTCCTCTGCCCATGTCACAACACAAGTTCTCGTTTCATTATTACTGTGTTGGTTGGGTGGGGGAGGCTCCTCCTCAAGGGACAGAAATAGCCTTCCTAGAGCAGAATTGTGTTTTAAAAGGTTTTTAATTATGTAACATGATATTTATCATTGTAACCATTTGTAAGTATGCATTCAGTGGTGGCAGATAGTTCAGAATGCTGTGTGTCTGTTACCACCATCTGTACTCAGAATTTTTTCATCATCCCGGACATGAACTCCTTCTCCATTAAGGAATAGCTTTTCCCTCCACTCCCGCAGCCCCTGGTCACCTCCATTCTAGTGCCCCCTGCCCACACCCCAATGTGCTTGCTCTAGGGAACTCACAAAAGTGGAATCAGGCAATTGTTTGTCCTTTCATTGAGCATAGTGTCCCCAAGTTCAGTCCAGGCCGTAGCACATGTCAGAGTCCCCTTCCTGGTCTGGCTGACATCCCACTGTGCACAGATGACCTTTGGTTTATCCATTTGTTCACTAATGGACTGCTGTCAGCGCTGTTGCTGGGAGCAGGGATGGACAGACTACCGTTTGAGTTCCTCCTATTGGTTCTTTAGGGAATCTCCGAGGAGGTGGGATTGCTGGGTCTTGTGTATCTGCTGTGTTTAACTTTTTGAGGAACCACGAGCTATTTTCCTGCAGAGCTACCCCATGTGACATCCTCCCAGCAGGGCACAAGGTGCATGTTCTCCACATGCTCAAGGACACGTACCTTCTGGTTTTTGATTCTTCTAGCCATCCTAGTAGGTGTGAGGCAGTATCTCACTGTGGTTTGGGTTCGCGTTTCCGAGATGATGGATCAGCTTAGAGCAGAGTGTTGACACATTTGAGGGAATGATTTGGTCCCAGGGGTTACAGCAGCTCCTTCTGGGGAGAGGGATGTTGAGGTGCAGGGCAGCAGGTCTGTGCTGTTTTTATATACTCTGAGTGTTTTTGACCCAAAACATGCATTGCTATCATTGTAATCATGTTTTGTAAGTAAAATGTTTAATCTTTATAAAATACATGTCAAAACCAGAGTGTAGCTGATGGAGCGACAGTGTCCTGCCTGGACGGTTTGCAATGTGGAGCCAGACTGGAGGCTCTTCTGCCACCAGTTAGAAGCATGATGGTCCTGGGAATGTGAATTTTCCCCTCTAACCCTTAGGTGTCTTTTTGTGCCTCAAGTCACAGAAAAGTCCGGTTTAACTACTGGGCACATGTGAAGAAAAACACAGAAAAATGTTAAACTTTTTACAGAGACACATCAACTAGCCAACCACAAAATACTGGTCAGGTTTCAGTGGGCTGGGCCGCGGCTCTGTTCTTAGAATCTGCCCTCTGGTCGAGCCTTTGTGCATCCACCCTGTGCGCTCTAGGTCCCGTTCCTGCCAGGAACAGCTCCTCCCTCGGGCCAGGAAGGCAGCAGTGTGATGCCTGAGGGCGTGAACTCTTGCTCCCTGCTTCTGGCTTTGCATGTACAAGTTTTGTCTGATACTGGCCAAAATAGCCAGAGTTTAAGGCTACGCAGCTGAACGCAATCTTGACCTTCATGTGTGTGCGACACACACCAGGGCCTGCAGCCATGGCCATTGTGTCCAGGTCACATTTGGCTATACCTGACCTGAACTGGACACATGGACACTGGTCCCTGACGCATGTGGGAGGTGACTGCCCTGCTGGCCACAGGGAAGGCAGGGAAAGTGCTGTTCACAGATGCTAAACCCTGCAAATCTCTTTTTAGCTTCTCTTGTATGCGGCCAGATTCAGTCTTCTCCCACAGAACTCAGTAATGACCCACTTGGGAATTGGCAGGAACGTTCCAGGCAGTGCCAAGTCTCCCATCTCAATGCAGGATTTCTCCCCCTTGGTCCTGTGAGAAGACAGGCCCATCTTGTCAGTCTGCATGGTGCTCTCTCCATTGAAACTGCTTTGTTTTCAAGAAATCTGTTTCTTAGGACAGCTATACTTGTTAGGAGGTCTTAAATTTTATTTTTTGATATTAAAACCTGACCGCCCCTAGGACTCGGCTTCCAGTGGTCTCAGTTTTGCCTCTGCAGAAACCAGATGCTTAATCAATTATCGTCAGTTCGGAACTTTTATGTTTTAATATCACATTACAAGATCAGTCTTTTATAATCTAAATCTAAGTCATTGGGACTTTGCTGAACTAAACCGTGCTAAATGCATGCAGCAAAATGCCACGTAGCTACTGAAAAGCCATAGAAAGATCTGTTGACGTGTAAAGGTGTTGTCGATGTCGCCCCATCCTTAGTTTATGGAAATATTCATAGAGCATCCACTCTTTGCCAGCCCTGCATCAGGTTCCAGGAACACGGCGGTGGGCGGCAGCTGCGGCCGCTGATTCCCCCTCATGCTCCTCACAAATAAGTGTGCACACAGTAATCCTGCCATGTCATGATGGAGCCTGTCTCTTCTGATGACCAATAGCCACCTTCTCTTGTCTGCGTTTTTAGGGGATTTCTCAAGCTGCCAGATATGTTTACCAGCGCCTCGTCAACGATGGGATTTTGAGCCAAGCATTCAGCATCGCTCCTGTGAGATTTTAATTTTTCTTTAATTGTTGTCGTCCACGGTTTGCTTTTTTTAAAAAATTTGTAACCCTGCCATGTTCTGCTTCTGTCCTGTAGGAGTATCAGCTCGTGGTGGTGGGGCACAGCCTGGGGGCGGGCGCCGCAGCCGTGTTGGCCATCATGCTCCGGAACTCATACCCGCAGGTCCGGTGTTACGCCTTCTCCCCACCCAGGGGGCTACTGAGGTACTTGCTCTGCGTCAAGCCTGGGCCATGGTGCTCCACACTGGGCTTTTCTTTGTGATTTCATTCTGCTTTCTCTTCCTTGGCACCAGTTTGTTTCAGGCCCTGTTCAGTTGAAGACTGAATATCAGCCTTTCATAGGTCTATGTGAGCGGAGCTCTGCTGCCTAAATGAGACAGCACTAAGGGTTTGTTTTTTAAATGGAGATGCACCTGACCTGTAGCATTGCTTTCGTATCAGGAGCGCAGCGGTAATGACTTGGTATTTGTATATGTTGTGAAATGATAACATGACAGGAAGTCATGTTAACACTTACCAAGTTAACATAGTTACAGAATTTTTTTGCTTGTGGTAAGAACCTGTAAGATTTGTTCTCTCAGCGGCTTTCCGACACGCAGTGCAGTATCATTAACTTGAGTCCCCGTGCTGCGTACTCTACGCCCGTCAGTCTCCATGACTTATTTATGACTGGGAGTTTGTACCCTTTGGCTCCCCTCACCTACTCCACAAACCCATGTGTTCTAGATCTTTGAGCTTGGTTTTTAGTTTGGGGTTTTTTTTAGATTTACATGAACGGGAGATCATACAGTATTTGTAAAGATAAATGAGTCTGCCTCGCTTATCTCACATAGCATAATGCCTTCGGGTCCATTCATGTTGTTGCAAATGGCAGGATTTCCTTTTACTCTATTCTGTTTTCATTCTGTTTTCTGGCCACTGTGTATGCATATGCACGCACACTGTTTTGTCCATTCATGTGCTGATGGACACTCATGTTGTGGTTTCCATGTCTTGGCTCTTGCAAATAATGCTTCAGTGCACCTGGGATGTGGACATCTCTTTGAGTTAGTATTTTCTTTTTTTTGGATACATACCCAAAAATGCAATTGTTAGATGATAACGGTAGTTTTTTCAGTTCTCTGAGGAACTGCCATAGTGTTTTCCACAGCAACTATGCCAGTTTACATTCCCACCATTAATGCACATGGGTTCCCTGCTCTCCATCTCTTCACCAACACCTGGGGTTTCTTGGTTTGGGGGGGGCTTTTTTTTTTTTGTAAGATTTATTTATTTGTTTATTCATGAGAGACAGGGAGAGAGAGAGAGGCAGAGACACAGGCAGAGGAAGAAGCAGGCTCCATGCAGAGAGCCTGATGTGGGACTCAATCCCGGGTCTCCAGGATCATACCCTGTGCTGAAGGCGGCGCTAAACTGCTGAGCCACCCAGGCTGCCCTGTTTGGGGGCTTTGTTTTTGTTTTTGATACTAGCCATTCTGATAGATGTGAGGTGGGATCTCATTGTGTTTTTTTTTTTTTTTTTTTTTTTTAATTTTTATTTATTTATGATAGTCACAGAGAGAGAGAGAGAGGCAGAGACACAGGCAGAGGGAGAAGCAGGCTCCATGCACCGGGAGCCTGATGTGGGATTCGATCCCGGGTCTCCAGGATCGTGCCTCAGGCCAAAGGCAGGCGCCAAACCGCTGCGCCACCCAGGGATCCCTCATTGTGGTTTTGATTTGCATTTCCTGATAAGTAGTGATGCTGAGCACCTTTCTGTGTAACTGTGGGTCATATGCATGTCTCTTTTTGGGAATCTCTATTAATATCCTCTGCCCATTTTTTTTAATCTTACTGTCTTTTTTGCTGTTGGGTTGTGTGAATTCTTAATATATTTTGGGTATCAACCCTTTTCAGAGATGAGATTTGCCCATGTTTTCTCCCATTCCTTAGGTTGCCTGTTCATTTTGTTGGTGGTTCCCTTTGCTGTGCAGAAGCTTTTCCGTTGGATGCAGTCCTTTTTTATTTTGGCTTTTTTTGCCTTTGCTTTTAGTGTCAGATCAAAAAAAATTATCACCAGGACACATGTCAAGTAGTTTATTGCCTGTTTTCTTCGAGTTGTTTTATGGTTTTAGGTCTTTTTTTTTTTTTTTTAATTGAAAGATATTTTATTGGCTTTTAAAAGACAAATGCAAATGAGAATATCTTACTCAGAAAATTAATTTTCAAAAGTGTCTTAAATGAAATAAATATAATATCTAATACAATCTCTTCCTGTAAGAATCTCTAAGATGGCAATGCTATAAAAACCAAGCTTCTCAACTGAGAATCCCTAGAACTGGCATGTCCCTTAAAAAGAAAATAAAAAAATTTTTTCTTTTTTTTTTTTTTTAATTTTCTTATAAAGGACATGTGGAATACTCATTTTTTAAAAATCTGTCCTAAAACAAGCTATCTTTAACACTCAAATTTTCTCTATATATTAAGTTCACTTAATTTTAAATTAATGAAAAGATATCCAGACAGTTTCTAAGAAAACAACGCAGAAAGTAATTTATGCATGGTTATTTACAGAAAGAGTCTGCTAAAGAATAATGTAAATATCATGTTCAAAAATCTGACAAAGCTTTTCTATAATCGGTTTTAGGTCTTATATTCAAGTCTTTAATCCATTATGAGTTAATTTGTGTGTGTGTGTGTGTGTGTGTGTGTGTGTGAGAGAGATGTGAGATGGGGTCCAGTTTCATTCTTTTGCAAGTGGCTTCAGTTTTCCCATCACCGTTAATTGAAGACACTGTTCTTTCCCCATCAGTATATTTTTGGCTCTTTTGTTGTAAAGTACCTCTGGGATCTGTATCTGTTTTGTGCCAGTACCATACGGTTGTGATTACTGTGGCTTTGTAACAGTCTGAACTCAAGGAACATGAGGCCTCCAGCCTGGTTCTTCCTTCTCAAGATGGCTTTGGCTGCTTAGGGTTTTTTTGTGGTTCCACATAAATTTTAGGATCAATTGATCTGTTTCTTGAAAAATGCCATTGGAATTTTGATAGGGATTGCACTGACTCTAGGTTTCTCTGGGTAGTGTGGACATTTTAACAGTATTGATTCTTCCAGTCCAGGAGCACAGAACATCTTTCTATTTGTGTCTTCAGTTTCTTTCATCAGTGTCTTACTACTTGTGGGGTACACGTCTCCACCTCCTTGGTTGAATTTCTCACTTCATATTTTTTTTTTCACTACAATTGTAGGTGGGATTGCTTTATTTTTCTGATAGTTCATTATTACTTTATAAAAAAGAACAGATTTCTGTACATAGGCATACCTTGTTTTGTACTTTGCAGATACTGTTTTTTAAATTTTTTTTTAATAAATTAAAGATTTTGGCAACCTTGCCTTAAAAGCAAGTCTATTGGAGCCATTTTTCCAACAGCATTTGCTCATTTTTTTTGTCTGTGTCACATTTAATAGTTCTTGCAATATTTCAGATTTTTTTCATGATTTTATATTTTGTTAAGCTGATCTGCAATCAATGATGACTTCCTGAAAACCCCCAACAGTGGTTGGCATTTTTTAGCAATAAAATATTTTTTAAAGTATGTACATTGGTTTTTTAGACATGTTATTGCATGCTTAATGGACTGCAGTGTAGTGTAAACATACCTTACATGCACTGGGAAAACAAACAGTTCATTTTACAGTATTGCAATATTTGCTTTACTTCAGCAGTCTCTAACTGAACCTGCAAGACTCTCAAGTTATGTCTGTATTGATTCTGTATCCTACAACTTTACTGGATTTGTTTACTGATTATTTTTTAAGTGTGAAAAGTACATTTTTCTTTTCTTAACATACTTAATCCTATATAATCTTTTGCCCTGATTATAAAAGAAATTTGTGCTACAATTAAAAAAGAAGGGCGCCTAGGTGACTCCGTCGGTTAAGCATCTGACTTCGGCTCAGGTCATGATCCTAGGATCCTGGGATCAAGCCCTGCATTGGGCTCTCTCCTCAGCCTTGAGTCGGCTTCTCCCTCTGCTCCCCTTCCCCCCTACTTCCTGTTTGTGCTCAAATAAATAAATAAAATCTTTTTAAAAAATTAAGAATAAGATGGAAAAAAGGGAGGAAAAAAATTCATATCCATCATAGAAATTTCAGAAAATATAAAAAAGTGGAAAGATCAAAGATCTACCCAGAACTCACCATTATAACTATTTAGGTTTGTTTACTTCCATCTCTGTGTGTGTATTTTACAAATTAACATGATATTCTATATACACTATATACTTATATTGTTTGAGAACATGTTTTTTATAGAACTCATTAGTATTCTATCATCTGGTTATACCATTTTTATCCTACCACTGTGGGATATTTACATTCATTTTTTCTATTATTACAAGTAATTGTCACATATATAAATATTGATGTACCTTTTAAATTTTTAGTTCTTTTTTTAAGATTTTTTTTATTTTTTTTATTTTATTATTTGAGAGAGAGTGCGAGAGCACAAGGAGCAGAGAGAGAGGGAAAAACAGACTCCTCACTGAGCAGGGAGCCCAACGTGGGGCTCAATCCCAGGGCCCCAGGAGCATGACCAGAGCCCAAGTAGATGCTTCACCGACTGAGCCATCCAGGTGCCCCTAAGTTCTTTTTAGATTAAAATATATATACTTGTACATATAAAAAGACACGAGTAATTTTTTAAAATAACAATTTGTAAGTTGTGAAACATTAACATAAAACATTTTTGAGGGACACCTGGGTGGCTCATCTGGTGAGCATCTGCCTTTGGCACAGCATGATCCTGGGATCTGGGATCAAGTCCCACATCAAGCTCCTTGTGGGGAGCTTGCTTCTTCCTCTGCCTGTGCCTCTGCCTCTCATTATGTCTCTCATAAATAAATAAAATCTTAAAAAAAAACCAAAAACATATTTTTGAGAACAATAAGTAAATGTCCATACAGGTTGTATGCATTTTGCTGTGGTTGCCTGGGGTTGGAGGTGGGACTGATTGCCAAGGGATACAGGGAGCTTTTGGGGGTGATGGAAATGCTCTTTATCTTAATGGTGGTGGTAGTTAAACAGCTACATGGATTTGTCAGAACTGGTTGTACACATATGGCAGGTGGTTTTGCTGTCTACTTCAGGAAAGTGAGCTGTGTGAAAATACTTTTGCTTGAAAAGTAGCTTTACCACCTATAGACACATAATAGTTTGGATTTGTATGGTTTTGAAATTTAATTTTTTTGAAATGTATTATTTTTAAGATTTTATTTGACAGAGAGCGCACAAGCAGGGGGAGGGGCAGAGGTGGAGGGAGAAGCAGGCTCCCCACTGATCAGGAGCTCCATCCCAGGATTTTGAGATCATGACCTGAACCCAAGGCAGGTGTTTTACCGACTGAGCCACTGAGGTGCCCTTATTTTTTTTGAAATTTATCCAATTAGAATTGTACTTAATTTACCCTGTGACTTCTCTTTTTTGTTCCACATTATGTTTGCTGCCTGTAAGATGTGATCCTGTCAGTTCTGGTTCTGTTTCGTCCTATATCCATCACAAAGGTTTGTTTTGCTGGTGATGGTCATTGGTTGTTTGGACCCTCTCTGGGTGTAGACCGAGGGTGGGGGGGTGTTACTGGATCACGGAGTGTGCGTGTGCGCATGCCCCGCCTCTGCATGTGAATGCCCCTTGCTCTACAAAGGGGCTCTGCCACTGTCCTTTGGCCTGCAGCGGATGGAAGGTCACCTCACTCCACATTCTCACCAACCGTTAATCTCAGATTTAAAACTTTCCCAGTCCAATGGGCACATAGTGATGTTTCATCGTGATTTAACTTACATATCCATGATTGCTAACCAAGTTGGTTCTCTTTTCAGGTCTTTATTGGCCGTTGAGTTTCCACTTTTGTGATGTTCTTTTTGGCCATTTTTCCGTCGGGTTGGCTCTTCCTCTCATTGATTTGTAAACACATATATTCTGTAATCTGTTTTTTGTGGCTGCAAGTTATCTGTCATGAATATGCTCTCCTGGTCCTTGGTGTGCTTTTTTCCTTGAGTCCTGTCTTCAGGTCATCACTTCTTAATCGTAACACTAATTTGTCTATCTTCCCGTTTATGATTTTTGTATCGTAAGGATCTGGACCTTGTGTCCTCTACTCTTTTAGTCTGGCCTTTCAGCTTTCTGTCAGTCTCTTTGTTTCACTGAGTTTCTGTTTGTGGTGTGAGGCAGGGAACCAGTTTTATTTCCTCTGCACATGGCACATTATCATAACCCCTACCCTACTGCTGACATCAAGTGTGGGCATCCACTAGTGCAAATCCTTTTACTTTTGAAAAAGCATCTTGGCTATCCTTGGCCCTTGACATCTCCATGTCAGCTTCAGAATCAGTTTGGTAAATTCCGTGAACTAAAAGCTTAGAATTGGGATCCCTGGGTGGCGCAGCGGTTTGGCGCCTGCCTTTGGCCCAGGGCGCGATCCTGGAGACCCGGGATCGAATCCCACGTCGGGCTCCCGGTGCATGGAGCCTGCTTCTCCCTCTGCCTGTGTCTCTGCCTCTCTCTCTCTCTCTCTCTCTCTCTGTGACTATCATAAATAAATAAAAATTGAAAAAAAAAATATTAAAAAAAAAAAATAATAAAAGCTTAGAATTTTTATTTCAACTGCCTCTATTTTGTAGTTCAACTGGGAGGTAACGGACATTGAGCTTTCCTACCTTTGAACATGAAATCACATTTCAAACTTCAGGGAGTCTTTAGTGTCTTTCAGTTGAGTTTTATGATTTTCTACATCTTTTGTTGTCATAGATCAGTCTTCTGAGAAATTTGCCAAGATTTTGTATCCGACAGCCTCATTAAATCTGTTTATTAGTTAGAATTCATTTTCGGATGCCTTTTTTTTTACTCTATAAACTAATTTCATGAATGACAGTTTTATCATCCTTTTGCCTTTGGGGTTTGATAGAATCACCATTATCGGTCCCCTCCACGCACCCCCGGGTATACAAGGATCTTTTTGTCACTATGGTTTTGCCTTTTTTGATGCCATATATTTTTATTTTTTATTTTTTTTTTATTTATTTATGATAGTCACAGAGAGAGAGAGAGAGGCAGAGACATAGGCAGAGGGAGAAGCAGGCTCCATGCACCGGGAACCCGACGTGGGATTCGATCCCGGGTCTCCAGGATCGCGCCCTGGGCCAAAGGCAGGCGCCAAACCGCTGCGCCACCCAGGGATCCCTTTTGATGCCATATAAATGGAATCCTACAATGTGCAGGATTGTGTTGCATTTCTTCTACTCAGTAAGATGCATCCAGGTTATGTGGACATTTGCTTTATTCTGAGTGTATGATCTTCAGTGTATCTCACTTCGAAGTTGTAGATTCTCCAGTCTGTGAAGGTTTATTTTTTTATTTTTATTTTTTTTCTGTGAAGGTTTACAGAGTGCCTCTGCTGTGTTCTCACACTCTTTCAGGGCCTCCCAACAGATGGGTGGCACCTCCCTCCACTTGATCTTGTTGGGTATCTCCAACCTCTTGTTCCTACCTCTGTATCTTTACTTTTAGTGCTACAATCTAGATAGTTCTTCAGATCTATTTACTTGGTCACTGGTTCTCTCTTCACTGCTTCTAATGATCTGTTAAATGGAATTTTCATACAAAAATTAAAAATCAAAATTAAGTAGTATAAGCCACCATTTAATCAGCTTCCATAATTTGTTAACATAACCAATCTTCACGTATATACCCTACTTCCCACACATCCCTGTGGCTAGAGTACCTTGAAACAAATCTGACACCTATCATTTCATCTGTAAATACCCTGGGGGTCCTTAAAGCAGAGAGCACTTGGAGAAAATTTGATTCCAGTAATTGGTCATGTTCTCCCAATTATCTCCTAAATGTTTTACAGTTGATTTTTTTAAATTCCAAACAAGGATATAGTGGATTTGCCTTGTAACTACTTTTTTGTTATTGTTTTTAAATCAGATTTAATAGCCTATGTACAGGGAATCCACACAGACATGGAAATAATGTAATTCTCCTTTAACATACAGATATTTCAGTTCCGGGGCCCCTGGGTGCTCAGTCGGTTAAGCATCTGCCTTTGGGTTGGGTCATGATCCCAGAATTCCAAGATGGAGTCCTGCATGGGCTCTGTGCCCAATGGGGAATCATCTCCCTCTGCCCGACTCACTCGTGCGCTCTTGCTCTTTCAAATAAATCTTTTTTTTTTTTTTTTTAAACATTTTTTTCTTTTTTAAATTTATTTATTCATGATAGTCACACGGAGAGAGAGAGAGAGGCAGAGACACAGGCAGAGGGAGAAGCAGGCTCCATGCACCGGGAGCCCGATGTGGGATTCGATCCCGGGTCTCCAGGATCGCGCCCCGGGCCAAAGGCAGGCGCCAAACCGCTGCGCCACCTAGGGATCCCTCAAATAAATCTTAAAAAAAAAAAAAAAGACATTTCAGTTCCCTCTGTATCTGAAACCACGTTACTTGTTCTGGAGAATCCACATTCTGGATTTCTCTTGTATACTCACTATGCTGCTTCCCATGTTCCTCTGCACTACTGGCTGTACGTCCTAGAAAATGGTAATCATAATACATGGTAGCCGTGGCGTGCTCTGACAAACTTATATAAGAGCTGCAGTGAATAGCCTTTTGCATCTCTTTACCATTTTGCCAAAGCGTCTTTGTTAGATTCCTCCAAGTGGGGTTCCTGGGTCAAAGGATACAAGCATAGGCTTGATTTTGATCTGGTTGATGGATGTTGTGGCTTTACTAGAATCTGGAAATGTGTTGCTCTGGTTGGAGTCTCTCCATTTTATTTCTCTTCCCCTTTAAAGAGTAGAGAACAGTTTTATTCTCTGAAACTTAGCTCACTGACCTTGGCAGAGTGACCTGATTTCTCTTTGTGGAGTTCTTTATGGGCAGTATAATCCTCAGACCTCACTAATTTTTATTTTTCTGAAATTTCAGCAAATCCCTTTATGAATACTCTAAGAATTTCATCGTGTCACTTGTCCTAGGCAAGGATGTCATTCCCAGGTGAGTCCACTGGATGCTTCATCTGGGTTTGGGGCGGCTGAAAGGCCAAGTTCTGAGCCTCAATCTGGTCTTTTGCTAAACAGGTTAAGTGTGACTAACCTGGAAGATTTGAAGAAGAGAATCTTGCGAGTGATTGCTCACTGTAACAAGCCCAAGGTAACTTGGGGTGCCTGTGAGAGGATCTAAGGAGTCTGCGGCTGTATGTGCCAAGGAGAGGATATTTCTAAATTCAGAGCCTCTTAGACCACAGCATTTGATGCTGTTGCCTGAAGCTCTCTCTACCTTCTGTACAGATCTTTGGCATCCTATAACGATGCTGAAGAAAGCAAACGGCTCAGTCATGAGATGTCACAGTCAGAATACTGACTAGAACCATCCCTGTCCTAGTTAGGTGATTTACCTTCTCATGCTTTCTTAGCCCTGTCTTGTGACCAGCAGTATTTGGATGCTTTTGGTCTCAAAGCTTAGAAAAAAAGGCTCCCAGAGTTTAAGAAGCACTAGCAAATTTATACAGTGGATTATTCTAGTCACTAGAAATGGTGACATAAGTTTATGTTTACCAATAAAGATATCTATGATGTGTTGAAGTTTTAAAAAGGGCAGATTTAAAAAATTCTTAGCGATGTGATCCAAGGCAGGGGATATAGAGAAGTTTTTAACCTGTTTTCTAGCATTTCTTTGATGCTACTCAGAAATTTTAATTTAAAATAACTTTCTCCTTACCCACTACCCCCCCAATCCAGAGTTTTAAAAATTAATAAATCTCTTTAAGGAAAAGTCAAGCTGGTTGGCAGAACTACCTGAAAAGAATGAAAAATGATAATGATTTTTCCTCAAAATCTGCAGGATTTGGTTTTCACATATTACTTCAAGTCTGATATGGCTTCACTGGCCAAGAGACACAGGAGGTCGGGCCACTGACCTCCACACTCCTAAGACCCAGGATTTATTTATTTTTTAATTAATTAATTAATTAATTATGATAGAGAGAGAGGCAGAGACACAGGCAGAGGGAGAAGCAGGCTCCATGCACCGGGAGCCCGACGTGGGATTCGATCCCGGGTCTCCAGGATCACGCCCCGGGCCAAAGGCAGGCGCCAAACCGCTGCGCCACCCAGGGATCCCCAAAACCCAGGATTTAAAGAGACCACTGGGGATCCCTGGGTGGCGCAGCGGTTTAGCGCCTGCCTTTGGCCCGGGGCGTGATCCTGGAGACCCGGGATCGAATCCCACGTCGGGCTCCCGGTGCATGGAGCCTGCTTCTCCCTCTGCCTGTGTCTCTGCCTCTCTCTCTCTCTGTGACTATCATAAATAAATAAAAAATAAATAAAAAAAAAATAAAGAGACCACTGGTCTGAGCTCTGAGGATCACGGTCCCTAAGCACAGGTTTCTGGGTCCAGGGTCTGTGTTGACAGTGCCAGCCGCACAGTGTAACGAGCGTACTGCCTTCTTGGGTCTCTCCTTCAGTACAAGATCCTGCTGCACGGGTGTTGGTATGAGCTGTTCGGAGGAAGCCCTGATAACTCTCCCACGGAGCTGGATGGGGGCACCCAGGGGGACCTGACACAGCCGCTTCTGGGGGAGCAGAGCCTGCTAACACATGGGTCCCCGACATACAGCTTCTCCAGCGACTCCCCCTTGGAGTCCCCCACCAAGTACCCACCCCTCTACCCTCCCGGCAGGATCATCCACCTGGAGGAAGAAGGCACTTCAGGGAGGTGAGTGTGGGCAGTGTGGGCAGAGGCCACTAAGCAGGTAGAAGACGAGGCACACGGTGGCGCCCTAAAGGGAGGCTTTGCCAGGTCACCTCTTGTCCTTCTCAGGTTTTGCCGTGCTGCTGCTCAGTACTGTGCGAGGTGGTCCCATGAATCACAGTTCAGCAAAATACTCATCGGCCCAAAGATGTTAACAGACCACATGCCTGACGTCCTGATGAAGGCCTTGGACAGCGTGGTAGCCGACAGGGCTGCATTTGTTCTCTGTCCAGCCGGAGGCAGCTCGAACGTGGATGTGGTGTAACTGGGGCTAATGCCACCTGCTCCGGGATGACTCACTTTTGTTCTTAAATGGAGAAAATCAGAGTGATTCCATGATGCCAGTACCTTGGGTGTCCATTGGTAGGAATCTGGTGGGTACTAAATTCGATGGTTTTCTAAATCACTGAATAACTTGGGAAGTGACTTTGATCCAAGTATTAGCAGGATCAGTTATCAGGAGAGAGGACTGAGATGATGGGACTCAATCTGAAGCTTCAGGGCAACTCCCTTGGTGATCTGAGAACTGTCCCAGGAAAGGGTGGGAACCCAAGGCCAGGTTTAAGACCCGGATGGATCTGTAGATTCCCACCCCTTAGGCCACCTTTTTGCTGACAGGTTCTTACCATTGTTTAGAGGAGACCTGCATGCAGATCTGCAGTTTATTTTGCAAACTGGATTTTCCTGGCTGCACCAACTCAGTACTCCATTGTCAGGGCACAGATGGGTTTCTCCTGGGTGGCCTGAAGGGCTGGCTCCGAGGCTGGGCTAGGAATGGGACCACTGCCCCCAAGCACTCCAGTCTCAATTTCAAGCTGTTTCATTTTCACAAAATATTCTGGCTTTTGGAGATCAGCCAGTGGACTCGAGTGAATAAAGCACTTACACGTGTCATTACTGTGATGTATTTATCTATTGGATATTTCCAGGAAGGTTTTACCAGCAATCCTGTTGTAAAAGTTTTGTCCATTGTGAACAAAAATGAAGCCTTAGGCTTTTTTGGAGCTTTGGCCTAAAGGTTGAAGATCACACAGGCATCTGATTTAACCCCACCAAAGTGCTAGAAAATGACAGTAAACAGATCTCTTTAAAAAGCATAAACCCACACGGATGGGGAAAGAAGAGAAGGAACAATTGGTTGGCTAGAGATAAAATCCTAAGTGGAGGGGGAAAAACCAGAACTACCCTGGTTTAGGATTCTGATCCCCTCTCCCCTGTGCACAGCAGGGAACCAGTGAAAGTGAGGCTGCTTATTTGAAAGCTGGAAGTTTGGCCCTTGGGTTTGTTCTGGGGGGGAAGAGCCCTAGACAGCAGTGCAGTGGGGGGCGGGGGGAACAACACACTCCTCAGCTTCTTCTACTTAGGTGTCTTAACTGCCACAGGTTTTGTGTCTAAACACAATTCCTGTACGTTCCTAGTGGCAGAAAGCTAAGAGATTTTGGACACCTGTTGCTACCACCTATGGTGCCTGGTTTCCAGTCTGCCCCCTTCCCTTTATTTTTTTAATTTTTTTAAAGATTTTATTTTTATGTATTCATGAGAGACACAGAGAGAGGCAGAGACGCAGAGGGAGAAGTAGGCTCCATGCAAGGAGCCTGACGTGGGACTCAATCCCAGGACTCCAAGATCATGCCCTGAGCCGAAGGCTCAACCGCTGAGCCACCCAGGCATCCCTTCCCTTTAAGATTTATTTTAGATTGAGTGAGCATGGGGAGGAGGTAGGAGGGGAGAAAGAATTTCAGACCACACTGAGTGTAGGGAGCCCATTGCAGGGGTCAATTCTCAGACCCTGAGAGATCATGACCTGAGCCAAAACTGAATCAGACGTTCAACCAGTTGTACCTCCAGGTGCCCCCCCAGTCTGCTTTCATAGCCTCACAACTTCTAAGCATGGGCCCGGGTCTACCGGGCACAGAAAAACAAGGGACCAGGAGTAGCAATCCCAGCTACAGCGTGGGAACAGAGAAAGCATTGCAACCACAAAACAGGTCCCGAGGCTGGAACACGACGGAGGATAACCCCTGAAGGTGAAAAGCATGAGCACTGGACTCCAGGGCAGCTGGGCAACAGCGCCCCAGCCGACAGAACCCACAAGCAAAAAGGCTCAGAGAAGCCCAGGCTGTGCAAGACGGGAAGAAATCTCACAGAGCTTATCAACATAAGTTCACTCCACACAACAGAAATGGCCAAGAAAGACCTGAGGGAGCGGCCTTCAAAACGGAAAGGAAACCATTTCCACTCCAGCACTTCGGACCAGCCAGGAAGGATCAAGGGAGAAGGAAGTTGTTTTCAAAGACACAAGGCTGAGAAACCCATTTCCCACACACTTACTTCTTTCTCAGGAAACTCTTGGAGGTGTTCAAGATAAAGCAAATTAAAAAGGAGTTGGCGGCATGTAGCTGGCTCAGTCATTTGCGCGTGGGCTCCTGATGCTGGAATTGGGAGTGAGGCCCACAGTGGCCCAGGGGATACGAAGATCAGCACATCAGGGAACAGTGGCCCAAGGATTCTGAGACTTTTAGGAAAATGAAATTTGTGAAACAAAATAAATCTACACGTTTGAGATTTAGATCACAGATGGAAGTTCACTTACTAGATCATTAAGCAAAATCGAAATTAAGCAAAGTACCAGTTATTCCTAAAAAAAAAGCAGTTGTGCAGCCAAGTTTTGTTCCTCCACAGCTCAGCAAGGAATATTCACATGGATACTCAATAGTGACCACCAACCAAAATAATTCTGTTTAGGGAAGGGAGTGGGGGGAGTTGCCACTCCAGGAGTATCTGTGGTAGCAGCTGAAACTGAAAATGCAACCAGCCATAAAGTGACTTAGCCTGACCCCCAGGGCCCGGGGCGGGGGGGCTGGAGACTGAAGCAAATAAATTGCCTGTGATTTAATTAACCGTGCCTATGTAACAAAGCCTCTAGAAAAAAACCTGTAAGAATGGGGGGGGGGGTGTAGCTTACAGGCTGGGGAGCATGTGGAGATTTGGGGAGGCTCCATGCCCCTCCCCCATACCTGGCCCTAGGCATCTAGGCATCTCTTCCATCTGGCTGTTGGGAGTCTATCCATCCTTTCATAACTGGTGATCTAGTAGGTTTAAAAAAAAAAGGGCATCACTTAGACATATGGAGAGAAACAGTTAAAAGAACTCAAATTGACGGCCTTTGGGGACGGTGTGAAGAGAGAAGGCTGCTGTTTTTGTAGCAAACCTTTAGAATTACATGATCTTTTTTTTTAATTCATAAGAGACCCAGAGAGAGAGAGAGGCAGAGACCTAGGTAGAGGGAGAAGCAGGCTCCCCATGGGGAGCCCGATGCGGGACTTGCTCCCAGGACCCGAGATCATGCCCTGAGCCGAAGGCAAACCTCAACTGCTGAGCCACCCAGGCATCCCTAGAATTATGTGGTTTTTAAACTCTTTAAAAAATACTCAAAGCGATCTTCAGAGCAATAAAAAGGATTACTTAAAAAACTGATTCTAACATGACCAGTTCATAGTACAGTTTCAGGCTCCAGAAAGAATCTTCAAAGTCATCATTAGCCTCTTCCCTATCAGGCTGCCACCGTCTGCCTCAGCCCAGAGCTCTGGCCCAGGATGTATGCACATGCACCCCAGTGTGGATGTCACCTAGGTCTCCCCAGCATTCAGGAGGTGCAGAACCCAACCTGATTCCCCAGCTCCTCTCCAGGAGGGGCCCCTTCCAAGCCCTCCAGTATGAAAACATGCACTGGGAATTAGGTTTCCCACAACCCAGGATTTTCAGGTGAGACAACCGAACACACCCCAGGAAATTGCTCGAGCTCTTAAGAATTCAAGTATCACAATCATATGATTCAAGGATTTATTAAGTCATACATGCAAAACATACTGCTAATTGCATTAGCAAAAGATCAATGTAAAAACACTCCACGATTCTGCAACTGTCAATTTAAAAAATGTTGTTCTATTTTATTGGTTGAGAGGTCCAACCTTGTATTCTTGCCAGTGGGTAAGTCGTACAGAACTTCGTTAGCACAAGCACGGGCTTACAGAATGTCACAGACCCAAGGGAACATGGTCAGGCAGGGCAACGGGAAGCGTGTGTCCGGGGGGTGAGGCAGAGGAGGGCCAGCGTTAGTCAGGGGACAGTATTGGTGATCTGGCAAGACAGTGATGTTAAGAAAGTTCATAGTTTAGGAATATCTAAAATATTTCAAAAACTGTAAAGCTGCAACACATGATTTTTACACCTAGTTACTAGAAAACTAAGGAGAGTGCTTATTAGCTTTGAATAAAGTAACAAGGAAACAGGAATGCACTTTACTAATCTACAAAAAAAAATTTCTAATGCATTATCAGAAAGATTTTATAATACAAGGAGGCATATTGCTCGTTAAGAAGGGGTTCTATAAGAAAAGCACTAAGTTAGCAACTATGGGTACAACCAGTTCAAAGATGAATTAAATGCCCAATTTCAGGAAGGATGGCAGGTCTAAGAAAAAGGAAAAGCTTAAAACACTTAGTGATAATACCGACCTTTCTTCATTTACTGCATTTGACAGAAATTAACCTTTTAAAATTTTACCCATGACACTTTTATTCAGTTTGATTATGATGTATACAATGTAGTGTAAATTAACCTCCGGATTTTGTCAAAATACTGTCTTTATCCTTTGATCGCGTCACGTGCTGTGCCCCCCGCCCTCATTGGAGGAACATGGGAGTGAGAGGTCTGTTCAAAATGTCAGCAAAAGCGAATACACTAACTTTTTAAAAAAATTTCACTACAAAATCAAAAAGACTGATCCAAAGAATTGAGTCATTATGCTCCTTCCGTGAGGACATACAGTACAGTTAGGGCGTGGCCACGGGCTTAGATGGCAATGTGGCAACAGCTCGAGGAGGCTGTGCGGCTTTCCTACTGGAAACTAGCAAGCACAGGTCTGCAGGTCCAAACCTGAGACACTGCCGTCTCTTCTGAAGGACAGGGATCTTGAACGGTTTAGTGCTTAGTGTTCTCAGCACAATGCAACTTAGTTCACAAGGTATTTTGGCAACTCTTAATCTGAGCAAGAATAGGGGCTTTTGAAAAATAAGGCTTTAAGAAAGCTGGCCATTTTAGGGCTAAATTTTAATGTGAAAGTTTGAAGTCTTACACTTTAAACAAAACCTAAAAATTACTGATTGGTTCAAATGGTTTTATGGAAAAACTAATCTGTAACAAAAACTTGGCATTGAGTGCGAAGGCTCCACCATTTTTGAGCAAAGCGTACAAAGGTTCTGAGGGGGATGGGGCAGGGGAACCCAACATTTACAACAGCAGGCATTTTCTCTTCCTCTTCTTGACGGGAGGGGGGCAGAGAACCGCTCGAATAGCTTCATCAAACACTGTCTTGAGGCCTCGCTGCGTGAGAGCAGAGCACTCCAGGTATTTTACAGCACCTGCCGAGAAACACAGCCTCATAGCCACATGTGGAGCCCACCCTTCTGTCCAGGAGGAGGGCAGGAAGCAGCTCCCCAGGCCCAGACTCCTGACAGCCCGCTGGGCACAGCAGAGCAACCCCTGACCTGCACCCGGAGCTCACCTACTGAGCGTTCACACTGAGAGCTTTGCCTGGCTGGCTCCCCAGAAGTCAACCATAGCCTGAGTCAGAAAAACATGCTCTTTACTTCCCACAGACTGGACTCCTGTCTCTGCCATGAAAATAAAAGCACGTGCAAAGCAGATGTGAAAATGCAGATTTCCTACCGATCTCCTTAGCCATGGCCAGACCCTGTGGGTAGGTGATGGGAGTCAGCTTCTTCTCCTTCAGTTTCTCAATCGTGTCTTTGTCGTCCCTGAGATCAAGTTTAGTCCCCACCAAGATGATAGGGGTGTTGGGACAGTGGTGTCGCACTTCAGGGTACCACTAAATGTAAGAGAGGAAGAGAGTCACCACACCCTCCCTGATGAACCTCTTTTGCCTAAATTACATCCCCACAGGTGTCAAACTGTCAGCCACTCCTTAGTTGCTGCAGAGTCCTCAACAAGACACAGCATCCCACCCTTCAGCCCTGCTCACCTTGCAATACCTTCCAGAACCACGGGCCTACCTGTGGGCATTCGAATAGCAAGCTGGGACTCCCAAGAACAGGCAAGGAGGGAACATCCCCCTCCCCCAAACCACTACCTCTTGGTAAAATGAGTTAAATTCTTAGATGGTCTCTTGAGAAACCTCCCTATTCAGCAAAAAAGTCAACTATCGACTGAGGTCTCAGCTCTGCCACCATGAGCCCCACTGAACACATCCCTGACCACAACTGGAGGACATCCTGCACATGTCATTTTTCACAAGTGACCAGGGCAGCAGTGGAAAGTCATGGTCACTATTTTTATTAGACAACCCCATCAGGCAGACTCCAAAGTGCTCACTACTTTAGCAAGGAACAAAGCGTTTCTGAATCAGGCCCTGAAACTTCAGAACTCTACATAATAAAGTCATATACTTCAAAACTGATTTGCTACCTAAGTAGAATTACAACATCAATTTAAATAATTAAAACTCCTATCACCAAGTGTTATTTTTGCTTCCCAAGGAGACATTACATAACAAGATGTTCCTCTAAAACATTCCCCACTTACCTTTGCTCGAACATTTTCAAATGATGCAGGACTCACAAGAGAAAAGCAAATTAAGAATACATCCTATAAAAAGGAAACAGGGAGGCGTTTAGAAATGGTCTTACAATGATGAATGCACTTTGCTTTGTAAATGCTGTTGGGAATGAATCATGAGACGAACTGCGTATATGTACCAGCAGCTTGTGTCTAAAGCTTGCTTCCTGGTTCCCCCCTTCAGTTCTGTCAGAAGGCTCCCAAACCAGAGCCAGCACATGAAGCAGCCAGTTACTTCTGAAAGGGGGGAGAGGATTTACTAGAATGTGCTCAAATTTACTGGAGGCCAGGGGGGACCTCAAATCAGAACCCCCAGAGGCTTCTTCTCCATCATTTCCAACTCCCCCTGGGAATTTATCCCCTCCACCCCGGAATTTAATGTTCCTATTATATATAGGGACAAAATCAAGCTACCACTCCAATATTTCTGTAAAATGTGATCTCCATTTATCAAAAGCAGAGTTGATTTTAAAAACCTTTATCAACAGTGTGCTTTTCAGTAAACTCCTCATGTGCACATTAAGTACATGTATAGTGGACCACTGGGGTGCAATTAAACTGCTGCTTTAAGAACTGCCACCAGAGTCCCTTGGCCTGGAGTGGGGCTCAGTGGTTTGCTCAGTGAGCACAACCACTGTGCAGAAGGGCAATCTTGTGTGTAAGTGGCCTCTCCTGGCTATCAGCTTCTCAATCCCAAGTGGGGTTCTCTGCAGGACTTAGAGCGTGCGGCAGTGGCAAAGTGGAGATTCAGAGGAAAAGTCAGTGCAGACTAAATACCTGGAAGATTTTCTGACTGAATGTAAAACATATCTCCCATTCTGTATTGTGTAAGAAGCCAAACTAAAATATTTACCTGTACTTAAAAATGCTTAAGAGTTTCTAAAATGCTAGGTTTATAAGACATTTTCCTGGAAAAAGGCAGCTATGCTTTGTGAAATGTACCCAATTCCCAAGCTAACACTTTCACCAATCCAGCTGATGTCTTGTACCTGGAAAGGGAGAGAAACATCCCACACAACAGCTTTTTTAAAATGACATTTTCCAAACGCTAGCGCATGCACAGGCTCGTCCAAGAATCACCTTGGCATTTTGGCACCTGATTACGTCACTTCAAAGCAAAGGTGGGTTAGCTCACCAGCACCGCACAGCCATGCCGCAGACAGGCCCGCACACCGGATACCACAGCGGAGGAGGCCCTGGCAGCCACGGTTAGTCCCCCTTGGGCTCAAGCATGGGCTCCATGGTGGGCTTGGGGCAGGGGGCTCCACACCTTCATCTCCAACCCGCCTGAAGAGGCCCCTTCATAAAAGTTCCTCCTTCCCCTTGGGAGGAGGGGAGCAAGCAGTTCACAAACCACTTTAATTCAAGCTAGTAGGTAAACTGTCTCGCTCTACTGAAAGCACATTTTATCAAACAAAACCCCAACCTTGAGTGAATTAAATTTAAAACACTCAAGGAACATGAGGCTCAACAGGAAATTCTGGGAAAACTAAGTGAAATGAGAGAACAGATAAAGCTTGAAACTGAAGTGGATTGAAAGTTTTACATACGGCAATCAGCTTGTCTTTGCCCCTGGAGGGTATATCCTTACCATACGTTTCTCCAACCTAGTAATGCATGAGAACTTTGTCTGAGTTTAGTAAAAACTGAGGAAAATGCAAGTCAATATAATCCATTATTTCTTCATCAGAATTGTCTCAACCCTCCTAAAGGATCTGAAAGCAACTGACAAATACCACCAAACAGTTCATCAAACCCTGTGAAGGTCAACGAGGGTGAAGACAAGATGTCAGGTAGATATGGGGAAGGAGGGGGGCACTCCTTTCTAGCCATGGCAGCGCACAGAGGGTGTGCTTCCAGCAGAAGCCACAACACGCCTGAGAAAGCACATGGGTCACGTCCAGGTGAGAAAGGTTAAGGAAGCACCCTTCCTTACCGAAGGGGTATCCCTGTGCCACTGCTGGCTCCCACTGGCAATAGGCACACCTGTCACAGCTCTCCATCCCAGGTCTGAGACCTAAGCCCAGCTGAAGCCGCCGCACGCAGGAAGAGCACCTGTCTGTAAACACAGGCCTCTCAGACGAAGCACTCCCCAGGAGCACGGCCCAGTCAGAGAGCTGTGAACACGGCCAGCCTCCTGTGTGCAAGTGCTGGTCCTCTCTTCCCCCAAATCCTGGGAATGCAGTTTGGATTTAGGGGCCTGAATTACTGGAGTAAATGCACTGAGACCTTTAATTCCCCCCACCCCCAGCTTTGGAGGGGAACGCCCAGAAGGGACAGCATTTCTCATGTTTACCACAGTGCCATCAATTCATTCCTTTGTTCCGACAAAAATCGGAAAGACTTGCTCTTCAAGCAACACAGAAACCTACAATTTTTTTTAAGAGACAGATGGACAAGAGAATTTGTTAAATTTCATCTCATTTAAGTCTCTCTGATCTACAATTCTAACAACATGAAAGTTGCCCTAATTATCCTGGGTTTAATCTATGGGCGACTTTTGAAGATCTGTGCTCCCAAGGCCTTGACATGCCACCAAATATTTATTGTGACACAAAAACTCCTGGGCATTGGCCACAAAAATGCAGCCTCAAAATATCCTCCAACCATATCTGTTCTACCCTTTCCAATTTTTAAGAACATTTTTTTTTGAAGAAGAAACATGCTTTCCATCCTACATTAACATTACGCCATCTGCCTGTTCCTTTCTCCTCCTCCTTCCCCCAGCCAAAATATGGCTTTAAAAAATATTTCTAGGGGGATCCCTGGGTGGCGCAGCGGTTTGGCGCCTGCCTTTGGCCCAGGGCGCGATCCTGGAGACCTGGGATCGAATCCCACATCTGGCTCCCGGTGCATGGAGCCTGCTTCTCCCTCTGCCTGTGTCTCTGCCTCTCTCTCTCTCTATCATAAATAAATAAAAATTAAAAAAAAATATTTCTAGGGGCACCTGGCTGGCTTGGTCATCAGTTAGGCATCTGACCCCTGATTTCAGCTCAGGTCATGATCTCAGGGTCATGGGCTCCACACTGCTCAGGATTCTTGCTCTCCCTCTGCCCCTCCCTATCCTCTAAAAAACAAAAAAAGCAAAACAAAAATCCTAAAAAAACTAGTTTTCCTAAAAAAAAATTAATTAAAAATAAATAAAATGTCTTATGCTTCTGACACTTATCTCTTCCAGCAGCAAGTCTTTCCCACCTCGGCCTTCTAAACCAACGCCCTGCACAGAGTCCACGCTGCTCATGGCTGGCAGGGCATCTCCATGTTAACGCCTGTCCTCGCAAACCCCCGAGCTCCAAAGCAGGGCCTGGCCTGCTCAGCCTTCCTCCCAGGGTCACCGATGTGCTGGAGCCTCTTTACTCACCTGAGCTGTCCTGAGCCACAAGCTTACCTCTCCTCTAGCCGCTTTCCCCATGCTGGCAGGACACTTCTGACTACACATGCTCCCACCCAGCCCTCATTACCTGTGTATCACAAAGCAGGTCTCCTCCTACATGTGTGAAGGGGGACCATAGAGAGACGAGTGGCTCCTAGCAGGATATGAGCAGACAGACTGTGGGGGTGGTGGGGCTCTTCTAGATCCTCCTCTCCGAGGCCTTCCACCTGGCTTTTACTTTCAGACTTGGAATATTTTTTACTACGGGTATTCTATGAACTGAGAAAAGCAGCATGAGACACACAAACAGGGCAAAGACACTACGCATGTGGCATCCAGGAAGAGCTAAGAAAACATGCTCTGGAGAAAGCGAAGAGCAGCCCTGACACCTGGGAGCCAGCCCAGTGCTCACAGCTTGGTTATGGCAAGTTCCCATTGAATGGGACCATCTCCCAGAGTGCTGGGGTTAGAAGAGGTCACTATTTGACCATGCTGGCATGAACACAAAAATAAATAAATAAATAGAAGAACACTTCACAATCTTGTCTAACCTCAAATACAAGGTCACCGTACAAATTATAAAAACACCAAACATCCCCCTCTCCCAGACAAGGGGACTGCATGCCTATCTCTGCACCAGTCACGGCTTCATCCCCACCTTGTAGAGGAGATTAGGGCATCCCTAAAACTACCCTGCTTCTAGCCAGCACCCAATCCAGAGCAAGTTCTGCCTTCTCGAGCCCCCAGGTGGACGTCCGGCTCAGGGCAGAGAACAAACCCAATTTCTTTCAGCCACAAGTGTGTTCCCAATAACCTCTGGCTGGAGGACACAAATCCTGTAACAGCCAATTTAAAGTAGAAAGCCATATGAAAATCAAAATAGCTGAGACACCTGGGTGGCTCAGAGGTTAAGTGCCTGCCTTTGGCTCAGGGAGTGATACCAGAGACCCGGGATCGAGTCCCACATTGGGCTCCCTGCATGGAGCCTGCTTCTCCCTCTGCCTCTCATGAATAAATAAAATACTAAAAAAAAAAAAAAAAAAAAAAAAAAAGGCCAAGCTAAATGCTGTTTTTCTTTTTAAGCATCGGTAAGCAGCCTAGCCCTTCTCAAGGTGAGCTCACACAAACGTCCCGGCTGACCCAGGCACAAGAGGCCCGGCACGTCAGCCAGCAGGCTGGGTAATGTTGAGCTTTCTCAGAACCCACACAGAGCTTGTTGTGACTGGCAAGTCCCAGGTGTTCCCACTCACACCAAGTCCCGGAACAAGAAGGCAAATACAGCCCTGCACGGACCATACCACGATGGCGAATAGACCAGCTGAAGGGGAGTGTGCCGAACTCACAGGGTATTTTCAAAGAGCGTGTTAAAGTAACTTATTCAGAGATGGAAGAGCCTGAAGGATTACTTAATCAAGAAAAACAAAAACGTGAAGGATAGTTTCTCCTGAAAAGGACCACCCGCTCGCCATCTTTTGGAAAACAAAGTAGAAACAAATGCCTCACACAGATTTAACTTCGCTACCCAGAGTCACCCTACAAACAAGGAGAACAGCGTTAAATGACCACAGGAAACAGGATGTTTCTGGGTCACAATGTCCTAAGTAAGGGGTGAGATCTGGGTAAGAAATGGTCCACTGTCCCTTCAGGAGAGTATCTGAGCACAGTCATGGATGAGCCACGGAGTCCCATAGACCAAAGAGCCAAAAACCAGAGACCAGGTTCCAGTCAGTGCAAAGTTTAGAGGTGTCCCCTCTGCTGAGATGCCAGCCTGTAACCACCAGGCCTGTTGCTCTCAGTAGGACAGCATTCAGGGCCTCCCCCCAGAAGCCAAGACAATTTCCTCATCCCCAAAGAAGCCAGCAAGCACGTCCTTAGTGGCAGGATGGCCACTCTCCTCTTTGCTCTAAGCACCAGGACACCCCCTGTGCTGGTACGTGGTATGTTACACACCTACATGTGTGAACTACTGGAGGGCAAGAATCATGCCTTCCACCCTTTTAGACATTCAAGTATTTGACAGGAAACTAGCACCTTGTACAGATGAAACAAAGTTTACAAAGTCCTGCCCTAGAAGGACAACACCCCCACCCACTTGGATGTTGGGCTTCATACCTTGCAGCCTGATTCAATCTGCTACTTTATCTCTGTGTTCTCTAGCATACAGAGTGGGAATCTTGCCAAGTCACCTTTGACTTACTGTGAGTGACTCCCTCAGAGAAAAAGGCCGCACCCTGCCCGGACCCCTTGAGTCACAGGAGGTGGTTCTCATTTCTCAGAAGTGATACCCCACCCTTCCAGATGTATCCAGTAGGTTAGAGACTCCTACTCTACCAGTCAATAGGTAGCAAATCCACTTAAAATCTGGAATTATCAAGCCCCCACTGGGGACAGAAGTTTCCTAAACATACTGAAGACTTCGAACCATTTGGGGATTATGAGCTGACTTTTAAAACTTAATCACAGTTAATTTTTAGCTGGAGATTAAATGAGGCATCACTCATTCAGACTTAGCATTTTATGGGTTTGGTCTTTATTGAACACTATTACTATAATGTAGCAAAAATCCACAGTTCAAATTAATTGTATTTGAGAATTCCTCCAGCTGAAAAAATAAACACAAAAGACAATGACTGTTGCATGGAAAAAACTTTAAAACTTTAAAAAAGGAAGGGGGTGGGGGGAATAGCTGGCTGGCTCAGTTTGTTGTGTGTCCTGAGTGTCCAACTCTTGATTTCAGCTCAGGTTGTGATCTCTGGGTCATGAGATTGAGCCCCACACAGGGCTCTGCACTCAGCAGGCAGTCTGCTTGAAGATTCTCTCCCTCTGCCCCTTTTCCCCATTTGCACATGCGCACACTAAGTTTAGGGGCCCCTGGGTGGCTCAGTTGGTTAAGTGTCTGACTCTTGGTTTTGGCTCTGGTCACGATCTCAGGGTCATGAGATCGAGCCCTGCATCGACCCCTGCACTGAGTACAGGGTCTGCTTGGGATTTGTTCTCTCCCTCGCACCCTCCCCCTACTCTCGTGCTTTCTGTCTCAAATAAATCTAAAAAATAGAGTTTTAAATTTATTTTACTAAATAGAAAGTTAACTTTAAAAAACTCCAGAATGTCTCCACCTGATCCTCCTCTGGTCATCCTAGCTTGCTGAGAGCATGTACAGCAACTTCTGTTCATTTGGGCCCAGCCAGCTCGGACTTGAAGAGCTGTCCAGATCTATGAATCTTCACCTCAGCTACACTAGAGTGTCTGTGATGTGCCTGGAACTATTCAGTGTGCCTTATACTGATTGCTAATCTAATCCTAGGAGAAAACAGGTCATGACTAGAGCTGTGAAGAAACCTGCCAGGGTCACAGAGCTAGGAAGCAGAGCATGGGATTTCAACCTGACAAATTCACTTGACTGCCTCTAGAGCATTTTCCTTTGGCCAGTGAGTCATCTGAGCCTCTAGAGTTGGTTTAAAACACTTTAAAAATGACTAACAAACGTGTAACAAGATAAGCAAATGGTACAAATAAGACAATTGCTTATTTCAAGTAAAGTGGTTTCTAAGCATATTTTAACCAGCTATTACTGATTCACTTTGATACACACATCATTTAAAATTCTCTGAAATGGAAGCAAAACTAATCTAGAAGTTTTTCTGACTGGACACAGTGGACATATTTTTACAAAACCGAAACCTGAATATACATTGAGAAGACTTAGATACTAACGCTGTAGAAAGATGAGCATGTGTTTTATTAGAAAAATAATATTAATTCCAAAAGAGAAGTCATTAACTTGATTTTTAAAACCTTAACTGTTTAAATTGACTCTGTGGCACAAAGCAAACTGATCTTAAAAGTAATTATTGTTGAAACTGGTTTGCAAGAACAAAACAGTACCTATTTCATGCGGCTGTCCTGAAATTAAAATGAAAGCATGTAAAACACATAGCACCATCGTTAGTAGCTGGTAAGGCTAAAAAATTAGAAACAAATCCTTGGTCCTCATCTAGGACATTCACTACTGAACTTAACCTTGCTACTAAAGATGGCAATACAGCTGGCCCTTGAACAACGCGGGTAGTTAAAGGTGCTGACTACCCCCTATGCAGTCAAAACCCTGTGTATTACTTTGACTCCCCGAAACTTTAAGAAACAGCCTGCTACTGACTGGGAAGCCTTACCAATAACATAACCAGTTGATTAATACATGTAAAATATGTTATGTGTAATATACACTTAATATACACTGCATTCTTACACTAAAGTAAGCCAGAGAAAATGTCACTAAGAAAATCTTGAGGAACAACAACAACAAAAAAAAAACAGAAAATCTTGAGGAGGAACTATGCTTACAGTACCGTAATGTATTTATGGAAAAAAAGTCCTGGTGTAAGTGGATCTCTGCAGTTCAAACCTGTGCATTCAAGTGCCAACTGTATAAGCAAACCTGTAGGTGATACGCAATTACACAGTCAAAATTACATACTCTAAAGGACACATTAAAAAGCAGTCATGATCCTTACTGTTTGCGGATAGGATAAGGGACGTAATCTGTCATAATCTTCTTGTCCAGCTGTATCCCATAAGCCCAGATTCACTGGTTTTCCATCTACCATAACATTGGCAGAGTAATTGTCAAAGCTGTAGAATGGAGAAAAAACACTTTAGCCCTGGAACATAAGGCATAGATGGGGGGTTTGAGTGACTATCATAGCAAGGGTCTCAGAGGTGTGCCAAGGCCAGGAGTGGCCTGGAGGCTCCCCTGAAAGCAAAGGTGCCAGCATGCAGGCACAAGGAGCCAGAGCAGCCACATGGAAGGAGAAAGGGCTGCAGGGTATGGGGAAGGCGAAAACACTGCACCTGGAGAAACACGCCTGGGACACAAAGGACAAGGTAGTCCACTGAACTAAAACAAATGACTGTCAGCAAGAGAAAACCTTTGTTTTTAATGAAGAGAACATTAAGATTTTTCTCTCCAGAAAGAAACAAAGTATAAATTAGTCCCTCTCTCAAACCCACTTGTTGACTTGTGTACACGTTACTCATCTTCAACAAGGTGGCATACCACAAAGCCATACTCTACAGTGCTTCCAGAACACCCGCACTAAGTGCAGGGCAATCACCATCAAGCCTTGGTCACCGAGGCCTGCAACCAAACTGCTATGGTAACACAAAGCAATGCTTTGAAAAGTTATGGTGTGAGGCGAGCCTGCTTCTCCCTCTGCCTGTCCCTGACTCTTTCTTCTATGAATGAATAAAATCTTAAAAAAAGAAAAGAAAAGCTATCATGTAACATTTCAAGAGTGAGTATACACATGTACTTAAATTAACTTAAAGTTGTTACACAAAAACTAGTTAATGATAAGAGGCAGCCCAGAGAAGCCTGGCAGGCAGAAAATAAGGTGGACTTAAAAAACAAACAAGAATCACTAAGTACCACCAAGTACTTCACTAAAAATTAATTCTGAGGACGCCTAGGTGGCTCAGTGGTTTAGCATCTATCTGCCTTTGGCTCAGAGCGTGATCCCGAGGCCCTGGGATTGAGTCCCACATCCGGCTCCTCGTGGGGAGCCTGCTTCTCTGCCTAGGTCTTTGCCTCTGCCTCTCAGGAATAAAATCTTGAAAAGGAAAAAAAAAAAAGAAAAAATCTGGGATTGCAATTCAAACCAGGGCAAGTACCAAACAAGACACAATATATCAGCCTGTAAGATAAAATTCAAAATGATTTTTACATACTCTCAACTCTCAACACTAAAACTTAGGGTCTTGTTACATTGAGACAGCAAAGCAGAGGTCTGCGTAAGGCTCCAATGTGGTTTACAGAATGGAATGACAACTAAATACCGTAAAGAAAAAGCCTCATCTCTTGCAATTCTGCCTCTGTGAGAAAAATATTCAATAAACAGTATTATGACTTTTTTCCATCTGGGAAAAAGAATCAGGTGCCTGCCTCCTAGTATACCAAAAAAATAAATTCTAAATGAATTCGGACTTCAGCCACAAAATGAAAACTTTAGCCACAAAAATCTAGGAAACCTACAAGAGGGTATTTTTGCATCACGGAAACAGGAATGGTCTTTCTAAGTAAAACATAAAACTGCATGGCGGCGAAGCAGTATATTTACATAAAAACACCAAACTTATTTATGCAGAAGATCTCATGATGAAGTTTAAAGACAAATGAGATAGAAGGATTAATTTTTTTTTAAGTTTTTTTTTTTTAATTTTTATTTATTTATGATAGTCACAGAGAGAGAGAGAGAGAGAGGCAGAGACATAGGCAGAGGGAGAAGCAGGCTCCATGCACTGGGAGCCCGACGTGGGATTTGATCCCAGGTCTCCAGGATCGCACCCTGGGACAAAGGCAGGCGCCAAACCGCTGTGCCATCCAGGGATCCCCAAGATTTTATTTATTTATTCATGAGAGACAGAGACAGAGACACAGGCAGAGGGAGAAGCAAGCTCCATGCAGGGAGCCCGACGTGGGACTCAATCCCGGGTCTCCAGCATCACACCTTGGGCCAGCGGCAGCGCTAAACTGCTGAGCCACCCGGGTTGTCCCTAAAATTTCTTATGTACAAGAGTTTCATCAGTAATATAAAATTTCAGTAGAAAAACAAGCAAAGGAACTCCACAGGCCATTCACAGAAGACTGCAAATGGACAGTGAACATTCATGGGATCCTAACCTCACCGCTGATCAGAAATGCAGCTTTTTTCAATGCCTGTCGCCCATGGTCCAAATTGAGGAGGCCGCGTTAGTCACAGCTGGTCCAACTGACAGCCTTTTGGCGGCAACTGGGTAGTATCTTCCAAAACTTTGAATATCCAGACGCCTGGGTGGCTCAGTTAAGTGCCTGCCTTAGGTTCAGGTCATGATCTCAGGGTCTTAGGATCAAATCTCTAGTCAAGCTCCCAGTCAGGGTCCCCTGCTCAGCGGGGAGTCTGCTCTGTGCTGTTTTTTTCCTGTTTTTCCCTGTGCTCCCCTGTTTTTCCCTGTGCTGTTTTTCCCTGTGTTTTTCCCTGTGCTCCCCTCTCCCACTTGTGCTGTCTCTCAAATAAAATCTTTTTTTTTTTAAAGATTTATTTATTTATTCATGAGAGACACAGAGAGAAGCAGAGACATAGGCAGAGGGAGAAGCAGGCTCCATGCAGGGAGCCCGATGCGGGACTCAATCCCAGGACTCCGGGATCACACCCTGAGCCAAAGGCAGGGGCCAAACCACTGAGCCACCCAGAGATCCCCCTCTCAAATAAAATCTTAAAAAAAAAAAAAAATTAAATAGCCATTCCCTTTTGATTTGGCACACTTCCACTTCTAATAATCAATCACATGTGCACGATATGTGCAACATTTAGCACAGAAAAAGAAAAAAGAAAAAAAAAAAAGAACCTTAATGACAGTGGTTTTTATCAGCTATCCTAGTTCAGAGTCACTGACAGCTAATAAGGATTTCACTCTACCTATGTGTAGATTAGGAAAGTCCCAACTGGGATGTCTGGGTGGCTCAGCGGTTGAGCATCTGCCTTTGGCCCAGGGCATGATCCTGGGGTCCCAGGATTAAGAGCTACATTGGGTCCCCTGTGTGGAGCCTGCTCCTCCCTCTGCCTGTGTCTCTGCCTTTCTATGTCTCTCATGAATAAATAAATTAAAAAAAAAAAAGGAAAGTCCCAACCACAAAACCAGAACATGGACAACACGGACAGTATGATCCCACTTTTACAAAACTTTGGAGACCACCAAAATACACCTGTTGTGCTTGACAAGGTTAGCACAGGTGGGATCTGAGGGGTTTCTTCTCCACCAGGATGGCAGCCATGAAGACAGAGCTGACATCATGGCCGCAGGTGATACATTATGAGGCTCAGCTACATAGCACTCCCTAGTAACCCCATCATCAGAAAAGCACTTCTCCATCTCCACCCAATTCTGTGGCCAAGAGGGAATAAGCAGCAGCTCAGTAGCCAATTCTGTACTCCCACAACTGACCCTAACACACACCCTGGTAACTCACGTGACAGGCAACCATCAGATTACTTGCCAAAAAAGGCTAATGACAATATAACAGTGTATTTTGTGTTTCAGTTCCTTGATCCTTCACAGAGCTTAGAGAGCCAAATTTACCAGAAACTCTTCCATTTTCCAGTCTTCTAGTTAGTTAACTTTGTTTCCTGAATATCTAAGAATCAATTAGGAAAGCTGCGTGTTTCATCACAATGTAGAAACTTTACATAAGATTAAGTATTTTTTAAAAGCCCAAATACAGGGGATCCCTGGGTGGCTCAGCGGTTTAGCGCCTGCCTTCTGCCCAGGGGCGTGATCCTGGAGTTCCAGGATTGGATCCTGGAGTCCCGGGATCGAGTCCTGCATGAGGCTCCCTGCATGGAGCCTGCTTCTCCCTCTGCCTGTGTCTCTGCCTCTCTCTCTCTCTCTCTGTCTCTCATGAATAAAATAAAAACTTAAAAAAAAAAAAGCCCAAATACCTTATAATTAGACTTAGGTGAGTGTTTAGATGGAAAATTAATCAGATCTGCTCTTGTGCAAAGTAAGAATGCCTTTATAGCAAAACAATGGTCAAAGGAATAAAAGAAAAAAAAAAAAACATCAGAGGCAAGTTAATTCCCAGGTTAACTGGATACTTACACAGTGGGGATGTATTCTCCAGGAAATGCATTGGTTGTGTAACTGATGAGTAGACAAGTTTTACCTACAGCTCTAAAGAGAGAGAAGAAAAGAGTGTAAGTTGTTTAATCAGCATGAATGTAATCTTTTCATTATTCTGTTAACTTTATAGAAAAATCAAGGAGTATACCCCAAGTACTTACTTACCATTAAACAGTTTCTATAATCTTTTACTTAACACTACACATTTTATCCTGAAATTTATAGTAAACAAACTCAAATTTCTCAAAAAGGAGCCCTCATGTTCTATTCAGGTGTAGGGCATTAGCATTCATAGTCAGAAACTGTTAAATAAGCTCAGGTTGAACAGGAAAAATATTTTAAAATTAAGAGTCTCTTTCTTTTGTCAACATCTGTACCCAGTCTTTCATCCAAGAATCTTCAATTCTATCCTCAGATCATTCTGATGGATATAATATGCAAACAAAGCCTTCCTCTACAGCTTCCGCTTGGTTGTTATGTATTTTGCTGCCTCAGAGTGGTAACTCAAACCCACTACCTTTTAGAGCCTTTCCTCTGGCATCAGTAATGACTGTTCTCTTAATAGAGTGCTTAGTCACTAACCACCACAGATCAACTGTGAACCACAAAGAGCCACACAGAACTCACTTTAATTCATCTGTATTCATTTGCCACCTCCCCAGCCCCCCCCATCCTCACATATCACCCTAAGTTTTTAGAGTAACTAATATGATATATTCCAGACATATTAACTAACAGTCCTGGGATGCTGGCCTAACTTTCCAAACAGCTGCAAAGAGGAGAAAGTAAAAAAGAATCATGCAAAAATTCTCCAAAACAGAAGGGCCTCCTGTACTAGTAGTGGGTACAGTGTACCATCAGGCGGAGGTCAGAGGCTGAAAGTCTCTCAACCACCTGAAAATTTTTTTCATGAGAATATTAACTACAAATCAAGATCACTGCACCCTTAGCCAAAAAATGGTTTCCAAATTTTACATTCTTACAGTGACTTCAAGGGGTTCTGAGAGCCTGTGTCCCTTGCCTAAGGATTCACTAAATGCTCTCCCTACAAGAGCCTATCTTCCTGCTGTTTGCTGTTGGCTTACCAAGGTCCTGTGTGTCACACAATGAAGTTCTGAGCTGTAACATTTTGTCGTTCAAACTCAACTACTATGAATTAGGATTCGTCATAAAGAAGTTAAGTGCTTTTCTATTTTTGTAGCACTCTTAGCTGGAGGCAAAAACCTCTCAGCTAGGACAGATTACAGGCCCATCCAGTCTTGCCAATACTTGTTTTACTCCTAACACTATAAAGAGCTTAAAAGTTGGAACTCTCCCACCCCCCAAAGACCTCACGGAGTCAAACATTACATCATCAGGAAGTAGCTTCCAACTCCTCAAGGCTTTCTAAACAAAAATGAGTCATTGGCCATACATTTTGTGAAAAGCTTACAATGTCAAACCTGTGTAAGCAGGAGGCTGAGATCTGTAGTCATTACCCTGGATCTGAGACCCAGAGCCAGCTCTTTATTACTTGCTGGCTGGAACTGTTTTTAAGTTTCAACATCCTTATGCCTCAGTTTTCTCAACTGTAAAATGGATGCAGAACTATCAACTTCATCACAAAACTATTGAAAGGGCAGCCCCCGGTGCTCAGCGGTTTTTAGCATAGTCTTCAGCCCAGGGCCTGATCCTGGAGACCTAGGATGGAGTCCCATGTCGGGCTCCCTGCATGGAGCCTGCTTCTCCCTCTGCCTGTGTCTCTGCGACCCGCCCCCCTCTGTCTCTCACAAATAAAATCTTTAAAAAAAAAAAAAAAAAAAAAACTATTGAAAGCATTAATCCTATTTTAACCCATACCAACAAAGTGTGTGCTATGTGAGGAAGAATAGTAGGTGCCGAAGATATAAAGCAATGAACAAGATCTTGTGGAATCTGAGCAGTTATTAAAGTGAAGAATAAAAAATGCAGTCATTACATAAAAATTATGTAATGTGTCATTACATTACATATTATGTGATGTGTCATTAAAGATGCTCTGGAAATGTACAGTGAAGGGATCTAACCTAGTCTTGGAGGCGGAAAGAAGAGGCTGCGATGTACACTGAAATTTAGGAGGAGTGGGGACATGACAGGAGGAACATTCTAGGCAAAAGCGACATCATTTATGGGGAGGCCCAGAAGCTCAGCGTAACTGAAGAACAAAGAAATAAGGGGGAAGCACCAAAGGAAAATATGAGAAGATTGTCATCTCTTCTTGTTAAGGGCATGGGACTTGATCCTACTTGGGAAGTCCCAGAAGATTTTTAGTTGCCAAGAAACCATTAAATTTGCATTTTCAGAAGCAGCCTCTGACTGCAGTGTGGAGAGGACAGAGGAAACTGGGACTGGAGGCAGGAAAACGAGTGGTTTGAACCAAAGAGGGGACTTCAGAGTGAAGAGAAGTGGGCCATTTCAAGAGCTTCCTAGGCATGAGGCAGAATATGATAGCTCAGCCATAGGCTGGATGTGGTAGCCGAGGAGGAGAGTGGAGTCTAAGGCCATCACCAGTGAACCTCTTCTCAAATTACAAATGTTGTGCAAAAATATTAATACTTATTGCCTCTTAATGTCAAGAATAAGCAGCTATAAAGGTTTTAACGGTTATGTTAAAATGTTATAGTAGCACTTCCCTTAAGAGCCTGTCCTAAATCTCTTCCATATGTAGAAGGAACAAAGCCATTACTATAAATATGACTGTTTTAAATGCCCTAAACTTTATTTTCCTGAAACCTCACCTTCATCTGAGGCATTGGCTTCTGAAAGGTATAACTGCAAAGGAATTCAAGGTACTTGGCATAATCCTATACTGATGGGAATTTTTTTTCTTACCAATCATTACAGTATTTGCTATAAACCTAAATTCTATAAGAAATTATTAAATTAGAGGCATCCCTGGGTGGCTCAGTGGTTTAGCACCTGCCTTCGGCCCAGGGCATGGTCCTGAAGTCGTCCCAGGATGAGTCTCACATTGGGCTCCCTGCATGGAGCCTGCTTCTCCCTCTGTATCTCTGCCTCTCTCTCTGTGTCTCTCTCAGGAATAAATAAATAAAATCTTTTAAAAAATAAATTATTAAATTATAAAATTCTGACTTTTAAATTAATTAATTTATTTTTTAAATTTCATTTATTTATTTGTGAGAGACACAGAGATGGAGCGAGAAAGGCAGAGACACAGGCAGAGGGAGAAGCAGGCTCCATGCAGGGAGCCCGACTCGATTCCCAGGTCTCCAGGATCAGGCCCTGGGCTGAAGGCGGTGCTAAACCGCTGAGCCACCGGGACTGCCCTTTATTTATTTTTAAAGTAGGCTCCACACTCAGCATGAAACCCAACATGGGGCTTGAACTCATGACCCTGAGATCAAGAGTCTGATGCTTGGGCAGCTCGGTATATGTCCAACCTTTGATTTAAATATTTACTTAGTTTTTAACAACAGATAAAAAGAAAAAGGAAATGGTTATTTACCTCCCATTAGTGTTACTTATTCACTCCTTTTAACACACTCCACAAAAAAACCCCTAGAGGCCAAAGTCAACACAAGCTCAGGCAGTACCAGCTCCCCAACAGAGAACAGAAGCAGTGTTTGGTCACAGCCTCACAGCCTCGGACTGATGCTGCTGCAGAATCTCTGGAAGTTACTATCCAGAAAGTTTAACTCCAGCTCTGGAGTTTCCAATTTTATATACACTTAACTTCTCAGTTCCATCTTTTTATAATCTTTGAAAGCTGCCACAACATTAAAAAATGAACCCGAGGGGCAACTGGGTGGCTCAGTCTGTTAAGCATCTACCTTCGGCTGGGGTCATGGTCCCTGCTCCTCTGGGAGTCTGCTTCTCCCTTTCTCTCTCTGCCTCTCCCTCCCTTCCCCCCACTTGTGCTCACATTCTCTCTTGCGCAAATAAAATCTAAAATAATAAAAAATAATTTTAAAAATGAACATGAGACTACCGGAAGAAAGTTCCTATGAGCACATTTTTTTACCCTATCTGTGCCGCTCCTGCTCTATCTTGTAGAAATAAACCAAGATTAAAGCCAATAACTCATGTTCCCATTATGTTGTTTTTCCATTAAGAGAACTTTAAAGGAACTTTTAAAATTTTGAGATCTCACTATTACTAAAATCTATAAACCAAAACTTAAAAAGCACGTATGATCCATTAATCTGGAAATGCTGCCAATTCCCTCATGTTAGAGAAGGGAGAGGAACCTGGCTGATGTGATTCTCAATCTCGGTGGTGTCAGTTCAAGCCCAAGCTGGGTACAGACGTTACTTAAAAATAAAACCTTTGGGCAGCCCTGGTGGCTCAGCGGTCTAGCGCTACCTTCAGCCCAGGGCCTGATCCTGGAGACCAGGGAATGGAGTCCCACACTGAGCTCCCTGCATGGAGCCTGCTTCTCCCTCCGCCTGTGTCTCTGCCTCTCTCTCTCTCACATGAATAAATAAATAAAATCTTTAAAAATAATAATAAAATAAAATAAAACCTTTATTAAAAAAAGGGATACAATAACAATACAGGAAATTCAAAAATAAGAACTTTCTGTATTGTCTTCTTTTTAAAAAGATACATTGGGGGGTACCTGGATGGCTCAGTCAGGCATCCAACTCTTGGTTTTGGCTCAGGTCATGATCTCAGGGTCATGAGATTGAGCCCCACGTGGGGCTGCACACTAAGAACAGAGTCTACTTGAGACCCTCTCCCTCTGCCCCCCTCCCCAATTGCTTGCTCTCTAAAAATATTTTTTTTATAGATTTATTTATTTATTTATGATAGAGAGAGAGAGGCAGAGACACAGGAGGAGGGAGAAGCAGGCTCCATGCCAGAAGCCGGACGTGGGACTCGATCCCCGGGACTCCAGGATCTCGCCCTGGGCCGAAGGCGGTACTAAACTGCTGAGCCACCAGGGCTGCCCAAAGGTTTTATTTTTAAGTAACCTCTGTACCCAGCTTGGGCTTGAACTGACACCACCGAGATCAAGAAACACATCCCAGGGATCCCTCTCTAAAATTAAAAAAAATAATAATAAATTTTAAAAAGATACACTGATATCAATAGGACTGAAAGACCAGATTTCTCCAATGAGGAAATAAGGAGCCTGTATTACTGTCCAAGTGTACCTAGATCTTGGGGCCGGCCCCTGGGTGGCTCACTCAGTTAAGCATCCAACTCTTGGTTTCAGCTCAGGTCATGATCTCAGGGCCCTCAAATTAAACCTTGTGTGGAGCTCCAGGCTCAGTGGGGAGGCTGCTAGGCTGCTGGAGATTCTGGTTCCCTCTTCTTCCTATACTCCTGCTCACTGCTCACACTCACTCTAAAATGAATCTTTTTTTTTAAAGTACCTAAATCTTAAATAAAATAAAAAATAAAAAAAAAAAATAAAGTACCTAAATCTTAAGGATTAATAGAATATAAGGAAATGTGAATTATATCTATTAAATATGTATTCATATTTATTGCATAAATGAAAGATCCTAAATGAAAGTCCTCAATTTACCCTGTGAAATGGGGTTTGGGAACTCTCCAACAGTAGGCCTTCAGTAAATAAATTCAGAAAGCACATGAATAACAGAGTAGTTTAGTGCTACAAATAAACAAACCCTAATCTGAAGTTTTGATTATTTATCACCACAAACAATTTATGGAAAACCATTATCACCACTGGAGGCTTCAAAAAATTAAAAAGCCTATGTAGTTTCAAAACCCCTCAAGGTTGAGGGTGACTGAGTGGCTCAATAGTTAAGCGTCCGCCTTTGGCTCAGGTCATGATCCCACCCAGGGTCCTCTGGGCTCTCTGTTCAGGGGAGGAACTGCTTCTCTCTCTCCCTGTAGCTCTATTTGTGCTGTCAAATAACTAAATAAAATCTTAAAAAAAAAAAAATCAAACCCTAAAGGTTGAAGATGCTACCTCAAAGAGAGAGTTCAATCCTGAAGTAGCCATTACTCTACAGGCCCCTCCCTGCCTTTTAGAATTCTAGAAGCACCAATCCTAATCCTGGAGTACTTGATACTTGGATCTGAGCAAGATACAGAGTTCACAAACAAGAATTTTTATCTAACTGCATATCATCCCCATTCTCCTTCAAAGTCAAATCCTGTTAAAATATGCCCTATTGGGGCACCTGGGTGGCTCAGCAGTTGGGTGCGTCTGCCTTGGGCTCATAGCGTGATCCTGGAGTAGGGGGATCGAGTCCCATATTGGGCTCCCTGCATGGAGCCTGCTTCTCCCTCTGCCTGTGTGTCTCATGAATGAATAAATAAAATCTTAAAAAAAAAAAAAAAAAGCCCTAATTATGGGAAGATATGTGATAAGGAAATAGAGCAAAATATTGATAACAAAACTCTAAGTGGTAAGTGTTCACTGTACAATTCTTTCAACTTTTATGTGTTAAATTTTTCATATTAAAATGTGGGAAGAGGAGATCCCTGGGTGGCTCAGCAGTTTAGCACCTGCCTTTGGCCCAGGGCGTGATCCTGGAGTCCCGGGATCGAGTCCCACGTTCGGTTCGGCATGGAGCCTGCTTCTCCCTCCTCCTGTGTCTCTGTCTCTGCCTCTCTCTCTCTCTGTCTCTCATAAATAAATAAATAAGTTTTAAAATAAAAATAAATAAATAAAATGTGGGAAGAGAAATTCCTCTGACACGTGGTAACTGCCTTGGTAGCAGGATTCCTGATAAAACATCTTCTTAGTCTTAACTAAAATCACAAGAAATACCTGGTGGGTGATGCAGAGATGAAAAAGAAGGAAGTACTAATACATTCAATACATAATTAATGCAAAAGATAGAACATTATGAAAAGTGGCTTTAAGAGTTCTAAAAATTACTGATAACTCCTCTACTGAACCCAATCTTGAACTTTTACTGGGATTATCATTTGAAAGTTGTTAAAAAAAAAAAAAGACTTAAGTATAATTTTAACCACCAAGATCAGAGGCAAATAACAAACTCAAATTTAGAAGCCAGTGTAGATTTCAAACACCTTTACAACCGGTCAAAAATGTGGAACCCCATGCCTCAAGACAAAAATACACAAAGACAATTCATGAGGTACTTAAATTCATGGATCATACCTTCATTGATTTTTTTTCCCCACTGATTATTCAATGGAAGTGAGTGGAGACTAAGTGGTGTACATTCCTAAAAAGATGACATCATCATGGAAGGTATTTTTCACACTGAACTAAAACAATTTCCTGGAAAGCAATGTCTAAATTAGACACTGGGATGATGAGACCACTTGCCCAATCTGGAGTGAACGTAGGGGGGCTTCAGGTCACTCACTCCCAGCTTCTGGTCAACCAAAGTCAAAGCAACACTATTAAAAATGTTTAGAAACATCTGAATGTGAGATGCTGTCTTACCGAAGCTGAGAGAAAATCTTGGGGGCAGAGATCCCCCAAGTCAAAGTAAAAGACCCTGTGTTCAGGAAGGACTAACAGAATTAGGACCAAGAGAAGGATCTGCAGAATTAAACAGTATCAAAATGTCACTTCACATTTTATACTTAATGCCAGTGAACTGCTATATAGGAAATAATTTATAAGAATATAGGCTAATTAGGGATCCCTCGGTGGCTCAGCGGTTTGGCGCCTGCCTCCAAGGCATGATCCTGGAGATCCGGGATCCAGTCCCATAACGGGCTCCCTGCATGGGGCCTGCTTCTCCCTCTGCCTGTGTCTCTGCCTCTCTCTCTCTGTCTCTCTCATGAATGAATAAATAAAATCTTAAAAAAAAAAAAAAAGAATATAGGCTAGTTGATCCTACTTATAATATGGTTATGATATAACTTTTAACCTAATTCCCAAGAATATTTTTTAGATAAGGAAGCTTGCAATTTGTGCAGCTTCAATTTGCCTTTATTGCTTAAACTCCCCTTAACTACCTCAAGTCCCACAGCACTGAGTTCTTTGCCCCACAAAATTTACACCCACGTTTACAGCTTTAACAATTTTTGAATAAAAGAACATTCCAAGTATATCATCAGGTATGTTTTGTTTGGGTCAAAGCAAAAAAATATTTTTGGTTTGGAAAGTCATGTATGTAACTTTTTCACTGAAGTAATGTTTGCTGTATGTTGTCCCTTATTTAAAGTAATAGAGGGGGCAACTGGCTGGCTCAGTTGGAGGAACGTGCAACTCTTGGATCTCAAGGTCCTGAGGTTGAGTCCCACATTGAGTGTAGAGATTACTTAAATAAATGAATAAATCTTTAAAAAATAAATAAACAGAGCTTGAATTGTTTACTTCTAACAGGGCTTAGCCCCAGTCTACATCAATGTCAAATACAGTACCAAATAAATCGAATGAAAACTTAAAGCCAAGAATTGTTTTATGCTTTGGACCTCCCACACAGGGCCCAACAGTGCCTCAGATTAAGAGAAAGAGCAACACTATATGAGGCTGGCTGCCTGCACTTTCTCACCTGGGGCCAGGCACCTGGGAGGCACTTAGTATTCAGCATCTTGTTTATTTTTTTTTTTTAAGATTTATGTATTTATTCATTCATGAGACAGACTGAGAAAGAGAGGCAGAGACACAAGGAGAGGGAGAAGCAGGCTCTCTGCAGGGAGCCTGATCCCCGATCCCAGGATCTCGACCAGAGCTGGAGCTGGGCAGGCACCGCTGAGACACCCAGGCGTCCCCCAGCAACTTGTTTAATCCTCGCCACTTCAACTTGAGGTCCCTGTCCTGGGAGAGGAGTGTGAATATGCCCAGGTTCCTCCCTAATCATTGGGAGTGGGGATTCGAAGTAAGGATCCAGATCCCACAACAGGCATTCAACAAGTATGTGACTAGATACACAAGGCAATACAAATCTTCGGGGTCCATCATCTGTAAGCATTAAGTAGGTCTGCTGTGCTTATGTTTAGTTTCAGAAATTTTCAATTAAGAATATTACATTCTAGGGCACCTGGGTGGCTCTGTCAGGTAAGTGTCTGCCTTCCTCTCAGGTCGTGATCCCAGGGTCCTGGGTTCAAGTGGCGCATCCGGCTCCCTGCTTGGCATGGAGCCTGCCTCTCTCTTTCCCTCTCCCTCTGCCACTCCCCCTGCTTGTGCTCTGTCAAATAAATAAAAATCTTAAAAAAAAAAAAAAAGAATATTACATTCTAAAGTTAGATACTGAATTATCAGCAATTTAAAAAAAACAGCATTATTTCATACTCTAAGCATTACAGATTCAGCATTTTTAAATTTTTAAAGGAAATGCAGTTAAAGTGTTCATAAGACAATGTGATATATGTGTAGTTAACTCATTACACAAAAGGATCAAATTTCATTTAAACCAATGTACTGATTTCCCTATTAAACTAATTAACTGAAGTTTTTGGACCCCAAATGAAAGAAAAGCTTTCTTTTCAAGGGTTTAAAAAAACAAAAACAAAAAACATACATATTCCTAAATAGGTGAGAGTCATAATTTTTAGCTATATGCACAGAACCATGAAGTGTTAATAACGTTTCACACGTTGAAGACTGACAAATCACACAGATGGGCATCTTTTAAAAAATCAGTTCAACTGTCCTTACATCTGAATTAGTTGTAGCAACAGTTTCAAAATGTCTAATTTACAACAATCTAAATGAGCTAATTCACAACTTGGGAGGCATAAAAGCCACATCAGTCCTAATGACAAGTTTGGGGAATATTAATCAAAAGGAAGAGCGATGCCAGAACTCTTCCTTCGATTTTACAAGACTTGAAAAATGTACCAATTACACTGAGTTTGATGAAACTGATAGTAATTCTTGGATCTTCGCTGTTAACACTCAACTAACTCGAGCACTGCTGAGATACACAATTTTGCTCGGATTACACTGAGATTTTTGTTTCTATGGGAGTGGAAAAAAAAACTGCATAAGCCAAGTCTTGTCTTCCTCTAGGGCCTTGTAACCACCACAGACAGTAATGAAAAGAAATGCCTTGAGTCACAGGGCAGCTCCGCTCAGGGAGCCTGTTCTGCTACATCCCATACCTAATGCAAGCAGCGAAAGCAAATTTCTTTCTTTCTCTCTTCCTTTTTTTTTTTATGACCACACCACATTCAGAGAAAAGATCAGTCTTAATCACACCTAGCTTCTCGTAGCTAGAATCCCAAAAGTTTCTCCAAGGAAAGTACAAGAATTATCACCAAAGGGAGGGAAAAATCTTAAAAGCGGCTAAGTACAAGCGGAAGATACGGGAAATCAGTTTGGGGTCGCCAAACCAGCCCAGGCAAATACTCAAGAACTATCGACCTGGTCGCCGGGACACACGGAAGCTTATAACCGGGCTCCAGAGGCTGATGTAAAAACCCAGAAAGGGTCCTTCCCCGCCCCCCCTTAGAGAAAGAAAGGCAACTCCAAGCCCACCGCTGTAGGGGCGGACGAGCGCGGGTGGCGGCGCGGCTGGGGGGTCCCGCCCCGCGCGCAGCGGGCCCAGAAGGCGGGAGGGTGGAGTTCACTTTTCCCTCTGGCCGCCGCTCGGCGACTCCCTCCCCCATCAGAAAAAAAAAGAAAAAAGAAAAAAGGCAAAGAAAAAAAAAAAAAAAAAGAGCCGGAACCAGGCCCCGTGCCTCCCAGTCCCGGAGGGAGTGAGTGGTGGCCCGCGCCCCGCGGAGAGGCCGGCTCCGGGCCCGCGCGAGCCCGCCCGGCCCGGCCCCCAGGCCCCACCCTCGGCCTCGGCCTCGGCCCCCGGCCCCCGGCCCCCGGCCCCCGGCCCCGGCCCGCGCACTCACCCGTCTCCCACCACCACACACTTGATGGCCTGCATCTGGGCCGCTCGCTGGGCCGCGGCGGCGGCGGGCGGGCGCTGACGCGAGAAGCGGCGGGCTCGGGGCGCCGCGGGCGGGCGCGCGGCTGCAGGCGGCAGGGCGCGGGGTGCCGGGGCCGCTGTCCACGCCGCCTCGCCTTCCGCCGACGGAAAGCCGGAGCCCAGCCGCGGCCACCACCCAAAGCTGGGGGAAAACTGCGGAGAAACAGGAAATGGCCGCTCCACTCACATCCGGTCTCCCCTCCCCCGCGCCGGCGCGCCGCTCCCAGGCTCCGGGGCGGGGCCGCTCCTGCCCGCGCGGCTCCCGGGCTTCCTGCCGGGTTCGGGGACGTTCGGGAGCGCTCGGACGCGCTCGGCTGGGGCCCGCTCGGCTCCAGAGGGTGGTAAGAGATGGGGGCGCGGGGGCGGGGGCGCGGGGGCGGGCCGGCCGCCATGTTTGTGCCACCTGGCGAAGGGCATGAGTCTAGACTTCTGTGAGAACTCTGAGGGGAGGACGAGATTCTGCCAGAAAATTCAGAACCTAAATTTCTAAGGAAGCAAATGCCACACGCTCTACCATTTTCCAAAGATAACTTCTGCTCATTGAGCCAAAAATGTTGAAATTTCTTCCCTTATGTGTGCGTTGTCCGTTTCCGGTGCGTTGAGCGTTTACTAGTTCCACGCCTTATACCAAGTTCTGGAGTTGATGTTACCAGACCATTAAAGTGCCAATATTTTGGTATTTTTTCCTCTGAGTTGTTTTTTGTTTTTAAGTAGGTCCCGTGTCCACTCTGGGGCCTAGACTCATAAGGTGCCCCTCTTGGCTACTTCTTTATGTGTGTAAAGATATGTTTTAAAGAAGGTTGGAGGGATCCCTGGGTGGCGCAGTGGTTTGGCGCCTGCCTTTGGCCCAGGGCGCGATCCTGGAGACCCGGGATCGAATCCCACGTCGGGCTCCCGGTGCATGGAGCCTGCTTCTCCCTCTGCCTGTGTCTCTGCCTCTCTCTTTCTCTCTCTCTATCATAAATATTTAAAAAAATAAAGTTGGAAAAATACCTAACCCTTAGGACATTTTTAACGGCCAATTACTGTTCACTCCATTGTGCTCGTGGCCCTCACCCAATGTCTCTGTTATTGAGCGGCTGAGTTGTCCCTGTTTGAAAAACCATGCTGGGCTGGGCGTGTTTGTGACAAAAAATTCACAACTTGATTTCTTTAGACTATACGCCCCAAACTGGAGTTACTGGGGTAGCAGGAGTGAGCGTTTTTTAAAGCTTTGGTATTTATTGTTGCATTGCCCTCCTGCGAGGTAGTAACGGGTTCACGGTCCCATCGGCTCTGAGAATAGACTCTCCAGGGGAGTTGATTTCCAATGACATTTCCATCTCCTAGGCCTTCTTTTCCTGAAATTCACTCTGTTGCTCAGTACTGTTAACAGTGTTCTGAAATCACACTTCTACACGGGTTTGGTTTGGTTTGGTTTTTAAAGCATCTTTTTCTTGCTGTTATTTCAAAACAAACATGTTCCCAGGGCAAAGGACATCTCCTTTTTGCTCTGTTCATGAAGATCTTCCTTAAGGAGAAGTTGAAACTTCAAGGATAGTAGAGCAACATCGTCCCCTTTGCTGTTAAAAATTTCCAGTAAATCTATGACAAACGAAACCACTCGGTATAATTACCTCTGTGTTTCTAGACCAGGAGCAAATAAAAGGGTGGGGCCTTCGGTCAATAATTCAATTGAACAAACATTTGAGTGCTGCTGTTGCGTAATGGACTGATAGTAAATGAACCAGATAAGGATATAGTTGCCAGGATACCAGGCTCACTGTTCTTAGTGCTGTGAGTGGGGTACAAATATAGTGCTAATCAGGGAGCAAGAAGTCTACTCACACTGATTTAAAAAGGCTTTCATCAAGCAGATGAGAATGGAAACATGCCACTGAGTAGGATTTTTGGTGTGTCTTGATGGAATGAGAAGAAAAGATCTATCCACAGGGAGAACAAAGTCTTGGGAGTTACAGAGTTGGGGCCATCCTCAGATGTGACTTGGAGGGAGCTACACCTTTGAGCTGCTCCAGGTCTAGAATCTAGAGAGGTAATCTCGGGTTGCTTTGAGCATGGACTTTATTCTGATAGGACAAGGGTTTTTGAGCCAACACACAACACAACCCACGTTCAGATCATTATTTCTCTATATTGGTAAATGAAAGTCCACTGTCCAAGAAGTTTGTGACTGTATAGTAACAAAATGTACAACTCATATATGAAAATAAACTTTGATTAAAAACTGAGTTGGGGACACCTGGCTGGTTGGTAGAGCATTTGACTCTTGATCTCAGGGTCATGAGTTCAAACTCCACATTGGGCATGAAGCCTATTTTTAAAAAAATAGGGATGCCTGGGTGGCTCAGTGGTTGAGTGCCTGACTTTGCCTCAGGTTGTGATCCTGGTGTCCTAGGATTGAGTCCCCCATCAGGCTCCCTTAGGGAGGAGGAGCTCCCTTCTTCCTCTGCCTATGTCTCTGCCTCTCTCTCTCTATGTCTCTCATGAATAAATAAATAAAACCTTTTAAAAATAATAATAAATAAAAACAAAACTGATTTAAAACTGAGTTGTTTACAACTCAATTTAAAACTTCTCCAAGGGGATTCCCTGGGTGGCTCAGTGGTTTAGCGCCTGCCTTTGGCCCAGGGCGCGATCCTGGAGTCCCAGGATCGAATCCTGCGTCGGGCTCCCTGCATGGGGCCTGCTTCTCCTTCTGCCTGTGTCTCTGCCTCTCTCTCTCTCTCTCTATGTCTATCATGAATAAATAAATAAAATTAAAATAAAATAAAAAATAAAACTTCTCGGGATCCCTGGGTGGCGCAGCGGTTTGGCGCCTGCCTTTGGCCCAGGGCGCGATCCTGGAGACCCGGGATCGAATCCCACGTCGGGCTCCCGGTGCATGGGGCCTGCTTCTCCCTCTGCCTGTGTCTCTGCCTCTCTCTCTCTCTCTCTCTGTGACTATCATAAATAAATAAATAATTAATTTAAAAAATTTTTAAAAAAAATAAAAAAAATAAAATAAAACTTCTCCAAGTTTGGTATTGAGTGTCTATTTATAATGTCCTTCATGGCAACAAATGGGCCAAAAAAGTTAAAGTTAAAACTAAATAAGCAAATATTAGACCACATGTGTTTCTAAATGTGCTACATGGTTATTTCTCAGGTGGCCAGGATATGCAATTATGAAAATTAATAAAGGAAACCTCTCTAAAGTGAACCCAAGATGCTAGAAGGGGAGGCTGGTAGAGAGAACCCTATCACTCAATATCAATGATTGTCAATTACAGACACCTAACAGAAAAATCTCAATAGAAAAGAATCAGTCATTACAAGGCCCAACAGGGAAAGGTATACATCGCATCTCCTATAAGAAGTCAACTGCCCCTTCTATTCAGCCGATGGAAAACCATCATCACCCTGAATTCTTACTTCTCCCCAATGGACTTTCTTTTTTTTTTTAAGATTTTATTTATTTATTCATGAGACACACAGAGAGAGAGAGAGAGAGAGAGGCAGAGACACAGGCAGAGGGAGAAGCAGGCTCCATGCAGGGAGCCCGACATGGGACTCGATCCTGGGACTCCAGGATCACGCCCTGAGCCAAAGGCAGGCGCTAAACCGCTGAGCCACCCAGGGATCCTCTTTTTATTTTATTTTATTTTATTTTATTTTATTTTATTTTATTTATTCATGAGAGACACAGAGCGAGAGAGAGAGAGGCAGAGACACACAGGTAGAGGGAGAAGCAGGCTCCATGCAGGGAGCCTGACGTGGGACTCGATCCTGGATCTCCAGGATCACACCCTGGGCTGAAGGTGGCACGAAACCACTGAGCATGCAGGGAGCCTGACATGGGACTCGATCCTGGATCTCCAGGATCACAACTTGGGCCAAAGGTGGTGCTAAACTGCTGAGCCACCTGGGCTGCCACTTCCCAATGGATTTTTATTCAAAAGAATCCCTCCCAACTTCCTTACTTCTCCTTAAAATAATGTTTCTCTCCTTTGTTAATTGGACTCCCTGTATTGCTGTAGCCTATGTGTCCTCAATTGCAATTCTCTGCTATTCCCAAATATATCCATTTTTACTGAAAATAACTGGCAGAGGGAATCCCTGGATGGCTCAGCGGTTTGGCGCCTGCCTTCGGCCCAGGGCATGATCCTGGAGACCTGGAATTGAGTCCCACGTCGGGCTCCCTGCATGGAACCTGCTTCTCCCTCTGCCTGTGTCTCTGCATCCCTCTGTGTGTGTGTGTGTATGTCTCATGAATAAATAAAATCTTTAAAAAATAAAAAAAATAAATAACTGGCAGGTTTAGTGTATGTGTGTGTGTGTTTTAAAGATTTTGTTTTTAAGTAATCTCCACACCCAATGAGGGGCTCGAACTCCCAACCCTGTGCCCAAGAATCACATATGCTACCAAGTGAGCCAGGCATGTGCCCCTGGCAGTTTCATTTTTAAGGTTAACACAATCATATTTCCTACTGAGGTCCTTCATTCAAGGTCAGTAAGTTATTCTGTTGTGAAATAGGCAAAACAGATCTTGCCATCAGGAAACCTACCTTCTAGTGGGAAAGATGCTTATTAAGCAAATGAACATATAGTATTCATTTCCAGATTAACATGATGGATTAATTACAAGTATCTAATTTAATTTCTACCCAAAACCCCACTAGAACTTCAGAAAGAAATTTAAAAAGCAAAAGACATAATAATCCTAGATGCACAGTGTGGAGAAGAAAAGATATTGGCAGCTGGGATGAGGAGACAGACTGGTAGTCACTTAGACTAGCAGCCGGAAACATGGATGGACACCAGATTTACACCAGAGTATTGTCAAAGTGTCAAACTGGCAGCACCAGGCGCTTTTGAAACTGGGGTGGAGGGAAAGAATAAGAGAGCCTGAAAGCTCAGAAGCAGCAGCAGATGGTCTACATTGCTCCTCATATTGCATTAGGCAAGGTGGTCACCCTCCTCCTCCCTACAAAGGACTGGAGGTTCCTCTCTAGAGAGTATAAACCAACAGTATTTGAATAGGGTCGACGGGTGAAGTGGAGGGGAGTCCAGGCACAGGGCCTGGAAAACAAAAACAAAGGGATTTAGTAGCCTGGGCTGAATCTGGAACCTCCCTAACCCCCTCCTTCATGGCTCCTGTGGGCAGTTTACTCACAATCAGGGGTGGAGAGTAGAGGGCTCTTCTCTGGGTAACCTGTCCTACCCAGGAGGATTAAAAGATATTTGAGGAGGGGCACCTGGGTAGCTCAGTGGTTGAGCATTTGCCTTTGGCTCAGGTCCTGATCCCAGTGTCCTAGGATGGAGTCCCTTATCAGGCTCCCTACAGGGAGCCTGCTTCTCCCTCTACCTCTGTCTCTACCTCTCTCTGTGTGTCTGTCATGAATAAATAAATAATATCTTTAAATACAAATGTATTATATATATATATAATATTTTTTTTCTATTTTGGAAGTTATATATATATATATATATATATATATATATATATATATATATAATTTGAGGAAACCTTCCAGAATAGAAGCTAGAAATCAAAATAACCAAAATAAATAAATAAATTTGGGGACAAGGAGACGGAAACTTTTCTTTAAGGCCATCAGTATCTTTAGATTAAAAACAAAACAAAACAAAACAATAAGAAGGAAGTGCTTTTTAAAACAAAAAAAGAAACATTCAGATCCTGAGCTGAAGGCAGATGCTCAACCCCTGAGCTACCCAGGTGCCCCCATTCAGATGATTTAAAAACAAAAACACAAAACAAAACAAAAACCAAAACCTAGCAGGAAAAACTCAACAGAAAATTTGGAACACCAAGATGAGAAAATCTCTCAGAGGGCCCCAAATCACGGAGAAATAGAAAGTAGGAAACGCTAGTGATATGAGGGAACTAGCTCAGTAGGGCCAACCATCCTAATAATATCCTGTAACAGAAAACAAAGAACAAAGACAAAGGAAAGGAGGGAAGTATCCATGAAAATATTCAGGGAAATTTCCCAGACCTGAAAGACTGGAGTTTAGAGATAGAAAGTGCCAGCCCAGTGAATGAAAATTGGCAACACCCTTGGGTTCATCATGGTGAAAACTTGAGAACAATGGGAGCAGATAAGATTCTATAAGTCTCCAAACAGAAAACACAAGTCATAAGGAAACAGGAAATAGAATGGCCTCAGATTTCCCAACAATTGCAGTGGCAAAGCAATATGCCTTCCAGATGCTGAAGGAAGATGATTTTCCACCGAGGCTTCTACTCACAGCCCATCTATCGATCAAGTGGGTGGGTAAAAATGAGAACATTTTCAGGCAAGTCAGTTCTCAAAAAAGTTTTACCTCCCACACACCATATCCCAGGAAGCTTCTGGAACATGTGTTCTTCCACTAGGAGGAAATAAACCGAAAGAAGCAGATAGGCAGAAACCAGAGATCCAACACAGCTGAAGGATCCCTTCCCCCACCCTGGGGATGGTGACTATTTTATGACCAGCCCATTTCAGAGCAGGGAAACTTTGTGGCCATAAACCACACGCTGTCTGTTTTCCTGGCCACTTCCCCCAGCATGGACAGCCAGGGGTAGTGAAAGACAAACCAGTACTGTTGTTGACTGGCTCAGCTCTGGTGACAGAGCAAGGATGTGATAAATGAGAATGGTTACACCACCCCTATATTTCTCTTTTTCTCTTTGCTTTCCTCCATTTTATTATAAAAACTTCGGCACAGAAAAGTTGAAAGGAGTGTACAATGAACATCTGTATATCCATCTAAATTCTACAATTAGCATTTTCCTGTACTTGCTTTACACATATCTATTTACCATTTAACAATTCATCAAATTTTTGGCTGCGTTTCAAAAGGAGGAAATCAGTACATTTCACCCTTTTTTAAGATTTTATTTATTAAAAAAAAGATTTTATTTATTTATGCATAAGAGACACACACACACAGAGAGGCAGAGACATAGGCAGAGGGAGAAGCAGGCTCCGAGGAAGAAGCAGGCTCCCTGTGAAGAGCCTGATGCAGGACTCAATCCCAGGACCCCAGGATCACGACCCGAGCCAAAGGCAGATGCTCAACCACTGAGCCACCCAAGTGTCCCAAGTACAGTTCACCCTTAAACACATCAGCATGCATATAATTAATGATTTTTAAAAAGATTTTATTTATTTATTCATGAGAGACACAGAGAGAGAGGCAGAGACATAGGCAGAGGGAGAAGCAGGCTCCATGCAGGGAGCCCGACATGGGACTCGATCCTGGGACTCCAGGATCACGCCCTGAGCCAAAGGCAGAGGTGCTTAACCACGGAGCCACCCAGACATCCCTAATGATTCTTTTTGTAAGATAAAATTAGGTACAATAAAATATACAAATCTTCCGTTTATTGTTCACTGAATTTTGACAAATGTATATAGTTGTAACACAAAACACCATCAAGATATAAAATCTTGGGGCACCTGGGTGGCTGAGTGGTTGAACATCTATCTGCCTTTGGCTCAGGGCGTGATCCCAGGGTCCCGGGATTGAGTATCACTTCAGTCTCCTCGCAGGGAGTCTGCTTCTCTATATATATATCTCATGAATAAATAAATAAAATCTTTAAAAAAAAAAAAGATAAAATCTTACCATCACCCAAAGGAATTCCCTTGTGTCTCTTGCCAGTCTCTACCTTTACTCCCAAAGGCACTTCTGTTCTGATCTTGCTCATAGGTTACTGTTGCCTGTTCTAGAACTTCATGTGAAAGGAATCATACAGCCTTGGGGCACCTGGCTGGCTCAGTCGGAAAAACATGTTACTCCAAATCTCATGCATGTGAGTTCAAGCCCCACATGGGGCTTGGAGCCTACTTTAATAAAAGTTGGGGGGGGGGGGTCATGAAGTTTATATTCTTTTGTGCCTGACTTCTTCCCCTCAGTAAAATGCTTGAGATTCATTCATTTTGTACATGTCAGAAATTTGCTCTGTTACACCACCACCTGGTAATCCATTGTAAAATAATATCATAGTTTATTGATTTCCTGTTAATGGACACCTAGGGTTTTCCAATTTGGGCTGTTATAAGTAAAACTGCTGGGGTCCTGGCTGGCTCAGTTGGCAGAGTGTGCAACTCTTGATCTCAGGGTTGTGAGTTTGAGGCCTGTGTTGGTCATGGATCCTTCTTAAAATAAAGAGATAGATAGATAGATAGATAGATAGATAGATAGATAGATAGATAGATAGATATAGAGCTGCTAAGAACATTGTTATACAGATCTTCTTTTTATTTACTATTTACTTATTATTATTGTTTTAAGTAGGCTCTGTGCCCAGCATGGAGCCCAACATGGGGCCCTAACTCAAAAGCCTGAGGTCAAGACCTGAGCTGAGATTAACAATCAGACACTTAACCAATTCAGTGACCCAGGCACCCCCAAATCTTCTTTTTAAGCATGCATTTTCACTTATTTGAGACTAAGTACCCAGAAGTAGAATTGCCAGGTCATAGAGAAGGTGTGCTTCATTTTATTAGAAACTGAGAGTTTTTCCAAACTCATTGTCGTACTTCACATTCCCATCACACTGTATGCCCATGAATATTGGTATTATCAGTCTTTATTTCTACTCAGTCTTCTAGATTTTAGTCATTCTGGTGGGATTTTATTTATTTATTCGTGAGAGACACAGAGAGAGAGGTAGAGACATATACAGAGGGAGAAGCAGTTTCCTCACAGGCAGCCGGATGCAGCACTTGATCCTAGAACCCTGGGATCACTCGCTGAACTCAAGGCAGATGCTCAACTGCTGAGCCACCCAGGCATCCCTGGGAGGATATTTTTTATATGGGAGATTTGTGATTTGGGGGTGACAGAGGAGGATCTGAGTGTTTGCATCAGCTGCTTCTTAAGTGTGTTTTTTCAGTATGCTAGGGTGCCTGGGTGGCTCAGTAGACTGAGTATTCAGCTGGGTTTCAGCTCAGGTTGTGATCTCAGGATCCTGAGATCAAGCTCCTTGTCAGGCCCGGCCCTCAGCACAGAGTCTGATTGAGATTCTCTCTCCTTCCCCCTCTGTCCTTCTCCTTCTCACCCTCTTTCTTTCTTTCTCTCTCTCTCTCTCTCTCTCTCTCTCAAATAAATAAATTAGTGAAATCTTTAAAAAATGAAATAATCAATATGCCAAAGTGGCACACTTTTGGGAAGCCTGCCCTTGGCCCCTACAGCTCTTTTACTCCCTTCAAACAATGGGCATCTATTACCAGCTCAAAACAGGAATAAAAGTTAAATTCACTTTAAGAGATTTCAAGAAGGAAATCAAACAGATCTAAAGTGCATGTACTTTGCCAACTTGATGAAAAGAAGCAAAGCCCCAGAATATGATTCATATTCCTTCAGTTATAAGCACTCAGGCATCCCTTCCATGAGGATATTATTGGCCATCTTACCTACTACATCATCTTTGTGAGGGAGAGGGACTGGAGATTGAATTTGATCTTGTGGCCAATGACTTAATTAATGGTGCCTATGTAATGAAACCTCCAAAGAAACTCCTGAAATAATGAGGCCGGAGGAGCTTTCAGGTTGGCTAACAGGTGGCAGTGCTGAGTGGTATGCCTGAGTTTTGTGAGGAGAAAGCATGGTAGCCCTGCCTCTCTCAACTTGGACCTTGTCCTCTTCAACTCTTTTTTAACCACTTTATTGAGGTATGATTGACAAAAAGCTATACATATTTAATGTATATAACTTGATGAGCTTCGTAATAAATATACACTCACAAAACTATCACTGCAATCTAATGCTATAAACATATGCATTACCTCCAAGACTTTCCTCCTGCCTCCTTTACTTACTGCTATAATTATTTGTTGTTATAAGAGCACTTAGCATAAGACCTGCATTCTTGGGGGACCTGGGTGGCTCAGTGATTGAGTGTCTGCCTTTGGCTCATGTTGTGATCCTGGAGTCCTGGGATCGAGTCCCATATCAAGCTCCTTGCAAGGAGCCTGCTTCTCCTTCTGCTTATGTCTCTGCCTCTCCCTCTCTGTGTCTCTCATGAATTAATAAACAAAATCTTTTTTTAATAAACAATATCTTAAAAAAAAGACCTACATTCTTAGCAACTGTTTAAGTATACAATACAGTATTGTTAACTATAGGCTCTATGTTACACATAGATCTCTAGGACTTATTCATCTTGCACAACTAAACTCTGTACCCTTTGACTAACACTTCCCCATTTCCCTCCCCACTCCATCCCTTGGCAGCCATGATTCTCCTCTGCTTTTATGAGTTTGGCTATTTTAGATTCCTTATATATGGGATATCACATAGTATTTGTCCTTCTGTAATAAAGATTACAGATTTAAAATAAAGATTTTATTTATTTGAGAGAGAGTGCAAGAGCATGAGTGGTGGGGAGGGGCAGAAGGAGAGGGAGAAGGAGAAGCAGACTTTCTGCTGAGTAGAGAGCCCGATGGTGGTGGTGGGGGGGGGCTGTGTGGTCCTGGGATTCTGAGATCATGACTTGAGCCAAAGGCAGACACTTAACTGACTGAGTCACCCTTCTGGGCCTCACTCCTCCTCCTCCTCCTCCTTTTTTTTTTTTTTTTTTTTGTTAAGGCTAAGTAGTATCCCATTGTATCCTATTGGGCTCTGTATTTGGTTGCTAATTTGTATCTTTCATAATAAACTGGTAACCATAAGTATAATGGTGGTTTAGTAAGTTCCATGAGTCATTTTAGTGAATTATCAAGACTGAAGAAGGGTCTGGGAACCCCTGAGTGTATAGGTTGTCAGAATTACAAATAGTCCCCAGGACCTGCGGCTGGCATCTGAAGAAGAGGCCATGTAAGGGACTGAGATTTTGAACCTATAGAATCAGATGCTAACTCCAGGTTGTTAGTGTCCGAATTGAGTTAAGTTGTTGTATACCCAGTTAGCATCAAGGAATTTCTATGTTCAAAAATGCAGGAAGCCTTTAAGATGACAGCAGCTCTAACTGTCATCTGACTGCAAACACATGAGTGACCCCAGATGAGAACCATTTAGTGGAGCCCACTCAACTCTGATGACAGTGAGAATGATAATAAAATGATTGTTGTTGTTTAAGCACCTAAATTATGGGATGATTTATTATGAGACAATGGTGACTAAGAGGTATCAGGGTGGGGATACTGGCACAACCAAAGGTGAAAAAATGGGAAAGCATGGGGTGCTTGGGTGCCTCAGTTGGTTGAGCACCTGCCTTTGGCTTGTTATGATCCTGGAGTCCTAGGATCAAGTCTCAGGTCTTTCTCCTTTTGCCTCTGCCTCTCTCTCTCTTTCTCTCTGTTTCTCTCTCTTTCTCTCTCTCTCTCTCATAAACAAATGAAATCTTAAAAAATGGGAAAGCAAAGGAAAGGTGGGGAGACATCATTAGCTATGGTTCTTGGGTTGAAGGCAACAGAAAGCTACTCTGGATTGAGAAAAAAAAAAAAAACAAAGATGTTGATGGAAAGAACACTGGGGAGGTCACAGAATCTAAGGAAAACTTGATTAACTCGGGCTCAGAAAGGACAGCGTGCTGGGCCACTCCAGGGACCTCAAGGATCTTCTTTCTAGGGGCACCTGGGTGGCTCAGTCAGTTTAGCGTCTGCCATCAGCTCAGGTCATGATCCCAGGGTCTTCGGATCAAGCCCCACGTTGGGCTCCCTGCTCAGCGAGGAATCTGCTTCTTCCTGTCTGCTTGCCACTCTCCCTGCTTGTTCTCTCTCTCCCTTTCTCTCTCTCTGTCAAATAAATAAATAAAACCTTAAAAAAAGGTTTCTGGGGCATTAATACTACAATAACAGACTCACCTGCCTGCAGGTTCCACTCCACTCAGGCTTCCATTACTGGCAAGGGGTGGTGGGTGGACTGTTTGGGAAAAGGGAGTCCACCCAGTGACTCATAGCCTACCATGACCACAAGGAGGTCCCCCTGGGAGGAAGTCCCCCTGGAAGAATGGGAAGATGTGGCTGGCCAGGGAAAATGAAAAGATATCCACTATTCATTAGGATTAGTTTCAGTGCAAATGACAGAGACCTAAGGTGACAACCACTTAAACAAGATTAAAGTTTACTTCACTGGTGTGCAAAAATCCAGAGGTGAGTAATTCAGACTGGTATGTTCCTCTTATCTATGATGCCTCAGGGTCCAGCTCCTTCCTCATGGACCCAGATGGAACTCTAGCCAGCATGTTAAGTTCCAAGCACAGGATGGAGAAACGTGGAGGACTGTGTGTCCTGTGTCTCTTCAGGATGATCTTGGAAGCTGCCTTGATTCTTATATCCCATCCTCCAAACCTTAGTCATGTGACCACAATAAGAGGCAGTGCAGGCTAGGAGATACAGGCCCTGCTAAAAAGTCTATCCCTGAAAGTAGAGAAGAGTGGATCCCAGAGGACAATTATCGGCTCCTGCCACATCCACCATGTGCCCTCTGGTGGCATGGCACTCACGCACATACATCTTTCCACACATGAAATATTTTTAGGTGCTCCCACCCACCCTAATGTAACCATCACAATCTTACACTCAACCAAGAATGCACTCATCCATCTTGGGGAGAGAAACACAGAATCAGGTCCAGGGACTGCAAAGGCTCCAAGTCCAGGACCTCTGGGGAGTGCTCTCTGCCTTCTGACCCATCTCAAGTTTTGCAACTTGTGGACCAAATAGAAGTAGAACCAGCAAAAAAAAAAAAAAAAAAAAAAAAAAAAAGAAGAAGAAGAAGTAGAACCAGCACCAACGCTTTTTATATGGAATAATAAAGAATAGGGGGAGGAAAGAGATGGCAAAGATTTGAAATAACAATAATATGATACAGCGAGCAAGGACATGCAGGTAGATACCATCCTCAGCCCCCATTTCCACAGGCACAAGCCTGTAGCTGACATTTAACACTTCCCCTTTTATTACCCTTCCAAACATCCCCTTGCCTTTGGCCAGTATCAAAGTTAGAATCTCTGCTTAAAACTTTGTTCCCAAAAAACCTGAGCCCTTGTCAATCCAGCCCATTTAGAGATTCTGGCATTTTTAAAAAAAACTTTTTCCTTAATGTATCTGTTATCTATTGCTAGGTAGTAAAACATTCCCAAACTTCAAGGCTTCAAACAAGAGACAGCGATTAGGGTCACATGGAATGACGACAGCCACTCTACATTATCCTGTGAAGCTGGGGGAGCCTCACAGATGTACACTCCCAGGGCTACAGTGGGAGAGTACTAAGTTAGCACACAGAAAGAAACACTAATAGGCTATTCAGTGTTGGCTTCCTTTGTCTTCAAGTAGTACTTATTAAAAAAAGGCATCACAGGGATGCTCACTTTGGTCAAAAAGAAGAATTTCAAATGAGACTATAGAGAACCACCATATTGATTCCTAAAAAGTAATTTGCAATTTGCATTATGCTTAGCTTTTTGTTTCACCATATAAAACTTTAAGCATTTCACAGACACTAAATAAATTTTGGGATTTGTTTCATGACAGTTAAGATCAAGGAGGATAACCTGGGCTTACCTAGATGTTCTATGACTTTTGGAATGTCATGCATTTGATTGTCACACACCTTTTTTTTTTTTTAAGATTTTATTTATTTATTCATGAGAGACACAGAGAGAGGCAGAGACAAAGACAGAGGGAGAAGCAGGCTCCCTTTGGGGAGCCTGATGCGGGACTTGATCCCAAGACCCTGGGATCACAATCTGAGCCAAAAGCAGACACTCAACTACTGAGTCACCCAGGTGCCCCAATTTTTAAGCTTTTTAATGGAAAATTTCAAATGTATGCAAAAGCGGAATAATAGAGTGCATCTCCATATATACAGCATTTGACTTAGTAGTGATCAGTTTTGGGGTCATTTTGGGTCACCTACATTCACTCTCCCCCATCCTCATTATTTGGAAGCAAATTCCATACATTACCTATGACATCTGTAAATATTTCTGTATGTATTTCTAAAAGGTGAACTTAAAAAAAATAATGATTCCTTAAAATTATCAAGTTTTCCCAATGCACCACCCTTGTTCCAGTTGACTTTTTGGAAATAAAGACCATACATTGGATTTGATAGCTAACTCTCTCAAGTATTTTTTGAGATTTGAAAGCCTTCCTTTAATTTTTTTAAGTATCTTTTTCTAAATGTCACAATCTTGATTTTGCTGGCTGCATCATTGTAGACATTTAATATGTTCCTCTGGTAATTAGATCTCAAGGTTTGTTTCAGATTCAATTTTTTTTTCCAATGCATTTCCTCAGGAGTCACATGTCTGGTTGTTTTGTGTGTGTGTGTGTGTGTGTGTGTGTGTGTGTGATGTTAACACTCATCAATTATTAGTGTTTAGATTAATGAATTATTAAGGTCTATAAAACAATGATACTCTGATTCTAGCATTCCTGATCTATATATTAGCTGGACCTGTCTATAAAGAGAAACATATCCTTAACTACTGATCCTGAAGTAAAGTTTATACAGATAAAGTAGGATAAATGCTCCATTCTTTCCCCTTATTTACTAGTTTATAAAAATGAGTTTGTCAAAAAAAAAATGAGTTTGTCTCCAAGCATTTTCCAAAGATAACTGGAGAGATTGTTTTTTGTTTTGTTTTGTGATGAAGTACTGAACCAGGTTGAATAGCATTCTCCCCAAAAATTCTTATCCACCTGGAAGCTCAGAATATGACCTTGTTTGGAAATCAGGTCTTCATATATGTCATTAGTTGAAATGAAGTACACTGGAATAGAGTGGCCCCAAATCCAATGACTGGTGTCCTTACAAGCAGAGGACACACAGATACACACAGAAGGCAGCCATGCAAAGAAAGAGGTAGAGATTGAAGTTATACAGCTATCAATCAAGGGATGCCACCAATTGTTGGCAACCACTGGAACCTGGAAATGCCAAAGAAGAATTCTTCCCAGACACCTTCGAAGGGAACATGGCCATGATAGCACCTTGATTTTGTCTTTTAGTTATTATTATTATTTAAAATTTTTAGAAAAGACTTCTTATTCATTCATGAGACACACACAGAGAGAGAGAGAGAGAGAGAGAGGCAGAGACATAGGCCCAGGGAGAAGCAAGCTCCATGCAGGGAGCCCGATGTGGGACTCAGTTCTGGGACCCTAGGATCACGCCCTGGGCTGAAGGCAAACGCTCAACCGCTGAGCCACCCAGGTGTCCTGAAAGAACAAATTTCTGTTGTTTTAAGCTGTTTTGTGTTAATTTATGAGGGTAGCTTGAGGAAACTAATACAAGTACTGTAACGTACTCAGAGATTGCCCATACTTAGTTTGCTTCATACTACTGAAGTTACTACCCTTGTTGCTGTTCAGATTGTCACATTTTTGGCCATGGGAATCTCTTTAAGTTGGCTTCTGACTCTTTCTGACAGTACCCTAGGGGTCTATGAAAACTTCCTTGCTGCCTGGTGTGACAGGAAGTTCTTGGCTCATCTTGTACGTACACTGTCTGCCCCAAATGAGGTATCTGCCTTTTTTTAAATCTTTTTTTTTTTTTTTTTTTTTTTTTATTTATTTATGATAGTCACAGAGAGAGAGAGAGAGAGGCAGAGACACAGGCAGAGGGAGAAGCAGGCTCCATGCACCGGGAGCCAGACGTGGGACTCGATCCACGGTCTCCAGGATCGCGCCCTGGGCAAAAGGCAGGCGCCAAACCGCTGCGCCACCCAGGGATCCCAGGTATCTGCCTTTTAACAGAAAAATATATTTGGAGACTTCAATTTGGGGACTAGAGATACATTGCTACTAGGCTGGTCACTCACTATTCCTTGGCTTTTTCAAGAAGTAGAGCTAGGAAACACACACATACACACACATACACACACTCATCTTTTTAAAGATTTAGCTATTCATTTTAGAGAGAGTGAGAGGTGAAGGAGGGGCAGAGGGAGAGAGAGAGCGAGCCCGTCGTGGGGCTCCGTCTTATGACCCTGAGATCATGACCTGAGTGAAAATCGAGTCGGACACTTAACTGACTGCACCACCCAGACCCCCACGCTCATATCATTAAGATAAAGACATTTGAGTTCATGCCATACCTCCAATTCAAATTCAGGACTATAGTGCTTTTACTTACACTCCTCAAACTTATAGGGGCAACTCCTTTCTCCCATGCAAAAACCCCTTGTTCTCAACACCAACATAATTACACATTACAATACATTTTTTAAATTTTATTTATTCAGAGAGAGAGAGAGAGAGGCAGAGACACAGGCAGAGGGAGAAGCAGGCTCCATGCAGGGAGCCCCACACGGGACTCGAACCCGGGTCTCCAGGATCACACCCCCTGGCTGCAGGCGGCGCTAAATCGCTGCGCCACTGGGGCTGCCCACACATTACAATACAAACACACAACAATTTCATATTGATTTTTTAGTTTCAGAGGTAGTAGTGATTCATCAGTTGCATGTAACACCCAGTGCTCATTACATCTTCTTAATGCCCATCACCCAATTATCTCTTCTGCACACCCACCTCCCCTCCAGCAACACTGTTTCCTAGAGTCAGTGTCTTTTATGGTTTGCCTCCCTCTCAATTTTCATCTTATTTTATTTTTCCTTACCTTCCCCTATGTTCATCTTTCTTTCTTAAATCCCACATGTGAGTGAAATCATATGGGATTTGTCTTTCTTTGACTTTTTTTGCTCTAGTTCCATCTACATCATTGCAAATGGCAAGATTTCATTCCTTTTGGTGGCTGAGTAATATTCGTGTGTGTGTGTGTGCGCGCACGCGCGCGCCACATCTTTATCCATTCATCTGCCGATGGACATCTGATGCTTTCCATATTTTGGCTATTGTGGACATTGCTGCTATAAAGATTGGGGTGGATGTGCCCCTTTGAATCACTATGTTTGTATCCTTTAGATAAACACTTAGCAGTGCAATTGCTGGGTCATAGGATAGCTCTATTTTTAACTTTCTAAGGAACCTCCATACTGCTTTCCAGAATGACTGCACCAGTTTGCATTCCCACCAACAGTGTAAGATGGTTCCCCTTTCTCTGCATCCTCGCCAACATCTGTTGTTTCCTGAGTTGTTAATTTTAGCCACTCTGACCAGAAACACAGAGCAGTTTCAGAATAACAATATCAATAGTACCATCAACAATATCATTATTGAAAATGATTTAGGAGTTTATAGCAGTTTTAAATTTTTTATAATTTTTTTTGGTACAGATTATAGCTGTAATGTTTCTTGGAATGGTTCCTCTCTGTTATGCCACCAACTGGGTATACAGGTTCATCTGTTTCACTTTGCTTTCGAGTTTTAGGGATTACAAGAAAACTTTTTAAAGATTTTATTTATTGAGAGAGAGAGAGAGAGCATGAGCTGGGGGAAGGGTGAAAGGAGAGAGAGAGAGATTCTCAAGCAGAGTCCATGCTGAGCACAATGTGGGGCTTGATCCCATGGCCTGGAGAGCGTGACTTGAGACAAAATCAAGAGTCAGATGGTTTAGCCCACTGAGCCACCCAGGTGCCCTGATTTTTAAATCTTTTTTTTGTAAAGATATTATTTATTTATTCATGAGACACACACACAGAGAGGCAGAGAGATAGGCAGAGGGAGAAGCAGGCTCCCAGCCTGATGTGGGACTTGATCCCAGGACTCCAGGATCACAACCAGGATCCACAAAGGCAGATGCTTAACCACTGAGCCACCCAGGTGCCCGGTGCCCTGATTTTTAAAAGCAATTTAAAACAAATGTATGGTTTATCCTTTTATTCAAATAACAAACAAAAGGCCCCTCCAGCCCCCCACATACATGTATATATGTATAAATATGTATACAGCCACATATATATGCAAATACGTATATGCATGTAAATATGCAGATATATATGTATTTTTATATATTTTAAAGATTTTATTTATTTATTCATGAGAAACACAGAGAGAGGCAAAGACATAGGCAGAGGGAGAAGCAGGCTCCCTGCAGGGAGCCTGATGTGGGACTCGATCCCAGGACCCTGGGATCACTACCTGAGCCAAAGGCAGATGCTCAACTGCTGAGCTACCCAGGCGTCCCTATGTGTATATTTTTATACATACATGTGTATGTATGCACGCACACACACATCTGTGCATACTTTTGTCCTTATTTTTTTTTTTTCACTTATGACTCCATACTAGCACTGTGTCATTGATTCACATTGACCTTAATCTGTTGAAATAATAGGAGTGCCTGGAAAGGGCCCTTCAGTGAGAAACTGGAAACTTGAATTTTCTTATAATGGCAACTGAGCTCTCATGTTTAAATCCGCCCCACCCTTCCAAGTTTCCATGGGAATGAGCAAAGGAATATAAATTATTTCTGACCAACATTTTGGATCATTTGGGTCCATCCTTTCTTCCAGCCACATCATTGAGGTGTCTCATTCTTGGGGTTGCTTGTGATCCATAGTTAAGTATTATTAATTACAATGATTTTTTTGAGAACTATATATATTTTTGGTAACCTTATATTTTTCTATTTCTTTATTTTTTATTACATTGAGAGCCTCAAAATTGGAATTTCTTTTTTTTCTTTTTAAGGAAGCCCTACCCCCAACGTGGGCTTGAACTCATGACACCCAGGTCAAGAGTCGCATGTGCTGCCAACTGAACAAGCCAGGTGCCCCTATTTATGATTATTAATGGAGCCACTAAACTTGTATTCTAAGGACTCAAGGGCCCTAAGCATGAAAATAACTACCACTTTCTGGGTGCCCTCCATCTGCCTAGGACAGTGCCAGTGCATACTTGCTCTCATTTATTTCTCACAAATACCCTGTAGGATGGGTGTCCTTATCCTCATTTTACAGAACCAGGTCATGGGGCTAAAAGAAGTTGCTGAATGTGGAACTCTGCTTCCCTGTGCTTTTCTCATCATTTGAAGCTGGAAAGAAAAAAGACAACTATTTCTCTCACCTGAGTCACTGCTCCAACAGCAGGAAAGAAGATTGTAGATAACTCACCTGGTACCTCTAGATCAAGGCTTAATAAAATTATTTTCTTATATGCCTTGGCATCTTTTCTCCTATCTTCTCTTATAAACTTTACATGCCTTTATGAAAATACGTTTCTTTTTTTTCTTTTAAGATTTTATTTATTCACGAGAGACACAGAGAGGCAGAGACAGAAGCAGGCTCCATGCAGGGAGCCTGACATGGGACTCGATCCTAGGACTCCAGGATCATGCCCTGGGCCAAAGGCAGGCACTAAACAGCTGAGCCACCCAGGTGTCCTGAAAATACGTTTCACATTGACTTATAATTAATTCTGCCTGGTTCTCAAATTAAAATTAGCAGAATGTCTTCCCAGAGACGCCAGAAAATTGGGGCTGAGTTAAATGTTAAGTCAGGAAGCTAGACTAATTTACCAGCCTACTCTATAGCTTGGAACTAGTTAACCTGGATATATATTAAACTTCAAATCTTGTTAACATTCCTTCGTGTTCTCTTTAACCTCCCATTGTGTCTAATTACATAAGGCTTTTTACCTTGCTCAGTGTGGTGATGTTGTTTACCATTGTTTATGGTAACTGAATGGCTTGTTAAATATGCCTCATTACTTCAATGGCATTTAGAGAAAAGAAATGAGTAACCAGGGAGGATATATATATATATATATATATCCATATATATATATGGATATATATATATATCTCCATATCTCACATCCCTGCAGCCCATCTGGTCTTTCAACATACTTCTAATAAACAGGACTGCCAAATCTCCACCAGTGAAAATTTTTACAGGTCTAAGAATAAATTCAGCTGATCTCCAAACCTGTTCACACATTGTGAGATTGATTTTGTGTCTTTGGCAAATTTTCCACTGAAGACTCTAGCCTTCAAAATCTTTATTTTTCTAAATACTGTATAAAGAAGTGTTCATTTTGCTTTTTTGGGAAGGATAGCTTGAATGCAGATGATAATTCAGCAGCATGTATTCTGCATCCTCAAAGATAGCATCCACTGAGTGCTGAGAGAAAAAATAGCTTACAAAAAAAGGGGAAGTGAGCTTTTAATGGCAGCAATAAATGTGGCAAAATATGCTGCAAAAATAAGAGGAACTAAAGATTTGTGCAAATGCTTTGAAAAATATCATTTTAATAACAACAAAACTATCCAGAACCTAAAACCCTGAAATATCTATTTAAAATGGTTTTGGCCTTGGGATCACTGAGTGGCTCAGTGGTTCAGCGCCTGCCTTTGGCGCAGGGCGTGATCCTGGAGTCCCGGGATGGAGTCCCACGTAAGGCTCCCTGCATGGAGCCTGCTTCTCTCTCTGACTGTGTCTCTGCCTCTTTCTCTCTCTCTCTCTATGCCTATCATGAATAAATAAATAAAATCTAAAAAAAATAAAAATAAAATGGTCTTGGCCTGAAACACAATGGATAGTAAATATAGTATTGTGAGCATCAAAAAATGCAATTTTTCCCTTTTTTTCAAGATTTTTTATTTTTAAATAATCTCCCCATCCAAGGTGGGGCTTGAACTCAACCCGGAAATCAAGAGTCGCATGCTCCACCAACTGAGCCAGCCAAGCACTCCCCTGAATAAAGTGCAATTCTTCTTAACCAGTAGGTTTTAAAATTTTTTTTTATTTATTTATAAAAATGAATCCAGCAGAGAGCTGGATGTGGGATTGGAACCTGGGGCCTCCAGGATCAGGCCCTAGGCTGAAGGCGGCGCTAAACCACTGAGCCACCCGGGCTGCCCCCCCCCCCCCAAAAAAAAATTCTTTTAATGATTTTGAATGTGAATTTATTTTAGGGTAGAGAATTTTTAAATGACTTTTATTTTTTTAAAATATTTTATTTATTTATTCATGAGAGACAGACCCCATACAAGGATCCTGATGTGGGACTTGATCCCGGGACTCCAGGAGGCAGATGCTCAACCACTGAGCCACCCAGGCTCCAGGCGTCCCTTAAATTGCTTTAAAAAGAAAGATCTATTTATTTTAGAGAGAGAGAGGGGCAGTGGGAGAGGGAGAAAAAAACCCCAGCAGACTCGGCGCTCAGTGCAGAGCACAGGGAACTGGGTTTCACAAGCTGGAGATCACCACCCGAGACTAGGACTGAAAGGAAAACCAAGAGTCAGATACCCAACTGACTTCGTCATGGAGGTGCCCCTTAAATAACTTCTAAAAATGCAAACTCATTTTAGGGCACAGAATTTTTACATTTAAATCTATTTCACAAAATAAATAAATAAATAAATAAATAAATAAATAAATAAATAAATCTATTTCACAATGTTGCTTTCTTTTTTTAAAAAAAAATATTTATTCATAAGAGACACGCTCCATGAGGGGAGTCCGACGCAGGACTCGATCCTAGGCCCCCAGGAGCACGCCCTGGGCTGAAGGCAGGTACCAAACCGCTGAGCCATCCAGGGATCCCACACTGTTGCTTTCTTAAAGGATTTAAGATTTGCTTTTAATTTTGTCATTGAAACTCTTTTTCCCTCACCAGTACCAAATTCCCATATTTTCACTAGTGGGCAGAAGTGAAGACGTGAAATACGGGTCTGAGAATAAATAAGGTGTCTACCTTCTTACCATGCAAATATTTGATAGAAGAAACCTATATGCTGAAGTAGGAATGTAAAAACTCATTGTAAAAAAAAAAAAAAACAACACACACACACAGAATACTAGAAGTTTTGAAAGTTTCACTATTTTGACTTTTCACTCTACGGGCTTAATTAATATCATAATTTTTAAAGATTCGATTTTATATAAGTGGGCCCTGAACAGCAATGGCTGGGGTCGTGAAGCCATCTACCTGGGGAGCATGATCTGCCCCTTCGCCCCAGGAAGCCTCCCTTTGTTTGCTTTTTATAATTCTGATTAGCTATACATAAAACTTGCTCTAACAATTGTTTTATTTATCTTGGTGCGAAAAGGTGGTTTTATTAAAGCACAGGGACAGGACCCATGGGCAGGAAGAGCTGCCTATTTTCACAATTTTTAAATGTACAGTTTTCCGTTATTAAGGACATTGACGTTGCACAATCTAATTCCCGGTTCACCTCCTTTAATTTTCCGGCTTACCATAAGGGGGCAGACGGAGACAACGTATCCGCCCCTCTGCGGGAACATCCCGCCCCGCCTCACCCACGCATGCGCGCCTCACCTGCGGAAGGTGACAGAGGGCGGGGCAGAAGGCGGTGCTGGGGGCGGAGCAGAGGTGCGCAGGCGCGGCGCGGGCATTGTGACGTCAGGCCGCGCGGCCGGGCTGGGACCAGGCGGCGGCTCGCGGAGGCGCATCCTCTAGTGTGACGCGACGACTCTCCTCCCCACAAGCCGGCCCGCCCGCCCCCGGCCTCGCAGCCGCCGCCTCCCTAGCTCCCTCAGCGCGCGGAGCGCGGCCCAGCGGCCGGGGCGGAGGCCCGGGGGCGACGCGGCGCCGAGGGGCGGGGGCGGGCTTCTGAGCGCCGGGCGGCCCGGGTCCGCGGCCGGTCGGTGCGCGGCGGGCGGGCGGCGGGCGCCGGTCTATATGGCGGCGGCTCTGTCCGGCCTGGCTGTCCGCCTTTCGCGCTCGGCCGCCGCCCGCTCCTATGGGGTCTTCTGCAAGGGGCTGACTCGCACGCTGCTCATCTTCTTCGACCTGGCCTGGCGGCTGCGCATCAACTTCCCGTACCTTTACATCGTGGCTTCGATGATGCTCAACGTCCGCCTGCAGGTGAGTGACCTTCCCGGAGCGCCTGTCAGCCCAGCGCGGCCCGGCCCACCCCGCCCCGGGACGGCAAAGATGCTGACAGGAGCTGCCCAGCTGGACGCTCAGTGTATGCCAGGCGACGAGCATGTTTCCTGCAGCCCCACGGGAGGAAAACCCGCTGAGGTTATTGTTGTCTCCGTTCTGCAAACGAGACTGGGGGCGGGGTGGAGCGGCTTGACCCGGGGCCGAGGGCCTCCAGCTGGGGCGTGGGGGTGAGGGGGCGTCCCCGGGGATGGTGGATGCTGGCACCGCTTGAAAGGCCGTGAAGAGGAAATTTTGCGCGCGCCCCGCCCCCCGTTATAAATGGTTGGGTTTTGGTTGACTTTGCTAGTTCCCGAACTTTACAAATGTTCAAATAATTATTTTGGAAACTTAAAACGGGTCAGTGTTTTGATAGAGGTGTCTTATTTATTCTGGTCGGAGTGAAAGTGGGGTGAGGGTGAAGAGGGGAAAATGAAGTGGACGAGGTAGAGACGCAAGAGGTTTCAGAGCGTCGACACTGTTCAGGCGTGGAATAGTAGGCGCTCACACACCCAGCACCCTGGAGATCACTGTAAGTGACATTTCTGCATCCCTTGAATTACAGATGCCCCTTTCTAGTGGGATGAAAAGTCGTCAGATTGAGAATTTTCCTTTACAAGTGTGTCATAGATGGCCAGATGCTGAGCTCCTCTTGGATTACATTTACACATTTTGGAGCGCCTGGCATAGGCTTTGATGGAGGAGGGACAGGTTCCTGACCTTCTGGAGCTTGCAGTCTGACAGTACTTGTGTTGCTCCCTGGTGTGCAAAATGAGAAAGTCTGACTGGTAGGATCAGGCATGTTGAGACCATGCAGGTGTTGTCGTTTTTTGGTCCTCTCTGGTTTGGTTGTATCAGAATGGAATTGTCGCTGCCTGGACCTTAACATTTTGGTGCCTATCACTGGTGATGGCAGGCTACTTAAAACCAATTAGTGATCAATATTGTGTGTTAAGGCAAGATGAGATGAATCTGCCTATGTCAAGATCCGAATTGGGATGTTTTTACATGAACAAGGGCCTGTGGCACACCTAAGTTACGGTACCAGACTGGAAGAGTGGAAAACGGAAATATCTTTCCAGCAGGTGATATGAATGAGTAAAGGGTACAGGATGTGGGGGTTGGGGTAAACCAGAAAGCCTGTGCTCTAGCCAGTTGCCACTAGCCAATGGTCGTTTGCCAGATACAGTGATTTTGAAGAGAAATTGGAAATACTGATTTTTAAATAACAAATTAACTCAAATTCTAAAAAAGTAAACTTGGCCAAAACAACATGTTAGCAGGCTATATTTGATACACTCCCTCCCCGCACCTCCTCCCTCCCCCCAGCTCCTACTTTGGAACGATGTGTTTAGAATTGCGTTAATGTTTTGCAGTCACATGTTGAATTACAAGAACTATAAGAGGTAACCTAGTACGTAATGTTGTTAAGAATTATCACGTTTTGAAAAAAAAGATACCACATTTTGTACCATTAAAGAAATCACTTCTGTCACGTGTTCGCTTAACTGTGTATGACTACCCTCTCCTCCAAACTACCATGACCACTCACCTGGATCATCTATTTTGCACTGGGCAGTAGTTTTTTTGTTTGTTTTTTGTTTTTTGTTTTTTTTACATAGGTGTCATTTCCCATAAAACGAGAGTAAAACTGCTCCTCATTGCACATAGAATGCAATTCACATTTTTATTCGGCAGATCTGGCTTTTGCCTACCTCTAACTTCCTTGAGTTGCGTCTTGTTTACTGTTCTTTCAGTTTCTTTACTACTGTCTGCACACACCAAGCCCCTTTTTGCCCCTGGGCATTTGCACAGGCTGTTCTTTCTTTGAATCTTTGGATGCTGGTACAGTCGCACTTCAGTTCTGATTTCGGAGAGGCCTTGCATGATCAAAATATCTATATGATCTTGCGCTTCCTCTCATTTCGAGAGTACTGAAGGCTTGCTTGTACTAAGCAATAAGGAATAAAGGACTCCATTTCTAATATGCTTAGGGTTTCCAAATCTCACAATTGTTTGTAGTTGTTTGAGAATCTCAGGAACTGTTGTTTAAGTACAAATTTTATTACAAGGAATCTGTACTGTAATGATTGAGATTAGATGTATTTAGGAGGAGACAGACTAGCTCTATTTGGAGTGGTTTGGGCAGTCAGAAGGGCTCGGTACATACCAAGCCCAAAACACCGTGGTGGATGACACGGCATGAATAGTCCAGGTGCAGCTGTAGAGAAGCCCAAGAGCTGAACTGTAGGAGTGGAGTGTGGGCTTGTCATTCAGTTCAGGGGTGAGATGGGGGCAAGGGAGTCACAAAGTGGCCACCCAGTACGTTGGGGGCGAGCTAAGACCTGTGTGAGTATTTTAGGTTCGATCTCAGGCTTAATCAGGTGTGGTGGCAGTCATTTCACGTGCTGATGGGGAGCGTATGGGAGCAGGGTCTCTCTCTTCTTTACTAGGATAGTTAATCTACTTTAAATGCCCCTGCAGGTTTAGAGTTTCTGTTCATTTGTGGAAAATCACTAATTAAATTAACCTGACTTAAGGGTTTAATTACTCTGGCCTCTTGTAAAGGGAAGTGCTGTGGGAAATAGAATCTGAGAGAGAGGACAGCTATGGGCCGCCGCCTTTTTTACTCAGCACACTGTCCCTACCCTCTTCGTGACGGGTGCCATAGTAAAGGATGCTTTGGCCCACATGTTTGCTTAGGGCCCTGCATCATTTGTAGGGCAGTGAGACCTTTCCAGGAGGTTGATACCTCTTTAATATGCAAGATGATTACATGAGAAAATAGATGCAAAAGGGCTTTGTAAACTGAGGAGCTTTATGATTTTATTTTATTTTTTTTAAGATTTTATTTATTCATGAGAGACACACACACAGAGAGGCAGAGACACAGGCAAAGGGAGAAGCAGGCTCCACCCAGGGAGCCCAACGCGGGACTCGATCCTAGGCCACCTGGGCTACCCTCTGATTTTAAAATATAGTTTGCAAGCTTAAGAAAAAAGTTGTTTTGGGGATCCCTGGGTGGCTCAGTGGTTTAGTGCCTGCCTTTGGCCCAGGGCGTGATCCTGGAGTCTCGGGATCAAGTCCCACGTCAGTCTTCCTGCATGAAGCCTACTTCTCCCTCTGCCTGTGTCTGTGCCTCTCTCTGTGTGTGTCTCTCATGAATAAATAAATAAAATCTTTAAAAAAATATATTGTTCACAAGCAAGCCTTAATCTACTGGAGTCCTTAGCATCCTACTTATACAGAATCTGAAGCACAGGAGTAGAAAAATGAGAATCTGTAAGAAATACTAAATTAAAATTAGTAAAGGCAAGATGATAGATTATACTGAGAACCTATATAACCATTTATGCTTCCAATTTTTCCGTTATGCCGCCTGTGAGAAGAATCAAGTATCTTAGGCCCAGTTCACCTTGATTCTTAAAATTAAAAGAGAAGACCTCAGGGAGCCTGGGTGGCTCAGTCGGTTAAGCATCTGGACTCTTGATTTCAGCTGATGTCATGATCTCAGAATGGTGAGATTGAGCCCTGCACTGGGCATGGAGCCTCTCTCCCTCTGCCCACCCCACCCCCAAGGAAAAAAAAAAGAGAGAAGGCCTCAAAAAAGTCAGAGAAAAGACATGGTGAAGGTAGATGTTGTCACACTGAGCAGTGTCTTCCTTGGGATAGATGATCTGTGCTGACTAGGCCCAGGAAGCTTCCTTTGGTTCCTCCCTCCCTGTGACCCCTCTTTTCCTCGCCTCTGACTGCTCTATCATAGTGTCATTTCTGATAGACTTTTTAAATTCACAGCTCCCTGTTTTATCGTGTTTGCCTATCACTTGAAAATCTATATTCGTTCATTCTAATTGGGTAAAGAGTTCAGTAGTGTAGGTAGGGAGAGCTGGTTGCCATTCTAAATAGAGCAGAAGGGCTTCATTAATTAGGTGGCATTTGAACAAAACCTTAGTGGTGAGGGCTTTAGCCTTGGAGATGGGGAGATGTTTGGGTAAGAAGAGTATCTTGTTCTGTTCAGAGAAGGCCCTGTATAGCTGGTGCAAGCCTGGTATTTTCCAGAACAGCAGGAGGCTGGTCCATGAAGAAGGTGGCTGGAGATTTGAACTGGGGGGTAAGGAGCATTGGAAGAACTTTGGCTTTGACTCTGATTACATGATCTTATATCCAAACAATTTCAAAAAGTAGTAAAGATCCCAAGATCCTAGTTGCAGGGTCACATGAAGCTTGAGATGTGTGTTATTCTGTTGCTTGATTGGGGGAAATTATAGATCATTAAGATAATGTAAAAGCTTATAAGCTTTGTGAAATCTTAGTCAAGCCAAAAGCATCAGCTCAGGAATTTGTTCTATAGGAACAATTGTATAGGGAACAACTATACTTTGAGATGGTAAATACCAAACATTCAGGAAATATAACAATACTATAGAATCTTTACATTCAAGTGAATGCTTTCATCATGGTTTTTTTTTTAATAAACTTTGAAAAATTTTCAACCTGTATAAAATGTTATTGTACAGTGAACACCTGTATCCATGAATCAGGTTGTTTTAAGCCTTTTTTTTAAAAAAAGATTTTATTTATTCATGAGAGACACAGAGGCAGAGACATAGGCAGAGGGAGAAGCAGGCTCCATGCAGGGAGCCTGATGCAAGACTTGATCCCAGGACTCCAGGATCACGCCCTGAGCCGACGAAGGCAAGATGCTTAACCGCTGAGCCACCCAGGCGTCCCAGGTTGTTTCAAGTCTTACAAAAAGTCCTATAGTGTGCCAAGCAGATATTAAAGTGTGCATGTTAGATCTCTATGTACTAATGTTAAAAGATACCAACCATATATAAAGTGAAGAAAAGGTTAAAAACTATTTTTTCATAAATGTGTTTGTTGGTACCCAGGGAGAGTGCTGCTGAGTCAGGAGAGAGCGTAGGCCTTGCTTCTCAAATGATCTGTAGAGAAGGGCCAGTGGTTCTTTACCTCCACAGACAGGGCAGCTTATAAACAACGCACATTTATTTCTTATAGTTCTGGAGGCCGGGAAGTCCAAGATCAAGACACCAGCAGAGCCAAGCCCTTGTGAGAGTTCTGATTCCTAGCTGGTGCCTTCTTGCTTGTCCTCTCATAGTCGAAGAGGCTTGGGATTTCTGTGGGGCCACTTTTTAAGAACACTAATCCCATTTATGAAGGCTCTACTCTCAAGATCTACACACTTCCCAGAGGCTTCAACCTCCTAAGACCACCATATTTAGGTTAGGGTTTCAGCATATGAATTTTGGGGGGACACATTCAGACCATAGCACCTTCTGATGATTTTGTAAGGGCCAATAAAAATTAATTGCTTTCACGTGGAAAAGTGCAGCGTCTGTTTGAGATTCTCTCTCTCCCTCTCCCTCCATTCATAGGCTTGTGAGTGCTCCTCCTCTCTCAAAAATAAATCTTTGGAGGGGGATGCCTAGGTGCCTCAGCGATTTAGTGCCTACCTTCAGCCCAAGGCGTGGGCTTGGCTGGGATCCCTGGGATCGAGTCCCGTATCAGGCTCCCTGCACGGAGCCTGCTTCTGTCTCTGCCTCTCTCTCTCTGTGTGTGTCTCAAAAAAATAAATAAAATATTTTAAAAAATACATCTTTAAGGGGAAAAGTCACAAGCTCTCCTAACTGAGCCAGCCAATCTCCCCCCACTGAGTGTCTGTTCTTACATGATCACAGTAACCAACTGGGGGACAGGGGAAACACGGGATGGTGGCTCCTACCTTCATAAGGACTTTGGCTTGTACTCTTGAGTAAAGTGGGAAATATTTCACTAAGATGGGACTTAGGGGCAGCCCAGGTGGCTCAATGGTTTAGCACCACCTTTGGCCCAAGGCCTGATCCTGGAGACCCGGGATCGAGTCCCACGTCGGGCTACATGCATGGAGCCTGCTTCTCCCTCTGCCTGTGTCTCTGCCCCTCTCTCTGTGTCTCATTAATAAATAAATAAAGTCTTTTTTAAAAAAATAAGATGGAACTTAATGTGATTTACTTTTTTAAAGGATTATTTTTTTAAAAAGCTTTGTTGGAATATTCAAATGTACCCCAAAATAGAGTAGTATAATAAACTCATACACACACACATATATACATACACATCTATGTCTCCATCACCCCTTTTCAGTAAGGATCAACTCTTTGTTAATCTTGTTTTATCTATTTCCTCAAGCCTACACCATCTTCATCTCCTCACCCCACACTGGATTTCTTTTTTTTTAAATCTCAGCCAGAATGGATTACTTTTTTGTTGTTACTTTTTTTTTTTTTTTTTTTTTTTTTTATTTATGATAGTTACAGAGAGAGAGAGAGAGGCGGAGACACAGGCAGAGGGAGAAGCAGGCTCCATGCACCGGGAGCCCGATGTGGGATTCGATCCCGGGTCTCCAGGATCGCGCCCTGGGCCAAAGGCAGGCGCCAAACCGCTGCGCCACCCAGGGATCCCTGTTGTTACTTTTTTGTTGTTACTTTTACTTTGAAATGATTCAACTTAGAGAAAAGTTGCAAAAATTGTACAGAGAGTTCCCATAGACCCTTCACCTGCCTTCTGTTAGAGGCTAACTATACCATAGCATAGCTGAAAACTAAGAGATGAGCATCAGTCCCATACATTTGGATTTCACCGGTTTTTCCCACTGTGATTTTTCTCTTTCAGGACCTGGCACTACTAGATGACACATCTCCAACCTGTGACACTTCCTTAGCCTCTTCTTTTATATCTGTCAGTTGGACATTCAGGCTGTTCTCACTTTTTGGCTACTATGAGTAATGCTGCCAGGAACATTCACATATAGGGTTTGTGTTTGAGCATGTTTTCATTTCTCTTAGATATTACCTAGGAGTGGAATTGCTGGCTCCTAGGGTAATCCTGTGTTTCACCATTTCAATAGGATTACTCTTTCTTCACTTCAGAATTGAGGGGAGAAGCAGGGAGATACTCAGGAATTCAGGAGGGAGGGAAATCGTGGTGGCTCCTGATCAAGGTGGCAGCAGGGGTGATACCGGGAGTGGTTGGGATATGGCTGTATTCTGGTGTTTGAGCCAACACGCCTTCCTTAAAGGACATAGTGTCACAGAAAGACTTGTCACATTTCTTTTTTTGTGAACTACCCTTGTTTTTTGCCCTTTTTTCTGTTGTCTTAATTTCTTAGAGCCTTGTATCTGTTAGAGTTTAAAAAGTTTGGTTTTTTGTTTAGTTATTATGTTTTGACTTTGATTATGGGTATAGTTAGTTGACATACTGAAGTTTACTTTTTTTTTTTTTTTATCTTTCTTTCTTTCTCTCTCTACACCCCATATGGGACTTGAACTCTCAACCTTGAGATCAAGAGTGACATACTCTACTGACTGAGCCAGCCAGGCACCCCCAAAGTTTATTTTTATGTGGTCAAATGTAACAATCTTTTCTGATTTTTGAGTTTGTCCTAGTTAGAAGGCCTTCCCAACTCATAGGCTATGAGGAATTAAACCTTATTTTATCTTGGTAAAAACAACATATACAGACACACACAGACACACATATATATGTAGATAATATATATATTAATATAAATTTTCTATAATATATAAAACAACATATACACACAGACACATATGTAGATAATATATATTAATATAAATTTTCTATAAATTTTCTTTTTTTATAGATTTATTTATGATAGAGAGAGAGAGGCAGAGACATAGGCAGAGGGAGAAGCAGGCTCCATGCACCGGGATTCGATCCTGGGTCTCCAGGATCACGCCCTGGGCCAAAGGCAGGCGCCAAACCGCTGCACCACCCAAGGATCCCTAAATTTTCTATAAGTTGCGCTGCCATGAAAACTGTGTGAATAGCTAGTCCTTGAGTGTATGTTAACTAGAAAGTAAGCTTCAAGAAGAAGAGCCCTGTTTGTCCTAACACCAGTGCCTAGAATAGTGCCTGGCCCAGGGCAGGAGCTCAATGAACACTTGCTGATTGAATCTGTAGCAGAAAATCATAGGCATAAAATCCCGAAGGAAAGGTTATTTGCATTTGTAAATTTTTAATTTAAAAGCCCAATTTGCCCTCCACTGGGGTTCTTGTACCATGTGTTTTCTCCAATGATGCAGGAGATACCTACCTCTGGGTGCTCCCCATTCACTGGTAGGCTACTGCCCCCTGGGCCTTGGCTTCTACCCCTCCATGGAAACCCACGGTCTGCATTGAAGTCACGTCCATGTTACCACCCAGTGGTCACTCCCATGTCTTCTGCTTTATAGAACCCCTCAGCCTGCATTTTGTTGTTCATTCCCTAAAGCACTCTTGACAATGATAGTTGCTGTTTATGGCCTATCAGAGAAGATGCTAGGCGCTTTCACACCCTCACAGCATGCAGAGGACAGAGAATTGCCTGAGGCCCCCAATGTCTGAGCTCACCTTTGGCTGTCAGGTTAAAAGAAGGAGGAAACCGGGTGGTGCCTAGCCAGAGCTGCATGACTGGCTTTTTAAGGGCAGATACGATTTGGATGTACTGAAAGATTAGTAACAGGAACTCTGTACTATTAGTGTTTCCTGTGGTTATGATTCAGCTTAATCTGGAGATGATGAGTTGTTCCTCTTTCTCATCCTCTGAGCTGGGGAGCACCATATCTTTTTTTACAGGTTTTTTGTTTGTTTCTTTTTTTCTTTGTTTTTTTAGATTTTATTTATTCATGAGAGACACACAGAGAGAGGCAGAGACATAGGCAGAGGGAGAAGCAGGCTCCTCACAGGGAGCCTCATATGGGACTCAATTCCAGGACCCCAGGATCACGACTTGAGCCAAAAGCAGATACTTAGCCACTGAGCCATCCAGGCACCCCTTTTACAGTTTTTTTTTTTTTTTTAATTTTCTATTTCCTTAAGTAATGTCTACACTCAACATGGAGCTTGAACTCACGACCCTGAGATCAAGAGTTGTGTGCTCGACAGACTGTGCCAACCAGGCATCCCTATGCTGGTAGTAATTTGAGGAATGTGGGCCATCTCCTCAGTCCGATTGCTTTAGTCATGAGCACAGAGATGTTAAATACTGATGTTCATGCCTGGAAGCTCTGGAAGCCAAGAGAGGCTGGGATGGGCCTGGAGCATGTTTGTGAGCCATTGTAAGGTGAGACTCCACAGCAAGCCCATTGTTCTGACCCTGCTCTTTGAGCTGTGTTGTCTTCCCAGCCCCCTTTGGGAATAGCCTTGCCAGCTGGCTTTCAGAAGCATAGAGGCCAGGATATTTTTAGTTTAGAGAGCAGTGGTATCCAGACTGTCAGGTCCCTGAGGCCATTAATAGCTCAGGTTAGAGAAGGTAGGATGACAGCAGTCCAAGAGGGCAGCAGCTGCCTAATTGGGTCAGGCCTATTGTTATGCAGCAGGTCAGCTGCCTCCACCAGGCAGGGATTTTTGTGGAGGATGATTTTTCATATCTGCACTAGAAATCATGGACACACCTAGATAATCTTGTTTCCCTCTGCACATCACCCCTCTGGTCTTGTGGTTCCATTTTCAACCTTTGTCATCTTTTTTGGGGGGTGGGGGATGTGGGGTGAGGGAGTATATTCAGGAATTTACTCCCAGTACTACACTTTTTTTTTTTTTTCCTGGATGATACTCTTGAACTTCAAAACAGACTCCTTCCTTCACTCTGTTGGTTCAGTGTCAGTGGATAAGTTTATTTGCCAGAGTTTATGTTGCTTATTTTGTAGACTTAACACGGGGCGAGGAGGGGGTTGCGCAGAAGATGAGATTTCTAGGGCCAAGGACAGTTAATGATATAATTATGTGTATTGGGTACAATGTAATGTACCTATATATGTATTAGAGTGGGAAGAGTTATAAAAATATTTCACAAAGACAAATACCATATGATTTCACTTAAGTGTGGAATCTAAAAACCAAAACAGATGAACAAACCAAAAAAGAAACCCAAAAATACGGAGAATAGACTGATGGGTGCCAGAGGTGGTTGGTGGGAGGATGGGAAAAACGGGTGTAGGAGAGTGGAAGGGTATATAGGCTTTCAGTTATGGAATGATAAGTCAAAGGCATGGAAGGGACAGCATGAAGAATACAGTCGATGGTATCATAATAGTGTCGTATGGTGACAGATGGTAGCTACGCTTGCGGGGAGCAGAGCATAATTTATAGGGTTGAATCATTTTGTTGTACACTTGAAATATTGTCAGCTATACTTCAATAAAAAATATTTCGCTTGTTTAGAAATTATTTGAAAGTTATTGCTGGCTCTCAAAAAATAATGTATATGTCTAGTATTAGAAGTTTTCGTTAACTGGGATCCCTGGGTGGCGCAGCGGTTTGGCGCCTGCCTTTGGCCCAGGGCGCGATCCTGGAGACCTGGGATCGAATCCCACATCGGGCTCCCGGTGCATGGAGCCTGCTTCTCCCTCTGCCTGTGTCTCTGCGCCTCTCTCTCTCTGTGACTATCATAAATAAATAAAAATTAAAAAAAAAAAAAAGTTTTCGTTAACTGGTTGAGGGATCAGAGCCAAAATGTTTTCACTGACCTAAAGTATTTTTGTCAAGAGATTAAATACACAGTTTATTACTGAATTTACTAAAGAACTAGATCTTCAGGACAATGTATTCTAACATTACTAAATACATGATTATATTAGTGGTAGCTTAGCTTAAATTTTAACACAATTCTGGAAATTCTTCATCTTTCTGAACTGCTCTAAGTTTTTATACAAGGATGTACTAAAAGTGATTAGAAACTAATTTTCTTGAGAGTTGGCCCCTATTAAATGACATGTTTCTCATAATAATTAAAAAAAAAAAAAAACTGGGCAGCCCGGTGGCTCAGTGGTTTAGCGCTGCCTTCAGCCCAGGGCCTGATCCCGGGGTTGAGTCCCACATCGGGCTCCCTTCATTGAGCCTGCTTCGCTCTCTGCCTATGTCTCTGCCTCTCTCTGTGTGTGTTTCTCATGAATAAATAAATAAAATCTTAAAAAACGTTTTTTTTTAAAAAACTATGTTAATATGTATTAAAGACATATTTGAGAGGCTCCTGGGTGGCTCAGTTGCTTAAGCATTTGCCTTAAGTCTCAGAGACTTGGGATTGATATACGTGTATATATATATGTATATGTATGTATGTATATATACACATATATATCACATATATATATACATACATATATAGATATACACACACACATATATATATATGAAAATGCTCCCATTTCAGGAAAATGTTCATTCTTACTGCATTTCAAGTTGGTAAAATAAATAGAAGGTTTGAAAGAATGTGCTTTGGAAAGTTAACTTGAAAGAACTATCTAGGGGATCCCTGGATGGCTCAGCGGTTTAGGGCATGATCCTGGAGTCCCGGGATCGAGTCCCGCATCAGGCTTCCTGCATGGAAGGAAATGCCTGTGTCTTTCCCTCTGCCTCCCTCCCACCCCCGTCTCTCATGAATAAATAAATAAAATCTTTAAAAAAAAAAAAACTGTCTTAAAAAAAGCTGTCTAGAGAATTTGGTTAGATTTTTGACTCCGTGAGGTTTGAAGATTTTACTTATTTGAAAGAGAGGAGGAGAGAGAAAGTGCATGCACATGAAAGAGCAAGAGTGGGGTGAGGGACAGAGGGAGAAGCAGACTCCCTGTTGAGCAGGGAGCATGATTTGGTGGGCTCTATCCTGGGGCACTGGGGTCATGACTTGAGCCAAAGGCAGCTGCTTAACTGAGCCACCCAGGCACCCCAACTTGGTAAGCTTTGAAAGTACATTTGATCCTTGAACAATGGTGGGTGTTAGGAGTGCAGACCCCTGTGCAGTTGAAAATCCATGTATAAATTTTGACTCCTGGGCAGCCCCGGTGGCACAGCGGTTTTAGCGCTGCCTGCAGCCCAGGGCGTGATCCTGGAGACCCTGGATCGTGTCCCGTGTCGGGCTCTCTGCATGGAGCCTGCTTCTCCCTCTGCCTGTGTCTGCTTCTCATTCTCTCTATGTGTCTCTATGAATAAATAAATAAAATCTTTAAAAAATAAATAAATAAATTTTGACTCCTCAAAAATCTAACTTACCAATAACAGTCAACATATATTTTGTGTCATATGCTGTATTCTTAGAAAAAAATAATATAGAAAAAAGAAAGTGTTATTATCAAAAGGGAAAGAAAATACATTTTACAGGATGTACTGTATTTGTTGAAAAAGACATGCATGTAAGTGGACCTGTGCAGTTCACAACCATGTGTTCAAGGGTCAGCTGTATTGAATTGTAGCCAGAATCCACACTTAATAAAATAAGATTGCACCTCATAAAAGTTCTCATCACAAGAAAAAATTGTAATTATGTGTGGTGATGGATGTCAACTTATGGTGAGTAATCATTTTGTAATATATACAAATATTGAACCTTTATATTGTACACCTGAAACTAATGTTATGTCAGTTAGATCTCATATTTGTGAGATATAAAATTGCATCTAACATCTGTGTATTGCTTTAGGGATCCCTGGGTGGCGCAGCGGTTTGGCGCCTGCCTTTGGCCCAGGGCGCGATCCTGGAGACCTAGGATCGAATCCCACATCAGGCTCCCGGTGCATGGAGCCTGCTTCTCCCTCTGCCTGTGTCTCTGCCTCTCTCTCTCTCTCTGTGACTATCATAAATAAATAAAAATTAAAAAAAAAAAATTTAACATCTGTGTATTGCTTTATACTGTTCAGATACATTTTTATCAGTTCTGTAGAGTAATGGTCACATTTCTATTGGTAAAAAGTTTTGAGCATGCCCTACAGATATACGGAGATGTATGTTTTTATAAATTGTATCTTTTGCTCCACCAAAATAAGGTATATATTGTAAAGCAGAAAAAGTTAAAAGAGGAATGAAATAAAATGAACTAGACAAAGATGATTTGGTATTCTCTCCCTCACTCCTTGAGGTAGTGTCACCCCATCTAACAACTGCTGGACTAGAAGATCATTTAGAGTTTATCTGGAGCTAAGTTGTTTGTGCAAGAAGCACATCTAACCACCCTCTTTCTGAAGCACTCAATGCTGTTGGCATCTGTGACATGGCGTTTCCTGAGGTGCTCTGAGTCTTCTTGGTGGCTGGGGAGCCCTCGCTAGATCTTGGAGATCCTGGCCTTCTGTACCCCACTGTCTTCTTTTTATCCACCTTTCCAAAGCTGGTGACTTCAGAATCTAGGTCCCCAACTCTGACATCACTCTTTGAGCTAACAACTTTACTCATAATCAAAATGCATTCCCAGTTCCCGCAGCCAAACTCTCTGTGTCCCTATCTGAGCCATTTGACATCCCTCCAGACCTGCTGCTCCTCTCTGTTCTCTGTTAATGATGCCTTTGCTACCCAGAAGTGACAGCCACCTTTCTAACCTGTTGGCCACCAACTGGAAAAATACTTTGTCTCTCCTCTTCTTTCCTGTACCATTGGAATAGCCTCCTCATTGGAAATGTGCTTCCTTTTAGCCACCACACTACAGCCAGGTAATTAATCCAAAGGGCAGACCTGGCCAAACACCCCTTGGTGGCTCTGCATCGCCGCGGATGTCATCACACTCCTCAAGCTGCAGCCACTGCCTCTCATTAGACCTGGTTGGCTTCCTGGCCCCCCATCCCTTCACTCGCTTTGCTTCTGTGTCAGCCTCCAGTAATTCTTGTTTTTCTCTTTGAGTGTAGTCTCAATTTTTAAAAAAATGTAACACGTATACACTCACCTAGCTTGGAGTCTCTGAGCTCCCCTAGTTAGAGAAACTGCAGCTTCCTGACCCCCATCTCTCTGTCCCCGCAGCCAGGCCTCAGCTACAGCTGGTTCTCCTTGTGCATATTCCTCTGTCCCTGAACTGCATGCTTGTTGCTCCCTGACTCTTCACTCAGGCTTTGTCTTTGTATTACTCTGGGAAATGAGCTCCCAGGCTCCTGTCTCACATCCCACATTTCCAGCCTCCCTTTCTCCCAGCAGAGTTGTGTTTTTTCGTTAGATGGCTCTTCCTTCAGGTGGCCTCTTAGAAAAATTATTAAATAGAGTTTATGCATTTCTTTATTTTTTATGTTTAATGCCCTGGGATTATGTTTTTTTTTTTTAATTTAAGATTTTTATTTATTTATTTATGAGAGAGACAGGGGGAGAGACACAGGCAGAGAGAGAAGCAGGCTTCATGCAGGGAGCCCAATGTGGGACTCGATCTCAGGACTTTAGGTTCATGCCCCGGGCTGAAGGCAGGCACCCAACCGCTGAGCCACCCAGACGTCCCTGGTTGGTTTTTGAAAGGACACGGGTCAACTTTTCTTTTTTTTTTTAAAGATTTTATTTATTTATTCATAGAGACAGAGAGAGAGAGAGAGAGAGAGAGAGGCAGAGACACAGGCAGAGGGAGAAGCAGGCTCCATGCAGCGAGCCTGATGTGGGACTCGATCCCTGGTCTCCAGGATCACACCCCGGGCTGCAGGCAGTGCTAAACCTCTGCGCCACTGGGGCTGCCCTTTTTTTTTTTTTTTTTTTTTTTAAACTCAGTTAATGAACTAATGAGATGTTAGAATCAGTTTAAGGGAGAATTTAGACAAATCAAGCACACACGTAATCAGGAAGGCCAAATGGGTATAAAACTGGTCAATAAAAATAAAACTAAAAATAAAACTGGTCAGTATCACAGGCAATAATCAGTTGCCTAGACAAAATTTTTATTTCTTTGGATGAGAAATCTTTTGCCTTCCTCTCACATTTCCTACAACTCAGAGGGTTGTAAAGCAGCTTGGAGATAGGGTCAAGGCTCCATAAATTTAGGTAACTCAGGGACTCACTGGACAGCATGCCCAATCAACTTGTGGTTTGTCAACCTCAGGGCCCTTTCACAGCCTTTCCTGACACATCTTCCCCGCTGGAGACATAATGATATCAAAGAAAGATTATTCTTGGTCACAGAAAAAGGCTGGTCCCATTAGGGTTCCAAGTACAGTGAGAGTGTTAACCATCTGGTCACCTTGAATTTGCTCTTAAATGACCATTGAAGTCACAAATCAACTTCTGTCCTGAAGTTTTCAATGTAGAATCTCAGACTGGGCTTTCAAAAGCCTCTATTATTTGCTAGTCTGAGAGTGGGGAGCTAAGCCCAAGAACCTTTCTCTAGCATATTTACTTATACCTATAAATTCGGGTGAATTCTTCCCTTATCAAGGCTCTAGAATTTGCTGAGGTTCCTGATATGGCAGCCAGTGATCTTCCTTACCTCCCTGATGCTGCAGTGTTACATGCCAGGACCCTCCATGCTGGTTTTTCCTGGAAGGGCTTTGTGGGCATTAGATCCATAAATAAAGTTGACCTTGATTCCTTAAAAGTAGCTGGTCATGCTTGAGTCACTGAGAAGCATTCTCAAATAGGACACATCAGGTAGGGCCTTGGTCTGCATGATCAAGTCATCCAGTTACATCGTGATTAAAGAGAGGACAATCAATCCTGATTATTGAACCTACAGAAATAACTAAATAGCTGTGAAACGTACAAACCCTAAGAATGTTCATTTTTCATATTTTTAGGAAACGCTGAATTAATAATGTACTTTTTTTTTTAAGTATGTTCTTTTTGTTGTGATCTCTGATTGGTAGGTTATCATCTGTTTTCTGTCAAAATGTAGGAATCCTTGGTAACAGAAACTGTTAAAGAGATCTTCATATTTGTTCGGAAATACCTGGTGTGTGTACGCTCTTTTAAGACTCCGTCTTCGTAATAATACCTTAATTTGATTATCTCTTCCAGGTTCATATTGAGATCCATTGAAGGCCTTCTGCTGACCCTCGTGTGGTCAAGTCTCCACATCAGAGAACACACAGCATGAGGGACAGAGTCGGGGCTCTGGACACTTGCCTCGGGAAGGTGAAGGGGGTGGGAGAGGACTCAAACAGGCTGCTGTATGGACTTGGAAGAGCACAGGGGGAGAGCCCTTGTCCGTCAGGTATACCTTCCTCTTCCTGGATGCATACATCTGTGGTTGATGTGGATGGAAATTCACAAAATGAGGAGTTATCAGTGGAAATGAAAAATGCTCTCAGTGAGACCAGCCTCTTGCTCCTCAATGGCAATAAAGTGCTTCCATGTTTGAAAGAATCATTAAGAAGAAATTCAGCTTCCGTTGCGGCTCAGAGCAAGACTCTGGATCTGTTCTGTGCTCCTGCAGAAGAGTATTTGGCTGGGGTGTCCTGTGGTGTGAGGGACTGGCTGGGAGGGGGGCCAAGGGCAATCAACAGCCACAGAGGATGGTGCCACAAAGGAGAGCCTTGGGGGTTAGGACTACTGTGCTGTCAGAAAAGATTAGAAATGGGGATTTCTGAGGAGGAACCGCCAAGTGCTCTGCCAGAAGGGCCAGGCCTCGAGTTGGAACTGTCTTGCTTGCATTTCGTCCTGTCTACACTGTTGTACGCATGCCCTGAAGTTTTCCTGAATGATGAGACAAAATGTGTTTTCCTTGGCCATTTAGAGCCTGTGTTTTCAGAGCAAACAGTAGAAAACAAGAAAATGCTTTCAAGTATAAAAAGTACCTCAAACCATCTGCAGATAACACTGGGGTTACTGGCTCTACCAGCTTTTGAAGTAGCAAATCCATTATGCCATAGTTAAGGTACAAGCAGAACAATAAAAATAGTGAGATTAATTTTAAAAGTTGTCTTACAATGATTGCTTTCACACTGAGTCTGGATGCCAACAGGGCAGCCATGAAGTTCCTGCTTCAGTTTGTATGATCAGATGAACTCATGGGAAGTTGGTTGATATAAGAGGAGATTTTTGAACATGTTTTATCTTGTGCTTGAAAGACATTCAATATTGGGATACCTTTTCAATAACATTAATACATCCTATATAAATGTCAGGTTACAATGTAAAGATTTAACAAAATTCTTTATGTATCTTCAGCATTCATTCTAAAGGGCTACTGTCCCAGATACTGTCTCCTTAGACTGTCTGATCATCAGGTGGAAGTGCCTGTTTATGTACAAGTCAGCTCCTCCCTACTTGCTCTCAGCCCTGCTGATGTGATTGTGAGCTGCCACCATTTCTGCATTCTGTAGAATTTCGGTCAGCAGCAAAATTTGATTTTTGTCATATCCCTTTCCTTCCCCTTGAAACCCAGTTTAAATGGTGTCCTTATGGTGAAAGTTGAAATATTCAATGTCCTTTTAGTATAATCCTTTCTCAAACACGGAGCCCTAGCCCTGTCACCTGAAATAAAACAAGATTGAGACCATCTGCTGTAGCTCAGGTAGGTAGGGGGAGACAGTATTTCCCCTGTAGAATGTTTCCAGTTTCCAGGAGCGGAGGTATCTCTTACACTAGCCTTTTTTCTGAGGTAACCCCTCTGGTTGTTGAGAATTCCAATCAAGGTCACCTCAGAGCATGAGTTTTTAAGGAGTCCTAAAGTAAGACAACCATTTTCGGGGTTACTCATTGCCTCTCTCCATTTGTGTCCTAAATTACTCTGCCGTGTGCTATTTTAGTGTTTTGGGAAAATGAAAAATAAAACGTGTTATTTAGCATAATAAGTGTCTTATTTTCTGCGTGTAGTCTTGATTCACCTTGTCATTTATCAATGCGGTCTTCCTCTTACTGAAAGTCTTTTAGCACCAGTCCAAGTAGGCTGCTCACTTAGAAGACCAGAAGCAGAGCTTGAAAGACAATCTGCGAAGCCAGGTCAGAACTCTACTCTCACTTTCCTCCCAGGACATAGTTAGAATGTGTTGTGATCCTCTGGGGTGGTGCTCACTGTGATAGCGGCCAGTGTAAAGGACACTGTCCGGGTTAGGGGTGGGTGGGGGTGAAAGCCCTGCTTAGTGGACCCTCTGTTTGGGGTCATGATGGATGATGTGAGGACACAGAGAAATGTTTTCTTGTCAAGCCATCCCCTCTTTCTTCTTCCTTTTTTTTTTTTTTTTTGTCTTTTTTAAACTAAGTCTGTTCCTTTGGGATAGAACTTTCTGGGATCCATCGACTGTTTTATTTATTTTGTAAATTGCAAGTACATAAATTTCAACCAGTTGCAAAGAACAAATACGGAATTCTCTAGTATCAGATGCTAAATAATTTTTAAAAAAAATAAATTTAGAATGTCTTCACATGGCCATATTAAAATAAGCTTTTTTTTTTTTTTTTTTTTTTTCTGAATGTCACTTTGGGGGAATGCTCGCGTTAGCAACTTTTTTCTTTGATTTTTTAATACACATATACTTGACCAAAATTTTTCCTTTTGACCCTGTGTCCAGTTCCTGTTTGAAGACAATCTCCTATGGAAAGTTCTAGAGTGGAGAGGTGATATAAATTCACTATATAAAGTTTCTTAAAAAAAATAAAGTTTTTTTTTTTTTTTTTTAAGATTTTATTTATTCATGAGAGACAGAGAGAGAGGCGGAGAAGCAGGCTCCGTGCAGGGAGCCCGACGTGGGACTCAATCCCGGGTCTCCAGGATTACACCCTGGGCTGATGGCGGCACTAAACTGCTGAGCCACTCGGGCTGGCCTAAGGTTTCATGACTTTATAAAATAAGGCCTTCAATAAACATTTTTATTCTTGAGGCAATTAGTATAGAAATAGGATATTCTTTCAGATAAATTATTTCTGTGATTGAATTATAAAAAGGATAAATCTTTAAAGTTTTAATTTTCCAGTTTACAGTGTAATGTTAATTTCAGGTTCAATTAATCTAGTGATTCAGTACTTCCGTATGTCACCTGGTCACGACAGGTGCACTCCTTAATCCCCATTACCTATTTAACCACCCCCCACCCCCTCATCTCTGGTAACCATCAGTTCTTCATAATTAAGAGTCACTTCTTCGTTTCTTTTTCTCCCCCCTTTGTTTCTTAAATTCCACTTACAAGTGAAATACCTGTCTCTGATTTAAATTTTGCCTAGCATAATACTCTCTAGCTCCATCTGTGTCATTGCAAATGGCAAGATTTTACTTTTTATGTCTAATATTTCATTATGTATACACACATATATACACACACACCATATCTTTATCCATTCATCAATTGATGGACACTTGGACTGCTTCCATATCTTGGCTATTGTAAATAATGCTGCTATAAACATAGGGATGCATGTATTCTAAAAGGGAAAGTCATTTGAAATTTTTTAGGTGTATCATTTTGACAATGAAAACAGGCAAGTTTGCTTTAGAAGTTTATATATAGGTTTTGGTGTTTTGTTTTTATGGATTCTGTTCTTAAGGATTGGACACAATCATTTTAAACTTAGAAGCTCTTCCCCATAGTACAAAATCTTGGACTTGGTTTTTCACATTTGGCAATCATAATTTTTAACATTGGAATGAACAGTGAGATGTTGAAGTGATTATGAAGTTGCAAGCCCATAAATGAGAAATTAAGAAACTTGCATTTAAATCAATCCTTATTGCAGGACTACTGGTTTTGTAAACAAGGCATGTATTATTTGGAACTTTCTGTAAATCAGTGTATTCAAAAATTCACACAGACTATTTGCTGTAGTTTCACATAGAAAAAGAAATGTACTATAGAATTCTCCCTATATTCTCCCCTAGATAATTTAAAAATTCTCCTTTTTAAACCACGCAGATAGCTAGATTTAAGGGGTCTCCTAAACAAGCTAGATGAGCTCAGAGCTAGAAACTGCCTTTTAGCACTGGTTAGTGGTGGAAGCTTTGAAACACACCCCATCTGTATGATACATTCAGTGCAGACGTGAAGTTAGAGACCTGGAATTTTTAATTTTTAAAAAACTTAATGGGATACCTGGGTGGCTCAGGGGTTGAGCACCTGCCTTCCGCCCAGGGTATCCTGGGATTGAGGCCCACATCGGGCTTCCTGTAGAGAGCCTGCTTCTCTCTGCCTATGCCTCTTCCTCTCTCTCTCTCTCTCTCTGTCTCTCATGAATAAATAAATAAAATCTTAAAAAAAAAAAAAAAAACCACAGGCCTGAGCAGGGTGGGGGAGGGGCAGAGGAAAAGGGAGAAGCAGATTCCTCCTTGAGCAGGCAGCCCCATGCAGGACTTGGTCCCAGGACTCTGAGATCATGACCTGAGCCAAAGGCAGACACTTAACTGACAGCCACCCAGGCTCCTGAGAGACCTAGGATTTAATAGGATCATTGCTTCTACTTGGCTCCTCTTTGCTTCTTAAATGTTAACTCATTTTTCCAAAATTATTTTTATCAAAAGTTGATCAATCAGGTCAATTAAAAAGTCATTTGTGAGGCAGCCCGGGAGGCTCGGCGGTTTAGCGCCGCCTTCAGCCCAGGGTGTAATCTTGGAGTCCCGGGATCGAGTCTCACATCAGGCTCCCTGCATGGAGCCTGCTTCTCCCTCTGCCTGTGTCTCTGCCTCTCTCTCTCTCTGTGTCTCTCATGAATAAATAAGTAAAAATTTCTTTAAATGATAGAATCATTTGTGCTTCAAACTCTGCACAAAATCTGAGCTGTACATTGGATTGACTGAAATTTGGAAGAGACTGTTGGCAAAGGGACTTGCTGCTTAGGATAGGCCATCTTCACAGATACATGTTTTCTGGAACAAATGACCCACTCATTGGGGCTGAGGAGTCCTTCAGTCCTATGTGTTCTGGTAAACAGATCTGTTATTTACAGGAGCAAGAGCAGGCTTCACTGCAGTTTTGCTCTGGTAGTGTCTTGAGCAGCTCTTTACAGTTAATTTTTCAAAGTGTTTAGTTACATAACAATATAGAGTGTTTCTAGGCAGCTGTGCCTCACCACAGTATTGACAAGAGAATTCTCCAATTAACTGATTAATGCTATCAGTTTTTTTAAGGCAGTGGATTTATATCCTGTTTTCCCATCTCTTGCCCACTAAGGGGTCTTTTTCTGCTCTCAGAAAATGAGTGATTTGTTTGAAGATTAGGGAATAGGATCTTTAAAAAAAATTTTTTTTTTTTTTAATTTGAGAGAGAGAGAACAAGCATAAACGGAGGAGAGAGGGAGGGGGAGAAGCAGGCTCTTCACTGAGCAGGGAGCCTGATTTGGGGCTCGATTCCAGGACTCTGAGATCATGACCTGAGCCAAAGGCAGATGCTTAACCGATTCAGCCACTGAGGCACCCCTCGGCTTTTTTTCTTTTTTAAGATTTATTTATTATAGAGATAGCAAGGGGGGTGAGGAGCACAGGGAGAGAGACAAGCAGACTGCACTGGGCACAGAGCTGGATGTGGGGCCTGATCTCAGGACTCTGAGATCATGACCTGAGCTGAAATCAAGGGGGTGCTTAACTCACTAGACCACCCAGGTGCTGCTAGGCTCTGTTTTCTAACTTGAGAAGCTTACCTCCTGTTAAACTGAAGTCAGCCAGCACTCTTAACTGCCGCTGCTTAGTAAGATGACTTGGAGGAAGCGTGTCTCTCTTTGCTCCTTTTTTTAAATTATTATTAAGATTTTACCTATTTATTCATGAGGGACACAGAGAGGCAGAGACATAGAGGGAGAAGCAGGCTCCATGTAGGGAGCCCACTGTGGGACTTGATCCTGGGACCCCAGGATCATGCCCTGGGCTGAAGGCAGGCGCTAAACCACTGAGCCACCCAGGTGTCCCTCTTTCTGCTCCTTTGACATCGGTTGATGTATCGAGAGAACCAATAGGATGTAAAGATAGTCCTTAGAGGAATTGGCCCTTGTGATAATGAAGGCTGAGAAGTCCCACCATCTGCTGTGTGTATGCTGGAGAATGGGAAAGTCAGTGGGGAAGGCCTGCCAGCTCTGCAAGCTGATGGTGCTCCCAGTTCGAATCTAAAGGCCCAAGAACTAGGAACACAATGTCTGAAGGCAGCAGATGGATGTCTCTGCTCAAGCGAAGAGGGAGCTAAAGTGCCCCTTCTCCGCCTCCTTCGATTCAGGCCCCAAGCTGGTTGGATGATGCCCACCCACATTCGTGAGGGCGCTCCATCCTCAATCTATCAATTCTTTTCTGGAAGTGCTCTTACAGACACACCCAGAGATAATGTCTTACCAGCCATCCTGTGTCCCTCAGCTCAATCAAGTTGATGTAAAACTAACCATCACTGTCGTACAGCTGCCTCTTGTCAGCTGAGTTCTCGGACATCCTGAAGTGTCTGGTTTCTGTGGGACACTCACAGGGATGCCATAGCTAGGGCATTTCTGGTCACCACTGCTCCTGCTCAAAGACTTGATTAAGGACTCACAGTTGTTCAGAAAAACCTGCTTATTGTAGGAGAGTGATCTGGAAAAGGAGGGCTGTTGTCTTATTCTCACTACAGGTGCTTTGTCCTGTATGTGGCAAGTGCCAGCAGACACATCTGAATTCATCCAGAAATCGAGAACACAGCAGTGAGGGGCATACCCTCCTTCTGCCACCTTGTGCCCCAGCACCTGGAGCCACAGAAGTGGTAAAAAAAAAAAACTATAGCATTTCACTCTCAAACTTGACCTTGTCTACTTCATTACTCAGATTCATAACAGAGGGAGCCTTTGTTTTTTTTTGTTTTTGTTTTTGTTTTTTAATTTGGCAGAGATAGCACAATCAGGTGGACTGAGAAAGGGAGAGGAAGAACCAGGCCCCCACTGAGCAGAGAACCTGGTGTGGGGCTTGATCCCAGGACTCTGGGATCATGACCTGAGCCAAAGCAGATGCTCAACCAAATGAGCCACCCAGGTGCCCCAGGAGCCTTGGGTTTTAGTGTGTTGGGACAAGGGTGATCCAGAAAAAGGGATGAAAATGCCCAGTTCATTCCAGATGAGAAACAATTAGGCCAAGGAACCTGCTCCTGTGAGTAACACACCCTAGGGCTTAAAGCATCCTTTCTCAGCAAAATGCATCGTCTTTTTCAGTTTCAGTATTTTAATATGGCTATTAGCATGACCAAGAAGACCTGGGTTTTCTTTTAAAACCTGTTCATTGGGGGATCCCTGGGTGGCTCAGCGGTTTGGTGCCTGCCTTTGGCCCAGGGTGTGATCCTGGAGCCCGGGGATCGAGTCCCACCTCGGGCTCCTGGCACGGAGCCTGCTTCCTTCTCCCTCTGCCTGTGTCTCTGCCTCTCTCTCTCTCTGTGTGTGTGTCTATCATAAATAAATAAATAAATATATAAATAAATAAATAAAAACAACCTGTTCATTGGGACACTTGGGTGGCTCAATCAATGAAGCATCTGCCTACAGGTCAGGTCAAGATATCGGGGTCCTGGGATCGAGTCCCATGTTGGGCTCCCTGCTCAGCTGGGAGTCTGCTCCTTCCTCTCCCCCACTCCCTGCTTGTGTGCTCTCGCTCTCTCAAAAATATTTTTTAAAAAACCTGTTCATTGATACAGGGCTTTTTTTTTTTTAAGGTACCCTTTATTTTTGTACATGTGAGGGGCATTGTATATTGCACTTTGAGTTGGCTGATGAGGTCAAATGTGTGAAAATGTCAAGTGGTTCCTTTGTTATTTTAAATGATTTTTATTATTTTTAAGTAATCTCTACAGCCAAACTGGGGCTCCAATTTACAATCCCCAGATCAGGAGTTGCACGCTCCACCGAATGAGCCAATCAGACACCCCAAGTCTTTATTTTGTGGCCTTTACTAATCTGGGTGCATTTCAATGGCACATTTTCATCTCCCTCTGAAGGTGGACAAGTGAATGGGATACTCCTGTGGAGTATCCAGTGGATGGGGTACTCCTGCCTTGACACTGTGTATTTAGTCAACTCCAGGGTAATTTGAATGAGCTGTCTAACTGGGGGGGAATGAATGGGGTGTGAAGCAAATCCCCCCCTTTCCGCGGCCCTCCCCCGGCCTTTGTGAGGCTCACTTTTGCCACAAGAGGGAGCCATATGTTCACATAGGGAGTGTCCCTACAGGCAAGAACTTGGGGTTTTCTTTTCTGTTTATCCAAATTCAAACTCAAGGGGATCCCTGGGTGGCGCAGCGGTTTGGCGCCTGCCTTTGGCCCAGGGCGCGATCCTGGAGACCCGGGATCGAGTCCCACGTCGGGCTCCTGGTTCATGGAGCCTGCTTCTCCCTCTGCCTGTGTCTCTGCCTCTCTCTCTCTGTGACTATCATAAATAAATAAATAAAAATTTAAAAAAAAAACAAAAAAACAAATTCAAACTCAAAAACTAGGGATCCCTGGGTGGCGCAGCGGTTTGGCGCCTGCCTTTGGCCCGGGGCGCGATCCTGGAGACCCAGGATCGAGTCCCACATCAGGCTCCCGGTGCATGGAGCCTGCTTCTCCCTCTGCCTGTGTCTCTGCCTCTCTCTCTCTCTGTGACTATCATAAATAAATAAAAATTAAAAAAAAAAAAAAACAAACTCAAAAACTAATATAAAAATGTTGTACTTAATCCAGTTCAATGTGGTTTGTTAAGCTCAATGAGAGTGATTTATCAAGCCTTAACAAGATTTAGCTCTTTAACTCAATACCTATAGATGGTGCTTTAAAACAAGAAGATAAATGTGTTAGATAAATTAATTTGGTGAGTTTATTTTTATTTTTTATTTTGGAAACTGACTTTCAGTATGAAACCACATTTTCTTTTTTCTTTTCTCTCTTTTTAAAGTAAGCTCCATCTGAATGAATGAATGAATGAATGAATGAATGAATAAATAAATAAATAAATAAATAAGTAAATAAGTAAATAAATAAATAAAGTAAGCTCCATGCTCAGCACGGAGCCCAAAGCAGGGCTTAAACTCACAACCCTGATATCAAGACCTGAGCCAACATCAAGAGTTGGACACTTAACTGACTGAGCCCCCCAAGATGCCCCTGAAATCACATTTTCCCACTGTATTGAGAAGCCCGTGGGTTTTGTTCTGAGGGGGCTTCTCAGAGAATTCACTTCTGCCCAGGGCTACACACAGCCTCCTGGGGCAGCTGAGCCCCAACAGATCCCTTCAGCTTGGTGTGGTGTGGGTCTGTGCTGACTCAGCTTGGGCCACAGTGGGCTTGTCCTGAGCCTAACCCACCTATGAGAGCCTCTTGGGAGACCCCGATGGGGAAATCTGCCACAGGAACGAGTCAGATTTTCACAACAGAAACCCTAGATTTCTTTCGTGGCTCATAGTGAAATGCTTTTAAAATGTCAGAATCTGTTAAAATATTGGGAAATACTATTGTTCTGTAACATCAGTGAAATATTCCTCCTTCCAGTGCCTTTTTGTAAAAGATCTCTCAGAGAATTTTCTTAAATGATTAATTGTGATAATCGAGTACATATAAATAGCATATAAACTATTTGATTTCTTGGAAATGTTCTGAGTACCACTTAGGACTTACTAAAATAAAGCAGTTTGTTTGAATAAACTCCAGGCTTCCTCTTGTTAGATGTTTCCGTTTTATTCTCTTGGGGAAAAATTGCTAGGATTTTGCTCCCTCTCTCCTGCTTGATTCAGAATGTAGTTATTCAGAGCTGCTCACATACATTTTGCAGGGTCACAAAACCTGGCATGAGTTTCTTATAAAACTTTTCATGTCATGAAGCTCATTTTTAAAATAAATTTTACTTATTTATTCATACGAGACACAGAGATGGAGGCAGAGACACAGGCAGAAGGAGAAGCCGGCTCCATGCAGGGAGCCCGATATGGGACTCGATTCTGGGATCAGGCCCTGAGCTGAAGGCAGATGCTTCAACAGCTGAGCCACCCAGGAGTCCCATGAAGCTCATATTTTTATGCACATGGTTCATCATATCTGCTTATTTAGAATGACGATGTTTTATTAAAAGAGAAACTAACAATAATGTCCTAACCCCAAAGAACCATCAGGCAGTTGATCACTTTGATAGCTAATAGCCATTCACTGAGCTCCCACCCCTGCCCAGTGAAGAGACAGTGACCGCCCGTGGAACACTCTCTTAAACCTTCAGAATGATCCTGAAACACAGTGGTTCTCATTTCAGTGTTTGAGGACACAAAGATGAGATAGCATAGCCGGTAACTGGCAGAATTATGATTTAAACAGTTTGCTGGATGTGGTTTATTTTTCATGTTTTGTTTTGTTTTGTTTTTCCTGGTCACTTCCTTTCAAGATAGTCATTCAACATCCAGGAAGTATTCACTGGGTGCCTACTATGTACCAGGCATCCTCATAGGTGTTGGAGACAGAGCAGAAAGTAAAACCAAGCCCCAATGGCGCCTGGTTGGCTCAGGTGGTAGAGGATATGACCCTTTTTTTTTTTTTTTTGGATATGACTCTTGATCTCAGAGTTGTGAGTTCAAGCCCCATGTGGGATGTAGAGATTACTTTCCTTAAAATAAAATCAAGCCACTATCTTTGAGCCCAGCAGTTCAGATTGGTTCCTTATTAAGTAATGAGCAAAAGAAGTGAGGTAAAAGCAGGTATGCGTGGGGAAGTGGAAAGGTCTTTGCTGTTATAAAAGTGCTGATATTTGCTTTTTGACCAGATTGTGAAAATGAGAAAGATCACAACAAAGAATTAAAGTTTTGTCTGCTAACTGCTTGGTATTGACAAGGTCTCTAAGGATTAGAGCCAGATCCCCTAACTGTGTATTGAATCTTTTCTAATCTCTGGCTGCATTGCCCAGGTCAGCCTCAGGCTTTTCTACTGATTGTCCAAGACTTAAAAACAAAAAACAAGAACAAAAAAACAACTTAAATGAATCTAAAATTATGAAAATTATGCCGGGGCTATCCCATTCAGTAGCTCCTACCACACATGTGACTACTTAAAAATAATTAAAATAAATTAAAAAAAAAATCCAGTTCCTTACTCATACCAGCCACCTTTTAAGTCGTTAGTTTCTACATAGCTCACGGCTATGGCAGCGGAAGCTCAGAGAAAGGACATTTCTATCGTGGAAATATTCTGTTGGACACAAGGTATGTCACAGATGTGCTTGTGACAATTTTGCTTTTTTTTTTTTTTAAGATTTTATTTACTTATGAGAGACACAGAGAGAGAGAGAGAGACAGAGACAGAGACAGAGACACAGGCAGAGGGAGAAGCAGGCTCCTCAAGGGGAGCCCAACTCAGGACTCAATCCCGGGACTCCAGGATCACGCCCTGGGCCAAAGGCAGGCCCTAAACTGCTGAACCACCCAGGGATCCCTGACAATTTTGCTTCTTCAGGATATGAAGACCTTTAACATATTGGAGTGCATGACTTTAATTGTAACCCTCCCCCCCCATCAAACTAAGACAAAAACACTATTCTCTTGAAGTGAGGAGGAAAGGGATCACCAGTTTGCACATGATTTTCTGTAAGCTGTTGCTCTACAAGAAGGGATTGTCTTAGTCTCTTACTTTTTATTGTATTCATGAGTGTATTAGGGTTTTGTGGAGAAACTGAATCAATAGCGTACAGAGGCATAAAAGAGATTTATGATGGGAATTGGCTTATGCAACCATGGAGGCTGAGACATGCCACGATATGCTGCTCTCTGCAAGCTGGAGAAAACCAGGAGAGCCAGTGATAGAACACTCCAAGACCAGAACACTCAGAGACCAGAAGCAGGAGCCCTGGGATCTGAGGACAAGAGAAGATGCATGTCACAGCTCAAGAAGAGAGAATTTGTGAAGTGCCTGGGTGGCTCAGTTGGTTAAGCATCTGCCTTCAGTTCCTGTCATCGTCTTAGGGTCCTGGGATCCAGCCCTGCAGCGGGCTCCCTGCTCTCTGGGGAGTCTGCTTCTCCCTCTTCCTCTGCCCTCCTCTCCACTCCTGTGCTCTCCCTTACATAAATAAATAAAGTCTTAAAAAAAAAAAAAAAGAATTTGCCCTTCCTCTGCCTTTTTGTTCTATTCAGGCCCATGCTGCCTGCCCACATTGGTTTGGGAAGATCTTTATTAGTCTATTGATTCAAATGCTAATCTCTTGGGAAACACCCTTACCAGACACACCCAGAAATAATGTCCTGCCAACTCTGGGCATCCTTAGTCCCGTCCAGTTGACACATAAAATGAACCATCACAGCGAAGCACTTCATGCCCCCGAGATCAAGAGTCCTGTGCTCTACTGATTGAGCCAGTCAGGCTTCCCTCTCTGAAAGGAAGATGTGAAAATTTAACACAGTGGCAACTACATGGAAGTTCCGTGACACAAGTTCTAGTGGCATCCTCTCTGTCTTTATATGATTCTGTATATTTAAAAATATGTTTTAAAATGTAGAACCCGTGGACCCTCTCAGTTAAGTCCTAACCATTTTATTGTCCTGTGGCAATTGGTTTTAAAGTCTCTTTCAGGGATCCCTGGGTGGCGCAGCGGTTTGGCGCCTACCTTTGGCCCAGGGCGCGATCCTGGAGACCCAGGATCGAATTCCACGTCAGGCTCCCGGTGCATGGAGCCTGCTTCTCCCTCTGCCTATGTCTCTGCCCCTCTCTCTCTCTCTCTCTCTGTGTGACTATCATAAAAAAAAAAAAAAAAAAAAAAAAGTCTCTTTCAACCCCGCACCTTTTGAAAAACTGTCACCTATAAGACTGTCGCCCTGGCTGGTGATTTTAGGGAAGAAGGGTGCACTGTGATTTAGCACACTCCCAAGCAAAAACAGACACAGGTTGAAAGCCTGACTTTGGCCCTGGTCATGGGACTTGAAATGATTCATGAGAACATCCTGTATGGCCCCTCTCTAGAGCCACTTGGGGACTCAAGCCGTGAGAGAGGACAGCCTGAGGAATTGAGGCAGGTCTTGGAAACAGTTGTCTCCCTAGACCTGTGGGTTTTACCAAGGAATCCTTGAGCTCCTTCCAACGTCCAGGCTGGCCTCCCCCTTGTTACCTCCAAAAATAGGATTTGGAACTTATTCCCCATGTGACCTAATGCGTGTCACACTCGTGGGCAGGAAGTGAATGCTTTCCTGCTAGGCCTGCACCATCCCCGGGAGATGGTCTGAGAAGGCATGCCTTCCTTCTCTGTCCTCCTTTACAACAGAATGTCAGCACACATAATGTGAGGCTGCTTTCTTCAGTCTGAAAACATAGCATGTTCTTGAAAACTACAGCAGAAGATGTTAGATTGGCTGGATTTGTTTGATCCGGGGTGCCAATGCTTCATAGACAAAGTATGGTCAGCTATTAGTAATCATGCTGTCCATCCCCTTGACCCCTGTTCTGGGATCTGTGGGGCTCATAAAAGTGGTGAGGTTGGCTCATTGGGGAAACACTCACATCCTCTAAACAATCAGACCAGACAACAGAATTTGGCTCGTTGACCCAATGTGTGGTTGAGAATCCTACGCTGCATTGAATCAGGCAGGCCACGGCTTGAAATGTTTGCAATAGTAATTTGGGGTTCCCAGGATTTGGAATAAGAATCTGATGTCCTCATTTCACTATGGCTGCATGTCAGGGTCTAAGGATAGAAGGTGAGCAGGACTCAAGATGGTCCGGAGCATCCACGAGTTGGGGAGAAGAGTAACACCCAAACCCAACATCACCCAAACACTGCCCTTATGTATTGAGATCTCTCATAACAGTGTCCTATACTTACTGTCCCCGAACTGTACTCTTACAAATGGTTAATTTTATATGAGGTGTATTTTATTACAAAAAAAGAAAAAAAAAACTTTAAAAAAGACTTAAGGAGAAATGACCAAGGCTGTGGAGTCTTGTGAGACCCAGCCAGGTGAAATGCCCAGTGGCCCCAGGCTGTCTTTCTTACTTGGTTATAGGAGGACCTCTGTGCCTGCCCTGTGTCTGGCTCTCTTATTCCTGAGAGTGGAGTGACTACCCTGTTTCTCCAGCTATAGACCTTAACCCCCTGTATGGACTGAATTGTGTGTGCCACTAACTCCACCCTCACCCCACCCCATTCATAGGTTGAAGCCCTAATCCCTGATATGATGATATTTGGAAATAGGGACTTTAGGAGGTAGTTATTTTTAGATGAGTTCAGGAGGGTGAGGCCCCCACACTGGGATTAGTGTCTTTATAAGAAGAGGAAGAGGGGCATCTGGCTAGCTCAGTCAGTTAAGTGTCTGCCTTCAGTTCAGGTCATGATCTCAGGGTCCTGGGATCGAGACCTGCATTGGGCTCCTGGCTTGGTGGAAGCCTGCTTCTCCCTCTCCTTCTGCCTGCCACTCCCCCTGCTCATGCTCTCTCTCTGCCAAATAAATTAAGCTCTCTCTCTAAAAAAAAAAGAAGAAGAAGAAGAAGAAGAAGAAGAAGAAGAAGAAGAAGAAGAAGAAGGGGAAGAGACCAGAGAGCACTCTGTTTCTCTGCCATGTGAGGACACAGCAAGTAGGTGGCCATCTATAAGCCAGGAAGACAGCCCTCACCAAGAGCCAAACCTCCTGGCACCTTGATCTTGACTTGGATCCTCCAGAACAGTGAGAAATAAATGTCTGTGGTTCAAGCCATCTGGTCTGTGGTGTTTTGTTCTAACAGCCCAGGATGAAGAAGGCACCCTCAGAGCCAAGGGGTGTTTGACCCAGAGGAATGTCTGCAGACCTGAGGCCCCCACCTCTGACCCTCCACTGCTCAGATGGAAGGTTACCTGTAGTGCTGGTCAGTACTTCTTAGAGAACCTGCCCCAAAAGTGCCAAGAAAATCTACTGGGCTGCTCCAAAGGCCCATAGGGAGAATCAGAGAGAAAACATTGCCACACACACTGACATGACCACCTTTTCTCTATATGAACTTTACAGCCTAGAGGAGGGAAGGGAACTAATGTGGCCTGGCATTCGTATGTGGATGTCGCTCTCTTTTTGGGGGTGATGAAAATGTTCTAAACTTGATTGTGGTGGTGCTTGCACAACCCTGTGAATATTTGAATCCATAAAATTGTACACTTCATCTTATTTTATTTATTTATTTATTTATTTGTTTGTTTGTTTGTTTGTTTGTTTAGTAATCTCTATGCCTGACCTGGGGCTCAAACTCACAACCCCAAGATCAAGAGTCACATGCTCTTCTGACTGAGCCAGACAGGCACTCCAAATTACATACTCTGCATGGATGGGTTGTGTGGCGCATAAGTTGTATCTCAATTAAGCTATTTAAGTGTAACCAGTATTTTAGGGCAGCCTGGGTGGCTCAGTGGTTTAGCACCGCCTTCGGCCCAGAGCATGGTCCTGGAGACCGGGGACCGAGTCCCACATCGGGCTTCCTGCATGGAGCCTGCTTCTCCCTCTGCCTGTATCTGTCTCTGTCTATGTCTCTCTCTCCTCTCTGTCTCTCATGAATAAATAAAATCTTTCAAAAAAAAAGTGCAACCAGTATTTCTATGCCAGTTAAGGGGAGAAATAAAGGGAATAATGGGATGGGAGCTAGGGAAGCCAAAGTTACAGACAGATGTACCACAATCAGGGGTTCTTATGTGGAACTGAGGGGTAGCTACGGGCATTTAGAAATGTGGGTGTTGGTTGGTTAACTCCATGACTTGGGAAGTGCCATTGGCATTGATGGGGTGAGAGCCAGAGAAGCTAAACGTCCTGTAATGCCTACATTAGTTCTGCCCACTAAGAGTTTTCCTATCTACTGGCACCCCCCTTTCCAATCCCCTCCTTCCAACCAAAAAACTCTGCTCAGGGGAGATTTTTTGATGTTAACGTTTATGTATTTTAATACTTTTCTACACAAGACTTTGAAAAGCTCCGTTGCATTTTTGCAACCATAGGAATAAATTTCACTTCAGCTTTTATGCCCACAGCTTTATGAGGTATAACTGACAAATAAAATGGTAAGATATTTAAAGTATACATCATGACAATTTCATATATATATAATATATAGTTCACCCTCCCATCTAGTTCATTAAGATATCCATCACTGGGGACACCTGAGTGTCTCAGCAGTTGAGCACCTCCCTTCAGCCCAGGGCATGATCCTGGGGTCCTGGGATCGAGTCCCACATGGGGCTCCCTGCATGGAGACTGCTTCTCTCTCTGCCTGTGTCTCTGTCTCTGTCTCTCTCTGTCTCTCATGAATAAATAAAATAAAATAAAATAGGGCAGCCCCGGTGGCGCAGCAGTTTAGCACTGCCTACAGCCCAGGGCATGATCCTGGAGACCCTGGATCGAGTCCCACGTCAGGCTCTCTGCATGGAGCCTGCTTCTCCCTCTGCCTGTGTCTCTGCCTCTCTCTCTCTGTCTCTATGAATAAATAAATAAAATCTTTAAAAAAAATAATAATAAAATAAAATAAAATAAAAAGATATCCATCACCATATATAATGTTTGGTGAGAACATTTAAGTTTTACTTTCTTAGTGAATTTCAATTATAAGATATAGTACTATCAACTATATTCACCTTATTTACCTTAGATTCCCAGACCTTATTTATCTGAGAGCTGAAAGTTTGTACCCTTTTTTTTTTTTAATTTTTATTTATTTATGATAGTCACACACAGAGAGAGAGAGGCAGAGACACAGGCAGAGGCAGAAGCAGGCTCCATGCACCGGGAGCCCGACGTGGGATTCGATCCCGGGTCTCCAGGATCGCGCCCTGGGCCAAAGGCAGGCGCCAAACCGCTGCGCCACCCTGTACCCTTTTTTTTTTACTAACCTCTCACTATTCCTGCCCCCTGCCAAGCCAGCCTCTGCCAACCACTTTTCTGTTTAAGGTTTTTTTTGTTGTTTTTTTTTTTAGATTCCATACACAAGTGATGACACACAGTGTTTATCTTTGTCTGTCTGGTTTATTTCACTCAGCATAATGCTCTCAAGCTACATCCATGTTTCACAAGTGGCAGGATTTCCCTCTTTCCATTGTATGTATGTATATGTACCTCACATCTTCTTTATCCATCCATCCGCTGATGGACATGTAGATTGCTTTCATTTCTTGGCAATTGTGAATAATACTGCAATGAGCACAGGGGTGTAGATATCTCTTCAATATCCTGTTTTCATTTCCTTTGGGTGTATACCCAGCAGTGGGAGTGCTGGATCATATGGTGGTTCTATTTTAGTCTTTTGAGGAATTTCCATACTGTTTTTCTTAGTGGCTGCACTAATTTACATTCCCACAAACAGAGCAGGAAGATTCCCTTTTACCCACATCCTTGTTAAGGCTTGTTGCTCTTATCTCTTGTGTTTTGGATGGCTGCCATTCTAATAGGTGTGAGGTGAGATTTCATTGTGGTTTTGGTTTGCATTTTTTTTTAAGTTTTTTTATTTAAGTCATCTCTATACCCAGCGTGGAGCTCAAACTCATGACATTGAGATCTAGAGTCACATGCTCTTCCTACCCAGCCAGCCAGGTGCCCTGGTTTGCATTTCTTTGATGATGAGTATTGTTGAGCACCTTTTCATGTACCTGTTGGCCACTTGTCTGTCTCCTTTGGAAAAATGTCTCTGCAGTTTTTTCTGTCCAGTTTTAAATTGGGTTTGTTTGCCCATTGAGTTCTATGGGTTCTTTGTAGCATTGGGATATTAACAACCTCTTATCAGATGCATGATTTGCAAATTTTTTTCCCATTAAAGGTGGCCTTTTCATTTTACTGATGGTTTCCTTTGCTATGCAGAACATTTTTAGCATGATGGAGTCTATTTTTGCTTTCGTTGCCTTAGCTTTTGGTACCCTACATCCGCTTTTGATTCTTACTCTGGATCAAACTAAGTAAGCCAAGAGCTGGTCTGTTCCTCAGCCCAGAGGTCCTCACTTCTCTGGGATCTGTTGCCTTTGGTTTCTTCTGTGGGAGCTTGCCCAGGTTTTGCTATTTGTTTAGAGGTTATTTTTAGCTGGCTAGACGTTTGGAGGTAAATCTTTTGGGTACTTGCATGGCATTATATTTTTTTAAATGATCATGACTATTTTAAACTGAGTGAGTATAAGTTTGAAGGCAGAAACATTTCCTTTTTAAGGCGCCGTTTCTCTAGCAGTTAGGAAAACTAATCCAAAAGATTAGCAAAAATAGCCTCTTGTTAAATAGCTTGAATCTGGAGGAAATGTTGGCATTTCTTCTGTTCAATGAACCCTTCTGGGGTGAGAGAAAGAAAGAAGAAAGGCCGAGGATTGCTGTGAATCTCTGTAGTTAGTGAAGTCCTTCCTGGAACCAAGATTTCTTTTGTTTAAAACCAGGAAGCTTACTGTCTGTCATCAGTGATAAACAATATATACCTGACCCAAAAATATGGCACCAAAAATTTAAGTTAAAGCAATAGTCTACTGGGGAGAAAAGCCCTTTCGATTTGGGGGCAATTATCAGCTCACAGGTAAGCCAGGATAGGTGCTTACAGGTATACCAAGGAGCTGTGGAGGAAGAACAAGTCCAATGGAATGCACTTTTTTTCTTTGGATGCACTGCTGGCAGTACCAGCTCTCTGGCAGTACCAGCTCTCTGCACTCCATGGGATGCCCCATGCAACCTGGCCTGAAAAAGCATGCAGACTGAGGTACAAGACCAAGCAAGGTTATGTCATATACTGGATCCGTGTGCCACATAGTGGCTGCAAACACCCACTGCCTAAGGCTGCAGCAAGACTGTCCATCATGGTGTCAACCAGCTCAAGTTTGCCCAAAGCCTACAGTCTATAGCAGAGGAATGAGCTGGACGCCACTGTGGCCACTGTGGCTCTTACGGTCTTGAATTCTTACTAGGTTGGCAGAGATTCCACATACACATTCTTTGAGGTTATCCTCATTGATCCATTCTATAAAGCTATCAGAAGAAATCCCGACCCCCAGTGGATCGCCAAACCAGTTCATGAGCACAGGGAGACCTGAGGGCTGATATCTGCAAGCCGAGAGAATGTGGCCTTGGAAAGCATCCCTAGTTCCGGCACACCATTGGTGGTTCTTGCAGGGAGCATGGAGAAGGAGGGATCCTCTCCTGCTCCACCTTGCCGCTAATATAATTAATGTTTGTGAAATTCTTACCTAATAAACAATTTAGGACAGTCATGTCTGTTTAAAAGTGTTCTTTAATTTGTCTGCTAAAATGAGTTGCCTGCAGATTGTCCCATAAATGCACTGTCAAATGATGGAAATTGAACTGCTATAATGTTGGAAGACTGTAAGGGTAGGTAGGGTGCCTGGCTCAGTCAGAAGGGCAACATGACTATCAATCTTGGGGTTGTGAGTTTGAGCCCTACGTTGGGTATAGAAATTACTTAAAAAAATAAAATCTTAAAAAAAAAGACAAAATGCTGTTTGGTACAATAGGTGTAAAATAAATTCTATAAAAGTGAAATGTAGAAGCTAGCCCTGTAGGGCCCCTGGGTGGCTCAGTGGTTGAGTGTCTGTCTTTGGCTCAGGTCGTGATCCTAGGTCCTGGGATTGACTCCTGCATCGCATCGGGCTCCCTGCAGGGAACCTACTTTTCCCCTCTGCCTATGTCTCTGCCTCTCTCTCTGTGTCTCTGATGAATAAATAAATAAAATCTTAAAAAAAAAAAAAAAAGCTAGCTATGTAGATTTGTTGGTGCATGAGTTGGAACCTGTAGCTTCACTAGGGTGATGTAATGCATAAAGCTCTGCTGCTTTACTCTCAAATGGCTGTTTTTAGGGGTTTGATAAGAACAAGCATATTGCTTCGGATTTTGCTTGGAAATGTGAAGAATATCCTAATCTTTTATCATGATCATATGCAGAATAATAAAGTTAGCAAGGTAGGGGCACATTTTTAGGTTGAATCCAATATTCCATTTATGTAACTGCTGCTTCTGAAAGAGTAGTTTAAAAGAATGCCACCATTTTAAGGAGAATTGAATAAATCTGTTGCTAGATGGTTCTCTTACAAATGAAAATAAATCCTGTTTGGGGATCCCTGGGTGGCTCAGTGGTTTAGCACCTGCCTTCAGCCCAGGACGTGATCCTGGAGTCCCGAGATCGAGTTCTGCATGAGGCTCCTGCATGGAGCCTGCTTCTCCCTCTGCCTGTGTCTCTGCCTCTCTCTCTCTCTCTCTCTCTCTCTGGGTCTCTCATGAATAAATAAATAAAATCTTTAAAAAAAAAGAAAAGAAAAGAAATCCTTTTTAACCTAAGCTAGAAAGAACCTAAGAAAGAAAGGAAGGAAGGAAAGAAGGAAGGAAGGAAGAGAGAAAGAAAGTCTGTTAACATCTTTGGGTCAACTCTGTGTGTCCCTGGTTTATTTCGGTGGATTTAATTTGTTTCTGCATGTTTGGGAATCAATAGGTCCTGAGGTTCTCCTCACAGCTTTAGGGGTAGGGATCTCAGCCTCCCTGAACCCTGGCAGCCACTGACAGGCCCAGAAGCAGGCTTTGTCTTCAAAGGTTGTAGGTAAACAGAGTATTTCCATTTGGGAAGTGTTTGAAGTTGTTTTTTAACTTAAAACAGCCTTGAGGGGGACGCCTGGGTGGCTCAGCAGTTAACCGTCTGCCTTCAGCCCAGGGCGTGATCCTGGAGACCTGGGATTGAGTCCCACATCGGGCTCCCTGAATGGAGCCTGCTTTTCCCTCTGCCTGTGTCTCTGCCTCTCTCTGTGTGTGTCTCTAATGAATAAATAAATAAAATCTAAAAAAAAAAAAAAAGCTTTGAAAAAAAATTATGCCAAGTGAAATAAGCCAGACACAAAGGATTAATATTGTATGATTCTAATTCTGTAAGGGACCTAGAGTAGCCAAAGCTATAGAGACAGAGAGTAGAAGGGTGGGTGCCAAGGGCTGGGGGAAGGGACGGGGTCAGTGTTGGATGGGGACAGAGTTTCAGGTTGAGAAGATGGAAAAGTTCTGGAGATGGGTGGTGATGATGGTTGCACACCAATGTGAATATGCTTCATGCCCTTGAACTAGACACTTAAAACTGGTTAAAATGATAAATTGTGTGTTTTCTATATTCTGTAACACACAAATGCACCATTAAGCAGTAGAAAGCTCCATGGGCAGGGGGCTCAGTAGAAAGATTTGGGAGTCATTCAGACCAGGGTTTGAATCCCACCTCCACCATGTACTGCTGCTGTGTGACCCTGGGAAGGCATGTAAACTCTGATCCTCAGCTACCTTCTTTTTCATTTTTTTAAAAGATCTTGTTTATCTTGTTTTATTTATTTATTTTAAAGATTGATGTATTGACTCATGAGACACACAGAGAGAGAGAGAGGCAGAGACATAGGCAGAGGCAAACAGGCTCCCCCCAGAGAGCCCAATGTGGGACTCGATCACAGGACCCTGGGATCACAGCCTGAGCCAAAGGCAGATGCACAACTGCTGAGCCACTCAGGTGTCCCAAGATTTTGTTTATTTTAGGGGGAGAGAGAGGGAAAGAGCATGCATGAACAGGGAGAGGGGCAGAGGGAGAAGGAGAAAATCCCAAGCCGACTCCATACTGAGTGTGGAGCCCAATGTGGGGCTCAGATTTCATGACCCTGAGATCATGACCTGAACTGAAACTAAGAGTTGGACATTCAACCAACGAGCCACCCAGGCACCCCTACTTTATTTATAAAAGGTGTTAATAATGTCTATGTTGTTAGGGGTATTATGGAGGATATTATGTACTAAAGCATGCAAAGTACTTTGTCCTGTGCTTGCATACAGCTGACACCCAACAAATGGTAGTTACAATAGGGAATAGAGTCATTGTGTACTTGAGAGCTTAAATTCATTAAAATACTACTCAGTAACAGTTTAAAAGAATAACTGGGTCTAGTAACGTTAACATTCCTTTTGTTTTAAACTTTCTAGCTAGCAGTATGGTTAAAATTAAGATTAAAAACTGGGGTACCTGGCTGGCTCAATCAGTGGTGCATGTGGCTCTTGATCTCTGGGTCTTGAGTTCAAGCCCTGTGTTGGGTATAGAGCTTACTTAAAAAAACAACTAATTTTTGGCCTCATAGTTGCTAATTCTTTTTTTTTTCATAGTTGCTAATTCTAAGTGCAGATATGTCCTAAATATTGTATATGTACCATGGAGGCACCAGGGAGGGTTATTTGATGGCTAAGGTTCAAATCTGGTTATTGGCAAGATCATCAGCATTGGTGGTTAAAGAGAACATTCCATGAGGGAAAATATGTGCAACAAGTACATTCTGTAGAGAAAGATTTAAAAGTGAAAATAAAAAGCTTATGTAGCTTTTTGATATCTGAGTGCCTACTGGGGTAAGTGTGTAGGTTCTCACATTAGGCTGCTTAGCGGGTGGCCTAGCTCTATCCCTGCCGAGCTATGGACAATTGTGGTGTTCAAGACTGGGGACAACTCACAAATGGGTTTAAAGAAGGTTCATTGAATTTATTTGGACAGTAACTTTGAGGTGTGCTGGGAGACCTGAAAACTACTTAACATGGCACTTGTGGGTTTTTTAAAAATATCTTTTCTTTATTCATTTGAGAGACAGAGACAGTGAGGATGAGCAGGGAGAGGGGCAGAGGGAAAGGAAGAAAGAGACTCTGCTGAGCTGGAAGCTCAATGTAGGACTTGATCCCAGGACCCTGAGATCATGACCTGAGCTGCAGGCAGATGCTTAACCAGCTGAGCCACCCAGGCACTCCCTTTGGCTAAGTTATTAAATATCCATGCTCTGCCTGCTAGATTTTGGGTCCCTCTGCTTTCCTCATTTGACCAGCTACCTTAGCAAACAGAATTCAACTTTTTTTTTTTTTAAGATTTTATTTATTTATTTGTAAAAAACACAGAGGCAGAGGGAGAAGCAGGCTTCCTCCTGGGAGCCCAATGTGAGACTCGATCCCTGGACCCCGGGATCACAACCTGAGCCAAAGGCAAATGCTGAACCACTGAGCCACCCAGGCACCCCCAGAATTCAACTTTTTTTAAAAGATTTTATTTATTAAAAAATAGATTTTATTTATTTATTCATGAGAGACAGAGAGAGAGAGAGAGAGAGAGAGAGAAAGAGAGAGATTGAGAGGGGCAGACATAGGCAGAGGGAGAAGCAGGCTCCATGCAGGGAGCCCGAAGTGGGACTCAATCTCGGGTCTCTAGGATCAGGTCCCTGGGCTGAAGGTGGCGCTAAACTGCTGAGCCACCCAGGCTGCCCCAGAATTCAACTTTTAATAAATTATCAGTTCAGTCGATCTATTACTATTTCCATTTTGCATTTCAAATAAAACTAGAAGGTGAAAGACATTAATTTATACTGAGCTTTAATGTCAAGGCTAAAGGCATGTGTTTTTTTGTTGTTTTTTGTTTTTTGTTTTTTTGGTTAAAGGCATGTGTTTAATTTCAGTTTGGAAGGATTGAGACATGAACATATGCCTCCCTTAAACAAAAAAAAATTTTTTTTCTCTTGTCCACAAAGCATCTTCTTTTTTTTAAATGGGGTTTTCTTCTTTTTTTTTTTTTTTTAATACTTTGTTATTTATTCATAAGAGACACAGAGACAGAAGCAGAGACACAGGCAGAGGGAGAAGCAGGTTCCCCTCTGGGAGTCCGATGTGGGACTGATCTTAGGACCCCAGGATCATGACCTGAGCCAAAGGCAGAGTCTCAACCATTGAGCCACCCAGGTGCCCCTACAAAGCATCTTTTCAACTGATTGTGATACTCAGATTAATTTGCTTACCAAAGTATATTTCCATACATCGTTATTTAAAATATTTTTTAAAAGATTTTATTCATTTATTCATGAGAGACACACACAGAGAGAGAGAGAGAGAGAGAGAGAGAGAGGCAGAGACACAGGCAGAGGGAGAAGCAGGCCCCATGCAGGGAGCCTGACTGGGTACTCCGGGATCACGCCCTGGGCCGAAGGCAGACGCCCAACCGCTGAGCCATCCAGGCGTCCTAATAAGACCATTGTTATTTTAGTCAACTCCCCAGTATTTTATTCTCAGCCATGCAAAATATTTGTGTTTTTTTTTTTTAACTTTCTCTGATTTCAGTTGCATAAACTATATGTACCAATGGTTCTCAAGCTAGACTGGTCATAAAAGCCACTAGAAATATGTAATAGCCACGCAGATGGCCAAGATAGCCCAATTTAGAAAGGCTGGCTAGAATCTGCATCTTTTCATGCACCAATGTGGTTTATAGATAAGACTTTGTGAAATAGTGGTGTATACAGATGTCCTGGGTTAGCCAGTAAAAATCGATCAGGTTGGATGGCGGAACTTTTTTTGACATACCAACTTGAAAGACTTGTTGAAAATAATTCATTAGGGGCACCTGGGTGGTTCAGTCAGTTAAGTGTCTACCTTTCGCTCAGGTCATGATCTCACGGCCCTGGGATAGAGCCCCATGTTGGGCTCTGCACTCAGTAGGGAGTCTGTTTCTCCCTCTACACCCCTGCTCATGCTCTCTCTCTCTTTCTCTCAAATAATTAATATCTTTAAAAAAAAGAAAGGAAAGAAACTACCAGACTATTCTTCCAGAATAACTATGCCATTTCATTCCTACCAACACTGTATGTATGCATGATCCAATTTTTCCATATCATTGACAGTATTTGGTATTGTCACTGTTTTTAATTTTAGCCAATGACAGATATCTCATTGTGGTCTTAATTTACATTTTGTTACTGGTTAATGATGTTAAACATCTTTTCAGGGGTGCCTGGCTGGCTCAGTTGGTGGAGCATGTGATTCTTGATATCTAGGTTGTAAGTTCGAGTCCTATGTTGGGTGTAGAGATTACTTAAAAACAAAATATATTTTTAAAAATAGTTTATTTATTTATTTGAAAGAGAGAGAGAGAGAGATCGAGTGCAAGAGAGAGCAGGAGTAGGAGGGGAGGGGTAGAGAAAGAGAGAGAAGCAGTCTCCCACTGAGCAGGGAGCCTGATGCAGGGCTCGATCCCAGGACCCTGAGATCATGACCTGAGCTGAAGGCAGATGCTTAACCAACTGAGCCACCCAGGTGCCCCTCTTAAAAATAAAAAAAAAAAAAAATTAAGATTTTATTTATTTAGTCATGAGAAACAGAGAGGAGAGAGAGACAGAGGTACAGGCAGAGGGAAAAGCAGGCTCCATGCAGGGAGCCTGACGTGCGACTGGATCCTGGGTCTCCAGGATCACGCCCTGGGCTGAGGGCGGCACTAAACCGCTGAGCTACCCGGGCTGCCCAAAATAAAATATTTTAAAAAGTGGGATCCCTGGGTGGCGCAGCGGTTTGGCGCCTGCCTTTGGCCCAGGGCGTGATCCTGGAGACCCGGGATCGAGTCCCACATCAGGCTCCCGGTGCATGGAGCCTGCTTCTCCCTCTGCCTGTGTCTCTGCCTCTCTCTCTCTCTGTGACTATCATAAATAAATAAAAATTAAAAAAAAAATTTAAAAAGTGGTTAAAAAACATCTTTTCATGTGTTTATTTGCTATCTGTATATCCTTTTTGGTGAAATATCTGTGCATGCCTTTTGTTCATTTTTAAATTAGATATTGTTTGTTTTTCAAGATTCACTTATTTTTTATTTGAGAGAGAGACAGTGAGCAGGGGGAAGGGTAGAGGAAGAGGGAGAGAAAGAATCCTCAAGCAGACTCCCTACTGAGCATAGAGCCTGACTCAGGGCTTGGTCCCAGAACCCTGAGATCATGACCTGAGCCAAGATCAGGAATCTGACACTTAACTGACTGAGCCTCCCAGGTGCCCCTTTTTATTTGTTGTTATTATGTAGATTGTTCTTTTACTGTTGAATTTGGAGAGATATTTACATATCCTGGATATTCCATTAAAAAATATCTTTATTGCTTTTTCTGATTTCAGAGGTAATACGTGCTCATGATTCTAAAATTCCAGCACTTCAGAAATATATAATACAGAATGTGAAAGTTCTCGGTCATCCTAGTACAGATCTAACCATACTAACTGATCATCAAGAGGCTTTTTTCTTATGCATACACTATAGACATACTTGCATAAACACGTTCTATTTTAACCAAATGGGGTGGCATAGGAACCATTTAAAACTTGCCTTTGGGGCAGCCTGGATGGCTCAGTGGTTTAGCACCTTTGGCCCAGCGCATGATCCTGAAGACTCGGGTTGGAGTCCCACTTCGGGTTCCCTGCATGGAGCCTGCTTCTCCCTCTGCCTGTGTCTCTGTCTCTCTCTCTGTCTCTCATGAATAAATAAATAAAATCTTTTAAAAAAATAATAAAACTTGCCTTTGTTTCACTTCTCAATGTATGATGGACATTTTTACACATTGACTGGTGGAGACCTACTTCATGCTTTCAAACATCTGCATAATTGTCCACTTATACACGCAAGACTTTAGAACTGCAATGAAAGCATTCACTTGAAAGGCAGGAAAGTTCCCATTGTATTTTATGTTTCATTTATGTTTGGCATTTATCATCCTGAAGCATATGGTTTTTCAGAATCTAAAAGCCAAAGCAGCTGCCAATTTTAAATGAGCTCCTGCTTCTGACTGAAAAATCAATAATGTGGACCAATGGCCCTTTATATTTTATGTATGAAAGTTTTCTTAGCCTCTTCCCTAGATTTGTCCTTAGGAGCCTCCTACCCTCCTGGTGTAAATTCAGCTTTGGGCAAAAAAAAAAAAAAAACAACTCTAGGTGTCAAGCTACAATCAGCCCCGGGAACAGAGCTTTGGGACCTTTGTTTTGCTGTTTTGTAGAAATGGATCTAGTGTTTTGCACAAAAGTTCCTGTCTCACTTTGTGACCAGACTAAAAGTCCAAGTCTCAACAGTGCTTCCCCGGCCCTATGTCAACTGTGCTCTGTTCTTTGTGGACCTCCTCTCCTGCCTCTGGCTCACTGATGGCAGTCCCACCAGCCTCTGTGCCCTTCCAGAAGCAGGTACATGGCTGGCCGTGAGCTTTGCCCTGGGCTCCCCTTCTTTGAGATCTCCTCTCCCACACCCCAGCCCAGCCCACACCACTCACTCCTTCACCCCTTCCTTTTTGCTCCTAGTCACCTCCTTTAAAAAAAAAAAAGATTAGGTACTTTATTTATTTATTTATTATTATTATTATTATAAAATATTTTATTTTTTTATTCATGAGAGACACAGAGTCATAGGCAGAAGCAGGCTCTCTGTGCGGATCCTAATGTGGGACTCACTCCCAGGGCCCCAGGATCACAACATCGAGCCAAAGGCAGATGCTCAATCGCTGAGCCACCCCTAGGTACTTTATTTAAGTATAGCATATTTGTCAAGGTAGGTCAGAGGTATGATTTCCCAGTTTGCACATATTTTTAAAAAATATTTATTTACTTATTTTAGAGAGCGAGAGAGCAGACACAGAGGGGAGGGTCAAAGGGAGAGGGAAAGAATCTGAAGCAGAGTCCATGCTGGGCGTGAAGCCTATCACAGGGTCGATTTCATGACCCTGAGATCAGACCTGAGCCAAAATCAAGAGTGGATGCTGAACTAAACCAGGTGCCCCAGTTTACACAGATTTCTAATAGAAAATTTTGAGAAAATGTTTCAGCAACGTAAGGCATAGCTCTTGAATATCTAGAATACTCATCTTTCTTTATTCTGGGCAACAGAAGGATACAAACTTAAACATTTAAAATAATGTGATAAAAAAGGAACCTAAAAAAATTTTTTTTTCACAAACCATCTCCCCACCCCTGCCCACCTGTGGTAACACAATTTCATCTCTGAAGAGCTGTTAAAAATCCTCTTATCGAAGGACAACAAAAGAAGTATGAATGAGGGCCCTGGCTGCTCTCATTAAATAGTAATCTTGTCCACAAGATTTCCCCCTCCCACAGCCTCTGCTGGTTTTGTTTTAAACCATGGTGAAGTATCCCTAACATAAAAGTTAGCCATTTTGAAGTATAAGGTTCAGTGGTACAACACCACACCTACAATGTTGTGCAACCAGCACCACCATCCATCTCCGGAACTTTTCATCCCATAAACGAAACTGAGAGTCTGTCCCCATCAAACACTCAGCCTCCGCCCCTCCCCCTCCCTCACCCCCCATCACTCCCTCTCTGTCTCTTTGGAGTTTGACAACTTCAGGGACCTCCTAGAAGTAGTCACAAAGTATTTGTCTTTTTGCTACTGGCTTATTTTGCTCAGCATAATGTCCTCAAGGTTCATTTCACGTGGGAGCAGATGCCAGAATTTCCTTAGCTTTTTTTTTTTTTTTCCTTAGCTTTTAAGGATGAATAACATTCTGGTGCTTCTGGGTGCTCAGTGAGTGAAGCGTCTGCCTTCAGCTTAGGTCATCATCTCAGGGTCCTGGGATCCAGGCCTGTGTCGGGCTCCCTGCTCAGAGGGGAGTCTGCTTCTCTCTCTCTCTCTGCCTGTCACTCTCCCTGCTTGTATGCACTCTGTCAAATAAATAAAATCTTTAAAAAAAAAGAGAGAGAAAAGAAAAGAAAGAAAAGAAAAGAAAACAATCTCACCAAGCCCTAGTTTCCTCTTCTGTGAAGTCAGAAGATGACCCCTCTCCCACGGTCACCATGAGGAGGAAATGAGGGAAGAAGGGGAGCTCAGCCTAATGACAGGCACGTGGCACATAGGAAAAGGCCAATGATTGTGGCAGATGGCATTTGGCAAAGATGGCCACGACGGCATCTTCCATCCCACATGCTTTTCTAGAATCTTGTCACCCCATCAAGAGATGGAGTGTAACGCCATCATCCCCTTGGTCTTGGATGCAGGCAGACTTATGACTCACTTATAACTAATGTGATATAAATGACACTCCATGACTTAAAGGATGGGTCATAAGAGGCTATGCAGCTTTTGCCTCGTTTACTGAACATCAGTGCTTGGAGCCCTGCATGGTCATGCCAGAGACCCTTCATGAAGCCCACATGCTGTAGGGGAAGCCCAGACCACATGGGGAGGCCATGTGTAGGTATTCTGGCTGACTGCTCCAGCTGAGGTTCCAGCTGGAAGCTAGTTTCAGTTTTCAAATATGTGAGTGAAGGCACTTCCACATGATTGTAGCCTCCACCATCCAGTTCCCTCACCCCTCCCAGCCTTTGAGTCTTCCCATTTGAAGCCTCAGACCTCACAGCACAGGGTCAAGCCATCCTTGCCATTTTCATTGTTCATGCCTCACCCACAGAATCCATCAATGTAATAAATGGTGGTTTTATACCTGTAGGTTTGGGGCTTTTTGTTACACAGCTGTTGTAACTAGAACAATGATACCAATGCTGTCCTGCCAATTCTATCTGCTTAATATACCTGAATCTGGCTACTTCTCTCTGTCCATCTCCACTTCTTCTACCTTAGCTTGAGCCTTTATGTTTTACCTGCATCAGATTCCAAACATGTCTTTCTGCCTTCCACCTTGGCCCTCCAAACCTTCCCCTACACCGATTTTTCTAAAACACAACTGCAGCTCAATTACCTCAACTCAATCCTTACCCAAGTAATAACTCCTACTCATCTATAATGAAAGTCTGGGGAGATTAATCACAACATTAAAAGACCCATAATTTAGGGAAAACATGAATCACTAAGAAGGCGGTATTTTACCTTACTTTATTCCAGTCTGCTCCAACACTGCCTGGAAAAAAAAAAGATAAAGAACTTGATAATGCTCAGAACATTTGATATTTTTGGAAACAGAAAGTAGGTTCTCTGCTTGGGAAACATGTAAGTACTCTGAGTCTATCCAACCATGAGGAGTTACCTTAAAACCCTTTCAGGCCTTGAGAATTCCAGATTCAAAGGTAAAAAAATGATAGATTCTTGAGTTAGGAACTTAATCACCTAAAGGAAAATTAGATATAATTTAGTCCTACATGCTTTTCAAGCACACAGCTGTTCTTAGATGGGTCCATAATCCAGAATGAAGCCTTGGGCCTGGGATACCAGGTGAATGAAGCCCTGGGTGAGCAGACGCAGGAATTCAGGGTCCTCATTGATAAATGTTGCCAACCCAACATTTTCTTAAAGTTCATCGTTCACCCTTCACCCTTTAAGTGTCAGCAATGGGGTGCTTGCTTTTTATCTTTTTTTTTTTTTTTTTTTTTTTTTGGTAATCTCTACCCTGAACATGGGGCTCAAACTTAGGACGCTGAGATCAAGAGTTGCATGTTCTTCTGACTGAGCCAGCTAGGTGCCCCCATCTTATTTTTTGTTTTATTTATTTATTTTTAAAGTAGGCTCCACACCCAACATGGGGCTTGAACTCACACCTGAGATCAAGAGTTGCACTCTGTACCAACTAAGGCCAGCCAGGCTCCTGTTAACAGATATATTTTATTTTATTTTAACTCTTTTTTTTTTTAAGATTTTAATTTATTTATTCATGAGAGACAGATACAGAGGCAGAGACAGGCAGAGGGAGAAGCAGGCCCCCTGCAGGGAGCCCAATGTGGGACTCTATCCTGGGTTCGCAGGATCATTCCCTGAGCCCAAGGCAGGCCCTCAACCTCTGAGCCACCCAGGCATCCCGGCAAATACATTTTTTTTTTAAATTTTTATTTATTTATGATAGTCACACAGAGAGAGAGAGAGAGGCAGAGACACAGGCAGAGGGAGAAGCAGGCTCCATGCACCGGGAGCCCGACGTGGGATTCAATCCGGGTCTCCAGGATCGCGCCCTGGGCCAAAGGCAGGCACTAAACCGCTGCGCCACCCAGGGATCCCCCGGCAAATACATTTTAAAGACTGTTGCTCTTCAGAGGTTGTTTTAACCAATCCTTTAGAAGTTGAGACTCCACTAGGTGCTCCCTCCAGTTGTAACTGTTTTCAGAACTTCAGATCCGAAAGACTTGGTTCTTCCTGACTTACACAGTATGTGGCCAAGATTACTTTGGAAAATATAGTAAAATTTCGTAGTAAACTGCAATAAAAAGGCCTTTTAAAAGTGGGAAAATGGAAATAATTTTTTAAAATGTCTTTTGTCTTTGAACCATGAAGTTTTGCTTTGAATATGGCTCCTTGCCATTGTCACTTTTTTAAGAGCTAAGGTCTCTTGTATAAGCCTAAAATTCTTATGTTGAAAGGCACTTCCTTCTGTTATTTTATCACCTTCCTGGTTTTGTCTAATCTTACTCAGATTACGGTCATATTTCTTGGTCTTTTTAATGTGCATATTAAAATTTCAAACACAGAGTCTTTGTTCTGTAGTCTTGACTTTTCATGCACTCTTAGACATATTTTGGGACACTTACAAAGAAGAATGTTTTGCTTTAAATATTCTCATGTTTTTAAACCCACTTTGTCATGTTCAACTTCTAAAATTTTCATGAGTTCTGGTGAGGTATTCTATTTAGAGAGTATTTTGTTTTAATTAAGCCCATCTTAAGAGACATTTGTTTTTTTGCCAAGAATGTGCTTTCTCCCTTAAAAATCGGTTATATTTATAACATTCATAAACTAAGTTATTAGCAAAGGCAAAATTTTAGCTGCACCATTGCTGCGTCTTCTCAGTTCATGAGAATAAAAGAGAATAGGAATGAACTAAGCCAAAGCATAATGACAAATCAAGATATTATGAATACACATGGACTTTATTTTCAATAATTTTTTCTTAAATGCTGAGTTTTAAAATTGTTTTGTAGAATAATTTCTCATCTCTGAAAAGAATGCAGAGGGTAGGCTGCTATATTTGAGGGCTGGTGTGTTTTATTTGTTAATGTGTGCCTGCTCTAACTATGGAGAAAAGCTACAGCGGAAACTTCAAATTTTTCCTCAATTTGATTAGGCTGCACTTAAAAATTAAAATATTTTTTTCCTAGATATTACAGTACATCACCATATAATAGAATATATCGAAAATACAGAAAAATAGACCCAGCGAAATTAAAGTCATCTACAGACCTCTTACCAAAGGGCAACCGGTATGAGTATTTTGGTCTGTTTTGTTGGCAATATTTTATTTTATTATTATTATTTTTAAAGATTTTAAAATTTATTTATTCATAGAGACACACAGAGAGAAAGGCAGAGACACAGGCAGAGGGAGAAGCAGGCTCCACGCAGGGAGCCCGTCGTGGAACTCGATCCCGGGTCTCCTGGATCATGACCTGGACTGAAAAAGGCGGCGCTAAACCGCTGAGCCACCCGGGCTGCCCTTATTTTATTATTTTATTTTATTTTATTTTTTGGGAATATTCTATATATGACTTTTCCTTCTTACATGGTTAGGATCATATTGTACACATATATATTTTTAAAGATTTTATTTTTATTTATTCATGAGAGACAGAGAGAGAGAGGCAGAGACATAGGCAGAGGGAGAAGCAGGCTCCCTGTGGGGAGCCCAATGTGGGACTTGATCCCAGGACCCCAGGATCATGACCTGAGCTGAAGGCAAATGCTCAACCACTGAACCACCCAGGTGCCCCAAGTCTGTACCCCTTTCATCCATTCGCCCATTCCCCAGCTCCACCTCTGACAACCACCAATCCTTTCTCTGTATCTATGAGCTCATTTGTTTTGTTTTCTTTGTTTTTAGATTCCACATATAAGTGAGATCATACCATATTTGTCTTTGTCAACTTACTTTGCTTAGCATAATGCCCTCAAGGTCCATATATTTTGTGGCAAATAGCAAGATTTCATTCTTTTTTTTATGGCTGAATAATACTTCATTGTGTATTATATATAATTATATGTATATACGTGATTTTCTTTATCCATTCATTCAATGAGCCAGGGATTGAATATATCTTTTCAAATTAGTGTTTTTGGGGTACCTGGGTAGCTCAGTTGGCTGGGCATCTGATTCTTGATTTTGGCTCAGGTCATGATCTCAGGGTCATGAGATTGAGCCCTGCAACAGGCTCCATACTCAGCACGGAGTCTGCTTGTCCCTCTTCCTCTGTTCTTCCTCTCCCTCTTTTTCATCTGTCAAATAAGTACAAAATCTTTTAGAAAATTAGTGTTTTTGTTTTCTTTGAATAAATACCCAGAAGTGGGATTGCTGGATCATAATTTTAATATTTTGAGGAACCTCCATACTGTTTTCCATAGTGGCTGTGCCACCCATAGTGCATGAGGGTTCCCTTTTCTCTACATCCTTGTCAACTCTTGTTATTGTGGGTTTTTGGGGTTTTTTTTTGATGCCTCAAAACTTAAAGTTTTGCAATTCAAAGTTCTAGTTCCCAAAGAGCTTCATCCTCCCAAAAGGAAACCCTGTCCTCATTAGTGGCAAGCTACTCCCCATCCCTCCCTTCCTCCAGCATCTGTCAACCACCAATCTGTGCCTGTCTCTGGGGGTTTGCCTATTTTAGCTGTTTCATATAAATGGAATCATACAGCATGTGACCTTTTGTGTCTGGCTTCTTTCACTCAGCATTATACTTTCAAGGCCCATCCATGTAGCATATACCAGTACTTCATTCCTGTTTATGGCTGAGAAACGTTCCATTCTAAATATTATTATATATTAACACATATATAATCACATTACATAATTTATTATATATTATTACATATTAACACACATATAATAACACATGATACATTACATATGTTTGTATAGATGACAATATTTAATAAGTTAACACATGTATGTTGCACATATATCATAATTTATCCATTAATTCATTGGTAGGCATTTGGGTGGTTTCCATCTTTTTGTAATTATGAATAATGCCATTATGAACATGTATTTGTATACAAGTATTTGCTTCAATACCTGTTTTCAATTCTTTTGGGCATACCATATACCTAGGCATGGAGTTGCTGGATCATATGATAATTCTACATGTAGTTTTTTGAGGAACTGTCAAATCGTTTTCCATGATGGCTGCACCATTTTGCATTCCCACCAGCAGGCATGAGGGTACCAGTTACCCACATCTTCACATGGAGACCGTATTTTGAAGTTGGGTGGGGGGCTTTCTGATTCTTGGTCACTGTAGTTCGTCCATGATTAGTTTTGATTACCATCAGTGCTATCTCCCTGCATAATTCCCAGAATGGAATGTTGGCTGAAGAGCACCCATTGTGATGCTCTGGTAATGACCTTCTGAGTCCTGTTAGCTTGAAAATTCACACAAAAGCTGGAAGGAGTTTTGGAAGAAATACAGTTCAGAGCATCTTCTCTTGTCTCTGCTTGAATGCTTCCTGTGATAAGTGCTCACAGCACCATGGGGTGGACAATCCCATTGTTGGGTATTGGTCTCCTTTCCCTGGGGCAGAAATCCATTTCTTTAGAGGTGGAGTTTCCAAGAAGGCTCCCTGGAGAAGGGGAGGTCAGAACTGCACTTTGAAGGTATTGAGTTGACCAGGGAAGGAAATGTGGTGATATGTTCCCAGAAGAGGAAAAGCCAGAGGAACATTTTCCAACCTGGTCCTGTGTACCCCAATGGAAGCCTCACCAGGGGCCTTGTTGGGCAGGTTCTTTGGTGAATAACCCTGAGAGAATTTCAGTTACCCCCTACAAGCCCCCCCTTCTTCATCATCTGTCCATGTCTTCAACATCCGGTGGCATCCCTTGGCCTGCCTGTCTGAGCCCCTTCATTACTCCTTGTCTTGGGTTTTCTAGGAGACACTTTGTTATCAAATCCTCCAGGACAGGCAAGTGCAACATCTATAATTAAGTGTGTCTGTTATTAAATCCTACGCCTTAATGAAGAATTCTTGCTGAGGTGCATGGAGCGTGAGTGAGGAAGTAAAATGTCCTAGAATTCACAGAAGCTCCGAGCTGCAGGCTGGGATAGAAATGAACAAAATCCCCAGTGACTGAGCTACAGACTGTCCTCATCTAGGAACTTCTCACCGTGTCCTGATAAGCCACTTCTTGCCTCCAAGGAAGAATACTTGGGAGTTAAACTGATAAAGAAGCCAGCTCATAGTTGTCACTGTGGCTGGGGACAGGGTGATACATAGATAAACAGGTAAAATTTAAATTGTGTTTTAGTGAATATGATTGTGATTTCTTCCCCTACGAAATCTGTAAATAGCAGAGCAGGACTGTTTGAAAGCTGGTTCCCTTTTCTTTTCCATGTATTTTTTCTTCCATCTTCATCTTGTAGAGTGTAAATGATCCCAGGGCTGGGTATTTGTTGCCTAAGTAGGAAGCTAGTGCATGGCTAGAAGTTAAATAGAACATGTCATACGTGCCATCTTTGGGAGAGACAGAGTTCTATTTGGTTTTTTGTTTGTTTGCTTTTTAAAATATTTTATTTATTTATTTGACACAGAAAGTGTGTGCACAAGCAGGTGGAAGGGCAGAGGGAGAGGGAGAATGTGGGGCTTGATCCCAGGACCCCAGAATCATGACCTGAGCTGAAGGCAGATGCCTAACTGACTGAGCCACCCAGGCACCTCTAGGGTTCTATTTGATTTCATGGGCAAGCCCCTGCTATTTTTTTTTTTAAGATTGTATTTATTTATTCATGACAGACAGAGAGAGAGAGGCAGAGACAGGCAGAGACAGAGGGAGAGAAGCAGGCTCCATGCAGGGAACCCGACGTGGGACTTGATCCCAGGTCTCTAGGATCATACCCTGGGCTGAAGGTGGCGCCAAACCGCTGGGCCACCGGAAGCCCCTGCTATTTTAGAACCATTCCCTGACTCTAGGATTTCCCACCAGAAGGAAGACTCAGGCTGTTGCATCTTCAGGCCCAATGAGCAACCATTGACATCTGGTGGATGGCTCAGTGGGTAGCTCCCCTTGGCTTCTGGTTGTGGGAGATTCAGGGGAGGGCCAGGCGTTGGAAGGACTCTCAGGGAAACCACCTTTCCTCTGTCTTCTCTCCCTTTCCATATTCTGGTTATTATGTTCTTTTTTATTAAAGATTTTAGGGATCCCTGGGTGGCGCAGCGGTTTGGCGCCTGCCTTTGGCCCAGCGCGCGATCCTGGAGACCCGGGATCGAATCCCACGTCGGGCTCCTGGTGCATGGAGCCTGCTTCTCCCTCTGCCTATGTCTCTGCCTCTCTCTCTGTGTGTGTGTGTGTGTGTGTGACTATCATAAATAAATTTAAAAAAATTAAAATAAAGATTTTAGTTATTTATTCATGAGACACACAGAGAGGCAGAGACATAGGCAGAGGGAGAAGCAGGCTCCATGCAGGGAGCCCAATGCCGGACTCGATCCTGGGACTCCAGGATCAAGCCCTGAGTCACAGGCAGATGCTCAACCACTGAGGCACCCAGGCGTCCCTCCATATTCTGGTTATTAATAATGCACTTTTCCTTTTCATTCTTGGTACTCTGGCTGTTCTTTTGGGCCAGGCCAATGTGCACTTCACTTTCTTAGATTTCCTCTCATCCTAATCACAAAATCCCTCCAGGCTGAGCTGCTTCTCAGAAAACTGGCAATTAGAGGAAGAAGCCAGTCTTTTACTAACACTTCATTTGGAGCCCCGTCATAAATAATTAACCTGAAGTTACACTCAGAAAACAAATGGATGGGGTGCAATTAGTGATGCTGTGTGGGAGCTTTCTCTCCTGGGGTTTTACCCCATTCACAAAATCCAGGAAGCGGATACTCACCTTTCCATTAGCAGGAATGAGCTGTCCGCTTTCTAACACTTAGGGAGGAAACCACAGCGAGCCACTTTTCTCAGGCACTTGAATGTGAGATTTGTGCCCAAAGCCAGCGTCTGAGGCCCAGGACAGCATTTCCTCCCACCAGCACCTCTTGGCCCCTGAAGAGGTGCCCATCACTCCCCACCCCCACCCCCAGCCCACAGTTGATTTTTTTTTTTCACAGTTGATTTTGATGTCCTGCCAGTTTGGTCTCATTCCTAGGGGATGACAGTGGAGGGTGCAGGGTGCATTCAGAAGGGGCTATGGTCACCCTGACTCAGATTCTGTCTTTGGCTAAAATGGTCAAGGTAAAGAGGTGGCTAGGATGGATTCTTCCTCCTTCCTTCCTCCCACCTTTCCGTCCTCCCTTCCTTTCTTTCTTTTAATTGAGATGAAATTCACATAATATAAAATTAACCATTTTGTCACAAAAGGGAAAGTGCTATGTGATTCCTCTTACACGAAGTACCTAGAGTCATCAAATTCACAGAGACAGAAAGTAGAATGGTGATTGCCAGGAGCTGGAGAAAGGGGAGGGGGAGTGAGTGTTTGATGGGGACAGAGTTTCTTTTTTTTGGGGAGGGGGACAGTTTCTGTTTTGGTCTATGTTGGGGTTCTGGAGAGGGATGGGAGTGATGGTTGCACAGCAATGTGAATGTCTGATAGTCATTATCATGTTATATATATTTTACCACACACACACTACACACACACACACACACACACACACACACACACACGGGTGGCTCAGTTGGTTAAGGAGCCAACTCTTGATTTTGGCTTACGTCATGATCTCAGGGTCCTGGGATCAAGCCCTGCATGGGGCTCCCCACTCGATGAGGAGTCTGCTTATGGATTCTCTCTCCTCCCTTTGCCCCTCCCTCTGCTCATGTGCTTGCTCTCTTTCTTTAAAATAAATAATCTTCAAATATATATATATATATTTTTTTTTTAATTAACCATTTTGAAGTATATAGTTCAGTAGCATTTAGTACATTTGCAATGTTAGTACAACCATCACCTCTAACTAGTTCCAGAACATTTTTATCACCCCAAGGGGAAACCTCATACCCATTAAGGAGTCATGCCCTGTTCCCTGAAGCCCCTCTCCCCAATCCCTGGCAACCACCAATTTGCTTTCTGTTTCTATGAATTTACTTATTCTAGATAGTTCATCTAACTGGAATCATGCAATATGGGATCTTTTGTATTTGGCTTCTTTCACAGATCACAATGATTTTTGGGGTCATTTTTGTCATAGCAGGTGTCAGCGCTATGGTGTTTGTTGCTTTTTATGACTGAATAATATTTTGTGGTATGGATCTGCCACTCATTCATTGATGGTCACAAGGGATGTTTCCACCTCTGGTTGTTATCGTGCTGCTGTGAACATGTGTGTTCGATAATTTATCTGGGCACCTCTGCTGGGAATGTTCAGCAGCTTTTTGCTCTCAATTTCTTTTTCTCCTTGTCAAGAAGGCTTGCAGCTGGGTCAGCCAAGAAATTAAAGAGGAAATAAAAAAATACATAGAGACTAATGAAAATCAAAACACAACAGTCTAAAATCTTTGGAATGCAGCAAAAGCTGTTTTAAGAGAGAAGAGTATAGCAAATACAGACTTACCTCAAAAAACAAGAAAAATGTCAAATAAACAACCTAAACTTATATCTAAATGAGTTATAAAGGGAAGAACAAAGCCCAAAGCCAATAGAAGAAAGGAACTAATAAAGATTAGACAGAAATAAATGAAATAGAGACTGAAAAAATAAACAAACAAACCCACGATAGAACAGATGAAACCAGGAACTGGTTCCTTGAAGAAAAAAAAAAAGAAGGCTCACAGCTTGCTCATCCTCACCTGTGGCCAGGCTGGTCCTGCTCTGGCCTCCTGTAGCTTGTGGGACAAACCACCTCTTGGAGAACCTGCCAGGTGACATGTCTCAGAGGGTCACAGCATTCAGAGGCCGCCCAGCAATTAGGAAGCTGTCTCATCATGCTCCCTGGGGCGGGTGCTCCAGGACGTGGGCGGGCAGTTCTGTCTGCCATTGGTTTTCTAGAAGTGCTGCAAGGAGCAGTCATAACTTCTGAGGGCCAGATGCACTGAGAATCCATTTCACTGAGTCACCTCTCGGCAAGCTTCACCTTCAATCTCTGGATATCCTGTCTTGCCTCATTTTTAGTATTAGCAGGATGTGTAAGCATGAGGATGCTGAAATGGGATGGAGGACAGTGTAAGTGAAACCCTGTCCCAGTATGGCTCATCTAATGACCTGCTGACACCCACAAGGGTCTCAAGAACTTGTTTCCTGCTGCCTGCATACATCTGATGAGAGCATGCTTCCAGCAAGGATGATGCGCTTTTAAGCTGGGACAGTATTAAAAATAATCTGCTATAGAATTCCTTTGTTGGGCACTTCCCAGACATTTTTAATTTTTTAAAAGATATGTTTATTTTATTTGAGAGAGAGATCAAGGTGGAGAGGGACAAAGGGAGAGGGAGAGAGACTCTCAAGCAAGCTCCCTGCTGAGCATGGAGCCTGACACAGGGCTCCGTCTTACCACCCTGAGACCATGACCTGAGCCAAAATCAAGAGTTGGACATTTAACCAATGGAGTCACCCAAGTGCACCCCCCTGCCAACCCTTTTCAATTTATTGAGGTGAAATTCACATCACACAAAATTCATCATTTTAAAGTAAACAGTTTAGTGGCATTTGGCACATTCACAGGGTGGTGTCTAGTGCCAAAGTACATTGCATCCCCCCACCTCAAAAGGAATCCTGTACCCATGAAACAGCCACTCCCAACCCAAACCCTTGGACCAGAATCAGGAAATTCAATCCTTGGGTCACCTGGGTGGCTCAGCAGTTGAGCATCTGCCTTCGGCTCAAGTTGTGATCCCAGAGTTCTGGGATCGAGTCCCGCATTGGGCTCCCTGCATGGAGCCTGCTTCTCCCTCTGCCTATGTATCTGCCTCTCTGTGTGTCTCTCATGAATAAATAAATAAAATCTTAAAAAAAGAAAGAAAAAAACTCAATCCTTGGTGTGAATTCAGGTGCTCAGTTGACACCTGTGCCACGTGGTAGGAGCTGAACAAAGAAATGACAGAAGACAGGAAAAGAAGGAGTCTTGGAGTGGGGGGTGGGGATGTAGGTGAGGACATCAGGCTGCATGTGGGCAACAGGCTGGGGACTGGCTATGTGAATGACAGTCCAGGAATAACCAGAATGTGTTCCCTTTTCTTTTGTATTCCCCAGGCCCAACAGTGTCTTGATAGAACAGGGGCAGCAGAGGCAGGACCATTTCTGGCCCCTCTATCCTTTCCTTACGTAGCCTCAAACAAATTAATTTGTGTCTGTAAGACTCAGCTCCCTTGTCTCTAAGGAGGGCTGAAAGTGTCTACCTGGTCAGGCAGCTGGGAGGACTCCAGGGTAGGTAGGAGGACACTTGGTACTGAGATTGCACACAGCAGGTACTTAATAGTAGCCCCATGGGGCACCTGCATAGCTCAGTGGGTAAAGTGTCTGCCTCAACTCATGTCATGATCCTAGGGTCCAGGGATCAAGCCTCACGGCAAGAACCCTGCTTGGCAGGGAGCCTGCTTCTCCCTCTCCCTCTGGTCCTCCCCCTGCTTATGTTCTCTCTCTCTGTGTTAAATAAATAAAATCTTTTAAAAATTTTAAAAAAATAGTAGTTCCTATCATATTGTTTCACTTATTCAGTGATGAAGATGTTGATGCAGTTGATGGAGGTGCTAGAGAAAAGGATGCAGAAAAGTGAAGAATGAGGGAGACTTCTGGAGAAGTCTCTGCCTCCACTGGGGAGAAGCCAAGAGACTTGAAAGCCTTTTAAGTCTTGAGGACACTCGCCCTGACTCACCTGCTGCGACAGGGTGTCTCCCTGCGAAGGTCCTGCGGTGGGGGGAGGGGATGGGTGGGTGGGAGGGCTTGCTTCTTGTTTCTTCTCCTCTTTGAACTTGGAAGCAAGGGAGGAGGGTTTGGAAGGCTGTGACTAAGCTCTCAGCCAGCTGCCCTGCAGCTTTCTGCTGAGCAAGCCGGCGCCAGAGGAGAAGGCGCCCCGGGCAGTGCATTCTGCAGCCGGACAAGAATGTGATTTCTGTGCACTGGTTTTCCAGCCCGTCTTTCACACACAGACAAATGCCGCATGCTTGAGGGCGTGTCCCTATTTCCTTGGGTAGAAGATAGTTCTTCAGTTCCCAAACAGAATCTGGAATTCGTTCTCCTTGGGAGGAAGCCACCGGGACCGCCTGAGGGTGGAGGAGACTGCCCTTCTCTGGGCATCCAGGGAAGACTCCACCTCCTCAATTGACCGAGACCACCAGATGCGGACGGTATGAGTTTCCTGGGGCGGCAGTCACAAAAGATCACGGAACAGGGTGGCTTCAAAACAACAGAAATCTATTCTCTTGCAGGTCTGGAGCCAAAAGTTGGAGAGATCAAGGTGTCTGCAGAGCCAAAGGGTGCCTCTCTCCTAGCTTTCAGTGGCTCCCAGCAAGCAGCATTTGGCTTTCCTTAGCTGTTAGCTGCACCACCCTGTCTCTGCCTCCGTGGCCCAGAGTCATCTTTCCTCTGTGTGTGCCCTCACTCTGTCTTATAAGGACTCTGGTCCCTGGATTGAGGGCCCACCTACTCCAGTATGATCTCATCTTAACGAATTGCATCTGCAAAGACCCTACTTCCAAATTTGGTCACATTCTGTGATTCCAGATGGACATGACTTTGGGGATGGGGGGCACGCTGTTCACCTCAGTACACAAACAGAAACTCCAAATGGCAGCCATGATCCAAAATTCCAAACACACAAGCCTGATACATAGAAACACGGATTCAAAGCCAGACTACCTACACTCCACTCTTTCTCCTCTTTTAAGCACTACTGCCTTCTGTAGGAATTTGTAAGGTTAAAACTTCCACAGCTCCCTTGTGCCCCTCCCCAGGCAACACTAGCCTGCCCCCAGGTAACCACTGTGCAGTTGGCATCCTCCGGGGAGCAGTTAGAGGTGCAGGGGTTCATTGGGGACAGTGTAGTGAGGGATCTTCATGTGTTCATTGCTAGCATATAGAAATACAGTTGATTTTTATGTCAATTCAGTTACTTTACTGAATTCACTTAGAAGTTCTAGGAGATATTTTTATAGATTCCTTGGGATTTTCTATGTAGATAATCCTGTTGTCTATAAACAGAAACACTTTAAGTTTTTTCCTTTGTCATCTGTCGGCCTTTAATATCTTTTCTTGCTTTATTGTGTGGGCTAGAACTTCCAGTGCTATGTTGAGTGACAGTGGTGAGAGTGGGATCCTGGCTTTGTTCCCAATCTAAGGGGAAAAACACCAGTCTTTCAAAACTAAGTGTTCTGTCAGCTGTAGGGTTTTTTTTTTTTTTTATAGAGTTTTATTTTTTATTTTATTTTATTTTATTTTTATTTTTTTATTTTTTTAAAATTTTTATTTATTTTTGATAGTCACACAGAGAGAGAGAGAGAGGCAGAGACATAGGCAGAAGGAGAAGCAGGCTCCATGCACCGGGAGCCCGATGTGGGATCCGATCCCAGGTCTCCAGGATCGCGCCCTGGGCCAAAGGCAGGCGCCAAACCGCTGCGCCACCCAGGGATCCCTATTTTTTATTTTATTTTAATTTTTTTTAAACCATGCAGGGAGCCCGATGTGGGACTCGATTCTGGGTCTCCAGGATCAGGCCCTGGGGTGAAGGCGGCGCTAAACCGCTGAGCCATCTGGGCTGCCCCTTTATTTTATTTTTTAAAATATTTTACCTATTTATTTGCGAGTGAGAGAGAGTGAGCGAGTACACGGGAGCAGAGCAGGGGGAGAGAGAAGAGAGACTTCCCAATGAGCAGGGAGCCCAAAACAGGGCTCAATCCCAGGACCCTGAGATCATGACCTGAGCCAAAAGTAGACGCTCATGTGACTGATCCACTGAGGTGCCCCTGTAGAGTTTTTAAAAAATCAAATTGAAAAAGTCCCTCTTTATGCCTAGTATCTGAGCATTTTTTATCATGAATGGGTGTTTAATTTTGACAAATGTTTTTTTTTCTGCATCTATTGATATGATCATATGATTTTTCTTCTTAATCTATAGATTACATTGATTGATTTGTGACTGCTCAACCAGCCTTGCATCCCTGGAATAGACCCCATCCAACCCTGGCATGTATATATATATATTTCTTCCATTCTTCTGCAAGCCCACCCATTGATTTAAAAGCTTTTATTGGTTATTTCTTTTCCATTCTAAAATTTCTATTTGGTTCTTCTTTATACCTTCCATTCCTTCATATATTCCATTCTATTTTTGTGTTTATATCACCTGTGTTCATAATTGCTCATTGAACATTTTCTACTGACTGCTTCAAAATCTAATTCAGGTAACTCTAACATCTCTGTCATCTTGGTATGGGCATCTATCAATTGCCTTTTTTCACTGCACCCAGGATTTTCTGGTTCTTGGTGTCATGAGTGATTTCCAACTCTATCCTGGATTTTTTGGTATTGTTATGCAGTCTTAGATAAATATTCTGTTTATGCTTGCTTCCTTTGACACCTCCAGCTAAGGAAGTGGGGTACGTATGCCTCCTCTTTACTACCAGGTGGGGGTGAAAATCCAGGTTCTCCACTTGGTGTCTGTGAATATTCTGGGTTGGGGTAAAGGGTACCTTATTACCGCTGAATGGAGATGCAATTTTAGCATCCCCCCCACCTCTGCTGAAACTACCTTGGTTGGGGGGTGGGGAGGGGCTAGGTCTTCATTATTGCTCCCCACATGGCCTCCAATGATACTCAGGGACCAGATGGCCTCGTCACTGCGGGTGGTCAGAGTCCTGACTCTTCCCTAGACTTTCTCCGACATCATCCTAGTAGAGAGAGATGGGGCCTCATTACTGCCTGGCTGGGATGAAGGTATAGGTTTTCCACTTGGCCTTCTCTGATATCATTCTGGGAGGGGGCATTGGCTTGGGACACCTCCTTTCAGCTTGAGGAGGGTGGAGGTCTAGGCTCCCCACTCAGACTTTTGCTGACATTGGTGGGGATGGGGCTGGCTAGAGTGCAGCCTTATTGTCTAAAAGGTTGTTTGCCTTGCCAAGCTGCACTTTTCCTGACCTTTTGGCTAGAGAGAGCAGGCTTTTGTTGGGTTTCTTTCTTTCTTTCCCTTTTCTTTTTTTTTTTTTTTTAATTTTTATTTATTTATGATAGTCACAGAGAGAGAGAGAGAGAGGCAGAGACACAGGCAGAGGGAGAAGCAGGCTCCATGCACCGGGAGCCTGATGTGGGATTCGATCCCGGGTCTCCAGGATCGAGCCCTGGGCCAAAGGCAGGCGCCAAACCGCTGCACCACCCAGGGATCCCCCTTTTCTTTCTTTTCTTTTCTTTTCTTTTTTCTTTTTTTCTTTTCTTTTCTCTTTTCTCTTTTTTCTCTTCTCTTCTCTTCTCTTCTCTTCTCTTCTCTTCTCTTCTCTTCTCTTCTCTTCTCTTCTTTCTTTTCTCTCTTCTGCACCAGTTGGTGTTTCTAGATTTCTGACTTCTCCAGCATCAAGTCTGAGATCTCTGAGGCAAAAAGAAAACCCAAGGAACTCACCATCATGTCATTCCTTGGGTCCCAAGGTGCCTAGTCCTCTTCTCCTTTCAGAGTCTTCTTTGGTTCATATACAATGTCCATGGACTTGTACTTGGCAGGAAGGACAGGGAAAATGACTTCTATTCCATCTTTCTGGAATCAGAAGTCTGTCTAAACCACATTATTTTTTTACAATGAAAGTGATCAGGATGTTTGGAATCTGCCCTGTAGGTTGATGGAGACAGATTGAACTTTGTATCATTGGGTGCCATGATTGGAAGACATACAACCATTTCATGTTTTTATTCCAGTGAATTAGGGTCCTCAATAATGAGTTTGCCTATTTGAAACCTTAGTAACAGGGACACCAGGGTGGCTCAGCAGTTGAGCGTCTGCCTTTGGCTCCTGGTGCGATCCTAGAGTCCTGGGATTAGTCCCACATCAGGCTTCTTGCATGGAGCCTGCTTCTCCCTCTGCCTATGTCTCTGCCTCTTTCTCTCCCTCTGTCTCTCATGAATAAATAAATAAAATCTTAAAAAAAAAAAAGAAACAAGTTATGGAACAAAGTGACATCAGAAGAGGGTCACAGAGTCCCCAGATTCCTCTATGCATCTGAGTTCGTCAGAAGACTGTTCAGATATAAAGTGTGGGACAATTCATAAGCAGAGGGCATGGAGCGTGGCAAGGGACATTCGAGAAGGCAGACATGGGGCGAAAAGACGGCAGCTAGAGGGTGGCAGTGACAGTGGGAGTCCTTACTGAGATTCACCTTTGCCTCTCCATTTTGTCAGATGGATTCTGCTTGGCTTGTGCAGAGTGAGTGGGGAAACTATGCTTCTGTGCCCAAAGGTGATGAACATTGGTTGACACTTGTTGTGCACCATGCACTGCCTATGGTACCATCAAGTTATAGCTCCCAGAACAACTGTATGGGGCAGGGTTGGTGGTGGTCACATTTCAGATGCAGAAACTAGGGCGTAGAGAGGTAAAGCAACTTTCTCAAGGTCACACAGACAAGAAATGGAAGTGCCTGGGCTGTCTGACTTTAGACACTGCATTATACAGTTACTAGAGGTAGTGTGCTGTGACACATCATGGCTGGGACCTAATGACCTTACTGGGTTTATGTGGCTTCTTCACAAAGGCAATGGATGACCAGAACTCATGGCCCTATAAGTCAAAGTGCAGAATCCCATTTGTTTGTGCACGGTTATGCCCTCTGGGTCACACAGCACTCAGTGATGGGTGTTGTTTGTCACTTAGCTGCTGGCTAAGAGCTCACTTTCTATTCAGAGGACCATGATCAAGGACAGATGTTCTATGTCTTTATGTTTGTCATTTTCACCCTTTTCCCTTTTAATTGCTTGTCCGTTAGTACACTCTGCACCCCACGATGGTTTTTCTGATGACTTTAAGCTGCACACTGCAGACTCTGACCAACTTATGAAGGGGACCTTTTTAAATTGTTTTCAGTAGGTCAGGGATGTACTATAAAAATGAAAAGCTAGATAAAAAAAAAATCCAGTTTTTTATTACTATAGAAGACACCCTGTGTGTAATAACTCTTTATATTGATGTCACCTTGAATGAGTATAATGCCTTTCTTCCCAAAGACAAATAGCTTGAACCGGTGGCCAAATTTTTTTCCCCCAGTTTACCATGAACACCAAATTTGATTGCCTTTTCAAGCAGAAATGCAAGTTACTAATCAGTCTAAACTAATTTACAATTTAAGAATCAATTGTGTGGATTCCAGGCAAGAGGACAGGATCAGGGTAGACTGCTTTAAAACCTGGGAAGAGAAGCGGAAGCTGTGGAGGACATGATGTCTGGGCTTTTGAAAATTTGATGAGGATGTGACTTGACACTTAGACCCCTGTTGTTTGCCTGGGCAATAGTGGAGAATGCTAATCTGCACAAGATCATCTCCTTTCCAATGAGATTCTTCAATGATGTTTCTTTCTGAGATGAAATTAGAGTTCAGAAAATATTATTTTCCTTTCGTGACCATGAGCTGACAGTGAGCTAGCCCTGTGTGCACCTTGCCTTCCCTGGACTGGACCAGACCCCTGAGCAGATGCAATGGATTAGTGAGGTTCCCATCTGCTGATGGTCACTGCTGTCACTGCTTTTCTTGACCACTATCAGAGGAGATGGGAACAGCTCTGTGCAGGGGCTGAAAGCAGCCATAGTTCAGGCGGCTTGGGCAGCCTCTTTCTGGCTGAGCAGAACACCGGTCTTGGCAGGGTTTTGGCTCCTGTGACTTTAGAGCCAGGAAAGGATGCTTCTATCCAATTTCACAGACTTTCATTTGGAGGATGGAGATGAATGTACAAAGGAGGAGTCCTCTGACCTTTCTGGAATGTGCACATTCTTGATTTCTTAAAACTATTTCTGCAATGGTCAGAGGGCTGATAAATGGGTTTCAACATGTTTTCAAAATGTCTTCTGGTTTTGATGGCTCTCTGTTCATTCAGCAGCAGTAACAAATGTTGCTTCCTCCCTTTCTCCAACATGGCAAGGCCCTGTAGTGGATGCTAGAGATGGAATAAATACAGACTAGAATCTCGGTTTGAAGGAGTTTCAAGGCTCAGAGCCAATCCACAGGAAACAGCAAACACTTTGAGAAAGGCTGGAAACAGGGTAGGACATCACAAGCCAATTACAAAATTATTTGTGTAATTATTTGCTTAACGGCTCTAATCCTGCTAGGCCTTAAGTCCCCTGAGAACAGGGACTGACTTGCTCTTTTTCATCATCATATTCCCAGCACCTGGGACAGTGCCTGGAATACAGCAGGTGCCTAAATATTTATTGTCTGAGTGATTGCAACGGGGTCTTAACACTTGTTATCTTGGAACAAGGTCTACCACACAAATTGTCTTTCTTACAAATCCACTTATAAAACTTTCAACTTCTGAGTAAACCACACATATGCTGGCCATATACTGAATGCCTATCTTAGTGGGTAAATAGGATACCTAATATTCTTATATGTAGGGGCAACTTGCATGTGAGCAGATTAGATAAATGCTATCTTGGTGGGATTGGGATTTAAGAGATCCTGGAGAACAGCCCTCTTCCCCTCCCCATCAAATTTTCCCATTAGATAGTAATTTCTTTGAGTAGTGAAGGTTTTGAAGTCTTCTGATTCCTCCCTTCAAGAACAAAAGGACACCCTACGCCTGTATTCCCCCAACATTTTTGCAGGCTTTGTCAAAATGGAGGCCAGGGCTCAGCCGTGGTGATAATACAACATTCTGCTTGCAGATAACTGGGCCATGCTTTACTCTGATGGGAATTGTCTTAGACGGACATCAGAGAGCAATTTTCAGGTTTATACTTTGAGAGAAGCACCTTGGATCACACATTAAGAAGCATAAAGAATTAGTAATTTGACATTTAAAGGCTTTTCTAATTGATAGTATCTTTGAGTTCAAAGCTCGACATATCACATTATCAAGTTCAATATGTGCTGTCATTTTTCTTGGTAACCATGAGGTTATCTTCAAGATAACCAAGCAGACAGGGACAAGATGGGGAAGCCACATCTCTAGGCTGGTCAAATCTACAACTCATGACACCCAGACCCTTTTCTGTTGCTTATTTGTTATGTAAGCTGCCAAATATCTTCTTTGCTCCCAGAAGTGTGCCCTGTCACTCTGAAGCACAGGAAGGATGGCTGTGTTTAATTCTTGAGGTTATTAGTAGATTGTGGACTCTGGAATCATCCCACAACCTTGAACAAAAAGGTAAAAACTGTCCACTTGGATAAATGACAGCGGAAGGATCCTTGCACTAAACAGGCCATTTGCAAATATAAAACAGTTGCTGGAAAATTATATTAGAGATGAATTACCTCCTCCATTACAGCGTTTTCTTTTCTTTAATGCAATTTAGTTCAGGCGAGATGAACAGAAAGGCTGGGGAGGGGCCCCATTCAGCTCTTGGGGGGAGACCCTGGAAGCCAGACGCCCAGTGAGGAAGGAAATGCAGAGATCTGGGGCAGGGCAGGCCAAGGCCTTGTGTCCACGAGGCCTGCGCTTAGGACCCTGGCTGCGCCCACGGGAAATTGAATTCAGAGCTCCTTCGGCGTCCTAAATCCAGGGCAGCTGGCAGCTCTCCAAAGGAGACTGGAGAGACACTGCGAGAGCATCCGAGGCCAGCCGACCCGACCAGCCCCTGCAGAGCCCGCTGAGGTGGGTCCCCAGGTGTGCGGCTCTGGGGTTGGAGACCAGCCTGACACTTGGTTAATTTCAAAGTACGCTCCCCACCGGCAAAGCAGCGCCTCCCGGATCCATCAGGAAGCTGAGAGCCTGGAATTACTCGGAAATGCCCTGGGGCCGAAGCGGCAAGGCCCGACTTTTGAAGGCGTGCGTTTCTTGAGCTTTTTCTCCTGAGCGCACGTGCGAGGAGGACCCGCGGCGCCGGGTGTCCGCAGAAGTGGCATCCGGCGCCCAGGACCCCGCAGGCGTCTGCAGTCCCCGCGGGGGCGGGGGGCGGGGCAGGGGTCGCCGCGCCCCCCGCCCCCCCCCGCCCCCCACCGCCCCCAGGGCTTACGCTCAGCCCCACCCGGCCCGCGCGGAGCGGTCCGGGCGGGGCCGGGCGCGTTCCCGCGGGCGGGGCCGCGCGCCCCAGGCCCCGCCCACCGCAGCTGGGGGCGGGGCCTGCGCGTCACGTGACGGCGCGCCGAGCGGCGAGCGCCCCGCCCGGCAGGAGGAGGCCCGGGCCGCGACCCGGCGCGCTCGCTGCTGGAGCCGCCCGGCCGCTCGCGCGCTCCGCACCCGCGGCGCCCACCGCCCGCGGCCCCGGGCTCGCCGGCAGCGGGAGCGGCCTCAACATGGACGAAGACGGCGGCGGCGGCGGGGGCGAGGGCGGCGGCGGTGAGTGTCGGAGGTGTGGCCGGCCCGGCTGGCGGCCTGGGGCGGGGGTCGCGGCTCGCGGGGGAGCCGGGCGGGAGCGGGGCGGCCCGGCCGGGGCCCGGGGTCGGAGGTCCGGGCAGCGCCCGTGCCTGCTGGCGACCATCCGGGCCCGCGGCGCGCCGGCTCGGGGCACAGGGGAGGGGACCGGCGGGGTCGCTGCCGAGCCGGAGCGGGGGTCCGAGGCGAGGCCGGGGTCGCCTGCGGCCGGGGTGGCCCCGGGCTGGGGGCTCAGAGGAGGTCTTGGGGGGTCGCCCTCCGGGGGCGGGGGTACCTTGGGGGCGACCTTCCCCGCCTCTCGCCGCCAAGGGCGTCCACGCCCTCCGGAGCCTGACCGCAGGAGGCTGACCCCCTTGGCGTCTTTTCTCAGGTGGTGGGAAAGGGGGGGTATCCCCGGGAAATGGGAAGGGGAAAGTTTCCAATTGGGGATCCTCCAGGTTCAAGAGGGACGGGTGGGGCGACAGGGTTGGAAGCCGTGCCAGTGCACCGGGCTTTGGGTCAGAAGTGGTCAGTGAGGAGGCTTCAACGAAGAGGGGGCACCCAGAGCACACGCATTTTACGAAATAAGGAACGTTATACAGGGTCAGCCAAGAAAATAAGTCGGAGCAGCCGAGGGTCGGAGTCGGGAGGGGCAGCCGGCGCTGAGGCAAGACCGAAAACCGTCAGGCTGTGTGCCTGACGTTCGGTTACCCCTTGCAGGAGGATTTGCATTCGTTGTAGATTACTTTGTGGCATGCAAATTACTGTTGTGTCATGCTGCGAATTATGTCTGCACAGCAGCCTTACGCGTGTGTATGGAGGGGGTCGTTGGTTTGGAAAGTGCAGGGTTAATACCCCTATCTTACAGGGACACCCGAAGTTGAGGTTTTTCTCTACTGTGCTGAAAACCTCCTTTATGCTGACCGACCGAATCTTCAGAACCCCTTGTAATGAGGGAGCGTTTTGGGGGAAAAAAAAAAAATCTTAATTACAGGCTGCTGGAGCAGCTGCCTGTAAGAATCAGCGGTATCGAACGCTTTCAGGTTGAAGTGGTTGATCAAGGTGCCTTCTGGACTGTAAGTGCTGCCCAGGGGGAAAGGTTTGGTGCCCCAAGAAGCGATGCGGCTGCGATGGTGGGAATTTGGCACCCTCGGTGGCATTTGGCAAATTCAGTTCTCACAGTTAAAGCTAGGGGTAGCACTGTGGCACCGAGTGGGTGTGTTGTTTATGAAAGAAAGTGCTGTGGAAAGAAGGAGCCCAGTTGCAAGCCCTCCTACAGCCAGGCTGTCTGTCTGAAGACTCTAAGCAAAGGATTCTCGTAGATACCCTGCTTCCTGCCTGTCAGGATTTGGTAACAACAGGCATGTAGCAGTTTTTCCTTCTTAGAAAATAAACGGCCACAATACTTAAACGTTTGACATTGCTGGCTTGGCGATTTTGTTTGGAAGGCGTTTCCGACTCTGTGAATACAGAAATGAAGCCAGCTTGAAGGTAAAAGGCAGATGTAAAGATTAGAAAAGGAAGTCAGTGTGGCCCTGCAGTTTATAGATCTTGAGTGTTGTAACAAAGGATGTTATTAAGTATCAAAAGTTTTAAAACTTACTTGCAAGGTTGCTTTCCCAGGAGAGAGATTCAGAAAAAAAAATAAAAAATAAAAAATCTTGTACCCAAAGATGTGCATTATGCTATTTGTAATGGTAGAAAATTGGGAAAGGCAATGCCTAATAGGAGAAAGGTGAGCCAAATTATGGGGGGGGGGAGGGTTATCGATAAAATGTTCCAACCATTAAAAATAAATAGTTGCTTTATATATTGTGGTTGAAACCATGTAAAATCTGGTGATATTAGGGATATTTTGTTTTATTTGTCTATTTTCCAAGTTTCTGAAATGATATGTATTACTTTCAAATTTGAATAAAAAAAAACTTATAAAACATCCTGTGTTAGGAAAGGGATGTGATTGTTTTTAATCTCCCTCACTAGAACAGTCAACAATGAGCAGTTCTTTGCTAAAATACCCGGCAGCATGGTAGGTGCTCAAAGACAACTTTTATCGATGAGGTGTTTTTTTTTTTTTTTTTTTTTTTCATTCATCTTCCTTGTAGAAGACACTTGAAAATAAATTTGGCAATCTTAGAAGTATATTTTTGGATAAGTGAGAGCCTTAGACTTTTGAAATAAGTCATTATAAAGTGATTATTGTATACATTTGATGTGCCTATATTTAACTATTTTTGGAGATCTTTTTTTTTAAATGTATAGTTTTTTATTTTTTTATTTTTATTTATTTATGATAGTCACAGAGAGAGAGAGAGAGAGAGAGAGAGAGGCAGAGACTTAGGCAGAGGGAGAAGCAGGCTCCATGCACCGGGAGCCTGACGTGGGATTCGATCCTGGGTCTCCAGGATCCCGCCCTGGGCCAAAGGCAGGCGCCAAACCGCTGCGCCACCCAGGGATCCCTATTTTTGGAGATCTTGAAGTTAACATATACCTCTTTAAAATTCTTTATAGTTATTACTGCCATTTAGATTTTTTTAAAAAAAGTCTTTGCTTTAAAACCTCACATTTTTGAAAATAAAGTCCAGCCCTTTGAAAGAGAATAATTTCAGTTGCCAGTCAACAAAAACTATATTTTTACAGTATAGGACAGAACTTTGGACTGTACATGGGGAAGTGAGCTGCAGCTTGTTTACAAGATAGGGTAAATAATCTATTCAAAGGGTAGTTACACAGGCACGGAAGATCACTTAGCCCTTTTTTGCTTCTGTGTGAGTGGGGTTAAAAGACTTCCAAAATGAATTATTTTTATAATTTAAATTTTTGTCCAGGGTATTATTTTGTTCTTTCAATGCAAGATAAGGGGAGAGGATGGTGATGTGAATGGTAGGAAGGCAGTTCTGAGGAGGAACAAGATTACAAGAACACATTGTTACTTATAATGTGTGCAGAGTGTAGTTAAGGTATTTTTAATTCCTTTGGGGCTTTGTTGCCTCTCAATTTTCTAGAACAGTTCTTGAGCTTTGTCTCTGCTTGGCAGGTGACTGGCTAGTTTGGCTCATTGCCACCATCTTAATGCTCAGTTTGGGAATCTGCCTGCTTGATGCTCCCGAGTGGACCATCTGTGGCAGATGAAGTGAATGACTCTACCGGTTTTCCTCTCCCCGCCTCCCAAACGGTGTAGGTGAGGATTAAGCGTGTGCTTCGCATGAAAAGGTGCTCAGCTTCACGCGTAATGAAATAAATACAAATTAAGACCAGGTTGAGAGCCCACCTTTCACCTGTCAGACAAGCAGGGACCCCCACGTTTGAAACCATCTGTTGGCTGTAGGAGGGTAAATTAGTTACAGCGCCAGCCTGTATCCTGTTGGCTCAGATCCATCACCTGCCCTTCCCTGGCTGGCCGGCCAAGGGACTCACCCCTGCAGGCAACATTTCCCAGACCTTTGAGTCAGCTGGCTTGGTGCTGGGTTTGGGCGATGGGGGGTGGGGGAGATTGATGGCTGGAAGAGGGAGGAAATGGGGTTCTCTCCTCCTCTTGTTCTGCCTCAGACCGTCTCTGGTAGTTGCCTTGTCTCCTGTGGTTCCAGCTCCTGCCCATTGACTGAGTCCTCTGAGCTTTAGAAACATCTCCTCCATTTGACCCTCCAACTTAGAAATGGTAGCAGCTTCTTGCTCTTGCTGGTCTCTGGGTTCTCTTACCATTTCCTGTTTGACTTCTCAGCTTTTCCATCATGTGTGTAACCAACTCCTTGTATGAAATATCCTCCATTTCAGCTCCTTAGAGGGCCTTCTGTTTCTCTGGGTGGATCCTGATGGATACAGCGGCATTGGGCAGCAGCAGCTTTTTAAAACAATTGCGCGTGTGTAAATCCTTTGAGCCAGCGATAACAGCTCTCGGAATTTAATCTGCAGGTGTATTTGTGCATGTTGGAGATACTATAGGTACATAATTATTCACTGCTTTGTGTGTGATAGTAAAAGAGAACCCAAGTGTCCACCTTCAGGAGCCTCATCAAATGCTTCTTATACCCAGATGGTGAATGAAGTTGTAGAAAGGAATGAGCAAGCACTTCATGATTTTTCTTTTTTAAGAGAGAGGGAGAGAGTCCACACGCACACTCTAGAGAGCATGTAGGGAAGGGGTGAGGCAGCAGAGGGGGAGAGAGAATCTTAAGCAGGCTCCTTGCCCAGCATGGAGCCCAATGCGGGAACCTGCGGAGCTTTATCTCATGACCCTGAGATCATGACCTGAGCTGAAATCAAGAGTCAGATGCTTACCCAACTGTGCTACCCAGGTGCCCTGAGAGTATTTTTTATATATTAAAGCATAACAGTTTAGGGGCACCTGAGTGGCTCAGTAGGTTAAGCATCCAACTTTGGCTCAGGTGGTGATCCCAGGCCTGAGATCATGAGCCTCAGTTTGGGCTCTCTGCTCAGCAAGAGCCTCCTTCTCCCTCTGCCCCTCCCCCTATGAGCACATGCACACTTGCTCTCTCAAATAAATGAATAAAATCTTTAAAAAAAATGTAGAAAATTATAAAATAGGTTACCTGTATTTTCAATCTTTGCACAGGAAATCACTGTTTTCTTGAATGTTTAGGAGCACCTAGGTGGCTCAGTCAGTTGGGCAGCTAACTCTTCTGCTCGGGTCATGATACCAGGGTCCTGGGATCCAGCCCTGTGTGGGGTCCTGAGGGGAGTCTGCTTCAGGATTCTCTCTCCTTCTGCTCCTCTCATAAGTAAATCTTTTTTAAAAATGTGACACGATCGGTGTTTTTAGAGCATATTCTCTTCTCAAACATTGATTCAACAAATATTGATAACAGCCCTACTAAATGCCAGGTCCTGTGCTTTTAGCACAAGGGTGAGTAGCCATGAAAAAGGGAGATGAATTTCCTGCATTCCCAGAGCTTTTGTTGAGATTGGAGATGGACAGGAAATGTAAACAGACACATAAAATAATGGCAGATTATGCTGAGCGTGTTAAAGAACATCACCTGGGGTCGAGGGGTGGGGGTGGGGGTGTAGAGAGGCAGGGGAAGCCTGTACCCAGGGGAAGCCTTTAGGAAGAAATGCTCTGTCAGGTGTCACCTAAAGGGAGAGTGGGCCAGGGTGTGGGCTGGAGGCAGCAGTTTCAGTAGGTAAGGAATTCACATTTTGTTCTAAGCATGTGAAGACGATGAAGGATTTTAAACAGGGCAATGGCATATGACTTATGTTTCAATAATTTTAGCCAGTGTTTACATAACGCTCTCTGTGTTGGGCCTTGTTCCGCGTGCTTTACGTATCTTAACTTACCCTGTTGTTAGCCTGTTAGACACTTAACGTCACCATTTGCAGGTATCGGAGGCATAGGGAAGCTAAACGACTTTTGTCACATGTTACAGCTAGTCAGGGGTGGGGCAGGGATTCGAGTCCAGGTATTCTGGCTCCAGAGGCCACATTCTTCGCCATTGCACCCCCTGCCTTTCTAAGAAGAGTGATCCTGGCCACTGAGTGGAGGGTGGATCCCAGGAGGGGAGGAAGGATGTGGGGACCTCACTGCTGAAGTGGGAGCATGGCAGGTGTTCATGTGAGAGTCACAGGGCCTTGGGGGATTGGGCAGCTGAGGCAGCAGTGAAGGGAAAGAGATATATGATCTATGTAAAGACACAGAAAACAGGGGATCCCTGGGTGGCTCAGCGGTTTGGCGCCTGCCTTTGGCCCAGGGCGCGATCCTGGAGTCCCGGGATCGAGTCCCACGTCAGGCTCCCAGCATGGAGCCTGCTTCTCCCTCCTCCTGTGTCTCTGCCTCTCTCTCTGTCTCTCTATCATGAATAAATAAATTAAAAAAATAAAAATAAAAAATACACACCTTGAGGGTGTCACTTAAAAAAAAAAAAACAACACAGAAAACAGTGAAACACTCATGTTCCCATTGCTCAGAGTTAAGAGAATACTGCCAGTGTTACATTGTTTTAGGTCTTTTGTAAAAAAACAAAAACAAAAACAAAAAACAATTCAAGCATTACAGGTAAGCCTCAATCTCTGCATACGGCAACATTGTTCTTGCTCTGGCCAAAATTTTGGGGCCATCTTTTGTTTCTTTTGCCTTAGCCGCCTGATGTTTTCCCTGCATAGTGGCCAGAACGATCCCTTTAGAGCAGATCATGTCACCCCCTCTCTGAGTCTGCACTATTCTCAGCCTAGAACTTTCTCTGTATCTGTACTGTGGCCCCCAGGACCTGTCAGTGAGGTTCCGTATGCTCTAGTCCGGGGGCCTGCCAGCTTTCTGTAAGAGAGCCGGGTAGTAAATATTTTTGGCTTTGTATGCCACATACTGTTACAATTTTTAAAAAATAGCCCTTTAAAAACTTAAAAAATATTTTTACTATATTTCATGACCTAGAACACAGTACATAGTAGGCCTTCAGTGAATGTATGTTAACAGATGTCAAATAAAGTTAAGGTCACTTGTTGAATGATTCCTGGTCCGACTCACCTGCTCCTTAGGGTATTTCCTAAGGGCGGATGTGAGTTTGCTTGGGTCCCGTGGTATGGTTTTCATACTTTAACATATATGCGTGTGCCTGTAGATGAGGTAAAGGTCTCAGTTTGTTTAAAATTATAAAAATGGCATCATCCTATTTGGAATGTTCTGCAGCTTGCATTTGAGATTATCTATGTTACCATTTGGAGACCCTATTTATTTCACAGAATTGCTGTAACATTTTATGTATCTTGTCCCACGTTGGACTTTTTTTCTTCTTCTTCTTCTTTTTTTTTTTTTTTTAAGATCTCATTTATCCATTCATGACAGACACAGAGAGAAGGCAGAGACATAGGCAGAGGGAAAAACAGGCTCCCCGCAGGTGCAGGGCTCGATTTCGGAATTCCAGGATCACCCCCTTACTGAAGGTAGACGCTCAACCGCTGAACCACCCAGGCATCCACTCTGTTGGACTTCTCTGTAAATTTTACGTTGCTGTTACAAACCATACCCAGGGGAACTCCTGGACTTGTCTGCTTCTACAGACGTTGGGGCGCTTTTCTAGACGGCAGCTTCAGAACTGCACATGCGAGTGTAGGCATGCTCTTGGTTTCCTTACCTGCTCACAGACTGTTTTCTCACTGGGGACGAGCTCCTCAGCTCTGGGCATGTATCAGACTTCCAAGCGTTGGCCTGTCTCCTGAGGAAGAAACGATGCGTTGCTTCACCAGTGATGTGTTTTGGAGAATCAGATGGATATGCCGACATCTGGGAGGCCAGAGGTGCAGGAATCAGAGAGGACTTGCCGCCCGGTTCTGGCTCATGTGACAAGGTGGTGATGCTGGTGCTGCTGCCTGAGAATAGAAGGTCGGAGGAGGTGGGGATAGGAGAAAGCCATTTGGAGAATTCTTATGTGTTTTTTTTTTTTTTTTTTTTTTTTGTCAAAAATGTCATTACTTTGCTCTCACTTCTGAAGGACAGTTTCACTGGGTCTACGGTTGTAGGTTATCAAGTTAATTTCTTGCAATGTTTTGACCCGTCATTTCAATGCCTCTGGCTTCCATGGATTCTGTTGACAAGTCAGCTGTATCTGTCTTGTCCTTTTGAAGGTAATGTCTTCTCCCTCATCACCCCCTCCTCGCCTGCTTAGGCTGCTTTTAAGATTCTTCTTTTTGCCTTTCATTTTGAGCTGTTACTGTGATGTGTCCAGATGTGGTTTCCTTGAATCTGTCCTTGTTGGGATTGGTGGTGGTGGTTCTGCTTTTCGGTGATGCCGTGACAAGACTTAATCTTATGTTGGAGTTGGAGAATTGGTGCTCATTATCTCTTCATTCGATCCTTTGGCTGCATTCCCCATCTCTCCTTCTGGGACTCCACCTTGTCATCATGTTCTGTGTGTCTCTCAGACTCTTCATCCTCGTTATCTGTTCAATGCTTCCCTCTGAATATTTCCTTTTGACCCATATTCCTTTTTTTTTTTTTTTTGTTTTTTTTTGTTTTTTTTTGTTTTTTTTTGTTGACCCATATTCCTGCGAAGTAATCCTTTCTTCGTCTCCAGCCTGCAATGAAACCCATCTCTGGAGTTTTTAATTTCAGTTACTGCTGCCTTTTGCTTTCTTGATTTTTTTTTTTTTAAAGATTTTATTTATTTGAGAGATAGCAAGCACGAGTGTGGGGGGCCGCAAGGAAGAGGGAGAAGCAGACTCCCCACAGAGCAGGGAGCCTGATGTGGGGCTCGATCTCAGGATCCCCAAGACCATGACCTGTGCCAAAGGCAGAAGCTTTAGGGGCTGACCCACCCAGGTGCCCCCAACTTTCTTGATTCTTTTTTTAGATTCCAATTTTCTGCTGAAATTTTTTTGTCATGTAAACTAATTTCCTTGTTCTATTTTTTTTTTTAAAGATTTTATTTATTTTTGAGAGACAGAGGCAGAGAGATAGGCAGATGGAGAAGCAGGCTTCCCATGGGGAGCCCAACGCGGAACTGGATCCCAGGACTCTGGGATCACGCCCTGGCCCACCCAGGTGTCCCAATTTCCTTGTTCTGTTAATCATAGTTATTTTAAAGTCCATGTCTGATAATGTCAGTATTTGGATAGCCCATGAGTTTATTCTGTTGTCTATTCTGCCCTAGGTTTTCAGTCATGTGCTCCTGACTCTAGACATACCTGTTAATTAACTTGTAGACAATGAGTATAAAAAATTGTGGAGGTAATTTGAGACTCGGGCAGTTTTCCTCAAGGGAGGCTTCTGGCAGGCAGAAGTAGGGAAACACCACTTTAGAACTGTGAGCATAGGTCTGCTTCTGGTTTACCCCCATCCTGGTGTAGTTGTCTGGTGGTCCTCTCTGAAAGCCTGGGGTGTTTACTAAGCTCCTTCTGTCAGCCCCTGAGCTCTTCCCTGGTCCCCTGAGTCTGCTGGAGGCTTTGCCGGCCTGCTCAGATTCTCCACCACTTGTTTCTGCTTAGCTTTTTGGCCTCTCGGCTTCTGCAGTGAATTGGCAAATGTCTCAAAGAGAAAAGTGGTTCAGGTTTTGGGCTCACTTCTCTGCACTTGTCTCTGGGATCCTGGCCTCCTGAGTCCACACTGCATTGGTAGATCCCCGATACCTTCACACAGTTGCTTCTTATGATTTGTCAACTCTTTTAGTTGTTCTTGGCAGACGGGTTGGTCTGTAACAAACTAGTCAGCTTTTACGAGAAGCATCATCTTAGGATTTTTAAAAGTGGATTTGTAAGTGAAACATCCCAGTGGAGATGGTAGAAGGGCAGGCGGCTGTGAGAGTTGGAGGCTTAGAAGACCTGATTGGGTGGGAGATATGTGTTGGAAATGCTTTCATTCATTTCAGTTCATGGGACTGGATGAATGAGATCACTTAGGGAAGCAAGTTGAGAGGAAGGGGAAAGTCCCAGGGCTGGGGACAGCCCCATAAAGCAGACTGGGAAAGGGGAGCCAGTGATGTCGGGGGCTTCTCAGAGGTTGTACAGAAGTTAAGGGAGGAGCCGTGTTTTGGAAGAGAGGGTGCCCTGATTGTGCTTGAGAGGTGCACTGGACAGAGAAGTGTCTACTGGCCTGGGGGAAAGGCAGGGAGCAGGCTTAGGAGGGACCGCGAAAGATGTTTGCCTGCTTTAGGAAAAGCAGGCACCACGCCCTTGGGTGGAAGTTTGCCCCAGGATGAGAGTGGCAGGAAAGCCACAGGGGTGGGGCTTGGCCAGGGAAGGATTTTGTGTGTTTTGCCTTGAAACGCTTCTTAGGTAAATCATTTAGGTAGAGGACCAACAGTAATTCCTACTGGGTGACTTAGTACAGTGTTGCTGTTGGCCTGGCCACGCTCTTAGCATGAATAACTTTGGGAGAGATGGATTCGTTTTAAAAAGTTATTAGCAGATCCTTTAGGAAGCAGGTTTATCAGTCTGCGAGAAGATGGCCTATTGAAATGTAGGAGGTGAAAATATAGGTGTCCAAGTAGCTGAAAAGCTGCTTAAAATAGAATCACTTTTGGAGTGGTGGGAGAATAGTAAATCATTTAAATAAGAATAGAAGATACATGGCTCTTCATCCTGATTTTTGAAATTAAACTTACCGACATCCTATAGTCAGCTCCCCAGTTAACACGAAAGAATAGACATCAGATTCTGCAGGGTTTTATAAATTTGTCTGAAGACAATTCTGCAAGCATTTATTTGGGATACGTAGAGTATTATTTAAATACTATATTCACCTGAGTCAGTTTAGTTGTCTAAGAAGATTTGGTAATTTGCTTTCTCAGAGCAAATTTACTCTTTCAGCTGACTTAGTTTTCAATAACTCACCAGGAGCATTATTCAAATAGTAGAAAATAAGTTCCGTTTTAAACTCTCAGCAGGGTTATTTTTAATTACTCTTGCTTTTGAAAAACTGATTTCTGTAATTAATAAAAGCAGTTTACTATAAATCTGGACATTTTGATGATGATTGAAAAGTATTTCCCAATATCTAGGTAATTAGTGATTTTTTTTTTTTTTCTAGTTTTCATCCAGATGTTTGGCAGCGTGTAAACCCGGCCTCACTGCAATTTTCTAATTCACTTTCATGGGAACATATAATATTCTCCGTTTATTTTGGACAGCAGAGTTTCCTTTTTCTGTGGACAGATACATATGAAACACATGGTCTTCGAGTGGAGTTTGTGGTCCTCTGAGAATTCTCTGAAGGAGGAAATGGGTTGACCTACTGGTTGCTATGAAGTAAAAACAATCTTGTTTTCATTTTTTTAGTGAACATCTGGGTTGCATTTATTATTTTACATTCTCGAGGTTCTTTAAAACCACAGTTTGATAATAAGAGGGTTCATTAAAGCAGTAACTATTTAGCTATTTCTAGAATTGATTTAAGTGTTTGGGTGGGTGATAGGTTTTTAAAAATAATTATTAAATATTTCTTTCCTTTCTGTAAGATGAATAAATAAAATCTTTAAAAAAAATCAAGAGCTGTTATTTAAGAGTTACCTCTTACAGATGAGAGACACAGAGAGGCAGAGACACAGGCAGAGGAAGAAGCAGGCTCCATGGAGCCCGATATGGGACTCAGTGCCGGGTCTCCGGGATCATGCCCTGAGCTGAAGGCAGACACTCAACTACTGAGCCACCCAGGCGTCCCTAGATATTATTATTTAGTGTATTATTAAGAAGCATATATGTTAGCATATCACATTTTATTTTATTTTATTTTATTTTTTAAGATTTTTTACTTATTTATTCATGACAGAGAAAGAGGCAGAGACACAGGCAGAGGGAGAAGCAGGCTCCATGCAGGGAGCCCGATGTGGGACTCGATCCCGGGTCTCCAGGATCACATCCCGGGCCAAAGGCTGTGCCAAATCGCTGGGCCACTGGAGCTGCCCTTATTTTATTTTTTAAAAGATTTTATTTATTTTCTCATGAGAGACACAGAGAGGCAGAGACACAGGCAGAGGGAGAAGCAGGTTCCATTCAGGGAGCCTGATGTGGGACTTGATCCTGGATCTCCAGGATCACACCCTGGGCTGAAGGCAAATGCCCAACCACTGGGCTACCCACCACCCAGACGCCCCCACAGCTCTTGATTTTAAACCGTAAAATGGGATGTAGATATTTTGAGGGGCAGGGGCAAGAATGATCAGGCTGCTCATTTCTCTCTTGACTGTCGCTGTTCAGTTGGTGGCTGTCCACATGGCTGTACTTGACTCTGTGACTCTGTGGGCTGCCTATTGCAGATCCATCCTCTTCCTTTGTCTCGGGTTCTTTACAAGGAAGGGGGACCTTATTACTACTAGAGAGAATGAATCTTTTTTTTTTTTTTTAAACATTTTATCTATTTATTCATGAGACACACACAGAAAGAGAGAGAGGCAGAGACACAGACAGAGGGAGAAGCAGGCTCCATGCAGGGATGCCCGACACAGGACTCGATCCCGGGACTCCAGGATCAAGCCCTGGGCCGAAGGCGGTGCTAAACCGCTGAGCCACCTGGGCTGCCCTAGAGAGAATGAATCTTTTTTTTTTTTTTATTTTTTTTAAATTTTTATTTATTTGTGATAGAGAGAGAGAGAGAATGAGGCAGAGACACAGGCAGAGGGAGAAGCAGGCTCCATGTACCGGGAGCCCGACGTGGGATTCGATCCTGGGTCTCCAGGATCGCGCCCTGGGCCAAAGGCAGGCGCCAAACCGCTGCGCCACCCAGGGATCCCGAGAATGAATCTTAAAAGGTATAAACCAGGGAAGGAAATCCCTCTTTCTTTATCATTGATCAGAGGAGGGGAGTATAACCAAGTCTGGCCAGTGAACTGTGAAGGGCAGTTTTCTGGGGGTACTTCTTGGAAAGGTTTCTTTGTTCTTGGAAAAATAAGGAAGAAACCGTTCCTTGTCTTCGGATGGACTTTGCTGGCCTGGCTGGGTGGCCACCTTACATTCATGATGTCCCTCATATCCATCCGCACACTGAGGATGACCAGCTGGATCCTTGAGGATGTGGTTGAGTTGTTGAATGTCACCCACCCGGAGCCTCCCTATGTCCATACTTCCTGTCACGCGGGACGATAAATACCCTTCTTGTTTACAGGGTTAAGAGGCGTTCTGTAAGGAGCACAGGCATCTTGCCAGATCCTGGCTGTAGCAGAAGCAGGTCTGTTGTGTCATCACTCAGCAAGGACCTTGTCCTTAAGGAGTGCAGAGAAGAAACCTCTTTTCTTCTGTAGGTATTCATCAAGCATATTGTGTTTGTTACTTTTAGAACTGAGAGAGGTTATATTTTCTTTTTGAGCTTAATTTCTTCTACTTTTAATATATTTTCATATGCTTACAAATCCATTCATAGTTTCATTTGGCAATTCCTTAATGATTACATTTGTTTTAACATGAACATTTTTAAACACGCAGCAATCAAAAGTGGCAGACATTGGCCATTAGAAAATGGAATAGAAATTCCGTTAGAAGACAGGACTTCCTTTTAGTTCTTAGTAGAGAGGAAATAAAATGATCAAGAATGTCCTTTTCCAAGTTGCAGTAATTAAATTAAAATTTTTTTGAATTGAGACAGACAAATGAATTCATTTTTGTTTGTGTTAGAGTATGGGAAAATTGGAGGATTTTAGTGACTTTGAAGCATTTGGCTTGTTCACACGGTGAGGCCGTATATCCCAAGTGTGGGAGGGCCGAGCGGTTGCAAACTTTTTCGGTATATGACCACACTTCTGAGAGCCCAGAGCATCCTGAGAATAAAATGGTGTCTTTCATTGCCCACACAGAAGGAATCTTAATATCGGATAAGTGTTCTTCCAGAATGTGGCATGTTCTCGGGACTTGCAGAACGTCTGTTGTGGATTCCCGAAAGTAACATGTTTCTAAATTAGCCTTTTCTTTTAAAATAGTGGCTAAGCCGTTTACTAGTCAAATGGTTTCCGTGGCTTTTTTTTTTTTTTTTTTTTAAACGAAAGAAAGTCAGATGCCTTCTTCCCTCCTTCCTGTGGTCGCATTGGGTCTCCCAAGTACTCTAACTTCTTCCTCTCCTCTCGGTGGTGGCAAGCGGACAGGCAGTGCAGTGTGTGTCATTCGGCACCCCCATGGTGGTTCTGCCTCACAGATGCCCAGTAATTTGGCTGGACATGCAGAACATGACTAATTTTTTTTTTTAATCCGGAAAGAACATAAGCTGAGATATTTCCCTTGGGTTCTGCTGCTATTAGTGCTTAGACATTTGGTTTCAGGATTTAAGTGTCTCCTACCTCTTGCACTGCCTCCACCCTTTTTGCTCTACGGAAGAGGAGCCTGGGGCCTTCTCTTTTTGTCTTTGTCATCGAGTAATAAGATCCTGGTGAAGAACAGACTATCCTGCATGTCAAGATGATAAAGACTGTCTATTTCAGATGTGTTCAGGCTGCTTCTTAGAAACTTTACCTTTCTCTTCCATTTTTATCTAGGAAGGTTTGGGGTAGGCTGAGAAAGTTTCACTCTTGGGATTGAAGCCTGCCATTCTAGTCCTTCCAGCCACCTGCAGAGGTGGTCTAGGCCTGCCCTGGAGTTCCAAGTCCTGGAGTCATGAGCACGTGCAGCCAAGTGCGTCTCCTTGGGGAGACCATCATAGGAGTTCTCCCATCACCTTAGCTTGGTGTCCGTGGCTTTATCTTCATGGTGTTAGCAGTCAAGAAACCTAGATTGTTAGGATGCCTGGTGGCTCAGTCGTTTGCTGTCTGCCTTTGGCTCAGGGTGTGATTCTGGGATCTGGGATTGAGTCTCACATCAGGCTCCTTGCATGGAGCCTGCTTCTCCCTCTGCCTATGTCTCTGCCTCTTCTCTGTCTCTCATAAATAAATAAGATCTTTTTAAAAAACAACAACAACAACAACATAGATTGTTGACTGGGAATTTGAGGAACAGATTTGACAGGAGAGCCATTTTCCTTGTTAAGTTAATGACTTTCACTTGTCAGAGAGATTAATGGCCAAGCCTGGGTGGTGATACTAACCTGAACCACTTCCCCAAATGCTCCAGAGAGGAGTCTGGTTTTTTAGTATAAACCCGTAATTTTACAAGACTGTTCCTGCATGTTTTAGCGATGGTTTTTTGGCTAATGTCTGTCCCTCCCTCCATCCATCCAGAGACCGTTACTTCCATTTATCAAAATCTGGAACCAGAGGATCTTGGCTATGCTGGGCAGCCTCCTTGTTCCTGGCCATGCCTCTCTGTGGCTGACTCTGTTGGGATGAATCATGTAGTCATTCTTTCCGAGATAATCTCAGTCCTGTGCTACTGAAAGGCCTCCTTCCCCTTGTGGTCTAATTAATTAAGAGAATTAAGATTGCAGAATTCCTGTCTGTTTGCTATGTCCTGATGCTCAGCCACTGAAGGATATTTCAGGGCAGAAAACAGCTGTAATGTTAATGGTTGATTCTGAGAATTTGTGTCTCTGTGTATACTTAACAGAAGTTTGTTTAACCAGTCGAACTGATTGTTGTTGACATAGTTTGTAAGTAAATATATGCAGCTCTGGTCCTTCCCGCCTTGAGCCTGTATGCATAATCTCCTTAAGCTTCAATCTTCCTGTATGTGAAACTGACATGAAAAAACCCAAGTGAAATTATTTAGTGAAGAACCTGTCAAAAATCCCAAACAATTAGCAGGCATTAGAAACATGGTCATCAACATATGAAGCCCCTTCCCCCCCTTTGTGTACTAAGCAGAGGAACTGCTGTGTTCGGGTTTAGGAGTAACTGGTAATTGGCAGTACAATTATCTATCTTTCCTCCCCCAGCTTTGTATTTTGAAAATTTTCAAATCTACAGTAAAATTGAAAGAATGCACCTATACCTGTTACCTTTATTCACCAGTTGCTAAAATGTTGCCACATTTGCTTTATCTCTAATACAAACTAATTTTTTTGGTGGGTGGGGAGGGGATCATTTGAAAGTCAGTTACATACGTCACAACACTTTATCCCTAAATACTTCATCATTCTTCTGGTCAGGACGTTGTCCTCATAACCACATCCCTGCCATACTGAAGAAAACTGATTAATAGTAATTCTGTAATATTCTTCTAAATACAGTCCCAATTCTGCTTTCCCCCAAATATCTTTTATATCTATTTTTCCTATCTAGGCTCTAATCAGGGTTTGCACCTTGTATTTAGTTATGTCTCCTTGATCTTTAAAACAGTTGTTTCCTGGGGGATGATGGTGCCTTTTTTTTTTTTTTTGAAGTGTCCACGCCGGTTGCCTAATATCATTTGCATCCTATAATATAGGTTACATGTCTAAACAGAAGAGAGGGACACCTAGGTGGCTCCGTGGTTGAGCGTCTGCTTTCGGCTTGGGTTGTGATCCCGGGGTACTGGGATTGAGTCCCGTATCAGGCTCCCCATAGGGAGCCTGCTTCTCCCTCTGCCTATGTCTATGCCTCTGTCTCTGTCTCATGAATAAATAAATAAAATCTTAAAAAAAAAAAAAAAACAGGAGAGAGAAGTGCTTTGGTTTCTTTTATGTCATTTTTTGAAATTATAAATACGTTAAAGTCATCTATGTGATGATTCAAGGTCAGAGTCACATTCATATTTCTTGTTCTTTGGTAAATGTGGATTAGATCCGTAACCAAAAGAAGTTACTAAACGGCTCAGATATCAATGGAATATGTGCGACAGTGAACTTGGAACAAATATACACAGTGGTTAGACTTGTCCTCATATGGAGGTGATTAAGAATTTTATTTTATTTTATTTATTTATTTTTTTTAAATTTTTATTTATTTATGATAGGCACACAGTGAGAGAAAGAGAGAGAGGCAGAGACACAGGCAGAGGGAGAAGCAGGCTCCATGCACCGGGAGCCCGACGTGGGATTCGATCCCGGGTCTCCAGGATCGCGCCCTGGGCCAAAGGCAGGCGCCAAACCGCTGCGCCACCCAGGGATCCCAAGAATTTTATTTTAATATGCAGCCATGGCTTTATAAAGAAATGAGCTTCAGAATTGGAAAATTTAGTAAGACAAACTTTACATAATACAAAAGAGCAGCTTTTGCTGGCAGGTCCTTGGATGAAGAACAAACCTGAAATCTCTTAGGAATGAGTCTCCCCTTCTTCCTCAATCGCCTCTCCCTCCCTCTTCTTCCTCACCCCCCCCACATCCCCCTTTTTCCTATAGGCCTTAAACATTTTTAACTTTAGCTGCAGCTGAGACTAATACAGGATCCAGCTGTAACTTTTCTGTTGTTAGTATATCCGGTGATGGTCATAGCAAACTCATTGTATGAAAATTCAGTAAAGGAAGAGGGCAGGGTGGGAAAAAAGTGACACTCTATAAAAGTATTCAAGAAACAGTGACAGGATCTAGGAGTCTCCCTTTCAGACGGCTGGTTTAGATTCCACCCTGAAGTACTCATTTTGTTTGTGACTGGCCTAGCAGGCATTTTAGTTTTTCCCTCTTAATCATATCATGTATATTACTGTGTAACCAGAGCACTTATATGCGAGGCTGAGGCTTGTTTTCAGCGGGAGGCAGAAAATAGCTGTGGGAACCCAAAGACCGAACCCTTCTCCTGTCAAGTGGGGCAGGGAATTTTTTTTTTTTTTAAGATTTTATTTATTTATTCATGAGACATACACACACACACAGGCAGAGACACAGGCAGAGGGAGAAGCAGGCTCCATGCAGGGAGCCCGACGTGGAACTCGATCCCGGGGCTCCAGGATCACGCCCTGGGCCGAAAGTGGTGTTAAACCGCTGAGCTGCCCAGGGCAGGGATTTCTCAAAATGTTCTAGCTGGTGGAGAGGTGGCAGTGGGCCATCGAAGGAAGCAGAACTCCCTCTCCTTGGGTCTGATCAGTGATGCCCATGTGAGTGCATTACCAGACAGCAGATAAGTGCGGAATCAGCAGTTCAGTCAAATTAAATTTCAAATCTGCAGGTCCACTTCGATGTAATTGCCCTAAAAGCTTTGCATCTTTGATCAGGTCTGTCTTGTAAGGACCAAGTACATATCATCACCCTGTCACTGAAGGTGGATTATATGTTTCAAAATAGCTTTTGTGATAAATGTAATTATCATAAGACTAGTGATTTTCACATACTTGTGTGTCTCGAACATTTTGTTTTTCTTTTTTTTATGTTAAGGAGGTCAGATTTCTCAGATTTCTTCTAATTGTCGCCAGACATCCTGTTTTGGGGCTATTTGAGACCAGCGTTGCCTGAGAAGAAATCAAAATCGGGCAGCCCCGTGGCTGTCTTCCGAGTTGTTCTTTTTATATTCGATTTTTTGAACAGGTTTCCTTGAAATGCCACGCTCTATTTTTAGTTGGTCTCTTTACATTTCTGTGGTTCTGGGCATCCACAATACACTGATTTATTATTCAGCACAAAAATATTGTTCAGCGTCCTAAGGCTGTTGAAACTTTGTAGGGAAAAAATAAACCAGTGCCACTTGAGTGGATGTAATCAGTGAGGACTACTGAGCAAATTTAAGAAAACCTTGTCCTCTTCCTCAGGTCATTGCCATATCAGTACCAGCATGAATGCTATTTTGAAGAATCCTTGCCTGTTTTATACTAGGTGGGCTCAGTCTCCTGGGTTTTCACAAATTGCTGTTTTCTGCCTCCCACTGAAAGACACATTTTTGTAACCATTCAAGAAGCTTTCTACACTGCTCTTCCACCTCTCTCCTGCCTCATTTTTACACAGGGTTTTTTTTTTTTTTTTTAAGATTTTATTTATTTATTCCTGAGAGACACAGAGAGAGAGAGAGAGAGGCTGGCAGAGAGGCAGAGGCACAGGCAGAGGAAGAAGCAGGCTCCATGCAGGGAGCCCAATGGTGGGACTTGATTCCGTGACTCCAGGATCAGGGCCTGGGCTGAAGGCAGTGCTAAACTGCTGAGCCATACGGGCTGCCCTTTTTTCTTTTTTTTTAACTTGAGAATAGCCTGGTAGCTTCTTAGATCTATAAATGATTAGGCTTGCTGCTCTGTAAGCTGTCAGAGGCCCTTATGTTCTTGAAGTAATGTTTGATCCAACAAAGGTATGACAGGAGTCATGGATTGTGAACCTTGGGACTGATTTGGTGATAAGGTACTAAATCTTTTGTTAGAAATTGAACTGTAATTCACGTAACATAGTGGTCACCCTTTTAAAGTATGCAATTCTGTGGCTTTTATTTTTTTTATTTTTAATTTATTTTAATTTATTTTAAATTTTTAAAAAAATTCTGTGGCTTTTAGTATTTTCACAGTGTTGCGCAGCCACCACCACTACCTAATTTTAGAACTTTTTTTAAAGATTTTATTTATTTGGGAGTGTGAGGAGGAGGAGGAGCAGAGGGAGAGGGACAAGCAGACTCCGCTGAGCAGGGAGCCCCATGTGGGTGGGGCTTGATCTCACGACCTTGAGATCAGGACCTGAGCTGAAACCAAGAGTTGGTAGACATTTAGACTGACTGAGCCACACAGGCACCCCAGAATTTTGTTTTTTTTTTAAGATTTTATCTTAAAGCCCCCAACGGGCTCGAGCCCACAACCCTGAGATCAAGAGTCACACGCTCTACTGAGCCTGGTGCCCCTAGACTAACATTTTTATCACATTGGAAGGAAACTCTGTCCCCCACTACAGTCATTTTCCCTAGCCCCTGGCAACAACTAATCTACTTTGTGTGCCTGTGGATGTGCCTGCTTGGCACATCCCATGTAAACAGAATCGTAGGATATGTGGCTGCTTTCACTAGTGGGTTCATCCAAGCTGCAGCTAGATTCCGTTTTCCAGGTTCATCCATGTTATGACATGTTTCAGGATAAAGTACCTATACTTTCTTGTGAGTGGCACTGAGACTTGGACCTGTTTTCATGTTGGGAGTGGTTGGAGAGATTGTGCTCACCTGTCACATGGTAGAATCTGTAGCTTGAACGCTGTCTTGAAGGTTTTTAGGTGTGCATGTGTCTTCTTCCCACAGAGAAAGTTGAAGTTGATTTTCAGTCTTATTATTTGTAGAAGGGCCAAATTGAGTCCTTGTGTGGTAAGCCCTGAGTTTATAATCATGCACGGTTGCATCCCAAGCAGAACCATGTTGTCTGCAGACAAGTTTTACTCTCTGAAGACGAATCTGTGGGTTCAAGAAACTGAATTTCTCAGGGGGCTGTACTGAAATCTCATAGAAGGCTGAAGGATCTACTTCTCAGGTTCCGTGAGGCTTTGCTGGTAGTGACCCTAGTAGGGGACATAGGAGAGCAAACTCCTTAACATCCCCCCCCCCCCGCCCCCCGCCGCTGCCAAATCTCAGCAAACGATAGGACAAGACGTGAATGGAAATGCTAGCAACACTGGGAAATGCCCGGCAGTAGAGGAGAGCTGTATAGACTTGCAGAAGAAAGAGAAATTGGAAACCTGTTAGCAGACAGGGCAGAATGAGGGGTGGAGTCTGCGGGGTGGGCTATGCTCCGGCCACAGCTCTGAGAGTGGGCGAGTGTGGACCGTGTTGCCTATTTGGAGGAGAATTTCCAGTCGTGGGGGCGGTCGTGCTGTGCCGCAGGGTTCTCTCCCTTCTTTTGAGGCAGGCAGTTGATAGCATTTTACCCTTAGGTGATTATTCCTTTACGGAGATTGCGTTCTCTGCTGGGGGAGAATTGGGGCTCTCTGGGTATGTGTCTGCACCCCAAGGAAGGCTGCTTTTCCTTCTGTCATATGGAGGCTTGTCATCCTGCAGGCGAGTTCCCTGACTTTGCATCCTGGAGTGAAGCCTGCCAATGGACAGGCTTTGCTCTCATGGGGCAGAGAACATAACAGCCCTTCCCATTCAAGATGGAATCTAGTGAGAGAAGAAACTTTCTACCACACAACCAGCTACATCTCATTTTTAAATATGCACCGACCATAAGAAGCTCCAGACAGAAGAAAAAAAAAAAAACTCAACAGCATGAGGGAGAAAACTTAATGCAACATTTTTTATAGAAAGAACGTCTGACCACAGAAGAACAAGAATTCTGAAATAGAACAGTAAAATGTGATCATTGGAGACGTGCAGGGAAGATGTGGCCGGAGCCCCAGCAATCCTCCTTCCTGTTCCTCCCTCCTGTCACCCTCCGGATACAGGTGACTGAGCAACAGAAGTCTGGGGACACTGAAGGGGGGCTGCGGGCGGGACTGTGACTGACTCATCACTGTCTCCTGAGGGCAGGGTTGTGAGCAATGTTAAGTAAGAGGACCTGCTGTGGGAGGACCTACAGATCTGGGGAGGGCAGAGAGTGGGCAAGGCCTGTTGGTGCCACGTGATCGCGGGGAGCGCAGGTGGGTTTGCTCCGCAGTGGCAGTATCATGGATCAGCAGAATCCGGCGGCCGGAGGACACGGGTGGCCTCCACGTGCTCAGATTCGTCCGGGCTTCTCCCTGGCTTTGCAGCCATCCTCCCCAGTGCAGTGGGCAGCACCCCATCTGTCTGGAGTAGAAGCCTTGCCAGACGGAGAATCTTGTACAGAAATGAGATCCCAGAACCAACCGGGTTGCTTCACAGAGAAGCATATTTGCAGAGATGAAGTTCACATCACAAATGGTGAGGCATTCATTACATGTCTCAGCTCTCTCCCTTATAAGCTTAGAGCTGGACAAAGCTACCATGCTCAGTAGCGTCCTGCAGAGAAGCAGCCGTTCTGTGCTGGGGGGAAATTGGGCCTGGGTATCATTAAACAGAGGCACCTGGGTGGCTCAGTTGAGCGTCTGCCTTTGGCTCAGGTCATGATCTCAGGGTCCTGGGATTGAGTCTGTTTACAGTTTTTCTGTTACACAGATGAAGCAGAGAAGTGGGTGGTGGGGAAGAGTAAAAGCTCTACCTTTTTTTCCTACAAAGCAGAGATACCTTGTTTTATTTTAGACATTGACAATAAGAATAATGGGGGTAGGGGGTGCCTGGGTGGCTTAGTCAGTTAAGTGGCTGCCTTTGGCTCAGGTCATGATCATAGGATCCTGGGATTGAGCCCCACATCGGGCTCCCTGAGCAGGGAGTCTGCTTCTCCCTCTTTGCTCATGCTATTTCTGCCTCTCTCTCAAATAAATAAAATTTAAAAAAAAATGTGGGTAGTAGTGTGTGTGTGTTTTAAAGTAATTTAAAGGTAACTAAAAAACTTAAAAAAAATTTTTTTTTACTACTAAAAACCTTAAAGTAGGATGTTCACATTCCACATTATGAGAAGGAAACAAACCTATATATCTGATCATGGGATAAGGTCACGTCGGGTAAAAGTACTGCGGTCTGGTTTTGCTTTCTTCATTCGCTTTGAAAATTTATGTGGATGACAGATACCGGCTTGGTGCACATTTTGGAAAATCTTTAAGAAGCATATGCCTTTTTGGGGAGGGGTTGGTGGGAAATGTTCCATTTTGCTAAGTGTATTTGTTTAGGAGTTTGGGTCCTCTGTGATTCATCCTTGTGCTGTTTTGAAGTATTTTTGGACAGATCTGCAGGGACATCTTTGAGGGGGGGAAAGGCTTGGGAAGGGTGGCAGTGTCCCAGGAGATAAGGTAAGGGGAGGGGGTGTCTGTCCCTTCTCTCAAAGATGAACCTGCCAAGGGCAGGAAGGCTGAAGAAAAGAAAGTGGAGGAAGTTCTCTTATTGCCTTGGTCGGCACCTGTGGTCAGCCAGGAGGGGCCAGCTTTCCTGGGGCCTGAAATGCTTAAAATTTGGAATGCCCTCTTTAAGAAAAATAATACAAAATTAAGTATCAAAGTGAAAATTCATTTAGGATGAAAAAAAAGTCACAACAGCTTTTTTTTTTAATTTTTGTTTTTATTTATTTATGATAGTCACAGAGAGAGAGAGAGAGAGAGAGAGAGGCAGAGACATAGGCAGAGGGAGAAGCAGGCTCCACGCACCAGGAACCCGATGTGGGATTCGATCCCGGGTCTCCAGGATCGCACCCTGGGCCAAAGGCAGGCGCCAAACTGCTGCGCCACCCAGGGATCCCACAACAGCTTATAAGTTTTTAAAACCTCATAAACCCACAAATAAGTCAAAACCCAGAAAAATCGTACAATCCCTTTCTATTCTGGGCACAACTTTGTAGTATGTTCCCCCTGTGTTTTGGGTTGCCATCTCTAGCTAATTGATGATCCCTTCACACAACAGTAATCTTGGAACATACTTGCTGTAAAGAGAATAGGAAGATAATCCAGTATTTCTTCTAGGATGGTTGAATGAAAAATAATTAAAAAATTATTGCTAACTTAGGAAAGTTTCTTTAAGATTTCAGTCATCAGGGTGCCTGGGTGGCTCAGCTGGTTAAACATATGGCTCTTGGTTTTGGCTCAGGTTGTGATCTTGGGGTCCTGGGATCGAGGGGGTCCTGGAATTGAGCCTCATGTTGGGAATCTCCACTCAGTGGGGAGCCTGCTTCAGGATTTTCTCTCCCTCTGCCCCCACCCCCCCACTGGCATTCATGTGTGGTCTCAAATGAATATAAAAAATTCTTTTCAGTCATCAGTGTTAAGTTTACATTGTAATAAGAACTTTTTTTTTTCTATTTTGAAGCTTATTCTCATCTTCTTTTTCTGTTTTTGGATTTTACCAGTTTTTTTATTTTCTGGATCCAATTACAGTGTGAGATGGGCATCCCCACCCACCAAGCAGTTTTTCAGACACCAGCAGGGTGTCTGGGAATTCTTTCTGACACTGTCCACCAGGAGACATCACATCCCACAGGTTAAGGGCTTGGTCTTATAAGACTGCTCCTCACTCCGCTCTTCAGAGGCCTTTGGAAAGCCCTGGGCTGTCACCTGTGCTTCTGACCCACCTGCTCCTTAGATTCAATTAACTTCCTAGAGTGGCTCACAGAAGTCAGGGAAACACTGAAGTTCACCAGCTTGTTAAAGGATATGATAAGGGATAGGAATCAGTAGCCAGATGAGGGCGTACATAGGGTGAGGTCCCAGGCAAAGGAGCTTCTGCCCTTCTGGAGCTTGGGGTGTGGTGTGGTGGCATGTGAAAGCATTCTGATTCCCTAGGTGTGGAAGCTCTCCATAAAGGACCAGGAAGATATCTATCCTCTTGGGTTTTTATGGAGGCTCCATTGCATGGTCATGGTTGACTAAGTCACTGACCATTGGCTGTTTCAACCTTTACCCTTCTCCCTGGAAGTGATGAGGAGTGTGGACCTTAAAGTTCCAACCCTCTGATCACATGGTCCTCCTAGCAACCAGCCTGTGCACTTGAGTGAGGTATAAGAGTCATCTTCATTAATAATGAGGCATTCATTTTACCTTATGGCTCTGATGTGTTTTTAGGAACCATGGATGAAGACCCAAGTGTATCTGAGAAATATATTTTAGACAAGTGACCAAGTAATACATTCCTTTTTTTTTTAATTTTAATTTAATTTTATTTATTTATGATAGCCACACAGTGAGAGAGAGAGAGGCAGAGACATAGGCAGAGGGAGAAGCAGGCTCCATGCATCGGGAGCCCGACGTGGGATTCGATCCCGGGTCTCCAGGATCGTGCCCTGGGCCAAAGGCAGGTGCTAAGCCGCTGTACCACCCAGGGATCCCTAAGTAATACATTCCTTATAAATCATTTTTATTTATTTATTTTTAAGATTTTATTTATTCATGAGAGACAGAGGCAGAGACACAGGCCGAGGGAGAAGCAGGCTCCCCACAGGGAGCCCAATGTGGGACTCAATCCCAGGACCCCGGGATCATGCCCTGAGACAAAGGCAGATGCTCAACCGCCTAGCCACCTAGGCGTCCCAAATCATTATATTTTAGCCTGGGTACTTCCTTCACATCGTGTTTGAATTTTTTAATGATAAAACATTCTGAAAAACAGAATTATTCTGAAATTATACACATACAAAGGTAATTAGAATGCATTTAAAAATTTCCTCTAAGTTGTTTTTGGGTTATGCCATTTAGTCATGACTTGTAGATGAGCCTGGGAATTGTCACCTGAAAATGGTTTTCTTCAAGCTGTTCTGTTGCTTAGGTGGCAGTTTTGTGTATCATTTCATCTGTAAAGTCTGGAACTGCCAGACGTCATCAGGATGAGATGCATCTGATGTATTGGGCTGATCAAGCATGCAGCTTCAGCACAGACTTGCTAGTTTAGGACTATAGCTATAAAACCTTTAAGTGTAGGGATTCTCATAAATTTTTCACAACACTGAAGGAAAAAAATACGAAAAAAATACGGTGTATTTATTACATGTTGTGCCATCAAGTGAGATTCCTGACAGAATTTCCATTTTGATAAGACTTCAGTGAGAATCAGATCTTCTATTTGATAATTTTTTACATATCTGATAATTGGAAAAGTTTTCCACAGACAACCTTCTGACTCTGGTTCAAACCTAATTTATCCTCCATCACCCTCATTTCTGGTGCTGGGAATTGGAAGATGTGTTCTTTTTTTTTTTTTTGTTTTGTTTTTTTATTTTTTATTTATTTATTTATTTTTTTGGTTTTTTTTTTGGAAGATGTGTTCATATGGAGCTACCACCCCAAGGCTACTGCTGTGTCGTAACCATCAGATAAGTAGGTCCAGGGGGCAGGAGACGTCCGAGAAGGCATTTGTCCATTTGGGGATAGCTGGTTATAATTGTACTCAGAAGTGGCTGGAAGCCACATAAATATATCCAAACTGATCCCAAACTAAATGTATCCCCAATTCAGCTTCCCTGTGGTTCTCCAGAATGCCCATTCCTGCCAGGGGGAGTGGAGAAGCTAGAGTGGAAAAAGTGGTCTTAACCCAATCCAGCTTGCTGGAGGTTCAAGCCCACAGACTGATGACAAGGGGACTCGCTGCTGGGGCCTGGCCAGTTGTGGAAGGCCCTGAAGTGCTGGATCCCAGAGCCTCTTCTTCCATAGCTTTGTGGTCACTGATCACTACGAGTGGTCAGACCTCAGAGCCAGCCCAGGCCTGGGCAGATGCTGCCCTTCCAACAGCGACGTGGGCCCAGTCCCCGGGGCTCACTCTGCTCCTTGAGAACAGCTTGCTTCCTCCCATCTGTAGGTGGAAACCCTGCTCTCTGCTCTCGTTCTGTTAATTTCTTGAGCCAGACTGGGAGTGGGGGGTTGGGGGGAGCTCCTGGCTTGGCACTTCTTGGAGAGGAGAAGCATTTTTGAGCACCTGGAGTTAGCAGTGGGCTAGGCTTGTATCTCTTCACTTCAGCTACCTTGGGAGGGACCTGCCCAAGGGCTCAGGGACAGGAAGAGTGGAGCCTTCGTGGATGCAGGTCTCACAGAAACCCAGTTGTCTGGGCAGCTTGGAGGCACAGTTGGTGCTTGTGGTCCTGCCTGGAATTACTGCTAGGCATCTGGGATCCTAGCCTCTTGGAGCAGTAGGGTCAGGAAGGAGTTGGGAGGGAGTGGGCATGGTGGTGATTTAGCATACTGATTTAGAAACTTGCAGTTTCTGTTAATCAAAGCTTCTTGCTCTATTCTTGAGCTCACCCCCTCTGGGCTACGTTTATTGGAAATGGGCCTTGACGGGATGAGTACTGGGTGTTACACTATATGTTGGCAAATCGAACTCCAATAAAAAAAAAATATACCAAAAAAAAAAAAAAAAAAAAAGCCTGGGCCCTGGGTGCTTTTGTTCATGGGTAGGAAAGTGTCCCTAATGCATTCCCTTCCTTCCTTTGCAGAAAGGTTTATTGCACTTGTGTGAACAAACATGAGTCTGTTCTCTGCTGCATCCTGCTTCTTAGAAATTTGTCCATAGGATATTTATTTATGCAATTACAATAGAAGAGATAGGAGTGCCAGGCTGGCTCTGTCATTAGTGCATGTGAGTCTCGGGCTCAGGGTTGTGAGTTTGAGCCCCATGTTGGGGGTAGAGCTTACTTAAAAAAAAAAAAAAAAATATATATATATATATTTAAAAATTCTTCCTGGTGCTTTTTCTTACACTTTGTCTTTTTTTCATTTAATTTCCTGGAAGTCCTTCATTATTGGTACCTAGAGCTCTTTCTCACTTAAATTTTCTTTTTCTCTTTTCCCTTTCCCTCTTAATCGTGGCCTTAGTTCCATTTTTTTTTCTTTTTCCTCTCACTTTTTAAAAAACAGTTACATAATATTCTATTGTGAATATTTTTTTTTTTGAATATTTGTTTAAACAGCCAGTTTGTTTAACCAGCACTTTATTGATGGAGTGACACTTGGTTTGTTCTGATCTTCTGATATTATATTGCAGGAAATAGCCTTGTGAATATGTTTTTTTTTTTTTTTTTTTTTTTTTGCAAATTTACCTAAGTTTTCAGAAGTGAGATTCCTGAGCCAAAAGGAAAATGGATTTAAAATGCTGGTAGATGTTACCAGACTTTGCTCCACATGTCATTATTCCTATTTTTACCTCCCACCAGCAAGATGGGAGACTGCAGGTTGCCCACAGCCTATGGCCAGGAGATGCTGGCCAGCTTCTGGACTTCTGAGAGCCTGATGGGTCAGAAGTAGCCTCTCAGACTCTCACTTGCTTTTCTCATCATGTGGCCATTAATCTAGTGGGCTGCTAGTCTTTTGGGCTTCTATACGGTGTCTGTTAAAGGGGTTAGTTTCCATGGATTGCAAATGTTATTTCTCGATTTGCCATTTCTCTTGTGACTTTGTTTTGCCTTTTTGTTTACTTGGTGTTTTCACTTTGCTTTGCCATGAAAAATGTGCTTTTTTATGCAGTCATATGTATTTATTTTTTTCTTTGGTGGTGTCTGAATCTGGAGTCATCCTTAGGAAGCACTGCCCCATTCCACGATTATAAAGGAATTTGCCCATATTGTCTGTTTTATTTTATAACCTCTGGAGATTTGGAGTTTATCCTGGTGTATGCTGTATAGATAAAAATTTATCTTTTTTTCTCAAAAAGCTATGTTGTCTCAACACCATTTATTAAAAAGTCCGTCATTACCTCACTGCCTTTATCATATACTGAATTTCCAGCTGATTTGAACTTTTCTGGACTTAACTCTTCTGTTCCCTTGGTCTGTCTGCTGTTAGATCAGTGACTCTCTGTTTTCCTAATGAGGCAGATGGTATTTTAAAATTTTTTTAAATTTTAATTTTTAAAAATAAAAAAATTTGGCGGGGGGGAGAAGGAGAGGGAAAGAGAGAATTTTTAACAGGCCCCACACCCAGTGAGGAGCCTCCATTTCATGACCCTGAGATCATGACCTGAGCTGGAATCAAGAGTTGGAAGCTAACTGGGGCGCCTCGGTGGCTCAGTGGTTGATTATCTGCCTTTGGCTCAGGTCATGATCCCCCGGGGTCCTGAGACTAAATCCCGGTTTGGGTTCCCCACTAAGAGCCTGCTTCTCCCTCTGCCTATGTCTCTGCCTCTCTCTCTGTGTCTCTCATGAGTAAATAAATAAAATCTTAAAAAAAAAAAAAGAGTTGGATGCTAACCACCTGAGCCACCCAGGTGCCCCAGCAGATGGTTATCAGTTGGGATTAGTCTTTTACTCCTCATTTTTCTTCCTTTTCAGAATTTTCCTGGCTATTCTTACCTGCTTGTTTTAATTTATGACCCTTAGAATCTGACCCCAACAGAAAATAGGGGCTGTGTTGAGATTGCATCAAATAGATTTTTAAAAGATTTTGTTTATTCATGAGAGAGAGAGAGAGAGAGAGAGGCAGAGACACAGGCAGAGGGAGAAGCAGGAGCCCGATGTGGGACTCGATCCCAGGTCTCCAGGATCACACCCTGAGCTGCAAGTGGCACTAAACTGCTGCGCCACTGGGGCTGCCCCCCCAATTTTTTTTAAAGACTTTATTATTTTTTTAAAAGATTTATTTATTTATTTATGATAGATACACAGAGAGAGAGGCAGAGACACAGGCAGAGGGAGAAGCAGGCTCCATGCCGTGAGCCCGACGCAAGACCTGATCCCGGGACTCCCAGGATCGCGCCCTGGGCCAAAGGCAGGTGCCAAACCGCCGAGCCACCCAGGGATCCCGAGACTTTATTTATTTATTCGTGAGAGACACAGAGAGAGAGACACACACACACACACACACACACAGACACAGGCAGAGGGAGAAGCAGGCTCCATGCAGGGAACCCGATGTGGGACTTGATCCTGGGACTCCAGGAATGCACCCTGGGATGAAGGCAGGTGCTAAACCGCTGAGCCACCCAGGGATCCCCGGGATTGCATTAAATTTATAGATGACCTTGGGGAGAATGACCTCTTTCTGATGTTGCATCTTTTTATCCAAGAACATGGTATGCCTTTTCATTTGTTCCAACTTGTTACATTTTTCAAGAGCATATTCACGTTTTCCTTCTACTTCCATATGTTTTGTGCACTTATTATTAAATCTCTTTATGGATATCTGATATTGCTATTGTCATTGAAGTACTCTTTTCCATTTTTTATTTATCTGGTTATTTGAATTTATGAAAGGTATTGGTTTTTGTACATTAATTTTTTTTGTACATTAATTTTATATCTCACTAGCTTACCAAATTGTTTTGTTTTTGGAACATAGGTTTTTGGTTGGTACTCTTAGGTTTTCCACTGATATGGTCATTTCCTTGGCAAGTGATAACTTTATCTCCTCCTTTCCAGCTTTTTCTTATGATTGTAGTCTCTTGTGTCAATTGCATCAGTCATTTTTTTGAGTTCTGTTTTGAAAAATGTTCATTTTGAGATTCTAGTGAGCCCTCCATATGGAGATGCAGGCTTGGAACTTGGGAGAGAGATAGTAGGGCAAGATCAGATTTGGAAGCCATTAACTAACAATGGTGGTTAAACTGGGAGCATATATGTTGGTGGAAGGAGAAAGGGCGGGGGTGGGGGGAGAGGGGGCGGGGGTGGGGAGAGGATGGAGCTGAAGATGGCACCAGAGCTGAAGATGGCACCGTGGTGCTGTGTGGTTGACAACAGGCAGAGACCCCAGAGGGGAGTGAGGAAGAAGGGCTCCCCTTCCCCCTTTAAAATAGACCTTATTTCTTAGAACAGTTTTAGGTCCACGGCAAGATTGAGCAGAAAGTGGGCAGCCCTGGTGGCTCAGTGGTTTAGTGCTGCCTTCGGCTCAGAGTGTGATCCTGGAGACCTGGGATCCAGTCGTACGTCGGGTTCCCAGCATAGAGCCTGCTTCTCCCTCTGCCTGTGTCTCTGCCTCTCTCTCTCTGTGCCTCTCATGAATAAAGAAATCTAAAAAAAAAGAAAAAAGAAAAAAAGATTGAGCAGAAAGTGCAGATTGTCCCATATTCCCGCTGCCTCCTCTTGTCCCCCACTGTGGACACATCTCTCACAGAGTGGTACCCTTGTTACGATCCATCCATGAACCCCCAGTGATGTCATCATCATCCCAAAACCATAGTTTACATTGAGGCTTTGCCTTTGGTGTTGTACAACGAGTGGATTTGGACAAATGGATGATGACATGTGTCCGTTATTAGAGTATCATACTTAAAGCACTTTTTAAAAATAAAGATTTAATTTATTCATGAGACACAGAGAGACAGAGACACAGCCCAAGGGAGAAGCAGGCTCCCTGTGAGGCGCTCTATGCGGGACTCAATCCCAGGATCCCGGGATCACGATCTGAACAAAAGGCAGATGCTCAACCACTGAGCCACCCAGGTGCCCCTTAAAGCACTTCTGCCTCTTCAGTGAGAGTCCCTTTGTTTACTATCCTACTTTCGCTTCTACTTCCTTGCTGAGCGTACTACTTTCTTAGTCTTTTTTAAGATTTTATTTATTTATTCGTGAGAGACACAGAGACAGAGAGGCAGAGAAACAGGCAGAGGCAGAAGCAGGCTCCATGCAGGGAGCCCGACGTGGGACTCGATCCCGGGTCTCCAGGATCAGGCCCTGGGCTGAAGGCGGCGCTAAACCACTGAGCCACCTGGGCTGCCCTCATTCTTTTTTTTTTTTTTTTTTTTTTTCATTCTTTTTTTAAAAAGAGAGGAATTTGTTGAGTGGGGATTGTTTGAACAGTTACCTGCAGGGAGGAGTTACCTTTTTTTCGTTTTTTAAATATTTTATTTATTTATTCATGAGAGACACAGACTGAGAGAGAGAGAGGCAGAGACACAGGCAGAGGGAGAAGCAGGCTCCATGCATGGAGCCTGATGTGGGACTTGATCCTGGGACTCCAGGATCACACCCTGGACCAAAGGCAGGCGCCAAACTGCTGAGCCACCCAGGGATCCCAGGAGTTACCTTTGAATGGAAACATGAGGGTGGTTCTTTTGGTAACAAATGAAGCAGTTAAACAGATAATGAAGATTCACAACGTTTTTCCAGATTTTTATGGAAGTGAACTTAAAAAGCAATTCATTTAAAAAGGATGCAACTTAAAAATATGAATCCCTCATTCTTACTCTGAAGCAGGTTCAGTGGACATTTTTTTTTTTTTTTCCCAGTGGACATTTTCTTAGGTTTGAATGATAACCAACCCCTCAGGAGATTGGATAAAGTATCAAGTTTATCTCGGATGTTTAAAATGTATTTTCTTCCATAGAATGTTAGAATGAGTGAAAACCTTGGTGTCTGCCCCTCAGATGACTCTGGACTCATTGCCTAACACCTCAGCCGAACTGATTTGCAGGCTCGTGTTCTAGCAAAATGGTGAACAGTCTCATGAGTGGAGCTAAATCTTACTTTCTCCCTTGGGTTTGCCATTCTTGCCATCTCTGGAAGTTGGCTGATTTGAGACTTTTTAGGAAGAAAGTAGTCAAATTCCTGTGTAGATGTATAAATGGAACTTTCTAATTGGCAGGAGCTCTTGTGGGAATAAAAACTATGTTTTCAGTAGAAACCAGAGGACAAGATGGATGAGAAGTGGATGCTGCTTCTCAGTAACAAATGCCATCGAGGCCATTTGTTTGTTTGTTTGTTTTTTTAAGATTTTATTTATTTATCCATAAGAGACATACAGAGAGAGGCAGAGAGAAGAGAAGTAGGCTCCTCGTAGGGAGCCCGATGCAGGACTAGATCCCTGACTCTGAGATCATGCCCTGAGCAGAAGGCAGATGCTCAACCACTGAGCCAACCAGGCGTCCTGAGGCCATTTGTTCTTAGAGCCTCATTAGTGGGGACATGAGCTATCCTCTGAACACTGGCTGGAGCTCCAGCCTGTATGAGGCAGCCGTGCCCTGTAGAATCTGGCTGCACCTGTGCCTCCAGTTCCCAGCGGGCCACATAGTGCCAGCCTCAGCTCCTGGGGGATGTGGAAGCAGCACTCACTGTAGCGCACTGAAGGCCATTCAGGTCCTGCATGACATGTGGCTCCTGGAATCAGGAGTTTGCTGAGCTGCTTCTCACCAAGTGTTCCTCTGTTTGGACACAAGCCTTCTCTGAGCTGTTGAGTAAAGAAACATGTCATCATCATCTCTGCCTCCCTCTCAAATAGTTAGAAGCTGGTCCAGGCTTATTGACCCCTAACCTTGAGGCAACTGTTTTGATTAAGTTGTCTTTCATATGAAGCTTTGTTTGTATTAAAGAGAAGAGAGACTTCTTTTTTAGAATAGTAGTTGGGAAATGGAGAAGTTTCAGTAATCTCTTTGAAACCATGCCCAGTAGCAGGTGGATGTAAGTACACTGTCAGAAGAATAGGGGCTGCAAGTTAACCAGAAGAAATGGTTATTTGTTGTTAATATAATCTCCAGAATTTCTAAATCCACGTGTGGATGGCATAGTTTGTTAGGATTCAAAGCTTAGGATTCATGTTTAGGATGTAATCCTAGAATGGTTATTTGAAAAAAGACCGTTAAAGTGCCCTGATGGTCTGATCACCCCGCACCCCGCCCCCAAAGTAACAGGAAGTTAGGTTTGCTGAAGCTGTTAGTTGTTTTGTTTTTTTTTTTTATTTTTTTTTATTTTATTTATTTATTCTTGAGAGAGATAGAGAGGCAGAGAAACAGGCAGAGAGAGAAGCAGGCTCCATGCAGGGATCCTGACATGGGACTGGATCCCAGGTCCCCAGGATCACACCCTGGGCCGAAGGCCGCGCTAAACCGCTGAGCCACCTGGGCTGCCCTGAAGCTGTTAGTTGTTAAAGGGATATTTACTTGTGAGGTCCTCAACTGGCTAGGCAGGTTTGATTTTTAAGCAATAGCTAATCCTATCTATACAAACACTTCAAAATTTCTTAAAACAGTGGTAGATTTGTATATCTTGACCTCTATTGGTTGTCGTTAATGGGAGACCTTATTATTTGGCGGTGTAGAGTAGTAAAGAGAAAAAAAAACAGGAAGTTTCACGCCTGATGGGACTGGTCTCCCTGACTGTTCTACTGGATTTCCAGAGATGAAGAAGCTGTATAAATTAGGTAACAGCTGTTGTGTTATTTGACTGATGAGTGGCATTTTATTTTTTGTTTCATAGTACCTCTGCAGTGACTACACGTATGAGAAAGAACCTGTAGTAGGTGTCCGAGAACTATGGAAGGACACAAGACATGGTGACTCTCAAGCAGCTTAGTGAGGAGGATGTAGGGAGGTAACTAGTGAGACACAGAGTGCAGGGCTGCAGGTGCTAAGCAGACATTAAGCAGATATGCAGGCAACACTGGAAGTCCTTATGAAGACATAGTTCTGACTGGGATCAGGGCAGACATCGTGGGACAAGGGATATTGGAGCTGTAAAGGATGAGAGGTGGTCCACAGGCCGGGAGGGAACACACATGTGACAGAGAAGCATGATGTACTCAGGGAGTGAGCATTCGGTGTGGCTGCTGGTTTGTTGGGAGCAATGGTTGGAAACCTTTAGGATGTGATGAGAGACACTTGAATGATGCATCCCAGGCTCTTGGTCTTTTTCTGAGTAGGTGGGGGGAGAAACCATTGACAACGGGGTGACCTTCCTCATCAGCTTGGGCCATGTTCCTTATTTTTTTCAATAAATCACACAAACCCTCTCACTATTGATTATTAGAAGTCCACGATTTCTTTCAGGATGACTCTTCTAGACCTAGGAATTGTCCTTTAGAACTCCAAGGACTCCTTAAATCCCAGGAGTCCATTTGGTCATGTGTTGGGAAAAACTGAGGACCCTAGAGTAACAGCTCCATTAGTAGGTACTCACATTTTCCACTGTTCTTCCCTTAAGCATGCCTGCCCAGCAGGCTTCCTGAGTTTCTAGGGCTTCCAGTCTTGAGCACAGGCTGTGAGCCCTTGCTATGAGTATCCTGGCCTCAATATTGAGGCTGAGTCACCTGTGGTAACATCCTCTTTGGGGCTTTTGATGTCGTTGCTTGCCAGCGACCTTGGTTGGGGACATCCAGTGTATCAAGTTCCCTTTGAACTTCTACCAGGAAAGAATGAGGGTCTCCTTTTCCTCCTAAAGATTGCCCATCCCAGATGCACATTTGACAAGTGGGTTTTGAGATACTGGGAGGGCAACCCTTGGCCAGAACCTGGAATATACTTGAGCTCTTTTTCTAGGGCAGCGGGTTCCTACCTGCCTAGTAGTTGCCCAGCTAAGAGAGGGCTGGCTTACAGAACCCTCCTTGTTAACAGAGATCTCTGACAGCCTCTAGAACATTGCCTTACCAGGCTCCTGCTATGCCTGGCAAAGGATAGTACCTGGGACTCTCTGCAAGGAGGGTGACTTTATGAGCCCTGTGTCTTATAAAGGCTGGATTAGTGATAAGATCTCAGCTGAGGATAGAACCTGGGACTACAGATGAAGAGACATCTATTGTGTTAGACAAAACAAACTTCTTACTGAGGCAGAATTGAGGGGATTTGGATATAAGACAAAGCAAACCTGAAGCTTATAGTAAAGGCTTGAATCAAGGTGTGCAGTAGAACAGTGTGTAGAGGATAAGCTAATGGATTAACTTTTGGACACATTGATGCATCCATAGGATCACCTGGAGAAGATGTCTGGCAGGTGGTTGAATATACTGGAGGAATTCACGCCTGGGTGATGAGGTGATCACAGCATGGAGATAACCCAGTGCAGTGTGGGATGATGAAGGTGGAAGACAGAGGGATGGATTTTGGGGAGCATCAATATTAAAGGGAGTTGGGAAGCAGGAGGACTCCTAGGATAGATACCTGGAGACTGAGATAGAATCGATTAGGGGAGTGAGAGACACTGCCACAGGGAGGGAGATAGAGCGTCGGGAGCACCAGACACCATAGCTAATGCTTGATGCTTGAAAGTGAACATAGCCCTTGGGAGTTTTGATTGCAAATCACAGAAAGTAACTAGCTCTTGTAAGTATATAAGGGAATCAGTGGAAAGATTCAGGGGAAGTTACAGAACCTGCGGGAAGTCTGGAGAGCTGGGAAACTGACCGCAGCCAAAGAAAGCTAGGCAGTTGGAACCACAGGTGCAGCCAGGCCACGTCAACAGTGTGGTTTAGGTTGCCCATGGCTGCTGCTTAGCTGCCATCCATGGAGGTGGGGGTATCAGGCCAGGATCCCGATGCCCTTAAACTGTTGTTCAAGCTCCGCCCTCTTGGTTTGATCCCCTGGCAAATTTCCAATTATAAATAGGCTTCCCACCTGGAAGCTAAGGAGATGGTCATGGTAATTTCTAGTCTTACCTGTGACAAGTTTATATTTATCTCTGTGAATTGATCTGTTAACACTGAGAGAATGCAGTAAGTGTAGACTCAGGGACTCGTGTGTGTTAGGCAGTTTTACTTCTTATTGTAAATTGATCAGTGTGCATGCTGATTTGCGAAAGAAACATGCTGAGTGTGGTTAATGTGCATGAGAACCTGAGGGATGGATCTGCTCCAGGCATATGAGCAAGTAAGTCCAGCTTTTGGGCTTGCAGAAATCCACAGGTAGTGAGGCTCCTGAGGAGACTGTGGTGGCCTCATGTGCCTGAGAAATGCTGTCATGATGTTGCATGAGCTGTGAGCAGCTGTGTCCTCCTGCAAGGTCTGTGTCTTTATGCTCATACTATTCCCCTGGCCCAGAATACCCTTTGCCCTGATCCTGCTCTTGGTCTGCTGACTGCTCCTCAGCCTCTGGGGCTGGGACTCCATGTGAATGCCACCTCCTTTGCCTTCCTGTACCTTCAATCTGAGTTTTCTGTTACCCTCTCTTTTCCCTCCTAGAACTTATAGGCATTTTGTAGTAATAGTGTATATGTGGTCTTTCCGTTTTATTGGACAGAAAGCATAAGTTGGGTGGGTCCTTCTGGTTTCATTCATTGTGCATTGTAGGCCATGGAGCCTGCGACCAAGCAGGTGTTTGGCAATATTGAGAGAGAATAAATGAGAGAAATTCCAGGGTGTCGTTGGTACAGTTGGTGGAGGGGAAAGGCCCAGAGGACCCTCGGGGAGCCCTGGGCAACTTAAGGGGATGTGGAAACCCTGCCTGGAAGGTTATAGCGGAAGCACTTGGCAGGACTGTGGCATGCTGTGTGCTAACTTGCATAGCCACAGAGTCCTTGCTTACTTTGAGATGGAGGTAGCATTGTTGATTTTTTTTTTTTCCTGATTGTAAAAGTACAAGTTTATAAAATATTTCAGAAAATGACAAATAGAGTAAAAGCCATCTGTAATTTTACCATTCTCACATTTTGGTTTGGTTTGTGAAACTTGGCTTCTCTGTGAGTGAATGTGTATATTTTTCAAAACGCAAACAGGAAGTCTGTATATGTAAGACTTTGTACCTGGCCCTTTTCATTTGTGTACCTGAGCACGGAGCAGCCTTGCTGTGCTCTGTGTCCCGAGCTCACATCTTGTCTCCCGGGAACACTTAGGCTCCATCACACTTTGTGCCATGGAAATTGCCCCGTGAGGAGCCAACTGTCTGTCATAACGTCTGTCCTCCAAGACATAAGGCTTTCCTTCAGTCTGGCACCTCAGAGAGTAGGATGGAAATTGGGGTTCCAAATTTCTTTTTAAAGCTTTTATTTATATATTCATGAGAGACACAGAAAGAGAGGAAGAGACATAGGCAGAGGGAGAAGCAGGCTCCCCGCAGGGAGCCTGATGGCGGGACTCCATCCCAGGACCCCAGGATCATGACCTGAACTGAAAGCAGACACTCAACTGCTGAGCCACCCAGGTGTCCCTTGGGGTTCCAAGTTTTTGTTTTTGACTAGTTCTGTCTCTTTGGGGGTTTGCATTAGTCATTGGACGCTCTCCATGGATTCAAAAAGACACTAAAAAAATTTCTTCTTTCTCCCCCTAGCAGAATGGGGATCTGAAGCTCCACTTTGAGAAGGATAAACTCCTTATAAGTTTCTGGGTGAAGAATGTTAATAGTAATTAATTACAATAACAGCAGTGACAGTACTTATTCACTGTTACATTTAACTAATCATCTACTAGGTGCCGGATGTTATACTAGGCACTTTGCATTTGGAGTGTTAGCTCACTTGTAATTCTTACAAAAGTCCTGGAGATAGGTATTGTGAGCCCCACGGTTCAGATGAGGAACTGATAGGGAGATAAAATAACTTGCATGAGGGTGGAGTTGGGCTGTGGACTCACAGTTGCCTATTCTGGCTGTCTCCCTTGGCAACTCTGTATTTTAAAAGTAGAAGCAGAAATGTTTGATCATTTTTGGGAACGTGTTTAAAATCAAGATGTAACTGCTTTTATTTATTTGGGCATTGATTAGTAGTGAATGGGAGAAGCCGACCAGTCAGGGTAGGCTGGTGCCCTGGCTAACTTGAGTGACTGTGTATTTTCTCCTTGGGTTTCCCTATACTCGCCTTGGCTAATTCAAGGTTTACCTTCTGTTCCTCTGTTTTACTCTGCTGCTGGACAGCTGTTAAACATCTGCTACTCTCTGCTCCGAGAACGTGTGGTTGTTGTGTGCATAGACAGTGGCCCTCTGTATCCTGTTTGTATGTGCTCTAGGAGCCTTCAGAATGAAGAGGCTCCTTTGGCACTGCAGTGTCCTATGCTCTCCTGTCACCATGTCCTCAGTCAGTGATTACTGGTGGAGATGTCTAACAAAATTAGGTTCTTTTCTCACCACAGAAATGAAGGAAAAGAAGAAGGTAAAACAGTGGAAGGAAGAAATAGCCTATAAAGAAAAGGGCAGGTTTTACATTCTCCAAAATAGAGTGTTCTCAAGTGTGAGGGGATCCTGTTGTACATCTGGGTGGCGGGAGGGGTTGTAAGAGTGGGAGGGCACTTCTCAGAGGAACAGCCTGGATTTCCAGAAGCTAGATGTTAAAGTTCAGCATGGTTTAGATGCAGATAAGAAGTTCTTCCGCCTCCTCTACTGGCTTTAAAACTGTTCATTTTTTTATTTGTAAGGTCATTTGGGGGGAGCCTCCTTGCGACCAGTTTAGCTCTTTGAGTGTGGCCTGACCCCTGAATCTTACCCTCCCACGCGAACTTGAGAGCTTGATTCTTTTCTTACAAAGACTTCTTTCCAACCCCTGCCCTTCCTCCAAAATACTCCATATTTGGAGCTAAGTATTCTGAACAGAGCCTGGCTAGAGGTCATGTCGAATAGGTTCTTTCCTGTAGCTATGGCAAAGTATGACTTTAAAGCAAATGTATATAGAAAAGGAAGTGTCCCTCTGGGCCAGGGACACATTGTTTTCCCTTATGGGTATGCCATACTGTTGCAGCCTGTCCTCTTTCACAGGCCTCTTTGCAGCTGGAGAGAAGGTGACCGGCCTTGGTTGGATCATGAAGACTGGAGAATCAAGAAAACACAGTTTTAGACCATTCTTCTGTGAGCCTTAGATTAGCAGAGTTAAACACTTAAATCAGGATGTAAAATGAAGGAAAGTTTCACATTTTCACATTCGTTATCAGCAAAGTTTTCAAGTAGGAGCACTTCAGTCAGAATAAACCTGAGTAAGTTACCTGGTGGTTTTGGAAATCTCGTCTGCCTACCACATGGTCATGATTAAATAAACAGACCCGGAGCAAAGATCAGGGTCCCCTAATGCATTCTCCAGAACGTTAGAACTTGTGGACCATCTGAGAAGGTTACTTGTTTTCATTCAGTGTGGAATATTCCGCTTGAGAAATCATAACAACATTTTCTGGGATACTTTCAATGAAGTTTTATGAGGTCTTACTGACTTGGAAGATAGGTGAAGAATTTGACAGCCCATTTGGGTGGAGAAAGACAAATATGCGAATTATTACAAGCATAGTTGATGGAAATGCTTCCCTTTGGTTTTCTAAGCAGAGCCCCATCCCAGATTGGGGAAATATGCCAGGCCTCCTGCATTGAACAGCAACTGTGATAGGGGCATCATTTCAGTCCCATCTTCAGTGGGAGTGCTTCCAAGTCTGATGCTTGTTGGTGGTTTCTGCCAGAGATCCTCCCCTTAGGTTAAGAAAGCTTCTATTCTTAGTTTGCTGGATTTTTTTTTTTTTTTTTAATCAGGAAAGGCTGTTGAATTTTATCAAATGCTATTTTCCCATCTATTGAGATGGTCATATGTTTTTCATTATGAGTCCTTCTGTCTTATTTGACTTTTCAATTTTAAACCATTTGTACATATTATATCCAGCGACTTGAGGCTTTTAGGACTCCTCTAAGTTGCAAACTTTGCAGTAGTAATACTGCCATAAACTTTGCATGTATATACATTTGCTTTCTCCTTGGATTTGATTTTTCCTTTGTTTTGATTCTTTTTTTTTTTCTAAGATTTTATTTTTATTAGAGAGCGAGTAAGCACAGGAGCAGGGGAGAAGCAGACTCCCTGCTGAGCAAAGAGCCTGATGTGGGACTCGATCCCAGGACCCTGGGATCATGACCTGAACTGAAGGCAGGTGCTTAACTGACTGAGCCACCAGGTGCCCCACCCCTCCTTTGCTCTGTTCTTATCTGCGCGCGCGCGCTCTCTCTCTTTTTTTTTTTTTTTAAAGATTTTATTTATTCATGAGAGACACAGAGGGGGGGGGAGAGAGAGAGAGAGAGAGAGAGAGAGAGAGAGAGGCAGAGACACGGGCAGAGGAAGAAGCAGGCTTCATGCAGGGAGCCCGACGTGGGACTTGATCCTGGAAGTCCAGGACTACGCCCCAGACTGAAGGCAGGCGCTAAACCACTGAGCCACCCAGGGATCCCTTCTCTCTTTTTTGTAATGATTTCTACTTTTCTAAGCAGTTAATGATTTATTTATTTATTTATCTTAAAGCCTCTCCTGTCATTCCCTGGATTTAGGGGAGTGTGAGAGCACACCCACGTGCCAGGTCTGCCAGGCTTGGGGACTCTGAAATGCCCAGCCTTCCTCATCCAGCTTCTGCTGCCCAGGAACTGATATGTTCTTGTAACCTTCGAGATGTCCTGTTGCTTTACCTGGAGATCCTGACTGAATCAGAGCTTGGAATGACATTACAAAGCCTGATAACTCGGCCTGAAAAAAATTTTTTTTTTCGGCCTGAAATTTCAGGAGAAAACGGGACGTTTCCTAGAACCTCCGCTATGGAGTAGCTGCAGGACTCTCCGGTGGGGTTTCCAGCCCAGACTGCTGACCCCACTATCCTTCCTGGACTGTGAGATAGAAACCACATGGATTTCCACCCTGCTTTGTCCTAAAATAGCGCTCCCTCATTTCCCCACCCCATTACCATTAAATTCCTCAAACATTCTACCTTTCAGATGTTTGTGAATGGGAAGTGGAATGCCAGATGTTATACAGCTGTATCCAGTCGGCTAAAGACTGAGTTGTGGTTCACGCTTCCCAACAAGGAATAAGAACATACCTGAGTCAGTTTCTAGGGGAGGTTATTGGAGAATGTTATTTGTAGGTGTGGCTGTGGGAGGTACTCGGGTTTTTAGTTGGAGAACTGCCTCATTCTTCAGCTTAAAGCAGAAGCTGAGCTCAGGCACATCGCCTTCTTAGAGCATACCCTTTTTGCCTGAGGTAGGGTTTTCCAGGCTAGTGACACAAGTTGATGTTCTTCTGAGCTCCTGGTGATGAACATTCAAATTGGGTTTTCTTTGTTGAGAGTCAAAATTACCTCCCGCTGGGACGCCTGGGTGGCTCAGCGGTTGGGCATCTGCCTTTGACTCAGGATGTGATCCCAGGATCCAGAATCGAGTCCCACATTGGGCTCCCTGTCTGCCAGTATCTTTGCCTCTCTCTCTCTCTCTCTCTCTCTCTCTGTCTCATGAATAAATCTTAAAAAGAAAAAAAAAGAAAAAAACAAAACCAAAATTACCTTTCCCTCCCTTTTATTTATTTAAAAATATTTGTTTACTTATTTGAGAGAGAAGAGAGAGAGTGTGTGTGTGTGCACATGAGCGGGAGGGACAGAAGGAAAGGGAGAGAGAATCTGAAACAGACACTGGGTTGAGTGTGAAGCCCAGCACAGGACTCAATCTCAGGAGCCTGAGATTATGACCTGAGCTGAAACCAAGGGTCAAACCCTTAACCAACTGAGCCACCCAGGTGCCAACCCTCTTCTTAAATAACATTTTCAGCATAAACTTTTTCCACCTTTAATTTTTTGCAAGCTTCATAGTAATGTAGGCCCTATTTGGACAATGTTTATCTGTATACCCAGAGTAATTTCTCTGAATGCTCCATTGGATATGTGATAGTAAATATGTACACATCTCTTTGGACAGTGTGACATAAGTAATACTGTATTGTCTTGATTTGTCTTGTATTTCAGACTTTATTAACATTAGATGTTTAGTTCATAAAACAGGCTAAACATTGGTTTAGAATTTGTTTTGAGCCTCACCATTGTGTGCTGCATGTTCAAGATTATCTGCTGTTTTGTTTGTAAAGATTTTATTTATTCATGAGAGACAGAGGCAGAGATGTAGGCAGAGGGAGAAGCAGGCGCCCTGAGGGGAGCTCAACGCATGGGACTTGATCCCCAGACCCCGGGATCTCGACCTGAGCCAAATGTAGATGGCTCAACCACTGAGCCACCCAGGTTCCCCTAGATTTTCTACTGTTTGGACTGCACAGAATGTATAAATGACAAACAGGCATGTGATGGCAGAGTAGGGAACCAAGGATCCTGGATGCTAGGATCTCAAAACAGAAAGATTCATCAAAAAGCTTTTTTTTTTTTTTTCTAACAGCTTTATTGAGACACAATTTATATCCCCATCAAATTTACCCCTTTTAAAAAAGTTTTAGCTTTTTAAAAGATTTTATTTTTAAGTCCTCTCTATACCCAACATGGGGCTCCAGCTCACAACCCCAAGATCAAGGAACCCCTGTTCCTCTTACTGAGCCAGCCAGGTGCTCCAAAATTCACCCATTTATACTATATAGTTCAGTGAGTTCTAGTAAATCTATAGAGTTGTAGTCCTCACCCAGTCAATTTTAGAACCTTTCCATCACCCCAAGAAGATCCCTCATTACTGGGTGCAGTCTTTCCTTGCATCAGCCCCAACCAACACTATTCTAATTTCTGTCCCTAGAGATTTGCCCTTTCTGGACATTTAGCATCAAGGGAAACATAATATGTGGTCTTTTGCATCTGGCATGTTTCACTTAGCATCATGTTTTCAAGGTTCATATATGTGGTAGTAGATATTAGTATTTTTTTTCCCTAAATAATATTCCACTATGTGCACACACCACAACCTGCTAATCCACTCATCAGTTGATGGATATTTATCTCCACCTTTGGTCTGTTTTAAATAGTGCTTCTATTAATATTCTTGTACAAGTAATTGTTTGAATGTCTGTTTTTAGTTCTTCTGGGTACATACATAGTAGAATTCCTGGATCCTTTGTAATTCTTTAACTTTTTGAGATTGCTAAACCATTTTCCAGGACAACCAAACCATTTTACATTCCTGTTGGTGGTGTATGAAGGTTCCAGTTTCTCCACATCCTTGCCAAAGCTTGTTAGTATCTTCGGTTAAAAAATTATTATCGCCCCCTTAAAATTATTATAGCCATTCTGGTTGGTCTGAAGTACAATCTAATTGTGGTTTGATTTGCATTTCCTAATGACTAATGCCATTGAGAATCTTTTCATGTGCTTCTTGGGTATTTGTGTACCTTTAGAAAAATGTTCAGGTGCTTTAAATTTTTTAATTGGGTTGTTTGCAATTGAGTTGTAAGAGTTCTTTATGTATTCTGGATACTAGACCCTTATTAGATTCATGATTTGCAAGCATTTTCTCTCCTCTGTAGGTCATCTTTTTACTTTTTTTGATAATGTTTTTTTGCAAAAGTTTTTAATTTTGATGAAGTCCAATTTATCTACTTTTTCTTTTGTTTGTGATTTGAGTGTTTAGGAATGCACTGCCAAATCCAGGGTCATGGAGATGTACTCCTATGTCGTCTTCTAGAGTTTTATGGCTTTAGCTCTTATGTTGATCTATTTGGAATTGATTTTTTTTAAAGATTTATTTATTTATTTTAGAGAAAGAGAGGGAGTGAGTGCATGTGCTGCATGTGTGGCGGGGTGGGGGGACGACAGAGGGAGAGGAAGAGAGGATTCCAAGCAGACTCCATGCTGAGTGCAGAGCCTGATGTGGGGCCTAGTCTCACAACCCTGAGATCATGACCTGAGCCAGAACTGAGTTAGATGCTCAACTGACTGTGCCACCCTGGTGCCCTGGAGTTAATTCTTATATATGGTGTGAGGTAGGGGTTCAACTGTGTTCTTTTCTATGTGGATATTCAGTTGTTCCAGCTCTCTTTGTTGAAGAGGTTATTCTTTTAAATATCTTTCATATGTGCTTCTGTGTTTAGGCTCTATATTCTTTTCCATTGATCTTTTAACCTATTTTTGTATGAGTTCATACCACACTGTTGTTATTAGGAGTTTAATACCTTTCAGTCTATACTAAGTGTAGACTTAAGCTTATTAATGTGTTCAGATCATCTCTATATTTAAGAAAGTGCAAGTACAGACTACTCTTTCTAATAGTTTATATGAAGAAAAAAGAGATTGAACTCATTCCTTCAGATCGGTCACACACAGTGGATGGAACGAGAGATTTGAACATGTTTATAGATTGATGGAAAGAAGCTGGTGGGAAAGAGAAAAAGTTGGAAGATCGAAGAAAGAGCATGGCTTGAAGGCAAGGTTTTGGAAGAAAAATGAAAGGTGAGGGCACAGGCTTGTATGTGGTGAGAGTTGCTCACCTTTACTTGACGCAGTACTGACTGTCACTCTCTGTGAAAGCTATAGCTACAGTTCTGTAAAACAACACAAGCATATTTGGTTTTTGTAAACTAAGTATGGAGGACCTACGAAATTGGCATTTGCAAATAAGTGGATGCATAAAAGCTAATCATTCTTTCTCTGGTCTTGCTATTTAGATTAATTTTTCCATTGAGTGCAGCCTTTGCCCTTTGGGAGTGAGTTTTGATTTGAAATAAAGAAGGGTTGAGATTAAATTTTGACCTACTAAACTTAGTTTTGAAGTAAAAGCCATGTTTTGGTTTTGTGATACTTGAGACTTGAATTTTGTGGTTATTGATTACTATATCTCTACAAGTTGATTTTTTTTTTTAAAGGGTAGAATGGTGTTTTATGAAATGCTGGTTTGTGTAGTCAAGTGGAGAAGAGAGAGCTGCTAATTATAAGAAAACAAGTGGCACTAAACAAGACCCAGGCACACTGGTACAACCTGGATGCCCCCCTGCCTAAGCATCAGAGATCATCATTAGTCCCATCCCACTTAAACACTTAACAAGTGTTTTTGCACTGTTTCTCATCTGATTTTGCATATGTGACTGTACTCTGGAAGACTGAATCTGAAATGTTAACTGTGGTTATCTCTCTGTGGCAGGGTTGTAGCTGCTTTTTCTTTTGTTGCTTCTGCATGAGCATGTGTTTTTGCTTTTGGTGTGATAGAAAAACTCTTGAAAAAATGAGTGAACAGGATAGAGTTGTGAATCAGTGAGAATTATGTGTGGAAACTGAAAAGAGTGTATTTGCATAAAAACTCACAGGTTTTGATGATTTGACTGCTGTAATCACACACATTATCTGTTCCTGCAATTCTGGAGAATTAATTTCTATATACAGACCTATACCTAACCTCCATACAAGTGAAGAAGTGAGAGAAGAAGTGAGATATCCTTACTTCTGCTTACTTTAAATGATGGAGAAAATTGCTTGCCTATCAGTAAAGGCTGCCTGCAAGTGTTTAGTTCACATTAAATTTGTTAGTTGCTGGGAACCCTGGGTGGCGCAGCGGTTTAGCGCCTGCCTTTGGCCTGTGGCGCGATCCTGGAGACCCGGGATCGAATCCCACGTCGGGCTCCCGGTGTATGGAGCCTGCTTCTCCCTCTGCCTATGTCTCTGCCTCTCTCTCTCTCTCTCTCTCTGTGACTATCATAAATAAATAAAAATTAAAAAAAAATTTGTTAGTTACTGATTCATTGACTGTTAAGAGCAGGCCAACTAGAGTGTTATGTGGTACCACTTTTTATTTTTTATTATTTAAAAAAATGTTTTTAAAGTATGCTCCATGCCTAGCACAGAGCCCAATGCAGGGCTTGAACTCAGGATCCTGATATCAAGACCTGAGCTTGGGATCAAGAGTCCGACACTTCACTGATTGAGCCACTGAGGTGCCTCCTGTGGAACCACTTTTTAAAATGTTCTTTTGTCATATTAGCTGTGCTGTCCAATGAAAATTAACCGTTACTGGAAATGTGGAGCATATCTTTATTATAGTGTCATATAGTGTAGCATCTAACAAATTGGTTCAGGTTCAGAGTCAGCACTTCATAGTACCATTTGCCTGGGCTGCTGTTTCCCTAGATGTTAAAATGTTTGAATCCTCCAGGTCAGTGGATGTTATCATGGCAGGGATATAGCTAAGATGCCATGTGCAGCTCAGAAACAGTGGTTGGACATTTTCTCCTTGTTTCCATTTTTGGTGTTATATTTTTAGAATGAGTCAGCCCTAATATTCACTTAGTGTAGATGAACCCTAACATTTCTGGTCTCTGAAGGTCTAGCTGGTGTTTCATTAGCATCCTGACCCCATCCCCATCCTGACCCCATAGAGGCTGTGATGAACCTGGCACTCCCCCACCCCAGGAGGGACCACAGTGCTCTGGAGCCAGTGGCTTTCCTCACTCCCCTTGCCACTTCTCCCTGACCTGTGTGACTGGAGATCAGAGTATACCAGTTCTTCTTTCTGGTCATCAGGGTATAGAAGACACCTAGTTTTTTCCTTAGGTGATACGAATGCTTTTCAAAAACTTTAAATTTTGACTTACAGATTCACAAAAAGTTGCAAAGATGGTTGTACAGAAAGGTCTTACATGGCCCTCTTGTTGGTTACATCTTGTGTCATTGTAATACAGTTTCAAAAAGCAGGACATTGACATTGATGCAGTGGGTGTGTGTATTTGTGTATCATCTTATCACTCCTGTAGATGCATGTAACCAGTACTGCAGTCAGGACAGAACTATTCCGTCACCACAAAGATCTCTGTGTCCTGCCGACCCATTTATAGTCATACCTGCTGTCCTTTCTCCCAGACCATTCTTTTTTAAGATTTATTTTTTATTTATTTATTTATGATAGAGAGAGAGAGAGAGAGAGAGAGAGAGGCAGAGACACAGGCAGAGGGAGAAGCAGGCTCCATGCCGGGAGCCCAATGAGGGACTCGATCCCGGGACTCCAGGATTGCGCCCTGGGCCAAAGGCAGGCACGAAACCGCTGAGCCACCCAGAGATCCCCCTCCCAGACCATTCTTAATTTCAGGCAACGACTAATCTGTTTGCCATTTCTATAGTTTTGTCATTTCAAGAGTATTATGTCAGTGGAATCATAGTCTGTAACCTTTTGAGGTTGGGTGGGTTTTTTTTTCCCCCTTCGCTCAGCATAATACCCTTAAGACCCATCAAGTTGTTGCGTGTGTCAGTAGCTCATTCACTGTTTTTTTTTTTTTTTTTTTAAGATTTTATTTATTTATTCATGAGAGACACAGGCAGAGGGAGAAGCAGGCTCCATGCAGGGAGCCCGATGTGGGGCTCGATCCTGGGGCTCCAGGATAACGCCCTTGGCCAAAGGCAGGCACTAAACCGCTGAGTCACCCAGGGATCCCCAGTTCGTTCACTTTGGTTGCAAAGTAATATCCCAAGGTGTATATAGATGGGCCACAATGTGTTTATTTGCTCACCTGTTGTACAATGCTTGGGGTTGTTTCTGGTTTGGGGATGTCATAAGTAAAACTGTTATGAACATTTGCATATAATGGACATTGTGTGGACATTTCATTTTTAAGTTTCTCTGGGTTAAATGTCTAGGAATGATATTGCTGGGTCATTTGGTAAGTGTGTGTTTAGTTTATCAGAAACTGCCGCAGTTTTCCAGAGTTTTTCTACGTCCACATTAGCAGTGTGTGAGATCCAGGTTCCCCATAGATCCTCTGTCAGTCTTCTTTATGTTAGCTCTTGTAATAAATAAGTAATAATAGCTCTTTGTGGTCTCTGTTTGCATTTTTCTAATGACTAGAGATGCTGAACTTCTTTTCATGTGCTGCTTTGCCATCTGTAGATCATCTTCGATGAAATGTTTCTTCTAATGCTTTGCTTGTTTTCAATTGGCTTGTTTGCTTTTTACTGTTGAGTTTTGAGAGTCCTTAAATACATTCTAGATGTAGAGTCCTTCATCGGATATATGGCTTAGAGAAAGTTCTCCCAATTTGTAGCCTGCCTTGTCATCCTCTTAACGGCGTTTTCTGCAGAGCAAAGGTTTTAGTTTTGATGAGATTTGGTTTATTAACTCTCTCATATGGTTAGAGCTTTTGGTGTCCTGTTGAAGTACTCTACTGAGCTCTAGCTCCTTCAAGATTCTCTCCAAAAAGCCTTATTCTTTTACATTTGAAATTTAACTCTGTCATCCGTTTTGAGTTAATTTTTATATAAAGTGTGAAGGTTAGGTCAAAGTTCATTATCTTGCTTATGAAGATCCAGTAACTTCAGCCCTATTTGTTGCAAAGCTCACCATCCTCTATGGAATTGCTGTTGTACCTTTGTCAAAAATCAGTTGGCTCCATGAATGACTCTTTGGAGATCTCTTTCAGTGTTACTCCAATTTAATCTTTTTCAAAATTGCTCTAGCTGTTCTGATTTTTTCGACTTGGCATATAAATTTTAGAATAATCTTATATATATATATATTAATATAGTGATATATTTAGAATAATCTTCTCTATATCTATAAAAAATCTTGCTGGGATTTTTTTTTTTTTTTTAAGATTATTTGAGAGAGAGAGAGGGCATGTACAAGCAGGGGGAGGGGCAGAGGGAGAAGGAGGCAACCAGCTGATGAGCAAGGAGCCCAATCCAGATTCCAGGACCCTAAGATCAGGATGTGAGCTGAAGGCACACACTTAACTGACTGAGCCACTCAGGCGCCCCATTTTGTTGGGATTTTGACAGGAATTACATTAAACGCATGTTAATTTGGGGGAAATTTATGTCTTTACTGTGGTGAGTCTTCTGACATGAACACAACATGTCTCTACATTTATTTAGATTTTTAAAATTTCATTCATCAGTATTTTGTAGTTTCAGCATGCATGTATTTCAGCATACATGTTTTTGTTAGATTTATACTCGTTTATTTTTCTTTTTTTTTTTAATTTTTATTTATTTATGATAGCCACAGAGAGAGAGAGAGAGGAGGCAGAGACACAGGCAGAGGGAGAAGCAGGCTCCATGCACCGGGAGCCCGATGTGGGACTCGATCCCGGGTCTCCAGGATCACGCCCTGGGCCAAAGGCAGGCGCCAAACCGCTGCGCCACCCAGGGATCCCTCAAGTTTATTTTTCAAGTGATGGAGGTAACATTAAAATTTTATTACGTGGGGATCCCTGGGTGGCGCAGCGGTTTGGTGTCTGCCTTTGGCCCAGGGCGCGATCCTGGAGTCCTGGGATCGAGTCCCGCATCGGGCTCCCTGCATGGAGCCTGCTCCTCCCTCTGCCTGTGTCTCTGCCTCTCTCTCTCTCTGTGTGTGTGTCTATCATAAATAAATAAATAAATAAATAAATAAATAAATAAATAAATAAATAAATCTTTAAAAAATTTTTATCACATGTTCATTGCTGTAAATAGAAGTACAGTTGATTTTTATATGATGTCTTGTATCTTGCAGTTTTGTTGAACTTATTTTTAAGTTTTAGAAGGCTTGTTGTTAGGTTATTTTTTATTTTTTAAGATTTTATTTATTCATGAGAGAGTCACAGAGGCAGAGACATAGGTAGAGGGAGAAGCAGGCTCCCCTCCTAGGGAGCCTGATGTGGTACTCGATCCTAGGACCCCCCAGATCACGGCCTAAGCTAAAGGCAGACACTCAACCACTGAGCCACCCAGGTACCCCTATTGTTAGGTTTCTTGGAATTTTCTAGGTGGATTATCATGTAATCTGCAAAAAGGGACACTTTTATTTCTTCCTTGAGATACATGTACAGTGATTTTTATGTCAAGATTTACCTGAGAAATACTGGCTAGTAGTTTACTTTTTTGTACTGTTTTACTCTCATTTTGGCTTTAGTGTTTGTACTAGCTTCAGAAAATGAATTGGGAAGTAAATGTTCCTTCCTCTTGTTTTTGGAGAAGGGATTGTATAGAATTAGTGCTTATTCTTTAAAAGTTTGGCAGAATTCTCAGTGAAACCATGTGTACCCATAGATTTCTTTTTTGGGAATTAAAAATTACAGACTCTGTTTTCCTTAATTGTCATAGGCTCTTCAAATTATCTACTTCATTTGGGGTGAGTGGTAGTAGTTTCTGGTATTAAGGAAATGGTACATTTGATCTTAGTGTAGTTTATAGTATTTCTTTATTCTGTTGATGTCTGGGGGTGCTGGGGGGATTGCCCTGTTGCCTTTCTCACGTTGCTAATATGTGTCTTTTTATCTTGTTAAGAGGGTTGTCCATTTTTATTTATTTATTTATGTATGTATGTATGTATGTATTTATTTATTTATTTATTTATTTATTTATTTATGAATGATAGTCACAGAGAGAGAGAGAGAGAGAGAGGCAGAGACACAGGCAGAGGGAGAAGCAGGCTCCATGCACCGGGAGCCCGATACGGGACTCGATCCCGGGTCTCCAGGATCGTGCCCTGGGCCAAAGGCAGGCGCGAAACCGCTGAGCCACCCAGGAATCCCCTACTGTTCATTTTCCTACCAGTGGTGTGTTTGACGATTGAAGTATCCTCAGATGATACTGACTGTCTCTCCTACGCTCCTCACTTGCTCCTGAGCCCTCAGTGGCCGTCTGTAGCATCCGCGTTTCCACTAGCCTTCTGTTTGAGGCAGTCCAGGCCTTTTCTGTCATCCAGTTTCAAAGTTCCTTCTCCATTTTGAGGTATTTGTGCAACAGTACCCTACTACCCGGTACTGAACTCTGTATTTGTTTCCTACAGCTAATCTAACAGACTTGTGGCTTGAAGCAACACATTTTTATTCTTGCACACTTCCGGCAGTCAGAAGTCTGAAATCAGTGTCACTGAGCCAAATACAGGTGTCAGCAGGGGGGGCTCTCTTTGGAAGCTCTAGGGGAGAATCCGTTTTCATTTTTCCAACTTGGGTTCATGCTCTTTATCTGCAAAGCTGGCAGCCTAGCATCTTGCTTCTGTCATCCCATTGCCTTCTTGGTGTCAAGTCTCCCCTGCTTCCCTTAGGGAAGGATACTTGTGGGTGCTTTTAGTGCCCCTTCCCCACAAACCAAGCTAACCTTGGATTGACCCTTTTTTCATCATATAATGTCTCTATCTCTGATAATTTTCTTTGCTCTGAATTCTACAATGTCTGATACTGAATCAGACAATCCCTAACTTTTAGTGATTGGATATGCTTTCTTTGCAGTGGTGCAAAGGTGATATACATTTAGTAGAAAGCACATTTCAAAAATTTCGGGACTAGTAATATATAGTGCAAGATTCTGTTACGGTGCTGGGCAGTGGCAGCCGTGCGATCCTGAGAGCGTAAATAACCAAAATACTGACCATCAATTTGTACCCATGTAACCATCCTGTTTTCCCCTCTTGGTACAGTATTGAATACATTACCTGAGATATTCAACACTTTATTATAAAATAGGCTTTGTGTTAAATGATTTTGCCCAATTGTAGGCCAATGTAAGTGCTCTGAGCACATTTAAGGTAGGCTGGGCTAAGCTATGATGTTTGGTAGGTTAGATGTACCAGATGCATTTTGAACTTGGGATATTTTCAACTTACTGTTTATTGGGATGTAAACGTGTCATAAGTCCAGGAAGATCTGTATAGCCACTTCTGATGATTTTCTTTTGATTAAGGTTTTTTTTTTTTTTTTTGCATACTTATACTTTCAACCTAGATGTTTTGTCATATTTGAAGTGGGTTTCTTGTAGCTAGCATGTAGATTGGTCATTTTATTTTTATTATTATTATTTTTAAAGATTTTATTTATTCACGATAGACGTAGAGGCAGAGACACAGGCAGAGGGAGAAGCAGGCTCCATGCAGGGAGCCCGATGCGGGACTCGATCCCGGGACTCCAGGATTGCACCCTGGGCCAAAGGCAGGTGCCAAACTGCTGAGCCACCCAGGGATCCCAGATTGGTCATTTAAAAAAAAAATCTCCTAACCTGTGTCTTTTAATTGCTTTCTTTAGACCTTCTATATTTAAGGTGATTACTGATGTATCAGAGCTTAAGTTGTCACTTCACTTTTTTCCTGTTTCTTTTTTTGCCATTTCTCTGAACTTTTCCTGTGAGTTACTTGAACCTTTAAAAATTTTTTTAAATTAATTTTTTAACTTTTTAAAAGATTTTATTTATTTATTCATGACAGAGAGAGGCAGAGACATAGGCAGAGGGAGAAGCAGGCTCCATGCGGGCAGCCTGATGTGGGACTTGATCCCGGGTCTCCAGCATCACACCCCAGGGCCAAAGGCAGCGCTAAACCACTGAGCCGCCTGGGCTGCCCTGAATAGCTTTTTTTGTGGTTGCTCAAGGTGCGTGTATAGACATGTATGTGTATAAGCTATATATATAAAATATATAATTACATAATTTTTAAAAGATTTTATCTACTTGAGAGAGAGCTTGAGTGCACAAGCAGGGGGAGGGGCAGAGGAAGAGGGAGAAACAGGCTCCCTGCTCATCAGGGGATGCAGGGCTCTATCCCTGGGTCCTGGGATCTGAGCCGAAGGCAGACTTTTAACTGACTGAGCCACCCAGGCGTCCCTATAATTACATATTTATATAATTATAGTTTACTGGTTTCATCACTTTTCTATTTCAAGTAAACTAGAGAAACTTTACCTCCCTTTTATATCACTTAACTCTTTTTCCTGCATACTACATCAGACAGAGTTCTAATTTTTATCTCAACCATAATTTAGAATACTTGAGAAGGAAAGGTTCTTGTACTTACCCGCATTTTACCCACATTTTTACTCTTTCTGTTGTCCTTCCTTATTTTTCTGAATTCCAACATTCCTTATTTTGTCATCTCCTTTCTGTTTAGGGAACTTTAGTCATTCTTTAGGGCAGGTCTGCTCGTTACAAATTTCAGTTTTCCTTCACCTTAGAATAATTTTCTCCTTCATTCCCGAAGAATAACTTCACGAGTTACAGAATGGAGAGTCGACCATTCTTTTCTTTCTTTACTTGAAAATTGTTGCAGTACTTCTGTTGGCCATGATGACTTCTGATGAGAAATCCAGCCATTTGAATTGTTCCTAACCTGTAGGAAAGATGTCATTTTCTGTGGCTGATTCAGCCTTTTTTCTCTTTCAGAAGCATACGGTTGATTTGACTTGGCATAGATCTCTGGGTTGTGCTATTGGAGTTTGCTCACCTTCTTGAATTTGTGGGTTTTGGTTTTTTGTTTTGTTTTGGCAAATTTGGGAAGTTTACAGTCATTTTTTAAAAAGACTTTTTCCAGCATGTCCTCTTTGTCCTCATTTGTTTCAGGGAAATTCTTTGTTCTCTTTTTGACTGTCGAGTGCCCCTTTCAAGTGTGGAGCTTCTCTTGTCAGAGCTCACAGAGAACTTTTCTGTCATGTACATCCCTCTGGGATTTTCTTTGTTGACTCAGGTGCCCCTTGTTAGAAGTGGTGTTCTAAAATCCTATCATTACTCTTTCTAAAACACTTGAGAAGTAAGATATAACTCCCCTCAAAGGAAGAGGCGCCCTATCTCACTTCTCATGCCAAAAAAATCTAGTTTTTTTTTTTTTAGATTTTATTTTTTATTTATTCATGAGAGACACAGATTGAGAGAGAGAGGCAGAGACACAGGCAGAGGAAGAAGCAGGCTCCACGTAGGGAGCCCGACGTGGGACTTGATCCCAGGTCTCCAGGATCACGCCCTGGGCTGAAGGCAGGTGCACTAAACCACTGAGCCACCTGGGCTGCCCAACAATTCTGGTTTTGTGTAGGGTGCTTAAATATTTTTCTGTTTTTTTTTTTTTTTAATTTTCTAAAAAAATTCACCCTTCTGCCCAAAGCTGACTAAAATAAGGATAAAGGGGCAGCTGGCTGGCTTAGTCAGAAGAGCATGAGACTCTTGATCTTGGGGTTGTGAGTTCGAGCTCCATATTGAGTGCAGAGATTACTAAAAGACTGTTTAAAACATATTTCCTTTTTCTATACTAATGGTACAAGTGGCCAGCTCTTGCTTATAGTGGCAAGGAAGCACAGAGCTTCACAGAACAAAGGTTAGCAGTAGCCTACATTAGGATTGAGTCAGTTTTTATTGCTAGTGGTAATTTGATATTACTGTGGGAAATCTTATCAACCTTATGCGTAACCAGGTTAGATAAGAAGGAAGCAATAGATCTTGCAGGTGCTATGGAATTGCCATAAGCTCCTCCTCCCCGTTAGGTTTCCCTATTATTAACATTTTACATTAGTGTGGTACATTTGTTAAAATTGACAGGGCAGTATTGATACATGGTTATTACCTAACCCCCAGAGTTTACAATAGGGTTCTGCTCTTTGTTCTGTGTAGTTCTGTGGGTTGTGCCAAATGCGTAATGACATGTACCTACCATTTTATAGTATGATACACAGTAGATTTACCACCCTAAAATCCCCTGTGCTCACTTATTTATCCCATCCCTTATCTCCCTAACCTCTGACAACCACTGATCCTTTTACTGTCTCCATAGTTTTGCCTTTTCTAGAACATCATGTAGTTGGAATCATACGCTATGCAGCCTCTTCAGACTAGCTTCTTTCACTCAGTAATATGCATTCGGGTTCCTCCACATTTTTTCTTTGCTTGATAGTTATTTTTAGTGGTGAATAACATTCTTTTGTACTGCTAAAGGGCGTCTTGTTTGCCTCTAATGTTTGCAATTATGAATAAAACTGCTGTAAACACATGTGTACAGGTTTTTGTGTTTGCATGTTTTCAGCTCACTTGGGTGACTACCTGGGAGTGTGATTGCAGGATTGTCTTATAAGACTATGTTTAGCTCTGCAGAACTGCCAAACTGTCTTCACACAATTTTTATTCATGTGTATTTGTGAAGCGGCTCCCTCTCCCTCTTCTACCTTGCACTGTACCTTCTGGCGGGGGGCCGGAGGAGGGGCGGCAGGAAAGGCAATTAAACAAGCCTAATGTCCAGATGCGTATTTTGCTCTGTCATTCAGTTATCTAAGATAGAAAGTCTCATTGTTCACTATTAATTTTTCATGATTGAAGTAAATTTAATTTGAAATTGCAAATAACATTCAAGAAGAGAACTTGATTTTGATTAGCTTTTTTACATGTAGTAATATACATATTACTATATATTAACCTTTTTATAGGCAAGGAAACAGAGGCACAGAGAGGTTGGGTAAGTTGCCCAAAGTGGTCACAGCTGATAACAGACAAGAGACCAGCTTTGAGACAGGTAGTCTGGCTGTAGAATTCAGGCTCTTAATTACTATATCAGATGGCATTCTGTACTCAATACATTGCATTCATGCTTTAAGTTCAGGACTTATATGTTTATAGCCACCTTTTAGCAGTGGTTTTCAAATTCTAGTGTTCAACACAATCATTTGAGAAGCTTGTTAAAATTTGGAGCCCTAGGCCTCATACTGTGAGGTTCTGATCTGATAGGCATGTGATAGGACCCCTGTTTTTGACGAATACCTCCAAGTGCTACTGATGGAGAAGGCTGGAAGACCATGTATAAGAAACTGCTATAGAAGATGAGCTCGAGTCCGTGGTTCAATGAAACACTTTCTTTTTTTTTTTTTTTTAATTTATTTATTTATTTATTTATGATAGTCACACAGAGAGAGAGAGAGAGAGAGAGAGAGAGAGAGAGGGGCAGAGACATAGGCAGAAGGAGAAGCAGGCTCCATGCACCGGGAGCCCGACGTGGGATTCGATCCCGGGTCTCCAGGATCGCGCCCTGGGCCAAAGGCAGGCGCCAAACCGCTGCGCCACCCAGGGATCCCAATGAAACACTTTCAGATATGGATTCCAGATAGATGGCCGAGTCATTTGCTCTTATGTGTGGGTTTGCCAGATGGAGTCAGGGAATAAATCTTCCTTTACCACTGCCTGTAAGACACACGCTGCCACGGAAGCTCTCTTGCCCTTCCTTGGTGGCCACCAAACAGTGTCAGTGACAGGCTGGCATGTTGGTCATCAGAGGGGGGTTATATATGAAGGCAGAAGAGGATCTGGTGGGGAGGGAAGTTCCATGTGAGTGTAAGACAAAGCAGTTCACTTAAAAACTTGCCATGACTGCTCTCATTCTTAGTTTATTGCTGATTTTATCTATCTTTGTATTGTACAAAAATTCTTAACAGTGATAGATGTGCATATCTGAGGTGGAGAGGACTTTGGAAGAATAACAGCCACAGGATGTGAGGCAGAGGTGCAGTGATACTATCTGACTCCTGTCTTATACCTCAGGGCAGATTGTCCTTAGATCATTTGAGCAGGATGAGCATCAGTTCTGTGAGTGGCAGGTTCTTAGAATGTCATTTTAGTATCTTTTGCAGGAAATTAATTCTTCTCTTTATTAAGGATTAAATCGGACTACTTAGGGTGCCTGCGTGGCTCAGTGGTTTAAGCATCTGACACTTGATTTTGGCTCAGGTCATGATCTCAGGGTCCTGGGATCAAGCTCCACATTGGGCTCCATGCTTAGTAGGGAGTCTGCTTGAGATGTTATCTCTCTCTTTCCCTCTGTTTCTCCCCCTGCTTTCCTTCACTCTCTGTCTCTCTGAAATAAAATCTTTGAAAAAATTAAAAAAAAAATAAAAGGGATTACTTATCCATAAGTAAACTTTTAGAGACAGTAAATACAATGCTTCTATGCACAAATGTTAAGTGTGCATAGAAATCAAGCTGTTTTACATAGATATGTGTGTATACGCATGTATAACTACCAGATCAAAATCTAGGTTGTTTGCGATACCACACAAGGCTCTTTTGTACCCCTCCTCATTCAGTACCCTCCTCTGCTTTCCAGATTAACCTCTCTTCTGATTTCTTTTCTTTTCTTTTTTAAGATTTTATTTGTTTATTCATGAGAGAGACACAGAGAGAGAGGCAGAGGAAGAAGCAGACTCCATGCAGGGAGCTGGATACGGGACTTGATTCCAGGACCACGGGATCACGCCCTGAGGCAAAGGCGGACACTCAACCACTGAGCCACCCAGGCATCCCTCGCTCTTCTGATTTCTGTCACCATAAATTTGTTTTGCCTGTTCTGGGCACACATCTGATAAAGAGAGTCATACAACGTGTAGTCCCTTGGGGCTGGCTTCTTTTACTAAGCATAATGTTTTCAAGCATTTGTCAATGCTTTTTTCCTTTTTGTGGCTGCATAATATACCGCTGCATCTGATGGGCCACACTGGGTTTATCCATTCATCTTGTGACTGACATTTGGGTAGTTTCTACTTATTGGCTGTTGTTCCCTGTGCTGCTGTGAACATTCCAGTTTGTGTGGACTTGTGTCCTTGTTCTCTTGGTAAATACCTGGGAGAGGGACTGTAGGGTTATATGTAAACTTTGTGTTTTATTTTTTTTGAAGTACTGCCAAAGTGGCTTTGTGACACTTTTTAAATGAATTTTTTCTCTGTATTATTTTCTCCTTTGTGTTTAAGCAGCTGCTATTTTTCTGATCCCTGGAGGTGAATGCTTAGCTTATTTTCAACTTAACTTTTTTTTCTAAAATAAATGTTTTTCAGTTGTGACTCCATGATTTACTAGCATGCAGGCACTGCTATTTTCTTCATTATGCTCACTTCAGAATTTTGTCATTTACATCTTCTTGGACCAATGTGTTCTTTAGAATTGTGCTTCCATTTTGCATTCATATAAAAAGTAAAATAGGAGCAAAATAAGTTGGTCAGGGTATTTCCAAAACTTGTTCAGAGAGTCCCACTCTTCAGAATCACTCTATGGAAAGTATTTGTGTTTCTCTACACAGTCTTGTCCTCTGTGGGTGATGCATCATTTCCCAAAAGAGTACTGCTTTGTTGTCTTTGGGATTTTTCAAATTCTGTAAGTTTTTATGCTCTGACTTTGGTGATTCTACCAGAAAGTATCAAGGAAAAGTTTGAAGCAATAACCAAGCAATAACTCTTCATCAGATGGTTATTATATTGTGTGTGTGTGTGTGGTAGAAACATCAAGATCAATTATGCCTCTAGCAATAATAAACATTCACAGATAGGAAGACAGTGACTTATATACCACAGTTAATTTCAAAAATGCTAAAATGTGAAAAAAAAAAGTACATCTTAAAATTGTTGAAATGTATTGTCCATAGTGCAAGCTTGTGAATTGTGTTAGTCAAATCTGTATCTTTCCTTTTTTTTTTTTTTTTTTTACCTTTAGGGAAAAATGCCATTTTTACATATGTCAATTTCTGCTTTATGTATTTTGAGCCAATTTTGTTAGTGGCATACAAATTCAGTCTTGGTGTGTAATTGAACAATATGTCATTATCTAGTGACTATCTTTGATTTCCTATGATATTGTAGGGGGAGCAACTTAACTTTGGTAAAGGTTTGTCTGGCAGAGCATTCTACCCTTTCATCTCAATCATTATGTATTGTTCTATTTTGCATGTGCCCTTTGTAGAGGACATTTAGTTGGATCTTTTTAAGTCCATGTTTTTAAACTTGGTCCTGTTTTCATTTATGTTCATTGTAAATGTATCATTTATTACTACATAACAAAACAGTATTCCAAAGTAAACACCTTAACAGGACACTGGTTTATTTTGTCCCACCATTCTGTGAATTGGCTGGCAATTAATGAATTTCTGTAATCTGGGTCCATGCATGTGGTGGCATTTCAGCCAGGATCCCTCAACCTCATTTCTCTTCTTTTATGATCTTATAGTACTTCAATAGTAGCTAGGAACTCATGCTAATTTAACCTGTTTTTTTAGTGTTAGGTAGATATTATTTCTATGCGGGTTAAACCACAACTCATACAGAATTCCCATTTAACGAGTCAGCAGGACCGACCAGTTGCGAAGCCCATGCTCTGCCACTGTTCTTTGTGCCCCGTGGAATTGGTCTGTCCCTGAGCTGATTAAAACTCTAAACAACAACAACAACAACAAACAACCAAAAACCCAAGTCATAACAAGAAAGCTAGTATTAATTAGTAATTAAGGTAAAATTTAAGGGTAAATGACATCACTTTCAGTTAGGACTGAGTAGCCAAAAATGTGGAGCTGTGACTTGCTGCATGTGATTATTTGAACCTTATTTTATCTACTACTATCAAACTTTTGTGCAATGGGTAATTTTTAGGGATTGCATTTGACATATTGTAACTAAAACATAGGGTTTCTGGCCATGGTTCATACTTGGGGACCATTATTTTCCCCTGGAAGAAGTTGGAGAGCCGCTGATTGACTTTAAGAAAGATTGTGTGTGTGTGTGTGTGTGTGTGTGTGTGTGTGTGTGTGTGTGAAGTTTGTAGGAGAATCCTTAGATAGTTATAGTAGTAAACCAAATTGTAGCTTCTTAGTAGATTGGAATCTGTTACATAAACTAGATTATTAATAGAATTTGAAAATTAGAAAATACTTAATTTTGGGATACCATCTGATTATAACGTGTCATAATCTTCCATTTTTCACTGATTTTTTTTAAGATTTTATTTATTTATTCATGAGAGACACAGAGAGAGAGAGGCAGAGACACAGGCAGAGGGAGAAGCAGGCTCCATGCAGAGAGCCTGACATAGGACTTGATCCTGGGTCTCCAAGATCAGGCCCTGGGCTGAAGGTGGCGCTAAACCGCTGAGCCACCCAGGGTGCTCTGCATTCTCTATTTTAGTGGATTATTTTCATAGTCTTTATATAGTGGTGGTTTTAAGATCTTATATAGCTTTAATTCATCAGTCTACCATCTAGTGATATTATGCCACTTTACCTGTAAGATGAGAACCTTAAATCACTGTTGATTTAATTTTGATTTCTCCCTTCCCAGGCTTTGTGCTGTCTTACTTTTACATATATTATTGACCTAACACATTTGTTATTTTTGCTTTAAACAGAACAGTAAATCTTTTAAAGAGACTCACATCATGAGGGAACAATGTTTACTCACATAGTTACCATTAGTATTCTGAATTCTTTTGTGGAGATACAGATTTTCATCTGCTAGTTTTTTTTTTTTTCCCCCGTGCCTAAAGGACTTTCGAATTTTTTATAGTGCAGATCACATACTGATGAATTCTTTCAAGTTTTTATGTCTGGAAATGTCTTTGTTTCAAAAAAATTTTTTTTTAATAGTGAAGGAGGCAGGAGGGACAGAGGGAAAGAATCTTTTCTCTCTCTCTCTCTCTCTTTTTTAATTAGAGAGAGAGTATGAGTGAGGGAAGTGAGGGCAGAGGGAGAGGGAGAGAGAGAGAATCCCAAGCAGACTGCCCACTGAGTGTGGAGCCTGACCCGGGACTCAATCCCAGGATCCTGATAAGATCATGACCCAATCTGAAATCAAGAGCTGGCTGCCTAGCTGGCCCACCTAGGCACCCTGGAGAGAGAGAATCTTAAGCAGGTTCCATGCCCAGTGCAGAGCCTAACATGGGGCTCTATTTCACGACCCTGAGATGACCTGAGCTGAAATCAAGAGCTGGACACTTAACCTACTAAGCCACCCAGACACCCTTCACCTTCACTTTTGAGAGACATTTTTCAGGGTGTAGATTGAATTGGGTCTGAGTTTTTCATTTAGCCATTTTAGGCAGGATATAAGTCTAGTCTCTATTACTCCATCTTGACCAGAAGCAAAAGGACCTCACTTAAGTACGTGCATTAAAGTCCTACAGTCCTGAACCCAAAATACAGACTTCGTCACTATGGTTTTGCTGATGTCCATCCGTGCAGGTGAGAGCTTGAAAGAGGATAGAACCTAGGCTGAATCCCCTGAATTTGTTCCTGGTGCTTCCTAGGAAATGTCACTGGAACGTTTTTGTACTAAAATGAGGAATCTCTTTCCTTCTTTCCACATTGCTTTTCCCTCGTGAAAATACTTGCTTTGTTGAAATGGTACCTGCTGCTTTGTAGCTAACATAGATTCATTCTGCTTTAGAACTTGAAGTGATAATCTAGTAATGGAGTGTATCCAGTCTCCCGGTCATTCTGGCAGGTGAAGAACTGAGTCCTGGGTCACGGAGGGCCTTGCTCAAGACTGCCTCTGCAAAGTTGGGATTCCATGTAGAAGCTCATGATAGGAGCATTCAACTGAAGTGATTTCACTGAATATTACCAGTAATTTCCAGTAAATTTCCTTTTTTTAAGAGACAGGTTTTATTGAAGCTGGAAGGAGAAATCTTTTTTATCAAATGTCCTTTTATGTGTGCAGAGTGTGTGTGTGTATGTGTGTGTGAGTATTTGGATTTGCTGTATATCCCATGTATTATGTTTTCAATTAAATCAAGTACCAGCTTTCTTAGGGGGGGAAAATCAACCGTGAGAATTTTCTGTTTTATCTTACCTAACCATGTCAACAGGACAAAATGATGGTAATGTCAGGCAGTGGATCCAAACTGTGTATTGCCTCCCCTGGGTGTGTTGCTGTAGAAAAAGGTCTTGATAACTAAGGATGTCTGCTCTGAATACTGCTTACTCCATTTTTAGTGTGGTGCCTGCACGTGTGAAAGCACCTGCGTGTCAGCAGATTATGTGACTACAAAGTTATTTTGGATGCAGAGAGATACTGATAGAACTTCCCCTCCGACAGCTGGAGCCACAGCTAAATGTTGGTTTTCATTGCACATTCTGGGTGTCAGGAGAAGTATTAGGATAGTGAGATACTTAAGTTACAGAACCTAGGCAGAAATCAGTCTAGTATTTTATCACATATTTCTATTCCTTCTATTTATTTATTCATTGTAATGCACCAGGGAGCATCCCATGATTTCCTATTAATACTTCAGCTGAATACTCTAGTAGATATGACCATAAAAAATGCTGCTGGCCAGTGAATACCAGGAATATTTCTTTTTTACTCCACATTATGACAGATTTCAACCCTTAGAATATGAAATGGATGATGGATACTCCTATGTCCATCAAATAGGCTTAATGATCGTTACTTTCTAAAAAAGAAAAAAGTTTTTTTTTTTTCAGAAGTATTTCAAAGTACAGACATAGTACCATTACAGTCCCTAAATGGGACAGTATGAAGCTCTAAGAACATTATTCTACACCTTACCCTACCTTACAAAATGTTTCTTTTAGACCAGCAAAATCTGGTCAGAAGTGTTGGTAAAATAAATGGTCAGTACTTGATTTACTTAAGTCATTGGGGTCTTAAAGTCAAAGGAAAAGATGGGCATCAATGAAGAGTAGCTAAAGGGTATGCGTAGAAGCTTGAGGATCTAGCGACAGGTCATCTGGGTGTTGAGATTGTTACGGGGCCATCACTTTGTGCTCTCAGCCAGCCCTACTCATCCTCTGGGTCGGAGGGAGAGGCCAGAGGTGGACTTTCTGAAAAGAAATGAGAATGTTGATGATTGCATGACAGCCCTTGCCTGAGTCTTATTTTCTTCCTCTCTGTATGAGAACTCAGCAGAAGAACACTGAAAATAAGAAATCTCTTTGGCTGATTTAGGGAGAGGCATCTGGGCCAGCTTTTTTCCTTCTTTGCCCTTGACTGTTGGTTTTAATTACTAAACAGCACTGAATTTTCTGAACTGAAATACACTAGGTCGTCCTATGTATGTAAGACCTTTCTCTGCTTTTACCTAAATTCCCTGGGTTGTCCTAACTACTTTGTGGAGGAAGATGTAGTCTGGACATCTACTCCGGGGCCAAGAGTTCTGCCTAGCCTTAAAACAAATGTTTTCAGGGGATCCCTGGTTGGCCCAGCGATTTAGCACCGCCTTCGGCCCAGTGCATAATCCTGGAGACCCGGGATCGAGTCCTGCGTCAGGCTCCTGGCATGGAGCCTGCTTCTCCCTCTGCTTCTGTCTCTGCCTCTGTCTCTCTCTTTCTCTCTCTCTCAATCTCTCTCTCTATCATGAATAAATAAATAAAATCTTAAAAAATGTTTTCATTAAAGTTTTTTTTTAAGATTTTATTCATGAAAGAGAGAGGCAGAGGCAGAAGCAGGCTCCATGCAGGGAGACACAGGGCCGATCCTGGGTCTCCAGGATCACGCTCTGGGCTGAAGGCGGCGCTAAACTGCTGAGCCACCTGGGCTGCCCTGTTTTCTTTTTCTTTTCTTTTCTTTTTTTTTCCTGTTTTCATTAAAGATTTAAAAATTTAAAAAAATTTTATTTGGTAGCAGGAATAGTATTTGTTAGCAAAAGAGCATTCCTTTGGAGCATAATACTACTCTTGAGGTATCCTGTGTATCCCTTTCTTTCCTCCTAAGAAATATTCTGAATTCTGTATTTATTATCCCAATGATTGTCTTTGTTGCTTTACTATGTAGATATTTGTATACCCAAACAACATATTATTTTTTTTTTCGCTTTTGAAATAGAAAGTGTTCTTCTCCCTATTTTTCTGAGATGGTCCATGTAGTTGTGCTAGTATGTGATTTTATTTTATTTTATTTTTTTTTTATCACGGGTCAGGAGTTTCCTGCCTTGAATGTACAACATATTTTCCCATCCTACTCTAGATAAGCATTTAGCCCATTTCCTTTCTCTTTTACCAAGTGTGCTTCTTTGACATCATACATATCATCTATTGCAGTGCTCAAGAATTTAGTATGTTTACACCTAGGAGTAAAATTACTGGCCCATCACTTAGGCACATCTTCCATAGGAACAGACAGCAGCAATGGTTTTCTGAAGTGGCCGTACCAGTTTCCATTCTGAACAGACTTCTTTTTTTTACTCTCTCTCCCTTTCTCCATCCCACCCCCCAAATGGGTGAGTTTGACGTGCATGTATTTCTTCAAGTTTTTATATTTATCGTTTACGTGTGTATCAGTCAGTGGTTCTGCAGGGCCACAGTGGGGGAGACGAGCATTACCCTGGCTACCCACAAAATGTCTTGTTCCCCAAAGTGTAACCACTTTCACATCTTTGTTCTGGTTGCTTTGCATGTTGGTGAGTGCAAGGCTAAAGGTCATTGGAAGCTCTGAGTGTGTCAAGAGGCCTCGTTGATCAATTTCTTTGTGAGGTGATCCAAGTATGCTGGTTGCTGGCAGACACCCCTCCCCCTTATCAGTATCTTTGCATTCTATAGCTGATCTGGTTCTGCAGAGAAGACCCTCCTACCTCTAGTCCATGATCGTGCAGGTGGGTAAAGGATGATTGCCAGTAGCCAGGAGACTCATGGGGAGAAGATTGGTGGTGATGGTGGTGACAGGGGTGTCAGCACCGCTTGCGTCCCTTGTCTTTGGTGTGGTGTTCTCATGTGTGTTGGGTTACCCTTGGGACCCCGACTGATTCTTTCTGGAGATGAGTAGTCTTCTGTGGGAGCTAGAGGAGATCAAGGGGTCCCATAGCTCTCACAAGCCTCATCCAGCCCTCTTATGAGCTCAATCCTTTTCTCTGCCCGCCCCCAGACTTACTTGCTGCCACCAGTTCCCAAGCCCTTAGAGGGCCTGGAGTCAGGTTCTGCCTCTTGTCTCCCCCCTCCCCCCCATTGATTCTGCTTCATCACCTTGGTTAAGTGAATCACTTCTGGTCCAGTCTGGCTTTTTTGTTGTTGTTTTAAGATTTTATTTATTTGACAGAGAATGAGCGAGCACAAGCAGGGAGAGCTGCAGGGAGAGGGAGAAGCAGACTTGATCATGACCTGAGCCCAAGGCAGCCACCTAACCATTGAGCCCCAGGGCTTTTGAGTCCTAAGAAATTGCCTTAACTGAATTTTACTACTTTGTTAGTAGAGGTCTCTCCCTAATATCTGAATTTACCTTTTCCCATGATTAAGAGAGTTAATGTCTTTTCACATGTCCATTGTTTCATTCCTTTTTGATTTTGTGGCTGTTTAGGTCTTTTGCCAATTTCCTAACCTTGGTTTTAAATTCTTTCCTCCTTCTTTGTATGAGTTCTGTATTTTGGATACCAACCTTTTAATGGTGTTTGGCTTAGCTCTTCACTTTATGGTGTGGAATTTTGGTGAACAAAGGTTCTTAATTTCAAGGTGAATTTATTGATATTTTAGTTTGTGATTTACATTTTTCCTATCTTGTTTAAGAAATCCTTTCCTAGTCTAAAACCTGTGGTTTTGTCTTTGCATTTAGACCTTTGCTCTACGTGGAGCTGGTTGAAAATTCCTATGATGATAAATAGGGATTTGGCTTCATCTTGGACACAAGATACATGTTACTTGTATCACATACAGCACATGTTACTTACCAGTGCGCACCCTGCCTTTGAGCTGTGGTGTCAGCTGTTATAAATCAAGCTTCTGTCTGTCTGGGGGGCACTTTCCTGGCTACTATCTTCTGATGTGTTGGTCAGTGGGTCTACCTCTGTGCCATGACCGTATTAGCTTCACTTATGGAAGCTCTGTGTGCTCTCTTGCTGTTTGATCAGATTGTTAATCTTTTGTTTCTTTCAAGAAATTATTGAAATAGAGGGATGCTTGGGTGGCTCAGAGGTTGAGCATCTGCCTTTGGCTCAGGGCCTGATCCTGGGATCCGGGATCGAGTCCCACATTGGGCTACCTGTGGGGAGCCTGCTTCTCCCTCTGTCTATGTCTCTGCCTCTCTCTCTCTATCTCTCATGAATAAATAAATAAAATCTTAAAAAAAAATTAATGAAATGGGAATTAAACGCACAATAGAGGAGTATTAAAAATCAAAAGCTCCTTCTTCGAAAAGCTAAGTGAAATACCAATTGTGGCACAGTTAAAGAAGAGAGAGAATGCGTGATAGGAATGGGAAAGGTTAATCATTAAGATATTATGAACAACTCTGTCAATAATAATGATATAGAAGTTCAATTACCCCCATATTGGCCACCCTGCACCCATGGCACTAACACTTACCTGTGTCCTTCTGGAATATGTTTCCTGCCATCCACCCTTCTCAGAAGGAACCATTATCAAGAACTTGGGATTTCTCATTCCTGTGTGTGCACTTTTGTTCATACATACATGCACATCTCCAAGACGTGCACACCTCCAAAAGTGTGTGCTCGACGTTTAGCCTGTACAAACAGGGCCATATCCAGTGTCCAGCCTGCTCTACTGTCCCCATTCTCAGAGGCTCACCCTGTGTTAACTCAGTTCAGCCATGTTTTATTGTTGCATGGGATTCTGTTTTAAAAATGTACCATGTGGATGGAACTGGAGGGTATTATGCTGAGTGAAGTAAGTCAGTCGGAGAAGGACAAACATTATATGTTCTCATTCATTTGGGGAATATAAAGAATAGTGAAAGGGAATATAAGGGAAGGGAGAAGAAATGTGTGGGAAATATCAGAAAGGGAGACAGAACGTAAAGACTGCTAACTCTGGGAAACGAACTAGGGGTGGTAGAAGGGGAGGAGGGCAGGGGGTGGGAGTGAATGGGTGACGGGCACTGGGGGTTATTCTGTATGTTAGTAAATTGAACACCAATAAAAAATAAATTTAAAAAAATAAATAAAGGTTTGGGAAAAAAAAAATGTACCATGTTTATGGACGTTTGGGTGCTTATTCTATTCCAAACAATGCTGCTATGAATATCTTATGTGGGGTCTACCTAGGTTTCTCCTCAGGCTGGATGCCTACCTACAGACCCACCAGCTTGTTCACATGCCTATCTTCAACCTCCCTAGATACTGCCAACATGGCCTCCAGACTGGTAGTAGTTTAATTGATTTTTTTTTTCTTCCAGTGCCTGAAGACCTCTCATTAGAAGAGAGAGAAGAACTTTTAGACATTCGTCGAAGAAAGAAGGAACTTATTGATGACATTGAGGTAAAAAAGCAAACCAAAAACTCTAGTTGGTTTTTGCTTTTAGGTCAAATAGTCAAGTAGCTTCATGAAAATGTAAAAAGTGGGAATCTCGTGTGTCTGTATCCTAACACATGAAGTGAAGGCAAGCAATAGAACCTCACCCTGAGACTGGTGGTTAAGGGCCTGATACTGGCCTCGGCACCTTCTCCCCAGTCTTCCCAAGAAGAGAAGACCATGGCTGTGAAGAAGGCAGGGAGCACGGTCAAAGGGTGGGGAGGAGGAGCCACAGTGAGTGAGCTCAGGACGGTTTTACACACAGACACTCTAGAATCTGCCTGGTTGACCCCTCTGAGCTTGTTCTGGTAAGAGATGGATAGGTAATAATTGTGTTTTCTCCAGAGTTGGGGCTGTTCTGACTGTGAAGCTCTCTCTGTCTGGATAGAAAGTACTGATTTTTCCATCCCTAAGATGCCCACGTGAGACCTCAGGGAAGCTTCTGTCTGGGAGGCTAAAGTTTATCTGTGTCTAGGAGGGGGATGGTAAGGAGCCTGTGCCCAAATGTCTGTCTGCTTTTTTTGGCAGAGGCTGAAATATGAAATTGCCGAAGTGATGACTGAGATTGACAATCTGACTTCAGTGGAGGAGAGGTAAACAGTTGGTGCCACACTGCTGAGTTACTAACCTCTTCTTTCCCTGCCTCAGCTGCCATGTGACCACAGCAGGGGCGGGCAGGACCATTGGAGACACTCAAAGTGGGGCAGCCTCTGTGGGGCCGTTGGTTCCTCTGCTCTCCACCCCCAACCCCTTCCTGCTCTCCGTGGAGGAGTCAGGGTGCTTCTTCAGGGGCCACAGCCACAGCCTGTCCTCTCTCTTCTCTGGAAGCACAGGCCCCTCCGAATTAACCACAGAAGCAGCCTTTATGTACAGCAGGGAACTGTGCTTCCCTTAAATAGCCGTTTTCTTGTTATTGGCTTTTTCTGGAGAAGGAATCCAGTGTAGAGAAGAGCCTGGGGAAGCCATGTGTGCTACTTCTGCTTTAGGGGGTAGAGGGTGGAGGGAGAGGGGTGCGTGGGGGAGCCTAGGCAGTTTTCTGCACCAAGATGCTGACCAAAGTGCCATGGAGACTGCATGCCCCCTTGCGCTTGGCGCAAACTTTGGCTAACCATTTCTTCACTGTTTGAAATGCATAGCAAAACTACCCAGAGGAACAAGCAGATAGCCATGGGGAGGAAGAAATTCAACATGGATCCCAAAAAGGTAAGCAGACATCCCAGGTTTCTGACATATAAGAAATTGAGGTTCACCGATTTGACTGGCTCTCTCATTTTGGACAGAGGTGGTCATCTGCCCTCATGAAAAATACTGAGACTTGATGTTAAATTTTTACTATGTAGGGGCTCCTGGTGAGTAGGGTAAAGAAGAAGCTCTGTTGATCTGGTCCCTGGTCTTTGCATGTGAGGCTCCAGGCGAGGCTGGGCCTCCTGGGAGCGATGGGTGTGTGCTGACCAATAGTGGGACCATTGGTGGGGCCGGGTCAAGCACTATATCTTCTGCTGAAGCATGGCCCACAGCTCGAGGAGTGCTTGGTCAGGGCACAGGTTGGGGCTGGTGGGCAGGGCTGCAGCCTGTGGGGCTGCTGGGGGGTTAAATGCTTCAAGTCAGAGGACTTTGTTCCTTTCGTTCACCTTCGAGAGAAGATGTCTGCATGAAGGGTCAGGGAGCTCTCCTGACTTGAGCCAATACAGTGTTCAAGTTGGATTGTCTAGGAAAACACCTGAAAGCAATGAAACCTGCCACACAAACCCCTTTCTTGAGGAGTCGAGTTCATAGAGTTGGCTTAATCAGCAGATGTGCTAAGCATTGGCAGCATCTCGAGTGATACTTCACAAGTGGCTCTTTTAAAAACTGGACCTTAATGTTTTATGGTGCAGTGCAGGATAGTGCGCCAGCAAGGTCATGGGTGAGCCCACGTCCTCCCCCAGTGAAACACAAATAACCTGTATTTTAGTGGTTCCATGACTTCTTCAGGTTCTTGCCTGTCCTCAGTCTCCCAACACCAGGTGTCAGCTTTATAATCATGAGGGCTGACTCACGTTTATTGAGAACTTGGCACGTGTTGGGAACTGCTAATGAAGCACTGTAATTAGTATACTTAATCTTACGAGGTGGGTTCCATTTTAATTCCTATTGTGCCGTTGGGGACAATGGGGCACAGAACCACTGAGACCAGCCCAGTGTCCTGAGCCAGGAATCCATCTCAGACTCAGGCCTGTAACTACTGCACTTCCCTGAGCTCCTGTGGGACTCTGGGGTTGGATGTCCCGGAACCCTGCTCAGCCCTGGGGATCCTCTTCACCACATCTAAGCAAGCAGGGGCTTTATCTGCTTTGCCTAGGCCATGGCCAGTTGCTCTACAGGCTTCATTTTACATATAGACCTCTTCACCTGAAAGATTTTTTTTTTAAGATTTTATTTATTCATGACAGATACACAGAGAGAGGCAGAGACACAGGCAGAGGGAGAAGTAGGTTCCATGCAAGGAGCTCAATGTAGGACTCAATACCAGTACCCCAGGACCACACCCTGAGCTGAAGGCTGATGCTCAACTGCTGAGCCACTCAAGCATCCTATCACCTGAAAAATTTTTTTCTTTTTTCTTTTTTTTAAAGATTTTATTTATTTATTCATGAGAGACATAGAGAGAGGCAGAGACACAGGCAGAGGGAGAAGCAGGCTCCTGATGGGGCTCCACAGGGAGCCCGATTTGGGATATGATCCTGGGACTCCAGGATCATGCCCTGTGCCGAAGGCAGGCGCTAAACCACTGAGCTACCCAGGGATCCCCCGAAAAATTTCTAAGATACTAATTATTGGCTCTGCCCAACAACTTATTTGTAATCATGTTGCTCGGTAAAATCAGATGGTAAATTTAGTCTGCATGTAACCTGCAGGGGAAAAGTAATGAAAATTCCACTTTATAGATGACCATAGCACTGGTCTGAGTCTGTGGGGCCACCTTCACAAAATACCATAGACTGGTGGCTTGAACAGTAGACTCTGACTTTTTCACAGTCTGGGAGGCTGGAAGTCCGAGATTGAGATGCCAGCATGGCTGGGTTCTGGTGGGACCTCTCTTCCCAACTTATAAATGGCCTTCTTCTCACTGTGTCCCCACATGGCAGAGAAGAAGCAGGAGATAGTTCCCTGGTGTCTCTTCTCATAAGGGCATTAGCTCCATCAGATGAGAGCCCCGCCCAAATGACCTCACCTGACCCTAACTGCCTCCCAAAGGCCCCCGGTTCCTTTTTTTTTTTTTTTTTTTAAATAAAGATTTTATTTATTTATTCGTGAGAGAGGGGGTGGGCAGAGACATAGGCAGAGGGAGAAGTAGGCTCCATGCAGGGGCTCCAACGTAGGTCTCGATCCCGGGACCCCAGGATCACGCCCTGGGCCAAAGGCAGGTGCTCAACCACTGAGCCACCCAGGCATCCCCCAAAGGCCCCGCTTTCTTATACCATCACACAGGGTCAGAGCTTCAAGATCAGAATTTTGGGGAAACACAAACATTCAGTCCATAACAGCACTGAGTGATGTCATATGTGGGCTTGGGAAACAGGCTATCATCAGAGTAAAGACTTCCAGGCCAGTAGGAAATATTTTGTCACAGAGTGGTAACATTTTGAGCAAGGAGCTTTTGTTTGTGCAGATACATTAGATACCCAGTAGTAGCAGTCGGGGTTATAAGTGAGCAAGAGGAAAGATCAGTTCAATCAAAGAAGCTGGAAACATACTACAGCTTCTCTTTTATTCCCAGTCTCCTTGGAATGTCTTTAAAAATATAATGTATGGCTCTATAACAAGCACGAGTTCACTTAGAGGACTAGAAGTTGAGGGAACCCTGAAAGATAAAAAGATGAATGGTAGCCCAATGCACATCAGGAAAGAATTGCCGTGGGATGTGAGAACCACATCAGGGGTTCAGCTCACTCAGGGCAGCACGTTTGGGGCTTGAGACCATTGAGGGGATATCCAGACCACTTACCCTTGGCTGAGCTTGCGCCAAGTAGTGGTGTGTGCCTCCACGTGGGAGATGGAGGTGTCTCTTCTCTGCTGGCCTCATGGAGGAGGAGGAGGAGGAGAAACACTTGTTCTGGAGACCAGCTTCTGAGCACCCCAATGGCCGCATCACTTGCTCCAGAAACAAATGGCGTTTAGGGAGACTATCAGAGATTCTTAAATACTAAGGTGAACACCCAGCCAGGAATCATTGAATGTATAAGCTGTTCGACCCCATGAGAGAGAAGTCAAACTCCACAGCGGAACTAACATAGGAGGAAACATTAAAAGTAAGATGTTATGTATATTATAAATATCATCAGAGATGATAGGGTGTTGGCTTATCCTTGGTGCAAAAACGAGGAGTTGTGGGAAAGATCCGGTGAAGTGAAGAACCAAAGCCCTGTGAAAACCCACAGTGTGGGGCAGGATCAGGGATGCTGGCAGGGTGGATGGTGATGCTCCCTCCATATTTTCCATAGCTCTGTGTAGACTCATGGGGGGTGTGGGGGGCAGGTCTGGCAGCTCGGATTTTATCCCATAGAAGTTCCAGAAGGAGAAGCTAGAAGACAGTGGGGGATGTATTTCAAATTATATTGGAGTATTTCAGAACTAGATTAAGAGAAAATTCTCAAATTCAAAGGGCTCACTAAATGCCAAGCAGGATAAAATTATCAGAGACTGATCCATAGAAATATCAAGTAAAATACCAGAAAGCTTGTGAATAAAGAGAAACTCACTGACTTTCCAGAACGGAAAGACCAGATGATCTAGGAAGAAACCAGAATCTCACCAGAAACACTGGAGCAAAGACAGCAGGGAAAGTGTTTTCCAAGGTCTGAGGAAGTGTGATTTAAAATCTGGAGTTCTGGGGAGGCTCGTGTGGAGCTGCGAGAAACCAAATAAGATAAAAATAATAAAACCTAGAATTCTGTATATCTAGACTGTCACTTGTGTGAGGAGGCAGGTGAAGACATGTCAGATATGCAAAGGCTCACAAAAGTAACTGCTAATGCCTTCTGTGAACTCTAGAAATCACGATTGGAGCAGCACACCTGTAACCGACCCAAATCCAAGAGCAGCTGCACTATGAAACAGAGATGGAAAGAAACCAGCCAAACATATGGTTAAGTCTAAATGAGAGCTTGATTATTGAAAGAGTGTTTAACAAACTAAAACCCCCAGATTACCTCAATACAGTTGACCCGGGATCCCTGGGTGGCGCAGCGGTTTGGCGCCTGCCTTTGGCCCAGGGCGTGATCCTGGAGACCCGGGATCGAGTCCCACATCGGGCTCCCGGTGCATGGAGCCTGCTTCTCCCTCTGCCTATGTCTCTGCCTCTCTCTCTCTCTCTCTCTCTCTCTCTCTCTGTGACTATCATAAAAAAAAAAAAAAAAAAAAAAAAATACAGTTGACCCTTGAGCAGCACTGGGTTTGGGCTGCGAGGGTCCTTTTACATACACATGGGTTTTTTTAAAACATATAGTACAGTACTGGAAATGTATTTTTTCTTCCTTACGATTTTCTTTGTAACAATTTCTTTTCTCCAGCTTATAAGAATGTGGTTATAATACTATGATACTATTTTAAGAATACAAATATAGAATACATGTGATGTAGAAAATGTGTGAATTGACTGCTCGTGTTATGGGTAAGGCTTCTGGTCAGCAAGAGGCTATTAGGAGTCAGATTTTTCAGGAGTCAAAGGTTACATGCAGATTTTCGACTACGTGGGGCGTGGGGGTGGGCAGTAACCCCTGTGTTGAAGGGTCAGCTGTATCCATAGCAAGGGAGAAGGGAGCAGGGAAGTAAAGGTTGGCTAAGGTTTTCTGGACATCCAAGGATGAATGTAAGTTTAAATATTAAAATTTTAAGAGTAACCATTGGAAGTTAGGGATAAGATAGGATTTCCAAACTAGGAAACATCGAATAAAGAAAACTTAATTCAACAGAAAGCTGAAAAGACATGAGAAATACCCAGTGTACGTGAAGGCTCAGGAATCAAGTGGTAGCAAATCCATAATCACCATAAATTTGTGCTCAGTTACCGCTTACAAGGCACCTTGACATCAGGTTGAAGAAACAACAATAAAGCCCAGATGTGTCCTGATGGAGACATGCACCCAGGACCCATAGCGCCAGGGTTGAAAACCAGGAAATAGGAAAAGTAGATGAGGTGTAGTGGGTTCAATGGTGGCCCCCTCCAGCAGATTCTCCTATTTGATTTCCTAAATGATATTTTAAAACATTAACCTTGTCTAATGATACCAGAACATTTACTTTCTTTCCTTAACATTTATCTAGCGTACTTGGGTCTCCAGAGTTGCTGTAATAAATGACCACAAACTCAATGGCCTGAAACAACAAGGATCAGTTGTGTCACAGGCCCAGAGGCTAGAAGTCCAAGATCCAGGTGTGGGCAGAGTGGTTCCTTCTGGAAGCTCTGATGGGGAGTCTGCTCCCTGCTTCCCTCCACGGGGGATCGTGATCCTTGGTGTTCCCTGGCTTGCCCACCACTCTACACTCAGCCTGCGTGTCACATGGATGGTGATGCCGCCACTTCTGTCCTGTATGAGGATGCATGTCCCCTGGCTCCTGTGTTGTCGTCCTCTGCTTCTGCTTCTTGATTTTTCCTCCCTGATAATAGTTCCATTCTCCTTCGTAACTGTTCTCTCAGACTCTGGGTTTTGGCTCCATTTTCTCTTCCAGTCCCTGGCCTGGGCTTACCCCTGTGGTGCTGTGTTTTCCAGTACCTCTTGCAGAGGGGAGCTGGAGCTTGATTTGGGGCTCCTCTGGCTGTCTCCCATAACCTTGAAGCACAGAAGAGATGATCTTGTTCTGGACCTACTTGCTCTTCTCAAATCTGGTTTTTCAGGCTATGCATAGCCTCCCTGAGGAGCTCCTGAGTGTTTGAATTTTAGAGCAGGTCATGAGCATCCAGAGCTCAGAAAACCTCATCTCCAGGCCCGTTCAGTTCTGGGCAGAGCGTAGGCTGATGGAGTACCTGGGACTTTGTGACTGTGGCAATTGCTGGGCCTAGGGACTCTGGGGACCTCTGGGAGGCTGGAAAGGGCATGGGGCGGGATGGATGCAAAGCCATGGCCCCAGGGAAGGTGCACAGAGAGTAACGGCAGCAGAAGGGACCTGACTACAGGACAGCCTGCAGCGGTGGTTTCATAATTGTGGGGCCCCTGTCTCGTCTTTTGGTTAGTACTGCAGCCACAGTGGTCACAAAAGACCAGGCCAAGGATGTCACCCAGATGCCAACCAGGCACCCCCCAGGGAACACCTGTATCTCTTGGGCCCTTGGTCCCAAGACCTCGGGTCCTTTGGATGCTCTCTCCCCATCCCTTGCAGTTTTGGATGGGGGGGCAGCAGGGTCTGCTGATTCTACTTACCCTTGGGACACGGAGTCAAGACAGGCAGACCAGGGCAGCTGTGGCCTTGGACCACTTTTCCAGGGATGTTAGGGGTCAGACTGTAAACTTCAGCCCCCCTCCTGCCCTGGGCTCCCCTCCCTCACAGACCAGTGCAACATCCCGAGCCCTGCTTCCCCATCCAGCATGCTTCTCTGTGGGTGAATAAACACCAGCATTGTCACTTTTGTCCCCGGCCTCGCTTTCAGGGGACTGGGTAGGATAGGAGCATACTTGGGATGGAACGCTTCCTTATACTGTGTGCATGCCTGCCCACTTAGAGGATGGTATGGCGGGGGACGGGGGGCTGGTCTTCACTTTAGCTCCCACCAGAAATAGATGAGAGTTAATTTAGGATAGTCAGACATACTGATTTTTTGGTAAACTTTTTCATTTTTTGAAGAACAGCATATGGTGCACAAACTTTGAATGCACAGCTTGACAAATTTTTACAAATTGAAATCCTTGTGTAACCCAGAGCAAGATGCGGTTATAGGGCATCAGAAATGTCTCTCTGGTGTCTCCTCCTAGTGAATGAATTCCACCCCATCACCATAGAGTGGGGTTACCTGTTTTAAAACTTCATATAAATGGAATTAAGGTACACACTGTGTCATCCTTTTACTCTATGCCATGTCTGGCAGGTTCATCGATGTTGTACGCTTATTTTCTCTTATTGCTGTATTGTGTCCCATCATATGAAATCTACCAGAATAGATTTATCTCTTCTCTTATTGATGAGATGTTGGGTTGTTTTCAGTTTTGGGGAATTTTAGATAAGGCTGCTGTAGACATTCATGTGTTTGAAAAAAATGACAAAGACTTTCAGATGGAGCACATGGCGTGAGGAAGCCCAGGTCCTGGGCATGGAGAGTTGTAGCTGGAAAATCTCTCTGAATTTGTAGAAATAACCTCCAGCAAATAGAGGACAGAATCCCCTCACCAGCTTTGCCAATGTGTATTTTGAAACCAGCTCAGAGCTGTGTCAGAGGTAAATTTTTGCTATTATTAGGGCTTCTCAGGAGAGGAGCATAGCTAATTCAGGCCAGGACAGTACCCCTGCAGCCTTTCATTTAGAAATTGTTACCTGTGCCCTTTTGGGCCTTCAGGTGGGCATGGATTTTCACCAGCTTAAGCTCATTGGCCCAGTGATCAGTTAGCATGTTCAGCCACAGCCAATACAGCTTACACAGTGGGCTCTCCTCTTACATAGCAGAGGTGGCTGAAGGGTGTCAAGTGACAGGACACAGGCCCTGTGTTCATCGGGGCCTTTCCCTGGTCCACTGGCTGTAAGGGTTCTGGTCTTCATGTCTGCATTCAAGTCAGGAAGGAAGAAGAAGGAGCAGTGGCTGCTCACGAGTCCCTTTCTATCAAGAAAGTGACAGCTTCCCCAGGCACTCCCTACAGACTTCTTCCTGATCAGATTTGTGTCACAAGGTCACTCCTAGTTGCAAGGGAAGCTGGGAATGTGATTATTTAGTGAGGAACAGCAAGGATAAAGGGGAGCTTGGGGAGGGCGTGGGTTAGCCAACCACATATGACATGTTGCTCTCACACACAAAGCAGATTGATTGTTCTTCTGAGCTTGGGAAATTTGCTATTGTTACCCCCTCTGCCTTTATCATCTCCAATAACTTCCTTATAATGATTTTCTCAGTAACCCGTTTATTTGTCTTTTAGCCCATTAACGTGCCAGGAGGAATGAATGTGCTTTCCTCTGATGGACAAAGTATACTCTGGGGGGTGAGGATCAGATTGTCCTGTTGTTTTTGCCATACCCCAGCCAGTAAGATCATTACTCTGGATGTATTTCTGTCTGTGAAAAATGAGTCTGGGCGACCCTCCTAACCAGAGCTTTCTTCCTTATGTCCCTCTTCAGGGAATTCAGTTTCTAATAGAAAATGACCTGCTGCAGAACTCCCCAGAAGACGTAGCCCAGTTCCTGTATAAAGGAGAAGGCCTAAATAAGACTGTGATTGGGGACTATCTGGGTGAGAGGTAAGTTGAAGGAGAATCAACAGTGCAACCTGGTCTCGCCCTCCACATCAAGGTCTGTCACAGTTTCCTGTGGGTCCAGGGCTGTGTGGGCCACTCCCCACCACCAACTTGGCCCTATGCTCTCATGTCCTCTCTCTGCCTTTGGGGGAGGTATGGGTCTCTGGGGCCAGGTGGGGTCTGTGATCTCTGGAAGCCTTTACTCGGGAGCCACAGCAGAACTGAAACTGACGCTGCCTTTCTCTGTACCTCAGAAAGCAGCTTTTTATTTTTTTTAAGATTTATTTATTTATTTGAGGGAGACTAGGGAGCGGGAGAGGCAGAGGGAAGAGAGCACTTCAAGCAGACTCTCCACTGAGAGCATGGAAACTGACTTGAGACCTGAGATCACGACCAAAATCCAAAGCCAAAATCAAGAGTCGGACACTCAACCAACTGAGCCACCCAGGTGCCCCCTCAGAAAGCATCTTAATCTTCTTTTCACGTTTTGCCCCAAAATAGACCAGATTTCTTCATGATTTTCTTCCCCTGTTGCTTGGGGGTGATGAGTGAAGGTGGGAAGTTATTAATTTTTTAAATGGAGAGAAGCTGGTCAGATTTTACATTCCCAGCTTTCTCCAGTTAGTCCATTTGCTGTGCTTAGCACAGGTTAGGGCAGGAATCATGTCCCCTGAGTCAAGGACCAAACAAGAGAGTTTTTAAACAAGAGCCTAACAGTTGTTCAACCAGAGTGGTTTCTGTTTCTAGCTTTTTATTAAAAATACTTGGTCAAAAGTGGAAAGCTGAACACTTAACTCATTCTGTGAGGCCACCACTACCTGATACCCAAACCAAAGACCTCACAATAAAAAAAACACAAAACAGTAGATAGACCAGTATCTCCTATGACTATTGAAGCAAAAATTCGCAATTCAATATTAGTAAATTAAATCCAGCAATATGTAAAAATGACTCTACACTAATACATTCATCCCCATGCATACATTCATTATTCTGTGAATGCAAGGTTAGTTCAGCATGCAAAAGTCAAAGCGATAGACCATTTCAATACAATAAAGAGTAAAACCCACATGATCATCCTACTAGATGCTGGAAAGGCATTTAACAGCATTCACTGCTTCAGGACAGAAGCACTCAACAAGCCAGGAAAAGACAGGAACTTCCTCAATATGATGTAGGGCACCTGTAAAACTTACAAGTTCACTTCATGCATTCTCCTAAGAAGAACAAGATAAGGTTGACTGTTCTCACCACTTCTCTTTGACATGGTACTGGCAGTTCTAGTTAGGCAAGAGAATGAAATTAAAAGCATCTAGTTTGGGGGATCCCTGGGTGGCTCAGCAGTTTAGTGCCTGCCTTCGGCCCAGGGCATGATCCTAGAGTCCCGGGATCGAGTCCCACGTCGGGCTCCTTGCATGGAGCCTGCTTCTCCCTCTGCCTGTGTCTTTGCCTCCCTCTCTCTTTGTCTTTCATGAATAAATAAATAAAATCTTAAAAAAAAAAGCATCTACTTTGGAAAGGAAGAAATAAAACTGTTTGTAGAGGACTTAATTGTATATGTAGAAAATCCTGAGGAATCACTAAAAGCATTATTAATAAGTTCAGTAAGGCTGCAGGATATAAGATTGTTATGTCAAATTCAATTATAGTTCTAAATGGTGGCAATGAGCAAGCTTGGAAAAGCTATAAAGAAAAACAACTCTCTTTTATAATAGCATTAGAAGGAATAAAATACTTGGGAATGGATTTAACAAAAGCATAAAATTTTTATTCTGAACTATAAAACTGAAAAAAAAAAAAAGACCTACATAAATGGAAAGATGGCCCATGTTCATGGATGGGAAGACTTAGTAGTACAAAGATGGCAGTACCACCTACCTTGATCTGCAGATTTAACTCATTCCCTATCAAGATCCTAGCTTACTTCTTTGTAGAAGTTGACAAACTCATCCTAAAATTAATGTAGACATTCATGGGACCCAAAATAGCCACAATCTTGGAAAAGAAGAGAGTTTTGCAGAACCTACATTTTATGATTATAAGACAGATTAAAGCTAAAATAGTCAAGATGGCATGATACTGGTGTAAGAGTATACTTCTAGGTCATGGAATAGAATGGAGAATCTAAAAATAAACCCTTAAATTTACTGTGAGATGATTTTCTTTTTAAGATTTTACTTATTTGAGAGAGAGAGAGCGAGCACAAGTAAGGGAGAGGCAGAGAGGCTTGACACTGGGCATGATCCTGGGACCCTGAGATCTCATGACCTAAGTCTAAGGTAGCTTAACAGAACCATCCAGAATCACTCCTGTCAAATGATTTTCAGTAACGTTATCAGGACAGTTCAGTGGGGGAAAGAAGAATCTTTTTTAACAAATGATCTGGGATACCTGGATATCCACATGTAAAAGAATACCACTGGACCACTCACCATATGCAAAAATTAAACTGGATCAGAGGCCTACATTTAAGAAGGAAACTATAAAACACTTAGAAGAAAATGTTAGGGGTAAATCTTTGTGACCTTGGATTAGGCAAGAGTTTCTTAGATGTGACACCAAAAACATAAATAGCAAACAAAAACAAAAACAAAAACCTAGGTAAATGGGACATCATCAAAATTGAAAACTTGTGTTTCAAAGGATGTCATCAAGAAGGTGAAGAAGGTGAAGAGGCAATCTACAAAATAGAAATCTTTCCAAGTCATGTATAAGTCTGAGAAGGACTGCTATCTAGAATATATAAAGAACTCTTACAACTCAGTAACAAGACAATTACAAATGAAAAACATCTGAATGGACATTTCTCCAAAGAAGATGTGTAAATATATGATAAGGCCATAAGCACACGACAGGATGTTCAGCATCCTTAGCCCCCATCAGGGAGCTACAGATCAAAACCATAGTGAGCTGCCATTTCACACCCACTGGGATGTCTGTAATCATAATAAAAAGATAATAAGCATTGCCAAGGATGTGAAAAAATCAGACCTCTTACACACTGCTTGTAGGATAAGCGATGCAGTAGCTGTGAGAAGTAGTTGGCAGCTCTTCAAAATACTAATGTCCCCACGTGACCCAGTAATTCTACTCCTAGGTATACACCCAAGATAAGTAAAAACATACATCTGCACGAACCCGGACCAATGTTTGTAGCCACATTATTCTTGTTAGCCAAAAAGTGAAAGCAGTTCAAATGTCCATCAACTTAGATGTCCCTCAACTGGTGGATAAATAAGATGTGGTACATCCATACTATGGAATATTAATTGGTAAAAGGAGAAACAGAGTGCTGGTACATGCTACCACGTGGATGAAAACAGGGAGATAATAGAAGAAGCCAGTTGCAGAAGACCATGTGTTGTGTTCCTCCCTTTACGTGAAGTGCTTGAGACAGGTGAAATGAAAGTGCTTGGGATTGGGGTAATGAAAGTCTTCAGAAATTGATAATGGTAACAGTTGTACACATCTGTGAATATATTAAAAGCCATTGAAAAGTATGCTTGAAATAGGACAATTGCATGGGATGTGAATTATGTTCGGACAAAGCTGCTAAAAACAAACCCACAGAAAACCTGAACAGTGGCCCAGGGGTTGCAGCACTTCATTTAATCGTCTGTGCCATGAGGTCTAGAGTCTGAATTCTCCATCGTTTGGTGGCAAGTGCATGAGATGAACTATGACATTTGTGTAATACGAAGTCTGGCAGTTCCTGTTGCTAGAAGTACTGAGTGTCTGCAGGTTTTGAGTTCCACAAAAATACTAAGTTCTGAGTCCATGCCAGGCTCTGTTTTAGGCACATGGGTTGTGGTGTTAAAAAAGAAAAGATGGATTCATCCACTCGAGCCATATTCTGCTGGCATGATATAGGCAGTATGTAATAAGAATAATAAATGTGAAAACCATTTCTGTCATATTTTAGAAGGTGTTAGGGCAAAGGATGAAAGGAAAGTGGAAGCAGATAGGGGTGTTAATAGCCCCAAGTCTGAGAACGAACTTGCAATGCAATACATCTTAACTTCCAGTTAGGCAAAATGGAAAACCACAAGCACCTGCTGGATGTAGGAAATATCTTTCTTTTGAGATGATTGAGAAATTCTGTGCAGTGGACTTGGACTGTGTTTGCTTTCTTTCCCAGGGACGACTTTAATATTAAAGTTCTCCAGGCGTTTGTCGAACTCCATGAGTTTGCTGATCTGAACCTTGTCCAAGCCTTAAGGTAAGTGTCAGAGTCTCGGCTGTTAGCGGGGAGGTGCTGGAGCAGGAGGCCGGGGCTCACCCCCAGAGGAGAGGGTGTTGCCCAAGGGTCTGGGTAGGCGTTCACGGACCGAGCTTGTGCTCGCCTTGGTGGGACCGCTGGGTGTGCGTGCCGTTCCCCACTCCTTTGCTTCTCCCTCATCTCAGTTGGTACTCAGTAGTCAGTGCATACTTTCTTCCCACTGCTGCAGCAGAGTCTTGGGGCGGCCTAGGCATGGGTCCGCTTCCTGGGGCATCTGATCTCAGATGCCTGCCTCGTGGACGCCCCAGCGTGGGTGGGGAGCGTGTGGACGGCCTGCTGTCAGAGGCTGCCCTCTAGTCCCTGCCTTGTCCAGGCAAAGCCAGCCGTCATTACATGTCATAGGGGTGAATGCAAGAGGATGGCCCTTGTGTGGCCCTGAGGTTTTGCCGGCCACCATGGTAGAGGTGCCAGGTCATCCCTCTGGATGTCCACTCGAGGCATCGTCCCGTACACTCTGCTCTTCCTGCACCACCAAGAGGATCCGGTTTCCTTCCTGGTGTCCCAGCTGAGGCTCCGATGGCTGTTCCCCAAGCCAGGGCCATGCAGTCTCCATTGCGACTACTTCCTGCTCTGTGGCTGCAAAGTGTGTGACTGACCATGTTTCTGTCCTGCTCTTGGCCCTTGTCCCCATACGGCTTCCGCAAGTTGCACAGAGCTGGGGGTGGCTTTGCTGTCTGCCATTTGTCCTCTTCGGTGCCTCAGCTGGCCTGGGCTGAAGGAGGTGCTGACAACTCTGCAACACAGAGACACAGGCCTGGCGAATCTGGGGTGTGGTCATGGCAGCCAGGGTTCCCTTTCTTTTAGCTGGTCAGTCTCTGGCTGGAGCCAGGGGTCCCCGACGTGCTCCTGCGGGTGGTGCCGGCTGTCCCTGGGTGGACAGTTGAGGGCAGCAAGTGGCGGCCGCCACGTTGCTCCTGCGGGTCCTGGGGCTCTGCCCCCAGTGCCTCCCTCTGCCATCCAGGGGCTGCCTGGAGCATTCCCTGGTTGGGGGTCCTCTAGAGGGAGAGACACCATCATCCCCTGGTGTTGGTGTCTTCGCAGGCAGTTCTTGTGGAGCTTTCGACTTCCGGGGGAGGCTCAGAAGATCGACCGCATGATGGAGGCGTTTGCGTCCCGCTATTGCCTGTGCAACCCGGGCGTTTTCCAGTCCACAGGTCGGTGAGGGTTGGGCCCCAGCACTGTGCGCCTCTGCCGGGTGGAGGGGGTGCCTCTGGCCGGGCAGGCGGCTGAGCGCCCCGGCCCCCTCTGTCCTCTTTCAGACACCTGCTATGTGCTGTCGTTTGCCATCATCATGCTCAACACCAGCCTCCACAACCACAATGTGCGGGACAAGCCCACGGCTGAGCGCTTCGTCACCATGAACCGTGGCATCAATGAGGGAGGGGATCTCCCGGAGGAGCTGCTGCGGGTGAGCTTCCCTCTTCCACGGAACTGGCCCTCGCCCCTCAGGAGCTGCCACCGCCGCCCCTTAACCTTCAGGCACCTCGTGGCCCTGGTCCCGCTGAGCCTGGCGCCCTCGGGGACACAGTGCTGACTGGGCCCTCCCCACCCCTGGCCCCCGGCTGCATCCCTGAGACCATTGTCACCCGTGCTCCTCGCAGAACTTATACGAGAGTATCAAGAACGAGCCGTTTAAGATCCCCGAGGATGATGGCAATGACCTGACACACACGTTCTTCAACCCTGACCGTGAGGGCTGGCTCCTGAAGCTGGGTGAGTGGCGGCCAGCAGGTGGGCCCCGCGCTCGGAGCCCCCAGCCCTCGGCCCCCAAGGCCCCCGACCAAAGGCAGAACCGCTAGAAGCAAGGGCTGTTGGGCCGAGTCCGCCCACGGTAGCCGGCCGCACGCCCCAGACTTGATGGCTGCTGCTTTGAGCCCTGCCCTGTCCGAACGAGGCCATCTTGTCAGTGTCCACGGCAGAGAGTAACGCCCGGGCTGCACGAGCGTCCGAGAAAACTGCTCACTTAGCATCCAGATAGACCCAAGCAGTTTTCTGTACCAGAGGCAGGTGCATTTACTGCGAGAACCTGCGTGCCTTTCTCTTGGTTTGGTGTGGCTGATTTTTGATGAGTGGTTTAAATGTGCCTTCTTGTTTTCCTTCTGCCTGTGGCTCCCACCTTTCTGTTCTGTGACGGGCTGTCCCTGCTTGTTCTGCGTTAGGAGGTACGTACCCAGTGGCTTCCTGCCCCTTCCCCAGCTGCTCATTCCTCTCTCAGTTTCTCTCCCCCGTTGGTCTGTGTGAAGCTCTGATTTGTGGCTGCCATTCATCTGACCCATGTGGCTTTGGACTTGCCGGGGTTAGCTTCATGCAGGGTGCAGCGAATGTGACACCTACACCTCCGGGGCCGGGCGAGGCATGGCTGGAATGCCAGCCTTTCTGCGCCCGGGAGCGCATGGGAATGCCGTGTGGGAACGAGCTTGCCCCTCAGTGTCCTTAGGGCCTGAGCAGCCACGAGACTGCTGGTTGCCTGCTCCATTCCCGTACATCACTGGTTGCCTCTCATACTAACCAAACAGCGCATGTTTGCACCACCCTTGGACGGAATCCGGAAATGTTTAAAAGGCTTCCTAACCATTGACAAAGAAGTACAGAAACATTGATATTTTCTGGGCAATTTAATGAATTGTTAGGGTGGGGTGTTTTGTTTTGTTTTTACTCTGGGGAGATTGGGATTTCTGCCTTACTGTGACATGAGAGCCTGTGAGACGTGACAACTGTGTACCATCCGGGCACTCTGAGAACATACTGTAAGACATCAAGAAGTCCGGCAACTTTGTGTTTTTAATCAAGTGTGGGTAAGAGGCATGAAGGTGTGTGCTGGGGCTCAGCCATTCTGATTTGGGATCTTGCTCCGACTTCTCTGCCTGTGCTGCCAGTTAGGGGAGTTCTAGATCTTTGTCTGCAAACTCAGAGCCCTAAGCGTGGACTTGAATGCTTTCATGGATTTCGAGGTGCATCTCTGAGGTCACGTCACACCTGTGGCCCTGGGGTGAGGGCAGAGGAGGGATGTGTCTGACACACCAGCAGCTGCACTTGGGTCCCTCCTGTTCCTGCACGGCCAGGGAATGCCCCTCGTGTGACGGTGACAGTGACAGTGCAAGCCTGCCTGGCAGTTGGTGTGGCCTCAGCACCAGTGGGAGATGCTCCTGCTTCTAAAGACAGAACAAAATGAGGGAGGTAAAGGCACAGCAGGCCTTATTTTCCAACCTGTGTTCTGGTTGTACATGTAAGCAGTGCCCAGAGCACCCTTAGGGGCCACAGAGCTGGCTTGGGTGCTGGGTAGGTGCCCAAGGGGCCCCATACAGCCAGACATGGCCGTGGCACAGCGGGTAGGTGGGAGGACCAAAGTCTGCTCCTTCCATGTTCCGCCGCTGCATGCATGCGTGCGTGCGTGCGTGTGTGTGTGTGTAAGTTATGGCACTGGTGTTCTCATTAGCTGTCACAGACCTAGCAGTGATGGTACTGCCCAGACCTTGAGCTGGCCAGCCCAGTGACTGCCCAGGAGCCACCTTCCCAGAGCGCCAGCAAGCCTGCTGCTGCCTCCCTCTGGCCCAGGCAACCTCTGTACCCGCTGTGTTCACAGAGCTGTAGCCGTCCAGAGAGCACATTTCCCCAGGTTGGTCTGCTCTCCAGAGCTGCTGAGGCCTGGAGACCATCCTGCCCACAGGCCGCCTCCCCGCAGTATTGACACTGGCCTGGCTACTGAGGGGCAGCCGGTTGGTGTTGGGCTCTGAAGACCAAGAAAGCAGTAAATTTGCTGGAAGCCGATGCTAAAGATGCGTTAGCTTGGCCTGGGTTAGCTCTGGGCCCTTATCCAGCACAGGGCAGACCGAGGCCTGGACACAGAAGTGCTTGGCCAGAGGCCTATGACACAAGGGTAGGAAACAGCGTGTGTTCTGTGCATGTGCTTAGATAGGAACAGAGGTCACCGCGTGGCTTTGCTTTGTGTTTCTCATAAAAAATGTAGTCTTAGGGCAGGTGGCACTTTCAAAAGGCCTGCATGCTTTGTGAGAGCATGGGAGCATTGTAGCATTTCTTCATGATGGTCAAGTAAAGGCCTTATAGTCGCTGAATTTTGAGAATGGATCAGTTGTGTTGAAAACAGGAACGTGGATCAGACTTGACCTGTCCTGCAGAAAACCTGTTGCAGGGTAATGGGTGCCCGCATGCCGTGTGCCCACATGCTGTGTGCTAGTTCCATGGAACGGCCATGGAACTAGCAGGAAGTTCACAGGGTGGAGAAGCAAGGCTCCTTTCTGCAGGAGTGAGAGAGAGTGAGTGTGTGTGTGTGTGTGTGTGTGTGTGTGTCCATCCCCATCTCCTGAAGCTCAGCCAGGAACACACATATGCAGAGCTTGTCTGTTCCCTTGCAGCAAAACCTGGGGTGGCTCCAACACCAAAAGTGTAGCCGCCTCCCCATGCCTGCCCCTGCTGGGCAGGCCCTGAGCTGTAAGGGTACCTACGGCTGGGCTGGGAGGCCCTCTGGCTGTGACAACTGGACCAGGGTTGGGGCTCCCCTGGACGTGCCACTGAGCGCAGGAGCAGTGGGGCAGGAGCCCAGGGGCAAAGTGCTGAGAAGCCTTCCTGGACCGCCTGCGGTGGGGTCTGGAGGTGAGTGGAACACCTAGACCGCCACCTAGTGACCCAGTGACAGGAGCGTGGACAGAAGAGCAGGTGCTGGACAAGTGGATGGTGCAGGACTCCTGGGAGGATTCTCCAAGAACTGCTTGTGGGGCGAGCAGAGGGAAGGTGCTGGCAGGAGAGTCGGAGCTGCCGCTGGCATGTCAGCCAGAAGGAAGGGCAGGGGCAGGGAGGGGAGCCAGGAGGAGGCCATGGAGGCCACCGAGGGATTGGGGTCTTCAGCTGGGGGTGGGAGCCTTTGGCAGCTTCAGACATCAAGAGCTGGGATGAACTTGTCCTTTCAAGGGACCGCCTGTGGCTGCTGTTTGGAGACAGTGGTGAGGCTGACAGGGGCCAGAGAAAGACCTCGTGGGGGCAGGGGATGTACCTGGAGAGAGTCCGTGCTGTCCTATCACTGGAGGACTTTGGGACAGGGGTCTCCTGGGTCCCTGCCCTGTGAACTTGGGCTTCCCTGGGGTGCTTCGGGAGGTTGGAGAATAAACAGGGCTCCTCTACCCAGCTCTGTGCTGGCTCTTCAGAAGAACAGATGAGGCCTGGTCCAGGGGGAGCAGAGGATTCCAGGGAAGCCCCGAGAGTCTCAGGGTAGCTGCACATGGGTGTGGGGAGCAGGGGTCCAGCTGGGGCTCAGAGAGACACTGGGGGATGGGGAGGGGACATGTCTGTAGGCTTGGGGGTGTGGAGGGGGCAACAGGAATCTGGGTAAGGCACACAGACCCTTCAGACAGGGAGCAGTAGTGAGGTGGCTGGAGCTGGGGGTGTCGGTCAGAGACGGGGGAGACATAGCAGGCCTGCCTTCCCCGCACAGCTGAGGCCCTGTCCCCACTGCCAGGCATCCCATCCCACACACCAGCTTCTCCGGTCAGATGTTGGCCTGCCCATGGCCGTCCAGAGGAGGTCCAATGTCTGTTCAGTGAGGCAGGGCTGAGGGATCCCAGAGGGACCTCCCTGGGACCTGGCCCAGTGGCACCAAATCCCAGTGGTCATGCCTCTCCCCCTGAAGTGGGGTGTCCTCCCTGCCTGGATTTCTGCAGACATTATGACTGGGAGGCCGTCCTGCCTCAGCCCCAGGCTGAACTGGGAAGCTGGCAAGTGTGCCTTCCTGTCCCTCCTGACCCCTTCCCCCCGCGTGACCCACACAGCCTTCCTCCCCTCGTCCTGTCTGCACACCCTCGTCCCTCAGCCCCGACAGCCCTCACCTGCTCACATAACAGAGAAAGGTGGGTGAGCTGCGCCCGGATGCCACCTCAGGCGAGACAGAGTAGGGAGATCCACTCCTGCCCACGTACCGCTTGATCCTGCTACCATGTGTGTGTTTTTCTCGTAGATTGTGTTTTCTTGAACTTTATGTCAGAAGCCAGGGTTGGAAATTGAAGCCCATTTTGTGCTGAATATTTAAGGGTAAAAGATTTCCTTTTCTGTAGTGAAAGGAGAAGAGATGCAGACGAGCTGTGTGTGTGCGCGTGTGTGTGTTTACATGTGTGTCTTGATCTTGTTAAGAGATTAATTCAATCGAGTAATTCCCCGGACTGAGGAATAATTGATCCTGATGGATCCCAGGGCCACCCAGAGACCTGAGGTAACAGGATTACAACCCGGACAGGCCCGGGGAGTGGCACTGACTTCATCCTGTTGTCATTTCCATGCGGGGATATTAAGCCCATTCATCACCACTAACGTTTCCAGAAAGCCGGTTTGGAGAGCAATTGAATTTAGTAGGGGGCTCAGGTGGCCGTGGCCGTGGTAGGGGCGCCGATGATGGCCCCGGGTGGGGGTGCATGTGGGGCCCTGGCAGCGCCCTGCGCCCGCTTGTCACCAGCCAGGCCACAAGGCTTGTCTAGGCCTTGGCTAAGTGTTGAGTGGAATGTCCAACGTTTTCACGAGGAAGGGAGCGTAAAACCGAGCTTGGTTCCTGGTGGCATTTCTGAAAATATGGTAATTTCTGTAGGTCCCAGTTCCGAGCAGCTGGGGCTCTGACTCACGGGGTCCTTCTGCTTCTAGGAGGGCGGGTGAAGACCTGGAAGCGGCGGTGGTTCATCCTCACCGACAACTGCCTCTATTACTTCGAGTACACGACAGTAAGTATGGGGCGGGCTGCGGTGCCCCGGGGACCAGGCCCCTGGCACAGACCTGAGCAAGGCTGGCCATGCGCTCTTCTCTCCTAGGACAAGGAGCCCAGGGGCATCATTCCCCTGGAAAACCTCAGCATCAGAGAGGTGGAGGACCCCCGGAAACCGGTAAGCGGGGCTCCCTCTTGCTGCCCCTGCCCTTGGGTGGCCCCGGCGCAGGGTGACGGCCCTCTGTCTCCACCAGAACTGTTTCGAGCTTTATAACCCGAGCCATAAGGGCCAGGTCATCAAGGCCTGTAAAACGGAGGCGGACGGCCGAGTGGTGGAGGGGAACCACGTCGTGTACCGGATCTCTGCCCCGAGCCCCGAGGAGAAGGAAGAGTGGATGAAATCCATCAGGTGCGTGCCCCAAGCCCCTGCTCAGAGCCCCAGGGCCCCGTCCTGTCCCCGAGTGTGTGCGCCTGCACGTGTGGAAGGACATGCATGTAAGTGTACGTGTGCATGTGGGAGTGCACATCCATGTGAGTGTATGCCGGTACATGTGGGAGTGCACGAGTGGGAATGCTTGCACGTGGGTGTGCACACACGAGTAGGCGTGCATGCGTGGGAATGCACGCGCATGAGTGTGTACGCCTGCATGCGTTGGAGTGCCTGCACAGGCGCAGCACTGCCTGAGCGCATGCACACTTGTGTGCCGGGCCTGACCCCTGGCTGCAGAGACGCGCTACAGCCGCCCTCCGCCCTCAGGATTGTCCTTTGTCCCCAGAGCAAGCATCAGCAGGGATCCCTTCTATGACATGCTGGCCACGAGGAAGAGGAGGATTGCCAATAAGAAATAGATCCCTCCTGGCCACAACAGGTGAAAGTGGAAGCCGAAATCCCGCAGCAGAAAGTTGACTGGGAGCCTCCCCGTACAGACACCCTGGGCCCAACCTCGCCCTCCTGCCGCCTCCCCCGAGGAGGCAGCGCCTGCACCGGGCGGCGGCTTCACGGAGGCGCCACTCTGGGGTCGCCGAGGGCGCGGCCCGTGCTCTGAGGGGCCTTCTGTGCGGGGCGCCGCCCGCGCGTCCCAACGCCGCCTCCGTGGACAGGACCTCGTGCCCCGCGGGCCACATGCGCGCTCCCCGTGGCTGTGTTCACCATTCTAGAAGCCGCCGTTTTCTATCAGGACAAGAAAGGAAAAGCTACCACTTTTTTATTCAGAGTTTTTTCTCAGATATATAGGATTATAGCTTTTATATGCCTTTTTATATTCTGAAATTATAACAAAAGATACTTACTTTCTAACAGTATTTTTAGAATGGCAGCTATAAACAGAACTCCTGGGCACAAGTACAGGACACAAGTACATGCACTGAGGAAACCTCTGTCCACACATGTGCAGTGCAGAGGGGCAGGCACCTCGGTGCCCCCAAGGGGCCCAGGGCTGGGCTCCAGGGGGTGGGCAGGCTCCGGGGCTACTCTTCAGCGCAGACCTTGTGCCCCCACAGAGTACCCTCTGAAAAGGCAGATCTTTAACATCGAAGTGATGGTTCTGGGTGTTTCTCTTGTGACTGCAGTCCTGCGCAGCCCGGGTGCTGAGCCCCACGGAGCAGCTGCTTTGGCCTGTGTGGCCCGCCAGCTAGTGGTTCCCTGTGGGTCAGTCTTCGCTATTGAAAACCTGTTGGCAAAACAAATACTTTTTACAGACCCGATGATAATTTGACCAGATCTTTTAACCTAACACATATAGACAAATAACGAGAACGAACCTTACTCCATGTTTTCAGAGACTTACTCTCTCGCTACGAGCAGGGAGAGAGGACGCTGTGGGATGAAGGCACGGGGCACTGAGGGTTTCCTGTAAATAGTGTAAAACCCCACATATGCACTGGTGGTGGAACTTCAGAGGATCCACCATCAGGTAGTTGTCAGGTTGCTGTTGATCTCATGGTAGGTGCTCAGGGCGGCTGCCGGAGGGAAGGTGGATCTCCGAGCAGGACGGGGGTGCTGGTGGGTGAGGTTGGGGTGCTGTGTGCTGGGACGCTGCATCTGGGTCTTTGGGATGGAACCCCCTGGCCCACGCGGCTGTTCTGGCGGTGGGTCCCCGGACCGTCCTGTGCCACATGCAAGTCCCAGAAAGCAGCCCTCAGACCGTGAGCACCTGTGTGAAGATGTTAAGTACAAGTGACTGTTCCTGTGAGTTGCCTTGGTGCTGGAACTGACCGGCTGCGGGCCCCTGGCCTCGACGCCGCTGACCTTGACGTAGCTTTAAGTCCCACTAAATGCAAAGGGGTCTGAGCCCAGGACTCTCTGACCTGCATTGAACTGATTGTTTCATTCCCAAGCTTTTAGGCTTTGTTACTGTACTGATACCTCAAATTCGAAACTGTAGTTTTTGAGAAAGGCGAGTATATGTGCCGGCATATATGCAACTCTGGCCTCCGGTCTTCCACGGACACGCGGCGCCCGGAGCCCGGGCCCAGCGCTGCTCAAGAGCGCCCCGGCGGCGGCGGCCCGATCGGTAGCTCCCGCGAGGGAGAGCGTCCCTGTCCTGCGGCCGCCCCAGCTAGGCCCCTGGGGAAGCAGGGCTTTCTGGCCCTGGGCTTGGCCTCAGCGGGGTTGGGAGAAGCAAGCTTCAGGAAGGCCCGGTAGGAACTGTTCCTCCCCGGTCATGGCTCTTTCCCCAGGAGCGAGGCAGAGGCCGCGGTGCTTAGAATCCGTGGGACCTGCCCCCCATGTTACGGGAGATCCTCTCGTTCCCCGTCTATGTGGTGACAGTATTAACACGACGGGCACACCAGCCGTCGGACCCACTCCACCTGCGGGCAGGCCTGTCCAGGCCGCCGCCCGGACCTCAGCCTCCCCCCCCCCCAGCCCCACGTCTGCGTGGCGTGCTTGAATTGAGGCCAAGGGCAGGCGGCAGTGCAGGGGGGGCGCGCCAGGCGGGCCTCCGTGAACGCTCGAGGTTTAACTGGATGACCCTGGACCCAGGCAAGCGTCTTCAGGATCATGGAACAACTGTCAACAGTTTAATGTGGTACCAAACTGAATCAAAATAGGAGCTATTTATAGGTGAAGCAGCATTTAATGCTTCATATAAAGCAATGCATATTTTTTAAAGTTAAAATGCGTATTATTGACGTAGATGTGCTTTGCTGGGGAAGTTAGGTCTGTTGTAGACCTGAAACCACACGTTGTGATTTCACATTTTCTTATTTTTTCTTAGACATTTCTATTTACGGTAAATAGTTAATATGTAAATAATGTACATAGAGCTTTCTGGAGTGTTTGTTATTCAGTGTATATACTCCCACCACCTGCATGAATACCCTATCAATATTTTGTTGTAAAATGAATAGTAAAAATGGAAGGTGTATGGCCGTCAAATTGCAAATACTGTGTTCACAAAATTAAAAATGCATTGTTTAAACAAGATGGTCTGTGACTTGGTTCTCTAAAATAGATGGTTGGGTCGGGCAACCCTCTCCCTGTCCCTCCGTCCTCCCAGGCCGAGAAGGGAGGCTGTAGCTTGGGCTCCAGAGGCTAAGAAAGTCAAGGCAGCAGGAAAAAGTTGATGAAGAAAGGTGTGGTAAGCAAAGGGGAGAAACAGCAGTAAAGAATAAGACACAAAATGTTTAATTTGCTGCCATTTATATACTATATAAATTTTACATGCTGTATATTTACAGTGGGGCAAGTGCTTTTTTAATCTTTAAAAAAACAAAGATCAAACTTTAGACATCTCTGAACAACACAAACTGTATAAACCATACAGATTATTCAGATACAAACTGTATTAAATACAGTTTTCCCCACTCCATCTCCTGATGCAGGACCAGTGAATTATAAGTGTATCACAGTTTGATAGCATATCCATATTAAAAATAAAATCACAGTATGATTTTGTCTGTAACTAGAAACTTTAAGGGACCAAGCTGACAACTCAGACTCCAATATCATAGTCAAGACAAGAGACACTGTATAAAAAAGTGTTAAGTAATAAAAACATACTGTAGGCTTTACAAATAATGTTTGGATTATACATTCATAATGTAAATACTCATCATAACTGGTAAATTGATTGGAATAGTTCCACAAAGTTCAAAAACAGAACTTGTCTATAAAATACATTTTCAAATCTTGAATACAACTAAAATATGAAGCAAATTAGTTTCTAGTATCAGACATTACAGAAAACAGACTGCTCTCAAGTCTAGTTGAGAGCTTGTGAATCTTTAAATAAGTCTTTAAATTAAATATACACACTGTCTGTTTGTACTTTTAATAATTCCATGGTTTCCCGGCTGGTCTCGCGCCGGATGTCTAACTGGGAGGAGCTTTCCATGGAATGCGAGCGGTCCACCTGAGTCTGATTAAGCAGCATTTGAGATGTTCCAGTCCAGGGCGTTACTGTCCATGGGATTTATATACACGGTGTTTTACAATGGTCAGCAGTTGTAGAAAGTGTTCGTCCATTTGGAATAAGGGTAATTAAGAAAAGGTAAAAACTAAAAAAAAGTTCTCCATGGTAAAATCTGTACAGTATTTACTAAAGAAGCACCACGCAGATTTGAACAAAGTTATTTTCTATATTTATAATTTAAGCTGGGTTGGGGATGGCTTCTGTTGAACACGTTGGATCTGAAAGACAAGAGGCGGCAAGCAGCACGCATTAGTACCTCCCGAGGCAGGATAGAGGGGCCACGGGGCTAGGGGGCCGGGCAGGGCCTGGCATCCCTAATGGGACAATCATTCGTGGGCTTCCTGTCAGCACAGCTGCACCAGGCCTTTTGGGGGAGCTCTTCTTCCTTCCAAGGGCAGGACAGGAAGGGGGCTGCCGGGCCAGACGTGCGGAGGGAGCCACCTGCTGGGCCCGCCAAGCCCGGGCCACCGCTAATCGGCTCGCTCCTTCAATTAATTCCCTTTCACTAGAGAAGATTAATTCCTTACTTAGGCTTAGGTCTTTTCCTTAAGACACACTGAGAAAGCATTAGTTGCACGTTAATCTTCGGTAGACAATACAGTGAAATCCATTTCACCCCCCACCCCCTTGCTGACTACAAGTCACACATTGGACGGAAGTCCCTTCCAGAGCAAGGTGGCACATTCTCCTGAACCGCAGACGTGAATTACTATCTCCCACGGCCATGGATCAAATTCCAGTAGTCAATCACTAGACACTGACAAAGTTTTGATCTGTTAGAAGGTATCCAACCTCATTCCAATAACACAAAGTTCCTTTTGTCTGAAATCGGTGTGATTTCTAGGTCCTTATGGGACCTGTTGCTCCAGGCCTGGACGCTGTGCCAGCTGGGGAGCGTGTCAGGTGTGGGGCATGCTAGCCCCTTGTGCCCCAAGCACGGGGACTGGCGCCTGTGTGTGGGCGGAGCCCCTCAGGCCAGTGGGTAAGGTGGAGGAAGGGGCTTCTCCATCCTTGTCGCCTGCGCTTTCTTTCAACTTTCCCTCATTTTCCTACCATAAGGGGAGGCAGGGGGAGCAGGTGGTGCCGCCTGGATTAAGGGACACCATCTCAGAGCCAGAACTGACGAATAGGGGTCTAAGCACAGCTCTACCACTGGCCTGGTGGTCAGAGGAGTCTGCTTCCCTCACGAGGCACCTCCCACACCTGCTCCCCACAGCACTGGCTGTGTCCCCAAGGCTGCGAACTCTGTGTGTGTCCCCCTTGGTGCCTCTACAAACAAGTATGAAATATACAGACAGGAAAGCTGCTTACCATAACTAGTGAATTTTTTGTTTTGAGGCCAAGTTTTCAATCACCTAGAAAGCAAAGAATCAGGAAAGAGATTTTAATACTGTTTTTGCAGAATTCTTCGTGCCTGTGCTGTGTGCTTGCATCAAGTGGTTATATCTAGAGCCCATTCCCGGGGGCTGGGTGTCTGACACCTGCCCCGCACAAGACAAGCAGGCGTACACTGTCACGCTGCTACCCCTCAAAGCAAGACTTTATGTGATGCCTGGGGAGCGAAAGCCATACATACTCTGTGGGAACAGTTTGCTTTCAGTCCATCAAACTGATCAGCATTTTAACAGGAGGACAGAACAGATCTCAGACCAGAGACACTGAAGTGAGAGTCTCATGGAGCCCGAGGACAGGCATCTGAGAGGTGAGCAGTCAACGTGCCAAGAAGAGGGGACGTGCGGCAGGCAGGCAGGCAAGGGGGTCTGGCGTTCTCAGAAGACAGGGATGCTGGGCATGGAAGGCCAAGCAGGTGATCCCTGTCCTTGAGGAGGACAGAAGGGACAGGACACGGGTTCCTCAGTCTGTTCTCCCCAGAAGTGCTGGCAGCACACCAGCCACCAAGTGTAATCGGACAGGACAGAAACAGCCACCACTTGACACAAAGCTTGACTGCACCCCTGGAGACGTGTCTGGGCCCCCAAATGCCAACTACCAAGGTTCACACTCAGCCTGCTTCCCCTCTAGAACCATCTCTGTGGGGGAGCCGCCCTCCACTGTGCGCCGCGGCCTAGACCTGCAGCTGGGACGGGAAGATTCTGGCAACAAAGCAGAATCCCCTGGATGATGCCCACTACACTTCCTCCCAAGCACCAGAGAGGTCAGAAAGGACTCCATCTTCATCAGGCCAAGCCCTTACCCAAATCACCAAATGCTCATGGGAAACCAGTCTGAAGATTCATATAATTAATCTCTTTAAAAAACCCAGAGCAGAGGGACACCTGGGTGGCTCAGTGGTTTAGCACGGCTTCCAGCCCAGGGCATGATTCTAGAGAACCAGGATCGAGTCCCGCATTGGGCTCCCCGCAGAAAGCCTGCTTCTCCCTTTGCCTGTGTCTCTGCCTGTGTGTGTCTCTCATGAATAAATAGAATCTTTAAATAAAAAATAACCCAGAGCAGACAACAGTCCAGCATCACTTCCCACTCTTCTCTATCCCGTGCCCCCTGGGCATGTCATGGCACGTCACACTGCACATCCCTTCCCACTGGGACAGTACCTCCCTCACGGTGTCCAGTTCTCTAATGCCAACCCTTAGGACCTGTCTGTCCCTCCTCACTCAACAGCCACAAGGACAGTGGGCCACTGCAGGGACTGGTCTGCCCCCAAAACACAGGATGTCCCACTCAAGTTCACAACACAGTCAAGAACCAAAGGGCCTCTGGGCAACCATCAAAGTCCTGAAAGCGCACCTCAGGCATCTAGGGCAGGGGTGGGCGAGCTTTCTGTACAAAAGGCCAGAGCATAACCAGGTTCTGGGTGGGATCATTCAGGCTCTTGGCAGCCACTAACCAGGGCAGTGTGGCCCCATGTAACTGAGCAGGCCTGGCTCACCCCAAGCACAGCTCCGGATGCTGCATATCAGGTCCACACAACCCTCCCATGCAATGAAATGTCCTCCTTCAGAACTGTCCAGCTATTTAAAGCCTGTAAAGCCTTTCTTAGCAGCAGGCCACATGGAGACAGGTGGCACCCATGGGCTGCAGTTGGCTGACCCTGCTCAGCACCCTGGCTCCTGTGGGTGCCCACAGCCGAGGGCCACAGACACAAATCAGAATGGGAAGAGGGACTGCTTTAAGTGCAGTCAGAGCAGAGAGGGGTATGGAATGACATCGGAAGACACGGTGCAAAGGTGGTAAAAATCCAAGCCCCCCAGCCCCCAGCCCGGAGGGATTCACTCGGCAAGAGCCAGGGTCCCACAGTACAAGCACCTGCAAGGCCTCGGCTCCACGAAGGGCCGACAGCTGACATTCCTCAAACTGAGTTTCAGGTTATACTCAGAATACAAGAGGTTTAAAGACTCAGGAGAGAAAAAACACACTGAAAATATTTCTATCAGAAACGGCTTACAAACAAAAGTCCTGGTCCTTCATGAGACACACACAGCCAGAGCCCCAGCCTCCAGAGGTGTCGCTAGAGGCCCCGCAGAGCCAGTCCGCGTCACTGAGCTGCTGGCACATGTACAGCCTCGGCCGGTAGCTGGGACCGTGCGGCTGGGGGCCGAGGGGGGAGCGGACAGGTACTAGGGCTCCCGCTGGAATGCATGGCCTTCTCTGCCATCTGAGGGCTTCTTCCCCTCTGTTAACAAGAAATCATTTCTATATTCTTAATTCCAAGTATCTCCTCTTACCCTGGCCACACTCAGACAGAGGACACCTGTCATCCCTGCTTCCCATCCTTAAGTGTTTTCTCTTCTCACGGAAAGGCCCGACACCTTCCAGAGGCAGCCCGTCGGTGAGGGGGAGGGTGCCGTCCAGTCTCCGGAAACGGTCAACAGTCTCATGGCTGGCGGCCTTGGGGAGGTGCGGTTCTGAGTCTTTAACAAAGTCCTCGGATTTCCTGGAGTGCCTCTTCTTTTTCTTCTTCTTTTTTTTGTGTCTGTGGAGGTCAGCATCAGAGCATGCTACTGAAAGATCGGAATCCTGCTGATGCCTGTGGAGAAATAAGCCAGAACTCAAACCACCAAAAAACCAAAACCACCTCCAAGAGGCCTGGTCCTTGGCTTTTACCCCCACCACAGCAGACACTCAGCACGCACACACCGGTGAAGAGCCTACCTAAGTACAAAAGTGCTGTGTTCACTGCAGGAAGTGTTGGGGTCCAGGGTATGAGTTCCCTAACCTGGACCCCACCTGCCACTGCCTCAAGCTCCGCTCGGGAGCTACAGCTGCTGGCCACAAGTCCAGAGGAAGGACTTTACTACCTTTTCCTGAAACTAGAGGGTGAGGGGAAAATACGCTTTTGCCAGGAGATTCAGACACACAGGAGGGAAGGAGGTTTTCCCTCGGGTAACCGTGTGTCTCCCTAAGGCTCTTTGTGACCTTTCCCCAGGGTTTCCATCTCAACAGACGTCAAGTCTCTAGTGTTGGGTACGGAGCACTGCTGCTTGTGCTCACGCATCTTGTCACTGAAAAGTCATTTTCAAGAGAATGGAGCCAGAGAGACGGACAAGGCTGAGGGAAGCAGTGGTCACTCAGACCCACGCCGTTGGTGGGCACAGCAGCGGGGGACGGGCTCCCTATACCTGCCGCCCAGTGGCCTCTGAGTTGCAAGAAAACATTAACAGGTAATAAAATGTAACTACATCTGACAAGTAAGAGTATTAACCCCAGTCACGAAGTCCAAGACTCCCAAGTTCTCAGGTACAGACCGTGGCATGCTTCCTCCCACAGATCTGAAAGCACGGACCCAAACTGGTATCACCATCTCACAAAGGGAGGTTGAGGCACTTTACGGTACCATGAAGTAAGGGAGTGTCAGCACAGAGTTGGGTCAAGATCTAGCAGGTAGCAGGTCACAACCCACAGGATGGGAAATATGAATCTAGCTGCCACTGCTGCCGCCACTGCCGGAGCTGCCCTGCGTGGGTCTCTGCCAGGCTATGGGGACGGCCTGGCCTCTCCCACCGTACGCAGGCCACCCTCACCTGGAATCCCGGCTGCGGTGTTTGTCTTTGGATTTCTTTTTCTTCTTTGATTTTTTGTGCTTTTTCGCTCTGGGCTCTTCCAAGGGCTCCTTCTGTATGCCCCTCCAGGCCTTCTTCTCAATGTGACCATCGCTGTCGTCCATGCTGTCATATCTCCGCTTCCGGGACTTGCCGTTCTCGTGCTCATGAAACCGCTCGGCGAGGTTACAGGTGGCGTCATCAGCTACAAGTGCAATTTTCTCATGGGGGTACTTTTCGGGGTATGGGAGGAGGGCATGGGGGGCGGCCCGGGGACTGAAGTGGTGCCGCTCCCTGCCCTTGGCGACCGGCTCGTAGCCCTTCCTCCCCTTGTAGTAGTCCTTGGAGGGCCGGCTGCCGTACTGGCTTGCCTTGGTGTAGTCGCGGGCACTGTGGAAGGGCTTCCACTCACGCGTCTCCCTGGCTGTGTACTGGGCGTACCTGTCGTGGTAATACCTGCACTTGTCCCACCTCAGTTTGGCCGGGTAGTATTTCTCCCGGCCCCAGGAGTGCTCACTCTCTGAGTGGTGGTATCTGCTCCAGTCCTGGTCTGACCCACCTCGGTTCCGGGAGTGGTGGTGGCTGTACCGGCCCAGGGAGCGGTACTCACCAGGGCTGAGCCGCTCACTGTGACAGGGGTGGTGCTGGGCCCCTCCGCAGGGCTCCGTCCTGTAGCGGTCCTGCTTGGCCCGCTCCCGCAGGTATGAGTGGCGCTTTTTGTGGTAGTGGTCCTCTGTTTTGCTCCTACTCTCCCGTGCACGTTCTCCGCTAGAGGAACGGTCTCTACGGTTGCGGTAATGTCCTCGATCAACTTTTCTTAGGATACTGATTTTTTCCTTAACTGGAGAATGATCTGGAATCTTCTGTCCAACCTTATTTTCTTCACATTTCTCACTGTTACTTTGTTCGGGGCCCCCTTCTGAATGATTTTCTGTCATCTTGTCTACTTGGGGAGAGGGCAAGTCCTCAACAGCTGTGCCTGTGCTCCTGGGAGGGTCCTCCGTGTCCGTGCACTTGTCTCGACTGATGTAGACTAAGAGTTCATGCTCACAGGCCCCCTCGGAACGTACTGGGGGACTTGGGCTTGAACCCCCCACTGTCTCCACAGCAGCCGAGGCCCGTGGGCTCTCTATGAATGCCCCAGGTACAGCCTGGGGTGGTCGGCTCTGGTCGTCCATCAAATCCCCAGGGCCAGATAGTTTAGGGAGCACATCGTCCCCCGTGGTATTCTTGGTGCTGCTGCAAAGAGTGTTGGCACTAGGCAAAGACTCCTCAGGTTTTGCTAAAATGTTTTCAGAGACTTCTTCTTTGGTAGATTTGACACTGGGGTCTAAGGGTGGCAGAGCCTTCTTTAGCTTGCTGCTAAGATTTGTGAGTGTCTCCAGTTTCTCACGGGGATCTGGAGAGGGGCTGCCAGCTTCCATTTCCGCACCGGGACCCTCTGCAGGACTCTCCTCTGGTCCAGGTGTACTGCAGCCCCATCAAAACAAAGAAATCAATAAGTCAGTCATTGGCTTGATTGCTTTATGGCTCACAGGGACAAAAACTTCAAAACATTTGTTTACTAAATAATCTATGCTTTTAACCTATCTGGCAGGAGCTCAATTCCAGGCTTATCATTTTTGGAAACTTCAAATTTTCTCTTTTCCTCATTAAATAAAAATACAAAATTCTCTATCAGGCTTATCTACTTCCCCATTTTTCAGGTAATCTTGCAGTTATCAGGCTCCTTCTGTTTTCAGATACACGTCTAATTCTTAACTGCAAATAATCAGAAAAATCAAATGATGACCAAAGGCTCTAACTTTTCCTCTGTGTTTCTCCCAAGCCTCAGAGGTAGAGTCACTGCCTCCAAACAGAACCAACGCCTCCTTGAAACTTACGAACTGGGAGGAATTAGTGAGATTTCAGAAAACCTTCCTGCAGTACATGAACTTTGTGTGCCCTTGACCACTACAGAGCTCCCAAGGCATGCTCGAGGTTAATGAAAACTGCCAGCAAACAAGGAAAGCCCCACAGGGGCCCCATGTTAGTGAGAGAATACCTGGGAGAGAGAACACAGGTGCGATCAGTACAGACAAGTTACCTCAAGTGTGACCATGAGATTTTCAAGCCAGCATGGAAAGCTACATCCACTAAGTTATAGTTTGTGTGTGGTTCTGTGTATACAACCATCTACAAAGGTAATCCTCATGTACAAGACATTACAGGACAAACTAAACTAGACAAGGAAAGGAACAAGAGTGGAACAAAAGGAACCCTGAAGTGACAGGGTTCACACTGGCCCCTCTTGAAGGTCAACTGGAAAGGAGTGTTCTTCGCCTACAGATTTACTCCACTCCGTTTCAATAACTAAACCTTCCTGACCACTGTTCAGGAAGTATAGCCCACCTCCTAGGGGCCATTTTGAAATGTGGGGTGCATCCTGGGCTGTCACAGAGATAGGGGAGCCTTACTAGCACTAGCAGGCAGGGAGCCAAGAAGGCAGCGGGGAGTGGAGAGAGTTAGCATTCCACTTCCCACATCCTGACGTCCACATGGGGGAAAACCCCAAGTTATGGTATCATTGGCAGTTTTCATGGACATGACATTTTCCAGGAACACAACTACTGTGTAAATCCAGAGATAATTAGAATGTCACCAAAAGTCCCTCACGAGAACATCATACCCCTGACCGTGAAATGTGTGCGTGAGACTGTGCTCCAGACACCAGGCCACACTTCACACAGTGAGGCTCACAGCAAACGTGTGTGCAGCTAAAAACACACACGGGGTATCGTGCAGGAGCATGGGCCCGCCCGGACATGTGCAAACCCAAACGCCACTGCCTTATATATTTCTGTCTTTCACCCCTGTTAAATGATACCTAGGAAATGTACTGATTTAAAAAAGTAAAACAAAACATTAAATGTAGAGACAGACTGTATCTATGATTGCAATTTAAGGATTCTTGAAGGAGCAGAATAAAATATTTGCAACATGATGGAGTCAAGAAATCTTGCCCTACAACCTTAGTGAGTCTTCATACATATGTCACTGAAGGATGAAGTGAGACAGCGCTAGGGGCAGATTCGGAAGCATGCTGCAATGTTCCTAAGCTAGAGAGACGGGGCTGGGCAGGAGAACAGAGTGTTAGCTCAAGGACATCGTTTTCATGGAAAAATGGTAATTTTTCCAATAAACTTTTCCTTTCCTTTTCTCAGAGGCACTTAACAAATTCCCTAGATCATGATTCAAATCATTCCAAGATCCAAAAGGTTCATGATGAGATGTGTGCGGAGTTAAAATAGCAGCGCGCATGCACATGGTCATGGTTTCCTTTCCTCACTGTCATTGTCTTACCTGGTTTCTTCTGTCGAGCCTTTAACCTTGTTGCTGAGTTTGAAGGTCTCTAAGATTTTGTCTTCTGGGAGAGGAGGCAGAGGAACAGGCATCAACTATAATAAAAAACACAGCTCTTTCAAATCCTGCTGCCGCTGGACAGTGGCCAGCTGTATTTGAGAGTCGAAAGCCTACCCTCCTCCCACCCACCTCCCCGCCCCCCAGGCCCCCACACACTTACCTTCCCGGGCAGACCATTCGCCTTCGAAAAGGGATTTTCTGAGTGTAGCGCAGGTGGAACTTGGCAACTGGCACCATCACAGGACAGACCGTTTTCCTGCAGGTCACTGTCTGTACCGTCAGCACCATTTAGAGCAAGAGGTTCTCGAAGCTCGAGCGGAGAGGCCTCATCGTCTTCTGCATCCTGCACAGAAGAGCTGGAGCTCTCAATCGTACCGAGACCATTCTCCTTGCCTAGGCCCTTCGCCTCCTCGTCAGACTCTTCAGACGACTCAGCACCATAGGGCACCAGGACGCTGGAGTTCAGCTTGGACTTGCCATTCATCACAGGCTTGGAACAGGACTCGCTCGGGGTCATCTGCTTTGTGACTTTACTAGAAACTGCTGTCGTAGATGCGCTCGAGGTAGACTGTATTGCAGAAGAATTGGTAACGGTAGAAGAGGGAACAGGCTTGTTTGGGTTCTCCAAAGAACTGCTGTGAAGGTTAGGCTGAGACTGGCCTTGGCGAACAGGTAACTTGTTGTGAATACTGATCGTGATTTTTTGTTTCTTGGGATGTTCTGGAATCACTGAAGGCCTGTTAACGGACCAGTTTTGCACAGAAGTCGAAGCATTAACAGAACCAGCCCGGCTGACACTGGAATTTCCACTAGGACTTGACATGGAACTACTCGGCGCTTCTTTCAATGGCCCGGTCCCATTTAAGTGAGGTGGGTTCTGGAAGAAAGAAGACCCCAGCTGGTGAGAGCCCCAGAAATGGACAAAAGAATCCACTCTGGCTGGAGGCCCTTCCCATTTTGCTCATTTTTTTCTTTTTTGGAATATCATGGCGCCCACCTAGAAATACCTCTTCCTCCTATCTGCTTCTGACCACCATAAACCTTCCATGGGTCAGTGTTCTCTGGTAATTAATCAACAACTATTTCTGAGAACTCCCAGCCCAAATTCTTTCTGCTCCATTCTGACAGAAATGAACAGGCTCCCTTGGACACAGAGTCACATGTTTTCCTCGGCCTGGTTTCCTGGAAGCCCACTGCTATATAGGCAGAAGGAACTGCCCACCAGTGGGGAATTACCACTGACCACAGGAGCCAGGGAGATGGGTGGCATGGGCAAACACAGAAGAGCTGCTTCGGGTGCTGTCCCCTCTGAATCCTACTCATGAGCTGTTTTGCTCCAGACTCCACCTATGCAGCTCTATCCTAGAGGCAAACTGGTGGCCAGGGGTGAGATCTCATTCACAGAGACGTTGTGCCTGGCCTTCACAGAGTTTTCTTAAATATCTGATTTATTTGCTAAACTTAACTTTGGAAGGCTTCACATGAAAGAAAACAAAAAACCTTGAAAAATCAGTATTAGCCAACTCTCCACACAGGACACATACTCTCTAGCTGGCTGGTGTCCTGACGCCACTATTAAGAAGAGCCCAATGCAGGAACCCATTACCTGCCCAGCTCCCAGAGGCATTTGATTTGCGACTCTGACTATAACCCAAATACTTTCCAACATCCATAAAAAACAGCACACTAGACAATCTGCTGATTCAAAACAAATCACACTCAAACGGAAAGGCTTAAGCACTTTGGTGCAAGTGGCAGGGGTGCTTCCATTCGCAGACAGGCTGTCCATCATCACTGCATAAGGCCAGTGAACGTCTGGCCTTCCCTCCTGAAGATATGGGTGTCACGTGACTGAGGCATCCCTCCGATTCTCCCAGTGTGTCCGACCTGCCGGATGGCAGACAGGACACACCACACTCCTGAAAGGGCTACAGGGACACACTGAAAATATTCTTTGTGAAAGGGTTGCTTTCTGTTTCCAGCCTCCATCAGGGATTCCCAAATACTTAGTCCACTCACAGAATGGAAGTCCAAAATGAGAGCTAAAAATCTCTAGCATTTAAATATACCTATACTCAGACTTTCTTCTTGTTTATTATATTCATACACTGAAATTTTCTGTATATTTAAAATACTTTATAATAACTTTTTTGACAAGAAATTCAGTTGTACAAGGACATGGCAGCCACAGCAGTGCTAACCAGAGGCTTTGGACAATACCAAAGTTACCACAGAGATTACATCCTACCTCTGGAATGTTACCTTTATCATGTGAGAAGGGAGCTGTGGTCCGATAAACCCTGACGCAGCCTGTTTGTTGTTGACAACACGCTGGCTGATCACGGGTCGGGGCGAGGACTGGCCAGGGCTGTGAGTGGAATGAGTGAGTTCACCTCCATTTTTCACATCGTGGGACCTGGGGACAGAAAGTGACAGTGGTTAGGGCTTCATAGGGCACAACCTTAGGAAAGATTCATCTGTAGCCCCCCAGAGAACAGACTGAGAAGCTGCCGTGCACAGAGCTATGCATAGGCTCCCCTTAGGTCAAGGTTAGTGGCAGATGCTCCAACAGGGATATAACAAAAGCCATACAAGTGGTATTTTTTATTGTGTATTCTGGAGATGCCACTACCTGAAAGGAATTATTTTCTGTTTATTTATATTTTTCTAATTATCAATATATCCCATTACAGGAAGTCTGTATTCAGAAGTTAGAAACACAAACATTGTAACTCATCTCACCCATGAGAGGCATCTACTCTTCAGATTTATTGGAATATCCTCCAAACTTTAGCCTGTATTGATTTTTTCAATACCAGTATAAAAGATTTCAAACCGCTTTTCCTCCATATATATATTGAGCACTTCCTCATATTGTTAAAGAAAATAAAGGCATCATAAGAATTATTTTTAACAGCTGTGTAATAGTCCAACTATTATGGATTATGCTACAATTTACACGCTCATTCTGCTAATATTGGAATTTTTAGGATGTTCTTAATTTTCAGCTATTATAAATCAATACCTAGGAGCACATATCAGACTTTTTTCCAAGCCCACATACTTGCAGAAATGGAATTAGTGAAGTCAGAGTATGCAGCAGCAACAAGAGAGAAGTGAGTTGGTGCCAACCCAGGTGTGCCCTAGGAAGGTGACTGGCTGCCTATGCTCAGTGGTTGAGAAGTGACCACATCCAGGTCCTCAGAGGCCCCTTCCTAAGGCCTCTAACACATCGCCTCCTCAGCCCCCAGGCCCACATTGTGTGTTTCCAGCAGCAGCAGCCTACCCTCCTATGCCATCACCATGCCCTTTCTCGGCATGCTTCACTGTCAACTTGCCAAGGAGCTGGAAGCTAAATCCAACTCCTAATCCATACCCCAAAACTACCTCCCTTACTCTGTTGGCACCATTAAGTTGCTGTTTCAAAAATAACCGAAAATTGAATTTAAATATGTTGATGAGATGAAGAGAAATGACATAACAGAAAATGTGAAAATCTGTTTTCCTGATGATACCTGATATAAAAGAGAACATAAGCTTGTTGACTGAGTACCGATCTAATATCACTGGTAGATACGATGGAGTCATTCATTTGATACCAAAGGCCATTGCTAGCCTGCAAAAGAGAGCCAACAAAAGAGAAATCAGATATAATTAGACAAAGAGGGAACACTGAGCAAGAGAAATATAAGAAACATGGGCTTTCATATTTTAGCTGTAGAAGTCCCACCTTGCCCCCTAAGAGTGCCAGAGCTACCTTAGAGTCTACTTTAAAAACAGTAAAGTCTGCTTACTTTGATGTAGCAGAAGTAGTGGCCAGCATGGCAGTTAAAGCCAGTGTGTACCAGCACTGCATACAGAACATAGATAATTGGTTCTCCATTTGGTTGAGACATGTATGGTCGAATATCAAGGTACTCAGGATATTTCACATCCTAAACAGAGATGGAAAGAGGATAAAGGAAGGTTACTTCTGAAGGCCCAGATCATTCTGCATATCCACGTGGAGACCTGTGCACAAGGCTCAGTACCCTCAGATGTTCAAGCAAAAACCTAACACACTGAACCACATTTCAAAAGACATAATTAGCCTGGAGCCCAAGTTATTTCATGCGCTCCCGCTGTATTCTTGATTTCTTTGCAGCAAACAAGGATCTACATGAAGTGAATCCTCTGAACAGGCCAAGGATGCAATGGAACACTAATTCTGGACTTCTGTCTCACTGAGTTTTACTACTTTGGGAAAGGATTGTTTAGATCTCTTATGTACTACTGATTTCCTATATTTTCTATTTTAGAAAGTAGAAAGAAAATACGAAAATTCAGTGTGTTACTATCAGAAAATATGAACAAATAGGAAAATCAACTCTAACAAAAGAGTGTTGAGATCTAGCAGTGGCATCCTCTTTGGATTTCAAACAACACCAGCTCTCCCTGTATCTCACCACCTTCCCTGACCACAGAGCCCACATGCAGATCATAGTTACCAGTTTTATCATCAGAAAGTCTAACCAGCTAAAGGTGAAACAACATACACTCACAAGCATACATAACACATTACCACTAGCTCAATGCTTTTTCCTCACTACTAAGTACTAGAAGAATTTAGGAAATCAGGTAACAGAACTGTTCAATTAGGTCGTTTATAGCCCTTGATATTTACTGAGAGACTCAATGTAAAAGGTTATTAATATTATCTACATACCTTAGCAATTTTTCCACCAGTAAAATTTGCAAAACGTTTCAAAGAAAGCGTAAGAACATTAGAGGATCTGTGTATAGTGAACCTCTTTGAAGCTGGAACCATCTTTTTACACCTTGAAATAAACAGAAACAAAAGATTAAGAAGATTAATAGACACACACACACACACACACACCTTTTGGTATCTTGGTCTTTCCATTGTTATTTCTCTGAAATATTTCCACCAAACCTAAAAGAAAGCTACTAGCTAAGAAACACCATGGCTCTCAATCAACAATCAAAACACTAAAATTTATAACGGGAGATTGCTCAATTAGCATGAAAGTAAAAAGGAAGCTAGAACAGTTTCTGAGAAGCCACAGTCATTGATAATTTTAAAATCAGGTGATTACAGACTTCTCTCAATTCAAAACAAACTGGAAAGCTAATCAGTTTTCAAGCTAGTATAATTCTTAGCAAACAAATCCCTATCCAGATACAAAAAGAATATAAGTAAAGATTAGAACATTTGTGGAGCTTAGAGTAGAAGTCCCTGTGGTCATGGGGAGCTTTATTCCCCAATGACTTGAGTATTTGGTAAGGATCACCCATAGTACCTGATTCTAAAATGAAAATCTATTAAAACATGTGAAGCAGGACTTTCTTCAAATAGAGGCTCTCCTGATTTCACAGGAAAATATAGCAATGAATCAATCATCAACTCTAGAAGTTTCCAGCAGATACCACCCCAATCCTGGGGGTTGAGCGATGAAGAGTCTTCATCGCTCTAGAAGGTAAACCCCACTCCATCACTGCCTCTCCTAACAAGGAGTCCATGAAAACGCTGCTTACCACAGACACATCATCTGGGCTGCACCCTTCTACATGGCAGCTACCGTGGACTGCCCCCCACAAACCTTCCCAGTAATGGGACACCAAGCCTCCCAAGGACAGAGGTGCACATCTCCGACCCTGGGAGCACGGAAACCTGGTGTCTTCCCAGACACCACAGGAGCTCACAGGAGTTTCGAGGGGGTTCCTGAGACACCCCCAACACCACAGCAAGTTACCCCACTGTTATGTGCTCTCCACCCCCCTGCTACCCCCATCCCACCCCAGCACTGTGGTCACATCCTCGTACTTGCTGCACTTGTAAGAGTTTTCCCCATCGAGCTGTTCCGGCTTCACAAACTGCTCCAATGCCTTGTTAACACTCTGAGCAGCCTGGGAAGAGAACAACAGCATCAGCACCACGTGACCTCTCACTGCCACTTGAGAGAGAAAAGAAAAAGATATCTCAAAGGTATAAAAGCAAATGTGAATTTTTGTGTAGAAATAAATTTCTCTTTTATTATGATGTTCACTTTTATACATGTATACATCAAATTATCTTCCCCTTGTTAAAAAAAACATGCGGATCAAAGTGAATGATGTGTAAACAAGTTCTCACCACAACACTATTTAAAATAGCATAAAACTGGAAACAGGGATCCCTGGGTGGCGCAGCGGTTTGGCGCCTGCCTTTGGCCCAGGGCGCGATCCTGGAGACCCGGGATCGAATTCCACATCGGGCTCCCGGTGCATGGAGCCTGCTTCTCCCTCTGCCTATGTCTCTGCCTCTCTCTCTCTCTCTCTCTCTCTGTGACTATCATAAAATTAAAAAAAAAAAAAACTGAAAACAAACCAAATATGCATCAGCAAGGAATCGGACATGTACATCATGGTGTCTGCACTCACCGGGCACTATGGCACGACTGTCAAGGCATACATACAGAGAGGCCCCCAAGCAGAATTACATGAAGATGGCAAGTGGCCAAACAGGCCTAAGGTGTAATCCTATTTTTATAAGCAGTAGATAGTAGGTGTGGAACAGTTTATATCAAATTGTTAAGGGTTCATCCTGAGGGATGGGACCCTCTACCTATCTGCAACACTTCATTTCTATCATAAGCATGGATTACATTTGTCATCAGAAAAATAAAAGCTTAACAAAAAATAGCTTAGAAAATGCAAGAAACAAAACAGTTTCTAAAGAGTGACAATCCTCTAAATTGGGCTAATACAGGCATCAGCTTCTGGTTTTATCATGACCTATCAAGAGAAAAGTCAAAGGGCAGAAAAAAGATGAAGTCTCTTAAGTCTGTATGATACCTGCTACATATCTTACATAATCCCCTCTAAATACAATCTTGGCATAGGAAATGTTTCAATTCACATTCTCTAGTACCTATAGTCTAAGTTATAAATGAACTGCAGAAAAAGTTACACAAAATTTGACTGTCTTTCTAACCTCATCACTACAATTAGCAAACATACCTTTATCTCCAACGTTATGTCAAGATATGGATCGAACGTATCTGAAACACCTTTGCAATTTAAACACTTGACTGAAATGAAAATAAAATGCAAAGAATAAGCAAAGTGTAATCCTTCTGGCAATACCAACTACTGAAATGACAAAACACAATATTATTATTTCAAAATAAAAAATCAAAATAAAGTACATTTTTCTTTCAGATTGGGCAAAAAAACTTAATGCTACACACAGTGTGAGCCAAAGTGTCATGAATGCAGCCCACGTATGCTGTTGATTGGAATGTAAACTGGTATAACCTCTTGGAAGGATGATCTGGAGCATCAGAATTTAAAATACAGGTACCCCTTAATGCAGAAATTCTAAGAATCCATCCTACTTGGACACTTTTACATGAACATAAAGGCAATGTGTAAGGATGTTCCATGAATGACTAATGGTAATAACAACACCAAAGAATTAGAAACAACCTAAATATCCATTGTTAGGGGACTCAAGTAAACAGATTTCTACTTTAGCTGTGAAAGATTGTGTTACCTACATGTACTAAAACGTAAAAAGATTTATCATGTTAAGAGAAAAAGGAAAGAGATCTATCTAACATACTCCCAGGCTTCTCAAGCATAGGAAAGTACTGGAAAGCTATACTATCAACTGGGCCAGGGGCTGCCTCTGAGGGGGACAGGAGACACACTTTCCAGTACTAAACCTTTCCTACTGCACTTTTCTAACCATATTCATTATCACTTTATCAACAACTTTAAATAAAACTTTACCTCTAGATCTTAGGTATCCTCCAAAAATCTGACAAACAAGTGTGGTAGCCTGGGTATGTCTGTCTAATCTGAAAAAACAAACAGTGATATGAGACAAGAGTTGTACAAAAATTACAGATGCTATGACTGAATTTTAAAAGCATGGACATCTATAAAAGAACAAGAATTCAAACAGGAAGCCACGGAATAAAAAGACATCAGTATGCACGGCAGCCAGAGTGTCATCTTGCCTGGACCAGAACACACTGAGGGTTTGGGGAGAGGCAGAAAGAGATAGGACAGTACTGAGAAGGGCTTTGACATGAGGCAGGAATTTGACCTGGAAGCAAGCAGTACACCTATGACACTGGGTGTGTGGACTGGCTGGTGAAGAAGGCAGGGAGTAGAGAGCATTCTCCTCTGCTCTGGGGTCTGTCATACAAGTGAGCAGAGCCCAGTCAAGGCAGACTAGCAACAGTGGGAACGAGAACAGGAGATCTACCAAGTGTGTTCACACAATAGCAAGTGGGTTAGGATTTGGTATCTAGTTGTATTTGCAATCTTCCTCTTGAGTCTGCATTTAGATTTTAAGGAAGAAACTGTAGGAATTGGTAATTGACCAAACTAAGAAAGATACAAGGAACACACATAAATTTCAGAGGGTGGAGAGGAGCAGAAAAAATGCTGGAGAAACTAGAAAGGAGAAGTGGTTAGTTGTAGATCTGCAAAGGGATGCTGCTACTCAGAAATTAAGTAATGGCCAAATCAATACCCAATTCTTGACATCTGTAATTAAATTCAAATTGTTATAGTAAGCACCCCTTTAAAATGTTTCAATCATTTTAAAATAAGGGAAATCATTTGAGGAAAAGGCAGTGCAAAGTCAGAGTGAAGCAAACACACAGCTCTGTGCATTCATCGTAAAAGGCAAAACTGAACTGATAGGCCAGTGATGCCAAGGGAAGAAATGACTAATGCTTTGCTATACTCACTTATTGCTGCCATTCAAGCACGCTTTTTGCATAGCATCAACAGTGTATTGAAGGAATTCATGGGCATCTTCTTGGTTTCCAAAGCGGAAGTGCCTAGCTATACCTGTGAAGTTTAAGTAAAGACATCAGCCTTATCATCACAGATTATATGCCCCAGCTGTACTCCCCAGAGTAATGACCATCTGTCGGTTAGAAAATACCTGATAATTATTTTATGAGGACATAGCACTAACAAAAACTATCCTAAGAACAGCTAGCACCATGCCTTTTAGACCATTACAAGTGCACATGGGCTAGAGTTCCTAAGAGCCCAGAGACCCCAGATTTGCAGCAAGTTAAAAAACTATCCTTGAATAAATTCAACTTCAACTGTATTGTCTCAAAAATTTGTTCAAAATGCTCAAAATGTTTGTTCGAAACATGTTAGCACATACAATCTTATTAAATTTGGTGCTATATCTCCCTAAGAGAATCCACGGCAAACATAAAAGTCTGAACCCATCTCAGTTCTGTCTCAACAACCCACAGAACACACTGTGTTTTCAGCATCTCAGTTACAGAGCAGCTCTGCAGCCCTGTTTCTAATGGGCTAAACAGCCGCAAGACAAAATGACACAACAAACAACAAGATATAGACAATGTCACAATAAATCATGAATAGAGAAATTTCTCTATGTGAATATATATTCGCTGTCTCGTATGACGTGCCGGCGCTCTGCCAGTGCTCCATACATAAGTGGCAATCCCATAATCCCACTGGCTGTGCTGGGTGTTATGTGAGCTTGTGGAAATATGTGCACACAAACAGCAATGACCTTTTCTTAAAGTCTAGGTTTAAAAATATTAATCATTCCTTATATATACACAACACTAAAGAAATAAAATTTCCCCTAGCTAAGATTCTGCCAGGATCCAACACTGTTTAAAAAATGTTTGCGGGGGACGCCTGGGTGGCTCAGTGGTTGAGAGTCTGCCTGGGTGATCCTGGGTGCGGGATGGAGTCCCACATTGGGCTCCCTGCATGGAGCCTGATTCTCCCTCTGCCTGAAAAAACAAACAGTGATATGTCTGTCTCTGTCTCTGTCTCTGTCTCTCTCTCATGAATAAATAAATAAAATCTTTAACAACAACAGTAAAAAATGTTTGTGTTGTTTCCTCTGGTCTGTTAATAGTGCCGAGGGCCAATAGAACACCTCTTAATCTTCGGCAACTTTTTAGGCAAAAGGATTATACATTGTCATTGTATAATTATCCACCCCTATAATTACCCCACTAGATTCCAGATTAACAGTTAGGGTTTCTTTTTTATTTGTATGCATTTTTCTCCCTAACTCAGTTAATTAAGATGTAAAAATTTATTACAAAAACATATAGAAAGTGCATTAAAACATTTCACATACCCTATCAGGGTCATTATAATGCAGAAGAAAGTTTTCAAGTCATTTAAAAATTAAATAGAAAAAGTGAAATTATCCACAAATTTGCTGTTATGAGTCTACATGTTGCTTTAAACATATAATTAACTAGTTTCATAATTCTTGATGCTATATATACATAGCATAATTACCCATTCACTGAATTAAAACTAATTCAAAACTATTTAAAGAAATCAGTGGGGGGAAAAAAAAAGAAATCAGTGGGACATTATAGTATAACTCAGCATAGTAATTCAAGTATCTGGGGAAATCACTGTAAAACTTATCAATGATTTTATTAACAAAGTGAGTTTAAAAAATTTTTAAATCTGTGGGGTGCCTGGGTGGCTCAGTCAGTGGAAAGTCTGACTCTTGATCTTGGCTCCAGTCTTGATCTCACAGCTTTGAGTTCTAGCCCCACACTGGGCTTTGCCATAAGCATGGAGCCCACTTAAAAGTTTAAAAAATTTTTTTCTTATATTAAATTGAATACTTTATTATATTTATTATTATTTAAGGTTTCAAAGTATGTTTCTATAGCATGTTTTACTAAAAATGTTATTATTTAAAGACATATCCATGTATGATAAAACATGTTTGTTTTCTACAATACACCAGCAGTTTGTCTTTTACCAATTATGCCATTAAGACCAATTACCTAATAAATACTATCATAAACTATTACAGATGATACTTACGCCGCATCTCATTAATGACAAACATCGGCTTGATAACATCCCCAGGATTACTGAGTGCCTGGGTGATATGTGCTTGCATTGTACACATCATACAAAATCCTTCTGCATGACCTGAAAGATAACAGACCATAATCCTCCAAATTAGCAAAATATGACTCCATACAGACATCACAGAATATTTTAAATAAGGGGCACACGTCTGAAGTGAAGTAACAGCAACAGCTACTGTGTGTCACACCTTCAGCTACATATTTTCATTCATTTTCATTTAATTCACCAACAAACCCAGGTGAGAAGTATATACTGGCTCAATTTTAGAGGAAACTGAGGCTCAGAGAGTTAAATTTTTGCCCAATGTCAAATTAAGTAGAAGATACATATTGGACTCAAATATTTTCTTCATATTCAAAGCCTGTAATCTTAACTACTCTTTATACTAGAAAAATAAGTTGTCTCTTATACCACCATTTGTCTAAAATAGTACAAAAATGTCACCATACAAGAGGCTGAAAGCCACTCTGCCAATATTCTGGTCTTGTTGGCCACATACAGGGTCTCTGTTGTATATTCTTCTTTTCTTTTCCTTTTTACAACTTTAAAAAAAAATGTGAAAACCATTCTTAGCTCATGACTAACTGGTTCTACTGGTATCCAGTGAGTAGAGGCCACAAATGCTGCTAAACATCCTATAAGAAGCCAAGGCCAGCCCCCACAACAAAGCATTATCTGGTTCTAAACATCAATAGTGCTGAGACTGAGAAACTCTGCCTTAAACTAAAGGATTCTCATAATCTGCCTAACAAAGCTTTAAAAGTCTTGAAAGGGGGATCCCTGGGTGGCGCAGCGGTTTAGCGCCTGCCTTTGGCCCAGGGCGCGATCCTGGAGACCCAGGATCGAATTCCACATCGGGCTCCCGGTGCATGGAGCCTGCTTCTCCCTCTGCCTATGTCTCTGCCTCTCTGCCTCTCTCTCTCTCTCTCTCTCTCTGTGACTATCATAAATAAATAAATAATAAAAAAAAGAAAAGTTGCTAAAATTAAAAAAAAAAGTCTTGAAAGGTTCAAATCATTTCCAACTGACTTAACTGTGTCCCAGAATAAAGCTCAAAAATATTTATAAGAATAATAATTTTTTTAAAAAAACCTCCAGCATCACAGAACATAAATAAAGTTCTAATCAAAGACCACAAGGCACGCAAAGATGCAAGAATGACATAACAAGGAGAAAATAAACAGAAACAGACCCAGAAATGGCAGATAATAAAATCAAAAGACAATGACATTAAAAAAGACATCATACATATAGTCACATGTTCAAGGAGTTAGAAAAGAGCACGAGCATGTTAGGGAGCCATGGAAATAGAGCCAAATGTACTTTATAGATGAAAAGTAGAATCTCTGAGATGAATAACATACCAGGAGAGATTAACAACTGATTAGACAGAAGGGGAGAAAGGATCAGTGAACCTGAAGATTTAACAGCAGAAATCATCCATAATGAAACACAGAAATCCCAAACAACAACAACAAACAGATAAGCTGATAATCAGTAAGCAGTGGGACTCCTTCCTGTTAGTTCCTAAATATACTTGTGATTGGGAGTCTAAAAGGACAGAACAAATAGCTCAGGAAATAATTACTGTCTACAGAGAGCATAAGGGAGATTTTTAGAGTGATTCTACAGTTTTGTGTCCTGAAGAGGTGGTAGTTTACATGAATCTATACCTGTGTTAAAATTCATAGAACTATACACCAGAAAAGGTTAATAGTGTTCTAACTACAGAAATAAGAGTCTTTTTTTTTTTCAATGACCAGAGTCACACAAATTTGAAACAGTACATTTACAGATCTGAGAACATCAACAAATCCCAAACAGAAGATGACAAAAGACAACCACACAAGGAACCACCCAGTCAGACTGCTGAGAACAGTAATAAAGAGAGCATCATAAAAGCAGTTCGTAGTAAAAACATGTACACAGAAACAAAAGTAAAATTGACAACAGACTTCCTGTCAGAAACAACACAAGACAGTGCAGTAACATCTGGGTATTAGGATAAAAATGTCAACAGAGTTCTATACCCCATGAAAACATCTTTCAAAAGCAAAGATGAGACAGACTCTCACTTCAGAGAAGATGGAATAGAAGTTCCTTTCCCTCCTCCCTCCATAAGTACACAAGTCCTGGACACTGGATGTAAAGTAAACAGAAGAAAGCCATGAGAGAGAGGAAAAGACAAGCTAGTGACTCTGGAACCCCAGGAATGACACTGTGGTATGTTCCCTAGGTTTTCTCTGTGCCTCCTATAGTCCAGGGCTGAAGAGGCCAGCAACCTGGAAACACCAACAAATAGAACAAAGCCCCAGTAAAAGCCTGCTTTCTTCTACCAAAAGACCAGGAAGTGAGACAGTGAACTTTTAAATAGTAATTCTCTACTCTAACCACAACCACAGAAAAACTACGACCCCCGACCCCTAGACCAGCAAAGGCCAAGTCCATAGGCTAAACTTCCACTTGCCAGGCTGTAATGAGGCATCCCAACTCACCCACTGGAACAATGTTAGAGAAGATGGATTAGGAGCTGGACCTTTCATCCACACTGGGTGATTACAAACCACACCAAATCCCACAGCATAGATCAAGTTAGGAGCCTAGACTTCTATCCTCCTCCCCCGGTAGTAAAGAAGACTCCCTCTAATTGTCCACTGGAGTAGTTTCAGAATCAGGACTTTCATCATCACCCAGTAGTGCAAAGCCACTGTGGTGTCAATGGAAACCAGACGGGGAGCAGGACTGAGGAATTCCAAACTCCCTGTCCCATATACCATGAGTGTCAATGGAACAGGGAAGCTGGATTTCTATTTCACTCTAATACAACTTCTTTTGCCAGAGTGGTATCATAGAAAGCCAGCTGAAAAAATCATTAGATAAGATCCACATAAAATTTCTAATGCAAAAATGTCCAGGTTTCAGCTGAAAATCACTCATCATACCAAGAACCAAGAATTTCTCAACCTGGTGAAAAAAGACAATAAAAAGAGGCCAACACTGATGTGAGAGATGTTAGAATTATCTAACAAAGGTTTTAAAGGAGCCATGATAAAAATGGTTCAACAAATAATTATGAACACACTAGAAACAAATAAAAAATATAGACTCAACAAAGAAATAGGAAACATAAAAAAACCAAATTGAAACTTGAGAAATGAAAAATACAATAACAAAATAAGCTTAGTAGGTAAGCTAGACAGAAGAATGAAGATCACAGAAGAAAGAAGCAGTAAATATGAAGACAGAACAATAGAAATTATCTACTCTGGATAACAGAAAACAGACTGAGGGAAAAATGAACAGGACATTAGGGACCTGTGGGACTCTAACAAAACATCTAGCACACATGTCATCAGATTCCCAGAAAGAGAGGAGAGACGAGGCTGCACTCAAAAAATATTACAAGAAATGTAACCTGAAAATTTCACAAATTTGGTTAAAGAAGTCTCTATAGATTCAAGAAGCTGAGCAAGCTCCAACAGGGGAAAAGGAAATCTATGCCAAAATATATCCAAATTAACCTCCTGAAAACAAAAGGCAGAATCTTGAAAGCAGTGAAAGAAAAAAATACCTTACCTATAAAAGTGTGTGTATAAAATAAACAAAAGAAAAATGACTGAAGATTTCAGATAAAAAACCATAGAGGCCAGAGGAAGTGCCAAACCAATTTTTAAGGTCTGAAAGAAAAAGACTGTCAACCCAGAATCCTACGTACAGTGGAAACACTTTTCAGGAATGAAGGCAAAATCAAGACATTCTCAGATGAAGCAAAACTAAGAAAATTTGTCACCAGCTGACATACCCTAAAAGAATGACTAAGAGAAGTTCTCTCAACAAAAACAAAATGATTTGAAAAAAGAAAAGAAAGAAAGAAACCCTACAACATCTAAAAGGAAGAAAAGAGGCACCTGGTTGGCTCAGTTGGTTGTGATCTGACTCAGAGGCATCTGACTCTTGGTTTTGGCTCAGGTTGTGATCTCAGAGTCCTGGGATGGAGCCTGTGTCAAACTTCATACTCAGCATGGAGTCTGCTCATCTCTTTCCCTCCCCCCACTTGTCTCTCTCTCCGTAAAATAAGTAAATAAAACCTTAAAAAACCCCACAAAGGACAGACTTAAGTCCTGATCTGTCAATAAACTTAAATGTAAATGTTCTTAAATACACCAATTAAAAAACCCAGATTAGCAACAGTAGATTGAAAAACATGACTGAGGGACGCCTGGGCGGCTCAGTGGCTGAGCGTCTGCCTTTGGCTCAGGGCATGATCCTGTGTCTGGGGATCGAGTTCCGCATCAGGCTCCCTGTGAGAGCCTGCTTCTCCCTCTATGTCTCTGCTTCTCTATGTCTCTTATGAATAAATAAAATCCTTAAAAAAAAAAAAAAAAAAAAAAAAACCTGACTTAGGGATCCCTGGGTGGCTCGGCGGTTTAGCGCCTGCCTTCGGCCCAGGGTATAATCCTGGGGTCCCGGAATCGAGTCCCGCTTCAGGCTCCCTGCATGGGGCCTGCTTCTCCCTCTGCCTGTGTCTCTGCCACTCTCTCTCTGTGTCTCTCATGAATAAATAAATAAAATCTTAAAAAAAAAAAAAAACATGGCTCAACCATATGATATCTACAAGAAACTCAGGGCAAATGTAACAATGTAGGCAGGCCAAAGGAAAAAGGATGAAAAAAGATATGCCATGCAAAACATAATTAATGTTTATTAATTCAAAGAAAGTAAAAAACAGCTATATTAATAGCAGATAAAGCAGACTTCAGAGCAAAGAAAGCTACCAGAGAATGGACATTATAAAAATTCCATCCATTTAGCAATCCTAAATGTATTTGTACCAAGCAACAAAGCTGCAACATACAAGGACCAAATTCTGATAGAACTGAAAACAGATATAAAGAAATCTGAAAACAGATATAAAGAAATCCACAACTACAGCTGGAAACCTCAACATCCTTCTGTAAATAAATGATTGAAATAGAAAATCAGCAAGGATACAGAACTCGGCAGTATCATCAGCCAATGGGATATGGTCAGTTTATAGAACCCTTCACACAAAAGCAGAACACAAATTCATTCCAAGCATTCATGGAACATACACCAAGACAGGCCATATCCTGGGCCACAAAACAAACCTCAAAATATTTAAGAGAATTGAAATAATAAAAGATATGTTTTCTACCACATTGGAATCATACTAGAGATTAGAAATAAGAAAACCAATAAACATCTGGAAACTAAATAACACGCTTCTATATAATCCACGGATCAAAGAACAGACTCATGGGAAATTTTTAAATGCACCGAACTGAATGAAAATGAAAAAAACAACATATCAAAAATTTGAACACACAAAAAAGCAGCACTGAAAGAAAAATTTATAGCAACTACCAGTATTAGAAACAAAACCAAGGATAACAATACAGACCCTGCAGATATCAAAAATTAAATTTGTAATTTAAAAACTCATTAAAAGGAAATCTCCATGCCAATATAGTTTCACTGATAAATTCTACCAAATGTTTAAATAAGAATTTACATCAATTCTCCACAATCTCTTCAAAAGTACAGAAAAATATCCCCAATTCATTTTGTAAAGTTAGTATTACCCTGACACCAAACCAAATAAAAATGGTACAAAAGCAGAAAATTGCAGACCAATATCTCTCATGAATAGATACATAAAAACAATGAAATATTACAAATAAAATTCAACAAAATATAAAAATAACTACAGATCAGAAGAGAGAAGGGCAGCCAAGTAGGAGGACTCTAGGTTCTCCTCATCCCCATAAATACAAGACAACTATCAAATCATCCTAAATATCCTATAATCAATCTGAGGATGGCAGAACAAACTCCACAACTGAAGGGGGAGAAGAAGCCAAATGAAGAAGGCAGGAAGTACAGAGACCCAGGCATGAAGTGCAAAGACCCAGATTGGAAGAGAAAATGCGGCAACTGCTGTGGGGAGGGAGCTGTAGTGTCAAAGAAGGGTGAGAGACAAATTAGCACACGGGACAGTGTGTGGGGAAGACAAATTCCCAGAGCAACTGGCTTGGAAAGCAAAAGGGTCCAAATTTCATGAGTTCTTACAACCAAGGGCACTTAAACCCTGGAGTTTTAAAGGTCAGAGTGCTTGGCTCTGGTAGAGCTCCAAAGACACCAGTGGGGCTCTTGGAGAAAAGACAGGGCAAACAGCCATCTGAAGAAGGCCTGGGGCACACAGCAGGGAGATTAGTTGCTCACCTCGAAGCACGGCCCAGAGAAACTGTTCAGGGAGAGACCCCCTAAGGAATGAAGGAACTGGCCAGCACCACTGTCCTCTTTGACCCTCAGCATAAACACAGAGACACTTGTGGGAATCAGTGCAGCACCCACACTACCTAACTTGCTTACTTACACCAAGCTGCCTTGTGCTCTGGAAGAACCACCCTTCCCAGTTACAATTCCCTCAGTCCCAGTGTGGCAGGTCCCTCTCCTCAGAAGACCAGCACAAACTCCTGCCACCACGTCTTCTCACCAGGGTGTTTTGTGAGACCTTGGTTCCAGGTGGCAGCAGTAACACATCTCATTTTACTAGCAGACCAGAGCACATATAGTAAAAAAAAGTTGTCACATTCAAGCCAGGGACCAAACACTGCCCACAATAGGCAAAGAGAGTCTCTGCAGACAACTGGATGAAAGATAAAGTGACCAAAATACAACAGCAGAATGAACATAGCACACACTGGAGACATCCCAGAAGTGCCAGGCCTTTGGGGAACAGGGGATATTACACTGCTGGGCACTACAGGAACTCTCTCTCTTTTGTTAAAGATTTTATTTATTTGAGAGAGAATGTGCATGCATGAGAGAGAGCGCAGGTACAGTGGGATGAGGGATGGAGGGAGAAGCAGACTCCCCACTAAGTAGTGAGCCTGCCAGCCAGGTGCCCCCAGAACCTCTTCTTCATAAGGCCACTACTTTCAAGAACCAGGAGCCATGGTAACTTTCCTAACACAAAGAAACAGGCACAGAGACTTAGACTAAATGAGAAGACACAGAGATCTAAGCAAAAACAGTTATAAGTAACATGACTGATGGAGAATTTAAAGCAATTATCATAAAGATACTCACTGGATTTCAGAAAAGACATCAGTGAGACCATTAACACAGAGATAAGGGATATAACACAGCAGAGATAAAGGACTCAATAAACAAAATGAGAAACATGCTTGATGGAATGAACAGGCTGGAAAAAGCAGGGGAACAAATTAATGGCCTGGAAGAAGAGTAATGGAAAGTAATCAAGCTAAACAAAAGACAGAGAAAAGAATTATGCAAGATGAGAACAGACTTAGGGAACTCAGTAACTACATCAAACATAATAATGTTTATATTGCAGAGATTCCAGAAGAAGAAGAGAAAAGGGGGCAGAGAATTTATTTGAATAATAACTGAACAGTTCCTTAACCTGGGGAAGGAAAAAGATATCCAGATTCAGAGGCACAGAGAACCCCCCCCCAAAAAAAACCAACAAAAGCAGATATACACCAAAACATACTGTTATTAAAATGACAAAATATAGTAATAAAGAATAACTATTAAAAGCAACAAGACAGAAGAAGACAGTTACATACAAAAGAAACCCCTATAAGGCTATCAGATTTTTCAGCAGAAATTTTCTAAGACAGAAAGAAGTGGCATAATATATTTAAAGTATATATTTCTGAATGGGAAAAACCTGCAGCCGAGAATACTCTATCCAGCAAGGCTATCATTCAGAATGGAAGGAGAGAAAGAGTTCCCCAGATAAACAAAAACTAAAGGAGTTTGTGGGCACTAAACCAGTCCTGCAAGAAATATTAAATGGGACTCTTTGAGTGGAAAGACCAAAAATGATTATATGAAGGTAGGAAAAAGCAGTAAAAATGAGTAATTCTGCAAAAATCAGCCAAGAAACAAAACAAAAGGATGTAAAATATGACACCACATACCTAAAACATGGGGAGGAGTAAAGAACAGGTTAAAACTTAATCACCCACTTCATATATTAGACTGCTACATGTAGATGTTACATATAAATCTAATGATAACTACAAATCAAAAACCACTAATAATTTTGCCAAGAATAAAGACAAAAATCCAAATATATCATTAAAGAACACCAGCAAACCAAGAAAAAAGACAAGAATCAGAGAAAATCTTCAAAAACAACCACAAAACAAATGGGCAGCCCAGGTGGCTCAGCGGTTTAGCGCCGCCTTCAGCCCACATCGGGCTCCCTGCATGGAGCCTGCTCCTCCCTCTGCCTGTGTCTCTGTCTCTGTCTCTCTCTCTCTGTGTCTCTCATAAATAAAATCTTTAAAAAAACAAACAAAAAAAACCCCACAAAACAAGTAATAACATGAGTAATAAAATCAACACATACCTATCAATAATTACTTTGAATGTAAATGAACTAAATACTTCAATCAAAAGACACAGGGTGACATAATGGATAAAAAACCAAGATCCACCTATATGCTGCCTACAAAAAAACTCATTTTACTATTTTTTGTTAAAGATTTTATTTATTTATTCATGAAAGACACAGAGAGAGGCAGAGACATAAGCAGAGGGAGAAGCAGGCTCCCTGTAAGGAGACTGATGCAGGACTCAGTCTCAGGATCCTGGGATCATGACCTGAGCCAAAGGCAGATACTCAACCACTGAGCCACCCAGGTGTGTCAAAAGACCCATTTTAGACCTAAAGACACCTGCAAATTAGGAAAAATATTCATCATGCAAATGGATGTCAAAAGAAAGCCTGAGTAGCAATATTTATATGAGACAAAATGGATGTTAAAACAAGGACTGTAAAAAGAGAAAAAGAAGCACACTATATAATAATAAAAGGGACAATCCACAAGAAGATATAGCAATTGTAATTATTTATGCACCCAACATGGGACCACCTAAATAAATAAAACAGTTAATAACATAAAGGAACGGATAACAATGCAGTAATAGTAGGAGACTTTAACATCCTACTTACATCAACAAACAGGTCTTTTAAACAGAATGTCAAGAAGGAAACAATGTCTTTGAATGACACACTGGATCAAATGGATTTAATGAATATATTCAGAACATTCCTTCCTGAACAGCAGAATACACATGCAATAATCTCCAGAACAGATCACATATTAGCCCACAAAACAAGCTTCAACAAATTTAAAAAGACAAAAGTTGGGACACCTGGATGGCTCACTGGTTGGGCAAAGTTGGGACACCTGGGTGGCTCACTGGTTAGGCATCTGCCTTTGGCTCAGGGTGTGATCCCGGAGTCCCGGGATCGAGTCCCACATCGGGCTCCCTGTGAGAGGCCTGCTTCTCTCTCTCATGAGTAAATAAAATCTTAAAAAAAAAAAAAAAAAAAAGACCAGTCATACCATGCATCTTTTCTGACCACAACGCTATGAAATTAGAAGTCAATCACAGGATAAAATCTGAAAAGCCCACAAATACATGAATGCTAAATGACATGCTACTAAAAATGAATGGGTCACCAAGGAAATAAAAGAAAAAAATCAAACATACATGTAAACAAATGAAAATGAAAACACAACAGTTTAAAAGCTCTGGGATACAGCGAAAACAGTTTTAAGAGGGAAGATTATAGGAATACAGACCTACTTCAAGAAGCAAGAAAAATCTCAAATAATCTACTCTTGGGCACCTAAGGAGCTAGAAAAAGAACCACCACCAAAACCTAAAACCAGCAGAAGGAAGGAAATAATATAAATCAGAACAGAAATAAATTATATAGAAACTAAAAAATAATACAACAGATCAATGAAACCAAGAGCTGGTTCTTTGAAAAAAACCAAAACTGGGCAGCCTGGGGGGCTCAGCGGTTTAGCACCACCTTCAGCCCAGAGCGTGATCCTGGAAACACGGGATCAGGTCCCATGTCAGGCTACCTGCGTGGAGCCTGCTTCTCCCTCTGCCTGTGTCTCTGCCTCTTTCTCCCTCTCTCTGTCTCTCATGAATAAATAAATAAAATCTTAAAAAAAAAAAAAAAGAAAAATTAAAACTGATAAACCTGTAGCCAGACTTATCATGAAAAAAAGAGAAAGGACTCAAATAAATAAAATGAAAATGACAGAGGAGAAATAACAACAAACACCACAGAAATATAAACAATCATAAGAGAATGTCATGAAAAACTATTTGCCAACAAGCTGGACAACCTAGAAGAAACAGATTAAGTTCCTAGAAATACAGAACTTCCCAAAACTGAATCAAGAAAAAATAGAAAAATTTGAACAGATATATTACCAGCAAAGAAATTGAATCAACAATCAAAAAACTCCCAACAAACAAAAGTCCAGGACCATCAGATGGCTTCACAGGCAAATTATACCAAGCTTTTTTTTTTTTTTTTTTTTAAGATTTTATTTATTCATGAGAGACACAGAGAAAGAGGCAGAGACACAGGCAGAGGGAGAAGCAGGCTCCATGCAGGGAGCCCGACGTAGGACTCGATCCCAGGACTCCAGGATCACACCCGGGGCCAAAGGCAGGTGCTAAATTGCTGAGCCACCCAGGGATTCCCTATACCAAACATTTAAAGAAGAGTTAATACCTATTCTTTTCAAACTATTCCAAAAAACAGACGGATAAAGAATGAAGTTGGAAGTTTTCCTTCCATGAGGCCAGCATTATCCTGATACTAAAACCAGATAAAGACACCACTAAAAAAGAAATGACAGGCCAGTATCTCTAATGAACACAGATGCAAAACTCTTCAACACAATACTAGCAAACTAAATCCAATAATACATTAAAAGACTCTTTCACCACAGTCAAGTGGGATTTATTCCTGAGTTATAAGGGTAGTTCAATATTCACAAATCAATCAACCTGATACATCACATCCATAGGAGAAAGGAAAAGAACTATTTGATTTCAACAGATGCAGAAAAAGCATTTGACAAAGTAAAACATCCTTTCATGATAAACACCTTGATGAAGTAGGTTTAGAGGGAACATAGCTCAACATAATAGAAGCCATGTATGAAAACCCCACAGTTAATATCATCTTTAATGGGAAAAAAAACAGAGTTTTTTCTCTAGGGTCAGGAACAAGATAGGGATATCCACTCTCAACACTGTTATTCAACATAGTACTGGAACTCCTAGCTACAGCAATCAAACAACAAAAAGAAATAAAAGGCATCCAAATCAGTAAGGAAAAAGTAAAACATTCACTATTTGCAGATGACATATTATATGTAGAAGACCCAAAAGACTCCACCAAAAAACTGCTATAACTGATACATGAATTCAGTAAAGTTGCAGGATACAAAATCAGTCTACAGAATCATGCTGCATTTCTATACCCAAGTAACAAAGCAGCAGAAACAGAAATTAAGAAAACAAATCCATTTACAACTGCACCGAAAATAGTAAGACATCTAGCTAAAGAAGTAGAAGACCTGTACTCTAGGGTGCCTGGGTGGCTCAGGTTAAGTATCTGCCTTCGGTTCAGGTCATGATCCCAGGGTCCTGGGATCAAGCCCCGCATTGGGCTCCCTGCTCAGCGGGGCTTCTCCTTCTCCTGCTCGCCCTGCAGTTCTCCTTCTCCTGCTCCCCCTCCTGTTCTCTCCCTCCCCCCCTCAAAAAAATAAATCTTAAAAAAAAAAAAAAAAAAAAGACCTGTACTCTGACTGAAAACTGCAAAACATTGTTGAAAGACCTTGAAGAGGACACAAAGAGATGGGAAGGCATTCTATGCTCATGGACTGAAGCAAATATTGTTCAAATGTCTATATTATGCAAAGCAATTTACACATTTAATGCAATCCCTATTAAAATACCAACAGCATTTTTCACAGAATTAGAACAAACAATCCTAAAATTTGTATGGAACCACAAAAGGCCCAGAATAGCCAAAGCTATCTTAAAAACAGTATGGTACTGACACAAGAACAGACACACAGGACAGAATAGAAAACCCAGAAACAAACCCACAACTATATGATCAATTAATCTTTGACAAAGCAGGAGAATGGGAGAAAGATGGTCTCTTCAACAAATGGTGTTAGGAAAACACAACTAACTGCAACATGCAAAAGAATGAAACTGGACCACTCTCTTACACCAGATACAATAATAAATTCAAAATGTATTAAAGACCTAAAAATGAATCCTGAAATCATAAAAATCCTAGAAGAGAGCACAGGTAGTAATTTCTCTGACATTGGCTATAACAACTTTTTTCTAGATAGGTCCCCTGAGGCAAGGGAAACAAAAGCAAAAATAAACTATTGGGATTAATCAAAATAAAAAGCTTCTGCACAGTGAAGGAAACAATCAACAAAACTAAAAGGCAACCCACTGGATGGGAGAAGATATTTGCAAATGACATAGTCAATAAAGGGCTAGAATCCAAAACATATAAAGAACTTATAAAACTCAAACACTCAAAAAATAAATAATGCAATTAAAAGATGGGCAGAAGACATGAACACACATTTCTCCAAAGACCTACAGATAAGCCAACAGATACATGAAAAGATGCTCATCCTCACTTACCATCAGGGAAATGCAAATCAAATCTACAATTAGATATCACCTCACACCTATCAGAATGACTAAAATCAACAATGCAAGAAACAAGTGTTGGCAAGGATAAGGAGAAAAAGGAACCCTCTTGCACTATTGGTGGAAATGCAAACTGGTGCAACCACTCTAGAAGATAGAAGACAGTATGGAGATTTCTCAAAAAATTAAAAATATAATTATCCTATGATCCCACAATTGCACTACTGGATATTTACCCAAAGAATTCAAAGGGATACATGCACCCCTATGTTTGTAGCAACATTATTTACAATAGCCAAGATATGGAAGCAGCTCAAGTGTCCATTAGTTGATGAACAGATAAAGAAGATGTGGTATATTATTCAGCCATTAAAAAAGAATGAAATCTTACCATTTGCAATGACATGAATGGACCTAGAGAGCAAAATGTTAAGTATAAAAAGTCAGATAAAGACAAATACCATATGATTTCACTCACATGTGTAATTTCAAAAATCAAACAAGAAAAGGGAAAAGAGACAAACTCTAACTAAAGGCAACAAACTGATGGTTATCTGAGGGGAGGTAAGTGGGGCAATGGTGAAATAGGTGATGGGGATTAAGCAATGTACTTGTCATGATGAGTACCGGGAAATTAAAACAAAAACTTAAAATAGTAATTATACATCATGACCAAATGGAATTTACTCCAGGGATACAAAGAGGACTCAATATTGGAAACTCTACCAGTATAATCCACCATATTAACAAACTAAAAACTAAACATCCCATGATCATATCAATTAATATTGACAAAGGATTTGACAAAAATCAACACTTATTCATGACAGACAGCAGAAGTCAGAAAAAAAGAAATCCAGAAAGCTTCTTTAACTTAATAAAGAGCATGTACCAAAAAACCTACCGCTAATATCAAACTAAATGCTCCTTTCCTTAATATCAGAAACAAGGCAAGGATGTCCACTCTGCTCAAAGTTCTAGCCAGTGAAATAAAAAAAGGAAATAAAAAGCATACCAATCAGTAAAGAATAAGTAAAACTGAAAAAAAAAAAAAAGAATAAGTAAAACTGTCCATACTTGCATATAACATGACTATTAGAAAAATCCAAGAACACTACAAAAAGAAAACAAACAAAAATGCCTAGAACTAATCACGGAGTTTGGCAAGGTCACAGTTGATATGATCAACATATGAAAATAAAATGTATCTTTATATGCCAGCAATAAACATGTGGATACCAAAATTAAAAATATGCCACTTACAACCCCTCAAAAAATAAAAAAAATTCACATAAATCTAATAAGACAAAACATCCTAACACTACACAACAGGGATGAAAGTAAAGGTGATTTAAATAAATAGACATACCATGTTCATAGATTGAAAATGTCAACATAAGTAAAGGTGTCAATTCTCCCTCCCCAAACTGAGAAGGTTTCACACGACTCCTATCAAAATCGCAGGGGGATTTTTTTGTAGATATAGACGCTATTATTTTATACTTTATATGATAAGACAGAAAAATGAGAATAGCTAAAACAATTTTGAAAGAGACTACATGGCTGGAATCATTCTATCTGATATCAAGACTTGTTACATAGCTACAACTGCAAAACTACGTGGAGAGACAGACATATACCTCAACAGAATAGAACAGAAAACCCAGAAATAGAAACACACAAATATGTCCAGGTGGTTTTTTACAAAGGTGTAAAAGCAATTCAATAGAGGAAAGATAGCCTTTTTAACAAATGGTGTGTGCAGTGGCTAAAAGGCATTTGAGACAAAAAATTGACTTCACCCTAACCTCACACTATGCAAAAATTAACTTAAATGGATCACAGACCTAAATGTAAAATGTCAAACTATAAAACTTTTAGAAAAAAAATATGAGAAAATCTCCAGAATCAAGAGCTAGGCAAAGGGATCTTAAACTTGACATCATAAGCACAATCCATAAAAGGAAAAAGTAAGACACCTTGCCAAAATTAAAAATTTTTGTTCTGTGAAAGACCTTGTTAAAAGGATGAAAAGACAAGCCTCAGGCTGGGGGAAATTATTTGGAACCTACATATCCAACAAAGGCCGGTTTCTAAATTACATAAAGAACTCTTAAAACTCAACAGTATAAGAACAAAGAATGCCATAAAGAACAAAAGACAGCCAAGAGGTACTTCACCATAGAGGATATACAGATGGCAAATAAGCACACAGAAAGATGTTCGAGACCTTTAGGCATTAGAGAAATGCAAATCTAAACCACAAGAAGGTGGGATCCCTGGGTGGCTCAGTGGTTGAGCATCTGCCTTTGGGGGCATGTTTCTGGGTCCAGGGATCAAGTCCCACATCGGGCTTCCTTGCAAGAAGCCCGCTTCTCCCTCTGTCTATGTCTCTGCCTTTCTGTCTCTCATGAATAAATAAATAAAATCTTAAAAAAAAAAAAAAAATAGGGACGCCTGGGTGGCTCAGCAGTTGAGCGTCTGCCTTTGGCTCAGGGCATGATCCCGGAGTCCCAGGATCGAGTCCTACATTGGGCTTCCTGCATGGAGCCTGCTTCTCCCTCTGCCTGTGTCTCTGCCTCTCTTTCTGTGTCTCTTGTGAATAAATAAATAAAATCTAAAAAAATAATAACCCACAAGAAGGTATCATTATCTACCTATCAACATGGCTAAAATGAAAAATAGTGATAACACCAAATGCTGGCAAACATACACAGAAACTAGAACTCCCATATATTGCTGGTAGGACTGTAAAATGGTCAGCCACTCTGGAAAACTGGTAGTTTCTTGTAAAATTAATCATGCAACTACCATATGACCCAGTGATTGCAATCCTAGGCATTTATTCCAGAGAAATAAAGACATGTTCACACGTATATTGTACACTCTAATGCTCAGAGCAGCTCCATTCATAATATCCCCAAACTGGGCATAACCCAGATGTCCTTCTGTGGATGAGTGCTTAAAACAAGCCATGGTACATCCATACTATGGAGTACTACTCAACAACAAAAACAAAAAAAAACCCCACAAATTATTAGTACATACAACCTAAATGAATCTTCAGAGAATTATGCTGAATGAAAAAGCAAATCCATAAAAGTTAAATACTGCACAACCTAATGTATATACATAACATTCTAAAAACGACAAAATTATAGAAATGAAAAACAGATTAGTAGTTGCTAGGGGTTAAAGGAGGACATCAGGGCACAAAGAAAGTGGGCGTGGCTATAAAAGGGGAACATGAGGGATTCTATAATGATAGAAATGTTCTGTATCGGGACTGTATCCATGTCAACATCCTGGTTGAGATATTGAAATACAGTGTTACCACCACTGGAGAAACTGGGTAAGGTACACAAGAGGTCTCTGTGTCATTCTTACAAATGCACTGAATCTACAATTACCTCAAAACAAAAAAGTTAACTTTTAAAAAGGCAAAAAATAAGGACATTTCAGACTGAGAATAAAACAAACATATAAAACTAAAAGCAGAGTTCATCACCAGCAAGCAAAGTTAAGGGAAGTCCTTCAGCCATAAGGAAACAAGTAGATGGAAATCTAAATCCACATAAAGGAATTAAAAAGCACTGGAAACGATAACTATATAGGTAAATACAAAAGATTTCTAAACACATCTGAACTATTTAAAGCAAAACCTTTATAATTTGTTTAAGGCAAAAATAAACAATATACTGTGTGATTATAACACAAGTAGAAATAAAATGTATGACGACAACAGCACAAACGCCACGAGAGGGGAGATGAAAGTACACTGTCACCAAGTCTTTACAATACACAAGTGAAATATTACTTGAAGGCAAACTGATCATTTAAAGAAGTATGACAAACCCTAAAGCCACACTAAAAAAAGGAAACAAAGTTACAGAAAATATGCCAATAAAGATTATCATAAAATTACTCCAAAAGGCAGAAAAAGATGAAAAAGGGTACAAAGAATAGGACAAAGAGAAAACAAACAGCAAGATGGTAATTTAAACCCAACCTTATCAATTAATCTCATTAAATACAAATGGGTTACACCCCAAGATAAAATGCAGAGATTGTTTAAAAAATTACATTATGGGCTATCTATACAAAAAATCCACTTTAAGCATAGACACAAATAGGTTAAAGGTAAAAGATGGAAAAAGATATACCATACTAGCATTAGTCATAAGCAAACTGGAGGGGCTCTATTTATATCAAAGTAGATTTCAGAACCAAGCACATTACTGGGATAAAGAGGGTAATTTTGTCAATTATGAATAGGTCATTTCATCAAGGAGGTCATAATAATCTTAAATGACAAAGCTCCAAAACACGAGGCAAAACTGACAAAACAAAGAAAAAACAAATTCACAAATATATTTGATTTCAACAGACCTCTCTCAAAATTTGACAGTAGCCAGAAAAGCAGTAAGGAACAGAAGACAGCCTCAACAACACTACCAAGTAATTGACCATCATGGAGAAACTCCACACAACACAGCAGAGAACACATCCTTATAAAGTACACATGGGACATTTACCAAGCTAGACCATGTTCTGGTGCATAACACGAGTCGCAAGTTTAAAAGTACTCAAACAATAAAAAATACATCCCCTGACCACAAGAGAATTAAGTTAAAATCCAGTAACAGGACAATTTCTGGAAAATCCTCAAAATACCTGGCAACTAAACACATCTCTAAATAATCACAAAGGCAATTAGAAAGTATCTGGACCTGAATAAAAATGAATACATGAAATACCAAAATGTCTGGAATACAAGTAAAGCAGCATTTCAAGGGGAATTTATGGCATTAAACAGAATGGAAAAGAAGATCTCAAATTAAATGACCTATAAGCTTCCCCTTTAAGAAACTAGTTTAGGGCACTAAATCCAAAGTAGGCAGGAAAAAAAGTAATAAAAAGATAACAAACATCAATGAAACAAAACAAAGTAACAATGAAACCAAGAGTTGATTTTCTGAGATCAATACTACATGAATAAAAAGGGAGAACAGAACATTATGAACAACTTTATGCTAGTACATTCGACATGTAAGACAAATTCCTTAGACACAAACTAACAAAGGTCCCTGATGAAAAAATAGATAACCCAAAGAGGCCTATATCTATTAAAGAATAGGGCCCCAATGGCTTCACTGAAATCTATCAAACATTTAAGTAGGAAATAACACAAATTCTACAAAGTTTTCCGGGAAATAGAAGTAAATAATCCCAACATATTTCATGATGCCACCATTACCCTGATGCCAAAATCAGAAAAAGGAATTATAAGAAGCTACAGATTACTATTCATCATGAACATAAAATTTTTAGCAAATTCAATGATGTACAGAAATCATAATGCCTCGTGACGAAGCTGGGCTCACCTCTGGAATGCAAATTTGGCTTAGCATTCAAGCAAACGCTTGGTGCCCCTATGAAAATTCCCCAGCTAACAACGTATGTAAAAGTGAAAGACTAAAATGTCTTCCCTCTACAGTGAAGAAGGAGACATGGTTGTCACATCTACTTCCATCATATCCATCCAACACTGTAATGGAGGTCCTGGCCAGTGAATCATAGCAAGAAATAGAGCATGCAGACTGGAAATGAAGTAAAATTGTCCTTATCGATAGATCACATGACTGACTCCATATAAAATGTTAAGAAATCTTAAAACAATCAAACAAAACTACCATAATTAATACATTTACCAAGGTTGTAGGATTCAAGACCAATACGCAAAAATCATTTGCATTTTTAGAGTCTAGCAGTAAACAATTAGAAATTAAACTTCAAAAAGTATTACCATTGACAGCTTCCAAAAATATGAAACGCAGATAAATCTGATTTAAAAGTTCACATTGGGGCAGCCCAGGTGGCTCAGTGGTTTAGCGCCTGCCTTCGGCCAAGGGCCTGATCCTGGAGACCCAGGATCGAGTCCCACATCAGGCTCCCTGCATGGAGCCTGATTCTCCCTCTGCCTGTGTCTCTGCCTCTCTCTGTCTCTGTGTCTCTCATGAATAAATAAATAAAATCTTTTTTTTATTTTTTATTTATTTATTTATGATAGTCACACACACAGAGAGAGAGAGAGAGAGAGAGAGGCAGAGACACAGGCAGAGGGAGAAGCAGGCTCTATGCACCGGGAGCCCGATGTGGGATTCGATCCCGGGTCTCCAGGATCGCGCCCTGGGCCAAAGACAGGCGCTAAACCGCTGCGCCACCCAGGGATCCCAATAAATAAAATCTTAAAAAAAAAAAAGTTCACATTATATTTGTACATTGACAATTAAGCAATATTGCTAAGAAAAATTACAGAGAACCTAAATAAATGGGGATATACACCTTGTTTAAGGACAGAAAATAATACTGTTTAGGTGTCAACTCATCCTAAATTAATTCATAGATTCAACACAATGTCAATCAAAATCTCAGGAAGCTTTTTTTTTTTTTTTAAAGATTTTATTTACTTATTCATAGAGACCGAGAGAGAGAGAGAGAGAGAGAGGCAGAGACACAAGCAGAGGGAGAAGCAGACTCCACACAGGGAGCCGAACTCGATCCGAGGTCTCCAGGATCACACCCTGGGCTGCAGGCGGCGCCAAACCGCTGCACCACCAGGGCTGCCCTCAGGAAGCTTTTTTGTAGAAGTTCACAAAATTCACTTGGAAATGCAAAGGACCAAGAATGGCCAAAGCAACTTTGAAAAAGGACAAGGACAAGAACATGGAGGACGACTTTCCTGACTACAAAACTTTTATTTATTATTATTATTTTTTAAAGATTTTATTTATTCATGAGAGACAGAGAGAGACAGAGAGAGAGAGAGGCAGAGACACAGGCAGAGGGAGAAGCAGGCTCCATGTATGGAGCCTGATATGGGACTCAATCCCAGGACTCCAGGATCACGCCTGGGCCGAAGGTAGGCGCCAAACCACTGAGCCATCCAGGGATCCCCCAAAACTTTTAAATACATAGTAATCAAGACCGCCATCTTATGGTGTCAAGATAGACAGTGTCAGCATAACAGAATAGAGCCCAGAAATAGATCCATATAGATACGGCCAATTGATTTTTGATAAAGAAGCAAGACAATTTAGTGGAGAAAGGACTATCTTTCAAACAAATAGTGCTGGAACAATTGGATATCCAATATTGAAAAACCTGACCTTCGATCCGTTCTTCACACCACTAATAAAAATTAACTCAAAATGGATCACTGACCAATATAAAAGCTAAAACTATAGAACTTCTAAAATATAGAGAAAATCATTGAGACCTCTGGTGAGGCAAAGATTTCTTAATATAACACTTAAAATACAAGTGATAAGAAAAAATAATGACGTGAAATTCTTCAAAACTTAAAACATGCTCTTCAAAAAACAGTGTGAAGAGAATATTCTTCTCCAGACTGGAAGATAGTATTTGCAAATTACATATCCGATAAAAGACTTGTATCCAGAATATATAAAAAACTTTCAAAACTCAACAACAAGAACACTACCCAATTTTAAATCAAAAGATATGAACAGGCACTCTAGCCAAGAGTATACAGACGGCAATAAACTATATGGAAAGATGTTCAACATCATTACTCATTAGGGAAGTACAATTTAAAACCACAGTAGGGTAGTTCTTGCTATACTACATACTTATCAGAATGACTTGAGGCTGGAAAGCCTGACCACATCAAATATTATGGGGAGATACAGAGTAAATGGAACTTTCACTCACTGCTGCTGGGAATGTAAAATACCAGAATCCCTTTGGGAACTACAGCTTGGCAGTTTACCTTAAAGTTAACAAACATATACTACAAGACTGAACCATTCCACTCCTAGATATTTATCCAAGAGAAAAGAAAACATGTCCTTATAAAGACCTGTTTATAAATGCTCATAGCAGCTTAATCTGTGAGGGCCTCAAATGAGAAAGAACCCAAATTCCATCAATAGGTAGGTGAACAGAGAAACAAAATGCGGTACCATCCATGCAATGGAACACTACTCAACAATAAAAACTATTGATACACGCAACAACATGGAATGTTAAAATAATTGCACTAAATGAAAGAATTCAGACAATTTAAGAATATATGCCTGTGTAATTCTATTATATGACATTCTAAAAAATACAAACTGATCTATAGTAGACAGAAAACACATCAGTGGTTGCCTGGGGTGGAAGGGATGGGAGTGATTTCAAAGGAGCACTAGGAAACTTCAGGGGTGATGAATATATTCAATACCTTAAGTGTAGTGGTAGTTTTTTTTTTTTTAATTTTTATTTATTTATGATAGTCACACAGAGAGAGAGAGAGAGAGAGAGAGAGAGAGAGAGAGGCAGAGACACAGGCAGAGGGAGAAGCAGGCTCCATGCACCGGGAGCCCGACATGGGATTCGATCCCGGGTCTCCCGGATCACACCCTAGGCCAAAGGCAGGCGCTAAACCGCTGCGCCACCCAGGGATCCCTGTAGTGGTAGTTTTATGAGAGTATACAAATGTCAGAATGTATCAAATATATATTTTAAGTATGTGCAATTTACTGTATGTCAATTATACCTCAATAAACCTAAGCAAAGAAAAATATATAATCACATATATAATAAAGAGATGTAACTAACATGTATATAACCATGCCCCAAGATATCTAAATAAAGGAACAATAGAAAGCAAATGAAAGCTACCAATAGCATAAAAGATAGGCACTAACTTTGGACACTGGGAGCTTCTGAATTTTTTGTTGGTCTCGCCCCTTGTGGCCCAGGTGCCAGGACTGGGTTTTAATCCACATGCTACTTTCATTAAGCACAAAAGTAATGGGAAAGCTGTCTGTGGGGAATGAATTATGAATTTCGGGGGAAAATGAGGGTAAACAAAATGTTCATTCTGTAATTTAAAAGCCCTTGGCATACCAAACACCTCTGGGCAGTGAGATTCTAGGTGATTTTCCTTTGGTTTCTTTAAATTTTTCTGTACTTTCCAAATTCTTTACAAGCATTATTTTGCTCTTTGGGGGAGGGGTAAACAGTTTTAAAAGAACTGGTTTAAATTCTCCATCAAGTAAAGGACTATTCAAAAAGAAGCAGCAAAAGGAGTTTTCACCCTGATAATTAACGAATAGCACGCACACACACCTCAGCACTAATATGGATCAAAAGACAGGGAGGCTCTGTTTATAAGAATGAAGGATATTTACAATATATTTAGAAGATCAAACCTCAAAGACTAGTTATTTTCTAAATTCTAAATTTTACTGGTCAACCACTGAGTTGGCTGTCACCTATTAAAGACGTGATATATTTTAACTGATTTCCTGCCCTTTAGTTGAAAACTGAGCTCGCACACACACACTAAAGTCCTGTATGAATTTTCAGGAGGTTGGGGGCTGTAACAAGAGGTTCCTCTCCACTAAGGCTTACAAACCTGTAAATGAATCAAGCCTTACAATACAGGATAGAAGCCAGGAGAGACAGGATTTCTTAATTCTGCTTGTCCCAAGCTGTTGGTGACAGACATTAATGTCACATTTTTCAGCAAGTGTAGAAAGCCAGCAGGGGGTTCAGAAATGGCAAATGCTGATAAAATATGTTTCTTTTTAAATAACTTCACATGTCAAGTTAGGTGCAAAATGATTTTTATGAAACCTGAATACAAATCTTAAGAGTCTTCTTCCATGGTTTCTAAAAGAATAAACCAGTTTCCTAGTGATCATAGAGTTCTTGGCTTAATTCTTCACTATCATTACAGAGAAAAAAATGAAAGTAGGTTAGCATACCACAACACCACACAAGTAACATAGCCCAGAACACTTACATGTCTTGGAGTGTTCATGTGATAGCATGTAATTGGCAAGAGGTGGTGTGTAAGTCAAACACTGCAATGCTGCATTGGCAAAACAGGTATTGCCCAAATTCTGGAGCCCGGCTCCAACTCTATGAGTCTGTTGCCACTTAAGACAAATCTTCTCAGATGGGAAAAGAACTTTTTGTGGAGGAGCAATGCCATCACCTAGGGCTAGAAAAACAAACAAGAAATATTTAAAAAAAAAAAAAGCTTTGCACGTTTCTCAAGCTAAATAAATAGCAACACATCAAACTGAATCTGATCAAGATTAGTTTGTTTTTTTTTTTAAGGATTTTATTTATTTATTCATGAGAGACATAGAGAGACAGACACAGGAAGAGGGAGAAGCAGGCTCCATGCAGGGAGCCTGATGTGGGACTTGATCCCAGGACTCCAGGATCATGCCCTGGGCTGAAGGCAGGCTCTAAACCGCTGAGCCACCCAGGAGTCCCTCAAGATTAGGTTTTTACCAGCTACCAGAAATACAGGGAAGAAAGTGATATTTTAAAAGAAGGATCTTAGAATGTGGGAAATTGAAATGATTTGGTTTCTTCAATAGTACAGACCAAAGGGGGTGTGTTAATAGAAACTTAAAGACATCCACCAAATGCAAAGTATAGACCTTGTTTTGATGTTGATTTCAACAAATGAAATGGTAAAAAAATTTTTTTTGACAATCAGAAATGTTAACATTGGCTGGAGTTTTAATTTAAAGATGCTTTAAATTTTATTTTATTTTATTTTATTTTTTGATGCTTTAAATTTTAGAAAATAATTTTTTAGATACGCAAACTAGAATATTCATAGATGAAATACAAAGTCTTGGATTTGCTTTACAATGACAGGGGAGTAAATGGGTGAAGGTATAATTGGCTATGAGTTGATAAATGTCAACATTGACTGATGGTACATGAGAGTTCACCATAATCGCTCTTTGAGATCTACTTAAAAATTTTCCAACACAATCTATAGAAAATCCAGGATGAGTCCACTCTCTACAACATCTGCTTGGATGCTTCTATTCAGTACCACCATCATCACTGTCCTCTCCACCAGCACTCCACATATTGAGTCCTTCCTTATTAGCTGTCAGACAGTCTCAATTCTAAGAGTTAGTAGTGATGTCATTCTTATTTTACCAGAAAAGAAACAGGCTCTGAACTCAGGCTGTTTCTTGGGCACCACCATCCATGCACAAGTATGCTCTAAGTAGTCTAAAAAGATGTTTATTTTCAAGATTTATAAACAGATTATTAATGATAACTATGCTAGAGAAATCAGGTATAAAGCTCAAAAACAACTTATTTAGGAAAGTTTGATCATTGATCTGAGGACTACTTTTTCAAGTTTGCCAGTTCCTTGGCACTACTGGGAGATGGAAACGCCTCACCAGATGGCTCTCTATTTTAACTAAGAAATTAATGGGTAATAAGTATGCAAAGGTAGGCTTCAGTTCAGTGGGAATGGAAAGCAAAATTAGGAAAAAGGAAATGAGTCTGCGGAGAGTGGGACAAGGGCTCCAGAAAGGGCATGGCAGGGTGCTGTGAGCTAAGGCTTGAGGGACGGAAAGGAACCCCAGCAAGTAATGGGAAGTTCAAGTCAGTGAAAAGAAGTGCTGTGGGAAGGTCTTGCTGGTGAAAATCTTTAAACTCTATGTGTAACACTGAATTGTTTATTTTGTGATATAAACTCTCCTCCCACTGAAACACCTTCAGCAAATCACACCACCCACCACATCACAATACCACATTTACTATGAAGATGCAAAACCATACAAGGGCCAAATTATTCTAAGCCAAATGACATTCTGAGTCGGAACTAATCTATCTTCTTTGCATTTCAAAGCTTCCAAATCCAGAAGTCTCAGAAGTACCAACCAAAGTGTCAATGTCTCATTTTACCAGATCAGTTTTAACAAATGTAACCACATTTACACAGTTTCAACAAATGTAGCATTTACATTATCTGCTGTCTTTCAAAGAACTTTATTACCAGAGATGATTTTAAGGGGCCAAAACTCCAAATACTAAAAAAAAAAACAACCCACAGTTAGGTGGAGCCATTTGTTAAAAGGAAACTTTTTTTTTTTTTTTTAAGATTTCATTTATTTATTCATGAGAGACACAGAGAGAGAGAGAGAAAGAGAAGCAGAGACACAGGCAGAGGGAGAAGTAGGCTCCATGCAGGGAGCCTGACGTGGGACTCGATCCCAGGTCTCTGGGATCAGGCCCTGAGCTAAAGGCAGCACTAAACCGCTGAGCCACCCGGGCTGCCCAAAAGGCAACCATTTAAAAAAAAATATCTTCAGGGACCCCTGGGTGGCTCAGAGGTTGAGCGTCTGCCTTTGGCTCAGGGCATGATCCTGCGGTCCCGGGATCAAGTCCCCACATTGGGCTCCCTGCATGGAGCCTGCTTCTCCCTCTGCCTATGTCTCTGCGTCTCTCTCAGTGTCTCTCATGAATAAATATTTTTTTAAAAATCTTCAAAAATTTTAAAGATAGACATCTAGGGAACTATGGTTACCTGACAAGTTAACAAAATGCCTGCCCATCTCAAATCTCACCAAGATGAAGCTTATCCTCCAAAAAATTAGGAATAAAAAACTACAAATGTTATAGTAACTAAAAGTCATCTACCTTGTTATGACACTTTTTTTTAAGGTTTCATTTATTTATTCATGAGAGGCACAGAGAGAAAAGTGGAGACATAGACAGAGGGAGAAGCAGGCTCCATTCGAGGAGCCTGATGTGGGACTCAGTCCCAGGATGCCTGCATCACGACCTGAGCCAAAGGCAGACACTCAACCCCTGAGCCACCAAGGCGACCCTGTTATGATACATGTTAATCATAAACAAGTAGTGCAGAAAAATGAAGCCTGCTGGCCACTTGGGTAGCAATAGGTCTTACAAAAGAAGACCCTCTCCAAAACTACCAACCATTGACAACATTTATATAAAAGTTTCTTGGAAGAATTTTGTCCTTAAAAAAGTAGTACCTTGATCCTTTTGTGGTGATGGTTTTGATTTATCAGGTACAGATGAACTTGAATAAACTACAGCACCAGGTACTGGTCCTAAAGAAAGTGTGTGATTTGAAACATCATTTAGCGAAGACACAGCTCCCCAGCTGGCAGAACCTGCATCCATGTCTCCAGGTGAGACTGCCTCAGAGCTGCCAGGCTGATTCTGATAGGTTGATGGGTCTGAAGATTCAGAAGCTTTGTCAACTATGGTCATTGTTCAACTCTGCAAAAGACAAAATACAGTTGTTTCATAAAGTGAGAAAAGTAATCTACTTAACCTACCATTAGATTTTAATCTACCATTAGATCTAGTCATATTTAATCATTGTCAAACAAGTCACTGTAATATACCAGCAGCAGTATTTTTAAATTTTGAAATCATTTCCTTGGAACATTTAGCATTGTGCTCATCTAACAATTTTAGTTGTAAAAACTTCAATGAAATATTTGATTGGATCTTGTCATTCTATCCCGAGAGCCCCCTAAAATTTCTTAGTCTCATATTTCGGTTTATAATCAGGTACCTCAATTTCCAATTCTATACATTTGCCAAAAACCCATATATTTTGTTCTATCTAGCTTTAATTTTAACCTTCAAGTCCAAAATGACTTGTTTGAAATATATTATTCAAAAAACAATAGGAAGTCACACATTTGAAAAGTTTTCCTGAAGAGGCTCATTTATTTGGTATATGTGACTTTTTAAACAAAGCCCGTAAGATATTACTGACATCAAATTTGAACATAAATACAGGTTAAAAAAGTAATTATAATTTTCTCTCTGAATCCTACTTTTAAATCTTAGGGCTACACTTAAGCATTTTCTATATGCTGGGCACTGTGTTAATCACTGAACATAGATTCACTTAATTTTCATAATGGACCTATGAGAAATTGGACAGAGTCCACAGGGTCTAGAAAATGGAGCAATTATAACCCAAACTTAGTCACCAAGTAGAACCAGGCACCTGGCCCAATATTCCCAGCAAGAGTTCCTTCTGGCTATACCCATCCAGTCAAGGGGATCCTTTTAGGAATGTAAACTGTCCAGTGACAACCAAATCCAGTGTGCCACTCCTCTATAGATAACCGTTCTTTGAGGCGTGCCCTGACCGCCCCAGGTACAACATCCCGACACCCAGACTTGCTCCTGCCTGACATAGGAACCGCTCCCCACGTTCCATTCCTACCTGCTCTCTCTGACTCTTCGCCTCCTGTTCTTTTTTTACCTCACTCTCTTCCATCCTTCCACCTCTGGCCAGTTACCACTTCCACTTCTCAGCTTAGAATTCATTTCCTCTGGGACACTTTCCTTGACAACATTTCTCACTGGGTTAGAACCCATCCTGCGAGCTCCCACAGCGCCCTGGCGCTGATTTCTATGGTAGCGCTACAGCACCCACTCCATGGCCGGTTTCACTCATTGCTCTCTGTCATACTTTTATTTCTATTTCCTGACCTGGCACACAGAAAGCTTGCCACACATGTGCTGAGCAAATGAATGAATTCTGAAGATAGGAAGTAACCAGTGTTTGCTTTTAGCACCAGTTTGTCCTGAGTGATTTATATACAGTATCTCATTTGTATACAGTATCTCATTCCTACTTTGAAGTAGGAACAGCCTTTTAAAACTTGTTTTAAAAAATATTCAATACAGTCAAGTGAAAGAATAAATACCAATGCGTACGCCACCTCAACAAATGCTGTGATGCACAGTTTGCTCACAGTGAGCTTCTTTTAAAATCCTCAAATTTGTTATAATTTTAAATGATGGCATGATTACAGTCCTCTGCCCCAAAAGCACAACCTTAAAAATTTTTTTGGAATCTTATGCAGAAATTAAAAAGTAGATGTCAGATTACATCTTAATAAAATAAGAAAAACGGAACTATTTTAAGTCAATCTATGATACAGGATCCTCATTCAGGAAGAAAGCTTGAGCTGTTTTATCCAAATAAAGTCTACACCATGAAACACAGTGGAGGCAAGCATGTGTAAGAAAACAAAGGAGGAGGAGGAAGACAAGGAGGAGCAAAACGAAGAAGTCAAAACAGCGTCCTGAGGAAAGGTTAATTTGGCCTCATTTACAATAACATTTACTAGAAAAAAACCTCAATTTTCCCAGGGTAAACATCCCTTCAGGACAATCATTAACAAATGACCAAATAAAACCATTTTACTTGTTCCAATTGCCTTTGGGGGCTGGGATGGGGGGTGGGGGGTGGGGAGGCGGGCTCTTAAAAAAAATTAAGGAAAGCATACAACTCAATCATCAATAACCATATAGCATTATAATTCTAGGAAAACAAACCAAAACTATCCATTTGTCTTCATTTGTATATTCGGCCAATGAATGCTTACTTATCCTAAAACCATCAAATATCCAAACCAAATTCCATCTGCTACAGAGATATCCTTTCTAGAAGTCAAACAATGTTGCACAGGACCTAAGATTCATACAGTTAAAGAAGTTCTTTACTCTCAGTAAAGCTTCTAAACATTATGGTTATATCAGGACTTTTAAGCAGCTATTTCAGTGAAAAGTTAAAATTTCTCTCAGCATCTTCTAATGATACACAAAAAGTTATAAAAGCACGTTTGAAAAAAATGAGTACTTGAATCAAGGCTGGATGTGTGTAGAGGAATGAGACAAATGGAGTTCACAAATGCTTCCTTTGCCTTAAGTGCAATCTTTTATTTGGAAGGCTTAAAATTTTCAGTCCCTTATATGATATTTCTATCAAATAGCATATGCTTTTTTTTTTTTCATTTAAAAAAAGAAAAGCGTATCTCTACTTTAAAATCACTGTGGCACTGCTCATAAAGGGGATAACATGAATACATGTAGAGAAGAAAATGATACAGTCTTCATAAACAACGTAATCCACGTTTTTGTGACATTTCTATTTAAAAAGAAAACACACAAGCTTTAAAAAGATAAAGCCTTGATTTCAATTATTTTTAGGTAAATAAAACGACTGGCCTTAAAGCTTTACAAACCAGGGTAGACTTGATTCAACGATAGGAAAAGAAAGTGAAACTGACCTTAAATAAAAACAAATAAGTAAAACTGATTATCCATATCCCCTGTGCACGATGAATGAACCCAGAGAGTAAAATTATCTTTAAAATTTACAACTCTCTTAAAAAATTTCGAGACGCCACAAAAACGTAGGAGAACCTATAATACCGTTGTTAACCTCGAAAGAGAGGTGTTAACTGAACACGTTCCTCAACCAGTTTCACTATTATCCGAGTGTCTTTACTTTAAATAACCAACATGTTTTCCCATAAACAAGTAAACCCTAAGGCCTCCCTGAATATAAAAGCGCCATTCAACAAAAGTGATCTCGACTGCATTCATTAGAACGAGGTTAAAGTCCTAGGATCGTAAAACTTCGGTCCCGTCAAATCTTCATTTCAAACATCTGAAACTGATCACCCTCGTCCCCGACCCCCTCCAGGTAAGTCCGCTCTCCCTGCGCTGAAGATAAAGAACGCGACCGAGGCGCACACGCTCTGGGGGACGCGCCGCCGGGGCCGGCCCCTCCTCTCCCCTCCGCCCCTCCGCCCCTCCGCCCCTCCGCCCCCCCACCCCGAGGGTGCCCGCTCCGCCCCGGCGGCCGGCGTGGGGAACTCGGACACTCGGCTGAGGAGCCAGGTGGACCGCCTCGCGAGAGGGACCGGCGCGCCGCCGAGGGGCGCCGGGGTGGGAAAGTTTGTCTCCCTGGGGGCGCGGGGGGGGGCGGGGAGGCGAGCCCCGGGCTCCGAGGGCCGCTCCGAGGGTGAGAGGTGGCAGCCACGCGGGGGGCGGCGGGCGGGCCGGGGACGCCGGGCTCCGCGGCCGGCACCAGCACACGCCCACCGCGGGCAGACCCATGCGGGCCAGGCCGCCCCGGAGCCGCCCGCCCGGCCCGGCCCACGGGCCGAGGGGGCGGGCTGGGGCCGGGTGGGGGTGGGAGGGCAGTGTCCATGGCAACCAGGGGGGTCTGGCCTCCCCGCGCAGCCCCGCTCTCCCGGCGCCCGACCGCCCCGGCCGCCGCCCCCTCCCCAGCGGCCTGGCCCGGCCGGCGGTAGCGGCGCTGCCACCGGCGCCGCGGGGTCCCGGGCGGCCCCGCGGCTGCGAAGGGGGCGGCAGGCGAGGGGCCGCGCCAGTCCCCTGCGGGCCGCGCCGGCTCAGGGGCGGCCTGGCCAGCTGCGGCCGAGGCGAGCGGGGCGCTCTGCGGGCCCCACGCCGGCCGGCGGCAGGCGGGAAGGAGGCGGGAGCTTACCTGACCCGGCTCGGCGCTCGCTCCATCCCCCTCGGCCGCCGCCGCCGCCGCCGCCGCACACAGCCCAGCCGCCCGGCGGGGGACAATGACGTGCCTCCATCCGGGCACCGCCGCCGCCGCCTCCGGGTCAGCGCCGCGCCCGCAGCGCCCCGCCGGGCCGCCAGGGGGCGCGCCAGGGCCGCGCCCGCACGCGCCGCCGCCCAGGGGCCGTCGCACAAGAGGCGCGGCGCGGAGCTAACGGGCCGGGCGAGCGCGGGAGGGGCGGTCGCCAAAGCGCCGCCGGCGCAGGCTGGCGCGCGCGTCACTGGAGCGCCGGGCGCCGCGGAAGGAGCGCGCTGATTGGCGGAGCCGAGCCGCGCGGCGCAGGCCAGGGCGGTCTTTCCCCGGAGCGGCCGGCGGGAGCGGAGCGCCCCGAGCGCGCGGCGGCCGGGTGGTCCGAGCTGCGCCCTCCCCGCGCCCTCGCCGCGCCCTCGCCGCGCCCGGGCCCATCTGGCCTGCGCGGTGACGCGGAGGGCCAGGGTCCCCTGAACGGACACGGGTCCGGGAGAGCCTCGGCCTAGCGATCCAGCATTTAAGGACGCCGGAGCGCGCGGGCGCCAGTCGGGATTCCTAGGCACTCGGCGGGAAGGAGAGTTTGAAGGCTGGCCCTTGAAAAGAGCCCGTCACGACTGCACCTCCGCTCCAAGCGTTCCTCGCACTTAATGGGACAGCTAGACCAGCTCTGGCTCCCCAGTGCCGGGTGCCTACTCCCGAGCACTTACTGGGTTTCCGCGGCGAGATTCAGCGCTGCAGCTCCGCTCGTCTCGGATGGCTTCTCGGCTTTGATTAAGGACAGGGCACTCTCCTGCACTAATCCGAGCCCTTCCCACGGTCTAACGTCCAACACCGAGTCACACCCGACCCTAGCCGAGGCCACCTCCTCGCCACACCCATTCCCTCAGTATCCTTTCTGATGCTCTCCTCCTAGTCTCAACTCCCGTTCCACCGTTATTTTCCTGTGATCTCCTTCATCCTTCAATAACACAGGTCAAACGTTGCTCTCTTCAGAGCTTTCAGCCTCTTGCCCGCAGAATAGTCTAAACTCCTTCACCTGACACTGAAGCCTCAGTTACCTTTCTTCTTGTGTGGGTCCCAGCCATAGCAGACTTTTTTCCTACAAACACCCCATTCCTACATCTATCTGCTTGGGGAAGCCCTGCCTGTGCCTCCTCATGGAGCCCCGCTTGAATCCCCCATCAGAATCTCACTACTCCCCCTTAAAAGACTGCACATATTTTCATGGTGGCCCTTACTTCACTCTTGTTATGGAAAGAGATCACTTGTGTGATTAACAATATCAGTTGTGTGTTTGGAGCAGAACATTGAAGTACTTTGAAGAAACAAGGTGGGAAAAGGTGAATTCCAAACCTCCAAAATTCAGGGTTCATTTTGGGGATGAACACCACAACTTACTTTCTGATGAAGAATGGTTACGGAATTTCACCTCTGTGGCCCTTTCAGCACTAATGAGAGATCTGCAAGAGCAGAAAGGCCACAGGGATGGACTCAATAATTTACTTGCCTTCCCTCAAATGACTTTGAGATGTCAAATACAGAATAAGAAGGAATTAAAGAGCCAAACCCTTAATATTCACCTGACTCTTGTGGCAGTTCAAAACGCTTCCTTTGGAAGTCACACTAGATGTTTGGCTTCTAATTTCATTTTTCATTCTGCATTCTATTAACAAAGTTACCCCCAGAGTCCACCCCTTAATACAGTACCTGAGCAACTCAGATAGGAAGAGGGTTTGGGGTGTGTGTGTGTGTGTGTGTGTGTGTGTTTTGTTTTCTGTTATGTTCTAACCATCCCTTTTCATTCTCTACCAGAACAGGCTCTTAGAGGCAGGATCAGATGGGTGATGAGGTGGTGAACCAACTTGCCCCAAAAACTTGTTTTCTTCCAGACCAGAGCTTATCCAAAGTGAATCTGTTTGGAGATTTCACTTTGCCTCTGTTCTTCTGAACTTCACAGATTACTTAGCCCGTTGCCTTTACAAAAACTGTCTTTACGCCAGAAGCCAACTCACCCCAAATGCCCTCGCCTTCCAATCCAGATAAAGAACCAAAAGTAGTAGAATGATAGATTTTTTGAGAACCTCTAGACACTTAGCGAGCCTGTAGTGATGCTGTAAATGCCCTACCAGATCCTCTTTACTGGCTGATGCACCCATTCCCCTCCCAGCTGCTATGAGTGATAGCTGCTAATAACTTACAGCTGCCCCTTCTGACAGCTGTTCTTGGCTGAATGGGGGCGCTGCCTCACAGGGAGGTTAACCACGCCTACCACCCTCCTAGCCTACAACAATGTCCCACTGATAAATGAGTTTAGAAAGGCCTTGCCTCAACTTGTGACCAGCCCTTGTAGTGCAGTGCATACTCCAGAGCTCCGGTGGGATCAGAGAAAAGTTCGTCTTCCACTACATCCTAGGTTGACTCCTTTCCTTCCTCTCTTCCTCCCTTCTCTTTCTCCCCAGAGCACACCCTCGATATGTCACATGTATCTGAGTTCTGTTTCAAGCCCTGCTTCTAGGTAGCCTGACTAGACAGCAGGTACCAGAAAAGGTCCTAGGCAAGAGAGTCTAAGGATAAGATTCCAGGTGATATGTGATTCACCGATCTCCATGCAATTGTGTAAGACTCCCACCTAGGGGAAAGTGAGTTGGGAAATGGGTAGAAGGGCATGCGTTGGCTTATTCAATCTCTCTGGTGTTTGTGAACGTGAGGAAAACAGTCATTGGAAGAACTGTGAAATTCGATGACCATTGCTGCTTTGAAGAAGGAAAATGATAGGCCTGGGCTATTCATCATCAATGTAAAGCAAAGCATAAACGCCAGAGAGACGTTTTAGTGCCCCACCATAACCATCATCTGGAGTCAGAGGACAGGCTGGCAGTCCTAAGGACCAGGCTCAGGGGCCCACTTCGAAGAAGCCAAACTTTAGTAGTGATTGACTTCTCAGCCAAGGTCAGTCTCCAACACTGAAGTCAGGGCTCTAATAAAGAAGTGGTGGATTCCCAAGACTAGGGATAGGAACTTCAGATTGCTCTAAACTCTGGGTCTTCAGAAGTGACCCATCTTAGCCCCCCAACCTGAAGACAATGTAGAATCCTCAAGTGAGGCAAATACCCTACAAGACAATGCATTCTTTAGGATCTGCCCGAAGCCCCCATGGCCACTAGACCACTCACTAAGGTTAAGTCTCAGTATGGCCCAATTGGACAAGCATAAGTCTTACTTAGGGAGGAAAGGAATGATACATTGAAGGAGCTGTAGGACCTGCCTGTGTCTCTGCCTCTCCCTGTCTCTGTGTCTCTCATGAATTTAAAAAAGAAAAGAAAAATAACAGTCACAAGAGCTAAAACAAAATGCTAAGGTATAAATAACAAACTTGAAAATTGTGCAGGACCCAGAACTCATGACCAAGTCCTAAAAAGCTTTCTTAAAGATTTTCTGGGGATGCCTGGATGGCTCAGTGGTTGAGTGTCTGCCTTTGGCTCAGGCCCTGGGATTCGGGATCAAGTCCCGCATCGAGTCGAGTCCCGCATCTGGCTCCCTGCGAGGAGCCTGCTTCCCACTCACCCTATGTTTCTCTCTCTGTGTCTCTCATGAATAAATAAATCTTTAAAAAAAAAAAGATTTTCTGAATGAAGGGTTATACTTCAGTTTGTAAAGATTTTAAGGGTACTGTAACTGATGCCAAAGAAATTCTTTCCAGAATTCAATAAAATGCCTATAATATGAAGATTAAAATAAATTTACCAATGCAATGCAGTTAGTCCTAAAAGGACTCATGTGGCACTTACTAAGATGCTTGAATATTCATCTGGGCAATAAAGCCATTCATTAATACACTTCACACTTAACTGTATATGGCTCCCTTCTCTTGAAACAGCTCACACATTCATTGCCCAAATAAATACCCTCCTGCCATCTACTCTGGAAATCAGAGAGAGCAGTGATAATGCGCTAGTCCCCACCTTCAGTGAGCTTTTAGGATCTTTACATAAAGCAGGTGAGCAATGAGTGCCAATATTGCAGGAAGGAAGTGTAGGAGAAAACAGTATAGTGGGAGGGGCCAGATAAGTGGGAGGGGAAGTTCAGAGGAGGCTTTCCTGCAGGAGGCTCCCTGAGACTGAGCCCCTGCAGATCGACTGAGTGGCAATGTGCAAGGTGAAATTAGTAGGGGCAACCCAGAGCAGAGAGACACAGAAACAGATGGAGAGAGAAAGTCAAAAGAGAGGAAAGCAGAACTTGATAACCTAATTCACCTTGGTGAGTATCTAAAGGAAACTGGATCAGAACTGTGTCAGAAAAATTTCTCAACATAGGGTCAACTCACAGCGTGGTGGTAGCCAAAGGGAGAGGCTACCACCGAGCTCAGAGTTTCTCTGTTTGGAAGAGTGAAAATCGACATCCAATGATAGACTCAGGTCTCAACAGTTTTGTTTTTTTAGGTCTCAACAGTTTTGTTTTTTTTAAGATTTATTTATTTATTCATGATAGAGAGAGAGAGAGGCAGAGAGAGAGGCAGAGAGCCATTTAAAAAGGCTTTGTAAGGGGTGCATAGGTGGCTCAGTGGGTTGGGCAGCTGCCTTTGGCTCCAGTTGTGATCTTGGAGTCCCTGGATTGAGCCCCGTGTCCTACTCCCTGCTCAGTTTCTCCCTCCCCCCCCCACTCCTGTTCTCTCTTGCTCATTCTCTCTCAAATAAATAAATAAAATATTTTAAAAATAAAAGGCTTTTTAAAAGTGAGATTAGTTTTAATAATATACTTGATTTAATCCAATACACCCCAAATATTATCATTTAAACATGTAGTATGAGCCACATAGCAGGTTGCTCACTAGCCACTAACATATTGGAGAGTAAAGGTCTGTATAATACTAATCATCAGAGTAGAAACTATTCTATATTTACTTGAGGGTAAAAGTTCTGTAGGGTACCTTATCAAGTGATAAAAACAAGTTACAGAGCAGTACATATATAAAAAACCCCAGGGGTGCCTGGGTGGCTCAGTAGGTTAAGTGGTCAACTCTGGATTTCAGCTCTGGTTATGATCTCAGGGTCTAGGATCAAGCCCCATGTTGGCCTCTGCACTCAGCAGGGAGTCAGCTTCAGGATTCTCTCTCTCCTTCTGCCCTTCCCCCTGCTCACACACACTCTCTCAAATAAATTAAAAAATCTTTAAAAAAGAAACCCAAACTCTTTAAGCATGATATCTTGAGTTCCTATGATATTTAATAACTTCACAGAAATTCCTTAGAGATCTTTCCATTGAAGACTATCATGCTACTTAAAGAGCATTTCTAATAATTTTTATTTCATTGCTTTTTTGAAGTGTGGTAAAATACAACATAAAATTAATCATTTTGACCATTTTAAAGATTTTTTATTTTAAGTAATCACTCTACCAAATGTGGGTCTCGAACTCACAACCCCAAGATCAAGAGTAACATTCCACTGACTGAGCCAGCCAGGTGCCCCTCAAAGTGTGTAATTTAGTGGCATTAAGTACATTCACAGTTTTCTGCAACCATTAGTTCTATCTAGTTCCAGAATTTTTTCAATACCCTGAAGTGGAAACCTACACATTAAGCAGTTACTCCCTATCTGCTCTTAATCTTGGCAACCATTAATCTTGTTTCTGTATCTGTGGATTTACCTATTCTAAGTATTTTATATAAAAGGAATCACACGGGCAGCCCAGGTGGCTCAGCGGTTTAGCGCCGCCTTCAGCCCAGGGCATGATCCTGGAGACCCCGGATTGAGTCCCACGTCGGGCTCCCTGCATGGAGCCTGCTTCTCCCTCTGCCTGTATCTCTGCCTCTCTCTCTCTCTCTCTCTCTGTGTGTGTGTGTGTCTCTGTGTCTCTCTCTGTCTCTCATGAATAAATAAAATCTTTTTAAAAATCTTGTTTAAAAAAAATAAAATAAAATAAAATAAAATAAAATAAAGGAATCACACACCATGAGGTCTCTTATGTCTGGCTTCATTCGCATAGCATGTTTTCAAGATTTATTCACATGGTAGGATATATCAGTACTTCATTCCCTATTACAACTGAATAATATTCCACTGTATGGACATACCCCATTTTATTTATCCATTCACCTGCTGATGGACATTTGGATTATTTCCACCTTTTGGATGTCATGAATAGAACAGCTATGAACATTTATATACAAGTTTTAGTTTGAATACCTGTTTTCAATTCTTTGGTGTATGTACCTAGGAGTGAAATTGCTGGGTCATATAGTCAATCTATGTTTAACTTGAGAAACCACTATACTATTTTTCACAATGACTGCACCGTCTTGCATTCCCAATACTTGAGGGTCCTAATTTCTTTACATCCTTGCCAACACCTGTTATTACTTTTTTTCTTTTCCTGGTGTATCATTGTGGTTTTACATTTCCCTAATGACTAATGATGTCGAGCATTTTTTCACATGCTCATTAGCCATTCATCTTTGGAGAAATGTCTATTCAACTAGTTTGTCAATTTTTAAATTGGATTATTTGCCTTTTTATTGTTGAGTTGTAAGAGTTGTTTATACTGGTTACTAGACTCTTATCAAATATAAGATGGGGATGGTGCCTAGCTGGCTCAGTCATTTAAGTGTCTGCCTTAGGCTCAGGTCATGATCTCAGGGTCCTGGGATGAAGCCCTACATCAGGTTCCCTGCTCAGTGGGGAGTCTGCTTCGCCCTCTGCCCCTCCCCCATCTTGTGCTCTACCCTCTCTCTCACTCTCTCAAATAAATAAATAACATTAAAAATATATATGATTGGGAGATAGTTTCTCTGATAGGGGTTGTTTTACTCTCTTGAGAGTGTCCTTTTTTAAAAAAAAGTATTTTATTTATTCATGAGAGACACAGAAAAAGAGAGAGAGAGGCAGAGACACAGGCAGAGGGAGAAGCAGGCTCCATACAGGGAGCCCTATGTGGGACTCAATCCTGGGACTCCAGGATCATGCCCTGGGCTGAAGGCAGGCACTAAACCGCTGAGCCACCCAGGCTTCCCGAGAATGTCCTTTAAAACACAAAACTTTTTAATTTTAATGAAACCGAGTTTATTTTTTCTTTTGTTGTTTGTGCTTTTGGTGTGTTTTTAATAAATTCCCTTTATAATAAGGAAGTTCTCTCCTATTGCTAGTCTGTTGGGTGTTTTTCTCATGACAGAGTGTTAGATTTTTTTTTAAAGATTTTTATTTCTTTATTTATTCATGAGACACACACACACACACACAGAGGCAGAGACATAGGCAGAGGGAGAAACAGGCTCCATGCTGGGAGCCCGACATTTGATCCCAGGTCTCCAGGATCACATCCTGGGCTGAAGGCAGGCGCTAAACCACTGAGCTACTCAGGGATCCCCAAAGTGTTAGATTTTGTCAAATGTTTTTGCTATATGAATTAATATGATCAGGAGGTTAAGGTTTTTTCCTCTTCCTTCTATTAATGTGGTGTATTGCACTAATTGATTTTTCACTTGTTCGTCCACTCTTACATCCTTTTTTAAAAGATTTTATTTATTTATGAGAGACAGAGAGAGAGAGAGAGGCAGAGACACAGGCAGAGGGAGAAGCAGGCAGCCAGATGTGGGACTCGATCCCAGGACTCCAGGATCACAACCTGACCTGAAGGCACTCAACCACTGAGCCACCCAGGTGTCCCCCACTCTTACATTCCTGAGAAATCCCATTTGGTCACATTTATAATCATTGTTTAGCTTGCTAGTATTTTGTTGAGGACTTTTGCATTTATATTTATGATATACACTGGTCTGCAGTGTCCTTGTGATGTTTTTGTCTGGCTTTAGTATCAGGATAATGTTAGCCTTATAGAGAGATAGAAAGTGTTTCCTCCTTTTCTATTTTTTGGAAGAGTTTGAGAAGTATTAATGATAATTCTTCTATAAATATTTTGTAGAATTCAGCAGTGAAGCCATCTTGTCCTGGGATTTCTTTGTTGGGAGGTTTTGGATTATCAATTCAATATCCTAATTTGTTATACACCACATTAATAGAACATAATCTTCTCTCTTTTTTTTTTAATTTATGATAGTCACAGAGAGAGAGAGAGAGAGAGAGAGAGAGAGAGAGAGGCAGAGACATAGGCAGAGGGAGAAGCAGGCTCCATGCACCGAGAGCCCGATGTGGGACTCGATCCCGGGTCTCCAGGATCGCACCCTGGGCCAAAGGCAGGCGCCAAACCGCTGCACCACCCAGGGATCCCGAACATGATCTTCTCAATTAATTCTGTCAAAGGCTTTTCCTTTGACAGAATCCAACTCATGATAAAAACATTCAATTCAGATTTTCTATTTCTTTATGAGTTAGTTTTGGGAGTTTGTATGTTTCTAGTAATTTGTCCATTTCATCTATGTCATACTTTGTTGGCATATAATTATTCATAGTATTCTTTTATAATGCTTTTTTTGGTAAAGTCAGTAGTAAGATCCCCATTTTCTTTCCTGATTTTATTGAGTCTTCTCTCTTTTTTTCTTAGTCGATCTAGCTAAAGTTTTGTCAATTTTATTAATCTTTTCAAATAACTAAATTTGGTTTTATTGATTTTTTTTTCTGTTGTTCTGATCATGATTTCATTTATCTTTACTCTAACCTTTATCTTTTCCTCTCTCTGCTAACTTTGGACTTAGTTTGCTCTTCTTTTTTTAGTTCCTTAAAGTATAAGCTATATATTTAAGACCTTTCTTTTAAATATAGACATTATAGCTATAAATTTCTGTTTTCACCGCATGTCACAAGTTTTGATTATTTTTGTTTTTGTTCATTTCAAAATATTTTCTAATTTATTTTGTGATTTCTTCTATGATCAATTTGTTATTTAAGAATGTATTGTTTAGGAGTGCCCAGGTGGCTTAAGTCGGTTTAGCATCTGCCTTTGGCTCAGGTCAGGATCTCACGGTCCTGGGATTGAGTCCTGCATCAGGTTCCCTGCTCAGCAGGGAGTCTACTTCTCCCTCTGCCTTTCCTCCCTGCTTGTGATCTGTCTCTCTCTAAAATAAATAAATAAAATTTTAAAAAAGAATGTATTGTTTAGGGGTGCCTGGGTGGCTCAGTGGGTTAAATATCTGCCTTCAGCTCAACTCATGATCTCAGGGTCCTGGGATTGAGGCTCCAGCTGGACTCCCTGTGCCCCTTCCCCCACTTATGCTCTTTCTCTCCCTCTCCCTTGTCTCTCTCTCTTTCACAAATAAAATTTTTAAAAAAGAATGTATTGTTTATAAATAAACTTTATATATAAAAATATGTTAAAACATATATTATATATAAAACTTGTGTGTATATATATATATATATATATATATATATTTATTATTATTTTTTAAGTGTGCCTGGCTGGCTCAGCAGGAAGAGCATACAATTCAATGTGGGGCCATGAATTCAAGCCCCATGTTGGATGTAGTGATTACTAAAAAAAAACCCAATAAACTTTAAAAATACATTTTAAAAAAGGATATTGTTTAATTTACACATTTTGTGGATTCTCTAGTTTTCCTTCTAAATTTCTTGTTTCATTCTATTGTGGTCAGAGAAGATATTTTATGTGATTCCATTTTTAAAAAATTTATTGTGACTTGTTTTGTGGCTTAACATATGATTTGCCCTGGACAATGCTGGCATATGGTTTTGTTCACTTCCTTCATGTCCCCACTGATTGTTTGTCTAGTTACTTTATTTATTATTGTAAGTGAGGTGTTTAAGTCTCCAAACTATTCTTGAAGAACTATTTCTCTGTTCTATTCTGTCAACTTTTTCTTCATATAGTTGGGGGCTCTGTTAGGTATCTACATAATTGTTATATCTTCTCAATGCATTCACTCTTCTATCATTAAATAATACCCTTCATTGTCTCTTGGAACAGTTTTGATTTAAAGTCTACTTCAGGGCAGCCCGGGTGGCTCAGTGGTTTAGCGCCGTCTTCAGCCCAGGGCGTGACCCTGGAGGCCCGGGATCAAGTCCCACGTTGGGCTCCCAGCATGGAGCCTACTTCTCCCTCTGCCTGTGTCTCTGCCTCTCTCTCTCTGTCTCTCGTGAATAAATAAATATTTAAAAAAATAAAGTCTACTTCAGGGGCACCTGGGTAACTCAGTGGTTGAGCATCTGCTTTTGGCTCAGGTGGTGGTCCTGGGATCCTGGGATGGAGTGCCCCATGGGGAACCTGCTTCTCCCTCTGCCTATATCTTTGCCTCTCTGTGTGTGTCTCTCATTAGTAATAGTAGCTTTTATACTCACCTGTAATTACCTTTACCAGTGTTTTTTATTTTTTTGTATAGCTTCAAGTTACTATCTAGTATTTTTTCATTTCAGTTTGTAGCACCCCCTGTAGCATTTCTTGTAGAGAAGATCTACTAGTAACAAACTCCATCAGCTTTTGTTTCTTCAGGAATGTCTTAATTTTGCCTTCATTTTTGAAGGATAGTTTTGCCAGGTATAGAATTCTTGGTTGACAGGTTTTGTCTTTTCAGCACTTTAATTATGTCAACCCCACTGCCTACTGGTCTCCATGGCTTCTGATGAGAAATCTACTGTTAATCTTGCTGAAGATCCTTGTATGTTATAAGTTGCTTCTTCCCCTGTCTCAAGATTCTTTTTTTCCTTCTTGTCCTATGTCTTGGTGTGTATAAATATGTGTTCATTCTACTTGAGTTCACTGAATTTTTAAAAAAGATTTTATTAATTATTTGACAGAGAAGGGGCACAAGCAAGGGGAGTAGCAGGCAGAGGGAGAGGGAGAAGTAGGCTCCCTGGTGAGGAGAGAGCCCATTGTGGGGCTCAATCCCAGGGCCCTGGGATCATGACCTGAGCCAAAGGCAGATGCTTAATTGACTAAGCCATCCAGGAGCCCTCACTGAGTTTCTTGAATATATGGATTCATGTTTTTTTTTTTTTTTATCAGATTTGGAAAATTTTCCATAATCTTTTTTTCAATTATTCTTCCTGCCCCTTTCCTCTCTCTTTTCTCCTTCTGGGACTCCCATTATGTATATGTTACTCCACCCACCGGTCACTTAGTCTTTGTTCATTTTTTTCATTGTTTTCTCTTTCTGGTTCTCAGGTTGAAATATTTCATCAGACCAATTTTCACATTTGCTGATTCTTTCATTTGCTCAAACCTGCTGTTGAACCACTTTACAAATTTTTTCATATCAGCTATTGTACTTTTAAGCTCTAAAATTTCTGTTTTAGGGGTCCCTGGGTGGTGCAGCGGTTTGGCGCCTGCCTTTGGCCCAGGGCGCGATCCTGGAGACCTGGGATTGAGTCCCACGTCGGGCTCCCGGTGCATGGAGCCTGCTTCTCCCTCTGCCTGTGTCTCTGTCTCTCTCTCTCTGTGTGTGACTATCATAAATAAATTAACACCTTTAAAAAAATAAAATAAAATTTCTATTTTATTTCCTTTTTTATAATGTCTATTTCTTTATTGACATTCCCTATTTGTTAAGACATAATCCTTCTGGTTTTCTTCAGCTTTTTTATATTCCCTTTAGCTCTTGGAGCATAGTTAATATAGTTGCTTTAATGTCTGTATTTTCTCAAGGATAATTTCTGTTTGTGATATTTTGATTTATTATTTTAAAAATATTTAGTTTCCATCTCCATTCCTGGCAGAGGGCTCCTAAAACCCTTGTAAATTCCTAAGTGATAAAAGCAGTAGGAGCATCTTTTGTTCTAAAGAGTTGACTCTGGGTGGGCTCCTGGATAGCTCCTGCATGGGAGCTGGCCATCTGAAAAACCAAGCCATGACGAAAACCTTGGAAAGGGGCTGGAAGTGGAGTTAATAATTGATCATGCCTATATGAGGAAGCCTCCCTAAAATTCCAACAGTGTGGGGTTCAGAGAGCTTACATGTTGGTGAACACATTTAAGTACTAGGAGGTTGATGCATCCCAACTCCATGGGGACAGAAGCTTCTGTGCTTTGGACCTTCTCAGACTTCATACTATGCATTTCTTAATCTGGCCAGCCATCTGTATCCCTTATCATATCTTTTAATAAACTGGTAAGTGTGAACTGAGTTCTGTGAGCTGTTCTAACAAATAATTGAATCCAAGGTTGGGAGGCAGTCACAAGAACCTCTGATTTGTAGCCAAGTTAGATAGAACTTGTGGGTAACCTGAAGACCTACTAATTGCCATTGGCATCTGAATTGGGGGGGGGCATTCTCATGAGAGTGGGCCCTTGACTTGTGAGATCTGACACTATTGATAGTGTCAGAATTGAGTTAGAATGTGGGACACCCAGGTAGTATCACATAATTGCTTTGGTGTGGGAAAAAACACTGAATATCTGGTGTCAGAAGTGTTTTAAGTGTGGTCTTTGTGTGAGAGTAAAGGAGAAACACAGTAAAGCAATAGTGCAGATTTCTCCCTATTCATTGTTCAGTTTTTTGATCCTGGGAATGGGCCATACTTTGTTGTGTCTTTGCATACTTCATACTTTTTTATTAAAAACTGGGTGGAGGGATCCCTGGGTGGCGCAGCGGTTTGGCGCCTGCCTTTGGCCCAGGGCGCGATCCTGGAGACCCGGGATCGAATCCCACATCGGGCTCCCGGTGCATGGAGCCTGCTTCTCCCTCTGCCTGTGTCTCTGCCCCTCTCTCTCTCTCTGTGTGTGACTATCATAAATAAAAAAAAAAAAAAAAAAAAAAAAACTGGATGGACATTTTGGTGTATTCTAGGAAGAAAAGAAAGAAAGAAAAGAAAAGAAAAGAAAAGAAAAGAAAAGAAAAGAAAGAAAGAAAGAAAAAAGAAAGAAAGAAAGAAAGAGAAAGAAAGAAGAAAGAAAGAAAGAAAGAAAGAAAGAAAGAAAGAAAGAAAGAAAGAAAGAAACTCCCTCGTTCTTTGCAGATTAGCTCTGTGTTGGGGCATTCCTTCAACAATTAACCAGGCTGTTTACACTCTGCCTAAGCCTTCATTTTCTGTTTATGCAGAGTCTAAAGACCAGTCAGTGGTGAAAGCTTATGATCTTCCCAGGTCTTTTGTGAGCGTGCATCCTGCCCTGGCCATGCATATGGATTTCTAGGTCCTCCACTGTGTGTGGGAGTCTTTCAAAGCCCTTTTCACCAAAGTTTCTCACTCTCTAGCTTTTCCTCCCCAGCTTTCGGAATGTCTATTATTTATCTCAACCATTATTTCTTGCCCCAGACAGCATTTGGATTTCATTCTTTTCCAGGAGCATCCTCCATGTAGCCATGGGCATCTTTCCACCCTGAGAGAGTTCTGGATTAGGAAGAACAAAAGCAGGTCCCTTGTGTGTCAGCTCTTCAGAGGACCCATAGACAAGTTGAAACAGACCAGCAGAATTTCTTGATCAAAGTCTCCTGAAGTTTTGGACTAGATGTGCACACTGGGAATGGTGGCTGCCTTTGAGACTGCTGCTGCACTGGGAAAGGATGGGGTAAGACTAAGTTAAAATGCCAGATCCTCATCCCCGCTGGTTTCAGTGACCTTTCTCATGATTAAGCATTTGCCTCATGGCCATAAACCTTTGACTTGGGACGCCTAGGTGACTCAGTGGTTGAGTGTCTGCCTTCAGCTCAGGTCGTGATCCTGGAGTCCTGGGATTGAGTCCCACATTGGGCTCCCTCAGGGAGCCTGCTTCTCCCTCTGCCTGTGTTTCTGCTTCTTTCTCTCTGTGTCTCTCATCAATCAATCAATCAATCAATCAATCTTAAAAAAATAAATCTTTGACTATCTTCTAGAGTTTTGATAAAGTTGATTCTGACAGTTTTTACCAGGATTTTCAGTGTTAAGGGGGATTTTCAGTGTTATGGGGAGAAAGAGCCCCTGGAAATCTGTACTCTACCATTTTTGCTGACATCACTCTTAAGAATTTTTTTAATGCTAATTTTTTGCTTGGACATAATATATAAGTGTTACACATGAAAAATATGAGAATTGTGGTCACTGGGAGTCTTCAGAGAGTTCAAGGAGCCATTAATTCTGATACACCATTTTCCCCACTTTCTTGAGAAAATTGTGGAAACTATACACACCAAAGTGACTTTGCATTGTTTTGTTATTAAAATTGAGAGTGATCATTTCATTTGAAGAGAAGGATGGCTAAAACAGAGTTGGGGACTGTAGCCTTCCCATGAACATAAGGAGATGATATGGAAGTCAGAAGACAAATGCAGAAAAGAGTGGTGATGCATAATGGCATGAACTTTCAAAGGAAGGAGAGGAAACATACCATACAAAGGATCATGTAACATCTTAAATTTAAAATAACTTCTATCAGGAAGCAGCCAAGCAGTGAAGGAACATTGCAGGCCTAGTTTTCGAGCAGTTGCCCCGGAGCCACCAGATGGACAGCCAGACCTACGTGACTGCCATGGCCAAGAACAACTGGGACATGGTGACAGTCCTGTGAAGAAAGGGCCCTGAATCCAAGCAGGCCATCTTAGCATCTCAGAGATGAGGAGAAGATGTGGAGATTTCCAAGAATGGGCTGCTGACCAGAACAAACAGCATTTGATCACCAAGACTATGGCCAAGCTGGATCATTATCAGGTGGCCCTAGAGGTGGGCAAGGTGATCCAGCAGGGCCAGCAGAGCAAGGGGCTGACTCAGAAAGACTTGGCGATGAAAATCAATGAAAAGCTTCAGGGCATAGTGGACTACAAGAGTGGACAGGCCATTCCTAAAAACCAAGTTCTGGGCAAAATTCAAAGAGCTATTGGCTTCAAGTTCTAGGGGTAGGATACTAGGAAGCCAACCAAAAAAGGGGCCAAGGGCAAAATGAACACAAAGCCTGGAAATAAGTATGTTCCTTCTGATCTCATCTGGCTGGTTGCCCTTGACCACCAGCTCTAGCATGGGTCTCTTCACGTGGCTGAGTGGAACATGGGGCATTAGCCCTACCCAGGAACCCTCCCTACCATACCTGGTGTCAAACAAACAACCTTGCAGAGTAAAAAATAAGTAAGTAAATAAATAAAATAACTTCTATCTATTCAGGAATAAAACCATAATGTGTGTTATTACCATAATGATTACATATGGTTCTTGTGTTTTGGACCAATGTAGAAACACAAGAATAAAAATAAAATGAGAGAGAGAATCAATATAATCAATAGAAATCCAATTAGAGTCTAAAATGTTAGCTGATTTAAAAAGACACATATATATATTAAAAAAAAGATACATATATAAATCAGGGGCAGCCTTGGTGGCTCAGCAGTTTAGTGCTGCCTTCGGCCCAGGGCATGATCCTGGAGACCTGGGATCAAGTCCCACATCAGGCTTCCTGCCAGGAGCCTGCTTCTCCCTCTGCCTGTGTCTCTACCTCTCTGTGTATGTCTCTCTCATGAATAAATAAATAAAATATTTTTTAAAAAGACACATATATAAATCAAATGATCTCCATAAATCAACAAGAACAACTCAGAACATGTTATGAGCAGTGACTCTCATCACAGTAGCTGAAACAAATAGCAAATAATAAATAACAAACTGAAATAACTCACAGGAAGAATGTGATCAAACATAACCAAGGGAAACATGTCAAATGCCAGGGTTATAACTCAATATTGAACCAGTATCACGTGTCCCCAAATTAGATTGTGACTGTGATAAAACTGATTGCAAAGAGATTCTTCCTTGAACATAATAAATTGGTTATAAACTAAATATATAAAACCTGTTAATTAAGTTATGAGTGTAATGTAATGAATCCCAAGAGGATTCCTTCCAGAAGTTAGTGAAAATGTTGTAAATGGCTCTCTGGACTATAAACATTAAATTATGATTACAGCTATGCACACAAGCGATCTTCTCTCCCCAATCCCCCAACAGTTCACGCTTTTATTCACTCATCAATTTTCCATTAAGTGTGTCCCTTGAGCATATAAGTGTGTGTATGACACAGAGAAAAATGAGGAGTCAGAGACATATTTGGGTAGGAAAGAAGTAGAATTGGCTCTAAAAAGTAACATCTAGCACAGCCCAGGTGGCTCAGCAGTTTAGCGCCACCTTCAGCCTAGGGGTGTGATCCTGGAGACCTGGGATCCAGTCCCATGTCAGGCTCCCTGCATGGAGCCTGCTTCTCCCTCTGCCTGTGTCTCTGCCTCTCTCTCTCTCTCTTTCTCTCTCTCTCTCTCTCTCTCTCTCTCATGAATAAATAAATAAAATATTTTTTTTAAAAAGTAACATCTACAATAAAGTGTGCTTAGGGCTCTGGGGTGTGGATACAGGCACTAGGAAAGTGCAGAATGGAGGGCCCTAACATAGGGGGATGAAGGGAGAGCTGTGAGGGGAGCATTATGGACTGAATCATGTCCTCCTAAAATATGTTGGTGTCCTAACTCCCACTACCTGAGAATGGGACCTTATTTGGAGACAGGGTCTTTACAGAAGCAATCAAGTTCTTTAAAAATGAGGTCCTTGGGAATCCCTGGGTGGCTCAGCGGTTTAGCGCCTGCCTTTGGCCCAGGGAGCGATCCTGGAGTCCTGGGATCAAGTCCCGCGTCAGGCTCCCGGCATAGAGCCTGCTTCTCCCTCCTCCTGTGTTTCTGCCTTTCTCTCTCTCTCTCTCTTTCTCTCTCTCTCTCTCTTTCCCATAAATAAATAAATAAATCTTTTAAAAAATGAGGTCCTTAATGAGGGCCTTAATCCAATGACTGTCTTTATAAAAAGGGGGAATTCGGACACAGACATACTCTCATGGGAGAACACCATGTGAAGATGAAGGCAGAGATTGGGGTGATGCTTCTATAGGCCATGGGAACATGAGTGATGGCCAGCAAATCACCAGAAGCTGGGAGAGATGCATGGAACAGACTTTCCCTCACAGCCTCAGAGGAACCAACCCTGTTCACACTCTTACCTTGGGCTTTCAGAATCCAGAACTGTAAAAGGATTCATTAATCCTACTTAAGGCTTCCAGTCTGTGGTAATTTGTTATGGCAGCCCTAGCAAACTAATACAAAGGGAGGGAGGTAATATGTTATGTGTAAATGCAACACATCACATTTCATTACAGACCTGAGTGATAAGTAATAGGAAGTCAGGTGAAGTGGGGCTGAGGCAGAGGAATGTTCTGGTCAGAAGGAACCAGATATGCATTTAGTAATCCTGTTTTTAAATTGTCTATATATCTTATAATGCTCTCACATCTTAAAAAGCTTGCTGGCCTGTAGAGAATGTCCCTGCCAGGGCTGGGATAGCCAAATCTTAAAGATAGCAAAGTGCTTGATCAACCAGTGCAAACCAACCAATCCCAAGTATACAGACCCAGCCACCTCCTTATCTAATGATAACATACAAGCCAATATTTCCTCTGCCCTAAATCATCCAGGGCTAGGTACCAGACAACTAGAGACCACCCCTATAGCCCAAAGCCTCCTGGAATTATTCCAACTAGCCAATCCTAAACTGCTGACTCCATGCAGAATAGAAACCCAAAAAAAGATCCTGGCTCATGCTTCCCCCTCACTCTGGTCTTCTGCCACCTGACCAACACCTGGTACTTCCCCTGTGGCCCTGCATGGCATGTGGTGATCCCGCCCCCCCCGCCCCCCCCCCCCCCCCCGCCGGGACCTGTGAGTACAACAGATTTCTTCCTTCCAAGCCTCATATTTGTTTCCTCCTGTGGCTGCACTAACTTTACCATACCACATTCAACATTTGTGTTCTTAGGTTTCCAGGAGAGGTGTGGGGGTGGGGGGAAAACCAGGGGAGAAGGGAAGCATAATGTCTAACTCACCTTAATGAGTAATGAAGACACAAAATCACACACTCGCAGAAGAAATCTTTCTGCCTGGGTTCTAATGGCAAAAGACCAATGAACACTACCACCAGGGTCAGAGTATCTGAGCGGATGTCACCCAGTGGTGGCAGGAAAGATCAGCCTCCTAGGAGCAAAGATGAAGAATCATCATTAGGAACAGTTATTAATACCAGCAAATGGTTGAGAGGTTCCTATGCCGCAGGCACCTCTTCTTTATGATTTAAATATATTAATTCATTTATTGTGTACAACAAGACTATGAAGTAGGTATAATATTTCAATTTTACAGATCAGAGGTTAATTACTTTGTTCATAATGTCACAATTAGTGTCAGAACATATATTCCTCAGCATTAAACTGTACATGCACAGATTTACTGTAAAACTGGAAATGGGGGCTTGAGACAGAGGGGATTTTCTAGGTAGACAGGACAGCATACATAAAGGCTGAAATAAAAGACAATAAGGGGGAGCACCTGGGTGGCTCAGTCAGTTAAGCATCTGCCTTTGGCTCAGGTCATGATCCCAGAGTCCTGGGATGAAGCCCCACATCAGGCTCCCAGCTCAGTGGGGAGTCTGCTTCTCCCTTTCCCCCTACATCCCGCTTATGCTCTTTTGCCATCTTTCTTTCTCAAATATAAATAAAATCTTAACAAAAAGACAGTAAGGGAAGAAAGAGCTCAGTATGCAGATTATCTTCAGGAGCTGTTGGAGAAAATCCATAACTCTTTCTGAAAAATGTCTCAGCTTAGTACAATAAAGAATTAAAGAAGTTTCGCTATTACCGGGATGGTTTCTCTGATCTCAATGTTGTCAATCAGTGTCTGTGATGGGATGAAGTCTCCAAGAGTTGCTTGCAAGGTAATAAGTACATTAGAGCTAATCAAATAATATATTAATAGCATATGCTATTGTGATACTATTGTATACAAGGTACACCCTCTATATAATCTATATGACTTTACACATGCTAACTCATTAATTATGTTAAAAAACACTATGAGAGAGAATTAGATGCCCATTTTACCAAAAATGAAAAGAGAATGGTTTAAAAACAAATAAAACCAGGAAAGTGCCACCAGGCAAATGAATGGGGTGGAGTCATTGGCATAAAAGGTGGCAATGGTAGTCAGAAAGAGGGCATCGTGGGCAATACAAATCCATCTTTCCTGGTATATCTGAAAATATTCTTCAACTGTGTCCAACTCTGTTATAGAAGCTCTGCATGTTAGTATTTAAAAGGCAGGAATAAAAAAGTTCCTGAAGTAAAATCATTGACTGAAAAAGCAAGTTTTTGAACAATACATACAATATGTAATAAGAATTCAAAAACTAAAGTCCAAAATATTATATGCTTTCTATGGGAATATGTCTATGCATGTAAATGAATAGAAAGAGATTTGGACAAATAGAAAATGAGAAGCGCTTAATTCTCAAAAGGGAAAAGAAGATGGGCTAGAGTATAGTCAAATGGAACTTGACTTAAATGCAATGTTTTAATTTTTTCCAGAAGAGTTTACATATTCCTTGTATAGTACTATTAATAAAAATTTTGTTTGGCCAAAGATCTGATTTTGTTTTGGCTTTCACTCTATTCATCTAAATTAACCTTGAGAAGGCAAGTGTTTGATTTCAGAAATGCACCCTTAAGGCATTGGTGAGCATAACAAAGAAAATGCTTAGAGGTAATTATAAAAGATAATATACCAAAAAAAATTTCAACAGTGTAAAACTTTAGAGGTTCGTTCTAAGATTCCTAGCCAGCAAATTTAATGTGTTTGCTCCAGGAGAAGCTACTTTGTACAGCTACCGGGAACGGGTAGGTAATAAATAATACGAAGTTCCTTTTCACAAACGTGTCCTTACACTTTTATGTTAAGAATTTATTAAGAGGAGTCATTCCAGCATTAAAATGTTTTAAGTGTTCCTCTGAGCAATAAACTCATTCATTAACACATTTAACTGCAGGGTCTTCTTTATGAGTTTGCACATAAGTGAGAGAAAAAAAATGATTGGTCAGACATCAAGAGTTCTTGCACTGTCAGGTTAGGAAGGGAAAGAGGTGCGAAGGAGACGAGAAAGATGGGTAGCAAAGAACCCGGTGAAATGGGGGCTGGAGCAGGCAGTGTGGAACACAGGTGGAACAGCAGATGTGGGAGTGAGGGTTTGGAGAGCCTGGTGGCCTCCTCAGCTCAGAAAAATATATATCGCAGAGTAAGGCTGGATAAAAAAGGAAGACCGAAGGAGAGACCATTCCTTGGGCTTCGTGATTCCTGGTCTGAGTGATGTCCTTTAATGTCTGTCAGATAGAATCAAACGTCCTGGGATGCCTGGGTGGCTCACCGGTTTAGCGCCTGCCTTTGGCCCAGGGCGTGGTCCTGGAGGCCCGGGATCCAGTCCCACATCAGGCTCCCTGCATGGAGAGCCTGCTTCTCCCTCTGCCTGTGTCTCTGCCTCTCTCTCTGTGTCTCGCATGAATAAATAAATAAAATCTTAAAAAAAAAAAAAAAGAATCAAACATCCTTAGGGAGAAAGCTGAAAGCATCATCTCTAACAAGGCAAAATACAAACAAGGAATAAAAGTTATTGAAAGATACAAAGGATCAAGTACTTCTGTGTGATTTATATGCCTTAACTCATGAGGACCTACAACCAACTTGGGAGTTTGGTACCATTAATAATTCCATGTTACAGCTAGGAAAATGAGGCAGGAAGTTAAGAAACTATTTTAACCCACCAGTACCACCTTTGCCAGAGATCCTAAAATATTTCCTACTGGTTCCTAACCACTCCCACAACAGCTCTGAATAGGCCAGTTGAGGAACACCATGAAACAAACTGAAAAGAAGAAGAGGAGGAGGAGGAGGAGGAGGAGGAAGAATAGACCTACTTTAAGGGGGAGGGTTCTCAAAGAGCCAGAGAAAAAAGTAAGTTGCAGGTCGATATGTAAAGTTGCATCTTGTAGGGCAATAAGAACACAAATCCTGGGATCCCTGGGTGGCTCAGCGGTTGAGTACCAGCCTTCAGCCCAGGGCATGATCTTGGAGTCCCGGGATCAAGTCCCATATTGGGCTCCCTGCATGGAGCCTGCTTCTTTCTCTGCCTATGTCTCTGCCTCTCCCTGTGTGTCTCTCATGAATGAATAAATAAAATCTTTAAAAAAAACCCCACAAATCCTAAATAATATGTATTTTCTGTAGGGGTATGTGTATGTACATACGAACATAACTACATATGTATATATATGTACGTATACATATAAAATATTTATATATATTGGGGCATCTGGCTGGCCCAGTCAGTGGAGTATGTGGCTCTTGATCTGAGGATTGTGAGTTGGAGCCCCACATTGGGTTTAGAGATTACTTAAAAAATCTTGGGATGCCTGGGTGGCTCAGAAGTTAGGCGTTTGCCTTCAGCTCAGGTCATGATTCCCGGGTCCCTGCTAAGTGTGGAGTCTGCTTCTTCCTCTCTCTCTCTGCCGCTCACCTACTTGGGTTCTCTCTCTCTCAAATAAATAAATAAATAAAACCTTTAAAAAAATCTTTAAAATAAATAAATAAATTTTTATAGGCTGGAGTTGCATAGTATATAAATAAATATATTTATTGAGATTTGTGTGTATATAAATACAATCATATGTATATATGCACATATAAGCACATGTATTCCTATGTATAATAAAAGTATATTTCGTGTATTTACATATATGTATATATAGTTATATGTACCCACACATATATCCTCACATTATTACTTAGAGTCTGTGTTTTACCACCTTACGATATGGTATTTTGTGTATTGATCCGCAACCTATATATACACGTGTGTGCTAATCAATATAAATACCAGGATGCTGGACAGATAAACTGCTTACTTCTTGGGGGGAAGACCGAGATTGGCTGTGATCATCAGGCGGAGCTTCAGACCTTGTCGAAGACCGCCCAGAGGGGCGTCCAGTGGCGCAGGCTGGGGTACCCCCTCGGGGCGTGGCAGGAACCCAATGTCCACGCCCCACAGGCCAGCGCCCCAGGACCAAGTCCACCAGCGCGCCTGCGCCAGGGGTACGCCCGCGCCGGGCCAGTCCATCCCCTCCTCCTGGGAAGAGGAGGGGAGGAGCCTCAGGCAGGGCCGGCCCCCCGCCAGCCGCGCGCGGGAGGCTGGGGCGGGTCTTCCGCCTCGCGAGGAGATACTTCCGGATCCGGTGGCGAAAGGCGCGCGTTCGGATTTAGAAAGCCCTTCGCTGCCGGGTGCTTTGGCGGCGGCCGGGGCGCGCGGTCGGAGATGCTGGGAGGTAGCTGCGGGACTCGGGAGCGCGTGGCGGAGGGCGGCTCGGCAGAGGGCTCGGGCCCCGGGCGTGGTGGCGAGCAGCCAGGTTGGATATCCCAGTAAAGGGAACGGCTTGTGGACCAAGAGTAGGATGTTGGAGGATGCTTGTGGAGCTCACCCCGGTTAACCATTGGAAAGAGAAGCCGAAACCGTCAGAAAATCGTACTTTAAAGCGGGAGAATAAAGGGTGTCGGAGGCAGACACTCCCACCAGCCTCAGACTTAACTCTGATTTGGAAGGTCACGCTCAGCGCATGCAAGCTAGAGTCCAGTCTCCTAAGAGCCAAGACCAAAGGATCGGACCTAATCAAAGAAGATAACGCTGCTGACTGTTAAAACGAGCTGGCCATACATATATCAACGGGTTTAATCCTTACCGCGATCCCGTAAGGTTGGGTGGTAGTAGAATCTTCTCGACCAAGAAGCTGAGACACAGGTTAAAGACTGTGTTTAAAATCACAGCTACTAGTGGCAGAAGTCCCTGTAAAAAAACTGGATACAGAGGCGGTTTTTCAGGTTGTCTGGAATATTGACCTATTGGAGACGCCTAATTTCCCCTTCAGTTAGGGGAATGGCTGGATTAACTATGGAATACCCAGTTATGGAATACTGTTGTACGAACATTGGAAATTCCCCAGGACGTATTTTGGAGTGGAGAACAAAATGCATGTTGCAGAACAATACCATAAATAAATAAGAAAATTAAAAAAAAGCTGTTGTAAAAAAAAAAAAAAGTAGAGAGCAGTGAAAGGTGATATGTGAAAAACGTCCTGGTTGCCCAAATACAACAGGTAGTGCAACTTCAGGCAAGGTGTTTATTGAAAAGCTCTTTTTACATCTATGTTCTCAACTATAAAATAGGATAATTACAGCACCTAGCTTGTAAATTGTATTGAGGATTGAATGAATTAATATTTGTGAAAGCACTTAGAACAGGTGACAGAGGGGCATCTGGGTGGCTCAGATGGTTGAGCAGGGGTTGGGCGTCTGCCTTCTGCCTTCAGCTCGGGTCATGATCCTGGAGTTCTGGGATTGAGCCCCATATAGAGATCCCTGCTTGGCAGGGGAGCCTGCTTCTCCCTCTGCTCCTCACCCCACTCATGCTCGCTTACTCTCTCTCTCAAATAAATAAAGTCTTAAAAAAAAAAAAAGAACAGGTGAGGGAGCTGACTAGTACTCGGCAAATATCAGCAATTATTATTTTATTATGATTACTATCATAAAACCTTCTGTAACTTATGCTGTTGTTTTCAATGTTCATGATAAGACATGAGGACATACACATAATATACCTATCTTTGGGCACATGTAGAAATACCCAAAGGGAACCTCAATGGAAATTAAATTAATGGATCTTGTGTATGCACCATGTGACTTTACTCAGTATCACTAAGTAGGTCTTTTTTCTTTTTAAAGATTTTTTATTTTATTTATTCATAGAGACACAGAAAGAGAGAGGCAGAGACACAGGCAGAGGGAGAAGCAGGCTCCATGCAGAGAGCCTGACGTGGGACTCGATCCCAGGTCTCCAGGATCACGCCCGGGGCTGCAGGCGGCACTAAACCACTGCACCACCGGGGCTGCCCACTAAGTAGGTCTTTAGTGATGTATGATAGCTTCTTTTCCTCCACATCCTCACCTACACTTGGTGTGAAAGATTAACTTTGAAAATATAATAGTTTGACATCTTAAACTATTTCACTGTTTAATTTGCATTACCTGTACGTAGAGAAATTTGTGCATCTTTTCCTGTTTATTGGCCATTTGGGGTCCTTTCCAGTTAACTCCATGTTTAATATTGCATGTTTATACGCTATATCATGTTTCTATTTTTAATTAATTTGTGGACAGCCTAGATATAGTCTGGTTATGGAATAAGGTTGACTCTCACATTTTAGGCATGGACAAGTGGGTGGATTATATGCTACTTGAATGAAGAGAGGTAGTAGAAAACAAATTTTAGGGGGAATATTGTGAGTTTGCTTTCAGAAATTTGAGATGCTTTTGAGTTCATTCAAGAGAACAAGTCTGTGCTACAGAGATACATTTGGGAGTTGTCAGCTTAGAGATACTATGTAAAGTGATAGCAATGCATGTGGTTATCTCCTGAGAGAATTTGGAGTGACATGACAAGAACGCTACAGAATTATGCATTTGGAGGAGAATCCAGAAAGGAATCCTAAGATGAAGGGTCAGCAAAATAGAGAAAAACTAGAATTGTGTGATACCATGAAAGCCAAGAGAGAAATATGCTCTTCCCCCACTCTCACCCTCAAGTTTTGTAATGGTTGCATAAAGTTTCACTGCATGGGTGTATCCCAACTGCTCTTCTTTTTGGGAATTTGGATTTATTCCAGTGCTTTTCTATTATAAACTACACTTTGATGAACACTCTTATAGATTTACCTTTTTTCATCATTCTGATTATTTCCATTGTATATATTCCTGTATATGGATTAAAGAGTATGACTATTTGAAAATTTTCACTATAAGCTGAGTATTGTCTTCTAGAAATGTTGCCTTCATTTATATTTCCATGTGAATGGGTTTGCTGTTTTCTCCATTCTGGTGGTGGTGGAAAGTGGAGAACTGGATATTGCATACTATTGTTTTTATTGGTTGCAAAGTGTACCATTGCATGGATGTTTATAATTTACTGAATTATATTGTCTTTTTGTTTTGGGTATTATATAACTTGTGTTGCAATTAATAGTTTTAGCTGAATACTTTTGCTTATTCTTAACCTGTTCTTTAGAATAAATTACTGAAAGAATTGATGAGTCAAAAGTATTTGCATTTTTAAAGTTGTGGATACATATAGAGAAACCACCCTCCATAGAGCCTGTATTCTTCCCATCAACAGAGCAGGTGAAGAGGCATCCCTAATCTTTGGATGAACCATTCCAAATTGCTTCTATCAGGCTGAACTCATCCCGTATGATTTTATAAGAAAACTTTATTCAAATAAAATTAAGCAATACCACTTTTGCACATGCCACTGGGGTTGAGGCGCAAAATCTGAAAGGCTTTTTATTCCAGCTGTATTATCGGATCTAGAATCTAAGAATTATTTCTAACAGCATTGTGTTGGTAACCAAGTAATCAGAGATGTTTCCAGAGGGCAGAGGATTTTTTGAAGCCAAGGGCTCCAAATCATAGTCGATGCAGTGTGGCCATGGGATCACTTGGTCTCAGGTTTGAAATCATTTCAATAGAAAGTTCAGTCTTAAAAGCAGCGAATTTCTGTTAGGTTGGATTCACTTTGGAACCGGAGTGGTATTACACATTTTGTAGTGTTTTAACGGTTGACTAAAATAGGTTCAGTTCTTGTTGAGATAGGTCTTGTAGATGCTTTTATTGCTTTTTTTGTTTTTCCTTTTTTGAAAAACAAGTGACAGTCACCGTTGCATCTGCAGAGAGCATCTATTTGGATGAGAATCTGTAGACACGGGCTTCTTACATGAGCATCCAAGTCTTAGCATGAGATGTGATCGCTCTGACCCCTGTTGTGCGGGTGCTGATGTCTCGAGAGCGACCGGGACCGTAGGTTCAGGCCCCCGCGGGCGTGGCGCGCATCCCGGGCCCGCACCCGGACCGCCGCGGGCCACAGAGGACCAGCCCACCAGCGCGCCTGCGCCGAGGGGCGCACCGCGCGGGATCCGCCCTCTCTCCCTCTGCCCCGTCCTGGGAGAGGGAGAAAGGGCGGGGCCTACGGCAGGGCCCGCCTCCGCCAGCGGCGCGCGGGAGGCCGGGGCGGGTCTTCCGCTGCGCGAGGGGCTACTTCCGGATCCGGTGGCGGGCGCCGCTGGTTTCGAGAGAGGCGTCGCTGGGCTGGTAGTCTGGCAGGCTGGCGGGCTGGCGGCGGGCAATGCTGGGGGGCAGCTCCGGTGCCCGAGAGCGCGAGGCGGAGGGCGACGGGGCGGAGGCTGTGCCTGCGCCTCCTGCCATCGAGTTCCCGGCCGACGGCTCGGACCCCAAGTATGATGGTGAGGGACCTGGAATGCCGCGACCGCCCTCCCCTTGCACCCGTCTACCTTCATTCCCGGGCGGGCAGGGCGGCTGTGAGCTTGGGGCGAATTCGGCTGGATCCGGACACGAGTGCAGTGCGAGGGGGAGATGCGGGAGGGCGGTCTGGGTAAGGTAGACATTTATTGAAGAGTGTCGCGACCCACTCGTTTGTTTACGGTTCTGTTCCGTGGTTTCCTCTTTGCCGACTCGGCTCCGGACGTGCTAAGATTAACCTCAGGCTGCTTTCCAGCTCGCGAGCGTTGTGGTTTTTGTTAGGTGACGAGAATGAGCTTTGTACTACTAGAAGGGGACTTTGCAGACTTATACACTCAACAGTTCGGGTTAAGCGTTTTAATTTGTAGCTTCTCTTTTGATGCAGTGATGAGGGAGTTAGAGACCTCTCATAGTGGGGCGCTATGGAAATCATCCGTGTGTGTGTGTGTTTGTGTGTGTTTAAGATTTTCTTTATTCATCCATGAGAGAGACACACAGAGAGAGGCAGAGACATAGGCAGAGGGAGAAGCAGGCTCCCTGCAGGGAGCCTGATGGGGGACTCCATCCCAGGACCCTGGGATCACCACCTGAGCCAAAGGCAGACGCTCAACCACTGAGCAGCAGAGTCGTCCCATCCTTTTGTTTGTTTGTTTGTTTTTTAAGATTTTATTTATTCATAAGAGACACAGGCAGAGGGAGAAGCAGGCTCCATGCAGGGAGCCCGACGTGGGACTCGATCCCAGGACTCCAGGATCATGCCCTGGGCTGAAGGCAGGCGCTAAACCGCTGAGCCACCCAGGGATCCCGTCTTTTGGGTTTTAAGAAAAGAAATGCCCAAGGTTTTTTGTTTGTTTGTTTGTTTGCTTTTTTTTTTTTTTTTTTTGAGGCTTTTGGTTACTAGGAGATACGGAGTTAAGTCAGGCAAGTTATTCTGCATAAAGTGAGGGATACCTAAAACATTGACTCTAACCAGAGTATCCAGGATTTTATTGAAAGTTCATAGATCTTTAATTAATCAGTCGTTTGGGCAGTTTAAAAAATATTTATTTGAGAGAGAGAGCAGAGGAGGGGCAGAAGGAGACAGAGAAGCAGGCTCTTGATTGAGCAGGGAGTCCCACTCCGGACTTGATCCCAGGACCCTGAGATCATGACCTGAGCAGAAGGTAGGCGCCCAACTGGCTGAGCCACCCAGGTGTTCCATGTTTTGGCAGTTTTTAAAACTAAACTGTGCTATGAAGAATGAATAACGATTCACGGAGGTTTTTACTTTATGGTAGTTTGCATAGGATGATTACAGGGAATACACTCAGTTGCAGCATGAAACAAATATTAACATGTTGCGATGGATTAGAAAGGGCAAGGGATTGAAAAGATTAATTTATTCCTTAAGTCCTTCGATCTTCACCGCTAATACTGTCTATAATTCTTCACTCTACAGGGAAGCAAAAACAGACTGGTGGTAATTTAAGTAGGTCATTGACAGAGGACAGGTTTAAGGGAACTTTTTTTTAACGAACTGATTTTTTCACATGAAACCCGGTGTACTGTGGCAGCTCAATAATATGGGAAGTGTTATATCAAAGGAAAAGCCCCAGCTGTAAACATGCAAGTCTGTCTTTGCTGTAACATTATGATAAGGCTTTCTGCAAAGGAAAGATTATTCTTGAAGGGAGTGATCTAGATAAGCTTTGAAAAATGTCCTTTTACGAGGTTACAAATAATACTCTTGTGTTTACATATTACCTTTTCTTCAAAGAGGCCTGGAATACCCAGACATTTATCTTTTTTTTCTTTTTATAATTTATCTTTTTATGTGAAAAAAAATGTAGTTTCATTTTTAGTAGATGTAGAAACAGTGGTTACCTGATTTCTCGAAGGTCATCTGAATGATGTGAGGGGGTTACTTTGCCAGTTTATTTTAGAGTCAAAATTCAAAGCCTAGATATAACTCTAAAACCTGTGTTTGTCAGTCTATTACGTAGGGACTAACTTTGATCAGAGTTCCTGTATGTTCTTTTCCCGCTATGGAATAGCAGGTAGCAGCAGGAGAGCAACAGTAAGCCCATTGCCAGGCTCATTTTTTTTTTTTTCCTTTTATCTGATAGGAGTTTTTCAGAATTTTTAAAAGATTTTATTTTTCATGAGAGACACAGAGACATAGGCAGAGGGAGAAGCAGGCTCCCCGTGGGGAGCCTGATGGTGGTACTTGATTCCAGGACCCCAGAATCACGACCTGAGCCAAAGGCAGATGCTCAACCACTGAGCCACCCAGGCATCCCTGAGTTTTTCAGAATTTTTACCTCAGAGTAGTCCTCCACATTCCTCCCTTATGTAATGTTGGACCATTTATTTGGATCATACTTTCCTGAGAAGCTTGAAGTAGGTGATCCCTTTCCTTTTTGTCTCCTCCCCTCCTAATTGGCAGAAATGTCGATCTCTTACTTCACCTAGGATCTCATCAAGTTTTTTCTTTTATGAGAGGGCCTGACCTCGTCTTTCTTATTAGCCACTTTGCTCTTCCTCTTCTACTTGATCAGGACTGAATGGGAAGCACTCTGCTTCAGACTTCATTTCCGAAGTTTTATGTCTTCCTGCGTTTGAGTGTTTGTCCACTGCTCTTTTGTAAAGATGCCATTTTTTTGGTTTAGTTGGTTCATTTGACTCTGGTCATTCTTTTTGTTTGTTTGTTTTCTTACTAAAAAGTAGGATTTTCTCGTTGTAGAACATAGGAAAGTATGAGCATAGAAAAGCAGAAAACCCTCCAAACCTTAATGTCACCACTGTTGACAATTCAGTGTGTTAAAAAACTTTTTTTCACATTACAAAGTATGTTGAAATTATAGAAAAGCCTGAAGAAGCAAATTTAAAAACCACAATCTCATCGCCCAGAGATTACTGTTTACATTTTGACATACCTAGCAAAAATTTCTTTGCTGAGTTTTGCATTTAAAACTTTGTCAGAGATATCATAAATGGATTAAAAATTTCTGAGTTTGTCCAAATAAGATAAAAATTTAGAAATATCATTTGAAAAATTTAAAATAAATAAAGGAAAAAGAGGGGAAAGTCACCTGTACTCACATCCCAGAGGACTCACTGCTAACAATTTGGTGTATTCATTTACTATTATTAATGAGAATTGCTGTAAGCCAGGTAAATGCCTAGATACTAAGGATCATACAGGCAGATTGTAAAACAACATATTCATTAATTTCATTTGTTGTACAAATTCTGTTGATACATTATCGGAAACAGAGAGGGCAGAGAGTTGCTGTTTTATTCTTTGTATTGTCTGTACATTTATGTAGCTATGGAATAAATGTATTTTTAAATTGTGAGCATAGTAGTATGATAAACCTTTTATGTTTTATTATTTTTAAAAGATTTTATTTATTTGAGAGACAGTGAGAGAGAAAGAGAGCACAGTGGGGTGAGGGGCAGAGGGAGAAACAAACACTCCACTGAGCAGGGAATTGGATGTGCAATTCTGGAATCATGACCTGAGCCAAAGGCAGACACTTAACTGACTGAGCCACTGAGGCACCATATGTTCTGTATTTTTTTATTTTATTTTATTTTATTTTATTTTATTTTATTTTATTTTATTTTATTTTATTTTATTTTATTTTATTTTATTTTATTTTATTTTATTTATTTTATTTTATTTTTTAAAGATTTTATTTATTCATGAGACACACACAGAGAGAGAGAAAGAGAGGCAGAGACACAGGCAGAGGGAGAAGCAGGCTCCATGCACGGAGCCCGACGTGGGACTCGATTCGGGGTCTCCAGGATCTGGGCCTAGGCTGAAGGCGGCACTAAACCACTGAGCCACCCGGGCTGTCCATGTTCTGCTTTTTATTTTTATTTTTTATTTTTTACTTCTTTTTAAAGATTTTATTTATTTATTCATGAAGGACACAGAGGAGAGAGACAGAGGCAGAGACATAGGCAGAGGAAGAAGCAGGCTCTGTGCAGGGAGCCTGATGCGGGACTTGATCCCGGGTCTCCAGGATCACACGGGCCGAAGGCAGGCATTAAAGTGCTGAGCCACTCAGGGATTCCCACCCATGTTCTGCTTTTTAAATGTGATGTTATATTAACATTTTCTTGCGATAAATTAGCCTTCAAAAACATTAAGACCATTACATTCTGTATTATCATTTTAGTCTTTGCCTTTTTGGAAAATAGATTTCTCTTTTTTTTATCATTAGAAATAATGTTGGGTTTGACATCTGTATACAAAAATCTTTGTTGATATCTGATTATTTCCTTAGACTACATTTATAGAAATAGGATTTGTTGGATTAAATAAAGTTAAAAAGTTTTGATATATTTTGGTAAAATGATGACAAGAGAGGTGGTGTTGGTTTATATGAAGGTATCTCGCCTCACCTTCATTAGTATTACTGTTTTATAGCTTGCTTCTTTGACTTGATAAGACTATTCATGATTATCTTTTTATTTATTTATTTATTTATTTTTATGATTATCTTTTTATACACCATCATTTCCAATAGCTGCATAATCTGTTATACGTATATAATTTAGCAACTTTTCAGTATTCTTTTTTTTTTTTTTTTTTTTTTTAATTTATGATAGTCACAGAGAGAGAGAGAGAGAGAGAGAGGCAGAGACACAGGCAGAGGGAGAAGCAGGCTCCATGCACCAGGAGCCCGACGTGGGATTCGATCCCGGTCTCCAGGATCGCGCCCTGGGCCAAAGGCAGGCGCCAAACCGCTGAGCCACCCAGGGATCCCCAACTTTTCAGTATTCTAAACAGTGTTATGCTAAACATCTTACATATATATATGTTGTGCTTTATTTTCTTGTATTTTCAAAAACTAGACGTGCTGAGTCAAAAGTTTGCATATTGTGAATTTTATGATATATTTATTGCCAAAGGTTGCAGACACCTTTACCCCACTGTGATTGAAAATGTCTGCTTTTCTGTGTTCATAACAATACCATGTATCCCAGGCTTCAAATGGTTACCAGTCTGATGGCAAATTTTGGTAGCATAGTTATTTTAATACATATATGTCACTAGTTACTAGTTATGTTAAGCCTATTTGAGTTTTAATTATGCTTCATTTTATTGTAAGAACTCTATAAATATTACTATCTTTTCTTAGATCTATGTGCAATATTTGAATTTTTATTTATTTATTTATTTATTTATTTAGTTAGTTAGTTAGTCAGTCAGTCATGAGAGACACACACAGAGAGAGAGGCAGAGATACCGGCAGAGGGAGAAGCGGGCTCCATGCAGGGAGCCCGATGTGGGACTTGATCCTGGCACTCCAGGACCACACCCTGGGCTGAAGGCTGCACTAAACTGCTGAGCCACCTGGGCTGCCCCAATATTTCAATTTGTGATTCATATTTTAACTTTATTTTTTAATTAAAAAATCTTTTTAATTTATTTGACAGAGAGAGAGAGAACACAAGCAGGGAGAGTGTCAATCAGAGGGAGAGGGAGATGCAGAGCCCCCACTGAGCAGAGTCTGGTGTGGGGCTTGATCCCAGGACCCTGAGATCATGACCTGAACCTAAGGCAGACACTTAAACAACTGAGTCACCCAGAGGCCCCTATATTTTAATTTTAAGATGTCTTTACATAGAGAAGTTATTACACGGGCACATTTTTCATTCTTTCCTGTCCCCACACTCAGTAAGTTTTCATTTAAAATGAATAGCACATCTGCATATATGGAAGGTTTTGGTCACCTTGTAAGTCAGAGAGGAAATTGGTGACGAGGTCCGAATATGGAAACTTTGACTTTTCCAGGACCTTTATATAGAATATTTTATTTTATTTTAAATGGGGAGGATTCTTAGCAGATATAGGATATATGGTCCCTGTTAACTGCAGGGCATTTCCAATATAGTGAGTCCACAGCTCTGGAGAGCTTACAGTGTCTCATCTTTTCTCTAACAGCCCTCTAAGAGTTTTTATTCTTGTTCGCACCTCCATCCTCCCACTCCTAGTGTTGTGTAATTGGCTAGTACATTTCTTTCTCAGTATCTCTGGGACCTGTTCTTTCCTCCATGTTTCTGTCCTTTACCTCCTATACTAGGTTCTTGTTGCCTGTTGCGTGCTTCTTCTTGTCTACCTATTACATGTTCCAGACAGTTTTCTCAAACATGTTTCCTTCTTACTGTTACTGGCCTATTCAGTAATCCATGAAACAAACAGTAAGTGAGAACTTACAGCCTTCAGTTTGAAGTGCCAGCTTGTCCATCTGCTTCGTCTTGTGTAGTAGAAAGAGGATGGACTTGGGCATCGTTCTGCTTACAAGTTCCTTGACTGCTCTATGAGGTCAGTATCCTCATCTGTAAAGTGAGAGCGGTGACACTTACCTTCCACCGTTTTGTGAGGACCGGATGAGACTGTTTCTGTGGAACACCTGGAACACCTGGCACACACGCAGCACGTGCCCCTGATGATTCCCATGCCTCCTGCCTTACCCTCTTTCTGTTGCCAGACTTCTTTCTTCGTGCTGGTGCCTAGACTGTCCTCTCAAAGGAAGGAAGCCATCCCGTTCCCGCTAGTTCGCCTGAATGTTTATTCATTCGTTTATTTCTGACTTTGCACAAACCGTTACTACCAACTCTCACCCTCCCTCTGATGGTATCCTTCTGCTGGTCTTCCAACTTCCAGAATTCAACTCAACACTCAATTCTGGAAAGTCCATCTTGATTAACCCCACCCAGCTTAACTATTATTTCTTGTGTTTTATTTCCTTAAATGTCAGAAGTTTGTGTTTCATTAATTAAAAGATGCTGTTTTGTCATTGTGGGATATGTTTCCCATTTATAAACATTTTTTTCCTCTTTTAATTTTTAGAATCTGATGTCCCAGCAGAACTCCAAGTATTAAAAGGACCCCTACAACAGCCGACTTTCCCTTTTGCAGTTGCAAACCAACTCTTGCTCGTCTCTTTGCTGGAGCACTTGAGCCATGTGCATGAACCAAACCCGCTCCGTTCAAGACAGGTGTTTAAATGTTAGTAAGAATAACTCTTGCTAAATTAACCTTGTAAAAATTCTATGTTGTTTGATGTGGGTCTGAAAAGCAGCTGATATATAAACATTTGAAATGAGTATTAATAGTTTGTATCCCTTGAATGCATTGGGAACTCCAAAAGATTAATAACCATGAAGTTGGCTGTATTTAACGAAAAAATAGTTGTTTTGTCTCTATAACATGATCATTCATATAATTTTTGAAGATTTATCATGGTTTAGTCAGTGAGCAGCCAAATGAACATCGTAAGTATTCATTCTGAGCTAGTTCTTGACCAGAGCCTTGAACCAGCTGCAGTCTATGTTGTTGAATAGGAGACTGTTTTCATCTACAGAGTACTTCTGACACCAAATGTGTGTTTTTTTTTTTCCCCCCATACTGACTAGTTTTCTGATACCAGCTGGGTGTCCTACAATTCAGTTCAATTCTGACACTGTCTACCTGAAGTTAATGTCAGATCCCACAGGCTAAGGCTCAGTCCCACAGACTGCCTTCATTTCAGATGCCGGTTGCAAGTAGTGGGTCCACCATGTCCTTAGGTTACCCATACTTGTGTCCGACCTGGCTGTAAATTGTTCACAATCAAGCGTCCACTCTTGCCCTCTCAGTTTTAATAATTTGCTGTAATAGCTCATAGTACTCAGGGAGACACTTGTGCTTCTGGATTTGTTATATAAGAGAGGATATGATGACCAATACAGGTGAACAGCCAGATAAAGAGGCACATGGGGCGAGGACCAGGGTACAGGAACTTCTGTTCCTATGGAGTTGGGTGCACCACTCTCCTGGTGTATGGAAATGCTCACCCAGAAGCTCTCTGAATCCCTTTTGAGGGGTTTTTATGGAGTCTTCATCATGGTGGCATGATCAATTATTAACTCCATCTCCAGCCCTTTTCTCCTTGGAGAATGGAGGGGTGGAGCTGAAAACTCTAAACTTCTAGTCATGGCTTGGTCTTTCTTGTGACAAGTCCCCCTTTGAAGTTCTCTTGGGGATCCCCACTCATCTCATTAGCATACAAAAAACACTGTTATTACTGGAGATTACAAGGGTCTTAGAAGTTCTTGTGTCAGGAACTAAAGTCAAAGACCAAATATTAGAACAAAAGATGCTCCTAGTACCCCCAGCCCTTGGGCAATCACAAGAATTTTAGAAACTATGTGAGTTTCAGGAAACCAGACCAAATATGTTTTTTATTATACCACAGTATTTGAAATGTTTATTTTTATTCCTGCCATATGTTACATATATGAAAAACTTGAGCATGCATAGACATGAGCAGAATTATGGATCATGTTGTTTTGGTCCAGCTCATTGAGAACATTATGGCCTCTTTAATAGCTCCAACCACAGATTCTAAGAATCTTTTACCAAAAAAGTCTTTCCAAGTCTTATTTAGTGTTAGAAATCCTCAAACGTAGAGCTACCTTTATGTGACCTTAGAGAGTAATATTTTAAAGGTAGATTGGTGTTTTGATGAAATTGATGGGACGTGGGAAATATACAAGTGTATAATACGGGTGTTCTTGTAGGTTCCAGAGCACAGGTAGCTGGGCATTATTGTATTGAGCTCATTGTATAGAAAAGCAGATTGTAATGACTTGGGTAGTAATCTGGCTCCTAATTAAAGCAAATCTGAATCTTGTTGATTTTAAGATATTTTTGGATTTCTTTGTAGGTGACTGAATTTTTATTTATTTGTTTACTTATGTAAATTATTTTACCCACTTTATTTAACCTAATTTTATATCATTAGAATTTTGTAACATATTCTTCCTAATTGTATTTTTGCTTATTCTTTTTAAAAAAGTTTTTAAAATGAATTTCAGTTAGTTAACACGTAGTGTATTATTAATTTTAGAGGTAGAGTTCTGTGATTCATCAGTCTTATACAAAACTCAGTGCTCATTACATCCTGTGCTCTCTTTAGTGACTGAACTTTTAAACAAAGTATATCTAAAATGTTTTTGATGTTATTCAACTAGTGGATAATCTAATGAAGTTACCCATATAGAAAGAATATTCTTGGATTCCCTCTGGCTCCTGTGTGTTGCCTGAGCTTACTCCACAGTAACACTACCAGGACCTTGCCCATTTATAATGGGTCACTATAGTATCAGGTGCCACGTAACATCTCTATTCCTCCTTAGGAGCCTACAGAGCTCTGTGGAGGGGGGGAGTGCCAAAATGCTAACCCCACAATTAACTACTTGTATGTTGCTAACAAGTCAGAGCTAACCAGCTACTGAAGAAAGTCCTCTGACATGTTTGGCTCCTGACCAGACTAGCATGCACCAGGCTTTGACCGACAGGTCACCTAAGACCTCTGGCCTAGTGCTCAAAAAAAAAAAAAAAAAAAAAAGAATATTCTCCATGGTATCTGTATTCCTTGAATAAATAAAAGCCAAGCACTTCTGTAGAAACTTCTTTTTCTGAGCAGCTTGGTGTTGTGACTTCAGATTTGACTTTCCCCTAGTATTTGGTCTGTGCACATCCCTTTGTACTCCTTGTTGGTTAGAGATCATCAGTCCACAGTTGAAAACAATAAGTCACTTTTGTTGTCAGTTCTAATCATGTTTTCACTGTTGCCTTTGTTCTTACTTCATTGCCTGTCAACAAAAGGTGATGTGTTTGAATGTTGGGAGACTAGTAAGTCTACATTTTTTTCTTGCCTTTTTAAAAACAGCTTTGTGCTTTACCAGCTGACCAGGCATGGTAAACAAATGACTTCTCTGTATCAAATAGGTAATTCTAGATGTGCCCCTGATCACCCAGAGTACTGAGTGTTCCTTCTGTATTGGAGGGTTAATCCCCAAATTATAATATGTATAAACATAACTCTTTTCTTACAGAGGTTTTTCTTTTTTTTTTTTTTCAAGATTTTGAGAGTGTGTGCGTGTATGCACACACACGATTGGGGGGAAGGGAGGGGCAGTGGGAGAGGGAGCTGCAGGCTCCCCATTGAGCAGGGAGCCCAACTTGGAGCTCCATCCCAGGACCCCAGGATCATGACCTGAGCCAAAGGCAGATGCTTAACTGACTTGAGCCATCCAGGTGCCCCACTTTTTTTTTTTTTTTTTTTAATAAAGGCTGTTGTTCTCTAGTCTCTTTAAAATTGCCATTTTATTGAAGGCCTTTCTGATTATGTCCATATTCTTTTTCTAGTGCTTTGCCAGACCTTTATCAAAATGGGGCTGCTGTCTTCTTTCACCTGTAGTGATGAGTTTAGCTCATTGAGGCTACATCACAACAGAGCTATTACTCATTTAATGAGATCTGCTAAAGAGAGAGTTCGTCAGGTAAGCACTAAAATACAAACTTTGTGTATGACAAAAGCATTTTAATTTCAGGAGAACTGTATTTTAAAGCATTATGAAATCCTAGTTATATGCAGGTTTATGAAAATGTTGACCTTAATTTGTTTATTCAACAAATATTTATTGAATGATTACTGTGTGCTAGGCTATGTTGTAGGAGCTGGGATTCAAGCAGCAAACAAAATAGACAACAGATAAAAGCACCTGCTCTCATGGAGCTTATTTTTAATTTTTTTTAGCTTATGTTCTGATGGGGGGGGGCAGTCAGCAATAGAAACCTAAAAATCTATTAAAAATAAAGGGAGTGTTGCATGGTGGTAAGTGTTAAGGAGAAACATAAAGTGGAGAAGGAGCTTAGAAAACGTGTGGCAGGGTGTCCAGTTACTGAAATCAGGAGCTGCAGTTGAGAGTACGAGCCATGCTCCAATCTGGAGGAAAGCATTGTAGGCAGGACAGTCGTTCCTGGGATAGCAGTGTGCTCGGTGTGTTTGGGAAGCTGCCCGGCAGCCATATGGCTGGAGGAGAGTAAGTAGGAGGAGCGTGTGGGAAAGGTAGGGAAGTGAAGGGCATTGGGATGGGCAGATGGTGGAGGATCTTGAGACCATCATAACATCTTTGGTTTTTAACTCAGAGTCAAGTGCGAAGCTTTACAGGATTTTGAGCCAAGGAATGAGGTGTTCTGATTTATATTTTAATGGATCACTGCAACTACTGTGTTGAGAATAGACGGAGGAAATGAAAGGCCAAGGCAGGGAGACAGGTGGTCACACAGGCAAGAGGTGATGGTGACTTGGATTGGGTGGTAGCAGTGGAGGTGTGAGAAGTGGTCTATTTCTGCATATATTTTGAAGGTGAAGTCAGAATTCTTTGCTGACAGAGCTCTTTGGTAAGTTCTCAGCCTTATCAGTGGATGGTAAGAATCTAGCTTTTTTAGTAGTGATCTTTTGGCTAAGACAAACATTTTCAATTGTAAACCTCTAGGTGATATTGAAAAAGCCAGAATGTTTTTCTTTTTTAAAGTATTATTTGAATATTTGGGATTATTAATGTGACATTGAATTTTGTTAGAGTCCTCATTCCATGAAATTTGCCTAAAATGCTTTTAAAAGGAATTTTCTGGTTTTAGGATCCTTGTGAAGATAATTCTCATACCCAGAAGATCAGGTACGTGTTAGATACATCCGTGATTGTACTGAAAGAAATTAAGGTTAAGAACTGATTCTGAATTAATCAGAAATTAGTTTTGGGGTTAAAAATAATGTAGTTAGGGTAGGTTATGAAAATTTTAAAAGCTTTATTCTCAGAAATTGATTACTGCTCTAAGATTTACTTTACTTCTCGTTCCCCTCCCCCTTATGCCACTCCCCCATTCTGTGTGGATTCCATAGGCCCTGCCCCTAATTCAGAGCACTGATACCCAGTCTCTGTCAGGGGAACAACACTGAATTTTGGCTATATGTAGGAAATGCTAGTTTAAAATCTGTAATTCATTAATAGTTTATCATTTAAAAAAATTTTTTTTAAAAATTTATTTATGATAGTCACACACAGAGAGATAGAGAGAGGCAGAGACACAGGCAGAGGGAGAAACAGGCTCCATGCACCGGGAGCCCGACGTGGGATTCGATCCCGGGTGTCCAGGATCGTGCCCTGGGCCAAAGGCAGGCGCTAAACCATTGCGCCACCCAGGGATCCCTAATAGTTTATCATTAAGAATTTTTTTAAAGAATTTATGTTTTAAAGGGAGAGAGTGTGTGCACATGGAAGCCCAAACAGGGGAGGAGCAGAGGGAGAGGGAGAAGCAGACTCCCTGCTGAGATCATGCCCTGAGCTGAAGACAAATGCTTAACTGACTGAGACACCCAGGTGCCCTCTCATTAAGAAATATAAGTAAATTTATTACTGAGCTCAGCTAATCAGCATGTTAGTTATCCTTAGGACTCCTGCTTTAAAACATTGATAATTCCTGGAGAGAAAGGGGATGGGGAAACTGGGTGACGGGCATTAAGGAGGGGCATGTGATGTGATGATCACTGGATGTTATATGCAACTGATGGATTATTGGAAACTACATCTGAAACTAATGATGTACCATGTTAGCTAATTGAATTAAAATAAATAATAAAACTGATAATTTCTAATTAGATACTAATTACTGGTAGTATACTTGATTATTTGATTAGCAATCCCTTTGTCATCTGTTTTTTCCCCTTGCTCTCTTTATTACCTGTCAATTTGCTTAGCAAATAGTTTTCTTCCTAGAGAATGAAAAATTTTGACTCCTTTTCAAATCACAACTTAGTGATTAGTAAGGTTTGACAGGTTAGTGATACGGTAGGCACATGGTTCTCTCATGCTTTAAAATTGATTGGTTGTTTGTATTTCACTTTTAGATCAAGGGAAATAGCCTTTGAAGCACAGACTTCACGTTACCTAAATGAATTTGAAGAGCTTGCTGTCTTAGGCAAAGGTGGATACGGAAGAGTGTACAAGGTTGTTTTCCACAGATCCCTTTTGATCTCCTACCCTGAATAAATGTGTTTTGAGAAGCTGTTCTCATGATGACTATTTAAAGTGCTCCAAGGGAAGTTCCTAGAAAGGATGTATATTTACTTTTCCTTAAAATTTGTCATTTATAAGGAAGTGGGCAGGTTTTAACTTTTTCCTAACCATGTTGGTGGTTTAGGCAGATTTTGGAAACCACATTGATTTACTTAAAAATATATCACTAAAGAAAGTTGTGCATTTGTATTTTGAGCTTCATGTGTTTTTTGTTTGTTTTTTTGTGGGGGGGGACTTTCCCATTTTTCAGACCTAGAGTCTCTAGGAGTTGGAGACTCAGTGCAGTTTGGAAGCTTCTAGTTGAACTGACTGGTCGACTTCCCTGACCATATTAAAGACCCTGGTCTTTCATTTAAATTCACCTTTTTAGCTAGTTTGGATCTTAAGCTCAGGTTGGACTAATTTGCTCCATTCAGTTGAATTTAATGGCACAAATACTTTTTCTTTTCTTCTACTTTTTAGGTCAGGAATAAATTAGATGGTCAGTATTATGCAATTAAAAAAATCCTGATTAATGGTGCAACTAAAACAGATTGTATGAAGGTATGATTTTTTTAAGTGTATTTATTTTAAGTAATTGAGTGGGTTCTTTTGAAAGAGTTATGTATGTGTGTATATTTGGCAAATATTAGGTGTTGTGGATCGCTAAGTTTACTAAGAGTGGGCTATAGAAAAGCAAACATCAAAACCAAATTTTTATTTGACTTAATTTTTAATAAAAAAATTTCTTTTTGAGAGAGCTTAAGAGAGTGAGAGTGTGAATGGGGTGCCGGGACAGCAGGAGAGAGAGACACAGAATCCCAGGTAGACTCCATGCTCAGCACAGAGTCCAATGTGGGGCTTGATCACCCAAGCTGAGATCAGGAGTTGGATGCTTAAGTGACTGAGCCACCCAGGTGCCTGTTGACTTAATTTTGAATAGACGCTTCTGACCACATTTCAGGATCATTGCTGGGGAAGTTAATCTTTAAAGAAAGTATACAATGTAGCTTGTTAGAAAAAATAGGAGCTCAGTTCAGGTTCTGGTCTTCCCCCTGACATGTTCTGTGGTCCTGGACAAATAAATGACCTAGTCTCTTGTCCTTGACATAGTGGTGACAGCAGGACTGGACTTGCTAGTAGTAGTATATGTGTGCTGAAGCAAGCTCTGGACTTACTGGAGGAATAAAATGAGAGAATGAATATAAATAGGCTCTGAAAAGTGTAAAGCATTAGATGCATATAAGTTATTTTGTTGCTGTAATAATTCCATTTGCCTCTCAGAAATATTCTGATTATTTTAATGTAGTTTAGATTCCTTGTTCAGTTGGATTTTTACCGTTTTGCTCTGGAACACGTAGCATTTTGATACCGTACACATTTAACAAGTTGTCAGTAAAAGCTGGATATAAGTGCGTTCGTTTCCTCTTTAGGTACTACGGGAAGTGAAGGTGCTGGCAGGCCTTCAGCATCCTAACATAGTAGGCTATCACACTGCTTGGATAGAACATGTTCACGTGACCCATGCACAAGGTAAGCAGTTATAGATGATATAGTTGAAGGCTTGGCCAACTGTGGCCTATCGGCCAAACCGGCCTGCCCCTGTTTTGGTGCATCCCCAAGCTGAGAGTATTTTCTTACATGTTTAAGTAGTTTAAAGAGGAATCAAAAGAATATTTTGTGAAAGCTATATGAAATCAAATTTCATGTCAGTGAATAAAGTGTGTTAGGATAGGACATAGGCTCATTCATTTGTGTATTGTCTGTGGCTGCTTTTGCACTACAACAGCTGAACTCAGTTATGGTGCAGAGTCCTTTGGGGCCCACAAAACCTGCAACAGTTACTCTCGGGCCCACTATGGAAAGTTTGCTCCCCTGGCATAGTTGAACTGGTCTGTTTCTATGGTTCCTAAAATGTGCCAGGCATTTGAATGACCTTGTTATATTGCATTTTGCCCGAAAGTATTAACATTTTTAGACTTGTGGTCTCCTTTGGTGTTATTTTAGCTCTGTCTTTGATCATACATTAGAAAGCTAGGCTGCCTGAAGATGTGTTATTTTTGTTTCCTTTTGCAGATCGAATTTCTATTCAGCTGCCATCTCTGGAAGTGATCTCTGACGAGGAGGGTGACAGGTATGTGAATAGGTGTGTAGTTTGACAAGTTAGGTATAACCTGTTCCCTGCACTGAGTTTTCTTTGTCTTTTTGATCATTTTCATTAGAAAATGATAAATAATTTCTTCCTCTCAAGTGTTTCCTGCTAGTGTTTTCAATAAATGCTGCTGCTAGAGAGATTTGATACCATTTGCTTCCAGTGTTTACCAGTGAGGTATATGTAGTTTTTTTTTTTTTAAGATTTATTTATTTATTCATGAGAGAGAGAGAGAGAGAGAGAGAGAGAGAGGCAGAGACACAGGCAGAGGGAGAAGAAGGCACCATGCAGAGAGCCTGACGTGGGACTCCATCCAGGGTCTCTAGGATCACACCCTGGGCTGCAGGCGGCGCTAAACCACTGCACCACCGGGGCTGCCCATATATGTAGGTTTGAAGGGACAGCTGAGTTATTCTTGATCTTTTTTTTTTTTTTTTTAAGATTTATTTATTTGTTTATGATAGACATAGAGAGAGAGAGAGAGGCAGAGACACAGGAGGAGGGAGAAGCAGGCTCCATGCCGGGAGCCTGACGCGGGACTTGATCCCGGGACTCCAGGATCACGCCCTGGGCCAAAGGCAGGCGCTAAACCGCTGAGCTACCCAGGGATCCCCTCTTGACCTTTTTTTTTTTTTTTTTTTTTTTTATGATAGTCACAGAGAGAGAGAGAGAGAGAGAGAGGCAGAGACACAGGCAGAGGGAGAAGCAGGCTCCATGCACCGGGAGCCTGATGTGGGATTCGATCCTGGGTCTCCAGGATCGCGCCCTAGGCCAAAGGCAGGCGCCAAACCGCTGCGCCACCCAGGGATCCCTCTTGATCTTTTTTTACATTGATTTTTATCTTTACTGTTTTTCCCCCCTCCAGAAATCAACATGTTAAAAATGATGAAAGTAACAGCTCATCCATTATCTTCGCCGAGTTCACCTCAGGAAAAGACAAATCCTTAGGAAAATCTGGCATTGAAAATCGGAATAATAGATTGGTGAACTACAGCACCAGTTTAATCCCCAGAGACACCAGTGAATTTGAATCACCCAGTTTTCTCCAAAGAAATGGTTTGGCTGATTTGCCTTCCAGCTCAATTATTGAACATCAGCTGCCACTTAGGCATCATTCCGACTTAGAAGAGAATTTCACATCCACTGGGGAATCTTCTGAAAACTTAAGTTTGTTGGGGCAGACAGAGGTAGATCACTTTACCAGAACCTACTGATGATTTGATGCTCAAATAGTTATGATGTGGAGGACCATGCCTAGGATGTGACCTCCCCCGTCCCCTCTATCCCTCACTCTTCATCTTTCTTTGTCAGTCTCTCCCCTCCTCGTCCCCCTGGCCTGTGGCCCTTGTGTTGGGTTTTGCCCTCCTTTACTTAATTTAATGCCTGCTAAGCCTTTTCTGGTTCTGTCTATATCTGATCATTTGTGCCCCCTGGAGTTGGAAACGTCGCTCACACATTTCTGTTGTGTGTTCGCCTCCTGCTATACAATATTTATGCATAAAGATCTTTTGTATTTTGGAACGTGACTTTAGGAGAGAGGGGAAGAGAGATCAGCAGGTCCATTTTCAGGACACTATCAATAAGGGTCACACCCATGTGCTAGTGAGACTGTCACATACTTTCACCAGTGTGGAGTCTTAGTGTTAAAAACCTTGAACGCTAACAGGGTCTCAGTATAATCTGGCATGCTGGGATTACAGAACTGTATGTGCTATCTGTATATGTGCACGCAGAACTAATTCTTACTGCGCAGGAGTATGTGGCTCTGTGCATGCACTTTTTAGGAGACAAAGCTTTGAACAGGGTCATCTGAGTACACAAGAGTTGGGTTTGAGGGACTTTTCATCAGAACCATTCTGTTACTCTGGACTACATGTGGGAAACTTTCCTTGGTGTCTAAATGAATGCACTATAGAGAGCTTAAATTTTGCTTGCCTCTTGTTTGAACAAATTATTTATGGACACAGCAAGGCCTCCAAAAATGTGCATCTACTTTGGGGTATACAGAGAGCAGTAGAGTGCCTGCCGCACAGCTGACCTCTTGATGCTGTGTCTTAGCTTTAGAAACTGGTTGTGTGGCAAGCCGACCCAGTCGTTTCAGTGCCACTGCCTTAGTGTCACATTCAGGAGCTTGTCCCATTCTGCAGCTGGGCCTCCCCCTGCCCACTCAGATTCTGACTCGCCGTTTTAGGCGTTCCTTTATTCCTCTGTCTCTTTCGCGAGACTTTGGGCTTCTCAGGCAGATGTGTGTTTGTCATCTCTTTCCTGAGCACTTAGCCCCCTGCTCTGCCTAGAGGAGGCAAGTGAGTATCTATTGACTAAATGAATAATGCGAGCAAGTCGTGCAAAGGTGGGAGCCAGCCGTGTCGTCCCCCAGGTGCAGTACCACTTGATGCTGCACATCCAGATGCAGCTGTGTGAGCTCTCCCTGTGGGACTGGATAGTGGAGAGAAACCAGCGGGGTCGGCAGTATGTGGATGAATCTGCATGTGAGTACCAGATGGATCTCTAAACACGGGGCTGGGAGGTGGAGACACAGGCGGATCTTCTGAAGTAGGAACTACCTCCAGGTGCTTTAGACTCAGGGAAAAAGTCACCTTTTTAAAACAAACAGTTGTGCTTATTTCAACATTCTCAAGAACATACAGGCATTTGGAAGTTAATTTTCTCTGAGATAGAGATACATTTATGGGTGTCTATGCAGTAATGTGCTAGAATTTAGGTTAATGATTGGGGCAGAAAAAGAATTTTTTTTTTAAGATTCTGTTTATTCATGAGAGACACATGCACAGAGAGAGAGAGGCAGAGACACAGGCAGAGGGAGAAGCAGGCTCCATGCAGGAAGCCCGATGCAGGACTCAATCCCCGGACCCGGGATCACACCCTGAGCCAAAGGCAGACGCTCAACTGCTGAGCCACCCAGGCGTTCCAAGAATTTTTAAGGGAGAAATTTTAAATATTTTATTTTTTAAGTCTGACAATGTGATACTCTTGCAAAAAGACACCTTTGAAGAAACTCTTATAGAAGGATAGGTGGTGAAAAGTTCGTCTTTCTTAAGACCCAGATCTCCTATCTTCCCCTGTAGATCTCTAACTACAGAAATACTCTGTTAGGTTAGTAATTTTTAAAACTATTTTAACACTGGTCCTCAGCTTGTACCACACATTAGAATCACCTGGGGAGCTTTAAAAAAAGATGTTGATAAGACAGAGTAAGAGAAAACAGGTGGAGAAAGCCAACCACCATGATGTTGTCTGGGGTGACTGTGGCTGGTATTCAAGGTCAGCATCAGCAATGAAAACTCTTCATATTGTGTGACCTTGAGAAGGCGTGATGAGAAGAGCATTGTATCTCTGGGTCTTTCTCCCCAGAACCCATAATGCTAGTCTAATTGTAAAAAAACATCAGACAAATCCCAACCTAGGTACCTTCTATGAATTACCTGACCAGTGCTTCTCAAAACTGTCAGGGTCCTCATAAACAGGAAAAGTGAGGAACTGTCACAGACCGCAGACCTGACAACTAATGTAATACGATATCCTGGATGGGATCCTAGAAAAGAGAAAGGACGATAGATAAAAACTAGGGAAGCCTGAATAAATGGTGAACTTGTCTCAATCTTGGTGCATTAACTGTGACAGGTGTACTATACCAGTATAAGTGTTAATGGGAAACTGGGTGGGGTGTAAGTGGGAACCATACTATGGCCTCAGTTGTTTTTTTTTTTTTTAAGATTTTATTTATTTATTCATGAGAGACAGAGAGAGGCAGAGACACAGGCAGAGGGAGAAGCAGGCTCCCTGCAGGGAGCCCAACGCGGGACTCGATCGTGGGTCCCCAGGATCATGCCCTGGGCCAAAGGCGTCGCTAAACCACTGAGCCACCCGGGCTGCCCCCCCCCTCCTTTTTTTTTAAAGGATGTTGTCAGGGACTGCACCAGGAATTTTTATATAACTGTTATGAGATAGGGCTTGATCTTTGGTAATTTTTTGGAAATTTTCTTGTTTCTAATGTGTAGCCAAAGTTGAAAATCACTATTCTGTGATCAAAACTGGTAATAAAAGTGACCTGGTTTTAAGTAAAGACTCAGCTAAATACTGATTATTAATCATTTGCTCTTCACACCTAATGACACTATAACTCTTTATTTGGTCTAAAATATAGGTCATTTAACCCACCCAAAATCTTAGCTTCCAGTGGAGGCAGAAACATAATGCCTCCTTCAGGCATCTCCTCGATGCCCCCTGCTGCTTCTCTGGTTTACTATGTAATCAAGACTTGCCATACTTTGTTCAGTTTGGTTGTGGCAAGTAATGGGTGGGGTATTTTCATTGCCCTGTAAAGTTTTATTCTTTGCTGCATGAGCATTGTAGTGCTGGCGCAGATGTCTCTATAAAAAAGAATAATGGTTTATTGAAGTCTTGTATGTAGTTGTTGATCTTTAAACTTCCATTTGGAAAGTAGGTCATGAGTCCTTCATGATATAGGAGATAAGTCTGACTTTCAGACATCCAGGACAATAAGCTTATGAAAACAGAGAGGGCAAGATAGGATACTGCTAGCATGATGCATATTTCTTTTAAAAGTATTTAAAAAGGTTTAACTTGGTAGTATTCCACCAATGTTACATACCTTCATATCTAGTACAGTTTTACAACAGTCATTCCCAGCAGTCCATGTGTGAGAGACCCAGGTTTGAATCCTGGCCCTTGCAGTCACTGGCGATAAGGTTTAGGACCATTCAGGTAACTGCTCTCAGACTGTCTCCTCTGCTGTGAAATTTGAGTGTGAGGATTGGAACACTCAGGGTAAGGGATGCATTGCCGAGGAACGGAGGAGGCTGTTCTCACCGGATCAGGTCCATATGTGGCATTGAGCCCTCGACAGAGACCCATTGTTTGGATATGGTAGGTGGTTACAGTGAGACACCTATTATAGACGGACCAAAGGAAAGTAGTTGTTCTGGGTGACTGTGAAAGTCCCAAAGCCCTCCATCTCTGCAGCAAATGGTCACTCCAGTGTGAGGGGCATGGTAGTGGCAGTACTTATAAGTAGCCCCCCTTGTGTTTACACACACACAGACACGTGAGAGTTTTCTGTCTTCTCAAGTTCTTGGCTAAGGACTTGAGGTCCCTGAGTTACATGCTAGCTGGTGCAAAAGGAGAAGGTGGTGCATAGGTGAGCTGCATAGCAAAGTAGGCTTGTCCAGGAAGAGAAGGGAGCATGTTGTATTTACATGTTATGTATTTACGGTTTAAAATGGCTGAGGAGACAAGAGCTAGTAAGTTCTTATTATGAGAGCACCAAATTTACTTAGCTGCAAGAATTTTTTTGCTTTAGCAGTTTTAGTCCTACAAAACTTTCCTACCCCCCCCCTTTTTTTTTTAAAGATTTATTTATTTATTCATGATAGACATAGGGAGAGAGAGAGAGAGAGAAAGGCAGACACACAGGCAGAGGGAGAAGCAGGCTCCATGCAGGGAGCCCGACACGAGTACGTGGGACTTGATCCCGGGACTCCAGGATCACACCCTGGGCCAAAGGCAGGCACTAAACCACTGAGCCACCCAGGGATCCCAAAACTTTTCTACCCTTAAAGTCTGTTGTATTATCATGTTAATAGATGAATGAAAACATTTGCTTTTTTCCCCTGTATACTTCATTTTTCATTCGTCAGTCATTTTTGGAAAATGCAGCATTCCAAATCTTCCCACATAATGGGAGCTCACTCTTTGAGCTAACATAATGTATCTTTTCTTAAAAATTTCATTATTTGTAAGTCTTTAATCCACAATAGGCTTAGGACACCAGATTTATTAGTGTTAAACCCCAGAGTGTCAGAAGTTTAAAGGAGATTTAAACCTAATTTAATCCAGCCATTTTATGCCTGAGAATGGTTTACACACTGATTAATACAGGGGCTCTGGGTGAACTTAGTGACACCAAATCTATTCACTAGGGCACTAGTTTGTGATGGTTTCTTTGTAAACTGAGATAGCTCTTGTTGCTTATATTTCACCATTTTGGAATATTGACTGTTGCAAATCTGAACTATGTTAATGTATTTAATGTGTTTAGAACTAGGTAACGTTTAGATGTTGATGAATAAAAAAGAGAAATAAAACTTCCTTTTTTATTTCAAGGTCCTTATGTCATGGCCAGTGTTGCAACAAAGATTTTTCAAGAACTGGTGGAAGGTGTATTTTACATACATAACATGGGAATCGTACACAGAGATCTGAAGGTAAGTGGGGAGGCTAGTTGAGGACGTGGTGTTGCTTCACTGAGTTAAATGAAATTATGTGTCCCCTTTCATTTACTTAGAGGGTTATCATTATTTTTGTATAAATCCTCATCCCATGAGTCTGGAACTTTTGATTGAATTTTAAGGCAGTGATCTTTGGGCATTTGAAAATTCTCTGTGGAGGATTAGTAGTGTGTTTCAGGTAGTGAGTATGCTCAGAGTACTCATATAGTAGATGATGTTAAATGTATTTAATGCTGTCAAAAATCCTCATGTTATAGCAGCCTTAGAGGTAAAATCTGTTTCTACAATTATGTATCTTAAAGGAAATTTAACATGGGAAATTTTTTTCTGCTATTTAAAAAATTATGATTATTCCGGTTTTTAATCTACAAAAGACCTTGTATCAAGAAAGAAAATAGATTTACTTCTTTGGCAGAAGAGTTTTAATTTGCTTATTTTTTGAACAAAGAAATTGTGGAAAATGTCTTTAAAGAAATATTTGGGAACAAAAAGTTAATGTGCAAATCATTTTATTTTTTGAAAAAAGTTTAAGAACCAGTTTGTACATCTGGGATGTACATGATGATGAGTTAAGTGTTTTCTGTGTATGAGTCTAGCCAGAAAATGCTGTGTGAGTTACTGAAATTCTGTGGCTGGTGAAACTTTGAAGTCCTATATCAAGAGGTAAGCTAAGTCATAATAACCATATAGTGAGTTCCAGATCTGCACTGGGAGAAGTTGCTTTAAGTGTTGTTTGTATTTCTCACCGTAAATATTTCTGATGTTTCTTTTACAGATGTCCTCTAGGGATAAGGGTTTTTGAGATAACTTTATTAGGTTTTCCCTTAAGAGGTGGAATTCTGGCAGCATGATTCCTGCAGGTAGAATCCCTTGGTTATTGGTTAGTCTTAAAGGATAAGAGCGGTAAAATAGCTTGGCGAGAAGCCCTGTGTCCCTGATGTTGGAACTTCGCTGGAGGTACATGTATATCGGAGACTCCCCGTTTCTTGTTAATATGTTAACGTTTGCTTCAAATTCAAGCAGGAGATTGATTATTGCCTCTCTGCCTCCAAAACATGCCTCATGGATAGCTGTTTGACCTTTATGGTCCCGGGCATTTACTTTGGCTCCATGAATTAGCAGCAAACGGATGCAGCTCACCCCTGCTGCCAGCAGTCGGCCGGCTTTGCTGGATGCGGTGCACACTGCCAGCTTGAGGGCTGTATTCCCTGTGGAGGAGACGGCACAGTTAACGTTTGCGCCACAGGCTATCAGCATTTCCATCATCTCCTTATTCAGGATGTTGGCAGCCATGTGAAGGGGTGTCATGCTGGATTCGTTAATGGCATTGACGTAGGCACCATTTTGGACTAAAATAGAGAGAACTGGATAGGTCCCATAGGTTATGGCCAGGTGAAGGGGTGAATGTTTGTTGCTATTGTCTACTTGAGCGTTGACTTGAGCTCCGTGTTCACACAAAATGCGGAGACACATCATAGCATTATTCTGAATGTCTGTCAGGATCCTTTGGATTCTGTTCCCCGGTTTTGTCCGTATGGTAGAAATGATTGGCCAGTGCAGTAACATCAGGTGAAGTGTGGTGAGGCCTCTTGTGTCCCTAGAATAGTTATTAATCGCAGATTATACTGTATTCACCATGGAAGCAGTTCTACACTAAGAATTAGTGCTTAAGAAGGTGACATTTATTGAAAGTACTTCCCCTCAACTACTTTAAAGAGGTGTTTGAAAATCTGTGTTTCTCGGGATATCACAGCATTTCGAGGGATGGGGTGGTTTGCATCACAGCATGGAGGGTCCTAGCTGTCTATAGCAGTTTCAGTTTTGTTTATTATAAACATCTGACTGCTCTACTAAAATTTGAAAATGATTTTCAGTTTGTGTATATTTATTTAGCGTAAGGCACCATGCTCGGGATATGGTAAAATAGCACAGAGTCCCTGCTTTTGCAGGGCTGATGGTCTAGCATAAAAGACATTAAACATACTTAAATAACTAGGTCAGTATTGCAAATGGGCAAAGTTCTAAGAGGTATGAGGCCCCACAGGGCCGGCTTGTGGTTGGAAGGGTTGGAAAGGGTGTACTGAGGAGTCCTGTGGAGGAGGAGGTACATTGGTGACATCCAGTCATGGAGGACTGGAAGAGCATCTGCAGAGCTAGGCAGGGCTCTATGGGGTGGGGGAGAGGGTCATTCGAGCCAGACAGGTCAAGGAGCAATTCTGGAGCATGTTGAGCATTTAGGGCTTTACTTTCTGTTAATGTTATGGGGGCAAGAAGTTGATTGTTTATACCATGTGATTCTTCCATTCATTAAGATAGTATTTATTGGCACATAGTGTCAGGCAGTCATTTAAGGTGGTGAAGATGTATTGGTGAATGAGATAATTTCTTTATCGTGAAGTGTATTCTTACAGTGGGTAGTAAAAAGAAAATCCATGGTCTATTTCTGTTTACTTATTTTCCATACCTAACTGAGGGTTTTAAACTAACTCCCTGAGGGCTGTGACCAGGACTTCATGTGTTTTCCACATCATCACTGCTGAGCACTTAATTCTCAGGATGCTTGAAGTGGGCAGACTGGTTTGTGTTCCTAGATTACTGCCAGTTTTTCAGAGTATCTCATCTAGTCAGTAAAGAAATTGGTTCATTCGAGACATGGTTATGGTATTTTGTAGTCCATAGCCCCCGAAGAATGGATGAGTCCAGACATGACTGGGGAGAGTAACATCTAAATCATGCATATCCTCATTTAGATCTGATTGCTGTTGAGTTAACTCACCTTACTTCTGGGTCAGCCCCATGTTCTAACAAACAAAGCAAACTTTGTGCCTTGCAGAATTCGACAGCCAGATGAATGGGGATGATGGACTGTGTCTGCTTTGAGGGAGAAAGCAGACTATGTTATAAGTAGCCCTGTGCAGTGAGAAGAAATCATTGTGTCAGCCTGCTATTCCAGAGGAAATAAGTGTATTTAGTTCCTCAAATGCGTTGAAGTTTTCTTTTTGACTATTTTAAAAGACCCCAAACTAGTGAGATTCTTATTATAAAATCTGTGTTTTACATAAATGCAAATTTACCAGTGCAGCAGAAATAACTTACATAAAGCTTTCGAAGCTGATTCTTGTGGAGAGCTCATAGTGTAAAATTAATGGTAAATGCAACTAAGTCACTGTGTCCTTAAATTAACCCACAGGGTGATTGACAAGTAGGTTTTATGGTTTTTAAGGCTTTGCCAAAGTCATAGTATCAGTAGTAAAACCTACATTTCCAGGGTTTCAAAGATAACACAGCATGTCTTCTATGATTAGCAGAGCTGTTTATGCCAGTTCTTAAAATACATATATACTAAGTAGTGACTTTTACAGCATAACTTCCTTTCTCAGGAAAGGATTTCCTTTCCTCAGAAAGGATAAGAGAAGAAGTCAGGGTAAAGGAGATGGTGACTTTTGGGAAAAAAAATTTTAAGGTAATAATCATTGTATAAAAATTTAGAAAATGAAAAGTCATACGTATAAAAGGGAAAGAATAATTCCTTCATACAGATATAATGGCCATTGGTGTATCTGAGAAGATGATGTTAATGTTCCGCCAACCAAGTGGTTTCTGGCCTTTCTGCATGTCAGCCTGCGAGTGTCACTGGGAAGGGAGGTGCATGGTGTGCGGAGTGAACTGTCCTGGGGTGGGCATGGTGGGGGCCGCCAGGAGCTCTGAGGACCTCAGTGGTGGGCCTCGCAAAGCAGCGTGACTTTTCCCGACAGGTGACAGAGCAGAGGTGGGGGGTACCTGGTTCAGAAGTACTCGGTAGCTGATGGAGTTGGCCAGGATGGTCATAGGCTGGTTGACTGGGTGGCTCCTCAGGAGCGCCTGGATTGCCGAGCGGTCCTCCCTCATGATGGCCTCATAGAGCCTGGTGTGGAGTGCCGCAGGTGGGCCTTCTTCTGGGGGCTTGGTGCCCTCTGCAGCCAGCTCCCTGCTGCCTCTCCTGGTTATGTTTCCCATGAGCAAAATGTAAGAGTGGGGACTTGGAAGTTCAGGGGACACTTGTGACAGAATTGATTTGTTGGAGTCTCATTATGATCCCTTCAGTTCCATTCTAGAATTGTTCTAGAGCAGTGAGAATTGTAGCTGTGAACATGATTTGTTTTTATCTTAGAGCGAACTATTTCAAGCTTTGTTCCCAGGTCCTACAGTGCCAAATAGAAGCATAGTGTTTTGGACTTGACTCAATCACAAAAACACACCCAAATTATCACCTTACACCTAAGGTTATTTCTGTGCTCTCTTCCATTCAGCTATTTAAAAAAAAAACAGAGCTTAAAGAAAAGAGCTAAAACAGGAATTTATACTGAAAGTCAAAAATTAAAATTACTACATCTAAAGTAAGAAAACCCAATTTTTAACCTAAATATATTTTATTTTTAATCTTTTTTAAGATTTTATTTATTTATTCACGATAGAGAGAGAGAGAGAGAGAGAGAGGCAGAGACACAGGCAGAGGGAGAAGCAGGCTCCATGTAGGGAGCCCGACGTGGGACTCGATCCCAGGACTCCAGGATCGCGCCGTAGGCCAAAGGCAGGCGCCAAACCTCTGTGCCACCCAGGAATCCCTTATTTTATTTTTTTAAAGATTTTATTTATTTATTCATGACAGACACAGAGAGAGAGAGGCAGAGACACAGGCAGAGGGAGAAGCAGCCCCATGCAGGGAACCTGACGTGGGACTCAATCCCAGGTCTCCAGGATTACACCCTGGGCTGAAGGTGGCACTAAACCTCTGAGCCACCTGGGCTGCCCTATGTTTTCATTTTGAGTGGCAATCCCCTCTTTGCCCAGTGTGGGTACAGGTTTTCAATGCCACAGGTTTAGTTCTATTGGGAGAAGTTTTGGGTTGGCCTCGGTTGCTTAAATAGAGCTAAATGGGTACCTTCATAGTGTGACCTAGTTGCCCCTAACTCTGGCTGACATAAAAGCGTCATCTAGGAGCTTCTAAAAAATATCAAAGTTTTCTCATTTAAAAAAAAAATCAGGGACGCCTGGGTGGCTTAGCGGTTGGGCGGCTACCTTCGGCTCAGGTCATGATCCCGGGATCCTTGATCGAGTCCTGTATCAGGCTCCTACGAAGAGCCTGCTTCTCCCCCTCTGCCTGTGTCTCTGCCTCTCTCTCTGTGTCTGTCATGAGTAAATAAATAAATCTTTAAAAAAAAATTTAAATAAAAAATAAATCAGTCTTTGACTTGTTGGAGGGGACAGTAGTTTTTAAAAGCCTCTTGGGGGATTCTGATGCCCAGTCAGGGCTGAGGAGCACTTGTGTACAAGGTGTGCTGTGTGTTAGTGGTTCTCAAACGTGGAGTAACATGGGGACTTAAATAATATTGCTGCCTATGTCCACACCCAATAATTCTGATTTTACTGGTCTGTGGCATGGCTTGAACATTGGTGGTTTTTTTCTTAAAGCTCCCTGATGATTCTAATGTGCAGCCTAGTTTTAGAACCACTGCTCTGATTTTTTATTTTTGAGGGGCTACTTGTCAGTTGTAAACTCTTAATGTCTACACATTTTTACTGTTTTAATAACACCAAGGAGTTCTGTTTTATTACAGCCAAGAAATATTTTTCTTCATGGCCCTGATCAGCAAGTAAAAATAGGAGACTTTGGTCTGGCCTGCACAGACATCATTCAAAAGAACACAGACTGGATCGGTAGAGATGGGAAGAGTAAGTTTATTCTAGTTCCTTTCTCTTGTTTCTTTCTTTCCCTTTCTTTCTTCTTTCTTTTTTCTTGGCATTAAGACAAAAAGAAACACGGTTGAACTTGTCAGTATTCAGAGAGACTCATAAAAACTTAATAGCAATAATGAGGTAAAGACAAAAAAGCAGCCATCGTTCCCTACACTGCCCTGTTTAGGCTCTATGTTCTGCAGTGTAGACAGTGTGAACTCTACCATGTTTTTTTAATGTTTGGCTCTTCAAATTACAGGGCCACCCACACACACTTCCAGAGTGGGTACTTGTCTATACGCTTCACCTGAGCAGTTGGAAGGATCCGACTATGACGCCAAGGTAGTATTTGCTGCTCTTCCCCCCTTTGCTGGACTTTCTCTGCTGTCATAAATAACAAAGAGCACAGTAAATGCAGTGTTATTTCTTGTGTAGAGGTGTCTTTGGAGATAACAGAATAGGGGAAGTTATCTGTTATGTCAAACTGCGGTTAACAGGAAACCTCAATTTTTACCTGAATCTGACTGGTTTACGGGCTACTTTACCACTTCTAAATCCGTGGGTGTCAGAAATTATTTTTGAAATGAGCTTTCCTCTTAAAATGTCACAATTCACCTCAGGAAGCTAGAATTTTTTTTTTTTTTTTAAATTTTTATTTATTTATGATAGTCACAGAGAGAGAGAGAGGCAGAGACACAGGCAGAGGGAGAAGCAGGCTCCATGCACCGGGAGCCCGATGTGGGATTCGATCCCGGGTCTCCAGGATCGCGCCCTGGACCAAAGGCAGGCGCCAAACCGCTGCGCCACCCAGGGATCCCCAGGAAGCTAGAATTTATAGAAGCCTTTTCAGTCTGCCTTTCTTCTGTTTTCATAAATACATGCTAAAAGTGCTCTGGGGAAGTATAGCACTTGACTCCCTTTGAAGAGTGAAGATATTGAAAAGTTTTAATTCATTTGGTTCCTTGAAGAAATTATTAAAGTAAATCCTTTCCTCAGGATAACAGCCTAGTACATTTTCTTCCTTTTGACGAATCATTCAGCTTTTTACAGACTGGGCATGAACTGCCAGGAAAAAAAATCCATAGCTCTTCCTCAAATCCTGTCTGGTAAAGACCTTTCTTAAGAGATGATTTCAGGAAAAGGAACAAATTTTTTAGTTTCTTAAACTCTACTAGATGCCTGTGTGTGGAGGTAGAGGGGAGACAAGGCAGGCCACAGGGAACCCAAGCCCTGGAACTGGCACCAGCATGTGTGAGCTCACATCTCTCGCTCAGGGTGCACCACGCCTGGATTTTCAGGGGAGTAGTGGGAGTTCTCCCTGACCCTTACCTGGTTGGCCATCCTTTGTGCCCGTGGATTCCCTTTGTGGTGTTGAAGAGATGGGATTGTGACCATATCAGCTCTCCCCAGGGCTGTAAATCCAGGTGGCAGACACCTGCCTCTGTGAGGGGGTAAGTTTGGCCACCATGTTCCCTGCATCATAGGGTCTATGAATTGTCCTGTCTTAGAAATCATCTTGTGTTTGAGAGGATGGTCATCTTGTGTTGGAGATGTTAGTCTCCCTTTGTGTTTCACTACTAAATTACCTCTCCCCTTCTTTTTCCAGTCAGATATGTACAGCTTGGGTGTGATCCTGCTAGAGCTCTTTCAGCCATTTGGAACAGAAATGGAGCGAGTACACATTTTAACAGGTTTAAGAAGTGGTCAGATACCTGACTCCCTCAGTAAGAGGTGTCCCGTGCAAGCCAAGTACATCCAGCACTTAACTAGAAGGAATGCATCTCAGAGACCATCTGCTCTTCAGCTGCTGCAAAGTGAACTTTTCCAAAATTCTGGAAATGTATGTAACATATTTCTTTTTTTCTTTTTTAAAGATTTTATTATTCATGAGAGAGGCAGAGACATAGGCAGAGGGAGAAGCACGCTCCCTGTGGGGAGCCTGATGTGGGACTCTGGGATCATGCCCTATGCCAAAGGCAGACACTCAACCACTGAGCCACCCAGGTGTCCCTCGTTTTTTCTTTTATAAAGTGATCTCTACACCTAAAATCACAACCCTGAGATCAAGAGTCACCTGCTCCACTGACTGAGCCAGCCAGGAGTTCTTGTATATATGTGTATTTTTAATACTGGGGAAAGTATGAAACTTAAAGTAGAATTTAAATTGTGAATCCAATTTCATGAGGAACAGTTGAGCTTAGAAAACGTTTATGGAAACCAGATTAAACTCATTCTCTGAGTTCTGAGTAGCACACTCTTCAGAGTCCAAGTAAGCAAGGTGACCAACTGTCTAAAAATTGCAATTATAGGCTCTACTTTCTAGCTTCATCTTGCTAAGTCAAAAGGCTTTGGTTTTCCAACTACGATATAACTTTTTATAAACATAACCTTTTATCTCCTAGTCAAAGGGGGCACATGCCAAAGGGTAAAAGGAGGAAATCTTGTGGGGAGCTGGAATGAGGGTGGCATAGACTGCCTCAGCCTGCGATCCTTTAGCATGCAAGTGTGTGATTCTGGTTTTCAGTCCTGTGATGTGGGATCGCCCTAGGGCAGTCCCTTCCTTCCTCTTTCCAGGCTGTAACCACAGTGCCAAGTACCATCTCCAGTCTACATGTACTAGAAACGTGATTCATCCATTCTGTTCCTCCAGAAACTTTCTAGGATTTATCAAAAGCTTATTCAAAGATGCATTCAGATTCTCTAGTTCTCTGCTGCCCCAAGCATGGTCCTTGCACCAGCAGCATCAGCGTTATCTGCTGGCTGCTGAGAAGTACAGGGCCTTGGGCTCCACTCCAGACATATCACATCACAATCTGCATTCAATAACATCCCCAAGTGGTTTACCTCTGGTGTGTGAACAGCATTGTGTTAGATGCATTGGTCCTCAGAGTACAGTCTCTAGGCCCTCCCGGCTGCTCTGACCTATTTAAGGAAGTCTGTGGGGAGAAGGGGCAGTAGTCATTCTGACGTACATAGTCTGGGACCTATTTGTGGTAAACTATTCCACTGTTTTATTTTCTGTTTAAGGCTAAGTTTCAGGTAAAATGGTGAATTTTACTAGCTTGAATAGTAAACAGGTAGGTATAGTACTTTTCTGAGTCTTTGGGAACAGCAGATGTGTTGATTAAATTTATCTCCCAGAGAAGGGATTTTCTAACCCCCAGTTATGTTAGCTATTAGAGACCGTAGTTAGGTGGCATTTATGGTATTTCTCTTGCTGAATTTATAAAATAGCCTATACATACCTATATAGAGAAAACTTGTACAAGCAGTCTGTGGTTTGTGTGGTTGTTGGTACAGGACTGTGAAAACGACCATGCTGAGATCAAACCACGCAAGGGGATCTTAGTAATTCATGGGAAGTTACGATTGTCCCATGACCCTTACAAATGTTTTCAAAACATTAAAACTCAGTTGCAGATGCACATGGAAACAAAGCAAGTTATAAAACTAGTATTTAGTGTACTATAATGAAGAATTAATGTGTTCAGGAATGGTTTGAATAGTGCCTACCTGCATCTCACCATAGAACTCCAGATATGGAGTGCCTTTTCTGTGCCTCGGTAAACTGTATACTCCTAAGCTTGGATCAGGGGCCAAGATTTCATCTTTTGGACTTTCGAAGTTGTGAGTGAGATAGCTCCCAGAGTTCTTCCAATGTGAATTTTGCTGGTATCACTTTCTCTGGGACATCTTCGTCCTTTTCCTCATTTATGTTAACTCCTCTCCTCCCAGTACTGGGGCTGCACACCGCATCTGTCTGGTGGTGGTGGGAGCAGCACCCCCATGGCTGCCTGTTTCTCCTCCAACATCATGTGGGTGCAATGATGCATCATGTGGGTGCAATGATGCATCATTACTTTGCATTTGCTCACCGCACTTCCATCTTTGTTGGCCAGTTTCATCTGTCAATTATTTTTTTTAATTTATTTATTTTATTTTTTATTTTTTATTTTTTTATTTTTTTTTTTATTTTTTTTTATTTTTTTATTTATTTATTTTTTTAACATTTTATTTATTTATTCATGATAGTCACAGAGAGAGAGAGAGAGAGAGGCAGAGACACAGGCAGAGGGAGAAGCAGGCTCCATGCACCGGGAGCCCGACGTGGGATTCGATCCCGGGCCTCCAGGATCGCGCCCTGGGCCAAAGGCAGGCGCCAAACCGCTGCGCCACCCAGGGATCCCTATTTTTTATTTTTTTAAAATTTATTTATGATAGTCACAGAGAGAGAGAGAGAGGCAGAGACATAGGCAGAGGGAGAAGCAGGCTCCATGCACCGGGAGCCCGACGTGGGATTCGATCCCGGGTCTCCAGGATTGCGCCCTGGGCCAAAGGCAGGCGCCAAACCACTGTGCCACCCAGGGATCCCCTCAATTATTTTTTTTAAATGTCATGTGGATTTATCACCAGTACACACGTGGCCAGGGTGTGGTGTGTGCAGGGACCAAAGTGGTGACTGGCCCCTGGTTGTGATGTGCATCGTGGGCTGAGGTGCTGACAGTGAGAGAACTGTGGTGACCTGACGCTGGTGCTGCTTCACTAGCTGCAGTGATTGGAATTCAGGCATACCATGCCAAGGGAGGTATGCCTGTATATTTAAAGTGGAAGAGGCCATTTTAATAGAACTTAAAATTTTCTCTTGATAGGTTAACCTCACCCTACAGATGAAAATACTAGAGCAAGAAAAAGAAATCGAAGAACTAAAGAAGCAGCTGAGTCTCCTTTCTCAGGACAAAGGGGCCAAGGATGATATGAAGGATGGGACTGTGCCCGTCCTGCCTTAATTAAGCTCTGTAAATGTGAATGTGGACTTCTAATTTTTTAAATTGTCAACTGGAATGTACATTTCAGTCTTTGTTAGGGTATAGATGATATAATTGTATCTAGTGACCCTGTACAAGACTTATTAAAGTTGTAGAAGTTCCCTCAAATCGCTATTTCCTAAAAGGAATTGTTATGATCCAGCACTTTGAACGAAGCTGCTCTAAACTAAACCTATTTTGCCTTTTCCTTTCTCCTGTCCCACAAACTCCTAATTTTTAATATTACTGTCTGTCCTGTCTCCGGAAGGAGCGATTTAGACAGTATCCTCCATTCTTTCTCCTTTGAACTCTGCCTGTTGACCATCCAGTCCTCCTCTAGAATGTTTTACCTCACAGATTGAGGTATGCACCCCTGCACCATCACAGCCAAGCCCAGGCCTGCACGATGGCTGGACTGTTCGTTTTGATGGCTGCCAGTCTTCCTCACCCTTCCACGATGCTGCTGCCAGTTAGTTACCAGAAGGACATCTGATCAGTTCACTCCCTGGCTCAGAAGCTCCTGCTGGCTCCCTGCTGCCTCTAAGATGCAACTTTAGCTTCCTAGCATCATCATCCAACCTCTTTCTGTTCACCTTCAGCTTGGTGTCACTCCAAAAATCATGCCCTTTCTAAGCCTTGTGCTGCTTGCATCCAAATCATCTAAATCATCTCAAAGTAGCTCTGGTAGGAGTTCCTGCTTTCCCCCTGGTACTGTTGTGTGTTTCCATGGCGTTGCCCTTTATTTAGCACTCGACTCCCCACCAAGCTATGTTTTCCAAAGGCCCCGATGGAGTATGTTCATTTTTGTATCTCAAAAAAATGCCTGCCACATAGCTGGGAGTTGTCATGGTACATGGCACGTGATGTGGCTGAATTTTAAAATAAAATGAAAACCCACAAATTATTTGATGCCTTTATTGATTCTAGGCAACTGGCCCAGATAGACCGATTTTAGTACAAGTTCCTTTACCCACAATACACGTGAAACAGCACCATTCTTGAAGTCAACCTTTTACAGTTATTAAACTTCACTTAAGGAGCTTGAGGGCAGTGTTGAAAGGGGCCAGGTTCTCACATGCCCTCATCCACTTCTGCACATTGGCTGGCACTGTCACATTGCAGCTTCCCGTCTGCTGGAGCACAGACCATAACACAACATCTGCCACAGTGAGTTCATTCCCAACAAGCCAGGGGCTCTTCCCAAGAGCAGAGTTCATGGAGCGGAACACAGCAGCTTTTTCTTTACTGCTTCCCTCTTTCAGCTGAAAGATAGCTATATCTACCCAGCTATCTATGAGGGTCAAATTTACAGCATTCTGCTTCTGGCCAAACAGAGAGAACAAAAAACGTGCAATGTTCCCTTCTCCTTCGATGGGACACATTGTTTGGACGCTGAACTTCATCTGAGTCTTCGGTACTGGAAGGGAAAAAGCACACCATGTAACAAGAGCCCCCTGCCACCCAGAGGAAGTGCTTGAGCAACAGGGAGAGGGGAGTCTCTAATTAACTGGAAACTGGTGGCAAGGGAAAGTATTTTCAATATCACATTTGTCTGTCTCCAAAACGTGTATGATTCAAGAAAGTTTAAACCAGATGTTTACAGAATGCAAACTCTTTACGTTAAAAAAAAGTAACCATTTCTGGTATTTGATTATAACCATTCTCAAGCTAGAAGGGTGACCTCAGACCATCTATTCTAAGCCCTGTGCCGGAGAATTTGCAGGATGAGGGCTGGAAACCAGGAGTCCCACCTCCCAAGCTGGGAACTCAGTCTACCCTCACAATGGCTCTTTACGTGGAGCTGGAGTAGCTAAGGTGTTCCTGGATGAATGGTGCTAACACACTACCCCCTGGGATAAATGTAACCAGGAGAGGCATACAGCAGCAGATGATGAAGAAAGGACAGCCTGCCACCTTTTTCAGGCCTTTTGAAAAGGTAACATCGATGTCCCTGTGATAAGTTTAGAAATGTGAGGTGAAGATGGCTAGGAGAGCCCTTACCTTCCTGCTCTAGCTGCCCAGCAGGATCCCCCCAAACCGCTCTCGGAGACCCTAACCTTTCTGGAGGAAGGAGGGCATCTTTGCATCAAGGTTTATCTGTGCTCCTTTTCCAGAACTACCCCATGTGCTTGCTAAACTTCAGGGAATTTGACTGACAGCAAGTAGCTGAAGAACGTCATGGTCCTGGCCCCTTGATGCATCTGATTAAAGTCACAGGGCACGCCTCATTCCAGAGTGTACGAACCCAGCCCAGTGCCCTCTGCTTACCATTCTTCCAAATCAGAGTAAAACCCAGCTGATATTCGTGACGGGGCTGGTTTTTAGTCTGCTCGCCAAAGCACTTGAGGAGGTTTTCTGGCACGCTTTTGACTGCAGAGTGTGTGTGGACGGTGGACAGGACCCTGTAGTGGTCACACAGCAGCCTGTGCAGCACGAGCAGGGACAGGGGAGGGGAGGCGGGGTTTGCATTGATCACGATGTCTTTCAGAGCCCCGTAATCCTGAGGGAGAAAACCCAAACAGTAACATAGACATTTAAGTGTGTGGACTTGTACCTGGTGCTGTTCATAGGGCCTAAGCAGGGTTATTTAACTAAATCTTCAACTTCCATGAAGACAGTCCCACTATCACCCCATCTCACAGCTGAGGAAGCTCGTCCTGGGGAGGCAATAACCTGGCTGAGCTCACGGAACTCAGTGAGAAGTGGAACAGTGATGCAAACCCACTCCAACCCCTCAACCTCTGCCCTGCTGGCCCCCAACAACTATAGGGTTGACTTCATTGTGAAGTTACTAAAACAACACATTAAGAATGATACTACCTGTTCCTAAGTTATTTAAAAATAATAAAAAAAAAAATCACACATGCAAGCACTCTACCAAATCTTTCCAATACCTGACCACCGGACAGGATAGTTTCTATGTCAATTGGTGTGTGAGTTACAGGTCAGTGAAGAGTCCCCTCAATAAAGGCCTTGGCTCAAAATGTCATTGATGATGACAAGCAGGCAACATCTAAAAAACTAAGTATTAACTAAAGGGCTAAAACATACTGCCTTTTTCTTTTTTAGATGCAGACTTTATTTTATATGTTCACTCTTAATAACGAACAAACTCCTGTAATACAATGGAGGCAAAATTCAAATTCCTTGGATTTCTGTATGCAGCCTACCACAATCTGGCTAAGAGTCCTACCACTCCTCCCCGAAGCCCATCACATCAACCTGTGATAAATGCTTTGCAATCCTCTGAGCATAGCACCACTTGATGCTGTGCCTTCTGAGGTATCAAAATTCATCATAAGCACCATGTGCCTCAGCAAGGCTTCCCAGCCTCCAGACACTGCCATAGCTGTACGGTATCATTGACTCTTCATCTAGACTGGCTCCCTGGGGGGTCTGGCCAGGTCTATAGGTCCTTGGTGTGGGCAAATGTACTCAACAATCCAAGAACCTGAGTGCAGAGGAACCGAAGTCACCTGGGAGACACTGCAACCTCGCCTCCCCATTAAGGCTTCATGCAGTACCACTTCTACCACCAATTCCAGAGGACAGTATTAGCAGGGATTCCTGGGACAAACCCTTTTATACTGTCAATAAATACCACTTAGAAATAAGACCTTCTTTTTTGCATGTCAGCCGGTCACCTACATTTCCTGAAGCTCTTTAAAGGTAGCAGATGCAACTTAATTCTAAGACTGCAAACAATGTAGCAAAAGACATTTGCCTCATGAGACTGTGCCTGGGTGACCAAAGCTCTGAATTTCAGGCTACTTTCAGAGTCAGGATGGACTTGCTGAACCTGAGAAGCACCAAGCTGACACAGGTGTGTTTCTCTAGGCTTGGAAAATTGCTGGAGTGACATCCTACCTCTCGCCTGCATCCCACACTGCCTGGAATGGTAGGGACCTGTAACTTAACTCCTATCACTGCCTACAGATCCTCTTAGCTCTTCTCCACCAGGTCTGACAAGTCAAGTGGCTTTAGAACTTGCTTTGGCTTCACTCATAGCTCACGAATCTGTTCTGTGGTAAGGCACAATCATTTAGGGGAGGAAAAAAGAACATGACCTTTGTATTGCCTTTGAAAACTAGAAAACCAAAGCTTGAATCACATGAGCACAATTTTCCAGCACAAACCACCACCTAGGACGCTGATGTTCTTTAGCTCTCCAGATGAACTCACCTTTCCGAGCACCGAATTTAAATCCAATGTGCCGGTCGAGAAAGCAGCAGGCTCATCAGCCTGGATTATGTTGGTTACATCCACATCTGCATCTGGTGTCTGAATCATCTTGGAGAGGCCATCAACTGCAGCTTTCAATTCGTACAGACGTTTTAAGATATCATCTTGGCGGGACTCGAGAGCTTGGAGAGATGGGTCAGACTCTTCCTAAACAAACCAACACCAGAATGTTAATTTCCTCTAACATCACAGCAGTGTTTCAATTTGATTACTTTTCTTCTACTGGGTTCCATGAATTTATCAACCCCTCCCCCCCAACTGTGAGAAGACATTAAAATGAAGAAGCAGAACCATCTCGTTTTTCCCATAGTCCAATAGGTCCTGCAAAGTGATCCACAAATGCTTTAAAACAAAAAACATGATCAAAAGCCATTTCGAAATTGTAGGACTCCTAGTTCAGGTAATCTATGAACAGAGGATGGAAAATGAACACAAACAGGGATGCCTGGGTGGCTCAGCAGTTGAGCATCTGGCTTCAGCTCAGGTCGTGATCCCAGAGTCCCACATCATGCTTCCTTGCAGGGAGTCTTCTCCCTCTGCCTGTGTCTCTGCCTCTGTGTCTCTCATGAATAAATAAACAAAATATTTTAAAAAAAATGAACTCAAATAATTGTTCTTTATTTTTAATGTCAAATCAGTTCACATTACTTTGCTTATTTAACAAAGAGAAAAAGATGGGGAAGTGCAATGAGAATGTAACTCAGCAATTTATACTAATAGAAAGGAAAATGAAAGGTATGTCCGTGGAGTCAGTTGATCATTTCCCCGCCCCATTCTCAAGGGGATACTGGCACTCTTATCTTAGAATCATCCAGATCATTTTCACTGCTGAAACGTAAAACTTCCTAAGTATGGAATGCTTACGTCCTTAGTTCAATGAATCTTTGCATCTTTCTTGCCTGTTATAGTGACTGCAACACAGTAAGTAACCAATAACATCTACTGAGGAAGCAATCTCAAATCTCTACAGACTTACTTTAAAAAGCATTAACAATGGGGCAGCCCGGGTGGCTCAGCAGTTTAGTGCCGCCTTCAGCTCAGGGCCTGATCCTGGAGACCCAGGATTGAGTCCCACATCAGGCTCCCTGCATGGAACCTGCTTCTCCCTCTGCCTGTGTCTCTGCCTCTCTCTCTGTATCTTTCATGAATGAATAAATAAAATCTTTAAAAAGAAAAAAGCAATAAGAACCCTCTTAATAAAGTCACACTGTATAACCCATTTCCAGATTCATAAGCTCTTATAAAGGATAATCCATTTTGAGCACAAAGAATGTGTTAAGAAGAAAATGCTCATAACCAGACAAAACAATCCATGTGGCAAGGACCAGGACTATAAATATGCACTCATGATACATTGTATTTGTATGCTGGTAAGCCTCACTTTCTTGGGAACTTTTTTTCCTCCCATAGTCACTGGTAACACTGCCCTCTCACAGATTGAATTCATCACCAGATGCTGTTCATTTTCTGGAATCCACTGGTTTCTAAGCTTGCCTCGGCTGTCGCTGCCCAAGTTCAAGACACCACTTTCACTTGGCCTGTGTCCACCTTGTTCCCACTGTGGTCATCCCTCCAATTCATCCCTAAGATGGCAGCCAGAGATTATAACAAATGTCAACTCCATTACCCCACCTCTGTGTTAACTTCTAAGGCTTTAGCTAAAAATCAAAGCCCTGAACCTGCTTAAGAAATAGCTCATATGACCTGTCCTCTGGCTACCTCCTCTCACATATGGCTCCCCTGTGCTGTCCTTTGGGTCCCTAAACACACCATGCCCCCACCTGCCACACAGCTTTTGTTTATTCTTTTCTCTCTATCTGGGACACTTCTCCATCTTCTCCAAGAGCCTCATCTGCATTTTCTCATCTCTGCTAGCCTGGCTCTTGTTTTTGATCAAACAGCAAAGATATGTAAGATGACTGATCTGTGGGTAAAGAGGTATAAAGACTTGAGTGCACCAATTAAACAATTATGTTTTGATGGAAATAAGTGAATGCAAGGTGTGTGATGAATAGGGCTACTAGTGTGTAATATCCTTCCATTCCTCAATGATAGTCCTCAAGTAGCATTCCAATCACTTCCAACCAGCCTGATTTGTGCATTGTGTGTGTGCATTACCTTGCTCAATTCTACAAGTGGCAGGAAGCTCCCTGATAAACCAGGGCAAAGAAGCACCTACTGGATTCCATGTCCCGGTCAACAGAGTAAACAGTGCCTGAAACAAATAGTACATTCGTAATGTGTCCTGTGACTGGAAGCCCAGCACAGGCTGGTATCACTCCTCTGGATGTGAGGAATGAGGAAATACTCAAGATCTGCTTTACCTGTACCTTTAACCTTGTTTGTTGGCTTGTTTTCCTGTTGAGATGAGATTGTGACATGGCACATGTCTATCCATTTGTTTTATATGTATTTTAGAAGCAGTTTATTCTTTCTGCTGCTCCTATTTGCCTTTAATATGCTTGATTTCTAATTATCGGTCTATATTATTATGATCTGCTAATCAAGAGGATCTAGGTGTCTTATAAGTTAGAAGTTCACAGCTGAAAGTCCAAGGAAGTTAGCAGCACACCAAAAAAAAAAAAAGACTTGATCTCAAATGAGCTGTGACACTTCCAACTCTGAGTCTGGGTTTTCTTTTCAGTTCAGTGGGACTGTCCAGTTGAGCCACACTGGATCATGGTGCTATTTCCATCTTAGCTCTCTGGTGAGACAATTGTGTCCTTGTTTTCCAACTAACCCAACCGTTTGCCTTCCCATATAGGCAGAAGGCTATTAAGAGAAAGTGAAGGAGGAGCGCATGGTTGGCGCAGCCAGTTAAGCCTCCTGGATTCTTGATCTTGGCTCAGGTCATGATCTACAGAGTTGTGAGTTGAAGCCCTGAATTGAGCTCCACACGGGGCCTGGAGCCTACTTAAAGTGAAGGATAACACTCCATGGGAAAATGGACTATAAAAGTTACCCGTTCACTCATCTTCAGCCCGAATGGACAGAAGGTTTCTCTTGCTGGAAACCTAAGATGGGTATCTGCTGCCAACAAAAAACCCGAAAGGCCTGGGCAGACGCTTTACAAGAGAGTGTGCCAAAATGGCCAGCCAACACGACAAGGCGATCCGCTGATGTAGAAGTCTGAAAAACCTGAGCTAAAAACCACATCAAGCTCCCACGGTCCACCCACCTGCTCTGGGGAGGGTGCAAGAACCAGGAATTCAGTGCTCACGGCCCAGGCACACACACCTGCACACAGGCCGCTCCGGAAAGCGGTTTACCTAGCCCAAAGGATGACAGTCCACCTCCCCTCCCCAGCGCCGGTGCACACCCCAGGCCTGCTCATGCACAGGTGCGCCTGCCCACCGCAGCACCGATGCAGACCCGCCCCTCCGCGCACAGCAGCGAAGCTCAACCGCCCCGCCCCGCCGACGCCACGGGAGCCAGGTCAGGGGGAGGCAGCCCCACACAGCAGGGTGCAGACAACGTCCTGTTACCCTAAGTAGCAGCGGTGACAGCGAGGATCGCTTTAGAATTCCTAAAAATGAGCATTTACGTGCTGCTCATATTTCTGTGGCCACAATCTGGTAGCAAAAAAGCTTTAGGAGCCGTAAGCGGAAAACGAAATAGATACAAGAGGAATAGAACTTTTAATAGACACAACTGGAACGCGAAACTGGCGGAAGCATGATAGCGGGGGCGGGGGAGGGGGGCAGGCGGCCAGGTCTGACCCCAGGCCCACGGTCCTTCAACCCCGACGACCCGGCCACGGCGCCTGCGCCCTGGGCAGAAGGCGGGCCGATGAGAGTAAGCGCCTGCGCACTGCAGGAAGGCGGGCGGATGAAACTAAGCGCCTGCGCACTAGACGGGGTGGAAAAATGTACACTCAGGACGAGTGGGGGCGGGGCGGGGCCGCACGCTCCTACCTGCACGTGGCCTGCGTCCGGCGCGGGGCTGCCTGTCCTGCCGTGCACGTTGGGGAGCCGGTACATGCAGGTGGGAAGCTCTACACGGAGTGATGCGCTGCCCCCATGATAGGGCTTTACCTGGTACATTGGCATCGTGGGAGCCAAAAGACGGAACGTGGCAAGTGGGGGGCACGGACGCTTAAAAACCGCCCGAGACCACGAGAGACCGCGACCACCTCCTTTCCGCTCCGGCTGCGGCCGTTCAGGAAAGCGCAGTCCGTGCGGTCTGATTGGCCCACGTGCTTTGGACGTCGCGGCCTCGACTCTTTACACAACCAATCGGCAAGAAGGAGGGGTGGGAAGCGTCGGCTGCCCCATCCGGAAGGGGCGGGGCACAGTCCCGGAAGCAACCAATGGGAGGCAGGGAGGCGGAGCCTCCGTGGGAGCGGCGGCGGGAACTGTCCCGAGTCCAGGAGGCGGGTCGGGTTCTGGATCCATGGAGCGAGCCGAAGGGCCGAGGTGAGCGGTGCGTGCGGTGTCCCTTCGCGGTCGCCGTTCCTGAGGCCCACGGCGTTCCAGACTCCATGAAGGGAGGGGAGGGAGACCGCGGTGCTAGGCGAGCCCGCGCGGGGGCCCTTTGGGGGGACACTGTGCGGTCGAGGTCGTCGCGGGGATCCGGCCCGCTCTCCAGACAGCGCGACATCCCCAGAGAATGAATTCATTTCCCTTCTACCTGGTTTCTCACTCTTTTCTTTCTTTCTTTCTCTCTTTCTTTCTTTCTTTCTTTCTCTTTCAAAATTGATGTTATTTTGGGGAAGCTTCAAGGCACATGCTAATTTGCATAGCAGCACAGGTTTTAGAAAAGCAGAACTTTTGGATCTCCTTGAGTGTGTCATTTCTGGCTAATAACCCGATTCGGAGGGAGTTTCAGGGTCCTGAACCCCAGGTCACTGTCCGGGTTTCAGTGTCTCATCCCCCGTGCTCAAAATAAGTATCCGAAGTGAATTGGCAGCTTGGGGTGTGTTCCCAAATAAAGTGTCAGAAAAACTTCTTTCCACTTTATGTTGTCATCTGGGGTTTTCATATTTAAGAGAAACCCGAGTGAAATTTTTTTGCAAGGTGGAACAAAGAGTAAAGATGTTGCTTGTTTTACAAGGGCTTACTGAGGGTCTGCTATGTGTTAGAAGTTGTGGGAGAGGACCCAAAGATTTCTCTCTCAGGGAGGCGCCTGGGTTCTGTTATACCCACATTATCAGTTAAGACCCTTACAAGAAATTGCTAAACTAACGGACGCCAAGGAATACGTTCTTGGGATGAGCAGGAGTTTGCCAGGCAGAGGAGGAAGAGGGGAACGATTTAGACCTGTATAGACAACGTGCAGTGTTTAAATTTATTTATCTATGTATCTATGATAGTCACACAGAGAGAGAGAGGCAGAGGCACAGGCAGAGGGAGAAGCAGGCTCCATGCACCGGGAGCCCGTCGTGGGACTCGATCCTGGGTCTCCAGGATCACGCCCTGGACCGAAGGCGGCGCCAAACCGCTGGGCCACCCAGGGATCCCCAACGTGCAATGTTTAAAAGAGCTTGTGATATTCAGGAAACAGTTTGCTATGACTAGAACATAGGGGAATTGGTGAACAGAGGATTGCAGAGAATGAGAGAAAAGTAGACTGGGATCCAGTTTTTCACATGACTAGATTTTCAGATAGCAAACAGTGGGATGCTAGTAGATTTTTTCCCCCCTAAAGCTTGTTTAATTAAATTAAGCAATTATGTAAATTAAGTAGCTTTTTTTTGGTGGTAGCGGAGGGTGGATTGGAACAGGGAGAAAGTAGAAGCAAATTGGTTGCAAAACTCTTTAAGTAGGTACATCAAGAATTTTGGTTGTTTTTACTAAGGCAGCAGCTGGCAGCCTGGATTTGGAGGGGAGATTCAAAGGCTCCTGTGGAAATGGTTATATAATGGGTACTTAGTTCCTTTTTTTTTTTTTTTTTAAGATTTTATTTATTTATTCACAAGACACAGAGAGAGAGAGGCTGACATAGACAGAGAGAGCAGCACGCTCCCTGCTGGGAGCCTGCTGCAAGACTCCATCCCAGGATCCTGGGATCATGATCTGAGCGAAAGGCAGATGCTCAACCACTGAGCCACCCAGTTTCTAAGATGGCTTTTTATTTTCACATAAACACTGTATTTCCCACCATACTGTTGGGTTTTCAAAACGTGTGAGAAGTGTTGCTTTCACTTTTCAGAAGAAGATCCCATTGTCGCCAAAGATTATTTACCCATAGGTTGAATAGTACATGTGTCTCCTCCATGTAGATCCCAGTATAATTAAATTTCTAAATATCCATTGCATTGAAGTATCTATTCAGAAGATTTTTACAGATGTATAAGGGTTGTAGGTCAGCATTTATATTTATGAGTGTAATCAGTGGATTCATGAATATAATAAATGAATACATCAGACCCATTAGCTCTTAACAGAAGTGAATCATTTACTGCAGTTAAAACCAGGATGAAAATACATAAATGTATACTCGCTTTGTTTCTTGTAACTGATGTCTTTAGTACAGAACTTGCTAAGGCCATCAAACCTATCGATCGGAAGTCAGTCCATCAGATTTGTTCTGGACAAGTGGTACTGAGTCTAAGTACTGCTGTGAAGGAGTTGGTAGAAAATAGTGTGGATGCTGGAGCCACTAATATTGGTAAGTTTGGGAGAGTTTTAAGCCCCAGGGAACCCTCACTTTATACTATTTTATTCAAGAAACACTCATGATTGTAATGAGACAATCAAATGTAGATATACTGAGAAATTTTAGCTTTTAAACTTAATCATCTCTTATGTACCTAATACTTAGGTAAGTAGTAGTAATGATAAAAGCAGTTAACTTTTATTGTGTTTTTACTAATGTGCTTCACAGGTATTTTTCATCTGCAGAACAACCTTATGAGATAGGAGTTATCATTATTGTTGTTATTATATCTGTTTTACAAATAAGAAAATGCAGGCATGGGAATTTACTTTTTTTGAGGTTATAAAGCTAAGATCATATTTATGATCCCAGGAAGTCTGATTCCAGAGCCTATTCTCTTTAATGACTATGTTAAAATTATCTTTTTGAAAGAAAGGTAGGAAGGAAGAAAAGAAAGAAAAACAAAACTTTCATCTGGTTTAATAAATTGCCAGGAAGGCCTTTAAAGAAAAATGAATGAAACACACAAAATGACAATAGTACATTTAAGTAAGTGATAGTACATTTAAGTAAGTATAGTTAGGACTCACCTTTGCATTAGGTAAGTTATAAATACTGTCAGTATACAGGCATGTATGGATCTGTTCTTTGAGAAATTAATATGTTAAACTTTTTAGATCTAAAGCTTAAAGACTATGGGGTGGATTTCATTGAAGTTTCAGACAATGGATGCGGAGTCAAAGAAGAAAACTTTGAAGGCTTAAGTAAGTTGAATTTTTCTAAATTTTTCTAATCCTTTTAAAAATATTTGGACAAAGTATTTCAAAGCTTTGAGTAACACTATCTTAAGAAACACAAAAATGGCTTTTTAAAAACCGGTTACTTTGGTAGGTTGTCTATATTCAGGGTATGTCACTTGAGACATCTTGGGTCTTACTGTGCTCCTGTCTTTCAGCTCTGAAACATCACACTTCTAAGATTCAAGACTTTGCTGACCTAACTCAGGTTGAAACTTTTGGCTTTCGAGGGGAAGCTCTGAGCTCACTTTGTGCACTGAGGTGATAAAATATTTTGTCCGCTAACTTGACTTCTTATAAAAATCTCTCTGAAAACGAAAACAAAGAGATTAGAATCATTGCTTATACTTTTCCATCCTGAATGCCTCAACTTCTAACTTCCACATTCCATTTTATCTTACTGCCAATCTAAGTGATGATACTTCTGAAATGTAAGCAATGAAGCTAAGTAAATAGTCTTGGAAAAAAAATCATTGCCCTTGTTAAAATGTCAAAATAGCACATAAACCATAAATTATATACATGTTGGTATTAATGCATTTCAACGTTTAGGAAAATATTTAACCAAAGCTCTTATTATATATAACAATTTTAAATTTTTATGAATAATTATTTATATATTGGAACTATAATATTTTTTGGATCCTTGTGAAACATTTTGTTAGAACAATAGGAATAAAACTGAGAAATAAATCTTTATTCATTAGTGTATAAGCTTTGAGATCTTTTATTTTGCAGTTTAACCAAAAAAAAACACAAATATCAAAGCTTTTATCAAAACAACATTTATAAAACTCTCTGTTAGGTGCCAAGCCTTAGATTCTCTGATGATCATTCACTCATAGAAACTTTCTTGGATTATCTTAGAGAGATCAGCTATTTTCAGAAGGGGTTTTAGAGAACACAAGTAAGAAAATAGTGCCCGGCACCTGTGAGTTTCTGACCCAATCGTGCCTGCTCTCTCTCACAGTGACGTGACTATTTCTACCTGCCACACATCTGCAAAGGTCGGAACTCGGCTGGCATTTGATCACAATGGGAAAATTGTCCAGAAAACCCCCCATCCACGACCCAGAGGGACAACCGTTAGCGTACAGCAGCTATTTTATACACTCCCTGTGCGCCATAAGGAGTTTCAAAGGAATATTAAGAAGGTACAGTAAATCCAGAACCCCAGCTTCTCAGAGCCTTGGTAGTGTAATGTACATATGTAGTAAAAGATCTCCCACTGGAGGTAAACTGAAGTTAACTCTTCAGTGAACTCTCTTCCCTGAATTTTTTTGGGAAGTGCTTGGTTTGCTGTTTCCCCAGCAAAGACTGAACTTCAGGATCATTTACCTCTTTTTTTTTCTTGAAAAAAATAATTATCAAAGCATATTTAGTAACTGTTCTAATGTGGGAATGGGTTAAGAAGTAACTTTTTAAATTTGATCTGTAGGGGTTTTTATTAAATATTTTATTTACTTAGAGCTTGTGCATGAGCAGGGGGAGGGGAGAAGGAAAGGAAGGGAGAGAATCTTGAGCAGACTCTGTACTGAGTGGGGAGCCTGATGTGGGGCTCAATCTCACGACCCTGAGATCACAACCTGAACTGAAATCAAGAATTGGATACTGAACCGACAGAGCCACCCAGGTGCCCCCATCTGTAGTTTTTAATAAGATTATTTTTCTTGGTTTCCTGAAAAATGAACTATTACAACTTTTGTGAATTTGAATGACAATGAGGTAGCTAAATGTTATATAATTGTGCTTAAAAAAACAGTTATAGGGATCCCTGGGTGGCGCAGCGGTTTGGTGCCTGCCTTTGGCCCAGGGCACGATCCTGGAGACCCGGGATCGAATCCCACGTCGGGCTCCCGGTGCATGGAGCCTGCTTCTCCCTCTGCCTGTGTCTCTGCCTCTCTTTCTCTCTCTGTGTGTGACTATCATAAATAAATAAAAATTTATAAAAAAAAAAAAACAGTTATAAACTATGCATAAATGTGTATGTGAGTATGTGTATATGTATATAACTCTACTACATATGATTACAGTTTTATAAAGACAAAGAAAGCAGCTGGCCTCAATATGTATAGAAAGAAGTCTGGAGGAGAAGACATGTGATTCTTGTGTGATTGTTATCAGTGGTTGTCCAGGGAGGTGTGCTTGTCTCTGTTTTTTGCTGTCTGCTTGTGCTTTTCTATTTTGTACATATATTTTTTCATAATCAAAAAGTTACTTAAACATATGCAGCTAAAAAAACTTTCTTGTAAAGCAATTTGTGCTGGTTATAACTATGAAATTTTACAAAAATATGTATTTACTACAGGCAAGACTTAAACATTTTTTCTTTTTTATTTAAAAGAGAAAAAAAATTTTGTAGAGAAAAATTAAAAATTTTTTTTCTGTATCTCATGGTAAAAAAAATCAGTGCCTCAGAAATTAGAGCAATAAAGAACTCGTACTTACCAGAGATGACCATTGTTGATGGATTGAATGTATGTCTCTCCAGACTCCTTTCAGTTTCATGTCTTTATAAATCTTGAAAAACAATTTCAAGATTAATTAATTAATTAATATAATGAAATCAAGCAATACAGATTATGAAACGTTTAAGTAATGTAGAATTATATGTGGTAGAAGGTTGATCTTGGCTCTGCTGTCTTCCCAGAGTTTGGTGTATATCCAAACCTGTATACAGATATATAGAATCTTTATGTATATGTTTTGATATTTTTCTTTAACAATTAGGATCATAGGGACGCCTGGGTGGCTCAGTGGTTGAGCCTCTGCCTTTAGCTTAGGGCATGATCCCGGAGTCCTGGGATCGAGTCCCACATTGGGCTTCTTGCATGGAGCCTGCTTCTCCCTCTGCCTATGTCTCTGTCTCTCTCTATGTGTGTCTCTCATGAATAAATAAATAAAATCTTAAAAAAAAAAAACCAATTAGGATATTATAAATCGGGCAGCCTGGGTGGGTCAACGGTTTAGCGCCCCCTTCAGCCCAGGGCCTGATCCTGGAGACCTGGGATCAAGTCCCACATCCGACTCCCTGCTTGGAGCCTGTTTCTCTGACTCTCTCTGTGTGTCTCTCATGAATAAATAAATAAAATATTTTAAAAAAAGGATATTATAAATCATAGGTATCTTTTTTGGCTGACTCATTACTTTATTCTTTATCATTCTACTATGATATAGATATCCCATAATTAGTTCCTTGTTGATGGTAGCTTAGGTGCTTTTTAATTTTCCACAATTACAGATTGTTCCAGTGAACATTTTTGTAATATGTCTTTGATTGTGCCAGTCTTTCTGTAAGGATAAATTTCTAGAGGAAGGATTATAAAGTCTAAGGGAATGCACTTTTTGATTTTTACAGTAGCAGGCGTGGATTACCTGGGTGGCTCTGTTAATTGAATGTCTGACTCTTGATTTCAGCTCAGGTCATGATCTCAGGGTCGTGGGATCCAGCCCAGGGTCAGGCTCCATGGTCAGTGAGGAGTCTTGAGATTCTTTCTCCCTTTCCATCTACTCCTTCCTCTCTCCCTCCCCTGCCCCCCACTCATGCTCTCTCTCTCTAAAAATAAAAATAAATAAAAATAAAATTCTAGCAGTGCATGTGGACACAAGAGAAGTGTGGCTAGGAACCTAACTAAGCCTGTGAGTTCTTTTACCCAGTACAGAGGCATATGGCTCATTCTGTCAGGAGCAATTGGCCTTATTCGTGTGCTGATATGAGAACATTGAATTGGATGTTTTAACTTGAATCATGTAATTCTTGTAGGATTATAAGTAAATAAAATATCTTTTTAAAAAGGGCAGCTAGGTGACTCAGTCAGTTAAGTGTCTGCCTTTGGCTCTGGTCCTGATCTCAGGGTCCTGGGATCGAGCCCCAAGTTGGGCTCCCTGCTCATCCGGGAGTCTGCTTCTCCCTCTCCTCCCTGCTTATGTGCTCTCTCGCTCTCTTTCTCAAATAAATATCTTTAAAAAATTTTTTTTGATTCTTTTAGGTTTAAAGTAATACTGAGTCTCACATTTGTGTTTTTTATGCAGGAGTATGCCAAAATGGTCCAGGTCTTACATGCATACTGCATCATTTCAGTGGGCATCCGTATCAGTTGCAGCAATCAGGTTGGACAAGGAAGACGGCAGCTGGTGGTATGCACAAGTGGAAGCTCCAGCGTAAAGGAAAATATTGGATCGGTGTTTGGGCAGAAACAGGTAGTGGTAGCCCATTATTTAAGAAACATTTTATTATAGCTCTAGTTATTAGGGCAGGTTTCCATTGTCCTTTCCAAAGAATAGAGAATAAAACCCAGTGATCGATTTTCTTTTTTTTAAAGATTTTTATTTTTAAGTAAGCTCTACTCCCAACATGAGGCTCGAACTTACATGCCCGAGATCAAGAGTCGCATGCTCTATGGACAGAGCCAGCTAGGTGCCCCCAGTAATTGATTTTTGAGTTAGGTACTTATCACAAAAATTAATGTTGAGAGCTGAAGGATTTTTTTATTTTATTCTTCCAGAGAAGAAAACACTCCTTTTACTTTATCTGAAAAAGTATGTTGTGGGCAGTGTATTGGTTATGAATAAGTACAAGCTCAAGCCGTTCATCTCTCTAATAAAAAAATCACAATTATTCTTACTACCAGATGGAGCTGTTAGAGATTCTTTGTGCTCTTAATGTGAGTAGCCTGACCAGGTTAAAAAAAACACACCAAACCCTCATTCTCTATCTTCCTTTCTGAAGTTAGGTTCATCCTGTTTGTGTTAGGAATTAACTACATCTTGTTTCTTTCAGCTGCAAAGCCTCATTCCTTTTGTTCAGCTGCCCCCTAGTGACTCCGTTTGTGAAGAGTATGGGTTGAACCGTGCTGATGTTCTGCATTCACGGTTTCAGTGAGTCAATTACTACCTTACTGCCTGGGGGTGGAGGGGATTGACAGAAAATAGCAATCAAACTTTTTTTGTTTTTAAAGATAATGATTTTAAGGCTTAATTTTTTTTTTAATTTTTAAATTTAAAAAAATTTTAAATTTATTTAGTTTTTTTTTTTAAGTCAAGTCTACACTGCATGGCAGCTCAAACTGAAAACCCCAAGATCAAGAAACACATGCTCTGCCTACTGAGCCAGTGAGGCGACCCAAGGCTTATAGTTTACATTCATTATAAAATTGTAGGCATTATTACTGCTGAGAAGGAGGATTTTTTTTTTAAGATTTTATTTGAGAGAGAGAGCATGAATGGGATAGAAAGTGAGAAGTAGACTCCCCACTGAGCAGGGAACCCGATGCAGGACTCGATCCCAGGACCCCAGGATCGTGACCTAAGCTGAAGGCAGATGCTCAACTGACTGAGCCACCCAGGTGTCCCAGAAAGAGGACTTCTGTAAAGGGGTCTGTTAATTAGTTCATTCAATATTTTGGGTCCTTGGTGCATTGTAGGGAGTTTCCTATTGAATTTGCCTTTGTAGTAAAGACCTTGTTTAGTAACCAATTAGAATAACTTTTAATTTATGTGTATGTTGCGCTTTATGAGGATTCAGCAGAGTGTAATAGAGGCTGTGCTCTTTAATTTATGCCTTACCCAGCATCTTGTCCAGCATCATTACTGTAAGAAAAATTGACAGTTTTCCCTACTTGGGATTGGCCCTGGGACAGCCCATGTTGCTCATTGTCCCTGCACTTGCCTTTGGCTTTTATGCCTGAAGACACATTTCTTTACATTAACATACTGTTCTTACAGAAGTGTGCATATCCCTGAGGTAGTTTACAGGTAGAGTAAGCACTTTCACAACACTTTAGTAGGCAGGAGCTTGCTGATAGCAGATTTTAAAAGGGCAAGGAATGTGGGCAGAAATTGTGAATACAAGTCGTTGGACTCCCTGGACAACCAGTATGGTTAGCTTGAAGATTCCAGAATGTGAGTCTGAGATGAAAGTCACTCCTTGCGTGGAGGCCAAGAATTTAATAGGACAAGTGTGAGAGGAGAGCTGAAGCAAATCCCTTTTCAACCCACTGCGTTGCCGGTGCTGGATTTGCAGGAGCTGTAGAACATTCTGGAAGGTCCGTGTTTTTGTGATTTATCAGAATGGAATACAGATACACATTAACTGACATGTTAATACTTAGCACATGGGGATCCCTGGATGGCGCAGTGGTTTGGCGCCTGCCTTTGGCCCAGGGCGCCATCCTGGAGACCTAGGATCGAATCCCACGTCGGGCTCCCAGTGCATGGAGCCTGCTTCTCCCTCTGCCTATGTCTCTGCCTCTCTCTCTCTCTCTCTATGTGTGTGTGATTATCATAAATTAAAAAAAAGAAAAAAAGAAAAAAAATACTTAGCACATGACTAGGAATTCTGTTTTTATTTTGTTTTTACTTTGAGAACGTATTTTCTGATGTGTTACTAACTCCTTTCATTCTGGAATCCTGCCCTTACCCTGTGAACATGGGACAGCATCTCGGGCTTCATCTCTCACTGTGCTCATGGTGTTGGAAGAAGTTCAACAGACAGACAGTTTTTCTTCATCAATCGGCGGCCTTGTGACCCAGCAAAGGTATCTAAAGATTTTTTTTTATTCATTTTTTTCTTTTTTGCCTTTAACTTTTAATCTTATTCATTTATCTAATAAGGTCTCATGACAATTTACATGGAACGTAGGACTTTGACACAGAAACCTGGCTTTAAGGAATTATCTTACTTCAGCCATTTAAAGAATCCCATTACATGGTTGTTTCAGTGATGCATGTGTATACACACATTGATATCCAACGTATTTATCACCATAGAAATTATCACTGTTTGTAGAAAGCAAACATATCAAAACATTTACCATCTTCTAGACTCTTCAGTCTAGAGTGACATGTTTGGATATGCTTCGTATTTTCTTCTTTTGTCCATTTTCCAGGAAAATAAGGGCCATGGTATCTTCTGCCTCTGGTTGTCCTAATGGAGTTATCTAGGTGTTAATGGTTTAGTTTTGATTTTGCTTCTTCAGCTACATTGGTACAATGTCACAGGTTGTTTTCAGGTGATATTTTAAAATGACTTTCATCTGTCAGATGTTCAACCTCTGCATTTTCCACTGGATTGTAGATGGTATGATTTTATAGTTTATCTTTGACCCCGTTTAATAATCACTTTAGGAAGTCATATAAATACATTTCTGTGTGCATTAGTGTGTGTTTAATGATCATTTCAGGTGCACCTACAGTATGTTAATGACTCCAGGGTCAAATAACATGACCAAGAAATAAATAAATGGACTGCCCCTGCATCTTTTGATAATTCTTCAAAAGCATCTTTGGATTGGAAAAAGATTCACTTTTAAGGGTTGATAATTAAAACTATTCCTTAAAGGCACATGAGAAAACTTCTTTGGGCAATCGATACATTGATGATCTTGATTGTAATCCTACTGGCCTTGATAGTGAACTTATCAAACTGTATACTTTGAATATGCATAGTTTATGGCAGGCCCCCCTCGATAAAGCTGTTCAAATACATCCTTCTAGTTGGAACAGCTTATTGGGGGACAGGTTCTTTTTTTTTTTTTTTTTTTTTACAGGTTCTTTTTTGATCTTTGTTTTGTACTTAGGTCTCCAGACTCGTGAATGAGGTCTATCACATGTATAATCGACATCAGTATCCATTTATTGTTCTTAACATTTCTGTTGATTCAGGTAAGTTCCACTGAACTCTCTGTCACATTAGTGACTTACCCCTAAAAGAGTAAAATGAAATTATAAAGCCCTGATATGACTGGAAAGAGACTTTTGTAGCAACAGTTAATGTTTTTTTTTTCTTATAGACTTTTAATTTTATTTCATAGACTTACTTTTTATGCAGCCTTTTCTACTTGAGACCAGGTTATTGTATTATCAGAAAAATGTGACTTTTTCCTGGCATCCAAAGTAGAAAGCAAACTAAATGTTCTCCCTCCTTTTAAAAATAACGCATGTTTTTGTTATGATTGGGGAAATTCTGGCTTATTGTTACCTAGAATTTTTTTTCTAGGCACTTAGAAATATGTGTACACTTTAAAAAAATATTTTTTTCTAGGCACTTAGAAATATGTGCACACTTTATAAAAATAGATAACGATATATGTACCTGCTCATATTCTTTGCAGGGAGAAAATAATTTTGAGTAAGTTTGTATCAAGCTCTTTATCCTTTTATATGAATTTTTTTTTTTTTACTATGTCATTAAATTTTTTTTTTTTAGATTTATTTTTATTTATTTATGATAGACATAGAGAGAGAGAGAGAGGCAGAGACACAGGCTGAGGGAGAAACAGGCTCCATGCCGGACTCCGGGACTAAATCTCCCGGGACTCCAGGATCGCGCCCTGGGCCAAAGGCAGGCGCGAAACCGCTGAGCCACCCAGGGATCCCCTATGTCATTAAAAATTACTCAAACAGGGACGCCTGGGTGGCTCAGTGGTTGAGCATCTGCCTTTGGCTCAGGTCATGATCCTGGGATCCGGGATCAAGTCCTGCATCGGGCTCCCTGTGAGGAGCCTGCTTCTCCCTCTGCCTGTGTCTCTGCTTCTCTCTCTCAGTCTGTGTCTCTCATGAATAAATAAATAAATCTTTAAAAAAATTACGGAGAAACATTTAAATAGCAGTATTTCTTATATTTCAACATACAGATGTATCTTCAACTTTTTTTTTTTTAAGATTTTATTTCTTTTTCCATGAGAATACACAGAGAGGAGAGAGAGAGAGGCAGAGACACAGGCAGAGGGAGAAGCAGGCTCCATGCAGGGAGCCCGATGTGGGACTCGATCCCGGGACTCCAGGATCACTCCCTGGGCTGAAGGCAGCGCTAAACCTCTGAGCCACCCGGGCTGCCCAACTTTTTTTTTTTTTTTAAAGACTTATTTGAGAGAGAGAGAGCACACATATGCAGGTGGGGTAGGGAGGGGCAGAGGCAGAGAATATCCAAGCAGACTCCCACTGAGCATAGAGCCTGATGCAGGGTTCAGTCCCATAACCCTGAGATCATATCCTGAGCCAAATCCAGGAGTCAGACACCTAATCAATTGAGCCACCCAGGTGCCTCATAGCTTAAGCTTTTAAATTCTTAGCCTTAATTTAAGCTGTCTTCAGTTTTTGGAAATTTAAATACTATCCTTATAATTAAATTGTTATCTATATTTTGGTTATTCCTTTAAGATACATTTCTAGAACTAGAATTACTATGTCCATGACTATGATCATGCTATACTAATTCATACATCTACTAGTGGTATACTGGCTAGTATCATTTTTAATTAAATTCAGTGCATGATAGGAGGACTTTTTTTTCACCTTGCAGTTTTCTATCATATGTTTTCATGTGTTTATTTGCTTCTTTTTTTTTTTTGCTAATTATCCAAATACTTGCATATCCTGTCCATTTAATAAATCGTCCATCTTTTTCTTATTTCTTTGAAAGAGCTAATGTTTTAGTTTATAAATATTAACCTGGCCCCTGCAATGTTTTTAATAGTACTTTGGTAACTGCAAGTGAGTAAGATGGGGTAATTTCTATTATTGAAGGTGATTTTAAACATAAGGACTATCCTTTTCCTTTTTTTTGTCTTAGAATGTATTGATATCAATGTTACCCCAGATAAAAGGCAAATTTTACTACAAGAGGAGAAGCTTTTGTTGGCAGTTTTAAAGACGTCTTTGATAGCAATGTTTGATAGCAACGTCAACAAACTCACTGTCTCTCAGCAACCATTGTTGGATATTGAAGGTAAGAAAAATACAATGTATGGACAGCTTCTAAAACTCACAGCTATTGTGATACTTTTCCTTATTTTTTTCTGAGGTAAATTTTTGTTTTTTAAGATTTTATTTATTGAGAGAGCAGGAGCTAGGAGAGGGACAAAGAGAAAGGGACAAGCTGATTTCCCCCTGAGCAGGGAGCCTGATGTGAGACTTGATCCCAGGACCCGGAGATCTTGACCTGAGCTGAAGGCAGACGCTTAATAGACTGAGCTACTCAAGCATCCCATGAAGTCAAGTTTTTTTTTTACATGGAACAAAATGTAATGTGCCAATCCTCTTCTTTTATTTTTTTATTTTATTTTTTTATTTTACTTTTTTAATTTTTTAAAGATTTATTTATTTATTTATTTATGATAGACAGAGAGAGAGAGAGAGAGAGAGGCAGAGACACAGGGGGAGAAGCAGGGAGCCCGACGCAGAGAGAGAGAGAGAGAGAGAGAGAGAGGCAGAGACACAGACAGGGGGAGAAGCAGGGAGCCCGACGCAGGGAGCCTGACGCAGGACTCGATCCCGGGACTCCAGGATTGCGCCCTGGGCCAAAGGCAGGCGCCAAACTGCTGAGCCACCCAGGGATCCCCTAATCCTCTTCTTTTAGGCAGGATGGGTCACACTCAATAGTGTAGAGCTGCAGATGTAAGGAAGTCTGATTAACGAGAGGATTGACAGGCGTGTTTGGCACATACAGGAATGTGTTCTTATCGAGACTCAACCGTTTTTCTTTAATAAACACTGCTGATTGCTACAAGCCTTTTGTTCATTTCCAGAGTTCTGAGAAAGTCACTTCTGACCACTTTTGCCTGTTTTCCCATTTCTTTGATGGAGTGGGGAATTTCTGAGGCCTTCATTGTGCCATTTCCCACATTACCCCTGTGCCATCTTCACTGGGTGGCGTGTTGGAATGAGCATTGCCAGCATCTGTAATAATAATACGCACAGTCATTATTTTACTGCCTGGTCACACGTGATCAGTTGTTTATGTAGTTTAATTCTTTTTTTTTTTTTTAAGATTTATTTATTCATGAGAGACACAGAGAGAGGGGCAGAGACACAGGTAGAGGGAGAAGCAGACTCCCCACAGGGAGCCCAATCCGGGACTCAATCCTAGGACCTCAGGATCACAACCTGAGCCAAAGGCAGATGCTCAGCCACTGAGCCACTCAGGTTCTTTTTTATCCAAACCAAGTACAGCTGGGGCATCCGGGAGGAGGACCAGGGTTGAGCTCCAGCTGTCTTCCGTGGCAGAGGGAAGAGTTGGCCATTACCTCCCCTGTTGCCCACATCTGCTCCTTAGGGTTCATACTGTCTTCTGTGGGCCAACCCGCCCAATCTCCATGTCTGTATGTGCAGGGAGGCGGGTGGTGGGTGCCCATCATTGTGTCCTCCAAGAGCTAAGACCAGAGCTGTTGAGGGAGCTGAACTAGAGTTTGGTGGGAAGCTAAGTTGACAAATGCATATTGCTCCCAGTGAGAGGAGATGGTTTGGGGATGAGGCTTTATAAACTGAAGATAGAGGAGAAGCTGTAAGTTAGGAGTTTAAGGGAGGGCAGGGATACAGAGCAGCTCCATCCTGGCATTCCCTATCACGGCAGGGGTGAGGAGAGGTGGATTTGGAAGATGGGGGCAGGCTCTCATTCTGATAATCTGGGAATAAGGTGGAGGTGAAGCTCCAGAGGGGTGGGGTGGGGCAGGACGGAAGCTCTGATAGTGCTGGAACTTTGGTTTGGACACGGTGAACCCCTGTCAGCCTTGCTTGCTCTTGGCATGGGGCGATATGGATGTGCGTGGAGATGGGGTGGAGGGTGGTGAGTCATCCACATCTTCGTCGAAGTGGGCCAGGGTGGCATCTCTGAGCCCACTCACAGATACTTTGCCAGAGGCCACCCTATAAAGAGAATCTACTCAAAATATCAGGGCATCCTGAAGCACACAGTGTTGTAACTAAGGCCCCCTTTCAGCCATTTTACTGAATTCAGAAATTAACACGAATGTATGAGCCCTAAGGTCAAGACGTAGCGCCCATAAACCAGCCTGGTACCCCTTTCCTTACACTGCCCCCTGGTGGTGACCATTTTCCTGACTTTTTTTTTTTTTAAGATTTTATTATTTATTTATGAGAGCCGGGTGGGGTTGCAGAGACACAGGCATAGGGAGAAGCAGGCTCCCTGCAGGGAGCCCAATGTAGGACTTGATCCCGGAACTCCAGGACCACGCCCTGGGCCGAAGGCAGGGGCTAAAACGCTGAGCCACTCAGGGATCCCCTCCTGACTTCTGAAACCACAGGTTCTTTTTATCTGCTTTTAACTTGAAGCCATCTAGTATGTAGGCTCTTTTGGATTTGTTTCTTTCAGTATCTTGTGAGGCTCATCCACATCACGTGGAGCAGCTGATGCCTTCCTTCCTTCCTGAGCAGCATTCCCTTGTATTTAAATGCCACAATCTGTGGACAGTTGGGTTGCTTCTGAGATTGGGCTGTCGTGATTAGAATAGCCATGGACACCTGTCTGTGGCTTTGGTGGGTTTGGGTGCCCTTTCTGACAGGAGTGCCAGGTCTCAGGCCTGCATCGTGTTTAGATTCAGGAGCTCTTCCCAGTGGGTTTTCCAAAGCAATTGTACCCATGGCACTACCACCAGCGGTATTTATTTTATTTATTTATTTTATTATTATTTATTTATTATTTATTATTTATTTTTTTAAGATTTTATTTATTCATGACAGACACAGAGAGAGAGAGAGAGAGACAGGCAGAGACACAGGCAGAGTGAGAAGCAGGCTCCATGAGGGTAGCCTGATGCGGGACTTGATCCTGGGACTCGGATCGCACCCTGAGCCAAAGGCAGCCATTCAACCTCTGAGCCACCCAGGTGTCCCTATTTTTATATTTCTTAAAGATTTTGTTTATTTATTCATGAGAGACACAGAGAGAGGCAGAGATATAAGCAGGCTCCTCTCGGGGAGCCTGATGTGAGACTTGATCCCGGACCTGGGATCACACCCGAGCTGAAGGCAAATGCTTAACCGCTGAACCATTCAGGCACTGGTTAAACACCAGCGGTGTTTAAACCTTCCTTTTGATCCTAGTCCCTGGGAACTTGTGTTGTTTCTTAAATTTTTACCCATGCTGGTATCTAGTAGCATCGATACTGTGGTTTTGAGTCATATGTCCTTTACATCGAACGTGGAACCATCTTCGTCTTTTTGATCTGTGCCTCTGTGCAGTGCCTGCTCCAGTGGAAATAGCCTCTGATTCCATTTCCATGCAGCCCCTGATACTCTTCTGTTTGTATCTACTCAGGTCATGTAATAAAAACGCATCAGGCAGAAATGGACAAGCCCCTGGCAGAAAAACAGGATAGTCCTGCTTTGTTCAGGACCGAAGGAGAAGAGAAAAGGGCTGTGACCATCTCCAGACTGAGAGAGAACTTTTCTCTTCGGCACACAACAGAGAACAGGTCTCGGGGCCCCCAGACCCCTGAATCAAGGCAGATCTCCCCAAGACAGAAAAGGCACATACAGTTGCCTGGCGCTTTGCACTCCCCCTGCACCCCGAGGCCCGTCCCTGACACCAACTCATGTGGTCCTCAGGAGGTGGTGAGACATTTGGATGAGGGCCCCTGTGGCCGCAGTAACAGGGTGGACATAGAACAGGAATCCGGGCCCAGCCACCTGTCAGGTGGCCTGGGGGAAGGGCTGAGCGCCCCAGAAGCGGGCAGTCACTCTGGCGGGGTGTCTGCTGCTTGCGCCCCTGAGGACACGCTTTCACAAGGAAGTGCAGAGTCACCTGAGATCGACCATCACCCTGCTGATGCCGGAGGCCAGCTCGACCATGAGAACAGTGGCCAGACATGTCGAATCTCGCCTCAGCCTGCAGACATGTCCTTCTCAAACACAAAGCGTTTTAAAAAAGATGGAGCGCCTCTAAATTCTGATGCCCACCCAGGGCTGGTGAAGACTCGGAACACGCCAGCGTCTCAGGTTGATGTGGCTGTTAAGATCAATAAGAAAGTAGTGCCCCTTGCCTTTTCTATGCGCTCCCTAGCTAAACAGATAAAGCAGTTGAGGCAGCAGGGACAGCAAAGAGAAGGCGAGCAGAACTGTAGGAAGTTCAGGGCCAAGATTTGCCCTGGAGAAAACCAGGCTGCGGAAGATGAACTAAGAAAGGAGATAAGGTAAAGATCTTTCTCAGAACTGTTTGTGTTCGTGTCGGAGAGCCATGGCCAGGGAGCAAGGCTGATCCTTCCAGCCTCTACTTTTGCTCTTGGGGGTGTCCTCTGTCCTGCGCCTCCCCTCTTCTGGCTCAGAGTGCAGCTGTGGCCCCTCCTTGGTTCCAGTGTCCCATCCTCTAGCTGCTGGACAGATGGATGGACCTACCTGGGGGCCTTCCCTCCACTGCCGGCATGGGGCACCCCAATGTCAAACTCACCTGAGCTCCTCTCTCTTCCTCTCCCAGGCCCCTTTCTCTCTGCCCTCTCAGTGCTCCTTCTCAAAGATTCTCATTTTGGAGCCCATCTCTCCACGGCTTTGTCATTAATTAACCTCACTGGTGCGTCCTTGGTGCTCTTTCCATTCACCACCTTCTTCTCATTGCCTCTCACATGCGACAAATTGATTTTCTTTAAAGCGGTCTTTATGAAACCTTTCAAGCATTATTTCCTTAGATTTTCTTAGCACCTCTTTGCTACTGGTCCACGTTAATCACCTCCTTGACCCTGACCTCACTTCTTTGTTAAAGGTTTCCAGCTCACAGCACCTCCTTCCTGCGCTGAATTCATGGTGGTTGTGGGAGACATTGCTCTTTCCTGTTATTGATTTATTAGCAAAAATTATAATGCATTATCAAGCCTGTGGATTCCGGAAGATTACATAGTGTAGGGCTAAGTAATGAAGGGAGTCAATTTAAAGAAAACTATTAATAATACTGACAATAGAAAATACTGGTCACCACTTTGTTGACATTAATTGCATACAATGTGGTGACTTCTAAAAATGATGACTCCTCTTGAAATATGTAACTTTCATCTTTTTAAACATCATGTACGATTTGCCTGGGCAGGTACTAAAAAGTACTGTGTCCTGTACATAGTCCAACTCAGTAATTACATGGAAATTTTGTGGCATTTTTAGTCTGGACCACACAGACTTTGCTTAACTTGGACTATGAATTCTCCAATAGCAAGCATTATATATTTCCCTTGATATCCATGCCTAACTTATACTGAGAAGGGTTTTCGGGAAGTAATTCCTTTAAAGTGTGTGTGATTAATGGAGGTGGGATCTGGGGCCTGTGAACTCTGAGGAATGTAGTGGTGAGCCAGGCTCCCCAATCACACACAATCATGGAACAGGTGCTTGATGAGGAAAGACCTGTAAGGTGCTCCAAATGAAAACCAATTATGCTTCCTCCTTGGACTCCTCTAGCTCTCTCAGTGGGTGAAATCAGTTGTAATTTTAAAAAATAGTGATTTTTTAAAAGATTTTTATTTGAGAGAGAGCAAGCGAGCATGTGCACAAGCAAAGAGAGGGGCAGAGACAGAGAAGCAGGGAGTCCGACACGGTGCTCAATCCCAGGATCCTGAGATCATGACCTGAGCCAAAGGCAGACCTTAACCAACTGAGCCACCCCAGTGCCCCTAAAAATAGTGATTTTAATTCAACAAATATCCATCGATCACCTGTTGTCATGGTTCTTGAATTTATCGTCACATAAGATTATTGCGGAAGCTTGTTCGAAAAGCAGAACCTAGGGCCAGCCTCCAGGAGATTCTGCTTAATAGATCTGGTTGATGGTGGGTGTGGGGCCCAGGAATCTGCATTTTTGATCGGTAACCACCTCCCCCCAAGTGGTCACTCTGAGAAACCCTGATCCACAGTGGGCCTGCTGTCAGCTTTTGGCCTTCAGTGCACAGCTGCTGGTCGGCTCTTGGTTCTGAGCTATGGTTCTGCCGATGGCCTTCTCCTGAGACCCACTCGGGGCGAAAGATGAGGCAGTAATTAAAAGCACTGTGGTCGTGTTTGCCAGCTTTTGTGTTTATATTTTGAGTCATAACTAGATATATCAAGTTGTAAAGCTCTATCTTTTAGTTTATGGTGGGAGATACACCTGCAGACAGAATTCCTGAGTCTTCAGGCGGGTACAGGCTCTTCTCGTGGGGAATCCACCTGAGAGCCAGAGCCCAGAATCAGAGCAGGGATCTGGCATTCGTGCCACTTCGCCAGGTGTTGCCCGTCAGTTCAAATCCACTGTACTTTGCCCTGCTTTGCAACCCTGGAGGCTGGGCCATGGAAGCGTTTCTCCTGGTGCACTGCTAGACTTTGTCAGTAGGGGGCGCTGGAGGGACACTGCAAGACAGGGGGCCCAGCTTCTCCCTTGCTTCTTGGCTGCCCTTGTCTTTTCCTCTTAAAAGCCAGTTGCCAGCAGCAGGCCTAGCATTGCTCACTCCTTTGCTCCAGCCGACTTAGCAGACTTATTTTTACCCAGTGGGCTGCAGGTCTAAAGCTCAGCCAGGGAGGGGGGATGGGTGCTTTTCTAGGAGTTACTTCTCTGGATGTGCTCCCTCATCCCTGGACATAGGAGCTGCCTCCTCTGTTACTCCTGTGTTTCTTAGCTAATTAATCACCTTATACTAGTTTCCAATACTTTGTTATGAATTTTCCCTGCCCAAATCAATGGTGTGGTTTTTGTGTCTTGATTGGACTCTGATGTAGAATTACTACCAGGAATGGTCCTGGGAGAGACACCCTCAAGACAGGGTTTGGGGATTGGTTTAATCCTACCTTGGACTTGAGCTCAGTGCTGAGCAGTTTGCCAACAGGAAATGGAGGTCAGTAACCCGTGGCACATAGAGACATCACTGTTAGACCATCGCCTGTGGTTGACTGGTGAAGCACCAACCAGAGTAAGTCCCCTGGGAGCTGAGGTGGCTGCTGTGGTGTGGGAGGGACCTTCCTTGGTGCTCCGGAGCACTTACAGAAAGGACTAGCTCAGGTCTCCGTTCCAGGCACCGTCTGGAAACCAGGGTGCTTCCATGGAAGCTCTGACAGAGTCTCGTGTCCTCTGGCCACAGGGTTGATCCTCTTGGCCACTTCACAAAATTTAGTTGTGTGGTGTGTAGAATGGCAATGTCAGTTTGTCACGTGAAGATCAGTGGTAGTATCAATCTCTCATCTACACTGATGCACACCATCACTAGTGGAATTAGATTTTGAAGCCACCCACCATAGGACCTGTTGGTGAGCGTAGCAGTTATCTATCTAGAAGGATTGATAACCCAGGATTGGTGAAAAGGTAGTCTTACACACTGTTGGGAGGGCATACTTCTGCAGATCTATCCAAGTAAAAAAAATGTACATACATAATTCTACATCCAGAGATTATGGCACAGAAATGCTCCCAGAATAGAGTGGATTTATGTCCATTAGCTTTTGTTGCAGTGTTGTTTGTATTACTCAAAATGGAAACCATGGAAATGTCTTTTAGTACAGAATTTGTCAGACAAGTTATGGTACATCCACACAGTGAGTTCCTACGTGGCCATTGAAAAGAATGAAAGATCTGTATACACGGGTCTGAAAGAGCGCCTAAGATGCATTGTTAAGTGATGGGAGTAGAACAGCATGAAGAATTAGGATTACATTTTTGTTTGTTTAAAACAATGTGTAGACAAAGGTCTGGAAGGATGTATGGCAAATGAGCATTAGTAACTAACGCCATGTCTGGGGAGCTGGATGAATGAATGAACAATGTTATCTTCAGAAAGTGGGATTATTAGGGACTTTCTCTATGTTTTTGTATTTTTTTATTACAGTCTGTTTCATAATCAGAAAAGTAATCTTTCACAGTTAAAATATCTCATAATGAACCTTTTCTACACGCAGTAAAACAATGTTCGCAGAAATGGAGATCATTGGTCAGTTTAACTTGGGATTTATAATCACCAAACTGAAGGCAGACATCTTCATAGTGGACCAGCACGCCACAGATGAGAAGTACAACTTTGAGATGCTGCAGCAGCACACGGTCCTCCAAGGCCAGAGGCTCATAGCGTGAGTTTGCTTTACCATTCAGATTTCTCAGTATAGTCTCACCCCTCAAGTTTAAGACCTAAGAACTTAATGTGTATGTGTCTGTTTTTTTAGTCACAAGCATCCCTGCGGCAGATTTTTATACTTTTTACATAATAATAGTCATACCTGTCATTTACTTATTTTTTTTTTAAGATTTTATTTATTTATTCATGAGAGACATACATAAGGAGAGGCAGAGACACAGGCAGAGGGAAAAGCAGGCTCCTTGCAGAGAGCCTGTGTGGAACTTGATCCTGGGACTGGGATCACGCCCTGAGACGAAGGCAGATGCTCAACCGTTGAGCCACTCAGGCGTCCCACATCTGCCATTTATTGAATGCTTGTTACGTGTCGGGTACTGTTGAAATGCATTTACACTCATTAACTCATTTAATCCTCCCACACCTATGAGGTAGCTGCTATTCCCGTCAGCACTTCACAGGTGATCTCACTTAGGCACGTAAACACAGCAGTTAACATAACTTTCCCAAGTTCATATAGCTAATGTATTCTTTTTTTTTTTTTTTAAGATTTTATTTATCTACTGGGGAGAGAAAGAGCATGCACATGAATGGGGGGAGAGAGAGAGGGAGAAGCAGGCTCCTCGCTGAGCAGGGAGCCCGATGTGGGACTCCATCCCAGAACCCTGGAATCACGACCTGAGCTGAAGGCAGATACTTAACTTACTGAGCCACTCAGGTGCCCTGCTAATGTGTTAAGTATCAAGTCTTTTACCTTTTCTGGTTGGCCAGAAAATCTTTTTGATGAAGGGCAATTTATGGTATGTTGTGTGTCAGTTTATTATAGCGCATAGGGTTTACGTGTTCAGGAAGGTGGCACTGCCTGTGTGTTGGTCCTCAGCTAGACTAGGTCACCAAGTTCAGTTAGTCACTGCAGAATTTGGTGTTTTTCCTCCACTTTGCCAATCTGCCTGTTTTACACTGACAGCTGTATAAGGTGGAGGGAGGTTGTATCATGTGAACCAGAAGTCTTTTCTTAAAGCCAAGTTAGAAGAAGAGGTCCTGGATTTTCATTTGGGAAATTCAGTGACATAGAGAAATAAACTCAGATCCCAACAGGAGTAGATCCTGGCATGTAGAAATGTTCTACTATAATAGTCACTCAGCTGGGGAAATACACTGAGTCTACGGAGTACTCTGTTTCCAATGGATGGTTGAATTCTATTTATTTTCAGCAGGTGAAAGTGGTAACACTAAAGACATTCAGTAAGCTGCTTTATCAGGGTACTTGAGTGGCACAGTTGGTTAAGTGTCTGACTCTTGGTTTTGGCTCAAGTCTTGATCTCAGGGTTGTAAGATTGAGCCCCAAGGTGGGCTCTGTGCTCAGTGGGGGGGTCTGCTTGAAGAATCTCTTCCTTTCCCCTCCTCCCACTCAAGGAGGGATTTTGATTTCTATAAATAAATAAATAAATAAATAAATAAATAAATAAATAAATAAATAAATAAAATCTTAAAAAGAAAAAGCTACTATATCATACTGGATCATTCCTGCCCTTTTTATAGAGGTCATTTAGTTTTTAGCCATTTTGCATAGATAAGGTCTCATTTGTGGCCTTTCAGGTCGGCTCAGGTAATCATAGGCCATGTGGGGTCCCAAATGGACCATATTTCAAGGTTAAAGAGCATAGGTCAATCCTTTCCTACCAGGCCCCGCATGCTCTGGCCCTCCCTATGCCCTCACCTCCTTGTTCTCCGTGCTTGAGGCACACTGGCCATCTTTCTTTTTCAAAACCTTGATAGGCCTGATGATTTCCTGTGGCCATTAAGGAAAACGAAGTAGATCTTTTTTGTTGCTCTGGGAACATCAGTGATCCATCCTTGGGCCTTTGCACAGACTTTTCCCTGCCTAGAATGTTTGTCTCTGCACTCCCCCCTCTGTCCATTACCTGATAACTGCCGACCCACCCCCAGATCTCAGAGGCTCCTTCCTCAGAGACACCTTCCCTGACCCCTGTCTCCAGGTTGGTCTCACTTGCTCTGTGCTCTTATGGCTCTGGGTGTCTCTTCCTCCTGATTGGCAGCACGCTTTGTAATTATAGTTTGCTGGATCCATGGCCTTCTTCCCCACTGGTCTCTTACTCCATAAGGGCAGAGACTGGGCATATGTATGTGTGCACCATCCTACCTCCTGCCCTTATCAGTGTCTCTCCGATTAAGTGCTTGGTGAATCCGGGAGGACAGTGGATGGATTGTGGACAGATGGAGAGAGAAATGTTGCAGCATCTTTATCTGCTTTCAAATGCTGTAATGTAACACAGGAAGGAAAAGTAGCACCTTCATGTTCTACCTTTATCTTTAAGGAGCGGATTCAGAGAAGCACGGGGTCATTGCGGTGGGGTGACAGATTGGGGAAAGTTGGCTACTTCTGTGAGCATTTTAACTTTAATAAAATGACAAAAGGGGAATTCTTGAGAAGTTATGTGATAGGAAGGGCACGTAGCTCAAGGAAGTATCGCTACTCGTGTTGCTTTTTGAAAGGAATTCAGAAAAGTATGCACTGTTGAGTTTCACTTCTGCCTTATAGCTAAATGTTTGACTTCGAAATTGGGCTTGAATCTCCTCTCTCTGTCCTTTCAGACCCCAGACTCTCAACTTAACGGCTGTCAATGAAGCTATTCTAATAGAAAACCTGGAAATATTCAGAAAGAATGGCTTTGATTTTGTTATCGACGAAGGAGGTGAGTTATTAGGACTTTAGAGTGCGTCCTGTCAGTGTCTGGAACAGTCCCTGAGGTTCTGCAGATCAGTGTATTTTATCAGAGGCAGACATGGATCCCCCAAATAGCATTTCGCTTCTTTCCCCTCTTCTGGCGTTCATTATTAGAGGTAGCACTCAGGTGAAATGTGCTCTTCAAATCACAGATTCTTCTCCCAATTTTATTCTTTTAGCTCCAGTCACTGAAAGAGCTAAGTTGATTTCCTTGCCAACTAGCAAAAACTGGACCTTTGGACCCCAGGACATCGATGAACTGATCTTTATGCTGAGTGACAGTCCTGGGGTTATGTGCCGTCCTTCCCGGGTCAGGCAGATGTTTGCCTCCAGAGCCTGTCGGAAGTCTGTAAGTAAAGATGGTTCATCTGCTGGGACTTGGAGGCCCTACTCAGCCTTGTGGTGGCAGCAGCTCCCAGGCTGGCCCACAACCAGGCAGCGTTGGTGGTGGTGGTGGCTGTGCCTGCCCTGGGTCATCGTATGTAACACGTGCCTCTGCACCACTGTACCCTGTACACTAAACAAGCCCGCCATATCTCTGACCTCTGACCCATAATCACTGCTCCTACTCTACTTCCGTCAGGCAGCTGGCTCTGTTAGAGCTTTTGCAGATCCCAGAGTGGTGAGCTATCTAGGCACATAGTTCATCTGTGGACCTTATGGGAGTAACATGGGCAGATGAGCTTTGCTGCTGCACGGGGCTTTGTAAGTCCTTCTATCAGCAGGCTCCTGGCAGGGCACCCTGGTGCTCTGCTGCCATTCAGGTTGTCCTGGAGGTGATGGCAGCAGGTGGTGATCAGCCTGGTGTCAAAGTAAACTAGGTGCATCTGAACTACCCGGCCCCTGGGAGCGCCCAGGATGGCCTCCCTTCATCAGATTCTCCCTGAGCCCTGACTATGTGGCCCACCTCGTTCAGGTGCTGGGGACATAGGTGACAAAAAGGATGAGGTCTTGGTGCTTGCAGAGCTTTCAGTTTGGTGGGGAGGAAAAGACCTAAGCAAAAACAGTGACAACTTCCAGCAGTAATAGGTTTGGGAAAGAAGTTAAAACATGGGGCTGGGGAGTGGCCATGGAAACCCGGGCGAGCAGTTGAGATGTTGGCCAGGGAAGGGCTGTCCGAGGCTGGTGCATCTGAACTAACACTCCAAACAAGAAACAGCGAGTGCAAAGACAGGAGATTGTTTGAACCAAGCCAGAGTCTCCCCACGTGACTTGGAGCAGGGCCAGAATGCCAGCAGAGTGGTTTTGATCTGGTGACCCACACGGGGCCACACAATCCTGGTGGGAACCTGGGAGCCTTTGTTGCTGGGGGCGCCAGAAGGTAGATGGCACCACCTTCTGGAAACAATAGCTTGCTCACATTTTGGGGGGGGTGTGGGTGGCCTAAAAGCTATTTTAGACATGCTGTGTTTGAGGTCCCATCAGGCTATAAGTGGAGGTGTCTTAAGGTGTCTTAAAAACGGTCTGATTAATGAATCAGAGCTCAGGGGAAATGTCAGTGCTGGAGATAAAACTTTATAGCCTTGGGATTGCATGAAGTTACTCAAGGCAGGGTTCTCGGGTCTGACTGCCAGCCACAGGTCTTTCTCTGATGAAGACCTAATACTGCTGCCCAGATCTCATGGTGAATCGGGGCAGAGCAGATGGACCTGTGCTAATAGCCAGGCATCTCAGAATCCTGTCTGAACGTGACTCAGCTCTTTGGTGCCCCCAGTTGCCCCTTCCCTCCACACCCTGGCAGGCCCGTTGTACTGCGGCTCTCTGTGTCCTCCCATCAGCACAGTCGCTGGCCAAGGTGGCTCCCTTCTGCCGCACCCTGAGGGGCCCATCCACTCCTTCAGTTCCAGCCACACAGGCCACTTCCAGGTCCACGGCTGCACCAGCCCTCCTCCAGCCTTTGCATTTGCTGCCTCATGTAGCTCCCTCACATACCAGGCCCCGTCCTGTCCTTGGGCTCTCCTGGAATACCCTACTGAGGTAGCCTCTCCCAGGCACTCAGGCATGGCCCCCTGGCTGATACTGGTCTTGTTTCTCTGTTAACTTACCTGCGGTCTAACTTACCTCCTGGTCTTACCTGCCACCAATGTGGCAAAGTCCTGCTGCATATCCTGCTTGGAAGAAGGAAAGGGACCCAGAGGCTTGGGCTTATCGTCTCTCACTGTCTCTCCTTGTTTCTCAAGGCCGTCAGTTTCTTTGTTCCTGTGGAGCCTTCTCATCTCCATGTATATGTCAGAGATAAGTGCTGTGGAGACCAGCAGGGTGAGGGCCACAGAAGACCAGACAGGAAGTGCTCCCAAGCGTAGGCAGGGATAAAAGCCTGAAGGAAGGGGAAGTGAGATGTGCAACTATCTGGGAACAGAGTATCCTGGGCAGAGGGCATAGCCAGTGCCAAACTCCTGAAGCAGGTACCTGCTTAGTGCACCTGTGTGAGAAGAGGGAGTGCCAGTGTCCTGGAGTGGGGCAGGGAGGGATGTGTGCTTGTAGGTGCAGGCACTAGGGCCAGTGAGGGCCAGATCAGGGGACGCACGTGGGCTTTTCTCCAGGTGAGAAGGTGAGCCACGTGATCTATGGGATCTGACATGTGTTTTGTTGTTTTTTTTAAAGATTTTTATTTATTCATTTAAGAATACGTTTGCAAGCATGAGCAGGGAGGGGGGTGAGACAGAGGAAGAGGGAGAGGCAGACTCCCCGCTGAGCAGGGATCTGACTTGGGGCTTGATTCCAAGACCTTGGGATCATGACCTGAGCTTAAGGCAAAGCCTTCACCGCTTCACTGACTGAGCCCCCAGGCACCCCTGACATGCCTTTTAAAGGAATTGCTACTGCTGAGTGGAGAACAGGTGGAAAGGAGCAGCAGGGAGGCCTGTTGGTGACCCTGCAGTTGCTGAGGTGAAAGGTCAGGGCAGTGGTTGTAGGCAGTAGTGGAGCCACTGAGACTGGTTGGGTCCTAGACAGGTTCGGTTGGCGTCTCTAGCAGACATGTGGTGCTCTGCAGGAGCTACGGACAGACTGGATTTTCCAAAAAGGTGGGGGCCTGAGATTGTAGAGGGTAGGTAGGATTCCTTGGGTAAGATTTTTCAGGGAACGTAGTTTCTGAGTTGTAATCTTGCCCATCTTTGTTTCAGAGAAAAATGCTACTGAAGAATTGCTATTCTAACCAAAACCAGTAAAGCCTTAAATCATTGTCTCCTAATCAGGTAATGATTGGAACTGCTCTTAATACAAGTGAGATGAAGAAGTTGATTACCCACATGGGCGAGATGGACCATCCTTGGAACTGTCCCCACGGAAGGCCAACCATGAGACACATTGCCAACCTGGATGTCATTTCTCAAAACTGACAACATTTCTCATTTTATAGAACTATACATTTTATTGCAGATTTTTCTGTTTTCAAAAGCAGGGTTTAAGCTAGCCACTTGTTTGCAAATTAGCCTGCTGTTTAAAAAAAAAAAAAGACCAGATCCATCAGAAGTGATCTTGAGAACCTCTTCAAACCACATGGAGCATTGCTTGCAATGTTTTTTGTTCTGCACTTCAGTGTGTGTGCATATACAGGCAAGAACACATCACAAACATAGGAAGCACGTCTTGAAAGTCACTCAGGCTTCTGCTGCTATGGCCTAGGCTATTTTAGTTTGCAGCTTTCAGCCCATAATATGATTAAATTCATAATGGTTTAATTTCATAAAATTATGGTCCTTTTGGGTTAGTGGTTCTCAACCCTAACTCAAATTTAAAAAATAAAAAAAGAAGAAAACAAAACCTAAGGGGGATTCCCTGCCCAACTGGAAGGAAATGGCCCAGGTGGGGCCTGGGTTCACTATTTTTAAATGTTCCCCAGTGCAGCCCGGGTGGCAAAGCATTGTCCTAGGCAAGGGGAAATAAAAGATTGATTTTTTTTTTCCATAACTTTAATGCTGCTGTTTCATTTCTGTGAGGTGTGAATTGCAGGATGTACTTGTTACTGGTCCTGAGTGGTACTGAACAGAGCAGAATAGTTTTTCATGGAATCTCATCCCATTTGAACTGGGGCAGAGACGGAAATCAAAGTGCCCTCTGTTGACCCAGACAGCTGTCTGACCAGTGACCAGTGTGGACCACCGCCCTGTGCTCACCCTCCCTCCCAGCTTCCATTTGCAGACTTAGAATTCTGTAGATGTAAGGAGACAATCGAGTTATTGTCAGGTGTCAGGCAGTATGCCTCTGTGCCCTTGGACAGGATCTTATTTGATAATTTCGAGAACTCTGCAAATTAGGGTCTAGTAGGCACCACCCCTCTCCCACCTCCAAGACTGCCATGTCCTAATCTGAGAACCCTCAAATATGTGACCTAAATGGCCAGAGGAGGCTCTGAAGATGTGGTTGAGGGAGGGGTCATGAAATGGGGCAAATATCCTGGATTGGCTGGGTTGGCCCAATCTAGCTGGTGACTTAGAAGTTGGGAGACCCTTTCTCAGCTGATACGGAAGATGTAGGAAAGCGGTTCTAAAGGATGGAAAAGGCAAAGAAATAGGTTTTCCTCCAGAGCCGCCCAAAGGAACCAGCCCAGGTGGACTCCTAACTTAAAATCCTAAAATAACAAGTTTGTGTTGCTTTAAGCCTTTTAATTTCGGGGCAATTTGTTTAGGGCAATGGAAAACCGCCTGAATTCTTGTGTTATGGTGAAGATAAAGGCTCCAAGGCCATGCGGCAATTGGCAGAGCTGGGGAAAACCTGGGTCCGGTGCGTCCAGCTCCAGATTGCCACCTGGCCTTCCCGATGGATCTGAAGGGCTAAGGCCTGAGGCTCAGCCACTTCTCAGCCGGCGGTCCCTTTAAGGACTGGGCGGGGGCGGGGCCCGCAGTTGCCTGGAGACCTGCCCGAGTCTGGACGCTCCGAGTCCCGCGCAGCACGTCCCCGCCGAGGTCTGGCAGCCAGGTGAGCGCCCTGCCGCCCTGCCGGTGGTCCTGCGTGCGCCACTACAGACGTGACGGCCAGGTCCGGCTCTTTAGCCAGGCGGCCGCAGCCCCAAGGGCCTGAGCGGGTGCGGTGGGCGGGAGGTGCGGGGCACCCCAGACTCAGAGAACGAGCGTTCCTTTTTCGCTGCCTGATGAAGGAATAAATCACGATAATACGACCTCACACCAGGGAGAACAGAACATCAAAGTTAGTGGGAAAAATGCCAGGAGAAACAAGATTTGCCTTATTTGTAGGTTGGAATTCATTGACAGGACTAGAAAGCCTATCTATAGCAAAGACTCACCTGGGCCTCCCTGGAGAGAATAATGGGGCTTTGAAAGAAAGAAAAACGGGATCATGTTGGTGAGAGCAACCCCGGGTGGGTTGAGGTGGCAGGTGGGGTGTCCAAAGGATACCATCCAAGCAGTGAAGGGTATGGGGAGCTCACTTGCACCCCTCAGGGTGTGAGGGGAGACTAGACCTTGACCTTCACCCCAGGACTCATCTGTGTGTCCTGCTTGTTGGACTGCATGTGATCCTTTCAATGGGGCCAGTTTGGGGGGCCATGAAAACTATGGCTTTGGGCAAACATCATGCCATTTGTCTTCTGGCATGGGAGGCACTCAGTCTGGCATAGGGATTAGGCAGCCAATGACTTCAAGTTCAAAAACAGGAAAGTGACATAAGAATCACTCCATTGGGGGATCCCTGGGTGGCTCAGCAGTTTAGAGCCTGCCCTGGCCCAGGGCGCGATCCTGGAGTCCCGGGATCGAGTCCCGCGTCGGGCTCCCGGCATGGAGCCTGCTTCTCCCTCCTCCTGTGTCTCTGCCTCTCTCTCTCTATGTCTATCATGAATAAATAAGTAAAAAAATCTTAAAAAAAAAAAATCACTCCATCGTTGATAGTGTGTTCCATACTTTCAGGGGTTTCTTGTGCATCACTTCATGCAATTCTTTTTTTAGATTTTATTTATTCATGACAGAGAGAGAGAGAGACAGAGACAAAGGCAGAGGGAGAAGCAGGCTCCATGCAGGGAGCCTGACGTGGGACTCGATCCCAGGTCTCCAGGATCAGGCCCTGGGCTGAAAGCAGCGCTAAACTGCTGAGTCACCTGGGCTGCCCTGGTGCTGTTCTTTCTATTTGATATCTGAAGCAGAAGGAGATTAACCTCAAGAACACACAGCTGGTAAGGTGCAACGCGGGAGCCTGAATCCAGCTCTTAAGCCCTCAGTCCTGCAGATGTAGTGAGAGATGGGCTTTTAAAGTATAAATTTGCAACATGAGGCCATAGGGATTGAGCAGCTAGCTATTTCTCATGTATTAGCTTACCTTCTTGCTGAAACACTATTTTAAAAGAAATGGTAAGTGGCGGTTCCAGTTTTTTAAAGAGTTTTAGGGACAACCAAGGAGATATTTTTATAAACTGGTGGTACTTGATAGTTGTAATTTTTCAAGCTTTGGGAGGAGAACGATCATGACATTGGGTTGTAAAGCTAGAAGTTTAACTACAAGTGAAACCTGCATGTATTTAGAGAGGTGATTTTTATTTTTCAGATGACACTGATCAGCACCTTGAAACAAACAGTAAAGTAAACTTTAGGACTTCTAAAGACAATGGTGAAAGAAAAGAAAAGAGCAGACAAAAAGGGGGATAAGTCTGCCCGCTCTCCCTCCTCTCTCTCCGATTATCCAGACTTTGCCAAACAAGATGGCAACACACCTAGACAGGAAATGTCCCCTGGTGCTGTCCCAACATTGGACATACAACTCAGTGAATTGATGCCCCGAAAAGAGTCCAAATATGATGAGCAGCAGGATGAAGATGCCACTCAGTATGAAGAACCCATTCTCACCAAACTCATAGTTGAAAGGTGATTTTAATGGGCTGCATCTTCCGTGTTCTCCTTTCTACCACTTTGATGCTCTCTGTTCTCTCTCTTCCCGCAATCTCATACTTTGGCTTTCCCTGCCCCCTTTCCTCCGTAGATGATTATAAACACCTAGGTCTCCCTCCTGGAGTTTGAGGTTCAAATTCTTAACTTCCTACTGGACATCGTCCACTGGTCATCAAACCCCCTGTGTCCAAAAGCAAAGACTGCAGGACTTGAAATGAGATCTGGATTAGAGTCACCTCTGCAACATCAGCACCATCATTGAACTTTTCTAAGCCTCAGGTTCTTTTTTTTTTTTTTTTTTTTAAGATTTTATTTATTTATTATTCATGAGAGGCAGAGACATAGGCAGAGGGAGAAGCAGGTTCCCCATGGGGAGCCCAATACGGGACTCTATCCCAGGACCCCTGGATTATGACCTGAGCCAAAGGCAGATGCTCAACCCCTGGGCCACCCAGGCGCCCCTAGTCTCAGGTTCTTAACTGAGGAAAATACACTCATAGAAGGTTCCTCTACATGTTGCTACATTTCTTCCAGCCATTGGCTTCTCCACTGCCCTCTGCTGATTTCTTCCTTCCTCTCCAGGCTGTCCTCCTCCTCTCCTGTGCTTGTGTATTTCTTTTTCCTCTATGCTCACTCCACCTCCTCATGACCTCTTGACTTGACTGTTGGATTCATTTCATAAAGATTTCCCTGCTTTTGGGATCCCTGGGTGGCGCAGAGGTTTGGCGCCTGCCTTTGGCCCAGGGCGTGATCCTGGAGACCCGGGATCGAATCCCACATCGGGCTCCCGGTGCATGGAGCCTGCTTCTCCCTCTGCCTGTGTCTCTGCCTCTCTCTCTCTCTGTGACTATCATAAATAAAATTAAAAAAAATTTAAAAAAAAAAAGATTTCCCTGCTTTCAGGCTCCTCCTGAGCCTCTTATAGAGATTTGCCTTCTTAATTGTTTACATCACTCCCTGGATTAGTTATCTGTCCTATTAAGTCACCTCGTGATAATTAAGACAAATATTATCTCACACACTTTATGAGGGTCAAGAATCTGGAAGCAACTTTTAGCTGGGTAGTATTGGGTTAGGATTTCTGGAGGTTCAGCCAAGATGCGAATCTAAACTACCATCACCTAAAGGCATGGCCGACTGTTCATCCGCTTTCACAGCGGCTTCCTGGCATGCCTGTTGGTGGGAGGCCTCAGCCCCTCATCACACAGACTCCCTCACAGGGCTACTTGGGTGTCCTCATCACCAGGCAGCTGGCTTCCCCAGACAGTAATCCAAGAGAGAGCAAGAGTGGAAGCCACATGTCTTTTATGACCTGATCTCAGATATCCCTCTGTCATTTCTGTAACACTGTAGTGGGCCCCACAGGCCAGTCCTCTTCAAGGTGGGCAAGGCTTCCAGAAGGATATTGAGTACTGGGAGGTGAGAATCACTGGGAACCATTTTGAGGCTGGCTACCACACCCTTAGAAACTTTTGATTCCTTTCCATTATCTACAGAATAAATCTCCCAGCCTGATGCCCTGACTTCAGCCTGCCTCTCTCTTCTCAAACTCTAGAGCCCAGCTAGCCGCCTCCCCACAATACCATTTGTATTTTTACCTTTTGTTTGCAAAGATAGCTTTGCTGGAGTGTTTGTCCCATGTTTCCGAATGACCAAATCCCATCTACTCCTCTGTTCCAGACTTTTCTTGTGCTTCTTCCTAATAGAAAGTAATTTTGCTCAAAACTGTTTTCATCATACTTATCACTTTCTATTACGTGTATTAGCATGTATTCCTTCCTACTACACACATATATAATGTGTATGAATTACTTAATCTGTTTCCAGGTCTCAGCTTCTCCACCAGGTGGAAAATTCAGTCCCAGCAGAGACCCACCCAAGAATATCAGACCTTAAGTCTAGTGGGTACTTGGTCAAGATTTATCACTTGAATGATATTAGTGGTCACTTTTATTTTTATTTCTTAGTTGAAATATGGTCACACATGTTACATTAGTTTCAAGTATACAACACAGTGATTCAACAACCCTGTACATTATGCTCTGCTCCCACAAGGGTAGCTATGATGTGTCACCGTACCACCCTGTTGCCATGCCGTTGACTATTCCCGATGCTGTGCCTTTTATTTCCGGGACTCACTCCATAGCTGGAAGCTTGTATCTGTCTCTCCCCTTCACCCATGTTGTCCAACCTCCCCTCCTTTCTTCTGCTCTGGTAACCATCAGTTGTCTGTATTCATGGGTCTGTTTTTTTGCTTTTCATTTGCTTTTTAGATTCTACCTAGAAGTGAAATCGGATATTTGTCTTTATCTGACTTATTTCACTTATAGTACTCTCTAGGTCCATCTATATTGTTGCAAAAGGCAACATTCCATTGTATAGATGTGTATGTATTTATGTATATACCACATTTTCTTTTTTCATTCATCTATGGATAGACACTTGGGTTGCTTCTAAATCTTGGCTCTTGTAAGTAATGCTGCAGTAAACATGGGGTGCATTTATCTTTTCAAATTAGTGTTTTCATTTCCTTTGAGCAAGTATCCAGTGGTGGAATTGTTGGATCATATGGTATTTCAACTTTTAATTTTTTGAGGTATCTTCATATGGTTTTCCAGGGTGGCTGCACCAATTTATATTCCCACCAACAGTGCACGAGGGTTCCTTTTTCTCCACATCCTTACCAATACTTGTGTCTTGGGTTTTTTTGTTTTTTTTTGGGGGGGGGGTTTGAGTCTAGCCATTCTGACAGATATGAGATGATATCTCACTGTGGTTTTGATTTGCATTTCCCTGATGACAAGTGATGTTGAGCATCTTCCCATGCATCTGTTGGCCATCTGCATGTCTTATTTGGAAAAATGTGTATTCAGGTCCCCTGCCCATTTTTTAATGGGATCATTTGTATCTTCGGTGTTGAGTTGTATCAATTTTTAATATATTTTATAAGTTAGCCCCTTATTGGATATATCATTTGCAAATATCTTCAGTAGGTTGCCTTGTTTTGTTGATGGTTTCCTTTGCTATGCAAAAGCTTTTTATTTTGATGTAATACCAATAACTAATTTTCACTTTTGTTTCCCTTGCCTGAGGAGTCCTATCTAGAAAAATGTTGGTATGGCTGATAACAAAGAAATTACTCCCTGTGTTTTCTTCTAGGAGTTTTATGGTTTTAGGTCTCACATTTAGATCTTTAATCCATTTTTAGTCTGTTTTTGTGTATGGTATAGGAAAGTGGTCCAGTTTCATTCTTCTGCATGAAACTGTCCAGTTTTCTCAACACCATTTATTGAGAGACCATCTTATTCCCATTGTATATTCTTGCCTCTTTTGTTGTAGATTAATTGACCATATAAGTTGGGTTTACTGGGCATCTATTCTGTTCCACTGATCCATGTGTCTATTTTTTTTCCCAGTACCATATTGTTTAGATTACTACAGCTTTGTAGTATATCTTAGAATCTGGGATTATAATGCCTCCAGCTTAATTCCTCTTTCTCAATATTGCTTTGGCTATTCAGTATCTTTCATGGTTCCACACAAATCTTAATATCATTTGTTCTAGTTCTGTGGAAAATGCTGTTGGCATTTTGATAGGGATTTCATTGAATCCGTAGATTGCTTTGGGTAGTATACATTTTAACAATATTCTCACAATGCATGAGCATGGAATATCTTTCCATTTGTTTGTATTGCCTTCAATTTCTTTCATCCATGCTTTATGGTTTTTGAGAGTACAGGTCTTTCACAACCCAGGTTGAGTTCTTAATTACTCTTTCTGCTATTATTAGTGTATGGAAGTGTGACCAATTTCTGTCAGCAGACGTTTATTAATGAGCTACCACGGACCAGCTCTGGGTTGAGCACTATAGAAGGATATTAAAAAGTAGGAAATATGGTCTATGTAGGCAGCGCATAATTATATTCTACATTGTGCTCTTTCTAGAAAAACTCAGCTGAGTGTCAGCAGTATGCTCTTAGTTGAGGGAAGGTGGAGCCTGGGGTTACCCTGTTGTGAGAACCATAGGAGTTGAATATCCTGACATCAGGGTGGTCAGGATCCAGGCCAGGAGCACCTGGAAACATATATGTGGTTTGGGAGTGAGGGGAGGTGTCTATACCATTGAATGGTATATGGCTTCTTTAAAAAATCCCTGAGGGATGCCTAGGTGTCTCAGGTGGTTAAGCTACTCCCTTTGGCTCAGGTCATGATCCCTGGATCCTGGGATCAAGCCCCGTGTTGGGCTCCCTGCTCAGCGAGGAGTCTGCTTTTCTCTTTCCTTCTCCCACCAGCTCATGTGCACGCGCGCTCGCTCTCTAAATAAATAAATAGATAAATAAATAGTTTAGTCATTCCCTCCACCATATTCCAGTTTCCTCCCATGGGTTGCCACAATCTCTCATGAATTAAAAGAAAGTCTTGGGGTTTTACAGGTAAATAATCACACAATCTTCCAGTTAAAACAATTGCCTAACTCTTGTCAATATTTATGCAGATTGCCTAAATTTCCTGAGTTTTCACATGATGCAGAACCTCTAAAACAATATTGAATAAATAGTGGGAAGAGGAGGCATCCTGTTCATGTTCCTGATTTTCAGGGAGTTGATCTTGGTATTTCACTCTCAAAAATCATATATGCTATCTGTTGCTTTTTCATAAGTAGTCTCTTATGTTTAGGTAGTTCCCTCACCTTGTACTGTGACTAGAATTTTTAAAGAAATGATTACAGAATTTTATCAAATACCTTGCTGGCATCCTGCTATAAACCTACAGTCTTTTTCCTTTGATTTGCTGATGCTATGAATTGTGTTTATAGACTTTCTTTTTTTGTTGTTGTTTGTTTGTTTTTTTGTTTATAGACTTTCTAATGTCAAATCTTCCTTGGATTCTTGGACAAATCCCAGTTTGGTCATGGCTGTCACCTGATCATTTTTCACCTGACTTACCCCAGAGCTTAGGGTTGAGTGAGATCCCGAATTGCATGTTATCCACCCAGTTCTGAACTCAAAATCTGAGCACTGTTCTGAACCTCCCACTTCTCCAAAGCCAGCACATCAGCAAACTCTTCTGGCCCCATGTCTAGAATATATCTTTAAAAATTTTTTTTTTCTACATTATCCTAATAAAATACACCTAACATAGGGAGTGCCTGGGTGGCTCAGTGGGTTAAGTGTCTGACTCTTAATCTCAGTTCTTGATCTCAGGGTCAGGAGTTCAAGCCCTGTTCTGGGCCTGCTTAAAAGAAATACACATAGAATTTCCTATTTTGACCATTTTAAGTGTACAGTTTAGTGGCATTAAGTGTATTCACCCTATTGTGTGACCATCAACACTATCAATTTCCAGAACCTTTTTCATCATTCTGGACACTGTCCTGAATAAACTGTCACCTTCCATCTTCACCCCTCTTCACTCTTTCCTTTGGCTGTTAGCTCTTTACACAGTCTTCTTTGGCACATAGCAGCCAGCCAGAGTGTTCTTCTGATGTTAATCTGACCTTGTCCAACTCCCTTCTTAGAACCTTCTCCAGATTCCTCCTAGAGCTCTGGGTTTTACTGTGGCCCTCTGGCCTCTCCTCTTGCCCTCCTGTGTTCCAGCTGGGTCACCCTCCCTTCTGTTGGCTGACCTTGAGCTGTCAGGTTCTTTACTGCCTCAGGGCCTTTGCACTTGCTGTTCCCTCTTCCTGGGATCCTCATCCCTGGGTTCTTCATAGGGCTGTTTGTTTCATGACCTGAACATCTCAATTCAGCTCTCATATCCACTGAGAGGCCTCTGCCTTGACCTCCTGTACACAGCAGCCTCCTCCTACTTATTCCCTGATCACGTCTTTCACAAAAGCTGATCAGGATCTGGAATTATCTTGTTTGTTTGTTTCCTTTGTGTTGTCTGTCTCTACAGTGAACTATGAGCTCCCAAGGGCAGGAACTTTCCTGTCTTGTTCACAGCGCCAGACCAGGGCTTAGAAAGGGGCACAGGGACCCTCGGGGCATGTTTATTGAGTGAATGAGTGTGAGATGTCACTTGGACTTCTTCACTGATGTGAATTGTCAATTTAACTGTCACTTAGATTTGCTTATGCCACTCATTGCCTTTAGCTTTATTTCTTTGTAGCTATGAAGGTGAAAAGGTCCATGGACTATATGAGGGAGAAGGCTTTGCAGTCTTCCAAGGATGTTGCACCTACCACGTGAGTTACCCATTTTGGGAACGGGCTGGGAGGAATTTCAGAATGTCCTGTGAGAGTTTTAGATTAGTATTTTCAGAAAAGACCATTAGTGGGGCACCTGGGTGGCTCAGTGGTTGAGTGTCTGCCTTTGATTCAGGTCGTGATCCCGGGGTCCTGGGATTGAGTCCTGCATCAGGCTCCCCACAGGGAGCCTGCTTCTCCCTCTGCCTGTGTCTCTGCCTCTCTGTGTCTCTCATGAATAAATAAATAAAATATTTAAAAAAAGAAAAGCTCGTTGGTTCTTCAGAAGAAATTAGAAGTATTTTCTGCTCATTTTATTGCGAATCCTGATGACCTATTTTTACGGTAAAAACATGGCTCCATACAACTGAAGTCATCATTTTATTTTTTTTTATTTATTTTTTATTTATTTTTTATTTTTTTAAAAAGATTTTATTTATTTATTCATGACAGTCACAGAGAGAGAGAGAGAGAGAGAGGCAGAGACACAGGCAGAAGGAGAAGCAGGCTCCATGCACCGGGAGCCCGATGTGGGATTCGATCCCGGGTCTCCAGGATCACGCCCTGGGCCAAAGGCAGGCGCCAAACCGCTGCGCCACCCAGGGATCCCTGAAGTCATCATTTTAGATTTTCTTTTCTTGATTTGTATTTATTGTACATACAATATTAAGGTGACTAAATGAAATAAGGATGAGGAAAATCCCAGTATCATCATCATCCTTTCCCAGGAAATGTTTTGGGTGTGCTGTGTGTCATTTTTGTTCCTTGAATGGAAGTATCAGCATTTATGTGGGCCTATTGGTTTGGCAGATAAACTCTTGAATCTTTTTCCACTTATGAATACTTTGCTATATTGCTGCATGGTTTTCATAACTTAAATATTTTGTGGTAAAACATATATAAAATTTATTGTTGTAATGATTTTTAAGTGTAGAGTTTAGTAGTGTTAAGGGCATTCACATTGTGGTATAATCCTCCCCACCATCCATTTCTGGAACTTTTCATGTTTCCAGGCTGAAACACTGTCCCCATCTAAACACTAACCTCCATTTCTTCCTCTATAAAAATAAAATGTATTTTATTTATATATAACTTAATTATATACTGTATATAAATATACACAATATTTAATTATATAACATATATAAGTATATATACTATATATATAGCACAGTGTTCTGACTTATTATTCATTACATACCATAATTATTAGATACTTTTAAGGTGTTTTCATTTTTTTGCCGTCAATAATGATACAAAGAAACATGTGCTTATAATAAGAACATGATTATCAAAGAAATGTGCTTATAATAAGAACAAATTTTTGTGGTTGGGGTCATAGAGCATGGGTTTCAGTACCCTGATTTTTTTCCCCACTAAACATATGACATGTTCTTATTCCTGTGTCATAAAAACTCCTAAAAATGCCATTTTTATGGCCAAGTGATACTAAAATGTCCCATCTGGCCTTTGCCAGTTTTGGAATAAGCTGTCACGTTCATTCTGATCAGAGAATTCTTTCAGCACCATGGCACTAAATGTAGCCCTGGTGTGTGAATACTTCAACACGAACCTTAGTTCTTTTCTTTCTTTCTTTTTTTAAGATTTTACTTATTTGAGAGAGAGGGAGAGGGAAAGAGAGAGAGAAGAGGAGAAGAGAGGAGAGGAGAGGAGAGTGTGTGAGCAGGGGGAGGGGCAGAGGGAGAAGTAGACTCACTGGTGAGTAGGGAGCTCCACTCAGGACTCAATCTCAGGACCCTAGGATCATGACCCGAGCTGAAGGCAGACGCTTAACTGACTGAGTCACCCATGCGCCCAAGACACCCAGTTTATTACGTGGGCCAATCCCTCCCAGGCTGCTGAAGTCGCAGTATCAGCTCCTCCTACCCCAGAGGGTTTGCCTTGGTTACCTAAAGCTCAAGCTGGACCCAGTGGCCTTGCCCTTCCCATACATGTGGGGACAAACACCCTCTGTTTCTAGATGATCTTTTCTCTACCCATTGCCTGCTACATGCCCTGTAAGCTCTCCATATTTTCCTCAGACTCAAATTATTTTGATTAAAAATCATCATCAGGGGATCCCTGAGTGGCTCAGCAGTTTAGCACCTGCCTTTGGCCCAGGGTGTGATCCTGGGGTCCCGGGATCGAGTCCTGCATTGGGCTCCCTGCATGGAGCCTGCTTCTCCCTCTGCCTGTGTCTCTGCCTCTCTCTCTCTCTCTCTCTCTCTCTCTGTGTATCATGAATGAATAAATAAAATCTTTTTTTTTAAAGTTAAAAAAATAAAAATCCTCATAAGTTACATCTCCTTTATTTTTTTTATTTTTTTATTTTTTTGTTACATCTCCTTTAATTTGTGAGAGCGGCAAGTCCAGCAGAATAACTCTGTAGCCCCAGGCCCCACATCATCAGACCTCGGGTTTATCACACATTTAGATCACCATCCCCTAAAGATAATAAAACCAAACACTTCTTGAACCCTTTGCCCTTACCCTGTAGATGCAGCGTGATCCTTTCCAGTCTAATTTGTTAAAATACTGGTGGTTGTGACCATCATCAGTTCCATAATAACAAACAAGAACCAGCCTATGGTTAGAAAACCGCTCCGTGGCAGCCTGCCTGGGGTGAGCCCACATTAACCCTTGCTGGTCAGTAAGGGCTGTCATTCTCCAGAGAAGCGTGGTCAAGAGGATAAGCAACATTACCTGGGGGATTTTTTTCAAAATGCAAGTTCTTCGGCCCCAACCCAGACCTGCTGATGAATCAGTCTCTGGGGTGGGCCCAGAAAATCTGTGTTTCCACAAACCCCAGGCGGCTCTGAAGCACAGTAGAATCTGAGAACCAGAGTTAGAGCACTGTTTACTCAGGGTGTGTCCCCAACACCCATCCCACATCTAACAAGGTGATTCTAAGGCAAAACTGGATGTATTCTTACCTTTCTTTTCTCTGATAGCATTTAGACATTCAGGTGTGCTAAGTTTTTAGTGATTAGTTTTATATGTTAACAGTACACACTAAATATAAATGGACTATACTGACAATAGTATATCATGTACATACATGAATATGTCCAAAGACACAGACACACCAACACCGATAAATCCTAGTAAGTAGCAATCGAGTAGTTGCTAATATCCAGATAATGGTTTTCACCGGGTCTGTCTAGTTTATTTTTTATTTTTTAAAAATTTTTTGGGGTCTGTCTAGTTTAAATAATTTTTTAAAATCCTTGCATTTGGAAGTGCAAAACCAAAAGTGTATGAATTCTTTTGAACTACAGCATTTTTCACTGCTTAATTAGGAGAGGACGACACAGAGTGAATTTACAACTCATTTCACCATTGCATAGGACTGCATGGTGTACATTTTGGGGAATTTGGACAAGTATATTTATGCAAATGGAAAGGGGATAAGGCTCCATCCTAAGAACTAAAACCACAGTGGCAGCTGTTGTGTAGAATCAAAGACTGGTGCTAAGGGTTTGTTGTTCTGTTTTGAAGGGTATGTTTTCAGAAGGACTCATGCATGGACAAGGGACTTACGTTTGGGCTGATGGTCTGAAATATGAGGTAAAGCACATAATAGGTAATAGTTTTTAAACTGTAATTAATGAAACTTTTAATGTCCAGCTTCCCACAGTTAAACCCACTACTTTCATAAAAGTAATTCAGCACATGAGTTTAAGAAAGTCCATAGTACCAGAGAATATAGGCGAAAAGCCTTGTTACTGTACAGGCTCCTCTGTTGATCGTTACCCATTTCATCTGTAAATTCTAGAGGTCCCTGTGTGTTCTGTGCATGTACAGCACACATGCCTATATTTGGCCTTTCTTACTCTTTACAAATACAAATAGTTCATTATACATTCTCTTCTGTACCTTTATTTTTTTGGAGCTCAGACTGTAGCCATTCATCCAGCTTCACCTATTTTTACTGGCCACTTTTATTCCTTTTTTCAAGATGGGTTGTGGGTCTCAACCCATCTTGATGGTTTAAAGGAAATGTATATTTTTAAAATCAATAGCTGGAAGGCTATTCTAGATATTGCAGTTGCAGAGCTGCTAGTGATGGCATTTATAAGTGGTAATGAAAATAAGAGGGGGATCCCTGTGTGGCTCGGCGGTTTAGCGCCTGCCTTCGGCCCAGGGCCTGATCCTGGAGTCCCATGATCGAGTCCCATGTCGGGCTCCCTGCATGGAGCCTGCTTCTCCTTCTGCCTGTGTCTCTGCCTCTCTCTCTCTCTCTGTCTCTCATGAATAAATAAATAAAAATCTTAAAAAAAAAAAAGAAGACACATGCATGTAATGTACATATTCAAGTAGCAGCCAAGTGAGGGAAACAGACATGTTTGGGCCAGGTGGGCAGCTCACTGGGGCTGGACAGTGGGAGACAAGCACTCAGAGGCTCAGGGGAGCCTGAAGATCTGGTGCTTTGGGGCCAGCCTCTCCAGGGAAACTTTACCCGCAGCACCCTGCCTTCTAACCTGTGAGTTTCTGGAAGCTCTCAGGTGGGAATCCTTCTGGTAGGCATAGACCCTTCCATACCAGCTTAGATAGGAGGGTTGATGGACAGGATTTGGGCTGTCACAAAGGTACCTTCAGGGAGGTCAGCTAGCCTCATGCAATCTGGCCCATGGTCAGGCCAGGCCACCCTGTCCTCTTTCTTCTGCTGGCCGGATGCCTCTGGTGAGTTCATGTTCCTGAGAGAATCCAGTGGCTCAAGGCTGTGGTGCTTGGAACTGCGTGCTGCCCACTCAGCTGAAATCCTGGCCCCAAGCAGAGCAGATTCTCTAGAAGGCACCCACAGGGATGTGGTTGGTTGATGTGTCTGCAGAATATTTTGATGAACCACAAACATAAAGAAGAGTTTCCACCAGTTGATCACCAAGCCAGGCTAATCACTGGTGTCCCCTGAGGAGAACACTGGAACCCAGACTCTAAAGTTCCTAAGGCCAGGACAAAAACCAACACCTTTTCATGTTATCCATTTGCCTCTTGGAACCTTGTCTACACACAGCTTCCAGCTGTTTTATCCTGCTGGGGCTTCCACTCCGGGGAGGGGAGGGGAGAGAGGACAGGGTATGTTAGAGAAGGAAGGGGGAGGGTAGAAGCTGATGGCCGGGATACTCCACTGTTTCCACAGAGGAGAGACAGGAGCAGTGTGCAGTAGTCAAGGAGATGTTGCAAACCATCCATGGGATTAGGGGTCTCACAACTGCTTTTTCTCACTGAGCTTTCTTATCCTAGGGGGAGTTTGTGAAGAACATCCCCATGAACCATGGTGTGTACACGTGGCCAGATGGCAGCACCTATGAAGGAGAAGTGCTACACGGTGTGAGGCAGGGATTTGGTATGTTCAAATGTGGCACACACCCTGTGTCCTACATCGGCCACTGGTGTCACGGCAAGAGACATGGGAAGGTGGGTGAGGCGGCCACGTAACTTCTGCCCGTAGATAGGGTGAACAAATACAGGGGGTGGGAAATGGGGGGCTGTTGTAAAAGTATATTCAATTGTTGATTGATGTGAAATTCACAGCACGCAAAACTGACCAATCCAAAGTCAGCAGTTCCGTGGCATATAGTGCCCTCGTAGCCTTGTGAGACCCCCACCTCTGTCTAGCCCCAAAACCTTTTTGTCAGCACTCCAAAATAAAACCCTAGGCAGATATTTCCCATCCCAAACCCCAGCAGCCCCTGTCTGCCTTCTCTCTCTATGGGTCATCTATTCTGGTTGTTTCGTATAAATGAGACCCTACAATATATTACCTTTCATGTCTGGCTTCTTTCACTCAACATCATGTTTTTTTGAGATTCATCCATGTTGTAGGTACTTAATTCCTTTTGGTGACTGAATAATACTGCTCCAGTGTATGGATGGACCACATGCTGTTTATCTGTCCATCCTTTGATGGGTATTTGGGCTGTTTTCATCTTTTGGCTTCTGTGACTAGCACGGCTATGAATGGGTGTGTAAGGATGTATTGGGGTACTTGTTTTCAGTCTCTGGTGTATAAACCTAGGAGTGGAGTATGGTAACTGGGTGTTTAACATTGTCAGGAACCTTCAAACTGTTTTCCACAGCAGCAGGACCAGTTTATACTCTTTCCGGTAATGCACATTATATTCACTTTTAAGTCAAGGTTGCTCTTCCTGGCACTGCTATTTCCCTTCTGTATAGGATTATAAAATACCGTAGCCATGTTCTTGGAAAATGTAAGAAAAGAGTCTACCATTATAATCATCACTCTGCTCAGATTTAGACTGTTCTGTCAATTGTATTGTGTTTTCTTTTCCTCCTCCCCCCTCTCTCTTCCCTCCCCTCCCCTCCCTTCTCTTCTCCCCTCCTCTCCTCTCTCAGCTCATAGCAGTTCAGACTAGGATGGGGGTGGTGACTTCTAGACCATGGCACCTGGATGCAAGTCAGCTTGATGATGGGGAAGAAAAGAGAAAAATTGCACGCTTCCTCACACACACACACACACACACACACGCACGTGCAGTGAGATGAACCAGTGAATAAACAAGCAATCTGAGGCCATTTGGTGTAGATCCAAATACATGGTAGCTAGTACTATTCCCTAAGAGGAGTCACCAAAGAAAGGTTACTCCATGGTCACTTATACTCAGAAATAATACAATTTCACTTTATCACAGGTAGAACCCATCTTTCTTTATACTCAGAGGCAGTAAAATAAGTATGATGATGAATGGATAGAACAAAAGTGGTTTGGGTACTGACATGGGATTCCTGAGTGGCTCAGTCAGTTTAAGCGTCTGACTCTAGATTTCAGCTCAGATCTAAGCATCTGACTCTAGATTTCAGCTCAGGTCATGATCTCAGGGTCCTGAGATCCAGCCCCATGTCAGGCTCCCACTGGGTATAGGTGGAGCCTGCTTGGGATTCTCTCCCTCTCTCCTTTTTGCACCTTCCTCCTGCTTGTGCAAGCACTCACTCGCTCCCTCTCTCTCTTTCCCTCCATCCCTCTCTCTCTCTCAAAAAAAAAGAGCAGGGAGCGGGACTGACCTTTACTTGTACAGAAGGATCTACCGCTCACTTTAGGTAACAACAGAACAGGATTGTTTAGGTACTCATCTGACTCAAAGTTACCAAGTAAATGGATAGACCGAATATAATGGATGTGGTCATTCCACACCTTACTGTGATACCTCATCATTAGGGAGTAATTGATCTGTGATGTGATGGCTACTTTACCATATCCTTGATTACAAAACAGAGACATACCACGGGTTAGGTGTCTTGCCCATGTATGACATTGACTTCCATGGGGTTAGATTCCTTAAATTCATGTACTTTTTAATCTTTACCTTTAATAAACATTTGTTTTATGAGGCTTGATATGTTTTAATGATATTATTTGTTTTAGGGCTCTATTTATTACAATCAAGAGGGTACCTCCTGGTACGAGGGGGACTGGGTACACAACATCAAAAACGGCTGGGGGATAAGATGGTAGGTATCGCTGCTGCCACACGTGGGGTGTGGGTGAAACATGTGTTTGGGGGCCCAAATAATTTTCACTTAGGTGACTTAAAGATAAGGTGCAGAGGGGCGCCTGAATGGCGTAGTCTGTTGAATGACCAACTCTTGATTTTGGCTTGGGTCATGGTCTTGGGGTGATAGGATCAGGCCCCACATCAGGCTCTGCACTGGGCATGGAGCTTGCTTAAGATTCTGTCTCCCTCTCCCTCCCCCACCCCAGCTCATACACGTGCTCTCTCTAAAATAAAATAAAATCTTAAAAAAAAAAGATAGGGTATAGAAATTCCAGGGAACACATTTCCTATATAAGCAGGGTAGAATATCTAAATTCACCCCAATATAATCTCCATAGTGATGAAAACATTCAATGGAAAATTTAGAGAAACATTATATTAAGTGAGGTTTAATAATACAATTTCACTTTATCACAGGTAGAACCCATCTTTCTTTGTTCTCCATTAATCACAGATATCTATTTCTGTATGTTTTCAGAAGACTCTTGACATGTTTCTTTGATTTTGGATCAAGCTGATAGAGTCAAATATTTTAAGGACTGGAATATTCGGGGGAGAAATGTTAAGTAATAATGATTCCATAGGGAGTTAGCTTTAAAAGACTTAAAATCCCTGTTCTTATCTACTTTATCACCTTATTAAATGATCAGAGGATTTAATAAAGTGGTTTATCCTACTCCTAAGATGATTATTTTTACTGACCACATGCCTATCCATTGAATTTAAGACTGTATGGGCACAAGGGTTGGATTTTTCAAAGGTGTTTAGAGAAGTTTTTTTTTTTTTTAAGATTTGTATTTATTTATTTGAGGAAGAGAGAGAAGGATAGAGAGAAAGAGAATGATCAGTGATGAGGGGCAGAGAGGGAGGCAAAAGCAGACTCCCTGCTGAGCAGGGAGCCCAGAACCCTGAGATCCTGACCTGAGCCGAAGGCAGACACTTCACCAACTGAGCTACCCAGGCACCTGTAGAGAAGTTTAAAAGTCTTCCTAAAGATAAGTATAGTATGTAAAATAACTGACTGTTTTCCGTTTTTTTTTTTTCTTGTCCCAGTTACAAATCTGGAAACATATATGAAGGTCAGTGGGAAAACAATATGCGCCATGGAGAAGGCAGGATGCGGTGGCTGACAGCCAATGAGGAGTACACGGGTCAGTGGGAGAAGGGGATCCAGGTACTGTGCCAGCTGGTGTGACCGGAACACATCCCCACGGGGGCACTGATCTTCAGCGCATGTGTCACTCCATATATCATCTGATGACCTAAAACTTAAGCTCTGTGAAATTTAGAAACCCGAAGTATGATTTACTGGTCCAAACCATCTTTTTTTTTTTTTTTAAAGTACATTTTATCATTTAGGTTCCTCTGAAGGTCTTATGCATACCAGTGAGGTCATGGCATTGGCAAATCCATCATTCCCACAGCTCACATGTGGACCAAAACAGTTCTTTGTACCTTAGAAGCAATGTATTTCCCGCACAGAACAGAAAGGCTTTATTGATGTGGTTAATTTCATATGGTTTATATAGTTAGGATTTTCTAATAATAACTGCATATTAATCTGGTAATTGGGAGCCTTGCTAAGAAAGCTTTGTCTGTTTTTCTCACCTGTATGCTTTTTCTTATCCTCCTTTGCACTGGCTCAGACCTCTTGGTGTGGTTGGTACTGAGTGGAGAGAGCAGCCAGCCTTGCACTTTGCCTGAGCCCTAGCGGACAGCACTCGGTCCTTGAGTGATGTTTGCTGTGGGGTTTTCATGGGTGTTCTTGATCAGGCCAAGGAAACTCTCTAATCTTAATTTGCTTATAATTTTTATCATGAATGGATATGAAGTTTGTCTAATGCTTTTACTTTTTTTTTAAAGATTTTATTTATTAATGACACATAGGGAGAAGCAGAGACACAGGCAGAAGGAGAAGCAGGCTCTATGCAGGGAGCCTGATGTGGGACCTTATCCTGGGACTCCGGGATCACATCCTGAGCCAAAAGCAGCCGCTCAACTGCTGAGGCACTCAGGGGTCCCATCTCATGCTTTTTTCTGCCTCTAGTTAGATAATCATGTGGTTTTTCTTTTCCAGTCTGTTGTTAATGTTGAATTACATTGATTGATTTTCTTTCTTTATTTTTTTAGGGGCGCCTGACTACTCAGTCAGTTAAGTGGCTGCCTTCGGCTCAGGTCTTGATCCCAGGGTTCTGGGATCAAGTCCCACGTCAGGCTCTCTGCTCTGCAGGGAGCCTGCCTCTCCCTCTGCCTGTGCATCTGCCTCCCTCTGTGTGTCTCTCATGAATAAATAAATAAAATCTTTAAAAAAGAATCCATTTCTTGCTTTGACTCTGTCTTTCCCCCACCTTTGCTTGTTTCTTAAATTCCACATATGAGTGAAATCATGGTATTTGTCTTTCTCTATTTGACTTATTTCACTTAGCATTATAGTCTCCAGCTCCATCCATGTTGTTACAAATGGCAAGATTTCATTCTTTTTTTTAAATTTTATTTATCCATTCATGAGAAACAGAGAGAGAGAGGCAGAGACACAGGCAGAGGGAGAAGCAGGCTCCATGCAGGGAGCCTGACGTGGGACTCGAGCCCCGGTCTCCAGGATCACACTCTGGGCCGAAGGTGATGCTAAACCGCTGAGCCACCCAGGGATCCCCTCATTGTGGTTTTGATTTGTATTTCCCTGATGATAAGTGATGGGCATTTTTTTTCATATGTCTGTTGGTCATCTGGATGTCTTCTTTGGGAAAATATCTATTCATGTGTTCTGCCCATTTTTTATCTGGATTATTTGGCTTGTTTTGGGTGTTGAGTTTTATAAGTTCTGCATGTACTTTGGATACTAACCCTTTATCAAATGAGTAATTTGCAAATTTCTTCTCCCATTCTGGAGGTTATTTTTTAGTTTATTGATTGTTTTCTTCACTGTGCAAAAGCTTTTTATTTTGATGAAATCCCAATAGTTTATTTTGTTTCCCTTGCCTCAGGAGACCTATCTAGTAAGGACTTTCTATGGGTGCTGTCAAAGAGGTTACTACCTGTGTTCTCTTGTAGAATTTTTAGGATTTCAGATTTTACATTTAGGTCTTTAATCCATTTTGAATTTATTTTTGTGGTGATCTAAGAAGTGGTCCATTTTCATTCTTTTGCACATAGCTCTCCAGTTTTCCTGACAACATTCGTTGAAGAGATTTTTTTCCCCCCACTGGATGTTCTTTCCTGCTTTGTTGAAGATTAATTGGCTGTGGGACACCTGGGTGGCTCAGTGGTTAAGTGTCTGCCTTTGGCTCAGGGTATGATCCTAGGATTCCAGGATCAAGTCCTACATTGGACTCCCCACAGGGAGCCTGTTTCTCCCTCTGCCTGTGTCTCCGCCTCTGTGTGTGTGTGTGTGTGTGTGTGTGTGTCTCTCATGAATGAAAAAATAAAATCTTTTTTAAAAAAAGATTAATTGGCTGTATGACTGTGGGTTTTTTTCTGGATTTGCTGTTCTGTTCCATTCATCTGTCTCTATTTTTGTGATGGTACCAAACTGTTTTGATCACTACAGCTTTGTAATATAACCTGAAGTCCAGAATTGTGATGCCTCTAACTCTGCTTTTCTTTTTCAAGATTGCTTTGGCTATTTGAGGTCTTTCATGGTTCCATGCAAATTTTAGGATTCTTCTAATTCTGTGAAAAATACTGTTGATATCTCGATAGGGATTGCATTAACTGTGTAGATGGCTTTGGATAATATAGACATTTTACCAGTGTTTGATCTTCCAATCCATGAGCATGGAATGCCTTTCCATTTCTTTGTGGCCTCTTCCGTTTCTTTCAGAAGTGTTCTATAGTTTTCAGAATATAGGTCTTTCACTTCTTTGGTTGAGTTTATTCTTAGGTATCTAATTATTTTTGCAGTTGTAAATGGGTTTTCTGACTTTCTCTTTCTGCTGCTTCATTATTGGTGTATAGAAATGCAGCTTATTTCTATAGGTTGATTTTGTGTCCTATGACTTCACTGAATTTGTGTATCAGTTCTAGCAATTTTTTGGTGGAGTCTTTCAGGTTTTCTATATTGAGTATCATGTCATCTGCAAATGGCAAATGTTTCACTTTTTCATGGTAAGAGTGGACTTGTGTGTCTTGTCCTATAGGAAAAGCTCTGTTTTTCCCCAATAAGGATGATATTAGCTGTGATTTTTTTTTCCCATATGGCCTTTATTATGTTGAGCTATGTTCCCTCTAAACCTACTTTGTTGAGGGTTTTATCATGAATGGATGTTGTACTTTGTCAAATGCTTTTTCTGCACCTACTGAAATGATAATGTGGTTCTCATCCTTTCTTCTATTGATGTGGTGTATAACATTGATTTGTGAATATTGAACCACCCTGGCAACATAGGAATAAATCTCACTTGATTGCAGTGAATGAGGTTATACTTTTTTTTATTTTTTATATATTTTTTTGAGGTTATACTTTTTTAAAGAGAGAGAGAGAGAGTAGCGTGTGGGTGGGACACAGGGAGTTGTTGACAGAGAGAGAGAATCCTCCTAAGCAGGCTCCACACTCAGCACAGAGCCCAACATGCAGCTCAATCTCATGGCCCTGAGATCACGACCTGAGCTAAAACCAAGAGTTGGATGCTTAACCAATTAAGCCACCCAGGCACCCCTGTCTGTTTATTCTTGAGTAAGTTTTAGAGGTTTGTATTATTGAAGGAATTTGCCGATTTCATAGAAATTTGTTGGTACAAGGCTGTTCATAATAGTCTCTCAGGATTCTTGTAATATATATTATATGGGATCTATAGTGTTGTTTCCTATTTCTTTCAGTACCAGTTATCTATGTTTTCTCTGTTTTCTTCAGTCTTGCTAGAGGTGTATCCATATCATGAAATTCTCTAAGAGCCAGTCTTATTTATTTTCTCTTGAGTTTTTCCAGTCTTTAACTTGATACCTACTCTTTGTTATTACCTTCCTTCTGCATGCTGTGGGTTTAATATTCTCTTCTTTTACTTGAGTTATAGGATGGAAGCTTTATTGACTTGAGACATTTCTTCTTTTCAAACATAAGCATTAAATACTAAAATTTTTCCTCTTAGCACTGCTTTCTCCAAATTCCATTAATTCTTTTTTTTTAGGATTATTTATTTGTTCCTGAGAGACCAAGAGAGAGAGGCAGAGACATAGGCAGATCCTAGGACCCTGAGATCATGACCTGAGCCAACCACTGAGATACCCAGGCGCCCCTGCATCCCACTAATTCTGATATATTTTAATTTTTGTTCAGTTCAAAATATTTTCTAATTTCCCTATGACTTCTCTTGGGTGTATTATTTTGACATATGTCATTTAATTTCCAAATAGTTGGAGATTTTTCCAAATATCCTTTTGTAGTTGATTTTTTGGTGTAATTCTCCTGTGGTCAGAGTACATATTTTGTATGATGACATTTCTTTTTTTTATTAGAGTTTAATTTGCCAACATATAGCATATTACCCAATGCTCATCCCATCAAGTACCCCCTCAGTGCCCGTCACCCAGTCACCCCCACCCCCCGCCCACCTCCCTTTCCACCACCCTTTGTTCGTTTCCCAGAGTTAGGAGTCTCTCATGTTCTGTCTCCCTCACTGATATTTCCCACTCATTTTCTCTCCTTTCCCCTTTATTCCATTTCACTATTTTTTATATTCCCCAAATGAATGAGACCATATGTTTGTCCTTCTCCAACTGACTTACTTCACTCAGCATAATACCCTCCAGTTCCATCCATGTCGAAGCAAATGGTGGGTATTTGTTGTTTTTCTTTTCTTTTCTTTTCTTTTCTTTTTTATTTATTTATTTTTTTTTCTTTTCTTTTTTTTTTTTTTTGGTATTTGTCATTTCTAATGGCGAGTAATATTCCACTGTATACATAGACCACATCTTCTTTATCCATTCATCTTTCGATGGACACTGAGGCTCCTTCTACAGTTTGGCTATTGTGGATATTGCTGCTATAAACATTGGGGTGCAGGTGTTCTGGCATTTCATTGCATATGATGACATTTCTTTTAAATATGTCATGGTTTATTTGGGCCTCAGGATATGGTCTGTCTTGTTAAGTGTTATATGTATTTCTGCTTTTGTTGAACGGAGTGTTCTATGGATGCCAATTAGATCACACTGGTAGTATTGTTCAGCTTTCCATATCACATTACTCATTTTCTGTCTACTTTTTCTTTTTTTTTAAATTTTTTTTAAATTTTTTTTATTTATGATAGTCACAGAGAGAGAGAGAGAGAGAGAGAGAGAGGCAGAGACATAGGCAGAGGGAGAAGCAGGCTCCATGCACCAGGAGCCCAATGTGGGATTCGATCCTGGGTCTCCAGGATCGTGCCCTGGACCAAAGGCAGGTGCTAAACCGCTGCGCCACCCAGGGTTCCCCTGTCTACTTTTTCTACCCATTTCTTTTTTCTTTTTTTTTTTTTTTAAAGATTTATTTATTTATTTATGAGAGAGAGAGAGAGAGAGAGAGAGAGAGGCAGAGACACAGGAGGAGGGAGAAGCAGGCTCCACGCCGGGAGCCCGACACGGAACTCGATCCCGGGACTCCAGGACCGCGCCTTGGGCCAAAGGCAGGCGCCAAACCGCTGAGCCACCCAGGGATCCCCTCTACCCATTTCTGAGAAGAGTGGTGAAGAGTCCAAGTATAGATTCATCTATTTCTTTCAAATCCATCAATTTTTGCATCATACATTTTTAAGTTCTGTTGTTAGGCATGTACATGTTTAGGACTGTTATGTCTTCTGGGTAAATTGACCATTTTTATCATCTGGTCATGTCCCTCTTTAGTCCTGATCATTTCTCTTCCTCTGAAGTCTTTCTCTGGTGTGAATATAGCCACTCCAGCTTTCTTTTTATCTTTTTAATTTTAATTGTGGTAAAATACACATAACTGAAAATTTATCATCTTAACCATTTTTAAGTGTCCAGTTTAGGGGCATCCACCCCCACCATCATCTTCAGAACTCTTTTCATCTCCTCAGGCTGGGACTCTGTCCCCATCACTCACTCACACCCCTTCTCCCAGCCCCCTCCTCCACCCCTGGCGCCCACCATTTATTTTCCTGCCCCTATGAATCTGACTCCCTTAGATATCTCATATAAATAGAATTATATAGTATTTATTCTTTTGCAACTGGTTTATTTCACTTAACATCGTGTCTTCACGGTTCATCCATCTTATCCATCTTATTTTTAAGGCTGAATAATATTCTGTTGTATGTTTATATCATCCATTTGTTTATGTGTTCATCCATTGATGAACACTTGGGTTGCTTCCACCTTTTGGTTATTGTAATAATGCTGTTATGAACATGAGTGCACAAGTATTTGTTTGATTCCTCGCTTTCAATTCTTTTCAGCATATACCCAGAAGTTCTAGGAAGATATATACAGAGTCATCCCATTGTGAAAAAATTGTGTCTTTCTATGTGTTCTATGTACGTATGTGTAATACATTGACTCACTACATACAATTGCATGTGCCTGGGGAAAATACAGATGAATTCTCAAACTCTCAAGTAGTGGTTATCTCTGCTAAGTGGGATTGAAGAGGGAACATTTTTTTTTTTAATGAGGCTGTATGTAAAAATAAATAAAATTTAAGGTAACGATTTATCAGTATCAAGTCAGGCATTTTATATATACTATATTCAGTCTTTATATCCAACCTGCAGGATAAGTGTTATTTTCATTTTATGGATGAAACCCAGAGGGCTTAAATAATTTGCCTTACGTCAAAAGGCTGGTTAGTAAGTAGATGACACAGAGGCTGAACCCAAATCTGTGTGACTCTAAAATCCATGTTCTTTGTCCTTTGAAGTGAGTCATTGTATTTGATCTATTGACTGAATTTTATTTTAATTTTAAAAGATTTTATTTATTTATTAGAAAGCAAGAAAGTGCAAGTAGAGGGAGGAAGAGGTATAAGCAGATTCTGTGCTGAGCTCAGAGCCTGACGTGGGGTTCCATCTCATGACCCTGAGATCATGACCTGAGCCCAAATTAAGAGTTGGAAGCTTAACAGACTGAGCCACCCAGGTGCCCCTATTGAGTGAATTTTAAATGGATTCAGGTAAAAAGAGGAAATATTTGAGTATTTCCCATGGAAATTTGTTTTGTTTTCAGAATGGCTTTGGAACACACTCATGGTTTCTAAAGAGAATCCCCAACTCCCAATACCCTTTAAGAAATGAATACATAGGAGAGTTTGTGAATGGATATCGTCATGGCCATGGAAAGTTTTACTATGCCAGTGGAGCCATCTATGAAGGAGAATGGGTGTCCAATAAAAAACATGGCATGGTAAGTGCAGACGTGTGAAGAGCACATTTTAAAGATTTTGTGAAGCAACTGGAATACCATAAAAAGCATGTCATTCTTTGGTAAAGTGCATAATCCATTTTTGCATAGGATAACTTACTGTTTTATTAAAATGATTACATGAAATTTAAAACAACTTTCAACATAACATCAGTATCCTATATATTTAGAAGATATTTACTTAGTTTATGTTATGTACATAGATATGTGTGTTAGGGTGGTTTTGTTCACAAGTAACGGAAAATCTAGCTTACTCATCCACAAACAATAAAGAATAAATTGGTGTTTTTCTTTCTTTTTTTCAATAAATTGGTTTCAGGGTTGGTTTGATTCAGCAATGCAGTGATGTCAGGAGTTTTCTTCCATTTACCCATGATGTCTGCTACCATGTTGTCAGCTTTACCCTTAGGCTGCCCCTCCCTCATGACCACAAGATGGATGCTGTGGTTCCAGGCTTCACATCCACATACCACACTAAGTAGAAGGAGAGAAGAAACTCTCTTCTGAGAAGCTTTCCACAAATATCTTCAGTGTGGCTGAGCTGACTTGGGTCATTTACTTACCTCTCGATCAGACTGACTGTTGGCCTGTGTTGGACAAATAGCTAGAGAGCTGCTATTTGGTGATGGGCACTCTGCTAGTCATTAGTATAGTTTAATAAGGCACCTTCTGTGACCTAGAGGTAGCTGAGGAGAGGTTGTGGGACAGACAGAGGAGGAGGAGGAGGAAGAGAGAGGATTCACACAGTGACTCGAGAATCTAGGAGCCTGATTCTATGTGAGCTAAGTGCATGCCTTAAAAACAAAAAACTCCAAAACAAAACTCCAAATCCTTGAAAATGGTACAGAAGTAGATTAGCAGTGGTTTTCCTGAACTGTAAATCTTTCTATCTGCAGGGCCAATTAACTTTCAAGAACGGGCGTGTGTATAACGGTGCATTTTCCAACGACCACATAGTGGAGTTTCCAAATCTTGAAGTTGAGTTCTTAAGTCACCTGGATCTGTCTTCAGAGTCTTCCATCAAGAGCCAATACACTGGATCCTCCATCAGTGCTGGTAGGGGGTGTGCACCTGTCAGATGCATGCAAATTAATTTAAATTATCAATAGAATCTACTCATCAAGACACACTGAATATTTCAGAAAACACAAGTTTCTGTTTGTGGGGGTGCGCCTGGGTGGCTCAGTCCGTTGAGTGTCTGCCTTTGACTCAGGTCATGATCTCAGTGTCCTGGGATTGAGGCTGGGATCAGGCTCCCCGCTCTGCAAGGAGTCTGCTTCTCCCTTTCCCTCTGCCCGTCTGCCCTGCTTGTTTGTGTGCTCCATCTCAAATAAAATAAATAAATAAATCTTTTTTTTTTTTTTAAAGATGTTTCTGGGGGAGAAACTGCTTTCTTAGTAGGTTTTTGAAATACTTTTTTTTTCTTTTTTTTTTTTTTTTTTTTGAAATACTTTTATATCCCACTTTGGTGGAAAATAATTTTGACCTAACATTGAAAACAATTTTTTTAACTTCCAAAAGCATTTCATTTTCTTTTTCCAAAAGCATTTTAATTTGCTAGGTGCAGTGGTAACATTGACAACTTTTAACATTGCTTTTCACCATTATCCCCTCTATTTGCCTTTATTTGCTAGAAATTATCAGAAAGCTCGATAGCAGTGAAAGTATCTCTGTGTTAGGATCAAGCATTGAACTGAATCTCAGTTTGCTGCTGAGTATGTACCCTGAGAAAGATCAAGCAGAGGAAAAGAAGCAGGTAAAAACCTTTCATATTGTTATACATTTATATTTTAAGCTTAAATATCAACAGTCTCCACAGTCTTGGGAAAATATAGCCTTAGGGTAGCTGTCCTGTGTGTCTTTCATAAGCCAATAGATGCTTTGTGTACCATCCCATTTAATTTGCAAGGCAGCCCTAGTGAAGAGGCTTTGTGAGTAAACAGAAGCCTAGATAGAAGGACTCAGTGAATTAACTAGGCCCAAGTTATCCTCACCTCCAGCTTTGGTCTGAAGGCCAGGGGTGTGGCACCCCAACTACAGGACATTAATTCTGCTGTGAATTATTATGGGCTGCTGGGATTTGAAAGAACTTTAAACTCCTAAAAATCATTAGAAATCTAGAAATCCGGGCAGCCCGGGTGGCTCAGTGGTTTAGCACCTGCCTTCGGCCCGGGGCATGATCCTGTAGACCCAGGATCAAGTCCCACGTTTGGCTCCCTGCGTGGAGCCTGCTTCTCCCTCTGCCTGTGTCTCTGCCTCTCTCTCTCTCTCTCTCTGTCTTTCTCTCTCTCTCTGTCTTTCATGAATGGATGAATAAAATCTTTAAAGAAAAAGAAATCTAGAAATACTAAGAGACAGGGAAAATTATGTGTACGCAGACTTCATTTGATTAACATCTGGAAAATCCCATCCACCAAATTACATGTTAGTATCACGATCCCTGCTTTGACTGGGGTTTGGTATGATTCTTCTGTGAAGCCATTGTTGAAGATATTGCTTGCTACAAGAGAACCAGTGGTACCTCGAAATTGCAAGGTGTGTGCCCCTTTGCTCTTCCTCTTTCTTGTCTCCTCTGGCCCCAGTTCTGTGGGTCTCAAAAACGATGACTCTCCATCCCCCATACTCCCCTCTTCTTGTCCCGGCCAATGTTGTAATTCAGGCTACAGACATCATTCACTTCATCTGCTGCCAGATTCTTGTTAAAAATAAGAACCTTGGGGCACCTGGATGGCTCAGTCAGTTAAGCGGCTGCCTTCAGCTCAGGTCATGATCCTAGGGTCCTGGGATTGAGCCCCATGTGGGGTTCCCCATTCAGCGGCAGTCTGCTTCTCCTGCTGCTCCCCCTCCTCATGTTCTCTCTCTCTCACTCACTCACTCTCTCAAGTAAATAAATAAAATCTTTTTAAAAAGCTAAAACAAAACTTCTCTGATATTCTCTTTGTTATGAAAATAGTACACAATACATGTAGAAAATTTAGAAAAAAATGCAGATAAGAGTTATGGAAATATGGGATCCCTGGGTGGCGCAGCGGTTTGGCGCCTGCCTTTGGCCCAGGGCGTGATCCTGGAGACCTGGGATCGAATCCCACATCGGGCTCCCGGTGCATGGAGCCTGCTTCTCCCTCTGCCTGTGTCTCTGCCTCTCTCTCTCTCTCTCTCTCTGTGACTATCATAAATAAAAAAAAAAAAAAAAAAAAGAGTTATGGAAATAGTACACGATACTTGTAGAAAATTTAGAAAAATGCAGATAAGAGTTATGGAAATAGTACACGATACTTGTAGAAAATTTAGAAAAATGCAGATAAGAGTTATGGAAATAGTACACGATACTTGTAGAAAATTTAGAAAAATGCAGATAAGAGTTATGAAAATAGTACACGATACTTGTAGAAAATTTAGAAAAATGCAGATAGGAAAAAAATGGAAGAGAATCTCCACCCAGACAAAATCTGGTGACCATCTTTCCAGTTTTGTTCTGAGCAAACATAATTAGAATTGGAGCATTCTGCTCATATAATCTCTTTTTTGTGTGTGTATTTAATCATAGCTCTTCAGTGCCATTAAATATTCTCCTACAATATAATTTTTAGGTGAATAAATGAACATGCATTGATTCACTCCAAAAGGAGTGGTATCCTTATAGTTTTTTTTTTTTTTCTCTCTCCCCCCTTTCTTTCTTTTTTGGTTTACATATGTATCATTCACTTTCCACTTTAGAGTTCTTCCCATGACAAAACAGGTAAACAACTACAAGTTTAAAAATAATATTGACTATTTTATGATTATAAAAGCACATGCTCTTTATAGAAAATTCAATTATAGAAAATAGGACCTAGGAAATGAAAAAAATCTGTAACTTGACATTTTAGAAATGCCTCTAAAAATGTCTAATGGTTACATGGTATTTCATAATATAGACATATTACAATCTAGTTAGGGAAACTTCTTTTTTTTTTTTTTTTCTGAACCTTTTGAGAGGACTTGAGCCCTACAGAAGAGCTGCACAAGCGAGGTTTCTGCATCCCTGCCACTAGCTCCTTGGCACATGAGCATCTCCCATCGCTGCAGATTGGAGACTGAAGCTGAGACATGGGCCTCGCTTGCCACCAAAACTAAGCCATGGATTTTAATTGAATTTCACTTTTTCTCGCAGTGCTCCTTCTCTGTCGCAGGATCCCACCCCAGGCCCCACGCCGCATGCAGCAGTCACATCTCTTTAAGTTCCTCCGTCTGTGACGGAGCCTCTGCCTTCCATGGTACTCCGTGGCCTCCAGAGCTTGGAAGATTCTCGCTCGCTTACTATGAAGAATGTCCCTCCATGTGGGCTTATCTGCTGTGTTTGTTATATGTATTCGTTATTGTTATTGGATCATTTTGTCAAGATGCAGTATCTTTTTTCGAGCAGGGATTCTGGACAAGCTCTCTTGCCCTTCTAGCTCTGGCCTCTTCCATCAGGTAGTTGCCTTGGCTACCCATGTCCTGTTCCTGAGTGTATATTCAGAACCACCTCGGATCTGATATCAGCCTCTTGCCAACCTGCCCCTGTCAATCTCCCTCCTCCTTACCCTGCACTCACATGGTAATAATGGCCAGCATGTACACAGGAATATGCGCTGGGCATGTTTCCAAACACCTTTATTTTGGTAAATCCCCCCAACAGCTTATGGGGCTGGAACTGTGGTTGTCCCCCTTTGCCAGTGAGGCAGCTGGGGCAGAGAGCAGGGATACCCTTTATCCAGGTCAGGCAGCTTTCCTGGAATTCCAAAAGCACCTCAACCTCTCTGCTTCCCCCACCCCAGCTTCCACTGGGGGGTGGGGGCTGATGTCTGTGAAGGTCTCATTTTTTTCTGTGCTATGAGGCTCAGTTCAAGTACAGCATCCTCCAGGGAACTTCCTTGGGATCCACCTGTCCATTCTCCATGGCTCTGTTCTACCAGTGGCACTTCCTTATGGTGTCTTTCCCAGGTTTTAAGCTTCATGAAGAAAATTCTGTGCTTACTCTAGAACAGTGCTTTAGATAGGGCAGTCTATATATGTTTATCCAATTGAATTAAAATTTTAAAAGCAGGGATTAATGCTAAGAAGAATCAGATGCCTGATGCAACTGCCCAGGTGGGACTCTTCCATCTCCTTGGGGGCCCCAAACACCAGTCCTCACATTTCCTGAATATTTCATTTGGGAGGGAGAGGCAGAGCGTAAGTGGTTTTGGAGAACAGGGCACTGCATATGCTGCAGGGTTACATGTATGGGGAAGTCAAGGTAGCATAAGGGTATTGAGAGTTGGGGAAAATTATAGAAGGTGATTGGGGACAGAGAGGGAGGTTAGTAATGAGTATGAGTATCTTCTATTTCAGACTTTCAGCAGGAAGTATGATGTTAGTTGCATGTTTTAAATCAACCAAGGCTGGGTGTCTCAGTCAGTTGGGTGTCCGACTCTTGATCTCAGCTCAGGTCTCGATCTTATGGTTGTGCATTCCAGCCCCACGTGAGGATCCATGTTGGGTGTGGAGTCTACTAAACAACCAACCCACCAACAAACCAACCAACCAACCAAGCTGGTTGAACCAGCCTTGCGATCCCAGGATAAACCCCACTTGGTGTTGACTTATTATTTGTTTTATAAATTGCTAGATTTCATATACTCCTATTTTCTTGAGGATTTTTGTGTCTGTTTTCATGAAAGATACTGCTTTGTAGACTAGAGGATTTTATTGCTGCCCATTCAAATAGGATGCTACCACATAGCAGTATGAAAGCAATTCCATTGTACTGATAACAGCACTTTTTAAAAATGTTATTCAGAAAATGCATTTTATTAACTGGAGATGAGTGGAGAAAATATAACATTTGTTGAGCTCTTACAGTGATAAGAGTTAAATGCTATTACTTCACATATGTTATCCCATTTAATTTACAAAACGTGTTGTTTCTTTTGCTTTTGTTCTTATTAGGCAAGATTAAGACATGCATGGTTTTTTCTTTGTAGGTAGAATATGCTGTCTTAAGAAATATCACAGAATTGAGAAGAATCTATTGCTTCTACAGCAGCCTAGGATGTGATTGCTCTCTGGATAATACCTTCCTGATGACAAAGCTTCACTTCTGGAGGTTTCTAAAAGACTGCAAATTTCATCACCATAATATAACTCTTGCTGATATGGACAGGGTATTAAGTAGTGAGTATTCCAGATCCACATCTTTTGTGTTTTTTTAATTAAGATTTTATTTATTTATTTGAGAGAGAGAGCGAGAGAGAGCGAGCATGAGTGGGGAGAGGAGCAGAGGGAGAAGCAGACTTCCTGCTGAGCTTGGAGCCCAACACGGGGCTTGACATGGGGCTTGATCCCAGACCCTGAGATCATGACCTGACCTGAAGTCAGATGCTTAACTGACTGAGCCACCCAGGTACCCCAACATCTTTTGGTTTAAACGGTAGTATAACATCATGTCACCATGAAACCAGTCAGAAAATGTGGAGGGAGTGAGGAAGACAGATCTTGGGAGAGGTGTTCCAGAAATCAACACATGGTTGTCTTCCCAAGGTGCTTAAAATGTACTTGAGACAATTTTGTGAAATAATGGCAGCAGTGAAAGATTATCTACAGCAGGGCCTATGGGCTGAATCTAGCCTCCTACCTGTTCCCATAAGTAAAGTTTTATTGGAACACAGCCATGCCCATTTTCTCATGCACTGTCTGTGGCTGTTTTTGTCCTATGATACCAGAACTGAGGGGTTGTGACAGAGATTGTGTGGCCTACAAAGCATAAAATATGTACTGTCTGGCTCTTGACGGATAAGTTTGCCTGCCCCTGATCTGTAAAACCCACTAAAATCGTGAGGTCAGAAACAGAGAGGATTAAGGAGGGCTTGTCATAGCCGAGAAAACACTTTAGGTTGTCTTGGGCTTGGGCTTGATTTCAAATGAGAAAGTTCATGTGATAAACTTAATACCTTTGAAGATTTTACTCCTTACAGTTGAATTCTGAGAAGCAGGCCTTGAAAACCTCAAATTATCTACCTGAAAAATAAAATATTAGAACTAATACCTATTTACCTGAAATGTAAGTGTTTGACACAGATTTAGAATCTATTTAGAATTAGAATCATCGGGATCCCTGGGTGGCTCAGCAGTTTAGTGTCTGCCTTCTGCTCAGAGCATGATCCCAGAGTCCCAGGATCAAGTCCCACATGGGGCTCCCTGCATGGAGCCTGCTTCTCCCTCTGCCTGTGTATCTGCCTCTCTCTGTGTGTCTTCATGAATAAATAAATAAAATCTTAAAAAAAAATTAGAATCATCAATCACATGTGGCTCAGACCACTTTGAAAAAACACTGGCACACGGTATCTTGTAAGTTTCTTGAGCAGTGACCAGATCGAGATCTTTTGAGTGGTACTTAAGTTTTAAGTGGGTGTGTATATGCTGCTCATTGGTATTTACTAGCAAAAATGATACTCCGTCAAACTCAGTTCTTTGTATTGCATACCAGGAGCAAAATAAAAAATAGAAGGCTTTAGAAAATACTAGGCATCAAAAATGAAATCTTGATATTTGCAACAAATATGGATAGACCTTAAGAGTGTTTTGCTAGGTGAAGTAAGTCGGACAGAGAAATACAAAGAGTGTATGATTGAACTTATAAATGGAACCTAAACAAGAAGGTCACAGATATAGAGAACAGGCTGGTGGTTGCCAGAGTGGGGAGGGGTGGATGAGATGGGTGAAAGGGGGGGTCAAAAGATACAAACTTCCAGCTATAAAATAAACGTGTCACAGAGGCTGTGACTATAGTTAAAAATACGGTGTTACATGTGAAAGTTACTAAGAGGGGGTGCCTGGGTAGCTCTGTTGGTTAAGCTTCTTCCTTCTGCTCAGGTCATGATCTCAGGGTCCTGGGATCAAGTCCCATGTCGGGCTTCCTGCTCAGTGGGGAGCCTGCTTCTCCCTCTCCCTCTACTTCCCCTGCTCCTGCTCTCTCTCTCTCACTCACTCTCTCTCTCTCAAAAAATTGAATCTTAAAATAAAAAAAAAGAATAGTTGCTAAGAGGGTAAATCTTAAAAGTCCTCATGGCAAGAATAAAAGAGAAATTTTTGTAACTGTGTAGGTGAAGGATATCAATAAGACTTATTGTGGCGGTCAATCTGCAACATATGGTGAATCATGTCGCAACACTTGAGTACAATGTTGTATTGTCAATTATACTTCAATTTAAAAAAATACTAGGCATCCTTTCCAATTTTCTTTATTTTAGCCAATAGTGACATTCCAGTTGAAGAAATTCATTCTCCGTTTACAACAATACTTTTGAGAACGTTTCTGAATTACCTCCTGCTCTTGGCTTACCGCATCCATCACAAAGAATACCAGTAAGTACTACTTCCAGGGCTCTGAGTTCATCAGGTGCCCCACGTTTCACAAACATTAACTACTCAACCATGAGATACCAGATTAAAATTTAGAATACCCCTCAGATGCGAGTTATGTTTCCATATTGAATACTGTTCTCAGGATTTTACTCAGAAATGGTCACCACCAACTCTTCCATAGGCTAGAATTTCCTGTCTTTCTCAGGGAAAAATGGATACTTTATCTTTAAAAAAAAAAACTTTTTATTTTGAAATAAATTTAGTTTTATAGAAGTGTTGCCATATTAGTACAGTGAGTTCCTCTCCATCCATCACTCAGCTTCCCTGAACAATAACGTCTTGCACAGCCACAGAGCACTTATCGTAGTGAAGAAACAAATGTTGGTTAATACTAATGAAATCACAGACTTTATTTGGGTTTTCCAAGTTTCCCCTGATGTCCCTTTTCTGTTCCATGTTCTTTGCGTTTTGTTATCCCATATCTTCAGTCCCTACAACCTGTAATAATTTCTTATACTTTTTTTTTATGACCTTGACACTTTGGAAGACTACTGGTCAGTTATTTTGTAAATATCCTTTGATTTTGGTCTGCTGATGTGTTTTCATCATTTCCCTGAGGCTTGGGTTTTGGGAAAGAATACATGGAGGTGAACTGCCTCTGGCATCACATCACATCACATCACATCACATCACATCACATCACATCACATCACATCCATCACATCAGGGGTATGTGATGTTGGATTGTCTTATTACTGGTGATGTTAACCCTGTAATGTTTGGTTACTGAACATTTGGCTAAAGGGGCGGTGGCCAGGATTCTCTACCATAAATATATTGTTTCTCCCTTTCTGTACGCTCATCATTTGAAGCAAACTACTGAGTCCACTCTGTAGGGAGAGGAGGGAATTAAGTTTTATCTCTTGGACAGAGGGGTGACTGAATCTGTTTTGGCAGAAACAGAAGCCCATCGCTCTTTCTGTGTTTTACCAAACTGATGACTGAGAACATTCACCCAAATGCCTGCCGTGTAAAAGGTAAATACAAAACTAACAGCATTATATTTATTAACTGTTTTTCCCCCAGAATGTAGCTTTGTAATCATCTTTTGACTGTTTATCTTTCCATTATGTCTTTAGGCAATTTATTCAGTGGACAGCAGCGAACACTCTATTCCATGAATTATATCGACAAGACCTGGGAGATTTATACACTTTACTGCAGACCACACACAGCTCCTCCCCACGAGCCTTCCATGAAGATGCGACACTTCCTCTGGATGTTGAAAGTAAACACTCATGATCGAGACTGGTTTTATATTAATAAAGAATTTTGGCTATTTTTTTTTTTTTTTTGAGAAAGAGTGAGAGACTGTGCACACAAGTAGGGGGAGATGCAGAGGGAGAGAAAGAATCTCAAGCAGGGTCCACGCTCAGTGCAGAGATGTGGGGCTCAATCTCACGACATTGTGATCATGACCTGAGCTGAAATCAAGAGTTAGATGCTTAACTGACTGAGCTACCCAAGCACCCTAGCATTTTGGTTTTCAGTAAAGAAAGGGGCACCTGGGTAGCTCAGTTGGTTGGGTGTCTGCCTTTGGCTCAGGTCTTGATCATAGGGTCCTGAGATTGGGCCCCACATCAGGCTCCCTGCTCAGTGGGGGGTCTGCTTCTCCTTCTGCCTCTGCCCTTCCCCCTATACACACACACACACACACACACACACACACATACTCTCTTTCTCTCTCAAATGAGTAAATAAAATAAAGAAAGAAAGAAAGAAAGAAAGAAAGACAATGTATTCTAGCTGTGATACACAATGAGGTGAAGATCAGGGATCTTCATAGCCATTGAATGTTTGCTGAGCCTCTTTGGGAAGAAGTGAGTAATTCTGGGATCCATAATGGAGGAAGGACCTGAGGCAGAGGGAGCACCACCCCATGTGCTTCCCAGTGAGGGGAAGGCACAGGCAGCCTCAGTGCCTTTGCTAATGCAGACCTTGCCATGTAAGAGAAGATGAGGTGGGGGTGGGGAAGCAGATGTCATTTAAAAAAATGATTGTTCATCAAAAAGTAATTTGAAGAAGCTAATAGTTTATAAAATAGGATAGTCCTACAATATCCTTGTACTAACTCTTGGCAGTTTTTGTTTTAATTTACACCATGGGAAGATAAATGAGAAAATGAGTCAAATACTAATAGGGAATAGAGTGCTTTCAGGAGGTCTAACAGTGTCGTGTGTGTGTGTGTGTGTGTGGAAAAGGGACAGTGACCTAGTGTCTACTAGAGGAAAGTAGCTTGTTAGAAGTATGTGTGTTTGGGGGAGGAGTATTGTATGGCTGTTTATTTGTTCACTTTCCTCCTTTCTCCATGGCCTCATATTGAAGAGACGAGGTCATCATTCCTCTAGATGGGTCAGCCTTCCGATTTGGGCTGGCGGCATCCTCCCAGAGATCATTACCATGTTCTTCTCTTCCCCCGCACATCCACTGAAGCAGTACAGTTAGAGGCTTGTCTGGATTCTGGGTTTCTTCCCCTCACAAAGCCACAGGTGGTTCTGTGTTGCATCGCCTCAGGAATGTTCCCGTTGAGTGATACTGAGATGGATCAGTGGGTTCACGTGGTGTCAGTACGATTCTTCCAGTAGAACTTAGAGCCTGGTTTGCACGCAGCTTAGGAGAGAGGAGGGTGGGCCAGCACAGAGCCAGGCCCTGCGAGGTGCACTTTCACTTAATCCTTAATCTCGGCAGCACTGACTTTAGGAGAGACAGTGTGTCCTGGGCCAAATGCTCTCTGGTTCAGTATCTCCGAGAGCAAACCTCCTGTTTGCAGTGTTGATGCGGACAGGGTCTACACCTGGACTTTCAGGGAGTCTTCTTGTGTCCAGCCTGGCCTGCAGCATTACTTCCAGCGGGGTCTCCTTCCTGAGTGCCCACAGCACCCTGATTCTGTGGCCCCCAGTGCACCATTTCCCTACTTGTACAGCTGGGCCAATAACTCACATCTGGATCATCTACTTTTCCAACCCCTCGGCCCTTTGTTTATGCCTCTAAAGACACTTTTCTTTTTGGAGGGATTAGGGAAGGTCTAGAGAGGTAAATACCAATGTTAATCTAGAATGCTTTTCAAGAGGATCAGTTTCAAAGATACACATTTCTAGAACATCTCCTTAAAGTGTCATATGGGGGATCCCTGGGTGGCGCAGCGGTTTTGCGCCTGCCTTTGGCCCAGGGCGCGATCCTGGAGACCCGGGATCGAATCCCACGTCGGGCTCCCGGTGCATGGAGCATGCTTCTCCCTCTGCCTATGTCTCTGCCCCTCTCTCTCTCTCTCTGTGACTATCATTAAAAAATAAAATAAAAAAAAATAAAGTGTCATATGGATATAAATTGACACTAAAAATATGTAGCTATTTGTAATTACAGGCCATTGTGGTTTAATTGGTTGATTCTTTTGCAGGACTTTAAAATGATAAATAAAGAATTAACAGCAACCAAATTCGTGGAGGTCATCGCAGAGGATAATCCTTTCATACATGACGGTGTTGACAGCAACTTTGAACTTGAGGTTTGTAAAGAGGTGTCACAAATAGTGCAGATATGGTTGAGGCTGTCCTGCCTTGGATACAAATAAGAACCAAGATTTGACTGAAAAGCATTCTAACCCCATACATAAATACGTGAATGTCCATATGCATGTGTGTGTATACATACATGTGTGTATAGCTGTGTGTATCTATATAGCTGTATCTCCTTGATTGTTAGAAAACTAGAGTTAATATAACAAAGAATATTTCAGATGTCAAGAAGTAGTGAATGAAGTCAAAAGGATATGAAACTACAGTGGATCCTTGAATAACACAAGTTAGGGACACTGACACCCCTATGCAGTCAGAAATTCAGGTATAACTTTGATTCCCTCAATGCTTCACTACCAATAGCCTGCTGTTGCCTGGAAGCCTTACAGATAACATTAACAGGCAATCAACATATATTTTGTATTACATACTGTATTTTTTTTAAGATTTGTATTTATTTATTCATGAGAGACATAGAGAGAAAGGCAGAGACATAAGCAGAGGGAGAAGCAGACTCTGCACAAGGAGCCTGATGTGGGATTGGATCCCAGAACCCTGGGATCACAACCTGAGCCCAAGGCAGACATGCAAGCCCTGAGCCACCCAGGTGGCTTTATATACTGTATTCTTACAATAAATAAGCTAGAGGAAAAAAATTAAGAAAATTATAAGGAAGAGAAAAGACATTTGCAGCACTTGTATGCATAGAAAAAATCTGCGTATCGGTGGCCCCACACACTTCACATTTGTGTTGTTCAAGGGTCATCTGTATGATGCTATTTCTTGGATAATTTAGCAATTTAATACACGTATGTGTTTTTCTGGGAGATGAGTCCTATAACCTGTCAAAGACACTGATGGATCTCTAGTGACTTAGTCTAAGTGCCTTCAGTTTTCAGCACTCCTTGCAGAAGGGCTTTGGCCAGTTCAGCCTCCCCAGGCTCAGTCTTTTCTTCTATAAACGGAAGTGGTGCTAACCAGTTAATCCTTCCTCCTGATTGCCCCTCGCCCGACCCCTGCCACCAGGAATCTACTCCTTGACCTTGAGCATTTGCCTCTTCTGGACAGGTCCTAAAGGGTGGGATCTGTGTGGCTCCCCCAACTCAGCTAACACCATTTGCGTTCAGGCCACAAGTGACTCTGTGATGACCTACCCCGGGGGGTGTTGCCGTGGCACCTGAAATACCATGTCTCCCACCTCAAACATGTTCTTCCCCTCTTTCCCTGGTCTTCCACTTCCCTCACTGCTGGTTCCTTTCCTACTTCTGCCACACTCATCCTGTCCAAGTGCCCCAGACTTAGGCCTGGGTCCTTTTCTCTAGCTACGCCCACCCTTTGTCTCATAATCATTCTGAGGACAAGGCCAGTGTTTGTATCTGTAACCCAAATCATGCGCTCCAGCTCCAGACGGCCTAGCCAGAGTGGCCTCTTGGGCTTCTAACAGCCCAGAGTGTCCCACACCCCAAACTACAGCTGTGACCCTCATCCTCCCCCTGTGTACCCCCTGTGTTGATGGCACTCCACCCTCTAGTTGTCAGGCCCCCTCCCTGTCTCGATGATTCCTCTCATAGGCCACATTCAAATCTTCAGATCTTTTTGGCTCCACTTTCAAGTATATCCAGGATGTGGCACCTCCCACCACCCGCACTGCTTCCACCCTGGTCGAGCCACCCACTGTCACCTAGAAAGCCGCTCACTAATCTTCCTGATTCACCTCTTATCCTCCCACTGCCCAGGGCAGCAGCCAGGTCACTCCCCTGCTCACACCGTCCAGCTTCCCATCTCACTTGGAGTAAAGGCCCTCAAGACACTGATGGTGCCACCTTGCTGAGTCCTTGTCTGACCACTGAGTCATACTTGCCTCCAAGCTGTTCCTGCGACACACCCATCGTGCTCCTACCTCAGAACATTTAAACTTGCTGTGCCCCACCCCGCCATTTTTCTGGGGGCTTAAATAACAGAAATGTAGTGCCAGTAGTCACTGAGTTAAGGTAGAGCTGGTTCCTTCTGGGGCTGTAGGAAAGGCTGTGCTCTGGGCCTCTCCCCTTGGCTTGTTAGGTGGCCATCTCCCCAGGTCTCTTCATATTATCTTCCCGCCATGGGTCTGTCTCTGTGTCCACATTTCCCTCTTATAAGGACAGTGGCCATGTTGGATCAGGGCCCACCCTAATGATCTCATTTTAACTTGATCTCTAAAAATATTATCCCTAAATAAGGTCATATCTGAGGTGCTAGGGGTTAGGACTCCAACTTTTTTGGGAGACATAATTCAGCCCATAACAGTCTTCCCTTTGCTCTCTCACCCCCCATTCATGTCCTCCTTAAGTGTAAAATATACTCATCCCATCCAGTGTTTCCCAAGGACTTTGTCATTCCAGTGTCTACACTGGGTGAGCTCCCCACCTGCCACTGTGCTGCTTCCACCTCATGATACTTGTGAGTTCCCTTCAGATCTTATCCAAACTGTAAGAATAACTCCATTTTGAACAAAAACTTTAGGCTGCTTTTCTCAAGCTGACAGGCAAAATCATAAGCCAGGATACACAGAGTAGGCTAGAGCTATTAATTGTAGGCACTGTTTCTATCCGTCTGATGTTTACAGAACACCCACAGTGCGAGGTGGGGTGCTGTGTCTTCAAAGTTTGCTCTCTGCTAGGAGAGGAAGATGTAGGACTGACATGAGCAGAACACCTAGTAAGAAAGCAAGATTCTTCTTGTTGTGGGTCACGCTTACAAAGTGGATGTTTGGTATCACCTCAAGGCCAGTGACAATGGGTGCCTGTGTAGGGGCAGGGACCCACTGGCCTGTGCTTTTACTTAAGATAACAGCTACAAATACCAGCCACTAATGATTCAACAAGTGGGATGACAGGCACTTCACACCAGGATCTCATCTGATCATCATGAAAAAGTATATGGTACTGACGCATCTTACAGACGGAGAAATTGATGCTCAGCGTGGTTCAATTCAGCAAATAGCAAAGTCTTTGGGAGGTGGGGTTTGGCATAGTGGTAAGACAGTTTATGAGCTTGGTGGGTAGTGAGTGAGAGTTAGGTGGGGTCACAGGAAGAGTCAAATTTGGGGATAAGAAACTAAAAGTGTCCTGCCCTTGAGCTAAGCAAATGTCTCATTTACCAGCCATCTTTGGACAGGTGTCAACCAACTGTTAGCCTAGAGGACACTGAGGTTTCAGGGATGCTAAGCAGATCCCTGGCAGCAGGCAGGGGCTGGCCTGGCACCATCGGTCAAATGAGCAAGCCTGTTCCAGCTCAGACTCACAGGGCTCTGGGTTCAGGACCAAGAGACAGGTGAATGATCAAAGTCCAAGCAAGCTGTCCCTGCTGCAGGTGCTGCTCGGGTGGAGGCAGGCCCATGGTCAGGTGTGCACACAGCCGGGAGGGGCATGGCTGCCAAGTGGGTAACACCTGCACTTGTCACTTCAGATGCCACTGGTCTAAGTAGCTTAAGAAAAAAGGAAACCCTTTCTAAAATGTCCTCAATTAATTAATATAAAATAAACGTTTCCATCAAAATAGAAAATGGCTTATAAGTCTAATAATCGAATGCACATAATCTTTTAAATATTGTAGTTCTTATTTCAAAGAGGCATGCACCCATGATAGGTGGGTGTTGAATGAGGTGGCACCTCTGGAGAAAGAAGCCAACACCCAGGTGACTCACTTGTCCACCTCAGAGTATGTCAGAATGAATAAGACCCTTTATACTTTCTTATGTTTCAGCTGGTTTTCCTGGAATTCTTTGAAGCTCTCTTAAGCTTTGCACTCATCTCTGTTACTGAACAAATGATTAAAGAATATTTAAATTTTCCAAATGAGGACCTGTCTGGAAACAAACATGGAAGCCCTTATATGATGAATCAGGTAAAGGTGTCTTAGAATCTACAGAGCAAGAAATGGTTTCATTGTGGCATGGTTAAACCAATATCAAAACTATCTTGGGTTTTTGTCACCTTTCAGGAAATAATTTAAGACTTATGAAAAAACTTGAGACTTCCTTTCATATTTTGAAAGAGTATATTGTATTTAATTTAAGTCCTTGGGAGACACCTGGGTGACTCAGTGGTTGAGCGTCTGCTCTCAGCTCAGGTCATGGTCCCAGAATTGAGTCCCAGGTTGGGTTCCCCTCACGGAGCCTGCTTCTCCCTCTGCCTACCTCTCTGCCTGTCTCTTATGAATAAATAAATAGAATCTTTAAAAAAAAAAGTTAGGTCCTTGGTCATGACCTAGGGCGTAAACTCCAAACCACAGTAGCAGAGATATCCTGATGAAGGTCAGAGTGCCAACCAACACATTGGGTGGACAAGAAGGGCTAGAATGAAATGTTTCATTACATGATCTAGAGTTTACCAGAGTGGAGAGCCTGTCCCAGAGTGAAGATGTTAAGAAACAGCTCCTGAGTGTGCATGAGATGTTAGATGGGTCCCTTAGGATGTGGCCGGCTCATAGGACAGGCCTGCTGGACTCAAGGCCCACTGCCAGACCTTGGTGGAGTAGGGGCAGTGTCAGCCACCCTGTTGAAGGATCCAGCTGCTGGGGCAAATTGATACCAAGTAGACGTGGGTGAGGCTGTCAGGTTAAATAGGCTTAGAGGATTTCTGAGTTTTGAGCCATTCATTTGGAGCCACAGGGAGTCTTGGGGGCCAATGGAACTCTTCAGACCTGCGCACACAAGCACATTATTTATTGTGTAAAGAGCGACTCTTTCTTTTTTAAAAATTTTTATTTATTTATGATAGTCACACACAGAGAGAGAGAGAGAGAGAGAGAGGCAGAGACACAGGCAGAGGGAGAAGCAGGCTCCATGCACCGGGAGCCCGACGTGGGATTTGATCCCGGGTCTCCAAGATCGCGCCCTGGGCCAAAGGCAGGTGCTAAACTGCTGCGCCACCCAGGGATCCCAAGAGCGACTCTTTCCACAATTCTCTGATGTGTCTCAGACTCTTTGTGTGCTGAGAGAGCTCTATGTTCAACTTTACCTCACAGTCTACCCAATAACCAGATAGGCCTCTTCTAGATTGAGGATATGACTGATGGCTTTTCTGGATCACTGGGGGCCTTATCATGGGCCGTGGTCTGGGGCTTGGCTCTGAGGGAAATGAATGTCTGCCTTGAATTCATCCGTGATTTCATAGATGGCATCACATGGATTCTAATAACCGAGTGTGAACACTGGTCTAGGCGGTCATCCTCAGAAATCACTGGACCATGTGCACTTCAGTTTTTTAATATGTCATTCCAAATGTCCAACAAGGTAAATCCTATTATATCCATACAATAGAGTATGACTCAGCAATGAAAGAACTCATGATATAGGACAAGGATGAATTAAAATAATTATGCAGGGTGAAAGGAGTCAGACAAAAAAAGTACAATTATATAAAATTCTAGAGAGTGCGAAGTAATCTGTAGTGACAGCAGATCAGTGGTTGCCTGAGAATGAGGGAAAAGGGGGGATTCCCAAGAGGTACAGGAAGCTTGGGGGTGATGGATATGTTCACTGTCTTGACTGAGGTGATTGTCTCTCAGGTATAGACATGTCAAAAATCATCCAATAGTAAGTATACTTTATGTGTAGCTTAATTGTAAATTATACTTCATTAAAATCGTGTGTGGGGGCACCTGGGTGGCTAAGTAGGTTAAATGTCCGCCTTTGACTCAGGTCATGATCTCCGGGTCCTGGGATGGAGCTCTGCATTAGGCTCCCTGCTCAGTAGGGAGTCTGCTTCTCCTTCTCCTTCTGCCCTTCCACCCTGGCTTGTGCTTTCTCTTTCTCATAAATAAATAAAATCTTTATTTTTTAACTAATTAGTCATTAAGATTTACTTATTTTAGAACCACCCAGGTGCCCCAATAAATATATATTTTTAAAGATTTTATTTATTTGTTCATGAGAGACACAGGCAGAGGGAGAAGCAGGCTCCATGCAAGGAGCCCGATGCGGAACTCGATCCCGGGACTCAGGGATCACGCCCTGAGCCAAAGGCAGATGCTCAACCGCTGAGCCACACAGGCATCCCCCCAATAAATCTTTTTTAAAAATCGTGTTTGTGTCTCCATGGAAACCCCAAATCATCTTATGTGTTTGTCCTTGCTCAGAACATCCAGAACAGGAGTTCAAGTGTAGGAACAAGCCAGGAATCAGATCTGGAGGATGGCAGCACCAAGTCATCTTCAAGCAAGCTGGGACTCATGCTTGATCTTAGCAAAATAAGGAGATCAGAGGTTTGCATGTACAACTATAACCACATAACAACAGTTACCTGGTTGCAGTATTAACGAGTTTTGCTCACCTACTGTGTGATGAACACGCTTCTATGTGCTAGTGACCTGCAGTGAAGCAAAAACCTGTCCTCTCGTGGACTTCACATTCCAGTAGGAGAGGGAGACAAGTGAACAGTAATAATAGCTAACTAAGACTCCTGGGGTGTTTACCAGGTGCCATGCACTTCTCAGGAGGAGCTCATTTGACACCCCAAACCACCTTCGGGTACCGTTCCCATCTCTAGGAGGGAGTTGAGGCGTGGAAAGGTTAGGTAACCTGCCCATAGTCATGGATCCAGTAACTAGTGGAGCCAGGGGGTCTATATGCAGGCAGTCTGACTCCAGAATTTGCACCCATTACCACAATGCTACACCTCCTCACATTTACGAGGTACAAGTGATAAGGTAAAAAACAAGGCAGGTTGTGGAGTGACAGGGTGAAGTGGTGACAGGTCTTCTGATGAAGTGACATTTGAGCACATGTGAAGGAAGTGGGGAAGCAACCATGGGATTATCTGGAGGAAGAGTATTCTGTGGATGAGAGAAAAGGGGGGAATCCCAAGAGGCACAGGAAACTTGGGGTGATGGAAATGTTCACTTTCTCGACCGAGGTGATTGTTTCACAGGTGTAGACAAGGTGTAGACATGTCAAAAGTCATGGGCATGAGGGTGTATTTGAGTTGTTGAAAGAAAAGTGGATCAGCAGGTGCAGCCACACCAGAGTGGCAGGGCACAGGAATTCAGTGGGGCAGCTGGGCCAGACCAGGAGGGTGCCCAGCCATGGTGCGGGCCTGGCTTTCCTTCTCAGTGAGGCGGGAGGGCCCCAGAGCAGAGATCAGTAGGCTCCCTATAGCTTCACTGTTGACAAACTAGTAAGGAAGATCTTGGAATTATGTGCAGGCTTGTCAGAGGCTGCGGAGTTTGAGAGAGAAAGAGAAGGCCAAGATGATTCAAAGCCTTCTGGTCTGAATGACTGGAAGACACAGTTGTCATTTGCCGTGAGGGAAGGCTGGAGTGGGGGGGATGGAAGTTTGGGGGCAGAATTAGGGAGCTGGTTTTAGACACGTTAGGCTTAAAGTAACTGATCAGACACACCCAGGGGGGCACAGATGGAGACACGAGCCTGGGGTTGAGATCTAGTTGGAAGCAAAAATGTGGATGTGAACAGATTATATCTGGAAATTAATGCCATTAATATTGGGACGTATACACAGTTAACTCTATGCACTAAATACTTTCCAACATCCCAGGGAAGACTTTCAAATCTTTGGTTTCTTGGGAGGAAGGTTTTAGTGGATATAATAACTGTTTTAATTTCCTTAATTGTACAAATAGCAATATTTTATGCAGGTTAAAAATAGTCAAAGATAGTCTCTTTAGCTTAAAGAGAATGGCCTTGTTAATAATTTTCTAATTATTTGTAATGCAGAAAATTAGTTTTAATCCACACTGATGCAGAAATCATATTTTGCTTTATGATTTTTTTATGTAAAAGCCCAAGATCAAGAAGTCTCTAAGTAATGAAAGAATTTCCAAAATGAACTTTAAATCTCCAGGAAAAGGGCTAACCTTTCTTTTGTCTCAAAATGGTGAGTATTTGAATTACTGAATTCTAATGTTTGCATACTGTTGCTTAGAAATGATATAATTCTTATAAAAATGTACAACTGTCTTTTAAAAATATAATTAGGCTGGTAGCGCTACTTCCAATCCTGCCACCCACTTGACAGAGTGAGTTCACTTTCAAGGCATGATCTTGCTGAGGTTTTTTTTGTTTTTGTATTTTGTTTCTAGTTCTGTTGAGATGTAAGTAACTTACAGACTGTCGCAGGTATACAGCATAATGATTTGACATATGTATGTTGTGAAATGATCACCACAGTAGGTTTTGTTAATACCCATCATCTCATATAGATAACCAAAAAAAAATTTTTTTTCCTTGTGATAAGAACTCTTAGGATCTACTCTTAACAATTTTCTTCTGTATCACAACTATAGTTGTCATGCTGTAGATTACATCCCTAGTACTTATTTATCTTACAGCTGGAAGCTTATACCACCTTCATCCAATCCCTCTTGCCCCCAACCGTGGCCTCTGGTAACCACAAATCTGGTCTCTTTTTCTGAGCTTTTATTTTATTATTTTTTAATTTTTATGTATGAGTAAGATCATACAGTGTTTGTCTTTCTCTGGCTGGCTGATTTCACTTAGCATAATGCCTATAAGGCCCATCCATGTTGTCACAAATGGCAGGGTTTCCTCCTTTTTAGCAGATGAATAGAATTCCATTGTATATATACCACAACTTCATCCATCTATCTGTTGGACACTTTAGTTATTTCCATGACTTGATTATTATGGATGCAGACTTCTCTTCCATGTAGTGTTTTTGTTTCCTTTGGATATATTCCCAGGACTAGAATTGCTGGGTTATATGGTACTTCTATTTTGAATTTTCTGAGTACCCTCCATTCTGTTTTCCAGAGTGAATGCACCAATTTACAATCCCTCCAACAGGGCACAAGGGCTCCTCTTTCTCCACAGCCCCGCCAACATTTGTTATCTCTTGTCTTTTCAATGGTTGACATTCTGACAGGTGTGAGGTGATCTCTCATTGTGGTTTGATTTGCATTTCCCTGATGATAAGTGATGTTGAGCACTTTTTTCCCCATGTACTGGCTGGCCACTTGTATATCTTCTTTGGAAAAATGTCTATTCAGATGCTTTGCTTATTTTTAATTAAATTTTTTCTGTTGAGTTGTAGAGTCCTTTAAATATTTTGAATTTGAAGCCCTTATCAGATATATGGTTTGCAAATATTTTTTCCTGCTCTACAGGTTGTCATTTCATTTTGTTCATTTCTTTTGCTTAATTTGATGTCATTCCACTTGTCTATTTCTGATCATGTTGCTTATTCTTTAGGCATCATAACCAAAAAAATCCTTGTCAAAATCCATGTCAAGGAGCTTTTTCTCCCGTTTTCTTTTAGCAGTTTTATGGTTTCTAATTTTACATTTAAATTCTTAAACAATTTTGAAATAATTAATATAAATGGTGTAAGGCAGGGATTTAGTTTCATTTTTTTGTATGTGAATGTCCAATTTTCCCAACACCACTTATTGAAGAGACGATCTTCCCTCCATTGAACATTCCTGGCTTCCTTGTCAAGTACTGACTATACACATGGGTTTATTTCTGGGCTCTGATTCTGTTATATTGGTCTTGGCCAGTATCATACTGTTAGGTTTACTATACTGTGTAGTGTAGCTTCAAATCAGGAAGTATGATGCCTCCTGCTTAGTTCTTTCTCAGGAATGCTTTGGTTATTTGGGGTCTTTTGTGGTTTCATGTAAATTTTAGAGCTGTAAATTTTCTACCTATTAAAAATGCCATTGGAATCTTGATAGGGATTGCAATGAATCTATAAATGGCTCTTGGTGGTATTGACATCCTAACAATATTAATTTTTCCAGGTCATGAATGTGGGCTACCTTTCCATTTATTTTTGTCTTCTTTAATTTCCTTCATCAGTCTTGATGTACTCAGAGTAGAGATCTTTTTCCGTCTTGGCTAAATTTCTTCCTAAGTATTTTATTGTTTTGATAGTGTTGCAAATGGGATCATTTTCTTTAATTCTTTTCCTGATAATTCATTGTTAGTGTATGGAAACACTATTGATTTCTGCATGTTAATTTTATATTCTGCAACTTTCTGATTCATTGATTAGACCTATCCATTTTTTTGGTGGAATATTCAGGATTTCCTACATATAAAATCATGTCATCTGCAAATAGAGACAATTTTACCTCTTCCTTTCCAATTATGATATTTTAAATTTCTTTTTCTTGCCTAATTGCTCTGGCTAGGACCTTCCAGTACTATGTTGAATAAGAGTGGTGAGAGTGGCATCCTTCTCTTGTTCCTGATCTTAAAGGAAAAAATTTCAATCTTTCACTACTGAGTATGATGTAAGCTGAGGGCTTGTAATAGATAGTATGTATGTATGTATGTATGTATTTGATTTTATCTATTTGAGAGAGAGAGCACAAGCGGGGGGGGGGGGGGCAGAGGGAGAGGGAGAAGCAGACTTTCCACTGACTGGGATTTAATTCCAGGGGTTTAATACGGGGTTTAATTCCAGGACCTGAGATCATGACCTGAGCCACCCAGGAACCACATACATAGCCTTTATTATGTTGAGGTACATTCCTTCTGTACCTAATTTAAGGGTTTTTTTAAGATTTTATATATTTCACAGAGAGCACAAGTTGGGGGGAGGGGCAGAGGGAGAGGGAGAAGCAGGCTCCCTGCTGAGTAGGGAGCCTGACATGGGGGTTGATCCTGAGATCACAACCTGAGCTGAAGGTAGATGCTTAATTGACTGAACCTCCCAGGCACCCTTTGTTAAGGGTTTTTATCATAAATGGACATTGACTTTTGTCAAATGCTTTTTCTGTGTTTATGAAGATGATCATATAATTTTTTATTTCATTCATATGAAATATGCATATGTTGGACCATCCTTGTACCCCAGGGGTAAATCCCAGTTGACCATGGTGAATGATCCTTTTAATATGCTAAACTCAGTTTTCTAGTATTTTATTGAATATTTTTGTTCCAGGGATATTGGCCTGTAGTTTTCTTTACTGGTCCTTTAGTGGTCTTTTCTGGCTTTGGCATCAGGGTAATGTTGACCTTGTAAAATAAAAATTTGGTAGTGTTCCCTCCTCTTCAGTTTTTGGGAAGAGTTTGAGAAGGATTGGCATTAATTTTTTTCAAATGTTTGGCAAAGTTCAACAGTGAAACTATCTGGTCTTGGGCTTTTCTTTGCTGGGAGATTTTTGGTTACTAATTCAATCTTACTAGTAATTGGTCCAATCATATTTTCCATTTCTTCTTCATTCAGTCTTGGTAGGTTGTATAGTCCTAAGAATTTCTCCCTTTCTTCTAGGTTATTATCCAGTTTGTTGGTGTATAATTGTTCCTAATAGCCTCTTAGGAAACTTATTACAATTAATACCACAGAAATATATTTGTTTTCATTTACAATTTTGTTGATTTGGGTCCTCTCTCTTTTTTACTTGGTTAGTCTAGCTAAAAGTTTGTCAATTTTGTTTAAGAGTTGGTTTTTTGAAAAAACAATTTTGGTAATATTTCTATTTTCCTGTTCTCTATTTTGTGTATTTCTGCTCTAATCTTTAGGATTTGCCTCCTTCTGCTACTTTTGGATCTAGTTTCTTTTTCTAGTTCCCCATGGCAGAGTTAGGTTAGTTTAATCGAGTTCTTTCTTGTTTCTTAATGTAGGTGTTTCTTGATATGAACTTCTTTGAACTACATTCACTACATCTGTAAATTTTTGTATATTGTGTTTCTATTTTCATTAGTCTCAAGATACTTTTAAACTTCCCCTTTAATTTCTTCTTTGACCCACTGGTTATTAGGGAGAGTGTTAACTTCCATGTGTTTGTGAATTTTCCAGGTTTTCTCCTGTTACTAATTTCTAGTTTTATACCATTGTGGTCAGAGAAGATACTTGATAGGATTTCAGTCTTCTTGAATTTGCTAAGACTTGCTTTGTGGTCTAACACATATTCTATACTAGGAAATGTTCCATGTTTGCTTGATTAGAATGTGTATTCTGTTGTCAGAATGTTCTGTATATGTCTGTTAGGTCCTCCATTTGGTCTACAGCATTGATCACATCTGCTGTTTCCTTATTGATTATCTGTCTGGATGACCTATCTGTTGTTGAGAGTAGGGTATTAAAGTCTCCAACTTTATTGTATTGCTTTTTTTCTCCTTTTGCTCTGTTAGTTTTTGCTTTATTTATTTAGGTACCATGAAGTTGGGTGCATAAATACAATTGTATCTTCCTGATGGATGATTTATCATTATATAATGACCTTGCCTGTCTCTTTTTACTATTTTTAAAGTCTATGTTGTCTGATATAAGTATAGTTACCTCTGCCTTTTTTTTTTTTTTTCTTGATTACCATTTGGTTGAAATGTCTTTTCCACCACTTCACTCAGTCTGTGTGCCTTGAAGACTAACATGAGTTCTTGGATGCAGCTTATTGTTGGATCTTGTCTGTTTATCCATTCAGCTATTCAATGCCTTTGACTGGAGATTTAATCTATTTACACTGAGTAATTATTGATAGGTAAGGGCTTACTACTGCTCTTTTATTAATTGCTTTCTGATTGTTTCATAGAGCTACTGTTGTATTTTTATCCTGCTGTGGTTTCTTTTTTTCGTGTTTTGATGTCTTTGGTATCAGTATGCTCTAACTCTTTAATATCATATTTTTTGTGTGTGTTATCAGTATAGATTTTTTCCCTTGTGGTAATTACCATAAGGCTTATATAAAATGTCTTAAAATTGGAACACCCTATTTTAAACTGATAACTTCATTAGAATTCCTAAATTTTATACTTCTCCCCCTCACGTTTTAGGTTACTGATGTTACAATTTACATACATACATACATACATTTATTTATGTATTTATGATTTTATTTATTTATTCATGAGAGACACAGAGAGAGGGAGAAGCAGGCTCCATGCAGGGAGCCTGATGCGGGACTCGATCCTGGGACTCAAAGCTCATGCCCTGGACCGAAGGCAGGTGCTAAACCACTGAGCCACCGAGGGATCCCTATTTACATATATTTAGATTATGTAACTAATAACAGATTATTGTACTTAGTTACTTTTATTATGTTTTTAAACTTTTGAACTAGAGTTGTAAGTGAATTAGGCACCACCATTACGATATTACAGAATCTATGTATTTACTATTACTAGTGGGTTTTATACTACCTTCTTATGTTTTTATGATGTTAATTAGTATCCTTTGACTTCTACTTAAAGCGCCCTCTTAAGCATTTCCTATAAGGCAGGTTTAGCAGTGATGAGCTCCCTCTTTTATTTGTTCGGAAAAGTCTCTCTCCTTCATTTCTGAAGGACAGCTTTGCTGGGTAGAGTTCTTGATTGATTCAATATTTGAATAGTTCATTTCATTCTCTCTTGGCCTAAAAAGTTTGTTGATAAACCAGTCAGTAGTCACATAGGTGTTCCCTTATATGTAACTTATTTTCAAAATTCTTTAATTTTGATGATTATAATGTGCTTCAGTGTAGCTCTCTTTGGGCTCAACCTATTTGAGGTCTTTATGGCTTCATGGATCTGGATGTCCTTTTCTCTTCTTAGGCTTGGGAAGTTTTTAGCCACTATTTATTGCTTTAAATATACTTTATAGGGCATCCCCGGTGGCTTAGTGGTTTAGCACCGCCTTTGGCCCGGGGCATGATCCTGGGGACCTGGGATGGAGTCCCATGTCGGGCTCCCTGCATGGAGCCTGCTTCTCCCTCTGCCTGTGTCTCTGCCTCTCTCTCTCTCTCTCTCTCTCTCTGTGTGTGTGTGTTTCTCATGAATAAATAAATAAAATGTTTTTTTTAAAGGAGGATTTCCTTACAATAAATAAATAAACTTTATATCCCTTTCTCTTCTTCTTCTGGAATTTCCATAATGAGAATATTGTTTCTTTTTTTAATTGTGTTCCATAAATGCCATAGGCTTTCTTCACCTTTTTTTCTCTTTGCTCCTCCGACTGGGTAACTTCAAATGCCCTATCTTCTGGGTCTCTGATTCTTTCTTCTGCATGATCCACTCTGACTTTAAAGCTTACAATTAAATTCTTCAATTTGGTTATTTTTCAGCTCTAGGATTTCGGTTTTGGTATTTTTGATGGCCTCTTTGTTGAACTTGTTTTGTTCTTGCATTGTTTTCCTAATTTTGTATAATTGTATATTCTTGTAGTTCACTAAACTTCAAGAGGATTGTTCTGAATTCTTCAGCAGTTTATAGATCTCCATTTCTTTAGGGTCACTTATTACAGCTTTATGAGTTTCCTTTGGTGGTGTCATGTTTACTTGTTTTTCATAATTCTTGATTCCTTACTTTGGTATCTATGCATTTGAGCAAGGGGTATCGATTTCAGATTTTACAGGCTTGCATTAGCAGAGACAGTTGCTCACCAATAAGCTCAATTTGGGTTTTTGGATGTGTCTGCTGGTACTTTTCTGGGCAAGGGGGCTTGTTATCAGTTCTATTTCATGGCAAGGCCACTGTGTGAGCTCTGAGGTTGACAGGAGAAAGGTGCTGCTGGCTGACAACTGTTTTTAGGTAGGACTGGTGGCTTGGTTCCTTACACCAAGTGAGGCTACAGGGTCAGCTTCATGGTTGCCTTGGTGTTCTGGTCAGGCTTACTAGATAGTTGGGGTTGGGTAGTATTCTCAGCTGTATGCAAGTCTATGAATTAGCTTCCCTACTCTAATAGGGCAGCAGGACAGGGTCCTTGGATGGCATGTCTTATTGTTGGGATTCCTGAATCAGACAATTTTGTGAAATAATTCCCTGGCCAGACAGGTTACTGGTTTTGCTCTGCAGACAGGGAAAATTCTAGGCTGTGCTCTCTGTTCAAGTGCAGGGCTGTTGGGTGGGATAAAGACTATCCAACAATGAGGCATGGTGGAAGGGGTGGGGAGTAGTGTTATGAATTAGTTTCTTTGGCTGAGTGGAGAGGGAAAAGCCTTATCTTGAGGTGGATAAGGCTTTTTGTTTGTAGTCTTGACTCAAGCCAACCCATGCCCCCATGTTTCCTGGTTAAACAAGGCCACTGGCTTTGCTCTGCAGGCTTTCAGCTCCGCATACCAGACTGCTCAAGTGTTGTAGGACTACATAGGTTCCAGGTGTTCTGGCCAGGCTTCTGGCTGAGCAGGGCTGGGAGCTTTCCTTAGCACTGGGTGGGGCTATAAATCAGCTACTCTGCTTGGGCAGAGCAGTGGAACCCTCCACACATGGCACTGGCTGCCATATTTTCTGCTAAGTGTTGAATTATACATTTTGCAGGTGTTCTTGTCTTTCTGTTCAGATGCTGTAAGTCAGGCTATGACTCAGCTCTCCTGCCAGGGAAGCAGGGCTGACCAGGTTCCAGGGCTGGCACAGCTCCTCATTTGAGGATATGAATCAGGCTGATCTGTACCCTGTGGAGTTTCCTGGTCAGATTTCACCACCAACTTGGTACTGTAGGTGTGCAACAATGCTGTTTGCGGGCTGCCACTTGGGTGCTGCAGGTAGGAACTCAGTCTGCCAAGATCTCAGTGCAGTGACTGTTGCAAGACCCCCGGCCCCCCCACTTCTGTTACAATCAAATTCCTAGTGGTTGAGTCCTCAGATTCCCTAGCGGTTCCCATGGGGTAAGACTGGAGGGACCTGTAATGCTGAGGGAACTGGATGTCTACCCTAGTCTCTCTTTCCCCACTGGAGGAACCACAGGCTCAGGGGTGGCCTCACTGTGGTGCTGTGCCAGCCTGAGGGTTGAGGGGGTGGTGTGGGCAGCATTTAACTGCTACTCTTACCCTTCCAGTGCTGCTTTGTTCTCTGTGGTGCAGGGGGGCTTCAGCTTCACCCCTGCATTCTAGGATTCTCCCAGTGGTGTCTTGTTCTGGTTCTTCTTTTGAAGGGGGAGTGAAGTCAGGTGATGACCTATGTCACCATCTTGGTGATGCCACTTCTCCTGGAGTTGACTTTTGAAAGCATGATCCTACCAAGTTGAATCAGTCAGGACAGTGCCCCTCTGGTGTGGGGCCTGCATGTCCATCTCTCCAGCCTGACACTGTTGACTATATCCTTACACAGCCGACTTGTATCTCTCAGGAGTTTCACTCACTTTTTAAAAAAAATTGAAGTATAATTAACATACAGTGTTGTATTAGTTTCATATTACAGATGATTCAACAATTTTACACATTACTCTATGATTTTCAAGATAAGTGTACTCTTAAACCCTCTTTTAAAATTTCACCCATCCCTCCCATTCACCTCTCTGGCAACCACCAGACTTTGTCTCTTTTTTTTTTTTTTATCCATATTTAAGACTTTGTCTCTTTTCTTCTTGTTTATTCATTTGTTTTGTTTCTTAAATTCTACATGAGTGAAATCCTATGGTATTTGTCTCTCTTACTTCACCTAACATTATACCCTCTAGGTCCATCCATGTTGCAAATAGCAAGATCTCATTTTTTATGCCTGAGTAATATTCCATCATATGCATATATGTGTATAAATAGGTATAAATATGTACATAGTAAGTGTGTACATATACACACACACACACACACCTTCATCTATTCATCTATGGATAGACACCTGATAGACACCTTGCTTCCATGTTTGGCTCTTATAAATAATGGTACAATAAACATAGGGGTGCATATCCCTTTTCAAAATAGTGGTTTCATTTTCTTTAGATAAATACCCAGTAATGGAACTACTGGATCATATGGTAATTTTAATTTTTTGAGGAACCTCCGTTCCATTTTCCACAGTGGCTGCACCAATTTTCATTTCCACCAACAATACACAAGGGTTCTTTTTCTTCCATATCCTTCCCAACACTTGTTATTTCTTGTGTTTTTGATTTGAGCCATTCTGATAGGTGTAGGTGATATCTCACTGTGGTTTTGATTTGTGTTTCCAATGATGAATGTTCATCTTTTCATGTGTCTGTTGCCTATCTGAATGTCTTTGGAAAAATGTGTATTCAGGTCCCCTGTCCATTTATTTTTTTTCCCTGTCCATTTATTAATAGGATTATTTGATTTTGGTATTAAGGGATTAATACCCAAAGTATATGAAGAATTTATCAGATATTATCATTTCCAAACATCTTTTCCTATTCTGTAGGTTGCCTTTTTGTCTTGCTGATGGTTTTCTTCACTGTGCAAAGGCTTTTGATTTTGATGTAGTCCCCATAGTTTATTTTTGCTTTTGTTCACCTCAGGAGACACATTTAGAAAAATGTCACTAGGACTGATGTCAGAGAAATTACTACCTATGTTTTCTTCTAGGAGTTTTCTGGGGGAGGTCTTTAATCCATTTCATTTTTGTGTAAGATGGTTTTTAAAGATGCTCAAGTACCTCATATTCCTTCTAATATTATCCCCCTCCCTCGTAAAAATCCCCCTAGCATTCTATCTGCTGCTTCTACTTCCCCAACTCTCAGATCATTACTCAGCCCTGTCTACACTGGCTTCCAGCTTCATCCCTCTCCTTTTGCTGGAGTCATCTAATGCCACTGGGGTCTTCCTATTTTAAAAAGGGCCAGCTGTATTCAGTTAAACAGCAAACCATCATACAACCACTTGGGACATTAAAAGCACTAAAACCAAAACAACAAAAATCCCCACCAAATAGGAGGTCCTCTATTCTAACTAATCCTTAGAGAAAAATAAAATTACATTTCTGAGGATACTTAGAAAACTGAAAAAACAGAAACACTCCCTATGAGATATAGTCAAAACTATAACCTAAGAAAATGGATAGTGTTAAATGTTTTCACCATTAAACAGGAAACATGGTAACTTCAACATTTGGCCAAAAAAAGGGTAGAAGGGAGGAGTAATGAAATATAAGGACAGCAGGAGGAGGCATGAACAAAAATATAAACTCCTAAATTATGCATAAAACAAAAATACTAAAATTACTAAAATTGATCATTCTGAAAGCTGGTTTTTTATGTGAGAAGACACCCCCAACCTAGTACAGTCAGGATGAAAGTGATAGAACACATATCATCTCTCTTGGAAGGAAAAAGTACCCACCAATGAGAGTCTTAAAAAAAGATTTTTGTTTATTCATGAGAGACAGAGAGAGGCAGAGACACAGGCAGAGAGAGAAGCAGGCTCCCTGTGAGGAGCTGATACAGGACTTGATCCCAGGACCCTGGGATCACAACCTGAGCCAAAGGCAGATTCTCAACCACTAAGCCACCCAGGTGTCCCAAGATTTTTTTTTAAGTGTAGTAAAAGGATGCTATACATCTCCAAGCTAATACATGTGAAAAATTTGAAATTCTTTTCTAGGAAGATAATAACAAAAATTGACTCAGGAAAATACAAAAAAAAGAACCCTGAATAATCATGGGGGGAAAACCATAAAAAAAGTTACTCTCCTATATTTAATTTTAGGAGCAAAAAAACTTAAGACAGTACCAATATAAGAATTGTTCTTACATTCTTATTTTTAAAACTCTAAAGCTTATGCTAAAAACCTTTCAATTCATTTAACAGAATCAGTATAACCAAGACTGGTTTGAAAATGTGACTCAAAAAACCCCCAAACCAAAACCAAACCAGACCCCTGTTTCTCCACTGGGAAAGAGGCAGGGGTGGGTACATAAAACCTACATGAGTGGGAAGATCCCTGCTGAATTCCCGGAGTCTAAAACATGCTAAATTAATGAAACCTAAACAATATTAATTCAAAAGTTCCTGTCTTTTAATCCACAGAGTGTTTTTTCTGCTCCATCCATTTCTGTGGTTGATGCTCTACTGGATTTTCATCTCACGTTCCTCTGTTCCACAATTTGTTTGGTTCTTTGTGATTTCCATCTCCTTGTGATAAGCTCCTTCTATTTGTACATTGTTTTCCTGATTTCATGGAATTTTCTTCCTGGGTGTGCTTCTACCTCCCTGAGCATCCTTCAAATGGCTATTTTGAACGTTCAGTCGGGTCCATTGCAAACCTCCATGGATAACTTTGGGGCTGGTTGCTAGAAGATTATTGTGCTCTTGCAGTGGTCACATTTCTTAGAGGGTTTGTGTTCTTTAAGGCCTTGTGTTGCTGTCGTTTTATCTGAAACCTCCACTAATAAAACTTTCCTTTGGCCTTGCTAGGGATTTGGAAGCTTTCTCAGACCACCCAAGGCCACACCTGCTCAATATTTCTTAGTCCCTCTTACAGCAGAATTCTTAAGCCCACATGCCTTCTCTCCATCCCACAGCATATCAGGTCGTGTGCTGGCAGCCTCCTTCTTGCTTTCCCGAGATGGTGCTAAAACTCGAGTTGGTGGTCTCTCCCTGGCCCACATTCTGTGAGCGCTCACTCCCCCCACCTTATGTGGTGAGGTGCATGGGGTGCTGGGGGCTCCTGTGGGCCAGCTGGCACCAATGGCCTAGTTTCTCTCTTCGTGCATTTGCTCTTCTTGGACATTTCAAATAAATGGAATCATATGTCTATTGCATCTGTCATCTTATTCACTTGTAATTACTTGGGGATTCATTCATGCTGTAACATCTCAGCATTGTGTCCCTTTGATCAGTTGAGTAGTGTTCCATTGTACGAATAAACCACGTTTTCTGTCTTCATCTAGCTGGACTGTTGCCACTTTGGGCTATCATGAATAGTGAAAATTGGTGTGTAAGGCATGGTGGACATATTTTAACTTTTCTTGGGTAGATATCCAGTGGCGGAATTGTTCTGTCATATGCTAAGTCTATGCTTAGTGCTTAAAATAGCCAGGCTGTTTTCCTAATTGGCCATGCCATTTTATCTGCCATCAGTAATATAGGAGGTGGTCTGGTTTCTCCTTGTCTTCTCCCAACACTTAGTGTGTGTTTAAAATTTCTTTTTATTGGGTTGTCTCATTGAGCTATTTATGTAATCTGGATACAAGTCATCCTTTATCTGGTATGTTTGGCAGATATTCTCTCCTGGTGTGTGGCCATTTATTTTGTAATTATTTGCTTTGGCAAACATGACTTGGGGGGAAACCACAAGCATATCACTGTTTACTTGTATTAAATCATCTAGCCTTCACACCACCTCTGTGAGGTAAGTCCTCCATGGTTCCCTTTTTGCAGATGAGGAAGCTAAGGCACAAATATTCACTTGCAGTTTACACAGTTAATACGTGGCATAGCTGAGCCTTGACTCTAACTTGTTTGGCTCACATCTATGCTCTGGACTCCTGCACTATGATACTTCCGAAGCCTCTGCTTCGGAAGTATCAAGAATAAAAGCAGCAGCAGCAGCAGCAGCAGCAGAGACTGTGCATGCTCCTTGACATGGTTCCCAGAGCCTGGAAGAGGGTCAACACAATCCCAGGGAGGTGTTCTTCATCAGTTACCTCCAGGCACAACATTCTCCCAAGCCTGGGCCCGCTCCAGGTTATATGGATGTTCTAGAACCTAGGAACTCATGTGTAAAGTGCAGATGAAGGTTTCTCTGTGTTTATAAAATCTGGTACTGGCACCAAGGCCCTATTAGTGTTCCACTATGCTTGCCACAGTGGCTCCTGAGATGGGAAGTTGGACTGCTCGCAGAACCCACCATTCCATTGTCCCTGTCCCCACCCTCTTTACCCATCCCTGCCCTCACACAGCCAGAGTAGCCCATGCTAGAGACACAGTCTAAAAATACTTGCTGTCTTGAGAGATCCCAGAGCTTATTGATATTACCGAACCATCCAAAGCATTCTTTTCCCAGAATTAAACACATTCCAAAGTGTGTATCTTTTGGCCTTTGTAGATGTGAAGCAACTCTTACCAAGTCAGTGGTTCTACCGACCTTCTTATTTATTTGAGAGTTAAAAATCCTCTTTCATGCCATGCCTGGATAGCTCAGTTGGTTGAACATCCAACTCTTGATTTGGGCTCAGGGTGTGATCTCAGAGTGGTAGGATCGAGCCCGTCTGGCTCTGTGTTCAGTGCAGTCTGCTTGAGAGTCCCTCTCTCTCTGCCCTTCCCCTGCTCACATTCTCTAAATAAATAAAATCTTTTTAAAAATCCTATTTTCTTAACTGCCTTTGAAAACTGCAAAAGCCAAGGTCCCCTCCCACATAAAACATGAAAAATGTAAATTTTCTAGCTTAAATTCAATTCATACTTTTAATTTTAGAAAACAAGAATACTGGGATCCCTGGGTGGCGCAGCGGTTTGGCGCCTGCCTTTGGCCCAGGGCGCGATCCTGGAGATCCGGGATCGAATCCCACATCAGGCTCCCGGTACATGGAGCCTGCTTCTCCCTCTGCCTGTGTCTCTGCCTCTCTCTCTCTCTCTGTGACTATCATAAATAAATAAAAATGTAAAAAAAAAAAAAAAAAAAAAAAGAAAACAAGAATACTTACACCATTTAGAAAAAAAATACCAGGAGACTCAGAACATCAATAATCATAGCTCTGGGTCTACTGACCAGGTACCTGCCTTGTTCCAGGTAGTCAGTGAAGCACTCTGTGGTTACCTTAGCCCTCCCAAGCTTGAGGGGAAGCATAGCATCATCCCATCTTCCAGGAGAGGAGGATGCTTAGTCATTGTAGAAAGTTGCAGAACTGGAATTGTATTCAGGCTCACTTTAAACTTTCTTCCAGAGAGAAAAGAAAAATCCAAGGATGAACCACAAGAAAACCTTGCTGTGTGGATCACGAGTATGTATATCTTTTTTGTGAACATACTGTTCCATGCACACAAACACGAAGAAACCCTCAAGGAGAAAATAAGGGAGGACAGGCTGCATTACATGGCCACGGCTCACCAGAGGAAACTCGAAAACGATGAGCTGGAAGCAAGGTAACTTCACAGAACTTCTCTGCTCCTGTCCTCCATGATCTTTCCTTCCCATCTCTGTGGCTGTGGACCAAATGCTTTCATTAAAAATGTACGACTTCCTCAGAGATGCAGCTCCTCTGGTGGTACCGAGAACCTGGAACTGCCAGAAGGATCCTGCCTGTGGCCACCGGTTCTCTCAGGTGGTGAGGATGCCTGGGCCCCAAGGCTCACACAGACTCAAGTCCACATCGTGGCTGAGAGGCCACAGAGCTAGGCTGCTAGGTTCAGATCCCAGTCCCACCCCTTGGTGGCCTTGGATAAAATCCACTCACCATGCCTCGGTTTCCCCATCTGTAAGATAATCCCCCATTGGGCTGTTGTGAGGACTGAGTGAGCTGATGTAAAATATCTACAACAGTGCCTGGCATGTGGTGAGACCCCACTACCTGCTGCTCACCTACCTTTCTAGAAACATGGTAGAGAACTGTGCAGTCACATCTGTCCAGAGTGCTAGAGCCTGCTCTTTGCAAAGCACACCTCAAGCCCATTGGTCTGTTGAAGAAAGCAGTAAAATATACTTACAGGGGCACCTGGGTGGCTCAATTGGTTAAGCATCTGGCCTAGGCTCAAGTCTTGATCTTAGGGTCTTGGGATCCAGTCCTGAATTGGGTTCCCTGGTCAGCAAGGAGTCTGCTTCTCCCTCTCCCTTTGCCTCCCCATCCCTGCTCATGTGCTCGCTCTCTCTCAAATAACATCTTTTAAAAAAAAATCCTATACTTACGGGCAAAGATCACAAGAGTATTTTTTTTTTTAAAGATTTATTTATTTATTTATTCATGATAGACCTAGAGAGAGACAGAGACACAGGCAGAGGGAGAAGCAGGCTCCATGCAGGGAGCCCGACGCGGGACTCGATCCCGGGTCTCCTGGATCACGCCCTGAGCCGAAGGCAGGCACTCAACCGCTGAGCCACCCAGGGATCCCCACACAAGAGTATTTTAAAAGGCCACTTACTAGCTGCTTTGGTTGCTATAAAGGAAAATGTTCCAAAATCACCTTAGATACATGGAAATTTTATTCTGGAGTGTCTATATATGGTATTACTTTTTATTTCAGGCCAAGTGAGGACAATTTACAGTTTGGCTTACAAAAACTAGTTGAAATCTAGGTGTGGCCAATTTGGTGTAAACAAAATACAGCATAAAATCTGGTTTTGAAATTGTGAAGTAAAAACAAAGCTGTCTTCCCCTGTTTGCTTCTTGTGTTAGGCTGAACAGCTTGAAAGAGGAAGAGGCCAAAAGAGCAGACTGTGAGATCGACATCACCGTGATCAAGGAACCAGTGGATGCTCCATCCTCAAGTTTCACACCCAGCCCCCCTAAGGAGGACACCATAGTGCCCCCATCCAGCAAGCCCGTCACAAGTAAGAAAAAGAAAAAGTAGAGGCTACTGCATTTGTACACAAGCTCCAGGAACAAGCCGATGTAAAAGGAACTGACAACTGAAGTACTGTAACACATTTCCTGACCAATAAAACTGCGTTTTACTTCTTGTCCTAGTGTTTTTGAAATACCCCTGCCTGGGCCACTGCATTTCATGTTTCTTATGTGGTTGAAACAGAGCTGAATGAATATACACACCTGGATATTAAATGCGTGCACCTTCCATATATATATATTTTTTAAATCAAAGGACAGTATGAGTGATGAAGTTTAGAATCTGACAAAACTCATCACAGGATAGCTGGCAGGGGACAGACTAATTAAAACATTTCTTCAGGGCCCCCCCTGAGCCTGGACCACCTCCTTGCCCCTGTCAGTGCCCTGTATCCAAATCTTACGTGTCCTCACGTGCTGCCTCTTATCCAGTTCCTACCCCATTGCTCCCCTATCAGCTCCCCAGCACTGCAAATGCAGCTCCACCACAGGCCAAGGTGGAAAGGCTGAAGAATGCATGTGCAGCCAGAGGTGAAGTGAAACTTTAAATCTGTGTTAGGAAACGTTATGCTGATCTGTGTTAAATTTAAGGGTAAGCACCAAAAGCATACAATCTATAGCTCCCAAAGAAGCAAAAGGAAGGAAACGGGGTCCACAATGCTGGGAAAGAAAAACGAAGGAAAAAGCTGGAAACCGAAATCACAGAAGATAGTGGGGAAAGTGCCGATGTGGCACACAGCTGGGAGTGGGTTCAAACCAACCCCCGCCCGGCACCCAGATGACTAGATTGGGTTCAAAACTGGAATTCACTTCAGTTACTCTTTTCAAGGGAAATCTCTTAAAACCAGATAGGAAGGATGAAAATAAAGATATGTAGCAGGAAAATCTAATCAAGATGCCTGGAATCATAAGCAGTATCAAAAAGAACAATTTAGGGCAGCCCCGGTGGCTCAGCGGTTTAGTGCCGCCTTCAGTCCAGGGCATGATCCTGGAGACCTGGGATCAAGTCCCATGTCGGGCTCCCTGCGTGGAGCCTGTTTCTCCCTCTGCCTCTCTCTCTCTGTGTGTCTCTCATGAATAAATAAAATTTATAAAACAAAACAAAACAAAAACCAATTTAGGGGCACCTGGGTGGCTCAGCTGGTGAAGTGTCCAACTCGGTTTCACCTCAGGTCATGGTCTCGGGGTCTCAATTCTCTCCTCCTCCTCCCCCTCCTCACCCCCTACCTGCTCACTCACTCAAAAAATAAATTTAAAATGGAAAATGAACAGAATTTAAGGCAAACAGCATAATAGGGATAAAACTAGAAATGATAAAAGGACCAACCACCAAAAAGATGCATTATTCATAAACATCTTACATACTAACCTTGCAAAAGCTGGCAGAAGTACAGGGAAGAAACTGATCAAAAAGACATTTAGCAATGGATATGGGTAATTTAAGCAAGGAAAACTAAAAAAGTTTTAACATGCAGAAACAAGAATGCAACAGAGCTAAACACTGACTGCATTTTAGTTTGAAAAGTACAACTCCAAAGGATACATCAGAGACCCTGATCTAATTGTGCTGCAATTAGTAAGTCAGCAATGAACACATGAGACAGAATGCCTGCACAGACCGAAGCACAATCTCAGGTACCTCATGGCTTAAGAGTGATTCATGATTTCATAATGGAAAGAGTAAATTACGTAAGACATGAGAGCGGCAACAAAAATACTCCATGTCGGTGAGAAGTCCTTGGCCCTCTGCCATGCAGGTTGGGTTAAAGGCAAAAGGTGGAGAGTCCTGTCTAGAGCCAGGGTAGTACTGGTTTCCCTAAACTCTGGGATGGCCCAACAACCAAGTTACGGTAAATAAATTCCAGACGGGCTACGTGTCAGCTGTGAGGACGCAAGCGGCTGCGGCTACCCAAGAGTTCTACATGACAAATGAGGAATGCCTGACGTTTAGACCACACTGGGACACTTCCATTCAGTTCTTTGTATTACATATGGTCTAAAAATCACATTAGTACTCAAGAGAAAAACCAAGTTTAGCAATTAAGTCAGCAATGAACACATGAGACAGACAGAATGCTTCTGGGTTTGCTATAGCAGGTAGTAGGGAAGGGACCCAAACTCTGAGCAGCTCTAGCAGCTAGAATATCCCCAAGGATGAGCCAGGGGCCCACAGGGTGGGGAGGGGGCAGGGTGGTGGTCCACAAACAAGCAACAGGTGAGAGACTCAGAGCCAAACCGGAATTTAAAAACCTTAACAATTTATTCGTCTTATTTTCCAGTAAAATATTCACATAATGTCAAAAGAATGGAATGAAAGAGATGTAGCCAACTACCTTTAATTATTTCCGCATAAATATTTAAAATCTAAAAACCCCAGGGGATCATCAGACTGAGTAGAAATTTGATTCTTCAAAGCAAGTATTGCTTTACTATTGTCATTAATTCAGTCAATAATATGACCGAGAACCTGCAGTGGTAAACAAAATGCCTGCTGAGTTGTTTTTCAAAAGATGTTTCGGTGAGCCACTATCGGTCAATCCAAGAAGAATATGTTATTGAACTGTGTTGCACAAAGTTTCTTTACCTCTTCTGCAAAAAACAAACAAACATAAACAGAAAACAGGGGAGTGAGAAACTGAGGTTTTCACCTGAAAGGTTATAGGTTATATTTTAGTACCTTAAACTCTTCTGGTATATAGTTGGGAATAAATGTCTGCATTGAATGACCTTTAATCTCTTAAGGCGTAGGTCAGAAATGGTCATCAATCAAGGAAAAGGACAACAAAAAGTCAGCCTCCCGTGCCTAAAGGCCTCAGTACTGTTCCACACATCAACATGCGGCTGGTCTGGGCCCAGGGAGGTACATGCCTAACACCGCAAGTGCTGGAGACACCCACCAGTTGGGGGCCTGGAGCACAACTTCTAAAATATTGAGCAATTGGGTGCAACCCCCCAGGAACCCCAACTGCCACCAGGGCTGTGGTTCAAGCGCCCTGCTGAGGTGGCGCCATCATGACTCAACTCCCCCTGTGCCGAGGTGAGTCACTGCTGTTTCTAATGCATGCAACTCTCACTACAAGTACTAGTAAGAAAAAAATGAACCGTGTCCTAGCAGATTTGTGTAAAAAATGAAACCTCACACCCAACTTTTCTCCTGTATAGAGCAATCCCCCAGCTCTCCCACTCCAGCTCGAGCAGAAGAGCAGAGGAGCCCGATGTGGCAAAGGGGACACCATCCTCTCCTCCAGCGCAAGCAGCTATCAGGATCAGCCGAGGCGGTTGCTGGAACCACAGGGCGTGGAGGACCAGACCAACCATCAGGACTGGAAGGTGAGAGAGAGGGAGCTCACCCACAGACGGGGCTGTAGCTTGCCCTATGAACCTCACAGTTCTCCCTGGGGATGGCTCTTTATCACTGGGAATAAAAGTGGACTTTTTTATACACAGTGAATAAAGCCATGGGAGTTTTCTTTCTTTTAGCGTTATAGAAAATTTTCCTTTGGCTACTGCCAAGTTTCCTGTAACCTAGGGAAGCTTTTCATGTATATTTTCAAGGAATTGTACAACAGAAAAACACAGAATGGATTAAATCATGGTTTCCTTTAAGCAATGGGCAGCTGCTGTTCAACAGCCTCTGTGTGACTCGCTCTCTAGCAGGTTTCTCAGCACACTCAACAGACAGCACTCTAGTTCTGCTCAAGTACCAAAGCCTATTTACCATTTACTTCAATCAGGTTTGCGTTTTTTTGATTCAGAATAACATACAGCTCCCGCTGGTCAGACTTCTTCCCAACAACCCAGTAATCACTCATTGCCTTCACAATGACTTCTTCGTCCTCATCCACTCTGCAAGACAGTTTCCAAAATGCAATAGTTTGTTACAGGGTTATTAGAGCGTGAAAGACCCACCACTCTAAGACCAGAAGCCACAACCAGTCACTTGAAAAACCTGGGGACCCACATGCAAGTGACTAACTTTGGGGCCTCCTGATCGGTTCAAAAGGGGGGCCCCCTCTGGGGAGGCTCCAGGATGCTCTGCTTTGAAGAAGATTCCTCCAATGCCTCTTCTCTTCTTAGAAAAGGGACACCTAATTTAAGAAATTGTTAGAATTACCTAGTAAAATCACTGTTGATGTCACCCAGAATCTTCATTAAGTCCGGATGCACAGATGTAAGTGACACACTAGGTGTTTTCCTCATGTGAATTGTACTTTTCTCGGCTAAATTCATATGGTTGAAGTAGATAAACTTAAACTGGGGTTCTTTTTCAGACCTGTGAAAACATGTGATTAAAATGTCATTCTCAAAGAATATTTATCCTAACAAGAGCACTACAATGTTAAAACCTTAAATCCATGTGGCGAAGGCCTTGTATTTTTGATGTTGGGGCCTTCAAATCAAGAATCTCAGTTAAGATGTTAATAGTAACTTATTTGATACCCATGAAGTATCCAATGATGGGATTTCCCAGAAAGCTTATATTTTTGAAAAACCAGTATTATAACCATTTTGTGGTGATTTTCTCAACAATAGTGCTTTTAGAAATGGCAATCACTGGATTATTCACTGAATTTTTAAAAACAAATGCAAACTACACACAAGTCATCTGTCTTCTAGCAGAGGAGTCAGCAAAAGACTAGTGGCTCTGGTGCCAAATGTGGCCATTTTCCTAAAGTTTTGTTGGCATACGGCCACACCCATAGGTCATGCATTATCTACAGCCACTTGCACTTCAACAACAGTTGAGTGTTTGCAACATATACAGCCCACAAAATCTGAAAGGTGTATTATGTGGTCTTTTGCAGAAGTTGTTTGCTGACCTGTCTTAGGAGAGGAATAGCTCATTTATCCCACAGTGCCAGGGAATGAACATGCTCCCTGTATGTAAGGGAGGGAGAATTGAAGCTTACTATGGTAACAAAGCTTTTGTCACCCTAAATGGAGACCATTCTAAGGTGTATTTGGCTTTACTGCTGTAGCATAAAGAATATTTTAATTGGAATACATCTTTTATTATTTGAAATAACCAGACAATGCTACCACATTGCCTCCCAGGTCAGAGTCTGGACTCCTCAGGGAACCACTCTGACAGCGAGGCCACAGCTCCCGGGGCCTCCCTCCCTCCCTGCTCACAGCACCCTTAAGTTACACTCTGGGGTGTGGTGACAGCCTGAGCAGCCCTGCCACTGGGAGGCTCAGAAGCCTTCTCTGCTTACTTCAGGGTTAGGAGCCATGTTCTGGTGGGCTGAGGGTGCCGGAAATCCGACCTCCGGAAAAGTGGGTTACTACTGTAATACTTTACATCTAGGCAAAGAAAGAATGTGGATGGCTTAGTGTCCAGGAACATGAAAAGAGAATTCTCACAAAACCAGAATATGTTTTTCGTAGGCCCCCTAAAACTAACAAAAGCACGTATAACTACAAGAAACACTGGAAAAATAGAACATTTTAAAAATGCTTGGAAAGAGTTGTGAATTTAGTTGTCTGGGCATATAAACTCCTACCCAGCCTCAATCGGGCTTACAGTCCTGGCTATTCCATTTCACTCCAAAACACTCTGTGGCCTCCCTCTCTCCCTCATTTAGAATATGTAAAATATTCTTCTAAGATCTAAATGATTTCTTTTCTACCCCCAGTAGAAATTTACATTAGCAAATGCTATTCAGTAGTTAAGACAGTGACCAATGTGGCCTCTTTCCACCCCACCTTCCACTACGATAATATAAAAACAGAAATAGATTAAAAATTGCTACTTGCTCTTCACAATTAAGTTGTCCTCTTCATATAAGAAAAAGGAGAGGGCAGCCCTGGTGGCTCAGAGGTTTAGTGCCGCCTTCAGCCCAGGGCCTGATCCTGGAGACCTGGGATTGAGTCCCATGTCGGGCTCCCTGTGTGGAGCCTGCTTCTCCCTCTGCCTGTGTCTCTGTATCCCTCTCTCTTTCTCTGTGTCTCTCATGAATAAATAAATAAAATCTTAAAAAAAAAAGAAAAAGAAAAAGGAGAGACCTGCTCACAATAAAAACAGCAAGGATAATGTGCATCCTAAGACTCATTAGTCATGTCAAAAGTAACATCTAACAAACGGTGTGCTAGTTTTGAAGTAGTAGTGGCCACATTCACCTGGTATCTTTTCCAAAGAGTGAAAACGGACTCCTTTTAAACACCAAAGCATTTTTCCTCTTAAACACAGAAATGAAAATTTCTTGCCTTCTTAAAAAAGAACATGCTAAATACAGTTAATCACGTCAATATAAAATACACTGAACGCAGGGAAATACAGAATTCTTCCTGACGATGTTAAAAAGTTTGGTTTAAAATATCATAGCACAGTAACAATATCCTCAAAGAACATGGAAAGGCGAGGCCTGTCTTAACTGGTTGTAGTCTATGCTTTTTCAGTTCATATGTCCACAAGTTTTTTTTTACAGATTTTCTGTTTTCTACCAACCCTTTCTTTACATCCTTTTTTGCCCCTTCTACTATCAGCTGAAAACCTAAGTATCCGTGACTGGCAGAGTCACAGGGAGGTTTCCCACAAGTAAAGAGCAGCAGTTTTACTGAGATGCCAGAGACTAAGTGTTTAAGAACCAGGTATGTGAAAACCCATCCAAACTTCAAAAGCATGCCAGGAGAGGTTACTACAAGCCCTGAGCCCATGGAAGAAATCATCAGCTGTTTAGCAGGTGCCTGATTGCTTGTGGAGTTTCCCTGTGGAGTCAATAGTTGTTGGAACTGAGACCATCTGGAGGCTTTACTTATTCTGGGCCTCGTTCCAGATGGCTAAAGGTTGCCACACACGTGGTTTCTGGATAAGGATAGCTATTCCTCACTTAATGAACTGAACGAAAAAGATTCTGAACTGACCGATGTGGATACTGTAAAAAGGAAAACTGGCCTTTATGTAGGAGTTAAACATTACAGCTCTTGCTCCTTTGTATGTCTAGGATAATCAGGAAGTGAGGCACAGCTGGGCCCCAGGAATATACATGTGAACCCTATCCTGGAAGGAAGGCTTCTGAGCCCCTGCTCCCACTGCACCACCTCTGCACACCAGACTAACCCATCCCTTGTCATGTCCCTCCGCCTGGCATCCCATCCTAAGTCTTATCCTTACCAAGCTTCTGTCAAAGGTTTTACTCCTCACTTCTTGTAGAAATCCTAGCACCATCAGCCTCCCAAGCAATTGGGCTGTTTTAGAATTTTTTTTAAAAAAGATTCAATTTATTTATTCATGAGAAACACACACACACAGAGGCAGAGACACAGGCAGAGGGAAAAGCAAGCTCCATGCAGGGAGCCCGAATGTGGGACTCGATCCCCGGTCTCCAGAATCACACCCTGAGAAGAAGGCAGATGCTTGGGATCCCTGGGTGGTGCAGCGGTTTAGCGCCTGCCTTTGGCCCAGGGCGCGATCCTGGAGACCCAGGATCGAATCCCACATCGGGCTCCCGGTGCATGGAGCCTGCTTCTCCTTCTGCCTATGTCTCTGCTTCTCTCTCTCTGTGTGTGACTATCATAAATAAATAAAAATTTAAAAAAAATGTTTAAAAAAAAAAAAAAGAAGAAGGCAGACGCTTAACCGCTAAGCCACCCAGGTGTCCCTGTTTTACAAATGTATTCAAAATGACTGATTAAAAAAGGATTATAAAAATCACTCACAGGAAAGAGTCTCCTTTTCCAGTAACTTTGTCCTTCCTCCTCCTCCTCCCTTTCCAAATTTAGTATTCAAAGTGGCTAGTAAGTAAGAATATGTGAAAGAAATAAATGTCTCAGATTCAGAAAACTATGGATTTTGGGGAAAAAGTATTAAATTAGAGCCCTTAAAAATTCCAGGTGAATTAGACCGAGACACAGAAGATAAAATCATAAAAATACTACAGATAAAAATGGCATTTTAAAAATGATACTGGGATAGAAAGCTGCAAATATGACAGTGAAAACAGAAATCAAAAGGAAATGACTTATGAAATGGATTATATATGAAACCCAAATGTTATAAAAAATAGTAAAACCAAAGTTAAAAAAATACGTGGTATGACTGAAGAGTATTACATGAAAAGTGCTGAAAGAAAAGATTTAAAGCACTTCAGTGGGAAGGGCCAATGGACACAGACAGGCAGTTCATGGAAGAGACAGAAATGCCAACCTTGAGTGTCACCTAGCAGATGTCAAGACACAGCATGGAGAAGGAGTGCGAGGTGACCCACACTGTCACTGCACATTCCCTTTGCCCCAGAACTCCATGCCAGGGACATCTCCTAACACATCAGATCATTTAATACAGAGCTGTTTGAATGTTAACAGCCATAACCAGGCTACCCACCAAATAGAACAATGATTAAACAAACAGAGCTCATCTATCCAATTAAGTACCTATGAAGCCATGAAAGAGAATAGACAGATCCATATTTATTGATTTAAAGTGATGTTCATGCCATATATTTTCTAAAAGCTACAGATTTACAGCATGACTTATTTTTAAAAACCTGCCAGTAAAAAACACTGTGTCTAGGTCACTGATTTCCTATGTGTATAGATCTAAAAAGATACACACTAAATGAGATAAGATTTCCAATATTTATATTTCTGAATTTAAAAATTATGGACATAAATTACTCTCAAAAAAAGAAAAACATTTAAAATAATTGAATTACAAAGTCCTTAAGTAGAAAAAAATCGAGGTGTCACACAAGTAATAGAAACCAAAGGCCAAACAAACCTACTTTATGCCATTCCTTAAAGGAGTGACCTCAATTTCATAAGGAACATTAAAAGAACCACAGCTTATGAGTATAAATTTGACACTAAAGATTACGTCCTGAGCTAGCCCTATGGTTGCCTCCCAGTGAGGGTTGAGGCTATCAGAACAGCTGGGCCTGGAGTCCTGGCACTGACCTCTGGGGTCAGGATGGCTGGCTGCCTAATACAGTACTCCCCACCTATCAGCAATGCTAGGAGCTAGGATGTGAGTCTTGGAGGTCCTAGAACTGGCATGTAAAATGGTTTGACCTGGGTCAGGATTTCCAAAAGAAAAGCACATTATCTTTCCTACTCAAGAGCATTTCTAATCAGCTGAGACTTACAGTTTGGCAACAAGAGCCCCTTACAAGTAAAATCTTAGATGCATCGAGAGTAACCTTTAGGTCACCTTTCAAAGACACAAACAACTATGCCTCTAGAGTCTCTGTTCTTGGGCATTGCCCTAAGTTGTATGTTCTACCGTCAAGTTTTCCAGGCGTCCATCTTTCAGGGGCCATAGACACTACACAGTGGTTCTAGGCAGTCAGAAACTGTCCTCCGCAGTAGATGGATCTGTGCCAAACCACACACAGCGAAGTATTAACTGTAGAGTCTGATGGGGGGCTGCATGTGTGTTCAGGGTGTCATTTTTTCCACTTCCTATGTTTGAAAATTTTCATAATAAAATATCAGGGAGAAAACTCCTTTCTAGTGAAATTAGATTATTAATATCCACAGCTCTCTCCTTTCTTCAACTATTGATTTGGGAATAAAAATCTTAAATTACAGCCCTTCCTCTAGTGCTTGAAAATTCCGGGTGAATTAAAGATTGAAACACAGAAGATAAAACCATAAAGTGCCAGAGATAAAAATGGCATATTTTTAGGATATTGGAGTAGAGAGCCATAGGTATGACACTGAAGGTAGAAATCTAAAGGAAATGACTACTAAAATAAACGACATATAAATCCCACACTTGTATGTTATAAAAATAACATACCATAATAAATAAATAACCATAATAACATAAATAAAACCGAAGTTAAAAATGAGAATATACGATATGACTTCTGAACAATCCCAAGGAGAGTTGACCTTTGCAGAATAGAAGGTCCCTGACAGCAAGTCTACCTGAGATATTTGCTGGGGAGTTATGTAAAATCCATCACATCTATGGAAAGCACGGGCAGAACGGGTACCCTGTCCAGCAATCGCCCCACGGCTGGGAGGTGGGGAGTGGGGTGGAAAAACAGGGAACTACACTTCCTCTCAACAGTTTATAATTTGCATGATACCAAACAGATCTGATTCACTTAGGCTTCTTTCAGAAAAGAGAATCTGACAGTTTAATGGTGAAAATTAAACTTCAAGACACAAACCATAAGAGACTCTTAACTCTAGGAAACAAACTGGGGGGGTATGCTGAAGGGAAGGTGGGGGGCGGGGGGTAACTGGGTGATGGGCATTTGATGGAATGAGCACTGGGCATTATATGCAACTGATGAGTCACTAAATTCTACCTCTGAAACAAATAATACATTGTATGTTAATTAAATTTACTTAAAAAAATTAAACCTCAGGATGGAAAGTGGTCTGGCATGTTCATTTCCTGGCCTTATCTTTTCTAACACAAAGCAAGCTGTTGACAGTAACAATCTACGCACAGATACAAAACCTATTCGTACTATCACCTGGACCCTATGTGTGACCTCTCTACAGGCTGACGCTTCTGTAAGACCATATACACACAGCATGGAGTCACTATGCACACAGGTTATACATAAATTCAAACACGTAACTTCACAAACATAGAAAGTTCATAGACGGCTTATGTTTCTCAAAGGACTTCCCATGTGCTTGCTTCATCTTTACAGCAATTTGACTTTACATTGAGAAGAGTAGCAAGAGGTTCAGTGACTTCCCAGTGTTCTTAAATAATGAGGTTAACTTGAGTCTCCTGATATATTACTGGAGCCAGCGTCTTTTAAGGCACCAAACTCTGGCCCAATGCCCTAATGGCCTACATCACAGCTAACTTCACCCCATACATTTATGCACAAGAAGCAAAGTCCTTTCTGTCCACACAAGGCAAACCCCTGCTAATTAACACTGCCAGTGTGAATTTTACCACTGGGCAGGCAGGACGTGAGGTGGTGCTCATGAGGTCCAACCAATGGGCACAGCTAGTATGCCTAACCCCATATGTTTACGCCACAGTCAGGGCAGAGCGAGGAAATGTGTTCCCAGAAGACCCAGCCCCAGTCATCATCGTGGAGCAGAAAAGCTCAGGGAGAGTTCCCCTGGGAGCTTATAAGACAGGACTGAACTGCACACCTCTTTTCTGGATTCAAAGAAAACATGAATGACATTACCATCCATATTCTTAAGTAGAACTACCCTTACTCTTCCCAAACCAGTTAAATGCTAGAAAGTAAACATGAAGTACAAACCCAGACATCCTTTTGTTGACGTTAAATTGCTCACAGATGTCAGACGCCAGCACCGTGAGCTGGGGCCCAACAATGCTGTCCAGTCTTCGGCAAAAATCCAATGTGGGCTGTACAGAGGCTAACAATTTAAAAAATGCCAGTAAGTTTTAGAATTCTTTGTGTTGAGAAGGTCAATATTCATCTAACAGTCTTGATTACAGTATTCCAATGAAAACTTTACTGATCGGGAAAATAAAACAATGCAGTAACTGGCTCTCCCTCCCCTCCCCAAGAGAAGAGAAACTTCTAGAAGAGTCAGAGACCCCAGCTCATTGTGAATATCGATATAAACACACCCGTGGCATGGGTAAATTGGCCGGCTACCCCCACTAGACCCAAGAAGGTCAAATATTTAACTAATACCATACAGCACTCAGGGGCCAGCTGCCCTCTGGTGCTTTATAAACATTATCTCATTTAGCCCCCAAACCCCCTTTAACAAAGGTACTCTTGTTAGCACTTCATGGGCAGAGAGGCACAGAAAGGTGCCCAGGGCCTACTGCAGGAAGCAGGAAGACCAGGACTATTTACCACGGCAGAAATCAGAGAGGGCAGCCATGCTTAAGAGAGCCTCTATGACAACATGTTTACTGTTTAGGGATAGAACACAGCAAAGCGTAAAGAGAAAAGGCTTATCTACTTGGGCTGAAGTCAGATACAGGTGTGTACCTACCATCAATCATAAAGCAAACAGCTGCACTCATGGCCTGGGAAGAGAAAACAAACCAAAGATTACAAAATGGCACAAAAAAAGCAATTTGACGATGATGCAGTGGCTCTGTTTGAATCCGGACTTGAATCACTTGGTCAAGATATCTTTTAGTCTACTGGAGAAATCTGGATATGGACAGGACAGTAGAGGACAGGAAGGAAGTACTACTGTTTATTTTGCTAGGTGTGCTAATAACACACGGTTAGGTGGAAACAGATGCCCTTATTAGAGATGCAAATTGAAGCATTTATGAGTGAAATGACATGATCTAACATGCTCTAGCAAAGAACATGCAGGGAAAACAGATCAAAGATTAGCATATTCTTAATTAAATTAATCTGTGTGATAAGTGCCTGGGAATTCACTGTTCTGGTCTCTATTTTTGTGTATGTTTGAAAATTTGCACGAACATAGTTAAAAAAGCCCCCAGCAAAATGATGTTCCCTTGTCTCCCTTTTTATGAGTGAATGTGACAGTTGTAACATGAGCTACAGCAACCAAGACCACAAATCACATAACTCGAATTGTTTATCAGTGGATACTATATACATGGTACAATGCAAAAACAGTCACACAGAATACGGCCTTAGGAGAAAAAGCCACAGAGCTCCTCCTGAGGCCTGTTCCAATAGGCAGCCACTTCTAGCCATTTCAGACACCAGGGCTCTACCACTGTGGCCTTCAAATGTCACACTGAATCCCTACTCATGTTACGACAGCAATGACCCCCCCATTGGCTTTCTTCTCCCTCCCTGTGGTTTAGAGCCACTCCAGCCTCCCCACTGGTCACCTTACAGCTCCAAATGGCCCACTTCTCATGCCACAGTTCCAGGCACAAGCTCCTGGAAAACAGCTGCATTTTACACAAGGACACTTACCCCATCCACCATCGGCACCTCTCCCCACATCCACCTCTCGAGCCCTAGCAGCTATAACTTTGTTTTCACATACTTAAGCACACCAGCACTATTTTCTAAGTGAATCATAATTATCAACTGCTTATAAACAGGTTGCAAAACTGATGGATCACAGGCAAGTTCCAGCCAGTATGTTTCTTTTTGTGTAACTTTGACTTAGATACCAATGAGGTTTCCTACATAAATTCCCAATTCCAGCCTCTCCTGAAATATCAGGACATCTGAGAGCACCAATTCTGCATTCCAAGGTGCTACCTAGTGGATGTGAGTGGCCTCTGGCCTCCTTGTGACATGGTGTTTCATAGCCCCCCCATACACTAAAGCCCCATCTGTTTATGTCTGCCATCTGCAGGGTTCCTATAGGCAACTGCATGTGTGACTCCTTCCAGGTTGATTTTTTTTTTTTTTAAGATTTTATTTATTTATTCATGAGAAACACAAAGAGAGAGACAAAGACATAGGCAGACGGAGAAGCAGGCTCCTTGCAGGGAGCCCGACGCAGAACTCGATCCCTGAAACTTGGGATCATGGCCTGAGCCAAAGGCAGACACTCAACCGCTGAGCCACCTAGGCATGCCGGTTGATTTAATAAGCACCTTTCATGTCCCTTTTTAAAAACTTGAAGAATTTCAAATACATAGAAAAGCACATAGAACAGCATTATGAACCCGGCAGACCATCACTTCCCCAATGACTGGCAGCTGAGGCAGTCCTGCCCTACCTACATGTTCATCTCAGACACCACATCAGTTACTCCTGACACACATCAGTAGGTACCTACAGAGGACCAGGACTCAGGAGCCCATTCAAAATGGCAGTATGAGGAGCTCCACAGATCTCAAACACCATAACTGGAGAAAACTGTAAAAAAATGTTAAGTTTCCAGAGGGAAAGTGTCCTAAGGGCAGACAGCAAATGGAGTAATGTTTCTTTAAGAAAACCTATAAAATCTGAGTATTAGCAGCATCAGTCTTTATAACTTCAGAGCCATCAACACATACGTTAAAAACAAGGAAGATCGCAAATCAAGAACTTAAACTTCCATTCTCAGACCTTGGAAAAAAGGTAGAGCAAACTAAACCTAAAGCAAGAGAAGGAAGAATATAACGAAGATCAGAGCAGAAATAAATGAAATCGAGAACAACAATATAAAAAAAGCAACACCAGGAGTTGGTTCTCTTAAAAGATAAGCAAAATTGAAAAACCTTTAGCTAGACCACCTAGAACAAGGCATAAAGAGAGGAGACACAGGACACCTGGGCAACTCAGCAGTTGAGCAGCTGCCTTCTGCTCAGGGCGTGATCCTGGGGTCAGGGATCAAGTCCCACACTGGGCTCCCTGCAAGGAGCCTGCTTCTCCCTCTGCCTATGTCTCTGCCTCTCTCTGTGTCTCTGTGAATAAAAATAAATAAATAATTTTTTTTAAATGGGGGGGGAGGAGAGGAGACACAAATCACTAAAATGAGGGATTAAAGAGGAGACATCACTACTGATTTATGGGGGAAAAGGGATTTGAAGGCTATAATACTATGAAAAATTATATACGAAACAACTCAAAACAAATTCCTAGTAAGACACAAACAACTGAAACTGACTCAAGAAGAAATAGACAATAAGGCACAGAGTAAGTACAGAGACTCTTTCACAATGTTAAGGTTTCCAACAAAGACAAGCCCAGATGTAGATGGCTTCACTGTGAATTATTAAAAGAATTAACAACAATCCTTCACAAGCTCTTCCAAAAAACAGGAAAGGAGGAAACAATTCCCGACTTAGCTTGAGGCTGGTAGTACTCTGATACCAAAACCAAACCATAACTTCAAAAAGGAAAAAAACACACAGGCCAACAATCCCTTCAGGCCCCAAGCCCACAGGCATCAGCAGGCCACTGGAGGGCTGGAGACTAAGGCCAGTGACACGGGCAGTCAGGTGCATCTGTGTGGCCAACATCCAGTAAAAACCCTGGATGTCAAGGCTCCTGTGAGCTTCCCTGGATGTTCGTACTACATACACATCATGTCACTGCTGGGAGAAACAGGCCCTGTGCTGTCTGCACAGCTTCACCAGGAGAGGACATCTGGAAGCTTGTGCTGGGTGACCCTTGGATACTGCCCCAGGTGCCTCTTCCCTGGACCATTTTTCATCTGTACTCCTTTGCTGTAATCAACTGTAACTGGGAGTGTACTGGCTTCTCTGAGTCCTGTGAGTGCCTCTAGTGAACTCGTGGGCCCAATGGTCTTGGGGGCCTCTGAGCTAGCAGTGTCAGGAGCGAGGGTGGTCTTGGGGACTCCTGAGCGAGTGTGGGTCAGGAGCGAGGGGTGGTCTTGGGGACCCTTGCACTTTGCAGCTAGACACCACTGAATTGAATACATTAAAGGCGCTAATTATACAGTATGTAAATTACATCTCAAGCTGTTTTGAAAAAAAATTTTTTTAAAATAACCGTGATGCCATCATCCTATTAAAAATTCTATCTATTGATTGACTCTAAAAATGGAAATTCAATAAACAACAGAGTGTACCAGGGTATTTCTTCCACTTGGCTTCAAAGTCATTCCCCTGAGTCATTCAGAGGATTCTGAACTTGATACAGAATTGGACTTCTCCCTACTTCAGTTATGGCTCATTTTCAGACACATCTGTACAACTTCCCTGGAATTCTGTCCTCCTGTGCCATTCCCTCAACATTTGCTCAAATCTCACAGACTATTTTATGAACGCAACATCTATTTGTTCTGAAGCCTGGGCACCCAGAGCGGAGCCCCCTTCCTCTGTTCCACTGCAGGAGTCACTGAGGTGCTAACTTCATCACAGACCTGGAGCTCTATCACCTCAAGCCTTCCTCTTACTATTTTCATGGGTTAGGGCCACTCTTGTGGATTCTAAAGTGTTCTCATTCATTGTTTCCTGATTCTCACCCGCAACACCACACAAACCCGAAGGACAGATGCACGAAGTAACCTGAGACTTTTTACCATTAACACACCTCTCTTCCATCTCACCTGTGATGGAATAGTTTGGCTCAGCAAAGAATTCTACACTGAAAATCATTCTCTCTCGGAACTTTGGAAGTTTTCCTTCCCTAACATCTGCTGCCTGTAAGAAAACTGCTGCTAATGCCGCTTTTATTTACAGGTGACCTGATTTTCCTTTTGAAAGCTTCTGGGATCTTCTCTTTATGCTTCTGAAACTGCTAATTGTGTGGGTTGGAGTAGGTCTTTTTGATTCACTGTGTGAGACATTCAGTGGGCCTTTGCTAGACGTATCCTCATCATACACCTGAATAATTTCCTCTCATCCAACTTTCTGTGAATCAGATGTCGAGATCCCGCTCCCCCATCTTTTCTCCATATTTTCATCTCTTGTCATTTTATCTTATATCTGAGGAAGGGCAACTTATCTTGAACCCTTCTGATCAAGGGTTCTCTTGTCAAAAATTTTATTTTCAGGAGACAGGCTGGGGGAGTTATTGTTTAATAGGTATAGAATTTGGGGTGAAGACGAGTTTTGGAAACAGGCAGTGGTGACGGTTGTACAATACTGTGAATATAACTTAAATGTCACTTAAGTGGTTAAAATGGCAAGTTCTATGCTATGTATATCTTGCACCAACAAATAATTTGAACAATTATGTTTTCAATTAACCTGAATTTACTCTAACCCTGACTCTTTGATGTCCTCCTATTTCAGTCCTATAGATACACTTCTCTGATCTCTGTGGATGCTAATTTTGTTAGCATCCACAAGATGTTTTGTTTCTCTCAAGATCTACAGTTTTATTTTTCCAAACACATCAGGGAGGGAGGCTTTGTACTGGGTCCAGGATGAGGGCAGAAGTCCTATGGGCACCCACAATCACCACTTGTTCTCAGGTGCTCATACTCTAGCTGAGCTAGGACTCCCTGGATTGTTTTTCTTTGAAAGGACCCTTGACTTTCACCCAGGGATAGGTGCTCAGCTGCCTGTGTGTGTGTGTGTGTGTGTGTGTGTGTGTGTATAAGGATGGAAAAAGGGGTGCCTGGCTGGTTTATATATAACACTTCACTTACTCCCCACTTCTTTCCAGGCTCACTTCCCAACTCCTGCCCCCTTCGGTGCTGTCTCCAAGCCAAGAGCTTCTCTGCGCTTCTGTGGCAGCAAATGGGCTCTTGCCTCACTGCACCCTGTCCACTCATGTCCTTGGCCACACTTCATCCATCATCCTCCCCTTTTCTGCCTTCCAGGGAGAGACAGATCCCTTGTAATCTGATGTTCACCTCTGCTCTGTGCTCTCATGCCCTCATTTCTAGGCCTTTAGAAATTAAAACATAATTATACTCTCAAGTGGGGAAGAAGATAAATACACATGCTTAGCCTTCTTTCTTGAACCAAAACCCACCTTTTGAAAAATCAATCTAACATATCTGAGTTATAACGGAGATTATAAATCAGCAAGTCTTGGGACACCTGGGTGGCTCAGATGGTTAAGCATCTGCCCTCAGTTCAGGTCATGATCTCCCAGTCCTGAGATTAAGCCCGACGTCAGATGCCTGGCTCAGCAGGGAGCCTGCTTCTGCCTCTGCTTGTGCTCCCTCTCTGTATCTCTCTGTCTCAAGTAAATAAATTAAAAAATCTTAAAAAAAAAGAAAAAAAAAAAGAATCAGCAAGTCCTTGGCTTTCTAACCCATGAAAGCAGCATTCACTGACGTGTGGCCAGGCCCATATCAGAAGGCATCTAATGACAAGCAACACAATCTTTGATGGCCTCTGATTGATGAGCACACAGGACTTCAAATGTTTCTGAGGCACAGCCTCAGACAGTGTCAGAGTGATTCTTTCACTAGCCAACAAAAGTATTGAAAAGGAGTTGAAAGTAAACCCACTGTTCCAGAGGAGCACTCATTTTGAATTTTACAGTAATTAGAACTTTTAATATCTGTTCTGAGAAATATCTGAGAGGTATGTAGGCGCACACACACTTGTGCACACGTGCAACAAAGATTTGCTTTTGTACTAATCTGTAACACTGGCAGGAAAAACAGTTGTTACCTTATAAACAATTAAATGCAGTGCTTCATAAGTGTCATCTGTATTTACAAAAATTTTGGGGAATCTGCATTTTGCTTCTGGATCATTAAGGTTCAAGGGTCCAGTAAGAAATCTGAAAAATAAGCATGGAAATAATTCAATTAGGTAAATGATAAACAGGAATATATAAAACAGAACATATTCCCACTTTATATTCATTTTTTTTGGAAGCTAGACACCACTTTGAAAACACCAAATCAAAGTATGATAAAGTTTTAATTCACTGGAAACAACAGAATTCCCTTTACTGACTACTGCCAATAAATAGCACAAAGGTAATTCAGTGCTGATGATTTTACCATTGCCAAAAAAGATAATAAAATTCAATACCATACATCAAAGAACAGAAGTTCTACCTTCCATAATGTTGAAGATTTCCTGGCATCTCCGCCCTTACTGGAGAATCCCTTCCTGCCAGCTGTAAACAAATTCAATGTTGAGAAATAGATTATTAGATTTTCTCATTTCAAAGCTTTGAAAACAACATTCATATCTTCTAGTTGGCTCCATGCCATTTTCCTGTATCATTTGCTCATATTCCTCTCCACCAAAAAAAGGGAGGGAGGATTATAAGAGGTACATAAAGAATGCACTGATGTGAACCAGAATGATCAGAACTTCATCATATTCTCAACTCCATATACTGATTTAGTTCCTTGAATAGCAATAATCGAAATTTCCCATGTGGTTAATGTATGTTAGGCAATGACCACCTCATGGGACCCCTAGAGGCACCACATACTTCACATTTTTTTGTTGTGGAAACTCAAGTTAGAAGTTCCCCAGGGCACACAGCTCCTAGGTGGCAGGGCCAGGTGTCAATCCCAAGCCTGTCTAACATCAAAGCCCCTGCCTTCAGCCATGACATCACGCCTCCTCAGATTTGTATTTGTAGCACATCCCTAACAGTCTTTGCTGAAGATGTGCTATTTCAATATGCCCAGGAAAAGGAAAAAAAAAAAATCCAAATCTAAAAGTCATTTTAGCTAAAACTTATTCTTCTAAAAAATTCTGACATTCTTCCAGTCTATATAAAATTTTAGCATATAACCCCACGCAAAAAAAAAAAAAAAAAAAAAGAAAGAAAGAAAAAAGAAAAAAGAAAAGAAAAACATTCTAAATCCAGTAATAAAAAGTATATCCATCTCTCACATAGTCTGTCCTGAGAAAAAAAAGACCTATGTGTCTACACTCACAATGCTGTATATTTTGGCTTCCTATTTTATAAGCATAGCTCCTTGGGCAGATAATAAAGTACCAAATAGAACTTTCTGTTGTGGCAGCTGCACTGTCACACATGGAAAAGCCTCCTGAGAGTGTGGAGGTAAGCAGGTGCTTTAGCATCAGGCAGACCCTGAGATCAAGTCCTGGCCCTGCCATTTACCAGCTAGGTGACCCCACATACATCATTTAAACCCCCCTCACCTGATATCCTACCTGCAAGATGGGGATAAGGTATCCTACTCAGGATGGTTGTCAGGATGCTGGGAGATAATGCACATTAGCTGGCCACTCAGTCCAGCGTCTGGGACACAGTATGTACTTAAGAAACACAAGCCACTGTACTCAAACTGCCTAGAAAGGAACTACATGCAGGACTAGGTCCTTCTCAAAATCCTACTTTCAATTTCTTATCAAAGAGATTTTTTTCCTGTTGTTTCAAGTCACAGCCTTGGGCAGCCCCGGTGGCTCAGTGGTTTAGCGCCGCCTTCAGTCCAGGGCGTGCGTGATCCTGGAGACCTGGGATCAAGTCCCACATAAGGCCTCCTTCATGGAGCCTGCTTCTCCCTCTGCCTGTGTCTCTGCCTCTCTCTCTCTCTGTCTCTCATGAATAAATAAATAAAATCTTAAAAAAAAGTCACAGCCTTAAATGGAGGGAAGGGAGGGAGCGAGCAAGTGCATGCATGCACCTGAGCCAAAATGGTTTGTGGGCTATGAATATTTTTTATCTCCAACCTAATGAAAGCTGCAAAAGGACATTTTGGGGAAGGCTGCAGTACTACTTACAGGTCTCTGCAGAAAACTGGGAAAATAAGTATCACAGAGGAAAAGCAAGGCAAGCAATAGGACATCTACTTGAATGATATCTCATGTTTGTAGGTGACAAGATCACAGGATTAACCTTTGTTCTGTCAAAGATCCTGGGTGTTTTCAAATTCCCAGAACCCTACCTAAAACCCTCTACTCAGTGAACTGCTCCTCTTAAAAACAGACCTTTGCAATTGTGTTTGAACATAAAAAGATGAAGAAGAGCTGACATACGTGGTTTTCTGTGCTAAGGGATACACAACCAAATAAATATCACACTAGCAGTGTAAAATATAGATCAGAGCTGCCCCTGCCCCCACCACTATGTTACTTCACTCTCTCTTCTCTCCCCCCACCCCCCGCCCCGGTGTCCATGTGTATGTATACATATAACATACATACACATAGACACAGACAGAGGTGTTGGGGTGGAGGGGGAGGAGGACTAATGCCCGGACATACCTCAGGTTCGATATGCCTTGGAAACAGAGATGTGGTGAGGTATTTGTATAAAATTCTCATGTCATCTTGTTCTAACCCACTCCTGAAACATCAGAAAAAAATGGTGTTAAAAAGCCTGGAACTGGTCTTCCATCTCCTGTATTTCTGATCATAATAAAACTCCTCTTTTGTCTTGTTTACATTATACCCAGAAGTCCTTTCCCTGACTGGGAAATTCCAAAATCAAACCAAAGTTTGGCACCAGCATTCTATCTTGATCCAGCAAAGGCTACTACTATGTCATCTTGTATTCTATATGCCATTTTAAACAAAAAGTCACTGGTCTGATTTGGTTTGACTTGATTCTCTGCTTAAATTCCATATAGGATTCTTCAGGGAGCATTAATAACCACCACGCTCCACTTCAGGTAGCAGATTTTCTTTGCTTTCCAGGCTATATGAGAATGCCACACACTTTCAAGAGCCTCCTGGGAAATACTGGGATGCTGTAGATGGGGAACTTGCTCCTGCCAGGTCTCAGAAACTTATGTGGATTTTCATTCTATGACCTCAGTGTAGGCAGAGAGGCGAAGAGAAAGAGACAAACTTTCACGTAAGTCTAATCTGAAATGAGGCAAGAATAAGTAGCACTGTGGAAACAGTGCTGAGACACCAGCAGGCCTCAGACCTTATTTGAGATCAGTTTTCTAGGTAGGGATATAAACAGACCATGAGTCTGTGTCTGGTTTTTCTATTTGAGACAACTAAAAAAAAAAGAAAAAAAAAATCCCGTGATGAAATCCAGCTTTATATAAATCAAGCCTCTACATCATATTCCAGAGGCACTCTCTTCTTTTCCTAGTGAAACCATCTGTTAGAAAAATCTGGCTTTCCTTAACAAATAACATGCTGCTCCCTTCCTGAGACTCTTCCAATGCTGTCTCAACCCTTCCTCTGCCACCTCACTCCTTTCCAGATTCAATTTTCATAAGGTCTTGTCCACAACTAAAATTATAAGGGATGGAGCCCTAGCCCTTTAAGCAGGTTTGTTTTGTCTGTCCTACAACAACTCTAACTCAAAGTACTATACAGCCAACTGGGCAGATGGAATCTCCAAATCAAACACATGAAAAGTCACCCACTTTCTTCTTTTGCAGAAATAATGGAGGTAAGAAGAGAGAAAGAGGAAAACAAAACAGGTTCTGGATGTTATCTTCCATCCAGACATAGTCAGAAGTACTGGTGGGGAGAGGCTGTCGATGATAGGTAGAAGACAGTACATAAAGAACTATGTGCTGGGCAATTTCTTCTGGAGCTGCACTTCCAGTAAGAGAAGCTACTGGGCACATCTGGCTACTAAATGTGTGACATGTGGCTCATCAAAGTGAGTGTAAAACATACACTTGATTGTTAAGATTTAGCACAAAAAGAACAGGTCATTAATAATTTATGTTTACGTGTCCAAGTAATAAATTTATAATAGTTCATTAATAATTTAAGCTTTTACATGTTGAAATAATTTTAGGTATACTAGGCTAAAAATTAATTTTACTAGTTTCTTTTCATTTGAACGTAGCTACTAGGAAACTTAAAATTATATATAATGGCTTGGACTACATTCTTTTTAAGATTTTATTTGAGAGAGAGGGTGTGAGCAAGTGAGCAGGGAGGGGCAGTGGGAGGAGCAGAGATAGAATCCCAAGCAGACACCTGCTGAGCACAGAGCCCAACACAGGGCTTGATCTCACAACCCTGAGATCATGACCTAAGCTGAAATCAAGAGTTGGATGCTTAACCAACTGAGCCACCCAGAGGCCCCTGCACTAGATTCTTAATGGACGGTGCTGTTCTAGACCATAGGACACCAAGAAGACAAAACTCTGTAAAAGCAGCCTGTAACTGTTCAACTGTGCATTGTGATTAGGGCTTTATCATTTTACTTCAGATTTAATGCTAGGCATTAAATAACTTGGTACTGGTCTTCTGGATAGAAAACTTAAAAATAGGGATCCCTGGGTGGCGCAGCGGTTTGGCGCCTGCCTTTGGCCCAGGGCGCGATCCTGGAGACCCGGGATCGAATCCCACGTCAGGCTCCCGGTGCATGGAGCCTGCTTCTCCCTCTGCCTGTGTCTCTGCCTCTCTCTCTCTCTCTCTCTGTGACTATCCTAAATAAATAAATAAAATATTTAAAAAAAAAAAAAAAAAAGAAAACTTAAAAATAAAAATACTTGGGATCCCTGGGTGGCTTAGCAGTTTAGCACTTGCCTTTGGCCCAGGGCGCAATCCTGGAGTCCCGGGATCGAGTCCCATGTCGGGCTCCCAGCATGAAGCCTGCTTCTCCCTCTGCCTGTGTCTCTGCCTCTCTCTATGTCTATCATGAATAAATAAATAAAATCTTTTTAAAAAATAAATAAAATAAAAATAAAAATACTAAGTTGCAGGCAGCTGTTCAGAGCAAAAAAACCCCAAGTAGGTGATTCCCACTTTGCCTACAGAAAGGCCTGCCCTACTTGTAGGATCTCCATGAGCTCGGACCACAGCAGGCCTCTCTCCAGTGTCTGCCACTCCTATCCCTACTTCTGCTCCCCTATAAAAATAAATGAGGCAACAATTCGTTATAATTATGGAAAATGTTACTATTGGAGAAAAGTTCTTTAATAAAAAAGGTAAATTTAAAAGTTCCTTCTTTAGTGCAAATAGATAAATAAATAAAGCAAAAAATCCCTGCACTGACAGGTCCAAATGATTCAGGACTCCATCAATGGTTCACATCACACAGACAATAGCCCACTCATGTTCAGAAGTATAGGGGTTCTCTCAAAGTCTCTCAAATATGGTTATTTAATACGAATAATTTTTTTCTTAAAAAAAAAAAACTTTTCTTCAGCTTAAATCTCAACTGATCCAATTTGTGTGCAATGCAGAATCCTTCATATCAAGATCAGTTTTGTCTACAATACAGATGTTATCGTCATGTATTAAATATAAAATAATCTAGTCAAGCAAGATCCAAGGGGATGGTCAACTTTGATGAGCTTAAGAAATACCTAAAGCATTTATTCATAGAAGCATTAGCCCCTGGAAGGTAAATCAATTCACTAAAAAGAAAATTCTCTCAGGGGCACACAGGTGGTTCAGTTGGTGAAACATCTGTCTTCGGCTCAGGTCATGATCCCAGGGTCCTGGGATCAAGCTGTGTTGGGCTCCCTGCTCTGCAGGGAGTCTGCTTGTCCATCTCCCTCTGCCCCTCCCACTGCTTATGCTCTCTGTCAAATGAATAAATTTAAAAATATTTATTTATTTATTTATTTATTTATTTTTATTTATGATAGTCACACACAGAGAGAGAGAGAGGCAGAGACATAGGCAGAGGGAGAAGCAGGCTCCATGCACCGGGAGCCCGACATGGGATTCGATCCCGGGTCTCCAGGATCGCACCCTGGGCCAAAGGCAGGGGCCAAACCGCTGCGCCACCCAGGGATCCCATAAAAAAATATTAAAAAAATTTTTTTTTCTCAAAAAACAGGCCAAGAACTCTGGACAAGAAAAATGACTGACATCTTCCTACCAAACAGCAGTAATGTCTAATCCTATCATGGTCACTGCAAAACCAAATCCATCCATTAAATGCAACAAAGTCAAGAACCTAGAAGATATTTTCTACTAATTATTTGCTTTAAGCTCACAACCATTTACCAAGTACCTACAGTCTATAAGGTTCTGGCCATGTCCTGGGACAGATAAGAGTTTCTAACTTCAATCAGAAAATTTCAAAACAATATAAACAAGTAGTAAATTGAACCCAATAATATACTTAAAAAAAAATCATTCACCATGATCATGTGGGATTTATTCTCAGAATGCAAAGGTGGTTCAATATTCACAAAACAACATGATACATCACATCAATAAGAAAAAGCATAAAAACCATATAATAATTTCAATAGATGCAGAAAAAGCATTCAACAAAGTACATCTATTCATGATAAAAACCCTCTGCAAAGTAGGTCTAGAAGGAACGTATCTCAACACAATAAAGGTCATATAGGAAAAACCCACAGCCAACATCATACTCAATGGGGAAAAACTGAGGAAAGCCTGGGTGGCTCAGTGGTTGAGCATCTGTCTTGGGCTCAGGGCAGGATCCTGCGATTCTGGGATGGAGTCTTGCACTGAGCTCCCTGCAGGGAGCCTGCTTCTCCCTCTGCCTATGTCTCTGCCTCTCTGTCTCTCGTGAATAAATAAATAAAATATTTTTTAAAAAATGGGGAAAAACTGAGAGCTTTTCCTCTAAGGTCAGGAACAAGACAAGCATGTCCATTCTCACCACTTTTATTCAACATAGTACTGGAAGTCCTAGCCACAACAATTAGATAACAAAAAAGAAATAAAAAGGCATCCAAGTTGGTAAGGAAGAAGTAAAACTCTACGTGCAGATGACATGACATTATATGTAGAAAACCCTAAAAAAAAAAAAAAAAAAAAAAAACACCAAAAAACTATCAGAACTGATAAATTAATTCAATAGTCACAAAAATCAATCTATAAAAATTTGTTCTTTTCCCATACATAAATAAGAAGAAAGTGAAATTAAGAAAAGAATTGCATTCACAACTGCACTGAAAACAATATAATATCTAGGATTAAATTTAACCAGGGAGGTAAAAGACCAAGACTCTGAAAACTATAAACCACTGATGAAAGAAATTCAAGACAACAGAAATAGATATTCTATGCTCATCAAATGGAAGAACAAATATTGTTAAAATGTCTAGACTAAAAAAAAAAAAAAAATGTCTAGACTACCCAAAGCAATCTATACATTTCATGCAATCCCTATCAAAACATCTACAATATTTTTCACAAAACTTGAACAAACAATCCTAAAATCTGTATGAAAGCAGAGAATACCTCAAATAGCCACAGTAATCTTGAAAAAACAAAACTGGAGGTATCATAACTCCAGATTTCAAGTTACATTATAACACAGTAGTAATTAAAACAGTATGGTAATGGCATAAAAACAGACATATAGATGAGTGGAATAAAACAGAAACTCCAGAAATAAACCCACAATTATATGGTCAATTAACCTTCACCAAAGGAGTGAATATCCAATGGGGAAAAGATGGTCATTTCAACAAATGGTGTCAGGAAAACACAACTGCAACATGCAGAAGAATGCAACTGGACCTCTTTCTTACACCATACACAAAAAGAAACTCAAAATGGACTAAAGACCTAAATGTGAAACCTGAAACCATAAAAATCCTTGAAGAGAGCTCAGGCAGTAATGTCTCTGACATCAGCTGTTGCAACATTTTTCAAGATATGTCTCCTAGAGCAAGGGAAATAAACTATTGGGACTATATCAAAATAAAAAGTGTCTGGAGAGTGAAGGAAACCATAAAAAAGGCAATCCACTGAACGGGAGAAGATATTTGCAAATCCGATAAAGGGTTAATATCTGAACTATATAAAGAACTGATATAATTCATTACCCAAAAAACAAATAATCCAATTAAAAAATGGGCAAAAGATATAAACAGACATTTCTCCAAAGAAGATGTCCAGATGGCCAACAGACACATGAAAAGATGCTCATGATGAGTTATCATCAGGGAAATGCAAATCAAAATTAGAATGAGGTAATTTTGTCAGAATGGCTAAATTAACAACATAAGAAACAACGGGTGTTGATGAGGATGTGGGGGAAAAAAGGAACCCTTATGCAATGTTGCTAGGAATGCAAACTGGTGGCAATACAGCCACTGTGGAAAACAGTACAGAGGTTCCTAGAAAAATTGAAAATAGAACTATCCTACGATCTAGCAATTGTACTACTGGATATTTATCCAAAAAAAAAAAAAAAAAAAAAAAAAAACTAATTCAAAGGGATACATGTACCCCCCTCCATGTTTATAGCAGCATTATTTACAATAGCCAAATTATGGAAGCAGCCCAAGTGTCCGTAAATAGGTAAATGAATAAAGATGTGGTGCATATATATATATATATATATACATACACACATACACACACACACATAAACAGAGTATTATTCAGTCATAAAAAATGAAATCTTACCATTTGCAGTAATATGGATAGAACTAAAGACTACAGTGCTAAGTGAAATAAGTCAGAGAAAGATAAATACCATATGACTTGACTTGTAGAATTTAAAAAAATAATGAGCAAAGGACAAAAGAGAGAGAGACAAGCCAAGAAACACTTTTAACTACAGAGAACAAACAGATGGTTACAGGGCGGGGCGGGGGGATAGGGGATGGGACTAAAGAGTATATTTATCATGAGGAAAAAAATTAAAATGATTGGAAAAAAAAACACTGGGCTCCACTTCACAAAGCATTCAAAACTAAATACGTGCACATGGGCACATGTACACACATATATAATAGTAAGCAATTAAGAGCAAATATATATCCTATTCGTGAAATATAAAATACTTCATTGGTATTTAAACAGACCAGCTTTGTAACTAACAGTTGCCTCCCACAATATGTTGGTTTTTTTGAAACTCCTCCTTATGATGACTGCCTGGGGCCAACCTTGCCCTGTCTGCATATTGTGGTGGGATCCCAAAGCAGCGCTGTGCAGCCATCGGAGCTGGGCACAGCTTAACTCCAGGGGCTGTCCTTCACAAAGACAAAGATGCCAACAGGATCCCTAGGACTAGGGCAACACGCAGCCCTGTGAGTTCAGGCTTCCAGACTTCAACCCCACTGGTCCTACTGGCTCATCGGCCTCTCAGCAGAAGCTGCTGACTTTGAGGGGGACCCTCTTGCTCTAGGCCTGTACCCTTTCTCACCCCGGGTTCATGCCCACGTCAGGGGTTATGCTATGTCAGGCGATTAGAATCTGAGCTACCTTCCTCCGACAGGAGCACCCAGGTCATGGACTGCCATGGAATTCTAGCATATCCGTCTGTCTCCTCACTGGGGTGGGGGAATGGGGGTGGGGGGGTAAGGGGGAAAGCCTTCCCAGCAGCACCTCCCTGGAATTTCTGCCTGTGGAGGGCTGCTCCCTCCTCAGACCTGACACCCTCCAACCCTGTGTTAACTCTTCCACCTCTCACAACAGCATTAAGAATCTCATTTGACTACCATAGCGTGAAAATTATAAAAAGCAACTAGAACAGGACCAGCTAATATAGCATCATGTGTTCTGCTAAATAACTTGTTAAATGTGAAGGGAAGGGCTTTTTCATCTGGATTTCATGCTGCTTTCATGGGGGTGGGGGTGGGGGGGGAACAGAACACACGCACAAATTCTACATGAAAACTCATCAACGTGTTTAATAAACGGATTCAAATTTCTTTCGATTAGCCTATTTCTCTTCCTGAAATGATGCCACAAGATCTTGGCAGGGAGAGGAAGGGTTTCCAGAACCATTACTGCCTTTTGTGTTAGCTGAACTCAAGTTTTTGGGCTCAAATACAGCCACAACCTGAACTGCAGAAAGTGGGATACAGTCCATGTAAACGTGAAAACTCAACACTAGTGAGCACCCGGAACAGCTCCTGAACTCTAGGAGCCCATCTCAGACAATCAGAGGACTCTGGATGTCTCTGAGCCACACAGCCTCTATATGGTCATGGTCACATGGCTTTTCTAGAGCTGTCCTGGGTAGCTGAGAGCGTTTAGTTTCTCCTTTCTACCTGAGTATCAACACTTCCAAAGAAATTATGTTTTTGTTCCTACTACAGGATGCACAGTTGGTTGCCAGTAGGTAACTTTCTGGTTTTATGGCACATTTAACTTCTTGGATATTTTTAAAAATCTAGCTTGAAAATAAAGTATGAAAAGTATGCTTTCCACATTTATTATACTGTTTCTTTAAAGAAGTTTTCCGAAGAACACCCAAATAAAAATAGGATCCCTAAACTTCACTTGACACGAACATTTTCTATACCTTTCATGCAACCAATTTTAAATTCCCCTGCTTTGTCTTTTTAACCCAAATCACCCTACTTTTAGTTTAAATGATCACTGCTTTATTTTGACAGCATCTGTAAAGATGCTTCCTACCTTGCCCCCTTGCTATTCATTCCAATTTGACAACCTATCGATCCAGTCACTGCTGTTTTTATTATCTTAATAGGTTTTCTTCTTTTATATGCCAAGCCTTAGGGTGTACATACCAGATTAGTTGATCGTTATAGAGAAAGGCAGTGTATTTGACTATACTCAGGCTTTCCTCCATTCTATTAATAAAGGACTGGATTTTCAAATAAGTCATTTTATCCAATGGGAAGAAGCTGATTCCACCAAAAATGTCAAGGAGATCACATGACTGCAAATGCAACGTTTGCAAGTACTGTAGGAAAAAATAAGGCATTAAACTTACTAAGAGTACACTGAATATAGCACTCTGAAAGCTGAGAATAATTAGTCAACTTAGGATAAGATTACATCCTAGCACACTGACAAGACCAATAAGCAGATTAGCCACAGCTAACTGGATGTGAAATCAATACCAATTTCAAAATATAAAGTTCAAACGTAAACTGTTAATATTTATTCAGAATTATCTTATCTCTTTGAGGTATTTAATTCCCTAAATGAATGATTCTCAAATTATATCTCATTAGGGACCTATATATTGATATGGACTGACAGTGCCATCTTCTGCAAAAATAACACTGAGAGCACAGGTAGTCAGTTGTTGATAGGTAGGAGAGTAATAAAAAGGCAAGGACAGAAGTCAGGAGACAGCATAAGAGTAAATGATGGTCACTAGAATGAAGAAACAAAGAGGAAACAAAAGTAATTTATAAAAACAAAATAATTCAAAAACAGAGAAAATGTAGTTTAGGGGAAAAAATAAATTGAGAATTATTCCTCTAAGCTAAACTGAATTTTACCAGCGATAAGCTATAAAAAACTTACAGTGTAACAGAGTGACAACTATATAGGCACATTCATTTATTGTTCGGGAAAAATCACACTAATAACCACTAAGGTGATAAAGTCTATATTACAGCAATAACTTTTCCACTGCATCAATACAGATTAAACAATACTGTTCAGTGAACAATAATCAATCCATAAGAATGTATATTCAGGTAAAGAGTTTAAATTCGGCTAATTGACCAATCATCATGCAGGAAGTTCATTTTGAGTAAGCCCACACTAACAACACAGGTTGACCAAGGATTAAGACAAAAGGTGTCTCCAAGATGATGTGGGGATGCACACAAATGGCAGGATGCTCTGATCCTGCACAAAAAGTTATGAAAAGATTCAAGAATGCAAGTCTAAAGAGTTTTCTCACTGATCTCATTTTGCCACAATGTATCTTACACTTTGTCACTTTCAAGTCCTAAGTTTTTCCTAAAGGAGAAGCAAAATTGTATGTTTATTTCTAAAAGTCTTTTTGAAGACTACAAAGATTATAAATAAAATTCATAATACTTACCCGATGGAAGAATTTCTCTAATCTTTCTTTTAGGAGCTTGACACCTCCATCTTCCATGGCTCTCAGGAATGTACCATTAAAAAGCTAATGATGCAAAAAAATTTTTTTAAAAGTCAGTTTTTTATATCCTGCAATTTACCAGTATAACAAATTCTTTTCCTTTTAGATTAACTAATTTGGCTTATTTAACCCCCCACCCCATTCCTTTTAAACATATAGAAAATATTTACATGAAAGGGCCTGAGTTATAAAATAAATCACACACAAAATCAACACTGTTAAGTGATATCATTTCTGTGTAATCACTGAATCATTTGAGAGTTTTTTTTTTTTTTTTTTTTTAAAGTAAGCTTCATGCTCAGCATAGAGACCAACACTGGGCTTGAACTCATGACCCTGAGACAGATCAAGACTTCAGCTGAGGGATCCCTGGGTGGCGCAGAGGTTTGGCGCCTGCCTTTGGCCCAGGGCGTGATCCTGGAGACCCGGGATCGAATCCCACATCGGGCTCCCGGTGCATGGAGCCTGCTTCTCCCTCTGCCTGTGTCTCTGCGCCTCTCTCTCTCTCTGTGACTATCATAAATAAATAAAAATTAAAAAAAAAAAAAAAAAAAAAAAAGACTTCAGCTGAGATCAAGAGTCAGATGCTTAACCAACTAAGCTACCTGGGCACCCTGCATTTTTTTTTTCGTAACCTCATCTCATAACTAAATTTCATTTTATGTAAATAATATTGCCAGACTTCTTAAATCATACAAATATCTACAGTATGCCTTTTCCTCAAGCATATGGACTCTCTTGTTTACCAACTGGGATACATTCCTAGTACTGCTAGGAACAGAGAAAGACTCACTACTCAGCGAATAAGTCTATACATAAATCTCAATGCAGTTTCAAAGGCCTCATTATTTCTTCCCTTAAAACAGATATAGTCACCACACAGTCATCTAAAGAACTAAGATTTTGAAACAATCCCTGTAAACAGGAGTAACTGGCTAGACTCAATTCAGAAAGAACTTCGTGCTTACCTTGTACATGCTATAGCACTGCTGTAACACTGAACTATAAACCTTGTCCTGCAAGCATAAAGACACAGATCTCAATTCAAGGGGGAAAAAGTCCATGGCATAGCAAATGTACAATGACTCTTGGCAACGCAATATAGTGCTTATAAGCTTGGACCCACAACAGTTGTGTGCTGACAGTAAGATGTATTTAAATTCAGTTATGAACCAGTAAGCCTAATTTTAGGAGGACTTATAAAAAGATGATTAGAAGACACTAGGGAGACAAGATACAGATTTTTATACAACTGTGCTAATGTAAACAGATATGAAACTTCACTATGCAGAACCTCAGAATCTTCTACAAAGGTGACTGCTTAAAGTTGACCAAGTCACTCAACATATTCAGTAACAGGTTTTCTAAAAATATGAAACAAAAAATGACACATTACCAACAACTCCTCCTCTTGGTATTCAACAATTGGTTTTCCATCTTTACTTTGCTTTTCAATTATAGGATTCCGAACAACCTACAAAATTTTGATAGGACGAAATTACACAATGACCCAATTATATAAGTTTTTAATTTTCTCTTAAATGAAAAAATCTGAGCATGTCACAACACCAAAAACACAACTTAAAACAGCCCCAAGAACACATACACTGAATATGTGCAACCAACTTTATTGTAATTTTACTTTGCAATAGCTAGAGGACTTCTCTAAAGTCCTAAGAGAAAAGATCACCCATAATCTCACTACACAAACTCAAAAAGATGTACTGTATATGCAAGTACCATGACCATCCAGAAATTCTCTTCTGGTTCATTGAAGAACTGTCTATTCTTCTGTGTATGTAAAGACTTTGCAGGTTTTGATGGACTAAAGGTCCTAAAAAGGTTAAAAAAAAAAATGTTGGGGGACAGTTCTCGAAGTTGTAAGAATTCACGGAGCTTACTGAGCTCTGCATTTAAGGGCATTACCTTGTAAACTGTACAATAGCTTCACATAATCCAACATTTCTAATTTTCTCATTCTTTTCAACTTCATTTGGATGGTAAAATAAAATTTTATTTTCCTCCTAAAGTATGGAAAACAAAATCATCACATTAACATAAGCATTTTTTAAAAAATCATCTCAGCTGTTAAAAATGCTGTTCAATGTCAAGCTCTCACATCACACATGCCAGCAGCAAAACAAAACAAAAAACCCTTTTCAGAAAAATCAAAAATTGTCTTCTCCTTGATATGTAAATGATGCTCACCAGCCTAGAAGGCCATTGTGATATACAGTTAAGTCACAAGTCCTCTGGAGGCGCACAAAACAATTACTCTGTAAACTCAATCTTACAGTTTCTTTCCTCACACTAATTTTGCAAAAAACACCGTTTGAAAAAAAAAAAAAAAAAAGCGTGTGTGCACATGTGCAGACTTACTGCCTCCTTGCAAGTAAAACTCAGCAGGTTCAAGAGCATTAGAACTCAGAGCCTTTCAAAGGACCCTGAGGGGCACCTGGGTGGCCCAGTGGTTGAGCATCTGCCTTTGGTTCTGGTCGTGATGGGGGTGAGGGTGGTCTTCGGATCAAGTGCCCCATCCGGCTCCCCAGAGGGAGCCTGCTTCTCCCTCTGCCTATGTCTCAGCCTCTCTCTGTCTCCCATTAAATAAATAAATAATAAATAAATAAATAAACAAACAAACAAACGTGACTTGCTGCCAGCCCAACCGGACATCCTTTGGGGAAGTCACCGTCCCCACCTATAAAACAAACAAAACCCATCCCTGGAATTTATTTAGCAATTCGGAAAAACAACACAAAACTTTCCTATGCTCCTCCAAGCCTGAGTTATCTTAGGACCACATAGGCCACCACTCTCCATCCATGCTTCTAGTCCGGGACTTGTACTAACAAAAACATAAGCTCAATTTTACTTACCCGGGATTGGCGCAGAAGCGCGGAAACTCACTCACCCTGCGTGGAGTGATGAGCCTGCCGAGCCTCCGTCCAGAGACCCTGCCCGGCCCCCACTCGTTACGCGGGCGCACGCCCGGCACAAAGCAGCCTCGGTAAAAGCCGCCCCGGGAGGGGAGTGACAGGTGCTGCGCGGTATCCCCCGCCCCCCTCCTCCGGGCGCGCCCCACCCCCCGCCTTCTCCGGCTCCGACGCGGGCCGGCCGGCCACCGCCCCCGCCCTCCGGCCCTCCTCCGACCGCCGGCTGGCACCCGCCCACGGCACCGCTCCGCGCACCTCGCCCTCGCGCGGCCCGAAGCGCGGGTTGTAGATGAAGAAGCTCAGCAGCGCCGGCGGGAACTGCTTCTCCTGGGCCGTCCCGGCCCCGGCCCCGGCCCCGGCCGCCGCTGCCGCCATCCCGGCCCGGCCCCCAGCCTCGGGAGCCTCCCTCGGCCCGCCCAGAGACAGCCGCCCTGAGGAGACCGCACTTCCGCCTCGCTCGCGGCCGCCCCGGAAGTGGTCGCCGCCGACCCGGAAAGAGAACCTGCCGCCCAGCATCCCCTTTTGGCGAGGTCCGGTGAGGGTTCGTTTTGCGTTGGTTTCTGCCGCAGGTGCTTCTTGTTTGAGAGTGGCGGTGAAAGTGAAACTTTGTTTGGTGGTTCCCAGGTTTGTGTCCTGGCTGAAGCGAGAGCTGAGTATTTAAAGAAAAATAGAACGGGCATAGGTTGTTTTTTTTGTTTTGTTTTGTTTTTTTAGAAGGGAGAGTGAAGGCGCAAAGGAAGATGAGGTGCATTAAGCTGGGCGATTTGCCCACTTCCATCATCTACAGGGTCCCGCCTGGCCTGTATAGGCTTTTTTGATCCCTGTTTGAGCGACCTGAGGTGACCGCTGGGTCAACCCTAACCAACGGGGTTTGCGTCTTAGCCCAGCTCCCGTGGCTCTGGGGAGAATGGTTGTGCGCAGAAGCGAGGGCGCGGCGTGTGTGGTCCACGCGGGAGCAGAGCGTGCATTCCCCGCGGAGCGCGCCGTCCCGGGCCTCGGCGACCAGGGCATCGTCCTTTCTTCGCATCGAGGAGTCACTTGCTTTTGAGCCCTATGGATTGTGCCATGTTGGAACAGCTCGTCACTTCTGGCCTCTGGTATTGGGAGTCCGAGCCTTTGCATGGCAGCCTGCTTGGCCAAACTCAAGAAGACCTCAGTTTAGGATGACTCCTTGGTCACAGGTGAAGTTTAGGAACAGGACCTCATATTCAACCTGGTAGAGTAGACTTTAATGTTTAGGGAGGAGATGCACTGGAATTTGGACTGGGTATTTATCCTAACCTGGTCCCTCGCACAGTGCGAAACCTGGGACCTGTTACCTAGCTTTTCTCCAGCCTCTAGTTCATATTTGTAAAATGATGAGTAGCAAATGCTTGCCTAGTAGGAATTTTGTTTTAAGAATTAAATGGGGGGGGGGGGTGGACCCTGGGTGGCGCAGCGGTTTAGCGCCTGCCTTTGGCCCAGGGTGCTGTCCTGGAGACCCGGGATCGAGTCCCACGTCGGGCTCCCGGTGCATGGAGCCTGCTTCTCCTTCTGCCTATGTCTCTGCCTCTGTGTGTGTGTGTGACTATCATAAATAAATAAAAATTAAAAAAAAAAAGAATTAAATGGGGGACGCCCGGGTGGCCCAGTGGTTGAGCACTTGCCTTTGGCTCAGGTGCTGATCCCAGGATCCTGGGATAGAGCCCCCCATCCCGCTCCCTGCAGGGAGCCTGCTTCTCCCTCTGCCTATGTCTCTGCCTCTCTCTGTCTCTATGAATAAATAAAATCTTTTTTTAAAAGAATTAAATAGGACCACGAATTGAATATAGAGTGCCCAGCACTTCATCATTATTCAACAAATGTTTGTCATTACTTGCCCTTGAAACACTTTCCCAACTAACTTACTCTGTTGCATGAAATTCTGCACTAAATACAGTGTTTTGGTATTAAAGCAATAATTTTAAAATATTTTAAGGTAACAGAATCCTCTCTCCTCTCTTTCTATCCCCCAAAAACTCTATGGAGAGTTCTAATACATAAAATAGATGCAGAGCTACCATGGTTAAATGAGAGCCCAAGGGATAGGACTGAGGTCTAGGAGTACCTTTTGGCTTTTTCTAGGTGCTACCCACCAATCCCATCTTCCTTGGGGACCCTAAAGCACCTGCCCAGGACCTTGTGACTCCATGTAACTTGAAAACTCCAAGATAAAGAAGTCTCCTTTGGCCCTGAGTAAATACTTCTGGAAAAGTAGAAGGAAGAGCCCAGGGCTGACGTTGGAACACCTGGATTTGAGTTCTGGTTTTGCCATTTATCAGTTGAATGACTTTTGACTAATCACTTATGTTATTTAATCTCAGTTTCCTCCTTGGCGAAATAAGGTTAGTACCTGCCTCACAAGGTTATTGCAGAATTAAACTAGATGGTGCAAGTGAAAACACTTTGTAAAGTACAAAGTACTATGCAAATGTGATGCATGAGCACTTTAGAATATTAGTCGACCTTTCTCCCCAGCACACTTCTACTTCCTTGTAGACTTTGCCTCCTCTGCACCCAATCAATTAAATTAACTGCCACAGGAAACAGATGATACAAAACCAAATGAAACAAAAACCCAGAAATCAAAGAGATTTTTAAGTTTCAAATCGGGAAGCAAAAAAGCTTAGATATTGATGCATCCCCCTCTCTCACACTCTGGGGTTGTACATGGGCGTGGTGTGGGAGGAGTGGTGATGATGGACACTTAGATGGTTTTGGAGACCTCAAAGTAGAGAGAATGTGTAGTTGCTTCCTTGTGAAGCTGGGGAGGTAGCAAGCCTCACAGAGTTTCCCTCTGTGTCAAGCATGATGCAAGCAACAGTACCATAGCCTCATGAGTGTCTAGGCAGTAGGTTGCTACTCGGTGCAGGAAGCAGCCAAATGTTTTACTGATATATAGAAGTAATTCAGAGAAAGCCAGACCTGAGCGGCCTTAAAGTCAGGACAGAGTGGAGGTAGCTGTGGCCTCGATGGACCCCGCCACTCAAAACCACAAGACTAGAGAGGAATAAAGATGAGTTACTAGTATGGATTGAGCACCAAATACTCCTTTCCCATGTAGGGCTTTGGCATCCCCCCCCCACCTCAGGAGGCCCCTGAACTTCTCTATTCCCACAAACACACTGAATGTACAGCTATACATAGAGCAATTCCTTCTGGGAGAAATCCAGAAACAAGCTGAGTGACTCCTACACAGTCAAATGAGGAAATACCCAGATCAAAACGGGTTAGAATAGGGTGAGACATGGTCTCGCCACAATGCCCACCTGAGCACAGCATCATACAATTAGGAGGGAACCCTCAACTCCTAGCCTCTCCCTGGGTTTGGATTGTACATCGAGCACCCCAACCTTTAAGACCCCCACCCACAGCTCCCATCTCCAAAACACCTAACTTTGAATGCCAGTGGGACTTGGATTTACTAGACCTACAAGACTATATAGCAAAGTAGTTCTTATGGGCATGTGAGCACTCCCCATGGCAATCCCTTCTAAACTCAGTGCAAAGGGAGCAGGTGAAATGTCTATCTGTGGTCTTTGCCTGGAAGGAATTTGTACACTTACGAACCGCTGCCTGAGGGTCTGGCTTCTAATTTAGCACGCATTCAGGGGCTGGCTGCAATCCTTCCCAGAACCCAAAATAGCTGGTTGGCACTACACCCGATTTTCCCCTCTGGTTCCCTTCAACACGTGTAGTATGCCAACTTTTACAGTCACCACCCAAGGGATGGGCCCCCAAATTACCTAGCTCTGAGAGCCAGCAGGCATTCCTGAGCCCCACTAGCACCATAGCAAAAAGGTTTTAAATAGGACAAGAGTGCCCTCCAGTGGCTATAATAATAATAAGTAAATATTTTTTTAAAATGGAAATAAAAAAATATATAAGTAATACATATTATAACATAATATACATATTATATTATGTTATATATTATAACATAAGTAATATATATTATAACATAAATAATAAATATTTTTTAAAAATGGAAATCAAAAAATATATTGAGACAAATGGGAATGAAAACAACATAGCAAAAACTGAGTGCAGCAAAAATAGTTTCAAGAAGAAGGAAGTATATAGAGATAAGTGCCTATATTAAGGGGGAGAAAAGGGGGTGCTTGGGTGGCTCAGTCCATAAAGCATGACCTCAGCTCAGGTCATCATCCCAGGATCCTGGGATTGAGCCCTGTGTCCAGGCTAGCTGCACAGCAAGGAGTCTGCTTCTTCCTCTCCCTCTGCTGTGCTCACTTTGCTCTCTCTCAAATAAATAAACAAAATATATATAAAAAAGAAAGCTCTCAAACAGCCTAAGTTTACACCTCAAGGAATTAACAAAAGAACAAACTAAGCCCAAATTTAGTAGGAAAAGAGGAAAACCCAAAAATCAGATTGGAAAGAAACGACATAGAGACTAAAAGACAATGGAAAAGATCAATGAAATGAGGAGGTAGGTTTTTGAAAAAAATAAACAAGATTGACAGACCTTTAGCTAGATGGAGAAAAAAGATGCAAAAATCAGAGGCAAAAGAGAAGACATGACAATTGGTAATACAGAACTAATGAGGATCATAAGAAACTACTGTGAATAATTACACATCAAGCAATTAGATGACAGGAGAGCTGGAGACATTACTAGAGATGTATAACCTACCAAGACTGAAATGATGTAGAAAATCTGAATAGACCAGTTAAATAATTTAAACAGTATTTCAAAGTTTGTTTCAAACAATATTACAAAGCAATAATAATCAAAACACTATACTACTGGCATAAAAACAGACACAAAGATCAAATGGAATAGAATTGAAAGCCCAAACATAAATGCATGCATATATGGTCAATTAACTTATGACAAAGGAACCAGGAGTATACAACAGGGAAAGGACAAGTCTCTTCCATAAATGGTGTTGGGGAAACAGGATGGCCCCATGCAAAAGAATTAAACTAGATATCTATTTTTATACCATATACAGAAATCAACTTGATATGTATTAAAGGTTTGAATGAAAAATTAAAAACTTTACTTGGATGTAAAGACAAACAGTAAGACTCATAGATGAAAACTGGGGTAAGCTCCTTGACATTGGTATCAATGATGATTTTTTAGATTTGATGCCAAAAGCAAAGGCAATAAAAACAAAAATAAGCAATTGGGAGTAAATCAAACTAAAAAGCTTCTGCACAGCAAAGGAAACCATCAATGAAATGGAAAGTTAACCTGTGGAATGGAAGAAAATATTTGCAAACCACACATCTGATGAGGGTTAATATTAAAAATATCAAGGAACTCATGCAACCCAATAGAAAAAAACCCAAATAACCCAATTTAAAAATGGGCAAAAGATCTCAATAGACATTTTTCCAAAGAAAAAGGTCAATAAGTACATGGAAAGACACTTGACATCAGTCATCATCAGGGAAATGCAAATCAAAACTACAATGAGGTATCACCTCACACCTGGTAGGTCAGTTTTCTGAAAGGACGAAAGAAATGCTGGCCAGGATGTGGAGAAAGAGAACCCTTGAGCACTGATGGTGGCAATGTAAATTGGTGCAGTCACTATGGAAAACAGTATGGAGGGTACTCAGAAAAATTAAAAATAGAACTACCATATGATCCAGCAATCCCACTTGTGGCAATGTATCCAAGGGAAACGAAAATTATCTAGAAGAGAGATCTGCACTCCTTCACTGTAGCATTATTCTCAATAGTACGGAAACAACCTAAGTGAACTGGCTTCTCCAGGAAAAGCTGCTGTATTTTGTCAGAGCAGAAAAGACACACCTGGACATGATAGCTGAAGGAGGGCCCCACACTAAGGAGGGGAGCCAGCGAATAAGTGACCATCCCCTACTGATTTCCATAATAAAAGTACCATGGCTATCGCTTCACCCCTACCCCCCAAATCTCAGACCCACCTAAGACTGGTACCAACAGCCCAAGCAAATTGACACAAGCAGTGCCAAGATTTGATAAAGTGAGGGGGTAGGTACACAGGTGTTTTGTTGCCACCTATTGTCATCTTTATGTTTGAAATATTTTATCACGTGGGTACCTGGGTGGCTCAGTTGGCTAAGCATGTGCCTTCGACTCAGGTCATGATCTCAGGGTCTGGGAATCCAGTCCCACATTGGACTCACTGCTTGGCAGAGAGTCTGCTTCTCCCTCTACCCCTCCCCTCTGCTTGTCCATGTTCTCTTTCACACACTCTCTCAAATAAATAAATCATTTTAAAAAATGAAATATTTCATCACTTAAAAATAATTCAAGGAGGGGTGGCTGGGTAGCTCAGTTGGTTGGGTGTCTGCCTTCAGCTCAGGTCATGATACGGGGGTCCTGAGATCAAGCCCCACTTCAGGTTTCCTCCCCAAGTGGGGAACTTGCTTCTCCCTCTCCCTCTGCTCCCGCCCCCCCCCCCCCACTGGTGTGCGCACTCTCTCTGCTCTCTCTCTCTGAAATAAATAAGTAAAATCTTTAAAAAAGAGTAAAATTAAACTCCTCAGGTGATTCCAGCATGAATAAATAATAACAGTAATAATAGTTCAAGGATGTGAATCTATTTACTTTCATTGTAGAAAACACCTAGGAAGACAATGTCAAAATCTACTCCTTACCCGAAAAAGCTGACTTTTTGAAACCAGTTAAAACCAACCTCATGTAAATGAATAGTCTTTCCAGTGAATAAATTAACAGGCCAGGTGGAAATGAGCCTCCTGATTCCAATTTCATCTGTCGTCTTAAGTGTTTGCAAAGTAATACCATACCTTCACATTCGCAGGAGAGATATAAGATAGGTTTTTGCTTGAAATTAGATTCCTGAGTACTCATTAGACAAAATTAAACTGCATCGTCACACAGAATTAACTATGTGGTTTGTAAACCTGAACAGACGAGCACTTCACATCTTTGCTGTTTTTCTGTGCTTTCTTTTTGAGCTGGGAATATGGTGAAAACTATGTATTTAAAAATCAATGTAAATATTTCATAATGTGCAGATGCTGAAGCAAAATACCCAAAATGTTTGAACTATTTTAATAATTCTTATTATTAGCCTCAACAATTAGGCACATTCAGGTAACTGGCTTTCAAATCACATCCATTAAATTATAAACTACCAAACTGTCAGTCAAAACTACAATGAAGTAAAAGTAGTCCAGATTAAAGCCACAGTCGCAGCCCTATCTTATAAGCAAGTAGGAAAAACAGACTTCTGTAATCTATCATATGCTCTAGGCCCTCATCTCAAAGTTAAAATATATCTCGCCACTGCTGAGAACATTCTTTCTTGAGGTATATTAGTGGTCATCTGCAAATTAGTTAAAAATCAAGAACACAAGCACAAAAGTTGCCTTACATGCATGTCAATCCTTTTTCCAGATTGTTACAATTTCAGGATTTTTTCCAGTTTTGATTAGACTCTGGATATGTTATATTTAACATATTTAAATTTTTCCTCAGTATATAAAAATATAAATGAGTCCAAAGAAATGAGTAGAAATTTCAGGAACAGAATAGTATGTAGGGCTTTCATTCATTTGAGTGTGGGATACATCTTTGGCATGAAAGTTTTTTAAAATCAAAATTTGTTATTTGGCTTAGTGACAAAAATCGGGTAAATTCTACATCTGTTTTTCATTTCTCTAGTTACTATGCTCCATTTCTTTAAAGGCCTCAGTTTTACCACACTGTTCTGTAATACTTCCAGCTGGAGATAACCGGTGTTGACATTTTATGTACCCTTTCTCTCTTTTGGTGAGGTACATACTGAATAAGACTCATTTAAAAATGAATTACCCTGTACAAAGTTTGTATAATGACTAAACTCGGGTAATTTTTGAAAACGCTTTTTGTTTTCAAATTATACTTACCAAAGATTTGGAAATGCTAACGTCTTTGCAAAATTTAAACTTAGAAAAATAATCAGAAAAATAAAAAGCACTAATTAACAAATGTATTCAAATGCCCAGAGTTGTTACTTGCATTCACGGATGGAGTTATGTACCACCCCTCCTCCCTGCCACACTTAAAAATCCAAATAATGTAATTTAAAATTGTTATGAGTAAAGATTGTTTCATGGAAGCATACCACCTGACACGTTTTGGATGTTAGGTACACAGAAATGGCTACTTATTTTGTTTTGATTGCTACTTATTTTCTATTGACAATGACTCTGAAATTAAGTTCCTAAAACTGGGTTGAAACAATGTAAAAGCAATATACCTGACATGGGCAAATATAATTGGACTTGTCATTTTAAAACAGCAGAATGAATAAAATTCATGAATAACTGGCCATAATCCTATCTGTGGAAAATTTGTGGCAATGGATCCTTTTGTAGACGTCTTCTTTCAAATAGCTTCCTCAAGTCAGGACATCAGTATGACCCAATGACACAGGGTCCCCTGGGTGCTCCATCTAACCCCTCCAGTCATTATCCCTAGACAGATGCCCTCCTCAGTGACAGAAAATAAATGAGAAACTGATTATCTCACCTAGATGAGGGCGATGTTGCCTTTGCGGTGCCAGTGGGTGATGGATTGCTTAGAAGCTCATAACACGTATTTTTAAAACATCATCAACCACCTAGCTTCGCTGACCTTTATGATAGCCTGAGCCCCCGCCCCGCGAAAGAATGGGGCAGGCTCACTTTGAGGTATTTAGAGCTGTAGCTGGAATAAAGAACCATTGGCTGGGAAAAGCTAACAGAGAGACATGAAATAACAGAAGGATCAGAGTATCCATGTGTGGTGTGAAGGCAAAGGCAACACATGGATTGTCTGAAGAATCAAGGCTCTAAGGTTGTCAGTATTGGTCAGAAAGACCCTCTTGCTGTCTTTAGTGTGAGCAAATCACAGATGCTCATGGGGGATATTTGCACACACCAGGAGAAGCTGAGGCGGGGAAGACCTAGCCTGATTCCTGCCAAGAAGGCTTGGACATGAGGAGGGAATGGTTGTGCCCTTTATGGGATTTATCCCTCCAAATACCACATTGTATCTCGAATATCACTTGATACTGTTCTTCAAATCGATGTGCTTTGAAAAACCTGATATTCCCCTTAGCTTTGTTCTAACCTAGCGATATTGAAATCACATGTTTGTTCTAGTTGAATTTTTTAATGCATATTAAAATAAATACATAGTTTTTAAAATAAAAATGTGGGAACACTGGCCTCCTGGAGTAACCCAGAGGCCCCCTTGTAGCATACACCCTATGCTTTGAAAAGCTAACACGGCCCTCCAAAAAACAGGGGTTCGAAAGTCACTGAGCTACTTAAGTGTGAAGGAAGCAATCCAGGAGAGCCCAGGGCCTTACGAGCCTCCATGTGGAGTGAAAGTTGTGAGCCTTACAGCAGGCTCCCAGGAAAATGGCTCAGTTCCTCCCTGGAGTCCTAACTTCCAGGGTCAGCCAGAGACCACAGTTTGCATCTGCCACCTTTGGAAATCAGCTCAGTGAGAATTTCCTTGCTTGAGATTGCCCCACCCTGATGAACACCATGTAACAGGACCCCAAGGCTCACCTCCAAAGTTAAGGCAATTCTCGGTGTAATTGGCTCAGGTGGTATCAAATAAGAGCCAGGAAAGTAATGATAGAAAGGGAGAGGTGGCAGGAGGTTGGGTCAGAGCAGGCAAGTCTCAGATAGCTTGTTTTTCTAAGAAAAGAAAAAAGAAAAAAAAAGCAGCAAGCTTGAAAAATGGGTTTGTGCCCATTTGGCAGAGCAAGTCTCCTTAGCTTTGGGGCCACTGTAGCCTCACACTTTTTTCTGTCCTGTACTGTTGGCTTTTAAATCCCTCTTAGGCCATCTAACACATAAGCAAAGGTGATTTTGGGCTCTTTGTAAATTTCTTTGTATTACTTTCAGCCTCCAATAACTCCCTAAGAAAATCCTAGCCTGACAGTGCCATTTGTTTGTCACTTTTTTTCCTCCAACCTTTTCCTCTGTTGAGCTGATAAGACCAGAAATATTTCTAAAAGCCCTCGGCTCCCAAGTTGCTTTCATTCCTGTACCTTGCTGAAAACAAAACAAAACAAAACAACACACCCACACGTCAGCAGATGATGAGAAACGTATCTTTATTGGATGAATTTTAAAGGCATTGTCTGCCGAGGGCCTTACAGAGTCATCAGGGCATACTGACCATCGAAAATTCATGAATGACTGTCTTATTACCTCACTAAAACAAGAGTAAATTGCAGAAGCACTTGTGGGGGTGGAGGTGGGGGAGTGAATAAATAAATTAGGGAGAGGAAGTGGTGTTTCCCATTCCTGGGGCTTTGGAGACCTTCTGGCTGATTGTCTCACAGCCTGGGGCTTTTAAGAATGCACCATTTCCTGGAATTCTAAAACAGAAGAGGTGAGAAAACATCAGTGGAGATGGCTTGGTATTTTTCCAGACATGCTGTGGCCAGTGAGAGTTCTGAAGAGGAAGGGAAGCAGATTGTTCGGTGATGGGTTTGGCCCCCTCCACGGGCACAAAAGGAGGGGAAAAATGTGTCACTGACTACAGGTGCAGATGGTCTATAGTGTTCCATCTTCCTGCATAATCTAACAAACGTCTTCAGCTTTGCAATAGAGCCCCTTGTATTCGAATTTGTGAGTCCAGCCATTTCCCTCTGACAACACATGGATTTGGTATAATAACTTATTGCAATCTGGGATCACTCAATTCTCTGTCTGGCTATTTTAAGACAGATTGGGGGTTTCCTTCCTCTTTTCTGAATCCACTTTGTGCAGATGTAGGAAACAATTCATGGGGGCAGGGGCTTGGAATTCACTTTTGTCTGATGAACTCTAACCTTACCCCCAAGAGTTTATATTACTAAATGCTGGTGATGATGGTAGTGGTAAGAATGAGCAGATGTGACCAACTGAAATTGGAAAACTGGGGATTTGCTCTGTATTTATTGGTACACTTTGCCTATTTGGAATTTTTTGGTGGTTAGATTTAAGTAAATATATTTTCTCTTACCTAAACTATTTTTCTGAGCTATGTATAGAAGCTACATTAACTCCTGTGTAGTAAGTCATAGTGGTATAATTTTGGATAGGTTTTTAAAAGGAGGATCTAAATAGGAATTTTTAATCTCCAATGAGTACCACCTCAAAGACCATGCATAAATTCTCCTGAGTTGGCATGCACAGTGTAGCTAAAAGGCATGTAAGTGGGGTGTCTGAGTGGCTCAGTTGGTTAAGCATCTGCCTTTGGCTCAGGTCATGATCTCAGGGTCCTGGGATAGAGCCCTGTGTTGAGCTTCCTGCTCAGCGGCAAGTCTGCTGCTCCCTCTCCCTTGTGATCTCTCTTTCAAATAAATAAAATTTTTTAAAAGATAAAAATAAAAAACATGTAAGCAATATGACTGAACTGGATGAAAATAATCCTACAGCCGTGCTTCTATACTAAAATTTGAATATAGGGCTCTGCACACAAAAGTCTCCGTACAGGATGTTTGATCTACTCTCCCATATTGTCCAGTCAGTGGGCTAATGTCCAATAAAATGTATTTGTTTAAACCTTGAAAGCTAAGAGGCTTTCCTATTCAAGTCAAGAGACATTTTGATACAAGACACACTTGAGAATGTCAATCCTTCCCTTAGGGGGGTTCAAATCTCAGTGGTAAAAATTCCTCACATAATTCTCATGATGCATTAGGGTGTCTTGCAAATATTAGCCAGACAATAGCTAGTCCCCTGGTCAGGTGAAGGGTATTTCCTGGGTCACAGACAGTGATTCACAGGATCAGCTTTTATGGTACATCCCCAGACATCATGCTAGCCTCTAAGTACATCATTTGTATCCTCTCATCAGGCCCATTTTACAAATGAGAAGGCTGAAGCTCAGCAAAGTTAAGAAAGGGGGATCTTCACTAACCATGTCTGCTTGATCTCATCACCCAAGTCCCCCAGATTGCTTCCAGAGCTAAATTTGTTTGTGCTATGTGCACGTGTGAACATACCGTCAGCTCCAATTTTCCCATCACCATCATTGTCTGCAGCTGCCATCAAAGACTTGGTTTCTGACTCTGTCAGCTCTCTAGCACCACTCTCGAACTTCTGGAGGAAAAACCTGCAGGACAATCAAAATTGGTGGAAATTTCCTGAAAAAATTACCCTTTTCTCTCCTGAAGCAAACCGACTGTTCCCGGCCATTGCAATATTCAGTCAGAGGCTTTCACAAGCCAAACTTGCCTTCCTTGTAGAAACTACTGGTGGGCATTTTGTTTTTAAAAGTGTTTTTTCAGAGGGGCACCTGGGGGCTCAGTTGGTGAATTGTCTGCCTTCAGGTCAGGTCATGATCCTGGGGTCCTGGGATTGAGTCCTGCATCAGGCTCCCAGCTCAGGGGGGAGTCTGCTTCTCCCTCTGACCCTCACCCCTGCTCTTGCTCTCTCTCTCAAAAAATAAATAAAAAGTAAATTTTAAAAGATTAAAATGCTTTTTCACAGTTTTGTTGATAAGTATATTTGCCAAAGAAAAAACCTACAATGAATGAATTTTTGCACCTACAGTCTTCAGTGCCCATGTCTAGTGCTTCACAAGGAAAGATGCATGGCCCACTGACTCATGTTCTTCCCTTCCGTGGGGCTCTGCTGAACCAGTGTCAACGCTGGCCATTGAAGAAATACTACCAAACTGGCCTTCACTGCTCCCAACCCACCTAGCAATGTCAGGGGTGCCACGCAAGCAAGCTCAGGACAAAACTCACTTAAGCTCTTCTTCATCCAGATATCCACTCTGGTCATTGTCTATGAACCGAAAAACATCCTTCACCTGACTGGCCGACATCTTAGAGAGGCCCGATGTCTGGAAGAATTTTTGGGGTTCGAAAGTATCTGGGTCTGAAGGACAGAGAGAGGTTATTCTGAGGCTCATCGGGTCACATTCTGTATTTGGACCAAGGTGCTGGAAACATAAGTTATTAAAACCCTCTTCATGATATATCATCAAGCTACAGGGAGGCTCTGTTTTCGAATTTTAAAGAAGATAGGGTGCTGGGTGGTTTCATCCGCTAAGCGTCGACTCTTGATTTTTAGCTCAAGTCGTGATCTCATGGTCATAAGATCGAGCCCCATGTTGAGCCTGGTTAGGATTCTTTCTCTCCCTCTCCAGCTCTGTCCTCCCACTCCCTCTCCCTCTAAAAAGGAGAAGGAGAAGAAGAAGAAAGAGAAGAGAAAAAAAAGGAAAGGAAATGGAATGGAAAGGAAAAAGAAAAGAAAAAAGAAAAGAAAAGAAAAGAAAAGAAAAGAAAAGAAAAGAAAAAGAAAAAAAAGACAGGGCTGTGACTAGTGCAAGATTTTGAGGCAACCAAGACCAGGTGACTTTGTGACAGCATCTCCTATGGCCCTAACCACTTCCCTGCCCACTTGCTCTTGCTGCCCCCTTCCTTCCCTCCCCCCCCCCATCCCATGCCTCCCCCTTCCCTTTTAATAGGCTGAGTGTCCAAGACTCAAGCAGCACTGGTCTAATGGGGGCGGGGGAGAATGTGAAATGCAGTCATTGGATTCAAACAGTCCACATCATATCCTCACGTTTTTTCACTTTTAGTAAGTTTCTTCCACCTGACAGCAAAGGAATCCTATGCTCTCTCATTGTAGTTATTTCACTGGTAACAGTTTTCTTCTCTGATCCCATGAATGTTCAGCAAAGTCCACATTTTAATTTTCTTGGCTTTGCTGGAGGTGTGACCAGGTGGGAAATACCCCACCCCCCACCCCAGCCCCGCCTCACTGCCCTTTACCTTGGCACTCCTGCAGGGCTGCTGCGATGTCGTCAGCGCTAAGGACGTCTGTGATGCTCATTTTTCACCTGTGCACACAATAAATGAGCTGTGGTCAACGGCAAGCAGTGCCATGAGTATCTAAGGGGACTACACACTCCTTGGCCCACTGAAACTGTATGCTGGTAGGGAAATTTTAAACATGAGATCGAGGTATATCCTATTAAGTGATGAGACAAAATAGCCACATGCAAACCATCAATTGAAATGATTCCAGCCCCCGTTGTCTCAGTGCCTTCTCCTGAATATTCTCCTAAGGCAGAATTAAGAAATACAACTTAAAGAATTATTTGATCCCATTTTCTTATGAAAATGACATTTGCACAACCAATCACTTTCATAGGCATCTACAAAACATCCAAAAGTAAACCATGTTACAAATGCAATGGTATTTTCATGCACTGAAAATGCAATGTTGCCAATGTCACATGGGAAAGGATACAACTTGGGCTACTTAAAGCCCTTCTGTGGAAAAGATGCTATCTATCCTGAAGGCTGGGAATCAAAGACATGAAAAGCCCATCCATCAGAGATTAAAATCTTTCCAGGTGTCAAGTCCATGGGGAAAGAAATCTGAGCACAGCACATACCAGTGTAATATGAACGCAGGTAGGAAAGAAGAATCTGGGGTCTTGTAGGTCCACCAGCTACTCACCGTTTTAGATTTTCCCCCAAGAAGAATCCGGAAAAAGAATTGAAGGAGCAAAAAAACAGATGTGCTTTTGCTACCTTACTGACCTACCTTATATAGGATTGAAAAAGTGATAGTAAGAACCTCTTAGATTTCCTTTTCAAGGATCAAGTAGACGTAGCTCAAATGTCTTGCCTTACTAATTAAACCTCTTTTTTTTTCTATTTATAGCACAAGGGAATGTGGGTGGGAACAGCCAATTTTTAAAAACAAACCTCAACAAACCTTAACTAAGGTTTCAGTTCTGCAAACGAACCCCGCTGGCAGTGTGGGGGAGACCAGAAACCTGGTAAAGAGGAGACAGTGGCCCAAATGAGATGACACAAATGGGGTGCTCTGTAAACTGAAAAGGGGCCCCCCAGGTGTTAGTGACTGCTGTTTTTTTTTTTTTTTTTAAGATTTTCTTTATTTATTCATGAGACAGAGAGAGAAAGGCAGAGACACAGGCAGAGGGAGAAGCAGGCTCCATGCAGGGAGCCCGATATGGGACTCGATCCTGGGTCTCCAGGATCATGCGCTAGGCTGAAGGCAGTGCTAAACCACTGAGCTACGCGGGCTGCCCAGTGGCTGCTGTTTGAAGCGGGTCTGCTGTTGACCTCTGAGGCTGTGGATGTGTGAGGCTGACCTTGGTCTGCGGTTGACAGACCCAAAGTCAGTGTCAGATGAACACATAAACTCGTCCATCAAAGGGGTGGCACCGCTTGGATGACTTTCCAAAAAAGTCTTGATTTTGATTTTCCTAGCAATATCTTAAATTGCACACACTAAAAAAGCAAAAAGGAGGAGGCAACCAACCATATCCCATATCTAAAATTTACAGGAAAAACATGAGGCCAGGATTTGAGACCTCAGGTTTTTTGCTTTTCATTTGTTTGTTTTTGGCTTTCAGCATGTATTTGTTGAGTCCTTAGGTAGCCAGCGCTGTGCTAAACTTTTTTTTTAAATTATGGCTTAAAAAAAGCACGTAACAAAAACCTTATCATTTTAACCCTTTTAAAGTATACATACAGTATAGTAATGTTAACAATATGCACATGGTTGTACAAGAGATCTCCAGAGCTTTTTCATCTTGCAAAACTGACCCCTATGCCCATTGAATAAGGATGCCCTCTCCTACTTCCCAATCTGGCAACCACCATTCTACTTTCTCTGGGAGTTAGATGACTTTAGATATCTCTTATAGGGCGCCTGGGTGGTTGAGCGTCTGTCTTTGACTCAGGTTGGGATCCTGGGGTCCTGGGATCGAGTCCTACATTGGACTCCCTGCAGGAAGCCTGTTACTCCTTGGCTGTGCCTGTGCCTCTCTCTCTGTGTGTGTCTCTCATGAATAAATAAATAAAATCTTAAAAAAAAAAAAAAAGAATGTAGATTTGCTAACATTAAGTTGCCATAGAAACTCAGGAAGTTCTTTCTTTCCATTAGTGTTCAATGGGGGGACAGAGGTACAGTTTGAAAAGGTGAAAAGTGTTCTGGGCGGTCGTGATGGTTGCATAACATGAATGTGCTTAGAGCCACAGAGCTGTACAGTTAAAGTGGTTAAAACAGTAAGTTCTATGTTGTATGTGTTTTACCACAATTAAAAAAAAAAGATGTTGATTCAGTGGTCTACACTATTTGGGCCCCCAAACTCACAAGTGCTCCCAGGAAAGAGTAGAAAGAAGATTTAGAAGTAGAAAACCTTAACTGGACCCTCACGAGGTCCTTCACTAGCCTCAAGACTCTGAGTCTCAGTTTCCTCTGGCAGCGAATAGGAGGGATGCAAGCGGGTGCTCTGTCAACCTTCTGGGCTTCTTTTGAAGATCAGGGGACCAAATGCAGATCTGCAGACCTCCAGAAGAGTCTCTGAGTTCCCTGTTGAATCCCACCCCTGTCCTGGGATCACAAGACGACGTGTTGTGTATCCATTCCACTAGATTGGTAGGGACTTCCCGGAGTGGAAGGAGAGGATGCTGGGACCAGCTAGCAATGTCTGAGGGGAGGAAGGCTGGCAGGTGGGGAAACAAAGAACTTGGCGCCCCTGGCCGAGCTGTGTATTTAGACATTACTACTGCTGATGGCCCTGGACTCTCAGATGACACTTCTGTTTCAGATATCTTATGCTGTCTCCAATAATCACCGGTTTCAATCCAAATCCCCAGTGTGCCTCTTAATCCTACAGATTCCCTCTACCCTGAGCCCCCAAACTGATCACTTGCTGTGTAACTCTGGGATGTCTCTCTAGCCATGCTGCCCTGGCCCATCTCCTGACCCATTGGCCTGTCCTAGATGTCATAACTGCCTGTGCTCAATCCCAGCTGCCTTGTTGATGACAAGTTTCTTGAAAATGTTTGGGGCTCTCTTTTTAACATGTATCACACAGTAGACAAGAGCACAGTTGACCCACTTCCATACTCTCTCTGTAGATGTCACTTCCCAAACATTCCTCAGATCTGTCTTCTACTCATGCCCCACTTGTCACCACCCTAGCCCAAACCACCATCTTGTCTGTGCGGGAGGAATGCAGCAGACCCTACATGGCCAACCCTTGTCCACTTAGGCTCCCCTTCAACCTAGCCAGATAGATCTTTTTTATTTTATTTTTATTTTTTTTAGATTTTATTTCTTTATTTGAGAGAGAGAGATCACAAGCGGGGGGTGGGGTGGGATAGGGGGAGAGAAAGAAGCAGGCTTCCCACTTAGCAGGGAGCCCAGTGCGGGACTTGATACCAGGACTTTGAGATTATGACTTGAGCAGTGGCAGAAGCTTGACTGACTGAGCCACCCAGGCACCCAGATGGATCTTTTAAAAACTCAAGTGTGTTCTTTTCCTAGAGCGACTATGACAGAGGTCCACAGACTGAGCGGCTCAAAACAACAGAAACATATTGTTTCAAGTTTTGCAGGCCAGAGGCTGAAATCAAAGTGACCACAGAGACACACTTCCTTGAAGGTGCCCGGGGAGGATCCTTCCTTGCCTCTTTCAGTTTCTGGTGTTTGCTGGCAATCCTCAGCATTCCTTGGCTCATAGCCTCATCCTTCCAATCTCCGTCTTTGTCATCACATGGCCATCTTCTCTGTGTGTCTTCTTCTTGTAAGGACACTAGTCATATTGGATTAAGTGTCCACCCTACTCCAGTATGACCTCACCTTGACTAATTACATATGCAATAACCCTATTTCCAAGTAAGGTCACAATCCTTAGATAATAGGGGTTAGGACTTGAGTGGATCTTGTTTGGGACATGATTCAACCCATAACACCAAGCATATGGCTCATCTCCCCTCCCACTGCCTGTCACTGGCTTCCACTTGTTCTCACAATAGAGACAAAAGTTCTTCCCGTGGTCTTGAAGGCCCTGTATGATCCGTCCCCTGTGGACTCTTCCAGCATCATCTCACATCATCTTCCCACCTGGAAGCCCTTCTAGTCCCTTGGTTACCCACCCTCCCTCCATCCATGTCTCCCTGTACTGTTTCCTTTGTCTGGAATATCCTCCTTCCTCTTGCCTTCAGTGTCTCATACGTAGGTTTTGCATCTCTGGTCAGGCATCACTTTTCCCAGGAAGACTTCCCTGACTCTCAGACTAGGTCAGACCCCCACTTCACTGGATGAACAATGGTGGTTGAACCCCTGTGCTTCTCTCTTACAGCAAAATCACAGCTGCATGGTCCCATTTACTGTGATTGCTTGACTAGTGTGTCCTCTCTGCTCACTGGACAGTGAGAACTATGAGGACAGGTTGAGGGTCTGTGTTTGCTCAACTCTGTACCCTCAGTGGGAACATAAATGAAGACCAACCAGACGAGAACAGGCAAAGACTATTAACTCAGAGCCTCCTATGGCAAGGGAGTAAACCACCATCACTCGTGTTTGGCAGAGACTCAAAGGCAAGCAGAGGAGTGGGAAAGCTTTATAGAGAAAAAAAAGGTCTTGATAGGAGGCTGTCCACCCGGGAAAGCTGGAGGCAAGCTAATAGAAGCCAAACATCCTCCATGATTGAGCAAAGGGGCGTAGTTGGCTTCCTCTGTTTGGCCCTATGTTGGAAGCAAGAATAAAAATGAAGGAAGCTATGAATTATGCTTTAAGTTCCTGCTGTTTTTGGCCAGTCATTACAGGGGTTATTGTTTGGCTTCGTGGATTGCTTGCTAGGGACAGTGATCTGATTCCTTACAAGCCTGACTTGTATTCAGTAGGCTGTCTTATGGGACTGGTTGCTGCAGGTAGTGGGTCAGAGCTCTGTTTTTACTTATGGTTGGACCATTGTTCATTTATTTGTTTGTTTTAAGATTTATTTATTTTTGAGAGAGAGAATGCATGTGCAAGAGTATAAATGGGAGGGACAGAGGCAGAGGGAGAGAGAATCTCCAGCAGACTCCATGCTGAGCAGGAAGCCCAACACGGGGCTGGATCCCACAACCCTGAGATCACAACCTGGGCCGAGACCAAGAGTTGGACACTTAACTGTGCCACCCAGGTGCCCCTGACCATTGCTGATTTTTATATTCAACCTCTCACTACCACTTTCCTTGTCACATTGTAAATTCAGTAGCTGCATTTGTGGAACTGGTGAACTTAAACAGGTCTCTTACCCTGAGCCTCACCTCTCTCCTTTCAAACTGGAGATAATAATACAACCTGCTCCATAGGATTGTTGACAGCTAACCCAGGTGAAGCACCTGGCTTTGGGCCAGATACACAGTGAGTGAGCAATAAACAGTGGCCATTGTTGTTACTGTTGTTGACTGTACAGCCTTTTAAAAACAAAGATGATCCAGGTAAAGCTCATCTAAGGCACTAGAAGGCGATAGTGGTGACCCTTGAGGGGTGGGCAGCAGCTGAGGGTGAGGAGGTCCTGCTGTATTGGTAATGTTTTATGGCTTGATCTGGGTGCTGCTTAAATTTTTATAAAGCTCTAGTGGGCACTTTTCTGGGTGGAAGTTTTTATTTATTTAGGATAGTCAGTGAGAGAGAGAGAGAGAGAGAGAGAGGCAGAGACACAGGCAGAGGGAGAAGCAGGCTCCATGCGCCGGGAGCCTGACGTGGGATTCGATCCCGGGTCTCCAGGATCGCACCCTGGGCCAAAGGCAGGCGCTAAACCGCTGCGCCACCCAGGGATCCCTGGGTGGAAGTTTTATTTCTGTAGAGAGCTGACTTTTATTTTATTTAAAGATTTTATTTTAAAAAAATAAAGATTTTATTTATTTATCCATGAGAGTCATAGGCAGAGGGAGAAGCAGGCTCCCTGCGGGGAACCCAATGCAGTACTCAATCCCAGGACCCTGGGATCATGGCCTGAGCCAAAGGCAGATGCTCAACTGCTGAGCCACCCAGGCATCCAGAAAGCTGACTTTTAAAACATGGGTGAGAATGGAAAGATGGAAGGTCCTGCTCTGTGATGTGGGGGGTGAAGCTGTGGGACCAGACACTAGCCGACTAGTCTCTATCCTCTGGGCTGAATTATCACAGGGTTTTAGAACTTCTATCAGGTGAGACCCAGACACGCATCTTTGGTGCCTCCTGCATTCACTACAGGGCCAAGAAAGAGATGCTAAACAGGAGCCATTAGGTGACTGTGCCCTGTACCTGAGCGAAATGACCTTGCAGCTCAGAAAGAGAAGCCACTCTGGCCCCCAAGGGAATCAGACTCTGCTACCCCAAAATTTGCCACTTAGATTATTTTGAGCCAAAGGCAATTGAGAAACAAACAAACCAAAAAAAAAAAAAATGCAAGAAGACAGGCACCTGGGTAGCTCAGTCAGTTGGGCATCTGCCTTTGGTTCAGGTCATGATCCTGGAGTTCCAGGATTGAACCCTGTGTCAGGCTCCCTGTTCTTCAGGAAGTCTGCTTTTCCCTCTCTCTCTGAACCTTCCCCTGCTTATGATCTCTCTCTCTCTCTCTCTCTCTCTCTCTCTCTCTCCCTCAAATAAATACATTTTAAAAATCTTTTTAAAAATACAAGAAGAGTTCTCTGCTCTCTGCTTATCTGCCTAAAAATAGGGCATACATTTCTCAAGAGGAAAATACCTTTCATTCCTGTACTGGGAAGGGAGAGAAACCCATTGCTGGGGATGGAGAGTTGATGCTGGGAGGAGTCTGCATAAACAGACCTTTCTAAAATACCCCTTATCTTCCATTAGTCCCTCATATATTTCCTAGTCACTTCCCCATGGTTTATCACCCCTAGGAATCCAAATCCCCTTTCCTTGGTCTAGCCACTTCCCCACAATGTATTGCTCTTTGTTAAAATGGTATATAAGCTCCTAAGTCTAGTTACTCTTTTGAGTTTTGCTTCTTTGCTGTGAACTCCATGCAAGTAAAATAAAATTGTGCCTTTTCTCCTGTTATTCTATATTTTTTGTTGGTTTAATTAGCAGGTCCCAGGAGCAGAATCTAAGAGACTAGACAAAAAGTTTCTTCTTCCCCTACAGCACCATCACAGAGAGACCTCCCTGTCTGCCCCATCAGTCTCATCATTCTATTTTTTTTTCTCCAGAGCACTTACCATGATGTGGAATGATCTGGGATTTTTTTTGCTTGCTTGCTTATTGTCTATCTTCTCCCCACCCCAGATGGAAGCTCCTGGAAAGTAGGGACAGTGTGTGTCATGTTCACCCTCAATCCCCAGGGCTTATCTTTTGCTAGCACCAAAGGCTCCAGCAGTGGAGATGAGAGGGCCTGGCATCACCTGAGAGACAATGACTGGTCATAAGGTAGACCTAGTGGGAGTCTGAAATCTTACCTAAATAATGGCCAGTATGGTTAAAATAATCTCTCATGCTTTGTTGTTCTCTATCTATTCCAAAAGAGTCTCAGGGGCCCCTGGTTGTTGAAAGAGAGTGCAACTCTTATCTTGGGGTTGTGAGTTCAAGCCTCACATTGGGTGGAGAGATTACTTAAAAATAAAGAAATTTTTAAAAAGATTTTATTTATTCCTTAGAGACAGAGAGAGAGAGAGAGGCAGAGACACAGGCAGAGGGAGAAGTAGGCTCCATGCAGGGAGCCTGATGTGGGACTCAATCCCAGGTCTCCAGGATCATGCCCTGGGCTGAAGGCAGCACTAAACCGCTGGGCCACCAGGGTTGCCCTAAAAATAAAATTTACAAAAATTTTTAAAGTTGCAAAAGAGTCTTGAATGTCTTATGGGACTACAGCAAATTATTTGAGAACCTTAAATGTCAGTGATGAAAAAGCAAGGAGCAGGGGAAAGTAACTCTTGACTGACAAGGTAGGAAACACCGAAAATCTGAATTTTAACATCTAGCTGATGCATCTGTACAATGATGTGGGGAGACATCTAGAGTTACTGGAGTATGTTTATTTATAAAGGAGATGTTTCTCTAGTGAGGAATTTCTTTTCCCACTCAAAGAGACTTGGCAAAAATTTGTTAAAAAAGTTTTCATGTGGAAGCTTAGAACAAGCTCCTTAGTAAGAAGATACTGCCATTTACTCACCAAAAACTGTACAATGTCTTAGGGATGAATGAAAAGGAAAGCTTGCAGGTTTCAAAACAAATGAGTAATAAAGGTGTGGTAGGACACAATCTGTGTCTATAAGGATTGATCTCCACTGGATTTAGAGTTTTTATGAAACCTTGTATAGAATACATCCCTTGTGACCTGCTATGGGGTATGGCCATGAAATATAGTTCATAACCAACATCAGCTACATAATCTGTGGGACCCAGTGAAAAATTAAAATGCAAGTTCCCTTGTTCACAAATTAAGAATTGTAATATGGTGGCAAAAGAGCATTAAATCAAGCATGAGGCCCTTCCTTTTTTTTTTTTTTTGCATGTGGCCCTTCCAAGCACAGGTCATACCCACAAAGCCAGCCCTGCTCATGACTTAGGTTTGTTCAACATTGCCTGGTTCACCGACATTATGTCATGCCATTAGTCATTGCAACAATTCTGTGAAATATTATTATCCCTATGAGGAAGAGAGAGGTTAAGAGAAACCCCAGGTCAATTAGCTGCTTACGTGGCAGGGCCTGGTCTCACCCCTGGTGTCAACTGAAAAAATCCCAAGACAGCCAGGCTTCTGATTTCCACAACCCCTTCTTCCCCTCAGAAAGAAAAAGTTTCAAGTTTGCTTTCAAGCAACTAGACAAAGCACAATGCACTCTGGCATAGGTGAATCATCATCCCAATCCACCCCCTTAATTCCTGCTGCCCTGGGAGAAGGTCATGGTATGTGGTCCTAAAGCATCATTTCAAGCTAGGGAGCCGGTGGTTGTTTGGGAAGTTGGGCATATAGCTACCTGTTCCCCTGATAATTCACTTCAGATCCAGGGTCATGTATGTGCTAGACCTATTTCCTCAGGGGGAATGTCTAAGTCAAGCAAGACGGTACTGCATGTAAACAATAAGATAGCTTGACTTAAGCATACATAACATGTATCTAGACTACCACGTACACTTAGGATTACAAGTGCTAACATGGTACCTGGTGAGGCGGAGACATGTTCAACAAATGAGTGAACAAGCCTCTAGCCTGGTTTATATGCAATATTTCTCTCCTGCCCCTGCCTGTGTGTGTGTGTGTGTGTGTGTGTGTGTGTGTGTGAAGGTTAAGTAATTTTAAAGGTATTATTAAAAATATAATGCCTTCTTTTTATAGAAAATACAGAGAAAAAAAGAAAGAGGAGAAAGAATGAATCTAACTCATTACTAGAGACAGCAATGCTAATATTTCAGTGGTCCTTTAAGATATATTGATTTTTTAAAATATTTTAAACATTGAAATGGGTCCATGACCTCAGTAACCTGCTTTTTCACTTAACCATTTGTGAACACTTTCCCTGTCAGTAAGTATAAATCTATATACCATGACTTTTTTTTTTTTATACCATGACTTTTAACAGTTATGTATAGTTCTCCTGTATGGAGGAGGGGAGGCTCTAATGTCATCAATTCCCAATTACTGGACCTCTAGGTTTTTTCACATCTTTACCACTATTTTTTATTTTTTTTACCACTATTTTAAAAAAATATTTTATTTATTTATTCATGAGAGACACAGAGAGAGAGGCAAAGACATAGGCAGGGTCCCCATGGGGAGCCCGATTCAGGACTCGATCCCAGGACCCCGAGATCATGACCTGAGTCAAAGGCAGACACTCAACTACTGAGTCACCGAGGTGCCCCACATCTTTACTATTATAAGAAATGAACATCCCGGTAGCAAAATCTGTGAGTTCATCCTTAGTTATTTTTTCTTTAGGGTACATTCCCAGAAATGTCTTATAATACTCATTTGTTCAGCCAGTATTTGGTGAGTGCCTTCTACAGGCCAGGCATTGTGCTAGATGCTGGGTTTTGAACAATGAACAATTGAGCAATTGCCCGGTCAGTTTCATCTGACATCACATTCAGGGGTTGGTGTGGTTGGCAGAATTTCTAGGGATGTCCCTCAAGAGCCCATACCCTAATGCCCAGACATGTGACATTTTTTGGCTCATGTTTAAGAAAAACAAGAGCAAAAATGTAATCCCACTGATCACTAATGAACGCATACTTATAAAACGAGGGAGGATTTGTAAAACCTTGTTGGCCATGTTCAGGACTTGGCATTCAGAGCCAAAGGGATCCATTGAAAGATTCTAAGGAGGGAATGGCTGAATTAGAGTTGTATGTACTTTTAAAAAATTGTTTATTTTAGAGAGAAAATGCTGAAGAGGAGTAGGTGGATTTGAGAGGAATTGGGAGGGCAAGTGGACTGAATTTGGTCATGGCTCTGGGCGGGGAGGAGTAGCAATGTTAAGAATGGCTCTAGGAGGGCTGGCATTGCCCCTTCACAGAGGCACGGTGCCCGGAAGGGGGGCGCAGCTTGGTCTGTGAGGGTTTGGCCAGGTTGAAGGGAACCATCCACATGGATGTATGCATCTGGAGCTCAGAGGAGAGGTGTAGGCAGGCATGCACATTTTTGAATCATTCTTGAAGAGCTGACAATTGAAGTTTTGGGTTTGGCTCAACCTGCCTGGGATTGGGGTATAGGAAGCAGGGATGATGGCTCAGGTCTGAATCTTGAGGACATCTTGGAAGAGGATGGTGAATCTGAACAAAAGGCAAAGAGGAGTGCCAGAGAGAGAAAGAAAGGTAGGAGAGGGCTGCACTGAAGAAACCAGGTGTTACAGGCCAGACAAGCCCCACCCCCAATTCATGGGTTGAAACTCTAACCCCCAGAACCTCAGAATGTGTATTTGGAGATAGAGCCTTTTTTTAATCCTTTCTTAAAGATTTAATTTATTTATTCATGGGAGACAGAGAGAGAGAGAGAGAGGGAGGGAGAGAGAGAGGCAGAGACACAGGCAGAGGGAGAAGCAGGCTCCCTGAGGGGAGCCCAATGTGGGACTCGATCCCAGGACCCCAGGATCACACCCTGAACCAAAGGCAGACCCTCCATCACTGAGCCACCCAGGTGTCCCTGGACATGGGGCCTTTAAGGAGGTAATTAACTTAAAATGAAGCCATTAGGATGGGCCCTAATCCAATCTGACTGGTGTCCTTACTATAACAGGAGATTGTAATATTCAAAGAGACACCAGGAGGGATCCCTGGGTGGCACAGCGGTTTAGTGCCTGCCTTTGGCCCAGGGTGCGATCCTGGAGACCCGGGATCGAGTCTCACATCCAGGATCGAGTCCCACGTCGGGCTCCCAGTGCGTGGAGCCTGCTTCTCCCTCTGCCTATGTCTCTGCCTCTCTCTTTCTCTGTGTGACTATCATAAATAAATAAAAATAAAAAAATAAAAAACAAAGGGACACCAGGAATGTGTGTGCGCAGAAGGAAGACCATCCCAGGACACAGGGAGAAGGTGGCCATCTGCATGCCATGGAGAGAGGCCTCAGGAGCAAGCAGCCCTGCTGACCCCTTTACCTTGGACTTCAGCCTCCAGTCCGTGAGAGAAGGAATGTCCATTGTTCAAGCCACCCAGGGTGTGGTGTTTTGTGATTGTACCCTGAACAGACTGACACCCAGGGAGCCGTGTGCCCTCCAGGCAGGTGGGGTGAACCCTGCTGGAGCCCCTGACACCACAGGTGCACACATATCACAAGCACACACTGAAATGTAGTGAAGGACATGTGGGCCCTCCTGTCACTTGAGATCCAGGGCAACCCGTGAGCAAGCATCTGCTGACATGGCTAACACTGCTCAGGCTCTGGGGAAATCCTTCTTGACATCTCTTGCTTTATGTCCTCAGAACGAAAGAGGACAGTGTGTAATGATGTGTAAGTTGTGCCCTTCTGACCTCAGACACCAACAGAGAAGTAGAAGATTTGAGTGACGGGAACTTTAAGAGCAGGAAAAAAGATAACTAAGTCATCACGTCCTTTCTCTCAGACACATTGAGTAGGACAGATTCTCATAACAAAATATTGTTTCCTTATTGTGCCGAATGTCTGTTTTTTTCCCTTCTCTTGGTGCCTTCATGTGTGGTTCCGGAGGTATTCACAAATTAGCTTATTACTTGTTTTTAAAGATTTTGTGTATTTATTTGAGAGAGAGGGAGAGACAGATAACAAGCAGAGGGAAAGGGTAGAGGGAGAAGCAGACCCCTCTCGCTGAGAAGGGAGCCTCATGTGGGGCTTGATTCCAGGACCCTCAGATCATGACCTGAGCCGAAGGCAAATGCTTAACCAACAGAACCACCCAGGTGCCCACAAATTAGCTCGTTATTTATTTAGTTTGTTATTATTAGCAACTGTGAGTGTGGCTCAGGAAAATCTGCAAGATCAAACAACTCATATTATTCTGAATTTGTTTACAGATAGGCATGTACATATACGTAACGTGGGAGAAGCACTATCAGTTTTTTACATTGGCAACTAGTTGAACATTGAATATTAGGATTGTGAATCATTTTAGTTTTAGAAAAATATAATTAAATTTAATAAAATTCAGGGCAGCCCCGATGGCCCAGCGATTTGGTGCCGCCTTCAGCCTGGGGTATGATCCTGGAGACCCCAAATCGAGTCCCACATTGGGCTCCCTGTATGGAGCCTGCTTCTCCCTCTGCCTGTGTCTCTGCCTCTCTCTCTCTCTGTGTCTCTCATGAATAAATAAATAAAATCTTTTTAAAAAATACAAATAAAAATACCCATCAGAATCGCTTTAAAAAAATAGAAGAAAAACAATCTTGTGAAAGCAAAGGGTAATTTGGGTTTTTAAAACTTTTTACCTTTAATACACATTTTTGATGAAAATATATTCAAATGTCATATACTTTGAATACAACTCTATCCTCTTTTTTAGTCTTTGAGATCATTAATGATAGTAGAACATTAATTAGGGCATGATTTTATTATATTACATAAATTTGTTTTTACTAAAATTAAGAGAAGAAAAATTGTATGGATTTGACACATACCAATTTGTAGATCATATCTTTATTACTCATTCAAATGTTGCTGACCCAGCAACACAATACCAGACATGTACTAATAAAGGTTAGTCATCTTTGATATTTAGTTTCTGACTATTTCACTCATGCAGAAAAGCTGGCCAGGGGTGCCTGACTGACTCAGTGGGTTAACCATCCCTCTCTTGATTTTGGCTCAGGTCATGATCTCAGGGTCCTGAGATCGAGCCCAGCCTCAGGCTCTACACTGGGCATGGAGCCTGCTTAAGATTCTCTCTCTCTCTCTCTCAAGGTCAAGAAAGTTAAAAAGCTTAAAGAAGACATTTCACAGGGGGTACACGTATCTGTATATAGAGTTCGAAATTTGAGCAATCCAGCCAAGAAGTTCAAGATTGAGGCCAATGCTAGGCAACTGTAACTGACAGGAGTGGTGGTACTACACGAGGATGTCAACGCGGTGGTAGTGGTAGGGGGCCCCAAGGTCCAGAAGAAATTTAAGCGTCTTATGCTGCATTGGATAAAATGGGATGAACAGACATCTAACACAAAGGGAGATGATAAGGAGGAATCTGATGAGGAAGCTGTGAAGAAAACCAACAAATGTGTACTAGTCTGGGAGGGTACAACCGAAGACCAGAGCTTTGGGGAAATGAAGTTCAAACAATGTCCTACAGAGAACATGGCTCGAGAGCACTTCAAAAAGCATGGGGCTGAACACTCCTGGGACCTGAGTGAATCTGTGTTGGAGTCCACCACTAAGACTACTGTGAGCCCTTGCCTCTCCCCTCCTGCCGTTGTCTCTTCAGTCCTCTTATTCAGTCCTCTTATTTCCCAGCCCAGTCCCACTGGTGTGTGCGATCACAGACCTGTGCCAAGCTGACATTGGGACAAAGGAAAAACACCTCAGTTCCTTCCCCAGTCAGCCTGGTGCTGCCCTTTATTCCCCTTATGTGCATATGATTAAAGAGCTATTTTAAAAAACAAAACAAAACAAAAAGATTCTCTCCTCGATAATAGGGGAAGAGAGGAAAAAAATAAAACAAGACAAAATCTGAGAGGGAGATAAAACATAAGAGACTCTTAATCATAGAAAACAAATGGAAGGTCATTAAAGAGGTGATGGACATTAAAGGGGACACATGATGTCATGAGCATGGAGTGTTATATGCACTGATGAATCACTGAACTCTACCTCTGAAACTAATAATACATCACATGTTAATTAATTGAATTTAAATTTAAAAAAAAAGATTCCCTCTCTCTCTCTGCCCCCAGCCTTCCCCTCATGCATGCTCTCTCTCTCTCAAAAAAAAAAAAAAAAAAAAAAAAAAAAAAAAAAGCCACACAAAAGCCTATACTCTTACAAACAAGTGTTAAGTCTTACCAGCTAAGCCTTAATAAGGACTCATCCTGGTCTCTGCCAGATGGAGAGGCTGCCAAAAGAGTAAAGAGGCAGTTGCTCTTTTTGCCCACGGGTCCTGTCCCTGTGCTTTAATAAAACCACCATTTTGCACCCCCCCCAAAAAAAAGGGAAAAAAAAGTATGTAAGGAATTCTGTGAACATCAGCCTGCCAAAATATGAAAAGACATGGTTTTGGTGCTATGAGAACACATCTGCCAAGGTCGGGGATAGCGCCAATGTACTTTTAACAGCTCCTTAGCTTTCACACGTGTGCCTCTAGTGCTCTTACTCTGGCCCAGCAAATGTCAAGGGTGAATGTAAGTGTATTTGGAGAATGAAGGGTGGATTGGCAGTGTCGACTACTTCCAGGGGGGCAGATGTGGCCTGAGACTGTACGCGTGAGGTTTAGCCACTGGGGACAAGTGTGTTTTGGGGCAGTGGGGAGGGTGCCTCAGGGGACCAGTAGGGGAGACATCGAGCTGTAAGGACCTGGGTAGACACAAGCTGCCTATGACCTTGCAGGAACCGAGGATTCAGGAGAGGATCTGAGAGGGCCCAACACCCCACTTGTAGGAACATTGATGCTTCCTGGCTGGGTTTTAGCTTCTCTCTTCTTCCTCCAGCTTTTTCTTGGGACCAGAGTTCGAATTCAAACAGTCCAGGATGAGCCAGCTGTTGGGAACTGGGGTCAGTCACTTTTGTCTCCAGTGATGGCCCAGCCAGGATTCCTAATGGGCTCCCACACCACACTGCAGCCTTCTTACTGGCACTCAGAGGAAAGCATTAGGGGTACCATTTCTTATGCAAAATGTTGCTGGAGAGGACAGTTCTTTCTCTCCTTTCTCTCTGCTTTCCCTTCTAATGCCTGAAAGTCATCAGAGAGATTACAGCATCTCTGTCTTTTTCCTCCTCTCAGAAATTTGCTTTCAGTGGCGCCTGGGTGGCTCAGTGGTTGAGCATCTGCCTTTGGCTCAAGTTATGATCCTGGGGTCCTGGGATTGAGTCCTGCATCCGGCGCCCCGTGGGGAGCCTGCTTCTCCCTCTGCCTCCCTCTCCGCGTCTCTCATGAATAAATAAATAAAATCTTAAAAAAGAAAAAAAAAAGAAATTTGCTGTTGTTACTTGGTGGAATTGATGGCAAATGCATACTAGTGTGTTAGTACATAAACCTTTAGCTGACTGTGCTTTGTAGGCCCTTGTGCAGCTCTGAGAAGACAAGGCTGACATGAAGATGTGGTGAAGGCTTCCCATCTATCAGTGCCTTCTGAACTTAGGGGGCTGTGCTCTCAGCTTCAACAGGCTGAGCGTACCAGCTCTGGAGCCCCCACTGCTTAGGACAAACTTCAATTCCCCCATGTCACCCTTATTCTCTCACTGCCACAGACTCACAATGCTTCTGACACTGGGAGGGGTTGGGGGAGAGGTTGTTCCCCACCCCAAGCAATCCTGGGCAGCATCAGCTGGGTGCCCTAGATTTTAACGCCATTCTGACACTACTTACCTGGACGTACCATCAGATTCCACAGGTTAAGGGCTTGGTCCCATAAGGCTGCTCCCCACTTCAGACGCCAGTCACAAGTCCGCCTTGTCACCTGTGCTTTTGACCAACTGGCTGTAAATCAGAGGTTCCCACAACCCCCTCCTCAGGTTTGAATGAGTGGCTAGAGCAGCTCACAGAACTCAGAGACACGTTTTACTTATTAGATCACCTGTTAATTATGAAAGGCTGTATCTCAGGAACAGCCTGGTGGAAGAGGGGCGCAGGACAAGGTATGGGGGAGGAGCACAGAGGTTCCATTCTCTCTCCAGGTGCACCCCTCCTCCCATCTCTGTGTGTTCACCAACCCAGAAGCTCTCTGATCCCCACACTATTGGGATTTACAGAGTTTTCCTCGTATAGGCATGACCAATCATTAACCCATTTCCAATTCCTCTCTCTTCTCCAGAAAATTGAGGTGGAGGGGTGGGACGCTAAAAATTCTAAGCTGCTAATATATGGCTTGGTCTTTCTGTTGACCAGTCCCCATCCAGGAGCCCAGCCAGAGTCACCTCATTAGAACAAAACACACTCTTATCACCCAGGAAATTCCAAGGGAATTAGGAGCTCCGTGTCAGGATCTAGGGTCAAAGACAAATATTAGAAGAGGATGATCCTAGTGTTCTTATCACTTAGGAATTTATAAGGGTTTTAGGAGTACTGTCCCAGGAACTGAGGGCAATGACCAATATGTATTTTTTATGATCTACCTGGTGAGATCTTATGGCCTCTATGATGCATACACCCTTTTTATATTTATATTTATTATTTCTACACTATACAAATAGCTATTTAATTAATTAGCCAATCAATTAACTAATAATTTTAATTCCTAGTGCCAGGCACATAATAGACACTTCCTGAAAATTTATCGAGTAAACAAATAAGCTGATGTTCTAAGAGCTTAGGTGAATACCCCAAGGTCAGACAGCTGGAAGAATCAGGGCCTGAGTGGGCTTCCATGTCTTCCAATCATCTTTCTATTCAAGACCATGTCTAGATAAGGACATGAAAAGGCTCTTGAAAAAGAAAAAAAAAGAAAAGGCTCTTGAAGCTTTAGAGCAATCTCCTGGATTTGAACCTGCCTCTGACTTCTGAGGTCTCCAGCACCTTTGGATGACAATGCCCCCTCCCTGAAGTGTGTCTTATTGGGTTGTTTTCCTGGAGATCTGATTCTTAGAGGGGATATCAGACCGATTCAAGGAAGCTCCCCAGAGCACCTGCATCAAGGGAAGAGCAGACAAAGAAGTGTGTGCCCTGGAGCAAGAGACATGGCCCCTCTCTCATTTTGTTGGGTTTGGTTGCGATTTCTCCTTAATTAACTCACTTAGTCTTCATTAAACATTACCTCCAGCCCAGTGGTAAGTTGAGATGGTGATGCTCACATTTCTTGTTCATGAAAAAATCAGCCTTCTAAAGCATTTTGTTTCTTTTCTCCTCTAACATTTCATAGGTGCCTGAACAGCTTGGGGCTCTCCTAATATTTTTTTCCCTTGGTCAAAATCAATAAATTCATCAAATAAACCACAGAGCTGGTCAGATGGCAAAAGCTCCAAGGTCAGGTTTTTAGTGAAAAATGCTCAGGGACTACTTGGCGAGAAGTCCCCAGACATGGGATCCCTGAGGCTGGTCCCCACTGTTGTTATGAAATGTACTTGCAGAGATAGAGGTGTTTGTAGTTGATGTTGCTGGTTTTTAACCAGCAGGATGGGAGGCAGGCTGTGCTTTGAAAACACTGATTCTTCAGTGGAGGAGGCTGAAATGGAATAACTGGGTCATATGGTAGCCATCATGAGCCTGTTTTTCAAAGAATGTTAAATTCAGGAGAGAAAACATCTGGAAAATTTACCCAAGAGCCCAAGAGAATCTATCAGTGCTTGGGCAACACATTCCTGTTCATTCAGAGAGTTTGATGGTGAATGAGAGTTCCAATCCCTCCCTTCCCTTACCACCATTTGGCATGGCTTGTCTTCATTTGGGACATTCTCATTAGTGGTGTAGTGGCATCTTTGTTGTGGTTTTAATCTGCATTTCCCTAGTAACTAGTGATGGGAAGCGTCTTTTCAGATGCTTATGCTGTGGACTGAATGTTTGCATCTCTCCTCAAATTCAAATGTTGAAACTGAATCCCCAGATGTGATGGTATTTGGAAGCAGGGCCTTTGGGGGGGTGATTAATTAAGTCATGAGAGTGGAATTGACATAAGTTGGCTTAGTGCCATTACAAAAGGGACCCCAGAGAGCTTCCCTGCCCCTCTGCCTTGTGAGAACACAGCGACAAGGCACTGGCTATGACCCAGGAAGAGGGTTCTAACCAGACACCAGATCTGCCAGTTCCTTGACCTTGGTCTTCCAGCCCCTGGAACTGTGAGAAATAAGTTTCTGTGTTTAAGCCACCTGGTCTATGGTGTTCTGTTATAGCAACCTGAATGAGACAGCTTATTTGCCATCCATATTGAAAATTGATCTTAAAGATAGGATCAATAATAGCATGTTTGTGTGAAAAATAATGATGGAGGAGAAGGAGAGGGTAGTAAGTAGAGAGATGTCCTTGAGTGGGCAGAAGGGGACAGGGTCCGAAGTGCACCTGGAGGAGCTGGCATAGAGAGGATGTGGTTAGTTCATCTTACAGGTGAGACACAGAGGCGGGCATGTGGGTGCAGGTGCTGGGAATGGGTGAAGGGAGGGCAAAAAGCTCTCTTCTAATGAGCTCCCAAAATCTAATGGTTTCTATTTTCTCAATTAAGGAGGAAACAAGGCCATCTGTGGGGAATGAAGATATGTTGAGGTTTGAGGAGTGAAAGACTGATCTGGTGTGCATTGGAGAGAGAAAGAGAGATGGAAAGAGGGAGAGAGAGCGAGAACTAGAGTTGTAGAGCATGGTTTACTGAAAGGAATTGTCACTCACAGGTGACACTGTAGACTTCAAAGTCCTGCAGAATGTGACAGACTCTGTCTGTAGTTTGATACCAACTGGATCTGACCTGGGATTCCCATTAACCAAATTTGGTGTCATCGTGACCCAGTCACCCGATCTTGTCACCTGGAGCCTCTTGTGAGTGTGTAAGGTGTATTTTGGCCAGTGTCAGCACAACTGAGGAGAATGATTGGCAAATGCCTGAATTATTCATGTTTTTGACCTATTCTAACGAAAACTTTGCCCAAAAGGCTAAATTATTAAGTACCTGGGTGCGATCTTGCAGCCTACTGTCTAGAAAACCGGAACACGAAGTTTCTTGCTGGTTTTGCTTCTTAAGGGAGTTGAGACTTCACTAACATTTCAAAATTGCTCCCCAAATGGAAGACGGTGATGCCAACAGAAGAAAATTAAATTCAGGAAACCAAATGTATTCGACGGTGCCCTCGGAGCCCAGGAGAACAGTTTGGCACTTGGGCAACACATATCCTGCACATTTAGAGAAAGTGACTTTAGCTATAAATGTAAATACAGGGATCCCTGGGTGGCGCAGCGGTTTGGCGCCTGCCTTTGGCCCAGGGCGCGATCCTGGAGACCCGGGATCGAATCCCACGTCGGCTCCCGGTGCATGGAGCCTGCTTCTCCCTCTGCCTATGTCTCTGCCTCTCTCTCTCTCTCTCTGTATGACTATCATAAATAAATTTAAAAAAAAATAAATGTAAATACATAGGTAATGACAATCCTGAAGTCTTTAGTTATGTTACCCATTTTTGGAAAGCAAAATTAATACACACATCTAGACATGAGGCAAATACGCCGATCTTTTAATAATGGTATAGTTGCCTATTTTTTGCACGTTGTGTAGGTAAGCTTTTAAAGCATTCCCCAAACCATAGGGCAATGTAAAGGCTATTCCTGAGTATTATATGTATTTGTGCAAAATTCTAGAGCTCAGATTTCCCATGTAAGTAACACTGGGCTTTCCTGATTTGCACTCAAGAATTTCTAAGGGATGTTGAATATTATTAATAGAACATCATATGCATAGGGAAGCATTTACAAGTGAAATGACATTCTGCCTTGGATTTGCTTTATTATCCAGCAAAAAAAGGGGAGGGGCAGTGTGAATAGAAAACAACTAGAAAAATATTTGTTGGTGATGAATGTACAGCAACTATATCATTCTATTTCTTTCCTTTTTTAAAGGCTGTTTATTTGAGCAAGAGAAAGAGTGCAAGAGTAAGCAGAGGTGGGAGGGGCAGAGAGAGAGGCAAAAGCAGGCTCCCCACTGAGCAGGGAGCCCAACCAGGGGGCTGGATCCCCTGACCCTGAGCCAAAGGCAGACACTTAACTGATTGAGCCACCCAGGTGCCCCTATTCTCTCTGTTTCGTGTATATTTGGAAATTTACAAATTAAAGTTTAAAAATACATCATGAGACCCTCTTCTCGACTGAATTTAAGAGTAAGCAGGTCATACTTTCTAAACTAAAATTAAACTTCCATGAATTTCCTGTTTCTCTGACTTCATGGTTTGGCAGTTCCTGTTAGATCAAAGCCAAGATGAAGCAAAGTCTCAAAGAGATGTTTTTACACCTATGTTCATAGTGGATGTTTGTACACCATGTTCACAAAAGCTAAATGTGGAAGGAACCCAAATGTCCATACAATGGAATATTATTCAGTCTTTAAAAAAAAGAAGGAAATCCTGCCATATGCTATGGCATTGACAAAGTTTGAGGACATCATGCTAAGTGAGATGAGGCAGTCACAAAACGACAAATACTGTGTGATTCCACCCATATGAAGTACTTAGAAGAGTGAAAATCAGCAAGACTAAAAGTGGAATAGAATGGTGTTTGCTGGACTGGAGAGTTAGTGTTTAATGGGAACAGAGTAGCAGACTTACAAGATGATAGAGTTATGGGATAGGTGGTTGTGGAGGCTGTAAAACAGTGTGAATGTATTGATTACCTGTGAACTAACTATATGCTTAAAAATGGTTATGAAAGTAAATTTTATGTTTTGCATATCTTAACATGATAGAAAAGAAGTAAAAACCAAGATAAAGGGCAGCCCTGGTGGCGCAGCGGTTTATTGCCTTATTGCCGCCTGCAGCCTGGGGTGTGATCTTGGAGGCCCGGGATTGAGTCCCACATCGGGCTCCCTGCATGGAGCCTGCTTCTCCCTCTGCCTGTGTCTCTGCCTCTCTCTCTCTGAATAAATAAATAAATAAATCTTAAAAAAAATCAAGATAAAGACAAAATCAAAACATCTCAGTTGACAGCAGAATGAATGGCCAATATTCTAATAACATAAGACTTGTATCTTCTTTTTTTTTTTTTGGATTTATTTATTTACTAATGAGAGACAGAGAGAGAGACAGAGAGAGAGAGACAGAGACAGAGACACAGGCAGAGGGAGAAGCAGACTCCATGCAGGGAGCCTGACATGGGACCGATCCTGGGTCTCCAGGATCAGACCCTGGGCTGAAGGCAGCACTAAACCGCTGAGCTACCTGGGCTGCCCAAGACTTGCACCTTCTTTAAGACATTTAGCATTCGTTCAAAAATATCTGCTGAGTGCCAACTATATGCAACACACTTTTTTTCTCAACAGTGATGGGTACGGTGGGAAACAAAATGGACAAAGACCCTATCCTCCTGGAGCTTAGTGGCTGGTTGGGGGACAAACATTTAACTTCTAACTGTGTGAAAAAATATGATGAGTGACCCCAACATACAGAAGATGTTGGTAACGTGGGAATAACAGTTGGGGTTCAGAAATGGCTTCGTTGAGGAGGTGCCACTTAACCTGACATCTGAAAAATGTGTAGGGGATTGGTCTGGCAAGGGTTTTGGGGTGTGATAGACTTTGGGGGAGTGGTCCACACAGAAGGAACACGTGTGCAGGTCCTTAAGTGAACCTTATCCTAGGTGTGCTGGGAGGTTTCCATCAGTTTGCTAAGGATATTTTAAAAGCCACTCCAAAACTTAGTAGCTTCAAACAACAATCATTTTATTTGCTAACAATTTTGTGGGCTCAGCTGGGATGGTCCATCAATGCTACATGTGGTGTCAGGGGCATCAACCAAGACTCCTGGGACAGCTAGAGCACGGGGGTCTCTCCCCACAAATGGCCTTTCACTCTTAAGAAGGCTAAACCGATATTCTTTACAGCATGGTGGTCTCCAGATGCCAGGAAAATGAGAAAGAAACTATAAGGCCTCTTGAGGCCTGGACTTGGACCTCATGCAGCATCATTTCCACTGCATCCTCTAGGACAAATCATGAGCTAATCCAGACTCCACTGTTTATGCAGCAGGTGTAAAGAATTGGTGGCCATTTAAAATCTACCCCAGGAGGCTTTAAATATGTTTCATGCCTTTAACATCATTGTTACACCCAGTACTCTTTATTTCATTTTTACATGAAATTTTGTGAAGTGACAAATATAACATCCATGCATACATGAAACGTGCAAATCTTGTGTACAACTTAATGATTCACAAAGTGGTCACAGTTATGTAGCCTCCTAGCCCCTCTCCTGACCGCCACTCTCTCTCTCCTCCCAAAGATAATCCTGCTATCCTGCTATCTGACATCATAGTTCAGTTTTTGGATTTGATGTACATGGAATGTATAGGATGTGTGGTTTCATCTTGCTGACATGTGGCGGCACAGGACACACATTCTCGTATGCCATCTGCCTCACCAGCCCCTTCTTCAGACTCTGCCCCTTGGGCCACATACCTGTTTAGTTCTGTGATGAGCTCCTGCTGTCGGACACCCTGGTCATTGAAGTTGGAAGTTTGGAGGCAACAAGAGTCCAACATGGGCTTCAGTTATCCTTGTGGGTCCCAGTTTCTTCTTGTTTTCCCAGCTCATGGCCATCTTCTCTTCCCACTGGCTGGCTCAAGCACCAGACACAGAGACAGAAGTTTTCGATGTGCCACGTAGCCAGCTGTCACAATTCTGTAAGGTCAAATCCCTAAAACAGACAAACTATGTATATAGATATGTATTTTTTAATTTACAAACTATGTTTTGCATCATGCTTTTCCCATTCTACAATATATGGTGGATATATATTTTCCATGTCATTTTAAAAAAAGATTTTATTTATTTATTCATGAGAAACATGAGAGAGAGGCAGAGACACAGGCAGAGGGAGAAGCAGGCTCCCTGCAGGGAGCCCAATGGCAAGACTCCATCCCAGGACCCCAGGATCACGCAGAGCCAAAGGCAGATGCTCAACCACTGAGCCACCCAGGGATCCCTATTTCTCATATCATTAAGTACATTTGTAAATTATACTTTTATTTATTTATTTTTTTAAGATTTCATTTATTTGAGAGAGAGAGTATGTGAGCAGGCAGGGGGAAGGGCAGAGGGAGAGGGAGAAGCAGACTCTCTGCTGAGCAGTGAGCCTGGCACAGGACTCATCCCAAGACCTGAGATCATGACCTGAGTTGAGAGCAGATGCTTCATTGACTGAGCCACCCAGGTGCCCTAGATTATACTTTTATCCTATGTGACCCATCAATTGACCAATCTCCTCACATGGACATTTAGGTGATTTCCAATTGCTGAGAGAAGCCAAAATCTTTGGTTCCATGCATTATTGTTTGTTTTTTTTCTGCCATGCTTTAAAAACAGTGTTCCTCTGCCTCTTGGCTTGTGCTATTTCTGATAAGACATCTGATGTCAATCTTGTCTTTGTTCCTCTGGACAAAATGTATCTCTTTTCTCTAATTGCTTTAAGATTTTTTTCTTTATTGTTGGTTTTATTTGTATTTATTTACTAAGGACTTTAAGTAATCTCTACTCCCAACATGGGGCTCAAACTCACGATCCCAAGATCCAGTCTCATGATCCACTGACTGAGCCGCCAGGCACCTCATATCACTTAGTTTCAAGCAATTTTATTATAATGTGCCTGTTTGTTGTCATTGCCCCTTCTCCTCCTTCTTCTTCTTTTTTAAGATTTTATTTATTCATTCATGAGAGACACACACAGAGAGAGAGAGAGAGAGAGAGAGAGAGAGAGGCAGAGACATAAGCAGAGGGAGAAGCAGGCTCCCCACAAGGAGCCCGATGTGGGACCCGATCCTGGACCCCATGATCACACCTTGAGCCAAAGGCAGACGCTCAATCCCTGAGCCACCCAGGTGTCCCTCTTTGTCTTATTTTTTCTGGACATTTGTTAAGCTTCTTGGGCCTGTGAGTATATAGTTTTCATCAAATTTGGAATTTTTTTTCTGCCATTATTTCTTAAAATATGTTCTTTCCCTTTCTCCTTTCCTCTGAGATCCCAGTTACACATACATTATTAAATCATTTGAAGATGTCATCAGCTTACTGATATTTGGGGGTTTTTTTTCCAGAATTTTTTTCTTGATTTTTTTAAAAATTTAAATTCCATTTTCGAACATACAGAAGTATCACACCCAGTGCTCATCGCATCATGCATCCTCCTTATCTCTCAGTGTTTTAACCAGTATCTTTTCTAATGCTATGTTTTCAAGTTCATTGCTCTTTTCTGCTGCAGTAGTTCATCTGTTAATCCAATCCGGTGTACTTTTCATCTGTAAAAGCTTGGTTTGGGTCTTTTGTATATCTTTTATGCTTCCTCATAACCTGCTCATATTTTTCTCTACCTTTTTGACCAGATCAAATATAGTTGTAGGAGCTATTTTAATGTCTTCATCCAATTCTATCTGTGTCATTTCACTGGATTGATTTTTCTCCTCATGATGGGATGCAGTCCTTGCTCCTATGCATATATGGTCATTTTTGGTTGGATGCCAGATTTTGTGAATTTACTTTGTTGGGTGCTGGATAGTCCTCTATTAAGATACGCATAGAGAACTCTGTTCTGGAGCATAGTTAAGTTACTTACAAATAGTTTGATCCTTTTGAGGCTTGCTTTTAAGATTTGTTGGGTGAGGGGCACTCAGGTGATGTAGTCAGTTGAGTATCTGGCTCTTGGTTTCAGCTCAGGACATGATCTTGGGATCTTGAGATCAAGCCCCACATTGGGCTCTGTGTGCAGTGTGGTCTGCTTGAGATTCTCTCCCTCTCTCATTGGTCCCTCCTCACTTGTATGTTCTCTCTCTAATAAATAAATACATCTTAAAGAAAAAAAAAAAAGATTTGTTAGGTGGAACTGGCACCATCTTTAGGGCCAATTTTGCCCCACCACTAAGACAATATCCTTCTGAGCACTTGACTGGATGCCCTTGTATTATGAAGTTTTTTTACTCTGCTAGGAACATACACTATTCCCAGCAATTTATGGGCTTCCATCTGCTTATTTCACATGTTTTGTCTCTCTGGCCCTGGGTAATTTCCTCATATGCCTGTGCTGAAGATTCCAGAGGGAAACTGTAAATCTCCAGAGCCGCCTTTCTCAGCACCCTCTGCCCTGCAAACTCTAGTTACTTTGGCGTCCCCAGACACTAAACCCAGGGAGACTGCCAGGCTCTGCTTGGGACCCTGTCCTTGCACTGCAGCCTGAAAACACTTTGCCTCCTTTGTGTGTCCTTTATCAGGGATCACTGTCCTGAGCTGCCTGTTGGCTGGTCTTAAAACTATTATTTCATATATATGGTCCTGCTTTGTAGGTGCTTAAGGCAGGCAGGCTAATCTCATCTGTTTTTCTATCTTGGCCAGAAGCGGAGGAAGTCTTCACAATTTTAAAAAAATTGTTAAGTTCTTGGAAAGGGAATTTTTTGTTAAGGTATATGAAATATTAAGGCTTTTTATAATAAGTAAATATGAAATTTTAAAAATTTGTTGGGGGGGGCACCTGGGTGGCTCAGTCAGTTGGGTGTCTGACTCTTGATTTTGCCCATGTCATGATCTCGGGGCCCTGGGATGGAGCCCCAAGTTCAGCTCCATGCTCAGTGGGGAGTCTGCTTAAGGATTCTCTCTCTCCCTCTGCCTCTTCCCCTGCTCTCTCTCTTTAATGAATACACAAATCTTTTTTAAAAATTGTGTATGTGTGTGTATGCACCAGAATATTTATTTCCAGAGGAGCTCTGAGTTCTCCAGACCCCTTCTCTGTTAATGGGCATACATTTTGCAGCTGCCTGTAGATGTCACCAGAGGAAGGCAAGTCAGAGGGGACAAAGTCCCAGAGTGAAAACCATAGGCTATAGCAGAGGGTAAAAAATGAGCAGGAAGTTTCCATGTCAAACAGGGAAGAGAGTTATATTTTAATTTTTTTTTTTATTATTTTTATTTTATGATAGGCACACAGTGAGAGAGAGAGAGGCAGACACAGGCAGAGGGAGAAGCAGGCTCCATGCACCGGGAGCCCGACGTGGGATTCGATCCCGGGTCTCCAGGATCGCGCCCCGGGCCAAAGGCAGGCGCCAAACCGCTGCGCCACCCAGGGATCCCAAGAGAGTTATATTTTAAATCAAGAAAGTTAGTCCACAAAACCAAAATTACTAACAGGGACATAGTGAAATCCTTACTAAGGATTTACTAAGGATTAGGATTATTACAAGCAACCAAATAAAATATTGTCCAAGTTAAGAGCAAATGAGGAAAGATTTGGTTACATTCAGGAATTTGGACTGGTTTAATCGAGGTCAAATTTTATCCAATTCTTTTCAAAAGCTGGATCTTCCACTGTGTCTAAGCACCCGTGTCTCATAAAGCATCCTTTGTGTATCTGTTCTGGTGAGTGGGATTTCATTACTTTATCACAACTCCACAATTTAAGACACTGAGGATACAGTGTTGATCAAGACACAAGATCCCTGCTACCGTGAGGGGGGGACAATAAACAAACAGATAAACAAGAGAGTAAACACCAACATGAAAATAAGACCGGGAGCGGAGGGACTCACTGTTACTGCCTTAAAAACTCACCATCTAAAAAAAAATAAAAAAAACAAAAAAAAAAACTCACCATCTCACCGCACCATGCGCTGGTCACTAGGGAAGCAGTTTGGGGATTTAATGATGTGGTTTGTTTGTTTTTAAGATTTATTTATTTATTTATTCATGAGAGAGAGAGAGAGAGGCAGAGACACAGGAGGAGGGAGAAGCAGGCTCCCTGCAGGGAGCCCGATGTGGGACTCAATCCCGGGACTCCAAGATCGCGCCCTGGGCCAAAGGCAGGCGCTGAACTGTGGAGCCACCCAGGGATCTCTAATGATGTGTTTGGATCTCTTTTCTGGCAAAGTAGTTTGACATGCTTCTCAGTGAAGAGAATGAGTTTCTTGGGGTGCCTGGCTGGCTCAGCCAGTACAGCATGGAATGCTTGATCTTGGGGTCGTGAGTTTAAGCCCCACGTTGGACACAGAGATTACTTAAAATAAATCATTTAATTTAAAAAGAGAGAGAGAGAAGATGAGTTTCTTTCCAACTTAGAAGCCAACCAGCTTAAAAAAAAAAAAAAAAAAAAAAAGAAGCTAACCAGCCTCATTGTCTGTGATACACTTTGGAGTGGGCACAGTTGATTCATGCGGGCAACACGAGGCCACCCATGGAAGACTTGGGGTCCATCCCATTCAGCTGTGTCGACAAGCTGTGTGATCTCAGATGGGTCCTCTGCCTCTCTGAGCCTGGGTTTCCTCAGCTACAGGTGTAAGGGGTCAAGATAAGACCTTGGCCCTGAGAGCAGGACAGGTATTTTATGAATCACATAAAGTGATGCACGCAGCTTCATGCATTCCATCAGGATCTCCACACCTACCTACTTATCTCTGTAACTGACAATTCTTTTTTGTTTTGTTTTGTTTTGTTTTGTTTTGAAGGATGTTGAAATTTTACTAGAACAGAGAGATGCAGAGCAGTGAGGTCATAAGGTTACAGGGTTTGGGATACCCAGCTCAAGTTGCCCTGATTCTGAGGAAGTAAATGCCTGTTCTCTCTGTACTCAACACAACTGTAGATTCGCTCTATGTGGTACTGCTTGTGGGATAGAGGTTTATTCTTTTCTTTTACTTTCCTGTCTTAAGCAGATGAAATACCCTCTCCAAACCTATTTTTTCCTTTTTGAAGGGAGTTGTAAGTAGTGTTCCCCCGGGGATGCCTGGGTGGCTCAGTCAGCTGAGCATCCGACTCTTGATTTCGGCTCAGGTCATGATCTCAGGATCATGAGATTGAGCCCCACATTGGGCTCTGCACTTAGCGTGGGGTCTACTTATTCCTCTCCCTCTGCTCCTCCATGCTGCTCTCTCTCTCTCTCAAATAAATAAATGAAATCTTAAAAAAAGAAAAAGAAGTGTTTCCCTAGGTTCTAGAAAGCTGTTGTACAATACGGGGCCTGTAGTTAACAATACCGTGTTGCACAGTCACATTTGTTAAGAGGATAAATCTCATGTTAAGCATTCTTGCCACAAAATAAAAATATTAATAATGATGATAATAATAATAATGTGTTTTTACCTCAGAAGCAAGTGTCAGACATCAGCCCAACCGGTGGCATCTGGCTGTATTTGTGGCATCCCAGACCCTCCTGGTCCCCGGTGGGAGACCTCGCTCTTTCCTGGCTGCCTCAGGAGCACTGTTGACCCTCTTGGTCACTCCCTGCTGCCCCCTCATTGGCTCATACTGATCCTGTGGCCTCCCAGGGCCAGCCAGGAAGCCCTTGGGCCATGGGTCTCCATGCTTCTCCTCGGGGCCAGGCCAGTGCCCAGACCACCACTCCAGGTGCAGTGAAGAACTAACCTGGGAGAGGCCCAGCCTTTGCCCTTGGCTCCTGGGGCATGATCTCTAGGTTCCTGGATCGTTCTCCCTGATGGCAGTGTCTGCTGGGCCTTAGGCCACGGACCATCTAACCACGTGATTGATGTTTATCTGCCGAAGAGAAACAGGGCCGCACATTTGACAGGTAGCAAGACAATGTTCCCACTACTGCAGGAGGGGTTCCTGTAGAAAGTGGGGGCAGCTCTGACCTGTGAAGAGGCCACTGGGCCTTTTAGAGGGAGGATGAGGACATAGAGGAAGGACTGAGTGAACAGAGTCACAGAAAGAGTCAGGGGAGGGCAAGGCCACCCAGGCAGGTGGGGGTTGTTTTATGACAGCAGGCTCAGGCCTGAGGTGGGCCAGGATGTATGCCAGGCAGCAAATTCCTTGTCAGTCTGGAACTTTTGAAGGGGGGTTTCAGCATCCTTGGGACGTGACCAGGAGCTGGTCAGGCTGGTGTTTGCTCTTGTCTCCTGGTGCCGGAGGCAGACAGGATAGAGTGTGCGGTGGGAAGTTTGCAGCGCTCCCAAGCCAAGCCTGAGGGCTGGTGTGGAGATTGGGGCTCAGAGGAGCCTGCCCACAGGGGACAGTGGAAGGTCCAGTATGGAAGCCTCCCTTGGGGGACTTTAGTCTGTCTCCTTTGCTAGAACAACCCCTAACTGTAAATTCAACAGCTTTCACTGAGTCCTTCTGGAGAATCATCAAACCCAAGGGTGGTCTGGGGGATCCTCTTAAACTTGTCATGGGTGTCAGAAGTGAAGGTGGTCCCTGGGGATGATACCCTGTGACTTTGTCGTGGGCCAAGCTCCTCATGTCCTGATGGCCGGTGCCCATCGTCATAGGTACTGGGGCATGCAGTGTGGATGGCAGGGGTGAGGACAAAATGTTCCAGCAGGATATTGGGCTGGGAGCACCGTTACTGCTGCGAGATCCTTAGGCCAGGGCCTGGTGATCACCTGGCTGCTCTGCATGAATGTGGTGTTTCAAAATTTGAGGCACATTTGCCAACCACAAGCAATGAGTGGTCCCTGCTGTGAATCTTGCAGAGGAGATTTTGGGGGGGTGTCATCCATTCTGCTGTTCTCCATCTCACCCATACCAGCCTCTCCCAGGGACACAGATTCAGTGATGCCCACAGAGAAAGGCCTGGATGCTCCAAGCCTTGGCCACTCTGTGAGGGTAGGAGCCTTACTCTCCACACGGGACTGCTCAGCTTCCAGACAGTTCTGCTGGCTCAGCAGCCTCTTGCCCCTCATCCCTGTGTTCTCTATTTTTTATTTACTTCTCCCACTGCATTCAGTTTCTGATGGGTAGAGCTGGATTGAAACCCCAATCTGGGGCTAAATGTCATAGTTTGGGGAGCTAATTCTATGTTAAAAAGAAGTTCATAATGATAAGGTGCAGGATCCCAACTACTGAATTCACATGATTTAAAAAAAAAAAAAAAACAGAAAACAGAAAACCACATATTCTTTCCTTCAGATAATGCCTTTTTGTCCATAACATCTGACAACATAGGCAAGTCTACATAATGTCATCAAGAACATCAATCTGTTAAAAACTATTATCTGAAAAAAAAACTATTATCTGTATTTCCCAACTTTATGGACATTCTGCATTTTCTTTTTTCACCCTTTAAAAATTAATTTCAGAGGAAGAAGAAAGTATTTTCTTTCCTTATTCATTGTAATATCCACCCAACAAATGTTCAAATGTCTCAGTATCATTCAGAAAAGGACAAAAATACGTAAGTGTGAATAACTGAGATTCAGCACACATGCACCCAGAAACCAGTCACTTCGGATCTGGGGAAAGATAGTTATGAAGCGCGTGTTTGGCTGGGGTGTGAGAGCACTGCCTACTTCACATGATTCTCAGTGCAGACAGTGATCAGTTATGGGTATGCACCCGCCATCTGTGAATTGTAAAAGATTTATAAAATGCTACATCTGGTTTTAAATATTAATAATCACTGGAGGAGGGTGGTGGCAATCAAACATGCAAGTAGTACACAAACACATGTTTCTCAAAACTGAAGCTTCAATGAGTCCCCCCGCCAAGTCTCAAAGAAGCTTCCATGAAGCTTGGGAACAGGAATGGCTGAAAAGAGAGGGTGCTATGAAGGGCTCCTCAAGGACTTGCTTCTCCTCAAGGCTGTTAGGAACCTACTTCGGGGAAGGTCCTAAGTGTGATATTTGTGGAGGGAGCGCCAAGAACTAGAAGGCACGGTTCCTGTCCTCAAGCTGCTTAAAATATAAAAGTAAGTTTCCATAAAAAAGAAATTATCATTTATGAAGAAAACCTAACATACCAGCTCTCTTAAGCAAGTGCAAATGACATTGGCAAAGGCACAGGGAGGTGTCAGCAGTCTGCATTATTTATTTATATTTATCCTCATTATCATAGCGAACATTTAATTCCTACCACGTGGTATGGATTGAATTATGTTCTCCCTCAAAAAAAGTACATTGGGGGCACCTGGGTGGCTCAGTCAGTTAAGTGTCTGCTTTCGGCTCAGGTTGTGATCCCAGGGTCCTGGGATGTGCCCTATGTTGGGCTCCCTGCTCAGCGGGGAGTCTACTTCTTCCTCTCCTTCTGCTACTCCCCCTGTTTGTGTTCTCGATCTCTTTCTCTCTCAAATAAAAAATAAAATCTTAAAAAAAAATTATGCTGAAGTCCTAACACTCAGTACCTTAAAATAAGACCTTATTTGGAAATAGGTCTTTACAGAAGTAATCAGGTTAAAATAAGGTCATTAGGGGTGGGCCCTAATCCAATATGATGGATGTCCTCCTAGAAAGGAGAAGTTTAGACACACGTACACCACAGGGAGAGGGCCATGTGCAGATGAAGACAGAGATCGAGGTGATGCATCTACAAGCCAAGGAATGCCAACAATCACCAGCAAACCCGAACAGCCGAGGAAAGGCCTGGAGCAAGCACATTCTCCCTCACAGCCTCAAAGGAACAACCCCTACCACACCTTGATATAGGGTTTCCGGCTTCCAGAACAGTGAGACAATACATTTCTGTTGTTTATTTTTTTAAAATTTTTTAAAATTTATTTATGATAGTCACACACACACACACAGAGAGAGAGAGAGAGAGAGGCAGAGACACAGGCAGAGGGAGAAGCAGGCTCCATGCACCGGGAGCCCGATATGGGATTCGATCCCAGGTCTCCAGGATCACGCCCTGGGCTGCAGGCGGCGCTAAACCGCTGCGCCACCGGGGCTGCCCTTTTTTAAAAGATTTTATTTATTTATTCATGGAGAGACACTGAGAGAGAGAGAGGCAGAGGCAGAGACACAGGCAGAGGGAGAAGCAGGCTCCACGAAGGGAACCCGACAGGGGACTCGATCCCAGGTCTCCAGGATCACACCCGGGGCCGAAGGTGGCGCTAAACCGCTGAGCCCCGCGCCCCCCCGCCCTCCCCCGGGCTGCCTGCAAGAGCTGATTTTATTAGAACCCTGGTGACTCTGGAATGCCAGCAAAGGTGACAAGGACATGGCTGCAAAAACAGGAATAAGAAAATGTCTTCCCTCTAGCATTCACTTGAAAAGACAGATGCTTCATTTAAATGAGAGATTTGCTGCACTCTTGTTCATACACGGGGCCCAGTGATTAGTAAACCTAAGAAATCTGAATTTCTACCTGGAGCTGAAGTCTGGGAGTGTAGGGATTACGTTACACCCCAGTTCTCTTTTATCTCAGTCCTTTTTTTTTTTTTTTTTTTAATTTATGATAGTCACACAGAGAGAGAGAGAGGCAGAGACACAGGCAGAGGGAGAAGCAGGCTCCGTGCACCGGGAGCCCGACGTGGGATTCGATCCCGGGTCTCCAGGATCACGCCCTGGGCCAAAGGCAGGCGCCAAACCGCTGTGCCACCCAGGGATCCCTATCTCAGTCCTTAGGTCCATCTTATGCCTTTGTTTTTTCCATTTTCCTTACTCACTTCCAATTCATATCATCTTGCTGGACACTAAGACACTGCGAATCCACTGCTGAACACAGTCGAGCCACAGATATGTAAGCAACTAAACCAATTCCTAATAGCTGCTTGGAGTCAGAGCTGATACTAAGAGGCTACACCGACTCTGTCCTTTGCCAGGCCCCTGAATATTTCCACTTTATAGATGATCACACCAAAGCCCTGAGTGGCAGGCAGTGTCCCAAACTACGGTAACAACAGCTAACTGGAATCAGCTGCTTCTTAGGCTAACCGGCACCGTTCTGAGCATTTTACCTGCGTTAACATATGTAACCCTCCATAAAAGCTGGTGCTGGGATTATTTCTATTTTTCAAATGAGGAAACTAAGGCAGGTCACTTAGCGGGAAGTAGTGGAGCCGGGAGTGGAGTCACAACAGCGTGGCTTCAGTGTGGCCCCCACTGAAGCCTGTCAAGTGTCAGCAGAGAATAGTGGAGAATATCCACAGAACAGAGAGAGGGGACAGTGTGGTCCCATCAGCCAGGGACACTCAATGGCCCTCCAGAGTCTCTACCTCTGTCCTGTCATCTTTTGTTTTTTTAAAGATTCATTTATTTATTTGAGGGGGGGGGAGAGAGTAAGGGAAGAGGAGCAAAAGAAGAGGGAGAGAAAGAATCACGATCATTAATAGTATTGTTTTACAGCCGGGGAAACTGAGTTGTGAGGGATTTACTCAAATATAGTACATGATAGACTTGGAGCTTGATGCGAGTCTTCTGACGCTGGAGTGTTTATCTTTACCCTCTGGGGGCAAAGGGGGTCAGAACCCAGAGGCCACTTGCCTCCAGGCAGGTATGAGGGATGGAAAGAAAACATGCCCCAGCTCACTCTTCGGCTCCGGCAGCGGGAACAAAACAGAAGTCGGTATTTCAATCGATCGTTATTATCTGGTAAAGCAAAAGTCGCTGCCCTTTGCAGGTGGTTCTCCGCTGACTGGGGTGGGGGCGTCTGCGATCCTTATGGGAGAAGTTCTGTCTGGGTGAAGGGAGCCTTGGCTGTCGCACATGTTCAAAGTTGCCAGCGTTTTTGCAAAATCAGGTTGAGAAGGAGCACGTGACGGCAAAAACACGAAAGACTGTAGTCGAAGCAGGCAAGATCGAGGAGGTATTTTTGTAGACTTTGCAGGGAATTCTTGGATCAAGCTCTATTGGGTCGGTGGCTGGATTTAAGAGAAGCTGTGAGGAGTCTCATCTCTCTGGTCATGCATGCATTTGGGACCAGGAGAGAACTTTTCAGACATGCTGTCCAGGCTCAGGGACCTCACCACGTCCGCATTGACCCCTCTCATGGCTGGAAGGACGACTGCTCTAGGGAGAAGGGGATGAAGGCGAGGTGGCAAATGTGAAGTCATTTCACTGATGTGATGCTGGTCACAAGCCAGGGAGGAGGCTTCCAGGCCTGAGCTTCCCTGAGCCTGGAATGAAGGGAGTAGCATCTCTGCACTGGAGAAATGGTCTCAGCTGGCAGTCACCCGGCTTGCCTAGAACATGGACTTTGACTTGAGCCTCTGTTAATTATGCTTTTATTTTTTCATGATGCTTTGACATCTTGGTTGCCTTGCTAATGGAAGGCTTGTGGAAGCACTGCCCCTCCCAGAGATGGTAATTCCTAGAGGTAGCAGAGGACTGGCCAACAGGAGCCAGAGGCCCGACTCCAGCCCCTTCTCTGGGGGGTGGGGGGGTGAAGGGGCCTCTGGCCTCTATCTCCTCCCCTAGGCCCCCAGGCCAGGCACCTGCCAACTAGAGAGAGGCTCTGTGGCCAGTAGCTCAATGGAACTATTCAAATTAGCTTGATTGTGGCTCACTCTGCCTCGCGTTTCTTCCTCCGAAACCATAATAAAGGCTCTTGCCCGTGTTTTCCCCACTTCCTCTGCCTCCTGACCTTGGTGCTGCCCTGGCGTGGCATGGCGTGGTGTGGCGTGCCCCCTTCTCTTGGGAAATGGAAAGGACAAACTATGTCCTTTTCTTTCTTTTTTTTTTTTTAAGATTTTATTTATTTGACAGAGAGAGAGACAGAGAGAAAGAGAGCACGTGAGCAGGGGGAGGGGCAGAGTGAGAGAGAGAAGCTGACTCCCTGCTGAGTAGGGAGCCCAACATGGGACTTGATCCCAGGACCCTGGGATTATGGCCTGAGCCGAAGGTAGACACTTCACTGACTGAGCCACCCAGGTGCCCCCAAACTATCTTTTCAATGGTAATCACCTCCGGCCTCAGCACACGAATGATTATAGAACCTCCATTTCAAAACAAGGCCCAGCAACCAGTCTTTCCCTTTATGTGTGTCGTGGGGGCAGGGATGGTTGGGAGGAGAGAGAAAACAGAGGCTGGACATCTGATACTCAATAAAGCGAGAGAGAAAACAAACAATTTTGGCTGAAAAACCAGTCTCTCAGAGAAGAAGGAGGTAGGGTGACACAGGAGGTCCAGAGGCCAGAGTCAAGAAAGGGAGAATGACGCTGTCAAAGTCCTGGTCAAAATCCTGGTCATCGGGTTTCCACTGACTGGGGAGGGGCCTGAGGCACAGAGGTAAGTATGGGGGTTTCAGAGAGATAAGTGGGTGCAGGGAGGGCGGCTGTGGGTGGGCTTGGGCCAGTTCTCTCCTCAGGGAGAACCACCTTCCCTGTGGGGCCAGGGCAAGGACAGATTCATGGCAGAGAGGTGACCTTAATTTTTTTTAGCTTTTTAGAAATTGTGGCAAATATACATAATTTGAAATTGAGCATCTTCATCATTTTTTAAAAGATTTTATTTATTTATTCATGAGAGACACACAGGGAGAAGCAGAGACATAGGCAGAGGGAGAAGCAGGCTCCCTGCGGGGAGCTTGGTGAGGGACTCCATCTCAGGACTCCGGGATCACAACCTGAACTGAAGGCACTCAGCCACTGAGCCACCCAGGTGCCCCACATCTTCATCATTTTTGAGAATACAGTTCAGGAGTGTTAAGCATATTTACACTGTTGTGCAGCCATCCCCACCATCCGTCTCTGGAACCTTCTCATCTCCCAAACTGAGACTGTGTCCCCGTTAAACACTCACCCCCCTCCCCTCCCCCAGCCCGGCAGGCACATTCTTCTCTCTGTCTCTATGAATTTAACAACACTAGGGACCTCACATAAATGCAATCATACAGAATTTATTTTTGTACCTGACTTATTTCATTCGGCATCATGTCCTCATATTTCATCTACATTGTAGCAGGTGTCAGAACTCTTTCCTTTTTAAGGCTGGATCATACCCCATTGTATACATGGACCACATTTTGTTTATCCACTCATCCATTGATGGACACTTGGGTTGCTTCCACCTTTTGGCTCCTGTGACTAATGCTCTACAAACATGGGTGTACAAACATCTGTTTCAATTTTGCTTTCCATTCTTCTGAGTGTCTACCCAGAGGTAGAACGGCTAGATGTGCTTTTGTTTTTGAGGTGGATCAGTGGTGCACTGGGGCCAGGCTGCTTCAGCTCTAATCCTGGCCAAGGGCTGGGATATGATAAGTCACTTTAGGGCTGGGATGTGATATGCCTGGGTGGCTCAGCATCCAACTCTTCATTGCAGCTCAGGTCTTGATCTCAGGGTGGTGAGTTCAAGTCCTGAGTTGGGTGTAAAACCTACTTAAAAGAAAAAAGAAAAGTTACTTCTCCGGACAAGGATTTCCTCAACTCTGAAAAGGGATAACGATAGTAGTAATAGTCAAAATGACAAACCTTGTGTATTGGCTGGAGCCTGCTGCCTACCCAGCTGTTAATCACGCTGTTTGTAAAATCAGAGACAGGGTGTGCACGCCTCCGCACGTCCACCAGGGGTCGCCACTGCCCGCGGAGCCGAGTCCGTGGCTGGGCCACGTTGGCCTCTGCCCACTGCCCCCCCATCTCTCTCTCCCATCACCCAGTGCCCTCTACTCTACACTTCCTTGTGTCTTCCTCACACAGGAACAAGAAGTTCCCAAATTATCCAGGCCATATCACCTGTGCCCCCAGCCGCCCACCCCCACCCCCAGGGGGAAGCTCCTGAAAGCATTATAGGCCATCACGTGGACATAGTTATCAGGCCCAAATGATCTCCTGCTGCAGGTAATTATCATGTCCTGCTTTACGAGGGTCAGGGAAGGTCATGTGTGTGGGAAAATACATCATAAATATTTGGGGCAGCTATAGTGAGTTTCGGGCCTGGAGCCTGGAGGAATCATCCCTTGTCAGAACAACTGTCCAGAATGATTGCAGTTTCTGAGCAAAGCATGGAGCATTTAAGTGTTCACAGGGCCGGAGCAGATGTGGCCTGGGTGGGAGGCTGCTGGGCACTGTGGCTGTTAAGAGGCGCAGGCACTCCTGCAGCTCAGCCCACGGTCTCTTGGGCTGAGCCTTTCACATGGATGGGCTCAGCGTGCCCAGATACTCTGATGTTTCAAGAGCATCTGAAAATGCAGGACCCCCACCCCCCCACGCCAGACAAAATCTCCAAAATTGTCAATAGTGACAGTTAGTTATAATTTTTTCAAACTTGGTGTGGGCCCATAAAAACACTCTGCAGGCTGGTCTTGGCCTCTGTGGGAGCCATTGTGCAGCTTTCGATGGAGTCTTGCTAGAGACAGCGGTCACTGAATGCCATGGTGGTAAATGCCATGCGACATTGAGCAGGGGCGGGATGACCTGGATTTTAAACTGTCTGGGTGCTCTGTGATGCTCCCTGGTCAGGGATGAACCAGGACTAGTGGCTTCTTCTATAGGGAGGTGGAAACAGGGTGCCGTCTGGCTGTCTTCCCCAGGACCCAAGCCAAACTAGTGACCTAGAGATGTGAGAAGCCCCATTTATATCCCATTCCCCTGAGCTGTCCATCTTCACTTGATAACCCAATCAGAGCATCTGCATCAGGCTCTCACAGACCAGGAGCATCATAGTCTCTTCTCTGTCATGAGGATGGTATTTCTGGGTGCACACAAACGGCCCAAGAAACATCAACTGCTAATTACACGGAATAGTCCAACCATCCCAAGAAAGGTCAACTCCATGACACCCATGGATGGCACCAATAGTCCTTCTGAATGGATGAAGGAGGGCTTGTCCTTACAGCTCCAACAATGAGAGCCAGAGGCTAGGACTAGGAGGAAAGGGTGGCCCCGTGGGTTCAGTTGGAAAGTCCTGATGCTCAGCTCTTCACACCCACTCAGTAAGTGTGATCACGGCTGCGAGATTGAAATAGATGTACTTGGCAGAGGTCCTCTTAAGGTGCTGAAATGAAATTTCACATGGCGGGCTGATATCTGTATGCAAGGAGAAGCCAGAAACTCTGTACCCCAAAGCCCCAGCCACATGTATCCAGCAGACGAGACTTCTTATGGATGTCCTAGCTGTTTTTTTTTTTCTGATCCCAAGCAGCCAGCTCCACAGGAGGTGGTCCATTTCCCTAATTTGGGAAATGTCGAAGGGCCAGATGCTGAATGCAGCTATTCCATACCCCCTGCCCCAGGCTTAACTTTTATGGAATGTAACAAAGTCAGATTTTAGCAAAGATGATGCAGCTGAGGGCAAAATAATTCTGGTTCTCTCTCTCTCTGTTGATCCCCAAAGAACTGACCACACACACGCACATACACACACAATTGCTTGAAACAGCCGGGGTTCATCACAGCAACATTTTCCATGATTCAGAAATTAGATATCCAATCGGAAGAAAGTGATACCACTTGCCTCTCCTGAGAGGTGAAGCAAACCACAGCGTTCCCGCCCACTCTATCTTCTGGTGTAGCCTCCAAGCGGCAAGTGGCCTGTGTCTCCAGGGAAGGGGGAAGCACGCAAAGTTTGTCCCCAAGGCCTCTGTGGATGTGAGGCCAGGATCTGAGCAGTGTCAGTTCCAGAGGGGAGCTGCACTCCTGATCTTGGATCTCACCTGCAAAAACTCCAATGCTGTTATTCCTATTCTTTTTTCAAAGTTTTCAGCAAGAGGCTCTCTTGTCATTTCCCTCCTCCACCCTGCAGGGGCCTAGCTGTGAGAGTTCACAAAGAATCCTAATCATAATCACAGATGGCCCTCTTGGGTCCTAGGCCATGGGCACTGTACATGCCTTGAGCTGGGCACTGTACATGCCTCAGGCCGGTTCTGTCCCATAGAACCTCTGCCACGATGGATGTGTCCTGTATCTTCGCTGGCCAGTACAGTAGTCACCAGCCACACATGGCTATTGAGCTCTTGAAATGTGCCCAGTGCCGGGCACCTGGGTGGCTCAGTGGTTGAGCATCTGCCTTTGGCTCAAGGTTCTGGGTCCCAGCCAGGGTCAGGGGTCCTGAGATTGAGTCCCACATTGGGCTCCCCGCAGGGAGCCTGCTTTTCCCTCTGCCTGTGTCTCTGCCTGTCTCTGTCTGTCTCATGAATGAATAAATAAAATCTTAAAAAAAATTAACCTGGTGCAACTAAAGGACCGAGTTTAATTTTATTACCTTTACCTTTAGACAGACATGTGGGGCCAGTGGTTAACATATTGGGCAGCACAGCTTCAGATTCTCACCACAAGCTTATAAGTACTGGTATTAGTCACTCATTTTACAGATAGAGAAACCAAGTCTCTGAGGGATTAAATAACTTGCCCAAAGTCACAGAACTAGCTCTAACTATGGTCACTGTGTTTGGGGGAATATTGTTTAGGATGCTTCATCCTCAACCCTCCTTCTTCCCACCTGGCCCTAGTTTGGGTGTGCAAATGAAGGTTTCTCTATGTATGCCTACGTTTGTCTAATCCTTCCTTTCTTTTACTGTCCTTTAAAAATATATCTTTTTCTAGTTACTGAGGAAATGTAGGTACATGGTGGGGGCAATTATAGGAAAGCACAAAAAGAAAAATAATTATCACAATTCTTTCAACTAGATAAAACCACTATTTGCAATTGCATCAAAAAGAATAAAACACTTAGGAATAAACTCAAAGAGATGAAAGACCTGTACAATGAAAACTGTAAGACATTGATGAAAGAAATTAAAGAAGACACAAATGAATGGAAAGATGCTCATGGATTGGAAGAATTTATATTGTTAAAGTATCTACACTAACCGGGGTGCCTGGGAGGCTTAGTCAAGCCTCCAACTCTTGGTTTTGGCTCAGGTCATGATCTTAGGGTCCTGGGATTGAGCCCTGCATTGGGCTCCATGCTCAGCATGGAGTGTGCTTGGGATTCTTTCTCTCTCCCTCTGCCTTCCCTTCTGTTCCTCCTCCTGCTCACTTGTGCTCTCTCTCTCTCTCATAAATAAAGTCTTCAAAATTCCACACTACCCAAGCGATCTACAGATTCATTACAATCAAAATTCCAATGGTGTCTTTTACAGACATAGAACAAACAACCCTAAAATCTGTATGAAATCACAAAAGACCCCAAATAGCCAAAGCAATCTTGAGAAAGAAGAATAAAGCTGGAGGCATCACCCTCTCTGATATCAAACTATATTGCAAAGCTATAGTTATCAAAACAGTATGATATTGGCATATAAACAGACACATAGATCAATGGAACAGAATAGAGAGCCCAGAAATAAAGACACACATATATAGCCAATTAATTTATGACAAGGGACCCAAGAATATACAGTGGGGAAAGGACAGTCTCTTCAATAAATGATGTTGGGAAAACCGAACAGCTACATGTAGAAGAATGAAGCTGGACCATTATCTTATATCACACACAATAATTAACTTAGAATAATTAAAGACTTGAATGTAAATACCTGAAATGATAATATTCCTAGAATATTCCTAGAATAAAACATAGGTGGTGAGCTCTTGGAAATCAGTTGTGCTGATGATTTTTTGGATTTAACACAAAAGGCAAAGGCAACAAAGGCAAAAATTAACAATTAGGCTTAAACTAAAAAGCTTTTGTACAGCAAAGGAAACCATCAACAAAATGAAAAGGCAACCTGTAGAATGTAAGAATATATTTGTAAATCTGACAAGAGGTTAATATCCAAAATATATAAAGAATTCACACAACTTAACAGTAAAAAAAAAATTAAATAATCCAATTAAAAATAGGCAGAGTATCTAAACAGACATTTTCCCAGGGAAGACAATCCAGGTGACCAACAGGTACATGAAAAGATCCTCAATATCACTCGTCATCAGAAATACTAATCAAAACACAATGAGAGGTCACCTCACACCTGTCAGGATGGCTATCATCAAAGAGACAAGAAAGAACGAGTGTTGGTGAGGATGTGGAGAAGAGGGAAACCTCATGTGCTGTTGGTGGGACTGTACATTGCAGCCACTATAGAAAGCAGTATGAAGGTTTCTCAAAAAATAAAAAATAGGATGACCTATGATCCAGATAATTCTGGGGATTTGGCCAAAGAAACTGAAAACACTAATTCGAAAAGATATCTGCACCCTCATCCTCATCACAGCATCACTCACAATAGCCAAGACATGGAAACAACCTAAATGTCCATTAGCAAATGAATGGATAAACAAGATGTGGTATGATGCCTGGGTGGCTCAGTGGTTGAGTGTCTGCCTTAGGCTCAGGTCATGATCCTGAGGTCCTGGGATCAAGTCCTGGGCTCCCCGCAGGGAGCCTGCACAATGGGATGTTATTCTGCCTTTAAGAAAGAATGAGATCTTGCCATTTGTGACAACATGGACAGATCTTGAGGGCATTATGCTTAGTGAAATAAGTCAGATAGAGAAAGACAAATACTGTATGATCTCAGTTATATGTGTGATTTAAGAAACAAAGACAAAAAACAAGCTCATAGATACAGAGCACAGGCTGGTGGTTTCCAGAGGCAGGAGGTTGGGAAGCCAGTGAAATGAGTGACAAACTTCCAGTTGTAAAGTTTTATAACAAACTTTCAGTTATAAAGTCACTTTTATAGTTCATAAAGTTTATAATAAACTCCCAGTTATGAAATCAGTAAGTCACGGGGATAGAACTATAGCTTAGTGGCTATAGTTAATAATAATGTATTGTGAGGCACCTGGTGGCTCAGTAGTTGAGCATCTGTCTTTGGCTCAGGGCATGATACTGGGGTCCTGGGCTTGAGTCCCTCATAGGGCTCTCTACAGGGAACCTGCTTCTCCCTCTGCCTATGTCTCTGCCTCTCTCTCTGTGTGTGTCCCTCGTGCATAAATAACTAAAATCTTTAAAAAATAATAATGATGTATATTGGAAAATTGCTAAGGGAATAGGTGTCTTAAAAGATCTCGTTGCAAACAACATTAACAACAGAGAAAACTCACTATAGGGGCACCTGGGTGGCTCAGTTGGTTAAGCATCTGCCTTCGGCTTGAGTCATGGTTCTGGGGTCCTGGGACCAAGCCCCCCGCATTAGGCTCCCTCACAGGGAGCCTGCTTTTCCCTCTCCTCCTAACTCGTGCTATCTTTCTCTCTCAAATAAACAAATAAAATCTTAAAAAAAACAAAACAAAACAAAGAAAACCCACTCTAAATGTTTGCCTATTCCTTTTCCATGTTTTTCTGTATACACATGCATGCTCACAGACAAAAATATATATATATATTTTATAATTTAAGAGTTTTACCCCATTTGCCAAGTAGGTTTTTAGAAAGTGTATACTTATTTATACTCCAGCAGCTATATGTGAGATTTTTTTCCTCCTTAGAACTTTATCAGATATTGTTTCTTTTGTTAAATTTACAAAGTATGGTATCTTACTGTTTTTATTCATTGTTCTCTGTGTGTGTGATTATATGTCTCTTATGCTTATTCATTACTCATGTATACATTTTTATAATTTTCTCTCATGATGTCTGAGTATCTTTCATCTTGATTTGTGTGATACCCTGTTATATTAAGGTTATTTGGATTTTGCAGGTCATGCTTGTGGCAAGTATTTTCCAACTTGTTTGCTTTTTAATTTAAATTTTTTTTTTTTTTTTTTTTGCTGGTGTTTCATTACCAACTACTATTTTTCACCATTGCTGATTCATTGGTTTCAATCTTCAAGTCTTTCCTCTTCTGTGGATGAGATGGCTGTCGTGTGTCTGATGCTTCTGCAGGAAAAATCAGGCATGCTCCTATTTTGCAGCCTCAGTTGGCAAGACCCGAGATGCATGAGGCCATTCGATTTAGGGTAAAGCTTTTGGAGGATGAAGGAGTTCTATGCAGGGGAGCTAAGGAGCCAGAGGAGGGAGAAGAGAATGTGGGGTGAGGGAGCAAAGAGGGAAGGGGTTTGCAGGGAGGAGCTGGTTGTAGGCATGGACAGAGGGAGGAGAGAGGGCCAGAAGGTGAATGAGGCTACTTAGGAGCCCAGGTGAATGACCACCACGTGGGCAGAAAAAGGACTTTTACCCTCTTCATTCACGCATGCATGCATGCATCAACACATGCATGCATTCCAGCTTTCAGCGGTAGGACAAAGGCCTTAGCATGGTGTGCTGGGATGAGCCAGGAGCTCAGGCTGAGTCAGGTCTAGGTGGGACCCGCTCATCCTTACACCTGCACATACACAACAGACAAGTCCCCATAGAGACAGAGGTGACAGCAGGTGAGGTCCCAAAACATGGGCGAAAAGTGCTGTTTCTCCCCATACACGCTGCAAGAGCAACTGCAACAGTAGACAACCTAGTTCTATTTTCGAACAGTGCAGACAAAATACTATGAGAAGTGAAAGTGAAATCATAACTTCGTAACTTCAATTCAAGCTCATGTCCATGAGTGGAGACTCAATGGACATTTTCTCAAGCTGACAAATGGGTTTTATTTAATGACCTGCACCGTGTTAGATTGCAAAGCATTTTTAACACCTTTTGAAATCACTCCTACCTGACTTCACCTAAGAGTCAGGATTTCTGGGGTGCCTGGTGGCTAGGTCAGTTAAGCATCTGACTCTTGATTTCGGCTCAGGTCATCATCTCAGAGTCCTGGGGTCAAGCCCCATGTTGGGCTCCACGCTCAGCACAGGGACTGCTTGTCCCTTTCCCTATCCTCTACCTCTACTCCTCCCCTCGCTCTCTCTCTCTCTCTCCCTCTCTTAAATAAATAAATCTTTAAAAAGTAAATTAATTTAAAAATATAAGATTTTTTTTTAAAAAAAATCAGGATTTCTAGTTTTTTCAAAAACCAAGCAATCTGATGGCACTGTTCCTGGCTACATTGGCTGGAACAGAGTGGCAGGTGCCCTCTGGCATCCCTTTTTGCTATGGGGCCCATGGGGCAGTTACCCCACTTAGCCAAACTTCTCATGATGTGAAATTCCCCCTTATTTGCTGCTAAGTGGTGTCAGGATCATGGCTCTCCTGCATTCCCCTCCTCATGTGTGACTTCATTTTTGTCTTCATCATTTTGTGATTGTGGCAAAATATATATAAACATAAAGTTTACTGTTCTAACCAGTTTTTTTGAAAATATTTTATTTATTTATTCACAAGAAACAGAGAGAGAGGCAGAGACACAGGAAGAGGGAGGAGCAGGCTCTGTTTGGGGAACCTGATGTGGGACTCAATTCCAGGACCCGGGATCACAACCTGAGCCAAAGGCAGGTGCTCAACCACTGAGCCACGCAGGTGCCCCCCATTTTAAGCATCCAGTTCTGTGGCATTCACGGGAGTACAGCCACGCTGTGGTACAGTCATCCTCACATCCATCTCCAGAACTTTCTCATCACAGGCCCTTGGACCTTCTTTTCTACCTTGCCTTTATGGATTGGACCACTCCAGGCACCTCATACAAGTAGGATCACGTGGTCTTTATACTTCTGTGTCTGACTTATTTCACTTAGCATAATGTTTTCAAGGTTCATCCAGGGTAGCTTCGCTTTTTACCTATCTCATTGTGTAGTGAAATTCCCTGTTGCTAGCATTAATGGCAGTTCCCTGATGCTTTCTGCTGCTGCTTTGACTCAGTGTTTCAATCCAGGTAGATTAAAATCTCCCCTGGATCCCAAGGACAAAGACACCCAGTCACTGGAAGCTGGGCAGCCATGAGCATCAGTACAGGAAAAAAAAAAAAAAAAAAAAAAGACATGCATTTTTGTAGGCTGCCTTTTGCTTTATTTTTTTGCCTCCTAGCTGAGATGCCACTTTGTGACTTGCTGCACTCGCCTTGCTCTCTCCCCGTTGGGACCGTGGCTGTGTCACCACAAATGCTGACCTGGCAACAGGCCCTGATGGTGTAGCTAGCAGCACAGAGCTGTTTGATTGAATCACGATGCACAGTAGCAACAGAAAGGAGTGACCACTGTGCCCAGAAGCATGAGGGGTGCGGAACAATGTTGAGGTTGTCCTCAGGTCAGAAGCTGGCTAAGCCTTGAGCAGAGTTTAGAATCCTGGCAAGAGAAGAGCTGTGCTTAAAGATACCTCTGGGAGGAAGTCATTACTGTGAAGCCAAGCAAGACCCACGAGGAGATCTGGTGACTAATGTGCCCAGGAGAAAGCAGCAGCGGGCCTCTGTGCTTTCCCTCTGATGCGGACCAGGAGCCACAGCTGCCAGCTCCCTAGGCCTGTGGCACTTTCCTGCCTCTGTAAGAGGGTTTCTTCTAAGCCGAGCCCTTCTGAGGGGTTCCCAGGCAAAGACAAGGGACTCTGGAGTGTGTCTGCCTGGAGTGTCAAAATCACGGAGCTCAGAATGGCAAGGATGGGGTTCAGTTCAGAAGGCGCTCCTCTTAGCGTGAGGCCACGTGGATGAGGCTGAGATCTGGGCTGTTTGTCTTTGAGCCCTGAGCCATCTCCAACGTGGATGCAGTGTTGTGTCCCTGCCATAGCCAGAGCTCTGGGAGCCGGGGGTGGGGGAGGAACAGGTGGCAGGGAGGTAGGGGAGGAAATGGCTGTTGGTGTTTTACATAATTTGATGTCATATTTGGGCCCCCAGATTACAGGCTTAGAAGTGCCACCTGAGCATTCGCCCCTGGGGAGAATTTTACCGCCCCTGAAAATCCCACTAAGACAAGCATATTTGCCAGCCTCCAGGGTACAACAGGCAGGTGGGGAGTGGGGTTGCGGAGGACCCCCTATGCGGTGCCTATCTACCCTTTTGGTGTCTCATTTGGTGCCCAAACCCCCAAATTCTATCACATGAGGACATAACGTTAGAGAGAAAGAGAGAGAGAAAGTACTGCAGAAACATAAGTATAATCTTCTCCAGGTTGTGGGGCCACAGACTAGGAGAAAAGTGACAGTTCCTCCCAGCCAGGATGCAGTCATGTGTCTCCACAGGTGTATGGCTAGCTCCAGTCTGGGGTGATGAACCGATGTTCTGGTCGCTGGAGGAAAAGGAGCCTCAGAAACTTCATCCTTCAGAGTGTCGGGCTCACAGCTCTGGATATCATCCCGAGCTGCACACAGAATCTTTCTGATAAAAACGTGATGTACGTTACAAAGTGGAATCCTCAAAACAACCTTTTGAGAGAAGCACTGCCGTGATGCCCATCTTACAGACAGGTACATTGAGTCCGGCTTAGAGACACAGCATGGACTGTGTGAAGTTATCACAGTTGTAAAAGGCAGAATGAGGATAGGAATCCAAGGTTTCAGACCTCAAGTTCTATACTTGGTTTTTTGCTCCTACATTTGTGATATGTGGCTATATGTCCACATATCTGCATCTGGAGCATTACCCTGTTAGCGTTTCCCTGCCCTCGTCCAATTCATGTTTTCTCTGTCCATCCTTCACCTGTTAGTCCAGATGGTTGCCTCTGTGCTCCATACAGAAGGTAGAAGCTGCTGGCTTGAAGGGTAGATGCACGTCTCTCCGAGGTCAAGAGGAGCCATGAATGCCAGTGGATGGTGGCTCATGGCAGTCTTAGCCGCCAGCATTCTCTGAGAAGGCACTGCAAAAAAGCACTCAACATTGTTAATTGATTAGATTGATTGTCAAATTATTCATTCCCCATGAGGCAGGGAGTACTGCTGACTGCTTCACCAGGGTGGGGAGCAAAGCTCAGAGAGTTGTGAGCACAGGTCATGCAGCTGGCAAGTGGAGTAACTGGGATCCACTCTGGCAGCCAGATCCCGGTCCCTGTTCATGATCCCAGTCCCTAAATAATGATCTGCTGCCTCCCACATCCCCATCACAATTCAGTCCTCATGGTGATTCAGCAAGGTAGGCATCATTCATTCACGCCATCTACAGATGAACACACAGAATCCTGAAGGGCCTGGGGAGGAGCAGGGTGTGGAGCCCAGGGCCACTTTTCCAAGCAGTAGAAATCCTTGGAATTTCAGAGTGTCCTGGAGATCTCAAGAATTCTCCATCATGTTTATTAGATAAAGCTTATTCAGTTCACATCCCATTCTGCTACTATAATTTCCTCAGCTGTTGGTTTTTAATTGAGGTGCATAAATCTTGAGGAATATGTTTTCGTGTATATACTACTCAGATCAAGATATAGAGTACTTCCATAACCCCAGAAACTTCTCTGGGGCCCCTCTCCAACATTTGATTATTATTATTTTCCCTCTCCAATATTTTAAACTATTATTTTAGCAGTTTCAACATTCAACTTTTATTCTAATGATACTTTGCAATTGATAGATTTTTGTCACTTAAGAGTTTGTCAAGTCATTGCTTCTCGAATAGAGATCTGCAGAGACTTCGGAGTCTGGGAGTATATTCTCAGGGGTCCCAGCCAAGACTTCTCCTTTAAAATAGTTGGAAGGTTATTCATGGTTGCAGAACCCCAGGCCTACATCTTCACTTCCAACACACACAAGGGCCACTGGCCCAGTGCAGGGCTTCTGCACTTCAGCACCGCTGACATTTGGGGCAGGATCATTCTTTATTGTAAGGGAGCTGTCCTGCACATTATAGGATGGTTAATAGGGTCCCTGGCTTGTGCCCAATAGATGCCCATAGCACCGCCCCCCATAGTTGTGACAAGTACAAATGTCTCCAGATGGACAATGTCGCCTCTAGTTGAGAATCACAGCCTTGCTTAGGCAGACTTATTTCTGGAGAAATTAAAGATCTTAAAATATAAATCAGACCGAGGCTTCTATAATGAGAAATAATGATAACAATAAAGGAGGGGCTGGGTTTGGCAGGGATCATTGCATGCCACTGTGGGGAGCCAGGAGGGCTTGAAAAGGAGGACAGGAGTGTGTGAGAGGCACCCGAGGGCAGGTACGGTGGGGTTTATGGGCTCCAGGAGGAGGAGGTCGGGACCTGCTCGCTGCCTACTCCCACTCTGCTATATCCATCTGAGTCAATCTCCTTGAGAAGCTCTTTGTCTCCTTCTCGGCTGAGCCCCAGGCAGAGTGGAAAAAGCTCTGCAGGAACAGCCTATAGGAACAGGGCGCAGTTTGGGGGCCAGGAGACAGGCCCGGAGGTGCTGAGGGAGGCTTGGAATGACAGGTCACCTGACACAGGGAGCTGTCCCCAATCCCTGCAGGAGCCACAGCTCCAGGGACCTTTAACTGTCAGTTCATCCTTTCACCTCCCACCACCCCCACAATTCCCGTATTGGAGAATTCGCACCTCGGCTCTTCTTCAATAAGGGCATGCTGGTCCTGGTCTATGCTCATAAATGCTCTCCTGACAACATCAAGGTTCTTTCTGGATAAGCCCATGTGAGAGGAGAAGTCTTTGTGGTTGAAGCTGCCACGTTCTGAGAGACACAGAAGCCCTTAAAGGTTATTTCATCTTTTGTTTTTAATTCACAGTGTGACCCAACCTAAATCCATGCCTTGGATCCTGAGCCACCACCTCCATCACAGTTCCTTATAGGTACGTTATGGGTGTGCACGTACATACGTGTGTACATTTAGGGAGGTGAAATTGACTTAACATAACATGAATCTCCTTTTTTTTTAAGATTTTATTTATTTATTCATAGGAGACACAGAGAGAGAGGCAGAGACATAGGCAGAGGGAAGAGAAGCAGGCTCCATGCAGGGAGCCTGATGCGGGACTCGATCCCGGGACTCCAGGATCACACCCTGAGCTGAAGGCAGACGCTTAACTGCTGAGCCACTCAGGTGTCCCAACATGAACTATTTAGTTATTTATTTACTATTTATTTATTTATTTATTTATTTATTTATTTATTTATTTATCTTGCTTATTTATTTCAGAAAGAAAGCATGAGCAGTGAGCAGGAGTAGAGGGAGAAGGAGAGGGAGAAAGAAAGAAGCTCAAGTGGACTCTGTGCTGAGCATGGAGCCAGACTTCCAGCTCAATCTTGTGACCCTGAGGTCAGGATCTGAGCTGAGACCAAGAGTCAGACATTTGACCGACTGAGCTACCCAGGAGCACCTAACATGAACCATTTTAAAGTGAACAATCCAGTGGCATCAAGCATGTTCGTGATATTGTACAACCACTGTATGATCGTCTAGCTCCAAAACATGTTCATCACTTCCAGTGGAAATCCCACACTGGTAAACCATTGGTCCCTGTAACCCCTCTCCTCTCTTTCCTGTCAACCACCAACCAACTTCCTCTCTCTATGGATTTTCCTACTGTGAATATTTCATGTAAATGGGATTATACAATATTTGTCCTTTTGTGTCTGGTTTATTTCACCAAGTGTGATATTGTGATGTTTCAGCCATTACAGCATGTGTCTGTACTTCATTCCTTACCATGACTGCGTAATATTCCATGGTATGTATATGCCACATTTTGTTATTCATTTGCCTAACAGTGGGCGTTTAAGTTGTTTCTACCTTTGAGCTGTTGTGAATAATGCTGCTCTGAGCATTTGTGTACAAGTGTTTGAGTATCAATTTTCAATTCTTTGGTCTTATACCTACAAGTGGAGTTACAGGGTCATAGGGAAAATCTATGTTCAGCTTTTTGAGGAGCCGCCATACTGTTTTCCACAGTGACTGCATCATTTCATGTTCCCACCAACAATGAACTGGAGTCCTATTTCCATATCCTTACCAACACTTGTTATTTTTTTTAAGTTATAACTATCCTAATGGGTGTGAAGGGATTTGAGGGTTGTAGTCTTCTTTTTTATTTTAAGTAAACTCTGTGCCACATGTGGGGCTTGAATTCATGACCCTGTGATCAAGAGTCACTTGCTCTACCGACTGAGCCAGTCAGGTGCCCCAGAAATTGGGTTTTATAGGATGTATTTGGCATATTTTAATTAAGGAAATCAAAAAGCCTCTTCTAGAGGATTCAAAGTATGGCTAGAAATGGTTATCACAAATAGATTCTTTAAATTTATATGCTATCTTTAGGCATGGCTGGGTGTTAGTGGCAACCCAAAGCAATACTTCAGATTTGCAGACCTGGCCATACATAGCAAAGGAATGCCCTTATTTCTTTCCCCTGATTACAAACTTTCTGTGATACACAAAGAGGCCTCAATGAAAGATGTCAAAATTAATAACAATAATATGTAGAATTTATTGAGTGCTTGACCGCATGTCAGATACTGGGCATCTATTGTATGAAATATCTTCTATTTTTAATCCTCATTTTATAAATGAACTCCCTGAAGCTAAATGGCTATTAAATGGGAATTAAATGACTATTTGATGTCCTATAGTTGGTAAGTGGCCAAACATAAATGGAACCTGGGCAGTCTGAGCTCAGGACCTGTGCCCTTAACCATGACCCTGTGCGGATTCTTGAGGTATTCTGCTCCCTTACATCCCAGATGCTACAGGAAGAGCCATTTTATCCATGCTGGGAGCAGGAGCCAGCACTCTAGAAGCCCAGTAATAGCCCAGGATAAACCCATCCCCCTCTGAGCCTTAATTTCCTCATGAGAAAGCAAGAGGGTTGGACTGAATGATCTGCTCTGACACCCCAGGACTCTCCCCATTTGGGGAAGAGAGCAGAACCTGTCACTTCTGCAGCTGGATAGAACAGCACTGATGTCTTTTGGGGAGACAATATCTCTCATTACCATGGCTGGGCTAGGAAGCAACATGCAAGAGAGAGTCTCTGCCCTGGAGAACCCACTCTTCCTCTGCTAACACTTGAAACCAAAGCCAAACCTGAGAGTTTGGGATCTGGTGATGAGGGAGATGTCCTCAGAAATGGGCACAGGAAGGAGAAGAAAGATGTCCCTTGTTCTGGGTCTGTCTCTGTGCTGACCCATCCACACACAGGGTCTGGGGACAGGAAATGCACTCTTAGTCACCATCCCAGAGGCTGGCTTGCACTGGGGGCCCCACAGACTCTGAATCCAGCCCAACTTCAAGTTTGGAATCCGTAACTTTTGGTTGGCAAATGCATTCTCTGTTTAATCAAGGAAAGTGGATCCCTGGACCTTGCTGCCACCACACTGAGCTAATGCTTTGGAAGTAGGTGTTAGGTTTGCAGTCACGGAGGATGGTAAGGAAAAGCCTTTTTTGCCTTGTCATTATGACTCTTTTCAAAGGAAGCCAGAAATAGCCATGCTGGGAAGGGGCTTCTGTCAGGGAATGGCAGGGGTCCCCCCCTAGGGGAAAGGTCTCAATGTGGTCTTTTTGAGGAACTCAAAAGAACCTATCTAATTAACAGGTCAGAGAACTTACAAATCCCTTTGTGTTTGGCCAGGGAGAGCTTTCTCTTCTACCGTCAACTAACACCTTTCCCAGGGAAGCAGAATGATGTAGGCAGGAATGGATAAAAATAGGTACCTGGGATGAACGGTGGGGGTCTTGGGTGTGTCCCACCCCCTCTCTGGAACTGCTTCAGAGAAGCCTTATGTGTAATGTTTCAAATTTTTATATGGAGAAGGCATTATGTGTATTACTTGGGTAATTAAATTTTAATTTTTAAAAAGCCCCTCAATTGGAAATCACCATGGTTTTTCTCCTGCAGTGCTTGGAAACGTCCTGATCTGCATGTCATTGTGTTCTCAAATTAAGGTCTTCCTTCTCTTTGTTTTTCTTCATAGGCATTATCTCCTTGGAATTATCTTATGTATTGGTTTACTTTGAGGTGAAGTCTGTCTCCATTTATTAAGATGTAACCATAATCGCATCCTATAGAAATTACCCTGCACCAGGCAGCATTTTAAGTGCTTTGTATGTAAATTAAACCGCATAAACATCACAACAGACCCTGGGAAGGAATATTCCATGAATATCCCCATCTTACAGAGGAGGATACAAGGTCATGGGGCCAGTAGTTAAACTCAGTCACAGACTGGAATCTCTTCACTGTCAGCCACACTGTCACAGGAGCCAATTTGCTGGTCCTAAAGACAGATCTGGGAGCTTAGTGACCTTTCAAGGAGGATTTGTTGAGTGCCTGCTGGGCACGTGGTGCAGAGGCGAGAAGAGAAGCAGTTGCACCTATGCGTACTGTGTCTATGGGCGCCCCTTCCTATCTGCTGGTCCCCAGGGTCTGGTCTGAAAGAGGTTCGTGAGCCCACCAGGACAGGGCCCGCCAGAGGTGCTTCTGGATTCTCCTGGCTGGGGTCCCAGTAGTGTCCAGGAAGCGGGGTGCTGCCTCCTATAGGATTTGCCCCATGTCTACACCCTAAGCTGAGTCCCTACAGTACAGACCCCAGGGGCCAGTGTCACATGGACTCTCCAAATAAGCACCTCTTGCTGTTTTTATCTTGAGAAAAATGCATATGATATATGCAAACAAAACAAGATAAATGGCTAGATCTAGGGAAGGTGCTTGGCCAGATTGAATTTCCTATGATTTAAGCAGAAAGTTTAAACTTCTCAAGCCTGGAGCCAAGGGCAAAGACAATACTGGGCTGCACCCTAGGATACAGGGTGAGCCAAGCTGCCAAGCGGGCAGCAGAAGAGAGTGCAGAGACAGAGAAATGTGCTAACCTGTTCCTGCTGTGTGCAGACAGCACCAGGGACAAGGCCCACCTGGCCAGCGTCTGGGGAAGAAATTAATCCTGCATCATGCAGCTCATGTTCTGTTTTAGAGCAAACGAACAGGAACTGAGATATTTGACTCAGGAAAAGGGGATGGGATTCCCTGGTTTGTTCCCTGTCTCCTGAACACTTGGAGATGCCCACTGATGTCTGCCCCCGAAGCTACTCACTGACCTTTGGCTTCGGAGATTTCCGGCTCTCCTCCACATTAATGAAGGGAACCTTGTGCTTAACTTTATTTTTTTTTTTTTAGTTTGATAGCTTTTTGGCTTTTTTTTTTTTTTTTTGGCTTTTTTTTAAATTTAAATGTTTTTCTTATTTTTAAATTGCATTAAAATACAAAAACCATAAAATTTACCATCTTGACCATTTTTTAAATTTATTTTTTATAGATTTTGTTTATTTTTGCGAGAGAGAGCAAGAGTAGGGGGAGGGACAGAGGGAAAAACAGGCGCCCTGCTCAACGGGAGGGACTGAGACACCCAAGTGCCCATCTTAACTCTTTTAAGAGCACAGTCCGGGGGATCCCTGGGTGGCTCCCCGGTTTAGTGCCTGCCTTCCACCCAGGGCATGATCCTGGAGTCTTGGGATCGAGTCCCACATTGGGCTCCCTGCATGGAGCCTGCTTCTCCCTCTGCCTGTGTCTCTGCCTCTCTCTCTGTGTCTCTCATGAATAAATAAAATCTTAAAAAAAAACAAAAACAAAACCACAGTCCAGTGGCATTAGCTCCACTCACACTGGTACAGCCACCACTGCTGTCCATCCCCAGGATTCTTGTAACTCTAACGCCATACCGATTACACCGTGACTCCCCACTCTTCCCTCTCCCCAGCCCATGGCAACCACCATTCTACTTTTTGTCTTTATGATTCTTTCTGACTAGTCTAAGTACCTCAACAAGGTGAAGAAATACAATATTTGTCTTCTTGTGACCGGCCTATTTTGCTTAGCATGATGTCCACGAGGTTCATCCATGCTGTAGCAAGTATCAGAATACCCTTCCTTTTTCAGGCTGAACACCATGGTGTCCATTGTATGAGTAGACCTCATTTTGTTTATCCATTCATTGGTTGATGGATGTTCGAGTTGCTTCCATGCTGTGGCTTTGGTGAATAGTGCTGCTGTGAACAAGGGTGTACAAATATCCCTTCGAGCCCCTGCTTTCAACTCTTTTGAGCATATACTTAGAGGCGAAATTACTGGATCTTGTAGTCATTCTATTTTTCATAGTGTTTTCCAGAGTGGCCGCACCATATCACAATCCCATCAACAGTGAGCTAGACTTCTAATTTCTCCACATCCTCGCCAGCACCTGTCATTTCCTGTTGTGTTTTGGGTCTTTTTATTATTATTATTTATTTAATAGCCATCTTGGTGGGTAGGAAGTGGTATCTCATTGCGTTTTTGATTTGCATTTCCCTATGATTAGTGACATTGCATCTTTTTGTGTCTTTTTTTTTTAATTTTTTTTAACTTTTATTTATTTATGATAGTCACAGAGAGAGAGAGAGAGGCAGAGACACAGGCAGAGGGAGAAGCAGGCTCCATGCACTGGGAGCCCGACGTGGGATTCGATCCCGGGTCTCCAGGATCGTGCCCCGGGCCAAAGGCAGGCGCCAAACCGCTGCGCCACCCAGGGATCCCTCTTTTTGTGTCTTATTGGCCATTTGTATGGATTCTTTGGAGAAGCGTCTCCACATCCTTTGTCCTTTTTTAAATCAGATTGTTTGGGGCTTGGTCCTTGTTTTATTTTTTTTAAGGATTTTATTTATTTATTTGAGAGAGAGAGAGAGATAGCAAGAGAGAGAGAGAGAGAGAGAGAGTGCACAAGCAGGGAAAGAGGGAGAGGGAGAAGCAGACTGCCCACTGAGCAGGAAGCCTGATGTGGGGATCAATCCCAAGACCTTGAGATCATGACCTGAGACAAAGGCAGATGTTTAATGGACTGAGCCACCAGGCACCCCCTTGTTGCTATTGAGTTGTGGGAGTTCTTTTTATAGTCTGGATATTAACCCCTTATCAGACATATAATTTGCAAATATTTCCCTCCATTCCGTGAATTGCTTTTTCACTCTGTTTGGTGCACAAAAACTTTTAATTTTGAGGCAGTCCAATTTCTATTTTTCCCTTCATTGCCTATGGTTCTATCTAATTTTTGAAAAGCCATTTTCTTGGAAACCACCATAGTTTTTCTTCTACGGTGCTTCAGGACATTCTGACATGCATGTCACTGTATTCTCCTAGGAAAGTCTTCCTTCCAAGTGATTCCCACAGGTCTGTCCTCTGTCCGTCCTGGGAGACAGAGTCTGTGGCCTGCACAGAAGGGGCCGGCCCATATACAAGCTTCCCGGCTAAGGTGGCAGCTTGTTTGTACCCCCACCCCCCACCCCGTGGCCCACTCCAATCCTGAAACTCTCCCGTTAATCACTGTTCTGGGTTAGGATCTGTTGGAGAAAGGCAGCCTGTTCTAGGACCACTGCTCTTGGACCCTCTCAGGCATGAAGGTCTGGGAGATGGACTTCACATGGGCATTGGGCCTGGTCCCAGCACTAAGACCAACCCAGGACAGAAGTTCAGAATCCCCAATATCCCCCCAACCAGAAGAGAGAAACATCCAGAAAAGGCCTCTTGATCCTCCTCAGTGCTGGCTCTCGCTTCTGGGCTCACGGTTCTCCACAGGCACCTTCCCTCAAGGGGGTGGCAGGGGGCGGGCTTGAAAATAGCTCATTTTGGCCAATCTTTTCCATTCTGGCACTTAATCATTTTCTGCCGTAGACAGAATCTATTTTGAACTGCCTTTTTTTGTCTGTTTGCTTCATATATGTGGGTCTCCTGTGGGCTCCACATCAGAGCTGCTTCATCCCCTGGCTCATTCTCAGAAACAGAGCCAGCCACGTGGGGAGAGCTGCTCTCAAGCACAGATGGCACCCACAGCAGAGACGACAGTGTGCTGGGTCTCTTCCGCCTGCACCGTGGGGCCAAAGCCAACTTCCTGGCCATCCTTCCAAACCAGAAAGAGCTGACCACAAAGTTACTTTGAAAGCCACTTGCCTGTGGCCCTGGACCTTGACAACACTTCTCACAGTTGCTTTCTGTTCCCTGGGTTGAGATTTTGGTAGTTCGTAAGCTGGCGTCTCTTTAAATTTGGATTTCAATACATGTGCACTCTCTGCTAAATTGGTACCACTTAGTGATGCTGGTAAGTGGCCAACTGATTTGGGAGTTGGGGGTGGGAGTGGGAGTGGGGGTTTCAGGAGCAAAGGCAATGTTTGCTTGGGTCAGGCCTAGAGCAGCTGGAGAGGGGGTCAGCGTTGGGGGAACTGGAGAGTCATCCAGACTCAAGGCGGTTTTGCTATAAATTCACCGTGGCCATCTACAAGGGCTTTCCACACTTTGGGGGCAACCCTGAGGTCTCCTCACTCCCCCACACTCTGTAATAACTATTTAAAACTCGGTATTCTCTCCTCAAACTTCTGATTCCTGTCCTCTCCCACTCAGCCGATGGCTTCACTTCTCACTTCACAAAGGTCTTAGAACCTTCAGCCAGAAGTTCCCAGTGCTCCTCTTCCAGACACACAGACTGCCCTCCCCTTTATCTGCTCTGCTGTCTGAGCCTACTCCCCACCCAAGACTTAGACCCCTCCCCTCCCCTCCCCACACCACCTTCTCTTCCTGTCCATGAGATCCTCCCCAATGAAACAAAACAAAGCCCTCCCAGGGCCCCTCACCCCTTCTAGCTAATGCCAGCTTTGTCTCTTCCTTTTGCAGCCAAACTCCTCAAAGGATATATTTAAACTTACTCCCTCCCATCTCCCCTCTCTTATGAGACCCTCTTTCTGTCCCCAACTCCACAGAGGTCACCGATGACAACCTCTGCATCACTAGAGCCAGGGGCATCTCAGTCCCTTCTCACCTGTTCTCTTAGCCAGAGAGATGCTGGAAGGTTCTTTTTGCTCAGCTGCTGAAGTGGCCCCCTGTTTCATTAGAGCTGCCATCCACATCTCCTTTGCAGGCTCTCCCTTCCGCATGAGGCTGGGCGCTGTCTTCTTTCATATTCTGGTCCCACTCATGGCATCTGTTACAACCAGTTCCCATTATTCCTGGTTGTTATGTTCTACAAAGTGGCTGCGAACACCGAATTAGCAAATACCGAACTGTTGCTCCCAAGGAAAATATGGGGTTGGCTTCCCTCCAGCCTCCAATCGTAACATTTCATCAATTGATCAATCCGTACAAAACCTCACTTTATGTGTATTTCTGCTTAAAGGCACCATATTGAATATACATTGTTTGGTTCATTAACAGTGAGCTCATGATGGACAGCCTGCATCTCATGCCCGAATGAAGCTTCTCTAACACATGTGGTTTCTCCATAGTGTGCATCACAGTCTTGCACTCAGGAATACTTTGGCACTGTCCTTGGGGCCGTCTTAAACAGCTTAGTCACCAACAAAAAGCACAGAAATGCAAACATTTTGGCACTACACAGACTTTGAAAGAGACCTTGCTTAAGGTGCCAGCGGAGCACCACTGAGTTTCACCATAGTTGGAAGATGGACGTCAGGAGGCTTAAATTTTTCACCACTCCTGGAATGTCTGCAAGATGCTGTGAGTATTGATTTCGGGGTGACAAATTAAACATACCAAGCAGGCAAGTTCACAAGTAGAGAATCTATGATTAGTAAGGATGGGCTGGACACCTGATGAGTCTCAGGCTGAGAATCTTCCTTCTCAGCCCTGGCTGTCCACTGCATGGCTGACAGTGGATGTCTCCATGGAACTGCACATTTATTTTTTTTTTTTTTTGGAACTGCACATTTAACTGTCAAGTTGTCCTGTTGAGCTTGGCCCCCCTAAACTGGGTCTGATTCCGGTCCTGTCCCCTGTTTAGGGAATGGAGCCACCATCCAGCCTGTCACCAAGCATCATCACTGACTCCTCCCTCTCCCAGCAGTTCAGTCTGTCCCAGGTCTTGGTGAATTTATAACCCTCCTTTCCACCACCACTGCTCAGCCAGGTGAACCAGAGCTCTCTCTCCTCTGGCCACACCCACCCCTGCCCCGCCCAATCCTCTACCATCACTAAGATGGTAAACATGGGGCCTGGGTAGCTCAGCGGTTGAGCACCTGCCTTCGTCCCAGGGCGTGATCCTGGAGACCCAGGATCCCATGTCAGGCTCCCTGCATGGAGCCTGCTTCTCCCTCTGCCTGTGTCTCTGCCTCTCTCTCTCTCTCTGTGTCTCTCATGAATAAATAAATAAAATCTTAAAAAAAAAAAAAAGATGGTGAACATGACCTGTTTAGCCCTGCCTAATCCCACCCAGTTTAACCCTTGAGTCTGGATCCCACCACACACCACACCTTCTTGCTCTCTTCATTTCACCCACTTTGACTTTTTTGTCTCCATCAGAGAACTTGCTGCCACAGGACCTTTACACATGCTGATCTCTCTCCTGAAACCCTCCTCACAGACACACACGTACATGTACAAATACACAGAGAAACGTGCACACATGTACACACATTATATATACTTACATACACACACACACACACACACACACACTTGGTTAACTCCCATTTTGACAGTTCTTTTTTTTTTAATCTTTTTTTTAAAGATTTTATTTATTTATTCATGATAGTCACACACACACACACACAGAGAGAGAGAGAGAGAGAGGCAGAGACACAGGCAGAGGGAGAAGCAGGCTCCATGCAGGGAGCCCGACGTGGGATTCGATCCCGGGTCTCCAGGATCGCGCCCTGGGCCAAAGGCAGGCGCCAAACTGCTGCGCCACCCAGGGATCCCTCATTTTGACAGTTCTTAACACAATCCTTACTCTCTCAGAGAAATCTCTCCTCTGATGCCAGGACCAGGTCACCTCTTTCCCACTCTATGGCATTTTCTGTGTTACAACCATTTATGGGATTATGTGATTAACATCTGTCTCCACCACTAGACTGGAAACTTCATGAAGATCCCAGAAACCAGATAGTTTATGGCACAAGGAGTTTGAGAGAACCCCAGAGCCTGAGCAGGAAGCTGTGTCCCCAGTCTCCAGTGTGCACCTAGATGAACAGATAAGTGGATGGACAGAGAGATACCTCCTTGTATGTGATCCTGACATTGCAGATGGAGAGGGAAGAAGAGGAGCAGAAAGCTTAATGTCTGGTTCCTGAGGCCTCCGGGCTACTCCTTGCCCACACCATCAGCTTTAAGTCTCTTCTCAATCTCAAAAAATTGTGCCCACCTTTACATAAAAGGTGGTGGCTAATTTGTATTTCTTTTCTATTTTAAGACTTTTTTTTCTTTTTTCTTTTTTTTTTTGTAGAGAGAAAGAACGAATGCAAGTGGGGGTGGTGGGGTGGGGTGAAGAGTAGAGGGAAAGGGAGAGAATTTCAAGCATGGAGCTTGCAGAGAAGCTCGATCTTACTATCCTGAGATCATGACCTGAGCCAAAATTGAGAATCAGATGCTTAACGGACTTGAGCCACCCAGCCACCCCTGTATTCTTTTTAGATAAGAGAGGCTGAGCATCTTTCCACATGTCAATCAGCCACTTGCATTTCCTGTGCGGCTGGCATCCTTTATCTCTTTTTCTATTTGGTTATTTGTGTCTGTTTTTAAATGTATTTGCAATACCTCTTTGAAATTACAGTAGCAAAACCCTTGACCATCATGCATAGCCAATATATTCTTCCAGTTTTCTCTGGTCTTCCATTTGTTCCTGGTATCTTAAAGACTTTTTATTAGAGAAAACTTGAAACATACACCAAGTGGAGAGAACACTGTCATGACAGTCCACAGACCTACCCTGGATTTCAGCCACCATCCACTCATACTTCATCTCTGTCTTCACTCTTTCCTCCCGTCCCCAATTATCTTGAAGAAAAACCCAGACATCACCGTATCATTTTACTCATTATTTTGTATATATCTTTAATTTTTTTAAAATTTTTAAGATTTTTAAATTTTATTCATTTGAGAGCACGAGGAAGGGGTGAGGGTCAGAGGGAGAGAGTCGGAGGGAGAGGGAGAAGCAGACTTCCCATTGAGCAGGGAGCCGATTTGGGGCTCTCAATCCCAGGACCCTGGGATCATGACCTTAGCCAAAGGCAGATGCTTAACCAACTGAGCCACCAGGTGCCCCTAAAATAGTTTTTAAAAAAACCTTTGGTTTGGGGACACCTGAGTGACTCAGCAGGTTAAGCATCTGACTATTGATTTTGGCTCAGGTCATGATCTTAGGGTCCTGGAATAGATCACGAGTCAGGCTCCGTACTCAGCAGGGAGTCTATTTGAGGATTCTCTCTGCCCCTCCCCCTGCTCCAGCTCCCTCTCTATCTCTGTCTCTCTCAAATAAATAAATAAATTTTTAAAAATGTGTGTGTGTTTTCATATGGAAGTTTGTAATTTTATGCAAACACATTTTTTTATATTACATGTATCTATCTGTAATATATATGTGTGTGTATATGTACATACACATATTTTTTCTTGCTTTATGGGTTCTGTGTTTTGTTTTCTGCTTTGAAATTTCTTCCCAACTTCTATATTGTAAATAAAATTTCTGATTTTACAGTTTATTTTATAATTTTATAAATTTATTTTTATATCATTATTAATCTGAATTTTTTTAAAGATTTTATTTATTCATGAGAGACACAGAGAGAGAGGCAGAGACACAGGCAGAGGGAGAAGCAGGCTCCACGCAGGGAGCCCGATGTGGGACTTGATCCCGGAACTCCAGGGTCACTGCCTGAGCCAAAGGCAGACACTCAACTACTGAGCCACCCAGGCGTCCCTTAATCTGAATTTTTTAAAAAAGATTTATTTATTTGAGAGAGAGAGAGAGACAGAGTGTGAGTGGGGGGAGGTGCAGAGGGAGAGAGAGAAGCATGCTCCTTGCTGAGCATGGAGTCAGACATGGGGCACCATCCCAGGACCCTGAGATCGTGACCCCAGCCAAAATCAAGAGTTGGACGCTCAACCAACTGAGCCACCCAGGTACCCCTAATTGAATATTGTAGTGTAAGGTGTAAGGTAGGAATCTAGTTTTGTTTTCTTTCCAAAATACTTGACAATTAACCATTTATTCAGATAGGTATATGGATTCTCATTTTGATCTTCCAAAAGTATGCACTATCTTGATGGTTTTCCAGACACTGAGCCAGCCTTGCGTTCAGGGGATGCAGCTCTTGAATGGAGTGCTAAGTTCTTAAAAATGTATTTTTAAAGTTTGCCTTGCTATTCAAAGGTGAGATTGTTCTGCAGACTTCTATTTGGGGAGCTATTTTCATTAGATTTTAGCATCAGAGATAGTCTGTCATTATAAAATAGAATTTGGCAAATTGTCCTTCTTAATGCTCTGGAACAGTTTAAGTAATATTGAAACCATGTATTTCTTCAGGGCACCTTTTAATTTTATATTTTGCTATGGAATCACTTAGATTGCAACCTATCTTGAGACTGTTTCCTTGATTTTGTTCCCAAAATCTTGATTTTGTTCCCAGTTTTCACCATGGTTATCTATTTATCTTAGAAAGAGAGTATGCGAGTGGAGGGCAGATGGAGAGAGAGAGAGAAGGAATCTCAAGCAGCCTCCATGCCTAGCGTGGAGCCTGACGTGAGGCTTGATCTCACAGTCCTGAGATAGTGACCTGAGCTGAGCTCAAGAGTCAGTCGCCCAACCGACTGAATGATCTAAGTGCTCCCTATCCATTGTTATTAGATGGACAGGGATCTTACCATTCTTATGTAGGCAGAAAGAGGAAGAGCTACCAATGAATGAGTGAGGTCAGCCTGGCATTTGGGGATAACCTTTCAAGTCTTTGAGAGACAATATTGGACTGAAGCAATCTAGACTCCTACAGACACTGCCCCAAAGAGCACTGTCCCCTCAAGGGGACACTGTTCCCCTCTCAGTGTGCCCAATGAATGCTTTGACCCCTGCCCACCACCCTCTCAGGAAAGCTGCTCCTGGTTGGATGGTCCATTAGCTTTCTCGGGCTGCCATAACAAATTACCACAAACTGGATGACTTAGGACAGAAATTCATTCTGTCATAATTCTGGAGGCTGGAAGTCTGATACTGGAGTGTTGGCAGGGCTATGCTTCCTCTGAAGTCTCTAGGGAAGAATCCTTCTAAACTTCTAGTGGTTGCTGGCAATTTTCAACGTTCCTTGGCTTGTGGCTGCATCAATTCAGCCTTTGCCTCTGTCTTCACAGGACCAGCTCCTCTGTGGGTGCACGTCTCTGTTTTCTCTTCTATTCTAGGGATACCGGCTCTAGGTTAGGGCCCACCTGTTTCCAATATGACCTCATCTTAACTTACATCTTAATTACAGCTGCAAAGATCTTTTGGGGGATACAGTTCAACCCACAACCCAATAAGAAGCATCCATCTCCCTTAAGAAATTTCCCATTGGCTCAAATCCATCTCCCGGAGCAATGCCAAGCTGTCCTATGACCACACCATCGTCATCAACCCTGCAGATCAGGGATGTACCCCTTGGCACAATGATGACAACAATGTTCCCATTGATGAGGGCCTACTCCATGCCAGGCACTGGGCTCTAGCTACAGTGAACTGCTGAAACAAGAAGCTTTGTCCATATTGGATAGTGCAGAAACTGAGCAAGTCAAAGGCAAAAGCAGGTGCTTTGCCGAAGGCTTCCTGGCCACTGATGAGCATGGCTGCTGGCTCCAGTGCCGCGCTGCTATCTGAATGGGTCTGTTTTTGGAGCAGTGGACAAACAGAGGGAAAGTGGGCATGGGAATGTCTGGGGCTGTGCAGAAAGGATCCCTTGTCTAAGTCCAAGGCAGAGGAAGGTGGCTCTTCACTCCCAGTTCTCTGAGTCCATCTTCAGGCCCAGACCCCAGATCTCCCAGTTGCACTGCCAAGGGAGGGAAGATGGCAGGAGGCAGAGTATTTCTGGTCAGATGGTGTTCCAGGATGACTACGCGGATGACCCATGCTCCCGAGGACTTGCCTTATCGCCGTGCATGGTTCTAGACCTAGTTTGGGGGTTTGGTATGTGGCTACAGGGCCCTGCTTACCACTCTTCCATCCTTTTGACCACTTCTGATGGACTCTGAGCTGAATCATCTGGCTGAAAGGCCCCACCCTTTCACTCTACCCAGAGACCCTCTGACTTTTTCCAGGTACTCCCGAGACACTCTCCAATTCTGAGGACTGATTAGCCTCCACTAATCAAAGTGCCAAGCCTCCTTTGACAAGGATTTATTTTCCAATTTATTTTTACTTAACAAATATTTACCTAGGGTTTTGTGTGACCCAAATGCCAGTCTGTGTTTTTAAAATGTTAACACATTATATGTCAATTATATCTCAATAAAGAATAAATGAAATTTCAAACTTAAAAAAATATTAACTCATTGAATCCTTCAGCCGAGTGAAGTAGGAACTGCTGTTATCTACCTTTTTTAGATGAGGATAATGAGGCCCAGAGAGGTCGAGGAACTGGCCCACAGATACACAGCTAGTGAGCGATGGAGCTGGATTTGAACCCGGCCATTTCGGCTCCAGGGTCAGCACTCCCAGCCCCCACCTTATAAGGTAACTGAGACTTCTTCATCTCTTCCCTTTCTCCCTCAGCCCATGTCTAATGACTTGCTCATCCTGCTGGCTCCACCTTCAAGGCAGATTCTTTTTTTCTTTTTTAAAAGTAGGCTCTGGGATCCCTGGGTGGCGCAGCGGTTTGGCGCCTGCCTTTGGCCCAGGGCGCGATCCTGGAGACCCGGGATCAAATCCCACGTCGGGCTCCCGGTGCATGGAGCCTGCTTCTCCCTCTGCCTGTGTCTCTGCCTCTCTCTCTCTCTCTCTCTCTGTGTGTGACTATCATAAATAAATAAAAATTTAAAAAAATAAAAAATAAATAAATAAAAGTAGGCTCTACAGGGGCACCCGGGTGGCTCAGTCAGTTAAGCGTCCAACTCTTGATCTCAGCTCAGGTCGTGATCTCAGGGTGGCGAGATTGAGCCCCACATTGGGCTCCACGCTGGGTGTGGAGCCTGCCTGGGGTTCTTTCTTCCCCACCCCCCCTCAGCCCTTCTCCCTACCCTGTCTCTCTCTCTCTAAAAAGAATAAGTAGGCTCCATGCCCAAAGTGGGGTTTGAACTCGCCACCCTGAGACCAAGAGTCCCACACTCTGCCAAATGAGCCAGCAGGGCACAGGCTCCACCTTTAAAATTCACCCAGCACCTGCCACTTCTCACCCCACTCCATCCCTGCACCCTGTGGGTGGCAGTCTCTGTCCCCTCCCTCCTGGACAACAGCAGTCACTTCCTACACAGTTTCCGTGCCTCGACCCCTTCCCTGCCTCTGTCTCCCCAAGCTCTGTCACACGGCAGCTCACATGGCAGCCAGATGTCCTTTTAAAAATGGAAGTCTTGGAATAAAGTTCTGATTCATGCTACACTGTGGGAGAGCCTTGAAAACATTACACCAAGTGAAAGAAGGCAGACTCTAAAGGACAAATAGTATATGATTCTGCTTCTGTGGAATATGGAGAGTAGATGAATTTGCATACAGAAGTAGAATAGAGGTTACCAGAGGCTGGGATGGACACAGGAATAGGGAACTTGTTGCTTCATGGGTAGAGTTTCTCTTTAGGGTGATGAAAACGTTTTGGAAATGGGTAGTGGTGATAGTTGTATGATATCAGGGATGTAATGAACTCCACTGAACTGTATACATAAAGATGACTAAAGTAGCAAATTTTGTTTTGTCTTTTATTTTACCACACTTTAAAAAAATTAATACTGTACCAAATTAATAGCATGCCAGCAGTCTGAATTGTATGCTTTAAATTGTATGGTACATGAATTATCTCTCAATAAAGCTGTTTTTTAAGTAAATGGATTACTTTACCTGGAATCAATGCCTTCTTGAGATGAAATCCTAACCTTACCAGGCCCTTGCTGGTCTGCTGGCTCCAATGCCCTTCTGGCTTCCACCTCCTGTCCCTCACTTACTTCTCAAATGACTTGGGCCACTTAGCTGTTCCTCCAGTGTACCAAGGACACCTCCCCCTCAGGGCCTTTGTACATGCTATAGCCTCTGCATGGAGCTCTTCCTCAAGTATCTGCACTGTCTACTCCTACTTCCTTCAGTTCTTCCCCCAAATGTCATTTGAGACACTTTCCTTAACCAGTAAAACATCAGACTTTCTGTTCCTTATCTTGCTTTATTTTCTTAGCACATTTCACCATCTGAATATTATAATTTTTTTAATCCTCTGTTTCCTCCAACTGGGAGCTTAATACTGAGAAGGGAGGGACCTTGTTTTAGTTCCTGGACCCTGAAATAACACCTGGTCACAGCAGGCCCTTCAGTAATATTTGTTGAGACAATAAAGAGCTGCAAAATATTCCAGCTTATGGGTGCTACATAATGTCCTTAACCAGTTTTTTCTACTATTAACAAGGTTGCAATGAATACCCTTGTGTTTAGGTCTCCAGCACCTGTGGGACAAATTCTCATAAATGGAACTGATGCTTCAAAGGGCATGTGCATGTTTTGACCTGATACATATTGTCAGATTGCCCTCCAAAGAGGGCATCAACCATCCCATGGTTGAGCATCTCACTGAGTAGAGAAACCGAAGGGATCCCATGAAGACTGCCTTTTTTGCACTTTTTCCTGCTTCTGTTCTTGCTAGGACCTGCACCTACACACGCCTTTTAGAACAGATAATGCATGCCCTCCTTGCCAAGGCCAAGGAGTTAATGATTTCTTTGGAATCTTCAAGTACAACAGATAACATCTAAGGAGCTGACTGGGCAAAGTCGTCATGTACATTTTCCAAGACCACGGACTCACCAAGACGCCTGGCTCCAGGGCATAAGTGACTTCTAGAGGACACCTAAACACTTGTCTTTGCTTTGATCAGTTCCTGGATGCCTGGGAAGACACCATAGTCCTCAGTAAAAACCCCAAACCTCAAGCAAAGAGGAGACTCTCTCTTTTTCTTTCCAGGTCTCCCTCTGTATCTGTGCTCTCTATATTTCTTCAATAAACTCTGCTCTCACTTCCTCTCAACTCATGTTTAATTTCTATCCCATGCATTTGGCTGGTACCTCAGGACCCTCCCTCCAGATCCTTAGACCTGGCCACCCTGCCTCACCACTAACCGTGTAGACTTCCCCTACAGCCTAAGCAATAATGTGCCAACTTTTATCTTTGCCAATCTGAGAGATGGAAAATACTATTTCCTTCTAGTTTTAACCTGTATTTCTCATCCTGAGTAAGGTTGATCATGGTTTAAAGCCATTTGTTTCATCTATGGTTTCAAGGCAATGCCAGTCAATAATTTTTTTAACTAATAACCCATTAATTAACATCCCTGTTGTTCCAGTATCTCAAGATTTAAAATAAAAGTCCAACTCACAACTCATACAGCTTTGCACCCTTGCCTGGTGATCTCTTCAGCGAGAAGTGGAATTTCTGGTTCAAAGAGTATGCCCATTTGCATCTTGGGTTGATAGTAATAGTCTTGCAAAGACTGTTCCATTTTATTTCTACCAATACAGCATGAGTGCATTATACTATCTTCTGTAGATTATAATCACTTACTCTCCTGCAAGAGAGCATGAGAAGCCCCCATCCCTGTATTCTCACCAGTTTGGGTTTTCTTCATCATCTTCATTTCCCAGAAGCATTATTTGTTGTGCAATAAAGGATCCACCCTGCCCAAAAAGAAGCCTAGCCTCTGCTCTTGCTTCCAGGAGGTGATCTTTAAAGCCCTTGGATTATCTGCCTTATAAGAATGTTCTTTGTTTTTGTTTTTACCTGGGGTCCTTGGACCATAGCAGAAAGTATGTAACAAAGTGATTTAAGCTTGACCACATGATGTCAGTTCAACCTCTGCAGGGACTGGAGACTAAAAGTCAGCCAGAATCGGAGTCCACCATGTCTATGTGATGGAGCCCCAGTAAAGCCTCTGGACCCCAAGGCTTGGAGGGTCTTCCCTGGTGGGCAGTACTCCATGTATGTTATCACTCGTCTTTGCTGGGAGACATTAACACTGTCCTTGACTTCCCTGGGAGGGGACAACCGGAAGCTCTGTGTGTGGAGTCCTCTTGGACTCTGCCCCAGGAGCCTCTGCCCTTGGCTGACCTTAATATGTATCCTTTTGCTGTAATAAACCATAATCATGAGTGTAATGGCTTTGCTGAGTTCTCTGAGTCATTCTGGCAAATCAGTGAACTTGGAAGTTAGTTTTAAGGTGCCCTGAACTTGAACTTATCCTTGTAAAAGCTTGGTAGCCCACATAGGCACCTGTGACTGCTCCCTTCTGATTGCCTTTTGGGGCCCATTCTTGGTTGCAGTCCTTTCCCACGCGTAGCAATTTGAGCTCCTGCTCTATCTCATGGGGCCCTCGGAGACTCCCTGGGATGTGGACAGGGAGCCACATCCTCCCGTGCTGGTTTAAGACTTAAAATCTTAATGCACTAAAGTGCTCAGCTGGCCAGGCCACTCCTTAAATTTGTGGATGACCAGAAACAGGCCACACGTCCAAAAAGAGGAGAATGGCAAAATAAATTATGGTACATCTACCAGATGGGATGTTACGCAGCTCTTAAAAATAACAACCACGAGGACTGCAGCAATATATAAAAAAATGCCCACAACATTTAAAGTCAAACAAGCAGAATCTGAAGCTGTATCTATGCTGCCTGGAACCATGTAAAAATGTACCTGCAAGTGAATAGATCTGGACAGAACTTAGAATAGAGCAGAGGTTGGTTGGTGTGGATGATTTTCCTTTGTTCTGTCCTTTGTTGGTGGTGGTGCAATTGATGCACTAGACAGAGGGAATGAGTTCAGAGCCTCCCAGGGAGAGATAGGGTGTGTCTCATGCCTCTGCAATGAGGGGCTGTCAGGGGGAGGGCCATGTGGCTTCTGCAGCATTCTGCATGGGAGCGGGCTGGGCATCTTGCAGGTCATGCCCACGTGCTACGGGTCCACTGAAGCTCATGGCTGCCATCTGGACCTGTACTTCCTTCAGCATGATACATGTCCCACCTCATTTCAAGACAAGTGGTGTGTGTGTGCGCATGTGCATGTGTGTGATGTGGTGGTGGTTTTTATCATGCTAAAATACACCTAGCATAAAATTTTCCATATTAATTGTTTATTAAGAGTACAATTCAGTGGCATTAAGTACATTCACATTGTTGGGCAACCATCACCACTGTACATTCAACAGAACTTTTTCACCTTCCCAGACAGAAGCTCTGTTCCCATCAAACAACAACTCCCCATCTTCTTCCCCCCAGCCCCTGGCACTGACCATCCTACTTTCTCTCTCTATGGATGTGTCTCCTCCAGGAACCTCATATAAGTGGAGTCATACAATATTTGCCCCTTTGTAGCTGGTTTATTTCACTTCGCACAACGTCCTCAAGGTACATCCATGCTATAGCACATATCAGAATTTTCTTCCTTTTAAGGCTGAATAACATTCCACTGTGTGGATTTTGTTTATCCATTCATCTGCGATGGACACATGGTTTGTTTCTATCTTTTAGCTGTTGTAAATAATGCTGCAGTGAAGATGGGTGTACAAAAATTTGTTTCAGTCACTGTTTTCAATTCTTTTTTTTTTTTAAGAATTTTTTTTATTGAGGTGCCTGGGTGGCTCAGATGGTCCAGCTGATGGGTCAATCAGTGGTTACTTTTCCTCAGTGACATTCCTTAACAGTCACTCACCAATGGAGCCAGCCTTGCTCTGTTGACTCCACTTAGAATGGGCAGCTTAAGAATGCAGTGGGGAGGGGACTCTGAGTGGCTCAGTGGTTGAGTGTCTACCTTTGGCTCAGGTCCTGATCCTGGGTTCCTGGGATCGAGTCCTACATCAGGCTCCTCACAGGAAGCCTGCTTCTCCCTTTGCCTGTCTCTGTGTCTCTCATGAATAAATAAATAAATAAAATATTTTAAAAAAGAGAATGCAGTGAGGAAGGAGACTGGATTGGGAGGGAGGTGAAAAGGAGGCTGGTCAAGGGCATTTATTCTGATGGCACTATAAATACTTACAGAAAACCAACGGCACGCGGGGTGGGAGCCTATCTGCGCTGGTCTGTGCAAAAGGAGAAACTGCAAAACATCTAAAAATGTCCACTGGAGATTCAATTCAAAGATCAGCCACCATTAGCAATGAGTCACCTCTTACCCCTGGAGGAGCAGGCAAGAAGATATCATGCTGAAAAATGGAAAGAGTGACATCACTAAGTGCTGATGATGATATGGGGAAACAGGGCCTCACCCCCCCACCCTCCCACCCCCCTGCCGCTGGAAGGGTGTAGAAATTTGCCTCATTCACTCCCAGAGCAATTGGCAATCCCTGGCATCGGGAGGATGCTCACATCTCACACCTTAGAACTTGTGTTTCTAGACACATTGCAGAGAGAACTGATTGCATGGGAGATCAGGAGCAAGGTGCAAAGATGTTCATTGCAGCATTGTCTGTAAAAACAAAAAAATAGAAACAATAGAAATTACCATACTTAAAAAAAACAAAATGGAATATTAAAATAAAGGATTTATTTAGAGCAGTTAAAATGAACATTAACCAAGAATAAATTTCAACAGCACGTTCGGTTAAAAGAGCAATTTGAAAACTCTGTGATGTGAAAATGTACATTTGAAAACACACACAAAAAAACAATACTCTTTATTGCTTGTGTCTACTTACCAAGGTAGTAGAAGTATGAAAGCATGGACAGGAAGGACACAGGCCAACTTCAGAGTGGGGGTTACATCCAGAGAGAATGAGATCCAGGAGGAATGTAAAGGGAAATTCTTAAAATAAGAATTGGAAACATACAAAGCAACAATGTTAACATACATTAATTCTGGGAAGAGGTGGTGTATGAGTGTTTATTTTACTCTGTATAGTTTTCTGTAGGTTTGAGCCATTCCATAATTTTTAAAAATTAAAAAATGTGGGGGGCACCAGGATGGCACAGTCAGGTGTCTGACTCTTGGTTTCAGCTCAGGTCATGATCTCAGGCTCATGGGGTGGAGCCCCACAAGGGGGTCCTCGCCCAGCGCAGAGGAGTATGCTTGAGATTCTCTCTCCCTGAGATTCTCTCTCTCTCTCTCCCTCTTCCTCTGCTCCTCCCTTCTTGCAGAGCTCTTTCTCTCTTTATAAAATAGAGAAATCTTAAAAAAAAAAAAGCAATGTTGAACAGTTTCCCTTTTCGCTTTCCGCTCCTTCCCAGGGCCCACCTTTTAAGCCGAGGCCTGGGGAGAGGTGGGGTGACAGGATTGGGGGCGATGGCATGGGGAATGAAAATTGGCGGGTGGCTGGGAGGTGAGACCCGCCGCCCCCTTCCCTCATCCAGTTTGGCTCCGCTCCCGCCCTGCTGTATCCATGACAACCAGGGTCAAGGCTCGCTGGACCCGCTGTCAAGCCGGGCTTCCCGGCGCCACCTGGTGGTCTTTCTGGTGGCGCGCTCCGCCAGGGGTCCCCAAGGGTGAGTCAGAGGGGTCCCTTGATGAGGGGCACTCCTTAAAAATAAAGACCAACGTTGTCCTGTCGCACCGGATCCCTTGTAGCTGGCCTTAGGGTAATTCATTTCGGAAATGGCTTTCCTTAAAATTCGGCTGCAGCCATTGACCACCAAAGGTTTGGGGGATGTCTCCCGGTGCCCCCCACTGCTCTGGGCATTTACAGGTGTGTGTCTTCATGGGGACCCTCAGAGCTCGTGGTTACAAAACCTCTTAGAGACCCCAAGAGAGAAGAAGGCATGTTTAAAAAAAAAAAAAAGCCAATGTGGACTTCTAGATAGCATAAACCCATTCTTTTCTAGATTAAAAAAAAAAAAATTTGCTTTACTCTAAAAGTAACATAAATTTGTAGAAAGCTGAGAAAATCATCTCACCACCCACACAGAACCAGAACTAACATTTGGGCTTTATCCTTCTAGTATCCCTCTGCTCCATTCATTTTTGAGGGGTTGGTTTCTTACAAAATTGGAAATTCACAAGCTCAGAGTGATTTTCTGCCAGGACAGGTAGAGCGGAGTTACAAGCCCAGCTCCTCTGCTAACTGTCACCTCAGGCAAATGAACGGATTTCTTTATGTCCTAGTCTTCTGACCTGTAAAATGGGAATATTAACGGCACCTCAGAGAGTCACTGGGAAATTTTCAACGATATAATACAGATAAAACATCTAGCACAGTGCTGAATGCATAGTAAGCAACAGAACCTCAGCCATAGCTAAAATTACAGCAGAGCATAGCATGGCATAATTACAATATTCTGCAACCCACTTTTCTCACTTAAACACAGCATACGCATTTTCCTTACGTGAAGAAAAAATTTAGTTTTTTCCTTTCTATGTAGGGGAAAAGCCCACTCTTTTCTACTACGTCTTTTACCTGTGAGTCTCCTTTACTGCTCACAGGAAACACTGTACTGCTGACAATGCTGGTCACCAGATGTGTGGAGGTTTTTCCCACACCAAGCAATTCTCTGTGACACCAGCTGGGTGTCTTCTAATTCAACTCAGTCCTGGCACTACCTATCTGGAGGTACTGTCAGATCCCCCAGAGTTAAGGGCCCAACACTTAAGTTAAAGCCACAAGACCTCCCCCTCTCTACTTCAGATGCCAGTCTCAAGTCCAGATTGTCTGTCACTTGTGCTTCTGACCAACTGGCTACAGATTGATGGTTCCAACAACCCCCCTCCTTGGGTTTGATTAATTTGCTAGAGTGGCTCACAGAACTCAGGGAAACACTTTTGTTTACCAGTTAACTAAAGGATATGGATATTATTTTATTATTAAATGCTATTAAAGGCAAAGTCTGGAAGCTTCTGTCCCTGTGGTGTTGGGATGTGTCACCCTCCCAGTGTCCTGGAAGCTCCCAAAGCCCATACTGCTGGGATTTTATGCAGGCTTCATCTTTAAAGCATGATCAATTATTTTTTTTTAGGTTTATTGATTTATTTCAGAGAAAGAGAGAAAGAAAGTGGGGAGAGGCAAAAGAGAGAGAGAGAGAATCTCAAGCAGACTCCACGCTAAGCATGTAGCCCAATATGGGGCTCAATCTCAGGACCCGAGATCATGACCTGAGTGGAAATCAAGAATGGGATGGTGAACCAACTGCACCACCCAGGTGCCCCAGGTGCCCCAGGCATGATAAATTATTAACTCCATTTCTAGCCCCTCTCCTCTCTCTGGAGAGGTGAGAGGGGGTGCTGAAAATTTGAAGCTTCTAATACTGGCTTGGTTTTTCTAGTGACCAGCTCCCATTCAGGACCCCACTCAGGGTCACCTCATTAGAGCAGAAAATGCTCCAGTGCTCTTGTCACTTAGAAATGTACAAGGGGTTTAGGAGCCCTGCTGTCAGGGACACAGTCAAAGATTAGACCAGAGATGCTCCCAGTGTTCTCCGGAAATTAGAAATTCTGTACTGGGGGCAGAGACCAATCTATATTTCCTGTTCTCTCACTATAAATGTGTGCATGTGTGTATGTGTATGTTGTGTGTGTGTGTGTGTGTGTGTGTAAACTTAAGTATTATCTAAGAATGGTATCCTTAATGACCACATGATGTTTCAACATACAAATGTATCTAATAACTTATTTAACCAATTTTCCACCTTTGGATTCAAGGAATCCCTGATATTTTCCTTTCATAAACAATGCCGCAGAAAAGATTCTTTATTAGTTGCTTTCTCCATTGATGATTCATTTGCTTTTGTGTTCAGGAAGGCCTTCCCCTCCCCAGGATGAAATAAACACTTTCTTAAGTGTGTTTAGTTCCTTTACGGCCCCAGATTTTCAATTGAATTCTTCAATCCATCAAGAATGTATTTTGATACCGTAAAGTGAGAGCTAAGAAGTCTCATTTTGTTCTCATTCACAATAACCTCATCAACTGGCCCGGCACCATCAATCAGGGCATTCAATCTCTCCTCGCTGCTTTATCGGATCACCTTTATTAGATTCCAAACTTGTCTTGGTGCTGGCTTTCCACTGGGCTCATTGCTCTGGCTCCTACATTTCAGTGTGGCTGTTGGCCACAGGCATCCTTTTGTTGAGTCCCAGGGAAGCTCAACCATTCAGCACAGACCACGAGTTTCAGACAGCAGGAGCCAAGGCTCCAGCTCCTCTTCAGCCTGTGTTGACAGTCTTTGCTCATCTCTTCCCCACCATGAATGATCCTATATTACTGTCAAGCCCAAAACTCACCTCCTGTGAGCCACTTCCCTCCATAGTCATATCTATACTTGGAAATCTCTCAGCACTTATGTATTCAGCCTTCTCAGGCAGAGCAGATTGTGTTTTCCAAAGATGGCCTCACCAATATATTTATCCATCCTACGGACTCTTGTTAAAGAAATTGACTGATTTACCTCCCCCTGAGAAGTGGAGTCTGTGTGCCCTCCCATAAATCTGGACCTTCTAGCTGCCCCGTTCAATGGAGCACAGCCAGAGTGATGCTATGTGATCTCGCTATGTGATCTCTGGGATGAGGTCATAGAAAGGATATAGCTTCTTCCCAGCTCATGTGCTTGCTCTCTCTCTCTCTCTCTCTCTCTCTCTCTCTCATTCAGTGCTCTCCCCTTTGGAATCCAGACACCATCTTTAAAAATTTTTTTTAATTTTATTTTGATTTATTTAAATTCAATTAATTAACATGTAGTGTATTATTAGTTTCAGAGGTAGAGAGGTCAGTGATTCATCAGTTGCATATAACACCCAGTGCTCATTACCTCACATGCCCTCCTGAATGCCCATCACCCAGTTACCCCATCCCCCCCCACCTACCACCCCTCCAGCAACCCTCAGCTTGTTTCCTATGATTAGGAGTCTCTTATGGTTATTCCCTCTCTGATTTTATCTTGTTTTATTTTTTTCCTCTCATCCCTTATATCCCTGTGTTTTGTTTCTTAAATTCCACATATGAATGAGATCATACAATAATTGTCTTTCTCTGATTGACTGATTTTGCTTAGCATAACACCCTCTGGTGCCATCCTTGTCGTTGCAAATCCAACCACCATCTTTTGAGGAAGCCCAGGCCACACATAGGTGTTCCAGGTAACATTTCAGGTGGTTGAGCCTCTATCAACTGCCTAACATGGGAGTGAATGACATGATTCCAGCTTCAGCATTCCAGCTTTCCAGAATTCCAGCTGAGGACTCAGACATTAAGAAGCAAAGATAATGGGATAAAGGAAAGCTGGGAAATTATTATTTATGGGTATAAACTTTCCATCTAAGATGATGAAAAGTTCTGGAACTGGAGAGATCAGTGATGGCTGCACAACATTATGAATGTGTGGGATGCCACTGAATAGTACACTTAAAAATGGTTAAAATGATAAATATTACTTTAGGTGTATTTTACCACAATGTAAAAAAGCTATTAAAGAAAAAAAAATCCAGAAAACAAAGAAATCCAGAAAAAGCCATTCCCACTTTCTCTCTTGAAATTTCTGAGCCACAGAAATCAACCCCAAAACTAAGTTTTGAGGTAATTTGTTATGCAGCAATAGCTAACTGATACAGACATACTCTCCTGCCTTGCAGGAGACCCTGGGGGGAAAAATATGTGCTTTTTCAGAAATAAATGATAAGCTTTCAGGGGGGCCTGAGTGGCTCAGTTGGTTAAGCACCTGACTCTTGATTTTGGCTCAGGTCATGATCTCAGGGTCGTGAGACCAAGCCCCACATCAGGCTCCAGGGTCAGCATGGAGTCTGCTTGGGATTCTCTCTCTCTTTCTCTCTCTGCTCCTCCCCTGCTCACTCACTTTCTCTCTCTCAAAATAAATAAATAAAATATTTTTCAAGAAAATGGGATGTTTTCAGGGCAGAGCCTCTCCATCTAAAATACTGCTAAGAGCACAGTAGGTACTCAGAAAATGTTTATAGACTTGCATTGAATGCTCCAAACTACAGATGTGATCTTCAATTCTTTAACAATGCTTAAAGTTACATCACTATCAGAGACATGACAAAGCTCAGCCTATTGTAAAGGAGAATTGAATTCACGATGTGATGTGCTGAGCAATCATATCCACTATGGGGAAGTGCCCAGGTTCTGCGGTCAGGCAAACCTGGGTTCAAATTCTATATACCTTCCAGCAGTGTGGTCTGGGGCAAGTTACTTGATCTCATTGGGGCTCCATTTCCTGAACCATAACATGCATGTGGCAGAACCGATTTCAGAGAGTTGTATGAGGATTAGACAGGATAAGTGTACACTAAATCATGAGCAAACATGAGGTACACATTTAGTGCTCGAGACATGTTGGCTCGACCTCATTTACTCCTCATGTCAGCTCTGCAACACAGGTGCAGACTTACCTGCATTTTACTGAGATGGAAAGACACTTTGGAAAGTCAGGCCACTCGCCTAGGAAAGCATGAGTGGTGATGGGACAGAGTCTGGGTTGGCCTCTGCATTTGCTTCCTCAGGCTGCCGGAATCACCAGAGAAATAAATTTTCTCACAGTTCAGGGGGTCAGAAGTCAGAGATCAAGGTATCAGCAGGCCTGGGTCCTCCTAGGCCTCTGTCCTCGGCGTGTAGATGTCATCTTCTCCCTGTGTCCTCATGTGGTCCTCCTTCTGTGGATGGGGACCTGCACATATGGCCTTCTATGACTTTATCACCTCTGTAAAGACCCTAGCTCCAAAACCAGCCTCATTCTGAAGTAATAGGTTTTGGGACTTCCACACAGGAATTCAGGGGAACACAGTTCAGCCCATGGCAGCTCCCTTCCTGCTATTCTGAAACAAGTGGAGGTGAAGGTCTGAGCTGGGACCTTGGCCCAGCATCTCTTGGGTCAAGGGCTGTGTGTCCAGACCAGGAAGAAACACCCAAGCTGTTTGGGGAGAACAGTTTGTCCCACGAGAGGCTAGTCTCACAGACTCCACAGCCGCCCTCACAGCCCTGGCAAGACTAGAAAGTGCTAGTAAACTGCATGGAGTGATGATTGTTCCGACAGGTCCAGGCCCGTAGTGCTCACCTCCACACAAAGACCCAGGAGAGGAGAAAAAAATTCTGTTGGCTAAATGGAAAAGAACAAACCTTCCATTAACAACTCCCTGGGGGTTGTGGGGTGAGAAGTTGTGGGGAGGTGGCTAGTCAGTAAAAATTTCCATCTGTGGAGGCTGTGAAAATCTGCTGGGGTATCCTGGCGGGAGGAGGAGACAGACAGTAAGTACAAATTAACAAGCAAGATGGTTTCAAATGATGATGGCAGCCATGAAAGAGGTTGAAACCATGTGAAGTAATAAGGGGGTGACAGGAGGTGCCCCTTTACAAAGGATAGTTGGGGGGTGGCCTCTTTGAGGAAGTGGCATTTGAGCTGAAGCCTGAAAGACAAGAAGGGCTGGGTTATGAGAAGATCTAGAACCGACTTTCTCAATCTTGGCACTGTGGACTTGTGGGGCTAGGATAACTCTTTGCTGTAGGGGGCTGTCTTGTGTACTGGGGTGGGGGGTGATGATCCAGAAGAAGGGCGTTTCAGGAAGAGGAAATGATAAACACGAAGGTGCTGCAGTGGCAACAAGCTCGGACAGGTTTCCTGGGAATAGAAGTTTCCAGAAATGGAAATTTTCAAGCATGTGATGGTTTATGGGCCAAGTCCAGTGAGGCAGGAGAGTGGGGAGGTGGGTAGAGCCCAGACCACTGGGAGCCTAATGCTTTGGGGAGGGGAGAGGAACTCAATCTGACCTGAAACTTCCCTCCAGCTGCTGAAGTAGGGGGTGGGGGCACAGATCAGAACAGGACAGCAGATGTATTTCTTCCTGTGGCTGCTTTAACAGACTTGGAATTTGGTGTCTTCAAACAGCAGAAATATATTCCCTTAATTTGAGGCCAGAAGTCCAAAATCGGCAGGGCCATGTCCCATGTGAAGGCTCTAGGGGAGGACCTTTCCTTGTACCTTCCAGCTTCTGGTGGCCCCAGGCATACCATGGCTTTCCATTCTCTGCCTCTGTCTTCCTATGGCTTCTGTTCTGTGTCTCTGTGTCCTCTCCTCTTCTAAGAAGGTCACCAGTCACTGGATTTAGGGCCTGTCCTCACTCCAGGATGACTCAGTATGAGATCCTTAACTGATGACATTTGCAAAGACCTTATTTCCAAATAAGGTCAGAGTCTGAGGTTCTGTGTGGATGTGCATTTTGGGGGACACCACTGAACCCACCACAGCAAGCAAAGAGGAGGCAGAGAGGGCTGCTGCCATCTCCAGGCAAGAACTGGTGGGGCCTGGGCCATGGGCCTCCAAAAGGAGATGGAATGTCAGGATGTGCCGGGTGCTCACACAGAAGGCATCCCCACGCTCTGACCCACTGTTAACATGTTCAGCCCACAGGTCTCAGGGTTGGTCCCCTAACCTCTCCCCAATGCAGGAAGGAGTCAGCCCTGACAGGGCCAGAATCTAGGCTTCCCCAGTGCTGTGGCCACCCGTCTCCCCTTTCTGGGGTCTGGTGCCGGGTTTGGGGCTCCCCTCTGCTCCTCCAGAGTGCTGGGATTCTGTGCTCAGAAGTTTCTCAGAAAGCACAATTTAGTCCCTGGCTCCTGCTTTCCTCCTAAAGCTCTCACGTGAACATTTTCCTTCTAGAACAGAGATTAGGGGCCTTTATCTCTGGCCCAAGGGCAAAATAGAAGACTGTCCCTGGCTTTCCTCTGTCGCTGCCCTCATCAGCACTGGGCTGGGCTTGTTTTTCAGGTTTCAGTGAATGGAGCATTTTTGTTCTCTGCAGAAACATAACCAAGTGCTTGGGTCCCCTGTCCTATTGGGGGGTATTGGGGTTTGTGGAGGTCATAGGCTCAGGTGTTTTTAGTGTGCCCCTCCCCCCATACCCTGGGAGTGGGGCCTGAGGTTTGTGGGGGTCATAGGCTCAGGTGTTTTTAGTGTGCCCCTCCCCCCATACCCTGGGAGTGGGGACTGAGGTTCCACCAGTAGAGAGTCCAGCTCCCATCCTTTCAGGGTGGTAATTAGGGCTTGCAGTGGATGGGGGCCATGCGGACAGGCCTGGGGGTAAATATGTGGGAGTCAGGGTAGGGGTGGAGAAGGAGTGAGCAGGGACAGGAGGAGGGGTTTGTTCCAAAGGGCACCCTGGAATGGCCGAGTTTGTGAAAAATCCATCATTTTAACCGTGGACAATTCAGTGGCGTTGAGTCCATTCATGGTGTTGTGCTACTACCACCACTGTCTACTTTCAAAACATAGACATCACCCCCAAAAGAGACCCCATGCCCATTAAGCAGGCACTCCCTACTCCCCTCCCCTTGTTCCGGGCATGCACGGCCCCAAGTATTTTTTTTTTTTTAAGATTTTATTTATTTATTTATTTATTTATTTATTTATTTATTTATTTATTTATTTATGAGAGACGCAGAGAGAGAGGCAGAGACACAGGCAGAGGGAGAAGTAGGCTCCCTGCAGGGAGCCCGATGTGAGACTCGAACCCGGGTCTCCAGGATCACACCCCGGGCTGAAAGCAGGAGCTAAACCTCTGAGCCACCCGGCCCCATGTATTTTGAAGGATGTTCCTTTTTCCTCTGTCTCTTGCTGGCTTATATGAAAATTAAAAGCTAAGAAGGAGTAATTCTAGCCTCTGACCATTGCTCTAGGGGCGTGGTGGGCCCAGCAAATGTGACCCCAATTAGATCATTTCTTTAACACTCCTCCATCAGACCAAATTATTTTCAGGAGTGACTGCAAAAATGGTTATTGCCTGGATTCATTCTCTAGTTGTTTTTTGTTTGTTTGTTTTAAGATTTTATTTATTCGAGAAAGAGCATGAGCAGAGGGAGGGGCAGAGGGGCAGAGACAGGGAGAAGCAGGCTCTCAGCTGAGCGGGGAGCCCGATGTGGTGCTCTATCCCAGAACCCCGCGATCATGACCTGAACCATACAAAGGCTTAACCGATTGAGCCACCCAGGTGCCCTTTGTTCTTTGGTTTTAAAACAACGAAAACTTTAGGAAAGAAGAATACATTTTTATTTTAAAGAGATTACTCAAATTCAGTAGACTCTTGCACACAGAAATTAAGTTACACTTAATCAAAACATCACATCTTGCTGCTTGAGCTTTGTTCTAATGTTTTAAATTTTAAACCCAGACGGAACCCCCCCAAGGGGTCATGAGAAAGGAATGCAAGAAACTCAAGTTCAGTGTCTTGTCTTCACAATCTTGTCTCCGGTAGGTACAGGAGCACCGCAGAGGTGACAGATGCCAACCATGCCCAACGTCAGTTCCAACAACATGGAACCATTAACGAGGTGGGTGCGTGCATGACAGGGCCTGGATGCATAACTGGGAGCTCTCTGAATTACCTGCCATGTCGAATGCAATGCTTATTAAGGCTTGAGAAATAAAAGTACACGCATCTGAATTTGCGTGTATATTATTAAAAGCCAACACTAATTCCAACTATTGTATAGAACTTAAACCACGGTACCTTTTTTTTTTTTCCAGAAGAGTATTTTATCATTGGTGATTAGAATTACTGACACTGAATGATCATAAAAAGCATGCAAATGTTGGGCTGAATTTACTATTTTAAATCTTTGACAGAAAATGTACCTCCTTATTACCTGTACTCAGGGCTGGTCTGCTCCCCCTGCCTGGCCCACTGGATGGGAGCTTCTGGGATAAAGACACCTGGAAGCAGCCACCCCAGTGCTTCACTGGACATGGGGAGGAAGCCCAAAGCCCAGGTGCTTGTTGACTGTATTCATGTATATCAAAGGGAGCCCACACTCCACAAGGGGGAGGGAAGAGATAGAAAGGAATGCCAAGCCCCCAAATCAAACCAAGATTGAAGCAGGTATGAATCACTCCTGAAGTTAAATACAGACCAACAATGGCCAGACTATACAGTGCAATAGAACTCTGGCCCACAACCCAGTGCAGCTTTAGGACATGATCAGTAACTGCCAAGCTTCCCTACTTCCCTTTTCCAACTCAGGACCAACCAGAGAAGCCAGATGTGCTCCCCTAACCAACCGCATAGGATGCTCTCTTCTAGTTAACCAGCCTCTGCCAAACATGAGTGATGGTAGCTGATTCCCTGGCAACGAGTGGTAGACGAAGAGCCCCTGTTCATTGCCACTTGTGTGGGCTTCATGTGGTCCTACAGAGCCCTGTTATTTGTTGGGCTGACCCAAGTGTGTTTTATTACTTACAACCTAACTGAAAACTCCCCTCCCCAACGCCAAAGGAGGGAATATGATGTCCACTTCATAGCCTACTCCCCAGAGGTGTTGGTACCTGGCATACCAGAATGGTTTCTACTGGAAGGAAACGAAAACCTGAACCCAAGTTGGGGGAAACCATAAGGACGTTTGTTCTCTCATATTGCAAGGCTTCTGGAGGGATGGGTGGGCATATCCAGCTGTTCACTGGAGCTAGCACATTGACTGGGCCTCTGGAGGCCTCAGGATGCCTCCTTGAGTGGTTTCAAGATGGCTGATGCTATTTAGGTGTACACAATTAGACATGTGTAAATTCCACCAACAGTTGGTATTTTTCTTCAGAATGTCCCTTAAGAACAAGACATCTCACTGAACAGGATTATACCACGAAGCTATGCTTGAGCCATGCAAAGGCTGAGGTACTGGTGGATGCCAATCAGGATCCAGCCATAGAGTTGTAGCTGGGTTTGGGCTCCCTTGTCCTCTCCCCCTGACTCCCTGGAATCATATAAAGAACTGAATAAAAAGTGGGATCTTCCAAGAAGGAGGAGGAGGCTGGGGAAGGATGAGGAGGCGTAACTCTCACATCTGGGCAGTGTTTGTTTCAGATCCTGAAACACCTGAAAAAAAAAAAAAAAGGTGCTTGGGGCACCTGGGTGGCTCAGTCAGTGGCACAGTTGTTTAAGGGGAATCATGACCCCCTTTGGCTCAGGTCATGCTCCCAGGTCCTGGGATCAATCTCTGCATCAGGCTCCCTGCCCAGAGGGGAGACTGCTTCTCCTTCTGCCCCTCCCCTGCTCGTGTTCTCTCTCTCTCTCTCTCAAAAAAAAATAAATAAAATCTTTTTTAAAAAAGAGTTTTTGAAGGGGCCCTTGGGATGGGTCCCCATTGGCTATGGACAGGAATTCCTCCCATATGGGCCTGGTATCTTCCTCAGGTCATTGATCAGAGGTGAGAGCCTCACCCAGCTCCTCACTGGCCTGCCCTGGCTTTGAAAAGGACAGTCACTGGGAAGGCAGGATGCAAACTCTGGAGGTCCCCAAGACCATTTTCACTTCTGGCATCAACTGCAAAGTTCAGAAGTGCCCAAGACCTTCCTCATTCTGACACAAAGTTGTCACATTTGCACGTTTAGGTGGTTCTGAAGACCACCCTCAGATTTGATAATTAGCCCGGACTCACAGACTCACTGGACCCATTGTACTCATGATTATTCTTTTTAATTTAATTTTTTCATATTTTATTTTATTGCAGCAAAGGATGCAGATTGCAAGGGAAGGGATTCAGAAGGTAGAGTCCAGGAGGGTTTCACTGGCAGAGCTTTCTGTTCTCCCCCAAGAGGGGAAGTGCAGGCAGTGCTAATATATCCCAGCTACAACATGTGACTGCACAGATGGAGTATCACCAACTAGGGAAGCCCCCACCCACCCAAGTCTTGGTGTTCAGAGTTTTTATTGGGTCTCCATCCCCTAGACATAGTTGACTCCCCATACGATGGCTGATCTCAGTTGCCAGCCCCGCCAGGGGTCAAACTGGTGCTGCATGGCCCCAAGCCTCCACCATAAATCACATCGTTAGCTGTTTGGTGACTCAAGGTCCTCAGGTAAATAGACCGACACTCTTATCAGGCAGGACATTCCAAGGCTTAGAGATAACCTCCCAGGAGCTGAAGGCAAAAGCCAGACCCCTCTGTGGGTCATGTCAGTACTTTGCTAGCACAGACTGGTTAGCCAGGAGCTTTGTTTGGAGGCTCTAAAATCACTACTGCCTTTCAGGGAAACCAAGAAGGGGCAAGGGAAGACAGGTCCGAAAAACCCCAATTGAATTCCCCAGAACATCTGGGGGACTTGTGGGGGCCACGTTCATGGTCTTCTTATTGTCTTTCCTTGAGCTGGGCCAACAGTGACTTCCTGGGCCTCTTGATGAGGGGAATGGTCCAAGGGAAGAATGTCTAATGGTTAATTAAGAAATTTAGGGCTAAGAGGGACCTCATCCCCAGGTCCAACTATTCTTACAGAATGGAGAGTGTAAGACTGACTGCACTCCTCCCTGGCTAATTGTGGGTGTTGTCTCCAAGGGGTGGAAGTTCATTTTTTGCTGTAATTAGGTGAAAATTCTAGTGCAATCAAGTCAGTAATTGCTGTGTTCACACCAAAAGGCAGGGCTGAGCAACCAGCCCCAGGGACTCAAGCCCACGGCCCTGCTGGCTTCTCCTTGGGAAGGAAGCCACCGTCTCCTTGTGCGTCAGGTGTCTGGGGGCTCCATAGTCATATCCGAGGCTCTGGCCACTGTCTAGGTGTTGAAACACAGGCATCCAGAGTTCCAGCAATTGTTGTTCTCACCATTTCTCAAACACGCAGCTATGTGAGCACAGTTCAAACATTATTGCATTTAGTCCTCACAATAATCCAAAGACCTAGGTCTTCTGTGAAGAAGCTGAGGCTCTTGGAAGTAAATTGACAGATCCAATGCCCCAAAGCTGGAACTGGCAGCTCCAGGGGTCTGCACTGAGCAAAGTTTGGGGGCAGCTGAAGTGTCCCCAAACCCAGGTCTTAATCACCAGCATTCCTTTCATGATAGATGCATAATGATGTCTTCACAGAAACTTTGAGGTCGATAACCCCATGCACCCAAGTGGAGGGCTGTGGGCCAGCCAAAGAATTTTCTTAAAATCTGTGAACTAGGGACGCCTGGGTGGCTCAGCGGTTGGGCTCCTGCCTTTGGCTCAGGGTGTGATCCTGGAGATCTGGGATCGAGTCCCACGTCAGGCTCCCTGCATGGAGCCTGCTTCTCTCTGCCTATGTCTCTGCCTCTCTCTCTCTGTGTCTCTCATGAATAAATAAATAAAATCTTAAAAAAAAAATCTGTGAACTATCTACTTGCTATACACTCCAGCTCAAAACTGTGTGTTTTAAATATTAATAGAAAATATGAGGTATAGTGAGGCCAGCAGATCAGGAGAGGATTGTCATGGTAAAAACAATGTTACTTATATGCATGCCACACAGGGCCACATGAGGAAGCACCAGGGTGGGTTAGGAAGCAGAGCAAGCAAGAGGAAAATGTGGGCCAGAGCCTTTATTGTGGTTTTGTGGGAAGAAATAGACAAGGCAGGGAAAGCAGGGTATGCAGGCTATGCTGGTTTAGAACTGGCTAATTTGAGTAATTCCAGTGGGCTCTGGGGCATACAGGCTGTCCCTAGTTGGCTGATCTCTGGCCCTGGAGGATTAGGGCACGGGGATAAAGGCCCAGAGTGTGAGAGCCTCATAGAGGAGAGGGTTGGAATATGGGATCTGGTGTGGTTGGTTTGCATTTGAAAGGTGCTCTCCGGGATCCCTGGGTGGCACAGCGGTTTGGCGGTTTGGCGCCTGTCTTTGGCCCAGGGTGTGATCCTGGAGACCAGGGATCGAGTCCCACGTCGGGCTCCCGGTGCATGGTGCCTGCTTCTACCTCTGCCTGTGTCTCTGCCTCTCTCTCTCTCTCTCTCTCTGAGACTATCATAAATAAATTAAAAAAAAAAAAAGAAAAAAAGAAAGAAAGGTGCTCTCCTAGGTGAGTGGTGTGTTATGGCTAGGAATTAGCTAGCCCTGGGCTGGGGTGGGGGAGTGGGGGGATGGGGGAGGACAGTCCTTCCAGGTCAGCAAAGGCCCGGATATGAAGCCTCAGATCAGAACACAGAAAATAAAAGACATGGTTGATGCACCGTGCAAGAGCTGATCCCAAGTAAATTCTGGGTCATGAGAGATGAGCAGGATTTCATCAGGCTGGACAGGGGAGCAGGAAGGGATATGTAAGCAGAGGAACCAGTGTGAACAGAGGTGAGGAGGCAGGAAGTTGCAGGCGCACATGCCATGGTGCTCTAGAAAGGCCTGGTAGGTCAGATGGTCCTAGACTCTGCCTCTTCCTTTTCATGCCAATCCTTCTGTTTCCTAGCAGTTTCCACATCCTGGAGGGAGAACTGTACCCCACAACGCCTCTCACACCTGTACCTTTCTATCACCTCAGTGGCTCAGCCAAGTCCAGATCTCTTCAGCTCTCTCCTGGGGGGTAGGGGGACACAAGAGCCTCCTAGCTGGTCTCCCCATCTCAGCTCATCCACCTTCCTGACATCTTCATGAGATGTCAATCTGACCGTGTTATTTCCCTGCTCAAAACTTTTGGTGGTGGGGCGCCTGGCTGGCTGGGTGAGTAGAGTACACAACTCCAGATCTCGGGGTCACATTGAGCATGGAGCCTACTTAAAAAATAAAGTAAAATGCTATTTAAAACAACAACACCTTTGGTGGAACTGGATATTTGAAGATATTGAAGAATTGTTGACTATTTTAGTGATGGTAGTACTGTAGATTTTAAAAAATATAACACGTTCCTTTATCTTCAGGAGAGGCAGAATGAAATATTTGTGAATGAAAAGTTAGGATGTCTGGAATTTGCTTTCACAACAATACAGGAGGGGAAAGGAGCAAGTGGAGATGAGAGTTGAAAATTTGCTAAAGCTGGTGACAGGCATGAGGGCTGTCGTGATACTGCACTTCCTGTGTTTCTGTGTTTGAAATGTCCCCAGAAAAAAGTTCCATGAAAAAAACTCACACGCTGGACAAAGTCCAAAGCCTGGATTTGGCTCCCCCTAACCTCCTACACTGGGCCCTGCTCTCCTCTCTAGTCCCTACCTGCCCTCTCTGGGTGCTAACATGTGTCTTAGAGCATCCCCCACACCAGCCTCTAACACTTGCCACCTGGGCTACCTCTTTTTTTTTTTTTTTAAGATCTTATTAATTTATTTGAGAATGAGAGAGAGAGAGAGAGAGAGAGAGAGAGAGACCATCAGCGGGGTGAGGGGCTGAGGGAGAGGGAGAAGCAGACTTCCTCCTGAGCAGGGAGCTCGAGGTGGGGCTTGATCTCGGGACTCCAGGATGATGACCTGAGTGGAAAGCAGATGCTTAACCGACTGAACTACCCAGAAGCCCCTGTGCTACTACCTCTTTCAAGAGAACATTGCTGTGTCCTCAAGATACAGCCTAGAATTAACTTTTTTGTTTTGTTTTGTTTTTGCCTGATCCCCCTAGGCTGGTTTGGTAGCTCCCCTCTAGCCTAAATGGTATTGTATTTCTAACACCTGCTTTCTTATCTCTCTATTCATTAATTCATTTGTTCATTCAATTAGTCAGTCAATCAACATTTGTTGGCCGTGGATGGTGAGCATTTAATCCGGCCACTGGGGGTGCGGCGGGGATTGTGTCTATTTAACCCAGCCAAGGGGCTGCCCTGTCACAGCCCAGGGGACAGAATAACAGGACTAGACCAGGAATGTGTGATCCACCTGCAACTCCCTCAGTGGTTCATGAACTCTGAAAAGCAGGAGTAGAGGCACATGATGGGTGTTGTTGGCCTGTGAGGGACCAAGTTCAGAGGAAGATGCTCAAAGTGTCCAAAGTGTTTCTTCAGCTGAACCAATGACAAGCATGTTGGGCCGCACTGGAAATCAGGGAAAGTCATCTTTTAAGAAGTCCCTGATCCAGGTCCTGGGGCATCTGGTTGAGAGCCTGCCTTCAGCTCAGGTGGTGATCCCTGGGTCCTGGGATTGAGTCCCACAACAGGCTCTCTCTGGGGAGCCTGCTTCTCCCTCTGTCTTTCTCTTTGTGTCTCTCATGAATAAATAAATTAAAATATTAAATAAATAGATCGATGATAGATAGATAGATAGATAGATAGATAGATAGATAGATAGATGATAGTCCCTGATCCGGGTCATTTGTTGCCTCCTTCCATGCAACTCTGGCAGAGAATCAGAACCCCCAAGTGGCAGCCAATCTTGAAGGAATGAAAGAGGAGCCTGCAGACACCACAGTGAACTCTCTCCATGTGGAACCTAAAACCTCTGAATACTGCCTGCCTCAGGTGCTTTATGATCCCAGAGCTATTCTTTTAAAAACTACGAACTCAAGTGAATTCCAGGGAGACAAATCTATGAAACATTAAACCTCATTATCTGTTTGTTTGATCTTTCGATCTTTCTTGAGGGCCTTGGTTTTGTATACAGTTGTCATCAGTAGGTACAGATTTCTTTTTCTTTTTTTTTTTTTTCAGATTTCTTTTTCTTAGCTGAATTTTTATTGCAATCGATGTGTGGTGTAATGGGTTAACTTAAAGACCATGGGACCAGACTCCTGGGATGTGAATCCCAACTCCTTGCTTCCTGTGTGACCTAGGGCAAATTACTTAATTTCTCTGTGCCTGTTTCCTGGTCTGAAAAATCGAGGTAGGAATAGTATTTATCTTGTTGGGTTGATGTGGTGGATTAAATGAGTTAAGACAGGTAGACCAGGGGCTGGGCCATGGCAAAAGCATCTATGCAGCTGCCCAAGCCAGAAACCCAGAGGCCACCCTGTGTGTCTCCCTATTGCTACCCTTTGTCCCATGTCCAACCACATTCTGTGGGTTGTACCGAGGGGGAGAGGGGGTCTTTTTCCAATCTTCTCATTTCCTCTCATCTCTATCCTCATCACCTCAGGCCATCACTTCCTGCCTGAGGGACTACAGTGCTCTTCCTCCCCGCTCTTTACTCTGTTCATGTATCTTTTCTAGATAGAGATTTCATTTCCTCTGGATAAAAATACCCAGAAGTGGAATTACTGGATCATATGGCAACTCTATCTTTTTTTTTTTTTTCTGAGGAGCTTCCATATTGTTTTCCACAGCTGCTACACCAATTTACATTCCAATAAAAGTGCACATGGGTTCCCTTTTCTCCATGTGTCCATTGACCAATAAATATAAGCAAAATGTGTCTATCCATACAATGGAATACTATTCAAGCTTAAAAAGGAAGGAAATTCTGGCACCTGCTCCAACATGGATGAACCTGGAGGACACAATGCTGAGTGAAGTGAGCCAGAGACAGAAGGACAAATACTGTATGATTCCACCTGTAGTCAGATTTATAGAAATAGAGAATAGAATGGTGGCTGTTGTGTATTGTGGGAGGAGGAATGGGAAGTTAGACAGACTTTCAGTTTGGAAAGATTAAAAAGATCTGGGGGGATTGTGGTGATAGTTACACGCCAATGTGAATGTACTTACTAGACTGAACCATACACTTAAAAATGATTAAAACGGCAACTTTTAGGGGCGCCTGAGTGGCTTAGTTGGTTAAGCACCTGACTCTTGGTTTTGGCTCAGGTCACGATCTCACAACTGTGAGATCAAGCCCCGTGTTTAGCTCCATGCTAAGTATGGAGTCTGCTTCAGATTCTTTCTCTCTCCCTCTCCCCCCATCCCCATTCTCTCTCTCTCTCATAAATAAATAAATAATCTTTTTTTAAAAGGGCAACTTTATGTTACGTGTATTTTTACCATAATTAAAAAAAAAAAAAAGCAGTTCCTTAGTCATACCAGCCACATTTCAAACATTCAAGCTGTGACCAGTGGCTACCATATCGGATTGTGAAGATAGAGAACATTTCCATCATCTCAGGAAGTTCTGTTGGCCAGCTGTGAGGCCCAGATGTAGTTGAGGAGTTGCTGAGTGTCATGGATCTCCGTGGTTCCTTCTTGTTGATATCATCACCAGGGATGAAGCATGAAGACAAAGGGAGTAAGCATCAAACCTTCCCATGGAGCCTGGTGCTGAGTGAATGTTGCACTCTGGGTTTTCCCATCATCCTCCTGGATGCTTTGAGAGTGAGCTGGACTTGATCACATTAAGCAGAGCCCTAAGCTCTGTGGTGACCTTTTATTTTTTTATTTTTTTGTGCTGACCTTTTAGAAGACAAAAGAGATGTGTGATCTTACCCACCTTTTAGAGAGATTGTAGCAAGTGCATCCCCCTCCATGTGGTTTCAACACTATTCTCCCTCATTTGTGAACAATGTTCCCACAGCAAAGGCAAATGTGGCAATGAGTTTCAATGAATTGTTTCCTTCATGAGAGTCAAGAACACAAGTCTTCACACTCATTGAATTTGCCCTTCCTTTTACACTGGGGTTCCTTGAGTATAGAAAGCTGCATCTCAACTACTTTTCTACATCCCGTAGCACCTATTACAGTGCCTGGCACAGAATAGCCATTTGATAAATTTTATTTAAAATTTTTTGATTTAAAAAAAATTGTCTATGTGCCAGGGTTCTTGCCATAAGGGTTGCGATGTCTTACAAAAGGAAAATATTCAATAAAGTAATCACAAATTAGGTGGGAAGAAGGAACCAGGGCCAATAAAATAAAAAAGGGCAGCCCCGGTGGCACAGCGGTTTAGCGCCGCCTGCAGCCCGGGGTGTGATCCTGGAGACCCAGGATCGAGTCCCACATCGGGCCTGCATGGAGCCTGCTTCTCCCTCTGTCTGTGTCTCTGCCTCTCTCTCGCTCTCTCTGAATGAATAAATAAATAAATCTTTAAAAAAAATAAAAAATAAAAAAGAAGTGAGGGATCCCTGGGTGGCGCAGCGGTTTAGCGCCTGCCTTTGGCCCAGGGCGCGATCCTGGGGATCCAGGATCGAATCCCACATCGGGCTTCCGGTGCATGGAGCCTGCTTCTCCCTCTGCCTGTGTCTCTGCCTCTCTCTCTCTCTCTGTGTGACTATCATGAATAGATAAAAATTTAAAAAAAAAAAAAAAAGAAGAAGTGACAACCAGGGACAAAAGAAGTCAAAGGGCAAGTCAAAGATGACACAGTTGTTCTAGCCTCCTATTTGCTTCAGAGCTTCCTGGTGGACGAAAAGATCCCTTTTCATTGTCAGGGAAAGAAACCCATCCATGGCAGACATCTTCCCTTTGCCACTTCAGAACCACTCCCAATGCTTCTCCACACCATTCCTGTCCCAGGAGGAGCTTTACAGACTATACTAACAGGTTCCTGTACACTTCGGCTTCCTGTACCCATGCAAAGCTCTGGCACGAGATAGAGGAAGAGAGGGGTGTGAGGCTGGATTATTTATCTAACACCCCCCCCCCCCCCCCCCCCCCGCCCCGCCATCTCCAGTGCCTTATCCCTTCAAGGTCAAGTTACCCTGGGCTGGCTGTTTCCTCAACCGAAGGTCATCCTTCTTTTTTTTTTTTTTTTTTTTTTTAAAGATTTTATTTATTTATTCATGAGAGACACAGAGAGAGAGAGAGAGAGAGAGAGAGGGAGTCAGAGACACAGGCAGAGGAAGAAGCAGGCTCCATGCAGGGAGCCCGATGGGGGACTCGATCCCGGGACTCCAGGATCATGCCCTGAGCCAAAGGCAGGCGCTCAACTGCTAAGCCACCCAGGTGTCCCTGAAGGTCATCCTTCTGTACCTAACTCTCTCCTCTCCTGTGTTCTGGTAACCCCTCCTTCCCCACTCCTTCCAGCCGGGAATGATAACAACTTAGCTGCTGTTATCCACACCTTTGTAAATAGCTCCATTGTAAATAAACCCTCCTAAAATGATCCTATTTTGAGTGTACCATCTGGATCCTGATGGGACCCCGGCTGAAACAATATCCATTTCTCATGGGAAGCAAGCTCTTTTTGCCCTAAGTTTGAAAATAAATATCTTATATGGAATGCATTACAGGAGGTAAGGATTGGGGGTGGTGAACAATGTCCCCACAACAAAGGCAAACATGGCAATGAATTTCAATGAATTGTTTCCTTCATGAGAGCCAAGAACATTTCATTCATTCATCCAGCAAATAATCATTGAACTCCTACTATGTGCCCGGTACTGTTCTAGGTGCTGGGGATTACACTAGTGAACAAAATGCAACCCAGTGAAGATAGCTCTGTGAGAGGCTGAGCTACTGTCCCAGTATGTGCACTTTTCAGAGGTAGTTCTCAAACGTCAGCATCTGATCCCCCTGGAAGGCTGCTTTAGACACCAATAGCTGGCTCCACTTCCCAGTTCCTGTTTCAGGAGGTCCAGGCCTTTGCAGCCTAAAAATGTACATTTCTGACACATTCCCAGGTGATGCTGATGCTTCTGGTCTGGGGATCACACTGACTTCTGATGCCTAAATCCCAAGACTGGCACACAGAAACCGTCTTGAAATGAGCATATCCTGCAAATCTTCTATCAGTAATACATTTTCTCCTTGACTTTTGTAGGCCATCTGGGCTGTGTTCTCTAGCCAAAGCTCTGGATACTAAAAATCCCCACTCTTGCGGCACCTGGGTGGTTCAGTCAGTTAAGTGTCTGCCTTTGGCTCAAGTTGTGATCCCAGGGTCCTGGGATTGAGTCCTGAATCAGGCTCTCTGCAAGAAGCCTGCTTCTCCCTTTGCCTATGTCTCTACCCCTCTCTCTGTGTCTCTCATGAATAAATAAATAAAATCTTAAAAAAGAAGAGAGAAGCTTTGCGCAGTGGCAGTATCGTAGCCAATGAGGTTTATCCGAGGCGCGATTATTGCTAATTGAAAAAAGAAGAGAGAGAGAGAAGGGGCAGAGTTCATAACAGCTATCTTTTAAGGAAAGTTCCTGGAATTTTTAAAAGAGATTTTATTTATTTATTCATGAGAGACACAGAGAGAGAGGCAGAGACACAGGCAGAGGGAGAAGCAGGCTCCCCATAGGGAGCCTGATAGGGACTTGATCCTGGGAATCCGAGATCATGCCCTGAGCCAAAAACAGATGCTTAACTGCTGAGCCATCCAGGTGTCCCAAGTTCCTGGAATCTTAAAATTCATTTGCCACTCAACCACTGAGCCGCCCAGGTCCCCCCTCTTTGCTCCTTCTTCTTCATCTTTTCTTCCATTTTGCAATCTGGAGTATGAATGTGGTGGCTGGAGTTCCAGCTGCCATCTTGCACTGTGAGGATGGGGCCACACCCTAGAGATGGCAGAGTGGGAAGCTGGAAGGACTGCCAGGACTGCTTACCCCAGACTTTTTTTTTTTTTTTTAAGATTTTATTTATTTATTCATGAGAGATAGAAAAAGAGAAAGACACACACACACACACACACACACACACACACACACACAAAGACAGGCGGAGGGAGAAGCAGGCTCCATGCAGGGAACCCGATGTGGGACTTGATCCCGGGACTCCAGGATTACACCCTGGGCTGAAGGCAGGCCCTAAACCACTGAGCCACCCACGGATCCCCCTACCCCAGACTTTTAAATGAGAAAGGAATAGACTTTTGACTTGTTTAAGGCTCTCTTATTTGGAGGTGGGGGAAGGACACGGTCCCCAGTATTCATAGCTGAACCTAATTCTAACTGGTAACCAGTAATCTGATGAATCAGTCTGGGTTCTTAGTCATAACCACAGAAACTACTCTAATTGGCTGGAGCAGAAAAGGGATGCATTAAAGAGAGTGGGTAACTCAGAATCTCCAGGAAGGCTAAGAACCTGTATTGGAGTCTCCATAGCCAGGAACAAGCCCCAAGCACACTACAGGACAGGTTTAATGGAGACACCACTGCTACAAACAAAGAGGAGTAATCCCTTTGATTCTCTGTCTAGGCATTACATGCAGTGTTGGCCACCCTCCTTCAAAGTGGATATATCTAGTATTCACTCCTGTTTCTAACCTCTGGCTGGGCACCCATGCATTGGTAGAATATAGCTGCAGGGCAGGGCTCTAGCTTCAAAGAAGGCTGAGAAAATGATCATCAGCCTCCCACAGCCATGCTAGTGGCTAGAAAGAGTGATAAATGGCCACTACAACCATCTCTGGCATTTCCCACAGCTGTTGCCAAACCAGAATCTCAGATAGTGAGATTTGATGTATGTCTGGTGTATGTCTGCATGAAGGAAACTCTAATGGACAACAGCTTATCTCCAGGACTTAGTCAACAGCACCTTTTAATGCTTTATATTGCCTGTCACTTTGGGTGTAATAAGTCCATGTGTTGCCTCTTGAAATTCCCTGCTCATGCTGAGGAGAAGGATATGCATATGCAGTGACCTTTGAAGTCAGGAGCAAATGGTTCCTGACCCAGCAGAAAATTCTCCCTGAAACTCCTACTCCAAAGTTATGGTTTCTTTTTTCCTTATCCCCAAAAGGGTGAGGAACCAAGCTTCATGATCAGGACAGAGGAAATATGTCACTGCAAGATTTGGATTCAATGCAGATTCTTCACTCACAAAGTGAGAGCTCTGGGCTCCATGCTTCTCAAGACCCTTCCAGCTCAAACCCATTTTCTAAGGCTTGGTGCTACCGTACTTTCTAAACTTCCTGGGGTCTCTCCAGGAGGCAGGTGTTGCTGACACCAAGCATCAGGAGCCAGAGAACTTTTCCAATTGGCCTCATTTCTGTTTCTATTAAAATGTGTGCTTACTTAGCAATTCCACTTCTGAATATATACCCGTAAGAATTGAAAGTAAGGACAGGAGCCTATATCTGCACACCCATGTTCCTAGCAGCATTATTCACAATAGCCAAAGGGTGGGAACAACCCAAGTGTCCATCAACAAATGGATAGATAAACAAGATATGGTCTATCCATACTATGGAATATTATTCAGCCTTAAAAAGGAATGTTTGACATGTTGCACTAGATGAAAGAAGCCATTCACAAAAGGACAAATATATGATTCCACTCGTGTAAGGTACCTAGAGTAGTCAAATTCAGAAAAAAAGTGAAATGGTGGTTGTCAAGGGTTGGGGGAGGGGGTAGTGAAGAGTTATTCTTTAATGAGGATATAGTGTTTTAGTTTGGGAAGGTGAAAAGTTTCTGGAGATGGATGGTGGTGACGATTATATAGCAATGTGAATATACTTAATGCCACTGAGCTGTACACTTAAAAATGGTTAAAATGGTACATCCCCATGTTATGTATATTTTACCATAATAATAATTTGAAAATGTCTGCTTGCTCAGAGCTCAGTGTCTTCAAAGATTCTCTCAGCTTGATCTTATGAGCGGGACTAGAGCCGAGTTACCTATTGCCCAAACATCTAATCAGCTCACTTAGTTCATTGATAATTGTAATCAATACAGAGAAAAACAGCCAGCCAGCCAGCCCTTCCCCATTCTTATGTAAAGGAGCCGGCACATCTGATGACCTGGAGACCTGGACCCCCTGACTTGTGGAAAGGTACAGATTCCACTTAGGTATTCCAAAATCGCATAGCATATCTTGTCTCCAAACAAGCCAGCTACTGGCTCCAGCTCTCTTTTGAACAGACACATACAGTCAGATTTGAATAAAGACACAGCAAATAACGTATCATCTATACCTTGCTCAGAAACAATGCAGAATAGCAAATCGAAAAGCTATCCACCGTCCCCAAACAGCAACAATCTTTCAAGTAAAATTTAAAAAAATACCTGGAACATAGCCAACCATCCCCACCGAAAATAAAACACTCCACTTCCCTCAGCCGATTCAATTATCTCTCTAAAAAAGGGCTTTTTTTAACACCTCCCAGCAGGCAGCAGATTCAGAGTTGGTGGGGATAACAGTGCATAATCAAGCAACCAGAGCCCAAGGTGTAAAATAAAACATGGACTGGCTCGGCCAGGAGCAGTGGTGCCCTAGCACCGTGAATATAAACGTTTAGAAATGGATATTATCATTTTAGTGCCATCTGGAATATTTTCCACGATGTAAAGTATATTAAAAAAAATTCTACATGATTCTCTAATCGTGGGGAGAATTGGTGCTATGATGGTGACACAGTCTCTGTCCTTGACATGATATTGCTGAGTTGAGTCTGTAAAATCCACCAGCTTAAAAACAAAAATAAACACACAAAGGAAAAAAAAAAGTTTCCTTTTTCCCTATGAAATAACTCAGGCTCATTAGAGAAAGGTGAGAAAATACCAAAAAAAGGGAGGGGGGGAGAAAAAAAGAAATAGAAGAGAAGAAACATCCATAGTCCTACCATTCAGAGATAACCACGTTAGTATTCTTATGTTTTGGTGATTTTCTTCTAGTCCTTATGAATATGTATAATACTGATTTGAATATGCATATGAACATGAGATCATGCTGTCTCTTTTTACTTAACATGGCAACACGGCATTTTTCCTTGTTAACATGGTCATTCCCAGGTCTGGTCACATTTGCATCATCCCCTTTCCTGCATTTTAAGGTCTCTGGCTGAATATCTCTTCTGTCTTGCGCTTCCTTTTCTCATCCGGCCTTGCTACAATATAATCTCCCACAATTCAGGCCTCTCTATTGGAGATTCTGTGCCCTGGGCCTGTGCAGGGCCAGGGTCCAGTGGGCCTGGCTGCTGGGTGGCCAGAAGGGCCTGATGTCTTTTCCTGGAGATGCTTTCTTGCAGTATCAGGAAGTTTGCAATGTGTTTTCCCCATAGGAATCATTAGCTTCCACGGTTTATAGTTCCTTAGCCATCTCAATAAGAAGAAAGTCACAGAAGGTTGTCTTCAAAGAATCTGGGGTGTGGTTGAGCAAGACCCAAGTAAGCATAGCACAAACAGAGGAGGACAGAGGTTGTTTTTAGGGATGCCCAGAGATGTTGAAGCTGAATTGCTGAAGAGCTAGTTGAGTTTTGGAGGGTTTTTTTGGTATTCTCAAGACCTAGGACAGACATGCCATGTAGGCCCCTCTGCCATCCTTCCTTGGGATCTCTCCTATCCCACTTGAGCTGAGTTGAGAGCTTCAGCCCTTCATGTGGAGAGGTGAAGGGCTGGGACAGGGCCAGTCTTCTCCAATGGAAAACAAGTATGAGGAAGGAGACTATGGCCATGAGCCCAAGTGAAATCCATGGTGGAAAGTCAGCCTCCCTATGAGTCCTTTCATCCTATTGCTGACCAAATACCATCCCACACCTTACCATCCTCCGGGAGAACAAAGATGCCCCAAATCCACGATGGGCACAGCTTATGGGGAATAATGAGGAAATGCACTGGAAATGCCTGCGTGTCACTTGGGACACAGCACATGTCTGAGCTTCCTGAGCAGAGTCTGGAATTGTGTGTGGCTTGTCCCTGAAAATCCAAGAGAGGGACACAGATGTGCCATCCTAAAAGAGCCATGGTTCATGGTTGTAACCGTGTATGCCAGGCACAATGAAAAAGCCTATTTCCAATAAAACCCTGTAATTAAAAAAATAACCACACCTCCCTCTGCTATTAAATAATAAATCCATTGAGTGTTAGAGAAGGAACCACACATTCTGGCTGGGCTTGTTGGCAGGTGGCAGAACCACCCTGAACAGCTTCAAGCACAAACAGGTGGGGCTAAGGGAGGTGCAGGAAGTCACCTGGGCCTCCCTGACTCAGGCCCAGCCACTGGGGTGGAGGGTAAGGGGGTGCTGCTTGTGAGTACAGCACCCTGCTGGGCCCTGAGCCTGAAAAGGAGCTACAGGAAGAATTAGGCACCAACCACAAACAGTGGCCTATGGTTTATTATCTAGGTGGTTTTGACCCTAGGTTCTGGGCAGCTGGGTTCGGCAGTAGTCAATTCCTTACCTGTTGTCTTTGGGATCACACGAAGTGTTTACTTCCCTGGCATTTGGGGGCAGACAGGAAAAAAAAAAAGGAAAATTGCTCCTTCTAGGTGCCCCTTGCTGGGACTCACTCCAGGCACCTTAGATGGGATAAGGCAACATTGCAGGAGGAGCCTCCCCCAGGATTTCTTCTGCCTCAAAGTTCCCAGGCCCTGCATCCCGAACTTCCTTTGTGGCCCAGTGCCAACGCAGGGCCAGAAGATGCTGTTGCACAGGCTGTTTGGTTCAGGCAAGCCAACAGGCCTCCGCCTGGCCCTCCAGCCACTCCAGACCCACATGCCAGTGCCACTCAGGGGAATCTTCCCACTGCCGCCAGGCACCTGCCACCTGACCTGCCCCAACTGGCCTGGTGGGAGCTGATGCGGGAAGCTACCCCAGTAAGTCAGCCTTGGTTTTATAGGCTTGGGGCAAGGGTCCCCTGACTGGCTGGGAAGAGGAGCCAGCCAGGGCTTCCCAAAGCAGTCTCGGCTTTTTGTCCTAGAATACCACCTCCCAGAGAGTGTGGACCTCATATTCGTGTTTATTCCTGTGCTTGGAACATGACCCAACACATCACAGTCTCCTCCTCTAGTTGTCAAATTGTTGTGGAATGATCGGGGAGGAGTAGATGTGAATAGAACATGTGCCCTGCCCTAGAGAAGCTCAGGGTGCCCGCACACCAACCATTATTCCCCAGGACAAGGAGTTAGGAAGATGGCACTGGGCAAGGTGGATGGTTGGGAAGAGGAAGAGTGGCAGTGACCCCAAGGGCAGCTGGGGAAGCCACGTGTTACATCTCTGGAGAGCAGCCTGGGGACCCAGTTGGGCAGTGGTGTCAGATGGGGCCAGAGTAGACGTGGGACAGACATGGAAGGAGTCAACCACTGGGTGGGAGAGGGGAAGAAAGCTAAGCCTGTGCCAGATTCCCTGGAAAAGCTGCCAGCAGGAGTGGATGCAGCTGCCAGGGCCCTGCCTCTGGCTGGCTCGCCCTGCAGACGAGTGACGAACCCATAGCCACTCAGTAATGGCTGATGGAGATCCCACCAGTGCCAGGCCTTTTAGCAGTGGGGGCACAGCAGGGAATTCAGCAGGCAGGGCTCTCCTCAGGAGATTTCCATTCTGATGGAGGGGAACTGGTGATACACCCACTGGTGAGCATATATACATAAAAGCGTCAGAGAGTGAACGGTGCTCTGAAGGATAATGACCTTAAGTTGGGGTCAGACAGTGACAGGGATGGGTGGCCAGGGAGGACCCTCTGAGGATATCTGGGAGCCAACAAGCAGAGATGTTGGAAGGGGTATTCCAGGTGGAAGCAAGAGCCCAATTCAGGGGGTCCTGAGGGGGAAGCCACAGGGGTGTGTTTGAAGAGCATCCAGGAGGCCAAATCCAAGTGAAAGCCACATACACAGAGGGAATGAACCCAGGGTCCCAGCAAAGCACCACCGCTACTTGTGTAGTGAGTGGGCTTGCCCTGCGGTCAGAAATGGAAGTGAAGCCCCTTCCCACACCCCCTAGGAGAGAAATGGGAGGGATCAGGGCCCCATCGCACCCTTTCCCAAAGGCAGTCCCACAATTCCCAGGGACTACACTGGACTCTTCCCTTTCCTCATCCAAACTTACCTGCCTTTCCACCGGGCAGTGATAGTTTTCCCTCTGACACATGGGAGATGTAACATTAAAAGTCACGCTCTTTCCTCCATCTGGAACTCTATTTCCCTCCTCCCCTAACAAACTACCCCCTGTTCATCCTTGGGATTGTCCCTCAAGTATCACCTCCTCAGAAAAGCCTTCCTTGATTCCCAGGACTGGATCAGGCTGCCTTGTATACCTGCTCTTTACTATCTCTCACTATTACAACAGTGCACTGACAATTGTGTGATCAGCTGTGCAATTTCTGTCCCCGACAGAGCACAAATGCCAAGGTGCAGGGACAGCATTTGTCTTGTCCATCATGGTATGTCCAGTGACACAGAGTTGATGCTGCTTAAATACCTGAGGGCCTGGTTCAAGAGCAGCTCCCACAGCACTGGCTGCATTCATAAGGAGAGGCCAATGTTCTTTGCAGAAGCTTGAAATAGTTGAGTTGGTTTCAAGGATCTTCTGATTCTTCTAGAGACCACATGGGTCTGGGAAACGACTAGAGAGCAGTGAGCAGCCACAGAAGCGCTGGGTCTGGGCTCTGGACTTGGACTCAGGACATAGGGAGCCACCAAGGAGGCTGTGCAGGGGGAGGCCACCAGGCCCTGCCTTGGTAACTGCGTGCTGGGATGATGAAGCTCCCAGCAGCCCCAAGGACCTGGAAGGATGCCTAGGCCCTGGCTGCTGGGGACACAGAGGCCATGTCTGGCCCCTGGTCTTCATAGTGGGAGGTGATCTTCCACCTACCAAGATTCATATTATGGGACTTTCTCATTTCTCAACATGGGAAGGGATTCAGCTGCTGGGCAGGCTAAAGAGAAAAAAAATGCAAATGTTCATCCCAGGAGGAGATACTGTCTTTCTCATTGGAGAGATTTATTTTATTAAGCAACTACTGCTTTCAGGATAGGATTTGCTTCTCCACCTCCAACTCTTCCCCCACCCCCATTTCTTTCCCCACCAGGGTCTCTCACCCAAGAGGCACACCTCCATAATTTGGCCCATACTTGGGATTCAGAAAAGGCCTTCAATGTATGCTTTTGACATTATTCAGTTTTTTTTTTTTTTTTCATTATTCAGTTTTGATTTTGAGGCTTAGCAAGGACTCTGGAGCCAGGCTGGCTGGGTTAGGATCCTGCTTCTGCCACATGACCTTGGCCAAAGTATTTGACTTCTGTTTTTCAGGTTACTCATCTGTAAAATGGAAACAAGCATTTACGCCCATCACAGAGAGCTATAGGTTGTATAGTTCTGTTTAAAGGAGATGTCTGGGTGGCACCTGGATGGCTCAGTCAGTTAAGTGTCTTATTTTGATTGATTGATTGATTTTTACAACATTGGATGCACCCCCCTCCCCCAAAGTGGGAGATGGCTCAGGGCTCTGAAAGGCAAACACAGCTGGTAAACTGTCCTTAACTCAGAGAGCTTTGGACAGAGGATCTAGAAGGCAATGAAAAGTGAGAACTTCCTACAAAGGCATTTACAAGGACAGTCAGGGATGAGGTATGTGATCTTTGTTGATTGGCAGAGAACTAGGCAGAGTCCGACCTACTATCTGCATGGTCTCCTTACTCGCCTAAGGCTGGAGTAAAGTAATGCAATTACAAAAGGGATTCAAGGCAGCAAGAGGCAATCATAAAGACCCTGTAAAGGGTACCCAGTGGCAAGACCACTAATGTGTGTAACAAGTGGCTCTCTGGGAGGCAAACAGCCCTGATTAGTATCATTTGCCAGTTTCTATGGTTTAAATACTTACACCTTGGTTTATTTCAAGCTAAAGACATGATATCCCTGAAGTTGGAATTGAGAAGAGGTGCACAATAATACATACCATATAGTATTTCCATTATACAACTATAATATATGTAAATAAGCTCAAAGCATAGATAACAGTAAAATATAGTAAAATCATGAGACTTGATAGTGGTCACTCTCCATTTCTTCCCACCACCCTTCAGCCCTAGGCAAACACTAACCTAATTTCTGTCTCTATGGATTTGTTTATTCTGGATATTTCATAAAAATGGAGTTATGCAATATATGACCTTTTATGACTGCCCTCTTTCACTTAGCATCATGTTTTCAACGTTCATCCATGTTGTAGCTGTTTTGGTACTTCCCTCCTTTATTTAATTAATTAATTAATTAATTTATTTATTTATTCATTCATTCATTCATTCATTCATTCATTCATTCTTTTAAGTAGGCTCCCGACCCAGCATGGAGCCCAACACAGGGCTTGAACTCGCGACCCTGAGATCAAGACTTGAGCTGAGATCAACAGTCAGACACTTAACTAACTGGGCCACCCAGGTGCCCCAGTACTTCCATCCTTTATTGCTGAATAATATTCCATTACAAGGACATACCATATTCTATTGATCCATTCATCAGTTGATGGACATTAGGGTTATTCACAATAGCTAAAAGTGGCTATTGTGAACAGTGCTGCTGTGAACATTGATCAACAAGGCTTTTTGTGAACATATGTCTTCACTTATATTAGATCTATATCTAGGAGCATGAATATTAGATTGTATGATAACTCTGTGTTTAACATTTTGAGGAACTGTCAGACTATTTTTCAAAGTGGCTGCACCATTTTATATTCCCATAAGCAATGTAGGAGTTTCCAATTTCTGTGTATTATCACTAGCACTCATGATTATCTGTCTTTTTGATTAGAGCCATCTAATGTGTGAAGTGGTGTTCATTTGCATTTCCCTGATGCCACATGATTTTGAGCATCTTTTCATTTCTTTATTGTATGTCTTGGGAGCAATGTCTACTCCTATCTTTTACCTATTTTTAATTGGATTATTTCTTTTTTCATCATCAAATTGTAAGGGTTTTATATATATATATAAATATATATTCTTTAATATATATATAAATATTATATTAATATTTTAATATTAATATTAATATGTTAACATTTAACATTTAATATATAAATATAATAAATATATAATAGTTAATATTAAAAAATTAAAATATATTCTTTAAATACAGGTACCTTATCAGATATATGCTTCACAAATACTTTCTTCTATTCTGTAAATTGTCCTTTCACTTCCTTGAGGATGTTCTTTGAAGCACAAAAGTCTTTCATCCTCTTTTTAAAAAAATTTTTTAAAAGATTTTATTTATTAATGAGAGAGAGAGAGAGAGAGAGAGAGAGAAAGGCAGAGGGAGAAGCAGGCTCTATGCAGGGAGCCCGACATGGGACTCGATCCCAGGACTCCAGAACCATGCCCTGGGCCAAAGACAGGTGCTAAACTGCTGAGCCACCCAGGGATCCTGAAGCACAAAAGTTTTTAATTTTGATGAAGCCCAATTTATCATTTTGTTGTTGTTACTTGTGCTATTGCTGTTTATAGCTATGAAACCATCACCAAAAACATGAAGATTTATACCAATGTTTTCTCCTGAGGGTTTTGTGTTTTTTTTTTTTTTTTAAGATTTTATTTTTTCATGAGAGACACAGAGAGAGGCAGAGACGTAGTCAGAGGGAAAAGCAGGCTCCCTGCAGGGAGCCCAATGCAGGACTTGATCCCAGGACCCTGGGATCACGACCTGAGCCAAAGGCAAATGCTCAACCACTGAGCCACGTAGGTGCCCCAAGTTTTATGGTTTTAATTCTTATATGTAGGTCTCTGATCCATTTTGAGTTAATTTTTGCATATGGCATGAGGAAGGGGTTTGTCTTCATGCTTTTCATATGAATTGCTTCAGCACCATTTGTTGAGAAACTAATATTTCCCATTGAATTGTTGGTACCTTCTTGAATATCAATTGACTACAAATATTTAGGTTTATTTATAGACTCTCAGTTATATTATTTGTTCTATATGTCTATTCTTATGCTAATATCACATTGTTTATTCTAGCTTTGTAATCAGGAAGGGTCAGTCCTCCAACTTTGTTCTTTTTTTCAAGATTGTTTTAACTATTCTGGGCCCCTTGAATTCCAATATGAGTATTAGTATCAGCTTCTCCGTTTCTGGAAAGAAGCCAGCTGGAATTTGATGGGGATGGCATTGAATCTGCAAATCATTTGGGGAATATTGCCTTCTTAACAATATTAAATCTTCAGATCCATGAACATGGGATGTCTTCCATTTAGTGAGATCTTCTTTAATCAATCAACCTTCTTTCAATCAACCTTTAATTATTTAGACATGGTTCCCATTAGCTCCTTGAACATATTTGTAATAGTTTATTTATTTATTTTTAAATTAATTTTTACTAGGTTTCTATTTATTTAAATTTTATCTATTAAGTCCACCTTCTCAGCTTCTTCATGGAAAGTTTTTCCTTACTGTTTTTTTATTCTGTTTGTGGAGCATACTTTCCTGTTTATTTTTGTGTCTTCCAATTTTTTTTTTTTTTCTTAAACTGGATATTTAAAATCTCACTATGGCAACTCTGGAAACCACCTTTCCCTAGTATCTCTTGTCCCCAGAATTTGTTTTGTGATTGCTGTTTGTTGTTGTTGCAAGAATTGCTGCTGTCACCATTTGTTTGTTTAATTACTTTCCTGGGCTAATTCTGTAAAGTCTATGTTTTTTATTACATGTGGCCACTGAAGTCTCTGTTCAGCTAGCTTAAAGCTTGTATGTAGTTAATGATCATACAAAGATTTTCTTAAATGTCTTGAATCAGTATGTCTCCTAAATTTTCCTAAGAGTCTCTGTATGTGTGTTATGGCATGCCTGCAATGTTTTGCCGCTTAAAATCCTGCCCTAGCCTTCACTTCTTGCTTGCGCGGAGCCTCAAGATCAGCCAGGAATGAGTAATTTAGGCCTTCTTGTGTCTTTCCTGGGCCTGTGCACAACCTTGCACATACACACAGCTTTCTAGATTTCCAGGAATTTGTTGGAGCTTTTCAAAGCCCCCATTGATACTTCATTCCCTAATTTTTTCTTTTAAGTTTTTGATCAGCCAACAGGTATTACTGGTTCAGGAAGCTGCATTGTTAAACAAATACCACCGATTATTTCCAACAAACTGGGAAAAGGGTTGTTTGCACTAAGGGAGTTCTGAGTCATGTCAAATAAAGACAAGTCCTGAGAGTGGTGCCTTTTTAGGCACCATTTTAGGAGCTGCCTGATGGGTAAAACACTGTCAGTTCTCTGGGGATGCAGCTTTTGGGCAAGCCTCAAACCTGTTTCCTCCTGCAGCTGGTAGGCTGCTCATTTTCACAGTTACTGTGGTTTTGAGGCTGTTGCTTTTTAAGACTACCATGGAAGTGGGGGGGAGAAGAATGGAAATACAACAAATGAAAATGCCACAAAGCTCAAAGTTTTTACTGAGATTCAGCCATTTTTATTTAATAAATACTCCTTGTGTTGGTGCAAACCTTTGGCTAATTTCTAGAGTTTAAAGAAGTTGATTTTGAATGTTTTTGCCAGTGTTCTCATAGCTTTTCATTCTGGAAGTGCTTCTCCTATTACCTTTGTTTGTTGTTGTTTTGGGTTTTTTAAAGATTTATTTAATTATTTTAGAGAGCAGAAAGGGGCATAGGAAGAAGGAGAGAGAGAATCCTCAAGCAGACTCCTTTCTGAGCATGGATCCTGACTCGGGGCTCAATCCCAGGGCCCTGAGATCATGACCTGAGCTGCCGCTTAAACGATTGAGCCTCTCAGGCACTGTGTTACCTTTGTTTTTAAAATAATTTATTTGTCAGTGTATACAATTTAATTTTTAACAATGGCTGTGTCTAACAACTGGCATGCAAAGTTCCTGAAGATTTAACAATTGGCTCTCATGAGCCCATATCACCTAGTTCCAGTACACCACTGACAGAAGACTCATGGATGCACCCAGCTCAGCCCTGCAAACATTTAGAGTATCTGCTGGACGCCAGACCTCCAGAGATGCACATATATCCAGTACTAAACTGACTCCATATCCCTCAGCATTTAGCCCTCAGTGAGAGCTTGCTGGCAGGACCAGCAAGGCCAGTAGGATTGTCCAAGTGATGACTTGGTATGGAAGAAAAATTGGAAAAGGCTGAGCACAGGTGAGAACAGCTATAGGAACACACTACAAGATATTGTTTCCAAGTTTAGGGATTTAATCCCAAATTGTGCCAGAGGCTGTTTTCTGATTCCTAGGTTGAAACCAAACAAAGCAAACAGGTTTTCAATTGCTTTGTAAATTCTCTAACTGGAAATCTTCGAGAAGCACTGGCAAAGGTATGAGTGGTGAGGTGGATGATAGGGTAAACGTTTCCATTAGATGAGCTCTGAGGAATGTGTACCTTAACTCCTGCTCTGTGAAGTGGGAAAAAAAGTATTTTTAAAAACTTTTTCTTTTGTTCAAATAATAATGACATCTGCTTTGGGATTATGGTCTGACATTTTGCTGTTGGGGTGCACTTTAATTATGATTAACAACCACAAGGATTATGAGGCAGGGCCTTGCTTGGGCCAGCACTGCTGCAAAAAAGCATAGTGACTTCTCCTGACACACAGCATGAGCATTCCCTGGCTTCCTCAAACTCAAAGTCTGGAGATTCCTGATAGAAGTCGAAGCACAGCAGGGTGATTGTATCTCTTCTCCAGAACTTTGCCTACCTCCCCTTTCCCAAACAGAGATCAGCAGACAGGCAGGGACACTTCAAACTCAGTGTTTCACATTCCACCTACTTGTTTACTTAGGTGTTTATTGGCTTGCCTTAATCATTCCACAAATATTCCCTAGGGCATCGTCTGTGTGTCTAATGCTGGTTTAGCACTGCAGAGAGCTGACATTTAGGATGGACATTTGAGGAGTTTGGAGAACTGGGCTCCCCTGCTGGCAGTTTATAGAGCTCCATCTGATAAGATTCAAATCAGTTCCTCATGCACAAACTGGTACAAGTACATTCTCCAGAAAAGTCCAGCATTTTCCCATCCTCCAGGCCTTTATTTTGTTAATTCTGCCTGGAAGGTGCTTTCTCTACATTTTCTGCAGGACTATGGTCTCTCCTTACCTGTTGGCTGGACCTTGTCTCTTGGTGGGGAGAAGTTGGCACCTGGGAGTGCCCAGCCCCGGGACCAGGGACAATTCCTTTAGGAAACAACTACTCGGAACCAGGCCCTGTGCCAGCCCCCGGGGATATTCCCACTGACATGGGCACAGTTCTGTCCTCAGGGAGCCTACAGTTCCAGGAACAACGAAATAGGGCAGCTGGGAGAGCAGCCTGTCTAGGGCCGGGGTGGGGCACGAGGAGACGTCAATCATTTCTCCTGGCTGGGCGGGGCCTTCTTAGATGACGTCATCCTTTAGGTGACTCTTGACAGTGGAGTGTGCCAGGTGGCCAAGAGAGGAAGGGCACTCTTGGCAAAGGGACCATCCTGAGTTCAGGAGCCGAGTCAGTGGGTGTGAGGGGAGAGCCATTCTATTCCTGTTGAATCGAAATGAAAGCCCAAGTATCCTTGATGGCTGATAGGATGTGTAGGTCAACTTAAGAATGGCCTAAAATGTCTATGACAGGTAAAAAAAGAAGACAAAATAGGCCTATTTTTGTTCATTTTAAAATATTGGAAAAAAAATTCAGGTGAATTCGGAATGCTTTTTATTGTCTCCTTTGTACTTCCCTGTATTTTAAAAATTAAAATAATTGTCTGCATTACCTGCTGCCCACGCACTCCTCTGTCTGCAGGGGGCGCACCGGCGGCCATCCTCCCTCTTTCAGGATGGTGGGCGGGGCCTCTCCGGCCGGTGTGGAACTGACGATTGGCTGGCTGGGCTGTTCGTCACGGCGTCCCGCCCCCGCCCTACGTCACATGACGCAGCCCATCATGGCGGTAGGATCGCGGCTGCCCTGGCCCGCGGCTCCGCAGGGCTGCTGCCGTTGCTGCTGTTGAGGGGTGGCGGCGGCGGCGGCACAGGCGGGCGGGCGGGAAGGATGGTGTTTCTGTGGTCCGAGCGGCGGGTGCGGACCAGGAGCCAGGTTGAGGTTTGGCCGAAGCGACCTGTGCTCTGGAGCAGCCGGCGCGGGTGCCGCTGAGGCAGGCAGGACCGACCGACGGACAGACCGACGGAAGGCGACCCGAGAGCCGGCCCCGGGGCCGCGCCGTGGCGAGATGCCGGGGCCGCCGGCATTGCTGCTGCTGCTGTTGCTCCTGGCCGCCGGCAGTGCCGGGGCCGCGCCACTTCCGCAAACAGGTGCAGGTGAGCAGGCCAGCTGCAGGGACCGGGCTGCGGGAACCCAGGCTGCGGGGCCACTGCGACGGGGGTGGCGGGGGAGGAGGCGGGGGCGGGCCCGGTCCAGCGTCGGCGCCGAGAAATCGGAGGGCCTGCCGGGGCGGGAGGCCCGGGGACGCGAGCGATTAGGGAGGTTTCTGCCGCAGGGGCGTGGGGTGGGGGAGCGGGCAGCCTCTCCAGGGCCGAAGCGGGGGCGAGGCGATGCGGTTGGGGCCGAGCAGGACGGCGAGCCGGGTGGCAGCGTCGACCCCTCCCCAGGTAGGCTGCGGTACCAGCCCTGAACCTGTTGCCCGAAGGTCCTCAGCCTACATCCCTTTCTGGCAATTCTGCTTCCATTTCAGATGTCACCTGCCTCCTGTGCGTTTCTCACCTCTTATAATAAGAACCGTTTGTTAGCCCTAATCCTCCTTAAATGCAAATGACTTGGTGAGATGTGCGGAGTTTTTCTTCGCTCCCTGCAACTTGTTCTGAAGTTGTAAATTGATTTTAGACGCTGAGCTTTTTATTCGGATTGAATCTCTGGGGATGGGAAGGAAACAAGTCTGTAAATATTTTCTATTTTAGGAAGCCAGTGATTAGAGTAGCAGCCTTTGAATAACTATTGACAGAATGGCCCAAGGGTGATTGAAGTTTCTATTTTAGCTACGTCAGTGTGTGATTTTTTTTCTCCCCATTTTTTTCGACGTCGTTTTCAGTTGTGGTTTATTTTCCTAGATAAAACTTTACCTTAGGAATGCGTCTTTAGTTGGGTCTTTTCTGTTTTGTTTTGTTTTGCTTAAAAAAAATTCTGGGTTAAGATCTAGTGCTTATCTTTAATAAGGAGAGACTGAAACTTCATAGAGTCATGAAATTTTAGAATTGGAAGAGACCTTAAAGAAAATTGAGTCTGATGTCTTTGTTTTGCAGTTGAAGATACTGAGGTCCTGAGGGTCAAATGACCTACCCAAGGTGACACAGCTAAATTGTAGGTGGAGCCACATCTAATACCCAGGTCTTAGATTCCCCTAGTTGTGTGATTTTTCCACTTCTCACTTCAAGACTTGTAAGTGTTTAGGCATACTCTTGACGTTAAGAATTATTTTTAAATGAAATTCACTGGGTACACAATGTGGAAGGTATCTTACCCAGTAAAGACAAACACATCTACAATGAAAGTTATATATAATTGTTTCAGAGCTACACCAGATTATGTCATTGAGTGTGTTAGTTGAGTTTTAACTGTTATCATTGTACCATGTAACATCTAAGTTATTGCCACTGCCTTAGATCAAATATTTGTTAGGTGAATTCTGTTTTCTGATCTGGTAGATATGGAAAGTGAATGTTATTAGGGTTTGCAGTAACAGAAAGTACTCGGGAAGTTGTAAAAGACTGTATGGAAAGATGTTGATGTTGATATTGAAAGAAACTATATGGTAAAATTGAAAATTAGCACTAGAGTAAGATAGTGGATAAAGAGTATTCAGTGAAGGGATTCAAGAAGTTTCCAGATGACTTTGCACTTAAATTTTTATATTTTTTGAAAAACGGATTCTATGTGAAAAGCTATGGAAATGTGTCTGCCTATAAACCTCTTGACATGATTTTTATTCCATTCTTTCACTATTTTATGGAGTTGTGAATCATAAAATCCGAGGGTTTTTCGGAGCATTGTAAAACATAAATAATCAAGAAAATTAATCCATAAATAGAAATACCAAATTTTGACATTAATAAGACAAATATTTGGTGATGTATAGCTGCTTTTGCAGATTTTCTCTTCATATTCTGTTGCTTAGAAGGTATGTGATTAGACATGTGGCATATGAATGACAGGTACCTAAGGTTAAATTCTGTGGAAAAGATGCACAATCACACATCGATTTGGGGGTTTGTATTACCATCCAAAAGAGATGATTAATCCTGGTTATGGAGATGGATTCTTGATGAAGATGTATTAGGCCAAGGAGAATAAAGAAACATTTGAGCTAATCCTGGGAAGTGATCTCACTGGTTAAGAAGGAGGAACCCCTCTTGAACATAGATGCTAGGTAAAAGAGCAGTTAAATGTTGAAAACATAGTAACTCTCGAGCCTTTGATTATCTGAGGGACTGGCCATTTTCAAATTAAGGACAGATGCATCACATAGTATTTTTTATCTCCTTGGCATTATTCTTTCTACTTAAATTTTAAACTGGTTTCTCCAGTGCCTTGGAGAAAGAATGGCTTATCAAAAATAGGTTGGAAAAAATACTTGGATTTTATCCTTTGCCAGTCCATTTGCATGGGGAAAGAAATGAGGCAGTTAACTAAAATTAAGCCAAAATTCATTTCTAGGTTCGGAAGTTGAAAAGGGTACTTACATATTCGGTCATAATTAAGCTTTGTAAATATGTGGATTGCCTTTGTCTATCAGGCAAGAAGGTCTTTCTTTCTTTCTTTCTTTCTTTCTTTCTTTCTTTCTTTCTTTCTTTCTTTCTTTCTATTTTAATTCCTGTTTGGTAAAATACAGTGTTATATTAGTTTCAGGTGTACAAGGAAGGCATTTCTTGCTTGAACTTTATTTTGGGCCTCTCTTTATTGCTCTGGGGGTTTTGTATATGCCCTCTTTGGGGGCCTCTTCCTGAGAATGTATATTTCTGCAATGGCCCTTGTTAGGTAGATGGAGATCTTGTTGGTCCTCACTAGGAAGCTTACATAAAGGGAGAAAGTCCACTGTTTTCACACACAGTTAAGTTACTGAACTAAGGTTACAGTTGAGAAATTATTTTCTCCAGGTCATACTTATCAGATCATTCTTCTCTTAGAAAACATTTATGTACCTTTTATATGATTCTTAGGATTCAGATCATAAAGATGGATCTTCTGTTTGTATTTGTGAAGGCATTCCTTTAAGTCCACAGTTTGTTATTAATATTAGGATAGTGGTTAGACAAGGAAACCCACTTCTATTGTTCTGTGGCATATTAGGTCACCGAGGACAGAGGAAGCTTTTTAGCAGTTCCAGATAAAGGAGCTCACGGAAGTCTGTGAAGCCGGTGGGACTCAGCTACTTATTAAACAGCAGCTTGTGAAACCGGGGCTCTGGTTTTAGGTTAAACAAACAGACTTGGATCTTGAAAAAGATTCTGCAGTAAAGGAAGTGCTTTCTAAAAGTGTGAATTTTTGTGTTTATTTCAATAGCTTCTGGGAAATAAAAATGATTTTTAACAGACTTCCCATGCAGATGATTTCATGATTTCTGGCTGTAAGGCCTGAAATTTGATTTCGGTCAGCAATGTTGTGGTTGCTCTTAGTCGGTAGTGTTTAGGGGTTAACTAAATATGTTCATTTGCACAGTAATAGGAAGTCTGTAGAAAAGTCTTGTTGCTGATCAGCACTGAAGTTATCAAATCCCTACACTTTTGCTGATATCAATGTGCTGACTCTTCATGCAATTCTCCTAAAATTTAGAGTCCTTGGGCTTGCTGTGTCACTTGGATAGCAGCTGTATATATCATAAAAAAGACTTTGTAATGAAAATGAAATTTATTGTAAGGGGTGGCCAGGGTTCTGCAACAAATGAGTCCTCAAAAAATCCTTGTAGGTGGATGTATCAAAAGAAGCCAACCTTTCAGTCCCGTTAAGAAGGAAAGTTGTGAACCAGTCACGGGAGTGAGTATTCTGGACAGAGCTTGGACTTTGGAGTCTGTCTGTGGCGGAGGCCTCCCCTTGCCACTTCAATAGTATTGAGACCTTGGGCCAGTTACTTGACCTCTCCAAGCTTCACAGAACTCAGCTCAGAAAAAGAATGGTGATATTTTCCCTAAGGGTTGTGGGAAGGTGAGGAGATCATGTCATGTATGCCATGCCTGCTATGTTAGGCTTCTTCATTGCTTCAGATTTCCTTGTAAAATTGGTGGGTTACCATGGAATCGACTAATGGTGAGTGGTATAGTTCATAGAAGAAACTCAAAGGTAGCTGCTTATCATGGCATGCCTAAAATTTACTGGATTTAAAAACCTTTGTTACTTAAAATAACTTGTTATATGATGGGTGAAGAGGAGATCCTTCCCAGAGAAATCTGGCTTATTTAAGGATAATGCATAGGCTGGTATTGTTACTTCTTGAAATTCATAATGTTGAGGAATTGTGCTAGAAATTTTTAGGATGATCTGGATTAGTCCACTTTTATGTAATAAACCTGTTTTTAAATGTCAAGATTATTAAAGCTCTTGCATGTGAACATTTTCTGGTTTTAATGTACTTAAAGGAACTACAAGCAATGTAGGTCTAGTTGATCTCAAACAAAAACTGTACTTGAATAAAGCATCCCTGAAAACAGCCTGCTAAACTGGGCCCTTAGAAAGTATCATTTGGAGGGATGAATATGACTGAATTGCTTCCTCTCTTTCTTTTAAAGCCATATATTTTTGTAGTCTTCTAGCTGTGCCTTACTCTTCTTTAAAGGTTTATTTATTTTATTTTATTATTATTTTTAAGTCTAAGTAATTTCCACACTCAACGTGGGGCTCAAACCCACATTAAGATCAAGAGGCGCAAGCTCCTCTGACTGAGCCAGCCAGGCGCCCCTTAAGAGGTTTGTTTATTATTACTCAGGCATGAGGAAAGGAGTATTAGAAAGAGGAAAAGGTGTACAGATGCCCCTGGTCTAAAACAGACTGCTATCTAGGGTCTTTTCTGAATTTGATTTTCAACTTTTCTGTAAATCTTCATATGAAGACAATGTAAGAGAAAGCTGAAGAAATATGGTAAAATCAGTGCGTCAGAGCAAAATATTGGAGTGAAGTATTTTTAAATTGTTAGCAAGTGACTAATTTGGAATGGTGCCTTGGCATTACAGTTATTTGCCACAAAGAACAGGCATATCAGAAAAATAACCTCAGTATTTAAAAAAAAAAAGAAAAAGAAAGAAAAAGGTGTTTTTTTCCCCCAAAGGTTAGCACAATGCGGAGGTTCCAGATTTCATTTGACTTTATTGTGATTCAAATGGGAAAAATGAGAATTGTTGTTGCCAAATGCCTCAGGTACCCGAAACCATAGCATGGGGAGCACCTCTCATTCTCCCTGGCCCATCTGGGGCTAAGCCAGTGCTCTGCTGCTCTTCCCCCCACTACAAAAGAGTGACTCTGTACTCTTCTATCCTCCTGGGGCTTGGAGAATGGTGATGGCACACCTTTTATATTTGACAGTTTGGCAGATTTTGCGTTTCATCATATGTGTTTGTTTATAAGGCCTCAATTATCATCAAGTCAGATGGGCACACCAAGACTATGTGCCATGGCGGGCTAGGGTAGACCCTGGCCTCCGGCATCTGACTGTAGTTTGGGAAGCATTGGTCAGGCCCAATTGATGCAACCAGATTTCTGCTATAGGGCATCTGGGGTCCCTGCCTCCCCTCTCCACCTTTGTGGCACTTTAAGAGCGAAATTAATCTGCTTCTTATTTGTAAATTATCTTCAGCTCTCCATATAGTCTCCATGTGTTGTCTGGCTCTTCCAACACATATGTGCTGTTGTCAGTTTCTTTCTGTTCTTTTCACCTCTTTGCAGCCCCAGCCTCCCTACCAAGAACTTTCTTCTTGCCCAGATCCTAGAGATCCCCTCCCCCAATGAACTCCTACTAGAGTGTTTGCTTGTAGAACTAGAGGTTCTGTAAGGTGTGGGATGAAAACATTGGAGCCTCAGTTTTTATTTGTTTTCATTCTGTTCTTTAAACATTTTGACTTATGTGACTTTTTAAGGTACAGAATATACTGGCACACTAACATTATGCTTTGTAAATCAGTGTGCATGAAATGGAAGGAATGCAAAGAAAATTTACTGATGGGCTCTGATTTAGAAAAGGTTTGGATTGGCTGTACCAGTCTACCATTTGCATTTAGCAAATACCACTGGTTTCTTTAAGCCTCGTCCCTTCACCGGACTGCAAGGACTGTGTCCTATATCCTATTTCTGGTGTTTGCATGATATCTCACAGGTTGTGGACACTCAGGCAAAGTTTGTGGGGTGAGGATGGTACCAGAGAACGAAGTTCACAGACCAGTACTCCAGAGAGTGTGTGAGCTAAAAGGAGAGGATATAAGTTTGGAGCCTCTCATTCTCTTGCAAACTTCGCTTTTTTATCCAGCCATAGGCCATTGCCTGGGCTTTATAGTTGATTGATTGATTGACTGATTGATTTAAAGATTTTATTTATTTATCATGAGAGACACAGAAAGGAGGCAGAGACACAGGCAGAGAAGCAGGCTCCATGCAGGGATCCCGACGTGGGACCCGATCCCGGGTCTCCAGGATCATGCCCCGGGCTGAAGGCGGCGCTAAACCGCTGAGCCACCCCCCCACCCCCCCACCCCCACCCCCGGCTGCCCTAGTTGTCTTATTTTTAATAATAAACCTTCTCTTTTAGGACACTTTTAGATTTACAGAAAAATTGCAAAGATAGTACAAAGAGTTCCTGCATATCCATTACCCAATTTTCCCTCTTAACATCTTACATTTGTGTGGTAAGGAGCCAATACTAATTAATACATCATTATTAACTGAAGTCCTACTTCATTCATATTTTTAAAAATATTTTATTTATTCATGAGAGACACACAGAGAGAGGCAGAGACACAGGCAGAGGGAAAAGCAAGGCTCCATGCAGGGAGCCCGATGTGGGACCCAATCCTGGGACACCAGGATCATGCCCTGACCTGAAAGCACTCAGCTGCTGAGCCACCCAGGCATCCCTTCATTCATATTTCTTTAACGTTTCCTTAGTGTCCTTTTTCTGTTCCAGGATACTACATTGGATTTAGTTGGCACATCCCCTTAGGCTCCTTTGCTGTGTTCCCCTTTTTTAAATGATCTTGACAGTTCTTGAGGAGTTTGATGTTCTTCTCATTGATTAGGCTGGGGTCCTATGTTTCTGGAAGGAAGACCACAGAGGCAAAGTGCCAGTCTAATCACATATCATGTCAGGAGTACATGCTTTCAACATGACTGGTTTGGCAGCTTTCTCTATTGTAAAGTTTCTTTTTCTTTCCTCCTCCATGGTACATATAGCCCACATTTAAGAGGTGGTGAGTTATGCTCCACTTCCTGGCCAAGTACCTATATATTTTATATGGTATTCTTTGGTATGGGAGATTTAACTCATCTTCCTCATTAATTTTCTTACTCAATTATTTATATTAGAGTGGGCACATAGATATTGATTTTACATTTGGGGTTATAATCCAATATCATCTTATTTATTTTCCTGCTCAGAGTGTACCAGCTTTGGCCACTGGAGCTCCTTCACTTGGCTCTGGTACCATCACCCCCCACTCCCACCTTTAAAAAAATTTTTTTTTTCATGTTCTTTCTTTCTGGCACTGAAGAAGCTATAGGCTCATTTTATATTTTTTCCTGTCCAGTCCTAGAATGAGCCATTTATCCAGGCTGGTTTCTTTTTTTGGAGAATGGCATTAGAAACCAAGATGTGGGCCCTGGATTTATTCACTGCTACTGGGGCATGTATAATGGGGTTTTGATCCTCTGCTTCCTATACCTAATCTTATGTGTTGGGAAGAAGAGAGAGAGTAAAAGAGATTTTGGAAGGACGAAGGACCTTAGGAGCAAATGACTTAGCAAGGCCCTGGCGATGTTTTCTGTCACTTGACTACCTATTAACCAACTATAAGCATTGCCATAAGTACTCTACATCCCATGTTTGTGATAGAATGATGTTGACAGGATGTTATTTTTATTTTTAGAGCAATAGGTATTTGAAAAATAGATGTGATTTATTCTCTCAAAAAGCAGCCTAGTCTCTGAGAATATGAGGGAAACCTCTTAGGCTTAAGAATTTAATTAGGATTATTTTAGGGGGTCTGTCAGCTTTGGCAGTTGTTGAATTGTAGGTAACTCCTTTAATTGGTAATTTTTTAATTGGTAAAAGTTTACAGGGAGCTTTGGACTTGTTTTTTTTTTTTTTATGGTGAAAAAATTTATATTTAGATTTATAGCCGGCTGGACTCAGTTTAGATGATCCCAATTTTGTTGGCAACATCCAAAGCATCATAGTCAGGAGCCAGTCGAACATATGCTTTCTTCTCTCCATCAGGCCTGATCAAGGTGTTGACCTTGGCCACATCAATGTCATAGAGCTTCTTCACAGCCTGTTTGATCTGGTGCTTATTGGCCTTGACATCCACAATGAACACAAGTGTGTTGTTGTCTTCTATTTTCTTCATGGCTGACTCAGTAGTTAAGGGGAACTTGATGATGGCATAGTGATCAAGCTTGTTTCTCCTGGGGGCGCTCTTTCGAGGATATTTCGGCTGCCTTCGGAGACGCAGGGTCTTGGGTCGTCGGAATGTAGGTGACGTGCGGATCTTCTTTTTTTTGTGACTGTGCACGCCTTTCAGCACCGCTTTCTTAGCTTTCAAAGCCTTTGCTTTGGCTTCGGCTTTGGGAGGGGCAGGGGCTTCCTTCTTCGCCTTCGGTGCCATCTTCGTGAAAGGGTGGACTTGTTTTGATCATTTTACAGAGCTCTTCATTTTTTTTTTTTTCACTTTTAGTTTTGGGTAATTTCAAACATTTTCAAAAGTAAATGATCTTAACGTACCCATCACCCAGCATCAACAATTTTTAATTTATGATGAATCTTGTTCACCTGTGTGCTTCCTACTAGCTCGGCCACTCCCTTGCTTTGCTATAAATGCCATGGTACCCATTGAGCTGTAAATGTTTCAGGAAGAAGTGAAGATGTTTTTATAAAATGGTACACTTGCATGAAGATCGCTGAGGTATTTGTAGAAATGCAGATTTTTGGACCACAAACCAACTGAATCAATTCTGGAGGTTGGCCTGGGAATCTGCCTTTATAATACATTTTTGGTGATTTCTCTGCCCCCACAACATAAATATTTTATCTTCTACTAGAGATAAGATAAAATCAATTACTTGGGGGAAATCCGTTGACTTGGGTAACTAGTGAGACTCAAGGAAGGAAGAACAATTTAAATTTTAAAAATTAATGTCAGGGATCCCTGGGTGGCGCAGCGGTTTGGCGCCTGCCTTTGGCCCAGGGCGCGATCCTGGAGACCCGGGATCGAATCCCACATCGGGCTCCCGGTGCATGGAGCCTGCTTCTCCCTCTGCCTGTGTCTCTGCCTCTCTCTCTCTCACTGTGTGCCTATCATAAAAAAAAAAAAAAAAAAATTAATGTCAACACCTAAATTCTGGAGAGATTTATACTCCTGACCACGGTATGTGGATATCATTCTGAGGAATCTTCCTGTGAAAAGTAGGTATGCAATAACCACAAAGGAATTTTTTTTTTTAAGATTTTATTTATTTATTCATGAGAGACACACACAGAGAGAGAGGCAGAGGGAGAAGCAGGCTCCACGCAGGGAGCCTGATGCAGGACCCGATTCCGGCACCCCAGGATCACGCCCTGGGCTGAAGGCAGGAGGAGCTAAACTGCTGAGCCACCCAGGGATCCCCAACCACAAATTTAAATACTGCAGGGCAGAACAGTCACAGCTCTAAATGCCCCCCCCCTTTTTTTAAATTTTAGCTCTTTCTCTGAAAGTCAGTATAAATAACAACTTCTTTATATTTTATAAATATCCTATATAAATAATCAGCAAAAACTTTGAGCTGATAACCTGACAGTCAGATGCCAGTGTTATGAGCTGAGAGCCTCATGGTGTAAACGTGCCAGCCCTGGACTGCCCAGGGTTTTGCCCACTGGAGCTCAGATTTAGCAAGGAAATTAAGCTAGAGCAGGCATTAGTAACCCAGTGGCATTCCTGATTCCCCAGGTGAGACATGCACGCTAGTGTGTGAGAGCCCTGGATTCGTGACCTATTCAGTAACTTTCAGAGCTGTTTCTTTCCAGGATAATATCATGTCATTAATGTCTTGCTCTCAAAAAGTTTATTTTTCTAAGCTAGTTTATTTTAAAATAGTCTGGGATTTGTAGCCTATTTCATATTTTTCAACAAGTACTTTCTTTTTAGCCAGTTGATATATTTTTGTATATTTGCTGTGGATGTATTGGTATGTACAAAATAGTCTTATGATGAGCTAAAGAAAGTACACCATTTAATCTCTGAAACAGCTACATTGTAATGATTGTATAATCAGTCCAATTTGATTAAGAACATCCTGGGCTCACAAGCTAGTACAGATAATTTAGGACTGTTGTTTTTGGCAACATCTGTATGGCTTGGATGGGAGAAAAAAAATTGAGTTACAAGCATTTATGATAGTGATTTTTGAGAGGGAAGTTGCTTTTATCCAAGGTAAAAACACTATTATTTAATTTTTTTAGAGTTTATGATTTTTTTCCTCCTTAAGGCCCATGTTCAGAGTCCATCCTGAAAACATCTTTTTTTCCTTGTTTGCTTTACTGCCCAGGAGTTTGACATGATGACACTGCAACCTTTAATTATAGGAAGTAAATCTCAAAGGCATCGTGGACTTATTCGAAGGTTGAGTAGAATGAGTGTGCAATCATTTTGCACATTTATAGTAGCTACTTTAACCAGTTTGCAATTGTGAAATTTTGTAGTTCAGCATTTTTATTGCAAAACCAGAGCCTTGTAGTCTTTTGGTTGGTTGCCTCTCAGATGAGCCACTGAATTTAAGTTGAAAGTCTTTTTAAGTATTTTTCACATTGCAATTTCTTCTCCAAACCCCTGATAAATTCAGCCTGTGCTCCTTTCATAAGGAAAGAAATTCCTCTTCCTGGTTCCACCTGGCAGTGTGCCTGTGAGGACTGTTCTCTGTGTCAGCCGTAACGGTTACTTTCCAAGGATCTAGCCTGCCAGTCACACAGTGCAGAGCCCCACTTGACTTTGGCTTCAGACTATTATTAAAACACAACACCAGGACACTGATTGCTAGTGAGGCATAGAAGAGTAACAAACTTACCAAAATAGTCCCCTGGGAACACTCCACTGAGGCCTGCTACCTGGGTGCAACCCAGAAGTCTGTCGTTTAACTTCATTTTCTTAAGAAAAATAAAAAGTACTTTAGTAAAAGATCTGATTTCTGGTATTAACTGTACAGGTACTTGGTAGACTCATAAAATTTTGGAATTATATATATATATATATATATATATATATTTTTTTTTTTTTTTTTTTTTAAATTTTGGAATTATAAATCCTCGTGTAGAGTTTTAAAGCTAGCGTGCTGGCTCATAGGTGAAGGCACTGAGGCCCAGAGAAGTTCGATAGCAAGTTTGAACCTGTGTTGCCAGTCAGTGGCAGACCTGATTGCAGTAAGAGGGCCCTTCACAGCCAGGTACCCCCTGTGCCCCACCCATTCACCAAGTGCACTGCTTCCTCCCCTCAGAACACTTTCATTTGGGTGATGCATACATGTACACACAGAGGCTAGTCCCGATCATTTCTCCTCTGGATCAGTCTTTTAAAATTTATTTATTTGAGAGAGCACAAGCGGGAGGGGCAGAGGGAGAGAGAGAGAGAATCTTAAGCAGTCTCCACACTGAGTGCAGAGCTGGACATGGGGCTCGATCCCACCACCCCAAGACCATGACTTGCACAAAAATCAAGAGTCAGTCACTCAACCGACTGAGCCAACCAGGCGCCCCTATTTATTTCTATTTATTATCTGAAAGTACAGACATGAATTTTTTTTAAAGATTTTATTTATTTGAGAGAGCTTGCCAGTGAGGGGAGGGATAAAGGGACAGGGAGAGTGAATCCCAGGCAGACTCTGCATTGAGCACGAGCCTGACACAGAGCTATATCCCATGACTCTGAGGTCATGACCTGAGCCAAAATCAAGAGTCGGTCATTCAGCTGACTGAGCCACCCAAGTGCCCTGGAGATGAAATTTAAATGTAGTTGTCGTATAGTTGATTCTTAAAGTACTAAAGATAATTACTTACTGAAAATTAGGAAGCTAAAGTGAAGACTTCTATAAAGAGGCTCAAAACCCACATTCATGTTTAACTGTTTTAAAAATTTTATTTATTTTTTATTTTTTATTTTTTAAAAGATTTTATTTATTTATTCATGAGAGACAGAGAGAGAGAGAGGCAGAGACACAGGCAGAGGGAGAAACAGGCTCCATGCAGGGAGCCCGACGTGGGACCCGATCCGGGGTCTCCAGGATCACGCCCTGGGCTGAAGGCAGGCGCTAAACCGCTGAGCCACCAGGGCTGCCCTGTTTTAAAAATTTTATAAGAAAAACAGTTTAGGGGCACCTGGGTGGCTCAGTCAGTTAAGTGTCTGCCTTCTGCTCAGGTCATGATCTTGGGGTCCTGGAATCCAGCCCTGTATCAGGCTCCCTGCTCTCTGGGGAATCTGCTTCTCCTTCTCCCTCTGCCCTTCCCCCCCGCCCCCCATGCTTGCTCTCTCTCAAATAAAATTTTTTTAAAAATTAGTTTTAGTTTCTACCTATGAGATGAAGTTGTACTGTTTAAAGGTGATAAAAATATTTCTGACTTTTAGGCAATGTAATCATAAACTTGTAAACATGAAAAGTTCTTCAAACATGAATTTGTATGCTTTTGTGGAGGAATGAACCCTTGTTAGAATTTGCTAAGTGCTGCAGATCCCAAGAATAATGCTCATTGGCAGGTATTTTGTGTATATTTTTAAGATTCACAGATAGGTATTGAGAAACGTATGTGGAGTTGTAGACAAGTGTCACTTTCTCTTTTTTTCTCAACTCTTTAAGACTACCTTCCTAATTTATGCCTTACATCCCATCCTTTTCTAGCCCTGGCTTCCTTTCAGGGCTTAGTCATCAGGGACATCCTTCTCTGTCACCTGTGTTTTCTCCTGGACCCCTTCTTTCAGTTAACATACAATAGAACAACTTTATATATGTACATATATTATATATATATAAATTCCATTATGTGCTAAACTGCTGAGCCACCTGGGCTGCCCAGTTTCTTGATTTTAAAACAGGGCTAATAGGGCAGCCCCGGTGGTGCAGTGGTTTAGCTCCGCCTGCAGCCCAGGGCGTGATCCTGGAGTCCCATGTCAGGCTCTCTGCATGGAGCCTGTTTCTCCCTCTGCCTGTGTCTCTGCCTCTCTCTCTCTCTCTCTGCATCTCTATGAATAAATAAATAAAAAATCTTTAAAAAAATAATAAAACAGGGCTAATAATAGTCCCTACCTCAAAGGCTTGTTGTGGGTTTGGGTGAGTATGGAATAGTGCCTGGCATGTAGTAAGTGCCATTTAAGTATCAACTTTTTATAACCACCTGGGCCAAATCACCATCATTTCTTGGGTTAATTGTCATATCAGAAATGTATTCCCTGGTCACTTTATATAAAATAATGAATCTTTCCCATCTACTGTTTAATTTTCCCACATTGCTTATCACTGTCTGAGGTGCTGTATATTTATTTACCTTATTGTCTGTCTCCCTCCACGAGAATGTAAACTGTGAGTGTGGGATCTTCTAGATTCCCAGAATATAGCAGATGCTTAGTCTGCCCTATGGAAGATGCTTAGTAAACATTTGTTGAATGAAGGATGTGTGGGGTGGGACTTGCTGACTCGTGGACTTCACAGTAGGGTGATGGAACAGCTGTGTGGCTAGAAGACACCCCACCCCTATAGCTCTTTTAGTTATCTATAGATCTTTTATCTTAGGCTGGACACTTGAGTGTCTGGAGGCACCTGGATATATTGGGTTAAATTATCATTGGGTTTATTTTTCTATATATAAAGATGTATCAGTGAAGCATTATCAGGTAGGAAACCGTAGATCATCTTGCCTGCATGTATTATAGACACTTGTCAAGGTCAGTATCATTAGCAGTTCTGACTTTATTACAAAGATCATACTTAAAAAATAAAACTTTATTATGGAGAATTTTGAACATGCATAGAAGTAGACAGAAGAGTAGAATGAATCCTCTGTACATATCCCTAAGTCCCAACCATGCCTATGGCCAGTCCAGCTACATCCATCACAATTCTGCTTCCTCTCTGAAGAAAGAACTTTCAAAGACATATTGCCTAAGAATACATTTCAGTTGTATTAGCAGGAATTTCAGTTAGATCTTAGGAAGCTAGAAAATTTCAGAGACCATAGACTCTATATAAAGGCCTTGTAGGAAATTAAATATATATAATATATATTATATATATTTAATATATATAAAATTAAAATTAAATATATATAATATATAATATATATATAATATATAAATAAAGGAAAAAGGTAGACATGTTTTTCTAGAGTATTGAAGGTCTACCCTCCCTGGGAAGTAAGGAGCAGACATTTAGGTCATTTCTCCCATCCTCTGGGTCCTATTGTGCAGAAATTGTGCTGGCTTAGTGTTGTGAATCCAGTACTGCCTTTGATTTACCTGTACATTTCTACAGATTTCAACAGGAAGTCATATGGAAAGACAGAATGTCCTTTCCCCTAGATGTTAGTGGGACACTGAAGTGACCAGTTATGGAGGAAGAAGCCCTGGGAAACTGGCCACGAATTTCTACTTCTGGGACCAGATGCTGCCTCTTCCTGAGCTGGCTTCCTGAACTACAGGAAGATCATGATTCAGAGCTGTTACAAACATCTGAGTACTGTCGATTATTCCACAACCTAACTATGCCATTGACTTCATTAAGATTCATAAGATATTATCCCTGCCGTTGTTTTCCCATGGGGTAAGGACACAGCAATCTGATAGAAGTCATGGAAATCTGACATTCCTTTGGCCCAACTGTTATGTTAGAGGAACTCTTCTGTGGTAGTCTCCATCCTAGTTAGTGTTTTCTAAATTGGAATGAAATGAACCTTTGATAGCAGTTCGATGGAAAAGGCTGAGATGAAAGCAACTTCATATAAAATGATCTCATTCACAGGTATTCCATCAGCACTCAAATTACATAACCTTTCCACAAGTACTAGAGAACAGTTGGGTTGGCTGACCTTGAAATCATTTTTGAACAGAAAGAACACTTCACTGTGATTAGCACACGGTGCAGTTTGTTTTTCTAGGCTGTTGATATTCTGGCTTAGGGGTCTTTGTGGAATCTTTGATTCATCAACTAGATCATCAATGCACTATTTACTGTTCTGTGTGGTTGGGCGTATTTGGTGCTATGCTTCATTTTCTTTTTCTAAAATTAAAATATGTTAGGGACGTTCTAGATTATTTAATGTTATAAATAGATGTATTGTTACACTAAGGCAAGGAAAACATTTAGTGACTTAAGATTCTGTGCACAGGAAAGCTTTATGATCTATCATAAGGGTTTGTAATTTCGAGGTGTTAAGTAGAAATGCATGATGTGCAATGATTTTCTGAAATTTTTCCCCCCAAGTAGTATGATGATGATTCATTTTACTAGGACTCCAGGATGTGAAGCTACTTGTCAGGATATTGGAAAAGGTCCAATTATTAGTCCTATCCTTGCAGGAAAAAAGAGAAAAAAAAAGCCAAAACTTTGTATTTAGAAGTGGACTTTATGTCAGGACCAGTTTGGAAGATCTCTAGTCCTTAGCTTCTGTGAGCCGTACAGAGTTCCCCTTGTCTAGTCAGCCCAGTGGCCACCGGTTTTCATCTTTAAGTAGACACAGAAATCTCTTATGTGAATTTCCAGAGGCCAGAAGTTAAAGAAGAGAGAACATGGGAGGGTGACATCCACATCTGACACTTGTCTCACTGGTCCTTTCCATTCCCAAGTCACTGCATCCTGGGAAACCAGAGAGGAAGGCAGTGCATACTTGTCCCAGGTCCTGCCCAAGATGGATCCCTCACCAGGGGAGATGGTGTTCCTGAATTATCAACTGTGTACAGCATTACAGGCCAAATTAAATCCCTGTCTAAACCAACACCCGCCTCCCCCAGTCCCTCAGAAGATGATGGTATTTGGAGACGAGGTCTTTAAAGAAGTGAATATGTTAAAATGAGGCTATTAGCTTCTTGGTTCCTAATCCAGTATGACTGGTGTCCTTATAAGAGGAAGTTTGAAAATACAAAGAGATCAGGGATGTGCAAAAAGCAGAAAGACCACGTGAAGGCACGATGAGAAGACAGCTGTCCTCTGTAAACCAAGGAGAAAGGCCTCTGAAGGAACTAACCCTGCCACACCTTGATCCTGGGTTTCCAGCCTTCAGAACTGTGAGACATTGGATTTCTGTTGTTTTAGTCACTGGTGTGTGGTGAACTGTTGGGGCAGGCTTAACAGATGAGTATGCAGCATCTAGACTGAAGCAAATTCAGCGCCTCTTAACCAGTGTCACGGTGGAGCTCCACTTGTGCGCTGGACTTTCCCCTCAGTCCAGGGCTGGGCTCCTTAGGGAGAGGGCACCTTTGAGTTCCTCCCTTTCAGGCAGAGCAAACCTGCTCCGACAGCTTCCAGTGAGATGCAGCTCTGTGGAGAACACAGGTGTGAATAAATACTCATTATCAGAGGAGAACATAAGTTGGGAAGGTCCACTTTTTGAGAATACTTATGTTTTAAAGAAATCAACTAAGTAGTAGTTACACTACTAAACGTGAATTGCAAAATGGGTAAAGACTGTAGGAGTTCTCTGCGACCCAGGGAATAAGTGGTAAACTATTACTAGTGGAAAGGGTGACAGCCACCACAATACAGTGTCTGTATGGGTATGATTAGTAATGGGAGGAAAATCTTTGCCAGATAAGAACATAAAATTATTGAAGGAATGCTACTTTTGTAATCTTACTTGTTTGACCCTGAAAACGTAAGTTTCTTCCAGTAACCAGTAGATGACTTACAGATGTCTCCCACCCCCCTCTCTCTTTCTGTCTCTCCTGTTATGTTTATCTTCCCTCCCTTTCTCCAGCCCCTTAGTTGCTGTGTCCCTGATTCTATCCCCTCATCCCCCCTTCTGACTGAATGCCAGGCTCTGTCCTGGGCCCTGGAGTCATTGCTGGAGTCTATAGACTTGGCCACCCCTTTGAGCTTGCAGTCTTGTGGGGAGGACATCTGGGCATTTAAAATACACAGTATGATAAACTTTACGGTGGGCAGTACAGGTGCTTGGAGGCTCCAGAGGCAGGGACTCTAACTTGTGGAACTTTGGGACAGCTTTCCAAGTTGAGATCTTAGTGGTGAGGATGAATGAGTGGAGAATGTGCCAGTGGGAGAGGCTCCTGGTTGGGGAGAATGCAAACTCACAGACTCTGAAGGGGCAGAGGACATTCCTGGAAGGACTGCGAGGAGTTATGGTAGATGGAACTAGATGCACTAGGGAGTTAGGAGTGATGCAAGCCTGGGGTGGGAGGCAGATGGCAGGTAACAATGAGGGACAGTGGGGCTTGTTAAGGAGTGTGAACATAAGGCTAAAGATTGTGGGAAGCCCCAGGACAAAATTTAAGAACTATACAAGGACATAACAGCCTCTCCTCATTCCCCAGACGCCAGGTTTCCCTCTCTGTTGGTAGCCACTGTTGACCAGGAGTAGCACTGTGTACACATTGATCTGATCTGTTTGTTTTTGTTTTTTCTTGTTTTATTTAAACATGTATCATAGAGATGGTTTGAATTGTATCCCCACTCCCCCAAATTCAAACGCTGAAGTCCTAACTCCTGTTACCTTGGAGTGTGACCCTCTTAGGAGAGTGGGTCTTCACCAATGTAATCAAGTTAAAATTAGGTCTTTAGGCCCTAATCCAAAATGACTGTGTCTTTATAACAAGGGGAAATTTGGACATGGAGACAGATCCAGAGGGAAGTCCGTGAGAGGGGATGCAGGGAGAAGATGGCTATCTCCAGAAGGCAGGAGGTGGGCCCTGAGCATATCCTTCCACACAGCCCACAGAAGGGGCCAGATCCACTGACATCTGATGTTGGGCTTGTAGCCTCTGGGATTGGTGAAGCTACCTAGTTTGTGGTACTTGTTACAGCAGCTCTAACAAACTGATACACATTCTTAGAGCAGACAGAAATATAGGTTGTGAATTGTTATAGCTACTCCCCCCCATTTTAAACTTTTTATTTAATGGACATGAAGAAATTATGTAATAAATGGAAAACTTGAAACATACACCTCTGTGCAAGACCAGACAGATGCGACTAAACTGACCTCCCCTGTGGCTTTCACTCAGCTTTTATGAGCTGCTGGCTGTCTTCTGTTGTGCTACCCCCATCACTTTTGCTGCCCTCATACAATTTTGAAGCAAATTCCAGACACCTTTAAATAGGTGTAAAAAGGTGAGGACTATCTGTAAAAAGGTGAGGACTACTTTTAAAAACATAATCACATTTATTATCACTCCTACGAGAAAGAAGTCTTAACTTCCTTAATATGGTCAGTTACCAGTGTTCAGATTTCTAGTTGTCTCAGATGTCAGGATATTTTGAGTTTGAATCATGATTCAAATGACACCTGTGCATTGCAGTCGGTTAGTATGTCTTTTCAAACCTCTTCCAGTCTCTTTTCCATCTCTCCTAATGCAGATTTTCTTCCTTGGTGTTGCTGGTAACCTCTACTTCACCGATCACATTCTTGTGGTGGTTATTTAATATGTTCCAGGATTCTCTTTATTTCCTATGAATTGGTATTTAGATTTAGAGGGTTTGTCAGATACAGGCTTGATATTTTGTTATTATTGTTTGCTTTTGGTTGTACTGTTTAGTAGGTGGTGGTGTTTTTCTGTTGGGAGGCACATCATGTCTGGTTGTCTCTGATATAAATGTCACATTCACGAAATTGTTTTGTTTTTTGAACAACTATTTAAAAATGTAAATACCATTCTTAGATTGCAGGCCATACCCAAACCAACCAGGCAGGATTTCATTTATAGGCCATAGTCTCCCAATCCTTGTTCTGAGGTATATACATACCCATGACATCATAGGAAATATGTAGGTCTTTGTCCCTTTCCTGGCACAGAACTCCTAAAACCCTTGGAATTTCCTGATGAGATAATAGGAGCATCTCTTGTTGTTAATAACAAGCCCCTTTCAGCCATACTTGAATTTATGCTAATGGAGTGATTCTTGGCAGCCCCTCAGTAGCTTCAGGATGGGGAGTGGTAGCCAAAGGATTTGAATATACCACTGGATAACCAAACAGTAAATATGAAGACATTTCTCTATAAAAGCGTATCAGCTAGTGACTGGGGAAGGAATGACAAAATTAAGAGTATCAGCATTTTCAGTCCCTAATGGATTTGCACATACCATCACTTGTTTTTATCTGCGGACCTTAAAATTTTTTTATTTAATCCAAAAATGGATTCACAAGTAACTCTTTAGTTAATTACATATGTGTTCAAGTTCTGAGGGAGGTTCTAGGCAGGGATTTATAATGATTGAATTAATAATCAGGTAGTACTCCTGATTTACTCTGAGTCATTGCCATGAAATTGCATTCTCCAAATTACCTGTCTATAAAACAGATAATATGTACCCACTTCTTAGGGTTTCTCAAGTTTTCTGCTTATTAAATCAGGTGCTAGATATCTATTAAAATGGTTTGAAAACTGTGAAATGAAAACTCACAGAATGGGCTTTGGCAGTGCCAAGTATTTTTTAATCAGTGTCTTGGGGAAGCATACTAACTATTCCAAACCTCTAATTATCTTCATTTTCGGTTTGTAATCCGTAAAGCTGCCTAAAAGTGTGGAGACACTCCTGTGGTCATTGATGTATTTCTTTGGTAGGTGATTGGTCTGCTTTATGCATTTTTGAATGCTGTAGGCTGAGAATGTTGAAGGAAAGCTGTCTTCTTAGTTTCCTGTTTCCAGGGGCCCAGTTTGTAGTTTGAACTGCTGGGGTGTGGGGATTTTAGTTGTCATTCTTCACATCTAGAATTTACTTCCTCTCTGTGGTTTGTGCAAACCCATCTCACCTTCCAGCCTATTCATAGGTGGATTTGATATCTTCATTTTATGGCAGTTTTTCCTTCATTGGTATGTTGAATTTTTTAAAGCACAGTGCTTTGAACTGATAAAAAGAAAAATACAGTAAATAACATACTCTTTTAAAGTGGTACAGCTGTAAAAAAATTTCTCTTGAGCCTACCCAGTGAATTTCTTCTTAGGCGGTAATTTATAGAGGCCTTTCAGTGGCACTGGGGGACCCTGAGGTACGCCTCACCTACGTGGAAGAAATCTGAGTATGAGAAAGCAGATGCCTCTGCAGTGTCTTAACAGAAATAAGTACATTATCAAGGTAGGGCAAAACCCCTCATAACTAGTTATTTTTAACATGAGTCTGACTTTTCATGCCTACCTAATGACTCATAGAAGACAGTTTTATGAACTGGATAATTGAGCTGGCCTTCAGGCAGTGCTCATCAAATTTTACAATAAATAGATAGTATGTGATGATAAAAATTATGGTGAAAAGACAGGAAAAAGTAATTTAATATCTACCTTGTGGAGTTTGGAGGAGAGCACCAGAAGTATGAACTTTTAATGAACAACAGTGGCCTTTGGTTCAAAGTACTTAGGTTAGGCTGTTTTTAAGTATTAAAAGTTAACCTCCTTGAGGCAAAACAATGTGGTATCAAAGGAAGCAATGGGGCATTTGTCCTCAGCACCCCTGAACCCAGAGTCTGGCCCTGCCACTTTCTCACTTTGAGTTTGGGCTTCTCACTGGTCTCATATGTGACGTGGAGCTGGTCAGATTCCCTCAGAGGTCTTGTGATGCTTGAATGGAGTAATACTGTATTTTAACAAATCTCTGATATGATTGACTATGACACACCTTTATTTTTGTGCCATTAAGAAAGAAGGAATACTGCCAGTGTAAACTAGCTTTCTTTTGAGTCTAAGATGCCCCTGACATTTAGGAATGTTAAAATGAGGTTGGACAAAACTGCCTCTTAAAAATCAATAAAATACAGTGTATATGAAAGTGCTTTGCTATCTAAGCCTCAGGAGTCCTATTTAATCATTGTTATATGAGTTAGGGGAATGAAACAAAGTTGTAAGAATAAATACCACTGGGAAGCAGAGGCTCTGCAGGGTGAGAGAGGGTGGTAGCTCCCAGGAGAAAGAGAAGTGCCATTCTTATGGGCCTCTGGTTATAGAGAGGTGGCTCTCAGTGGCTCTCTGCTCAACACTTAGCTTTCTGGGTGTACACAAGTGTCTCGTTGGGGAGTCCTTGTTTTCAGGGACATCTGACTTTGAGAGGAATCACCAAGTTATTTTCTCTGTTCAATAAATGGATTTTTCTATGTTATGGATTTTATTTGTTTAGAACTTGAGTTTTTTTTTTAAGATTTTATTTATTTTAGAGAGAGAGGGAGTACATATGAGTAGAAGGAGGGGCAGAGGGAGAGGGAGAGAGAAAATGTTAAGCAGACTCCATGCCGAATGTGGAGCCCGATGCGGGGCTGTCACCACCCTGAGATGATGACCTGAGCCGAAATCAAGAGTTGGACACTTAACTGACTGAACCACCCAGGCACCCCAGGAACTTGCAGATTCTTAACAACCCTTGGTTAACTCTTACTTTCTTAAGAGCTGACTTGAGCAAGGCTTCAGCTGGCCTGATCCCTGCTTGTAACAGCATGAATTTCAGCATTGTCCTTTCCCAGAGGAACCTCTTGTAATTGGAAAGGAATTTAGTCCTGTTTGCTGTTGATTTCAGACTTCTCTACTCTTCACTAAGGTCATTTATATTTAAGAACATATTTGGTTTCAGCTCAGTTCATGGTCTCAGGATTGTGAGATTGGGCCCCACATCAGGCTCCATGCTCAGCATAGGGTCTATGTGAGATTCTTTCTCCCTCTCCCTATATCCCTCCCACTCATGTTTTTTTTTTCTCTCTCTCTCAAATAAATAAATAAATCTTAAAAAAAAAATGGTTTTTTTTTTTCCACATAGGAGTTTGGGTTAGTTCTTATTTTCTTCAGGTTCTGTAGTTTCACTTCAAGAAAACAGTGACCTCATTCCTTAACTTATCTCCATGCTTCCCCTCAGTGTACCGAACGTTGAGCTTACATGTTATATGTCAGTTACATCTCAAAAATGCAAGCAGCATAGAGTCATTTATTTCTTAGTCAAACACCACTAGGTGAGACAAAGCAATTCACCCTAAGAAAGAAAAGCTTCAGAATAGCCCTAGCAAATAAGATGTTTTACAAACAACTCTTTGCTGAAAGGAAAAATTGCATTTTGTTTTGAAAAACACAGGATCCCTGGGTGGCTCGGCGGTTTCACGCCTGCCTTTGGCCCAGGGTGCGATCCTGGAGTCCCGGGATTGAGTCCCGTGTCGGGCTCCCGGCGTGGAGCCTGCTTCTCCCTCTGCCTGTGTCTCTGCCTCTCTCTCTGTGTCTATCGTGAATAAATAAAAATAAATCTTAAAACAAAACAAAAAAACACCCCTTTAAAAATATAAAAATTTAAAAATATAAAACTCATTCTAAGTTGGGGTCTCCCTTTCCCCTCCCATGCCAAAAACAGGCCACAGGCTGTAGTTTGCAGCCCCGTGCTCTGGTAGAAAGCTTCTTACTCTGACCAAGGCTCCTTGAAGAAGTGGCTGGTTCTAAAGCTGGAGCAGGGAGAACAGAAGAAAAGCCTAGAGCTTCTGGTTGTGCCAGAAAATAAGGAAGTGTTGGAGAAGGAAAAGATGGGGCATGTCCAAAAGATCCAGTAGTCAACTTGAGAGAGCTGCCAGGGGCCAAAGCTGGAACAATTTGAGCTATAAAATAATTTTAATAATGGATTGTAACCCAAAGAATATAAAATAAATGTCTATGAGTCCATAACTAAATAAATGACCAGATAAATAATTCAGGGAGAAGGGACAAATCTTCCTTATAGAAGAACTTCAAGTAATAAACGTAGAAGGACTGAGGGAGATAGAAGATCGCCATTAGAACATCATAGTGGTAATTACTGCAGATAGGACACAGTGACAAATGTGAAAATAACTGTGCCAGACTTTAGAGAGACATGGGATATTTGCACAGCCTCAAAGTGTCTTCCAAATATGAATTACTGTAACATTATTAACATATGTCTATAGATTCTGTAGTATTCCTCCTTCCAGGGAGTACAGCATAAAACGTCCCTGCAAGTGTGAACTGGACTTTGTGACCCACTCTTAAGGGATCTGTAAAGGGGAAAAGTGGTAACTTACCAGTGGTGACACCTGGCAGAAAGCACCTGGGCCAGGAGATGAGGCCTCACATTACTGGGAGGAAATTTGGCCAATGCTGTGTGCTCCTGATGTGATGTGACTAGAAGGGTAGTTTGCTGTGGTCTTCTAGATTCTTCCCACCTATCTGTAACCTCAGTCCAGTTATTAGGCAGAAAACAACAGGCAACCCAACCGGAGGAACATTCTACAAAATGCTGACCAGCACTCTTCAGAAGTGTCCAAGTTATGACATGAGGGAAGATTGAGGAAGATCAGAGAGATGAGAGGAGTAAGTGCAGCGCTGGTAGCCTGAAATCCTGGAAAAGAAAGGGGACGTGGGAAAACTGGGTGAAACCTGAGTAGCATTATAGCATATTAACAGTCTTAATTTTGATCATTTTGCACTGGGGATGTAAGATGTTGATGTGTGTGGAAGCCGGGGGAAGGATTTATGGGGGGGGGGGGGGAGCTTGGGAGTGTCCCGTTAGCTCCTCTGTAAATGGAAGATTTTTCCATATTCAAAGTTTTTTTTTAAACCCTGACGTCTTATCCTGGATTGGTCATTTGCTCTCTCTTGAACAGCTAGGCATTATTTTCTTAACTCTTGGCCCCCTTTATATTGGGTGGGAAACCTATTGATTTGCATATTAAAGTTGATTTTGGAATGTCTGTGTTGTTAATATTAGTTCTTTCTCTTTTCAGGAGAAGCACCTGCTGCAGAAGTCTCATCTTTTGTGATCCTGTCTGCATGCAGTTTACTGGTATTAATAGTATTAATTGCAAACTGTGTCTCCTGCTGTAAGGACCCGGAAATAGACTTCAAGGTGAGTGCAGGTGATGGAAACACTTCAGATCATCCTCTGTTACATTTAACAATAGGTGGGCTATGTATCACAGTCCCTCAGGAACAGGGGTGGGCAGAATTTTTCTGTAAGGGCCCAACAGTAAATATATTAAGCCATTGTAAATAGTTGATACTGTGGGCTGGAAGGTCTCTGTCATGGCTACTCAGCCTCAACTCCACCATTGTGGTGCTCCCTCAACATGGACATGAGACATGAAACCAAATGGTTGTGGCCGTGTACCAGTAAAACTTTATTTACAGAATTAAGTGGTTCAGATTCGGCCCACCAGCTGTAGTTTGCTGACCCTGCTTTAAAGTATCAGCAACAATAACCACCTGCCTATTTTAATTTTCACTAAGTGAAGAATAAAGGATGATTGAATTCACTTGCTGTAAGGCCTATAAGGAAGAGCAGGCTGATCCCCCACCACCCCCACCCCAACTTTGTATGCTGGTGAATTGTGGTTGTTAAGATTACTGAGGCCAAGGGAACCACCAATATGTTTTGTGTATGAGAAAGATCATCTCTTGTTGTACCTGAACCCTTGAGTTCTCTGAGGGGGAGAAAGAATGGTACCAGTTGTAAATTCTGGTAGGGCTGGGGGGGAGGGGCCTAGTGTTGTAGCCACAGAAGGGTGGAATCTGCTGGAAACCAGCTGGGATATCCTACTCAAGAACTTAGCATATGTCTGATGTTGTGCAGTAGGGCTCAGTGAATAGTTGTTAAAGAGGAATACTTGAAGAAAAAGAAGGAATGCATGTGGAGAAAATGATCCTTAATGTTGAGCCCTGCTAGTTGTCCTAGGGTTGTCAGGGGGGCCCTGAGGGCCTTTGGTTCAAACTGGGGGGTGGAGGAAGCTGTCTTGTAGCTAAAACCCTCTTTTTAGTGGACACATGAACATTATTTCTAGGGTCTCACAACCTGTTTGTGTTTTCTCTGCCTTGAGTCTGGAGGCAGCTCCAAGAGGTAAGGAGATGTGTTGTCCTTTTGGCTCTATGCTAACACACATGGGAGAATGAAAACAGAGGAAGGCCAAAGGAAAAGACTTACTAGTACAGGACGTTTTCCTTAGAAGATTCTACCCTAAACAGACGGGTAGGGCTTTATTCACAATATCAGCTCCCAGGCCCTGAAATCACTACAGACACTTCTGTGGGAAGTTAATGACTGTACCACCATGGGGGCACAGTGGTAGGCAGAGAATCTCTTTCCCTTGACCCTCAGTCTTGCTGAGGGACTGTGTACAGACACCTTGTCTTTTGGGGACAAAGATAAAGTCTGAACGGTGCTGCTGAAACAGAAATCCAGGCTCTCTCACAGGTCATGATGCGTCATTCTTGCCTTAGATTATTCTGACCTGACTGGGTCTCGGTATTGACCAAGGGAGTTCATGGTGATGTCGATTCTGGGAGTCTGTGTTTCTCTCAGGCTTACCCACATGGTTCTGGCACATATGGCCCCAGGACCACATTGTATAGAGGATCTTTTCCAGCTGTGTAAGACATGACTGAAGGTGAGTGTCCATTCCTTTAGTTTTAGTGTCAGAGACCTCCATCCCTTGGAAATCATGTTCCAGACTAGGAAGCTGCTGCCTAGCAAAAGAAGCAACTTGCCCCCCAAGTATCTAGGCAGCGGCTGGTATAACTAAAAAAGCGACCCAGTCTTCTCCCTAGCCCCATGTTTATTATTAGGCTGATTTACCTCTTTGAATCTTTAGAATCATTGGTTGCTAGAGTTTTGAGTGATACTGCTTTTAAGGTAGGAGTGATGGATAAAGTCTTTTTTTTTTTTTTTTTTTTTAAGATTTATTTTAGAGAAAGAGACAGGGAAGGAGAGAGTGAGTGGGAGGGGCAAAGAAAGAGGGAGAGAGAAACCCAAGCAGACTCCCTGCTCAGCATGGAGCCTAACTTGGGGGTCAATCTCATGACCCCAGAGCGATGACCTGAGCTGAAACCAAGAGATGCTCAACCAACCCAGGCCCCCCCAAATCTTTTTTAATGAGAGAAGCTTTAGGCATATCCAAAGAGGAATTGAGCAAAGCTCTTCCATTCAGAGGTGCCTCATGGATTGAACTTACGGCACCTCATTGGTCCCTCCCCACCCCATTACAAATAGCAGTAAATGTCATAATTCATTTGACAATGTAGGTGACATGTATTAGAATGAGAGAACATACATGTTAGAGAAGTCTACCTTCTGGTTTTTCCCTTGTAGGGAGGGTGGGGAATGGCAAGGAGAAGTGGTAGAGAAGGAAAATGAAAAGGAGGATATTCTTTTTTTTTTTTTAAGATTTTATTTATTTATTCATGAGAGACACACAGAGAGAAAGAGGCAGAGACACAGGCAGAGGGAGAAGCAGGCTCCATGGAGGGAGCCTGACACGGGACTCGATTCGGGGTCTCCAGGATCACTCCCTGGGCTGGAGGCGGCGCTAAACCGCTGAGCCACCCGGGCTGCCCGAAAAGGATATTCTGTAGAGGAATGGAAAACAGTCTTGTTCACTGATCTATTCTCGGCTTCCGTTATGGTGCCTGGTGGGGTAATGCTCATTAATTATCTGAGAAAATGAATGACCTTGATCATTCTCTGTATGAATGTTAAATGAACACAGGTACCAAGGGAGACCCAGCTCACTAGAATGATGATAGCAGGAGTCATGGTAGCTTTCTGCTGAACAGAGTCACTGAAAAGATCTCTGTAGCTTTACAGACACAGCATTGGTTTTAAAGTTGCCATCTTCAGAAAACCAGACATTCTGAGTGTGTCAGTAGTACCAACATGCTACACAGCTTCATCCTCACCTTCTTTAGACACTGATGATTTTTCTACCTAGTTCAGTAACTTTTCCATTATTACTTTCCCAGGAAAATAAGACTTCCTTGAAAGTATCTTTTCAAAAAAAAAAAGAAAGAAAGAAAGTATCTTATCTGAGGTCTTTGAACTGTCCTTATCTTGATTGAAATCTTGTTGCAATTAGAAAAGTGTATATAGTTTTAAAATAAAATGAATCCAGGGATCCCTGGGTGGCGCAGAGGTTTGGCGCCTGCCTTTGGCCCAGGGCGCGATCCTGGAGACCAGGGATCGAATCCCACGTCGGGCTCCCGGTGCATGGAGCCTTCTTCTCCCTCTGCCTGTGTCTTTGCCTCTCTCTCTCTCTCTGTGTGTGACTATCATGAATAAATAAAAATTTAAAAAAAATGAATCTGTTTTGATTCAATATGTTAAAAGATTTGTGAAAGTGAATAATAAAGAAGAAAAGAGTAGCTGAAGCTCTAATAACTGAAAATTTCCAACCTAGACAAATATTTCCACTTGATGGTCTATGATCATTTTAGAAAACGTTGCACTTAAGTCCAAGCTGTCAGTTGAAAAAGTTGCATAAAGTATGGATAATTTATTTTCAAACCATATCAATTCTGCTATTTCACATTGGAGAACACAATTATGTATGCTTTTTACTTAAGTAGGTACAAATTGGAAAAATTAAGGCCATGTATTTCAGATGAGTGAGTAAATGCTCATGTCCCAGACGTTTGTTAGCATATGTTTTTAATATGCTGGTTCATATCAAGTATGACATTGCTCCTCTTTTATTTTAGGAATTTGAAGATAATTTTGATGATGAAATAGATTTCACACCACCAGCAGAAGATACTCCCTCTGTTCAGTCACCGGCAGAAGTTTTCACACTTTCAGTACCAAATATCTCACTACCAGCTCCGGCCCAGCTCCAGCCTTCTGTAGGTAAGGTCCTATGTCCCAGTGTCATGTTTTCATGAATCATTTCTCAGAGGTGAGAGTGGGAACCTTGATGCTAATCATAAAATACTTGGATTGCCTGTCTGGTCTGCTTGCTTAGTTCTCTCCTTTCTGCTCCCTGGGGAAGCTAAATTATAGAGGCCTGGTCATTGCATGCCTGCAGAAGCGTAGTCCTTTCCTTTTGGACCCTGGTCTGGTATCAGAATAAACTGGTCTCCTCTGTTCATTGAAATGGAGCTCACACAGAGCTCCTGGCCTTTACTTGGGTAGTTCTAGACACTGCTCATCTTGCTGAGTAGGACACTGCTATCTTTCCCAGGATGTCCTGTGTTTGAGGAGGAACAGTATATTTGAATATATTAGTTGAATGGACTTTTCATCCTGAGATAGAGGTTTGATTAGATGTTGATGGATTTCTTGTTATAAAATAGAATATGACTGGCAGTTCAAGAATCAGGGATTTTTGAGACTACTAAGAGAAGGCTGTTGTATCTGTGCACAGGGCCATTCCTGCCTCTTGTGGTTCTGTGCATGGTGGTGTAGGTTTAGGGTAGTGTAAACCTAGAAGATGGCACTAAAAGAAATGCAGTATATGTGACTTAAAAAGTAAGATAAAACATGACACAGCTGGGGTGCATTTCCTATAAAATATTTGGACATATAGGTATATATTTTAATTTGTAGGTTTTGCAACATTAAAAACTAACATGTAGTATTTACCTTTCATTTTTGTAAATAACAATACCCTTACTTCAACCAAAATAGTGAAAATTAAAAAAAATTTTTTTTAAGATTTTTAAATTTATTTATTCATGAGCAACACACAGAGAGAGGCAGAGACATAGGCAGAGGAAGAAGCAGGCTCCCTGTGGGGAGCTTGGTGCAGGACTCAACCCCAGGACCCTGGGATCACAACCTGAGCCAAAGGCAGATGCTCAACCACCGAACCACCCAGGCGCACAAAAGAGTGAAATTTGACAGGAGTCTTAACATACCTTTGGGATCACCTAAGTAACCTAAGTATACTTCTCTCTAAATGGAAATATTTTCTCTTCTTTTTGCTTTCTTAATAATAGGCTTTCCTTTATACTTAAGAGAGGCCCTGAGAGAATTCTCTTAGGGCTTTTGCCATCTTGGAGTCTTAATACCCATGAATTAATTTCAAGTGATAGAATCCTAACTCAGATCAGCATACACAGAAAAGGGACCTTTTTTGACACTTGGAACCAGGCAATGGAAAGAGTAGGGGTTAGGCAGACCTTAGAAACCTCTGGAACTGGGAACCTGGTCACCATCATGCTTTTCGTTCACTCTTCATCTCTCTCCTCTTTGTCAGTCGGCTTGAATCCTGCACACCAGCTCCTTTCCTCAGCTTGGAGCATGGCTGCTGCCTACCCTGCTTCTCTCTCTTTTGACTAGAAAGAAAGCCCTCAGAGAGCCATTCTGGTTGGCTTCCCCCAGTCTGATAGTGCTGACCCCTCACTGTGGGCAGGAAGGCTCAAGAGGGAAGGGCCAGGCAGCTTCTATCCAAGGCATAGTGGAGAGGGATTGGAGTGCAATCATGGGCACAACAGAAATGGTAGTGACCTGGAAAGCCATTCTCATTATGTTCATATACCTTTCTGTGTTTCTAGAGCCCTCTGTTCTAAATCCCTTCTTAATAGGAAGAAATGCTTTTCAATTTCTCTGCATTGAATAGTCCCAGAATATTTTTATGATCTTGGGATGTAAGAAGGCTTTCCAAGCTTGACACCAAATGCAGAAACCATGAAGGAAAATATTGGTGAATTTGATTCATAAAATGAAATACTCTGTATGGGAAAAGACATCATAACCAAATTTGACCAAGTAGCAAAAAAATTGTTAACTACAAAAAAATGTCTAAAAACATCCCATGTTATTAATATATATTAAGATTACAAATAAATGTATAGGAAGAACAATATTAAATTAAATTAAATTTTATTTAATAGGAAAGGATAAGTCAAGGATGTGAAAGGAGAAACTCATGAAAAGAAATTCAAATGGCCAATAAAAAAAATCGGAATTTCACTGTCAATTAAAGAAATAAGATGATAACAGCTAAAGAAAGATGAGAAGAAAAGCCCCTGGGTGGTGATGGGTGAAGGGCATGTGTGGGAAGCCGGCACTTGGACAGTCAGTCGCCCTTACCAGGGCTGTCAGTTGGTGGAGATGCTCTTTCCCAAGGGTATTCTGACAGTATGCATCCAAACGTAAAATGTGTTTACCCTTGATCCAGCAGTTCCACTTTCAGTAGTTTATTTATGTCAGTATGCAAATAAATATCTACAAAGGAATTTATTGCAGGGTCAGTGAAATATCTGACAGGACATATCTTGTTAAATTATGGTAAGCCCATACAATGGAGCATTATGTTGTCCTGTAAAAGGATGAATGGTTTTTGTGATACATTAAGTGGAAAAAGTTTCTTCTAGATTTGCTTTTGCTTCTCTTTCTCCCTCTGCCTGTGTCTCTGCCTCTCTCTCTCTCTCTCTGTGTGTGTCTCTCATGAATAAATAAATAAAATCTTAAAAAAAATAATCTTCTGCCTATGTTGGTTTGCACACTGATGTTGGGCTGGCATAATAAATTTTTATTTATTTATTTTATTTATTTATTTATTTTAATTTTTATTTATTTATGATAGTCACACACAGAGAGAGAGAGAGGCAGAGACACAGGCAGAGGGAGAAGCAGGCTCCATGCACCGGGAGCCCGACGTGGGATTCGATCCCGGGTCTCCAGGATCGCGCCCTGGGCCAAAGGCAGGCGCCAAACCTCTGCGCCACCCAGGGATCCCATAATAAATTTTTAAAAGTGGTCAAAGAGTACACGTGTTTTATAATCTGGGGGGATATTGCCAGCTTACCCCCCACAAGGAATTGTGCTAATTTATGTTCCTGCTATTTGGGTGTCAAATATTATATGCTATTACTATTGAAGCTAAGTTGGTATCAGTTCAAATTAGATTCTTATAAATTTAGGATGATAACTGTAATCTCCATGGTAACTACTAAGAAAATAACTAGTAAAAATGGAAACAGAAAATGAAGAAATCAAAATGTGCACTAAAAAAATTAGTCAAATATACATGAAAAAAGAATTTTTTGATAAGTTTTCTGATTTTAATATAGCCAAATTTAACAGCCTCTTAAGCTAGAAATTTTGCAGTCTCTCTCTCTCTCTCTCTTAATTTTTTAAAATTAATATTTTTAGAGTTAGAGCTTTTTATGTCTTTAGAAATCCTTTCCTATTCCGTGGTCAAAATGATACTTAACTACTTTTTTTCTCTACAGTGTTTTAAGGTTTCACCTTGACATATTACTTTAAATCCATAACCCAGGGGCTGCCCGGGTGGCTTGGCGGTTTAGTGCTGCCTTCGGCCCAGATTGTGATCCTGGAGGCCTGGGATCTAGTCCCATGTCAGGCTCCCTGCATGGAGCCTGCTTCTCCCTCTGCCTCTCTCTCTCTCTCTCTCTCTGTATCTCTCATGAATAAATAAATAAAATCTTTTTAAAAAGAAAATAAATAAATCCATAACCCATTCTGAGTTGATTTTTCAGCATGCTGTTAAGGAACGAATGAGTCTTTTTTGGTAGATTACTGTGTTTTTCTTTAAAATGTTTTAAAAAGATTTTATTTATTCATGAGAGACAGAGAGAGAGGCAGAGACATAGGCAGAAGGAGAAGCAGGCTCCTTGCAAGGAGCCCGATGCGGGACTCAGTCCCTGGACCCAGGATCATGCCCTGAGCCAAAGACAGACACTCAACCGCTGAGCCACCCAGTTGTCCCATTGCTGTGTTTTTCTGAGCTTTCGTCATTGATTGGTCCTTCAGTTCCTCTCTGCTTTTTAGTTCCATATGTGTATGGGTCTGTTGTAGGCTTTCTATTCTATTTCAGTAATTTGCTAATTCTTTGTTGCAGTACCGTAGTGTCTTAATGATTTAATAGCTTCATAATAATGATGTGATTTGCAAGTTTTTCTCCCATCCTGTAGGTTGTCTTTTCACTCTTTTGTTGGTGTCCTTTCATATGCACGGTTTTAAATTTTGATGAAGTCTAATTTATTTTTTTCTTTAGTTGCTTGTGCTTTTATTTTTTTATTTATTTTTTAATTTTTAATTTATTTATGATAGTCACACAGAGAGAGAGAGAGAGACAGAGACACAGGCAGAGGGAGAAGCAGGCTCCATGCACCGGGAGCCCGATGTGGGATTCGATCCCGGGTCTCCCGGATTGCGCCCTGGGCCAAAGGCAGGCGCCAAACCACTGCGCCACCCAGGGATCCCTGCTTGTGCTTTTAGTGTCATACTTAAGAAGCCTTTCTTGAACTCAAGGTCATGAAGATTTACACCAGTGGTGTCCTCTTTGACTTTTATAGTTTTAACTTTGAAATTTGGGTCTTTAACCCATTAATATTTATATATGATATGAGTAAGTTTCCAGGTTCATTCTCTTACAGGTGGTTAGCTAGTTGCCCCAACAACAATTTTTGAAGAGACCCTTTCTTCCTCTATTGAATTGTCTTGGCACCTTGTTGAAAATCAGCTGACCGTATTTGTTGATGTTTATTTCAGACTCAGTTGATTTGTATATCTAGCTTTATGCCAATATCACAGTGTTTTGATTATTATAGCTTTGTTTTAAGTTTTGGGATTGAGTAGTTTATGAGTCTTACAACTTTGTTTTGTTTTGCAAGAATGTTTTGGCTATTCAACGTCCCTTGAAATTCCATATGAATTTTATTTTAATTAATTTTTAAAAGATTTTATCTATCCATTGGATAGAGAGAACACAAGCAGGCGGGGCTTAATCCCAAGACCCCAGAACCAAGACCTGAGCCAAAGGCAGATGCCTAACTGACTGAGCTGCCCCCCATATGAATTTTAGGATCAGTTTTTCCATTTCTGCAAAATAGGCCATTGGGATTTGTTGGTGTACCATTTTGATTCTTATTCCATTTTATTTATTTTTTAGATATTTCCTTCAGATCACAATTATCTTAAATTTATAATAGTTGTGTTTCAGTTGATACCAACTTAGCTTCAGTACCATATAAAAACTCTGCAATTCAGTCCCATCCTTTTATGTTATCACAAATTACATCTTCATACCTTGTATGTTTCTTAACATAGATGTCTAATATTTTATATGTTTGTCTTTTAAATCATGTAGGAAATAAAAAGAGGAGCTACACACCAAAAATACAATAATGCTGGGGCAGCCCAGGTGGCTTAGCAGTTTAGCGCCGCCTTCAGCCCAGGGCCTAATCCTGGAGACCTGGGATCGAGTCCCACATCAGGCTCCTTGCATGGAGCCTGCTTCTCCCTCTGCCTGTGTCTCTGCCTCTCTCTCTCTCTCTCTCTCTCTCTGTGTCTCATGAATAAATAAGTAAAATCTTTTTTTTAAGATCTTATTTATTCATGAGAGACAGAGAGGCAGAGACCTAGGCAGAGGGAGAAGCAGGCTCTATGCAGGGAGCCCGACGTGGGACTCGATCCCAGGACTCCAGGATCATGCCCCAAGCTGAAGGCAGATGCCCAACCGCTGAGCCACCCAGGCGTCCCTATAAATAAAACCTTTAAAAACAAAAACAAAAACAAAAAAAACCCCCAAAAATACAATAATTGGCTTTTATATTTACCTATGTAGTTATGTTTACCTGTCATCTTTGTATGGCTTCCAGTTGCTGTTTAGTGTCCTTTTATTTTGGCCTGAAGGACTTCCTTTAACATTTATTGTAGGGTAGGTATCATGACAGCAATCTCCTTAAACTTGTGTTTATCTGGAGGTGTCTTAATTTCTCCTTCATTCTTGGAAAACAGTTTTGCCAGGTATAGAACTCTTGGTTGACAGTTCTTCAGCACTTTACATGTGCCATCCCACTTCTTTTGGCCTCTGGTTTCTGGTGAGAAATCATTTGTTAATCTTATCAAAGATCTCTTGTATGTGATGAGCAGTTCCCTTTTGCTATTTTCTAGATTATTCATCTTTAGTTTTTGACAGTTACAATGCGTTTCAGCAATGGGTTTCTTTGAAATTATGTTACTTGGACTTTGTTGAACTTTTTGGATGTATTGATTCATACCTTTTATCAGATTGAGACTTTTTTTTACCATTGTATCTTCAAATATTCTTTCTGCCCCCCTTTTCTCCCCTTTTCTGGGATTCTCATGTGTATGTTGGTCTCCTTGGTGGTGTCCCTAGAAGTCCTTTAGCCTTTATCTATTGATTTTTTTTCATTCTTTTTCTTCTGCTCAGCCTGGATAATTGTATTTGAACTCTCTTCAAGGTCACTGCTGGTTCTGTCTGTTTCCTTCTGTGGTTGAACCCCTTTAGTGAATTTTTTCGTTTCAGTTATTGTACTTCTCAGCTCCAAATTTGCATTTGGCTTCTTTTACTAATTTGGATTTCTTTATTGATCTTCTCCACTTATTAGGACATCGTTCTGGTGTCCTTCAGTTCTTTGTCTGTGATTTCCTTTTGCTCTTTAAGCATGGTTAAGGCAATGGATTTATTTTTTTTTTTAAGATTTTATTTATTCATAGAGACAGAGAGAATGAGAGGCAGAGACACAGGCAGAGGGAGAAGCAGGCTCCATGCAGAGAGCATGACGTGGGACTTGATCCAGGGTCTCCAGGATCACGCCCCGGGCTGCAGGGGGCACTAAACCCCTGGGCCATACTTTCTTCTTTGTTTCATGTTTTGTACTTTTTTGTTGAAAATTGGACATTCTGAATAATATGGTGTACATAAGAGAAGAAAAAAACAAAAGAAATATTCTGTGGGTCTTTGCAGATTAGCTCAGTGTTGGGACACTTCTCACCCAGGCTCCTTAGAGCTCTGCCATAGTCCTCACCTCCTGCTTGTGCTGGGCATGAAGCCTAGCTAGAGGCGAAAGTTACATTCTTCTCAAGGCTTTTGTGAGTGTGTGTCCTTCCCTGAGCATGCAAGTGACTCTCAAGATTCCTCTTTTGCAATAGCTTTTCAGAGCTCCTGTTCACCTCCCAAATCTCACTCCCCGGCTTTTCCGTAAAGCTTTCAGCATTTCTACTCTTTGCCTCTGTACTTTTATTTTTTGTTCCAAATGGAAGTATCTTGTCCATTTGGCTTTCACTGTTTTTGAGGCATATGATATCCTGATAGAGTTCTGAGTTGGTGAAACCCAGGGAAGCCACTTGTGGCAGTCCTTCAGGGAAACTTGCATTAAAAGGGAACACAGTTCCTTGGGAATTCTAAGGTCCACTGTGCTCTGTCTGGAACCGAGACGCACACTGGAATGTGTGTCATCGTTAAGACTGCTGCTGCACTGGGGACTTGCGGGGGGGTGGTGGAGCTATGATAAAAGACACAAGATCTACCCTATTTCAGTGGCCTTTCTCCTGGTTTGATTGGTTGCTGTAAACCTTTGTCTTCCACAGTTCTGATAAGGCTGACACAGTTTTTGACAAGATTTTCACCCCTACCAGGAAACTAAGGACTAAGTAAAAGCCATTGGAATGGTGATTAGTGATTATAGTAGAGTGGTTAGATGAGAAGACAGTGCAAAGTATCAGGGTAAGAAATGCATTCAGAAAAACATTGTCAGTTTTAAAAACCAAAACCATTTCAGCAGTATTAGTTTGAAAGTGATGGTATATATATTTAATGAATATATTTTACTTTTATTAGCACAAGCTTTAAGTTTACATTGTTTATACTTTATATATTTAATATTTATTTCATTCCGGTTAAATGCCCATATTTTGTTTTTTGTTCCTTTCCCTACAGAAGGTTTGAAGTCTCAAGTTGCTCGCCACAGTCTAAACTATATACAGGAAATTGGAAATGGCTGGTTTGGAAAGGTAAAATGTTCACATTTACTTTTTATCCCCCTTCTAAACACAGTTACAGTGTTTAGAATTTAAAGCTAATTAAGAGTTGTATTGTAGGATATTTCACATTTTCTTTAGTTGCTCTGGTACTACTTGAATGTATTCCTTACGCCCTGAACCACACAGGAGTGTGAGCTTCAGTGTTTCTAAGTGTGTGCATTTTTCCAAGAAGGTCTTTTATTTATGTGTCAGATACTTTTCTAATTGCTGGCATAGAACAGTAAGAAGGGAAGAAAGACTGGAATTTTAGAAGCTAAATCCTCCTCAAGGTAAATTATTTGTTTTTTAATTTTTCTCCACTTCTCCCCCGTCTTCCTAATGATACTTAAACCACTTTAGAACCATAGATACACAGTATTATTATAATGAAAACCATGGCAAAGAACTGTTCTCTATTTCTCATAGCCTGTCAAGGGATATATAGTAGTAGTACTTTACTGAACACCTCTTTTGAGGTGTTCCGAAGGAATAATCTTATTATCATAGCTATTTTCTTGATGTAATTAGCAGTGAATTTGTGTAAAAGGTTCCTCACTTAGTGGCAATTGCATCAGAAGCAGGGTGGTCAAGACAAGAAGAGGTATTTGCTTGGTGATCGATCAGCCATCTTATGCCTCTTGTCTTTCCATTCAGAGTTGTCAGTTCTGTGTCTTTGACATTATCCAGCCTTTATTAGTTACCAAATCTTCTAAGCCATTTGGCAAAACCTTTTGTGTATCATACCTTGTTTTTGGTGCTCAAGGTACAATGTGGAGGAAGGCAGGTGAAGTGAAGTCCTGGCCTGTGTGTAGTGCTAGGAATGTGGCAGCAAACAAAAGAGGACCCTTGCCCTAACAAAGCTTAAATCTCTAGCTGTAGCGGGGTGTTGGCAAGTGTGGTGGCAGGTGATCAGACAGCAAACAGTCAGGAGTAGAAGATGGGCTCAGAGAGGTGTGGGAGAGCCAGGTGATGGGAGATGCATTTAGAGACTTTTACTCAGGGGGAGCTGGGAAAATACTTTGGTGTCTGAGAGAGGAGTACTGTAATCTGGCTTACCTTTGAAAGGGTCACTTGGGCAGTCATATTGTGGAAGACCAAGGGGAACCAGGGACATTGGGCCTAGATGATAGCATGGAGCAGTGAGAAGTGGTGTGAGCAACATGGATTTTCAAATAAGAGCCTGCAGGACTAGGGATGGATCAGTGGAGTCTGGAGGAGGGAGTCAAGGATGGCTGCTTATGGCCTGATCAGTGGAAAGAATGAATTGCTAGCAAGTGAAATGGCAAAGATTAAGGAGAAGCAGGCATGGAGGAAGAAGTCAGGAGTTCTCTTTTGGATAAGTTAGGTGGGATGGCTCTTAGGCATCCAGATGGAGGTTCCAAGTAAACAGTTGGAAGTATACACCTAGAGCTCAAGAGAGGTCCCAGGCCAGAGGTACATGTCTGGGCGAGCTCCATCTCTAGCTGGTATTTAGGGATGTGAGACTAGATGGAATCACCAAGATTGTGCACGTGAAGAATGGGGGTGGGGAGGGGTGCACATGGACAGAGCCCTGAGGATCTGCGGCAAGGAGAAATCAGCGCAGGTCAATGACAGAAGCTGGGGTGATCAGCCAGTGAGGAGGAAGAGGGTGCAGGAGAGCAGGGTATTCTGAGAGTTGGCAAAGGAGGAGTGCCAAGAAGAGGAATGGTAGTAAATGCAAACTAAGTAAAGACTGGGAGAGGTAGGGTATAGCACATGAGGGCCACAGTATTGTCCTAAGAGGCTGTAGAGGGGTCATGTGCTCACATGCAGTGGGCACAAGGGAGAAAGCAGAGATGGCACATTTACAAACCTTGCTGAGTCTTACTCTAAAAGGAAGCAGAGAAACGGAATACGAGCTGTTTGGGAACACCTAACAGCCAAGGAAAGATTTTTCTTTTTGCTTTGCCTTGCTTTTTATAGGATGTGCAACTATTTTAGCCTCTTTATATTAGAGTGGAGAAGCTGATAATGCAGGAGAGAGGAAAGGGGAGTACTGTAGGAGTTCTCTTAGAAAGGGAATAAAAACAGTGTGTATAGATACAGGTATAGGTGGATTTGGTGTTAAAAGGAGGAATTATTCAATGAATAGGCCAGTTGAAAGGGAGGAGTAAAAAGATGGGTTGGGAGTTTGAATAGGAGAAGAACATGTGAGAGAGTCCTCTGGGAACTCTACCAACTAGGGAACATAGCAGGGGGTTGGGAATGCTGAAGACCCTCATGAATTTGAAATGAGACTAGTCATTGCGGTTGTGTTTTGTCTACTTTTGGTGTTGCCATAGGCAGGTAGTTGAATTTAAGCAGTGCTGGGGTTTGGCTAAGCCCATAGGGCTCTGTGAGAGGGGCAAAGGGGATGGTGATAGTAAAGGATTGTAGGGTCTAAGCTGCCAGGGAGGGGAGAGGGGCCAGCCCTGTGGTAGGGGCGGGATGGTGGAAGGAGGGTATCATGAATGGATCTGGAGGACAAGTTGTGCCCTTGTGGGATTAGACTGTTTAAGTGAGTGAGCTGGAAATTAAAGGACGGGTAGAGAAGGAGAAATCAAAGTTCAAGGTTTGGGACCATAATCCAGTTATTAACTAGGTCTAGACCCACAGGAGATTTTCCAAGATAGGGTCAGAGAAAAGATTGTTGGAAGTGAAGTAAAAGCCTGAGAGGTCAAGGTGTTGAATGAATTGTCCTTACAGACATTGAAGACCAACAATGATGGCAGTGGCAGTGAGATTATTCTAACCTTTTTTGGAATTGCTATCTTATGAGTACTAGGCTTATGATAGCTGTACAAGCTGGTTATTTGAATCCAGAATATGACTTTGTTAATTATCAGAATTCCTTATTCTGTTATTTTTCTGCCTTTACATTCTTTTTTTTTTTTTTTTTTTCCTTTACACTCTTAATCAACTATTTTCTGTTCAAGGTCTTACTATATCCAGGGCGCTAAAATTAATTTACTTGATAAAAATATTAAAAACTTTTAAAAAGCAGGCTTTTAGTTTTGATCATTCTTTTAAAAAAATTTTTTTTTTTAAGATTTTACTTGAGAAAGCAAGGAGAAGAGAGCATGAGCAGCGGGGAGGGGCAGAGGGAAAGGAAGAGAATCCCAAGCAGACTCTGTGCTGAGTTTGGAGCCCAACTCAGGGCTCGATTCCACAACCCTGAGATCATGACGTGAGCCGAAATCAAGAATCAGTTGCCCAACTAACTGAGCCACCCAGGCACCCCATTATTTTCATTCATTTTGTACTCTGTTCATTTCAGTGGCCTATTTTTTTCCTTCTGTTTTGAATGAAGTTTTAGTATAAAGGTCTGAAATAATTGGAATACCATAGATTTTTAAAGTTATAATGCAATGATAGTATATTTGTACATTGCCTGTGTGTCAGTTTACTTTCTCATATCTGAAGGAGACAAAAATAACAAAACTCAGTTGAAGTGTTTTGAGAAACATTTGAGTTATGTTTGAACTTACAAATTACTCTTCTGTGATGTCAATGGTAATATCTGTGAAAATATGGTATGATTTTATAATAAATAGAAAAGAAATACAGACACCTATATGAAAGCTATCAACATCCAGTGAACAGTTTAAAACTGAAGGAAAATGGTTTCATTTTTCTAGTTTTTTTCTGAGGTAATATTTTCATAGTGGAAGGCCTGATTGTTGCTTCATTTATTTTCCTGTACTCCATTTCCTGATAATGAGACATACTTCTTTACCAGTCTGATGGAAGTGAAATGAAAAACTGTTCTTTGGTTTTAGGTCCTCCTTGGAGAGATTTATACAGGCACTAGCGTAGCCAGAGTCATAGTGAAGGAGTTAAAAGCAAGTGCAAGCCCAAAGGAACAAGATACTTTTTTGAAAAATGGAGAACCTTACTAGTAAGTAAACGCTACTATGTGTTCTGTAAACATAGTCTGAAGTCTGTTGAAAATCATGTATTTAAAATGACTTTGCTATTTATCATATATTTAAATCGTTATGAATGTTAACATTTGGATTACTGTGTGAACAGTTCTACTAGCCTGCTCCCTGATGAACAACACTGTGACTTTTATTTTTCTCCAGTATTCTTCAGCATCCAAATATTCTTCAGTGTGTTGGACAATGTGTAGAAGCAATTCCCTATCTTCTGGTGTTTGAGTTCTGTGACTTGGTAAGTTTTCAGTGGAAATTCAAGGTCATGCATTCAAAAGGTTATATATACCCAAGTGTTTTTGACACAGAAATGCTGGATGAGGGACTGTTTTCACTTCTGTCCCCTATTTTTAAGACTATGATGTGCTAAGTCATTACCTTTGAAAATACTGTGTACTGATGCTTATGTAAGTGTTGTCTTATACTCCATTCCTTGCTCGGCTCTTTGCATTTGTTAATGTGGATATTTAATCATATTTGTCCACATTATGTGTATGTGGACATACACATATGTGTGTATATATATGTGTGTGTGTGTGTGTGTGTGTGTGTGAGAGAGAGAGAGAGATTAAAGTAGGGCTCACAGAGATGAAGAAAATGTTGTTTATCAAGTATATAGCAGAGCCAGAGCTTGGATTAGGATCACCCGTCCTGAGAGCTTGAGGTCTTAACTTCAGCTAGACAGTTCAAAACACTTTTCTCATTAAGGTGATCTTATAGAGTAGTACCTATGACCTGTCAGTTTTTAATTTTTTTATTTTAAAAAAATTTTATTTATTTGAGAGAGGGAGAGCATGAGAGAGAGTGAGCAAGCAGAGTAGGGTGGGGGATAGGGCAGAGGGAGTGGGAGAGGCAGACTCCCCACTGAGCAGGGAGCTGATGCAGGATTCGATTCCAGGACCCTGAAGTCATGACCTGAGCCAAAGGCAGATGCTTAACCAACTGAGCCACCCAGGCGCCCAACCTGTCAGTTTTTTAAAGTAGTGAATGTATGTGCCATTTATATTTTTAAATAATTAGATGATTTTTTAGCCTAAAATTAATAGCCTCATTTCTTTTCTTTTTTTTTTTTTTTTTTAATAGCCTCATTTCTTAGCATGATAGTACTACTTACTGAGATTTATAGTTTGGAAAATTGTTTTTATTAATAATAACTTTTATGTGAAAATTTCCTGTAAGCATCTGTTTTTAAAAGCAAGGTTTTAACCGATTTCTTTGCATCATCTCAGTTTTCAGAGCATTCTAACATTAAGATCGTGCATAGAAGAGTAGGAGTACAACAGGATAAATCCCTAGTTAGTGCAGACAATATTTTCAGCTGATAAAATTGAAAGAGAGCAGTAACCATTGTGGATTTTTGTTTTAATTCCTAAATGTGATTTGAATATTACTGTTATTGGCAGAGATAGCTAATTCCAAAGAAAAATTAATAAGCTTGGGGGATCCCTGGGTGGCTTAGTGGTTTAGCGCCTGCCTTCGGCCCAGGGCATGGTCCTGGAGTCCCGGGGTTGCGTCCCGCATCAGGATCCCTGCATGGAGCCTGCTTCTCCCTCTTCCTGTGTCTCTGCTTCTCTCTCTCTCTGTGTCTCTCATGAATAAATAAATAAAATCTTTAAAAAAAAAGAAAAGAAAAATTAATAAGCTTGGTATATTAGCTTTCATTAGATTATATCAGAGTAACCTCCAGATCTCAGTGACTAAAGAGTGATTCTCACTCCCCTCCTGCATCACCTCTCTCCCAGCTGCTGGATTCCTCTTCACCCTGGGTCAGTGTATTTTTTATTATCTGTAGGTGCTGGGGGTGATGTATTTTCTGGTATTCTGCATAGGTGTATCTGTATGGCTCTCTTTGGGTCAGGTTTATGAGGTTCAAATCTCCTGTATCCTTCTGATCTGGGGATTGTTGATAGAGGGCAGAGGGAGCGGGAAATTGATAGAGGAGTCTGAGTCTGTTTTCTCTCAGTTTTTGAGAGGCATATTAAGATCTGCTGATTAAAAAAAATCTGCTGATTACAGGTTTTCCTTATAATTATAATTGTATTTGCTTTGAATGTTGTGCCAAGGATACAAATTTAGAATTGATATATAACGTCATGTGATTTTAACCTTTTGTAATTATGAAGGGGCTCTTTTTAAGACTAGAAGCATTACTAAGGATTAAGCCTGTTAACTGTATTAATATAGTTATCCCAGTTTTCTTTTGGTTAGAATCTGCCTGGTTATCTCTGTCAGTCCTTTTCTCTAGTTTACATCACCTGTAAATAGCTTAAAGTTAAAATTTTGTTAATTTGTCAGTCTTGATCACTTAACATGGAACATGTAGTCCATTTATGTGTGTTGTATCTATGAGATATTTGGAATTTTATGTACCTATTTTGTATTATTTTTCCTACCTACCTGTTTGAAGTTTTTTGTCTTGCTTTTTTGCTGGCCTTCTTTTAGATTCTCGATTTGAGGGGGGCAGGGTGTAGTTCAGTTTTTCCCATCTACTAGTTTGGATTTTTGAGACTGTTCTTAGTTTCTTTTATGATTACACTGGGAATTATAACATGCATATGTAATTTGACTAAGTCTAAAATTAATATTTTAACCCTCCTCCAAGGAAGCTGGGACCTCAGAGAGCTCTCTCTCCGTGTAAGGAAAACTGGAATTAAACCTACTTTCCGGGATCCCTGGGTGGCGCAGTGGTTTAGCGCCTGCCTTTGGCCCAGGGCGCGATCCTGGAGACCCAGGATCGAATCCCACGTCAGGCTCCCAGTGCATGGAGCCTGCTTCTCCCTCTGCCTGTGTCTCTGCCTCTCTCTCTCTCTCTCTGTGACTATCATAAATAAATAAAAATTAAAAGAAATTTTAAACCTACTTTCCTGGGCCATCCCCACATTTTCTTGTCTCATCAAGGGTGCTTATTTGTTGAACAGCTGCTGTGGAGAGACAGCAGGCTGCACTCAGTGGACATAGAGGGAAGGTGTGGTCATTGCTCTCTGGAGCTCCTCTGTAGAGGGAATAGACATGTGATAATTGTTATTCATCCTGATAAATTATTGAATGGAGGCATGAGAACTAAGAGGAAGGAGTTCTTGGTGATGTTTCTGATCATTTTTTTGCATGTAAATTTTGTTTTGATTATCTCAGTATTCTAAGTTGTAATATTTATGATCCTTGGTTATTACAATATGAGAACTGCTTTTAGTTGGCCCGTGGGTGACCAGTGTGATAGGTGATTCCTGTGCTGCCAGCGCTTGAGAAGAAAATGTAAAGATGCATATGTATGTGATGAGACAAGTCTGCTGTCAGAGTTGTAGTTTTTTGCAACACTTTATGCTGGCTTTTCTGGGTCCCTAAGCTCTTGATGTTTCTTATAAATGACAATCACAACCGTCTCCATGAGTGAACACAACAGAAGTTGGCAGGAAGTGTATCTACTTGAAATGCCACATTTCTGCGTTAATCACGGTGGTTTGTAAAACCATCTCATACACATTGGCATTTCCTATTCTTCACCTTCTGTGTCCATTCTGGAAGTTTTATTAGACATTGTTGTTGTTGTTCCTTGAATGGGAAAAGCCTCTGGGTGCTCAACTTAATGTTTTCTTCTGGATGATTGAGTCAATGGATTTAGTTTTAGTACTATTTTAATTTATTTTTTCACAAAGCTGCATATTCTTTTCAGGAGTAGGAATTTAACCTACTTTATAAAGAAACTATAACATTACAAAGATCCTGGGACCACAGGATCACACTCTGAGCCAAAGGCAGACACCCAACTGCTGAGTCACCCAGGTGTCCCCTGAGTATTCTTTTTATCTTTGTTATTATACATTGTTTTTATATAAATATAATAAATACATGTTTTTGTTACCTTTTTAAAAAGATTTTAGTTACTTATTTGAGAGAGAGAGAGCAGGGGGAGGAGCAGAGAAAGAGGGACAACCAGACTCCTCACTGAGCAGGGAGCCTGATGTGGGGCTTGATCCCAGGACCTTGGAATGATGACCTGAGCTGAAGGCAGATGGTTAACCAACTGAGCCACCCAGCTGCCCTGGTAACATTCTTTTTTATAAAAATTTTTCCCCACTACTTTTAGATCTCACATTTAAATGCATATTCTCCAAGTACTTATTAGACTGAGTATTCAGAGGATATTAATTTACCTAAAGACTGGCTTTCATATTTTAGGGTGAAGATTATGTGTACAGCCCTCCAGAATTAACCAATATGTTTTTGAAACGTATTTTATGTGAACCTCTTAAGTCATAATGGCAGAAGTGTTCACTCCTAAAGACTAGACGCATGGAAAGAGCCCTCACCCCCACCAGCAGCTTTCACTAGCAGTGCAGAGCTAATAGCTATTTTTAATTTAAGTGCACTGCCCAGTGGTACACTCATCAACAGTAAAACATTAAAAACAATTATTTCTCAAAAAATTAAAATAGAATTACCGTATGACCCAGCAGTTTCATTTCTAAGTACATGTATCCAAAATCACTGAAAGCACCTCAGAGGTATTTGCACTTCCATGTTCATAGCAGCTGAAAGCACCTCAGAGGTATTTGCACTTCCATGTTCATAACAGCATAGTTCACAAGAGCCCAGAGGTAGAAGCAACTCAGTGTTCTGTCAGTGGATGAATAAATAAATATACAAAATAGAGTCTATCCATACAAAGAAATATTACTGAGCCTTGAAAAGGAGGAATTTCTGGCACCTTCTTGAACATGGATTAACTTCGAAGGCAGTATGCTCAGTGAGCTAAGCCAAACCAGAAAAAGACAAATACTACATGATTCCACCCATGAGGCATCTGAAGTAGTCAGACTCAGAGACAGAGTGGGGTGGTGAGAGCCATGGACTGGGCTGAGAGGGATGAGGAGTGAGTGTGTAACGGGGACAGAGTCTCTGTTTGAGGAGATGAAGAGTTCTGGAGACAAATGGTGGGGATGGCTGCACAACAGAGTGAAGGTGCTTAGTGCCCCTGACTGAACATGTAGAAATAGTTAAGATAGTAACGTTATGTTAAACATTTTCTACCACACACACACAAGTCAATGATTACCCGCTTTTAGTTAAGGTGCTGTATCAGGTGTTATCTGTACCAGCAGGATGCTACTATGCCCTTGGGAAATCTGGTGGTCAGTGCTTGGAGTGGCTGATTTCCCAGCCAAGTAGAGGCTATTAACCCAGGGAGCTCTCTGCCTTGTCCAGCAGCGAGGAGTCACGTTTATGTCATTGGACAGTTTCGTTCTTATCACCACTGGGCCCTAGTAACTTCAGAGGGAGCAGGCCCAGCAGTGGCTCACACTAGGGGCTTAGCAGGGTCACCAACTGTAAAATCCAGTTGTCTGAGCTCAGTTTATACAGTGGCTACATGGCAGGAAGGCTCAGGTAGTGTCATCCCACTGAACCCAAGAGGGTACCCACCTGCAGGGACATCCCCTAACATACCAAAGCCTCGCTTCAACAGAGAGCCCTGCTCCCAGCCTGGACGCCCCACAACCCTCCCAGAAATAGGCCATCCTGAGCAGAGGGGCGTCATCCAAGGCAAAACCGCCTACTGGCAAGGGTCCAGAGGACAGAGGGTAATAGCTCAGGCTCGGTAATAAGCAGCTGCAGCCACAGTGAAAGGAGCCACTATCTTCACATGTCCTTAGTAGGTCAAGAGCTATTGAATGAACATTGGCCCTTTCAGTCGTCATTGAGCAGTGATCATACTCAATGATAACATCTTTTAAATAGAAAGGAGAGAATATTTTTGCACTTAAATAATTCTTTTGAGATGGAATTACCAGTCTGTTGTTGAAAAGCACTTTATCTTAGAATTTTTATGAAAGAAAATGAAAACTCTCCTGAGCGAGTTCAGTGGCTGGACTGCACCCAGCAATTTATAATGCTGTTGATGCAATGTTCATGGAAGGAGCGATTACTGCAGGGTGTTGTCTGTAACTCGTTGCCATAGGAGGTACATAGTGCCCTTACATGAATATCCAGGCAAGGAGATTGTTTTGGGGGTAAGGATCACTCATTCAACAAAAGTGTACCAGATACCTATTAAGTACAAAGGGCTGTGCATAGCGCCCCAGGGAGTATTGAGGTGAGTCATCCCTCTCCTACACAGTGCCCTCAGGAACACAGGCAAATCACCCAGATCCCTGCGTTTCCTGCCTGTAAAGCCAGGCTGGCCTGTCTTCGGATGTTCATTCTGCCACTTATGTATCACTTTGGAAAGTTACCTCACCTCTTTAAGCCTTAGTTTAGACATCTGTCAAATGGGCATAATACCACCTACCTGGTAGACAACACCGAGGATTAATAAATGATAAATGTAAATTTTGGAGTACATAGTAAGTGCTTAGGACATGATAGTTATTTTTACTTATTTCTAGTTCATTATATATTAATTGATCGTAATTAATGATTTAGTAAAGTTTTGAATAAAATGTATAGAGGTATAAGCAGTTCTGTGCACCTGGTGGCTCAGTCACTAGAGCTTGTGACTCCTGATCTCAGGGTCATGAGTTCAAGCCCCACATTGGGCATAGAGCTTACTTTAAAAAAAAAAAAAAAAAAGAAAATACAGCAGTTCTAACTAGGATCATTGGAGAAGGCTTCGCTCTGGAGAAGGTGTTTGCTTGGAATGTGCAGGAGTGGTTGGATAGACCTGTGTTAGCAGGAACCTCCCGAGCCAGGCAGAGAAGCCTACAGTGCCCTGCAGGGGCGCAGAGGGTGATGGGGGATGCAGAGTGCTGTGGTACTAGGAGCAGGTTAATGTCTGCTGGAAAAGATCAGGTGGAAGGGTGAAAAGCAGAGACAGACCACTCGGGAGCCCAGACTGCAGGCTGAGTGACAGACATGTTGCTCCGTCTTAATCTTTCTGAAGAGTCATCAGTTGACCCCAAAGCAATTTTCTTCGTAAGGGAGTATTCTTGACGTCAGGTACACGTTTCCTTTATGGTAGTCAGCTGATAAAGCAGGGAGTAAGTTTCTGAGAGGAATTAGCAGTGGCTACATGAGAATAGGAAAGAAGTCCATTTGGGATTCTCAGTATATTCTCAGTATATTCCTCTATGGGGTTTTCTTTATTCGGTATCTCATCAGGAGTCAGTGACACTTAGAATCGTGGGCTCACCAAGAGGCCTAAGGAAAGGAAGGCTCTAGCTTGTCTGTGCCAGGCTTTGTGCTAGGCATGGGGAATGTCCATTACTCCCTTTGTGGGTCCTAAGAGTCCTGTGAGATGGGTGGCAGTGGTCTCATTTTACAGATTGGAAAATTGAGGCTGAGAAAGATGAAGGTACTCATTGAAGAGTCAAACCCACGTCTGCCAGGCTTCAGCACTATTCTTTCTATTCTTCTTTGTCTGGTTAATCAGCTTGCCTGAGGTTGCATAATTACCAGTGGCAAAATGGGGATTTTAATTGATGGCTTAATTTTATTCTTTGTGTTTTTAAACCAGGTGGCTTTTCCACCAGTGAAGAGCCTGATTTATTTTTTTTTAAGATTTTTAAATTTATTTATTTATGAGAGACAGAGAGAGAGTTATTATTACTTAAGTAAGCTCATGTACCAGGGAACCTTCTAGGTGCTGGGCATACGAAGATGAATGACATGTCCTTGTCCCCACAGAGCTCATGTAGAAGAGGACATGGGGCTGCAGTGGAACATGTGGACAGTGTCCCTAATCTAGGGGCAGCAGAGGGAATGCTAGTACCACAGGACAATGCACCACAATCAGACTTGACAGTGAGGGCATGGGCACCTGGGTTGAGAAGGTATCCCTGGGCCCTGCTGGTGGTGGCCTCTCCCTTCTCATGTCTGGCTGTTGCCCTGGGCACTGAGGCCCTGGCTCTTGGTGAAAATAGATCAGGACTTGGTGATGGGTTGGATGTGGGAGTCTAGAGACAGCGAATCCAAGAATGAGGTCTTTGGTTTCCATCTGATTCACTGGTGATGCCATTTTCTGAGATGGAGCAAGTTGTCTGAGTTTTGCATCAGGCCTATTAGATTAGAGGTGCCTCTCAGGGCATCTAGGAGAAGACATCAAGTTACCGGTTGGGAGGATGAGTCTGGGACTCGGGACAAAGGACTTTGAGCCTGTAAAATGTGTTAAGGATGATTTTTAAAGCTATGGGAATGAGCGTCTGCAGTGATGAGTGACAGGATGGAGCTCTGGACTGTGCCAGTACTTAGAGATCAGTAAGAGGAGGAGGATCCAGCCCTGGGGCCTGGGAAAGGCATGCCAGTGAGATAGGAGGAGACCAGAAAACAGGTAGAGAGGGAAGGATGGCTCCACCTTGGCTATGCTGGGTAGATGTGGTGGGAGACGTGGTGGGAGTGGGGGTGGGGTAGGGGGGAGTAGCCTTGAGAGAGTGGGAGCACAGGAGGTGAACCAGCAGAACAGAGCAGGCTTTTGAGTTGTCTGTGAAAAGAAGAGGGAAATGGGATGGTAGTGTGAGAGGCGTGTGGTGGCAGAGGGAGGCTTGTTTGGTGGTTGGTTGGATTGACCTGAGGGGTGTTTGGGCACAGGGGTGAATAATCCCTAACAGCAGAAGATGATGTGTGAGGATGTGGACATTGGCAGGTGGGGTTTGGGTGCTGAGGAAGCGGCCTGGGGTGGGTGGGGGGTGACCAGAGTGGTGGTGCTCAGGGTGTCCAGCTAGACGTGAACGTTTTTGTTCATTGGCAGGGCCTGAGGATGTGCCTGCATCCTTTCATTGAAATCTTTGTTTAGTAACCATAAATTTTCCCAAGTCCTCCTATTAAACATATGACTGTGATTTTCCAGTTATTGAATTCTTCAATAACTGAGTTGAGTTTTTATGTTATGAGGAGATTAATTTATTGTTCTCATGGCCCTTCAGAAAGTTGGATAGCGCCCTCATGGTAGTTTGGCTTGGAATTCAGGAGGACATTTGTAAGGGTCCCTGTGGGGGGCTGTGGGTGACTCTTGCCTGGGGCCAGTCCGGGTTCTTGATGCAGCACTTTGCTGCCACCTAGTGTCATACATTTTTTTTAAGTTTTTTTTTTTTTTTTTTTTTTTTTTTTGGTGGTTTTGGGGAGGATCTGAGAAATTTTTAAGACTTAAAGTATATTTTAATTCAGAATACATTGCCATTCTTCATGGTTTTTCCTTTAAGTAAGGGACCAAAGTAATAATCCTGGTATGCTCATTAAGTACCACTGAAACATAAATAAAATAAACCAGATATATCAATATAGTTTTGTCAGTTTTGGATAAAATGAATCAATTTTTTAGTATTTAATATAAACATTTTTACTGTAATTAAAGCTTTTATGCTGATTTTTTTTTTTTTAACGGTGGTACCGTTTCTTTTTTAACGGTGTGGCACCTGGGTGGGTCAGTCAGTTAGGCGTCTGACTTGATTTCGGCTCGGGTCATGATCTCAGGTCATGAGATCAAGCCCCCGAGCTCCACATGGGACTCTGCGCTCAGTGTGGAGTCTGCTTGAGATTCTCTTTCTTTGCCTCCCTCTGCCCTTCCTGCTCATACTCTTTCTCTCTCTCTCAAATAAATAAAATCTTAGAAAAAGATTTAAATGGTGGTACTAGGAGAGCTCTGAGGGTCTTTCTTTCTAAGATTTTATTTATTTATTCATGAGAGACACAGAGTGGCAGAGACACAGGCAGAGGGAGAAGCAGGCTCCCCACAGGGAGCCAGACACAGGACTTGATCCCAGGACCCCAGGATCATGACCTGAGCCAAAGGCAGACGCTTAACCACTGAGCCACCCAGGCGTCCCTGAGGGTCTTTCTAGACCATAGAACTAACTCTGGGTCCTGCACAAACCACAAGTCCCTTCCTGGAGAAACTGAACAGGTTCCTCCTTAGTCATTGATGTTAGCTCCTCCCTGGTTAGAGGTGTGTCACCTGGGTTGTGCTAACTGCTAACTTTATCTGTCATGGGGGATGGGGAGAGGCTTTTAGTTTTGCCAAGCCAGAAACATTAGAAGCATTAACATTCTAAAGCAAAAATCCCCTTCTGCTTGTTATATTTTACATTCTGGTGAAATTTGGTGAGTGAATTATTGTGGAGACAATAAGAAATAAGAAATATTGTGGAGACCTCTTAACACAGTGTGTGGTAATGAGTATACAGTTGCTTCTTGAACAACATGGGTTTGAACTACGCAGGTCCACTTAGATGCCATAAGTGCTTTTTCTCTTCCTTATGATTTTTTTAAACAGTTTCATTTTTCTGGCTTAGTTTATTATAAGACTCTAGTATATATGTGACATACAAAATACCTGTTAAGTAACTTCGTGTTATCAGTAAGACTTCTGGTCAATAACAGGCTGTTACCTGTTAAGTTTTTGCAGTGTCTAAAGTTATATGTGGATTTCTGACCACTTGGGGGTCAGTGCCCCTAACCTCCCCACATTGTTCAAGGGTAAAATGTACTTTAGATAACCTTGAAAAATAACTACACCCATTCTGCCATTCTGCCTCCATGGCCAAAGTCACTTGTGAAGTGTTCACTGTTTGCCAGCACCTACTGTTTGTTTTGAGAATTGGCCAGACATGGCGCAGCATAATACTACTTTTGTGTGAGGGTAATTTTTTCCTTAGATGGATATTGCATGAGAGAGGTTAGACAAATGGATTTAGGTTGTCATTTCATTGGTAATGTAAATAAACTTAAACTATCTATTTTCATATTTAGTTTCCGCATGGGCCACCTTATAAAAATCCCATTAGCCTGTAGGGCTGGAGCTTTTTGCTGGTGCTTGTCTGGGTTAATTTAATTATCATGAGAATCATCTGTATTCCTTCTTCTTTATTCCCACAACTTCCACCACTGGATAGAAGCTAGCCTGGAGGAGGGTGGGGTAGGGGTGGGAAGAGCCATGTAGTATTTCTATTTTTTATTTTTACTTTTAAAAGATTTTTATTTATTTATTTGACAGAGCACAAGCAGAGGGAGGGGAAGAGGGAAAGAAGGCTCCCCACTAAGCAGGGTAGCCTGATGTGGGGCTTGATCCCAGGACCCTGAGATCATGACCTGAGCTGAAGGCAGATGCTTAACTGACAGCCACCCAGGCTCCCTGGAGGATGTATTTTTAAAAGTCGAGTAAGGGTCTGTTTCTCCTCTGGAGCGGCTTACAATTCCAGCATCAAGTCTGGGAGGAAATAACTTGGAGAAACAGGGATGCCTGGGTGGCTCAGTGATTGAGCGGCTGCTTTTGGCTCGAGTCGTAATCCTAGGGTCCTGAAATCGAGTTCTGCCATTGGGCTCCTCACAGAGGGCCTGCTTCTCCCTCTGAATATGTTTCTTCCTCTCTCTCTCTCTCTCTCTCTCTCTCTCACGAATAGATAAATAAAATCTTTTAAATGAAGAAAAAAAAAGTAAAAAAAAAAAAAAAAACCCTCAGAGATACCGGTCCTGAGGGCAGAAAACTTCACACATACACACTCGAAGTTCCATTAAGTTTTGGAGAATCTGACAAACCCATGGGGTTGACATTAAGTTATTTTATATTCATTCTTATAAAATAAATTGATCTTCTTGACAGGTTGGTAACATTGAAAAGTAGGAGTGTACCCTCCATTTATTGGCTGTGGCCGTGTACACATTTCTTCGCCTCCCCCCTGAGCCTCATTTCCACATCCAGGAAATGTTTCAAATTGCAAGGATTATTTGAGGCAATAAATATAGGAGCTCCTAGCACAGTGCTTGGCACACTGCTCAAAAGTTCTAGTGGTAGTGATTATTAATCTCATCATTATCGTTCATATAAAAATCCTTGAAACTGGGAATGAAAGATTCCTGGAATGGACCTAGAATTTACATTGTAATGTGCTTAGCATTAAATGTAGGCAAATGTTTGTAACAGAGTATTTGTGTTTTAAGGTTTTACTCTGGGAAGAATTTGGTAAGTTTGCTGTCTCCCCTAACAGTTGTAAGAAATGCATTCTGTTCCTTAGTTTGTTTCCTCCCTCAGGAGTCTCTCTGACTCAGGTATAACACATATTGAAAGGTATTGGCTTGCTTTCTAAACTTTATTAACCATTTAGAAAAAAGCTTTAGTTTGGAATTAAGTCAGATTGATAAATATTTACTCATGTGATAAGGAGAATGTGGAAGATTCTATTTTCTCAGATGTGTATTCCGCCAAAACATATAGTCCTAAATTAAAGTCCCAGAAGAAAAGCAGAGTGGCACAGGGAAGTCTGGCAGGAGAGCCCGGAAAGCCCGGCATGTCAGCATGTTTCAGGGGTCCGGGTGTGGGTTTGTTTTACTGCCCATGTTGCCCTCTGAATAGGTATATTAAGTCTATGAAATTTTCTGGAGGGGCTGGAATGTTCTTTCTCAGGGTGGTGTTGGCAACACAGGGCCTAGGGAAGTTGCGGATGCTTGGCCAGCACTCAGAGTGCTTTTTCCCTTCTCTCCCACCCAGTTTTCTTTCATTCTGTTGAATGAAGTGCTTCACTCCCTCTCTGTTGCTCACAAGTGCTTTGGTGATAACCATCATGATGCATGTTCTTCAACCATGTGTCTCCTAGCCTTAAAAGCAGTGCAGATGGCACTGTATCATCTCAGTTACCTGGAAACTTCTATACCTCTGCACGTTTATGTTGTGTATCATTGACAAGTTATCTTATTTTGACTGTTTTGTCTTACATGGGTTCATATAAACTAATATTTAGTTTGTTTGAAGATAAACTAATGTTTAGCTAGAGTGATCCTAAAAGATAATAGTGTTTCCTATACTTTTAAAGTCTCTGGAGTTACGTTTTATAATTTGGAACTTCTTCAAATTAGATTCTTTATTAAGGTCAAATCCAAGTGATTTCTAACAAATAACCTTAGTAGTTAACATTAGCTAAGGTGCCTGTTTAGATGCTAGTTTGTTTACCTCATCCCCTCTGGAAGCTGACCTGGACTACTTTTTACAGGGTGACCTGAAAGCTTACCTGCGCAACGAGCAAGAGCACATGAAGGGGGATTCGCAGACCATGCTGCTGCAGCGGATGGCCTGTGAGATTGCAGCAGGCCTGGCGGCCATGCACAAGCTTCACTTCCTGCACAGGTAAGGTCCATCCTCGGCACCCTGTTCACCACAGAGTTTGTGCCCCAGGAGGTGGCGCCATTGGTGTCAAGGTTCCACAAAGTACTTTGGAGAGTGTCTTAAGTAGAAACTGTCCTGTGCATCCCAGTGTCAAAATGAGGGTGGAATTGGGCTTTGGTTAAACCAGTACCAGTGAACAGAATGTCTTCATACGGCCTGAGGTCTAGAAGCCATTTCCAGATTTTCAGAGAATGTAAAAAATTGGACATTGCTCAGAGCTGAGAGCAGACAGCTCCAGTCTCCCTGCTGATGTCTCTCTGTGCCCCTTTTATGTCAGCTTCAGGCTGTGGTTCTAATGGCCAGGTTCCTGGGTGAGGAAGAGAGGATCTGATAGGCTTGCGTCATTTTTTTCTAGAGGGTCAGAGCAGTGGTTCCTGGCCAACACTCCGAGGGGCCTGCTTCCCCTCCCCTGCCTTGCCCGGGGCCAGGCTGTAGGTGGTCGGGGGTTGTGTGTGGAACACATTTGTGCAGAAACCTTTCCGGTCCGACTTGAAGAGCTGCACCTCTTTAGAGCACATTGTGTTTTGCTCAGACCATTGATGTAATTTTCGTCATTAAAACAACAAAGGGCTTTGAATCCTTTCTGAGAGCATTCTCTGAACCCAAAAGTAGATTTCTGCTTATTCTCCTCCCTTCTGAGCTCTGATTTATGTTTAAAATATGTTTGAAATTATTTCTCAGATCTCCAGGGAAACCAGCTTCTCGTTAGTTGACTTTAATTAAATTATTTAACTCTTAACAGTCCAAAGGCCCAAAAAGCAACACCTGTGAGTGTTGACTTTAAAGGCTATGATGTATTCCATTTTTTATTTTTAAATTTATTTTTGAAGTATTCTATTTTTTAAAAGGTAGGCTGCACAGGAATATATTTATAGTGTGACGCCATTTTTTAAAGTAAGAAAACACCTGCCTGTATTTGTAGTGGTGTGTGTGTCTGTACATGTGCGTGCGTTCGTGTGCTCGAGCTCGTGTGAGAACAGACGTGGAAAAGTTACCCTATCAAATTCTCAACGTTATTTCAGGGTAGGGAAGAAAGAAAATTATTAACATTTTCCCATATATCTAGATCATCTTTGTCGTGCAGAGTGAGCAAGTCATTCTGATAAAGGGCTTTATAAAAGACCTCAGAGATTACGGGTTTCTTCAAGCGCAAGACAAAATCCCTTACACGAAACTTCAAAATATAAATATCTATTTGTTTTATAATGGAGAAGTCTTGTATTTCATTTTTTAATGTCTTATAACAGGCTAACACCCAGCAAATTTGTACTGTTACTCTTTTGTGAGACATGGCAGATTATTCACTGAAAGGTGGTTTAGGAATTTTTAGATCTTGGAGGCTGGGACGTTTAGAGAGAATGTCATGTCAGATGTAGCAGCGTGAAGGTCTCGGACACAGCTAGAAATTGCATTTAAAGCTCAAGCATATTCCTACTACTGCATTTTAAAAGTTGGCAAAGATGTCAGAGTATATGTTCTTTTCCTGTGAGTTTCTATAGGTTAAAGTTCTACTTGATTTAGAATTTTGTGAATTTTAGGACAATAAAAATGATAAATTAAGTCACATGGTTTGGATATTATCCAGGCACAAAATCTCAAGGTAAAGGATATTCTTTAAACTATTGGCAACTATCCCTCCCTCCCTTTATCCCTCTCCCCTTAAGTAGCCATATTTTAGGTAAAATTCCCACTTGGGGCAAAATTTGTGCTTTAAGTTTTGTGCTTTTTCTTGACTGTACAGAATATTTTTAAGTTGAAATTCAGAATATTTGTTGGCTGACTTGAAGTCAGGCTTTCTATGTTGATTGAAGATAGAATAGCCCACACGTCCAACTAGAAGCTGTTGGCTGTGTTTGGAAACTGATCTAGTAAAGCACCCCCAATTAAATTTTATTTTTGCTTATTTAAGAGGAGACGTATGCCTAGTCTTAGCCTGCATCTCTGAAGTTTACATGTGACATCCGTGAAGGCTGTGTAAACAGGAGAAGCTGCCAGTGTACTGTATTCCCCACTATTCTCCCATTCTGGCTGAGAGCCTGGGACTTCCTGTCCCCTGTCAGCCTTCCTTGGCTCCAGTGAGATGCCACAGGTCACTGAGATGAGCTAAGTGCACAGAGGTTCCAGTGGGCAGTATGGGCCTCGTGGTGGCTCAAGTAGCTGTAGGCCTGTGTGGCTATGGCCTTGAGGAGTACTCTGGTGACCCCTGTTCATGAAAGAGCCTCTTTAGGATTTTCCTGCTTTTAAAATTAAAGTAACTTTCTGCTGAGAAATACAGGTTCTCCGGCTCTCAGAGTGTGGCTCTCCAGTATTACAGGAACATGATAAATAAACACTAGTGTTAGGTGCCGTTTTACATGATTTTTTTCTTAAATTGTACTGTGTGTGTTCACATTGGTAGGGATTAGAAAGTCGGGTTACTAATTGGCTTGTGTCATACCTCTAGCAGGTGTCTTTCAGTTGGTGCATTAGGGCATTTCATTAATTTGCGTGCATGTAAAATCTTCAGATTATGTCTTTTGAAACTCCTTCTAACATTTTTTAATTTTATTTTATTTTTATTTTTATTTTTTTTACATTTTTTAATTTTAAAGATTAGTCTTTAAGGAAAACAATTTTTAAATGGCAATAAATATGCTTGCTTTAATGCTTTAGATTATTGTATTTTTTAAGATGTAATTGGCTTTATTAAATGATTCATGAATTGGACAGCAGCACCCTGTCTGCCAAGTCAAGGGGAGCTCTCCCTGATTGATCATTTTATATCAAAGTTACAGGTAGCATTTGGCACATGGTGGTGTTAAATGAAAAGAAGATGCTGTTCCATCATCTTGCTCTCATGAAAATCCAAGGATTTTCCTTACACGGGCTGTGGAATTTGGCTTAAACTGAAAGTCTCCAGGCATTTGACCACGTACGTGAATTGAAAGAGTGAGAGTCTCAAACATGGGGCTTCACCTGCTCCAGCCTCATGCTCTTCACTTGGAAGATCTTGGTGATAGGGCAGAGCTGGAATTCAAAACCAGAGCTGTAGTCTCTGGGGCTCACACTCTTAGCCAGTAAGCTACCCTAAACAGTCACCCTTTGTTACTAATGACATGATTCTGTATATTGAGAAAAAGCAAGATGCTAGTTTCTTTAAAAAACAAAATTAATAAGAGAATTTATTGTAGCTTGCTTATAGATATACTAAAGTATACCTGGAAATGAGGGCAAAAAATTCCATTCCATTTTGACCAGTGCCACAAAATGTATTTATTTTAATGTTTTATAAATTATTTGGGAAAAAATAATGTGAGAAAGATATGGGACTATGTGAAGAAAGCTGTGCAGTTTTACTGAAGGACATAAAATATGTGAACAAATGGAAAGATAAACTCTATTTTATTGTGGGAAGACAACACAAAAATGTCAGTTAATTTAGAATTAGTACGTAAACTTCATAAACAATCCCAGTAAGAATCCTCACAGCATTTGTGGCAGGGAGGATGAATAAAATTATCTTTAGCTTCACGTGGAAAAAATAAATGTCTAAAAGAGCCAGTACAGTATGAAAAAGAAGGGAATTGTTGGAGCAGAAAGGGAAGCTTGCTTTACGAGGTATCAGAATTCCCAGCAAGCCACTGTAGAGATCAGTATGGTGTTTTTTGTTTTGGGTTTTTTTTTTTTTTTTTTTTTAGGATTTTATTTATTTATTTTGAGAGAGAGAGAGAGAGAGAGCAAGCATGAGCAGGGGGAGAGGGAGAGGAAGCAGACTCCCCACTGAGCAGGGACACACACAACCCCCCCCCCCCCCCAGTGTGGAACTGGATCCCAGGATCTTGGGATCGTAACCTGAGCTGAAGGCAGACACTTAACTGATTGAGCCACCCCAATGCCCAAGATCATTGTGGTTTTGATGGAGAAACAGACTGGAGAGTAGACAGTATATAGAGCAAGTTAATGTATGGCAAAACTGATACTCATATCAGCGGGGAAGAGATGGCTTCCCTATTAATTGCAGGCAGTTAGTTACTCATCTGGGAAAATATTGGACGTCTACAGCACCCTGTATATAAAAACTAAAATATAAGAAATAAATGTGATAACTGGCAAAATTCCAGAAGGCTCTATGTGTTACCCAGGGCTGAGTGAGGCCTCCTAACTAAAAAGGCCTTCCTTTCCTGAGGTAGGAAACTCAGGAGTTGTAAAGTAAAGGGTAGCTATTACATGAAAGGTTGATTATTCTATAAATATTAAATATTTTGCATAGCAACAGACACCACAACAAAGTTGGCAGACAACAGACTTGGGAAGGTGTAGCTGCCAACATGAGCAGCTGAAGGGCAACTGCTCCTGACACACAATGGGTACCTGTGAATTGGTGAGAGGACGATGAGCCTCTAGACAGACGGGCAGAGACAGGCCAGCAGACAGGAAGGTGATCCCAGTCATTAGCCAGAGACATGCAGGTTAAAGTCATGGAACCTCAGAGCCAAGGGAACTGCCATGCCTGTTGCTAGTAGCAATGTGGGGAAGTTTCTGTCCTGAATCCCATATAACTCATTACCGATTTCTGAAGAGCAATTGGGGCAATAGCTGTATAATTAAAAATACACATCCCCGTTGATAGACTTACTTCCATGGGACAGAGAGACACCGGAATTTAAGGATGTGGATTGGAATAATCTGTCCCAGCGTTGTTTGAGGCAGTGGCAAAAAAAAATAAATAAATAAACAGGACAAAGTCAATGTTTATAGGGGGTGGGACAGGGACAGGAACCAATTTCACGCCATTCATACTGTGGTGTAGTGGTGTACTTCATGGCTATTGTAGAGAAAGAGAGCTGCTATATTAGTTGACTCAAGGATTTCCACATTGTGATGTTGTTTGTTAAGAAAGAAAGATGTAGGGGGTGGGCATGATGGCACATAAAGCAAATGCTCCTTATTCCTTTATCTGTATTTTCTTGTGTGTATGCTATGTATATAGAAAAACACAGAAAGATTATGTCTACCAGTTTGTTAATACATGTTACCTGGAATGGGTGTTGCTGCGGGAGGAAGATACTTTTAAAGAAGTGTGTTTTGTTTTGTTTTTTTTTAAATTAAAAAAAAAAAAAATGAATGACCACACTTGAGGAAATCTCAGAAAAAAAAAAACTAGTATTCTTATAACCCAGTTAATGCAAAAAGCGACTGAGAGGATTAGAGAGCACAGAGCTCTCGGCTTGGGCTCTATGTGCTGTGTCCTCAGGAAGGAAAGCATGCTGTAGGCTGAGTGTATGAAGCAGAGGGAAAACGAAAGTGATGTCTTCGTGTGGAGGGCCACTTTGCCTTGGGACCCTAGACCTCAACTTCAAATTATCAGTGGTAAGTAAGGTATTAAATATCCCATTTTTCTAGATGACTCTAGGCCTCATGGGAAAATTCATGTTCTGGGATCATGGCATAATACCAGCTGTGTTCTAAAGCCTGCTGGTTTGTCACTGGTTAAAATGTGCACACCTGAGCCATGCTGGCCTTCCCTGACCCTGATCTGGTGCAGCCTTCTAGGCCAGGCTTGGATTCTGGGGGTTGAAGGTACTCCTGGCCACTCCACTACAGGCCCGTTGTGTCTTCACTTCCCTCCCAAGTGATTCCAGTATATGCCCAGTGTGAGAACTATCACTTTGAAGAGTGTGCAGTTGCATCCTGGAAAGTATTTAATTGGCAGCTCAGCTCCATCCTGGTATGGACACCTTTAGGACAGGCCTAGAGGATCCCTTGCCTTGTATCACAGTAACTGTCTTCTAAGGACTTTGAGGGCTGTCACCAGGATGTTAAGGGAGGTCTCCCCACTCTAACCAGTCTTCCCAGTTCTGTGGAGTATCTTGTCAGCTCCTTATTGTCTCCCAGGGTACGTATGTACCCAGCTCAGGAGTCGGCCGCAGACAAGACTCAGAGGGACCCTCACGTAGATTTCTGGGGTGCTTGCTTGGTCTCTGAGCTTGCTCTCTCTTCTTCTACCCTGCCCTACAATCAGCCTCTCTGGCAGCCTCTGTTTCCACCAGCCAGGGAGGCTGTTGCTCTCTGGGCTCTGTATCTTTGTGCTGTGGTTTGGAAAGTGACCCTAAACAGAAAGGTAGAGCATATGTGAAGCTCACCTCTGGTATTTTGTTTTCCTTCAGGATCAGAACCCTGGGGTCTTCACTGTCCAGTACCTGAAGACTGCTTCCTTGTGCATTTTGTCCAGTCTTGTGATCATGTATACAGTGAGGAGATAAGCCATAACTGGGAGGTTGAAACCCATAGAAACCTGACTGTCTAGCTCAATGTCAGCTCTGGCCCAGCCCTGGAGAAAACTGAGAACCAAAGGCTTTGTCCCCATTTTATTACCAGCCCTCGAAACCCAGGCCAGGGGTGGTGGCCCACATTCTAGCCACAGACCTTCTCTGCGTCCACCCAGAATTTCACAGCCTGAGTGTTCTCTGTACATCCGAAGCCTAACAGGTGCCTGACATGCAGGAGGTGCTTAGTAAATGTAGTCTCGTTCAACTAGCAAGGACTGGCCTAATAAATCAGGGTGAAAGTTGTCAAAACTGTCCTTTGTACCATATCAGAGTCCTCTCATTTTCACCTTGAGCTTGTATCTCTTTGAGCTGCATCCCATCTTTGAGTGGTAAATGGCAATTCCTCAAAACCCATAGTGATTTTTTTTAACTTTTATGACTGCCAACAGCAGAGCGGTCTGGTGAACAATGCAAAAAGTAGGAGTTCAAGTTTATTAATTCACCTCTTGTCAGCTTTACCAAGATAAGCCCTGTTACTTAATCCTTCTGAACCTGTTTCTTCTATGAATTGGAGATAGTTTTTATCCTGAAGTGCTGTTGTCGAGAGGACTTAGATAACGTTTACCACGCCTTAGGAGAATATTTAGCAGTGTCAGTTCTTTTGCTTCCCACCTGTGCCTCTCTTAAATCTTTTTTTTTTTTTTTAAGATTTTATTTATTTATTCACGATAGACACAGAGAGAGAGAGAGAGAGAGAGAGACAGGCAGAGGGAGAAGCAGGCTCCATGCAGGGAGCCTGATGCGGGACCCAATCCCAGGATGCTGGGATCACTCCCTGAGCCAAAGGCAGATGCTCAACTGCTGAGCCACCCAGGTATCCCTCCACCTATGCCTCTCTCTATCAGGAACTCTGCTTGCTCGGGAAAGCCTGTGTAACGTGAATAGAAGTGTGGGCGATTTTGGGAATGGCTCCAGCCTCACCAAGCCATTTCTGGTCAAGCATTCCTGCTGGAGCTGGGTTAACTCTAGGTCTGGCGTGAGCTGAGAACAAGTAGTAATGCTTCCTTGTGAGTCAGGCTGGGGAGCTCTTGAGATCTGTGGATCCTCACTTCTAGCATTTGTCTGCCCTGCTTCCACGGCTGAGGCCCCTGTGGTCATTGACTGTGCAGACGCAGGTGATGGCCTTGCTGTAGCTGAGGGGACTGAGCCAGAGGCTGTCAGGCTGGATCATTTGGCAGCCTCCCTGATGGACCTGTTTTTCAACCTGAAGGAAGAATATACTGGGTATGTTTGTGTTTCCTGACCAAAAGCAGCCATTGACGTCAATAATTACCTGTGTTGTTAAGTGACACCTTTGTGTTTTTCTCTTCTCTAGCTTTGTGTGTGTGTGTGTGTGTGTGTGTTTTAAAGATTTTATTTATTTATTCATAGAGACACAGAGAGAGAGCGAGGCAGAGACACAGGCAGAGGGAGAAGCAGGCTTCATGCAGGGAGCCCGACGTGGGACTTGATCTTGGGTCTCCAGGATCACGCGCTGGGCTGAAGATGGCGCTAAACCGCTGTGCCACCGGGGCTGCCCTAGCTTTGTGTATTATTGGGCTTCAGAGAATATTTGTTTTCACCAATTTTGAATCAAATTATATTATCTTGGAACTAGATAGTGCTTTAAAATTTTGAGAACATTTCATCTCTTGCTTTATATTATCCTCACAGAACCTTGTGAGTAAGCCCTTACAGCACATCCCTGTTTGTGAGTAAACTGAAGCTCTGATGTGTTCAATGATTTGCCCAAAGTCACACGGCTTCTTTTTTTTTTTTAAATACATACAAAGTTTATTAAAAATAGATTGCAAATGAAGTGTACAGTAGAAACGGTCAAGTACAGCAGTCATGACAGCCCCAGAGTGACGCAGTTATGAAGAGCACGTGTTCACATTTGACCCGACGGCCCCAGGGTGGCCCCGCCCACCTGCTTACAGGCCTTGCGACCACACACAGACACCCCGTATATCAATATTTACATATATTTGCAGGTACTTACGTGTATTTGCTGTTTTTCTATATAACACAAAAGTAATTCATCTGCATCTTTTTCATGAAAGAAAGTGTGGGTTCAGTCCCCATAAGGCGGCCAGTGTTCTCGAGTGATCTGGGAGGGGCCTGCTTTTCCTGGGACCTCCGGAGCAAGCACGCACATCCTTCATAAACATTTAGAACCACTTTACTCTCTTCAACAAGGGGAATGGTGAGAGCACCCTTCCAAATAAGAACCCTGATAGACGTAAAAATATTTATACTCGCTCAACAATTTATCATACAGCTCTTATTAAAGTGATTTCTATGGCTAAAAAGCCTCACCCTCTTCTATTTGAAAGTGTGCATATTTTTCTAACATATATATTTGTAAGAGAACAATCTGGTACAGAAGAATCATTAAGATCCCACAGCAGGGCTTTGTCAAATAGAAAATTTGCTCATAATCACAAAGTAATTTAGCACTTTCACAGCACACAGTATAAAACGAAGTGAGATCCATCTCCCCAGCATCAGCCATGCGTTCACAGCTGAAGAAACAACAGTGATCACCAATGACTCAAAATGAAAATTAAAGAACTCTATTCGGTGTAAAAAAATAGCTTGAATGGCCATACAGGCCCCTGACATTGTAAGTCACAGATGCCACGTGTCACCAAACCTTCCTTCCCAGACAGCACATGGAGGTGAATCTTTCTTCCTCGAATTTAAAATCTCTGAGCAACAGTCGTGCTCAAGAGTCACACGGCTTCTGAGCAGTGGAGCCGAGACTAGTTCTAAGATGGCCTTTGTCACTTCCCACCCTGTGTTGTGTGTGGCGCTGGCACACATGCAGTGGATTTAAGGGGGCAGGTTTAGAAGAAGCTCCTCCAGTCCCACCCTCGTTTTTGTCCTCATTACTTCTGTTTTCAAGTGGTGAGAAGCGTTCCTCTTTCCCCTGCCCTGAGAACATCAGTTGGATTGTGTTAGAGTTTTAGGATTAAGCCTTTTACAGTGAAAGTCAAAGGCCTTTTGCTTATGACTTTTCACCTTTTCCGTAACCTTCACATTTGATGTGTCTAAAGAACCGCACTGAACATGTGTAAGGAGAGCGAAGAGGAGGGAGGGAAAGAGCAGGGCAGTCTAGGAGTTGCTCAAGGCTTAGCTGCTTGGATGACCCAAGGGGAAGGCGCCAAGTGCTCAGGCTGCTTCCTGCCTGCAGGTGATAAACACACAGGGCCCTGTTGGAATACTGGCACCCAGCTTTTAATTCTGGTCTTAGGAGAGAGATGTGGGCAAGGTTAAGAAGGATCTGTTTCTAGAGACTCTGGAAATGCCCATCAGTGTTGCTTGGGGACAGAGCCATGTTGGCAGAACTCGCGGCACCATCCTATTTGAGCTGTTGGACCAGTGGACCATGCCACTGGGCTGAGAGCATTTCCCTTTTTCTGCCCTCAGAGAGTATACTGCTTCTTCCTCCCTCTTGCCTCCCTTCAGTCCAAAAGAGACACCAGTTAAAAAAAAAAAAGAGACACCAGTTTTCTTCTTAAAATTTGAAGTTTCTCTGTTGCTCCCAGAGACCACAGGAGGCCTGAGGGCTTCTGAGGAGAGCACCACAAAAATTACCACTAGTGAACCCAGTGTAAATACGATTGAACAGAACCAACTGGATGTCTAGATCTAGAACACCAGCATGTGTTCCTTGGGTACCAACCATATGCCCAGACCAGCGCTTGCCAATTGCTGATGCATCGGCGCTTGATAACTACTGGTGGGGACGGCGTCTTGCTAGCTTTACAGCCCTGGCAAAGTTACTTTGATCCTCTACCTGCTTCCTCCTCTGTAAATGGGAAAGATAAGAGAGTATCCACTTCCAAGGTTCGTCATGCAGATTAAATGAGTTAATATGTGTATAGAGCTAGAGAACTGCCCAGTGTAAAGGAAGTGCTTTGCAAATCTTAGCCATGAACATATGATTGAATCAGTGTCATTAGGTGCCAGCCAGGCTGTCACTGAGTTACATCAGTGATAGCTGCTGTCGTCATTAGCCTCATCATCATCCTCTTTCAGGCATGTAAGCTTCAGAAACTAAAATCTTTGAAAATAAGTATTTAATCATTAATTTGAGCTGTTGTCTTCTACAGTCCTATAAAGACAGACATTTTGAGTTTTGGACTATGGAGAGTTTTTGATAACTTTATGATTTGAAACTATAAATCGGGTACCTTAAAGTACCCGATTTTTTACTTAAATTTTTACTTAAATTTACTTAAACTTTTAAGTACTTAAAATTGTACTTAAGTACAATTTTACTTAAACTTGATTTAAATAAACTTAAATCAAGAAGATTGAAAGATTGAAAGATAAAAAGGGGCTTATACGAAATCCAAAGTGTTTACTCTGTTGTCTATATGGAAAGGTCCTTCAGAAAAAGTAGTTTTTACTTTTCAACATGTGTTTTTGAGAATTAATCTGTTCTTAAATAAACTATGTAAATTGTTTTCAGTAAGTCCTGAAAATGTGCTCCTTACCTCCCTGTAGAGAAGTGGGGTTTGCAAGAAAGCCAAGTAATATGGAAAGTGCCTCCTCAAAATGCTCCCATATCTTTGAAAAAGAAGTTAAAAAAACAACATTTTAAATATAATTAGTTTTGGGTATTTGAAGTTGTAATTTTATTTCTCTTTATAATAAATAGACTACCACTAGATTGTTACGCAAGTATTATAGGTTATTGTAAAACATTATTTAGATAGTTCAGCCTATAGTATTTAAAAATTCTTGGTCACTCTTCAAACACTAGGAAATGGGCCATAAATCTGGTATCAGTGCAGCACAAGGTATAAATGTGGTCTGTATTTAACCTTAGCAGTTGTTGTTTTTTAAAAAAGATTTATTAGAGAGAGTGTGTGCGCGCATGAGGAGTGAGCACAGGGGGCGGACAGAGGGAGAGAATCTAGAAGCAGAGACTCCCTGCTGAGTGTTATGGAGCCAGAGGACCCTGAGATCATGACGTGAGCTGAAATCACGAGTTAGACACTCAACCGACTGAGCCATCCAGATGCCCTGCTGTGTAGCAGTTATTTGTTAAAAAAAAAAAAAAAATCTGATCATTTCCATGGACTTAAATAATGAAAAATATTATATTTAATCCTTTTTCCATTAAAAAAAGAATTTTAAGACATTACTGAGCAGAGAGCTGAACATGCCACTCTGCTTCATAGAGAAAGCCTTGTTCACAGCAGTTTGGGGTGACATCGTCCTGCTTGTTTGTGGGTTCCCCTTCACACTTGTGTTCACTTCGCTCTTTCTGTATTCAGTGACTTAGCCCTGCGGAACTGTTTTCTTACCTCAGACCTGAATGTGAAAGTGGGAGACTACGGAATAGGATTCAGCAGGTACAAGGTAAGCCAAGGCTTAAAGATTCTTTCCTACAGCTGATTTAATTTCATAGTCATGAGGTGGTCCTATCACAAAATGCCACTCTAGTTGTGGAAGAGGGGGCAAGAATCTTGGTTATTGTGGCCTTTCTGGAAAGTGGTTTGTTCTAGTCATTTTAACAGAAGTGTTGGCTTCTGACGTGTGGTTTGTCTGCATAGTGGCTCTGTGCTGAGGTTTTGTGACAGCTTTCCAAAGGCTTTGTTTAAAAGTAAGACTTTTTACACAGAATAATTGATATAGTCTGATGGTATATAATACATTTTAGTATGAACACATGGGCAGTAATCATGACCCACCTGTATAATAAAATAGATGAAATCGGCATTTCTCCAGTAAAATTCTGGGTCAGATTTAGTAAGCATGGAATTTACATTCTTTAAACTCTGCCATAAACTTATCCCCAAACAAGATAAGAAGTAGATGAGGTTTTCATTTATTTTTATGTCACCCAACTGAATGAGATAGCATGATTTAGAGCAGAGAAGGTGATTGTCCTGGCTCTATGCCATCAGCAATAACATGAGGATCATATCTGTTCTGTCTTACTGGTTCTTGTGAGGACCACAGGGGTCATGTTTTCATAGTACTTTGTAACTAAAACATGCAAATATAAGTTGGTTATGTGTCTACATAGTAGCTCTCGTGTCTTGAGCCCTTGATGTGTACCAAGCACAAGGAAATAGTTGCTGACAGTATCTCATTTAATCCTTACCATAAAAGGGTATTGTATCATCCTTATTATACAGATAAAGAAAAAGGCTTAACACATCTGTTGCTTGCCCAGAGTAGCTAGCTAGCTGGTAAGTAATGGAACATGGACTTACAGCCCAGTCTGTGCTCTTACTCATTAACCTTAGGCACTGCCATGCTACTCGGGGCATAATGCCCAGCATATTTTAAAAGATGTTTTGCTCAGTCAGAAACCATGTTCTGTGCATTAGACGTGGCGTACCTTCCGTTTCCTGGAAGGCTGACTGAGTAAGCGTTCATGGCTCAGAGAGCAGCTTGCGAAGCCCAGGAGGCTTCAGAGAAAACCTCACCCACCTTCTGCCCAGAAAATCTCTCTTCGTTCCCACTACTTTTTCTGATTCATCTTTTAGGTTCAGTATGTGTTTCTGAGAATGACCTGGTGTTCAATCATTAAGTTCATTAACAAGCGTAATAGAATTTAAAATCCTGTATGCTTTCTGACAAAACAGGAGGATTATATTGAAACAGATGATAAAAAAATTTTCCCTCTGCGATGGACCGCTCCAGAATTAGTAACCAGCTTTCAAGACAGACTACTAACTGCAGATCAAACTAAGTATAGTAACATCTGGTATGTATAGATTTACCATTTTGTTAGCCTCTCTTGTGTAGCAAAGTCCTAACTTCCTTCCCCTTGAGTACTTGAGGAAAAATAATGAAGATGTAGGAACACAGGAATGCCTGATGGTATGAAAAAGTTTATTGACTTCATATCAATTATCACAATTGCGATGGTAATAATTAACTTTTCTCTTACCCATTCAACAGTAATAAGGTCCATAAAAGCAGGAACTCGGCTTTTTTTCTGTGGCTACTGTAGGGCCTACAGTATAAGAGACATTTTAAATATTTATTGAAGTGAATGAAAAAAACAAGAAGAGGTTTGGACCAATATGTAATACTGTGATTTATAGGAGATCAGTTTAATGAAAGTTGGAAAAAATGTGTTTATGTCTTTGACTAACGATTTCTGTTACAGCTTTCTTAATTTATATATAAATTTTTTTGTGCTATTATTCTGCTTTTTCTATTTTCCTTTTCTCTTGTCTTCTTTTGGACTACTTTTTTTAAACTGCTTTTTCCTGTTAGTTTGGAAGCTGTATATGATACTCCTGTACTTTTATTAAAGGTTGCCCTAGAAGTTATAACATGTATATTCCACTTATTTTAGTCTCATTTTAGTTCATATTTTGATCCTCTGTCTGATCAATACAAGGATCTCAGGATACTTTAACATGCTTAACTTGGTTTAACCATATACCACACACGTGCATGCGTGCACACACACATGCACTTGCACACACACGTATACACAATTATATCTTATTGTTGGGTATTTTTTTCTTTTACCTTCACAAGACATCGTTATTATTTTTTAGCATTTTTTGTTCAGGTTTATCCACATAATTAAATCACTTTGCTCCTCATTCTTTTTTTTTTTTTTTTTTAATCTCAGACATTTCCATCTGTGATCATCCTTCTTTGTCTGAAGTATGTCCTTCAGAATTTCCTAGAGTGAGGGCCTGCTGGTAACAGACTCTCAGTTTTTTGTAGATCTAAACATACCTTTATTTTATCTTCATTTTTGAAGTCTATTTTTACTTGGGGACAGTTACTTTCTCTCAGCATATTGAAGAGATCATTCTACTGTCTTCTGGCTTCCATTGTTGCTATTGAGAAGTCAGCTGTAAGTCTACCTAAGCTCTTTGAAGGTAATGTGATCTTTTCTCTCTGGCTGCTTTTAAATTCTTCTCTTTGTCTTTCATTTTTTGTAGTTTCACTATGACGTGTATGGGTGTGGATTTCTTATGTTTTTCTGCTCGGGATTTATTTGGCTTCCCAGACCTTAGGTTGGTGGTGTTCTCAGCCCTTACCCTCTTCAGATACTGCCTCTGCTCCCTTTCTCTCTTTTAGAAAGTCTGTTTAGATGTGTGCTATCCTTTCCTGCTCTGCCTTCTGTCTCTTAAGCTCTCCTTTATATATTCTGTCTCTTTGACTCTCTGTGCCACACTCTAGATAATTTTGAGACCTGTGTTCCAGCCACTAATTCTTTCTCTTTTTAAAAATTCTCTCTTCAGCTGTGTCTATTCTTCTGTTAAATCTCTCTATTAAGTTTTATATAGTCCAGCTATTGATTTTTCAGTTTTAGGAATTCTATTTGGTGTTTTAAAACATGCCCCAGCATTTTTAAAACGATTGGATTATGATCTGCGTCAGATGATTCCTGTATCTGAGGTCTTGGTGGAGTTGATCTTGCTGATTCTTGATGGTGCCTTGTTTCCTTGGGGTGAGGATCTTGGAAACCTAGAGTTGGGGAGCATTCCTCCAGAGAGGATCCACATTTACCTGCTTGTGTCGGATACTGGGGAGTATCCTGCTGTGTAAGGGAGCTCTACTACTACAGGGCTTCATGTATTCAGCTCAAGGTTTTTGACCACCCAGGTCATGTGAATTCAGTCCGCAAATACAGTCAATGGCCAGCTCTGTGGTTACAGCTTGTTAGGGGCCAGTGTGCCCCCGACACACACACACACACTCAAACATGCATACACATGTACACTAACTCACAGCTCCTCAGTGCCGAGTCAGTTTGCCTTTCAGACTCCTGGAGGGATGCAGGGGGCAGGCTTAATCTCGCTGTGAGGAAGTCTCTCTGTGATTCCCCCTAGCTTGGGCAGACCCAGGGCTTTGGCCTATTTACCTCCGCTACCACCTGCATTGCCTTGTAAACAGAAACTGCAAAAGCCCAACTTCTGTGCTTTAGCAAAGGCACCAGCTCAGAGGTAGTTTTAGTGTTCTCCTTACATCTTCAAGTTCTAGAGATTTTCCTGGCAAGTCCCTGCTTTCCTGTCTTTGATGCCTTTAAAAAGATACTTTTTATGCTTCATCCATATTTTCACTGTTCCTAGCAGGGTGTTGAGCCAGAAAGCTTAGCCTGTGTTCCCAGAGACAGAGTTTAGCTTGTGTTCCCACCCCTTGTTGCTGACACTTTGAGAAGTATCTGGAGGTAGGGCTGGCAGTAGGGCCAACTGCAGCCCAAGGCAAGAGCCACCTACCCTGTACCAGGGGTAAATGAGAGGGGCATAGTTTGGTGGAAGAGAAGGTAACTCCAGGAGGGAGAGGCTGGTGGGACTCCAGGACCCAGGAGCCAGTACAAGGGGAAGAATTGAATAGCCAGGGATCAGAGGCAGTAATTGGTGGCAGGACACCACATGGAGTAGAGAGCTACAGGGCAGGGACAGATTTTGAGGAGGAGATGTATCTCATCCTTCTCTGTGGCCTGAGGAATGGGAAGGGTGTGTACAGAGATGCTAGAATTGGGGAAGTGGGGAGTTGAGAAAGCCTGTGCTTCGTGTTCTCTGAAGAACAGAGTGGGCTGGGGCTGGACAGGGTTTTAGTCTGGGAATAGGCCTTTTTGGGGAGGGAAAGGAATTAAAACAGGGCTTTGGAGATACTGAGGCAGGTTGTTAGTTAAATGCCCAAGGTCACACCAAGCATGGCAGCAATAACACTCATTGTGCCATTCATTATGTGGTCTTTAGTGTTCCATGTGATTTTCTTATTTTCCTCAGTTAAATTGTAAACTCCCTTTTTAAGGCTTCAATAATGTCTTAAACTTCTTTTGTATCCAGGATGGCCCTCTGCCTCTGACAAATCTGCGCCAGGGAGAAGATGTCTTTTCTTTCTTGAATGGAGTTGTGAAATTTGGGTCTGTTTATTTCCTCTGATAGAGGTGGTCTCTCAACTTAGATACTGAATATGCTGATTTTTTTCACTGATTTATGAAGTTTAGAGAAATGAACTCTAAGTTATGTTGCACTAATACAATGTCAAATAACAGACTGGTTTATTCAGTACAGCTTATTCAAACAAGAATTCTGGAGTTACCGAGCCAAGTCATGTAAACCATCAATACCCAAACCTGGCTGGATGCCAGAATCACTAGGGAACTTTTAAAGTACAGTTTCTTGGCCACACCTGATCTACCAACTGCAAGTCCTTGGGAGCAGGTCGTATGTAGCTCTGTATTCCCAGATGACACAGGTGGACAGTCAGGTTTAGGAGCCAGAGCAGTGACTAGGAGATGCTAGTACACAACGGAAGGCTGGTACCTGGGACTGAGCCACGGAGACCGTTTCCATGACGACAGAGCACTCACAGAGAGAGAGACAAACACACATGGGGAGTTGGCACTGGGAAGGGGCACTCCTGCCCAACTGTGGTAACAGCCGTGTCCCTAGAGACATTGAGAGGCTCAGTGGATGGCCTCTTCTGGCACACAAGTAGGTGGCAGAATGATGGCAAGAAATCTCTCTATCATAGTGACAAATGGCGCTATGGAATCATTGCAACAAAAAATGTGTGGACCCACCAAAGAAGAGATTATTTAATTATCTAAAAGTTTGCTTTAGATATTTTCTGGTGTTTACTACCATTAGGTGAATGGGATTTTTTTGTCCACCTCAGGCTGTTTATCTTGTATCTCCCCACTTCGTTGAACTCTGAAATAATTCTAATGATCTTTCAAATAATTTCTTGAGTTTCAAAGTTGACAGTTACGTTAGCTCCTCTCTATGATAATTATATTAGCTGCTCTCTATAATTATGCCTGTTATCTGTTCAATTTTTTTTCTTTTTGCATTGGCCAAACTTCTAGAGTACTCAGTCATAAATAGGAGGCATACTTGTCCTTGTTTTATAGACAATGCCTCTTTTTAAAAATCATGTTAAAGAGCTGTCTTTAATAACCTTTTCAGTATACACCTTGTTCTTAAAGCCCCTAATGAGTGTACAAATAGAAGTGTTGGTGCTAAAAAATTTGACATCTAAAGAAAGGAAGAAAATAAACAAACAAACAAATAAATAGAGGAAGAAATAACTTCTCTTTTTTCCACAGGTCCTTGGGTGTGACACTTTGGGAGCTTTTTGATAATGCTGCTCAGCCTTATTCCAACCTTTCCAACTTAGATGTTCTCAATCAGGTGATTCGAGAGAGAGACACAAAACTCCCTAAGCCCCAGCTGGAGCAGCCTTATTCCGACAGATGGTAGGTAACCCAATTTTATATTTTATTGTCTTCAAAAGATAAGGAAATCTTTCTGTGGGTGTCAGTTATATATTCCCTGTTTTTAAACAGTAAATGTTACAAAAAGCAGTCATTTGTATATTATTCACAAAGGATTTTAGATGAACATCAATTTTTAAAATTTAACATTTAAAAAAAAATGTATAGGACAGGTAGGAAGTTATGAATTATATGCAGTAAGAAAAAAGTGTGAAGTCTGAACTAATTAGGGAAGTCAGTATGAAGGGAGTTTTCTATTGTGGAATTGTTTTAAAATGAAACTGTTTTTGTAAGTGATACCTAATATGTAAGAAAAGAGACAACATAGAAATGATAATATTTAAATAGGCAGGAGAAGCTAATTTGCATAATATACGTGACATTTGCAAAATATATTTATTTCTTATGAGTCTTTGGACCAATTCTTTATTGCCAATTAGAATCAGGTTCACCTCTTTCTAAGCCTCTAAACCACTGTGTGCCCAGCATGCACTGCCTCTGAAGCATGGCAATCCCCTGCACTTAGGCTTGGCTCAGCTCCCCTTTCAGCGAGAACCCTTTCATCCAGATTAATGGAACCTAATGTCCTCTAAATGTACTCTATACACTTAATACTTTGAAGTATTAAATCTTTGTCTTCCTTGCTGTTCACGGCACCAGCTTAAGATGTTGGCTGTGGGGCACCTGGGTGGCTCATTTGTTTAAGTGTCTGTTCAGGTCATGATCCCAGGTCCTGGGGTCTTCCTGCATTAGGCTCTGCTCAGCAGGGAGTTGTCTTCTCCCTCTCCCTCTGCTCATTCTCTCTCTCTCCTCGCTCGTGCTCACTCTCTCAAATAAATAAAATCGTTTTTTTAAAAACAAGGTGTGGCTGTTTTCAGTCAACTCCTGGAAGACCTAGCTCCTGGTTGCTGCCTCTGTGGACTTTGTTTTCTACTGCTTCTCTCCACTTTGGGCCTCTTCTCTGATCTAAGGAAACCATGTGCTACATAAGATCACAGTGTTACTTTTTATTGGGGGAAATAGTGAGAGATTAGTTACAACAGCATTTGTCTCTGAGAATTCTTACAAAATGAAGTAAATCTGAAAATGTAAGACAAGTGTGTTCTTTACTACACAGAACATGTGTGGTAATTTTTTAAAGAGGAGATCATGTTAAAACTATTTCTAAATTCTGGGGCTAAGTCACTGGATAAACACCAGAACAAATGACAGACACTGATTCTGTGAAATGTCCTGGAACACAAAACACTAGTAGGCCACATTTTTATATTTCTTCATTTCCTCTTTCACCATGAACTGAGCTCCTTCATGTGGTTGACAGTGATTATAGCATGGAAACTTTTGAGGTGTTGAGTTGGCTTAGGAGTCCTTGTGAAGTCCTTATTTTATTTTTTAATCATTTATTTATTTTTTAAATTTTTATTTATTTATTTATTCATGAAAGACACATAGGCAGAGGAAGAAGCAGGCTTCCTGCAGGGAGCCTGATAAGGCACTCAGTCCCAGGATCCCAGGACCCTGGGATCACATCCCGAGACAAAGGCAGATGCTCAACCACTGAGCTACGCAGGTGCCGCCCTTTCTTATTTTAAAGCAGTTTTTCATCAGTCCATTAATTACCTCTCCATTGTCACTTAGGTATGAAGTTTTACAGTTCTGCTGGCTGTCACCAGACAAGAGACCAGCAGCTGAGGACGTGCATAGATTGCTCACTTACCTACGGATGCAAAGCCAAAGGGATTCAGAAGTTGACTTTGAACAACAGTGGAATGCTCTTAAACCAAATACAAATAACAGAGACACTTCAAGTAATGCTGCATTCCCAATTCTCGACCATTTTGCCAGAGATCGGCTTGGTCGAGAGATGGAGGAAGTCCTCACTGTAACTGAGACCAGCCAGGGCCTGAGCTTTGAGTATGTGTGGGAGGCAGCTAAGCATGACCACTTTGACGAGCATGGTCGGGGCCCCGCAGATGAAGCCTTGTCCTACACAAGCATCTTCTTTCCAGTTGAGGTTTTTGAGAGTTCACTTTCAGATCCTGGACCAGGGAAACAAGACGACAGTGGCCAGGATGTCCCCCGTGGGGCCCCCGGAGTGGTTCCTGTTTTTGATGCCCACAACCTTTCTGTTGGAAGCGACTATTACATCCAGTTGGAAGAAAAAAGTGGTAGCAACTTGGAGCTTGATTACCCGCCGGCACTGCTCACAACTGAGATGGATAACCCAGAGAAGATAAGTGATGAGACGTCCCAGTTTCTGACACTCAGGAATCTTGAATTTGAAGAGTCGAGTACAGATGAAGATTTCTTCCAAAGCAGTACAGACCCCAAAGATTCCAGCATACCTGAGGACATACATGTTACCAGGGGTCCTGAGAGCCCTTTCAACAGTATATTTAATGATCTGGACAAATCAGAGGATCTACCCAGTCACCAAAAAATATTTGATTTAATGGAACTAAACGGAGTTCAAACGGACTTGAAGCCGACCACTTTAAGTTCAAGTCTGGATGCCTCCAGAGAGTCAGTAACAGCGTGCCACTTTGAGAAAGAAAAGCCCCGTAAGCTTTTTGACTGCGAGCCTCTTTGCTTATCAGAAAACCTTTTGCACCAAGATAATTTTGATCCACTGACTGTTCAAGAATTGTCAGAAAACTTTTTATTTCTTCAAGAGAAAAACTTACTAAAAGACTCATTGTCTAGCAAAGAACATGTAAATGATCTTCAAACAGAACTTAAAAATGCTGGTTTCACTGAAACAATATTAGAAACTCCACGTAGAAATTCTTTAGATCTTGAAGTTAAGTTTGCTGAAAATAAACCAGGCTTTTCTTTGTTGCAGGAAAACCTAAGCACAAAGGGTGAAGACACAAGTGGTGTGTTCAAGGACAACACTTTAAACACCTCACCACAGTCTTCCCCGGAAGTGCAGGTACCTCCTACCTCTCTTGAAACAGAAGGAACACCTCATCATGTACCTCCAGATCCGCTCCTGAAGCAGGGAGAACCCACGTACCCAGATGTCAGTATCCATGAAGACTGTCTCTGCCAGGAAATCAAACCAGACTCTGTCACCATCACAGTTGTAATTCCCTCCACTGATGCCAAAACATGTGGCATTGGCAACAGGTCTCACGACCTGACCCACCAAAGTCAGGAGGCCTTGAGACTGACCAAAAGTGACTCAGTTCTTGTTAATGACGTTTTTGCCAATAAGGTGAGTATAGGAAGTAGTCTTCCAGAATTGAGACAAAACTTACAAAACCAGACGCTTTCAGAAGACCATCACAGTAATAGCCTGCTGGAGAAAAACGTGGAAGCTGTGGAGACTTTGAGTCAGCTGCATTGTAAAGATGCCACAAAAGAGGGGGGCTTGGTGTCTGCCCTCTCGTCGGACTCGACCAGTCAAGACAGCCTTTTAGAAGACAGCTTGTCAACACCCATTCCAACTTCAGAACAGTCTGTGGAGACCCCAGACTCTCTGGATTCAGTGGATGTCCATGAAGCCTTACTGGGTTCTTTAAGCTCTCACACACCTCAGAAACTCTTGCCCCCTGATAAGCCTGCAGACAGTGGCTACGAGACAGAGAACTTAGAGTCCCCTGAGTGGACTCTGCACCCTGCTCCCGACGGCACCTCCGCCTCAGAGGCTGCCACAGTGGGCAATGACAGTCATGGTAGTTTGCCTCCCAAACCGGTCATCGTCATCTCAGATGCAGCTGATGGCCACAGAGGTACAGAAGTGACCTCGCAGACTTTTGCACCTGGCTCTCAGAGCTCATACCGAGACTCTGCTTACTTCTCAGATAATGACTCTGAGCCCGATAAGAAGTCTGAGGGGGTCCCAGGACCCCCAGCCTCACCCTTGGTATTGGTGACGGATCCTCCCCTGCCTGAGTCAGTCATTCCAGAGCACAGTCATGGCATCAAGGACAGTTGCCTGGAAACCAACCATTGCCAGCCAGACCAAAGTTGTCTCCCTGCCTCACAAGATCCCAGTCACCTGAAGTCTAGAGAAACCTTGGACGCAGCACCAACTGATGTTTCCAAGCAGACACCTGCTTCTGAAGACAAGGCTGGCAGTCCCTTGAGTATGTTGAACTCTGAGCTGAGCAGTGGCGATGACTTTGAGGCTCAAGAGGAGTGCCCCTGCACACTCACCTCCACTGGAACCAACACCAACGAGCTCCTCGCCTTCACAAATTCCACCCTCTGCTCTGGCAGCCCATCAGACCTGACAGTGGAGAAGTCCTTGTGTGGCCATGCCGAGGGCCCCAAGTTGAAGGAGCCAGATATTGAAGGGAAATACCTGGGGAAACTTGGTGTGTCAGGGATGCTTGACCTCTCTGAGGATGGCATTGACGCAGACGAGGAAGATGAGAACAGTGACGACTCCGACGAGGACCTGCGGGCGTTCAACCTGCACAGCCTCAGCTCCGAGTCAGAGGATGAGACTGAGCACCCTGTGCCTGTGATTCTCAGCAATGAGGATGGGCGGCACTTACGGAGCCTGTTGAAACCCTCAGCCACTGTTGCCATTGAGCAGCTCCCAGATGACTGGAAAAAAGAAAAGAAGGCAGTGACATTCTTTGACGATGTCACAGTCTATCTGTTTGACCAGGTACCTGTTAACTTCTAAACTGCCATATTAGGAAATTCCAAGGTGTGTTAGGAAATAGAGGGTGCTTTGTTTTCCTGATTGCAGTTTCGAGGCCACCAACTAGTTTATGATTCCTCATAAATAAGAATTTGGGGTTGGTTATAGTTCCAAGAATATGCAGAAATGCATTTTGGACAGGGAACTCCTGTTAAGGGAAGGAGACGTGGATGCCCCTTCTAGGTCTCCTGGCAGAGTCCTACTGAAATTAGTTCCCTTTTACAGACCAGATTTCTATAATCCAGCAGTAGGCAGCAATAGCCAGCACACAGGTGCCAACGAATAGTCCATGGCTCACAGGCAGCCCCAGGGGTGCTGGCTATCTCCGTCTCTGTGGGTTGGGACCAGGCAGTGGTGGAGTCTGCAGCCTTCCCACCCTCCTGTGCCTGTTGAGAACTGCTCCGTGAGCTCCGACTTCAGCCTCTTTACAATCTAGGGCTGGAGATTTTCTTATATCTGTTAAGTGACTTGTAGGCTAAGTCTGTTACAGTCAGAGCACATGTTTGGTATGGTTTCGGTTCCTCTGAACTTACAGGGGTTTGTTTCTGAGGCAGGCCATGGTCTGTCTTGGTGAATGTTCTGTGTGTACCTGAAAAAACGTGCCAGTCGGTTAGGTCTGGATGGTTGGTAGTGTCCAGCTCTTCTACACGGCTGCTGATTTTTTTGTGTGCTGCGAGTTCTTCCCGTGGCGAGAAAGAGAAGTGAAGTCTCCAACTGCAGTTGTGGATTTGAACTCTCCATTTCTGTTTGTTTGTGCTTCCTCTGTTATATGGCTCTGTTGTTAGCTGTATGCACATTTAAGATCCCTAGATCTTCTTGAAAAGATTGAACTGACCTGTTTATCGTTATGTAATGTCCTTCTGTATTCCTTTGTCTGACAGTCATTTAGCCTCTCCAGCTTTCTCTTGATTGGTATTTGCATGAGATATCTTTCTTCGCCTTTGTACTTTCAATCGTATATCTTTATGTTCAACATCAGTTTCTTGTGAATAGCAAAGAGATTTTTAAATCTATTCTCAAAAAAATTATCTTTTAATTGATGGTTTTAGGCCCTTTACATTCAGTAAAATTAGTCTTGTTTGAATTTTGGCATTTTGTTCACTGTTTCTATTCCTCTGGTTCTTGTTTCCTCCTTCCTGTCTTCTTTGTGGTAATTTAAGCATTTTTTAGTGTTACCTTTTAATTTATTGCATTTTTATTATGTATCTTCTGTGAGTGTAGTTTCTATAGTGGTTTTGGGGATTATACTACACTTTTTACAGTCTACTTAGAGTCAGCACTCCACCATTTCAGGTGGAATGCAGAAACCTTATTACCATTATCTGGTGTATTCCGCTCACAGACGCCAAAGCCCCATCAGATGGTGCTCTGCATTTTACTCCCAGTTATCAAATATATTTTAAGAAACTCGAGAGGAGACAAATAAGGTTCTATTTACCCAGACAGTCCCTACCGTTTCTCTCTTTTCATTTTTGATGTTCCAGGATTCTTTTGGTATCATTTCCCTTCTGTTTGAAGAAGGTTTTTCTTTTTTTAAATCAAACCTACTGACAACGGATTATCTTAGTTCCCCTCATTCCTTAAGGATATTTTCTCTGAATATAGAATTCTGAGTTGACAGTTCTCTTGGTATTATGTCTAATTGCTGTCAAGATATTTTTCTTTGCGAAATTTCTTTCTCTTCTTAGCAGTTTGATTATGGGCATGGATTTCCTTGAGTTTACCCCGTTTCAAATTTGCTGAACATCTTGAAACTGTAGTTTTATATCTTTCAACAAATTCAAGAACTTTTCAGCCATTATTTTCCCAAATGCTTTCTTTTGCTGTGCTCCAGTGTCAGATTGCTGTGTATGACCCATTGGCACGCTCTTCAGTTTTCATTGTTGTTCAGATTGGATCATTTCTATTAATCTCCTTCAAACTCTCTGTCATCTCCATTCTGATATTGAGTCTATCCATGGGGTTTTTAGGTTTCAGCTACTGTATTTTTCTCTTTTAAAATTTGCATTTTGCTGTCATTTTTATCTTCTTTTGCCGAGACTTTTGTCTATTTACGTTCATGTCAAGAACATTTGCCCTTGCTTGTAGGAACATTTTCATAATAACCCTTTTCAGAGAACCCCAGCATGTGTGTCACTTTGACACTGGCATTTCTTGATTTTCTTCTTCCCTGGGAATTGAAGTTTTCCTGATTCTTTGTATGTAGACTGATTTTAGACTGTATCCATTGTGTGTTCCGTGACTCTGTGTCTTGTTTAGAGTCTAAGGAGAATGCTGATAGTTTTGTTCTAGCAGGCATTGGCCCATTGGGATTTAGGTCACAAGTTCCCGGTCTTTCTGTGGGTGAGGTCCCCCCTTGTTGTACTGTTTGAATCTGGGCTCTGTACGTGCCCCCTGCTGGCCAGGATGGATCTTGGCAGTGGCCGCCCGGCAATTCAGTTCTTAGAGCTTTGCTGTGCTGTTGAGAGTCAGCTCTACCATGCTCAGGTCAGAGGTAAGGCAGGAGCTCATGAACTTGATGGGGTCACTTTCCTGAGCTCCTCCCTCACCATGGGATCCCTGGTACTTTCCCATGTCTTGGCCTGCCCTCCCCCCCCCTTTCCAGCTAAACAGCTGGTGCAGTGGCTGGACAGAAAGGAAGACAAGCAGCAGGCTTCTTCTCACTGTCTTGGGATTTCCACTCCTCCAGGGGGAGAGGGAGGTCACTTCCCTCAGCATATAGGTGTCTGTCATCCTGGGACTGCTGGAGGCTAGGGAGCAAGAGAATGGAGGGGGAAAGTCTGGAGTTCTATCCCACCCCCCACCAGTTCCCGAGTGTCAGAAGACCCCGTGCCTGCTTCAGAACCAGAACCAAAGGGCTTCTGGAGCTCTCTCTGTCCATCCCAGTGCCCACTTTGGATGTCAGGCTGTGCTGGGTCCAGGCCAGGAGCTGTTGAGGCAGGGGCCATGGGAAGACAGCAGATCCACTGCTGCCCTGGTGTACCTTGAGTTCTGGCATGCTTCCCTAGCCTGCCTGCTACTATTTACTTTTCGGAGGCCTCCAGCAGCTGCTGCATGCATTCTGCCTGGGCTTCAGAGTTGCTTCGGTGGGAGAGGCAGGTCTGTCTGTGTGTTCCTACTGTGGCTTTCCCAGGCCCCGAGCCCCTCCATTAGTCAGACATGGTGCCATCCTGCCACACCTACAGCAGGGGGCTCCCAGGAGTGGGCCTTTGCTGACGAGAATTTCTCTCTGGCTTTTCAGGAGACCCCAACCAAAGAGCTGGGACACTGCGGAGGGGATGCACACAGCCCCGAGCTGAACAGCCCAGCACCATCCTCAGGCTCTCCTTATCTGAGCAGGTGCATAAATTCGGAAAGCTCAACAGATGAAGAAGGTACTTCTCCTCATTGATGGGTTTGAAAAGAAACTAAAAACAGTGCATTGTGAATAAGGTGCATTTTTCTGGAGGTTAACATCATGGATTGCTTTAAATGACTGTCTTACGACCCCTGGAAGCAGCTCTGCCATTTTTCGGACCCAAGTTGATTTTGGTTGGTCAGCAGCACATGCCTGTGTGCTTGCCCACCCCCTACCCCCCGCTTCCTGTTCTTTATAATGAAGTCATAAAAGGAGAACTGGTTTTTATTTTTACTTTCAGGTGGAGGCTTTGAATGGGATGATGACTTTTCCCCGGACCCTTTCATGTCAAAGACAACAAGTAACCTTCTTAGTTCCAAGCCTTCTCTTCAGACATCCAAGTACTTTTCACCACCTCCGCCACCCCGGAGCGCGGAACAGAGCTGGCCTCACACCCCGCCGTATTCCAGATTCTCCATCTCTCCTGCCAACATCGCCAGCTTTTCCCTCACTCATCTTACGGACTCAGACATTGAGCAAGGAGGTAAGAGGAGGGCTGTGTGTTGAATGCTTGTTCATTTGGTACCTTCTTAGTGTTTGCAGAGTAGATTGTACAGAAATTCTTTAGAATGCTCTCACAGTCTTAAGAGTGTGCTCTCAGGGCCATATCCACGTGTAGGACTCTGTCACTCCACAAGCTGAGTGCTACTTGAGGTGTCCCCGCGTGACCCTGTTGGGTTAGGTGACCTGGTGGCAGCATGGTTCCAGGTCCCTGCACTTGCTCCAGGATGTCTGCCACCTTCTTTTCTCCTTTTTTTCCCTTTTGCCACAACCCCTCCTCCCATCCCCCATTCCCCGCTTCTTTCCCCCAGAGAGAAGCTGTTCTTAAAAACACTTGGCCCGAGATTTTGGGATTTAGCCCAAATGTGCTCTGGCTCTTCCCTGGGAATATTGATTTTGCCATTAAGTCTTGGTCTTGTGTGATAGCAGAGGCCTAGGTGGGAAGTCACAGGCAGGGCACATTTGAAGTGCTATTATCTAAACATATGGATCCTTTTTTCCCCATAACCAGATTGGAAGATAAATGTTAATAGGTACATTTTTTGATTTGAAGTTTGCCGTTCAAATACTAACTATGAAACATAAAGCGCTTTCATTTGTGCTTGTGCTCTGTTGAATTGTGCTGATTAGATAATGCCCATTACTTAGAGATCTGTCAGAGATCAGGACTGACTTTCTCCTGTGCCCTAAGCGCTGACACTGAGCTGCGTGCGAGCTTAGCAGATGTGTGTGCGAAAGCCTGCCAGAGTCTGGCAGGTGCCGCTGTCACAGGAAGCTATGCAGCTGGAGCAGGTGGTGGGCAGCCACACTCTCAGTTCCTTTTTTCTGTAGCGCAGGTCAGATGCTGTCTAAACTATTTTTATCTTTGACAATCACTTCACAAACCTAGCTTTGCTTGTTCTTCCCTAAATAGGAAGCAGCGAAGACGGAGAAAAGGATTAGGTGGATGTGGATGCACTCCCGAGTCCCAGGCTGCTCCCCCAGGGTGGCATTCCTGCACCGCAGCCCAGCAGTGATACCCCTCCACGTCCGCTGCAGTGGGCACAGCTGCAGTGGGGTGCGGCGCAAGAGAGAGACTCAGGAGGCCGGAAGGGAGTCGGCTGGCTCTGTGCCCATGGTGGGAAGCCCAGCTGGGGAGGCCCTGTGGCCGCTGTCACTTGCCAGAAGTGCTTGTGCCCTGGTCATCCTTGGGGAGCGTCGATCCTGCTCTGGTGTGTGGGGAACTGTAGGCTCTGGGTTGTTTCTGGCTTCCATGTGGGGTGTTCTCCACTTCTGCACCTGTGCATCCTTCTGTGCACGAGGGCCCAGAGGTGCACAATGGGAATGGGCACCAGTGAGCCATATTTATTATTTTAAAGAAATCACTAATTGCTTTCTGTAATTGCACTGTGGATAAATGTTCTAAGAGTACCTGATATTGTACAGAATCTTAAATTATTCAAGGAAAATAAGGCAGGTCAAGCTGGTGCTATCCACTAGTTTGATTTTTTTTCTGTTTTATAGTTTGTTTGCTCTGCATGGTACTTGTAAAGTTTAAATATTTTGAGTGTTCTGCTGTCTAGAATTGTTGGAATTGTACATATGGTACTTTTTCGTAAATGATAAATGATTCCGAAGGTTAGTGTTTTTTTTTTGTTCTTATAGGAAATATTTTTGATGAGTCCAAAAAGACTGCTTTGTTCTGTTGACTGAATGAACACACGTTTGTCTCTTTCTATGACGCAGGTTCCTTGTAGCAAGCACAGCTTCTCTGAGGAGCTCAAGGGTCTTACAGCCCCTCCGTGTGATTCTCCCACCCTGCTCCCCAGTTTTTTTAAACCCTTCTGAGAAACTTGACAGGTGGTTCACCGCAGAGCTCAGCTTCAGGTTAGAGTGTCCAGGTCTCCTGCCCGCTCCCTGGGGAGCCGAGTGCCCCCATCTGGGCCGAGTTCTGCTGTGGCCCCTGTGCCACTTCCCCTCAAAGTCTGCTCTTCTGCTTGGTTTTTGGAAGCACAGGCTGCTACGTAACTCCTTCCTTCAGATGGTACAGAACTCTGAGGAAGAAGCTGCCCGCACAGGGCTCTGGTTGCCAAGGACAGTTTGAGTTCATTCTGTTTGTACACACTAGGCGTTGAGCTTTTAAATCACCTCCAGAGCTGAATTTTCCCCGAAGAACCACTTCTCATCGTGGCCCACGGCGGCTGGTCTCTGTAACCAAGGAGATACACTACATCCTGCAGCTGGGAGGAGGGACGAGGGACATGATGGAGCCTGCACAGCTAGCACGTCCTCCTGGTTGGGACCTTAGGCAGCCACATGTGGCCATCACACCGAGACATGGCCCTGGGACTCATCTGCACTGACCCTTCCCTTCTGCGTTAAGCACCATGTTCTCCCTTTGCCTTGAAAGGGACCGAGTGTGTCCCACACAACCTCCTAATGTTGCCAGGAATTGGGCGTTTGTGATAAAGCTGACCTCATTCTGCAGTCCATGATTCTGCTTTGACATCAGGAAGTTTCCAGGGGCCATAGAGCAGCATGTGCCGGAGGAGGCTTGGCATGTCCTCCATGAAGCCGTGTATACCGGGGTCGGGCATCAGGTCTGTGGTCACCACACACTGGCCTTTCACCCCAAATGTTTTCCGGTGCTGATTTGTTTCCCCGACTCCAGCATAACATGGGCCCACTGGGGCTGCGTGATAGTCCCAGCAAGCAACCCTGGTCCTCATGTGAGATGCAGTTGTGTATACTGGCTAGAGTTTACAAAATCAGTTATGATCTTTATTATCAATTCTGGTTCACTCCACTCACTTTTTATACTAGCAATAACTATCCAGAGCAAGAACTCAGAACGGAGAAAGAGCTTCCTCTTGGTGTGAGCAGGAAGCACAGCCAGGACAGCAGGGCCTTGGGATGTGCAGACTGGACAAGAAAAAGTTAATAGGGCATTAAAAGGTGATTTTGCCAAAATTGTCATAACTCTGAATTTCCTGCTATGAAGATTTCCTGAGTTTCCTGAATTTTTATATCTATCAGTCTTTGTGAGAGATACATGAGAGGTGATAATTATACAAGTTTTTTCAAACTATAACGAGTTCAGATTTAATGACTAAAGTCAAGCAGATCCATAGAATATATAGTCTTCTTGTGTAATCAGCCTGGGATCAATTTACTGATATTTGGGGGCTGTACCTTTTTCACTATGATTAAGGAGATTTTAACAAACTAATTCCCATTTTAATTTATTTTAGGTCTATCTTGCTGTCATGATTAATTGCCAAAAGAAAGCATTTTATACATTGAGTTGGGGGGGTGGGTTGGAGTAGTAAATCTTACTGTGGTGTTGCATGGTGGGGAAGATTTTATATTTATAATAAACATGTGAGTCAATATGTTCTTTTGAAATCTCAAGCAATACACAGGAAACCAATTATGTAGATTAGAATTTTCAGCCCATCTTTGAAGTGTCAGCATGTGCTTTGTTGTTCAAGTCAGGTTTCCTTTTCTTTCCTTTTCTTTTCTTTTCTTTTTTCTTTTCTTTTCTTTTCTTTTCTTTTTTTTTAAACTACGTTGGTTACCAATAGTGGATTTTCAGACCGAACTTGTTCTAATAAGTTATGCAATGAAATCAGTGGAAATCTCCAGAAAATATGGGTGAAGTTGATAATACCTGATTCACAGTGGTATTTCCTGGCCTTCTTTGGAATCTATCAGGTTTTAATTAGTGCTACTCTGGTGGAGTTTACGTCTTTTAAATCCTATAATAAGAATAACCTTCATTTCCTTCCTACTAGATGTTAAATTTGTGTTATCAAATGATCCTGTCATAAGCCAGAAAAAAAGAAATTAAAAAAAAAAAAAAGTGCTCCCTAAATCCTTCTGGAAGGACTGTGCGTCTGGGTAAGAAGCCATTCATCTTAAGGGTGAAGAAGCTCCACAAAGCTAAATTGAAAACAGAGCATTCATTCTATTTTTAAATGTACAGGCGATTGTTTCTATAGAAGTGAGTTTTATCTTAGAAAAGTCTTTGTATGTCTTGCTGCCGTAAAACGCCTTTCAAAACCTCTCCCTTGTATTCATATTTTCCGTAGGGTACTTGTAGGGTTAGTGACTTACTGCATTTCTGTCCTGAGGGCCCAGGGTGCGACGGAAGCAGCTCTTGGTTTTACCCTACTCAGCCCATCATCTGAAATTCCAGAGGTGAACCTAGTGTTAGGCTCTGAATGTTGGGCTTCGGTGATCAGGGCTTCAGAATAGTAGCCTTATGAGAAGTAGCCTTAAAATAAGAATGGGTGGCACAGTTCCTTCAGATTTCAGTCTCATAAACAATATTCCTAATAGTAACGGGGTTGGCTCCAGTTTTGGCTATTAACGAAACTCCTCTTCAGTACACAGATAAATTCTGAAAGGTGTGTAGACAGTATTGAATTACCAACAACCTGCTACCCTAATGGCTTGAACTAGGTGGTTCAGGCTCACACAAATGCAGACAGACCTTACCAGTGGGCTGGTGCGTGCATCCACTGTTGAATCCCGCCTGCAAGAGAAGATCCATGGGGCAGTCACACCCACACGGCTTCCCTGTTGTGCTTTAACACAGTTGTGAGAGGTTCACGGCAATATCACAGCTAATGAACTTTCAGTTTAAATTGTGTACATTTTTAAATTGTAAGATTTTTACTGTATATTGATGCATAGTGTGATTCAATAAATTGCTTGTAATTTAAAAACTATTTAATATTCAAAATAAATATAGTTATATATTTATAAACTCTGTCGCTGCGTTTCTTTCGTGTTCCCACCCCCCCTTGTGCAAGGCCCGGGGTGGGTGACCTGACACTCACTGCCCTGCCGGGGGCACTCACTCCCCGGGTCTCTCGAGATTGTGTGCCTTTTTACATGACCTAAAACCCCCACTCTCCTGAGAACATGAAAGTCTGTATAATCACTGGAAAACTGAACTTGGAGTCGTAGTGCTTGTGCCGCCTCCAAGTGTATCTGTAACTCAAAGCCTATATTGAGTTTGAGAAGCATTTTAATTTCTGAGATACAGTCTGTGATGAGCTGTAAACCAAGAGGCTGGTCTGCTCAGCCCTAGCCCTTCTCTGCCCCAGCGGACCTCCGCTCCCCTGGCCCGGCGCAGGAGCCTCCTCCTGAGTAAGGCTGACCCCGACTTGGGTCACACCAGCCCCCTGAGACCCTCGGGGCCCGATGGAGCCCACGAGCCGCCCTGGGAGCCCGTCTGGAAAGGGCGAGCTCGGCGCGGCCCCTGACCCTGCGGGTCACGAGGGGCGGGAGGCCCAGCGCACGCGGGACCTCGGGCTGCAGGTGCCCCCAGCAGCCTGGAAGCACCCCTGAGCCAGAGGCTGCTTTTACCCCTTTGTCACGCTCCTGTGAAAGGTGAGGAAACTGAGGCAGGCAGGCGGGCGACTGAGTCAAGCATGTGGGTGGAAGCCAGGTCTGAGCCCTAACAGCCCCTCTCCGGGTGGAGACCTCGGAAGGCCGGTGACCGCCCGCAGAGGCCGCGCGTCGCTCCGCGGGGCTCCGCCCACTCGCCCCTGGACCTGCGCCCCCGCCCCGCGCAGCGCGGGGGGAGCCCTCGGAGCCCCCGGGGGCTGCGGCCCTTTTCAGAAACTAGTGTTATCGTCGCAAAATGGCTTTTCCGCCAACTCTCCGGGCTACTGCGCGTGTTCCGGGCCTTCACCTCAAGGCCAGGTGCGGCGGCCGGGCGCGGTCCCAGGGCTTCGCTCCGCGCCCGCCGGCCCGCAGGCGCCTCAGTCTCCCGCTCCGCCGAATGGGCTCCAGGCCGGGCGGTGCGCGGCGGGCAGGCTGCGGCCTCTGGGGCGGGCGGGGAGCGCGGGTCCCCCGCCCGCAGGTGCGCCCCCGCCGCCGCCCCCGCCCCCGCCTGGCAGGGACACGCGCGCCCCCGCCCACCCCGGCCCCGCCCCGCGGGCTCATTTACATACAGCCGCAGCCCCGCCCGAGGCGGCTAAAGCGACGTGTCCTTGTCCCCCGTGGGCAGCCCGGCGCGTGCGGCTGCGGATCGCCAGGTGAGCGGGGGTGGGGGGGCAGCGCGGTGGGGCGGAGGGGCGAGTGCCGAGGGGCGGGACCTGGGGGGTCGGGGGTGGGGGGCATCCACGTGGTAGGGCCGGGGCTGAGGCAGGCGCTGGCCGCTGCCCACCTCGGACCCCGACCCGGACCCGGACAGGCGCCCCGCGTCCACAGCGACTCTGGGTCCGGAGTCCCCCCGCGTGAGTGGCGTCCGGCGGGCAGCGCGTCAGGTGGCGGCCAGCGTGGGCGCCTGTCCCCTGGGGCGGACCCTGCGCGCAGCCAGCGTCCCCCCGGCTCGCCGGCCGGTCTGAGAGGAGTGTCACCGGCCGCCTGAGCTCGGGGCGGTCCAGGGTCAGTGCATGTCACGTTGAGGGGCAGCAGGTCAGAGAAGTCTGAGGGGCCGGGGTGAGCCTGATCAGGCGGGAGTGGCAGGGCTGGGCTCGGGGCTCCATGTGTGAGTGGGAAGCACCCCGGGGGCTGTGCCCCGAGTGGTCGGCTGCCATCGGGCAGCGGGGGGCTGCCGGGCGGCTGCTCTGAGTGTCCACCGGGCACCCTAGGCATCCACCAGCCTGCCGTGTGACCACGAGGCCTGTGTTCTGGATTCCAGGTCCCAGGGCCTCGCTCCGAGCCGCCACCTGCCAGGATCTCTAGCCCGGAGCCATGAAGACCAAGAACCGGCCCCCCAGGCGCCGGGTGCCGCCGCAGGCCACAGAGGCCACCGCGGGGGAACAGAGCCCTGACAGGCCCCAGCAGGGCTCGGGGCTAGAGCTGGCCAAGGGTCTGCGGAGCAGGACAGCGCGGGCGCAGGCGGCACGGGCTGAGGGGGGACGCAGACGGCCGGGGGCCTCGGGGCCGGGGGGCCGGCGGGACAGCAGCGTCCAGCGGCGGCTGGAGAGCAACGAGCGGGAGCGGCAGCGCATGCACAAGCTGAACAACGCCTTCCAGGCTCTGCGGGAGGTCATCCCACATGTGCGCGCGGACAAGAAGCTCTCCAAGATCGAGACGCTCACTCTGGCCAAGAACTACATCAAGTCGCTGACCTCCACCATCCTGACCATGTCCAGCGGTCGCCTCCCGGGCCTGGACGGGCCGGGCCCCAAGCTCTACCAGCACTACCAGCAGCAGCAGGCGGCTGGGGGCGCGCTGGGGGCCGCCGAGCCGCAGCCCGAGGGCCACCTGCACAGGTACTCCACGCAGATCCACAGCTTCCGCGAGGGCTCCTAGCGCCCGGCCCACCGCTCCCGGCCCTGCCGCCTCTGTGCCGAGAGCCCCGGCTTGGTGGGGACACCCCACACGGACATGGCCCCAGTGGCCCCCGCTTTCCCTGGACACTCAGCTGCCTCCTGGGAGCCCATCCTGGCCTCCCCAGGGGACAAGACTGGCGAGTGGCCTGGTGGCGGCCACGGCTCCGAGCCGCACGAGGCCCAAACCTCCGCAGAGCTCCCAGGACCTGCTTTCTAATTGACGAGGCCGCAGTCGACAGGCCTTTGTAACTAAGTTCTCTTCATTCCCAGCTCCCTCCTGAGGCAGGGGGAGAATCCAGGGAAAGGTCAGCCTGGGTAAGTTTTCCCCAGCCAACGCCGAGGCCCAGGCCCAGGAAGGGGCCTCCCCCATCCTCCGTGGGAGCTCCTCGTTCAGGGAAACTGAGACATGCGGCAAAGCAAAGCCACAGAGTGTGGCTGAGCCGAGATGGTTGATGTGTGGAATTCAGCATGTGTCCGATAGACACCCCAGAACCCCTAGAGATATGAATCCGTTTATCTAGAATTAACCCTAGAGGGAGCTGGGCAGGAGGAGCGGCTGGGATCTTCGCCTCCCTCCCCCTGGGGGCGGGGGTCCTGACTCTGGAGGGTCTGAGCCAGGCCCGAGGGCCTGCGGCCTGGCACCTGGCACGGGGCTGCTGGAGGCAGGTCTGGGAGGGAGGCTTCCAGCCACGGCTCCCCCAGCAGCCTCCCTCCGAGTCCCGCCCAGGGTCGCTGCTTGCTGTCCTGTCGCTGCCGGGGCCACGTAAGTGGCAGAGGGCAGTGTGACAGAGCTTGCGGTGCCGTCGGGTCTGGCTCGGAGTTGGGGGCCCTGAGGTGTCTCTGTGGGAAGGAGCCCGAGGTGGTGGGAGCTCCCCTCCCCCACCGGCTGCTGCTCCGTCAGGGCGGGCCTGGGCAGTTTGGCAGGTCCCCGGCCGCCTCAGGCCAAGCAAGCTTCCTTCTCTGGTGACAGGCTTGGCCACTTTGCTCTCGATGCCCCCTGGCATCTCTCCTCCCTTGTGCCTACACCTGCAGCCAATATGGGGAGGGCGCAAGGCAACCTTGGCAGCCTCGGGCAGGAACCCCATTGACAAGGGCGGAGGTGAGGGTGGAGTCGGCCTGGCAGATGAAGCCAGACCTCGAGGAGGCCTTGGGGGCAGGGGGGGGTCAAGCCCCTCCTGGGGGGCCGAGCCGCATGGGAGCAGGGCTGCCACAGTGGAGGGCTGGCTCGCCCTCCCAACCCTGGTCGTCCCGGCCCCAGATGCTCAATCCACTGCCAGGCTTCGCGTCGGCCTCAAGGAGAGCAGGCGGCGGCGGCCCTCGGAACAGCCGTTACCGGTCAGTCCTCTTTCCCGGTGAGACACTGGCTGGACACCCCCCACCCGAGGCCCCACGCCAGGCCCTCTGGAAGGCGGCCCTGGGAGGCCTGGTCGGGCCTCAGCCCTCCTTCAGCGTGGTCGGGTGGGGACCACAGGTGCTCCTGGCCTGCCCCTCAGAGACGGCCACTCGGCAGGTCGGTCGTCAGGACATTCCACCTCAGGAGCTGAGGCTGAGGGCCATGTCCAGCTCGGGACGGAGGGGGCCCCCCTGTGGGGGGCCTGCCGGCTGGAACACAACACAAGGCCCGCAGACCTCGTGGCTCTTATTTGGCTGAGCCGGGGCCAGAGCAGAGCCCCGTGCACCGCTAAAATTGCTGAATGAACTGAGAAACCGAGCTGAAAGGCCAGCAGAGGCTCCGTCCGGGAGACCACGCCAAAGCCCAAGGGTGGTGGGAGGGTCTGTGGGTCACCACCAGCTTTCAGCACCTTCTGTCCCAAGCTAGCACCTGGTTCCCAGAGGGTGACCAGGGCCCAGATGTCTGGTCCTTCTTCCTTTGTGGCCAGAGGGCATCTGCACACCCTGTGGCCATGTCACAAAGTCAAGCTTTCGGGTGTTAAATATGGGGAGCAGGGGAGAGGGTCTGGGGGCAGGCTGGTGAGGCCTGCTGCTGGGTCTGCACCCTCCGCCCCTGTCCTGGGCCCTCCTGCCCTGCAAGGACTCTTAAGACCAGCGAACCGCTATCCCCAGGGCCCTGCCATCCAGCCTCACACCCAGGCCTCGTACCCACCTGCTGACCAGACCCATGTGAGCTCTGGAGGGCCGAGACCCCACAGCCCGGACCTGAGAAACCAGAACTTGGGACTTCTCTGTGTGGGAAAACACACTGGAACTGAACGGCCAGTGCCCTTGCTGTAATTGTGGTGAAAATGTTTCTTAAATGCCCCAGATTTGCTTTGATTTCTCCTAATGGTCCCTTCAGCGTACTAATGAAACCAATGCTGTGTCATAAAAATGAAAGATTTTAGCACGACTGCTACTTGCGCCCCAGGCTGGACACTCATGGGGAGCTGTGCATTCTAATCACAATGTAGCAATAAAAAAAATAGCATGTCGTTCACATTCTGGTGTGAGTTTTTATTGAGTAAAGCATCCAAGGAATCGAGATGGTTTGGTGGTGCTGACCAGGTAGACAGTGGGCGCTCAGCAGTGAGGACACAGTCGCCCTGGAGCAAGAGCAACGTGGAACCAGCTACAGACAGACAGCGAGTCACAGCAGAGCGGCAGGTTGCTGTTGTAGAAGGAACCCATGGTGCAGACACACGGGACGGTGCCCCCAAAGCCCCACTCACGCCTCCCGGTCCCACCTCCACAATTCACAGCAAATGCAGAGACCATCAGCCCCTTCCAGTGCCCTGCAGGAGGGGACCCCAGAGGAGACCTTCGAGTTGAATGCCACACCGCAAAACGGAGTCAAGTGCATGGCTGACCCCTCCTGATGAGAATTCCAGGGAAGGCTGGAGCCAGTTCGTTTTGTCCCAAAATGAGCAGAGGCCAACTTGGGCTCTCAGGCAAAGTGTCTGGTTGCAGGAAGCAAATCTGAGGCTTCACCAAATGGAGCCATAATGGAATAAAAAGCAGCAGAAAAGGGGCGCCTGGCTGGCTCAGTCAGTACAGCATGCGACTCTTGATCTCGGGGTGGTGCGTTTGAGCCCCATGTTGGGTGTAGAGATTACTTAAAAATAAAATCTTAAAAAAAGAGCAGCAAAGAAGCTGCCCGATGGGAGGTGCTTCCCTACTGGCCTGGGGGCGGGGAGGGGGGAGTCTTGCCCCAGTGTGTGGGGCCTGGGGCTGCGGCCTGCACACCCCGTGTCCCTGCAGCCCCTACTGTATCATTAGACACAAAGGGAGCAGCCTCCAATCCCACAGGGGGGCTTGTGCCCATCCAAAAGAAACCCCTCTCCAACCTTGGCTTCCAAGCTGTCAATTCTCACTTAAGTTTTGAAATTAAACTGTGTTCTCGAGTCTGGCTCTAAAAAATGATCAGAGAACAGGGCAAAGTGGCCCTGAGCCCCACAGCCATTGTCTTGGTGGGGGAGGGGTGCTGTACCCCATCTGTCTGGGGACACTGGGGGCTTCCTGGGTTTGGCTTCCCAAGGCAGCATTCCTGGAAAGCTCCAGGCTCCTGTTCCAGAACGGCAGGAGGCACAGTGGGGAGGGGCAGGTGGGAAAGGCTGGGGTGAAGGAGCCCCCACCCCACTCCACGGCTGCAGACAGGGGTACGTGTGCGGGAGCATCCACGAAACTTCACATTTCTGGGCTGGTTCAGCCAGTGCCTCTGAAGTGGCTGTGACCTCAGGCCAGGTTCCCTCCATGATCCACATGTAAGAATGGCTCAGACCGGAAGGCGCACATATCAACTTTGATCCTTCACACCTGCAGGACACACTTGCTTCAGGTGAGGGGAGGCTGCGGCCTCAGCAGCAGACAGGGCCACGGGCCTCCTGCGAGGCTCCAGCCACCCTCGACGGCGTGCTGGGGAGGCCCGGCTCCCCACTCCAGTCAGTGGCTGTCTCCTGGGACCTGCTCCTGAAGGCTCTGGTGGCATTGGCCCGGACAGTGATGTGATCCCAGCCCCCCTGGAAGGAAAGAGCCTTGTCAGCCGTGGCTGCTGGGGGCCAAGGGGAGAGACCATGCTTCCAGACCCCTGAGGGGCTCCATCTGGGGCCTCCCGTGCACCCCAACACTGGATCCCAGAGCACGCAGCATGACCACGCCACCCCTGGCCGGCTCGGCCGCCTCTCACAGGCCCCACTCACCCCGATGCCATAGTCCCAGCCCTGGCCCTTGGGCTCTCGAGGCTGCACGCCTGTGCGATGGCACACGGTTCCCCGGCTCAGGCCATGGCTCCCCTGGACCTTGTTGGCGATTACCCAAACCTGGAATGCAGACCCGGTAAAGGCCCAGCCCTCAGCCCTGGTGGGACTGTGGGGATGGCAGTGAGGACCCAGAGTACCCCAAACCCCCAGAGCAAGCATCCGCTTTCGGCCCTCAACCCCCGGGCACCCAGACCTGGTCCAGGGGCCCCACGGACACTCGGCACACGTTGTTGGACACGTGCTCCCAGCTGGAGCCTTGTGGGTAGCTGGGCGTCACCCCCTGGCGATACCACAGGTTCCCTGGAGAGAGAGGGGCCCAGAGCATTGGGACCCACGTCAGGGTCTGGCCACAGAGACAGAGGAGGCTGTCCCCACACTTCCTGGGGCTCCTGCTGAGCCAGCAAGAGAGAAAAGCTGGGGTCCCAGCCCCCTCTGCCCTATCCACACTGGACTCCACCTGAAGCTCAACATCATCCCGCTGTGCAGGGCTGGCATCGTCACACGTTCTCTACGCATGAGAAACTGAGGACAAGGAATTCTTTAAACAAATCCAGAGAACAGGGTCTGGACTCAAAGCCCAGTTCCAGGCCCGACTCTGCCCTATTCCTCGCCGTGCTTGTTGTGACCACAGCCACAAAGCAGAAAAGGGACCTGACCAGAGCCCTGCCCGAGGTGGGATGGCCCCTAGCTGCCCGTGGGGCTCCCAAGCAGCCACGCGGCATCACCCGGCCATGGTGCTGCACCCTCCACCGACGCCCCGGGCAGGGCTGGCGCCCCCCCCCACCCTGCACGGCTGGGGAGAGGGCTGGGTCTGGAGGCTGACCTCAGGCTGCCGGCCTCTCACGGTGGCTCACACAGGTCTTGTGTCAGGGCCCTGGGGCCGCTGAGGGTCTCATCCCACTGGGGTGCTCAGGGAAGCCCTAGCCTTCTCCGGTGACCACCGAGGATGAGAAACAACTTGCCGTTTTCGTCCAAGGCGTACACTGACGTCTGCCCCACAGATACCTGCTTCAGCCTCTGCTTGGGAGGAGACGGGATGTGGTACCAGCAGTCACCTGCGGAGCAAGGCCAGACTCACTGTAGAGCCACCAAACCTGCCACCCCATGTGCTCGTGGGCCACATGGCCGGCCTGTCCTTGGGCCAGCCAAGCCATACACACGTGATAGGGCCCCATGTGAGCCGGAGACCAAGCAGAGCAAAGCCCCCAACGTGCCACTTTGCCCAGGGCCATTGGAGGCTGTGGGTGGTTCTAGACGGTGGGATCCAATGGGGCAACCTCAGCACAGGGACGCCAGGGTGCCCAGCCTGGCATGTGGTGGACAGCCCGTCTGGGGACTGCCACGTACGACCACAGCACAAGTTCCCCGTCCTTATGTGGAGGGCAGCGACATGCAAGCCACCCTCCGTCGTCTGTCTGCCCCTGTGCGAGACGCTGTCTAGACGTCCAGCCGAGAACAAGCCAGCACGGCCTGCACTCCCAGAGGGCTGCCAGAGCCGCTACTGTGCACCAGGCCCTGTGGGGGCCACCCCGGGAGGGCGGCCTGATGGGCAGGATGTACTCAGTGCCCACAACCAGCAATGCCCGGGGCTGGAGGTGAGGTTGGTGAGGGGCAGCTGGGAGGGACTGCCCCATGCCCCAGATGACCACCCCCAGCTGGCCCCCGCAGGAAGGGGCATGGCCGCTGGAGGGTCCTGGCTTGGCCCCAGGCCTGGTCCACGCGCAGCACTCAATACATGTTTGTCCAGCGGAACCGAACATTAGGAGACCCGTCTTCAGTCCCCTGAAGCAGAGGCACAGGCAGCCTGGCTCTGAGCAGCCCCGGCCACCCTCATCCCTGCTCACAACAGCTGGGGATCCCCCTGGAGGGGTGCACTCACCAGCTGGCTGGGTGGGGGACACAGAGCCCCGGTAGAAGGCGGAGCCATCCCTGGCCACGGCCCACACCTGGTGACAGGCTCCAATGGAGATGGAAGTGAAGGGCTGGTCAGTGCCCACGTGCAGCCAGGAGGAGCCCTGGGGACAGGAGCCAGGAGGGACACTGAGGGCTGCGGGAGCCCGGCCTCTGCCCCTCCCCTGGCCCCAGGACCAGGACCTGAGAGGCGGCAGCTCCTCACGCCAACCTCACCCTCGGCTCCAGCTGCCCAACCTGGTGACTCCCCTGGGCCACATACAGTGTCCACAGTCCCCGGGGCTGTCCTGGGCAGGCCTTGGGAGGCCTGAGCCCCGCGGGACCTCAGTCCAGAGTTCTATTTTGGAAAGACTCTGCCAGAACCCCAGGAGAGCCCGAGGGCTGACAGGTGGGCAGGACTAGGGTGGCCCCTGGGGGCAGGTGCTCACCGCGGGGTTGAGCTCCGACACGCCCAGGCGGCAAAGCACATCTCCCTTGTCACTGACGGCCCAGAGGGCAATGCTATGCCCACTTCTGTTGGCATCTGGGCTCTCTGGGATGATGGACACGTCCCCAAGGGTAATAGGGGCCACCTCCAGCCAGGGCCCAGTGGTCACCAGCTTACATTTTCTGCACAGTGGAAGAAAACAGAACCCTGGGGTCTGATGCTATGGCAGGAGCTCTAGATGCGCATGCATCAGGCCGCCCTCTAGCCCACACAGCCTCTGCGGGCCTGGAGGCAGAGCCAGGATCGCCCCCAGTGTCCAAGTGGGCACCCCTTCCTGATGGGCAGGAATGAGGGGCCTGGAGAGGTGGCCCCCGCCTGCCCTGCCCCCAGCCAGGCCTCCCATCCTGACCTGCCTGTCCTGCTTAGAGCAGAGCCTGCCAGTGACATTTCTCTTATTTGTTCTTGAAAACAAACTGCAGAAACCAGAGAGCGTTGGGAGCCCAAGGGCATTTCCTGGACTGACATTTACTTTGATTCTCTTTCCCTCCCCCCTCCCTCTGCTTTTCTTCCACAGGGACTGGCCCAGGAGGGACTGGTAGGAAGGGCAGGCTCACAGCCCCTGGTTACCATGTCACTCCCGTCTTTACCTGGCCCAGCACCTTCTCCTAACAAAATCCTTCATGGTTTTGTATCCGTGGTATGAGCTGCAAGAGAAAGAAGCTGAAGTCAAGGCCACTTTGTGGAAGTTTCTGGAAAGCAAGACGGTGCATGCACGTGTGCACACACATTCTTTTTCTCCTCATTAAGGGCAGAGCCTCCGTGTGAGCCAATGAGTGAGCTCAACAGGCAGCAGGTATGACAGGACACAAGGCTTATCCTTCAGATGCCCATTGCCTGGCTGGGGTTACTGGGGCACAGGTCTCCCTGGGGTCAGGGTCTCCATGGGCTAGGATGTAGCAGCTGCCAGACTAAGGGTTCTAGCTAGGGGGTTCCGAGCCCTCCCCACCACCCAGCCCATCTGAGCCCTTCTGGGGAACAGTCGAGTGGAGGCCTAGAGACAAGGGTAGGGTCAGTCCAGGCGGCTTGGCTATGGCTGGAGGGGATGCCTATGGGCTCACCTGTCCCTGACCTGCCTGGTCCCCAGGCCTGGGCCTGCTCAGAGGCCCTGGCTCGGGCTCCCACAGCTCTGTCATCCACTTGGATGTGACCTGTGCACCATGAAGGACCTGCTACCCACCAATGCCATGTGCCCACTTGGCCACCAGGGTCTGCTGGCTTTGTGGATATGTCACTCACTTCTCCCTTCACTTCTCAGGATGCTGCTGGCCTCACTCCACTTTGTTCAAGCTGCCTTTCCACCTGACACCTCCCTCCAGCCACCTCCGCCCATCCCCCAGGGCCTGCCCCGAAGCTCCCCAACACCACCCCTGATAGAGAAGCCCAGTGCACCAGGTCCCTGGCTGCCCCCCCTCTCCAGAACCCCTCCCCAGAGTAGCAGGGACACAGCTGGGTGCTGAGGGAGTCGTGGTCATCCTCCCTGAGCCTGTCTACTGAGCTAGGTAGGCAGGTGTGCTGGCCTGAGCTCATCTCTCTGACTGGCCACCCCACTGGCTGCTGAGCATACAGGGGTCTGCTCCTTGGACATATCCGGGTGCATGGAGGGGCGGGAGTGCCCCCGGAACAGCGGGGGGGGGACGACAAGGGTGCCTGCTGGCACAGGGTGAGGGCCCCACCCCACGCAGAGGCATGCTTACGCAGGGAAGTCGCTGGCGTACTGCCAGCCCTCCTGGTCGGTGCCCCCGGGAACGCTGAAATCCACAGACCAGTCAGAAACCTGGAGGAGAGGTGGGTGAGTGCGGGAAGCCCCCGGCGTCAGCCCCCGTCCCGCAGTCCGGAGCTCACCCAGGTCCACTGCAGGGACGGGGGCTTCGTGCCGGCCTTGGTGCACTCCTGCAGCCCTGAGGCGTCGCTCCACATGTACCGGTCGGTGGGCAGACCCCTGCAGTGGATGACAGGGCCGCTGGGATGACCAGTGACAGACAAGACAGGAGCACCTGGAGTGTCTGCGTCTCCAGAGGGGTGAGGGCAAAGCCAGAACTGCCCCAGGGTGGGGACAGCAACCAGAGGACCCCTTGTCACCCAGGAGCCTGGGTCGCCACCTGCAGCCAGGCCATCCACCCGCGAGCTGTGGCCTGCTGTGCGGTCTGAGAGCCTCTCCTCCCCTCGCGTTATGGGTTGCTGTGCTCCCAAAGATGTTGAAGCCATAGCCCCAGTACCTGCAAGTGTGACCTTATTTGGAAATAAGATCTTTGCAGGAGATCAGGTTAGAATAGAGTCATCAAGGTCGGCCCCAAACCAATACGACAGTGTCCTAATGGGCTTCAAATTTTCCAAATAGGGAAAGCAGTGTGAAGATGGAAGGGATGTTGCCACAAACCAAGGGGCACACTTGAGGCCTCCGGGAGAGAGGCTGGGAGCAGATCCTCCCTCACCGCCCTCAGAGTGAAGTGGCCCTGCGCACACCTTGGTTCTGGACTTCCCAGCCTCCAGAACAGGGAGAGATTAAATGTCCATTGTTCAGACTGCCCAGTGTGTGGTGCTTGGGGACAGCAGCCGAGCTCACTCAGACACTCGCAGAGTGACAAGGCCATGCAGTGGTGTTGGGCAGGCAGCTGTGAGGCTCAGGTGGCAGGAGCTGGGAGCTGTGGCCCTGGGTACCCACACTCAGCGAGGACCAGGGAGCACAGTGCCCAAGGAATAAGCAGGGATGCTACCCGCACCCATGCAGAGGTTTCTAGGACAAGTTTTGGTAACGTGTGTCAACTGCCTTCACAAAGCCCAAGCCCTGATTTACTGGGATGAAGGACAAACTCCCAAATATTTACACACAAGAAAATCCTTCAAGCAGTTCGTACAACTTGGAAAGGTCACAAAAGATCTCCCTGTCCGACACTGAGAGGAGGTTAGATGACCTGGATCGCCCTCGAGTGTCCAATGGCGGGGCTGTCACAAACCATCTTTATGTTCCCATGAAGCCCCTGCCTGGCCCGGCGCCTCAGCCACTCACCTGCTGGAGTAGCCCGTGACGGGGTTCCAGCGCTGGTTCTCGTAGATGTAGACACACTTCACGTCTGACTGCGTGTAGATGTTACTGGTGCTGCTGGCCAGGCCTGGGGAGAGAGGAGGCTGCCAGCTGGGGACTCAGGCTTCTGTCTGAAGCACTGAAAGCTGCAGAGAATGGGTGGAGGAGGGTCCGGGGAGGGCCAGTAGAGAGGGGTTCACAGGCTTGGCTTTCTCGCTTTGTGATTATTCTGGGGTTGTACACCCTCCATGAGAAGAACCTGCAGCGCATTACATCTCTGATCCGCACCACCTCTAGCTCCTCTGTTCTGGCAGCTGTCTTTCTAGAAACTTCAAGGCCCCGGGCTCAGCTGTGGGTGCCCAGGAAGGTATGCTGGAGGCAAGGCTGGTCTCCGGGCTCTCACAACTCAAGGGCTAGCCCCGAAGCCATCCTCTGGAGGCTGGCCTTGGTGAGGTCAGCCGAGAGCCAATGCTGGGACAGTGGCTCTAGAGTGGGGGACAGTGGCTCTAGAGTGGGGCAGGGAAGCCAAGTGGGATTGGAGGGGTGGGCCTGGGAAGGCTGTGGACAGGGCCTGGGAAGCCAGACTGGCTGGCCTCTTGAGTGCAGGTCACTCTCACCTTGGAAGCAGCCTCCGCCGTAGCCACCCGTATAGACCCAGGCTGTGTGGTCGTAGCCGATGCCCCACACCACTCCCCGGCCGCTGGCCTCCACCACTCGCAAGTGGCCTCCCATCTGCCGCCAGAACCTGAAGCGAGGCGAGAGAGGTCAGGAGGAGTGTGTCTCAGCACACCTTGCCAGCCTTCTACCCTGCAGCCCTGTTGGCTCAGTGGCCTCCCTCAAACATCCTATTTTTACTGATCTTCCATCTCTAAAGGGTGGACTTTATTTAGGACGATAACATCTGTCTGGCTCCCCATCCAGTAGTAATCGGAGCTAATGTGGCCCAAGAGTGGGCATAGGAGCCTCAGGATCTGCGGGCAGCGGAGGCACACCAGCAGCCACCTTTCCACACCTGCCCCTGGGGATCTGGGACAGGCATGTCATGGCAGAAGGCAGGGCCATCTCATCTGGATGAGCCACGACACAGGCCAGTACACTGAGAGGTGACAGCACGGCCTCTCGGGTGGCCAGTGTGCACGGTGTCGCCTGGGTCCCCCTCCTGTGTGCCAAGGTCCTGCCTGCTGTCACCAGAGGTAGTCAGACTTGTTCATCCAGGTGCTAAGCACACGGGGCTTCCAAGAACAGACCAACAAAGGCTGGACACATGCATCCACTCTCCCATCCTGAGCGGAGCCTCCCAGCCTCACCCACCTTCCCCTGGTCCACACAGGCTCAGAGTGACCTAGGGGAAGCCCTGGGTTGGCATTAGGAGCATTGTGTCCCCTGCTGGGTCCCCATCTGCTTTCCCACCCTAAATGCCAGATACCCCAGAATGCTACCGCCCCTGCCACTGTGGGTGACCTTGTTCCATCTCCTGCCCCCAACACACAGTGCCTGCTCAGTGGCACCTGATGTGCCTCAGCCCCACCAGGCTTCTGGCCCCGCCTTGGGGTCCTCCCAACAGGCCCAGGAAGACTCGAGGCCTAGGACCCGCATGTAGATGTTACTGGTGCTGTTGGCCAGGCCTGGGGAGGGAGGAGGCTGCCGGCTGGGGACTCAGGCGTCTGTCTGAAGCACTGAAAGCTGCAGAGAATGGGTGGAGGAGGGTCCAGGGAGGGCCAGTACAGAGGGGTTCACAGGCCTGGCTTGGCTTTCTCGCTTTGTGATTATTCTGGGGTTGTACACCCTCCATGAGAAGAACCTGCAGCGCATTACATCTCCGATCTGCACCACCTCTAGCTCCTCTGCCCTGCACCCTGTTCCTGACTGCACCTCGTCCTGATGACCAGGTGCCAGGCAGGTGGGGGCCCCCACCAGCTCCCTCCTTATTAACACTCACATAATGCCATTCCCAGGGCTGGCCAGCAGGAAGCAAGGCCCTCCCTTCTTGAACCACAACCCTGGCTGCCCTGGGCCAGTGCAGAGCACAGCTGACTCACATCTGGTCACAGGGCAGCATGTGCTCGGAGGCCTCCAGGTCTGGGCTGGGCTCGCTCACAAAGATGTCCCCCTTGCAGGTGACAGACCAGATGGCCTGCGGGGAGGGGCGGCCGTGGACCCTCCGGCTCTCGCAGCAGGACAGGTTGAGCAGGGCCAGCTGGAGGGGGAGACAGCCAGTCACCACTGCGAAGGGGGCAGGTGGCAGGCCCAAGACCCCTGCCCCATGAGCCTGTCCTGTCGTGTATGTCCACTCACCCAATCATTCATGTCCTGCTCAGTGGCAGCAGCCAGATGCACGGGCCACCTCTGCCGTGTCCTCTCGGGGGTATAAAGGGCAAAGGAGTGCTTGGTCTCGTTGAGCACAGGGACTAGGAGTGTCACCTCGTTGAGGAAGACGTGGAGGTACTGTTTACAGAGGAGGGAGCAGGGCTGTCGCCAGGGAGGAGGGGGACCTGTGGGGCTGTGGGGCACAGAGGGCCTCTGGGGGAGCCCCGGCCGTGGTGAGGGGACAAGGATGGCCTGGGTCACCCCCAATTCCAGAGAGCCAGTCGTAGGGGTCCCTGGGGCCTGTGGGGTTAGTGGTGGGCTCCAGGATCAAGCTTGTTCAGTATGGAAGTCCCAGTTCACGAGCAACTGCCTTAGTTATGCGCCTGATGTCAACAGCAGACTCCAGAACCCAGTCAACTGGGTTCAAACCCCAGCGCCAGGAGGGCAGAGGGGCTTTAACTCCCGAGCTGAAATCCCAGGCACTGTCTGCAGCTCCATGAGGAGATGGCTCTCTGGGGCTGCAGCAGGGGCCCCCGCACTTGTGCTGGCCACTGACTGGGGCTGCTGTCACCACGGGCAGCCGCTCTGCCACTGCCAGACACGGTCCCTGACTGAGCACCTGGGGGCTGGTGTCCCAGGCATGGCCCTGTGCCCCCCTCCCATGGGAGCCACCCTCCCAGGGGAACCCCACACACACCTTCTTCTCCTCGTGGACCACGTAGTAGATGAAGAGGATGCTGTCCCGAGCCCCATCGAGCCCCGTGAACTGCTCCAGGGCCACACGGACGTCCACCCACTTGTGGGGTTTCCAGTCACACCACCACTGCAGGGCCCCCGTCTTCACCCACACCGACTGTAACACAGGCCCCAAGGGCACAGGACAGAGTCATAGGTGGCCTCTGGGGGCCCAGCTCCCTAACCTCCCCCTCGTGACAAAGGTGGTGCTGCGGCTGCTCACCCAACAGCTGCTGGGTCCACAAGCCATGGTGTCTGTGTACCCCCTCCTAATTCTGTCACACTGTCACCCCATGCTCAAGATAGGGAAACTGAGGCTCAGAGAGGTTCTGACCTGACCCAAGGTCAATGAGGGAGTCGGGGGCAAAAAAGGGGCCCACGCCTGGCCTGCTTGTGTCTGGAGGCCCAATGCTTAGCCACCAGTGAGATGCTTCTGCACCTGTGGCCGAGGCCCAAGGACCCCATGCTTCATATAACTTTCACCTGCCAAGCTGACTGAGGGCTTTGGGGGACCATGACCCACCCGAGGGGCTCCAGGACAGCCCTTAAGCCCATCCTCACTCATCTCAATGAAGCCACACCATCTTGGCTCTTGGGGTTCCTTCTGGAGGGAAGGGGACCACAGCGCTCCCCTCCCCCACGCCCCCCTCTGAGGCTGCTCCGGTATCTGGGTCCCCCGGGCTGAGGCTGCACCTGGAGCACAGTGGGATGAGTTCCTCGGGATGGAGGACAAAAGGAATGGACTCTGTCTTCAGCCTTGAATCTACAGGACCTGGGAAGGACGGCTTCACCTCTGAGCGGGACGGACAGAGGGATGGCTACCTCTCTGTTTCCTCTTCGGGTGAGTATACAGTAGGTACTAAGTGAATGCATCCAGGAACTGCCTACCTGCTCTACGGCCTGCTCGTAGTGCCGGAAGTTCTCCAGCTCCCGCTTGGTCCTCTCAGTGAGCTGCTGGAAGATCTGCTTCCGCCAGGCGGCTGTCTGGGCCGGCGTGATGGACAGGGACAGCGTCTGTACCGAGGGGGACAGGCCTGCGGGCCAGCAGAGCCTCAGGGCCAGGAGCCAGCAGGCCAGGGCTCGTCTCTCTGTTCTTGTTTTTAACCACTTGTTCTTGCTGGAGAGCTATGATCTCTGCAACATGCCCCATAAGCCCTCTCCAAAGGGCTCTCCCTGATGGGACCCCCAATTCTGCCTCGAAAGCAGCCACCAGTGCTAGGCCACAGGGAGGGGAAGGGCCACTCTGGCTGGTCTCCCAAGGCTGCTGACAGATGGGCTGAGCTGAAGGGGGTGTTCAGGCAGGACACTGGGTCTGCTTCCCACCCCCCCAGAGGGTGCGGCCCCTAGAGCCCTGTGCTTACCCGACTGGATGGTGAACCACTTGAGCACAGAGTGGGCCTCCACAGCGCAGCCTCCTCCTGACACCCAGGCCCATAGTGAGTGGTCATCAGCCCCATAGGGCTCCTCCAAGCCCAGTGGGAGGAGCCCCAGCGAGGAAAGGCCGGCGGTCTCTGGAAAGCCAGCAGCTGAGTGGCTGGGTGCTCTCTTGGGCTCCTTCAGGTCAATATTGGTCCAGGGCAGTTCAGCCGGGGTGGAGGCCAGGCCAGGCCCAGGAGCCGGAGTGGCCAGGCTGGTGACCTCCACGGCATGCTCTGTGGTCCTGCCGATGCCCGGGCCTGTGGCCAAGCTGTCCCTGGGGTTCCTGGGACCGTCCACAGACTCTGCAGGGACAGGCTGGTCAGGCCCCAGTCTCTCGGCTTCTAAAGAGGCATCCGTGTCACTCGGTGCACAGGACTCACCACTGCCCCTCACCTCGTCGCCAAAGAAGCAGCCAGCACTGGGGATGAGAGGGGCAGACCTGTGACTTCTTCGAGGGAAGGGCACGTGCTGCTGTGGGCAGGCCTGGCTCACCCGCTGTGACCCTGGGGGCAAGCCACAGCCACACCACACACATGGAAGGCTACCTCCCAGGGCGCGGGAAGAGCCAGGTCGCAGCCCAAGCCGATCAAACCATTTATCTGGGGGTGGAAATCTGGCAGTATCGTTATTTTCTTATTGTGGCAAAATACATGTAAGATAATATTTACCATCTCAAATGATGTGGCATTAAATACCCATGAGGTTGTGCAACCACCACCACTAGCTGGTTGCAGAACTTTGTCATCACCCCAACAGAAACCCTGCCTGCGTTCAGGAGCCACCCTCCACCCCCCTACCATCCACCCTGGCTTCCACCAATCCGCTTTCTGCCTCTGGATTTGCCTATTCTAGACGTGTCATACAAAGGGCGTTGTGTGATATGTGGTCTTCCGTGACTGGCTTCTCTTGCTCTGTATGATGATGTCAAAGTTCAGTCAGGTTGTGGCATGGATCAGTACTTCCTTTTGTTGCTGAAAAATATTCTGCTGTATGGATACGGCACATTTTATTTATTCATCCGCGGATGGACATCTGAGTTTCCACCTTCTGGCTACTGTGAATGGTGCTTCTATAAACACGCATACACAAATTTTTGTTTAACACCTGTTTTCCATTCTCCTGGGTATATACCTAGGTGACGCGAGTGCTGGGTCATGGGGTGGCTCTATCTTTACTTTCTTGAGCAACCGCCACACTATTTTCCAAGGTGGCCGTCCCCACCAGCAGTACACGGGGGTCCCAATTTCTTCATATCTTGTCAACACTTGATGTTGTTGTTTTTTTTGACTATAGCTCTCCCAGTGGGTGTGAAGTGGTATCTCATTTGTGGTTTTGATTTGCATCTCCCTGATGATACTGAGTGTCTTTTCATGTGTTTTTTGGCCATTTGCATATCTACTTTGGAGAAATGTCTATTCCAGTCCCTTGACTTTTTAAATTGAGTCGTCTTCTTGTTGTTAGTTGTAAAGGTTCCTTACACATTCTAGATACTAGACCTTTGTCAACTATGTGATTTGCGAATATTTCCTCCCATTCTATGGATTATCTTTGCCTTTCCTGATAGTGTCCTTGGATGCACAAAAGTTTTTAATTTTGATGAAATTCTAATTTATCTATTTTTCCTTTCCTTTCTGGTGCTTCTGGTGTCCTATTTAAGAAGCCGTTGCCAAATCTAAGGTTTGGCATCAGCAGTTTTGGAAGCATCTCAGATGATTCCAATATTTGAGTACTACCAGCTAAGAGCCCAAACCCTCAGGTAAATGAGGAAAGTCCAGCCTGGCCAGCCTCTCAGCCATCTGGGCTTCCAGCTCAGCAGAGTGAAGACCGCCATGCTGGGGGAGCAAAGGGACATGGACTGGAGCCTGTGGAGGGCCTGTGTCGCAGACAGGGACGTGGCTGCCGTGGAGCACTGTACCAAGGGCCCCTGTGCCACAGGACCGAGCAGGTAAGCACTGTGAGCACTCGCGTTACAGAGCCGAGGTGATCCCCTGCTAAGACACTAAGTCATCTGCCTGCATTTAACGCAGGTGGCAGAGCTGGGACTCACCCACACTCTACACCCACGGATCTCAGAACTGTAGGAACTGCACACCTGGGACCTTGCAAATAATGCAAAATCTGCTGACTGCAAAATTCTACTGAAACAGAAGCTCCGGGGCTGGGGCTTGGACATCTGTGTGGGATCAAGCCCTCTCGGCGTTTCTAGTGCGTGGCCAAGTCTGAGGTCCCTGTTCTAGACTAGAGAGACCCTCTGTCTTCTTCTCCGCTTTCTTTTGCCAGAGGGGCCTTAGCATCCACCCCATGTAGAAGCCTTTTCTCTCCCAGACCTTGAGACTTCAAAACCAACGGGCCAGCTCTGTTCAGGGACGACTCCCTGGCTCTGACATTGGATGGACACCCCAACCTCACCCACTGGCCCATTCCCACCCTGCCCACAGCCTATCCCCACAGACCACCCTCAGGCCTAGCCCTGGCACCAGGCATGGGGAGAGACCTCGCGGGCCATGGCCTGGTTTTTCCCTGCCTGGGCAAGGCCCAGAGCCCCACTGAGACGCCAAGTGGCAGCCTCCTTTGGACACTGCCACCCTTCCTGACCCGAGTCTTCCATACCCTGCTGCCCCTGGGATCACCTGAGGAGACTTGATGAACTACCAGAGTGCGATCGGTCACTCTCTCGGCTGGCGACGATGGCCTTCCAGGTTTTCCCACTGAGTTCACTCTGGGTGACACCCTGACGGAAGTACATGGCCCGGTCCTCACAGCCAATGCCCCAAACCTGGCACAGAGAGAGGTGCTGCTGGGTGGGAGGCCAGGATGGACCTGAAGGATCCCTTCCCTTTAGGGGTGTGGGGGAGGACGAGGGGTGGGAGAGAGTACCCCAAGGCTGGAGGACGTGTCTATAAATGCAGACAGGATCCCCTCCTAATATGTGCAATGTGTGTGTATGTGTGTGCATATGAGTGTTATGGCTGGGAGGGTTGACGGGGGCGGGAGGCGGATGTGGGGTGGGTGCACAGGTCAAATGCAGGGAGCAGAGCCCAGAAAGGGCCAGGAGGAGGGCACAGCACCAAGCTCAGGAGAAGTGGGGCTCAGGGAGACCCTGGGCTTTAGGCTGGCAAGGTCCAGAGAAGGTGGTGGTGCTACTGGACATTGTGCTGTGACACAAGCCCACTCATGTCCCGATCTTCCATGTAGCCTCTGGGAGGAGGAATGCTGCTCCCCGAGTGAACCCAGAGAATGGTCTGGGTCTTTTTAGAGAGTGTAGGTAAGTCCCAGTTCTGCCCACTGGCGTTAAATGCAGGCAGATGCAGGATAGCATCCTTGATCCTGACCTCATTTTCTATGAAACAGGCAGCTGGGCAGGGATCCTCCTGTCTGCCTTTGGGTTCTGAGGCCTGTGGGGGTGCCTCCGGGCCTCAGCCTGCCCATGGCGGTCCCAAGTGGCCTTGCTGGGAGGGAGGCGGTGTCTCCATCACTTGGCCATGGCAGGCTAGCCTCTGCCCTCTGTCCCTGTGGGTACCTACCAGTGCCTGGTCTTGCCCGACTGCTGTGTGCCCAGCTGACTGGGGTGGGTGAGAGGACAGCATGGGGGCACTGAAAGGCCAGCACCCCCCGGGAAGAGTTTCTAGGGCAGGGCATTGGGGAAGGAGTCACCTTCACACCGTCAGTCTTAAAAGCAGCCAAACCTCATCCACCACACTGTACAAACTATACAGGTGATGTTCAAGAGATGTTGCATTCATAAAGTTGGGAAGATCGGTTTCATTTTTCACTTACTGAGCTGACTGTGCCCCAAAAATTCTCGACAAAATATCCCTGCCAGTCCCTGGGATGTGCACCCCTGGTCTGTGCTCACCACCACCACTCTGAGGATCCCAGGGGGAGGGGCCTGGGACAAGCAGGGGCCCTCGCACCTGGGTGCAGCCAGCCCCCTGGGTACCCTTGCAGGCTGGGAGTCTGAGGAGGTGCCAGGGACCTCCCATGCTGGCATCATGTCTGGTGGGAAGGGGCAGCAGGAAGCATCAGGAGCCCCCACTCTGAGACCTCTATTGTGTACGAGCTGCTGGCCCCCATCCATCGGGATCCAGGGCTCAGAGTCACACACATACCTGGTCATTGAGCCCCACGTTCACCATCATCATATCTCCGACCATCTCAATCCAGCTGGTGCCACAGGGATTGTGCGAGTTGACGCCTCTTCGGAACCACACCTGAGGAAAGTCAGAAATAAAATGCCTCCTTGGAGGGCCACTGGAATTGGATATTGTTTTCAAAGGTTCTGGAAGAACGAATGAATAATTTGGTTCTTTGGTTCATGCCACAAATGACCACAGCACATCAGTGAGAAAGAAGACATCATTTGAGTCCCTCTTCCCTGCACCCCTGCCGCATTCCCTCTGGGCTTGGTGCTGTTCCACTCAGCAAGGGTCACCTGCCCCTAGCTGTACCTATTCTGGTGGCTTCCTATCTCTTCTTTGGCAGAGGGCATTGCCCCTCCAGGAGACAAGGCTGTCTGAATCTTTCTAGAACATTCTTTCTACCAGTTCACATCTTGGCACCAGGCAGGAGCAGCAGGTGTCACCTATATCAGCTGTCTTACTGTACAGTCAGGAGGTGGGACTTCTCCTGGGCAATGTTTGGGGACAGGGAGGGACGGACACATACTGCATCTCGAATGTAGAGCTTGACTAGCAACATCTCACCCCCATAGACCTGTATGTAGTCCCATCTTAGCCTGACACTTGGAAAATGTGTTTGTCCAATCAAGCTTGCCTCTATGTCAGATGACGGCCTTAATGATGCTATTTAGAAAAACCGTTTTTTCTAAACTTATCAGGAGATAACACACTTTGGATCCATTCTTAGTGCTTTAGGAAATAGTCTCTTTAAGCCTAACTTTTTTCGGGGCATCTAGCTGGCTCAGTCAGAAGAGCATGCAGCTCTTGATCTTGGGGTCATGAGTTTGAACCCCACATCGAGTGTAGACATGACTAAAAAGGTAGATAAACTTGTGAAAAAATCAGGCCTTTCCTTGTTGTTGTTAGTTTATAAAAATAAACACAATCCAACCAAATTTCCCTCAACCCACATGTGGCCCCATAGTTGAACCCACCCACCCTGGCCCCTGCTGTGCTCCGCCACAACTGTCCTTACCCACTCTGGCTGCCACATGAGCAAGACCCCAGCAGTTCTGAGACCCACTGAGAGGAGCACCCACGTGTTTAATCAGGAAGTTCCTGAGGCAGGATGGGGGGAGGTGACTGGTGAGAAACACTCAAATCTCTTTTATAACAATTGCTAGAATGCCTGAAGTGTCTCCTCGACCCAAAGAAAGTTTGCACAAATATCTGTCTGAAGACCGAGCACATTGCTCCTATAAATAAAATGCTCTGCTCATTTAATGCACTGTTCTGAGAGGGACTGAGGAATTATGGGAGGCAGATGCTTCAGGTGACCTGAATTTTGGGCTCAGGGACTTCTGCATGGACACAGACTCAGATGTGTGGGGGATTCATCATCCCTGGGTTGCTAGAGGATGCTCCTGAGGTGGGGTTAGAAAGAGCATGGAAGCAACCCCAAATCTGCTTATTTTACTGGACTTACCTCTCATGATGTAAAAATGGAAAGCACTGGATAGGAGTCAAGGGACACATTCAGTTAGCTGAGGGTTTCAGAAAATTGGCACCTATTTAAAATGTTATGGCCTTCTGAGTGATAAGGACAGTTGTCCTGCACTTGGTACAGGGCACGGGCATATCATGGAGATCACTGAGCCCTTCAAGCCCCAGAAAGTGCAGGTGCCTGGTTGGATTTATTTCAAAGGGTTTAGACCACACTTGCAAGAACAAAAAAACCACACAGCCCTCAACATTGAGCCCTCAGTCTGATTCCCATATGGGCCAGTGACTCCTTCAAATAAAAAGGAATAAACAAAAGCCTTTGGCCCCAGCCCCCAGGGACCCCATCTTACTTTCCGATCCTTGGTGATGGCCCAGACCACGCCAACTCCCACGGAGACATGCATGATCCCATTTTCAGAGGTGGGAGGCTCCACTATGGACCAGGAACTTCCTACCCGGCCCCAGAATAAAGAGCAGGTGGCCCTCATCAGCGAGAGCGCCAGGGAGAAGCTGGGCATCCCCCACCACTCCCTGCATGGGGCATAGGGCTGCCCACCTTTGGGATTGTTCCTGTTGATTCCTTCCCGGACCAAGGCCTGCCCCTCCCAGAGCGTGACCCACAGGAGGTCGTGGGGCCCACAGCTGATCTGCACCGCCTCCCCTGGGGTGTCCATGAGGGACCACGATGAGCCTTCGGGGTTGGGGTGGCTGACGTCCTCTCTGTACCACACCTGGGTGGCGGAGAAACCCATGGCAGGGTCAGACGGGGTCTGGTCAGGGCTCCGGGTCAGGCTGCCCGAGGCTGGCTACGTTTGCGTTAGCGTACACATGAGCCAGCCGTAGAGTCTCCGGGGCCAGGGGGGCCCTGAGGGTTCAGACTTATTCTCCCTCACTGCCATCGGGATCCTCATGCCTCAGCTTAGAGGCCCCCCAATCCTGCTAAAAAATGCAACCCTGGATTTCAGCCATCCTGGGAGATGGACCTCTGGATCATCTACCTGGAAGGAACCCCTTCCCCACTCACCTAGGGCCCCAGGGAGACCTCTGGCCCCAGCCTGGGTGTCCTGTGCCCCCTAGTGGCCACGTACTCTCAGTACACCATCTCTACGTAAAGTGGGGTTCTTTGTGGTTAAGCGGGAAAGCCCCCAAATCCCTTTCATACAAAGTGTCTAAAACATCCACTTCTTTTTCCCCTTAACCTGAAAACAAGGAACATAACAAAATATTTAAGACCGAGCCACCTGCCCACATGGTCCAAACTGGCTCTTGTCATCTGGAGGGGGTTACACTTCACTGCGTGGTGCAGGAGGGCTGGGGACCCCCTCCCAGCCTATCTTCACAGTGGGGACCTTAGCTTCTTAACCTTTCACCTCACCGTTACACTCCACACTACAGAACCAGGCCTAGGCAGCCTCCCTTCTGCCACCTGGTGCTTTGGGTAGTCCTCTCTCTAGCTCCTCCTGGAGCCAGGGTCCTAGTCATACCTTTAGTGGCCCACAAGAGTGGCTGGCGTGGGGCAGCCCTGGCTAACAACTGGTGCATGGTGACCACAGACACTGCTTTCACACCCTGTTCTCCTCTCTTTGTATCCAGGTGGGCACAGGCCCCACAGTGGGGGCTCTGCCCCAGGCCAGCTCCCCACCATCCTTCAGCATGGCTCAGAGAAAACCAACAACTATGGGTTGACCTAGGCCCAGACCAAAGAGAACCCCAGAAGTAAGCCTGATCGAAGCCTACTGTGTCTATTCCGAAGCCAATCAGAGAATTTTGGTGAATTGGTGATAAAGAATACTGACTAGATCAAGTCTGCTCTAAAACCACAGTTAAAGTGTTGAATTGCCTGCCAGCTGGACCACCCATGTTGCTCCTGCCAACAGGGGCTGCTTTACGCCTTTGTTCATAAACTCTATGAGAGAAGAATCTCTTCTCCTCTCTAAATATCCATCCGCCTACACACACACACACACCCATCCGCCTACCTATCATCCACCCACTCACCCATCACCCATCTCTCACACATCCATACATGTATCCACCCACCCACCCACCTACCTATCCATCACCCATCTCTCCACCTATCCATTCACCTATCCATATATACATCCATCCCCCATCCACAATACTATTGCAGACTGCTGTGTGGGAACCAGCAGAAAGGAATAGGCAGGGAGCTCAGAATCTGAGGAGACAATATTGATGGCATCTGAGCTCAGGAAGGGCACTGATCAATGCTCTGGGGATTCAGAGAAGGGACAGGCCAGGACCAGGCATGGGGTGGGATATCAGAGGCTTCTGGGGGACCCCAGTAACATGCTGCCTTGCCTGCTCAGGGTAGTCTCCCTTGTAAGGACAGGAGGAGAGGAGAAGGTAGCCAGCCACCCCTCTTCCACCTCTGGGAGGACATCAGAAGGCCAGTTTCTCTCTTGCCCTGCTCCTGGCTGTAGCCAGCCTCCCTCAGCCACCTCCCATCCTAGGCACAGGGGGACGCAGACCTTACCTTGCCCTGCAGAGACACAGCCCATACGGACAGGCGGCCCACGGGCTCGTCTGTGATTTCCCACCCCCCCACAGAGAGGTCATTGAAGGGGTCGGGCAGTTGCTTGGGGTCATCCTTCGAAGGGATCTGAAACAAGAAGGTATGTGGCAGGGGCAGTCAGTGCCTGTGGACACCTGGCCGGTAGGTGGCACTGTTCCCCTCCCAGTGGACACCTGAGTGGTACACACCCTCCTCCCCAAAGCTCCCTCCCTCCCACCCCCAGGGGGAGGCACACTCCTATCCTCCAGTTCAGCCCACAACTACCAAACTTCAGAGAGAAGGCAGCATTAGGACAGAGAGCTCCTAGCCCTGGGTCCCCTCTGTCCTGTCCTCCCTCCATTGGCCACCAGGTCAGGGCTGTAATCCGAGGGGTCCTGCTGCTTCAGCACAGAAGACAGATGCACACGCAAGGCCTTGGCTCTGTGCCTTTAGCCTTTAGCAGCCTGATCACTGTGGCTCCATCCCCTCACCTAGATGGGGGCTGATCCCAGGACCTGGTCCAGTGGGGTAAGCCCTTCATGATGCTGGCTGTTACCCTGCTCTGTGGGCTGCTTCCAGTGCAAAGGCCTGGCAGGCTGGACTAGCGGCCCCACCAGACTTGAACCCTCCAGAGGAAGGTCCAAGGCCTTCCTCTCCTGCAAGGCCACACAGGATCCTAGTCCAGGCCTCACAGCCCTAAGTTTGCAAGGTTTTTGGGGGATCATGGGAATAATATGAGAGTCATTGTGGGGGTTAAGGGAGGAAGTGCACAGATGGGGCCTCAGGCTGGGACAGAACACCCTGGAGACCAGGGTCAGGTCAAGTTCTATGCTGTCCTGGGCCACAGTCTAGTCTGGCTTCCTGTATAGCCAGCTCCCATGCAAAGGAACACACAGGACCATAGTGTTCTTGGGACAGGAAACAGGTCAAAGGCTAGGTACCAAGGTGGGCCTGGTATCCTCCAGTGCAGAGGTAGGCTGGGCGGGCAGGAAGGTCCCTGCGATTATCTCAACAGCGGGACTGCTGTTCCACCCCCAGGCCACACTCAGGTGCAGACCTTGGCCCAGGTGTCCCGAGACTTGTATCTCCTGTACCGGATCCACCTCCGACGCCGCACGCAAGAATTCCACTTCTTGTCTCTGGTGTAGGTGGCAGGGAAGTCGATAGCATATGTCCACCCCTGAAATACCAAGTGGGGGGGCTCTGTCGGGCTCCTAGGGAAGGACTGACTGGAGATAGGCAGAGAACAGGGACAAAGAGGCGGAGGGAGGCAGTGGTGGTACCCAAAGCCCCAAAGGCCACCCATCCCGAGCAGAGGTCGGGAGCATGCAGAGCAGTGGCTGACGCTGGACAGGGGGCGTGGGAGATGGCAGCAGGGGTACGGATCCAGCCCAAAGCACTCCTTGCCCACATGGGAGCCACAGTGGGAGCTGAATTTACCTACCCCTTTCTCGGTGGGTTCCCCTCCAAAGTTCTCATCCACATACCAGTCCGACTCCCACTCCCAGTGCGGTGAGGGCAGTGCCACACCATCCAGCGGCCGTTGCTGGAGCCCACTCACATCGCTCCACTGCCAGCGGTCACTTGGCAGGAGCTTCTCACAGAAGCCACCCACAGGGTTCCAGCGCTGAGGGCCGGGAGGCAGAGACAGGCCTTAGGTCCACAGCTGGCCTAGGGCGGTAGGGGCCTCTCGGGGGTGAGTGGAACCCCACCACTAAGGGCCTTCCTGCTGATCTCGGGGATGGAAAGTGAGCAGAGGGCCTGCCTGGAACTCAGGGACCAGAGCCACCCATGGCTGGTCACCCAGAGTCAGCATGCCAGCATGGCCCCAAAGGACAGAGAACTGGCCACAGGACACAGAGCCCTGAGGGGTGACAGGAGAGGTCACCGCTCAGTCCTAGGCTCTTGGACACCCATGGAGCTGGAGCCCACCCTCACACAGACCTGGCCAGCTTGCCTTTATAAAGACACAATGGGGACTCTGACCCCCAAGACCCTGACCACGTGGTGACTCGAACCAGAAGCAGAATGGAGGAAACTGACGTGGGACTCGGCCACGATCTGGCGGGGTGGGGATTGGGGGGACTTGGCTTCCCAGGACACCAGCCCCCACTCGGCGGCCCCACCTGGTTCTCGTAGGCCTCCTCCCGGCGGCGGATGGGGACGTCGCTGGCACACACGTAAACGTAGACCTGGTTGTCACAGGCGATGCCCCAGCAGCACTGCATGGCTGCACTGACCCTTTTGAACTCCAGCCGGTTGTCCTTGCACAGCTCCCAGTACTGCCCCGCCGTGGACAACGTGTACACCTTCCCGAAGAGGTCCACCGCCCACAGCACGGAGTTGGGCATGGTGGCGGTGGCGGTGGTGATGGTAGTGGTGGCGGCTGCGGGAGGAGGGCTGGCGGCAGGAGGCCAGGTCAATGTCCGCCGCCAGCGTCTAGGGCAGTGCTTCCAAATGCAAAAATGTACGGAGGGGACATTGCAACATCCAAGTGTCTACCTCCCCCAATTTAATGAATATTATTATTTTGGTCACAGCCTCACTCTTTCTCATCAAGAGAATAAATGAGGGGCACCTGGGTGGCTCAGTAGTTGAGCGTTTGCCCCTGCAATTGAGTCCCACATCAGGCTCCCCGCAGGGCACCTGCTTTCCCTCTTCCTATGTCTCTGCCTCTCTCTCTGTGTCTCTCATGAATAAATAAATTTATAATTTTAAACAAAACAAAAAGAAAGAATTCATGAAAAGTCCCAAAGTTTGTTAAAGCCTATGCCCATCGCTGCCTCTCTGGGAGGCCTCTGCCCCCACAGTGGGCAGGTCTTCTCATCCATGCGGGTTCTGGTGAAGGCGTCCTCAGGGATCTGGCACCCCAGCCAGAGCTGTGTCTGGTCCTGTGGGAGCCCTGCAGCTATGTGGCGGGGACGTGAGGGTCCTGTCCTTGGCGTCCTGGTGTGTGACTACCACCCTCTCCTCCCGGACCCCTCCCCATCTGCCATCCCCCACTCTAACTCCTTTTGCGGTCCTCTCCCTCTCCACTCTGCAGCAGGTGGGCAGCGGCCAGTAAATTCTAGGACTGGCCACCCCCACACCTCCAGGGCTGACTGTGCTGGTGCTCCCTGGGGCCTAATTCCTGGAGACTGGCTTAGAGAAGGGTCAAGCTTCCTACCACCTCAGGGCCAGAAGGCCAGAACCTCCCCAGCTGGAGGACAGCAGCCTGGGGGTGGGGGGCAGCGAGAAGCTCAGCCTGACACTGCCCCAGAGCCAGTAGGGGGGCAGAGCCACTAGGAGACAGCCGGCAGGCCAGGCGCCTCGAGGCTGCTGCTGGGCCAGGCTGTTCCACACCCGCAGTACACCCGATGCTGTGGGCGCTTGGGAGGGGATGACGGGTGCTAAGTGTCTGAGAATGGGAGCGTCTGCTACAGGCACAGAGGCTCTTCTGGAACAAAGCATGTCTCACAAATACCAAACAGAGTGCAGGCTAGGAAGGAAGTAACCAAGGGATGAGAAGGAAGACAAACAGAAGGAACAGGAGCCCTGCTTTGGGAGACCTCCCAGAACCCTGACCTCTCCACACTGGCACCAAGGCCGGGTCAAACACATGGGAAGTCACAACACCAGCTTTCTGGAGCGTATCTGCATCCAGGTGGAAGAGCTGTGGTTACTCTTGCCTGGCCAAGCCTGTGGGCCCACTATCCCCCCTCTGGCATCTACACTGTGGCTAAGAGTGCCCAGAGCCACCCTGGACCCAGACTGTTGGAATCTGGGTCTTGGCTCCATCCCTTTCTGGCACCATCCAGAGCCAGCTAACCTCTCTGTGCCTTGATTTCTTAAATTGTGAAAGGCAGAAAGGAACACCGACCTACTTACAAAGTCCTACAAAGTCCTTGTAAGAATGAAGTGAGATAATACAGGTACAGAGCCTCTGTACTTGGTACGCAGCAAAAACTCAGCAAGCATTACTGGTGTCATTTTATTATTTGGCACCTACGTTAAAACTACTGGTTATCAGGCAGCCCAGGTGGTGCAGCGGTTTAGCGCTGCCTTTAGCCCAGGGTGTGATCCTGGAGACCCAGGATCGAGTCCCACATCGGGCTCCCTGCATGGAGCCTGCTTCTCCCTCTGCCTGTGTCTCTGTCTCTGTCTCTCTCTCTCTCTCTCTCTGTGTGTCTCAGGAATAAATAAATAAAATCTTAAAAAAAACAAAAACAAAAAAAAACTACTGGTTATCTCCTAACTCTTAGAAACAGGAAATATCAAATCCCTTCCTCTTCAGCCTGAGTCTTCAGCTTCTTCGCTTCCTTGGCACCTAACAGTGCTCTGCACATAGTGGGTGTTCACCCAAAGTTTACGGAGAATCACAGCCACCTACATCCACTGCATGGCCAACTCCCTGGGCTAAGATGGAAATCCTGTTCCACGGAAGCCAAATGTCAGCAATGACTTAAGGTTTAAAGGAAGATCAAGGGGCACTTGGGTGGCTCAGTGGTTGAGCGTCTGCCTTGGGCTCAGGTCATAATCCTGGGGTTCTGGGATTGAGTCTCACGTTGAGCTCCCTGCATGGAGCCTGCTTCTCCCTCTGCCTGTGTCTCTGCCTCTCTCTGTGTTTCTCATGAATAAATAAATAAAATCTTAAAAAAAAAAAAAAAGGTCAAGACAGGTGGATACATATGTGATAAAACAAGAAGAGTAAAAGATCAACAGTAGAATTTAGGTGGTAGGTGTAGGTGTTAATTCTTTAAACTTGGCTGCGTGTTTGAATATCTTCATCATAAATTGTTGGGGGGAAAGTAAGAATTTTGGGGGTGAAGAGAATTTTGGCTCCTATAATGTTACATGACTATAAATCTACTCTTTAAAGCTATCTCTCGGGTCACAGTTCACAGTACAAGAAACCAGCAAAGTCAGGCTATCTGTAGGTTTAGCTCAATGAATAGTAACTTTCACTTGTATTTAATACACTTCCTTTCAGAAAGATGACTAAGCACTAATTTCCATATAGATATAATTTAACCTTCCAGGCAGCTAACAAAATACTCTACTGCAGAGAAAGGACAGGATGGGGGGTTATGTTTGCGAACTCCCTCCAGAGTGGACACGGAGGCACCATAGCTTCCTAGCTAAAGATGACAGGGGTGAACATCCTTGGCCAGCCTCACCCTCTTTCTGCTCTTACCAGGATGCCACCCCAGCTCATCATATGCCACTTCCTGGCTGTGAGGTGACCAGACAGCCAATCCAGGGACACTGGGTCACTGGGTCAGGGGACTCTTGAAACTCTTGAAAGGGAGGTTTGAGCATTGAGTCCCATGGTTCTGTGATCCTGTGATTTCTTTGTTTTGTAAGGCTAGAGAGGACAGTTTCCAAGAAAGAAACCTCGGATTCACCAAGAACTTTTGTACAATGAATTCCAGTTGGACCTTTGGTCAATCTACTAAGAAGACCTGCTCACCGCCCTCAGAGCCATCTGCCCTTCTGCACGGGTTTACTAATAGATCCCTTCAGAGACCAAAAGGTCCTCAAAGGAAGGTGAAGTGGTGGGAGGGGCGGGGGCAGGGCCAGGGCATGGTGGAGGGAGGGACACAAGGTACCGGGGGAGCTCCTGAAGCATCTATTTCCCCGCGTCTGCCTTAGGGCTCCTCCCTGAAAGGTCTCCAGCTGGTTTGTTTTTCTATTACACCTTGTCACTCCCACTCCCTGTGCAAACAGAAAGAGCCCTGATTTCTGATGGCTGCTTACTGCCTGCCACTTTCGGGGGCTGTCGGAAGGCAGGGTCCAGAGACGCGGGAGAAAATAGCAGGACACGTCCGGTAGCTGAGTCCTTCCTGAAGCAGGATCCGCTGGCCGCACTGGGCAGGAGATGCCCTGAGCCGGCAGTTTGGGGGTGAGCCCTACCCCATCCCACCCCGCATCACAGCGGGCAGGTCGGCCTGGTCTCATTCCGGCCTCGCGCGCTCGGGCGACAGGTGGGCCCCCCGCGCGGCCACCAGAGGCACAGCCGGAGCGCCCCGCCCTCACCATCTGCCCGTGCTAATCCCACGACTGGCAGATCCGCTCCTACTGCTGCCTAGGGGAGGGACAAACGGGCCCCGCGCAGCTCGCTCCTCTGAACCCGCAGGCGCCAGCAACCCGTCCCCGGTCCCTCCCGCGCGAAGGCTGGGGCGGGGGCGTCACCGGGCGCTCAGGGGAACCGCGCCGGCGCCCGCACAGCCTCTCCCACCCGCGCAGCGGCGGGAAGAGGGGGCGCCCCTGCCCTCCGCCGCCCCCCGCCCGTCCGAGGGACTGCGGCGCCCCCCCACTGCCCGGGCCCGCCGCCGCACTCACCTGGGCTGGCGCCCGGCGGGCGGGGTCGCGGCGATGGTGCCTCGGCGGCGGGGCGAGCGGCCGGCCCTCCCCGGCGGCCGGGGCTAGCGGGCCGGCAGGAAGCGGCGGCCAGGCCCGCGCCCATTGGCCGGCCTCGTCGTGACGCGAGGCCGGGCGCGCGCGATTGGCTGCGGCGCCCCGCATCACCGGCCCGCCTGGGGGTCGCGCGCCCACCCACTTCCGGGGTCGCGGGGGCAAGTGCCGCGGCGGTCTGGTGCGGCGGGGCTTCCGCGCGCTCCCGGGAGCCGGGCGGGCCTGCAGACCACCGACGCCCCCGTCGTCCCCGAGAGTCCCCTGCCGGCACCCCCCCCCCCCCGGCCCGTTGTCGCCTCAGGCCCCGACCCGTAGTACCTCAGGCCCCAGCGCGCCGACCCCTGAGGACCCTCCTCCCAGGACCCGCCTGCCGGGACCCGGCCCGCCGACCCCAGGACCCGCCTGCCAGGACCTGTCCCCCCGGGACCCGTCCCCCCGGACCCGGCCCGCCGTCCCCCCGGACCTGCCCGGCAGCCGCGTGTTCTCAGCACGTAAGGCGAGGAGGGGGCGGCCGGGAGGCCCTGGAGGGCAGAGGAGGAGAGCTGGCGGCTGCCCATGCCTGGGTGGTTCCCCCTCCAACTGAATGTCGCCTTTGAGCACGCAAACTCAAGGCTTTATCCTTCTCAGGAGAAATCCTCCAAACTTGTGATTGTGCGGGGACAGCATGGGGCTGTGGCAATAACAGGCCACTGTTTTGTTCAGACTCGTGTTGCCACGGACAGAAAACGTAATGGGAGGCGGCCAACCTAGCGCCTAGTGCTAGCTCAGATGAGAGTGCTCTCTGGCTGCCAGGCCCAGATGCAGGTGAGGCTCCTGCACCTCATTCCACCCAGTCGACAACCCCGGGAGCGACCCCCACAGTGAGGATGGAGATTAAAAAACAAACAAACAAAAAACAGACGTGACTGTTGGCAGGCCAGACACAGCCTGACATAGAGGGGGAAACCCTGTGGCTGGGACCCAGGTCGCCTCTCTGCTCTGGTTCTCGCCCCTGCTCCTTTCTGAGGCTGCAGACCAGCTGTGTTGTGGGAAGCCCCATATAGGCTAAAGCCAGCAGTGGGAGGAGAGGCAGAAAAGCCTCTGCTTCATCCTGGACAGTTTTGTGGTCTTGTGTGTAACCTTCAGCGTAGCTTTTGTGAACTGACTTAGTCTGGAGATGTGGGTTATTGTACACTGTATGTTTGTGTCTCCCTAGTATTCATACATCGAAACCTTAATCCCCAGTGGGGGTGGTGGAGCCCTCCTAAGAAGGTAGCACCCTTGGGGCAGCCCAGGTGGCTCAGCGGTTTAGCGCCGCCTTCAGCCCAGGGCGTGATCCTGGAGACCCAGGATCAAGTCCCACGAGGGGCTGCCTGCGTGGAGCCTGCTCCTCCCTCTGCCTGTGTCTCTGCCTCTCTCTCTGTGTGTCTCTTATGAATAAATAAATACAATCTTTAAAAAAAAAAAGAAGAAGAAGAAGGTAGCGCCCTTATAAGAAACCCAGAAGAGCCCACGCCCCCTCCCCTTGTCAGGATACAGTGGGGTGGGGGGCGGGGGCGGGGGTTGTCTTCCAGCCAGGAAGCAGGCTGTCACTGGACACGGGACCTGCCGGTGCCTGGATCTTGGACTTCCAGCTTCAGAGCTGCAAGAGCTCAGTGTTTGTGGTTTGAACACCCCCAGTCTGTGATATTTGTGTTATAGCGGCCCCAGCTCACAAAGACCCATGGCAGGAGGGCTCAGTGAGACAAGGGGGTGGTTCCTCGGAGGAAAAGGAGGTTCTATTAGCAGGAGGACAAGTAGCTGCCAGACAGCAGAGCAGTAGTCATCTAGAGATCAGGGGACCTCTATTCTGTTCAGTCGGTGACACTTTATAGCCATTTCTTCTACTTGGCCTCAGTTTCCATGTTAAAAGAAGCCTTGAGTTAGGAGTTCCCCGGAGCCCCTGCAGAGCACCTGTGCTGTGACACACAATTCATTCCAGTTTCCCTGAACTGACTCTCACCCAGTGGAACTTCTGGGGATCCAAGATTCCTCCCCCTGCCACCAACACTGCACCCCTCCTCCCTCCAGTTCTTTCAGCCCATGCAGAGGTGACTCTCTTCACTTATTGCCAGGACGCCTGCATTTTAAATCTGCCCTCACCACAGCTGAGAGTCCTCCTTCCTATTTCTGCTCTTTCATTTTATTTTTTTTAAGACTTTTGTTTATTCTGTTCATGAGAGGTACAGGCAGAGGGAGAAGCAGGGTCCCTGTAAGGAGCCTGATGCAGGACTCCATCCCAGGACCCCGGGATCAGCCCTGAGCCAAAGGCAGACACTCAACCACTGAGCCACCCAGGCGCCCCTGCTCTTTCATTTTAACCTCCGTTTCTTGTGTCCTGTCTATCGTCCTTCCCACTTCTCTCCTGGGCCAGACACTAGTAGGTTCATATCCCACCCAGCTCCATAACTTAATATGAATTACTATACCTCTGAGCCTGTGTCCTCCTCTGTAAAATGGGAATAACACCATCCGTGTCTTTGGGCTGGAGGGAGGATGAAATGAGAAGGTACATGTAAAGCACTTACAAGCGCTCACATATTACTAGTGTTGTTATTATAGTCTCTGCATATTTGAGTTTGAGGCTCTTGGCCATTTGTGTCAAGTCTCAGAGTTTCAGAAGCAACACTGGGTTGAGAGGCATTCCAAATGATCGATAGAGGGCTGCTTTCAGGATGATGGACATTACTGTATCTGTCTCTCATTTTTGGGTCAGGGAGGGATGGCTGGATAGACATGCTGGACGGTCTTGATTTCCCCAACACTTGACCATCAGCCACAGGAGAGAGCTCAGGCTTTCCAAATCGCTGGCTCTTCCCCACCATTTCTACCTTCCATGGTATCCTCAATTTTGTGGCGCTTCTCTGAATCTTTAGGCTCCAGCCTTGGCAGAATTTGCTGCTGTGCCCCTCGCCCCATCGGACCTCTAAACTTCTCCTATGCAGCCCCCACTGTTACCACATGCCATACGCATCCTCCTTCCGCTGTCCATTCTCATGCAGCCATAAGTCTCAGATCATAGGTCATGTCTCACTAAACCCAGAGGAACACGGACATGGGTTATTTTTTTTTTTAAGATTTTATTTATTTATTTATTTATTTATTTATTTATTTATGAGAGACACACAGAGAGAGCCAGAGACACAGGCAGAGGGAGAAGCAGGCTCCATGCAGGGATCCTGACATGGGACTCGATCCTGGGACCCCAGGATCACGCCAAAGGCAGGGGCCAAACCACTGAGCCACCCAGGGATCCAGACATGGGTTATTATGCCCTCATCTTGTATGTTCTTTATTCTGTGCCCGCCACATCCTGTCTTATTGTTTTCCTATATATATCCCTGACCACACTGCAATAAGTTTGAGGGAGTGACTTTCTTTTTTTTTAATTTAATTTATTTATTTGAAAGAGAAAGTACCAGCAGGGGAAGTGGGGTAGAGGGAGAAGCAAACTCTGCACTGAGCAGGGAGTCCGATGTGGGACTCAATCCCAGGACCCTGGGATCATGACCTGAGCCAAACACAGATGCTCAACCACTGAGCCACCAAGGTGCCCCTATCCCTCCGTTTGTAAAGCCCACAAGTCAGATGTCTGCCTGTGAGCCTGGTACTGGTAAGGCAGGACCCTGGGCAGCATTGCTCAGGGACTTCAGCTACCCCTTGTCACCGCTCCATCAGTAGTGCCTCACTCCCACTAACCCACACTGTACAGAGTTATTAAGGTGCTAGAGGAAGCAGTTAAGAATGTGGCATTCCCCAACCCACTCTACCCATCCCCCCCGACTGAATCTCTGGCAGAGGAAAATTTGCTGAAACCATCTGTTGAAAAGGACAACTCCAAAGTTCATGTGCATGTCCTGATTCATCTAGGTAACGATGCCTTAAAGTGAAAAACTGTTTTTGTTTCTATGAAGAAACCTACAACACCTAAAATCTAAAACAGCAGCAAACAGTGAGCTAAACCTGGAAGCCAGTGTTAGCCACCATCTCCGTTGTCTGATTATCCAGACTCCCACAGACATGGCCAAGGCAAGGGTTCATTCAACAGCCATCTTTGGAGTTATGCCTAACCTACATGTTAGGTTAGTGCTAGCAATGCTGGGGATTCAAACTGGCTGAGAGACCTTTTTACCTGGAGCAGAAAAGGTCCAATCAGGGAGAAGGCATGAGAACTACACGAGAAGGCAGGAAGTACTATAACCCATAGAGGTGTATTTGAGCTGTGTGTATAAAGGTGTTTAATAAGAGGTGGAGGACGGTAAAGTGATAAGGTCATTGGTAAAGTACAAGGGTCAGTAGTAGACAAAACCCAGGTTAGTTTGCGAAACATAAACTACGCCCCAGGAAGCAACATAAAGCTTGCACTCATACCTTTAAAGTCCTGATTATTTATACACCAGTAGGTATACAGGTCTGTTTCTCTCCTGGGCCAGAGGCTTCTCACACAGGATGGACTTTGCACTCACTGTATGCAGCACTCTGCACCAGACCACATGATGGCTCCTGGTTGACAGTAGTTTGAAGAACTTCTTATTGTTTTTTTTTTTTTTTTAAAGATTTTTAAGTAACTCTGCACCCAGTGTGGGGCTTGAACTCACAACCCCAAGATCAAGATCCACATGCTGCACCGATTGAGCCCCACCACGTGCCCAGGAATTTCTAATGGCCGCAAATTCACACAGACTGTTCAAAAACCAAACCATCATCTATGTTTTTATTTGCATGTAAAAGAAACATACTGTATATCTGATTCCAGAGATATAACTCGTCAGACAAGCCACTTGTACCTAAAATGTCCTTCATTGTGTTTTTCCATCATTTACACAAATGAAGTTTATTATTAACATACTCTGGAGTGATGCTTCCTATCTCAAATCCCATCAGCTCTCTTTCCAGCACCGAAATGGAGCTCTGCTGTTGGTTGCCACAGGTAGGCTCTGCCCTGGGTGGTGACTGATAAGGGAGTTCCTGGCCTCAGCTCTGCTGGGCTCACCATAGCTCTCCCAGGCAGGCAGAGCACCAAGAATGGGTGCCACCCCACCACTAGGCGTGAAAGCCAGGCCCAGGCTGGCTCTTCTGAGGCATTCTGGTATGCTTCTCTGTACCTCTCCAAAACCCAGTAATCTCTGGTGGCTAGGATTAGAATCAACTGTTGCTAACTCATTCCAAGAAGAAAAGCCTAAGGAAATTTCCAGATGCTCTTAAGAGTAAAAGGGATTGCTAGCTGGAAGAGATGCTAGGACAGGAGTTATAAACCTAGCTTTATGGCTACTCTAATTACAGATTTAAATGTGAAAAGCAAAACTTCTTGAAGAAATATAAGAAAATCTCTCTTTTTTTTAAACGTAGGCTCCACACCCAACATGGAACCCAACGTGGGGCTCACTCGTGACCATTAGATGAAGACCTGAGCTGAAATCAAGAGTCACTTCACCGACTGAGCTACCCAGGTGCCTCCATATAAGAAAATATCTTAAAAATATTGAGATAGGCAAGGATTTCTACAAAAGAGATGTAGAAAGCACCACCTATAACAGAAAAGATTATAAATTCAACTACTTTAAAGTCAAAAACGGGTCTTTATCAAGACACCATTAAAAGGGTAAAAAGGCCAGTCACAGAACAGAAGATATCTGCAACACATATAACCAACAAAGGGCTAGGATCCAGAACATAGGAAGAACTGCCAGTCAGTAAGAAAAAGACATTTAAATTGTTTATTTTTTAATTTTAAAGATTTTATTTATTTATTTATTTGACACATTGAGAGAGAGGCAGAGACTCAGCAGAGGGAGAAGCGGGCTCCCTGCGGGGAGACTGATGCGGGACTTAATCCCAGGATCCTGGGATCACCACCTGAGCCAAAGGTGGAAGCTCAACCACTGAGCCACCGAGGTGCCCCCAGACATTTAAATTGTGAAAAAGGTAAAGGACCTGAACAGGCACTTAAGAAGAAAGCGGAACTACAAATGGCTAATAGACCTGACAAAATGCTCAATTTTAGCTAGAAAGCAGGGGAATAGGAATTAAACCCACAAGGAGTTGCCTATAGGTTATGCCAAGTGGAAGTATAAGTTGCTGCTACCCCTGGGGAAGTCAGTCTGACACTATCCAGTGAACCTGAAGCTAGGCCCGTCCTGTGGTCAGCAGTGCCTTTACCAGTACACACTTCGGGAGCACATGTGAGAACATTCTCAGCAGCATTGTTTCTAACGGCCCCCAGGGTCCATCAGCAGTGGAACAGATGAATGTGATCTAGTCATACAGCGGGATATTATCAGTAACAAAAAATGAAATGCAACTCGATGCAAAAATGCGGGTGAATCTAGAACATATGGTGAGTAAAAAAAGCTAGCCTAAAGGAGTATATGTGATCCCTTTTATATGTGATGTTCGAAAATAGGCAAGAATTACAATGTTTGCAGATGTATATTTTTGGTAAAAATATAAAGATAAGGAAGTGGTTACCATAACATTACCATAAAAACCAGGGTGCGGATGCCTTTGGAGCACCAAGGGGATGTGCAGAGGCTTTGGGATTACCGCCAGTGTTTTAGTTCTTGACCAGGGCAGTGGTTATGTCAGTTTTGCTTTATGATAACTCACAACATTTATATCTCAGACAGACTTCTCTATTATATTTTATAATTTAAAAAGGCGTGGTTTTTTTTTTTAAGGACATATGGTAAAAGCAACTATCCTAGTTCTACATGAATGAGATAACTTACTAGTGACAGTATCACACAGGATTTTAAAAAATGTTGTAGCTCAAACAATCCAGAAAAAAGACAAGATGATGAGCCCTGGAAATCTGTTTTGTTGGCACAGGGAGCATTGGCATGATGGGGACACCGTGGTGATAGCAACACAAAAAGAAGTTTGAGTCATTTTCAGAAAAGTAAGAGTGAAAAATGTTTTCTAAACATTTCATGGGTGTATCTCTGATTTGAAATCTGCACATAAAACCAAGTTAATGAATATTACAAATTGACATCCATTTCATTTTTATTCTCAAAAAGTTGAGCCCAAGTCAGCCACATCTTTTCTGGGAGCTTCCCCTGGGAAAGAAGAGTGCAGCCTGTGTTGGGCCAGTCCCAGTGGCTGTTACCAGCCCCATCTGACAGTGCTCAAACGCACAGCTAGATAAAGTGATTTATCAGTGTCCACACAGCTGGGTTGCAGACTGAAAGGTGGAAGGGAATCCATAGCAGTGGGTCTTGTGTAACTCATAGAATCCACAGCAGGTTAGAAAATCAGGTTCAGTAAACCAGCAGGAAGAGGGGTACATGAGAGCCCAAATCACCATGCACATCCTGCCATCGTAACAGCCCCAGTATCATGGCCTCCACTCAGTTCCAGACCCTGGATGGTGCTGCTGCTGCCCTCTGCCCATTCCCTCTGTCTCGCTGCAGACCCAAAGTTCCAGGCTCGAGTATGCATTAACCAACATCCAGTTCCTTTGGTATGTCCTAGGGACTGGAGGTTTGAGGGAGCAAGGATCTCACCTCTTGGGGTCCCTGCCAAGATTCCCAGATCTCCTAGGCAACAGAGGTAGTTCTCACACAGAACAGTCAGAAATTGTCATTGTGATTTTCTCTTTAGAGGCAGGCAGTGGCAAGGCTGGGACCGGTGCCCAGGACGACATGAATTTCCAGTCCCCTCTGTTGCTTTGGACCTGATGGTGAGATGGGAGGCAAATACCAGTCACCAGTGGTGGTGTCCTCACCCTCTCGTATAGTCACAGGTGTCAGATCCCCAAGTGAACAGAAAGCTCACCCTAAAAAAAAAAAAAAAAAAAAAAAAAAAAAAGCTCACCCAGCTGTGTTGGCCTGGGGGCTGTAGGCAGGAACCTGCCGAGGTCTCCCACGCAAGAACCTGTCCCAACAGCAATTCCTAAGTTACTTTCAAACCACTGAACAGCAGGCCAAGAACAGTGTGGGTGCAGGTACAGAAAGAGCCCAGTTTCCTGCTCTAAAGAGCCTGTGGTCTAATCTCTTAAAACATCGGCTTGGGGCACCTGCACGGCTTGGCTGGTTGAGTATCTGCCTCTTGGTTTCCACTCAGGTCCTGACTTCGGAGTCGTGGGATCAAGCTCCGGGTTGGACTCCCAGCTCAGTGCAGAGTCTGCTTGTCCATCTCCCTCTGCTCCTCCGCCACCCTCTATGCTGTGCATACTCTCCCTCCCTCTCAAATTAAATTAAAAAAACAAACATCAGCTGTATGTTACTGCTGCCTTTAACGTAAGGTCTTATTATAGAATTCCCGAATTCCTCTTTCTGGTCTCCTACTGTATTTCCAAGTACATGTTTTAAGGATGAAGTGTTCTATGATCTTTTCCCAATTTATATTTTGCAGCTGTTGTCACTCATTATCCCTAAATGGTGAAGATCACCAATTAAAGGAAGCTTAAGGAAATTGAACTTCGGGGTTGTTTGACAGGCTGATTTGCTGCCTGGTATAGTGCTTTAGGCATTGTGAGTACTCAGTAAATGCTGGAGAGTGGTTGGACGTGGGGCAGGTAGTGGAAGTGATTTGGAGAAATGGGAGACAGAATGAACTTGATTGAGGTATGGAGAGGCCTCTATAGGTAGCCAATATGCCTCCTGATCCAAAGGACATGAAATTGAGGAAAAAAATATATAAAGGAAATTTCTCCAGAAACCAAAAAGGACCAGGGAAGGGACCAGAGCAGGGTGGGATCCCTGACCAGGGCCTCTGGATGGGCAGGAATGCAGGCAAGCTGACCCTGAAACCGCACCAGGGTCCACTCCCAGCCCAGATGGAAAAGAGAGGTTGGACACTCAGGTGCATTAGCCAGGCCGCTGCCGCAAGGGCTCAGACTGTTGGCCTTACTTGACAAAGGCTGACCCTGGGGCTTGGGGAGGTCACATTGCCTAGAGGCAGCTGGGATTCAGCCTTCAGGCATTGACCCCAGAGCCTCATCCCTACTGACTGCCTCTCTGCGTAGTTTTAGGGTTTCCCTGACAGGGCTCTGTGAGTGGGGGCGGCGAATAAAGGGGCGAGGATGTGAGTGAAGCACAAGCCGGGAATGTCAGATGCAACGGCCCAGGACCCGCAGGGAGGCGGCGTGGCTGGGGCCGGGGAGACATGAGGCAAGTAACAGTGAGCTCAGAGAACCTGCAGGGCCAGGCCCATGGAGCCAGGGCACACGTTACTATGAAGCTGCACAAGCGTGGCTGCAGGTGCAGAGGGTCAGACATCTGCATAATGCCCACTGCTTTCAGTAAGTGGCTGTGGAGACAGACCCCGAGTGGCCCCGTGATCTCTGCCCACTCTGTAGTCCCCTCCTGTGATGTGGGCTGGCCCGTGGCTCCCCTCTAGCTAGTAGAATACTGCAGAGATGTGGGGAGTGTACAAGATGTACTTAAGGTTCAAAATCCGTAGATTTTGAGTTAATTGGAAGGGAGATGATCCTGGGTGAGCTTGGGTTAGATAACAGCCCTTTCAAGGGGGACTTGGTCTCTTCTGAGGCTAGAAACTCACTCCCGCCATCCTTGCAGAGGCAAACAGCCATGTTATCAATGGCCTCTGGGGACGGCCCTGGGGCAGGGGACCTCTGGCAGCCTTTAGGATCTGAGGGTGGCTGAAACAGCCAGTGAGAAGCTAGGGAAGTGAGTCCATCCAACAGCCCAACGGCCCAGCAGTGAATCTTTCCCCACTCGGGCTTCCAGGTGGGTACACAGCCTGACCACATGTTGGCTATGGGCTCATGAATTGTTTTAAGTTGCTCAATCTGTGGTACTGTGTCGTGTAGCCTAGAAAATGAATACAGTAGGAGATTTCTAACATACATGTACGTGTTGATTTTCCCAGCACAAATGGGGACCGGCAGGCAGAGGGAGTGGGAGAAGCAGTCTCCCCATTGAGCAGAGAGCCTGACATGGGGCTTGATCCCAGGACTCTGGGATCATGACCTGAGCCAAAGGTAGATGCTTAACCATTTTTTAAAAGATTTTATTTATTTATTCATAAGAGACAGAGAGAGGCAGAGACACAGGCAGAGGGAGAAGCAGGCTCCATGCAGCAAGCCCAAGGTGGGACTCGATCCCGGGTCTCCAGGATCACGCCCTGGGCCAAAGTCAGCAATAAACCGCTGAGCCACCGGGGGTTCCTGATACTTAACCATTTGAGCCACCCAGGTGCCCCTGGACTGGTGATTATTCACAAAAACAGGCAGGTGCCTGTTGCAGTGCTCACACACAAAAGCCAGGTAAGGAGCGGGCTTCAGGACGCCTGGGTGACTCATTGGCCGAGCATCTGACTTCAGCTCAGGCGTGATCCCGAGATCCCGGAATTGAGTGCCACATCAGGCTCCTGAGGAGCCTGCCTCTCTCTCTGCCTATGTCTCTGCCCCTCTCTTTGTGTGTCTCTTGAATAAATAAATAAAATCTTAAAAAAAAAAAAAAAAAGGAACAGGCTTCACTACATATTCCCAGGTCGGTAATACATCACCCAAGTGTCCTGAAGAGAAGACATCACCATGAAGATTCAGTCCTTCATTTCTGGGTAATAAAATTTCTAGAGATCTTGCTAATCTTAATGCAACGCTAATAAGGCAAACATAAATTTTTAATAATACTAACAGATGAAGTCACAATTTTGTAATGACAAGACTAGGTTAATCAATTATAAAAAATACCCAAAGATGGGTTTTGGAATACCCCTCAGCAAGACTTTAAAAATGCATTGTTATAGGGGCACCTGGCTGGCTTAGCCAGTAGAGCATGCGACTTTTTTAGGGAGAGAGGAAGTGCATGTGCACAGGGTAGGGGATGGGGGAGGGTAGGGAAGTGGGTGAGGAGAGGGAGAGAATCCTAAGCAGACTCCCCACTGAGCATAGAGCCTAATGCGGGGCTTGATCCCACAACCCTGAGACCGTGACCTGAGCTGAAACCAAGAGTCAGATGCTTAACCAGCTGCACCCCCTAGGTGCCCTGAGCATGTGACTCTTGATCTCAGGGTTGTAAGTCTGAGCCCCATGTTGCATGTAGAGATTACTTAAAAATAAAATATTTTTTAAAAGATGTATTGTTGGGCACCTGGGTGGCTCAGAGGTTGAGTATCTGCCTTTGGTTGTGGTTGTGATCCTAGGGTTCCTGGGATAGAGTCCTGCATCAAGCTCTCCACAGAGAGCCTGCTTCTCCCAGTGCCTATGTCTCTGCCTCTCTGTGTCTCTCTTGAATAAATCAGGAAAATCTTAAAAAAAAAAAAGAAAAAAAAGATGCATCATTTTAGGGGAGACATAAAGTTGCAAAGAACTAAAATCTATGTGAAGGGTGTGGGTTTTACAAATCTGACTGATGCAGGAAATGACATTTCTAAAAAGCAAATTTAGTCTGATGGCCTAGCTCCAGCCCTCACCAAGAATCCATCTGTAACCAAAATGTCCTAACTTGGCTAGTTATAGATGGTACCCTTTTTTGTTTGGAGCCTTTAACCTTGGAAAAATACCAAAATAAATATAGCCGTAACTCTAGCAAGGTTTTTTGGTTTTTTGTTGTTTTTTTTTAAGTAAAGGAAATTGGGATACCTGGATGGCTCAGCGGTTAAGTGTCTACCTTCAGCTTAGGGCATGATCCTGGAATCCTGGGATCAAGTCCCATATCGGGCTCCCTGCATGGAGCCTGCTTCTCCCTCTGCCTATGTCCCTGCCTCTCTCTTTCTGTGTCTCTCATGAATAAATAAACAACATCTTAAAAAAAAAAAGGAAAAAACCTCTCTTTTTTCAAAAAGTAAAGGGAATCATGAAGATGATATTGATAGTTATCTTTTTTTAAGATTTTATTTATTTGGGCAGCCTGGGTGGCTCAGTGGTTTAGCGCTGCCTTCAGCCCAGGGCGTGATCCTAGAGACCCAGGATCGAGTCCCATATCAGGCTCCCTGCATGGAGCCTCCTTCTCCCTCTGCCTGTGTCTCTGCCTCTCTCTCTTCCTCTCTCTGTCTCTCATGGATAAATAAATAAAATATTTAAAAAAATATATTATTTTTTTATTTGGGGGAGAGCACAGGCAGGGGGAGAAGAAGAGGCAGAGGGAGAAGCAGACGCCCTGCTGAGCAGGAAGCCCGATGTGCGGACCTGAGCCAAAAGCTGACTGAGCCCCCCCAGTCGACCCAATGATGATGATATTTGGTGAGAAATTAGTACATGCTTTCTGTGCTGAGGTGTTTGCAATAACTAACCATGCCCTATTTATAACAGGTTAAGTTGTTGAAGAGAATTACATTATTTGTAGCTGTGTTTTAGATGTGAAAAGAAAGATTTGTGAAATTTGATTCATAAGAGCTTAAACTGAGTATTAAAAAAGTATAGGGAATGTGGATGTCCTCTTCATGCCTGATGCTCTGGGATAGTTAGGAACCTACATAGTCAACCAGGGAAAGATCTGGGTTCCAAAATCTGAGATGGGGCCTGGCCTTCCATCAAACAGAGACATCTCTTCTATTATAGTAAGAGAACAGAGGGCCTGGGCATCTCCATGGAGATGCAGAGATCTCCAAGTAAAAAAAAAAGCAAATTGTCCACGAGGGGGAAAAGTCAAGCCTAGTAAATCACATGTGCATCTAATTCCTAGGAAAGGATCACCAGATCCGCTAGAAACCCTTTCCTGTGTTACGTATGGGGACAGAAGGACTGTCCTCTCTTACTTGATGTCAATGCAGATTCCTGTACAAGGTTCCGGGCAGTACCCAGTGCTTGGAGACAGTGGCCACGTGCCATGCTGGATGCCCACTCCGTGCCACACACACACACACACACACACACAATCACCTCTCACAAAAATCTGATGAGGTTGCTACAGTTATGACCCCATTTGACAGGTGAGGAAACAGCCCTAGGTGGGCTCCAGGTTAGTGGGTCCAGGGAATGGAGGTCTGGAATTTGGACAGCCTGACATCCTGGAGCCTGTTGACTCTGTCGGGGAAGGAGGATCTGTCAGAAACAATAACAAAACCAGTCAACTCAGGTTCCCTGGGAAAAAGTGCCAAGTTAGTGATGTGGGAGGAGGAGGAACGGCTGACCTGCGTAGGGGCTGCTTCTCATGGTCAGTAGCTCTCGGATGCTACACTGAAGAGCTTGGATTTTGTGCTGCAGGCAGTGGAGGACCGCTGACTCGTTTGAGCAATGAGAGCAGAGCACAGCAGCTCCGAAGGGTGATTCTTCCCAGCTTGGTATGGGAGGAGCCCAGAGAGCCTGGATATGCTCAGGAGGCTTGGCGGTGACAGAGGGACAAGAAGGTTGTGTCATCTCTAAAAGAAAGACCTCACAATTACATCTAAATAAGGTTTGGGTTTTGTTGTGTTGTGTTGTGTTGTGTTTTTTTTTTTTTTTTTTTTTAAAGGAGAGACTACACGTCCTGGCTCCTGTGCGTCCTGGCTCCTGTGTGCAGGCATATGGGAGGGGGATGTATTTTCACTGCAGGAGGCTTCTCTGAAACTAGAAGACTAAGGGTTGCATATGGGTAGCACCACAGACCACATGTTGTTCTGCAGTATCCAGTTTTTCTCACTGTAACGATGTGAACTTCAGATAGGAGCTCAGATTGGAAAGCGGATTCCTCAGCGATGCGGTATGTGGGATGCAGTGAGGAGCCAGTCTGCATTTCACACCCATGACAACTTTTGGCCTGCAGCAGTCAGGTAGATGAACAGGACCCACCATGGACAGAGTGGGCCCTGCTGGGCTTCTCCCAACAGCTCTTGCTTTTCTGGATCCTGCCACCAGTCTTATGCTCAGCTCCTGGCACCCCCTCTCTCCTGGCAGAGGTGTAATGTACATTTCCCTTCTTAGGTCTATGTTGGAACTCCGGAAGGAACTTGACCGAGAAAAGTCAGGGCAACAACCCATAGAAATGAATGAATGATGGTTGTGAAGGGTGCTTGCTCTGATGAGGGGGCCATCACCTCATGGATAAGGCTACAATCCTTGCTCCACCTGTCCCTACTGACAGTTTCCTGGGACACAGGATGAAACCTGGCACCGGGCTTTTGTCTTTGGTGCCGGTCACATTTTGTCCTTACCTGGCTCACCCTACTTTTCCTACCTCTCATAAGTCATGGATTTGACCAGGGATGGCGTTAGCGGTGTTATTAAAAGGGCTTTGTCTTAACTGCCAGAGACTGAGTCTCATGGGTGGTGCCTCCAGCCTCTTCCTGGTGGCTGGACTCCATGCTCAGAACTTGAGAATCTTGGAACAGGGGAGGATTGTGAGGCTGTGTTCTATCCCCTGCCTAGTTCCCCCTGGGCCTCCCTGCCCCGCAATGGCTCCTCCCCTGGGGCCTTCTCCACTTCGCCTTCATGTCAGCCACTGCCTGTCTTCTGCTGGAGCATAAGGGGACCATTCCCAGCTCGGTCCTCAGGCTCCCTCCCCAGGCCCAGGGGCAGCTCACTGAAGTTAGCCATGACAACAGTGCAAGCAGCAGGTAGGGGCCACTGGATAGGGTGGGCAGGCTGGCCAGAGGAGAGGGGGTTGGGGCCTTTCAGCAGAGGTGGCCTCTTTTGGGGACCCCCGTCCGCTCACCCCTCCAAGCCAGTCAGTTTCACAAAGCTCCTTTTTATTTTGTTTATTTTTTATTCATAGAGAGAGAGAGGCAGAGACACAGGCAGAGGGTAAAGCAGGCTCCATGCAGGGAGCCTGACGTGGGACTTGATCCCAGGTCTCCAGGATCATGCCCTAGGCTGAAGGCGGCACTAAACCTCTGAGCCACCCAGGCTGCCCCACAAAGCTCCTTAATGAAACCATGTCAAAGCCTCCTTCTCTTCTGCTTCACTCCGCAGCTTGCAGAACTGAGTTCTGGGAGTTGCTGGCCAAACAGAATAAGGGCTGAGAAGGAAGGCCAGAACCCTTGGAGGCCCTGCAAGGGGCTATAGAAATCCCCAGCTGGGGCAGCTCACAGGGGTCCCTTGCTGACCTAAGCAGGTGACCTGTCACATCAGCTCGGGAATGGTCATCTGCTTTCTCCCAACCAAAAGAGGCCCAGGTGTCACTGAATTCAGTGCTCTGGTAAATGGTAACAAGCTCACCTTGGTTTCTCTTTACTGTCACAAATTAAACAATGGTGACAGATTTCAAAGGGAAATACCTTCTGTAAATCTGAGTAACTTTCACTGACCTCGGAGAGGGTACAGAAGTTTTGGAGGTGCATCTTTTTCCCTGAATGATACTCTGTAATCACAAAAACCACTGCGTGAGATCCCAGAGGGCATTAATCATCTTCATGGACATCTTCCTTACACTCTGGGCACTCTTGGCTTTTTAAAACCAGGAATGGCTTTCTGGGATGATCCATACCTATTTCTAGCCTGAAGAGAGATGCACGTCATGGTGTATGGGCCAGAGCTCAGTCCTGGCGGCAGGAGGCTCTGGTTTGGCATCCTTACCAGCCATATGATCGTGGGCAAGTGACCTTAAGGTCAGCACTTGTTGAGCACCTACTATCCCAGGCAGGGGGGTGCGGGAGTGGGGTGGGGTAGGGTGGGTGGATGAGACACTATCCTGGCCCAAAGGGGTTCAGCGGGCCTGACTTAGTGGAGAGAAGGCACTTTCCTTATATGTAAAATCTGACTGTCATGGCCCTGATAGGGAACCCCACACGGTACCCAACACGTGTGTGACCATGGCTGGGTTTCTCCCCGTAAGTTCTGTTTAGAAATGGTGATTCTGTCATTGTGGGAAGTGACAGGGTAGAAATGCCCCACAGCGGGGACACTGTTAAGAGTTGTGAAAGGATGCTGGAAGCCTTAGTGTAAGAAAGCCGGGCTTACAAAGCTCAGATGGGAGTTATTCTCACTTTGTAGAAATCCGGCTGGCAACCCGCTGTTATCCCAACTTCAGCCACTTCCTCTGTGTGCCGCCCTCAGCATCCAAATTTGGCTGCAGTTTTCTTGGACTCCCCCAGCCCCCGATCAAGCAGTCTGGGAAAAGCACCTGGCTCTGTTACGCCGAATATGGCAGAGCTAAAAGGCGTTAAATCAATTTTGCACGTGGTTGCCACACTGGCGTTTGACTTTGTGGTTTTGCCTATTAATCCAGATCCGTCCGTTACATCCACTTATACAGAGCTGCTTTCCAGGGCTGCCGAGTACAGCTACTTGGAAATAGACTTGGCTAGAAACTTGCCATCCAGGATTTGCGGTTTGTTCTTGTGAGAATTGCTGGAAAATGTTGACTTAGACGTTATCTGTGTTTTACTGTATGTGTTCTACTGAGTAGACCTATGGAGCAAGGACCACCTCTTAGAGAACAAAGGGCATAGGATGCATTTAAAGATAGTAATATGTATTATGTGTGCTGAGATTTACATGGTGACCCAGCATGAAACTGTCATCTGTGTTGCATAGAAACATAGGTGCTTAATTTATAAAAATATTCAGAAATATGCACCTAGTAGGATTGTAAGGTTTACCAAATGTTTATCTAAGATAAACATGAAGCAAATATTTGGTGAGCGCCTTCTCTGAGCCAGGCACTTGTGGTTTTACAGCCTTGGATTTTGAAATATTTGCTGCTGCTGCTTTTTTCCCCGCCCCCCACAATCCCAACCATGTGAGATGCTAGTTTCCTGAATGTGCAAGACACTCACATGATGGGTAATCAGCAGTCTGCAAAAAAGGCCACGAGGGATCCCTGGGTGGCTCGGCGGTTTGGTGCCTGCCCTTGGCCCAGGGCGCGATCCTGGAGTCCTGGGATCGAGTCCCGCGTTGGGCTCCCAGCATGGAGCCTGCTTCTCCCTCTGCCTGTGTCTCTGCCTCTCTCTCTCTCTATGTCTAATAAATTAAAAATCCAATTCTTAAAAAAAAAAAAAAGGCCATGATCCTTGTTTTGGTTTCCTCTAGCTACATCTGAGGGAGCTCTTGGTGACAGTCAAGGTCTGGAGGACAGTGGTGCCTCCCAGGTGGGGGCCAGCACGTCCGCCGACTCACCAGGTCCCCTACAGGGTGCTCCCAGTGAAGCCATGTACACATAGCAGTTAAAATCATATTTACTTACTTTTATGGAACTGGCAATACTTACAATTTTTTTTAATGTACACATGATATGAATGTGCAGAATTGCAGCTGAGAAATGTGCACAAGGGAAGATTGTTCCAAATCTTCTTTAATCAGAACGTATTTGTTAAAAGCGTCGTGGCTGGCTTTTCTTGTGCACTTTGCACGGAGGCAGCAGCATACAGGGATCGCTAGTGGCATGAGTGCCGATGTGGGAACTGAAGATCCACCTTTCTTGGCTGAGACACCTTGGAAAAGTTACAGGACCTCTCTGTGTCAAGCAGTTGGGGGCTGTCCAAGTCTTACTTCATGGGATGGCCCTGAGGATGGACTGAGGTGTTTAAAAGCTCGACTGAGTAAATTTGAAGATCAAATTAACTTTATTCAGTGACTCGTGAGTTGGGCAGCATCCCATTCAGCAGACAGGCGCTCCAAGTGCTGCACAACATGGGAGACTTCTGTAGGCAGACGGGGACGGGGCAAGGAGCAAGCGGGCCACCTCCCCTCCGGGGGTTCTGAGGGTCCTGTCCAGTGGATCACCTCACTACTGCTGGCCAGGACATTCCAGATTGGTTTGAAACCGCTCCTGGGAAGGGTTGAAGCTGCAGTTTGGCTGGGTGTTGAGTCCTGGTTTGCTGACAGGAGACTGAGCACCAGGCACTCCATCCGGGGCTCGTGTCATTTTTCTAACACAAGTCCGGCTACTCTTGGTCCCCAGGTAAAGGAAGCAGCGGCGCCCCAGGTCAGCTCTTAACACTGGTGCGGTCAGATCCTGACTCTAGCCTGGCCAAATGCCCATTCTCCCCAGTGACTCCCCTACTTCCTCTTTTCTCCTTGAACCCCCTTACCCCTCGTTTTCCCTCCCCTCCATCTCACTGCAGACTTTGCTTCCTGTGTCATCTGGAAAACAAACAGAACACCGCACCTGCCCTGTCCACCTGCAGGGCCCCCACATACTCCACCTTCTCTGTGGATGACCCCGCTGTCCCAGCAGGGGCTGGGCCGCTGGGCTGCTTCTCCCTTTTTCCCACATCCTCCCTCTTCCTACATCATTCCCACTAGTTTATACACACGCTGTTTCCTTCCCCTCAGAACGCAAGCAAACAAACAGAAGCTGATCCTTCTGGCCAGCTCCGATCTGCCTCCAGGCTCTGCTCACCTTCTGGACACACCCACTCCAAGCACCTCGGCCACCTCAGCCCTGGGGCCAGGACCCTGCTCATTTCCCAGCTGTAGGACTCGCCACTTCCTAAAGCTGCCTCCAGCCCATTAGAGTGTAGCTCCAGGAGGCAGGATGGTGCTAGTTCTGCTGCATCCTGGGCTCCATAGATACTTGAGTGGGTGATCGGCTGTCAGCCGCTAAGATCGTTTCAGATCTTTACCATAAGACTAATGCTTCATAGTTTCCTTCCTGCACAGCCTTCCCTTGGGGTTGGGTGTTTCTTCGGGATCTGTGTGCATGGAGTCAGCCAGTGCGAGCTCCCACGTGTCCCCTCCAGACCACTGCTTCTGGTTCACACCTGTGTTCTGGCAACACTGCTCAGAAACCTGAGCATCATGACTATTCCACATCCGTCAGGAGGTGATCAAGTCTCCGTGGGCTCTCTTACCCCGTTCCTCTCCTCTCCATCTCTATCCACGGCTGTCCCTCTCTCCTTGATTCCCTGCCTCTGAACTACCCTCTACAGTGCTGCCAAAGCCAATTTTCTAATGTGCAAATCTGATGCTACTCCTCCCGTTTTTTTTTTTTTTTTTTTTTTTTTTTTTACTCCTCCCATTTAAGCTCTGGCAGTTCTGCCATAAAGTCTTATAGGATGCTATCCTGCCTCCCACATCTAGGCCCACCCTCCTCTGGGCAGCCCCACTCTTGCTTGCTGGAGACTCTCCCAGGGTTTGGATCACACCATGTGACTCAGCCTCACCAGAAAGGGGGCTGCTCTTTGGGACGGGAGTTCATGCTGCCTGGAACGCTGGTCCCCTGGCCCCTTGGGCCAAGTCACCACTGGCATTCTTTTTTTTTTTTTTTTTTTTTTTAAAGATTTTGTTTATTTATTCATGAGACACACAGAGAGAGAGAGAGAAAGAGAGAGAGGTAGAGAGACAGGCAGAGGGAGAAGCAGGCTCCATGCTGGAAGCCTGACATGTAGGACTCTTACCAGGGGCCTCCAGGATCAGGCCCTGGGCTAAAGGCGGCGCCAAACCTAAACCGCTGAGCCACCTGGGCTGCCCACCACTGGCATTCTAGATGGAACTTCTGCCCTGCTACTCTTAGGGCACCCAGAGTTCATGGGCACCTCCAACCCCCCCACTGCACAAACCTTATGGAACTGCCATTGTGAGTCTGACTTCCTACCAGACTGCTTCTTGTATGTGTCCCCGGCCTGTCATCTTTGTTCTTCCACCCGCCCCCACCCCCCATCCCAGGCCTTTTAAAGGCAGAACTTAGGATAACAGGTCACACTCCGCTTGCTCCTGAATGAAGGGGCAGGACCCATTTGGTGGTGTCTGAGCAATGTCCCACCAAAGTGACATTGGGAAATCCCAAGCCGCACCCTCTCCTTCAGGACTATGGATTTCCAAGGGGACACTGCTCACAGGGTGGCAAACCAATAACTGGAGGAAGAGTGAGCCAGAGGCGAGGACTTTGTGGAGCTTGATTAGCAAAGGCACATGAAGAAGGGGAAATTAACCAGGAAATTGAAGGGACATCAGCCAAATTAGCTTGAGTCCCATTGGAAAGGATCTCACCCAGCTACCTCATTAGCAGTTGCAGGTGGGAAGGATGGGGGCTGTAGGAGTGTCCGCTGGTCACCCAGCACAATCGACCCAAGCCCACTTTTCACTGGTTGATGAGGTTGGGGGTGCACCCCTGTTCTTCCTTGGTGGGATGGTACACTGGGGCCATCCCTCTCTCAGGCCGGGACTCCTGTTGGCCCCAAAGTCCTTGGCGACTCTAGTCCAGTCTCCACTCTTGACCTGGCTCTCCCCTAATGCTACCCAGGCTCGGCCTCCCTTCTTCCCCACCAGGATGCTGGGATGATGATGACCAGTGCAGGAGACAGGCCCTGAGGAGCTAATCTTGGGACTGACAGATAGGATGGTCCCTGAAGTAGAGTTAAAAATAAGGTGAGCGAGGGATCCCTGGGTGGCTCAGTGGTTTGGTGCCTGCCTGTGGCCCAGGGCATGGTGCTGGGGTCCCTGGATCGAGTCCCACATCCGGCTCCCTGCATGGAGCCTGCTTCTTTCTCCCTCTGCCTGTGTCTCTGCCTCTCTCTTTCTATGTCTATCATGAATAATTAAAATCTTAAAAAAAAAATAAGGTGAGTGCTGCGCTAGATCAATCTCCAAGTCACTTGAAAGGAGCTGGGGTACACCAAGTGCTACAGAAGACCCTGGAAAGGCCTAGAGGAGCTGTGTCAGGAGCCCTAAGCCTGCAGATCCTTCTTTTCCAAGTATTATTCCAAACCCATTAAGCATTAGCTGGTGGCAATGAAAGTACATCGGGGAGGGAACCCGACCGAGTGGCCGGTCTTTGCGTCAAGCTCAGGCCACTCCCCTTGCCCGAGCCTCGGTCCCGGCCGTAACGAGGGCTAATGGTAAGTACCTCCCGGGCTGCTGCGACGCTTGGCGGGACCGACGAGCAGCGGAGGGGCGGTGCGTGTCACCTACTGGGGGCTCAATATGCAGGGTTTTGTCTCCAAGCGGGGGATTATTTGTCATCAGCGGCTACACCTCCTAGAAATTACCTAATTTAATTTGTCAAGAAGAAAACCGAGGGACCGAACATCCGCTGAGCGCTAGCAGGCCAGGCGGAGCCGCGCGCCCCGCTCTTCCCTGCAGGGGGCAAAGCTTGCACGACCCGAAGCGGCCCTGCGGGATCCCGGGTGGCTCGGAACGCGGAGCCCCCAGGCCCTCCGCCGCGGAGCGGGGACAGCCAGGGGCGGCCGGGGCACGCCCCTCCGGGACTGCCCTCCGGGCCGCCGCGGGCCCCTGCCCTTCCTCCCCGCCGCGGTGAGTGGCTCCGGCCTCCGGACCTCGCGCCGGCCCAGCAGGTCTCCGCCGGGAGATGGGAGGGGCGTCTCCCGGCAGCGGCGCGTGCGGCGCGGTGTCTCCTCGCGGCGGCGGTCTGGGGGCCGCGGGCGCGGCGCGGCAGAGCGCGGGGTCGAGGCCGACGAGCCGCCAACCCGGCGGCCGGGGGCGGGCGCGGTCCCTTTAAGACGCCGCGCTGGCCCCGCCCCGCGCCGCACCCCCGCCGGGAGCCGCGCCACGTGACCCGGGTCTTGTGACTGGCCGGGGGGGAGGCGCGGAGGGGAAGCCCGCGGCGCCCGCCTCCGAGAGGGGCCCAGCCCCGCCGCCGCCGCCGCCGCAGCCGCTGCCGCCGCCGCCGCCGCCGCCGCCGCCGCAGCCAGCGAGGAGCGGGGCCTGCCGCTGGGTCGGGGCGTCCGCGCGAGTGCAAGCCGGCGCGGGAGCCGGAGTCCTTGCGGGAGTCCGGGCGGGAGCCGGGCCGGGCGCGGTGGGCGCCGCCCGCCATGGACCACAAGCCCCTGCTGCAGGAGCGGCCGCCCGCCTACAACCTGGAGGCCGGCCAGGGCGACTTCGCGTGCGGCCCGCACGGCTACGGCGCCATCCCCGCCGCGCCCCCGCCGCCGCCCTACCCCTACCTCGTCACAGGTGCAGCCGGGGGCGGCGGGCCGGGGTGGGGGGCCGGGCCCGCGGCCCCCGGAGCAAACTTTGGGACCGGCCCCGTGGCGACCTTTAACCCCGAAACCAACTTTTCTCGGGACGCTGCTGCGGCGGGGGGCGCGGCCTGGCCGGGCTCGGGGGTCGGTGTGGGGGAGGCCTCCCCGGGGTCCGTGGACGCCGAGCCCGGTGGACCGAGTGGCCGCCGAGTGTCCCCCGAGTGTCCCGCCCCGGGAGCCCGGGGTCGGGCCCTTGGCGGACCTGGGGGGTCGCGAGCCCCGGGCCCGCCCACCCCGGGGAGCGCCCGGCAGATCGGCACCCAGGAGAGCCCGTAGTGGGCACTTAATGGAGGCGGCCGTCGTCTGCATTTTGGAAACGATAAGTTTTGGGGGGCGGGGGTGTCGGGGCGGGGGGACAGCAGGAGAAGTAACCCTCAAACTTCCCAGTTTTCCTCCCGGCCCCCTTCTGACGTGCCTTCCTGTCCACAGGGATACCCACCCACCACCCCAGGGTCTACAGCATCCACAGTCGAAATGTCACCAGGTACCCTGCCAATTCCATCGTTGTCGTGGGAGGCTGCCCAGTCTGCAGGTAGGTCACAGGCAGGGGCCGGCCCAGACGCCTCTGAGATCATACACCCAGGGCCTCAGCGAGGCCCACTGGCCCGGAGGTGGCCGCCGCGAGGTGGCGGGTCTCGGGACCAGCGCTGCCCTGCGGTGAGCGAGAGAGCGGGTCGGTTTGTCCTCCCGTCCGAGTGCTGTTTCACAGGTCACAGGGGAGGGGCTCCCTTTCCTGCGGAGTTAGTGGTTTTTGGGCCACTGAGTCCCAGATGAGTGGGACGCAGAAATGTTAACATGTCGTGTCCCTGGTTCTGGGACCTGCAGGTTTGCTCCAAAAGTGGTGGAAGGTTTCCTCTGTTGGGAAGGGTGGCCTGAAGTGCAGGGGCGCTCTGACGCAGATGGCCAGTGTGTCCAAGGATCCGGAGGTCCAGGAGGCCGGGGAGCAACTGTGGGCTGTTAGCTGGAGGAGGATGGTGGTTCTCTGGGGCGGGAGCGATTTTTCATACTCTCAAAAACCAAAGGCTCCAGGGGCTCGCAGCGGCTTTTATAGGGTCTGAGATGCAGCTGGGTTGCGCTTGCTCTGTGTGGGTCATGAGGGTGCACGTTCAGATAAGACTTGGTTTTTACCTTTGGTTGATGCAAGAGTTAGGGGTCTTCAGTGTGTCTGGGAGAAGGAAGATGAAGTGTTAGATGGAATTGAGAAATGCTGGTTTACGCTTGGGTTTAATGTCAAAGGTGTATCTAGAGAGCTCAGAGTGGAGTCCAGGAGAAGTTAAAGATTTCAGAGTCACAGGGAGTGACCATGTGGGAGGGAGAGAGCCTCTCAGAGATGGGGGTAGGAAGCTGGACTCCCAGAGCCAACAGTGTGCCTCGATTGTAAACTCAGGTACATCTTCTGATCTCATCTCTGGGGAACAGGAAGGGGGTTGCACCGTCCTGGACACTATTCTCACGGCATTGCAGCTGTTGGGGTTTGGAGACGTGAGGGGACAGGGCCTGGGAGCCGGCCGGGTGCTACTGGGCTGGGCTGCTGGGCTGGGGTCGGGGCTTGGTCCCCTGTGAAGAGAGCCACAGGGAGTCTTGGGGGGTTGTGTGTAGAGGTGGGTGACGGAAACCCGCTGTATTTGGCTTTGAGGCTGGTGCTGGGTGCTCAGAGCTCTGGCTGTGTGCACAGTCCTGTCCCCACTCAGGTCAGCTGGAGGATTCCAAGGACCTATTTTTGGGCGGGAGAGTCTTTTGAGTGATGTCTCAAATTTAGGGAAGAGTATCAGGCTGACAGACTCGGGGAGAACCAGGCAAGTGTCTAAAGGTGTCGGGCAGAGCAGCCTGGCTGGGATTTCAGTGTGTCCGCGCTGTGGCTGATTGTTGTGTCCCGGCCAGTGCCTAGCCTGCTGTGGGCGCTAGGTTCAGATCCTGGCCACATTTGCCAACTTGGGGAAATGGGGGTATCTTGGGGCGCTCTGTGGAACCCTTTCTGGCCCAAGCGCTTGTGCCGAGAGACCACAGCAAGGCCCGCGAGGCTCTGTGGGGTGAGGGAGCGCTTGCCCTGCTACTTCCTTTACCCCAGGGTGGGAGTGCTCTTCTCCCCAAGGCCTGTGGCTTCCCCTGCTTGGGGTCCCAGAGCTGGGGTCCCGCAGAATCTGGATCAAGGTCAGGCTGCCTGAGGCTGAGGTGTGGGACCCCTGCACCCGGGACAGGCTTCCTCCTTTTTATGTTGGGATCACCATCCTCCCTGTCCCTGGGTGGTTGCAGTGAGGAGGGGGTCCTCTGAGAGCAAGTTTGGGGACTGATTTGGGACCAAACACTTGATTCCCTCTTGGCACGTCCCCCTGTGATCCCTCTTGTCTGCAGATTGCAGATGGATTGGATGGATGCGGGCAGTAAGGGCCCTCCCCTTGGCCCTGTGAGGCCTTTCTCTGACTTCGCAGCCCTGGGTGTGGGACCCACCTTCATAGGCAGCCAGTGAGGGTGGGAGGGATGGGGGTAGGGGCAGGGGGAAGTGGGGAGAGGCTGGACGCTTTGCAAGGAAGCACTGCTGTGATTTGGGGAGTGGGTGTGTGGCCCTGGGGAGGCTCTTCTCTGGGGAGAATGGAGAGGTGTCCCCTGAGCATAGTCCAGCGAGGCCACTGTCTGGCATCTAGAGTTGGGAGACAGGCTTGTCATGTGACTACACTGTCTCCCTTTCCATCCAGCCCGCCAGGCTCTGTCCCCTTTCCTCCCTGGTACCTTGGCAGGGATTTGCCCAAGTCACACGTCTGTGATTCCTTCTGAGTGAGGCTTGGCATAAGAGGCCTGTGTCACTTGGCCGTCATCCTAGCAGCCTGACCCCATCTTCCCTTTTTAGTGGGCTACACGAAAGCTTTTCTTTGGAGCTCAGCAGATGAGCATGGTCCTGGTTTCACCCCTTCCTACCTGGACTCTGTGCCATCTTGCCCAGCCAGGGCTTTGGCCAGCCCCTGGCCTTTGAAGCTGGTCCTTCTCGGGGCGGGGGGGATGTGGGCCACCCTCAATGCAGGATGAGGGGCGGTGGCAGCCCCCAGAGTCTGGGAGCCCAAGCCTGGCTAGGTTCACCCTGGGCGGTGGTGGGGCAGCTTATTGGGAAGGCTCTCTGGGCAGCAGGGGTCAAAGGCCAAAGAGTACATAACATAGCAGGCACAGGGCCTGGCCTTCCCTGGGCTCCCCACTGATGCCAGCTGGGTGTCACTGAGTATTTAGTTTTGGGGGTAACCAGAGAGGTAGGAGGTGATCTAGAAACAAGTGGGGCCTTGGAAGCTGGGAGAGGCTGGAGGAACAGCTCTCAGGTAGGTGCTCTTGGGCCCACGTGGCACTGGGTGGTCAGCGTGGAGGGTGCTGGTGGCCCTGGTAGAGCCTCTGGGGACAGAGGCAGGGTGAGGTATGACACAGGGCACAGGGGGATGAGGGGGGGTATGTGGGAGGGTCCTAAGAGGAAGGGCCCTGGGACAGAGCCCAGGGTGTGTGGACAGCGGCCGTGGGCAGGTGGCGGAGGAGCCGCTGCCTGTGACTGGGGCCCCAGCTCATCCGGCGCCTGCAACTGCAAAGCCAGCCTTCCAGCCGCGCCCGGAAGACCTGGCTGGCCTGGGCTGGCTGGACAGCAGGCCACCAGGATGGGCCCTGTCCTGTCCATGGTCCCGTGGGCTCTGCCCGCCTCAGGAGGCGGCAGCACCCGGATGAGCTGGGACTCGTGCCCTGGGCTGTGCTGGGCAGGGCACGCAGCTCGTGGGAGTGCTCCAGGGAGTGCTGGGGCCTCCAGTCCGCCGGTCCAGCCTGAGCCTTGGTGGTGCACGGCCCGCCGGAGGGCAGGTCGGGCAGGTCGTGCTGCTCAGGCAGGCAGGAGGCTCCGGGCCCTCAGGCTCGTGTGGAACCGCCCCTCCTCCCACGGAGGCCCCGGGCAGCAGAAGGCCGGACAGATGCGCCTCCGAGCACGTGAGGCGTGACACGATTGGCTAGGTGCTTTGGGCATGGCCTGGGGATTGCTCCTGGGGCTGGATCCTGCCCTGAGTAAGGGGGGACAAACCAAGGGCCCCTGGAGCTGGTGGCACTGAGTGCCTGGGGCTCCTGGGTGGGGAAGCCCTGGGCAGGGCTGCTGAGAGCGATACAGAGCATGCTGACATCTGGGACCATCCCGGGACGTGTGGGGCTGCTGTTCGTGGTGGCCCGTTGCTGAGGCAGTGCCCTGGCCACTCTGCCCTCCCTCAGGAGGCGGGGGCCCCGGGCAGGCAGGGGCCAGGCCCGCTCCGGACAGATGTCCGGTGGCCACTTTCTCCATAGCGTCAGAGTTGGGAATTAAATAAGCGTTTTCAGAATTTGTCAGTTCCTGATTTCTCCAGCTCCCACATCCTTCCCTAACCGCTCCCCCCGCCCCCCTTGCTCAAGAATGGGGTGGGGCCTTTCTCCAGAGCGGAGCGCAGCTTTGCTCAGTTTGGATTATTTGGGATTTGGAGCCAGTTGAGAGTTGAAGCTCGTCCTAAACTGACTGGGACCATGGGGATGGGGAGTGGGAATTTGGAGGAAGAACCTGTAGGCCATTTGGGAGAGGCTGGCGTCCCCTCCAGGAGGCAGCCTGGGTCTGGGTTGTTCCAAGGTGTCCCCTCCCTTCTTGGTGCCTCACAGGGACAGGTTTGCTCTGCATCCTGGAGTCTTGCTCCATCAAGAGTGGCCCAGAGATCAGATTGTGTTTCTTAATTCAGAAGATTCTGGATTTTTAAAAACTGTGAATTATGCCAGCATTGGTTTTGAGGTCTGGTGCCGTACCCATGGTCAGAATGTTAATATTTTTGCAGCAAGACATGAATATTCATGTGAAATAGATGAATTATGACCATAAATGGCCACACGTCAGTTTAGGCCACAGGTGGTTGCCAGGCAAGTTTGGTATAAACCTGTAAAAAAGTCTGCTTTCACAGTCGTTTGGAAGAGGTGTGTGGACTCCCTGGGCTCCAAGTGTGGTGGCAAGTGTGGTGCCTGAGGGCTGACCCCCTGCTCATAGGTTCCCCGCTGGCTGTCCCTTGTTCCTCAGGCTTGAAGGCCATGGTGGGTTTGGGTCGTTGCCCCGTGGAAGATGATCTGGTCACCAGCTTGCTGGCAGGGAGGCTTCGTGAAAGGAAGGCTCTTGCTCTTCCCAGAGACATGTGGCCAGGCCATCTTTAGAGTGGGGAGAAGGCAAATGGGGCGAGCTGGGGCTCTGGCCCTGATGGGTAGGCCTGGGGTGAGGCACAGGGTCAAGGACTCGGCAGACAGTGCTCCTCACTGAGGACGGAGGAGTGGGGTGGCCCAGGCCACCAGCTGTGCTCCGGCCAGAGTGACTGACAGGTGTGGACTGAAAGCACCACAGGGTTGAGCAGCCAGGGCTTGTGTCCCTCGTGCCTGGGAGCTGAGGTGCGCCTGGCTGTGTGTTACCCTTGCTTTGCGTTTTAAGTTCCCAGAGCGCCTCCGAGGCTGAGCGACGGGAGCGTGGGGCTGGGACGGTGTGGTGGCCACTGGGAAGCTTTGATCTCGGGGAGGGCCAGCCTCTTGGCGTCTCGGGCAGGGAGGGCCTGGGAGTGAGTGAACAGTCCCCCCCCCCCCCCCCCCCCCCCAGCATGGGTTTCCTGAGGACCGCAGGAGCCTCCTCCTGGATGCCCTGAGCCCTTGAGCAGACACGCGGGCTTCTAGGCTGTGCTGCTGTAACTGCTTTAGTCCTTGAGTGATGATGTGGGCTGTCCAGCCTGAGTGGGTGCTCAGCCAGGTAGTCCCTGTCCTTGGGCCGCACGCTCCCCTGGAGGGGATGCTGGGCAAAGCTCCCTCCTAACTTCTTCAGAGGGAAGCTGTTCTGGAAGGTTCTCAGCTGGTGCTTGTGACCCAGCTAGGAGGCCTGGTTCACTTTGGCCCTTTGCTTTTTTTTCTTGGGCATTCTAAGCGACTTTGTGAACCGGTGCAATTCTTGGGATTTCAGCTGGGGTGGAACTTTTTGTAGATGCCAGGAGGAAGGACAGTGACACGTGGGTGGTTCCATAGCTCTTAGCGGTCCAAGGCCACCTGGCCGCATCCAGCTGCTATGGAAGTGGCTTCACTAGCGTCCATAGTCACGGGGGCTGTTGGTGAGGACTGTGGACAGAGCAGGTGTTCCTGTCCCCGTGTGTGGGGACACAGGTGGTGGCCCAGGGCCTCCCTGAAGCCTCATCCCTGACTTTGGCAACATGCACTCAGGTGCTTTTTCAATTGGGGCAGGTGTAGGTGGGCTCTGCATGGTTGTGTCTGGACTCTCAGGGCAGGGTCAGCCACGGGAGGGCAGAGAACAGTGTAGGGACCTGATGGCCCTTGTAGTCCGTAGAAAGGGGACTCCGGTTACAAAACTTTGTAACCATCTAGACAAGAAAAGGTAACTCTAATGATGGAAATTCAGGCCTGTTGATTAGCTTTCCCTCAGATCGAGCCTTGCCTGTGTCTAGCCAGACCGGTCAGCGCACACGTCAGTCTGGGAAACACCAGCTGAAAGTTTAACAGGGGTCTTTACTGCGGGACTTCTCAGAGCCTTTCCTGAACTGCTGTGCACTGTGATTCCAGGACGGGGAGAGGGTTTCCTCAGATTAAGCAAAAAAACTCCCTTTTTCTTTTCTGCAGAGCTTATCAGGAGAACTGCTGTTTTAGGACCAGCACTTTGGGAAGTGCTTCTAGAGTGTCATGTCTATTGTAGACATTTTAGGTAACTCCCTCTTGAGCGGGTTAGAAGGGAAGTGGGCATCGAGTTTGACTTTTATTTAAGCAGTTTGAAAACCAGGCTTCCTCATAGTTTAGTTTATTTATCATGATTCTCAGCCTGGTGCCTGGAGCTGGAGCCCTGGCCCGGTGGGGCGGCCACAGCTGTGGGCAGTAGCAGGTTTGGTGGCATTTTGACCGGAGGAAGCCTTCAGTTGGGTGCTTCACCTTGAGACTTGACCTTCCATTAAGCTGAACCATCCTCCTCCACACAGGGTGGCAAAACAAGAAGCAACGGCTTGCAGAACATTGTGGGCACAAGAGATCCTTAGCAGCATTTGAAGACCAGGGGCTGAGGTGTGGGTAGAGGAGGAAGTGGCTACGGGAAGACGGGGGCAGCTGGGGTGAAGGGGGGTGGGTGGGGATTGGGAGTGGGGTCCACTGCTGAAGGCAGGCAGGCTCTGGGAGCGCAGCGGGGCGTGGGTGCATCAGGCCTTTCTGCTTACTGGCCCATCTCCTGCTGAGACCTTGCCGTTTCTGGCTGGGCTCCTGCCACCCCTGGAGACCCTCCCTGAAGTTCCTCCTTTCTTCTTTCTCAGTACGCAGCCCTGGCTGGTATGGCACTTGTTCTGGTGAATTCTGTTGAAGTGCCTTGTTCACCAGAGGCCCTCAGCTCACAGTGTGGTAGACGAGGCTGGAGGTGTCCTTGGCTGCCTGAGGAGGAGCTGGTTACCACTGACTTTCCCTGGCTCTTGGGAGTGTGAACCATTTCTCATTAGGGCTGAGTTGGCTATTCTCATTTGGATTTCAGCTGTGTCCAGAACTTTCTAGAAGTAACCTAAGGAGCAGTGGTGGAACTGAGTGCCTGGCTCTTGCTTCCCACCTTTGGGGCCGTTGAAAATGACCCTAGAATGAGTGGGGACTTTAGGTCACTGAACCTGTACTCACGGCACCTGATTGTGGGGACAGCCCCTAGGCATCTTGTGTGTGGTGCACATTGAAGGTAAACTTGACTTTGTGAAGAAGAAATGGAGATTAAGTTTCTCAAGAGAAAGTAGTTGTCTTATGTTGTGAATATGGCTGATTTTAATCTTTCACTAAAATCCATCGTAACCTTTCCCAAATCAGAATTCTGACATCAGTTTTTAGAATTTCCGTCTAAGGGATGGGAGAATAAAACTTTCCAACAGTGGGGAAAAATACTCTAAAATGATTGTTTTCTTGGTCTGGTCTTCAGAGATACAAGCATTCGTATAGAAACTAGCATTTGCTTCTCATTCCTCTTTTTGTAATGGAGGAGAAAACGTGGCAGGTAGCCTGGGCGGTGAATGTTCTCGTCGTCATAAGTGAGGATTCCTTCAGGTGACTTTCACGTGTTCCTGTGGTGGCAGAGAGCAGTAGCCCGCCTTCCCCCGGGGGGGCAGGTTGGTGGCTGGCAGGGCGAAGACTGCTTCCGTGGACACGGTCACCGGGAGGCCGGGGCCGGAAGGGCCTCTCCAGGCACGGCTCTGCCAAGGGCCCTGACGCCAGTGCTCGCCTCTTCTCTCCACAGAGTCGGGGTTCTGGAGGACTCCTTCACCTTCCTGGGCATCTTCTTGGCCATCATCTTGTTCCCGTTTGGGTTCATCTGCTGTTTTGCCTTGAGGAAGCGAAGATGCCCCAACTGTGGAGCCAACTTCACTTAAAGGGAACAACACACCTGGCTTTCCTACATCCAGCTGTCTTTTTCTAATGTAAATGTTGTGTACAGTAGCTTTATTTGATTAAGCTTTCAGGACTGTTTTGTAAAGCGAGGTGGGATAGACGGCGTGAGCTGCGGTTTCATGGTTTCATGGGCGCAGGGGTCACAGCGTGGGGACGCGGCAGCACTGCTCCGGGTGAATGACAGCTCAATAAAGCACTGCTTTTATTTTTTTGCAGTCTTCAATTTGAGAAAGGTGAGAAATACTGTTTTAAATAAATGAGATTCATACCATTGTTTACCTGGTTCTGCTTATTGTGTGCACACTGCTACTTGTATAAACAGACTCGCATATATGTTTGAAATTTTCTGTAACCAAACAGACTAGAATAATATACCCGACGCCTGGCTTTGGCATGGTCCGGCTCATGGCAGATCTCGATCTATTTCTCCGTAGGCATACACAGCTCAAGAGAATGTGCTTTCCAAATTTTTATTACTATAACGAAACGTAATACCTTGACATGTACAGAGCATGCACCTCCGTGCCCAGGACCTAAGGCAAGCCCTCCCATCCTCTGTGAGGCAGGTGAGTGCCCACCGCAACCCACTCTGTGAAGATGTAGGACAGGTCGGGTGAGCCCAGCGAGCCCACGGTGATCATCTCCGTAACAAAGCCAGGGAATCCTGAAGAGCAGAGCGCTGAAAGCCGGGGTCCCCCACCCCATTAACACGCTTGTGTTACACCTGACTCCCCACCTTTGGAAATACTGAGCTTCCGTGAACCTTCTTACCCAGATGGTGAGAGAAGCAGTGGAGCACTTAACAAATAAATTTGGTGGTTTTTTGGCTGGCGCATCTTCTCTCAAGACAGATATGCTGCTTGCCAGCTGCACTCAGCCTGACTTGGTTGGCCCTGGAAGAGCCCTCACAGAGGTCTGACGCATCAGCCTTTGGTGGGGTTGCCTGGTTGACTTGACCAACTGGGACAGGACCAAGAACACATATTGTCACACACTGGTTTACCTGCATTTGACGGTGACCATTTTCAAGCTTATAGAAAAATGTTGATATTTGTGGCGAGACCCAAGGAGCCATGATAAACAAGGACCGCTGTGCCCACGCACAGTGAATGGCGTGGGTGGGAGTCATGATTCTGCACTCCTCCAAAACAGGGCCCAATCTCTGGCACCTGGAAGTAAACTGGGCCCCTGGCTCAGAGGGTGTGATGGCAGGTCTTGGATGAAATGCAGACCTTCCCGTCCCAGTCGCCAAGACTCAGGCTCCTGCTTTCTATGCCTTCTCGGGAGGGGGGGGTGTCAGTACCCGACTCATAAATGAAGAAAACTTGGACCCCAAGATGTTTCAGAGTACACTAGTGGATAGAGGCAGCTTTGGTCAGCTAGCGTAATGAGAACACCCTGGCTTTGCTCACATGGATGTGTGACGCTCTGAGCGACTGGGTCTTCATTGGTCAGTCCAGGTGGTAACTCCAAGCCACCAAGCTCAGTAGCTCTTGGGATTATTCAAGTACTAAACCTCAGGGCCGTGACAGGGATAGGCAAAATGTCTCCGTACTCTAGAGCTACGTCTAAATTGAGGGAAATGGGATTCTTCCAGCTTAGATTGCTCTACATTTGATCAAAAATTAATTTTTTAAGTTAAAAAATTAAATTTTATATAATAGTCTCATAATTTATATTGCTTACAACTGTGATTTGCATGCCAAGAGGCAAATTTACACATCATTTCCTTTAGATGAATGTCTTGATGCTAGGTAAGAGCACGTGCTTTATAAAACTGTGGTCCCATTTGCATTCAGGTGCAGAAAGCCAGTCATGAAAGTGTAGACATCCCTTACTCTGGCTATTAAAAATCATAGAATATTTTAAAAGATACAGTAAGGATTGGGACCAAATTTACTGTCTTCTGATGAACAGAAAAGGGATATTTTAAATAACTGAGTTGGTCACTAAACTACTCTTTATCTTCTTTAAAGACAGAAATGTATCAACCCAACTATGTTCAATTGAGAGAATGCATTGATTTGCTCAAGTAGAATACAGGTAAAATCAGGCACCCTTTGGGGAAGCTTTACATCAGTTACAGCGCACATCAAACCGCGTGTATCATTTTGCAAGTGAGAACTTAATGTTGGAGGAACAGGAGTCCCCGGGCCCTCTCTTCATCGGATGACGGGCGCTGAGCGATCGTTTGTCACCGTCGGCCGGAGTTTCACAGTAGCAAAGGGGTTTTCTCCACTGTGTGGGGAGGAAAAACAGCTGCAGAAATACTAGGTGATGGAAATTTGATTTTAAAAGAGCTATGAACTACTGTTCTCGCTCTGTGCAATTCTGTGGCTTCTATATAAAATTCTGGACGTTTTCTGAACATGAACGTTGTGGCAGATCTCTCCGTGCCACCCACCTGCCACAGAACTCTCTAGAGTTGCAGACACCGTAACAGGAGTGCCCACCTCGCTGTGGCCCCTGTGCAGAAGGGCTACGGGGGCGGGAGCCACCGAGGACACGGTCTGGATTAAGTTGCCTGACACAACAGTAACCAGGCGGCTTCCCTTCAGGACCTGGGCAGAGGTGGGCAGAGCCTCCAGCACCCCCCCCCCCCCCCCCCCGCCACCGCGACGAGAACACAGTGGCCGCATCCTCCTCACACCCTTCCTGGGCTGTGCACCAATGAAGGAACCCCCAAAATTCAACGTACCTGAGGAAAGGAGGCTTTGCTGTCCCATTTGTGTCGTTCTGTGAAGAAGATAAAGAGGAAGTTTACGGACGGCTCATGAAATTGGGACACTTAATAAGAGCGGAATGTAAAGCCATCTAAGGCAGAAGGGACTATTTGTGGCTAATGCGTGCTTAAAAGTGCCCTGCAGTCTCTAGCCATTTGAGACCGTTTCAATGTCTTCCTAAAGTCACTTAAAAAATCAGGGTGAGAACAGAAAACCATAGACAGGGAGGGACCCCACGAGCACCCAAATGCCTCAGACTTTAGAGGCCAGGATGTGTGCACCTGTGGCCCTTCGGCTGTGGAGCTACAGTGCCTGCAGGTGGTTTTTTGGGAGCCCAATCCTGAATGATGCCATGAAAAACCAGTAAGTAAAAACAAAACCTTGCTGGATTTTGGTGCCCACAGCTAGCCGGAGATCCGGCAGGACACTTCAGAAGGTGAGGAGGGGATGGAACAATGCCAGCGGTCTTTGCCTTCACAACCACCAGAGCCTGGGGACTTGGGGGTCTCCCACTGTGGCCACGGACCACGGGGGTGTGTCCTGTCCTTCATTCTAGAAGCCTGCAGGCTTTAAAAATTTGCTTTAAATCTGCTCTGGCTGTTCCAAGAAATCACTAAGCCCAAATTTGTGAGGCTAGTTCTCCAGACGGCCGCCCAGGAGAGGGCAGTGTAACGCCATCTGAGCAACAGGCCACCAGAGCAGCCGGTCCTCAAACTCCCAGGATTCCCACTCTCACTTCCTGTTGCCAGCCTGGGGGGTTGAAGGCCATACTTGGGGCAGAAGCCCACCAGGGCTCTTTCTGCAGGACTCCTGGGTGTTAGACACACAGACTCTCAAAAAGGGTCGCAGGCCCCTGGGCTACTTCAGAACTATGCCTGCCGTCTCTTAGGACCTCAAAGGGAGACTATGGGGCCAGCGGGGTCATCCCGATGGGGAACCCCAGCACCAGGAGACAACTCCAGTTAGTCCTGTGCCCCAATTCAGCATGTCTACTTTTCTTCACTGATGCACAAAGCAGCTGCCCTGCTCAGCACATCCTAATTGGGCTTGAAATGGCTGCAAGTGGTTTCTTCCTACTAGGCAGGCTGAGCTTCCCCAGCAGGCCTCCAAGTAAGTAATTTCTGAGCGTAGCGCTCATATTCTATGATAGTTACAGGCTAGTTTATGATTTATTTAAAAAGCTCCAGGAGACCTGCCCTGCAATGCCTCACGTGCTCAGACCGCTGGCAGTGGTGCCCGGCCTAGAGCAGAAAGCCCTGTGCTGGGGAGGCACATCACATTACACTGGGAAGAGGCTTCTGGCATCCTCCCGGCCTGGAGAGCACACTTCCTGCCAAGCCAGACTCCCCACATAGGGCCCATGCTTGGCCCCAGAGGCACACAGCCCTCCTGGCTCCTTGATCTTCTCACTGGAAACCACCTTCTTGCTGCCTGTCCTCGGGCGTGGAACACTGTATCCCTGCCAGGTGCATCCGCAAGTTTGAGGAGAGCTCTGTGCACCCTGAACTGGAAACCAGACACACCACCCTCCTGGGGTACCTGCAGGCTGTCCTTGAGGGGAGGGTCTTGGGGCTTGTTCCCAGGAGACCCACTGAAACCCCTACCAGGTCACTCAGACCCTCCTGGGCCCTGACTGACACAATTTGACTTTAAAACAGAGTTTGGGCACATTTTCATGAGCTGTGCCATCCAAGTACTTGGCCCAGACATTTGAGAAACAAACATGGCGGCAGAGATGCGTCACAGTCCACTAAAAGTAAAGTGGCATGAAGTAACAACTCCTGCTGTGAGGGAGGACAGCCTGAAGCCATTCAGTGCCAAGGCAAACCTTGGTCCTGCCATGAACTCTACACCATGGGTCCCAGCAGCGCCCATGGGTACTGAAACCCCTACCAGGTCACTCAGAGTCCCGTCAGAACAGCCTAAACATCTGTCACCAGGAGAAGGGACGACAGCCTTCCATCCAGTGAATGCCACACAGCAACAGTGTGTCACAGGAGGGCATGCTGCACAAGGTCACACCGAATGGGCCATCCTGGTTTCCAAAATCGGGCCAGTCTGGACTGTGAGCAGGGACAGTGAGGGGGTGGGTGGTGGGTAACGTTCTAGTTCTTGATCTGGTGCTAGTTATATGCAGTTGCTTTGTAAAAAGTCATGCATTTTCCCGCACATGGTATTCTTCAATATTTACTTTAAAAAAGGATGTTTTCAGAAAGGATTCTCCTTTAACAGACCTCCATGGAGCCCACTGCTGTGGCCACAATTGACCACCTCCCCAGACCTGCCCCTGCTCCCTGTCAGGGGAGTGCGCCTCTAGGCCACACAGGGCACCGCCCTGGGTCCCATCATGAGGGATGTGCACATCCTGCTCAGAAGCGTTTTCAGAATCTTCCCACCTCAAACCTGACTGCAGAGCCCCATTTCTCATGCTGGTCGATACCACAAGCTCTCCTGTCCTGCCTGCTGCCTCCAAAAGCTCCACTTAAGCCTGTCCTTCCCCTGCCTCTCTTGGGCTGTGTGGTGAGGATTGGGGTCCCTTGTCTCTGCACTCCCCAATCCCATCTTTCCCTCTTCCTTTGTCCTGTAGGAACAGCCAAATCCCTGGAGACCTTTCTTGGTCCTGTGTCCCAGCACCAGACCTGACTCGCTAGGGCTCCTGCTGGCCCATGGTCTCTGCACAGGCTGATGGGGCTCGGAAGGGGACACAGCTTGTGCTAGAGCGTGTCTGCAGAGCTGGGCTCTCCCCGAGGTCCCCATAGGCAATTGGCGGGACCCAAGTTTGCCCTGGCACCGAATGGCTTCAGGCTGTCTTCCCTCACAGCAGGAGTTGTTACTTCATGCCACTTTACTTTTAGTGGACTGTGACGCATGGTGGACCTTGCTATATATATCTTATACTTTATATCACTATATATCTTATACTTTTCCTCAGACTTCCCAAAGACCAGCACTTATGGCTCATAGGCACAGCCAGGTGCATGTTCTGTGTCCCCTCCTGGCAGCCAGCATGGTGCTGGTCTGGAGTGCACTCAGCAGGACAGGAGGTTATCAAGTGATGAAAGCAGGCACCACCAGGGCCTAGGCATGTCATTAGGGGCGTGGAACAGGTCACCCACGAGACAGGAAGGCAATAAAGGGCTTGGGCTTGGTCAGCAACATAGCCCACAGCCAGCAGATCATGGCTGAGTAAGAGAAGGCAGAGTGGGGGCACATCTTGTAATTCTTTCCTCCAGAAAATCTAAAGGCCTAAGTAGTCCCCCCTGCCGGGAGAAGTCAGTATCTAAGAACATCAAAGGGCAGCCACAGAACTGTAGGGAGGTGGGTTCAGGAACATTCTACTCCATAGTAGGCAGCTCCCAGGTCTGGATGTTCAGTGTACTTAAGCCTAAGAATCCTGGTGTTTAAACAAAACTACATGTAACTGGCATTAATGAATGGTTGTACATAAAAAGTATGTATAAAAGTATTAAGATGCTTTGCCAGCTGCCATGGATCCCAGCATTTGGCTGAGATAGAACATACCTTTCCCCACCATCATCAGCTGGTTTAAACATTTTAGTTCAGGAAAGATAAGTTTATCAGCCTGTTGGGCATAAGAACTTTTAAGATGTGAAATTCCAGGACCATGTCCTCAGCCCTCAGGGGCTACCAGGCAGGTCTGTCATGCTCCATGCTTCTCCACTTACATTTCTAGATCTATTTTTTTTTTTTTTTAAAGATTAGAGAGAGAGAGAGAGAGAGAGAGAGAACGAGCAGGGGGAGGGGCAGAGGGAGAGGGAAAAGCAGACTCCCCACTGAGCAGGGAGCATGATACAGGACTTGACCTCAGGACCCTGGAATTATGACCTGAGCCGAAGGCAGATGCCCAACCAACTGAGCTACCCAGGCACCCTAGATCCAGTTTTTATTTTATTTTTTTAAAGATTTTATTTATTTATTCATGAGAGACACCGAGAGAGACAGAGAGGCAGAGACACAGGCAGAGGGAGAAGCAGGCCCCATGCAGGGAGCCTGATGTGGGACTTGATCCCGGGTCTCCAGGATCATGTCCTGGACTGAAGGCAGCGCTAAACCACTGAGCCACCCAGGCTGCCCTAGATCCAGTTTTTAAATGGAACATTGTTCTATCTTGCATGCTCTATATCTGACTGTCCAATATGGTAGCCACTACCTATATGCTATTCGCATTAAAATACAAATTCAATTCCTTTAGTGCATATCCACTTTTTCCAGCACTCAAATGCCTTTGTGCCCAAGAGGCTACTATGTGGCTTGTTATGATGATAGGAGCTTCCACTGCTCCTGAGGTAATTTCTTTGGAGCAGAACCAGTTCTTCTGTCCTTCCCTGCAGCGGGCCTCCTTGTTTCAGTTATGTTCTTGGAGCTCCTGACCTGACTTGATAGAATGGTGTCAGCAGAGGCGGCACACAAGGGTGTCCACTGGGACTTGTGGGGTTTCTTCTGCAGTTTGCATAGGATCTTGAAATATGACTTCAAAACATGTTAGTGACAGAAATGGAAGATAAATCAGTCATTTAATTTCACCATGCATCTGTGAAGCACCGTGTACTTATTTTTGGGTTATTACCCTCTTCATTCCAAAGTAGATGTTCTTTATGGTCTTAAGGTTAAGGAATGTCCTGAAGAGGGTGACGGGGGAAGGAGTCCTTGAAGTCACGGCTGGCAGTGCCTTTTCAGGGAGGCCTTCAAACCTTGTGGCCTTTGCTGATTTTTAAAAGCCAATTGATATTTTCTTGTGACCTTTAACAACTATTTTCCATTATTCTCCAGGTCACAAAGACAAAAAAGCAACCTATCGGAACCTTGTGAATAGCACACAGAGGACAGTGGTATTTGTCTTATCAAGAGTTCAGATGGGTGGAGCACTGATAAGAGGAGAGTTGAGGCTTTCGAACTGTTTCTCAATCTGAAGAAACTCCAGGTCCTGCTGCTTTCTGTGCTTTCCCCTCTCTTCCTCCTCCCAAGGCTTCACAGTCCAGGAGGTTAGAAGGCTGGATCGGCACTGTTCCCATTGCATGCCAGCCTGGGCAGCAGTGCTGGGGCTCATCTGGCACTCATAAATGCTTTTAACTTGATATGAGCAAATGCTCTGATCCTCCTGTGTGTGGGTGCTGGGCATGGAGGGTAAAATATGTATTTAAATAAATTTACCAGGGCACCTGGGTGGCTCAGTTGGTTGAGCGTCTGCCTTTGGCTCAGGTCCATGATCCTGGTGTCCTGGGATCAAGCACCACGTCTATCTCTCCCTGCTTGTGGGGAGTCTGCTTCTCCCTCTCCTCCCTGCTCGTGCGCTCTCTCTCTCTCTCTCAAATAAATGAATAAAATCTTTTCTTAAAAAATAAATTTACCTATAGTTTTCCCAAAGGAGATACAATGAAGTGCTAACAGTGGTTATCCTGGAAGTGAAATTAGAAATATTTTCAAGCAAAACAAAAATTCCCTGGGTTATTTTCATAAGCAGAAAAAGTATTACTTTAATAAGAGCTGTTTTGGGGATTCCTGGGTGGCTCAGTGGTTTGGTGCCTGCCTTTGGCCCAGCACATGATCCTGGAGACCCGGGATCGAGCCCCACATCAGGCACCCTGCATGGAACCTGCTTCTTCCTCTGCCTGTGTCTCTGCCTCTCTTTCTCTGTCTCTGTCTCTCATGAATAAATAAAATCTTTACAAAAAAAATAATAAGAGCTGTTTTAAATAACATGTAATGGCTATTTTAATTTTTACAAACTTGGATTTTCTCTTTAACTTAAACCTACAGCTATGACGGCCAGGTGGATATAAAGGAAACCTCATTTCAGCATCTGTTTAGCAAATGTTACCATTTGCAGTTAAAAAAAAAAAAAAAAAGAAAAAAAAATTCACCTGTTTACTTAAGTTGCATCAGATAAATGTTAATTTGAGAGCATCATTACTTCTGTCTCAAGAATGGGATAATTTATCAATTTGATTATTTGTATTGAATTTTAGACAAATTTTTACCATAAAGCTACTTCCTTCTAAGTTTAATATAGTAAACAAATCATGAAAGACATCAAAACACCCATGGAAGAAAACTTTTATCTTTTTGTGAGAAGAAAGGTCTCTCAAGTTTTAGGTACTTTAAAAAAACCATAAAGTAATCTGGTCTTTAATGAATACAATCATATTTATAGGACCCTGATTATTTTACCTTATTTGGAATCTCCCAATTTTTTTTCTATGGGTTGTAACTTAAGTGGAGATAAGCATGTTTTTCTTTTTGAAAAATGCTCACAAGTCAAAAATCTGGACCTCAAGATTACATAAATTACCCCCCCCCCCAAAAAAAAAGAGAGCGCTCCAAATTTATACGAGCAAACCAGAACTGCTTCCAGAGTTAAGATACAACAATGGTTTCTCCCAACTAGGCTACACCAGTTGGTCACGAGCTCTGTCAGTTCTTACCTCTTGAATAACTCTTGTCACCACATTCCTGTCTTCACTAATCACAATTCCCACCACCCTCTCTCCCCCTGGATGACCCACAGTCTCCTGCCCTGTCATGAGGCTCCAGTGCACACCTTCAAGGCTGCCTGCAGATACCTCCCAGGAGGAAGGATGACATCCACCCCAGACATCCTGGCTGGGTGTGTTTCTCTTGGGCCTATTCATCCCACCACTTATCTGGCTGTGGTCCTGGACCACACCCAGCCAGCAGGGTTCCCAAAACACACATCTATCAGAGCTCTTCCTTCAGAACTTGGCTCAAATGCTTGCCTCCAAGAAGCCTCCTCTGGTGCTCGCCGGAGCCCAAGCCTCCCCTCCCCTCTCTGTTGCCTCTTTGCCCCATGCATCTTTTATGTGTAAAACATAAAGCATACTGTTCATTGGACTCAACTCCTAGGCTGGTCTTATTCCTCTTTGTTTCCCTGGACCATGGTAGCTTGTCAGTCAATGCTCAATGGATGGATTCCAGTGTGAAGGTTTGTGATCCAAAGATCCCTTCTATGCAGCACACCTTCACATGCCACATGCTGTGTTTTAAAAAAGTATGTTTGGTCCCAGCGTCTGCTGCCACAGGAACACTAGTTCCCAAGTTATGTGACCTCACTGCAGGTACACACTCTACACCTGTTTGAAGTGCTAAACATTCCTTTTTATGGAAGATCTCAATTATTAAAAAAAAAAAAAGTCGGGATCCCTGGGTGGCGCAGCAGGTTGGCGCCTGCCTTTGGCCCAGGGTGCGATCCTGGAGACCCAGGATCGAATCCCACATCGGGCTCTTGGTGCATGGAGCCTGCTTCTCCCTCTGCCTATGTCTCTGCCCCCCTCTCTCTCTGTGTGACTATCATAAATAAATAAAAATTAAAAAAAAAAGTCAACATCATTTATTATTCTGACACTCATAAAATCAATGACAACTAAAATCACCACTGGAACCCACAAGGGAGGCATTTTCATTAGGTATCTGGGGCTTTTAAATGTTACATGAAACCAAACATGAAAGGCTGCTAAACTGAAAGGCTAAAAAAAGCTTTCTGGCTTGCAAAACAGAAACAGGGGGACTGACCAGAGTTATCAGGATGATGCTGGCCTCAGAATGAGTTAGGAAGTGTTCCCTCCTCTTTGATTTTTGGGAAAAAGTTTGAGAAGGATGGTATTAGCCCTTCTTTGTATGGCAGAAATCATCGGTGAAGCCATCAGGTCTGGGGCTTTGTTGGGAGGCTTTAGGTTACTGATCAGTGGATATGGCCCATGGTAGGGAGAGAGGACTTGGGGTGTGGAGCTCTGCCTGGAGGCAGCCCTGGGACAGGATGGACCGGGTGCACACGTGATGTGAGCAGCCCCATCCTGGCCCTCAGGAGACAGTTGTATGCCTAAAGCTGCTGCCTAATTATGTGTGGATGAGTAAGATGTTAGGGTATTGTCCAAACCCCTCAGTTTACTAGATGGTCTCAGCACTTTTCAGGGCAGGCTTCTTATACTGCCAGTCTATTATGATCCAGCCAAATGGTTTAAAAATAAAGTTAGATCTCTGATCTCACAGTTGTATATGATCAAGCCCCACATTGGGCTCTATGCTCAGGAGTCTGCTTCAGATTCTCTCTCCCTCTCGCTCTCATGCTGTCTCAAATAAATAAAATATTTAAAAAAAATTAGATCTCATTTAAATTGCAAAATGCTAAGCAATATCATTTTTTAACTATCTTGATATTTAAAAACAGGATTTTTCAATGTATCCTATTCAGTATAGTAAGAACTGCATCAGTGCTTTCATAATAAAGCTTTACTGACATGGGAAAAACACTGAAAATTAAAATGTTTTTTAAAATAAGACTGTTGGCTAAAATGTCAGCATTTTCACTTATAATTTCTGTGTTAACTCTGATTTTGAGGCAAGATTCTTTTATCTTTAAAGAGATTACACAAGGTGCACCTGGGTGGCTTAGTAGTTGAGCCTCTGCCTTTAGCTCAGGCTGTGATCCTGGGATCGAGTCCTGAATTGGGCTCCCCGCCGGGAGCCTGCTTCTCCCTCTGCCTAGGTCTCTGACTCTGCGTGTCTCTCATGAATAGATAAAATCTTTAAAAAAAAAAAAAAAAGATATTACACAGTCTTAAAGTAATAGTATAAGGTGGTCCTTATCAAAACTGCTAATATCACAAAAGGAGAGATAGCCAGACAGGTTTCTCTCTGGATGGACTAGCCATCACCACAGAGGAAATGCTCTAACAAAACAGGCAAAGAAACAAAATAATACTGACTTTGATCCAGGCTGAGTATATAGGAGAAAGGGGAATGTGGTGAAGGACGCTATATGGATGCAGCAAAATCCAGCCTGGGGCCACCCTCCAGGGTCAATAACCTAGTTCTTCCAGATAAGTTACAAAGAAAAAGAGATGGGTAGACCTTAGATACTAAAACACTTGTCGTGAGACTCAGTGACCATTTACAAAGTATGGAGCTGGCCTGGATCCAGATTCAAACTATACTGTTCAATTTTTAGTAAGACAATAAAAAATATGAAGTGACTGGTTGATAATATTAAGGAATTACTGTCAATTTTTAAAGATATGATGATTGGTATTATGGTCATATAAAAATAAAAGGTGTTAATATATTTAAGGTATTTATACATGAAATGACATGAAGTCTGGAATTCGCATCAAGTTGATGTGGCAGTGGCCAGGGGCAAGATGAAAAAAGATTGGGGGGAACCTGGCTGGCAGAGTCAGTTAGTTAAGCGTTCGACTCTTGGTTTTGGTTCAGGTCATGATCTCATAGGTTGTGAAATCAAAAGCCCCACATTGGGCTCTGTGCTCATTGTGGAGTCGGCTTGGGATTCTCTCTCTGCCTCTGCCTCTCCCCCACTCACACACTTGTGCTTTCTCTCAAATAAATAAATCTTTAAAAAAAGAAAAAAACTGGTAAATGTATTGACAATTGTCAAAGCTGGAGATGAAGAGACCAGGTCATTATTAATTTTTTTTAAAGATTTTTATTTATTCATTCACGAGAGACACACAGAGAAAGGCAGAGATGGCAGATGGAGAAGCAGGCTCCTAGGCATCCCCAGGTCATTATTCCCAATTCTATATATGTTTGATTTTTTCCCTAAAAGTTGGAAATCAAACAAAAACAGGAGAAGGTCCTACAAACAAGTCACACCAGAACACTGTACCTTGCCCCAAAGATACAGATGTAGTGAAACTACGGGATACCTGCACCTCAATGTTCACAGCAGCAATATCCAAATAGCCAAACTGTGGAAGGAACGGAGATGTCCTTTGACAGATGAATGGATAAAGAAGATGTGGTGTGTGTGTGTGTGTGTGTGTGTGTATGGATTATTACTCCTCCATCAGAAAAGATGAATACCTACCATTTACATCGATGTGGATGGAACTGGAGGGTATTATGCTGACTGAAATATAAGAAATAGCGAAAGGGACCATAAGGGAAGGGGGTAAACTGAGTGGGGAAAAATTAGAGAGGAAGACAAACCATGAAAGACTCTTGACTCTGGGAAACAAAAGGTTGCTGAAGGGGAGGTGGGTGGGGGATGGGATAACAGGGTGATGTGAATTAAGGAGGGCACGGGATGTGATAACATATATACTATATGTTGGCAAATTGAATTTAAATTAAAATTTTAAAAAACCCCACAATGCTGCCAACCAGAAAAAAATAAAAAATGAACAGTGTACTTTGTATTTCCGGATCCTGAGTTCTGTCACATGCAGTTCTAAGTACCCCTGCATCCCCAGCAAAAGGAATTTTAAGGATTTTTGAAATGCCTAAGATCATTTCCAAAGAGTGTGAATTGAATATTACTTTACAATGTACTAGGGCATTTAATAAAACAGCATTTGATATCTTTGTCCTTCCAAGTAATTTCTATTAACATGATGATAGGATGGAAAAGCTCCACTTTCAAAGCTGTGTGTCATTCTTTTGAAAATAATTTTTGCAGTTCTGTATTTGGAGTGATAAAGGTGCAAACAATATATTGTATAGTGTGTTAATCTGAGAAGCCAAAGATATTTTTGAGTGACATTGCAAAACTTTGCATTTCCTGGGTTAGAACACAGCACTGCAGCTTATGAGGTATGCATGTTCCAAAACACCTGAAGGCTCATGCTGAAACACAGGGCACATTTTTAAGAGTTCCCATTCCACCTAATCCAGGGACCGCACCCATGTACCATTCACAGCTGAACAAAGGCCACCAGTAGAGTTGTGGAGCCACACGTTCCGTGAGAAGCAGGGAGATGCTTCTGCATGCACTACAGAAAGGACCACCCAATTACCAGAAAATAAAAAACAGTAGCCTGGGATCGTTGCTCCAACTGCCTGTGGACCACGAACAGTGCCCAGGGGTGTTTCTAGGAGGAAGCTGGCAAGGGCATGGGCTGGGCAGCCTCTAGTGCCACCTAACCAATTGTGCAGCCCTGGGCACAAAGCTCAGCAGCATAGCCCCCCAGAAGTCCAGCCTACTCTCTGACCCTCACCTCCCAGGCTCCTTTTCCACTGCACTCTAGCAACTGTGCAGCTTCGCAGAAGTTCTGGCACCCCTTGCACCTCCTTTCTGCCCACCGCCCCCCACCTCCAGATCCTTTCATGGCCTAGGCTGAATTCCAGGATCTGGGACACCACAGCTTCACCCTCACAAACACCAGAACTCTCTGCTCCTCCTCCTGCACCATCACCTGGTAACCCCCAACTAGTTAATTACTTCTTGTCTACACAGGAGCAGCCGCATGTTGCTGGAGAAACAACCATACTGCTTGGCTTTGTTTTAAATCATGACCCCAAATCATAAGGCATAAGGCATAAGACATCGGCATGACCCTTGTATTCTGTAGCACATGTACCTTCTCACTCTTCAGAACACCCATTTCACAGATTCTCTTTCTTTACACTTACTCGCTCTGCCCAGCCCCTCTGCTGAGGCCCTCACTTCCCCACCGAGAGTAGACATCCTCATTCAGGAACTTCCCAATCTGCGTGTCCTATTGCACCTCTGCCCATGTCCATGGCTTCCCGCTCACAACCTTCCCTGCTCCTGCCCACACACCACGTGTCCTCTTCTCCATCCTTCCCCTTCTTTATGGTAGAATCTATCCTGAGAAAAAAAGGAGAACATGCATCCCGTTCTCGATTCTCCATCATCCTGGAATCTCAGCCTCATTCTCTAAGCATGCCAAGTACGTGCCCTCCTCTGCTCCTTCTATCTGGGAATCTCCGCCCCTTGACCCCTACATGATGGGCTCCTTGCCATTCAGGTCTCAGCTTCAGTGTCTCTTCATTGGGGGTGCAGACATGGTCATGTGCTGCCCAGATCCCCTTCAGGACTGAGGGACTGATTCCAGGCTGTAAGAAGTCCTGCCCTCGGCTGTCCAGGCTCTTCAGGAAACTGCCCTGGCTAAAGCTCTCTCACCCTGGATGTCAGTGATCAAGGCTTGGTTCCCCTGAAGGTCCAGCTCCTCCCCCTGCCCAGTGCTGCTCCCCTCCTCTCACTTTCATAGGTGGGGACTCAGGGCATGCCTTCTTCATAAGCATCTGCACGCAAGCCTGTGACATCCATCCTAGCTGTCGCCTTATCCCTTTCTCACCTCACCTTGTTTTAGTTCTCTGCACAGCTTCCATCACTGTGTTTACTGTTTATTTCTCATTGTCTGCCTCCCATCACTAGAACGTAAGTTCCAAGAGAGCCATGAACTGGTCCTGTTCATCTCTGTACCTTGAGCACCCACACCAGAGACTGGCACTAAGCAGACACAGTTGCCACAGGAATGAAGGGATTCTGGGAGCCCATGGCCTCTATGGCCTTTCTTCCAGGGTTAGTTAGGATTACAGAGAATGTACATGACATGGGGTTCACCCAGCCCCTGGTGCAAATTAAACACTTTCTGAAGACACAAAGATACAGTTACTACTTTTAACCTGAAGCCTTCCTTTAGGAAACAGTATGAAAATTGAAGAAAATGCAGAAAAAGTGATGAGGTGACTGATGGACTGCAGCCAGGACCAAAGGTGAGGAGAGATTCACACCTGATACTATCTGACATACTACACTGTCAGATAAAATACAAACAGAAGGACTGAAATTAAGGAAGCTGCATGGTTATGTGACAAGAAGGGAATGCAGAAAAGTGCCAGTCCCTATCCAGCCCTGGGGACACCACCTTCATTCCTTATGGGACAAAAGCCCACACCCCTAGGCTGTCGTTCAGGGTGGGGGAACATAGCATGTTACGCTGCAGCTCCACTCACAGGAGATGAGGCTTCTGGTTTGGACACCGGTGCTTTAAAGGTAGATGTATTTTTGGAAACATCTGCTCTCTTATCTGCAGCTGCTCCCAGGGACAAACATTCCAAGTAATCTGGTGGGGGGATGACAACACTGCTCTTCTCAGTTAAGTCCACTGTGCTGATGCTTCTCACGGGTGCCGGGCTAACAATCAACAAGTAGAGAATACAAGTTACATATAAGATCTTGCCCTCTGAATCCCAAATATCCTAAATAGCGTAAGGGCCAGAACTGTAATAGATTAACAAGCAAACAGAATGTGAGAGGGGAGATTACAAAATGTGTGCATGCACACACACAATATATATATCTTTGTAAAAATCATCGTAATGTTTTTACTAGTTTATAAATGTACACTCACCAAAAAAACAAAACAAAACAAAAAACTAGCTTACATAAGGGCTGTCTCTTGGTTAACTTAAGAAGATCTATAAGAAAATGAAGACTATAGCACAAGCCTTAGCAAAAATATTGGGCACTTCAGATATGGGGAAAATAAAACAAAACAATACACCTCAGCATTTTAACATCATAAACATGACATCTAGTCTTACTCCTTGGCCCAGTGGCAGTTAAGCTGTTCTGTCAGGGCTGAGGACACACAGATGACATAGAACAGGACTTGGTGCGGGAGGGGGAGCATCAAGCGTGGTGCTTAAAGGTCTGCAGGGACAGCTGGATGGATTACAGGGTTTCTTTGAAATGGAAAACACCAAGGATGAAGCAATTTACGGTAAAGATGAGGAGTACGATTTGGATGTATCATTTCTCTCTCCTTCCTTCCCTCCTTCCTTCCTTCCAGAGAGGTGAAAGGGGCAGAGGGAGAAAGAAAGAATTCTAAGCAGACTCCATGCCCTGTTTGAAGCCAAATGTGGGGCTCAAGCTCATGACTCTGAGACCGTGATCTAAGCTAAAACGGAGCGGGATCCTTAACCCTCTGATCCACCCAGGTACCCCTGGATGTGTCACTTCAGAGGACCCATGGGGTAGCCAACTACAACTGCCTGATATACATATAAAGATTCATAACTAGGTCTTGGAAAGACCTCCCTAGGCTCCAGCCTTGGCTCCAACTTTCCATGCCTCAGTGTCCTCAATTTTAAAGTAAGGACCTACCTCATAGGTTGTTATGAGAATTACATGAGCTAGTTAGTGTAAGGCACTTGGCACTCCCCAAGTGGTGATGGTGATGATAGTCACCTTGGATTTAGTGACTAGTTATGGGTTGGGGGAGTGAGTGGTTCCAGAGGGATGATGGGGGGTAAGGGGCAGAGTATGGGGTGTGTCTCCACTGCAGAAACCACAAAGGGAACAACTAGGGGATAACAGTCCCCTTCAGTATACAACTATATGACTGGAGGTTTCCCTGGAGGGTAACTACACATCTAAAGAGAATTCTGATATGCCCAAAAACATGAGGTCAAAGGTGAGTTTTCCAGGATGCCTGAGTGCCTTTGGCTCAGGGTTAATCCCCGATTCCCGGGATCGAGTCCCACGTTGGGCTCCTTGCATGGAACCTGCTTCTCCTCCCTCTACCTGTGTCTCTGCCTCTCTCCCTGTGTCTCTCATGAAATAAATAAATAAAATCTTAAAAAAAAAAAAAAAACAACAACAACAACCCAAAAACCCACAAAAGTGAGTTTTCTGTCACTGGGAAAAGAGAGCCACAGCCAGGTCCTACCTCGGTGTGGGAACACTCATGGCTTCCTTTGCATCTTCTTCTAGCAACTTTGTGTAGGATGCCGGGAACCAGCCCCTCCTACAGGTGAGGAGTGAGAAAAAAAAAGGCCTGGTTGTGGGGTCAGCAGCAGACAAGTGAACAGTAAGCACACTACAGAATGGCTTGGGGGCGGCTCAGGGGCAGACCAATCGATTTTCACATCACACAATGTGTCTTTTATATACAGCACTCATTTTATTTGGATTCCCTTTTTGGCTTTTTTCCACATTCATTTAATAGCTGAATAATCTACACAGAAAACTAATTTAACCAGCTTACAGTAAGGCCTATGCACATACTCCTGGTTGAAATGACAACGCTGGCATTTAAACTATTTATAACCTAAATCTTAATAAAATACATTTGATGTGCAGATTATTCTTGAGAAATCCAAAGTCATTAAAAAAAGAACACAATTATTTAAGCTACTTTCAGAGGTGACTTCATATCATCTGTTTAAATACTGAATTCATTTATATACACACAGACATACAGAAAATAGTCTGGGACAGAGTCACTCCAATTAACTAAACTAGAACCATAATTAAACTATGAACTTACCTTTGGTAAAAATGCTACTATGACCACAAAGACAATTTGTGGCTAAAAGGAGATATGGTAGCTCTTTGAAGTACTGGGCGGCCTTGACTGCTGTGGGGACAGCATGTGCCCTGAGACTTACACTTTGGTGGTATCATGCTCTCCATAAAGCCAGCCATCTTTCTCCTCAGAAATGAGCAATGTGAGGATGTCTCCTTGGGCGAAGCTGAGCAAGGTCTGGTTCGTGCCAGCAGTGTGTGGAAAAATGGTTTTTACTTTCTGCTTCTTCATCATGTTGAGTCCAGTTGCAACAGAAACTGATCGCTGTAAACTAGGATCATCTGAAGAATCTGTTGAAAATGAACATAGCAGTGAGAACTTTTCAAGGACTGGTAACAAGTTCAAACAAGCAAACTCCAGAAAGCCATCCACTGTGGCCCACCAGCACTCCGACTGCAACTCCGATGCGTTTTATTTCCACACCTTAGACTTTGCCCTGATGTGCAGGGACTGCAAGGGGCAGAAGCAGAATCCCGCCTGAGGTCTTCCACTGAGGAGGACCCTTGTGGCTAAATTCTCTTTTCCAGGCAGACAGGACACTGTGTGTGCTAAGCTTCAACTGCACTCTGGTTTAACCAGAGACAAGCTGACACATCCAGAGGGTCTGATGCTTTCCTTGCCCTACTCTCCCAACAGGGACCCCAAATGGGCATCAACTCACACCCCACTGCCCATGACAAAGAATAAGTGGAGACTGGAAATGCAGATGTTGTCACTGTGCAACTGCTCAACATCGCATCTAGGAAGTAGTAAGGATGTGGAGAGGACCAGTACGTTTACTAAACCCTCCCCTACATGCCAGTCCACACTCTCAATGCTTCACAGCTTCTGAGGGAAGAAGCAGTGACTCACTGGGATATCACAACTAGCATGCCAGCCCTGGATACAGATGGCCTGACTCCACAGTCTACCGCACTATATGAAGTACCTTGCTGTGCATTTGTCTCAATTGAAGCACAGGCTGATATTTGCCAATCCAAAGAAACAAAATTGCCATTCTGAAACTCTTATCTCTGGATCTCACTCAGCAGCTGCAAATGCTGTAGTCTGTAGGCTCTCTCTAGCACATGGTTTGATTGCCACAACTTTCATACCCAAGAGGCTGAGGCCTGTGAGATACTCCACAGAGAGAGGGGGGCGGTCTCTGGGTCCCAAAGACTCTGTCTACACAGAGTGGAGCCTAAGCAAAGATGCCTGGAATCTCTGTAAACAGTAACTGGTCCTGATTTATTGTAAAAGCATCAACAAAGTTAAGAAACTTCAGCATCCAGAAAGCATGAAGTTCTCTGTTAGAGATGAAAAGCACTGATTGTAATTCACACTAAGCCTATTGGTAAGATCAATAGCCATAATTTTGTCATGTGAACTTTTATAGTTTGTTTTATTGAAAAAGAAATATTATAATTGCCAAATATGGCACATGGTGGGGCTCTTTGTACATTATTTCTAATTTTAAAATGTAACATCTTTCAACAGTACATTTCCTCTATGTAAACATCAATCAGCATATGCAATTAGAATTTGCCAAAGAAATGTGTCACTTACAAAATGTCTTATGGTTTTATATTAAATCCAGACCTTTATTTATTGAAGTATAAGTTTCAACAAGGCAATGTTACATGTGTGCTACCATACACGTTTCTTTACCTCTACTTCAGGGTAATATTTATCCAAAATATTTATTAAAAAAATTTAAAAAGGTATTTTATTTTTTAATCATGCTCATTTTAGAGATTTTTTTGAGAGAGAGAGAAAACACGAGCAGTGGGAGGGGCAGAAGGAGAGAGAATCTCAAGCAGACTTCCCACTGAGCGCAGAGCCTGATACGGGGGTCAATCCCATGACCCTGAGATCATAACCCAAGCCAAAGCTCATAACCTGAAACTAAGAGTTGAATGTCCAAATGACGGAGCCACCCAGGCAAGGGTATTTTAAAAAGAGATCAAAATAAATTTCTTACCTGTTGAATTCTTTATCCTTTCCGAATTCTGTGCAACTGTTGCTGGGTTATTAAACATATCGATCAAAGGACTGGTATACGCTCTGGCTGAAGGAGCTGGGGGCACCTTTGGTGAATATTTAGAAAGAGTGTCATAATCTTTTCCAACCTGTGAAAAATTTCTGATTAGTTTAATATTAGTGTAACACAGCAATGGAACTATAGAGATTGCCAGGGGTGTTTTAACATGCTTTAAATTCCACTGTCTTTCCAAAGTTCTTTTGGTTGGATGGCAATGCTGTATTCTGAATTATTATTTCAAAAATATCACATTCTTTTTTTCATTCCTGTCTTCATTTTTTTTTTTTTTTTTTTTGGAAGGCAGTTACTCTCCATTTCCCACCACCCCCTGGCAACCACTAATTTACTTTCTGTCTCTATGGATTTTAGGATCCCTTTTAGGTGCTACTTAGCTACAGGAGTCTACATTTAAAATAATTTTTCCAAGCAATTTTGAGTACATTCCTCCATTAAATTTCTCATATTTTTTTGCTAACAAAAAAATCTAGTACCAGTGGAGTTCTCTTTTCTTTGTAAGTATTTTATTTTCCCCCTCTCTGGAAGTTTTTAGAATTTTCTTTGTCCTCTTCTATAACTTGATCATAATATGTCAAGGTTTTGTTTTTTTCCCATCTGTACAGGCTCACTGTGGCTGCTGTGTTAAAGACCAGGCAGAGTCTGGTAATCTTTGCAGGAGCCAGAGTCAGGGGTGTGGAGGGGTGAGAAGTGGCTGGATTTGGATCTGCGTTGAAGGTGGAAGCAGCAGGCAGGCATGCCAGTGGGTTGGCTGTGGTCTGGGAAGAGGGGAGGGGAGAAAAAGGGGGGCGGGGGAGACGGACAAGTCCACATTCGTGCTGGAGCCACTGGAAGGATGGAACTGCTATTTTCTGGATGGGGAAGACTGGAGAAGCATGTTTGGAGAAAATCAGTCACCTGGTTTTGGATGAGTTGAATGTGAAATTCTCATTAGACATCTGGTGGTGATTTTGAGAAGGCAATTAGGTTATCTCCAACCTGTCTAAAATTATGTTTATACCCTCTCTTCTCGTTCTGTGTTTCGGGTTAATTTCTAAGCAATTCCATGCTGTTAATGAGCCAGTCTATTGGTGTGGGGGTTTTCTTGTTTATGTTTTTTTTTTGTGGGGAGGGGGAAGGGAAGGGAAAAATCGAAAAACCTATTTTAGAGAAATTTCAAGCATGTACAAAGGAGAGAGAACAGCACAACAAATCTCCCTGTACCCAACACCCAGCTTCATCAATTATGAATTCATGGCCAATATTGTTTCATATATGCTGCACCCATCTACCCCTGTACCTGGGATATGCTGTAGCAAATCCCAGACATTTTAATTAGGAATAATCCTTTTTTAATTTTTAATTTCCAAAATCTTTAGCTGATTTTTTTAATTTCCAAAATCTTTAGCTGATTTTCCCCTGGGGATGTAATATCTTTTCATCTCTTTTTAAAGAACTTTTTTAAAAAAGATTTATTTATTCATGAAAGACACAGAGCGAGAGAGAGAGGCAGAGACACAGGCAGAGAGAGAAGCAGGCTCCATGCAGGGAGCCCAACGTGGGACTCGATCCCAGATCTCCAGGATCACAATCCGGGCCAAAGGCAGCACTAAACCCCCGAGCTACCTGGGCTGCCCTCTTTTTAAAGATTTCTTTTCGGCCCTATTGCCTCTGCTACCTCCAATATTGGTTATTCTAGTTTTTTTCTTTCAGTATGTCTTTTCATGACACTGGTTTTCCTCCCTTGTTCAGTGATTCTTGGTTATCTGTCCATTTCCGTATTGCACGGCATTCCCTATTCTTTCACATGTTTATCATAGTCTGTATTTTGCCTGTTTTTCTTGTTATCACAGACTGCCTGCAGTGAGGTAGGGATGGGGAAGTACACTCTGCCTCTTCTCTGGAAACACAGTCTCCGCCAGTGGACAAAAAGGCCCTGCTGCCTACTGTTAACCGCAAGTGTGAGGAGGAAGAAACTAACCAGCTTAGAGGATGCAAATCATCTACAACTGACCACACACAGGAACACCACAGCCAGGTTTTCGGCTCCTCTTGCATCTACTGGCTCTGGGCTCTCTGCTTTGCCCTCTTCTGCAGTCTTGCCCTCATGTGCTTGGGGCTGTGATTTCCTTCTCTCTTGATTCTCCACATACCAATCTTGCCTTTTTCTCTTTGAGACTGTTATAGTGTTTCTGGTCCATTGACAGCACCTTCTTTTATTCCCCATGCAGTTATGGATCTATTCTGTAGGTTGTCCACTGGTCTTTAACATCTTTGTTTTCATTTCAGAGGTTAGAGTGAACCTATGTGTCCAAACTAACCACTGGATCCAAATCTCCACATGTTTGCCAAAAGTAATAGAGCCCAGGTTCAAAGAGTAGCAAACTACAACGCTTGATTTCATTACCTTGAAGTCTTTGGTGGCTATTTTTTTCTGAAGTGCCTTATGTTGTGATGAATGGCACCAGAGTTTTGCTAACTGTTCTCTAAGCCACCTATGTTTCTTTTGCTGGGAATAAATTTACAAAGTTGGAATGGTTATAATTCAAAACAGTAACAATAACATTCCCAAAACAAAGATAATAGCACTGAACACAGCACTACACAGTGCTGAGCACCACACAACTATGTCAAATCTGAAGGTAAGACCATCAGAGTGAGAAAAGAGGAGGCCCCAGAAGAAAGGAGGACCTGTAATTGCCACCAACCAAGGCCTTCGTCTTTTTGGAGATTTAGCCCAAGTCTTATCAGTAAATACACAACTGAAATCTTGGAGAGAGAATTAATTCCTACCATGCTGCTTCTCTCAATCATTGGTGAAGGCTGGGGTGTTCCAGACACAGGGGTAGAGCTTGGGGTCTTTATTTCTTCGATCATATTCATGATCTTCTCGGGCACTTTGGTAGCATCACCGCAGGTTTCTTGCCACCTGGGCAGTTTGGAATTGAGTAATTCTGCAGACTATAAATCCAAAAGAAACACAACTAAGCACAAATGTGTACTGTTCAAAGAGCAAAGTTACGTCAATTATCAACAATAATGTTTTACTGGCTTACCACCAGAAGTGTGAGAGCTTTGTGTTAAATTCAGTGAGGGCTTAAGTATCTATGAGCTTCCACCTTTATTTGCTGAAAGAGTTGTAGGCCCCTGTTCTACAGGAGCTTGCCTTCCCCCTCAGTGTGAATGCAGAGTATAAGACTAATATAAGTAATGTAAATGATTCAGAACAAGCTCAAACACAGAAAGGGAAGGGTTGAGCAATCTTATTAAGCCCCACTGTTTCCCCAATGGCCCCAGAAATGTTAGTCAGTGCATTCTTCCTCCCTACTCCTAAGAGAGGGCAAGACCCCCTCGCCCCAAACCACCTATGGCCTTGGACCATAGCACTGACACACCAATTGCTTGGGCCTGCTTTATCCAAGGGGCCATTGAAAGGACTGGGATGTTGTAGCCAAAAAAAGGGAAGACACAAAAGTAGTTTTCAGAGAGGTGAAGAGACTTCCGGGAGAGAAAAGAAGTAGACTTGATTTATGCCAAAAAGCATAACTGGGATCCAAGGTTAAACATAAGAGTCTACCATCAACTAGAGCTCCCTGGAAATAGGCCAGATTGCCTTGTGACACAGTGAGTACCCCATTAATGGCAGGGCTTCACCACAGAAAGAGCTTCAAGGTCTCTTGACCTATGACCCTGCCCCAGCAGGACATCCTTACCATGGAAACAGACACTGCTGAACTAAGTACAGATGCACTATTGACAAAAGTGATCATCTAATACCGCAATTCTTTCCTTTCCTGTAACAATATCAGATCTTAGGGATTTAGATTTATTTGGTAGGTGAACAGTCCTTAAATTTGCAAAGACTTTATAAAATATTTAACATACGACTGATGCATACATACCAGGCCAAGTGTTTTTCCCCTGAAAAAGAGGAAGTTGCCTTATTTTCAAGTTCTTACAAACCTTTTATCACGGAGTGCTCTCTAAATTATTATAAATAACATTGAATATTTGACTTAATTTAATGCTAGTTTTGGATACTTACATAGGCCCAATAAAATTTAGTTTTTTTTTTTAAAAAAACGAAAGTAATATATATATTTTGTAATGATTCCTGGGTTAAAAACCTCACAACTATGTGTGTTGGAAGGAGGGCAGGAAAGCCAGTTCTTCAGTTAAGGAGTTCATGAGGAAACATCCTTGAGAGGAATGAGAAAGGAAACACAACAAGTGTCCTGATGCTGTGAATGGGTCTGTGACTGGGAAAGAACTTCCAGGGACACCTCTGTACATGGACTCCCAAGGCAAACACTCAAACCACCCAGGTCTGTTGGGACTCATCCCATGGCTCTGGTGAAGACACTGAGTCTGTTGGGACCCATCCCATGGCTCTGGTGAAGACACTCATCCCATGGCTCTGGTGAAGACGCATGAGAGTCTGAGAAAAGCGGACTCGTAGGTGAGAAAAGAAAGTGCTAATTCTTAATGATTACACATTTTTTATGAAAGATTTTAAATATGGATATACTTCTAAATTAATTACATATTATAAGCAACATTTAATCATTTCATCTACATTTCTGAAAGTTTATATATTCAAGTCGGTCAAAAGCTATTTCTTTGGCATCTCTTCTCATTGGTAAAATAGGCCCACCACTTTACACTGAGGCACATATGGAAGGTAAAGCATTTCAAGGGCATTTGAATATGAAGTTAAATTAATAATGCAACACAATTGCCATCATGAACCCACCTGTAAATGATAATAATGTAAGTGATTTGCAAAGCTACAGTGTTTGTCAACCAGAAAGCAGAAGCGCCTTTTCTCTTCAAGTAGAGCTTCTTTGCAACCATCTGCAATAAATTTCTGTATTTCACTCTGGCGAGAAGTAACGGTTTCTACATACTAGGAAAATAAATAATAATTATACAAGTATGACATGAGGAATCAAATAGCTGTATAGCCAGACATTTATCTTGTGCCATCTTTACACCTGGTTTATTTCGAAATGGAGTAAACACTAAATGCAGATAAACATGAGATAAAATAACAAAGTTGTAACCTAATCTGAGCAGGTATCATCATTCTCATTAAGATCCCTGACTCATGTGTGGAAGGACGTTGCCAAAGGCCTTACATTCTTCACTAGGCAACCTGCACAAAGTATCACTTTACATACTTCAGGAATAGGATTGTGTTCTATTGGCAAATCAAAGGCTTTAAAAACCAGAAAGTCCAAATTTAAACCCCAGTTCTAAATATCAACCACATGACTTAGCCCAAGCCCCATTTTCTTCATCTGTAAAATGGGGAGAGTGATGTTAATCAAGGAACATCCCTTACCTATCCCTCTCCTGAACCAGGAGAAAAGGCCAATGCTTTTAGGAGGCTACTAATGATTCTTAGCTCTGGAAAACTCTGCAGCCTGCAATTCATACCTAGTTAAAAATGCTCATTTTTTAACTCAACAGCAGCACAGCAGTGAGCGAATAAAGTATAGACTGACAGAGGTAGGTAAGCCTCCCTGTAAATTGTACAAGTTACCAACCACAAGACAAAACAGTGCTGAAAAGTTCACCTCAATTTCTTTGTGTTCATATTTGAGTGCATTTCGTCCTCCTTGACTTTTCCTTCTGATCTTCTTCAATTCAGCTTGAGATTTCTCCAAAGAATCTAATTTATTCCTGTGTTCTGTTTGGTATCTTTTGAGAGTTGCCTGTAAGTTAAATGTGCTTATTTGAATGTAGCACCACACAGACTGTTGGGCAGTTACTTTTGCTGATATTCCCACTGGGAGTCGTCCTGCATCCTTTTACAATGCACACACTCTCACTTCATACCACTCTCTCCCTCCAACTTCAGCAGGGAGCTTTGTCCTAAAGTCCCCTGTTCATACAAGGGGCCAGTGACCCCCAAGGGCAGCTTTTACAAGAATGTCTTTTCTTTCTTTTCTTTCTTGTTTTCTCAATTTTTTTAGACACTGAATGGTTAAGTGCTTTGGTGAATAAAAAGCAATATTAAATCACATGTTTCAAGACTTACAGTTTTATTTTTTTATTTTTTAAAAGATTTTATTTATTTGATAGCGAGAGAGCATGAGTGAGATCACAAGCGGGGGGAAGGATAGAAGAACAAGTAGGCTCCCCAATGAGCAGGGAGCCTGATGTGGGGCTTGATCCCAGCACCCTGGGATCATTACCTGAGCTGAAGGCAGGAGCTTAATGGACTGAGGGACCCATGCACCTCTGACTTAAAACTTAAAAAAAAAACCAGAATGAATGAGTGTAATCACTTCCAATTATTCTGGGTGCTCTGTAGCAAAGGATTTTTGGAGCCTCATAGACCTGGGTTAGAATTGCGGTGTGTAATCTCAGCAATTACTTAATTTCTTTTTTTTTTTAAGATTTTATTTATTTATTCATATATGAGAGAGAGAGAGAGAGAGAGAGAGAGAGAGGCAGAGGGAGAAACAGGCTCCATGCAGGAAGCCTGATGTGGAACTCGATCCTGGGTCTCCAGGGTCATACCCTGGGCTGAAGGTGGTGCTAAACCGCTGAGCCATCCGGGCTGCCCAATTACTTAATTTCTATAAAATCCATGTTTTCCCTTAATCTATACAGTGAGGATAAGAGTAGTTTACATCATGGAGTTTCTGTAGGGGTAAAAATCAGATAATGTATGTAAAATGTTTGGCATTACATCCACCCCAGCAGTTGTGGGTGGTCCTGTGGCCTTCCTCCAGACTGCGCAGAGCACATGCACACAAGGGCAGTGGGGTGTTTTCAGGGTAACTGCACAACTTACTGCCAAGTGGAAGTCTTGGTGAGAAGGGGGCTTTGGGTGGCAAAGAAAGCAGCTATTCCACAGCAGGTAAAGGAGATGAAAAGAGCCATGTGACAGGGCTGGAGGGTCAGACAGGAGAAAATTGCTGGAGTCATCAATACCAGGGGACAGGTAAGGGACACCACATAATAGTCTTTGACAAACAGACCTAGGCGCCTGAGAGAGCCCCAGATGGTATTCTCCCACATGTCTCACATCCTCAAGTGCTGATTTGTGACAGCAACAGTTGCACTAATATAGATGCAGATGTCTTCCCCACATGTGTTCTTTGAAAACAGTGCTTTCTAGAGGTAGGAGGATTCCTTGCAATATTTTCCTCTCTGATTTTTAATAAAGATCCCAGGTGTTAATGCAAAGGGGGCACCCAGCTCCAATGGACCTTGTCAATTTCACGCATCTATGTATGTACTCAGCACTAAGCTCTGTCCAAGTTTGCTGTGGCTGGATAAACAGTAGGAGAAAGTTCTCCTCAGGCTTTGAGATCAGGCAATGCAACCTCCTGGATTGCCAGGCTCCCATATCCCACACTCACCTCCAGCCATGGAGATAGAGCAAAACCAGGTACTCACATTCATGTATTTTACATCAAGTTCTGTCTTCTTCTCCAGCTCATGTATAATCTCTTTATGGAATTTTTTGAACTGTTAACAAAAGGAATTAAAAATCCACACCAGATTTGAGACTTTAAGTAAAATAATGTTTGGAAATAAAATATATTTTATAAGTACAAAAATAGTTCACATACGTTTTCATCAAGACTCTCATTGAGTTTCTTGTGGGTACTTGAAATCTCTATAAGTACATGGCCTGTGAATAAAACCAGATGTTGGGGATAAAGTCACTGTGTGGATTTTGTAAGGATACTACAGAAAGTAAAATAATGGAATATAGCACAATCTCTCACTGCCCTTAGCACCGGGAAGCATCAGGGCCTGTGGCATGTCAGAAACACTAACTGCATGCCCATGGCAGTGGGTTCCAGAGGAACACAGGCCCTAGCAAACTTACTCTAACAACACTGTTCATCCAAAGAATGCCAACTTTGTCTTTAAATTCACATCATGCTTTCTATATTTTCTCATTCCCTAAGCTGAATCTTATTTATCTGATTTAATTTTTAAATTCTCTTACAAAAGATTATCATGGCCCTTATAGTAACTATAGGAACAAATGACTTATTTTTATCTAATCCCTAGAGTAATCTGATTATCTGTCAGGCATAAAAGATAAAGGTCATTTTTTCTCATATTAGCTCTTGTGTCATTTTGGAAAATAGTAACGCCATGGGAAAATGCAGCAGGGACAGTGCTCTGCCTCTTATCTCCTGGGACTACATCAATTCTCTGAAATAACTACAGTCACAGGAGAATGTTCCAGAATTGAGCTTTACTCCAAAAGCAGCAAGACAACCACTTGATTTGCAAAATACATCTCTTGCAGTTTGAGACAGTGTGATGCATCTCTGCTACTAAACTCTAATAAAGGTGAACAAGAGCCTCTCCCTGCTCCCTTATCTACAGGAACCAAATGGGTCTGATACCTAAGAACTGGAAAAAACAGAATCATTTGGAACAACCACCAGATCATACTAAACCATAACACAATGTGCTGGAGAGATCCTCCCACAGTTTTGGTAGGAATTCCTTGGGTGAACTGAAAGGCTGTAGATGAAGGAGAATTAAAATTAAGACTGTGGTAGATACAGGGAAAGAGAAAGAATACCAACTAGATTGTAACTTCAGCTATCACCTTTACACAAATGACACTATGGTGTCCTGTTCCAGAAACCGTTAACACACGTGACACTCCGTAGTTCCCCACACCCCCATTGTCAGATTCTGAAATTCAGCCTTTTCCTTGAAATGTCCACCTGAAGGTCTCATTAGGTGCCTCACATTCAACATGTCTAAAAGTGAATTCACCCCCCCTATTGTCCAATCCCAGCTCTTGGATGCCAACTAGCCAGTCACATGGGGTTGACACCTCACCCATAGTCACAATTCAACAACAAAGACTCATTCCCTTGTGCATGTGTGTCATCACTTGGGCCAAAGTCTAGAGTGAAATCAGGCCCCTTACTCATCCTGCTTCCTTGATCAACAAAGTAGCAGCCCTTCTCTGTCTGGGAGAGGAGGTATATGCTGATGACTTGTGAAATCTACGTGCACCCAATCATCTGTCCCAGGAGGGGTGGGAGAAGAGTCTCCCTAGTCTGCCCCCACCAACACATTCAAACCCACAAGTTGGATCTCTTAGGAGTCTCCCTGCCCCTCAAGCTCTTATCATTTCTCTTGATTCCTAGCTTGTTCTATTCCAGACCCTCTTCCTCACATGTGCTGGGAATCCCTCAAAACCACATGTAACATGTCATCTCCCCAGCCCCTCCCCATGGTATACCAACTCCTCAGCATGAAGCCTACCGTCAATAATGCTGCTTAAAATAACCATGGCAGGTGGTGGGGACAGAGACTCTCCTTATAAGGTTATTGGTATATAACCTGTAAGTCTCTAAGCAGCTTGTGATTCTGGAAACCTCTAACAGAATAGCCTGCTGGATAAACATGGGAGGGCAGACTCATCCCCACCACACCAAGTTACCAAGATACCCACTCTCCAGCCTTTTTTTTTTTTTTTTTTTGGAAAGATTTTATTTATTTGAGAGAGAGAGAACAAGCAGAGAGGGAGAATGAGAGGGAAAAGCAGACACCCTGCTGAGCAGGGAACCTGATACAGGCTCGATCCCAGGACCCTGAGACCATGACCTGAGCTGAGGGCAGACACTTCACTGACTGAGCCACCCAGGTGCTGCCTCCACTCTCCATGCTTAATGACACTGACTTCATTTCTCCCGTAATTAAGTTCTCCTAAAGTTCAACAGGAAACAAATCAGAGTTCTTCACAAAGGAAGCCCCTCACATGACCAAGAGTATAAGTACAATACGTCATTTTATCATTTAGTGATATCAGATACTGAAATAGCTTGAGTTACTTTCATATCCATTTTAAACCCATAAATGACTCCTGGCTGGAGATGAAAAACAACAACAAAAACCCCACTTCAATTACTTGAAAATTAAGCACTCTATTCTTGGCAAGTCAGATCTACTTTTTTTAAAGTCTAAAAATAATTGTGCTTAAATCAGGAGTGATTCAGACTAATTCAAGGCACTCATATATTTTTTTTTTCCAAACTGTCATGAACTTTATCTCTACAATCTTATACAATGTGGATCTCTGAGAAGCATGTTGCCAAAACAAAAGCATGTGCTAGTGTGGCAATATGGAGAAAGCCAGCACTGCTGAACCTGGTGCTTGGGCCCTGAGGCCCCTTCTGCCTGGGGTGTTCTCCCTGCAGGCAGCTTGGTGGAAAGGCTCACTGAAACAGCTCATTCACTCTGTGGGCAGGAACGGAACACCTGACCTTATCCTTGTTATTCCTGTCCCTCACAGTTCGTGGAATTTAAATGCTGACTTTTAGCAGCAGCAGTCCTTGGTCAAAAGAAGGATTAGAAAACATCTTTAATGTGACTATGGGAGTTGCCAAAAGTGTATATTAAAACAGAAAATGAAAACAGCCCCTTTATGTTCAATCTACAGAAGTTTATTCTTAAATATACCAAGTTACTTTATGTCTGAAATGTGGCATCACACACGTTTATTTACTCCTAGCCTGGTAACCTAATTTTTCATAAATTACATCTGAGAAGAAAAAAATTTTTCAAGGAGAGGGTGGAGCACAGCCCAGATTCTAATGGAGCAGAACTAAATACACACCCAAACAGGAACCAACGTGCTGGTCTCAGAAATCACAGCACTGTATGAACTGGATCAACCATTTCCTTTTTCCCTTTTAGGTTCTGAGTAAACATTCTGGGAAGAGACATGTAGTAAGTACTGAAATATGACTCAGTCTGAGTAAATTATATTCTTAATGGCAATATTAAAGGAATTTAAATACATCGTATTTCAAAATCATGAACTTCATATAGCTAAAAGTCAATAGACAGGATAAAGTGACAGGATACCATTAGTTTTTCCTTAAAATTCATATAGATAGCTGACAAGAGATATCACTCCAATTTTAGGAGTTATGAATAAACATGTCCAAAAATTTGGACAATACTATGTAAAAATATGAATTTAGTCAATCAGCAAAATGGACTTTAAAAAGTTAAATAAAATTTAAGAGTATTGGTAAGAACACACAAAATTTTCATTTGAAATATAGATTAGTCATTGGACTATTTATTATGTATTTTCAACTAGATAATTCTTCATTAATTCACAGTATAAATTTAGAGAAACCAGATGGGGATTATTAATGGATGTGAGTAGCACAGAACAGGTGCCAAACGTGTAGGAATACATATTTTTTCATTTATATTTGATCATGGATAATCAGAACACCATATTTCCAAATAGCACAGAGCAATGACTGAGCCACACACTACTTCTTTCATGTTACTTCAAGTGGAATCAGACAATAAAATGACAGGGTGGAAGACAATCTACTGTGGACCTAAAGTTACATGCTATGAATTAATGTAAACCTGACCAAAACTGTTACTAGAAAAGGATGTACTTTTTCTGACAATTTTCGAAATATCAAATGTGGCCAGGAGAAAATATAAAGGAAATAAAAGCAAACTACACATAGATGGAATATGTTAAATACACAAGTGTATATCCTACAGATTAGAGTCACCAGCACTGAATTAGTACAGAGGCAGATTAGTAACCGTGAACATGTGACTGAACTTGAAAGGCTTTGCTAAACTTTAAGAATAGCCCTTGGTAGCTGCCTACCCCACAGTCCCTGGATGCAGTCGGAGGTGCTCTCCTCTGGTCAGTGTAAGTACTCTACCAGTAAACAATGTGCATGGAGAAATAACACCGAAAAAGTGAAAAAAAAAAGTGACAGGATAAGCATTTCATTCAATATTTCTTCTGACTTAGCCAACCATAGTACCACAGTTCTAGCTAATGTCTTGCAGAGAGATTAATTAATTATTAATTATTCCACCACTGATATGATTTGTATCATTCTATGAAAACAAGTAGGACAAACAGAAGTTATACATTAGAATTATATACTCTTTCAAAGTTCTTTCATAGTCTGAGATGAAAGTAAAGTGCCAAGTAACATCTGACTTTGGTAAGAAAAAAATGCCACGAGGGTAGTCACTAAAAGAATAAAGTACACCTAACTACCAAGAGAATAGAAAGTCAAAAAAAAAAAAAACAAAACCAGTCAAAAAGAGGTAAAGAGAAGAAGTGAACACAGACAGTAGGGAAGCAAAAAGAAATTACATGGAGTGTAAATGGACTATATAATCCATTTAAACAACGAAGATTTTTAGGGTTAAAAAATTGTAGTTTGCTTACAAGAGACATGCATTAAATACAAGAATAGAGAGTAAAAGGATGGAATAAGATACATAGCAAACACTAACCCAAAGAAAGCTGATGTAGATCTATTAAAACCAAAGTCAAAGCGGGTGAGAAACATTATTAGACATAAAACAATCACTTCATAATGGGAAAAAACTCAATTCGTCTAGAAGATGGAAACATTTTTTATTTGTATGCATCTATTAACATAGTCTCAACATATTTAAAATTGAATTTTAAAAAATAGATAAGTCATTAATTGTAGGAGACTTCAATATACTTCTTTTAGTAAACATATAGAACAGACAAAAATATCACTACAGATATAGATGACCTGAAAAATACACTTGATCTAATGAACATATACAGAATATTATAACTGATAACTTCATTTTTAAAGCCATCTATATATTTTTAAAAGGATCAAAAGAAAGCCTCACTGTATTTCAAAGGACTGAAATCATATTGAGTATGCTCTTTAACCACACCAAAATTAAACTAGAAACCATTGACAGAAGGGTAGCCAGAAAATGTCCATATATTGAGGATGAAAAAACAGACTTCTAAATAATCTATAGGTCAAAAAAGAAATCACAATAGAAGTTTAAATTATTTTGAAATGAAAAAATAAATATAGCATATAAGAACATGTAAGATGGGGCAGCCCTGGTGGCTCAGTGGTTTAGCACTGCCTTCAGCCCAGGATGTGATTGATCCTCAAGACCCGGGATCGAGTCCTGCGTTGGGCTCCCTGCATGGAGCCTCCTTCTCCCTCTGCCTGTGTCTCTGCCTCTCTCTTTGTCTCTGTGTCTCCCATGAATAAATAAAATCTTAAAAAAAAAAAAAAAGTAAGATGCAACTAAAGCTGTGGTTAGAGGAAATTTATAGCCTTCAAATGCATATTAGAAAAGAATGAGTGAAAAAAATAAATGCTCTACTCATTTCAAGAATTTAATAGAATACTATTCAATAATAAAAAGAAATTACTACTGACAGACATCACAACATGGATAAATTTCAGAAATAGTATAGTAAATGAAAGAAGCCATACTAAAAATACTACATACTATAGGATTCCATTTACAAAACATTCCGGGAAAGGCAAAACTGACAGCATCTGATAAACAAATCTGCCTATTCTGTGACCCAGCAATTTCACTCCTAGATATATTCCTAAGAGAAATAAGTGCATTTGTTTACCAAAAGGCAAGCACAGGAAAGTTCATGGCAGCTTTATTCATATCTCCAAGCCAGAAACAACCCAAACAACTTATCAACACTAGAATGGATAAATTATAGAATAAACTGACACAATGGAACAGGAAGACCCAAAATCTGTATATAAATTCCTCTCAAGGGCAGCCCGGGTGGCTCAGCGGTTTAGCGCCGCCTTCAGTCCGGGGCCTGATCCTGCAGACCTAGGATGGAGGCCCCCTGCATGGAGCCTGCTTATCCCTCTGCCTGTGTCTCTGCCTCTCTCTCATGAATAAATAAAATCTTTTAAACAAACAAACAAATTCATTCATTCATTCATTCCTCTCGAATCCTTGGCTAACACCTAAATTGCACATGTACAGGGTTAGACTCAAAGAAAATCAGCAGCTGAAAGAACATGGAGTTCAGCAGAGATTCTCAGTAGACACACAGTGTTGGGGATACAGAGTTGGGAGCTGTAGTCCCACTAAGTGAGAAAGGCTTACTAAATACCAGGGGGACACCTGGGTGGCTCAATGATTGAGGGTCTGCCTTTGGCTCAGGTCATGATCCTGGGGTCCTGGGATGGAGTCCTGCATCAGGCTCCCCCCAGGGAACCTGTTTCTCCTTCTTCCTATGTCTCTGCCTATCTGTGTCTCTCATGAATAATAAAATCAATCAATCAATCAATCAATCAATCAATCAATCAATCCCACAGGCTTCCCACAGACATCTGGTAGGGACTTACCTTAGGAATAAAGACTAAGTCATATGACTAAGGGCATAACCAAAATAGATCCACCAGAAAAATCTACAATTAAGCCTCCACAAATCAGGGTTATCTACTAGTAATTTAACTGCCTATTAGAATAGAATTTCACAATCTTAAGAGGAAGAAAACAGAATTGAGTCTCTACAACATTTTCTCACAGTGCTCAGCATAGGAAGAAAAAAATCAGTAGACAGGGTGAATGGCAAACCTATCAACTCTGAATTCTTTTTAGTAGGTTTTTTTTTTTTGTATTCCAAAATATTTTATAATTCTAATAATACTTACGTTTACTTATAACTTTAATGTTATAATATAAATTTGTAATATATTATAAATTGATACACATTTTTTCCTTCAGTAACTGGTTTACTTAGTACCGTGTCCTCAAAGTTCATCCATCTTACAGGATGCATCAGAATTGCCTTTCTAAGACTGAATAATATTCCATTGTTTGGATATTCTACATTTTATTTGTCCATTCACAACTTGCAAAAAAAATGTTGATAGACACCTGGGTTCTTTCTACCTCCTGGCCATTATGAGTAATGCTGCTATAAATATGAATGTGCAGATATTTCAAGACTATTTTTTAAATTCAAGTGTAACATACAGTGTTAAATTAATAAACATTTTTAATAATTCCAGAACTATTTTATTTTTTTTAAGATTTATTTATTTATTTATTCATAATAAATGAATGAATGAGAGAGAGAGAGAGAAGCAGAGACACAGGCAGAGGGAGAAGCAGGCTCCATGCCGGGAGCCTGACATGGGACTCGATCCCAGGTCTCCAGGATCGCACCCTGGGCCAAAGGCAGGTGCCAAACCGCTGGGCCACCCAGGGATCCCTCCAGAACTATTTTAGATGTATTACAGGATTGAGAAAATGTATAAACATGTTGAGGTTATTGGGAGCCAATGTACACACACATTTTCAAAATACATAATGTGGGACACCTGGGCGGCTCAGCGGTCATATGCCTGCCTTTGGCCCAGGACCTAAATCCTGGAGTCCCAAGATCGAGTCCCACATCAGGCTCCCTGCATGGAACCTGCTTCTCTCTCTGCCTATGTCTCTGCCTCTCTCTGGGTCTCTTATGAATAAATAAAATCTTAAAAAAAAAAAAAAAACCCACAAAACCCACAGAACACATAATGTAAGTACATCTGTTTATTTCTATATATGTGTATACATATATGTCTATTTTTGAGTGTATGTATGTTTACAACATACACTGTACATATACATATATGTGTGTGTGTGTATATATGTATTTCCTAGCTCTGTTTGCTGAAAGGACCAAGATGACACTTCAGTAGCAACGAGCACACCCAATATTCAAATCTTAGCTTCTAATATCATTCCCCCTAAAAGGAAGTATCATTCCTCAGAAAAAATGGCCATTGATTCCACAATTGAGAAAAGACAAGATGAGCCTGGAACATACAGTTACACAAGAAAGAGAGAAAGTACACAGAAATAAGTGAATGAATGGCTGAGTGAATGAATGGATGAGAGTCAGCCTGAAGGAGCTCCTACTGGCCAAACACAGGACAGTTTAAGCACCAAAGTAATTAAGGACAGTTATAAATTATAAATCATTGAAAAAATCTTAGAATCCATGAGTCCACAACAATAAATAGGCAAAGATGTGAGCAAGGAGGGCTCCTACTAAAAGTAAAATGCCAAACTGGTAAATATGGAGAGAGCGTTCAGTCAGAAAATCATCACTCAGCAACAAGCAAACACTGATTCAGGCAAAATTCATTAATAGATACTAAGCCTAAGGAACAAATGTTGATGATAAATAAGATATTTGCATAGTCTGAAAGTGTTACCGCTTCAGATAGCTTATTAGTAGCAGTAGAAAGAAAATTTCTCCACTTTACAGTGGAAAAATCAGACAACACCTCCAATGGACAATCAAAATTGTCACAAATGAGAGGCAGATGAACACTATCAAATTTGATACTCACAGGACACAAAATGACTCAGCATTCTAGATCACCTGAATCTAATCAAACACACCTGGAATTTCAGAGTTAATATGTTTCTGACCATTCATCCCCTTTTAGTGTTTCTTTTTCTTTCTTTCTTTTTCAAAAAGATTTTATTTATTCATGAAAGAGAGAGAGATGCAGAGACACAGAGGGAGAAGCAGGCTCCTCACAGGAAGCCCAATGTGGGACTCAGTCCCCCAACTGGGATCATGCCCTGAGCCGAAGGCAGACGCTCAACTGCTGAGCTACCCAGGTGTCCCATCAAATGAATAAAATCTTAAAAAAATACATACCAAGAAAGGAAAACTATGAACCAGTATCTCTCATAAAGAGAGGTACAAAAATCCTCAACAAGGTGTTAGCAAATCAAATCCAACAACGTATGAAAAGAATTATATACCATGAGCAGTGGGATTTATTCTACGTATTTAAGACTAGTTCAACATTTAAGTCAATTAAAGGGGCACCTAGATGGCTCAGTCAGTTAAATGTGTCTGCCTTCAGCTCAGGTAGTGATCCCAGGGTTCTGGGATCAAGCCCCATGTTGGGCTCCTTGTTCAGCAAGGAGCCTGCTTCTCCCTCTTCCCTCTGGTTGTGCTAAGAAACAAATAAAAATCTTTAAACAAAAAATAAAGTCAATTAAGCAATTCATCACATCAACAAGCTGCAAAAAAAAAAAAAAATCATATGATCCTATCAATAGATGTAGATAAAGATTAAAATAAGAAAACAAATCAATTAAAATGTGAACAAAAGATAAAAAGACACCTACCAAAGAAGATATACAGATGGTAAATAACCATATGAAAAGATGTTTCACATCATATGCCATTAGGAAATTGTAGATTAAAGTAACAATGAGACACCACCACACACCTATCAGAATGGCTAAAATCCAGAAAACGGACAATACCAAATGTTGAGAATGTGGAGCAACAGGAATGCTCATTCATTGCTAGTAAGAATGCAGAGTGGCACAGCCACTTTGCAAGACAGTGTGGCAATTTCTTACAAAGGTAAACAGTCTTACCATTCAATCCAGTAATTGTGCTCTTAGGTATTTACCCAAATGACTTGAAATCTTTTGTGTACAGAAAAACCTGTACATGAATGTTAATAGCTTTTTCATAGGACCAAAACTAGGAAGCAACCAAGATGAATGGATAAACCGTAGTACATGTGTACAAGTGAGTATTATACAGGGATAAAAAAGAAACAAGGTATTAAAACCACAAAAAGACATGGAGCAAGCTTAAATGCATATGGTTTAGTGCAAGAATCCGGTCTGAAAAGACTACATATTACAAAATTCTAACCAAATGATTCTGGAAAAGGCAAAATTACACAGACAATAAAAAGATCGGTGGTTGCCAAGGAGGGTGGGGGGTGGATACTGTAATGGTAGACACATGTCATTAAACATTTGTCAAAACTCATGTTAACACAAAGAGTGAACCTTAATGTAAGCTATGGACTTTACAATACAATGTATTGATACTGGTTCATCACTGAGTAGGGGAGAGAGGAGTATGTGGGAACTCTGGGTAAGAGTTGCTAAGTTTTCTTTAAATCGAAACTGTTCTAAAAAAGATAAACTTATTAAAAACAAAATAACACAACAAGAGAGCCATCTGCAACTAGCAGTAATTAGAAACTAGTGCCCTGTTTGGAGGAAAACACATGCACTGTCTGAATCTTTTACTTGTGGACAAGAACTCAGTCACCTGTGTGATGCCAGTGCCTGTCTGGCACCTAATAGTCCTTAAAAGTCTGATCAATAAATAAGTTTATTGAACAGATGAATGAAAGGTAATCACAGTGAAAAAAAAATATAAAGAAGTACAGTGAGGTCGGGGAAAGAAAACTCTGGCAAAAGTTTGATCCATCATAAGGTGGTATCTGTAGTATTTGATTTTATTGCTATACAAATGGGTATTACAGAAATTCCTACAGGAAAAATGATTTCTGTTGAACCTGAATGCCTGATCCCCGATTTGCCCTCTCCGACCCCCCAAGCTCAACAAGCAGTTTTAGAAGGAGAGGCTTCTGTTGTGGCAGTACAGACACTGGTTGCATCTGGAGTCTGAGCAGCTGGCATTCACCCGCAGGGCCCTGAGCCCTGGAAGAACAAGCTCTCTTAAACAGGGCTGGCACCCACGCAGACACATTTCCATCCTCAGAGCCTCCAGGAGCAAATTCCTGGCAGCTTTTGTTTCCTATCACCAAAGTTTAGTAACACCAACGACATCTGGTCTCAGAGAATCCTGAGCCATAAACAACGTATCAAAAAGCCCCCAAAATAAGGGACATTTTTGCTTACAAAATTTTCATTCTGCAAAAGCTACAATACCAGACTACAGTGGTGGGTTCAGTGATGGACACTTGGCAACCCAGGTTGTGAGGATTAAGTGTCCTAATAAAGGAAAGGTGCCAAGAGCAAGACGCACACTAAATACTCAGTGTTAGCTTCCTTCCAGCATCCTGATTTCTGGCAAAAAGTGAGAAAGGAAAGGAAAGATAATATAGAAAAGGAGGAAGTTGGTATAAACTACTTACTTTAGAAGTTTGGCATAAGAGAAAAGTATGAAGGTAGCTAGAAATAACCACATTAAACAATTTTTTCAAGAAAGGGGATAACTTACAAGATTTGAAGGAAGAATAAATGGAAACCAATAAACCCCATATGACATATGAATTCTTAATTTATATATAAAAATGCCATAAAAATATTACTGTTATCCTTGCACAAGGACTTAAAATCTCAATGGAAATTATTAGAAAATATTCTAGATATTTTAAACTCAAGTCTTTTCAGTGAGGCAGAGAACAAATTCACATCTAACATCAGAAATCTAGTCAACCCCAAGGTAAAACCTAACAGACACGTCCTCTCTGAAAATTATGACCAAGTATTATTATGTAAAGGTAGGGGAAGATTCAGGGCTTAGGTGATAATTCTGTCATCAGTATTGATAAACTGATTCAGGAAACAAATTAACTGTTTATTACCCACTTCATTTTTGATTAGCAATTAAACTAATTTAGCTCATCTGCTGTACACAAGCACTGTCAAGATAAAGCACAGGATTTGCAATGAAGGAAAAATATTTCCCAAGGTGGGTTTTTTTTTTTTTAATTTTATTTATTTATGATAGTCACACAGAGAGAGAGAGGCAGAGACACAGGCAGAGGGAGAAGCAGGCTCCGTGTACCGGGAGCCTGACGTGGGATTCGATCCCGGGTCTCCAGGATCGCGCCCTGGGCCAAAGGCAGGCGCCAAACCGCTGTGCCACCCAGGGATCCCCCAAGGTGGGTTTTAATGTACCACTCTTATTTTGGCTAAAAGGATGACATTAATTTATTCAAGCTTATCAATTATATATCACATAGAAATAATTTATCAATTTTGCATCCATATACAGATTACAAGCAATTGTTTTCTTTACATGTGAATGTAAAAAAACAGCATCAAAAGATTAAGTTTTCTACAAGCTATTATATTGAGGTAGGATAATATTAATTATTCATCTTTTTTTATTGATTAGTAGATTAAGACTAAAAAACAACCATTTTGATACTAGCAAAAATGAAAGCAGGTGTATTATTAATAATGAATGAAGCTGATAACTAGTTATTCAGTATGGTATCATTAACTAATTATAGGAAATTTCATGCAAGCCCCCAAAAAATGCTACATCTGAAAAATTTTTAAGTCCTTTAAAAATATTGAAACAGGGGCACCTGAAGCATCCAACTTGATTTCAGCTCAGGTCATGATCTCAGGGTTTTGAGATCGAGCCCCTGCTTAAGATTCTCTTTCTTCCCCATCCCTCTGCCCCCCTTTAAGAAAATAAAATGTGGAAACAGGTCCCCAAAATACAAAGAGAGGACAATACATATAAGAAGGTGCAAAGACTATTTCGGTTCAGAATTACTGAGTAAAATCATCCTAAAAATTCGAAGTGAAGGGGCATCTAGGTGGCTCAGTCAGTTACGTGTCTGACTCTTGATTTTAGCTCAGGTCTCAAGCTCAGGGTCGTGAGTTCAGGCCTTACATTGGGGCCTACTTTAAAAAAAAATTAAGTGAAAAATTTCTTTCAAAAGAACTAAGAGTTTCGGTTATTTTGTTTTAGGCAACCAATTCTAATTAAACAAATTTAAAAACAATAAAATGGGCTACTGCTCCCATCTTTCAGATGGGAAGCCATTTATTCCTTGGATCAAATATCACACACCTCATGTAGATGTTGGGTGGTTTTATTATGATGTGAATCTAAGGTAGATTCCACAAAACATAGAATTACTTTATTATATCTCTTATTCCACAAGGATAACTGAAACACAGAAAAGAGAATAACTCTGTGTTTTTGCAGTTCAAATGAAGTCCTAACCTTCTACCTTAGAGGGGAAGACGACAAATACCAGCACACAACTATAAGATCCCCAAAGGGAGCAGTAGCTTGCAGGTACTGATTGAGTCCTTTCGTAGTGCCAAGTGTTGTGCTAACTGCCCTAAAGAGATGGCCTGATTTAGTCCTCACACCCCAAAAGGGAGTACTGCTGTTACCTGCACTATAGAGAAGGAAACTGAGACATTAAGAAGTTAGATGATTTTCCCAAGTTTACACAAGAACTAAAAGGTGGTAGAGCTGGAATTTGAACTCATGCCTGATCCCAAGTCTGTGCTTGTAACTACTCTGCATCCTCATTCAAATATGCAACAAGAAACCATGTAGAAGAGGAATTACATTTTCTTTACTAGGTACCCAAGGATGGAATGATGCCCAGTGTATGTGAATTACAGGGAAAGGGATGTCTACTCAGCATTAGCTGGGACACTTTAATTACTAGTGTTGCCTGAAAATGGAACAGGCTACCTCTGGGGGGCTGGGCAGTATCAGTGGGTGAGGGCGGCCTGCTCGCTTGAAGCCATTTCAGCTCAGTGTTTAGGTCATGCAGGAAGTAAAACCAAAGTGGTGGGACTGACTCCTCAATGCACCCCATGAAAATGAGCCCCGCCCCCAACACCAAACAAGGTGTACACACACACACACCCCCACACACACCCCCACAGTATCTCACTCCCAATGGCTACCTGCTCCATGCAACGAACTTTGGAACAAACTAAACACGATTTAGGAAAGGAACTTAGGAGGCATAGAAAGGATTATCCATTACAATTATCATCTGTAAGATGGACATGTCAATAAACAGCCCCTCGGAGAACCTGGTTAGACTCAAACAAGATGAAAGAAGTGAAGCATCTGACATGCTGTGATCCTCAGTAATTGTTGGTTTCCACTGAGGGAAGCCAGGGGGCATGTAGTGTTAAGTGTCAATGTTGCTGGGCAAGCAAAACAGGGCCCAACTTGTTCGCAGGGATATAGAGCTACACATTCACACAATGAACTCCAGATTCACATTTCCAGTGGCCGCGTCAACATTTCCATTTGGTCTAATAGGCATCAAATCTCACATATTTAAAAGCAAACCCGGACACCCCAACTCACCACACCCACTTCTGCACACTTGACATCCAGTGCACAGCAAACCCCATTGTCTGTACCTTCCATCCCAGTCCAAGCTACCCGTCTTTCTCACCTGGACTGGTACAACAGCCTCCCAACTGGTCTCCGTGTTTCCACCCTCCTACACTATTCTTTGCACAGAAGCCAGTAAGAAGCTTTTAAAATCTAAGTTGAACCAAGTCACACCTGAGTTCAAAACATTCAGAGGCTCTCCACCCCCCCCTCAGATTAAAAGGCAACATTCTTACAAGACCCATGAGGCCCTACTTGACCTGGCCCCGCCCTCACACCTGCTATACCTCTGGACTCATCGCTTCCCACTCTCCTATCCTTAACTGCATCTCAATCAGACTGGCTCTCAAACTGTGACCCAAGTTCACAAGGCCTCAGGAACTTTGCCCTTGCTGGACTCAAGCTAGAATGATCTCCCCAGACATGTGCCTGTGAAGCTCCCTCCCTACTGTATACCCCTGACCACGCTCCCTAGACTCACCCCTTTCCTCCCTCATTCAGCACGTCACCTTGTTACTATCTGGGATATCAGACATGTTCATTTACCACCCACTAGAATATAAATTTCCAGACAGCAGGAACTTCTACATATTCTTAGTGTCCACAACAATGCCTGCTAGATAGTAGATGCTCAATTATATCGTGATTTAAATGGGGAAAAAACTATTATAATCCCTTAATTACTGAATATTTGATTTTATGTGCTTTTCAGAATACCATGGAGTGACCTTTTTTTCCCTTCCCAGTTAAGGGACCATTTTTCACAAGAGCAAAGAAGAAACAAACCTTGATACCACAATGCTCACCCTCCGAGTCCCAGCACAGGGCCTCCAGTTTGGTCATGTAAAGAAGTGAAATGTAGGCAGTCATCACCAAAAACAGTGAGTAAACCAATTAGTTGTTAATTCAAAAAAATAGTGGAATGCTAAATTTAAAAGAGCAGTGCACAAAATAGTTTATATAGTCACAGGTTTAATTATGTTTAAAAACAGACATTTGAAAATAATAAAGGTAGAAAATGCGTTTAAGTTGATTCTTCAGTAAAAATATTAATTTTTTAAAAACTTGAAGTATATTTTAATACTCACTGTAAAATGAAAGTACAGTTCTAAACTTCTTGGAGGATCCATAAGTTATTTAAAATATTAACATGAAATGGGAAGTTGGGCAGGATTGAGTAGAAAATAAAAATGAGAGATTAAAATACTTAATCACACACATGTCCACAGATGCAGGAGAGAGAGAGACCTTAGTTACTGTCACAAATTTCTACTGTTACACAAGTGGGAGCTGCTGACCATCCGGCATGGCTGAGTCATAAACGCCTGATTCATATAGGTGTCAGCGACACTGCACTCAAGAGTCACAGGAATAGACTTATTCTGGACTCTTACAGGTCCAGTTCTTATTTGTGAAGGGCTTGCCATTCAATTTACTCTGTAATCGCCTTGTAATTTTATCTTTGAACCCACGCTCCTAAAATATTAGTCAGCTTTTAACAAGTCAAAATCTTTTAGTCTTAATACTACTAATTCTTATTTCAATATGAAATGAGACATAACAAACACAATCTGTAGCCTACCCTCCAAATAACAAGGTCTCCATTTAATTTGTACCCATTATATCCATGATCCTCTCCATTAATCCTAAATTCTTGGCAAATTAAAATACACTTCCCTTGCTCCAAACTGTTCCCTCCTCCAGAAACCACCACCCTTTCTAATTCCAGTGCTGACTCATCAGGATGCTACAGCATCTCTGACACCTGGTTTCCCTCCACCTCCTCCACTCTACCTCATCCTGTGAAATCCCGTAGCTTGTGTATCTTTTGCCCTTGCACTCAGTCCTGGATTACAGGTATGCATGTATATATTTGGATAATGTCCTTATTATGTTGTAGATAACTTGAATGTGGGACCAAGTTTAAGGATGCTGTAAATGATAGCCATGCTTTCAAAAGAGTCTAGAAAAAACTGGTTTATAGAGTTAGAATGGAATAAGCCCAAAACCCTTATCTGAACACTCATTTGGTCCATCAAAAAACCTTTCTAAGCTCATCCTAGAGTATACCCACTTCTATACCCTTGACTCACCAGCCTCCCTGCCCCAGCAGACACTGCTAAATGGTGGTCAGGACACCTCCTCCAGGCTCAGAATCCTTATGGAGACACTGTTCCAAGCACGATGGTCAGAGTTCCTCTGCAAGTATTATAGAAGGACTGACTTGTCCCAAGGCCATTTTCTATACTGAATCAAAGTCTGGCTTCTGGTTTCTTCTTTCCACTGGATTTAATGAATAACCCACAAGGGATCGAAATCCTTTTGTCATGTGCCCAGTCTTCCAGATTTCAAAGACTACTTTCATAATTTGTTCCCTACATAGAAATCTAACTTCTTTGGGGTCCTCTTTACGGACTACAAAATAAAAAATTCAGACTTAAGCACAGGGTTTGAAAAGCCGTATTGTACCTGACTGAGCTCCCTCAGTCTAGGGAAGGCCTCCACTCTCCATGGACTCAACAGACCCCCCACCTTCACCCCAGTTGAGTGAAGTCTGACAAGTTACTTAAGCTAAGCTTCTGTTTTCTTGTCCATAAAGTGGAAATAACCCCATCTCAGAGGACTGTTGTGAGAATTAAACGAGATGCTGAATTCTGAACTTCCGTTACTGCCAACAAAATTCATTTATTGTCCTGTTCACACTGGGTCAGGGCCAACTAAAACTCTCCATAGGTTATGGTGAGGTTAGGAGCTAACACATGTGAGACGTGCTGTACAGCACAGAGCAGACTGTCTCAAAAATTTCTGACTGGGGTCCTAATTCAGGTCTGCAGATTTCTGCTGAAAAATTGAGGAGAATAAAGTCATACATAACTTGATGTTCATGATGCTGCTGCTGGGCTACCTGCATTTTCAAGGGGACTGGGAAACATACACAACTGGCCTCTTGAATTAATATGTCTAGTATACTGTTTATAGTATGAATTAATTAGGATATCCTGTGCTGGGAACTTCTCAGAAAGAACACACTTACTTTGGGGTTTTTAAGATATTATTTGAGAGAAAGAGAGAGTACACATGAGTGCACTTGAGTGGGGGGGGAGGGGCAGAAGGAGAAGAAGAGAGAAAGCTTCAAGCAGACTCCCTGCTGAGCACAGAGCCCAACATGGGGCTCAATCTCAGGACCCTGAGCCAAAATCAAGAGTTGGATGCTCAACCAACTGAGCCACTTAGGTGCCCCACCTTTTTTTGTTATGTATGGTAGAACACACATAACATAGTTTATCGGTGGCAACATTTAGTACATTCACAATGTTGTACAATTGTTACCACTAGCCAGTTCAAAGGCATTTCATTCCTGAAAAGGAGATGCTGTACCCAATAGCAGTCATCCAACCCTCCCTCAGCCTCCAGCAACCACCAATCCACTGTCTGTCTCTCATCGATTTGCTGACCCTGGAAATTTCATATAAATGAAACCTTGTAATATACATGGCCTTATCTGGCTTTTCTCACTTAGCATGTTTTCAGGGTTCACCCACATTGTAGCATGTGTCAGCACTTCATTCTCTTTAATGACTAGATAATATTCCATTATAAGGATATCCTAACATTTTGTTTATACATTCATCAGCTGTTCAACATTTGGGTTGTTTCCACCTTTGGGCTATTGTGAATAGTGCTGCTAAGATTCTGTGCAGGCATGTTTCATTTTTTTAGATACCTAAGGAATGGAATTACTGGCTCACACAGTAACTCTGTGTTAAATTTTTGAGGAACTGACAGGATCTCTTCCACCACAGGTTCTTCATTTTACATTCCCACCAGCAATGTACAAGGGTTCCAAATCCTCTATATCTTTGTCAACACTTGTTATTGTCTTTTAAATTATACCCAGTCTATTGGGTATGAAGTGGTAGGTCACTGAGGTTATGACTTGCATTTCCCTAATAGCTAATAATGCTGAATATCTTTTCATGTGCTTGATGGCATTTTTACTTTTTTTTTTTTTTTTTTTTAAGATTTTATTTATTTATTCATGAAAGAGAGAGAGAGGCAGAGACACAGGCAGAGGGAGAAGCAGGCTCCATGCAGTGAGCCCGACACGGGATTCGATCCTGGGTCTCTAGGATCATGCCCTGGGCTGAAGGCAGGCACTCAACCACTGAGCCACCCAGGAATCCTGGCATTTTTACTCTAAATCATTTTGTCAAGTTGTTTGGAACAGGAAAGAGTACCTAAGGAAGTACATCTATTCCCAAATGGCTGATGATCAAAAACGGTCAGAACTCCACTTGTACTAACAAAGAACCTACTCAAAACCCCACATCATGGCTGTCACTTGCCACCCTGGCATCTGAGTCTGCTTTGGCATATGTGTCTAGCACAATCAAGCCAAGCCCCTCCCACATCATGATTCTAACTACACCTATCTTTGGCATATCCGTCTCCCTTTTATTTACTTATCCTCCCCCCTTCCTCAACCTCTTCCAAGGGCCACACCCTTTCTGCTATTTCCTATGCATCTGACCAGAGATACTTTTTTCTTCCTTCCCTTCCTCTATTTGTGTATTAGACCTTAGTTTGTTTCTGACACATAACTTCAGGTCTAGCACAGTGCCATGAACAAAGTAAGACATCTTCCAGCATTTGTAAGAGAATACGAATAGCTCCCATCAAAGATGATGGTGGTGGTGGTGAAGCAGAGCCCCATGGGTCTCCTGAGCCACTGCCCCTTACTATGACCTGTGCAGATGCTGTGGCCCCCTGACCAGTTGTTCTTTGGCTATGGCTGAGAGCATGAGAATAAGGACTCCTATATTCTCTCCAACATGATTGATAGTACACAGGATATCCTTTAAGATGACGACGACCAATTTGAATCAATTGTGAAAATTGGGTTTAAGCAAAATAATTTTCACATACTTCAAAATTCAAAAAATTAAGAGAATAGATAAGCATAATAAAGTTATGAAAAACAGGCAATGATGTTTCAGATTTACATTCAGGATGTGCCCACTATGCAATCAGGAAGCATTAAATGTTAAACTAATTTTGACAACTTAGCTTTTACACCTCTAGTTTTTACTAATTATAGTACTTCATTTGCACATATAGTTACTTCAAAGCTAAGAAAAAGAATGCTTTTCTTGTAATAATTTCTTTAAAGTACAATTTATAGAACCTCCTCTTGGACGTTTTAGGAATTTATACAGAAATCAATATTTTAATGATATGGGGACTTAAACAGTAGGTGTGTATGTAGATATTTTATATATTACTTATAAATTATAAGATGATCTATCTTTATAATTACTATAGCTAAGATCTTTCTTGTTCCCAAAGGGACAAAGACGTGTTGAGTATCTGTCACTTCAAAATCCAAATGACAAAAGTCACTTGCAAAGTCCAAAGGCATCTGTCACGTGTACAATTCCAGGACAAAAAATCTTTTTTCCAAACCCAAACTGAAATTAAACAATAAAAACAACAAATGGTCATGTTATAAATGCTCTGAAGTACAAAATAGAAAATCCTGATAATATCCAATGAAAACACAAAATGCAGACTCATACATATTGGTTTCAGACTACATGATGGTTCACTATTTAACACAATCTTTTAAAACTGTAACAAGCAGGATAGGATAATCTTCACTGCCATAAAATAAAGCAAGTCAGAAAAAGTACACCTTTCTGATATATATAGAAAATTAAATCACATAGCTGTCAGACTGCTGGGGATCAAATTAGCTACCCATTAGCCAACTGGGTGACCTTGGCAAGTTACTCATTCTCTTCGAACCCCAGTGTCTCCATCTATAAAATGGAAATAATTATAATAATACATACTTCAGAGGGCTATCATGAGTACGGAAGTATTTGTAATGTGCTTAACAGCACCTGGGATACAGCAGGTACAAGGTTAAGCAAATAAAATAAATTCTCTATTGTTTCCTATTTTTGTGGTAAGGATTTTAATCTCTTTAAAGTGAGCCTAAACTGCAACTAAAAGATGAGGGATTTTAGTCACTAACAACTGCTTTTTGGGGGCGCCTGGGTGTCTTAGTTGGTCAAGCATCTGACCCTTGGTTTCCGCTCAGGTCATGGTCTCATGGTTGTAGGATCAAGGCCCACATAGGATCCCCCACTCAATGGGGAGTCTGCTTCCCCTGTCCCTCTCCCTCTGCCCCTCCCCCTGCTCATTGTCTCTCAAAAAATTAAACAAAAATCTTTTTTTTTTTTTTCCCAAAAATCTTAAAAGAAAAATAACTGCTTTGGCTCAACTTAGTGCTCTCATCAATTCTTTGTATATTCATAACATTTCTTTGAAGAAATTTCAGATACTTTTTTCTGCTCTTATTTTTAAGACCAAAGACTGATTTTGAGTATCAGGACAAAACTATAACAAATGTATTTCTTAAAGATGCGTAACCTAAGAAAATAAAAATATAGATTGCATAACCTATAAACATTCTATCAGTAACAAAAGAAAATCTATGATTTTGTAGGTTTTCTGGTGATAAGGAGATAAAATCGTCTGTTTTGTGCACAATTTAAGAAACTGGGGCAAACAAATTAATAAATGATTCAAAGTAATAGCTAACTAAAAAAAAAATAATAGCTAACTAAACAGGAACAAAAGTCTAAATTTATGTAACGTTGAGCTGTAAGATCCTCAAAGCAAATCTGTAAACTCCCCAAAGTAAGTCTCCTGTTATTTGAGAAATAAATGAGAATGAGCTTTATTTTTCCATGCTTTAAAAATGAAAAAGCTGGGGATCCCTGGGCGGCTCAGCGGTTTGGTGCCTGCCTTTGGCCCAGGACGTGATCCTGGAGTCCCGGGATCGAGTCCCGTGTCAGGCTCCCGGCATGGAGCCTGCTTCTCCCTCCTCCTGTGTCTCTGCCTCTCTCTCTCTATGTCTATCATAAGATAAATAAATCAATCTTAAAAAAAAAAAAAAGAAAAAGCTATTTCATACTTTTTTAAATATTTTGCCAAATTTTTTTCCTCTGACCATGTTTTCCCTTTCTACTTTTTTCAATATTTTCTAAGTTTTTAAAAACAAACATTGTTTGATTTAGAGACAAAACTGAAAGTTTTATACATATTTCAGTTTCTTCTCTTATTTTTATTTTTATTTTTTTTATTTTTTATTTTTTTTTAAAGATTTTATTTATTTATTCATGATAGTCACAGAGAGAGAGAGAGAGGCAGAGACACAGGCAGAGGGAGAAGCAGGCTCCATGCACCGGGAGCCCGACGTGGGATTCGATCCCGGGTCTCCAGGATCGCGCCCTGGGCCAAAGGCAGGCGCCAAACCGCTGCGCCACCCAGGGATCCCAGCTACCTAGTTTTTTTTTTTAGTTTTTTTAGTTTCTTCTCTTAAACGAGTACTGTTCCTGAGGTGAACTGTGTACACATGATAAAGATTTGTGCATGCACTGCAACCACACATTCTGACAATGAATTCTTTATGGGACTTATTATTTAACAATTAACATAGATTAAAATATTTTACCTACCAATCCTGACTACAGAGCTCTGGTTTCTGGCTTTGTTAGTTCCTCCCAATAAGGCAAAGTGGTTGTGCTCTTTGTGCTCTAAGCACATGTACTGCTGTGGTTGTTAATGTCTGTTAAACCTACACATTTAGCAGGTGATAAGGAATCACTTTTTCTTTGGAAAAAAGATATCAAATCCCTCACACAATCATTCAGTCTTCACATGTAATCAACTGTATGGTATTAAAAGTCTTCCATCTATCTTCAGGGTAAGGTCTTGTAAAGGGACAGGTTGTAAATAGTTTAAGCCCTTGTGGGAAACTTCTCTGTTGTAACCACTCAACTCTGCCACAGAAGCCTGAAAGCAGCCACAGAGGATACGTGAGAAAGCAGGTGTGGCCAGGTTCCAGTAAAATAATATTTACGATTAGGTGCTGGCCAGCCCTCTGGCTCCAGTTTGCTCACCTCTGCAGTTAAGGTACAACTAAGAAAAGGTGATACTTGAGCAAAATGAACTTGAAAGAGACTTCAAAATATATACTAATTCTTATTATAATCTTCAAATGATTTAGAGTATTTAGCATAAAAATGACTAAAATTTGGTAGTTCTCTTAAATTAATATTTTACCTTAAATTACAGTTGAAAAAAAGCAATGACACATCTTCTAAGTATTCTCTACAATAGGAGAACAGAGTCTATTAATACAGAGTCTTTCAATCTCCATAGAAAATGACCAGGATACGACTTTTTTGGGGGAAGGATATATATCTGGCAGATTTACAGAAAATTAAAAATTTGAAGACAGGGACGCCTGGGTGGCTCAGCAGTTGAGCAGCTGCCTTTGGCTAAGGGCGTGATCCCATAGTCCCAGGATTGAGTCCCACATCGGGCTCCCTGCATGGAGCTCTGCCTCTGTCTCTGCCTCTGTGTGTCTCATGAATAAATAAAATCTTTAAAAAAAAAATGTCTTCTATGTATAAAACAAAATTTGAAGACAAATGATGAGAGATTCCTAACTCTGGGAAACAAAGGGTTGCAGAAGGGAGGAGTGTGGAGGGATGGAGGGCACTTGATGGGATGAGGACTGGGTGTTATATACTATGTTGGCAAATTGAATTTAAATTTTAAAAAAAGGAAAAAGAAAATAAACTGGTATTATTTGTCAAGTATCAGAGAGTTAGAATAACTTAAATTTTGGATATTTACATTAAAATATTTTCCATGAAGTCTGAGTCATCTCACCCTGCAAAACATGCACAAATACCTCTGCTCATATAGATAAAACAGAAAATCGGCATTTCTGCTGCTTTGTAAATTCTAAATATTTTACAAGAATTTTATCAAATGGTAAGTCATATTACATCAGCGATTCCTATTTTCTAAGAAGTAAACTGTATTATTTAAATACATTTAAATGACAGAAGTCCCATCATTGCTTGGCATTTCTCCTGTTCACTTCTTGGTGACTTCCAGTGGCAACAAAACTTTTATACACTCCCCTTAGGTGTTACCTAACATAAGGAGGGAACTATAAGATAATAAAGCTCTTATACAGAGTATCCTCTATGAATGAGAATCAAGAGGCACAATAATAGCATCAGAACTTCAATGCAACTACTGCATAGATAATAAAAGGAATCAAAATGTAAAAACAAAACCCAAATTAGAAGTTAATTTGCAAAATCAACAAAAAGACAACTCAATTAAAAATGGGCAAAGGATCTGAATAGACATTTCTCCAAAGACGACACTCCAAAGAATGTGAGAAGATGATTAGCATCCTTATTCACTAGGGAAATGTCAATCAAAACCCAAATGAGATAGTACTCCATACTCCCTAGGATGGCTATTATCAAAAAGACAGCAGATGTTAACAAGGATGTAGAGAAACTGGACCCTCACACTGCTTGTGGGAATGTAAAACAGTGCATTCATTTTGAAAAACAGATTGGTGTCTCCTCAAAAGGTTAAATGTAGACTTACTGTAAGAGCCAGGCATTGCACTCCGAAGTGTACACCTAAAACTTGTACATCAATGTTCATAGCAGCATTATTTATAATAGTTAAAAGATAGAAACAACCCAGGTACCTATCAACTGATAAATGGATAAATAAAATGTGGTACACCTATACAATATTATCCATCCATAAAAAGAAAGGAAGTACTCATACATGCTACAGCGTGAATGAATCCTGAAATCATTATACTAAGTTAAAGAAACTAGTCACAAGGGATGGCTGGGTGGCTCAGACCTTGGGTGTCTGCCTTCAGCTCAGGGTGTGATGCCGGAGTTCCAGGATCAGGCCCCACATCGGGCTCTCTGCAGGGAGTCTGCTTCTCCCTCTGCCTAGGTCTCTGCCTCTCTCTGTGTGTCTCTCATGAATAAATAAAATCTTAAAAACTGTGTATACCTTAAATGTGTGAATTGTACTGTATGTAGTTATATCTCAAAGCTGCTATGACAAAAATCAATCTGCAGATTTCAAAAGAGCTAAATACAATTTAATAGTGATGGAAAATAGTCACTGAAATTGAAAACAATGGAATCAATTAGAAAATAAAAATTTTAAAATACCATTTACAATAGAGGACAAAAACCACCACAAATAAGAATGCATATATAAAAATGTGCAAGATTCCTTCAATTAAAAACACAAAATAGTGCTGAGAGAAATAAAGGTAGTCCTAAATAAATTTTTAAAAAGTGCCATCTTCAGGGTGCCTGGGTGGCTCAGCAGTTGAGCATCTGCCTTTGACTCGACGTGATCCCGGAGTCCTGGGATCAAGTTCCCCATTCAGCTTCCTGGATGGACTCCGCCTGTATCTCTGCCTCTCTGTCTCTGTCTCTCATGAATGAAAAATAAAATCTTAAAAAAAAAAGTGTCATCTTCATGAATTAAAAGACACGGTATTGTTAAGATGTCAATTCTTCCTAAATCTACTTACAGAGTCAATCTGTAGTACAAATCCTAGGAGATGTTTTAGTGGAAACTGACAAGCTGATTCTAAAATATATATAAACACAAAAGTCCTATAATAGCCAAGGCAATCTTGAGTAAAAGGGTCTACTTGTTCTACTTGATGTCTACTACTAGGTATCAGGGTACATTAGGAAGTCACAGTGATTAAGACAGTGTGGCACACAGACAGCAAAGTGCAGTAGTTGTGTTGCTTCCTTGTTTTCCAGTGATAAATCCATGTGACATGTTACAAAAATGGATAATTAAAAGAGAAAGTGCAGCAAAGAAATGAATAGTAACAAGAGTAAACAGAGTTGAAGTAGCAGCTGCCTATGAAAATGTTGACACTGTGGCCAGTTCAGGAGACTGGAAGTGCAGCCACAAGAACTTAGTGAAGCCCAAACTTATCAACACAATGAGCAAAATGGTTATGACAAAAAGAATGGAGATATTTTAGAAAAAGTCAAATCAAAGAAAACTTAACATTAAAAGAACTATTGGGAATACCTCGTCCCACTGAAATCACAAAAGATAAAATGCTAGAAGCTGATGCAAGCTTAGGAAAGAGCATGACAATCTGCAAAAGCATACAGAAGAGGCCAATTCTGTATTCTGAGTTACAGGAGGAGACAAATGCCACTGAACTAAGTTTCTTACAAATAAAGAAAAATGCTTATAAATCAGTGCTTCTAATACTTTAAGTTACTATGTACTAAATAGTTTTACTATTTTTTTTCATTTCCCTATACATTTATAACTGAGAATAAGAGAATTTTTAGTGTTTTTTGACAAACATTTTCAAAGGTCATGGGGCAATCCTAATTTTCCCCATTGATTATTAAGATGGCTTTCAATAGTTTTAACTTGCATGGTCATTTTTATGGTCCTGCAACGCCACCTAAAATGAGGTCTGGGGATGCCTAGGTTGCTCAGTGGTTGAGCATCTGCCTTTGGCTCAGGGTGTGATCCCAGATTCCTGGGATGGAGTTTCACATCGGGCTCCTTGCATACAGCCTGTTTCTCCTCCCTCTGCCTCTCTTTCTGTGTCTCTCATGAATGAATAAATAAAATCTTTAAAAAAATAAAATAAAATCAGGCCTGTATGTAAAATTAATGAAATGTATTATTTCAGAAATTAGAAAAAGGGTAACAGTAATTCTAAAGATAATGGAAAGAAAATAGAGGTAAGAGTAGAGATTCATGAAATAGAAAACAAAATACAATGGAAAGAACTGAAAAACTGGTTCATGAATAATCAGGAATAATCAAGTAAAATGTATAGCCTTACAAACTTACATCACCTACTCTACAGAAAAGAATAATGTCAATAAAAAAAAAAAAAAAAAAAAAAAAAACCTGTACTCTGGGTGCGCCCAGGTGGCTCAGTGGTTGAGAGTCTGCCTTCGGCTCAGGTAGTGATCCTGAGCTCCTGGGATCAAGTCCCTCATTGGACTCCCTGCATGGAGCCTGCTTCTCCTTCTGCCTGTGTCTCTGCCTCTCTCTGTGTGTCTCTCAAGAATAAATGAATAAAAAAAAATCTTTAAAAAGAAAAAAAAAACTGTACTGTTTTTGTGTTCTCAAATATTTGTGCATATGAAGTAGCAACAGAGAGGCATCTTTCTAGTCTTTGAAACTTTTTTTTTCTTAAAGATTTTATTTATTCATTCATGAAAGACATACATAGAGAGGCAGAGACATTGGCAGAGGGAGAAGCAGGCTCCATGCAGGAAGCCTGATGTGGGACTCAATCCTGGGACTCCAGGATCATGCCCTGAGCCAAAGGCAGACGCTCAACCGCTGAGCCACCCAGGTGTCCCTAGTCTTTGAAACTTTAAAATCCACAAGGCACATTATCTCATTTCATCTTCAAACAACCCAGAAGGTATTGCCGACATCCCTTTAGGCACGCCAACCTACTCACAGACACTAAGTGTTGCCCAAAGTCACACAAGTTGATAAGAGCAAAATAACAACATAAACTTTACAAGCATCTCTTAGGTGTTGGGCAGCATGCTACCTGACAGGGTCTCAAGGGAAAATAAAATTTAGCCTGGTGTCCTTGTCCTATGTCACAGGATATTACCTGACCTTCAGTTGGGGTTGGGGGGAAGCTCTATGACCCACGTAGCACCCAACACCACCTACCATACTCTCTAGGGGTCACCAACTCTTATAACCCTTGTTCTGTCTTGCTTGGATGCAGAGTACATAGCCAAGGACACAGGACTCAATGTGGTTGCTCATGGAGGTTCTCTTTTCCCTCCATGCAGGAAGTGACCACCAAGTTTACCCTCAGAGCCTATTAGCCACATCAAGGAAACAGTGGGTTACTGCCCACACTGCAGATAATGCAGGGAAAATTTATCTCTGAAGATCTTGAGGATGAGACATGACACAGAGGAGGCACTTAATGAAATTTGAGTTTTTGTATGAAGCATAGCAGTACAAGTGCAAAAGTCAAGCAATACTTGTAAGAGCCATATACACTATCCATATAATATATATATGTTAACTTCTCTGTAATCTCCATCCTTCCTAACCCCAATATAATACCTGGCATATATGGTCAGCACTCTGGTGAAACCACTATTTTCAAGGGGACTGGTGACCTCTAATCACCACAACTGCCGGCCTCTCCACAGTCTTTGGCCAATGACACTCTGCTTCCTGCTCATCTCCCTCTTGGAAAGGTCCTCATTAGGGAGTTCCCATCTCCCTCTTCAATGGCCCTTTCTTGGCTAGCTCTTTCCTTTTCCCTTTGCCTCAGTGAAGTATAGTGGAGAGATGAAAAACTCAGATTCTAAGGTTGAACCACCTATTATCAACTGTGTGATTTAGGGCACACCCTTCCCTCCCAGGTCTTACCTATAAATCAGAGATAGTGAAAGTGCCTACACCCAACTCATAGGGCCATTGAGTCAATGAGATGAAATAACACCCATCAGGTGCTTCACCCTGTGCCTGGAAGAGCCAGGACTCATTGTTTGCTGTAAGGCATCCTGTATAGGAGCATCCTCATGCGAAGAAAAGACCAGAAAAGAATACAGTGGTGACACAGTGGTTGTGTTACAGTGGTAAAATTATAGGGGATTTTCTCTAGTCCCCCAGTTTTCAAATATGAGGCCATGAGGTCACACCAACACATGGGCAGAGAGGAAGAAGAGAAAAGGAAAGAAAGGAGAGAAGCAGAGACTGAGAAAATGCACCTCAGAGTTCATGATTACAAGACACTCAAAGGCTGAAAAGGAAAACAAAAGGGCAATAAAACAGCAACTACCCCCAAATCCCTAACTCCTCCTCTGTGCTTGGAGTCCCTTCCCAAATAGGAATAGACCACAAAGGATAGGTATGGTTTTCAGGAGAAAAAGCAAGTGTCCAGAAGAAGCAATAATCATAACATCTGAAGTATACATGTTACTGAGACCACACACCCCAACGTGGGAGAAAAACATAATCCCACTCAGAGATACACACAGAATGCCAGAAGCACTATGCAGTCTGAGACACAGCAAAGTGAGGACATTTGTGTAAGTCCTTTCATTTCATTGAAAGTTGCTGAAACAAGACTTCTGGTACCAGAACTGCCTGATGTGGTAGCTTCATCAGGTGTCCTAACAGCTATGCCCTCTCCCTCTCAGATGGATTCCTTGGTTAACCATACTGGGGAAAGCTCTCTGGCTTCAGGGTCATGGGACATAAGAGGATGCATGTGCTAGGGTGGATGGGGAAAGGTTTCCTCCATTGTAAAGGGCACAACTGAGAAGAAATTCCCCTTCCTGCTTTTTGGATACAAAGGGAGGAGAAAGGATATGATGCCTAAGACTAGCAATGGCAGGCGTCTTGGTACCATGAGGAGTAGGGCTTAAGGATGAGAAGAGAGAGAGAAGGAACCTGAGTTCTTACTAATGATTACCCAACCAGGAGCCTGCTACTCCAGGCTTTCTTATGTGGGATAATGAGCATCTTTAATGGTTAAGGCACTAGTAATTGGGTATTTGTTACTTTTAGGCAAAAGCATCTTAAAGTTATTCATACAGCATTTGGTGAGCTGATATGTTAAGAGGAATATATAAATGGAAACACCCATAGCCAGGAATCAGAAATGGCAGGGCTACAGCTCTGTCTTAATAGATGCCAATCCAAATGACAAGTAAAAAATAAAAGGCTAATCAATTTTCTCCTCTGGCTTTTAGCTCCTTCTCTCCCTCCCCCACCTCCAAAGTAAGAAGAGAGACTGAAATGTTCAGTTTTGCCACTCTAATTAACACTGATAATGCATTTGGCCAGGTAAAAATTTCAGGTAAAAAAAGACTATATATAAAGTTCTCCTACAGCAACATTAAAAAATAGGAGTTCAACATTAAAATGAAAACTACTCTTGTAATCTGTTTTAGAAATCATAAGAATTCTTCAACATCCCTTTCACTTCCTTCCTGAGGAAAATTTTTAAATTGAAACTTTTAGAACTATAGGATTTGTTGGGAGTAGTGGAGACACAAAGGTTTTTCAGAGATAATAATACTCTAAAGGAATGAAAACTTTGAAATGATTCAAGATCTTTACATATGAAAGGACCCTTCAGTTTTATTAGATACTATCATAACAAAGTTATGAATACCAACACCCAAAGTCAGTAATTAGACAATAAAACCTTCTTGAAAAATGAAAAATATAGAACCTACCATAGGTCTCTTTTTTCTATGAATCATTCATTACTCTTTCATACAGGGAATTTAAACAGGAGTATTTTAGCCTATACTTTAAACAAAATAAAAAAAAGCAGGCACATGAAAACAATTTAAACATTAAGGCTCTGAAAGCAACGCTTGCTAGGGTGGCACTTTGTTGTGAAATTGCTGCAAATGAGCAGAAAATTACTAACTATATGACATGGTGAATATAAGCAAAAAGACAACTTGAAACAAAAACAAAACACAGAAGTTATTTCCATTCCCTCTAAATAAAACGCATGTCCACATGAAAGAAATTTTGCCACTGCAACATATTTTCCTCATTGAAACTGAAGTTTTTGGCCTATGTTTGTAACAACACAGTTGCTGTGGAAATAGCTGATTCAATGTTATGAACTCATAGCTGCTTAAAGTAAGGTGTGGAACAGAAATCTTATTTAAATAGTGGCAAGAACGATAAAACATTAAAAAGGCAAACTGAATAATGGTGGATCAGAGCACTGTATGGTTTAATGCAAGGGTCATATATTTTCCCGTGGCGCCTGACACAAATAGGATGTTTCTTTTTAATTTAATCCTATTTTTGGCAACCTCTAATCATCTTCATCATCCTAGTAAGTTTTACTATCTCTTTCTGTGTACACAATCCAGTGTGTATTTTTTTTAAGCTGACTCTGCTGAGGACAGAGTTTCTATTTTTTTTTTTTTAATTTTTATTTATTTATGATAGTCACAGAGAGAGAGAGAGGCGCAGAGACACAGGCAGAGGGAGAAGCAGGCTCCATGCACCGGGAGCCCGATGTGGGATTCGATCCCGGGTCTCCAGGATCGCGCCCTGGGCCAAACCGCTGCGCCACCCAGGGATCCCGAGGACAGAGTTTCTAGAGTCCATACCTTGCCAGAACATACACAAGTGATGGCACCAACAGAACACAAGTCACAGCTTTGAAAAATTTCTGCATGTACCTCATTCTATTAAATAGAGCAGTACAGACTTAGTCATCACACATCACTTCAGGCTTAGGTTTCAAGACTCTTTACAAACTCTTCAAGAACCAAAGTCGTCAAAAAATATTCCTGAGTGCACAGTTCCACTTCACATCCTGCAGCCCAGCCCCCAACCCCAGCACTGTTACCACACCTTGAATTTGTTTCTCCACTTTTAAGGGTCAGGTAAGAGTTCTCCAAGCAATCTTGAACACCCTTAAGACACTTTACAGAAATGATGTGAATTATTTGATTCCTAAATGTTTGTTTATACACACCTCTTCTCAGCTTCCCTTTTTGCTTTTTAATTGGAGACACACTTTTCTTTAAATACACCCACTTCACCAATATTTTCTTCTGCTATGCTGAACATTTCAAATTATGACAAATACTTTAAAGCCAGAAATCTTACCCTTTGTAAAAAGAAAAACATTTTAATTTAAAACAAAACATATTCATTCTTTATTCAAGATTTTAAAATGATGGTTATGTGTGGGGTTATTAGAAAAGGAAAAACAGTGACTTTTCCACCCATAGGAGAGGGCGCAGTGAATGGACTCTGTAAACAGAAACCCAGATTCCCTCTGCAACTAGTGCTGCTGAGGGCGTGGCTGCCCTCCGCATGTGCACAGGAGATCAATTCATACCAGCAAAACCGGAAAAATCACAACTGAGAGCAACTGTGGAAGCAGTGAGAGCCAAGAGCAGGACGTAAAGGAGTCTGACTTTCTGCTAGGTGAGTCACAGGAAACACTCCTGCCAGAGTCAGGAGGCCTGCCGTGCCCATCTCCTTCTGTTAAGAATGTAGGTCAAAGCTCCTGGGGCTTTATGCTCCAGGGATCCAAGGGGAAGAGCTCGGGCCCAAGTTTAGAGCCAGAAGCTCAATTCCTAGGGAGCAAGGAGGCCAGTCATTGGGCTTGGCCTGCCCTCTAACTAAGCCTCCACTTTCAACAGACCACAGCAAACTCAATCATTCCAGAAGTGAACACACTGGAATACTGGGCTAGTTCTTCTTATTACTCTGGATTTGAGCCACTTCATGTTTCTTTCAAGGGCTCACAAGAGGAAAGGCCCTGGAACCAGCTCAACTTGCGTTTGTATATAAAGGACAGTCAGCTCACCCAGTTCTGTTGACACGGGGGACCCGGTGGCAATCTCACCAATCTTGGCCACTCCATCGTAGTAGGCTTTTCCCGCAAGGATCATAGCTAGACAAGGAAGGTGACACACACAAGTCATCACTCAGACAAAGAAAAGAGGAAGTGCCATTGAGGTTTGCTTCCAAATATCCCTCAGTCCCTTCCAGGGCAGGAAGATTTGGGCTGTGCCGATGGTGGCTCTCAGAAGTCAGGGCTTTTGCTTAATTGCTGTGCCAAGGGGCAGTGGTCCCTTCACTGCTCTTCCAGAGGCCCTCACCTGGTGGAAAACCATATAGGATCCTTACCTTAGACTTTAGGAACATTCAACAGCAGGTACTGGAATCTAGAAAAGGCCCTGCCTTCAACATGATACCAGTTCCAGCGTGGATGTTTTCAATATCAAATCAGGGCTGGAAACACATCCACTCCAGCAAGAAATCTTTCCTCAGCTGGTTATTCTACAGCTATACAGGTCTACAACATTATTAGTTAAAAAAAATTGTATAGGGTGGCCCAGGAACCTGGTCTTTCAATGGAGTTTTTATTTTTTCTATTGAAAAAGGGTATTCTGAGCCTGTGGCTCAGAACAATATCCTTGCTGTTAGGGAAAAAAAAATCTATGAAATTTGAAATACATTATCATTACAAAAACACAACAGAATTACTGAAAAATAACTGAAGTTTCTATCCTCCCTCTACTATACCCTTTGGCAGAGACAAGGAAAACTTTTATTGCTATATAAACTGAATTCTAATCATCCTAAAAATACTACTTCTTTCAAATTGATTCTGAAGACTAAATTATAAGGTACAGAAATCTGTTTCTGATTTTTCTTTGGGGAAGGAAATTGGGGGCAGGACAGACTCGGGTTTGAACCTTTACTTTTAATGACATGACCTCCTTGGGCAATGTAGCTATCCTTTCTGAAGCAAAGGATGGTCATCTATAAAATGTCCTAATACTGTGAGCACAAGACAAATAAATGGAAGCTATTAATATGGATTCCTTCTTTCACTTTACAACAAGCTAAGTTTGAGGAGATTGACAATGTACAACAAGCAAGCTTTTCAACAAGACCTAGCCTACTTCGGGTGATTTTGAAGAAAATGTATTTCACTTGAAGACCAACTTTGAAGATTATAGAATTTTGGAGCTAAAAGAGCCCTTAGGAATCTCTAAGATTCCTTTCCTTTTACTGCAAAGAAAACTAGAGGCCATACCAACTGCTTTGCCCCAATTTTATAATGGATATTGTTTTAAAATGGTGAATTAAAAAAGGCATTTCAAGTATAAAAAATGAGGGAGGGTGTTACAGAACAAGTTATATACAAGTCCAGATGAAGATATTCCTGGCCAAAAAAGCAGTAGTTTCATGGCAAATTCATCGATGGTAGCATTTCTTGAAGAGTTAAAAAATTACAGAACTGACAGCTTTTACTATATATGCATACAAGTTTAAGAATGATTATGCTCTATTATAGGATTACTTCATAAGACTGAGAATAACCTTGAAGCATAATTGTAAAAAAGAACAGTAACAATTAGCATTTATGTGGACTTTCCAAGCCATTATTTAAGTTCATCTACCTAGAAATATGAAGACGTGGGTCAGTGGTGTTATCACCCTGTTTCATGAAGGAGAGCAGAGCAGAGATATGCTGGGACATGCCCAAGGTCATGGCAAATAAGAGGGAGTGCACACAACTCCAGCTAAGGTCACTTCCTCAGTTCTAACTTATGGTACTTTTCGAGTCTCTGGTCTCAGCCAGAACTAAAAAAAGAGAAGACTCCACTTAAAAACAAGGTTGGTAGCCAATAAACTATCAAGTTAATACATGCAATATTTTAATATGAAGATTTTAAATTGTAAGATACTGATAAAGCTGACAAGCAGATTGATGGGAGAATAGCATACAGTTTTATACAATATATAAACAAAATTTTTGGTCTACATTCACATGTTACATCAAAATTTTTCATTAACAAGAAAGAAAATTTTCATTAACATTTCTTATATTTAAAACTAACCTCAGAAAAAAAAAAATAAAATAAAACTAACCTCAGAATGGTAAAATATCCTTGCTTTTATGATAAAGTGGAATTAACTTTAAAAACTATAAAATTTGGGATGCCTGGGTGGCTCAGGGGTTGAGCATCTGCCTTTGGCTCAGGGCGTGATCCCAGGATCCGAGATTGAGTCTCACATTGGGCTCCCTATGGGGAGCCTGCTTTACCCTCTGCCTATGTCTCTGCCTCTCTCTCTGTGTGTCTCTCATGAATAAATACATCTTTAACAAAAATAAAAACTAATTTACCCAGAACTTCATAAAAAAAAATCAAATAATATTTTCATAATTTTGCTATCCCCCCCTTTGTGAATACATTGAGATTTTCTATAACTTTTTTTTTTTAAGATTTTATTTATTTATTCATGAGAGACACAGAGAGAGAGGCAGAAACACAGGCAGAGGGAGAAGCAGGCTCCATGCAGGGAGCCCGATGAGGGACCCGATCCTGGGACTCCAGGATCACGACCTGAGCTGAAGGGAGGCACTAAACCGCTGAGCCACCCAGGTGGCCCTCTATCACTTATTGTTTTAAGGACAAAGCATATTTGTTCTATTTTAGTGGCTGACCAATTCATCAATTTAATCTATATACTTCTACCAGATAATTTTCCCTTAAAATATGATTTCATCAGGTTACAGTTCTTCTCAAAAACTTTTAATGGCCTCCACTGCCCACAGTGTAAGTCAATACTCCAGAGTTCATGATAGATTTGTACAGCAATGGTCTTCAATAAACCACACTTTCCGGAATTCCCAAGCTTTGTAGTAGCCTATATATCAATGGGTGGCTTGGTCATCTGACTTGCTTTGGCCAATGGGGTACCAGCAAGCATAACTCCCACAGGGGTTTGCACTTTAGAACAGCCTACTATGCCCATGGGAGGGAGAGAGCCCAGTGCCCCTACTGACTGCAACTGTAGGATTGGGACCCTGGGGGATAGAGAACTGCATTGCCTTTACAGGACTTAAGAAATAATTAACTATTGTTATCTTAAGCCACCAAGTTTAGGGACACCTGATTATGTGACAATAGGTAACTGATGCTGCAAATGCATTAATAACCTGACCCTACTCCAGCTTGTATTTTACTATTTCCCAACAGCTTCCCACCCATGCCAATGTGGACCTCAAATCTTGGCTTGGATGTGGTCTATTCTGCCTGAAACCTACCATTTGTCACCTAGCACAGCTTCTACAAGTCCCCCTCCCTTCCCTGTCCCCCAACAACCTTGACTGCTCAAATTCCTGTGACATTGCTCGTCCCATGCTCTTTGTTAGCTGTACATGTTGTCCTGATTTATGACCTGAGTGTCGACTGCACATCTGGCATCCTCAACTATACTACAAACTCTTACCAAGGACTTCACAAATTCATCTCAATTTCTCAATGGCTTGAGTAAAAAACAGATGGCCTGCAAAAATACTGGAAATACTTTCAAAGTACAGAATAGTCCCCTTGAGGAGAAGCCTTGTTAGCAAGAGACTAAACTGCTGGAAGGTCCCTGAGTCACCTTATAAAACTCTGTTTCAGAGAGGCAGCAAGTGCTAGAAGGAAAAACAACAACAACAACAACAACAAAAAACCACTTGCAGGTCATGGTGATTTCCTTCACAGGGGCATCTAAGGCCATGACTTTGTGGCCTTATGACTAAGCAGTCATCAAGGGAGAATCAGTTGTGCAAGAATTCTAAAACAAATCTCCTTCCTGTTCTTTGAAGGAGTGAGGGCTTACCTGCAGAAGTCACTGACACTACTTGGGGGTGAGGGAGGATTTCCCGATGCTGAAAATCTCTGGTAAATAGCACAGAGATCAAGAAAGTAAATAAGCACTTTACTTTTCCATGACCGTGACAACTGGGCACCTGTCATACAGTCTAGCTACCACACTCCTTTCCTGGGGCATGCTTATGCTGAGGGTGTGTGAGGTCACAGTTTTCTTTTCAAAATCTCAAGAGGGAGCAGCCAAAGGTGCTGGCCATGGTGAAAGAGAAAAACAAAAGATACATACATAAAAGACACAAAACTTGATCTGAAGTCTTTTCTACTCATTACTTGGTGGTCTTTGTGAACCAGAGTAGAGGGTGAACTGGGGTCTGAATATTTTGGAGGTGATACTTGTTACACAGGAAGACTTGTTTTGCCCGTGTTAGAATCTGATGATTAGTAGCATCTCAAGTTTTTAAGGTAATCATTGATAACATTCACCTTTTATTAGGGAAATGCATGTCAGCTTCCTCAAATGAAACCTCCTGAAACTAGCATACAACTCTGGTTCACAAAGCCAATGCTTGAATTCATTTTACGGAAGCACTCATTTTGAAATGAGAATCTAAGTTCAACCTTTAATTTAGATGTTTTTCCATTCAGGCTAACTATTTGCTCATATCACTATCACAAGTTATACACCCAAAAGCAAAGAATTCTTCTATAGAAAGAGAACAATTCCTCTGTATCCGCAAGATACTAATATTTTTTTTTTTTTTTACTAACAAATATTTTAAGTATACATTTCATATGTGTTATTAGTTCATAAAGAAGTTGGTTTGCAAAGTAGAAAACATGTTTATGGCAAGATATAAAACACGGAGTCATAAAAAAACACTGAGTCATGCCAAAAAACTATGATTTGATCATTAAAATGCATCATGTATAACAGTCTATTACTCCATTAATTTTGTAAATTTAAGTTCAATTAATTGGGACGCCTCGGTGGCTCAGGGGTTGAGCATCTACCTTTGGCTCAGGGTGTGATCCCGGGGTTCTGGGATTGAGTCCAGCAACAGGCTCCCTATGGGGAGCCAGCTTCTCCCTCTGCCTATGTCTCTGTCTCTCTCATGAATAAATAAATAAAATATTAAAAAAAAAATTCAATTAATTACCATTTAATGTATTATTGGTTATGATTCCATTTATTCATCTCAAATATATTAATATCCTATCATTGCAAACTTCTACAATGAAATGTAAATAATTTCTACCAACTTAAAGATATTTTAAGAGTTCACTATTAAGCACTTCAAAATAATTAAGTAGAATATTTAATGAATGGTTTTTATAGGTGCACCATATTTATAAATTTAGAAAAGAGACTTACCATTAACAGCTTTTTCATAATTTTTTCCTAGGTTTATTAAATTTCGTAGCCCAGGATTGAACTGTTCCATAACATTCTGACAAATAAACAAAATAAACAAATTAATAAAATAAGCAAACAGTAGATCATCTTTAGATTTTGTCACTACATAGCCTGGGATATCTATGTATACTTGACGGTACAGTCCAGAAAGCCATGAATGTTTATTTTAAAATAATGAAGAACACATATGGTAAACAGCACAGAGCTGTACATGGAACAGGGTGCTTGCATCAGCAAGGCATATGTAATCCTGGAGGTCTTCCATTGCCCAAGGGCTGCCTAGAACCTACTGTAAATGGATCAAGTAGCAGACATGCACACCTACAAAGCATACCCCATGGGGGCTATGGGGCCCAGAAGCTGATACTCCCTTTGGGGTTTAAGTAGGTTAATGGTTGTCAGGCTAGTGTTAAAAACAGTTGCACGTGACCGGAACTTAATTACATGAGCAATATTTTCATTATCAACTGAACAGAAATTTCTAAGAGATCTTGTTTTTACTACACTTAGTTACCAGGAGAAGGTATAAGGGTGGGTATTGCTGATAGTTCTGGGATACAGTCCAGCCTGCAACCTTCCGTCTAGGTGGTCGCTGGCATTTTTTTCCCTAGTGATCAGTTTATTCATTAAGTATTTGTGGAGTAACATCAAGTGGTAGGTTCTATGCACACAGTAGTAGCTGGGAAGGCATGGTTTCCCTCTCATGGATTTCATGATGCCATATCTGTGCAAATGTCATGGTTTTCATTTCTAAAAGTATTACTCCTATAGCACTAGAAAGTCATCAACATAGAGACAAATGCTATGATAATTTAAGGCAATTGATTAGAATGTTGATCTAAACTTAAAATATCCTAAATCTGAAGTACAGATAACACATCATTCCTGTGGGGCTGTAACTTAACTTAGAACACATGGTGACTGAATGTATTTGTTTCACCTATGAATAATGAGCTTCACAATATTAATCATTCCAAATAGACTACTCAAATCTCCTTACGTCCTCTGTCAAAATGTGAACCCTGTTTGTAGAGGACCAGGCAATAAAAAGAATGAAAAATACACAACATTCAAAGGGGCAGATACTTGATACGCATGCTCTTCAGAATAAAAAGGTTCTCCTTTATAAATCAGTACAGAGAGAACATAATAACTTCTATCAAACAGTGATAAAGGCTTATCATGAAAAACAATGCCTGGCTCAACCTTTCTTCAAACCTGAACTTACTCCCATGAGCACTTTCAACTAAGCTGCTCTTCTTGTGTTTATCTACCATAGTTTTGGATAATATTCTTGATTTCTCAATTTTGGATAACTACTGGCTTTCTACTACAGTAAAAGAGGGCTCAATTCTTCATATCACCCCACTTGCCCTACCTCAATCTTTCCTATATAATTAAATGGCAATTTCCTGGTAAGTCAATAGTCAGGGTTTATTATGACTTTGTAAATATCGGTCACTACAATGCAAGGAATGTAATAAGGATTAGGTTTCCTTTCTTGGTACCTCTTTTCTTCTCCTGGGATTAACAATCATCCCATCCCCCTCCCCTCCAGCTTAGTTTTCCATGAATCTACCTTAAATTTTTCCACATGCTCCATCACATCTAGCAGAAATCTATCAGTATTATTTTTCAAATGCACAAAGTTGTCAACTAATCTTCCATTTTCCTCCAGAACTTCCTCCAAGGACTCTTCGTCCTCTTGCTCAGTCTGGCCTGACTGTCCCTGCCACGCTGTTACCCTTGCATGTCCCTTTCTGATCCCGTGTTAAAGGTCTCATTAACTGGACTCCACACCTTCCTCTTTCTTCATTTATTCCTATTTGCTGTAGATCATTCTCCAAGAACGACCTAAGAAATGATGCATAAGAGATGAAATTTGAGTCCCCATGTGTCTGAAATTATCTTTACCTTGACATTTGATTGATATTTTGCTGGGCTAAATATTACAGAGCTAAAGCGATTCTCCCTTAGAATTTTAAAGATATTGCTCCACTATTTTTAATAACCAGTTATGCTATTGAGAAGTCAGCTGTCAGCCGGGAGTCCGCTTCTCCCTCTATCCCTCCCCTCTGCTCACACATGCACACACTCTCTCAAATAAAATCTTTAAAGATATATAAGTATTAAAAAATAAAAGCAATAAATATAATAAAACAAAACAAAAAAGCATCCTGTTTTGTAAATGTAATATCGTCTCTAATCTGAATAAACTGAATATTTTTTATTTTCTTCCAGTTTCCCATATTATCTCCTGATTATTTCTTTTCATTGTTTAGTATCCATCTGTCTTTTGTGTTGGAGGTTTTCCTCAAACATCTGGTGATCCCTGTCAGCTTGTATTTAAGAGTAAAGCCCTAAAATGCTGGTTGGAAGCTTGTGTGTGTGGGTGTGTATACAGGGTAGTTGTTGATTAGCAGGCTTCATTCAAAATGACTTTTCAGAGTGACCTGACAAGTCAGCTATAGAGAAAATGGCCCTGTGACAGTAACCAGAGTCCACTGACTCTCTCTGGAGAAGTTTCTCATTTCCCATCAAGGGTAGGGGAAGAGGCAATCACCAGGTCGTCAGCTTTCCCCACCAGGAAGGGGACTGGGTTGGCAATTCCACAGTTTACTGGGCTGATTTTTACTGAATTCCCCTGCTCTCTACTCCAAGGTTTATTCCTTCCTGCTGGTGTTTTCACATGGAGAACTCCTCTGATTCAATATAGCCTAAGATTAAATCTCCAGTCTGCCAGGCAGGGGGAGCTGCTGGTAGTAGTGGTGGTTGGGGTAGGAAAGGGAACCGGGCAGTTTAACTTGTGTAACTCCTATACTACCCCTAGGTATGCCCTCCATCCCCACCTTCTGTGGGACTGCTCCTCAGCCTCTGGAGTTCTCTGGGGGTGAATGGTTCAGCTCTCATCAGTACTCCCATTGCAGACTCTTTATGTTTTCTTAAGGCAGCTACTACTCCTCTGTCCATTTTCTATTTTCCCCAAATTTTCTTAGGCCTTTGGCCAGCCTTTTACAATATGGATTTAGGAGGTTCCCCCCCTCTTTCCCTTTAAGTTCTCTTGCTATCACTTCAATGTATTCTTAGAAGAAAAAGAAAAGTCATGGTCAATCTGTTGTGCTTAACTGGAAGTCTATTCATCCTGTGTTATTAGAGCCAGTTATCTGTTTGAGCTGCATTCACAACCAGTAGCCATAAAGCTCCAAAACCAATGATGACTCCCCTATTAGTCTCTCTGCAAGACGGTAAGCCTCAATACCTGATGATCACAGGGATCTGTGGCCACAGCTGCTATTTCTATTATCTTTTCTCAGTTCCCTTGTTTTTAGGCTTATTTTGAAATCACTTAAAATTCACAAGAAGTTGTAAAAACTGCACAGAGTTCTCAGGTATGCTTCCCCCAATGCTAACTTATATAACCATAGTATATTATCAAAACCAGGAAATTGACACTGGTACAACACTTCTTAGCTAAACTATAGACTTTATTTGTATTCACCAATTTTTGTATCACTCATTTGGGAAAGGGGTGCACTGTTTCTATGAAATCTTACCACATGTATAGATTTGTATAATCATCATTACAGTGATAATACAGAATTGTTCCCGTAACATAATGATCTCCCTCCCTTGTGCTACCCCTTTATAGCCATACCCTCACCACCATTCCTGGCAACCACTGATCTCAATCACTGTAATTTTGTCATTGTGAGGATGTTATATATATTTTTTTTTTGTGAGGATGTTATATAAATGGAATCATATGTGACCTTTGACACTGACTTTTTCACTCAGCACAATGTCCTTAAGAACCATCCATATCAATGGATGTATCAATGTATCAATAATTTTTTCCCTTTTTTGACTAGTAGTATCCCTTAGTATGGATGTATCACAGTTCATACATTTGCCCACTGAACATTTGGGATGTTTATAGTCTCCAGCAATTGCAAATAAACCTGATATGGACAATCACACATATTTTGCGTGTGTATGTGTGTGTGTGTGTGTGTGAACATAAGTGTGCATATCTCCAGGATAAATATCTAAGAGTTCAGCTGCTGCGTCATATAGGTGTATGTTTAACTTTGTAAGAAACTGCCAAACTATTTTCCAGAGTGCCTGTGCCATTTTACATTACCATCAGCAATGTAGGAGATTTCATAATTTAAAAAATCTAAGAACTTCATTAGAAAATAATCACTTTTTAATAAAAAGATACTACTTTTCAAATATCATTAAAAATTCTTATAATAATCTTATGACACCAAGTCTGGATGTTGAGAACATAAGTTCTGATATAAAAGAAAAAACTTTTAAAAACATTTAGAATTCTCTTTTAAGATTTTATTTATTTATTCATGAGAGACAAAGAGAGAGAGGCAGAGACATAGGCAGAGGGAGAAGTAGGCTCCCCATGGGAAGCCCAATGTGGGACTCAATCCCAGGACACCAGGATCACGACCTGAGCCAAAGGCAGATGCTCAACCACTGAGCCACCCAGGTGCCCCCATGTTAAATTCTTGTAATAAAAAAAAATAAAAAAATAAAAATAAATTCTTATAATAATCTTATGAGGCCAAGTCTCAATGGGTAAGAATATAAGGAAAAAGATACAGAACTAACCCTGTCTACTAGCATATAAACAGTCATAAAAAGAAGCCCAGATCTATGTTCTTTAAGATTATTCTGAATTCAGCTTACCCAAATGAGGGAAAAATATAATTTGGTTTCTTGATAAAATTCTTGAAATGTTTACATGTTAGGTCTTATCTTAAAATATGAACAATGAATTAATGAGAACTTCCAAAATTAACACCAAGCATAAACCACTACCCAAATGATGCTACTGGGGAAAAACAGGTTAACTAATAAGACCTGGAACTACATTAAGCTTCAGAGAAAACAATACAAGAGTTTTTAAGCTTCTAAGTTCAACATTCAATTCCTCATTATTTAGCTTTAGGTACAGAAATTTTTCCCCCAGAAACTTTGCCCCCTTTGAACAGTGGAAAATCCATTTCAACCCTGGCTGTTGGCCATTAATCTAGTTATTTTAGCTGAAGTACATGTATTTTTAAACCCAGGAACAAAAAGGCAGTGCTGCCTTTGTATTCCATGATCTGTAAAATTTCACAAGTAGCAGTGGATATCTTTGTGAATTGGATGGGTCCCACATTTTTTTTGAGAGGGCAGCTGTCCTTTCATAGGTCACATGCTGTGTTAAGGCTTGTTAAGACCTAAATTTTTTTATATAACCTAGGATTTAGAGAAAAATCACCAGTAGTAATTAACTAATCTATTTTAATTTAGGTTTGGCACTAAGAATAAAAGGTTTAAGATACAAAGTATAAAAGGTATTAATGATCCAAGAAACACAATTTTGTTACAATCAATAACAAAAGCTTAGTATGTATTCTATCTGTTATCGCGGGCAAGGAGGATAATTTCCCAAACCAATTTCAAACACGATGACTTTCATTTCCATTCAAAGATCAATATGGATAGTCTAAGCTATAATAACTGGTGATATCACTGTTCTACTTGTGCTGTGTCTCATATGAAGAGGAATTGGTTCTAAGACAAAAGCTCAATCAGCGGGATAGGAGAATCAACTGTCAGCTGTTCCAAATAAAATGTTGACAAACAGGCTACTCAGAACCTACAGGCACTTTCCACCAGATTTCTAGCTGGCCCGTTTATCTCATTCATTTCTCTCTGCTTCCTGTAGACCTACACATCATAATTTTAAAATGAATTATACAATCTCATGATGGTTTTAACTTCCTCACTATTCAGATTTTTCTTTCATTTTTGAAATATTATTACCTTTACCAATATGGAACTATAGACTATGAAGCATAAATTAATACAATTATGACTAGGCAGATAGTTAAACTGAGCTGACTTTAAATTTCTAAGAATTGGGGACGCCTCGGTGGCTCAGCGGTTGAGCATCTGCCTTTGGCTCAGGTCATGATCCCAGGGTCCTGGGATTGAGTCCCACATCAGGCTCCCCGCAGGGAGCCTGGCTTCTCCCTCTGCCTGTGTCTCTACCTCTCAGTGTCTCTAGTGAATAAATAAATAAGATCTTTTTTTAAAAAATTCTAAGAATTGGTTTCTTTTTCCAATTCTCTACATGACCAAGGACAAATTATTTGATATTTCAGTGTTTTATTTTTCTGAGTTGAAAAATGCGGGTAATATTTACACTAGAATAAACTCTTAACAGTGATTTAAAAATCTCAAATAGAGTTTTATAACACACTTCAGATAACATAATTGTCCTTGAAATTTTCAATATTTTATTCTATACAATCTCTTAAATTAATCCAGCAATGTTACAAATGCTTAAACTAATCAAGGAACATTCTAATTTCATGTGACAAGATTATCTGTTAATAAGGATAAACTGTGGGGGAATACTTCTAGATAGACATCATTTGATTGTTTTTTTTTTTTTTTTTTTTTTTAAAGATTTTATTTATTTATTCATGAGAGATACACAGAGAGAGAGGCAGGGACACAGGCAGAGGGAGAAGCAGGCTCCATGCAGGGAGCCCGATGTGGGACTCGATGTGGGACTCGATCCCAAGACTCCAGGATCACACCCAACCCTAGGCAGGCGCTTAATTGCTGAGCCACCCAGATGTCCTGATAGACATCACTTGAAAATCTTCTTCCCTCCTTGTGTTGTTTGTTGGAAGCTGCTGTTCCTGTACTAACATCATCAGTACTTGATTATGTCCTCTGCCTTTAGGGAAAATATTAGTGAGTAAATTTGGCAAAAGAGCAGTTGCTTGTAGGCTAACAGATGGTCAGAAGAATCCTGTTTTCCATACCCATCTTGAATGGGAAGCACAAACCAAGTAAAGGAAAATAAGACAACAGAGATGTTTTGTTTGAAGCATTAAGTTACAGCAAAAATACACAAGATTCAAATTTATAAAACACAAAATGCTTATCAGCCAAATGTAAATAGTATTTTGGTTTCCCTTCAGTTTGTATTATCTATCTACGCTACTAGCTATCAACTTGCAGAATATATCAATTTGTATTATCTATCATTTGTTACCTGCCATCCCAGTAGCAATGGGTCTGGGGAACACGGGATAAAAAAACTCTGAAAACAACTTGGGCAAATTAAATCACCACCTCACTAAGCCTCAATCTCCTCCTCTATAAAATGTAAATAATGATCATTTGGACCTCATGTGGGGTATGAAGATTCAGTGAGATAATAAGTACTATTTATAGAAGACTGATGTGCTTTTCCAAGCACTTGACATTTAGTGCACACCGAATCAATCGTAGTAATTAATTTTGCAAGACAAAAGCTCTAAAATATTAGTCAACTCTTCAAATGGATGAACAGTCCCATTTCCACAGATGTTTCCAGATACTTCACTTCCTGTCTGTAACATGAAAATAAGTGATACTGGCTATTCTACCTTGAAGCATCACATCAGGACAAGAGAGACCGTGAATATATAAACCTCTAAAAAAAAGTGTGGGGTACAAAGGAAATTGAAGGTGTTTTTATTCAGTTGAGAACATTTTATTCCTTTTTTTCCATTTGGGATACACTTTGATGTTTATGTAGTGCTATTTTTCAGGCTCTATGCTTATTTTCTTTTTAGAGGATTTCTTGTAATATTACTCTTGACTTTTTATGAACATCTTCTAATAGCAGTAAAATATTGACCAATTCTACTCAGGCAAACAAATATGTGACCTTCTTCTCTTTCCCTTAAAAAGAAAAGAAAAAGATTCCTCAACTACCTGTGTCCTCACAGGTATAATGGTTAACACTACCATATTGATTTCCTTCAGTGTGAAGGAATTAAAACATTGCAGAACAATATTACCAAACCACAGGATGCTTTAACCACCATGGCCAAGTCTCCCCAGAGAACTATCAATTAAGAATGCTGTTCATTTTCTACTTTTATACGTACATATATTTAGTTATGAATGACCTATACTTTTGCTTCGTGCATTTTAATAAATGGTATCATAATACATTTCACTCTTATATTTTTTTATTCAGTATTATGTTCCCAAGAGCTGTCCACCTCATTATCTATTGACTGGTCTATTCCTATTTTACTTCTGTAACTTCCCACTGTGGTAGCTAGCTTTAGGTGTCTGCATGCCAGGTACCCAGTCAGTCAATTAGATACTAATGTGGGTGTTGCTCTGAAGAAATTCTATACATGTGGTTAACATCTATAATCAGTTTAAGTATTATCCTCAATAATCTGGGTAGACTTCATTTAAATCAGCGGAAAAGCCTTTAAATAAAACTACGGTTTCCCTGAGGAAGACTCCATTCTGCTTAAGCCCTGCAGTGTACGCTTCTAGCCTGTCCTACAGATTTCAGACTTCCTAGCTCTCACAATCAATTAGGCTAATTTCTTTACTTCCTGATTGGCATTTAGATGGCTTATAAGTTTTGGCTAATATAAAGTATGTGGCAAGGGACTATACACATCTCCTTGTACACACAGGTACAAAGAAATTACCTAGAAAAATAATTGCTAGGACATAGGGTATGTGACAAATTTTTCAATTTTGTTAGATACCACCAAACACCCTGGAGAAAGAAGCTGTAGTAACGTGTGCTCCCATAACCAGCTGTCACACTTTTTTTCCTATGAGTGAAAAATAGTACCTTTTATAAAGAACCTTAACTGCTTCCCCTGTCAGCATCAAAAAAGTATACATGACTGAAAATATCTGATAGAAAAGAAACAAGGAAAGGTAGTTTACTCATACATTATCATGGTTTTAGCCTCAACTCTCACAGATTAACGTTATCAGAGTGTTATCCTTTTAACAGTAGGGTAGGGCACGCAAAGCCTGTGTATTTCCCATAATCAAGCAGGTTTGGGCTCTGGCCACTCCCTCCTCTGCCTCAAATCACCGTGCTCCAGGCACAATGGCCTCTGGGCTGTTCTCGGAACAGACCAAACCCATTCCCACAACAGGGATTTTGTACTTGCTCTCCTTCCGCCTGAAGGCTCTCCTCCTGGACACCCAGCCACCAGTCTTTAGCTCCAAACCTCTGAGACACTTTCCTCCACTTGGCTCCTACCATGTCTAGTAGGACCTCTAACCTCCCACCATCACCCCCTAACTCTGTTCCTTGCTTCTCTTCCTTCAAAAGGCTGTTCACTACCCCACAGGATACAACCAATCTGTTTAGTGTTTCCTTAACAGGAATTGCATATAAAATAAGGCCAAGGACCTGTGGCATCAAGAACAGTGCCTGGACCACCAATGCCCAAAATGTACTCAGCAGCAGTTTTTGATTATTGTTGTTGTTACAGAAGAGATGTATGTGCTCATGGATGAATCAAGCTGCACGGTGTGCCCTCAGCTCATCTGAACATAATGCAACAGACACAATGACCCAGCGGGCCAATTAGCCATGAAAATCAGGCATGAGGTAATACACTGCTTGTAACTTCATTAGCTCAAAGTAACAGCTCCAACTGAGGGTCACAAAAGTAGTAAGGCTCTGCTCTATACCTACTAAGTCCTAACAAGCTTACAAAATCTGAAAATGCCAGGGTTTTCCTTGTGAATTTTGCCTTCCCAACTCTATGTTTCTCCAAGTTGGCTTTTAAATTACTTTTTAAGTATTAGACAGTAACGTGGCCCTCAAAAAAGTATCTTGTTAGGGGCACCTGGGTGGCTTAGTCAGTTAAGCAACTGGCTCTTTGGGCTCAGGTCATGATCTCAGGGTCCTGGGATCAGGCCCCATGTCAGGCCTGGCACTCAGTGTGGAGTCTGCTTCTCCCTCTCTGGAAATGTTCACCAACTGGCGAACAGATGAACAAACACGGTACACCCATAAATGGATTATTCAGCCATAAAAAGTAATAATGTACCAATACATACAACATGGATGAACATCATGCTGAAAGAAGGTAAGTCACACAAGACCACATATTATATGATTCAATTTATATGAAATACCTAGTAAGACAAATCTATAGAGACCAAAAATACATTAGAGGTTGCCTGGGACTTGGGATGAGAATGAAGAATGACAGCCATGGTCACAAAGGACCTTTATAGCATGATGAAAATGTTATAAAATTGGATTGTGGCGATGGTTGTACAATTCTGTTCCTTTTACTTAAAAAAAAAAAAAAAACCACAACACCCCACTGAATTGTACACTTATAGTGAGTGATTTTTAATGAATTACACTTCAATTAAGCCTTTTTTTTTGTTTTTGTTTTTTAAAGGAAAATAGCAGTAACAAAAACCCTTGACTCTCCTTAACGTTCCAGGCTGCTAAAGGCTCAGGCTTTAAATCCTTAATGCTATGGAATGTCACAAAGCTATGTGTCTTTGTTCATTCCTTGGTTCGTTCTAACTAGCCTGCCCACAAAGAGCCAGAGATGCAGGCCATCCACTGTACTTTGTGAACGCTGGTCCAAGACCATACAGAAAACTCCTACTGGTCTGCAATCATTTATGCCCATGTACCTGTTAGCAGGAACTTCTCCTCCTAGAGTGAAAATCAATTAGATCCATTAGTAGAAAAAGATAACTCAGCTATTTTGAGGCAAATCTCCTGCTGGATTAGCAGCTGTCTTTCCAGCTATCATTGGGGAAGGAGTTTGGCAAATGTCTCTCCAGGCAAATAAAAAAAAAAAATCCTTTCTGTGTCCTTCAGTAAGGGTAATTTCATTGGAAATCTTTAGCTCACAGATAAAATTCTCCATAAAAGTTTCTATGACTTAGACATTGTTTTGCCTACATTCTTCCTTTCCACTCTCCCCCTCACATCCAGGCTTTGGTTTATAAGTTTTTTTGTTTGTTTTTTAGATTTGAGAGACTGTGTGTGTGCGTGCACACACTCACACACACACACACAAGCTGGGGGGTGGGTGGAGGGGGGTAGGCAGAGGGAACAGCAGACTCACCGATGACCAGGATCCCAGACCATGAGATTATGACCTGACCCGAAGGCAGATGCTTAACTGACTGAGCCCCTCTGGTGTTCCATAAGTAATTATTTCTGCAAAAGTGGTTCTTCAGAGTGCAAAAGGCATGCCAGAAATGAAGCCACGACACCCTCAGGGTTACATGGCTCCATCCCTTGCAACATGACCTGAGCAAGAGAAGCTGCTGGGCCAGTGATCAGCAAAGCACAGGGCCATCTCTTTGGGCTTAGCTTCTCTTGGAAGAATGTTCTCCAAAGGTTCTGAGAGCACCTATTAGATCATGAGCTCCTTAAGAACCAACTGAGTGATGAGACCCAGTGTAATCATCCAGAAAATTATGTATTGCTACCTCTTAAGATACATTACCAGAAGCAATAACATTTCCATGACCTTTTATTTCACTGTTCAAAGAAAGACTTCTTTCACAAACTCCACTTTCTCTATTCTCTCCTCATTTAGGCAGCAAGAATTGTAGACGCAAAAGCAGTTAAGAGGGTGGCCCCAGTGGCTCAGTGGTTTAGCACCGCCTTCAGCCCAGGGCATGATCCTGGAGACCTGGGATGGAGTCCCACATCAGGTTCCCTGCATGGAGCCTGCTTCTCCTTCTGTGTCTCTGACTCTCTGCGCTGTGTGTATTCTCATGAATAAATAAATAAAATCTTAAAAAAAAAAAAAATAAAAGCAGTTAAGATGCTTAAAAAGATCCCATACTGGCAGGAGAAAAGAAGTATGTTCTTGTAACTGTTCAAGCCTTTTGGATGAAATTATCAAACCAATCAAGAGAATTCAGTCCCAGAGCTATCCCACTCAGTAAATTAGTATAAGAATCTAGGTACTCAATTGTTTTGTTTTGATTGGGGAGGGAGAAACATGTCACAATCTGAGTTCATGACCATCCTTGATAAAGTAACTGGAAGAAAAAGTCATGGCCTGAATCCTGTTCAATAGTACAAAGTATCATTCTACTTTAAATACTAGACAAAAGTTTTACATTTGTCTGTAGATTTTAAGATTTTATTGATTGATTCATAAGAGACACAAAGAGAGAGGCAGAGACACAGGCAGAGAGAGAAGCAGGCTCCATGCAGGGAGCCCGATGTGGGACTCGATCCTGGACTTGAAACCACTTTCCCTTATAGTTTAAATGCACACTTTTATACTGGGTCTAATGTCCAGGTGCTATATAGAACACGACTAAGTTATAGATTTTCATGGCAGGGTGAAGCTACCTTTTGGGGCTGAAAACAGGCGTTCCTAACCTTAGCAATTAGCAAGCTATCAGACACTATAACTATGTCTGGCCCACCCTGGCCTTAATGGGACAAAGTATTTGGGGACCCTACCCCAGAATTGAAGTAACTTCTGGACCTTGCACTTCAGAGGGAGTAATACCTGGGAGAATGAAGAAAAAAAATCACTTCTTGAAATTCCAATTATGAAGACATCAGTTTTCTTTTTTCTGCTTGGTTCACAGAGGTGCAGGTTCCCATTTTTAAGAATGGAAACATAATTCCCCCCATAGCTACAGTACCAAGATGACAATTACATAACTCTCAATCAGAATCTAAAAATGGGCCTCTCTTCTAGTATCTCCTATGGGTGGGGAGTAAGAAGGGTAGTATGGCAAGTTTATACAACATGTATTTAGGTTTCATTCCACTAACTATAAAGTCTTCTCATGTTTGGGCCTTTGAAACTACTATATATGTATGTGTTCAATCTTTTTTATATACCTACAATGAAGTGAACCCTGTCCTATGCTGGACATACAGAACACAAAGATGAATGAGGAAAGTATTCTAGCTCTTGTAAATGCATAGTCTAACAGGGAAACAGGGGGCGCCTGGGTAGCTCGGTTGGTTAAGCATCTGCCTTTATAGCTCAGGTATAAGATAGCTCAGAGTCCTGGGACAGAATCCTGCATCAGGCCCCCTGCTCCATGGAAAGTCTGCTTCTCCCTCTTCCTCTGCCTGCCACTCCCCCTGCTTGTGTGCACACCCACGTGCTTTCCTCTCTGTCAAAAAATAAAATCTTTAAAAAAATAGGGAGACAGGTATTAAAAAAAAAGGCAATTCAGATTGACATGTTAAAAATAAATGCAAATATCTTTAATATTATATATCAGAAATACATAGTTTTATCACAAATTAGTATCTATTAAGGAAACAGCAATGATTAAGTTACTGTCTTTTAAAAATTTTTTTAAAGATATTTATTTATTTATGAGATACACAGAGAGAAAGAAAGAGAGGCAGAGACACAGGCAGAGGGAGAAGCAGGCTCCATGCAGGGAGCCCGACGTGGGACTTGATCCCAGGTCTCCAGGATCAGGCCCTGGGCGGAAGGCAGCGCTAAACCACTGAGCCACCCGGGCTGCCCAAGTTACTGGGTTTAAAATAGCTGTCAACAGATATATACTTTGAAGGCTATAGAGCACACTAGACTATTTGGTTGAGCGTTCTTACCTGCCTACTTATTGTTTTTAAAAGGTGTGTCATGGAATAAAAAGCAAGCAACGAATTTACAGGAAAGCATTCTCAAGTGCTGAGTTGCATTTGTTTAGAAAGCCCTTAAGTATGCAACAGGAACTTTACTAGATCAAAGTACTGATGATTTCATACAGCAAATAACATTCTCTTTTTAGTTCCAAATGCTATTCTTACATCATATCTCAAATAATTCTAGTTGAACTTCCCTCACCCAGGCCCTGTAAGATGGGTTATTCTGTTCTGCATTAAAATTGCAGCCCTGGGACACCTGTGTGGCTCAGTGAAGTGTCCAGAATCTGACTCTTGATTTCAGCTCAGGTCATGGTCTGAGTTGAGGGATTGAACCCAGCACGATGCTCTGTGCTCAATGCTGCTCAATGAGGAGTCCGCTTGGGATTCCTTCCCTCTGCCCCTCCCCCAACTCACCGGGGTGCTTGCTTAAAATAAATCTTAAGCCTGCAGCCCTTGCAATCTGAAAAATACTGTTCAAAAACATAATTTAAAAATACTTTCAGTTCATTACATGTAGTTCTCAGATACCAGTGAGAGGAATCAAAACTTTTTTTTTTGTTTCTCATCTAATTCTCTTATTTATACCCAACTTTCCAAAGACTTCTTACAACCTGCCTTAAAAACTCCTCTTGAACTTAACCTGCACATGCATTTATTTTCTCCCTTTCTTCCAATAAAATAAAGTCCAAAGAACTAAATTGATAAAGACTGGATCCCTGGGAGAGAGGGTGGGGAAGAAGCAAGGAAACATAACACAATATTGGGCAAGCCAAGGTGGAAGGGAAATGCTGGACAGATGAAAACTTTGGCATTTTTGTCCTGTCATAAGACATAAACTCTAGAAAAGCACAGACTGTTTTCTTCTCCAGTGTGGTTCCTAGTGGTGATCATAGTGCTTGGCACAAATGTGGTACATAGGAAAACTGGCACATCTGTAACAGGTGCTCAGAACATCATAGCTATTATTACCAGTGCTAGCTCAGTCCCCCTGGCCACCAAGGTGAGGATTTTAGCTACAACTGTGTGATAAACATAGATCTTCCGTATTCAACAAATTTTTCTGAGTTCTGTGCACAGAATTGAGGGATTCAAAAAAAAAAAAAAAACCCTCAAGAAGTGTATAGCTCATTGACAGAAAAATGTGTACCAATAATATCAACACTATTCTTTTATCAAATATTTACTCAGCGCTGCCTCTATGGCAGTCAGTCTACTAGATACTGGGGATAAGCAGTAAGCAAAATAGATGAAAATCAATGCTCTTATGGTGGCTACACTCCAGTAAACACATGCTTCTGCTAACAATTAACACACTAAGAGCTTTCATGTATTATAGTGTTCAATCTTCACAATAACCAGAGGTAGATACTACTATCTTTAAGTACAGATGAGAAAATTGAAGCACAAGGTCAAATGGAGGAATATGACTTTAAGTACATACAAAAATCTGGGATAAGACAAAAGAATGGACTGGTTAGCTGCATAAGCAGTCTTCTCAAAGAGTTTAACAATTGGACTGAGTGTCCTGTAAGAACATTTTGTATATTTTAAATGTGTTTACATGTTTATACATTTAGAAATGTTGATGTCCTGCACCAAGCTGCTCTGAGCGTTAAGATGAAGCCCATGACAAAATATACCATTTGATCAATTAAAACCATTCAAGTTTTATTAAAACAAACAAACCCACACAGATAGGGGCACCAGCTGACTCTCAGTTGGTAGAGTGTGTGACTCTTGATTTCAGAGTTATGAATTCAGGCCCCATGTAGGCATAGAGCTTAATTTTAACATATATATATTTATCTTTTTATATATATTTATATATACATAGATGACATATATACATATAAAAGCACTTAAGTAAAAGGAATTATCATTGTGATTTTCCCGGTTTTCCTTTACCATTTGAGTTTCTGTGCCCAGTAACAGATTGGTCAGTGAGCTTAGGTCTCATGCATCTGTACCTGATAAGAATACGAAGATGACCAGGGTTGTCTCCTGCAGTCTCCCTCCACACAGGCAGAGGCTTCCCTTCTCCTAACTCAGGATGGGGCTGCTCCAGCCTCAAGGCCAAAGAGAAGCACTTAGAGTGGCTGGTAGCCAGATACATCATCTGAGATCTGTTCTGACCCCCAACTCCAACCTTTTCCATGTTTATTATTCTAGACATGTTTATGTGTTCTAATCATCTGAACTTTTATCCTTACTTACCTCTGACAAGTTATTACTACTTTTGTACCTTTTCTTGTCCTTGTTATTACTGCTTTTATACCTTTCAAGTATACAGTTGCATCTAAAAGGATCAGCTGCTTATAACATCAGAAAAAGACTCTTAAAAGATAGCTATAAGAACTGGAATTTCAGGGTTCTCGGTTTTGTTGCATTCTCTTCTGCTGCATTCAGTCTCAGGTTAGTAAATGTTAAAGATGTACTCCAATAAGCAGTAATTAAGAGAAAAACAGTGAGACTTTAGGTTTATCTTTGAAAGGTCAGAAAATGGCACATTTTAGCTTAGTTTTCAAAACTTCTTACCCATTAAAATGGTACATCAATTTCTTTTTTAAAAGCTTAAAATTATAAAAGTAATCCACTTACAAAAGAAAATGTAAACACTCTAGAAGGCAGAATAAAAGTGACAAGTAAGTCTCCTTCCCCCTGCCCTATAGTTTAACCTCTGCTATACTTGGGTATTTTTAGTGAAGAAATTGCTCTTGTTTAGGGACTTTTAAACCTCCAAAGCACCATATAAATAGTTTAAGCAATAAACCTGAGGGCATCTTTACCCCTAGGCTGCTCTCCTTAAAGCACAAGTAGCTCTAAAAGGCTGGGAGCAATCAGATCTCTGAGAAGTGCTCATTTGTTTTGTTCCTTGGATTGGGAACACCTCCTGGTAATATTTTTCATTTATTTTTGAATGAGAAAGGAACCAGCAACTTTTTATCTCATTTACATAAATCTCACCTGTATCCATAAGGATGTGAGGCAGCTATTAAAACCAGAACACAGTCTCTAAAATAATAATAAACCAGAAAGACAGACTCAAGGTCTGAAGTATAAAATCAAGGCTGAGGAAAATAAGAAAATACACAGGCCTCAAGAACCACAGAGCTATAATTATTCTGTACACATCTCTAAGTACAAAGTTTATGGGGGAAGTTATACTCAATAGCAGAAGATGTGGAATCTCAGGTATCATCCTGGTCAATGTTCACATGCTATTATACATTATAGCTATACATGTTTTACTAAAAAAACAAGAACAAAAAACCCTGTATAGGTTATAAAAAAGGAAGTGGCTTTGAAAGACCTACTTAATTGGTTGGGGTTCAAGAAAGGTACATTCTCACAGAATCAGATTAAGTATAATTTGGGGCATGTTTTCCAGAGGGCATTTTGCAATGTGTAGCAAATATGCTTTAAATTGCACCTACCCTTTGACCCACAACTCCCTTCTGGGCATTGAGCTTAAAGAAAACATCCCGGATTTATGCAAAGCTTTACTTACAATGATGTTTGGTACAGTGCTTTAATAGCAAAGTGCTGGCAGCGATCTTATGTCCGGTAAAAGGGGACTGGATCAATAAATTGTTGATAAAGAACGGAATACTGTGGAGTCAGCAAGCTGATGAGGCACAGATTACTGACTGACACAGACAGATGGACTAAAAACTATCACAAAGTGTGACAGTAAGAGTTAATATTGTTCTCTCTGGATTGTGAGATCCAGATGACTTACTTTCAGTGTGAATTCCACAATTTTTGTGAATAATTTTCTAGTATCAGAAAAATACAGTTTAAAAAGCCTCAGAGATTAAAACCAACACACACACATAAAAAACATATAATATGGGGATCCCTGGGTGGCGCAGCGGTTTGGCGCCTGCCTTTGGCTCAGGGCGCGATCCTAGAGACCCGAGATCGAATCCCATGTCGGGCTCCCCGTGCATGGAGCCTGCTTCTCCCTCTGCCTGTGTCTCTGCCTCTCTCTCTCTCTCTCTCTCTGTGACTATCATAAATAAATAAAAATTAAAAAAAAACATATAATATGAATGTGGGAAATGCTGAGAAGCAGGATTTGGGGGATTTGTTCTCCAGCATGTACAATGTAAGTGGGGGAAAAGACCCAAATTAAAATGGTCATTTCCTTCAGAAAGTACTATTAGTCTTGAAGCCTCTTAACTGTAACTCACTGAAATTCTTTTTAAAAAACTAGTCTATTAAGCCCATAATAGTAAAGTAAGTACATTTTCAAGAGAAGTCAAGCAGAAAGAAAGGGAAAGGTGCTTTAATACTCAAATGAACAAGAAAATTCAATTAACTGTAACTCTGCACCCCTGCCCCAGCATTCATTTGTTAAAACATGGCTCTTCTATGCCTTGAAAACCCCTTATGCAATAAAACCTTTTGATGTGTTCAACTACAATAGTTTTAGAGCCTACTAAACTTAAATTTGTTTTACTTTACTGAATACCACAGCTGAATGGCCTCTCTCAGACCCACATTCCCTAGGTTCTAGGTTCTACTTTCTGACCGGAAGTACCCCTTAGGGAGTCAGCCTTCAGCAGATTGCACTGCAGGCATCCAACCAGCAAACCTGGGGCAGTTTTGTTTTGAATTTTAAAATCTTATTTGCATACACTCAAACTGTATTTTTCTGATACTAGAAAATTTCCAAAATTTTTGTGAATATTCACACTGAAAGTAAAAGGAAAGAAATTATCAGCTGTTGCCAAGAATGAGCTATTGGAACTCTGGTACAACTATTTTGGAAAACTGCTAAATACTCAAATACTTTATAACCCAACAATTCCACTCCCATGTATGCATATACCCATGAAAAATGAGGGCCTATGCCCATCAGGCATGTACTAGAACGTTCATAGCAGCACTATTCACAATATCCTGGAGTAGTCTGAAAACAATCTGAAAGCCTCTCACGAGAATAGATAAATGGTGATATATTTGCCTAGTACAACACTACACAGTAATAAGAATGAACTACAATTACTCCAACAGGGGTATATCTTACAAACACATTGGGTGAAAGACGTCAGATGACATGGGCCAAACTAATCAGTGCTGTTGGACGTTAAGGAGAGTAGTTATCCTGGAGGAAGCACAGTGACTGGAAGGGGGCATAAAAGGGACTTCAGGAGGGCTTGGTCATGGTTTGTATCTTGATCTGGATGTTGGTTATACACATGTGTTCAGTTAGAGATGATTTTGGGTTTTTGGGTTGTTTTTGTTTTTGTTTTTTTTAGTTAGAGAGGATTTTGTGAGCTATATACACCAAAGCACACCTTTCAAAATGTATAATTCAATAAAATGTTTAAGAAATAAAATTTACTTGCAAATGTCAACAGATAAGTTAATGTTTCTGTAGCTTTTATAATAATTTTTACTTTTGAACTACAGAATAAATAGCTGTGTGGAATGCTGATGAAAAACAAAAATCCAATTTGTTGGAATTCCATGCACATTAGGTTTCCCCTGCAGGTCTGCCTGTGGCTCATTATAACGGAAGTGCCAGGCAAGAATTAATGCCCATTACTGGAATAATGTAACAAATGTAAACTCAAAAGCAACCTGAAACTTATAAATGGTATCACCTGGCCAAGTGTTCCCAGCCTCCCAAGCTTCATAATAAAGGACATTGCTCTGTCTACATAGTAATAATGTTATCATAGTTCTAAAACCTCTTTCCAATCAGGAAAAAATGTATGACAGAAAAAGACAACCATTGTTTGTCTTTCTATTTTCATTTTACCAGACAAAAAGCTACAATACGGGGCTGTTTAGTTTAATATTTGATACCTGGCAACTCTTTCTGCTGCTGCTACTGGCACCTGATTCTTACTGTCCCCTTTTATGGTCATCATGGAGCCAAGAGCAATGTCTGGGCCTTTGCAAATCCCATTTTATCTTCAGCATACCTGAAGAAAGTAGTGTTCTGGGAACAGATGAAGCGATCAAATAGTGTATACAGCTATTGCAATAAACACACAAGACAACTGAAACCTTCACAAGCTGGACCTGTATACCACAGTCCACACTGGAAGACAACTAGGTAGGGACTTTCACTTCCACATCTCCAATTAAATCCAAGTCCAGAAAATAAAGAACCATTAAAAAAACAAAACCCAGTATACATGCTGAGATGCTTGCTTGACCCGATTAAAGAACAAAAGTACCTCATTTTTTTATTAAACAAATTTTTGTTCAAAACAAAGATGGTGGACAAAATGGCAGAAAATCCTGACATCTTAGATCACCAAATTATGAAAAGGCATTTGATTTGTGAATTTGTTGCTCACTAGAGACTAAACTACTTTTCAAAAAGGAGAGGGATGGAAGCTGGCAGGGTAAAAAGCATGTGGATACTGGTCCCTCCTAGACTTTTGGGCCTCAGTTTCTCAAAAGTAACAAAATCCACATCCACCTCCAGGGTTGATGTATAACTAGAATGAAACAAATGCTCTATGTAAAGTATCAAGTAATAGCCTAGGTATTTACTAAATAAATCAAATAAATGTTCACATAATCAACAAACCCGCACACCTACTACATGCCCAGTAACTGTTCAGAATATAACAAAGCCAAGCTCTTTTCCTTTGGGAGCTAATATTCTAGTTGGAGAGGGATGAGAGATAAATGAATGTTCATGTAAAATGTCCTAAGCACTACACAGGAAAGGTAAAGTTGGGTGGGACTGGGAGATGGATGGTGTTGTCTACAATTTTGAAGAGTTGTTTGAGCAGACCTCTCTGAGAAGATGACATTTAAACAAAGACTTGGGATCCCTGGGTGGCGCAGCGGTTTGGCGCCTGCCTTTGGCCCAGGGCGTGATCCTGGAGACCCAGGATCGAATCCCACATCGGGCTCCCGGTGCATGGAGCCTGCTTCTCCCTCTGCCTGTGTCTCTGCCTCTCTCTCTCTCTCTGTGACTATCATGAATAAATAAATAAAATCTTTAAAAAAAATAAAAAATAAAAAAAAATAAACAAAGACTTATGTGCCCTTTTCTCCCTCCTTTTTAAGTGACATTTTTCCTCTTCGCAGCTGCTTAGCAAAAGTAAAATAGGTATAGATGACCTCATACTCATCTGTCCTCAACTTCCTAAGACTTTAGCAGTTGTAAGTTCTAGGAAGGTTGTGGTTACTCTTAATTAAAGGTTTTTTTGAACTTTATTTCTTCCTCATACCACTAAAGCATGTACTCATCAGAAAACCATGCAAAATCACAAGTAAGCATTGAGGGCAAATTATGGGCATACTATGTGGATATGGGGAGGAATCTTTGGCTGAACTCTAATTAGCAACAGTAACATTACTTGACATTTTGGGGCTTATTATCATACCATTTGTTTATGAAGCCATAAAACACACATCCTCCTGGGATTCAGTATGGGTCTCTAGTAGTCATTTGTCTAAGTACACATTTTAGAAAACTCAGCAAATGTGTAAATAAATACTGAAAGATATTTGATACTGCATACAGAGAATTACACTTTATAATCCCCTACTTTTCCCCAAAGAATTTATTCCTTTATTTCAAAGTTGGAGAAATTTGAGTATTAAAAAAAAAAAAATCTAAAATCCATACTAGCAAGTCATTAAATCTCATTTGCAGGTGCTTTTGTCAACACACCTGCTTATATTTCTATTAGCAAAACACTGTAGACTGTAACATAAAGGAAATCGCTTAAAAAAAAAAAATTAGATTCAGTCAGTTAAGCATCCAACTCTTGATTTCTGCTCAGGTCATGAACTCAGGGTCCTGAGATTGAGCCCTGGCATCCAGGCTGCGTGCTAGACATGGAAGCTGCTTAAGATTCTCTTTCCCTTTTCCCCTCCATCCTCCTCCCTCCCTCTCTAAAAATAAAATGAATTAATTTAATTAAATAACTAGACTCATCACACTGTGAGTTTACAACATTAAGCTTAAATTGTTTTTAGCTTTGGTTGTCAGGGGGGTGGGGTGGGGAAGAACTCAATGAGGTGGTGGTGAAGGATTTCAGGATTTCAATCAGATCTGCAAATGTAAAATTTCACTATGCATTTCCATCATAGCCAAAACATGAGCCAGCAGTATTCACTTCGTAGACTATATATATATACTTGCTGTCTGGAGCTGTAAATTCTTTTATCGTCACTCAACATAAAAAAACATGTTCCCAAAACGTGAATGAAAAAATGGTGATTAAACTTTATCAATAAACATTTGTGAGCTTTTAAAGATTTTTTTAAAAAAAATTTTGATTCATGAGAGACACAGAGAGGGAGGAAGAGAGGTAGGCAGAGGGAGAAGCAGGCTCCCCACAGGGAGCCCAACGTGGGACTCCATCCGGGTTCCGAGATCACGCCCTGAGCCAAAGGCAGATGCTCAACCACTGAGCCACCCAGGTGTCCCACATTTGTGAGCTTTTAATATGTTTTAAGACACCTGGGAATGGAGAGCAGTAACTGGTCTCTAATGTTCAGTGTATAACTTCTCAAACCATAAAAATGACCTACACTGCCTGTTGTCTATAAATATGTATAACTCAAACTGTGAAATCCATACGTTTTGCATCCTGCCCCAGTTCTTTGGGGTTGGCACTTGTGGCACTACAAATCACTTGGGTACAGCCCCTCCACTGAGTCATTGTTAAAAGTGAAAGGAAGAAGTGGGAAGGGGGGGGGGGAGCAAAAGTTACTTCAGAGCATCTGATTGCTTGTCTCAAATTGATCTATCATCCTAGATTCAAAGATAGATGCGCCTGTCTTCTTGGAGGCAACTTTGGTGTTCACGTGGTTTTGTGCCCCACTGGATATTTAGACTGCCTGAAATCTGCAATGATCTGCGTTCCTCAACTGCATACTTTCCTTAACTGACAGTTATCAGAGTAGCTCCAATTCCCCCAAGTCTAAAAATGTTTTATTTACACACTGTCAACCCCAACCATCTTCAGAAATCATTTAAAATATTAAACTCAATACAGATGTAAAATCCTAACATTCCAATTTCTGGGAATTCTAAAAATTGCCCTCTATTAAGACAATACAGTCACTTAGAGACCAAAAATGCTGTGTCAACTATGGATACCATATCTATCCAAGAAGTATAATTCACGTTGCCTATTTGTGCCTGATTTCCGATTAAGGGAATCAGTATTTTGAACTCAAAGGATAGATTACGCGTGTACTTTCAAGCTTTTCCTTATTCTTATCCTACAACAGGCAATAAACCTCTCTGATTTCAGGAATTCACGCAGACCTTGCACGAGGGCTTAAAAATAAAATCTATAAAAGTGACCACACTGCGGGCATTAAAAATGGCTGCAATTTGGAGAAGTTGTGTTCGACGAGCCGACGCCGAATTAAAACCAAAGTCGTTTTGCAGATGATTAAACACGTATCTTATTTCAACTGGAATTCATTTACAAGTACTTCGCTGGCCACTAATCCTAAATCTGTGTCTGTTTCTGGGGAAAAAACGCTCTTCCGCGAGAAACGCAAGTTCAGAAGAGTGACCGTCAAGGCGTTCCTGAAGGTTAGGTGGATCTCGTCAGGTCGCGGCGGGAGCGGACGGCGGGAGCCCGCGGCGCCCCCCAGAGGCGCCCCCGGGGCGGCCAGAACCCCGCCGCCGGACCCCGACGCTTCTCTCGCGTCCCGGGCAGCTCGGGCGCGGCGGCCGCGCCGGCGCGACTCGCACCCGGAGGGGCAGCGGGGCAGCGGGGCAGCGGGCCGCGGCCCCCGGGCACCGGGCAGACCCCTCCCGCCTCCGCCGTCCCCCGCCCCTCTACCCGTCCCGCGGCGCGGTGAGTGCAGGAGGGCGTCTCCAGCGCCGGGAAGGGGGCGGGGAGGGTGTTCCCGCGGGAAGTCCCCCCTCGTCCCTGCCTCCCCCCCGGCGACGACCGCGAGCCGGCCCGGGCCTCCCCGAGCCCCCCGACTTCCATGGGCCCCGGCCTCCCCGCACCCCCGGCCGTGCTGAGCTCGCTTACCCGGTAGGTGCTCTCCGTGAGCCGGTTCACCTCCTCCGGCCCCCGCGACATGGCTGCAGCCGCCCGGCGAGCCAACGCGGGAGGACGCGGCCGGGCCTCGTGGCCGCCCGAAGCCTGGGAGGCGGGAGCGCCGGGGCGCGGCTGAAGGGCCCTCGAGGGTCGGCTACTGCCACAGCCGTCGGCGCCGAAGTGCCGCCGCGCTCCTCCGCCGCCAAAATGTCAAAACTTGTAGCGCAGCCGCCGCCGCCGCCGCCGCCGCCCGTGAGGAACTGAGGAGAAGCGGCCTGACGCGGCTGGGCGAGCGCGGCGGGCGGAGCGGCCCCACCTGAGGCGCGCCGGGCGGGCGGGGCCGGGGTGGGCGGGGCGGCCCCACCTGAGGAGCGCGGGGTGGGCGCGGCCGACAAGCCGGGGCGGGCGGGGAGAAGGCGGGCCGAGCCGGGGTGGGCGGGGCGGAGGCGAGCGCGGCCGAATGGGCGGGGCGTCCCCACCTGAGGCGCCCGAAGCGGGGCGGCCACCCCTCGCCCTTTTGCGGCGGTCAGAGAGCTCCTGGTGACGCAGCGCCTCGGCCTCGGGTCCCGCGAGGCGTCGGTACCTCGCGATGCTGTTCTTCTTGGACAGAGCCCGCACGGGGAGCGGTGAGGCCCCGAGACCCATGTTTTCCCCGGGTGCCCCTCAGTGCTGTCTTTTGGGGGCTGCGAGAAGAGGGAGCCACTTCTCCCGGTTGTATCAATTTCCCTGCTTGACCCTCGTCCTGAGCACCTCACTCGCTGACGCCAAAGATCGGAGAGATACCAGGGCATGGGCTCTCAGAGACGGAGGAAAGGGCTGCCACCTGTAGTTTTGGAGGCTCCCGATGTATTAGAAACTTAATAAATGCCGAGATCTGGTTGCAGAAACTGCAGGACGTTTTTAAACTTTGCGGGATCCCTGGGTGGCGCAGTGGTTTGGCGCCTGCCTTTGGCCCAGGGCGCGATCCTGGAGACATCAGGCTCCGGGTGCATGGAGCCTGCTTCTCCCTCTGCCTGTGTCTCTGCCTCTCTCTCTCTCTCTCTCTGTAACTATCATAAATAAATAAAAATTTTAAAAAAATAATTAAAAAAAATAAAAATAAACTTTGCATTAAGAGTGAGCTTTAACTCAGTGCAGTACAGCTGTGCTCTTCACGAGATCCTTACTAGATTTAAGAAACCGTGATGAGCTGACCTGTTGTGGAGGTAACTCTTCCTTGGGGCGCTCAGTGTGAGCAGGTGCGTGGGTCCTGAGGCTCCCTAATCCGTCGGCACCCCAGCCCCAGCCCAAACCCCGAGGATCCAGAAGAACAGGCTTCTCCCAGCAGGAACCACGGCTTGATATCTGAGACATCCTCCCAACAAGGAGATCTTCTGGTTTTTTAATTTTTTCATTTGGGTGCAATTGCATCTTTTATGAACTGTCAGGATATGAGACTTCTAACCCGCTCTTGTGATAAAGTGCAATTGGAAATGTACACAAAGGAGGCAGTGTGTGGTGGGGATGAGAACTAGGAGAAAGAGATGCAGCTGGACTTAGAAATAACCCCTTGGACTCTGGGACAGTGTTATCAGGTTTTGCAAGTTATAAAACATCATGCTTGGGAATTAAAAGATGATATATTCTTGGACATTGGGGGAAACAACACATCAGCCCTAGGTTGCAGGCAGTGGAAGCAGCTGCCTCTTTCCTTAACAGATTTCTAGCATTTGACTCCTAAGATTTGCCAGGTAGGTTTCATTTGCCATATTGAGATGAACTCATGACCTTATAATTACCACCAATATGTATTGGGCTCTCCAAGTATGTCTGCTGGTTTTCATTTAAGCTTGAAAATCCGTGTCTTAACTTTGCAGTTCACCTTTTGTCTTAGCACTAACCTCTGTGCCTTCTGATGAACGGGGTCATTTCACTCTCTGCTGCAAAAGTCAGTCAACCCAGGAGCTAGAAAGACAGCAGAGGCTTAACCTTTAACACCCCACAGCTCAGCGGTGTAGTTCAGAGTCAGAAAAGAGAGATTTACAAGCCATCATAAAAGTAGCAAGTATTTCAGATGGCCTGATTTGATTGCCAAGGTTGAAATTTGACCAAAGGACCAGGTTCATAACTGTATGCAAATTGGCAAACAGATACTCAGTCTTATTTAACTTTCCTTTATGGAAATAATTTCCTGGTTAGGATCATCCTGGTCCTTTAGAAAGTCTTTCAGAATGGTCAGTTCTTAGTCTGGATGGATATTATGGATATTAAGACTAGGGCTGTTCAGCTCCCAGCTCAGGAGTTGGCCTATAGATGCCTAGTAGGTGTCTGTTGCACAAAAGAACAAGTGAATATTGATTATCTGCTCTGTGCCAGACATTCTGCTGGGGGGTGGGGGGACAGTGTAGGAGTGCAAAGTGAATTGGCCTTGACCCAAGCCTTTAATACTGTGTAAGAAGTATAATTTAAGGAGGACCGCAATGGAAGCTGTAGTTGAGACAGTCAAACTTGCTGTAGATGTAAAAAGGTGGGAGGGATGCCTGGGGTCTCAGTCAGCTAAACATCCTACTCTTGATTTTGGCTTGGGTCATGATCTCAGGATTGTGGGATTGAGCCCTGTGATGGACTCTGTGCTCAGTGCAGAGTCTGCTTGGGATTCTCTTTCTCCCTCTGCTCCTCCCCCTGCTCATGCTCTATATAAATACATACATAAATTTCATAAATTTACTTTTTATTTTTATTTTATTTTTTTAAAAATTTATTTATTTATTTGTTCATGATAGACATAGAGAGAGAGAGAGGCAGAGACACAGGCAGAAGCAGGCTCCATGCCGGGAGCCCGACGCGGGACTCGATCCCGGGACTCCAGGATCGCGCTCTGAGCCAATGGCAGGCGCCAAACCGCTGAGCCACCCAGGGATCCCCAATAAATTTATTTTTTAGAAAAAAGGTGGGAGACCTCTCAAGAGGCAATTTGCATTAGGCTCTTCAAGCACATTTGCTGGTTTCATGCAAACTTGAAATTAAACTTGACTCCATGAGACTCAGAGCAAGGAAAGTGAAATCTATGAAAGGAATGAGGTGAGAAGCAGGAGAAGATGAGGAGCGGCCCCTTTGCTCAGCAGTTTTCCCCCAGGTAAGAAAGTGCTGCATCCAGGCACAGGCACCCAAGGCTTCCACTTTTAACTCCTGCTTGAATGTAAATAATCAAAAATCCTGGGCACCTGGGTGGCTCAGTGGTTGAGTGTCTGCCTTTAGCTCGGGTTGTGATCCCAGAGTCCTGGGATCGAGTCCCGTGTCAGGATCCCCACAGGGAGTCTGCTTCTCCCTCTGCCTATGTCTCTGCCTCTCTGTGTCTCTCATTAATAAATAAATAAATAAAATATTTTAAAAAATAAAAAATCCTGTTTATGAGAACAAGACTTGTAAGAAGCAATTGCAGATGGTAATCTCAGTAAGACTTTCAAAGCCACAGTCCAAATTGACTCTCGTTTTGGGGTTTTACCTTCTGAACTCAACTGCGCAGCTCAGTGAGGGGCTCTCAGAATTAACGGGTGCTCTGGCTATTCCCTGAGCCTAGAGTGTGCTCACCCCGCCCCCCAGCATTTTTCCCGTGACTTGGATTTTAGCCTAGACACCGCCTCAAAGAGGCCTTTCCTTCATCACTCAACCTGAAGGTGTTATTTTAGGCCCTCTCTGCCATGCATGTTATTTTCATTCTAGTAGTGCTTATCGCTTGCTATGGTAGGTTGGTAAACGGTTCCCCAAAGACGTCCAACCCTTGGAACTATGAGTGTTAACTTATGGCACAGAGACTCTGCAAATGTGATCAAAGGTTTTGGGAGGAGGGGATGATCTTGGATTATTTGGATTGACTGGATGTAATCACAAAGGTGCATATGAAAGGGACATAGGAGAAGTCAGAGAAGGTGTGATGACAGACACAGAGCCTGTAGTGATGTATTTTGAAAATGGAGGAAGAGGCTACAAGCCGAGGAATACAAGAAACCACCAGGAGCTGGAAAGGCAAGTGCACAGATCCTCGCCTCAGAGCCTCCAGAAAGAACTGCACCTGAGGACACTTTGATTTTAGCCCTGTAAGACGCATTTCAGACTTCTGCCCCAGAACTGTAAAAGAAGAAATACATGTTGTCTTAAGCCACTAAATGCATAGGATTTTGTTTCTGTAGCAAGGGGAAATGAATAGACTAGGTAATCTTTCCCTTGTTCATTTCTCCATCTGTAGACTCTTTCCACTCCTTTCTCCCATTAGAATGTAAATGTCACCAGGACAGGTGTGACTCCTGTCTGGGGCACTGCAGCTGATTCAGTGCCTGGCATGTAGTAGGTGCTCAAGAACTGTTAAGGAGATACATTTATGAGGCAGCCAAGATGCTCTTCACTTCACAAAAAGCAACTACATCAGGGGTTTGCTTTTCCAGCTTTCAAAGAACAGTAAACTAGACTGCAGAACAGGGTGGGGGCTCTGAAGTCCTTGACAAGAATATACAAATGTTACAATCAATTCAACAAATATCAAAGGGTAGCAAAGCATCGGCATAAATGGATTTTGAGAAAAAGTCCTGAACTTTCTACAATGGACAGAGCATTGCAGAGTAGACTCCCTGTCACTGCTGTATGAATACTCTGAGAATGTTAGCACTCAAAAAAGGGTAAATACTGGGCCATCTGGGTGGCTCAATTGTTGAGCATCTGCCTTTGGCTGGGATTGTGATCCCAGGTCCTGGGATCTAGTCTCACACTGGGCTCCTCACAAGAGCCTGTTTCTCCCTCTATCTCTCTGCCTCTCTCTCTGTGTCTCTCATGAATAAATAAATAGAATATTTTTCTTAAAAAAGTGTAAATACTCATCTATTGATAAAAACACCAAATGATGCCTGTATACTGGCATATTAATGTCTAGTAAAAGTCCTGTGAATAAGAATTAAATGCAAAATGTATTCATATACTGTAAGTGCTCTATTACTATGAAGCATTCAATAGGTTCCAGAAGGCACACGTGAAAACCAATTTTGTCACTTCAGTGGTATTTTGAGCCACTTCTGCTTTTCAACTTTGTTCAATTTTTTTCAACTTTGCTCAATTTTGTTGAAGAAAGCTCAAATCTTCATCTATCTTCTCTGTGGTTCGGTTACTGTGAAATGTACTGTGAAATGTTATTTTGTTATTTTCTATGTTATTCTGCATCACTTTAATAGTTGTTGTCTCTCCTGTCAAAGAACACTTAAACTTGTAATGAAATCAGAGCTGAAGATTTGAAAGGGTTCTCACTACTGACTTCTAGTTTATCTGGGTATAGAAATCATATTTCTCTTTTATGTTTTTCACATCTTTATCTTTCTTTGCTGTGTTCTGGATAATTTCTTCAGAATTATCCTCTGAATCATTCATTATTTCCTTGGCTGTGTCAAATTCCTATGTAATTAATCTGTTCACTGAGTTTTAAATTTTAATTTTTTTATTTCTATAATTTAGTTCTCTTTTAACTATCACTGTTTAAAAAATAGATTTATTGAGATACAATTCACATTCCATACAATGTTTCTACTTAAAGTGTACAATTTAATGGTCCTTAGGTCATTCATAAAGTTGTACAATCAATTTTAGAACATTTTCATCATCCCTAACAGAAATCCTGTCCCCGTTAGCAGTTACTCCCTATTTTCCTTCAACCCTCTCTCCTAGTGCTATGCAACCACTAAATCTACTTTCTGATCTCTGTAGATTTGCCTACTCTGACATGTCATACAAATGCAATCATATAATATGTAGTCTTTTGTGATTAGTTTCTTCCATCTAGATAGTGTTTTCAAGGCTCATCCATGTTGTAGTATGTATCAGTCCTTAATTCCTTTTAATTGCTGAATAATATTCCATTGTATACCACTTTTATTTATCCATTCAGCTATTGATGGACATTTGGATTGTTTCTACTTTTTGGCTTTTGTGAATAATACAGCTATGAACATTTATAAGTTTTGGTGCTTCTTAGGTACATATCTAAGAGTAGATTTGCTGGGTTATTCTATGCTGAACATTTTTGAGAACTGCCAAGTGCTTTTTTTCAAAGTGGCTGCATCATTTTACATTTCTATCAGCAGTGTATGAGGGTTCAAATTTTCCCACGTTTGGCAACATTTGTTTTGTCTGTTTTTTTTTTTTAATTATTATAGCCATCATACTGGGTATGAATTGGTAGCTTGCAGTTTAGATTTGCATTCTCTAATGGCTAATCATGTTGAGCATCTTTTCTTTTTGTATTTTTTTAAAGATTTATTTATCAGAAAGAGAAAGATACAAAGTGCATGTGAGCGGAGAGAGGGGCAGAGGGAGGGAATCCCCAAGTAAACTACCTGCTGAGCTCAGAGTCCAACTTGGGACTCATTCCCACAACCTATGAGATACCAATCTGAGCTGAAACCAGAGTTGGATGCTTAACCGAGTCACCCACATGCCACTTCTGCAACTTTTCAGGCACTTATTGCATATCATCTCTGAAGAATGTCTATTCAGATCCTTGGTCCATTTTAAAATTGTGTTATGTTATCTTCTGATTATTGAGTTGTCAGTGTTTTTCATATATTCTGGGTGTAAATCTCTTATTACATATATGATTCCATTCTGTGCGTTGTCCTTTAAAACACACACAAAAATTTAATTTTACATCTTATTTACCTATTTTTTTCTGTTGTTGCTTGTGATTTTGATGTCATGTCTAAGAAACCATTTCCTAACCCAAGATCATAAAGATTTACCATGTGTTCATCTAAGAGTTCTATAGTTTTAGCATATATATATATGCATTTAATTTTGAGTTAATTTTGGGGTATAGTGTAAGAAAAGGTTCCAACCTCATCCTTCAGCTTGTGAATATCCAGTTGCCCCAGTGCCATTTGCTGAAAAAATGATTCTTTCCCTCATTTGAATGGTCTTGGCGCCCTCGTCAAAAATCAATTAACCATAAATGTCAGGGTTTATCTCTGGACTTTTAATTCTATTCAATTGATCTGTATGTCTGTCCTACCACTGAATTGCTTACTGCCTTGATTTCTGTAGTTTTGTAGTAAGTTTTGAAATTTGAATGTGTAAGTCCTTTGACTTTTTCAAGATTGTTTTTGGCTATTCTGGGTGCCTTGTATTTCCATACCAATTTTAGGATTTGCTTGTTAGTTTATGCAGGAAAAGCATCTGGTATTTTGGTAAGGGTTTTATGGAATCTGTAGATCAATTTGGGAAGTATTACTATCTTAACAATGTTAAATCTTCTAATCCATGAACATGGAATGTCCTCCCACTTATCTAGGTCTTTCATTTTTTTAAACAATGTTTTGTAGTTTTCAAAGTATAAGTTTTACACTTCCTTTAAAAAAATAATTATTTATTTGTTTATTTTTTTATTTATTTATGAGAGAGAGAGAGAGAAAGCAAGTAGGGGGAGGGCCAAGGGAGAGACTCTCAAGCAGACTCCACAGTGAGCACAGAGCCCAACTCAGGGCTCCATCTCATGACCCTAAATTATGACCTGAGCCAAAAATCAAGAGTCAGATGCTTAACCAACTGAGCCACCCAGGCACCACTACACTTCTTTTGTTAAATTTATTCCTAAGTTTTTTTTAATGCTGTTGTAAATTGAACTGTGTTCTTATTTTCATTTTCCAATTGTTCATTGAGAGTGTGCAGAAATATAATTGATTTTTGTATATTTATCTCAAACCTTGTTATCAGATTGAGGAAATTCCCTTCTATTCCTGGTTTGTCAAGTGTCGTTATCATGAAAGTGTCAGATTTTGTCAATGCTTTTTCTATGTCTATTGAGATGTTCCTGGATTTTTTTCTCCTTTGTTCTGTTGATTTAGCATATTATAATGATTGAACTTTTGTGTTTTGAATTAGCCTTGCATTCCTGGGATAAATTCCACTTAGTCATGGTCTATAACCCTTTTTATTATTGGTGGATTCAGTTTCCTAGTATCTTGTTGATGGCTCTCACATCTATATCATAAGGAACATTGCTATATTGTTTTCTTGTGATGTCTTTGAATGGTTTTGATAATTGGGTAATAACTGAGTCTATAGAAGGAATTGGGAAGTGTTCCTTCATCTTCTATTTTTTTTTGGAAGAGTTTATGAAGAATTGGTATTTATTTTTCTTTGAATGTTTAGTAGCATTTGCCTGAGAGTCCAACTAGGTCTGAACTTTGTTTTGTGGGAAGTTTTAAAATTGCTAATCTAATCTCTTTTTATAGGATCTTTACGTTTCTCTTTTGGATGTTATTTCCTTATGGTTTCTATTATGTAACCACTGTAATCATTTACAATATTATTTTATAGTCTCTCCCAGATCGTTCTGTAGTTTCTGTTTGGTTTTATTTTGTCTGGTTTGGCTACTTAGCCTTTCATTTAGCCATGGTTGTGTTAGCTGATTCTCTGTTATGGCAAATCACAACATTTTCTTATCTGTCTTGGGAATTTGTTGTTGTCATCTAAAGTTTATTAAAGATAGCACAGCAGAAAGATTCAAGTGGCTCCATGCAGTGTTTTGGAATTCATCCCAACTATAGGCTGAGTGACCTGCACGTTAGACAAACTCCCAAAGTCCAAGAATTTCAACATTTCTTTAGTGTCAGGATCAACTTCAATGATTTCTTGATCCAGGACAGAAACCTCAGCAACATAGTTCTCTCTCCTTTCTCTCTTCTCCTACTGCACATTGATGGGGATACATTCAGGCCTCTCTCAATCTGCTGTGTGACACAGCTTGCTATATTGCTGTGGAGCTTCTTGCTGGGGATAACAGCAATCTCCTCGCACACATGCTTGTTGGTGTGGGAGTTACTGTCAGGCATGTGTAGTACTTCTCAATGATGACCTGGGCTGACTTCTTCATGGTTTTGGTGTGAATGTAGCTCATTTTAGTGGGTCTGGTAATTATTATGAGGTCATATTAGTGGGGATCTACTTTGTCTATAAAAATCTCATGTGGACTGGGTTATAAAGTGTTCCTCCAGAAAAGCTTTGCATTTGTTCCTTCCAGGCACTCCAAGATGATTACCAAGGTGGGGCACATGGGTGGCTCAGTTGGTTAAGCATCTGACTCTTGATCTCAGCTCAGGTCTTGATCTCAGGGCTCTGAGTCCAGGTTCCATGCCTAGTATGGAGCCCACTTCAAAAAAAAAAAAAATTACTAAGGGAACATATAAAATTCAGGCTCTGCACCTGCCAAGCATGTCACACAGGCTTGGTGGGCTAATTTCTCTTAAGATAGTATTTTTTTTTTTTACTACACATCCCAATGAAGCCAAATTCCTCTGTCCTCTCCCTACCTAAAAAGCACTTTCCAATGCCCCTCTTACTGGCATGCAGCCTCCTGAGGCTCCCACCAGTGTGAATGGATCTTGGTGTCTACTTTCCATCTTGTACAGGTCACAAGTCGTTCTACAAGTGGAACTTAAAACATTTGAAACCTCTGACCATTTGGGCCCACCTCCAGTGCCAGCATTCACAGCCATACCCCGAACGGCTGCCATGTCATCTGTCCTGGGGGCTTGTTTTGCTTTCCTTTGTGTTTTTGGCATCTGGTGTTTCCTTTTTTTTTTTTTTTTCTTTCTCTCCCCAAACTCAGCTGTGTGTTAAAATATTTTTGTTACATTTTATATGTAATTTTGAGTATTTATAATTGGAGGAATTCTGGGTTGTACAGTGTGCCAGAAGCATCAAAAAGGGCTTTTGTAGCCTGCATCTGAAACTGCTTATGGAGTGATAAGTACAGGGTGAGGAGGCTGAGGATCACATTCCAGCTTGCCTCTATCAGTGTGTAGGACCGGGCAAAGCATTTTCCACTTCTTGGTCTCCGTTTATTCACCTCCGAAATAGAGTGGTTGGTCAAGTTACTCTCAGTTCTAAAATTCTCTGATTTTTTTTTTAAACTTCTGTCTACAGTACTTATTCTGAAGTCTTATTCTCTAGGTTCAGAATTGGCTTCTGTGAGGAGAGGCTATTTGCCAGACAACAAGATAACCTGAACATTCTTTACTATTCCAGGGGCAGAAAGGGAGAGACATTTGTCTGTTGTCCTGAAAACCCTAGTGATTTGGCTTCATGGGGAAGATGGCTGCATTTGTGGAAGTAGATCTGCCTGGCCTGTCTTCATTTGCCTTGTCTTTTATTTATCCACGGGAAAAATGTCAGGAGAGAAAGTTCCAGACTTTCTCTTCCTGGGCAGCTTTGTTTTCTGTATTTAGCAAATGCCAAACATTGACCACGTCTGCAAATTTCCTCTTTGTGAGACTTAAATTCTTGCACCGTGTGCCCAATATTTTATCTTGATAGAAAAGCGCAATAAGTTCTGGAACAATTTTACCTTGAGTTGGAATTTTTTTTTTTTTTTCGGGAGGAAAGACTTAGAGAAAGACACTCTGAAGTGCTTTTACAGAAATCTATTGAGCCAGATAGACCATTCTCATGCCCTTCCTTGTTGCCGCTGTCACCACAGCAAAGCCAGAAGGAAAACTGGATTGCTGAGCAACGCCCCAATGTGAACAGCAGGGGGTGCCGAGAGGGTGGAATGTAATGGAATATTCTTTTCCATGTTAATTCTCTTTTGGAGAGAACAAAGGCCTGTCTCTGATGAACTTTTTTTGTCTGCACTTCTGCTTTATGAATCCATGTTTGTGTCCATGTGCCTGCCAGGTGCCACTTCACTGCAAGGGCCCCCTTCAACCTTGGGCCCTTGGCATTTCCAGTGAATTTGTTTCCAGAACAGCTCAGACCATCTGTAACCTTTTTTCTCTATCATTGTCCCTCCACTCTGACTCTGAATTTCCATGGATCTATGAAGGCAATAAATGAAGAGAGAATGCAACCACTTCACTAAAAGGCAAAGTATTAGCCCTGAAGATCTTGAAATTCAGCATAAAATGAAATTTTCCATTAGGCAAATGCATACAATTATAAATAATTAAGCAAAAACCTTGACTAGTAATTTACGTGTTTCTTTAAAAATGTCCCTAACATTGACATTGACCAAGAAGCAAAAGAAGGCTTAAGAATCAATGGAAACTCTGCTGAGTCCAAAAGGCAGATTTTGCCACTTAAGCCAGTTTGTAATGTCCCATTAGTATCTGATCGCTATAAAACTTTAAGCATGCGTTTGGCTATGATGTCAGGCAGTAATCTGCGCCCGGAAGTCAGAGTCACAAATTCATGGTGGAAAGAGCTTCACCATTTTTATACCCTTAAAGGATGCACTCACCAATTAAAAGCATGCATTATTGTTGCCTATGCATTATTTGTTGTTTTTAGAGATATTTAAAGTCTGCAGTTGCTATAGCCTTGGTAAAGGAACAAGCGGGCATATGATGTCAAATATTCAATGCCCCTTTTGTATTAGGGTCTGGAGAGCAAGAAACTTGAATTTCTGGTCTCCCTTACAATTAAGAATGACAAAATAGACACTGTTCTGGCAAAAGAGACAAAGTAATTTAACGAAGGTGTGCTGAGAAGATAAAAAGTAAAATAGGGTTTGGGTAATTGTTTGCTTGACCCCCTAATAACTTCCTAGAAAGCAGATGGTGATGTCCATGCAAGAAATTGCTGCCATCTCGCAAGCTCCAAGCAGCAACAAGACTGGTGTCAAAGAACTGAGATTGTTGTGTGGAAAGAGAGAGAATGGGACCTCGATGGCATGCAAGCACTGAGTTTTCTGTTCTTTGCAGCTGAAAGCATTCCTAAGTGACCTATGCTGTAATTAAAATTGGGTAAAATTTTTGGTTGTGTTGATGTCAACATATACAGAACATGATGAATCTTCAAATGAAAAATCCAAAAAGTGAGAAAGTACTTCTTGAAACTTTTAATACATTTAAATGTCTTCATTTTGGGGATAACCATATTTTGGAGATAAAATGGAAAGATCTATAGGCTGCCAAATAAGAATATGATTAATGGAGACCAGAGCGGGGAATGTTATTAAAATTGGGACTCTCGGGATCCCTGGGTGGCGCAGCGGTTTGGCGCCTGCCTTTGGCCCAGGGCGCGATCCTGGAGACCCGGGATCGAATCCCACATCGGGCTCCCGGTGCATGGAGCCTGCTTCTCCCTCTGCCTATGTCTCTGCCTCTCTCTCTTTCTCTCTCTGTGACTATCATAAAAAAAAAAAAAAAAAAAAAAAAAAAAAATTGGGACTCTCCTGGAAAATCCTAGAAAATTGTGAGTTTGCTTCCTAAAGCCACTTTTTAAAGCATTTTTATTTTACTTTAATCAGAGAACGTAATTTTACACCCACTTTCCAAGAAATACATTTCTGAATCATTTTTCAAAATTGGCAAATAAAAACCTTGTAGAGATAAGTCATCCACTTTGCTTTTGAGTCAGTCATTGTTTCCGGAAAACAACAACAATGACAATATTCCCAGAGGCCACAAAAAGGAAAGTATTCATGGATTACTATGAATGCATGCTAAAAAGATGATCCTTCTCTTGGCCTATAATTGAGCTCATAATTCCTGGAAGATTTCCTCTGTATCAGTGGCTTTCTTCAAAACATGAAAGGAGATGAGATTTTGGTACAAAGTGTCATTCAAATTTCCTTGGGTTGTAAAAACAGTTGATATTAAGCAGACAGACTATTTGGGTGTCTGCATTTCCTCCCATTCTGATTGAGCTAGCTGTTGGGTTATTGGGTAGACTTTGGAGTATAGACTCAATCTTCTTCCTTCATTAGAAATAGCAGCTGGGAAAGAGGAGCAGCATTCATGCCTTGTACTATTCCCAAGCCATTGTAAGCCTGACATTGGCTTCAGAGTAGCCCTGAGCTCCTGGGGCCTGTCCCCATTGTGATGCAGTGACTAGGGTCTCCTGCTGCCATTGGAATGGGATAGGGTATGAGGATAGTGTGCTTGCCATGGCAGGAAGGTTAGTTTCTAGTCTCAGTTGTAATGGATCCAGTCACGCCATGTCCCTGGACCTGTGTGTCCTAATCGATAGAAGTGGGAGTAGACAGTATTTCAGATGACCCTGAGAGTGGTCAGAGGCCATGCTTTCCCTAGCGGCACTTCTCCAGAGATGCAGGCTACCTGGTGGCCAGGCTCCCCGTCGGAATATACAGGAGGGAGAAACAGCTGCATAGAGCAGGCAGTCGCCCTGCTCTGCGGCTGCTGGCTAGAAGGAGGCCCCGGAGAACTTAGTAGAGGCTGGGTGAAGGTCATAGGTCCCTACTTTGAGGCTGCAGCCTGCCTACCCTGCCCCCTTCACAGTTGTCTTTGATCTCTCCAGATCATTCCATTTCACTGTCAACAGATTGCAGTTCACCCTGAGATCAGCTGGCCTGCTCTTTCACCCCCACCTCAGGATCCAAGCCTTGTAAAGTCATGTGGAATTTCCACACCCCTCATGGGTCATACAACTATGGTGCAGACGCATCTCAGGTTTTGTTGTTATTATTACTTTTTGAAGGGTAAACACTTTTTGATTTGTTATTTATTTTGCTGATCCACCCAGCAAAACGAATCACTGACTTAGCAATAGTGATGGTAGAGAAGGTGACCAGCCATAGATGGGCTAGGTGACCAGGCTGAAACTGTTGCTGGGCACCCCCTGTGATGGCTCCCAAGCCATTATTTGCAGTAAATCACTTTGGAGGAAGCGAAACAAGCTGCTGGAATTTGGGCCCATGCTCAAATCTCAGATCTCAGTTCCCTGATTCTTTCCAACTTGGTTTGGCCCACCTTTCTAGGACAGACCCTTTATCCTTCTCTGCCTTTTGAAACTGTCGCTCTTGGCGTAGTTTTGCTGCCTTTGCTGCCAGGCAACAAGCAAACCCTCCTGTGTCTTGTTTTCTGTGTCTTTGGGCAAGATACTTCACTCCACTGAGGCTTTTCCCCCCATTTGAGAAATGGGAATGAGATACTGGGAGCCATACATTGGTAGAGGTTGACATTGACATTGACAGAGGTTAATGCAGGCTCCTGAGCAGGCTGCTGAGAGCCCCTTAATTGATGTTCCTCATGTCAGACGCTACATCTCATCTGTAGGGTCTCACTCCAGCTTAGTTCACTAGTGACTGGGGCCCTGCTGGGAGCCAGATGTTTGCCTGTTAGGGTGGGTCAAGGCATGATTTACCTTGACCAGCAGCTCACCCTTGAGCTACATTGATCAGGAAGCCCGGACGGATGTGACATCATGAGTAAACACAGACAGATAAGGAAGCAGCTCTGTTTGTCTTAGAGATGAATGCCACCACCCTGTCTGGGCCTCCGTAGAGAGGGTAAAGGATACCAATCTTGTAACTGTTAACTCTGTGCAATGATGTGTCTGTGGAGGCACCGAGAAACTCAGGGCGGGAAGAAAAGTCTGCAGGGGTCAACTTGTCACTTTGCTACAGTAAAGCCTTATATTTGCAGTAAAGTATTATTTTGTTGTTGTTTTTTCAAGGTTCAGCTAGAGAGGCTCCTGATATTCTGCTTCTGTCCATACCTGTCTCAGCTAAAAGATGATGGACCCCTTGAGGGCAGACTCAGCCTGTAGGCCTGAATTTAAATCAGTCTCCTTCCTTGTCTAAATGAAGAATCGCCATTGAGACCGGAATTTGTTTTTTCCTTCAGGGTCATGTAATTCTTGGTTATGGCATGCGACTGGTCTCCAGGCCCTCACTCAGCCTGGTCATCTGGCTGGTGTGGCAGGGGCCCTTTATCCCTCTGGGGCTCTCCTGAGACCAGGCTGATGAGGTACAGGATCCATAACATGCCCTGTGAGCACTACAGAGCCTGAGACGGATAGAAATATCAGGAAAACTGATCTGTCTATATTTGAACATTTGCTGTTTTGTTCATCATGGGTCTCTTTTTGCATTCGATTTTCTAAATGTTTTTAAAAATTTATTTTAGAAAGGGAAGGGCAGAGGGATAGAACCCCAAGCAGACTTCATGCTGAGTGCAGAGCCCAACGCAGGCCTCCGTCCCATGACCCTGAGATCATGACCTGACCTCAAACCGAGAGTCAGGTGTTTAACCTACTGAGCCACCCAGGCGCCCTTGCATTTGATTTTCTGAATCATGAAGACAACTTGACTAATGACTCATTTGGCATTCCCTTAAGTGTTGTGTTGAGTCAGTTTCCTCCCTCAGTTCACCAGCTCAGTGTCGTGTCTGAAGTGTCTGAACCGCAGCCTAGCCCTGCGGTTCCTCTCTCCTCTTCAGAAAGGCCAAAAGTCCTGACTTGCTCTACAGTTTGCACAGACTTGGAGCCCCTTCAATCCTCCTGAGTGCCCCCTGTGGCCTGGGATCCAGGAGGGCCAAACCTGGGCCGGCTGCCCGACTGCCCGCCGTGCCCACTAGATGGCGCGCTGGCCGCACAGTGAGCGCTGCACATCCCTCCGCGGGTCGGCTTGCCAGTGGAGAGGGCAGGCTCTGTTATCTCCACTGCAAGCCCAGCGTGCATCGGTGAGGATACTGAGGCAGGGAGGTGAAGTGACTCACCTGCTAGCCTTTAGTCCCTAATCAATAGCAGCTGTGGGTTCTGGCTTTCTACCTGACATTCTCCCTGGATCAGTTAAGCTTGCTCTGTTTTAGAGGTGTATTTTGACAACATGGTGAAAGCCATCGTGACTCTCCTTGGAAAAGGTTTGAAATTAATGTCATAGGCTTCAAGAAGAGCTCAGAAATAGATTAAGAACCTCGTTCCTACACGTTTGCAGGATATGCGTCTGATTTGGGGTTTATAGCTAATTCCTAACTTTTGGTTCGAGATATGAATCTAACCATGTACACCATGCATTCATTCAAGAGCACCTACTAAAAAAAAAAAAAAAAAAAAGAAGCACCTACTGTGTGCCAGGCACTGTTCTAGGTGCCATTGTGGAGATTCCATTCTAGAAGGGAAAGGAATTTTGTAACCAAAATTGTAACAGCCACTGGTGCCATTCTCTTGATGGGCATTTCCTGTCCTGAGCAGTAGAATTTTACTTCCTGGCTCTCTTAGGGTTAAATGAAACCACGTGGCCAGTTCTGGCCAAATATTTGTGAGAAGTTATGTGTTGTCCTGGGCCAGAACATTTAATTGCTGGGGTGAGACCCTTCAGAGCTTTCCTTCTGCCCCCTGATACTGCAACCAGAAACATCTCACACAAAGGCTGTGGAGTCAGCCTAAATCCCCAGGACATGTAGCATGAGTGAGATGTCAACGTTTGCTTTTCCATGTCACTGAAACTTGGAGGGTGTTCGTTGCCACAGCATGACCTGGCCTATTCTGACTGATAAAACAACAACAAAAGGAAATAATAAAATTACCAGAAGGAGATGAGAACTACAGGGGAAAAGAAGAAACTGAGTAGGATAAGTGGTATTGGAAGGATGGGAGTTAGATGGAGGGGCAAACAAGGTGGGTTTCATGGAGAGAGTGGCCTTTGAAAAGGAAGCAAGCTGTGCAGGTATCTGCAGAGAAGAGTGTCCCAGGCAGGGAGAATGGCCAGGATAAAGGCTAGAGGCATGTCTGATAGCTTCAATGAACAACGACAAGTTGATAGGACTGTGATAAACTTTGGGGAGAGGTCAGAGAAGTAACAGAGTGTCATCACGTGGGACTTTGTGGCCATGTAGGGATGTTGTCATGTTCTCTGAGTGAAAGGGGAGCTATCGTGGGGGTTTGAGCTCAAACAGAATATGATGTGATTCACACTTTCAAAGGGTCAGTCCAGCCTCTAGGCTGAGACCAGACAGTGAGGGGGGCGGAGGCAGGATGAAAATGAAAGTAGGGAGGCCTGTTATAAGAGGTTACTGTGTATTGCAGGTGAGCACTATTTGTGGCTCATGTGTGGCGGTACCAGCAGAGGTGGTAAGTGGTCAGATGGTCAGATCCTGGATGTAGTTTGAAGACGGAACCATAAGATTTCCTGATAGATTGGATGAGGGATGGGAGGGGTTCAAGGCTTTGGCATCATCCAAATAGGAGGATGGAATTGCCATCAGCTAAGGGTGGGGGAGGTTGTGGATGGAGGAGGTTTTTGGGTGGAGAACAGGAGTTTGGGCCATGTTAAGTTTAAAATGTCCATTAGACCCCAAGTGAGGATGTGTGGAGGCACTAAATGTATGAGCCAGGAGCTGGGAGGATATAAATTTGGGAATAATTGATGGAAAGATGGTATCAGCAGTTTAAGGTCTTAAAACACTTTGGTTGGTTATAAAGAGAAACTTTTAAGTGCAGCATTGTATATACACAGGGCTGATTCTAGGGACTTTAGATGAGAATTATGGAAGATGATGTTAGCTTACCTTTGATGGTGTCAGAGGAGTTATGTTCTCTTTGCTTTAGGAATGTCGAGGGCATGGATCCATTACATCAGGCAGTGCTCCCTCCATCCCTTCGTCTTTTGCTGAATCCTGGGAAAAGCTCTACTTTCTCTGATGAAATGAACCTGCTTCCTCTTCCCCAAAAATGAAAATCATGAAAAGATCGTGCATCTCTTTTCTCTTTAGCTGCCAGGGAGCTCACAGAGTCAAATTAGAAACTCAACTATAATAATACATTAGCCCCTTGGGTCTGTAGGGACTGCATATTTGTGTTTTTATTTTCCCTCGCCTTGACTTCTTTTAATTCCCAGTCTTAGTTTTAAATTTTTTACTTTATCATATGTCTTCTTGCTAGAGTTGTCTCACATCTCTATGGCATGAGAAGTGTTAAAAAAAAAAAGAAATAAGCATAATTGAATAAAGTTGCTTTTTAATAACAATACGACTCATTTATAAGTAAAAAAGATATTGAGAATTTGTCTCTAAAGTAATTTTCTATATGCAGAATCGTATATTCCAGCTGACTTTCATTATAAAATTGAAAATGTGTTCCTTAAGGAAAAAGAATGCTAGTCCTGAAATGTTATAAGAATCACTTTAAAATTGCAGCAAATAGATAAATTCACGTATTTTAAAGCAAATAAGCAAGTTATTGCCAAGATCCTGAGAATAATATGCAAAGGAGGTCAAAATACAATCGCAAAAGAACTGGAGTTGTTTTTATGTTTCAGTCCAATGATTTAAAGTTTGCAGGGGAAGGATGTGGATTTTCCTAACAGGACACACTACTCTGTGACACTGCATAACCCATGTTTTCTGGAATCGGCTGAAGCAGAGATTCTCAGACTTTAGCCAGCCTCAAATACCTTCACCTACCTAGAAGCACTTGTCTTATTAGTCTGTCAGTGTTGCTTATTCAAATCAATACCTTTTCTAAACTCAAACTTATTTAAAGAGAAAACAGTTTAAATAATATACCATAGGAAGAAATCCACAGGTTTCATACTTTCTTAAGTTAGAAATTAAAGTCAATTCCTAAATATGAGAATTAAAAATTACATGGTGTGGAGCGTGTGGGTGGTGGTGCAGTTAAGCGTCTGACTCTTCATTTTGGCTCAGGTCATAATCTCAGGGTTGTGGGATTGAGACCCATGCCGGGCTCTGTGCTGAGCATGGGACCTGCTTGGGATTCTTTTTCCCTCTCCCTCTGCTTGCCACCCCATCACCCCTGCTGGTAGGTGCATGCTCTCTTTATCTTTCTAAAAAAGAAAAGGAAAGAAAAAAAGAAAAAAAGAAGTCACCCTGGACCGGTGAGATCTACCGGTGAGATCTCCAGGGATTCTGATGGATGTTGAAGTTTGAGAACCACTACTCTAGAATAGTGACCCATTTTTGTACAGTAAACAGAAGGCAATCAGCAAGGAGATCTGATTTCTAGTTTGCATCTATAGCCAATTAACTGTCACCTAATGCCAAAAAACCAAATCACTCTAAGTTTCAGTTTCCCCATTTGTAATGTGAGGAAGAGGTTCCCAGCCCTGCTGGCACAGTGGATCACCTGGGCGGCTTTTTAAATTCCAATGCTACTGTACCAAAGAGTCCATACCATGTAATCTTATTTATATTAGGTTCTAGAACAGGCAACAACTGATTTATAATGGGAGCAATCACAGCATGCCTGGGGTAGAGGGACTGGTGGGTTCACTGGGAAGAGGCAGGAGGGACCTTTCAGGGGTGATAGTACCATTCTGTCTTGATGGGAATAGGAGTTACAGAGGTGTATGCATTTATCAAAATCTATTGAATGGTAGGTACACTTGAGATTGTGCATTTTACACATATTTTGCCTCAAAGGGGAGAAAAGAGTTGTAAACAAATATTGTCTCTAAACAATATTTGTGCTGAAGTATTTATGGGTGAAATGCACTGACATTACAACTCATTTTGAAATGCATAAAAAATAAGACGGCTTGCTAGATGGATAGAGGAATGGAGGGTCAGTTGAATTCTTTGAATTTTTCATTGGGTTTGAAAATGCTTATTTATAATAAAATGTTGGAAGTTCTGATGCTGGTTCCCACACATCTATTAAGCTAGAACCTTTCCTAAATTAAAATTTCTACAATTGGGGGCACCTGGATGGCTCAGTGGTTGAGCATCTGCCTTTGGCTCAGGTCATGATTCTGGGATCCTGGAATCGAGTCCCACATTGGGCTCCCTCCAGGGAGCTTGCTTCTCCCTCTGCCTATGTCTCTGCAACTCTGTGTCTCTCATGAATAAATAGATAAATTTTTAAAAACAAACAAAAAACCTTCTGCCATTGGAGGGAGACACATTTCATTTCATTTCATTCTCAAAGGTAACAGGTTCTAAGTTATTAATGTACAGGGAGAAGAGACATGTCAGCAGATTGTTTGGTTTTATTCCTGACGATGAATTATTGGGCTGGAATATTCCCACAGGTAACAATAATGGGAAGGGAATGGGTTGTGCACCTGGGTTTCGTTGTTTGTTAGAGCTGCTCCAACCCCTCAGCTGCAAGCATTTAGCCACTGATGGCCACCTCATCGCCAGGTGCAAGTTTGGGGATGCTCTCTATAGAACTTCTTGCCTCAGCCACCAGGGGCAGCGCTCACCCCAGCTGTTGCCTGTTGCTCCCGCAATGTTCAAACCCAGGGCTTGGCATCATAATGTGTCCCTCTCGGGGTTCTAGTCCCCTGATGCTTTGCTTTTCCTGTTATTTCCTTTTCTTTATTTTTATTTTTATTTATTTATGATAGTAACACACACAGAGAGAGAGAGAGAGGCAGAGGAGACACAGGCAGAGGGAGAAGCAGGCTCCATGCAGGGAGCCCGACGTGGGATTCGATCCCGGGTCTCCAGGATCGCGCCCTGGGCCAAAGGCAGGCGCCAAACCGCTGCGCCACCCAGGGATCCCCTCTCCTGTTATTTCTATGACCCCCAAAGGACAACACACCACGGACCCTCATTCCAGACCTGTGCATTCTCTAATTGGACTCAATGTGCCCCCTCACCTCCATCCTTCTCACCTTCCCAAGCTGGGCTGATGGCACCATCTGTAACCAGCAAGCTCCTTGAGCCTCGAAGCTCAGCCTTTTCTGAGAAGGTTCTCTTGACTTTTACCTGGTTGACCGGCTCGCCTGGTGCTCTCCACAGGGGGTGGGGTGGTAGAGGGGCTTTCTTCTCTGATGCCCCACAAACCCCTGAATCTAAGGTAAGCTCAGCCTCCTCCATGCTTGCCAAGGCTGCTTCTAAAACATTTCTCTTCCCCTCTCATTCAAGACCCAGCCTTGTCACCTGCTGTCTCTCCTGGTGACGGCCATCTCTGGTCTCGTGGTCACCAAAGACCTCTGCTCCTACTGTTTCCTCCACGCTCCACGTGTCCTCTTCTCCATGACCCTACAGATGGCCATACTCCTCCCTGGCCGCCTGCTACCTTGTCTTGCTCATCTCCAGCAATCTCCACCAATGCTCTGACCCTGCTGCCTCTTCCTGCGGCCAGGGACCCTACCCGTGTGTGGGGGGGTGGATATTCAAGCACCCGCACCCCCACCTGCCCTACCCCTGCACTCCGCTGGCCCATCCACAGCTCCTCTCATGGCCTCACTGTGGCCCCAGGTGATCACCTCCCTCCTCTCCCGCCCTGCCCCACATACCCTGGCCGGCTCTCCTGCTCCTGCACCTGAACCCTGGCAGCCCGGCAGCCCCGGGAGAAAGCACCTGATCAGTGGGACTCCTCCCACTTTAAATTCATGCTCACAGACCTAGGGGTGCTGCTGGCAGCCCCACTGCTGGCTCCCACTCTCCACACGGACGACTTCGTACCTCCTCTCCTCTTCTCCCTGAGCCGCCTTCGCTCCCGCCCTCCCTCCCTTCTGCTCCGAGGAGTCACATCTGACTTCATGGAGGAATTCGAAGCCAGCAGAGTGAGCTCTGTGTCTTGCTACCCCCGCCTGCACCTTTCTGCATTTCTGCTGTCAGGGCGGAAGAACCGTGGAAAGAATCGTGCCTTCTCTGCTAGGAAGGCAGCTGCCCTCCCCCTGCACCTGGCCCCCCCGCCCCCAGCTTGGTTCCCATCCCTTCTTGCTTGGGGCTTGTTCTCATTTTCTCACCAACAGGAGACTTTCATGGAAGGGTGAAGAACTGGCTCTGTAGTTGGGGACCCGATGTCATTCTGCTTTCCATAAAGAGGAGGTTTTCTCGTCACCTGGCTAGGGATGGAGCAAGCTTGGTGCGGGAGGGGGGAGTCTATTCTTGGTACACAGGCTCTCAGGTGACCCCTGGTCTACAGTCCATGCATGGATGGCTTCAGAGTGGCTTCCTGGAAGTAATGAGTTCTGACACAGAACAGCATCTCGAAACTCTCCCATCCAACACTCAGCCTGGTTCAATCATTCCCACCACTGGCAGGTGAAAAAGGGACAGCTCTGTGTCCATGCAGGACATACCCGAGGTGGCACACCCAGAGGACAGTCCCACGCAGGTCCCAAGAGGGCACATCTGAGGATGCTCGGGATCGGGGGGTGCCCTGGAGGTCCCTCACTAGCGGAGAGGGTGGGCAAGGTGGTCAGAAACACACAGCAGAATATCGTGCAGACAGAGCCAGGGCCAACAGGTTAGATGTGCGCACAGCAGCATCTCCAAGCCTAGCTGCCTGAACACAGGAAGGCCCATCACATTTGTGTACATTAAAGCACCTGCACGCAACACAACACAGGTGTTTCAGAGCCCCCGTGACTAAAAGTGTACGCGTGGGGGACTCCTGGGTGGCTCAGCGGTTGAGCATTTGCCTTGGGCTCAGGGCGTGATGCTGGGATCCAGGATTGAGTCCCGGGATCAAGTGCCACGTTGGGCTCCCTGCATGGAGCCTGCTTCTCCCTCTGCCTATGTCTCTGCCTCTCTCTCTGTGTGTCTCTCATGAATAAATAAATAAAATCTTTTTTAAAAAGTGTACACGTGGAACCCATCAGAAGGCTCATCTGTGGAAGGGGGTAGGAGGGGCTCATGGACAGACAGATGGGACTGGGGTCTTGTGTGGGGCTGTGCTGATGTGGGTCACGGCCCTGGACTGAAGCATGTGATGCCCTCGGTCCTCAGCTGGCTCACCTGCCCTCCCTGTCTGATTCCTGCACCTTCTGCTCCTGTGCTCCCTTGCAAAGACCCATTGTGGGTGCAGCTTCCAGGCCCGGGCTTTCCTGGGTCTCGTGACCCCTCGAAACAAAGTTCTGTTGGTAGAAGCAGAGAGGCCACTCCTTACCGAGACCGTACCCGAGGTCCCAACCAGTGAGAAAAAAAAAAAAGCCTCCAGCACGCTGGGGACCACACTCCCACAGAGCCCCAGGCCCGGCCCTCGCGTCCCTGGGGTCCAGCTGGGCCATGTCTTGGGGAGCCATGCTTGTGGCACAGTGGGGGCAGAGACACTTCAAGCAGAAGGGTATTATTGGCCTCTCTGCCTATGACATGGGCCACGAAGGTTGGTTTCCTGGAGTCCCAGAGACAGTGAGTTGGAACTGTCAGGGTCTGGGGATGCCCTGATTCCTCTTGTCTGCAGTCCATTGGCCTTACACCAGTGGGATTTCTGGGTACAGTGTGTCTGATTCCAAGCCACCAGCGTGGTTAGGAGCTGGGAAGAAATGTACAGAGTCAGGTGGGTCCGTCTTCCACTGCCCGTGACCTGCCGGAGGTGGCAGGAGGGTGAGGAGCCCCAAGGTGTGGAGGATCGAGGGGAAGGCTCCACCTGACGGAAGCTGGGGACCTCTCTGGTTCGGGGCACAGTCACTCTCATTTAAGCCAGACCTGAGGAAAATGCTTAACAAGAAAACTGTCCTCCGTGGGCCTGCGAGGGAAGTTGAGGTTTTGTCTACTTTTATGTAGCAATCCACCAGGACTGGACATTCTCATTAGAATGCAGGTAAAACAGGACAGATTTGGGTTTGTTGGTGAGAGAACTTTCATTTCCAGAGCTGTGGGACATGTGTCAGACCTTTCCACGGAGTGAATCAGAAACCAGGGAAATTACTGTCATTTTTATACAAACAAAGCGCAAGTGATAAAGCGCAAGTGATTTCCCTCCGTAGAAACTTCCAGTTAAAAAGAGGGCAAAAAGTCTGATTTCCAAGTACAAATTCCTCGTTTCTTGCCAGTGAATTAATTGCTTCCCACCTTGTAATATTTACAGAATACTGATGGCATGTTGACGGGGGGAAGAAGAAAAAAGATCTCTTGTACGGGAGGAATTTTTTAGGCACAAAAAGGAGTCTCTAATATTAGGTTCTCCAGAGAAACAGACCCAATAGCCTATTCGTGTATATATATATTTTAATCTCATATATATAATCTCACCTGTGATCCAGTCAGGTTGACAGATAAAGTGAGCCATCGTGAAACTGTGTCTGCTAAGTGAGCCAAGATGTGACTGAGGCTTTAAAAAGGAGCAGACATAGATGGTAGGTGACTTCCATGTGCAGAGGCTGGATAAAAAGCCCTCAATGGCTGCAGAGGAGGTCTCCTGGATGTGCATTTAGTGGGTCTTTTTAGAACCTTCTAGAAGTTCCTTCTAGGAACTGTTCCCCTCAACTTATGGTCTAGCACATCTTTGCACTAAAAAGCACACCTCAAGCTTTGCCAGGATTCCATGGGATCCCAATAGAATTGGAAAGCAGAATGGCTGGTTTTCTTTAAACTGAAATCTTAACATGTTCCCATGATTCATTTACAAAGCGGTTCGTTTAATAATAACTTCAAGCCACCAACAGTTTCATTGTTTTTCAAAAAAAAAAAAAAATCTTTCTCACGGGCTAACTGTGAACTGCTAGCCTTGTGTTGCCTGATGGAGAATACTCAGCCTAGGCCAAGCTGTCACCCACATTTTTTGGGTTCTTTATCCTGTAGGAGGCCAGGCGCTTGCCTCGTCTGGCCCCCATGGAAGGATGTGCTTCTGAGGCTGGAGGTGAGCTCCCCCAGCCCCACTCCTTCCCACCTGTGAGGCCCACTTTCACAGGTATCATGGCAGGACCTGGTCATCCTCTCTGGGCTGCCTTGGGAAAGATGGCCAAGCATGTGATGCAATCCTGCTCCCTTCTAGACTTCAGAGTAGGACTGGTGCTGCACACAGAATGTCTGTGTCCCTACTCCCCCACCCAAACCCATATGTTGAATCCTAACCCCTGAGACAATGGTATGAGGAGGTAAGGCCTTTGGGAGGTGATTAAGTCATGGGGGTGGAGTCCCCAAGAACAGGATTAGTGCCCTTAGAGAAAAGACCCCAAAGAGCTCCCTCACTCCTCCAGCGACCTGAGGACACAGCAAGAAGGCACAGTGGCGTCTGTGAACCAGAAAGCAGGCCCTCAGCACGTGCTGAATCTGCTGGCACCTTGATCTTGGACTGCCCAGCCTCCAGAACTGTGAGAAATGTTTCTATTGTTTATAAGCCACCCGGTGCTATTTCTGTTATAGTGGCTCGAACAGACTGAGACAGGTGGGTAGGGGCTGCCCAGCCGGTCTCCATTTCCCAGAAGCACCCCACTTCTTATATTTTGGGGGGGCCCAGGAGTGGCAGGTTGTTTTTCCCCCCAAATAATGTCAACACTATTTATGGGTTCCTCTGTTCTTGCAGCTCTTCTATCAAGAAGTGGAATAATCTATGTCCTTCTCCTGGAGCTAGGAGAATGTCTTTGTGACACAGCCTCATCCCTCAGGGTAAGTAGATGTAATGCTCTGCAACTTACAAGGCTGGGACATGGAAGGTGACATGGCTCCTGCCCGGTGCTCTCTCGTGACATGTGTTTTTGGGAGCCCCAAGCTGCCTTGCATGAGTGGGCTGTCCGGCAGCTGTCATGCTGGAGAGACCACTTGGAGATAAAGGCGCACGAGGCCCTTTTGACTTTTCCCAGCCCTGCATCAGACATGTGTGAGGAAACCATCTCCACGACAAAGTCCCCTACTCTGCCTGCCACTGTACCCTACCTGCCACTGCACCCCGCCACTGCACCAGCTTAGCAGAACCATCTCGTTGATCCCAGATTACCCTGCATTTTCATGCAAAAAGAGATCTGTTATCTTGAGCCACTGTTTTGGTGTGGCTTATCACACAAAAATAGATAACCATAATACCATGCCAAGGGGAGTGAGATGGGTCATTTCCTGATCAAGGTGATTAAGAAGTAGGGAGACCATCTGGCCCAGTTTGCACAGACTCAGTGACACCTATTGTCTTGGCCTAATTAATTTTTTAAAAGATTTAATTTAGGGCAGCCCCAGTGGCTCAGTGGTTTAGCGCCGCCTTCAGCCCAGGGCATGATCCTGGAGACCCGGGATCGAGTCCCACATCGGGCTCCCTGCATGGAGCCTGCTTCTCCCTCTTGTGTCTCTGCCTCTCTCTCTCTCTGTGTCTCTCATGAATAAATAAATAAAATCTTAAAAAAAAAGATTTAATTTATTTTGAGAGAGAGAGACAGAGAATGAGAGCAGGGGGAGGGGCCAGAGAGAGAGAATCTGAAGCAGACTCCATGCTGAGCATGGAGCCTAATGTGGTGCTTGATCTCACGACCCTGAGATCATGACCTGAGTCAAAATTGAGAGTTGGATGCTCAACTGACAGAGCCACCCAGGCACCCCTTGACCTAATTCTTAATAACACCCCCTTTCACTCTTGAAAGTGTCTTGACTTGGGAGGTATGTTCTATGGTCGCCCCAATCAGAGCCAGATGTGCGTTGGGTCTGGTTGGGTTGGTGCAGATGAGAATAGTGACCTTGGAGGAGCTGCAAATGGAAGGCACCTGTGCCACTGAATCACCATGTAGAAGAGCACCCTCCATGGCTCCAGACCCCCGTTCAGGACTCTGCATGAACGAGACATAAACTGCCAAAGGGAATCGGTTTTTGGAGCCCTAAACCAGTTTGTTACAGCAGCTAGTGTTCCCCTGAAATCAGTTAGGAGCAAAAATGAGAAATCTCCATCCTGCTTTACAAAGGAAAAGTACAGGCATCAGTGTCAGGCATCCAAGCCCATTTGCTTTATACCTACAGACTCCTAAATCACATGAACCCACGGTCAGCACTATGCAATTTCTATAAACAAATCTTTTTTTAATTACATACTTTGAGCATGGACAATGTTCCCCCTAGCTTCTTCCCAGGTCTCGCTTTAAAAGATCAAATGTGCTTGTGACAGCAGATTCTTACATTTTAAAGGAATTAAAAAGAAGAAACTCACTGTGTTTTCAAGATGTGGCCTTTGGGAATCAGATGGGCTTAGTATGAACTAGTATGGAGATGTTCACTAGCTGTGCAGCCCAGGAAAACATCACTGAGCGCCTCTGCGTCCCAGGTTCCTTACCTGTAAAACAGCAGTAACAGTGCTAATTCTCCTTTTCTCTCTCCTCTTCCTCCTCCTTTGTCCCTTTGATAAAATTTTGATGAGTTAATCCAGGCACATACATGAAATATGAGGTCCCAAAGTGTATATATTAATGGTAAGTGTGTGGGGGTGACTTCTGGTCTTTACCTTGTACTTGGCCTCTCTCATGCAGAAAACCAGCACTATGGAGAAATGATGGGATCAGGACCCACGTCCTGGTGTCTGTCCCTTCCCCCTCCATCCCTTCATCCACCTCTGACATCATCTGCCACCTGACAGATTAGCTCAGCCCAGGTGTGGGGGCAGCCCTGCCACGTGAAGGCGATGCCCCCAGGGACAGCCTTCACCCAGGGGGAGACTGGAGCCAGTGCCTGGATGCCCTGGTCCCTGGTCTCAGAGAGATGAATGTGAGGGGTAGTGTCCAGGGCTGCTCAGGTGTCTTGGAAGGATTGAGCGCTGGCGGCCTTCATGGGTGACCGGCATAATCAGTGGTGATTAGCTTCTCCTTCCTCTCTCCAAGAATCTGTTCCTGTAGAAATACCGGCACTGGATCCTTGTCCCAGGTTCTGCTTTGGGCGAACCCAGATTGAGACACTGGGGGCTCGCCTCCCCTCTTCGCAGTTTCCCAGCCACGCAGCCTGTGTTGTGGGGTCTGTTGACTCATCTGGAAATGCAGCGATGCCCTCATCTAGCCTTGTCAACCACTCGCTCCCTGTCATGGTCCCTGAATAAGAAAATGTCTCTTGACTTGGGTTCTAAATCCCAGTGTCAAAACTTTGTGATCTGGGCTGGACCCTACAAAGTTCCCTGTTTTCTAAGGCCTAGGAATTTGGAGCAAAAGGTCAGTTGTCTATCCATATCCATGAGCACATGGGGATGCAGCCAAAGAGGTAGAGAGAGCAGAAGAGAGCAAATCAACCCCCAATGCCTGAGACCCACCTGGCTGGGGGCCTGGCTGCCTCCTGAGAGAGGAGCAGAGAGGGGGTGGTCGGCTGGCATGGGCATCAGGGCATGCTGGCCAGGCCTGGCTCCACTCCCCAATTCTTCAGGATCTGAGGTCAAAGGAGAGAGGCGAGCACCAGAAACGTGTGATCCCTCCAATGCCAGTGACCCACACATGGGCCCAGACAGGCCTGGAATCTGACCCGTACCCCTCACACCTCCCTCCTAGAAGAGCTGGCGGGGAGGGGGGGTCCATCAGGAAAGCTTTGCGAGTGAGTTTTGCCCTAGAACACTGAAGCGCAAGTCAGGCGAGATCGTGTTTGTGGAACTGCTTTATGAATAGTTGAGTGTGAGGTACAGGACAGATACAACTGTAAAAGAGATGGAGAGAACTCGAATTGTGACTCCAGGGAAGTTTCCCGAATCAGAACTCTCTTTCCTGGATGCTGATTGCTCAGAGGGTGGAGGGTGCTAATTACGTGAAATTAGGAGGGAAATACCTCCTTTCACACCTAGAACAAGCTGGGAGAGGCTTCTCCACTAAGTTTCCCTGTGGGCCAGGCCGGGGGGAGCCCTGCCGCCGGCAGTGGGCAGTGCGTCCTGCTGGCCGAGGGAGCCCGGGGCGCCGGGCGGGGCAGGCGGGCCCCCCAGCTCCCTTCCACCTGCCCAGCCCCCAGCAGGAGGCAAGCTCCGGACACCTGACGACAAACCTGGCTGTAGCTACGGACTGTGTTTACGGCTTGCTAGGGGCCGAGGGAATCACCGAGGGAGGGAGGTTGCCAGAGGAACCAGAGCCATTCCTCTCTCTCTCTCTCTCTCTCTCTCTCCCTTACCTGAAAATAAAAGATCACCGCGGCCTTCGGGGGGCATAAACCAGCGCTGCCTGCCCGAGCTCTGGGCTGGGCGAAGCACTGCTGAGGGCCTGGGAGGCGCCGGCCCTGGGGGGCAGTTTCCCTTCCTTGCTGTGAAAGCTTTCTTTTCTTTTCTCCGGCCTCCTCGGCTCCAACCTTACCCGCCTAAAATTCCTTCCCAGGCAAAGCTCCCATACCCGTTTCTGGTTATGCTTCCCTCTTACAGCTCTCTCTCTCCTTTTTAAAAAATTTATTTCTCCATCTACCCACTTTGTTGTTGCTTCCTGGGATTGTTTACCAATGCAACAAATGCTAATATTATATGAAACATGCTAGAAAGTGCCAGAACACAGAGAAGGAGTCCCCTCCTCCCTCCCCCTAGCAGTCCCCCCCACCCCCCAACTGGCCCAGGCCGCAGAAACCCCGTGGGTGCCGGTGCCGGCCTGCTCTGGGACCTGGCGGGCTTGCTCGGCGGGAGGCTGTGCGAGAACCCTCCACCACGGTGCTCTTTTCTTCCTTCCTTGTCTCCTGAGCCTTGGAGGGAACAGTGGGGTGGCCCAGTGGGTGAGCACAGGTATAGGAGACTTTCGTGGGTCCTTCTCCTTCCCACCTGATAGGTTCCTGCAAAGGGCTCATGCCCAGTCTTTTTTTGTTGTTTTTTTAAGATTTTTAAAAATTATTATTTATTTGAGAGACGGCGAGTGAGCAGATACGCTTGCATGCAAGAACAGAGGGAGGGGTAGAGGGAGAGGGAGAAGCAGACTGCTCGCTTAGCAGGGAGCCCCATAGGGCTCTATCCCAGGACCCCGAGATCATCACCTGAGCTGAAGGCAGATGCTTAACTGAGCCACCCAGGTGCCCCATTTAGTGCCCAGTCTTGAAGGGAAATTTATTCATACAGTAGACATTCACTGAAGTCTTCTGTGTGTCAAGCAGAGTATTTAAGCCCACAACGCTGGGATAGACTGGGTCCCAATCCTGCCTCTACCACATATAAGCTGTGTGACTTTGGACAATGAGTTAACCTCTCTGTGCCTTGGTTTGCTCATCTGTAAACTATCTTTTTTTTTTTTTTTGTAAAGATTGTATTTATTTATTCATGAGAGACACACAAAGAGAGGCAGAGACACAGGCAGAGGGAGAAGCAGGCTTCCTGCAGGGAGCGTGAAGCCAGACTTGATCCCAGGACCCCTGGGATCACATCCTGAGCCAAAGGCAGATGCTCAACCACTGAGCCACCCAGATGCCCCTCATCTGTAAAATATCTTATTCATGAAGGTTAAATGAGGTAGTATCTGTAAAGCCTCGGGCAGAGTGCCTGGCCTACAGTGAACAAGGTTTGTTCGGGGCGCCCGGGTGGCTCAGTGGTTGAGCGCCTGGCTTTGGCTCAGGCAGTGGTCTCGGGATCCTGGGATTGAGTCCCACATCGGGCTCCCCACAGGGAGCCTGCTTCTCCCTCTGCCTGTATCTCTGCCTCTCTCTCTCTCTCTGTCTCTCATGAATAAATAAATAAAGTCTTTAAAAAAAAAACACACAAGGTTTGTTCAATAAAAATAAGCCGTTCTAGGTGCTGGGCATGCAGGGATGCTCCAGAGCCCATGGAGCCTTCACATGGAGCGTGGAGACAAATTATAAACATGTGAACAAAGAAATGATATAATTGCAGTGTCACAAGGAAAATTAAACCAGCAACAGGACAGAGGGTAAGCAGTAGGTGTAGGGGAGTGAGGGGGTGGGTGGGGACCTGAAGGAAGGTCTTCCAGAGGAGGGGTGTCTACATGGAGACCTGAAAAATGACAAGGAGCAGCCAAGGAAAGAGCAAAGGAGTGGAATCCAGGCAGCGGGAATAGCATGTGCAAAGGGCTGGTGTGTGGGAGGAAAAGGAAGACAGGTGTGGCTGAAGGGGGGATGGGAGGAGCTGTGTGTGGATGAAGATGGAGAGAAGCAGGCCCAGGTCCCGTGGGGGCCCAGCAGGCCCCAGGAAGAAATGGATTCTTCTCTACCTGCAGTAACAGACTGCACTCATCTCTCAGGGCTGCAGCAATGAAGAACCACAAACTTGGGGACTTAAAACAGAAATGTGTTCTCTCAGAGGCCTGGAGCCCACAAGTCTGAAATCAAGGTGTCTGCAGAGCCACAGTCCCTCTGAAGGAAGCCTCTAGAGCAGCACCCTGCCTTGCCTCTTCCAGCTTCTGGTGGCCCCAGCTCTACCCTGGCTTTTCTTAGTCACTGTCTCTGCCCTCACACGGTCCTCTCTGTGTGCGTGTCTCTGTGTCATCATCTCTTCCTCCAAGGACACCAGCCATTGGAAGTAGGGCCCACCCTAAATGCGATAGACAGCATCCTGAGATCCTTCACTTAATTATATCTGCAAAGACCCTGCTTCTGGTGAGGTCGCATTCATAGGCACCATGGGTTAGGACTTGGACATAGCTTTTTTAGGGGGGCTGCAAGTCAATGCGCTACAGATGCTACTCATAGTTTCAGAAATGGCTCGTGATTTAGTGGCATCACGCAGGCTGCGGTGTGGAGATTGGATCAAAGGCAAGTTAGGGGGGCTGTGGCAGGTAGGGGTGCCAGAGATGGTGGGGAGAAAGAGAAAAGGTGTTCTCTTCTTGGACATGAACATTGTCACGGATCACCGTCAGACAAAGGCACGGTGTCCACAAGGGATCAAGAGAGCCACAAGACCCCTCTGAAATCATGTCTGAACACAGACTGAGAGTGGCCATGGTCCAAACCACAAAATTAACCAGACATTCTCCATCCTGGCTAATGTGACTCCTTTTTTTTTTTTTTTCCCTTAAAGATTTTATTTATTTATTTGAGAGAGAGAGCACAAGAAGGGGCAGAGGGGCAGGGGGAGAGGGAGAAGCAGACTCCTTGCTGAACAGGGAACCCGATGAGGGGCTTGATCCCAGGACTCTGAGATCATGACCTGAGCCAAAGGAAGACACTTAACCAACTGAGCCACTCAGACGTTCCATCCTTTTTTTTTTTTTTTTTTTTTAATCACCATCAGCTATAGCTTTGCTCCATCCTTGTCACCTTCCAGGTAGGAGTTATTAAGATGCTCCATCACAGCATTACCCCTGATTCTGATAGCAGCCATTCCAGAGCAAACCTTGCTTCCTTGAACTTGAGGCTGCACCGCCACATCACACAACAGAAGCCTCAATCCTCTGGCAGGTCTTAAATGATATGCCCTAGGGTTCCCAGTGGTGTGTGCTCACCCTTGTTGCAGCAAATCAGCAAACCTAATTTTGTTTCATTCACAGAGTGCTCCTGGTGGTCACAGTTTGAAGGGCGGCGGGGGGCGGGGACCTTTGTGGCAGTGGGCGATCCACAGGGCCCTGTACCTGGTTTATTGCTGTGCTGCTGCCATATTGGAATTTATAATCATATTCCAACAAGGGTCTCTGTGTGTTAATTTTTCCTGGCCCTTGTAAAGTCTGTAGCTGGTTCTTTTCTTTTCTTTTTTTAAAGATTTTATTTATTTCTTCATGAGAGACACACACAGAGAGAGGCAGAAACATAGGCAGAAAAAGAGAGAAGCAGGCTCCCTGCGGGGAGCCTGATGCAGGACTCAATCCCAGAACCCTGGGATCACCACCTGAGCCAAAGGCAGACACTCAACCACTGAGCTACCCAGGTGCCCTGGAGCTGGTTCTGCTGAAGAGCACTGACAGTGGCTAATGGCAGGGTCACTGTGGTAGAAAGAGGGACGAGTGTGTGGATTCAGGACTTTTTGGCCTAGACGTGCAGGACTGGTTGCTAGTTTGGATTTGCATGGGGGAATGCAAGGAAGAGAGAGAGAAAAATCTGAATTTGCTCTGGGGTAGGGAATGCCCCTTATCAAAATGGGAAATATCGGGTGGTCAAGTCAAGCAGGCTTTGCGTTGGGAGGGTTTGGGTCAAGAGTCTCAATCTGGGGATGCCTGGGTGGTTCAGTGGTTGAGCATCAGGTCATGATCCTGGGGTCCAGGAATTGAGTCCTGCACTGGGCTCCCTGCAGGGAGCCCCCTCTGCCTATGTCTCTGCCTCTCTCTCTGTGTCTCTCATGAATAAATAAATAAAATCTTTTAAAGTCTCAATCTGGTGAAAATATCCTTCCTACCTTATTCTAGGAAATAGGCATGCAATGTTACATTTTTAAAAGTTGGTGACTCAGTGCTGTACTACAGTTTTGCAAGATATTACCATAAGGCAGGGAGGAGGGGAGAACAGAATAAAGGGGATATGGGATCTCTTCATATTATTTCTTACAACTGCATGTGAATCTCCAATTATCCCAAAATTAAAAGTTTAATTAAAAAAATTGGTGACCCAGAAAATCAGGATGTGAATGGAACGATAGGCAGCTCCAGGCAGGTGTTACTCATTTGTATTCATAAGTTCTTAAATCTGAAAGGGGTTTAGGGGCAGCTCGCACAGGGGACACAGCCCAGTGAAGGGGCCATGCGTGGCGTCTAAGGGGACAGTGGTGGCCACTGTGGCACCTGAGCATCTTTCCTAAGGTCCTCGAGCTGGAGACTAATGGGGTGGAGAACAGCTCATCTCTCCAAGGCCCTGCCAGTGAGGGGTGTGGACTTCACCAAGGAAAGTTCTGTGAGGAAAGTGATCTGGGCACCCAGTTCCTGTAGTAGTTTCTGGTCACTTCAGCAGGGGGTGAGCACAGGGTACTTTGGGCCTGGACACCATGAGGAGGAAGAGAGACAGAATGACTCCTGTTGGCCTCTACTTTTATGCTTCCGTTAGGTAGATTCAGGCTCTTGGGGGTAGGGGTGGGGGGAGCATTTCATCTTGATATTTGCAGATTTATTCACAGAACTCCCCACACATCTGGAGGAGAATATATGACTTGCCCCCTAGAGGAAATAGTTAAATGAATCGCTAAAGCACAAAATGTTCCTGTAAAATTGCTTCCATATTTTATTAGACGCAGATGAGCATGAATTATTGTGAAGCCAACAGGAGGGTTTGCAAATTGGGTTCTTGCCTTTCCATAAACAGCTCTTCCACACCTAGATCATTATGGAAAAGCTTTAACAGAACATTGGTTTGGGATAGGGGCATTGAATAATTCATTCGCTCATCCATCCATCCATCCATCCATCCATCCAACATTTACTGGGCACCCACTGTATGCCAGTAATGTCAGCTAACTGGCAGCTACAGGTGTTATTCTCACTGACCTACCTCTAAATGAGTCCTTTTGAAATGAGCTCACTTGGGGGTTGGAATGTTATGGGAGGGACACCTTTTGTGGGGAAGGGACTCCCTGTCACGCATCCCAGAGGGCCACTGTCCACAGAGAAGTTACTTTTTCATGTACCCCTCAACAGTTAAAAATGCTCCCTCACCTTGAATTCTTCTTTCTTAAAATCTGCTCATTTATGTCAAGGTGTGAAATTTCTTGCAGGAAAAAAATGGACCCGGTTGTGCAAAACTGCCTTTCGCGTTATTCGTTTCTTATCTTCTGTGTGGCTCTGCCAAACTGATCACAGCTGGGCATCTGAAGGATCTGCTTTCTGCTCAGAATGCCCAGCTTGGGGCAGGGAGCAGAGAGCAGGGGATGAGAGGACAAATATCGCTTATTTCTCCTCCTCTGTCTGGAAGTTAGGCATTACAGTGAGGCTCGTAGGATCATTGGAGCAACCAGGGACTAGTACACAATGCTCCCTCGGCCACCATGGACAAGTGAGTAAGGGGAGGATTTTCTCTACCAGCCCTGGCCTGAGCTGGGGATGGGAGTGGTGGTTGCCCCTGACATGGCTGGGCAGATGTTGGCTCAGTGGAGGGCTGGGCCCTCACCCCAACGGGATCCAGAGCTTCTAAGCTTGTCAGAGGCACTGCAAACTGTCTTCTGGGAGGGGGGCATGGAATCTTCGCCAAGGGAGGCTTCTTGAGGAAAAGCAAAAAGTGGGAAGGACACCCAGAGGTGCCACCTGTTGCATGGAAGTCCTTTACCATATTGATGTGTGGGGCTCTTACAGCACCTGCAGGCTGGGCTGGAGCGGGGCCGTCCCATCTCCTCCAACTTGTGAGCATGGAAACAGCTCAGTGAGACCAATGATGTGTCCAGGATTTCCCAGTGATTGGTGGAGGTTAAATTTGACTTGCTATACTTCTCTGCACCATGGCTTCCCAGGCAGGAGCTGTGTGATGACCTCTTTCAAAGGCAAAAAAAAAAGAAAAAGAAAGTGTTGCTAAACATGTTTTGGGAGTCCTCTGTGAGGAGACCACTGGGCAGGAAAAGGTGCCCTCCACTGCATCTATTTTCTGGTGAGGTGAGGTGTGGAGGAGGAGGATTGGGGAGTGTCTGGAAGCATCTTCTCCCATCTGAGGGCTGCAATTTATGATCAAGCCAGGCAGACACAATGGTTATCCTCTTGATTACAAGTAGTGGACACCTGGACTCAGAAATGCAGGAAACAGAGTTGGGCATTCATACTAAATTCTCCCAAAATTGAGAGGGCTCAGGGAACCCGAGAGTGGGTGGAGGGAGGTGGCAGTGTCTGGTTCTTAGCAGTTGAATGCTCATCAAAAGACCCTTTGGTTCAAACTTTCAAATCATATTGAAATAATTCTTCAGAATGTCTATTTTGGTAAATAGAATAGGATAAATATGGTTGCACCTTTATTTGAGTCATTGAGGTCCTGCAGTGTTTCTGGGTCAGGATTTTACTCCTGAAGTCTCACTGTGGTGTTCTGGAAATGCCCTGGTCTCGGCATCAGAAGACCCAGCCCCCCTTCGGGTGGCTGTGTGACTTCTGGCAGGGCACAATGTTTCCCTCTGTACAAGTTACAAGTTTGAGCTACAAGTTTTCCCTCTGTAACAGCAAAAGAGAATAGTGTTCACTTTATGGATCATCCAAGGGTGTTGTAAAGTTGACATTGAATGAGCTTCTCAACTTGACTTCTAGATCCCTGTGCAAACACAAATTGGTGCAATCAACCAGAGGAGAGAGGAGACAGGACCAAATGTCTTTTTTAAACCCAAATTAGGCTTGTCTATAGTCAGGGTTCTCCAGAAAAATAGAACCAATAGATTCTATCTATCTATCATCTATCTATCATCTATCTATCTTCTATCATCTATCTATCTCTCATCTATTATCTACCATCTACCTATATCATCTATCTGTCTACCTATCAAACTATCTACCTATCAGATACCACGGAGATTTATATAATGAGGAATTGGCTCAGGTGACTATGGAGGCTGAGAAGTCCTGCTCTCTGCCATCTAACACTGGAGGCCCAGAAAAGCTGATGGTATAAAATAAGATGAGATGAGATATTTCAGCTCCAGCAGTGAGTCAGGAAAAAAGTAGCAAATTCCTCTTTCCTCTGTCTTTTGTTCTTTTCAGGCCCTAAATGGATCGGATGAAGCCCACCCCACGCTGGGGAGGGCCATCTCCTTTCCTGAGTCCACACCTTCAAACAAATCTCATCCAGAAACACCCTCACAGATATACCCAGAAATCATGTTTAATCTGGGTGCCCCATGGCCAAACTGACACATAACATTAAATCGACATCACCATCTGGAAAGCTTCTTTCCATTCATGAAATTGGAGGCATGGTCTTTGGCAGCTCAGCTCGTTTCCTGAGGCAGGGGAGGAAATGTTGGGAGCTCTGGGGCAGCTGTCAGGGATGAGGGATTCCAAATGCCAAAAGATGGGAAAAGCACATGAAGAAGCATCAGTGGGCGACATTCTTTGAGAGCCGTAGCACAGATCAGAATATCTTTTGATAGTTTTTATGTCATGGGTGTGTTTCTTTGAAGGTGACGCCACCTGGAGCCCTGGGATGAACTCGGATTACATTTAGAGAGTTATTCTCAGAATCTGAGAACTGGGTGTTACATTCAGTTGCAGCCTGTATGGTACATAATCACTCAGTACCTGAGCTATTGTATAATAAAGAATCTGACTGGCCTTTGTTCCTGGTTCCAGGAAGGGAGCTTCTAAGTCCTTGGAAATTTCTGAGTTGTTGGGAGTGTGTGTTAGTCATGGTGGCCTCCTTGAATGAGGCCTGAGTTTGATGTTAATGAAATGACTAAGGATGGGGGCTGGCCAAACCACAGAGACTAACCAGGTGATGAGTAGGTTGTGGCTTCAAGCGGGGGAATATCACCTTGTTATGGTCGGAATGTTTGGGGCTCCTCCAATTCATGTGTTGAGATCCTAATTCTCAGTGTGATGGTAGGAGGAAGTGGGGCCTTCAGGAGGTGATCAAGCCTTGAGGGTGGAACTCCCATGAATGTGATAGTGTCCTTATAAAAGAGACCCCACAGGGGCACCTGGGTGGCCCACTGGTGAGTGTCTGCCTTTGGCTCAGGTCATGATCCCGACGGGGTCCTGGGATCAAGTCCCACATCAGGCTCCCTGCAGGGAGCTGCTTCTCCCTCTGCCTATGTCTCTGCCTCTCTCTGTGTCTCTCATGAATAAATAAATAAAATCTAAAAAAAGAGAGAGAGAGAGAGACCCCACAGAGCTCCCTCACCCCTTCAGCCATGTAAGAACACAGTACAAAGATGGCCATATAGGAACCAGATGTACCAGGAATCTGGTTCATGCCAGACCCAAGGCTGGGCGAAGCTTCTTGGTTGGTGGATCATAGGTGTGCTGGAGGGTGACATGCCCAGATTCCATGGGGAGAGGGCACGGAAGCCGGGTATCCAAGTCCCTCCCAGACCTCACCCTCTGCAGCTCTTCGTTTGTCTGGTCCTGATCTGTAACTTTTATAATAAAACCGTAATCAGTAGTACAGCACTTACCTGAACTCTGTGAGTTATTCTAGCAAATTATTGAACCCGATGGGGGTCACAAAATCCGTCCTCATCCCCCCCACCATTTGTGGCCAGTTGGTCAGAATTGCGGTGGCCTGGGGATCCCTGAGCCTGTGCCTGGTGATTGAAGTGGGAGCGATCTTGTGGTGGGGGGGTCGTGCCCTTAAACCTGCGGAATCTGTGCTAACTCCAGGCGGCTAGAAGTACATTGCGGTAACCGCAGAGCCAAGAGAACCCCATATCTTATATCATCTCTTTTCCACCCAGAAATATTTTTCGAGAGCTTATTTTGTGTCAGGCATGGTGGTGGGTGCCATACATACCACCTCACTGCTGAATGTCATGTTACTAAAGGAATTTGTGAGGCTTGGAACACCACTAGTGTCAAAGGGGCGATGTTGTGAAAAACACATTGAGATCGGAATTACTATTTTTAGGATGAGGCACAGATTTGGAGGGGCCAGATTTCCACATACATTCATTAAACCAAGGAAGTCTAAAAGCTTCACGAAGTTAAGGCCTGGGAAGTAATTCTCAGCCTCGCCTGAGGAGGTACCCATTTGTGAAGACCAAGTTGTTTCCGGGGGGAGAAAGGAGGCTGGTGGCAGATGTCCCTGCTCTGCACTTAGGATCTCCTGCGATGTCCCAGTTGGGGGTGAGTTTGCCGTGGGGGAAGCTCTCACACTGTGAGGGCAGGGTAAGCTGTTGGCAGGGGTGTGAGGACTGCAAGGGACATGGCATGTCCAGAGCAGAAGGGAGGGCTTGGGGACGTCCCGAGTCCTCGGGGGTGGGGGGCCCTGGGCAGAGACGCACGGAGGGATGAGAGTCTGCAGACTCCACAAGCTTGTGGTTCCTGGGCCTGGAAGCCAGGGCCTCAGTTCTGAGAAGGCCAGTCTCTTGGTCCCACAGGAGCATCAGGTTGGGCTTCATTTGTTAAAAAGCATCTCAGCAGTTGGGGAAAATGAGTCACAGTGGACTACACTGCCCCTCCCCAGTTAGGGACAGTTGAACAACATTTGGAGATTCGGATGTGGTGGGCCAGGTACTTATGAGAACTTCCCGAAGGTGGGAGTTGCTGAAAACACTGGATTTCCTTACACAATAGAGTGGCTCCCGATTCTCACAGCTAGACTCACCAGAGGCGGGGGTGGAAAAGACACCCTCTCAACAGCCTCTAAGACCAATGGAAAGGGAGCATGCTGAGCACCAGACAGGCTCGCAGACATCATGCGGGTGTGCCCAAGCCTCTGAAGCAACCCTACAACCAGTGGGTGGGGTGATCAGCAATCCCCTCCAGAGCCAGCTGGGGCTGGAGGAAAGCACGGTGTCCCCAACCTGCTAACGGGGGGCTGGGGTGGGTCAGCAGCCCTGGTATTTCACAGAACCACTCAGGGGCTTTTCAGAAATCTGGGAGTGGGGATGGCCTGACACTTTCCTCAGGTCTTCAGCAAAAAACATCCAGGAGCCGACAAACCCCACAAGGGAAGGATGTGCCTCCCTCTCCCAACATCAGACACAGACCCTGGAGGGTGGAGAGGAAATGCCAACCCCAAGAATTTCCTCCTATCTCTCTGCTCTGCCGTTCTGCAACAAAAGCTTTATCCTCAATTGGCTCCCCCTTATGGTTCCACATCATCTACCTCGCTTCTTCATGTCCCATCATCCAGATGGTGACGGGAGGCTCTGTCCCACATCCAGGCATGAGTCCCAAGATCCATCTGGGCCTGTAGCCAGGGGAATGGACATGCTAGTAGGTTTATGTCCACTGAGACTCCAACTGAGCCAGTCTGTGGTGGGCTGAGTTGTGTTCCCTCTCAATTCATATGTTGAAAATCTAACCCTCAAGTAGCTAAGAATGTGCTATGTGGATATGGGGCCTTCAAAGGGTTAATTAAGGTAAAAAGAGGTCATTAGGGTGGGTCCTAATCCAGCAGGACTGGCGTCCTCGACTAGGGTCCTTACGAGAAGAGGAGACCAGGACAGACACAGACACACATAGAGGGGCACCCAGGTGAGGACACACGGAGCCATCTATATACCAAGAAGAAGGGCCTCAGAGGGAACCAGCCCTGCTGACACTGTGATCTTGGACTTGCAGCCTCCAGAAATGCAAGAAATAAATGCCCGTTGTCTGATATGGGCACATATAAGCCCTCCCATATATGCCCTCCCATATGTGGTACTTTGTCATGGGGCCCCTGGCAAACCTTAATACCTGGCCTCGACATCTGGGGTAGATTCACCTTCCTCAAAGCACATGGACAGTACCCATGGGCAAGAGCAGCAGCCCAATGGGAATCTGGGATCTGTTAGGAGAAGGGAAGGGGACCCAGAGTAGACTCTACAAAGATCTCCCACGATGGAGAAGAAGAGACACTCTCCATCTTGTTCTAGGTCTTTCTTTTTTAACCCAGCACCAGATTTAAGACTCACCGATGTTGCTGGTATGTCTCCTTCACCTTCTCTGGTTGCTGGGTTGAGTTCCACGGTACGTGCTGCCGTGTGGGATTCCTCTGTTTCCCGGAGCGGGAGGGTGCTGGCTGCCTTCCATTCCCTCATTCTGCTCCTCCAGCTCTGTCCCCAGCAGGCTGCCCTGTATGGACCCCAATGATGGTCCTCTTGCTCTCTGGCTTCCAACTGGGTCTGGCGGGCAAGGGGAGGCAGGGCGGTTCTTTCTGGGGCTCCTTCTGGCAGCAGCACTGTAGCTGACTGAGTCTTGCTCATCCACACCTCTTCCCATTTGGGTTCATTCACTGCTCCCTTCCTTCCTCCCTCAGGCCTGGGTAATAGCCCTGCTGCTCTGAACCTGGGTCTTCTGCACTTTCTCTGGGGTTTCCCTGTACCCACACTTCTATAAACCCATTTGCAAATGAACCCTCAAATGGTCCTGATTTGGCCATACCACCTGTTTCCTGCAAAGACCCTGAGGGATCCAGCCTGGGTTCCTTCCACAATCTGCCATCTCAAACAGGTCCCTGATGGGTGTCCTGGCATGGGTCCCTTCCCGGAGTGAGAGGCAGCTCTCCAGGACAGAACCTGACAGTCCTCCTCATCAGTGCCACCCCAGTCTGCCATGCACAAGAGCTCCCATGGCCCTGGGTTTTCATCCACATTTAATAGTATCCTGATTCTTGTCTATTCCGCGGATAAAAGTGGTATCTCCCTGTTGCCTTCATCTGCATGTACTTGTTAGCCACTTGGGCTTTCCCTTTGCCTGTTCATGACTTTTGATCTACCTGAATTTCTTTCTTTTTTTTAAAGATTTTATTTACTTATTTGACAAAGGGAGAGAGAGCACAAACAGGGGGAGTGGCAGGCAGGGGCAGAGGGAGAACCAGCCCCCCTGCCAAGCATGGAACTCGATCCCAGGATCAGGACCTGAGCTGAAGGCAGCTGAAGGTGATGCTTAACCAACTGAGCCACCCAGGCACCCCATGTATCTGAATTTCTTGACCCTGTATTGGTCTTGGTACTCCTAAAACATGCCCTGGGGGCTTGGGGTGGGGGTTATCTTGACTGTGAAATAAGACTTCCTTCTGTATTTGATAGACTAAAACTTTAAAAAAAAAAAAAAAAGAACAAGTTCCATTAAAAAAAAAAACAAACAAACACAATTACTTTTAAACTGAGGTAGGAACAGGGGCACTGCTGAGCAACACAGCCTGGACATAAACCAGCAGAGGGGTGACCTCTGGGTCCCACTGCTTGGCTGTTTGGGACCAGAGCTACTCACTCAGGAGCAGGCCTGCTCTGGGGGAAGGACCCCCGAAAGGCTGCCTGTAAGAGGAGACAGCCCCAGCTTCCTGCATTGCAGTGTAGTCCTGGGAGGCCTCAGGTCAGCACATCTGTGACCTCGGGCAAACAGGGTGGATGGTTGGGGAGGCTGGCTCCCCATCCAGAAGGCTCTCTGTATTAGTACTGCCAACGGGAGGCTTGAAACAACAGGGATTTACTCTGCCGGGGCTCCGGGGCTCCAGAGGCCAGAAGCCCAACATCAAGTTGTCTGCAGGGCCGTGCTCTGTCTGAATGCTCCAGGGAGAGAATCTGTTCTGGTCTCTCCAGCTTCTGGCGGTTCCTGGCACTCCTTGATCTTCCTGGGCTGGTCAACCTCACTAGTCTCTGCCAGTCCTCCCCTGGCCTTTGTCCCTGCGGCTCTCTGGGTCCTCCTGTGTCTCTGAGGAGGAGACTCTCACTGGATTGGAGCCCACCATAAATCAGTATGATCTCAGCTCTAACCTCAATCATTCCTCTGCAAAGACCCTATTTCCAAAGAAGACCATATTCTGAGGTTCCAGGTGGACATGGATTTGGGGGGACACTTATTCAGTCCCTTAGGCCCTCTACAGGTGAATCAATTGGCAGACAGACCAAAGGGGCCAAAAGAGGCCACCACGAGCTGGGGAGGGCAGTGGGGCCAGCCCAGTGGGAAGAGGGAGTATTTATATACTCTTGCTCAGTGTCCCCACGCAGAGAAGGTCCAGAGCCACTGCCCCCTTGACCATGGTGATACCCTCACACTCTTCCTGGAGACCCTTGGCCTTTCCTGTGGTCCGATGTTGGCACAAGCTAGGTTCTGAGCTGAGAGCGGGATGCTCATCCCGGGCTGGAGCAGAGAGCTGCTGTGGTCCACACCACCCTCACGGCTGCAGGAGCAGAGGAAGTGTGGGCCCTGGCTTGATGAGGTGAGGGATTGCATTCCAAAGGGCAGACGGGTTCTGTCTCCAGGCAACTTGTAATTCTTTTGTTCTGAGAAGAAAAGCAGAGCTGCACACTGGAGAGGGGGGCTGGGCCCCTGAGAGTTCTGAAGCCAGAACGGGCTCACCTCCTGGCCCTACCTACGCTCCGGGCCTGTGAGGGCATCTGGTGGGCACCACTAACGCGTATGGGGCCAGAGCAGAGGCCGGGTCCTGCTGCCCATGTCCCGGGGCTGGCAGAGGAGGGAGGCCGGCTCCTCAAGTGAGAGGCAGGAGCACTGTCCCTTCTTCCGCACCTCACACCTCGCACCTCGAGGCTCCAGGCTCCTGCCCAGGGAGGAGCCGGGAGAGGCGGTCTTCGGTTTCACGGTAGCACCCAGCCCTCGACGATCACGGAGGTCACCGGCCCACCAGGACAGGGAAGGGTGGACAGCGTGGCTCTCCCGGTGTATCCCCGGAAGGCAGAAGTGAGAACAGGATTTCCTATCTTATAGGCCAAGCTGAGAGCAGAGGGGGGAGCTTCCCTTGGGGACCAGAGGGTTTCTGGGTCTGCCAGGAGGGGATGGGCTGCGGCCTTTGGCTCTGCCCCCACTAAGCACCACAGAGGCCTCCTGGGACCAGTGCCGAGCAGTGTGGATGGCTGGCCAGCGGGTGGTGCGTGGTGCTGGGATGCCAGCTGCCCCTCTACAGCCACAGGTACCAGGCTGGGGACTGAAGGTGGCCCTACGGCAGAGCAATGGTGGTGATGCTCAGGGGGTGGTGCCGGTTTGGGACTTCTCAGGAGGCCCTCTTCTCACCTTTGCTCTCTGTGATGGAACTTGGTCCAGCGGCAAGTGGCCTCTCCATGCATCTGCCTGCATCCTTGGGAGGCAAGCTGGAGGCTGTGGATGAGAAGCTTCAGGATCCAGGCAGGGCCTCAGCTCACCCAGGGAGGAGAGCAGGTTTTCCTCTCTCCTGGTTTTGCAGGAGGGCTGTCCTTAGGGCGGGAGGGCCGTGGCTGTCCCTGGAGTCAGGAGGGAGATGAGCTCAGGATGGCAGATCTTGAACGAGGGGTTGATCTGAGCAAACACCGGAGGATTGGGGGGGGGGGTCACTGAGACAGGGAGTCTTCAGGTCAACTCCGCAGGGAGTCCCCAAGGTCAGCCCCAGCCACAGCAGGCTGGATGGGGGCTCAGCTCAGGCTCGAGGAGGAGCAGGAGCGTGCTGCAAGTGGGTATAAATAATGAAACATTGCAGCTACTTACAGAACACCATGCGGAGAATGCTTGTGGATTCTCTTTGATGTCTCCTCTTCACCTGTGGAGTGTCTGTCTCCTGTGTTCCCACCTGCTGGGGAAGCCGAGACTCCAGGCTGGCTGTTTGGAGCTTGGTTCATGGTTGGGCTGATTGCTCCGGAGGCAGTTTGACATCCGGGCTTCTGCTTGCTCCTCGTGTGCCCCAGTCGGGGGGGATTGCTGGGGGTTGCTCCCACAGCGCCCCTTGCCTCCTGGCCACACACACTGGTGTGTAGTACAGACAACCCCAGGCAGGAAAAGAGAAACCACTCCGGGTATTGAAACAGAGTGAATTTGTTGGTTACCCAAGTGATTAGGGAGCAGAGAAGCCAAGAGGGTAAAATGAGGCAACTCAGAGATTATCAACCTGGAAGCTGCAACCACCCCTGGGATTGGTAAGACCAATGGAGGTAGTGGTTTTACTGGAGCCCAGTGTCTGGGGCTTGTTGTCAGGAGAAGGGATCAAGGAGGGAATTATTGTGTAGCAGGCGCCAGAGCAATGGAGGAGGAACGGCCATCCTGCAGCCTCCACCGGACAGTGGGGGCCAGGTCTTGGCTCCTTCTTCCATCCTTGCCTCCCAGTCTTTAAAAAAAAAAATTAGTATAAAATACACATGACAAAATTTGCCGTCTTAACCACGTTTAAGTGTATGGCTTAGTGGCATTAAGTGCATTCATATTGTTGTGTGACCATCACCACCATCCATCTCCAGAACTTTTTCATCTTCCCAAACTGAAACTCTATCCCCATCAAATACTGACTCTGTCATTGTCTTCCCCCAGGCCCTGGCTCCCACTTTCTATTTCCAGTTTCTATGGATTTAACTGCTTTAAAATATTTTATTCATTCATTCATTCATTTGGAGAGCATGAGTGGGGGGACGGGCAGAGGGAAAGGAAGAAGAAAAATCTTAGGTGGACTCTAGGCCCAGCGTGGAGCCCATCACAGGGCTCGATCTCATGACCCCAAAATCATGACCTGAGCCAAAACCGAGAGTCAGACACTTAACTGACTGAGCCACCAAGGTGCCCCTGGACTACATTACCTAACGTATAAGTGTGATCATACGGTGTCTCTTTAGGTTTGGCTTATTTCACTTAGTCTAACATCCTCAAGGTCCATCTGTGTTGTGACAAGTGCCAGAACGTCCTTCCTTTTAATGGCTGAATAATATCCCACTGGATGGCTAGACCACATTCTGTTTATCTGTTCATCTGTTGATGGACGCTTGGCCTGCCTCCACCTTTTGGCTCCTGTGAATAACACTTCTATGAACACAGCTGTACAAATATATCTTGGACACTCTGCTCTCTATTTTTTGGATATGTACCCGGAACTGGCATTGCTGGATCCTATGGTAATCCCAGTTTTAATTTTTTGAGGAGCTGCCATACTGTTTCCGGCATGGCTGCACTGATTTACATTCCCACCAACAGCACACAGCGGGCCACTTTTCTCTGCATCTCTGCCAACACTTGTTAGTTTCTATTGTCGTTGCTGCTTTAAATAGTAGCCATCCTAATGGGTGTGAGGTGGTATCTCATGATTTTGACTTAGATTTCTCTAATGATTAGTGATGTTGAGCATCTTTTCTTGTGTCACCTTTCAAGTCTTGCACTAGTGCCTCCCACTGACTAAACCTATCTAGAAACCAGAGGGCAAGGGAGCATGGGAAATGTGGTTTTCTGCCCAAGTGAACAGGGAAAGGCACAGGCTGGGGATGGGGGGCAGAGAGGTACTGTAAAAACAGCAAATATCAGGGATCCCTGGGTGGCTCAGCGGTTTAGCGCCTACCTTTGGCCCAGGGCGCCATCCTGGAGTCCTGGGATCGAGTCCCACATCGGGGTCCCTGCATGGAGCCTGCTTCTCCCTCTGCCTGTGTCTCTGCCTCTCTCTATCTCTCTCTGTCTCTCATGAATAAATTAAATCTTAAAAAAAAAAACCCAGCAAATATCAGTGTCTATAATAAGGGACTTCAGGGTCTCCCATGCATATTAATGTCCTGAGGAGTACACTAAACCCCTACAAAGGGATGGACCCGCCAAGATTTCACAGAAAGGAAGCAGCAGAGCTGGGGTTTGAACCTGAGCGTGTCTGACTCCCAAACCAGTGCTCTTCCCACTCAGTGATTTCTGCTGCCCATGTGGGGCTGGCAAGAATGGGGATCACTGGTTATGAACATGCCATGGCTTTTCACACCTCAGCAGCTTTGCTCATGCTGGTCCCCCTGCTTTGAATGCTTTTCCCTCCTTTCCCATCTGGAAAACTGATGCTTACTCTCAGCAGCTCAGCTCAAATGCCAACTGCTATAACCTGAGCCCTGGGGAGAACAAACCTGACAAGTTTGTTATTGCTTCAGTCTGTGTAAATAGCACAGAACAGTGATGGGGCCTCTGTCTTCACGCCACACTGGGTCCCTGGTGTTTGTCTCTTCCCAGCATACTGTCCCTGTACTTCTGATGACTCTGAGTTTCCTCTAGGGCTCTCTTCCCTCATTTTGTGTGGATTGGTGGTGCTGACACCACTCATTCCCAAGCTCATCATTCAATCCATCTTCTCAGGTCATAGAGATTTTCACTGAGCCTGTGGACAAGAGGGACCATCCTCCACAGAGCTGGCAAAGCTGTGATGACATCGCATGGGAGAGGCCTGTCTGAGAATGAAGCCAACAGAAAGGAAGGCAGCAGTCTTGGGCTGCAGCACTAGAGAGTCTTGACAACATTGTTTCTATGCCTGGATACAGCTGTATCCTGTAGCATCCTCACCTCCGGGTACGAAAAAGTTCCCTCTTTATGTGAGGCCAAGTTGTGTTGAGATTTGAATCACTTACCACTGGAAGTCATGATGGATGGATGTGCCTTGGGCCAAAGCCCTGGCCTTTACACACATTCCTGATTCGATGGTTCCTGGCCCAGCAGCTCTGTAGATCTTGCCCCCAGGACAAGTGGTCCTTCTGAATACCCCCAGAGCATAGAGACCAGCTGACCAGACATTGGTGGGATACCACTTGGGAAGTTTTAAGTCAGGAGGGCACAGGTTTAGTGAGTTGCCCAACAAGGCCTGTAGGTAGTAGATGGTGGATCTGGGACTGCACCAGATATTGGACCCCTTGGCCACTTTGCCCAAAGCTCCGCCTCTGGTGAGGGCTATAGGGGGATATCCTTGTTAGGTAGGATGACAAAGATATCCTTGTTTTTTAAATGGCCACAGAGCCAACAGAGCTATACGTGGTAAATGGCTGCAATGTCGGGACTCTGAGTCTCAGTGGTCCTGCCCTGGCTGAGATAGGCTTCTCTCTGTCCCAGGGCCCAGGAGGGCCACTACTGGGCACATGGTGCTTTGTGCTTCAAGGACAAAGCCGGAATGAGGCCCTAGCATCCCAGTGCCTCGTCAGCTCTGTGCCATTCCCCATCCTCCCTGGGCACTTTGCACATTCAAAAGCTATTTTAGAAGTAGCAGCACATCTGATTCTCTTTAATGCACTTCCAGGCAGCACAGATGTGCATCAATGAAAGAATGTTCCCTGAACCAAAGTGCTTCTGTGGGCCTCATGATCCTCTCCCTTGGCGCTCACTCCCAGGCCAAGAGCCTCCCATGAATCATGCATTAGCTTCTGTGATTGCTGCTCCGAGAGGTGGCAACTCTTACAGAAGGAGGGGGAGTCACTGTATGCTGTGGGAGGCAAAGGGTCTGGGTCTCCAGCTGGGAGCAGGGGCAGAGAGCAGGAGGCAGCAGACCCTGTAAAGGGAGGCGGATGTCTGCTAGTGGAGGTGAAGCTTGCAGCGTCCAGAGCCCTGCCACCAGCTCACATGGCGATGGGGCCCTGGCTCCTGCCCTCCCACTCCCGTCCCTGTGTGACAGACTTTATCCTGAATGAAGGGAGGATTTGGCACCCAAGGAACTCCCATATGGAGCCCAGCTTACACGGGGGTGGGGGTGGGAGGGGAAGGGAACCAGCAGATACAAAACAAAGGGGTGGGGGGAAGAACCCTCCACAGGTGAGGAGATGACAAACAACCAGGCTAATGAGAGATGCGGAGCCACACAGCAACTCCCAGATCAAAATAATTGTACAGAGCTCATTAAAACACACAAAGACATAAATTAAGCACTGCAGTCGCCTGTCCCTAAAAATGTGTCTGTCAGACAGACAGATGACTGAGGGAAGATGTCTGATGATTCTGTCGTTTGCAAAAATACATTATTTTGAATTTGAGGGGGAGGCACAAAAATTCGTGATTTAATGTTTAAAGCGATTTTCAAAGTTTTTTGTTTTGTTTTGTTTTGTTTTTCCCTCTTAAGCTTAAAAACGTCCCTGGAAAAGAACATGAAGGCATATGTTATTAAGAGATGAAAGTCTCAGGGCACCTTGGTGGCTCAGTGGCTGAGCATCTGCCTTTGGCTCAGGGTGTGATCCTGGGGTCCAGGGATCGAGTCCCACATCGGGCTCCCTGCAGGGAGCCTGCTTCTCCCTCTGCCTGTGTCTCTGTGTCTCTCATGAATAAATAAAATCTTTAAAAAGAGAGAGAGAGAGAGAGAGAGACAGAGATAAAAGTCTCTCCCTTGGATGAAATGAAGGCACCAGCCAGGTGGGTGTTCCCAACAGTGGTGGTCTCTGTGGGGAGGGCCCAGGGGATAGCAGGTATTCTTCACTGCGTGGGCAGAGCTCAGACCCAATAGTGCTTTCCACACCAACGGTTCTCTGCTGAAAACTTCCAGGTTCTTTCTCTGGGTCACCACTTCAACCTCCCTCCTGGCCCGTCTCTGTGAGTAGGGAAGGACAGGAGCCACCTGTTTTTGAGGGGGGACCCTCCTGCCCACAGTACTGTCCAGAAAAGGAGGCTCAAGGCAAAGCAGCAGGAGGGATCTGGAGTTTGAGAGCTCAAAGCTCAGACTGTTTGAGGGATTCCCTTTGAGAAAAAGAATACATGAATGCAATACAAACTTGGGTAAGGAAATGAGTATTTATTTAGAACGACAAAGGAAATCACCACGAAGTCCTGAGGCCCTGGGAATCCAGCTCCTTTCCTCCTGCCATCTCTTTAGGCAAGTTACCAGAAGTGTTTGCTGATTTCCTCCTTTTTCTCCCCACCTAGAATACTCTATGACTCCCAGGAACTTCCCGCTCTCACAGGGGCCCAAATAGGAGGTCCTGATGCTGAGGCTTCCTTAGCTTTACCAAAACTCTCCCTCTGGAAATGGGGCTGCTCAGAGACGTTACAGCTCTGCCCTGGCTGGGATTGGCCTCTGGGAGGTCGGGGTTGGGAGTTCCAGGGCTGGAGGCTTTGGAAACACCTAGAATTCTGGGATTTGGGGGCACATGTCTGGAGGTAGCCTGGCATAGCTCTGCAGCTTCAGTCGATGGAAATCTGGCCAAATTGAATTATACTCTGTTCGGAAATAGATCATGTAGCAAGAGGGGGACTGGTAAGCCAGGGCCTGGAGACAGTGGTGGGCAGGGCCATGCAGCGGGGATGGGGCAGGAGGCATCTTGGCTGAGGCATCGAAGCCGGCTTGCCAGGGCTGATCGCTGGCACGGGAGAGAGAGCCTCGGGCTGTGCAGGCCCAGAACCCCTCCCCGCTCAGGTTTACCTCACTCTCCTTGTTCTGATTCCAGGCTAATCAGGCAAATTTGAGGGCATCAGTCATTCTCCGGGAGGCCTGCCTGCTGGCCAAGAAAGCGCGGTTACTCTGTGAGAAAGTCTGTCCACCCACAGTGGCCCCCGGGGGTCATCTGGCTCTCATTGGAGGTCGTCTGCGGGAGAGAGGCTGCTGGCCTGTCAACCTGCACGTCCGACGGCTGTATCTCACCGGGCACATCACTCACCTGGCACTGTGGTTTTTATTTATCACTTTCTTTGAACTTGACTGGTGCCAGTTCACCCCCAAGACAGATGGAGCCGTTTCACGGTGCCCAGAAAATCGTCTGGTGCTGAGCCAGCTTGATAAATTCACTCGAATGAATGAAAATTAGATTTCTGAGCGTGCTGGGAAGGCTGAACCCAGACGGCAACAAAGTCCCAGGAAAAACCATCGCCTCATGAGGGCCAGTCTGGGGGAGCAGCAGGCCTGTGCTGCGTTCCTCCAGGTGTCACAGCCGGCCACGGGCTTTGAGTGCAAACTGCAACCAAAACAAGGGTATCCCTTTGTTCTGCACTGAACTGTCTCCCTCCAAATTCGTATGCTGGGGGCTAACCCCCAATACCTCAGAATGTGTCTGTATGTGGAGACAGGGTCTTTAAAGAGGTACATGAATGGGGTGCCTGGGTGGCTCAGTTGATTAAGCGTCCGACTCTTGATTTCAGCTTCAGGTCAGGTCATGAGAGCATGAGCCTGCTTGAGATCCTCTCTCTCTCTGCTCCTCCCCTGGCTCGTTTTCTCTCTCTCTCTCTCCCCCTCAAATTAAACAAATAAGTAAACAAAAAATAAAGAGGTGTTCCTTCTAGAGCCTTCTGTGTTCCCTGCTGGCACCATTCTGGCTCCAGAAGGCCCCATTTGCCCCAGCTGTGACTTTCCTCACACCATCTCTGGAGTTAACCACTGACACATGTTTAAAGGACACACCTGAGTGACTCAGTCGGCTGAATGTCTAACTCTTAGCTCTCCCTCCACCTCAAATAAATAAATAAGGGGTGCCTGGGTGGCTCAGTCAGTTAAGTGTCTGCTTTTCGCTCAGGTCATTATCCCAGGGTCCTGGAATCGAACCCCAAGCCACATCAGGCTCCTGGCTCAGAAGGGAGCCTGCTCTTCCCTCTTCCCACTCTCCTCCCTGCTCATGCTCTCTCTCAAATAAATAAATGAAATCTTTATTTTTTTTTTAAAGATTTTATTTATTTATTCATGAGAGACACAGAGAGAGGGGCAGAGACGTAGGCAGAGGGAAAAGCAGGGTCCATGAGGGAGCCTGATGTGGGACTCGATCCCGGGACCGTGGAATCACACCCTGAGCCAAAGGCAGACGCTCAACTGCTGAGCCACCCAGGCATCCCATTAAATAAAATATTTTAAAAACAAGCAAATAAATAAGTCTTAAAACACACACACACACAGCTTTCTTTCTCTTTCCCCTTCTGCCCCTCCTGCCCCTCGTGCTTCCTCTCTCTCAAAGGAAAAAAAAAAAACAACACAGGTTTTTGAATTCTCTACTGATGCGAAGTCAACTACTACCCAGTGGGGAGAAGACACTAGGGCCACAGCTGATCACAATTCCATTCACACTTTGTGAGTCAAGATCACGTAGATGTCAAGGCTGTTCATTCCAGAGCTCCCAGGACTGGAGTGCCAGCCCAGCCCTCCATAGTAAGCCCCAACTCCAGCTCCATGCAGGCTTCAAATGATTGACACTCACCTGGGCTGCCCTGCCACCACTTTCTGGGGAGTCTGAGCTTCTGCTCGTAAGCATGTTATAGAAGATCAAGTGAAACAGCAGGAAACTGGAGATGGAGAGAGAGAGGGTCACTTCTTAACTGTGTCCCATTTAATATGGGTTCAATATATGTGCATTTGGATTGAAAGATTAGGATGAGGTTATTAGGGTAGCCCTCACCCCGTATAACTGGGTCCTTACAAGAAGAGATTAAGACTCGGACAAACACGGAGGGACAGCCACATGAGGACACTGGGAGGAGACATCCATCTGCAAGCCAAGGAGAGAGGCCTCAGGACACGCCAACCCTGCCGACACCCTAATATTGGACTTCCAGTGTCTAGACTGAGAGAATAAATGTCCGTAAGTCCAGCCGCCCAGTGTATGGTGCTCTGTTATGGTGGCCCATGCATATTGACACACTTCTCACTCCTGCAGGCCCCTGGGAGTCCTGCTGACACTCCTGGGACTGCCCAGTCCCCGCCACCCCCTTGTCCTCGATTCTATCTCTTGTGTAGGTGGCCATAGCAGCTTCCTCCTCTCTGTGGCCAGAGTGGGTTTCCTAAAGCCCAAACTGACCACCCTCCCTGCTGGCTAGAAGGCCTGGTTTCCACACTGACCAAAGATAAACCCTAAACTGAACATGGCTCTCTGGAGCCCCCTCCTCCCACTACCCACCTATACCACTCATGCTTCCTACCTGGCTACAAACTGTCCGCAGTCCCCCACACCATGCCCTCTCATTCAGGCCTCTGTGACTTGGCGTACTCGTCTTGGACTCTGGCCCCCAGAACCGTGGAATAATGAACCCATGTCGTTTAACCCACCTGGTCCATGGGGCTTTGTGACAGCAGCTCTAGCAGTCCAAGATCAGTGTGCGGGTAGGCAGGTTCCTTTCGGGGCTGTGAGAGAGAATCTGTTCCAGACCTCTTTCCTTGGCTCCTCAGTGGCTGTCTTCTCCCTGCGTGTCTTGCCATGGCCTCCTCCTATGTGAGCATCACTGTGTCCCCATTTGTCCTGAATGAGGATACAGGTCATACTGAATTAGGACCCCTACTAATGACCCCATCTTAACTAATTACGTCTGCAACGAACCTGTTTCCAAGTGTGATCACATTCTGAGCTGCTGGGGTGTGGGACTCCAACATGTGAAATTTTAGGGGCACAATTCAATCCCTAACACTTGGATATGCTATTCCCTCCATCTGACATGTTCTTCCCCTTGTTCTTTCTCTGGATAACTCTCACTCATCCTGGAGGGTGTAGGTAGTGGCAACCACACATCCCCAAACTGCCCTGCGGGTGGCCCCAGTTACTGGGCCCCAACTTTGCCCCAACCCCCCTCTACTTCCTGCCCAAGCCCTCCCCAGTCCTGTGTGCCCAGCCCCCAACCTGTGGGCCCTGCATCCATCCTGTGGACTCCCCCTTTCTGTGCGCCCTGCCCCGCTCCTGCCCAGCACTGTGTGAGCCGCCCCATCCTGTGCACCCTGGGCCTGGTCCTGTGGACTCCCCTTTTCTGGGCGCTCCTCCTCCCCTCCTAAGCGCTCCATCCCTGGTCCTGAGCACCCCGTCCTCCCGCTCCATCCCTTGTCCTGAGCACCCCCCTCCTCCCGTGTGCCCTGCCCCCTCCTGAGCGCTCCCCCCTCCTGTGCGCTCCCCCCAGCCCTGAGGCCCTGCCCTCTCTTGTGCGCTCCCCCCCAGCCCTGAGGGCACTGCCCCCTCCTGTGCGCTCCTCCTCGCCTGCACTCCACTGCCCCCCCCTTCAACCTAGAATACTCTATGACTCCCAGGATCTTCCAGCTCTCACAGGGCCCAAGCAAGTCCCGCCCCCCGTCTGGGCGCCCACTCCCAGGCCTCATCCCACTCCTGGGGTCCACCCAGCTGTCTGCCTCAGTGCCGGAGCCTGGGGTCCCCGCATCCTCGCGCCCCCAGGTACTTCGGTCCCCTCATACCTTGTCCTTTAATTTGAGCCATCATCTTCCTTCTCCCTGCGCACTGACTTGTTTCCAGAATTAATAAGACTAAAATTACTTTCATAACTTTTGGGGGATTCGGGCCGTCCCTTTAGGAGGCGGGAAATGCTGGGGGAGGCCTGCGCCCCCGGGTCGGTGGAGGATTTCTTCGGTTCGGCGCTGAGCCGGCTCCGGGGAGCGCGGGGAGCGGGGAGCCGCGGGGCCTGGGACTCCCGACGCACAGCAGGAATGATAATGACGATGACGGCGCACCTCGGGGTAATTCACTAAGCGTGTTTGCCGCCACCATCTGATTTGATCCTTATTAAAAAACAAAAAGCAAAAAATCCCCGCGCTGGCATATTTTCTATCCCCATATTAAAGGCTGAGACATTGAGGCCTGGAACCAGACAAACTGGAGCCTGGTCTGCCTCGGAACCAGAAAAGGAGACAGAGAAGGGAGGAGACCTTGGAGGTGAAATCCTGGACGGGAACCTGGGGGAGAGGGGTGAAGCGGAGAGAGGGGAGGTCCTTAGCCTTCTAGCCCAAGCCCAGCACCGAGGCTGCGCTGCAGGCCTAGGTGGGGCTCACTGGGCCCCCTTCTGCTAAGAGCAGCTTCCCCCGACCCCAGGACCCCAGACCGCTGGCTGAACTGACCAAGGGAGGACCTTCTACACGCCCCAGGCTTTTTTTCCTTGGAAAGCCACATTCAATACCCATTCCAAGCTGTCAGCTGACCAGGCCCAGAGAGTGGTTGTCTCAAGGAAACCATAAACTATATGAAGGATGCCTTTCTCCTATTTGGTTGACATGCTTTATGTGTGATCACTCTTATGACAACAGAAGGTATATAAAAAGGCTCAGTTACAGTTTCTTGGAAATAATAAAATAACTTGGAGGGACTCGCATGCCAAGGAGTCTGAAGATGAATGCTTGGCTATAAAAGAGGACTCATGTCATATTTCATAAAGCTGCGGTTCAGCTGCCTGGCAGGTGAGGAACGAGAAAAGTGAGATTATTTTGAGAACGTTTTACGATGCATCCGGAAGCGTCCAGTTCATTGTGTGATCAACATTCTGATTTGAACGGAGAGAATGTGCATTGTAATTTCCTCCTTTTCAAATATCCTTTTGGGAGATAGCAATTTCAGGACTGATTATAAAGTCTAATAATTATCAGCTACCACGATAGAGGGAGAAATCCACCTTCGGTCTCTATAGTTTGTGCTACTGGAGGTGAGGGGCTCATTAGCTCTGTGTTACAAATGGAGAAACCGAGTCTCTGTCAGGCATGGAGACTTGTCCACAGCCTCATAATAAACAAGGACAGGGACTGAACCAAAGGACTGGCTAGCTTCCAAGTCTGGGCCTTGTGGGAACATCATTATATACTTGTTTAAAAACTTACTTGTTCCCTTCAAATTGTACTTTAAAAATGTGTAATCAGAAAGCCCCTTTAGGAAGTCTCAGAAATAAAAACTTCCATTAAAAAAATAAAATCAAATTAAAAAAAGCCACTCATTAGAACATAATAGGATATATTCCTTAAAATGATTAGCTCACGTTAGTTTTCTCTCTACTTGCTAATTAAAAAATATTTTTTAAAAACATTTGACAAGAGAGTTCCATAATTATTCATTTAATTTATTATGGTAAATCTCAGTGTTTAATATATTTTCAACACCTTTCTCAAGCGAGATCTCACTTTGGTGTCTTTCCCTTTTTTTATTTCTGTCTAAAATTAGAAGTTGGGTTAAAAGAGGCAGAAATGCAGATCCAACGTGGAGGTTGGGCTCTGCTTCTCAGACCGTTTTATTCCAGTTCCTTGAGTTAATGTTTTTCCAGTTTTATTGAGATAGAATTGAAGTACTAAACTACATATTTGAAGTGTAAAATTATATATATACATACACACATATAGAAACTATCACTACGCTCTAGATAAAAATTTCTGTTGCCTCCCACAGTTTCCTAATAGCCCTTTGAAATTCAACCCTCACCCTCCCACCCCCAAGTGACCACTGATAGGATTTCCATTCATTTGCATTTTGTAGAATTTTTTAAAAAGATTTTTTAAAATTTATTCATGAGAGACAGAAGCAGAGACAAAGGCAGAGGGAGAAGCAGACTCCCTGTGGGGAGCCTGATGTCGGACTCATCCCAGGCCCTTGGGATCATGACCTGAACCAAAGGCAGACACTCAATAACTGAACCACCCAGGTGCCCTGCATTTTGTAGAATTTTATATAAATGAAGTCATATTACATGTATTCTTTAGCCTGGCTTCTTTCACTCCATAGAATGAGTTGAGACTTACTCACATTGTTATCTATTAGTGGTTAGCGGAGCAGCTCTCCACTGGGGGGACACACTATAGTTTCTGTATCCATTCACCCATTGATGGACGTTTTGATTGTTTCCACTTTTTGGCTATTGTGAATGAGGCTGCTGTGGACCTGAGTTTGAGTCTCCGGATGGATATGTGACTTCATGTCTCTTGGGTAGACACCTAGAAGTGGAAAGAACGGGTCACAAGGTAGATGCATGTTGAAGTTCTTAAAGAAACCATCAGACTGTTGTCCGAGGTGGGAGTACCATTGCAGGTTCCCATCAGCAGCGCACAGGAGAATCCACTGGTCCACATCCCTGCTAGATCCTGAGTTGATTTTAATGCATAGTTTTGGGTTTGTGCCAGAGAATCAACTCTTGGCTTATTTAATGGTTGTCTACCTCTAAGGCACTCACCAGTGCTATCTTTTAAGTATCTCTCCTTGCTCACTGCCACCGCATCCTCGGCTCTGTCCTATCCAGATGCCATGTCCGCCTTCTCTCCTTCAAGTCAGGCTCCATGCAACAACTGGATACCTCTCCTCAAGACACAGGTCGGTGGTGACTTTGCCTTGTTTGAGACCATGTCATGGCTTCCCATTGGTGGGAACACATTTCTCTCAGAATACAACATCATCCTGCAAGGTCTGCCCCTCTGCCCACCCCCCCCAATTCCTGGTATTCAGTCTTTCTCCTGTTCTTTTAGTGGTTGGGTTCAGTCATAAAACATGCTTTGTTTGGTTCCTACATGTTGTACCATACAATTTTATTGTTTTATAAAAATTGAATGAATTGGGGTGCCTGGGTGGCTAGGGGATCAGCGTCTACCTTTGCTTCAGGTCGTGATCCCAGCATCCTGAGATGGAGTCCCACATCAGGCTCCCCCGCAGAGAGCCTGCTTCTCCCTCTGCCTCTGTCTCTGCCTCTTTCTGTGTCTCTCATGAATAAATAAATAAAATCTTAAATAAATTGAATTATCAACATTAAAAATATTTTAAAAATCTGTAAAAAAAACATTAATAGACTGGTATTCTGTGCTGTTGGCAGAGTGAGCAGGAGCTGGGGGACTGCCCCTTTAATCCAGGGTGGGTGCCTCTCTGCCCCCCACTTTCTTTCATCTGTTCCTTTCACTCACCTTTGCAAAATTCACACTTGTTTCTCCTTCAAATGTCACCTGAAAGCAGGAAACTTCTGAATCTCCCTTTCCTCTCTAGCACAGGGACCTCACACCGCCAGGGCGGGTGTCCCTGCCACGTGTGAGCCACGGGGCCACACCCTCTTTCTTTTGGCACTTGACCCTGTGAAATTGGTCTGCTGACCGCTTCAAGACTCTTCCAATGTGAACACAAAGCCATTTCAGTTTCCTTGGAGACGGAGTAGGGGATTAAGGCAGTTATACCAGCCCTGCAAAAAAGGAAGAAAGCTAATATCAGTTTTGAGGCACAAAATAGGATTTTTAAGTCTGCAGCAAGATTAGGAAGCCAGGTTTGGTCAAGAGAGGTAAGGGTTCTTGAAATGACTTCAGCTTCCACTTTAGTAGATCAAGAAGCTGGCCTGGTGGACTGAATCAGAGGGAATTTGTCCCTTTGAGCTTAATGGCTCACGCAGTGGGAAACATGGGGATAGGGATGCTGAACCTGTGTCATGAATACCTCTTGATAGGCTAGGGGCGCACTTGGGGGATGCATTACATAGGGGCTTCTGTTACACTTCCTTTTTAGGACTCTGGGTGGGGGTAGGGGCAGGTGGCCTCCCAGCCTGCCTTCCCCACCTGGAAGGAAGAGTGAAGCCCTGAGTCCAGCTCCTCCAAGTACCTTTGCTTCTGTATGATGTGGGCAGGACTGGGAGTACCCACATTCCTGGGACAGGGATAAGATGGGGGGGCTTCTGGATTGAACTGAGGTTGGGATCTCTGGCAGGGGCATTTGGGCTCCATATCCAAGGGTTCTAGAGGGCCCTGTGCCCTGGTGGGGGATGGGACACACCACTTCTCTCAGAGGCAAGAAAGCTCAGCTTCATCTGTGGCTCTGATCAAGTCTCAGGAGAACAGACTCCAACAGCCTTCACTTGGCCATAGACTTTAACAAAAGGCAGGTCTGCACAGAAACACCAGGGGCGGTGTTCACAGGGCCTGCACTTAGAAGGGCTTGTACTTGGTTTAATGCTCCGCTGTCACTATCTCGAAATTCTTAGCAATTTTTGAACAAAGCACGTCATATTTTTCTTTGGCACTGAGCCCTGAAATCCTGTAGCCAGTCCTTCTCAGGAGACACCAGCCACATGTTCATCTAAGGACAAGGGACCCTTCACCCTAGGGCCAGGAGGGCATAAAACCACCTACTATCCACACAGACTGGGACACCACCTTGAGGCACAGGCGCAGGGGGAGGTGTTTGAGGCCTGGGTGGTGGTGGGGGGGGGGGGCAAGAAAAACCCTGAAGAGAATAAAGAAACTATTAGATTATAGAAGGATGCTGTATTTGCTGCATTGCCCTGCATTTTGTTTTCTTCTCTCCCTTCCCCTTTCTCCAGCTACAAATGGGGTAGGGGCCTGGGAGGAAGATCAGATTATTATTTTTAAAAATATTTTATTTATTTTTTCATGAGAGACACAGAGAGAGGCAGAGACACAGGCAGAGGGAGAAGCAGGCTTCCTGTGGGGAGCCCAATGTGGGACTCAATCCCAGGATGCTGGGATCATGACCTGAGCCAAAGGCAGACACTCAACCACTGAGCCCACCCAGGGCTCAGGTGTCCAAGATCAAATTATTTTATAGATATTATTTGCAGAGGAATAAAGAAACCACATGTTGCACATCTCCATGCTGTGTGAATCTGTGTGATCCTGACACCAATGGATAAAGTAGCTCTGTTTTTCATCCAGTTAGTAAGTTTGGGGAAAAAGTAATGGATAACCTGATCTGATAGGAATAAAAGTAGCAGTGGTGAAAAAAACAAAAAGAAAAAGGAACTGGAAGGAAAATGGAAAGCTGCTTCTAGACTTGCGTAGTGACCTGGCTGCTTTCTGGGGTGGGGAGTGAGGGAGCAGAACAGCTGGTTGCCTAGCGATGCCTGACATCCACCCTCCTGGCACTGAGTTGGAAGAGAGCATGAGGGTGATGGAAGTTTTGCTCCATTTTAGCGATGGAGGATCTAATCCAAAAAGGAAGCCCATGCCCCTTCCTGTGGGTGGGGGAGTCCAAGTCCCAGGAACAGAGAATGTTCCAGCCAATGCAGGAAGGATGGATTATTCATCCCAACTGCAACATTTGCTGGAATGGCTTCTTATCATAAGTCTCAGAGAGTGTGAGGAAGACGGAGCCATTCACAGGAGAGAGGAAGAGACTTTTCCTGAGAAGAGGACAGAGACCAAGTGATGAATCCTATGAGAACCAGCCTATGTAAGAGGGGCCCCCATTAGTCTCAGAGTTATTTCTTTAAATCTTGCTCCATAATTCCTTTCCTCAAGTCATGTACAGAGGGATTTTAATGAAAAATAGCAGTTTTCATAGAAAAAGTTACAGGCTCCAAGGGACCATTGTGGGGAGTCATCTGGTTCTCCCTTTGCCTCTGGACAGAACCCTGTCATAATGACCCCAGAAAAAAAGCTGTGCTGCTTTTAAGGTTCTTCAAAGATGGAGCTGTGTCATCTTCCTTGAAGCTCACTCCAGGGCCTGCACCTGCAAAGTTCCCTTCACGTCTCACCGAAATCCCTGCTGCTGTAACACTGCCACTTGTTTGAGGTTCGACCAGATGAGAGGGTAAAGCAAGACCCCAGCTGAGTGGGCCATCCTGTCCTGGGGGCAGTGTTAAGCTTTCTTTAACCACAGAAAGGGCAGTCATATTCCCAACCACCCAGAGATGGTCAAAGTAGATTGCTCCTCTGGCGGGGGTGGGGTGGGGGAGCAGGCATTGGACAGCCCTGTGTCCTCTTGCTCCGGGGACCCAGCGAGATGAGACATGCGACAGAGCGCAGCTTATCACACAGACCCCCGTGACGTGGAGAAAGCCTGCCCACTTTCTCCTAGCTTCCACTCTGGACTGCACAAATCTGAATCTCTTCTTGGTAACGTGACTTACCTTCCCGGAGCTGCAGTCTTATTGTCTGCGAAATGGCGTATAGATACCTACGTGGTTGCCATGAAAATGAAATGGGGTAATGAATAGAACACATCTAACATCATGCCTAGCACCTGTCAAGAACTTGGTGTTAATTATGACTGTTTTCTGGGCAAGTTGACATGCTGCGTGAACAGATAAGCTCTCCCCCTTAGACCTGCCTCTCCAATTGGCCACCACCAGCTACACGTGGCTGTTTACTTTTAACTTAAGATTTTATTTATTTATTCATGAGAGACACACACAGAGAGGCAGAGACACAGGCAGAGGGAGAAGCAGGCTCCATGTGGGGAGCTAGATGCGGGACTCAGTCTCAGGACCCTGGGATCACGACCTGAGCCAAAGGCAGACGCTTAACCACTGAGCCATACTTTTGACTTAAAATTAGATTAAAATGCAGTTGTCAGTTGCATGAGCCACATTTTAAGTGCTCAGTAGCTACATGTGGCCAGTGGCTACCTATTGGATGGCATGGATAGAGAATATCTCTGCCACCGCAGAATGTCCCTTTGGACAGCATTACCTGAGATCAGTGAGTGGAGGCAAGTCCCTAAAAGGAGCCCAGGTAGGGCAGGCAAGCTTTGAGGGAGTGAAGGTCAGGGTCCACAGCGGGTGTCCCTCGGGGCAGTGAGTAGGAGGCAGCATGTGGGTGGGAACAGGGTGTGTGGGCCATGGGGGCCACAGCAGGAGTGACAGCAGAGGGTCTGAGGACTCCCGGCCCCTCCCAGCAAGCCCCTTCCAACCAGAAGACAGCCTGCTGCCTCCCCAAGGGATTCCATCATACTGGTTTCATCCAACACGCTTTTCAGGCATTCCATGGCCATGTCAGTCAGTGGGTCCCTTGTGAACCAGGGGACATATCTGTTGCCTCCCCTGACTGAGGAGGGATGCGGCCATGGCACCTTGAATGTCCTCTGTGGCCCCAAGAGGCTGGGCAGTTTGATTTCATCCTCGTGTGTCCTCCCTAAGTGCTAAGTGATCGGTGATACATCGAAGCCCTGATTGCTTCTGAAGGGTTCTTTTACGAGATCTCCAATAAAGTTCTAAATGATCATGCCTGTTTGGGGAAAGATAATGCCGGAGTGGGGCCAGGAGTTTGTCAGAAGAAATTCCAGCTGGGCGAGCATTTACAGAGCGAGATAAAGTCAGCGCTGGGAGATGGTGAATTAGACTGCTGAATATGTCACCATGATAATGATGAATAATAAATGACCGAGAGGCTGCTGTAACTCACAGGGTAGGAGTGGAGATGGGTGAGGAAAATTTATGGCCTTGTAGTGCCAGGGGAAGAGAACATCTCAGACTTGCCTCCATCTCTTTTGAAGAAAAACCTCGAAGAGATGCTCCTGTGGAAAAAAGCCTCTTGTCAAAGGAGTGCCTGCCTCTGGGACACCTGGGTGGCTCAGTGGTTGAATGTCCTCCTTTGGCTCATGTTGTGAACTGGGGGTCCTGGGATCGAGTCCTGCATCGGGCTCCCTGCATGGAACCTGCTTCTCCTTCTGCCTGTGTCTCGGCCTCTCTCTCTGTGTGTCTCTCATGAATGAATAAATAAAATCTTAAAAAACAAACAAACAAACAAACAAACAAACAAAAAAAAGAGTGCCTGCCTCGGTTTCTTGGAGACAAGGGGCTCTGGCCCAAATGTACCGTCCCTGCATCCAGCCCCATCCTTGTCCACCTGACTCCCTGCACGCTGTGAGCTCCTGCCAGCCAGAATCAGGGCAGCTGTGGGGACAGGCCACTGCCTCACCCTCCTAGGGCAGCCTTTCAACCCCCTTCTCTGCAAACAGGGAGTGGGTCCCGGGATCGACAGCCCCATGGGACGAAGCCAAGGTGGGAAGAGCTAGCTATCAGCAGGAAACTCACTCTGGGAAAGTATTTCGCAGGTGTTTTTATTAGGCCCAGGGGTCACCTTCTCCACATCCATTCAGAGCAACCACTAGAAAAGACATAGTCAAAAAAAAAAAAAGAAAAAAAAAGAAAAGAGAAGAAAAGACATAGTCAGAAATAAAATGGGCCTCAGCTCTGTGGATCGATCTTTAATCATTTATTGATGGTCTTTGGGGAAGCACCGGCACAGTCCAAGGGGGCCATGGGCAACCTGGCCCGCCCTCCCAGACCCTCCCCGCCAGCCTACAAATGTGCGTATGACCTGTCTTGACCTCCCTGCTCATGCCAGTGTGGCCTGTTCCTGGGCTTGGAGTCCGAGCCAGCTGCTTAGTCAGCTCTCTGCACCTGCTGAGTGCGTGCCCTCCACGCCCTCTTCCTGTAATCCCTCGGGCACTGTGCACAGCCGAGTCAGCTCAGGGCTCTGGATGGGTCCAGCAGGAGCAGCCTTACCTCTTTTCTGAACAGCCATTCTCTTCTTTCTTGTCTTCTGTGACCTCACCTTCCCCTGGGTCTGTGATCTGTAATTATGTCTTAAATTATAAAGGTGACTGAGTCACAGAGTGGGGAGGATATTGTCATTAAAAGAAAAGTTTCCTGTTACAGTTCTCCTCCAAACGAGAGGCCCACATCCAGGCAGGCCGGTGGGGAAGCACCCAAGTCAGGAGGCAGAGGCGAGAGGGAGGGGAATGCATAGGCTGAATCCTGCACTGGGTTCCCCCCGGGGTGAGGCAGGGCAGGACAGGGCAGGGGAAACAACGTAGGGCTGGCTGGTTTGAATAAGGTGAGTGGGCTCTCAGCCACAGCATGGTCACCAGCTGTCTGGTTCCAGGCTCTGGAAGATTTAGGGCAGAGGAAATATTGGCTTGGGGGCTTGACAACATCCCCCTTTGTAGCTGCCTTCCTTCCCGTATTAGTTTGGTAGGGCTGCTGTGACAAAAAATTATTGACAGGGTGGTTTAAGCAACAGAAATTTGTTTTCTCACAGTTTTGGAGGCTGAAAGTCCAAGATGAAGGTATCTGCAGGGTTGGTTCCTGATGAGAGCTCTTCTGGCTTGCAGAAGGCCTCTTTCTTACTGTGTCCACACAGCCTCTTCCCTGCTCGTGGACAGAGAGACAGACAGAGACAGAACAGGTGCTCTGGGGTCTCTTTCTCTTCTTCTTTTTTAAAGATTTTATTTATTTATTCATGAGAGACACACAGAGAGAAGCAGGGATAGGCAAGAGGGAGAAGCACGCTCCCTGCAGGAAGCTTGATGCAGGACTCAATCCCAGGATCCTGGGATCACAACCTAAACTAAAGGCAGGTGCTCAACCACTGAGCCACCCAGATGTCCCTCTTTTTTTTTTTTTTTTAAAGTGGCTCCAACATGGGGCTTGAACTCATGACCCTGAGATCAAGACCTAAGCTGAGATCAAGAGTCGGACACTTAATCAAATGAGCCATCTAGATAACCCCTTCCTCTTCTTATAAGGATACTAGTCCTGTTCGATCAGGGTCCCCCACCCCACTTATAATTCATTTAACCTTAATTACCTTCCAATCTCCAAATACAGCCACACATTGTGGGTTAGGACAGCAACATAAGAATCTTGCAGGGACACAATTCAGTCTAAAACACCTGCCCTGCTTCTCACAGTGGGGATCTTGGGGTCACCTCCCAATAAACTACTTGCCTTGAATCCTTATCTCAAGTCTGCTCTAAGACACAGTGGGGCATACTGATGCCTCTCAGACTTTCCCCTCCAGACAATAGGCCCTGTAACCTAAGATGGTATAAGTGTCCTCCCATCTCTCCTGCCAAGGTCTCACAACAGGGAAGTGGGGGTGTCTCTACCCAGGTGGTGGAAAACCCTCCTGGTTTCCAGCTGGGGCTGGATTCCACTGCTGCATTCCTGTTCTCTTTGTTGCCACCATAGAGGATTTTGGATAAAACCCAGCCTGGGTTGCACCCAGGGCATAGGAACAGCCTTGGGGCCAGTCATGGGGCTCCCATCTGGGGCCAGATGCAGCCAGTGGGGAGGGCAAGGGAGGCAACTCTGCTGCCCATGCCTGGGGGGTGGCAGTGGGCAGAGGTCTGTGCCCTGGCTGGGACAAAGCCTGCCCTGGTGGCCCCTGTCTGCCTTGGCCCGGCCCATCTGCCTGAGAAGGGAGGCATTCTTCTCCCCTGGGGTTCCAGGAACCTGGAGGGGATGAGGCCTGATCTCAGAGCTGTGGCTGCTCATTCATTACTGATGCAGCCCTAGCCTGCCCTCTCTTGAGCAGCCCCACTCCGGATATAAATTCCAATCTGGTTTCAGAGCCACAAGGACCCAGCACTTTGGTGGTTGTACGATAGTGGCTGGGGAGGAAGGCAGATTTCAGTAAGTGTCTGCAAGTCTCTCCCCTCACCCCAAATCCCCAAGTTCACATCATCACGTTGAGCTGGGGTGTTAAGGCTGAGGTAAAACAGTAGCCTGTGTTTGTGCACAGCACAGGATGGGAAAGAGGAATGAGGGGTTAGTGCTGCTTGAACATCCACCAGCCACTGGCCACAAGCAGCTATTCATATTAAAATTAAATAAAAGTTAAGATTCAATTCCTCAGTCATAATAGCCATGTTCAGATCCTCAATAGCCATGGTAACCAGTGGCTACACCACTGGGCAAAGTAGATATAGAACACTTCCATTGTCATAAAAGGTTCTTTTTTTTTTTAAGATTTTATTTATTCATTCATGAGAGACACAGAGAGAGAGGCAGAGACAGAGGCAGAGGGAGAAGCAGGCTCTGCTGAGCAGGGAGCCTGATGTGGTACTTGATCCCAGGACCCTGGGATCACAACCCACTGAGCCACCCAGGTGCCCCATCATAGAAGGCACTTACATTCAGCCCTGATGGGCAATTATGGGTGAGCACCTGTGGTTCCCAGCTTCTGTGGAATGAAGAGTCCTCTGCTAAAAATGTAGCTTCACAGGGCAGCCCGGGTGGCTCAGCAGTTTAGTGCCGTCTCCAGCCCAGGGTGTGATCCTGGAGACCCGGGATCGAGTCCCACGTCAGGCTCCCTGCATGGAGCCTGCTTCTCCTTCTACCGGTGTCTCCTTCTGCCGGTGTCTTTGTCTCTGTCTCTCATGAATAAATAAATAAAATCTTAAAAAAAATGTAGCTTCCCAGAGCAAGCAGACTCTAGCTTGACTCTGAGTGCCTATGGCCTCCTTCCCTCTACCCTCTGCTCACTTCGGCTCTGGCTCCTGGCCCATGCTGGTCCTTCCTGGGCTCCCAAGGTAAGGCTGGCCCAAAGATGGATTTACCAGCCACCCTCAACCCTACCAGGAGAGAGGGCAGGGGAGTGTGGGGGTTCTCCATGCAGCCACCCCTCTGTAAAGCCTGTGTGGTGCCGGGGATGGTGTCACATTGGGGCTGTGCCTGGAGCAGAACATGTGTGCACTGGAAGCACAGCTGGAGGGACCAGAGGGAACCAGTGTATCCGACCATTATGAGCTAAACGGTGTCCCCTGTGAAATTCATCTGCGGAAGTCTTAACCCCCCAGACCTGAGAATATGACTGCATTTGTAGGCAGGGTCTAAAAAATATGTGGCTACCTCGGTGCCACCCCCAGAGCTTCTGAGTCCACAGGTCTGCACTGGGCCCAGGAATATATATTTTTAAGAAGTCCCAAAATGACTTTTAAAAACTTTTCATGTTGAGTTCATTTGAAGCTTACAGAAAAGCTGCAAAAATAGTACAGAGTTCTGACATAACCCCTTCCCTTGCTCCCCCTATAGTTACTGTCTTACAGAATCATTGTGCAATGGTGGAGCTCAGAGGATTAATGTGCCTACAGCCCCACTGGCTTTGTGCATGTGTGCATGCAGGCAGGTGTGTCTGCATGTGTGTTTCTAGGCATCTCTGTGTGTCCATAAGTGTGTGTGTGCATAGATGTGTGTGTACATGTGCATGTGTGTGGAGAGCAGGGAGGTGTCAGGCAGCAGAGCAGTGGGGCTTGAGGCTTGTAGCAGGGCTGCTAATGCAGGGGAAAGCCCCCAGAGAAAATCTAAAAGTCTCTTCACTATCAAAGGAATATTTACTGCAATAATGAAAGACTAATGTTAAAGATTTTTAAAACGAGATGTAAGTGGGGCACCTGGGTGGCTCAATTGGTTGGGCATCCAAGTCTTGGTTTTGGCTTGGGTCATGGTCTGGGGATCGTTGGATTGAGCCCCATGTCAGGCTCTGTGCTAACCGGGAAGTCTGCTTTTCCTTTGCTCCCTGCCCATTCCCTCCCCCACTCTCTCCCTCATAAATAAATAAATCTTTAAAACAGAAAAATGAGTAAAATATATTGTGAAAAGTAGGGGAGCCATGTAAAGATGTGTAACGTGCATTGAAATGTGTCCCAAATCCTGGTGATTCAGGGCAACCTTTCATGATACAGGAGATACTAATTAACTTCAGGTTTGTTAGGTTAAGTATCCATATTAAAAAAAAAAGAAAACATAAGAGCAACCACTAAAATACTGGAAACAGGATGCCTAACTACCAAAACAGCAGAGGGAACAAAGTGTACGAGGAGTGTTGCCCACATTTACCTGGAGCTTGCTGTGAGCAGGCCCTGTTCAGAGTTCTCCCTGTGGTCTTCTGTGTGGAGATTCTGTGTCATTTCCATTTCACAGATGGGAAAGCAGAGACATGGAGAAAGAGAGCCCACCCGGGGCCAGGATTGAGGTCCAGACAGTTTGGCTCGGTGACCTTGAGGAAAGAATAAGAACGAAGCTAAGGAAAAATATGAAAAGCAGAAATTCAGGGCAGATGTTCCTCCAGGTGCAATCTGTAGGCTGCACAGAAGGACGCCGGGGCTCTGAGGCTGCTCGGCCGAGGTCACATCCAGGGTGAGGGTGGGTGGGGCCGGGGCTCAGTGTAGCCCCCCAGCCCACTGCCCCACACCGCACCTCACCCAGAGAGACAGTGGCAGAGGAGTAAAAATATAAGACTGTTGGTGTCCTCAATAATAGAAGAAACAAGTCACCACTCAGGATACACATCAACTCACAAATCCTAGAGCAGCGTTTCTGGACGCCAGGTGCTGCTCCCAGAACCAAGCCCAGAGTTGCATCTGGAGCACCTGCCTCATTGCAGCTCACCCAGACAGCCACGCGGGGCAGGTCAGTTTCGAGATTCATTTCAGCAATATTTGCTTCTCCACCACATTAAACAAATCTGAACCTTTTTTGAGGGTAAGTCTTAGAGGGACATAAGTGCAGAAACAAGATTTATTTGTTTCGCAAACAAGCGTGCTTCCTGTTTCACGATGAAACAATTCTGGTCGCTGTGGCCACGTATTTCATCGTTTGCTGATTGCAAAAGGAATGTATATTTATGATAAGAGCTTGGAAAATACGGAAAAGAAGAAGAAAACTAAAAGTCACCCATAATTTGGAGATTGCTCCCGTCAGCACTTCTACAGATTTTTAAAACATGCGAATAGGCGATACTTATCATATATATATATTATGTAGATGTAGGATATGTGTTCTATGTATTTAGGGATACATACATATATGGAAAACATTAAAGAAAGGCAAAAGAATGACTCATACAAATGAAAGATAGTGATTAACTTTGGGAGTGTTGGGAGGGGGCCGTGATTTGGGGCACATGGGGGCTCAAATGAACAGCATTTTTTTTAAAGATTTTATTTATTTATTAGTGAGAGACACAGAGAGAGAGAGAGAGAGAGAGAGGCAGAAACATAGGCAGAGGCAGGCTCCATGCCGGGAGCCCGATGTGGGACTCAATCCCGGGATCACGCCCTGGGCCAAAGGCAGACACTCAACCACTGAGCCACCCAGGCGTCCTTGAATAGCATTTTTTTTTTTTTTTAAGCTGGATCCTAGGTACTTGGGTGTGCATTGTTCTTTAAATATATGTAAAGGTTATATACACCTTTTGGCATATGGTATAGTTTACAATGAAAGAATTTTGTTTTTATGGCATTCTCTTCCCGCTTCATTTATTCAACAAACACTTGCTGAGTACCTCCTCTGTTTGAGGCATTGGAATCCATTGGGATGAACACAAAGATCCCTGCCCTGGGAGTGTATGTTTGAATGGAGGACACTGAAGATCACAAGGGTCGGGGGCAGTTGGTAATCTTCATAGGATGGCCAGGGGTGGGGTCCTCATCGAGAAGGAAATATTGGAGCAGAGACTTGGAGGAAGTGAGGGAGGGAGTCCCTTGGTTACCTAGGGAAAGGCCATTCAAGGAAGAGAGAACAGCCCGTGTAAAGGCCCTGGGGTAGGAGTATACTGGGGGTAGTTGAGAATTGGAAGGAGCCTAGTGAATTGGAGCAGAGGGCTGGGAGTAAGGGAAGATAAAGCTCAGAAAAGTAATCAGCGGTCCAATCTGGGAAAGACTGGTAGGCCTTACAAGGATTTGGCTCTAGGTGAAATGGGCCGCATGGGAGCAATAGAGTGGAGAGTTGTCTTGAGCTGACATGTTTTCACTGGGTCACGGTGGCTGCTCTTGAGAATGGATTTGGGTGGGACAGAAGGAGGGACACCACCACTTGGGAGGTTCATGTAGCATCTGAGAGAGATGAGGGCCCCTGGAAGTCAGGGGGTGGTGAGACAAAGTTGGATTCAGGTCTTTTCTGAAGAGGGCGCCCACAGGACCTGCTGGTGGATGGGATGTGTACGAGGGAGAGGAACTGATGCTGCCGCCACGATTCCTGACCTGAACAACGAGGAGGGTGCGGTGGTGACCCCATGGAGGAGGAAGCCCTTGGGAGGGGAGGTTGGGGAAGGTGGGAGGAGAGCCACGGGGAGAGTGGAGGTCCTGGAGGCAGAGGGAAGGGGCATCAGAAAAGAGAAGTACTGGGTCAGATGAGATGCAGATGGGAAAGCAATAGCAGCAACATGGGATCCAGCATCTTTCACTGGCAGCCTCGACACGCCCAATGTTTATGGACGTCAGGGGTGGAGTGAGGACCTCCCCAAATACATGTGTGTCTGAGTCCTCACCCTTCATGCCTGTGCATGTGACCATGCGGTCTTTGCAGATGCAACTAAGTTAAAGATCCTGAGATGAGATCACCCTGGATGTGCAGTGACCACACAGGGGATGAGGGCCACCTGACAAGGGAGACAGAGAGGGGAAGGATGATTCTACAAGGGTTCTCAGAAGCCACCCAAGCAGAGAATAGGAGCCTGGGACAGAGTGGCCCTCAGAGCCTCCAGGAAGAAGTGGCCCTGGAACACCTGGGGGTTGGACTTACGGCCTCCTGGCCTCCTGGCCTCCTGGCCTCCTGGCCAGTGACAGACTCTGCTGTGTTTAGCCACCCAGTTTGTGGCGCTGTTACAGCACAGGGCTGTATTATTTCTCAGGAAATGAGAGCACAGGGCAGTGGGGAGTGTAAGAGGCTACAGGAGAGGGAGGGGGGTTGTGACCCAGGAGGGAAGTGGGGTCCAGGTGGGGTGTGGGTGCAGGTGGTACTGAGGCACCTGTGGCCGAGGTGGGGAGGGCCCAGGGAGGCTTCCTCCTGCTTCCTTAGACTCTCCCGGAACACAGAGTGACTATTCTCTATCTTTACGTTTTATAACATTTTAGAATTTTAAATATAAACCGATGGATTATTGAAGACCATTTCATTATTCATCTGGTGAGACATTCTTACCTTTTGATAGCAAGCATAATTTTCCACCATTCCCTTGAAATGTCCTGGGCTTCCTGGCACCACCCGCACACCCTCCTCTCCAGGAGCCAGGGGAGGAGCTCCCAGCCTTGCAGGCTCCGTGTGCAGTGTGGACAGGCGCCCAGTGCCTGGGGCCTTGAATCGCAATCGATTCCTGAGGCGAATGATGCCTACAGCTGTGGGGATTTCAAACGGCCAGCTCTGTCTTGCAATGGCCTCACATAGTGGTTTAAAATTCTAGAACTTAATCATCACGATTGGCATAATATATAAGAGGGGTAGGTGGTGGGACAGGAAAATCCTGATGTAAACACCCAGGACTGTGGGCCCCAGCTTGAGGGGGGAAGTGTGTTTGTTCTCCAGGCTGGGCAGAGTGGATTCTGGCATATAAACCGATTGCTTTGTGCAGCCAGGCACGGAGCACCAGGCAGCCCATGGCTCCATCCACAGGAGTGCAGCCTGGGATACGGGATGTCCTGTGGTGATGCCAATCTGGCCCTTCTGGGAAATGATGCAAAGCTCCCAACAGGGCCGGTTAATGTGGCCATAGATCCCAGCCAGGGCAACACTTGTCTTGGCTCTCTCTGGCTCATGGAAGGGCTTCTCCAAGGTGCTTTGACAACACACGCATTTTGCTGGAGCATTAACTCATCACCCCAGAGGAAACCGTGGCTTCCCTATAGCCGTGAATCCACTCATTCTGTCATTCATTAAAAGCATTACCGAATGCCTGTCGTGCATCAGGCACCCAGCTTAGGGTCAAATGAAACAATCGATTGGCAAATAATGTGTCCACTCAAGGCCAGGTTATCTGGGTAATCGACTGGAGGGCTTGCAGTCCCCATGGATTAGAGTTTTTTGTGCTGTGTAACATGTTTGAATGGGTTTAGCTCCGAGCTGAAATAAGACTTCAACACGGCTTCTGGGGAACACATCAAAGCATCTATCAATTTTGCACACTCTCAGGCCACTCCCTGGGGGCAGGCCCCTGGGGCCCTTGTTTTGATCAGGGCTGCAAGCATCTTATTCCAGGCAGACAGCGTCCAGCCTTTTCACCCCACCATTGCTCTGCCTGTTTGTACCTCTGGCAAGGTGGCCCTGCCGACAAACAAATTCATCAGATTCCATGTCCTAACCTTCACTACGCTAGTCTTGTACTCTTTCCCTGGCTTGTACTCTTTTCCTGGCCATTCCTGATAAGGCCTTTGTCTGCCTGGAAGGCGGGGAGGTCAGCCCTGGCCCCACATCACCGTGTGGGGTTTTCACTTTTATTCATCGGGCATGTCATCTGGGACAAGTCAAGCGTTGGATCGTCCAGAATATTACAAAGAAAACATCTCCACGTGTTTCAAAAATCTACCTCAACAAGAGGTTGCCAAGGGGAAATTTACCAACCAGCTGCTTTTTTTACAACGATGAGAGGGAGAGTGGCCAGGCTCATAGCTGGCCTACGATGCTGTCACGTGGCCCCAAGAACAGTTTGCAAGAGGTTCCTGTGTGTTCCACCTTCTGGCTCAGTGCAGAAGCGTTGTCTTCTCCCACCACCCCTCAAGCGTTACCAGGATTGACTTTGGTGTCAAAGCCATGTGTTTGGGGTGCCTCCTTCTAAATTCTACTCAAAATTACAGTTGGTTCGGCTGTACCAAGGGGGGGTGGGGAGGAAGGGGTGGATGATACAGAAATGGCAGGAGGAATGTGTTGTCCGTTTTGCAGTGCCTCTGTATCTTTTGGACCTTGACTAATGATAACCGGATTTCTACTCTCCCCCAGTTTACCCTCATTTAGGGGTGTGAGGAAAGATAGGGGGATCAGGATGGAAGCAGGCTGCCCCAGATTCTGGGCGGCGGAGGGGAGGCTGGGCCTCTGGGTGAGGAGGTGCTGGCCACTTAGCAGACAGTGCGGTAGGAGGCACTGTCACTCACCAACATGCAAATGTCATGTGCTTTCCAGCCACTTTCAACCAAACATCTGTTTTATTAATATTAAATGAAAGTGCTTTTGGCTGTTAAGAAAACATTACTATAAAATGTGTAAGTATAATCATCACATCCTCAATACAGTGCATAAGATCCCCTCTATGGAAAACAGGCACTTGTACATTTGCTTTTTATCATATGCGAGTGTGATAGGTAATGAGAACATCAATCCACATGAAAGGATAACAATAAAATTTACGGCATCCTCCTGACATTAATAGTGTCTCAGAGTGCCTCATGCCCCTTTTCTCTGTGAGATCAATTCGGGCTTCTTTTAAACTTTGCCATGTTCATCTGATACATCAGTTCAGCAGAGTCTAATTACCAGGGGCCGATGGAGTAAATTTGTATTAGTCCGTTGACTGGCAAGGGCAGAAGGACCCGGCAGCAGATTGCTGATTCTCAAGCACCATCCAGCTTCCTGGAGGAAAGGCATGTGGCTGAAGATCTTGCTTGAGTGGAGTGCAAAGATATTGAGTTGTTTTGCAAGCGCCTGGCATACACTGAGAATACAAACTTTGGAGGGAACGAGGGCAAGTAACTAGGGTAATGTACATCTTCATTAAGACAGCATTTGCAGGAGGGAAAAACTGTCCTCATCTGTATGTGTAACCTCTCCAAGTTGGCAAAGGGTGTAGATCATAAGAGATGGTTGATGCAGCATCATCCCTACCAGAAATGTCTATTAACCAGCAGATCTGCACATTTACGGGACAAACAGAAACCGATATTCATCATTATGACTCTCAGGCAACAAAAAGTCCTGGTGAGACTCTGTGTTTATCAGAGCCAGATTAAATTATGGTCACTGAGGTTTTAGTGCCAAATGCATTTTATTGTTTTATAATTCTTTGAGAAAGGGGGATCCATGGAAGGTAGAGATGTAATGCTCCATTAACCAGGATATCTGATTGAGACAGGTCTCCTCTGCCAGCCTTGCTGGAGAACAGAGTTAACAGAAATCACTCATAAAATGTACAAATGGCAGCCTCGCCAAGTCCAGCTTCCCTTATCGTGGCGATGGTAGGAGATAAGTCAGGCTGGGGTTTGTACCCACGAGCGCACCACAGGGTGCAGGGGCTACACGATGGGGAAGAGCTTGTGGGCTGTGGTCCCTGCAGAATGTGACATGCAGAAATGTGTCTGGGTCTCAGTGACTTCATGTGTCCCATCCTTGTTGAGCAGCCAAAATGTCTGCAACAGTGAGGAACTCTGAGGAGTCCTGATGCCTGGTGACAGGGACACGTGGGTGGTGTCCACAAAGGGCACTCCTTGTTCGGGTCACACGAGGCTTGATGGGGAAGGGGCTTGCCCAAAATACCTCAAATGCAAAGTGGCAGAGCATGACTCTAGAACCCAGCTTCCTGCCTGCTGGATGTGGGTTTGTCTCCACACCCTGCAGAATCCTCTCTGCGCTGGTCTCAGCATTCCAGCAGCTCTGGTGCTCCTCTGTTCTCCAAGCACGGCAAACTCATTCCTGCCTCAGGACCTTTGCAAGGGTTGTTCTCACCACCTGAAATGTTCATCTCCTTGATGTTCACGTGCTTGGCTCCTTCAGACATCCCATTTACAGCTTGGGTGCCCTCTAAAAATGTCGAGCATCTGTGATAACCCATCCGAAGTGGGCATTGGGTCACTTTCCATGATGTCATCTTGTTGTGATATCCTGCACACATGCCTCACACCCAACATCTCAGTTACTTGTTTGGAGTTTGTCATCTGTCTCTCCGTGAGGGCAGGGGACCGGTGGGCTCGTCTCAGCTGTGTCTCCAAGGCATAAAGCACACTGTGGGTGCTCATTACAGTTTGATGAAAGGAACAAAGTTATCAATTGTTTTGGGCAATTGTAGTTTGATCATACATCCAAATCCATCCATCACATACTCCAAATCCAGGATTGAGGCTTGGAGCTCACCCCTGGCTGGCAGTCCTCAGTGTCCCCAACCACATAGGTGATGACATGGACCGGAAGATGCCTCCAGTGTGGGTGCTGCTTCAGGCCCAAGGGAGGCCAGGAACACTAGTGGACATCGTCCTCCACCAAACGTCACTGGTAATATGGTGACACTTGCACACTCCCCTCCAGCCTGTTACATGCTGCACCACACCCCTTCCCAGCTAAACAAAGGTTTTTCACAGAATTGAGTCATAGGTGACAGAAGTAAGCACAGTTTTTAAAAAGCCCCCTAAACCTACCCAAGATGTCCCCCAGGAGACACTTGGACCCCAAATTAAGGAGGCGTGGGGAAGACATCCCCAGAGAAGTTTCCAGAGTTCTCCCATGCAGGGGTGAGGAGTTAGGAGGCAGAGAAGCCCAAGATAAAAACTCAGAGGAATAGCACCCAGACAGAGCTGCTGGCACCCACATCTGCCCTGCATACACATGACCTTGGGGAAAGTCCTCTGTGTGGCTTGTTTACATTATGACTGGCAACTGCCTCTCCAGCCTCCTCCCAGGGATGCAGGAAAGGCTGCATGGGCCAACAGGCACAGGTGGGCATGGGGATGGCACAAATGTCAGGCTGTTATTAGTGGTCACAAGCCAATAATCAAGACCCATTCCTCAGAGTGACACTGGTCCAAACCGTGACTGACATCTCTGGTTCCAGCTTGGTCCTTGGAGCCCAGATGCTCACGTATTTCAGACCAGCAAGTGATCACGGCCTTGCCTTATAATAGCACTTGTCATAGCCATGAAGTCAATACTGACAGTTTGCATTTCTTTCTCTCTCTCTCTCTCTCTTTTTTTTTTTAGATCTTGTTTATTAATTCATGAGAGACACACAGAGAGAGGCAGAGAAATAGGCAGAGGGAGAAGCAGGCTCCTCACTGAGAGCCCAGTGTGGGACTCAATTCCAGGACTCGGGGATCATGACCTGAGTCAAAGGCAGTTGCTCAACCACTGAGCCACCCAGGTGCCCCAACAGTTTGCATTTCTGAAGACTGTTCCATGGGCTGGATAATGTGACAAAAACATCATGTATGCTACTGTATCTGATTGAGACCAACCCTGTGGAGTATGTACCAATGATGATATGGAAGCTCAGAGAGGTTAAATGACTTGTCTGCCCAAGGTCACCCAGCTGGTAGATGGCACAGTGAGGATTTGAACCCTGGAGTCTGACACACGAACCTACCTTTGAGCCACCAAGACTCATGGTCATCCCTGGGGGTAACCAAGACCCAAGAGGGCCTGGTCACAGGAGAAGTGACAGGGTGGGGTAGCTGGCCACCAAACGTCACTGGTAATATGGGGGGCATCTTGCTCCCTAAGAGTGAAGGTGGTGATGTGGTTCATGGAAACAACATCGTCTGTGGCTGATGGTTGGAAAGTTGCCAGCAGGGTCTGGATCTGGTACTAACAACTATAAAAATAGTAAAAAAGAGGAGAGGGTGCTTGAAAGAGCTTAAATGCAAACTCCTCAAATTCAGGAGAAAGAACATTAAAACTATGATTTCCTTTAAAATAACACACAGGCCAAATGGACAGAATGCATTCAGAAATGGCCCTGCACAGGCATGGAAAGATATATGGCATTTCAGATCAGCGGGGGAAAAGGTGAGATTATCCAATAAGTGGTATTAAGGTAACTTAGAGTAGTCTGGAAAAAATGAAGCTGGGGTCCCCACATTTTTATGTGAAAATGAATTCTAGATGGATCAGAGGTTTAAATGTATTATTGAAAAAAGAAGGCCATGGCTCCTGGGATGATGGAATAGATATTTTTTTTTTTTTTTAAATATTTTTTTTAAATATTTTTTTTCTTTTTTTAAAGATTTTATTTATTTATCCACGAAAGACACAGAGAGAGAGAAAAAGAGAGAGAGAGAGAGAGGCAGAGACACAGGCAGAGGGAGAAGCAGGCCCCATGCAGGGAGCCCGACCTGGGACTCGATCCTGGGTCTCCAGGATCACGCCCTGGGCCGAAGGTGGCGCTAAACCGCTGAGTCCCCCAGGCTGCCCTAGATATTTTTTTCTATTCTGCCTGTTAAGTACAGCTAACATCCCTGAACACTATATGGAAAACAAACATAAGAGGTCTCTGAGAGATGGAGAGAAGGCAGACAGGGCGGGGAGTTCAGGAACCAAGAAATGACATGATACTGTGTTCCTTGAAATTTGATGTGTGTGTGTGTGTGTGTGTGTGTGTGTGTGTGTGTATGCACTTTATATATTTCAGACTAGGTCCCAGAGAAGCTGGCAACCTGGAAATGCTAATATGTGCAGACAAAAATAGCCCTAAGAGGAATCTGCTGTCTCTGGCCAAAGGACCAGGAAAGGAGCAGCCTAACAAAGCAGGCAACTTTAGACAATGAATAACCTCTGTACTCCTGCCGACCACCACTGAAAATAGATGCCCTACCCCGACCATTGTCAGCACTGGATGAATGAGGAACCTAGACCTTCACCCCTTCCAGGTTATAATGAGACACCCCAACTCACCCCCTCTTTGTTGAAGTGGTGGCAGAGAAAGCCTCAACGGGGAGCCACAAATTTTACTCCAACTGGTGGTAATGAGACTCTCTCCCTCTTTGAATTTGGTGGACACTGTGTGTGGAGTCTGGGGCTAAGCCGAACCCAGTGGTAACAAGGTCCCCTGCCCCTGCCTGCTGGGGTAGTGTCAGCTGAAGCCTAGAAGGAAGCCTGCACTTCTACCTCAACCCAGCAGTAAGGAGTTTCCCCCTCCCTTTCCCCTACTGGAGCGATGTCACAGGAGGCCTGATAAAATAGGAGATTTAAATAAGATCCAGATTTTCAAAACACAATGCCAAAAATATCGAGGTTTTGGTAGAAAAATCACTCATCATACCAAAACCCAGGAGCATTTCAACTTGAATGAGATAATCAACAGAAACCAACACTGAAGTGGGCACAAATTATTAGAATGATCTGACAGGGATTTTAAAGGAGTTATAAAAATGCGTCAACCAGAAATAATGAACATACTTGAAACAAAAGAAAGTGTAGAGCATCTTAGCATATAGAGAAAGTTCCAGCAAAGAGATGGAAACTATAAAGAACCAAACAGAAATTTTAGAACTGAAAAACCAGACAAGTAAAATAAAAGCTCAATGGGTGGGTTTAACAGCAGAATGATGGGACAGAGGAAAGAATTAGAGACCTTGATTAGAACAATAGAAATTATCCATTCTTGAACAACAGAGAGAAAATAAACTAAGAATCATAATGACAAAAAAAGAGAGCTTTAGGGGCCTTGGTATGAAAACAAAAGGTCTGACATTCATTTCATAGGAGTCCTGGAAGGAGAGGAGGTAGAGGGTAGGACTATAAATTATTCAGAGAAATAATGGCTGAAAACTTCCCAAAGTTGACAAAAGACATAAACCCATAAACCCACAAATGCAAGAAGCTGAGTAAACCCCAAACAGGATACACCTAAAGAAATATGCTAAGATATCATGTTCAAATTTCTGTAACCTAAACAGAAAGAAAAAAATCTTAAACACAGCGAGAGAAGAAACAACACCTTACCTATTTGAGAAACATAATTAGAATTACTACAAATTTTTCATCAGAAACTATGGAGGCCAGAAGAAAGTAGCACAAAAGCTTAAAATAACTGCCAAACCGATTCTATATCAAATAAAAATACCCTTCAGGAATGAAGAGGAAATGAAGACCCTCTCAGATGAGGGAAAACTAAGAGCTTTTGTCACCAGTGGATTGATCCTAAAAGGAAACTAAAAAAAAGTTCTCAAAATAGAAATAAAATGATAAAAACAGGACTTTTGGAACACCAGAGAGGAAGAAAAAGCAATAGAAAGCATAAAAATATGAGTAAACACAATAGACTTTCCTTTCATTCTCGAGTTTTCTAAATTATGTTTGATGATGAAGCTAAATTCTAACACTATTTCATGAAGTACTCAATATATTGTAGAGGAAATATTTAAGACAATTATATTATAAAAGGGAAAGTATACTCAGATGTAAAGGGAGGTAAAGTTTTTATATTTTATTTGAACTCGTTAAATGTTGACACCAGCAGACTATGATCTATTATGGATGTCTAATGAGATACCTAAAATAGCCACTAAAACGATGCAAAGAAATATATTCAAAAATATTGCTTATAAATCAAAATGACTTTCTTCCAGGTGGGAGAATTCTTTTCTTTTTTTCTTAAGATTTTCTTTATTCATGAGAGACACACAAAGAGAGGCAGAGGGCTAGGCAGAGGGAGAAGCAGGCTCCATGCAGGGAGCCCGACGTGGGACTCGATCTCCAGATCCTGGGATCACATCCTGAGCCGAAGGCAGGTGCTCAACCGCTGAGCCCCCCAGGTGCTCTGCCAGGTGGGAGAATTCTAAACAATGTTCAATAACCCACAGAAAGGCAGGAAAAAAAAAAAAAAGGAAAGAAGAAATGAGAAACAGAAGGAACAGAAAACCAAAAAATAAAATGGCAGACTCAAGCCCTGACAACAATAATTACATTAAATGTAAATAGTCTAAACATAAGGATTAAAAGACAGAGGTTGGGATGCCTGTGTGGCTCTGCAGTTGAGCATTTGCCTTTGGTTCAGGCTATGATCTCAGATTCCTGGGATCGGGTCCCACATCGGGCTCCCTGCATGGAGCCTGCTTCTCCTCCCTCTGCCTGTGTCTCTGCCTCTCTCTCTGTGTCTCTCATGAATTAATAAATAAAATCTTTTTTTAAAAAAGACAGAGGTTGACAGAGTGAATTAAAAACAACAAACAAACAAACAAACAAACAACCGTGCAGGAAAATAATTTGGCAGTTTCTTCACAAAATTAAACATTCACTTATCCTATGGCCCAGCAATTGCACTCCTGGGTATCGATCCTAGAGAAGAGAAAAATTATGTCCAGAGAAAAGCCTAATTATTCATAGAAGCTTTATTTGTAATAGCCAAAAAACTGGAAAAAGCCAAAATGTTCTGCAATAGGTGAGGGTTAAACAAACCCTGGAACTTTCATACCATGGGATACTTCTCAGCAGTAAAAAGGAATGAACTCTTGAAAAAGGCAACAAATTGGGTGATCTCCAGGGCATCATGATGAATGAAAATAGACAATCTCAAGTGGTTGTATATTTTGTGATTCCACTTATATAAAACTTTCAAAATGAAAAAAATCTCAGATATGGAAAATAGATTATGGTTGCCAAGGGCTAGAAGTGGTGAAGGAGGGGAAGGAGGACAGGTCTGTCTGCAAAGAGGCAGCATGGGGGACATCTCTGTGGAAACAAATAGTTCTGTATCTTGATTGTGGTGGTGTCTACACAAACCTATTCAAGTGATAAAACGACACAGGAGTACACATACACATTGAACTGATGTCCTGGTTTTCATGTTGTACTATAACTAAGGAAGCTATAACCACTGGGGGAAACTGGATGGGGTACAGGGACCTCTCTGTACTGTATTGGCAACTTCCTGAGAATATATGATTGTTTCAGAAGAAAAAATTAAAAACAATAAAGACATAAAAGTATAGAAGAGAGCATGAGCGAAATAAAACACAAAACCGAGAGCTAAGAAAAGGAAATAATCAATAAGTTTAGCTACATAAAAATCTGAGACTTTTGTTTGATAAAGTTGACTGTAACAGAGTCAGGAGAGAGATGAAATTCTGGGAAGAACATATTTGAAACATCTGTGGCAGACAATGTGACAGACCAATTTCCCTGCCTTACAGAGTTCACGTAAATCGATAAGAAAAAAATAACCCAATAGAAAAATGGGCAAAGGATGTGAACGGGCAATTTATTGAAAAAATAAATACAAATGGCCAAAAAATGCAGGAAAGATGCCCAGTGTCACTCTTGATGAAGGGCATATAAAACAAACCACAGGGAAATTTGTTGTTCACCTGTCAGATTAGCCAAAGTGGAAAACTGAAATGCCCTAGGGCTGATAAGGATGAGAAGTAGACATTTTCCTACACTGTGGGTGGGAGTGTGAATCAGCTCCCTCTTTCCAGAAGACAATTAGGGCATAATTTTGAAAATTTAAAATCCTCCCTGTAACCCCATTGCCATGAAGTTATCCTAAAAGCACACTCTCAGGTTTCTTGAGATACATGTTTCTGGAATGTTTTTGTACCAAGAAATGAGTCATATTTGTAAAATGGTGCCTGGCACATAGCAAGTGTTATGTAAATGTTTATTAAATAAATCAATAGGACTCAGCTTGGGCCCAGGAAGGCTGTAGCTTCAGGGACACTGACACACAAGACCCTCAGCACAGATGCCAGGGTTGTGGTGCATACAGTTGGCGCTCACTTGTGATGGTTCATTTTATGTCTTGATTGGACAAAGGGATGCTCAGATATACAGTCAAAAAATATTTTGGGAGTGCCTATGAAGGTGTTTTTGGAAGAGATTAGAATTTGAATCGGTAGACTGAATAAAGCAACTGGCTCTCTCTAATTTTGGGTGGGCCTCATCCAATCAGTTGAAGGTCTCAACAGAACAAAAAGCCTGGGTGAGAGGGAACCCCTTTTGTCTGACTTCATTCCAGGTGGGAGACATCAGTCTTCCCCTGCCTTTGGATTTGGACTGGAACTTACACCATTGGCTCTTCTGTACAGAGAGTCTTGGTTCCTGGGGGCACCTGGATGGCTCAGTGTTTGAGCATCTGCTTTTGGCTCAGGTCGTGATCCCGGGGTCCTGGGATCGAGTCCCATATCGGGCTCCCCACGGGGAGTCTGCTACTCCCTCGGCTTATGTCTCTGCCTCTCTCTGTGTGTCTCTCATCAATAAATAAACAAAATTTAAAAAATAAAATAAAATCTTGGTTCCTCCCTATTTTCCCTTTCAGGGATGATGGTGATGATGAGTGTTTGGTGCAGTGTCTTTTCATACACATGAGAATCTCTACTCATTCTAAACATGTCCCAGGACAGAGTATGAACACCCAGCATCCAGACAGCCAACACTTGGGACCCATAAAGTCTTTCCCTCCCCTGCTGAAGTGAGTCATTTGCGGTGTAGACATTGGTCTTCGCCATAGGGGACACACCGTGTTAAATGTAGGCCCAGCCTCATCTCTAGTGAACCCCAACCTCACAATGAGGGCTGGGCAGGATATGAAAAGTGATGGTCTCACCTCTCTAGTCTCACATTCCTGAGCCAGGGGCATCTTTTGTCTGGTGTGAATGTAGCTAAAAGGCAAATGATGGGATGCAGGCCTGTGCAGGAAAGGCAATTTGCAGAGACATTTCTTGCCCCTCTGTTCTCACTTATCTAATCTTTATCTAATTAAACAAGATGCTCAGCCTGCAGTCAAGGCAGTCGCACGTAGGGACCTGGCGATTTGTTCACCCAGGGGACTTTGTAGCATTTGCTCACATATGTATTTGTGGCAAAAGTGCTTGCTTTAGGTAAAAGAAAAAAAAATCATTTTCCTCTAGAGTAGAAATAGAACCCAGAATTTTGATTTTGCACCTTTAGTGGTCCTGATCTATTCTTTAGCCCATGAAATGCAAAGAAAGTTCTAGAACACATCTCAGAAGGACCTCAGGATACCATCTGCATTCGCTGAGCTGTCACCTTTGGATGTGCACTGTGAGCTCTCAGGGCTACTGTATCGGCACTGCGTCTTTTACTTTTTAAAAAGAAATAGAAGGTGGATTGGGTACTCTGAGTTCTAGATGTGTTTTTTGTTTTGTTTTGTTTTGTTTTTCTGCCTCTCCCTTCATCCTGCACTTCCTTCTCCCTCTTTTTTAACCAAATCGGTTTGCCTCAGGTGCGCTGGGGACAGGGCAAAGCTAATGTCTTCTGAGCAGATGTTTGCTAACAGTGTCTAAAATTGGGGAGTGAGTTTCTCCATTGTGGTGGATGCCCAGGTCCCATCAGTGTCATGAAAATGTTCTCGGGTTTCAAAAACTTTACAGAAACAATTTACAACAATATAGATGCTCGGCTGTAAATCAGACCGAGGGGAAGAGCATGAGATGAAAAGCAGCAGTGTCCTGGCCCATCCCCACCCCCATCTGACTCACTTCCAGACAACCTCCTTGTGTCTGCCTGTAGGATTCTAGTGGTGGTGGCTGGAATGCTAGACACTGTGCTTCTTCCTCTGCTTCTTCACTTGCCAAGTTTAGGGAGTAACTACTGGTCCATGAGAACTTAGATGATTCATACCAGTCTCTTCTCTGCTTCCCTGCTTCTCCCAATGGGTGGCAGTTATGCTTTTTTGGGTTTTTTTGTGTGTGCTTTTTTGGTGTTGGTTCCCTGAATGGGGTCTTGAACGCCAAGTAGATATGCTAACAACTGGGCTCCCTCTGAGGGAGGAGTGGAAGGTCGGCCCCCGGTGCCCCGAGTTCTGCTGAGGAAGGCAGTTCTGGGGCACAGTGTCCCTCTCTCCTGATGGCCCTGTGGTCTGCCTCTGCTTCCTGAGCTATGAGTGGAGGGTCTGGGAGGGGAGTTGGTGGAGGGCGCACAGAAGCAGGTGTTTCATAACCGTCCTGCTCTTGGGTCTCTCTCCTGCTCCCACCCCCCATCAGGCCTGGAGTGCCCTCACGCTGGATCCTGTGTCTTGGCTTCTTCTTCCCATTTCATTGTGCACATGGCCCCATCCATTTCCTTATCTTCCAGAAACCCACTGATGTTTCCTCTTCACTGATAACCCTCCCTCGTGGGTACAGTCCTTCTATATTTCTTTCCTTTATTTGGTCTGTCTCATCAACAGGAAAACCACATCAGCCTTTTTAACAGGTCTCAAGACGCCAAACAGAGGCCTGAGCTCGGCAGCCAGAGCTGCCCTGGGCAGACAATCCACAGAGCCTGAGCATGATCTTCTGATGATCGGCTGCCTGGGCTTTCTAGGTTCCCTTTATAGATGTTCCAGACAATTCTATTCATCCCAAACTTCGTCATGGCTTTAAAACAATTGCTCAACCTGGGGCAATTTCAGGGGGGGAGGGGTATCAAGTCATCTTTAAAATGGTGGAAATGAACTGGCTGTTGGGTCAAATCAACCCATGCGTTTCCTGCTCCTGTGAAGATGGTCCCTGTGCCCAGGAACAGACATATTTCTGCCAACTTGATCATTCAGGGGCAACCAATTCCTGTGAAGTCAAGTAAGAGTTCTGAATGATTCCAAAAATTTCCATGAACACTTTCTATCTGTGAGCCTTGTGAAACCTCCATGGGGTTGTGGTATTCTACTTGCTGAAGCAGACCCATGGGTGTAGAAGGGTGCCTGGACTTGCCCAAGGGCTACAGACTGAACCCAGATGTTGGAGCATACACCATCAGCATCCCACTCTTGTCCTTGTCTAAACTGGGCGGTGGGGGGGAGGTTTACAGACAGCAGATGATATATTGGTATCCTAGTTTGTGTGCCCATGTCATCTTTTTCCCATCTTCAGGTTTTGTTATGGGTTGAACTGTGTTCCCCCCACAAATTCATATGTTAAAGTGCTAACCCCTAGCACCTCAGAATACAACTATTTGGAAATAAGGTCTTTGTAGATGATTGAGTTAAAATGAGGTCATTAGGATGGGCCCTAATCCAATACAACTGTGCCCTTCTGCAAAGGAGAAATTTGGATGCAGAGACACGCCCAGAAGGAAGACGATGGGAAGACACAGGGGGAAAAGCAGCATCTACAAGCTGAGGAGAGAGACCTCAGAAGAAACCAACCCTGCCCACACCTTGATCTGGGGCTTCTAGGCTTCAGAACTCAGAGACAATAAATTTCTGTTTTGTGAGCCACCCAGCCTGTAGCTCTTGATTACGGCAGCCCTAGGAAACACATGCAGGTTCTAAGCAGGAAGCTACATTCTTTGCATTTCCTTGTCTTGAAAAATTTCCAAAAGGCAGTGCCCGAAGCTGTACTACAGTCTCTTTGTAAAAGCTGATTATCATAGAAGGTGCTTGGTATGGCAGAAAGAGTCATAGTCCCTTCTTGTGTTGCCTCCAGATGGCCTCTGAGCCCCCATCAGGCTCCAGGCCCCCAGCCACAGAACCACCAGATAAGCTCTGAGCCCAGAGAGCAAGAAGGTGCCAGGGGCCTCCTGATGGGGTCAGAGAGGTGCCAGGTGGAATCAGCCATTTGGGACTGGCTGCAATCTTTGTGGGACCCAGAAGCTGGGCTTTTGAAATGAGCCTGTTCATATGGTTCCTGATGACTTCCTCTCAGCTTTCCTGGATCACCTGGTAAAGTCTTGTGAAAGGCTGAGCCTTCCTCCCTGAGCAGAAAGAAACCACGGTTTTCATGGGCACCTGCATTGCTCTGGGGGAGTATTTACCTCCAGTGGCCAGCAGGGGGCAGCATCACACACCACAGGCAGAAGCCAGCTGCAGGCGCTGGTGGGCGGGGGGGGGGGGGGGGGGGCGGAGGTTGGAGGGTGGCTTGAAGAAGCAGCAGTGAGAGCTGGGTGAGGTGAAGGCCATGCTCACCATTTCCTGGTGCGCTTCAACCCTCAGCTCTAGAGCCCCATAGTAACTAGAAATGAGCCCAAGGGACTTTCTCTCTAGATATTCTTAGGTCCCTCACTTGGGGCAGGCACCCAGACACACCTGTGTGCATGCATGGACCTGAACAGAGAGACCAAGGTCCGGGGTATGCAGGCTTCATCCATCCACATCTGAGGACCATTTTGCAAAACACACATTTTGAGCCTCTCATGGGGTAAATACTGTCACCCAATAGTATTCGCCTGGGTTGGAGGTTTCCAATCAGTGCTCCCTGGCATGGCCCTGGAAGTGCCTCTTTTTATGCTCAAGTGCCAGCACACTGAGAGCAATGAACAGTTATCAGCTGCATTAGGACGTTTCTTCTTTCTTTTCCTTTTTCTGGATGGGATTACAGCTGCTGCTGCCAGCTATCCCCAAATCTCGTGCCAGGTGCTGCAGACCTTCAAGACTAATTGGGTCAGAGCCTCATTGGGTTGCAGGCAGCCCGGACATTGTTTTGGACAAGGGCATGCCACTCCGAGATTAAATTCTTCCACAGTGACGGAGTCTGTCTTTCCTGGTAAAATATGAGCTTCTGTCAACACTGGAGCCCTCTGATCTGATCGTCAGGGCTCTGCGGCTGAGTCTGGGGGAACAAGGACAAGGAAGGAGATGACACAGGGCAGACCTGAAACACCCAATTCTCTAAGGCCTGCCCACCTCTTGGGGAAAGACTGCAGGTTTGGGATGAGAAAGTCTTGGATTTGAATTCTTCTTATCCTACCAACTTGGTGACCTTGGTTGGGTGTCACTTTACCTGCTGAACCTCAGGGGTCACTCCCAGGAGTCGGGGCACAGGGCTATGGTGCAGCTGCAATGTGTGGAGGCAAGGAAAGCAAATGTTTTCTTACGTTGGAAAGAGCTCTGTGTGAAACCAGGTAAGGAGCCAGGTGCCAGCTCTATTCTAGGTGCTTGGGAGATATTAGTGAACCAAAAACGGAGACATCCCTCACTTCTGGGTTTACATGGGAGAGAGACAGTAAACAAAAAAACAGAATACATAAGGAGTTTCTGTATCAGGCTGGAGGAGCCGAGTGTTACGGGAAAAGGAAAAGCCTGGCTGGGTAAGGGCTGAGAGTATAGCCAGCCAAGTGGAAGGGTGGCCACTAGGAAGGGGTTTCCATGTGGAGTAAGGCTGTTAGGGGAAGCCTCGATGCACAGGTGGCATTGGAGCAAAGACTTGAATGACACGAGAGAAGTAGCCAACTAGAGACCCAGGGGAAGAGCATCTGGGCAGAGAGAGAGTCAGTGCAAAGGCCCTGTGGCAGGAGCATGCCTGACATGTTTAGGCACATGGTGGCAGCTGAGAGAAACCATTGAAGGATTTGGATTATCACTCTGAATGAGATTAGTAGGAACTGCAGGGTTTTGATAAAAGGAATGACATTACCTGCTGTGGGGTAGAGAGCAAGGTGGCCAGTTAGCAGAAGGCCACAGTAATCCAGGCATGAGATGATGATGGGCTTGGACCAGAGTGGTTGCAGTGGAGTGGTGAGAAGTGATGGTTTCGATGTGTTTCCAGACAGATCGAATGTGGAATATGAGTGAAGGGAGGAGTCAAAGATACCTGAAGGCCTTGGCTGCCATCAACAAGGATGGATGAGACCATATGAGGTGAGGTTTGGGGTGGAAGGTCAGGGTTAGGGCTTTGGAAAGATGGAGTTCAGGTGTCCATTGGACAAATTCCCTGGAGATGCCCAGCAGGCAGCTGGATATGAGTCTGGACTTTGGGAGGAAGATCCAGACTGGAGATATACACTGGGAGTCATCAGTCTATGGGATGGAATTTAGAGCTGGAGGTTAAGGGAATGAGGGTGTATGAAGAGGAGAGGAGGACCAAGGTCTGAGCCCTGGGGCCCTCCAGAGTCAAGAAGTCAAAGAAAAGTGAAGGAACCAGCTCAGGGGGCAGAGAAGCTACCTTTGGGGGCTGGGACCATGAGTAACACAGGGGTCACTATTGACCCTGACAACTGTGATGTGCTGGATCACATCCTCCCCAAATTCATAGGTTAAAGCCCTAACACCAGGGGATCTTGGAATGAGGCTGTATTTGGGATAAAGAGGTGATTATGGTAAGATGAGGTCACTAGGCTGGGCCTTAATCTAGTAGGACTGGGGTCCTTGTAAGAAGAGGAGATTAGGACACAGATATGCACAGGGGATATGAGGACCCGGAGAGAAGACAGTCGTCTACATGCCAAGGAAGGAAGGCCTCGGAAGGAGCCAACCCTGCCACTCCTTGATCTCAGACTTCCAGTCTCCAGAACAGCAAGAAAAAAAATGTGTGTTGGTTGAGCCCCCCATCTGTGGTGCTTGGTCTTGGGGGCACCAGCAGACAGATGCCAGCACCGCAGGGGATGGGGATCGCAGAGTATGGACAGCTCTCCTGACGAAGAAAAGCAAAGACAAGGAGCGCAGCTTTCAGAGGAAGTGGGATCAAAGAATTTTTTTTTCTTTAAAAACATTTCTTTGAGGATTTTAGGTAGGAGGCGTAACAGCTTGTGCTGGGAATGGTCCAGTCGCCGTCACAGAAGCGATGACGATGCGGGACAGAGGCGGAGTGGGGGTCTGTGCCCAGAGGAAGGGGGGCGCAGAGGGGCCTCCTGGCAGTTTGTGGGCGCAGCTCATCAGGCAGGCGAGATGGCAGGGCGGCCAGGCTGGCTCACCCTTCTGCTATCTCTGCCTTTCCTTGTCTTTGCGCTTTTCTACTCTCCCAGTTGTGGAAAACTGACAACCATGTCGCTAAACATGAACCGGCAGCAGCTACTGGAAAGCAATGTGTTGCCGCCTCTGTTTTTTTTTTATTTTTTAATTTTTTTTATTTTTTTTTCCGCCACTGTTTTGCATCCATTTGCGGACCCGCATCCGCCAGCCTTCTTTGGGTGATTTTAGCAGTGCTCCTTTAAACCACTGGTAACGTCTTACTGGTTCCCCCAGTAACTGATGACTTAAGTAAGATCTCTGACACATGTCTATTTTCTATTTGTAGGAGAGTCACTATTTTACCTTAAAAAACCCTTTCACAAGACACCGATAGGTACATATTCTCTTCTGATGGGTTTACTTTTTCCCATGATACCAGAGCCCTGGGCCAAAGTGGACCCCTCTCTGAAACCCTTATCTGAGGAGTGCTGGGTGACAGGAGGAGGATACGGGCCACTTGGAGGGACTCTGTAGGTGTGCTGGGCAGGCAGTGGCCCACCTTCCCAAGGGTGACAGCCCCCTGGACCCGTGGGGGTTGCAGGGAACTTCCATTTGTACTCTGGCTGCAGGCCCACTTGGCAACACTATCATTTTTCACCTGGAAACCCCCACTGAAGTTTGCTTCTCCTCCCCTCAACCCCAACCAGCCCAGAAATGGCCAATTTAATGTATTTGTATGACTACAACACGGATGAAAGCAGGGTAATCCAGAGGGCTGGTGCAACCCCAAGGGAACAAAGTCTCCCATTCGAAGGTCTGCCCTGAGGAGAACCAGTGGGGGCTGGGGCTGCTCCAGGACGGAGAAGCACTGAGCTCAGGGCCCCCTGCCCACTCCCTTTGGGACCGACCTCTGACTCCAGTCTGAGGGCTGAGTGATGTATTGAGCATTTGTACAGCTCCAGCTGTACAGCTCCTCTGTAGCTCAAATCCCCTTCCCATCCTGGCTGCATTTAGATGTTTAGATTGTTTCCTCTACTAGGTTTATTCACTCACTCATTCATGTGTGCATTCATTCATCCATTTGGCTGAGGTTTACTGAGCACACACTATGCACAATGCGCAGGCCTTGTTATAGGCCTGGTGCTCAGGTGCAAACATATCAAGTCTCTGCCTTCAGATGCCTGTATCCTCAGGCACTGAGCAGAGCACCTGCCTCCCAGGTCACAGGTGTTTGGTAATATAAAGAGATACTGTGAGTCCATTTGTCCTAACCCCTTGCACTTAGCATACCCTGTTTGTTTAGATTTTATGGTGCCTTTCCTAAAGGCACGTTCTTTGGCCCCCTGCACGTTCTTCCTCCATCTGTGGGAATGCTAGGATTGTGTAACAGTTTGGAAATCACACTGTTGGGAGTCTCCCTGTTGGTCCAGCCTGGGCCCGGGGCAGCCTGGTTCCCACACTGGCCTCATGTCCTGGGCAAGCCCCTGTCCCTCCATTCCCAGCCTGCTGTTCTCCTCTGTGACCTTTGAGGAGATGAGGGCAATAGGCTGGCTTGAGCCCATCCTAGTGGTGTGGCTGCCACGGCCACCGCTGAAGTCCTACCTCCTGCCTGGTTTTGGACTCCCATCTCTGGAGCCAGCTGAGCCCTGCAGAAGCAGCATGTGCCAGATGGGGCTAAACCAGGCAGAAGCACCCTGTGCTTTGCCCTTTGGGTGATGCTGTATCCCCCCAGGGGCCCGGATGTCTCCCAGCAAGTCCACCTCCAGGGGAAGAACAGGGGAGGCCATAGACATAGGTGCCCATGGTGATGAGCAGACCATGCATGTCACACCGTCCTGTCCCCACTCATTCGGATGAAGCCAGATGCAGGCCAGGCACTCAGATCCCTGGAGTCCATCCCCTCACCTTCCCCAACCCAGCCTGCCTCCCCTTGGGGAATCCTCTGCTACCTTGCTCCATCGTCCCACCTGGGTGGAAAGGCAGATCTGGGCCTGCCCACCCCAGGGAAGCTACCAGCATCCCTGGAGATGCCGATTCCTGATCCTCAGCAGTTAAGGGGTGTCCAGACCAATCCTCTCTCCCCCAGGGGACTAGCCACATGCTTTCCTTGAGGCTCTGCATCTGGAACGGAATGAGGCGGGCATGAGGAAATGCTGGAGGCACTCACTGACCCACACTGGGCTCATTCAGGGCAGGCAGTGTATTAGTTTCTGCTGCTCAGAGGCCCAACCCCTCCCGATTCCTCCTCCTCCAGACTTTGTGTGGTTTCTCATTCCTAGAGCCGTGAGTCCGAGTCGTCCTGGCTGGAGGCAATGGTCACTGGGTCAGCAGAGAGTGTCCATTCAGAGCATCTCGGTGAGATCTCAGGAGAGACATCCTGCTCTGTGTCAGCTGGAGACTGTGGCCGAGCACATGCTTGTCCTTCCAGGGTTTTCAACAGGACACATATACGAAGCCTTCCCTGGAAGCCCCTTGCTGCTCCCAAATGTCCCTTCTCACTATGCTGGCCAGTATATCGTGCCTGCTGGTCACCGTTTAGGGACAGCCAACTTTGTGGCAGGCCCTGAACACAAGCAGGTGCTACATGCTCATTTAAGAGGGAGCAGACCGAGGTCTACAGCTGGGAGGGAGCCCATGGTTTGCCTAAGGTCACAAATGAGATGCGCCCCAGCTCCGACCTAGGGCACTGCAGTGGCTGTCTCTCTTCTTCACCACATGAAGATTCCAGGGTCATGGGCTCCAAGAGTTCATGAGGTATGGGGAAAAGTGTAGGAACAGGACTAGCAGAGAGCACCGTTCTGTTTCTCCCTTCTCCTCTCTCCCTCTTCTGAGGCCAGGGGAAGATCATCTTGGACTCCAAGATGCTCTGGACTTACAGGTAAAGCAGCCTGTGTTTGGGTCCTGGGGCTGCCATAATAAAAATCCCATAAATGGGTGGCTTAAAACAACAGAAATATCTTCTCACATACTTTTGGAGGCCAGAAGTCCAGAAATCATGGTGTTGGCAGAGCCATGCTGCCTCCCCAGGCTCTAGGGGAGGGCCCTTCCTGCCTCTTCCAGCTGTGGGGCTCCTGGCAATGCTTGGTGTCCCTTCACTGGTGGACACATAACTTCAATCTGTTTCTTTCCTTACACAGCCTTCTTCTGTGGGTGTCTTTTCTTTTAAAGACACCAGTCACGTTGGATTCAGGGCCCATGCTCATCCAATATGACCCTAACTTAATTATATCCGAAAAGATCCTGTTTTCAAAGGTCACATTCTGACGTTCCGAGTGGACATGGATTTGGAAGGGGGCATTATTCAGCCACCTCACAGCCCTCTGAACAAAATCCATCATCACCCACATTTCCAGAGTTCTGCCATGAATGTGTAGGGAGGACCAGCCAGTTGGGTCCCTCTCACCACGGCCACCTGCCTAATCTGCCATTGTGACCTTGTGTCAGCCCTCCTGCATGGAGACCCTGAAGCTCAGGGGTGCATGACACACCTGAGGCCCTGGGGTCTGGCTATGGTCAAGCCCACAGTCTTACACAGTCCTCTGGCTCCGGACCCAAGTCTTCTCATAAAATGAGAGGCTTCTTCTGAAGCATGAGCCCTCATTTGTGTCGTTGGGCTGCCCTGCGTCCAGGAGAGCGAGCCTGCAGGGCCCAGGGGCCCAGTGTGGCATTTCATAACCCGAGTGTGACACTCGTAGGCAACTCTGCAGCCTCTGAAGCAGCAGCTCTGTTTTCTGACATATGAATTACTGTATTGTTGCAAATATGAGTTGTAAACACAAGTGAGTCCCAGATCACAAATCCATTTTTATTAAAAAATACAGCTTTCAGTGTTTTGAGCCCATTTTTCACTAAATGAAACATGGGCCCCATACGTCGGAGGGAGAAAAAGAAAAGGTAATGCTTTGCCAATTAGGTAGGACCCTGAACACATGAATGAGAGTTAAAATAGCCATTCTAATATTTTATGTTAATTGAACTCTCGGGGTATGGCTCAGCTTGTAGAGAAGTTAGTGAAACATTGGTTATCAGGCTGTCCAGAGTATTGTCCGGTGAGAAAGAAGTTGGGCCAGTGGCACCTTATCTGTTTATGCTAATCTCTGCGAGGGAGTGTCTGTGCCCAGCAGCCCCCAGATGGGACCCAGCCTCACTGCAGAGACTCTTCTCATAAACACAGGGTCAGTTCCTATGTGCTTCTAACAAAGGTTCCTGGGTCTGCACTTGGGTGGCCGGGGAACCTGGGAGTCTGGGCTATAAGCACACAGAGGGGCTAGGGAAGCCTTGGCAAAGAACCTGGTGGGGACTCTACCCTGTGCTTCGCATCTTGGTTTCCTCCACAGTACGATGGGAAAGATGCCAGTAGCAACCTCAGAGGTGGGGATCAAGTGCCCTCTTCCATGAGAAGGGCAAGGAGCGCTCCATGAATGCCAGTCACTATCACCCACACTCATTTGATGAACGCAGGGACAAGTTTGCAATGGTAGGCAGCAGAGGGCAGGCCCAGGCCTTTTCTCAGGTGCAAGGGGCGCCTTCTTCACAAGCTCCCTGAAGTGGGTTAGCAAATATGATCCCACAGGGCTCTAGTCCTCTTGGCATCCAGTCCCCAGAGCAGAACCACCACTATTACAATTCTTACTTTTGTCTGCTCTTTAAAGTAAACAACCAATTCACACCCCAAGAACTTACAGATTGGTAGGATATAAATATATCAATTTGTTTTAAGCCGTTGGAGAGCAAAATGACATTTTTAGCACTCAGAAGGGCTGAATCATGGTCTGGAGGTATGCAGTTGGATCAACTCCTTTGAGGGGTCAAGTATAATTTTAGAGTAGAATTAGTATGATTCATGATAGAGCTGCTATACTTATAAAAAAAAAAAAATCAGTTCCAAGCAAGGATTATGGTTCTTTTTACTTAAGCATTTTCCAAAAAGTTTAAGATGTGCTTTTGGAGGGAGGCGTTTATGACTCGTGAAAAGTCTGAAATTGCCTCTTCCCACTGAGCACATCTTTGTTACAAACATCTAAGTCATGGTCACGTATCCAGATGACCTCTGCATGATGGTCGAGGATGCCGGGCCAAGGTGTCTTGCCCATTTCATGCAACAGATTCAATATCCCCCAAGTTCCAGTAAGTTCCTTTCATTATCATGCCATTTCATAAGGGAGTGGGTTCAAAAGTCAAATGGACTTTACAGGAAGTACTAAAGGAGGGGTACCCACAGAATATCTGAAGAACTTTTTAAAGCCACATGCACCTTGTATATTATTATGAAGAAGGAAAAGAATTAAAAAGTTATTAATCTTGTTTCCCTCATCTGACAAGGAGCACAGTGACCTGGACGCCTCTCTGATGGAGGTCTTGGTGGTCAATTGAGAAGGCACTACGAGGGTACCTGCCTACATTGTATCTTCTTCTGGCCCCTCTTCCTCTTTTTCTCTTCTGCTTCCCATAAGGGAGATTCATTTAGGAGTCTAAAGTCACCTCTATTGACAAAGTATATTTTGAAAGAAAATCAAGCTGAATTTGGGCCAGGTGCCTCTTTCTTCTTGTTTTGGGAGAAGAAAAGTTTAGAGTTGATAAGCAGAAGTCTGAATTAGTTTAACTCTGTTTTTCAGAATAACCAGTAGTAGGATGGAAGCGTGCCCCCTATTCCCAAAGGCAAGTCTTTACTCTCCCAATTACAGCCCTCCCATGGGTGGTCCTCCTCCGTAGGCCTACGTCTCCCAGGCCAACTCCCAGGGCCTCTGTGGGGTGAGTCCTCACCTTGAGATCACATACCCAGACCCAACTATATCTACATAGTGGGTTAGCCAGTAGTGCATTATTTCTGGATAATCTTCAAAATATTCTGCTCAGATTTATTTCAAGTGTGGATTTAGTTTCTTTCCTGCAGTGTTACCAGTTCGTAAGGATGTATTTTGCCAAGGTAATTTGTTCTACTCTGGCCCAAGTGAGATGCGGTGAAGAAAGACATGAAATCTTCAATTTCAGAAAGGAAGGAGCATAAATTCTGAAGTGTAGCACCTGCCAGTACAGGAAGGTCCCAGGGGAAGGCTGTGAAAGAATGCTATAAAGTTTTAATAGCTCAAGACCCAAGGTAGCAGAATTAAATGCAAGCTTGGAGACTAACTCTTTTCTTGATTGTATAAAATGTGGAGAAATCTCTGTATCAACTCTGGCAGCTCCTTGGGTCTTTGGGCAGCATGTGAATGCTTCAAAATTTCAAAGCACGTGTGAGTTTTTCCAATCTCATTAAGAGAGGTGGAGCTACTTGCTGGAAATTTGGAAAAGTCCACTTGGCCTGTAGCTACAGGACACGAGTATCTTTACCTCCTATGAGAACAGGTAACTCAGTAACTCACAGAATACTGAGTCATTCCAGAAAAGTATCAAATTCAAGAGTGTTGTAGAAACCCCCAATTTGTAGCCAGTTGCTCAGAAGTATGGGTAGCTTGGGGGCCCCTGAAGTGTGGCTGGTGTCTGAAACTAGGGCAGCTTTGGGGAGCCCTTAACTTATGGGATTTGTGCTAACCCCAGAATTCTGGGTTAAGCTGAACTGAATTGTACAGAACTGCAGTACACCCAGTTGGTTTCCTCTTTTCATCCAACAGGGAAAATATTCCCACACATATTCCTAAAGGGAATCAGGAGTTCCCAGATCCTTCTCTGTCACAGGAGGCTGGTGTGGCTATGAGGATTTTTTTTTGCACAGCTGGCCCCCATGCTGGGGACAAGCAGGCTTTAGCATGAAACTTTAGCCTGAAAATGCCAGTTATCCACTCCTTATGTCCTCCACTAGAGGTGCCCCAAAGCAACCAAACCATCTGTTCACAAACCAGAGGTGTAAATGAACACAAAGATTGCAGCTCCAGGTGCATGTGCCAAAATCACCCTTCCCAAATGGCAGAGGAGCCCTGAGTGAGTATGTGTCCTGGGGTCTCCATTGTGACTCAGGGTGTTGTGTGAACATAGGCTGAGGGAAGTAAAGGCTCCCCCCTACCCTTCCATGGAAGGCTTCACACAGCCCCACTGTTGGGAGGAGTTCCTGGCAGTGATCTATTTGTAGAGTTGCTATTTAACCGGGTGACTTGCCTAGGCAGCTGCTGAGATCTCGGATCTAACAGATTTGACACTTAATCCCCAGGGCGCCAACAAAGCCCTGCTCTTTTTACATGGCTAAAAACGTACAACGTCCAGACACGGCTCAGTTGTGCTCTGTCTACATGGCATTTAAAACACCTCTGCCCACGTGGGGCATCCACATGAGTGGGTTTCCTAGTAGGAGTGTGAGCTTCAAAAAAATAAAATAAGGCACGGAGAAAAGGCTCAGAACTTGCTCTGGCAGCACACTCAGTTCACTGGAAGAGAAAGTGAAGCTCCCATCCCTTTCATCAGTATGGCCTGGTGCGATAGGGAGAGGAAGCGGAGACAGGGAGGTTGTGCAAATGGATGGAAAGGGCTGCATGCATGTTTCTGGAGTGCTCTGTACTTCCAGGGCTCGCATGCATTCTGAAAGGGAAATGCTTGGTTGAAAGAATGGATCCAAAGCCCTTTAAACATCTTAATCTCACTCTGTTTACACTGTTGGCTGGAGTAAAGCCAACACCCACATGGCTGGCTCCTGCTTCCGGCTTCTTCTTTTTGTTTATTTTCCTCATGATGCATCACAACATCTGTTTCCCTGGTTATCAGTTATCATCCAAGAATAGAGCCCTGGAGAAGTAGGATCTGGTCTGTCTTTTCTTTTCTCTGCCGTACCTTGGACTCAGCAGGTTCCCAGCACACAGTAGGAGCTTAATAAATATTTCAGAAGGAAACCTCCTAAGTGGCCTTCTTGACTCTGGCCTCACCCCTTTCACCTCCCTACTCAGCCCAAGACCTAAGTCACTGCTCAGGTAACAGGTGACGCCAGAGGGGGTTCACTCCCACCTCTACCACCCACCCTGCATCTAACCTGGCCTGTGGGCAACCCCCACCCTGATTGTATAGGAAGACTCCCTGGTCCCTAATCCTGCCTCCTTGGCATGGGTCTCCCAGGTGTCCTCTGGCTGGCGTGCCCATGCCTTCTCCTTGCCTTACGGTCTTCCTTCTTCATGCATTTCCTTTTCAGCTCAGCCCTCACGGTTCCATGCACTAGAAGGGGCTCAGTGGCTACTGAACAAAAACATCAGACATCCCATGTCACCAAGCTGGGGCTCACACCAAGCAAGTCTTCTCTTTTTAAGACTTACCATGTAGGGACGCCTGGGTGGTTCGGCAGTTGGGCATCTGCCTTTGGCTCGAGGCGTAATCCTGGGGTCCCAGGATCAAGTCCCACGTCGGGTTCCTTGTGGGGGGCCTGCTTCTCCCTCTGCCTATGTCTCTGCCTCTCTCTCTCTGTATCTTTCATGAATAAATAAAATATTTTTAAATATGACTTACCATGTATATAATGTATATAATGTGCCACCATAAGTTCTTTTTGTCATTACTTGAATGGAGCTGCAGCCACTTGGGAAAAAAAAAAAAACTGTTTTTCATCTAGTAGAAAAAACAACCCAATATCAGGGAACTCTGCCATTTGCACATCCGGATCCTCTTACCACAAATGGCTTAAGTGCCTAGACACACCGCTGATCCCCTACTAGATGGTTTTGGTGCCAGAGCCAAATGAAATTCCAGGCGGCAGGGGACAGAATTTTCTGTGGCTTCCTGGAAGTGTGGTCATTGATGAGACTTGATATTAGCCACTTCTGCAAATGGCCAGGAACCTGGTAATTGCTCATCAGAGCTGGTGCCCAGAGGCCGAGTAGGCAGGCGCAGGAGGAGGAACATACCCATACTCAGCAGAGGAAAGCGTAGGTGTTAGGGAGGGTGGCAGGGCAGACAATGAGAAGAAAAAGCTGGAATTGTGAGTTTTGACAGCCATTCTCACCTGCCGTTCTCTCCTTGGGTTTGCCTTTTTGGGGGATGGTGGTGGGAGGGCAAATAAACTTTAGTTATCGAAAAGCCCTGTTGTGATTACCCCCAGAAGATGGGGGTCGAAACCCAAAAGGCCCTTACCAGTGGAGCTTGCTTCCTTATTCTGGAACTTCGGAGGATGAGAGCAGTTTCTTTCTCTTCTCGCAGGGTGTCTGCATCCATAACTGGTCACCCGTACATAGCCTGAGCTCACATGGCCGGGCTTCCCTGGGTCTCACTGACTGAAAGCAGTGATTAACTCCTCATTGCAGCCATCTGCACCCATTTTGTACAAAACATGGATTTTAATTAAATTAACAAGAATACAGTAATGATGACTGCCGGTTGCTAATATTAGTGCAACACATCAGAAGGAGCAATATGGGCAGGAACACATAGAGAAGGGCAGATATGGAGGTGGGATTGGGTGCTCCTGACATTAAACCCCGATTCATTGCTGCTGTAGTTATCCTCGAGTTCTCTTATCCATGTAAGTGAAAAACAATGGTGAGTGTTTTCTTGTAGCCCAAAGCCCTTGGGGACCCTGTCGGTGGCTGCAGGTATCAGAACAACCATGATGTATCTGGGCTATCCCAGGGCAGTGGGGCCCCTGACAGATCTTTCTTTACCCTGTCCCAGGACCCAGCCCTGAAAGACTGTGGGTTCAATGAGATGATCTAGGGTTGCTTTAGCTCTTGCCGTCCTGTAAACTCCCAGGAAGTGCTCAAATCTGGTGTCTGATCCAGACACGAATACTGACCATGTTCCTTTCCCCTTCTTTTTTATTTTTTTTCAAAGTCACCTCTTCTTTAGAACATTATGAATATTTCAAACATAAGTACTCCGTGGTGTGTCCCTAGCATCCTTCTTCCCTACAGCATCTGGGTCTTCAAGGTGCTTTCTGGAAACCCCATGGTGGAGTTGGAACCTCTTCTCCCAGAAGCCTTTTTCTTTATAGGCAGTGGCATTCTGAGTCACATACCTCTTGGGAGGATAGCTCAGGCTCCCCCATCATCTACTCTGAGGGACTAGTTCATAAGTTATTGAAGACTGACAGGAACAGTAAAATGATGCAGTTCCTTGACGTCCCTAGAAGATGCATTTGAACAAGATTTTGACAAAGGATGGGAGTAGAAAGAGGGGCGCCAGTGGACATTGGGGGAGTCGTTTGGTATAGACACTTAGCAACAGTTCCCAGTGGCTCAGCTGTCAAGAGGCCTGGCCGCAGAGAGAGGAAGCAAGTGTCATTTATTGAGCCCCTGCTGGGCTGTCAGACCTCTCTGTTTCTCATTTTGCTTTTGTCCTCCTCAATTTGCTTTTGGCAACTTTCCACATGCAACCTGTGTTTCCTGCAGGCAGGGAGAACCTACGGCTTTTTCAAGCCTCAGGGAGCCAGGCTGAAGGGATTTGGGATAGTAACAGGTGCAGGCCAGTGCTGGGCTGAGAAACTGTCCTGTGAAGAGAGGTGCCAGGAAGGACAGGGATGTCACTCAGTGACTCCTCTCATCTGCCAGGGCTGCTGAGGGAGGGCCAGAGTGGCTGGGGACATATGGAGGGAAAGACAGGTGACTGCCCTGCCATGTGGGACACTCCTTAAGCTAAGCAGAGTTCCTATTCTGGGGGTGCAGGGGACTTCCCTTTTTGTCTATCCAGAGCCCTCCTGCACTCCCTAGGATGACCAGATCACTCTGATGGGGCCATCCTAGTGGGAGCTGCCAATCAGGGATTGGTCCAAGGGAAGGACACATGATTCAAGCTAGGCCAATCAGAGTGCTTCCCTGGGATTTTAAAATTTGTATTCCTTCCTCTTGGGCTGCCAAGCTATGAGAATGTGAGTTCAGAGCTGCCGTGGGTGAGCATCTTTTTTTTCCAGAAGGAGAAAGCCCATCCACAGTGAGAGAGGAAGGAGCTGATATGTGGAAGGAAATGGAAGCAAAAGACAGGGTGGGGAGGACAGGCAGTGTTCAAAGCCCCCAGAGCTAGCCCAAGGGTGGGAATGTGGAGAGCAAAGGGGAGAACCAGAAGAGCCATGCGGCAGAAACTGAGATGTGGTAGGGAGTCTTGAAATGGGTGAACAGGGCAGCCTGGATGGCTCAGTGGTTTAGCGCCTGTCTTTGGCCCAGGATGTGATCCTGGAGACCCGGGATCGAGTCCCACATCAGGCTCTCTGCATGGAGCCTGCTCCTCCCTCTGCCTGTGTCTCTGCCTGTATCTCTCTGTGTCTCTCATGAATAAATAAATAAAGTCTTAAAAAAAAAAGAAATGGGTGGACAATAGGGGAGAAGGACAACAGGAAATCACGTGGCCTTGACGGGGAGGCTGGGACAACTGTCTGCAGGCCAGACCAGTGCCCACTGATCAATAGCTGCCCGGAAAGATGCTGTTTTCTGATTTTCCCAAGATGCCATTTGCAGTGGCCTTGGGATTCTCTCCCTCTGAGAGAGGGTCAGCCTCTGCCCTGTGTCCTAGACTACGTGTCCTCATAGTGTGTGGTCAGGACATAAGCAAGTCAATGTGCAGTTACTGTGCCTGTGAGGAGGGTCCTGGGAGAACCTCAGGGGCTGATGTTCCTCAGAGGAAGCAAATGTCTTCTTGGCTTTCCCAGAGGAGGTAGCAGGCATAACAAAAGCCTAAGTGGATCAAGGCCACTGAGCCTCTCTAAGTCTTCAAAATTTATGCCTTAACCAGGTGGAGGCTTTTGTATTGCTCAATGTTTACATATCTTTTATTTGATCAGAAAGCAACCATTTCAGGAAAGGACATAAGTATCACTCTTGCCATTATATAATGAAATCCTATAACTGACTCTCAAGTGGCCTAAGGCAAGGGAAGAAAATACCACTTGTTGAACACGTACTATGTGCTAGGAACTTTTCAGCAATCATGTTTACTCTCCCACTCCACTGCAAGGTTGATGAACTACCATTTTTGCTGATAGAGAAACTGAGGCTCCAGACACAGAGGCAGAGCTCTCATCTCTGCAGGAAGCCATTTTCCAGGAAGTAGTGAATCTGGTAGGTCTGTTAGAAAAAGAAAATTGTCTCACACTGGTTCCACCACCACCGGGATTGGCTGGCTCACATAATGGGAAGATTCAGAGATAAGATGGACTTCAGGGTTGCTTTGACTCAGCAGCTCAACCATGTTATCAAGCATCCTGGTTTTTTTTCAGGCTGTGCCTTCCCGGATGGCAGCTTTGTCTTCAAATACCTTCCCCCATGGGGGTAAAGGGGCCTCCAGAATTTTAACCCTTGCAACCATTACCATATTTCCTTTTGACATATGGTAGAATCAGAAAAGCAAAGAAGCTTTTTTCCCAGGAAGTTCCTAGCCAATTTTCCTTATGTGTCATCCCAAATAATGGATCTTATTTCCATTTGCTTCTGAGACAATGTTAGGAAAGTTTTGGGCCAACTGGCTGAGCCCTGGGTTACCTGGAACAGTCACTTGTGGCACAAGGGATGGGATCGGCCTGACTGCTTAGGTGGCCAGAGCTCATTGCATGCACAGGTGGACAGGTCACTGAAGCCTGCTATTTCATGGAGGTCTGGTCCTGTTACATGCCAGGGTAGGGGATGTTGGTGGGCAGGCAGCAGAGCCTCCAGGAAGCTAGTGGCTTATTTTCCATGTTCATAGGACTGAACAAACAGCTCTGCATATTCAATGAAGCAGCAGAGCCTCTGATTCGATGCATGGGTGCATTTCTAGCTCTCAGGGAAGGAAATAGCTAGATGAAGAGCCTCTCAAAGAACTTGGCATTCTCGATGGTTTCTGGAGGACATTTTGCATGATTCCAGCAAACTTGTGCACAGTCAGAAATGGAGCCCACATCAGGGCTTGTTATTACCTAGTTAATTCAGGCACAGGGGCCTTTTGGCAGGAAAGAAGAGGGGAAGGTGGGCGCCTCTGCCTAGGTGCCCTTGGAGCTGACGGCACCAGGCCTGGAGCTTTTGTGGTGGTAGGCCATCTGCCCCAGGTGGGGAGACTCAGGCACCCAGAGTGCTTGACCAACTGCTCAACTTGGCACCCCATCTTCTCCAACCTAGAAGGCATACTGACTCCACTTTCACGAGGTGCAGGTGAAGAGAAGGCTGTTAGTTCACTGTGAGCCCCAGGCTGTTTGTGAATCTTCCATCCTCCATTACTGCCAGGAGCTGGTTCAAGTTCGCACAGGTCCTGGCTTGGGGAGGGCTCACAGGCTCTTCTATATCGCCGCTGGCTTATTTATCCAGCTTTCATTGTCTGAGCTGCACCTGGGTGCCAGGCCCTGCGCTGAGCGCTGGGGAAATGGAGATGGGTGGTGGCCCCTTACCTTTGAGAGATTAGGATTGAGGGGGCATACGGGAGACATTCAGGGGGTGGTGAGTTACGGAGCATCCAGGTAGAGGGGAACTTGAGAAGCTCTGACTATCCCTGGAGGCGTGTGGGTGCTCAGCCATGATAAGGCCATTGCATATTTGGGGAACAGAGGTAAAGCAAGAGGGTACTGGGACTGGTTGTGTGTGCAGAGAGCGGTGGTGGTAGCAAATGAGGCTTTAGGGGTAAACTGCGGCCAGGCAGTAATGGCCTGAGTAGAGAAAGCAGAGAAAACTGAGAGCCACACCTGTAGGCAAGATGGGTTTATGGGACTGGATGTGTCTGACAGGCTGTGGCAGTGAGATGGAGCAGGTCAAAGAGGAGGGTGGTACAGGCAGCAGGTGAGGGATGCTGGGTCCAGCAGAGAGGATTTCCCATTGGATGGAGCAGGAGGCAAGAGTCAAGGTTACCTTCAATATATTTGTATCTGGCTTAGAAAATTTGGTTAGAAGACACAGGCACAGGGGATGAGCTTGGGTCGGTCAGGAGATGATGCTCAGTATGGCCCTGGCATGACGCCTTTCTAAACCATGCCACCTCCCCAGTCCCTGGGATAGGAATGGCTCTGGTGGGCCACCTGCACAGAAACCAAGGGAAGTCACACTGCTGTGTACTCTGAGGGTGAGCCTCTGCTATCAGGGAATTCAGTTTTTCTGGTGGCTCTCTCTGGGATAGATATGGCCCGGCTGCTGCCCAGCAAAGCACATGAGGAACACAATTTGGTCTCAGGAGAGCTCCTCTCCTTTTTTTGCTCTGAGGGCAGGACCACTGGATACAGGGTCAGGTGGTTTCACATAATGTAATTAAGTCACACAATAGAGGATTGTTCCTGAGGAGGGCTTGGAGAGCCAACAGATACAGCACCAGGCACCAAGACCCTGATCCATTAGTGCCTCAAATGAAGGGAGCTGCTGCCCTATCCTCGTGAATGACAAGCACTACTCAGACATTCAGTTTCCCATTTCTTGTACATTGTGTTCTGGCTTTAGACAATGAGATGCATACACGGAGCCCAGGAGAACAGCTGATCCAAATCTCCTACTCTGAAGACTCCTGATTTCAGTGGAAATAATGAGCAGAGACAAATAGTGAAGGCCTTGCCTTCACCGCCTCCCCCCTCTACCCCCACCAGGGCTGATGGAAGCTCAGGCTGTGGGGACCTTCTGGGGGTCCTACCTCAGGGCCTCCACGTGTCCAGAGCATCAGGATCTATTTGGCTTCAGCCTCAGTCAAGACCTCAAAGGCTGTCCCCAAAAGACCACACAAAATTCGAGGCATGAATTGGAGATCAGTGGCCAGAAGAAATGGAATTTTTGCAGTGAAAATCCTGTTACATCTGGTTTGCTCCTTTCAGTTATATTTCATAGAGTTTCTCTGATATCCCATCAGAAGAATACTAAATAGTGAGGGTTGCTTGTACACCTTTAATAATGCCAATGAAACAAGAAGAATGTATTTGAGGATGTCTGAGGCTCTGGCAAGCATTAGGGCCAGTCTGTTTGGCAGTTTCTAAGTTTAGCAGAGTAATTAACCCCCTACTGTGAGCCGAGCGTTATGCTAAGTGCTACCGGGGCTGAACCACGGGCTCTGCCCCCCCCCACCCCGCCCCACCCTGGGGCTCCCCCAGCTGGATGGCTGGATGGATTGATGGGAGATGAATGAAATGAAGAGCAGGATGTGCGTCTTGTCCTCAAGTTGTCCCCGTGATCCCTTGGAGCGCTGTAACTGACCTGTCTGGTCCTCTTTATAAATCTTCAGGTGGAGTCAGTTACCGTGTAGGAGTGTCAGTCTGTCCTGCCCACACCGCAGTGCAAGAGGACTTCCTGGTTTCCTTGGAGCACCTTTGCATAGCTTGAGTCCAGGTCCTCTGGCAGAAGCGCCAGCAAGAGTCTGGAGAGAACTCAGCCCCAGGGAGACTTGTTGCTTCAGAGAACAGCAGAAGCTTCCCTTTGGCTTTTTTTTACATTCTGCCTTAGGTGGAAGAGGGGGCTGCTCCCCACTCCCGGAGGGTCTGTAACTGCACTACAGAAAATCCCCGGGGTGAACCACCTCAGGAAGCAAGTGCCACAGAGCAGGAAGCCCACAGGCATTCTTTATGAGGAAGTCGCGCACCCTACACACCACCAACCTCAGAACTGAAATCCAGGGTGCCTCATTAACCCCTGTTTCCTGACAACCAACATGGTGAGCCCCACCTCCCTCCAGGCAAAAGGAGTTCTGTGAGAGGCCTGGGGGGGGGGGGTGGACAGAGCCCAGGGCATCGGGGAAGACAAGAGAGGATGCTGCTACTGCTGCTGCCACCAGGACCGCAGAGGCCCTTGAAGACAGTGGGGTCCAAACTATGGATCCTGAACCATGGCAACAAAGGGAGACCAGGCAATTCCCAGAAGAATCCGCTGGGCCTATTCTGTTTGGGAAGCGAGAGGAATGAGTTCAGGCTGGGGAGGAGGAACCCAGCTGTGACAGTCATATTTAAATAATGTTAATGAACTTTGGGATGTCTGGAGGTCACTCTGGCTCTCGAGAATGTGACAATTCCCGAGTTCCAGAGGAACCACTAATGATGGTGTGTGTGTGTGTGTGTGTGTGTGTGTGTGAGTGTGTGTTGTAGCTCCTATTTCAATTTCTTTAGGTTAGCTCATCTAAGAGCAGGCAAAACAAAACTGTGTGCGTGTTGGGGGAACCCCTGACCCACAGCTACTGGCCTTTGCTTGGAGACATTTCTGGCTCATATTCAAGTCTGTGCTAATTGACATTTGTCTCCCCCCCTCTCCCCCCAAAGCCCCACTACCCCTGTGTCATTAGGACATTGGCACCACAGCTATTTCTAATGCTGAGTTCCTTTCTGTCAGGGCCAGACGGTATGGCAATTATCACTAAAACAAAACAAAACAAAAACAAACCACAATCTGATAAAGAACTTGCTTTGTAGGCTTAACAAAATTAACAGACTAGTCTCATAACCAGATAGATTTTCCTTTGCTCGGCCAGCACTGGAAAGTTCTCAGGGATCTGTCTGCAAAGAACAAAAGAAGCCTAGATCTCTTTATTTCTGGCCAACCTCTTTCCCCCCACCCCCAAACACTGGCTCAGTGTAAGACAAGACACATTCTTGACAGAAACAAAATGACTCCCCTGACAAAGGAAGCTGAGAGCCTATAAGGTACTTCTGAAAGACGGGAGAGAGGAGCTTAGTTTTCTGATTCCATTAGGGGCACCTGGTTGGGGAAGCAATTTTTAAAAAAATATTCCATCTTCACACAGTGTAAGGTTTTGAAGTGTTTGCCCCCAATTACTGCAGTGGTGGCAGAATGTGGATTAATTTGGAAATAGGGAAAAACTTGAGGAGAGGTGGAGGGGACTACTCTGGTGGGAGGTCGGGGATGCACTTTCCAGGTAGCAAAGTTAATGGGTATTAACGAGCTGCCAGAGCGGAATAATAGGCTATGCCCTTGGCAACCAGTCTGAACATGAACACGATTTTACAGAAGGCCCAGGGATCCTGCCCCGTGCAGAGAAGATGATGCCTTCGTTCCCAAGCATCCCTTATATTGCTTTCTCCTACCAGATGATGGCAGCCTTGGTGATGTGCACTCACAGCTCACAGCCAGGAGGAGCCTCTCCCACCTGGCTGGGTATTAACATAGTCTCAGGCTCACAGCATCACCCTCCCTTTTTCTGTGTGGGGTCAATGGAAATGATCCACATGGGATAGGCTGAGCCAAGACAGAACTGGGTCTCTGTTTCACCATTCATTGGATGGTTAGCCATAGATGATTCCTTTAACCTCAATGAGCCTCAGTTTTCTCATCTATAAAATGGGCACAGTGATGACACCTATGTAAACAGCAATGAGGAATCAAAAATATAACAGATGTGACAATGGAAGCTGTAAAGTGCTCTGTGCTTGTGATACTGTTGTCCTTGGCTGCTGCCCACTGTGCTGTGTCAAGTATACCTTTATTTATTTATTTTTTATTTATTTATTCATGAGAGACATAGAGAGAGGTAGAGTCAAGTGTACCTTTAGAAAAAAGAAAGGGAAAAAAAAAAAAAGAAAAAAGAAAGGAGGGCAGCCTGGTGGCTCGGTGGTTTAGCACCGCGTTCAGCCCAGGGTGTGATCCTGAAGATCCGGGATCGAGTCCCACATCAGGCTTCCTGCATGGAGCCTGCTTCTCCCTCTGCCTGTGTCTCTGCCCCACCCCCCCCTCTCTGTGTGTCTCTCATGAATAAATAAATAAAATCTTAGAAAAGAGAAGGGAGTGCAAAAGAGTCCAAGCAGAACAGAGACTTCTTCTGATAACCCCAACACCACATTCTCCCCCCACTTCTTCCTTTTTGATAAAAGCGAGCCTGATATGCAAAGTAGTCCCCTGCTTCCTAGGGGCTTTACCAAGTGCTGCCATCGGGGCAGTTAATTTCTGTCCCTGTCCTGTCATGGCTAGAGGCAGTGATTGACTTGATGGCAGGAACCCAGGCCTCTCAGCCAACGAATAGTCACAACGTGGTCACCTTGGGTGCCTTGCTGGAGTTGCAGCTGGGATCCCAAGGGCTCCCAAGAAGATAATAATTGTTTCTCATTTCTACCTGATTTCCTATTATCAATAAATGCCCCTTGACCACTACAATGCTTTAAAAAAATGCACCAGCAGACCCTAGTGGACACCAATTAACCTCAAACAAGGAACAGGAAAGGAAATGTGCTGTGACAGGAGGGATTCTCCTCCCCCTTCCCATCAGTGTTCAGAGATGGAGAGGGCACCTTTTTCTCACTTATTGAATGTGTAGCAAAAATGAGTAGGAGCTGAACAGAACAGTCAGTTGAGATTCTGGTGTTTGCTTCTGAACGGTTCTTGGGCAACAGGCACTGTGCCTGCTCACAGAAACAGCACTCTGCAAAGATGAACAGGACACAATGGCCTCCTTGAGTGGCATGCCTGAGCAGAGCTGCACACTGAGGCTGGGAGCAGACATCATGAATAAGCCATGGGGACAGAAGGCAGAGGCTCATCTGTACATTACCTGTGGAAGATGGGGGTTGGGGTGGGGATTCTGGCCCCCTGGATAGCCAGAAGGCCATTTCTTTGTTGGTCTCTGAGCAAACAAGAGAGCAGCACCTTGTCAGTGGGTGTGATTCTGGTGACGTCCGTACAACAGCCCCCATTAATTCACACTCAGATCAGCATGACTCATGGCCTTGAATCAACCATTGTTGAGTCTGAGGGAGGCAAATGCAAAAACCAGTGGGAAAAGGTGTTGAGAGAGAACGTTCCGTTCTGTCCTCCCGTGAGAAGTGCCTGTTTGGCAGAGTTGTGGCAGGGACAATGATCTAGGGGATGTCCTTGACAATTCTCAGGCTATCAGGCTGAGAGGCAGCTGGCGATGGGGGGGGAACAGAGCAAGAATTCACCGACTCACTTATTCATTTACTCACAGGTATTTATTATACATATCTTTGTGACAATCACCCTTCCAGGCACTGCAGATACCTTGGTGATCAAAATACCACCCTTCTCATGGAGTTCAGTGGGGACACAGACAATGAAAATGGGTGCTCTCACATCAGTTGTCCTGAAGCTCCTGGAAACCAATGCTCAATTCCATATAGGTATGTTGAGATAGTTGAAGAAATTCTACCTTAATCCATTCAGGTTGCTTTTACAAGATGCCACAGACTGGGTGGCTTATAAACAACCCACATTTATTTCTTCTAGTTCTGGAGGCTGGGAAGTCCAGGATCATAGTACTGGCAGGTTTGGTGTTTAGTAAGAGCTGCCTGGTTCATGGACTGTGTCATCTTCCTATGTCCTTGCATGGTGGAAGGGGCTAGGATGATCTATGGAGCCCCTTTTATTAGGGCACTGCTCCCATTCACGAGGGCACAGCTGTTATGACTTAATCACCTCTTAATGGCCTCATCTCTTAACACCATCACCTTGGGGGCAGGTTTCAACAAATGAATTTGGGGGGGGGCACACAAACATTCCAACCATAGCAAATTCTAAGATGAATAACACATGGTGCCTGCCCTCAAAGACTGGCCTTCTTGTGGAGGAGCTACCTGGGGGCAGTAGTGAGGCATCCCTAAAGAACAGAGGAGGAAGGAAAGAAGATTCACCTTGGAGAGCTGAATTATGGACTCGAGACCTCCTGCATCAGAGCTGAGTAGGCAAAGTCACCTTAAGAGAGAGTCCTCAGTCAGCAGGACTGTAATTGGATTTAATGCGTAACTTATATAAAGAAAGATTATGTTGAGCTGAAAGAAAGTCATTGGAGAGGACCCCCTCCTCCACCCACCCCAGCACTATTGGAGATTTGGCACCCTGTGGCCCAGAGGGCTACCTGTGGGTGGCAGATTGCATTATTTGTACACAATGCTTCCTTCCTTGTCTGCCCTTGCCATGTCTTCCCTGCGGTGAGTCTATTCCCAGCTCTGTTGTCTTTAGCCTTGGCTTGCTTCAGCCAGTGGACTGTCAGTGGCCGCAATGTAAGCAGAGGCTTTGCCCACCTCTTATGGTTCAGCCATTCACCATGAGAAGAGTTTGTCCCAGGAACCTCTTCAGTTTGGCTCCCAGAATGTGGAGCTGACCTGAACCCAAAATGCAGGCCAAAATAATGCCTCCAGAGTCCACCTGCAAACTTGCGAATGGGAAATGAACATGGTGTTTTAGGCCAGTGAGATATTAGGTCTGTTACACAGCATCAACGGTGCAGAAACCTGACTGATACACAGAACCTAATGTGGTAAACAATACAATCATGAAGTGGCTTAACTGTTCCCTTCTTTGGTTCCTGGCTCTCTAAATCACCTCCTACTTATAATTAGCTTCTGTACTCTTCTCTTATAGGGAGATAAGTAGCTGGTCAGGCCTCTGTTAATATTATTTAGTACTTTGATCTCCTCATAAATTATAAGGATATACCACCAGTATATCCAACTTATGGATATACACATTAGTCTCTTGTGAGGGGTTAAGAGGAAACAGGCCTAGGCTGATCCTCTCTGAGATGCTGGCAAGGTTCATCATGGGAGGCTAGTGTGTGGTAGACTGCTATACCATGGTGAAGGCCTCAAGGCCTTGTCTATGGGCCTCTTTGTGGCATCATGGACAGCCAGCATTCCTTAAGCCACAGTGCCGTGCAGCCAGAAGGAAACTCCTCAAAGCCAAGTTCACAAATCACTGTAATATGATGTAGCCATCCACTACCATCTACCACGAAGATGGAATAATGTCTGGTTACAGCAGTAGCTCTCAGTCTGGTGAGAGGAAGATATCATATGGTATCAAATCTCATCGTTTCCAATGGCAGGATCATAGTGAAAGGGATTAGAGGGTGGGGTGTAATTATGGTCTCCCCCATTACCAGTTGATGACCACTGAATCAACAGGATCAGAAAAGCTTTGTGGGGGATGCATTATCCAAGATAAACTTTGGAGGATGGATAGAATTTCATTAAGCAAAGATGGAAGTGGAGCATTGTATGTACAGAGAATGACACAGGGAGTAGTACAAAGAGGTTGGGGAGATGTCCAGGATGAACTTGGGGAATGGCAAGGCAAACTTATCTATGTGGCTAGAGCACAGGACACAAGCTGGGAATGTGGGAGACATGAGGATGGGAAGTCAGGCTGTGTGTCACAGAGGGTCCAAAAGCCTGGGTGTGGTATAAATGTTCTGAGGGGTAGGGATGGGCCTGGGATCATTGTACCACAGACCAGGACCCTTCCAGCAAGGCCAGGCAAGCAGACCAAGATTCTAGAAGCCTATTATGACCCTGATGCCCTGATAACCAGAGCCCAACTCCAGTGGCTGCAGCCCCATTGGGAGGAACACCTGGTCTGGAGCTTGGGGATGGGAGGCAGGCCACATACTGGCCTCACTCCATCCTACAAACTTTGCTTGGCCTGGCTGATCTTTGCTCATCCCTGCATCTGACTGGCTCTTGGTCTCAGCTCTGGGTGCACTGGTATGTGGTTTGATCCACTAGCAACACTGTGGATGTACTCTTAGTGACCATAGGAATCCTTGAATTATGGCCTAGTAAGCAATGCTCAGACAGTCCCCTTGGCTGGCTCTGGCCCTACTGGACTGGGTTTCTATTCTGCTCTTCCTTTTCCTTTCTTGGAACAGAGGAGAATGGGCAGAGCTGAGGTCAAGGGAAAACTCTCTCCATGGTCACTTCCCCCAACCTCCCTATCATGATAAAGACCCATGTGGCTTGAGAGAGGGGCTCTGGCTCCATGAGTCATATTGGCCCTATGTAAGACTTGTAGAGAGGGGTCAGATCCTCCTGTGAGCCAAGGCTTCTACCTGACTATTTTGGCCTCTGGATGTACAAACTCTTTCTAGAGATGATTTTTGTCTAGAGAAACCAGGCCATTCACTCATGCCCTCATCAAGCATTTCCTGAGCATGTCCAGGCACTGACACTTCACTAAGGCATAGGTAGGTCTCCAAGGCAGGTCTGCACCAGCAACAGGGAAAGAAATCTGGTGCCCCTTTTGGAGTGGGTTGTGTTTGGGCAAGTCTTTAGCTATGGCTGAGGAATGCCTGGAGCCCACTAAATAGTGCCACTTGGAATACACTCAAACAAGATACTCTGCCTGACAAGCCTCCACTGCCCCCTCACTGTCACCCAGGCCTGTCCAGTCCTGGACTGTGCCCCAAACCATTTCCAATGCCTCCTTCTTCCCACTCTGCCCCTTCAAGACCTCAAATCCCATTTTAACCAAATTCCACATACAGAAAAATGTTATTATGCTGTGCATAGGAGACAGAAGTTGATTTGCTCTGGTTCACCCTAGTTTGTGAAGCCGCTAAGAGGGCTCCATTTTTGATTCTCAGGCAGAGCTGCCATCCAGTCAGCCCTGCAAGAAGACTGTGTCCCTCCCACCAGGGGCAAGGATGGATGGTTGGCAGGATAAGCCCTTTATAAGGTTTTGCATGGATGACACCCTGCAGTGAGCTCAGATAAAAACAAAAAGGTGTTGAATAAACATAAGTCAATTTTCCTATACACTGCCTTGACCTGTCTCATCAATAGTAGGTACTTGATACCTTCTGGTTGAATTGCTGTTTTTCAGTCCTCTCCTGTCCAGAATGTCTATGCAGGGGAGACTTGGAGCCATTATTCAGACCAGCAGCTTCTCAACAGGATGACCCCGAGACAGAAGCTAACAGTGCCTGGTTTGTCTATTTTTCCAATTAAGGTATACTTTACATAGAGCAAAATGCACCCTTTTAAGCATATTGTTGGTAGAGTTTCAACAAAAGCACAGAGTTGTGTAACCATACCACCAATTCCCAAAAAGTTCCCTCATGCCCCTCAAATAGTCAACCCTTCTACCCATCTCCTGCCTCTGACATCCCTGTTCTGTTTTCTGTTCCTATAATTTTGCCTTTCCAGAATATCACATAAATGGAGTCACACAATATGTAGCCTTAGAGTCTGCCTTCTGTCCATCAACAATGCACTGTCAACAATGCACTTGAGATTTAACCTTGTTATTCTGGTGGTCACTAGTGCATTCCTTTTTATTGCTACATCGTATTCCTTAGCATGGAAGAACTGAAGTTTGTTTATCCTTTTCCTAGTTGAAGACATTTGGATGGTTTCCAGTATTTTTTGGTGATTATGAATCAAGCTACCATAAGTATTCATTTTCAAATTTTATGTGATCATAAGTTCTCATTTCTCTTGAGTAAATATCTAGGAGTGAGATCTGTTGGTCTTATGATAAGGATATGTTTAACTTTATAAGAAACTTTCAAACTGTTTTCCAGAAGGGCTATACTGTTTGGTATTCCTGCCAACAATGTATTATGCTAAGTGAAATAAGTCAGGCTGAGAAAGACAAATACCATATGATTTCACTCATATGTGGAATCTAAAAAATAAAAAAACAAATGAATAAATGAACAAACAAAAAGCAGAATCAGACCTATAAACACAGAAAACAAACTGATGGCTGTCAGAGGAGAGGCGGATTGTGGGAGATAGGCAAATGGGTGAAAGGCAGATACAGATACAGGCTTCCAGTTACAGAGTAAATAAATCACTGGAATAAAAGGCACAGCATAAGGAATATAGTGGATGATATTGTAATAGTGTCATATGGTGACAGATGGTAACTACACTTGTGGGGAGCACAGAATAATGCTTAAACTTGTTCAGCCACTATGTTGTCCACCTGAAGCTAATGTAACATTGTACGTCATCTACACTCAAATAAAAAATAAAAAAAGCATAGAAACAACGTTAACTAAAAAGTCCTTGCTTAATACCTCCCAGAATACAGTAGTTAGCCAAGAAGATTATTCATTTAATCTTAGAATGTTTATTGTAGAAAATAAAAGGGAGTTTGTATTTAAATTACAAGTAAACTCATTTTATAAATAATAAAACAAAAGCAAAAAAAAAACCCCATATAAACCAATCCCAAACCCCCACAATGTACCAGAGCTTCAGCTGTCTCATCTGTACAGGCATTCAGTGTTGCCGTATTTTTGTCTGTCTGAAGCCATTCCAATAGGTGTGCGGCAGCATCATGCTGTGGTTTGAATTTGCATTTCCCTGATGACTAATGATGTTGAGCATCTTTTCATGTACTTATTTGCCATATGTATATTTTCTTTGGTAAAGTGCTCAAAACTTTGGCCCATTAAAAAAATTGGTTTGTTTGTGTTTTCTTATGTGTGTATGTATGTGTACGTGTGTGCGTGTGTGCTTAGAGTCCTTTATATCTTATACACACAAATCTTTTGTCACAATATATTACAATTATTTTGCTTTGGATAGATTAAAATAAGAAAAAAGTTATTTTTTTATTTTTAAAAGATTTTTATTTATCTATTCATGAGAGACAGAGAGAGAGGCAGAGACACAGGCAGAGGGAGAAGTAGGCTCCTGGAGAGGAGCCCGATGCAGGACTTGATCCCAGGACCCTGGGATCACACCCTGAGTGGAAGGCAGATGCTCAACCACTGAGCCACCAAGGCATCCCAAGAAAAAAGTTTAAAAAATATTCACCTTATTTAAAAACTATTTTTGGAGATTTTAATTTCTTTGTGCAGATCCAAATTACTGTCTGATACCATATTCTTCTTGAAGGATTTTCTTTAACATTTCTCATACTATACATCTGCAGATAATGAATTCTCTCTGCTTTTGTTTGTCTAGGAAAGTCTTTATCTTATGTTTATTTTTATTTTTTTTTAATGCAGAGCTTGAACTCATATGACGCCAAGATCAAGACCTGAGCTGATATCAAGACTTGGATGCTTAACTGACAGAGCCACCAAGGCATCCCATGTTTATTTTTTGAGAGAGAATTCTGAGGTAACAGATTTTTTTCTCTCAATACTTTAAAGGTATTACTCCATTATCTTCTGGCTTTCATTGTTTCTGATGAAAAGTCTCATAATTATGTCTCTGTATATAATGTGTCTGTTTTCCTCTAGCTGCCTTCAAGATATTGTCCTTCTCATTGGTTCGCAGAAGTTTGACTATTTTGTTTGTTAATATTTTGGGGATAGGCTATTTATTCTGATGTGGTCCTCAGATCTTCTTGGATTTGTAACTTGATGTCATTTTATTTTTAGAAAATTATTGGCTATTATTTCCTCAAATATTTACTCTGCCTCACTGCCTCTCTCTTTACCTTCTGAGATTTCAATTACACTTACGTTAGACCATTTTTAAATTGTCCCATATCTACTGGATGCTCTATCCTTTAAAAAATTTTTTTTCTCTCTTTTTAAACCTCTTCTTTGTGTTTTAGTTTGGAGAATTTCCATTGACCTCTCTTAAAAGTTCATTTTTCTTTTCTCTGCAGTGTGATGTATTCTGATGAACCCTTTGAAGGCATTTCACTTCTCTTTATTACTATTTTTTAAATCCTATCTCTTACATTTGACTCTTTCTTATAGTGTCCATCCCTCTGCTAAAATTTCTCAACTGTTCATGAATGTTCTTCACCTTTTTGACCAGAGCATTCACCATATTCTTTAAAGTTATTTTAAAATCTCTGTCACAGAGTTCTAACTGATCTGGGTCATCTCTGAGTCTGTTTCTTTTGATTGCTGTGTCTCTTGGCGGGGAGTTGTTTTCACTTCCTTTTTTGCATGTCTTGTAATTTTTGGTTGAATGCCAGACACAGTATGTAGAATAGTAGACTAAAATAAATACATATGCCTGCAAATGCACAAGGCTTTTCTTCTGCTTGGCTCCTGATGTGGGGGTTGAGTCAATTTAGTCAGGAATAAAATTGGGTTTGGTTTTTGGTGTTGATGGGGTTACTTTCAGTGTACCACCAACTTCAAGTTTTTCTAGAGATGCTTTATGTTTAGGGTGGTGGCTGGGGTGCAGAGGGTTGTTGTTGTTGTCGTCATCATTTTTAATCATTTCTGAATGTTGTCAGCTTTCAGTATTCTCTGTGTGTCTGCAACTAAAAGAGGGGGTCCATGTTCTTGTCCTTCCCCCGTACAGTAGACTGCTGTGCTAGTCTGGAGGTGGTGAACAAAAATATTCTGTTTCCTGATCTAGTTTTGACACAGGCAGGCCCTGTGTCCCTGGGTCTTGGGGGTGAAGCTTTTTCAGTGATCCAGCCTACTTTCCTGTGGCAGCCAAACTCTGCCTTATAACTTTGGTGGGTCTTACAATGGAGAGAGTTTCCTGTTTCTTTACCAGCAGTAGGAGACATCTAAGGGTATTAGTATAGGATTCTGGGCTCAGAATGATTTCCTTCTGACTCTACCTCAAGGGCAGAGTTTCTTCTTTTACCCTAATGCCACCTGTGATGGATCTTCAACTATGTTCTGGGGATGACAGAGTTTTCTGCCCAATATCTCTCAGGACTTTAGGGCTTTATTCCAAGGAGGGCAACAGTTGAATACTGAGTTTTGTGCCTCTGCCACAGCGGCAGCCCTCTACGTTGTGAGGTATGCTCCAGTTTCCTATCCTATGTCTAGTCTTTTGTGTGAGCACACAGTAGTGGTTTGTAGAGCAGAGCTTTCAAGTGGGAGTTTGCCCCCATGATTTTATATGCTCATATAAACCCTCCTTTGGTTTTTAGAAGTTAAAGTTTTTTTTATTACCTGAATTCTTCTTACCCATTTGTATGGCACCTGATGCCTTTTCTTCCTGTGCTCTGTCACAAATGATTCAGTGTCTGAGTCTCATTTTTCCTTAAAGGGCCCATCTTTCCTTAGTTTTCAGGCTACTTGGTTGCCCTACAACCTCATTTTTCTGATAGGTTCAATAAAAGTTACAATTTTCTTGTTGTTAGGGTAGGAGTGACATTCTTCCCGCCTTTCTTCATCCAAAACAGAAACAGAATTTTGGGTTATTCATTCTGAATGGGAAGGAACAAGGGGAATGGAGGAGAAACCACAGTGGAGTGAGACAAGGAGATTTTTCACTAATGGAGAAGAAGGATGTACCAGCTGACCAAGGATATGGTATTCCAAAACAAGGATGGGGATGTTTGCTAAATCACAAGAAGCAGAAAGGTGTGACTCAATTAGCAGTTAATATGTGTAGCAATTCACTAAGACAGAGACATGCACTGAGGCTGAATCTCTATGTCAGCCAGACAGAGTTGGCCCATTGGAGGTGACAAGGTGAAACCATGTCCCATAGGGTTAAGGAGGTTAAAATTGCCACCAGCAAGAGCCCACTGACCCCTTCATCTTCTTCACAAAAATGTTAACCTTATCTTTTAGAGGAAAACAACAGGAAGACCTCTGGTGGCTCAGACCAATTTGAGCTTGATGGTTGAGTCACATCTACATAGATGGACCATGGAGTGCCCAACAGTTATGTCTACATCATTGTAATGTTAAAATCTCCATCCAAAGAGGAACATAAGCTTCATTAACATAACATAGGGTACATGCATAGGCATGTTTTCTAAGTAAGCCCACGCAACAACATTATGCTCTCCATTACATATGATGACAAAACTCCCCTTTCTGAAGATTTATCCTACTCCTAAATAAAACAAGCCACTCACCCCCACTCAGGGAGTCATGGCCTTGGAATTTATTCCCCGCGATTCCCATTTCTGTTGCAAATAAAGTTTCCTTCATGTGATAATTCCCCCTGGTATGGTCTCTATCACCAAGGAGTGAACTCAGTTCAGTTACAATGGTAGGAGCCTGATCCGGATACACCCGAGGGATAAGGAAGAAGTGGCAAGTACTGGCCTTTGCACAATGAAGGGTGGCTGGCTTACAGTATTACACCCCTAAGTGCCCAACAAATGAACTCTGAAATGTCTTCTCCCCAGCAACTCTGAGACTGCTCTGCACATGGGGAAATTTCCATCTCCTGATTTCAGTCATTTCTGGATTCTTGCCTATTCCTTCCCTCAAATAGTTTTCTTTTTATCTTAATTCTGAACTCCTACTTGTCTCTCTGCTTATCATCTCCTCTCTCCCCTTCAGTCCATCCTATGAATCGGCATCATAAAACATAAAGCATCAGTATTTTCCTCTATTCTCACAAAATGTCACCAGCTCTTCCTTGCCTGGATGACTGTCACAAACTTAAATGCTCACAGGGACCAGGCAGGAAGCATGACCAATTGAGGAAAGTGAGACTGACCAAAAGCACACACATGCCTGGTTGCAGCAAACAAATGCTTCTCAACCCCAGGATACTCTTGTGAAGTGAGAATACAGGCTATGTGGACAGGTTTTCTGATTTTCCCAGATAAGCTGGAAATCTGGATTTTTGCATGAGTTTTCCAATTTGTAATGTTGGCAACTAATTTAAAAATTTGTCAAAATAGTGTGTGGGCCAGAGAAAACAATCTGTGGCCGGATATGCCATGACAGCTGCTAGTTCACAACCCCTGGCTTGGAAAATCAGCTCCACATCTCTCCGCTTGATATGTGAGGCATTGCTCACCCCACCACCCTGCCTTTTCAAGAACTGAGCCCATAGGCCAGACAATTGGAAAGATGTCAAGTCCATGGTACACAGTGGTCAGTCTTCAGACTCATCCAAGAGCTGAATGCCCCTGTTCGCAACAACCTAACCCTGCATTTCTCATCATTAAAACCTCCCTGATTTCCAGAGGCTGTGTGACTCCTCTCCCAGTACAGGATCTTCTTTGACAGCTTCATGACCCCTCTCCTGACCTTTCTTTGTATCTGTAAACTTTGTTAATGAATTTACTCATTTTTAAAACAGCTTTGTTGAGTTATACAGACCAGACAATCCACCTATTAAAGTGTACAATTCAACAGTGTTTAGCATATTCACATTAACTAATTTGTTATTTATGTCCTATTGACTTCTAAATAGGATTTGAGGTTGCTTACAAAATTAAACACAGCATAAAGAGGACAACTAATGAGAATAATACAGCTCCCTCAAATTAGAAATAGACTTTTCCAAGCACCCAAATAGGTTACTTCACTTGAGCATTTATTTTAGCTTAAGTCCCCTGGCAGAGAAGAAAAAAGAGAAATGAGTTGTATAATCCTCATTGTCTGATAAAACAACGCAGACAAATGTTCTCAAGAGAGATACTCTTTCCTGGCTAACAGTCCAAGGAGGACATTTGCATAAAGAGCCATTATTTGTTACTTTTATTGATGCATAAATGACTTTCATTCAGAACAATACTGACATTTCTCCACTTAAATCAATTATTGACACAATAGACTAGTTGGCAGAAATAAAATGTTCAGTATAACATTGCAATTAAGAACACAGGCTTTGGAATCAGAAAAACTTCCCCAATTATTAGCTGCATGACCTTGTGCTAAGTTAATTCTGTCTCTATAGGCCTTAGTTGCCTCATCTGTAGAATGGAGTTAACAACAGTCTTTCTATCAGAGGATTCTGGCCTGAGGATTTGGAGAGTAAGGTTAGGGTGGTGCCTACATCATTTTTCCCGTTAAGGTACTATTTCATTCTCCCCTTAATTAATAAATATCTTTTGACTCCTCACTTTGAGATTATGTAAATACCTTATTACCTCTCAAACTTATTTATTTATTTATTTATTTATTTATTTATTTATTTATTTATTTTTACCTCTCAAACTTTAACCCACTAGTTTTAGAATTCATTGATGATTCTTATCCAAATCAATCATTACTAGGATGACTGCCACATGATGATCTTTTAATATCATCATTTCTTCTGCAATTATAAGTTGACATACTACTATAGTTTAAAAAAAAGGTTTCTGAAATGAAAGGTTATCTAAATAAATAAAAAGATGTTCATAAATCAGAAAACTTAGTATTGTTAAGATGGTAATATTTCCTCAATTTGATCAAAAGATTCAACACAATCTCTATGTGACTCCCAGCTGGCGTGTGTGTGTGTGTGTGTGTGTGTGTGTGTGTGTGGCAGAAATTAACAAGAATTAAGCTGACTTCAAAACTGAACTTTCTCAGGGTCCCAGGGCAGTCAAAAAAATCTTGGAAAAGAAGAACAAAGTTGGGTAACTAACACTTTTTTAATTTTAAAACTTACTTCAAAGCTACATTAATCAAGACAATGTGGTACTGGCAAAAGGATAAATATACAGATCAATAGTGCAGAATTGAAAGTCCAGATATAAACTTTTAAATTCATGGTCACTTGATTTTCCACAAGAGTGCTAAGACAATTCAGTGGGGCAAGAATAATCTTTTCAAAAATGGTGCTGGAACAACTGGATATCCATAAGCAAAAGCATGAAGTTGGATCCCTATATCATACCATCCTCAAAAAAAAAAAAAAAAAAAAACGGATCAAAGACCTAAATGTTAGAGTTAAAAATAAAACTATTAGAAGGAAACATAAGAGTAAATCTTCATGACCTTGGGTTAGGCAATGGTTTCTTAGGTATGACACCAAAAATACAAATGATGAAAGAAAATATAGATAACTAGACTTCATCAAAATTAAAAACATTTGTGCTGCAAATGATGCCCTCAAGAAAGTGAGAAGACCACTCATCCACAGAATGGGAGAAAATATTTTCAAATCATATACCTGGTAAGTGGCTTATATACAGAATACATGAAGAACCTCTACAACTCAATAATAAAAAAGATCAATAACCCAATAAAAAATGAAAAAGGATCTGGATAGGAATTTTTCCAAAGAAGACATACAAATGGACAATAAGTATATGAAAAGATGCTCAGCATCATTAGTCATTAGTAAAATATAATTGAAAATTACAATGAGATACCATTTCACACTCAGCAGGACAGCTGTCACCAGAAAGACAGATTATAACAGGATAAGGAGAAGCTGGAACACTCCTACATTGCTAGTGGGAATGTAAAATGCAAAATGTAAAAGTAGTGAAGCTGCTGTGGAAAACAGTTTGGTCGTTCCTCAAAATGTTAAACACAGTTACCATATGCCAGCAAAATCACTGCTGGAGGAATCTACCCAAGAGAAATGAAAACACATATCCACAAAAATATTTTTACATGAATTGCCGTGAGTTAGTACACATAAAAATTTGGACACATAGTTCATGGCATATTTATTCATAATAGCTAAATAGTGGAAACAGTTCATATGCCCATCAAGTGATGAATGGATAAACAAAATATTGTACATCCATACAATGGAATATTATTTGGCAATAAAAAAGGGTAATGTAATGACGCATGCTACAACATGGATCAACGTTGAAAACATAAAGTGAGAGAAGTCAGTGACAAATGACTGCATATTATATGAATCCATTCACATGACATATTCAGAGCAGAAAAATCTACAAAAAGAGAGAGTAGAGTAGTGGTTGCCTGGGGCTAAGCAGTGTGGTGAGAAGTGAAGGGTGAGGAGGAGTGAAGGCTGACTGCTAATGGGGAGAGGGTTTCTTTTTAGGGTGATAATATGTTCTCAAATTAGAGGTGGTGATGGCTGCATGACTCTATGAATATACTATAGCCACTAAACCGTATACTTTAAATAAGTGAATTGTCTAGTAGGTGTATTATGTCTCCATAAAGCTACTGAAAAATCAACACATAAACATAACAAAATCAAATATATAAAACAAGAGAACTTTTCCTCCCCCTATTATTTATTTATATCAATGTGGATTCATGGATTCAATAGGTTATAATCCTTTGCCATTATCATTTATTTTAATGCTTAACTTGTCCTCTACTTTGCCACCAGGTATGGTTTCAAGCTGGCTACTGTGTCCTTTTGACATATGTTGATAATTCCTTGAGCATTTTTTTACTATTGCTTTCTTTCCCTCTTCGCACATGACAGTCTAGGCTTATCTTGCATTTTTCCTTTCTAGCCTGGGGCCAACTATTTTTCCAAAGAGCCCTGGTTCATTGGTGGAGAATAGTATTTAGAAACCAAGATCTGGGCCCTAGGTGTGTTCATTGCTGGTGGGGTGTTAGTACTTCTCTCAGCAAACAGAACTGTGATTTTAGATATTTGAATCATCATATGTACATACATACATGCATGCATACATATACATACCCTCACAATCTATATCCATGTCTATATCCAACTAGACTAAAACTCACAAGTTTACATTCATACCTCCAATTTCAACATAATACCATAGAGTTCATTCCATCCTTATCTCTTTCCATATTTTTTGTAACTCCTTTTTCTGACATTGACAAACCTGATATCCATTATCCACAATAGATGTACTTATTAGTTCAATCTTAGAATATTCAGAAAGTAATTTCAGAATTTCTAGCTCATGCCTCTGAGAAAATGAAGCCTACTAATTGGAGTTCAATATTTATTTAGAGTTTTTTGTTTTTTAGTCCAAGGATATTTAGTCCAAATACTGTGTTCAAAAGTTAATTGGGTTAGTTCTTTTCCCTCCATTTCAGTGTGGTCATGTTACTCACTTGAATTATGGTTCTGCTTGTTTTTGTTTGTATTAAATTTTAGAATTCCTCCCCCATCTCTGCTGATTTCCTTCCTTCCTTCTTCACTTCCTTCCTCCTTTCCTCCCTTCCTTCTTAAACTCTTTCTTTCTGTGTGAAGTATTAAGGTGGTTCCAAAGACACGACTCAACAAAATTTCTATTCAATAAAGTGTCATTCTTCTTCTCATTCCCTCTACCCTTGTCTCTCCATTCCCAATAGTACCCTGTAGGTAACCAGGCTCACTAGTCTCTAGTTTATCTTTCCTGTATTTCTCTTTGGTCAAATGAGCAGATAGATACATATTTTCTAATTTACTCTCTTCTTTACACAAAAGATGGCATACTGTGGACAATTTTTTATGCTTTACTTTTTTTTAAGCTTAACAATACATCCTAGAAATTACTCTCAATCAGTTCATAGAGATCTTCATTTTTATAGCTGCATAGTACTCCACTGTGTGGATGCACCATACTTTATTCTATCACTCTGCCATGTGTACAATTAGGTTGTTTTCAGTATTTTCTTTTTTTTTTTTTAAAGATTTTATTTATTTATTCATGACAGACACAGAGAGAGGTAGAGACATAGGCAGAGCGAGAAGCAGGCTCCCTGTGGGACGCCTGATGCAAGACTCAATTCCAGGGCCCCGGGATCACAACCTGAGCCAAAGGCAGATGCTCAACTACTGAGCCACCAAGGTGCCCCTGTTTCCAGTATTTTCTATTGTTGGAGTGTATTTTCAGGGAAAATTATCAGAATTGGAATTGTTGGGTCTAGAGGTAAAAGCATATGTAGTGTTGTTAGCTAGACAAATTCCCTTAATGAGGATTGTGAGGATTTGTACTCCCATTAGGAATCTGTAAAAGAGCCTATTTCCCTGCAGTCATACCAACACAGAGTGTTGTTAGGCTTCTTAATTTCTGTCAATCCAATGATGAAAAGTGGTATCTCAATGTAGTTTTAATTTGCATTTCTCTTATCATGAATGAGGTTGAACATATCTTTATACCCATGAGGACCATGTTTGTCTTTTTCTGTGAATTGTTGGTTCATGTTTTTGTCCATTTATCTTTTATAGTTTTTAAAGTTCTTTCCTTTGATTATAAATAGTTATTTTTTATTAGATACATTAACTCATTATCTGTGAAATATATTGAAATAATTTTCCAAGGTTGTTAGTTGCCTTTTAACTTTATATATGCAGGGAAGCCTTCTTTCATGAAATTTATTAATTTTTCTTCTATTGCATCTAGGTTTTGAGTCATAGTTAAAAGCCTTTGTCTGCATCCAGGTTCAAGAGGAATCCATTCATGTGCTTTTTTTTTATTTAAAAATTTTTTTAGCTTAATCCATATATTTATTATAACACTAATTTACTGGATACTATCCATGTTTTATTTTAGTACTTTGTAGGGTTTTATTTAGATAAATTTAGATTTACATAGCTTTTTAATTTAAAAAAAGTAAAAATTTAATTTTAGTGTAGTTAGCATATAGTGTTACATTAGTTTTGGGTGTGCAATACAGTGATTCAGCAGTTTTATACATTACTCAGTGCTCATTATGGTAAGTGTACTCTTAATCCGCTTCACTTATTTCATCTATCACTCCCCATCCACCTTCCTCTGGTAACCATCACTTTGCTCTCTATAGTTAAGAGTCTGTTTCTTGGCTTGTCTCTTTTTTGATTTGTTCATTTGTTTTGTTTCTTAAATTTCACATGTAAGTGAAATCACATGGTATTTGTCTTTGTCTGGCTGACTTATTTCACTTGGCATTATACTCTCTAGCTCTATCCATGTCATTGTAAAGGCAAGATTTCATTCTTTTTATGGCTGAGTAATATTCCATTGTATATATATGCACTGCATCTTCTTTATTTATCCATCTATTGATGGATACTTGGGCTGTTTCCATAATTTGGCTATTGTAAATAATGCGGCAATAAACAAAAGTGTGCATACATCTTTTCAAATTAGTGTTTCTGAATTTTTTCAGAATTACTGGATCATATGGTAGTTCTATTTTTAATTTTTAGAGGAACCTCCATATTGTTTTCCACAGTTGCTGCACCATTTGCATTCCCACCAACAGTGTGCAAAGGTTTCTTTTTCTCTACATTCTTGCCAACACTTGTTTCTTGAGGTTCAGATAGCATTTTAGGTAGCCAACCCAGTTGGAGTTTATTCTTATATATGATAATAAGTATGAGGAATCTAATTTTATCCTTATCTTTAAAAAATCTTTAAAGACATCTTTCTACCTATTTTTTTTTTAAACAAGCATGTGACCTGTATCCTTGAGGACATCTGTAACTTGCTTACAAAGGTGGGTCCTGCATCTAAACCTAATATCACAGTGTTTCATGGGGATGCTTCCTAAGTCTGTGGGGTGGGTGGTAGCTGCTTCCTTGCTTCATTAAAGATTATGTCCCTTCTACCTCATGTTTTATTGTTCTTGTTTTTTTTTTTAATTTTATTTATTCATAGAGACACACACACAGAGAGAAAGAGAGACAGAGACAGAGACAGACAGAGACACAGGCAGAGGGAGAAGCGGGCTCCATGCAGGGAGCCCGACGCGGGACTCGATTCCAGGTCTCCAGGATCATGCCCCAGGCTGCAGGCGGTGCTAAACCACTGCGCCACTGGGGCTGCCCCTGTTCTTGATTTTGGTGGGTTTTAAGTAAAGGGGGTAGAGTAAAAATGGCCTTTACCCTGCCAACTTTAATTGGAAATCTGCTAAAATATATTTTTATTTTATTTATTTAATTTAAAAAAATTTTTAAGCAATCTTTTTTTTTAATTTTATTTATTTATTCATGAGAGACACACAGAGAGGGAGAGGCAGAGACACAGGTAAAGGGAGAAGCAGGCTCCCCTGACTTGGGACTCGATCCCAGGTCTCCAGGATCACACCCTGGGCTGAAGGCAGTGCTAAACTGCTGAGCCACCTGGGCTGCCCTTAATTTTTAAATTTAAATTTAATTTATTTTTAAAAATTATTTGAGAAAGAGAGAGCAAGAGGGGAGGGACAGAGAGAGAAAGAGAGAGAGAGAGAATCTTAAGCAGGCTCTGCTGGTGCAATGTGGGGTTTGATCTCATGACTCTAAGATCATGACCCGAGCTGAAATCAAGAGTTGAATGCTTAACTGACTGAGCCACCCAGGCACCCCTATTTTATTTATTATTTTTAAAGATTAAAAAAAACTAATCTCTACACTTAACGTGGGGCTCAAACTCACAATCCTAAGATCAAGAGTCACATGCTGTACCAATTGAGTCTGCCAGGTGCCACTGTTTAAATATATTTTAAAATATGACATTTTAGCTTAAAATGACCTTTAGCATTTAAAAATAATTAAAAGTACATTTTAAATTTTTATAAAAAGCAGAAGTTCAGTTAGCTGAGAGTAGGGAAGATGCCTCCTGGAATAACAGGTAGAATGTAAAGTACAAATGAAAGTGTTAGTGTGGGATAAGACAGATTTATAGTAAAACAGGCTTCAGGGCGTTCAGGAAGTATGGAAAATTTCAGGTTTCCTCCTACAATCCTCCAAATGGCTGAGTTAGCTTGTGCTATTCTTCTCAAATTTGCAATATAACCAAACGGTGGAGATAGTAAATAGTCACTGAGCAAAATACTTGTATTTTTTTAAATTATGCTCTGAGTTATAGATCATCCTTCCAAAGACAAACCATGTGAATATTAGTAATATTCCTATTAGCTAATAGACTATTTTAATAAAACTTTCTGGGTTTTTAAAAGATTATTTATTTATTTATTTATTTATTTATTTGAGAGAGAGAGAGAGAGCGAGCTTGCATGAGCCGGGGAAAGGGCAGAGGGAGAAGCAGACTCCCTGCTGAAGCAGAGTGCCTGACCTGGAGCTTGATCCCAGGACCCCGGGATCATGACCTGAGCCAAAGGCAGATGCTTAACCAACTAAGCCACCTAGGTGCCCCCAAACCTTCTGTTTTAATAGAAATAACACTTGGGTGGAAAAAGCACCTTAACTTTTGCTCATTTTTTGTGTATGCTTCTTATTCAGAAAGTCTGGCCATTGGGACCATGTCTCTAGCTTAAATGCCATTATTAACCTGCTAGAAGCTACTCACATTTCAGGTAGGAAACCCAGAAAGTAAACTGTGTATAAACTCTGTTAAACCCAGCCTATGGTGTGGCCAGTATTAGTCACTTAATGTTAATGTCTAAGACTTTATTGAGGATTATTTCATCAGATCAAGTGTGCTGCGAGATATCCAGGCAACCTGGAAGCAGTTGGCACATGTGGGGTAGGAAGAAGAGACGCTGAAAATAAGCAAATCCTTTGTAATTTTGCTCAGTGCAGGCCTTCTCCCAATATCCAAAGGAATTGTAATTTGTAACTCTCATGGCACCAAAGAACAAGCCATGTATCTTCTTCTTTATGAGGGGGTTGCCATGAACAGCAGGTCAAGAAGTACAGGTGACCCTGACTTGTCATTCTGCCTCTACTCTTCAGCTGAAGAATGAAGTATGTTGGGGAAGAGCATGCAGAGGAAAAGATCAAGTGTTCTCATTTTTATTTTCAAGTTTAAGCTGTTTTAGGGTCATCATCTAACCTTTATGGAACCTTCCCATAAAGTAGAGAGGGCCTAAATTAGATGAGCAACTGCAGGTTCTAGACAGAGGAGAGGTCATTACTTGGGAACTGGGCCCATTTCCTAGTCTGCCACATGACCTCATGGCCCAGGAGTCCCCTGAGTCATCTCTTTACCACTCAGTTGGCAAATGCCTATTGTCTGCTCTGTGTTTGGCAATGTGCCATAATCTTGTGAAAACAGTTTGGGGATTTTTGCACTCTTTCTGTATCAGTCTGCTCTAGCTGCCATAATAAAATACTACAAACTAGGCTTAAATGACAGAAATTTGTTTTCTCGAAGTTCCGGAAGCTGAATCTAAGATAAGGTGCCATTAGGGTTGGTTTCTGTTGAGACCTTTCCCTCCTGGCTTGTAGACAGTCACTATCCTGCTGTGTCCCCACATGGCCTCTCTCCTGTGCACATGTGGAAAGAGAGATCTACCGTGTCTCTTCTTCTTCTTATAAAAACACTAGTTCTATCAGATTAGGGTCCTACCCTTACAACCTCATTTAACTTTAATTGCCTTTCCAAAGGCCTAATCTCCAAATAGTCATATTGGGGGTTAGAGCTTCAACAAATGAATTCTGGGGGACACAATCTGATCTGTAACAGTTCACTTCTGGAATTTTAAGATTTTTATTAGAAGTTTGAATCACAAACATATTTGGTCTAAGTGAGATTTTATCTATTGGATTACACATCTACCCTCACCTAAAGTATTTGAGATGACTGGGCAGACTAGATTTAAGGACTCTTATCCTTCCAAATAATTGAGTGTAAGCAATGAGATGGATCCACACAGTTATCACACCTATAGGGCCAGACATAACTTATAGGGTAGAGAGTCATTTCCACAGTCCTGCCAGAGATTGTGTATGCTCCCAGCATGGCACCCTGCACACAGTGGGCACTCCATTCAAATGGGCTGAGTGAATAAATGAACAAATAAGTGAACAATGATGATTTCCACTGAATATGGGAAATGTCAGAGATAGAGGGTTTTAGTAAAAGGAGGCTGCCTATCTCCCTTCTGTCTGTCATTCACACAATTCTGAGTTTGAGTCTTGAGCATCTTACCTTTAGCTCTGGGTTTATTTTACTTCATGTGCTTCAGGAAGGGCAGGGCTCCCTCCAAGCCTTTGTGAAGTGAGCCTTAGATAAACTGCAGAGGTGTGAAAAGCACCTGTCTAAGAAGATCTATATGATGTCTCCTGTAGGTCTTTAATCTGGTTCCTCCAGGGTGCGTGGCATTGGCGGTTCATGGAGGTTCAATCAAATGCAGACAGGTGGGAATGGATTTCTTCTTTACGCAGCTGGCTAGATGGTGAATCTCTTTCTTTTTTTTCTTTTGCTTCGCAATGCTCACAAACTTATCTTGAGCTCTAAGATGGCTGGGACTCCAAAGGATCTGAACTACTGCTGTCTGATAACCAAGGAGAATGTTATTGTAAAAATCTGCTTAAGGAGTCTGCCAATTTAACTTTAAACTACATATGAGCTGCACTGCAGAGGAGAAACATTCAGCCTAGGTCTATTTCACGATGATTACATTAATGACAAAATATTTCATAATTTTTCGAGCTATTTGGGGTAAATTAAGCAAATTAAGTCTACCTTGCAAAACTGGAATTGGAATAAAGCTATTAGAGTACTATTCCTACTCTAGCAAAACTATATAATTAAATGTAGAAGAGTTAATAAATATTTGATAAACTTAATACAACTTAACATCCACTGAGTGCCTACTATGTATGTATAAGGCATAATGCTTGATGCTACAAGGTCTGCAAGAAAAGAATAAAATAATTTCTCAAGTAGCCTTAGCTTCCTAGTATTTTATGTCACAATAATATGAAAATACATAGTGTCTTTTAAAAAATCAGCTTGTGCATTATATCTTTAAGGACTCAGCACCCCCTATAAACAATTTTAATCCTACTGTACCTTAGAGGAGTTCTGTGGACACAAACAATTATAAAAAGTTCTGACCTTAAGAATAGCTTGTAAAATGGTACAGCTTAAATAATGCTGTTAAAAACATTAAACAGGGTATTCTAGCTGAGAGCCAAAACAAAGGCACGAAATTCATTTATGGGCTTCTCTGCCAGGGGTACACATACATTGTCATTTGCTGATCTAATTCTCTCTTCGTCTTGAAATGTTTTCCCTAAGCTCACACAGAGAAATCTACCAAGAGAGAAGAGAGTTCTCTCACCTACAAAACTCAATCTGGATTCAAGAGCGGATGGATAACACTGGTTCCTCTCAAAAAGGCTCTTATTACTGATAGTATTCTTTCCCCACCCCCTTCCTGCACTCACCAGAAGGCTCTATAGAAAGTCTCCATAATTTGCTCCTTTGTGTTTCTCATTAGGGCTTGAGAGGAACCCTATTGAGCTTCCCTGACATTATCTCGGTCCACCTGATGCCTGGGTGTTTTGAAATGTCATATTGTTTGAGGGATAATACCAGCCCTGATTATGTCAGTCATAGAGCTGGGCATGGAATAAGTAAGTGAAGAGGGACCACAAGGAAGAAAGTCAAGGTCATTCATACACGTTCAAGACTTTGGGCCCTTGGTACTCTCCAGGACCTTTCAGGGCCAAACTGGCATTGGTATTGCAATCCCAGGGTGAATTCTATGTATGCAATTGGCAACATGTTCCTTGGCCCCAGAAGTAAGTTTGAGCCCCTTCATCACAAACAGGGGGAATCGGGGGGCACTGAAGCCTCATAACTATGACAACCACAGACAGCAAAAAAGAGCAGTGAACTGGATCTGTCAAGGTTGACACCAGCACAGTCAAGGCTGATCTGCTCCCGGGAGAATGGGGTTGAAGACCACAGGTAGCTCCCACTTGCCCAGTGTGGTAACTGTAACTGTAGACTCGGCCAAAAAGCATAGGCACTAGCTTCTGCTGGTTGCTGATGAATAAATGAACAAATGAGTAAGTGAACAATGATGATTTCCACTGAATATGGGAAAGTCTCCTTCTCATTGTGGGCATGCCGACCATTGCTCACAGTCATAATGAGAGCAGAACCTCGCACCCATCTCCATTTTCCCAATCAGAACACATCGCTGCCTCCCTCTCCCTGGCACTGTGCAGTGGGCAGTCCTGGGCAAGGCCAGCCAAGTGTCTATGATCCCAGGACACTAAGAACATGCAGAACCAGCAAACCGCTCTAGTTCCCTCCTCCACTCTGCCCTCCTAGGGTCTTGCATCTCCTCAGGGGAGTCCAGGGGGAAGTAAACACAAGTGACATGGGTCTCAGAGACAACTTAATGCTAAATCCACAAATTCAAAGCCTGCTGAGATATGTGCCAGGGAGCACATACATGGATAAATCAGGCTTATGGCAATAAGGAGGTGTGGGCCCAGTGTCTGAGCTGACTCTCTTAAACAAATGCAAAATTACAACACCCTGAAAAACCAGATCAATACAAAACAAGGCCTTATAGCCTCAATAAAACACACCTGCGGGCTTCTAGGGTCCCATAGCCCACTACTATGCAATTCCTGATCTGGTCTATGCGCTCTTCTTATGGACAGGGAGACTGAGTCCCAGGGGGTAAAGTTACTTGTTCCTGGATAGGGCTAGAATCTGGGCTACCTAAATTTCCACATATGGCTGGTGACCTCACAAAACCTGCCTCATTATTTATTGGGGGCTGGCAATGGATATTGCTAGACTTCCAAGTCCCAAACCTTCAGGTGTGTGGACACCAAGCCCCACCTGACCAGGACTGCCTGGGAAAGGTTGAGCCACCCATTGTGGGCATGGTTCCCAGATAGACTGGATGGCCTCTGGCTCAGTTTCTACATCTTTAACCTGGAGTTGAAGCTTCCCAATCTGTCTACCTTCTGTCATGAGAGGTTCCTTCCTTGCCTGGAGGATCAGGGTTCTACATTCAAGGCTGCTGACCATGGAAAGTCCTGAAAACAGTGCCTGATACACAATGATTGCTCATTAAGTGTCTGTTAACATTGTGGGGTTCTTGTATTGGTGTTATTATTTGATATGGTCTAAAACACCATTGGTAGATGAATGAATAAAGAAGATATGGTAATTATATACAATGGATTATTATTCAGCCATAAAAAGAATGAATCTTGCCTTTTGCAATGACATGGATGGATCTAGAGGGTAATGTTAAGTGAAATCAGTCAGAGAAAGACAGATACCATATGATTTCACTCATATGTGGAATTTAAGAAACAAAACAAATGAGCAAAGGAAAAAAAGAGAGTCAAACCAAGAAAGAGACTCTTACCTATAGAGAACACAGTGATGGTGACCAGACAGGAGGTGGGAGGATGGGGGAAATAAGTGATGGGAATCAATGAGCACTGAGGAATGTACAGAATTGCTGAATTGCTGTATTATATACCTGAAACCAATTTAACACTGTATGTTCACTATACTGGAATTAAAACTGAGAAATAAATAAAATAGAAGATACAATACCATTGATAAAATTAAAATGTTACCTGGAAGCCTAACTAATAGGAAATGACTCAAAAGATGCTTAGTGTGTGATTCACACAGCTACTAAGGAAAATTACAAGGAGAGGAATTACGTGGCCCAGCTAGGAAAACAGAAAAATGAAAACCAAGCAGCAATGCTATCCAGGGTAAACCTTTTCACCAGCCAGGAAGATAAGAATTAAGCAAATTTGTTCTCAAGAAAGATAGCAGAGAGCTTTTTCTGAAAAAGAAAAATTGAACAATCTGCTTACTAAGTCCTCTTAAGAAAGAAAATTTCTTTTAGTAAATACTCCATGTTCAGAATGATCATGAGCCACAAAAGTCATTTTTCCTCAAGTGAACTAAGATGGAGTTTCTTGTAAATTGAAAATCCCCCCCCCAAAAAAAAATTGGAAGTGGAGGCAAATTCATCTTGAGCTATTAAAATGAACATACCTTCCTGGCCATTTTAAGTTGTTTTTTGAAGCTGGGTTTCTGTACGCAGTTAGCGTACTGGGGAATGTGCACCTCCAAGCCTTTGACTCTTGCTTCCTCATCTGCCACAGTGGCACGGAAATTTCTGCTTCATCTGATGTGTACCACTGCTGTCTCCAAGCTTCCAAGATCTATCTTTGCAGCACTTTGGCACTTTCTCCCAGGGGTCACATGTGGTATATGGATATAGAAGTGCTTCCACATCAACAAACTCTCCCTTGTGCAATCTTGTGCCCCTATCCCTGGGTGGTCCATACCCCCAGGATCCAGGCCCTATGGACTCTTCTCCTGGGAACAGTCACTTCCATCCTTTGGCAGGTGTCTTACACTTCCCCAGCTGTGTTGTTATGTTAAGACTTGACCCCTGATTTTGGTTTGGTGCTGGGAGGAGAGGCAGGTGTACATCCTGAGAGGAGTATACAGGGCTTTGAAAGGCAACTGCTTCTGTCTGCATGGTCTTCCAGCTAACCTCTAGCTGGAGGGGTGGCTCACCGGAGCAGGGTCATGGGGTTTCGAGGGATCTGGGGCTTCAAGGTTGTCAAGTGCATCCACCAGAATGACACCATCTCAGTCCTCAGGGTGCCTCCTTCCCACCTCAGCTCCTGAATTGATACAGCAGATCTGCGGAGGTTAAGAACTCAATCCATTTTGGAGGATTGGGGCCACTCCCACGACAAAGTCCTGGGCCTGACTTTTCCCACCTTGTGGATGCAGCAGATAAGAGTCTCTTTATATGCTGTTGAAGAGGCCCTCCAAATTTCATACTCTGCTTTTTATGGTCTTTCTCTAAGGCATCAATCACACCCATTAAAAAGCATTTCATTTCATTGGGATCATTCATTTCACTATAATATTATTCTAAGCCCATCACGTCTCAAGAGCTGGAGATATTTCCCCTGCCAGGACTCATATCCCCAACCAAGCCCCATTCACCTTCATGAATGTCTCTCAGTTTTACCCTCGGCACCTCAGAACCAGCAGAGCTCCATCTTTCACTGGTACAGCCTTAGGCCATCCCACTGGTGGGTGACTAAGGGCCAACATCCCACTTCAGAGTCTTCTTCCTTGGACCTGATCCCAGTGTCTTAGGCACAGTGTCCCAGGGAACAGGTTCTGAGAGTCTGAGATTTGTGGTCAGGAAATTTACTGGGGAGCCTAGAACCCCACACATGTGGGGGACTGCAGGCTGAAGGCGCTGAGCTGTGATGTGGCCTCAGGCTACTCCATTGTAGCTCTAGCGCTGGATAGCCTTTCATAGTCATTCAACCTGCCTTGAGACAACCAGGCCCAAACCCTGAGACTGACCCATTGACCTGTCATTGAATGTGGCTGCCCTGGGTAACAGTGTGACTTTTGCTGAGGCAGCTGAGGACAGTTCCCAGAGAGGTTCTCAGCTGAAAACTGAGGAAGGTCACCTCCCTGAGCAGTAGAGGAACAAGTGTCCTGGCCCGAAAGGTACATGCATGGCACACTCTTCTTTGGTTAATGCAGATGATGCCTCATTACCTCCCTTCTCCCTGGGCCCCTCCACACTGCAGCTAGGGACGTTTCCAAAATGCAAATCTGATCACATGATGGCCAACATACCTAAAACCTTCTTATGGCCTCCCAATGTCCTCAGAATAATGTCCAGTTGCCTTAACATGGCTCATAAAATTTTGTATGATCTGGCCTCTGCTTACCTTTGTGGCCTCATTTTTCAACGCTTCTCTTGAATGTCTTGTTTCTGACCTTAGGAAAGTCCTTTAATTTTATAGCTGTACCAGGCCTGTGCATGTGGTATGCGTTCATGTGTGCCCAGGGTGGGAGGAAGTGAAGGGTGTCTGCCTGGGACACCCCTTCTGCCCCCACCTCATCCCTTCCCATGACCACTCCCTCAAACACCTCCAACTGGCTCACTTCTTTATCCTTTACTTCCTACTTTTTACTTTCTCTTAGAAGTCTTCCCTGATTCTCCAGTGTTAGCTGGTGTTCCTCTTCTATGGTTCTCATACTTACTGTACTTCTGCCACCATGCTGTTCATAATGTGTTTTAATTGTTTGCTATTCAGTCTCCCTGAGAGGACAATGACCATGGCTGTCTTGTTCACTGTTGTATTTCTAGATCCTTGTGGGGTGCCTGGTGCATAGTCTCCTAAACAAATGAATAAATATATGGCCACTGGGGTGGGGGGCACATGTCGACAATTTAAGAGAAAGAAAATATGGAAATAAACCACTGAAGGTAATTACACTTTTGGTCAAACAGGCTTAGACAGAGAGTGGAACTAGTTTTCAAGGACAGATCCTCTCTGAGCACAAAGGCCAGTGGTATCTATCAAGCATGTGACAAAGGTGAACTCACCCAGCAGAAATGGGATTCAACACTGACCTTTACAGAAGAGCCACTCTGGATGCAGGAACTCCAGGGTGAAAAGGCCAGATATCTGGAAGGAATCTCAAAGAAAGCCAACCAAGTAGTCAGGGAATTGAAGTGATTCCTGAGGAAGGAGAGAGAGATTGGACAGGTTAGGACCCTGGCTTAGAAGGTTTAGGCCAAAGGGCACAGGTTGAAGTCTCCAGCAGAATTCAGGATATGAACCAGACTAATGCACGGAGGCTGAAACACTGGAATTAGAGGTATTCTGGAAGCCTACATGACACTGATACACAGATGTAAGGAAAGTTCCTTACAGAAAGCAGATATGTAGATTTCACTTCCCAAAAATGACAGAGGCAAAAACGGGGATGCTCATTACTCTGAGAAAGCCTGGGTAGTCACAGCACTATCTCGTCTCTCCGACCACGTGGGAGGAGTAGAATAGAGGGATCACCCTTTTCTCACTGGACCTGCTCCTCACAATAGCTCCACACTGTCAGGGCTGCATCCAGAGTAGGCATCTAGGTGGTGTTTGCTAACAAGTCCTTCAGTTAGTAAAAAGACATAAATAATTTGGCAGAATACTTTGGTCTTTAGTAGGAAAAAAAAAAAAAGGAACTCAAAGTAGGATCCTTTAGAGCACAGAATGCCTTCTGAATGTAACATGACCTCTCTGGGCAGCCATCTATTGTTTTGTGCCCCAGTTTCCTTCTCTGTAGAATTGGACTGTCACGAGGATTAAAGAATTTACTATACGTAAGAATGCAGTCTTGGCCAGCCATTTACTGCTCTGGCATCTTTATATACAAGAAAGAAAGAGGTGATGCCCCATGCAGGGTTGTTATGGGTATCAAATGACAAAGCACCTAAGAAATTTCTGCAGATGTTTTAAAGTGCCGTCTGTAAATTAGAAGATCAGAATATGTGTGTGGGTGTGTTTGTGGGTAGGTGTGTGTGTGTGGGGGGGGGCATGTTCCTGTAAGCAATTATGTTGTAGGTCTGTGTTTTTCAAGCATAATCTCTCAACACTTGAGTGGTGTCTAGTATGTGTTTCCTGAGGGGATGAGTGGGTGGTGGAGATGCCAAACTGACATGGACAAGCCCATGCGCAGACCCGGGTGGGGGGTGGGGGAGGAAGACAGCGTTTCCGCCCCCTCTGTGGATCAAGGGCATAGAAATCCATTAAAAGAGGAGAGATAACACCTCTCTTGTCTGTTGCCATTCCCAGGCTCACAGGCCCTCAGTGACCCCCACTCGAGGACAACAGCTGTGCCCTGCCATGTGCTGGTTGACAAGGAATCCTTCTCTTCTTACACCAAGTTGCCAGATGCCAAGCAAACACAAAATCACATGTGCAGATGTGTTCACTCTTATTTGGAGTGTTTTTGTTACCTTTTTTTTTTAAAGATTTTATTTATTTGCTCATGAGACACACACACAGAGAGGTAGAGACATAGGCAGAGGGAGAAGCAGGTTCCCTGCAGGGAACCTGATGTGGGAATCCCAGGACCCCGGGATCACAACCTGAACCAAAGGCAGATGCTCAACCACTGAACTACCCAGGAGCCCTGCTTTTGCTACCTCTCGACAGCAGATGTTTGTATCTGAATTGCTTCCAGACATTAACCAGGTATTTTGCCTGATATGTTTACAGTGTTGCAATGCAGTAAAGGACAAACTCTAAAGCCATGAATTGCCATTAGTATAGGATCATCTCCTAACTCATGCTCCCTCTCTGTTCTTCTCTTAATATATACACCTGGTATAGACAAATCACACCTATAAACTGTGTACTTGAATCTTTTCGAGATGCCATAAGTATGATGTTAACAATGAGAAATAGAAAGAGAAGGCTTTCAAACCTTGAAGCTGTGTTTCAGAAATAGTTACAGATAGAGATATATATAAGCTATTAGGCCTTTTTCTAAAAGAACATGAGTAGAATGAAAAATCTATCTCAATATGGATGAAAAAATATATATAGGTTGTTTTTGTTTGTTTTTGTTTTCGACAGAATATTGGTATAATAAGGGGCAAACTGAACCCTAAGCATGTACACATCTTTGGCATTTGTGAGCTACCAAATCCAAATTGCTCAATGGCATCACTTTATTAGACATCTTCATTTTATTGCTACCACTACTAGCAATAGGATTACTATTACTACTAGTAACTAATGAGTGTGGCTTTGTACCAGGCACCATGCCCTCAATTTAACAAACATAGTATTTCTCTAATCCTCACAACAACCTCATGAAAAGAGAGTATCCATCCCATTTTAGGGGAGAGGAAATTAAATCTCAGTGGTTAGGTAACTGGCCCCAAGTTACAAGAAGATAGTGATGCCATGAGGATTTGAACACAGGCTCTGTAATCTAAAACTGGGATTTTTAAACTCTATACAATGCCACTTCTGGCTGGGGGCTTTCTTTCTCAGGATCATATTCACAATTTAACACAGTTTCTTTTTTTTTTTTTTAAGATTTTTATTTATTTGACAGAGAGAAAGAGTGCAGAGGGAGGAGCAGAGGGAGAGGGAGATAATTTCCAGCAGACTGTGCTGAGCACAGAAGCAGACTCAGGGCTTGATCCCAGGACTCTGAGATGGTGGCCTAAGCTGAAACCAAGAGTCGGACACTTCACTTAACCGACTGAGCCATCCAGGTGCCCAAACACAGTTATTTTTCACATGATGAGAGGTACTGGATTCATGGAGATAGAAAACAGAGCTCCCCCTGAGAACTGACTGGTCTCTCCAGCTAGCAGGCTGCAGTGCACCTGCTTCAATGTGAGCATCAGTCACACTTTTGCCTGAACAAAACGAAATGTATAACGTTATGGACTTTCAGAATAAAGTCTGTGTCTCCTCATTCACTTGGGCATTAGCCAATGGGTTTCAGACATTCTTCATCCTTTGTTAGGTAGAGTTCCAGGCTGGAAATAATGTTTCTACAGAATTCTGAAGGTGATGCTGCACTGCCTTGTAGAGTTAAGTGTCACAGCTGAGAAGTATGCGCCATTCCAATTCCCGAACCTTTGTGTGTGAATTGCCTGTTTCCTCGGGAGTTTTGCTTCTAGGGATTTCTCTTTGTCTCCGGTATTCTGAAATTACATGATTATGTGCCTTAGTGTAGGTCTCTTTGGGCACTCTTTTCTTGCTGGTCCCCCCAATCTGAGCACTGAGATTTCTTGGAACATTTAGAAAAATAGCTTTATTAAGGGGATCCCGGGGTGGCTCAGTGGTTTAGTCCCTTGCCTTTGGCCCAGGTCATGATCCTGGAGTCCTGGGATCGAGTCCCACATCAGGCTCCCTGTATGGAGCCTGCTTCTCCCTCTGTCCGTGTCTCTGCCTCTCTCTCTCTCTGTGTCTCTCATGAATAAATAAATAAAATATTAAAAAAAGAAAAATAGCTTTATTGAGATATAATCTACACACCATAAAATTCGCCCATTGAAAAGATACAGTTCAATAGTTTTTAGTATATTTATGGAGTTGTGCAGCTATCTCATAATCTAATTTTGGAACATTTCCATCACCTCCAAGACAAACCTTGTGCCCATTTGCAATCATTCCCTGGTCTCCCCCACAGCTCTAAGTAACCACCCATCTACTCTGGGGGCCATTCTTTTGAATTATTACTTTAATAACCCTCCCTCAATTGTCTTTATTCTTTCTGGAACATCTACTACTTAGGTTTTGGGTCTCTCCGACTGAGGTCTTATTTCTTCATTTTCCATCTTTCTTTTCTGGTTCTGTTCAAGGAATATTTCTTCAACTAAACCACCACACCTTTTATGGAAAATTGTATTTCAATCAGAATATTTTTAATTTGCAAAAGCTCTTTTTTAGTCTCTGAACATTTTTTGGTAATATCCTGTTCTTTTTTTCATGAATGGAATGTCTTCTTTTATCTTTGAAGATATAATTTACAGCTTTTAAAAAACTCTTCTTCTGCTCTTTGCATTACTTATTTCCTCTAAGTTTTTTCCTTCTATTGTCTCAGTTTCTGACTTTCATAGTACAGATTCCTCAGACATTTGGTGACTGCCAACTCATACTTAGGAGTGAAGCACTCAGACGTGTTTCTGTGTGTGTGGCTATAGCTTATTGACTGGTGATCTGCACTAGAAGTGGTTCTCACCCTGGGCTGTACGTTCACATCACCTGGGGGCCTTTAAAATCAATACAAATGCCAAAGTCCCACCCCTGAAGCATCTGATTTAATTGGTTGGGGCCTTGTCATTCATATTTTTAAATGCTTTCCAGATGATTTTTTAAAAAATATTTTATCTATTCATGAGAGACACACACACACAGAGGCAGAGACATAGGCAGAGAGAGAAGCAGACTCCATGCAGGGAGCCTGATGTGGGACTCGATCCCAGGACCCTGGAATCATGCCCTGAGCCAAAGGAAGGTGCTCAACCACTGAGCCACCCAGATCTCCCTTTCCAGATGATTCTATTGTACAGGGGGGAGAACCTCTGCAGAGGGAGGGTGGGAGTGGGGGGACCATCCCCTTCACTGGGGAGTTCACAACTACCAATATAGGATATATTTTTCCTCTGGAGTAATCAGATTCCTCAGAAAGGACACTCCATCTCCCAGTTTGGAGGGTAGGCATCTGGCTACTCACATCCTGAGACCCTCCTGGAAGAAAGGGCTGAGGGTCTCCCAGTCAGTATGTCAGTACTAATATGACCCTTGTTTTCTGTAGGCTGGCTGCACCCTTAACTTTGCCCTGCATGCCCATGTCTGGAATCAGAAAGGAAATCTCTAGCCAGCCCAGTGGTTCTCATTGTATAGTGTCTAGTATCAACATGGCCTAGAAATATGTTAGAAATGCAAATTGCCAGGCCCCAGGCTGACCCACTGCACCAGAAATCCTGGGAGTGGCGCAAAAATATCCAGGGGATTCTGATGCCTGCTCACACTTGAGAACTAGTCCTCCTGGCTTCTGCTGGGGCCCAGGGGTGGGGGGCACACGGTTGTTCAGAGTGGGACAGGGCTCTACTGATCAGGAGCTCATGTGCAGGCTCTCATCCGGTCTCTGGCATCTCCTGCACATCCACTTTCTAGAAGCACCTGGCCCATGACCTCCACAGCCTGAGATTTTGAATTGGAAAGCAGCGATTTGGAGACTTTCTCCAATCTTCTGTTTTCATTTCTCCAGGTTCCTAAGACATTTTCGGCTCCTCCATTTTGCTTTCCAGGTCCCAGATTTTATTGTTCTCTTCCCCTTTGCTGTGCTCTTTATCCTTGCAGCTCATGTCCTTTTCAGTCCCTTAGCTGCCATTTTAAGTGAGGTTGCAGGAGGGTATTTAATCCACCGGCTTAACTGAAATCTCATGATATAGATTAAGTGAATAAAGCACATTGAGGGTGGAAAAAAACCCTAGTTTCAGTATCAACAAAGGAAGAAAGGAAAAAAAGAACAAAACCATGATATATGACTTCATATATTTGCATGTGCTTGTATATGTATTTTATTTTTTTTTAAAGATTTTATTTATTTATTCACGAGAGACATACAGAGAGAGGCAGAGACATAGGCAGAGAGAGAAGCAGACTCCCTGAGGGGAGCCCGATGCAGGAGACTCGATCCCAGGACCCCAGGATCACAATCTGAGCCGAAGGCAGATGCTCAACTACTGAGCCACCCAGGTGCCCCTTGCACATGTATTTTAATATATGGTGTGGATGGATATACTTCCAGCTGTTAATTATTACCTGAGGGGAATTGTGTTAGGGAGGTGGGGAAGGGGGGGGATAGGGAGGGACACTATTACATTTTTACTTACTTACTCCTGAATTATTTGAATTATTACAAAGAAGAAATATTACTTGTAAGAAATTTGTTTTTAAATGTTGAAGATGTATTTGCTTTGCACTAACTGACCTTTTATAATTTACACAGAGACCTGTATAACCCATCCAGGGGTTGGAGGGCCTAAGGTTTCAGGGAAGAAATCACCCTAACCTCCAGATGTCGTCTTAGATTTAGGCTGGACCTGAACAAAGCCAGAAAGATCCAAATATTCAAGTACCTGCTTCTATCCTTATATTAGGCATGGAATAAAAGAAGCGTTCTCACCCTCACTGATTTGCCTGGAGTGCTGAAGCAGCAACAGAAACAACAGAACAGGGCAGCCCCAGTGGCTCAGCAGTTTAGCGCCGCCTTTAGCCCAGAGCGTGATCCTGGAGACCCGGGAGACACAGGATTGAGTCCCACATTGGGCTCCCTGCATGGAGCCTGCTTCTCCCTCTGCCTGTGTCTCTGCCTCTCTCTCTCTCTGTGTCTCATGAATAAATAAATAAATATTAAAAAAAAAAAAAGAAACAACAGAACACCCCACTGCCCCATCTTTGCAATAACTAAATCCCAAGTGATTCTAATGTATAGCAAGGCTTGAGACTCACTCAAGGAGATATTATTTTAATCCCTTTTTAAAATCAGAAAGATCAGCTCTCTGATATCACTCAGATCTTAAAAACAGGTTGCTTTACTAGATTTTAAAAACTCTTCAACTTTCTGACATCACACAGCACAACACTAGGGAAGCTTTTTAGTCTGTGTCTTAAAATATTGCCTACTTTTGGCTTTGCTAGAACCACAGTGATCAACTGAGCAGTATATCTCATTGCATTTGCAAGCTGGATGCTCTCTCATGGGCCTTAGAGATAATGCAACTCTTCATTTTACAGATGAAGAAATGTTGCCCAGAGGTATTCCTTTACAAATTTACTGGGGGGCAGGGGGTGGGGCGGGGAGAGAATGTGTGTGTGCCTGCATGTGTGTGTGTGTGTGTGAGAGAGAGAGAGAGAGAGAGAGAGAGAGAGAAAACTTTTACAAGTTTATGTAACTGGTTTATTCTGTATTATGTCAGGAATGTTCTCTAAGGATCAGTTTTACTTAACCTTGAAAAAAATCAGTCAAGGTCCAAATGAATTGAGCATTGCTCATCTATTCTTCCTTGTGGGTTTGTACTAACTCAAGTCCTGGCCTTGGCCTCTTGCAGAAAACAAAGAATTATTTTCTTTAAAAAAATTCTGTATCTTTACCCAATGTGCTTCTCTAAGCTGCTTCTTCGCAGCTTTACTGAAAGTATTTTGTTTCAGAGAGAAATCCTCTTGGCTTAACCTGCAATGTCCCAGAACAAATGGTGTACTATGTGAATAAGGCATTAGATTTTCAGCCTCCGTGTCTGAGAACCAGGGAAGGCTCGAGGTCAAGGTGTTTTCCTTATTGAGATCAAAGTGAGGAATAAGACAAGGTAGTTCACAGTAGGAAACAAGTTACTCATGTCATGAGCCAGGATCCTAAGTTCAAGAGGGAGGAAGGAAATTCATCCTTATTGGATGAAAATTTGTTCTTGAGTTTTCCTCTGTTAAAATCACGTTTCTGTGATGGGCCATTACAAATGTCCTATCATGTGATATGCAATCTCAAATGTATATTTATGGCTTCTCAAGCATGTCTGTTAACCTATATGTACATATCAGATGCTTACATTACTTAGATGTACATATTCCCGTATATATGAAAGTATGATCTCACACGTACATTTATTTGTATTGCATCACATGTATACATGATCACTGGCATATTTATTTATTTTTAAAGATTTTATTTATTTATTTGAGAGAGAGAGCATGAAAGAGAGCAAGAGAGAGCATGATGTGAAGGAGAGGCAGATGGAGAGGGAGAGACATAATCTCTGCTGAGCAGAGAGTCTGATGTGGGGCTCAATCCCAGGATCATCATGACCTGAGCAAAAGGCAGATGTTTAACGGACTGAGCCACTCAGGCACCCCAGCATATTTATTTTTTATTAAGCTTTATCGCAGTATAATTTACATGAAATAAGCCTCACGTTATTTGAACTGTACAATTGGGTGAGTTTTTTGTTTTGTTTTGTTTTATTGGGGGGGGTGGCAGGGGGAGAGGAAGAGAGTCTCAAGCAGACTCCATGTCCAGCACAGAGCCTGACTCAGGGCTCCATCTCATGACCCTAAGATCATGACTTGAGCTAAATCAAGAGTTGGACACTTAAGTGACACTGAACCACTCAGGTGCTCCTGGTAAGTTTTTCATATGTATATACAAACGAAACCATTACCACAATCAAGATAATGAATACACTCATTATTCCCAAGTTTCCTTTTGACCATCTGTAATCCTTCTTAGCCTCTCCCCATTCTTCAGTTCCCCCTGCTGACCTGTTTTAATTTTGTGTTTTGTAGAATTTTATATAAATGATTATGAGTATTACTCTTTCTCGGTCTCCTTTCAGCCAGCATAATTATTTTGAGATTCATTCATATTGTTACACATATGGATAATTCATTCCATCTTGCTGCTGAGTATTTACCACTATTTATTTATTCAACCACTTATTGATGAACTTTTGGATTGTTTCCACTTTCTGTTAGACACAAAGCTGTTATAGATATTCACATACAAGTCTTTGTATGAACACAGCTTTCATCTCTGTGGTAAATACCTTGAATTAGAGTTGCTGGTTCATATATTAGGCATAAGTTTAACTTTTTAAGAAACTGTCAAACTTTTCCACAGTGGTTGTACCATTTTACACTCCTATACCAGTACACAAGAGTTCACCCTTTAAAAAAAAAGATTTATTTACTCATGAGAGACACAGAGAGAGAGAGGCAGAGACACAGGCAGAAGGAGAAGCAGGCTCCCTGCAGGGAGCCCGATATGGGATTCAATCCCCAGATCCCGGGGTCACAACCTGAGCCAAAGGCAGATGCTTAACCACTGAGCCACCCAGGTGTCCCACGAGAGTTCACCCTTGCCAACACTTGGTGTGGTCAGTCTTTTTTAATTTTAGACATTTCAGTGGATGTGTAGAGGCATCCTGTGGTTTAAATTTGCATTTCCTCAATGACTAATGATGTTGTCTATCTTTTCATGTGCTTATTAGCCATCTGTATATCCTCTTTGGTGAAGCATCTGCTTAAATCTTTTGCCATTTATTAATTAGGTCATTTATTTTCTTATTATTAAGTTTTAAGAATTTTTATATATTCTGGATATAAGGACTTGGTCAGATCTCTAGTTTGAAAAATATTTTCTCCAATTCTAGGACTTAAAAAAAATTCTTTTAACAGTGTCTTTTAAAGAGCACAAGTTCCTAATTTTTGTGAAATCCTATGTATTACTGTTAAAAAATGGATTGTGAAATTGGAGTCATATCTAAATCTATTGGAGTCATATCTAAATCTTTGCCTAATCCAAGATCACAAAGATTTTGTCCTATGTTTCTCCTAGAAGTTTGATAGCTTTAGGCTTTATATTTAGACCTATGGTCCATTTTGAATTATTTTTTTTAATATGATGTGAGATACAGGTCAAAGTTCATTTGCTTTTGGCATTAGATATAAAATATTTAAGAAAAAACTTTCCTGAGACGCCTGGGTGGCACAATTAAACATCAGACTCTTGATTACAGCTCAGGTGGTGATCTCTCCTAGTAAGATCAAGCCCTGTGATCAAGCTGAAGTTTCTCTCTCCCTCTGCCCCTCCCCTCTCCTCACGTGCCTGAGCGCGCACCCGCACGCATTCTCTCTCTCTCTCAAACAAATAAATAAATCTTAAAGAAAAAAACAACTTCTCCACTGAACTTAGCCCCCTTGTGTAAAATCAATTGACTATAGATGTGGTTTCTGTTTCTGGACTATTCTGTTCCATTGGTCTTTTTGCTTATTACTCCAAAACAACATTATCCTGATTACTGTTGCTTTAAAATAAGACCTGAGGGATGCCTGGGTGGCTCAGCGGGAATCATCTGCCTTTGGCTCAAGGTGTGATCCACAGGTCTGGAATTAAGTCCCCATCAGGCTCCTTATAGGGAGCCTGCTTCTCCCTCTGCCTATGTTTTTGTCTCTCTCTGTGTGTCTCTCATGAATTAAAAGAAAGACCTGAAATCACATAATGGAAGTCCTCCAACTTTGTTCTTTTTTTCAGAAGTGTTTTAGCCGTTCTCTAGGTCCTCTGAATTCTCATATTAAATTTAGAGGTAGATTATCAATTTCTACAAAATAGCGTGCTAGAGTTTTTATTAGGATTGCATTGAATCTATAGGTCATTTTGGGGAGAACTGACATCTTAACAATGGTGAGTCTTCCAATCCACAAACATGGCATATTTCTCCATTTATTTAGGTTTTAATTCTTTTCAGCAGTATTTCACAGTTTTTAATGTACTACTCTTGCACATCTTTTGATACATATATTTCTAAGCATAGTTTTGTTGCTATCATAGATTTTTAAATTTCTCTAACTGCTGCTAGTATATAGAAATATCACACACTTGGATCTGTTGCTCTTGAATCCTAAAGTCTTCTTAAATTCACTTACTCGTTCTAGTAGCTCTTTCACAGATTCCGCAAGATTTTCTCTGTAGATAATCATATAGTCTCCAGTTACCATTTCTGGTGTTCATTATTCTTTCATTACCCACATTATCACTTGGAATAATTTTTCTTATGCCTGAAGATTACCTTTAATATTTCTTATACTGTGGATCATCTGGTGACAACTTTTTTTTTCTTTCCTTTTTTTTTTGGTTTTTGTATGTCTGAAATGTTATATTTTGCTTTAGATTTTGAAAGATATTTTCACTGGATTGTAGAATTCTACATTGACAGATTTTCTTTCATTAATTAATTTAAAGATATTCCAGCTGCTTGTATGATTTCTCATCAGAGATTTTAAGAAATTTAAGTATGATGTATCTTAGTATAGTTTCATTTATGTTTATTGTGCTTGGGGTTCATTGAACTTCGTAAATCTATGAATTTACCATTTTCATCAATTTTGGAAATTTTTAAGCCATTATTTCTCCAAGCATTTTTTCTGTTTCCTTTCTCTGTCTTCTCCTTTGTTTTTTTTTTTTTAATATTTTATTTATTTATTCATGAAGACAGAGAGAGAGGCAGAGACATAGGCAGAGGCAGAAGCAGGCTCCTCTCAGGGAGCCTGATGTGGGACTCGATCCCAGGACCCCAGGATCATGTCCTGAGCCAAAAGCAGATGCTGAGCCACCCAGGCATCCCATGTCTTCTCTTTTTGGACTCCAATGACCTCAATGGCTTATTTTAGATTACCTAAAAAATAAATAACTGTAGCCCATAGATGGAACATAGAAAAGGTAATATAATTGATCTTTGATATATCCTTGCAGATGAGATGGAGAGAGAAGTAATCAAGGTGAGATGGGTATTATGCTGGGTGAGAAGTCAGAAGTTTTTGTTTGAACTGTACCAAAGTTAACTATGCAACTTTAGGTTAGCTTCTTTATTTTTTTGGACCTCAATATTTTCAATACTGAAATCTGGGAGTTGTTCTAAAGGACACCTGAAGTTCTCTTTAACTATCATCTTTTTTGATTCTGGGTAAATTTTGGTGACAGGAAAGGGAAAAGAAAGGATGCATTCCTTATCAGATCCTCACATATGCCTAGTATCCATTCATCTTCTCCCTTCTTAGTGTAATGAGTTTGAGCAATCTGAGCTCAACAGAGTTAGGTAACTTGGTTATTTGGACCAATCCTCTCATTGAAAACAACTAAAAGTTGCATTTTTAAAAATCCCTTAAAAACACCAAAGACCCTGACAAGGCTATATGAAATTACTAGGTAAATCAAGAACTTAGAAAAATAAGAAGTAGACTGAGGCCACACTTGCCTGTCCAGGGAATTGATTTATTATTGGCCTAGATCCCAAAAGATAGGGATGTTCCAGTGACTGAGAATTTGATGACATAATTTATCTTCATCCAATGTATGGGATAATGACCTAAGGAACAGGATCCATTTCCACAGTGAATTTATTTAGTATTAGTTATGTTCAAGGATTGGATGTTCTGTCTGGAACAAAAACTGTCATTATATAACAGGGCTCAAGCTGAGCTTTTAGATCATCAAACTGCTTGACATGACCTCTAAGTTCTTGTTTCACAGCCAGAAATTCTTAAACCATATTCCCTAGTCTTTCCACAGGTACTAGAAAAGATGCAATTTCTCTAGCCAGGCCATTCTCCTCATTCTGCCATTTACTTTCCCAGTTGCTTTCATTTCTTCCAACAATAAGGCATATTGTGAAACTGAGTTTCAGTATCATTCTTTTCCAAACCATCAGCTCAGATACTAATCATGAAACAGATCAATGTGCTAGCTCTTCACAATGCATTTGTTTTAGATTTGATAAAATAGCCTCCTAAAGGCATGAGCTTATGACGATGATGAATGATTCAACAAAACTTCCTTGGCATCACTTCTATCTACCAATTGTCAATATTGGCCCACAGGGGTACGGAGGTCATAAGAATAACTCCCAGGTCAACCCAAAGATTGTCTAAGTGCTGTGCCTAGAGTAAACATTATAGCTCTAGAATTATGGCGACCAGAATATAAGCAATGCTGGAGGTAAATGTTCTTATTCTTTTGCTTTGTGTTTCCAAGATTTCATTTACAATGTCTGTTACATGTACATCTATGTGTCTTGGATGGTAACTGAGGTTCGATAAGGCGTGTTAATTGCAATGATGTAGAAAGAATAGTTGAGGCTTATTCTAGTGGGAAAGCCTTTTCAGGCCTGTTCTGTTTTCTGCTCCTTCTCCTCAAAGGATGCCCTTTTAAAGTTTTTATTCTCTGGATCGAGGCTATTTTTCCATTCTCTAATTCCCCAAGAGGGAGTCAAAGTTGCAAGGACTTCAGTTTCTGTTGTTTTTCTTGGACTCAAATATTTCCAATATATAGTTAAAACTGCAATATAGTAGTCTCACCTATAGTTTTCAGAAGCAAATTAAGCTATCAATAAACCTTCTAGATCAAGAAATTAGGAATCTTTTACTCCATATCGGTATGCTACCTATTCATGGGAATGATGTTTTGTGAGGCATATAGCCCCTCTACAACAACACATCTTTCTCTTTTTTTAAGATTTTATTTATTCATTAATGAAAGACACACACAGAGAGAGAGAGAGAGAGAGGCAGAGACATAAGCAGAGGGAGAGAGGCTCCACGCAGGGAGCCCCACGTGGGACTTGATCCTGGGACTCCAGGATCACGCCCTGAGCCAAAGGTAGATGCTTAATGCTGAGCCATCCAGGCATCCCCCAACAACACATCTTTCACAGTAAATACTGAGCATTTACAGTCTGCCAGGCACTATTCTAGAGTTGGAGACAGAAGTAAATAAAAACAAAAAAAGAAGTAAATAAAAACAAAGTATTTATCCCTTATCATTATCAGTTGAGATAATATTTCCTGGCCAGTTTACTCTGTGAGTATAATCTTCAAGACTTGAAGCATTGTGAATTATATTTATGTAATAATTTGAGGATTAACAGTGATCTCAATTTTCGAGGAAATTGTAGTCTTCGCACCTCACTACCGACCCTACCATATCACCTAGTAAACACATATATTCTTTATATTTCTTGTCTTAGGTGCTTTCCAAACCAGGACTCATGCTACTGCTTATTTGTTAAAAATAAATATTAAACATCAAAACATGAGCTGCAGTTTCAAGTAGCATACTCAATGCATATTTATTTTGTTATAGGGTTTGGAAATAAATTCTTTTTAGTGCCAAAATAGCAAAGAAAAATATAAAACACAGTAAAGAGAATGAAGTCTAAGTTTTGACCTAAAATGCTACACATTGACTCCGATTCTTTTTGCTTTCATATGCCATGAGAGGTTTTTTTCTTTTGGCATTAAATTGACCTTATCTGTCAAATCCAAAGACTCAAGGCTGCAATACAGCATTACGCCTTTGTTCTCATAACCCTTTTACTACCTTATGTAGTTTTCAGGAAGCTAGACTTAAAAACCAATCATAACACAGTATCTTTCCACCAAAGATTTTTCCTTCACTTTAAGAGTTTTTAAATATTTTGTAATGAATTCCAACTGGGATTCATTTGAGTTGGGCAGTGAAATAAAGATCACTTAACTGGATCTTCTTGAAGAGGAAAAAAAAACCTTAGTAGAATTTATTTATTTAGACTATGTTTTTTTTGTTTGTTTGTTTGTTTTTGTTTTGTTTTGTTTTTTTAGGCTGCTATGTTTAAGAGAAATATTCTCCACCCCCTTCCACTCAGATGGGCTATTCATTAGCTAGACTGAATCACATAGCAAAAGAAGAAAGAATCTGGTTGGAAAAACCTGCCACCTCTGCAACAAAAGCAGCCAATGTACATGAAGGGTTCAATTCACTTCATGTGGTCTAGGGCTGAGTGGAGATGGCAATGGGACATCTGGAACATGGATGAACATATTTTCTGATAGAGGGTGGTAATAGTACAATTCCTCTCTGATTAGCAATCTAAAACATGCAGTCTCTTTGCACCTTTCATTTAGCTAAGGAGAGGCTGTTCCAGGTATGAACATCAAGATTCCAGGGGGAATAAATAATTCAGCTGAAATGAAAGAGGCAATAAGAATTTTAGCTCAAAGCTCAAGGAAGCACTGCACCTAGCATGTTGAGAATCAACAACACTGGAGAACTTGTTTTAGCTCTGACCTCCTATTATCAATTGCTCTTAGGGCTCAGAACATCTGATAGTGCCAGGAGAGAGGTTCATTCTTTTAAATTTCACCTTAACCCCCACCAAGTGGTGTTATACAGCCAGCAGAAAAAAATGCTAACCCTCCCTCCACCATTTCTGTAACACTTCCATCTGGGTATCCATCTGGGAGAATTTCAGAAAGTCTGGAATGTGTAGACATTTCAGATACAAATTCCCACTTTCCTTTTGCTCAATTAAAAACTGAACATTGTTACTACTTACACTTTGTTCATTCTTGCAAGTAGCTACTCTGGTCACCTGGCCAAAATAATGACCCTGTCTTTCCCTATGGAGGCTACCTGAATGATATCTACCAGAAACAAGATAAATTTATCCTAAGGTATCCTTGGAAACAGAGAACAGATTTGAACAGAGGACTAAAAGTCAGACATTACTAACTTATGTTTTTCTCCAATGGCTTTGACTTTTCCTTCTCTTGTCTGCTCCTTCAGATACCAACATCTCCTATCAAGTACACCTTCCACGATATCTTCTAAGGGCCAATTTGATTCCCAACTTCTCCATGAAGATGTCCCCTGCCAATCTAACACAGTGACTTTCTTCCTGCAAAATCGTAAAACAAACCACACATTGAGCAAAATCTTGTTTCTCTCCCACAGCACTATCACTGTTGTGCATATCCAACAAGATATTTTTTGAAAAGAGAATGTATATTAGACCTAGGTGTTGCTCTCAAGGAGCTTGTAGTCCAGCAGAGAAAATAATTATAATACAGACACAAATAGTAAAAGAAATAAAGAATGCAAAGATAAACTACTGTTCTTCACTATTTCACTTTGGATTGAGCAAAATCAGAGTAAACTTCGTGAAGAAGGTAATGTGTGCACAGCTGTGAAGGATGAATGGGTTATGTGGTTCTAGAATTGGCAGAAAGGTCATTTGACATAGGAAACAATGTGGGCTCCAAATCTAGAGAATGGAAAGTGTGGATAGTGTGTGAAAAGCACCAAATAGTTTCCTGGGATTAGCATGAAGTGATCAAGGAAGATAGCAGAAAATGAGGTTGGATAGGAAACTGGAGGGCACATAATGGAGACTGAAGAGTTTACAAATTTGCGTTCGGAAACACAGAGGTCTTCTGAGTAGAGAAGCTAAATGCTTCACGACTGTGCTTCAGGAAAGGTGACCTGGCAACACAATGTATGCTGAAATGGAGATGAAAGAGTTGGAGGATCTAGCTAGGAAGCTGTTGTATAGTTTAGAACAGGAGCGATGAGGTTGTAGCAGTGAATGTGGAGCTGACATAATGTAGAAGGACACCTGGAACTTAGACACTGACTAGAATTTGAATGGACTTGGAGGGTGGGAGAGGAGACATAGGTAACTCCAAAGTTTTCACTTCAGATGACTTGGAAAGCACTGATACATCACAACAGGGAATACAGGAGGAAGGAAAGAGGGATGATGAAGAGAACACTGAATTTAGTTGAGGACATGTTGAGTTAGAAGTGGTGGTAGTATTTTCTTGACATGTCCAGCATGCAATTGATTTTGTTCTGGAGCTCTGTACAGATCAGAGATAGAGTTACTAACCTAGAGATCATAGCTAAAAGCATAAAACTTGTTAAGGTAGAGAGAATAGTGAGAGAAAGGAGAGAGAGAGGACAACTCAACTTTGGGCTCATGTATTGAGGGAGTAGGTAATGGAAAAAGACCCAGGGAAGAAAGGAAGGAAGGTAGGAAAGAAAGAAGGAAGGAAAGAAGGCGGGAAGAAAGGGAAGGAAGGAAAGAAGGAAGGAAGGAAGGAAGGAAGGAAAGAAAGAAGGAAGGAAAGAAGGCAGGCATGCTCTGAAAACAAAGAAGAAATCCAGAAAAACATAATATTATAGAAACCAACAATGGAAAAGTTTTAATAATTTTAAAAAAAGCCATAGCTGAGCAGCCCAGGTGGCTCAGTGGTTTCGTGCCACCTTCAGCTCCGGGCATGATTCTGGAGACTTAGAATCGAGTTCCGCATTGGGTTCCCTGCATGGAGCCTGCTTCTCCCTCTGCCTGTGTCTCTGCCTCTCTCTCTGTGTGTGTCTCTCATGAATAAATAAATAAAATCTTAAAAAAAAAAAAAAAAGCTGTAGCCAACAATGTTGAAAGCTGTAATGAGTTCCAGGAGAATTATAGAAAAATGGATGTTGGATCTGGTGTGGTGTTGACTTTGAAGAAGTCAAGCATTTTAAAGGGTTAATGAGTAAAGTAGGGAGTGGTACAGAAGAAAGACCCCTTGATTAGGAACCCAAGAACCTGAGTTCCAGCTTGGTCCTGCTGTTAGGTAGCCATATGACCTTTTACCATCTCATAAGCTGTTTCCTAGTCTTCAAAATTCTATAAAATCTCTTCTGGGATCCCTGGGTGGCGCAGCGGTTTAGCGCCTGCCTTTGGCCCAGGGCGCGATCCTGGAGACCCGGGATCGAATCCCACGTCGGGCTCCCAGTGCATGGAGCCTGCTTCTCCCTCTGCCTATGTCCCTGCCTCTCTCTCTCTCTCTCTCTGTGACTATCATAAAAAAAAAAAAAAAAAAAAAAATCTCTTCTGACTCTCACTGTCAAAGATTTAAGCAAGCTAACCGTGTGCCTAAACTATACGGAAGAGTGAGCTACAAATCTTTTTTTTTTTTTTTTAAGATTTTATTTATCTATTCATGAGAGACACACAGAGAGAGAAAGAGGCAGAGACACAGGCAGAGGGAGAAGCAGGCTCCATGCAGGAAGCCTGATGTGGGACTCGATCCCAGGTCTCCAGGATCAGGCCCTGGGCTGAAGGCGGCGCTAAACCGCTGAGCCACTCGGGCTGCCCTGAGCTACAAATCTTAATCAGATATAGATCAATTTCACTACTTGTGAAACTTGTGTAAAAGTGAGGCACTTTCTAAGTATTTCCTAATACAGAATAATTCAAACTATATTCTTCAAGTATTTTCTCCAAGTAAACCTTCCTCTACCCTCCTTCCATCACCAGTCTACTATCCTTTACTTTTAAAAACTGAGCTAAGATAATATCCCTAGTTTATCCAGCAACTTGTTCTATCACTTGAAATCAGAGGGTACCACCAAAAGCCTTTTCTGTTTGTTGAAATCTGTTGGGTAGTATTCACAATCATCTCCAAATCATGGCTTTCCAGCCATGTGATCATATACTTGTACAAGAACACTGCTGGAAACTCAATGTCTCATATCACACACTCCCCAAATTAAACCAGAAATATGTTATTCAAGAAGAACCCAGATGCACTGAAGAAAGAACATTTGCTGCATTTGGGGGCCTCAACTCTATTGAGATCCCATAACAATACAAACTCAGAGTCACTGAAATGTTGACCACAAATCTTTCAGTTGGGTTCAGGCACATGGTCTAGTGATATAAATTATCACTATAATATTGACTGAATCTTATGATTAAAGTTTAAAAATACAAAGCTTTATTTTAATACACACACAGGCACACACACATACACACACAGTAGGATAGGTTAACTTTCTCTGAGACACCAGCAAATTTTCCTAGAGTTCTCATCCCTTGCCTTTCCTCCAAACAGGTATTCCATTCTTTCTCAAGAATTCTTGCTTTATTTAATTCCAAATGAATATTGTAGAAAATAAAGGAAAAATTTAAACTTTGTTTCCAAAAGAACTTACACAATTCAGCTCTGAATACAGTGGGGAAAAGGAGAAGAAAAGGACAATTAGCATCTCTTGTGCACCTGCTATATGCCAAACATGTTCACATACATTATCTCACTAAGCTTGACAATAATACTTTGTAGTAAACTTAGCTTTGGTGTTAGAGATAAGAAAAATGAGGCTCAGAGAGGTTAAGCTATCCTCTCAAGGTCAAATGGCAAGTTATAAAACTAGGATTGAAACAAGAGCTGAAACAAGCCTCCCAAGCTCAAGCATTTTCTACTCTACCACGCAGTGAGTTCAGTTTAGTGAAAAATTCACTCTTGAAAAGGTCTTAGCATTTTAGGCATTAAAGAGTATTTGTTACAATTCACTGGAGCCTCCAAATTCTGTTGTATCTGCACTGAATCCTACAAAAAAAGAAAAAGAAAAGAAAAAAACAAACAAAAACACCCCCAAAACATCACATTCTTAGCTCTCCTCCCAATTGAAATTCAGCAGTGAGGCCAGTTCCTGAGTCATGTTCGCAAAAAGCTGTCCTTGGATTCTGTTATTGAGCTCACACCCCCATTCTTGACTTCCCAAGTGGCACTGAGAAAGAGGAGGAAGAAATGTAAGAAAGTATAAGATGGGATCCTCTGACACCATGGTGGAAATTAGCACATTTCCCAGAAGACCAAGATAAAAATGCATGTGAGAAGAACAAGGGAACCAAACAGATGGGGCAATAAAATGGAGGCGGAATGAGCTCATCAGGATTTCCAGCACACGGCTGAAGTCCATACTGGGCTCGCAGCTGACCTGGGAGCCAGGAGACATAGTGAATGAGTGGGTGGTTACTATGCTGCAGCATCAGTTACACTAAAGAGATTAGGTGGAGCTGATTCACTGCTGCAGATCTGCACGACTTTTCAAGTGGAGGAAAATCTGTGGGCCCTGGTCTCTGCCACTCATAGAACAGTCCTTATGGATAGTGTGAGTCAGATATACAGGATCCTTCAGGTAGGCAATCTTGTGCTGTGAGTAAACCGAGGGCAAGCTTTCCTGTCTCAGTAGCAGGTCTCAACCACAGCTACCGGGCATATTTGTGTGAAGGTTTACCTTCACAAACACCCTACCTTCCCTAACTCATCCTTGGCTACAGGTGGTTCATTAACACAAAGGACAAGGCTCCAGAATATTCGTCACATGGAACAGTGATTTTTTTTTTCAAGCTATCAGCTCTTGAGCATAGCCAGAAGGGGTCTTTGGAGAGTCTAGTCTATGCTCCTTATGTCATACACAGAAAACTGAGGTCCAAGGAAGAGAAATGACTTGCCCCAAATCACCCGGCTAGTGACAGAGTTGGCATTAAGACTCAGTCCCTCTGTTTCTAAGCCAACAGACTTTTCCCCTGTGCTAGGAAAACAAAATCAAACCCTAAATAGCATATAATACCCTTGTGAACTAAGCCCTCTAATTATACTGCCTCCAAAGGAAATAACATCTTTTAAAATGCCTCGGTCTCTCCATCTTAGGCAATTTCACTGATCATTTCTCATATTAGAATCTCTTTTGAGCAATTTAAGAGTAATTATTTTGGGATATCTGCTTTGTTATTTTTATATCTTCTTATATGCTGCTTTCTTTGTTCAGGAGAAAATTAGAATTCTGGAAATACACTTGACTATTTATTAAAGGAAGGAGCATCTATTTCAAGTGGTTGCAAGTATCAATGTATCAGTGCGTCAAGAATGGATATTTGGAAGAACGTAGGCTATGCTACTCTGTTTCCAGTTAAGAGCCACCTAGGTCAAAAAAAAAAAAAAAAAAAAAAGAAAAAAAGATCCACCTAGGTCTCAGTTAAAAAATAAAAAACAAACAAACAAACAAACAAAAACAACCTACATCAACCTACGTGTGAAAACTGAAAAGTCAAATCTTCATCTGGGTAAATCTGAACATGTCTGGATTTAGTGCCTTACGGAATCATCAAAAATGCAATATTTTATAACATGCTCTGCAACCTTACTGCCTTCATTATTTTGCAATCTGTGGATATATGGGCTCACGGGAACTTTTGGAGTTTTCAGGGAGCTGAAATGAGGTAGGAGGAATGAGCCTGTTCAAGGTCATACATACTACGCAAAGCTGATATATTTCCTGGTGATAGGGACCAACGGTGGCCTTAGCCCATTACCCACTCCCCCTCATCCCCACCTCATACCTTTCCTGAAAGAATATTCGAATATTCTTACCTGAACCACCATCACTTCCATTGTCCTCTGCCTTGGGTGTTGTGTAGACCGGATTTTCTATCTCTAATGTTTATCCACGGGGAGATTTTTCACGAATAGAACTTTTCTTGTAATTTAGTAAATGTTGTCCTTGAAAACCCCACAAGTATTTACATAACAGAAGCTATTGTTTTGAAGTGCAAAACAGGTCAAAATTTGGTTTCTGGAGATTAATCACTGTGGTCTATTTTATATTATCATAATAATTTCATTTATTTTGATACAATTTGTTTTCAGAATCAACCTCGGCTTCTGAGCTCAAGCGACAAATCCATTTGTTCCTGGGATAATGGATAAGGTGATTAATGACCTTGCAAACAGGATTTCTGAAAAACACAGAGGGAAAAAAAAAATAAAGTTTCCACTTAGAATGTGCAAGTCAACCAGCTCAGTCTGTAGCTGTGCACCAAAATCTCTCCGAACTTGTTGGCAAGCCACCGCCAAGATTTTTCAAACAAATCTGCCCCTGCCTTTCGGGGTTTCTGTCCATATCTGGGCTCTCCAAGAACGTGGGGACAGGGGCCTCGCCTTGGGAAACCGGAGCTTCGAGCGGCGAGCTCTCGAGGGTGGGGCCCTGCTTCACAGCGCGGGAGCACAGCGAGGGCCGGGCTCAAGGAGCCCCCGGGGCACAGGGCTCGCAGGGTAAGGTCAGCACCCGCCGGGCTGCCGGCCGCCCAGCCCCGGACAGCTCCGCGGGCGGCCGCGTGACTTGGGCCGCCCCGCCCCGCCCCGCCCGCCCAGGCTCCCCAGGTGGGGGCGGCGTGCGCGCCAGGCAGTGCGGGCGCCCCCTCCGCGCGTTTCCGGTCCCCGCCGCCCTGAGAAGTCCTCCCCGGCGGCCGGGGGCGGCGGGAGACCGGGAGGCGGACGTGCACGCGGGGGGGCGGGGGGAGGGCGGCCGTCGCGCGTCTCCTTCCCGCCTTCACGGCGAGGCGGCGGGCGCGGTCCTGCCAAGGAGGCCCGCGCGGCCCGCGGGGGGCTCTCGACGGCAGCCGCGAGTTGGAGGTCCTCTGGGGCTGCCCCCCACTCCTCTCACTCGGGAGTGACTGAAGCGAGGCCTGGCGCCGCTCCAGAAGCCGCTCCGGGAAAGCCGCCGGCTTCTCTTCAGACCGCGACGCTCGCGTCCTCGGGCGGGTCCGAGGGACACCTGGACTCGCCGGCCGGGGCTCGAGAAGGCCCCTGGGGCGGCTTTGCTGGCATTATTTTTTTTTTTTTCTCGTTTTACCTCCGTGCTCTCTTCCTGGGGAGCGCGGGGAGCCGGGACCCCGCGCTCGCGCCCCCGGCTCGGGCCCACACACGCGCCCGCCCGCCCGCCAGCCGAGAGAGGGCGCCCCCGCCCCGCCCCCTCGCTGACGCGCGCCCAGCCGGGCCAATCAGAGCTCGCGGCGCTGCGCCCCACGCGCCGGCCCCCCCCACCCCCAGCTTAAGAAAGGGCGCGCGGGCCCGTTCGGACCAGAGCGCTGCGCCGGGCGGGCTGCGTGAGGGCGGCGGCTCCCGCGCTAGGGCTGCCCTCGAGCTGCGCGCCCCGCCGCAGCCCGCGGAGGAGCCGCCTACGCCGCGCGCCCCGACGGCCGATGCTGGAGTGAGCGCTGCGGCGGGGGGATGCTGGTGCTGCTGGCCGCCGGCGTGGCGCTCGCCGTGGCCGCCGCCGCCGCCGCCCAGGACGGCCCGGCGCCCGGCAGCCGCTTCGTGTGCACCGCGCTGCCCCCGGAGGCGGCGCGCGCCGGTTGCCCGTTGCCCGCGATGCCCATGCAGGGCGGCGCGCTGAGCCCCGAGGAGGAGCTGCGGGCCGCGGTGTTGCAGCTGCGCGAAACCGTCGTGCAGCAGAAGGAGACGCTGGGCGCGCAGCGCGAGGCCATCCGCGAGCTCACGGGCAAGCTGGCGCGCTGCGAGGGGCTGGCGGGCGGCAAGGCGCCGGGGCGGGCGGCCACGGGCAAGGACACCATGGGCGATCTGCCGCGGGACCCGGGCCACGTCGTGGAGCAGCTCAGCCGCTCGCTGCAGACCCTCAAGGACCGCCTGGAGAGCCTCGAGGTAGCCGGGTGCGGGGATGCGAGGTGGGGAGGGTCCGAGGCGCGGGGCGGAGATGGGGCGCGTGGTCCTGCCCGCCAGGCGGTGCCGGCCACTAGCGAGCTGGTCTTGGGCTCAGGCGGTTTCTCGGTCGGGCTCCAGAACTCACTGGCGGGGCTCACATCCCGCCCCCACCGCGCCTCTTGCTGGACGGAAAGGGTTAAACGTGCCCCCACCCCCGGACTGTCCGCCGAGTGGCCGGTCACCTCCCGAGGTCCGGGTGAGCGGACCGGGACGGCCTCTTCTCCCTTCGGGGAAATCTCCCCGTCCCCCGGGGCCGGACGCGCTCCCGGAGGCTGTGCCGGGTGACCCGAGGCCGCCGCGTGCGGTCAGCTGCCCCGGGCGTCCCGCGTTTCCTTTAATACATCAGGTCGGGCTGGACCCGAGCCGGCTGAGACCAGAGGGTGTCGGCGGGAAGGCGAGCGCGGGCGGGTCCCGGGCCACACACTGGTGGGCGCCTTGATGGGAAGCTGGTTTTAACTTCAAAGCCGCTCTGTCCGCCAATCGCGCGGTTCTAAGGTGCCCTTACTGGCTGCTTTGGGGGAAGGGACCTCATTCCGTTTCCCTCTTGGAAGGTGTCTGCAGTTTGGAACTTTGCAAGAGAAATCCTCATTTAACTTCCATCTGTACTTTCGAACCCTTTTTAAGAAGCGGGGACGTTTCTATCAGAAACGTTTACCAAAATGCTTCATTAGCAAAACTAGGTTTCAATTACAGGTGGTGATTATTGCGAAATTATTTGAGGATTTCCTGTGGCATGAAGGCTAAATACAGTATTTCCAGCATCTGTATTATTGCTTGAATCCTCATGATTAATAGCAGCTAACATTTCTAGTTTACTAAATATACACCGGGCGTGTTATCTAATTTTAACCCTTGCGGCAGTCTTTTGAGGCAGATCCTCTTAACTGTATTTTACAATTTGGAATGCTTAGAAAGGGGGGTGAATAGCTTGCCAAGGATTCATGGCGAGGCAGTGGCAGACTGCCTCCAGAGCCAGCATGATGGTCGAGGAGTAAAAGACATAGGAAGTGAGGATTTAGAAACAGCATTCAAAGCAGAGATTCCTGGAATTCAGAACTGTCGTGTTTTAGGTCTCTCATTTCCCAGTAACATCTCTGCAAGCGTAGTTATTCACCTTTGTGCCATGTCAGGGCTTGGGGGCTGTTTTCACATCTAGATGGAAGCTTTGAGTACCATTTGGTTAACTGTTTTGTTGTTGTTGTTGTTTTTTAATCTCAACTGTGTTGTCTTTACCCGAGAATGATAGACAGTGCTTAAATTTTTTACTTTTTATCAAGGGAAGGAAAATGAAATTCATAAGTTTCAGATACTGCCACAAAGTAATTCTTGTTTGACTTTGAAATCCTTCCCGTACAAACAAGAAAAAAGCATCAATGTAGTGCTCCCCTTCGTGCCAACAGCACGATTTAGTACTCCCGTTCTGGAAGCTTCTCCCTGGTGTGGTTGAGCTTTCAGAGCTACATTTCACAATTTCTTTCTAAATGGCCTTAATACTTCTCCCTTATGTGTCCCTCTCCCCATGTAAAAGCACCAGCTCCGAGTGAATGTGTCCAATGCAGTGCTGCCCAGCGACTTCCGAGAGGTGCTCCAGCAGCGGCTGGGGGAGCTGGAGAGGCAGCTGCTGCGCAAAGTGGCGGAGCTAGAGGATGAGAAGTCCCTGCTCCACAATGAGACCTCCGCTCACCGACAGAAAACCGAGAGCGCCCTGAACGCTCTGCTGCAGAGGGTGACGGAGCTGGAGCGGGGTGAGTTCTGGGTGAGCTCCTCTGTTGCCCTCTGGCTGGTGTCCCTCCCAGCCCCCCACCCCATTGTCTTGGTGTTGGGCTGCAGTGTGAGGGCCAAATAGGCAGCAGCAGAGAAGGGGGAATTGTGGGGGTGGCCTTACAGACTGGCCGCTAGGGCCTTTGGGAGTCATGACCCCTGCTTGCTGACTCTTGGCACTCAGCTCTGCTGCTGTTTGCTGGGACCAGCTCTGAGGCTGCTCTTGGGTCCGCTCTGAACCTCCCTGTCCTAGGTGCGGAAAACCACAGCGTTCCTTACCAGTCCGGCAGCTCTCCACTTTGCCTTCTCTGCTTCTCAAATTAAGTGTTGTTTTTTCAGCTTGAAGCATCTCCCGGACACAGAGGTTTAGGGTTTCTGCCTTACAGTTGCCCAGCTTAACGGCCATGTCGACACATCTTCCGATTTGGACACCCTAAGGGGCCTATTGTTGCTGGGAGTGGCCTGGCTTCCATCCCTTGCAGGCAGACCCAGGGGGTGTCTGCAGAGACATGGCACCTCGAGGAGGTGACTTGTGGCTGTTTGAACAAACAATAAGCGTGATTGAGGATGGTCCTCTCAGGAATGAGCCCCACCCCCAGCCCGCTGGTGTTATCCACGGGAAAGCCAGTGCCCTCAGGACCAGCTTGGACAAACAATCTAACCCTGTCCTCCTGCCATGTGGACCTTTCAGCCACTTTTTAGCTAGTCCTGGAAGTGGATTCTGAGTATCACACTATGGTGGGTAAATTCCTTCCACAGGGCACAGGAAAGGAGGGATCAAAGGGCCCTAAGTAATCCACACTGCATCGTCAACCCCCGAGACTGCCAGGTGGCCCAGGAGTGAAGTTTTAAGTTTGCTGGTAGTGGCTATGAGATTGTAATCTTTTCAGATTCACCAATGTGACAAAGACAGTTTCTCATTACTCCATTTTATGAACTGATAGGAGAACGTCCAGTTAGGCCTTTAGTGATGCCTGCAGAGGACAGCCAGATGATCAAGGGGAAGGTATTTCTGTTCCATTTTAGAGCAGCTCCCCAGAAGTCACAGGGTCTCCTTCATACTTTCCTGTTTTCTTCCTCCAGAAAAGTTTCTTCTTCCTTCCTTGTCCTTCTCAGAAAGGGGTGGGTGACTTAGCTGTTAGACTTGGATTCTTGAGTTTCTGAAAAAACGTCCTCTCTGCCTCACCTCCGTTGCTGGGTGACCTCAGGAAACTCATTAGGTCTCAAGAGCCTTCCCTGAAGGCAGAGCCTTGCAGACAGGAGAACAGAATGGCCGTATTGGGTCCAAGGTGAGGGTGGCACTTGCCTTGCCTTTCCCCTGCCTCCCCCACAGTGGAACCTGGGGACATGCAGGGGTCCCGAACAGGCACACTACAGTCCCTTAGTATCTTGCCTGAGATAGCTGTAGAATGAAAAGAGAGCTTCACCAGAGAACTTGGTGGCTGTGTACCTTGCTTGGCATGGTGGCTTAATTGCTACCAGGATGTAGGTTAATAACCTGCTGAGTTAGAGTGGAGTGGTGCCAGGCAGCGTGCCAAGCACATCACCCCTGTGAGATAGGGCTTCTCTTATATCTGTTACGCAGATGAGAAAAATGCTCCAAAGCTTTCAGCTGGAGGGTGTCCTCTGGGGAGGGGAACAGAGGTGGGGCCTGGGCTGGCAGCTAGTGAGCAGCCACATGGCTTTGACCACCCAGGAGCTGCCACCTTGTGACTGTCCCTCCCATGCCCAGACCGATTCCAGCACCCACACTCTGGATACCTAGGTTTTACAGGGAGCTCTCAGCTCATCTGGCACAGAGAGGTGGTCTATGGTCTCACTAGGGCCTGGCTCCATAGGCCAGGGCCTCTGACTGGCCTGCTTATGAGCCGCCAGGACCCGGTACTCACCCACCTTGAGAACTCTGGAATCCTTCAGCGTGCTCCATCCAGCCCTGGGATAAGCAAAGTGATCATTTGCCAACCAGTTTGTCTTCTGGGTCATTCTGAGTTTATTTGTGGAGAGAGTAAAGGGATATATAAACTCCCCGCCCCTAAATCTAGACCATGAGAGGAACATACACAGTTCCTCAAAGCATTCTGCGGAGCCCAGAGGAAATGGACCTCAGGCATATGCAAAGTAGGGGGCTTTGGGGACTCTGGCCTCTGTCCAGCATCTCCGGCCCGGGAAGCGCCTGTTCTGGGCCAGGCACCAGGCTGTGACTTCTGCACTCTGTATCTTCTTGTAACCCTTACAACAACCGTGTGAGGTCGGTATTAGCTATAGATGAAGGACTGAGAGAGCTAAGTGATACGTGTATTCACGTGTCCAACAGAGCTGGGGCTGAACTTGGTGGGGACCCCAGAGCATGAGAGGCCCGGGAGCTACAGCCTGGAGCGGCATGTTGGCTCCAGCCCTGCTGAGCAGGAGGCTCCCCAGAGCCCAGGGTGAGCAGCCAGCGCTACATGTGAATGCTTGTGCTGCCTGACCCCAGGGGTGCTTGTTTTCTTTGTCATAGGACCCTGCTCATATGCAGGGGTCTGTAGGTTCCGGGCCAGCTGGCCAGGCACAGCCCACCTTCAAGTTGACATAAACGTTGCCACTGAGAAGAGAAAACCCTTTTCTTTTTGGCCCCAGCTGCCCCCCGTTTTCACTTGTCTGCCACCTGCAGCCTCTGATTTATTGGTCAGGCTTTTTAATGCCTTAATTGGTTTTGACGAAGATTCCTCTGAACCTCCAAGCTGTTGGTATAAATAGAGGGCACCAGCTTTCGGGGTGTGGGCCCGTCCTCTGCCCCTTGGCTCTCCCAGGTCTAATTAAACCTATCTGTTGTCACCTAGCTAATGATATTACCGACACCGAGCCTTATTAAATCAGCAGGACTGCCCACCTGCAAGGATAGAAGCCATTTCTCTTTATTAGCTAATCATGCCTTCGTGAAGAACATGACCATTTGCAAATTAAATATTAGCAGCTACACGTGGTCGAAAGAGGGACTTCAGCTCCCTGCTCTGTCATTCATTAGATTTGTGGCCAGGGGTCAGTCACCCCACCTCTCTGAGCCTCGCTGCCTTGGCTATACTGTACAGCCTCCAGGATCAAGGGTGGGGCTTTCTAGTCTCCCTCAGCCTAACATGGGGTCAGTCCCAGCCTGTACCCTGCCAGGTCCCCTGTGGCTCCCCCAGGGTGACCAAGTCTTCCCAGCCTTTGCAAGGTACCCGGTGGCTCTGAAGACTGGGAGGTCAGGATGGGCCAGGCAAGACTGTGCACGCAGCAGATATGAGTGAACAGTACCCACGGAACCCAGATTCTAGTATTTCTCTACTGCCTATTTCAGAGAGGTTGAAGGGGTGATGCTGGGCCCTTGGCTTTTCTTTGCGGGTCTTCCTTGGATGGGTGTGAACCGTGGCACCCAAGAGCTTCTCATGTGTTTGTTACTATGAAAGCAAATGAGTTTCTCCACTGCAGTGGAGGAAGGCTCATCCATTCTGGCTTCCATTCTACAGAAGGGGCTGATTCATCCACTCAAGACACAGGCACTTTGGTTCCATCAGCTCTGGGTCCAGAGAGCCTGCCTGTTTTTCACACTGAGTCCAGCCGGCCCCTCATGGATAGCTGATAAATACTTGTGAACAAGTGAAGGGTGTTTGGGCTCCTTCATCAGAAGCATCTCATTTGGTGTTTCTGCTATGACAGCTCACAGAATCAGGTGATACTCTGCACACTCCAGAATCTATGATAATTGGAGACAGGGAATCGGCTTCCATGTGTTTATTTTTGTCGTTAATTTTGAGCTTAAATCAAAACTACTAAAAATTAGACTTGTTTAAGAGTATCCGTCGCTTTCAAAGACCATGGAGGCACCATTTAATTGAGGACAGTTGGGGGTGGGAGGCTCATCTGTCCTAGGTGGGCCCCAAAGGCTCAAGACTCTGACCAGGGTCATTAACCTCCCCAGGAAGGTTACCTCTCTATTTCTCTGCCTCTAACTGGTTCCAAACTGTAGGAAATGCTCAACAGACACAATCTTCTCTTGAGGCAAGGGCAAATTATGTGCAGAGTGGTTCATGGGAGGGATTTAGTCCAAAAAGCCACTTCTGAGTTAGTTGTAGTGTGCAGACACCAATGTGGACTCTGCCTGGGTGGCAGTGGTTCTTTAGGGTGAGAAGTGACAGGGGTTTACAGGCTTGAGTGTGCATTGAGTCCCTGGGTCCCTGCTAAGACTTCCTGCCTCTAAGCTCAATCCAGCGGGACTGTGCCCCTGCCCTGGCTAAAGGAGCTGCAGGGACCAGGATTTCAAGAAAAGAGGTGAAGAAGGGTTTTCTGGCTTAATTTAACCAGAAAGTTAGATCTAGCTTGCCTTACCCCCTTCCTCAAGCTTTTCAGAGCAAGGATGCTCTTGTTAATTCCTAGACTTGTAGCACTTTCAACAGGGGCTTCCCAGTAGCTGATGCCCTATTGTTTGAAGGACCAGCGTGGGGGGAAGTTGGGGTCCAGCTGAACTGTCGCTGGGCTGCTCTGGCAGGGAGTAGACTAACCCCCTTGGCCTCTGTTCCCCACCCTCCAGGCAACAGTGCTTTCAAGTCTCCCGATGCATTCAAGGTCTCCCTCCCTCTCCGGACAAACTACCTGTATGGCAAGATCAAGAAAACACTGCCTGAACTGTATGCCTTCACCATTTGCCTGTGGCTGCGATCCAGCGCTTTGCCGGGCATTGGCACCCCGTTCTCTTATGCGGTACCCGGGCAGGCCAATGAGATTGTGCTGATAGAATGGGGTAACAACCCCATTGAGCTGCTCATCAATGACAAGGTGAGGCCTGCTTGGACTGCCACCACCCCCATTGCGGGATGTGATAGCATCTGACTGCCAGCTAGGGCTATCCTCCTTGGGGTGGGGACAGCTCTGCACTGACTCAGCCTCACCCTGGCCAGCTGACCAGGTAGGGGTGGGCATCTATAGCTTGTAGAGATCCAAGCTGTGAAGTCTGCCCTGGACCCCGTCTAGCTACCCCTAGTCTGGCCTAGAAGTGGCCATGGGGTCCAGGCCAGACATCACAGAAGGACTAGAACTCAGGTCCCTGTGGCTATTCCCAGGGCCATACAGATTAGAGGATCAGATATGTGTGTCTCCCTCTGTGGGATATTTATCAGTGTATCTTTTTGGGTGGTCTATTGAGATAAAATATATATACAGTAAAACTTAAGAGTTTTTGGTGAACAGTCTGACCAGTTTTTATAGCTGCATCTGGTTGTGTGACCACCACAATTAAAATCTGTAAGTGTTTCATTCCTCTCCCTCCCCCCACCAAATCTCCTTGTTCCCCTTTGTAGTCCACTCCTGCCCCTCCTCCACCCATGACAGCCACTCATCTCTTCTGTCCCTGTAGTCTGGCTTTGACCAGAGTAAATGTCCCTTTCTAACAGACTGGCTGGTTTTGACATTCAAGAGTGTGATCTTCTCAAGGACTCCACCCTGGGCACCTGCAAGACCTCCAGGAGCCCCACTTAAACTTCATTCTGAAGTCAGATTCAGTGTCACCAAACAAATGTATCCTCACTAGAACCAAGCATCTGCATGGATGCTCCAGTTCCCTGCTGCCTCTACCCTGGCTCCTCACTCTGCTATTTTCCAACCGGCCTGGGTGTAGTTTAAGTGGGAAGTGCTGTGGAATCTCCCTGCTGGGCCCCTTCTAGTGGTGACCATGTCCCAGGGATTGACAATTAACCAGGGATTAATTGTTCTAAATAATGCCCTTGAACACAACATGGCCCAGAACCTTGTTTTCCTCTTGGGTTAGGTGGCACGTAAACAGCCAGTTCCCTGTGTTGCTAGGACACCAGCAGTAACAACAGGATGGCACCCAGCTGGGCGGGTCTGTAGTACTACCGGGACATGACGTCGGTCAGAGATGCCCTCCCTCTGGTTCTCAATGAGGGTCCCTGTGTGTACCCTCCAGCACACACTCCCACATAATTGCAGGGTTTTGGTCTCCTGCACAGGAGTACATAAACACACAGTCCCCAAGCGCCGTAATAGAATTTTAGCCCCTGCCTAGAGTGTAGATGCCTAGTCTGTTTCCCAAGGGACAGATTTGCCCATGTTGTCCACATAGAGAAGGGGAGACCAGCAGGGGCCCTGCCTGATGGGAGCAGCAGACCTCTGGGACCTCTGCAGGTCAGACTTCTGGAGACCCTATGGGGGCCCTCACCTGCGTGTTGGTATCCACAGGTTGCACAGCTGCCCCTGTTTGTCAGTGATGGCAAGTGGCACCATATCTGTATCACCTGGACGACACGGGACGGCATGTGGGAAGCTTTCCAGGATGGGGAGAAACTCGGCACTGGGGAGAACCTGGCTCCCTGGCACCCCATCAAGCCAGGGGGTGTACTGATCCTTGGGCAGGAACAGGTGAGTGCAGGGGGTGTGAGATGGGCATGCACTAGCCAGCCAAGCCCACAGGGCTGTGCTTGCAGGCTGCCCCTCTTCCCTTCGCCCACCCCACACCCATCTCCTTGTCACCCCCACCCCCCCCACCCCCATTCCCCATCCTGCTGTCTGCCTGGCAGATGTGGCTAGTGTGGCTTGAGAGCCCCATGTGCTGTCTGTCTTGTGGCCTGAGGGGCAGAGGGTGGGGGACCAGGTTGGTGTGGTGGGTTCAGAGAGATTCCAGAATGGAGTCCAACACAGGTGATCAGGAGTGTCTCTGGGGTCATGCTGTCATGGAGTGACTGGGTTCTCTTCAGGCATTTGCCCTCTACCAGGCACAGCATTGATTCAGGGTGCCAGGGGCTGATCTGGCATCTTCCAGGAACTGCTGGCTCTGTGTTTTGGGGCACTTAGGGCATACTGTGGGGTGCTCAGCCCTTTGGGCGAGATGGGGGTGGGAAAGTGACTTCAGAAGCTGCCCTCAAGAAACCCCCCTGGGAGACAAAACCGTAAGGAGTTTGTTTGCTCCTGGGCAGGTAAGAGTTGATGTTTCAACCTGTGTTTGAGATTTGCTGACAGCTGGCTCCTTGCCTCACTTCCTCCCTGGGAGAGGCTGGGAGTCCGGACACCTGAATTTCATGCTAGCTTTGGGACCTTGGGCACATGTCTTTCTACTCTAGCTTTGAGGTGCCCAGAGCTCCGGAATGTGCAGGAAGGGGGTGGAGGGTGGGTGGGGGAGTGGCCAGCATTGGAGGGAGTTGGGAAACCGCCTCAGGCTCCACCTCTCCCTCTATAGTTGGCATCCCTTCCCAGTGGCTGGCCGTTCACAGTCCAGAATTAGTGGATGTCTGCTTTTTGACCTACGCCAATGAGGTTCTGTTTCACCTCCTTCCAGGACACTGTTGGGGGCAGGTTCGATGCCACGCAGGCGTTCGTGGGGGAGCTCAGCCAGTTCAACATCTGGGACCGCGTCCTTCGTGCACAGGAAATTATCAACATTGCCAACTGCTCCACGAACATGCCCGGCAACATCATACCCTGGGTGGACAACAATGTTGATGTGTTTGGAGGGGCTTCGAAGTGGCCTGTGGAGACCTGCGAGGAGCGTCTCCTTGACTTGTAGCTACTTTCTGCTCTGTCTAGGAGGCCAGGGCTGGGCTATTGCCATCGGAAGTGCAAGGCCACCTCCTCCCCCAGTTAAACTGTGTACAAAGCCCCTGCCAGAATGGGCTGGGGCCCCCAAAGCTCATTCCCAGGGAATCTCAAAGGCCGAGGCTCTGTGGCAGCGCTTGTCACTGGATTCTTTGTTCTTTCCTGAGATTGTGTTGTGGTCAGGGGGGAGGGGGAAGAAGCCCTGAGCTGCAGGTGGGCAAATCTGACTGCCTACTGGGGGAGGGACGGGGGCGCAGGGGGATCGAGGCCCCTGAGGCTCCATGCAGAGCCCCTGAAATTGCTAGTGCACTGTAGCTTTGCCCGCCCTCCTGGATCCCCGATGTCTCGTGTGCACCTTCCATCTGTCCCTTTTAAAGGCTGTGCGGCCATCCTGCTGGAGTATCTGTGTCCCTTGTGTGATAAGTGTACCCTGCTGTCCCTTGAGCACGCAGCAAAGCAGCCCCCGCCGCCCACAGAAGGACTTTTCTCTTGGTGTTCTTTACGCCGTGAGGAACTCTTCCGCTGGAGGATGGAGGAGGGCAGGGTGCCCAGACATGGCCCTGCCTTTGCCAAGGTGGAGGGGGCTGGGAGCAGAACCCATAAGGAGTTCTGGAGGAGGGCCGAGGCAGCTGTCCCTCCCAGTCCGTCACCTCTCCCTCAGACTGATGCTTTGATGGAATCAGCGCTGGGAATGGCTTCTTTGAAAAGCCTCTTTTCTCCACGGTGCCAAAAGTTCAGTTGCAGCTTCTATAACCATTCGATATGGCCAGGGGGGATTTATTTTTTCCCAACAGAGAAGAACAGCCATTAGCAGCCTTCCATTTTTGATGTCTCGCCCCACTGTGAGGAATGTGCTAGTTTTAATTCACGTTGATTCCTGTAAGCATTTGACTGTCTCAAGTATTTCCCCCAGAACTTTTTCAGGAAATGGAAGTCATTTGGCTGATATTTGCTTAATGACTCCAGACTGCTTAAATTATTGGATAGAGATAGTAATTTATTTTAAGGACAAAGTGACAAAGTGGGGAAATTTATAAAGCTAAATATTATATATTTTATTTTTCATACATGTTTGAAGTGCAAATCTGTGGAAATTCCATGTGTAGGACCAAGTTGACATGCCCATCCTAACGTTGTATGCTACAAGAACTCTTCTGATGGTGGAATTTTGATTAAAGTGCAATGGAAGATGCCTCAGTTTCTGTTTGCTCTGGGGCTGAGGGTACGGGGGTGGGGCACTGCCACAGTTGGCAGGTCTGGCGCCTGTGCCTGGTGGACCCAGGACCACTAGCGGGCTTGGAGGGAGTCATGCCCTTCCCTCCTCAATGCCAGGCCCGGATCAATGCCAGGCCCAGACTGCAGATGTCCCCCAGGTTTTGCCTAGCCCCCCAGTCTCCAGCCGGCCACTGTCTTCTCAACCAGGAATCACACTTACCTAGATGACACCTCCCTGCCCCAGGCCTGACATCTGTTTGCCACCTACTCTGTGTTCTACCATACATCCCCGTTCATTCCTCCAAAGAGCCCCCTGAAAGGGAATCCCAGTTTACATGAATACTTGGAACAATTAAACAGTGACTTGGATCACATGGCTAGTTAAGGGTCAAGTGGGCCTGTGGCTCTGGAAGCCTTGCCCCTGTTGTGATTACCATCATGATGGCATGGCTGACTGGGAGCCAGGGCTCACTGCTGCTGCTCAGCATCACCAGTATTATACAGTATCGCTCACCCCGGAAAACTCAAAACTCAAAATGGTTTCTACTGAATGTATGTTGCTTTCACACCATCATGAAGTCAAAAAATTCTAAGTCAAGCCCCTGTAAGCCAAGGACCATCTGTACACTGAAAATTCCATAACACTATTATTATTTGATTTTCCTTTTTTAAAATATAGAACAATAATTTGAGAGAAAGAGGGCCTAAAAAAACCGAAATATATCTGTGTTCATAGATTAAGACTTAATACCATCAGGATTATCGTTGTGGACACGTGGTGGGATAAATTTGATTCCAATATCCAGTCTGATGACACCCCACACACCCCAAGAGGGTATGAAAAGGTGGATCCTATAATGAGACTTTCTGGGGAGACCAAGGTGGTGCCCACATAGGTCTGAAAATGTCTTGAGAGAGCAGAGAATGAAGACAGGCTTGGTTTCTTCTGGTGGTTAGGGAGTACAACCAGAGTGATGCTTTCACTGTGTGGTTTGTACATCCTCCCCCCCTCCAGCCTCTTTTTCTAAAGGAAAAAGAATTGAGGCTCTCATTACTCACCCAGATGTGGGGCATGTCAGGAAGAGGAGAGGTGAGGCTTAAAAGCTGTCAGCAGTCAAACATCAAAAACTGTAGGCATGTTATTACAATTCACCTCAGATGTTTGATTGATGGCTGACATATGCCATGTTGCATTTAATCGAATTTGAACTTGTTGAAGTCATTATGAGGTCTGTAGCTTGAAGCAGGTAGGGGAGGTGGGAATTTGGTTGAATGCCCATTCAAGGGCCCAGAACTATGTATTTGAGAAGTGCAATGAGTATCTTAATGAGTATCAATGAGTATCAATAATCATCTTGATTATTAATAAGATCTGGAACTCTGAAGGAGAGGAGTATCTTGGAAAGAGATCTTGTGTTGTGGCTTTAGCAAGTAAGAGAGATATTTATGCTCTTGAGTTATGTTTTGAGTATCCGTGAGACAAGAGATTCCCAGAGTTCTTTACTCTAAAAGGGGCAATCTGGCTCAAGAGTCAAAGAATATACACAGGGGTCACTTGTTGGTCAGGGCCTTCAGTGCTAAGATGAGTCTGAAGTTTAGGGTCAGCTGTGCTTGAACCCTGGGTCCTAGTATTCTTCAGGGAGATCCTGGTTAAGGGATAAGAAACAGCAGCTCCCCATGGAACTCTAGCAGGTGTCACGGTGGTGATGCCATCTGTAAAGCATATGAACTCCCCTTGCTATGTACTCAGCTGATGGCAAGCGACTTCAAGGGGTACGAGAGAGGGGTGACCTTCAGCACCGAGGCATCTGGGAAGGGGACTGAGGACAGGAAAGGCCACCCCCTATTGTAGATGGGATGTGAGAGGGCCCAGGGTTAGCTCTGCTTTGTGGCAAAAAAATAGCCTGGGTGGCCATGCCGAAATTATTGCCGGGGTGTTGCTTTTATGACCCAAGATATATGGACAGCTGGGTATGAGGTCACAGGCCAGGGCCTCTGACGGCTTCTATTTCCAGCATCTCATGGTATGCAACCTGCAGTTGCAGCTCTAATGGCCTATAGTGCGAGGCCAAGGAGTTTCTTATATCTGAAGCCCATGGGTAACGTAGAGGGTCCAGAGGCCCCAGGAGTCATGAGAGGAAATTGCTGAAGCCTCTGTAGTGAAGGACCCTCTGGGGACATCGTTGGGAATGTCTGTATTGCAATTCCGATGGATTTAGAGCCTTTTGTTGGGGGGCCCCCACCTGAGGAGGGCGATGTGCAAGTAACAGCACAAGTGAGTTTAACAAAATTTGCAAATGCAGAATGTGCTGCTTCCAGAACCCAGAAGAGTCCTAGAAGATGTGAGGCTAGTTTTAATATTTGGATGCTGAGAAAGATGGTAGCTTTTTTTTTTTTCAGTGTCAGAGATCTAGAGTGGCTTTCAGTTTATCAAAAAATTTTTTAGGGATTTAGCGGAGGTTTCAGGGTCTTGTGCTAGTGGGGGAGGAGGGACAGTGATCTGCTAGAATTGAATTAAAGCACAGGATTCAATTTGACATACACGACTAAGTCTGCGCCAAGACATATGACCAAGGGCCGTTTGCAGGATTGGCCCTTTGCCAATCTTACATTCCTGTCGAAAATGCCAATTATCTAAACTCCGACTTGGACCAGTTAAATCTATAAGGGTAACTCCCAAACTGGGCTGCAATTGGCTTGAGGGCAGGGAAGGGACACTGGCTTGGGATTTTAATGACGGCTAGAAGGAGGGACTGGGGTGAAGTTTCTGTGTATAGTTTGAACTTCCCACCTACACTAAGGGAGAGCACTCCTGGTCTTTGTCACCAGAGAGAGGGTGAGGCAAATGTCAAAAAATGCAGTTAGAGGACTTACTACAATAATAGTACTCCCCAAATGAATCTACAGATTTAACACTATCCCTATTAAAAAGCCACCCTTTTTCTCCCCAGAAACTGATAGGCCAATCCCAAAATTGGTATGAAAAAATAAGTGACCCAGAATAGCTAAAACAATCTTGAAAAGAGAACAAAGTTGAAATTTTTTATTTCCAAAGTGACTGCAAAGCTATACTAACAAGACTGTGTAGTCCTAGCTTAGGGATAGACCTATGGATTAATGGAATAGTTTCAGAGTACAGAAATAAATCTATACATTTATGGTCAATTGATTTTTGAAAAAAAATCTAACTAAGACCAGCCAGTGAGGGAAGAAGAGTCTTCAACAAATCCTGCTGGGACAGTAGATTTCCACATGCAAAAAAAAATGAAGCTTGGGGATCCCTGGGTGGCTCAGTGGTTTAGTGCTGCCTTTGGCCCAGGGCACGATCCTGGAGTCCTGGGATCGTCCACATCAGGCTCCCAGCATGGAGCCTGCTTCTCCCTCTGCCTGTGTCTCTGCCTCTCTCTGCCTCTTTCTCTCATGAATAAATAAATAAAATCTTTAAAAAAAATGAAGCTGGATTTCTACCTCACACCATATATAGAAATTAGCTCCATAGATCAAAGACCTAAACTTAAGTGCTGAAAGTATAGACCCACAGAAGAAAATATAGATGTAAATATTTGTGACATTGGATTAGATACTGATTTCTTAGATATGACATCCAAAACACAAGCAACCAAAAGGAAAATTGATAAATCGAACTTTACCAAAAGTAAACTTTTTCTGCTTCAAAGAACACTGTGAAAAGGTGAAAAGACTACCCAGAGAATAAGAGAAAATATTTGAATCGTATATCTGATAAGAAACTTATATCCAGAGTATGTAAAGTACTCAACAGCTCAATAACAAAAGTGGACAAGTAATCCAATATAAAAGTGAGCAAAATATTTTAGTAGATCTTGCTCCAGAGAAGGTATACAAATGACCAACAACATAGGCAAAAATACTCAATATAATCAGTCATCAAGGAAATGCAAATTAAAGCCACAAGGAGATACCACTTCACATCCCCCGGGGCAGTTCAGTTGTAATTAAAAAAAAATAAGTAAATAAGTAATGTGTTGGTGAAAGGGTAGAGAAATTGGAACCCTTGTACATAGTTGGTAGGAATGTAAAATGGTGCAGCCACTTTTGGAAAGCATTTTGTCAGTTCCTCAAAAAATTGTGAACAGGGTTACCATATGAATTCAGCAACTCCACTCCTAAGTATATACTAGAGAGAATTGATAGCATATACCCACGCAAAACTGACACACGAATGTTCACAGCAGTGTTATTCACGATAGCCAAAAAGTAGAAACAACCCAAATGCCTATCAGCTGATGAATGGATCAAAAAAAATTGTGATGTATCCATACAATGGAGTATTCTGCAATAAAAAGGAATGAATTACTGATATATACTATAATATGGGTAAACTAGGCACAAAGAGTCACATATTGTATGATGCGTTTATAATAAAATGTACAGGATAGGCAAATCTATAATCGATTAAGCAATAATCGTCTTATTTCTATTCAACAATAGAAAAAGTAGATTAGTGGTTGATGTGGGCTGGGGTTAGGTGTAGGGATAGAGGGAAGTGGGGAGTGACTGCTCGTGGATAGGGAGTTTCTTTCTAGGGTGTTAAAAACATTCTCAAATGGATCACGGTGACGGTTGCAAAAATCTGAATATTTTTAAAACTACTGAATTGTACACTGTAGAATTAAGGGTGCATTTTATGGCATGCAAATTATATCTCCACTTTTAAAAAGAAAGAAGTGAGGTTTTGGACCTAAGCAGGTGGTAGATAGCATTTCCTGAAATGGGGAGATAGAGGAGGACAAAATGCAGGTTTGAGAGGGAGGAGAATCAAGAGTTCTGTTTTGAACATAGGTCCAACAACAACACATGTGCCTACAACACATTTTTGTGGAGCTGTCTAGTGGGCAGTTGGCTTTTGCAAGAGGTCAGCTGTAGAAATTAAAATCAGAGTTAAGGGCAGCCCGGGTGGCTCAGTGGTTTAGTGCCTGCCTTCGGCCCAGGGCATGATCCTGGAGTCCTGGGATCGAGTCCCACGTCGGGCTCCCTGCAAGGAGCCTGCTTCTCCCTCTGCCTGTGTCTCTGCCTCTCTCTCTCTTTCTCTCTCTCTCTCTCATGAATAAATAAATAAAATCTTTAAAAAAAAATCAGAGTTAAAAACATGAAGCCCATCCTCTGGGCACTCCCAGTATGATTACTCAGCCTCTGTACTTTTTGAGAGTAAATGTAAAGAAACATAGGTGTGCTCATTCTTAAATAGATGACAGGCTCCTCACGAGTAGGGACCATGCTAATATACAAGCCAGTCAGTTTAATTCAACATGCATTTATGGATCCTGTTGTGAGTCATATTTAGAAGGATGGAACATGCAGTCTATTATGAGACAGACAATTAAACCAATTAAGCCAAATAAGCAAAACATTGTCTTCCAAAACCTATAGGTGGCCAATGTTGAGGTATGAGCATTTTCCACATTCAGCTTCAGACTGAACCAACCGAATCATTGCCCTTAACCTCAATGGCTCATAGAGCAGCCAGTTGACTCTGCCTGGGGCTGGCATTGGGCAGTCCTAGAGAAGCGACTTGAGTGTTACTAGGGATTCAATAGGGTAGGGAAATTTGTCAAGGATTATGCATGTTTGGTTATAGGACTTTGTCCTTGACAGGCTGCTGGCTTTCTATTGTTTTCTCAAGGAAGCACAGGACAAATTTACCAGGTAGTTTTACTTCTTTCTACAAAGCAGTCCTGCTCTCTGTAGTTGTCAGTGCAAATATTCACGAGCACATTTTAAAACCCTGTTCAAGCAGAAATAAGCCACAGAAGACTGCAGCTTGTGGGTAGATTGACATTTCCTTGTCACTCATCATCATGTACCAGAGAACACATCCCGAGGGAATAATGCAGTCATATCCTGGCTTTCTGTGCTCAAGGGAATGGCATAGATCATGAAGGGTCTGTATCTCCACTCAAGATTCAGGTCTTGCAAGAAATACCACATCTGTTTCCCTCCAAGACTGCTATGAGACATCTTATATACAACAGACTAGGTGTAATGCACGTGCACAGTTTAAAAATAACCACAAATGAAGATTAGTGTACCAACCACTCAGTTTAAGAAATATTTGGGGGTGCCTGGGTGGATCAGTTGGTTAAGCCTCTGAATCTGGATTTTGGCTCAGGTCATGATCTCAGGGTGGTGAGATGGAACCCCAAGTCAGGCTCTGTGCTGCTCATGGAGCCTGCTTATGATTCTCTCTCGCCCTCTCCCTCTGGCTCTCCCCCTCCCTCCCTCCCTCTCTCTTGCTCTCTCTCCTTCCTCCTCTGTAAAAAAATTAACTGTATCTGTTCAGGGCCTACTTTATACTGGATATGATTCTAGATATTTGGTGGATATCAATGAATGAAAAAAAAATTCTTCCTTGTGGATCTAATATTCTGGAGGGAGGAGGTCAACAATAAATACCAGAGGCATGAATAAACAAATTCTATAATTTGTGAGAAGTTGATAAATGCTCTGGAAAAAGGACAGGTGAGCAGAGCAGGGTGACTAGGAGTGTGCTTATGGAACATGGGCTTTACCGTCAAGGTCGGTTGATGGAGTAGGTTTTATAGAGAAGATGACTTGTGAGCAAAGACTTGGAAGGAGATAGGAGAACTGACCATGCAGGTCTTTACTGCACAGACTACGGGTTCTTCTGGGACTTTTTTTTTTCAAATAATTTAATCTGATGCTTTTGTTCTTTCTCCAGGATAGTGTGTGTAGCTGTAATTCATTAATTTTCACCACTATATGTCTTTCTTTAACACACATACTGTATTCATCTTCTGCTGTTGAACTTTTGGATGATGGATATCCACTTGCGCAATCTGCAAGAATTTTCTCAGGATCTAGGCTGAAACATCGGAACATCTTCACCTTGAACCAAGTGCTATGATTTGAATTATGTCCTCCCTCCACCAAAAGGTATCTGAAGCCCTCATTGGCAGGATCTGTGAGTGTGTCCTTATCTGGAGATAGGGTCTTTGCAAATGATCGAGTTGAAATGTGGTCATTAGGATGAGCCCTAATCCAATATGACTGGTTTTCTTCTTCTTCTTCTTTTTTTTTTTTTTTTAAAGATTTTATTTATTTATTCATGAGATACACACAGAAAGAGATAGAGGTAGAGACACAGGCAGAGGGAGAAGCAGGCTCCATGCAGGGAGCCTGACATGGGACTCGATCCCGGGTCTCCAGGATCAGGCCCTGGGGCTGAAGGCAGCGCTAAACCGCTGAGCCACCCAGGCTGCCCTATGACTGGTTTTCTTATAAAAAGGAGGAATTTGGTTGCAGAGACACACTAGTATAGAGGGAAGACAATGTGAAGATGTAAAGAATGCCATCGTGTAAACCAGGGAACACCTGAAGCTACCAGAAGCCAGGGGACAGACCTGGAATGCCAATGACAAGTCCCATGTTGTCAACTGTATTTGTGGCCGACTGGCTATAAATTGGGGTCCCTGTGACATGCTCTTTGGGTTTGGTAACTTGCCAGAATGGTTCCCAGAATTCAGGGAAACATTTACTTACATTTATTGGTTTATTGTAAAGGATATATAGTAGAGGATGCAGATGAAGTGCCAGATGAAGAGACACAAGGGAAGAATCCTGAGCTCATGGGTTTTCTGTCCCATAGGGTTGGGGTGCACCACCCTCCCTACTCGTGGATGTGTTCAGTGACCCAGAAGCTCTCCAAACCTCACACTTTGGGGATTTTTACGGAGGCTTCATCACATAGGCATGACTAATTATAAACTCCATTTCCAGGCCCTCTCCCCACTCTGGGGTAGAGAGGGATGACATTTCCAAGCATCTAATCATGACTTGGTCTCTCTGTGACCAGCCCCATTCAGGAGCCTCATTAAAACAAAGACTTAAAAACAAAACAAAACAAAACAAAAAACAAAAAAACCCCACAAAGACTTGCCTCATTAAAACAGAAGATGCTCTATTCACCCAGCAAATTGCAAGGGATTTAGGAGCTCAGTGTCAGGAAGTGGGGTCAGAAACCAATGCATATATATATTTATTTATTATTTCATAATGCCTCACTTAGCTTTTTTGGACATACAGAGCAGAAAAACTTTCTGGACCTATCAAAGAGTTATAATTGTTTTAATGTCCTTGTCTCTTTATTTTAATATGTATATCAATTCTGAGCCCGGCTCCCATGAGCCCTGCCCCCACAAGTCCTCAGGAGTCCAGAGAGGAGGGTGGTCTGTCTGCTGTCTCTGACTCTGTGTCTGCCCCTCTGTCCAGGGATGGTCTGTCTGTCCACGGAGGGTGGCAAGCCTGACTGGGAGGAGCTCTCTGCTATCCTTCCATTGGGCACATGCTCCATGAACCCCCTTGACTGCTGCCTTTTGGAATCCGGCCCCCCTGCAGCTGGGAGGCCCCTGCAGAGGTGGCCATGCGCATGACCTTCCCTGTAGGCAGGGAGTTGTCCCCCAGGACTGGGCCACTGCTGTAGACACAGCCAGTATTGTCACCAGGGCAGCACTTCAACAGGCTCCCAAGCAGCCCATTAGAAGAAGCCAGGGCCTCTGGCAGAGCGGAGGGGAGTGGGGATCACATTGTCCTGGACCCAGGCCGGGTCTGCACTCTATCAGGGTGTAGGGGTGAGCTCAGGTACCCTTACCCTGTGGGCGGCAGAGCCCCAGCTGCCTCTCGGCCCTCAGAGAGGAGCTTCCGCCTAGGACCTGTCTTCACAGCCCCACCTCCTGTTCTATTTTAGGAGACTCCAGTGCAAGAAATAGGAAAATGGAATAAATACATATATTTGTGTTCCAGCAGAGAAAAGAGGCAGGGTGTAGATGGCTGCAAGGAGACTTTGAGAACAGTGTCTCCTGAGAATGATCAGACTCCCTGTTAACATGGAGGGGAAACTGAGGCTCCAGCCTTCCAAAAGAGCCAAGACTCAATCCCAGACCTCTTAGGTAGTGTATTCTGTGCACCTTATTCTCTTAATAATAGGATGTAATCTGCTTTACTCCCTAGGATATAACTTAAAAATAAATGCAGCTTTTGGCTTACTTTCAAGGTGTGTGCATGGACCTGTTAACCGGCAACCTGCGGGGATTGAGGATGGCCCACAGGGAGAGCCCCAGTCCCTTCCTCATGCTTCTGCAGGAACCTTCAGCCCCTCCCTGACAGCGCAGGGCCATCGGCTCTGCTTCCTTGCCTCTCTCTGCTGAGACATCTTTGGCAGCTACTGTCCACGTGCCTGGCACACCCCGAGCCCTGACCCAGATTGTGGCTAAACCCTGAGCATGTCCACAGGGCAGCACGTTGCTACTGTCGTTCACAGCCCCTTCAGCTGGTGACAGCTGGTCAGGGAGGGCCTTGTGCCCTGAGATGACAGCAGGACTGGGTGGTTGGGTTCTGGGCTCAGCTGCACTTGCCGTGTGGCCCCAAGAAAGCTGATTCCCTCTCTGGGCTATCTAAAATGTGGCTAGGAGATCTTGACATCCCTTTGTCCTGGAATCCAGCGAGGGACAGGGATGGGTGGGTGGGGGGTTGGCAGGGAGGGGCGTGGTACGGAGATCTTTATGACAATCTCTCCTGAGGATGTCCCAGGGGTCTGGAGTTCATTTAAGCCACGTGACGTCCTTGAAAAGGCAGGCAGATTTGTTATTCCCATTTCACAGATGAGGAAGCAGACTCAAGCAAGAGAAGGGGCTTACTGATGCAGAGGAGTACCCCCCCACCCCCACCCCCCGCAAATCTGGCCTCAGACATGCTGTCCTGAGGGCATATTTCATGCAGAGACTCAGGGAATGGGAGCAGGAGGTGGGCCACCTACCCCACCCCCCTGTATTCCTGGAGGCATCTGAGTGTCCTCCTGGGGACAGCCCCCAGCCATCCACAGGCCCCCAGGGCAAAGCCCCACTCCCATATCCTCAGGTCTCTTTTCCTTCCTACCTGGCTCCCTTGCTCTCCTTCAGCAAATATTTGCTATTGCTCAGTGAGGTGCTGCCATGGTTACAGGCATCCCAGGAGCTAAGGGTGCAAGTTGGACTTTAAACCTCTTTAAAATTCAAGACCTAGAGTAAACAGCTGCTTCTTGAAAACTCAGTCCCCCTGGTGACAGTGTTCCCATCGCTGCAGGCTGCAAGCCCTGCAGGCTTTGAGCCCTTTGCTGGCTGAGGGGTTGAGAAGGGTGGAGGAGGCGCTCCAGGGTTTCACCAGGCCCCACAGCCCTGGAAGGGGGAAGAAGCACTTGAGGCCACATGGGCCTCCCCTAGAGGGACACCCAGGACTGATTTCTTCTCTGAAGAGGTGCCTCCTCTGGGCAGGAGGGACCCAACTTCCAGTGACCTCAGATGCCTGGGGCCTGGGGCTTGAGTTCTGACTGGGCACCCTGCATTCCAGCTATATGAGCCTGGTCAAGTCACAGTTCTCTGAGTCTCAGTTTCTCCATCTATACAAAAAGGGCAAGTAGCCCTCCAGGCTTTATTTTGAGGAATAAAGTCCTCAGATGAGGACATGCTTCCTGAGTAGGAGTGTTGTTGTCAGGGGACGGAAAGCCCAGAGGTCTGGTCATATGTGATGCAAACACCCAAGTTGCTCTGCCCCAACCTCCCCTCTGGGTGACTTGGGGCCGGTGACTCCATGTCTCCCAGCTGCCGTGTCCTGCCTGTAGGATGCACAGCACAGAGTTGTTCCAAGGACTGAAGGAGCTAAGATGGGTGTATCAGTTATCTGTTGCTGTATAGCAAACTACTCCAAAATCTAACATCTGAAGCCAGCAAACATCTATCATCTTACAATTTCTGTGGGTCGGTAATCCAGGAGTGGCTTACCTGGGTTGTTCTGGCTCAGGACCTTTCACAAGGCCGTGATTAAGATGCTGGCCGGGGCTGCAGTCTCTGAAGGCCGCCTGGGCTGGAGGGGCCCAGGATGGCTGTCGGCAGGCCGCAGGTCCTCCCCCATGTGGGCCTCTCCAAAGGGCTGCTCACGACAGGGCGGTAGGCTTCCCACAATGAGTGATCTGATAGCACTTGGTATCTGTGGTAACCTAATCTCAGGAAGGTGACATGCCAGCACTTGTGCTGCATTCTACAGGGCACACAGACCGACCCTGGTGTGACATGTGGCCAGGTGGGGGTCTACTCAAGGCTGTGTGTTTGGGAGGCATAGATCAGGGGGTGGGAGGGCGCCTTGGATGTTGGCTACCACCCCAGGAAAGGGCTCATCCAGTTCACCCAGTGCCAGCACAGAGTGTATGGGAGGTGATACAGTTGTCATGCAGGACCAATTCACTTTCTCTCAAAAAAAAAATTTTTTTTTAAAAAGAAGCCATAAGAAAGATATATAGCATAACACATATAACCTATGTCACATAAGAGAGCATGTTAAGGGGAAACATGGTAGATATAAAAACAAAGAACTAGACTTTCTTTCCACAGATAAGAATCACAAGGTCTGAGATAAACCATGAATTCTGTATCCAGTGACTTTGGGAATGAAGGGGAAATAAAGACATTGTTTGATGCAGGAAGACTAAGAGAATTTGACATTAGCAGACCTACCAATAAAGACTACCTGAAGAAATTCTTCAAGCAGGAAAGATATAATATGAGGAAGAATCTTAGAGCCTCCAGAAGAAGGAGCTCTGGAAAGAACAGACATGCGTGTGACATCCAGTAGACCAACTGTGCCTCTTCTCGTGCGTTTTTAAATCATATTTGATGACTCAGACAAAACTGTAATACCATTCAATATTCAAGGTATTGAAATCTAAAAGCAGGGAAGGTAAAGGGACTGAAATGGAAGTAAGGTCTTCACATTTCACTCCAAGTGGCAAGCTAAAGATACCAGGGGGTTATCATAAATTACACATGTATATCATTTTTTTAAAGATTATTTATTTAAGGGAGAGAGTGTGTGTTGCATGAGTGGGGGAGGCAGAATGAGAGGGAGAGAGAATCCCAAGCAGACTCCCCACTGAGTGTGGAACCCAATGAGGGGCTCAATCTCACAACCTGAGCTCATGAAACCAAGAATCAGATGCCTAACGACTGAGCCACCCAGGAGCCCCAAATTATACATGTATATTATAACACCAGAGCAACCACCACAAAAGCTGTACACAGACACTCAACAGCACTGTGAGTAAATCAAGATGGAATATTACACAGCTCTTCAAAATAATCTGATGTATCTGTATGCACATAGACATGGAAAAGACACGTGATAGTAAAGTAAAACAAATTTCGCAGAAACATATATAATCTCTTTTGTATAAAAGTCATGTCTGTGTGTATGTGTTAGCTTAGGTCCTCTAAGACACACCAGCATGAGATTAGATGGGATCCATGTGCAAGGAATGTATTGGTGACATGTCTGTGAGGGAGGACCGGAGTGCTAGCTGATGCCAAGGAGAAGAAGGAGGGAGGAAGAGAGATTAGGTAAGGCAGGGGGTTGCATAGTGTCCCCCAAAAAGATACAGCTAAGTCCTAACCCTTGGTACCTGTGAATATAACCTTATTTGGAAGTTGGGTCTTTGCAGATGTAATGAAGTTAAGGGCCTGGAGAGATCATCCTGGACTAAGGATGGGCCATAAATCCAATGACTGGTGTCCCACTAAGAAGAGGGAGAGTGAGATTTGAGACACAAGGGGATGGCCACGAGAACACAGAGGAAGAGTTTGGTGTTATGCAGCCACCAGAAGCTAGGACGCAGCCATGGGACAGATTCCCCCTGGAGGTCTCCAGAGGGGACACCCTGTCCACACCTTACTAGGACAGAGCAAATCTCTGCGGTCTTGAGGCACCCAGTTGGTGGCACTTTGTCACTGCAGCCCAAGGAAACTAGTATAGGTGAGGGAAGTCTCAGATGAGCAAAGTTTTCCCAAAGCAGATGGCATGTCTGGAAGCCAGAGAGTAGGCAAGTGGAGTCCAGATCTGGCTCCCAGAAGATTACTGTTGATGTCATAGAAGCTTTCTAGTATGACAACAATCAGTATGACCCAATTGTGTCCTCCACCAAGTTCATGTGTTCAGACCCTAACCCACAGTGTGGCCATATTTGCAGATAGAGACTTTAGGAGGTAATTAAGGTTCAATGAGGTCTTAAGGAAGGGGCCCTCATCTGATAAGGTTGGTGTCTTATAAGAGGAGGAAGAGACACCAGTGCTCTCTCTCTCTCTCTCTCTGCCAGATGAGATAGAAGAAAGCAGGTGTCTGCACAGCAAGAAAAGAGGCCTCAGAACAAAACCTACTTGACTGGCACCTGTATGTTGGACTTCTTGTCTCCAGAGCCATGAGAAAGAAATGTCTGCTGTGCAAACCACCCAGTTAATGGTAGTTTGTTGTGGCAGCCCAAGCTGAATAAGATGGTGATGACTTCGGCTAACACTTGGGACATGTACAAGGTGCCAGGCACTGGTTAGATGCTGAGGATGTAGAGGAAATGAAATAAAGAGAAATTCCTGCTATCATGGGGGTGTATTCTAGTAAATAGACATAGCAATATATATACAGAATCTATAGGGTATCTATCTATTGATCGATCATCTATCAGTAATATATACAGTAAAATAAATGTGGTAACTGTATTCGTCAGGGTTCTCCAGAGAAGCAGAAGCTTCAGGATATATGGGCAGAAGGAAAGCAGGTGCATTGACCCTGAAAGGAGACATTCTCAAAGTAACACAGGGTAGGCAGGACCCATGTGGCAGGATGAGAGTGGTGAGACACGGTCTCTGGGGCTGCAGCTTCTGGGGCCTCGTCACTCTGGCAAGGACTTTGGATTTCATTCTAGTATCATAAAAAGCCACTGGAGTATCCAGACAACAACACTGTCCAGCTTAGGTTGTAACAGAAGCACTCCGGCTGCTGCAGGGACAGGCTCTAGGGCCCCAGGGAGAAGGCAAGGAGAATTGGGAGCCTGTCAAACAATTTTGGACAGAAATGGTGGTGGCCAAGTCCAGGGTGGTGGCAGTGGAGTTGATGAGTAGGGCTTAGCTTCCAGACTGACTCGGAAGGTCGAGCCACTGGGGTTTCCCTGCAGGTTGGCGGTGGCTGCATGAGGATGGGCCATGAGGATGACACGGGTTTGGGCCAGAGCTGGGGCCTGGTGATGCTATGTGTCGACACAGAGAACAGGGGCAGTGGGTTAGGGATGTGGCACAGCCGGTGTGGGCACTGGAACTGTGGAGGTGTTTCTAGGCACCTGGTGGGGGTGTGCATCTGAGTCCAGAGGTCAAGAGTCAGGTTGGGGATAGGAACGTGGGAGCTGAGACACAGAGGTTGAAACGAAACCACAGACCACCTAGGTGGTAGAGGGGACACTGGGTCCTGAACACCCCGGGTTAGAGGCCAGGAGGGTGGAGGAACCGAGTGGGAACAGCTGGAGACAGGAGGGAAATGCACAGAGTAGCATCCAACACACCTCAGGAGGGAGGGAGGCAGGTATGCTAGGTTGAATGTTGTCCCCCCCACCAAATTTGTGTCCACATGCACCCTCAGGATGTGACCTTGGCTGTAGGGTCTTTGCAGGTGTATTAAGTTAAGATGAAGTCATCCTAGATTTGGGTGGGCCCCACATTCAGTAACCCGTGTCCTTATAGGAAGAGGAAAGGACACAGACAAAGGAAGAGGTGATGTGGCCACGGAAGCAGAGGTCGCAGGGCTGCAACTATGAGCCAGGGAATGCTGAGCACTTCCGGGAGCCACCATAAGTTGGCAGAGGGGAGGAAGGGCTCTCTCCTGGAGCCTGCAAAGGGAGTGTGGCTCTGAGGGTACCTTGATTTTGGACTTCTGGCCTCCAGAATTGGGAAAGGATAAATTTCTGTTGTTGGAAGCCACCCAGTTTTGTGGTGCTTTGCCCCAGGGAACTAATACAGATGGATACCCAGAGTCCCTCTGTCCCCAACTCATCCCCCAGGGGACATCCAGAAGGTTGGCACCTTGCCCCACTCTGCCTTGTCCCCTCTGTTCCCCTCCTTCCCTGACCTACCATAGCTGAGACATCGAGTGACTCTCCATGGGGAGCCTTGAGATGTGACCTCTGTGTCCAAGGGGCCAGGGTTGAGTCCTGCTCTGCCACTTTTTTAGCAAGCCCCTTCCCTACCCAGAGCCTAGTTTCCTTACCTAACAAACGGGAGCAACAGCATCATGGAGGCATGCATGCCTAATTCACACCCAGAGGGCCTGGATGGCCTGGCACAAAGTAGGCTCTTTTAGTAAATAGCTTCTACTCCCCTCAATGACACCCTAGGTGGGGATGTGATCTGTGGAATTCACCATGGAGAAAGATCCCGATCCCTTACCCCACAGGATGGAGTAGATAGAAAGAAGGAATGGCAGGAAGGCTGTCAGTGGGTCTTGCTGTAAAAGAGAACTTCTCCTGGACCAGCTTTGGGAGTGGCAGGCCTATGGGCTGCATTCCGGCTTTTGGCATCTGGGGACACAACACACCACACTAGGATTGACAGTTAAATACAGGGCGCCTAGTAAAATTAGAATTTCAGATAGATCACAAACAATTTTGTAGCAGAAGTATATCCCATGCAATATTTGGGATATACTTATACTCAAAGTTATTTTGTTGTTGTTTATCTGAAATTCAGCATTAATGGAACATTTTGTGTTTTTATTTGCTAAGTCTTGCAAACTTTGATTTGCTAAAGCATGTCTCCCCTCACCTAGGGTTTATGGCCAGGCCTTATGAGAAGGCCCTCCAACCACCTCTTGACTAGAGAAACAGAGTCACCCCCTCACCCACCTTGACACCTCTCTCCACTCCCACAGTTTGGTTCCTTGTCTGTCATGTGCAGAACCCTCTTTCCTATTACACTTACGTCCCCAAATATGAGGAATCGATAACAATTTTAGGGAGAAAATACAGTTGTCATGGAAAAAAAAATTGGAGTGAATTCAGAGTTCATTAGGCAAGTTAATCAAACTGTCCAGCCGTGCCTTGCTGCTTCTTGGAGCCATCTGGCCCTCCTGAATCAATGCAGGCCCGGTGGGAGGTGTTCTGTAGTGGAGGAGGAGCACAGAGATGCCAGCGGGTAACAGGGCGGGAGGCCCTGCCAGAGAGGCTGGGCATCCCACGCAGGGCAAGGCGACTTCAGTCAGGACCTCCCACCAACCCCCATTCTCTTTTTTCTCTTGAGCTGCATGCACACAAGAGGAGCAGAGGGCTGCCATCGGCGGAACAGCATCTGCTCTCCCATCCATGTTTCTTGGGCTCCCGCCACGATAGCCACCCTTCCAGGCAGCGAGCCAGGCAGACCAGGTTCCTGTCCTCATGCGGCTGATATTCCAGGCCAGGAGAGGTAGTCAGCATGGGAACAAGGGCTTGCAGAATCACCACCTTCCAGAGCTGCAGGGCTGCTATGCCCCCCACCACATTCCCTGGCAGGCCCAACCCACCCCCATTCAGAGGGGTGAGTGATCCATTGTCTTGGTGGGTGCCAGCACCAGGCAAATCCATCATTTGCTTTGCTCTCATGTCAGACCCCAGGGTTAGGAAGCAGGCTCAATTGTCCCCCAGAGCTCACCTGCTCTGGATTCGCAGGAATTCACTCCCACCCCCTTCTCCCTGCAGAGAGTACTGTCTGGACCATGGTGCCAAATGGTCACCCAGAAGTGAAAGCTCCTTGGTCACCCTCCTGGGTTCTCTTATCTGTACGTGTCTTTAGTTTCCATTCCCCAGAAGCGGCCTTGGAAGAAGAACCCTGGTGAGGGTGGGGGTGACAGAGGAAGCGCTCCAGGAAGCAGGGATTAAGGAACCAGGAGAGCAAAGCAGAGGAGACAGGGAATCAGAGAAGGATGCGTTAATAAGCAGGTTCCTTGGGAACCAGTTCCATGGGAACTGGGACTCATGGTTGTCCCACCAAGAGATGATTTCCTCAGGCTATTTATACACCTTGTCCCATTCTTCCAAGGCCGATGCTAATTCCAGAAGTGTCAAGTCCCTGGACTGCCTGGGCTTCCCTGCCCATAGGCTGAGCTCCCTCCCAGGCACCAGAGGGGAAGTCGCCAGTGTGTCCAGAGGCTGCCCATAGGTGCAGGTGAACCCTGAGTCATCCTCCCAAAGTGAAATTTTGGTCCCATTCAATGCCAATTCCTCTTCCCCCTCCTCCAGCCCCTGGCAACTCCCATTCTACTTTCTATCTGAATTTGATGACTCTAGGGCCCTCGTAGAAGGCGAACCATACAGTATTTGCATTTTTGTGACCGGCTTATTTCACTTAACATAACGTCTTCAAGGTTCATCCACGTTGTAGCTGGTGTCAGAATTTTCTTCCTTGGTAAGACTGCGTAATATTCCACCATATATATACACCACAATTTGTTTATCCGTTCATCTGTCTAAGGACACCTGAGTCGCATCCACATTTTGGCTATTATGAATGATGCTGCGATGAACATGGGTGTACTCATCAGGGATTTTTAAAAGAAGCTTTTGAATGAAGGGTCTAGTTTACAGAGTTAGAGGCAAGACTGAAGAACCAACAAAAATGATGATACACCCAGAGACTCCTAAGAGTGGAAAGTCATTACCACCTCCAGGCCTGATGGACAAGGCCAGGGAAAGGTGTTAGCAGAGTCCTGGGAGTGTTTGGGGATGCCCAGCAGGAACAATAGCGTCTAGAACCACAGCAAGGCAGAGAGGGAGCAGGACCACAGGGGATGGGGCAGTCATATCCTGACATCCTTCCTCCAGCTCTCCGATCTGCTGAGGCCTTCCGATGGAGTGTACTGAGTGTAGGGTCAGCTACTGCCATTAGCAGGCTGGTAACAAACGACCCTGGTATTCAGTGGCTTCAAACAACAATCATGTGTTCTCATGTCCATGGATATTCAGATCAACTGGGAAAGCTCTGCTCCACGTATCTTATATTTCATTCTGTGGCCCAGGCTGGAGGGGCCCCAGCTGCCCAGGATGGGTCCTTATCATGGCTGTGCAGACACACAAGGAGGCAGGTCCAACTGTGCCAGCACATCCAAGCCTGTGTTCCTCATGTCCATTAGCTTCCCATTGGCAAGTCAGTGAGTGGAGAAGATCGCTGTGCATGCTACCAAGCCATGGCAAGTGTATGGAGGTACATTTCTGCTGCTGGGGAGTGAAGAATTGTGACCGAAAATCCAACTGCTAGGAAGGAGAGGCATGGTCTTCAGAGTCAGGCTCCGGATGCCTAAGGAGGGGTGGAGAGTGGATGAGCGAGCAAACAGAGAATAGCCAGTGGGCCCCAGCCCTCCGCAGCCTCACCCCACCTCCTCTCCAGGAGGTGAGTCTGCACGATCCCTGCTCCCAGCCACCAGCACAGGCGTCCCACAGAGGGACTCGGCATGTGATGCTTTCAGCCGCCCTGGTCAGAGGCCAGGAAGGGTTAACTGGGGGAAGTGCACCGGATCATAGAGAGAGACTTTTTCAAAGACTTGATAAATAAATCACCATTCATGTTTAATTCAAAGGCCCCACTGCCTACAGAGAACACAGGGAAGAAGCGATCTTTCAATTAAAACAGCTCTGAGGGGCTTCTCCTGCTCTCCTGGGGCTTTGTGGCCTCCCCCCTGGCTGGAGGCCTGGGAAGAGAAGGCCAGCGTGATCCTGCAGCGCTCCCAGAACAGCTTAGAATAGAATGCAAACCCCTCATCCAGGCCACCCAGGGCCCCAGCCTTGGCTCACCAGCCATCCTCCTCCCTGATCTCACCATTCCAAATCCCTCTTCTCTTCTCCATAGCTCTTGCCCTTATGTGAAGGTTTTATAAGCTTTGCTTGTTTCTTTAATGTCTATCTCCCCAGCTAGCAGGTCATCTCCGTGACAGCAGAAACTGGGTTCATATCTCTCTCTGCAGAATTGCTAGCATCCAGGACAGTGCTCAGCACACAGTAGGTGCTCAATAGTTGTTTGTCTATGTTTGCACCTTTCCTCTTTGAGGCTAAACACCCCCAGATCCTCCAGTTTAGAGTACAGGGCATGAGGCAGAGCATCTGCTTGGGTCCCTGCATTTCTCAGATGCTAGGTTTCTGAGGAACAGCAAGAGGGCCAGAAGAACAGAGGGACTCCCATTTATAGGAGCCTGCAACAGGCCAACACCATGCCGAACACTTTGCATGGATGGACTGGCTTGTTTTCACCAGAGCCCATTTGACAGATGAACAAACCAAGGCACATTGAGATAAAGTCACTTTTGTCAGGTGGCACCATTAAGTATGGTGGAGGTGGGACTTGAACCTAGGCTGCCAGGGCTTCTAGAGTTGGCACCCTGAGTCACCCTTCTAGAAGGTGAGAGCTTTTTATAACCACCAGGTGCTGTGAAGGATGAGTTACCACACACCTCAGGGAACCCCAGGTGGCAAAAGTCAGACTCAGTGACGAAAGAAAGACCAAGTATTCTTGTAGGCTGAGATCAAAATAAGCTCTCAATCAATATCTTGGACTTAAAACCTATTCTTTCACATTGGTCAAAAATATATCCTGTTCCCAAAATAGCACTCTCTTTTAGGAGTCGGTCTAGGTGCCAGCATTCAGCACACTTTGAGTGATTTATCTCAGTAATATCATGCAATTGATAGTTTCAATCTCTACTTTGTAAGAAAACCGAGTCCCCAAAAGACTGAGTAACCCAGTCACCCTGCGAGGGAGTGTTGGAGTTCTGACCCCAGAATCACATTCTCTCTACAGAAATCCCACAGCGATCGTGCCGTTCATTGCAATCATCATACGAACCTTGAATGAACACTTTACTATGTGCTGGACCGTGTGTTCAGCAATTAGAGTTATTAACTCCTTTGATCTCAATTGCAATCCCAGGAGGCAAATACGACCTTTCTCCCCCATTTTAAAGATGAGGAGATTAAGGTCCAAATGGTTAAGGAAGTGTTTTAAAATGCAGATGGTTGAAGATGTGTTTTAAAATTTTCCATGGGCAGCCCGGGTGACTCAGCACCGCCTTCAGCCCAGGGCATGATCCTGGAGACCTGGGATGGAGTCCCACATCGGGCTCCTCACAGGGAGCCTGCTTCTCCCTCTGCCTGTGTCTCTGCCTGTGTCTCTGCCTCTCTCTCTCTCTCTCTGTCTCTCATGAATAAATAAATAAAATCTTTAAAAATAAATAAATAAATAAATAAAATAAAATAAAATAAAATAAAATAAAATAAAATAAAATAAAATAAAATAAAAATTTCCTTCAGGAGGATCCTGGGTGGCTCACTGACTGAGTGTCTGCGTTTGGCTCAGGTTGTGATCCCAGCGTCCTGAGATTGAGTCCCACATCTAGCTCCCCACAGGGAGCCTGCTTCTCCCTCTGCCTATGTCTCTGCCTCTCTCTCTGTGTCTCTCATGAATAAATAAATAAAATCTTAAAAAAAAAAAAAAACCTTACTGTTCAGGTGTGGTGAGGCCAGCAGATAAGGACAAATTGCCATTGAAGAGATAGCTTGGTACTCATACTTCCCAAGAGGCAGGGGCACACCACACCATGCTGGTTACCCAGGGAAATACCAGCATGTCAGGAGGCAGAGGGAGTCAGGGGAAAATATGGGCAAGAGACTTTACTGTGATTTCTAGGGGGAGGCAGGCTTAGGACTGGCTAGTTTGGATAACTGCAGAGGGTTCCGAAGTGTAGGGACTGTCTCTAGTTGTCTGGCAATTAGGGCAGAGGGGGGTAGAGGCCCAAAGGGTGAGAGCCTGATAGAGGAGGGGGTTGAAGGTATGAGCTCTGGATTGGCTGGTCAGCATATAAAAGACACACTTGCAAGGTCTCCAGGATTTGGCTAGCCCTGGGACTAGGGTGGTCTCTCCGGGGTCAGCAGGCTCCAGAGGTCAAAACGTCAGGAACACAGAGCAGGACTGGAAATCTAGGGCAGCTCGTTTCAGAGCCCCCTGCTCTCAGCCACTCTCCAGTGAGGTTTCCTCTCTGTGGCAAATACCTGCGAATACAGCATGGGAAGAACTCCGAAGTTACAACACTGGCATCTGGACAGAGATGAGCCCCCGGGCAGAGGCTGCAGGTGGGAATGGGCAGGAGCCAGGAAAGCTGTTTGGAGCTTTTTTTTAAAAAAAAGATTTTATTTATTTATTCATGAGAGACACACAGAGAGAGGCAGAGACATAGGCAGAGGGAGAAGCAGGCTCCATACCGGAAGCCGGATGTGGGACTTGATCCCAGGACCCCGAGATCATACCCTGGGCCAAAGGCAGATGCTCAACCACTGAGCCACCCACGTGTCCCTATTTGCGGCTTTCTTCAGCAAAACCAAGAATCCCCGAGAGGGTGGTTATGAACTGGCATCCCTGTTGATCCTATCATCATTCCCATTTGGGAAAAAAACATCAACACCTGACAGAAATTTGAATCCCACCCCATCACAAAGAGCCCAGATTGGATCCAACAGTCCCCAGTGTGGGGATCGACCATGTCCTGATTTTGTTCTGATGCAGGAGTGCCGCTACCCTGCTTCCAGATTACTTGGATAATACGCCTTATTTGGGATAGGCAGCTGGAAAGGGAGGCACAGCTTAGATGAAAATAGCAACATCTGTTGGAACCTCCCAGGAGAAAAATTCTCCTTTTGTTGTATATTAAGCCATTAAAACACAAAAAAGAAAAAGGGACATTAATTTCCCCACCATATGCAGACAATATTTTAATGCAAGTTACCAAGGGAAGTGCTGCCTGCCTTTGGCTGACAGTCTGTGGGTGGAGTGTCAGGGAAGGGGGGAAGGGGGTGACCCTCCACAGGAGTCATTTGTCCTCTGCAAGGAAGGTCCAAGGGGCCTGTATTGGCTCTGCTCAATCCCATATTCTGAGTTTCATTTCTTTTCTTTTTTTAAAAGATTTTATTTATTTAATCATGAGAGACACGGAGAAAGGTAGAGACATAGGCAGAGGGAAAAGCAGAGTCCCTGTAGGGAGCCTGATGTAGGACTCGATCCCAGGACCCTGGGATCATGACCTGAGCCAAAGGCAAACGCTCAACCACTGAGCCACCCAGGTGCCCCATATTCTGAGTTTCTTTCTGCTTCCCGGGCCTGAGCTTGGCTTAGGGCCCCAGAGACCACACTGGGGTCTCGGGCTCTGGCTTACATCCTTGTCCCAGATCATTTTAGAAGCCACAGTCATTCCCTCTGGGCCTGGGATCCCAGCCTCCTGGGTCACTGAGGTAGGGATTCCCCTCCTAGCTGTCTAGCCAGATGCCAGCCAACACCTGCTGGACCTCCATGAGTCGTCTGCTAGAAGGAGGTTAAGTTTGGGGTCCTGCACACCTGTGTTAGAAAGCCTGCTTCAGCCACTTAAATGGCTGTGTGACTTTGATTGGGACTTTGGCATCTCAGAGCCTCCATGTCCTTGTTTGTGAAATGGAGGCCAATGGGTAATACCTGGCGTCATGGGGTCTAGAGCCAGTGCTGGCATCTGTACGTAACGGGCACTTCCATTGCTGGGGAGCCTGGTGGAGGGCTCACCTATTTCCTCCCCTTCTGATGGATAATCGATGATGCTCTTTCTTCCTGTGTCATGGTGCTCACCTGGGGTCACTGCGAGCAGAGTATGCAGCAGCATCGTCCGTGTTGGCTCATGAAGTGTTACCTTGTCATGTGACCCCCATTGCAGGGGCTTTTTGCCCCACTGCTTCTGATACCTGGCACTGTGCACAGCGATGCTGCTGCACACCCAGGTGGGCCACTGCCTGTTTCTGTATCGAGGGAGCAAATTACCCATAGGCTCTTGCCTTGTCTTCTGCCTTCCCCGACCTCCTGGTGCAGACAGAGCATCTTTCCCGCTCCGTCTCCTTCAGCACGGGGGCCCATCTCTGCCCTGAGCTGGATGTCTGCCTGTTGGCTTTGGATGCCCAGAACAGCTTCCCCGGGCAGTGCTTGGCAAAGTCTGTTTGCATCCTGTGCATTAGCACCCACACAGCCACTGCCTTTTGTGCACCTGGGATGGCCCTCAGGAATGGACCAGAACCAGCATGCTGGGCCAGGGTATGGGAGAGAACGTGGTATGACCGCAGTCTCGCCAGAGTGGGAGAGGGTCAGTGATGGTGGCAGCCCGCCAGGGTGCAAACGGAGATGGGCACGAGACTCCCAGCTCTCACCTGTGGGGATCAGCTTCTCTGCAGAGACCTCAGAATCTTTTTTTTTTTTAAAGATTTATTTATTTATTTATTCATGATAGAGAGACAGAGAGAGGCAGAGACACAGGCAGAGGGAGAAGCAGGCTCCATGCCGGGAGCCCGACGCGGGACTCGATCCCGGGACTCCAGGATCAAAGGCAGGCATTAAACCGCTGAGCCACCCAGGGATCCCCCGAGACCTCAAAATCTTTGACCCCAGTAATGACATGGTTGACCCACTGAGGAAATGGAAATATCTGCCCCTAAAATTCTCTGGACACTCTGGTGGTGTTTTGTGGGTCAGAATCCCTGGCTTTTGACAAATTGAAGTTCACTCTGATGCTGTTTTCCAGGACCCAGCCCAAAGCCCCCTTGATGGGCAGCCTCAAAAGTGTGTGACACCATGGGCTTTGGAGACCGGATGTCAATTATTTTTGTTTGCTCATAAGAAACTACAAACCCAATAAATGGTATATGAAATAAGTAAGAAATATTTTTGCTTCATGAAACAAGTGATCCTGGGGAAGGCAATCCACTGATGTCACCAGAAACCCAGATTATTTCTACCCTCCTACTCTGCCGTCCTTGGCATGGGGATTCGACCTCATGGCTACAAGGTGGCTGCTGTGCCTCTAGGTATCATACCTGAACTCTAGACAGAAGAAAGGGCAAAATGCCAATGGATGAATTTGCCCCAAGGGCTTCTGCCTGGTTCCTTTTTGCTTACATGTTGATGGCCAAAACCTGGTCACTTGGCCACTTCCAGCTGCAAGGAAGTCTGACAAGATGAGTATTTTAGCTTTCCACTCTCTTTAGAGGAGGGAAAGCAGGCTGTGAATGGCTTTGGGCATCCGTTCCCTTCTGGCTGCCAGAGACAGGCAGATCCAGCAACATCACTTAGAATGACCTTGCACAAAGTATTTATTTGAACTTTTGTTTATTCATTTGGAAAATGAGGACACTAACAGTACCTCCCTCCCAGCGTTGCCATGCCTGGAATACAGTAAGTGTTTAATACATGGTAAATATTATTATAATTATTATAATGGGAAAACAATATTTATGTAAAAGGCAAGCAGCAGGCCCAGTTAATATATTTCTGGAAAATTACTGAACTATCCCAAATTACACAGAAATATATTCCAAAAATCCCTGTAGAGGTAGCTCAGAGATCTATTTGAAGAGGCCTGAGGGGTGAGGGGGGAACCACTAACCTGCTTTCCTGCACAGCCTGTAGGGGAACAGAGCAGGGAGGAAACGGAGGGCGAGTGTGGCCAGCAGGCTCCCAGGGCCATGGCTCCGAGCCTGCCAGGCCCCCGTGGGACTCGGAAGCGGACTACAAGATGGGCAGAGTGACAGATCTGGAGTAACACAGCTGGTGCCCGGCCCACCCAATCCCCCCTGTAGAGCTGGGACCCCCCCCAGCCCCACCCCCACTGACTGTGATGCATTTTTTTGCTCTGAACAAACAGATGAAAGATGAAAGAAAGCTGGGGGTGGATGGTCCTGCCAGTGGGAATATTTCTGAGCAGGAAGTAGCAGTTGAGCTGATTGCCCTTTGGAGCTGCAGGCTGCAGCTCGGGCTGCCCGGGCCCCTGAGGTCCCGTGAGGATGAGAACCGAGGAGTGAGAGGAGCAGGCCAGCAGAACCCCCACCTAGGAGAGCTCTGGCCTTTGCTCGTCTGGTCCAGAGAGCCCCCGCCAGGGTTCAAGAGTGGGAGAGTGGACGGGACCCACTGTTGGGCCACCTAAGACCACTCCGGTTGGGGCTTGTCTCCTAGGAGCCCGGGCAACCCCGGGCCCCGAGGAAGTGATGTGGATGTGTCCCTGGGGTCATGTAGAGGCAGCAGCCACAGCCCACAAAGGCCGAGGGGGTATCGTGGTATCTGGGACATGCGAGGTGCTCCAGAAATCCAGGTTGGGGTGGGAGATGCCAGGCACCGCTCCAGGAGACGCATGCAGCCACTCTTGGGTTGGCTGGACGCCTGGCCTGACGCATTGTGATGAGTGGCCTCCGTCCTGGCACCTCCTGGCTGGCCCACCTTGTCCAGTGCTCCTTTACAGCTTCGGAAGGCCTGGGAGGAGCTAGACAGGACATCGTCACTGGTGAGGTCATCCATGCATATTGAGCGTACATTACACACCATCTGTGTGCTCAGCCCGGGGCCAGACAAGGTCACTGCCCAGCGTTGGAGGCTGCCAAGTGTCTGTAATCAGCTCTTGATTTTCATTTAAAATCTGCTGGTTTTCACCTCCAGCACATTCTTCTTAGAGATGACTCGTGGAGTTAGTCACTCAGAGAGACACAAAGGAAAAATTAAATTAGGAGTACTCGTGTCCTAATGACAAATCCAGACACCAAGCTGCTGGTTCTCCTGGGGAATCAGCTTCACCACCTGGGGTTGGATGGATTTGGGAAAGAAGTCAGAGGCTGTTGCCTGACATGTGTCCCCCTTCTGGGGCCTGTGGGATAAGCTGGGATGGGGAGTAGCTGTCCATTAGCCCATCCCACTGGGCTAGGGGGCTCCCCCTGGCAGCCCCCACCCACCCCCAGATTTGATTCATTTATTTGATCTTCTCATTAACCTCCAATGTCATTCCTGCCTCAGGGCCTTTGCATTTGCTTTGCCCTCAGCCAGGGAACAGGTTCTACCCAGATCTTCACCAGGCCTTTTCTCAGGCTTCAGCTTTTGGCACAGATGTCACAGTGTCCCAACGAGAGTGGTCACTCCATCTCCTCCTGTTTTCTTCCTTACCAGCATTTACCTTGAAATGTCTCCTTCTTAGCTGCTTACTTGTTTGCTGTCCTTCTCCCTTCCCTTGGGGGCAGGTGCCATGACCTCAGTACCTAGAAAGGAACGCCACACAGAGCGGGGCTCAGTAAACATTATGGAGCAAATGAAAGAAACCCATTTGGCAGATGGCGTAACAGAGGCCCAGAGGCTAATGGAGTTGCCAAAGTCCACAAGATGGGTCAGCGCCGGGATTCAAAACCAGGTCTTGGGTCTCCATGTCTTATGCTCCTTCCATCTAGACCCACTCTCTTGTGGAAACTCCAGGTTTCTTCTTGTTTCTGTCACAACTTACCCCTCCTGGATCCTACTCCCTTGAGCTCAGCAGTGACCTTGAGACCAAGCATCCCACCTTCCTGGGAGGCATTTGGTGCATTGACTGGGCCCAGGGGTTGGGCGGCTGGCTGTCGAATGCAGCTCCACCACTTACAGCTACTAGACCTTTTACATAAGTCATGTACCATCTTGTGCCTCAGTTTCCCCTTCTGTACATTGGGATTGGTTGTCATATTGCCTATTTTAGAGTTTGCATAAAAGGTAAATGAAATCATACACATAAAGCCTCAGAACTGAGCCCTACACAGAGGAGCAACAAACAAGCATCGCCATCCTGACAATGACCTCCCAGCCACCTTGTCGGGAAGGCCACGTGGTGTCTCCCACCAACTCCCCGCCCCTCCCACGCCACTGTTCCCCTCAGCTGCAGCACCTGGCACGGTCCCTGAAGTCAACCAGTGTCATGAATCACGTTCTTCTGCCTTCTTGCCTTGGAAAATCCCTCTCCACAGCTCTGTCCTCTGAGAAGCCTTCCTGGATTCCTGCGGAAAGACACCTACCTGTTCCCTTTGAGTCCCAGCACCGAGTAACACTGAAGTGAAACCACAGGCGGGCCAAGTGGCAGGAAATCAACTCACAAGCCCTGAACCATTTTAGGAGCAAATCCTCCGGCCCGAGGGGAGACTTGCTCACCTGCAAGCTCCTGAGATCTTAAGCCCGAACTGCCCTGCTGCATTGCTCCCATGTTCCTGAACCACAGAAAGCAAGATCGTTAGTGCTCTCATTGTAAGGTAAGTGTTGGGATGAATTTTTAATGTGGCAGTAGACAACTAACTAGCACCTAAAAACCCCATCAGATAGCACTGAGCTTTGATCCATCAGAGGTGAGGCTCTGTGAGGTGGGGCTTATGCTGGGTCTTGGGGTCTCCCCACGGGATTAATTCCCAAATCTCCATACTCTCCCCCTCTATATTTGCCCCTCCCAAATAAATCACTTGTCCTCAATTTCTTGTCTCTGAGTCGCCTTCTAGAAGTCCCAACCCAAGATACAGGGAATGTCAAAGGCTCTACCGTGTGATTTTGCCTCCCCTTGGAGCATCACTGCTCTGAAGGGAGCCTGGGTATGGCCCCTACACAGGGGATGATGTCTGGACATAGCTCATCCAGTCCCAGGGACCTACTTCTTCTATGGGTCTCACACCTCCCGGGAAACTCACCTCCTCTGTCCTGAGTGGAAAAATGCCTCCTGGATCCAAGCTGGTGTCAGCACTCAAGGCCCAGGTATCCCAAGGGCATTCCAGACCCTTCCTCCCCTCTCCTGCAACCCAGCATGCTGCCGAGAGTTCCCACCAGGGCTTCTCCAGTCTGCCCTCCACCCGCACTCTGCAGCTGGCACAAATACAGTCTCCCCACAGTGGATTGGTTTTCAAATGTATGGAGATGCTGTGATAAATAACTTTCAAATTGTTTTTTCAAATGCGCCTGATTTAATTCACATCACTGTTTGTCCTCTACTGGTGTCTCCATCGCATGCACTCAGAGCACCACCGCCATCCTCTGCTGGGTGGATTTCTCTGACATTACAAAGGGGTCCTCCCACTGAATAAGAATGGGACCCCCTAGTGCTACACAGGCCATGTTAACCTACGGTAGTGATGTGGGGACAGCCGTGGGCAGTGCTGGGTCAGGACAGAAATTGAGAGGTGGGGCAGGCTACCTCACAGATGATGTCCAGGTTTTCTAGAACAGCTGAGACTCCAAATGGGGCTCTTGCTGTCAGATGCAGTGCCTGACTTTTATCCTAAAGCTGAGGTCACTGAAGCCTTGGTGGTAATTGCATTGTGTCAGGACACCACCCCCCTGGCCCTCTCCTGCCCCCCCACCAGTTATTGACTTTTCTGCTCTTGATTTGGGGAGCTACAGCATCTGACACCCCCCATAGGTCTGCCATTGACAGTGATGCAGGTTATAGACATGTGGTCCTGAAAGACTCTGTGCACAGGGACGGTCTCTTCCTGTCTTCCTGCTATTTTGATGCTTGTTACTCGCTTGTCTGTGGCTCCCCCAACCCAACCTTGAACTCCGAGAACTGAGACCTTATCACCTCCGTACCAAGTGCCCAGCTGAGCCCAAGCCATCAACACTGCCACCAGAACCCTTGGGTGAGCCCCACCTGTGACCTAAATTCTCCAGGAGCTACATTAAAACAGCAAATGCAACAGAGGAGATACATTTGAATACTAAATTTTATTTAATCTAAAATACCCCAAATGTTTATCATTCCAACATATGATCAATATAAGATTTATTAATGAAATGTTTTACACTTACTGCATATCTTAACTTAGACCCCTAAATTTTCATCAGAAATACCCGATCTGTATTTAGACTTCCTACTGCAAGTTTGCAGTTGAAAAAGCAGATTCAAATGTCCAAGTTGTTCCAAACATCCTTGAGAGTTTTCCAAGAACTGTGTCAAGCAACTACTTTAAAATTTAAATGAATGGAAAACAAATGAAAATTTTAAGCGAAACGTTCAGCTCCTTGGTCACAGTAGCACATTTCAAGTGCTCAGTAACCGCAAGAGACCGCTGGCCATCGTACTGGGCAGCGCAGATAGAGAACATTCCACTGGGCAGAGACTTTCGTTGAATGGAACAGATCCCAGCCTCGTGTTTTCTTTGGGCAGAGGCATTTATTAACAGTGAATTAACAGGACCCATCTGGATGCTGCCTTGCTCCCTTCACTCACCTTTGAGGGGTTTGGGGTGGAGACACATGCTCCACGTGGTCCCCAAATGCACCCCCATCCCTGAAACTTGTACTTTTGCAAAAACCCAAACACAAGTCTGCAAACAACATGGACAAAAAAAAAAAAAAAAAAAATCCCAGAATGAGAAGGCAGATTGATTCAATATTCCCCCTAGACCTTTCTTTGTTTTCCAGATGGGGACTTGAAACCAAAAAATTTCAATAAGCTTTTCAGAGACAAATGCTTTCAAGAACAAGGGGAAAAGCAAAGCCTGAAACAAGTAAATCTTTATGCATTTCCCGGGCGGGACCCATCTCGTTCATTTTTGGTGACACTTAAGGGCGGTGAGGGGCTGTCAGCGCATTAAGCCGGCCACAGGCTGCCGCTCTCATTTATTTGCCGCTATTCTAGGACCCTGGTTTGCTTGTGCACATCTCCTCTTAGCCTCAAACAAATAAATAATTCATCCCCAAAGTGGCACATTTGCTGGTATTGCTTAGATTAAAATCTCTAAAATATGTATTTAATTTGGATTTGGTGGAGCCGTTATCAGCCTCAGATAATACGGAAACTGAAATAAAATCTAGAGCTCTTATGAGATAACCCGCAAGTCAACTCCGGACGTTCTCTGCAACTGGACTCTTCTTGCTGTGGTCTCTTCTAATGACCGGTCTGGAGACGGCGAGTGGCAGTATTTTTATCATTCAAGCTGGTCTCTGGCCGAGTCCTCTAATTACAGTGTTGGAGTGCATGGAGCACCTGCTTCCTGGGCTTGCAGAACTGAGGAAATGTGCTATGTAATATTTATGGTTCCTGTAAAATTCACGGAATAATTTGTGGTGCCTGGCATTTGGGGCTGTTTTCAAAAGAGGCTCCCAGTCTCGGCAGAGATGCGCCCCCGCCCCCTGCCACTGTCCCTGGGGTCAGGTGCACATGCCCAGGGATGGTCCTCTCCTTAGGGTAGTACGGTGGGGCTCTCCTGGCTCACACTGGCCTGGGAAATGGGGTCAGTGGTGAGATTAAAACCCCATTTAAAGGTGCTCAGAAACATATTAGCGTCCTGCAAGCTCATTTGGAATCCTCACTACTTTCCTGTGTTGACCTTTATTGTGTGCCCGGTAGAAGCCAGATGAAACCAGGGAGGAGGGGAGGGTCTTAAAGATGGTGAAGGTGGAGGGCAAAGGGGTGCCCCAGAAGACCCGAGGTTCTCCTTCCTCCCTTCCTGTAATATTTAAGAAGCACCTACTATGTGCCAGACACCCCTAGAGATGCCAAATACCACCAATGATGGAGCATGTCTTTGCCCTCGGGAAACGTACAACCTGGAGGAGGAGGAGAGGCACTATCCTTGGGAATCCCACGTGTAAATTTACAATTGTGCCAAGTGCCAAAGAGGAGCATCCAAAATTATCCTGTTCCTCAAACATCTCAAAGCCCAGGGAAGCACAGGCTTTGATCCCCATTGGCCTGATACTCACGTGGGTGCAGATTAAGGACCCTGGACCTCGGGCATTCTGGCATGGCAACACCAAGCCTGTAAACATCCGTGTCATTTGTGGGCTTACTCACTTCCTCCGTCCACAAGCATTTTGTTGGGGCGGCCCTGTGCTGGGTGCTGGGCAGGCAGGTGTGCTCACTGGCGACTCTAACTTGGCAAGAAGATGCCAGTGACAGAGAGTAGCTGTGGAGGGTGAGACCTCACACTGGGGGGTGTTCAGCATCAACATGAGTGAAAGCCACCCAAATGAGAACAAGCCAATGCTATTTATCCAGAGTCTCTGATAGCAAGTAAGCCCCTGTCATTTGTATTTGGCAGAGACCCAAAGGCAGGCAGCAGGGTGGTGACGCTTTACAGTGGGCCACAGGGGAGACTCAGACATGCCTAGTCAAAATGGGGGGCCTGAGAAGCTGAGGGTGGCTCACTAGAAGTGGGACATCCTCTGTGATTGGTTAAGGGACCACATTTGGCTTTCTCCGATTTGTCCTAAACTGGAAGCAGGAACAATGACTAGGGAAGCTGCTGGATGATGAAGTCTGGGCCATCTGGGGCTGGTTGCCGTGGGTTGTGGATTCAAGTTCTATCTTTATATATGGTCTGGCCTGTGGTTGGCATCTTGGTCTCTCATCCTGAGTGATCCTGCTCTGTGCCATCCTTAGAACGAGCTCTTCTTTCCACATCCTCAGTCTCACCAGGAAAGCATCACAGATGTGGGGACATGAGCAGAGCCTGGAAGGGAGAGGGGAGATGCATTGTCCAGGGGAAGGGCACTGAGCGGGGAGCAAGCGGCATTGGGAAGGAGTACGGGACTCTGAGAATGGTGAGCACCTGGGGGCAGGATACTAAAGCTGTGCTTTAGTCAGAGGCAGAGATATGGGCTGAGGACAGAGACAGCAAGCACCAGGTTATCCAGAGTCTGGATGTTATCTGGGAGCAATAGGGAGCCACCCAAGGTCTTTCAGCAAGGGCAGGCCATGATCTGAAGTGAGTATCAGAGAGCTGGATGTGATAGCCGGATGTGGAGACAATGCACCATCACAAGGATGAGGGTTGGGGTAGGCTGTGCTCCAGAGGAGATGGGAAGACTTGTTCTCACACTTGTCTGACGAGGAGCCTGAGCCATGACAGTCAGTGGAGACAGAATGGACAGGGAGCCATTCCAGTGGAGGATCCTGCTTGTGGAGGTGACATTAAGATGCCTCACACAACAGCCTGCGTGTCCCTAGGATCCGCTCTCAAGATGCATGGTGCCATATCCTCCAACTTCTCCCCATCAACGTTTGTGACAACATTTCTCAGATTTAGTTGACAGTAAGCTCACAAAACTTATTTGGCTGAATTTGCAGCCACTTTGCATTTGGCAAAGTGCAGCCGGAACCAGCAGAAAGTCTGGGAGGTCTCTTAATGGAAATGTTACAGCATAGCATCTTGTTGGCTTGCACAAATGACCAAGGAGGCCATGGCCAATCCCTGAGCATCTCCAGTTTGGTATTGTGAATGAATGAATGAATGAATGAATGAGGGAATAAATGAATGATATAACAAAGATCCTTCCTCCAACCAGTGTGCTCCTTGCAAAGCAAGAAGTCAGCTTCCTCAGTGACTAGGATGTAATTTAGTTCCTAATGAGCCTTTGAGTGTGTATCATAATTAGGGAGCACTCTGGCAGGCGAACCTGTTGGCGGAACAAACCACTTCTTTGTTGAGCCGAGCTAAGATGGTGATTTACCAAAGTGAAAACTAATGAGATTCCACAGTCACCAGCTTTTATGTGCAGCCATATAATACCGGTGTAATTATAAGTGCGCATCCATAAATTGGACGCAAAGCTTAGGAGCATGCTTTGGTAGCAAATGCAAAAGAATAACAAAGCCATAAAAGATACACAACGTCCACTGTGTGCACCTGAAAGCCACCTCAGTAGGGTGTCTGTTTCCATGAACTTGGCGATCTGGGATCTCTTCTGGGACTCTGCAATCTTGCCCTTCCTTCCGGAAGTCGGGCAGTGCCCCAATCTTGGTGGCCCCCTCACGTCTCAACCGCAAATGTCACTGAAAGCTTCGTGCTGGCTGGGAGCATTTCTTGTACCTTGTGTGGCTTCCAGCCGTGTTGTTGGTTAATCACAGAGCTTAAAATGGATCAGACAAGATCTGACTTTAGCCTTTTTAAGCTGGCAATTTTGCAGAAGGCCCACGGAATGACATTCATTATATTAATTGTAAAACCCTTAACTACTGGATCTACCCGAAAGCAGAGAGAGAAGCTGGCAGGGAGGATGGAACAGTAAGCCTGCTCCCTCCTCTGAGCCATTCCTCCAACCTGTAAACCAGGGATTTGGTCCAGGCTACCACCTTGTCAGACCCCCTAAAATTCTGAAGTTCTAATTACTCCCTGGGACATGACTTCTGTAGTTACCTTAGGCCCACATTGTATGAACCAGTCTGGAATTTGGTGAAAAGGTTGAGAAACAGACACCCAGGACTTTTTCGCTGTTTCGTGCTCAAGTGACTCTGGGGAGACACACTTGTTATTCATTTGCCAAGTCAGGTTGATTCAGCCTGGCCCTTGAGTAGGCTCTTTGAAACCCTAGAGGGAGAGTCTGTTTGAGGGAATGAGCTGGGATTTTTGGAGTAGGCTTCTGTGCAAAATTCCCAGTGGGTTTGTAGCTGATCCTGTTGTGTCGGCTGCCCTCTGCGGGGTGGGGGTGGGGCTATAGGGGGTGAGGGGGTGAGATCCAGGCTGTGGAAGGTCCCTGAGGCCTTTTAGGAGGAGACAGGCTGGTGGTAACCCCACTAACTGAGTGGGATTCTGTTGGATAGATAGAAAGGGACAAGGCATTCTGTGTTTTCATCTGGGTGGTGACCTTCCTGTATATATGCCCAAAAATCCATTGAGCTCTTGGAATGTCCTGCCTGATAAGAATGCATTTGTTTACATAGTGGCCTTGGGCCATGGCAGATAGTCTAACAATATGATCCAGGGTGGGGGCTTTGGGGTCACAAAGGGTCAACTTGACCTTCAGACAGGCTGGAAACCAAGGTTGGCCACATGAGGAGTCAACCATGTCTGTGTTATGGATCCCCAGTAAAGACTCCGGACACCAAGGCTGGGTGGCTTCCCTGGTTGGCAATACTTCATGCGTATCGTCCCATGTTGCTGAGACATATTAGCACTGTCCTTGACTCCACCGGTGGGTGACACTTGGAAATCCCATGTTTGGATTTTTCTACACTCTTCCATGAGCCTCTTCCCTGCACTGATTTTAATCTGTATTCTTTCTCTGTAATAAACCCTGACCTTGTGTGTAGATGTCCTTGACAAATTGTGAGTCCTTATTGTGAATTATTGAACCAGTAGTCTTGGGGGCACTGGTGTGAGAAGTGAGGGTGGTCTTGTGGACTATTCCCTTAACTTTGAAAGTGGCCAGCCCCACAATTGGGTTTTCCACTATCTGTAAAATGTACCCTCAAAATACAGCCTCTGTCCAGCTCACGCTGGACCGCCCACACCTGGAGTAAGTGAGGAAGGGCCATGGAGGAGTACGTTGAGGCCCCTTCTGGAAGCTACTGCTCTTCAGAAGAACAGGTCACAGACATCTTGGTCCTCTCACACAAACTCCCACTTCCCTGGCTTGATGCCAACAAACAGACACACTTCTGATCTGCAAAGTTAGGGACCCTCCTTGAGACATGGCCCTCCTTCAGTTCCAGTACCTGCATCTCCTTCCTAGTTGCATACCCCGGGAGAAGCATGAGCATTTCCAAGAACCTGCCGACCATGTGAGGTCCGTTTCTTCAGATCCCATTGAACATTCAGCCTCTGGTACCCACAGAATCTGAAAAAGCAAATGAGTTCTGGAGATAATTTATTAGAACAGTAGATAGCAAACAATTATGTGTATCTGTTGGTTTGTTTTCCACATCTGGTCACCAGGCCAAAGAAACATAATTAATTTTTTGGTTCCAAAGAGACAATTCCACCAATGATACACATCTTTAATTAGCCCAGCTCAACAATTGTGCTCCGGCAGTTTATTTCAGGGAGCTCCATGCTGACACGTTAATGGAAGACGGTGCCAGACTCTGGGGTAAGAATAAAAATGATTGCATGGCCTGAGATGAAGGTGGTTGCTTACACAAGATAAACCCTGGGTTTCATTCTAGAAGTGATCTAATCGGCTGCACATCTAAGAGAGAAATGCAAATGGGTGAAGAGCAATGTAGAATCCATTAGGAGGGAAGCCTGGGTGGCTCAGCGGGTTAACGCTGCCTTCAGCCTTGGGTGTGATCCTGGAGACCCAGGATCGAGTCCCACATCAGGCTCCCCGCATGGAGCCTGCTTCTCCCTCTGCCTGTGTCTCTCTCTCTCTCTGTGTGTGTGTCTCTCACGAATAAATAAGTAAAAAAAATCTTAAAAAAAAAAAAAAAAGAATCCATTACGAGAAAAGAGGAGGAAGGTAAAGTGGTTTGGGACTGTCTTTAATAAATCTCTTGAGGATATATTTTGCAAATGGTGGAAAATCCAATGCAAACTAGCTTGAGCATATGCAACTTTTGTCATCTTACAAAACTAAAGAGTCTATGGGGTTGCCTGGGTGGCTCCACTGGTTGAACATCTGGCACTTGGTTTTGGCTCAGGTCATGATCTTAGGGTTAGGGGATCGAGCCCCATGTTGGGCTCCAATGTCAGCACAGAATCTGCTTACGATTCTCTCCCTCTCCCTCCCTCTGCCCCTCCTTCCCCCCTCTCTCTCTCTAAATAAAATAAAATAAATAAATAAATAAATAAATAAATAAATAACTTAAAAAAAAATTAAGAATCCTGTGGGAGGGCTCTCCAAGCAGGCTCTGACCCAATTTCTCTGCTGTTCTCACATCTCCCTTCCACTGTTTGTTGGCTTCTTCCTCACACTGGTTTTCCTCATGGTCACAGGATGGCTGCCAGGACATGTGTGGCTGCAGGCCTCCTCCTTCTCATGGTAGGGAGTGAGGGAAGGTGGGGGAGGGGGAACAGCTTCCCACAACCATCAAAGAGTCCCGAGCTCCACTCTGAACGGACCAACCCGGCCAGGACCTGATTGGCTTAGGCGGATGATTCACATATGTGGAGTTTAGGTACCAAACTACCTAAACTTTAAGGGACCACACAAGAAGATGAGTGTGGTTAGAAAGGAGAGATGTGTTAAAACCAATGGCATTTAGGAACAGCAAACAATAGGACTATTTGAGAAGAGCTTACTAGAAATGCATCAGAGGTATGAGCAGGGGAGAGAAAAACCATGAGACTGAGGCAGTGCCCTGGGCTCCATGATTGCCTGTAGACATGGGGGATGGGCTAGGAAAGGGCATGGTCACTGAAACTGGTATCAGAGGGGTCCTGTGGCCCTGGTCAAAGAAGCAGCCAGCTGGTGGAGACTCTGATGACAGACAGCTGAGAAACGAATGCCCAGACCCCACTTTCTTCCTTCACTCCATCACCTACCAGGCTTCCCATTGTCAAACCCAACAAGAAGCCAGAGGGCAGGGAGCCTCAGGATATGGCCAGCTCGGGATATAGAGCTCAGAATATAGAGAGCAGCTTGGAGGAGCGTAGAGGAGGGTCTGGAAGGCAGGAGAGGGAATCCTGTATGCAAGTGGCGTGCCCCCAGGTATGGGGTGGTGACAGAGCTCCTGGCTGCATCTCCCTGCAGGACCAGGCAGGGGCATCAACCAGGGGTCAGACCAGGTTCCCCAGCAAGCCTGTTGATCCTGATGGGTAAGCCCTGTAGGACCAATTGGAGAAATTTGCTCTCATAATCAAAAAGTTTCATTGTGAAATATCAGGAGTTGGACAGATCAGGCTTCAAACTGTGGCTCTGCCATTTACCAGCCTCATGAGTAGAAGTTAATCTCTTTCTACTCTAGCATCTTCATTCACAAGAAGGAGAAGATAACAAAACCTGTTTTTAGGGGCATTAAGTTAAATAATGTGTGCCGAATGCCTAGCATATAATATGCGCTCAATAAATCCTATTGCTGTTTTGACTGTGATACATTGTGATGTATTTACATTGTGATATAATGTAATATAAAACCTTAAGATGATGCTCTCCATGTGGCCTTACACTATGATTTTTTTTTAAAGATTTTATTTATTTATTCATGGAAGACAGAGAGAGAGAGAGAGAGAGAGAGAGAGAGAGGCAGAGACACAGGCAGAGGGAGAAGCAAGCTCCGTGCAGGGAGCCTGACATGGGACTCTATCCCGGGTCTCCAGGATCACGCCCTGGGCCGAAGACGGCGCTAAACCGCTGAGCCACACAGGCTGCCCACTATGATTTTTTTTTAAAATGATTTCTCCAAAGAGGTGGAATCTGAGCTGGCCTAGAATGGACAAGGAGTTTTCCAGATGAATGCCACTGAAAGGAAGATCTTTCCTTATCTGCTCCTTGATCACATCACTGTGCTGCTCAAACACCTGCTATGACTCCCTAGTTCCTACTGTAACAATTCTAAGCCTGTGTGACCTGAGTTCCTCCACCTGTCCACACCATATATTTTTTTAAAGATTTTATTTATTTATTCATAGACACACACACACACACACACACACACACACACACACAGAGGCAGAGGAAGAAGCAGGCTCCACGTAGGAAGCTCGATGTGGGACTCAATCCCGGGTCCTCAGGATCACACCCTGGGCTGCAGGCAGCACTAAACTGCTGCACGACCAGAGCTGCCCTGTCCACACCATATTTATCCACAGGAAAGCTGTGCCCAGGCCCATCTGGGTAGTTCTAGACAGCTGTAAAACCCCTCTCCCTCTGCTGCCCTCACACTCCCATCTTCCCAAATCTGTAAATCCCTCCCACTAATACTTTGAAACTCAAGGAGCCTCCCCTGATCTGTGCAGCACTGCTCCCACACCCACACATCCCCTGTTGGATTGCAGCTCTCTGCGATGACTCTTACTCACCAGCTCGGAGTTCCTGGATGGGGGAGCTCAGAACCCTGGCACATAGCTTTGTGAGCAGTAGGCACTCCATAAATGTTGGTGAAGTGAATAAGTTATTTTTTGAAAATTAATTAATAATTTAACATTTTATTAGTTGTGATAAGTGACAATTTTTCTAGAGTCTAATTTTCTCATTGGCAAGAGGGAAAAAATATCTCAGATTATTATGAAGAATTAAATGAGGTCACACATTTAATACTGAAGGCTCATCACAGGGGCTCAGTAAGGTGTGTTCCCCCTGACTCCCCTAGGAAATGTAAATTATCTGAGAGTAGGCCCCCATATTTTCCTAATGCTTCTCAAAAATAAATTTTATTGAGGTACAATTTACATACAATAAAATGCACACATTTTGTTGGATGTCTTTTGACTGTATATACACTCAAAATTACTGCCACAATCAAGATGTAGGACATTTCCATTAGCACATAAGGGTCCCTCATTGAGCCTCTTTCCACTAAACACACTCTCACCCCAGGCTACAGGTAACCGTTGATCTGCTGTCTAACCCAATGGAAAAGATTTCTTTTCCCTAAAGTGTAAATAAAATGGAATTTTACTGGAGGTACTCCTATTGGATGGGCTTCTTTCACTAACTTCGATGTTTTTAGATTCATCCATGCTGTTGCATTCCTTTTTAACATTTAGCAGTATTCCGTTTCATGGGTGTATCACAATTTGTAATTTGTCAATCTGTTCATTTGTTGATGAGCATTTGAACTGTCTCTGGTTTCAGTCTTTAGGAATAACCTTTCATGAACATTTGTGTACAAGTCTTTGTGTGTGGACATGTGTTTTCTTTTCTTTTGGGTAAATACCTAGGAATGGAATCGTGATTTGTATAAGTGTATATTTCACTTCGTAAGAGACTGCCAAGCTGTTTTTCCAAAGTGGTTGTCACATTTTATGCTCTGGTTGACAACATATTCTAGTTCTAGTTGCTCCAGATCCTTGTCAACATTTGGTGTTGTTGGTCTTAAGTTTTAGCCACTCAGGTGGATGTAGAGTAGCATATCACTGTAGTGTTAGTTTGCAATTGCCTGGTAAGTAATGATGTTGACCCTCTTTTCATGTGCTTGCTGGCTATTCATGCATTTGCTTTTTTTTTTTTAAGATTTTATTTATTTATTCATGAGAAACACAGAGAGAGGCAGAGACATAGGCACAGGTAGAAACAGGCTCCCTGTGGAGAGCCAGATGCAAGACTTGATCCCAGGACTCCAGGATCATGACCAGAGGCAGATGTTCATCCACTGAGCCACCCAGGTGCTCCATGTATTTGCTTTTGTGAAGGGTCTGTTCAAATCTCTTGTCTATTCCTATGGTTTTGAACCATGCCTCCTACATAAAGAAAAAAAAAAAAAAAAGCCCAACTGTCACTTTCCCAGCTTCCCTTGACACTAGCCTATAGTCATCAAGTCCAGGCTTGACCAATCTGATACACCCAGCCCCAAATGGAGCTGTACATTGTGAGCTGGTGATTGGAACAAGCCAGGCCAGTAGAGTCCATTTTATTTTATTTTTTTTAAAGCATTTTATTTATTTTTAGTTAAAGAAAAACAGACTTTTCCAAGGGGGACAAAGTGAACTGAAGATCAGACGGAAGGAAGCATGTGTGTGGGCTGCTCAAAGCTCTTGCTCCAAAATCTGGAGGTGAGGAAAGAAGGTCCTCCCAAGAATTCAAGGGTGAGTGGCCAGCAGAGGGTTGACTTCGATAACTTTGGGCACTAGATCAGTCTAAGTAGGCTCTATGGTGATTTCTACCTGCCAGTTGGTTGACATGATTAACATCATCACTCTTAGGGGCTATTACATAAAGGAATGATGCAGGAAGCCAAGAGAGTGGCTTATTCAGTTGGATTCTGAATCACAATCAGGAAATAGGCTTTATCTGGTACAACCATAATTTCATTTTCCTTGGAGCAAATTCAAAGGAAGGTGAGATCATTCTGGGGGTCAATTTCATGTACAGTGCTCCGGGCATTCAAGATGAAGCTGTGCCTGAGGTTGGCATACTGTGTAGTGGTGGGATGGTCCATGGTGCTCTTGATTGGAATGCCTTCTGTGTTCACCATGATGATGTCCTGTACTCCCTTCTGGCTCTGAAATCGCTTCAGTGTCTCCTCCACCTCTGCCATTTCCAACCGAACCAGTAGCTTCACAACACTGGCACCAAGTAGAGTCCATTTTAGCATTATTGGTAACACTAGCTGCCACGGCATCAGCGACCATGCACATTGGTCAGTGACCTGTATCAAGGGTTAAAGTAAAGCCCAATCCATTGGAATTTTAGGGCCAGTTTTTAAGGCCAACTCACACCAGGCCTGTGGCTGACTCTGAACTAGTCTCTGCCAAATCCCGCCTGTGATCCTGGAACTACCCAACCGCTTTTTAGTGACCTCCTTTCCTGCTTGCAACAGCCATGTCTGTGGAGTCTGTATCCATCAGGGCACAGCTTTGAGCATAGTAGGTTGATGTGTTGATTTCTGGTGTTCAGGGAGTGTCCGAGATTGTGACTTCCGCGGTGGGAATGAGAATCCATGAATTAGCATGCCACTCGTCACTGCAGCCATTACAGGCTTGGCTTGCTTTCAACTTCTTTGCCAAAGGGCTTGACAATAAAAGACACTGTTGAAAATGAAATCTTATAATTGCCTTTTTTAAGGAGGGCTGTATTCCAAGGCCTGGATCTCCGCCCACATTTGCATTTGGATCTGGGAAACCAATATGGTATGATAAGTATTTATTTTTAATAATCTGATAGCAGCAAATACATTTCCCATTTCCCAAATTCTTTCCCATCACTCACCTTTGTGTCCCTGACAAAAATAAGAACAAGCTAACAAAGATTCAACTAAATTTGCAGCTGTGGTTTTCTCCATCCCTGTCCTTTGGGAATGAATTGTTAGAAGTTTCAAAGTTACAGACTCAGCACCCTGCCTTAAGTACATTTCCGGATTGCACTTCCCAGGGGTTGGTCCTGGTTTTGCAGGATCTGAAGCTTATATGACGTGGGGGATGCTCTTTATGAAGAGAATTCAAAACTACCACAAAAGCGTTAGAAGCAGGTGTTGTAACGTGCCCTTGCAAGGGAAGGGCTTTAAGCCTGAATCTCATTAGCTCCATATATACCTATTCCTTGCTATCGCTTCCATTCTTCAAATAGCAACAAATTCTAGAAGCCATTTGCTTCCTCCCGTGTCACTGGTCTACCAGCAGGTTAAACTGCCACCAGAGCTCTGGGCTTCCTCCACTTTGGATTGATCCCTGAACAACAAGGTATCATCAAGGCCTGGCGAACCAAGGACACAGATTTCCATGCTCTGTGATCAGGGGCAAGTATAAGTTGCACACTTGCAGAAGTATCACAGGGTCACTCTTGCTCATTCTCAGCCAAGACACTGCCATCCTGCCCTCCCTGGTCACGTCTCCATCTAGGAGCACAGGACTCAGGCAGGTTCTCTCTTAGGCTCCTATGCTATCACCTTTGTGTTTCAGAATAAGTTTTGCCTGTGCAGAAAGAGGTCCTCCAACTGTCTTGTGGCCTTGGATGACATGTCACTCTCCACTTTGCTTATGTTCCATACAGCACAGCCTGACCTATATGATGTGAGGAGGCAGGAGCTTTACTGAGGAACCTGCCAAACACTGCAGACAGGGCAAGTAGCTGAACGGATGTGCTACATCCTCACGGCTGCCATGAGAGCAGTGGATGGAGCCTTACCACGTGACTCACTCTAAGACTGAGCATTAAGGAAGACAGAGCCAGAGGAAGTTTTACAACATGATCTTACATTCAAGATTGTGTGTGTTTAGCCATAGATATAGTTACAGTGAGGACAACTCTATGTTCCAAAGATGGTTGCAACCTTATCTCCTATCCCACAAGCTCTTGGGCAGTGTGACCTTCTCACTCCCCTGCCAAGGGCTGGGGTGGGTGGGTCTAATTCCTCTGTCCTTGAACTTGGGCTGGCCTTATGACTCACTCTTAACTGACAGAACGGAGAGAAAAGGGTTGTCCGTGACTTTGAGGCTCTTGAAACTCTTCCTCTCCAGATGGCTCCTCTTGGGACCTTACTTGCATGAATTAGCAGCCATGCTGTGAGGAAGCCCAAGCCACATGCAAGGCTGTTTTCAGGTGTTCCAGTTGGACCCAGCCTTCAAGACATCCAAGTCACAACAGCAGATATGTGAATGGAGAAGCCTCTAGATTCTAGTCGCCTGTCACTGTTCAAATCTTCCTGGCTGAGGCCTCACACATGTAGAACAAAGAATGTGCTCTGCCTGAATTCCAGGCCCACAGATACCATGAGCTTACTAAAATACTTGTGTTGCAGGGAAGCCCGGGTGACTCAGCAGTTTAGTGCCTCTTTCAGCCCAGGGCCTGATCCTGGAGACCTGGGATCGAGTCCCACGTCAGGCTCCCTGCATGGACGTCAGGCTCCCTGCATGGAGCCTGCTTCTCCCTCTGCCTGTGTCTCTGCCTCTCTCTCTCTCTCTCTCTCTCTCTCTGTGTCTCTCATGAATAAATAAATAAATAAATAAATAAATAAATAAATAAATAAATAATACTTGTGTTGCAAGTCATTTAGCTTGGGATAATTTGTTAGGTAGCAATAGATAATGAGATTATATAGCTATATGTTTGTTCAAGATAATATGAGTAGAGAAGGGATGGGCTGAGGCCTATACCAGGCTGTTAACTGTGGTCAGAAATGGGGGAAGACAAAAGAGGGAAGAGATGGGAGGGAAAGAGAGAGAGAGACAGAGAGAGAGAAGATAAGCAAAAGAAAAGTTTCCATGATTTAATGTGCTTGTATATGATCCCATTTATGAACTTCTGTGTGTTGATGTGTAAATGTTTAAAGAGATACCTGAAAAGATGGTCTCCAAAATGTCAGTGATAGAATTTAGGTGATTTTTCTTCCCTATGATTGTCAATATTGTTGCAATTTCTTTGACAATTACCAGGCATTTGTATATAATCAGAAAACAAAACAAGCATATTTTTACTAGAAAAAAAATTTATTTAAGCAATCCTGGCTGAGGGAAGTGTCATACTGCAATGAGTTAGCCATCCTCTTAGTTGACCATTTCCTGGGCCAGGGCCCCCAGTCTGGTCTTCTGGGCCTCTGCAGTGGCCTGCAGGGATGTGGCCTTCTGGGGTAGCCTCCATCCCCCTCCCCCACACAGTCTTGCCCCTCCTGGATCCTCTGTGAGTCCCAACATTTGCCTGCCCAGACAGTATCCTATTGAGTGTGGTGATGACCGCTATGAGCCTTACCCTCCAACAGGACCTGCTTTTCTTTCCACAAATAGTAGCAGCAGTGAGAGGAAGCAGGGGTTGAAGGCCTGTCTTTGCATCGACACCTGCTACTGGATTTTTTAAACAGCTTTCCTGAGATATAAATTCATATATTCTGCAGTACACACTTAAGGTAGACAAATCAATGATTTGTAGTATATTAAATTAAAATTTTTAAATTGTGATAAAATACAGATCACATATAGTTTGCCATTTTAACCATTTGTGGTGTATAATTCGATGGCATCAAGTATATTCACAATGCTGTGCAATCATCACCATTATTTATTTCCAAAACTTTTTCCTCACTCCAGACAGAAACTCTGTACCCTTTAACCAATAACTTCCCATTTCCCTCCATTCCCCAGTCCCTGGTAACCTCTAAACTACTTTCCACCTCTATGAACTTGCCCATTCCAGATATTTCACATAAGCAGAATCATAGAGTATGTGGTCTTTTGTGTCTGGCTTCTTTTACTTGGTGTAACATCTTCTAGGTTCATTTATGCTGTGGCTCTGGTCAGTACTCTATTAATTTCTATGGCCAAATCGCATCCAGTTGTATGGACAGACTCCATTGCATTTATCCATCCATCCATCCATTGAGTTGCTCTGTCTTTTCTGCCACTGGCTTTTTCGAGCCCCAAAAGTGTGTTTCTCCTTTCAGGTATGGAACACGTTTACCTTGATCGGGACCCAGACTCTGTCCTGGGGATATTTCAGGTCTGGAATAGGAGGTGGGGCGAGTAGGAACAGCTGTGGATAGAGGTGGTGGATCATGGGTAGCCGGCCCACGCCTGTGAGTGTGGCCCCTGGTTGTAGCCCATGGCTAACACAGATTCTGGGTCATTCTCTACAGTCTAATCTGGCCTAATTCCTCACCCTGTCTGGAACTCAGTTTCTCATAAATACCTCCGTGTGGGCTGCTGAAATGGGCTGTGCAGGCAGCACTTAGCCCAGTGCTGGTCCATGATGAGCTCACGATGCACAGCAGCCATGGCAGCAAGGCCACCTTGCAGCTGGTACCTTCCACCTGCATCCTTCTACCATCTGTATTGCTCTGCCTGTGGCTTTCCTGGCAGCCAGAGCCTGCTCTGATGATGCCCATGGCATAACGGATGGAGCAGGGAAATATAGCCATCCCCTTTTCCAACAGCCACCCGCTAATCATGTGTAAACACCAGCTCTCTCGCACTTGGATGGGGTTATCCGGTGCATTTTCCCTAGTGCTTCCCAGAGTCCCCAGTGAAGCTCCAGTTGTCCATGGGGGAGTCTGGCTTGGCACCACACCCTCTGTGGGCTGCCTTCTCTTCCCTGTCTCACTTCCCCTCTCTTTTACCAGTCTTCCCTGGGCTTCCTGAATAAACCACATGCACTTCAATCCTTGTCTCAGGGTCTGTTTCTAGGCAAAATTCAAATTAAGACCCTCATCATACGAGTAGAAGTAGTAGCAGGAGTAGCAGCAGCAGCAGCAGGAGGGGTAATAATAAATAGGGTCCCATCTCATCCTCCACTTCCTCCAGGAAGCTTCCCTTGGCTGGACCCCCCACAGGGACCACCCTTTCCTACAAAGTTCCAGCAGTTGTGGCTCTAGCCTTCATTTCTCTCTTCAGCACATCCACCTTATTTTATTCCACATCTCATCAGCTGCATGTAGAAAATGCTAATTTTGTGGGCTGGCCCAGGGGGCCGACAACCGCATGCTCTGAATCTGTGATGAAGCCATCCAGCCTTTGATGGAGACAGAAGATGAAACGTGGCTGGGGCGCATCCCGGGGAGATGGGGCCCGGCATGCAATATTTAAACGGCCCTTTCATGAAAGGGAGCTACCCAAGCTCTTAACATCGGTGTTCCAGAAAGTCAGACTCGATTTTTAGCCTCAGACTCATGTTTGGGTGCACTTCGTGTCTTAAATACTCATTTCTGTGGCCTTGATATTTCAATTCATTTCCTTTCAAGTTTTACAAGCCCAAAGTGCTATCGTCATCGTCATCGGTGCTTTGTTGAGAGGCGGGCACGAGAGGTGGGGACTTGTCACATGCGACCAGGGACTGTCACTATCCCTCAGAGGTCAGTAAAGCTGACCCTTTGACACCGAGATATAATTGTGTGAACAGAGCCCGAACTACTTGAAAAGTGTAAAGTGTAAAGTTGATTTAGGGCAACACGTCTGTTCTTCCTCCCTCTTTTTTCCACTTTTTTATTGAGATAGAACTTATTATAAAGCAGATCTACAAGCACTGCTCAATGAATTCATATGCATGTGCCCCGTGCAACCACCAGCAGATGAGGATGTAGAACATTCCGTCAGCCCAGAGGGACCCCCATGTCTTCCCATCCAGCACCCCATAAGGTAATATATATATTATTATGTTCTACATGTTATATACCTCTGCATCTGATGGTGGTTATATGGATACATAATGTAATATATATTATATGTGTCTAATTTATTGACTTCACTATTGCCATGAATTCTCTGGGTTATCAGAAAGCCAGGTACAGGGCGCCTGGGTGGCTCAGTCAGTTAAGTGTCTGTCTTTGGCTCAGGTCATGATCCCAGGGTCTTGGGATCGAGTCCTGCATCGGGCTCCCTGCTCAGCGGGGCGCATGCTTCTCCCTCTCCCTCTGCCTGTCACTCTCCCTACTTGCGCTCTCTCTCTGTTGAGTAAATAAATAAAATCTTCAAAGGAAAAGAAAAGAAAGCCAGTTATGTATTCCTATGGGGAGGAAAATTCCCTCAACCTATTATATATAGTAACTAAATTTTCTCATATGCTTGTACATGTTAGTATTTTAAATGGTACCAATGAATGATATGTCACTCGTTTTACTAAAAAACCTAAAATAGACATGCACCTTAAAATGAGCTCAGGCATATATTTACTTTAATGATTAGAATAATTGGAATTTTTTCAGGATAATGAAACTCCTCCTATTTCTTCTTATGAGCAGAGAATTAATCTTTCTCTGTATATATTGAACCAACTCTCTTTAAATCATCCCATTTTTTTTCCTCCTCATCTCCAAAATCAGAGGAGAAAAATCAAACAAAATTACCCAATGCATGTATGGGTAAAGTTCACACTTAAAAATTTTTTTTATTTATTAGTTTCAGAGGTAGAATTTAGTGATTCATCAGTTACATATAATACCATACCAGGTCATTCCATCATGTGTCCTCCTTAATGCCCATCACCTGGTTACCCCACCCACCACCCACCTCCCTTCCCTGTTTGTTTCCTAGAGTTCAGTATCTCAGACTTTTAAAAATTGTGGTAAAATACACATAAAATTTACCATCTTTACCGTTTTTAAGTATACAGTTCAATTATGTTAAGGGCATTCACTTTGTTAGGCAACTGGTCTCCAAAACTTTTTTCTCTTGTAAAACTGAAACTCTGTACCCATTTAGAATAACCTCTTACTAAAGTACAAATCAGATATTCTCTCACTTAAAGCCCTCTGAAGATTTCCCATTTCTCCTATTATTAAATCTAGGTTCAAATGATAAAGACCTTGCTACAGCATCGCGGCACTGGTGTTATTTTTTCCTGGCCACACGTAGCCTTCACCACCTCTAAATCCTCACATGGCTAGACCCTCATTTTTTCCATTCTGCTCATCACCGTCTGAAGTGAACATGTTCAGTGACTGATGTGTGGTCTACGATTTGCCTGACTGCAAAGGACAGGCTGCCTTCTTGATTACTAAATCCTCAGAGTCTAGCACGGGGCCTGGCGTTAGTAGGTGTTCAACCAGGGTTTGTTGAGTGAATACTCACAGGAAAACAGTGAGTGAGAAGAAAACAAAGAAGATGCTGTAGGGGAGCATACAACCCATTGAGGTAAACATGCCTCCCCGTTCCTGCCGCCCCCCCCCCCCCCCCCCGCCAAACACACACAGAAATGCCAAGTGGGTAAAAATGGGAAGACACAAAAAACAGGGTTGTGGCATATTAGGGTTATATCAGAGCAGCAGAGCTTCTAAGAGCTATATACCCAAGATTTTTACTGTCATGGGCTGAATTGTGGCTCCCCCAACCTATTCAGATGTTGAAATTTTAACTGCCACTATCTCAGAATGTGACTGTATTTGGAAATAGAGTCTTTAAAGAAGTAGTTAAAATTAAATGAGGTCATGGAGCAGGCTCTACTACATGGTGTCCTTATAAGAAGAGATCAGGACACAGACACAGGGAGGGAAGACTATGGAAAGACACAGCGGAAAGGTGGCCATCTATAAGCTAAGGAGAGAAGCCTCGAAAGAAACCAATGATGCCAGAACCTTGATTCTGGACTTCCAGCCCTCCACCTGGTCTGTCCAGCCTCCCTCACCTCACCTCCTGCTCATACCTGCTACCTGCTGTGCTAGAAGTCACAACCCCTGGCTGCCAGGGGACTGGGATCCATGAGGACAGGATAAGCTGTGTCTTGTGTTGCAGAATCCAGCATGTGGGGGCATGTGGCTCAAAGGTGGAGATGCTGAGAGGCTGTGGCCAGAGCTGGAGGATCACATCCACCTTCACCAAGCACCCTGGTGGCCTGCTAGCCAGACCTGGCTGGCCAGGGCCATGGAGCTCAGTTACCTAAGGGGGAGTGGAAAAGCCTGCCTGTGTAGGATGGGCCGCCTGGCCACAGGATGCCACCAATTTCCTGGACTTCTGAAGACAGGTATGGAGAGGAGCACCACAGGCAGTGCTTCTGGTGGGCCAACGGGTGCCCGGTGACCTAGGTGCACAGGTAACAGAGGTGGCAGCTGCATGGCACCACTGCCCAGTCATCAGGTCCTTGTTCCTCATGGCATTTGTTTTTTCTGTGTTTTATGTGTTGAGTCAGTTGCTCAATTGTTGGAGAATTGATCCACGGATTCTGTTTCCATTGTGTGTGCTGGCTACATCTTAATAGGAGAAACCACATCTGACAGCTACCTATCAACAGACGGGGCTGCATCTCGAAATATAAGTTACATATGTAATTTGCCACAGATCTCGTGGTTGAGAACTAAACAAGATACAGGGATTTTTAGAAAGATGCTGCCTTTAGAGCATCACAGCTTTTCCCGAATAAGCGTAGCATACAGGACATCAACGAGCCAACCTTATATCAGAGACCAGCAAGTACGCACCCTCTGTTTGGCGGAAATGTTATTACAGTTACAAAGAAGATCCACAAAGATCTGAGCTTCTTTTTCAAATGTATTTTTAAAATCTCGAACCAAATGATATTTTAAGTAGACAGAGACTAATGTTCACATAATCCAGTGATCATCCATCTTGGTGGCTCACAGAGAAGCACTCATTAGCTGTTCCATAATATACTGGAGTCAAAACTTATCACTTACACTAAGCATTGCAAATTAAAGGAAAGGCCTGATTTCCTTTTAACAGAATACTCCATATGCCACATCAAAATTACAGAAATAATTGGGTGTCAGAAACACTGTTTCATTTCTGATGTTCTGCCAATGAAACAAATTACTTTTACTGAATTGTGTTTGGGGGACTCCAGCTGACCCTTTGACACTAGAAAGAAGGATTTCCCATAAATAAAAGCTTCAGGGCAATTTTACTTTGTGATTAGTGATTTTTTTCCCCATGCCACCCTATTATTAATCGTTGGGATTTGTGTTTCATATCAAGGCAGGAAATTAATCACACCGTGTACAGGACTTCATGTAAAGAAATACTTCATGAGGTCCCATTTATTTCAAAAAGGAAAATGTAGTTAAGCATTTAAATTAAATAAACGGATCGATGTTACAGCAATTACTAGGGAATGATTTGCCACATGGCAAGGAGAATGCATTAAAGATATGAACAGCTGTTTCTCAGTTTAAGTTTATAGCGTTTCAAAATTCAGGAAAGGACTTTTGTGTTCTGGTTGGATTCAAACTGCAACATTAGCAGAACCAGCCCATAATATAGCATTCTGAATTATAAAGCCACTTAGATACTTTTACCAAAGTAAAATGTTTTGGCAAAATGATCCAGTTCTCTGTAATGCAATTAAAGCAGGTTTCACATTAGAGTTATATATTATGTTAGTGATAATTTTCACTACAAAGATATCATTTATATTCCAAATCCTAAGCACATAGCTTCATGTAGCAGTTGAAAGAAGAGCCTGAAATTGCTGAATTCAACACAGCAGGGTAATTATAGTATAAAAGGTGAGTTGCTTTATTCTGAGGTTGGTCCAAAACTAAGATCAAGAGTCTGAGGCATAACAATCTTTGAGAGTCCTCCCTCGAGAGCATTTAATAGGCTGATGACAAGTTAGATCGAGCAGACTTTTCAAATATAAAATCCTCATGTGAAGAACAAAACCCCCAATCAAGGGATTTCTCCACCAAACCCATCCCAGCTGATCTCTTTGGTTTGTACTTTTTTTTCCTGAGGTCCTCACTAAATAGCTGCTTTCTTAAGAGAGGGAATTCTGAGCATCAGTGAGAAAAATAATTGCAATGATTGAAATAACTAATGGTTTTGAAAATCGGTTAACAAAGGCGGCAGGGGTAGGGGGGAAACATTCATCCTGCTTTTTCTGAATTAATGTTTCCCAGACTAACCAGACAGTTAGGGGCATTTTTTTGTTTGTAGAAATCTTCCAGCTAGTATGCACAGAAGAAAGTGTAGATATTGCAAACTAAGCAATGGTGTGATCTTAAAAAGATGCCATCTGACATAAAACCTGTCCCTGATGCGAGGATACACTGTCGTTCATGAGTGATTTTTTTTTTTTTTTTTTTTTTTTTTTTGCATTTCATGAAGTGATCTTGACAAAAACTCAGCCTGAATCTGACAAGTCTTTGGATTTACGTGATTGACTTAAATACAGGAAACAGGGGAAAGGGTTATGGGACACCAGGTGGCTTCAATCAGCAAAATCCAGATGGAGGAGTCCAACAGAACCAGCAACCATGTTTCTCTGACAAATCACAAAAAAGGTAGGGGAGGAAATAAAGAGGAAGATCCAGGGGTTTCCTCCTCCTTTTCCAGAATAAAAGAGAAATAGGATGATCCAATTGCAATGTGTGGACCGCATCTGGATCCTGATCTAAACAGCCTGTAGAAAATACATAGATTTTTAAGAGAACTGGGGACATGAGAAATTTGAATGCTTCAAAATATTTGATGATGTTGGGGACTGAGAGTTAATTTTTTAGGTATGAGAATGGTACTGTGGTTGTTTTTTAAAAACCAAGTCCTTATCTGTTAGAGACATAGTACTGACATATCTACTAGTGAAAAGTGATGAGCTGGAGTTTACTTCAAAGCAGCCCAGGATGGAGAGGGTGGGTGCATTCTGTGGGGCAGAGATGGAACAGAAGCGGAACCAAGCTCAAGCTCTTCCTGCTCCCAGTCAGGCCAATAAGAGGCAAGATGTTGAGGCAAGAAAAGCAACTTTATTCGGAAAGCCAGCACTCAGAGGCAATGGTGGGCTCTTGTCCCAAAGAACCAACTCCTCTCACTGTGAAGTCCAAGCTTCTTTTATGTCAACAGAAGGGGAACTCATGAGGAGGTTCGAGTCAGAAAGTGACTGACCTCTGTAGACATCGGAGGGGCGTCAGGTAACTTATGCATCCTTGGTCCATTGATCTTTGGGTACCGGAATCCAGCCGTGCCGCCTCTGTAAATCTTAAGCATATCAGTGTCATTTCTGTACGTACTTTCTTACCTCCTTGGATGAGGTAGGTTTCGGATTTATAGAAGCAGTCTTTGCCAATCTGAGCTGTAAGCAAAATTCTTTCGATGATTCCTATGCCTACGTGCAGGGCTAATCAGAAGTTCCAAAGCTAGAGGTCACAGCAGCAAGGGAAATAGAAACCACATGGAGTCAGACGTGCTACATTCCTCTGTGTTCTGGGAGGGACCGTGAGGTGGCCACTTATTGAAGCTAAGAGGGGTTTCTTGACATTCACATTCTCTATTATTTGTATTTGAAATTTTCCTTAATAAAAGGGTTGGTTGTGATTTTATTTTTTTTAAATTTAAGATGCAGTGAAGTTCCCAAGCCAGCAATGACTTTTTAACCAAGTTCAGAAGTTAATTTTTTTAATTGGCTAAAATATCTGATCAACAAATAGATTTTCTTTCTGTGGAAGAAAAAAGGGTGGGGAATCTGCCTAATATTTTATGACTATTAAATAGTAAATTTAAAAAATACATATGGCCAGCTACAGGACCTCAGTGAACCTAATCTAATATCTTACACCCTACTCCCTGATCATTTCTCTAGAATGTTACTGCCTGCTCCTAACACCTGGGGTCCCTGTGCCTGCCAAGGGACACCCCGGATGTCTCAACCCTCTCTTTTAAGTACCAGCCTCTCTGAACCTTCTTAGTAGCTGCCAGCATTCAACTGCCCTGTACTTCCCCTTGGGCCTCCTGTGCGTTTCTGAGGCCAACTCCGACCCTGGCCACCGTGGCTTTGTTCCTTAAAATTGTTCATCCCGGTTCTTGAAAGTGTGGTTTATAAATGAATCCTGAAAAAGTTCGCTTTTTGCTAAAGGCATGCCCCTCTGAGCTGAGGGGCCAGAGTTACCGTGGGATGCCCAGTTCATCAAAACCACCAATTCGGATACCCAGGAATCAAGACAATTGCAGTGAATGTGTTGAAAAGGTTTTCCATAGGTGTTCGAAGACATGCCCTAAAGTGGAGGTCTTACAGTGCCAGCAGCCTGGGCAATGTCTAGGAGGAGGCCCATGGTCATGAGCACCTCCTGGGATCTGAGGGGCCCTTCACTGCCAGCCTGGCCTGCATGTCTGGGGCAGCTACTGAGGGGGCAACCTGGAGCCAGAAACACCCTGCAGAGAGCAGGGAGGGAAAATCGGCTCTGACACAGCATTTCTGAACCTCACTTTTCTTGTCTGCAAAATGGGCCTAATAAGTGTACCTACATGTATTGCTTACCTGGGGCTGCTACAACAAATGACCACAGACTTGACGGCTGAACATGATAGAAATTTATTCTCTCACCATTCTGCAGGCCAGAAGTTAGAATCCATTTCATTGGCCTAAAATTGCTGGCAGGATTGCACTCCCTCTAGAGGCTCTAGGGGAGGATTTGTTTCTTGCCTCTTGCAGCCTCCGTTGGCTGCCTGCATTCCTTGGCTCATGGCTGCATCATTCCAATTACCACATCTAAGCCTCCTAATCCTCAGCTCCAAAGATTCTGATTCCTCATTCCTGGGGTGGTGGGGGAAGGAATCTGCATTTTTAAGGCAGGTCAGGTTGGACTTGGTGAAGTGCTGTTTATGACTATCCAGGATCATGCATCCAGACTTCTCTCTGTTCACCAGAGAATGTGGCATCTGCCTCCTGCTCTACAGCTGGGCCCCCCAGCCCTGCGGTCGGACATGTTGACCAGCCTTCTGGAATACATCCATCAAGACCCACATGCCCAGGGCCTCATGTCTGCTGTCAGAGGCTGGGTTCCCCGAATAGCAGACCCTGAGTCAAAGATTCAGTGCAGGTGCAGGTATACTTAAGAGGGGTGTTCATTGCTGCGGCTGTTATAACAAATTACCACAAGTTTGGTGGCTTACAATCAAAATTAATTCTCTCCCAGTTCTGGAGGCCAGAAGTCAGCAATCATTATCTGTGGGCTGAAATCTCAGCGTGGGCAGAGCTGCCCTCCCCTTGAAGGCTCTAGGGGAGAACCCACTCCTTTCCTCTCTCGGCTCCAGGTGGCTGGTGTTCCTTGGCTGATCTTGGCTTCTGCCTTCCTGTCACCTTCTCTTCCACTTGTATCAAAGCTCCCTCCACCTCCTACTTCTGACAATACCTGTGATTATATTTAGGACCCACCCAGATATTCAGGAGAATCCCCCCACCTCAACATCCTTGATCGCAATTACAGAGACCCTTTTAACTTATAAGAGAACGTTTGTAGGTTGCAGGGATTGGGACCTGATATCTTTGGGTGACCATCACCAGCCTGTTCTACTGCCTCATGAAATAGTAGTGAGTGTTCTTGGTTTATACATGTAAAGTGTCTACAAACCGCACCCACAACTAGAAACCTGCAATCATAGGCACCCCATTGTCCTCGGCAGCCAGGGAATTGGAACCTGACACCTCAGCCTCATCCCCAGAAGCCATGCTCTGATTTTCCCCCGTACCTTCTTCTGTGTGCTTGTCTCATGATCCCTGGAAGCCTGACAGATGGCCAGTGGAACCTGGGCAGTGTAGGCCCCTGAAGACAGAAGGGCCATGTCCCACGCAGACACTCCATGAGCAAGTAGTGCTGGAGTCTGCAAGCAGTCAAGGGAAGCTTGTCAACCAGTTTGTCGGAGTAAACTTTTTCTGAAGAATTGAACCTTGCCCTTTTATTTATTTTTTTTAAAAGATTTATTTACTTATGATAGACATAGAGAGAGAGAGAGAGAGAGAGAGAGAGAGGCAGAGACACAGGAGGAGGGAGAAGCAGGCTCCATGCCAGGAGCCTGACATGGGACTCGATCCCGGGACTCCAGGATCGCGCCCCGGGCCAAAGGCAGGCGCCAAACCGCTGAGCCACCCAGGGATCCCCGAACCTTGCCCTTTTAAATGCCTGCTTCTTTATATCTTTTATGAAAATGTTTCTGAAGTGTGTTACATATTCCCCAGCAGTCTTGAGACTGGAGCTCAGCCTTTTGCAGCTAACTCAGTGACAGCTGCCACATGATTTTTGCTGTACCTGCCTGTCACTGGACCAGCCTGAGAGGCAGAAAGGTGGCAAGGTGCCTGCTTCAAACTGAAAGCACGGGATACCTATAATGTCCTGGTTCTTAATTTTCCTGTCTCCTTCCACCTGCCAGAGTAACTATAGTTTATATCTGTAGGTATTCCTCCTGCAGGCAGACACCCTCCCCTCACCTCCCCTTATTTTATTTTGACTCTTCTAGTAACTGTGGGCTGGGAGGTGATACTACTGAGGCTTATTAGCACTTTTTGCAAAGGAAGAGTTAGTGGTTTCTCAAGGAGTTCTCTGAGGACGATCATATTTTTTTAAGATTTATTTTATTATTTATTTGCGAGAGAGAGAAAGAGCACGAGTGGGAGGGGCAGAGGAAGGGGAGAGAGAATCTCAAGCATATGCCAAGATGAGCGTGGAGTCTGACAAAGGGGGGCTCAACCTCATGACCCTTGGATCATGACCTGAACCAAAACCAAGAGTTGGACACTTAACTGGCTGTGCCCCCCAGGCACCCCAATAATCATCTTTTATTATTATTATTATTATTATTATTATTATTATCTTATGTGCCTTCCTCCACCACCAAAAAGAAACAGTTTGTATCCTCTCACCTATTTTTAGCTGACATCAAATTTTTTCAGGACTTGAAATGGTTGCAAAGGATAAAATGTCTCATGCATTGTAAATATTAACATTATAAAAATGACACTTATGAAATCAATCGTTTCAATGTATCCAATGAAATCTGAATGCCATAGCAATTCAATAGCCATCATCTTTCATTTGAAGATACATGAACGAGTCTTTTTTAAATAGCCAAAAATGTTGTAACTTCCATGTCTCTCCTTGAACTCCCATTTCCATCCCATTTCGCCCACAGAATTGCATCCTAATGTAATATATTTTTATGCTTGAAAGTATTTTATTAATCATCCTATCATAACTCTCTCGACAAAAAGTATAGAAGTTAAAATTACGTTTTTTAATTACCTGTGACCATAAAGCTCAAGAGTCAAAAAAATTTTTTTCTCCTGGTTCGAGCTAACAGTACAATTATGAGTATCCAATTTATCAAAACCAATTCATTATCCATCTTTATAAATAATTATAAGCATAAAAATAAAATGTTGTTAGAACTGCATCTCTTACTGAGATAGATGAGGCTATCTTAATTTTCTGTTAGTTCATGAATCCATGGAGGGGTATAGCTCTGGCCACAAAGATCCAGAATTTAGCCTTAATTTTTCTTCTGTTGTTTTCAACGGAAACTTAAAAAATATATACTGGTTCATAAAATAAGTAGATGGGAATGGAAGGGGTTTTGTCACAGCAGCTCTACTCAGTGTAAGAACTCCGTCAGCGTTATGGCCAAAATTCACATCATTATTTCTCATGAAAAGAATTTCCATCCACTGACAAGTTCAGTTGAGCTCCTTTTAGTTGGATCAAATGCCCAGTTTTGGAGACCCCTTGAGTCACACCAGTTCTCCCTCTGCAATAGATGAGTATGCCAGAGACAACTTGAACTTGGCCTTCAAATACCAACCAGATGAGTACTTGGGTTGATAGAGAGCTGCCCTACGCATGGAGAATGTCAGCTTTGCTTGGTCCGCATCCAGGACTGTCCACCCAGACTCAGGAAGGGAAGGATTGATGCTGACTGGAGGCAGGAGGCTGGGCAGGGAGACCCACACAGCTAAAATGGTGCAATACCCAAGCTGATGATCAAGAGGAAGGAGGCCATTAGGGCTTTGACTCCGTGGTGCCAATCTTCAGCTTTACCCAATTTTTGAGGTGTTTCCAACAGAGTGGACCAGAAATTATCATCCATAGAGCTGCAACTCCTTTCATTTATCAATTTCTTACGTGTGTGTTCATTTCTTCATTCACCAAGTGTGTGGAGCCTTCCTTAGCTTTCCACCTTTTGTCTACCCAACTCTGTACTAAACATTTGGGACATACAGGTGAGTTTGGTGGGTCGCTCTTCCTCAGGGGACTTTCCATGGGGGGCGGGTGCAGGCAGATCAACAACAACTCTCACCCCTCTCTCTGGAATGGAAATCCAAGCCCTGAGTGTGGCAGGAAGAAAAGAAATTTGGGATCTGGAGGATTTTTTTTCAGGTGGCGATTCACACTATGTGCTCTGGACAAGCATCCCGCCTTTTCCCATCTGAATATGTTGGCATGGGGTAGGGGGATGACTCAGATCTCCAAGCATTCCCCAAATGCTGACACCCACCTTCCAAATTGCCTCCTTGGTGGATGATGTCAGGAAAGTCTTGGGGTGGGGGGGACCTCAATGTGCCTGATGTCTAATGTCTCTAGATGGGTGCCCCCAGCTCCCCACCTAAACCAGAGCCTCATGCTGGACTTTGTCAGTTCACTGTACTTACCCAGTCATCCCTGTCTTCTTGTCTCTCTGTTTTTGAAACAGTGATGAGAGGGGCACCTGGGTGGCTCAGTGGTTGAGTGTCCTCTGTCTGCCTTTGGCTCAGGTCGTGATCCCGGAGTCCCGGGATGAATCCTACATTAGGCCTCCCATGGGGAGCCTGCTTCTCCCTCTGCCATTGTCTCTGCCTCTCTCGTGAATACGTAAATAAAATCTTTAAAAGTAAAAAAATAAAAAAAAATTAAAAACCAGTGATGATTTAGAAAGTTTGTTGACTGTTGCCATTTAAGCACTGGGGGATGTGATTTTCAATCTTTTTTCTTTCTTCTCTCTCTCTTTCCCTCACCCCTTTCACCACCTTCCTTGTTCCTTTTCTCTTGTCTTTTTGGGTTTTTTTTTTTTTTTTTTGGTTCTTTTTTTTGAGATCAGATTTATTGAAGCATAATTGACATACAATAAAATTCACTTCTCTGCTTGGACATTTATGAGTTTTCACAAATGCCTGCAATGTGTAACTACTGTAGTCAAGATATAGAGCATTTTCATTGTGCTACAAAATTGCCTCCCACCCCTTTAGAATCGACCCCTCCCTCTGCCCCCACCTCAGCAACCATGGACTTGATCTCCCTCTCTAGCGGTTTGCCTTTTCCAGATTAGCGTATAAATGGAATCATGCAGCTTGTTGCCTTTCAGGTCTGGCTTCTTTTCTCAGCCTAATACACACCGATTTTGCATATGTACCATGGTTTGTTTATCCACTCTCCAGTTGAGAGACACTTGGGTCGTTTCCAGTTTGGGGCAATTGTGATTAGACTTGCCATGGAGATTAGAGCATAGGCCTCTGTGTGGACATAAGTTTTAATTTCTCTTGGATAAATGCCCGGGATCAAGATGGCTGGGTCAAATGCTAAGTACTTTTAACTTAGTGATTCTCAGCAGGGGATGATCTCCACCATCAGGGGACATATGGCAGTGCTGAGGCCATCATTCGTTGTCACACTGTGGGTGTAGATGAGGAGCCCCATGGTTGAGCACTCTCAGGCCCAAACGTCAGCAGGGCTCCAAGTAGGAAAGCCTGGCTTCCACTTTTAAGAAACTGTCCTCCAGAGTGGCTTCACGTCCTCTCCAGCATTTGATGCTGTCAATCTTTCCTTTAAAAAATATTTTTTTATTTTAGCTGTTCTAATAGGTGTGTAATCGCATCTCCTCATGGTTTTATTTTGCATGTCCCTAATGACTAATGATGCTGAGCATCTCTGCAACTTATTGACCATCCATGCACAGCTAACCCTTGCACCATGCAGGGGCTAGGGGTGCCGATGCCCAACGTCCCCCCATAGCTGAAAATCCACATATAACTTTTGACTTCCCCCACATCTAACTACTAATAGCCTACTGCTGACCAGAAGCCTTGTGGATAGCATAAATAGTCAATTAACACCTATTTGGGATGTGGTGTGTATTATATACCATACGCTTACAATAAAGTGAGGGAAAAGGAAATGTTATTAAGGAAATCATAAGGAAGAAAAAATACAATTACACAATAGTACTGTGTTTATTTTTTAAAGATTTGCAAAAAAATAAAAAAATAAAGATTTGCATGTAAGTGGACCTGCACAGTTCAAACCTGTGTTGTCCAAGGGTCCATTGTACTTGCTTTAGGGGTCTGCCCATATCTTTTATCCATTTTCTACTGAATTATTTATTTTCCTTATTATACATACTTCTTTTTTTTTTTTTTCCTACTTTAAGCCCCATAACAGTCCTGTGAAGCAGATTTGATAACTCACATTTTATACATGAGGAAACAGACTCTGAGATGTCATAGGGCACATGGCAAAACCCGGGGTCTCTGACTCTCCCCCCACCATCCAGGCGTGTTTGGTGTTAGAGCCCGTGCTCTAAGCCAAATAGAGCATCCAACCACTTTTGTTCTTCCCTCCCTCCTTCCTTGTTCTGTTCCTCATTCTCTCCTCTCCTTTCTCCTTTGGCAGACAAGTTCTTTCTTTGAATGAACAAGATGAAAATCAAACCAATTTTTTCAAGGAAACAAATTCTGTGTACTTCTTGATGAATGCTGGCCTACTTAGCTCAGGGGAAGAATTTGAGAACAGAAATGTCTGCTCCTCCAGGCCAGAACTCATGCTGAGATGGGGGGAGGGGTTATATTAGAATTTTGACAGAGCCAAGGATTGTTTGGATGAAAAACAGATCCCCATTTGAGCAGGAATGTGATCTCAGGGCAAGAACAGAGGGATGAGGTTACTGAGGGCCTTGATATACTAGACTCCAAATTAATGGCTTAGGTGCCCACTTTCTTGCAAACCTGAGACATTGGCCATGTTTCCTTGGCTGTGACTTAATAATTACAACCTGTGTTCCAAGGAAGGCTTCGTTCTTCTCTAAATGAGCAACATAAAAAGCCAGTTTCCAAATATGTGCAGCGTGAGACACATTTGGTGGAGTTAGCATCAGAATCTCATCAGCAACAAAAGAAAGAGAGTGACACTTGGGGAGGCTGCTGGTTGGATTGATTCAATAAAATTCTCTGAAAGGAGCATCAGGGTCTCCAGCTTCTGATGCTCACAGGCCATGGTGCCACTTCTGCCAGCACCCATGACCCCAGATGCTCCTTGGAGGAACCAGGAGGGCACAAACTTGCAGCCCCTGTGTGGGAGTGGGAGCGGGGTGGGATCACTGCACATTGGAAACCCCCCAATCTCTGGCTGCTCCCTCATATCTGCCCCCAAATGTCTCCCTTTGTGAGCAACTGTCTGATGTCTTTTTTCTTCCTGACACTAAAAATGTGATGTCTTTTCCAACACCATCCAGTTCTCCGACTTTCCATGCACCAACTAAGCGTCCTACAGTTCAGTCCTATTCTGACACTGACTCTCAGAGTTGACATGAAGCCCATATATGAAGAGCTCAGCCCTGCAAGATTGCAACACCCCCCCCCCCCACTTCAGACACCAGTGACAAGTCCTAGGGGCCACTTGCACTTCTGGCTGATTGGCTGTCAATTCGGGGGTGCCCACACTTCCTCCTCGGGTTTGATAATTCACAGAACAACTCACAAGACTCTGTAAACACTTTGCTTATATTCACGAGTTTATCATAAAGGGTGCAGCTCCAGAACAGCCAGTGGAAGAGGCGTGCAGGGCAGGGTCTGGAGGAAGGAGTGCCGAGCTTCTGGGTCTTCCTGGCACACCATCCTCGGAGCGGGTCAGTGCATTCACCAACCTGGGACCTGTTGCATTTTATATCCCAATCTCCAGTACCGTACCCCTTACCAGAGGCTAGGGCGTGAGGCCGAAAGTTCTCCTACCACCTGATCCCATACTTAGTCTTTTGGGGGACTAGCCCCCATCCTGAAGCTACCCAGGGGCCCACCCTGAGTCACCTAGTTAGTATAAATTCCGGTGTGGGGGAGAATGATTATAGCAATTAGTGATAAGGGTCCTGGGAGAGGATTGGAGGGGCAGGAGTGACTCCGGGTTGGGGTGTGGACATGAGCTGGTGGGGCCTAAAGGCGGTGGTGGCACCAAAGTTAAGGGCTGGGAGAAGGGAGAGCCGGGCTGGAAAGAGGCTGGAACTGGGCAGGCAGCGAGCCAGACCAGGAGCCCCAGGCTCTACCCCAGCCAGCCACCCCCCTCCCTTTGCTCCTCCCACTGTGACAGGGCCAGAAGGTTTGTGCACATCTGGGGGAGCGGGCCCCCAGCTTAGCCAAGGCCCCCGGGAGGGGTGCCACTAGGCTACAGTTCCCAGAAGGTAGAAGCAAGAGAGCAGGACCAGGAGGATGTGTGGGGTCAGGAGAGTGCATGAATTGACAATTCCGCCAGTCCAGAAGCTGCCATCAGAGGCAACAGTCCAGAGGAGTTTGATCCAGACGTCCCTGCTATGTAGCCGACCCCAGGAAAGAGATCAAGCTTTAGAAGCCAGCGCAGAGGGCAGATGTGAGCACCAGCCCCTCCTCGGCCAGCCTGCCCCAGGTCCTGGGACTCACAGTATTCACAGCTGCTCCCTTCCCCAGACCTGCAGCCAGGTCTGCCAGAGGCTTAGGGGCAAGTGGCCCATATCCCTGAGTCATTATTCTGGGTGGGGCCTCCCGGACCTAATGCTGACCCCAACGAAGGCTGACGCCCAGTGGCATCCTGCCAGCCCGCACACCTGGGGTAACAGGTAAAACCAGGTGGTTCTTCAGGAGTCATAATGAGACTTGTTCCAAGCCCCCAACCATCGAGGTTCCCAGGGGAGCCAGAGCCTGGAGATACCATGACTCATTAGCTATTATTTTTAGTTTTATGCCACAGAAGATGTGCAGCAACGAGATCAGCTTAAATGTCTTGCTATAAAAAGGATGATGGATGGGGGGCGGTGGGAAAAGAGGGAGAACAAGTCAGACATAGAGATCAAGGAGAGGAAAATAAGAAGTACACCAAGACTTTAGCAAGGGTTCCCCCTAAATGGCAAGATGAGGACCAATCCTAAAATATTTCTATTAAGAATTTATTTCTTTTAATAATAATTTAAAAATACATGTTAGTTAAGTAAATACACAGGCATGAGGAGCCCCAAGGAACCCCTCAAGACTCAGTGTGATGCAGGCCTCCTACCTAGTTACTGGCCTTGCTGCAAAGACTACCTTCCTCCTAGGGATTTTGAAGAATGTTCTGGAAACAACATGGACCACACGTGCACTCCTGAAACAGCTTTCTCACCTCCTGGTGTTCACACCATGTAGTCACCTCTCCATGGATGCAGATCTAGTTCTTGTAGCCAAGAGGACATGAAATGAGGGAGCATGTGACTTCAGAGGCCAGGTCGTAAAGGACATTGTAGCTTCACCTTGTACACCTTAGACCCCCCACTCTAGCTGAAGCCAGCCACTGTGTCAGAAGGACACTCCAGCAGCTATGTGGAGAACTGAGGCCTCCCAGCTACTGCCAGCACCAACACGGCAGCCACTCGAGTGAATCACACAGCAGACGCTCCTCCAGCACCAGTCAAACCTTCAATCACCTGAGTGCAACCACGTGAGAGATCAGGAGCCAGAACCCTCCAGCTCAGCCACTCTGGAACCCCTGAGCTACAGGAACCATAGGATAATAAATGTTTTCTTCCTTCTTTTAAGCCAGTAAGTTTGAGGGAATAGATCATGAACACAAATGGTGATTTCCATTGGAAAGGCCTGGGTCACCACCTGAGCCCCAGAGCCAGGGATGTGAGCATCCTACTGAACCACAGGCTTGAGACCCACACACCCAATGGGATGAGGGTCGTGGGGGGCGAGGGAGGTGAGTGAGGGCAGTTGATGCACAGGCAATGTTGGATCCTGTTTTTATAATTTTGATATCTTGCTCATCATAGATTTTTTTTTTGGTCTCACTTTTGATTTTTTTATTTTATTTTTTATTTTTACTATTTTTTAAAGATTTTATTTATTTCTTCATGAGAGACACATAGAGAGAGAGAGAGAGAGGCAGAGACACAGGCAGAGGGAGAAGCAGGCTCCGTGCAGGGAGCCCAATGTGGGACTCAATCCCGGGTCTCCAGGATCAGGCCCTGGGCGGAAGGTGGTGCTAAACCGCTGAGCCACCCGGGCTGCCCCTCACTTTTGATTTTTTAAAACGTTGCATTAAATTATTGTTTACCTTAATTGCTGAGTTTTTGGCACCCCTTAAACTGGGCGTCTTGAGGTGAGTGCCCCACATGCCTGGCCTCTTCCTGGCCCTCTTCCGTGGTCAGACTCCATCCCACCTGCAAGCCTCCATTATGCTCCTCTGCCCTTGTCCGTGGGGGCTCAGGGGGAAGGAGTCACCCCTCTGCTAACTCAGAGTACCTAGTAGGGCTGAAACTCCATGCCCTGCGTGTCTGGCCTTCCTGTGTGATTACCAAGAGCGCCACAGTCAAACATGGTGGCCTTGCCACGTGTGGCTGCTGAGCATTTGACGAGCAGCTCATCCAAACTGTTCTGTGCTATAAGTGTACGTCAGATACACCTCAGTTTCCAAAGGTTTCCTACAAGGAAAATAATGTAAAAATTTCTATCCTGAATTTTTTTATTGATTAGTGATCTCCTTTAGATATAGTTTGGATACATCTATCATATATGTATTATATATTTTAGATATATTCCTTTTTTTTAAATGTGGTCAATATTCTATTTCCATTGGGTAGCCTTATTCTGGATCATTCTCCACTTCTTTCCTCAGGATCGTTTCCTGAGTACCCTTCAAAAGCCAGTTCTGGGGCAGCCCCGGTGGCCCAGTGGTTTGGCGTCGCCTGCAGCCCGGGGTGTGATCCTGGAGACCCGGGATTGAGTCCCACATCGGGCTCCCTGCTTGGAGCCTGCTTCTCTCTCTCTCTCTCTCTCTCTGAATAAATAAATCTTTAAAAAAAAAAAAAGAAAAAAAGCCAGTTTTGCAAGCTGAGACTGAACCTCCCTTGGAAACCCAGCCTCAACCATCCTAATTAATCCCGAGGCTGTGTGAATACCCCTGATGTCCAGAAAAAATTAAAAATAAAAACCCAAGAGGTGAAGATTATAAAATATGGCCTCATATTTTTCTATCTCCCCATCACTTCCCTCTGCAGGAATGGAGACATCCACCATCCTCCAGCACTTTCTAGCCTCTCTCTCTCTCCCCTCTTGCTCTGCCCTTAGCTGGCTTCTCTTCTCACCCACTCTAGCGGCTCACATGTGTGTCCTCAGACATCAGAAATGTGTTGTGAAGATGAAGAGGGGGAGACCTCTTCATCTTCCAGGTGGAGCCAGGACCCAGGACCCAGGGTAGAGGCTGCAGGACGTGGGTTTCAGCTCCAAGAGAAAGAAACGTATGCCAGAGCAGGGCCACATCACCTGAGACAGGCCCCCTCGGGACACCTGTCACCTGCTGTGTCTGAACAGAGGCCAAATGACCAGTACCAGGCTCGGAGATGCTCATCTGCACCAGAATCACCCAGAAAGTGTGTCCCAAAGGCAGATTTCCAGGGATCCACACCCCTAGAGATGTTGACTCATCAGCCCTGACAAAGGGGTCTCTAAGTCTGAGTTTTTAAAAGGAATCCTAAGAGCCACATTTTGAGAAGAAGAAATCCCTATGCTGGCTGAAGGCAACTCTTGTAGGCTACGGGGCTAGCTGCTAAGTTAGTGTTTGTTGAAAAACTAAATGAACAAACGAACGGTGAATGAATTTGAAGACATATTAATATTCCAACAGCCTCTTCCTGTTGGATGAGAGAGGCAGCAGCTCTTGGAAAGGAACCTTATCTCAGCAACAATCCTCAGACACCTGAAAAACTTGCTGTCTCCAACAATGTTATTTTTTTTCCCTTTGGAAATGTATTTTATTCCCTAAGGAAATATTTAGCAAAATTTTTAGAGGTTTTTTTCCTGAGTTGACAAAGAGAAGTATTCCCATTTGGAGGTGATTCGTTTAGATCTAACATCTTTATGGGACAGACAATATTTAAAGTAATACTTTAAAAAAATAAAGTAATACTTTTTAATTAGTATGCATCTAGTTGTTACATATAGAAATAGCAAGTGTTATATTTTTCTAGAAAGAATAATATACTAGAAAAAAATTTTAATTTTTTTGTATTTAGGATACTTTAAAAAAATTTTTTTCCTTATCAACATTCTAATCATTTACAATGAGCCACTGTATAAGGGTATTATAAATTTTTTTTAAAATTTTAACTTAAATTCGATTAATTAACATATAGTGTATTAGTTTCAGAGGTAGAGTTCAGTGATTAATCAGTCTTTTGTTCAATTTAATTCAATTAATTAACATACCGTGTATTATTATTATTAGTTTCAGAAGTAGAGTTCAGTGATTCATCAGTCTTATAGAAAACCCAGTGCTGGGGGATCCCTGGGTGGCACAGCGGTTTGGCGCCTGCCTTTGGCCAAGGGCGTGATCCTGGAGACCCGGGATCGAATCCCATTGGGCTCCCGGTGCATGGAGCCTGCTTCTCCCTCTGCCTGTGTCTCTGCCTCTCTCTCTCTCTCTCTCTGTGATTATTATGAATAAGTAAAAAATTAAAAAAAAAAAGAAAAAAAAAGAAAACGCAGTGCTCATTCCATCACATGCCTGCCTCAATGTCCATCACCCAGTTATCCCATCCTGCCACCCACCTCCCCTCCAGCAAACCTCCATTTGTTTCCTATGATTAAGTCTCTAAAACTAAAAAAAAAAAAAAAAAAAAAGAGTCTCTTATGGTTTGTTTCCCTGTCTGATTTCATCTTGTTTCATTTTTCCTTCTCTTCCTCTATGTTCATCTGTTTTATTTTGTAAATTCCACATAGGAGTGAGATCATATGAAAATTGTCTTTCCCGGGATCCCTGGGTGGCGCAGGGGTTTGGCGCCTGCCTTTGGCCCAGGGCGCGATCCTGGAGACCCGGGATCGAATCCCACGTTGGGCTCCCAGTGCATGGAGCCTGCTTCTCCCTCTGCCTGTGTCTCTGCCTCTCTCTCTTTCTTTCTCTGTGACTATCATAAATAAATAAATATTTAAAAAAAAAAAAAAAAAAAAGAAAATTGTCTTTCCCTGATTGACTTATTTTGCTTAGCATTTGACAATGTTATTTTAACAGTCTTGGCTTAATGTGACCTTGGGATAGAATCCTTCTGGCCTGAGCACCCTCGGCATTCTCAGATGAGACCTGGGTCTGAGTTAGTGAGAATAAACAGGCTGCTTTAAAGATCTCCATTGGTCATTTGTGTATTATTTGGCTTGGGCCGCCATAACCAGGATACCAAAGACTGGGTGGTTTACACAACAGAAATTAGTTTTCTCTCGGTTCTGTTCTGGAGGCTGGAAGTCTGAGATCAAGGTGTCGGTAAGCTTGGCGCCTCCTGAGGTCTCTCTCCTTGGCATGTAGACGACTGGCTTCTCCCTGTGTCCTCAATGGTCTTCCATCATGTTTGTCTGTGTCCTAATCTCTTCTTACAAGGACACCAGTTATGTTGGGTGAGGGCCCACCCTACTGACATCATTTTACCTAAACTCCCTCTTTAAAGACCTCATCTCCAAATATGGTCACATTCTGAGGTCCTAAAGGTTAGGACTTCAACATATGAATTGGGAAGGGGCCACAGTTCGTCCTGTGACCATTTGCAATCAGAAATTTCTGATTTCCAGGGCTCCTGGGTGACTCAGTCGGTTAAGCATCTGCCTTTGGCTCAGATCATGATCCCAGGCTCCTGGGATCCAGTCCCTCATTGGGCTTTGTGTTCAGTGGGGAGCCTGCTTCTCCCTCTGACTCTCCCTCTGCTTGTGCTCTCTCTCTCTCTCTCTCTCTCATAAATAAAATCTTTAAAAAGGAAAAAGAAATTTCTGATTTCCAAAGAGTCTTGAGTCCCCATCTATTGGAATGGAATCTATACTCCCAAACCCAGAGGTCAGGGCTCTGGGGACTCCTAGAACACACAACAAAAGTGAAACAAAGTCATTAATAAATGCTTGCAAATAGCATGATCTGGACAGTGGTGCTGGTCCTGTTGTCTAAGAGGGTGGCACATGGGCTGGTTCCCTTAGTCACCACACAGAGAGGGCCCTGTCTTCCCTGCTTGCTTGCCCCTGAGACCCTTCCCAACAAGACCCCCTCTCTGTGCACAGCCTCCTTCTCCTCCTTGAAACTTCCTCTCTCTTTTCTCACATTTGGGCTTGGGGAGGTTGAGTCACCCTGAAGGTACTTGACAAAATGGCTCACAAAAGTGTTTTTATTTTAATAATTATCAGCCCCAGATGCTTCCCTGGTGAGACTCCTCACTTGAGTGGTGATAAACACAGCAACCGGAAAGTCACTTTATTAAACCATAAATGTTTGCCACAAATCACAACTAAATTAGCCCTTGGTGGAAGCTGCACAGAAGCCCGGCTGCTGCTTTCATTCCGTGAGGAAGGGAAAGGTAACGACATACTTTGAACACTGTCTCATTAGGCTTTAAAAATCCCCGGTGCCACTCTGTCTTGTGGGTTTGGACGTGCTTGGCATACATGTACGTGTGCATGCACGTGTGCCGAGGATGTTGAGAGTGGAAGTGGATGGAAGAGCAGTCGTCTTTGCGGCCAGCCCTGGCGCAGGGATCGCCATCACAGCCCACCTGTCCGTCCGTCCTGCAGCTGGAGCAGAGAGCAGATCTCCCTCCTCCCCGGCAATGCCTGCATTTGAGCAATGACTATAGAGAGATCCGGTGCTGCAAAAACTAAGCCAGGAGCCCCTCTCCAATATGTTCTTGGGAATCCCTTCTTCTTTCTTGGACTCAATTTTTTCAGCTGCAAAAGGGAGGAAATGGGGTAAGACAGTGGTTTTCAAACCCTGTGCCATGGAACCTTAACAGAGGCACCTCAGAGTTCCCTGTGATGAACCAGGGGAAGTCGGAATGGGCAGACTCCAAACTCCCCACTTCACTTCCACCCAAACAGTTCTACCTTTACCTGTTTTGCATGTTGTGGCCCTGGAGGGGATTTTTTTTTAAGGGGTCTGAAGCCAAAAACTGTTTGAAATACATTTGATTTAGTGGCCTCTAGGGAGGTTTCTGGTTTTGGGTTTCATGAAACTGTGATTCAAACATGTGATTCTGGGACCAGAACAGACTTTTGGTGGAGGAAGTTTATTCTCAAGCTACTCTTCAGTGGATGGTCATCTCCACACCTGTCTGGCAGTAGGGTCTTGTGACTCTACCTGGTATCATAATTAACCCAGTGCTGGTTGTTTGTTACCATGTCTGATGACTCTTATGCCCCCTGGAGAGCCTGGCTATGGTAAGTCAGAGTAATAACACCAGTCTCCCCTTCCTGTGCCTGTGGCAGGCATCACTAATCAATCCCCATGCTTTCCTGCTGAGCCCAGATTGGGGTCCAGCATCCTTCTCATTCCATTGTTCCAGACAGCCCCACCAATTGATAGGCAAAAGTATGCAAGATGCAAAATATTCGCCAAGATTTTCTCCTTCCCTTCTTTTTTTTTTTTTAAGATTTTATTTATTTATTCATGAGAGACAGAGAGAGAGAGAGAGAGAGAGAGAGAGGCAGAGACACAAGCAGAGGGAGAAGCAGGCTCCACACAGGAAGCCCAATGTGGGACTCGATCCCAGGTCTCCAGGATCACACCCTGGGCTGAAGGTGGCGCTGAACCGCTGAGCCCCCCGGGTAGCCCTTTCCTTCCCTTCTTGATAGAAAAGTCCCTGAAGGGCAGCTTGGGTGGCTCAGCGGTTTAGTGCCTGCCTTTGGCCCCAGAGCGTGATCCTGGGGACCCGGGATTGAGTCCCACATCGGGCTCCCTGCATGGAGTCTGCTTCTCCCTCTGCCTGTGTCTCTGCCTCTCTCTCTCTCTCACTGTGTCTCTCATGAATAAATAAATAAAATCTTTAAAAAACAAAAAAAGTCCCTGAAAACATGGGGACAGACCTTGTTGTGGCTTGTGCATGGTGGTCTTCAAAGCATCTCCTTTCCTGTTCATAGGGAGCTTGGGGGAATATCTGTATCTATGGTGGCTCATATCCAAGATGGCACATCCTGGTGTGGTCCCCTCCCACACTGAATACTGCTGACCTGCATAACCAGCAGGATATTTTGGAAATGACATAATGACTTCAGACACTAGACCATGTAAGGCCTTGGGGCTTCTGCCTTGTTCTTTCTTGGATTACACCCCTTGGAGGAAACCAGCCACCATGTTGTGAGGATACTCGGGAGAGGTCCACATGCCACCCCCAGCCAACAATTAACTTGCCAGCCACATCAGTGAGCCCCCCGAGAGCAGATTTTTCCAGTCCCAACCAAGCCTTCGGATGACAACAGCACCAAAAGACATCCTGACTGAACCTTGTTAGTGAACCCCCAGCTAAGCCACACTCCCATTCCTGACCCACAGACCTTGTGTGAGATGATAAATGTTTACTGTTTTATGCTGCTAAGATTTGGGGTGATTTGTTATGCAGCCACGGGTAGCTGTTGCAATATCTGAATCTACATGTTCCAGGGAGGACTCCAGCACAAAGAAAGGTACCATGGTGATACCATAACTAATCATGGATTGTCACAGAGCTCTATAAATAGAGGATAATTTGACCCCAGGGAAGGTGAAATGTTAGTAGGGAAACCGAGTGGGAGTTTCTTTGACGTGGCTCTGACTCACCCAGTGATTCCTCACTATGGCATTGCTTTTCCTTCTACCTCTGCCCATACAAGCACATCTCTGACTGTATTTACTAGCCAAAACCAGAAGGCCTCAGGTCTCTCTCACCTTAAGAACTTATCATCTAAAATCATAATGAGGAGGCCCAAATAAAGAGAAAAGAGTGAACAAAAGGAAGAAAAACAAACATTTTGGTTTCCCACTGCCCTTTCTCTTTTTATTAAAATACTTGTCCATCATGATTGTGAATCCTGCACCCTAACGAGTCACCTGCACTGCCAGTGCTTATTGCTTTGATGGGAGATCTTTTTTATTTGTTTGGGCTGAAGCTAAGTCATAGATTTACCGCTTTGCTCATGACCGGTCTTAAAACACATGATTTAAGTTCTCAGAATGCAAATAACTCCAGATATCCTCATAAATGGAGATGCCAAGGAGGGTTTTACTGTTGGAAAGAAAATAGCAAACAAGAAATAATGCTGATAACAGTAAAATGGTCTCTGTATCTACAAAAGAAAAGAGACACAGAAAGAAGGAGGAAAAGAGGGGAGGGAGACATCATGACAGCTGAAATTGTGACAAAACTTAATTTTAAACTCTGGAGAACCAGCCTCCACTCACCTCTCTTATATTGTCGTTGGTCTGTGAGGTTTAATGCCTGCTTTCCTGGCCTGCCTCTGGAATGTCTTCCCCCAACTGACCTACAAACACTTTATGTGGAAAGAGAGAGAGGACCCCCATGGCCTCACAATGGGTCTGATAGATGGATTCTTGGCTGCATATAAGCAACCGCCATGCCCAGCAGCCACCACAATGCCCAGGTCAGCCACACCTGCTCAACAAATGTTTGTCCAGTGACAGAGTAAATGAAGAAGGCATCCTGTGCAGTTAACTGGGCACTTATGTCACTGTGATCACCCTGGTGGCCTGCTTGAACCTAGCAAGGGAGATATTCTCCCCATTTTACAGATGAGGTTACTGAGGTTCAAAGAGGTTTAGTAATTCCTGCTAGCAAAGGGCTGGCAAGGAAGGATCAAAAGCCAGATGTCCCTACTTTACGTCACAATGAAGCTGGAAGAGGGAGGATGGACTTGAAAACAAGACAGGGCTGAAGTTCAGGGATTGTGGTGAAGAGAAGCAGGCCCAGTCAACACTTCCATCAACAGATATCCTATAGCGATGCCTTCTCAGCAACACAATGAATCTTCTGGACATTGGCTGTAACTTCAGAATATTCTTTTCCCTTCCTCTGAGAGCAGCATCTTTGATGTTTGGATGCCGGGGAGGGAAGGAGAAGGCAGCGTGACCCTCTTCCAAAGGGTCACCCGGCCCCCTACTGCTTCTTGCCTCTGCCCAATGCCCCTTAGAAGAGTTGTTCTTACCCTGGCCACTCACTGGACTTACCTGGGGAGCTTTTAAAAATACTGCTGCCCTGGCCCTGTCCCAGAGAGTCTATAATTCAAAAGCACACCAGGTCTGAGAACAGCTGCCCCAGGGAGAGATGGTCACCTTTAGGAAGAATGGTCCAGCTTCATAACTCCCAGGAACTGCCACAGTCTTGGTGTTGGAGGTCTTGGACTTCAGTTCTAGAATCTGGGCCTCACCCCAGCCACCTGGGAATCTGTTTGAAATGTCAGATGCTGTCCTCAGCTTCCAATCCAGTAGCCTGGGTAGACCTGGGAGGCAATGCTTTTATTGAGACACACATGGCTGGAGAGATCCAGGAACTAGGCTGAGTTCAGATGCAAAACATGTCTCTTTTCAGCTCTTCCTTCAGCTGTATCCTCTTTAACCATGAAGGACGAGTGCTAATGGCTGCTATTTAGGATTAGTTGGTGCCAAATCACCTGCAGGCAGCCATTACTCTCTGTTAATGGGGGAAGAGCCTCCAGGGAGCTGGTGAGGCCAGGATTCCAGATGTATATAGATGTCACTTCTCAGAGTCAGGCTTGTCATCCCTGAAGTTGTGGCGTCCTCAGTGCGGGGCTGACTGCCATTCCAGAGATACTGGGATTGCCCCCACTCCCAGTAGGTGCATTTGGGTATAACCAAACTAATGGGAACTGAACCCCATTGTGTGCCAGGCACTGTGCTGGGCCAGGGAGATAAACATGAGGGACCCTGGGCCAAGGGAGTTACCAACCAGGAGTAAACCATGATGATGCCACATGAGGAATGGACACCTAAATGGCCAGGGAGTAGGGGTAGGGGGACTTCATGGGAGATGCAGCCTTGGTGGGGTGTCCTAGAGGATGGAAGATTCCTCAGGAAGACACCAGTATCACAGAGAGATGGGACAGAGTGACAGAGGTTAGGGAGACAAGCCTAAAGCCACAGGGGCTTGATTACAAGGGCCTTAAAGCCAGGGAAGGAGCGTGAGCCATGATCCTAAGAGCAGCAGGGAGTCTTTGAAGGTGTTTAATGGCTGTTTCAGAAAAGGTGCTGGCCGGAGGGGCCTTCATCTGCCACTGGACAGATGGGACTGAAGTATAGACTCTTGAGTCCAGAGGCAGGTGTAGACTCTGGCTCTGTCACTTCCTTCAGGGACTCCCTGGGTAAGTTCCTGACTCCCCTTGGTTCATTCCTATTCCCTTTACTGTAAAATGAGGGTGAAGAGGGTACCTTTCACATGTGGGAAGGCAAGTATGAAGTCTCATAACGCTTGTGAAACATTCAGCATCATTTCTGCCCCATGACGAGCTCCCAATAATGGTCAGCTCTTATAATCATTCGCCTGCAGCCCCTAACACTGTCCCACACATATCCTGATGTTTAGAATATATGATGAAATGAACAAACAAATTAATGAATGAATTAAGTCTAACCTCATTTTATAAATATAGGACCTGAGGGGTGCTTGGGTGGCTCAAAGCGGGTAAGAGTCTGACTTTGGCTCTGGCCATAATCTCAGGATCCTGGGATTGACCCCTGTGTGTAGCCCACATCAGGCTCAGTAGGGGGTCTGCTTGTCCCTCTGCCGATCCCCCTGCTCCTGCTTTCTCTGTCTTTCAAATAAAGAAATAAAGTCTTTAAAGAAAAAAAAAAAAAAAACTAAACATAGTACCTGAGAAGATCAGGTCAAAACTATGGCCCAGGGCAATATAGGTATCAAGGAACAATTTGAGACAGATTTTACATTAACCATTAAGGGCCAAAATAATAACCCAAAGCCCTCTTAGACACTGTAGTACCTTCCTCAACCCTGTCTCAGGAGAGACACAATAAAGTGATGGTCCAAACTGGAGTTGTCTCTGAGTTTCACCATATTTCTGTCATGTTAAAGTTCTTGTATTAGTCAATATAGGAGAGGCTTTGTTCATTAACAAAATAACACCATCATCTAAATGACTGAACACAACAGGTTTCTTTCTAGTTCACAGTGTATATCTGGCACATGGAGGCAGGGCCAGGGGAGGGAGCAGAGATGTTTTCTCTATGCAGCCACTCAGGGATCCAAGCTGATGGAGACCTTCTCAATCGCCCAGCCAGGGGAAGAGGAGAGACTGGAGGATCGTGCTTCCTTTTTAGTGCCTCACCTCGGAAGTGATATAGGCCACTCCTTATATATCATCGGCCAGATCTGACCTAACAGTAAGGGTGCAGCTGCCACGAGCTGGGAAGCAATGGTCAACAGGAGATTGATGGACAAGAGTAATATCCACCCCAGTTCTTAATCCCCCTTTTTTTCTAACTAGAACATTTAATCAGTGCACTTCATTCAAAGGATCTGCTGCAGCTAGCTAGGTCAGATTTACAGAAATCCAATTTGAAACTTTCTGTACCTCCTCTTTTCTTCAGGAGGGGACTGAGTTTTGCTTGAATGACCGCTTTCTTTCTGTAGCTTACAAAGTCATAGGCAGAGAGCGTTATAGATCTACTGTGGACTTTGCTATATGCTTTGATTTTATGTCCACATTCATGTTCATTATAAGGCCGCTGTTCCCTTATTTAGCCAATCTTATGGCAACAAATACAAGTTTGGATGGAGATTAGGGGGTTAAATTAATCTGACAACAGTATCTTTGCTTGCTATTACAGTAGAGCTTATAATATCAGTTGGGCTGATTTAACAAAATTTATAATGTATTCTGCAGTTGATGGCTTGAGCCTAATTGAACACAAATTTATAATACCATCCAGTGTTGTAATTAAAATGTGGTAAAATTAGCCCATCAAATATTGTATATACACACACTCTCACAAAGCCATCAACAGCTTTGTTTTGTATACGGTCAATTACGTTTTCAAAGTGGAATCCTCAGAAGAATCCATCAGACAAATCAAGATGAAAGGAAACCAATTGAGAACTTAAGCCTGCTCTAAAGTGACAAGGAAACACTTGGAAAATTGTTTTCAGACAATGAGAGAAATTAATTTTCCAATGTGGTGATTTGGGGGCACAATTAGTCTCCCATGTTATTTGAATGACCACAGGATTATGGGAGCCCTGAGGCGGTTCAGATGCATGAAAAGAGAGTTGTCCATGTATCTCTGTCTAGAGTCCAGGCCATGTAGGAAAGAGAAAACAAGATGTTCTTCCCCCAAAAAACCATGATGGCACTAAAAAGGCAGATTTGCTGCAGGGATGAATCATTAGGTGGGCTTCATTAACTACAATCGTCATTTGCTATGTGATGACATATTCTATCATGGGGGGCATCTTCAGATCAAAATTGCATTTCGAGTCTAGAAATACTCCTTCCTTAAATATTTTAGAAGAAGAATGAAAGGAGCATCAGGACACAGTGCTAGCAATGGGGAAAATGTTCTCACCATCAAGGACTCCCGTTCGCATTTTTATTAGCCTTCTGCTGAGGTACAGTGGAGGGGTGTTTTCTTCAACCAGGAAAAAGCAGAGGAAGGAATGGACTCATAAGGAAATGGCTTGGTTGCTCCTCTTATTTGGGGCATAAATACTGATCTGTTCCAGGCAGGGGCTTTTCCAGCGGAGCTAGCCCCACTCTCCCCTCACTGCCCCCTGGTAGTGTTGGGTTGAACTTAGAGTTAACGGAAGGCAAGGCTAAGACCTCAACTTCAAGTTCAGGGGTTTCCCAAAACCACTTCCAGTTTCAATAATTCACCAGAGCAACTCACAGGACTCAGGAAAGCACTATGCTTACTATTAGAGTTTTGTTAGAACAGAAGAATGTAAATTAGAACCAGCCAAAGGAAGGCTTGTGTGGTCAAAGTCTGTTAGGAGCCCAAACATGAAGCTTCTGTGGTCTCTCCCCAAGGAGTCCTGGACAGTGTTTCCCCCTCCAAGCCACGGTGTGTGACAATACTCAAAATGCATATTGCCAACTAGGGAAGCTCATGTGAGCTTCAGTGTCCAGGGTTTTTATTGGGGTTTTATTATGCAGGGATGATTGAATCCTTCATGGCTGAACCCAGTCTCCAGCCCCCCTCTCCCGCCAGAGGTCAAGCTGATATCACATAGCTGAAAGCCCCAATGCCATAATCACATGGTTGGTCTTTCCACTGTGGCCAGCCTCCACCCTGAGTCATCCCCTTGACTTAAACCATCTGGGGGGTCTTCCAGAGTCACCTCGTTAGCATACATGATCAGGGCTGAGAGGCACATGAATAACAAATATCCTTTTTTTTTTTTTTAACAAATATCCTTCTATTGCTTGGGAAATTCCCTGTGCATAGAGGTTACCTCCCAGGAGCTAGGACAAAGTCTCTCTTTAGGGGAAGCCAAATGCCATAGACACAAGGTGACATTCCCCACCCCCTCCAGGGAAGAAGGACCAACTGTACCTCATTGGGTTTGACCTGTGGGCAGACCCAGCCAGAGCCCAGGTTTATCTGCCCAGGCCACCTGAATTGTCCAAATCACACACACATCAGATCATGTCCCTCTAGCCTCACACCTGGAGCTACACCTGCCTCTCACTATGCCCTCTTTTATTTTTCCAGAGACAACTGAATAAACTTTATATGCCCTCTTTTAAAAAAGATTTTATTTATCTATTTTGGGGGAGGGAAGGGCAGAGCAAGAGAATCTCAAGCAGACTCCCTGCTGAGCATAGGGAGCCCAAGTAGGGGCTCAATCCCATGACCCTGAGATCATGACCTGAGCCTAAATCAAGAGTCAGATGCTTAGGGCAGCCCTGGTGGCTCAGTGGTTTAGTGCTGTCTGCAGCCTGGGGTGTGATCCTGGAGACCCGGGATCGAGTCCCACATCAGGCTCCCTGCATGGAGTCTGCTTCTCCCTCTGCCTGTGTCTCTGCTTCTCTCTCTCTCCTCTCTGTGTATTCTCATGAATAAATAAATAAAATCTTTTAAAATTTTTAAAAAAAAAGAGTCAGATGCTTAACCAACTGAGCCCCCCAGGTGCCCCTCACTGTGCCTTATGGCACCAGTCATGTTGGATTAGAATTCATCCTAATGACCTCATCTTGATTACATCAGCAAAGAGCCTATTTCAAATAAGATTGCATTTACAGGTACCATGTTAGGACTTTAACACATCCTTTGCGGGGGTGGGGGAGCAATCCAATTTGTAAGACAAAGGGAGATTCCTGGCATTTCTGTCTTGCTTATATCCTGTCCTGGATCCTGCTTCTCCACCATCCCCATGACACTCTCTCCCAGTGCATCTCAGATTTCCGCCTGGTGCACCCAGCATGCAAGCATTGGCTCCAGTTGCTTTAATAGAGCACCTCAGACTGAGTGGCTTCAACCAGAAAAATGTATCGCACAGTTCTGGAGCCCAGAAGTCCTAATTCAAGGCGGCAATAGGGTTGGGTTCTTAGGACTGTGAGCGACAGTCTTATTCCAAGTTTCTCTCTAAGCTTCTGGAAGTTCCCTGACTTGTGACAGCATAGCTCCACTCTCCACGAGGTGCTGTATGTGTGTGTGTGTGTGTGTGTGTGTGTGTGCCTGCGTCCCCCAGGCACATTTCCCCCTTTCTAAGACGACTCCAGTCATATTGGATTAGGGCCTACCCTGACGACCTCATGTTAACTCTGTAAAGACCCTATCTCTAAATAAGGTCATATTCTGGCCTACTGGGGTTTAGGATTTCAACATAGGGCCTTGGTGGGAGACACAACTGAAGCCATAACACAGCAGTACCCAGCCTGCATCATAGTCTCACCTGGTGGCAGCCAGAGCCCTTCTCCTGTGAAATTGCCTCTCCTGTTGGGACCCTGTGTCCCTTCAAAGCAGTTCCATCAGACACTGGGACTAGGGCTTTTATCCAGGATATTGTTACAGATGGTGCCTCTAAAAGCTATGTTTTAATGCCTTCTCAGCTGCCACCCCCCATTCCCCACATGTCCCCAAACAGAAGCCTCATGTAATCATGGGACCTACCAGCTGTTATGGGGGGGGGACATCTGTAATCATCTGAACTCCTGGGAATGGGGGGCAGTTATTTGGGTAGCACATTGGCAAAGCAGGGGGGAGGTGCCAGGTGGCCAGCCCACAGCGGGGAGCTTGGACATGCCTGGAGACACAGCAGCAAGGCATTGAGATTCAACCAGAAATCAGGGCTTTGCCCTCAGCAATATGGTTCTTCCCTTTCTCGGCCTTTCCTAGAGATGATTTAGAAGCTTCTGGTGGATATGTCCTATGGGCACATCCCAGGGGTGTGGTCCCACCCAGAGTCCTTCTCAATATGCAAAATACACATGCAGCCGACCCTCACTTCTGCAGATGACAGCTTGGAATGGCCAGGAATTGCTGATCGGTTCCCAATACAGCCTTGAAGAGCACTTAATTGTGATCCTTCAACACCCCACATTCATTTATCTCATATCTAAATTAAAATAAACTAAACATCTTATTTTTCATTCACAGCAGGTGTATGCACCTTGTACCCTTGAGTCAGGCTTCTTGAGAGCATCTGAAAGGCTCTGTCAAGGTCATGGGGCCTGAGGAACTGCCATGATAATGAAACAAGTCACCCAGCACATCCCCCAATCCGACAGGTATGGGGATCAAGCTGAAAAACTCTGTTACAGGGTGGAGGGGCGGTAAGCAATTGGCAGTGCTAGGTCAAGGGCATCCTTGGGCCTCAGGGGAGCCATCCCAGCAGCTGTTCTGCATTTGGGTTAGGGAGGGGTGCAGAGGATGAACAATTAGAGTGCAATGGTGCTTGGGGACCCTGTAGTTAACATAATAATCATCATAACTTATTTGAGGTGAGCTTGCACCAGGCTGAGCACTCTGTGTCCATTATCTTTGATCTCTTGGTCTTCTTCCTCCTCCAGGACCCCAAGACCAAGGACTCACAGTCTCATAGTGTTCGTGGAATGTACACCCCTGACTCCATTTATTGGGATGTTTCTTAGTGAGGCCAAAGTGTGGCATTGAATCAGACAGACCAGAAATCTGATCCCAGCTCTTCCGTCATCCTTCACTGTGCAGCTGGGATGGCGCTAGCTCTCCTCCTCCACCTTCAAGTTCCTCATATGAGTGGTTTATCCCTTATCCCCTCTACCCTAGAGGACAAGACAGATGGCTAATTAGCAGATGGCTAATAACAGGTGTTGCTCCATGTGGAGCAATTGGAACCCTCCTCAACATGGCTGGTGGGAATATACGATGGTGCAGCCACTTTGTGTTTTTTTTTTTTTAAGATTTTATTTATTTATTCATGAGAGACACAGAGAGAGAGAGAGGCAGAGACACAGGCAGAGGGAGAAGCAGGCTCCATGCAGGGAGCCTGATGTGGGACTCGATCCCGGGTCTCCAGGATCACACCCGGGGCTGAAGGCGGTGCTAAACCACTGAGCCACCAGGGCTGCCCGGTGCAGCCACTTTGGAAAGCAGTGGCGGTTCCTCAGAAAGTTAAACACAGAGTCAGCATACGACACAGCAATTCCCCTTCTAGGCATCTACCCAAAAGAAACAAAAGTATATGTGCATAGGAAAACTTGTAGATGAATGTTTATAGCAGCGTGCTTTAGAATAGCCAAATTGTGAAAGCAAGCTAAATGTCTATCAATAGATGAATCAATTAACAAATTGTGGTATATCCATACAACGGAATATTATTCAGCAATGACAAGGAACACCCCACAATATAGAGGAACCTGGAAAACATTTACAGTTTAAATGTGTGGCCAGATACAGGGGGCCACACACTATATGGTGCCATTTATATGAAATGTCCAGAAAAAGCAGATCCACAGAGACAAGAAGTAGATTAGTGGCTGCCAGGAACTGGGGAGGATGGGGAATGATTACTAATGGCTGTGGGATTTCTTCTATGGGTGATGAAAATGTTCTGGAATTCGAGAGTGGTGATGTTTGCACAATTTTACAAATATACTGAAAACCACTGACCTGCACACTTTAAAAACAGTGAATTTTTTGGTGCCTAAATTATGTCTCAGAATTTTTCTCAAAAGGAAAGGGACATAAGGCTTCTCAGGAAACTATAAAATATTATTAGTGAGAAACACTGAAAATCAAATAAGGAGAGAAATACTCTATGTTTAGATGGGAAGAATCAGAATAGTGTGAAGATGTCAATTGCCTTCAAATTGATGCTCAGATTTGCTGCCTCCCCAGTCAAAATCTGGTCCCAGTATTTCCTCAGTTCTCGCCAAGGGTCCCACAATGAAGTGTAGGAACCCCTGCTGTAAATGAGCCTTTGCCAGCATTCTGATGAGGATGAGGGGGATGCTGTGCAAAGAACCCCTTTGAGGCCTCCCTCTTCACAGCTCCAGCTAGGGCACACAAGGAAGCCAGGCTCTGAAGCCTTCCCAGTCCCCTCTAGAATGCAGCATCCACCTGCAGCAAATGTCCTGCTTTTCGTGCAGCAGCCTTGAGATATGCCATTCCTTTCAGAGCAAGGGATTCCAGACTTCCTCCCAGCAATCTCTGCATAACTCCATTTCCTAACCTGCTCCCCCAACTCCTCTTCCAATGCCCAGGAGGCCCTGCTTTGCCAGCTGATAACATGCTGTTGGAGCCTCCCCGGTTCCTGGCAGCCACTAATCTACTTCCTGTCTCTGTGGATCTGCTTTTTCTGGACATTTCATATAAATGGCACCATATAGTGTGCGGCCCCCTGTATCTGGCCACACATTTAAACCATAAGTGGATTGGGAGCCAGAGAAATGATAGAGGGCTAAATTCAGGAGAAACAGGCAGAGCCCAAGACATCTGTACTGTGCCAGACACTGTGCTGATCCCCAGGGACACAAGCCCCAAAGCTCCACTGCAAGTCCAAAAAAGGCTTCACGGAGGAGGAGCCTTGAGCATTCCAAGCCATTGGCTCGCTCTCCTCTCCCTTGATCTCCCATGGAGGCAATGTGAATATTTGGGATTTGCACTTGGCAGTCATAGCCCTATCTTCTGGTGGTGGTGCCCAGATTTTTCTTGGGGAGCCCCCTCTTTTCATTGGACATGGATTGGCAGGCCTGTTAATCAGGGTCTCCTGCCTGCCCAGGCCAGAAACCAGACACATGTCTGCAGCAGGCCAGGTCAGCCAGAAGCTAAAGCAGGCAGCACAAAGCCTGAAGACATTTAAGTCCATCTGGCCAACAGCAGCATGCAACCTCATTGGCTCCTGGCACTGGGTCCCTGGATCAGACACAGTCCTATCCTTTCTGGTGCTCAGCTCTTCCTCTTGTCCTTGGGTTTGGGAGTCACCATGTCTTTCCAATACATTCCTCTTTGGGTTAAATTTAGCCAAGAGTTGGAGTTTTGTGATGGCTTCTCCGATCTCCACCGTAAACTCCCCCATTGGGTGATAACTATGGTGATTGTGGAGGTTTGGCCCTACCCTGGGTCTAGAAATAGACTCTGATTAGCCTAAACCAAATCATATCATCCCATTCCCCTTGCCACAGTGACTGATTTAAAGGCAGATAGAAGGCTCCAATTGGTCTAAGAGCCCAGGATTTTTGTTTTGTGATGTGAAGGTCTCACTGTTTTATCATATGCAAATGAGGAAATGTGCAGCAATCCTGCAAGCAGCAGGGGTGCATTTCCAAGATGAAGCCAGAAGCGTGGAAATAGAGAGAGAAAGAAACAGTTTTGATTGGCATCTTTGAGCTACTGGATCAACCTTCACCTGCTACCCACCTACCTTTAAACTTGTCCCATAAACTAATGAATCTCCTTAATTGTTTAAGCCATCTGAGTCAGGCTTTCACATGCAACTAAACCTTCCTAACACAGTTGGTTCCCTCTTGCCAATAGAGAAAGAAAGAGGCTGTCACTATTCTCATTTTCTGACTGAAAAACTCAAGCCCGAGGAAAAGATGACAGTGAGGATTTTAACCCAGACATCCTGATCCTACCCATTGCTTCCTGGTTCACCACACTGCCCTGAAGCCTCTTGCTCGCATGAAGAGAGAGGGGACTCCAGGCAGAAAATACTAGAATGACAGACTGTGTGTGGTGCCTGAGGCTAGAGGTTGAGGTCCTTGGGGCTGCTGCCCAGGGCCTGATTCGGAAAGGTGGCTGAGAGGAAGCTGGACAACTCTGTCTCTTTTGATTACAGTAAGGAGTGTGAACTTGACTCCACATGTAATGGAGAGCCAGGGAAGGTCTGTGGCCAGACCGTGAGGAAGGAGATGGTAATGAGAAAGGGTGGAAGGTCATGGGGTGACATGACCTGCAGGACACCTGCAGGATGGGAAGGCAGCCCAAAGCTGGCTCCGAGGGCACACAGGGAGGGGACATCCAGGCCCCAGGCAAGGTATATCATAGGTACAGCTGAAGCTGGGGCGGCAGTTTGCCATCCAGACACTTGTCAGTTCTCCCGGGAGAAGCCAGATTCTGCTTGGGGAATGTGTGTCAGAGACTTGGGGAGACACTCAGCCAATCAGGAGGGCTCTGATCCATCTGCAAACCCAGCCCTTCCCAACACTTGGCAAAATCCTGACCTGGAGGGCCAGAGCAGTGGGCAGGGCCCAAGACTTCATTCTCAGAGTTGGTTCTGTTGACCTTGAGCTGTGGCTCTTCAGAAAAGAGGATATTTAAGGACACCTGGGTGCCTCAGTGGTTGAGCGTCTGCCTGTGGCTCAGGGCATCATCCCAGAGTCCCAGGATCGAGTGCCACATCAGGCTCCCCTCAAGGAGCCTGCTTCTCCCTCTGCCTATGTCTCTGCCTCTCTGTGTCTCTCATGAATAAATAAATAAAATCTGGAGAAGAAGAAGAAGAAGGAGGAGGAGGAGGAGGAGGAGGAGGAAGGAGGGGGAGGGGGAGGGGAAGGAGGAGAAGGAGAAGGAGAGAGGACATTCCTTACAAAGCCTGGTAGCCGACAGAGTGTGGATCGAGATGCCCCCGATGTCCCCCCACATGCACAGCCAGGCCTGGAATTTGGGTCCTTGGGCTGGTGTGGTCCAAGCGCAGCCCTTAGCTGGGTGGATGCAGCTCAGGGCCAACTCGGTTTCATGAGATCAGCACCACCTCCAGGCCTTGCAGCCCTTGGCTCCCTTTTACCTGTGTTCTGCTCTACTCAGCCGTCCCAGGGCTGCCAGCTGCCTCCCACCTTGGACCTCCTCAGCCAGGACGCCCTTTCAGTGGGCCTGGCTCTCCTCCTTTGTAGGACCCACCATGACTGCAGGTGGGTGCATCCTGTGAGGCTGTGGGTTTTGTGTGCACAGACAGACAGCTAAGGGTAGAAGCTGCTTCACACGATGAGGCCACCACCAGCTGTGCCCCAGAATTTCATCCCATCTTGCTGGACCTCATCTCCCTGCTCTGGGCCTGCTTGGGACCTGCACCACCATCCAGAGGAAGCCAGGAATGCAGCAGGAGGGTCCTGCCCCTCACGCCCCTCCCACTGGGGACCCATCCCTCCCAGTGGCCAAGCCAGTAGCTCCTCTCACACTACTCAGCATCGGGGCCTCCTCACCGGTGCCTCAACACATCCAGGGTGCTTTCATCCCAACGGCTCCTCTTGGATCACTTGCCCTGGGCCCTCGGCCTGGGTGCCTCGTTTCCCGGCTTCCCTCAGAGACCCCTGTGTCAGCTAGCTGGGGCGGCCGTGACAGAGCACCACAGGCTGGGGAGCTTCAGCAGGAACTTCTGGTCTCCTAGAAGCCTGACACCAAGGTGTCGGCGGGGTTGGTTCCTTCTGAGGTCTTCTTCTGTAACTTGTAGGCTGCCATGTCCTCCTCTGGTCATCTCTGCATGTGTGTCTGTGTCCTTATCTCTTTTTTATTATTATTATTTAGGATTTTATTTATTTATTCATGAGACACAGAGAAAGGCAGAGACACAGGCAGAGGGAGAAGCAGGGTCCCTGTGAGGATCCTGATGTGGGACCGGATCCCAGGATCCCGGGATCATGACCCGAGCCAAAGGCACACATTCAACCACTGAGCCACCCAGGTGCCCCCTTATCTCTTCTTATAAGGATACCAGTCCCAGGGATCACACCCATACAACCTTGGTCAACTTCCATCACGAGCCCTCTCTCCAGTTACATATGGGGGTTGGAGTGAGGACCCCCACATATAAAGTTGCAGGAGACATGATTCAGCCCAGAATGGCATCCTCCTCAGAAGGAACTTCTCTGACCAGCCCTGACACTGGTCACCTGTGCTGTCGCATCCCTCTTGGTAGCACTCAGCGGCCCGACAGGCCTTGAGCTCTCCCCCGGCCCTGCCAACCTCGAGGACGGAGGCCCCTCAGGAGCAAGGCCCTGTTTCTCTCCACCGTCTGCAGCTTCTAGGACAGCACCAGGACTGCAGTAAGCTCTCCATGTTTGCTGAATCCCCAAGGTAGCCCCGAGGCAGGCCCAGCTCTGGGGTGCGGTCTGATGGGACAGCTGTACAATGTGCAGAGACAGACAGACATCCAGAGGTAGTGGTGACAGGGCAGGGCAGCGGTCAGGGCTTCGGCAGAGGGGCCGAGGTAGAACAGAGCAGGGAAATCTTCAGGCTGAGGGAGAAGGGTCCCCGAGGTGGTGCCAGCTGAGGCACGTCCAGGGTGCTTGGGTTGAGGGGGTGGCTCCCGTGTGGGCTGTCTCTGCCCCATTCAGGCTCTGGAAACAAGCCCTTCTGGTCCAGGGAAGGAGAGCCTGGCATCCTCTGGAAACTTCTCCATTGCATGCCTGTGGTTGGGGGGAAGGAGGGGCTGTCCCATCATTTTTGGAAACAGAATTTAATGGGGTGGGTGAAAAATATCAACCTGTCAGCTCCACTGCGCCTGCCTGCATCCTGGCGGACACTGGCAGCTGTCTCCTCTCAGTCCCAAACCCACAAGGGGTGGGCCATCAGGGCAGCCCAAGCTCCCCTTGCCCCCTGCGCATACCCAGGGCCCCAGCATGCCAAGGTCTCTGCTCCAAAGGGCGATGCTTCCCAAACTCACTGCCTAATTAGTTTTCTCCCACTGACCCCTGACAGGCAGGTGATCACAATGGTGCAGGAGACCCTTTCTGTGGCAGATGTCATGCAGCTCCCCAGCGCATCCGGGGCAGGAGCCCAGCACCTGTGCGCCTTAATTAAGCAAGTTAATTACTTGCCAACATCAGGGCCTGATCAGGCCTTTTGCACAGAAGGCCTCTGGGTCTGCTTTGCATCCTCGCAGCCCCAGGGCATCCCTGACTCCCACGCAGGACCCAGCTTGGTGCTCTCGGAAAGTCCCTGAGTCCCTGTTCATCATTTAGCCCAGAAATGCGGCCACAGACTCATGGGCAGAATGAGTGGGGATATTCCCAAGGCCCAAGGCACTGGGGAGGGAATGAGAATGTTAGGAAAGTGTTTTCAGCAGCAAAAGCACTTCATTTGCCTGTGGAAAGAGCTCTTTTCATCTGCTTTTATACCTACTGTGTGCAGGCAGGGCATGAAGGGGGGGGGGTGCTGAGGTATTTGCATAGCAACAAGGGTGCTCGCTGACCTGGCTTTGGCTCAGGACCCAGACAAGCCCTCTGTTCATTCTTTAACCCCACCTCCCCCACAGCAGGCTCAGTCCTGGCTCCGTGGTCCAGCCCCCAGAAGTTCCTTCCATTATAAGGAAGTGCATGGTCCCTACCCACAATAGCTACTCAGCACCTCACAATTTACAAACTGTTTCACATACGAGGTTATTGGAATCCTCTCTGAGAGATCTTGTGTCTACTTTACATACAGGTGAATAAGCTCAAGTGTAGAAAGCATAATTCTATTAGAACTTTTCTGGTATCAAATAACAGAAATTGTTCAATTCAATTAGATTATGAAGTAGGGGGTGGGGAAAGTCCATAACCTCTTGGGTCATACAACTGAAGATGTAGGAGTAAGGTAAATGGCTTCAGGCACAGTTGGATCCAAGTGTCAAAATGGGTCTTCAGTAATCTGTCTATTGTCAGTTCTTCTGGGCTGGCTTTATTCTCCGGCCAACTCTGTCCTTATAGTGCAAAAGGACCAGCAGCCACTCTAGACTCCTGTCTCACCAGTGTATCACCACACTGAGCAGGTGAAAGTGAGGCAGGTACTGACATATACCTCCTGCCCTTGATACCTTACTCAGGAATTCAAAGACCCTCCCACCCACCCACCCCTCCTGCCCTGGGCTGGCTGAGCTTGCCCCAGTGGGGCAAGACATCAGACTCTCTGCTTCTCCAGAATCCCTCCACCCCACTGCCCACTCTGTCCATACCATCAGCACCCTCTCTCCGTGGCCCAGCCACTGCGCCCTGCTCAAGTCATGCACAGTTACCCTTCCTGACCTTGTGGCCAAGGCCTGTCTCCTTCTTAGTGATGTGAAAACAGGTATCACATGGTCCCACCATCCTGTATGCATGTGTCTCAGCTCTCCCCACCCAGGCCCCAGGAAACTTCTAGAACAGGGCTATTTTCAGCTCAGCTTCCCCATGCCCAACAAAGGGCCGAGCACACAGAGTATTGAATGAACGAGCGAATGGTTGACGAGGGTGCCCACTGAGGCAGCTGTCTACACAAACTTGAAGCCATGGCCAGCGGGGGCGCTTCAAGGGAAGGGAGAGGGAGGACCTTCCACCTCATGGGGTGTGCTCAACAAGCACCTCCATCTGCAACAGCTCCCCGAACCCACCAGCCAGGACCCCTGTAGTGAATGGCAATGTTGGTCCACAGAATGGCCACTCAGCATGGAGCTCCATCCACAATGCAGAGTGAATGAGCAGCCTCAGTAATAGGGCGGGGAGTCATTAGGAGATGATTTTGCTGCACTCAGAAGTGGGGACAATCCCACCTGCAGGCCAATCACAATCACAAGTTTAATGAGCTGGGCCCAAAGTCAGCCACCCCCCAACCCCACCCCAGGGGCTGCAAGATCTAGCAGAGAGCAGCTGACACCACAACTTCTGGAACTCCACTGCATTTGTCGATCCCCCAGCACTGCCCAGAATTTGAGGACTCCAAGCTACACTTGCAGCAGAAACTCAACAAATGTTTGTGGAAGCTAAAATGCTTCTCCTCCGTCTGCCTTGCTCCATCTGTAACACTCACGTCTTCTTCCCTCTTGCAATTTTCTGAGGGATCACCCCTTACCATGGGGAGGTCTGTGGCTGTAGCATGGGAGGGATGGCTGCCATGGCGCAGAAAGCAGGATGTGCTTGGGTTGTTTGCCTTATTTCAGTTTTTTCACCAATACTATGGAAATATTTGTAGTCCTCTTCCCAGTGCAAGTGAAAGAAATCCCAGTTCAAAAATTCTTAAGGAAAAGGAGGAATTTAAGGAATCATGTTACTAAAACATTCAGTGAGGACTTCAGGGACACAAGGGGAACAAGCATGGCTCAAGGCTCATTCTCTTGGCTACTCTAGCCTCTAAACTGGTTTCATGTGGATGGGCTCCTTCTGTGCCTGCGTTTGAAGTTGCACTCACCCCATGCAGATCCTGAGACAAATATTTGAGTGAAATCATTTATTTGGGAGATTTGGGAGCTAGGAAGTGAGACAGGGAAGGGAAGCAGCCAACATGGTGTGCACTGAGAAGCAAATTACCCCTCTGGGCACCTGGAGCTGAATGCCACGGGGGAAGTCTAGGAGAACAGTGAGAACATGCCTAAGGGGTGAGGAAGCTGGTTTATTTACCTACCAACGCTTATCCAGCCATTCGGTTCACTCCTGGCACCTGCTGAGCTCACCCCTGCAGCCAGGGACAGCTCTTAGGCAGATTCACAGGGACCTATAGGCAGCAGTGTCTGGGGTTTCCTCTGAACCAATAGATTCATGTTCTCACCTGAATCCCAGTCAATCACACTCCAGCCAGGGGTGCGGGAGGCGCTGTTTGGCTGAGAGGGTCACATGTCCCAGCCTCTGTGGAAGATGCTAAATGGTTGTGCTTGGGGCACATGCTCACCCCTAAAACTTGACACACACTCACTGAGCCTGTGTCACATGCTTACCTGGCCCCTGGTGGTAGGAGCCCCCTGGCGCCCCAAACTCTATGACCAGAGATTGGGAGAGGGATGGCTCTCCAAAAGGGGTACTGGGAGCTGGGGAGGCAGAAACCACAGCTGTCACCCCCAGAACCCTGTCACATTGTTTGGGAATTAAAGACAGTAGGATGCAGAGTGTGGGGCACGAAACTCAGCTCCTGCCAGGCACCTGCCAGGCACCTGGGGCACGTGTGTGGAATCCAGCAACCCCACACGCCCCACAGCATCAGTGGATGCACCACCCCAAACTTGCTGCCTCGTCTCCCCCTTTTTCAAGCTTTCATTTTTCTCCACCAGGTTTTTGCATTTTTTCTGGGATCTCAGACTTTGTTTTCTTTAATACAGAAAAGATTTTTTTAAAGCTTCAAGTTGGATGCTGTCTTCTGAGGAGCTCTTTCTTGTGTGCCTGCTGCCCTCACCAACCCTGCAGCGGTGTGCACCAGTGCGCTTGCTTCCTGAGCAGATGAGGCAGCCGTGGGGTCAGGGACCAGGCCTTGGCAGTGGCAGGGGAGACAGTGGTCGCCCACGGCCCCATTAACTGGGCTAAAGCCTCCCCAGTGTGGGTGAGCGAGCCCTCTGATTTGGCCCTTGTAGAGAACTGTACATGCAGCCAACTAAATTCTACAACTTCTGGTTCAAACACAGCCTCGCCGTGGGTTCTCCTAAAGTCTAGCCAAGGCTTCATGGCGTTATTTTGTCATTCAGGACATGCTTATTGACCCCCTACTATCTGCCAGGCACTGTCCTAGGCATGGGGACAAGAACAGGGAGCAGAGAGGCAAAATTCCCTGGCTTTGTGGAGCTTACATTGCGGTCAGGGTAACTAATAGTAAATAATGATTAGGTAAGGTGCACAGTATGTTGGAAGAGAGTAAACGCTATTAAGAGCTAGGTGAAGGAAACAGATGCATGGAGTGTGTGGGGGGGTTGAGGTTTGTTTTCTGTTTGTTTGTTTTTGAGGAAGGAAGGGGCAGAGGGAGAGGGAGACAGAGCATCCTAAGCAAACCCCACACTCAGCACAGAGCTCCACGAGGGACGAGATCTCACCACCCTGAGATCATGACCTGAGCCGAAATCAAGAGTTAGACGCTTAACCGACTGAGCCACCCAGGTGCCCCGGGAGCGGCGCTGAGTTTTAAGTAGGTCAGCCAGAGTGGGACTCCTTGAGAAGGTGACAGATGAGCAGAGATTTGAAGGAGGTAAGAAATGAGCTGCAGGCGTCGAGGAGACCCGTGTCCACCAGCGAGGACAGTCAGTGCAGAGGCCCTGGGGTCAAGCATGCCTCTTGTGCTCCAGCCTCAAGGAGACCAGTCACAGAAGGGGCTTAGGTAGAGAGGACAGAGGTCGGAAGTGGGTCCTGCCGGCCCTTGTAAGGACTTTGCTCTGTGACAGGAGCCTTCAGGGGGTTTGTATTTTGTGCAAGGACACACTTTGTGCTGTCCCCCTGGCTGCACGCTGAGATTAGGTTGCAAGGTCAGCAGTGGACTCAGGAAATGCTAATGCAGCCCACCTAGGGTACCAAGGAACACAGCTGGGACCGGGTGGGAGCAGACTGGGGGGTGGATTCTGGATCCATTGGGCAGGAGAAGGACCTAGGGATGCATTAGGCAGGGGGTGTGAAAGGAAAGGAATTCAGGCAGGTGGAGGGGAGGAGCAGTGGAGAGGCTGGAGCAGAGGCGTCCTGCATCCCCACAGCAGGGCTGGGGTGATGCAGGGAGCTCCTGGGAATTCAGTGTGGGGGCTGGGAAGTTTCAGACATCCAAGTGAAGAAGTCGAAAAGGCAATTGCACGCGTGAGTCTGCAGCGTAAGAGGAACACACTCAGGGGTCGTTGACCGCCGATGGTCTTGAAGCTCACCAGGAGAGGGGTGCAGTCAGGGGGAGAGGGCCAAAGTCTGAGCCCTGGGGCCCAGCTAGGACTTGAGGGAGGGCGGAGGGGAGAGACAGAGGAACCCGCCTGTGGGGTGGGAAGCAAGCGGGACGGGATTGAGCTCCCAGAGCTTCAGGAGCATCCCAAGGAGGCTCGTGGGCGAGTTTGCGAGAGGCAGGGAGGAGAGGCAAGAGCCCGGGAGGGTCGTGTTGCAAAGCTGAGGAGGCAGATGGGCCGCTGGAGCAGGGGGTGGGGTGGGGAGAGCTTTCTCCGCTGCAGCAGCACAAGCACCTCCCTGCGTCGACACCACACCGTGGAGTAGAAAGACAGGACGTGGTCCTGATGCGAAGTCGTGCCTTCGCCGCTCACATCCCTGGGGGCTTTTACCAAATTCAGAAGGAATCCAGGCGGCCCACAAGCTACCAACGGCCACCCCCGGACAGATGTCACCACTCTCCCGCCCGTGACTCCTTCAGGCTGATGCAGGGCCTGGCAACCCGTTCCTGCCCCCTCCCTCCCCCTCCCTGGCTGAATAATTTAGGCACTATTCTAAGTTCAAACTAAATAAAGCAATTTAGAGTGACTAATTCTTTGTGAATTTTATGTTCCCCAAGTGTATCTGCTGGTACCAATGCCGGGGACCATTTATCCCCCTGATTTCAGCTGCGCGGATTCTGGAAGGAGATCCCAGGCTGAGGTGGCCTCATTTCTAGCAGCAGGCAACCACAGCCGAGTCTCTCCGTCAGCTTTCTTCCCACCTGAGACAGGGCTTCAGGAGGGACTCCGAGATCTGTAGTTTATAGGGGCAGGTATGTGAGAGATGTCATCAGCCATGTGGCCATTCACAAGGCCACCTCAGGACTTCACAGTTGGAGGGGATGGAGGGAGGGGGCTGGGCTGGGCTGGGCTGGGCCAGAGGCCTCTTCTCAGAGAAGATGGGACGTGAGCAGGCCCCCAAGGCCCAGGGGCTTTGGAAAGGTAATGAGAAGCTGTGCGCACACCTGTCGAAGGACTTGGAGACAGCAGACACGTGGAGGAGGAGAACATGAGTGAGGGGAGGGACGGGAGGGAAGGACTCTTCTCCACCCAGGCCCCATCTCTGCCTGTTCAAACCTGCTCCTGCTGCCCAGGTAGAGCCCCTGCACCCCCTCTGGGCTCCCAGCCCTTCATCCTTCCCTGACCCTAGCCTTGTCCCCATCTGGACTGGGAACATTTATGTTCAGACTGGCCTTCCCCTAGCCTGGACCCTCCTGGCTGTGTTGGAGTCTGGGAAAATGGGGCATCCAAGAGAGGGAATGGCCAGTGAAGGACTGAGGTCCAGTGTGCCTCCACGTCCTCAAACAGCAAGGAGGCCAGTAGTCAGAGAAGCAGCACCCTGGGTCTGGTCCATAAACTGGCACAGAGTAGGAGCCTTAGGGATGACAGGTGAATGAATGGGGGGAGGGAAGGATAGAGAGATATGCACATGGGGGGTGGACAACCTCTGTCTAGGTTTTACTGTGGCTATATTATGCTCTGGCCCTGAAATGTCCTTGCTGCAGTGAGCTGTGAGCACGGGGGTGGCCGTGGAGTCCTGCCCCTGTCTTTCTGGGTCCTATGTGAAGCTGTTGGGAGCTGGATATCAGGATCCTGTGATGAACCCAGGATGGTGGCACCTGCCTGCCTGGCACGCAGGCACCCCCCACCCCCCGCCCCGCCACACACACATATACCAGCATGGTAGCCTGCCTTCGTGTAAGATGGGGAGGTTGGGTGGGGTGTCTGAAGTAGACACAGGAGGACAGGTCTCAGAGAACCTCTTGTAAATAGCCCTGTGAGGTGGCTGGATTTCCTTCTGGATGAAACTGGGGATGGCAGGAATGTTCCTGATGACCCCACAAAGTTCTTTTTAAAAATATTTTATTTATTTATTCATGAGAGAAACAGAGAAAGACGCAGAAACATAGGCAGAGGAAGAGGCAGGCTCCTGGTGGGGAGTCCAATGCAGGACCTGATCTCAGGACCCCGGGGATCACAACCTGAGCCGAAGGCAGATGCTCAACTGGTGAACCACCCAGGTGTCCTGACCCCACAAAGTTCTGAGTCACCTTTGGGAAGGCGCCAGAGGCAGGGACAGGGGCCCAGAAGCTCTGTGAACCTTAGCATCAGGCTTTGAGTTGGGGCAAAAAGCTGAACATGACTCCCCTCCATCCTGTGGGAGGAGTGAGAGCTACAGGTGAGCACCCTGGAGGCTTCCACTCAACTGACGCACAGTCCTGCTCTATTTCCTCCAGAAGAAAACAAGTCCCAGGGCCAATTCAGAGAGGAGGCCTTGATTCGATTCCTGGGGGACCATCTTAGTAAACATGTGTTAAGCATCTATTATGTGCTAGGTATACCCCCACAGGTCTATTCTAATTCTCACAACGCTGGAGACAACAATCCATTTCCATCTTGAAAAATGGGAACAAAGCCCAAAGAGGTTGTGTGACTAGCCACAGGTCACACAGCATATGAATGACTGAGTTGAGATTCAAACCAAGATCTACCTGGCTCCCAGAGGATGCTACCTACACACTGCTTGATATCAGCTCCTGAATCCTGGTCTCAAGGAATGGAAGTTTTGAGGTTGGAGAAAGCATTCGATTTTCACCTTGAAGGGATGATCCTCCCATCCCCAGAGTTCAGAGGGACCTCAGTTATTCTTCCTACTGTCAGATTTTCCAGGATGAATCAAAGGCACTAAATTTATTGTGTTAACGCGACTTCTCAAGCGTCCCAATAACGGCTCTGATTTATAACCAACACATTGTTTTAACCACATTACAAATGATAAAAATCAGTCCCACAAACTCACCTCAAGAGAAACTGTATTAAAGGAAGAAAAGAGGTGGTGAGATTAGATGTTGCATTAAAAGATAGAGTGATGGATTAAGGCCCAAAGCGTAAATTTAGTGAGACTTGCCAGAAAAAGTTGGAGGGGTAGTAAATCCAAAGTGACAGTCTGTGTACGGTGTAACAGTATTTGTCACTTTTATTATAGTTTGTTCAGAAGTTGTAGATGGCTCATTATTTAAAAAAAGAAAAAAAGCAAAACAAAATTCAATAAAGCTTAGAAATGAAAGCTTCTTTGGCTAAGGATATAGGTCGAAGCCTCAAATCCAGCCCACTGTGTCAGATCAGAGTACATACAGATCATTACATACTGGAAGTTTCTTCCTATCATATCCAGAAAATGTCCCAAACCCAGAAAATGTGGGGAAGGCTCTTGGAGGATCGCAGATCATGCCCCGGAAGGCAGGGAAAGATAGAGCCCACACCCCCACCAGGGCAGGCACTCTCATTAATAACAATGACAATATCCAAGGGTCTGACGTTTCTCCTGGGCACTCATTCAAGGGGCTTCTGAGAGCAAAGAAGGCTAGACCCCAAGGCCCGCTGCCTCTCTTCCTGTCCTAATCAGAGATCTTGGAGTAGACTGGATCCCTCCCTGCGACGGGATGACGTATCCATGCTCTCTGCTCTGTGATTTGTAGCATTTCTCGCTATTGTGCATGTTCCTGCCCATCTGCATTGCCTTGGCCATGCAAGAATTTTCAACAGATACAATATGAACAGAGGCTTGAAACATGCCTATGTTTCCAGAATAGTGAAGGCACGAGGAGCCACCCTGTGCTACTGACCTGAACCCAGCCCACACTGTGGAACCAGGCCTGGCTGAGCTGAGGGGAGCCCAGACACAACCCAGCTGACCTGCAGAACCATGCACAAGATTTTTTGCTGTAAGCCATTGGGATTTTTAAGACAACTTTTACACAGCATTTCTGTAGTCAAAACTGACTGATAGGGATGCGGGCATGGCTCTGTGGTTGAGCGTCTGACTTTGGCTCAAGTCATGATCCTGAGGTCCTGGGATCGAATCTCACATTGGGCTCCCTGCATGGAGCCTGCTTCTCCCTCTGCCTGTGTCTCTGCCTCTGTGTGTGTGTGCCTCTCTCTCATGAATAAATAAATAAAACTTTTTTTTTTTTTTTTAAGAGGCTGACTGACAGACCTCAGCTAGGCCTAATGGGCTGGGTGAATCCACCTGTCCTCCATGATACCCCCTGAGTTCCCTGCTCCATCTGTTTGTCCTTCCTGGTCCAAATAGACACATCCATCAACCAAAGTGGGAGTGATCAGTCCTGGTAGCACCAGGTGGCTTTCTAGATGCTCACAGTAGATTCCTGCTCAAAGCCTCTATTCCAGTGGCTCCCTAGTGCCTGCTGCACTTTTCCCCTGGACATCTGCTTCACTTCTGTCCCCATCTCCTCACCCCTTTTAGAAACCTCACTGTCTCCATGAAGTCCACTCTGGCCACTGTTTTTTATCTTGTTTTTTAAAAATTTTATTTAGTTATTCATGAGAGACACAGTAGAGAGGCAGAGACACAGGCAGAGGGAGAAGCAGGCTCCCTGTGGGAAGCCTGATGCGGGACTCGATCCCAGGACCCCGGGATCATGCCCTGAGCTGAAGGCAGTTGCTCAACCACTGAGCCACCCAGGTACCCCTGGCCATCATTTTTTAAATGCCCTGTTTATTGAGGTGTAATCTGCATACAGTAAGAGGCACAGAGTTTAAGTGTGTATGTAGTTCAATAGTTTTTTTTTTTAATTTTTATTTATTTATGATAGTCACACAGAGAGAGAGAGAGAGAGAGAGGCAGAGACACAGGCAGAGGGAGAAGCAGGCTCCATGCACCGGGAGCCCGACGTGGGACTCGATCCCGGGTCTCCAGGATCGCGCCCTGGGCCAAAGGCAGGCGATAAACCGCTGCGCCACCCAGGGATCCCTAGTTCAATGAGTTTTGAACAAATACATCCAGGTAAACACCACCCAGACCCAGATATGGAAAACTGACCATTCTTCTTTAAATTCAAATTGATTCTCCTTCCACCTCCCCACTGCTCAATTTTTTTCTTTTTTTCTTCACCTCTTAATTCACTTATTGATTTTTATGTGTATTCGTTTACTTATCTAGTCTATGTTTACCCATTTATAATATTGTGTATGATCTTTTTTGCCAAAATAATGTAAGGTCCACGAGGATAGAAATAATTATCTCTCTTGTTCACAGATGTATCCCAAGAGCCTGGAATAGGACCTTGCACATAGTCAGTGCTCAGTAAATATATTTTTAATGAATAAATGAGTCCCACTTTATAGATGCGGACAGTGAGTAAATTGCTCAAAGGAACACCATGAGTTAGTAAAGAAGAAATTGAACTCAGGTGGTCTGGCTCAAGAGTACCATGTCTGGGCAGTATCTCATGCTGCCTCTCAAGAATGAAAAGATCCACCTGGCTATCCTGGTCCCAGGCCTCCTCAAGAGTTCTGCTTTTCCCAGGGCTTCCAGCCACCATCTTGCTTCATCCTGTACTCATGAGACTCCTGTTCTTTCTAACCAGCTCCTCAGGCAAAACTTTCTGAAGGTCAGCAGAGAGTCATCAAAGGGTCCTCATGGCTGTCTGCATAAAGGGTACCTATGGTCTCTCCCTCCTTTCCTTGGCCTCTCAAGGGGACAGCAGTCAGGGTGGTTAGGGGAGGATGTTTTCCCAGGATGTCTCTCTCAGGAATGGGATCTCTTGTGCACGAACCAGAGAGTTGTTTGATTCCCACCTTTTCTAGAGTCCCTCACCTTGCCTAATTACAAGCAGAAAACATCTTGCAGACAAATTTATGTTCATCTATCTGCTTTCCATCCTTCCCTTTGGTGGATTTTCCTGTTGGCAGAGGGATGCCATCAGGGTATCACAGAGTGAGGTTCTATGTAGACCTGCCCATGAGGATGGCCCCCTCCCTCTCAATCAGGCATTTTCATACATAGCTGGTGGGAGTATGAAATAGTACAACCCTCCCATGGAGGGAAAATTGATTATAGCTAACAAAATATCATGTATTTATTTCCCCCAGCTGTGTGATCCCACTTCCTGAAATCAACCCTGAAGAAACACTTCTAATGATACTACATAGATACACGGGCAAGTTACTGCAGAATTATCTGTAATAAACACTCATATATCAGAGAGTGGTTGAAAAGCCTGTGGTACATTCACATAATGGATACTATGCACTTGTGTAAAAAAAAAAAAAAAAAAAAAAAACGATGATCTCTATATCCTGATACAGAGCGGTTTCCAGGATACATTAAGTGGAAAAAGCAAGGTATGAAAAGTATTTACTGTGGGGTTGTTTTCTGTATAAGAAAGAAAGGGAAGAAAATGCATATACATACATATTGGCTAATTTTTGCAAACAGAAACATCAGATGGTAACCTCAAAATTAACGAAATTGGCTACCCCCAGGCAGTGAAGGTGGATGGGGCGCTTCTCTGACTATACCTTTTTTAAAGATTTTAGTTATTTATTCATGAGAAACACAGAGAGAGAGAGGCAGAGACATAGGTAGAGGGAGAAGCAGAGACACAGGTAGAGGGAGAAGCAGGCTCCCTGTGGGGAGCCTGATGCAGGGACTCTATTCCAGGACCCTGGGGTCACGCCCTGAGCCGAAGGCAGACCTCAACTGCTGAGTCACCCAGGTGCCCCGACTATACCTTTTTTATACAGTTGTCGCTTTGGCATCAAAAACTAACTCAATGATATTGAGGAGGAAATGCTCCAAAATGATTGAGAACATAAATAAATGGAACATACTATATATTACACTGATGACATAACAATTAGAGAACTTTTTTAAAGAGTTAATCCAAGTTTATTTTTAAATCCTCTGAAGCTTCCTTAATTCGCAAGCCTACTCCACAGTAGGCACTCAATAAATGCTTTGTGAAGTGAGCAAGAGAATGAATGAGTGGACGAATGTATGGATGAATCAAGAACTAAGGTGGGAAGCTTTGTCCAGCAGGACTACTATAAGGATTCATTATTAATACATATAAAGCATCAACAACAGTGTGGGGGGACATAGCCAGTTCATGATTGTTTTTTTATTAGTAGTAGTACTATTATTAAATACTGAGTCATGCTCTCCACTCTCATGAATACCCTAAGTACTCGCCACTGAGCTGATGCCATGCCAGTGGGGCACCTGTCGCCACACATTTCCTACCCTACTCTCAATCACAGTCGCTTGCCAGGTTCACCAGCTCCACGGCCCCAAGTGACAGATCTGGTGCCGTGTCTTCAGGCTCGGAAGACACCCAAACCATTCACCAAAAAATGTGAAACCAAGAAAGAAAAGTCCCAATGCCACAAGGGCAAAGCCTATTTCACGTTTCAGATGTCAGCAGCCTCGACACTCTGCTGTAGGTGCAATCATAAAAGTTTCAACTCTCCAGCGCCTCCTTATAATATTCAGAACTGTACACAGGATTTAGCATGAAGAAGATGCCCAGAGAACAGGCACGCATGCTGAGTTGGCAGATTATCAGGGTCCTAAGGATTGGGGAGGAGGGTTGGCACGGCCCACGTCGCCCTGAGGTCTGCCCAGGACAGCCTAGGAGGAAGGCTGGGGAGGAAGGTCCCCTTTTAGCACCTGCACCACACAGACTCGTGGCCACTCTTACAGGGCACTCAGGTTAGCGTCCAGCTGGCTCTGCCCAGAGATGTGTGCCCTGGTTCCATAGTTCTCAGGGTTTGGGAACCTAGACTACCTCTCCTCTTTCCTCATCAAATACAAAGCAATTATGTCAAAGGGATGCTGAAACAGGCTGCCGCCCTCAGGGATGGGGAGGGGGAGCTAGGTGGGGCCACAGCTCTCGGCTCAGTTCAAGGTACAGGGTTCCACGCTGCCAGATGACAGAACGCATTTGTGCATGAAAAGAGAAGCCTCAGAACAAAAGGCAAAGAACAACACACGTCCCACTCTTGGCCTTGGTGATGCTTGACATTTCTGGGAAATGAATTTAGCGCAAAAACCAACAATTCAAAACCGTGTGCCAAACAACCGATGCGAATAGAACCAGTGGGGGAAGAAAGCAACGTGAAGATGAAGCAGGTCCTAAAATAGCCCTCGTTTGCTGCTGTGTCCACGCGAGCAGAGGGAGGCAGGTTGTCAAGGGAGCTTTGTGAAAGCAGGAAAAGAGGTGGGAGCGAGGGCCTGGCTATTGAGGGAGTGTGCATGTATGGGCGGCGGGGCTGGGTGGGGGGGACGTTCCGCTTTATTCAGATTCTTGGTCTGTAAACTCCCAGCAAACTGTCTAAACCTGACTTCCGATTCCCCCGAGGGCCTAACCACCCTTCAGCTGTGCCAATGGTGTCCCAAGGCCCTTTCTACTCAACATGTCCCAAACAGACTTTTCTTTCATTGCTCCCTCCCCCACCTCCAACACACACACCCCAAACTCGCTCCTCCCCACCATTCCCCATCTTGGGGTAGGGGCAAGAGGGTAGTCTTCCCCCTTGACTTCGCCCTATCCATCCTGTGGCCTCTATGGGGAGGCAGCCTTGGTCTGTGTGAATAGGTACAGGCTCTGGAGCCAGGTGGCCATGGTTCTGGGTTCAAATCCCACCCTCCCACTTACTAGCTACATGACCCTGTGCAGGTTTGTTTCTCTGAACCTTGGCATCCTCCTCTGTAAAATGGAAGTGAGAGCACTACCTGTTTGCTACAGCACATAGAATTCATGACTTAAAACTGTAACAGTGATGAGCTGTGCCTGGTCCACATGAAATACTAGAAAGATGTTGACAATTATGATTGCTGTTTTAGTATTTCTCCACTTTCAAATATGTCCCATTTCCCTGTCCTCGCTGTCCCTTCAGCAGATCTGCTCAGCCCACCCGTGATCATTCTTCACCCTGCCTTCCCTCTCCCTCTGGCCAGGGCAGCCAGGGTGAAGGGCAGCAAGGAGGGCCGGGGTGGGGGGGTGTCCACCCTACTCCCTATCTTAGAGGTTCGAGGGACAGCCCTTTCCCCTCCCTTAAGACCACTTCGGTCATGCCTGGCCTGAGGGACTCTTACCTTGGAGGGTGTAGTGTGTTGAATAGCGTGTCCTCCTAATTCAGGTCCACCCAGCACCTTGGTTAGTGTGATCTTATTTGGAAATAGGGTCTTTGCAGATGTCTTTGAATTACGTTGATGTCATACTACATTGGGGTGGTCCCTTAATCCGATGACTGGGGTCCTTATAAGAAGAGGACACAACACACACAAAAATACATATAGACGGCAACCATGCAAGACACAGGCAGAGGTCAACCTGAGTGAAGCAGTGACCAGCCAAATATGCCCAGGATGGCTGGCAACGACCAGAAGCTGGGAGAAGCAAGGAGGGAGCCTTCCCTAGAGACCCCAGGGAGAGAGGCCATGCTGACATCTTGATTTTGGAACTCTGACCTCCAGAATTGGGAAAGAATGAATTTCTATTGTTTTAAGCACTTGGTTTGTGGTGATTTGTGACGACAGCCCCAGGGAAACTCAGACAGAGCTCGTTGCACCTCGACTTCCACACCTTCGAATACCCCTGGGGTCCTCCTTAAATACCACTTACAACCAGCAACACGGGAGTCAAACCGCCCACCAGCAGCCATGATGTGACAGTTTGTAGATGTGTAATTAAACTTGTATTGATTACGATTTTGCAATTTCTTTTCCTTCTTGCACAGCCTCTGATAGCTTTTTCTCATTCCAAATGTTCTCTTAGCCTTTGAAAAGCTTGCAGTGCAGAGGCCCTGTGCCCACGAGGCTGGTAGGTGGAACGCCCCCACCTTTCATGCCTCCTCTCGGACTCAAAGACACCCCTGGGGAGGATGCAAGCCCTGCCAAGAGGCCACACACTGCCTGCCCTTGGTCAGAGGAAGCCGGCCCACTCCTGCATGACCAGGGCCCAACCTCTCCTGCTTGGGCTGTGATGGGGGGGCAGATATCTACTCTCACCCCACTCCCTGGGGTTCAGCCAATCAGACCCCCACAGAGCCAGGTAGAGGTTTGGCTGAGGGGCGGTGGGTTGCAGGTCAGTTGAGACCCTCCCTAGCCTTCCTGGCCTCCTCCAAGCCTCTGAACTATCTTGGAATTGAGGTATCAAGAGAGACAAGGTCAAAGCACCCCTCCTGCCCTGCCCTACTCTTCGTGGATCACCGCCCACTCTTGGCTTCTGGCGGCTCCCTCTCTGCAGGTCTCCTATGTGCCCCAGTTTATGCCTGTCCCCCCCCGGAGGGCGCCTTCTGCCTTTCACACCACCCAATGCTGGCTGTGTTCACGAGATTCTCGTAATACCTAGAGCCACACCCCTCCCTGAGCCTCAGTTTCACATGTGAGGATTTAAGCACATGCTTGTCTCACACATCCCTGGGCGGCCAGGCGGTGCCATAGGACAGAGTGAGACACACACATGGTCAAGGTTAAAGGCAGTAAGTGCCACCCAGGGAAGAGACCAGCGCGTGATGGAGATGAGGACAGTTGAGAACAGATGACACACACACGCTGGGGTCAAGTGGTTGCAGTGTTGACTTGCAGCAGGTTGGAGAGGGGAGGATGCATGAGCGCCAGCCCTGTGCAGTGCATCCATCCCCCGTGGATCTACTCCACAGCCCCTTCGTGGCCGCAAGCACCCCACTTCCTGCTGCAGTGGAAGGGACCCACTCCCCTGCGGTGTGGGGTCTAAAATACAGACACTGCACAGGCATGCCTGAGGGCCACTGACCCTCAGGAACAAAGGGGCACTGGGTGTGAAATAGCTACAGGGAATAAGGGAATAAGCCCTGCAGGGCTGTGTGGGCTCCTCACTTCCTGAGAAAAAAGTGCTCCAGGCCAGAGTCTATCCCCTTATGTGACCAAGCAGGGACCAAATGACTGCCTTTCCCAACAGAGCTCCATAAGTAGCACCTAGAGTCACTGTTACTTTACATCCAATCTTCCTCCTCGTTGCCTCCTGGGGCCGTACCTCCTCTACTAAACATTCTTTCACAGCTGGTGTCTCCCCGACACGGCCCACTTACCCATACATACACTAAGGGGGTAGCCTGTCCTGTAGAGCAGAGGTGGGAGCGAGGAGTCCTCCCCAAAGGGCCACCTGGGTTTGCCTTTTCCACATTTGTCTCCTCTTCCTCGTGTCTGATCAGTTTTCATATCCTACCCGCCCCCACCCCCAACCCCACCCCCACCTCCTTCTTTGTCCATCCAGTCACCTTCTCCATAGGTCCTAGAGCCTCTCCGATCACCCCCACCATACCTCGCAAGGGACAGAGCCAAGGTAGATCTGTCTGTCAACGAGCAATGAACACGGTGGGTCTTCACAGGATGAGGGCCAAGGGAAAGCACACCGTGGAATTCGGTTTGCTTTCACCATCGCTGACTTGGAGAGACATCGCTGGCGACCTGTCACCTCTCATGGGGAGGCACAAGACCCCAGTTCCCTCCCACCTTGGGACACTTAACCTTGTGGTATCTCAGGGCATCCACCTGCCAGGTGGGGCTACCACACAGCCAACTCAGCCCCTGCCCCATTTGTGGGAGGTACACTCACTCTTCCCACAGTGGCTGCCCCCCGCCAGCCTGTACCATTTTATTGGATCATTGTGAAAATAGAGACGGAGCAGCAAGACACCCCATCAGGAAGCTCCAAGATCTTAATGTCTACAATGTATAACTTTTAACTTCTTTTTAACTAAGAATTAGCTCAGAGGTAATTGCTTAAATCACACTGATGAAAATCAATACGGAGTAAATTAAATGTAAAGCAAAATTTATCCTGAACGTGTTCCTTGTCACCTTTGAATAATGCGATGACAAAGCAACTATTTTACCTCCCAGGCTTAGAGTTTTTGTTGTTGGACATCTCAAAAGGAGATGTAATTATAGGGCCCATTTATCAAAAAGATTAAGGAAATTGGGGAATGGGAATTGGTTTGCAACAGTTGCGGAAATTAGATCAACGTGAGCCTTAGGTCTGCATTTTTCACACTGTGTCCAGAAAGTTTCTCGAATCGCACTGTTTGCTGGCCTCCCTCCCAGCCCCACAAATCAACAGCCACATACAAGGTTGATCCAGAGGGAATGTGGGAACAGGAGACAGAAAAGAGGCCCTGAGTCCTGTCCCAAGATGGAAGCCTGGGCCTCTCCACACTGACTGAAGGGAGGGGGCTTGTTTTTCTCGAACCATGTTGCCAAGGATACGGCATCCAGTCCTCCGGATCTGAATGAAAGAGCCTGGTTTCCGGGGTTTTTCGTGCATTTCATAATTTAGAATGTGTTTGGCTTTCATTTGCAACCCGGCCTGCCAGCCCATCCTCCCCACAGCTCTGCAAAGCTAACCTGTAATGAACATGAATAAATCAAACCTTCTCCACTCCCGCTGCCTCATGGGGAGGAATTTGGGGTGTTGGGAGGATCAGAGGAATCTCCTGGTTGGGGGTTCTCAAGACTCATCCTGGAAGTGTCACCCAGGGTGTACAAAATGCACACTAATGATCCCCACGCACAGGGTGAGGCCTGGGTTGGTCTTGCAGAAGTTCCCGGATCATTCTGGTGCACACCTCACTTAAGAACCTGCATTCCAGCACCCTGCTTTCTGGTCTCCAGGAGCAGCTCTGAAGGTCATTACCAGGAGCGCCAGGCCTAACACCCCTGGTAGTGCCATGGAGATGGGAACAGAGGTCCCATTCCTGGCTCTGCCACTTGCCAGCTGTGTGACCTTGGGCAAGTGACTTGATGTCTCTGTGGTCAACTTCCTTAGCTATAAAATGAGGACAGTAACAGCTCATGCTCTTGCTGGGTTATGGTAAGGCTTACAAGAGATCATGCACATACACTCTGACATGTAATGGGACCCCTACCAGTGTCCACTCTTAACTTCAGCATGTGTGTTTGTTGGTCCTACCTCATAATGATGAAAGTGGGGTCTTGGAGATGCCTTCCTGCCTCAGCAGGCTACTCCAGACGTTTCCAGGGATAGTCATTTCCTAGCCCAACCTGCCCTCTGGGGAGCACTGAGCCATACAGGGGACCCCAAGGGCCCTGGACACACAGGCTTCCCTGCCTACTGGTTTCTGAGCCTGGACACGTGCATACAGCTCCCCCTCTTTGGCTGTGTCATCTGTGCACCCAAAGCCCATTCTTGAAAGCCTCTGGAAACCCTATTAAATTGTTCCCCATCTTGGAGGCTATATGATTTCCTGTGGCTGCCGTAACAAATTGTCAAAAACTGGTGACTTATAAAAACAGAAACTTATCCTCTCATAGTTCTAGAGACTAGAAGTCCAAAGTCAAGGTGTCAGCAGGGTTTGTTCTTTCTGGCAGTGCTAAGGGAGAATCCATTCCTTGCCTCTCTCTCCTGGCTTCTGGAGGTTGGCGGCAATCCTTGGTATTTCTTGGCTAGTAGGAGCGTCATTTCAATCTCTGCATCTTTCCCCCTGTGTGCCTGTGTCTTCTCTTCTGTTTCTTTCAAGGATACTTGTCATTGCCTTTAGGGCTCACTCTGTTAATCCAGGATGATCTCATCCCAAGATCCTTCACTTAATTACATCTGCAAAGATCCATTTTCCAACTAAGGTCATATTCTCAGGTTATGGGGGGTTAAAACGTGGATATATCTTGGGGGGGCACAATCCATTCCACTACTGGAGGGGTTTTCAATCTCTGTGTTTCCTCGGTTCTAAGACTCCATATTTTAATGTTCCTGAAATCTGCATGTATCTCACAACCAACGATAACTTCCCATGTAGTATTTCTGCCTCCCCCGAGCTGTTATTAAGTCAGTGGTGATTGTGTCTTCTTGTCTATGATGACTTGACAAGGAGGAGGTGGGGAGTTCAAGGCTCTGGTCAAAGGACCCCAATGGGCCTCCAGGCTGTGGACTCTTCTTGCTGGAGGCCAGGCCTGTCCCACCAGCTAACATGGGGTACCCTGGTTGCACCTCAAAGAGCAGATCTCCCCTGTAGGCAGGACCAGCCTAGCTTTCTCACCACCACTGGAGGGCTGTTGGTTCTGTGGCCTACACCCCACAAACTGTAGCTCTCTAGGCCCAGAGAGGAGAGAACCAGTCTCTCCTTTGTTCATATCCCCTCTTCCAACCCCCTCTGGGGCTCACTCCTAACCCTTTGAATGTCAGCTATAAGTGTTACCTCTTCAGAGAGGACCACCCTGTCCCAGGCAGTGTCTCTTTCCTCTCCCCTTCTCATCCCCCCAGGCACACACACAGTTAATCCCTCTTGATCATGACAGTGGTAATCATTTTATTAGTTTTTTGTTTTATTTTTGTCAGTCCCCACCAGGCTCTAGCTCCATGATGGCAGTGTCCACAACCTGCTCATTCACTCCAATATCCACCTTTCCAACTGGCCACAGAAAGTGCCCAGCAAGTGAGTGAATGAACAAATGAACATATGAAGAGTGAATGAGTTAGTGACTTCCAACCACACCACACCCTTGGAGAGACTTTTATAGACACTGAGTTCAACAAATCATGTCTGATGTGGGCACTACAGAGACAATAAGTGGGGCTCCCAAGTCCTTTCTTAGCAACAGATAAGTGTCATTAGATAGAATTTGTGGTCAAGTCGGAGCTGGCCCCTGGCCCACAGAGGGTCCCCATCAGGACCAGCTCAGGCTGGTGCCCTGACACTCTGCTCTTCCAGGTCCAGCCTGGGGATCCTGCTCAGGGAGGGCTGAGACCCCCAGTGTGAGAGTCTCCTCCAGACCTCTCCCCTCCAGAGAGCAGGACTGACCCAGGGACCCCACGGCTGTGCTCTGGGACCCACAGCTCCCAGCTGGTGACTGAGGGTGACAGGGTGGGAGATGGGGGCTCCACGCCTCCCCAGCAGCCCTGCTCAGCCTCCCTTAGCCTACATAGCATCTAAGATGCTCCATGCCACATCCTCTCCCCGACTCTTGACTTGCCTCAGGGTCTGCCTTGCATGTGGACTTAGGTGCCCCGCAGCTTTCCCGGAATTCTTCCCCATTGTTTTCCCCACAAGAGTTTCTCCTAATAAAATTCGACCATGGATCATAACATCCATTCTTGGGGATGCAGAGGAAGTCCTATCCGCTTGTGAGGGGACTTGTAGGGATGCAGCTCCCAAAAAGTCATTCTCGGAGGGGGCGGGGGAGCAAAGATAGGGTGCTTCAGGGGCACCCCATGAGGCTGGCAATGTGCTGGCAACTGCACCTGCTGAGGCGGGTGTGCTGACAGGCACAAGCTTGCAAACTAGAGCATTTTCAATTGCCAGCATCCCAACTCAAACCGGCAGAAGTGAAAAATGAAAGGCTCATGTAGTAACCGAACAGTCCTGGAGGGCCTCACTCCCAACCCAACTGGGGCCTCACTCCCCCAGCCTGGGGCTGGACTCTCCCAAAGACTCACCATCGTCGGGGAAGCTCGACAAACGCCAACTTCCGGCTCAGCCAGTCCGTGGAAAAGCCCACGTGAAAGACCGTTTCTGATTGGCTTGGCTGAGGTCACATGCCCACCGCTGGCCAATCACTTTGGCCAGAGAGGTCAAGCGTTCTGATTGGCCAGGCCTGAACCACGTGGCAGTTCCGCGTGGGAAAGTCTGTGTGCCACTGCGCAAGAGTCCTGTGCAGAGAGGGGAGCTGGAGGGTGACCCCCGAAGGCAATGCTTCCAGCCGTGGAGGGTGGGTGCTGGAGGAGGGTGCTATACCCGTGGAAAGCAGGGCAGAGGGGAAGCCCAAGGCCCACGGGGGCATCCATTGTGCAGAGCTCGGGCTCAGACAGAGACAGGACCCGAGACATGCCCATGCATCCCAGAACTTTCCAGCACCTCTTCTGTCTTCGCTCCAAGGTCAGTGGGAACACTGAACGTGAGGAGGGTCGGGGTGGGGCAGACAGCGGCAGAAACGAGCTTGAGCCTGAGGAAACGGGACAGATGTGTGGAGGCAGCTCTAAGAAGGAAAGGGAAGGGCAGCCCGGGTGGCTCAGTGGTTTAACACCGCCTTCAGCCCAGGGCGTGATCCTGGAGACCTGGGATCGAGTCCCATGTCGGGCTCCCTGCATGGAGCCTGCTTCTCCCTCTGCCTATGTCTCTGCCTCTCTCTCTCTGTCTCATGAATAAATAAATAAAATCTTAAAAAAAAAAAAAAAAAAGGGATGGGAAGAGGTCAGAGTCCTGGGGCTGGCAGAGCAAGGAGGGTAGGCGGAGGGGTGGATAGGAGCTTGAGCCCAGAAGCTCCCCAGTGCATACTTTATACATAAATGTCCACTGAAACGACCATCCTCTGAAGCAAGTAAATAACTAAACAAGGAACAGAAGTCTGACCAGCCAGGTTAATCCTGATAAATAGGTCAATACCTGCAGCCCCTCATCCTCTCAGAATCCACAGCCACCTCTGATGCCTTTCACAGCTGGGCCCCGATATTTCCTGGTTTGGGACAATAGGGCATTTGGATTTTTTTTAATGGCAGAATCTGGAAGCTAATTAGGCCATTACTCTTCAAAGATTTAATTTGCTTTGATGGGCCCATCTATAATCATATTTCCAAACAGCTTCTATTTAATTACTGCACAAAATGAATGAGGTCCTTGAGCAATTTGTGTCTGATAAACTCACCTCCTGTTTTAGTTCCCGAGACAAAGAAAGACACTGGGGTGCAGGTGGGGGGTGGAGACCAGATGGAGGAGGTGGGGATAGAAGCTGACATCTCAGGTGGCCACTGTCCCCCCAGGAGAAGTGTTGTAGGGAATCTTGTCTCTGAGCACTGAAACCACAGCAGGAAGGAGCCCACTGGGAAAGGTGAAGCCCCACTTCCCTCTGGAAGGAGATCATCAGGGGTTTGGGGATGGAAACCCCAAGAGGGCAGGGATTTTATCTGGCTTTTTTTACTGCTGTAGCTCAAGTGCCTGACCAGAACTGGGCAGAGCTCCAGGTGCTCAGTAAATGCCCGCTGAGTGGGTGCCCCGAGTGGACTTGCCTGAAGTCTGCGTTCTTACAGCCTGAAGTGTGGGAGAAAGGTGTTGATTGACACCGTGGTCCTCCACCATCTGATCACCTGATTAGCTAAGGGATCTCTTGTAGCCACCAGGGCAGCTGGTGTCCAGCCACCCAGCATTCAGTCTCCCTTCTTCTGGGGATGGCACCCTCACTTTGTTATGAGGGTCCCCTTGCTCCCTGTACTCTGTCTTGGTGGGTTTTATAAGTTGAATTGTTTCCCCTTTCTCAAATCGGTGTGTTGAAGTCCTCACCCCCAGTACTTGAGCATGCGACCTCATTTAGAAATAGGGTCACTGCAGACATCATTAGTTATGACGAGGTCATACTGGAGTAGCTGGGCCCCTAATCTTATAGGGCTAGTGTCCCTATAAAAGTGGGAGATTCAGGCAGAGACACACACAGAAGGCTGGAGTGATATAACCACAAGGCAAGAACTACCAGAAGCTGTGAGAGGCCTGGAGTGGGCCTCCCCCAGTGCTTGCAAAGGGAAGATGGCCCTGTCGATGCTTGATCTTGGACTTCGGTCTCCAGAACTGTGAGACAATACATTTCTGATGTTTACTGATGTCACTTAGTTTGTGTACTTTTTTTTTAAGTAAGCACTATATATACCAAATGTGGAACTCAAACTAATAACCCTGAGATCAAGAGTCCCATGCTCTATGGACTGAACTGGCCAGCACCCGTGTGTGGGATTTTTAATGGCAGCTTTAACGGCTTAATACCCTGGGAGTGGCTGTCACAATGCCCCCACCTGCTCTGGCTAAGGTGCTGATTGGATGCCCCATCCCTGAAATTTGAATCCCAAGGTTGTCAGTGAGCCCTGACATACTCTGTCAGCTGGGTGATTTTCCTGTAGGGAATCTGCTTCCTCTTCAGCTCTGAGCTTCCTTTCAAGCCTCCTAATAACAAGGGCATCTTACCATATTCAGAAATTTTTTTTCTGTTGCTGGCAATCAGATGTTCCTGACTGACGCCAGAACCAGAGAGCTGCCCCCTGTAAGGCAGGTCCCTAGGCAGGGGAGGAGACATCAGTGTTGCTCAGCGTGGAATCATCTGCTCCTTCCTGTCCCGACCACACACATTATTCAGCCAATCTAGATCATATGTTTGGTTCAGGGATGCTGCAGTGAATAAGGCAACAGAAAGAGAGATGATTAAATAAACAATTTCAATACAGCAAGGTGGGCGTTATGACAGGAGGTATGGGGCCATGTGGGTGCACAGATGAGAGGCACCTAACTCGCTGTGGGTAGGGTGGCTGGTCGTTAATGAGAAGGGAGCAGGGCTGCCAAGAGCTGAAGAGAATGGAGCTAGGGTGACCAGCTGTCTTGGTTTGCTGGGACTGTCCCAGTTTTAGCATTGAAAGTCCTGAACCTTAGGAAGCCCCATGGCACCAGGTAACCTGGAGTGTTGGTCTCGCCAAAACAGGACACCCAGGGGATTGAGAATTGAGAAGGGGCAGGATCATCAGGAGCCTGCTGTCCTTGGAGGAAGGTTCGGATCTTAGCTAAGAGAAAGGGAAATCTTGGGGGCATCTTATGCCAGAGTGGGACACGCCGAGACCTGTGACTTTTCCGAGGGCTCCTCCGGCTGCTGTTTGAAGAATGGACCATAGGGGCTGATGGGGGCAGGCAGGCCACTTACACAGGTGTGCTGTGGGTGAGGCCCCGGGTGGCCATGGAGGTGATTCAAGCAGTGATTCTGAGTCTTTTTGGGGAGAGTGGTGGTGACAGACCCACTAAGACCCTGATGAGGGCCATGGACACTCTCCTCCCATAGATGCACATAGTTACAGGCATCCATGTGCTCTTTCTTGTGCGCGCACACACTGTTGCACGTGGTTTCAGGGGTTTTACAGACCCCTAAGATCCATCATGGAGCCAAGATTCTGAATCCTCCTTTAGAATTCTAGGCGGCCACATACCGTGTTGGCATTTGCCATTTCTTCGGTGATCTGTGTCACACCTCCCCTACCTGTCCTTGCCTCTAGAGCCAAAGGCGCTCCCCAGCTCTCCTCTCCAGGTCAGCAGGGTCAGAAGAAGAACCAGTCCTGTCCATCTGGCTCTAACTCCCGGGTCTCATCAGCCTTGAGCTGTGGGATGGTGCCTTATCTTGGTCCTCAGTAGTGACCAGCCTTTTCCCAGGCTGTCACAATGGTCCCTGCTTCTTGGGTCCTGCTGAGCTCTCTGCCTCCTGCCCATTTCCATCCTGGCTTTTCTAATCACCTGTCACCTCCAGTTTACCTCCGGTAAATCCTCCTTCACTTAAGCTAATTGTCAGGTCAGTTTTGTTCAAGTCAGGTTATGCATATAACAAGTAGGTGGTGGGGCCCAGGGTTCAAACTTGGCTAGACTTGATGCCCAACACATTGCTTTTTAAAATATCTCATTGCCTGCGACACATGTGTGTGTGTGTGTGTGTCTGCATGTGATGTGCGCATGTGAGAGAGAGAGAGAGCAAAGGGGATGTCCAACAGTCTCCTCTTAAAAAGATTTTATTTATTTGAGAGAGAGAGAGAAAGAAAGAGAGATCATGAGCAGGGGCTGACTCCCCGCTGAGCAGGGAGCCCACTGTGGGGCTCCATCCCAGGACCCCGGGATCATGACCTGAGCCAAAGGCAGAGATGCTTCACCCACTGAGCCATCCAGGCACCCCAACACTCTCTTTTTTATTTGAAGATAATATTACAAATGAAGGAAGAGCCTGCCCTTGACTGAAATACAAATATGTAAGCAATTTTATTCTAGTTCAAACTCCACAGAGGAAATTGTGCCTGATGTGTTATGACAGATTCTTGGGGCAACACAGTGGATGTACTCTTTCTTCTCGGAGGCGAAGGCGCCGTCTTTGACTTTCCCACCCAGCATGCAGGCCCAGGAAAGTGCATATCACACACATGTGATAATGCTGCCTCCACGAAGCAGAGGGGGAGAAACTAGGAAAACAACTAATAAATAACACACCCAAGAAGAGAGAGGAATTCCCTGCCTTCTCTTTTTTTAAGATTTTATTTATTATTCACATATCTTGTTGGCATTTGCCATTTCTTTGGTGATCTGCATCACAGAGACGGGGGCGGGGGGAGGAGGAGAGAGAGAGAGAGAGAGGCGCAGAGACACAGGCAGAGGGAGAAGCAGGCTCCATGCAGGGAGCCCAATGTGGGACTCGATCCCGGGACTCCGTGATCACGCCCTGAGCCAAAGGCAGATGCTCAACCGCTGAGCCACCCAGGCATCCCGTCCTTGCTTTCTCTTTAATGCCTGAGAACACACCAATTACTGATGGGGTTTTAAGGTCTCTGGAAAGGAGACACACTGTTTAGAGCTCCTGGGGTAGTAGGTATCGTGGGGATGCTGGCACAGGCTGAAGGTGCCAGATGCCTGTCAGCGGTGATTGCTGGGAGGTCCAGAAACAAACGTAAACTATAAATTCCACCAGTGGAGACATCCTATGGTAGGACCTGAAAGCACTTGGAATTGTCCCAGCAAGCAGCCGGAGGCCTGGCCTTTCCTAGCAAAGGGCACAGTATGGACCGCTGATGGGCACTACCTGGGCTGTACCAGCCTCCAGTGGGTGCAGACCCCCACGCTGAGATGAGACATGGCTCTTCTGGCCCCCTCCCCTAGCCTTCGAACCATGCCACTGGCTGCCATCCAGTGCCTGGGACGCTCCGGGACCCTCTGGCTGCTGCTTCCCTGGCCTAAGTGCTGTTGACTCAGACCTGGGTCTGAGCCTGGCTGTTCTGCTATCCTTCTTGCTTCCTGCAGTTCACAAATTGGGAAGCAGCAAAGACATCGATCTAGCCCACATGGTCACTGTGGACACAGACAGTGCTTTGGGGCATAGTGGGAGGGGAAACTGAACCTCATCCATAGGTGGGGGGGGGGGAGAGGGGGGGGGAGACCCCAGCCAATCCAGCTGCTGCCCATTCAGCCTAGAACAATCCCAGGAAACAAACTGACTCTGCTGGAGCCTGCAGGGAGGGGACAGTAGCCACTGGCTTCAGGGGCACTGCCAGGCTGTTCCAACTTCACCAAACCTCTTCCTCCCACCTCCCTGGGCTGTTATAATGGTTAAAAGATGTATTCTTTCGCTTGGTGATGAAGTAACCACAGATAGAGGCTTGAACAACAGAAATGTATTCTCTTACAGTCTGGAGGCTGAGATGGAGGTTACAACCTTGACATATGAATTTGAGGGGAGGAGGGGGATGTAATTCAGTCCATATCAAATGAAATGCTGCATAGAGACCACCGGACACATTGAAGGTGGTTGGTAAACAGTAGTGAGTACAAGTCCTTTCTTTAGGGCAGCTGAGAAGGTAAGCAGAGACAGAGTATAGGAAACGCTGCAGTTCTGGTGTCTTTCCTCATTCAGCCCTTCTCTCTACCAGGAAGCCATCCTGGGCTTCATTGTCGACTGTTCCAGAGAGGAAGTAATTCAATTCCTAGCCTTATGCAAGCCTGGATCTCCCTAGAGCTTCCAAAGATGAGCTAATGGGGCCCTGAGGCAGGAATCCCAGGCCTGTTGCCCCAGCTAATCGCCAGTGGCGATCATGGAATGTCAGTAGAACCTCCAGCCCATGGCAAGACCACGGTGTCACTGCCCTGAGTCTGTGCTCCTTCCCATGGTTGAGTCCCCTGGGTCAAGGGGCAGGGAGGCAATCAATTTCTGCCCCTCTGACTTTCTTTTTCTGACCTAAACCTGTTGGTAAGATTTCCTCCAGGATACCCCCAGAGGCCCTCAGGACTGTTTACCCAAGAAGGGCACTGCCCCCAAAGCAGGAGGCAAGCTCCTGAGCTCAATTCAGGACTCAGCAGACTGAAAGAAGGATCAGAAGGGAGAGGTTTCTTGGTGAACCGGGTTCATGGCAAAGCAAGATTCAGAGCAGCTCCCGGCCATTTTCCTGGTGGTCTCCCATCCTCTGCACAGAGTTTTAAATCTGCCCAAACCCAAAACAAGCTCTTCAGTGCTGATTGTGTCAAAAGTGCGGTCTTCTTGGCCCTCATCGGCCCTTCTTCCCATCACACAATGGCTGTCCTCATCTTCCCTTTTTTTTTTTTTTTTAAAGATTTTATTTATCTATTCATGAAAGAGAGAGAGAGAGAGATAAACAGGGAGCCTGATGTGGGACTCAATCCTGGGACTCCAGGATCAGGATCACGCCCTGGGCCAAAGGCAGGTGCTAAACCGCTGAGCCACCCAGGGATCCCCTGTCCTTGTCTTCCCTGAAACTTAATGCATTGTATCAATGGGAAGATATTTTCAAAACTGTCAGCAAATTGGTGATAATCTACCCCTAAAACATGACAAAGGCTTTTTTTTAACATTTAAAAGTTAGATTGCAATGGACTGCCCGCCCCCCATGAGGCCTATGTGTATGAAAACAGTTATTTTGAGTCCAGACAGTTTGATTTGGTGCAAATGCAGGGGTGCTGCCCCTGCCATCACCACATGTGTTAATGGTGTGCAGAACTGGGTTCTTGCCCCCACTAAGCTACACTTTGAATAATGGAATTATAACTTTTTCCCATCCTGCCTTGGTAGATCTCAAAAACTGCAAACCAGCATTTTTGGGGTGAAGCTTCAGGACCTGGATTGTACAGAATAGAGCAAAGGCAATCCCCCTATGACTCTCTCCTTCCTCCAAATCATGAGATTTATCCAGAGGAGACTTTGTGTCATGTTGCCTACCCATCAAAGCTCCTTTTCTTCTTTCCTTTGGAAATTTGATGAGATCAAAGTGTCAGCTTTCACCAGCAATGCCTGAAGAAAGTGAGAAGGCAGATGGGCCTCGCCCACCTCCACGGCCCAGAGCCATACTGCCAACGCCTTTTGAAGGAAATGCTAGACTCTTCCCGCATGCACCTGGCTCCCCTGCAAATTCATAAATGGCAATGCATGCAAGAAGTAGATGAGTTCCTCAAAAAATTAAAAATAGAACCACCATATGATCCAGTAATTCCACTTCTGGGTATTTACCCAAAACACTTGAAAGCAGGGTCTCAAAGAGGTATTTGTACACCCATGTTCATAACAGCATTATTCACAAGAGCCAAAAGGTGGAAGCAACCCACATGTCCCATCAACAGATGAGTGGATAAACAAAATGTGGTCCATCCATACAATGGAATATTAGTTAGCCTTAAAGAGGAAGGAAATCCTGGCACATGCCACATTATAGATGAACCTTGAGGATATCGTGCTAAGTGAAATAAGCCGGGCACAGAGAGGCGGATTCTGTACAATTCCACTTACATGAGGTTTCTAGAGTAGTCCTATAGAAAGTAGAAGCCAGTGGTTTATCCTCCAGCTCCCAACTGTTACTTACTGGCCACAGGGCTGTTCTGTTGGCCCCCAGCATCTGTGGATGTCCTGCTCCATATGTGGATCAAGAGCACACCTATGGCAGAGCTGGAGGTGCTCAGGCCAGGCTGCCTCCCACGTGACATGCACTAGTGACATGAGGATTCAAGGGGCCCTGACTGCTGCACTGGCTCCCACTTTAGGCCAGTGTACACTCAATGTTATGTGTGCAGGGGAGATTCGTAGGTAGCAAGCATGGGATGGTCAGAGGTCAGAAGGGACAGGAACCCTGCGAAGATCAAAGACCCCCACATGGCTAAGTGTGAAAGGGGGATCAGGGCCTTGAAACCAGCAAGCCTAGGTTTGCATCCAGTAGGACCAGGATGCATCAGGGCGTAGCTTGGAGCCTCATCTCAAGATAATAAATCCTACCTGATGGGGAGTGTGGTGGGCAGCCTATGAGATTTTACCCTTGTGAAATCCCCTCTGCTGGTGTATGGGCTGGACCTGGTGACTCACTTCTTAAAAAAATAATGGCAAAAGTTATGAGCTGTCACTTCCAAGATGAGGATATAAAAAGATTCCATCTTGCTTGTCAACTTTTGTCCCTCCCTTAATCCAAACTGCCATCTTGTAAACCACCCATGGAGGGACCACATGGTGAGGAGTAGAGGGCAGCTTCTGATCAACAGCCAGGAAAGAACTGAGGCCCTTAGAGAATGGAATCCTGCCAATAACCAAGTCACTGAATATGGAAGTGAACCCACCCCAGCTGAACCTTTAGATGGGACACCAGCCCTGGCCCACACCTTGATCACAGTGAGAGCCTTGATCACAAGTAAGCTGAACATCTGGGCTAGGCTGTGCTCAGAATCCTGACCCACAGAAAAATATGAGATAATGAATGTGTATTGTTTTAAACCACTACTCTTGGGGTAATTTGTTACAAAGCAGTAGACCACCAATAGAGGGGATGCAGTGTTTGACATGCAGTATTACTTACCGATGTTGGTTCTTTTCTCCTTTCCTGCCACAACCTCTGTCTTGTAGATCTACCAGCCTTCAGTGCTCATGCACCCAGAGGAAGATCAGCACCACCCCATCAGAAGTAGCAGCATGCTGAGTGACCCTGAGTCATCGGAGCAGGTCACATTGTGCCAGCCTGTGGAAGTGGGTGAGTAATGCCATTGTGAAAGTTCTCTATGAAAAAGAAATGAAGTCATACTAAACATAATAATCATTAAAAGTCAAGTCATTTAGTCAAAGAGAAGGAGCTAGGATGCATCACAGAGACCTGGAGTCCACCTTTTCACCTTACAAGCAGGGAAACTGAGGCTAGAGAGTTTGTGTGAATAGCAGATTTGTGTAAATAGCAGAACGAGTTAGCAGAACCAGACAGTTAATCGTGGCAAAGAAACACCTAACCAGGTGCGTCTTGGTGAGCAGAGAACAGATTCCCTGTAATTGGGCCAAACTCAAGTCGTGATTTCTGGGAAAACAAAGCCGGGCTTCAGGTGGTCCTCAAGAGTGCCTGAGATGAGAGGGTCCTTGGGAGGGAGAAAGGGGCACCATTGCTTGAGCTCAGGAGGACGGCAGGTATGAGTGGATGGTGGGCTGGAGGGGACACAAGTGAAGAAAGGACTCCTGTGTTTGGAAAGCCAGAGGCCGCTGGACTCCTGCAGACACCTGCCAGTAGGGGGTGCAGCTGTGGCAGGGAAGTGTCCAGGGCTGAGAGGAGAAGACCACCAGAGGTGCTTCCTACGGCCTGGCTGGCCCTCAACACACCGGTCGAACTCTTGGACCGTCTCCGTCTCTCAGGAGGCCCAGCCACCCATGTGTGCAGAGTGCGGAGGTCCCAACCAGCCAGGGAGACCTCCCACGGGATGACAGATTTCAGGAACCAGCATGCACCCTGGGGAGCCTGGGGGCTCCAGAGACGGCTGCACGGTGAAGCCACTTGGGAGAAGGGCGGTAGTAGTAGGGATGAGGTCTGGGTGCCAGAAGCTCCCTGGTACCTCCAGATGATTCCCGTGCTCCCCACCTCCGATTCCATGCCACTTGCCCCTCGCCCCTTCACCCCCTCACTGTGGTGTCACAGGCAGTGGTCCTCCCACTGTGTAAAACAGAATGGCCCTCTACACGTGGAATTACCGTGTGATCTGGCACTTCCACCTCTAGATATGTACCCAGAAAACATGGAAACAAGAACTTGAAGGAATGTTTGCTTATAGCACTGTTACTCACAGGAGCCAAGAGGAGGAAGCAACCCAGATGTCCATCAACAGACCAACGGATAAACAAAATGGGATCTATCCCTATAACGGAACGATATCCCACCTTGAAAGGGAAGGAAATTTGAACACGTGCTATAGCATGGATGAACCTCGAGGACACGATTTTAGGTAGAACAGGCCAGTCGTAGAAAGAGAATTCTTGTACAGTCACATCTGTATGAAGTCCCCAGAGTTGTCAAATACAGACAGATGGTAGAACGGTGCTTGCTCAGGGCTGGAGCTGAGGGGAGCAGGGTGGGTCAGTGTTTAATGTGTGCAGAGTCTCATTTGGGGGAAGATGAAAACCTTCTGGAGATGGATGGTGGTGATGGTAGCACAACAGTGTGAATGTGCTTAATGCCACTGAACAGTACACCTAAAAATGGTCAAAACAGTAACTTTTATCAACAAAAATGAATCAGTAAAGCAACTCACTAGTGGTTAAGGGGCTTTTCTGTCTCCAGGATGGGCAAGATGGTCCACTGGGCGCCATCTTTGTGTCTTGGGCAATCCCAGAACTGGTTGTCCCAGGTGTCCTCATGCTGACGCAGTCCATGCTGGGGTCTGCCTCAATAAACCACCAGGCAGAGAGAGCCCTGGGCACCTGTCACACGAGGTTATGTTGAGAACTAAGGGCTCTAGAGAGGCATCAAGGCCAATGCCACACACAGAGGCCAAATTGCTGAATCCATTCTTTGTGTCCCGTTGTGTCAGAGGCTGGTAGAGGGTATGAGCAGTACAGACCAGTCACTGGACATGTAGAGACAGGGAGGGGTGGGGGACACTGGGTCTGGGTGAAGGACCATGAAGGAAGGACCAGGCAGCTCTGTGCCAATGGAGCCTGTTTGAGGCCATGAGCTGTGGCTGGAGCCTGGCCTGCCTGTTCCTCAGTTTTCTCTGGAGTGTAGAATGATCCTTAAGAGCTATCCCAGGGCAGTGCCAGTCTGCAATTCTGTTTGAGGGATAAATGTGTCCTAAAGCAGGAGTAGTGTAGCAGACACCTGCTCTGCCACCTGGCCAGTGGCTCCTAGAGACCTGGAGAGCTTATGAAGTTAGAAATGCCCCACCCTGCCCTACAAAAGTCAGCTTTGGGAGCCTTGTGGGAGGCCCTCCTCCTGTCTTCATTCAAACACTCTTCAAGGATTGGGATATACCACCCCAATGCTTATGAGCCCTGGGGTGGCCCCCACCGCTCACTTTGCAGATGAGACCCAGGAAAGATGAATATGGCACCAGAAAGATTTTCTAAAAACGACCAATCTGGAGAGGGCAGGTCCCATTCCTTTTATTTCTTGGGATCCAGCTGGGCAAGGCCAGGCAGGAAGTAGGAGAGTGGAGCATGGCAGGGACCAGTCCAGGAGCCATCTCTTCCTCTGTAGTATCTTCATTGCCATGACAACAGTAGCCGTGGAGTGTTCACTCCTCTGGAGTGTTCAGGTGCTGATGCTTTACATGGGATTTCTAATCCCGTAAGACAGTCTTTCAAGGAAGTTGCCACTGTCCCCACTATATGGATGACACAATCACGGCTCAGAGTGGTTGCGAGACTGGCTCAGGGTCACATAACAGAGAGGAGGTAGGGCCAGGATTTGAACCTGCCCTGGTCCCCCCATAAGCATGCGGCCCCTGAGGTCCCAAACTCAAGGGACACCTGGAGCATGCAAATGATGCTGAGGAGCACCCCCCACCCCCATCCCCTGTGAGTGTGGCAGGTCCCCATGGGCAGAGTCTCAGCACTGGACTTGGGAGATGCTGCTGGCTTGAAAGCCCAGGAGCTGCCCCTGCCCCAGAAGCAGGCTACAGTGGAACACACCCACCAGCAACCCCACGCTACAGCGTCAGCCAGCTGGACAGCAGGCTGGCAGCCAGCACGTCGTCTGTATAGTGAATGCCAGCAGCAGCTCCCAAGGGCCTGAGCAGTGGGCGTGTTCCCTCGGCTGCCCCTGCACATCTGCACCCCCTGTTCCCCGCCAGCCGTGGTCTGCTCAACCCCCCCTGAGGCTCAGTTCTACCCACAAGTGTCAGCCCAGTTTCCAACCCTCTCAGGGAGGTGCTGAAAGCTCTCAGCAGGCACGGGCTCAGTTTGAATTAGGTTGCTGTTGATGTTATTATTTGGGGAGAAATGCTCATTTCCAGCCCCCACACTGCACAGATCAGGGCTCACATCCAGGATTGAATGCCAACTGATTCCAGGGAGATGGCGAGAATTAACTCCATTTCTGTGCTAGAGTCAGGGGTCAGGCTTGAACCTGATGGGAAACTCCAGGGACTTTGGTGTGTGTGGAGGGTTGGGGGGAGCTGTGTGGTGTGGGGTTGGGGGTGCTCAGAGAAGGAGGTGGACAGCCAGGCTTGCCCAGGGACAAGGTTTGGAAACTACAACAGCTGGCCTGGGGTCCAGGTTTGCCTCTGTGAGCTCCACAGGGCAGCAGGCCAGGAAGTGCCAGCCTTGAAAGGGAAGACTGGCATGCAAATTCAGCTTTCTCTGAGCACCAGCCACAGGCTCCCAGGCAGGGGGCCAATAGTGAGAAAGGGCAGGGTCTTCTCCTATGCTTCCTGCAAGGATTGCTTCTCCCCTCCTGCCCTCTCTGGGACTTACCTTTGGCCCTCCCCTCCACGTCTATCCACATCTACGTTTTGGCATGCAGAGATCTGTGTGCGTGCATCAGTGGTGCTGGGAATGGAGACTGTTTCTTGTGTGCCTCCGGGACACATAGCTGGACTGCACTTCCCAGCCCCCCTACCAGGCAAGTCTGGCCCATCAAATCCTCCTCGACCCTCCCTCCTTCCACGGATCCCAGAGCCCCACAGGAAAGTGTAGCCGCTCCATGGAAGGAGCCTGGACCCCTGTCTGACTGTGTGGAGCAAGCACCCACTCAGCCCACATCAGGCTCAGGCGTGAGAGAGAAGGAGACCTCTACTGTGGGAAGTTGCTGAGGCGTGCTGTGGGTTGTTAGGCTGCTAGAGCTCCAGGGCCAGGAGGAGGCAGCTGGAAAGAGGGCCACCCAAAGTAGTGGCGGCTTCCCATGGCTTCACAAGCAGCAGAAGCCTCAGCCAAAGGAGAGGAAAGAGAAAGATGGCATCCGAGGACCCCTGGAACTACCAGGGGCCTTAGTGGGTAGGGGAATGGGTCCCATGGTACAAGTGAGGCAAGAGGCCTACAGAGAGCAGCAGCCGTGGCCAGGGGTCTCTGTGAGCAATCAACCATAGTCCAGGAGACTGGGAGGCCAGTGGGACCCAAGGCAGCACATCCAGTTACATTCCCTACCCCCACAGCCGTCATCCCCAACCCTGCCCTTTTCTCTGAGTGCTATGGCAAACGCTGCCACTGGGTGCTCAGAGTTCTCCTTGGACATATGGCAGAGACTTGTGTTGGAAGCCTAAGCAATCTGGATTTGAATCCCTGCTGCACAACCAGCTCACCCCAGACATTAGCTCTTGACCTGCATGGCTTTACTCAGCGTGCATGGTCTCTTCTCTTGTAAGGATACTATTCATTGAATCAAGGGTTAAATCACAAAAGTTGCCTACACCCAATTCTCCCATCCATGGGTCAGGGGCAAAGGGACAGTCTCCTGAGATGACCCCGGTGGACCACGGCCTCCTGGTGTTCATGTTCTCATGTGGTCCTTCCCCCCCTGGAGCCAACCCTGTGACAAGAATTTGGCAGAGTCATGCCAGTTCCAGGTCTGGCCTGTCAGAGGGCTGCCAGCTTCAGCTGCTTCCCTCCTGGATCCTGCACCTTGGGGAGCTCTGTGCCCCATCTACAAAGTCCAGGTCTCAGGAGGATGACCCAGAGAGGTGGACTCTCCTACCACACGCAGCAGAGAGAAGTCCAGTTGTCTCAGGGTCCAGTCAAGCCCACAGATGACACCAGCCCAGCCACTCTCTGGAGGCTTTCAGTGGGATCAGAAGAAGAACTGCACTGCTAAGTCCAGCCAGCCCACAGGACTGGGAGACATTTTAGGATGGCTGTTTGGGGGCAGTCTGTTAGTTGGTAGTGGAGAAATGAGATTGTAGGGTTTACACTCCACCTCCTTTGGGGCTGAAATCTGCAGAGAACCCATTGTGAAACATCAGTGGGAGATGGCCCCAAGAAGCATGTGTTCACGTGGCCACCGCAAGCAAGGCTCTGGTGTAGGAGGCTTTTGGGGAGGCACCCTTTCCCAACCACCTCTATCTACTCTGCTGTCCTTTCTTCAGTATTTAGAACTAAGAATTGTGGAATTGTCAAAAGCAGCAGAACTCAAAGAGATTGCAACCTTAGGGGCCCTGGCATGACCCCGTGAGTGGCCCTTAATGGGGGGCTACAGGGAGACCAGGCTGTGTCAGGATAATAAGCCTTCTTCAAGGAGGGCTAGCTCCCCCTGTGAGCCATGGTGTCACAGAGAGGCCACTTAGCCCAATCACCCAAGTCCAGGGAGTGTGACCAGGACTTCGGATGAGAAAGGCTTCAGGTAGGGGCACGGCTCACACTGGCACTGAGGGGAAGTGGGCCCTCCATACCAAGCAGGCATATCCTCCCAGGAGATTCAGAGGGCCCTGCAACTGGGTGGTCTTGCCCAGCCCTCGTGTGGATGGGGCCCTAAGAGAACAGATCCTGCCCAGGTTTGCACACCAAGGTAATGGCATGGTCTGGCCTACTCATAGGTCCTGTCCCCATGCCAGGGTCCTCCTAACCCTCCATATCCCTGCTGAGGCTGTCCAGGCCAGAAGAGTAGCTTCCTGGGGCTCAGCACTCCAGGCTGAACCCTGGCTGGGCAGAGAGAGGGATGGGAGAGCTGCCCCTCACTCAGTGTCCTGTCCCCTCTGGCTGCAAGCACAGCTGGATGCGGGCTGACTGGCTGTCACAATTGTCATCTGCCCTGGCAATAAGCCAAGGCTGTTACCGAGAGTGCCATTGCCATGGAAACCATGAGTCAGGGCTGTACTTAGCAGAGCCACACTTGCCAGGGGCTCTCAGGGCCTCTCGTCTGCCAACGCAAAAGGCGACACCAGCACATAGCATCTCCTTGGGACTCGTTAGCAGGGTGGAGTGGGGGTGACAGGGAAGGGACAGGTAGGGAGAAAGGGAGGGGGAGAGAGGTAGGCAGGATGGGAGTAAGTAAAGAAACCACGTAGCCACAGGACTGGCTTAGGGGCTGCCGAGCCCAGACCACAGAGGCCAAGGGGTCCTTCCCAAGCAGCCAAATCTGCAACTTACCAAACCCAAGAGGCCAAACTCCCAGAGATCAGAGCTCAGGGCTGGGCCCCACAGATGCAGATTTAGCAGCGATGGGGAATTGGGGTGCCTCTGGATCACAGGGTTCAGCCAGAGAGGCCATCCAGCACAGCTGCTCGTCTCCAGGGGTGCAGGGAGGTTTAAGGAGTTGCCCAGGTGGGGCCAGGAAGGCAAGAGGAGGAGAGCCCGTCTCTGTCCACACCAACCTCTTCCAGCTCCCCATAGTCCAGCGGTCAGGTGGATGCAGGCCTGCCAGCTCCAGAGAAGGCTGTGTCCACACAGGAGTCCCCAGCATGGCCTGGGCCCAGCAGGAAACAGCCCCAGCCCCCAGATCTGCCCTGGGCACCCCGATTGTATTGGTGAGTCAACTGCCAGGTTCCCAGGCTAGCTCACACAAACCTCATTTGCCACATCCCCTCTGCCCCATTGCAGAGTCTGGCCCTTGCAGAGAATCGGGCAGACGCCACCCCAGGGAGGCCCTAGCTGTCTGCAGATGCACAAGGCCCTAGGAGAGCTGTAAGTGAGGACTGCCATTACCTGCCCACCCTGAGTGACTCTCCTCTCACATCTTTACTGACAACTGCCACAGAGCTCGAAAGCCGGAAAGCTTTGCTCTGACCTGAGGACTTGGTGATCGCAGAACAGCATCGTGGCCACTCTGTCACTGAGCACAGCCCAGGTGGCTGAGCCATCCGTGGGAAGCCCCCATGTCCACCCTCACACATGTGATCCCAAGGAGGCCACAGGGCTGGGGGCAACCCGACTCTTGGCCATGTGGCTCCTGAGTTCCAGGGTGCCGAGGGACCAGGGCAGAGGGCTGACCTCTGACGGGGATGCAGCCACTCAGCTGGGGGGGAGGTGCTCTATAGCCCTTTCTGCCAGTTTGCTGAGTAAGCAACAGAAAGTTAGATGAAACGTTCCAATTGCGGGGAAAGGAAGTCAAGCATCATGTGCTGGCTCCCAGAGGACAGTCATTACTGCTGCTCCTCTAATAGCAGAAACAAGAATTAAGGGACATTGGAGAGCTGCCTGGAGGAGGACCAACACCTAACCTGCCCACCCTCGTGGCACGAGACTGTTGCCTTCGACTGAGGAATGAATAGCTCAGGGACACATCTCTCGAGTACCCCATGGCCCTTCAGTTCTGTAACCACAGGGGCTCCTGCCCAGGAAACACACCCATTCCAGTGCTGGGGGGGCCTGGATCCAAAAGCCCCCTCCTCCCTTCTGTAACAGACATCTCGTCCAGCAGGCTTGGCCCCTAACCCTCGCTTGTCTCCCAAGTCAGGTAAGTGTGATTGGTGCGGAGCTATGAATGGGCACGGATGTGAGCTGGTGTCATACAGTCTCCCTCATGTCCAGCGTTTCTCACCTTTTTTTCCATTATCACCTTCCTGAGGAGCCTTTTTAGACATTTTTAAAGAATAATTGACCCATCCCCCATGAAACTAAATACTAGGGAATATGATTTTGTCAGGTAGCGATGAGCTTTGGATGGACACACACCACTGTAATAGCTAAGACTTCTTTGGACTCTCCTCCTAGAACTAATTTTAACCCCTTGGGAGTGCCGTCACCCCATTGAGAACGTTGGATCTAATCCGTGCATTGGTGGTGCACGTTGGGGGATGGCCACCACTCATTTGCCCATTTGGGGTTCTGTGGCAGGTCCATGGACCGGACACCAAGACTGGAGTCTCCTTACATTCAGTCCTTGCCCAGAGGTACTCATTCCAGTAGGAGCAACACACCTGGGAGGGTAATTAGCAGACAGGCTGCTCTCACCTGCAAGGGGAGCAGGGAAGCATCTTCCAGCGAGTAGGCAGTCTGGTCCCCACAGCATGATGTGAACCCTGGGAACCATCAGGGTGCAAACGGGACCCTGTGTCTCAGAAGCCTACTTGCAGGAGGAAGACAGAAATCATTCCCAGACTGCTTGCTGATGTCACACTCATGTTCTCCATGCAGGACCCTTTCCCAGCACAGCCCTCAGACGAGGCAGCGGGAGCTGTGCTGGAAGGGGAGAGGTGAGTCATCCTGGCTGGCATGCTGGACCAGCCTCTCAGCAGAGAACAGTTTTATGGTGATCAAGCCACAGACAGGGCAGGACGGGGCCGGACATGTGCCCCTGGCTCCTGTCTCTCTGAAGCCCCAGCCCTGTGACTGCACACTTGTCCTTCCTGCAGACAGTACTTCCCACAAGGTCCAGTGGCTGATGCTGCGTGCTGGCCAACGGGCTTCCACCTGCCAGCCTCTGTGTCTCGTGGCCCGAGGACTTTCCCTTGGACACACAGCTGGCCGGAAATCTCCAGAGCCAGTCCTCAACTGGTTACAGCTGAGAGCATTGGTGCATCAGTACCCTGGTACCCTGGTTCCCTGCCATCCCCACCCCCAGGGTGGGTAACCCCAAAATGTGTGCTCTGTACTGTCTCCCACAACTTCCAGAAGCCTCGGGTTGTTCGTGTAGTGTGACCTTGCTTGATACTTCACCTTGCATTGGCCACCTCACAAATGCCCCTCGGATACTTCCCACATAAGTCACTTGCATTCAACTCCTTGTCCCAGGGTCTGTTTCTGGAGGAGCCCAGGCTGAGATGGGCTTCCATCCTGCCTCATGCTGTGACCTTGCTTGGATGCCAACGGTTGCCTGCTGCTTTGTGGATCACACCCTCAGAGCCAGGGCTGATTTTTGGTCAGCATCTGCAGAGGGCTGGACAGAGCTCAGGGGTGACAGAGAATGGAGTTAGAGGAGGCACTTGGCAGAGAAGGGGCCACTTGAGCAAGGTCTTGAAGGGTAAATAGGAGTTTGCCTGTGGAGAAAAAAGCACAGGAGTACCTCCACCTCGCCCATCTTAACCCTGAGCTATTTGCAGAAAGTACCTGGACAGCGATACCCATCACTTAGCTATGGGATTCTGGAATGTGAACTTGTATAGCTCTGACTGGTCACTCCTCAGCTCTGAAACCTGCAGTGGCTCCCCATGGCCTGCAGTGGGTCCAAGCTCTTTGGCTTATAGTTTGAAGCCCTCTGCAAACTGGCTCTACCCTACTTTCATGCTGTCACTCATGTCATTGCTGCTGCCGGCTGCCCAGTGAGCCCAACCTGGCAAAATTCTGTCTCTCCTGTGCCATCCAAACACCCTCTCCGCCAGGAAGCCACCCAGTGGTGGCTCAAAATAACGGCTCTCAATCCTCTGCCCATAGAGCACCATGGACAGACTCTAAGGCACCTTCCAGCTCCAGACTAGGGTGAGTCACTAATCTGGGTCAACCAGAAGCTCCTCAAGGTTAAAACCCATCGCGTGGACTCCCTGTACCCCCATATCCCAGCAGTAATGACAATGACCTGATGCTTCTGGGACATTTCACAACTCCCTTATATCTCTCCTTCGGCCTTGTGTAGAGAACATATCTCCACCAACACAGCTGGTTCAGATGGCCTGTGGGGGCACCTGTGCAGCCCCAGGGCTGGATTTATGGTTTAATTTATGATTTATAAGAGGAAGGATGGAGCTCATCAGGAACGCTTCAGCCATCCCACATGCTTCTTAATTAAGTGAAAGATGAGGGTCCCACTGTCTTAGGAACCCCTCTTTCCTCCCCCCCCCCCCCAGTGTCACATTGTCAGAGGCAGGGTCTGGGAAGGATATGCTCAGAGTGGGTACGGTCTAGGTAGCCCAGGATAGAGCCGATTCCCCTTGCGGATGAGCCTGACACCCAAATCAGAAGTTTGAACGTATTCCTTAATTAGAGCTCGACTTTGTTCTCAGCTGCCCACTGGAGTGGGCCCCCGATAAGACCAGGCAGCATTGTTGTCTTTATGCTTATGAGGTGAATCCACTGGAAGAGCACATTCTAAATGAGATTACATCTTATACATGTTTAATGTACTGTTTTCACCATTTAAAATGCGGCTGTATTAAAATAGCAGGGAGGGAAAATTGACTCTCTGAGCTGGGTGTGGAGAGAATAGATCACTAGTGAAATGAATAATATATTAACAGAATAATGATGTTGCTTCTCATATTAATCGTATAAATCACAAGATTCTCAAGCTGTCAGCAGAAGTTTAAAAAAAAAAAAACAAATTCCAGTTTTCCAGATGAAGAATCCTGAGGCCTTGGTGGGGGGGGGGGTGTTGGGGAGGGCGGAGCTGGTTGCTGGGGGTCACACTGGTTATGAAACAGAGGTGTTCAGGGCCTGCTGAGGAGGCTGCCAAGGACCTGTGACTTGCCCTGGAGGCGGCAGTGATGTTGCAGGAAGGCCTCCCCCCGGGTACAGCCCGCATCCCTTGCTGAGGCCAACCATTTAGCCGGGATATGAGAAACATGAATGAGATGTGGTCCCCGGGCCACAGGCCAGGCCAGAGGGACAGTAATAAGGTGCATAGAGGGCTCCGACCACATGATACGAGGCAGGACAGAGACTGGGACAGCTTTGGGGTCAGAGCCCGATGCCCCGCCCTTGGGGCCTGTCAACAGCAAGCGTCCAGTCCTGTTTGGAGGTCTGCAGCTGCAGTCGTATGTTGAATGAGCCTCTAGTGACAGGCCGGGTGTGGGGGTGCCCTGGGGGCCATAAGGAGTGATTGTAGAGTTGCCGAGATGGATGCCGCATGTGTGTAAATATCTGCACGCCGGCTGCACGTAGCTCCACCATGGAGTGGGGGTAAATAAAGACAAGGAACTGCCCTCGGAGTGGGTGGTGGTGAATCAGAAATCAGGGCTGGAAGCATCCTAGGAAGATTCCTCCCATCCCCCTCAGTACTGCTTGTCATCAGGACTGGTCCCCTCATTGCCCCACTGCAGGCCTGTGTGGACCAGCAGGGCCTGAGCTGGCATTGCTGATGCCTCATTGTATGGAACATGGAGAAGAAAGTTCCCCCCACCCCCACCTCCACTCAGCTGGGGAGCAAAACTCCCGGGATTCATGGGCAGCCTCAGCCCTGCCAGCCTTGACACGGGCCGTGGGAATCAGCCACTCTCACCTCCTGTGCGCACTGGGCTGGAACCCCCCCCACCCCAGGCCTTATCTTGGCGCATGCTCACAACCAGCACATGCTGTGCACGGTTTCCTACTTCACAGGGGAAGGAAAGGAGGATCCCAGGAAGAGTATGTGCGCGCGCGCCACTGCCCAGCTGCTGAGTGGCAGGATCATTTGGGTTATGGGCACATTTTATACTCCCCCACCCACTGGTATTGGACTTAACTAGGTGACCCAGCCAATGGGATATAAGCAGATGCTAGAGGAGCAAAGACAAAATGTGCCGGCCCTCTCCCACTTCGACCATTACCTCGAGGAGTGCTTCCCCCAGGGAGCTTTGGCCCCTTCGGCCTGAGCCCCAAAATGAACACACAGGGCAGAAGTAAGCCCCACCCGCATTCCAGAGCAGAGCTGCCCTGCAGAGCCCCGCCAGGTTCTGGAGCCCACAGCTGATCCTCAGGCCACGAGTATGAGCATAAGCACTTAATTCTATAAGTTACTGAGTTACGGGCTGGTTTATTACACAGCATTGCTGTGGTCATTCCTGGCTGATCCAGAGGCAAAGCCCAGGCTCACCTTTAGGGTAAACCACCTCCCACAGGGTTGAAACGGGGCAGTGGAGGCTCACACAAACCCAGCAACTCTTTCAAGCTTGGATCCCACTGACAATCTGAGGAATTCTTTTCCTGCACAAAACCCCTCTCCTGCCCTGGCCACGGCTAGTGCAGGGTCCTTCCATGGACATCTGAGTCAAGTCTCAGGTCTAGGGCCCCTTCCCCACTGGACCTTTGGGGCCCTAGTAGCCACATGCACCCACCAACGCAGGAGTACTACTAATCCTTAGAACAAACATTTCTGAGCTCTGATAGTGTCCACCCCTTTGCTCTACCATCTCTTACTATCGCCATTATCCATGAAGTAAGCTCCATCACCCCCAGCTCCAGTCTTTAGAGGAGGAAAGTGAGGCTCAGCAGTCAAGCAACCTGCCCAGTGTCACACAGCTGATAAATGCAAGAGCCATTTCTCCAACAGAAACGGGCCTTACTCCCTACAGTGTTCCCACGCCCTGTACCAGGAGGTTCAGTCCAACATCCACTCCTCCACTCTGGGCCCTGGAGGTGGGCCACTGGGTCCTACCCAGCAGTCAGCCTCATTTGTCCCACCTGGGAGGTCAGCCCAGGCTCATGGCACCATCTGGGTATGTTGAGTCCGGCCTGGCCGGTTGGGCAACAGATAAAGCTGACTCGGGCACAGACAGGTGAGAATGCTGGGGCCTCACCAGGTCTAGGGCACAGAGGTACCTGTGATCACCTTCACTGCCCTTTGCCTCACTCTTTCAAGGCTGAGGGCTCAGAGGTGGGCAAACCCCAGCCTCTGTTTTCCCACACACCCATTCTACCTCTAGGACTGCCTCTCACCTGAGAAATCATTGGCAGGACATCACTGCCCTGAATGTGCTCAGGGATGGTGTCCAGATGTCCACAGCGGTGGCCAGCCCCGGGCTGGTGGCCACAGCCTTGCCCTCCAGTGGCACCTGCCTCCCTGGGTGGAAGGGGGAGCATAAGGGGTGCTCTGCTCCCGCAAACCTCCAAAGTTCATGGAGGTGCTCACAGAGAGCCTGGCAGGTGAGCACTCAGCATATGTGACTCACCACAACGGTTGCCATTGGTGCAAAGCTGGACTGCCTGCTGTGCTGCTGGCCCACCCCATTTCCCTGAGGGACCACATCTGAGCAGGGAAGTCTGCCCAGCAGGACCAGTCTGGTCCAGGCAGATGCGGGAGGGGCATACCCCGGGCTCAGCTGGCTGAGAGATAAAAACTTCTCCATGGCAACCCAACCTGCCCCCCAGAGGGGGTCATTGGCTTGGTTTTCCAGGCCACGGGAGGGCAGCCCAAACCCCCCAAGCTGGAGAAACTGGGGCACAGACCAAAGGCTCTCACTGCACCAGATCACAAGCTCCCCAGGCCCCTGGGCAGCAGTGGAGCTGAGCAAGCTGGGAAAGTAGGCCAGAGCCCGGAAGCCCCATCTCCCCCCTCCTCACACGCTGGGGAGGCTCTTGAAGACTGGTACCCTGACGAGGTTTGAGGCTTCGGTGGAGGCGGCTCTGAGCTATGACGTGGAAGGGAAGCTACTGGCAGGCTGTGGGAGCAGGGAGGGCTCCCACAGAGTCGTCAGGGAATGCCATCTCCCGTCTCTGGTGGAGGAAGGAAAGAAACCCTTGCCTCCTTGGTGGCTTTTCCTCCGCAAAGTCTTGAAGGCCCACTTCTGGTAGCCAAAGGGGATTAACCATCAGTGTCCCGGACAGAGTAAAACAGATGGTTGTGCATGTGGTTCTGCCTCCCTGTAGAGAAAGCTGACAAGGACACCAAGTGGCCTCAGTGTCACCCAGCAAGGTAGGGGCAGTGCTGGAAGCAGACCCCAGCTGTCCTGACTTCCAGACCAGTTAGTGAAATCATCTAGGGAGATGTTTTAAATTCCAATGCCCAGATCCTACCTCGGGGCCAATGAAACCAGAGTCCCTTGGTGACAGCAGCGCTGGGCTTTTTGTCAGAATCCAGGTCCCATCACTGCTCAGTCACCTGCCTGCTCCCCAGCTGACTTCATCCATCAGCTTCAAAGCCCTCCGCGGGGCTTCAAACACTCTTTCTAAAGCAACTTAACAACGTTCTCCCTGCAGTCTTGTCTACATTGTTCACTTGCTTGACCACCTCTTCATAGATGGTTCCAAGGTCAAATTTAAAAGATCAACAGTTCTCTTGGCGTGTCTAGGTAGCTCGGTTGGTTGAGTGTCTGACTCTTTATTTTGGCTCAGGTCATGATCTCAGGGTCACCAGATCAAGTTTCATGTTGGGTTCCACACTTGGAGCAGAGTCGGCTTGAGTTTCCTTCCTTCTCCCTCTGTCCCTCCCCCCACTAGAGCGCGCTCTCTTTCTCTCTTTCTAAAAATAAATAAAAATCTTTCAAAATAACCAAAAGTTCTCAAAAGTGAGGAACATTCAACTTCCCCTCCTCCACACAGCCTCTGCTGAGTTACCCCCACTTACACCCAGAGCCCTTCCCAGAGGTTCAGTCTCTCCCCTCTGCACCACTCCCAGGGCTCCTCTTGGCTGTCCTTCCCATGCTGGGCACTGCTTCCCATGCGTCCACATCACCTCCCCCTGCCCCCACCCTCAGCATGGACTCCACATCTAACTCACCCCACCCTACCCCCTGGCATGTGGTTCCCGCCAAACAGGTGAATACTGAGGTGTGCCTGTCATGATAATGACCATCACATGACCTTGAAAAATAAACACGAGAGCTGGAACATCCCCACTGACAGCTTTGATCTATTCTGACCTGCCTATCTTGAAGTGTCGTTGTCTAAGAAAGCAACTCCTACAGGGAGCCTCTATTCTAACTTAATAAAATGTGCTTTGTGGGTACTACAGATTGAATATTTGTGTCCCCAACAACTCCACATTCATATGTTAAAATCCTAATACTCAATATGATGGTATTTGGGGGGAGGGCCTTTAGGAGGTGATTATGTGGTGAGGGCGGGGACCCTCTGAATGGGATTAGCATTCTTATAAAAGAGGCCCCAGCAGGTTCCCTTGTCCCTTGGGCCTGTGAAGACGCAGGGTGGAGATGCTGTCCATAACCCAGGATGCAGGTTCTCACCGGACACCAAATCTGCTGAAGCCTTGCTCTTGGATTTTCAAGCCTCAGAATCATGAGCAATAAATTTCCATTGTTTATAAGCCCCCGAGTCTATGGTGGTTTGTTCTAGCAGCCCAAATGGACTAAGATAGTGAGTCTACAAAGGATAGCAAACAACTGCAATGCCCCCAAGCCCCCAGATCCTGTGTCAAGCACTCCATAGATGTATAAATAGTATTTAGTAGCAGAGGATCCGGTGATCCAAGGAAGCCTGCAGGGCGAGCAGCCACGAGGTCAGGGGGGAAAACTGATAGGTCCAAGTCCTGATTTTGGCTGGGCAGCTTCCCGGCTCCAAGGGCCTGGGCACTGCCTCCGCATGCTCACAGATGCACACACTCATCCTGGGGCCTTCTGGGATCGGGATCGGGGGTGGGGTGAGGTGGGGGGAGGGCAGGGTCTCCATGCACAGTGGCTCCGCGAGCTGCTGGAGGCTCCTCGCAGACCAACAGCTCCCAAAGGCGAGCTCCATGGTGGTGCATGAGGCTCCACCAACCAGGACATTTGCAAACACCATGCACTGTGCACAGAAAGCCCAGCCTGCTTTCTGTGGAAGAAAGAGAAGTGGAGGAGGAAAGGTCCAGCATCAGGGGCCCAGTTGCAATTGGGAAAGCCCAGCTGGGATCCAGGCAGCAGTGGAGGGTGGTCTGAAGGCAGACTCGCATATGGAAGAGGGGGGCTTCTTCCTGGATCTGTCAGTGGTGCCTCTGAAGTCCACAGCCGTGTTCTCACCTCACCGTGCCTGTCAGGCCTGCACCTACGTTTCTCAGACAGTTTCTCCAGGTGCCCAACAGGGAGCATGTGGCCCAGCCGGGGCCATGACGGAGACTCAGAACAAGTCTGTGAAACGGAATCGGCTCTCACCGATGCAGACTTGCTTTGTCCTTTGCACTCAGCGGGCCCCCACGTCCCTTACTTCTAGTTCGGGCATCAGCAGAGGATGCTGTGAGTGCACAGCCAGATCACTGTTCAGCCCAGGATGGGCAAATCAGAGGCAGACTGAGAATCCTGGCCCCCTCACTCCATTTGGTCAAAAGGAGATGGAAGATCAGAGGATTGGAATAGGTTAATGGAACATTCTAGGTCTCAGCTATGAGAACCTTTGCTCCAGGGTAGAATTGAAGGAATGAAGAAGGACGGGGAATTTTATCCTGGTCTCATAAAAAGGCAGTGTGAATGATCCTCAGCTGCTACTGGACCTATTAAAGGCCTAATTTCCATTCACCTATAACTTTATTAGGCTCATCCGAGCTATTCATCAGACAAGGCTGTCTTGAAAAGGGTGGATAGTGGCTTTTATTAAAATGTCTTCCTGGTGGCAAATGCATTAGGTTTTATAGTCCTACACACACATCTGCTTTCAACAACGGGAAAGAGCTGCCTCGCCATCGCTGGGGCCGCCAGAGGTTACAGGTAAGACCTAGGAGACCAGATGTCCCAGACACCCAGCCCTGTGCCTGGGCCTTAGCGTCTGGAGTGGGTCCTCGCCCTACCTCTGGAAGTTTGGGTAAAATGTTCCATCTCAGAGAGCTACCAGATGCCTCTTGCACAGCACCAGCCCCCACCAATTCCCAGCTGCCCTGCCCTTCAACTACGTGCTGGAGCCAATGTATATTTTTGGAAACTGGTCCCAGAGTAGAGCCTGGAGAGTCTGGATAAGGGGTGGCCATCCTGCTGGAAAACTGTGACAGGTAGCCCTGGGGGCCCTAGGGTTTGGCAGGTTTTGAAAAACGTGGAAGGGAAGTGGCTGGACGGACAGAGCCGCTCAGCAGTGCAGAGTTAGGGAGAGGAGCCCCCAGCACTGGGGGAGGGAGAGCCTTCCCTGATTTACCTGTGAGGTTCCAGGTCTCCTCTGCCTTGGATACAAATCCCTCGTGGAGACAAGTAGGGAGGGAGAGTGGAGTGAGTCCCCCAGGATCAGGCCAGCTCTGCAGCTTTGCCACCATGTGGCGTGGAGCGTGTTATTGGCCTCTCTGAGCCTTGATCGCCTCATCTGTAAAATGGAGCTCGCATGCCCCACGATGCTGAATTGTTGGCAGGATTAAAGCAGTCAGATCTCACAAAGCATTTAGCAGTGGGCCTGGCACATAGTGAGCCCAGAACTCACACCAGCTGTTATTATTATAGTCGCAGTAGTGCCCCCATGATGAGCAAGCGTTGAGGGTGGCAGGGCTGCCAGTTGTCCCACTCCATGGCCAACTGGAGTGAGGGGGGTGGGATATGAACTCTTCCAGTTTATTCCTAAGCCAAGCAGCTATTGAGCTGGAGCCCAGCTGTGTAGGGCTTCACGTTTGTCTGCCTGCCCCAGGAAGAATTTCTAAATAATTAGTTGTCGTTGACAATACTTGCAATGTTACTAAGGAGAATATAACGAAAGCCTACACATCTGGAGATAATAGTACTAACCTGTCTCATGGGCTGTTGTGTGGATTAAATGAATCAAATCGCGTAAAGAACTCAGAGCCAAGTGCTGTGTATGTGCATGTGCCTGCATATTTAGAAAGTTTTCTCTGGGATTCTGGCTGCCATCATGAAACAAAATGGCAGCCAGCATATTTCCCACGGGCAGATCTCTGCTTACTCGTGGGGGTGTTCCCTGCATTTCCAGAGGTTGTAAGGATGGGGAAGACCCTAGATGGAGCCAGCTCAGCTCTTGAGCCCAGGTCCTACTCCAGTGCCTGATTATACGAAGGGTGTTTCCAATATGAGAGGCCTGAACGTTTCTTCCCATACCCTTGGCCCCCTGCTGCCCACGCATCCCCTGGCTGCAGCATAGGTAGTCCAGAGAGAGCAGACCGGGGCCCCTGAGGGAGACTGGGAGACTTTCGGGGGAGGGGTGTTAGGGCAAGGCTGACGCATAATCCGCCTAGGTTTTATTTATTTTTTAAAGATTTTACTTATTTATTCATGAGAGAGAGAGAGAGAGAGAGGCAGAGACACAGGCAGAGGGAGAAGCAGGCTCCGTGCAGGGAGCCCGACGTGGGACTCCATCCGGGGTCTCCACTATCACGCCCTGGGCTGAAGGCGGCGCTAAACCGCTCAGCCACCCAGGCTGCTCTCCACCTAGGTTCTAACGGACTGAGACCAGACCACGAGGGGATAGGACAGAAGGTAGGGCAATAATCTAGGCAAGAGATGGTCATGATTTGGACCAGGCTAGGAGAGTAGAAATGGAAAGAAATGAGTAGATTCTAGATAAATTGTGAAGGTTGCCAATGGGATATGTCGTCAAACAAATGAGCTACTTGAAGAAAAAAGAGAGATCCAGAGCAAGCCAAGTGTTGGCCTGAGACATCGGAAGGGTGAAGTTGCCATCAACTGAAGGGGAAGGCCTTGAGGAGCAAGACAGAGGTAAATCAAAGCTGGGAAGGGCTAAGGGGCTCCCCCCAGGCCCACTGGGAGCCTGTTTCAGGAGACAGGAAGAGGAGGGACGGGCAGGGAAGTGGAAGATCCAGGGCCCCCACCAGCCATCTGCCTTCTGAGTGTTTGTCTCCAGGAGGGCTGCCCAGAGGAGCCCTCCCCAGGTAGCCAGGCCTCCTGCTCCTACAAAGGCTCATGCCTGTCTGGAGGGAGAGCGAAAAAAAAAACACCTTGAGGGAGGTACACGTCCTTCTTGCCAACAGATAACACAGCCCCAAACTTCTAACAGAGCAAAAAATCCCCTAAAAGGAGCAGTTGACACCTGACCCTGCTGCTACCTCCATGAAGGGCCTCCAGTCTCCAGGCCGGGCGCCTCTCGGCCCTGAGCCTGCCTGGATATCCTGCACACAGGTGCAACTCTCGGTAAAAAACCAGAATTCCTCTCGCTTCAGAAATAAAAGGTAGGCATCTGCCAGTGGTCTTAATATCTCTTCTTTTCCATTCTCAGCATGAGGCTAGGGCTCTTTATAATTCATCAAAAAGGCCACACATAATGAGCTCAGCTCTAGTTCTGCAGCCAGGGCTGTCAGCTCACCTTTTAAGGGCCACACACACACACTGGCTGGGGACCCTTAGATCTTGTTGTCCTGAGGCTGGGGATGAATCACCTATGAGTCAGGCATCAGGCTGAGCCAGCACTGCCCTCTTCCTGAGGACCAGCTGTGTTACAGGGTGGGGGGCCAGGCTGGGGGCTTCCACAGATGCCACCTCACATCCTCCTCCTCACAGTGCTAGAAGGAAGGCACCTACATACCCATTTTGCAGATGTGAACACTGAGGTACCATGAGGTCTAACATCTTATCTGAAGTCCCCTGGCAAATGTCTAGTAAAGAATCAACTTGATCCAAAAAGAGGTCTGGTCTTTGTCCTCAGCTCCCAGGAGGTGATCTTTTAGCCCTTGGAAATGGCCTGCCTGATAAGAGGGGTTTTGTTTACCTGGGGGCTTTGGGCCATGCCAGACAGCTAACAATGTGATTTAGAGTGGGGGCTTTGAGTCATACAGGGTGAACTTGACCTCTGGAGGGGCTGGACATGGAAGTCAGCCACTCTGTAAGTCCACCATGCCTATATGAGTGAACCCCAATGAGCATTCTGGACACAAGACTCAGGTGAGCCTCCCTGGTGGGCAGCGCTTCATGTACTTTGTCACATGTTGCTGCTGGACATCGTGTGCACTGTCCTTGACTCCACTGGAAGCTCTGCATCTGGTGCCATCCTGGACCCTGCCCCCTGGCCCTCTTCCCTCGAGTGATCTTAATCTATATTCCTTTGCTGTAATAAACCATAGCCATGAGTACCCCAGCTCTCGAGTTCAGGAGTCTTTCCAGTGAATTACAGAGCCCGAGGGTGGTCTCGGGGACCCCTGAAATTTGCAACTGGTGTCCGAAATGAGAGTGGTCTTGGAGATCCCTGAACTCTGCCACTGGGTGTGAAGTGAGGACCTGTGACCTGCCCCCTATTTGGTCTCCCGGACTAGGAGAGAACGTCTTTCTGTTGTTTTAAGCCCACAGAAGCTTAGGACAAGGATCTCAGCTCCTCTGCAGCTCACCAGCTGTGAGTTCGTGGAGATTTTATGGTGGCCCTAGGCAACAAATACAAGCCATCCCTTCCAGAGGCTTCTGCTACAGCAGCTTCTCTGGCTTCAGCTGCTCGAGAAAGACCTCTGCTCCAACAGGATCTCTCTCAGGCCAATAGCAACTTCCCTTCACTGTCCATTCGTTCCCTGGACCACCGTGGGGGCCGTGGGAAAGTGCCCGGTAGCCCCCACAGTTGCATTTGCTCCTGAGGCCACCCACCCCACGGGCTGCTCCCAGCCACAATGGCCCGCAACAGACCCCTTCCTGGGGCACTCAGGACCCCACAGCCAGGGATTCCCAAGAGCCTCAAGCCTCCCAGAGGCTGCACATCAGCTGAGCACATCTCCCTGCAAACCTCTCCCTCTCTCCTTCACCTGCGTCCAGCTGCTCCAGCCTTTCCCAGTCCTCCCTCCCCCTTCCGGCTGTATTAGTGTCCCGGGGCTATCACAGCGAATCATCACAAACTAGGGGGAGCTTGAACAGCAGAAATGTATTTTCTTGCAGTTTATGAGACCAGAGTCCAAGACCAAGTTATCAACAGGGTTTGTTCCCTCTGGAGGGTCTGGGGGATAAACCACTGCATGCCTCTCTCCCAGCCTTCCGTGGCTGCCAGCCATCCTTGGCGTTCCTTGGCTTGCAGACACACCATCCCAATCTCTTCACCATTGTGCCGTGACCTTCTTCCCTGTGTGCCTCTCTGTCACCCCCTCTTCTTGTAAGGACCTCAGTTGTTGGATTCAAATCATCCCGAAATCCAGGGGGATTTCATTGTGCGCTCCTTAACTAATTATGTTTGCACACACCGAATTCCAAATAAAGTCACATTCCGAGGTCTGGGGGGACATGGCACACACACACACACACACACACACACACACACACACCAGACCTAAGATTTGGGAATGGGGCAGGTGGGGCGGATCAGGTTGAGGATGGAGTTGCATTGTGCACTGGGACCCCCACCCCCACCCGGCTTCCCTGCCTCCGTGGGAGGGGCTCTGGTGTCACTGCTCCTGCCAGGGGAAGAAAGACCCAGTTCTGGAGCCAGGCCCTGGCTTCCAGGGTGGCCGTGCTCAGGAGGCTGTCGCGTTGATGAAAATACCACAGAGCCGTCTGCAGGGCTCTTCCTCTCACTGTCTCCCAGTGCCTGAAATAAATGAAAAAGAGATGTTCCTGGCAGAGTCTGTGGAGGAACTCCATGGCAGGAATGAAAATTGGCTGCAGCATCCAAGAAATCCTTGAATGGAAAGAGATTTCTAGGACAACACACCTCTAGGAACAGAAAGTGTCAGTGGTAGAGCCTGGGGGAGGGAGGGAGGTAAGCCTGCATGTAGCATGTCCGTGCATGTCTGTGGACACTCCCACGAGGGGCACACCTGCACAGGTGCTCACACCTACGCAGGTGTGCATACCTGCTGACGGTGTATGAACGTGCGGGCGGGCATGGGGGGCCCAGCCGAAATCACGGCGTAGGCTTCCTTCTACTGTTGGACCATCTGTCCGCCTCTCCCATCACCCCCATGCCCACTGGCCAGCTGGGGTCACCTTGTCCTGCTACATTTGAACAAAATTGGCTTTGGCCCTTGTCCAGGGCCTGGGAGGGATTCCAGCCTCCTGCTGCTCCTGGGGGATCCGCTGAGGCTGACACGGCTCCAGCCCCACCTGGCACCGAGTTCCAGCTTTCGCTGAATCCTCCATCTGCCCTGCACCGTGCAGTCTCCTGTGCCAGCCGGCCCTTTACCTCCCTCACTGGAGCTTCAGGGACTCGCTCCCATAGGCAGCTTTCTCCTGGCTCTGTCCCAGCCTCCAATGCCTTTAAACCAAAACAAGGCAACCGCGTGGCCAGTCCTGCTCTGGACCTGTCCTGGCTGGAGAGCCCTCACCTACCCCTGTCCAGGACTCACACAGGCTCCTCTTTCATCACAATGGCCCATCTGGGATTTGCTAAGCAAAGAGAGTCCCCGTCCTATGCCCAGCCCCTTGGCCCTCCAATCCTCCATCCCTGCCCCAAAAGGGACCTGCTTGATCTACAAGCTTGGTGCACCACGAGGGCCAGGAACATGGCTCCTCCCAGTCCTGCTCTAGGGGGCCTTCCCAGCCCTCCTCAAGGGAGTGGATCCCTTGGTCCTTCGAGAAATACATCCTGGAGAGACCTGGTGTTTGCCCCAACCTCAGGCTGCAGTGGTGAGGATCCAGGAATGTGTGTACTGAGCAGCCTAATCTGAAAGCCTTTACTGACAGAGGGGGAAACTGAGGCCAGAGAAAGAATCAGTTTGCCTCAGTCATGCCATGAGTTAGTGGTCCCAGGCCACAGAAAGCCTAGGTCTTCTGACTTGGGATGAGGTCTTTATCCCAGCCAATGGGGCTGGTGGGCACTCCCAGGCACAGAGCTGTGAGTGGGCATTCCTTGAACACCCCAGAATCCTCAAAGACCAGCTCTCTGAATGAGTGTCTTTTCCTGGCTATTAAAGCTGGGATCTCTGATAAAGCCAAAATTTGGTTAAAGGCAGAACCTAGAGGTTCCCTTGGGAACCCCTTTTCCCCTCTCCATGCTCAGGGGTGCTCAACTATAATGTGGGCAGAATTTAGCACCTTCCTCTCCTGTCCTCTCCACTCCAGTCCGAAAAGTACTCAGTGTCCCCATCCTCCTTCCTCTTGGAGGAAGACATTTTTGCCAAAACCATTATAACACTGTTATGGACTGGAAGATTATGTCCCCACCACCGCCACCCCCACCCATATGCCGAATTCATATGCCGAAGCTCTGACCTCCCAGTGTGACTGTATAAGGATGTAGGGCCTATATAATTAAAGTTAAATGAGGTCACAGGGTAGGGCCTTGATCCAACAGGACTAGTGTCCTTATGAGAAAAATCATCAGAGAGCTCTCCGTCTACACACACGTACCCAAGAAAAGCCGTGTGAGGACACAGCGGGAAGGTGGCCGTCTGCGAGCCAAGCACAGAGCTCTCACCAGAAACTGAATCAGCCAGAATCTTGATCTTGGACTTCCAGCCTCCAAAACAGTGAGAAAATAAATTTCTGTTGTTTAAGCCACCCTGTCTGTGGTATTTTGTTATGGCAGCCCTAGCAAAACTAAGACAAGAAACTGAAATATTTACAGATTAAATGACACCAAGTCTGAAAGAGATGCCTTAAAACAATGCAGAAGAGGAAGTGAGCAGAGATGAATCGGGATCAGCTGCAAGCTGATAATTGTTGAAGCTAAGTGACAGGTTCATGGCGGGGTCATTTTTTCCCCTCTGCTTTTATGTGTCAGAAATGTTCTCTAATAAAATGTTTGTCAAAATAGTATGGTGGAGTGGGTCATGAAATCAATTCGATGGGTCACAACCAGCTTTTTTTTTTAATGAGAAAGGATAAAATAGAATATACCAGAATGTATCATGTACAACAATGTGATACTTTGTGAAACTTTTTTCAAGGATGTGTGTGTGTGTATGTGTGTGATGTACTGGGTCTGAATGTAAAATGTACTCCTTATTGTGGGTCATGATCAAAAGAGATGAAAAGTTCTTTCTCACAGGTGATTGGACCATGGCCCCTACAGTCAGATTGCCGGGGTTCTGGTTCTGCTGCTTACTGGCTGTGTGGTCTTAAGCAAATTATTAAACTTCTCTGTGCCTTAGTACAGCTAATAATACCACTCCCATCATAGGATTGATGGGAGTGGTATTAGGATCAGGTAAGCTAATAATGTAGAGTGCTTCCAGCCATTCTCCTAACACATTGCAAGGGCTCAGAAGGTAGTAACTATTACTGCAGTGGCCATAATATACATGGAAGCTATTATTATAGCATCAGGAATTTGTTGGCCTGGATGGGAGGATGTGTGTTTTATAAGAGGAGAAAGGCAATGCTCAACCATTGTTATAGAATCAAAACTCAACTGAGTAAATTTGAGGATCTAATTGGCTTTATTCAACCATTCATGAATCCAGCAGCATCCCACCCAGTAAACACACAGATGCTCCCTGGAGCTGTACAAAATGGAAGGCTTTTATCGGCAGGGGGGTGGACAAGGAGATTATCAGCAAAAGAAAAGAAAGGATTATCCTTTCTTAGGATATCCTCCCTTAGGGGAAGAGATGTGGTCTTCTCACTAACATCTCTGGGAAATTCCAGACTCATCCCTTTCAAGTTCCACTTCTGGAGAGGCTGAGAGTGCTAGTAATCTGGGGTTTGCTGTCCTGGTGGCATGATTACATTTTGGGCCTGTTCATTTTTTCCTTCCTTCCTTCCTTCCTTCCTCCCTCCCTTCCTTTTTAAAGACCATGAAGTGAATTGAATTTCTGGCAGTGGGGCACTTCATCCATTTGTGAATGTTAACTCTTTCACTCATATTATGGAATGCCCACTCTGTGCTAGTCCCAAGACACTGGCCACAGAGAGATGCACAAGGCAAATACGGCCCTCACCCTCATGGAGACCACCCCCTATCTAGGGAGAAAAAGCAAACAATAAATGGTGATTAAAATGTCATTATTGGGGCGAGGAACTAAACAGGGTGATGGGGAATGGCAGAGAAGGGAGGTAGTAGCCTGACAAGGACTTACAGTGGCCATAATATACAAGCCTTTAGCCAAGGGGCACCTGGCTGGTTCATTCGGTGGAGCATTTGACTCTTGGTCTCAGGGTTGTGGGCTCAAGCCCCACTTTGGGTGTAGAGGTTACTTAAAAATAAAAAAAAAAATTAAGATTTTATTATTTGAGCTGAGGGAAGGGGGAGAGGAAGAAGCGCACTCCTGCCTGACTCAGTGCTCCATCCCAGGACCCTGAGATCATGACCTGCGCTGAAGGCAGATGCTTAACTGACTGAGCCACCCAGGTGCCCCAAAAATAAAATCTTCAAACAAACAAACCACTCAACCAAGAGGAAGAATCGGGCCCAAGGCTGGGAGGCAAGAGACCCTGGGAATGACAGCAGCTTCTCAGTAGGATACCACTGGTCACGCATGGCCCTTATGTTTACCATGAAAATGGAACGGAATTAAAAATTCAGTTCCTCAGGGCTCAAAGGCATCAGGCAGTGTCTGGGCAAGGACTTAGAACATTCTCATGGTCTTGGAAAGTCTGTCGGCGGGCGCTGGTGGAGACCCCAAGCTACATGGTCCATTGTGGCAGCCACTGACCACAGGTGGCAGCCGAGCTCTAGAAATGTGGCTAGGGCCTCTAGGGAAAAGAATTTCAAATTTTCTTTTATTTTAATTCACTAAAATTAAAATTGAAAAGGGGATCTTTAATTCAATCATTGGAAGGCTTTTAACTATATTTGGAACAAGTTGGGTACGTGAATCCACTTTTCCAACTGTACATTTTATAAAATCTAAATATAGAGCAAGTTAAGACACGCTCTAAGAGGAAAATACATACACCAGATGGTGAAGACGTAATATGAAGAAACAAAGGTAAACCGTCTCATTAATAAACTTTATATTGATTATATGTTGAGATGATAATAATTTGAATATATCACACTAAGAGAAGATATTATTAAGTAATCTGGCCCGTTTCTTTTCATTTTTAAATGTGGCCAGTAAAAATACTGTCAGTTACTTATGTGGTTCAAATTTATTTCTATGGGACAATGTAGGACTAGGGTTTGGAAAGCTAAGCAGTGAATGGAGAGGTCTGTAGTGGGTGGGGAGGTCTTGTTGGCTCAACACAGAGTTTGGACTTCTTCCTGGGTAATGGGGAGCCACAGCAGGTGTTTGAGCAGAGCAGTGATGCCTCTGAAGGATCTGTTTGGCAGCTTTGGGCGGAATGAGGGGAGCAGGACACCAGTTGAAAAACCATTGTTGTCGAGCTCATCAGACAGGATAGTGGCTTGGATTAGAATGGAGAGGTGCTGCCTGTTGTCTCTCTCTTAAGGGGACTTTGCAGACATGTCACCCTAAACTTCTGCTTTTCTCTTATCAGCCACCCCTCACAGTAGGGGGACAGAAAAATATAGGTGTTTAGTTGGGCTCATGGCAATCCAGAAAAAAATGGGGACACCCGCATTGTAAGGAAAATGAAAAGAACAGAGGCTGGGTGGGCAAATAGCCACTTCCACTGAGAGAAGGTCAAGGAAAGAGAGCCAGAAGGCTCAGCCGGCAGGGTGGGAGGAAAACCAAGGGGCGCAACACAGGGTCTGTGTGTTTCTGGAAGGTGGGTTTGAAAGGGGGAAGTCACCTGCCTCCGTTTTGACATCAAACTTTCTAATTGATAAATGTTTCTTCCCAGTTTATCTCTTAATTCAGGCAAAAGACCCAGTGGGCAAAGCATCCTGTGAGGGGAACGACGGCACCCTTGCAAGTAGTGGGGACTGCGCGGAACCAGCTAGACCCCGCTGATTGGCCCTGGGGACAGTGCTTGACCTGACCTTCGCTGCCCACCTGCACACCCCCACTGGCCTCTCCTGCATTTTCCTTATATAAACCAGGAACCGTTATCAGCACTTTGGCACAGTCTTTGAGGCATTAGCCCCCTTTCTTGTTGCACCGGCACTCGTCTCTGTGCCTTGGGTCTGTCAGCCAAACTTGGTCAGCTTGGGACCCCCAGCTACAGGCTGCTGCCCAGGAGCCACTGCCTGAGTGCCCAGCAAGATGACAGGTGAAAACCTCAGGCACAGAGTGGGGCTCACCTGCGGCTCTTGACAACTATTTGTCCACTAATGTGAGCATCTAGCACTAATGTCACCATTTAGCTATGTGAGCATCACTGGTGACCTTGGGAAGAGCAGTTTTGAGGAGATGCAGGCAGGCGGGCAGAGAAATGAGAGGGAGATGAGGTTCCAGTGAGTGTGATGCTTTCCAGAAGTATGGCTGGGGAGAGCAGAGCCGCCGCAGAGGGAGGCAGGTGGAAAGACATGGGGTGGAAGGAGAGGCCATGGCCTGCTCAGCTCCCAATCCCAGGACCTAGTATTATTAGTATTATGGCTTTTATTCCTATGCATATGAGAAAGGTAAGGCTCCAAGAGGTGGGCCTATGGCCCCAGGTCTCCAGAGGGGGCCCACGGTCTGGGCCCAGCCTGCACCTGGGGCGGGGGGGGGGGGGGGGGGGGGGCAGCCTTCTGCCACTGCCACTCCCGCCTTGCACCCTGCATCACCCCTGCCCTCTCCCACTCTTTCCCAGCGTCCTAATCTTTCTTTAATGAGCTGGCTCTTTGATAATCGCAGTGGGCCTTTTATGAACTAAACAAACCAAAGCTGCAGGCTATTTTTTTTTTTTTTTTACAAAAGAGCTCATTGAATAAGCAATGGGCTTCTCTGCAACTATTTTTAAAGATGGAGCTGCAGGCGAGTCTGTGAGGAAAATCAGAGTGAGGGAGCTTCTGAAGGTCACCTGGCATTTAGGGAAAAATCCAGAGCTGGGGGCGCACCTCACTGACCCCTGCGCTGGGCCCTAGAGAAGGTGGAGGTCCTGGGTGAGAATCCTGCACACAACTCCACTCGCCCCCAGGGGCAGCCAGCGAGAAACTGGCCCAGTGTCCCGGCTGACTCCCTTGGACCAAAGAGTTCTGCCTCTTTTTTTTTTTTCTTTTCAAAGATTTTATTTATTTATTTGACAGAGAAAGAGCAAGGAGAGCAGAGGGAGAGGGACAAGCAGGCTCTGCGCTGAGTCTCAGAGCCAGATGTGGGGCTTGATCCCACAAGTGTAAGATCATGGCCTGAGCCACCCAGGTGCCCCAAGCTTCTGCTCTCAAAAAAAATAAAGAAAGAAAGAAAGAAAGAAAGAAAGAAAGAAAGAAAGAAAGAAAGAAAGAAAGAAAGAAAGAAAAAAAAGTCACAACTGCCCTCGGCTCCTGCCAGTGGCTCCAGCGTTCCTTCTTCCTCCCCCGGGCTGCTGCCTCCGGCGCCCACAGGCCACTGTCGCATCCGTGGCCTGCCTCTGTGGCCCCTCCCTCCACATGGCTTCAGACAGCCCTGCAGACACTCGTGACCTCTGCTCCACGCTGAGAACCAAGACCTCAGACCTGGTCCCCGCCCTCAGGAGCCTCAGGGCCCGACCATCTCCTCTCGGGATAAAGCTTCCACACACAACCGCGAGCCTATTCCAGCCACTCCCGAGGCATCACAGCAGAGAAACTGAGGCTTCTCAGCCACTAAGATGTCAGTGGCTGCATTTGGCGGAGCTGGGTCTCAGCCCTAGGGCTCCTTCTGCGTCCTCGGATCCAGCTGCCTTACACCCTCTAGGGAGCAACCTGTCCCACTATAATCTTGGCTTCAGGGGACTTGGAAGGTGCTGGAACTTTGTGGAGGACCTCTGGGAGGTGCGGTCAAGTGGATTTTTAGTCAGCCTCCCCTTTGCACAGGCCACAGAGCCCCCGAGGCCGGCACTATTATTTCCCCCAACTGAGACAGGGAAAGTGACACTCCGAAGAACAAAATTACTTGTCCAAGGTCACTCAGCTTGCAGGGATTTGAGCCCTGGGAGCCGCCCTCCCCCCTTGCTTACTCTGCCCGCCTCTGGGCTCTTGGGGGGGCCTTCCCCTCCCCATCCCCCTCTTCCGAGCCCGGGAGCCCCCTGGTGGCCAGCGCCGCCCCTGCACCTCACCTTCCGGGCAGGGACCTCACTCCCGGGGCAGGTGGGCCCCTCTGAAGGCCTGAGCTGCGGCCTGGGAGCCAGGAGGTCACATCCCAGCTGTACCCCCCTCCCCCGCAGCTCTGCGGCCTGCGGAGAGCCAGGCCAGAGAAACCACGGAACAATTAATTGGTGCTTTATTCTTTTTTTTTTTTTTTTAAGATTTTATTTATTTATTCATGACAGACACAGAGAGAGAGGCAGAGGGAGAAGCAGGCTCCACATAGGGAGCCCGACGTGGGACTTGATCCCGGGTCTCCAGGATCACACCCTGGGCTGAAGGCAGCGCTAAACCGCTGAGCCCACCGGGGCTGCCCACTTGGTGCTTTATTCTTGTTGCATTTTCCCCTTCTGAATTCAGAGAAGAGAGCAGGGCCTTAGTCCCCCTCTGCCCCCAGGTCTTGTGTCAGACAATGGCCACTTCCTGGCTGTTGCGGTGACACTGCAGGACTGGAGGGGGTTGCCCCAGGCCAGGCAGTTGCAGGGATGCGGTTGCCAAGTCCGGAGGGAAGCATCCATGCCTCAGTAAGGATGACTGAGGAGGGCTACAGCTCAGCTGGGCTGTGTTCCCAGGAATCCTGGTGTTGGCTTGTTTGGACCCGAAAGCGCTGTGCCCAGCAACGGTGAGCCCCCTGTGCAGAACCCAAGGCAAGTGGGCATGAGCTGCTCCGGCCCCCGACACTCGGTGACTTGAGTCATCAGCGACCATCAGAGTGCCAAATAAAAACAAGTCCAGACTTAGGAAGAGAGATTTGATGCAAAAAGATTGTTGCAAAGACGGGGAAAAAACTCTTGCAAGAGGGAGAATTCTCTGACCGTCCGGTCGGCAGGCGTCTGGAGAGAGGTAGAGAGTTTCTCTGCTCCAGAAAAAAGCAAACCGAGGCAGAAAGTGGGGTGGGGAAGCAGAGAATGTCTGGTCCTACCTCAGGGCTATTCCAGGACGGGCCCTCAGTGGGCTGGCTCAGGCTGAGGACCAAAGTTCAGGCGCCAGGAGAAAGGAGGGACGAGTAACCAAAATCTGGCTAATAGAGCACTTTGCTCTGATTGACCAGTGGAGACAAGCAGTTCAGGTCATTATTTATGATCCTGTGAGGGAGAATTTGAGGGTCTGCGTCTGTCCTTGTCAGAGGTGAACAATGGAGGTGGGCACCTGTGAGTCTCCTCTGAATCACATGGAGAAGGTTGGTTCTTTGCAACAAGTCATTTTCCAGAACACAGAGGGAGGGTGGGGGATTCCTTGAAGCCCTGCTGTTTTCCAGGAGCGCAGGGCTCAGGTAAAAATCTACATAGTCAAGAGCGATAACACTGTTCTCATTAGTGGGTTGAATCCGCAGATAGCTAGAATGTTCATTGCATCCATGGTGAAATACAGAAATAAAGAGATCACAGGCAATAATCTTTGTCCTACTTGTTAAGATCCGGGAGCAGTGGGTATGTTGCCCTGGGAATAGCTGGTGGTGATGCTTGTAATAAGGCCCCTGCTGGACTATATGCTGCAGTCTCTGCCCCCTTGAGCTCAGAATCCTAGAGCATCTCCCTGGGGGACCTGAGCAGGGTTGGGAGGGGTGGGGGTAGGGGAACCTCATGGTTTTCTGCCAGAAGAGCCACAGGTGGTCACAGAACTCTTGTCACTGTGGTCTGGGCTAGAGTCAGGAAACTCAGCCTCTTCTGTGTCAGGCTCCATGCTGGGCACCAGAAGGATTTTGGGCATGGTCCCCAGGCAGGTGTGAAAAAGAGGCATGAGGACAGCAGGCACGATAGCCCTGGATGTTTAGTGGCTGTTTCTCTGGTTCCTGGCTCAGTGTCGGTCATCATGGGGATAGGAGGCCCGAAGGGGCCGGGCCTTGCTGGTTCACGGCCACGTTCCCAGCACTTGCCACAATGCATGCTGAATGAGGGGTGAGCCCTGACAACGGTGGGGTTGTGGGGAGACCACATGCATCCAGGTGAAAGGGGGAAATGGCAGCACTAAGAAGGTGGGAAAAACAAGTAGGAGGGGCATGAATGCCAAACTAAGAGTTTGGACTTGGTGCTAAAGGTGATGGGGGGCTTTTGAGGGTTTGGAGCCCGGAAGGGAGCCGATCCAACCTCTGTTTGGGGCCAGAGGTTCGAATGAAGATGCAGCACCTGCCACGCCCCTCCAGTCTCCACCGGGACCAGGCTAGAGGGGCCCTGGCACCCAGTCACACAGTCCTGGGGAGCTGGGAGAGGAGGTGTGGAGAGAGGGCAGAAAGGACAGCCAGAGTGGGAGCCACCCTCTGAAAGGGAGGCCTGGCCGGCCCTTCCCGGCTCTGGGGCTGGCTCCCTCTCAGAAGAGCTTACAGCACCCCCTGCTGCCTGTTCCCAGACTCGACCTGGGCTCTGGGGGAAGCGAATGAAAAGGACAGCATGGTCCCATCGCTGCCATCCGCAAGACTTCTGCTGCAAGGGCGGTTGGATGACCACAGTTTCCAAAATCCTAACTCAACATGAGACTCTCGTGACTCTGTAATATGCCCAGCATGCTTCCCATCACCTGCTCCCGAAGCAAATGTGATTCTTCACACTCCTGCTCCTAGGGTCCAGGGAGCTCATCTTTCACTCCGGAGGCCCTGGGGTCCCCCACACATGTTATCAGGTTCTGGATAACTCCAGGTTTGGCCTCTGTAGGGAGGATGAATAGTGTCCCCCACCCTCCCCCTGCCACCGAAATCATGGCCTTTTGGAACCTCAGAATGTGAGCTTGTTTGGAAATAAGGTCTTGCAGGTGTAACTAGTTAAGGCGCTTGTGATGAGATTATCCCAGGTGGGCCCTAAATCCGATGGCAGGTGTCTGTATGAGAGGAAGGAGCCCGGGGACGTGGGGGAAGAAGGGCACCTGAAGGAGGCCCGAGGCTGCCACCATGTGTGTTTGAGATGAGGAGCACAGGGCTGCCAGCAGCCACCAGAAGCCACCATGTGAGGGTCTCTGCTAGCGCTTTATCCCACTTCTGAGGTGTGCCATTCACTCTCATGCCTGTACTCACACCCTTGCATGCACACCCATGTGCGCAGGCATGCACATAGGCACGTGTGTGTGCAGTTTACAGAAAAGAAGAGGCATGGGCTATCACAGAGGCGGAACACATGGATGTGGAGGGAGCTGGCTGTGACGGCCGTGGAACGCAGTGATTAGCACGCCCTGGGTCCCTAAAATGCTCCCTGTTCTCCCCAGGACCTGTGTGCAAGTAGCCAGCCTGTGCCTCCCACCTTCCATTCCTTCTCCCGCTCCAGCTCTGTCTCCTCCCGAGGGGAGCCTGGGCAGCCTGCTCCTCATCACCTGGGGGAGGGGGCGAAGTTCCTGTGAGCAGAATGGTCTCTGAGCGAATGCCTGGAAAATGCATCCATTCTCTCTCTCTCTCTCTCTCTCTCTCTCTCTCTCTCTCTAATTGAAAAAAAAAAAGTTGATGAAATTCACATGATACACGATTGACCATCTTAAAGCAAATAGTTCAGCAGCCGCTTCTGCACATTGTACAATTACCGCCTCTCTCTCGTTTCAAAATATTTTCATCTGCTCAGAAGAATACCCACTAGTAGCTCCGTTATCACTCGCTGCTCCTCCCTCCCAGCCCGCTGGCAACCACCAGCTGGCTCTCTGCCTATGGATCTGTCTGTTCTGCACAGTCCATGTAGATGGAATCATATATGTGGCCTTATGCACCTGGCTCCTTCCACAAGTCTAATGTTTTCAAGGTTGCTTCACGTTCTAGCGGGGGGTAGTACATCATTCCTTTTTAAGGTTGAGTAATATTCTAGTGTGTGTATAGACCACAATTTGTTTATTCTTCTGTTGGTGGACGCTTGGGCTGTTTCCACCTTTTGGCTCTTGCAAATCGTGCTGCTGTGAACAAATGCCGTGAGTGAGTCATCTGAGCTTCCGTTACCCGTTCTTTTAGGTATGGACCTAGGAGTGGAATCACTGCATCCACACTAATTTTGGGTTTAGCTTTTTGAGGGATCGCCAAACCATTTTCTGTTTTCCATTCTCACCAGCACATCCTTGCGAATGCTTACTATTTTGTTTCTGTTGTGTTTGGTTTAGTTTCTTGTAGCCATCCTAGTAGGCATGAGGTCCTATCTTACTGTGGTTTGATTTGCATTTCCCTGATGACTAGTGATGTTGAGCATTTTTTTCATGTGCTTATTGGCCATTTGTAGATCTTCTTTGGAGAAATATATGTTCAAATCCTTTGCTCATTTTTTTTTATTGGGTTGTTTGTCTTTTTGTTGTTCGGTTGAAAGAGTTCACTCACTGTACCAATTGTGCAAAACAAAGAAACTAAAGCTCAGACTGTCACTTGTCTATGGTCTTGGAGCCAAACTGCAACTCAGACCTCCGTTTCTGCAGTCCTCTCCCCACCCCAGCGGCAGTTAGGTTTTTGTAGCTGGAGTTGACTCGTGCTGACCTGTGGACATCTCAGAAAGACTACTAGGGAAGGAAAAGATGATGCAAAACAAAGGGGGTCTCCTCTTCCAGAGTCCCAGGAATGCCTTTTGTCTTAGAAGAGGCTGAATGCTCTGGAAAACGGTTCCTAGGTAGGCTGCTTGAATTGTGTGTGAACATGCATATGCGTGTGGCGTGTGCCTGTGTGTTCATGCATGTGCACAAGTGTGTGCATGTCTGTGGGTGCCAGAGCTGCCTGGACCTGCACCATCTGTGTCCCGTGTCCCCTCTGTGGCACGGGAGACCTGCCACTGGAAGGAAACTACAGGAAGTACGGCTGGGTGGGACTGCCACCTGCTGGTCGCGCTGGGTGCTGCAGGTGTACTGCCTGCTAGTCGGGGTACCCACACCTGGTCTCCTGGGTCGGATGCCCAGGGCAGGAGCCTTTAGGGCCCGAAGAAGGATCTTTTCTTCTGCCCCAAGGAAAACAGAATGCCTCCTTGTTGCTCCCATGCCCTTTGAGCTTCTCTAAGGAACAGCTACAGGGGCCAGATAGCCTTCTTGGCACTATGAGCCCCCCTCCAGTTCAATCAAGCCCTTAGAATAGTTTTTTAAAGTGTAATATAAAATGATAGGATCACAAAGGAAACCAATTATAGTGAAATACAGTTATCAAAATAGTGATTGTAATATATGTGCTTAGTGAAATAAGATCCAGCACCAGGTCTAACAGCAACTGTAATTTTGAAGACGTGATCAGCATAGATGATGTTTTGAGAGAACCTGCAACAATCGGAATGTGATGTGAACACATTTGGGGTTTCTACCGATGGAAGTCAAAGAACTGCTAACAGCACTGCCTAGATTTATGGCGGATAGAATCCCCACAATTGATCAAGGTTTATAACGTTGAAGATGCAATTTCTCCCCCTCCCCACCCCAAGTTTGTGAATTCTCTCCATGGATCCCTTGGGGATCGGCCACCCCAGGTTAAGAGCCCCTGGCCCCGACCTTGCCAAGTGGCCCCAGCTCCTCCAGCCTCTTGGCCAGATGCCAAGCAGGTCCCAGCCAAGCTTGAATCTTCAGTCCCTGCCTCACCACCCACAGCCTGGCTGCCTCCCTGCTCCTGCCCTCTGAGCCCCCTCCTCAACACAGAATGAGGCATCATCCTCAGAAACCAGCCCAGTGGCTTCCTGCTCTGATGGTAGACATACAGCAGAACCAGTTTCTGACATGACATCAGATGAGGCAGCTCCAGTCCCCCAGGCAGGAAAGGCCTCCCCACCCCTGCCACAGGCGGTCCCTCTCCAGGATACAGACAGGGAGATCTCTGCATCCTGTCACTTGGACATAACCCCCTTGCCCAAATCAGGGCTTTCCAAGCCATTTTTGTTCTTTTCCTTAGGATCTTCTCTTTTCTAAATTCCAGACATTGTGAGGCCATAAATGGGAGAAAGGACATTTTTCCCTCCCTTCCTGGATATTTAATGAGCACCTACTATGTGCTAGGCATTGTCCTAGGTGCTGGAACTATAAATAGTGAACACGGTAGTCAAAGCCCTTCTCTTCTTGGAGTTTTTATTTGAAGGGGGAAGACAGATTAAATACATAAATTAGTAAAATTAATAGTATGCTATGGGGTGATCATTGTTATTGGGAAGCCAAAGGAGACAGGGACTGCCAGAGTGACACTTAAGCAGAGAGGCAGAGGGGGAAGCCCTGTGTGCTTGTAGCGGAGAGCATCTGGCAGGGGAAAGAGCCGAAGCAAAGCCCTGAGGAAGGCAGAGCCAGAAGGATGAGCAGCAGGGACTGAGAGCAGTGAGGTCAAAGTGGCCAGGTCATGGCAGCCTTGGGGCCACTGGAAGGACTCTGAGCTGCAAGACATTGAGGGGTTTGGGTGGAAGAGGACATGGACCTGGTGCACAGACTTGGGGCAGGGTGAGGAGGGGACAGTGGAGTGGGGAAGGCGCCACCAGGGCAGGGAGAAGTGGACTCTGGACCTGCTGGTTAGACGGGTGGGTGCCGCATGTGAGACCAGCTGTCCCAAGGACACAGGGAAGCACATTCATTTCCTGTGGCTGTGGAAGCAAATACCACAAACCGGGTGGCTTCAAACAACAGAAATCTATTTTCTCCCAGTTCTGGAGACTAGAAGTCTGAAATCAAGATGTTGTGGGTTGAACTGTGTCTGTTCACATTTCCTAGGTTGAAGTCCTGACCCCCAGCACCACCTCATTATGTGACCGCATATGGAAATGAAGACTTTAAAGAGGTAATTGGGTTAAAATGAGGCCACGGGCGAGTCTTAATCCAGTCTGTCCTAATCCAATCTAAAGAAGAGATTGATTCTACTCTTGACTCCCTGGAGTCATAGGAACCCGCAGCCTCTCATGGTCAATATTCGGGTCCCTCCTAGAACAGCCAACTGGTGAGAACACCTGCTCCAGCCCCTCTTGCTGTCTGGGGTTAGGGGGCTGTGTGTGTGGGGAGAGCTAGTACCGAATTATGACACCGTGGGCAGCCCTGGTGGCTCAGCGGTTTAGCGCCACCTTCAGCCCAGGGCGTGGTCCTGGAGACCTGGGATCGAGTCCCACATCAGGCTCCTACATGGAGCCTGCTTCTCCCTCTGCCTATGTCTCTGCCTCTCTCTCTCTGTCTCTCATGAATAAATAAATAAAATCTTAAAAAAAAAAAAAAGAATTATGACACCGCTTACAAAGACACTAGGAGCTGGTGAGTATGCAGTTAGCTCCCCACAAATGCTCCCACCTGGGCTGCAGCTCTGCTAGCTACTTGGTACCCCTCCCCCCAGAAAGAAGCGCACAGAGACAGCACAGCAATCCTGCCTGGAGTACCTCGGAAGACCTGCCTCGCTCTGGGTGGGGAGGCAGCCTGCAAAGTGCTCGACCCAGCATACTGCCTCAACAGCCTGCGTACCCCCTAATTTTCAGGTGAAATGTTTTCCTGCTGAGCTGTACTGCAGTTGTGTGCATCTTTGGTTGGCAAAGTGAATCTTCCCTCTACTGCTGTGTTTTTTTCTGCGTTTCTGTTCCAGTGGTTCTTTCTTCCTCTTTTATCTGGTTGACGATTTGTGGCTTTTTTTTTTCTTCCAATGGTTTTAACTTCTGTAAAATAAATACCCGATAACCGCAGTTTTTACAGAGGTAGATCTCCATTTGTAGCATGAACAGCCACTTCTAAATCCCTCTGGGTGGGGTTTAGATTTTTTTAAAGATTTTGTTTATTAATTCATGAGAGAGAGAGAGAGAGAGAGAGAGACAGAGACAGAGACACAGAGGGAGAAGCAGGCTCCCTGCAGGGAGCTTGATGTGGGACTTGATCCCAGGACCCTAGGATCACGACCTGAGCCAAAGGCAGGTGTTCAACCACTGAGCCACCCAAGAGTCCCAGGTTTAGATATTTTAATCCTGGGTTCTCTTGAAGGCATGTGCAGAGATGGGGACCTATATACTATTCCAGTGGGGAGTGGTTCTAAATGACACATGGGCCTCATCGATTAGGAACCCAGTAAAATAACTCAAGGCAAGAATAGAACCCCCACCCCGTCAGCTTCCTCCAAGGTCTCATATGATCTTCTAACCAGTTATCCAAGGCACTAGGGTCTCTTGCAACACTCAGGTCCCTTCTCACCTGAACCCTGACACGCTGACGCCCCCGCGTGGGGAGTCAGAGGAAAGGCATGTGTGGCAGCATCCAGCCGACATGCTGATGCTGAAGTCTGAGACATTTCTCCAAATGACTTGGTTCATTAAAAGTGGGGCTTCCCAGGGTGGTACAGCTAAGGTGAGTTTGGGGTTCATTCCCAACCACATCCAGCTTGAGGCCTGGGGCACACCGGCTGGCCAGCTTAGGTGGTGAGGGTGGTGTGAGAGCAAAGGCAATTTAGAGAAAAGTCCAAATCTCTTAAAGAAGATGCTTAGGTAGGAAGCCAACTCAGAGGCGCGCAACTCCAAGTGTGGTCCTCAGAGCAGGAGCATCAGCAGCATCTCGAATCTTGTTAGACACTCAGAATCCCAGGCTCCACTCCCAAACTCCTGAGTGAAATCATGTGCCTTAGCAAGACCTCTCGCGATTCTCAGGCACATCCAAGTTCAAGGAGCCCTGCTGAGACTGGAGGTGCTCACACTTGATGGCACCAGGACTCCTGTGGGGACACAGGTGGCTGCCCCCGTAGCAGGTATGGACTCAAGTGTGGGTGGGATCCCAGGATCTGCATTCCCAAGTTCCCTGAGCGTGGCCTTTCTTCCAGCTCTGATCTAGCATCTGCCTGGAGCCGCAGACTTGGCTGCACTTTGGAGTCATCTGAAGGACACCTGGACCCATGTCCCAGACACCCTCCTCCTCCCAAGTCTGGTCTGTGATGCAGCCTGAGTGGAGACTGCACCTGGAACCTGGTGCCCCAGACAGCAGCTCCATCCACACTTGCCAGAGAACACATTGGCGATGCCCTGCTACTCCAAGGCCCAACCCCTCACCCCCACCACGCACAAGAAAGAGACTCCTGCCCCTGGCATCTGCTTGGCTATGTTGAGAGCACACAAGCTTTATTCAGCAACAATGGCAGTTATTTCATGAGAATGAGCTGCATGACAGCGAGAATGCTGTTGTCTGCACAAAGTCTGAGAGCGAAGATTACGGCAACAGAGCTTCACGCCCCCATAGCCCTGCCCCCTCCCCCCCAAACTGGCCCCAGTTGCTCCCTGCACTCCTGCGGGGCTATGGGGGGCCTCACTGTGGTCTCTCTCTGCACCTGTACCTGCCCTCTGTGCAAGCTCTCCCCCCCGCCCCAGCAGGCTCCCTCCAGTCCTGCCTCCTCCTTCTCAAGGTCACCCCTGGGGGCAAGAACACCAAACCCCACAGTGAACCCAAGTCCCCACTGGCTTGCTCCTCCTTTGCTGCGAGGCCTTTTCCTCAATGGAAGTGAACATAGTCTCAGTAAAAGCAGACGCTATTTATAAAGCACTCTGTGCTCATGAAGCATCAGCCCTGTCCACCCCAAACCGCCCCACCCCCACCCCCCACAAGCAGGCAGGAAACAGTGTGTTGTTTAGAACAGGCCCTAGGAGCCACATGGACAGCACTCAAAGGGAAGGGTCAGGCCCAGGAGCTGCAGAGGCCAAGTGGAGAAAGTCTGGTGTCATTTTAGTTCTAATTCAGGACACAGCAACCAACATAACTGATACAGAAGACATCATCTGAGACACCTGTGTGACACGTATGTGTGCATCTCTGTGTGTGTATGCATATGCTTGTCTCTGTATGTTTGAGCTTTTGTGATGTAGCCTTCACCATTGGTAACCTTCCTCCCAGTTCTCTGACCTTGGCAGGGCCACGCTGTGGAGGGAAGCTTGGACCCTAGATGGATGGCAGAGGTGCCCATGTGGGAAGGATGCGTGAGGGGCAGCCAGGCACACCTGGGAGAGAGGAGGCACCCCGTTGAGTGTCAGGTTCCTGCTTAGGGTTCTTCAAAGGCAAGGGGTGGAGTAGGGCTGATGGAGGAGGTCTTACGGCAGAGGCTGAACTGTACAGATGGATGGATGGCAGGGATGTAGGGCTGAAGGGGGGGTGGTGGCGGCAGCTGGAAGTACAGATGTGTGGCCAGCAGGGTGGACAGCCCCGCCCATGTGTACCCCTCCTGCTTGGTGGCATGCACCACCCTGTCTGAAGTGCCCAGTTCGTGGTCAGTTAACGCTAACATGGGACTGGGGGGTGCTCACACAGTGTAAGTTTTGACGGATTTGTAGAGGGGTGGCAGCAGCCCGTGGTTCTCCCGGACAACCTCCAGGTACTCAGATGGAGTCTCCAGCAAGAAGGGCCCGCAGCACATCTGGCAGCAGCACCGGACCCCAGCAGGCGGCTCCGGGTTCTTGTCAGACATGGGGGAAAAGTCAAAATCAGCCACCTATGGTGAACAAAACCCCATGGGTCAATCACCCGCCTGCCAGACCCCCTTTAGGTGGCCTTACGAGCTCAGCTACCTGGTGGCACAGGCACACAGTGTTTCGCTATGCATTGCTCTCTGGTCCTCCCTCTTTGGGTCGCCCTCCCCCTTTCCAGCTCAAGGGCACGACTGCAAGGCAAGGGGTGAGCACAGCCACGAGTCAGACGGAAAGAAGTCAACTCAATTTGGCCCACCTATGAATGTGTCTTGGGTACACCACCCCCAGCCCTAGGACCCTGCTCTGACATCCAGACGCCTGCTAGGCGCCTCTCTTTCAGTCAGGGCCCGGTGGTCCAGCCTCCACACTCCTGAGCACCCACCTCTACCATGTCCTTCTGATGAGCGGCATTCCGTAGGGTCATGTACATGATGAAGGCAAGCATCATGGTGATAAGCGTGGCACACGGAAAAGCAAAGACAGCCGGCTGGATGCCTGGGGAAGAGACAGGGTAAAGTCATAGGGCTGGACAACTGGTGGTGAAGGCTTGCTTTCTGACTGCAGTGGGGAACAGAACAGTCAACCCCACAAGAGCTGTTTTTTCCTTACATACACGCATCCCAACTAGGCAAGCCCAATGGGTGAATCCCGGATTCTACATAAACCAAGTTGGGTGTGTTAGCGTTTTAAGAACTGTCCACATTACTTGACAAGAGGTGCACCCCGAGTGTGGGCTGGACTTAATGACTTGCCCTAACAAATAGCACAAGATAGAAGTGATGGCTTCTGAGTCCAGGCCATCAAAGAAATCATAGCTGCCTCCTTACTCTCTTGGGTGACTTGCATTGGAGATGGGGAAACATGTTGTAAGGATACCCTGCGACCCTGTGACCTATTGTAGCTGCCTGCCCTCCACCAGCTCTAGGCTCACGGCCTGCCCCTGCTGCCAGGAGGCTGTGTGATGGAGCAGGGGGGACCTAGGGTCTGCAGTTAGGAGGCCCTGGGTTCGAACCCTGGCTGAGCAAGCTCCCTGATGCTAATGCTGCCCCACGAGGCTGCTTCAGGGATGCCACGAGGTGAGGGGTGGGAGTGTGCCAGATGCATGGCAGGTGATCTGCACTGTGGGTCCCCCTCACACTTCCCCAACTCTGCCCCGGGTGTAGACGTTGCAATATGCCAGGAGGCTCTGCTTTCCAGGGAAAGGCAACATGGAAATATCTGGAATGCTGTCCCCTCTGTAGGATTCAGGGGGATCCTGGGCATCCAGGGCTCAGGAGGGGCTGAGGGAGGCAGGGCCCCAGGCCCTCAGTGATGCCCTCAAGGCCAGCCAGGGCCTAGAGTGGAGCACGGCATCTGCCCAGTGGCTCAGACAGAGACTGGGGACATGGGAAGGGACAGCAGCAGCATCTGGTGTCCTCGCAGGTCTGACCCTGGGGCCAAGAGCAGCTGGCAAGGTTTCTCTGTGTACCCTAAAAGCTGGGTCCTGGCTGGACACCTGAGAGGCCACCCCTCAGGGTTCTGGTATCCCACTTTCTCCTCTATGTAAGGTAGTGCTTTTCTGGGGTCACAAGAGTACCCCCTGGAAAAGAAGGGTAGAATTTCACACTATCATCAGCTAATCCTCTGACTGTAAGCCAGTGGCTGGGGCTGACTGTGACTTGGCATTCCAAAGGAAGTGGCAGATAATAGGACCCTCACTTCACACTTTCTGAGCAGCTCCCACTCCCTGGGGGCTAGTTTAGTGGCCACAACAGCGCCGAGATCTGGGTGATGGCGGAGAAGGGAGTACTGTGATCGTGACGTCTTATTTAGAGGAGGAGTGCTCACGACGGGGACAGTGTAGCATTGGTAATATGTGGGAAGGAAACCGGGGACAATGATGGTGGCAGCAAGTAAGAGTTGAGCTGTCTTGATGCTGAGCACCATGGGATCGATGGCCCTGGTCCATTCAGTGGGTGTTGGGGCCGGTGGGAGGGGTGCTGACGGTGGTGTGGGCAGTGGTACTGACAGCTGTCTGCTGGCTCTGGATGGTCCTTCCAGCACTGTGTGCAGGTAATGGTGGCAGAGCCGGTTGGTCAGGTTGGCCACTGGTATTGCGGGTGGTGTTGGTGTCAAGGGTGGTGTTGGCAGAAACCAGGGGTCCTAGGGCTGCCTGGTGATGGCACTGGTCATCTGGGGGAGCTAATGGGCACTTAGTCAACAACGTTGGTTGGGCCAGTAGGTTTAGTGATGATTCCCTCAGTGGTGGGTTGGCTGCAGGTGATGGCGCCAGGGTTGACTGTTTTTTTTGCTGCCTGTGTGGCACTGGAGCAGAAGGCAAGATGTCACTTACTGGAGGGCCACACCTGGATCCTGTGGTACTGATGCGTCTTACTGATGACATTCTCAGCCCGGATGCTGAAGCAGTAGTCCCCCGGATCCCTGAAGGTATGGGTCAGGTTGTAGGCTGTGGTGGTCACGGACACCGGGTGGCATTCCCCTTCCTCCAGCGGGAGGCACTCGGGCTTGAGCCGCCAGCACACAGTCAGAGGGGGGCTGTGGGGAAATGGGAGTGGGTTTTCAGAAATGGCTCAGCGAGGGGTGTGGGCACAGACCAAGGCTGAGAAAGGCCGGACAGCCGTGAACTTTAGTGTTCTTTCCAGCACAGAACACCTAGCTGTCCTGGCCTCTGCTTCACACCTCCCGGACCGGGGAACACGATGATAAATAAGAGATACCCCCCCACCCACCACAGAAGATGCCAGGCTAGTGAGGCAAACAGGGACAGGCACGGGCTGCTGGATGGGGCAGAATGAGCGCTCCAGTGACACACGGAGTGTGCCGTGGAAGCAAAGGGGACAGGTGAGCACATTCTTAATGAGCAAGTCAGGGAGGCCTTTCTGGAGGAGGCACCATTTGAATAGGATCTGAAAGGATAAGCAGATTTTTGACAGGTTGGGAGGGGTGAGGGCAGTCGGGGTTATCCACCTGCCACAGCACGGGCTCAGAGGCTGGGAAACAGCTTACAAAGAATGCTGAGCAGGCAACCCCAGGCCTGAGTAAAACACACCCTCCTGCCACCTCACCATCAGGTCTGCAGCCTGAGTAGCTTCCCACCCCACTTTTCAAGTATTCAGCGCCTGCCCCCAAAGCTCCCAGAAAGCTTTAGAAGCTTCTTCCAGCCCCATGGCTCATCCTCCTCTTTTCTTGGCCGCTTTGCTGCGTCCCCATCTAGCCCTGCTTCCGCGTCCTGTCCCTGTGTTGAAGGGTGGGACTGGTCCTCCCCACAAGAGACCTTGGAGGGCTGAGCCCTGACTGCCAACCTCTGCAGCTCCGTCCACCCTTGTGCAGAGAACATGCCCTGCTTCCCAGTAGCTTACTACACACTCAGCCTAACACTCTTGCCAAGAGCCAGGCCAGTTTGCTTTCTCAGGGCTGGAGGCAGGCCCAAGCCACATGCTGAGGGCTTTTCACACGACTGGTTCCTCCCCTGCCTTTGCCTCAATGCCTACACTGCAGACAGCTCCAAGGGGCCCATGCTTTCCCCGCTGGACCACGGTAATGGAGCTACGCCCACAACTCTCCCATGGCTGCAGGGCAAGGTAGGCACCAGCTTCCACCAGCCCCCAAACTTGGGGCCCCTCAGGGGATGGAGCAGGCTCAGGATCATCCATGGGAAAGTGTGGGCAGGGCAACAAATCACCCACTGTCCGATCGGGGTTCACTCACCTCCCCAGGAAGTTCAAGGTCACTGTCAGCTTTTGGAAGGTCTGAATTAGGGTGGGCCCCAAGACCTGGATGCCTCGTAGGGTTTCTGGAAGGCAGAGAGGGCCCGTTAGACCTGATGACTGAGGACAACTGTCTCAAAGTTCTCAGGGCTCAGGGTTGTGTGACCACCACACTGTCCTCCTCCAGGCTCTCTCCCAGGGGCGAGTTGCAGATCTGCCCAGGGCATGCCTGGGTCCCTGACAGCAGCAGGTGCTGGAGCCCACTCAGAGTGAGGATGCTGGTAGGGGCGGAGGGGAGGTGTCTCTGGTAACCAGGACTAAAGATGGGCTCCGAATAAGCTAAAGTCTGGGAGAGGCAGGTTTGGGTGTTTCCCCTCTGCAGAAGCCTGAGGCCGCCCAGCCCCAGCCAGTGTGGCCCGAGACCAAAGAGCAATGTGGACCGCCAACTCACAGCACAGTGTCTGGCCACAGGCTCAGGCTCTGGGAGCTAGGAGGCCTGGGTTCAAATCCAACTCCACCTCTTGGTGGCCATGTGACTTCCATTGGGCCTTCAGTGACCTCTTAGAGGGGGGATAATGACCAGCTGCTCAGAGGGCTGCCCCAGGGGAACGTGAAGAGAGGATGTGCACCCAAGCTCAGTCCCATGCCCAGCTGGAGCCACTCTGATCTTCATGGGATCCAACCCTGGAAAGAGTGCTGCCCAGGGCTCCTCAAGGTGGCCAAATGCTCAACCAGTACCAACCCCCAGAGACGCACCCTGCAGCTTCAGTGAGGCAGAGAAGTCGCCTGTCTTCTGCACAATGCCCTTCCCAGCATTCTGCGTTGCCTGTTCCCACTCTGCCACCACCTTGAGCTTCACAGTGAAAGTTCCAATGATGGAATAGTTGTAATAGACCATAGCATCTTCAGTCACCATCTGGGTGCTGTAAGGTGACAAGAAGGGACTCACATGACCTCTTAGAGTCGGAGGTGTCCACGGAATGACAAGCTCGGCTACCAATGCTTTGTGAGCAAACTGGGCATCCTCACAACAGCAGCCCCCAGAGCCAGCCAGGATGCAAGGTCAGCCATGCTTGTGTGGTCATCTGGCTGCTGGTCATCTTTGTGCTTATAAATGACAGCTGGGAGAACTTCCAGCAACAAGCGCCTATCACCTGCCAGGAAATGCTCTTCCCCCTTCCACCAGGAATCTAAAAGGGCCCTGCATTAGAGACAAGGACAATCCTGGGAGGGAAAAAGTACAAACTTTGGAATTAAGACCTTCTTGACTTTTCTAGATTTCCTATCTATATAACTCTTAAGTCTTATTTTTCTCATCTGTAAAACAGAATCGTATCTCCATCACAGTTTATGATATGACATATAAAATATTATGCTTTTTCCTGCAATTACCTGAATTACTTCAAAAGGAAATCTAATAAAATAAAGAAAATATTTGTTGATTTCTCAATGCTCTTTACATATGAAGTTTAACAAACCTTTATCTATTAAATATCTTCCAAATATTTTCTAAACCCAGTTTAGCTTTTGTCTTTTGGTTTGCTTTAGCTCTTTCATACTCAGATTTTAAACCTAGTGAGCCAAATCTAGCATTTTTTTCCTTTATAGTTTCTGCCTCTGTTTCTCTATTCTTAGAAATGCTTTCCCCACTGCCAAATTATCCAATTGCAGAGGACCATCAATATTTCAATGTAGTCCTGTTTCATTGTGTTTTTTTCAATCTCTCTGGAATTGCTTTTAAGGATCAGATTGTTTTTCTTCTAGTTAACCAACTGCCCTAGTGCCATTTATTAAATAATCTATCTTTACTCACTGGCTAGAAATACCGCTGTTAACATATACTAGATGTGTACATAGACTTAGGTTTGTGTCTGCCTTTTCTGTTCTGTTCTGAGGAGTAGCCTTTTGTAGCTGCAAATTATTTGTGGCATTTTTTTTAAAAGATTTTACTTTTAAGTATTCTCTACACCCAACATGGGGGTCGAATTCATAACCCTGAGATCAAGAGCTGCATACTCTACTGACTGAGACAGCCAGACACCCCTATTTGCAGTTTTCATAATACATTTATGTATCCATTTCTATCTTTCTCCCCATCTCCACTCATCACCATTCTACTTTTCTGATTATTTTTCCTTCCGGCAATATTGAGAAATTCTCTCTTCATTTTTTAAGTCTTTTTAAGGTTCTAGGTACAATCTGCAGTTTTATTCACATAAATCCTACCACTTTAAGCTACGTTTATGCTCTTCCAGATTTAATGTTTTACAACTATTATAAAAGATTTTTTTCTATTGCAATTATATATGGAAAGGCTATGAATCTTTGTTTTGTAACCAGCCATATCAGTAAAATCTCTTTTTAGTTTTAAGATTTTTCATTTGAGGCTTTTGCGTTTTCCAGGTCATCTGTGTGTGATGATTTTTGTTTCTCCTTTATAGAATTTATATTTCTTTTTCTTGTTTTATTTCATTGTCTAGTCAAAAATGTTCCATTATAGCAAAAATAGTAAATAAAGTATTTAATGTGAAAAGAAATGCCCCTAACTAGTATAGAGCCTGTCCCCTGGTTTGAGACAGATTTTCCAGATGTTCCTTATGTTATAAACTACATATATATTTATAATGACATACATTTTTATACATGTATATATGCATTCATGTATATATGTGTATGTATATGCATACTTAAACACCAAATTTAAATGAACTGTAGAATCTTTGTCACATCCCCAAAATTATACTTTATGGAACATTTATTGGACTTGTATCAAGCTTAAAAAATAACTGGAGAGAAGTAGACATCTTTACAATCTTAAGATTCACAATCCTGGACATGGCGTATATTACCCGTCTACTCAAATCTTTGATATCTCTTAGTAGCTCTAGTTTTCTTCACACAAGATCTTGCCCATTGTCAGGTAAGTGTGCTCTTAGGTTTATTTTATGTACTATTTTTGTTGTAATTAGGAGGAATCCCCACTTTGTTATTCTAAATGGTTACTGTACATAAGAAAGCATGCTGAGTCTGTAAGTTCCATGGGGCTGAGGAGTGGTACACTAAGCCTTTGATGAACTTGGAAAACTGGTCTCTGTTTCTCTGCCTGAGAAATGTCTTAAGGAATGCCAATGAATGAAAGGTGGAAAAATATGGGATAGAGTAGGAAGGACCATCAGCCAGGGACTTGACCCAAATGGAAATGAGGGGTCTTCACAGAGCACCACCCTCATGGGAGCTTGGGACATCTGTGGGCTGCTTGGACTCAGTGCCTGTCCCCCATTTCCTGACCTGCCTCCTCCAGCCTGGCTTGTTTGGAGAAGGGAAGTCAGGAGAAATGAAGCCAGAACACCTGAATTCTATGACATGAGTATAATCGCATGTGCTGATATATTAGCCAGGTAGGTCTTTCTAGAATCAAATGGAAAAAATGTCCTATTTTGACCTGTCTTAGAGGGATGTTGGGGCACCAATGACCTCCTGTACTAGGTTGTAGGCACCTCAAAGGCAGGTCCTGTGACTGGCTCACTACTGGTCCCCACGTACCCCAAGCTCGACACAGAGTAGGTGTTGAAGGAATGTCTAGAGGCAGAGAGAGTGAGCAGGTGAAGGTAAGAAAGTACAGAGCAACTGTGCATGGGACAGTGAGGCCACCAACCACAGGCCAAAGCTCTGGGGCATCAGCGGGGAAGGACATACCCATCTCCGAAGTCCCAGTTGTAGAGAAATGAGGCAGTCTTGAAGAAGTTGCTTGGGTCATGGAGGAGGAAGGAAACTTTAAGGACAGTCTTGGTGAGGTAAGAACTGGGCCAGGGCAGGGAGGTGTTCTGGGTGACAACAAGGTTCCCCACGAGGAGCTCTGGGAAAGAGACCAAGGTGAGTGAGTCTTGGTGAGAGGGTGGGAAGGTAAGGCCAGGGAGTGACCTCACATGCTGGCTGGCAGGACAGCCTCTCCCCACACTAACCTTCTAGCAGAGTGAGTGGCAGCAGGAGGGGACCCAGCAGGTCACTAAACACATACATCATTGCCCCTCCTGCATGGAACACTGGTGAAGACTCACAGCACACATGTGAGCACACACATCACATGTATAGCCTTGCTCCTGCACCGCTTTTACCAGGATCCCAAACTTTCTAGCACAGAAGATGCCCAGGACCAGGAGGAAATGCACAGGCTTTGAAAGAAATTATCAGGAGAGATTTCAAATTATTAGATGAATCTAGAAAAATTAGCAGTTCTACCGATCACAACTTTACACCCAATGTGCTAGGCTGGGTAAGGACCACTGTTCTGTGTCTGCATCTCTAAAAAAAAAAAAAAAATTAGGAGTTGATTTTTTTCACCCCAAAAGCAGAATGTAAGGTGTGCTCAATAAAACTCATTTGGAAACTGCTGAAAAGTAGGATGAAAAGAAAAGAAACCTCCTGTCAGTCAAACATTAACTATTGTTGATGTTTTGGAGAATTGCAAAGCATTTGTGTGTGTTTAACAGATATGGACACCACATACACATACATAAATTAAATACAGTTGAGTAGATTGGTTACTGAAGTTTGTGTTTTGGTTTTTAAATTTTTCTTTTTTTTTTTAAAGATTTTATTTATTCATGAGAAACACAGAGAGAGAGAGAGAGAGAGAGAGAGAGAGAGAGGCAGAGACACAGGCAGAGGGAGAAGCAGGCTCCACGCAGGGAGCCTGATGTGGGACTCCATCCTGGGTCTCCAGGATCATGCCCCAGGCTGAAGGCGGCACTAAACTGCTGAGCCACCCAGGCTGCCAGGTCTTTAAAATTTTCTAAGCATGAGTATTCCCCCAGGACATTACAAACTTTGTAAAGGTAATTGTTATTCGTTATACAAATTACACCCATATACTTAACCAGTCCCTTTATGATTGCGTACTTAGCTTATCTCCTATTTTCTTCTGTTGCTATAAACATCACTGCAGTGAACATATTTGTACATAAAACATTACCCAAATGGAAATTTACTTCCTGAAGACAAATTCTTTAACATATTGTAAACTCTAAGAGAGCAGGGAGGGACGCCTGGGTGGCTCAGCGGTTGAGAGTCTGCCTTGGGCTCAGGGTGCGATCCTGGAGTCCCAGGATCAAGTCCCACATCGGGCTCCCTGCATGGGGCCTGCTTCTCTCTCTGCCTCTCTCTCTCTCTGTCTCTCATGAATAAATAAATAAAATCTTAAAAAAAAAAATAAGAGAGCAGGGACTTCCTGGAAGGAGAGAGAAGTAGTAGGGTGGGAGGCTGGAGGGAAGAGAATGAACAGACAAGAGATTGAAACAGTGCATAACCGTTGATACGTATCGGTCAGCTGCTCTCGATAGGGTTATGTTAACTTAGACCCCCAGTAGCAACATGTACTTTCTGTGTCCCTTCCAGTACAATGCTGTCAGCAGTGGGTATTAAGCATTTTCTGATCCTTCATTAACATATAACAGAGAAGGGACTAGGAGCCTAATTGGTGTTTAGAGGATTACTAACCAGGGTGGATGTTTTTCTCTGCAGCAAGAGTCTGAAGGCAAATTAGCAAACAAAAAGGGTCCTTACCTGTGATAGGGAGGACAAGGAGGCTCCTCGCCACAGGCTGGCACGTCCAGCAGTCGGCAGCGGTGACCCAGACAGAGATGGGGAAGTCCCCAGGCATGTTCCCCACAGCTCGGATAGCAGAGCTGAAAGGCTCATCAGTCTTCCCCATGAGCAGCAGCGGGGTATGGATCCAGTGGAAGCGGTAGAGGCGGGAGTTGGTGGGCAGGACCAGGCTGCCGTTGTCGTTGGCCACTAGGCTGGCTGTGATGGTCACCTCTGCCCCCGTGGTGGCAGGGCCATCGGTGGTGAGGTGGAGTTCATACAGCCCTAGAAGCCCAGAGACAAACTATTTCAGGAGAGGCATGGCAAGGGACTTACTGTCACCCTCTGGGCTGGCTTCTTCTTCTTCTTCTTCTTTTTTTTTTTTTTAAGATTTTATTTATTCATTCCTGAGGGACAGAGGGAGGCAGAGACACAGGAAGAGGGAGAAACAGGCTCCCTGCAAAGAGCCCAATGTGAGACTAGGTCCCAGATCCTGGGATTACGCCCTGAGCTGAAGGCAGACGCTCAACTGCTAAGCCACTCAGGCGTCCCTGGGCTGGATTCTATTATTCTATTTTACAAGTAGAGAAACTGAGGCCCAGGAAGCTCAAATGACTTGCCCAAGGTTCCTATGGCTAGTTCATTGTAGGCTGGGATTCGAGGTACCTGGGTGTCTCGGTGGTTGAGTGTCTGCCTTAGGACAGGGAGTTTGCTTCTCTCTCTGCCTAGGTCTCTACCTCACTCAGTGTCTCTCATGAATAAATAAAACCTTTTAAAAAACAACAAAATGAAACATTGTAAGCGGAATTCAAACTCAGGTCAAACAGACTCCAGAGAATTTTTTATGCCAGCCAAGCAGAGCATTTCCAGAGCACAAGTCTGATCTGGCCAGACTTATTTTTTAGCTATGCAAATGACTCCCAACATATGTCACAGGAGGGATCAGCTTGGTTGCTGCCAAAAAATGCCCTCTATTACCCATTCTTTTAGACTAGGCTTGACATGGCAAACAAATTCTGATCTGAAACCCAAAGCTGAGCCTGGGGTCTTTTAGAGGCCTAAAGTGATAGACAGTGATAGAACAAGCCTTGGGACAAAGGTCCACTCTGATTCAGGCCAAGCCCTCTTCTGTATCTGTAACGGAGGAGGTTCTAGATCTACACTGCCCAACACAGCAGCCACTGGCCACACATGGCTGTGTGTTTCAATTACAATGAAACAAAATTTAAAACTCACTTTCTTAGCCACAGTAGCTGCATTTCTTTTTTTTTTTTTATGATTTTATTTATGTGTGAAAGAGAGCGAGAGAGAGAGAGAGAGAGAGAGCAGGGAGGAGGGGCAGGAGAGGAGGAAGCAGGCTCCCTATAGAGCAGGGAGCCCAATGTGGGGCTTGATCCCAAGAACCCAGGATTATAACCTGCGCTGAAGGCAGAGGCTTCAACTAAGCCACCCAGGTGTCCCATGTAGCTGCATTGCAAGCGCTCAGCAGCAAAGATACAGAATATCTTCATTATCATCAAGGTCCCACCAGACTGCACTGTTCTTAAATGACCTCTGGGATTCCCGCAGAGGCCAAGGCTGGAACTATATACCTCCAGCTGGTTGACTCCTCAGGGAATTTGAACTGAAATATGGGGCATGTAGCTCTTACAGGTTAACTGAGAATCAGTCTTAGAAGATCCTAGCAGAGAACAGGGCCTTGAGCGTTTGGGATGGAGGCCAGGTCAGAGGCCCTTTAAATAACACTCCCTTCCTGATTACCGCATGGAAGGTGACACTAAATATAACCTGAAAATAGAGGAAATAGAAAGTTAAAACTTAAAAATTTGTCTTAAAAATACAAATAATCAGTAACAACCGGTATTACCATGTGTGGGCATTTCCTATTTAAAAGAAAAATTGTGCTCACACTTTGGAATTCTATATTCTAATTGTTGTTTTCAATTCCATATGTGGGCATTTTCTTAAATCATTATTCTTCAACTGCTACCATGTGCATAATATTTTGTGTATAAACAAAGTAAGATTTTTTAAAAAAGGTTTCTTTCCATTATGAAAGTAATATGTATGTATAAAGAATATTAGAAATATCCCATTATCCCATCTCCCGAAAACATCTGCAACCATACTACAGTCCTCATAGCTCTTCTTCACATGTAGTTTTTAATTGAGATATAATCACACTCTGCACACAATTTTAAATTATTTTATTTTCACATGACAACATGTCAAAGGCATATCTGTGGTCACACTAATGTGAATTTCACTCTTGGTTTGATGATTCCTCAAGCAGGTAGATCTTTTTTTTCTTCTTTTTTAAAAGATTTTGTTTGTAAGCAATCTCTACACACAACGTGGGCTGGAACTCACAACCCTGAGCTCAAGAGTTGCATCCTCCACTGACTGAGCCAGCGGGTGACCCTAATTTTTTTTCAAGTAAACTCTATCCCCAATATGGAGCTCAGGTTCTTGAGACTGAGTCCCATGCTCTGCCGACTTAGCTAGCCAGGCGCCCCAAGCAGGTATATATCTTCATTCCCAGAACTCTTCACTCTTGTCAATAGCACTACTGCACGTCTTGGTGACTATTTTGTTATAATTTGTAAATTTCCTCTTCAGATGAGATTTCTGAAAGGCTCCAGGTTAGAGAGTGTCTAGCCAGCAGACACCTCACCAGAAGAGGTAAGGCAGAAGAGGTAAGACAGGCAAAGGGGCTGCAAGCACCTCTCCGCTCATTTCCCCCACTCCCATCCACCTTCCTGGCCTCATGCACCTGCTCCCCAGGTTTCAAGTGCCTCCTAAATGCTGGCGGAACCAAGTAACATAGACCTACTTTCTGGCTCCAGATCTGCACTGAGCAAAAGAGGAGCTGCTAACCACACGTCACCAAGTTTAAATTAATCAAAGTTAATTACTTAAATTGAATTTGAACCAATACTAAAAAGTCAGTGCCTCAATTGCGCTAGCCACATTTCAAGTGCTTCACAGCCAGATGTGGTCAGTAGCTCCTCTTCAGGGCAGATACAGAATATTTCCTCCATCACGCAATGTTCTGCTGGACGGTGCCACTCTAGGGTTCTCCCCTCCCCACACCTACCATTTTCAGCCATCGCATTCTGTTGGGGCCGTAGAGAGAAGCTGTCCCAGGTGTAAGTCCCTAGTCCTTTGCCACTACTCCTCCCATCTGGGTACGTTTGCTTCCTCTCCATCACTACTAGCATTGCTGAAAGCCAGCATTCAGCCATCTGGATCACTGCTTCATCCTTGGCCCTGGCCTTCGGCCTCCAGTCCTCTCTCTCAGCACCATCCATCTCCTGCCCCTACCACCAAGGAGCTTCCTCTACAGCTAATGTTTTCACGGGCCAGCCTCCATGTAGAGTCCGAATTCACATCTTGGCACATCTATGCTGGGGCTGGCCATTTTAACTCTTGCAGTTCCTGTGACATGTTCTGTCCTTCCTAACCTCAGGACCTTTGCACATACTGTCTCTACTGCCATTCTCCACCCACACGTCGATGGATATAATCTCTTCCAGGAAACCTTCCCCGAACCCCTCGTCCCCTCAATGCTCTCCAAACAACCTGGGCACACAGTGGTCCCAACCCCAAGTTGACATGAAGGTTTCTTTGTCTCCCTGCAAGTTCCTTGAAGGCAGGGATCATTGTCATCTCCCCATGCACCCAACAGAGTGCTAGGCACAAAGGTTCAACACTGCTGCTGCCCAAGAGAGATGAGAGGGACCAGCCCATGTGGCACTGCCCCAGGAGACCATTTACCTAGGTGGTACTGACTGACCCCCTTCCTTGTGCTCCACTCTACAAGCACTGGGGGAACCCAGAAGTGCAGGACATGCCTCTTGCCCTCAGGGAGCTCACTAGAGATCTGTCGGACTCAGCAAATCTGTGACGGGAGCATGTGTGTGCCTCAACTGCATCCCATTAGCCTTGTGGCAGTGTCCCCTGCCTACTCTAGACTCCTGCTCCAGGTTCCCTCTGTCCACATCACATATTTCCTGTTCTGAATCCCCTTCTCTAGAGGCATATTTTGGATTGTAAAGTCACTTGGACTGGCACTGAAAAATGGACCTGCAGTGTCTTAATCCTAAAGAGAGAATTCTAGATACTATGGCAGAAATTGCTTCAAGAAAACACAGTGTGTATTTTACACTGAGGGACATGAGTCTTCTGAGGTCCCCCATGTAACTACCTGGAGTCACCAAGGAAATCTGTACTCCCCCCCCAACCCCCCACCTCCGGGTTGAGTTGTCTTCTCCCTCCCCTTGGCTATGAGGCAGCAAGCATTTGGCCAGGCTTCACTGAAAGAGAGGCCATCTCATCCCTTCTCCCTCTTGCTCCCGCCCACCCCCCAGGCGAGGAGTGTGGGCCAGAGCGAGGCTGGCAGGTGGCAGGGACATTCGGCTGCATGCTAATGGCCATCCAGCATCTGCAGCGAGACTGGAGACAAGCGCATGTCAGCGCTACGCAGATGCAGACCCGTTGCCAGGGGAATGGACTGGCTGGGAGGAGGGGGGGGGGGCTGTGGCTACAGCTATGTTGCTGCAGACACTGACCCAGCTCCTGGGAGCCCCCATACCTGTCCAGACACAAGGATCCTCGGTGGGCACTTTTTCCCAAGCTTTTTTTTTTTTTTTTTTTTTTTTTAAGCAGATGTTTCACAGCCCCCGGGTAATGCTGCTTCTCTCTTCCTCAGGGCTCTCAGAAGTGTCCAGGGCATCCAAACTGAAATGGACTGTGAAGGCTTTGCCACGTATGGCTAAAGGAACCAAGCCCAGGTCCTGTTGCCCTACGAATCTAAACCTATCTTTCTAGGTTTCAGACCCCAGGTGACATGGCCTTGGAGTACAGATCGGCTAAAGGAGGGGGTTAGGGGTCTCCACAGGTGCGCTGAGTGACCCAGAGCTGAAAGAGCCAAAGCAAAACACCAAGTGGCAATTACCACGAAGCCTGACCCACAGAAGTAACACTCACTCACTAACAGGCCCTGTGGGCTTCCACTTTGGAGAACGTCTTCCCTGATAACACTGCATGTGGGACCCTGAACATTCTAGAAAATGGCTGCATTGGCTCTTTCACACTGCACATGTGGATAGCCACGAACGCTTCCTAAGTTACCTCTGAACAGCATAACCTGGAATTAACGAATGGTCCAGTACTTGGACTCTGGACTCGGATCTCCACTTCTTGCGTGGGAAGCATCCCATACAGGCTGACCCAGGCCCCAGGAAGGACGGAAAGGGCGTCCAAGTCTCTTTTTTCACATGTGTGAAGGAGAAGGTATGCTCCCCAACCTCATTACCAGCTTATTTTGGTCATATCATGAATAGGCCAGGCTGGGAACCATACAGGACTTCCAAAGAATTAACGTTTTGTTTTTGTTTTGTTTTGTTTAGGCCACGGTGATCATTTCCAGACACATGTAAACCCAATGGACAAGAGACCCCCATCTCTACACGAAATTTATAGGAGGGAAGCAGGTAATCCCGACCAAGCATAATTCCCACAAGGTTCTCTTAATTCATCCGTAAGATACAGGTTTTTATTTTACCTTTTGGATTCTCTTTCACAATTTTGCATTAGATCTCTTCCTCCCTCTACCATTCTTGGGGGAGGGGGGGCGTAATGAAGAATGTTGGCTATTAAACACACGCTCATCCCCAGAGCTGTCACCTGTCCCCCAACAACTCTCCAATCCGGGTTCTTTTGTTGTTACCAAAATGAGGCAGGAAGGTTGGCGCTGGCCTTTCCAGCTGGGGGGAAGGAGGGGGCCTGGAGGCACGGACCGGTGGGGAGGGGGCGGAGGGAGCACCCAGCAGAACCTGTCAGCTCGGGGTCCATTTTGGAAACCAATCCAAAGACGAAATGGCAGACTGGCCTCTTGGGCTTTAAAATCGCCACCTCCCCGAAGCCAACACAAGCAGGGGGGAACCTCTCCAGACAAGATGCCATTTCAAGGCAAAGACGCTGCTCCGCGGACAACCTGTCCGTGCTCCCTCGGGGGAGGGGAGGAGGGGAGGAGGGGAGGAGGGGAGGAGAGGAGGAGGGGAGGAGGGGGGGAGGGGAGGAGGGGAGGAGGGGAGGAGGGGAGGAGGGGAGGAGGGGAGGAGGGGAGGAGGGGAGGGCTGGGCGTGCGGACCCACCGCGCACATTCCCGGTCTCCCCGCAGCGTCCTCCCCGCCCCCCCCAGCCACCCGCACGGGCGCACCGGCCACCGCGCGCGGTTCCCAGGGCAGGGCCGATCTGCAGGTGGCAGCAGGAGCCGAGGAGGCCCCTCGAGGGCCGGGCCGACGTGTGGGGAGAAGGATGAAGGGACAGAAGAGAGGGCTTCGAGGAGCCGGCTGGCCGCCGTGCCCTCCGCCGCGCGCTGCAGAGGCCCCGGGAGGAGGGAGGAGTACAGAGCAGGGCGCACGGCTGGACAGCCCGGGACACCGCCCGAGGAGGGAGGGCGGCCGGCGCAGCGCCTTACCTGCGGCCACCCCAGCCGGGGCCAAGGGCAGGAGGCAGGCGAGCCAGAGGACGTGGCCGAGGCGCGGCCAGAGGGCCGGGGCCATGGCTGCGCCCGGAGCGGCGGGAGCGCCGAGGGGACGCGGCTGAGTCGGCGGCGGCGGCGGCCGCTCCTCCCGGCGCGCGGCGCGGGCAATGCGGGGAGGTGCGGGCGCGGCGCTCGCTCGTCCTCGCCTCGAGACGCTGTGGCTGCGCGCCGCCGCCGCCGACCCCGGCCCACGTCAGCCGCGCCGCGCCCCCTCCCCGCGTCCCGCCCTCCGCGCCGCTCCCCTCGCCGCTCCCCTCCTTTCCCCTAGAACCCCCGCCTCCGGAGTCCGCGCTCCTGCAGGCTGCGCCGCCTCCCGCGCCCCCTCCCCTCCCCTCTCCCCCCGTACACCTCTTCCCCCCCAGCCCCCCACCCCTCCCCGGAGCCGCGCTCTTCCCGTCTGCGCCTCCTCTCGCACCCCCTCCCTTCCCCTCTCCCCCGGTACACCTCTTCCCCTCCCCTCCCCTCCCCGGAGCCGCGCTCCTCCCGTCTGCGCCCCCTCTCGCACCCCCTCCCCTCCTCTCTCCCGCCGGTACACCTCTTACCCCCCCCCGACCCCCCCGATCCTCCCCTTCCCTCCCCGGAGCCGCGCTCCTCCCGCCTGCGCCGCCTCCCCGCGTCCGCGCCCGCCGGCTCTGACTCAGCGTCCCCAGAAGCGCGCGCCCCGCTGCACAGCCGCGCGCAGGTCCCTTTGCATTCTTCTCCAGGTGCCATTTCCCCTCTTGACGCACACGATTCGGCGATGCGGCTCCTCATTCACGTGGAGCTGTGCGCCTGCCGGCCCCGGGGCAGAGGGCCTGCAAACGCCTCCTGTCCCTCCTGGGATGCACTACATACGCTGAGACTCTTGTCATTCCTCAGCTTACCCTCTCTGTGCCAGCTGTGAAACGGCTCATGCTCACAGCTGGGCCCACAGTGCCGTCGCTGTCTCGGCGGGCCTTGTGAGACTCAGGCGCAATGAGGAGTGGCCAGGCCCTTCCTTGGCCTGCCGCGATAAAGCGGAGCATGTCTTTCTTCCTAGAAGGTGGCTGTTCCTGTCTGGCCTTCAAGACTGGAAGCTGGCAGCCTGGATCCTTGTCCCACCTCTGCCTTTGCTTAACTCTGTACCTGGGCAAGGGATCCCACCTAGAGGGAGGGGAATTGGACGACCCCTCTGGCCTGGTGGGCCCGATGGACCACGACTTGAATCACAGCATGGGAGTGAAGACACCTACAGGTATGGCCTCTGTCTCTGTGACAGGTGTGGCCTCCACTGAAGATAGGCCCAGTGGCCACACTGCCATCTCACGCTAATGGAGGCCAGACAGATTTGAGTGACCCCCTCCCCCCCCCCCAGGAAAGTTAAAAGTGCTAGACAGGGGTCACTGCTCAGTAGCATCAATCACCATCGTGGGGACAATACCAGGCCTATAAAGTAGGAGACTTTGGATTCTCCCTGAGAGTTATGTGACCTTGGGAAAGTCACTTTCCTCTGAGTCCCTCACTTTCCTTTTCTTTAAAATGGAAATTGTCCCGTAGTAAGAATAAAATGAGTTAATACATAGAACAGTGCTTCAGACATTGCACTCTATCAGTACTGGCTGTCATCATTAGAATCGCTTTCAGATCTGGGAGAGTTTTGCTTGTCCATCAGGAATTGAGAAAATTATGGTTGGAAAAAAATAGTATAGTAGTAATAGTAGTTTAAGGTTATAAACCGAGTTTCAAATATTTAACATTATTCAAAGGTTTGGTTCTTAGTGGCTTTTTTTAAAATTTTTTTAAATTTTTTTATTATTTATGATAGTCACAGAGAGAGAAGAGAGAGAGGCAGAGACATAGGCAGAGGGAGAAGCAGGCTCCATGCACCGGGAGCCCGACATGGAATTCGATCCCGGGTCTCCAGGATCGCACCCTGGGCCAAAGGCAGGCGCCAAACCGGCTGCACCACTCAGGGATCCCGTTGGTGGCTTTTAAAACAAACTTAATGCAGGGGCAGCTGGCTGGCTCAGTGGGTGGAGCATGTGACTTATTCTTGGGGTTAAATTGAATCCCCATGTTAGGTGTAGAAATTAATTAGAAATAAAATCTTCAAAAAAAAAGTTTTAGGGCCACCTGGGTGGCTCAGTCAGTTAAGTGTCTGCCTTGGGCTCAAGTCTTGATTTCTGAGTCCAGAAGTCAAGCCCCAAGTTGGGTTCTCTGCTTAATGGGGCGTCTGCTTCTCCCTCTGTGCCTCCTGTTCATGCTCTCTCTCAAATAAATAAAATCTTTTTTTTAAATAAAATCTTTTAAAAAATAAAAATAACCTACTAAATGCAGAAAACGAAGTAACAAAATTTAGCTTTTTTATGTGTAACTTGATTGGATTGAATAATAATTTTACAGTAGTCACAGATAGCCTTATCTATGTTACAGAAGCCACCTGCAAAGGCCACCCTGAAACTGATGATCAGATTATGAGGTTATTGGGGGAAAAATACAGTATTCTGAGTATTTCCCCTGGCGAAATTATTACAGTATTATGAGTTAGTGAATTGGGGGAGGGGAAGTGGGAGGAACAGTTGTCTTTTTACATTGGGCCTTAAGAAAGTTGTCTCTGAGGAGGTACATTTGAGTTCATCAAAGACGACAAGGAGCCAGCTTTGTGCCTCTGAGGAAAACATTTCAGAGGTCTGAGGTGGGCATGAGGCATAGCAAAGCCACTATGGCTAGAACATGAAGAATGAAGTTGGGAGGTACATAAGGCCAGGGAATGAGTATGAGCTGCAAAGTCTCTGGCGGGTTTTAAGCAGAGGAGGGGTGTGATATAATTTCCCCAATAGGGATGGAATTGACAGTGTCTCTGACCTCCAGTTCAGGAGATAGACAAGAAAACAGGTAAAAATCAGGGATCTCTGGATGGCGCAGCGGTTTGGTGCCTGCCTTGGGCCCAGGGCGCGATCCTGGAGACCTGGAATCGAATCCCACGTCGGGCTCCTGGTGTATCTCCTCTTGCTTCTCTCTCTCTCTCTCTGTGTGACTATCATAAATAAATAAAAATTAAAAAAAAATCATAACAGTATGTTGGATTCTTTGCTAGGAGAAGGTAAGGCCAAGGGAAGTGTTGGGATTTTGCCAACAGTAGAGCTAAGCTTAACTATAAGTCTTCAGCCTGTGCAATTAATCTGAAACTTACCAAAGGATTTGTCTACCTCCTGCTTTTTTCTCCACCCCCTTCCCAACAAAGGTTAGTAAAGAACAGCTGTTTGCACACTGATTTTAGCCCTCAGATTATTCCACCTTCCCCAACTTTGGACCTATTTCTCTTGGGGGTGTTGGTGGTAGTAGTAGAGAGGATTTTGCTTGCCAGATCTTTTTCCATGGGGAAAAGATGTTCTGACCCATTTTATTTCTCCCAGCTCAGACATAAGTAAAAAAGACATCCACATAAAATCCCAGCACTTCAACAGATGTTTGTTCTTGAGTGGCAACATTTTTAAACATGCAAGGAGCATGCTTCTGAATAGGGCACCTTTCTTCCAAAATATCTTGCAGGTATTGCAAGCTGCATTTATTATGAGGTGTGAAATGTATCTATCTGGGAAGGGAACACAAAGACTTTGGTAACTTAGCGATGATGGGGGGTGAGGAGTTAAGATATTGTCAGGAAAGGGCAGGAGGTGGAGCAAGGTCTTGGAGGTGGTGGAGATAGGTCATCCCTTTAACCCTCTGTCCATCTAACATGGTAGCCATGGATTACCAGGAGCCAGATGCTCACTATTCAACCATTCTCCTTGATGGAGTCATAGAGGAGGCCCAACACTATTTTTCCCTTCTAAGGCCTCTTGGTCCAGCCCATGCCATCTCACCTGGACATCAGGGCGTTCTGCCCCACTCCCCCTCCTCATCACTGCTCTGTCCTGGCCTGAGACATCTGCCTGCCAGGTAGGAGCTTACAGAAAGAGATCCTCTGCAGTCCAGCCTCTGGGTGATGTGGCTGCAGAACAAATGATCAGGCTGGCCACCTCCGAGCAGAACACCAGGGCTTTCCTTTGCTTTCAGGGTCTCGTCTGTTTCCAGCCTTAGCGTTCCCAAGGCCGCTGCTTGCTTCTTCCCCTTTCAACCTGTTAACCACCCCAGGAAGGGAGGAGGGAGGAAACCCCGCTCGGCCAGCCACACTCAGTTCAGTGACGGACTCTTCCTAGGCCCGACTGCCGCCTGCTAAGGGAGCTGCTTGGGTACCCACCGCCGCGCAGCCGTCCCCGCTCTGCCTCACATCCTGCCCAGGCCCGGCTCCCACCGGAAGATTCCCGGCACCTGCAGGCCCCTCCAACCTTGCTGGCGGCCCCGCCCCCGCAGGCGGAGGTTTAAAGGGCCGGGCGGCTCCAGCCGGGTGCAGTGCCCCTCCCTGCTCCCGCCGCCCGCCCAGGCCGCACCCACTTGGGGGCGGTGCGCCCGGGCCTATTTCTCCCGCGGCGGGCGCGGCTGCTTTAAGCGGGGGCGGGACTGCACCGCGGCGGCGGCGGCGGCGGCGGCGGCGGGGGCTTCGGCTTTGCTGGGGGTCGCGGGCTGGTTCTGCAGGGGGCCGGCCGTCGAGATCAGGGTAAGCGCGGGCCGGCGCGGGCGAGCGCGGGAGGGCGGCGGAACGACCCCGGGAGGAGCGCGCGGCGGCCCGAGCCGGGGCGGGGCGGGGGGGAGGGCGGCGTGGGGAGGCCTCTGCGGCGCAGCGGCTCCGCGCAGCGACAGAGATAGGCTCGGTGCACCCGGTCCCCCCGGCCCTCCCCTCCTGTCCGCCGCCGGTGTCCAGCCCGGCCGGCCGGGGTCGGCGGCCGCCCTGTAGCCTCCTGCTGCTTGGCCGCGCTGGGGAGCTCGGGAGGCGGAGGGCCGGCGGCGCGAGAATTGGCCCTCGGCGCTCGCCGTAGCACGGCCTGGAGGGCGGACGCTGGGTGTCCGGAGACGGCGACAAAAGGAGGGAAGCGCAGAGCCGTTTGAGACCGGGGAGGGAGAGCGTGGGGTTGGGGCCTCGTTTCCCCAGAGGCGCCCCGGGCCAGCCAGGCACCTCCCGGCCTCCACGCAGGCCCCTGGCTCGCCGAGCCCGGCGCGGAGAACGAAGGTAGCGGCAGCGACAGCGCCCCCTCTGGCCCGGCGGCGCCGCCTCAGGCTCTCGGCGCGGCGCGGCGCTGCGGGGCGCTGCGGGGCGGGGCGGCGGGGCCGTTTGTCCGGGCGCGGGCGCTGCGCCGGCTCCGGCCTTCCCACCTGGGCCGGGACGCGGTGGCCCCTGGAGGCCAGGCCCGGGCCCTCGGCCCCCGGCGTCTTGGAGCCGCTCTCCCACTGACCGGCGTGATGGGCGGTGTTCCCTCCTCAGCGCCCCCCACCCCAGGCCCGGCGGGACGCTGGGCTGGGCCTCCGGGGGCCCCGCGGAGTGGAAGAGTGGATCACTTCGGTTGGGGGGGCGGGTCCAGGCCTTGAAGGAGTTTGGGCACGACCGCGAGGTTCGTAGGCACACGGGGAGGCCCCGACCCTGACTCTTGGGTCCCAGGGGTTGAGGGCCGGGGTGGGGGTGGGGGGCATTCTGTGTTTGGAGGGGGGCGTGTGACCTGAAGGAGGAAGCAGCCGTCGGGTCGTCCGGCGGGCCTGATGGAACCCCTCTTGGGTCTCAGGGCGAGAGGAGTGCGATAGAGCAGCAATCCGGCGTCTCCTCCGTGTTGGAGAAGTGCTTTTGGTGTCTCAGAGAGAGTGGCCCGTGGAGGCTCTGTGGAGTCGGGGTGTCCCCATCACCACTTGGGGCCGAAGAGTGCGCTGCTGGGGAGGGCTTCCGGTACGGAGGGCTTTTGAAAGCCCTGCAGGAGGAAAAGATGAAGTCCTGAAGATGCCTCTTGACGCAGAGTGGAATTAAACGGTTATATACACAAGGAAGATAGGTAAAAGCAAATTCAGTGGGTTCCCAAGATACTTCTGTGAGTGGTCCTAAAACAAACCGGGTCTCCCTCTATATATAATGTGTCAGTCAGCCTGGAGAGGTAGTTCTTGAAGTGTGATGGCCAACAACTTGGAACATTCATTCAGAGAAGCATTTTCTAAGTTCCTGCTTTTGTGCAAGCAAAACTTAACTGCTTCCTGGGCCCCTCCCTGAACCACCGTCTCTGGGTTGTGGTTGGAGGTCCCACCTTGGGCACCTGATGATCCTTGTGCACACTGAAGCCTGAGAACCAGTCACCCAGGGTAGCGGTTGTCCAATCCAGTCAGCTGCCTGTTTGCTGCTGCTGCTGCTGTTGTTTTTAAATATTTTTAATTTTAATCTCTACACCCAGTGTGGGGCTCAAACTTAGAACCCCAGAGCCTGCAAGAGTTGCATGGTCTACAGGCAGAGCCTGCCAGGCGCCCCTCAGCTACCTGTTTTTAATACAGCCTGTGAACGAAGAATGGTTTTTAAGTTTTTAAGTGGTGGAGAAAACGTCAAAAGAAGAGTAATGTTTCGTGATGTTTGAGAATTATGTGAAATTCAAATGTAAGTGTCCATAAATTAAAATTTTATAGGTCACAGCCATGCTCTTTCATGTATGTGTGTCCATGCTATTTTCTGGCTGCAACAGAGCTAAGTAGTTGTGGTAGAGACCACAAAGGCCGAAATATTTATTGTGTCTGGTTTACAGAGTTTGCCCATCCCACAGTCTAGGGAAAGAAGGATATACAGTAAGGGGAGGGGGGCGCCTTTGATTATAAAAATCATGTTTAGAAATTAATAGGTAAAATGGATGTAAGTTTACTTTCAAAAAAGCAGAGGGAATAGTATTGTGGGCATTTAAAAAGTATTTTGCTTAATATAGTCATTTAGGTAAGATTTTCATAGAGACTGTGAGCTGTGCCTTCAGTAAGTTGGCTAACCTTACGCTCCTTTTCATAGGCTGGGTGAACTCATGGACCTGATGCTTTTCTCTTGAGAAAGAAACCACTCAAAAGAAAAATGGCATTTGTTGCAACACAGGGGGCCACAGTGGTTGACCAAACCACGCTGATGAAAAAATACCTTCAGTTTGTGGCAGCTCTCACTGATGTAAATACACGTGAGTTGATCTTTTTTGTCATTAAAAAATGTGTTATCGTGGTTCATCTATCTCAGTTCAGATGATGTGCACGTTGAGAATAAAGAGTAATGTTGGCTTTTATCCTAATTTTCCTATTCTCTGCCTTGTGGAGAAGCAAAGTGATGAGCATTATTGGCTAGAGCCCCAAAGAGGCACATGTGTGTATGTGTGTGTATGTATGTGTGTCTGTATCCTTGTCTGTGCATGCACATGTATGTCTGGGAGTACGAATGTGTCTGACTGATCATAGGGAACTAGTCTATGTGCCTTCTGTTGGACGATGACAGTCAAACTGATAAGATCTGATTGCTTCTCTTAAACATTAAATAATTTTATGAAGATCCTTGACATAATTTAAATTACCTGATAACTTGTTTTGTCATTTACAGCTGATGAAACAAAGTTAAAAATGATGCAAGAAGTTAGTGAAAATTTTGAGGTATGAACTTACTATATTTTTTTTTGTTGTGAGGTAAATATTCACATGTGCTTCCCAATTGCTTCTCTGTTAATCTTAGTAGTGAATCAAAAACCATTCTCTCTGTTAATGTGATTTATTGTATTTCACAACTGATATGAGATGTGTGCACGGTATTGTCCAACTATTTTTTTTTTAAGATTTTATTTATTTATTATGAGAGACACAGAGAGCGGCAGAGACACAGGCAGAGGGAGAAGCAGGCTCCATGCAGGGAGCCTGATGCAGGGCCCCAATCCTGGGACTCCAGGATCACAGACGCTTAACCACTGAGCCACCCAGGTGCCCCTGTCCTTACACTAGTGACCGTGAACCTCAAGTATCATTGAGGGATGTTGCTTTGGTTTTGGTGGTTAAACCTTTTTCAGTTTTGAGGCATATACTTTCAGGATGCAGCCAGACTGAAGTTGTGGATTCATTACTTTCACATAATAAATGTGTACCACTGGGTACAGAGAGCAGGACATCACTGTGGCTCTGTTACTTAGCAATTGCATGATCTTGAGCATTTTCTCTCTTCTGAGCCTCACGTTCCACAATTTCCTGGTATCCCATGGGTCCCTGGGCTCTGTTCACTTTTCTTTGGTCTTCTCTTTGTTCTTTAGATTGGATGATTTCTGTTCTCTGCCTTCAGGTTCATTGACTGTTTCTCTGTCCTCTCCAGTTGGCCAGGAGGTTTTAAAGTTTCAGTTTATTTTTTATAAAATTTTTTTTATTTTAGTTTTTGTACTTTCAGTTTTGGCATTTCTGTTTGGTTCTTCTTTCGATTTCACTACTTCACAGAGATTATCATCACATACCAACATCATTTTGTTGTTGTTATCCTTAGACCATTTTATAACGACTGCATTAAAGTCTTTGCTAAATGCAACATTTGGGCTAGATGAGGGTTAATTACTGACTCTTGGTCACATGATCCTGCTTCTTGCATTGTCTAGTAGTTTTTGACAGTATGCCGAATACTGTATATGAGGCCGGGGACTCTAGATTGCTACCTCCCTCTGAAGAGTCCTGATATTTTGATTGTGGTAGGCAGTTAACTGGTTGATCTCGAACATACATGGGCTTGGTTTTATGCTGGGGCACAGAGGATCATGGGAAGGCTAAGGTATTCCTTGGGTCTCTAACCTGGCGGGATTCACCCTTCAAACCCTGGCTTCCCACGGGTATCATCAGAGGTTGATTTTAGGCTTGGCTTGTTTTAGAGGCCTAGAATAGGCCTTACTCGAGGGCATGGTCCTTTCTCAGCTGGATGTCTGGGGTGTTAAAGAGGTGTTATGAAAGTGCACTGTGCTTAGGCTGGAACCCCAGCATCCTCCAACGTTGTTAAATCTCTGATACCTCTTCGTTTCTCAGTCCCAAAGCTGTCCCTGTCCGGTAAGCTCCAGGTGGTCTTTCCCCCTCTAATATGTGCAGTCCAGCCCTCTGTCAAGGTCTCAGAGACTCAGAGAAGACCATGCCCTGTAGTTCCTGTTTCTCTGGGGCTCTGCTTTGCAGATTCCGGCCACTTGAACTGTTTAGAACTCTGGTGTTTGCTGCTCAGCTCAGCAGGTCCATCCTGCTGACCTTGGGTGTCAGCCTGCCACGCACCAGTCAGGACATCTGTACCCAGGCAGAGAGCCACGGTGATCATATAATGTCCCCTGCTCCCGGAGATTGTGGTCTTGCACTGCCTCTTCTCCAGTACCTGAAAACCATTCTCTGGTTTCTTGTCCAACTTTATGGTTAGTTTTGTGCTATTAGTTTCATGGGCAGGAGAGAAGATTTTATTTCTTATCTTTAATGTGAGGATAATAAAATATTTTTAAGAGAGTTAATGTGATTAAGAAAAACAGATAAAATGTTTTCAGCTTCAGGCATGGCCATTTGGACTACAAAGGATCAAATAAATGCTGGTGCGGAATGAATCAGTGCCCTTCTCTGGAGCACTGGGTAGTATTTCCGTTTGGTGGTTTTATTTTAAGTAGATGTTTTTTAGGACTTGTTGCGTTGAACTGAGCTGGGAAAATAAATCCTGAGATATTTAGAGATTGAGCTAAAGAGCTTTCTCTTTTGCCCAAGCTGCTAACGCAAGCTGTTAAAAAAAAAAAAAAAAAAAAAGGTAAGGAAAACCCAAAAAATGAAAAAAAGGAGGTGGGAGGTAGAACATGATTGGCTTGTGTTCTGCGTTTTTGGAAGAACTGATAAGTGAGAACCAGAGCCCCAGCGTTTGAAAGGATGCAGTCCGTCCTGGAGGAGCTGGCAAACCTTGAGAAACAAGCACGTATGTCAGGCGTCTGAGTGCGGGCCTGGGACCGAGTGTGGGCCTGGATCAAGTGTCCGACCTTTTCTCTCCTGTTTCCTGTCTGCCAGTTAGCAAGTTAATTTCTGACTTTGGTCACAGTCACATTGATCAGACTCCCAGAACTAAAGTCAGTGGAGCAATGTACTTGGGGCTTTTGAAAATCATGACTTTGGAAATCCGTAGGATATAAACATTTGCCTTAAATGAAATTCAGATGACTAAGGCCTTCAAAGAATCAAGTACTAGAATGACCATCAGTAGGTAATTCTAAGTTAGCACCACTACCACCCCAGAAAAATACCAGAATGAGGGGACTGAAATTAAAAAAAATAAATAAATAAAATAAAAGCCAGTGCTTACAGGAGTCTTAGAAACACATTTCACTAAGCACTTAGGAATAAAATTGTGGGCCAAGTAAATGTCCTGTGGGCCATCTTTCAAGATAGGAGCTAAAGAAACCTCCAAGTTAGAACTCCTGTGACAAATTCATGTGGATCAAAAAGCTGGGAGCTGAGTTGAAATCCTGGCAGAATAACCAGGCAGCTTGTGAATGAATCTTTTTTATCAGAGGAATCTGAAACTCCTGTTTTGAAAATTTGGAAGCCGCAATCAAATGGGCCTCTGTGCAGATGAGCTTAACTTCTTGGTAACTTTGATAATGATACAATGGGAATTTTCTTCCTTGAGTTTTTGAATATGGATATTTTGTAAAAAGTCTTAAGCTTTGGGGACGAAAGTTGACATACACACACACACACACAGGCTCCTGTTCCCAGTGAATTCATACACCCTACTTGGGGAGAGGCTGGGGGCTGCCGGAGGACTTCTCCCATGGTGTTCTGTGCGAATGGAGCCCTGGGTGGGTCCTGGGAGCCTGGTGCTCAGGCACACGTTCCAGGAATCATACTATTTTCTTTCCTGGCTCCTGTGGCAACCCTTTTCTGGTTTTCACCTGTTTCTCTCTCTTCCTTCATAGACTCCTCTTCCAGGATTACCTTATAATGGTAGACAACCCCACATCTTTATCTGTACCCCCAGTGAGCGTCTGGACTTTCAGACGCTTGTATTTAATTAACTGCCCATATGTGTCCTCTCAAGGACTTGTCAGGCTAGCGATAGTAACAGTTGAACCCCTTGCTCTTATGCTCCCACCTTCTGCCATGCTCAACTAGTTTTAGTGCCTTCACATCCATACTTTTTTTTTTTTTTTTACATCCATACTTTCTTATAATTTTCTGCCTTTGCAATGGCTTTCCTTAGAACCTTCTTCATTTCCACTTTTTTCATGAGGTTAACTCCTGCTGGACTTCTAGGTCGTAGTGTAAACTTCGCTGCTTGAGGAAGGGGTTCTGTGTCCTTGGTTCCATCCAGTACATTGTGGTCTCTTAGTTGCCAGTGCTTCTTCTATTATAATTCTGTACTGTTCTTTTTATCTGTATTCCCAGCATATGACTGCCTCCCGCATCTCTGAGGGCATAAATAGTATCTACTTTCTTCCTTTTTATGTTTTTTTTTTAAAAGATTTATTTATATGTTTTTAGAGAAAGTGCACGTGTGCAAACATTGGGGGGGTCGGGGAGCAGAGGAAGAGTGAGATTCCCAGGCAACTCCCCATTGAGCACAGAGCCCAATGGATGGCTCCATCTCATGACCCGGAGATCATGACCCATGCGAAAACCAAGAATTGGACGCTCAACCAACTGAGCCACCTGCACATCCCTCCACTTTCTTCATTTTATCTCCATCGAGCACATGATAGAGCCTCACTGAATGAGCAAGTGAGGCCTTAATGGGGAAAGGACCAGGCTGTTAGAGACACTTAATTTGGAAACACTTCTCAAGCTTTTGAAACAATATTCAGCAAGCTTTATAACCTCTCTGAGCCTCTTTATCAATGAAATGGAGATAATACTTACCTTAGGTTTGTGAGGACTGAGTGAAAAAGAGTAAAAATACACAGGACGGCAGTTAGCACACAGCTGATCTGGTAATATTGCCAGACGACAATGAGCATTTACCTTAGAGCATTTGCTGTGTCTTAAATTAACTCATGTAATCTTCATGTGATTACCTAAGACAGTAAATAATATGATACTCAACAGAGGGGACACTGAGGCACAGAGGCTAGGTAACTGCCAGAGGTTCCCACTTTCTAAATGGGATCCAGAAACTGCTCTAGGAGCCATTTTATGTCACTGTCTCCAGACTATGGGGTCATTTCCAATTCTCCTTTTAAAGTCAGTGCTGGGAGAAATAATGGATTAGGTTAGATTATAATCTGATGAATATAGATTTGACAACTCAGCTTTTCAGATTAGAAAAAGGTACCAGTTTGTTTAGGCTCTTCTTCATTTTCCACTTGAAGAGACTATGATCTAGAAGCTAAATGTCTTTTCAGAGATCTCACGCTTAAGATGTGGTAGAGCCAGCCTCTAAAAGAGGCTCCAGATTCCACATTTTCCACAGCATTAGTATTTCTACTTTTAACATTTAACAGTTTTAACATTCATTTTGCATCTTAAATTGGATTTCAGGAGCAATGATCATTTTAATTAAAACTGTGTTGTAACTGAAATGTCTAAAAGTATTAAAAATTGTTGGCTTCACTACAATGTTTTGTATTTTCTTGAGGTTATAATATATGAATTTGAAATGAAAATGTGTACACAAACTTAATGGCGTTTTCTTTTATTTTTGCACAATTAGAATGTAACCTCATCTCCACAATATTCTACATTCCTGGAACATATCATCCCTCGATTTCTCACATTTCTTCAAGATGGAGAAGTTCAGTTTCTCCAGGAGAAACCAGCCCAGGTAATCCATTGAGGAACATCAGTGGTGATGGAGGTGGGGGGAGGGGGGAATGTCATGCTGTAAGATTGTAAACTTTTTATGAATTTAAACAACTGAGAAAAGGTGGGGCTCCACTTCAAAATAAGAGTGTTTTTGTCACATAAGGATGACCTTGTCCCTAACCATGCCTCCTCAGTTAAATTTGGTTTTAAGTCGTTCACATTTGCCAACTGGTGACGTGGGTACACTGTTCATTACAGACGAGTTCAAATATCCACAAAAAAGAAGGAATAATCCTTTAATGACCCTCTCCATAGCTACTCCCTGACTCTGCTCTTCTAATTTGAGTTCTCATAACTTCTGACCAGTTTTATCTATACCTCCACCCACTCTGTACACTCCCCTCCTTACCATGATCATTTTAAGAGTCTCCTATAAATGTTTCAGTGTCTCTTAAAAGTAACTCTTTCACTAGCATTATGGTAATTTTTAAAGTTACTGCCAAACAAAGTATTTTTATGTTGTATCAGTTGAAAGTCTAGATGCTTGACCTACCTTTCAGTTGTGGGCTCCATGGACCAAATCCTGAAAACTTGGTCAGCTTGTGATGTAATCATTCCTTGGGCCCAAGAGAATCAGGAGAGAGGATTGTAGGAACCAAACCATGATGGAGGGAGATCCCAAACCAGGTTCATTTTGTGTTGTGCTCTTTCATGCGAAATCCATCCCGACATTCACACACTGGTACCCTTCTGCTGGAAATAATGGTTTCATTGTGAAAGAGGGAAAGTTTGGCTTGGTAGGTTTGGTGCACAACTGTAGGGGTCTTGAAAGTAATGGTTTGTGGTACGTACTTAGGATAACATTTAAGTAATTCACAGGACCGTTTCTGAAATGGGGTCCATCTTGTCATTTGATGGTTCCCCGTGCTGGGTGCAGATAACTGTGTAACTTACGGAGTGTGAAAGAATTACTTTGGGATTCTTGAAGGATTTGATTTTTACATTTTTAATTTTTCCTCACCAGCAACTGCGGAAACTAGTACTTGAAATAATTCACAGAATACCAACCAACGAGCATCTTCGTCCTCATACAAAAAATGTTCTGTCTGTGATGTTTCGCTTCTTAGAGGTAATCTTTGAGAATTCTTGTTATTTAACCATTTCTAGGTTGTCAGTGGTTTTCTTATTGTAGAATCTAGTACTGCACAACTGCTTCCCTTTCACTAAAGCTCTGATTCACATGAGTAAAAATTGTCTTAATGTCCATTTTCCACCATTTCGCCCACCAAATTACTAATAAATATTATTATTGAAGATTCTTCTTTTTTTTTTTTTTTTTTGAGTCAGCAGGGAATTGACTAGACACAGTGGAAATCTTTAGAAAGGGTTGGGTCAAAAAAAGAAAGAAAGGGTTGGGTCGACAGACTCGAGTGCAGGGCTCTTTGGCTTTGTGCTACTTCAAGCACAGTAAATACTCAAAAGAGTTTCTCAAATTCTTCAGGTGAATTTATTTGGTACCTGTTATATTTGCCTCTAAAATTGTTTTCTTACTGTTCTTAGCCTTGATATGTGTAGAATTCTGTTGTTTCTGGGCCCCTTGAAAAGATGAGCTTTATAGGGGATAGAGTTGGATTCAGATCCTAGCTCTGCCATGTGTTAGGTGTATCATGTTAGCCATGTGGCTTACTTTCTTTTAGCTTTAGCTCCCCTAGGTAAGATGTGGCTCACACCCCATTCAGAGAGTGTAAAGTGTTTATCAGATGGTCCAATGAAAACATAGTGGGTTTTTTAATTTTTTTATTTTTTTTTTATTTGAGAGAGAAAGCATGAGCAAGAATTGGGAGAAGGAGAAGCAGACTCTCCACTGAGCAGAGAGCCCAACATGGGGCTTGACCCCAGGATCATGACCAAGCTGAAGGCAGATGTTTAAGTATCATTTGGACCATTAAGACCTTTGTTCATGGTGTGACTTGTCTTAAGTGCCAGTTACTCATCTGTCAGAGTGTTATTCTCCAGAGCTTACTGGGCGGCATACCCTTTAGATGGTCCACCAAAGACCTCAAAAGCTTCTTATCTGAGACAACTATTCTGTGTTCTCTGTTCAATAAGTCAAATCTGAGTTAGCTGATGTAGGGTGTGTATACAGAAAAATGCTTAGCGAATGGTCAGTAATCTTTAGATTAAAATAACCTCAGAAGTATAACTTAAAAAACATTTTTTTTTTTAGACGGAAAATGAAGAGAATGTTCTTATTTGTCTAAGAATAATCATTGAGCTACACAAACAGTTCAGGCCGCCTATCACACAAGAAGTAAGTGCTTATCCTGATTATGTTTATAAAAGTGTGTCAGTAGGTTTTTTTTTCACCATGTGATTTATTTATTCTCTTAGAATTGACAGGACACATGCTACTTTCAAGAAAAGGATAGCCTAAGTTTGGGGGAAATTCTTTATGGGTTTCATAGTGACTTTTTTCTTGTCAATGTTTACATAAATATTTGGGTGAATTTGTACATTCATTGAAATTTAGTAAACTACCAAACTGGCAGAGCTTTGTGGGTAATTCTGGTATTTACAGGCCTGGTGTGCTAGAAGGCTCCAGTCATTTTATGCTCTGCAGGGGTTTAAGATGTGGGTTCTGAAGTCTGGTGGGATCATCTAAAGGGCATACCAGTTCTGAAGTCAGAACTGGATTGGAATCTCAGCTCTGTAGTTAGTAGGTATCGACATTGGTAAGGTTTTAGCCTTTTGGAGCCTTTTTCATAAAATGATACAGGACATATCCTCAAAAGGTATCTTGAGGAATTAAATTTTTTTTTAAACACATATAATCTGTATATTCTGGCAAACATACCCCCTCCCTGAGATGCCTTCTTTTTTATACTGACTCTTTATTGGTTTAAATTATATGTGGAAGAGTTCATAGAGGGCAGTAATAGCTTTTGTATAACAAGAGTGGAAAGTTCGTCAAAACTCAGGTCTTCATTAAGGAAGTCATATAGGAATAAAATATAAATGTAATGAGTGTGGGAAAACCTTTGATTCTAGGTCCTATTTTATGTGACACCAGAGAACTTAGAACCAGTTAAGTATGTAGGGATGCAGTAAAAAGGGAAACATGAAGATTTCCCATTTGGAGTCAGGATCCTTTAGTTGATTTTGAGCGTATCAGGAATAAACCCCATGCTTTTCTGACTGCACTTTGATTTTCCCTCTGGAAATGCCACTCAGGAGTTTTTGGTTGAAGTTTTAAAGATGGATGAGAAGGCCTTACCACCCTGAGATTTTTGAATAATTAAATATAGAGTGATTGGTACCCACATAGTAAGCACTGAATATGCTGTGTTAGCTGTAATTACAGTTTTCTTCTGTTGTGAACCTTACTAAGTGCCTATTGTCGATTATTTTGAAATTAAAAGAATAAAGATGAAGTAGAATTCCCATTACCTGAAGAAAACTGTTTAATGTCTTGATTTTTGTTCCTTTTCCTATCTTAGGTATATTTGCTACATAAATTTGATAATACTGCATTTGACATTTTATGTCTTGTTTCCCTTCACATTGTATAAGAGTATTTTCCAATCATAAAAAGTTCCTTATAAAGGAAGTTTTTCATGGGTGCCTAATAGTCTTTCTTATGATGCCCTTGTGTTTGGATATTTAAGGTATTTCAAAATTTTTATTTTAGGACTTTGCTGAGTGTCTTGTTGACAGTTCAGATTATTTCATGGACTGGGTTTGTAATAGTAGGATTATCAAGTCAGAAGTGTTAATGCTTTAATGCTTCTGAAATTGTTAAGGCGATTTCCAGAAAGGTTTGAGCACTTGACACTTCCCCTGGTAGTATGGGAGAGTCTCTCTCCTGTTGGACTCTATCTTGCAGGGTGTAGCAGTACTTTTTGAAAGGCAAGAAGTGGCATTTATTTTAATTTTCATTCCTTTGCCCTTCCTGAATTAGAAACTTATTTCCTTTGTGTTTCTTTTTTGGCTTGTCTGTATTTTGAGTCTGACATTTTTCCTGCCAGTTTTATGAGTTCTAACATGTTAATACTATTAATGTTTTTGCTACCCACTATGAGCGTTTTCTGTTGATAAATATCTTCCTTACACTCTCTTTTTAAAATTTTATTTTTAGATACATCATTTTTTGGATTTTGTGAAACAGATTTACAAGGAGCTTCCAAAAGTAGTGGTATGTTTTTAATATTGACTTTCTTACTTATATTCATTTATTTCCTCATTCCAAAGGGAATTTGGAATATTTGGGTTGAAAGAGTAACCGAGGGGAATGCTGATTTTAGAATGAGGAGTAGTTAGTGGTGGTCAAAATGTAGGTTAATACATCAGCATTTAAAAGAATTCTCTTGCTTTCACTGTTTAAATACATTATTTTTGACATAAAAGCAATAAAATATTTTTATTGTAGAAATTTGCGACAAAACCAAGGCAAATTTGTAAGCAATCATTGATGTTGAAGTTTTGTTTTTTCGCATTTTTCATGTTTTTTAAAGATGGTTGTATTCCTGTTGTGAAGCCTTTTTCGGGAAGTGGTGTACACTTTCAGCCTCCTTTTCAGTATCCTTAAAATTCTTTCCAATGTTCAAAGAAGTCTTTCTAACTGGCGTCAGAAGTGTGGGGACGGGCATGGTGTGCCTGAGGGTGTGCTCCTCCCCACCTTACTCTGGCTTGCAACAACCAGTTTGGAACATCCTCCGGAACATTTCTGTTGGGGGTCCTAGTTCTTAGTGGCCCCATAACTTCCTGTCCTATGCATGTACCTGGACTGTCTCCGTGGTGCTGCTTTTTCAGATTTTCAGCTCCTGTCATAAGTAATGGTAAAAATCATTGTGCGTAAATCTCTTCGTAAGTCAAGAGTTTTCTAAAGATTTTCTTTTTAATTTAAAAACAATTTTTAAAAAATTAACGAAGTAAAATGGACTCCTTTGGTATTTTAAGGATTTTTTTAAATTATTTATTTATTTATTTATTTATGACAGTCACACACACACACAGAGAGAGAGAGAGGCAGAGACACAGGCAGAGGGAGAAGCAGGCTCCATGCACCGGGAGCCTGACGTGGGACTCGATCCCGGGTCTCCAGGATCGCGCCCTGGGCCAAAGGCAGGCGCCAAACCACTGCGCCACTCAGGGATCCCCTTAAGGATTTTTTTTAAAGACTTTATTTATTTATTCATGAAAGACACACAGAGGCAGAGACATAGGTAGAGGGAGAAGCAGGCTCCCCTGTGCGGAGCCTGATGCGAGACTCAATCCCAGGACCCTGATATCATGCCCTGAGCCAAAGGCAGACATTCAATCACTGAGCCACCCAGGTGCCCCTGTTTTAAGGATTTTAACTTAAGAATGTGTAAAACTTAATTGAGTTCTGGGTTGCCAAGTCCTGTCAGCCTGTCATTTCAGCCAGAAAAGCTGCTGTTTGTCAGAAGCTGTTTTATTTAACATAAAGTCCAAATTACATTTAGAACTGAGGATGGCAATGAGGCCCTGGCTTTTAAAAATGTCTGTGCTTTGTTGTGGTTCCTGTCTTTGTTCTCTGAAGGAGACTTTGGAAAGTGGACTCAGTGGGGCCTAGCTTCTGGGTTCCTACCACTAGAGGCATGGGCTACATGAGGTAGTAATGTAGCATGTCGTGCATTACGTCTATCACCAGCTGGGAACAAAGGTAGAAAATACTTTGGGCAAGTTTTCGTTTTCCATTGTTGGGGTAGAGAATATTGTCACTGCCGTGTTACCTTCACCCATAGAGGACTCAAAGTTATGGCATCTGTGTGACAGAGACGGGTATAACGTTGGATTTCTTCCAGCACAGGTTGGGTGTGTTTCATTGAGAAATATTGTGTCTGACATGAGGAAGAATGACTTCCACTCTTTCTATGCAGAACCGCTACTTTGAGAACCCTCAGGTGATCCCTGAGAACACAGTCCCTCCCCCGGAAATGGTTGGTATGATCACAACAATTGCTGTGAAAGTCAATCCAGAGCGTGAGGACAGTGAGACGAGAACAGTAAGTTTTTTTCAGTTGTTTTGCTTTGTTTTTATTCCTGTCTTCTGTACTGGGTAGAGGAAAATAATGAGATACGGACTTTTTATGTATATTTTTTAGTATATTGTGGGTTTTTTTTCTCTAAACAGTTGGGGCATTTAAGATAACATAAATGTGTGTGCCTGAGAAAGCTTCACTGATTCTTAATGCAACCCTGAAGTGCTGAACGGAAACTAGTGGAAATCCAAAATCACCTATTGGAAAGACAGCTGCCCAGCCGAGGGGATCGCTGCTCCATCCTTAGCCCTGACATTAACAAAGTCCCTTTAAAGCTACATATATTTAAGAAAAAAAAGTTGATTTTAAAAAGTGAAAAAAAATAAAGCTACATATATAAATTTCTACCTCGGTACCTGAGAGTGTGGGCTCTGGGGACAGAAGCTTGGGGACCATGTTCCAGCACCACCATTGGGCTTTTTGACTGTTGCAAAGCATATAACATTTGTTCTAGCTTAATTTTCTCTCTCATTATCTGAGAGCCCTGTCATGTGGAATTTTGTGAAGGTCATACTGGTGTTGTCTGCAAGTAATACATTGTATTGGATGTATATGGTACACAGGTAACCTGTACTGAGCAATTACGAGGCCTGTTTTCAGGATTGAGTTAAGAATATCATCTATATTTGTTTTATAATTTTGCAGAATGTTTTCATTTGTGCTAGGGTAAACAAGAAACTGCATTTTGAAGCTTTCATTCCTTTTCTCTTCTGGAACTAGAAACTCATTTTCAGTTTCAGTCATTCTTTTCTTTTTTGTCTGCCCCTGCCCATTGTCCTGACATTTTCTGAGTCTGACATTTTGCTTACCTGCGCTGGGAGTTCTTATGTCAACATTAAAACTATTAAATTAAAAAAAATAAAAAAATAAAAAAAATAAAACTATTAAATTTTTAAAAATATCATAAACATTCTGTGTTTAGAAGTATATTTGAAACTAGGTAAATTTGTACTTTCTGATGTTGTTCTTTTGAATCAATTAATAGATATTAATTTAAAATTTCTTCAAGTGGGGATCCCTGGCTTGGCACCTGCCTTTGGCCCGGAGGGTGACCCTGGAGTCCCGGGATCGAGTCCCATGTCGGGCTCCCTGCATGGAGCCTGCTTCTCCCTCTGCCTGTGTCTCTGCCTCTCTCTCTCTCTGTGTCTCTCATGAATAAATAAATAAAATCTAAATAAATAAATAAAAATAAAATTTCTTCAAGTGATTTGAATGTCTAAGTTTTGACAAATTTTTCTGATGTTTTTACAACATCAGAAAATAGACAAACCAAAGGAAATAGACAAACCTTTATATTAAATGATAGTTCTTTGTGCTTTGTTTTCAAAATAGTTTGGCTCTTTCACCACAGGTATTTACAAAGATGTGGCAATTCTTTCCATTTTGCTGGGGTGAGGCTAGTAGCAGGCTCTTTTAAGTGCCATAGTGATAACCGTGGTCCTGCTTGCTTCTCTCTTACAGCATTCCATCATTCCAAGAGGATCTCTTTCTCTAAAAGTGTTGGCAGAATTGCCCATTATTGTTGTTCTAATGTATCAGGTATGCACATTGCTTATTAGTTTCTTGGGTTTGGGGATTCTTATTTTATGACAAAGTTCATATCTAATTTTCTGTGGCAAATGGAAGATGCGTGTGATGTACACATGCTGACTAATGTAATGAATCTTAGGGGTTTTTTGGTATGCCAAATTATTTTGCTGTAGCCTAGTGTAAGAGCATGAAAATCTGCTGTGTTTGCTTTTTTAGCTCTACAAACTGAACATCCACAATGTTGTGGCTGAGTTTGTGCCCTTGATCATGAATACCATTGCAATTCAGGTGTCTGCACAAGCCAGGTGAGATTTCTGTGGACAGCAACATGGCTGACTGCCACGGTTCTTTAATTCCAAATAAAAATATACTTGCTGTCATCTTTTGTAAGACATGGAAATTCTGGGTGATAACATTTTGGTCAGATGATACGCATTTTTGACTTTTTGAGCTTACATTTGAATAATGATGTGAATAGTTTTAGTTTCTTATTTTGAAAAGATGAGCTAATATTTTGGGTTTTTGTGTCTTGTGAATTTAGAACTATCATTAGGTGTTACTGTGCTCACTCCCAGCTGTGGGATAGACAAGCCTTGCCACCTTCAAGCCCAGTTCTTGCTGTGCCTTTCAGCATGACTGCTAAAATGTTCTCTACCCCTTGTTCCCCCTCACCAATCATTCAACGTGTGAACTGTACATATTTATCTTTGGAAGCCCCAGTGAGGCTTCTTCTCAAACTTACAAGCATCCTCTTGAGGCCTTTGTCACTCACTCTCTTGACTGCTGCCCATCTGGCTTTGGGTCATTGGAGGGGGGATCTGAGGGTGAATCAGCCGTAACAATCCCTGGTGGCCCTAACTGGGGTCTTTCATGGAGCAGACAGTCCCTGATAGAGTCTGCTGGCCGAGTGGGTCAGCCTGGCATTGGCTCTGGGATGCACATTGCAGCTGCTCTGGAATGGTTTCGAGAGCCGCTTGCTTTATGCCTTTAAACCCTTTGCATTATTTGGAACTGCACACAAATGTAGAATGTTTACAGTTGGTGCTGTGTTATGATCTGTGTAGAAATCATGCTTTTAGGACTTAGTCATTATTATAGGCTTTGATTAAATCTAACACCACCTAAAGAGTTAAGAGCTAATACTGTAAATTCTATTCACTTCTCATTTAGGCAACACAAGCTTTACAACAAGGAGTTGTATGCTGACTTTATTGCTGCTCAGATTAAAACATTGTCATTTTTAGCTTATATTATCCGAATTTATCAGGTAAGTTCATTAACTTTTAAGTCAAGTTTACTGAGATATAATTTACATGCAATAAAATTCACCTTTTGCAGATACACAGTTCTGCAAATTGACAGATGCATACAGTTAGTAAACCCCACCCCCACCCCCCAAACGTAGAATATTTCAAAATTCCTTTTACACGTTCATAGTCCATTTTCTCCCCAGTCCCTGGCAAACACTGACTTGCTTTGTGGCACCTAGTTTTGCGTTTTCCAGAAGTCAAAAAAATGACTTGGGTAATGTATATAACCTTTTGAGTATCACTTTCACTTAGCAGTAGCACTGAAATTTATTCTTGTTATTTTATTTTTATTGGGGTTAGTTGTCTTGGTCTGTCTAGGCTTCCTAACAAAATGGCATAGACTAGATGGCTCAAACAACAAAAATTTATTTGCTCACAGTTCTGGAAGTTGGGAGGGCCAATATCAAGGTCCCTTCAGGGTTCAGGTTCTGGCAAGGACTCTCCTGTGTTGCTAGTAGCCGCCTTCTTTCTGTGTCCTCACATGGGGACGGGTGAGTGGGGACGGGTGAGAGATGGCTGGTTCTCTTCTGAGGCCACAGTCCCATCGGATTAGGGCCCTGTACTTAAGACTTCATTTGACCTTAATTATCTCTGGTTTCTGGGTGCAGTCACAGTAGGGCTGAGGACCTCAACATGAATTTGAGGGGGCAGCGTCATCTGAAGCTGCAGTACTGACCTGTATGGGTGTGCTATGCTAGGTGTAGCCACTCTCACCAGTTGCTGAGCATCTGAGTTGTTTCTAATTTTTTTAAAGCAGCTTTATCAGGATATAATTTACATATAAAATTCACTCTTTAAAAAAATAAAATAAAATTCACTCTTTTAAAAGTATTCAGTAAGTGGGTTTTAGTTTATTTACAGCCTTGTACCACTATCCCCACCATCCCATTTTAGTACTGTTTCTTCACCCTGAAAAGTCTTCTTGGCAAAAAAAAAAAAAAAAAAAAAGTCTTCCTGGCCCTGGTTGGCAGTGCCATTCAGTTTCCTATGGCCCTTAGCTCCTGGCAACCAGCGATGTCCCTTCTGTCTTGGATCCGCTGATTGCGTTTCTGGCCATTGTTAATGAGTCCATCATAAATGGACATGGGCACACAGATACTTGTGTGGGCATGTATGTTGCATTGACTTCTGTGTCAGTGCAATTTTTGAGGAGAGATTGGAACTTTAAAAAAATGGCATAATTCATAAGCCGGTGATAGAGTTTGCAGTGTTCTTCGATAGGCTGGAGGGTGATTTCAGTTCTGTTTTTCCCACTCGTAGTTGTAGTCTGTCTTTATTTCAATCCTGAGAAGAACTTGGAGGAAAGAAATGACCTTATTTCCCATTAGTCATAGAATGTTTTTGTGTAAACTTTTGGTGTAGTTGTGGTTCTCAAGTGTGGGATAAACCTAGTCCTGACCTATTGTATAGCAGTGGAATTATATTGCAGTTGTTTTTTTAAGGAAAAAACTTTGTTATTTTCAGGAAAGTAAAAATGAAAACATGTTTGCCAAATTGTTGAGAATAAAAACTATCTTGGAAAGCATTCATAGCTCTTTCCTTTTTTAAGGGCATTTGTCTAGATAATGATAATTTGCACTGAGAATACGGAACATTTGGTTTTGAAAATCTGAATTAGGTACTCTTGGGTATTTTAGCCAGCTTGAGCTACCTTGGTGAATTGCATTGTTACTACTCCTCAGAAGGAAAATGATGAGAGCTTGTTCTTGAGGGAAAGGGGTCTCTGGTGTCATTCACAACATATGTTAACGGGATGACAGAGTAGATTATGTTCTTTTTTTTTTGTAGATTATGTCCTATGAAATTTTCAATATTCCCCCTCCTTCCCACCAATAAGGAAGTGATTCGTATTCATTGTTAAAAGCTGGGAAAACAGAAAAATACAAAGAAGTCATCCATAATCCCATCGTGTAAAAGAAACTACTAAACACCGCTGTACGTCCTTCCACGGTGGCAGCAAGCACCCAAACTATTAAAACTTTCCAGATGCTGCTTGTTTATGAGGGTGATTACTTCATGAGGGTCCTTTGAGCCACACTTAGTCTTACTGAACTTTTTTGAGTTTATAAAATTGGGGTTTTTCTTACCCATCCCATCTATGTCAATATTACTTTGTTATTTCCATCCTCGTTTTGCAGGAGTTGGTGACCAAGTACTCTCAGCAGATGGTGAAAGGAATGTTACAGTTACTTTCTAATTGCCCTGCAGAGACTGCACACCTCAGAAAGGAGCTTTTGATTGCTGCAAAGCATATCCTCACCACGGAGCTAAGAAACCGTACGTCCACTTTATCTTGGAATGCTTGCATGGGCCTGTCTGCCTGTGGTACTGTAGGCATCCCCTTGTTGGTCTGAGTCTTTAGTTTGCTTGGGTGTTTTAGGCTCCATGTGTCCTTTTCTTTACCGCTCTCTCAGATTTACGCTTCCTCTTTCTTTCTCTGCCTTGTTGCCTCCGCACTCTCGGTCTGCCTCTCTACTTTGCTTGCCACCAGCATTCTCCCCATGTCTTCCCAACAGTCTCGTGATTAATGTGATCATTTTCTTAGCATAATGGCGCGTCCTCAGCATCTCCTGGTACTTCTCTGCCTTTTGGCTACATACCTTTTGAAACTGCAAGTAGCTGTTTACTCATTAACTCACAGCTAACAGTCTTTAAAAGGTGAGAAGAAAACAGAATTTTCTTTCTCCACACTGTGAAAATGGTAAATTGGTCCTGTTTTTTATGCACAAAATTACTTGCTTTTTGCTAATCTGATAATTATACTTTTTCTATCAATTATTGATATATAATTTTAAAATACTTTTCTATTTTCTATGTCCAAATCATTACATCAAAGTTATATCCTAATTGTTTTGGGTTTATTATTTTTTTTTTCATCCTGTTTTGAGATGGTAATCTTTCGCCAGTAATGATTGAATATTCACTGTTTTATTTGCCTGGCTTGTAAATTGGAGCATCTGTAAAACTGGCTTTCTTATGTAGTTTTTAAACATGTAGCGTACGGTTTGAGTAGTAACACATGAATTAATACAATAAAGCTCAGGTGTTTTATGCTGTTAAAATACAAGTTATAGTGATATTAAGTATGGATATAGCTGAGTAGAATATAGACTTTTTTAAAAACTCTTTTTAATGTAATTTATAGAGTACCGAAAAGAAATGTATGATTTTGCAAAAAACTACAGAACAAATGTGTGTGCACGTCCTCCATGTTGAGAAATTCAGTGTCACCATCCCGCAAAGCCTCCCATGTGCCTCCACGGCCAAGGGCCATCGCAGTTTGTACAGTCATGGCTCCCTTGGCCATATGTGGCTCTTCTGCATGTTCACCACTGAACAATATTATAATAAAATAATTTTAAATGGAAGTGTATAATCTATTCACTGTGGTTCTCAGATTAACCATTAGCATTCCTGCCATTTGAGTAATGAGACTCTGGAAGGTGTGCTTGGGGAGCTGTGTAGCAAGAGGTTTCTACTTGTTGAAATGCTGACAGATAAAAAACCCTTTCCCATGCTTATCAGGGAATCGTGTTCCATCGCCTGCAGCCCAGCCCTGGTGAGGGCTTTGTTTCAGCCTTTGGGCTCTTCCACAAAGATCGTTGTGTTTCTAAGATGCTGCTCTCAGGGTTTGATTGCATCAGGCTTGTTGAATTCAGCTTTCAGAGCCCCTCTCCCCCCTTTCAAGTCTCTCTACTGATTGATTTTATTTATTTATTTTTTTAACAAAATACTTCACGATACTTTGCTTTGAAAACTATAGTAGTTCTTGGACTTTGGTGGGTAACATCACATCTCAAAAAGGGTTTCATTTAAAGAAATACTTAAGGAATTATTTCAGATGTTAGTGTTATTGTACATTATTATATTGTTTGAAAATACAAAAAAAATGTGTTTATATAGCTAAAATTTACACATCCACTCACATTTTCAGTTAGCCCTGCTTTTTTGGCATCCAAAACGATACCAAGAGGTAACTTATTTGCACAAATTCTGAAGAGCAGTAGTTTGAGAAAACCTAGCTGTTCAACAATGTTACCCATTTTTCTGGAGACTCTGATTCTGGGTCATGGAGGGAATCTGGGAACTAGCGTCATACAACTCAGTTTCTTACCACTTCCTCCTTGCACATGTTGCTTGTCCCTAGCCAACCCACCAGCCACCAGTGGTTGGTGCCTGAGTCCTTTGCATTTTTCCTTCTGTGCCTCCTTCCTCTTGGCCACCTCACTGAGGACATATCAGGCACATTCCCTTCTCTAACTTTAGAGGGATTGCTGGCTGCTTTTTCATTTGGCACTTGTCCCTGTGCTGCTTTGCTTTGGGAGTTAACTGGAGATGTGCATTGTGTCTCTCCAGTGTATACACTTCTATTATAGCTTTGACCCTTAGTAGCTGTTAGCTGGTGGAGAGTGTACTTTATTTTATTTGATTTACTGACGCTGGCAACAATGCCAGGCTTATTCCAGAATCTAAACATCCTTTGGATGTTTGTGGCCAGGGCTCCCTAGGGGAGTGTGGAAGAGAGGCCTAAAAAATGTAGGTTGCTGCCTTATCTGTACATCCTCAGAAATGTGATTTGTCTTCGAGTGAAGACCAGCTGTTTCTACCCTGGTGAAGTCTACAGGCCTCCAGGGGAGTAGGGAAGAGGTTTGGTCATGATGCCATCTGCAGGATTAGAGAGAGAGAACTCGTGTTGAGTTTATAGTCTGCCTCACCCAATGTGTAGGGACCCCTAACCTGGGCTCCATGTGTAAGAGAACCCTGGAGAATTTTTAGACTTTTGTAAGTTATATGGAGAAATACCCTTATTTCCATAATAAGTAATCATAAAATGTTTAAGAAAGGTGAGTTCAGGCCAGTAGATAAAGAGACATTTAGGAGACGCAGCTCCTCCTCTCCAGATAGGTGTGGGTGGATGGTGGCAGCTTTTTTTTCATATATATTTAAGATTTGTTTTATTTTTAAGTAATCTCTACGCCCATCGTGGAGCTCAAACTCCCAACCCCACAACCATGAGTCACATGCTCTTCCGACTGAGCCAGCCAGGTGCCCTTCTGGTGGCAGCTTTTAAGAATGATGGGATGGACCTCCATGAAGTACTAGGGGCAGATTCTCTGCCAGGGAACAGGAAGCTGATTTTTTCTTATTCTGTGATACAGAGTGTGTGTGGCCCAGCAAAGCCAGTGTCTTGGACTGAAATACAGCACATGTATATTTCTCCTGCCCACACTTTTCCAAATCTAGACTGTAGATTGGCTACTGTTAAGTAGTTCACGGTGTCATTGGTGTCATTGGTGACATATGCGATGAACATTTGTGTTCTAGAGTTCATACCTTGCATGGACAAGCTGTTTGATGAATCCATACTAATTGGATCAGGATATACTGCTCGAGAGACTCTCAGGTATGATATCTGTTGATAAAACACAGGAGGGTCAGTGAACCCTGGCACTTTATGTTATGAATGTTGCAGCATACATAGGCTTTACTCTCCCTTTAGGTTTAGAATTGCAGGAAATTTGGAAATGCCTTAGGTTGCTTTTTGTGCCTTAGCTTATGGGGAAAAATTCATAGGTGTTTTGATTTAAATTGTAGGTAAAATTGTATCTAATTTGTATTGGTTTTTCTGTTGTTGTTTTTTTCTTTTTATATAACAAATGTATCTCTTTATTATGGACCCAACAAGAAGCAAGAAGGTTTTCTTTCACCTTTTGGTTCTACACAGAGAATTCAAGTAAAGTGGATAATATTTTGATGTGTTTCCTTCTAGCTTTATTTTCTTACGTATTTCATAAAATGTAGTTGTGGCCATGTTTATTGTTTCTTTTTTTTTAATTTTTTTTTTTTAAACTTTTATTTATTTATGATAGGCACACAGTGAGAGAGAGAGAGAGGCAGAGACACAGGCAGAGGGAGAAGCAGGCTCCATGCACCGGGAGCCTGACGTGGGATTCGATCCCGGATATCCAGGACCGCGCCCTGGGCCAAAGGCAGGCGCCAAACCTCTGTGCCACCCAGGGATCCCATGTTTATTGTTTCTAAAGGGGAAAGTTAATATTATCTTTTACAATGTAAAATGAATCAATATCAGTAATTTTTTGGTTCTAATATGGGAAGTGTGGTAGGTCTTTTGAAAAATATGCAGAACAGTTTGAGAATAGTGTAGACTAGTTTTCCATATAAAATAGTTACAAATGTGAAGACACTTTTTTTTATAGCTTGCAGTTGAACTTGTCTGCAGTTGGACATAGATCATGTCACTCCTGCTTGAGATCTTCCAGTGGCTCTCTGTTGCCCTTGGAAAAGACCACCAGCCTCACCGCTTGCGTGGAATTTGGCTCTACTTTCCCAGACCTGCTGCAGCCACGCTGGCATCTGTGGCATGTTGGCCGTTCCTACTCAGGGCCTTTGTCCAGTTTCCTCCATCTGGAGATGTCTCTGGCTGTCTGCCCTATGGCCCTTTTATCCTTAAGGTCTCAGCATCAGTGTGACCTTTTCAAAGGGGCTTTGCCTGCCCTCTAAGAGCAGTTCCCCCTCTGGTCTTTGTCATGGTGCGTTTTCACATCTCCCATAGCACGTACTGTACCACTTGTTCCAATGTTTCTCCTCCTATACATGAGCTTCCTGAGGGCTTCCTATTCACTTTGGTCACGGGCACACTGGTTTTTAGCTCATGGCTGGCACATGGTGGGTATCCAGATGTTTAGTCCGTGAAAGTGCTCAGTAGCCCAAATGTTCTTTTTCTATCTCCGTAAAATGGGCACAATGTCTAAGGTGTTAATTGGCACACAGTGGTTTATATTTGAGTAACAAAACCCGTTTTGTGTGTGATTGAGCTGGTGATTATTTCTGCTTGTGTACTGTATGTGCAATCGTCACCATGACGTGCAAGAACTTTGGAGGTAAACATTTAGGCACTGAGACTAGGCTTGAGCATTGTGGTCATGTAGCTGGGAAAACTGGAACTATAGTAAGCGTGCCCCAAATGTCCCACCCCGATCATGAATTGCTGGGGCACATAGCAGGAGAAACAGTGGCCTGCGGACGTGGCCCCATGGGAATGTTGACACGCACACTAGCAGAGGTCTCTGCCCACAGGCCCCTCGCCTACAGCACATTGGCCGATCTCGTGCACCATGTCCGTCAGCACCTGCCCCTGAGTGACCTCTCCCTCGCCGTCCAGCTCTTTGCCAAGAACATCGATGATGAGTCTCTGCCTAGCAGCATCCAGACCATGTCCTGCAAGCTGCTGCTGAACCTGGTGGACTGTATCCGCTCCAAGAGTGAGCAGGAGAGTGGCAATGGGAGAGATGTCCTAATGCGGATGCTGGAGGTACCGGTTCTCCTGGGAGGTGTCAACAACCTGCTCTCTTTAATCCCACCCACTGCTAAACTTGTACAAGTGCTTTGCTAATAAGTTTATGCTACTGTCAGATTGTTAGGCTGGATCCCTGGTGTCAGACCACCTGGGGTCAAATCCCTGCTCCCCATTAACTAGCCAATGCCCTGAGGCAAGATGCTTAACTTCTCTGTGCCAGCCTACTCATCTAACCAAGGGGTAATCACAGTGTCTGTCTCCTGGGATTGTTGTGAGAGATAGGACATAATTGGTGAAAGCTCTTACACCATGGTTCCTAGCAAGTACTTACATGGAGTATTTCTGGGACACTATAGCCAAGGGCTGGGTTCGCTGTGAACACCTCTGGAGAGGCACCCAGTTGGGGTGTGGGTACTGGAGTAGAGTGTAATTGCCAAGGCTAGTGGGTGATAGTCTGGGTTTTGGAGTAGCGTGGGCCATGCCCAGGCATATCTGACAAGTACCCCAGCTTTGCTGAGCCAGAGTCTTCATGGCAACAGTGGAAGTAGTGATGCCACTGTAGTTACCATCAGGGAAGATGGCACACTCTCTTCCTTCATGTGAAGCAGAGCGACCTCAGCAAGTGGTTTCAGATTCAGAGAGTTCCTTTTTCTGTCTTCTGAAAGGGTTGTTGGCCTATCAAAGGGAATGATTTTTGTCTTTCTCGCCACTTTCTCTTTGTTAGGTCTTTGTTCTCAAATTCCACACCATCGCCCGGTACCAGCTCTCTGCGATTTTTAAGAAGTGCAAGCCCCAGTCAGAACTTGGAGCCATGGAGGCAGCCCTGCCTGGGGTGCCCACTGCTCCTGCAGCCCCGGGCCCTGCCCCCTCCCCTGCGCCTGTTCCTGCCCCCGCCCCACCCCCGCCCCCCACTCCTGCCACTCCCGTGACCCCAGCCCCTGTGCCTCCATTTGAAAAGCAAGGAGAAAAGGATAAGGAGGACAAGCAGACATTCCAGGTCACAGATTGTCGAAGTTTGGTAAAAACCTTGGTCTGCGGTGTCAAGACAATCACGTGGGGTATAACATCATGTAAAGCACCTGGTGGTAATTGCACTCTTGAATTATTTAGACATTCTGTTTTTCACAGAGTGGGTTTTATTCACAGTAACTGATTATTCTTTCTCTCTTCCAGAAGCTCAGTTCATTCCCAACAAGCAGTTACAGCCCAAAGAAACTCAGATTTACATAAAACTTGTGAAATATGCAATGCAGGCTTTAGATATTTATCAGGTAAGCAAGTGTCCTTGAACCAGGCTCCCAAGTGTAGAAGAGATGCTAGTGATGGAAGGGGTCTTGAGAGTCTCATCTGTCATTGTTTTGGATGGTTGACAGTATTTGTTCTGTAGCGTAGCATTGCGTTAAAAGTGAAGAGTTTTACTTGTGTCAGTATGTGCATTCTGTGGGAGGTGGTGATTAGTGTAAGTGGACTGCAGTAGATTTAAGTTTACTAAATTTATTCCTGTTTGGAACCCTTAGCAAAGTTCTTTTATTTTGATTATTTTCCAAAATCAAGCTGAGAATAGCGAGGTAAAAGATTGGATGGGGCATTTATTATCTAATTTGAAATGTTCTGTTTTAATATGTAGCTTATCTACTTATGGAATATGTGCAGAGATGCCTAGTTTTAATGTCCGTGGGTTTTTTTCCCGTGCTAGGTCCAGATAGCAGGAAATGGACAAACATACATTCGAGTAGCAAACTGCCAAACTGTCAGAATGAAGGAAGAGAAGGAGGTGTTGGAACACTTTGCTGGTGTGTTCACAATGATGAATCCCCTAACATTTAAAGAGATCTTTCAAACGACGGTCCCTTATATGGTGGAAAGAATCTCAAAAAATTATGCTCTTCAGGTATAAAACTCCTTTTTCCTATCTTTTCAATAGTAAATTTAAAGTTACTTATATGTTGAATACTTGGTGTTCCATTTATTTTGAGAGTTTTCTAAATAATATGGCTAAGGATATGCTTGTAGAACAAAACATTTAGTTTTTGAGAGCATGTGTGTGCTTGTGTGAGTGGGGTTGGGGTGTGGGGGAGGTTCAGAGGGGGAAAGAATCTCAAGCAGACTCCCTGATAAGCACAGAGCCCAATGCAGGGCTCCATCTCAGGGCCCTAAGATCTTGCTCTGAGCTGAAATCAAGAATTGGGCAGTTAACTGACTAGAGAAATATTAGGGTACAATACTAACATTTTTTTCGGGATGCCTAAGTGGCTCAGTTGGTGAAGCATCTGCCTTTGGCTCAGGTCATGATCCCAGGGTCCTGGGTTCAAGCCCTGAGTTGGGCTCCCTGGTCAGGGAGAGTCTGCTTCTCCCTCTCCCCCGTCTCATGCTCAGTCTCTTTCAGATCTCAAAAAAAAAATCTTAAATTTTTTTCAAAGTATCAATATGTTTTGGATCAGTTTCATTAGTAGGAATTAAATGTACATTAGAGGTAGGCTCTTGGCATTTGATGGTGAGGATAAAATAAGGAACCTAAGTCTTTGAAGTAAACTGCTCCACTCAGTGCTCAGAAGATTTATTAGTTTTTTTTTCCTTTGGGTGGATAATTAATTTCTTGGATTATATGATACAGGTTTGATTTTGTATTTTTGGAAAATTCATTGTTTGTGCTAAAGCTGCTTTGAGGAAGGGATTATTTTTGTCACCTGTATGTCTTGTTTTGACAGATTGTTGCCAATTCCTTCTTGGCAAACCCTACTACCTCAGCTCTGTTTGCTACGATTCTGGTGGAGTACCTCCTGGACCGCCTGCCGGAAATGGGCTCCCACGTGGAGCTCTCCAACCTGTACCTCAAGCTATTCAAGTTGGTCTTTGGCTCTGTCTCCCTCTTTGCAGCTGAAAATGAACAAATGCTGAAGGTAAAACTCATTTAGATCCAAGTGTACTTTGGGAGTTCTATTGTTTTGTTTTTTTTTTTTAAAGATTATTTATTTATTTATTCATGAGAGACACAGATAGAGAGAAGCGGAGAAACAGGCTCCATGCAGGGGAGCCCAATGTGGGACTTCATCCCAGATCCTGGGATCATGCCCTGGGCTGAAGGCAGATGCTCAACCACTGAGGCATCCAGGGGTCCCTTATTGTTGTTTTTTAATTCCTGTTTTCACTTTTGCACAGACTGGAGTTGCTTATTTTGTATTTGTAAAGTGTTCTTTGAATTATTTTTTTTTTTTAATTTTATTTATTTGTTCATGAGACTACATAGAGAGGAGAGAGAGAGAGAGAGAGGCAGAGACACAGGCAGAGGGAGAAGCAGGCTGCATGCAGGGAGCCCGACGTGGGACTCAATCCCAGGTCTCCAGGATCACACCCTGGGCTGAAGGTGGCGCTAAACCGCTGAGCCACCCAAGCTGCCCTCTTTGAATTAAAAAATACTTGCAACCAATAAGGGCCAAATGTAGAAAATATCTTATATATTTCTAAGCAGAGCTTCATTTATTTACCCATGACTTAAAGCGAAAACTTCAGATGCCTATGGTCGGCAGTGGGTCGCCATTAGTATTGCCAATACTGATTTTTTTTTTTAATTCAAATTTATTTCTCTGGATTACACAAGTAAAATAGCACATCAATCCTATTTTAAAAATTGAGTGATAGAAAGGAACAAAGAGGGAAAAAATGTCTTCCCTGACTTCTCCTATCCAAAGAAATAGCTGGCTTTTTGACAGTTCTGATTAAGTCAACAATCCTGCACTTTAACTCTGTTTCTTCTCTGTTCTTATTTTCTGTGGCAATACAAGAACATCTTGTTTCGGGACCATTTGTTTATTTTCCCCCTTTTTATAAAAAATTTTAACCAATTTGTATTCCTTATTAAGACTGTCTTGGAGCAATGTGTCTCCTGACATCTTTTTTTTTTTTTTCCTGACATCTTTATGGATGACTAATTGCAGTATAATCTGATCTCATCAGTTATTTGATTTTAGCAAATGGCTAAAAAACTTACCCCTGGTTCCATCTCCCACTGAAAAAGCAGCAGATGGTAGAACAAAAAACCTAATAAAAATGTACTTCCACCGAAGGCAGAGTATTTTAATTCCTGCAGAAAGTTGAATGTTATCACCAGTTGTCTCTGAGGAATGATATCTTCCCATAGGGGAATTCTGAAAATATAAACAAGATCCTTTTTTTTTTTTCCTGGAGTAGTAAATGTACAGATGGCGACAAAGAGTACCAGTGATCTCTGCTTTTATGTGACTATTTCCTTAGGGTTTTTTTCAATGCTATAGTAATTACTTACCAACAACCTTGATGTTACTTTCCTGTTACTATGAAAGAAAAATACTTGACTTTTTCTAAGGTAAAAAATATTTGTGATCTGTGTCCACGTGATTTATCATCTTCAAAAAAATATAATTTTTGCTAACGTTAGATACAGAACAACAACAAAAAATACAGAACAAACCTTAATGGAAGGATGTTGGAATATTGTTCAAGAAAAACATTCAAAGAACAAATTTCGTTAAGACTTCTTGTCAAAATAATATATGTAATCGATTTAGTCTGTAAAGTAATTGTATTGTGCCATTTAGGACAACAGATTGGGAACTGTGTCACTGATACACCAGCACTTTTCAGTTCACATTAAATATGCCTGTAAAACATTTCATGTGCAGCCTAACCTGTCACATGTTAGAACCAGGATCTGAAGTACTAAATAAAAAGCTAATCTGGCTTAAAATGTTAATTAAAGTTACTTTAAGCTGATAAAGTGCTTTTATATCAAAGAAATACTTACTTTTAAAATTAAATCTTTGAAAACCTTATAACCTAAGTTAAAAATTTTTTTTTAACTATCTAAAAAAGATTTTATTTGAGAGCATGACAGAGTGCACACGCTACCAAGAGCGTGTGCACGAGATGAGGGAGGGTCAGAGGTAGAAGCAGGCTCTGCACTCAGTGAGGATCACTCCCAGGATCATGACCTGAGCCAAAGGCAGCTTAACCAACTGAGCCACCCAGGTGCCCCTTACTTTTTCTTTTTTTTAAAAGATTGATTTATTCATTAGGGAGAGGGAGAGAGAGCACATAAGCAAACAAGCAGGGGGAGGGACAAGCACATTTTGTGCTGAGTGTGGGCCATAACTAGGGCTCAATCAGATGACCTTGAGATCATGACCTGAGCTGAAATCAAGAGTCAGACACCCCTTTATGTAAAATCTCAATTTTCATGGGTCTTCTCAACTTTGTGTATCATATTTGATAGTGAATTTTTATTTCTGTTAGGTTACTTTTTGCATTTAGATTGTTAGAAGAAATGGGCGTCTTCATCTTGATTATTTAGTCTTCTAAAGGAGGTGACCATATATCTTATAAAGGAAGTGACCATATTCACAGGAATTGTAGGGCTGACAGACCTTGCTCCAGAGTTGTCATCTTTTCAACATCATGGAACTACACAGTAACATGGGAACCTATTAAATGTTTTTTTCCTGGACGCCCTGGTGGAAACCAGCATGTATCTTAAGACAAATTAATTTGAACCAAATGAAGGCTGGAAAGATCTTGTTTTGTTTTCCCTTTGGAATGAAGTCATCAGAATTACCTTCCATTCCCGTTTGCAGTGAACCTTCAGCGTGAAACGTGGTGTGGCCCCTCCTTGTTTAGAGCCTATTAACCTGCCTTTTCTCCACCCTGCAGCCCCACCTGCACAAAATTGTGAACAGCTCAATGGAGCTTGCACAGACTGCCAAAGAGCCCTACAACTACTTCCTGCTGCTTCGGGCCCTCTTCCGCTCCATTGGAGGAGGTAGTCATGACCTCCTGTATCAGGAATTTTTGCCCCTCCTACCAAATCTCCTACAAGGTCAGAGCAGTGATTTTGGTTGCCTCTTAGTCTCGCGTGCACATGTGAATTGGCTGCTTGTGTTTGTGAGGTTTGCCCTCTGTACCCACCGAAGGTCATTGTGAGGGGATGTATGTGTATGTCCCCTGCCAGAGGGGTGTGTGTGTGTATTTGTGTGTGTGTTCATCCCTGTGTCCACTCTCTTTAAAAGCAGTGGGATTTTGAAGGGAGCCCTCCTGTTTAGGACTAGACCTTCCCCTCCCTGCTCAGAGTTGAACAGAATTGGAAGATTTTCATCACCCTGGTTAGACCTTGCTTGTATTTTTGTAGCATTTGGTAATAAGCAGGCCTAGAAAGTGTTTCTAGGGCTACTTAGTAATAATATCAGGGATCCCTAGATTGAAAGAGAATCGGAGTTATAAAGCTGATTTATAAGTGTGTATTTTTATTTTGTTGCAAATTTACATAACTAGGATTCTATAATTTCCATATAATCAGGAATACTTTCAAGACATAGAGCTCAAGGGGCTGCTTAAAGAGAAGCTATTTACAACGTGTAATACCTAGGAGGCACTGGGAAATAGTTGACCACATTGCCTATAACTTGGCCCTAAGTCCACCATGCAAGGTGGCCCAGCCATAATCCAACTCTACTCTCTGTATTTTTTTTTTAATTTTTTTTTTAATTTTTTTTTTAATTTTTTATTTATTTATGATAGTCACAGAGAGAGAGAGAGGCAGAGACACAGGCAGAGGGAGAAGCAGGCTCCATGCACCGGGAGCCCAACGTGGGACTCGATCCCGGGTCTCCAGAATCGCGCCCCGGCCAAAGGCAGGCGCCAAACCGCTGCGCCACCCAGGGATCCCCTACTCTCTGTATTTTACCCCATTGCCGGTTGTTCACCAGCCTGAGCCCTCTGTTCTGAGGAATCTGGTTTCCTCCTCCTGCACTCTCTGTGCTGTCCGCAAGCTTGTTTCTTCCTACATAGTTGTGTTAAGTGGATCCCCTTCTGGGAACTTAGCCTTTCCCTGTCCTCCTTTGGACTCTGAATCTAGTGCTGCTGCTGTGTGATGCCTTCACTGATCCCTGTTTCTGTGAGCTCTCTCCGTTCTTGCTAGTTTGTCTCTCAGTACTCAGGGCAGGTCCTCATCTGATGTGTCTCAGTGAGGAAGTTAGGAAGGCACTCCGGGGACCCTCATGAAGAGTGGGGAGGTTGACTTAGTAAAAAGGAAGATCCTCTCCATTGGTAGGAAACAAAAGTGGATTTAAAAAAAAAGGGGGGGGGTGTTTAATATATCATAGACCTCAATTGGAGTCTGTTGGAAGCCTGAGAAAAGATGTTAGGTTGTAGACCTCAAGCTGAAGGTGACTGCACCTTACTGGAGTCCGTGTCTTTAGATTGGGCTTGTTAAAAACCTACCATGTTTATGTATGTATGTATATATAGAGAGATATCTACATATTTATTGGTATAGATATATAGATATCCCAAGCAGGCTCCACAGTACCCACAGGCTCCATCTTATGATCCTGAGATCATGACCTGAGTCAAAATCAAGAGTTGAACACCTAACTGACTGAGCCACCCAGGTGCCCCAATGTAACATGATTTCTACAAGATCTACATATAATGTTAACTATTTTATTAAGATAATTTGACATTAAGTAATTATATTAATTATAGCTTAAATTCTAATTTGTAATTTATAATTGTGTGCAGCCTGCTATCATCACTTTGAACATGACAGAAGGGGCTACGATTATAGAATAGATTTAGCTAATGCGGTAGATTAAGACCTGACACATCTTCCTGTTATCACGTTAATGTTTATGATAAAAGGCAGAACAGTTACCTTGTACAGTTTGTGTTGGGCTGTCTGGCAGTAACTCTCCTCTCTGCCGTCCTTGAACCCTGTGTTTAGGGCTGAACATGCTGCAGAGCGGCCTGCATAAGCAGCACATGAAGGACCTCTTCGTGGAGCTGTGTCTCACAGTGCCTGTGAGGCTGAGCTCGCTCCTGCCCTACCTGCCCATGCTCATGGACCCCTTGGTGTCTGCTCTCAACGGGTCACAGACGTTGGTCAGCCAGGGCCTGAGGACCTTGGAGTTATGCGTGGACAACCTGCAGCCTGATTTCCTCTATGACCACATTCAGCCGGTCCGCGCGGAGCTCATGCAGGTGAGCCCAGGCTCTTCCAGTGCCAGTGCAGGGCGGGATGCAGGGTGCTCCTGTACCCGTTCTTACTTACTGGGGAATTCTAGGCTAGTGGTTTCTAGAAGTATTGGACCTCCACTGAGCTCTCCGTGCCCCATATTGGGCTCTCTGCAAGATAAAGTAGTGTAGCTTTCAACTTGCTTTATGTGAGTCTTCTGGCTTATGCAAAGATGTGAAGAATGAAGAAATACTGTATGTGCTGAAGAGACATTCGTTTTGTAGTATTGCCCCCTTTGCAGAGAGCTTTTACAAGTGGCATGTACTCATTAAGTTGATGACCTCTGAAGGCAGATGTTATGGTTACTGTGCGCTTCCAGGGAGGTCCTTCCTTTATCCACAGAAGATCTGGAGATACCACACACTGAAGAGAAGCAAACTCGGAAGCGCAGGGGTCCACTTTAGGGTCAAGGGAAATGAAGCAGATAATCAAGGAGCTTGTTTTGTGAAAACATTTTATATTTTCTCTTCGTGAGAGTTTGTGTATTAAATATTAGGTTTTTCCTTCATGTTTTGCTGTTGTATTGATTCATAATGTAGTTGGTAATTGTTAGAGGTTTAGGCTGCTTGTTACTTATCTACCCCTTTTGTAGAGAGTATTTGGTCCCAAGTAGGGGTCAGAATGCCAACTCCTGTAAGATAGGATTCCAGATTGGAAATTGCAGCGTGCACTTCAGGCTGGGTTGGGAGACTTTCCCCACCAGTCCTGAAATGCAGACCTTTGGCTCCATCTAGGTGGGAGAGGATGGTCCTGGAGGTCAAGTCAGGGCCTGTAAGTCTACTTTCTCATCCATCATTTGGCGAATTGAGAACCTGCCTTGAGAACAGCACTCTTGGTTCTGGAAGGCAGACTCTGAACCTGATGCAGGTGTGGGTGAGCACCATGTGGGAGGAGGAGGCAGGGATGGGACTGTGGGCCTCTTGCCATTCCAGGAGGCAGACAGCCCTAGGGAGAGACAGAGGTGAAGCTATTTCCTGCTTTTGGAGACAACCCCCCCACCCTCTCCCCCCTACTAGACAAATAGCATCTCTCTGTGATCTCATCACCCATCTCTCATTGCCAGTGCCACCCCCTCCTGGGGAGTTTAGCAGAATTTCCCTCTCCTGAGAATACACGAAAGGTGGTTGGGCTGGGCCCAGGGGTGGAGGTAGGGAGGCTTAGCACCCCTCAACAGTGTTTATTAATGACCAACCTTTTTGGACCTTTAGGGACATAAGAGAAATTGAAGCTTTGCTTTAAAAAAGAGTCCCAAGATTTTATATTGGCTATTCCTAGACAGTAATATCTGTCATCATTATGGAAGGTGATTTAAGAAAATAAACTTAAATAGACATAATAATTTTTAGGACTTAAGGTGGTGGTTTTAGGTAAAGGACTGTGGGAAAACTGACAAGTGTTTTGAAACCATTGAGTGCTTGTGGTCCTTAACACTAATTGTGAATATGAGGTACACGTCTTTGTCATGTATTCCCATAATCCAGATCCGGTCATGATCCGTGTTTCCCTTCTTATACCGTGAGATGTGTAAGATAGTTTATCTGTCATATTTATTTGTAGGAATTTGTCATGTTTGTATTTTACAAAGCATGATAGTAGGAGTAAAAACCTGAGAACTCCCCATCAGACCTCAGGACAAGAACTTTACCAGTAAATAGCATTTCCCTCATGCTTCTGATCCCATTTTGTATATATGCTTAAACAATACATTACTAGTTTTCTTGCTCTTGAGCTCTGTAATATTTATAATATGCTACCGTTTGTGTTTCAGGGGTGTGGGAGGACATTTATGTTCACATGTGCATTTTCTTTAAAGACAAAATGTTTTTGGAAGGACGCACAAGACTATAACCTTGGCTTCTCCCAAGAAGGAGGAGGTGCATGTTTGGAGGATAGAGATGGGAGGAGGAATTTTTGCTGTATAGTCTTTTATAACTTTCAAATTTTGATTTGTGAACCATGACAGTGCATTACCTTGAAAGGATTTTTAAATGAAAGTACGTTGTGTCGTAGGCTTTATGGCGCACTCTACGCAATCCTGCTGATAGCATTTCTCACGTGGCCTACCGTGTACTTGGCAAATTTGGTGGCAGTAACAGGAAGATGTTGAAGGAATCCCAGAAGCTGCACTATGTTGTGACGGAAGTTCAAGGCCCAAGTATCACAGTGGAGTTTTCTGATTGTAAAGCATCTCTTCAGCTCCCGATGGAGAAGGTAAATTTGGAAGTCTTCAGGAACTTCTTAAAGATAACTATACATTTCATTTTAAGAAAGCTGATTTGTGTTTGAAAACACGTAAATAAACCATGTACTCTCTTGGGAGGGAATTTATTATTTTTATTTTTAAGATTTTATTTTTAAGTTAATCTTTACACCCAACGTAGGGCTCGATTCATAACCCCAAGATCAGGAGTCACATGCTCCACCGACTGAGCCAACTCAGTGCCCCTTGGAGGGAATTTCTAATTCAAAGTACAAAATGTACTAGCTTGGTTGTCAAGGGGGCTTTCATAATACCAGGAGGCCAGTGGATGTGTATTGTGTGAGAACCGTGGACCCTTGAACAATTTTATCTTTCCTGATAGAGCAGGAGGTACCAGTCCCCAGCCCATCCTTGAACTCAGTCTGTTTTGATGCCTGGCAGGCTTTACTTCAAGGGTCATTTAGAACAGAAGTTAATCCCATTCTTGTCACCCCTGAGTACCTGCTTCTCAACCATCCTCTACCCACACCTAGCACCTGCTGCTTCCTGGGACGACTCCATGCTCTCTCTCCATCTGCCATTTACAACTCCAGTTTTGTTGGGTAAAAAAAATGGACAGAGTCCCCAGCATCTTGCCAGTGTCCCACTCTACTACTTTTGCTCTATCTATACTGAAAGCTGTTTCTGCCTCACTTTACTGACCCCTCCCAGTCCTCTGTCACATGCATATTGTTCCGCTTGATTCTAATCTACATTGTCAGGGTCGATTCTCCCCCTTATCCTAGAGCTGGCCTTTTTCCACCTTGTATTACAGCTTTTGTTACCATGTCTTTCCAGAACATTTATCTAGCCATTATATAGTGAGTATTTTTTTAAGGGTGTTAGAGCCTTTTACATGCATCTGTGTGACTCAGCTGTTTTATAAGCCAAGTGCCAGCTGGGATTCCTGAGCTCTCTGTGGATCTGGTCTTAAACCAGCATTCTGTGGCCTGGAGCGACTCAAAACCCTCCCTCTACTTAGGCTAACTGCCCTGTTGTTATATTGTAGAGCTCTGCGTGTCCACCTTTCTGTGTACAAAGTTTACCCATGTAGTGAGTTCTGTGAGGTTTTTCTTTTTTTAAAATTTTTTTTTATTTATTTACGATAGTCACAGAGAGAGAGAGGCAGAGACACAGGCAGAGGGAGAAGCAGACTCCATGCACTGGGAGCCCGATGTGGGATTCGATCCTGGGTCTCTAGGATCGCGCCCTGGGCCAAAGGCAGGCGCCAAACCTCTGCGCCACCCAGGGATCCCCAGGTTTTTCTTTTTTAACCAGACTTTCCTAAGCATCTGGGAAGAACAATATCCATCATGAGTAGTTGTCCCTCTAGAGTTATTTTCCATCATCCTCTCTCCATCCTCCTGTCCCCATACTTCTCAAGCACATACATTGCCCTGACCCTTCCCCAGCCCCATCCCATAAATGAGTGCCCTCCCCAGACTTGGGGAGGTACATCTCCAGCTCCTCACCCAAATAAACACTAGTTCCCTGCTAAGAGACTACAGCTAAAAATCTGTCTACATCAGAAGTTAGTGTAGTGAATGCCCTGTGTCAGTAGCACATTCCCACATTTTAGGTAATAACTTTAATACCAGATTTCTGTTTGCTTCAGCCCGGTCGGTGGCAAGGTTGGCATCGGTAGGGAACACTAAGATTTGTATTTGATCTCTGCAGAGACTAAGCAGAACCAGAAAATCCCTTTGGAGGTAGTTTTTCTCCAAAGGAGACCAAGTTGTGGAGATAGGCTTCCAAGTCTTCTTGGACACCGCCTCCCTGCCACCACCACCCCCCAACACACACACACACACACACACACACACACCCGGTGTATGAGGGGCCGGTTTCCCAGCAGGGTGGCTGAGGGCATGGGGCACGGCGCTGCACCTGGGGGGCTGCCAAGGTGAAGGGAAGAAGCAGTATGGCCACACCAAGTGCCAGGGAATCCCCATTAAGATAATCCTGCTTTTGGCACACTTTATAACCTGTTATTCTTCTGGCAGATAATTGGCTCAGAGGTTATATTGATCCTTAACCACTTCCAAAATTATCCCCACAAGCCAGGGTGACACATTGAGGAGCTGTTGTCCTGCTCTATGTGGCTGTGTGTGAGTCTGCAGGGCAGGGCTGCTGTCCCTGTCAGTCCCTCTCTGCTCTTGCACACCCAGCCTTGGTGAATCTTTAATCTTTAACACAGATCAGGTTTTCAATTTATAGTTAAATAACTGTCATTAAGGATGCCTAACATCTTAGGTTGTTAAAGGCTACACATGATTTTGAGCGTGTGATTGCCTCCCCCGCCTTCCTGGTCAACCTAATTGAATAGAATAAAATGTGTGTAGCTATGAAAGTTTTCTGAAAAAATAAAGAAAACCTTTTTATCTTCCAAAGAGAAAGTTGAGTAATTGTGTAATTTCTGTGTAAACTCTAGTTTTTCTGTTTCTTTGCCGTAGGCCATTGAGACCGCTCTGGACTGCCTGAAAAGTGCCAACACTGAGCCGTACTACCGGAGGCAGGCGTGGGAAGTGATCAAGTGCTTCCTGGTGGCAATGATGAGTCTAGAGGACAATAAACATGCCCTATACCAGCTTCTTGCACACCCTAAGTATGTGGGGCACATGGTTGTCTGCGATGGGTGCAGCTTAGTCTGGACTTAGGAGTGCAGAGGACCTCCCATATTTCCTAGTGCTATGTGGGTGCTCTTTCAAGTCAGGAAGTTGACATGTTACCTGCCCAGTAGTGCTTGTTTGGGCTTTTAGATGAAATGTAGAGGACAAATCTGGTGCTTGAGAATTAAGGTTTCCCTCAGTCATCATGTTCCTGATTATTGCCTCCCTTTAAGGTGGTCAGCTTCAGGAAGCAAGTATCCTGCCCGTTTCTTGTGCTTCAGTATGGCATCCATAGTGCCTGGCACATGGTAGACAGTCAGTGGCTCTTTCACTTTTCTGGTCTATGGTGATCCTTTCATTCCCCAGATATTTGTCATGTGTTATTTGTATTTTGCTCTTACCAGTTAGGTAAGATGATGGTCTTATGTGATCACGTGTGTACATTATTTTGCTGTGTTACACGGTTAGGGGAAGGGACTTTTCCTCTGTATTTTCGCATTTTTCACAGCATCAGTGGTAGGTGGTAGATGCGCTATCATGAGGTCTATAACTTCGTCTGATTCTGTTCCCGTGATGTGATTTTTCAACACACAACAGGCGTATAGCTGCCTTAAATGGCTTTTTCATTTCTATTTGCTCATTGATGGAGTTACTTCTTAGAATTTGGCTTACTCAGTTAAAAAGGATCAAAGTCAAGCATTGAATTTCTTTAAAAATTATAAAAATAATGAATCTGCCACCATGTTGTAATTTTGCTCCCAATTTATCACTTGTGCTCATATTAGGTAGAACATACTGGGAGTCTAGGACCACTGGTTATTTAACATTCATAGTGAAATTCATCATGTAAGTCCAGGTGGCATCATCACCTCAGCACTTCGGTGTTGTGAGAATGAATTCAATTCTATCTTTCAGCTTTACAGAAAAGACCATACCTAATGTCATCATATCGCATCGTTACAAAGCACAAGACACTCCTGCTCGGAAGACTTTTGAGCAGGCTTTGACCGGGGCATTTATGTCTGCTGTTATTAAAGATCTCCGACCCAGCGCCTTGCCCTTTGTCGCCAGCCTGATCCGCCACTACACAATGGTGGCGGTTGCCCAGCAGTGCGGTGAGTGGGACAGAGGAAGTGGTTATGTGACTTCCTTAGACGTGTTTCAGAGGAGCAGTTAGACTGGTTGGGTTTTGGCCTTGGTTTTCAAATTTCCCACTTACTGCAGGATAGTTGGGATTTCAGTGATGGGTGCAGTAGTAACTTTAAAACTGTTATCAAGTTTCATCTGTACAGTATGCCCAGTAGAAGATTTTCACCCTTTGTTCTTTGTGAAAACAGGGCCCGAGTACTTGTGGGATCACTGCATAGGAGACCGTTTGTGGTCTCACCCTTGTCACTGGTCTTCCCTCCACGCTTTGTGTTCCAAGGCCCAGCCTCTGCTCTCCACTCTCCACTCCTGGGCTGGCTCCTCCCCGTCTCCATGTGGTGCTTTTCTTTGCTCCTGGGGTGCTCATCCCTGCTGTTTCCTGCCTCTGCTTCAGGGCCCTTGGGCTCTGGATGGGGAGGGACCACTTTTGGTTGTCTCCTTGTTTTTCTTTCTAATCCATCACAGACTGGGTATGCTTACAGAAGACACTAAAAATGTCCTGACACTGCCAGTTGCTGTGGAAATTTCTGGACATTTAGTCTCAGTTTTTGCACCTCCTCCCAGACCCATGCTGGTGGGTGGACACGCTCAAGTAGCGCTGCTGCAGTTTGAGTCCCCAAGGCCCCCCACCCTCCAGACGGACAGCATTTCTCCGAATGCTACAGAGCACCCAGAACTTTCCCCTTGTAACTCTTTTTGCCCTTCTTGGCCCAAATAGTCCATGCTGTCCAGTTTATCTTAGATTGTTTCTCAGTGTCCTTTTTTTTTTTTTTCCTCAGTGTCCTATTAACATCTTTCCAACAGACTTAATAAGCTTCTCAATAATATCCATCTTGCTGGGTACCTGGAAGGCATTAATTTTTTTTTTTTTTTTAAAGATTTTATTAGAGCACAAGCCAGAGGGAGAGGGAAAGGGAGAAGCAGACTCCCCAGTGAGCAGAGAGCCCGATGTGGGGCTTAATTAATCTCAGGACCCCGGGATCATGACCTAGCTAAAGGCAGACGCTTAACCGACTGAGCCACCCAGGTGCCCCTGAGGTGTTAATTAATAATAGATTGTTCTCTTTGTGGGCTAGGTGTCATAGCTGGGTTGTTTTGTAATTATTATTTGTATGTCAGGAATGTCCAGAGTGTAGCCCATACTTATTTCTGTGCTGTGCTCCTTGGCCTGTTAAATAATTTTTTAAGAGAAGATATATGAGTCTCATGATTGAGAAAACCTGAAAAGAATACAGCTTAGAATGGAAAACATTCAAAAAATAGCCTTTGTGCAAATCAGACCATCCTAGTTTACAAGTAACTGTAGTTTAACAGAAATTGGTCGAAAAGTACTAGCATTGGATTTTATTGAACTCCTAATCTCACATTTAAAAATGAGTTAGTTTTGGGGTACCTGGAAGGGTCAGTCAGTGGAGCATACAACTTTTGATCTATGGGATTGTAAATTTGAGCCCTACATTGGGGATAGAGATTCCTAAAAAAATAAACTTAAAAAAAACAAAACAAAACGCTTTTTAATGTAGTTTTGCCATTTGAAGGACTAGAACATCCATGTAAATAACCTCTCCTTTCTTCCATGCCTGCCACCTCTTTCAGGTCCTTTCTTGCTGCCCTGCTACCAGGTGGGTAGCCAGCCCAGCACAGCCATGTTTCACAGCGAAGAAAATGGATCAAAAGGAATGGATCCCTTGGTCCTTATTGATGCAATAGCTATCTGCATGGCATATGAGGAAAAGGAACTTTGCAAGATCGGGGAGGTGGCCCTGGCTGTGATATTTGATGTTGCAAGTATCATTCTGGGCTCAAAGGAGAGGGTAAGAAAGGGGGATCTTCTCTTCTGCAGGCATTCTAGAAACCAGTTACAGAGAGTTGGAACAACATGAGGGTCTATGTGTGTGTTTTTCTCTCTCCAGGCGTGCCAACTGCCTCTGTTCTCCTACATCGTAGAGCGCCTGTGTGCGTGTTGCTATGAACAGGCCTGGTATGCGAAGCTAGGGGGTGTGGTGTCCATTAAGTTTCTCATGGAGCGGCTGCCTCTCACTTGGGTTCTCCAGAACCAGCAGACATTCCTCAAGGCACTTCTCTTTGTCATGATGGACTTGACTGGAGAGGTAGGTGATGTATGGTCTCAAATCTAAGCCAGCTGTTCTGGAAGTTTGCCTAGAGAATAGTTAGGATGAGGCAGTTCGGCAAAATGCTTTCCCAGAAGCTTAGGTTTCATTACAGTATCTTTAATAAGGACAGATCAGGACCCCCACATGCTGTCCCTGGTTATCTAAATATCTTTCCTCCTTGATAAAGAACCGTCACTGGCTGAGTACATAACACGGTATATCTGTGAAGGCAAATAATACTTCTCACGCTCTCCTAGGGCTAAATAGTGCACCTGCTGCAGGAGTTTCTACAGCAGTAGCATTCTTTATGAAGCCTTATGTAGGTGTAACTGAAACAAATAGAATGTAGTGGGCGTTGCCAGCCTACGTGTTTGGTAAATAAAATGAGTATGTTTAGGTCCACATGTTCTTTTCTGAATGACATATAGGAATTCTAAGGTGATTTAGCCACTGAAATACTGTGCGGAGGTTATGAAGTAGTCTTGTTAAAATTCACTGGCCCCGGCAGTGGAGGTGGGCCCTCCGCGATAGCCCCTTTCATTCTAAGGAGTCTCTGGCCTACAGGTTTCCAATGGGGCGGTCGCCATGGCAAAGACCACCCTAGAGCAGCTTCTGATGAGGTGCGCAACACCCTTAAAAGATGAGGAGAGAGCCGAAGAGATCGTGGCAGCTCAGGAGAAGTCTTTTCACCATGTGACACATGATTTGGTTCGAGAAGTCACCTCTCCAAATTCCACTGTGAGAAAACAGGCCATGCATTCGCTGCAGGTCTTGGCCCAGGTCACTGGAAAAAGTGTGACTGTGATCATGGAGCCCCATAAAGAGGTAAGATTTCTGTCACTAGAACTAGGATGACTTGAACAAAACTCTTGAGATCCTTTTCCTTCTCCTTCAGATGTGACTGGAAGAGGATATGTAATTTATAATTTTGTGTCCATTTCACAAAGTGCAACTATACATGCTGTCTTTGACCTCAGGCACAAAAGCAGTGTGCTTACATTAATGGCTCTATCCATAGCTGTCAGTGTCAGGACAGAAAGCTGCTTTCCTGCGTCTCTGTAGCACAGTCTGGTCACTCTTTATTGTTTTACGAATGGTCACTTTGGAAACTTGGGAGTTAAGTGTGTCTGACATGTAACTATCCACCATCCAGTTTTAGCACATGGAACATACCTTCCCTTCCCTAACTAAAGGACATCCATAAACACTTTCCATCTCCCAGTTTCTTTTCTTTTTTCATGAAAGACACAGAGAGGCAGAGACATAGAGGGAGAAATAGGCTCCCTATGGGAGCCTGATGTGGGACCTGATCCCAGGACCGCAGAATCACGACCTGAGCCAAAGGCAGACGTTCAACCACTGAGCCACCCAGGCACCCCCCATCTTCCATTTTCAAACTGATAGTCATTTGAGAATGTTGTGATGAGCCATATTTGCTTTTTAAAGGATGGCGGGTTAGTAGTACTTCCTCCTTGCCTCCCCCAGGTCCTCCAGGATATGGTCCCACCTAAGAAGCATTTGCTCCGACACCAGCCTGCCAACGCACAGATTGGCCTGATGGAGGGGAATACATTCTGTACCACACTGCAGCCCAGGCTCTTCACAATGGATCTTAACGTGGTGGAGCATAAGGTGTTCTACACAGAGGTAGGGGGGTGGTGGTGCGGCGTGGTGTGGATGGTGATGACGTATGTCTGGTAGCCTGTCTTTGTGCACGAAGACTGGTCAGGCAGCACTCAGAGAAGGCCCGGGTAGTGACCACAGGTAACCAGCTGTAACCTGGCACAACCACCTGCAGAGGTACGTTACAGAAGGTAGGCCGGGTAACTGGAGATGGTCAACCATCTGTGGCTGTTTTCTGAGTCCTTCGAGCTTTAGCCTTCTCCAGGCCTTGATCCCAGAGCCTGAAGGATGTAGTCTAGAGAAAGCTGTGCTGCCTACTTTGATTGCTCTTATCAGCTGGGGCTTAGAATAACACTGGCTTAGAGCAAGCGCCAGTTTATTGAATTTATTCATCACTTAAGAATGTGCTGTGTGCTGTGAAGAACTTACCACACATGAATGCCATTATTTAGTTTGGACAGCTCTTCGTGAACTAGAGATTCTGATTGTTCTCATTTTGGGTGATAGCAGATGGTGTCCTACAAGTGTTTGTGAACTTTCCAGTATGGGGTGATATTAGAAACAGATTGAACTGTACTTCCAGTCCAATTCTAAGCATTAATTCATAGAATACAGTGATGGTTTGGTGATGAATCCCAAAGTGAAATTTTTTTTAGAACCTGAATCCTACTCTGGAGGCATTGTCAGAATGAACAGAGGCAAAAGTCATAAGAAAGCAACTTCTTTCTGATCCACACTAAGTTTGAATTTCCACTTACGAAAAATTTACCTCTTGAATTTTTAAGCCCAGTGTATTTGCTTGGACATAGAATTCTATGATCACATGGTCTAGCTTTGATCTTTTATATCTTATCGTATTCCTTGTGTAGGAGTCATAGTTCATATGTTTGGACAGAGGTTCTAGGAGAGCCACTGGAGGATGGGAGGAAGTTTCCCTTTGGTGATTCCAGAGGCACATGTGTTTTCCCCTGTGTGGAAAGTTCCTCACTAAGCTTAAGACCAGAACCTGATAGTGTTGAGTGATAAATTGCAGGGAATGCAACTGGTTTTCCAAGTGTTTATCAGTGTACTGGCTGTATCAGAACATGTGGGATCTTTTTAAAAAGAGAGACTCCTGAGTCATCTCCCAGGTTTGGAGTCAGCCCTCCAGATCTACCAGCTCTAAGCTTCCCAGGTGATTCTGTTGTGGAGTATGCATCACTCTCTTTCTAGAGATAGCTACAGATACAGGTATCTGTGTGTGTGTGCATACGCACGTATTTATGAGGAGAGTAACTCATAGTGATGGAGTGGAATAGGGTGGTGGCTTAAAGTGCTTATTAGTGTATATATCCTTTTTTGCTGTTTGAAATCTTTTACTAGGTAGGAATCTTTGAGGGAAAAAAGATACGATAAAGTTTATCCCATTTTCCCAGGATGTAAATAGAGAAAACAGTAATAGAACAACATGTATGATATTTTGGGTATTAGATATATAATATATACTGGGGAATGATAAAATATTTGGAAAGATTTTTACAGGAATCTCTGAGTTAACGGTATTCCCAGTGATTTTCAACTTCTTTATGCTTTTCTGTACTTGAAAAAAGTATTACTACTCAGCTATTGAATTACAGCACGTATGTTTTTTGAGCCATGGGCCCATGGCTCATAAGGAGGGAGATGTTCCTGCCATCATGATATTTGCAGTTCAGGTGATTGCCAGTTATGGTATCAGAGTGGGTGAGAAAGTATCTAAGAATTTTTTTTTAAATTTTATTTTATTTTTATATTTATGATAGGCACACAGTGAGTGAGAGAGAGGCAGAGAGATAGGCAGAGGGAGAAGCAGGCTCCATGCACCGGGAGCCCAACGTGGGATTCGATCCCGGGCCTCCAGGATCACGCCCTGGGCCAAAGGCAGGCGCTAAACCACTGCGCCACCCAGGGATCCCCAGTATCTAAGAATTTATTTCACTAATGAGGTTGACACAGTTTGCTTTAGAAGGAAGCTCTGTCACATTCAATATTCCCTAGGGTTTGAGTTTAGTTTATCAGTCATTAATCATGTTGTGTGTGTTTGTGTGTGTGTGTGTGTGTGTGTGTGTGTGTGTGTAAGATTGCTATGTTCTGTAATTTTCAAGGTTACTTGTCTTCACAGTAAGAGCAGGCTAAATTAAATTATTTTATCTTTTACAGCTGTTAAATTTGTGTGAGGCTGAAGACTCAGCTTTAACAAAGCTGCCCTGTTACAAAAGCCTTCCATCACTGGTGCCTTTGCGAATTGCAGCATTAAGTAAGTTAATATGAATTAAATCTGAAACAAGCCATGGGTATGAAGGTACAAGGAGACAGTGGTCTTTTGGGGTTGTGGTTTTTTTTTTATGTTCTTTTTAAGGTGGGATAATCATGTTTGAGTATTTGTCAAACATATAATCTATTGACATTGTGAGATGTCAATAGATCATATAGATTGATAGGATTTAAACAATTGTTTATTCTTGTACACTATGCATTTTACTTTGTAGTAATTAACTCTTAATGCTATAGTTCTCTGATGAATCGAACGCTCTGGTTGAAGAGAGCAGTCATAGCATTCATATATTGCCAGTTTCGCCCAAATCAGAGTATATAGGAAGATCTACTATAGCCTTCATAGGTTTTGCACATTGGTTTTGTAGCATTTGAGATTCTGTTGTCTTCAAGGCTTCATGAGCAACGTCAGCTACATTGTTGAATTTTTACTCACTTAGAAGCATCATACCACACCCCACCCACCCCGTCCCCACCACCCAACACACCTTTTTTTTTGGTAAATAAATACCCAGTACAAGTTTTTTTTTAGTTGACTTGGTCTCTTGCTTTCTCGGTATGTATGTATATATGTATGTATGTATTTATTTATTTATATTTTTAAAAGTCAATGATTTTTTTAAAATATTTTATTTATTCATGAGAGATACAGAGAGAGAGAGAGAGAGAGGCAGAGACACAGGCAGAGGGAGAAGCAGGCTCCATGCAGGGAGCCTGACATGGGACTCGATCCCGGGACTCCAGGATCAGGCCCTGGGCTGAAGGCGGCGCTAAACCACTGAGCCACCCGGGCTGTCCTCTTTCTTGGTTTTTTATACTCTATATGAAATGTTGCCAGAATCTTCCTTGAGTTAGAGATAGAGGAGCTGAGAAGCAAGCCATAATACCTGCATGAGCATGGGGCCGAGGTTTGGAAGACATAGCAGGTGGGAGGGAGAGAGATGCTCGGCAGCCAAGTTTGACAGCTTCTTTCCTCTTGGGATACCTTTCTTCCAGTGCCTCTTGTGCAATCCTGTTGGCTAGTACAGGCGTTGCTCTTGGTCAGATGTTCTCTCTTGACTAACATATTCCCTTTTCTGAGAATATCTGTATTTTCAAAACCTTTAACTCCCCACGTGGGGAGAAGGCTGCCTGACATGGATAGTGGAAGAAAAGCCAGGCTGCATGTGTATTCCCTCATCACCAGAGTTCAAGGCCAGTTCAGTGTGTCTGCCCACAGCCCAGCTATCCTCTCACCCCTTGTGGGGATGTCTTGGGGAAAGGGTGTCAGTGGGCACCTCCACTTCCTCCCTCTGTCTATCTGGACAGGGTAATATTTACCATGGCTCTTCTGACAGGCTGTTGGCTCCCCTCTTAAATAACACTGACCATGTGAGTTAGAAGATCACATGGCATTCTTTGATCTTTTTCGAGGGCAGACACATGGGAAGTGGTTCAGTGATTCATACTTTGTGTTGTTTGGTAAGAGCCTTTAGACAAGGAAATTGTTTATATCTTTTTAAGGTTAATAATGAAATTGATTAACCTCATTGATTTCTCTTCCGAAAGATGCGCTTGCTGCCTGCAATTACCTTCCTCAGTCCAGGGAGAAGATTATTGCTGCACTCTTCAAGGCCCTGAATTCCACCAACAGTGAGCTGCAGGAGGCTGGGGAAGCCTGCATGAGAAAGGTGAGTGGGATGCACGTGTGTATGTGCGGGCGAGGGTCTGTCTTCAGCGCTCTTCCTGTTCACCTGGTTCATGCACCTGGAAGGCTGCCTCTTGTTAGTACACATTGGATTCCAGTAATGTCTCTATTTGTTTCCCAGTAACACTGAGCCTATTAAAATAGTGACAGTAATGACTAGTCTTCTTCATCATAAACTTTTAGAATGTGCTTGCCTAATATTTCATTTTCTCACGGAAAATAAAAACTTGCTGCTAGAGCTGAATGAGTTCATTCTGTTATAAAGTGTATTTTGTTGTCTATTTTTCTCCATAACCTTTCTTTTTAAATAGTTTTTGGAAGGTGCTACCATAGAAGTAGATCAAATACATACACATATGCGGCCTTTGTTGATGATGCTGGGGGATTATCGAAGCTTGACGCTGAACGTCGTGAATCGTCTGACTTCCGTTACCCGGCTTTTCCCAAACTCCTTCAATGATAAATTTTGTGATCAGATGATGGTAAGCCATATTACATTTAAACATACTCTGTATTCAACCTGAAATTTTAAGGGTCTTTTTTTTTGGGGGGGTGGGCAGTAACATGGGGGTGGTTAAAATTCAGGAGGTGTGAAAGGGGTACTGTGAACGTCTCCTCCCATCCCTGTCTTCCAGCAGCCCATCTCCCCTTCCCAGGGATAGCCAGTGATAATGGTTTCCTGTATGTCTGTCTGAGATGTTTTACATTTATAGGAGGACATACATAATTCTTTTGTTTCCCTCAAAAGGCAGCACCATGTACACACGGGTCATATTCTTTCTATTTACTGCTCATTTCAGATCAGAACATGAAGTGCTTTTTCTTTTTTTAAAATTTTTCTAAGATTTTGTTTATTCATGAGAGACTCACAGAGAGAGAAAGGCAGAGACACAGGCAGAGGGAGAAGCAGGCTCCATGCAGGGAGCCTGATGCGGGACTCAATCCCAGAACTCTGGGATCATGTCCTGAACCAAAGGCTGATGCTCAACCGCTGAGCCACCTGTCTTCTGGCTATGTAATATTTCATTATGTGGACATGCCAGAATTCGCTTCACCATTCCCCCACTGACAAATGTCTAGATTGCTCCCAGTCTTTTGCTATTATAGACGTGATGTATTGAAAAACATGTAAGAACTTTAGGAGTTTTTTGGGTTTTTAAAATTACCAAGAAAATAATTATGCAAATAAAATACCTGTTAGACAGTGTTTAAATTTGAATATAAGCAGATGAAGGAGGTTCAGCTGTTAACTTTCTTCTGCATTCAGTTTTGCTTCCAGTAAGTAGACGTTCGTAAATAACTTAAGATTTCATGGTATGTTATTGTGGACGTGTACGTACTTCCCATGCTTCTGTTTCTCGGGTGGCCTTTGGCCATTTAGACATCTCAGGACACCAAAGATAGTTGGTTTTTTTTTTTTTGGTTTTGGTGCACCTTTACCCTAGCTGTAAGTGGGGGTGAGGTGACATATATAGATGTAGTGTATGTAGAGTTGCAGATATATGGATGTGTGAGGACCATACAGCTTTTTCTGTCACCTACTGCGTCTTCGTACCTGCAGATACCTGAAAAAGGAACAATGACTGGAACACCTGACTTGGAGTTGGTAGTATTACAGTTGGCCCTAAGAATTGTAGCTGATGCCCTATTAGAGTGTTATCGGGAAACAGTATTCCATGGGAGTAAACCTCCCGAATTGGAAGGCTCTTTCCTGTTTAACTTCTAGATGTGTATACACACCCTCCCTACCAGTGTATGTGCATGCGCACGTTAACAGACGTGATCACAGTAGGTGAGGTTGTATCACTTCCTAAGGAGAGCACATCAGATATGCATTTTATCCTCCATTCAGTGTGAGACCTGTGCATGTATGCCGACTATCCCAGTGTTGTCATGTTCATTTCTTCCCTCTCCGCTGTCTTTTTTCGCTGCCTTTGCATGCCTGCCAGAAGCGATGTGCTTGTGGCTAGTGGGTGGTTTTACCACCAGGCTGACCCTTGACGCTTGGCTGTGAGCTGAGAGTTATTCAGTGAATGGTATTAGAACAGATTCTGTAGAACAGTGTGAAGAGACTGCTGTACCACTTTACAATCCATAGTTTCTGACTTGGGGTAGGAGTCGTCTTCTCCCTAGAGTGAAGTTTGGGGGTTTATGTTTTTGATTTGTTCAGAGGATTTTTCCCTCCCTTCTTTGGCATGGTAGCTATTTTCAGAATGGTTAAAATTTCTCTAAATGTAGAGAATGTTGATGTTCTTGGATAAAGAAACTGAAGCTACCATTTGTCCAGCTGTGTTCCTCTGGCCCCCACCTTGCTAGAGTCCAGCCCAGGTCTCTGCCAACAGGGCATTTGCGTGTGTGGCATGGATGGGTCTTCTGATGTGTTCATGCCTGCTGCATTGCAGCAGGGGTGGTGCAGTGGTCAAACACACATTTGCCCTTTGAGTCCTGGTCTTCAGAGCTGTGCTCTATCTCTGAGCCTTTGTTTTCCCGAGTGTGATGGGCTTTCAAGGTTAGCAGCTCAACCCTTCAGCATAATTTTAAGAGCTGAGACACCCTACTCTGTAGAATGGGCATTCATGAACACAATCCTGAAAATTTGCCATTTTAAAAATTTGAACTGCTTGATATTTGACTTTGAAGTCTCTCATGTAGTTATTTGTGGTGGATAGCTCCTTCTTGAACTAAAAGTGAACTTATGTACAATTAGTGTATTTTTTTCCTTTGGGGAATCTGAAAACAGGATAGGTGATGCAGCTGGCTGCTTCCATTTCCTTTGGTTTTGTTCCTCTCTTATCTTTGGCAAAAGAGCTGTTGTAGTAAGGTCAGGTTTCATGAATGTAGATCTTGGCGATTAATATCTTTCCAGGAATTTTACTGGCAAATAGCTTAGTGTACTTAGTTTCTTTGAAAGCATATAGATTTTAGTGTTTCTCAGTGTGTGTTATTTGGAACACTGGCCCTATAGGTGTATTTAAGTTTAAGTGTATTTAAGTCATGTGTCCCCAAGTCTCTTTTACCATGGAGTCCTTTTAAAAACAACTAGTTAACTTCCTGCAGGGCTTCAGTGTTTGAAGAACAAGTCTGGACAGTGTGAGACAATGAAGATAGTTGTGTTATTTGGATAGTCTTGTGGTTTTACCTGTAGGCTCTGAGTGCCTATCTGCCAGACTTTGCTGGACATCATGGCTGGGAGGCTGCCTGCTGCATGCCCCGGTCAGATCAGAGTTGCTTTGGGCTCAGGGATCTCTCTCCTCCATGGTCTTGGAGTAGAACACAGTCTTACCATGTTAACAGTTGCCCTTGTTCTGCACAGAAGGGAAGTGATTCCTGTTTGCCCTAATTTGTACAGCCTCTGACCATGCTCATCTCACCTGCCCACCACCATTTCCTCCCACCCCATGCCCATTGCTCCTTAGCCATACATAGCAACCAGCCTTCTTGTTGGTGGACTCAGGGCCTTTGCCTTTCCTTTTCTCTGCCTGGTGTGCAAGACCCTCCTTGACCTTGACTGCCTTCTCCAGCTGATTCCTGTTCCTCTTTCATAACCTTTAGCATGACTGTTCCACAGCAGGCACCTGTGTCCTTTACCTGTTCTCCCCACTTGAACCTGAGGAACGAGGATAGGATGATGTCTGCCTGTCTTTCACTTCTCCACCCAGGTACCTAGCATGGTGCCCGGCTTCTACAGGCGCTCAATGAACAGGTGCAGCACCAAGTAACATGGTAATAAGAGGACAGCAGTAAGATGCTAGCACTAGAATGATCAGGTTTCAGGACTTTTTTTTTTTTTTTCTATCAGCATAAATTCAGCCTTTTATTCATAGAACGTGACGCAGATGCTAGTTACCCTCGTCTCTAGAGCAGTGGTTGGGCTGTTTCAAATATGAACACTGCCATCCTACGTTAAATATAATGGAAATTAATGATTACATATGAATTTTCATGTAAGAATAGTATGGAATCGAACTGATCCTCTGTGAGGGGAAAAGTGTCTAAGGATGTTGTTTTTCCCCACAGCAACATCTACGAAAGTGGATGGAAGTGGTGGTCCTCACCCACAAAGGGGGCCAGAGGAGCGACGGAAACGTGAGTGACTTGTTTGCTTCTGGGAAGGGCAGCCCTGCCGGGCACTGCTGCTGGCAATGTTAATATTGGAGCAGTGCTTTTAAGTAAAATACCGGTCAGAAACCCAGTTTATGTCATCATAGTCCGTGTAAAGTGTTGAACATCTTTTACCAGCATTACATTTTGCCTTTATTTTTCTTAATTCTTGAACATTTCTTTTTGTGTTTCTTTAAAATCTCCTTTGTTCACCTTAATATGACGTTTTTGTTGATGAGAATTCTGGGAAGCTTGAAATATTAGTATTTCAATTTTACTAGTTTTGCTATAAAGTACATTTTCTAGAGTGTTTTTGGCAGCTGCTGTCTGCATGGTGGTGCATTCCTCAGCTGTGGTTTCCCATTGCTTCCCATCATCACCGCCTCATGAAACTAAGTATAGATTTCAGGACTTCAGACACTGAGGATAGTGTAGCAAAGCATCACATAAATACCTGCATGTATGTTTACAGGTCTGAAGCCCCACCCCAACTGTTTGCCAAAAATCAAATGGCCAGTACTTCAAAAACACATTTTTTATGGGTTTAAGGGAAAACTACTTTAGTTCAATTTTTTTATGTGCCTGATGTTGGTCATTTTAAGATTTTGCTCTTAAAAATAATGGTTCTTGCTGTTTTGAATCTATTTTGTATAAGTTAATATTCCTTTAAAATACTTTTTAAGTTGATGACTGTTCTATCGGTAGGATCGTGTTTTCCCTAAGTTCCTGTTAAACCTGGTGAAATTGTATGGCAGTGTCCTAATAAGGGGATTCTATAGCTTTTCAGAGGCATAATCAACGTGGCTTTTTGTCTTCCTGTGCCTATTTGTTGGATGCTGTGTTTCATCCCAACTTGGATTTTTTTTTTTTTTTTTTGGCTTAATTATGCTTTGTTTTGACCATTCTGTGTCAAGGTGTTTTGTTTATGTAAGTCTCTATTCCTGCCGCTTCTAAACAGCCAACTAAGCAAAACTAAACCAGGATTTTAAACTTTTTTTTAGGAGTGTTATACCACCATGACCTCTTTGAAGGTTCGTTACTTATATACACAGGGAAAAATCAGGAACCTCTTTGTGGGGAAGAGCAGAGTGTATTTTAAAAGCCTAAACTTTTGGGAGTAGGTACAGGTGCCTCTGTGCTTTTCCTCCCCGTCTCATCCACTAGGTATTTTTGCTCTAAGTTTTATGTTTGTTTTATCTGTTAACTCTGCAACACACAGTTCTAGAATAAACATTTAACTCCTACGAGGCAGGTGAATTACTTCCATTAGATCAGGAAGATTCCATAAACTTGTATAGCAAGTTATTTGGAGGGCTCCTTGGATGGGGCAGGGGCAGTGGGCAGGAGACGGAGCTGTGGGTTTTAGAAAGTCCTCCCAACTCCTGCAGGAACATGTGGTGACCACCGTAGGAGTCTGCTCCTTGACCGGCCTGGAAACACCCAGCTCTGCAAGGGTGGCCTCAGGCTGTGGTGTTTGGGGTCCAGGAGCAGCGTCCCCACCATTTCATCACCTCAGCCCAGGGCCAAGCTGCCTTTGTACTCTTGAGCTCTGATAATTTTTTATGGATGTTCAGAATTGAGTATGGATCTTACATCGTGTTTGTCCCCATTTGGTTGAATCCCCAAATAACATTACATAATTGAGAACCCATAACTGAAGACCTGTTAAATAGTTGACTATAATAAAACAAACACGGGGTTTTCTGTAATGCTGGGTACCGTGATGATCAGAGCTTTGCATGAGCACCATGTATAGGAAGGCTTGCCTGGTTCTGGCGTTAAACTCCCTTGGGAGGACTCACGACCACATGTGCCAAGTCTGTGTGCATACACAGCTTCACTTCACAGAATAACCCAGATATCTGTGGGCGCAGCATGGCCTGTGGGTTCCTCTGGGTGTGGGGGCCTCACTCATGCCCAGTTGAGGGAGCTAAACCACCTGTACTCTTCTGACTTGTGCTGGGAGAGAGGAAGAGATTTTCTTTCATGTCAGCACTGCACATAAGGTCATAGCTTACTCGAAACAAAACCAGATTTTTAAATGCATTTGTTTACCACAAGGTCTGACAATTTCTCCCCCTGGGCAAGAATTCTGAAATTCCTGCGTTTTAAATTTTATTTAGGGAAGGGAGGTATTCTATCCTACACTGTCTGAAGGGCTCTGTTTTGACATCAGAAGGGTGGAAGGTGTATTTTTTTTGCTGTTGAGCATTTGTTAATTATTGTGTGTGCTTTTTGATAATTGTCTTTCCTGTCTTGTTTCCCCCAATAATCTTTACTGTGTATGAGTATATGGGAAGTTTTTATGTAAATAACATAAATAGAAAAAAGATGATTTTCCTCCCCATCCTCAGGAGAGCATTTCCGAGTGCGGGAGATGTTCCTTGTCTCCATTCTGTCAGTTTGAGGTGAGAACAACCCTATTAAAGTCAGTTTATGACTTGTACTGTGAAGAACAGTTTATCTTTTCTTTTCTTTTTCTTTTCTTTTTTACCTTTTTGTTGCCTTTTTTCATGCTGTAATTTTTGTTTTGGTTCAGCCTGCCATGGAAGGGGTAGAGGTGAGAATCTCAGTGGAGGCACAGGAGGGGGTGTTGTCGCATTTGGTTTTGCTGTGATTTGTGGTTCTGTGGTGGACAGAGTGCGTTGTGCCTTGGAGTGCAGTGAGCCGTATTGTCTGTCTGTGGCGGAGTTGTATTAGTACCATTGCTGTGAACTGTCCGGATGCCAAGCATGTTTCCTATTAGGATGTTTTAAAGCAAGATGCTAAGTTCTTTGGTTTCCTACATGTTAGAATTGCAAAATGTCAATACTGTCTAAGATTCACCTGGGTTTCGCTCTTCATCATGTTTGTACGAGCTCACACGTCTAACAACCTTTTAGAAGGAAACCACACAAAGAATAGCATACCTGCTAGGAAATGGGAGGAGCTCATTTCACACTCGCAAGTGCCCACTTGCCTGGAGCTTAAAACCTCCTTGCCCCTCAGCGCCCAGGTCCCCATGCACCTCTTGCTCACGCACACCACACCGATGTAGTCCCAGCGCTGGGACTTGGGACAGTCAAGCCCCGAGCTTTCCCTCTGCTGTAAAATGGGGATGATAACATTGTCAGTCTTGTCTTCCGGTGCTATCATGAAGACCAAAAGAAGTGGTTCCCTGACTGCACTTGTAAAACAAAAACCATAATACAAAAGTGTCATGATTAGCACATTGTAATTTCAGAATAGAGCTTGCTCTGTGTGAAGACCTGGAAATTCTGTAGAAAAGAACTCTACAGGAGAGGTGGGGTGACACCAAGCCATGTTTTCTCATTTCTTCCCCAGCTCAGTTTAGTCTTTTTCTCCGTAGAGGCTTTGGGGGAAATATGTTCAGATGTTCCTGGGATGTGGTCCCTTGTGACGAGTGTTCATCATCCCCATTTTACTGTCATTAGTGTGACGGACATCCTGTTACACACAAGGCAGGGGAGTACATCAGGGAGTCTTCCCTTCCATGGCCATGGCTCCGGCCATGTGGGATCTCTTTGAATGGCGGATACCACACAATGGGAACTGCCACTGAGAACAGAAAGTTGGAACAGGAGTGATTGACCACTGAGCTGTTAGCACCTTAAAAAGTGCAGAAATTTGGCATTTCACATTTTGGATATGATTCAGTAGAGCAATTTGTCAGCTTCATCTTTAGGCCTGATTGACAAATACTTCGTACCGTGGTCAGTCATTTATTTACATTCATGTTTAATTTTTCAGGATAAATACTTAAGGATTTTTTGAAGACTTTCTTTGTGCTAAGTTTTGAGGGCCAAAGGAGTCTGTACCCTCAGAACTTAGTATGTTGGGAAGACCCCATGATGTCACAACAAAGCGGGGGAACCGTAACACTCTGACAGCCACAGGCATGCTTGTTTCCTCCACTATAGGGGGCTAAGCATAGGCAACCCAGCAGTTCACTTCCAACATTTGTCCCTATTCTCGAAAACGGACACAGCACAGTCACAGGTGTACACAGCTCCCTCTCCCCTCTGTTGACAGATGAAATCTGAGTGCAGAGGGCAGTTAGTTTCCTTGGGCCACAGCAATAACCTGACATTGATAAATTGTGGCTTTTTACATGTTAATTCTTTGCTTCTGGTGGCTAGCCTTGTGAATGTAGCTAGACCATAGTAGGGTCTGTAGTAACATTGGTATCTCTAGCTGCTAAAATTAATTGGCCTATTTTGTAATTTCTGGTTTTCTTCATTAGGAGATGAAAATTTGTTCGGCTATTATAAACCTTTTTCATCTGATCCCAGCTGCACCTCAAACTCTGGTCAAGCCTTTGTTAGAGGTGGTGATGAAAACAGAACGGGCTATGTTGATTGAGGTAATGATCAAACTTGGGGTTAATTCTGATTCTTCCTCCATCTGTTGGCTTGTTATGTTTTAGGTGGATTAATTTAACAGCATGAAGCATGTTTGATGTTAGCATTTGCTTATAGCTGTAGCACACTCTACTTACGAGAGGGAGAGATGCCTTCTCCTGCCACGGTAGGTCAATAGGCCAATGTAGCCTCAAACCCCAAGAACATGCCATTTTCTCCATGTGTTTTCTAGGCCGGCAGTCCCTTCAGAGAGCCTCTGATCAAGTTCTTGACACGGCACCCCTCACAGACGGTAGAGCTGTTCATGATGGAAGCCACCCTGAATGATCCCCAGTGGAGCAGAATGTTTATGGTAGGCACACGATGAGCTGCAGTCAGGTGTGCCTGCAGATTTGTGTCAGCTGGAGTGCTCTGAAATCTGAAATTCATACGTCACTGTTCAGTTCCCCAGCTGTATTTTTCTGTAATGTATCCGAGTGTTAGAAACATCATTGGTGTGTATGTGGAAAGTTTGAATGGAGGAATCCTTCTTTAGGATTTTGGTGGTGGTAACGAATGAGTTGCTGAGATAATGAAATCCGTAATCACAAAGTATTATTACTGCTAAGAAGCAGGTTTTTTTTTTTTGTTTTTAAAGAGTGGTTATAGCGACTTTTTGGCTTGCCTAGAAAGACTTAGAAAGAACCTTAGGATTTGGCTTTTGTGGGTTTTGACTAGCTTAAAATAGCTTGTTTTGTTCTGTTTTCAGAGTTTTTTAAAACACAAAGATGCCAGACCTCTGCGAGATGTGCTGGCAGCTAACCCCAACAGGTTTATTACTCTGCTGCTGCCTGGTGGCACCCAGACTGCCGTGCGTCCCGGTTCGCCCAGCACCAGCACCATGCGCCTAGACCTTCAGTTTCAGGCCATCAAGGTAGCATCTCTTCTCTGAACAACTGAACTCTTCAGAGTTTAGGCAAGATGCATAGAGAACCCTGTCAGTTCCCTAACTGTCGCTTCTTTAACAGATCATAAGTATTATAGTTAAAAATGATGACTCCTGGCTGGCCAATCAACATTCTCTGGTGAGCCAGTTGAGACGCGTGTGGGTTAGTGAAACCTTTCAAGAAAGACACCGAAAGGAGAACATGGCTGCCACTAATTGGAAGGAACCCAAGCTGCTGGCCTACTGTCTGCTGAATTATTGCAAGTGGGTACCTCTGTTTGGCTTTACATTGAGTGAGTTATTCTATCCGGCAAGCTGAACTAGAGTCTCTATGGGAATTTGTGCTTAGCTGTGGTTCACTGGCCCCGTGCAGTTACACTTGTTAGAACCGATTGTGACTTTGAGCTGGTAAGAGCTCGCATGCAGTTCTAAAGCTGGCCCCAACTTAATCTGTCTTCTTGTTTGACCTTGCAGAAGGAATTATGGAGACATAGAATTGCTGTTCCAGCTGCTCCGGGCTTTCACTGGTCGTTTCCTCTGCAACATGACATTCTTGAAAGAGTATATGGAGGAAGAGATCCCCAAAAATTATAGCATTGCTCAAAAACGTGCCCTGTTTTTTCGCTTTGTGGACTTCAATGACCCCAACTTTGGAGATGAGCTGAAAGCTAAAGTGAGTCCCACCGTTAGGCGGCAGGAGCCATGGGCATTGGAACCAATTTCCTAGGGAATTGAGGGGACTGTCTGTTATGCTGTGTCTCATGGTTAGTTACATAACGTGGACTGTTCGAAGCATACAGCAGATCCGGAGTGAACCAGTGTTGAACACTAGTCTACTAGTGTCCTTGTTTTTAGAAAATGACTAATCTGACATGAGAAGACTAGACAGACTGACGTCACTTTTCCTCCTGTTTTCACCTACCTTTCCAGTCATCCACTTTAGTAAAAGGATGATTAGTCACACCCTTGACAAGATCTGGCATCACGGGTGCAACGTGACCCACTGATGCTCCTGCCTGCCTTAGTAAAGAAACGAAGAGCATAGCATTGCTTTTCTCCTTCATTTTAAAATTTTTTTTGTAGGTTTTGCAGCATATCTTGAATCCTGCTTTCTTATACAGCTTTGAGAAGGGTGAAGGAGAGCAGCTCTTAGGACCTCCCAATCCAGAAGGTGATAACCCGGAAAGCATCACCAGTGTGTTTATAACCAAGGTGACGTCACTAATACGTTGGCATGAAAAGTAACTTAGCAGATGAGTAACAGAATGCGTGCAAGTGTGTATGTGTGAGCGCATGTGTGTAATGGGTTCGTTGAAATAAACCTGTTGCCCTAAGGCTCTTATTTCTCATGATTGCATTAATTTATAGCAGAGCATTATAATTCTTACTGGTGCATTTTTAAAGGTAGCTTTACTTTAGGATGGATTGACTTTCCACACTAACAGGTTTCAATGAGAAACCAAATGTATGCCTGAACTGACGTAGATTCAAACTCATGTTATCAGAGTTACTTTGTAAAAACCCCTCTTGTTGGTCAAAGTTTTTGACGTACAGTTTCGTCCTTAGCTTTGCAAAGGAACATATTACAAGTCAGTGAGAACATCAGATCGGATCTGGTTGTCACCGTGATCTGCCTTGATCTTTTGTTGTCAAGTTCACGAAACCGTTGTGGTAGCAGTGGTGTCTAAAGTTACCTTAGGTGTTACAGTCTCTGTATTTTTATAGTAGCATTTCCAGAAAGGTTTTACTGGGTTGTGTGTTTCTTTGAGAAGTGCCTGCCTGGTGTTCCACACAGGGTCTGTCCTCTCCCATGCAGGTCAGGCCTTTGAACCTTGTTGGCAGGTGCTGTGTTTGCCTTGAGGTTGGTTGAGTGTTCTGTATACATGCTGTCTGCTGGGGTGCTGTGAGCCATGGGCATTCCTAAGGTGGTGTGCCGAGTGCGCATGAGCCCTTGGGAAGGACTCGATTCCTCACCACTTCTGTCACTGTTTCATCCTGGGGTCCAGAGGAAGGGGACTGTTGTTCCACTTGGCAGTTTATTGGTCCTTGCATAGTCTTTGTCCCTTAACACAGGCTTTCCTCCTATTGTTTTCACCCTACCTCTGCCCTCTCTAGGAATGTGAGCTGAGCCCAAGGGGTCTTTTTCAGTCCTCTTACTGATAACTTGCTGTATTCTGGGCAACTAGATGGAGAGATGGTCACCCAGATGTGGCCCCTTCCCTTGTGCTGCCTTCTCTAGACCGTCTTTTGGGTCGGATGCTGCTAACGCGGCACAAGTAGGAGCTGGCATTTCAAGTGTTCGAGGAAGACAGAGGACACTGGGCAGGTGGGGGCCCCAGGGTGGGGCCATCGGGAAGCAACAAATCCAGGAGAGAGGGGACTTGGGGGGCTAGAGGGACCCTGATGGAAACACAGTTGTGGAGAAGACTTCAGCCTTTCAGAACTTTGTGGTAGACGGAAGTTGGTCTGGATGTCCACTTGAGTGAGGCAGTTGGTGCACCTGATTGAGTAGAGATACGTGGGGTGTTCCTTGGAGTGTGCCTTTTTTCTTATGTTCATAAAACACGGAAATCTATCAGATAGCTGATGTAGAAAACCGTAGCAGTTTCTTGAGAGATTTGTTTCCAGGTAGCATTTTCTGATCCTAATGCTGAAAAATCCGGACTAGATAATTAATAGCTGACTAGGAAAAAAATCTCAACTACTTGGAAATAAGAAACTCCATCCTGCAAACCACCTTGTATCAGAGGAGGCCCTCCTTGTCCCTCAAGTTCCTCCACTTCCTGCATTACAACTTCTAATTCTGCCCTTGGACACTGAAATAAGTTCATTTAATTTCTAATCCTACATGTAAAAGGAAAATTGATATGGCATCATTGCTTCCCTTGTTGTGAAACTTGATGTTATATATTGTGTGCGCACACGTGTGTGTGTTTTAAAAGTTTAAACTTGCATGATCCTTAGTAGGTAATGCAGTTCAGAACCAGAAGTGAGTTCCTTTTCTGCTTGTCTTTCCCACAGGTCCTAGACCCGGAGAAGCAGGCAGACATGCTGGACTCCCTGAGGATTTACCTCCTTCAGTACGCTACCCTGCTAGTGGAGCACGCCCCCCACCACATCCACGACAACAACAAGAATCGCAATAGCAAGCTGCGCCGCCTGATGACCTTTGCGTGGCCCTGCCTGCTCTCTAAGGCCTGTGTGGATCCGGCTTGCAAATACAGTGGGCACTTACTTCTGGCGCATATTATTGCCAAATTCGCCATACACAAGAAAATTGTTCTTCAGGTACCACACAGCTCCCTTCTACCCTCCTCATAGCCCCCGACACTCAGTGGTCTTGCACACATGTGCATGCTGCCCACTCCTACAGTCGTGGCCTCCTTTCCTGTTGTCTTTCCCAGCACCATTAAAGATGCTTGTTTCTGACATCTTAAAAGCACTGTTGTGCTCACTTCAGCACATATACTTAAAAAAAAAAAAACAAACACTGTGAACTCTCCTGTGACTCTACATTCTCTCTTCCCTCCCCAATTGCCAGTCTGCTCTCCTGTTCTCTGCAGCCTTGCTGTTGAAACAACAAAATGTCTCCTTTGTCCACCTCATGCTCCTCTACACATTGCATTCTGTCTTCTTTTATCCTGGTCCATTGAAACCATTCTGGAAGGGCCCAGCTCCCTCTTTAGCTAAAGACACTCAACACTTTAGAACCTTCATCCTATTGACCCCCTCCCGACAAGGAACACATCTTCTCTGAGTCCCTCAGTGGTTTAGGCCTTGATGCCAGGCAGCCCTGGGTTTGAGTTTATTTTTTGCTGTCACAAGTTCTCATGACCCTGAATGAATAAATTATTTCTGTCTCTGTAAGAATTAAAGGTAATGATACAGTTCAGTGCTTAGTCGGTCTGTCCCATTAACATCTTATACATGATCGCCCTTCTCTGAGATCACATGATCAACCCCAGGCATGTCTCTTCTCCCAGCCAGAGACCCAGAGGCTATCAGTGACACCAGTTCCCCCCCAGTGTCCAGGCGTGAGTGAGTCTTGGTGATTCCCCTCCACCCTCAACACCTGTCAGGTGGTCTTTGTGTCCTGTGACCTTACATCAGAATGTCACCTCTCACTTGCACTGTCCCAAGGGTGCCTCTGATGGCAGCCTCTTTTTCTCCATTTACCACACTGTATCCAGAAAGAAATGATCTCTGTGCTTCACTTGACTTCCCATGAGTCACACTAGCCTAAGTCCCTGTAGGGAGCTAGGTCTTACTCCTCTTTGTCTATTGTACCCTCGCCCAGCATGGGCACAGTGTGGGTGCTCAGTAGGAAGAGAATGTGAATGAGTTCATCACCCAAAACTTAACAAAGGAGAAAGCAACTATGTTCTTTCCTAATAAGACAGCCCTAAGGAATTTTGTAGAAATCATATTACAGAAGTGTCCTGCCTTGGTTCAGAGTGATTGGGTTCTTTGTTTCTCTGAGCCTTCATTTTCCTATATAAAACTGTCTTCCCGGTGTTAGGTTTTTCACAGTCTGCTCAAGGCCCATGCGATGGAAGCTCGAGCAATTGTCAGACAAGCGATGGCCATATTGACTCCAGCAGTGCCTGCCAGGATGGAGGACGGGCACCAGATGCTGACACACTGGACGAGGAAGATCATTGTGGAGGAGGGCCACACGGTCCCTCAGCTGGTTCATATCCTGCATCTGATCGTGCAGCATTTTAAGGTGTGTAGGCAGTACTGTAGATGGGGCTGGCTGCATGCATGTTCAGGCATTTGCTTTGACTTTTCACTTCTCTCTAATGTTCTGCAATAATAAGGTGGCTATTCGCCTTTTAGTAAAGGTATTTCTGGTCCGTTGATGAGCGTGTGTGTGTATGTGTGTGTGTGTGACTGTCAGTGTGGAAATGGCTCTGGTTTAGAGTAGTGTCCTAGGTTTCTGCTTTTGTCTAGGACTATATGTTTCATGTAAGTACTCAGGTAACAGTGAGTACCATTGATTTAATACTTTGAGAGGTAGTCACCGTTAACTCTAGGTCTTGGTAACATGGCTTGAAGAGTTGTGTCACCAGCACCTCCTTCTTTATAGCCAAATTCCCCACTTTGTTGGATTGATTCAAGTGTATTTCTTATAGATTTTATGTAGAGGAGAAAATTCTTTATAGCCAGCTCTTTTAGAATTGGAAGTTTGCCTCTTGGTATTGGCTGAATATCTGCAACATCAAATCTGAAGTTAAGTACATGTTAGTAGCCTCACCTACCTAAAGAGAATTCAATATTGCAACTTTTTTTTTTTAAGATTTTTAAATTTATTCATTTGAGAGATAGAATGTACAAGGAGGGGCCTCAGAGGGAGAGGGAGAGGCTGACTCCCTTCTGAGCAGGGAGCCCAATGTGGGGCTCGATCCCAGGACCCTGATACCATGACCTTTGCTGAAGACACTTAGAAACTGGGCCACCCAGGCACCCCAACATTTCCCCAGTCTGTTAAGATGGTGCTAAAGGGCTGAAATCCAGTGTTCTGTTGAGATTCAGCGGGAGGCTGGGGGAGAGGGGTGATAAATACCCACACACATACAGAAAGTAACGAGAAATTTCCTAAGTCATGAGTCAGAATTTTTAAGTAGGAGTTTGGGTTGTGTGCATGTATATGCCTGTGCATGTGCGTGCGTGCGTGCATGTGTGTGTGTGTGTTGGGGTCATGGTGCAGCAGCACTGGTGTGATGCAGACCCCGTACCTGCAGGTGTACTACCCGGTGCGGCACCACTTGGTGCAGCACATGGTCAGCGCCATGCAGAGGCTAGGCTTCACACCCAGTGTCACCATCGAGCAGAGAAGGCTGGCTGTGGACCTGTCTGAAGTCGTCATCAAGTGGGAGTTGCAGAGGATCAAGGACCAGCAGGTAGGTCTGTCAGACTTCTTCCAGACTCATTCTTTCTGTTATTCCCTAGAAATCAGTTTGTAACATCACGTTATGTGTCTTTTAAGCCGGATTCAGACATGGACCCAAATTCAAGTGGAGAAGGAGTCAACTCTGTTTCATCTTCCATTAAGAGAGGCCTGTCGGTGGATTCTGCCCAGGAGGTGAAACGCTTTAGGACAGCCACAGGAGCCATCAGCGCAGTAAGAGCATGTGCTTGCTTTTATGGGTTCTGTGCTTCCTTGGGGGATTTTGTTCATTTATTCTACAAATTCTGAGTGTGGGCTAAGTGCCCAGCACTGCCCCTGGACGTACCTGGGAAAGGCTGCACTCAACAAGTAGAAACCGAATGATGACAAGTAGAAACCTATTGACGCCCAGGGGACTTACTCATGGTGTTTTCCAAGTCCCCAGACAGGGTTTTCTTTATGCACGTATAATGCCGTTAGAATCTTGACAAGAATGGTTAATTACTTGCAGTAAGCCATTGAGAGAAACACTTTAGGGTAAGAAAACTGATCAAGAATGTGCAGTCATGTCAAGTTCAGTTTTTTAAAAGACTGTCTTATTTTGTTTAGAGGGCAGCCGCCAAGAGAGTCCTGGGGATGCTCGCTCTCCTCACCCCTTGTTGAGGTGTTGGCTCTGTCACTGTGTGCCTGAGGTTGAACTGTCCCCCTGCTACCACCACCACCACTGCTACTGTTCGTTCCTCCAGAGGATGTGATCACTGCATCCACCTGTGCTCAGCTTGGACTCCCAGAGCCATGGGAGGTTTTGTCCATTTATGTGTCTGCACATATTGGTGGCAAGCAGGTCCTGCCAGCCCAGCCCAAACGCCTTCATGGAGGGCACAATGCTGCCTCCCCTGCTCCCTGTGGAGCCTCGCAGCTCTTCTCCTTCCTCTTAAGCTTCTCTCTTCCACACGCTTTCTACAAAGCAGAGTACCAATGGCTGTCTTATCAAAAACTAAGGGAAGCACCCAGAACAGTATCTGCCCCCAGAAGGACTGTGAGCTGGCTGCGTAAGTCAGCACCTTCCTTTGGGAACGTATTGTTGAGAATGCGCTTCCTGCCTCTTCTAGGTGTTTGGGAGGAGCCAGTCGCTGCCTGGAGCAGACTCCCTTCTTGCCAAGCCTATTGATAAGCAACACACAGACACCGTGGTGAACTTCCTCATCCGAGTGGCTTGTCAGGTGCGGCTTTCTGGATGTCCTGTGTTAAGGCTTCTTCAGAACAGACTTCTTAGTAGATTCCAGAATATTATCTCTGATAGAAAATGGATAAACCAAAGTCAGGCTAGCTCTGTCACTTTCATACCAAATTCCATTGATTTTGTGACATGCTAATATTTCTGAAACCTATGTTTTATGAGTGACAGGATTTTTTATTTTTTTAGGATTTTTTTTTAAACATGTTTTTGTTTCAGCAGTGATAAAATAATGGTGTATCTTGTAATTAAGGGCATCTTGGTGTTGGCAAAACGTGGCAGTAGATCAGTGATCTTGGGCAAGTTACTTATCTTCTGAGTTACCTGTCTCATAAAGGTGCTGCTGGGATGATTCAACCTACATAAATTATATATAACATTCAGTAATCGAAGGTGCCTTTAAGCCTGTATTTATTTGTTATTCATGTCAACATATTTTTTCATGATTTATCAGGAATCTATTTCTGAAACTTCAGTTTTCCTTTTCAAAAAAGAAAAAACATTGTAAATGAAATTTTCCTAAGTAGTTGGGTTTTTTGTTTTGTTTTTTAGAATTTGGGAATCTTAAGTTTATGTAGTTATTAAAGAGAATAGCAGGTCTTGGAGTACTGGTGAGGACTTCAAAGTACTGAAAAGAATCTGCTAAATTAGCCAGTATCTTCTTGGTGCTTACGTATGCTAGGCACAGCCCAGGAGGTCCGTGGGGAGGACCCAGCACTTGGACCCCACCCCAACAGGCTTGGGGAGCTGCCCAACACTAATCTATCAATCACACAAATGAGTGCAAATCCCCACTGACCCCATAGCAAGGGAGCAGGAGGATATCCCATCAGGGAGTATCTCCGAAGCAGAGAAGGCTCAGTGGAGTCTGATGGAAGAGGAGATGGCAGGGTGGGAGGGGGCTAGGATGCATGGGCAAGAGGCAGCGTCAGGAGCCTGCAGTTGTGCCGCTGAGACGGGGCCTTGAATTTGAGTGCGTTTCCAGGTTAACGACAACACCAACACTGCGGGGTCTCCTGGGGAGGTGCTGTCCCGCCGGTGTGTGACTCTTCTGAAGACTGCCTTGCGACCGGACATGTGGTCCAAGTCTGAGCTCAAATTGCAGTGGTTTGACAAACTGCTGATGAGTGTGGTAGGTGCATGTGTCTATCGCTACCACCTGGGCTGGGGCTGGGGCTGGACTACCAAATGCTGAACCCTCTGTTACCTCAGCCAGTTTTGGCAGCTAAGGAGAAGGGGGAGGGAGTTTTGCTTCCTGAAACACGTTTTAAAATTTCAGCTCCTGCCCCCAGCAGTTAGGAGCTTTGGAAGCATAGCAGTTCTCTTGCCCGTTGAAGTCTCATTTCTTAAACTGACTTCCTAGCTGGCTTGGGGTAAACAGTTTTAGTTGATTTATGCAACAACCTCTAAAATTGAATTTTCTAAGTGGACATAAAATTTGTTATTGAGAACTGTGAAGTCAAATAGTAAAGAAGTTAGTCCCCAAAGCTGATTATCTGGTAGGTTTTTTATTGTTTGTTTCTATAAAAACCATGGTCCTGTCATTTCTGGCAGCTACAAGCCTGTTTTAAACATTTGTTATTTTGCCTTGCAAAGACTAACATAGTTGCCTCCAGTTTTTGAAAGGTTACAAAGATTCCCTATGCTATGAAAACAGCTGGATCATAGGCTGCCTGTCTGCAGTACTTGTTTTGATTCTAGCTTGACATAGAACTTCTAGGTTTCCTGCAGATTTCTTTCCTCTTTTTCAAATGTCAAATTGCTTTCCTGCTACACACAGTCACAGTTGAGTCAAGCTCAGCCATGAGTGGACAGCCTCTGCCACGAAATAGGCTAAGTTTTCATGATGCCATGCCCCCAGTGACTTTCTACTTTGTTTGGTAGCAAGAAGATTTTATCTCAGCCCAGTGCACACATATATGCATGTGTATATATATGTATGCATGGTATGTGTGTGTGTAAACCACAGAAACTTTTTAAAAAGCAGTACTGTACTATAAACCATGCACTCTATTTCCTATTATTATTATTAATGCTGGCATCATCTGTTAGATTGATTTCATGATCCACAATCTCAAAGTTACTTCCTTTTGGAAGGATATATGTATGTTAAGTGAAAAAGAGGAGAGGAGAAAAGGAAAAGTCAGTGCAATGATTGCATTTTTATTTTTTTAAGATTTTATTCATGATAGACAGAGGCAGAGACGTAGGCAGATGGAGAAGCAGGCTTCCTATGGGGATCCTGATGTGGGACTTGATCCCAGGACCCTGGTGTCACAACCTGAGCCGAAGGCAGATGCTCAACCACTGAGCCACCCCAGTGCCCTGCAATTGCATTTTTAGACCAGATTTTGTTGATTTTCAATTTTTTAAAAAAGGTGCCATTTTTAAATAATCCCTAACCCAACATGGGACTCAAACTCACAACCCTGAGATCGAGAGTCACATGCTGTATGGACTGAGCCAGCCAGACGACCCTGATTTTCACATTTTTAATATTGGATATTAGTATCTTTCATGAGCTTTTTTAAAAAGGAGGTTTGACTAAATATTTAAAGAAATTTATTAAAAGAATTGTGAAATTCTGCTGTATTCGTAAGGTATGGTTGTCATGGGTTTTTATGTGTATAGTATGTTTATTTTTTGGTGGTTTTTTATTTCATTAATGGCATGTAGTTTTAGGTTTTGCTTGGTTTGTGTTTCTGTAATGGACTGTACCAGAGGATTGATATTGTCTCTGTGTGACCTGTGTTCTCCATTCCAGGAGCAACCTAATCAAGTCAACTATGGAAATATTTGCACAGGACTGGAAGTGCTAAGTTTCCTACTCACTGTCCTCCAGTCTCCAGCCATCCTCAGTAGCTTCAAACCCCTGCAGCGTGGCATCGCTGCATGCATGACGTGTGCAAACACCAAGGTTCTCCGAGCAGTCCATAGCCTCCTCTCCCGTCTTATGAGCATTTTCCCAACAGAGCCAAGTAGGTGACCTTTTCCCTGGTGTCTGAGTGGATGGGAGGGCACGGAGCTTGTCACTTGAGAGTGCTCATCCTCTGGTTACTATAGTGAGCATTTTATTATCTTGCTTTTTTGTGTGCTTTCACCTTTTCTTTAAAAAAAAAAAAATGGACATAGAACTTAATGGTAGCAGTCATTGCATCGTGTTTTCTGGTTTGCTTTAGAAATGCTGTTATTTGTCAGCTGAATGTGACTGTTTCCTTATGGCAATAAGGGGGAGTTGGGTTATAGTGTTTTGTCAGATGTTGAGCAGCTGCCAAGATCAGATTTTGGAGTATCATAAGTAAGTGCATCTCGAGTGTGTTAATGGTAGAGCTTGGTGAGCTAAAATGTCACTTAGCTTGGTAAAGTCGCATCAGCCCAGAGAGGAGCACCACACGTCCTGCAGTGGGAGAGGAGCACCCTTGCCAGTTGCCACAAATCCCAAGATAACAAGCTCAGTGCCTAGCATTAGGAAAGTTGACCTCCCAGTGCCCGGACAGGCCTGAGAACCCAAACCACAGGGCCCACATTCTCACTTTTGTTTCAGGCACTTCCAGTGTGGCCTCCAAGTATGAAGAGCTGGAGTGCCTTTATGCAGCTGTTGGGAAGGTCATCTATGAAGGACTCACCAACTATGAGAAGGCCACCAACGCAAATCCCTCCCAGCTCTTTGGTGAGTGTGTGTCTGCCTTGGTGTTTCTAGTAGTGGTTCCATTTGGCATTGATCTCTGTGTTCTCTGGACCAGCTTTCCTTCAGGGAAAGGCTCGGAATGTCAGGAGGAGCTTTGAGCTGATGTGTGCTGCAGGCATCTGTGTGTGGCCTGCTACATACACCATAGGCCACCATCCCCTGTGGTATTTGAGGGTAACACCCTCCACCTGACCAATATCTGGGCTTCCTCACTTCTTCCTGCCTCAGATGCAGGATGGGGTTGCTGGGGAATAGTCCCATGTTGCGTGGATACTGCTGACCCAGTATCACGTCAAACACGAAGATGCTGCCAAAGCAGTGTGCAAGTATGTATAACCACTGCCTTTTATACTATGCTCACCTGTTAGTAAGCCGCTCACCTATTACTAAGCCACTCACAAGACAAGAACTGGTTCCTGTCTGCTTGATGAGGCTCTGGCTGCCCCAGGTGAAATGAAAGTTGGTTTCTCAGGTAATCAGGCCAGCTAGTTCACTTTGACCTCCAGAGATCCCTAGAAGTCTAATGTGTAGATACTTTGCTTTTCCTGAAACACATCTGAGGAAGATTAGACTTTGGGTTAGCAATTTAAAATTTTTTAAAAACTCATTTATTGTATAAAATTTTGAAAGTACAAAGGAAGGACAACTAAAAGTTGCCTCTCTACTTATTAACATTCACCCTTAACATCTTGACACATGTGTCTTTTTTCTGTATATACATGTATAAATGCATATACAGGAAGCCCTTATTACTGCAAACATTTCTATCTGAATTTGCAAACTGAATACATTATTTCTTCTGAGTTTCTTGCTCTCCAAACTCTTGCTACTTGCTATCTGAAATTCAGGAGCCAGATAAATTTAGTTAAAATTGTATCCGTAATTGTTGAAGCTTGCCATCCCTATTCTGGAACCAGATCGATTAGATAGTTGAGGAATGCTTTTGTGACTTTTTTTGAAGTTGGATCATACAGTAGATTCTGCTTTATAACCTGGCTTCCAGAGCATGAATATCTTGTTAATTCTCTAGAGGACTCTTTTAGAAGAGCTGATGACCGGTCGGTGGCCCTGCCTCCCTCCTGTGGGAGTGACAGCAGGCTGAGGGCAACACTGGGGCTGGTGCCTGGAGAACTGGTCACATCACTCCCCTCCCTGTTCTAGAGTCAGTTACCGACCCATCATCACCAAGTGTCACAGGTTCCCTCTTATGGAATCAGATTGATCATGTATTCACCCTCTACTGAGAAATTGTACAAATCTGTGAGTATTGCACCTATAAACGGCAGATAAATACTCTTTCATTGGTCTATAGTGGGAGCCATTAATATAAATTTAAAATTTAATGCGTAGGTCAGGTTCATTAAACTGTCAGGAAAGGTAACATTTTTTTTTCATGTATTCCATGTTTATGCTCTGATGTTTTGCTGATTTTTATTGAGCTTTGGCAGTTTTACAGAATGAGTACAAGCTGAATTCTAAAATATGTCCAGATAGTCTAGATTTTTTTTTTTAAGGTGTGTTTCTTTCTTCCCTTTTTTTTTCCCCCCTTGCCCAAGCATATTATGGGACAAAAAACTTCACTTAGGATGGTTTGCTATAACCTAAAGATAAAATCCACACACAACCAAAGGTACGAACACTGTTTACCAAAGCATAAAAATTGGCTCTTGTGCTTGGTGTTGACCGTGCATTAAGAATTAATTCTTTGACATTAAGAATTAGAAGTATGGGGATCTCTGGGTGGCTCAGTGGTTTGGCGCCTGCCTTTGGCCCAGGACATGATCCTGGAGTCCCGGGATCAAGTCCCACATCGGGCTTCCTGCATGGAGCCTGCTTCTCCCTCTGCCTGTGTCTCTGCCTCTCTCTCTCTCTCTGTCTATCATGAATGAATAAATAAAATCTTAAAAAAAAAAAAAAAAAAAAAGAAGTGAAAATACAGTGCTCTAAAGTGTAGCATATGCCATTCAAAAGCTTGGAATGTTGACATTTGGGGTTCATCTATACTTTTGTCAGAAAGGAGCACATTTTTGTTCAGCACATTTCAAAATGTTTTAAATATTCCATAAACATGGAATATGTGAAAAAAAATGTTACCTTTCCTGACATTGTTTTTGTTGTGATCCATTTTTTTTAACTTTTCTTAAAAAAAAAAAAACAAAAACAAACCAACAACCAACCAGCAAATTTCTGCCTTTTAGGGACCCTTATGATTCTCAAGTCAGCCTGCAGCAACAACCCAAGCTACATAGACAGGCTCATCTCGGTGTTCATGCGTTCCCTGCAAAAGATGGTCCGAGAGCACCTAAACCCACAGGCAGCATCGGGCAGCACAGAAGCCACCTCAGGTGATGGTTGTGGTCCCTGTGGGTTTTCACAGGCTCTGTGTCAAACCTCAGGGATGCTGCTGTGTGATTGAATGCTGAACCGAATGTGAAGTCCTCTTGTGTTTATGCAGTGCCTTGTCCATTTGCTCTCAACAGAGAGGTTTTGAGCATCTTATTTAAAACCAAAGTAAGACTCGTTTTTAAGATGAATTAACTCCCAAATTTGTGAATGTAAGGATGAAGGAATTTTTAGGTGGCTACACATTTATGTGGAACATTTCACCATTAAACAAGGGCAATCTGCTGGTTTTGCTGTAAAACAGATTGCATCACTCGAGCTGTTAGGCCTGACGATGACTTAAATTGCAGGTTGCAGGCCTGAGCTGTGGGCCCCAGGAACCTGCGTGATACATGGGTGTGGGTGGGAGCTGTGATTGGCACCGCTATTAGAGGCAACTCGGTACAGAAGTGCCGTGAATGTGGTTTCAGGGCTGGCTGAGTATGGGTCATCTGCCCTGGTCTATCCGCTCCATTGTCCCATCACCTGTGTGGAGGCTCTTAGAAGGCCACCCTCCCAGGCAGAATAGCAGGGGAGTGGTGAGGTACCTCAGATCCCAGAGTTCTCACTGGAGAAAATATTGGAGAGGGGGAGTGATGGGCAGATTCTGACACTCCACGTCACACACAGTGGTTGCCTATGGAAACACTGAATGTGGATTGTGGGGGTGTGTTCTTTTTCTCTGCATGAGCAGGAACGGGTGAACTAGTGATGCTGAGTCTGGAGCTGGTGAAAACACGCCTGGCCGTCATGAGCATGGAGATGAGGAAGAACTTCATTCAGGCCATCCTGACCTCCCTCATTGAAAAATCTCCTGATGCCAAGATCCTACGGGCTGTGGTGAAAATTGTGGAAGAGTGGGTTAAAAACAACTCTCCGATGGCAGCCAATCAGGTGAGCAGCCAGAGGGCTGTGCCCTGGCCAGGCAGCCACCTCCGTGTGTGTGTATGTTTAAGCACAGCTTTCTCAGCTCTTCTCCTGAAAGTTCTCCAGCAAAACATTTTCTCCCCTCTGTGACATTGACAGTATTCTTTCTTAAGATGAATTTTTCTCACTATGCTTAGCAGATTTTGACTGAAAGCTTGAAATAAGAGGTCAGTCCTCTTAATGTGGTTTTTTACTTGTATTAAACTGTTAAATGAACCTTACTTATGTCTTTATAGTGGTGTAAAGGTAAGACCCAAAAAATTAATAACAAGGGACTATTATTGAATTTAGTAAGATGCCTGCAAACTTATAATTTCTTCTATAATTTAGTTGCTTTCTCTTCCTAGTGAGTTGCAGCCCCAAGGAAAATTAGATGGGTGGCTATCTTGATTTTAGACAATTTGCAGATACAGCGAGGGTCTTTCTGTTCATAAATGACCTTGTCTTATTTTACTTGAAAAAATTACAGGAGGTTAAAAAAAGAGAGAGAGCAGATGGCTAGAATACTTTTGAATATGTCTTTTTTCGAATAGAAGTAATTGACTTTTTCTCTAAAAAAAAAAATTATATATATATCTATGTATGTATACACCCAATTAATATAGACGCCTACACTTCGGGAGAAGTCCATTTTGCTTGTGAAAATGATGGCCTACATAGAAAAGCGCTTTCCGGAGGACCTCGAATTAAATGCCCAATTTCTAGACCTCGTAAACTATGTCTACAGGTAATAACTGCGGTTAACCAATTATTGCATGTGTGTGTCCACATTGTGTCCTTTGACAAAATGATGTAACAATCTTTTCATGATTGTTAAATCTCAAATATCCATGTAAATACTAAATCTTGTAACATATTTTGGCATGATTAATGCACCTTTTGCTTGAATGCTACATCAGCTCAGGTTGATTTGTGATACACCCTTGGCTTTCATATTGGTGTTTTGGAATGTTGGTGCCCACTTGTCTTCAGCTCACTGGCTTAAGGCCTACAGAGGCCCCCGCTTGTGTGGCTCTTCACCCGGTGTTACTCCTTCCATTTCAGGGACGAGACCCTGTCTGGCAGTGAACTGACTGCAAAACTCGAGCCGGCCTTCCTCTCTGGCCTGCGTTGTGCCCAGCCTCTCATCAGGGCAAAGTTTTTCGAGGTTTTTGACAACTCAATGAAACGTCGGGTCTACGAGCGCCTGCTTTATGTGACCTGTTCCCAGAATTGGGAAGCCATGGGAAACCACTTCTGGATTAAGCAGTGCATTGAGGTAGGATGGGCTCAGCTCACCATCTGTGGCCAGGGCATTGAAACTAGGAGGTGTTAACACTGTCTAAGATGAATTGGAAACCTCCACCGTAGACTGCTTTAATCTCTTCTAGGAAGAGACAAACACTTTTAAAGTTGTGCTTAAGTTGAAGGTTTTTGTTTTTGTTTTTGTTTTTAAGGGTGATTTTAAGCTCTTAGAAAATGGAATGGTTTTCCTTAGTTTATAGCTAAAGGGTTCATTTTCTTCAGATACGAAAATTGTAAATTCTGTCTACATGCCCTTAAAGACACCATGAACTGGGATCGTCAGGTCCCGTCATTCTTAGAACAGGAAGGTAGAACAGCCAGGCCAGACCAGCCCAACAAAGCCATGGACTTTGATCCCTCAGTGTGAGGAGTCAGGGTGCCAGTAACAGGGGCCTGGGTAGGCCAGTCAGACCGTTCTAGTGGGTGGTCGGATATTCATGACATTTCTGATAGGATTGTAGTGAGACTTCCGATTTCTTGTGTGTTACTGAAATCCGCTTTCATTGGCTTAGTTACCTGCCTACTGCACTAGGCAACCTAGTTTCCCATAGGTTATCAATGCTATGTGGATGATTCTAATCTGCTGGTGTGGAAGGGGTGAAACCCAAAGGTCACCACGTTACTCTGTCCAATGAGACCGAAGATAGTGAAGTTCTTTTCAGGGGAAGAAGGGCCTTATGTACTGGGTGTCAGGGAGAGCTCATTGACATGTCTATGTTGATACTGCACGTGCGTTTCATAATGGCATGTGTTTGGAACTTGGCTAATGGCCACACGGGCAGAGTTCCTGATTTGTTCATCTTTCATTCGAGAGACTTGGTTGCTGTTAGGTGCCAGGCCCTGGGTCGGGTACTAGAGATACAAAGATGAAAACAACCTTAACCTGTGGTAGGTACACTGGAATTGATGGCGAAAGGACAGGTTATAGGGCACAAGCTGGGGATCTGCCGATCCTTCCCCCCATTTGTCCTCTCTGGTCTGTCACCAAGTGTTACCAGTTCAGGGCCACCTGCTTCTCAGCCTTTCTTCTCCTTCCTCCCTTGTGTGGCCACCATCATTGCTCACAAGGATGACAAGAACAGTTTGCTCACTGTCAACACTTTCCTCCTACCCACCACAGTTTTGCTATTGTGACAGAATTGCCCTAAATAAAGGAGATTGTGTCACTTCTTGCCTTTGTACTTGACACAAAATCAAACTTCTAGGATAGTCTTTCTTGCCCCCGAATGACCAGACCATTGCCTCTCCCTCCAGCCCTGTGCTGACCTCCATCCTGCTGGCCTCTTGTGTTCTCACACAAGCAACAATCTTAACACCAGGCTAGAGCAGGGTCCTTATTTTTCTTTTAGTCTCCCCATCTCATGGACATGTTATCACAGTGAGTATGTGCCTTTTTGTTTGGGTTTGGTTTTGGGAATTTTTTGTTTTGTTTTTTAGTATGTGTCTGTTAATGTGTTGATATGGGTCTTATCCTTCCTCTGACACTTCATCTCCACCGGAGCCTCAAAGCACCAAGTGGGTACTCAAGAAATATTTGCCTCCAAAATGCAAGAGTGACTTAGTTGAGGGGCAGTGGCCAAGTGGTGAAGCAAACTGGGATGTGGGGACTCATCAGGGAAGTGTTAGATGTGAGTGTGGAGTGTCACATTACAGAGTTTGTGAGCCACGCTGAGGAGCTTGCACTGTCCCCTCAGGGCCGTGGGAAGCCACCAGGGGACACAGGAAGAAACACTCAGGTCAGCTTTGTGTAAAGAGACAGGTTTGAGATGAGGAAGTCGATGAGTTAGGAACTTAGTCCATTCATGAGTTGAAGGCAGGTGGAAGCTCATCTGGTGGGGGAGAAAGGTAATGAATTTATGCTTAAACATGGAGTCAGAGGTCCTGAGTGAGTGGTGTCTGGAAGAGAGGTTCAGACTCTCCATCTAAGCTGAGGAGAAGCAAACAGCAGAGTTGTGAGCCCAGGAGTCCTCAGGTGCACTGCAGTCAAGAGGACTAGGTCTTAACCATGGGTCCCTGCACCCCAAATGCCGGACAAATGTCCTAGGTTTGTCTGCTTTTTCATAAACTCTCTTCAGCTGCTTCTGGCAGTGTGTGAGAAGAGCACTCCCATTGGTACCAGCTGCCAAGGAGCTATGCTTCCATCCATCACCAACGTCATCAACCTGGCCGATAGCCACGACCGCGCAGCCTTTGCCATGGTCACACATGTCAAGCAGGAGCCTCGGGAGCGAGAGAACAGCGAGTCCAAAGAGGAGGTAATGCTCCAGATTGCATAGTGCCTCCTTCTCACAGCAATGTTTCTGTTTCCATTGATGAATTTTATATCAGCCTTAGATTTTGGGGAGGTGGGACGGCAAGATTCGCATATTTAAAACCTGTCTCTACCTCAGAGTTCAGAATATGGTACTTGTGTTCAATTAGATTTTTCTTTCTTTTTTATTGAGATACAGTTGACATGAATTACATTAGATTCAGGTGTTCAACAGGATTCAGTATTAACTTGTATATGTTATGAACAGTCACTACAGTAAGTCTAGTTAACATCTGTCACCACACAGTTACAAAAAAATATTTTTTTATAATGAGAACTTTTACTGTTTACTCTCTTAGCAACTTTCAAGTATCCAGTACAGTATTGTTAACTGTAGTCACCACGCTGTGCGTGACATCCCCAGGACTTACTTTATTTTTTTTTTTTAATTTTTTTTTAATGTTTATTTATTTATGATAGTCACAGAGAGAGAGAGAGAGAGAGAGGCAGAGACATAGGCAGAGGGAGAAGCAGGCTCCATGCACCGGGAGCCCGATGTGGGATTCGATCCCGGGTCTCCAGGATTGCGCCCTGGGCCAAAGGCAGGCGCCAAACCGCTGCGCCACCCAGGGATCCCCCCAGGACTTACTTTATAACTGGAAGTTTATACCTTTTGACCACCTTGACCCATTTTGCTCATTCCTGATCTCCCTGCCTCTGACAAGCACCAATCTGCTCTCTATGAGATTGTGTGTGTGTATAAGATTCCACATATGAGTGAGATCATATGGTATTTGACTTATTTCACTTAGCAAAATGTCCTCAAGATCCATTCATGTTGTTGTAAGGCAAGATTTAATTTTTTTTTTTTTTATGGCTAAAGAATACTGCATCATATGTATATACACACCATGCCTTCATTATCCATTCTTCTGTTGGTGGAGACTTGGGTTGAATTGATAAGCATCTCGTAATGCCATTTAATTTTGAGATCGGTCACTTTATCATGAGCTAGTGCTGCTTAGTATAGGATATCCTAGTGTTTGGTGATTTTTCTCTCCAAGTGAAAGGTAGCGCTTGTTGTGTTAGCACTACTCTCGGGAGGAATACCCACCATGGCTCCAGGGGGTTCCAACCAGCAGCTTGTTGTAAACCTCCGGAATCTCCATCTCATCCTGGCAGGGGCAGCCCTGGAGCCAAGAACTGGCCATTATGTCTTAATGGCCCTTAACACTCCAAGAGGAATGGCTCCCAGCATAGAAATTTAAATTGTGTCTCCTTTGGTTGTTGGCTATCAGAAGCTATCTCTCCTTGGAGTGTTGGGTTTTAGAAGTAGTCATCCACTGGTGCCCAAGTGGCCCAATTGGTTGAGCATCTGACTCTTGCTTTCGGCTCAGGTCTCCGCTCAGGTCACAATCTCAAGGTGGTAAGACTGGCTAGCATCAGGCCCCACACTTAGCAGGGAGTCTGCTTCCCCTTCTCCCTCTGTGCACCCCTCCCCTTGCTCACACAAGTGCCCACACATACTCTCTAAGAAATAAAATCTTAAAAAAAAAAAAAAAAAGGCAGCTGCAGCCAGTATTAAAGGAGGAGGCACCTTCTTTGCTTTAAAAGGGATAGCTTAAGGGCAGCCCTGGTGGCTCAGCAGTTTAACGCCGCCTTCAGTCCAGGTCGTGATCCTGGAGACCCAGGATTGAGTCCCACATCAGGCTCCCTGCATGGAGCCTGCTTTGCCCTCTGCCTGTGTCTGTGCCCCTCTCCCTCTCTCTCTCTTTCTGTGTGTCTCTCATGAATAAATAAATAAATAAAATCTTAAGAAAAAAAAAGGATAGCTTGATCCCTCTTCTACATGTAGGATATCTACTCATTAACAAATGAGAATTTAAAATTTTCTTCTCTCTTGCTAAACACTAGATCATTTAGTGATATGATCTTTTCCTTCTGTAATTCTGTGTGAACTAAATTACCTACTTTGAAGTGATTCTTCTGCTTTTTCAAGGACACATACCAAATGGGGATAACTTGATTTGGAGGCTGGTTTGATGACTAGATTTTGGCTGTGACTTCTCAGAAGCTTCAGACAGAAATAAGATTTATTCCTTTTGGAAATAAGTCCTATAAAACATTGTGCCAACAGATTCTGCATAGTGACCCTGACAATATTCTTAATCTGAATGAGGAAGACAACAATTGCATTGTGAGGCTATGACGGGCTGTAATTCTTTTAGTGCCTTATATTTATTATTTTTACTGTTTAGAGTTTATACTTTATTTTTCATTTTACTTAACCCAATCTAAATAGGAGAGCAAAACAGTGACCTTTCCATAGTGTTGTTTTAGCTTTTTTCCTTCTCCCCTTTAGTGTTACATAAAAAAAGAGAGGTCTGACCTAGTTAATCCGCTTGTTATTTTAGAACTTAAGATTATTTAAGTAATTATAAACTTCCAGGAACCTGACTAAAATTTTACTTGCCAAAAATGTAACAAGAAGCTTGTAAGGGTCCTGTTTGTTGGGTTTTCTTCAACCATTTGACCTTTTGGTTTTACCTATTTGTGTTTTGTTTTGCAGGATGTAGAGATTGATATTGAGCTGGCTCCTGGTGACCAGACCAGCACACCCAAAACCAAAGAACTTTCTGAAAAGGACATTGGGAACCAGCTGCACATGTTAACCAATAGACACGACAAGTTCCTTGATACTCTCCGGGAAGTGAAGGTCTGTGTGCAAGTTCAGAGGGAGGGTGGTTCTTTTCCCCCCACTAAATATATTGAATCCTAAAGTAGGATTATGCCACAGTAATGTGAAACTGTCTTCTACAAGTTATAGGTAGCTTTCTTTCCTTTCTCAATTGACACCATCATAGTTCCATGAGACTCTAAAGTGGATATTCTCGGTAAAGATTTGAGAAACAAATCTCAAACAAATCTTTATAGCATCTTGGGGGAGAAAATAAGAAAAAGAAGTTAATTTTTCCACTGCTACTCTTTGAAAGAAATGGTAAAATTGTTTACTAAATATATGATAAAAAATACATGATTATTTTTCAAGTGCAGTAAAAGGGAAGAAATGAGAATAGGTTAACATGGTAAACAAAGTCTATGTCACTGTGCAAGGAGAGGTCCTCCAAGTGTATCTAAACTCTTGCTTCCACAAACTCTCAGGTTAATTGTTAATGTTAAGTGTAATCATTTCTAGTTAAAGATTAAGAGAATCCAGGGGCACCTGGTGGGTGGGTTCAGTTGCTTAAGTATCTGCCTTCGGCTCAGGTCCTGATCTCGAGGTCCTGGGATGGAGCCCCATAATTGGGCTCCCTGCTCAGCAGAAGTCCGAATCCCCCTCTCCTTCTGCTCCTTCCCCACTCATGCATGCACACACTCTCTCTTAAATAAAAATCTTTAAACAAGAAAAACTAGGAGAATCAGTTAAGGTTCCATATGCCAAGTTCATTTTGAGGAGTATTACAAAGAAACAGTGATGATTCTGTTCATATCATGAGCCTAGGTGAAAAAAAAATTAGAAACTACTTCTCACAAATAGTTTCAACATGTAATTTCTCTGGTAACGTACCCTGATTTTATGTATTAAATCAACCTTTGAGCTTTTATATCTGAGTAATTATTTATGTGTTGATAAACATATAACACTTGGTCTTCTGGTGCATGGGACAGAAATCAGCATTCTTAACGTGTAGATGGAAGGTTTTCTCATTTACAGACTGAAGACTTTACCAGGCCCCTGTCCCTCTTGTCATCACTGTCAGGAGGAGGGATGGAGGATCTATGCCCCCAAACCTAAAGGCCTCTCTTGGCTAACAGTCATCACAATAAGTCCCCATGTAGATACTGACTTACTCGTTGCTTTGGCATGAGTGTAATGATCAGCTCGTTGTAGAAATCCGAGTACATTTTAGCAATACTGGATAACTGAATGAAATAGACAAGAGGAGCCAGCCCTCATGGAGCCTTTGTTGTAGTAGGGAAAGTAATAAACAGAAATAAAGTCAATATGTACTGTGTCAGGTGATGAGTGCTACAGAGAACAGCAAAGCAGCCAGGTGGCTTGGGAGTCAGAGGGAATGGTGTTCATGTTACTATATCATGTGTTTATAGAAGTCATTTTTTTTAGAGCAAGGTAGGGTTCTAAATCACTGCATTTTTGTAAGTCAGTTTAGCCCTGACATTTTCATTCTCGAAGCTCCTTGACCTGTGAAGTGGTCAGGGGCCAGTCGGCACTTCCAGGCTGTTTGTTTCTAAGTCTAGAGGGACTAAGAAGCATCCAGACAGGTCCTTCATGAAACCAGGCACACTTGCTCTCTTTTCTGCTGTGGGCATCTTAATCCCAGAATTGACCATTTTATTCCTTGGGACATCTGTGGAAGCCAGTGTCCCCTCCCTAATCTCCCTGTTGTAGGGCCACCACAGCATGCACCCACATATTTACCTCTCTCTATGGGATTGTGTGAATGAGAACAAGCCAGGAACCTATAGAATCCCCCATCTGCCCTCGAGACAAGCGTCTTTATTGGCAGGTCTGTGATCATGTATGGCCCTTCAGTGCTTTGGCCTCTGCTAAATTGACCTGGAGCCAGGAGGCAGCTGACATAGTGGCAAAGGAGGAGGGAGCACCGATGTGAGGTCATCCAGGCTCATTTTATCATGGTCTTCCTCACGGGGCAGTCTGTTACCAGCAAGGAGCATTCTTTACTTAAATGTCTTCGCTCATTTTCTTTGAAGTATTACATCTTTGCTTTCTGCATTTTTGGTAGATATGAATATGGGAGTGATTTTCTTTCTTGGATTTGCTGTTGAAGTAAGGATAGCATAATTATGACCCCCCATCACTGGAGCCCTGTCTCTGTGAGGAGGTGGGCTCCACCGGCCCAGGAGGCTTCAAGCCAGCTGCAAACCTGCCTGTTTATAGGAAGTATTGGCAGCTAATTCAGACTTCCAGAAACAGCAAAGGTGTGGACAAAGCCAGAGGCATCTGTGGATTTGGTTTAGTTTTTGGGCCCTGAGTTTCCTACCCTGACCCCTCTTGCAGTGCAGGGCAGGCATCCTGTTCCAGGCCAGGCTGCTCACTGTCCACTCTTGCCCACGGTCAGCTGCACAGACTCTTGAGTTCTTTCAGTTCCTGATTTGTTCTTCACAGTTGTACTTTTTGGCCAGTGACTTACCTCCTATGCATGTGCTCCTCCTCTTTTCTCTTTCATGTTTCCAGTGGCCTCTGCTTTGGTGGCATCTCTGTGCCTCCCGTTTGCACATCTGCACCAGCCTTGCATTTGCCCTTCTCAGATACTTGAAAGATAAAAAAACAAAACAAAACAACAACAAAAAAAAACAAACGTAGGCATATCACTAGCTGCTAAGCACACCATGGGTTCCTGACGCTCAGAATCTGTGTTTTTGCTCTGACATGACACTTGCTCAATCTGTGAACGTTTGAAAGTGGAGGAATGTCTGATAAAGCATGAGACAGTAGTGTCCTGAGCTTGGACATATGAAGCACCCGCATGGCCACATGAATCTTTGTTGTTTCTGTAGACGGGAGCACTGCTCAGCGCTTTTGTCCAGCTGTGTCACATTTCAACAACACTGGCAGAAAAGACATGGGTCCAGCTTTTTCCCAGATTGTGGAAAATTTTGTCTGACAGACAGCAACACGTGAGTATATATTTTAAATCCTGTTTCAGGGGGCACCTGGGTGGGTCAGTAGTTGAGCATATTTGCCTTTGATTCAGGGCGTGGGATTGAGTCCCACATTGGGCTTCCCGCAGGAAGTCTGCGTCTCCCTCTGCATATGTCTCTGCGTCTCTCTCTATACATGTCTTTCATAAATAAATAAATAAAATCTTTAAAACTAAAAATAAACCCCGTTTTGGAAAACGTAGTTTTAGGTTTTGATAAATATTGTGAAAGAAAGGACTCTAAGCTTCAAAGGACAAGGAAACTGCTCACTGTAATCTGATAAGTGAATTCTTCAAAATCCTGTCAGATGCTACATAAGAGAGTAAAGACTTCAGTTGCCATGCTCTTTGGTTTCAGGCTCTGGCCGGTGAGATTAGCCCGTTCTTGTGTAGTGGCAGCCATCAGGTGCAGCGTGATTGTCAGCCCAGCGCGTTGAACTGCTTTGTGGAGGCCATGTCCCAGTGCGTGCCCCCGATCCCCATCAGACCCTGCGTTCTGAAGTACTTGGGGAAGACGCACAACCTTTGGTTCCGCTCCACGTTAATGCTAGAGCACCAGGCTTTTGAGAAAGGTCTGAGTCTTCAGATTAAGCCAAAACAAACAACGGAATTTTATGAGCAGGAGAGCATAACACCACCACAGCAGGTGAGCCCCGCCTCTCTGTCGTCTTGGCCGGTGACCTCCCCATTCTAGTAAACCTCTCCCCAGGGATTTTAAGTTACAGCACAGTGAAGTTGCTTTATTGGGAAGAAAATGTTTTTGTCACAAGCTCTTAAGAAACCATGCTCTGTTTTCAGGAGATACTGGACTCCCTTGCTGAACTGTACTCCTTGTTACAAGAGGAAGATATGTGGGCTGGGCTGTGGCAGAAGCGCTGCAAGTACTCTGAGACTGCAACTGCCATTGCATACGAGCAGCATGGGTTCTTTGAGCAGGTAGACACCAGAGGCCCGTCCCCTGGCCAAGCCGTGGACTTGACGAGAAGTCGTTTCTAATGTTCTCAAGTCAGGGTTCATACTAGATAAAGTCACTGGTTTATTTCAAGCGTTTATCTTACATATAAAGACCCTTTGATTGGAGTTTCCGTTTAAGAGAAACCTACGTGTAGGACGTGAACATTTTTGAAACTCAGTCCTGAACCTTTTAACATTAGATGCTAAATGTGGATGCATTTTATCTGCAGTCAGTGGTCCTGTTGGAAATGGCAGGTAGATTGTAGTTAGTGTTTAAACTTTAATCCTCATGTTTGTCCTTCATTGAAGTGTGGCCACCATCCCAGGATATGGGTCTCAGTCCCATGGTAGGGGTACTGAGCCACAGAAACACCAGAAGCACAGGCATGAGCTGTGGCTTCTGCTGTCCTTGCTGAAGGACAGAGAGATGTACCCCGGGGCACAGCAGTCTCTGTTGGCTCCGTCTGTCCTGTGGGGGATTATGTGACGCCTCTGTTCCCTACATGTGCAGAGCCTCAGGTGGCAGTGATCTTATAGAGAACCATGTAGGCTGCCCCCAGACCTGAGTTCCAGCTTGCCCTAAGTAATTGAAAGCATTATTAACTTCCTCAGGCACAAGAATCTTACGAAAAGGCAATGGACAAAGCCAAGAAGGAGCATGAGAGGAGTAATGCATCCCCTGCTATTTTTCCAGAATACCAGCTGTGGGAGGACCACTGGATTCGGTAGGCCCAAGTGCTTGACGTACTCAGGAGTCTGTTAAGGAAACTGGTAGAAGAAAAGTCTGAAATTTTCTAGTAATGAGTGCTGTTAAAGGGGAGCTTTGCTATTTTCTTTTCCTTAGAAGGAAAAGAACAATCTCAGAACAGCATTAAATATGTGACTAATTAAAAGCGACCATTGGAGAAACAACAAACGATCTCTGCCTCCCCACAAGCTCTGGTACTTTGGACTTTGCTGTGTGGTGGGCGGCTCTAGGTGTTCCAGGGGGTCAGTGTATTTCAGAGAGCTGGGGGCTCACTTCAGCCCACCCTTTGCCCTGTAGGGGGGATTTTTTTTTTTTCCTGCAGAATGGCAGTAAACAACTTAAAATCTTACACTTTACACTCTGTGTGTTGGTAATTGAATTGCTCTTGAATCCCTGGTCTTCCAGGTGCTCTAAGGAGCTGAACCAGTGGGAAGCCTTGACGGAATACGGCCAGTCCAAAGGTCACATAAACCCTTACCTGGTCCTGGAGTGTGCTTGGCGGGTGTCCAACTGGACGGCCATGAAGGAGGCATTGGTGCAGGTGAGACACCCTCCCAACCACCAGGTGCCCCTCCCAGAGTCAGATGATGATCTCTGCAGCTGTGTGTGGTCCTTTCATGAAACCGTGGATCTCTAGCGAGTTCTCGTCACTTAGAGCAAGCTGAGCAGTTTGGCAGGTGAAAGATAGCTCTTGGGAAACAAGCGTTATTTTTAGTTCTCTCTTAACACTTCCCAGATTTGTGCAATTTGGGAGTTAGATTAAGCATTCATTTGTTGTGGTGGAACTGGTGCAAGAGTGCTGCTGGAGGTGAGCGCAGCAAGGGTGAATCATGCACCGGGCTTGGTAGATTAGTAGCTGCTGTCGGCAGATATCTGCTGAATGAAGCATTGTTGTATTGAGAACATGTTCTGTGGAAGTGAAGTATAAGTGAAGCTGAGTCATGAATTTGAGTTCCACAGTTTTTAAATTCACTTCCATCCAGAGGAATTCGGTGCACAGCGGGAGAGTGAGCCCAAAAGCCCTGATCTCTTTTTCCCACCAGGGGGAATCCAAAAGCCACAGTCTTGGACAGCACAGCTCTGTATCATCTGAGCCCCATGAAAGGTTATGATTTTTGCCTTAGTCGGTCTTCAGAGGCAGCCATTGCTGTTGCTCTTTATCGTTTCCTGTATCTGGGCCCTTCCCTCATATTCCCCCTCAGCCCCTTTCCCTGCTTCTGCTCCTCATCTTTCTACCTTTTCCATGTGGTATTCATGGTTGGAGTGGAGGTGGAGGAAGTGTGTCATCCTGTTCTCACCTGCCCTTTTACCCAGCAGGACTTGTTTGTTCCCTTCTCGTAATATGGAGTTCCCTTCTCGTAAAACACATCCTGAGATTATAGTTACTGTCTCTGAAATGATGAACCTGAAATTTTAACCAATCTCATGGCTACCATGTTTATGTCATTACTGATGTCACTTTTTAACAAACCTGGAACATGTAAAAGATGGTAGAACTGAAAGATGGTAGAAAGCGAACCACAGGGGGTGGAGATAGCTCAAGGCTTGCATTTGGGGCTGGGATCTGGAAACTGCTCATCTGATGCAGGGAGTTTATGCCAGAGATAACCAATCACATCAGTAAAAATGTATATCTTGTTTGTAACAAAATGCACTTATAATGGATTGTTATTTCTTTGCTCTGATAAAGGTTGTGCTGAGTAAATCTTTATAGCTCACTCTGGCATTTCCTTTCTTCTCCCTTTCCAGGGTTTCACTTAGCTGGATTCATGTAGCGTCATGCTGTCTGTAGGGCTGAGAAATGACTTTTTTCTTTCAGAAACCCTTAATTTTCTAAAAATTGTAAGGCTTTTACTGATTAGAAAAAGCTCAAAGTATATGAATAAACATTCTGAGTAGTCTGTAGTAAATTCAGATAGTCTTGGTCCAAATAGATGGTCCAAAATTATGTACTCGTTTACTGATATGTTAAGGAAAAACCCCCTCAGGTTACTTCTGATTTTGTTCTGTGCATTATGATTTCAGGACTGCTTAAAGAAGTATGGTTGTTTCTAGGTTTGATTTAATTGATGGAGGGTAGCTTGTTTTGGGGTCAGAAAATAGGAGATGCCTTTATTCTTAGTGTTATGGAAGACAGATGTGGTGATTGACAGAAGCCCATCTTGAATAGTGTTTAAGCCCAGAAAGTGTGAGATTGGTATGATTTTAGAGGATCACATTGGAAGCAGATGTTTTGACAAGTTTGTCTTCCTAAATTTCTTCATTGTTGGATTATTGAGATAGAAGAGAGGCCATGAGTGTGAATGTCCTTTAAAGATGTAAGATGTAAAAAAAGGAAAGAAAGAAAGAAGGAAGGAAGGAAGGAAGGAAGGAAGGAAGGAAGGAAGGAAGGAAGGAAGGAAAAAAAAAGGAAAAGAAAGAAGAAAAGAAAGAGGGATCCCTGGGTGGCGCAGCGGTTTGGCGCCTGCCTTTGGCCCAGGGCGCGATCCTGGAGACCCGGGATCGAATCCCACATCGGGCTCCTGGTGCATGGAGCCTGCTTCTCCCTCTGCCTGTGTCTCTGCCTCTCTCTCTTTCTCTCTGTGTGACTATCATAAATAAATAAAAATTAAAAAAAAAAATAAAAAAAATAAATAAAGAAAGAAAGAAAGGTCAAAAAAATAAGCCAAAGAGTTACATAAATGCAGGATGGCACCATCATCGTCATTATACTTAATATCATTCAGGCAGATAGTATTTTGGCACTAAAATGTGTGTGATTTTTTATCATTACCGAAAGCTGCTTCAGAATGAATGTTACGTTGATTTTGTGACAGCAAATTCTATAAAATACCTTCAACAGATATATCCCTTTGTTCTTACACACAGAGATTATTTTTGAAAAGACCTTCATTTTTATCACTTATGTTTATAAATAACTGTTAGAGATTGATAAACTGAGATGAGTTCTAGTGCTTGAAGTTTTTTTTTAAATAAGCAATGTTTTCACATTTATTTTTTCTTTTCACATTTAAATACCCAAGTATCTTTTTTTTTTTTTAAGATTTTATTTATTCATGAGAGAGGCAGAGACATAGGCAGAGGGAGAAACAGGTCCATGCAGGAGGCCCGATGCCAGACTCGATCCTGGGGCTCTGGGATCATGCCCTGCACCAAAAGCAGCTGCTCAACTGATGAGCCATCCAGGCATCCCATCTAGTGCTTTCTTTAAAAGGTTAGGCAAACAGCTTGCAAGGGCAGAAGTGGTGAGCACATGGAACCTTTATGGGCTCTGAGCCAGGTGGGGGTGGGGGCAGGGTCAGAACCAGGGAGAGGAAATGTGACAGCTCTGGGCTCTCCTTCATGATAGAACTGACAAATCAAGATGTGAAAACTCTGGGGGAGATTTTATAGTAGGTAACAGAGTGTGGCTTTTGAATGACAGTCCAATTTATGAATGTTCTCTTCTTATCAATCGGAATTGTTGCCTTTTGCTTTCTTGTAATGTGGAACAAATTGGATTGATGTCCTAGGATAACAATATGAATTGGAAACAATTCCAAATTGTATTTATCAGGGTGGAGATGAACATATGTTTAATACATTGGAAATTTGCTGACTTTGTAGCCAAGTGGTGATTGTTAATCTGGCCTGTCACAACAGGGTTGATTGGTTTCTCTCTTTGCTGGAACTGCTGATGACTTAAGGCAAAGAACCTATAGAGATTGGCTACTCACTAGTATTTGGAAAAGGAAAGTATTCAGAAAAATGCAGTCTAAATGTATGACTTCTCTAAAGAAAGTAAGCATTTATTCATAGCTTAATTTCTGTCTATTGCCTTGCATAATTGGCTATAAAAAAATTGGCTTGCATTTTTGACCCTTCATATTGAGAGGAAAATTGCCCATTGCTTCCCATGTGATGTTCTTTCACCACCAGGTGGAAGTAAGTTGTCCCAAAGAGATGGCTTGGAAAGTCAACATGTACCGTGGATACCTGGCTATTTGCCACCCTGAGGAGCAGCAGCTCAGCTTCATCGAGCGCCTGGTGGAAATGGCAAGCAGTTTGGCCATCCGTGAGTGGCGGCGGCTGCCCCATGTGGTGTCCCACGTGCATACACCTCTTCTCCAGGTGGGTGAGGCATGCTTACCCAGGAGTCTTGTGGGCCTGTCGCTGCAGCCCATCTCCTGTCCAGGTGTAGGTCCATAAACCGAGCTGGACAGCAGGAAGGAAAATCCTTCCATTCATTTTGTCCTCTCTCATTTAAACTCGTTCTCAGTAAAAGAAAGGCCAGGGTCAAAATATAGAGGAATAAAATGTTGCGTCTCATTTTTAGAGCTTCCATGGTATGTAAATGACAGAGGACATTTAAGAAGTGATTTTGATGATTCTCATTTTTGCTCTAAGCATTTTCTTTAATGCCCATTATACCCCATCAGTGTGATGCCACTGTGCAACATGAGACTGCAGAGTGCCGGTTGCATAGCCTGCGCCTTAGCCTCTTCCTTGCTGGATCATCTGCACTGCTTCTGATGGTTCATTCCAGCCACACAGGCCACCTTCACTTGCCAGGCTCTGACACAGTCTCTCCTAAAGCCCCTCGCACACAGTGCTCCTCTGCACAGATTGTACTTCTCCCACCTCTCTGCCTGACCTTGAGGATCCATATAAGCAGGAAGTGAAGGCTAAGGCATAACTGAAAATTGCCCAGCTGAGTGTTGAATGCAGGCCACAGCAGGCACATAGCCCCTTAGCAAATGCTGAGCAACTTGGTGGTTCTGGTCGTTTACTGACATCTCTGGCTCCCTGGCTGGCCACTAATCCAACAGAGCATAGACTTAAGTGGTTGCATTCTACATACAATAGAGCCTTGATAGAGTAGCGTACCAGTATACTTAGTGGGGGTCCCAGAGGAAGTGGAGCCAGAAGAGGGGCCAAAAGGAGTATTGGAAGAAATCATGCCTGAAAACTGCCCAAATTTGATAAAGAAACCAATTTTATTTATAAAGGAGATACACATATGAGCTTATATGCATGGGAAAAATTGCTCATCATTAGTCCTTAGGGAAATGCAAATTAAAACCACAGTGAGATATCTCCTATCCCCTACGCTGCTGGAATAAAGACAATAATGAGAGTTGGTAAGGATGTGGAGAAATTGGAACCGATGGGATTATAAAATAGACTGGAAATACTCTGACAGTTCCTTAAAATACTAAGTACAGAATTCCTGTAGGATAGCAGTTTTGATCCTAGAGAAATTAAAACATGACCATACAAACACTTGTCCACTGATGTTCATGGCAGCAATATCCAATAATGGCCAAAATGTGGAAACTGCCCAGATGGCCACCACATGTTGAATCAATAAACAGTGGCAGATCCAGGCAGCAGACTGGCATTCGGCAAAGGCCCATTGCAGCAAGGGTGAGCCTTAGCAACACACTGAGTGGAGAAGTGGGCACAGAGGGATGCATGCTGTATTGCATCTGTGAGGAGTGTCAAGGATGGGGAAATGTGCAGAAATGATGCAGATCCCACCCTGAGGCAGGAAAGAGGATGGGAAGAGGCTGCTGGCAGATCCAGGGCCACTTTTGGGAATAAGGTAGGCGTTCCCATGCGCAGATGAAGATTATATGACTTCGGGAACATCCTAGAAACTACTGAATTGTACACTATAAAGGGAATTTCAGTGATGTTTTAATTGTATCTCAGTGAAGCTGTTGTAAAACAGATACTGCACTGTTGTGCTTTCAGTAAGCTCTTGGCAAGAGAGGTGTGCAGAAAACTGAAGGTAATGAACTGAACTCAAGGCACAGATGGAAAGTGGAGCTTCTTGCAGGCAGTGTCTGCAGTTAAGATCAGTCAGTAGGCCAGCAAGTACTAAATCTAGGTGCTGTGCTCAGGAGGTTCTAATAAGTTTAAAACCGAGATTCTGCTCCAGAAGAGTGTCCAGCTGGAAAGGGAGGAGGCAAAATTTAAAAATTTAAAACGAGGGAGGCAAAATTTAAAACGAGGGAGACTGATTCGGTGCCATGCAGTAGGGTGGAGAGTGAACATGGGATTTAGTGAAAGGAGAGACCCCCGTGGGAGGGGAGTGGAACCTTATGGGTGGGTAGACTTGGGATGGGCTCAAAGTTGTGGCCAGGGCATTTGGAACCAGCAGCTCATCTGGGGTGTAAAGGGGACAGACTCGTGAGGGACGTGATAGAAAGCACATGTGCCAGCCCAAAGGGATCGCCCAAACCATGTTTTGAGATGCTTAGTATGACCATGGGGTTTAAGTGTGGCTGGAGACCCTGAGGGCCAATGGACCAGACTGTTCTGACCTGAGCCTTCAGTAGGAGAGCCTGGCTTAGTTGATGGCAAAGGGAATAATAGACAGTTTGGGGAGCTACCCGTTAGTAAAGTGTGCTGCCTGCACCACTGTACTCCCTCTCCTGTCTCACAGTAGCCACAGAGCTGAGTTTTTTGTTGTTGTTGTCTTTTCTTTTCAAGATTTTATTCATTCATGAGAGACAGGCAGAGAGAGAAGCAGGCTCTCTATAGGGAGCCTGATGCGGACTCGATCCCTGGGATCACGACCTGAGCCAAGGGCAGACACTCAACCACTGAGCCACCCAGGTGCCCCACAGCTGAGCTTTTAAAAGTGGAGGGATCACAAGAGCAGAGTTTAGGGTGAGGAGTAGACAAAATGTGGATTTGCGGTATCTGGACAAGCTCGAGTGTTTCCTTCAGTATAAGTGAGTCGTGAAAGCTTTACAGTCACCAGATAGCTGATGGACTCTGGTTTATTTTCCTCATCTGCTTCTTACCCTGATGCTCACTGTGGAATCCCTTCTGGTCCCGTTCAGGCAGCCCAGCAGATCATTGAACTGCAAGAAGCCGCACAAATAAATGCTGGCTTACAGCCGACCAACCTGGGCAGGAACAACAGCCTGCATGACATGAAGACAGTGGTGAAGACGTGGAGGAACAGGCTGCCCATCGTGTCTGACGACTTGTCGCACTGGAGCAGCGTGTTCATGTGGAGGCAGCATCATTACCAGGGTAAACCCACCTGGTCCAGCATGCATTCATCATGTAATTTTCCAGACATCCCACTGTTCTGCTTTCGTGTCTTGGTTTTGTTGTGGGTTTTTTTGTTTTGTTTTGTTTTTGTTTTTGTTTTTTTCGTTTTTGTTTTTTTCTTTCACCAGATGTTCTATTTTCTGGCAGGTTTGGTAGGTGGTGGTTGGTCTGGTGAGGGTAAAGGTGAGGGCAGTGAGAGATGAGGAGCTTCTCCCCACCTGCTAATGCTTCTCTGGTGAGAACAGTTGCCACTGGAAGTATAGACGGTGGGATCTGAGCTCCAGGGTGTGGCGCTCATGGTGGAGGCACCCCGAGGAGGAGCTGCTTGACAGTGGCTTGTGGAGCCTTCTCCAGGTGGCCTGGTCCTCTCTGCTCCTCCCTTCAAGCTGCCAGGCACCTCTTCAGAGCCACCTTTCTGATTTAGTTAACCATGATGCTAATGCTCAGCCGTTAGGCAGTGCTGCTTAACCTCTTATTTTTATATAAAATATCTTCCTTGTATAAAACCCAAGGAAAAGTAATGAAGGTTTGTCACAGAGTTTCCCTTTTTCATAAGCCACATGTGCGTGTTTTTCATTTTTTATTCAAGCCTTATTGCGGAACACTTTGAGAAATGTTTGGCAGGGACTGATAGCTCTTTTCTTTGCTCTCTAGCTATTGTAACTGCCTATGAAAACAGTTCTCAGCATGACCCAAGTTCAAACAACGCCATGCTTGGGGTTCACGCATCTGCATCGGCGATCATCCAGTATGGGAAGATCGCCCGTAAACAAGGACTGGTCAACGTAGCTCTGGACATACTAAGTCGCATTCATACTATTCCAACCGTCCCTATCGTTGATTGCTTCCAGAAGATTCGACAGCAAGTCAAATGCTACCTCCAGCTGGCGGGAGTCATGGGGAAAAACGAGTGTATGCAGGTAGAGTGACAACGGAAGCTGGTGCCTTCCCCCTCTGCTGAGGAGGTCTGGTGGAGCACAAGTACCCATATGGAAACTCCTGGTACAGAAAGCAGGAAAGGAGGGTCAGAACTTTATATAAACACAGCATTATTAGCAGGAAACAGTCCCTTCACAACTAGAAAGGGAAAAGATACCACTTGAGTGTTGAAGGTCCACTTTATGGTCTCTGTTTCACCTTGTCCTTGGTTAATATATTTAAGGAGAGAAAATGAAAAACAGCAGGATTATGGATGTAAAAGTAGATTTTGATGATGTTGAGAGGAATATTAATGAAAACAGGGAAACGGACTTAGGCATACAAAGCTTTGGAAGAAAGTATCTTTAAGGTATCAGAATCGAATGTGGCATTTAGCGATTCCGTTGAAGTATGCTTGTCAGGCAAGAACTGTTCATGGTAGCAAGTTGGCTCTCAACTTAAGTTGCTTGTCGATGACCCTTAGGACTTACTACCTAGAGAAATATTTTAATGCTGTTTTAACATCACTGTCTAGAAATTTCAAGAGCTTTTTTCCTACTTTTTTTTTTAAACAGGGTCTTGAAGTTATTGAATCCACAAATTTGAAATACTTTACAAAAGAGATGACAGCTGAATTTTACGCACTGAAGGGAATGTTCTTGGCTCAGATCAACAAGTATGTATGTTATACAAGAGGAGAAAAATTCATCAACTTAGTTATAACTTGAAGTCATTGTGAAGCTGCAGCTTAAAGTCGGTATGATTTAGTGATAGTTGTCAGAGGTAATTATCCAGGTAGTCTGTCTCTGTGAAGATAGTAACTTAGAGCAGATTGATTAGCCAGTTTGATGTGTAGTACTTAAAGACACTTTTTAGAAATGAATTGCTTAAACACAGAACTGCTGAGAACATAAATACATTTCCCCATTTTCACAGCATGACATTTTGGACTAGAGTTGATTTGATTCCTTTTATGGAAACAGTTCTTATTTTAGAACGGGGTCAGTCAGCTCTGACCTGCAGGCCAAATTCGGCCAGCATCTGGTTTTTGTAAATGATGTCTTGGAACACGCCCGTTCTCACTGATGTTGTCTATGGCTGCTTTCACACTATAGCCACAGAACGGAGTAGCTGTGACAAATTGTTTGGCCCACAAAGCGGAAATCCATTTACTGTCTGGCCCATTACAAAAAAAGGTCCTAGAACCCTGCTTTAGAGAAATGAACATGAGATGAAATTTTGTTAAAAGGATACTGATGAGGGATCCCTGGGTGGCGCAGCGGTTTAGTGCCTGCCTTTGGCCCAGGGCGCAATCCTGGAGACCCAGGATCGAATCCCATGTCGGGCTCCCGGTGCATGGAGCCTGCTTCTCCCTCTGCCTATGTCTCTGCCTCTCTCTCTCTCTCTGTGTGACTATCATAAATAAATAAAAATCAAAAAAAAATTAAAAAAAAAAGGATACTGATGAAATATATTAAGATGCTGCTTATTGCCATATGTAGAGCTGTAAAGCCCACTTTTTACATTTCAATAAAAGGAGTTGCATTTTTAGCTTATTTTAAATAAGGAAATGATTTTGTCAAGATAAATTTTTTTTTAACATTTCAAATTCACGTGACCTAAAATACACCATTCAGAAGTGTACAGTTAGTTCAGTGGGCTTAGCACATTAATGGTGTTGTACAACCATCACCACCTGCTAATTCTAAAACATTTCCATTATCCTCAAAAGAAACCATATACCTGTTAGCAGTCACTTCCTGTTTTCTCCTTCCCTTGTACCCTGACATCCACTAATCTTTATATCTCTGTGATGTTCTTATTCTGAACATTTTGTTTTGTTTTTTGAAGATTTTTTTATTCATGAGAAACAGAAAGCGAGAGCGGCAGAGGGAGAAGCAGGCTCCATGCAGGGAGCCTGACTTGGGACTTGATCCCGGGTCTCCAGGATCAGGCCCTGGGCTGAAGGCGGTGCTAAACCGCTGAGCCACCCGGGCTGCCCTATTTTGAACATTTTGAATAAATGGAATCCTACAGCCTTTGGCCTTTTGTGCCTGGCTGCCTTCACTCAACATCATGTTTTCATGTGCTATAGCCCGTGTTAGTACTTCGTTCCTTTTTGTGGGTGAATAATACTCCACACTGTGTCTATATGTTTTATTTATGCATTAACAATCAGTGAACATTTGGACTATTTCCACGTGTGATTACTATAAGGTGGCTGTGAGCGTTCACGTGCAAGGTTTTGTGTGAGCGTTTGTTCTCACTTGCCTGGGGCATATAGGGGTGAATTTGCTTGGTCATGTGGTATTTCTTTATCTTTTTGAGAAACTGCAAGATGGTTTTCCAAGTGGCTGCACCATTTCACACTCCCACCAGCAGAGTTTGTGAGTTTCTAGCTTCTCCACATCTTTGCCAGCAGTTGTTGCTTCCCATTTTTCTGATTGTAGCTGTGCTCATGAGTATGAAGTGGTGCCTCACTGGTTTTGATTGTCATTTTCCTGTTGATCGGTGATGTTGAGTGTTTTTTCTATGCCATTTGTTTGTCTTCTCGACAGAAACGTGTTCAGTTAACTTTGTCCATGACTAGGTTGGATTATTTGGCTTTTTATCACCCAGCTCTAATTCTGAGACATTTGGATGTAAGTGTCTCTGAGGTACACGGTTGTAGACATTTGCATGCTTTCTGGAGGCTGCCTTCTCACTTTCCTGATTATGCCCTTAATGCACAAAGCTTCTCATTTTGAAGTTGAGTGTATCTGTTTTCTTGGGTTGCTCATACTTCTCATGTCTTTAGCTATGACACCATCACTTAACTTAAAATCACAAGATTTATTCCTATGAGTTCTTTGAAGAGTCTTAACAGGGTTAGCTCTTCAGTCAGGTCTTTAACCATTTTTAGTTAATTTTTATATGTGGCAGGAGATAGTGGTCCAAATACATTCTTTCACATGTGTATAATCTGTGTCCCAGCACCAGTTGTTGAAAAGACTTCTTTCCCATAGAAGGGCCTTGGCTGCCTTTTAGAAAGTTAGCCGACCAGAAAGGTAAAGGTTTGTTTCTGGACATTCAGTTCTGTTCCATTACTGTATATCCATCCTTATGCTGGGGCCACACAGAGTTGCTTACTGTTGCTTTACAGTAAGATTTGGAATTGGGGAGCGTTCTTCAACTTTATTCATTTCCAGGATGGTTTTGGCTGTTTGAAATCCCTAACATTTCCCTTTTTTTTGTTGTTGTTGTTGTTTTGTATATTTTTTTATTGGAGTTCGACTTGCCAATATATAGTATAACACCCAGTGCCCTCCTCCGTGCCCGTCACCCAGTCACCCCATCCCCCCGCCCACCTCCCTTTCCACTACCCCTTGTTTGTTTCCCTGAGTTAGGAGTCTCTCATGTTCTGTCAGCCTCTCTGATATTTCCCACTCATTTTCTCTCCTTTCCCCTATGATCCCTTTCACTATTTTTTATATTCCCTGTATGAGTGAAACCATGTGATGATTGTCCTTCTCTGATTGACTTACTTCACTCAACATAATACCCTCCAGTTCCATCCACATTGAAGCAAATGGTGAGTATTTGTCCTTTCCCTGACATTTCCACATGAGTTTTAGATTCTCCATTCCTGCAAAAGAGATCTTTGGAATTAGAGTGATTGATCGCAGTGAATCTATAGGTGAATTTGGTGTTACCATCATAACAGTGTTAAATCTTCCAGCTCATAAACAAATGATATTTATTTAACAGTGTTTTCACTTAATAGTGTTTTACATTTTTTAGCATTACAAGTCTTGTATTTCTTATGCTAAATGTATTTCTAAATATTTTATTTCTACTGATATTAGTGAATTTTATTTCCAGATTCTACATAGCTAAAGTATAGAAATACACCTGAGTTTTGTATGTTACTCTTAAATTTTCAACTTTGCCAAATGTTTATTTGCTCTGGTGTGTGTGTGTGTGTGTGTGTGTGTGTGTGTGTGTGTCATCTTTAGGGTTTTCTGTATATGAGATTATGTCATCTGCAAGTGGAGATAGTTGTACATCTTCCTTTCCAATCTGGATGCTTTTACTTTTTTTTTTGCCTGATTGCTCTACCCAGGACTTCCGGTAGTAAGTTCAATAGAAGTGGTGAAAGTTCTTGTGTTGTTCCTGGTCAAAGAGGAAAACCTTTTAGTTCTTCACAATTGAGTAAGATGTTACCTGTGGGCTTTTCCTGTGTGACCTTTATTATGTTAAAGTAGTTTCCTTCTATAACTAGTTGGATGTGTTTATCATGAAAGGGTGTTGGATTTCGTCAAATGCTTTTCCTGTACCAGCTGAGATGATTGTGTGTTTTTTTTCCTTCTGCTAATGTGATGCATCACATGGGTTGTTTTATTTTTTGTTTGTTTGTTTGTTTATTTATTTATTTATTTATATGTTGACCCAACACCTTGCATTGCTGTGATAAATGCTACTTGATCATGGTGTATAATCCTTTTCATATGCTGTTGGGTTTGGTTTGCATTTATATTCATGAGGGATAGGAGTATCTATTTCTCTCATGTCTTGTACGTTGTTGGAAGATGTAAAGCTGTCTCTTATTTGCAGATAGTAATGTGGTGCAGCCACTGTGGGAAATAGTTCATGAGTTCCTCAAAAACTTAAACACAGAATTCCCCTATGACCCAGGAATTCCACTCTTAGGTATATACCCAAAAGACTTGAAAACGGGTGCCCAAGCAGGTTCTTGCCCATGAATGTTTGTAGCAGCGCTGTTCACAGTAGCCAAAATGTCAAAACAACTCAAATGAATGGATAAGCAAAGCACAGTGTAGAGACACAAAGTAGTATTCAGATGTAAAAAGGAATGTGTTGGGGATCTCTGGGTGGCTCAGCGGTTTGGTGCCTGCCTTTGGCCCAGGGCGCGATCCTGGAGTCCCGGGATCGAGTCCCACTTCGGGCTCCTGGCATGGAGCCTGCTTCTCCCTCTGCCTCTCTCTCTATGTCTATCATGAATAAATAAATAAAATCTTAAAAAAAAAAAAGGAATGTGTTGACACCTGCTACAGCATGGGTGAACCTCAAAAAATCTGTGCTAAGTGAGAGAAGCCAGGCATGAAAAGTCACGTAATACACGATTCCGTTTCTATGAGATACGCAAAATAGGTCAATCCATAGAGCCAGAAAGTGGGCTGCTGGTCCCCAGGGACTAGACATTGGGGAAGATGGAGAGTGACTGCTCCACATTATGGGGTCTTCTTTTGGGATAATAACAGTGTTGTGGCACACAACAGAGTGGCAGTTGTATGACAGTGTTAAGGTACTAAATGCCACTGAATTACTCGTTTTAATATGGCTGACTTTGTTACATGAAGCTCACCTAAAAAAAAATCGTTTTGATTTTGTCTTCTCACAGATCTGAGGAAGCAAACAAAGCATTTTCTGCAGCTGTGCAAATGCATGATGTGCTGGTGAAAGCTTGGGCCATGTGGGGTGATTATCTGGAGAACATCTTTGTGAAGGAGCGGCAGCTACATCTGGGGGTGTCTGCCATTACCTGTTACCTGCATGCATGCCGACATCAGAATGAGAGCAAGTCAAGGAAATACTTAGCCAAGGTAAGGCCAAAATAACTACTTTTCACCAAAGGCTGTCTGGTAGCCTACAGGTTTGCACGGGAAGCCAGCTCTTTCCTCATCCATGCTGGAGGTAAGACATTTTGTGGTGACACTGTCCATTCCCATTACTCTTCTCAGTGTCTGTCATAGTTCAGTAGAAAGCTAAGAAAACTGAGGCCTAACATACCTGGAGTCCCAGGACTTTAAAGCAGCAAAACCATGCCTGGCATCAGTCCTGGGAGTCAAGTCCAGTGTTCTTGGGACCTCACCCTGGACACAGATTCCTACAGACTGACTAGGCTGCCAGGAGAGCTTACCCGCCTGACACCTGGTAGATTCTCCCCTCTCACTTGCAGGAGAGGTGCACACAGTCCTAGAGCTGCTCTGCTCTAGTCGCAGGTGACATGGGATCACATGATTTCTAGAGACACTGCAGGGTATGGTCACGCTTGGTGGATTTCTGTCCCATGTTGCCCCAGCACAGCATGGAGGACAGGGCTGGTGGCAGATGTGCACCTGCCCAGAGATGCTGCTTAAAACTGTGATTCTTTCTTCCATGTTGCGCCCTCTCTTTCTCAAGAAATAACATAAATAAAACCCAGAATTAGGGGCACTTGAGTGGTTCAGTCGGTTAAGCATCTGCCTTCGGTTTAGGTCATGATCCTGAAGTCCTGGGATTGAACCCAGCATCAGTGGGGAGTTCAGTGGGGAGTCTGCTTCTTCCTCTGCCCCTCACCCCACTCATGCTCTCCCCCCCTCAAATAAAATCTTTAAAACAAACCCAGAATTAATCTTTGTAAAAAACTTAAAAATAGACCATTCTGCTTTTCTGTTTTGTCGCATTAAAGGTTTGGATTTCTTAGGGCCCCTGAATGTCCAAATTGGGAATGAATATCAGCATCTAGTATTTAAAGCCGACTCCAGAAACACACACCAGCTGTGGTGACACACACAGAGAAGTTCTCTAGATATTTACCTACTTCTCAATGTAATTGTTTCAGACATTTGTGGGCGCCTCATTCCAGGGTGGTGTTCATCACAGATTTTTAGCAAAAGTCCATTTTGTTTTGGTGATGTCGTGAGTGTGAATTAACAAATTGATAGGCTCTTGAGTCACTCACCACTGCTCGCGGCTGATTGGGTCAGTTAGTGATTGGCAGTAATGTTTAATCTTGGTAAGAACTGTATTTGCATTCGGGGTTTCCTTTGTATATTGTATACATTAAGTTTAGCAATATTGTTTGTTCTTTTGGACATATTTTCCCACATTGCCAGTAAGGCTATTCTATATGCTGTTTTAACGTTGGAGGAAAGTCACTTGATGAAGGGCCTCAGAAGTTTCATTCACCTCTGGGATTTTTCTTCTGTCTTAGGTGCTGTGGCTTTTGAGCTTTGATGATGACAAAAACACTCTGGCAGATGCTGTGGACAAGTACTGCATTGGGGTTCCGCCCATTCAGTGGCTGGCCTGGATCCCACAGCTGCTCACCTGCCTGGTGGGCTCTGAGGGAAAGCTGCTTTTGAACCTTATTAGCCAGGTGGGAGTAACAAGGTCTCTTTGTTCATGAGAAAATTATGCCTTCATTTCATGTGTAGGAAGGTATACACATTTAGACATCGGTTGATAAAAAGCACATTTAAAAATGATTGGAACAAAATAATCTGTTAGATCGTTAGAGTAATAAAATGCTGATTTCTTTGCTTGCATATATTGCCACACAAAGATGCAAGTAAAACAACCTTCTTTTAAAATGTGCAGTTACTAATGAATCCTCTGAATTAGTGAAATGTGTATCTGATATTTTGCAGCCAAACTTACCTTCTGACTAAAGTCTTCATAATTGTAGCAGTTGTCATCCCTTGTGTGGTTGTTCTGGGTGAAAGCTGTGTGCACTGCGCATGTGGTTAGGGAATGGGACACACTGGGATCCCATAGGAAGGTTTTCATGACCATGATTTGAGATGATTTCAGGTTGTCCTTTGGTGTGAAAAGCCTGATGAGTAGAGGAAGGCCCCCAACGGTGGGAATTTGGAGACTGCTGTATGTCATACAGCGCCTGTGACTGACTCCTCATGAATGAAGAGCATCCTAACCAAGCATTTAGGAACTTGCTGCTCATCATTCTGTCTCCAGCTTGCTTTGCCCTTTACATGTGACTCATCATCCATGTTGTACCCAGAAATAGTTTTATTTTTCCCCCTTTAAAGCCTGCAGCAATGAGCCTGGGTATTGGCATTTTGCCTAGAGTTTATCTCCTGGGATGTAGATTCAGTCTATGTGATGTAATCATTCATCAGACATCTCTTAATGTATGTTAGCCAGCTATTGTGTGGCCTGTGGCAGAGCTAGACTCTATTCCTGTCTTTTCATAGGCACATTTGGAAGGGTCTGAGTAACTAGCTATTCTGGCATTTTGAAGAAGCCATAAAACCCCAGTTTGGTAAGGCAAGTGTTTCTTACCTTAAACAGAAAATCTTCTGTATCCTCCTTGCTGCGGTTATATGAAGTTTCTCCCTAATGAACCTATTTGTCAGTTAGAATCTGCTTCCAGTTCCCAGTGAATTGTGCCTAGCATAAAGACTGACCTTACACCTTACATGTTGTCCCATTTCTTGGCTGAGTGAGACCCAGAGACCAGTGTGTTTTGTTGTCTTCAGATTTCCCGAATCAAAGGCAAATGTGGTTTCTGTCTTTAATAGTCCCCAGGCAGAGTACATACACTGTGTTGATCTTTCTCAGATCTTTTAGAGGTAAACTAGGCATTTTACCTGCTGTTTAATCAGGACTCATACATGAGCCCCTGTGGTGCAGTATTTGTCTCCTTGGTTCAGAGGTAGACCCTAGCCCATTGACAAGTGGCAGCAGTTACTTTCCGTACAAATTGTCATCATCCAGAAGCACAGTGATCAGCAGTGCTCTTTATGTTCCATGTCTCTGAGCAGGTTGGACGCGTGTATCCCCAGGCGGTCTATTTTCCCATCCGGACCCTGTACCTGACCCTGAAAATAGAGCAGCGGGAACGCTACAAGAGCGGTATGTCTCGGACAGGGCAAGCTAATCAAATTGTGGAGGGCTCATTCTGTGGGGGTATTCCATGTTTGGATGGCTGGGGACACACTCCTACCCTCAACCTGTCTGTCTTTAGCCAGCGAGAAGACACTTTGGGGCTGGAAAGTAAAGCCTAATCTATGAAAGAAGGCAATGGCTCTCATGGTTGTGATTTAGTAGAGTGTTGGTTTATCTGAATGATTCGGTCCATAAGTAGTTAATTATAAAGTTTAATAATACATCCTCGTAAGGAGTATAAATGTCAGTTAGTGTGTATGTCATTTAGCTTATAAAGTCTTTAGCTGTCAGAAGAAATCAGCATAGAGATCAGTCTTACAAGATTCACCTAGAAGAGTCTTAATCTGTACTGAATAGCCCTCCTATGTAAGAAATAACTTACTAATGGTTTCTTTTTCCTGCTACACATGGTACCTTGGTAAACCATTAAAGCACCATCTGCTTCAGCCCATTTTTAACACCCAGATGTTCATGCTGCTAGTGCAAAGACTTTGTAAGGTCACCTGATCCACTGGGCGTGGTTGCATTACCCGCTGCTGAGCTGGGCTGGTCAGGAGACTGCATGGCACGTTCCAGCTCTGGCCTCACGGGTCTACCTCGGTAGATGTGCGTTTGGGTCGTTTGAAAATTAAGGTTCTTTTATTCTGAGTGAGCCAAAGCTAGAGAAATAGGCATTTGGTTCTACATTTCTGCAGCATATTTCTCATACAGCAAATGACTGTATTTTTCAAAAATACCTTTTTAACACATATGATCTTTGCTTTCCTAAATGGAAGAAAATGTAGACTTGCTCATTAGTTACTTTCCGATTCTCTAAGCTATCTGCAAAGAATGTATTGTGAAATATTTCCCCAAACATTTAAAAGATGCTCAGGCTCATTAGTAAAGTTAAAAATGAGAGGACAGTGAACACTTGTGTGCCCCCACCTCAGTCCACCATGTACCACACAGCCCTGTTTGCTCTCTCTCTTGATGTGACGCTTTTTGCTTTTCACGGAAACATCTGAGGCCAGGTTGGTAGGCAGTCGCGCTCCACGTGCCCAAATCCCTCAGCGCACGTCTCCTTAGAGCCAGGGCGGCTCCCACAGTCCCTGGGGAACCGGCCTCGTGATGTATTAACACGCCTGCAGGAACCAGCGTTCCTTTGGCCGATGGGTCCTCTAGAGCACCATCTCTCGCATCGGGCCAGTTTTGCGCTGACATTGGCGTTGTGTGTGTTACTCTCAGATTCTGGACAGCAGCAGCCAAGTTCAGTGGGTAACCAGTCCCATTCTGCATCAGATCCAGGGCCCATAAGAGCAACAGCACCAATGTGGCGCTGCAGCCGAATCATGCACATGCAGCGAGAACTCCACCCAACACTTCTGTCTTCCCTGGAAGGCATCGTTGATCAGATGGTCTGGTTCAGAGAAAACTGGCATGAAGAGGTATGTAGGGGAACCTACCATCCTGTGTACTCTGGGCTGTCTTACCTTCAGATTAGCTGCCTGGTCCATGTATGTGTTCTGTGTTACCTATTTGGACAGTAAAGTAAGCAGATAGCTATGTCTGCATCCTAAGATAGCCTCAGATATTTGAAGCAGAGTATGCCAGAAGAAGATGAGATTGAGAAAGCCAGTTCTGGCCTCCCCATACTTACTGTGCTCACATCTGTGAGTGCTGTAATTCACTACCACCTAATTCCAGTTAACCAGGAGCAGTAATGGGTGTGAGCAGGGTCCGTGGTGTAGGTAACTCCAGAGGCGGAGTTCTTCAATGAGCTTTTCGGTAGCCAGGCCCTCTCCTTAATCTGGTGACAAAAGGATGAGTCCTTATTATCTAGATGTTTGTTTTATTGGCCAGGAGGCCCCCTTATTACTGTTTCTTTATGCAGCAGTAACTGCAAAGCTGTCTGCATATAAGGTGTTTTCTATGGCTAATCAACAGAAGGGTGTGTGTATGACTAAGTGGAGGTTTTTTGTTATTTTTTGTGTTCAGGACACTTCTCCTCATGATTAAAAACATAGCTGACAGTGTGGAGCATACAGGTTGCCTCTATGCTGTACTCATTGATCTTACACCTACTATGTGCTGGGAGGTGGTGGAGGGGACACGTTGGTCAGATGCTTTGTGGTCTGTTAGTTGCTGGAATTGAGAGCTGTTTTGTAAATCGTCTTGGGTCTCTTTCCACTAGGTTCTCAGGCAGCTCCAGCAGGGCCTGGCGAAATGTTACTCTGTTGCATTTGAAAAAAGTGGAGCAGTGTCTGATGCCAAGATTACCCCCCACACTCTAAATTTTGTCAAGAAGTTGGTGAGCACATTTGGGGTAGGCCTGGAGAATGTGTCCAATGTCTCGACCATGTTCTCCAGCGCAGCCTCTGAGTCTCTAGCCAGGAGGGCACAGGCTACTGCCCAGGACCCTGTCTTCCAGAAGCTGAAGGGCCAGTTCACAACCGGTGAGTCCTTTCCTGTATCTAGAGACATGTTCCACTCTCCTGTACCTAGAGAAGTGTTCCACTCACTGTTCTTCCTTTGTCTTTAACATCTCCTCTCCTTGTTATTTCTTTGTTTTCATGAGCACTGTTTTGGGTAAGCTTGCCATACTCTGTTTAAAATGCAGACTCTGGGATCCCTGAGTGGCTCAGCAGTTTAGCGCCTGCCTTTGGCCCAGGGTGTGATCCTGAAGTCCTAGGATCGAGTCCCACATCAGGCTCCCTGCATGGAGCCTGCTCCTCCCTCTGCCTGTGTCTCTGCCTCTCTTTCTCTCTGTGTCTCTCATGAATAAACAAAATCTTTAAAAATAAAATAAAATGCAGACTCAGATCACAAGGTCACTGTGACTCAGCAACCTAAGGTTGCACATCCTTCTCTCCAGTGAAGGGTTAAGGTCTGGAGCCAGGCTCCATGTGAGGAGATGGAGGGTGTTAGGAAGAGAAAGGTTTCATGGGGAAACCACCCTTTCCTGTCCCTCCTCCATTGAGTTTTTGTGGGAAAACTGAACGGTGGGAGGTGAGATAGGCTCAAGGTACAGGGCTCAAGGTGACAAGTAGAGTTCAAACCTGTAGTGGATTCAGGTGGTAGAAAGACAAGGAGATAGTATCATCATTACTTGTCCTTGGTTTGGGTTCGTGTGTCTTCCGAGGCCCCCAAGAGCATGAATCTTGGCTCCAGCTTTGCATGATCAGTGGCAGATGAGTCCAGTCTCCTTTGGCCTCAGCCTTCACCTGCCAGACAGGGCCCCTGGTTCCCTCAGTGTGTGCATACATAGGCCAACCATGTCCCCTGGTGTGCAGGCAGTCCTGCCACCCATGTCCCACTGCCACCCTGCTGACCTGCCCGTCCTCTGGCAGAGGAGCCCTGGCGAGCACCAGGTCTCAGAGCATCTCTTTAGCTGCCTGGGGAACTCTTGCAGGCTTTTGAGTCTCAACCCATGAATGATCATCATAGGAAAGAAGATTTGTCTGGTCAACTTGCCTGCTAAAAGAAACATTTTACTTTAATTATTGCTTTTATAACTATGTCCAGAACTTCTTTCTTCACTGATACACTAAGCCATAGAAAAAGTGGTCACACTGTTAGTTGTTTAAAATATCTTTTAAGAACTGTTCCATTGTAGAGAACACAGCTAGAAATATGTGCTGTGTAGATGAGATTGAAATCCTGTAAAAGAAAATATTTATCCCACTAATGGCAAAGGATGCTTTGCAGCTACAGCCATGAGTTTCTTTTGATCTATGTCAGATACAGCATGTCCTGCCATCATTCCAGGTAGCCCCAGGGCCCCGGGTTTCTTCCCTTGTGGTGTGAGTGGGACATTAAAGGTAACGCTGTCACATGTGAATGTCACAAAAAAAGAAATCTAAGATGTGACATTTTTTTGTGACATTCACATGTGACATTCACATGATGGGTCTGTCACTATTCCCTGAAGAAAAGTCCTGAGATGAATTTTATGGAAACTATCATATTTTACTCCAGGGAAATGATACTCAGTATGTCTTTATCTTAAAATGTCCACTCATTAAATCAAATGTAGTCTGAAATAGATTTCATTATGAGACAAGTCATTTGGATTTTGATATAAAAAAATACAAAACCTGAAATTCGTAGGAAGAGCGCTATGAGGCTCTAACCCTCTTCTAAGCATGGGAGTTTCATATGTCACTCAGAGCTCTGCAGCCCCTCTGATCCTCCTTTCCCAGGAAGAACCAGCTCTTGTGTTTCAGTGCCATGTTCTAGTCCACACAGCAGAGTGAGAGTTGCCCCACCTCCATCCTCGGGCAACATCGCACATGCTGGCTACTAACTCCCAACCCCGTAAGGAAGCAGAAGAAAGTTCGAAGGTAGTATCTCACCTTTATCCCAGGGATTGAGAACATATGTACACACAGGAACTTGAACACGAATGTGGCAGCCATTTTATTTGCAAAAGCACCACACTGAGAATTGATTAGCAAAGTGTGCCATATCTGTACTCACGTGAGATAAATAAAGTGGGGTTTTAGCCATTGATTTGGCAACTTGGCTGAACCTCAAATTATGCTGAATGCAAAAAAGCCAATCTCAAAAGGATACTTATTGCATGGTTCTTACCTAAGAAACATTTGTAAAATAACCAGTTGCTCAGTTGGTTAAGCAATTGCCTTTAGCTCAGGTCATAGTCTCAGAGTCCTGGGGATTGAGCCCCACATCGGGCTCCCTGCTCAGTGGGGAGTCTGCGTCTCCTTCTCCCTCTGCCCTTTATGTTGACTCTCTTGTTCTCCCTCTCTCCCACGTGTTCTCTTTCTCTCTGTCTCATAAATAAATCTTTAAAATTTTTCTTTTTAAAGTAGTGTTACAGTGGAAGTGGAGAATGGGTTAGTGGTGGCCAGGAGTTAGGGATTCAGGGCTCAGGTGGGTGTGGCCGTATGGCTGACACAGGGTGCCTGTGGTGATGGACAGTTGATCACCTTGATTGTAGTGCTTCTGGGCATGCTAAGGTCACGCTGGGGTTTGGATTGCCATAGTCGCTCTGGTGCCTTTGGGCTGCCTGTGTAGGTGTTGATGGGGCCTTCACCAGCCCCTGGTTCTACATTCACATTGACTCCCAATCATTTTCTCTGCATTTGGCCCTGGTCTAGTCCCTAGCAGCCCTGGAGGAGGCAGCAAGTAAGGCAAGCCTGCAGGAGGCAGTGAGGACCTGGGAGAGGAGTCTACATCAGGATCTCCCACACACAACCTAACTCTACAGAAGAGCATCTACAAGAGGCGCCAGAGAGGGCAGCCTGGGTAGCGCAGCAGTTTAGCGCCGCCTTAGGCCTGGGGCATGATCCTGAACACCCAGGGTCGTGTCCCATGTTGGGCTCCCTGCATGGAGCCTGCTTCTTCCTCTGCCTGTGCCTCTACCTCTCTGTCTCTCTGTTTCTCATGAGTAAATAAATAAAATCTTTAAAAAAAAAAAAAAAAGGCACCAGAGAGCCCTTCAGCTTGAGTGTGAAGGTCCCCTGCCACATCACAGATTCCTATCCTTGTCAGCAAGAGGATGGTAGCTCCCATGGGGTCTATTTGCAGCAGAAATGATTCAACTTATCCTGACCTTCAGGCTCTGGCGAATTAGAGAAACTCAGAGCCCCTTCCACCACTGGTGCTCATCTGTGTGGAACTGAGACTTTTTTTTAAAGACTAACTTTTCAGCTGAATTGACCTTTTAATATCGAATTTCAATAAAACCTGAGAAATACAGGAGTGTTTTAATTGCTTAAATGAAAAGTGCATGTTTTCCATTTTTGTCACTTCTGTTTCTTGTCTTAATTTCTTCTGATGAACTAATTTATAATTTACTGTTTGCCTGGATTGGGCTTTTTTTTTTTTTCTCCTTTAGCTTCAGATTGATGACTGTGTTGGCTTTTGGCATGGGGCCATGGTTCCTGAGTGTGATGCTTGCTCTCAGGCGGGGCTGGCCCAGGGGGCTCCTATGCTCCTCGGAGGGTTCCACGTAACCTCTGGTGATGATGGGGGGTGAGCTTTCCTGTTAGCAGTTCATCTCTTTCCTCCTGCAGTTTCGGGGTCAGCAGAGATGTTGCTCAGGCTTCAACTTACACTTTAAAGAGAGACAGAAACTAAAATGCTTTTTGCTCCAGATTAGACATAGAATAAAACATGCCTGTTTCCTACCCGCGAGGCTCTTCAGCATGATTTCGTGGTGAATTCCAGATAACCCAGATGATTAAAAATGTTTTTAATTATATTTTATTTTGAAGATTTTGACTTCAGTGTTCCAGGATCCATGAAGCTTCATAACCTTATTTCTAAGTTGAAAAAGTGGATCAAAATCCTGGAGGCTAAAACCAAGCAGCTTCCAAAGTTCTTCCTCATAGAAGAAAAGTGCCGGTTTTTAAGCAATTTCTCAGCACAGACAGCTGAAGTAGAAATTCCAGGAGAATTTTTGATGCCAAAGCCAACCCATTATTACATCAAGATTGCTCGGTGAGTGAACCCAGCATGGCAGTTGATCCACTAACACACACCACCCCGGGCAAAGCCCTGCTGCAGGGCAGAACTGGTACCGTGGTGCAGACTCATTCCCTCCCTCATGCTCTCCTTGTCCCTGAAACAGGAGAACATGAGATTGTGGAATCAGGCACTTAAAGGGTCTGGCCTAAGTGATGGGTGAAATGTCTTGAGTCAAGTTTGTGTTTCTTTTGCTTTTAAAAATACCTTTTCTGAATCCCCGTGGAACTGGACAGAATAGAAAGTTCCCCAGTCTATAAAACTCTTAAAGCTCAATATTCAAAACAGAATTGGACAATTGTAATATGTACTAGAGCATATGTTGTATCTTATTGTAAATGCCAGAAGTACTGTAACAAATGGTCATAACCAGAAGTCTGCTTTTTCACGCATCCAGAAATGGGTTTCCCAGTCGTCCGGATGTGACTCCTCTTCGGGCCAGCCCTCCCTGCTCCCTGATTTCTGTTGGCGGCCAAAGCCCATGGCAGGGAGGTAAAGGCGAGGGTGTGTAGTCTTCACACTCGCTCCTGGGGCACCTGCTCCCCGGCGGGCTCTGTGCCTGATTATCCTGCTCCTGACATTCAGACTCTGCCTCCTGCCCCCCACTGGCTCTGTGGCTTGAGGGGCTCAGCACCAAATCAGCTCCTGAGGCAGGACCCTATGGCCTGATGGTTTTAAAGCTACAGCATCATCTTCTCTTCCACCTTGTGTTTTTCCTCTGCCAGAGTGTCTTCCCCCACATTGTAAAATAATGTCACACCATTTATACCTTGTCAAAGTGACGCCTGGACTTGCAGTAGTCTGTGTTGTCACCACAATTCCAGATGCCATTCTTAAAAGTTCTGTTTTCTTCTCAAAGAAAAGGATTGGAAATTGAGGCCTTGGGGAGCTAGTATTTCATTGTGTGCTTGCTTGGGTAGGTTTATGCCCAGGGTGGAGATCGTGCAGAAGCACAACACCGCAGCCCGGAGACTGTACATCCGCGGACACAACGGCAAGATTTACCCATACCTCGTCATGAACGACGCCTGCCTGACAGAGTCCCGGCGAGAGGAGCGTGTGCTACAGCTGCTCCGCCTGCTAAACCCCTGTTTGGAGAAGAGGAAAGAAACCACAAAGAGACACTTATTTTTCACAGGTATGAGAGGTGCACTTTGGGGGTACATGGCTGATCCCGCTAGCCTTTGTGGGTTTTCACATGCTGTCTCTTGGGAACTGAGAGTGCCCTGAAGCACACCAAGGAGGGAGAATTCTGGAATGAGGGCCCTGCTCCAACAAGAAGTCACTCCCTAGCCTTTCGGCTCCTCACTACAAGATGAGTGCTTTGATGAGTACTTGTTTAGATAAGTGGGTGCCGTGTCTGGGCACACTGCTTTTGCTCCTTGCCCGGGAGTCCATCCATGCTCTGGTGAAACATTGGCTGAGTACAGGGCATATTGTGAGCGTGTTAGCAGCATGTCATGAGCATGTTTAAGTGAACTCTCTGGATGACTTCTGGAGTTCATGCTGCACTGTGTGGCCACTGCCGGCACCCACCTTCCCGGCAGGAAATACAGCATGAGGAGGGTCGAGAAGCCCTGTGAAGGCTGTAGAAATATTGGTCACATGGCAACCAGCCTCCTCTGAGTAAGATCTTTCCATGTCAACTTATGTGTGATTTGTGGATGATCCATTTCTGTCTAATAAGGGCAGAGGTGAGCTGCCTATAATCCTATTCAGAGTAGAGAACCATTGTAAAAACATTTTAGCATCTAGTCTCCAAGATTAGGAGCCCATTGCAATGCATATTATCTAGTCCCGTGTGGAACTTTCTTCTGACCACTAAGAATCCAGCCCATTTTGACCTAAAATCTTTTACCCTTAAGTTCAATATCCTGAAAATAAGTAGATCGAAAAAACAAATCTATAGAAAACCGTTTGCATGTTAACATGTGTATAATGTGATCTATAGTGTTGATCATGTCTGGGGTAATAGATGGTTCTTTGTTTTTTCCAAAGAAACAAACTCTTTGTCAGCATCCTACAACAGTTCACATATATGCCCTAGAGTCACTGTGGAATTTATGGTTTGAAGCCATGGCAGCAAGCCAGTAGTTGTGCTTTAACTGACATTAGGCGAAATTCATTCTGGGTTCGGTAGAAGTCAGAAATGTGTGTGTGTGTGTGTGTGTGTGTGTGTGTGTGTGTGTGTGTGTGTACCACACTGACACCAAATGTGGGTGCAGATGGTCATAGTGGCCTAGGGACTGGCTGGTGCAGACACCAGATCAGAGCTTCCACTTGCTCACTAAGCAACATCAATGTAGCTTGCTGCTATGTCCCCCTGTGGACAAGCTTGATTTTGTTACCTTCTTGCTATCTTTTGGGAATTTTGGCTTGAAATGTCTTAAGGGGTACCTGGCTGGCTCAGTCGGTAGAGCATGTAACTCTCAATCTCAAGAGTCTTGAATTCAAGCCCCACATTGGGCACAGAGCTTACTTAAAAAAAAAAGTCTTTGTAGTAGTATCTTGATCTAGTATTTTTAATGTATAATTTGCCAACAACATTTTGGGGTACGTACTGTACTCTCATTTATGGATGAAAAAACTGAAGTTCGTAGAAGTCCAGTGACAGTTCTCAAGTCACATCACTGGGAAAACAGACTTGGGATGTGAGTGCAGGCTGTCTGGCTCCAGGGCTGGCATACCCGGCACTTTCTGGTTGAGTGCAGTCCTGTTGGAGATCATCATCATGTGAGGCGAATTGCTTCATCAACTATGTCTCCAGTGCAAGAGTGGTCATCCAGGTGCCACATGTGCCTCACTCTCAATACAGCTCCACAAAGTTACTGAGTGGAGTGATAAGATTTCGTTCTGGGAGCTTTCCATAGCTGAACCACAGAACACAGAAAATGACTGGAGTGTTTTCCTAATTTCCCGAAGGTGGGGCCAGCCATCCCGACACCTGGAGACAAGTTAACGTAACCACACTGGATGGGCTACCTTGGAGTGAGCGGGAAGATTGAACTCTCCTGATAGAACCCTGATGGAGGACGTTGGCAGAATCTCTAACTTTTATTTTTAAAGATTTCTTTCTAAAGTGTTTCTGTTCACATGTGTCTTAATCACAAATGATGGCAGCTCGGGCTCCGTCACCCAGGAGACATGGGCCTTCTTGCTATATGCCAAGTTAGCGCATGGTGTGTGACTTTCAACTTTACCCCCTTCCTTTGCTCATGAAGGGCTGAGTGAGCTGCTCCCAGGACGTCCCCGGAGGTTAGAGTCAAGCACTACCCGGTGTATTCTCTCAGTCTGCCCAATTTCCTTCTCCTTTCTCCTCAGTTCCACGAGTGGTGGCAGTGTCCCCACAGATGCGCCTTGTGGAGGACAACCCCTCTTCTCTTTCCCTCGTGGAGATCTACAAGCAGCGCTGTGCCAAGAAGGGCATCGAGCATGACAACCCCATATCCCGGTACTATGACAGACTGGCCACGGTGCAGGCGCGAGGGACCCAAGCCAGCCACCAGGTACCAAATCAGGATGATCAGGAGTGGGAGCTGCTGCCTGCAGCCTCACATGCAGCTACTTTCTGCGGCAGTGCTGCCATGACGTGTGCTTAGAGAAGTAGTGGGCAGCTGAGAGGTACCTTGTTGCCTCCTTGGACTTGTGAGGTAGTAGAAATTAGGTGACCATGGACCCCAATGAAGTGACTTTTGCTGCACAATAATTTAATGGCAAACTCATTTGGCAGCCAAACTTAATCTAAGGATCATTAGGCTATTTATCCACTTAATAATCACCTTCATCTCGTTTGCTGCTGGGGTATTAGGTAACATATAGTTTCTGTACTGTGGAAACTTTCTAAAATATAAAAATTGGCGAGTTCTGAAACATGTCAGGCCCAGCTGTGTTTCGGTTGTCTTGGGAGCACAATGCCTACCACAGGCCTGGACTGCTCTAGGGTCATCGGGTGGACGAAGGGCTCTCTCTGCCTGCAGATTCCTACCTTGGTAGAAAGTAGGAGAGGTGTGGAGTCTGAATGAGGAGATTTTGTATGGGATTGTGTGGGTCACCAAGAGGCAGCTTTCTTGGCCTGCTCCCCAGACACCACTGTGTTCCTTCCTGTGCCTCCTGAGAGGGCTTCATAGTTTCTGGGAGAGATAGCATGGAGCTGGAAGCTGTCACCTGGCCTCCATCCTTCCAGGTCTGGCTGCCCAGCAGGACCCCACATGGTCTCTAAGCTGGACCATTACCTTCATTAGTCACAGTCCTTTATAAAACACTGGGAGATCCTCATGTAAGTATTTGTGTGGAGTAAGTATGTGGAGCTAGTGGCTAGCTAGTAAGTATGTGGAGCCCACAGGGTACTCACCTCACCCACCTAGGCAGTGCTCAGGGCAGGCAGGGCCTGAGACAGTCCAGGCCTTGAGGTCTGGTGCAGCCTCCTACCCTTGTGCAAGCAAACTGAGTGGAATCCTTCCTCTGCTCTGATTCGCCTCTGTAGACACAGCTTGTAGCCTGCCTTGGGAACTGGTATCAGGGTTTCATCAGGCCACAGGCCACTGCCTGGTCACTCTGTGGACCAAGGACCATTCTGAGGGTTTGTGGGAGATGAATGGATTATATTCTGAAGGCTACATTTGCCTTTAACAGTGTAGAAATTGATGATTTCCATGTGCAAATATTTGCTTGTGTGAAGATGTCTTAGTGTTTTATAATTAGCTGTGTGACTAATGAAGGTAATGGTTGGCCATGCTTAGAGACCACATGGGGACCTGCTGGGCCAGCTAAAGATGCTGACAACAGTACATAACCGTTTAGTGTCATAGCGTTTTCTTACTCTTTGCACCCTAGCTTGTTTTCTTGCTAAATAACTCTGTTTCTTCATCCTTTGCTTTTTAAAATACCTTTATTGAGATATCATTTACTTGGCAGAAAATTCACCCTTTAAAACGTACAATTCAAGGATGCGTGGGTGGCTCAATGTTTGAGTGTCTGCCTTCGTCTCAGGACATGATTCCAGGGTCCCAGGATTGAGTCTCACATTGGGCTCCCTGTGAGGAGCCTGCTTCTCCCTCTGCCTGTGTCTCTGCCTCTCTCTCTCTCATGAATAAATAAATAATATCTTTAAAAAAAAAAACCTAAAAACTACCAAAATTCCTTTAAAAAATAAATATACAATTCACAGGTACTCTGAATTGGCTCATTTAGTTAAGCATCCAACTCTTGATTTCAGCTCAGGTCATGATCTTAGAGTTGAGAGATCAAGCCTTACATTGAGCTCCATGCTGGGCATTCAGCCTGTTTAAGATTCTCTCTCTCCTTCTCCACCCCTTCCCCCAGAATACAATAAAATAACATGTACAGTTCAGTGTTTTCAGCATATTCACAGAGCTATGCAGTCATCACCACTGTCTATAAAACATTCCATCACCCCAGGGGCACCTGACTGGCTCAGTCAGTAGAGCATGCAACTCTTGATCCCAGGGTCATGAGTTCAAGCCCCACATTGGACATGGAGCTTACTTTAAAAAAAGTTAAATAAAACACTTCACCCCAAAAAGAAGCTTCATACCCTTTTCCTCTCTGCGCCCCCGACATTGGCAAACATGAATCTTCCAGCCTTCCGAATATGCTTATTCGTTATATGAAAAGAATCATACCATGTGCTCTTTTGTGGCTAGCTTTCATTTAGCGTAACGTTTTTGTCGTTTATCCATTTTGTAGCATGTATCAGTAGTTTGTTCCTTTTTTATTGCTTAACAATATTCCTTTGTGTGACTGTACCACATTTAATTTATCTGTTTGTCAGTTGTTGGACTTTTGGATTATTTATACTTTTTGACTTATGACCAGTGCCAATGACTGTAAACATTCATGTATATGTTTCTGTATGGGTGTATGTTTTCATTTCTCTTCAACATATACCTAGGAGTAGAATTGATGGGTCACATGGTAAGTTTTATGTTTAACATTACATGAACTGCCAAACTCTTTCCCAGGTGATTGCAGTGTATAAAGGTTCTCTTTTCTCTGTATTCTTGCCAATAGTTATTATTATTTTTGGTTATAGTCCATTCATTTTGGGTGATAACAAGTGATATTGAGCAGTTTTTCATATGCTAACTGGCTGTTTACATATTTTCTTTGGAGAACTATCATTCAAGTCCTTTGCTCATTTTTAAATTATATGACTTGTTTTTCTGTTACTGATTCTAAGAATTCTTTGTATGTTCTGGATGCAAGTGACTTCACTTTATTTCCTGTATATTGGCTATGTTTTCCTGTTCCTTTTCTCATGATTTTTTGTTGAAAACTGAATATTTTTAATTATACGTGGCAACCCTAGAAATCAGATCCTTTTCCCCAAGGCTTGTTGTTATTGCTGCGGTTTGCTTAGTAACTTTCCTGGACTAATTTGTAAAGTCTATGTTTTTGTCATATGCAGCCATTGAAATCTCTGTTCAGCTAGCTAGTGATTTGGAAGAGATTTCTTAAATGCCTTGAAGCAATAAATCTTTCCCCTTTTTAAGGGCTGTGTGTGTGTATGGGGAGGGGGTGTCTTCAACATGCCCAACTCTGCCTTCCTGTTTATAGAATCTCAGGGTCAACCAGATGTGAGAGCATGGGGCTTTCTGAGGGCCTTCTGAGGCTTTCTCATGAGCATACAAGTGGTCTTCCAGATTCTTAGGAATATATTAAAGCTTTTCCAAGCCTCTTGTGGTCATCTCATTCCCTAGTTCTTCCTTTTGTTTGCTGTTATCTTTTGTGCTCTAGCTGATATCACTGCCTCAGGCATCTGCAGCATTAAATGGTTGTCACTGATTGCTTTCAGCAAATGCCCTTCAGTTGAAGTAGGATGCTCCTCACTGACTGAATTCTGAGTTCAGAGACAAGCCCAATGAATGGGACTTTTTTCAAGAAGCTCTTAGATAAGATGACTAGTGATAATTCTCTGGAGATGAGGCTTGGGGGGGCGGGGCTCACTGAACCCATTCACTCATTCCAGTGGCTGTTAGGCTGCTGGTTTCCATATAGCTGCCATGATTGCAAAGCTGTTGGTTTTCAAGGCCATTGTGGAGGTGGGTTAAAAGGGATGGGAATAGTATAATTAAACTGCTACAGAGCACACTGTCACTAAAATTCAGCTTTTTTTCTTGAGTAAAAGCTATTCAGATTGTTGTAAGCCTTTAATTTCCAGAATTTAAAAATTTCCAAAGTTCATATAAAATTTTTTAAAGTTTATTTTTATAATTTGTACTACTGTTCTTGACGGTCTATGTGGTTCTTGGTTGCTTAGGGCCTGCATTCTACTGGCTACTCAGAGCCCATGGGTAGGACTTAAGCAAGAATAGACCTTGTGCCTTTATCATTTGGTCTAACAAGAACTAAATTAACTCTGTAAACTTTTTATTGAGACTGTCTCTGAGTTTACAGTGTTTGAAATAGGTTTACAAGTCTCCTAGCACAGAATTGTGTAAAAGTGTTATGTAATATATCTGCTGTGAGAAACTAGCTCCTTCAGTTTATAAAACTGTTGTTTTTAATAGTCTTAGCTAAGAAGAGTTGGTATCCAGTTCTTTTTGTTAACTGGTCTAGTATATTTTGTAGTTAACAAATTATGGTATTTGGATTTATGTAAATTCTTGGTAAGACAAATATCACATATCATGCAGCTAAGGCTCTTATTCGGATGGCTCTGTCGTTCCTTAAAGCATACAACATGAGCCCTGGGGATGGCCTGGGTGGCTCAGTGGTTGAGCATCTGCCTTCAGCTCAGGGTGTGATCCTGGAGTCCCGGGATCGAGTCCCACATTGGGTTCTCTGCATGGAGCCTGCTTGTCCCTCTGCCTGTGTCTCTGCCTCTCTCTCTCTCTCTGGTCTCTCATGAATAAATAAATAAAATCTTTAAGAAAACAAAACAAAAAAACGTGAGCCCTAAAGGGAAAATTTTCCTTTGAAAAGAAGAAAACAAGTGAATTAAAAGGAAGCTATCGTGGAGTGATATATCATTTCAGGTCCTTAGAGACATCCTCAAAGAAGTTCAGAGTAACATGGTGCCACGCAGCATGCTAAAAGAGTGGGCTCTGCATACGTTCCCCAATGCCACAGACTACTGGACGTTCCGGAAGATGTTCACCATCCAACTTGCCCTGATTGGCTTTGCAGAATTCGTCTTGCATTTAAATAGACTCAACCCCGAGATGTTACAGATTGCTCAGGTAATTTGGTGTGAACAGGCAAAGCCTCTCCTTCAGACTTCTGCATTGTGCTGGTTAAGTTCTGAGAACATCTCCTCATGTTTAGGACACCGGCAAACTGAATGTGGCCTACTTTCGGTTTGATATAAATGATGCAACTGGAGACTTAGATGCCAACCGTCCTGTCCCTTTCCGCCTCACACCCAACATTTCTGAATTTCTGACCACTATTGGCGTCTCCGGCCCGTTGACAGCCTCCATGATCGCCGTCGCCCGGTGCTTTGCCCAGCCCAACTTCAAGGTAGGCCACAATGACTGCGCAGCACACACAGCGTTACTTAGACACTGCGCGGCCTCGCGGGCTGGTGGTCTGCTAGTAAGGAGAGAGAAAGCTACTTGTTGCTGAACAATTCAAATTTCTTCATTTGGGAAAAAGCATTTTGAAATTTTTGCTAACGCATTTAGGATGTTGAAGCAGCTTTACAAAAAGGAATTGGAAGCCTCTGTTGGACCATTTTCCCAACTATTACTGTTGCTCATCGGGTTTGTTTACTTGGTTTTGTAGCTGCTTTCCATTTTGCTTTTATGTAAATCTTTCGGCTATAAAAGGGCAGAAGAGTGGCACCTGGCTGGTTCAGTCAGTAGAGCCACATGACCCTTCATCTCCAGGTGGTGAGTTCGAGCCACACACTGGATGTAGAAATTACTTAAAAATAAAATCTTAAAAAAAAAAAAAAAAAAGGTGGAAGTATTGTCTGCAGGATAGCACCTTTCTTACTAGCACTGTGGTTACAGTGACGTGTAAGGCACACCCTGAGGTCCCAACAGTGGAAGATGAGATGGATGCCCTTGGCCACAGGAAGCTGTGGGACAACTCTGTCATGGTGACAAGGTGGCCACCTCTGCCTTCTTCGGGCAGTGATACAGGGAAGGAGGGCAGACCGGGATTCAAATCCATTTCACACTGACTCCGAGCCTGTCTTCACCACTAGAGTAATCTCTCCTCACAACTGGGGACTAAACCAAGTTATTTTTCTTTTAACTTAAGAGACCACTTGTACCTTTTTTTTTTTTTTTCTTTTTTACCCACAGACAAGCAGTTTGTGTCTTGAGAGGCCTTCACATACCAGTTGCTTTCCAAAAATGGTCAGAACAGTTTTAAAATTATTAGCTAAATGCTTAACTGTGAACACAGACTTTACATTACATATTTCTTGTGCTCTTCAGTGCTCAGTTGCACGTGTCCCTCTGTGGAGTGCTTTCTGAGGAAAGCATGAGTATGAACATGAGTAAAAATAGCCTTGAGATTTCTCTGTGAGTGAGCAGTCTGTGCTCTGATGCAGCAAGTTCACGGTCACTTATTTGGGGTGTAAGGCTTTAAATAGAACGTTCTCACAGAGATAGGAATGTTATACTTCTGGAAACAATCATCAGGCAGCCTTAGAATGGCATTTATTTGAAAACTTTAAAGAATGAAGGAGGCTCTCCATATTTCAGAGGCCTGTTACAGCTTGGAGTAACGCCGTGCATTGCTCTTTGTATAGACAGTGCAGTGTAGTTGGGAAGGAAGTGGGTTTTCTCCAAACTCTGGACCAGATTTCTTAACAGCCTAAATGTAAAGAATGCCTAATTCACTAAAATGTAGACCATTTTGTATGGGAATCTCTTCTAAAAACACATTTGGGAGGCTCTATTGTTATGCCCTGTATATGGAGAAACTAAGGTACGGGGGGCTAAGTAACTCTCCCAAGGTCACCCAGACAAAGAGTATTGGAGCTGGGGCTAGAACCCAGAGTCTGTACTGTGTCCGCAAAGAGGCCTGGGGTGGTTTTCCTTGGCCTGAGACCCATACCGTATGACACCCACATACCATGTGTCCTTGTGATTCCTTCCTGTTTTAGCCCAAATGTGACCTTGTCACCAGCTTCCCTGAGAACCCCCTCTGAGCCTGCCTCACTTGCTGTTTTCTGCACCATGCCCTTCATCAAGGGCATGTCAGGCATTTCTCTGTTAGGACCAAAGCCCCATAAGGGCAAGGGCTGTTGGTGTTTCTGCTTTGTTCGCTCTTGGCTGCAGTGCCAGAACAGGCCCTCAACAGGTACTCAGATGTGTGGGGTGAAACAGACAACTGGCACCAGGAAGCAGTGTGACAGCAACAGGTGCCATTGGATACATGTGCCCTGACTCAGAGCAGAATGCTTTGCCTTTGGCCAGTGCTTGACCCCAGATGCCTTCCCTGGTGCATCGACGAGGCATCCGCCCCAGCCCTGGGTGCTATGGCTCACCATTGTTGGGCCCCACCTCGTTAGGAAGTTGCCCCTCCAGGTTGCTCCTGGTTAACCCAGCACCTTTTCCTTCTCCATGCAGGTGGATGGCATCTTGAAAACGGTGCTTCGGGATGAGATCATTGCTTGGCACAAAAAAACACAGGAAGATACCTCCTCTCCCCTCTCTGCCGCCGGGCAGCCTGAGAACATGGACAGCCAGCAGCTGGTCTCCCTCGTGCAGAAAGCAGTGACTGCCATCATGACCCGCCTGCACAACTTGGCCCAGTTTGAAGGTGGGGAGAGCAAAGTGAACACCCTGGTGGCCGCCGCCAACAGCCTGGACAACCTGTGCCGCATGGACCCTGCCTGGCACCCATGGCTGTGAGCTTGCCTGCTTCCGCCACCCCAGAACGTGAAGCACCTCTGGGCTCCATGCCCACTGGCTGTTTAGCTCTTCCCACCTGTCTGCTGCACTCACTGCAGCCTGCAGCGTCACTGGGCTGTGGTCACCCCCAATAGCATGTGTGCGACAAAGGGGAAACAGTTTTGGGAGAGCTGCCCCACCTGGAACAGGGGCCAGGCCATTAGCAAGGACAGGGTGAAAACGTCTGAAATTTACAATTCCTTTTACGAAACCAGGATTCCCCAGTTGGGGATGTCTTTGTGAATTATTTTTTACTGTGTTCCTCGGTGTGAATGTACAGATTGGACTGTAGAAGACAGTTCTGTCCGTTTTTAACTCTGAAGTAACACCTCACAGGAGCTTTGCGCTTTTGTACAGACCTTTGTAACAATTGTACAGAAAACCTACTCTGTTAGAGAAACAGGAAATTATGAACAAATCGTGCTGGTTTTTCTCTGAGCACAAACTTTGATGCTGTATGTCCGCGGCTGTGGGATCTCACTAAGTGGCTGATGTGGGTCAGCAAGGCCCCCTCTGCCCTGTGGGAACACCATTCCTACACGTTTGGATTCAGATTCCATTGGGAGCACACGAGCTCTGGGAGCTGGCAGGTGAATCTTACGCTTTTCATCGGCTGGTTTCTTGGGCACCTTCTAGACATTTACTATCATTGTACCTGGAAAAACACTTTTTTCCTTCATAATTTAAAAAGAAACAGCAACAAAGGTTTGTCCATTCACTCCAGTCTGTTAATGTTCACATTTTTATAAATATGAGCATTGAGAATGTTCTAAAATTTGTACAGTGTGATTTTTTTTTTTTTAGAATAAATATTTTATAAAAGGATGTGTCGCCTCTTATGTGTGTGGAAATGCTTGTTTCTGTGAGGTGTTCCCTCAGCCCCTCAGGGACTGAGCCTTGGGGCCAGCACAGGCCAGGCTTCAGGGTGGCTTTCTGGTGACGCCTGAGAGCAGTCTCAGCTCATAACTTCGGGGTCTTCTGTGATGGTGACAAGGAAGGCGGGTCCTGACTGACAGGGTGAAACATGCCCAGGAATCTGGTCCCTTTGGCTTGGTTTCCCCACCTCAGGGCTGCTGCCTGTGATGTGTGTACAGAGGGGCAGGTGGGCAGGCGCTTGGCCTCCTCCATCCTGTGGGTGGCGCCCACGAGGCAGAAGAGCCTGCCCCGGAGGACCTGGAGGGGGGTGGTGTCTGAGGATAAGATCCGGAAAAACGGCCTGAGGGACAGGGCTTGCGGCTTGCATTGTAAAATTATGATTCTGAATTTAAAAGGACTCCTCCATTGGGAAGCGCTTTGCTGAGAGGCAGACGGCTTTCACACAACTCCGGGCCAGGATGCAGCCCTTCCCAGGCCTTGCCTACAGACCTCTCCTCCACCGACGCCCCAGGCCAGCATGGGGGAAGCTTGCGGCAGGTTTCCTGCAGTGTCACTGCAAAATCCAGTCCAAGGGGCAAAACCAGAGGGGCCGGAATAAGCGAAGGTGACCATGAGGGTGCTGGTCTGTACCTGGGATCCAGGGTCATTGGCAGTGGGTGGCCGCAAGATGGGGCTGTTACACGGGTCACTGGTCCTCAGGTGGAGGGTCCCTGATCCCTAAGTGGGTGGCCCTCCACAGAGGAGGGGTTTCCAGCTCAGAGAAGAGCAGCTCCTGAAGGTTCAGCTGTGGAATGTGGTGGTGCTGACAGGCGTGGTCAGCATTTGGAGGAGGGAAGTCAGTGTACTGAGGGCCCCAGGTTCTGAGCCAGCTTCATTCAAACCATGCCCTTGGCGCCCATCCCCCCACCTCCAGGTTTCTAGGAAAACCAGCCCTTGAACAGTGAGGGCAGAGAGTGTTCCTCCGTGGAGTTCCAGCACCTTCTGCTCTCCATCCATCCATAAGTGGAAAGGTCAGGGACCTGGACTCAGGAGGCCAGAGAACGGGTCTGTTTATGGGGATTCTCCAAGCACCACTGCAAGGTAGGTACTGTTTTATTAAACACGTTTTTTTTATTATGAGAAAAGATACATAAGATTCACCATTATAACCATTTTTAAGTGTCCAGTTCAGTGGCATTAAGCACATTCACATAGTTATGTGACCCCCACCCCCACCACCATCCTTCTGCAGAACTTTATTCGTCTTCCCAAACTGAAACTCTGCATCCATTAAACACAACCCCCCGTCCCCAGCACCTACCCTTATACATTCTGTCTCATGGATTTGTCTCCTCTAAGAATTTCCTTTAAGTAGAACCATATGGTATTTGTTCTTTTGTGCTTGGCTTGCTTCCCTCAGCATCCGTCCTCTAGGTGTGCCTGTGGTGTAGCATGTGAAAGCAGTTGCTGCTTTTTTAAAGCTGAATCATACTGCATCACAGGTATATGTGTATATACCACATCTTGTCTTTTCATCCATCAATGGATGGTTTTTGGATATGGTAAATAATGCTGCGTGAACACGAGGGTGCAAGTATCTGTGGGACTCCCAGTGCTCAGTTCTTCGGGGAATATGCACAGAAGTAGAGTTGCTGGATCATATGGTAATTCTGTTTTTAACTTTCTAAGGACTGCCGTGCAGTTTTCCTTAGCAATTGCCTCATTTTATGCCCCGACCAGTGGTGTACACAGGTTTCAATTTCTCCCCATCCTTGCCAATGTTTATTTCCTTTTATTCTTGTAACAACCATTCTAATGGGTGTAGTAGGGTAACGTCCATCTTATTGGGCTTTTGGTTTACATTTCCCTTGTGTTTAGTGACTTTGAGCATCTTTTGATGAATTTGCTGACCATTTATGTAACTTCTTTGGAGAAACATCTATTCAAATCTTTTGTCTGTTTCTTTAATTGGACTGTTTTGTTTTTTGTTTTGTTTTTTAATTGTAGGAGTTCTTTATATATTGTGGTTCCTAACCTCTTACTAGGTTTATTATTTACACATTCTCTCCCATTTTGTGGCCTACTCTCCCATTCTGTTGACAGTGCCCCTTATGCCCCTATGACAGTGCATAAGTTTTAAATTTTGATATAGTTCGATTTTTATAGTTTTCTTTTGTTGCCCATGCTCTTTGTTGCCATATCCAAGGAATCATTGCCAAACCCAATGTCATGAAACTTTTCCCATTTTTTCTAAGACTTTTATAGTTTCATTTTTTTTTCTAAAGATTTTATTTATTCATGAGAGACATAAAGAGAGAGAGAGGCAGAGACACAGGCAGAGGGAGAAGCAGGCTCCATGCAGGGAGCCTGACGTGGGACTCGATCCCAGAACCCCAGGGTCATGCCCTGGGCTGAAGGCAGGTGCCAAACCACTGAGTCACCCAGGGATCCCCTATAGTTTTATTCTTACATTTAAATCTTTGGCCCATAAAGTAGGGGTTCTATCTCTTTCTTTGGCCTATAGATACCAGTTTTTCAAGTGCCATTTGTTTCCAAGTGCCACCCTCCACAGAATAGTCAATTTAACCATATATGAGGGGATTGATTTATTTATGGGTTCTCTGTTCTATTACATTGGTCTGTATGTCTGTCCTTTTATTTTCTAAGTATTTATTTTAGTAATCTCTACACTCAGTGTGGGGCTCGAACTTAGGACCCTGAGATTGAGTCACATGCTTTTCCAACTGAGCCAGTCATGTGTCACCTATATATGTCATTATGTCAGTACCAAGCTGTTTATTACTTAGCTTTGTTGTATGTTTGGAAGTGAGGAAGTGTGAGACTTCCAACACTGTTCTTTTTTCAAGATTCTTTTGGCTAGTTGGGGGTCCCTGAGATTCCATATGAATTTTAGGGTGGATTTTTCTTGTTTTGCAGAAGTGGTGTTTGATTTCTTTTTTTCTTTTTTTTTTTTTTTTCTGCAAAAAGCTTTATTGTCTCCATTTGGTCCACGTTTTGAGAAAGGGCTCCAGGGTGGTTAAAAAGCTGCCTCATGGCTGCATGGGAAAAGGTTCAGGCACAAGCCCTGGCACTGGGGGATGCCAGAGGAGCCCCTCAAAGACTGCTGGTCTCCAGAGGCTCCTAGTCGTGCTTGAGAGTGAGCCTTTCGAAAAGATATTCACCCAGCCCAGCCTGGGGGGTGGCCAGCCTGCGGAGGTTAGTCAGGTGGTCGCCCATCTTCTTGATGAGTTTTACCTCATCTAGGAAGTGGTTCTCCAGGAAGTCACAGAGATGGGGATCCGCGCGGGCAGAACCCAGGGCATGCAGATCCAGAAGGGCCTGGTTCAGGTTCTTCTCCAGAAGCAGGGCGGCTTCCATGGCATCCAGGGTCTTCCCCCACTCATCTTGGGATGGTTTCTGCACGTCCTGGAAGAGGGCGCAGCCGCCGCGCTGGTTTTGCATCTTCAAGAAACGCTCAGCGCCCTCGCACTTCTCCAACTCGCGGAAGAAGTGGCCCCCACCCTCCAGAGCCACATCGTCACGGTCAAAATAGAAGCCCAGAGAGAGGTAGGTGTAGGAGGTCCGCAGGTGCATGTTGACCAGGCAGTTGACGGCGGCCTCCACCTCGGTAGAATAATTCTGACGAATCCGGGAGCTCATGGTTGATTCCAGACAAGGAATTAAATTCAAACTTGGGTGTTCACTGCCGGTGGCAGAAGATGGCCAGGAAGATGGCTCCGAAGGTTGCGACTGGAAAAAAGGTTGGAGGGTGGCCGTTGGCTGGTAGAAGGGGCGTCCCTGGGTCTGTTCATCCAAACACTGTTGAAGCAAGAGACAGATCCGCAGGACTGCCGAAAGCACCGCCTGGTGTTAGATTTCTATAGGAGTTACATTGAATCTGTAAATCATTTTGGACAGTAAAGACATCCTAGCAATGTTAAGTCTCCCAGTCCGTGAACCCAGAATGTCCTTCCATTGATTTTTGTGTCCTCTTCAACTTCTCATTTTATAATTTTTATAGTTTTGAGTGTGTGTTTCATTTTCTTGGTTTATTCCTGTTTTATTCTTTTAGATGCTGCTACAAATGGAATTATTTTCTTTTTTCTTAATATTTTGTTTATTTTTTCATGAGAGACACAGAGAGAGAGAGAGAGGCAGAGACACAGGCAGAGGGAGAAGCAGGCTCCATGCAGGGAGCCCAATGCAAGACTTGATCCCAGGACTCCAGGATTGTGCCCTGAGCCAAAAAGGCAGATGCTGAAACCACTGAGCCACCCAGGCGTCCCTGGAATCATTTTCTTAATTTCATCTTTGGGTTGCTCATTCACCTATAGAAACACAACTGATTTTTGTGTGTTGACTTTGTATCCTGTAGCTTCACTGAATTCATTTTTTTAGTTCTGACAGGCTTTTTGTTTGTTTTTATCAGGAACAAAAGATCTTTCTTTTAAGACAGTGTTGGCATAAATTTTCCTAGGGGGAAAACCATTTTAGTTGTTGGACACATGCAGTCAGAAGTCTGAAAAGTTAGGAGGCTTTAGTTTCTTGAAGGGAAAGAAAATAAGAACTGACTAAAGTTTCTCTGAAAAACTTTACTTAAAAAGGAGATCATGGGAGGTAAAAGATGAGAGTTGGGTCTCAAGGAAATGGTGGAGCTCAAGAAGCATGGAGGAAGACAGCTACCTTGCTGTAGAGGTGGTGGGGGTCCTTAGGAGGGGAAATGAGTATTTTAATGGACACTTGGGCCACTCCTGGTTAATGAACCAGCTAATGGTGGGGAGGTGAGGAGAATAGAGGGAAAAGCAGGGGGAACAGACTCTGGATTATGAACCTGTGAGCTGGTATGGAAATTTTGGCTCATCAGAAGAAAAGTGAGAAAAATCAATGTACCAAAGTGAGGTTCATAAAGGACAATCAATGATAGTCCTCTACCATGAAAAGCTTTTCTTTTAGAATGTCCTTATTAGGGGCACCCGGGTGGCTCAGTGGTTGAGCATCTGCCTTTGGCTCAGGTCATGATCCTAGGGTCCTGGGATCGAGTCCCGCATTGGGTTCCCTGCAGAGAGACTGCTTGTCCCTCTGCCTATGTCTCCGCCTCTCTCTGTATCTCTCATGAATAAATATACAAAGAGAGGGGCGGAGACATAGGCAGAGGGAGATGCGAGATCATGCCCTGAGCCGAAGGCAGATGCTCAACCACTGAGCCACCCAGGTGCCCCTAAATAAATAAAATCTTTTAAAAATGTCCTTATGAAATGAAATGCTAGTGATATGGGTGATTGTTATTAATTTCTCTAATGTTATCTTTGACAAACTAAAAAATCAATAACTATATACGAGTCTCCTGATTCTGGTCAGTATATTTTACTGGTCTGTAAAACAGAAGAGTTTGGGAAATACTAAACAAGTCATAATTATATGGGATTCTGTATAAGAGTGTAAGATGTTTCTTAATCTTTAGCTTATTTTTAACTCCAAAATTTAATGACAAGGCTAAAAAAAAAAAAGCATGGACCTACATCATGCATAGATAATAGATGAAAAATCTTAAACTAACACCAAATATAATTCAGGACTATTTTGATTCCTACACCGCATGAATGTGTAGTGGTACAATTTTTATGTATTTCTGGATAACATGCATTATTTTTAGTGAATTATCTAGAGTTACTGTATTCATCTTGACCATATCATAGTCTATGGTCAAATAATATGCCACTTCACTTATGTCAGGATCCTACAACAGTAAACTTATATTTCTCTCCTCCCATCCTTTGTGCCATTGATGTCATACTTTTTATTTCTATCTATGTTAACCTCACAACACAGTATTATTTTTACACTAGGCTATATTTTCTTTATGTATATGTAAGTTAAATAATCTCTATACCCAGTGTGAGGCTTAGACTCATGACCCAGAGATCAAGAGTTACATGCTTCATCGACTGAGCCAGCCAGGCACCCCTAAACCACACTTTCTTTCTTTCTTTCTTTCTTTCTTTCTTTCTTTCTTTCTTTCTTTCTTTCTTTCTTTCTTTCTTTCTTTCTTTCTTTCTTTCTTTTTCTTCTTTCTTTCTTTCTTTCTTTTCTTTTCTTTTCTTTTCTTTTCTTTTCTTTTCTTTTCTTTTCTTTTCTTTTCTTTCTTTTCTTTCTTTCTCTTTCTTTCTTTTTAAACCACACTTTCTTAACAGGAATCATATTGTTCCTTTGTATGGGGGACTGATTTGATAAAAATGCCTAAAAGGCTCCTTAGAAAGATGGCATTGTTTTTTAGTTCTAACAGTTTTTTGGTATGTATTTTCTTTCTTTTTTTTTTTTTTTTTCCAAGACCACAGGCATGGTATGTATTTTCTTAGGTTTTTCTATTTGTAAGGTTATATTGGATAGTGTTCTATATATGTCTGTTAGGTACAACTGGTTATAGTATTGTTCAAGTCCCCTTTTTCATTAGTGATCTTCAGTCTACTTATTCTCTGTATTATTTAGAGTATTAGAAATCTTCCACAATTACTGTAGAGCTATCTATTTCTCCCTTTAATTCTGTCAACAATTGTTTCATATATTTAGGAGCACTGATGTCTGATCCATATAATTATAATTCTTCTTTCTTCTTGGTGAATTGGCTTTTTATTGTTATATGATACCCTTCTCTGTCTCTTGAATAGTTTCTGTCTTAAAGTCTGTTTTGTCTTACATCAGTGTAGCTGCCTCTCTGCTCTCCTGTCATTACCGTTTGCACAGACTACCTTTGTCTATCCTTTCACTTTCAAGCCATGTGTGTCCTTATATCTAAAGTGAGTCTCTTATGGATGGCATCCAGATGGACCCTGGTTTTTTTTCCATCCTGCCAATAAATGACTTTTGATTATGGAGTTTATTTATATCTTCTTTTTAAGTTTATTCATTTTAGTAATCTCTATACCCAAAATGGGGCTGCAACTCATGATCCCAAGATAAAGAGCTGCATGCTCTTCCAACTGAGCCAGCCAGATACCCCTAATTCATTTGCATTTAAACTAATTACTGATTAAAGAGGACTTAGTTTTGCCATTTTATTTGTTTTCTATGTCTTAAAGCTTTTCTCCTTTCTCATTTCCTCCATTACTGCCTTCTTTCATGTTCGGTTGATTTTTTTGGTAGGGAAATTTTGGTTCCTTTCTCATTTGCTTTTGTGTATATTCTACAGATATTTTCTTTGTGTTACCACAGGGATTACACTTAATACCTTAAAATTTAAGAATCTCAGTGAAGTTGATGCCAATTTAACTTCAACCATATACAAAAACGACTTTTTTAGAGCTGTGTCCTCCATTTGTTATTGATGTATCAAGTTACATCTCTATACATGGTATATCCACAAACATAGATTTTATGCACTTGCCTCTTAAATCGTGTAGAAAATTAAAAGCGGGGTTACAAAACCAAATTGCCATAATATTTGTCCATGTATTTACCTTTGCTAGAGAACTTTATTTTCTTATTTTTTTTGTAAAAATAATAAACTTTATTTATTTATTCATGACAGACAGAGCGAGAGAGAGGCAGAGACACAGGCAGAGGGAGAAACAGGCTCCCCATGGGGAGCCCAATGCCGGACTCAATCCCAGGACTCTGGGCTCACGCCCTGAGCTGAAGGCAGATGCTCAATCACTGAGCCACCCAGGCTCCCCTTCTTATGGCTTTGAGCTACTCTCTAGTATCCTTTCATTACAACATGAAGGTCAGCCTTTAAGCTGTTCTCTGCAGGGCATTTCTAGTGGTAATGAATTCTGCCAGCTTTCATTTTTCTGGAAGCTTTAATTTCTTTCTCATTCTTCTTGAAAGACAGATTTGCTAGATACAGAAAACTTGATCGACAACTTGTTTTTTCTCTTTCAGTACTTTAATTGTCCCACTGCCTTCCAATGTCCAAGGTTTCTACTAGGAAGTCTGCTGATAATTTTATTGAGGATCCTTGCACATGATAAGTTATCCTTTTCTTGAAACCTTAAAAGATTTTGTCTTTGGCTTTTGAGAGTTTAATTTAAAAGTGCCTCAGTATAGGTCTCTTTGGTTTATCCTGCTCAGAGTTCTTAAGCCTTCTGGATTTATAGATACATGATCATCTTTCCTCAAACTTGGGAAGTTTTCAGCTATTATTTCTTCAAATAATCTATTTCTCTCTCTCTCTCTCTCTCTCTCTCTCTCTCTCTCTCTCTCCTCTCCTTCTGGGACTCTCATAATTCCTATTTGGGCCCATCTGATGGTATCCTATAAGTCTCTTAGCCTTTCTTCACTTTTCTTCATTCTTTGTCTTTCTGCTCCTCTGATTCACTGATTTCAAATGACCTGTCTCCGAGTTCACTGAATCTTTCTTCTGCCTGTTCAAGTTTTCCAGTGGAACCGCTAGTGGATTTTTCAGCTCCAGAATTTCTATTCACAAATCATTTTCCTGATTTCCACTGATTCTTTGTCCATTTTCCCCCTTAGATCTTTGAGGATTTGGGGAAGGAGGGTTTTTTTTGTTTTATTTTTGTATTGTTTATTTACATTCAATTAATTAACATATAGCTTATTATTAGTTTCAGAGGTAGAGGTCAGTGATTCATCAGTCTTATAGAACACCCAGTGCTCATTGTATCACATGTCCTCCTCAATGCCCATCACCCAGCTACCCCATCCCCCCACTTCCCTCCCCTCCAGCAATCCTCCGTTTGTTTTCTATGATTAAGAGTCTCTTATGATTTGTCTCCCTTTCTGATTTCATCTGTTTTATTTTTCCCTGTGCTCCTCTTTTGTTTCTTAAATTCTGCATATGAAAAAAAATCCACGAGTGAAATAATATGATAATTGTGTCTCTGATTGACTAATTTTGCTTAGCATAATACCCTCTAGTTCCACCCATGCTGTTGCAAATCGCAAGATTTCATTTTTTTTTTTTGATGATTCAATAATACTCCATTGTGTATATATACCACATATTCTTTATCCATTCACCTGTCGATGGACATCTGGGCTCTTTCCGTGGTCTGGCTATTGTGGACATTGCTGCCATAAACATTGGGGTGCAAGTGTCCCTTCATTTCACTACGTTTGTATCTTTGGGGTAAATACCTATAGTGCAATTGCTGGGTTGTAGGGTAGCTCTAGTTTCAACTTTTTGAGGAACCTCCAAACTTCTCCAGAGTGGCTACACCAGCTTGCATTCCCACCAAAAGTGTAAGAGAGTTCCACTTTGTCTTTGAGCATTTTTAAGACAATTGTTTTAAAGTCTTTGTCTCAAAAGCCTATGTTTATAAGTCTATGTTAAACCTCTGTCTTATATAAGTCTATGTTCAGGAACTATTTTCGGATATTTGTGTTTTTCCTTTGTATGATGCATGTTTTATTTGTGCCTTGTGATCTTTTTGTTGAAAATTGGGCATCTGAAAAATGTGCCAGTTTTTGTAGACCATTTCTGTGCAGAGGAAAACTTTTGCTGATTGGCCTGATATAGAGGCTCTTCTCAGACTTTTTCTGGGTGTGCATCATCCCTGAGCCTATGTATATGCCTTTCTAATTCCCCCCCAGTTACAAAGCTGCTTTTAAATGTCTTAATTTTCTTGAGAGTATTACCCCGTCTTCTCGAGCCTCAGACATTCTATTATATTCCTCCATCAGTAATCTTTTGCCCCCAGTGTCTTCACGTAGTCCTCTTGCAGTTTTCATGGGCCATGCCTGTTGCTTCTTGTAGCTTCCTGTATTCTGAGATTTGAGCTGCGCTGCTTTCGACTGAGCTCCAGGTTATGAGACACAAAGACTAGCCCTTCAGCCTCTGATAGGCTGCTTTGCTCTCCCTGGTTTGTAAAAAAGGAGACTGGGGACCTGGCTGCCACTTCCCCCAAACCATGCTGTGCCACACCAGGGAGGGAGTGCAGGGGGAGGCAAGGGCAAGTGAAAACACTTTGAAATTTCCTATCACTGTAAATGTAGCTTTTTCTTGACTGCACATTTGCTTTCTTGCTGTAGATGTTTGATTCCTAGAGCTTCCATAAAGTTGTTTCAGCCAGTCTAGTTTTTTGCTGTGTCTGTGGGGAATGAGGGCCCAGAGCTTCCTAGTCCTGCATCTTGGCTGACGTCACCATCTACGCCTTTCCTTTAAAGGTTATATTTTATTAAGTTATAATTTGCGAAAGTGTAAATTAAAAATCTTTTAAAAGAAAAACTCATTTACAGAAATATATCAGTCTTAAAATCCAGTCTAAATCCAGCCCTTGACACACAAAAATGAGCTCTGAAATCCTCAAGTACTCGTAGGGCAGGTCCCATAGTGAGGGGCCTGGCACCAACCAAAATCTGTCCATCCTCACATTCTCTAGACTCAGGAAAAAAGGGAATAGTTACTCATGAGATTCACTTTTATGTCAAGTACAACCATAAATTAAACCCCAATGATTGTAACAGCAATAAAACCAAAAGAGGAAAAATTGTCAAAATTGTCTTAGAAATTATTGTTTTATTTATGGATTATTTTAACAGACTTAGTAACAACAAAAATTCTGTATTCACAATACCCATAAATAGAATGACATGGAATCATCTAAGTTAGAAGATTCATATTCAGATATTCTTCAGTTATTAATCATTTTAAGAATAGTTTTATCAAGACTCTAATTAGAACCACTATATAATCTCTGAACATATGAAATATGTTTTATATTTTTAGCAATAAAGCTAAAAGAGAAAAAACTCAGTTACTTTAGTGCAAAGATAAAACTATGTAGGTAAGGTTCTAGATCGTTAGAAGGCAATCACTTCCTCAGACTGTGGATGAAGGTGGATTCTGGTGTAGACATTTCTCTTGTAGTGGAGTATGTGTTGAGCCAACAAAGACCACAGGAGGAGAGACTGCCTGGAGGACAGCATTCTCATTTTCCTGAATGTAGGGAAGTACGGGTGCTGGGCTTGGTCCCTGGGACCTCTTGGTTTGGGGAACATCTGAGTCCAAGGAGAGGACTGGCATCTTGGCCAGCGGTTCTGGGCAGATGAGTGTCTAAGCATCTGCCAGCCATCAGGAGGATGGACACGCTCAGTGGAGGGTCTCTTCTCCTGAGGGCCTGAGCCTGTGGGGGATGCCTGGGGCCCTGTACCATCACAGCTCCTTGTTCCTTCTTCCTCAGGGGGCTGGTTTCCCTGCTGGGCCTCTTGGGCCTCTGCCAGATGCTTCACCCAAAATATTAGGGGTATATGTTAAACTTTTAATTTTTTAAACTTTTAATTCCTTCTGAGTAACTTTTGTCTGAAGTCTGCATTCTTTTCCTAAATTACTGTGCTTCTCTCATGGGAAATGAACTGACCTTGAGAAAGTCCACTAAGGATTTCTGATGTTTCTGGAAGAATTTTGGCCTCCTGACCAGGTTTTAGCTGTTCACATTTGTGTCTGACCTTTAAATTGCTTCAGAAAGATTCTCCTTTCTCTTTCCATGGAGAATGAATTCTTGATTGAATGAAAATACATTCCAGAAATGATACATTTCTTCATCTCTATTCAGTTTCTGCTGGACTCCTACCTCTCACTTTCTGTGACTTTTTTTTTTAAAGAGAATCATAAGGAAAAATGGGAAATTTTTAACATCCAGATTCTATTCTTTATGTGATCATGAGCTCACGTAAAGTTGATTTTCACCTCTCAGGGTGAAGGAGCCCTCTGACTCGGAGATTAGAACCCCATTCCTGGGGATCCCTGGGTGGCTCAGCGGTTTAGCGCCTGCCTTCAGCCCAGGGTGCAATCCTGGAGTCCCGGGATCAAGTCCAGCGTCGGGCTTCCGGCATGGAGCCTGCTTCTCCCTCTGCCTGTGTCTCTGCCTCTCTCTCTGTCTTTCATGAATAAATAAAAAATAAAATCTAAAAAAATAAAATAAAAAAAAAGAACCCCATTCCTATAGAGCTGCAAGAATGTGCCAGACTACACCAACCCCACCAGGTAAACGCCACGCCTATTTTAAATATTTTCCAGAAGCTGGGAGTGGGGGAGGTGGGCAGAATGACTGAAGGTGAGTGGGATTCCAGTTATGGAAGGAGTGTGTCCTAGGGAATACAGTCAGTGTTGGCATGGTAGTGTGGGATGGTGACAGACGGCAGCTATGCTTCTGGGGAGCAAAGCATAACATGTAGACTTGTCAAATCCCTGTGTTGTACACCTGAAACTAGTGTAACATTGTGTGTCAATTGTACTCCAACAAAAAAATATTTTTCAAACCCAGAAGATCCTATAACTTTCATATGTAAATCAATATTGAAACATTTTTTTTTTTTTCAGCACCAAAGAAGTTTCCTGTTGAGCAGTCAATCGGCGAAGGGGAAGAGGATCCAGGAGGCAGTTGAAGAGAGCAATGGTGGGGTCCTGAAGGCGAGTCTCTGGAGGCTGAATCGGAAGAAAGCCCACACGCTGGGCACCAGTGATGAAACAAAACTCTGGACCCCAAATGGGGGAGGTGAGAAATGGGGGTGGGTGTCATTGACTGAGGGTGGTGGGTGGAACAGCCTCACAGTAGCCGTCACAGGGCCACAGGGAAATATATGGCCGCTAGGTCAGAGGGCTCCTTCCAGCCTGGATGGGAAGGCACAGTCTCACAGAGGAGGTCCATTGACGCCTGGGTGGTAGAAGGCACAGAGGTCCTCATATCGACAGTGGCCCTTTTTGGCAGTGTCGGCAGACGGGGCGGTTGGATTTGTCTTCCATAACTTGGGGGCCATCCTTGGGTGGGCAGGTATTTTTGATAAGAGACCAACTTTTGAGCCTTCGGGGATTTCTCTGCTCTTTGTGAAAGCCTCCTCTGGAAGGACCCCCATGGCCTGGTCCAGGAAAAGGAGGTTCAGTATTGGCCCCCCACCAGCCACGACCATATGGGCCGCACCTGGGACCCAGGCCTCCCCAGATTGGGCCTCTGCCCCTGGGAGGAGGTGGGAGGCTCAGCAGTGGTGGAATCATTGGTCCCCTTGATCCTGGAGGACCTCTGTGAAGAGAGTCTGCATTCTTTTCTGTCTGGCTCCTTTCGCTCAACACCGTGTTTGTGAGATTCATCCAGGTTGCCTGTAGCAGGAGTTCGTTCATTTTCATTGCAGTGTAGTATCCCATTGCATGCACACACAACAACTTATTTATCCATTCTACTGATGGTGGACATGTGGGTGGATTCCAGTTTGGGGCTGACTTGGGATCACCAGGCTTTCCATTGGCCATGGGGGGAGGGCCCAGAAGGCTAGGTGGTCCGATGGGACTCCCATCCTCCTCGTCTCCAGTCTCCCCCCGCTCTGGCAGTGGGGGCTGTTGCGGAGGCGGCGGCTGCTGCTGATTCTGCTTCTTTCGTTTGGGCATCGTGGTTGCGGCAATGCGAAACATTTTTAAAGTGATCTCAAACTTTTATTTTTTAAAGCACAACAAGCAGCAGGGTGAGGGGCAGAGAGAGAAGGAGAAAGAGAATCTTAAGCAGACTCCATGTTCAGCGTGGAGCCCAACATGGGATTCAATCTCATGACCCTGAGACCATGACCTGAACCGAAACCAAGAGTCGGATGTTTAACCAACAGAGCTACCGAGGCACCCCAACTTATTTTTATTTTATTTTTATTTTTTTATTTTTTCAAACTTTATAATTTTTTTTTTTTTAATTTATGATAGTCACAGAGAGAGAGGGGCAGAGACATAGGCAGAGGGAGAAGCAGGCTCCACGCACCGAGAGCCCGATGTGGGACTCGATCCTGGGTCTCCAGGATCACGCCCTGGGCCAAAGGCAGGCGCCAAACCGCTGCGCCACCCAGGGATCCCTTTTTTCAAACTTTTTTAACAGAAGTTTATGAATTTTATTTTTTTCCAGTTTGAGATACAGTTGACATATGACATTGTGTTAGTTCAAGGTGTACAGTATAATGATTTGGTACATGCATCTATCACTGTTTTTCTCTGATTGCACTGAAGGATTCTCTGGAGATTTTAAATGGGACCTGTAAGGGCACAGCTAATTTTCTTTCCCTGACACCATAGCACACATTTGGTGTTCTCTTTTCTCAAGACTTTTTAAAGTATCTGAGCCACATCAGTCAGTTTCTTCAAAACTTGCAACACACCTTCTGTGGGCTTTCTGCTTCCTGACAGAGCCGTCCCATCCAAGTTCACATCCCCACATTACATCCTCCCCGTATTGCTGGCCAAGTCCTCCTGGAGCTGAGCTGTGGGACCAGCTAGGGATACCCAGTGTCCCCTGCATCAGGACTGGCACTGGACTCCCGCCCCACATGCCCTCTTGGCTCATCTGACACTTTATTCCATGCGCTGACCCCCTTCCTCCTCCAGCTTTCTCCTGCTTCTGAAAACAGCTTTATGCTTCCCTAGAGATGATAATTCTGATTTAGGGCATTGTGAAGGGGACTTGTGAAGCCTCCCTTCATTCCTCTGTTGGCTTCTAGAGGCTGATTTGGTTGCAGTTACTTGGCGCTGGGTGTGTTCTGAGGACTCGCTTGAAGACTGAGCTTTCATCCATCAGCTGTTGGCGCAACTGTTCCACACATTGAGTTTTCTCTTTGCTTAGTTGACTTGTGAAACTCTTGACATGAAATCTCAAGTAAGGGGGGGTGGGGCTTTCTGTGTGAAGCTAAGCTGCTCAAGGGGGCTGCCTTTCCTTCAGGAAGACTCCTTGTCTTGTTTGCACAAATCAGGCTTTTCGTGATGAAAAATCAAGTATGACCCTAATTGTCACCATCTCCCACAGCAATCTGTGTGTGCTGGTCCCCGGCCGAGGACCTCTGCAAAAGTGTCACCTCTTGGCAGCATGACCAGCATGACATAGAGCACTGCAGCCGTCAACAGGTAGGCGAGCACGTACTCCCCTGGCACAAAGACAGAGGCGCTCTCGCCCAACGTCCCCTGGGAGCCCCTGGGCAGGAATCTGACCCCATGACCCCCAGGGCTGGTGCACATGGTCCCTGGGGCCAGAGGGGCTTCCTGGAGTCTGGATCACCCTGGCCCTGCCTGATGGCCTATGAGCCGTGGGGGGCCGGTACATGCGGCCAGCTGTGGCCAGCATTGTCCTTTCCCTGCATCATTCTGTGTCCGGATGCCACATCTGCCCTGCAGGGCTCAGGAAACTCCCCCCATGCAGGCCCCTCCTGCATTAGGTCTGGCCAGCTTTGAATATCTAGGAGGGTTACGGGAGGGGTTCTGGAGGGTCTCACACAAGGTACTACTCTCCCCTTAAAAGCCAGTGGAATGTTCAGTGTTCACGGTTCAGGAATCTGAGGTCTGGCTGTGAGCAAGGAAACTTGATTTCAAACCCATCCTGCAAGCAGTGAAATGCTTGAGGTGAGGTAGAAGCCCTTCAGGATGTTGAGATCACAACAGGGATCCTGGGGGCCAAGGGCTCCTCCTGGGGGCAAGAGGGCTGGGGGCGCCTGGTCTGCAGGAGGCTGCCATATGACACACTGATTGCAGCCTGTGAGACTCTGAGCAGAGGACCAACTTGAGTTGTGGTAGGAGTCCTGATCCATGAAAAATGTGAGTTAAGAAAAAAAAAAAAGGGAAAAAAACAGCCATGTATACAAGGGAATTTAAAAAGCCATGCTCATGTTCATGGAAAGACACAGGTTCAAGAAAGACCAGAGAAGACCTCAAGCTTTCACCTCAGGCTCATCAGAGATAACTTCAACAATTTAAAAGAAAAAATAATGGGGAAAGAGGATAATCTGATTTCCAGATTTACATTATAAAATTCAAATGTCCAGTTTTCAACAAAAAGTCACAAGGCATACAAAGGTATGGCCCGAAAGAAACAAGTAAACAGAAATCATCACTGAGGAAGCAGACAGCAGATGTACTAGACCCAAGGACTTTAAAATAATGGTCTGAAGGCTGCTGAAAGGGCTAGAGGAGGACATAGAAAAAGACAGGAAAACAGTATGTGACCAAAAATAGGAATATCAATAGAAACAGGAATTACAAAAAAGAACCAAAAGAAAATTCTGGAGGTGACAAGTGTAATAACTGAAATGAAAAATTCCCCGAGTTTTAAAAAGACATTTAAGTAGGAAGAATCAATGAACTTAAAGATAGAACAGTTGAAATTGAGAAAAAAAGAAAAGTGCACAGAACCAGAGTCCTATGGGACACCATTAACGCACTGTGGGAATCCCAGAAGAAACAGAGAGAGAGAGGGGAGGGAGGGAAGGAGGGAGGAGTCAAAAGAATATTTGAAGAAACAACGACCCTTGGGATCCCTGGGTGGCGCAGCGGTTTGGCGCCTGCCTTTGGCCCAGGGCGCGATCCTGGAGACCCGGGATCGAATCCCACATCAGGCTTCCGGTGCATGGAGCCTGCTTCTCCCTCTGCCTATGTCTCTGCCTCTCTCTCTCTCTCTCTCTCTGTGTGACTATCATAAATAAATGAAAAAAAATAAAAAAGAAACAACGACCCAGAACTTCTCAATTTGATGAAACACATTAATCTATATGTATAAGAAGCTGGACAAACTCCAGATGGAACTAACTCAAGGAAACAGCAAGATAAAGAATCTTGAAAGCAGCAAGAGAGGTGACTTGTCATGTACAAGAGATCCTCAATAAGATGATCAGATTTCTTATCCAACTTTGAAGGTCGGAAAGCAGAGGACTGATTTATTCAAACTGATGAAAGATACTTTCAGAATTCTATATCCAGCAAAATTGCTCTTCACAAATGAGGGTGTGTGCCACCAGGACTGCTTTACAAAAAGTGCTTAAGAAGCCCTTCTATTCGAAATAAAGGATGCTTGCTAGACAGTAACTCAAAGCTGCAAGCAGAAGTCAAAATCCCCAGTAAAAGTAACACATGGACTATTATAAAAGATAGTATTATAATTTTGGTTTGTAAGTCGGCTTTTTAAATTTTCTACAGGATTTAAATACATAAAAAACTAATCTATATTACTGGGCACACAATGTATCGAGATGTAATCTGTGACATCAATCATAGGGGGAGATGGAGCTGCACGGGAGCAGGGAATTTTATGTGCTATTCAAATTGGCATAAATTAGGTTGTTGCAATATTAGGATGTTAAGTGTAATCCCTGCATAACCACCAATAAAACATCTATAGAATATATACAAAAGGAAACAAGAAGAGATTCAAAACATGTCGCTATAAAAAAATCAGATACGAAAGGCAGTTAATGGAGGAAGTAAGGGACAAAAAAAAACTATAATGTACATAGAAGATGAATAATAAATGGAAGAGACAAGTTCCTTCTTCTAAGTAACTAAATGTCAATATATTAAACTCTCTAATCAAAAGGCAGAGATTGAAGATGTCTAACTAGAAGTTCCAGGCCTGTGCTACCCCCTTGGAAACACTGAAAATACATACATAAAAACAACTACAGACTAAAATAACTTTATAGGCCCTCTGGAAAGCAGACAAAAATTTACAGCAAGCAGGTGAATGCCATCAAGAAAAAGCCACAGTCAAAATGGCAGGGAATTCTGTGGCAGTTTTGTTTGCCTTTGTCTCAACCCCTCCTAGCACAACAATGCATGGTTGGGAGGAAGCAGCCCAATTCCTGGTTTCCTTCCTTGTGACGAAAGGAGGAGAGCAGAACTCATTTGCCATGTTCTGAGCTGTCCGGACTGCCCGAGGGCCTGGTTTCTGTCTTGCCTGGCTTGGAGCTGGAGAAGATGGCATGAGGGACTGCAGGTTGGCAGCAGCAAGCAACACAACATGTGCAGACCTACAGATGCCTGGGGCAAGATATTATGAGAAGCAAAATACAGTAACATGTCTAAGGTCCCGAGAAGAAGCTGGGGTGAGATTTTGGGATATTAGGACTTCTTAAAAGCAGCCACATGTGTATGGGGAAAAGGGGCAGAGAGTGCTTGGGAAATGTATGGGCCCAGGCAGGACACGAGCCCAAAAAAGACCTGACTTAAGCCATCACTCTGGGTTGATCACAAGTTTTAGAACACACTCTGCTAATTAGTGAAGGTCTTCCTGCCATTCTGCAAAGAATGGGAAGATATGGCTGTTTTTTCAAATGATTTCAAAACAAATCTTTTGTTTGTTTTTTTAAAAAGGTATTTATGGCTTTTTTTTTTTAAGATTTTATTTATTTATTCATGAGAGACAGAGAGAGAGAGGCAGAGACACAGGCAGAGGGAGAAGCAGGCCCTATGTAGGGAGCCCAACGCGGGACTCTATCCCGGGACCCCGGGGTCATGCCTTGGGCTGAAGGCTGCACTAAAAGCCACCCAGGCTGCCCAAATCTTTTGTTTTCAATGAAAGATCTCAAGGCATACAAAGAAACAGGAAAACGGAAACGTTCAAAGAAACATATTATCTTCAGAAACCCTAGAAACCATCCCTGGAGAACCACAGGCATCAGGCTTACTAGAAAAGACTTTAAAATAACTGTTAAATATGCTCAGAGAACTAAAGGAAATCAAGCAACTGATATATGAACAAAATGAGAGTATCAAAAAGTTACCTTCTTAAAGTATATTAGTAAAAAGAGCCAAATTCTGGAGCTAAAAAATACAACAGCTGAACTGAAAAATACAATATAGGGATTCAGCAGCAGACCTGAGCCGTCAAAAGCATCTGTGAACTTAAGACAAGTCATTTGAAATCAGTGAAACAGAGGAGCAAAAAGAAAAACAATGAAAAGCAAAGAGGGCCTAAGGGCCTTATGGGACACCATTAAACAAAGATTTGCATTACTGGGGTCCCAAATGGAGAAAGAGAGGGGAAAGGAGCAGAGAACATACTTGAAGTGATGGACAAAAATTTCTCAAATCTGAGTATAGAAATGGACATACAATTTTAAGAAACTCGACAAATTTCAACAAGATAAACCCAGAGACACCCACAGCAAACACTGAAAAACTGAAGGGCAAAATGGACAGCTCTACTTAATAGGATTCTTTAGGACCTCACTCTGAGTAAGTTAGAACAACCAACTAGAAGATCAGTAGGATCTTGTGAGGACTTGAACACTAGAGACCATTTGGACCTAATCAACCTATATACAAATATCTCCGCCAACAGCAGCAGAATATACCTTTTCCTCAAGGGCACAGGGAACATTCTCCATAATAGGCCACATTCTGTAAGGCCATGAGTCGAGTCTCAAAAAATTTTAGAAGATTGAAAGCATACAACACAGTTGCTCCTCCCACAATGGAATGAAGCTAGAAATCAGTAACAGAAAGAAAATTCATGAGTATGTGGAAGTAAAGCAATACATTACAAGGGAAATTAGAACCTATCTTGGAAAAAAAAAAACTATCTTGAGATAAGTGATCATGAAAACACAAAGCAGCACGAAGAAGGAAACTTAAAGCTATAAATGCTTACGTTAAAAAAGAAGGAAGGTCTGAAATAAAACACCTACCTTATACCATAAGGAACTAGAAAAAGAAGATAAAACTAAGCTGAAAGCTAGCAGTAGGAAAGAAACAATATCACAGCAGAGAGAGAACAGAAAACAGAAAGCCACTGAAGTCAAGAGTTGGTTCTATCAAAAAATCAACATAATGGGAAACCTTTAGCTAAATGCCTATGGCAGGGGAAAGATGTGAACTCAACCACACAAGAGGGCACCTTACTACAAATACATTAAGAAGGATTATAAGAGAGCTCTATGAATAATTGTATGCCAACAAAATGGATAACCTGGATGAAATGGACACATTTCTAGAAACACAACCTACTAAGACTGAATCATGAAGAAATAAAGTCTGAATGGACCTATATATAACTAGTAAGGAGATTGAGTCAGTAATCAAATGCCTCCCAACAAGAAAAGTCCGAAACCCAATGGCTTCATCAGTGAATTCTACCAAACATTTAAAGAACAGACACCAATCCTCCTCAGACTCTTCCAGAAAGAGAAGAGAATGCTTTCTAACTCATTCTTAGGAGGCCAGCATCACCTTGATGCCAAAGCCAAAGACACTACAAGAAAGCAATCAGTCAGTATCCCTCACAAATATTGATGTAAAACATTTCCAACAAAGCATTAGCAAATTGAATACAACAACACAGTAAAAGGATTAAACACATCATGACAAAGTAGGATCACCAAAATGCAAGGATCATTCAGTATATAAAAATCGATTTAATATGCCATATTAACAGAATGAAAGGGAAAATGATGATCTCAACTGACACAGAATCATTTGACAGAATTCAATACCTTTTCATAATAAAAACACTCAACAAACTAGCAATAGTGGGAAAATGCCTCAACACGGTAAAAGCCATACATGAAATATCCCACAGGTCCTATCATTCCTAAAAGTAAAGGACTAACAATTTTTCCTCTCAGATCAGGAACAAGACAGCATGTCCACTTTCATTACTTCCGTTGAACATAGTACTGGAAGTCCTAGCCGGAGCAATTAGGCAAGAAAATAAAGAAACAGGCATTCAAATTGGAAAGGAAAAGATAAAATTGCTGACAATACGATCTCATATATTGACAACTTTAAAGATTATACATGCATCATTAGGATAAATGAAATCTGCAAAGTTGAAGGATAAAAGTCAACACACCAGCCAGTTGTGTTTTTAGACAATAACAGTGTATAATCTGAAAATCAAAAATTCCATTTAAAATAGCATTTAAAAGAACACAATACTTAGAAATAAACTTAACCAAAGAGGCTAGTGACTTAGACACTGGAGACTACACAACACTCTGAAAGGAAGCAAAGACAACACAGCTGTTAGTCCAGAATGTCTCTTCTGGGTACCATGGCCAGATCAAGTCAACACATAAAGTCAACTATCACGACAAGTGTCCATCAAACCAAAGGAAATGCAAAATGTGCTACATTCCTACAAGAGAGCATTACTCAGCCATAAAAAGGAATGGAATTGTGGTATAAGCTCTAACACAAGTGGACCGTGAAGTCTGCTAAGTGAAATAAGACCTGGGGAGACAACTATTTCATATAAGATTCCACTTATATGATGTCCCTAGAATGGGCAGGTTCACAGACAAAGCAGAACAGAGGTGACCAAGGGTCAGGGGATGGAGGAATGGGGGTTACTAGTTAGTGGGTCCAGAGTTTTAGTCTGGGAGGATGTCTTAAGAGGTTTGGGTATAGACGGTGGTCATTATTGCACTATGTTGTGAATGTTTTCATTGCCACTGGAGTGGACTTTACCAATGGGTTAACTGATAGATACTATGTGTGTTTTATCACAAAAAAAATAATTGAAAAGGAAAATAAAAATGCAAACCAATGAGTATGCCCAGTGTGTGAAGATACCAGTTAACAGATTCAAAACTTTCTCTAGCCCACAAGTTTTTCGACAGAGCACGTTCAACTGCTTGCTGTGTTTTTATTCACTCTTTCTACAATTCTAAAGTTTTTTTAAAAGTTTTTTTAAAAAAGATTTTACTCATTTATTCATGAGAGACACACACACAGAGGAGAGAGAGAGAGAGAGAGAGAGAGGCAGAGACACAGTCTCCATGCAGGGAGCCCAACGTGGGACTCCCGGATCCCGGGACTCCAGGATCACGCCCCAGGCTAAAGGTGGCGCCAAACCGCTGAGCCACCCGGGCTGCCCTACAACTCTAAAGTTTGTCCCTTTTCCATTCCAAGTTTGTCTAACCATCACCTTTCTTTTTTGTGGGACTGAAAAAACAAAAAAAAACAAAAAACAAAAACAAAAAAACAAACTCCACCTCATTTCCACACCAAAATATCAGACACCAAAAAATGTAAAGTCGTGAGTTTATTGCATATGTAACAAAATGAATCTGACCTCCCGGGTCCAGCCTGCTGTACAATCACTGTTTGTTTTGTGTTTCCAGCTGGTTCCATAACCACATTAAATAGAACTAGTATTTCTTTAAATATTTTTGATTTTGACATAAAACACAACATTAGTGTACAATTTTCACAAAATAAATCAGCAATAAAAACAGTGGGAAGAATAACAAGGATAGCAGCAATACTTAAAAACAAGACGTTACAAAATAAATTAAAAAATACATTATAAAGTGGTTGAGAAACAAAAATAAACAAATTTTAAAAATTCATACTATGTTTTGGGAAGGCTGCCGTGCGGCACACACCTGGCTGCACATGGGGCTGGGGGACGGGGCGTCTTCTCTGCGGAAGGCCATTCCTGACAGCCCAGGTTTGAGGACCACCTCACCTGAATTGGGACCGCGCAGCTGAGCAAGCTTAGGGAACACGCTCCACCTGGGGGGCAGACGTCCCCCTCAGAAGAGAGCTGTCCTCACGGCCCCCACACGGCCCCTCTGGTTTTCCTACCTACAGCACTGGCAGAGCGGTGGTTTGCTACATCCCTGAGGGTCGGCTGATGACCGCTGGTGAGGGCAAGCCTGGAAGTTGGGCCCCTGAAGCATCTGGGCAAAGAGGTGAGGGGGGACGGGTGGGTGGGTGGGGATTACTGAGGAGGCTGGCGAACGAGAGCTTGTGGGGAACGGGGTCTGCACAGACCCAAAGTGGAGCGATCGGGAGCTTTCACCCACTGTCTGCCATGCTACTCTTGGGGTAGCTCAATCCACTGTTGATAGTGAAGGTTCTAGAAGTGTGATGCCACTGACAAGCCCGTTTGGCAAGAGTAAACCAGGGCTCTGGAAGGTTCTGCCCTTTCAGGCTCCTTTGTACCACACAGCTGATGAGGGTGCCCACGTGCAAGTGTAAGAAGAAGAGCCAAGACCCAGGCCTTACAAGACAGGTAACGCTCGCTGAGGTGACATCTGAACCTGACACACGGGAGCAACACAGGGCTGGCAGGTGCAGTTCCTAAGGACCGTGCCCTGATCCTCCCCACAGCAGGAAGATCGTCTTAAAGGAGCCAAACACAACAACCCTACTAGACCCTCGTCTCCTCACTAATCCCTACAGATTTTGGCCAACACCACAGAAGACTCTAGAGGTCCTTCCCACCACGGTAGGGGGTGCTCTCAGCTCCCCCGGGGAGGACTCCTCCTCACACTGTGGAGGTTCACCTTGGAGAGGAGGCCTATCTAAGGGAAGGTCTGTAGTGGGTATTTCCTCGCTCTTCCAGAGGAAGATTACGAGGGAGGATGAGAGAGACAAGGGGGATCCAGCTTCTAGAACGCCCTCAGAAGGATCATGGTAAACGAGACACAAGATAAGCCCAATGGGGGCAAGGCAGAGCTTCTGGAAGACCAAGCCCACAAGTTGGCCTGGACTTCCTGAATAGATTTAATTTTCCTTCCACGCTCTCTCCTAGAACCTCCAAAAGCAGCCCAGAAGTGTGCTCTCGCAGCTCCTGGCACCCACAGCCGGCACCCGTGGCCCACCAAACTGGCAAACCCCTCATTCCAAAGGAGGGTCTCTCCCCCAAGAGGTCCCGGAGCTCCTCACAGGGCACCCGAAGAACCACAGCGAAATAGGAAGGGTAAGCATGCCTCCAAACCCACCATGGTCCAGAGATTTCAGTAACCGAGTCATCCAAAAAAGTCCTTCCAGACCCATCTCAGACCTACAGCTGGATCCCAATGCTTAACTCCAAAACCAACTGCAAAATTTCAACAGTGAAATGTCGTGCTAATTAATTACCCCACACTGGCCCCCCCAAAACAAAAACAACAAAAAACCAAACAGGACAATTTGCTGCTGCTGCTGCTGCTGCTGCCACTGCCGCTTCCCTTCATGGAAGTTTGTCTCCAATCAAACCACCCAGTTAAAATACTGCTTGAACTGCTTGTGCCCATTGGAAAGGGGTGTTAGAAACTCAGGGTCTGGGCTGACTTTGGCCTTGCTCAGCACATGAAGGATGTTTGGGCGAGTGAAGTGAGCAGTGATTGCTAGTGTCGCCATCTGACACTTGGAGAATGAGCAGAATGAGCAGAGTGGAACCATCCCCCCAACCTCCCCTACTGTCAGAACAGCAACTCGGTGAGGGGAGCTAAGTCACTGAGGTTATCCGTCTCCCCCTCTCCCTTTTAGACTAGTGCACACCAAGCCAGCAGCTGGAACAACAGACTTCTCTTGTTCAGCTCGTAGCAACTTCCCGTGATGCGGTGCTTTGTTAGTGTTGGGGTGCCCAGCCCACATACAGGCAGGACAGGCTGCACAGATCTGAGGCTGGTGTGGTCTGTTCTTTTATAAGCTCTGTTATGTGGCATTTTCACTGGAAAAATATCTTGAACTAGATCAATAACATGGCAAAGGGGACTCTTAACAGAAAGATCATTCTTCTCGATGCAAAACACATTTTTCAGCCAGGACACCCTGAAAAATACCCCGGGCCTCCAGCACAACTGCCCTAGTTTCCTTTACCTTTCCAAAAGGGAAGCACATTTTCGATGCAAGCTTCCTGCCGTAGAATTCCGACAGAAGATATGGTTATTTTTTTCAGTTAGAAATTAATCTGCTACCCCGAGCAGACTGCTAGGCTGTGATTGGAATGTGAGCTGCTGAACTTGCAAAGGGCCTCGGGACTGTTTGGACACAGCACAGCTAGTGGAGCTACCAGTTACGAACCCTCAGTAAGTCAAGCTCAGTTCCAGAACTTGTGGGTCGATCCTCCGCTAAAGACCACAGGGCAGTGAGCCTCTCACCATAGGGTTACAGTCATAGAATATCCTGTGTGACCGAAGCCAAATGCTAAACCTGGCTGCCTTTTATTGGATGGGTGATGGAAGGGGGTGGGAGTACTGTCATAAAGGAGGAAAATACGGGTGGAAGCCACCAACCAAAGTCCCCCCACCCCCCTTGCTCCCCCCAACGAAAAGGAGGGCAGACAACCCTTTCCCTCCGGTTATCTAGGGTTCCCGGGCCTCAGCCAGCTTCGCAGGAGGCACACAGAAAGCTTGCTTTTGGTCTGGTGGTCATGAGCTAGAATCTGTTGCCTTTGGTTGCTCTTCACTCCACAGCAAACCCACAAGTCTCCTCCACGGCTGTCAGCAGCTTCTCATAGAGCTTCTCATATGATTCATAAGGTGGAATGTCAATCCGATTAAAGCTGGAACAGGACAAAAGAGGGAGAGTCATTGCTGGGGGTGGTCCAGACCTAGAACCTACTTCAAGGACAGGACAGGCGGGGGCAGTGCCTTCGTGGCCCTGAGCTAGCAGAGTGTGTGTGTGCGTGCACGGAGGAGGGATGGAGCCAAGGGAAGGGGAAAGCAGCTCATCGCCTCGTTGGGATAAGGAGGTAGAGGCAAGTTTTCCACTTCTCCCTGGTCCTTCTGCTTTGAAAGTCAAGATTTTTCATTGAACACACAGCAAAACAGCTTCTAAGATCTTTAAAACCAAAATGAAACCAGTTACTATTTCTTGGTTCTATTAGGACAAAGCTCTCAGCTCGTTTTGTTTGTTGTCTTCGGGAGGAGTTATTGCTCAGCACCAGGAATACCAGCTTGGGAGACCACTGTAAACCAGACCAGCCGCGGTCAGATCACCACTAACAATCTACTGCATGTCTAATCCTCCGTGACTTGATCTGAGACCAGATGGGCCAGCCTGGAATACTTCTTGCAAAAACAAGCTCTATCTCAAAACTAATGAAACGTCAAATCTCTGACACTGAAATGAAACAAATGATGAACCAGCATTTCCCTGGGGAAATTCATTTCTAATGCTGTTTTTAAGAAAAAGGAAAAAAGAACACCCTTAAGAAGGATATTCTCTCCTAACAAATAAAAAAATACAGAATTCAGACCGAGAGGCCATGTAGTAGCTTACTAAATTACAAGGGGTTAAGCAATTAAGGATGGTTTTTCTCAAGAAAGATTTAGGCTGAATGGCGGTGAGTCTTTTTGTAAACTCAAGCATCAGAGGACACTCCTCACATCTGGTTCCCTCGAGGCACAGAACTATGAACGGACAGAGCCTTACATGGAGCACAGCAGCTGCCGGGCATCAACACGGCACTGTTGGCCTCGCTGGGCAGGGCGCTGTAGCCTCGCCATGGCCTCGGGATGGCGCAGACATCGGAACCCACGCCCTGAGGTTCCCAATCAGGAACCTTCTGTTACACCCTGATGCATCCTGGTGACCAGGAGCTGGCTCTCCTGAACTAGAACCACTAGTCTTTTCAATACACAGTTTCTGAGGCAAACGGTATGGAAGTAACTTGATTTTTAAACCACAAAGGAAGTAACCTGCTATAGATATTATTTAAGTTAAAATTTAGGGAAGAAACATTTTTCAATATACAACATGCATCCATCATGGACAAAGTTCTGAGAAAGGAAACGGAGCCCCAGGAAGTGAAGACTGGTAACTCCAAATTAGAAACTACAGATTTGGGGACCTGGGTGGTGCAGTCGGTTAAGCATGTGACTCATGGTTTTGGCTCTGATCCTGATCCCAGGGTCATGGGGCCAAGCCCCAGGTCTGACTCTGAGATCAGTGCAGAGTCTGCCTGGGTTCCTCTTTCCCTCTCACTCTGCCCCTCCCTCGTACCCTCTCTCTCTAAAATATTTAAGTCTTGGGAGGCCTGGGTTGCTAAGTGGTTGAACATCCGCCTTCGGCTCAGGTCATGACCCTGGGGTCCTGGGATGGAGTCCCATATGGGGCTCTCCTGAGGGGAGCCTGCTTCTTCCTCTGCCTGTATCTCTGCCTCTCTGTGTGTGTGTGTCTCTCATGAATAAAATCTTTTTAAAAAATAAGCCTTTTAAAAAATATAAAATACTACGTTTTCGGGGCACCCGGGTGGGACTCTTGATTTCAGCTCAGGTCACAATCTCAGGTCCGTGAGATGGAGCGCTGGGTCACACTGAGTGTCCTGGAGCCTGCTTAGGACTCTCCCTTTCCCTCTGCCCCTCCCTACCACTCGCACGTACGTGTCCTCTCTCAAAAAAAAATAATAATAATAATAAATTTTAAATGAAAACTAGTTTTCCTACTGAGAGGGACAGGTGTGCTCACACAAGACCCAGTGAGGACAAGACCTGAGCTGCTGGAGTGCCAGCCAACACAACAAAACTGGTTTCATGAAAGACTTCCGATAAGCCTCATGTGACACACTGCTGGCTGCTCGTTCCATTTGACACCAGGGCCATAGCCAGTTGTTCTGGGATGCTGATAAAGGACACAGAGTGCTACATAAAAGAAAAGAGCTTAGAAGAGTCACGCAAAGGGTGGCACTCCATGGGGACAGGATCCCGGTCCTTACCAGGTGTGGGCCTTTGGAAGGTTGTCTGTGTTGGCGTCGATCAGGTGGATGGTGAAGAGCCGGGGCCCTGCGGCGCCTGTAGAACCTTACAAGAAAACATTCTAGTTAATGCACTTCAAAGGCAGGGCCCGGGCCCCACTGCCAACCACACCCCCAGCCCATGCCCGGGCTGCCCGTCTTGCCAGAGGGTCACGGCCTTCACACTGCAGCATGACCTCAGCCTGCTTTCGGCTATGCTGACCGTGGCCATCCTGTGACCTGTCTCAGACATTCTAGAAAAGCTCAGGGACAGAGCAGACTGCTGAGTGTTCCTCAGGTACCCTGGCCAGGAACCCCCCACTCAAGTGGGCATATTTGAAGGGTAAAATCCTTCAACCACTAGTTATGTTTTTCCTTTTTTTGAACAATTTTTTAGCAAGCAGGCCTGCTACTGGCAGAGGACAGCAGAGTTATAATAAAAGCAGGATACAGGGTCAGGAAATCTCTGCAGGCAGAGAAACGATGGGAAAAGAAAAGAGACAAACAGCGAGGACAAAAGCCCAAGGGGATGGAAGTGACTTCTGTCAAAGAAGTCCTTGAAACACAGAAGAGTCTACAGGGAACATCCTACACGTGCAGTGTATCTGCTGTCACTAGTAACATGCAGAACTCCATTTACTAAGTTTTAGTACACTATCATTCTTCACCTTTTTCCCTCCGCTCTCAGGGTTATCAAAACTCTGGACATCAGATTATTTTGATCACAGTCGGAAGAGACAAGAGAGAGGCTGGGTACCCAAACCGCACAGCGGAGCCTATCAAGCAGTGCATCTGCACGGAGCAGGGAACTGAGGTCTGGGGAGGACCCCTGGCACTAATGACCCACAAGGCAACAAGAGACTCCACCTCCTGATGCTCAGGCCAGGCCTTTCCCCCAACATCTCAGGGCTGCACACAGAGAGCTGCTATCAGAAGACTCAGAAATGAATCCATGTTGCACTTCAAAAACTCTGATTTCTTCCCCAAAGCCTTGTTGCTCTTTGTACCCTCCCTCTACCAATCGATTCTATAGGGCAAAGGGGAGGCACTGGCTCCAGGGCCCTTCCTTGCTCAGATCTTGCCCGACTCAGCCTGGAACAAGTGCCTGGCTGGCCGGCACCCACCACGGCTGCAGACTTGCCCACTGGGCCAGGGATGCTGCAAAAGGTGAGCTCAACAGGGAGCTGGGCTTTGCTTTCCCGAGCTTCTCTCCTGTGTGTTTATGGGTATTTTCTTGGGCAAAACATCATACAGCCTTGAGCCGTGGAGCCGCCAGGGAGAATGGCGACTAGAGCCCACCATCTTTTACAAGGGAGCAAGTGCAGCCTCTCTGCCAGCTGCGCACCTCCGCAATGCTAGACATTTGTTAAGGAACACAGGCCACAGCATTTCCTAGCAGATGTTTCAGGAGAACCACCCCACCACGGTGGTCCAGCTCTTCCTGCTGTAGCCTAGCAGGGGACACGTGTTGGGGGGGCGGGGCGCACACACACACACACACACGCACAAGGGGTCAGGAGCCCTGCCTCCACATCAGTCACCTTGCAAAGCCTTGAACCCCTGGAGAGGGACCCGAGTGGATCCAGTCACGAACTGCAGGAGCCTGGCCCTCCTCTCCTCATCGAAGGTCTCCACGGCCTGCCAGAACCACCTGACGATGTTGCTGTCGGCCACGCAGTGCTTCAGCCGAGTGTTGGACTTCCAGTCGCTCACATCTATTTTATCCAGGCCGCCTATGATGAGCTGTGAAGGTGTTCAGAGGCAGGTTACTTCTCGAACGTCCAAACAAGGGTCCCGACACACCTCCCATGCCCAGGACGTGAAAGGAGGTGATTTACAGTGTCTGAACAGACTAGCTCCAGACTTGGGCAAACAGAGAGTGCAGCAGGATGCCCGCAGCCCAGTACCTCCAACTCATGGCCACCTCGTGCCACTTTGCAACCCCCGGCCTGTGGCACATGCTCCTGTTCTAACAACCAAGTCCACATTTGTGGTTTTGTGCCACATCCACGAGGAGTTGGTACAAGAGAACCAACTGGCAAGACCAAAGGGGCCAAGTGTAAAAAAGGGCCACATCCGGGGGTGGGGGTCGGGGGCTCAGGGGCCGTGACAGGTGGAGCTCAAGATCTGGAGCAGAGGGACCGCACGAGGAGCTGCGTACGTGTTTTTGCACTGGGGGAAGGAGGGCGCTCAGAGCTGCTGCCTGCCGCGGGTGACACCTCACCAGGGACAGAAAGACAGAAGGATTTCAGAGCCCTGAGCCATTTGGCATCGGAGGTGGATTAGAGATGAATGAACCACTATGTTCGAGCACATGAAGTGTGATTAGAGAAGACAGTAACACTTTGTTCTGAGTCTAATAATAGCAAGAGCCAAAACAGAAAGCTGACGTGGTGGGAGAATCTGGTGAGAGCAGATAATTTCTTCCCTCTGAGGTGGATACACAGGAGGGGGTTTAGGAACCTCCAGGGCTAGAGCTCCTAAAAAATATGATAAGACACAGAACGTCCCACACAACATCCAGAGAAGAATCTAGACTCACTCCACCAAAGCAGACAGCCCCTCGGCCTGGACATAAACAGGCTCAGACACCCTCGACTCCCACTGGCTCTAGCTCTATTCTTCTGGAACCCTGACAAACCCCAGCCTTGCTGGGGAGCAGGCAAGCCACACTGTCAGACAAGGCATCTGAGACCTCTATTGCTAACTTGGCTCATCCCGCTGAGCACACACCTCTAGTTCCTTCTGGTCAAAAGGCTTCAGTAAGTGTTGAGGAATAAGTTCATTAAACCCTTTCTGTAGAGCGAGGAACTGGGCTTCGATCCCCCTCATGAACCTCCAATTCACATACAACCTGGAAGACAAATTCACAAGTTAAAGCCAATAGCAAATAGTTCACGGGAAAGATTTTTTCCTCACAATAGGTTCTGACATCACCTGCTGAAGCTAATGCCTTGCCCACCAGGCCTCCCCTGGGGGGCACCAAACCCCCACCAGCTGGAAGTACCAGGTTAAAAATAAGTCAGCACAGGCCCTGACATATTCTCATGCTTTGCTAAAAACAGCAGTAGGAATTAACCTGACCTGTCACAGCAAGTGGCATAACTGAAAAGTAGATTTGAAAATAAAACACGAGACACCGTGAGAGCCACACGCCAGTCTGGCAGCCTAAGCACACCGACAAGCCCATATGCTTCCAGATTTCTAGTGTAAATGACTAGTCATTTATTTGCCATCAGAGGTGGGAAGGAAAACAGACCACAGTGAAGCAGACTTCCTGGAGACTGCTCTCAAGCAAACTAATAGGCTCCAAGTCTCTCCTGCGCCCACCACCTTCACACCCAGATCGGAAGGCCACCTGCAATCCCTTCCACCACTTGGGTTCTGGGCTCATTAGTCTCCCTTCACCAGGTCAGCCCTGGTGGGATCGGGGCTCCTCTGCACAGAGCCCCACTGCTGAACCCGACTGCTCTATGACTGTGATTCTGGTCAAAAGTGCCAGCCGGGATGGGTAAGCCTCAAACAGCGAAGGAACTTTGGCAATCTAAATGTGAACCCAGGATGGTCCCAGGCATCTGGACGTCCCCATGGGCAGCCACCACGGTTCCCTGGAACATTACCGGACATATTCTTTCTTGTTCTCCTCTGTGACAGGAACATTTCGGCCATTGGGTTTTAGTTCATGCTGAAGAATCCTCCCGAAAGCATTGTGTTCCACACAGAAAGTGTGGTCTAGCACGGGGGTGATATCATTCTCTCTGTGGAAGTTAGGACAGAAGATGGATGTCAGACCATGGCCACAATACAGCTGTGAACAGAACAGGAGCTGGAACAGTCCAGGAGATGGATGGACGGACCAATGGCATTTACTGACTGCTACCCCCAGAGCTGAGTGGGGACAGGTGGGGAGCCTTGGGCAGACACAGGGCCTGGGACAGGCCAGGGACACTTGGAGCGGGAGGTGCCGGGGGACCATGGTTCCACGATGCACCCTTGATACTTGGCTCCCCTCGTTCACAGGAAGGTGACAGTGGCTCTGTCATCCTGTGATTTTTACAAGACACAGTGACCTGACTGCTTTGTAAACAGAGTCTATAAACAGAAGAGAGGGATGCATGAAGAGCCGAGTCAATGAGAAAGCAACCTGCAGGGAGATACACTCAGATGATACTGTCCTCCCGCCCCTTTAAGGCAGCCCCTCACACAAAGTAGCACATGAGAGTCTCGATGGGCTCCTCCACCTGCCACACTTCTCGAAACAGAGGGAAATATCTCCCTACCCCTCACAGACTACCCATTTCCAGTAGGGCCACGTGAAGTGAGGCAGAGTGCAAGACCAGACTCTCCCTCTGCCAGAGCCTGGATCTCCCGCTGCTGTGGGATCAGTTCACGTGTGAGGGCCTGTGACACGCTGCTCACCATGCAACTGGGCCCACTGCTTGCAAGGGTATGTTAGGATAATTCTTTTAAATTTTTAAAATTATTTTTATTTTTTAAAGATTTTATTTATTTATTAATGAGAGACACCAAGAGAGAGAGAGGCAGAGGGAGAAGCAGGCTCCATGCAAGGAGCCCGACATGAGCCACCCAGGCTGCCCACGATAATTCTGAAACAAAGGTGACTGAATATGGGGATCCCTGGGTGGTGCAGCGGTTTGGCACCTGCCTTTGGCCCAGGGCGCGATCCTGGAGACCCGGGATCGAATCCCACATCGGGCTCCCGGTGCATGGAGCCTGCTTCTCCCTCTGCCTGTGTCTCTGCCTCTCTCTCTCTCTCTCTGTGACTATCATAAACAAATTAAAAAAAAAAAAAGGTGACTGAATATAATTTCTCTTGATACTTTTCTTGTAGCAAATACTTTGACATAAGATACTTTGATGCTGATTTTGTTTTTGATACTTTCCCTCCACCTGCTAACCAGAGCCCCCCTAGAGAGTCAAAAGCAAACCACCCACCCACCTCTCAGGCCTGGGGACCAATTGTGATCAGACCTGAAAAATGTGAGGAAACAGCAAAAGAAATGAGCCTATGAAGTGAAACTGGCCAAACATGAAAAAAGCCAGTCAACAGAGTATTTCTTGTTAAATCTTCTTTTATGTTTCTGGTTGTAAATCAGTGTTTCTTTATTTCTCTGCACCAACTTCACACCCACCCCTCAAAAGCATTCACATGCACACACACATACAGAATGATAGTCTGGCACACAAGATGGGTGGCTGTGCACGAATGTTCCATGAACTGAACAGTGAGGCTGTACTTACAGAATCCACACCAAGCTCTTGTGTAATTCTGGGTCCACCGACTCCAAATCCGAGAGCTGGATGGGCTTCCCCAGGAGCTGCTTATAGAAGGGAACCGTGAAGCCCCCGTTTATGTAGTGCCCGTGGAACACAGCGAGACCCATGATCCGGCCCACAAAATGGAAATAAGACAGGTGGTCCTGTAGGGGGCACCAGAGAACACGAAGTCATTAGAAAAAGGCAGAGCCAGAGTGGAGAGACCCTGTGCTGCCTCCAAGCTTTTTGGGAAAACTGTCTCATTGCAGCCAGGCCCTGACTCCATCCCTCACAGGCTGTGCTCTCAGACATAGGAAAGAGAGCAGGTTAGGTGGTCAAAACTTGGAGCACGTCTTCTGCATGGATCATCTGAACATGTTACATGCCCTTAATTCAGACACCTGCTCAGGACTGCTACGTCACTGGCGGCACTCCGTGTGAAAGGATAATTCAGGGCCCCTTACTCCAAAGTTGTTAAGGATTTCAACACAGCAACTGCAGGGAATGAAACCAAGCACAGGTCCTCCAAAGAGCAAGGTGCCCAGGAAGCTGGCCCCGCGTCTCCCTGCTGCACCACAGAGAAAGCAAGCAGATGGCAAATCCCCTCCTTCTTCTACCATCCCTCCCTGAGTCCCTAGAGAAAGTGGAAGAGAAAAAAATGCAAAGAAGAAGAAACAGCAAAAAAGGAACAGAAAGGAAAATAAGTGTAAGAGGACCATTCTAAAACTAGAGCTGCTCTGGTTTTTCACAGGAAAACACACATCTCTGCTTTCCATTGGAATTATAATCAGAATTCATCAAAACCTCATTTCCATTTTGGTAAAGAACTCTGTCACACCTGAATGATTGTAGTGTAGAGCTGGTCCCAGGCTTTGCCTCAGGGGCCTTGGCCTCGGCAGCGGCAGCGGTAGCGGTAGCGGTGACCACGGGCCCCGCCCCACAGGACAGCCCCCAAACACCTGCTGCCCAACTCTGGGCTGGTCACGCAAAGACTCCACACTTACAGCCTCCTCTCAAGCAAGCAGCTAAGACTATCAGCACTGGTGGCCCAAAAGGCCAGTTGGGGAAGTTCCCATTTTGATTAGGAGGAGGACCAACTATGTAGCCCACGTCTCAGAATGACACGGTCAACAAACACAGTCCTACTACCTCAGTTCCCCCAATTGGTGATTAAAGGGCTCTGAGCATTCCGAGCAGCTCATTTTCACTTCTGTCTTTGAAAACAAAATACCCAGTGATCCCAGGCATGGGACACACAGGAGAGAAAGCCTCCATCTCAATCCAGTTCCCACTCTACCTTTCAGTATCTATTGTCAGAGACTTTGCATAAGTCTACAATGAATAAACTGAGACCAAACCTGAATATCTATTTACAAAAATTTTCCAATTCACTCCCTCTTTATAAGCGTGAATACTTACTGGATTAATTGAAGAATCCGGGTTGATCTGCAACATGTAAATGTTGTCCGTAGAATATTGGAAGAGTCCATAATATGGATTCAACATTTCATGGCATAATAAATAAAGCCACTCCCTAGGAACAATAACATGAAAGCCATTTTATACGTGTGAAATATCTAATCTTATGTCTTACCCAAAAGACTCATTGCCTGTGCCCTGGAAGGCCACACTGGAGGGATGTCCTGCTCTGAAAGAAAGTGACTTGCACAGATTGATTGGGAAGTAATAACTCACTTCTGACTGAATGACAGATGGCTTTTATGGCCCAAACCCCGATGGTTCTGAAGCTGATGAACCAGATGGACCAGAATCGGGACCGCCTCCTGCAAGCAATGTTCTCGACACGTATCTTGTCAGCTTTCCTGCACCTCAGCTGGAGTTTTCTTTGCTACTGTGCAAAGATCCACATCTCAGGTGATGATGTTCATGATGTGGTAATGATGGACAAAAGTACAATAAGAACTAAGATCCTACTTTTATTTAAAAAGAGTGTGCATGCACACACATGTACACACAACAGGAAAAAACTATCCGTGGAGCAAAGAGAAAAAGGAGGATTTACGCTGATACGTTGACAATAGTTACCTGAGAATTAGCAGTCTGGGGCACTTTCATTTTTCTTTTGGTTCTTTCTAGATACTTTTTAAATTTCCAACTTTAACATGTTTCTAACACTTAAGTGAGGAGAAGATATTTCAGAGTCTGGGGAGACAGGGAATAAGAATGACTTTTGCCCTTCATAATCTTTTTTTTTTTTTTTTTTTAATTTTTATTTATTTATGATAGTCACACAGAGAGAGACATAGAGAGAGGCAGAGACATAGGCAGAGGGAGAAGCAGGCTCCATGCACCGGGAGCCCGACGTGGGATTTGATCCCGGGTCTCCAGGATCACGCCCTGGGCCAAAGACAGGCGCCAAACCGCTGCGCCACCCAGGGATCCCCTTCATAATCTTCTATCTTGTCAAATTCTATCTTTTTGCCATAAAAATTTATGACTTTTTTTTTTTTTTTTTTTTTTTTTTGCGAGAAAGAGAAAGTGCGCATGCAAGCAAGGAAGGGGCAGAGGTAGAGAGAGAATCATAAGTAGGCTCCATGCCTGGCATGGTGCCTGGCTCGGGGCTCGATCTCATGACCCTGAGATCATGACCTGAACCGAAATCAAGAGTCACTCGACTGACTGAGCCACGCAGGTACCACAACATTCATTACTTTTTGTAATTTAATAAAAAAGTTTAATACTTAATAAGATTAGATTCTAAGAGTTCTAAAATTTGGATGGAATATATAAGAAGAAATTATTTTCAGAATTCCTATATATTCCAATCATTTCATTGTTAAAAAAAAAAAAAAAAAGCCCCAAATCAGGGATGCCTGGGTGGCTCAGAGGTTTGGCGCCTGTCTTCAGCCCAGGGCATGATCCTGGAGACCCAGGATCGAGTCCCACGTTGGGCTTCCTGCATGGAGCCCACTTCTCCCTCTGCCTGTGTCTCTGCCTCTCTCTGTGTGTCTCTCATGAATAAATAAATAAAATATTTCAAAAGAAAAAAAAAAGCCCCAAATCAGAAACAACATAAGCCTCTCAATAGAACCTGTATGATTCAGTGCTATGGTTAGCTGTGACAAGCCCAGGTATGGGGAGAACCTTACACAAGCACCTGTACCACTTCTACAAAGAGCCTCTTCTTTCTACTCAAGTTTTATTCTGGAATTTCTTCCTCTGTCAAATAGAAAAGGCATGGAACTGAGAGAGATTATGAAAGGACAAGCACACATGCAAATAATCCAAGAAAACTGTGAGGATACTCACAAAAAGGATCAGACCACAACAAAATTATGTATCAAGCTCAAAAGAATGGAAAGGAAGTGCCGGAAGCAAGGAGACCCTAAATGTCAAAAAAAAAAAAAAAAAAAAATCCTTTATTAGGAAAGGCAGAATTTCCCAACTATAAGACCTGGACTCATCCCTGCATTTTAGAGTTTGAGTTTGAGAAGAATCATTTTCAGAAGCCAAGGACCTGCAACTGTCTAGACAGGAAGTGATTAAAATACAAGCAAACATTCTGACCGAGTCACGCACGAGGTAGGGAGGCATATTAGGTATGCTAAGGAAGTGGCAAGGGGAAAGCTGACCATACAGGCAAATGGTTTTTTAATGATACAGGAAATGGTTCAGAACCAAACACTGGGGAAGTGAGCGTAAACGGATTCTCATCGACCAGCTGATGAGTACACACACCATGTGTGGGATGTATATCTCTCTATAGCTCTCTGTAGGGGGTCTGCTTCCCTACAGTACACGGAGGAAGGACCCCAGGCCTGAAACAATACAAGACCCAACTGGAGGCAGGAAAAGGGCAGAACTCACAGCTCTTTTTGCTAGAGCACCGTGTCAGCCAAGGCTGCTGCTCCACAAAGACTTCTCTCCATGCGGAAGACTTAATAAATAAAAACAGGACACGTAGAAGGAAGAGAACTCCTACCAAACTAAACCAAGCTATTCCTGAGAATATATATAATACCAGCCAAAGGAATGATGGTAGGTTGGAACAGTTCAGGATACTGAATTTCTGAGACTATAAAGGAAATAGCATAGAAGAGGGAATGCAAGTAGTCTAATTTCAATTGTTGGGGCAAATAGGAATGTCTAGGGAGATTCTCTTTCTGCCCCCCTAATCCTCTTGCCCAGAGACAGAATTTGTGCTATTGAGGGCAAACAGAAGTTACATTTGCCAAAGGAAAGATGGTTTCTAGAATCAAGATCGAGAAGTTCAAGAAACAATCTAAGGATAGTCTTGAAAGGAAAAATGTTTCCAATGGAGAGTTGGTGCCGAGGTGAGCGCACTGTTGGGCAAACGCATGCCTTTCTGCATCTGTCATCCCAGGTGGATTTGGCGGGACGGTGGGAGAAGGGCAGAGACAGTCAGTGAGAAGAAGGTGGAGGAATCATTCCATCCGGGCCGGAAGGCCAGATTGTGACTTCTTGCTTTTTAATTCTTTTCTTTGGCTGCTGAAGAAAATACCAGCTCTACCCAGAAACCAAATGAGACCACCTGACCACCTATAATGCTTTTCAGAACATAATTTTTCTTGGGGCAACTGCTGTAGGGCTGAGAGTTGGCTTGTGTTTTCTAAATTGTGGGCATGTAATGCTGTCCTACCCCCTGACTTCCCAAGACACATCCTTACAGGAGGAGCACGGGCCTCCTCTGTAGCAGCTACCAGAGATTTCATAATTATTTGTGTAATTCTTTCATTAATGTCTGTACCTCATCAGACCCGGGACTCTGGAGGGGCAGAAATCATGTTACTTTGCTCACTGTGGTATCCCTAGTACACGTAGAGTCTCAACATTTAATGGTTAATGAGTAAACACAATTCTCATACAAATGACAGGGGTGTTAAGATTCAGTCATGTGAAGACTCATAGATGATAGATAAGAACTTCTCAATTTATATTTTGTTACCATGGAATCAATAAATGAGTATGTTATGACAACATAAAAAGATTTTTTAAATGCTACAGCAGGGCAGCCCAGGTGGCTCAGCGGTTTAGCGCCACCCTCAGCCCAGGACATGATCCTGGAGACCTGGGATCGAGTCCCATGTTGGGCTCCCTGCATGGAGCCTGCTTCTCCCTCTGCCTATGTCTCTGCCTCTGTCTCTCTCTGTGTCTCTCGTGAATAAATAAATAAAATCTTTAAAAAGATAATTAAAATGCTAGAGCAGTGCAGCCACTGTGAACGGCAGTATGAAGGTTCCTCAAAAAATGAAAAATAGAAATACCATGTAATCCATTAACTCCACTACTGGGTATTTACCCAAAGAGAATGAAAACACTAATTCAAAAAGTTGTATGCACTCTATGCTTACTGCAGCATTATTTACAATAGCTAAGATCCGGAAGCAACCTCAGTGTTCACGGACAGGTGAATGATAAAGAACGTGTGGTATACATACATGATGGAATGTTAATCATAAAAAAGCGTGAGATCTTGCCACTTGTGACAATATGCTAAGTGAAATAAGTCAGAGAAACAAAATACCATATGATTTCATTTATATGTGGAATCTAAAAAATACAACAAAACAAACGAAAGCAGAGACAGACCCATAAAGACAGAGAACTAACTGATGGCTGCCAGGGGTAAGGGGTGAAGGGCGGGGTCAGGTGGGTGAAGGGGAGCAGGGGTACAGGCGACCACGGCAATGAGGAAGTCCCAGGGAGAGAAGGTGCACAGCACAGGGTTATGGCCGGTGGTAGTGCCGTGGCACTCACTGTATGGTGACAGGTGGTGGCCATGCTTGTGGTGAGCAGAGCATAAGATGTAGACTTTTACAAAACATTATGTTGTACACCCGAAACTAATGTTACATTGTGTGTCAATACTTCAATAAGAGAAAAAAAAAAAAAAAACCCTCAGAGATGGGGAAGTAAAAATAAATAAATAGACTGTCCAGAACCACCACTTTTGTTCACATTAAGAAAACACACTCAAGCACCGGAAGTTGAGATCTCCTAGAAGTAGGGGAAAAAATTTCCCAAGCAAAGATGGGAAATGAAAGAAAAAGAGGAGAGACCTGAAGGGTCAGCCCAGGGAATCCAGCTTCTGAGCAAGAGGCACTTCAAGAGCAAAGCAAGGACATGGAAGGGAGGACACTGTGAGTCAGAACACGCCGCTGCTTGGGCAGCCCCTTGTCAGGTGCTCTTCTGGGAAGTGGGGACTCAGCAAGGACAGGGCAGCTCCGGGGCACATGGGCTGTGGCATGCAGGCCGGGGCCAGGGAAGGACCCTAACGGGGACTGTGTGAGCAGACTCCAGAGAACAGAGGGACAGGCTACCCGAAAATCTCAGGATACTATAGGCCTGAGGCAGGCCGCAGGGAGAGTGCAGCCACCACAGGCCAAGCCTGGGGCCACCTGTGAGGCGTCAGCTGGAGGCTCTGGAATAGGGAATGACTGCCAGAATCGCTAGAAAGTTCACACTAGCTGCCTCAGGCAGTGGCCTATGCAAGACAGTGAGAAGCAGGGAGGCAGGGGGAATGGCCACAGCATGGCAATCGGGAGCCAGGAATGGCAGAGCCTGAATGGGGAGCCAGGGAGATGGAGGGGCCACAGATGGTCGGGGCAGGGCTCTCTGCTGAGGACCATGGCTGGATGGGCTCTGGGAGGTGACAGGGAGGGAGTCAGGGCTGCCCAGGGACCAAGGTAGGAGAAACAAGAAACTAGTATGAGGGGGCCACCAGAGATTGGGTACTGTTAGATTTAGGAAGCTTTAAGAATCCCTGAGAAGAGCCCAGGGCAAACAAGTGTGCTGTTGAGGGGAACAAGAAGTAGGGCACAGGCGCAAAGATGTAACCCAGGGCTCACTCGGGCAAGCCTAGGACTGAGATGAGGGCTGCTGATGCTCCGGGGTAAGGAGCACCGCACAGGGGACTGGCAGTGAGCCAGAAGGCAAACAAAGAGAGGGTAGTGTCCCAGAACCAAGTGGAAAAAAAGCTTCGAGAATAGGGAGTGACCGATGCTGACAGGTGCTGCTGCCAGCACCTGAGCGGGAAGCACAGGAGTGGTAAGGCAGGGCCTGGGGAGATGTAAGCCGAGGGAGACCTTGACACAAAAGGCTTCAGAGGGCAGAAGGACAGAGAGCTGGGGAGGGGTGCAAGAGGAAGTGAGGGATGTAGAAGCAGGGCTAGGGTGGTGAACAACTCTTGCAAGGGGTTCTGCTATAAGGAGAACAGAGAAACAAAACAAAACAGGTCAGTGAATCAGGGAGGAGCATTCTTAAGCACATTTTTGTTTTTCCCAGAATTTCCCATTGTTTTTCTTTTTACTTTGCTCCATTTGCCTTTCATGCCTCCTTAAAGCTTTGACAGAAGGGGATATGCTGTCCAGGGAAGGCTTGGGGGCATGTGTTTCTTTTAAGAAGGGAGTTGTAGCACACGTGTGTGGGGGCAAAACCAACCCAAGAGAAAAGGAGAGAGGAACTTTTTGAGGAAATGAGACAGATGTGAAAGAACAGTAGGAGCACAAGGTTCTGGCACGTACTGTGCAAGGCGCAGGGTTGCCCTTCTGCAGGAACACACCTGGGCCACGTAGGGCCATTCAGGGAATACAGGGCCCCACACAGGGCCAGATGCTAGCAGCCTAGGTATCTGGTGGTGGTAAGGAAATACTCTTTACTTCTGTGTCCTCAGAGCAAGAGGAACCAAAGTCTGCAGCTGGGAGTGAAGGTGGGTGGGAGCGAGGGAGAGGTCTGAGGAAGAGCGTAGTGGGGATGCAAGAGAAGCAGAGAGAAACATGGCAGGGAAGCATCTTCCTCCAGCCACCCTCTGCTGCTCAGGAGAGGCTCAGTGGCCCCAGGACGGACCTTTCGGAGCTGAGGTTCTACTGGCCAAGCACAGCCAATGGAAAGAGAAGTGAAGGAGTGGCTGTGGTGGTGGATGGCATGTAAGGAGGAAGGATGGGAAGGGGGTGTAAAAGAGAAAAAAGGTAGTAGATCCTGGATGACAGGTGGTCCTGGGTGGAGCTAAATAACTTCTGGTGAAGGAAGGCCTAAAATCAGACTGTCCTCAGACCACAGCTCAGGAACACCCGGTGCTGGAAGACAGGACAGCAGTGCCTTCAAAGCTCTGAAGCAAAGTTATTTTCTTCCTAGAAGTCTATAAAAAAATCAATCTATCAGTCAAAATGACAATTAACAGATATTTTCCGTAAAACCTTGGAAGATTTGCCTCCCACAGGTCTTTTCTAAGAAAGCTACTTAAGAATAGACTCTGGTAACATGAGAGAGAAAACCAAGGAAGAGAAAGCCGTGAGATCCAAAAAGCAAAGCTCTAGCCCAGAAAAAGCAGCGAAGCCCCAAGACGACAACTGTGCAGAAGGCCTAGAGAGCCAGGGCTGGATGGTCTCCATGACAGAGACACAGAAAGGAAGGGAGGTGTGGGGGATAGCAAAAGATGAAGCTTAATGGGGCCGTAAAGACAAAGCCTGCTTTTTTAGGAAAGAAGACAAACATGAATAAATCCTTGGAGAAATTAAAATTTGTTCAAAAGGCTAAAATAAATTATGAAATACCACCTAAGCCCTCAGTGAACAATATTTACGTAGTCATAACAGTACAAACAATGTACTGATTTTCAACTCTTAAAAATAATAGGCCAACATGCACAGGATACAGAACAGTCTAGAAACCTTACACCTCTACACTGTGAAAGTATGATGGATGCCAGAACATAGGAGGTAAAGGGGGAAGGACTTCTGAAGGGGAAGTCAGGAGTATTTATATCCCTTTTGCTTATGAAAATGAGGTCAAGAGATATCGTTTCCAGTTGACAAACCAAAAATAATGATGAAAACACATCATGTAAAGTTACAAAGACAATGAAAGAAGATCTACAAATTGTGACAGCACCAAATTAGGAATGGAAAGTATTAAATTAGATCTCACCACAAGCATTATCATCTATCTGTGTCTATGACCATATACACAGTCAATGCATAATGTCTGAACTTGGTCAATTTAGTGATACAATGTTACCTATTAGAAGAAATAGTTAAAAGAGCAAAAAAGGCAGTTGTCTCAAAGGTGTAATGAGGTAGGATGGGAAATAGCAGCTTTTCATTTTTCTATTTTTAAGATCATGTGCAGGAATTCTTTTGACCAACATAGCATTTTGCAAAATTCCTTTGAAACAAGTGCCCCAAAAGTCCTCTCCTGAGAAGAGCAAGGCTGCCTCCCACCCAGACTAATTTCAGGAGCAGGTCCCTCGTGTTTCAGGTGTGGAGCTGTCAGATAGAGTGGAGGGGCGGGGGTGGGGGTTTGAAAAATTTAAACCTCTCTTTCCAAGAAATAAAGTGTGGCTCTGCCACACCCTCATTGCCAGAAGCGCTGAGGGCCACGTGGGAGTCCTGATCACCCCAGGACAAGCGCCTCCCCGAAAACCTCCCATCCGGGCAGTGCAGCGCCCCATGGAGCAGAAAGTGGGATTGACCCAGCCCCTCACCTTGCCACTCCGCCATAATCCAAACCTTCTTCTCCCCGGAACTTCACCATCAGCCGCTTCTTCAAATCCTTAGGCCGCATCTTCATGATCTGGCGGTAAGATTCCTGCTCGGCAAAATGACAGCGTCAGAGAGAGGAACAGGTGGCATTAAGTTACAGTTACAAAAAGGTGAAAGGTTGTCAGATGAAGCCTGAATTAAGATGCATATTCATTTAAATCCGAGTTCACTCTGGTTCCCTATCAGAGCGTTGATTTGGTGTCTAGTGTCCCATGTAGCTTATGCAGTGGCTCCTGTCACAAGATCTCCCCGGGTCTCCCTCAGAAACAAGGCAGCTGGTGCCAGGCAACACCACACCGAAAGGACACTCACAGACTCATTCTCAGCATAATCACTAAAGGCTTCAGAGCACACATCCTCCCTAGAGCCCATGTTCTCCACACAAATTAATTTTAATGTGGCCATACTAAGAACAGCTTCTTTATTTTAACCAACATGAAGATGTCACTAGAGAATCTGAATAGTAAAAACATTCTAAGCCTGTTTTTATATCTGAGGTGAAGAACCACATGATTTCCACAGAGTCAAAAAAGCAAAAGAAGGGTTTTAGTAAGACATACAGTAGCTTACCCAAAACACAGAGAACAGGTGGCCAGCCCAGCCTGCCCCCAGATTCAGCATTTTGAGTGGAACTAGCTGAATGTTTGTAGACATTTTCAATGATAAGGCACTTGAGAATCTTTTCATGCTTTAAATTTAATGTAATTCAAGCTCTGGCATCCCAAGAGGGAAAGAGGATGCTGAGTAGAATGATCTGGCAGCAACATGTCAATAATTCAGCTCTTTTCTCTCCCCAGCAACCAGTTAAGACTGCTCAACGGCCATTTTGGCCGATTCCTCCATTCGCCCAACACTGGAACACAGGCTAACCCTGGGTATTTCCTCAGTACTCATCACCATGAAGGCCATACTGGGCTCCCCAAGCCACAGTCCTCACCCCTGTGCCCCTCCTCCTGCTGCTGCAGCCCAGTAGGATCTGCGTTCAGGCCCTATCCAGTCTCCTTTGATCACTTCTGCCAATGATGCCACAAAGGCAGGCCAGATATGGCCCAGATGAAGGTAGAATCTCCACGATCATCTTCCTGGAGTAAAGGGCCCCGTCTACAAGAGGGTCCCGCCTGGTTGGTGGCCTTGATCCCTCCGAGGAGCTGTATGAAGGACAGAACCCTTCCCAGGACCCAGCTGATCTTCCTTATTTCCTGAAAACACAATGTAGTGGCCATTTGGTCCCTAAGCTGCTCTGAGGAGGCCATGCCAATGGATGAAGCTCTGTGCAAGGGCAATAGAAGGAATGACTGGTTCTGAAGAAACCAGGCAGATTCTGGGAATGTGTATCTGCACAGAGCAGGTAAGAGGATTTCCAGGATTTTTTTTAATACTTTATTTATTCATGAGAGACACACAGAGAGAGAGGCAGAAACACAGGCAGAGGGAGAGCAGGCTCCACACAGGGAGCCCGACATGGGACTCGATCCCCAGACTCCGGGGATCACAATGCCCTGAGCTGAAGGCAGACACTCAACCAATGAGCCACCCAGGTGTCCCAACAGGATTATTTAGTACTAGTTTCGGTGTAAATCTTTTTATTTTCACTTTAGAGGCTCTTGAGCTTTTCAGCTTTTCAACTTCCACCACAAGAGGAAATACGGTCTGTTTCTCTGTGTGACCACTGGTCCTGAAAAAGCCCTGGAATTCACTGAGTAATAAAATCAAGGCCTGAAACACCCAATAGAAAGGAGAATGCACTGTTTGTAAACAGGGATGAAGAATCTGTGCCTCACTGCTGGTCACACCAAATTCCATACCTCAAATATTTCTTCTCTGGATACTTCGATGCGGCAATGGCCGGCTTGGGGCTGCTGAAGTGAAAGCTCATGTCTGAGCACCTTCAGCTTCTGCACTAAATCTCGTTCATATCTCTGGGCAGGCAGCTCCTCATCTTCCACGGAGCCCTCGCTGGGCAAAGGCAGTGGCTGGCTGGGCTCCTTTAGTTGGCACTGGTGACTGGAAAGAACAGAAGCATCTAGGTCACTCCAAAGCAGCAGCCAAGGGAGCTGCAAGCAGCGCCCCCCACACTGAGTGACTGAACTGCGAGAAGAAATGTTCTCTCTGCTGATATAACCATACATGAAGATGTGTAAACACTGACAGTGGCCACCACTGGCCTACATAGAGAGGTCTAGATACGGCCTAAATAAAGAAGATACCCCAATTCCACGCAACTGCTCATCCCATACATTTTCAGTGCTATAAAGAAAAGCATAAATTGCAATCATTTATCACGCATCTGGTATGTATCTGTGAGACTGACCAACGTGTAGTTGGTGAGATGTGCCTTGGTGGCTAGGATTACATGGAGCTGACGTGAGAAATTTCATAAGCAGATTATCATAAAGGGGCAAACAATGCCAGTGCAATATAATGGAAACCATTCCTCATTTTCACGACCCAGGCATTTCTAAGCTCACTCAGAAAATTCTGGTAGAATCAAGGACTAGGGATAGTAGAGGGATGAAGTGGCATTTGTCTTGTTCAGGTTCTGCCACCAAGGTCAGCTGTCAATGAAAAGGGCTAATGTGGGCTCTTAGGTTCTAGAGAACACAACAAACCCAGAACACTGAACATGGGATCCCAGATAACTTTCAGTTCCAAGTTGTCCCAGAATGATGGGCATAGGACAAGGTTCCAGGGAGGAGCATTATGGACTGTAGCAGCCCTTCCAGGTGGTGACGAGCAGGCACTAAGGAAAAGCCTAATTTCACTGCCCCTCGCTCTAAGGGCCACCAACTCCCTCAGAGAACTGCATGACGGAAGCTTCAAGAATGGAGCTGTACTGTCTAATACTGCCCTCTCAGTGAATTTTATTTAGGCTGCAAGCAATAAAAGGTGGCCAACAATACAGCTTCAGAACTACTCATGGCTTTTTTTATTTTTTAAAAAATTTATTTACTTATTTGAGAGTGAGAGAGAGAAAGCATGAGCAGGGGGAGGGGAGAGGGAGAAGCAGAACCCCTGCTGAGCAGGGAGCCTGATTCCAGAACCCTGGGATCATGACACGAGCCAAAGGCAGAGCCACCTGAGCCAACTGAGCCAACCAGGCACCCACAGAACTGCTCACAGTTTACTGAGAGTTTGAAATGCATATCTGCCCACCAAATATTTATATTTTACTTATTCTCCACTAACAAACCATGCAGTAGGTACATTAAGAGAAATATTAGTAGAAAACATGAAATTATAAATGTAAAAGATCAACAAAGATTTTGTAAAAAGTCTTACTTCATGATGTGATGTAATCTTGGGTCTGTAAACTGGGTTGTCCGGTTATTATGATCTACAAAATATATTCTCCCCGAAACTGTACTTCTGACTTCCCAACCTGGTGGCAGTGGTCCAAGTTCATCACAATTCACACTGTTAAGGTCTCTACCAAAATGGAAGAAAACAGAGAGGTTTGTCCATCTGAGAGTGGAGGTATACGACCAAAACTTCAGTGAGAGGAACCTGGTCAATGCGGCTGTGTTCTGCTAAGAACAACAGTCATGGTGCTACTTACATGCCAAAGTCCTACTGAGTCCAGGCCTCCATGCTGCAAGTGGCAGCAACACCCGAGAGATAAAAATGAGGCTTTCAGAGCCTACAACCATGAGGGAACCTGGTCCCCATCTTCCCCCAGGTCCCACCTAGGGAAGAGCATTTCTTACACGAAAGAGGGCCAAGTAGCTGGAAATAGCTGATTGCTGTCAGAAAACTATTTGAATTTACAAGCTAAATTAAATGCTCAAGGTCACAAAGGTATCTTCACTGAAAAGCTCCCAGAAGCACAAGTTTAAAGTTCCAGGGGACTTATGAAATGCCTTCGAAATCTCCCATTTCTGAGCAGATGCAGCGGAAAGCGGCATTCTCATGCTTTACTGGGCTTTGTTACACAAATGTTTCTGATTCTGACCTCTCGGTTAGTGAGGTCAGTCCAGTCCAGTCACATGGGAGCAGATCATCACTGACCAAGTCACTTGTCTAATTAGCCCAACACCTGACATTTCCTACAGTGGGTACTAATGAGACACCTCATTCATTTGCAGGTAATATTTCTATTCTAATTATAGATACTGAATCTTAAACTTAATAGAGACTCGGGAAGTCAGTGACAGGAAGCTTGTTCTCAATCAAACAAATTATGAAGAGAAAGGAAAGGAGCATTACTAAAAATGTTATTAGGTAGTAATGCTATTCGAAAACAAAACAAAAAATTTGGAAAGGAAAGCAAAACAAAGGAAAAGAAAAAAGACTTAACTCCATTATGGGGCAGGGGAGGGGAGGGGAGGGGGTCTCTCTGACCTGGACTCAGGTGTATGGCCTTATAGAAGGAATTCATATAGAAAAGCCTCATCTCCCCTAGCAATGGTCCCCAAGGGACTGAGGCCATAGGGACAGTCAAGTAGAAGAGAGAAAAGGTAATTGAGTCTATTTCCTTTGTAATGTTTTCTCATGGAAAATTTTCAGCACACAAAAAAGTAGAGCGAGACCATCAATGAATAACCAACATTGACAATTACCAGCTCATTGTCCATCTACCTTGAACCTGCCCCCTACCCCCCTACCCAGATTATTTGAAAATCTCAGACATCCTATCATTTCAACCATTGATTATTTTTAGTGGAAAATGAGAACAACACATCTTGAAGGACTCACTGGCTTTTCAAGCAAGAGCACATGTGATTTCATCTAGGGGTGAGGTTCTTTTTCAGTTCCGTGATCTGCTTTCAAGGTATAGGCCTGCTTTCTAAAGGACCCACTTGTGAGACAGCAGGTGCCCATTTACAAAGAGGAGCCTGAAGGGGGCAGCAGGGCTAGGACTCTAACCCAGAGAGCCTGGGTCCGAGACCCGGTGACTCATTCTCTCTGTGAAGCTGCTCTTCTTTCAGCCGGGGGTGGTGGTGGTGGTAGTGGTGTGTGTGTGTGCGTGTGTATGTGTGTGTATGTGTGTGTTATCATCCAGCAGGGAGGTGGGGGGAGTCCCCTTGGACTGCTGGAGAGAGGGCTTTGGCCGTGCATATTTCAGAAGACCTACCTTGGTATCCTGGGGTCATGCCACGTGCTAACTCCAGTCTGCGTGTGCAAAAAGTAAACTTGCCCCTGCACCGTTGTTCTTTGCTCTGCACAAGACATCAGAAGATGCAGGTCAGTTAGATTCAATCCTGAGGAGAGCTTTCAACGAATCCTCAAAGCACAGAGTCTAAGCTTCCTTTCGGTTTTCTTTAAAATCATGGAGAAGAGGACAGTGATTCGCCTCTGATGGACCTGCTAACTTCACAAACCCTGTGCAAGTACTGGGGCAGCTCTCACTGCTCCCTGCTCACACCTGCAGACGTGATGCTCCCCTCCCTCCGCCGCACCCCATGAGTAGCTGGCCATGTCTCTGCCTGGAGACTGATCTCCCCTTGACCACGGTCACCTCCGTCTGCTCTCACTTCTACTATTATTATCTGCATATCTGAATCCTATTCCTCCTTCACTGTGTTCTCCTCTCTGGGGCAGTCATATGATCCCTTCTCTCCCTCGTCCCAGCGCTGTCCTTCCCACATTCAAACCACAGAAGGCTACACCTACCCTCCTCCAGCCCACGCATCATCTAGGATTTTTCTGGTATTCATTTGCCTAAAATTTTCACACGATTGCTAAACTGGGAGAGTAGAGCAATTGCTGACAAATTCATGATGTATCACCGCCTTTTTTATTGGTCTCAATTGTGACACAACCATCGTGTGGCATGGCTCTACACACATCAGCAGTTATGGCACATACCAATTATTTAAAAAAGGGTTTAAAAAACAAACCAGCATAGCCAGCAGGCGAGATGGCAGGGCAAGTTCTCTCACCATAGCCTTCAGGCAGTTCTGGTGACTGATGGCCGTGGGGTCGGTTCTGGGGCGTTTGTAGTGACCCCCGGACCTCAGGATTTCGGAGCCGCTGTGCCTGGAGTCTTTGATCTTGACTCGGAGATTCCACGAACCTACAGTCCCCTCCCCCTGCAGCAGCACCTGTACTGTCAGTGTAGGGGGCTGGCTCCTCCATGAAGCAGCTGAGTGGCCTCCCAGGTCCTGAATCTTCATACACGGTTCTGAAGAGGAGAGGAGGACAGCACACATGGGGACAGTGGCCCAAGACAAGCACCGAAAAAAAACCCCAACTCGACACTCCCCCAAACCCATTTACTGCGCTTTTCTTCAATAAAGATAGATGCCCTCAGTGCCTAGCTGCGTGAAATTCATTCTGTACTACTGAAACATAAAGACAGACTTTTTCACGAGGAAAACCAGCCAAAGGGAGCCATATGTAAAGTGCCACCAAAGCCACATGCAGGATTCCAACCTCAGGGAGAGCTGAATGATTGAAAACCCAACCTTGCACTACAAGGAGCTCCTGAAATGAGATTTCATTTCTCTTGCTTTAAAATCAAATCCAAATACCCCATTTTCCTTGTTACTTTACTCTATAATAGAACTCCTGGCTATACAAAGTACTGCAATGACTTGGAGTACTCCCCAACATAAATCTCTACCTCCTGAACAATTCCGAAGACAATTTACCTTAACAGGCCATTCCCTTCACGAGTATTCTTAAAAAAACATATTTGAAACATTGAATATTTCCAAATATATACAAATTGAGAGACCATCTCAACAACCATCCCCTACACCCCACCCCTGGAACTCATCACCCAGCTAGAACAATGGCCAGCTCGCAGCTACTCCTCCAATCTCTCCCCTCCAATGGATTATTCTGAAACAAATCCCCAAGTGTTTCCATTCCATCCTTAAATGTTTCAGGATATATCTCAAGAAGATAAGGACCTCTTCCATTATCATGACTAAAAAAAAGGACACCGATTTTCTTTTAATATCATCAAATACCAGTGTCCAAAATTCTTCAGGCAGTAGTCTCATTAATCAAGATCTAAACAAGGTCCCCACACTGCATTTAGTAGGTGTGTCTCTAAAGTCTCTTTTATTACTAATTTGTAGATTCTCTTTCTTTTTTTATTTCTCTTGCCATGTAGTTGTTGAAGACAGAGTTGCCTCCCACACTCTACAGAGCACCCCCTTCTGGATGGTGCTTAGTGCCTTCCCTTGGGACTGGGCAGCCTATTTCCCCATCCTCTCCATCTCCAAGATGTGTGTTAATGTCAGATTACCTCTCTTTTTTGGTGTTTTAGCAACTATTAATGATTACTGTCCAGCTCCACTGAGGCACTGGAATTGCAAAACTGTGATAGTGACCAATGGGTTCTTAAGGCTGGGTTTTTTTGTTTTTTTTTTTTTTTTAATGTTTTAGGGCTTTTTTCCCCCTGTCATTATGAACTCAAGAATTTTTAATGTATTTGATGTGTTTCCATTCAGTGTAGTTATAATTCTCATTGATGTCCAAACTTCCATCTTTGGCCCATGAAAATCTCCTTCAGTTGGATCCTGAGTCTTGTGGGTGCAACCCCAACTTATCTTTACAGCTTCCCTTATAAAGGAAACTGGACCCTGCCTTGATCCCAAAGTTCTTTCTTGTATCTCAGGCATTCGGCACAAAGGTGTGAAGGCTACTTTCATGGAACATGAGAGCCCAAGGCAGCCAAGACCTGAGTGGGTCACAAGGATACGTACCCTTCATTCTCTACCAGTCCTCTGCAGTCTACCACAGAGCCTCCAGTGCCTATCCTGTCTCGTGTCTGTAAACTGACTAAAACAGAAAAGAACATCTTGCATTAAAATCCAGTGGCATTTCATACAGTTGTAATACAATGAGCCATTCCAAATGTGTAACTTACATACATTATTAGACAAAGCGAGGCACATGTATATACAGAAACACATCTATTCCTAAGGCTCCCAAGTATGAAGCATTTACTCCAATAGCTGCATGCCACTGCATACGGCTTGGAACATTCCTGGTAAATGTGGAGAAGGAGGTGCTGTGTTTTCACATTCCCCACAAAGATAACAGATTCACAAAAGTCACTTCCTCTGAGTGACCTCATTTGTAAAGAAGATCTTGACTTACGCTTAACAAGGACACAGCACTTTCAGTATCTGCGAAGGTCTAGATGAATTTAAATATTTATTCTCTATCCCTACTACGAACAACAGAGACATTTATAGAGTTGCTTCTACTTATTCATTTTTCCCCTGGCACATCACTCCATAGAGAAAAAGAAATCACAAACAAAAAAGTATTAAGTGAGAACTTTCTCATTACGACAATTTTCAGGATGCATACCCACTGTTAATTTATTTGGAGTCAAGTCTCTTCAAGACAATACCTGAAAGTTCTGGTGTCCTAACTCACTCTGGTATGCTGCTGAAACTAGGTTTTCTCCGACTCCTTGCAATGCACACAGTCAACATTTGAATTACCCTAAAATGCTAGTAAGATGGGGTGGATAATAGAACAGGCCACTTGACAGATAAATCGCTTCCAATGGGATAACTCCAGTCAACACTTGGAACTTTAGCACATTGGATTTTCCTCTTCCTACATATTTCAATCCTGACTCTATAAAATCCTATTACATTGAAGTCTTCCGAAGTCATCCTTGCTTTGTACATACACGACAGGGCTTCCTGAAGAAACTATTTCTCAGCTCTTGCATGTGTGGCCACCATTCTTATGTACACTTGGAGGAGACAATGACAAATTAATTATCCATGAATACGGTGTCTACAATTATATTTAAAATTATAACCCAAAATTCTTTTGAAGCCTGGTCATTTTAACTCAACTTGGAATGACGGGATGAAGGGAATTAGATAAAATAATAAAACCACACAAGATGAACGTTTTTAGTGTCGAAAAGATGGCCCCGGATGTGGCTTGTCCTCTGAAATATGTCACCACTGTCAGTGCCTGTGTGTGCTTTCTTGGTGATGAAGCGTTGAATGTTAAAGTCTGTAAAAGCATCTCTTTATACAGATGAGAAAGTTCTTACCCACTATTTGGCCACGAACTGCATCAGTATCTGAGGGATTTAGTTTGCATAGATCCAAACGCTGGTCTGCAAACAAACAATTCAAAACTTAACCCAGGGAAATGTTAACTAGGGAGGAAGGCAGGAATTTGTGTATTCAGTATTCAAAAGAAAAAAAAAAAGATGCCTCATAAGCCTTCTTCAGTTGTATTGAGAGGCAGAAAAGCATTTGGTTCTTACATCCAGTATCTTTTAATCTGCTGATGGCATTGGAGAGTAGGCGCACACAGCCCAGAAAGCCAGCTCCCTGCTTCTTGTGGATCTTCTTGTGGTTCCACACGCTGATGGTTATAGAATCAGTTTTCCCAACATACCTGAAAATACGCAAATTCCTTTTTAATTGTCTTTCTGCATTATGATAGCTCACTGAGATTTACTCTGATTGACTTGTTAGTACAAAGGAGTCCTTTTAAAATGGTGGTGGCTCTCTATTCCACATCTAACAGGCACTCAATAAATATACATCTCCTTACTTCAATGGTTAAGGAAAAGGACAACGGCCAGTTATATAAGAAGCAAATATACATAAACTAGATTTATGTATTATAAATACATAAATCTAGATATATTATTTATTATTTATTATTATTATTATCATAAAATGATGATAATCTTAACAGAGATTCACCCTATTTTCATAGTTCCAAAGGACAATGACATTATTCATAAATTCCCAACAACTAGGCTTAATGTAGAATACCAGTTTGCAACAAGGGCCTACTTATAAACCCACGGATCCACCCAAAGCTCACTGAAGAGTACTAAGTCAGACTTTATACCCCTCCTATTCGCCATGCAAATCAACCACAGAAGGCAGCTTTCAAGACAAGGGATGACAACCACTTTCCAAGCCACTTAGGATTCTTGAGTGTAACTGAAATGGGTCTTGGAATCCAGTTACGAAAAATCCCACCGAAAACTCAGTGCAATCTGTATCCTACAAAACCAAGAATCACTCCACGTTCCTTCAATCAAAGTTTCTTACCAGGGACATGAAAACGAAGGTGTGTATAAAACAGTGGCTTTCAAAGTACAATCCATCTTATGAATGAATGTAAGAAATTATCTGATGGTTGCATAGGCTTACACACATTCAACCACCCCAAACTATATTTTCTCTTGTAGAAATATATTTGTACTAAAAAGTGGGATTTAAAAAAATAGAGATACATATAATACATATTTGCATAATAAATATGCATGATAATGCATTTTTTATTTTTATTATTTTTTAATAATGTATTTTTCAAAAGATTTTATTTGTAAGTAATCTCTATGATCAAAATAGGGCTTGAACTTACAACCCCAAGGTCAAGAGTCCCATGCTTCTACCAACTGAGCCACAATATGCATTTTTAAAATAAAATTCTAGGGGTGCCTGGTTGGCTCAGTTGGTTAAGCATCTGCCTTTGGCTCAGGTCATCATCCTAGGACCCTGGGATCAAGCCCCAAGTCAGTCTCCACACTCAGCATGGAGTCTGCCTCTTCCTCTCCCTCTGGCCCTCCTCCTCTGCTCCTGCTCTCCCTCACTTTCTCTCAAATAAATAAATAAAATATTAAAAAAAACTAAAAGTACAGTAAAAACTCTACAACCAGGTTTGGAGTCTCACTGGAAAAGATAAAAAACAAAAAAGAGTAGCATATAGAAGACCTGAACTATGGCCCTTTTTTCCTGTTAGGATGGCCAGGAGATTGAAAAGTCTGAACACCACAGTTATGGAAGCAAACCATAAAAATCCACGAAAATGTCAAATGTAAGAACTTCCAAGTACACAGATTCTAAAATAAGGCAGTATGTATTCATTTGGCTGTCCACTTTTGTTATCAGTAAGAAATCAGTAAATCATTTTTATCTTTATTATTAAACATTTATCTTAAAAGCTAGATACCTACTTTCCTGGGGTTCCCCAAAAGGCTTATAGAATATTCAACTCACAGATCGTAGTGCTGGTTCCATTTTGGGTCCAACGTGTTTTTCACAGTGTCCGTTGAGTGGCACTGCCCAGATCCATCCACCACAATCTTTGCAAAGGGGTCAGGGAGTCCTACAGGAGAAGGAACAGCCACATCTGGATGAGACTACAGATCCCTCCATGTGACACAGAACACAATCTTCCAGGCTACAGAGAGCTTCCCAAACATCTAATTTGGTGAAGATCATCCTGGTGCATTTTATTCTCTAATTTAGGGTTAGTCTGATCAGAAAAATAAGTTATTGTTAGTTAGCTTTCTAAGCAACCAAGTATGACAGGACTCTCAGATTTTGAGAGGCTAGAAAAAGATAAAATACACTTAAATTCAAAATTTCATTTCTGATCACTGAGTGAGCTAATTAAATGGAAGAAAAGGGATCTATAATTAATTGTCTTTAACCCTTCTAAAAAAGAATACCTAGAAATCTTTACTGATATTTTGTCTATTTTATCTATGGACACAAGTATTCACCAAGTCTTAATCAGGTAGGTTCCTAAATGGTGGCATCTGAATCACACACATCTATTCGATCAGAGAGGTGACAAGACAGGGGCCTTTGGAGACACACCAGTTGGGAGTCACTACTCAGGAGCTTCCTAACTTCTTGAACAGAGCCTGTGAGCCTAAGTTGAAAGTGTAAAAAATGTCACTTAAGAACTGAGCAGCATTCTTGCAAGGAGGAAGAGTGGAGAACGTCATGCTGCCAGCACCCACCTTATAGTAGGTTAATTTCTTAAGGGGTGATTTCTTCCTTCAGAAAAAGATCCTCTATGTTTTTTACACTTCCTGTCATTATGAGGCTTTCAAAATGTGCTTTAATTTCTAAAATTCAACTTAACAATTTGACTCAAACCCAGCTATTCTATAGAAAAATGTCTCTTGTGAATTTGAGCTGAGAACACTTCATCCAACCCAAAGCAATGTATTAGTGGGCGGAAAGACAGAAAACAGGGTGTGGCCGGAACAGGGAGCAAGAGAGATCATTTTTCTTGTAGGAGTTATAAACTCCATGCCTGGCAGCTAAGGAGTCTTGCATTGTAGTCAACTTGGAAATGAAGTGTGTCAAACCACGGAGCTATGTGCAAAAGGATCGGACTCTTAGGGGAACATTCTCGGGGGTTTTTAAAAAGTTTATTGCAAGAACATGTGAAGAGTATTAAAATTATAAAGGAGCAAAAGCAGGTGGGTACTTACTGAAGAAGTCTTTCTTTGCAAGGTTCTTGGCACATAATACTGAAAACAAACAGAAATCTAGGGTTAGCATTTAGGGAGAAGATGTTCCCAACTAGTTGCTAGGGAGTGCCTTGTGTTGCCCGCCCCAACCGGCCCCCAATTAATGTGTCAAAGCCCTAACCCCAATGTGATGGCGTCTAGAGGTGGGATCTTTGGGGGTGCTCAGGTTTCAATGAGGCCATCAGGGTTGGGCCCTCTATCGGGATTAGTGGCCTTATAAGAAGAGACCCCAGAGCTTGTTCTCACTCTGCTCTCCTTGAGAGGACACAGCAAGAAGGCAGTCATCCCTATGCCAGAAAGAGGGCCCTCACCAAGACCCGAAATTGCCAGCGCCTTGATCTTAGGCTTTTCCAGCCTCTAAAACTGTGAGAAATGGATGTTATTTAAGCCAGGTAGTCTATGGCATTGTTTTATAGCAGCACAGACAACTGAGATATGAGTCTATATTTGCAATAGAAAAAAATATTCTAGAAATTATCTTTGCCAATGATCGGCTTTCAAGTTTAGTGCTACATTAAACTAAAAAACCTGACACGTAACTAGAAAGTATTTTCTCCTCCAATTGGGAATCAACTATAACAAGTTAAAGATTTAATTTAAGTTTTAATTTAAACTTTAAACCTTAAACACATATAGATTTATCAATATGCTCTTATAACTGCATAGGATCACATGAATGCCATTTTGGTTGTTGTTTTTTTTTTAAAGATTTTATTATTCATGAGAGACAGAAAGAGAGCGAGAAAGAGAGAGGCACAGGCACAGACAGAGGGAGAAGCAGACTCCATGCAGGGAGCCCGATGTGGGACTTGATCCTGGGACTCAGGATCACGTGCTGAGCCGAAGGCAGATGCTCAACAGCTGAACCACTCAGGCGTCCCGAATACCATTTCAAATTAAGACCTACAATATTTACTTTATGGCTACTGCTAATAGAAACAAAAGGAACTGTGTATTTTGCACATTCAGATAAATAATAATTTTGCAAATGCTAGAGAATGGAAAGCAAGCGGAGATTGATAGAAAATATGGGGCCACCATCAAGTATTGTGAAAAACAAATGAGAAAGTGCGTATTAAGAATTTAGCACAGGGGTGCCTGGGTGGCACAGTCAGTTAAGCATCTGACTCTTGGTTTCAGCTCAGGCTGTGATAGGTGGTGAGATCAAGCCCCGAGTTGGGCTCTGCAACTAGCGGAGATGTACTCTCCCCCCTACCCGCTGCCTTTGCCCCTCCTGCTCATGCTCCCTTTCTCTCTAAAATAAATAAATAAATCTTAAAAAAAAAAAAAAGAATTTTGCACAATGCTGGCATATAGAGAGAATACAATAAATGCTATTGTTATTTTAATAATGAGATGGCATCCAGCTACTGTGAAGAAATTTTGTCACCAGTTCTGTTACATGATGAAAGCTACTGTAACAAGGGAAAATTACACCAATGTCACTTTTATAGCGCTTCACAAATTTTGCCAGTTTTTAAGAATATAACCTTTTATTTTTAAATATATTTTATGAAGATATATTCATATATATTGTTCTGCAAATTTTCATTTGGTATATTTTTATGTAACAGCATTATCAGATACAATTCATACACTACATAATTCATCTATATAATGCATATAATTCAATGGTTTTTAGTATATTTGCAGGGTCATACAACCACCACAATCAATTTTAGAACATTTTCCTCAACCCCCAGAAGAGATTCCACACCCATTAGCAGTTATTCCTCAACTACCCCCACCCCACTCCTAGGCAACCACTCATCTACTCTAGGTCTCTGTGGATTTGCCTTTTGAACAGTTCATAAAAACAGAATCCTACCATACATGGCGTTTTGTGACTGGCTTCTTCCACCATACATGTTTTTAAAGTTCACCCATGTAGCAGCATGAATCAGGACTTCATTCCTTTTCATAACTGAGCGATACCCCTTTGTACGGATAGACCGCATTTTCTTTATCCATTTGTCAGTTGAGAGACATTTGGGTTGTTTCCAATTTTTGGCTATTGTGAATAAACTATGGTATAGACCTAAATTTTATTTCTCCTGTTGGGAACCTATAAGCCGTCATGTCTAACATTTTAAGGAAGTGCCAGACTATTTTCCACAGCATCTGTACTATTTCATCGTCCCACCAGCAGCTCTGAGGGCTCCGATTCTCCACACCCTAATACTTGTTATTATCTGTCTCTATGGTTTTTCATCTCTGTGGTTTTAATTTGCATTGCTCTGATGACTAATGACTTTGAGCATCTTTTCATGTGCTTATTAGCTATTGGCAAATCTTCTTTGGAGAAATTTCTATTTAAATTGTTTTGCCTATTTTTTAATTGGCTGATTTGCCCTTTTCTGTGAGAATTATTCTAAATATATAGATATCTATAGATAAGATATCCTTATCAGATATAGGATTTACAAATATTCTATTCTGTGGGTTTTTGCTTTCTTGATGATGTTCTTGAAGCAACAAAGTTTTTAATTTTGAGGAAATCCAATGCATCTATTTTCTTTGGTTGCTTGTGCCTTTGGTGTCATGTTTAGGAAGGCTTTGCCTAACCAATGGTGTTAGAGATTTACTCCTATATTTCTTTCTAAGAGTTTTAGTACTTTTAGCTTCTTTACGCTTTTAACTTATTTATTTTTTTTAGAGATTTTATTTATTTATTCATGAGAGACAAAGAGAGAGGCAGAGACATAGGCAGAAGAAGTAGGCTCCCTATGGGAAGCCTGATGCAGAACTCAATCCCAGGACCCCACGATCACAACCTGAGCCAAAGGCAGAGACACTCAACCACTGAGCCACCCAGACGTCCCTACACTTTTAACTCTTAACTAGACAATTTAGGCTATGATCTATTTTGAGTTCATTTTGTGTGTAATGTAAAGAAGGGATCCAACTTCATTCCTTGGCAGGTGGATATCCAGTTTTACCAGCACAATTTGTTGAGAAGATTATTCCTTCCCCATTGACTTGTCTGGACCCTTGCTGAAAATTAATTCCCTATAAATGTGAGAGCTTATTTGTGATCTTTCAAATCTAGTGCATTGATCTACATGTCTCTCTTCATGCCATTACCACACCATTTTGATTACTGTCTTAGTCTGTTCAGGCTACTATAACAAAATACTATAGATTAGGTAGCTTATAAACAATAAACATTTACTTCTCACAGCTCTGAAAGTCTGAGATCAGGATGCCAGCATGATTTGGTGAGGGTGCTCTTCCAGGATGCAGACTTCTTGTAAATCCTCAGCAGAAGGGGCTAGGGATCTCTCTGGAATCTATTATAAGGCACTAATCCCATTCATTAAGGTTCCACTCTCATGACTTAAGTACTTCCAAAGGCCTCACCTACTAATACCATCACCTTTGGGAGGGGTGGGGGTGGGGTGGGGGGGGACCAAACAAACATTCAGACCATAGTAATTACCATAGCTTCATAGTAAATTTTGAAATTAGGAAGCATGAGTCCTCTAACATTGTTCTGTTTCAAGATTGTTTTAGCTATTCTGGATCTGTCAAATTGTCATGAATTTTACGATCAGCTTGTTAAACTGGCGGGGGGTGGGGGGGACCCAACAACCTGAAATTTGATAAGGACTTCACTGGGTCTGCAGGGAATGTGGGAGTGTTCTTAGTGTCAGCTAAGAATCTTAAAACTTCTACTCCATTAACATGGGATGCCACCCGCCTTACCAGTTCATTTAAGTCTTCTTTAATGTTTTGTAATTTTCAGAATATAAGTTTTGTATTTATTTTATTAAACATATTCCTATTTTAATGATTTAAAAATATTTTTATTTAATTGAGAGCAAGAGAGAAAGAGTGAACGAGGGGAGAGGGAGAGGCAGAGAGAAAGGGAGAAATAGACTCCCTGCTGAGCAGAGAGCCTAACTTGGGGCTGGATCCCAGGACCCTGAGATCATGACCTGAGCCAAAGATCGATGTTTAACCAACTAAGGCACCCAGACGCACTCCCACACACACCAAGTAATTTAATATTTTGGGTGCTGTTGCAAATGGAATTGTTTCCTTAATTACATTTTAAGATTGTTCATTTCTAGTGTGCAGAAATATAACTGATTTTGTATATGCAGTTTGTGTTTTACAACTTTGTTGAATTCATTTATTAGCTCTATTACTTTTATTATTTTGAATTTTCTGTATAAAAATCATACCATCTGCAGATATAGTTTTACTTCTTCCTTTCCAATCTGGATGCCTTTTATTTCTCGTGCCTAACTGCCCATTACCTTCAATACAATACTAAATAGCAGAGGTGGGCATTTATCTTGGTCCTGATCTTAAAGGGAAAGCATTTAGACTTCTGACCACTGAGTATGATGTTAGCTGTGGGGGTTTTTGTAGATGTCCTGTATTTGGCTTGGGAAGTTCCCTTCTATTTCTTGTTTATTGTTTTTATCATGAAGCACTGTTAGCTTTCATCAAATACTTTTGCTGTGTCTACTAGGATGATCATTTAGTGTTTGTCCCATATTTATTGGTATAATATAGTACATTAATTGATTTTCAGATGGTAAACCAACCTTGAATTCTGAGATAAATTCCACTTGTATGGTGCATAAATCCTTTATGTGCTGCTGTATTTGGTTCACTAGTAAGTTGTCAAAATTTTTTGGTCTATGTTTATAATGGATATTGGTCTATAGATTTTTTATTTGTATCAGGATGATGATATTGACTTCATAAAATGGGTTGAAAGGTGTTCGTGTTTTTCTTTTTTTAAGATTTTATTTATTCATGAGACAGAGAGAGAGAGAGAGAGGCAGAGACACAGGCAGAGGGGGAAGCAGGCTCCATGCAGGGAGCCCAACGTGGGACTCGATCCTGGATCTCCAGGATCAGGCCCTGGGCTGAAGGCGGCGCTAAACTGCTGAGCCACCCAGGCTGCCCTTGTTCTTTTTTTTTTTTTTAAGTGAAGAAATGATATTCATTATTCTTTAACATTTAGTAAAATTTGCCAATAAGCCATCTAGGCCTGAATTTTTCCTTTGTGGAAAGTGTTTTCAATTACGTATTCAGATTTGTCTTTTCTTCTTGAATCAGCTTTGGTAGCTTGTGTCTTTCTAGAAATTTGTCAGTTTCACCTAGGTTATCAGTTTCTTGGCATACAGATGTTTACAGTATCCCCGATAATCCGTTTTATTTCTATATAGTCAATTGTAGTATTTTCTCTTCAGCAAAATCTTTATCCCCTTCTTTCCCAATGGACAGGGACATGGACATACACATTACAAACACACACACATACTCTCTCTCTTTCTCTTTAGTCTTTTTTGTGGATAAATCATAATTTATTACAGCTCCTGCTGCTGTTTTGTTTCTGTAATTACAAAAGTAATACTTACCAAAAAATGAAAACTTGGAAATGCATAAGTAGAAAATGCATGACCCTGATATCTCATTAACTCTTTGCTCAGGATTCTCCTGGCTACTTTCACATGCTTATTATTCCCACTGAACTTTAGAATCATCTTGAGCAAGTTAAAAAAAAATTACTTCATAAATAAATTTGAGGGAATTTATCTCTTTACAGTACTGAGCATTCACATTCTTGAACATAGTATATTGATTCATTTACTAAATTATTCTTTCATGCTCTTAAGTGAAGTGTTATAGTATGTGTGTGTGTGTGTGTGTGTGTGTGTTATAGTATTTCAAAGTTTTCCACATTTCTAATTGGGTTTATGCTTAAGCGATTTTTGGTAGTGCCTTGAGTGGGAGTGTTCCTTTCACTGTATTTTCTGTTATTTGGATATAAGAAAGCTATTAATTTTCTTATGTTAATTTAAAATCACCCATCTTTTGCAACTCCTCAATGGATCTGTGATGTTCTTTCCTTCCACTTCTCTTTTCTTTCCCAAATGTGAATGTCTCAAAGGCTCTCACATCAAACTCAAATGTCCAAAACTGAAGTCAAAATCTTCCCACTGCCTAAAAACCTGGTCCTCTCCCAGGATCCATTACTCCAGATATCATCAGCTAAACCCGTCAGTTGCTTAAGTCAGAAATCTATGTGTCATGCTTTTACTTATTGAGCTCTTTCAAATGTCTTGACTCTTCACCATCTCCACCCTTGTTCAAATCCCCATCAGCCATCACCTGGTAACCTTTCCAAAATTTAAATCTCCCGTATCTTTCCACACTGGGTTCTCATTGCAAAACTCCAGCCCTGTCATACTCTGACCGCAACCTACTACTTCACCTCTTCAGCCTCAAACATTATCCACCAGCTCCAGCCCTTAGTTTTTCTCAGGTGCTGGTGGTTGGGCTGCTTTCAACTGGAAGAATTCTGCTCGCATCTCAAAAAGATGAATCTTTGTTCATATTTACAAGACTAGTAATGTTTTGATTTAAAGCTCATTCCAGTGGAATTTGATTACATCATAAAGTGGAGAAGGTCTCGATAGTGTCAGCAAAGATAATCTTGCCTCCATTTTGTGATCATTTAGGGCCATACTGAATCTAGTCTGGTTAATGGAATTATGATTCCTCCTACTAGAATAATTTTGTTATCTTGTCCACTCTAGGGGATAAAATGATAAAATGTAATTTACTACAGTGTAACATCCCACTTTATTTAGAGCTACCACTCATTTTTAGACACCAGTTCTGAGTGAGCTTTGGAGGACACCACAATGAACAGAAAATGAGCTTCTTTCCCTCGGCATAGAGACCACCACCTGGTTGCTTTGACTCCAACTCTCACGTGCCCCTCTGCTTTGGACACAGCATGTGTCTTACCATCCCAGAATTTCCTAATCATATCCCAGAATATCCTTATGTTGGGAATAAGTAAAGAGTAAATTACATAATATTCGCTTTGCATCTAAAAATACATGGAAAGGAAGTGCTAACTTGAGGTATGTTCTGTTAGCAGACAACCTCTTTACCAGGTCCTCAACAAAGGCAATTTCCCCAAAACACTACTTGTGGTTTCACCCACCCTCAGGACAAGCTGCAACGGCACAAATTTAGTACTTTATTATAATAACCAACTGAAGGAAAGCTCTAATTTGTGTCATTATGTCCACTATTTTTCTCTTCTCCAAGGCTAGAGCCTCTAGCTATCATTTTGATTCCTCCCTCCTCCTATATTTACATGTGTCACCGGGTCCTAGCTTTTCCTTCTTCTGAGTATCTCTTGAATTTGCCCTTTCCCCTAATTTTGTACCCAGTCTCTCACTGGTGGCTTCACTGGCTCACAGTTTAATGGAAGAGGAATGGCACCCTCCCTCCTCCAGCTTCTCCAGGCCACATGATGTTCGGCCACCAGATCCATCTTCTGAGATCAGACAAGATCGGGCACGTTCAGGGTGGTGTGACCGTAGATCAGAGCCATCTTTTGAAACGCTGTTTTCATGTTCTGAGGCCCCCAAAAAAGCTCCAATGGGTCTGTATTGTATCTTCCTGCCAATCTAAACAACTTCCTGGGTTCTAAAGTGTCCCATTCGCTGGTATTCCTTGCATTTCTCACCATTCTTCAGAGCACAGCTTGGTTCATCATGCCCTCCTCCCACCCTAGCCAGTACCACCTGGAAGCAACCATTCTTGCTTCTCAACCAACCCAACAATCCTCTCCTTTTGCTCTGTTTCATCTTCACTGTTCAGGCTGAGGCTCCTTTCTCAGCGAAGCCTCATTCAGGCCAGTGTTTCTGGAATGTCACTCTGTGGTAATGTTTCTACCAGTGCCACAGTGAAGCCAGTGAGGCCAATATGGTGAGAAGTTTGTAAAAACGGAACAAAATCATTTTAAGTGCCTGTCCTTTGTTCTGGTGTTATGTCTTCTCTGTATTTTTTCAGGTTACAATATCCTCTCGTCTTTAACGAAGTGAGGTAAAACAGGGATAATCTCACCAATGACTAGGTAAAATAAAAAGCTGGCAATTTGCTGTTGAAAACTACATTTACTGCTCCAACCACCGGCCACCCATTCCCTCTTGCTGTTCCTATTTACGCTAAGAACCAAATGGCTGAGCAGTCCATTACTTTTCACACAGGTAGGCTTTTGTCCACCCAGGTAAATGATGTTCTCCTCAGACAGGGTTTCGTGTGGAACAGGCCCCTCAACAGCCACGTAACACAGACCGTGATGAGTAAGAAAGAAAGACCCGACAGAGTAATAGGCTACAAACACAGAAGGTATTTGAATTACATATAACATCTAAGTAAAATGCTCATCTATTAGAACATATAATTTGCCACACAGGAGAGCTGCCCACAACATGCACTAAAGTATATGGTTAGCTGTCTACCTCACCGAGCTCTTCACTCTGAAACACGCGTTTTTTTAAATCAACTTAGGGGAAAATCCTTCAAGCTACAAAAAAAAAAAAAAGGGAGAAAAACGGAATCCCTGCTAAAGGCAAAGCAGAAGGTTTCCTAGTCAATGTGTCACCAGCATGTCACTTTGCAGGCCCTGAACCAGAGTCACTCACCTGTCAACTCTCATACAAGCTTAAGAAATCCTCAAATTTGCATTAAGAGGGGGGGAAAAAATCACATTTCAGTTACATCAACAGACAGACTCAAAATGCCCAAACCTTTAAATCCATATAGAACTGAACTCTGTGCCACTGTTTGCTTCATGGAATAAACAACTTTTTCCAATCCTTCTCCATAAGCTTACACACACACACACACACACACGTTTCCACTATTCACACACCATCAGGTGATATAATGATTTCTTCTTTGCAGGGAAAATTGTCCAAGTGACTCAAATACATTTTAGCAGCCACCAACCATCCCAACCGGCTTAGGAGCCGGGGGGACTCTCGTAAAGTACAATCCTTAGACGGATTTCTAAGCATCTCCTTGCTTAAAATACGAGTGTTGCAGCTTCATCTTCTATAAATGTATTAAATTAAGAGATAAACGACAAAATTGTGTGAATTATTTGAACTTTAAGTGTAGCAGAGCTCGCTCATACCCCCAAACCCTGCAGGGTAAGGTGGGGCTGCCGCGACAGAAATTGTGCCCTCCTCCCCACCTCACCCCCCCACCCCACCCCAACCTGCCAAATACACACACACACACACACACACACACACACACACACACACACACACACCAGCCGCAGCAGAGCTTGGCTCCAGGGACTAGAGGATCTGCCTTCTCCTCTGTCTGCCACTATGGGTCCCCACCAGCAGCAATACCAACACCCACTTTATGACTTGAGAGGCTCAGAAGCTCTTTTAAGTATGTTACTCCCTACCTGTTCCTTAGAGGATGAGGCAAGCAGACATACAGGGCAGGTGTCATTTTTTTCCACTTTATTGGCGAAAATGATTAAGATTCAGAAAGATTTAGTAGCCATCCCCACCTTCCATTCCATCCCATATTATGCTATCACAGCAGCATCCCAGCTGTCACCAGTTTTTTTCTTTTCTTTTTTTTTAATTGGAGTTCAATTTGCCAACATATAGCATAACACTCCATGCTCATCCCATCAAGTGCCCCCATCAGTGCCCGTCACCCAGTCACCCCCACCCCCTGCCCACCTCCCTTTCCACCACCCCTTGTTCACTTCCCAGAATTAGGAGTCTCTCATGTTCTGTCTCCCTCTGATATTTCCCACTCATTTTCTCTCCTTTCCCCTTTATTCCCTTTCACCAGTTTAAAATTAAATCTTCTACTTGTATGCTGCTTCCTATCTGTTTCTCCCTTACAGAAATGTACTGGAACAAGGAACTATGTCTTTTATATTCACCCCTGTATCCAGAGCTTGGTATGGTGCCTAGCACATAGAGGTTACCTTTAACATGTTTACTGAATAAATTATTTACTTATTTATTAAATCCATTATTCTTCTTCCTTTTTTTTTTTTTTTTTTGAGAGACAGAGAATGTAAGCAGGGAGGGACAGAGGGAGGGAGAGAGAGAATCTTAAGTGGGTGCCACATGAAGCCCGATGAAAGACTCAATCTCAGGACCCTTAGATCATGACCTGAGGCAAAATCAAGAGTCACACACTTAACCAACTGAGCCACTCAGGTGCTCCTTGTAAAAACCTTTTTTTTTTTTCCTTAACTATTCACTAGAACATAAACACCAAGAAGGCAGAGACTATCCTCCTGAAACATTACATTCCTGCCACAGAGCACAGGGCCTAGCATAAGTTAAATGCTCAGTAAATGTTTGTTGAAATAAATGAGTAGGTGCTTGAATGGAAAGGATGAATGAAGGAGATAATTTCGCCAGAGCCTCTGCTGTGGTGTGCCTGCCTGCCACCCTCACACTCATCTGGGAGCCCCGGGCCTGGTGGCTTTATGTACACAATTGCCACCCAACAGATCCTGTTCTTTGGAACAAATTTATGCTATTTCTTAAGCATAAGAGCATAAGGGCCATCGGATTGACATGCTATTTCTTAAGCATAAGAGCATAAGGGGCCATCGGATTGACCCCTGTAGTTTCAAGCCAGAGGTAATATTCCAATGAGGGAAAAATAAAGTAGATGTCAAAACACCAGTGATAGAAGTCCAAGGGGCATTTGGAACTTTTCATTTGAACAAAGCCCTCATTAACAAACAAAGTCATTTTTACATCTTAAGGGGTAGTTTTCAGAGATTGATTAGGCCACTGCATTCCAAGATCTATATAACATATTTAATTTTTAAATTTTGATCTTAAAGTGTTGTTTTTCTTAACACCCTAGATTTGCCCCTACAGAATAGACAGGAGGAAGACTCCTTCCTGCGGGAAAAATGGACAAAGCCAGCCTGACGGGAAGCAATTTCCAAAGCTACTGTTGGCTTCTGTTTGAGTTCTTCCCAAGCATCACAGGCTAGACACTGCATCTCATTTAAAGCCTCTTTCACTTCCAAATCATGTATTTGTCTTAAATCAACCAAATGGAATGTTTTTAAACCATGAGAGTGGACCAGAAGCATCAAGGATCAGGGTGACTTTACACGTGGAAGCATATATCCTTGCCTTAGAACACAGGAAAATCCAGGTTGTTATTAGAGAAAGTTTTATCTAAATATTTAAGGTTATATTCCACAAGTAATCAGTTCCTAGATCAGGTAATTACCAGTGTTGTCTCTCTAAACATGTTTGTTTTTCCTTTCAAATGTCCTCATTCAAATGTCATACACAATGACACTTCTTCAAGTGACACTAACTTCAACACTTGAGCCCCCAGAGTGTGGTATCTCAGATCCTGAAACGCACATGGTGATTTGGCAACCAGGAGCTAAGGGAGCATTTTGCAACGTGAGCTTCCAAAACCATTCTGGCAAGCAGACTACCTCCCAGGCAACCATCTGGCCAAACACCTCCAGTGAAACCTATCCATGGAATCTAAGGGGAGTCTGGAAGATTTGGAAACTTTGTCATTGCTTTGTGAAACTTCATTTATTTTTTTTTTTTTTTAAGATTTTATTTATTTACTCATGAGAGACACAGAGAGGCAGAGACAGCCAGAGGGAGAAGCAGGCTCCCTGAAGGGAGTCCGATGCGGGACTTGATCTCAAACCCAGGACCGTAGGATCACAACCAGAGGCAAAGGCAGATGCTTAACCACTGAGCCACCCAGGTGCCCTGCTCTGTGAAACTTTAAAAATACAACCTAAGTAAGTGCCTTTAGTGTAAAGACAGCAGCTAAAATTTATTGAATACTGACCAGGTAAGTATATTAAGTCTCTGACACACATGATTGCATTTATTCAACACCACAATTCCATGAGGTAGTTACTGTCATTATATTCATTTTCCTGATGAGAAAACGAAGGCTTTCAAAGATCACATAACTTGACTGCCACCTCCCCAAGGCAGGCTCTGAGCAGTGAATCCATTTATTCACTTAACAAATGTTTGGTGATCACACACGACAGGTGGAGCTAACCCTGTTCTACCTTTGAAGATTCCACGAAGCACAAAAAAACTCTGGTGCTTGCCCTCAGGTTACTTTCTCAGGGTTTGACCTTTAAGAAAAGTAAATTAACTTTTTTAATTTTTTGTAACAATTGCTTAAGACCAACTTCTCCAGCATGGACTATCTTCCTAAGGTTATATAATATAAAATAAAACTCGACGTTGTCAGGAAGGAAATGGATTTTAACCCCAAAAGGCCTGTCATTAAGTAAATTATATTTGATCGTCATCCTAGAAGGAAAGAAAAAAAACTCTATTAACAGGAGATGATCCAAGGTTAATAGGGAAGAGAACCCAAATATCCAAACATCCTCACCTACTTGACTCCTTAAAAAAAATCCCTTAATACAAAATGAAGCTGTGTTCTTCTGATGAAGCCATTGTAAAGGTGATAACCACTGAGAGTGAAGGAAATTGAAGGATTTAGGGAGAAGAAAGGCAGAAATAAGCAAATTAGTCTACAACCTGATCATCAGACCAGACATAAAACAAACAGGTAAGGGGGAAAAAGTAATAATTAACAAATAATAGCAGGAGAAAGTTCTCTGAGCATTTCCTCTCCTTCAGTTACTAAGCTGACAAATGAGACTTTATTAATTTGCTGCATTGAAAGGTTAACAGAAAACTTTAGAGTGAGAACAAAGTTTAACAAGGTAACACATTACAAATATCTCCATGCATGGTTATGAAAAACCCATAATCTTCTAGAACAAAGTCCCTTATAATTTCTTCCTGATTTATCATTTTATAGCACCAAGTTCAATAGCACTGAAGTATTTAAAGGTATTATTTTCTATGATTTTATCATAAAATCTGTTATAATTACTTAGCTAATCATTACTTGGATCATGGGATAAGTCAAGGCAAAATCATTACACTCAATTTAGTCAAGAAAAATAAAAGCTCAGGAGATTGAGCAACTTGCTCAAAGTGACCCAGCAAAAGTTAGTGATGGACACAAGAGCTTGAGCCAACTATGAATTAAAACCACAGAATTCACTCAATTAAGCTCCTTCATTAAGACCACTGAATGGTAAGAAGGAAACCATCCGTTACAACATTAAAATTTTCAATTCAATGTGGCCAACACTAGATTCATAAGATCATTTAAAATAGAAAAAAAAAAAAATCTGGGGCACTTGGTGGCTCAGTTGGTTAAATGTCTGACTCTTGATTTTGGATGCGGTCATGATCTCAGGCTCGTGAAATCGAGCCCTGTGTTGGGTTCCACACTGAGCCTGGAACCTGCTTAAGACTCTCTTTCTCGGGCGGCCCCAGTGGCGCAGCGGTTTAGCGCCACCTGCAGCCCAGGGCGTGATCCTGGAGGCCCTGGATCGAGTCCCGTGTCAGGCTCTCTGCATGGAGCCTGCTTCTCCCTCTACCTGTGTCTCTGCCTCTCTCTTTCTCTCTCTCTCTCTGTGTCTCTATGAATGGATGAATAAAATTTAAAAAAAAAATTCTCTTTCTCCTCTGCCCTTACCCTTAGCCTGCTCTCACTCGCTCCAATAAATAATCAATTAATCAATCAATCATGACCCAGCAATTCCACCTTTAGGTATGTAATCAACAGAAATGCACACATATACATATGTTCACCACATAGAATGGTTATAGCAGCAGTCAGCAATAGCCAAAGGCCAAGAACCAATGATTAGATAGCCATCAACAGTATAACAAAGAAGCTGTAGTATTCATAAAATGAAATATTATACAGCAGTGAGAAACAAATGACAACTATACACAAAATTAGGAAGGAATCTCATAAACATGGTATCGAATGAAAGATACAACATATATTATACAATGCCATTTATACAAAGCACAAAATCAGACAGAACTAGTATACACTGTTGAAGTCAAGTATGATTAACCTTTAGCGGGGACAAGGTTGGGACTAGAAGGGATCCTTGTCTGGAATACAAGGCTCTGTCTCCTGATTTGGGTGCTGATGACAACTGTGTGCTTGGTTTGTGAGAATTCAGTGAGTTATACACTTAAATATTTATAAATCAATCATGAAAATCATCAGAACAGAATAGAAAGTCCACCTATAGACCCATAGGTATAAGATCAAGTTGATCTGCATCAAAGGTGCTGAGATATTCAATGAGGGAGATAAAAGGGATAGTCTTTTCCAGGCTGGAAAAGGGATGTCCAGTTACCCAATTGGAATAAATAGGATATCCTTAGAATAAAAATAAACAACCTTTAACTCTTTCCTCACATCATACACAAAAATGGGCCTGAAATGTTTAAGTCTCTGCTCCATTAGGTACCACTAAGAAATTAAAAAGGCATTTTTCAGGGAAAAATCTTCACAATACATATATCTGATAAATGATTTATATGAAGAATATATAAAGAACTTACAATGCAATAATTGAAAGGAAAAACAGCCCAACTTAAAAACTGGCAAAGAAAAGTGGGATACTTCCTGAAGATATCAGATGGTTGGGAAGCACAACGAAATATGGTAAACAGCACTAATCATCAGTGAAACGCACATGAAAACTACAATAAGGTGTCACTACACAGCCACAAGAATAGCTAAAATTAAAAAGACTGACAATACTACGGTGTTGGGGAGGGTGTAGAAGAATGTAGCTGGTGGAAGTATAAATCAGAACAGCCACATCAGAGAACTGTTTAGTGGACATGTACCCTATGACCTAGCAATTCTACTCCTAGATTCCTGTCCTTATGAAAACATAATAGCCACAAAGATATGTGTGCATGAAAGCTGACAATAGTTTTATTCATAATAGCTAAAAACGACAGCCCAATATGCATCAACAAGTGAATGGACAAAGGGTGGTATACTCATAAAACAGAATGAATTACTGATACAAGCAAAACATGGATAAATCTTAGAAGCATTGAGAAACACTTAAGAGTATATGCTCTATGACTACATATACGTGAAACTTAAGAATAGGCAAAGTTAATCAACATAAAAAGCAAATCACTGGGTGAGTGGGTCCAGGAGCTAGGTAGGCAAACTAGCTGTCTTTTAAAAGGTCATCAGGAACTTTCTGGAATGGTGGAAAGGATATGGATCTTAACTTGCATAGTGGTTATGTGAGTGCTGTGCATTTGTTACAACTCACTTAACTATCCACTTAAAACGAGAGCATTTTATTTTAGGTAATCTATATTTCAATAAAGGCTATTTCAAAGTAAAAAAAAAAGTCATAGTGCTGTATAAGAATTTACAATGATGCGAGAAGATAATCAGTATAATTAACTGAGAATAAGCAGAGCTGCTGGGTGGCTCAGTCGGTGAAGCATCTGCCTCTGGCTCAGGTCATGATCCCAGGGTCCTGGGATGGAGCCCTACAATGGGGTCCTTGCTCAGTGGAGGGCTTCCTTCTCCCTCTCTCTTTGCCACTCCCCTTGCTTGTGCGCGTGCACTCTCTCTCAAATAAATAAATAAAACCTTAAAGAAAATAATAATTGGGGGAAAGTTACATTTCTAATATCATCCATTAAAAGAAAAAAACTGCTCCATGGAGAAATGTATGCTTCTAGGACCGGGACGCATAACATAAAAGGTAAAGTACTTTGTAGTGACAGAGGTAAGAAAATGCTAAAAAAATAAAAATAAAAAATAATTTAAAAAAAGGAAAGTAAAAAAAAAAAATTCCACCACATTTTCACACTTTCAGCTTGACTAAAACGGACATGTTATTAGGTTTCTAGACTGAAAGAGGGAGTACATGCTGCTGTCTGCCCCTTCCTCCAAAAGCAAGAGGAAACCAAAAATAGTTAAGACAGACATACACATAGCTCTGCTCACAAAGTAAAGGAACCTCTAAAAGATGTAGCACAAACAAGAAAAAGAGGGAAACCTTAGGTGAAAACAGATGACACGGTCACAGGCAGGTAACTGTGACTGCAGAAGTGGCACCAATATGGTGGCATCTCGGGTGAGGCCACAGGAGTGGAAGATGAGGTCCCGCGAGCCGCTGCGGTAGGTGTGGCCAGACTTCTCCAGGCTCCTCAGCAGAAGGCACACTGTCCAATGGGAGCCAGCGACCCAGGGCCAGGCTCCGCCCCCAGCTGCAAGAGTGACCACAGAGCATGGCTTTGGGACACAGGATGGTGTGTCAGCAGGATCGGGTGACTCGAGCTCAGAGCTCATTCACTGCAGAGAGTAACAGCCTCTCCTGCAGCACATCGCTCCCTCATCCCTCCATCCCTCTCGCACCTTGACTGAGAAGCTCGAACCCCAGCTACAAAAGCATACAACTGAGAATCACTAAACGTCAGGAAGTCACATCACAAAAGAGAAAATAAACTCAATAAAACTGTTTTCTGCCTAAAACAGAGAACACCACATTCTTTTCAAACACACGTGGAATTTGGAAAAGCAGACTTCGTTCTAAGCTGCAAAGGAAACTTCAACTTCCCAAGTTGATAAACAGTCCACATTCATTCACTAAATGTAATAAAACATCCATACCAAATATAGAGCCTAAACAAATCCGCACATCTGGAAAATTTAAAACCTATTTTTAAATAGCCCTTGTGGTCAAAGTGGAAATGAGAAACTATTTACAATCCAAAGAAGACAAAAAAAAAATACTATATATTAAAATGCACAGGCTTACCTTCATTTGTTAAAAATCCAGAAAGATGGAAAATATATGAACTAAGCTTCCAGCTCAAAAAAGATGAATAATCCAAAGGCAGAGAAAAGAAGGAATAAAGATAACAGCGCACATTAATGAAAAAGAAAGCAGGAACATTGCCCCAAAATCCCAGAAGCCAGTTCTTTTAAATAATTGGGTTTTTTTTTAAATGAACAAATCTTTAAGCTCAAGAAAAAAGAAAGGCAGCAAACGTAACCCACCCAAAGACAAAAGGAGGAGATAAAACCAGAAGAATAAATCTTATGAATCACAACAGTATACCACAGGAGTAACTTTAAACCAATGGCTAAGATGAAAACTTTCCTAGGAACACAGAAATTGCCAAAATTGGGCCCCAAAGTAGTATAACCCTGACCATTAACCATAGTTAGTTGAAATGGTAATTGAAAATCTACCCACCGGGGCACCTGGGTGGCTCAGTAGATGAGAGTCTGCCTTTGACTCAGGTTTTGATTCCAGGATCCAGGGATCAAGTCCCACATCAGGCTCCCTGCAGGGAGCCTGTTTCTCCCTCTGACTAGGTCTCTGCCTCTCTCTCTCTCTCTCTCTCTCTCTCTCTCTGTGTGTCTCTCATGAATAAATGCAAATCTTTAAAAAAAAAATGTACCCACAAAAACAAGGCATCAAGCCCAGGAAGTCTTATGATAGAATTCTATCAAGATTTCAAGGTATGGATAATTCCCACCTTATAATAACAAGAGAAGCCACTCCAAATGAGTTCATGAGCCTGACATCAAAGTCAGAAACAACCAGCAAAGAAAACAACAGACGGCGGTAGACATCCCTAATGCTCCCGGCGTCCAGTCCTACTCTCCCTCATGAGCAACCAAAGGAAGACTAAAACCTCAGCTCCCCCGAGTTGGCTGGGACCATGTGACTGTAGTACATCTGGCAGAGGTGCTGTGTGTCACTTCTGGGCCAAACATCAGAAGAGCTGGTAAGAGATCTCCATGCCTCCGTGAGATGGTGGACCAGCAGAACCCCCATCCGCCTCGATAGCAAAATGACCATGTGGAAAACAGCCCCACTAACACGTACAAAAGTTAAATGAAGGTAACCTAGGGGGCAGGGTGACAGAGGGTGATCCAGGGAGAACACCAAGCTGGGATCTGGTAGATTAGGGTGCCTTCACCCTGACACTTGCGTTCTTCCATAAGAAGGATGTATTTCTTTATAATACTGCTTTTTAAAAATAAATCTCATAGGTCCCAGGAAAAAAAAAGGAGGAAAAGGAAAAGACAACAGACACAGAAAAGGGAAGAAGGAAAATATGAAAGAGGCAAGAAATTCATTTAATAGCTGGAGAATAGGGGCACCTGGTTGAGTGGCTGCCTTCACGTGATCCCGGAGTCCTAGGATCAAGTCCCACATCGGGATCCCCTCAGGCAGCCTGCTTCTCCCTCTGCCTAGGACTCTCTCTCTCTGTGTGTTTCTCATGAATAAATAAAAAAATCTTTTCTAAAATCTGGAGAATAACGTCACAGTCTTTGTAGAATCTTGGGTTGGGAGAACTTTTGAGACTACTCTTTTAACAGAGAGGAGACCATCTAAAACTATTATTGATGCTGTTTTCCCTGTTTATCTTCTTTTTAAACCAGGGGGAAGATAAACATGATAGATTAATTTTCCAAAAAAATTTCCAAGTTTAAGAAAAAAATTAAAAAGCTTCTAGGTTCGATTTTGTAGGAAGCAATGTCCCAGGTGCAGACACGTATAGAGGGGTAGATTTAATAATTATTAACTGTAAAACTAACAACAACAATTTCTGATATTTACTGAGCTTATTCTACGATGGGTGCCAAACACCCATCGTAGCACTTCCAGATTATACTTTACCTAGTGTTCACAGAGATAAGAAAACCACGGTTAGGTGAGATTCAGTTATTTGCCCAAGACCACACAGCCTGTAGGAGGAAAATCTTGAGTCTGTCTGACCCGAAGCCCAGGCTCTACACAGCACCATACTCTGATACAGCGTGTTTGAAAAGCTGTAATTATGGTGACAAATTGACATACAACACAAGGAAGCCAGAATACTCTTGAGAAACCTGTATTTTTAAAAAGGCAAACAAACATGACTTAAAATAAAAAGGGAACTCTTGCTTCTAACTAGAGAATGGGAAAAAAAAACTGCAAAGTAGTGGTATCTCACTGAGTACACATTTTAAAATACACCACTCTGTTTAGAATTCACAAACCATCAAACTCATATTTTTAAAGTGGGAATCCAATTCAATGGGTTTTAGTATGTTCAGTTGTATAATCATGACCATTTGATTTCACAACATTTTAATCACCCCCCCAAAAAAAGCCCTGTACCCATGAACAACCACCCCCATTCCCCTTTTTCACAGTCCCCAGCAACCACTGATCTGCTGTCTCTATGGATTTGCCTATTTTGGACATGTTGTAGAAATGGAATCATACGTATGTGATTTTTTAAAGTAAGCTCCATACCCAAGATGGGGCTTGAACTCACAACCCCAAGATCAAGAGTCACTTGCTCTACCACTGAACCACTGAGGTGCTCATATGTGATGTTTTCTGACTGGTTTCTTTCATTCAACATAATGTTTAACATTTCATTCTGAAATGCTCATTCATGTTGCAGCAAGCATCAGCACTTCACTCCCTTCTGTGGTCAGATAATATTCAGCCATATGGATATACCATCTTCTGCTTATCCAGTCATCAGATAACAAACATTTTAGTTATTATCACATTTCAGGAGTTGTTTGGGCTACCATGAACAATGCTGCTAATGTACATTTGTATAACAAGATCTTATGGAGACCTGTGTTCAATTTTCTTACGTATATACCCAGGGAGAGCACTGCAGAGTCCTCTACAATCAACATTTTGAGGAACTGCCAAATTGCTTTCCAAAGTCGGCCATACAATTTCACGTGGCCACCAGCAGTGCATAAAGTTTCTAATGTCTCCACCTCCTTACCACCTCTTATTCTGTCCCAGCACCACTTGTTGAAAAGACCATTCTTTCGTCCCACCTCATAGTCTTGCTATCACTATCAAGAATCAGTTCACGATGGGACGCCTGGGTGGCTCAGCCGTTGAGCATCTGCCTTCAGCTCAGGGAGTGACTCTGAAGTCCTGGGATCGGGTCCCACATCGGCTTCCTGCATGGAGCCTGCTTCTCCCTCTGCCTCTGTCTCTGCCTTTCTCTGTCTCTCATGAGTAAATAATTAAAATCTTTAAAAGAAAAAGAATCAGTTCACGATAAATGTGCAGATTTCCCAACTCTGGGTCCCATTCCATTGATCTACGTATGCTGTTCTTATCCTGGGTAACAATGGGTCTTGATTACCGTAATTCAATAGTACATACTGAAGTTGGGAAGTATTTCCAACCCTGTTCTAGTTTTTCAAGGCCGTTTTGGTTATTCTGGATCCCTTGCATTTCCATATGAATTCTACAATCAGCTTGTCAAATTCTACAAATAAAGCCTCTTGGGATTTGCAGAGGCGGGTCCTGTTCGGCATCTGTCGAGGAATCTGGGAAGCACTGCCATCTTAAGTCTTCTGGTTTATAAACATAGGACGTCTTTCCATTTATTTAGGTTTCCTTCAGTTCCTTTCAACAATGTCTTGTGGTTTTCAGCCTACAAGTCTTGCACTTCTGTTGTTGAATTTCTTGCTAAATTTTTTATGCTACTTTAAAGGGAATGGTTTTTTTTTTAAGGGAATGGTTTTACATTGCTTTCCTGGTAGATGAGTGGTTGCATAGGAAAGGTGGGGATGACAGCTAAGGGGTAACAGGGTTTCTTTTCGGGGCGATGAGAATGTTCTACAATGGACCACTATGATGGTTGCACAACTCTGTGAATATACTAAAAATCGCTGAACTATATATTTAAATGGGTGGATTTTATAGTATGTGAATTCTATCTCAAAAAAAAAAAAAAAAAGAGAGAGGGATGCCTGGGTGGCTCAGCGGTTAAGTGCATCTTCCTTTGGCTCAGGGCATGATCCTGCATGGAGCCTGCTTCTCCCTCTGCCTATGTCTCTCCCTCTCTCTTTCTGTGTCTCTCATGAATAAATAAATAAAAATCTTTAAAAAAATTTTTTTTTGCTTTAAAAGAGAGAACAAACCCTATCAGGTAGATGAACAAACTCTCAGCATTTTATACTTTTCCATTTATATCAAAAGGAAAGACACTCCACTTCCCTAGGCCAATGTCAAAGACATTGTTAACACACTGGTGGTTCACTTGGAAACATTAACACCTATTAAATTGGTCTCAAACAAAGCTTGGCATGACTGCCATTATACTAAACTAGGGGAAAAGGGAAAGAAAACTTCTGCTGTTTACTTTTCTTAATGTTGATCAGGTACATTTTAGAGTGACAACTAAGTACCCTGCCCATTAAGCAAACCATCTAATGACTGCTGTGATGCTTTCAAAATTGTTGGAATAGCCTCTCAATTGAAATCCCTGCTTCCTTTGTTGATTCGAATCCAATTATTCTTAAGACATTACCAGAAACCTTTCTGATAGTACCTCAAGGGTCTCCACTGCTACAAACTGCTTTCTTTGGAGTTCAAAACACAGAACAGTTTCTCTTGGGGCACCTGGGTGGCTCGGTGGTTGAGTGTCTGCCCGAGGCTCAGGCCGTGGTCCCAGGGTCCTGGGATGGAGTCCCGCATTGGACTCCCCGCAGGGAGCCAGCTTCTCCCTGCCTGTGTCTCTGCCTCTCTCCCTCTCTCTCTGTGTCTCTCATGAATAAATAAAATGTTTACAAACAAAACAAACCAAAACACAGAGTCGTTTCTCTTGATCTACTTTGCCAACTTTCTCACCCAACTGTGGATCATTTAATTGTTTCTAGACAACACAGTAATTTTTTACCTTTGTATCTTTGTTCATGTCACATGCTGTCCTTATGACATCTCACCAATGTTTCTCGTGCCAGAATACGGGCTCAACCATAGTGCGTGCATACAGTTGGCTCTCAATCACTACTTGTTTAAGAACACTACTTCCTATTTTATGCTAGACTCTGTCCCAAGCACTTCACCTGTGCTATCTTCTATAATCCTTCCACAAATCCTGTGAAGAAACGAAGGGTCTGAGGCACTACTTGCCCAAGGCTATGCACACTGAACCGCTGTCCTGATAGAAATTCTATTCATTCTTGGGATACAGATGAAATTCTATCCCTTCCCTGTTAAACCAATGGAGATTTCTCCTTTCTCTGAACTTCTAAAGTACTTCCTGCCTTTGACACAAAAATCTACACTACCTTTAACTGTATTTTAGAAGTAGACTTTATTCTTTAGAGCAGTTTTAAGTTCACAGCAAAATCAAGTGGAAAGTACAGAGAGTTCCCATATCCTCCCTGCCCCCACACAATATACCCCCCCCCCCACTATCAACATCCCCCACCAGAGTGCTGTATTGGTCACCACTAATAAATCTACACTGACACATCACTATCACCCAAAGTCCACATTTACATCAGGGCTCAGTGTTGTACATTCTGTGGGTTTTGACAAGTGGATAATGACATGTATCCACCATTATAGCAGCACACAGAATAGTTCCACTATCTGAAAATTCCTCTGTGTTGCCTATTCATTCCTCCCTCCCTGCTAACTCCTGGCAACCACTGATCTTTTTCCTACAGTTTTGCCTTTTTTAGAATGTCATCTAGTTGGAATCATACTACATACAGGATGTAGCTTTTTCAGATCAACTTTTTTTCATTTAGTAACAGGCATACACGATTCCTCCAGGTCTTTTCGTGATTTGATAGCTCATTTCTTTTTTAGTAGTGAATAATACTGCATTGTCTGGATGTATCAGAGTTGCTTCCAAGTTTTAGCAATTAGAAACAGAGCTGCTATAGACATGTATGCAAGTTTTTGTGTGGACGTAAGTTTTCAGCATCTTTGGTTAAATATCAAGGAGCAGGATAACTGGATCATATGGTAAGAGTGTTTAGTGTTATAAGAAACAATCTTCCAAAGTGGATATGCCATTTTTTTACACTCCCACCAGCAATGAATAAAAGTTCCTATTGCTCTACATCTTTGCCTGCACTTGATGTTATCAGTGTTTTGGATTGTGGCCATTTTAATAGGGGTATAGAGGTATTTCACTCCTGTTTCAGTTTGCATCTCCCTGGTGACATATGGTATGGAGCATCTTTTCTTATGCCTGTTTGTCATCTGTGTATCTTTGGTGAGATGTTTGTTCCAGTCTTTTGCCCATTTTTTAATTGGGTCATTTTCTTATTGTTGATTTTTAAGAATTCTTTGAAAATCTGGGTTAACAGTCTTTTATCAAATACGGCTTCTGAAAATATTTTCTGTCTGTGGCCCCAGCATTTTTTATTTCTCACATTATTCTGTCTTACAAAATTGGGCTTAAATACATTTTCTACTTATTTTTTTTGTAAGGTAATCTCCATGCCCGACATGGGACTTGAACTCACATGCCCAAGATTAAGAGTCACAAGCTCTTCCGACTGAGTCACACAGGCACCCCTGGGCTTAAATATTTCAAAGTTATTCTGAGTAGCCAGATTGCTCCTCACCTTGGGACGTAATGCCACCTAATATTTAAAGTAACTTCAATGAAAATTCTTATCTTCCACATAAAAGACCATGGGTAGCCTTTCTATTTAGTGGCAAGCAAAGTTATGAGGTGGGTGACTTACAGAGCACTGGGAGCTATGCAGGAGAACATAGGTTTGCCTGCTGCTTGCCACCTCCCCGAGTTCCCTCCCATGCCTCTCTAATCCCAATCTAATCCAATACAGTTTACAGCCCAGGTACAAGGCTAGTCCAGATTTTGTCATTTCACAGATTTGTGTCTGCTGTGGCTGATGTAAGTGCCCAGTTCCTAAGAGTGCAACCCATAGCAAACCTAGCCACCATGGGTCCCAATCACGGGCAGTTTGCATGTAGCCTGAATTGGACACCACTGGGGCTCTAAGAGTCTTGAACTCCCACTAAGCTGGTGAAAATTCTATCCACAAATTCTTTGAAGTTACCCTTACTGATGCAAACCAGGGTTATCAGAAGATATAAGGGGTATCACCAAGCCAAACCATAAACACGAGGACACTGGTGGCAAGACATCCCCTGGCTGCAAACACTGTGGTTTTGGAAAGGACCATAACTTTCATGGCACTATCAATAGTTCTCACAGTGTTGCTTGAAAAAGTCCCAATACTCTCAAAATCCACAATCACCACTAATTTAAGCAACCTCTGTAAAATTCAAACCCAATAAACAAGAATTTTTACTTAAAGTTATCTGTAAAAATGGTGGATGTCTGCACCTTATTTCATGAATGTGCTGTCAAACTTATGAAAATTAAAATCTGATAGTGGTGACGAGCTAGTTCAATGAGAAGAGAATAAGAGTCTTTTCAATGAGTAGTTCTGGGACAACTCGATATATGCACATGCAAAAGAACAAAGCTGGACCCCACCTCACATCCTTATCCAAAAATTAGAAGAAACTATAGGCATAAATCTTCATGACCTGGGACTAGACAGCGATTTCTTAGATGTAGGATTAAAAGTATAAAGAGCAAAAGAGAAAAGTATATAAATTGAACTTCATCAAAATTAAAAACTTCTGTTTCAAAAGACTTTATCAAGAAAGTGAAAAGACAAACTACAGAACGGGAGAAGATATTTATAAATCACATATTTGCAAAATCTAGTAAGGCACTTGAATCCAGAATTTATATAGAATTTTATAAACCAACAATAAAAGACAACCCAATTAAGATATGGCCAAATGATCTGAAAGATATTTCTTTAAGGAAGATATACAATTGGCCAAGAAGTCCATAAAAGATGCTCAACATCATTAGCTAGCATCAGGGAGATACAAATAAAAACCATAAGGAGATACCACTTCATACCCACTGGGATGGCTAAAATGAAGAAGGTGGACAAATCCAAGTGTTGACAAGGATGTGGAGAAAACAGAACACTCATGCATTGATGTTGGAAATGTGAAATGGTGGAGTCATTTTGGAAAACAGTTCGGCAGTTCTCAAGATGTTAAGCACACAGTTGCCATATGAACCAGCAACCCACTGCTAACTATATTCAAGAGAATTGAAAACAGAATCTTGTACACAGGGCAGCCTGGGTGGCTCAGCGGTTTAGTGCCACCTTCAGTCCAGGATGTGATCCTGGAGACCGGGGATCAAGTCTCACATCGGGCTCCCTGCATGGAGTCTGCTTCTCCCTCTGCCTGTGTCTCTGCCTCTCTCTCTGTATTTCTCATGAATAAATAAATAAAATCTTTAAAAAAAAAAAAAAGAATCTTGTATACAGATGTTCATAGCAGCACTATTCACAACAGACAAAAAGTAGATACAACCCAAATGCTTATCAGCTGATGAATAGATAAATAAAATGTGGTATGTCCATACAATGGAATATTATTCAGCCATAAAAATTAATGAAATACTGATATATGATATATACTACAGCATGGATGTGCCTTGAACATATTATCCTGAGTGAATGAAGCCAGACACAAAGGACTACATATTGCATGATACCATTTATATGAACTGTCCAGAATAGGCAAGTCTGTTGCTATAAAATGAAATGTTTGTGTCCCCTCAAAATTCATATGTTAAATCCTAATTCCCAATGTGATGGTATTTGGAGGTGGGGCTTTTGGGAGGTGAGTAGGTCATGGGGTAGAGTCCTCCTGAATGGGATTAGTGCTTTATAAAGGGATCCTGGGAGCACCTGGGTGGTTCAGTCAGTTAAGCGGCCAACTCTTGATTTCAGCTCAGATCATGATCTCATGACCTCAGGGTCGTGAGATTGAGCCCTGCATCCAGCTCCCACTCAGCACAGAGTCTGCTTGTCCCTATCCCTCTGTTCCTTCTCCTGCACTCTCTCTCTCTCAAATAAAATCTTTAAAAAACAAAAAAGGAGCCCAGAGAGCTCCTGAAACCCTTTAGCCAAATGAGGACACAGCAAGAAGATCCCATCTATGAACCAGAAGCCATTCTCACCAAGCAATGAGTTGGCCAGCACCTTGATCTTGGCCTTTCCAGCCCTTAAAACTGTGATAAATAAGTGTTTAGTGGCTCCAAGGGCTGAGGGTAAAGTGAATAAGACCTGACTGCCAAAGTATGTGGGGTTTGTTTTGGGGGTGATAAAATATCCTGAAATTAGCTGGTTATGGTGGTACAACTCTGTGAGCACCCTAAAAACACTGGTTGTATACTCTAAAGGATAAAGTTGATGGTAGGATCATAATGTGTCAAAATATAAAATACAATAGTAGTTTTTTTTGTTGTTGTTGTTGTTTTTTTACAATAGTAGTTTGAATACTAAGTGGTACTGGTTTTTTTATATGACAAACCAAACCCTTTGGCCTTAGCTTTTATCTAGTTGGTTGAGTTACAGGCCATTATTTAAGATGTCATGCGTGCTATGTGGAATAATACATGTTACATAAATTCTTTAAACAAGAATAAAAAGATAATGGCCACCTACTACAAAAGGAGTATAAGATGTAGAGTCTATTCCAAAAGACTTTACAGTTTAACTCAAGAAACAGAACACATCAACAAGAAAACTAAACAACAGTGCAAAGCAGCTCACTTTAGCTAACCAACATTCAATTACTCATGAAGTCATATCAATTCCTCTTTTGTAGTATCTTAAATCCATTCTCTGCAGTCCCAGCACCACTGCTCAATTGCAGGCAACTCTTGTCTCATGTCTGGATTATTACAATAGGCTCTGGCATCTCTTTCCTCTAATTCATTTTAATCATGAAATAATTATTTGTTGGATAAATGAATAGAACACTCTTCATTATGTAACTCCCCTACACATAAACCTCTGAGCTTAATCCACTTCCAAAGTGAAATATAAATTTTTCCCTGCCCCATATCCCTCCACCCCAAAATAGAGAGGGAGAAAAAGCATAAACTCCTAGTAGCTAGCACTGAAAACTTTCCAGAATCCTGTCCCACACACTTTCTGGTCTTATCACCCACCAACCCTTCCTCTCTGGTCACTCCTAGATTTAGCTCATGCATTCCCACCTCACTTCCCAACTCCTTTGCTGTGGTCCCTCCCACTAGTGTTGCCTCTCCTCCTCATCATCCACATCTGTGCTTCCTGGCAGAGTTGAAGCCTCCCTTCTTCTATCAGCCATCCTCTATCCGTACTGCCCTGTAAAGTCTTTTTTTTTTTTTTTTTTTTTTTTTTAGATTTTATGTATTTATTTGAGACAGAGAAAGAGAGAAAACAGGAGCAGGGGGTGGAGGAAAAGCAGGTGCAGAGGAGGGAGAAGCAGACTCCCCGCTAAGAGAGGGCCAATCCCAGGACACGGAGATCATGACCTTGACCTGAGCTAAAAGCAGACACGCTTAACCAAATGAGCCACCCAGCGCCCTGAAGCCACATTTTTTATTATTTACTTATAGAAGTCTCCAAACAGATTTTAAACTCATGGGAAGTAGGACCCACGGCAGAGGTAAATCTAAGACTAACATCTTGCTCCGCAAACACTGCCATATGGAATTGAACTTCCAAATGAGCTCTACAGACAGATTACCGGAATTGAGAAAAACAGAATGTTATTGTGGGAATGCTTACGTTCTGTTTGCTTGTTTTTGTGGAAGTGAGACAAGCTGAATTTCAAACGGCCAGTGGGCTTTGGATTTATGAAGAGGAAGTCATGTCAGAAATCAGATGGGGTGGGCAGGGGGAGGGAGGTGTATCCCAGGATCCACGTGCCAAATGCTTACATTTTGCAGGGAGGATCTAGATATTGATAACAAAATGAATCTTTAATATACAGTTTAGTTGGGGATTTTGTCTTCAAAACCTTTCAAAATTCTACACAATTCATGAAAGTCATATTGGAAAGTTAACTAGCATTGCTCCCCTGAAGCTGACGCTTGCACGGACCTAAAAGTCTGTGTTTTTCAGCCTATTACTCACATGTAATAAGATTTTGAGTTAACTTTTCTGCAAACCCACCTACATGGATCTTTTCACCAGACTACGTTTTCTGCTCAGTTTATATCTCCAAATGGATGGTGTGTATATGGTAGGAAGGGGCTCATTATTCATATTATAATATTATCACAAATGCTTAAAGCACACCAGTCTTCATATGAGGTCATGTGAAAGAAAAGAGTTTATTTCCTGACAAGAAAAAACCCATGAATTTATGAGGACTGGTGACTATAAAAAAATATTTTCGTGAACATAAATTAGTTGGTTAAAGTCCGTTTAGATAGGGGTGATGGGAAACAGGTGGATAATAGTTGATGCTTCTCAAATGTGAACTATTCTTCCCAGAAGAAGCCGCATACAAACCCGCCTCTGTGGCCAAGACCAGGTGGTATGGGTTTCTGGGTGTAATCTCAGGTGTTTTGAGAAGGGGGCATCAAAACAAAGCTCTTATAAAATGGATCTTCTTCTCCTCCATGATCATGATGAACTGAACATGTTGCTCAGGGTTCGGGAGCCCTCAGCCTGTCCGCTCTTTCCTTCAGCTTACAGATATCTCAGCTCACTGTAGGAACACACACACACACACACCCCCCCGTCTCATCTTTCCACATAAATCCAAGGCTCTTATAGTCAGCTTCTCTAATCCAACATGTGGGACAGGTGAGAAAGGGAGAAACGGAAAAGGGGAGAGAGAATGCACTGCATTTTAGGGGAAAAATTAGCAACCTCTGCCTTCTGTCCTGAGATACTAAATACCCCCAAAGTTTATCATTAAATGCACAATTTATAACAGAAGAAAAACTAGTGAAATGTGAGTAAGCTCTTACAGTTCCTGGTATTTAATTTCAATTTTCCTTTCCCACCACCACCAACAAAAAATGTTCAATAAACCTAATATGTTGGTAGGGCACCCAGCTGGCTCAGTCAGTGAAGCATCTGACCCTTGGTATCAGCACAGGTCTTGATTTCAGAGTTGTGAGTTCAAGTCCCACGTTGGGCTCCACACTAGCGTGGAGTCTACTTAAACAACTTAAGTAAGATCTTGGTATCAGAATCTTTTTCATAGAGCAAAATTCATAAAAGATAACAAGTTTTCTATATTTCTTCTTACTTTCACTGCCCAAGGTTACAATGCAAATTTTGAAATGCTGCACACACACAAGATTCTGCTAGGGTTCAACCCTACAAAGGAGTTACGAAGATCTTAAAGTAAGAGCTATGCTGTCAACCGGGGATTGGTTAACGATGGCCCATAGGCCAAATTTTGTAAATGGGCCTCCTGCCTGTTTTTGTAAATAAAGTTTACATGGAACACAGCCATGCTCATCTGTTCCCTTAGCGTCTATGGCTACAATGGCAGAACTGAATAGTTGTGACAAAGACCATATGGCCCATAAAGCATAAAATATTTACTCTCTGGGCCTTTTTGGAAGAAAGTTGCTGGACCCTGCTCCAAATATAAAATAGCACTGACTGCATATACATAATAACCTCAGTGGGCAAACTTCTTGGGGATCCACGAAGAGAAACATATCCCCAAAATACCACCCTGGCTTTTGATTGCTTACTCATTTATTTATATGGATGCTAAATACAAACACAATTTGAAATGTATGTGATGCATATCAACCAAACTTGAACCAGATGTAAGAAATAAGCATTCCACGAGAACACCATGAAGCGTCCCTCTCAAATTGCTATGTTGTTGTCTACTGAAAAACATTTGCAGACTCCAAGTAGAAAATGATAGAAAACTTCCATGTGTCTCTCAGAGTCTGGGCATTCACAACACTCTGCTCAGCCCTGGCTCAGAAAAACCTCTAGGTCACAGTTGGATGAGAGAGTGGGAACTGCCTTTGGGAGCCTTTTGCTTACCAAAGTACCAGACCTTTCAGGCTCTGAGTTCTGGGATGGTTCCAAATTCACTCCACCTACAAACATGAACTGTGTGAATATGGGAAGCCCTTCTCCAAAACCACCCAAAAAAGGGACCCATCTCTGGAAGAAGACTTTGGAGGAAAAACCCCTCTGAAGCCAGTCATTTGGAGCACTTGAGAAACAAAGAGCTTTCCCCAACTGCCCACTTTCCTATAGATAACAGGACCTATGAAGGTCAGAAATACATACAGAGAAGAAATTATAAGTGCTACCCTTCACAGATTCAGTTTTGGACAGCTATGAAGATGAACAAAGATTCTCAAATTCATCACCTCCCTCAGATATAAGTGTTCCCTGCCCAGAAACTCATGTCAGCTGAACTCTACCTAAGGCCTCTATTCTTTGAAGCATCCCTTGGCCTCTATCCCAATCTATGTTATAATTTTAGGCCTTTGCAGTCCAAGACCTGTTGTGTGGATCATTCTGGGCCCTGTCTCACCCTAATTTCTCCCACTCTGGGCAGGAAGCATAAGCTCCAGCCATTCTAACACAGTCCTCTTCGCCTAACCATCTCTGTCCTCTACTGGGGAATCTGGATATACAGATCCTAGCTGGATCACTAGGACCCTGACACCATATATAATCCTTCTTCACTTGACATGATCACACTCTGGGCTCAAATCGCAGCTCAGCTATTTAGCAGATAGGTAACCTGGAGCAAACGACTCAACCTCTCTGGGCCTCCATTTTCTCATTGGTACCACAGAGATGATATTTCCTATTTTTCAGGGTTATCATGAGCATCAGAAGAGGTACTTGATAAAGACAGATGCTATCAGTATTAAGCTATCTTACTAGTTACTACTAACATGACTACTTATCAAGGACTCTCTGTATACACGGCAATGTGACAGCAAGTTCATTCTTTTTAAATTCACTAACTTCTGATGTAGGTAATATTTATCCCCAATTTACAAATATGAAAACAGACACAGATAGGTTAATTTGCTTAAGGTAACAATACATGTATTACATGGTGAGGTCAGGACCCAATCCTAGTCGTTCAAGTAGAGTTGATTCTCATTAGTCATGAATTCTGTATTTGTGAATTGTCTACTTGGTAAAATTACTGGGGCACCTGGCTGGTTCAGTCAGTAGAGCATATGACTCTCCATCTCAAGGTCATCAGTTCAAGCCCCATGTTGGGAGTAGCATTCACTTTTTTAAAAAATTTACTTGTGAGGCACTTGGGCAACTCAGTCAGTTGGGCATCTGGTTCTTGATTTTGGCTCAGGTCATGATCTCAGGGTTGTGAGATCCAGCCCCAAGTCAGGGTCCACACTCAGTGTGGAGTCTACTTGCGATTCTCTCTCCTTTTCCCTCTGCTTCTCCCCCTACACCTGTGCTAGTTTGCTTGCTTGCTTTCACGCTCATAATAAACAAACAAATAAATAAATAAAATATTCAAAAAAATTTACTCATAACCCCAAAATCAATACTCCTGGTACTTTGTCATCACTCACAGACACGTGCAGATCAACAAAAAACTTGAGTGTCCCAATGTACACACTCCTAGCTGTGGCTGAATGATGTGACATTTTGCCTTCTCATTTCAACACTCATGCTACAAACAAGTATTGTTTTTGCAATCTATTTAGTGACTCCTTTTCCACATTTTTGTGCTTCTTGTGGGTGATTTTAAATAGCAAAATAGTGTAGAAGTGCTACCTGGTATCCCCAAACTCAAGGCGGCTATGATGTGCCTCATAGAAAAAAATGCATGTAATTAGACCAGCTTCATTCAAGCATGACTCACAGCACTGTTAGCCACAAGCTAAATGCTAATGAATCAGCATTATTATCCATTATTATTAGTTATTAATACATAATAGATACATTGTCTTTAAACAGGAGCATACATGAAACATACTATTATTGCTCAGTTGACAGAAATGTGACCAGAGACTCATAGGAACCAATTCTGTATCCTTATGAGCAAAAGATCAGGAGTCACTAACTCAGTGTTCATGGAGACTTCACAGAACGTAGTTACCGTGAATAACGGTCATCAACTGCATAGGCCTCGTTCTGTCATGGCTGGTATTACCCACACCTCAGATACTATCCCCAGACCCACCCTAGAAGGTTTTGCTCCCAAGGCCACTCCCGCAGCACCCATCAGACACACGGGTGGGAGCTAGGGAGGGCACTGGCATAGGGAAGAACCAGAGGAGAATTAAAAAAAAAAAAAAAGGTAGAGTAAACGTGGCATTCCAATAACCTACAGCTCAAAAAAGGTGAAGTGGGAATGCAAGCTACACCCTAAAAATATAAGCTTGCTACCCTCTGCTCCCTTCCTACTTCCAGAATTATAAGCTTTGAGGATCTTGGGAATCCCTATATTCAGAAAACATTTCCAAAAATGAATTAAGGAATTAATCAAATTTAAAGCCATCTTCAGTCTTGGTATTCTCAATAACTATCAAATTTCCTTTCCTCTCATTACAAAGCCAATCTCCTCTGTTTCCAGCTCTAGCTGTAGCAATTAGGAGAGAATATGGACAGTACTGCCACCACAAAGATGTATTATGTTGCATCCTGGAAAACAAAGATTTCCCTGGAATTTGCTCCCCCAAAATTCAATAATTAATTAATTAATTAAAAAATTAAAAATTAAACAAATTAAAAAACAAATTCAATAAAATATAACAAAACAAACACCCTATAAGGACATTAAAATATTGCCAAATTGCCAGTGCCCTGTAGAAAAGGCACCCAAATTCTGAGGAGTTTTTGCAATTTCATTCCTAAAATTCTCGTGCAAAAATCATTTTATGCAAAGCTAAGTACAGTTTGATTTCTTTTCTCCTCATGTAAAGAGTTGCTCTTAAAGACATTTTCTTCATTTAAAACAATCTACTCCAAAGCATATCATACACTCTTCTGTATATATATATATTCCAATTAAAAAAAAAGAGCCAGGGATCCCTGGGTGGCGCAGCGGTTTAGCACCTGCCTTTGGCCCAGGGCGCGATCCTGGAGACCCGGGACCGAATCCCACGTCGGGCTCCTGGTACATGGAGCCTGTTTCTCCCTCTGCCTATGTCTCTGCCTCTCTCTCTCTCTCTCTCTCTCTCTCTGTGACTATCATAAATAAATAATAAAAAAAAATTAAAAATAAATAAAAATAAGAATAAAAAATTAAAAAAAATTAAAAAAAGAGCCAAATATATAACTCCAGGTTATATTGAGATAAGCCAATTTTTCAATTATGAGTTGATTATAATTTGCTAAAATAAAAGCTTTGCAGTCCAAATATTAAAGCTTTGGTAGTCTTTCTACATTGCAATACATTAATTTCAATTTTCAAAAATAACAGATAACAGGCATCTGAGTGGTGCAGTCAGTTACAGGTCTGATTCTTGGTTTCAGTTCAGGTCATGATTTCAGGGCCATGAGATCAAGTCCCATGTTGAGCTCCACACTCGGTCTGCTTAGGACTTTCTCTCCCTCTTTCTCTACCCCCTCACTCCCATGTGTTCTTTGTCTCTCTCTCTCTAATAAATAAATAAATCTTAAAACAAAAATAACAGGTAACAAAAGTCAAATTTTAAGTGTCATTAACAGCCCAGTTGATATTCTCACACAAGATTAGAAACAATTGAAAACTACTATTTGAAATCATATATATAATATCTCAAAATTAAAATCCTACAACTGTTAACAGTATCCTTAAATATTTAATTTAAATATTAAAAATACTAGAATACAAACAGGACCAAAGTAAAAATTCATCCAGAGGTTGGGCGTGATTGTCAGGTGGGAAGCTTGCAGGATTCCCCCCCACTGGTTGTGGGAATCCCTGTCTTCTGTGCACATACACACTCAAATAAAATAGTGAAGGAATAATAATTAAATTACAATAAGTAAATCAAAAAACCCACAAACCTAAAAATTCATAAATAACCCCTTTTGAAAGAACAATGAACAGCTTTATAGATCATAAAGGGAATATCTCCCATGAATTGGGAATATTAAAACTGAACAAGTTGAAGGTAATGCTTATATCAATTTTAAAGTAACTTCACAACTAATTTTTAAAGTATTCACAGCTCTGACTAAATCTGTGCCTTTTAAGTCACATTAACATAAACAGGAGACTAACAGGTGAATCTGAAGAATACAAAAGGGAATTCAATTCCATTTAAATACCATCTGTTCTGCTGGGAGTTTCTGTAACACAGATGAGTTCATGTTTGATTGGTAAGCGAGGAATGACATCATGACAGCATGGAAGCCTCACTGATTCATTTGTGAGTTTCCAAAACAAAGAAGTGGAAGGAATGGAATTATGGGAGATCTCAGGCAAGAGAAAAACAAGGCCTCATCTAACTTGGCCTTAACAGGAAGCTGTATTTCAAGCAAGCTGCAGAAGGAAGCCTGCACCCAGACCTCACTCCCCAGACAGGTGGAGTCACAGCCAGGCTGAGGTCTCTCAGCTGGGTTGTGGCACTGGCTCCTGTCCCTGTCCCCTGTAATAGCAGCCCCACTGTCTCAGAACTCAACACCAACTATCCATACACCAGTGCTAGCACTCCTAGCTAGAATTTCCACTTTGCCGTTCTTGTACACTTTTAGTATCCATTTTAACAATGTCCAGCCACACTGAGATGTTCACCTAAGCGATCCAGGTAATCCTCTAGGGTACTGATTATTGCTTTTGCTAGTAGCTACCAAGCTGCAGAAATTTTAAGAGATCTGCCACCACCTTATTTTTCTCTTATGAGGCACTATTTTTAGTGCATGATTTGCAGAATGCACGATTTTTTAGGAACATAAATATTCCATTTTAGTAGAAAGAACTATAAATGTTTCTCAAGTGCCTACCTACTATATACAGGCAACGGGCCATGTACTCAAGTTATACTTCAGGACCTAAAGATAACAGGTTTTTTTTAAAGATCTCAACTTAGAGAAACAAACAATCTCTTCATTAGTTTGCCAGAGCGGCCATCACAAAGTATCAGGTGCTGGGTGGCCTTAAGCCACAGGAAATTTGTCTCACATTCCTGGAGACTAGAAATCCAAGACCAAGGTGCTGGCAGGGTTGGTCCCTTCTGAGGGCAGGGAAGGAGAATCTGTGCTTCGCCACTCTCCTAGCTTCTCTTGGTTTGCTGGCACCAAAAGGTGCTCTCAGGAGGAGCGCTAATGTATCTATGACCTCTACCTTCATATCAATATGGCATCCTCCCTTTCTGCTCATCTGCATCCAAATTTCCATATTTGATAAGGATAGCAATCATAATTGGATTGGGGGGGGGCCCACCGTACTCAGCATGACCGCATCTCAACTAACTGCATCCACAATGACCCTATTTCTCAATGGAAAGCCACATCCTGAGGTACAGGGGGGCTGAGGACCTCAACCTATGAATCCTGGATGGTCAAAGTGCAATCCATCACCACCTCTAACTCACAAAGTGGAAAATACTAAAAACTGTCAGTGTTTCCAGCCCTTGGTAATGGCAAATAAGGCAAGTCAGTCGGCTAAAAAACATAAAAGCTGCAGGAAATATGAAAAGCATCTTCCTGAACACCCCACACAACTAACACGGTTGTGAGGACATACTGAACCCAGGTTCAAGTCAGTACTTGACCTAGAGAGCACTAAGAAGCTCAGCTGCCTTTTTTTTTTTTTTTTTTTTTTTTGCCCTGTAGTTATTTCCTAAGAGGTGTCTTTTTAGGACTTTGGGGAATGAGGGCTGGGATCTGCTAACAGGCAAGGATGGAGTCCTGATGAAGCACATGTCAGTTTGGGATAGCCCTTGAAAGGCAGCAGGTGGGAATAGGAATTCAGATAGCAGCCCAGCTTTATAATAGCTAGGTGACCAAGAAAATCTCAAGCCTTGATTCTGGACTGCTAGTGATAACTTTCAAATACACATATCCCATACACCTGAACTATGGGGTAGACCCCTGGCCAAGGCCCAGGCCACCAGGAGCACACAGATCAGATACAAATAACACTGCAAAGGTTATGAACACATAAGTGACACTGAAACCACAACCCGCAGAAGACCATTTGGAACGCATACCCTGAACCCAACTAGGCCAATGCCTGCTAAAACAAATACATCATCATTCAACCACAGGATCAGAACAAGATGCAGAGCCTCAAAACAGAATATTCAAGATGTTCAGGATATAATCCAAAATTACTCAGCACACAAAGAATGAGGAAAATTGCCACTCACCTGGGGGAAAAGATACACTATGCAAACACTACTGTAAGAAAGCCGGCGTGGCTATATTAATATTACACAAAGCAGACTTCAAAACAAAGAAAGCCATAGGGGATAAAGAGGAACATTCCAGGATGATAAAAGGGTTAATTTGCCAGAAAGACATAACAATTTAAACGTTTATGCGTCTAACAACAAAGCTTCAAAACACGTAGGAGCAAAACCTGACAGAATTGAAAAGAAAAACAGAAAAATCCAAAATTACAGCTGGAGACTTCAGTACTTCTCCTAGTAATCGACAGAAGGGGTAGTCAGAAAGGATGGAGAGCCATCAACTCAATGGATCAAATGTACATTTATCGAACACTTCATACAAGCAGAGACACATTCTTTTCAACACACATGGAACATTCATAAAAAAATTTTAACAAATGTAAAAAACTTGAAATTGTATAACTATGTGCTTCTGATTATAATGGAATTAACCTGCAAAGTAATAGAAAAAGATAACAGGAAAATCTCCAACACTTGGAGAGTAAACAGCACACTTATAAATAATTCATGGATGAAAGGGAATGTTTTAAGGGAGATTAGAGAATACTTAAAACTAAAAGAAAAATTTTAAATTAACATAGCAAAATCTGTGGAATTCAGCTAACACAGTACTGAGAAAGAAATTTAGATATCTTTTCTACAATTTTCTAATGTAAAGGGCACAGTGGAGTCATATCTGAAAATTGAAATGTAGTCACTTGCTGGGACTTCATACCTCATACTGTGAAAGTGGGCAGAGGACCCACCACCAGATAACCACATTGATTTCTTACAAATCAATATCCACTAACTCTAAGCTGCACTTCTACAATTTCTCAAAAATCACTACCAAACCTAAATCACTAAAGAAAACAGTAACAGAATGTTTAAAGTATCTTTCTGGTTGTGTGCATCAATGTCCAAAGAGTGTCCTAACCAACATGGCTTAAAATTTTCAACTCAAGCTATTTAATAGGCTATGAGTCCAACCAGACCAAATAAAACAGAATAAAAGTAATAGGAAAAACTGGCACAGGTATTCTAAAAAAACAAATCTCCATTAGCTAGTTTCTTGTGATAAAATACACACAAACCAAAAAAACAAATTTGCACCTTTTAAAATAAATAACCAGAGGTCACGACTGTTATCCATAAAATGTTATTTACACAAATTTTTATTGGAAAAGCTGCACATGAAAAATCTAACTTTATACCTTAGAAAATTAGAAAAAGAGCAAAATAAACAGAGTGAGAAACTCCACATTAAGTTTACCTGGAGTCCCAGAGAGAGGAGAATAAGAGAGGATGGGGGGCAACAATGAAAAAGATCCTGGCTGCGAAATTTTCAAGAAGTGATGAGAAACATCAACCCATAAATTCAGAAAGTCCAAGCAGAATAAATAAAGGGAACACACATCAGGGTATATAACAGTGACACTGCAAGGAAGGAAAGACAAAAAGAAAAATCTTAACAGATGGCCACAGAAAAAGGAATGACAACTCATTTCTGAGTACTGACGATGGACTTCTCAAAAGCAACAGGCCAAGTCAGAAGACAACAGAACATCTTCAAGAAAATAACCACTAACCTAGAATTCTCTACCCAGCAAAAAGTACCTTTTAAGAATAAAGATGAAGGAAAGATGTCTTTGGACAAAACCTGAGTTAGCCACCGGTACAATTTTCATTGTTAACCATCGTAAGATGCCTCTATTTAAAACACACATTAAATGGGGCACTTGGGTGGCTCAATGGTTGAGCATCTGCCTTTGGCTCAGGGCATGGTCCCGGGATCCTGGGAACCTGCTTCTCCCTCTGCCTGCCTCTCTGCCTTTCTGTGTTTCTCATGAATAAATAAATAAAATCTTTAAATAAAATCTGATAGGATTCAACGAGGGTATGATATAGAACAGTCCACTTTCTTGTTTTCATCACTAATTGATGCCTATTTTGTCCTGTGTCACACATCAGCCCCCTATTCACAGATACTCTGCCTGAAGCTTTACTAAATACAGGACAGCTAGAGAAAACAACACAGTGCATCTAGAAAGTGTACTGATCACTAAGCCCTGTGGCTGAGTAAAACCGGAGAGATTTATATTTGTACCATATCTGGTCCAGAGAAACTGCAGAATTTAGCTACATAGCACACAGTTTCCCATCCAGGGACGTATTAAGGATTGTCAGCCCTTTGAACGTCTTCCCAGCTTGTGAGATTATCAAATCCTCTGAGCAGATCTCTACCTCATTTGTTTAAAATAACATTTAAGAATTGCTTTGGTCAGGGCCTGTGCCACTGGAGAGAGAGAGGTGATGGAGTCTCTGCCTCTCATCTTTGGCAGCAGCAAAGACAAAGACATGCAGAATACGAAAAAATTGTGTGGAGCCCTCCATAGGAAGATGAGAAAGGGGAACCAGCCCCTGCCAAGCAGGGAGTGCTGGGGGAGGTCATTCTATGTGGACAAGGAACATGGACAAGGATATGCTGAAGAGGCAGATGCATTCAAGGCCAAGGGTGTGCTTCTATGGGATGTTTGCTTTAGGAGAGAGAGAAAGAGCTAGGGCCAGACTAGAAAAAGTCTCACCTGCAATTGCTCAGGAATTTGAACTTTACCTTGTGGGCAATGAGGAGCCAAACCTAATCAGATTGGCTTTTTGAGGAAGCTAGAAACTCCGGCACTAGAATAGAAAATGAGAAGGAATGGGAAGAAGCAGAAAGGAGGCATCTATCTAGAAGCTGCTGAAATAGTCCAAGGGGAAAAAAAACAAAAAAACAAAAACAAAACAAAAAAAAACACCAAAAAAGACATAGTCCAAGGAGGTTTTATTCTAATGTGAGCCCCCTGCAGGGGGCTAGCATAATGCCTTAGGCAAAGCAAGAGAACAATGTTGGACTGACCCTACCAAAAAAAACCACCTAAATTTCTTACAAAGTGCTTTCCTGCTTTCTAAGACAATTCCTTCCTCAAGATAGGTGTGGGGAGAAAAAAATAAAAGGCAGCCACACCACCATATACTCTCTGATAAAACTACCAATGCCATTCTAATACACAGCTAAAATGCTGAAGATTCTCCTTGTCTTCATATTATCACATTTTTCACTGATCTCAAGACACTGGTGGAAAGAGTTCTGAAAAAACCTGCAAAGCAAATATGCTGACCAGAGGATGCCATATATACATATTTTAATAACAAAACCAAGGAAAGACTTCAATATGTAGATTGCACCAGTTCAGTGTTTCTCCAAATAATCTAGTTTCAGATGTGCACTGATTTTTATCCACCAAGATACAAATCTTCAGTGCATACTCCCAACAACTGAGGCCTGTCCCAGGAGTTGAATGCAATCAATAGCAAAGACTCGGTATAATATTTAAAATACAATGGCATCTACCCAATGCATTCCCTTTCAAAATTCCAGCTGGGTTTTTTTTTTTTTCTTCTTGCATAAATTGACAAGCTGATCCTAAAATTTGTGTGGACACTCGGGGACCCAGAAGCCAAAACAATCTTGAAAAAAAAAAGAACACAGCTGGAGATTCACACCAATTTCAAAACTTAAAATCAAACTATGGTAACAAGATGACATGGGAACAGTGTAAGGCTGGACATACTTAGGTCAATAAAATAGAATCGGAAATTCATAAATAAACCCTTATATTTATACCACCTGATTGAGTACAAGAGCACACAATAACTTAATGAGAGAATAGTCTTTTCAACAAATGGTGCTGGGACAACTGAATGTCCACATACAAAAGAACAAAGTTGAAGCCTTACCTCACACTGTACACAATAATTACTTCAAAATGGGTCATGGAAAGTTAATGCAAGAGTTGAAATTATAGAACTCTCATAGAAAGAATATATAGGAGTCTTTATGACCTTGGGTTTGGTAATGGTGACTTAGATATGATGCCAAAAGGGTAAGTGACAAAAGAAGTTATATACAAACTGTACTTAATCAAAATTAAAAAGCTTTGTGTTTCAGAGGATACTATCAAGTAAAAGACAATCCACAGAATACTTCAAAACCATTGGAAAATATCTGATAAGGGATTTGTATACAGAATATATTAAAAAGTCCTACAATCCTCAATTTTATCTATAGAGATATAAGATACAGACATCTTTACATCTACTTATAGGTAAAGGGAATTTTTTTAATGATAAAGGGGATTAAGAGGTATGAAACTCTGGTTATAAATAAGCACAGAAATTAAAAGTACAGGAGAGAATATAGTCAATAATATTCTAATAATGGTGTGTGGTGACAAATGGTGACTCCACTTGTCATGGTGAGCAATGAGTAATGTATAGAATTACTGAATTACTGTATGCCGGGAACTAATATAACATCGTATACTTCAATAAAAATGTTTTTAAAACTCCTAAAAATTAGTAGTGAAAAGGCAATCAATTTAAAAATGGGCAAAGGATTTAAAGAGAATTTTCTCAAAAGAAAACATACAAATGGTAAGTACATGAAAAGATGCTCAACATCATTAGTTATCAGAGAAACATAGATCAAAACCACAGTTAGATACTACTTCTCACCCATTAGGATGATTAAGATAAATATGACAATATCAAGTACTGGTGAGAATGTGGAGAAATCAGAACACTTAGACTTTACTGGTAGGACTATAAAATGGTTCAGCCACTCTGAAAAACAGTTTGGCAGTTCATCCAAATGTTGAACACAGAGTAGCATTTGACCCAGCAATTCTCCACTTAGGTGTATTCTCAAGAGACCTGAAAACACAGGTCTACATAAAAGCTTGTACATGAATTTTTATCAGGAGCATTATTTACAACAGTCCAAAAGTGAAATAATTCAAATGTCTATCAATTGATGATGAACTAACAAAATATGGTATGCCCATACAGTGGAATATTATTCAGCAATAAAAAGGAACGGAGTGCTAATATATAACACAACATGGATGAACCTTGAAAACATTATGCTAAGTGAAAGAAAAACCTGCATATTATATGATTCCATTGCTATGAAATGTCCAGAATAGATGATGTCCATATAGACAGACTATAGATTAGTGATTACAAGGGCTGGGGAGAAGGATACAGGGAATGACTGCTATCGGTACAGGGTTTCTTTTTAAAGTAATGAAAATATTCATGCTCACTTCAGCAGCACGTATACTAAAACTGGAATGATACTGGGGCACCTGGGTGGCTCAGTCAGTTAAGCATCAACTCTTGATGTTGGCTCAGGTAATGATCTCAGGATCATGAGATCAAGCCCCAAGTCAGGTTCATGCTGGGCATGGAGCCTGCTTATGATTCTCTCTCTTCCTCTTCCTCACCACACACGTAGGCTCTCTCTAAAAAGGATAAATAAATAAAATTGGAATGATACAGAGATTAGCACAGCCCCTGCACAAGGATGACACACACATTTGTGAAGTGTTCTATATTTTTTCTAGCCATTTGCAAGGGCATGGATAGAACTAGAGAGTGTAACACTACATGAAATAAGTTAGAGAAAGACAAATACCATACAATAGCACTCATATGCAGAATTTAAGAAACAAACAAGCAAAGGGAAAAAAAGAGACAAACCAAGAAACAGACTCTATACTATAAAGAACTGATGGTTACCAGAGCGGAAGGGGTGGGGAAATGGGTGAAAGAGGGGATGGGGATTAAGGACTGTACTTGACTCGATGAGCACCGGGTGATCAAAATAAAAACTTAAGAAAAAAAAATCGTTCTAAAATAAGATATTAACAATCAGCTTAAAAATTATTTGGAAAAACAATGAACCAAAAACATCATCACAAAAGGTGGGATGAACAGCATAGGGATACCACTCTATGAAGATTTTACCCTTAAATAATGCCAACCTGTCATATTCTTTCTAAATGTATACAATAAGATCGATTTGATCTTAAAACTTTAGGTTAAGGGATCCCTGGGTGGCACAGCAGTTTGGCGCCTACCTTTGGCCCAGGGCACGATCCTGGAGACCCGGGACCGAATCCCACATCGGGCTCCCGGTGCATGGAGCCTGCTTCTCCCTCCGCCTGTGTCTCTGCCTCTCTCTCTCTGTGTGACTATCATAAATAAATAAATTAAATTAATAAATAAATAAATAAATAAATAAATAAATAAATAAATAAATAACTTTAGGTTAATCTCTTCAGTCTGATCAATAGACTGTTTTTTACAAAGTCTAGAGCTATTCGGGCACCTGGGCTAACTAACACCAAAGCAGAAAAAGCACATGGTAAAAATGTGAGCTCTAACAAGTGAACCAGAATGGTTTTTGAGGGATTGAAGCAAACCATGCTTGAAACTGAGTCTCTGACTTATATTTTAAACTACCGATCTAGGACCATTATTAATCATTGAAGCTTACAAATTCTTGGGAAAATTAATAAAGAGAAATCCAACTAAAGGGGACTAAGGATGCCAGGAGGGGAGGCTGGAAGGCGGAGACATACTACCCAACGCCAATCACAGACCCCTTATAGAAGAATCCTTAACAGGAAAGAATCCTCAATTACATGCCAACACTGAAATGTACATGCATCCCTTACAAGAAATGGACCATCCCAGCAACTCAGCCAATGAGAAACCCTTATCACTCTGAACTCTTTATACCACTGGACTTTTGTTCAAAACAATCCCTCTCAACTTCCTTGTTCTCCATAAAATAACATTCTTGTCCTCTATTGGACTTGCCTATGGTTTTATCATAGCTTGCTTGTCCTGAACTGTAATTCTGTTATTACCAAATAAAACTATTTTTGCTGGTAAAACAAATGACTTTTATTTTTAAGGTTAATGTACTCAAATGTTCCCTTAAAAACACTGAGGTTAACAGCAGGCTAGATGGCAGGAAATCTATGAATTTGGTGCTGGAAAGGTGTATTTTATCTAGTAAGAAAGGAAGAGAGCAACCAGCCCCTCAATGTAAAAATGCAGTTGCAAGTTCTGAGCCAAACATTATAAAAACATATATCCAGCCTTCCCAGGTGATGTGTGAAAAGAAGCACATTTATTTGAATGAGGTTTGTATCTTTGTTAGAATGTCAATCATTAGCTCCCAGTCATAGTTAATGAGTTACTGCTAGATGCATTCTATCAATGATCGAACTGAGGCTGAACTCACAGGCAAGGAAGACCGCACAACGTGGAGTGGAAAGGAAATGTAGATAGACTCACAAATCAACAAGAATATTCTGAGTCAAAGAGAGATACAAGACAATACTCATCAAATTTTAAACCCAAATCCAAGAAACAAAGGCCAGAGATAAATCTGGCAGGCAAAAGAACCCTTTACTTATTAGTAAAGTGAAATTTTTTTAGACTTTTAAAAAAAATAATTAGACAAAGAGGTATCCAATTTTTTTTCATCCTCATTTTCTTTTTTTTTATTGGAGTTCAATTTGCCAACATATAGCATATCATCCACTGCTCACCTGGGTCAAGTGCCCCCCTCAGTGCCCATCACCTCGTCACCCCAACCCCCCGCCCACCTCCCTTTCCACCACCCCTTGTTCGTTTTCCAGAGTTAGGAGTCTCTCATGTTCTGTCTTCCTCACTGATATTTTCACTCATTTTCTCTCCTTTCCCCTTTATTCCCTTTCACTATATTTTATATTCCCCAAATGAATGAGACCATATAATGTTTGTCCTTCTCCGATTGACTTATTTCACTCAGGATAATATCCTCCAGTTCCATCTGTCGAAGCAAATGATGGGTATTTGTCGTTTCTAATGGCTGAGTAATATTCCATTGTATACATAAACAACATCTTCTTTATCCATTCATTCTGATGGACACTGAGGCTCCTTCCACAGTTTGGCTATTGTGGACATTGCTGCTAGAAACATTGGAGTGCAGGTGTTCCAGCTCACAGAGGAAGACACAGACATGGCCAACAAGCACTGAGAAAATGCTCCATCCACATCACTTGCCATCAGGGAAATACAAATCAAAATCACATTGAGATACCACCTCACACTAGTGAGAATGGTGCAAATTAACAAGACAGGAAACCACAAATGTTGGAGAGGATATGGAGAAAGAGGAACCCTCTTGCACTGTGGGTGGGAATGTGAACTGGTACAGCCACTCTGGAAAACTGTGTGGAGGTTCCTCAGAGTTAAAAATAGAGCTGCCCTATGACCCAGCAATTGCACTGCTGGGGATTTACCCTAAAAAGTTATCCAATTTTTAACTGCACTCAAGTTTTCCTGCCACTTATTTTCATTTTAAAATTCAGTTCAATCTTCTGAAAAGTTACCTCTGAATAAATAAGATTTATTTATTTATTTTAGAGAGAGTACATGAGAGCATGAACAGGAGGAGGGGCAGAGGGAGTGAGAGAAAATCCTCAAGCAAACTCCCTGCTAAGCGTGGAGCCCAACGTGAAGCTCAATCCCTGAGATCATGACCTAAGCCAAAATAAAGAGTTGGCCCCCTAACTGACTAAGAACCCAGGTACCGCTAAGAACCTGATTCTTGATGAGGAACAATGCTACTATTACATGCTAAAGAAACCGGCGGTAGGGTGGGGAGGGAAGTAGTGGTAAGAATGTTCCAGCAATGCTAACATGCCATTTCCACTAATTTAAAAGCTGAGATACTGTGTTCCTGGCCCCTATTTGAGTGGAGGTTTAAACATACAAATGAATACACTACAGAAGACATGCACAATTAAATCTCAAACTGAAACACAATATGTATCTTTACCGTATGATTTGCATTCAATTTTTGTAATACGAGTGGGAATTCCACATCTAAAGATCCAAACATTTTAATCTCACATTAAGGGGGAAAAATAATATGTACAAAAATATACAGTAACTTTGTTTTTCTTAGTTTGCATTCCCACGTCTAGACAAGCTTAAGGACTATTTTAATATGCTACTGGGGCGATAAAAATACGTAACTTATGGTGTGTATTTGAAATTTAAAAAGACAAAAAAAATTAAAAATTTTTAAAAAATTTAAAAAATTAAAAAAGACAAAGAATCATAAGTTAGCTCTTTTATAGGAGCATATTAGGATTATGAATTTTGATCCCATTTAAATCTATACCCTGTACAAAATACAGGCAAAATATATAAACAGTAACTTGAAATTTTTAGATCTTTTCTAAAATCACACTAACATTTTAATAGAATTATCTCCATATTTCTCTATTCTTAGTATGTAAGTTAGTATGTAGTACTAACATCCCATACATCTGTCTCTTAGGAGTTTTGAAAGAGAATTTATCTACTACCGTCATATCAATATTATAACAAAGGCATGCTACACAGTGGCAAGAGGTGAGGGAGTAAATTCCTGGATTCACTGATGAAAGGAATCAAGGAACAGGAAAAAAGGTCTGGCAGAAATTCAATAATGGAGCAGGGACCATGTGCTGGTCTGATGTGCAGATGCGACACTTATAAACAAAAGTGCATAGGGGACGGAGATGGAAAACCAAAGCTACAAATGCCAGCTACCTTCTAACAGAATCTGGGCAAACCTGGAAGTTCTCACAGAAGAGCCACACTGTTCTGAAAAATTAAGTAAACACTAAAAGCATATTTGTATTATCTGGAGTCACCAAAGGAACTAAAGATAGAAACTCCGGGGCGTGAAGAAAGGCAGGAAAAGGTACTGTCAATTTTTCAACCTAATCTCTTCTGTACTACTTTACTATTTATTACCATATGCAGGTATTCCATTTTTACGAACATTTTAATTAAGGAAAAAATAAAATGACATCATTAGATCTCCTTATGTATACAATAGACCTGTTTCTAATTTGAAAAACAAATTATAAAATGTTAGTATGATCCCATGACAATGAAATATAATGACAATAAAATGATAGTAATAAACATTGATACAGGCATAGAACAAAATTACCTGATGGGTTAATGGGGCAGGAGCAAGGGGGAGGGGAAGGAGCAGACAGCTTTCACTTTCTATTGCAAAAACTGTAACTTCAAAATTGAATATATATTACTTTTGACAGGAATCCTAAAGATAGAAGAATTAAACTAAAACATGTATGTCTGGAAAAAATAACCGAGAAACAAAATCAGAGTAATAGACTAATAGCAGTATTTCTCAGAGAAAGAGAGAATAGGCAGGGTTTTTTTCTTTCTTCATATTTTCCTAGGGTTCGCCCCAAATAATGTACAAATGAAATGTATTCCTTTGTAGCAGAGAACTTGTATTTCTTACAAATGCTTTTTAAGAATATATTCGGATGAAGATCTAATAGAAGTATGTTGACTTCCTTAAAGGCATCCAGCTTTATGAAATATCAAAATACAATATTTCATCAATCCTAAGGCCTGTGTCTTAACCTCTCTGAAATCAAGATGCATCTTACAATCAGTCTGTCATTGCCTGTACGTGTGTACAGATCAAAAGTACCAGCATTAAAACTTAGAGAGACGATGAAAGGTAAACAGAGAGTGACCATATGACCCAAAGATTCCACTCCAAGGTATATACCTCATAGGAACTGGAAGAAGAGGCTCAGTACATACTTGCACATCCATGTTCATCACAGCATTATTCACAATAATAGCCAGAAGGTGCAAAGAGCCCAGGTGTCCATCAACTGATTAATGGATAAGCAAAGTAGTATATCCATGCAATGAAGTAGTCAGTCATAACATAGAAAGAAATCGACACATGCCACAACAGGAACAAACCTTGAAAACATGCTAAGTCGAAAGAAGCCAGACTCAGAAAGACAGACACTGCATGATTACACTTTTATGAAATATCTAAACCAGGCAAATTCATTTAAAAAATAGATGAGAAGCTACCAGGAGGTTCAGGAAGCGGGAAATGATCAGTTATTACTTCATTACTGACCTTCTGTTTGGGGTGATTTAAAAAAAAGTTTTGGAAATACATGGTGGTAACAGTTACACAGCACTAGGAATGTAATTAACAACACTGAATTGTATACTTAAAAATGGTTATAATGGTAAATAGTTCTACATATATTTCACAACTTTTAAAAATAAAATACACCAAAACCCATTTTACACCTACATGGGTGAATTGCATGGTGTGTCAACTGTATCTCAATAAAGTGGTTTTTAAAAACTAACAGAACTAAGAATGGCCCATTCTTCTAGAAAAGAGTGCATGGTCAACACTATTTATGGCACAGTATGCAGAAATACACAAAATATTATTGATTTTGTGTCAAACAGCTGATTCAGAGAGATGAATACTGAATATGAAGATATTTTAGGAATTCTTTCATCTATATTGCTTTTACTTTTTAATTACAATGCACAAAAATACTACAGGATAAAAATTTATACTTAAATAAGTTACCCTTTCAAGAGTATACATAAAAATGAGAGATAATAAGAAAGCTCTGTCAGGGCACCCAGGTGGCTCAGCCAGTTAGGCATCCAACTCTTGATTTTGACTCAGGTCTTGATCTCAGGGTTGTGAGTTCAAGCCCCACTTAAAAAATAAAATAAAGAGGGATCCCTGGGTGGCGCAGCAGTTTGGCGCCTGCCTTTGGCCCAGGGCGTGATCCTGGAGACCCGGGATCGAATCCCATGTCGGGCTCCCGGTGCATGGAGCCTGCTTCTCCCTCTGCCTGTGTCTCTGCCTCTCTCTCTCTCTCTCTCTCTCTCTCTCTCTGTGACTATCATAAATAAATAAAAATTAAAAAAAAATAAATAAAGAAAGAAAGCTCTGTTGTTTGGTTCACAGCATTTTGCTTCATCTAGGGGCACCTATAATGGCGCCATCTCATAATCAATGTGCATACGCCACTCACAGCACCATATACATACATGTCTGTGTGCATACACACGTATGCATACAGACCCTTTTCCTAAGCACCCTGTGAAATTAAACATACATTTTCATTTCAATACAGTAATTTCTGAAGATTAATAAAAAACACAGGGAAGTATATTTAAAATGAATGCCATTTTGCCAATTCGATGTGTATGCTATTGCAAGTACTAAAAGAAATGCACTGGCCTCACGTGGAGGTATGACAAAGCAGAAATCTAATATAGATATAATGTCTATTACTCATTTGCATCCATGACTCAGAGTATTTTAAACATACATATGGAAACCAGAATCTTTTCATAACTAGACTACAAACGAGAAACTCATGCCAAGATGTGACAAACACAAATCTTAAAAAGCTTCCCAGATTTAAATTTTCCATTTAAAACACAACTATTTTATCAATGCTTTGATGTAATCTTGAAAATGCAGCAACCACCAAATTTAAAATCCCAGTAACATTTTCTGGTTTTGATGATGGTTAATCACTTGTCCAGTTAGTGGTAAATACACACTGCATGACACATGCAAGTTCAGAGAAAATTCATGTATTCTTGGAGGTGATTATTGGGATTTCTTGCTACATTAAAAAAAAAAAAAAGAAATTTGCAGGGGATACCTCTGGACACAACTTTTCAACTGGAAGAAAAGCATTCCAAGACTTTCCATTTTTACAATAACTTGATCCGTTTGGTCACTATAGAAGTAACATATGCTCATCAAAGAAATCAAAGTAACTAATAAAAGCACCCATAATCTCACCACCTCTTCCATTGTTTTCATATGGATCCTTTCGTGTATGTCAGAGGGTGAGCGATGAAGTGGCTAAGGGTCCATCCAGTTCTAGAGTCTAACTTGTAGCTTCAAGTCTTGCTTCTTCTACTTACGGCCAAGGGGCCATGGACAAACTAGGCAATAGTTCTATACCTGTCCGTCAAGTAGGAATAAGAAGAGTAGCTCCTTCATCAAATTTTTTACTATAATGATCCAACCCTGCCTTTTGCTACCTGCCTCTTGCACTTAATAACACGTGTACACAGTTTCCATGTCATTAAATATCCTTCTATAAAATGTTGAAGGGCCACAATGAACTCCATTACACGGCTGTTCCACCATGTATTCTGATCCCTACAGCCAGGTACTTGAATCAATTTCAATCTTTCTGTTATTCCAACAAGGCATTTATACAAGGAGACCAGGAACAACTAGAAAGCAGATGGTCTAAATCTCAGCAACAGTGACACTACATACACACAGACCAGGCCATTAGCCCAGAAGATGGCTGTTGTGCTTCCTGACCACCTTAGTCACCTTAGTTTTTGTCTTTTTTTCAAGTTTGGTGTCCAGCCTTCTAGCCATTTTATGAGTTCCCAAAAACCTTCCAAAATTCTCTTATGCTTAAGTTAGCCAAAGTCCATTTCTGTTGCTTATAACCAGAACACTTTACTGATACACAAGACCTCATTCTCGCCCATAATATTCCATTACACACACAGTACACAACCAACCAACCTTCCCAGGTCAGCTATGTCCCAGGAAGCAGTCAGTAAAACCAACAGCTATAATGCAAAGCACAAAAGTTCTCCAGGAGAAATTTTTATTCTGGTGAAAATTCTGCTACGAGACTCTTCATGCATTTATAGGCCTGGGATGCTACAATTTCACTTGTGCAAAATTACACTGAGTATATAAATCTACAGAAACACCAATCCAATCTTTCTCAGACAAAAAAAAAAAAATCAAATTGCAAATACTAATATTATTATTACTAATAATAATTACTAATATTTATATGTCACACATTATATGCCAGGCACTGTTCTAAATACTATACCTATTAGCCATTTCATCACTGCAATAATGTGTACATACTATCATTATCCCGTGATATGCAAGGAAAGTGAGGCATCAGAGAGACTGAGTAACTTGCCATAGGTCACATAGCTATTCAGGATCTGAACACCGGCAATGCAGCCTCAAAATCTATGTTCTCAACTGCCATATATACTGTGACTTGATTTCTGTCTCAGAATGACAGACTTTTAAATTATGATCATATAGGGATCCCTGGGTGGCGCAGCGGTTTAGCGCCTGCCTTTGGCCCAGGGCGTGATCCTGGAGACCCGGGATCGAATCCCACGTCAGGTTCCCGGTGCATGGAGCCTGCTTCTTCCTCTGCCTGTGTCTCTGCCTGTCTCTCTTACTGTGTGCCTATCATAAATAAATAAATAAATAAATAAATAAATAAATAAATAAATAAATAAATAAATATCATATATTAATTACATTTTCATTTTATATATCATAGTTGATATGTGAATGGCAAGAGTCTATTTTTTTTTAGATTGATTGATTCATGAGAGACACAGAGAGAGGCAGAGACACAGGCAGAGGGAGAAGCAGGCTCCATGCAGGGAACCCAATGTGAGACTCCATCCTGGATCCCAGGATCATTCCCTGAGCCAAAGGCAGACGCTCAACTGCTGAGCCATCCAGGCGTTCCGGCAAGAGTCAACTTGGAACGCAGATGGACTTCAATAAACACTTCATCTTTTACCATAGCTTCTCCTGCTAAGACTATGATCCCAGGGCCCTGAATCATGTATCATTCCCCTTCCTCCAGCAACAAATGCCAAGTGCTGTTCCCCTTCTAAGCCTTTACTCAAGCTATTTTCCATTATCTAAAATGCCCTCTGAACCCATCACCCATCTACCTATCTCCATCCAGTAAGGCAATGGCAAGCTCAAATACCACATCCTCCACAAACCCTCCGCAAGCCCATCCAGATGGAATGATTGACTCTGCCTGACCCCATATTCCTGAGATTCTTTCTGCCTCCAATAGAGCATGTGTTGCAATCTGCTAGTTTTCTTCCCAATCCCTCTCTTCCCAATGTAAGATTCTAGGAAAGCAGAAACTACATCTGATAAACTCCCTTCTTTTGTGTGGTATTCTCCAGTGTACAGAAAAAAGTTATCGCTGGAAGCAGTTACACCATTAATGACTACAGAGGTGAAGGGAATACGAGGTGTTGAAGCCTATTAGCATAGACTAGCCTGAGGAAGCAACAGGAAAATATCCATGATCTAGAAAAAGCCTATCATGTTTAACTACTCTAAACCCTTATAAATTGAAATCTAAAAACCTATCATTACGAGATACTATCGTTTGTGGAATTTTAACGTGTATCTCAATAGGTCCTTTTATGGTCTGAGTGTGCACACTGTGGAAATGAACAAGGAGATTTTTTGGAAAATATTTAAAATATTTGGTAAATACCGAGAACACAAGGTCACAGGAACCACGAAGAAAGAGCCTAAACTCTGGCCGTCACTACAGCAAGCAGTGAGGGGACCAATGGTAGGCAAATCAGCTCTCTCACTCTAAGAATCCCATTGCCTTCTACATCTCTCGTCTTCCTTCTATTGGTCTTTCTCAAGTGATTTATGGACTAAATCAAAGCAAGGAAGCACTTTGCATTTTCTGAGTTATCCTGCTCATTGCTGCAGTAAAGATGAAATATCCTCCTTGCATTTTTCCCATATTGGATAAGTAAATATGGAAAATGATACGATGAAATCCACATAATTATAGTTATTAACCAAAAGGAATAAACTGTAGATTCTATATAAGTTTTGGGGAAAGGTACATTCCTACAACACCAGGCAACTCACTGCCCACATCACCTGCAGATCAAACAAAGGAGCTCTCCCATGCCATTTGCAGGAACAGAATTGGAAGCCACCCTTCCCACCTGACACATTAACTCTTCTGCCACCACGAGGAACCCTTACCAGCAGGAGCATCTCAAAGAATGCATTCTTTTCAGAACACTAAAGCCTCACTTTTATTCCTTTTTAAGATTTTTATTTATTATTCATGAGAGACACACAGAGAGAGGCAGAGACACAGGCAGAGGGAGAAGCAGGCTCTCCACAAGGAGCCCAATGTGGGACTCAATCCCAGACCCTGGGGTCAGGCCCTGAGTTGAAGGCAGACACTCAACCACTGAGCCACCCAGGCATCCCTCTTTCTTAAGATTTTATTTTTAAGTAATCTCTCCACCCAACATGGGGCTCAACTCACAACCTCAAGATCAAGAGTCATGCGCTCTACTGAGCTGGCCAGGCATCCCTCACTTTAAAAAATATCTACACTGATATCTGTCTAATCAGGCTTGGTCAATTCCTTATAATCCACACTCATTAGGAGTTCTTAGAAATCCCTTGCACCTAACAAAACAGGAAAACATCTATTCTCAGATACAGAGAAAATTGGGTACTCACGACCTCCAACAGTCCCCAGTGGAAATGATCTTTCTGTTCCATTTGCAGGGCTGCTTGCGCCAAACAACATCCAGTTATAGGAAGCAAACAATATTAAGCTGGTTTCAGCCTTCCCAAAGCCAATTCCAAAGTGGCACCAAATGGTATTCCCAGAGAAAAGAAGTTACCCTTAACAAAATCTCACTCATTCTTTTGAGTATTAGTAACACCACCAGGGTAGTGAGACATTTGATTGTCCACCTCATCAGCAAACTTACTTGCACTTATCTACCTGGCCCAGAAAATATGTGACAAATCTGCCAAAAGCATGACAAGGAGAAAAAGTGAGGGTGTTCATCTAATTTGCCTCACCGAGAACACTATCAAAAGTCATTCTTCTTTTAAAAAGAAAAAAATCATTCAAAACGGACATCTCTGGGCAGCCCCGGTGGCGCAGCGGCTTAGCGCCACCTGCAGCCTGAGGTGTGATCCTGGAGACCCGGGATCGAGTCCCATGTTGAGCTCCCTGCATGGAGCCTGCTTCTCCCTCTGCCTGTGTCTCTGCTTCTCTTTCTCTCTGTGTCTCTCATGAATAAATAAATAAAATCTTAAAAAAAAAAAAACCCAGACATCTCCAAATAAAAAGTTTTAAGAAAATCCCTTGAAAATATGTAAAAGGTACTAACAGAACACAGCTGATCACAGTGATACTCACACCCCAGTCACAACCTAAAAAACACTTGGCCATTGTTGCTGTGCACAGTCTCAACAACTGGCCCATACCAGGCATTCCCTGTTACACACTTGTACTCAAGACTTCCAATTTTTACAAGAGTAATAGGCTTTCTCATCTTGAAAAGAATCATCCCTTTAATAAAGGATAACAACATCTAAAAGAAAAAAATCTTTTTTAGAGATATGCACATGTCTGGAGGTATGTATGCACAACATGTGACGTCAGACAAGTTGAATAAAGATCCTTATGTGTCTATGTAGCTACACATGCCTTCAGTCATGGGCCCTTCTGTTAACTTCAACCTCGGACTCTAGCGTCTCTCCAGATGACCTGCCCACAGGGTGACACAGCTAACATCTCAGAGGTTAAGTTTTAGAGTTTCTAAGAATAGAGCTACACTAGAGAAGATGACTTAAACATCAGTCAGATGGATAAGTTTCATACCCAGTGACCATATCAACCAAACTAGGGCACATTTTGAAAAAAGAAGGATACTATTATTAATTCTGCCAGGACAACAGGTTTAAAACAGAACTGTTCCCAGCAGAAACAAAAAATACAGTCACTCTAGACTATGCCCACCAGATAAAACGGATTTTCTACTTCCAAGAGATATTTCTCCGGTTCTATAGATGTGAAAATATGCAATAAGTCACCTCCTTTTAGGCATGTTATCTGATGATGAGAGAACACTAGGAACCAGGGGGAAAAGGAAGGTAAGATATGGCTAAGACTTGAGATATACTGTCCAATAAAGTAATGTACACACTGAGAATACTCCTGCTCATCTGGGATTTGCAAAGGACGTGGTGGTATTGTCCATGAGACATCACTTTGCAGAGCCATTTTTTTCAATTCAGTCACTAAAGATACAACTGTAAGCCTAAAGAAATAAGCACTGCCTTAGTCAAAAGAAAGGGTTAATAAGAACCATGGATCAGATTCAGAATCTACACGATCAACACATTTGTGATGTGAAGAGATTAATTTTTCCTAATTGATACTGAGTTAGTTTCACTTAATTTTAAGAAGTTGAAAATCAGTCTGCACGTCTGGAAATAAGATGTTAAGAGAATATGATGATTTCTCACAGGCAATTATTTCCCCTCTTCTCTCCTCTTCCACACTCTGCTATACTCTATACTCTACCATGTGATACTGGGGCAAGGTAGGGCTCCCCAACCTCCAGCTGGCTGGTCCCTGTTCACATCTGCCAATGGGAAGTCCTAAAGAGAGGAAGAGATAAAGAAGAAGAGGAGGTTTCTTGCCTATTTTCCCATTTCTGTCAGCATCATTCCAGCAACAGCTGAATTTCCATGCAGAAATCTATCCACAAAGGTGCTTACAGATGTGTAAAATGACACACATTCAAGGACATTCACTGCAGCATCGTGTGTTAAAGTGCAAAACCACAGACACCCTACATGTCCATCAAAGAGGGTCAGGTGATTTAACATAAATAAGGCAATGATGGAGGAAAAAAGGGACATAAGACTGAAAGAAAACACACCAAAATGGTAGAAATCTTTTTTTTTCTGCTAGTGATAATAATTAGCATTTTATTTTCTTCAGTATGGAACCAATAATAAAGCCCAAGTTGAAAAGCTGCATCTGGTTATAGACTCCTTGGTATAAATGCTTACATAACACAAATGTATGTGCCCAGGGATATTGGTAGAAGTCTTTATCAACAAATACATAAATTTAAATGTTAAACTCATCAATTAAAAGTCAGAGAAAAAAAATAAAAATAAAAGGCAGAGAGGAACAAAATGGATAACAAAACATGATTCAACTATATTTCGTCTACAAAGGATTAGTTTTAGATTCAAATACACAAATAGGTTGAAAGTGAACAAATAGAGGGGCACCTGGGTGGTTCAGTCAGTTAAGCATCTGCCTTTAGCTCAGGTCATGGTCCCAGGGTCTTGGGATCAAGCCCCACATAAGGCCCCTTACTCAGTGGGGAACCTGTTTCTCCCTCTCCCTGCAACTCCCCCTGTTTGTGCTCCTTCTCTCTGTAAATTAAATAAATAAAATCTTCCAAAAATAAATAAATAAATATTAACATTAAAAAAAGATACTCCACACTAACAGTAACCAAAGACAACAGCTGGAGTAGCTATATTAACATCAGACAAAATAGACTTTAAGACAAAAATTGTTACAAGGGACAAAGGGAGATCTTATGTAATGATAAAAGAGTCAATTCATGAGGAAGATATAACCATTATAAATATCTATGCACCTAACAACAGAACCCCAAACATACAAAGCAAAAACTGACAGAATTGACGGGAGAAGTAGAAAGTTCCATAATAATAGTTGTAGGCATTAACATTCCACTTTCAATAAACAGAACAATTACACAGAAGATTAACAAGGAAACAGAAGACTTAACGCTATAAATCAACTAGACCTAACAGACACACAGAACATTCACAACAGCAGAAAACATTCTTCTCAAGTGCATGTGAAATGTTCTTTAGTATTAACCATACATTAGGCCATAAAAGAGTCTTAGTAAACTTTAAAAGACTGAAATAATTCAAAATGTTTCCTCCAACCACAGTGGAATAAAACTGGGAATCAGTAACAGAGGGAAATCCAGTATCCACAAATATCCTGAAGTTAAACAATGTACTTTTAGAAAACTAGTGGCTGAATGGGGTACCTGGGGGCTCAGTCAGTTAAGCATCCAACTCTTGATTTTGATTTTGGCTCAGGTCATAATCTCAGGGTCATGAGATCAAGCCCCAAATCAGGCTCCATGCTAGGCATGGAGATTGAGATTCTCTCTCTCCCTCTATTCCTCCTCCCCTTACCCCTGCTCGCTCTCTCTCTCTCTCTCTCTTTCTCAAAACAACAACAACAACAACAACAACAACAAAAAAAAAAAAAAACAGAAGAAAAACCTTAGTGGGTCAAGAAAAAATTACAAGGTAAATTAGAAAAGACTTTGAGATAAGTGAAAATAAAAATGTCACATGTCCAAACATATGAGATGCAGCAAAAGCAGTGCAAAGAGGGAGAATGATAGTTGCAAAGGCCTACATTGAAAGAGGAGGATTTCAAATTAATAACCTAGCCATCCATCTATAGAAACTAGAAAAAGAAGAGCAAACTAAACCCAAAGCAGGCAGAATGCAACAATAAAAATCAGAGCAGAGATAAGTGAAGTAGAAAACAAAACAAAAACAATCCTTAAAACCAAAAGTTGGTTTTCCCCAATAACAGGACTAAGATTAGAATGTCTGCTCTTGCCAGATAAAAAGCATCCACAATGGAAATGAAAACACACACACACACACACACCACAGCATAATCTTATCTACAGAAAACCCTGAAGAATCTACACAGAAACTATAAATGTTAATAAATGAGCCCTGCCAAATTGCAGAATACAAGATCAACATACTAAAATCAGTTGTATGTTTATACACTAGCAATGAACAATCCAAAAATAAAGGAGATGATTCCATTTTACCTTATCAAAAAGAACAAAATACTTAGCAATAATTTTTTTTTAAAGATTTTATTTTTTTATTCATGAGAGACACAGAGAGAGAGAGGCAGAGACACAGGCAGAGGGAGAAGCAGGCTCCATGCAGGGAGCCCGACGTGGGACTCAATCCCAGGTCTCCAGGATCACGCCCTGGGCTGAAGGCGGCGCTAAACCACTGAGCCACCCGGGCTGCCCACTTAGCAATAAATTTAATCAAAGAAGTACAAGACTTATACACTGAAAACTACAATACATTGTTACCAGAAATTATAAAAGACCTAAACAAAAAACTATCCCTGTTCATAGTCTGTAATATTCAATAACAGTAGGATGGCAACAATCCCCAAATTGATTTACAGACCCAAAACAATTCCTATCAAAACCTCAAGTGCCTTTTTATAGAAATGGACAAACTCATCCTAAAAATGTATATGGAATTGCTAGGGATCCTGAATAGTCAAAACAATCTTGAAAAAGAACAAAATTAGAAGATTTACATTTCCTGTTTCATCTACTGCAAAGCAATAGTTAGCAACATAGTGCAGAACTGCCATCGGAGAGACAGTCTAGATCAACAGAATACAACTGAGAGTCTGGAAATAAAACAATACAATTATGCTCAAATGATTTTTTACAAGGTGCTACATCCAATCAACAGAGGTTTTCAATAAATAGTCTTTTCAACAAATGCTGCCAAAACAACTAGATACCCACTCACCAAAGGATTCATCTGGACCTGTAGCTCATAATATACAGAATTTCATTCAAAAGGAATGAAGGTCCTATATGTAAAAGCAAAAACTATAAAACTCTTGAGGAAATACAGTGGTAAATTTGTCATTACTTTTTTTTTTTTTAAGATTGTATTTATTTATTCATAGAGACAGAGAGAGAGAGAGGCAGAGAAACAGGCAGAGGGAGAAGCAGGCTCCATGCAGAGAGCCTGACGTGGGACTCGATCCAGGGTCTCCGGGATCACGCCCTAGGCTGCAGGCGGGGCTGCACCACTGGGGCTGCCCAAATTTGTCATTACTTTGAATTAGGCAGTGATTTCTTAAGTATGACACCAAAAGCACAAACAATATAAAAATAAAATAAATGACTTTATCAAAATTTTACAATTTTGCACGTCAAAGGACACTATGGGAAAATGAAAAGACAACGTATAGATTGGAAGAAGATATTCAGAAATCATATATCTAATTAGGGTGTTGTATCCAGAATATATTTTAAAGACTGATAACTCAAAACAAAAAGACAAACAACCCAACTGATAGACATTTCTCTAAGGGAGAGATAAAAATGGCCATAAGCACATGAAAAGATCCTCAACATCTTTCATCTTTAAGGAAATATAAATCAAAACCACAATAAGATAGCATTTCATACCCATTAGGATGGCTATAACAGTAACTCAAAAAAAAAAAAAAAGGAAGAAAGAAAAGAATAAGTGTTGGTTAGGATGTGGAAAAAATGGAACCCACATACACTGCTGGTGGGATAGTAAAATGATGCAGCCACTGTGGACAACAATTTAGCAGTTTCTTAATATTTAAACATAGAATTCCATATGACCTATCATTTCTATTCTCAGGTATATATCCAAGAGCACTGAAAACATGTTCACACAAAATTTTGCACATAGCAGCATTATTCATAATACACAAAAAGTGGGAACCACCAAGTGTCCATCAACTGATGGAAAACTGTGCTCCATTCATACAATGGAATATTATTCAGCCACCAAAAGGAGTGAAGTAGTGATACACGCTACAACATAAATGAACCTTGAAAGTGTTATGCCAAATGAAAGAAGCCAGACAAAAAGGGCCATATGTTGTTAGGACTGCATTTTTATGAAATGCTCAGAATAGGCAAATTCACTGAAATGGAAAGCAGACTAGTGGCTGCCAGGGCCAGGAATGGGGAGATGCAGAGTGATTGCTGAGTGGGTACCAGATTTCTTCTTAGGATGATGAAAACATTCTGTAATTCAACAGTGATGATGGTTATACAACACTGGGAATATACTAAAACCACTGGATTATACATAGTAACTTTTACCCCAATGTAAAAAAAAGAATAAGGGGGCACCTGGGTGACTCAGTTAGTTAAGCACTCAACTCTTGATTTTGGCTCAGGTTATGATCTCAGGGTCATGAGATCGAGCCCCATGTCAGGCTCCTTGCTCAGTGCAGAGTCTGCTTGAGATTCTCTCTCTCACCCTCTGCCCTCCTCCCTCTGCTCATGTGCACATAAGCATACTCTCTCTCTCCCTCTCTCTAAATAAATAAAATCTAAAAAAAAAAAAAAAAAGGCAATTCTATATATGCTGATACATACGGAAGCTTTCCAAGATGTATTATTGGGTGAAAAAAAAAAAAAAGCAAGCTACAGAACTGAGTCCCCCACCTCAAGAAGGGGAGTAGGGAAAGGAAGAATATATAGGCATTTTCATCTAACACATCTTTGCAAAAATAAACAAGAATGTGTTACCATTGGACTATCTCTGGGGAAGAGAATTTCAAGGCTAGGGGCAGGTGTGAAAAGACTTCCTTTTTAAAATAAGCCATCTTACACAGTCTACATGTTGTGCCATGTATAGATACTTCCCCCCACGCCGCCATGTCGAAATAAAAACCAAACTGACCTTTCTAAAAGAGGAAATAATGGAAATAAAGGGGTGGTTATATAATGAAAATATGCTCATGGGAAAATTGTTGATCATGCTGGGGGAGAAATACCAGGTAGTAATGAGAGTCTTTTTTTTTCTTTTTTTTTTTTTTTTTAATTATTTATTTGAGAGAACACAAGCAGGGAGAAGGGGCAGAGAGAAGGGGAGAAGCAGACTCCCTGCTGAGCAGGGAGCCCAATGCGGGGCTGAATTCCAGGACCCTGGGATCATGACCTGAGCTGAAGGCAGATGCTTCACCAACTGAGCCACCAAGGTGCCTCTGGAAATGAGAGTCTACATGTGTTTGTCTAACAATGAAGGGTACTGGAATACTGTTTTAGAATACAGTCACACCATTCCCAAATATCAGGGCATATGAATAGTGTGACATTCCTGCAACAGAACCTGGAAAGCTATTCGGGTATGTGACAAGAGGCTGGTCCAGCTACAAACTGCCCGACAGGCAGTGCTCAGGCTCCCTGGTCCCCTCTCCTCCCTCTTGAGATTTCGCTCTCTAGTCTGGGACCTGTGGGCATTGACAGGTAAGGGAGCTGATTACCGAAAGGATGTAAAAACATGTTTTCTAGGATTCCAGGAAAGAGGGAAATTTTGTAACACATCCATGATGTCCTCAACACCCCACATTCAACTCTTTCTCAGACTTGGAAGATCTTCCAACCATATCACTCTCCCAAAAATTAACATGCACTGGTTTAACTCACGGCTTCTAAGTCTCCAGTAAATGTACCCGTGCCGGACCAAAGGAAGTCCTATCATTATCCATTACTACTTACAACCTACAATACAACCCAAACAAAGTGCTCATTTTAAACATACTTCCCAAAAAAAAAAAAAAAAAAAAACATACTTCCCTGGACTGGTGACTGTTTCCCATTTTGGGGGATTACCATCAAATCTTGTCCCCTTATCTTTCAATTCATTACAGAAGCTGCTAGGGATTCTGGCTACAATAGCAGACTGCACACATACCCCCGCCCCCCTCACTCAAGCAGCTGGGAGTGACAGCCAGTCCCTTCCTGCTCCATCTTCCTTATTTAGAGAGCAGGGGAGGAAAGAAAAAAAAAAAAAAGCCACCACCAAACCTGGAAGCCCCACATGGCAGCTGCTTTTGCGGTCTATGACTTAATTTAAGGAAGTATTCTATGAAACCTCTGAAAAGAATCTAAATTTAGATAGAAGTCTTTCACCACCAATATCAGCCTCTCCAGCTAGGGAACTCACATGCACAGCAGCACAGTGAGAGGGAAACAACAAATTTAAAATACTTATAAATGTGTCATCATTGAGGGAAGTGAAGCTGGCATTATTCAGGCCAAAGAAATTTTCTTCTGGTACCACCAACATCTGAATTCTCAAAAAGAAGGAGGAATGACTACAAAAACTTTTAGGGAAAGAAGTGGTGACATAAAGGAGACAGGTTTTTCCATGTAAGATTTCTACTAAGAGAGCAAGGCACTACTCTATATACCAGGATGTCTGTAATGACATAAATCCAGCAATGAAATATTAAAGTCAACATATTGTCTAAAAAAGAGTTCTCCAGCACTGAGTCAGACAGGAAGGAAAAACCATCTACTTAGCACTGCTATTTCCCCAACACCTCACTCTTCCCAAATGTGTCAAGTGAGACCTTGAACTCTGAGAAAAGAGTCACAGCAAAAACACTGGGGTGACTTGAGATTAATGGCAATTAACAGGGAGATAGGGCTCTTCTGTCTGCATTTTTTTTTCACCTTAAAGAGTAAGTCTGATCTAACTTTTTAAAGATTTTATTTATTTATTTACTCGAGACAGAAAGAGTGTGACAGCACACAAGCAGCAGGCAGAGGGAGAGGGAAAAGCAGGCTCCCTGCTGAGCAGGGAACATGGGGTTGGATCCCAGGACCCTGGGATCGTGACCTGAGCTGAAGGCAGACACTTAACCGACTGAGACACCCAGGTGTCCCAAGTCTCACATTTAAAAGCTAATCTTCCCAATGTTTCATTCCCCAAATAAAATTAAAATATCATATATAATTCTCAAATTAACATTCAACAGTGGCTCAGTCAGTTAGGCATCCAACTCTTGATTTCAGCTCAGCTCACAATCTCAGGATCCCAGGATTGAGCCCCACATCGGGTTCCACACTCAGCTGGGAGTCTCTGCTTGAGGATTCTCTCCCTCCCTCTGCCCCTTCTCTCTTTCTCTCTCTCTCTTTAAAATAAAATAAAATAAAATAAAATAAATAAAATAAAATAAAATAAAAATTAAGATTCAACAGCCTATCCTACTTGTACTCCAGAAAGGTTCTATTTTGCAAGCCATATCTGTAGACAGATTTCAGCTGATAACTATGTAAAAGATAAAAACAAGAGTGAAATTTTCTCTGTTCTTTCAGACATGCATCCTCCTCTTCTCCCCACCCCCAATCAGCTGGGAAACATTCCCAGATTCTTCTCAAGCTTGGTTCGGAAGTAAAGCTCAGCCTCAATAAACATGTAGCCCAGGAAATGCTTTGGATCATAGACCACTTAGAAGACTTAATCTGTCCTCCCCCAAGAGACCCCTTTTCAAACTCCGTTTGATAGGAGGGCAGGCAGTTTTATATTTTCACTCAAACCTCCTGGAACATTGCTGAAAGAGAAAATCATAGCAGTCTGGCAACTCTACAAATGGTGGAGGGAAATGCCACACCCAAGGACACTCTCCTCAGACTTCAGGGCAAACTATTGTCCCAGTGGGCTCCCCATAGCACTTACTCCCTGTGGCAGTCAGGGAGGTGGGAGGGGGACAGCCTCCACCAAGTGCCACTGGCCATGCTTCAGACAGGGTACCACCTCGGTAGCTGCTTGATGCTGTTAGGACACAAAGAAATAGCTACAGTGACTCGCTTTTTTAGTATTTTTGAAATGTTCATGTCCTTAGCCCAGTACTACTAAAAAGATAGACTCAATCAAACAGATCTCAACCGTGTTTCTTTTTACATAATTCTAATTTCACATCATTTCCCTTGTGTATTTTGGACAACCACTGGTGTTACAGTTGGGTACTGTTCAAAATGTCTCCAAAACCCAACAGTTATCTATGCTAGCAAATTCTCTCCTAAACTTGGTTCACAAGTTCAAATGCTGGATTAGGTGGAACCACAAGATGCTCTACCTCAAAGTAACAACCAGCTTCATGACACTATTAAATAAAATATAAAATTCTTACAGAGAGAAGGTGGTGAGGAGGCCTGAGGACCAAACCAAATAAAAAATATCACAGGTGGGGCATCTGGGTGGCTCAGTTGGTGAAACATCTGCCTATGGCTCAGGTCATGATCCTGAGGTCATCCTGAGATCGAGCCCCACATTGGGTCCCTGCTGAGGTGGGATCCTGCTTTTCCCTCTCCCTCTGCCTCTCTCCCTGCCTGTGTATGCATTCTCTTTCTCTTTCTCTCTCTCTCTCTCCCTCTCTCTGTCAAATAAATAAATAAAATCTTTTTAAAAAATTCAAACTTTTAGAAGTCACCAAAACTTTACAGTTGATCCCTGAACAACAGGGAGCTTGAGGGTTAGGGGTACTAACCGCTCCATCCCTGTGCAGTAGAAAGTCTGTGTATAACTTCTGACTCCCCCCAAAACATAACTACTAATAGCCTACTATTGACTGGAAGTCTTATTGGTAACATAAACAGTCAATTAACACATATTCTATGTATGTATTATATACTATATTCTTGCAATAAAGTAAGCTAGAGAAAAATTAAGAAAATCCTAAGGAAGAGAAAATACATTTACGGTACTGTACTGTATTTATTAAAAAAAAAAAAATCTGTGTGTAAGTGGACCCGTGCAGTTCAAACTCATGTTGTTCAAGGGTCAACTGTACTTATTTTTTAGTGGAACTGTAATTACAGAGTAACGTTTCAGTGATCTATACATGATACATAATAATAAGACACAGTTTATTCTGATTTTTAGTAAATAATCAACAGGAATTGATTTTAGGCCAAGTCAGAAATGGCAATAAAAAATAAATATTGGGGCTCCTGGGTGGCTCAGTAGTTGAGTGTCTACCTTTGGCTCAGGTTATGATGCCAGGTTCCTAGGATGGAGTCTCATATCGGGCTCCCCACAGGGAGCCTGCTTCTCCCTCTGCTTATGTCTCTGTGTCTCTCATGAATAAATAAATAAAACCTTAATAAAAGAGAGAGAAAGAGAGAGAGAGAGAATATTCACTTTCCTTTTTATATTGTCACTTATCTTTGTCACAATAATGCTACTGTTAACCCTCACCACCTCCCCCACCATAAACAACCTTCAAAGTGATCACTTTCTGGGAAGGCCGAATGAAAAAGAGATATCCTAACTGAATGATGTTTAACAGTGATTTTTTAATTTGGAGACAAAAAAGAACTAGATTCAGAAGTAGTATTTACACCAATTTGTAAAGTCAGAAGCCAAGTAACTTCCAAAGTGGTTAACTTTAATCCACTTATAAGATACTCAATGAAGCCTCTGGCAAGGTAGACCCTACCATATGCTGGGCAACAGCCAGGTGCTGAATTACTTCATTTACTTCTTGCAACAGCCTTATGAGGTAGGTATTATCTGAGGCTTAAAATTGAAATGCATGATTTGCCCAAGGACTCTGGTATGTGGTGGAACTGGGTGGACAGACTCCACAATCTCTAAAATGGGGACAAGAATGATGCCTGCTTCGTAAGTTTACTGAGAGGATAACTAACTCCTGAAACGTGCGTAGCACACTGCCTGACTGCCTGGTGAGTAGTAAAAGCCCAAGAATTGATAGATATCTTCATTATTATTGCCTAAAGTGACCCCAATCCTGAGCAGCAAAGCTGGACAGGAAATTGAGGTCAGGGGTATCCTAAAACCCACAGTCAACCATGAAATTCACCTTAGAATTCTCAAGTAGTTTGTATACCTGACCTAGTTTCCATAAAAAGAGCTAAAGGGCAGAAGGGGTACTCCAAAGAGTAACATTTCAAAGCTAAAGCTGAAAGCTAGCATTTGGCAGACTCTCATTCTAGAATCTCTTTGGAGAGATTCCAAATGGGGTGTGAAGGTTGTACGGGCCCAGCATCCGTGATCCAGGACAAGAGCTAGCTAAGGGAAGGGAAAGGGGACTGGATCTTCCACAGGATCTGCCTCCCCAACTCGAGTAATTCCCTCCTGTGCACTTTACGTTTGACCTACTTTGCCCACAAAGAGATTTTAAACAGTACCTGACTGTCCACGGAAGCAGTCCCGGTGTCCAAAAAAGGAAATCACTACACAAACACCAACTTATCATCCATACTGGAGGAGCCACAGCTGGGCTCCAATTAGAACCTCTAAGAAGGTCTGAAGAAAGCATGTTACAATAAAGCAGCAAGAGACTAAAGCGAGTCCATCAGAGGGAAGGGCTTTTTTTTTTTTTTTCAAGCCCACTGCATTCCATCAGGATGTCCAACATCATTTAGTACTTATATCACTTAACTTGCTTTACAGATGCTTCTTATCCCTTCTAATTGGAAGGGTTTTTCAAGGACCAAATAGGGAATCTGATGTTAACTTGGTAACAACGCACAGACTGGGTAAATAACAAGTATTTTCCTTCATCTGCTCTCTGTCCCCTTCCTGATGTCCAGAATTTACTTGCCAGGCAACCTAGCACTTAGTAGTCATTCAATAAATTTTTGTTAAAAGAAACTCTGTAGCCCTAAACTCGGCCCCAACAAAGGATTCCTTGTATTGCCCCTAGAAAGAGGATCATCCGGCATTTGCATAAACACAGTCACACACAACACTTATGACTTTGTGAAGGGGCTGAATTTACTTCCTACTTAGTTTGTTCTGTTACCAAGTTCCCCTCGAATAACAGCCACGCACAGTAGGCATCACAACTGACCTCCTCAAAGCACTTACCCTGCCTACCCTTTTTCTAGCACTTTCCACAGCTAGCAAATGGCAAAACTAGAACTGGCACACAGGCCTCCAGCGTGGCTGGCTCCTAGCCACTACACTATTCCATTCACTGGTGCTGCCCTCTGGGTACGGAAGAGCCCCTTGTACGCTGCAGGTTTCTAAAATCAGAATTTATCATCTCACTTCCTGATGGAATCTCTCTACTGCTATCCAAGCCCCTGAGCTTGTCACTGAAGCCTGTGTCCTCTGTTTCCTCTGTCTGGTCACACTCTTGCCCCCATTCTGTCTTTCCACGTGCTATTACCCCATGGTCCCTCTCTCCATGCAGATTTTTCCAGAGCTACTTCAAATTCGACCTCCCCAGCACCTCAACCTCTGTGGCCCACAAGGAGCTCTCTTTTCATTCTGGCATTTTAAAAAAAAATTTTTTTTTTTAATGCTTAACTGTTTCTAGTGACTGTCTCACTCCCTACTGTACTGTTAAGTTCCTGGCAGAGACTATTTTTGTAACATTCCTCTCATCTTTAACACTCTTAAGTATTGTGCTCAATCCTGAGTAATGCAGCGTATTGGCTTTGGTGCTCATCCTCCTTTAGAAATAATCTGACTAGAAAATTAATATCAAATGCAAAAATTATTAACTATAATGTTAAAGAATGAAGCCTCACTAAAATAATAAAGTGCTTATTTCTCCTTTATATTTTTCAACAGAAAAGTATTCCTTTTTTAACAAACAGATATGCTACCTTTGTTTAGTAACACACTGGGGGACAATGTGCTTCTCTGGTATTTATTTAAATGATTACTCTTTAACAAGATGCCCTTTTGTCCTTAAACTATCAGATCATCTGATACGCATTTCACAACTGTTAAAAAGAAATACACAACATCAATCGGGAAAGGTTGAGATGATGCAGAAACAAATTAACATGACAGGTTTGTTCCCTGCTATCACTTTATATCCACCATAGGCTGGGTACTCCTTGAGAGAATGGAGGGGGTGCTGTGTGGGCCAGGGCAGAAGGGGACTCTCTGCTCCACATAATCATTTAGGGACCCAGGCTGATAAAGGCTCCATCATATGCCACACGGTTCCCAGTGCTCCATGGAGGAGCTGGAGGCTCTTAACTGCCTCAGCCCCACTGTGGGACAAATCACTTCTCACAATTTATTAGCCAGAACTAGACATGTGGTCCCACCTAACTACAAGGCTTCTGAAGAGCAGAGAGGTTTCAGCTACAGAGGCAGCTATGGGTGTATGAAAATGGACCAATCCCTGATCTATACTATGTGGAAAAGCATGATGCATAACAGTGCACAGCATATCCTATCATCTGTGTTAGAGAGGGTGGGGGGAGAAAAGGAAGGAAACAGAGAACCTTTGGAAGAATACAAGAGAAACTAGTAATGCCATGATAATAATAGTTACTTCTCTAGAGGCAAGCCAGTTGACAAGGGACAGGAAGGATAGGAGACTTATTTTAATGAACACCCTTTTATATCATATGCATACATCATCTATCTAAAAACTCTTGCTGAAATTTTTAGGCTGTGATGTATACACTTCAAATTAATGAGCTGGGGTTTTTTTCAGAATCAAGTCCCATCTAATATAAGAAACACCAAATCCTTGACTCATATCGCTTGAAATTAAGCCCCTAGAGTAACAATGACATCATCATAGCCTTTTGTAAAGCCTCCCTGAGAGATCTTGACTGGCTCCTGTCTATTCTAAACATAAACATTGCTACGGTGCAGGCGATAAGAAAACTGCTTCTGTTGATAAACTGTTTCCTTTTGGAAATAATTTTCCTGGTATTTCAATTTAGGTACCACTTCCTAAAGTAAAACTCCTTTTCTGAAATTAAAAAAAAAAAACATTTTCTGCTGTTAGGCTGAACCCTCTACGAAATATAGCAACCAAGGCTGGGTTTCTAAAAAGAAAACAGCACTGCTATCTCAGAATGCACTAAAACAGGGAAATGCATGGAGACAATCTTTTCCAAAACCCTAATCAACACCCTCAAGTACTATTTAAATATTTCATGTCCCAGATGTACCAGGGGACAGCCTCTGGGGCTTATGACAAGGTAACCCTAAGGGCACATCTGCTCCTCTCTTGCAGCTGGCTTAAACAAAAGTGGAATCCCGCTGGCATTCAGCTGATGAAGTAAGCTATAAATAATGCAGTAAGGAAACAGGTAGGTCAAGTCTCCAAAAAGACTTCCGTCATTCATTTCAATCAATATCAAAAATAGGTCTAAGAAATGAGCCAAAACAGGGTTATGCTACTCCCGTCACAACATCCGACATATCAGGCTCTGGGAGAAACAGAACGCTATCAAGGCTATATGCTATCCTTACAGATTTTACCCTAAATTCCAGCTTAGCATATCACATGGCAACTTTTTACTGCACCAAGTTAGTACCTAAATAGCCTGTGACTATAGCTCCAGTTCTACAATATACTTCCACATTTAAATTTTAGTGGAAAATCAAATAGCATACATTGCTTTCAAATATCAATATTATGCCTTCTAAACTGAATGTATGGGACTCCTGGGTGGCTCAGCAGTTGAGCGTCTGCCTTTGGCTCAGAGCATGATCCCTGGGTCCAGACTCGAGTCCCGCATCCGCCTCCCTGCATGGAGCCTGCTTCTCTCTCTGCCTGTGTCTCTGCCTCTCTCTCTCTTTGTGTGTGTGTGTGTGTGTGTGTGTGTGTGTGTGTGTGATGAATAAATAAATAAAATCATCTTAAAAAATAAAAATAAATAAATTGAATGTGTTTGCATATATCAAAGGTGTTTCTCTAAGCAGGCTTTCTGCCAACAACCTAGGTGTTCTAAAAAGTTCTGGGTGCTATCATTTCATCAACTTTCACTCGGAATAGCTTTCTCTAACTGACTATTAATGATCTCCAAAAACGCGTCTCAATTTTTTTTCTAAATTGCTGAAGAAAAGCAAATTATCAAAGTTCCCAAGCCCATCATGGGTCTTGTACAATCCATTATTAAACCTAGAGAATGAATTAGCAATTATGAAATTGCCAATATTGCAATACATGAGACCAATACCAAAGTAAGTTTAGAACAAAAAAAGAAAAGACACTTCAGGTCCCACTGCATTATGTTTAAACCGAAGACAGATGGCATTAATTTGTGGGTATGCAAACAATTTCCAGGACTTGCAAGTCAGAGGCAGCCATAATATCCTATATATCATCGATTCTAAGACATTTTTTCTGATTTTAACATCCCTGAAACCTTCAAATGAATCACTTTGTAGAATTACTGGTGTTTCTTTTCTTGTGGTACATAAAACAATGGTGTGACTTTCAGTCAAAGTCCTCTTCCATTCACTGAAATATGACAATGTTAATATCGGCTAACATATACTGAACATTTACTATGGACGAGATACTGCATGTGGATTATTTCTTTTAATACCCACAAACTCTCAAGTGGCTCCAACTATTTCCCACCCCCCTTTTATTTTAAGCTGAGAAAACTATGAGTGACTAAGGTCACTCATCTAAAGGCACAGGCTGGCTCCAGCCCAGCTCATAACCACCCAACTTGGCTGACTGCAGAGGAAAAGGACTTGGAGGGCTGGGAGAGCCAACCTGTCTCCTCGGAACATGGGTTCAAAGCTCTGCCAACCATCTTATAAGCCCCTCTCGCTGTTTTTTAGAAAAACAGCAAAGAAAATACAGAGTTCTAAGTATCAAGAATGGGTATTAATTCAAAGCTTTCACTATAAAGGGTTGGTAATCACTAATCTTATTTTTAAAAATATACACTTGCAAAAAAAATTATATATTTGCATAAAAACCAATTTTTTTCTTTCTGTTCATCCTGAATTCAATTTATAAACAATTAGCATGTACTTTTCCCCTCTCAAAAATATCCTATCATCTCTAGAGAGACAACACAAGAATTTCCAGAATCTGTACCTGAATTTTGTTTAAATCTTAGTATTGAAATCATCCCAAGTAAAACAACAGTACACAACAATCAAGAAACAAATCAACAATGACATTTATTGGGGGTAAGTTTACATATAAAGCTACCATTCCTAACTCTCAGGAAAAATATTTGGCATCTCTACAAAAATACATCTTTTGCTTTGCACTACTACAAAGAAGGCATACTTCTTTTTCATAAGTTCATTAAATGGTAGCTTTATCATCCTCAAACTCAGCATACACAAAGCTAGCATTACAAATTTTTTTAATGGTATTGTCTAGTTATTCATTGGTTGCCTTCCTAGCAACCATTTCTGTTCCCTGAAAAGGACCCAGTTCTGTATGTTGGGTGGTACTAACACCATTACTAGATTCCAAGGAAGACCCGAATTGTCCAACCAGCACATCCCATCATTCTTGCCAAGACGGTTGGTTCAGAGATGGACACATGACCCAAATCAGACCAACCCAACAACAGGATTCAACTCCAGGATTTCTACTCCAGCAATGAGCTGCTGGGAAAGTGGACTTGCAACATTTCTGCTGGTTAAAGCTAGAAGTAAACAGTCATGGGAGTTCTTTGTAAGAGCCAATCTTTTGATCACAAGGGAAGGAGATAGCCAAGAATGGCTCAGAGGTCACAGCACTGAGAATCAAAGAGAAACTAGGTCTTTGTCATGCTATTAACTACTTTTGGACTTTTCAGTTAACTTACTGAATGAAATGCTTCCCATTGAACCAATTTAAACTAGGTTTTCTGCTACTTACTTCTGAAAGCATTCTGTTGTTTTTTTTGTTTTTTTTTTAATTTTTTTTTTTTTATGATAGTCACAGAGAGAGAGAGAGAGAGGCAGAGACATAGGCAGAGGGAGAAGCAGGCTCCATGCACCGGGAGCCCGATGTGGGACTCAATCCCGGGTCTCCAGGATCACGTCCTGGGCCAAAGGCAGGCGTCAAACCGCTGCGCCACCCAGGGATCCCCTGTTTTTTTTTTTTAACTAAAAAAAAAAAAATCTGCATCATGACGTATGGTATTGTAAATACAAGCCAGGAGTAAAAATGGGCTGAAGAAAGGAAGCAGGGTAAAATTCAAAGAACACCTTACCTGATCGATGCTGTCACTTACTAAAATGGGGCAGAGTAGGATCAGAGCACCTTGGGGAATGACCTAGGGGAGGTTGAGGGAGGAGGTGTGGATAAAATCATGAGTTATCCAGAGGCAACCAATATGCTATTCCTGTATGAGAAAATGTAATGTGTTCTGAGCCATGAAGACTATGTATTTCCCATTCTAAACTCTTTCAAATAGTAGTCTTCAGTTTGGTTTCCTTTTTTTTTTTTTTTAAGATTTTTTTTATTTATTTATGGGAGAGAGGCAAAGACACAGGCAGAGGGAGAAGCAGCGCCCCCCACCCCACTTCCGCAAGGAGCCTGATGCAGGACTCGATCCCAGATCCCGGGATCATGCCCTGAGCCGAAGGCAGATGCCCAACCACTGAGCGACCCAGGCGTCCCCAGTCTGGTTTCCTGATCTCCCTCATGGTTGCACACAATTAAACTTGTCATCGGCCTTCCCTAAATCATCAAACCATGAGAAGCTTCACGTACCCTGACAAAGACAACTTGGCTATCCTCCCAAAAGCTCCTGGAGATGAAGCCAGAGGCAGAGAACACAGAAGCAGAGGGGGAAGGAGCTGCACAAGCTAGGAGAAAGGGCAATGTTAGCAAATCTCTGCCAGCTCCCCTTTTAGAATAAGCCAGCATGAGGACTTTTATAATGAATCCTTTAGCATCTTGGGTAAAGGAAGACTGGGGACAGGAAGGCTTCTGGGGAGGAGGGAATCAGGAAGACTGGGACACATTCAGTTTCAGGTATCTATGAGGTAGGTTTGGGAAGAGGAATGCCACCTTTTCAACCTTGCACAACAGAGAAGGACAAATAGGTTACCTTACCCAAAAAAAATTCTGTAAGTGTAGATTTTCCTCACTAAAGCTCAAGAAAAGCTAAATCAATGTCCCATGAGGATAGGCTGGCCGCCTCCTACACAAGACTATTGATTATTATAAAGATAGAAATTCATTATAGTTGGATTAAGTATGCTTCCGAGTATTTCTGTAACTGTACATGGTATGATTATCCATGTAGGACAAGAAAAACTATCCTTTTCCATCCTGTAAAATGTGTTTTCAAAGAGTAAAACAAATTGCATGCTATTTTTTTTAACCTAGGAATAAAATCACATACAAAACAAAACACACGGGGGATCCCTGGGTGGCTCAGCGGTATGGCGCCTGCCTTTGGCCCAGGGCGTGATCCTGGAGTCCCGGGATCAAGTCCCACATCGGGCTCCCGGCATGGAGCCTGCTTCTCCCTCCTCCTATGTCTCTGCCTCTCTCTCTCTCTCTATCATAAATAAATCTTAAAAAAACAAAAAACAACAAAAACAAAAACACAACCCTCCTGGAGCTTGGTTTGATGACTTGCCTCCAGTGAGGAAATAGAACTCTCTGGAAACGATGAAACACAGAGAGAAGGCATTACTATTACTGTCATGTGTAAACAGGCATCAAGCAATCCTTAAATCCAAAATTTGTAGGTAATATATGTAGAAATGCAATTTATTAAAACTTAGAATTTTTATCCCAAAGATCTAGAAGAACAAAAAGGCAGTAAATTACAGGTGGTTACAACTTTTTCTACTTTTATACAGTCAGATATTTCTTTTTTAGGCACGGCTAAAATTAATAAACAAGCCCTCAAAAAAAGTTTAAAACAAACATACTGATTATATAAATACTTAGGGAAAAGACCAAGTAAGTTATTGTTACTGGCTAATGCAAGTTAGCATTTTTACTCCCAATTTACGGATAATTTTATTTTCTAAAATTAGGTTAGAGATAACCCCAAATGACATTCCAAATAAAAGATATAAACCAGCACTATTATTTACCCCAGTCTTTCAGAGGACTCACTATAGAAAGTAGGTTTCAGGAGGACCTGCTTTCTGAATCTGAAAAGAATCATTTGGGCTTACTTAGTATTTTGCTGGAACAATGGAGGGGGGTGCCCAGAGGGTGTTTAAGTATCAGAATAAAACATATTTCTGGGTGTTTAAGTATCAGAATAAAACATACTCTCTGGGAAAGTAAGTTTGTTGAGATCTGCAAAGGAGACAGAGTATTTTCTTACTCTCCAGAGCCCAGGAATCTTCCTGTGAAGAAATATACATAAACATGGATACATACCTTTAGAGACCATTTCAGCCTTTTAAAATATATTTGGCACAATTATTTTGAATTTTCAGAACACCTACATTTGAAGACAATTACTATTAGTGATTAATGTACTTGTTGCTCTAGGAAATGCTTAAGAGCTGTAGATTGCTCTTTGTTTTAACATTTCTAATTGTTGAAAAGCAATTTATTCTCAAGGAGGAAGAGGGGGAGAGATCAAACAGTACAAAGGGGAGGGGCACCTGGCTCAGTGGTTGAGCATCTGCCTTTTTTTTTTCTTATTTATTTATTTATTTTTTTTTTTTTAATTTATGATAGTCACACAGAGAGAGAGAGAGGCAGAGACACAGGCAGAGGGAGAAGCAGGCTCCATACACCGGGAGCCCGACGTGGGATTTGATCCCGGGTCTCCAGGATCACGCCCTGGGCCAAAGGCAGGCGCTAAACCGCTGCGCCACCCAGGGATCCCATGCGCCACCCAGGGATCCCGAGCATCTGCCTTTGACTCAGGTCATGATCTCTGGGGTCCTGGGATCGACTCCTACATCAGGGTGCCCACAGAGAGTCTGCTTCTCCCTCTACCTATGTCTCTGTCTCTCTCTGTATGTCTCTCATGAATAAATAAATAAAATCTTTAAAAAAAAAAAAAAGAAAAGAAAACAGTACAAAGGGGAATACTGGGAATACTGTGAAAAGTCTCTCTCACGTGGATTCTCAGGCCCTGGTTCTCCTTCCTAGAGAAAAATCACAATAAGTATTCTCAGAAGTGTCCTTGTAGCAATATTCTATACAAATAGATCTATATCAGGGCGCCTGGGTGGCTCAGTCAGTTAAGTCTTTGCCTTGAGCTCAGGTCATGATCCCAGGGTCCTGGGACTGAGTCCCACATCCGGCTCCCTGCTCAGCAGGCCATCTGCTTCTCCCTCTCCCCCTTCCCCCTTGCTCATGTTCTCTCTCAAATAAATAAATAAATTAATTAATTAATTAATTTCTTTTAAAAACATAGATCTGTATCAATTTCCCCTTTTATTTTTTTTATTGCTCATATAGTATGTACAACATTCACTCTTTAGAGTCTTTTTCCCCACTCAACAATATATCTTAGAAAAAATGTTCCATATCAGAATATAAAGCACTATCTCATTCCATTAAACAGCTACACATTCCTGGGGATATAATGTAATTTATTTAGCGAGTACTCTATTGATGCGCATTCAGATTGTTTTCAGCCTTTCATCAATCACCTCAAACAATGTGGCAATAATTTTGCATAGAAGACTTTTTTTTAAGTTATTTACTTATTCATTTTTAAGTAATCTCTCCACCCAATGTGGGTGGGGCTCAAACTCATGACCTCAAGATCAAAAGTCTCAAGCTCTCCAAACTGAGCCACCCAGGCACTGCCTGCATACACTTTAAACGTGTGAATGTATCTGTAAGAAAAATTCCTAGAGGCAAAATTGTTTGATCAAAGGGTATATACATTTATTATCTGATAGTAACAAACTCCCCTCCTTACTCTATTGTGCCAATTTGCATTTCACAGCCAACAGTGTGGAAGAGTTTCTGCTTTTCCACACCTTTGTCATCCCTAACGTATCTTCAAACTCTTCGGTCTCTGCCAATCTGCTAACTGAAAAACGGTTTCACTCCTAGTTTTAACTGGTGTTTTGTTTGGTATGTAGGGCTGGGTATCTTTTTGCCTGTTTGAAACCCATTTTCTTTCTTTTTTGTGAATTGTCTATATTCTTTGCAAACAGGTTATTGGCCTTTTCCTAACTGAATTCTGAAAGCTCTTTATATACTAAGGAAGCTAGACTTTTATTTTCATATAGATTGCAAATTGTTTTTCCTAGTTTGTCTTCACATATTAATTTTTATCCATTTTCTTTTTCCATGGAGAAATTTCCTTTCCAACTACTTAAGTTTTTTTAAATTGGTTATTGGCTGATTCTTTTGGATTTCTAAAGCTATAAATCATATCATTTGCAAATAACAGAAATTTTGCTTTCCTATGTCTTTTTCTAGGCAATGAACAATTTTGACAGTGCATATCCCTGTATTGTTCCTGATTTTAATGGGAGTGCTTCCAAGGATTCACAGTTACAGATGATGCTGGCTTTGGCTTTAATGCTGTTTCTCTAAGGAACTTTCTGAATACATGGAGAATTCAAGTTTGTTCTTGAGTATATTTCTCATGTTTATCAATAGGTTTTATAGATTGTCTTCAGTGTCAAAATATACCATTAGCTTTAGCATTTTACATAATTATCTAGGAATAAGAATTAACAGGAACTTATGACTCTGTATTTACACCATGCTACTCTATAAATAATTCATAACTACTCATCATAATATTTAATCCACATCTAGTCCCTGTGTGACATGAAAAGGCAGGTATCTTGCATCACAGACAGACAAACTGGATCTCTAAAAGATAGTATTTCTAAGCACCCCCTTTCCCCATAGTGGCACTTTTGGGAGCTAAAAATCAGATTCAGACCTTTGGACTCCCATCCCAGTGTTTAAGCCATAAGAAAGCACCACCGGCCTCTGGAGAATTTAGTGAATATCCAACATACAAAGAAAAAAATAGGCTGCTCTCTACAACCCGCAGCTTAGCAACATCCTCTTCCAGACTCCTGAAAGCAACCTCCAAGTTGGACTCAGGAGCTTAAAACATCTGAAACGCATCACCCAGCAGCCAGCATAATAGGTTCATGCTCAGTGATACACAATGTTGCCGACATTCCTCAGCCAATTAGAATTCCTTTCAGCTGCGATGGAGGTGAACACAGCTGGAATTAGGTGGGGCGCTTCGCCAGATGCACTGATTGTACATTATTTATGCCTTGTTTTAAAACAATAAAAGGGTTTTTTTTTTTCTTTAAGCCAGAATATGGAAACAACATTGCATGCACTTAGTTTAAATACCCAAATGGATTAAATTGCATCTGTAGACACAACAGTAATTCTAACATTTTAAAAAGAAGATACGCCTGATCCACATGGCTAGGTGCTTTTGTTTTTCAACAGAGCTTTCCAGCTCCTCTCTAAGTAGCACGCTTAGGGACTGTGGTCAGCTAGGATGAGCATGCAGTGGAAGACAAGCCAATATGAATTAGGGGCTGTCTCTCAATAAAATCACTTACAGAACAGCAAGCAAACCAGTCACTTATGATGCTGGGGGATATAAATAAATAAATGGCCACACAGTTTTAATTCTCTACTTGTTTAAAAATAGTTAACCTCTAAAATGGTTCTGAAATTACAAAAATTCGATCCAAATAAGAATTCTAAAAGTTAGGGTTTCTCAACCAGAAAATCTGAGACTTGCCAAGATACTAAATTATTTCATCTATTTCAGAAGGTTCTTAAACTTCCCTTTTGCTCTTGGCACTCAATAAAATGCACAATTCAGCTATTTTAACTTTTAACCAGTGCCCACAAACATGTTACAAAACAGCCAGTCTAGTTAAGTGGATCACTGAGCTGATGTTGAAATATTATGGGTCAGTCTTTCTTTTTTCTTATTCATGAGGAAAGACTTCTTCCCAAGTGACTCAGCCCCCAGAACCTCCCCTTACCCCCAGCTTTCCACACTAGGACCCAACAACGTGACCAAACAGAGAAAATGAAAATTTGTAATAGAGAAGGAAAAATTCAAAGTTCAGGTACCACTTTCACGGGCGCAAAAACAGGAGTTCTGACCTCAAAGTTAGACTTGAAGGCAAAAAACTCTAGTTGGATTTCATTACAACTGCTATAAAAATACAGATAGAAATAAAGTGTATGAAATATTTCTTGCCCAGGTCAGTTAGGTGGGGCAAGAAGCTTTAAAAAAAAAAAATGGATTTGAAAAAAAAAAAATGGATTTGAGGGACACCTGGGTGGCTCAGCAGTTGAAGCAGTTGCCTTCGAATCAGGCCGTGATCCCCAAATCCTGGGATGGAGTCCCACATCGGGCTCCCTCTGAGGAGTCTGCTTCTCTCTCTGCCTGTGTCTCTGCCTCTCTCTCTCTCTCTCTTTCTCTTTCTCTATGTGTGTCTCTCATGAATAAATAAATAAAATATTTTTTAAAAAATGGATTTGAGAAAAAAAGGTTTGTCTTAAGACAACCCAAACGTGGGCAGCCCTGGTGGTGCAGCGGTTTGGTGCCGCCTGGGGTGTGATCCTGGAGACCCAAGATCGAGTCCCGCATCGGGCTCCCTGCATGGAGCCTGCTTCTCCCTCTGCCTCTCTCTTTCTCTCTCTGTCTCTATGAATAAATAAATAAATTCTTAAAATAAAAAAAAGGAATTTAAAAAAAAAAAAAAAGACAACCCAAACGTGATCAAACCACACATAAAATCGGTTTGATTTTATATAAACCTATATTTGAAAGAATGTGATTTAGAGTAAAATTGAAGTTTTGCCATCCATCCCACACCCTTAGCTAACTCAGCTCAAAGAAGTGCCTTGACCGTACCTTCCTAAACTTGAGGCTGACCCTGAAGAAAATGTTCTACAAACTCAGAAGCAGCTCATGGCTAAACACCAATGACATATTCCACCTTATCCTGGTTACGGTTGTTAAAACCAAAAGTTCTGCCTGCCTTACATAAGCAAGAGTTTCCTGTGGGCATGATTGGACAAAGGCAACACTCTTAACAGCCTGCTTAACCTTTAAGAGAAACCGATCTATTCCAAATCAATCAGGCCACCCGTTATTGATGAATTAGTTATTAAGTTATTAATACAACTATTTCTCTCCAAGTTGCATCATCTGGATGCCAAAGCCCAAGTCTGCCTTACTTCCCATGTGCTACAACTTTAAAAATAGCCTCCATTTCCACATGCTATCAAGGAAGGTCTCTTCCCCCTCCTTGACTTGGAATTAGAATTTTTCTCTCTTCATAACACACAGGCACACTCCAAAAGACATAAAAACACAAGGAGATCTGAAAGTATTGCAAGGCATAAAAACACAAAAAAAGTTTAGGCATTTGCTATTTCAACTAACTAGTTAACACTGAGAATAACATTTAATTTGCTTGAAGAGCACCATGGAACCCTTAAGGTTCAAAATTCCATTCTTTACAACAAACTGGCCTAAATGACATATCTGGGATTCATTTGCATACCACATAAGAACAAAGTTTTTGCAAACCCGGCTTGAATTTAAAATAAAAAATGTTTCCAAAGTGTTTGATTTGCCAGTGAACTCTAAATGTCTGCAAAATAATGTTCTTTAAGAAAACTTGATTTTGCACGAATTATGCCCCAAATCTAACTGGACCTGTTTAAAAACTATTTTCCTGTTAAAATACCACAAAGACATCCATTAAAGTTAAGTTCTTTGAATTATAAAGACTCAAATATTCTTTTACTGCAGAGGCCAGGCCTCCAAAGCAGCTCCACATACCACCCAATCATTTCCAAAAACCAAAAGGGTTCCATAGAGAAAAAGCTATAGCATAATCAACACCACAAAATTAAGGCTTCGCATACATCAAACACAAGTGCTGTGTTTTAACAGAAATCTCTGAATATCAGCATTGAGACTTAATAACAGACAGCATTAGTACCCAGCATAATGTGGAATAAGTAGGTACCCAAAATGAGAAAGAGAATCAAAGGTTGTTACAATAAAGTTGAAATCTCATCTTATATGAAGAAACGGAGGCCCAGCAAGGTTACCTAATTTGTTCCATATCATGCAGTTTACGGGAGATTTGCCCAAAATCACGTCTCTTAATTTTAAATCCAATGCTCTCCTCACCACCAAATACAACTGTGGACCTCAAATTTTAAAGGCTGTTTTATACTCCAGTGTCTTCAGATGTTGCCTGGAATTATACTCTGTGTGATATTAATTACTGGTTAGAATGCCCCTTGTTTTTTAAAAAAAAATTTTTTTCAAGTATCACGCATAGAATTAAACTCTAAATCTTGTAACAAGAGTATACAACTTTTGAAAGATGGCTACCCAATATGCCAGAAAAGAAGAGATTTTCAAACTGCCCTGGACAACCTTAAAGATGATGCCAAAACCTACTCTACACCAAAACATCTGAGGTTCCAGCACCTCAACATAAATTAACATTCAACAGACAACAGACATGGATCTGCCATCACCACTAAAAATCCTGTTGCAGGGATGACCACACTCACACATCATCCCAATCACTAACACCAACAGGGTTGAAGGGAAAGGGAGCTTTGGAAATAACACTCATCACTTGATCCTTCAGTATCAAATGCCATCCAAAACTCTTCAAAGCATTTCTGTATCTTTGGCATGTAAATTTCTGAATCCAAAAATAATTTGGGAGGACAAACCAAGCCCTCCCTTTTTCAAGGGAAAGGCTCAGACCTGCCAACTTGGTTTGATATATAAATGTGTATATGATACAAACATTGTAATGAGAACCTATTCCTTCTGAAACATTAATCACATTTCTACCAAAACTCATGAAATCAGTTATTTCTGCTTTTAACAAGAAAAATGAAACCAATCTGATGTCAATTACAGATTACACTGTAAATTAGAATCCAATTAAAGTTGTCAGTAATTAAAGTTTTACAAGCATTACAAAGTCAAAAACATGTCTTTCATGTAACCATAAAAATAACAATGCTTTATACTGTATCTACATAGTGAGAAGCATTTCCTCCTGGCCCTGGAACAGAGTATGTTCCTCCAGAAGCAAAGATCCCTGGGACAGATGGCTGTTACTTCACACAACCAGGGTCTGGATTTGGGTCCAAATCATTACCTGGCCGCCTTATCTTGTAACCTAATCTGACATCTTTCTACAAAAAAAAAAAAAAAAAATTACAACCCTTTTCTTGAGAAAAATGTGAGTCACGCAACAACTCCGTACTTTCAAAGGAAACTTTCGTTTGAAAACGATCGCCATTGTTATTTTCATGGATTTTACCGAAATTAGGGCTACGCATCTGCCACAAAGTGTCCAAAACTCTCATTTGCTCTCTGAAAGCATCCGACCGAACTCTGACTCTGGGGTCCTCACCAGACTGGCCATCCAACAGAAAAATCCAAGGGAAAGCCCCCCGACAGGAACTAGCCTGAACTTTGTATTTCCCTTCCAGGGCTGGAAATACTCGAGTCCGGAAAGTCCCCTGGCAGACGCGTGTCTGCGGCCCTACGATCCGGCCTAAGGTGTGAATCTGAACGGGGAGGCGAGGCCGCAGCTCCGTGGCCCCGAGGGCCGGGGAAGGGGCCGCCGGCGAGGGGCGCATCCACCCGCGGCCGAACCACCGCGTCGCCGGCCGCAGCCGAGCTTCGCGCTCACCCTGGAAGGTGGCACTACAGAGCCTCCGAGGAGACGCGGGCACTTCATTGAGGACTCGGTGAGAGTGAATCGAGGAGCCGGCGTTCGTGCAGCTGCCACAGCCTCCGGTGGGGGGCGGGGGACCCTCAGCCCCACTCAGGGCTCTAGGATGGGGGGGCAGTGCTGGGAAAGTGCAATGGGGGAAGTACCGGGGCAGCACGGCAGGCAGCCGACAGTGGCCTGGCCCGAGGCACAGAGGAAGTGGGCCAGACTCAAGAGGTCTGGAGCAGCGGGGAAGTGAAGAGAACAGGACCGGGACACGCCACACCACAGGACTGAGGAATTCGAGGCTGAAGGAAAGGGTGGAGGCGGCGAGACCCAGCGAGGGGGCGGGGCTGCGAGATAAGCAGGGGCGGGGCCTAGGGGGAAAGGGAGCGAGCCCCGCCGAGGAGAATAAAGGGGCGGGGCCGGGAGGGGAGAAGCCGGACGGGGGGTAGGTGGGGGCGGGGGGAGTAAGAACCGGGAGGGTAGCGGGGCGAAGCGCCGGGTACCGCGGAGAAGAGGCCGCCGAGCCAGAGAGGATGGGGAGGTGGGGAGAAGCGAGGGGCGGGGCCGAGAGCGAGGGGCGGGGCCGGGAGGGAGAGCGAGGAGGCAGGTGAGGGGAGAGCGGGGAAAGCGAGGGGGAGGAAGGGGGCTGAGCGGCGGGGGGCGGGGCCACGAGGGGGGCGAGAGGGGAGAGCCCGCGGCCGGGTGGGGGCCGCGAGCAGGGAGGCGACGGGGCAGGTGGGGGGGGCAGGAGGGGAGCGGGAGGGCCGCGGTGGGGGGGGAAGGTGGGGGGTGAGGAGCGAGGGGGCGGGGCCGGCAGCCGCGAGGGGGCGGGGCCGGGAGCGCGGAGCGAGGGGCACTCGCCGAGGGGGGTGACGAGGTCCTGGGACAACGGCCGGCGTGGGGGAGGGCCACTCCACCGGGGCGCTCTGCGGGGAATTCCGGGGCTGCTGGGGGGCCGTGCGGGGCGCCAGCGGGCGCCGGTGGGGTGTGCGGGGGGAGGCGGGTGGGCCTCCCGCCGGCCGTACCTGTCAGACGGATCTTAATGCTGGAGCCGTTCCTGCGCGTCCCGGGGTTCGACATCTCCCGCCAACGATCGGGCAGCCGCGGATCCAGCGCCGCCGCCCCCCGGCCCGGCCCGGCCCGGCCCCGCCGCCGCCGCCTCAAGGTTACGGCTCCGGGCTGGGCGCCGGGGTCCGAGCCGGGACACAAACTCCGCGGCCCAGGCGTCCGGGCGGCGGGAGGATGGTCGAGCCGGGGGATCGGCGCTCGACCCGGCGCCCCCGACCCTCGCCCGCTCCCAGCCGAGCCCAGTCCAGAGCCGCCGCTGCCTCCGCCGCCGCCGCCACCGCCACCACCACCTCCTCCTCCTCCTCCTCAGAGCCGGACGCCCGCCGCCCTCGCCGCTTCCGCCGCCGCCGCCGCCGCCTCCCGGAGCCGCGCGCGCTCCCGCCGCCGTGCCGGCCCGGCCCTGCGCGTGCCCGCGCCGTGCGCCCCCGCGCCTGCGTGCGTGCGCGCACCCGAGAGCACGCCGGGGCGGGGCGGGGCTACGTCGCAGGCCTGGCTAGGGGCGCGCGGGGTCTGGAACCAGTGGCGGGGCCTGCCCACGTCCTCCCCCCGGGAGCCGGGCGAAGGAGCTCGGGGCCTGGGAGCGGAGCTCGCCCTGGAGACCGGGGGAAGGCGAAGCTAGGGTGCGGGGCCACATGTGGGCCCTCGAACCGCCACCCTCAGTCTTCGCCACATTGTCCAAGGGAACAGGTTTGCAGATGCGGACCGAATTGATTTTCCGGGTGTTTCTCCAGCCTCCGGGGCGCCCGCCCCCCCCCCACATAGATATTGGAAGGAGGATTACGTGAACCCGTAGCCTGTTAGGACACACCAAGCACCTTGCACAAATAGGTACCACTTTTTCTTTCTTTTTTTTTTTTTGAGTAGAGCTTTCAGAGAATGCAGTTTCAATGGAGAGACTTCTCAAAGACACAAAAGTCCCCTACGTGTGTTCTGTGCAAGTAGTGCGCTCTGTTGACCCGTTACACTTGCCAGAATCGCTGGAAGTGCCATATATGGACAAGGTAAACAAGATGGGAGAGAGGGATAAAGTTGAGTAGATGTTTGTTATGATCCAATCTGCATACAATCCAAACCAACAAAGGCAGCTTTACGGCCTTGGTTTCCCCGCCTTCTGCTAACACATCCCTCCCAGGATTGCAGAGTTGAACTAAAAACTAACATTTTCCCTCCTCCCAGAGTTGCAGGGTAGAGCTAAGAGCTCATTAGGCTTTCTCCAGCAAACAAACTCCTCTCTTTGTTAACCTGTAATGGAGAGGAAATAACTGTTACTAAAGAAGAAAAGCTGGGCTTGTTTACCAAAGTTGTTTTTGACCAACTACCTAATTCTTGGAAAGCCTTTATTTGGTTTGTATCTTAAGGAGCCAAGCTCCGAGCCCTTGAGCCACCCGCTTCAGTCAGACTTTCCTGGGGTCACAACCTTCTAAATAGATCCCTCTAGGGCCCCTAGACATGCCTTACCCCCTTGCCCCGCCTCAGGCTGAACCCAGTGGAAGCTGAGTGTCTCTAGACTGGATTCAGAGCTGCCTTGCTGCCTCTTGAGCTTCAGTCATTCAGTCAAATCAAAAGACATGCCCTTGGGTGGCTCATTCAGTTGGGCATCTGGATCTTGATTTTTGGCTCCGGTCATGATCTCAGGGTTGTGAGATCGAGCCTGGTGTCAGGCTCTACACTGGGCATGGAACCTGCTTGAGATCCTGTCTCTCCCTCTGCTCCTCCCCTGGTCTCTCTCTCTCTATCTCGCTCTCTCTCCCTCAAATAAATGTATCTTTAAAAAGAAAATGGGCCAGACCATTTCTTTGGCCCCTTAAAGCTCAGACTTTGAATAATTCTAGTGAAGTATCCAAGAATACAAGCTATGTTTAAGCAACAGAGCAGTAGACCCAGAATCGAGCTGTTACTCTGTAGGCAATTGTCACTAAGAGTGAGTCCCTAGGGTCCAAATAGATCCATTTAGAGTCTCTAACCCCTGCCCCCAAGTGACCGTCATTATTCTTTCAATCCACCTAGTATCTCTTCTCTTCATTTCCGTATTCAAGAAGTCCCTTCTCCCAACCAGACTAAACCTCTCTCTGCTTGCCTGAATGCTGGCCCCTGTTCTGATCCCTAGCTATTCCCAATCTAAAATACTTCCATTTCTTAACCTCATTGTTTTCTTACCTGCCTAGATGTCTGGATTGTTTCCTCAACACATGAGACAGGAGGTCACTTCTGGAGGTCACTGAAAGGCATTTTGTTTACTCATGAACAAGTCATTGCCGCTTTCATTTAACCAAATAACACCTAACGGTGTCTTTCAACATGGCCTACCCAAGGAGGACCTTCCTAATGGAAGCTAACGTTTTATCCGTAAGCAAACTCCAGCCACCACTATGTGGCCCAGGGACAAGGACTAAATAAGTCACAGCTATAGCATTTCAGAGGCTCATGGACCGGATGAAACAGACACAGAAAGTGCTGACAAGGACACAGTGATGAAAGTGTGTACTAATGGCTAGAACATAAATTACAGGACCGTTCTGCCTGGGAGGAGAAGGATGGGAAAACCACAGAAGAGTCATGGAAGACCTCAATCCAGAATGTAAACGCAGTGTTCAAAGTTGTTGGACAAGGGCATTATAGGCAGAGGGAAGGGCTTGTGCAGAAGGATGAAAATGAATGTTTTTTCCAGCACAGATTTCAGCATAAGTGCAGTAACATAACTGTTGGATCTTCTTTTTTTTTTTTTTTTTTTTTTTTTTACTGTTGGATCTTCTATCTGCACACCTGACCCTATTTAAAAGTTGACAAAGATGAGGGGCGCCTGGGTGGCTCAGTCAGTTAAGCATCTGACTCTTGATTTCGACTCAGGCCCTGATCTTAGGATCCGGCTCTGTGCTCAGCGAGGAGTCTGCTTGAACTTCTCTCTCCCTCCCTCTGTCCCTTCCCCAGCCCTGTGTGCACACACACTCACTCTCTTGAATAACTAAATCTTTTAAAAAATTGATAAAGATGATAAAAGCGGGATTCCTCGGTGGCTCAGCAGTTTAGTGCCTGCCTTCAGCTCAGGGCATGATCCTGGAGTCCCAGGATTGAGTCCTGCATCAGGCTCCCTGTAAGGAGCCTGCTTCTCCCTCTGCCTATGTCTCTGCCTCCCTCTCTCTCTCTGTGTGTCTCTCATGAATAAATAAATAAAATCTTTAAAAAAATTATAAAAGGTATTGGCCTACATAAAATTTATCAGCCACAATTTTGTGCTAAACCTGTGGACCAGCCCTTATCCTGAACTGAAGGTACTTTGATATCCATTCATTATGTATCAAATTTGTCAAAAATACTATCTTCTAAAGATGTCTGGAACAAGTAGATGGGAAGTGTTTAACAATTCTGCTGAGACAGAGATGAAATTTGGTATCTTCAAGTGCCCTCTCTGCAGTGACTTTACAAAAAGTGCTGTTTTGGGGCAGCCCCAGTGGCACGGCGGTTTAGCGCCGCCTTCAGACCCGGGATCGAGTCCCACGTCAGGTTCCCTGCATGGAGCCTGCTTCTCTGCTTCTCCCTCTGCCTGTCTCTCTGCCTCTGTCTCTGTCGTGAATAAATTTTTTTTTAAATCTTAAAAAAAAAAAGATTACAAAAAGTGCCGTTTTGACTTTGACCCTGCTTTCTATGTAGGATTTGGCAACTTATTTTATTTCTCCTAAATGTATCACTTTCCTTTGTCAGTGTTATTGGGCATTTGAAACACTTTCCAGTGAGGGTGGAAAAAATCTCTTTGGATCTAACCGCAGTAGTTCTTAACCTGTCTTTTGAGTCCCAAACCTCTTCAGGGAATCTGATGGAAACAATGGATCCTAAGCAGCCCCGGTGGCGCAGCGGTTAGCGCCGCCTGCAGCCCAGGGCGTGATCCTGGAGACCGGTGATCGAGTCCCACGTCGGGCTCTCTGTATGGTGCCTGCTTCTCCCTCTGCCTCTCTCTCTCTCTCTCTCTCTCTCTGTCTCTATGAATAAATAAATAAAATCTTAAAAAAAAAAGAAACAATGGAAACAATGGATCCTTTGCCCAGAAAAGTTAATATGTGCAAATATACACCAAATTTACATACAATTTCAATGGGTTCATTATCTCTGGAAACCAGTTTGAGGGTCCTGTAGAGTCCCATAGCCCTTAGATTAAAAACTCCTAATCTGAAGGAAATGATCAAGCAAATCATGCTAGGAACATCCCATATGTATGTGTCCAGGAGCCAATACAGCAGAAGCCCTTTCTGAAGGCAGTGAGTATGCATCCTGAAAAGAGGGCAGCTATGGCCCACAAATACCCACACTCTACTGGGCTCAACAACGTTACCAACTAGTGCCAGAGCAAGTTAGTTAAATTCACCAAGCCTCACTTTGCTCATCTGTACAATGGAGATAATAGTGCCTCTCACTATTGTGAGGTTTAAATTAGATGTAGATTTAGCAGTCTACTAGAGCAGGCCCTTGGTAAATGGTAGTTGTTATTAGTACATGTAAAATGCATGTACTAGTCTTTCCCCAAAACCTACGGTACTATTATCCTAGGGAAATTGGGGATGTTGTACAGAAGTGCCTGGCGGCTATACCAAATATCTCTTGGGAGTACACTGCTGTACCTGAGCTGGTGCCTCTGTGGCCAGTGGCTAGATCAGACTAGCCTTTAAGATCTTTCCTAGATCTAGGATCTGGGTCTCTTTTGCTTTTGCTTTTAAAAGCATTAAGTTTTTTAAACAATCAGATATACAAAGTTGTGATTAATTAGCACATTTCTTTATCCTTTTATGCCCAGAGGTTTTTAATTACACCCTAAGCTTAATATTACCAATATGCAAGTCTTTCCATGTTATTATCATTGGTAGGCTTTATCTTTGGCAGGATCTTTCTTTTTAAAGATTTTATTTATTTTTTTATTTGAGAGAGAGCACATGCACAAGCAGGGGAAGGGGCAAAGGGAGAGGAAGAGAGAGAATCTTAAGCAGACTCCATACTCAGCACAGAGCCCGCATGGGGCTCCATCTCACAACCCCGAGATCACAACCTGAGCCAAAATCAAGAGTTGGACACCCTGGTAGGATCTTTTGTTTTGTTTTGTTTTGTTTATTTATTCATGAGAGACACAGAGAGAGGCAGAGACATAGGCAGAGGGAGAAGCAGGCTTCCCACAGGGAGCCCCATGCGGGACTCGATCCTGGAGCCCATGAGCCAAAGGCAGACACTCAACCACTGAGCCACCCAGGAGTCCCAGATCTTTTTTCATTAAAATGTTTATTGACATCATTGTAGATTCACGTGCAGTTGTAAGAAATAATACAGAGAGATCCCTTGTGCACTGTGCCCACTTTCTCCAATAGTAACATTTTACAAAACTATAGTATAATACCACAACCAGGATATTGACATTGATACAACCCAATGATGTTCAGATTTTCCCAGTTTTACTTGGATGTATGTGTATTAAGTTCGACATATTTTTAACACCTATGTGGGTTCAAGTATCTACCGCACAAACTAGTGAACTGTTCCAACACCACACTTTCCTCATCCTCATGTTGTCCTTTTATACCCACACCCTTTGTCCCACCACCAACACCTGGCAACTACTATTCTATCATGCATTTCTAAAATGTGGCCAATTCAAAAATGTTACATAGATGGAATCATATACAATATAGTCTTTTAGAATGGGTTTTTCTCACTCAGCATATTTCCCCAGGAAATTCATCCAAATCATTACATGTTTGAATAGTTTGTTCCTTTTCATTACTGAGTAGTATTCCATGGTTTGGATATATCACTTTTTGTTTAACCATTGGAGGACCTGGGCTAACTCTAGTTTTCAGTTATTATAAATAAACAACTATGAACATTCATGTGCAGGCATTTATGTGAAGATAAGTTTTACTTTCTCTGGAATAAGAGCCCTAGAGTACAACTGCTGTGTCATATGGAATTCCATGTTTGGTGTTGTAAGAAACTGCCAAACTTTTTTCAAGTGGCTGTAGCATTTTACTTTTCTACTAGCAATGTTTCTCAGCATCCTTGCCACATTTGGTATTGTCACTGTTTTTCCTTTTGGCCATCCTAATAGGCATATAGCTGTATTTTATTGCTGTGGAATTATCTGAGATTTAGATTATTTCTTCAAATATATGCAACCAAGGGACAATTCTAGAAAAAATAATAATTCCAGGCACCTAAATGGCTCAATCAGTTAAGTGTCTGCCTTCAGCTCAGGTCATGATCTCCAGGTCCTGGGATCAAACCCTAGGATCAAACCCTGTATTGGGCTTCCTCCTCAGTGGAGAATCTGCTTCTCTATCTTCCTCTGCCCCTGCCCCCAATCCTGCTCCTACTCTCTCCCTCAAATAAATAAATAAAATCCTTAAAAAAATAAAGATCCTAGTTGAACCCCACAGTCTGTGTTCAGAAACAGCTAAGGTCATAGTGAAAATAAGAAAATGATTGAACTGCTATTATCCATTTAAAAATGTAGTTTTAAAAAATAAAAAAATAAAAATGTAGTTTTGTCTATAGAGTAGTTCTCACTTACATAAGAAGTGTTTTAAACAATTGACTATCCTATAAAAATAATTAAGACACTGGCTGAGAATATAATAAGCTCATTTTTGAAAATTCAGACATGACATTTTTATTTTAAATAAGCAAATGTGAGCCCAGGCTTCTGGTCTACTACTACTTTAGAATCTCACGATTTCTACTGGTCTAGAAAAATAAGATGAGGGACGCCTGGGTGGCTCAGTGGTTGAGCACTTGCCCTCAGTTCAGGGTGTGATCCTGGAGTCCCGGGATCAAGTCCCACATTGGGCTCCTTGCATGAGGCCTGCTTCTCTCTCTGACTGTGTCTCTGCCTCTCTCTATATATATATCTCTCTCATGAGTAAATAAATAAAATCTTTAAAAAAAAAGAAAAAGAAGATGAATATTCTCTAAGTTTGTTGTATCTCATCTGTAATTTATAAGCAACAATAACCAGGGAAATCAACAAACCAAAGAAAATCCCAAGTAAGACCCTGAATCATTGTTCATTGGCTTAAAAATGTTGCTAGTTTTTGGACAGGGTTAAAGGAAGCTCTCCATTATTCTAGGCCAATGGTTCTCAAAAGTATGGTCACTGAAGCAGCAGCATCACCAGGGGACTATTAGAAATGAAATTCTCAGACACCACCCCAGACCTACTGCATCTGAAACTCGGAAGGGCCCCAACAATTGATGGTTGAACAAACCCTCCAGGTGATTCTGATGCAGGCTTATGTTTGAGAGCCACTATGAAAGGTATATTGTTATTTTCCCTAGTGTCCTAACTCAAAGAATAGAGCAGTGATGTGCAAAACAAAAGTACTTTGGCCAGAATATTAAACTAACTATAAGAAACAAGCAAAAATGGGACGTACTAGAAGAGCTTCTGCAGGTCATAGAATTCTTGTTTGATTTTATGATAGAATACAGGCAGCAATCAACACATCTGAACAGCCAAGAAGCAGTTTTTTTCTTAATGAGGAATAGTATGTCCAGGACACCACCCTGCTCCCCTAGGGCTTAATGCCATCTGTCCATACATCTCAAGATTGTAAGCACCAAAGAGTTCCTGATTGGCTGAATCTAGACCCAGCCCCAACCCCTGGCTGCTGGCGGACAACGAACAGGAAAGATAAAGCCACTTCGACTTTTGTAGTGGGATCTAGGCCACTGCCTCCTGCCGAAACTACACATAGTAGGGCTTTTTCCCTAATAGGAAGAGAACTGAACAACCCCCACATGGCTGATGTCTGCCTCACAAAGCGATGGGGGATGGAGGGCAACAGACTTACATTTGCTATGATTTTATTAAACTGATGCCAATAATTTATAGTCCGGTTGTTTTAATCCCCAAGCACATACAGACTCTAATGTGAAGATAGAGGAAGCCTAACAAGAAGAAAGGCTGAAGGAATTCTGTAATTTAAACCATGCAGGAAAATTCATGAATCACACCACTCTTGTGCTAATTAGCAAGAAAAGACTTGTAGTAAGTGCCCATCTGTGACAAATATTAACCATGGTTTGTGCTGGCAAGGAGGTGACCCAATTCCCCAGTCCTACAGATGTGCTGAACCAGTAACCAAAGCATCGCTCTCTGCATTCTGCACAGCGTTTGCATCAAACTCATCTTTCTGCCGAGATCCGGCGAGGCTCTAATCTTACCCTGATTGTGCAAAAATAGAAACAAGTACAGATGAATGTGACAAAGATTCCCCTAGTACCAAGAAAGGGGCGGGAGCTGTGTACCTCATTATTTAAAGGCATTCATATAAACAAATTAAGTTAATTTGGGGTTCTGGTTTGTGTGAGGGAGGGATGCTTATATAATTATTAGGTTCCATTCCTGCTTAGTGAACATGATAAAGATTTTCAAGGATAGCTATTTCCAATCCACTTTCTTCAGTGCCTGCCCATAGCACTGTCCATGTGCTGAAAGCAGACCCTTTGTCCACCTATCCATCTCTCTAGACTGCATCAATCCTCTGTCTGCTCAGGATCCTCCTGGAGGGATGGGGGAGGGTGGGGCTTAAGCCACAGAGGAGCTTGATGATGCCCAGTTTTTCTTCCCAAGAACATGGTTTTGTCATTTGTATGCACCAATTTATTTTTTTTTAAGTTCACTTTTCCTCTTTATTGTACAGTATAATATAAGCAAACATTTATTAGGAAACTTCAGTGTGCCAAGCAATGGGCTAATGTGCAAGGAATTTTTTTTTTGCTATTAGAAACATTTTTGTTGTGAAATATAACACACGTATGGAAAAGTTAAACTCCTATGCAGTCACCAGGAGGTAAAGAAATAGAACATCTAAAGAAATAGAACATCACCAGACCATAAAAGACACCTGCATTCATCCTCCCAATCACAATCTTTCCCAGCCTCCTCCCCACGTAACCACTCTCCTCTTATTGTAATCATTTCTTTGCTTTTATTCATAGTTTTATCAATTAAGTATACGGTTCTCTTTTGCCTGTTTTTTAACTTTCTGTAAATGGAACCATACAATATATACTATTTTGTAGTACTGATTTTTTCCAACTCAACATTATGTTTTTGAGATTCATTCATATTATTGTGTTGTGGCTATAGTTCATTTATTTTTATTGTTTGCATAGTATTCTATTGCATGATTACAATTTATCCATTCATAGACATTTGAATGTTCCACTTTGGGGCTAATATACACATTATGTTAAACTGCATTTTGACTAATATGAGCATTATATTAAATTGCATTTTCTAAAAAAAAAAAATTGCATTTTCTGATTACTAATAGGGTATTACTTTGGCTATTCGGAATCCCTTTAGTGAAGTGCATATGCAATGTTTTCAGTTTCTTTGTCCATTTTTCTGTGGGATTTGCTGTTTTTCTTACTGAGTTATGGGCATTCATTATGTAGTTTGGATATGAGCTGTCAGGTCTTTTTCCAATTTTTTCATTGTGGCAAAATATACATAATGTAAAATTTACCATCCTAACCACCTTTAAATGTAAAGTCAGTGGTCTTTTTTTTTTATTTTTTATTTTATTTATTTATTTTTTTAAATAAAGATTTTATTTATTTATTCATGAGAAAGAGAGAGAGGCAGAGGGAGAAGTAGGCCCCATGCACTGGGAGCCCGATGTGGGATTCGATCCAGGGTCTCCAGGATCGCGCCCCAGGCCAAAGGCAGGCGCCAAACCGCTGCGCCACCCAGGGATCCCCCTTTTTTTTTTTTTAATGATTTTATCTATTTATGAGAGAGACAGAGAGAGGCAGAGACATAGGGAGAGAGAGAAGCAGGCTCCTTACAGGGAGCCTGATGCAGGACTCGATCCCAGGACCCTGGGATCATGACCTGAACAAAAGGCAGATGCTCAACCACTTAGCCACCCATGTGCCCCATAAAGTCAGTGGTCTTACATACATTTATAATGTTGTGCTTCACCACCATCACCCATCTCCAGAATTCATTTCATCATGTAAAACAAACTCTCTACCCATTTAACAACTCCCCATTGTCCCCTTCCCCCAGCCCCTGGCAATCACCATTCTGCTGTCTCTGTGAATTTGACTATTCTAGAGACCTCGTATGAGTGGAATCATATGATACTTGTCTTTTTGTGACTGGCCTGTTTCACTTAATATCCTTAAGATTCATCCACATTGTAGCAGGTTTCAGAATTTTCTCCCCTTTTAAGTCTGAATAATATTCCATTGCATGGAGAGACTACACTTTGCTTATTCATTCATCTGTCAATGGACATCTAGGTTGCTTCCATGTTTTAGCTGTTGTGAATAATGCCATTGTGAACATGGGTGTACAAATCTCTCTTCAAGACCCTGCTTTTGATTCCTTTTGGGTAGATCTCCAAAAGTGGAATTGCTGGATCATATGGTAACTCCGTTTTTATTTTTTGAGGAATCACCATACTGTTTTCCATCATGGCCACACCATTTCACGTTCCCACCAACATGGCACAAGAGTTCCAATTTCTCCACATCCTTGCCATCACGTGTGTTTTCCAGTTTTTGATAGTAGACATCCTCGTGGCTGTGAAGTGTTATCTCATCATGGTGTTGATACACATTTCTCTGATGAGTAATGACATTTATCATCTTTTCATGTGTGCATTGGCCATTTGTAGGTCTTTGGAAAAATGTCTATTCAAGCCTTTTGTTCATTATTGAATCAGGCTGTTAGGCAAAGAATTTTAAAAGGTCGGTACGGTATGGTCCCTATATTTTGTGGCCCACATCTGGTAGTGGAAAACATCACATAAACAAATAATATATAAATGAGGCAGAAGAGCCACACTGAAGGCTTCTGTTTCTGGTGGACATCAATGTGCTATTGGTGTCCATGGACAAGGGGAAGGGTTTGGCCACTTCTCCTGGATGCATGTGGAAGGAGACTTGCACGTGTCTTAAGCAGCAAGTTTCTAAAGAGTTTCAAAGATTACCAGTGATTCATTCAGGAGCATCACTAATTTAAATTTTATACTCAGGATATATGGTTGGTAACTTTATTTCTTATAAGGAAGCCCCCAAACCTTTGCTTTTTAAAAGACTCAAGCAGCTTTCTCAACAAGCCACATCTATTTCTGCTGTGAGTTTTCATCTTAGGTTGTCACTTAGAGGTATAATCAATTTAGACATTGCAGTTTGCTCAGCGAGCAGAGTCTGTGATGTCTTAACTAAGCACAGAACAGGACTGCCATGCCTCTCTGTAATAAGTGAGATTCCCTGGAATGAAGTGGGAATACAGTTTTATTCTAAGGAATTGCTGCAAAGGAGAAAACCTGTACTTACTACAGTTGCATTTGTGGATTATGGTTGGATTCTCAACTCGTTGATGAAAATGGAGAGTCTTGAATAGTGTTATCCCAAATAAACTAGATTGCATCTGAATGGAATATTTGGATGATAATGGGCTGGTTTCAGGAGAATACCCCCTTGGAAAAAAGGGTAGAGCTAAGTACCATTAGAGATGTTTCATGGAACCCATCAGCCAATGCATCCTTCCCCTAAAGGACTTTCTACACTCTGAATGCAATCCTTTGCAGAATAATTCCTATGTAAACGGGAGGGAGAAAGGGGGGTGTTGGGGGACTGGTGCTAACAATGAATGATTTAGACAGCTATGAATGTGCCAGTGTATTGGGGTAGCACTAGGTTTTTTCGACAAAGAGCTATTTTTCTTCTTATTGGGAAGAATTGGATTGCAGGTTCAAAAGAAAGAGTTGCCAACTTGACCTGTGGTCACTCAGGTTAGAACATTCCTGGGGTTTTGATAGAAGAGTACCTGTAATTAGGAAGCCAGATTTATGGCCACAGGCAAAGAGAAAGAAAGCCCGTGTCTACGGTATTCCAGGTTATTAGGGTAGTTATACTTTTTGGAAGTCCTTCTAGAAAAGTCTCATATAAATCACTTCCAAGCTTCCCACATCTGCACCTGTGTCTTCTTCACCTTCCCATCTGTGATGGTGGAGGGTCCAAAAAAAAAAAAAAAATTACTTTCAAGCTTCCTTTGGATTCTGATATCTTGGTGACCCAAACATTACCTTCTCTCCCTTTCCTCAAGACTAGAGACATGTCACAAACTAACAATCACCAGTTGCCTTTCCATTAATTGCACAGAGAACTAAGAACCCAAGGCATGTAAGAACCGGGATAAACCCAGAGCAATTAATTTCCTAGCAATCCCCACATTAGGGATACAACAGGAGTGGATTTGGGATCAGCAGAGTGGTCTTAACTACTCCTGTGTTTTCTGGCCATGTGATCATGGGTGATTCCCTTACATCTCTGAGCTTCAATTTCTTCCTTTCATGTTGTTTTTTATAAGAATTACTGGTATGAAAGATGTTACCTGTGAGAAAACTTTGTAAAAGTGTCATTTAAATAATTGTTCTTAATCTAAGGATGTTTGTATCTAAACCTTCCAGAGAAGACTTTCCTTCATAAATTTACTCAACTGAATGTGTAGGTAGTAACCAGAACTTTAATAAAAGTTCCCGTAAGTTTTAATAATTGTTAAATGTTATGATTCTCCCACTTCCCCTACCCCCACCAAAAGAAAAAAAAAAACTTTAAAAGTTTTCTAAACAATCACATTTCTCAAAGACAAGCAAACCAGAGATGTAGAATCTTTTCCCATTTATGATTCATCCAAACCGAGTTAAAGGGTGTTTACTTTAGAGAAAAGAAACTCACACACTGAAACGCCTTTTTATTACTGGTAACTCCCAAGTCATTTATCAGACTTTCATTGTGTGGAGTTATGCTTCAGGAATTTAGGACTCAAATTCATATTCATGCAATACACCATGAGATTACACAATTTTAATGTCTTCGAGGTTTTCTATTTTTAATTATTATTCAAACACTAGCAATGACAGAATTGGGACTCCCCCTCTCTTCTAGTCAGAGGTTAGCAATTTAGTAACATCTCCCAGAATGTTTTTTTCTATACATATATTACCAGATATATAATATTCTAAAAAATAATAATATATATACACTGGTATTTCTTGATTTAATGTAACACATTATGTGGCTCCCTATTGTGGAAGATAAGGAATTCCATCCTCCTATTTTGGTACTTTCTTTGTATTGTTGCTTCTTCTATTTGTACTTTAAAAGTTTTTTGAGGGATCCCTGGGTGGCGCAGCGGTTTGGCGCCTGCCTTTGGGCCAGGGCGTGATCCTGGAGACCCGGGATCGAATCCCACGTCGGGCTCCCGGTGCATGGAGCCTGCTTCTCCCTCTGCCTGTGTCTCTGTGTCTGTCTCTCTCTGTGACTATCATAAAATTTTTAAAAATTAAGAAAAAATAAAAAAATAAAAGTTTTTTGAGCTCATGTTTACTCTCCATCAGCCCATAACTCATGATCCTCTCCATGTTAGATGAAGATATCAATACTCCTACCTTCTCTTTTACTTGTCCTCTATACTCCCACCTTCATATTTATCAGCTGAACCCTGACAATGTCAAGGAGGACAACATTCACATTCTTTTCTGCAAGCAGAGTTGACTTTCCTGTTTTGTCTGCTGGTTCCCTGAGTTGGTTGTTGCAGAATCAAAATTAAAATCCTACCACATTTTGGTTTGTTTCCTGTTTAGCCATGAGTTTCTTACATAATTTTTTACCTGTTATTTCTAATTGCCTTACTTTCTTCTTATTGATGGAAGAGATTTAGGTTTTCTTCATCACGTCATTAACATGACCTGGCTTCTTAGTCATTCTGTTACTCAGGTCTATCTCATTCCTCTTGTTGAAAACATTCTATCTGGAGCTGCCTTGCTGTTCTAATAAGGAACAAATAGCTTTCCAGCTTCACTGTACAACTGTTATCCTGGGATTACTTTTCAATGGACTTCTGAGTTGGTTCTGTTATTTCTTGTATCTTATGTTTTTCTTTTTGGTGATGGTGGAGGGTGGAGTGAGTTGTTTTCATTCTTTTTTGATGGTGTACATTCTCAAGCAGCTTACCTAGAAAGTATTTAGAATGTATAACCCTCCTGAATTTATATCTGAAAATACCATTGTGCCTTATATGACTATAGAATTCTCAGTTGTAATTTTCCCTCAGAATTTTCAAGGTTTTGTTCCATTATATTCTACCATTCAGTGTCCCCAGAGAGAAATCTGATGTTAGTCTTATTTGCTCTTCTGTACATAACATTGTTTCTCTCTGGAAATTTTTTGGATCTTCTATTTATTCTTGGTGTTCTGAAATTTCACAACATTGAATGTAGATTATCATCTTTTTCTCATTTATTTATCTTGGCATTCCAAGTGAGTCCTTCAATTCTGTTTTTTTTTTTTTTAAGATTTGAGAGAGAATACATAAGAGAAATCATGAGCAAGAGGGGAGGAGTAGAGGGAGGAACAGACTCCCCATTGAGGAGGGAGTCCAATGCAGGACTCAATCCCAGGACTCTGGGATCATGACCTGAGCTGAAGGCAGAGGATTAAATGACTGAGCCACCCAGGCACCCGAGATTCCTTCAATTGATAAGTTTTCTTTTATTATTTCTTTGATAATGTCCTTCCCTGTGTTTTCTCATTCAATTTTTTAATTTTTAAATTTTTTTTGGAACTCCAGCTATTCATATGGCAGGCTCCTGAATTAATTCTCTCTCATTTTTCTCTCTCAACTTTTTCATCTCCATTTCTTTCTGGTCTATAGCCTGAAATCTTTCCTTACATTCATCTTCAACCCTTCCCTTGAATTTTGTCCTGATAATTATTTAATCTGAGGTGGTTCCTGTTCCATAGAATCTTCTGGTTTAATGCCTGCAGTCCTATTTTCTCAAACCTGTTAAAAATATAGTAATTTACCTAGCTTCTCTATATTTGTTTCTCCTGGGGACATTTGTTTCATTCACCTTGGCCTTTATCTTTTATCATGCTGGTTTTCTTCTTGTGCCTGATCATGCATACTTAAGAATGGGAGTCTAGGTTAATTTTTCTGGACAGTTGGTTCATATTTCTTGTATACACACATCTATGTGTTCCCATTAGGATGCTCCCATGAATAGATTAGCTGACTGGGTGCTCTATGGAGATAAAAGATTTCTTAACTAGATGGGTAAGAAGAAATGCATTCTGATTCTTGACCTTCTGTGCATGACTTGTTTTTACTCTGGAAATTTGTAGGATTTTTTTTACTAGAGTTTTGAAATTTTACAATGACATGCTTTCACATAGGTTAATTTTTTTTTTTTTTTATTTTATTTTTTTATTGGTGTTCAATTTACTAACATACAGAATAACACCCAGTGCCCGTCACCCATTCACTCCCACCACATAGGTTAATTTTAATCCATTTTTCTGAGCTACTCCCTTGAACCTTTAAATTTGGAAATGTTTACTTCTGCTGTGGAAAATACTCTTAAATTATTTCTCTGATAATTTTCTAGCCTTTGTTTTTTCCATTCTCTACTTCTGGAATCCCTCTATTCAGATTTTGGATCTCCTAGACATCAAGATTAATATAACTTATATTTTCTATACTTTTATCTGTGTCACTTTGCTCTACTGTATGGGAGATTTCCTCAACTTCATCTTCCAACCCTACTGTTGAGTTGTTCATTTCTACTATCATTTTAATTTCCCAGAGTCCTTTTTGATCTTCAATTTTTTAAATATTTTTTTTTAATTTTTATTTATTTGTGATAGTCACAGAGAGAGAGAGTGAGAATGAGGCAGAGACACAGGCAGAGGGAGAAGCAGGCTCCATGCACCGGGAGCCTGACGTGGGATTCGATCCCGGGTCTCCAGGATCGCGCCCTGGGCCAAAGGCAGGCGCCAAACCGCTGCGCCACCCAGGGATCCCTGATCTTCAATTTTTTAAAATAGCACCTTATTTTTACTTCATGGAAGCAATAGTTTATCCCTTGAGTATACTAGGATTTTTTTGTTGTTAATTTTTTTTCCTTTGCATGGCTTTTCTTTCAAATCCCTACCAGCACTATTTGTTTTTGTCTACATTATGTCAGAAAGCTTCCTCAAATATCTGGTGGTTTTTTTACCTATTTATTTAAGTGAGGTACTAAAAAGCTGATCAGAAGTAGCAGGATCCTGGGGTAACCTAGCTGGGTTGTTTCCTTGTGGAAGTCACAATGTCAGTGTCTTTAGGTCTTTCCCCTTGGGAAGGTAAAATTTCCCAGAGAAAAATCTTCTAGGCTCCTGTGTAGAAGATATACACCTACATTCCATTTACCCAGTGGCGTGTGGGGTAAGTGGGGGCTCATTATTCCCTAAGCAATTTACTTAATCCCCCTGCATTCAGCATGAATCTGTTTTTAACCTTGCCCAATGTATTCTAATACAGAGACCTTTTTTATCCAATTCAAGAAACAAATTTCCAGTTTACTACCAGGGTATGGAAGGGTCAGATGATCAGCTTTGTGGAGTAAAAGGATATAATGGCTTTTAAAAAATTAAAAAAAAAAATTTTTTAATTTTTGGGAAATTCCTATGTTCACAGGGAAAAAACCAGAATAGTGTAATACCCATCCCCCATGGTCCTATCACTGGCCCCACTAGCCATTATCACATTGCTGGTTCTACCCTATATAGCTCTACCTCTTTCACTTCCCTTATCCCATGTTACTTTGAAACAAATTTCAAACATCATTCCATCTGTAATTGTTCAGTATATACCTCTGAAGATAAGGACTTTTTAATAAACATAACCTTAACAGGATTGTTCAACCTAAGAGAATTAACGCTTCTTTAATATCAAACCTCCATTCAATGTTCAAGTTTCCAGTTGTCTTACGTGTGATTCATAACCTTGGATGTTAAGTGTATCAAAAATGACATCAATGTCTAATGAAAGAAAGTGGAGCTCATAGGTTATCTTATTTTTTATGTTTGTTAACAATTGGAATAGAACTAATAATCCACACATTCTGGCTGGTCAATAGTCTTTTAAGTCTGTAAGTTTCCCTCGTGTAATTTTTTGTTTTTTTTTTCAGTTTTTTTTAAAGATTTGTTTATTTATTCATGAGAGACACACAAAAAGAGAGAGAGGGGCAGAGACACAGGCAAAGGGAGAAGCAGGCTCCATGCAGGGAGCCCGACATGGGACTCAGTCCCGGGTCTCCAGGATCATGCCCTGGGCGGAAGGCAGTGCTAAACCTCTGAGCCACCCAGGCTGCCCCCCTCGTGCAATTTTTCCATTGGAATTTATTTATGGAATGATCTTGCAGAGTTTCTTACAGTCTGGATTTTGCTGATTGCATCTCTGAGGTGTAGTTTAACATTTTTCTCTGTCTTCTGTATTTCCTGTAGGTTGGTAGTTGATCTAGAAGTTTAATTGCTTCTGTTGTTCTATGTTTGAGTTCATTGATTCTTTCCTTTCTGCTCCATTCTGGTGTTGAGTCCATCTAATAAACTTTTTTTTAATTAATGAGAGACACAGAGAGAGAGGCAGAGACATAGGCAGAGGGAGAAGCAGGCTCCCTGCAGGGAGGCGGATGTGAGAATTGATCCCAAGGCTCATGAATCACACCCTGAGCCAAAGGCAGACACTCAACTGCTGAGCCACCTAGGTCTCCCCATCTAGTAAACTATTAATTTCATTATATTTTTTAGTTCTAAAATTTCCATTTGGTTCTTTATCTTTTCTTTCTCTAAGACTTCACTGACCCTAGGCTATCATCTTAATGGTGTCTTTTAAAACGTGAACACATGGTAGAGTGGCAGAGTAGGGTAGTCAGCCTCCAAGGTAGCTCCCAATAATCCCTCTCTCCTATGCTTCACGTTTTTTTTTTGTTTTGTTTTTTTTTTTAAGATTTTATGTATTCATGAGAGAGAGAGAGAGAGAGAGAGAGAGAGAGAGAAGCAGAGACCCAGGCAGAGGGAGAAGCAGGCTCCATGCAGGGAGCCCGACGTGGGACTCAATTCCGGGTCTCCAAGATCACACCCTGGCCGGAAGGCGGCGCTAAACCGCTGAGCCACCCAGGCTGCCCTACTCTTCACATTCATGTGTAGCCCCTCCCACATTCTACCAGGGTTAGTCTGTATAACTAATAGAATATGGTGGATACGATAGTATATCACTTCTGAGTTAAATTATAAAGCCTTGGGATCCCTGAGTGGCGCAGCGGTTTGGCGCCTGCCTTTGGCCCAGGGCGTGATCCTGGAGACCCAGGATCGAATCCCCACATCGGGCTCCCGGTGCATGGAGCCTGCTTCTCCCTATGCCTGTGTCTCTGCCTCTCTCTCTCTCTCTCTTTGTGTGACTATCATAAATAAAATAAAATTAAATTAAATTAAAATTAAAAAAAAAATAAATTATAAAGCCTTGTGGCTTCTGTCTTTTAAGCATTTCTTTCCCATGCACACACTCTTAGATCACTTACTCTGGGAGAATCTAGCTATCCTATGGTCAGGAGATTCAGGTAGTCTATGGAGAGGCCCTTGTGATACAGAACTGAAGTCTCCAGCCAACAGCCGTGGACAAACTGAAGCCCACTACCTACCACGTAAGTGAATTTTGAAGCACATCCTTTCCTAGTTAAGCCTTCAGATGAAAATGCGGTTCTAGCAGAAGCTTGAATACAATCTCATGAGACTTTGAGCCAGAACTACCAGCCAAGCTGTCTCCAGATCCTTGACCCACAAAAAATGCGTGCAGTAATAAGGTTTCTTTTTAAGCTATTAAATTTTAGGGAAATTCGTTATATAGTAGATAACTGGTACATCAGGGTTTGTTGTATTGAGTCTCTGCTCTGCCACTTACTAAAAAATGCAGGACATGTTGAATAACCTTATGAGCTCCACTTCCTTTCATTGGAGATTGATAACCATTTTTGCCACACTTAACTTTTCAAGGTTATGAATCACACATAAGAAAATATATGAAAACATTATATAATTATTAATTTATCAAACCCAACCTCCCTATATTGCAGATGAAAACTGAAAGCCCAAAGGAATGAAAAGAATTGACAGATGAAGCATTAAGTATATAAATTATAGAACTTGTCTAGGCTTCAGCTATTTAGAACAAGAGCCAGGACCAAAACCAAAGCCCACAACTCTAGGTCTGGCTATTTTTGCTACTATGCCTAAAATATCATGTGCTATTATCATTAAACATGGTCACTCCATGTTTCAGGAAAATAGACAGCAGGTAAATTATGGATTGTAGGATAGACAGGAGAATGCATTTCTTCTATAGTACATGACAAAATTGAAGTAAATGCCAGAGTCAGTTGTTCCAATTCAGCTTTTACATCCTACAGCTGACATAGGGCCAGTTATTATTCCTTCCTTCTTTCTGTTGCTCTGCCAGTCATCCCAACACACTGAGTCCAAGCACATGGGCACCCAGCCAGAAGGTGACTAACACCAACTCTTTGCACCTAAGCCATGTAGGATAGGCAGATAGTTCCTTTAAAAAACAAAAAAACAAAAAACAATCCTCACTGGACAAATTGGTATCAGTATTCCTAAACTACAAATGCTCCTTTGTTATGCAATTTTATTTAAAAAAAATAAATTGACTTGGAGGGGAGAAAAGAGGCTAATAAGTATTTTGAGCCAACAAGGTCAGACCATTTGAGCAAGAATGACTAACCTTAACAGGATTTCAAACTTTTTCCCTCAGGGTATTTTTGTAAACCACCTCACCTTCTACCTTCCCCTCAACTTCAGTCTTCTAATAGAGACCAACCAATGGTGGCATTTTAAAATGTTGAAAAAGAATCAGATCTTAGTCAGATAAAAGAAAAAAAAAGGTATATGTGGACTCAAACTAGAAGGGAAAACACAAACATAAAAATAGTGGTGTTGATGGGGCACCTGGCTGGCTCAGTCCTCATGAGACTCAGGGGTCATGAGTTTAAACTTCACATGGGGCATTGATTACTTAAAAATAATCAATCCAGAATAGTTGTGATGGAATGGTAGAATCATTTTTCCCGTTCTTAGTTTTGTTTTTAATTTTAAGAAATATACAAATAATACCTAATAATTATTATATATACTATATGGTAATATATACAATTTGTTACATTCTTTTACTTGTGCTTTTAACTTAAAGTTCAAACTTTATACAATGAGATCTTTTGGATTTAAATAATAACTAGTTACAGTTTAATTTTTCACCCCATGTATATCAGTTAAGATTCTTTAGCTGCAAGCAACAGAAAGTAATTCTGGTTATTTAAACAAAAAGGGAATCTGTTGTAAGAGCATAGGAGAAGAGGGGCACCTTGGTGTCTCAGTCAACTGAGTGAGTGGCTCTAGATTTCCACTCATGTTGTGATATAAGGGTGGTGGGATTGAGCCCTACATCAGGCTCTGCACTCAGCCCAGAGTCTGCTTGTCCTTCTCCCTCTCCTCCTCCCATTGCTCACTATCTAATAAATAAATGGATGAATATTTTTTAATAAGGAGTATGGGAGAGCAGACAGGACCAAAGGGAGGACTTGGAGAAGCAGGAAGAGGGTAACCACTGAGAGCATCCTCTCCACTGAGCATGAAGTCCTGCCACTGGAGTAAATGAACACTTGCCCACTATTTGTTTCTTCTATGCTCAATTCCTGGGTCTAAGATTCAAAGTCCTTGTAGGGTGGGATTCTGCTTGGTCAGAGATGTACCAAGCTAGGATGTCCTGAGCTAATGAACGAAAGAGGGAATTGAAAAGGAGTTTCCTGGGTCCCCTCCATTTCCATGTAGGAGAGCAAAACACTGAGGATCCCATCCCACCAACAGCTCTCAGCAGCAAGCATAGTCACCCCAAAAGTTGATGAGGATAGTTATCAGAAGATCTAATGTCCACTAAGTTGTAGATTTGTCCTCCCCACTAAATGAGATGTTTGTGAGAACATGAATAGTTTTCCAGCAGTATTTTAGATGGACTCCCATACATCTTTCTTCTTCAGTTATCAAGTACCAATGAAGACCTGCTTTGGGCATGACATTTTGGTGTGATGCTTCAGAGCCACAATAGAACTTGATCCATCTCTACACTCAAATAATGCAGATCAAGTCCAATCCTCCTTAAAGTGTATCCCACATCCATCATAACACTGCCTACTATTGTGTTCCTAGGTCCTTCCCATCCTACCCTTATTCTCCTCTTGATCATTGTCCACACAGCTTTCCCTGAAGAATGTTCTGTATTAACAGGTGTTCCATGACAATGAAAAGGAAATGGTAAAGAAATAGAAGAATTACTGGTTAAACCTAGCCTACAAGTGGAAATTTGTCTAGATAGCTATAAGACTATTCTATTGTTTTCAGTGTCTTCCTTTAAGATCCTTAAAGGTAATCACTAAACTATATATTCTTAGAAGATGAATTCCACATGACTTTTAAATGCAAGTGGTTTAACAGCATTTTTGATAGATGGAGGTGAATGTGTTGAAAATTTTATTAACATCTAGTTTAAAAAGCTTTATACCCATGCCAAGCCAATTCATAGAAGGTTCTCAAAGAAGTTACCCATTAGGGTTTGGTCCTTTGTTTAGAAGTCGTGGGGCCTTGGTGTTTTTTTGTTAAGCGGTTTAAGAATTCATTATCTTGGTCCAGGGCTGGTAATATTGCACCACTTTCTTCTCCCTTCAGGGAAGAAGAGACACTATTATACCTGCAGGCTCTCAGCACATTACTGCCACACAGTTGACTCCTTAACATCTTCTGTGGATTAGCAATTTGCTCTAAATTTGCCTCATCTCCCTCAGAGGAAAGAAGCATTGAAATATCTCTCAGGTTGGAACTTAAATGCAGTTTATGTGTGTGGTAAAACATACATACCATAAAATTCACCGTCTTTAACCATTTGTTTGGTAGCATTAAGTATATTCACATTGCTGTGTACCCTCTCCCATTCATCTCCAGAACTTTGTCATTTCAAACTGAAGCTCTGTACCTATTAAACACTAACTATCTATTTCCTTCTCTACTGCAGCTCCTGGCACACATTTTTTAAAATAAATATTTATTAATTTGAGACAGAGAGAGAGAATGAGAACATGAGCAGAGGGACAGGCAGAGAGAGAGAGAGAGGAGGAGAGCCAGAAGCCTGATGTGGGGCTCGATCCCAAGACCCAGATATCATGACCTGAGCCAACGGCAGATGCTTAACCATCTGAGCTACCCAGGCGCCCTGGCACCCACTGTATGTCTACTGTATGTCTGTCTGAGTTTGACTCTTCTAGGTCCCTGATATAAGTGAAATCATACAGTATTTGTGCTCTTGTGTCTGGCTTATTTTTAAGTACAGTTTTGATACACAGAACAGTGCCCTTACAGCCAGTAAGGACACAGTGTATGTAGCTGTTACTTCTAAATCCAAAGTCTTAAAAAAAAAAAAATAAAAAAAAAATAAAAAAATAAATCCAAAGTCTTTAAGCCTGGAGCCCTTGGATGAGTCCTAGAGATCTGAACCTCCTTTAAGAGATGGGTTTCCTAATTCCTTAACCCAGAAAATGCTGATTACTATTCTGGGTCCTCTCTGCTTTGAGAGCATCCTCTTTGTCCCAAACCAGTATTGGTTCATCTAACTGAAGGCAGACATCAACCCAGTCATATTTGTTGTATGGCTCAAGATTTTGTGGATTCGAATTTGATGCCTAATGGAATGTCATTCACTATAAACCACCAGCCCCCTGGCCACTGAAGAACTTTGAGCTCATCTTCTTCATATGGAAAATATCTAATGCATATGCAACTCAAAACTACAGTGAGATACCACTTTGCACCCATTAGGATGACTATGATCAAACAGATAACAAGTATCGGCAAGGATGTTGAAAAATGAGAACCTTCATGCATTGCTGGGGAGAATGTAAAACAGTGCATTTCCTATGAATAACAGGATAGTGGTTCCTCAAAAATTAAAAATAGAATTACCCAACAATTCCACTTCTGTATAGACCCCCAAAAGAACTGAAAGCAGGAATTCGAACAGATATTTGTACTCCCATATTCATAGCAACATTATTCACAAGAGTCAGGATAGTCCAAATGAATATCTAAAATGGATGGATAAACAAAATGTAGTCTATCCACACAATGGAATATTACTCAGCCTAAAATATAAAGGAAATTCTGGCACCTGCAACAACATGGACGACCCTTGCAGGGATTCTGCTGAGTAAAACAAAACAGGCACAAAAGAACAAACACTGTAGAAGTCTACCTATACGATGTACTGAGATAATCAGATTCACAAAGAAAGTTAAATGGTGGTTGCCATGGGCTGTGGGGAGAGGAAAGATGGGAAACTAATGTTTAATGGGGACAGAGCTTCATTTTGCAAAGATGGGAAATTTCTAGAGATGATACTGGTGATGGCTACATAGCAATGTGAAGGTAGTCAGTGACCCTGAACCGTACACTCAAAAATGGTTAAAATGGTAAATTTTTATGTTGCATATTTTATTACAATAAAAAAATGTTTCGAAGGAGTGGCTAGTGCTGTCTGATCATTATTCCCTGCTCCTGCAGAAAAGTTAGAAGCCCTGTGTACAGTTTATCCCAAACCCCATATTCTGGAAAGAGACAAAATGCAGTAAGTAGCAAAATGTTTTGAAAACTAGACCTGCCTTAGTTGTTTGTGTTTCTCAAAAAAAAAAAAATCACTTCAGCATCATATCACCTCCCTTCCTCCATCCCTCCACATCAAAAGAGGCAAGCAGGGGAAAACAAAACCAAACCAAAACCAAAAACAAACAAACAAACAAAAAACAGAAAAAAAACAAAAAACAAACAAACAAACAAAAAAACAAAGTTCTAAACCAGAGGCAGGAAGACAAGCTTTTATGGGACTAGAATGGTTTCCAGGAGCCAGGGAGCTGTCACTCAGAGATAGACCATTCAACATGGATGGGGAGAAACTCAGAGCTAAGTCATGAAAGAAGCCCACCCGTCCATCTTGTCACCCACCTCACAGGAGCAGTATGGGCACCTGCCCAGTGAATCACCCGCTAAGGTGGCCTGCCAGGAGGTATGGGTACTCCTTTCCACTCTGAAATCACTTACCTCACAAAAATGGTTCTCGATAATGTTCAAAGCAGTCAGGGCAACCTGAGGATTCTCATGAAGTTGCAAAGCCTCAATTTTATCAATGCCACCAATTTCTTCTATCAGAAGACACAGATTTTCCTTCTCTGAAAGCTTCTCTGCTGCCTGTGGGTATATAAGAAAAAGTAAGACTGGACAAAAGCCCTTTGGAGGTAGAGCTTTACCACTGTGGAATCAGACCAAAGGCTCCCATTCCAGAATGGACAGCCACAGTTTTACTTTTCCCTAATTAAGATTGCAGGATCAGGGGTACCTGGGTGGCTCAGTCAGTTAAGCATCCAGCTCTGGATTTTGGCTCAGGGTTGTAAGATCAAGCCCTACATTGGTCTCCATGCTGGGCATGGAGTCTACTTGAGATTTCTCTCTCCCTCTCCCCCTCACCAACTCTCTTGTCTCTCTCTCTGTCTCAAAAGAAAAAAACAATCAGGATTTTCCTCCTCTTTTAGATGTTGATGTTTATAGTACACAGATTTATATTAATTGCACAAAATACAACTTTTGTCAAGTATACTGCCCTCCATAAATACATTGCTACTACTGTTTAATAGATATCCCCTTTCTAATTAATGGAAATTGTTTAAAATTTAAAGTTTAAAAGAGTTCAAGTAATGTTATTTAAATGTAGGTGTTCTGGCCATACCCCCTCTGGAAAGCTTTGAGAAGTAAGATGAAGGAGACCCTTAATAACATCATGGGAAATAACCAAATTCCCTGGAAACAAGTAACATGAGTGGATTTAATCCAATGCTGATCATTGGATTTATCATTTAGAGCTGTTTATTCATTCAAACATTTACATCTACTATGGGCAAGGCCTACAAAACCTTATGAAGATGTGATTTTAAGATTTTAAGATCATGTTATTGGGGCAGACAGGTAAATAATTGTTACAGTACAGAAAGCATAATATAGTAAATGATCAGTTGTTTAAGTTAAAGAAGATGTACATAAAAGGCTTGGAAAATAACACATGTTCTTGATAAAGAGTGCTGTGCCAGGGTCAACCATAGGATAATCACAGTATTCCCAAAGCAAAGAGGGGCAAAGACAAAGATTTGGTTTTTTTTTTGTTTTTTTTTTTTTTTTTAAAGACAAAAATTTGAAGGAATAAGTGTGGCTGGCATTTTAGGAGACAGGGGAGTAATTTAGCTCAACAGCCTATTTGGGAGAAGTGAAGAGAAATAAAGAAAAGGCTTTGGTGTCAGCTCCTGAAGGGCTCAGCTCTCTATTTTGTGTGCAATGATAAGAAAACCTCCTGTGGTTCAAGTTAAATATTATTTAGTCTACACTGTCTACCTGATGAGGGTTTGCACTGTATCTCTAAACCTTGACACGCTCTAGTCCTATCTGCAGGTCCAAAATGAGGTGGGTTTTTTTTTTGTTGTTTATTTGTTTTTTTGCTTTGAGCAAACAAACTGAGGCAGGACCAATCTGCTAGATTAACCTAAGAAAGCTGGGGAAAGTGGGATGATCAAGAGCAGTCAGAACTCTGGGAAAGGATTTTGGACATTGACACCACAGCAAACAGCCCCAAAGTCATTTCAAAAAAACTTGAGTTTCACTCTGCTGCCCAGAGGACCTTGTCCTCCTAAGCTGCTATTCCAGTGCCTCTCTCTGGTCTGTCAGATATGGTTTTCCCCAGACTCTCCCAAGGAAAAAAATCCTAAATGTTTAGTTCAAATGAAACAGATGAAGTTAAATTTCTACAGCCCACAAGTGTGCTTTCACAAAGTGGTATATCATTATGTCCAACTTTCTCTATGGGTGGCAAGTCTCTATTCCTCATCTATGTGATTTACTCAGTCTTAGTGTCTAATTGGGTGCTGTTTCAAATCTGTTCTTGACTCTGGTCAGTTCTTTCCAAAACAGTTACATGAAAAGGATGTTTAAAGTGAGCTTTTAAAAGGAGTCCCCTGGTGCTACTTTGAAAATTTTCAAGCAGGTTAGTTGCATATAAAAGAACCTTAACCAGATGAATATAGCCAGCCTTCAAGATGGCCTCAGATGATCCCTACCCTTGTATAGCTTCCTCCCATGTTGAGTGGGGTTGTAACCAATAGGATGTTGTTGAAATGATTTCCAAGGCTAGGTCATAAAAGCCATTAGGGCTTTCACCTTGCTTTCCTAGATAACTTCTTCCAGAAGAACCCAGTTGCCATAATGTGAAGACACACAAATGATCCTATGAAGAGGTCCACATAGTGAGAATAACCTTCCAGGCATGTGAGTGAGCCAACTTGGAAGCTGATCCTCCAGCTTCCATCAAGCCTTTGGATGAGACTGCAGCCCCAATTGACACCTTGAACCTCATGAGAGGCGCTGACCCAGAACCATCCAGCTAAGCTGCCCCCAGATTTCTAATCCCAGAAACTATATGAGATAATAAGTATTTGTTCTAGACTTCTAGGGAGTAATCAATTATGCTGTGATATAGAACTGACACAAATGGTCTATGAACACCGAGTTTCAGAAATAAGACTTTTCTAGATTTCTAATTCAAGTCTTTGTGGCCAGTTTCAAGATCTAACCCTTGTAACTTCTTGCTGCTCTTTTGAGTGCATCTTATGTTTTAGCCTTCTAAAAGAGCCAGCCATGTGGTTCACAGACTGCTTTCCCCTGCTTCAAACTTTTGATTGGTTTCTCCATCTCACTCAGAGTAAGCTGAAGTGCTCCCACACCTTATGTGATCTGGGTACTCTGAGCAGGACTACCACCTTCTATGCATTCACTCCCACTCATCCTTGAGTACTCTTCCCCCAGATAACCACAAGACTCATTGCTTCACTTCTCTTAGGGTTTTACATAAATGTTCTTCCTGAGACAAGTTTCTGCTGACAATTACATACAAGGGATCACCATTCTCTCTCCCTCTCTGAGCCACCAGTGACTGCCCTTTTACCAGATAAACTCTGAACTGCTGTGTCTGTTTCTCTCCCCATTAATATATGAGCTCAAACAGAACAAAAAATATTGTTCTGTTGTATCCTGAGCATTTGAAACAATGCTGGGCACTCATTTGAAAAATGAAGATGGACCTTCTTTGCAAGTCCTGTTTTTGTTACCCATAGGATGGATACATGGCCAGGAGGAAGGGTGAAGGAGTAGAAAGAGAATCCACATGTGAGTTTTAAGAACCAAATTAAATGCCTTAAAATTGGAGACTGCTGTTTAAAAACCAACCTGCTTCAAACAGCTCACCTGGAGGATAAAAGAGATAACGTCAAGGATGATGATAACAATTTTGGTGTCTTGTATGGTAAGCAGATTCACTAGTGGCTCCAGGACTCCAGAGTGGACAAGGTGGATCAACTGGTCTATGGTGCCTCCAGTTGTGAAGTTAGCCACGATCCAAACAGCCTCTTTCTGGACTTTAAATTCTCCCTACAGAAAGAGAACATTTACATTCTTTACAGATCCTGAAGACATTAAATATAGAGATGCTAACACTTAGTTCAATTTCTAGGTAGGCTAATGACAGCCAGGACTGTATGTGCAATTTACATAGAACACCCCAGCAATCTGCCTCCAGTTCTTATGCAGAAGACAGCATCTTTGAGAAGCCCAGAAGCAGGCAGGCAGACTCCTATGGGGCCTTAAAAAAGGTTCTAAGTTGAAGTAGACTCATTTCTTTAGGTCAGGTTTATGGGAAAAATAGACATTATGCTTGGAACTTTAGGTTATAGTGACCCAGAGGTCAACATTTCTGGTATTTCTGTCACAGGAAAACTATGGACAAGAAGCTCCAGAGCTACAAAGCTGAGCACACAGAAGTAATCTCAGGGACTGAGCCAGCCCAGAGGTGACAGAAGAAGGCCATTGAAACATTACTCAATGTATGCCTTGCCTTGCATTTACAAGAAACAGTTTACCCAGAGGTATGGGAGTAATTTGCCATAGATACTTTTTTTTTCTTTTTAAGATTTATTTATGAGAGACACAGGGCAGGGGGGCAGAGACACACAGGCAGAGGGAGAAACAGGCTCCCCACAGGGAACCTGATGTGGGATTCGATCCCAGATCTCAGGATCATGCCCTGAGCCAAAGGCAGATGCTCAACAACTGAGCCACCCAGGCATCCTGCCATAGATCCTTCTATCCCCAGGCAGGAGTTATTCCCGCTTTAATGGCTGGGGAAAAACTGTGACCTCAGCTTAAAGAACAAACAAAAAAGGACACAACGATAACTAGCTTGGAGCCAGTTGTAATTCAAAAGGCAGTTGGAAATAAAATTACTCCTTGATTCGTGACTGGATGTTCTGATTAGAATATGTACAGACTCACAGACACACAGAGGATAGGAAATACCTGATGGATTGAACCCTTGATTTGGGTCACACATCTGGGAAACCACCATCCAACTGGAGAGCAGGCTCACCACCAGCAGCTTCTCTTCCCCATCCTACCACGCTTGCCTCCCCACCCCGACAAGACTGAGCCACTCCTGGCTCATTTCACACGTAGAGGATTTAAACATCTATCACATCCATTCGAAGATGGCAAAAAGAAATGCTGACAAATAGTAGTAGTCCTGGGAAAGGCAAGTAGGAGTCAGGGGGAAGAAGGAAGCTTTATTGTAGTTCTACTTTTATATCTGGCTTTTCAGTGTATATTACCACTCTAATTGATGTGATTTTTACACTGAAAAGGCCACCTTCAGTGGCCTTTCAGTTCTTCAGTGTCTAATATCACCATAACCTGATAGGTTTTTCCTCCTGAAACAAAACCAAACCTCCCCTACCCCTCTCTTTTGGCAAGTAGAGTGGATGGCCCATTCTTTTAACACTAAAGATAAACCAATATTTTCCAGCTCAATATTTTTTTCTGAATATCTGATCCATGGGATCACCTTTTCATTGAACAATGCCTGTTTAGTCTCTTAAATCTTTAATGGGTCAGCCAAAATGAGATGCCTCTTCTTTTCCAAGGAGAGTTAGGAAACTAAGGTCTCATAGCTCTGTTGTGAGCTCAATTAATTTGCTTCTTAGCCTGTGTCTGAATTCCTGGAGGAGTTCAACACAGAGCCGGTTGGAAAATAGCCTTTTGTCACAGACACGGAGTGCACCGCTTACATTTTTTAGCAGAGCCACCAAGGGAGGCAGCATGCCGCAAGCGATCAGCCGCTGGATGTGTTGGCAGGGCCCTGCAGCCACATTGCTCAAGGCCCAAGCTGCCTCCTTCTGGATGGAGGACTTGGGGTGCATCAGGAGTTGGGGCAGCACGTTCAGCATGCCCGCGTCAATGGCCATCTGGGTCTGGTAATCCGTTCCTGTGACGATGTTCCCAATTGTGCGGAGAGAGGGGGTCTGGAAGAACAAGGCTAGGAGTATAACCAAGCATTGCAAATGTATCATAACAGAAGGAGATGATCACACCAAGCTCTGTGCATTCCCAGATATTTGTCATGCCATGTTGATGGTGCTCAGAAAACCTGTGAATAGTGATTAAGTCCATGATCCTTATTAATTCAGCACATCCACAGCCATTTGCATAGTTTACAGGTACTAGGCTAGCCTCTCGATAGTTCCAGCTCACATGAGATAGAGGTCAAGTGTTGCCTTTATTAAGAAATGATGCTGCCCTTTCTGTATCCTTATACTGGGAAAAATCACTAAATTGATTACAGTGTGTATAATGTAATAATTTCTACCAAATTTGTATTTAGCACCAGTATCAAGTTTTTGTTGTATATTTAATTGGAGCTAATGAGATCCCAATGGCATTTTTTTTTTATGTATTCACAAACTCCCTCTCAACTCTGTAGGTCCCCAGGATGGGGGGTGCAATTGGGCTCAAGACAACCATCCTCTAAGGGCTGACTGCATTTATTTTGATTTCTCTGCACCGTAATGGCTGCCCCAGCACAGACTATCAACAGTTCTGGAGTTTTCCTAGCCTTATATGCTAGGTATCTGCTAATCAAGTGAGAGGTAGAAGTAGTGCTATAGGCCAATCACTTTGGCAGGATGGCTCCAAATGGGCCCTAGGCCCCCCCACCCCAGGACTAAAAGCTTTTTATAGATACTGTTGGAGGCAGAGAGGGTAGAAAGAGAGTATCTCCAAACTAACCTTGACATATGAGGAATACTATGCTAATCTAGACATAGATGATCACTAAGGCTGCATAAATATACGTTAGCCACAGTAATCCAAAAGGCCACCCGTATCTTAAGGCATGTCTTCAAGAAGCATATTGTATAAGGGACACATTTCATAACCTAGCAAAGCATTTGATTTTTTTTTTCATTTTCACCTATACTGAAATAGTCTAATAACAAACTGGGGTGAGGATAAGAGGGAATTTTCTTTTATACTTGAGTAAGAAATTCAAATGTTACAATGAGCTTTACATTAATACACTCACACATGTGCACACCGTATTAGCCAACTTGTTAACATCTGCATGCACAGATCCTTGGAAAGCAAGGCCACAGCCACAAAAGAATAGTTGGCTAGGTGAAGGTATTATTTTAATCTGGTGCTTGTCTCTATTTTCTAGCTACCAGAGGAAGACAAAGTAAATTACTTAACATCCACTAGGATTTTTGGATCAAGAGAGATTCGTCTTTGGCTAAAGAGTAGCAGAAACCTGGGAAATGCAGATGACAAGCTTTGTTCTAGGTAAAGTAAGAGATCTGACTATGGAAGACTGTGGGTGGGAGAGATCTTGTTCAAGTGAATAGGACTCACATATTCTAATCTGAAGGCCCATACAGACCCAGATGGGAGCCGGGGACATTTACCAAGACATTGAGCTCTGAGCTGCTCATAAGCTGGACCAGCCTGGGCAGGACCCCTGTGTTGACCACTTGGCCGATGCGCTCATTGCAGCCATCGGTGAGGTAGGACAGGGCCCAGCAGGTATCCGAGAGAACCTCACTGTCTTGGTGCTGCAGGAGGTGGGACAGGACAGGCAACATTTGCTTCACGGCTGTCTTGCAAGGGTAAGGATTTTTGTTTCGGCACAGGTTGGACAAGGTCCACGTGATATTCCGCAGAAACGTGATCTGTAATAAGGAGACTGCTTCCAGCATTGGGTGCAAAGAAGGAAAAATGCCAACAGCTGTGTGTCCTTGCCATCCCTGATCAATATTATTGACCAGTGTGGAGCAAAGTATTTGAGCTTCATGCAGAATATGTTCTCGATAGTGATGCATACAGAGGAGACCGAGAATGAGCTTTAAGCTTCCTTTTCAAATGTTAGGTGGAGGTTTCCTCATATTCTTCAAAATGTCCCTCCCCACTTGACTCAGTTGATGACCTATTTTATTTTTCATTGACAAAACAAAGGCCAAGCACGAGTTACTTGGTCTGCACAACTGTCACTCACTCCACCAACATGTGGTAACCACATTCCTGATCTTTGTTCAAGGGTCAGTCTTCCTACCCTGCATCTGGATCCCATTTTTGCCTTTGAAGATTCTATCCCCACCATCGCTTTTCTGCATCCTTCCCACACTCTGGGGCCCACCTCTCTAGCCATCATCCTGCTCCTACTTTTCCCAGAGTCCATCTCTATTCACTGTCTACCTTGCAGCTTCCCATTTGTTCTTCCACCCCTCTGGTCATATTTCTGCCCCTACTTCTTTGTACTGGGTGATGAAATTGGTTTCTTCCAGGCCACCAAATCCAACAGCTGCTTTTTCAATTCTAAAGTTACTGTCCCTCTTAGCCTTAGTTAGTACCCCTCTTGAAAAACCTCTTCTTGGCACCTATGACACCAAACCTGCATTTCTATTGCCAAATGGGCTGTTTCTTCTCAGTCTTTGGGGCAGACTCTGATTGTTAGAGCCTGAGACCCTTGGTCCCAGGCTCTCCTTATATTCCAGGTCAGGGGTTGGCATATTTCTTCTGGAGAAGGCCAGAGAGTAAACACTTCCAGCTTTATGGGCCATAGGGTCTCTGTTGCAATTTTTCATCTCTGCCCTTGTAACATTACCAAAGCCACAGACAATATGGGTAAAAATAAATGGGGATGGCTGTGCTCCAAAAAAAAAAATTATTTACAAAAGCAACCAGCTGGCCCCTGCTCTAGTTGATCCTGCCCAGCTTGATGACGTATGCATGCACGACTATCTGGACCTGCATTAACCATCTACCTGATGTTGCTGTGATGATGCCTCTCACTCACCTCAAATTAATATGTACAACTAAGGCTCTGATTCCTTCTTCCTTCCATCCTTCCCATTTCTCTAGGAGAATAGTCATCCAAACAACCTAACACAAAACCTTTCTTCTTCCTATTCCCCATGTCCAGCATGGCAGCATTCCAGCTCCCTCCGCTATCACTTTACAAACAGCCAGAAGGGTCTTTCCAAAAGATCAGATCACTTCATTTCCTCTTCCCTCTGCCAGCATGTGGGTGTCTAGGACCCTTGCCCTACTTGTCATCTTGCACTGCTGTCTCTTTGCAAACTCCCTGGTCATGTCAGCCATTTTCTGATTCCACAATGTCAGGTTTTCTCTCTCCTTGGGGGATGGGTATTCCCTGGGCTTTTAGAAGCTACCTTCTCTTCATTTCTGTTTGAGACAAATCTAGAACCAACATTTATCCAAAGGGGTCCCCTATTGTTGCCACATCAATCAACTTTGACTCTAAGCTTCAAACGTAGACCTAATACCTAGGATCAGAATAGATGACCCATTAATTCTGTCTGTGCCCCTTGAATGGAGAGCTTAAACATCTACTTTTGTAGGATTATAAGCTTAGAAAAATTTTAATGGACCTCTTCCAATGCCCCCTGAGGAAAAATCAGCATTACTGGCCCTTGGGGCCAAATTCAAGTCAATCTCTGCCCCATGTGATATTCAATCCTAGGCCTTGCTTATAATTGCTGTCATAAGGGACAAGGTAGCAAGCATATGACCTAGCATTGACTTAAAAGTACTTCCCCAATTTCAGAAACTTGTTACCTAGCTAGTTTTTCTACTTCAAAGACTCTTACTGGTATGGTTGATGAAACCAGGGCCAGCAGATGTGGAATGGCATTGCTCGAGATAACGATGTCTCTGAATTCTGAGCCATCACCTACAAATAGATAAGAATGTGACAATTAAACAGGGAGCGGAGAGAATCCTGGGCTAAGTGACTCATTTTTTAAAAGGCTGTACAAAGGGAGAGAAGCCACAGTATCCCTGGGTTGGACAAGTACATAGTATAGGCATGAACTAGATCCTGGGTCTCCATCATGTCAGTTGGGTAGATAGGCCAAGTGTGAAAAGCAGGCACTACCCAGCAGTGATCATTATAAGTAGTCTGTGGACACATAAAGGAGGCAGCCAGTGGGTCCAGGAAGTGCTCAAGACTCTAAATACTGGTAGCACTTCACAGCATGTTCCTCAGGAAGATGAAGGAGGCTATTGCAGGCCAAATTGTCTTCCCAGGCGACTTTGACATGGGGTGGAAACTTGCAAATGCAACTCAGAACCCAGTGTGGGGGAATGGGTAGATGCTAGCCACCTGCTGTCCCACTCAGGCAAGAATATACCAATTTGAGACCTTAGAAGTCTCAGTTTATAATACTCCAACCACCAAAGCAAGGCATAGGTGACTTTATACCACCCAGTTTTGCCTGTTCCTTACTGAACCAAGCAAAATGAAGGACAAAGTCTCTGCAAATGGGTGCTTGCTTTCTGCAAGCATTTAACAAGCAGACTTGTTTTATATTCTGTGTTTGTTAATCCCAGTATCTGAAGTCCTTGGAGGTCTAATCATACTGTTTGTTTTTGCTGACTCAGTCATGGTGGGTTGTTGATTCTCTGAACTTGAAACTGCTAATATTTGGCTGATCCTAATTTGTCAAAATCCTGAGGGGCCCAATTGAGTTTGTATCCTCCCAAGAGCATTGTATTTATATTCAGCCAGGAATCCTGGAGCTTCCAACCCTGCAGCACTAACTCCTCATCTTATGTTTTCCTGGACCATGCAGGGAATATAGCATCAACCCCAAATTCACAAGGCCTTTTAGGACTGCATTTACAGGGACTTGTACCCCACACTGAGGAAACATTTTTTTTTTTTTGCTATGTTTCCTTAGTAACTTTCACTGGAGATAGAATTCTCTCAGGGTCCTGGGTTATGCAAGGGTCTATTATATATGCTGTATGAGTCAAAAACTTTTCTTTTGTTCTTGAAGCCATTAAGACTTGAGGCTGTAGGACCCCGGTATTGACAGACCTCACTAGACAGCCTATAGCTTCAGCACATACTGGATCATTTGGTTGCCACTTTAGTTTTTGGTCTCTGAACTGGACTCTGGATTTTGAAAAAGCCTGTCATACTATTCTCAGCTTTTCTAGATATTTATACTGAGTGTATTGAATCTTTATGCTACCCAGAGAACTCCCATAGCATGCCAGATGCCCGGCCCACTGGCTTCCTACCCCAATGGGAAGAGGGGAGAGTCTCACCTGCTATATTACCAAGGGCCCATACTGCCTGCTCGCACACAGTCATGTGGGGGGAAGACAGGAGCTCAACCAAAGGTTGTATGGCCCCACCTTCCACAACAGCTTGAGTCTGCTCGGAAGTCCCTGAAGCAATGTTGGTCAGAGCCCAGGCTGCCTCGAACTGTAAGCAGGGATGAGGTGACAACTTCAGGAACTCCACCAGCCTGGGAATGAGCCCTGCTTCAACAATCAGTTTTAGAGGAGGGTTCTTTTCCTGGGACAGCATTTTCCTTTGTAATGAAAGGGAAAAATATATATAAACAAGTCATGTGAGGCTGATATTAAGAACCTCCTTTATAAGTGTTCTTGGCATTCCTAGCTATCAAATGAGACTAACATCTGGGGCCAGAGCTACTTAATATCCTAACGTCCAGCCTGTAGCACTTTGCAGTGACAAGGCAATATTTTTCCCTTTAGGTATTATCTATGAGCTGAGATCCCTATAGAGGCCAATTTAAATTAAGCAATTCATCTCTGACAACACTTGCATATCTTAAGTTGTTCTCAAGGACGGTGTAGAGGAATAATTTAGTCTTGCTTTTGAATGGACTTGCCTTGTCTTATATTGTGTGGGCATTTTGCCACTTCCACAAAACCAAATAGGCCACTGGAGCTCATTTCTAGCTAGGAACCTATAAACAGCAGAAGTTTGTTTGGTGATACCTGGCTGCCTGGGTGGCCTGGAAACATAGGTCTGGATCTGAGGTATTCACACCATTGATTATTTCTTGCAGGGTGAGGCTGACCTGCAAGGAGACACACATTCAGGTCAGAGTCTCTGCCCAAAGGAATAATGATGGTTATCTAGTCCTGCCATCTATCTGATGAGAACAGGCTGGCTTGGACAAGATGTCCCAGTCTGCACATTGGTCTCCATTAGGGGAGAGAAGAACACTTGGAGGTCTTATAGATCTCATGGATCTGTGGGATACTCCCTATGCTCTGGGGAAGGGGTCATCCCTATCATCACTTGTATCCCCAACAACTTTTCATCCCATGCAGTAAGAACATGATGATCAGCAAAAATGGCAGAGTAAGGACCTCCAAAAATTCCCTCCTCCATAAAAACAAGAAAACCAACACGAGTAGTTCAACCTTCCAAACTCCAAAAATTGACCAAAGGCTTGTAGCAATTTGTTTTATTTGATCCAAAAAGAGATTATTCAAGAAAAAGAGCTAATTTCAGGAAGAAGAATTCTAGGAAACAAAATCTATCAACATATGAACAGAATTATACATCATGACCAACTGGGATTTAATCCAGAAAGGCAAGGGCAGTTCAACATATGAACATCAATATAGTAGGACTTATTAATGAGATGGGGGAAAAGTACACAATCATCTCAGTAAATGCAAGATAAGCATTTGACAAAATTCAGGCACACTTCCATGATAATAAACATTCAACAAGCTAGAAATAAAAGGCAACTTCCTCAACCCGATAAAGCCATCTAATAAAACCCCACAGCTAGCATCATACTTAAATGGTAAAGGATGGAAAGTTTTCTCCCTAAAATCAGGAACAAGACAAGGATGTCCACTCTTGTCACTTTTATTCAATGTAGTATTGGAAGTTCTAGACAGATGAACTAGGTAAGGGGGGAAAAAAGTCATCCAGATTGGATTTTCCAGATTGGAAAAAAAAAAAAAAATTTATTGCTATTTGCAGAATTCAAGAATTTGAAGATGGAAGAGCCTAAGGAATCTCCACATATACAAAAATAGAGGTTCAGCTAGGCTTCAGGATTAACATATAAAAATCCCTTGTATTTTTATACATCAGCAATGAACAATCCAAAATTGAAATTAATAAAATAATTTTATTTTCAATATCAAAAAGAGTAAAATACTTGGGAATAAATTTAGTAAAAGTAGTACATGGCTTACATACTGAAACTATAAAAAAAATTAGGGAAGACCTAACTAATTAAAAAATACACATGATCATGAATTGGAAGGCTTAACATTGTCAAGATGGCAATACTCTTATAAACTGATCTATAGATACAGTGTAATCTCCATTAAAATCTGAGCTATCATTATAGAAGAAATTGACAAGTTGATTCTAAAATTCATTTGACAATGCTAGGGATCCCAAATAGCCAAAATAATCTTGAAGAAGAACTAAATTGGAAGACACTTCCCAAAACCTACTACAGAGCTATAGCAATCAATTCTGTGTTGTGCTGACAGAGGATAAACATATTGATCAATGGAAGAGAATCCAGAGTCTACAAATAAACTCTTACATTTATGGTCCGTTGATGTTAGACAAGGGTTGGAAGACAATTCAATGGGGGAGAGGATGGTCTTATGATGTTAGGACAACAAAATATCCACATGCAGGACAACGAAATTGGACCCCTACTCACACCCTTTACAAAAATTTACTCAAAATAGATCAGGTCAAAAATAGAGAACTAAGGTCTAAAAATAAGAACTAAAACCATAAAACTCTTAGAAGGAAACTTAGACATAAATCTTTGTGACCTTAGATCAGGCAATGAATGGATTCTTAAACATTATACCTAAAGTATAAGAACCAAAGATAAAAGTAGACAAATTGAATGGTTTCAAAATTTAAAACTTCTGTGCTTCAAAGGATTCTGCCAAGAAAGTGAAAAGAATCCACAGAGTAAGAAATATTTACAAATCATATATCTGGTAAGGGTAGGATAAGGGTAAGGGTATCTAGTCTCCAGAATAGACAGTATAAGGAACTCTTACAACTCAACAATAGATGAACAAATCACTCAAGTTTAAAAATGAGCAAAGGCTTGGAATAGACATTCCTTCAAAAGATCTACAAATAGCCAGGAAGCAGATCAAAAAATGATCATCATCAGTTGTTAGGAAAACATATCAAAATTTTATAACAATATAGCCCTTTGTACCTACTAGATGGCTATAATATGAAAATGGACAACAATAAGTGTTGGTAAGACTGTCAGAATGTGATGTAATTGGGTGATCTGATGAGCATTGGGTGTTATATGCAACTGTTGAATTGTTGTAACTGATGAATTGTTGAACTCTACACCTGAAACTAATGATATACTATATGCTGAATTTAAATTTAAAAAAGAACATCAAGGGATGCCTGGATGGCTCAGTGGTCGAGTGCTTACCTTTGGCTCAGGTTGTGATTCTGGGGTCCTGGGATTGAGTCCTGCATTGGGCTCCCTCCCTGCGGGGAACCTACTTCTCCCTCTGCCTAGGTCTCTGCCTCTCTGTCTCTCTCATAAGAAAAAAAAAATCTTTAAAAAATGAAAATTAAAAAAAGAACATCAGAATGTACAATGGTATAGCTACTTTGAAAAATAGTTTGGCTATATATTTGTTTCCTATTGTTTTTTTTTTAAAGGCTTTATTTTTTTATTTATGATAGTCGCAGAGAGAGAGAGAGAGAGAGGGGCAGAGACACAGGCAGAGACACAGGCAGAGGGAGGAGCAGGCTCCATGCACCAGGAGCCCGACGTGGGACTCGATCCCGGGTCTCCAGGATCGCGCCCTGGGCCAAAGGCAGGCGCCAAACCGCTGTGCCACCCAGGGATCCCTGTTTCCTATTGTTACTGTAAAAATTACCACAAATTTAGTGGCTTAAAACAACACATTCTCTTACAGTTCTGGGGGGTCAGAAATTCATGATCAGCTTCACTAGACTAAAGGAAGGGCTGGCTCTTCCTGGAGGCTCTGAGGGAAGAATCAGTCTTCTAGCCTTGTTCAGCTTCTAGCGGGGCCACCTCCATTCCTTGGCTTGTGACCCCCTCCCTCCATCTTCAAAGCACAACATGTTAATCTCTGCTTCTGTTGTCCTATAACCTGCTCTAACTTGTCCTTCACCCTTATAAGGACCAACGTGATTGGTCCCATCCAGCTAATCCAGGATAATCTCCCCATCTCAAGATCCTTAATTTAATCACACCTACAAAGTCCCCTTTGTCCTACAAAGTAACATTTACAGGCTCTTGGGATTAGGAGATGGAGGTTTTGATGGAGGGAGTAGGGTGAGACACTATTCAGTTTACCAAAGGTAGTTCCTCAAAGAGTTAAACAGAATGATCATAGGACCCAGTAATTCTACTCCTAGGTATACTCAGGAGAATTGAAAACATGTCCACACAAATACTTGTGTACAAGGCAGCATTATTCATAATTGCCAAAAAGGGGAAACACAAATGTCCACCAACTAATGAATAGCTAAACAAAACATGGTATATCTATACAATCAGCTATAAAAGGAATAAAATACTGACGCATGCAACAACGTGGATGAAACTTGAAAATGTTAAACTGAGTGAAAGAAGCCACGTATGGCAATTCAGAGAATGCTTACAGCCATTCCATTTGATGGCAGCTACTATGTCAATGGATCCACTTGCCCAGATTGAACTCATCTCTGCCCCATAAGAGTCCTAATCCCAAGGGTGCAATGATGGTTAAGGTGGAACATAGGTGGGGATGGATCATCAAAGACACGTAGATACAAGGCTAGTGAAGTCTAAGAGAAGAAACTTCCCCATCAGAGCATTCCAGAAAGGATTTTCAAAAACAATATTGGCCTGCAAGTCAACCCAGAATTTGTACTGAGTGAGGCTGAGGTGCATGGGGAATGGAAGACAGAAGACAGCATTCCGATCCTAGGCAAGCCGTTATATATTGAGTGACTAGATGATTCTGAGAGAGAACCTTCCTAAGCCCTCATTTCCTATTTCTGGCCAAGTGGTGGCAAGTGAATTTCCATTAGAAACATCATCTTGCCTACCCCACCCTGCTTAGAACATAGATCCCAAACTCACAGTCACAAAGGTGACAGCCCTTAGCTTTCTGAAAACATCAGCTTAGTTCTAACCGTGAACTCTCCATTCCTCGCCTTAAAGACCCTCAATGAGAACTTGCAAGTTCTGAATCTATGAAACATCTTCAAGCCAGAGAAACTAGCTAAGGACGTATTTCATACACAATTCTCATGAACACCACATTCCCAGTGTACCCCTTTAGTTGGTTGTTCAGAAGCTGGATCAGTGGAGAAATTGGCGATATTTCTTCTCTTTAAGGCCTGCTCATCTTTCTTGGCCTTCCGGAGTTCCAGGCTGACTGCTATCCTCTGTTGCCGCCTCATCTAGTGAGGAAAAGAAAGAATTGAAGCCCTTAGAGTAGGGAAGTTAGCTTGTCACCACATTTAGCTCTTCAAAGCTTCAGATTCCACTTTTACAGTTGCAACAGGCTGGAAGAGTTAAGATCACACAGTAAATAGTCTCAGCATGGTTTACCTCCTCTGCTTTCTCCCACTATACCACATCCAGAAAAATAGTCAACCTTCTGCCCAAAATGAAGGAAGTCTATCTACAATCTTGGCAGGCTAGGACTCTCTCAGCTGGAAAGCCATGTGAGCAAAGCATCCCATTGCCCCGAGTCTGAACACATTTTCATCAATGCTGATTAGTCCCTGAAGAGCAGGTGGGCCTCCCGACCGTGGGGATCCAGGCAGGGCTGGGAACTGGGATGTCACAACCCACATGTCCCCTGACCATTTCCACCATCCATCAACAGGTCATTCATCTAGTCTTGATTTAGTCCCAGGAGGTTTACTTGGATGCCAGACTGAGGAAGATGAAAATTAAAAACAGAATAATATACCTTTTTTTCTTAGATCAGAAGAAACCCGTAGACTTTATAGTATTGGGAGTCCTTGGGAGAAATGATTTATCTTTTAGATCTCCATTTTGGTATATTTGCTTTGTCATCCCCATGTCCTGATCCTCCATTCCATTTGTTTTTTTTTAATAGAGGGAGAGAGAGAGCACGTGAGCATGCATGCACATGAGCAAGGAAGGGGCAGAAGGAGAGGGGAGAAAGAATCATAGGCAGGCTCCACCCTCAGTGCAGAGCCATCAGGCTCACTACCCTGAGGTCATGATTGGAGCCAAAAGAAAGAGTCGGACTCTTAACCGACTGAGCCACCCAGGCACCCCTGCTCCATTCCATTTATGATGCATCTCAACCATGAGATTTTCACTGCACTGCTCCTCCAGAGAGTGAAGCAGTGGCTGGGTACTCACAGACACATCTTTGCCTCGGTACTTAAATTTTCTCAGCCTCTCTTCTGGAGCATGTAAAGTCGGCATATTGACTCGAAGTGGTAAGCCACCTGGAGGTAAAGCAATTGCCAGGAGATAGTCAGCACCCAATGTGTGGGTTTCTATGTCATAGCTATCCTTGCTCTAAGCCCTGGAAGAGCTCACAGTGGATGGAAGGGCAGACTCAGGATGTCAGCCTCCCCAGGCATCACCACCCGGGCTCAGTAGGCAATGAGCACCATGGAAGCCAGAGGAGATCGGCTGTGGGCTGCAGCAGTGAGGGATACCTTTTGGAGGCACTTCAGCTTGAACTGGGCCTTTGATGGCTAGGGTAGGCTGGAAGGGAAGTATAGAACCCTCTCATGTGGCTATATCTATGTAGTTCTGTACGAAATGTCTGTGTAGGAACTGGTACCCAACCGGGACAGGAAGTTGACCCTCTTCTCCCACACCCAGTCCACCAACCCTTAGGTCACAACGATCTCAAGCATAATCTGCTCCTTCTAATTCTTTGGTTGATTTCCTCCACCCTGGACCAGGCCACCATCATCTTCCAGCTACACAATGGCAATTGCCTCCCACCTCTTCCCCCCACCTCTACCATTGCTGTATTCCAATCTGTTCTCCACACAGAGGCCACGTGATCTCTTAAAGATAATTTCCCCTGCTTCAAACCTCTCTAGTGGCCGCCACTGAATTCAGAAGAAAACTCAGACTCTCTAGGATGCCCACTTTGTGTGAGCTGGGCCCAGCCTTCTTCACCTGCAGGAACATTTTGAATTCCTATATAAGAATCTAAGTATCTTCCCAGTCGGTTTTATATTCTCCATAGCTTTTACCAGCACCCCAAATTTTCTTGGTTGTGCATCTTTCTCCCTCTCCTCCCAATGACAACGGGGTCATATGTGTCTTAGGTAAGATTCCTCAGCCCTTTCATCACGCATAACAAATAGTAAGTAGGTACTCAGATATTTGTTGGATGAGGGTAGTGGGTGATAGGTCACAAAGGGAACCGATCCCTAATCAGAGGAGGTTATTCAAATCAGGCCACATTTTAACCTTCTCCAAGGCAGTGGGCAATGACATTTCTTACAAGTATGCAATGAATATCCATCTGTTTCCAAGTACATGGGATGAGCCAAACTACATTGCAGAGAAGGAAACACTGGATAAAGATGACCAGAGTCTATGGACTCTAGTCTTGAAGATAGAACAGCTGGGAATAATTTTGTTAGGAAAGACTAATTTAGACACATCAATTTGAATGAGACAGTTTAAACACAGAATTCCAGAAGTAGAGAGCCAAGACTGAGGTCTTAAGAAGAGAGATAGACTTTGTGTGAGAATAGAATAATAACCCAGTCTTGGTGACACTCCTTACTATGGCCCAAAAGAAAGAACCACCAGCAAGGGACCAGGAAAAATAAAGGAATTTGAGTCAAAAGAATGATAATGTCAAAGAAGGGAATTTGAGTCAAAAGAATGATGGTGTCCGAGGCACTTGCAGTAATAGCAGATACCAGGCCATGGACAAGTCCCTAAACAAAGTGCTGCCAGTGGACTAAGCCTCAGAATAGAGGCACAAGAAGCTCAGACTAGAGAAGAACTATGTCCTATACTTCCATCTACCTTTAAGTAGCCTCAAATTCTGCTCCATAAGGAAGAAGAGTTGCTTTTTAGGACCAAAAGGTAAATCAGACACTCCTTTTTAATTTTTTTTTTAATTAGGCTCCACACTCAATATAGGACTTGAACTCACAACAATGAGATTAAGAGTTGCAAGTTCTACTAAGCCAGCCAGCTGTCCCCAGAATATCCGTTAGAACACTTTCTCAAAAGAGTTTTCTAGTTGCTATGATAGCCAGGGTCGAGAAGATTATCAGCTGGAAACTGAGATTTAGGTCGGATGTAGGCACTATACCCTACATCTTCAAGAGATAAGACACAAGATGGCATTTTCAAAATCTGGAGTAGAGTAGTATTAGGGCTCCAGTTCAGGGAGCAATGGGCAAAATACATTTATCACATGCCAGGAATGTCAGACACTTGGAATTAAATGAAGCAACATTAATAGTAAGGTAGAGATGGGGCTCCTAGGTGGCTCAGTCAGTTAAATTTCCAACTCTTGATTTCAGCTCAGGTCTTGATCTGAAGATCATGAGATTAAGCCCCACATCGGGCTCTGCTCAGGAGGGAGTCTACTTGAGATTCTCTCTCTCCCCCACTCCAATTGCACAGGCTCTCTCTTGAGCTATCTAAAATAAAATTGAAAAAAAAATAGTAGGGTAGAGATAGCCCCATTTTACTGGTAGGGAAACCACCTCAGATGTCACTTCCCACAGAAGCCCAGAGTGCCCACAGCTGTTAAGCTTCAGAGCCAGGACGTCAGCCTAGATCTGACTCCCGCATCCATGCTTTGGATCACTAAGCTTTGCTGCCAATAGTCTGTAAGGAGTTCTGATGAGGAAAACAAGTCACCACCATTGGTGGCACTTAACACACGTGGGGATGTTGGAAAATAGGAAAGCATGTGTTTCCAGCAAGGGAGGCCACTTCTGAAACATTGCTACACGTTGCCACTTCATTGCTATCTCTCTCCCCCACTGTCTGGGGCCTGACCAGCTGGGTCCATGAGATCCTCTGAATGTGCCTAAGTTTGAATGAAAGGTTCTTGTGTCTTGGGAGACCCGAGACAGTGTCTGGTTCCAGGACTATTCCACAGGATCCTCTGCCACAGCCCAGAACGTGTGGCCATTAAGGAACCTTGGAAGTAAGTCAGGGGTTCAGATGATAGCCAACTTCCTTCAAATGTTCACTAAAGGCCAGTATGGCACAAGCAGAAAAGCTCAACTTCAGATAGAACAGGATAGACCCCCTTTATCCACTGGGGAAGGTCATGAAGAACAGTTTGAAAGGCACAGATTTGGGGCCACCTGGTTTGCTGAGCCAGTTAAGCATCTGCCTTTGACTCAGGTCATGATCTCAGGGCCTGGGATCAAGTCCCGAATAAGGCTCCCTACTCTGCAGGGAGTCTGCTTCTCTCTCTCCTTCTGCCTACTGCTCCCCCTGTGCTCTCTTTCATTCTGTCAGATAAATAAATGAAATCTTTAAAAAGAAAAAAAAAAGTCACGAATTAACCAAACCACTCATTTGGGGACAGTCTGCAAAATCAACTGCAAAGCGAATTCTTCTGGCTTTCACAAGTTTCTCTAGTCACAGCTCAAAGTGTGCTTCCTTCCCCTCACATTGCTATTTGTGGCATCCAGGAGAGCCACTATCCTGCCACCCTTTAGCAGTGGCATGAAAGAGCCAAGCTGGAGGCTTTGAGTTGGGTACACGATCAAAGTCATAACCTTTTGTCATTGGTTCCCAGAGATTGAGATCCAAAGAAAGCCAAATTGGATATTTAGGCAAGCATCACCAACATCAGGGGATTCACACACACACTCACACACATCAAGGCTCAGGCCAGCTCTGCTGCTCCCCGCACACTAGGAGGCTCCCACCCTGGGTGTCAGGTGGCAGAGGCCCTGCCAAGGGACCCTGGCTGTGCTCACAGTCTTCCAGGATACTGAGCTGCTCTTGACCTTTCATTCCTTTTGGACGAAGGGAAACTGGGGACTCCTAAGTCTTATTCATGGCACTGAGTCACCTCCTCTGGTTGGAGCACTACAGGCCATTTTTAAAATACTTTTCTAGATCTAGCCAAGCTTTGACTTTTCACATCTTTCAAGAACTGAGAACTGGTTTAAATTAAGATCAAGATCATCCAAGAGTTGGCTTCTAGGAAGGAGTATTTCTCTGATTTTACATTAACACACACTCATGGTATAGACGATTTAATACCTCAGAAATGTATTGAGCATTAACTCCCATAACCTAGTTAGCTTCTAAAAACTCACACACATGCTGAGCAGCTAATTATAGAAGGGGAGTTTCATAGACACGATTTGGCCACACGTTTCTCCACTTGCCTGTACTATGGACTTTTTTTCTTTTCTAAAATTTAAGTAATCTCTATGCCCAACTTGGGGCTCAAACTCATGACCCCTGAGATCAAGAGTCACATGCTCTACACACTGCACTAAATAGGTTCCCTAACTCTGGACATCTTTTGATGTCTGTATGTTCAGATCTACATCACTAACTGCCACTTCTTCAAACTCAGTGGGGTTTTTTTTTTTTTTTTTTTTTAGTGGAATTTAAACTAAAACTACACATGGGGTTAGAACGAGGGTCATTCCTTGGGAAGACCCACTGACCTCAGCCCCAGTGTAGCAGGCACAGCTGAGGCAAGAGTACAGGGATGAAGAAGCAGCCATGGGAGTGTGCACACCTAGGGGGAGGGACCCCACCTTGGCATTCATGGGGCTTTACCAACATGGACAAGGCATGTCCAGACACTGAGTGTGATGCAGGAGACACCCAGTGAGGTATCCCTCCAAGGCTCACCCTAGCCCAGAGGGGAGGCAGAGGTCACAGCAAGAAAGGAGGCAGGAGACCGGGCCCTCTTTCCAGTGATCCTACCTCAGGGCTTGGGAATGCTCTGGAAGTGGATAGAATCACCTGGGGTTGATTCTCAAGGGTGAATATGTCCCAGGAGATATTTCAGGGCGAGGGAACACAGGCAAAGGCACAGACAACTGTGTGTCTCTAGGCTTCCCTGTACCTGCCAGCTCCCATCTGGGCTCTGCAGAGTAAACGGACACCCAGCAATTGCCACATCCTCCTTACCCACCCAGAAAACAAGCCAAGCACCACTTAGCACAATTTCCATAAACCAACCCTGAGCTCAACACGGAGAGACCCAGCCTAGGCCTTCTGGGGATCGTCCCAGTGAGCGGGCCACTGGCTTTTCTGGGGGGGCAAGACTGTAGCAGCCAAACCCAATCCCCAAGCAAGAGCTAGGTGTCCCGTCAATACCCAGACAGAGGCCTCTGGGAGGACACGGCCACACCAGGAGCTCTTGACACCCACCCACTCATCACTCACCCGCAAGAGAGCCACAGCCTCCAGCCACCCCCCAGCCACCCTGGCAGCCCTTAAATGCCCTCAGAAGGCAGCAGGTGTTTGGGGGCATTTGGCCCTTCCCCCAGGGTTGGTCTCTGACCTAAGTCAATGGATCTTAGCTCTGGATGCACATTGGAAGCACTTGGGGAGCTCTGAGCAGCCTACCACCTGGACCCCAGCCCCGAGGTCGATTGAGTTGGTCTAGGGGGAGGCCTGGATCTCCAGGTGCTTCTCATGTCCCAGTGAGGCACAGACAGGAGTGGGGGAGCATCACCCTCCAGGAAGGGGTTTGCATTCTGGGCGTTTAAGGCTTCTGGGATCCAGCTAGATTGGCCTCTCCTAAAATTGGAGTATTAGGCTTAACGCTGCTGAGGAACAGTTAACAAATGTTTGTTCTTAAGGCAGGCTTTGGATCAAAATGGAAATTGGAACAAAATTTCACATATTTATTCAACTGTGGCACCTGGCTGGCTCCGGAAGTAGAGCATCCAACTCTTGATTTCAGAGTTGTGAGTTCAAGCCCCACACTGGGCATGGAGCCTCCTTTAAAAAAAAATATTTGGGATGCTGGGTGGCTCAGAAGTTAAGCATCTGCCTTTGGCTCAGGTTGTGATCCTGGGGTCCTGGGATGGAGTCCCCTATTGGACTCCCCACAGGGAGCCTACTTCTCCCTCTGCCTATATCTCTGCCTCTCTCTCTGTGTCTCTCATGAATAAATAAATAAAATCTTTCATTTCACATATTTATTATTATTTTAATATATTTCACATATTATTATTATTATCTTTTATTTATTTATTCATGAGAGACAGAGAGAGAGAGGGAGAGAGACGCAGAGACACAGGCAGAGGGAGGAGCAGGCCCCATGCAGGGAGCCCAATGTGGGACTCGATCCCGGGACTCCAGGATCACACCCTGAGCAGAAGGCAGGCGCTAAACCACTGAGCCACCCAGGAATCCCCAAATAAAATCTTTAAAAAAAATGTTAAGGGGCATATGCTTCTAGAAACTTTGGGGTGTCTGCCTGGCTTAGTCAGTGGAGCATGCCATTCTTGATCTCAGGCTTGTAGGCTTGAGCTTCACGTTAGGTGTAGAGATTACTTTAAAATGAAATCTTTTTTAAAAACCCAAATATTTATGGAGTCCTCATTGTGTGCCAGGCCCTGACACACAACAGTGAATAAGGTGACCTGGTTCCCACCCTCCCATCAGAAGCAGAGATGGGCCCTCCCAGCAGAGGCAGAGCAGGACCACAATTGGGACAACACAGGCAAGGGAGGTCAGGGAGGGCTTCCAGGAGGAGGTGGTGCCAGAACCAAATCCTCAGGAAAAGCAGGGATTAGCAGGTGAAAAACTATGAGAAAAATGCTCCAGGCTGAGGGAACAGCATAGGAAAAGGCACTGAGGCAAGAAAAATGGCCATGGTTCTCCCGGGAACAGAAACCATTTAGGATTGCCAGAGGGACAACAGGATCAGGTGCTAGGCAAAGGTGACCTGGTATACAGGGGAGGGAGCAGTGGGAGCCGTCCACCCTGGTCCAGGCAGTGAGGGGTTACACTGTCTGTAGGGGATGTTAAACCAATGATAAAACCAACTACAAGTCTGGTGCTTTTTATCATCATGAGCCAGGAATTCTGAACAGTGTCAGTGAGCTTCACCACCTCATTACTCACTTTGAAAGCTTTTGAGTCTGGGGAGGGCAGTGGGGAGACGACCCCCAAGGCTTCAATAGTGCTATTTGCATGGCTTTTGCTTTTTTATTATGGAAAGTTCCAAATCTGTAAAAATAAAAAAAACACTACAAACAAATCCTCAAGTACTGGTCACCCAGGTTCCATAATTACCAACACCATCTTAATTTTTCTCCCACCACCTTTTCTTTTTTTTTTTCCCACCACCTTTTCAACTTTGAATGTATCAATATTTGTTGGTGTGTGTGGGTTTTATTTTATTTTATTTATTTATTTGAGAGGAAGAGAGAGAAAAAGAGAGATTGAGAGAGAGTACAGGCTCATGAGCAGGGGGAGGGATAGGAGATGGAGGGGAAGAGGGAGAGGAAGAAGCAGACTCCCCGCTGAGGCTCCCTTTCCCAGGACCCTGAGATTGTGACCTGAGCCAAAGTCAGATGCTTAACAGACTGAGCCACCCAGGCGCTCCTATTTGTTGGTGTGTTTTAAAGGAAATAGAATTATATCAGTTCACCCATAAATATTCAGAATGAATCTGTAACACATAAAGATGAAAAACTAAAACCAAAATACCACAATCCCTCCTCGCGAAATCCACAATCCTTTTAGTGTGTCATTTCAGAATATTTAGGCTAGCCTTGGGGAGGTGAGAGGCAGATTCTCTCCAGGACAGGGCCAGAGGGAGGAGGGGCAGGCAGGGGGTGGGGGTGGTTGGTGGCACCCTGGTTCCTGGAGGGGAGGAAGGGGAAAAAGCCAGGCTCTGAGTGAGTGAAGCATGGAGTTTCAGGGTTGGACGCTCTCATTCAGGTGCCTGGAGGACATTGAGGTGGGGATGCAGTAAAAGCCAGTCTGTTAATGCTGGGGCAGGACTCGGTGACCCACTGGACGTGGTGGTGGGTAACAATGACAGAGACACATAAACTGGTGCTATAGTTTCCTTTTTTTTTACTTTTTTTTTTGGTGCTATAGTTTCAAACTGAGGTGGCTGATGAGTGGTGATTATCAGAAGAGAGGGCATTCAGGATGACATATAGGAGGCCTGAATTTGTGGGGTCAAGGCTATCAGAGGGACTGGCCCAGGCCCCCAGCTCTGCTCCTTATCATCTCTGTCCCCTCTTTGGTTGTGCCCCTTCCCCTTCAGGCTTCCCTGTCACACAGCTTAGAGGGATCCCTTTAACATGGATCTCAGGTTATACCCCTTTGCTGCTCAAATACTTCAGCATGCTCCAACATGCCTACAATCACCTACGAGGCCCTCTGTGCACTGCCTTACCCCCCCATTCTGTTCCTTCTAGCCTCATTCCCACTCTCACTTCCAGCCATCCCACCCTCCTCATTGCCCCTCAAAGGCATCAGGTCCATCCTGGCCTCAGGGCCTTTGCACCTGCTGTTCCTGATGCCTCCTTCACTTCCTTCAGGTCTTAGTTTTTAGAGACCATTCCTGGTCACCCTAAAATCAAACCTCACCCTGACTTTGACCTCCACCTTGCATTCCTGTCCAACTGCCTAGCAGTACTTGTTAAGATTTGAAATGCAGAACATTTACTTGCTTATTTCCCATCTCCTGCTCTACCACCAGCCCCCCAGAACTATGTCAGCTCTATGAGGGTGGGGGTGTTGCCTGTTTTACTCACTGCTTTATCTCCAATGCCAGGAAGAATCATTGCTCATTATATTGTTTGAATGCATAAGTGGGCACACTGGCCAAAGCCAGGCTTTCCCTCTTCCCCCACTGCATTATAAGTGTCCCTCCTCCAACACCCACAATGTACCCAGGATGACAATGGGCATGCTCAATAACCTTCCCAAGCCAAGCATCAAACTGGTGTTCTTTGAATAAACCTAATCAGCGTGCACAGGAGGGCCTTCAGGTGCTACGTAAAGAATTTAGAGAAGCAGGAGGAAAAGCACTTTGGATGGAACCCAGGTGCTCAAATGGAAGTCATTTCATCCTCGCCTACACCTAAGCCCTGATCATGAGTAAAGGCCACACCATCCACCCGGTGGGGAGCCCACTCCCCATCTCCTTCCTCCCTCAGCTTCACCCTCCACTGAGCCTCAACCTCTGTTCTGCTGACTGGTCAGGTGACACTTGCTCGCTGGTCAGGTGACACTGTCCTGTAACACCCGTCCGACAAACTCTTAAGTTAAATTTTCAAGAAGGAATTAGATGGATGGGTTTACTTACCTGGTTTGTTTAAGTAAACCTTAAGTGCCTCGACTCCTCTGATGTAGTAGGAATTACCAATCCTGTTTCCCGGGGCAGGAAACCGAGGCTGCCGACATTAACATGACGTGCCTGGGGTTACATGATGGAGGAAAACCGGGTCTGTGTGGTCCCATCTTTGCCTCTGCTCTGGGCTGTGCTGGGATGGTGCCTGATTTCCTTCCTAACTCCCTCCCTCCCCTCTTCCTTCTTTTATGGTGGTAACATACAACATAAAACTGACCATTTTAATCACTTGTGAATATACAGTTCAGTGCATGCAGTACATTCACGTTGCTGTGCACCTGTCCCCACCATCCATCTCCAGAACTTTTTCAACTCCCACACTGAAAGTCTGTCCCCATCAAATGCTAATTCCTCAGCTCCCTCCTCCCCCGCCTCCCATACCCCTGGACGCTCAACGTTCTACTTTCTGTTTCTATGAGTTCGAGTCCTCTAGGGACCTGACGTAAGTGGAATCATACAGTATTTGTCATTTTTGTGACTGGCTTAGTTACACTGAGCATCAAGCCCCATCCGTGTTGTAGCAGGTGTCAGAATGTCCTTCCTTCTGACTTCTTTCTTTGAAACAGGAATGCATTTTTTTATGTTGTTGTACTTAACATTGTTATTCATGGTGGCATCCCAAGTGCAGGGGACAGGGCCCATATCCTCCCAGGCAGGGAGGAGTATTTATCGTTGACTTTACCTATAATGGCCAGTGCAGAGGATCCCTGAGTGGCTCAGCGGTTTGGCACCTGCCTTCGGCTCAGGGCATGATCCTGGAGACCCAGGACCATGTCGGGCTTCCTGCATGGAGCCTGTTTCTCCCTCTGCTTCTCTCTCTCTCTGTCTCTCATGAATAAATAAATAAAATCTTTAAAAAAAAATAATGGCCAGTGCAGGGTGGTAATAAAAGCAGACTGGTTTCTAGTCACTTTTCATTATTGTTTCAAATCCTCAACAGTCAATGTACTGCCTTGTTCTCCTATTCTTGGCCAACTACTCCCACCATCCCCCCAACTTGGTACATCACGGATTATTTATAAATGCCTATTCATCATATTATGATATAAAAAGAGTTTAAGAAAAAGAACCCTGGAATTGGAAAGCTGATGTAACAATTCCTCAGGGGGTTCAGGAAAAGTTCTGTTTGAGGTCAGCCTTTGGGAATCTGCTGGCTCCTGACAAATGCAGCCTTCGACTTGCTTGGCCTCTGCATGTGAGAGCGTGTGTGTGCCTGTGTGTACGTGGACACACACATGTGTCATAAAGTCCCTGGGGTCTAGAGAAACTTTAACTTCCCAGGATGATGACCCTTATGGAGCTAATTTTAGATTCTTAGTAGATGCTATTTGGCCCAGAAGCAGGAGATAAGGAAAGGGGATGTTAAGGAAAGTGAAAGGCAGGGTGGGAAGACAGCAAAAGAAAACCGAAGGCTTATTATTCATCCGTCTGCGAGCTCTCTGGTAAAATCAGAAACTGAATTCCTCAGTGCTATAGTTACTTCCTAAAAGCATGTTTTATTTATTTAGTGGCCTGGTCCAGCCCCACTGCTCCCAAGTCTCCTCATCTGCCTGATTATTCTAAGCATTTTCATTTCTGGGAGGATGGGAGCAGTCTACAGATGTTCCTCCTCTCTGGGCCTCTGAATAGGAGAGGCACAGATCACACCCAGAGCCCACGGTCACGTGTGGCTTTCATCTGAAGCTCACGTGACTAAGGAGCTGGGCCATGGACAAGGCTGTGTAGGGACCAGCTACTTGGCATCCATTCTGTGCTGGCTCCGCAAGGTGCAGGAGTGGATCAGACAGGGTCCCTGCTGCCAAGGAACTTAGAACTCAACTGTCATCACTTGAACACCTGGGCTCTGATAATCACGAGATCTTCCTCTCTGCATTAGTATCTCATCTTGTAACAACTTAGTGAGGTGTATATTATTATGATCCCAGATAAGGAAGTGAGGTAGGTATTTAAAGACAGCACTGTGTGTCCAGTGCAGTGCTTCCACTCCCTGTGATGGCTCCATGAAAGACATGTGGTGGACATGTTCTCCTCACAGAGTACTGGAAAATAAGGTCAAGGTTCATCCAACCCAGTCCCTGGCTCCAGAAGGAGCACCTGCTAAGTGGACAGATGGATGAGTGAATGGATAGATGATGGATGGATGGATAGATGGATGGATGGATAATGATGGATGGATAATGAATAAATGGATGATGGTTGGTGAGTAGATGATGGTAGATGATGATGAATGATGGATGGATGGATGAATGAATGGATGGATGAGTAGATGATGGATAATGGATAAATGATGGATGGACAGATGATGGATGGATGAATGAGCGGATGATGGATGGATGATGGATGAATGGATAATGATGGATGGATGGATGGATGGATGGATGATGAATAGATGAATGAGTGGATGATGGATGACACATGGATGATGGATGATAAATGGATGGATGGATGGATGGATGGATGGATGGATGAGAGATTATCCAGCTGAATTGGGGTTTGAATCCACCTGGGCTTTTCAGACACTAGGCTTTATTCAACCTTGGGAGACTCACAGAAAGTAGAGACTCTCTCTTTTGGAAAAATAAGAATAAATGCTTCTTGACAAAGAGGTGTGATGCCAGGGGCATGAAAAGTTGGAAATATTTTTAGATATTTTTGAAATAATAAAATAAAAATGGTACTTCAGTGCCAAATAAAATCAAATTGAGATATAAGTCTAAGCGCAATATGAAAAAGAAAGAAATTCAGCTGGAGAAATTGATTTCCAGCAGCTTTGACCCTCATATTTCTGGGATCCCATGAAATTCACCATTAATGAAGAAATCTCCAGTTGGCTTGGAATTGGAGAAATCCTTGTCCAGGTCCTGGGTTGTCTCTGCCTCAGGAGGAAAGCACTGTGTTCAGAAGAGCCCGTCTTAGGCCCTCTCTTTCAGAGCCTGCAAGGAAGATTCCAGCAGTGGCCTGCTGGGGCTCACCCTTCCCTGAGATGACCCTACAGGATTCCAAGGGTCTCTGGGGCAAGAGGCTATTTCTGGGTCCCAGGCTCTGTATCCATGTTTGGTCTTCAAGGAGCACACTGTGAACTTTCCTCCACCTGCCAAGGCTTCTTCCCGCAGCCCTCCTGGGAGGACACTGATCCCCTTTCCTCCAAGATGGCAAACAACAGCTGAGAATGTAGCTTCTGGACCTTACCAGGAAGTGCCCTGCAACCACCACCCTGGGGCACAAAAATGAAGGGAGCCTCTTGAGACACATCGATCAATGTTTGTTTCCTTTTCTTTCCCCTAAAGAAATAATTCCAGATCCTGAAAACAGTCCTTCTCATTGAAAACACTTTAGACAACAATGATATGTTTAAAGAAGGTTTAACTTGGGGCACCTGATGGTGGCCTGGTCAGTTAAGTGGCTGCCTTCAGCTCAGGTCATGATCTCAGATTCCTGAGATCGAGCCCTGTGTCAGGCTCCCTGCTCAGCAGGGAGTCTTCTTCTCCCTCTGCCCCCTCCCTCTACTCATGCACTCTCTCTCTCTCTCTTTCTTTCTCTTTCTCTCGTTCTCTCACACTCTCTCATTTTCAAATGTAAATGAAATCTTTAAAGAAGTTTAACAAAAAAATCACTTGAAATCCCACCACCCAGAGCTAGTAAGTTTGACTGAGCATCCTTTCAGACAAGCTCCTGACACATCTGTTCACACAGTGCCATTTTGCAAAAATGGCTTCAAGCTCTTCTATATTCTTTCTTAAAACAAACAAACAAACAAAAATCCCAGTGGTATGCAGTGGGCTTTGTTGAATGCCAGTAAATATGAATTCACACTGTCAGTTTAAAAAATATTCATTGTACTTTATTTATATTTACATTATATTATTTGTTATTATTTATATTTACTCTATTAACTAATTCCCTATGGATGGACATTTAAGTTGTTTCCAACATTTTGTGGGGGGCCATCTCAAAGCTGCCTGAGAAAGAGGAGAGAGTAGGAAGGATGACCCTTGGGCTTCTATTTTTTTTTTTTTTTAATTTTTTTTATGATAGTCACAGAGAGAGAGAGAGAGAGAGAGGCAGAGACACAGGCAGAGGGAGAAGCAGGCTCCATGCACTGGGAGCCCGACGTGGGACTCGATCCCGGGTCTCCAGGATAACGCCCTGGGCCAAAGGCAGGCGCCAAACCACTGCGCCACCCAGGGATCCCACCCTTGGGCTTCTAAAGAGGTTGACCAAGGGGCTGAAGCGGGAGCCTGGGCAGTGCCTGGGGAGTGTGTAGCTCTGGGCCCAAGGCTAGAGGTAGGTGCCAGAAGCCTCAGGTTTGTCTCAGTGGCTTTTCCAGATCAGAGGGTTCCAGAGCCTGAATTACCTACCCTAGGGGTCTGGGTCCAGCCCATCCCTATTCCACCAACCTAACAATAACCCACACACTCAAACTGTGAGGAATGTGGAGCTGGGACAGAGAAGTGGCAATGTGATGCCCCCTAGGGGGCAGAGATCAAGCTGCTAAGGACATAACTCTGCAGACACCTGCCGAAATCAGCTAAGGAACATGGAGGCATGATAAATATATTCCAATTCTGTTCCCTCCCTTCCCACCTCCAGCCCCAAACCAAGTCATCAGAACTCATGGCTCCAACTCTTGACCTGGCTCAGAGGAGCCCAACATGCTCTATGGAAGCATCCCAGGAAATAAGCATTAGTAGATAAAGGTGGAATTTCTTGGGGTCTCCATTCTGTGTCACTTGGGGAGACCCTTAACAGGTAGGCAGTATAATCCCACTTAAAGCATTTTCAAGACAATCCACAGACTAAGAAAATTTTTACAAAGTACATATCCAGCAGTGGTTTTGTATCTAGAATATACAATTCTTGAAATTCAGCGTTTAAAAAAAAAAAACCCACAACTACCTGATGAAAAAACACAGGCAAAAGATCTGAATGAACACCTCACCAAAGAAGACATGTGGGTGGCAAATGAACATGTGAAAATATGCTCAACATCCTTAGTTGGGGGTAATTAGTGAAAAGTTTAAGAAAGCATTTTCAAAAAAAATTTTTTTTTAATTAAAAAAAAAAAAGAAACATTTTCAAGTCCATAATCCCACTTGATTGTTCCATCAGTTCTGGGAGATTAGTAGTCATTTATTATTATTATTTTTTTATTTCCATTTCATAGTGTAGAAATGAAGGCTTGTGGAGGTTAAGTCACTTGCCCAAAGGCAGAACTGTGACTCAAAGCCATGGAATTTTTTCCACTTGGGAGGTTCCTGTATTCTTTTTTTTTTTTTTTTTAAGATTTTATTTATTTATTCATTAGAGACACAGAGAGAGAGGCAGAGGGAGAATCAGGCTCCCCAGGGATTGCCTGATTTGGGACTCGATCCCCAAACCCTGGGATCATGACCTGAGCCAAAGGCAGATACTCAACCACTAAGCCAGCCAGGTGCCCTAGGTTTCTGTATTCTAAGAACATTCTAGAAACAAGCACTTAGTATCCAATTGGACAAGGCCACACTTCTCATTTTAAGCAAGGACAGAAGACCATGCCCCAAGCACATATCCCCGCTTACCACCACCATGGATAGACAGGCCAGCCTCAAACAGGAGAACCTAGCATAGGCCTGCCCCTCTAGGTGCAGGAAACGTACCAAGTGAGTGACTGTTGAATGTCCAACAGTAGGGGCTCTCGTAGGCTGGAACCTACCCCTGTGGACCTTCTGCAACTGGCCCTTTGCTTCATAGAAAGGGATGCTGTTCCAAGAGCAGCTGGTTTCCAGCCCAGGGCCTGGCACACACAGCAGGAAAGCTGTAGCTTTGGCTTCCTGGCCCTGGTTCTGGATGGGAGTTTGATTTTCTTCAACATACCTTGACTGAGAACTCTGTTATAGCTGAGATTCTGGGTCCTAATCCTGGGAGTGGGGCACTGAGTGTTGGGGTCTCAGGCTGGCACAAGATTGACCAGATACCACTCCTCCACTTTTATCTTCTGTGTCTCCTGTGCCCTCCCCAGCGTTTCCTCCAGAGGCCAAGGGGCCACAGTGCAAAGCCCTCAAAGGCAGATAAAGCATCTAGTTAATTGTCAATCAGTTGCCATAGTCTAGCAAAGAACTTAGTGCAGAGCTCACAGAACTGGGAAAAGGAAGGAAGGTGGGGGACGGATTGACACATAAGGGCCAGCAGCTCTATTTCCTAAGCCAGCTGTTTGCAGGCAGGGCCCAGTTCTCCGTATATTAAAGTCCCGGTGTTTCTGGATGTAGATGAAATAATAATTCCCATCTCGACTACTATCTGAACACAGTATTGTACTGTGTTCCCACCAGACAGTTCTGGCTTTCACTCATGCAACAGATATTTATTGACCATCTAATAGATACCAGGCACTTGATGTACATGAACTCACTTCATTCTTGGAACAAACCTAGCTGGTAAGTACCACTACCATCCCCATTTTACAGACAAGAAAACTGAAGCATGGAGAGCTCACTAGAGGGGCAGACTCAGAAAATCTGGTTTCAGAGTCCAGTGTTTGATCAACATGCTCTGCTTCCCAGGCCAACCCCAGCCCTTGCCATGCTTACATTCTACAAGGGAAAGAGCCCAGAGATCTAGTATATCCGTAATGCACTGCTGAGAGTTGTAAGTGCTAGAAAGAAAAATAGAGCCATGTCGCAGATGCTGACTCACTGTGTGTCTTTGGGCAAATTGCTTCACCTCTCTGAGCACGTTTTCTCATCTGCTAAAAGCAGGTCATTACTCATCGGCCCCACCCATCTACCCAGACCCTTGGAAAGATCCAAATGGAGCTAATGGACACGGGAACCCTTTGTTCTTATCAGTGTATCAATACCAATCCAGGACTCTAGGGATTTCCGCCCCCCACCCCCGGGGGATTTAAGTCAGCTTGCTCTTAGAGAAAGGCATAACTAAACATCCAGATATCTTTATGAGCCAGGTAAGTCCAAGTCCAGGGCTATTCTTACTGTATTTTTAAAAGCAGATAGCATTGTGTGTACCCACCTGCTTTTGGAAGATGATAGTTACCTGACACTTACTTTGAAGGCCTTCTCCTGGCCAAGCACTCTTACAGAAATGGAACTTTCTAGAACACTGGCCACTAAAAACTCCCTGGTGAAAAGCTCAAGAGAGACAGAATGGCATGTGCTAGAGATCTTGTGTTTGCTCCCCATCCATTCCACCTTGTGCTATGTCCTGGGAGGCTGACCTCCACTCACTGCCTCCCCACGTCTCTGCTCTCTAGCCTCTGGTTGAGTGCGGCCATAGGAGATGTGAAGAGGAAATGGGTGAGTAGGTCAGGAGATTCAACCAAGAGCCTGGCCCCTGTGGGGTCTGGCTGGGCAGTAGCCAGGCCATCCCCACGAGGACTACACTCTTCCCACTTTTCCTACACTTTTCTGGGATGTGGTGGCTTCCCCACTGGCTCTCCACAGCCCCCATCAGTTCTCCTTAACCTTGCCACCCCTACTTAAAAATCTCTCCTTTAAGCTCCAGACTGTGACCCCATGGGAGTGTGCTCTCTCCTACTGGGGCCCAGGCTGAAAAATCTCCTGCCAGGGAACATTCCTTCCCAGAATCACTGTGAGCAGGGTCCTATTTCTTCTTGCTGACCCCTGCTTTCATCATCCAGAGGATGAAGATCGTGTGGGAGTAACCTGGAAGTACCCTGGCTTTGGCTGGGGCATTCTAAGGATGGACTCTAGACCCCAGCTCCCCCTGCAGCCTCTCCTGGATAACTGTCTTCTAAGGACCCCCAGGAAGTGGGGTCTGGGAAGACCTCCTCTCCTGCTCTCCCCAGAGAAGCTCCACCTATATCTGTTGACAAATCAGACTTCTGCTGCTAAAAAAAAAAAAAAATTAAAAAGAACCCTGTCAGGTGACCAGAATTTGGGGAGCAGCTGATTGGCAGGAATGGCACCTCAGCAGCATTGACCTTAGCCATGCTTGGAGGCATCTCAACCAAACTCTTATTTTACCTTTGGGGAAACTGAGTCCCTGCTTGAAAGAAGTGTGGTCCATCCTCAAGTGTGAAGTATTCAGGCAGAGCAGGTGCTAGTGAAGATTCCATGTCATAATTGCTTATTAATACAATTCTTCATTGAAAGATTCCAGTTTTCAGAAACACAATAATAATGCCACGGGGATCAGTTGATAAAAGGAAGCCTCTGCAAACATTAATATGTATTAAATCAAAAGTCCAGTGGTTATTATCTTGGTAAAGTAGCTGCTTCCCAGGCACAAACCCAGAGAGACAAAAAAGGAAATCAGCTCTGTGCTCACTGACCACTAAGATGGGTTCCTCTTTCCTTTAAGAGTGAATTAAGGCATCCATAACCTAAATATAAAATCTAAAACCATACAACTCTTAGAAGAAAATGAAGGAGCAAATCTTCATAACCTTGAATTTGGCAGTAGCTTCTTAAATGCGATGCCAAAAGCACAAGCAACAAAAGAAAAAAATAGATAGCTTAGACTTTGTTAAAATTAACTTTTGTGCATCAAAGGGCATTATCAAGAAATTGAAAAAGCCTACAGAATGGGAGAAAATATTTGTAAACTACGTATTTGATAAAGATCTAGTATCTAGGGGCTCTTGGGTGGTTCAATCAGTTAAGCATCTCACTCTTGATTTTGGTTCAGGTCATGATCTCAGAGTGGTGGGATCAAGACCCCTGTCAGGTTCCACACTGAGTGTGGAGCTTGCTTAAGATTTTCTCCCTTTCCTTCTGCCCCCCCCATCACTCTGACACACACTCTCTCTTAAAAGAAAAGGATCTAGTATCTAAAATATATAAAGAACTCTTATGACTCTACAACAGAAAGACAAACACCCAATTAAAATATGGGCAAAGGACTTGGATAGACATTTTCCCAAAGATATGCAAATGACCACTAAGCACGTGAAAAGATGCTCAACATCATCAGTCATTAGAGAAATATAAAAACCGAAGTAAGATACCACTTCATACCCACTAGGATGACCATAATTTAAAACAAAACAAAAAGGAAAGTAACAAATGTTAATGAGGATCTGGAGAAATTGTGAAGCACTGGTAGGAAGGTAAAATGATGATTCAGTCGCTGTGGAAGCAGGTGCTTCCTCAAAAAACTGAACATAGGGGCCCCTGGGTGGCTCAGTCAGTTAAGCGTCTGGCTCTTGGCTTTGGCTCAGTTCGTGATCTCAGGGTTGTGGGATCAAGCCCAATGTCTGGCTCCCAACTCAGTATGGAGTCAGCTTGAGATTCTCTCTCCCTCTGCCCCTCCCCCCACTCATGCGCATGTGCAAGTTCTCTCTCTCTCTCTCTCTGAAAATAAATAAAATCTTAAAAAAAGAAAAAAAACTTGAACATAAAATTGCCAACTGATCTAGCAATTCCGTTCCTAGGTAAATATGAAAAAAAATCTAAAACCAGAGCTCAAATAAGCATAACCGTATGTTCATAGCAGTGCAATTTGCAATAGCCAAAAAGTGGGAATAACCTAAATGTCCACCAATGGGTGAGTGGATAGAATGTGGCAGATCCATACAACGGAATACTGTTCATCCATAAGAGGGAATGAGGTCCTGACACCTTCTACGACTTGGATGAACTTTGAAAACATGACGCTAAGTGAAAGAAGCTTGGCACAAAAGGTCACATGTCATACGATTCCATTCATATGAAACACCTACAGGAGGTAAAACCATAAAGATAGAAAATAGATTGGTGGTTGCCGGGGCTGAGGAGAAGCTGTCTAAGGGGTACCAGTTTTCCTTTCGGGCTGATGAAAATGTTTTGAAATTAGGTGGTTGTTGTATAACATTGTGAATGTAGTAAATGCCATTGAGTTATTCACTTAAAATGGTTAATTGTATGTTAATTAAAAAAGAGTGGGAGGGGGTAGAGATAAGGGTGGAGGCAGAGCCAGGAAGAAAGTCCCCCAGGCAGTTTCTTCCTCCAGATCCAGAGGCCATCTCTGAGCTGGAGAAGGGGACAAAGGATACATAGAGTCCATCCTTCCCCCTGACAGATGGGAAAGGCAAGCCCAGCAAGGGCAAGGACTTGCTCAAGGTCACAGAATGTGTGGGAATCCATGGAGGAATTGGAGGCAGGGCTTTAGGACTCAGAGCTGGCACTGCATCAGGATGCCTCTCCTTGCCGTGGTGGGCTGGAGGGGGCCCATGGCCATGATCAGATGAGTGAAGTCCAAGCTCGCATGGGCCTTCCAGACCAAACAGGTCCTCAGCCAAATGCTTATCTGGGCTCATCCATGCCAAAGGCTTTGGATGAGTCAGCCCGGGTCTTCCTCCTTGAGAGTCGACCCCCTCCATGGGCAGAGTTCTGGCTTTAAGCAGAAAGCTCATTAGCCAACTGTTCTATTTATGCCCATAGCTTACACCCCTGGGCTGAGGTCATCAGTTTCCCCACAAGGGCAATGGGAGGAAGGGGAATGTCCTAAAATGACAGCATTCACTGATCCCCCCTGAGGGACCTGGGAGCATCCAGGCAACTCTGGAAGGTGAAGCCAACTGAGCCACCAGAGCCCTGAGGAGCTCTTTTCTTTTTTAAGGTTTTGCTGGCTCAGACCTGTTGAGCAGGTATAAAAGGGAATGGCCAGCCTCTGCTGGGCACCCAGTCTCTTCCAGCGTGGTCTCAGGTGGGTATCATGGGGGCTGCCGGGAGAGATGGGAAACAGGGAGGTGGGTGCTACGGAGGAACCACCCGAGGAAAGTGGGTGTAATGATGAAAGATTAGCAAGGGGGAGCAGGAGGTGAGCATTTCTTGAGCACTTGCCTGCCCCAGGGTCTGCAGAGTGAGCATTTCATGCAGTGCTCCAGGGACCTGGACCCATAGGAGAGGAGGCAGCTACCAGGGCTCATGCTGCATTCTGCAGTGAAACAGCAGCAGTTGGGATTCGAACTCAGATCACCCCCACTTCACTGCACCATCTGCCTTCCCTGGTTGAGGGTGGGGGAGGAAGGAGGTGCTGGGTTTACCCAGGGTACAATCCCAGCCCTGTCCTTCCCACACTCTGTAATGCCTCTCTGCATCTGTTTCCCCCTCCTCCACCCCACCCCAGGACCCTTGCAGCTTTTGCATTCTTCAAGCTGAATGTTTTCTGTTGTGTGGTTTATGATTTTAAAAGGGGGGGGGGGGTGTTCTTAGGGGTGCCTGGTTGGCTCAGTCGGAAGAGCAGGCGACTCTTAATCTCGGGATCTTGATCTCTTGAGCCCCACGTTGGGTGTAGAAATTACTAAAAACAAACTTAAAACATTTTTAAATTAAAAAAAAAAGTGGATCTTAGCTATCAAAGATGCTGGAGAGGGCTGATTTCTGGAAGGATGAGAGTAGCCTAAATATGCAGGGGGGCCAGGGAGGTGGGCTCACTACTGACCAAGAGACCAATGAGAGAAGTGGGACCTGGTGTCTGAGGCCTGTACAGACCAGGCCTGCCTGGTCCCAGGGGTCTGTGTTCCAGGCCCCCAAGGCAGGACAATAGAAAAAACCCCTTAGCTTGTGGTTCCTGGCAGAAGCTCCATTAAAAAAAAAAAAAAAAAAAAAAAAAAACCTAAAAAACACAAGCAGTCTAATTGGAATAAACAAAGGGAATTTCTGGCCCTTCTTCCCACATTAGAACAATTTAAAAAGGAACCTAGCCCTCAGACACTGAGCAGTTGCTTTGTTTTAATGACAAGTCTAATGCATTTTAATCTGACTTTGCTGATACTTGCATTTTCTCTTCATGTGGATTTTGGTCTCATTTCCCTGGTGACTTCCATCTGTGTTAAACAGAAGCAGGAAAATGAGGCAGCAAAAAGACAATGCAATTGAGCCGTTGGGGAAAACAAATGACAAAAGGAAGTTTATGTTGAGCAATCCTCTCTTCCAGAAAGAGGGAGGGGCGAGGGCCCACGCAGCCACTGAGCTGCCCAAGGTGACTGTGACAGAGCTGAGGGAGAGTCACATCTCCTGGGTGCTGGGTGGACGGCTGGATGCTCTCGGGGACACGGAAGACTCCCAGCCCAGTGCTCCCCAGGGAGGAGACTCAGGATGAGTCAGGCAGGGTTATAGTCTTAGGCGGTGGGGAAACAATTCAATCGTGATTTTCACTACCTTTAACTGAAATGTATCATTCCCCACCCCACTTTATAATACAGGCAACAAATCTCAGCAATACCTGTGACTTTGTCCTCAATGAAAGCCACTGTGATTTCCTATCACTGGACAACGTCACAGAGAGATCGAAAAGATTTGTCGGTTCAATCGTTGCTTGAGAACAACGCTGAGCTGTTAGACCTGTGGTCAGATCATGTCATTTGATGTGTTAGTGAAGGAGTGCACATGTTACTGTATCACGCAGGTTTACTATTTTGTCAATTATATTTGAATACCATTTGTTTCCTTGATGATCCTATGCATTTTACTACCTGAATTTAAAACATTAATTTTGTCCTGGGGGAACACAGACATCACCAGATGGTACAGGATGCCCACCCCCTTCCTCTCATTTGTTCTCATTTTCTATGAAATAGGCCAGTTTTGGGGTTGGAGAACCCAGGCTACAACCAGAACTCTCTAAGCTGGACCCCACAGAGAGATGAGACCGGGAGGAAGTGTCTGGCTTTGCTGCCACCTCTTGCCTCTCCTGGGTCAGCCTCTTTTGGAAATACCAGAGCCCTTGACAGGAAAAGCTGGAGCCCTCCTGAGGATAGCTCGGTGCAGCAGGGTCCTGGGAGGCACAGGCCTGAGACCCTGCATCTCCAGCTGGCTTATTTAGAGCTGGAGGCTGTACTTGGTCTCTAGAACAGCATTGCTGGCAAAGGGGCTGAGAACGACACCCTCCCCAAACTTTTGAGAAGGTTCTTCACTCCTAAGACCAACTGAGATGCCCGACTTCTCCCTTTGCTACCACGAGTCCCCAGTTCTCCTTCCTCGTGGTTTGGTGAAATTGTCTGGGTTTGGTGACCAAGAGGCCCAGGCCTGAACCCAGGCTAATCATCCTAAGAGAAGTAATCATCCTAAGAGAGGTAATCATTGAATCTTGGCAATTTTCAGTACCAAGCATTTGCTTAGCATTTGGCAAAGCCCGTAGACCTCAGCTCAGATTAGTATTTTTAAATACATTTAAAAAAACTACATAGGCTTACAAAGGAAACCAATTGTATTAAAATATAGTTATCAAAATATTTAAACGTTAACCTGTGATGTAGTCATTAAAAGTATACTTCTTTGTAAGTGGATTTAAATAATATCTAACTGAGGGTCTAATAAGACTATAATTTCAAAGTTGAAATGAGAGTAAATAATATTTTGAGATGTCTGCAACCATGCTAAAATGAAAGGAGAATAGCTGTGGTTTCTCTTGGGGACAAACCCAACAGAAACTGTGTTACTGGGGTACCACTGTGCCTTGTGGCCTCTGTTCATACCTTAAAGGGAAAGCGAAAACCAAATAGTAATTGTTTTTCTTCCCCAATTTCATGGTTAAGAGCCTTGCTTTAATCTCCCCAGGCTCTTGTCTTCTCCATAAAATGAGGAGACCCCTACCTCACAGCCTTAGCGTGAGGGGCATATGAGAGGACAAATGCAAAAGTGTTTTGTGGTTGGTGGGGGGAGGTGGGTACAGAATTCTGAGGAGCTATTACCTTATTTCGTATTCTTGATTATTAAGACCTAATGGCACCAAGACACCCAAAGTGACATGAGAGAAGCAACCCCATTTCTCTCGGGGCTTTTGTTCCTGCCTATACATCAGTCTTGGCAAACTTGTTTTTCCCTACAGCACCCAGGGAAGTCCTGGTTCCCTCCCTTGGTTCTTTTCTGCTCCTCCCTCTGCCAAGCCACGATGCCCGGTGGATACAAAGGTGAATGTGGGGATGATGTGGACCCCATGCCCTTCCTGGCACCTCCAGAAAAGGAGAGGATCGAAGCCATGAACAAGCCCTATGACATCAAGAAGTCCTGCTGGGTCAAAGACGAGAAAGAGGGCTTCATCGCTGGGGAGATCCAGTCTGAACAGGGTGACCAGGTCACTGTGAAAACAGTCAACAACCAGGTGAGTGAGGAAGAACCTCTAGGATGAAATGATCTTAGGGAGTGACAGATACCCGGGCTCTGCTGTCCATTCACAAGAGGCAGGGTGATAAGAAGAGCAGGTGCCGCTGAGTCCTGTGTCCTAGGTTCAAGCTCAGACTTGGCTACACTCAAACTGTGGCCCCGGGCAAGACACTTCCCCTCTCTGAGCTTTGCCTCCTTCCCAATAGAGATTCTAACATAGTAGGACACATGGAAATACTTTGTAATGCTCTGAAATAGTACGTGTGTGCACAAGATTGTCAAGGAACTTACGTATCTTTAAAGTCCCAAACAGCTTTCCTGTGGAGTGAGAGTGAGCATCCCAGCGTCAGCAGTTGCACTGTGTGCCAGGAACATGAGGCAGGGCCCAGAACATTCTGGCTGACCTGGGGAGCTCTTCACCTATGCGCTCATAGATGGTGCCTCCCGAGCCCCTTGCTGCACGGCGGCCCTGTGCTAGAGCTGGCTTGTCCTGGCCTGTGAGGGCCCAACACCCAATGCTAAACAACCAGGGGCTTTGCAGCCAAGTATTAAACCTTTGGCAACTTGATGTCAGCCACGGTGGAAATATTTACATTGTGGGAATTAACAAATAATATAAATCAGGGATTTTCCCCCTGTATAGCTAGGTTACAAGCACACCACTCTCTGCTGGTCTACATTGTGTCTAATTGTGGGGGTGACTTGAGACAGTGGGCAGAAAGTTTGGTTCATTAAACCCCTATCCTGCGGGAGACTCCTCGTAAGGTGCTGGACTTGTTTAATCCTTTCAATAATCTTATGTAGTAGGATTTTAGGAGTTCCTATTTTGTAAAGGATCAAGGAGGCCCTACGTAACTTGCTCACGGCCACAAAGACAACAAATGATGAGCTCAGATTCAAACCTAGCTGTATTGGGCTCAATTATTGGGCAGCAGGAGTGCAAGGTGGTCCTTGGTCAATAGCAGGAATACAAGATGCCAGAAACCTTCTGTGATCAGAACTTGGAGCAGCCAAGCTTCACTTTGTGCTTTGCTTCACTTCAAGGGGAGTGGCAGCAGGGAGATGAGGCTTCCTCCATTCAAGGGGGTTGGAACACAAAATTCAAGCTTACTTCTGGGAGAACCTTCTTTTCAGAAAGGCAAAGCACTGCAGTCTTTTAAGGAGTAATGTACAAGAATATGGAGCTCCACAGGCCCCAGTTTAGATACACGTTAGGGACAGCACATAACTTCCGTGAGCATCCACAAGTTTGGGACAGAAAGACTGACTCACCTGGTTTCTAAGATAAAGGCAAAGGCCCCTGTCCCCTGCCTGAGCCAAGAGAGAGAAGTGTCTGCCTCAGGGTGAGGTCCAGAGATATGGGAATTTCCAGAAATGGACTCTCAATAAAACTCAGCTTGCTTTACCAGGGATGTGGTGACCATTAGTGGATAGATTTTCCAGAACTGTCAAGGTTTCAAATTATCTGCCTATTGGACTCATAAATTATTAAAAGTCCCAGAAATCCCAGCATGTGTTCAAGCCTCACATCTCAGGCTGTAGGCAGCTCAAAGATGTTTGTTTTCTGGATCACATGTCTTGAGCTTTGGTCCCAGATGCTGGAACTCAAGAGCTGGTGCTGTTTTCATTTACAGATGAAATTGGGGCACGGAGGGAGGATGGGGTTTGCCTGCCATGCACAAGTGCTCCGGACTCCTAACTCCGTGCTACTTTCACCCTGACACATTTACTGCTCAGAAATCATTGTATTATTATTATTATTATTATTATTGTATTGTCTGTTTGCTTGCTTTCAATTTTATCCTTCAAGTTGGTTTGGTGGGAGCAGGGAAATGTCTTTTTTTTTATAAGATTTTATTTATTTATTTGAGAGAAAGAGAGAGAGCATAAACAGGGGGTAGGGGTAGAGAGAGAAACAGACTCCCTGCTGAGCAAGGAGCCCAAAAAAGGGCTCGATCCCAGGACCCTGGGATCATGACCTGAGCCAAAGGCAGACCCTAAACTGACAATCACCAAGGCACCCCTTATTCATTTGTTTTAGAGAGAAAGCAGGGGTAGGAGCAGAGGGAGAGGGATAAGTAAACTCCATGCTGAGTGTGAAACTCAACGAGGGACTTGATCCCGTGACCCTGAGATGGTGACCTGAACCAAAATAAAGAGCCGGATGCTCAGGGGTTCCTGGGTGGTTCAGTTAGTTAAGTATCTGACTTTAGCTCAAGTCATGATCTTGGGTTCCTGGGACCAAGCCCTGCATCAGGCTCAGCACCCACTGGGGAGTCTACTTCTCCGTCTTCCTCTGCCCCTCCTCACGCTTGTGCTCTCTCTCTCTCTCTCTCTCAAATAAATAAGTAAAATCTTTAAAAAAAAATAAAAATAAAAGATTCAGATGCTCAACCAATTGAGCCACCCAGGCGCCTCCTTTTTTTTTTTTTTTTTTTTAATGAAAAAGTTCACTGCTGTTCAGAAACCACCACCAATTCTCAAGGCAGAGAGCCAAGAGTCATATCTCTGCAAGTGTCTCTAGGATTGATGAGCAAGTTCTGATCAGCTATTAGAATGGACTTGGCAGGTGGCATCTGATTATTAACTGCTTAGTTAATAAGTGTGTAATATGAAATAAAACCACATATTAAGTCATTTACAAAAAAAAAAAAAAAAAGAATGGACTTGGCAGGAAGAGAAGCAGGGCCCACAGGTGCTCTGAATGTAGGGATGGAGCTTATAAGGTATTTTACATGATCTCATTTAATACAGTTCTCCCAGCAACCAGCCAAGGAAGCTACTGTTATTCCTATTTAGAGGGGAGGCAGTTAGGACTCAGATGGCTTTGGAGATCTCTCCTCAGCCCAAGCTACACAGTGGGACATGGCTCGACCAGGAGTTGGTCCTACTGGTCACCTGACTCCAGCTCCTTACAGGATACCAGAGAGTATGTGGTACCTTGTGCCAGAAGCCCATATGGCTGTCAATACTGTTTCCTAATTCCTGTTGTATCTTGACACTCTCCCACCCAGACTGTCACTGTGAAGAAGGATGATGTCCAGCAGATGAACCCACCCAAATTCTACCAAGCCAGTGACATGGCGGACATGACTTTCTTGAACGAGGCCAGCGTCCTGAACAATCTGCGCCAACGTTACACCAACATGAGGATCTATGTGAGTGCCTGGGGCTAAGGGTGGGGATGAGGGGTAGCTACAGATCTTCTGCCCCTCTCCTGATGGGGAGGGCACAGCAGCTGCTCCACCTTCCCGCAACCATCACACAGTATGGCTCAGATAAGGGCACAGGGACCGTGCTTTTGACACATTAGAACTTCCACTCTCAGCCTTCAATGTCTCAGTGATGGTGCCATCTCCATGGGCAGCTGATATACCTTTTGCTGAGGTTATCATCTGAGAGTCTTCCTCTGCACCACATCCCTGCAAATTCTCCCATCAAAACATTATTTTCCCTGTTAGATGTCATCCCCTGTCCGCCCATCCTTCCATCCATCCATCCATCCATCCATCTGCTGTCTTCCCCACCCTCACCCTCAGACAGGACTGGCAGGAAAGGGTGACTCAGCAGCAGCAGTCCCAGGGTGATACAGTATGTGTCATACTCTCAACTTAAGCGGGGTCTATCTCATCTTTGTTTCTCCTTCTTTGGATCGTTTTCTATTTAATAAGATTCCTTTTAAAAACTCAGTATGTAGGGGCTCCTGGGTGGCTCAGTTATTGAGTATCTGCCTTTGGTTCAGGCCTTGATCCCGGAGACCCAGGATTGAGTTCCACATGGGGCTTCCGCAGGGAGCCTGTTTCTCCCTCTGCCTAGGTCTCTGCCTCTCTCCTGTGTCTCTCATGAATAAAGAAATCTTACAAAAAAAAAAAAAAAAAAAAAAAAAACAACTCAGTATGTATATCTCAGCTATCCTAAGAAGAAGCTGGGGAGGAGGAGAGAGGTGTTGATTCCCATGTAGGCCAAAGTGGAAGGTTTTTTTTTTAAAATATTTTATTTATTTATTCATGAGAGACACAGAGAGAGGGGGGGGGGGGCCAGAGACACAGGCAGAGGGAGAAACAGGCTCCAGGCAGGGAGCCGAACATGGGACTTGCTCCCAGGTCTCCAGGATCATGCCCTGGCCCAAAGGTGGCGCTAAACCGCTGAGCCACCCGGGCTGCGCCAAAGTGGAAGGTTTTAAAGTTGAACTGGGTGCACCTGGGTAGCTCAGTCAGTTAAGCATCTGCCTTTAGCTCAGGTCGTGATCCTGGGGTCTTGGGATTGAGACCTGTGTCAAGCTCCTGGCTTGGTGGGGAGTCAGCTTCTCCCTCTCCCTCTCCCTCTCCCTCTCCCCCTCCCCACCGTTTGTGCTCTCTTGTGCTCTCCCTCTCTCTCAAATAAATAAAATTTTTAAAAAACATCTTTGAGGTTGAACTGGAAAGAGTCATGGAACAGGGCAGGGGGCAGTGGTATCAGGTGGATGTGAGTGTCCAGCAAGGCGAAGGACAGTTAAGAACTCATGGATAGGGACCCACAGACGTGGCCATTCTCTACCCTCACTTATTCTCCCCTTGGATAATTTCTTCTACTACCTCATGGTTTCTCTGATTTTTTTTTTCTTTTTAATGGGACGATTTCCTTACAGAATTGCCTTGTGATGAAAAGAGAAGCTGGTGCCTCTTCTTAAGAGTAGATCAAACCCAGCTGCCTGCCAGAAGGGGTTGTGCCTGCACAGGGAGGACTTTGCAGCTGTGAAAACACCCCAGAAGTCTCTCTGTAAACTCTCATGGAAAATCTCCGAGACATATTAAATGGATAAAGCAAGATATAGAACAGTATTATAGAAAGCTATCTTTTGTTTTAAAAACAAGAAGGGGGAGTGATAATGTATCCCTGGATCTGTATGTGTATGCATCAAAAACCGTGGAAGGGAGTGTTAGCAATTAACACATGCTTACCTGTGGGAGGAGGAGGCAGGCACTGAACTGCTGTGGGGATTTTTTTTTTAAGATTTTATTTATTCATGAGAGACACAGAGAGAGAGAGAGAGGCAGAGACATAGGCAGAGGGAGAAGCAGCCTCCCTGTGGGGAGCCTGATGCAGGACTCAATCCTGGGACCCCAGGATGAACTATGAGCCTTTCGGGCATCCCAGTTGTGGGGACTTTTGCTACATATTTGCCTGTTCAGTGACTACGTTATCTATGCAAATAATTAAATCAAAAGAAAATGAAATAAATATATATGACAGTGAAGGATTGTTTTTCTCACTGACTAGGTGCTCAGATACAGATTTTGCCTCCAGGAGGGGATGCCACTATATCTCTGTAGGCTGGCAGTGCCCTCCAGCCAGGCTGCTCTAGGGTGGGCTAGGGCATAGAGGGAGGAAAACAGCAGGAGAAGAAGCCAGCTGACTGTCTTCCTCTCCTCCTGCCAGACCTACTCGGGCTTGTTCTGTGTGACAGTCAACCCCTACAAGTGGCTGCCCATCTATGGAGCCCGCGTGGCCAACATGTACAAAGGCAAAAAGCGCACAGAGATGCCACCCCACCTCTTCTCCATCTCTGACAATGCCTACCACGACATGCTCATGAGTGAGTGGGGTGGGGCCTGCTGGGGTGCTCAGGGTGGGTGACAAAATCTTTAGAACCGTGTGCCACCCAGTCCCAACCCTGACTCCATACTACCCACTGAAGTTCTTGGTTAAGTGTTGAGAAGCAGCAGCGTGTGACCAGGTACCAGCGCTCAGTGAGGGTGCAGGGCATCTGCTAAGTACCAGCCCCATCTCACACCCCATCTCACTTCAGCTTCACAAAAACAGGGGATGCCAGGTTAAGTAACTGACCCAGAATTCAAGTAACCACTTGTATGATCTCTGCAGTACTGCATGGTGGCCCACAAAGTGATTTTTATTATGTTGCTTGTGATTGGGTAGCTATATAGGATGGGGTTGATGGAAACAGTGGCCAGTAAATTCTTGGCCCTTCCACAAAGGTGAATGCTGCAATGGCAGGCATGTAGTCAGGGACCCTGCAGGATCTAGGGCTTTTGGCTTCTGCTGGTTGCTGCAGCCCCCCTCCAAGCTGGGTGAAATACGGGGGAAATGCAGACTGTTTGGCCAGAGTGATGTCAAACGTCTAGTTTCTAAGTGTTTCCTAATTACATCTTCGTGTTGCTGTTTTCTTCTCTGCAGATCGTGAAAATCAGTCTATGCTAATCACGTAAGTGTCCCTTCTGTCTCTCGGTCTCTATACATATAATTAAGTTTGTATCTTATACATGTAATTAAGCCTTCTTAGAATTAATTGGTGGGATTTTGTATGGAAATCTTCAGGCTGTGAGTGGGCTCAGCAGGGTGTTAAGGCTGCACCTGTGAACTGAGGGTGGCTTCTGTGTCCCCCACTCCCCCCTCACCTGTCTGTCCCTGTCCTGGCTGAGGGATGAATCACAGTAACACTCAGCCTGCACCTTTGATTGCATTGCCTCTCTATGGCCAATCCCCTCTTTATGCTTCCCTCTTCCTATTTCCCACTTGCAGTGGAGAATCTGGTGCTGGGAAGACTGAGAACACGAAGAAGGTCATCCAGTACTTTGCCAATGTTGGGGGGACTGGCAAACAGTCCTCAGATGGAAAGGTAGGGCTGACAGGCAGGCTCAGAGTGTGTCACCCTAGCCCGGCCTGTTCTCAGATGTACATGGAGGGGACACACGGGAGGGCACACATGGGAAGGTGCACAAAGGAGGGCACACACAGATGGGCACACACGGAAGGGCACACTTAGAGGGCACACACAGCAGAGACCATGTGACCCTCGTAGCTGTCCTGTGGGTTCGGGTCATCTTACAGAGGAAGAGACAGGCTTGGAGAGAAAGGTGAAACCACCTAGGGAGAAGGAGCCCAGGGACCTGGGTCTCCTACAGGATATATTCTACTGCCCCAGAAAATGCAGGTGACAGAGCCATTTGTGCTTGGCAGGGAAGAAAGGGGCATACCAGCTCCTCCTTCAGCTGCCTCTGCAGACCCTGGGGCACAAGGAGCAATAGCTGAGCCAGTGGCAGCTGTAAACACTGACAGAGAAAGGGAGAGTTGGGGAGGAAGACCAGGGATGCCCCGGGAAGGGGTTTCAGGCTCACTCAGGAATCTCTCCAGCAATAGCAAAGTATAGAACAGATGAGAAACAAGGCCTGTCATCTGACAGGTGCCCCTCCAATGTCAGGACAGCAGAGGGACAGTCATCAGGTTGGTGGCCCTCTTCCCAGGTTCCTTCCTGCCCTGATTTCCAGGCCTCCCAAGGCCCTTCCTCTCTGGGTTCCTGGCTCAAAAGCCATAGGCCTTTGAAAGGCCCGAATCACCAGGCAGCACCCAACCTTGTGTTTCTCTCTGGGTCAGGGGTCCCTGGAGGATCAAATCATCCAGGCAAACCCTGTGCTGGAGGCTTTTGGGAACGCCAAGACCATCAGAAACAACAATTCCTCTCGCTTTGTAAGTATGAGCAGCAACAACAGGGGCCCCTAGTGTTGGTGGGACAGGGGCCACCTGGAATGCGGGGATGACTATCCCCTCATTCCAGGTAAGGAAATTGGGGCTGATTTAAACATGCAAATGGAATGAGGCAAGTCACAGCATTTCCTTCCCACAGACTGTTAAGGTCTTAGCTGTTGGAGTCTAAATTGAACAGAGCCCACATCAGTATTTAAATCAAGAAGCTTGAAAGGGGAGACTAGATAATAGGGTGATGGAGAGGCTGAGAAGTCAGATGGGGGAGCCAGAGATTCACAGCTGTTGGAAGCTGAGGATGACTCCCCTCATCCCTCCCCTGCACCACCACCCTGTCTGGGGGGATACAGGATATGTGCTGTCCCTGGCACCCTGGTGGATCCTGAACTACCTCAGCCCTCTCATGGGAGCTCTACCTCCGTACTACCTGAGGTGCTGTCCATGGAGGAGAAATGCCCGGGGCTTCCCTCCTGATTCCTGGTCTCCTGCGGGGGCAGAGTGGGGGGACCTCACTGCCTGAGCCAGTGGGCTGGCAGGGAGCCTAGGTAAACAGGACTGAGCTGGGAGGAAGGGAGGGCAGGTAAGAAATAGCGGTGACAGGCAGGAGCAGCAGAGATAGAGACACCTATTTCCAGGAGAATTTATTGGTGGTTCTACCAAAGGTCAGGGAGAGGGATGTGGTATCTCAGTAAGGAGACTCAGGATGTACCCCCTACTGCTGCTGGCCAAACTCCCCCCATGCCTGCCTCTAAGCAGATTTCCCAGCAGTCCCAGCTCCTCCCGCTGGTGCTTCTCTCCCCCACAAATGCCCTGTGGGGCTACCCCACAGACCCTTAATTTTACTCCAAGCCCTGTCCATCTTCTCTACTGTGTGGGAAATCGCAGCTCCGCATATAGCCAGCCACGCACGTGTGGCTCAGTCACACTCCAAACGGCGCCCTTGGAATTCAGGGGTCTGCCAGTAAGGGACTGTGGCCCAAGCTGGCCCATGTGTTGGTCTAGAACTCCGAGCGTCCTCCCTCACAACCCTCCTCTCTCTGCTCAGGGCAAGTTCATCCGAATCCACTTCGGAACTACGGGCAAACTGGCTGGAGCTGACATCGAGAGCTGTGAGTCTGGCCCCCTTTGGAGGGTTCTTCTGGGCGGACCAACTACAGAATGTGTGAGCCCCAGTGCTATCTCGTGCCCAGGGGGCTGGCCCTGCTCCTGGACTCCCCTATGTGGGCAGTCAGGCCCCTAGAATCTGTGTCTGGGGCAGAGGGAATGGCCCTCTAGACTGGCTACTGCATGGGACTGTATGGAGAGGGGAGCCCGTTTGCACCCTGCATTCCAGACAGAATGGGACTGTATTTATGGGCGTGTTTGTGTATTCCCTTCCAGATCTCTTAGAGAAATCTCGTGTCATCTCACAGCAAGCCGCTGAGAGAGGGTACCACATTTTCTACCAGATTCTCTCTAACAAGAAGCCCGAACTTATTGGTAAAGATCTTTATGTCTGCCTGCCTGCCCCTTAACTTGCTTTTCCTCTTGTTTCAGTGACAAAGGTTCCTGAGGACAGTGCCCCCTCCACCCTGGGTTCTGCAGGAATCCCTCTGAGTTAATGCATAGGTTACAGGGAACTTTCTCAAAGTTTTACTTACATCTTGCTTTCCTGCTTTTGGCAGAGAGTTTGCTCCTGGTCCCCAACCCTAAGGAGTACCACTGGGTGAGCCAGGGCGTCACAGTGGTGGAGAACATGGATGATGGGGAGGAGCTGCAGATCACAGATGTGAGTGGACCTGGCAGTGCAGCTGGCAAACAAAAGGAAGAGCCAAGACAAACCATGGGGCCCTGCATGCACTGCCACCAGAACTAGGGTGGGGGTTACTCAGAGCAGCCAGGCAGCAGCCCACATTCATTCTCCCCCTGGAGATCTCTGGAGCCACAGGTGGCATTTATCTCAAGTCTGTCGTAGCAAGAACTGAACTAGGATCCCATGGCACCTAAGGGGCCATCTAGTCCAGCTCAGCTAGAAGCGATGCTCCTGTCACCTCAGTCCCCACTGCACCCTCCCTCTCCTTCTATGACACAGAGAACTTCTGTGAAGGTCTGACAATAGAATCCATTCCTGATGCACCTTTGCCTTTTTCTGTCCTGGTACCTAGCATAAAGACTTAGCAATAATAATGATGGTAATGATAATGTGACTCCCCAGTTGTTATTATGTATCAAGTACTCACCAGATGTCAAGTGTTGGACTGAACATTTACACATCATTCTGGTTTATCCTTAGGACCACCCATCTCCCCCCTTTTGCAGATGACTAAACAGACACTAGGGAGGGTAAATAAATACAATGACAACATAGCAGAGTGTCTGGCCTGGGCTCCTTGGAAGAAAACAGATGTACCTCTGGCCAGGGAGCGTCTGACCTCCAGACCCCACACCGTATCAGCGTGGCCCATTGGTGCCAACCCCACGACTGCAGCACCATGGCCTCTCTTCCATGGAATGAGAAGCCAGGAGTTTCTTGCCTTTTCTTCCCTGTGGCCCTGCAGGTCGCCTTTGATGTGCTGGGCTTCAGCGCAGAGGAGAAGATTGGTATTTATAAGCTGACTGGAGGCATCATGCATTTTGGCAACATGAAGTTCAAGCAGAAACCCAGAGAGGAGCAAGCTGAAGTGGACACCACGGAGGGTAGGTGTTTGATTGGGGCTGTTCATGGAAGAGGCAGCCAGTGGTAGGGGCTTCTGGCTCTCTGAGGCTTCATGCACATTTCAGAGACATGCCATAAGCCAAGAATGTTCCTTGGACACCCAGACATCAATAATCTCAGAGAGAGTCAGAGCCATGATTTTGGTTTCTGCATTCTGCTTTGCCACTTGGCCTTGAATGAGTGTGGAAACCATCTCGGACATCTGTTTTCTCATTGGCAACACATAGTCTCTGCCATCCCACCCTCCGTTCCTAACCCCAAGAGATGATGTTGGGTTTCTCTGGGGCAGGGCATCATATTTCTTTCACTCACCTGCTTTTTCTGTCCCTACTCAGTGGCTGACAAAGTCTCCCATCTCATGGGCCTCAATTCCGGAGAGCTCCAGAAGGGCATCACCAGGCCCCGGGTCAAAGTAGGCAATGAGTTTGTGCAAAAGGGCCAGAACGTGGAGCAATGCAACAACTCTATCGGGGCCCTGGGCAAGGCCATCTATGACAAGATGTTCAAGTGGCTGGTGGTCAGGATCAACAAGACCTTGGACACCAAAATGCAGAGGCAGTTCTTCATTGGCGTGTTGGACATCGCTGGCTTTGAGATCTTTGAGGTGTGCCTGTCCTGGCATTCTCTTTCTGCTTTGGGGTGATCGTTTTTCTTTTAAAAGCTACTTTTCACCACGATTCTCTCATTTCTCATCTTGGACCTGGAGTGGGCCAATCTCAGGTGTTTGCTCTTGGGTCTCTGACTTTTGGCATCCAGAAAGTTCCATCTTCATTTGTATGGAGCCAAACCATAAAGAATTGTGTGAACATACTGGATAGAATGGGTGGCAGGCTAGAGCTGGCCTGTACTGCCTTACAAGGGCTGATTGTTAAGTTTTCAGGAATTTTTTTTTAAATATTTTATTTATTTATGACAGATACAGAGAGAGAGAGAGAGAGAGAGGCAGAGACACAGGCAGAGGGAGAAGCAGGCTCCATGCAGGAGCCCGATGTGGGACTCGATCCCACACCCTGGGATCATGCCTTGAGTCAAAGGCAGACACTCAACAGCTGAGCCACTCAGGCATCAGGAATCAAAGGCAGACACTCAACAGCTGAGCCACTCAGGCAGTTTTCAGGAATTTTTTTATCTAGTTGACATCATTTTGATACCCTTATACCATGAAATTGTCCAACACTTCAAATTAGGCTCTTTCTTTTTTCTTTTCTATTTCTATTTCTTTTTCTTTTCTTTTTTCCTTTCCTTTCCTTTCCTTTCCTTTCCTTTCCTTTCCTTTCCTTTCCTTTCCTTTCCTTTCCTTTCCTTTCCTTTCCTTTCCTTTCTTCCTTCCTTCCCTCTCCCTCCCTCCCTCTCTCTCTTTCCTTCCTTCCTTCCTTCCTTCCTTCCTTCCTTCCTTCCTTCCTTCCTTCCTTCCTTCCTTCCTTCCTTCCTTCCTTTTGTTTTTGAAAGACAGAGAGTCAGCTGATATACCAGCACAACACTGTGGCCTCCCACTTCTTTCCTGCACAAAAGAGACTCAGGTCTCAACAGACTAGTGTTGTGGGTCAGGAATATTTTACCTTTGTAATTGGAGGCAGCATGATTAGGAGATATGGTTCTGGACTCAGGTTGGCCATCAGCTAGCTGTGTGGCCTTGGGAAAGTAGTTACTGAGCCTCAGTTTTTTCAACTCTAAAATGAACAGGCTGGAAGAGATGATCTATAAAGCTCATTTCACTCCATTATCCTACTATTTTAAGATTTCCACTGGCCACAGATGGATTCTTTTTAAATCAACTTAGACCAGGGGCACCTGGGTGGTTCAGTCAGTTGAGCATCTGACTCTTGACCTCGGCTTAGGTCTTGATCTCAGGGTTGTGAGTTCAGACCCCATGTTGGGCTTCACACTGGGCATGGAACCTACTTAAAAAACCAAACCAAACCAAACCAAACCAACCCCACCAGTTTAGCCCAATTTCTTTCAGACTCTAAAAGGCTAATTTGACTGCCATCTACAATAGAATCATTTAATTTCATAGGTGGAAGGAGGCTTCAAGTTTCCAGACTGTGCTCCCTGGCTTTCTGGGAAGCCACTGATGGCCAGCAGTGGAGGGATTAGGAGAAAGGAGGATGATCTGTGCCAACAACATAGTGTGTGCAATAAACAAACAGGGTTTGAATCTTTGCTTGGCCACTTCCAAGTCGTGTGCCTCTCTTTCTCCACCTATTAACGGAACACCAATCATTCTTGCCATATAAGGTTTGAGCAGGTGTGACTTGGCACAGAGTCTGGCACATGGGCGTGCTCTGTGATTGCAGTGGCCCCCTCTGCTTTAACCTATTTTTCCTGAGGATTTCGGGTGAGATTTCATTAAGAGAAAGCACTCTCTGATTTTTTTAAAGGTAACTTGTAAACCCCTCAAACCCCTTCATCCTATAGATAAGCATTAAAAAAACTGCACACAGAGAGCTGTCTAAAGGCACACAGGGTCAGAAGCATAAAGCCTCTCAAATGATTTCTATGCTAGAAAGAAAGTGATTCTTTCCACAATGATTTTAATTAACCACATGAGGTGGTATTTGAGGTTTGGGCCCCCCAGACCCCAGCCCTCACTCTCTTCTGCCTCTCTCCTCCGCAAGCCTGCTCCGCAGGTTCTATGCTGCTCTGTGCCTTTGCAGAGGAGGGTAACCGAGAAGGGCTTCTTGCAGGGCTGATGAAACCCTGCCTGGTGGTCAGCATTCAGGCATCTGGGGTAGCACCTGAAATGGTTGGCCCTCAGCAGATTTGAGCTCTGCCTGTGACTCGTCCCTCAGTCCTGGTCCCAGGGAGGCTCTGTCTGCGTCCTGGCTGATGCCCTGCTCTCTGCCCTCCCACCCCAGTTCAACAGCTTCGAGCAGCTGTGCATCAACTTCACCAATGAGAAGCTGCAACAGTTCTTCAACCACCACATGTTTGTGCTTGAGCAAGAGGAGTACAAGAGGGAGGGCATTGAATGGGTCTTCATCGACTTTGGCCTTGACCTACAGGCCTGCATTGACCTCCTGGAAAAGGTAACCTGCTGTTCAATGGTGAGGGTTAGAGAGAGGTGAGGGCCCTGACTAGGGCATGCCTCAGAAAGGAACTTCACTGGGGTCTATGGGGAAGTGACCTTGGTAGGTCTGACCTCTAGCTTCCTCTCTGCAAAATGGGTACAGTAGTTTTGCAATGACCACTGTTAGTTGGGCTGTTAGATGCCTCAACTCACTGGATCATCACAACCTACCATTCGTGTGTGTGTGTGTGTGTGTGTGTGTGTGTGTGTGTGTGTGTGTCTGTGTGTGTGTGTGTGATGTATTATAACCATTTTGCATATGGGAACATTGAGACATAGAGAAAGGAAGTAACCTGTCCAAGGTCATACAACCTGTGAATGGTAGAGTCAGGTTCTGACCTAGTCAGTCTATTAGCCACCCCTGTAATTACAACACAGGGAACGTTTTAGCAAATGATCTAGTTCAAGAATATATGTTTTGATCCAATGCAGAAAAGGGATAGAAAAAGGATATTAAAAGGGCAGATGACAAAATCCGAACAGTCTGCTCAAAGTATTATATCAATGTTAATTTCCTGGTTTTCATTATCATTACTGAGATTGCGTTAACATTTTGAGAAGCTGGATGAAAAGCATGTAGGAATGCTTTGCACTCTTTTACAAGCCTAAAATTATTTCAAAGTAAAAACTTAAAAAATAAAAGAAAGAAATAACATATGTCGTCTCTGAGGCTCAGCCTCGAGGCTGTCATAGAGAATCTATCAGCAAGGCAGCCAGAGGTCTCTGATGTGAGACCAGCCTTAACCTCCCAGGAAAAGAGTCTCCAAAAAACAGGCTGTGTGCACAATCCACCTGTCCCCTACCACTTACAAATGCCTTCCTGTCCAGCTGTCAGAGAACCTGAAATGTCCTCATGTTTGAGCTCTGGGATTAAGCATTGCCCTCTTCCAGAAATTTTCCTTAGAAACCCAGCCCTCCATAGGTTGGGGGAGTGATGAGGAGCAGCCTTTATAAGCATTTATGAGCTTGCTTGTTCTGTGAGAAGAGACCTAGAAACCCTATAGCCAGGAATGTCATTGAGGGCAAAAGCAGATAAGAGAGAGTTAAACACAGAAAGGACAGGTGGCATTGACTTTACCATTTTCCTGAGGGCTAAGCCTGCCTGGCACCACTATTCAGGAGGGATAAGCATTTGGGGAGCTATGTAGCCCCTGCATACCCCCACTTCCCTTCTGTTAGATTCAATGAATCCTAGCCTCTTTCAAGTCTAAATGGCTTTAGCATTTGAAGACCAGACCATGGAGCTACTGCACCATTACCAGGGGTCCTTATCCAGAGTTCTGGCTGCCACCTGGGTGTCTGGGACATCCCTCCCACCACTCCCATGCCAATACCTGAGTGGCCCCATTGGGGTCCTGTGACCTCCTCTAATACCATTTATCATTTTTCCCTTCTAGCCCATGGGCATCTTCTCCATCTTGGAGGAACAGTGCGTCTTCCCCAAGGCTACCGACGCCACCTTCAAGGCGGCCCTGTATGACAACCACTTGGGCAAGTCCAACAACTTCCTCAAGCCCAAGGGGGGCAAGGGCAAGGGGCCCGAGGCCCACTTCGAACTCGTCCACTATGCAGGCACTGTGAGTACCCCTCAGTGCCCCCTGTGGCCACCTTCCTGCTGCAATCAGCTCGGGTTATTATAGGTCTTTCCTGCCATGCTCTTCCTGAGACTTTCTGCCTCCAACTAGCACAGCCAAGATAGAACAGCGTGATCAGCTTGGAGAAATGACCTCTGATTCATATTTCTTCATCACTTCTCCCTCTGGGAATTCCAAAACAATCAGGGAGCAGGCACCAGTTCATCCCTCAGACCCACCAGGGCCACACTATTGTCTATGGCCCTTGATTTGATGGCTAAAGCTAGATCTTGGACAGAATTTACTTGCAAAAAGCAAAAAGAAATTCCACGACCCCAGCAATTACCCCCAATTGATTAACTTATCTCTCTGACTGCTCACGGCCACCAAACCAACAAAATGACATCTCCAAACTGGCTTTTTCATTCATGACAAACGTAGTCCTTGGGGAAGAAGGAATTAAGTGCAGCCAGGACTCAGGTTCTATTTGAATAATTGATAGGGGAGACGTTTGTTCAGCTAGCTTTCAAGAATGAGTTTGGTTTCCTTGGGATTGCAGTATTGCCGTAAATGCCAATGCTCCTGTTACCACCAGAGTTCGTTGAGCCTCTGTGGGTTTAACTGCAGAGAAACAGCAGCCTTAGGACAGAGCTGTCAGGAAAGCTGCTGTTGGATTGGGCACTGGAGCCAAGATTTTATGATCTCATCAACCATAACAATACCAATTACTTGCAAAATGAATCACGCCAGTGCCTAAAGCAAACAGCTGATTGTGGTGCACTACCTCACCTCCCACAATAAAATGCGAAGAACTCTGGATCTGTAGCAATGGAATATTCAAAGTCTAATGGGGCCTATGCCCTTCTAAGAAGGCCTGGAGGTGATGAATGTCTATACTACATAAGAGAAGGAAAGCCCAAAAGTTTTAGCTTCTTATCTGCTTCCCTCAGTTCCCTATGCTCATTGGAAGAATCTGAAAAGTGCTTCCTCTTTGCCCCTCCAGCTAGGGCCACGTGGCAAAATGGGAAGCAGAAATGAATGTATTTCCAATTACCTGAGCACATGGAGCCCCTCTTCCACCAGGCAATGGCCAGGGGATATGTGCCCTTGAGCAAGGAGAGACCAGACACCCTTGTAGGGAGCTCTTCATGTAGCTCAGGATTTCCCTGGTCAAGGCCAGTCATTCACATCAAGGGCTGAGGCTGGATGAAGGTCAATCCACACCTGGGTAGAAAAAGAGCCAGAGGTCAGGCAGGCTCAGAGTAGCCAACAAAGCAAGACATGCAGGAGAAGGTCACAGCCTGACAGCAAGTACCTGGGGAGTCCTGGTTTGTTGGAAAAGCTCAGAGACAAGGGGCTTAAACAGGCAAATTGAAAATGCCCAAGAAAGCAGATAATGAGGCTTCCACTTCATCCTGTGGTTCAGGGATGCCCCCAGGACTCCAGAAAAGTCATCAGTAATAACCAAAGCCCAGGAAATGGGGTTTCAGGTTGATCCTGGAAGCCCAGAGCAGGCCAAAATGTAGGTAGAGGTTCTGGCTGTGGGACCTTGGAAGATTGAGGCTGGACCTGAAGGTAACCACTGGCACTTGCCCCTCCTCCAGGTGGCTTACAACATCACGGGATGGCTGGAGAAGAACAAAGACCCCCTGAATGAAACAGTGGTAGGTTTGTTCCAGAAATCATCCCTGGGACTCCTGGCCCTTCTCTTCAAAGAAGAGGAGGCTCCAGGTACAGCTGACCCCTTGTGTCTGGTCTCCCCATACCAATGCCCATTAGTGACCAAAATGGAAATAAGGAAACAAAACTCTCTCATTAAACTCTTGCTAAATGGATGAATGAATGACAAGTTGCTTGAGGTAGGCCGTGGACAATGGTGCCATGGAGAGATGCAGATGCATCCTGAGATTCCATCAACTGCATTGATCGCTGGGCCCGTATCACCTGCAGGTGGAGCGATACTGCTTTGGAAGAGTTGAGGCCCAGATGCTGTGTGCTTATTTTCTGCTCCCTGTTCTCCTCTGTCTGAGGCAAAGGCCAAACCCAGCCCTGCTTCCTATACCATGGAGGTCATGTGACCCACATGGAAACACCCCGGGTGGAAGTTGCCCAATGTGGCTGCCACTTGGAGGGGCAAGAACTGCAAATTTCCTTGAATTCAGAAATCTTTTCATCATCAACATGCAATTCCTCCAGATGGTCTGTGGGTTCTTCCTTCTCAGGCAATGGGAACAGTTTGTCCCCTTGTGTAGCCCTAAATCACAAAGGGTTACATATTCTACAGAGATCTAATGCTCTTATTGACAATAACCACAGTCATCCCATTTACCCATTCACTGGTAGATCTCCCTTTCCTGTTGTGAGGGCCCCACCTTACCTAGTCCCAAGAAAAGCCTTTTTTTTTTTTTTTTTTTTTTTTTTTTTTTTTTTTTTAGAGAGAGAGAAAAAAAAATTGAGAGGGACAGGGGCAGAGGGAGAGAGAGAATCTCAACCAGACTCCCTGCTGAGTGTGGAGCCCAACTCAGGGATGGATCTCAGGACCCTGAGATCATGACCTGAGCTGAAACCAAGAGTCAGATGCTTAACCAGCTGAGCCATCCAGGGGCCCCCCCAAGAAAAGCCTTTTTAAACCAGAGAATGCATTTCCTTGACACAGAACACTTAGCAGAGGCTGCCTGTCCCAGTGCTGTGTTCTAACATGAAACATGCTTGTCTTTCTTCCTCAGCTGGAAGCAAGAAGCAGAAGAGAGGGTCTTCCTTCATGACAGTCTCCAACTTCTACAGGGTGAGCAGGGGCTGCCCCACAGGCCACTTTGCATCCAGTGAATCCTCCCCTCCTCAAACCCTCCCTTCTAATGGGGTGGTGGTCTGCCTGCCACCTCACAATGCAGGACAGGATGATTTCATTTCTATGTCTACGATTACCTCTTTCATCCAAGGAGTCTGTTTCCTTCTGAAGGGGTCACAGAACCACAGGACCTCAGACCAGGAAAGACCCTTAGGGATGGTTCCACTTAACCATGTCATTTTAAACTGAAATCCAGAGAGTGGTATCAATGGACATATCAGTACCTAAGATCTTGAGTCCAAGAGTTGGCTGGCAGAAATTCTGGGCTGATCACAACTTCCACAGATTTGGGGCACTACCGGGGATACGTTCCAAAGTGCAGAAGGGCAGCCACTAGCAAGATGTTGCCCAAAGATAGATTTATTTCTGAAGGATCTGGCTGCCCTAAGGCAGGACAGGCTACGTCATTGGAGGTATCCAAGCAGAGGAGGGACCATCCAACGGGCAGGGATTTGTCCTCACAGGCACCAGAGTTTCCTTCTAGTACTAAGACTATGATGAGCCATCATTGATTCAAGAAGGGCCCTCCTTACTGAAAGTCATGTCACCTTGGGCCAGTCCCTCTGAGAGGACAGGCACCGACCAAGATGATATCCATTGTGACAGCCACTAGCCACATGTGGTGGGTGAGTACTGGAAAAGAGGCTGGTGTGTCAGAACTCCATTTTAATTTTAAGTTTTAATTTAATTAATTGAACTCTAAACAAATACCTCTGCTGAGCATGGGGGTCCTGCAACACCAACACTGAACCCTGCTCAGTCTTTCTGTTTCTTTTTCCTCTATCACCAGGAGCAGCTGAATAAGCTGATGGCCACCCTCCACAGCACTGCTCCCCATTTTGTCCGCTGTATTGTCCCCAACGAATTCAAGCAATCAGGTACATTGTGGGAATGAGTTTCCCTGTGAAGTTAGTGTTTGCTCAAATTAAGTACCCCCCTTTTACTAGTATAGTGAACACATATAGCAGTTTAATTATTTTTGAGGGATCCCTGGGTGGCGCAGTGGTTTGGCGCCTGCCTTTGGCCCAGGGCACGATCCTGGAGACCCGGGATCGAATCCCACATGGGGCTCCCAGTGCCTGGAGCCTGCTTCTCCCTCTGCCTGTGTCTCTGCCTCTCTCTCTCTCTCTGTGACTATCATAAATAAAAAAAAAAAAGTTTAATTATTTTTGAAATATGGAGTACTGTTTCTCTTTTTTGCCTCCCTGTCTTTCCACCAATTTTTCAATTGGACAATTTTGACCCACTGAAACAATAACAGTTAATAAAAATAGCTAACATTTGTTGAGCGCAAGCAGTAAGCCAGGTATGAATTAAGTCCACTTTAAAAAAAAATTTTTTTTAAGATTTTATTTATTCATGAGAGACACAGAAAGAGAGGCAGAGACACAGGCAGAGGGAGAAGCAGACTCCCTGCGGGGAGCCCAATTCAGACCTCGATCCCAGGACCCTGTGATCACAACCTAAGCCAAAGGCAGATGCTCAACCACTGAACCACCCAGGTGCCCTTAAGTCCACTTTTAATCACCAGGGATGATTGGGGCAAAGTGGTGCACCAAAGGATCCCCCCCAAAAAATGGATCATCTAGGGACACCTGAGTGCTTCAGTCAATGGAAAATCAGACTCTGGTTTCAGCCCAGGTCATGATCTCAGGGTCCTGGGATTGAGCACTGCATCGGGCTCCATACTCAGCACAGAGTCCCTCTTTCTCCCCCTTTGCTCCTCTCCTTACTCAGCACATGCACTCTCTCTCTAATAAATAAAATCTTTTTAAAAAATGGATCATCCAAAAGTCATGTTCTAGCTGCTTTGTAAAGCAAAAATCATGTTCACCAGCTGGAAGTCACATTCGGGAGACCCTTTGGGTCTTGGCTGAATTGTGGGGCCCCCTGAGCAGTGATGGGAGGAAACTGGGGTCAACAATATAGATGCTCAGTTAGCTTTCTGCAGTGGCAAGGAGTAGCTTGTCCCACCCGGGAGCACTGACAGCATCCTGTGCCCTCCCTCTTGGCAGGTGTGGTGGACGCCCACCTGATCATGCACCAGCTAGCTTGTAACGGAGTCCTGGAAGGCATCCGTATTTGCAGGAAGGGCTTCCCAAACAGGATGCAGTACCCAGAGTTCAAACAGAGGTGAGTGGTGTCTCTCTGATACCGTGAGTATAATTCTCAGTTTCCAGGACTGACTGATAAAGAGTCCTGTTGTAGCAGACAGTACACCTCACAGCAGATACCACCTCACTCTCATTACTTTAGTATGCACTGGCCTGACTTTCAACTGCCAGAACCTGCATTTCTTTGCCTGAGGGCTTTCTCTGGCTCTGGAGCTTGCTTTGCTACTTGGCAGGCTGAATGTCTCAGGAAGTAATGCCTCCCCGGGAGCAGCCCTCCACCAATGACTAAGGACAATTGGCATATAAATACTTCAACTCCCTCACTCTTCTGGTGGGCTGACTATGAGGCATGTTCTGGCTTCCAGATAAATGTCTAACAATAGGCTCTCCAGGTTAAACTTTAAAAAGATAATAAAAATAAAAAAGCCCTGATGTGTAGTGTCTTTGGATTTCCATATAAACACTCCCACGACTGATTTCGAGCCAGCGATGTGACATCACTGAATGTGGGGTTGGAAGAGATGCACACAATTGGCTCTTGCAGGGATCCCTGGGTGGCGCAGCGGTTTGGCGCCTGCCTTTGGCCCAGGGCGCGATCCTGGAGACCCAGGATCGAATCCCACATCGGGCTCCCGGTGCATGGAGCCTGCTTCTTCCTCTGCCTGTGTCTCTGCCTCTCTCTCTCTCTCTCTGTGAGTATCATAAATAAATAAAAATTAAAAAAAAAAAAAAAAATTGGCTCTTGCAGACCAGTGGGAGCTATTCCCAGTGTCCCCTAGCAGCATCAAGCCCCAGCTGCCCATTGTGATAACTGGCCTTATAACATGGCTCTTATTAACTTCCCTGACCCCCTTCCCAACTCTGCCAACCCCCCAGAATAAACTGTTTGCACTCGGAACCTTGTCTCAAGTCTGCTTCTAGGGGAACCCCAGCTAAGACCTCCACCTCAGTGATTATTTTCCTCCTTCCTGCTAGAACGTATGGCCACAGATTGATGGAGCAGGACAGGTCACTGGAGGTCATCTTATCCAAGCCCTCTGAAGGCTCTAAGCAGAGAAGGACTCTAAATCACAAAGAGGGTTGCTGGCATGTCAGGAAAAGAGACACTTCTCCTATGCCTGGAAGAAAAGATCAGGAAGGAAAGATTTTGGTGTCTTATTTCCAGGAGCACCTGCCCCCTGAACTCCTGACCTACACCAATGTTCACTTCTCAAGGTCTCCTGCCAGTCCCACCCCACTGCCTGCTGTGGGCATCTTTAAAATAGGTCTAAGCCATGATTCCAAGGCCATGTAAAGATCAAAAGCATGGATGCGCTTCCTGAGCTGCCAGCTTGGGCATGATGATGACCGTCATTGTCTCTCTCCCACCAGGTACCAAGTGCTGAACCCCAACGTGATTCCTCAGGGATTCGTAGACAACAAGAAGGCCTCAGAGCTGCTGCTTGGGTCCATTGACCTGGATGTGAATGAATACAAAATCGGGCATACCAAGGTAGGGCCTTCCCATGATATTCCCTCCCTAGATCACTCAGCCTTGTCCCAAGAAAATGAGCTTCAGGGCATAAATTCCAGCCCAGAGCTGACCAGTTGCCTGCCTTGGGCAAGCCCCACAGCTGCTGAGAGCCCCAGTTTCCTCCTCTGAAAAAAAGCAGAGCTGATACAGCTGATCTTGTGGAATTTGGAGGGTGATTAGCAATAATGTGGGTGAGAACCCAGCTCAGACAGGTATTTAATAAGTGGTAGATGATTTCCTAGGCCTGTACAAGGCCTGGTCATGAAGCTGTGTGTGTGTGTGGTGGGGGTGAGGTCTGAGAGTGAAGCACCATCATCCCAGCCCACCCACACCCAAAGCTCCAGCCCTGAGCTGGCAGGTGAGTCGGGGTTGACTCACAGAGAATGCCTGATCCTGACTCACAGGGCCTGGGCTGCCCTGTGTCTGCCCCACTTCCTGGCCCCGCAGAGTCCTCTTGGGATCGGAAGGGCCAGACAGGCAAATGGGCCAAGGTGTCCATCTACAGCTGCCCAAGCACACTGCACCCAACATGACAACCAGGATGATCCAGGAGGAGTACTAGCTTTGCATTCGGGAGCATCAGGCTCAAAGCCTGCCTCTGTGCAGCCCAGAGCAGGTCACTTGCCCCTCTGGGTCTCGTGAGTGGCATAGGCAAGCACAGCTTCTCCACAGGCCTGGTGGAGTGCATGGATGCTCCAGGCTGTGTGTGCAGCCAACACATCTGGCCACTTAGCAAATGCTCACAGAGCACCTCCTGTGCCAAGCATGGTTCAAGGCTCTTGGGATATACCAGTGAACAGAATAGAAAGAGTACCTAGCTCCCTGGAGCTCACTTTGTGGTAGCAAGTGTTGGCAGAATTGTTCTGCTCTAGAATCTGCCAGAACTGTTAGCTTTGGCCTCCTTTACAATTAAGACATGCTGTGTATAACTAATTTGACTTATAGGAACACTTCAGGTTTTGTCACAGAATCACTGAATACCAGCTGCTTCCCCTAGTTCCCAACTTTGAAGGATGAGAAACTTGAGGAAGCCTGGACAGGGGCATGGAGCTGATGTGCCCAATTCCACAGAACTAGGCAGGATGGAGCAGGCCTCAGGCCCTATGACGCTGCTCACAGGAAGGGGAGATGGGGCTGCTGTTGCCAGCATTTGACACAGCTACTGGCAGGGCAAACGGACTGTATTTTGCTGTTGTTCAAGGGTTGCATTGGGAACCTCGGGTCCAGATAAAGGCCTGGGGATTCTGGGGACAGATTTCCTCCCCAAGGATCATCTAGGCTCTGGTGGCAGAGGCAGGACAGAGAACAGGATGATTCTGCCTGTAAACTGTGTCCCTATCCCCATCGTTGGCTCACGTGGGCCCTACCCCCAGCCACACGTTCACCTCACTGCTCCTAAAAAGGACACACCTCAATGACAAGCAATTCTGAAATATCAAGAAGCATTTTATGAAATCAAGCCCAAAGTCTCAACCCCACAATGGCTAGCTCTTTGGGTTTTTGTGGGGGAGGAAGGCATGGAGAAGGAGCATTCTTTTCCATTCCTTTCCTGTTTCCATAGCATCCACATAAAAGATTTAGTTGGGGGCTCTGCTCCCTGCCCCAGTGTGGGGAATTGCAGATTCTTGGGGCTGGGAGGACTCAGGGTCCTGTACTCCCATTGAACAGGAGGGGAGATCAAGACCTCCCCAAAGAGAGTGACTTGGCTAAGGTTACACAGCACATCCAAGGCAGGCTGAGGCTAGGAATAGGTCTCCTGTCTCCTTCTGTCCTTCTGGAAGTTTCTATCATGTCCTACTTGAAGCCTATGAAGATGTGTTACATTATGAAACATATTAATAATAAAACAACCACTTGTGAGCCCACTTAAAAATCCAGAACTTGGGACGCCTGGGTGGCTCAGCAGTTGAGCGTCTGCCTTCAGCCCAGGGCATGATCCTGGAGATCCAGGATAGAGTCCACATCAGGCTCCCTGCATGGAGCCTGCTCCTCCTCTGCCTATGTCTCTGCCTGCCTCTCTCTCTGTGTCTCTAATGAATAAATAAATAAAATCTTTAAAAAAAAAAATCCAGAACTTAATCTTTGCATCTCTTTCCTCTCCTTCCTCCCCACCCCCAGGAATAACCTTTGTCCTGAATGTTAACCATTCCTCTGCCTTTTATTTTTTATTTTTAAAAAGATTTTTTTTATTTATTCATAAGAGACAGAGAGAGGCAGAGATATAGGCAGAGGGAGAAGCAGGCTCCCTGTGGGTAGACCAATGTGGGACTCAATTCCAGGACCCCAGGATCACGCCCTGGGCCGAAGGCAGACACAACTGAACCACCCAGGCGTCCTAATCCCCCTGCGTTTTAAAAAATAGTTTTATCACATATGTGTATGGCCCCAGATTTTGCCTGGTTTTGAGCTTCATGGAAATATCATACTTGGTTTATTCTTCTGTAACATGCTTCTAACACTTCATCATATTTCCAAGATGCATTCTCGTTGGTTGGTACATGACATTCATTCATTGTCACAGTCCTTTCATGCTGCCTCAGACAGCCATTCCGCAATTACTCTTTCTCCTGCCCTTGGAAATTTATTTTTCCCCCTGCAGTTATCAAGAATGCTACTTTGAATATCTTTGTGCATGGTCCTATGTAGGACCATGCACAATGTAGAGCAAAATTCTCAGCCTTAGCTATACGTTAGAATTATTTGGGGAGGGGTAAAAATACCAGAGCCTCGCTCCAGAAATTCTTCAAAATCACCTGTGTCCAGCTATCAGCATCTTTCCAAAGCCCTCCAAGCAGAACGATGTGCAGCCAGGGCAGAGAAAGATATGTTAATGCTGAGGAGGACAGTTGCCTGTTTCAGGATGTGCAAACATCTAACTTGATGAAGGAATGCCAAATCGTTTTCTCAAACTGTTGTACCAACTCACTGTCTCCTTGATCCACAACCTAGCCAACACTTGCCTTTTTGGAAGTCTTGAAAGTTGCAGGTGGAAGGAGGAATGATTGGTATCTTGTGACCTTAGTTTGTATTTCCCAGAGGTTGGGTGTTTCTTGTTTTTTCTAACACATTGCAAAGCTGCCCCTACTTTCCTGGGGATGTGTCCCACTCATGCACAAGAGCTTGGTGCCCAAAATTGTGCAACATTGGTCAAACTCTATATCCTTTCTACAAAGTCAACATCACCCTGCCCTCATTATCCCCTCTTCCCACTCCCAGATCCATAGGGGATCCATAGGGGATCATGACTGTCCAAAGGCTATTTTGCATGACGGTAAAGAGGGAAGGCCCTTTGCCACCCTGACTGTTGGGCAGTCACTGTAGCAGTGAGGATTATGATGATCTCACATTTTACTTATACCTTCACAGTTTATACAAGACTTTTCCTCCCAATATCTCTATCTAATCCTTACTGCAACCCTTAGGGAGGGATCAGCATCCTCATTTCACAGATGAGGAACTGAGGCCCTGAAATGTGAGGAGACACATCCAGGGTGCCCAGCTAGTAAGTGCAAGGCCAGGGCTGGGGCCTGTAGGAGGATCCAAGGGTGAGAGAAAACAGTCACTGGGGCCAGCAGTCGCCCTGCTATTGGAGGTCTCCAGGCCAGGGCCAGCTATTCCTGAGGGGTCTCAGACACCAGCGCCAGATGGGCTCTCTTAACTTTTAAGGACCTCTTGGAACCTCTGGTACTTTGACTTAAAACTCCCAAGTGGCTGCCACTTGGTGACAGCTGGGCTATTTTCAGATGAGTGTGTCCTTCCCCCAGGTATTCTTCCGAGCGGGCATCCTGGCTAAGCTTGAGGACATGCGGGACGAACGTCTGGCCAAAATCATGACAATGTTGCAGTGTCGCCTCCGGGGTTTCCTTATGAGGATTGAGTTCAAGAAGATGCTGGAACGAAGGTAGCCCTCACAAGCACCAGTGGGGCAGAACCACAGAGGCCACATTCACCCGCACAGAATGAGCAGAGACCATGCCACACACACTGCAGTCAGCTCCATTAGCAACACTGGGTAGTGAGATGAGGGAAGGGTGCCAATGTCTTCACTGGCCCAAAGAACCCTGTTTGGAGCCTGTATTAGTTTTCTGGAGCTGCCATAACAAAGCACCACAGCTGGGTGCCTTAACACAGTGGAAACATTTTCTCACTGTTCCAGAAGCCAGCCCATCTGAAATTAAGGTGTTGCAGGCCACACTCTCTCTGAAGCTCTAGAGGAGGACCCTGTTTTGCTTCTTTTTTTTTTTTTTTAATTTTTTTAAAATTTTTATTTATTTATGATAGTCACAGAGAGAGAGAGAGAGGCAGAGACACAGGCAGAGGGAGAAGCAGGCTCCATGCACCGGGAGCCCGATGTGGGATTTGATCCCAGATCTCCAGGATCGTGCCCTGGGCCAAAGGCAGGCGCTAAACCACTGCACCACCCAGGGATCCCCCTGTTTTGCTTCTTACAGTTCTGGTGGCCCTAGGCATTTCTTGGCTTGTGGCTGCATCATTCTGATCTCTGCCTCTGTCTTGGCAAGGCCCTGCCTCTGTGTCTGTGTCTCCACACAGGCTTCCTTCTTATGTGGACACCAGGCATCTTGGGTTGGGGGCCCACCTTTTTCCAGTATGACTTCCTCTTAACCTAAGTGATGACATCTGCAAAGACTCTATTTCCAAACCAGGTCACATTCACGGGAACTGGGGGTTAGGACTTGAGCATATCTTTTTGGAGGGGGACACGATCCAACCCTTAACAAGGGCCACCTAATATAAACCCTTCTCTTGCAGCCTATAAGGCACTTCCCCTTATTGATCAGTGTGATGATACTGTGACTCAGACTACCCTGGCTGGCCTCTAGCTGACTCTGGCTCTTTGTGGTCCTAGTAATAATAGCAGTGATGAGCCAATAACCACAATAATGAGTTTCTGATATCCACCAGGCCCTCCTTGACCCCGGCTGAAGGTGGGGACACCAGTTAGGGACTGAGGGTAGGACAGCAGCCCAATCCAACCCAGGGCCTTGGCACACAGGAGGTCCTCAGTAAATGACAGCCCAGTGAAGCTGCCAGGGACAAGGAGGTAGATTCCAAAGATTGCAGATGGATAGGATTCAGAGCGTAATGGGTGATTGAAGAAGGGAAATGTAAGAAGAAGTGAGTGGTCTGTCTCAGCCTTGTGCTGTCTGGGAGGCCAGGCCCTGACACCTGCACTTTAATCCACACAACCCCGGATTCCTTTTTTGCAGAATCGGCCTGAAAGTCATCCAGCGGAACACACGCAAATTCCTGGAGCTGCGTTTCTGGGGCTGGTGGAAGCTCTACAACAAGGTAGGGCTCAGGAACAGGCCAGCCTGCTGCTGCCCAGGAGGACAGGGGACCTGAGCTCAGCCTGGGTGGGGGAGCCTCTCGGGAGTAGGAGGCCACAGGATGCTGCAGGGACAGTCCAAAAATGAGATGAGGAGGAATCCAGCCTCCTTCCAGACAGAGGTTAATTCCTCCCTGAGGAAGACATCAGTGTGTCTTCCCACCTCATCTCATCCCTGAAAATAGCATCCTGTTAGGATGGAAAGCATTCCCTACCCCCAGACACACACACACACACACACACACACACACACACACACACAGAGTAGGCTTGGTTACCAGCACCTCCCCCTGGACATGTCGAGGCATCTTCAACTCCTTTAGTGAAGTCCAGCTTTAGAGGTGGAGTGACCTCAGGAAATCCTGGGATCTGACCTCCCTGTTCCCAGATTCTTCTGAGACAGCAGAGAGAGCAGTGAGTCAGCCAGGTGGTGGGGCTACAGGACCTCCAAGCAGCCAGCCTACCCTTAACCAATGCAGGAGGCCATGAGCCATCCTCCTGATGCAGGTGAAATCATACTAGGTGATGGTATGCACACCTTTGGCCCCCATTCCAGGGGAACACAATGCTGGGAACTAGAGGTGGCCGGATGCAGAGCTGCTGCATTCCGGAGACAGGAGGATGGTGTTGTTTCAAGGGGAGCCTTGTGGAGTGGGGGACAGGCTCCAGGTCATCTCTGTGGCCTTGAGGCCCCTACGGCTCATGTAGAAGTTTCTTTCTACTCCCCATGGGAAAGCACTATCTAACACAGTGCTAGCCACAGGTTCAAAGGAGAGATAGCAAACTCTGCATCTCCAAAGGCCAGCCCCCTCCTGGGCCTGAGATCGCAGAGGAGTCCAGATGAGCATTTCTCAAAGTTCAGTTATCGTTGGTAACTTCCCCACTTGTTCTATGACTGACCTCCTTTTCTTATGTCAACTCACTTTTTTATTCTGAAATTTGTATTTTAAAAGGAAACTTTGTATCCTCATCTGCTTTAATCTCATCCTAAGCAAGCATTATCCACAAAATGGTGGATGTGATGAGTGCTTTTCTGTTTTTTTAAAAAATTATTTCAAAAAATGTATTTAATTTCTTATTTTTAAAAGTTATTTTATTTTTTAAGATTTTATCCATTTATTCATGAGAGACACAGAGAGAGAATGAGAAAGGCAGAGACACAGGCAGAGGGAGAACCAGGTTCCATGCAAGGAGCCGGACACGGGACTCGATCCTCGGTCCCCAGAGCTCCAGGAAAGCAGCTCTACACCACTGAGCCACCTGGGCTGCCCTAAAAGTTATTTTTAAAGTAACTATGTAACAATGAATATCTAAGGATTTCTGTGCAATGCTAAATCTATCCCACTTGTGCCTTTGGTATTTGTGTCACCCTCTGTGAAGCTCCAGACTAACAGCCTTTAAGATTCTTCCAGGCAGGGGGCACCTGGGTGGCTCAGTGGTTGAGTGTCTCTGCCTTTGGCTCAGGTCATGATCCCAGGGGCCCCTTTGGGCTCCCCACAGCGAGCCTGCTTCTCCCTCTGCCTGTGCCTCTCTCTCTGGGTCTCTCATGAATAAATAAATAAAATCTTTAAAAAAAAAAAAAGAAAAAAAAAGATTCTTCCAGGCAGGACACCACCCACGGTCACAGATGAGGGGTCAAAGCCTGGAAACTTCCCCGTTCTTTACTAAAAATTAAAACTTCAAAATAAATAAATAAATAAATAAATAAATAAATAAATAACTTCACCAATTAAACATGGCGGAGCAAGGTCCTGTTCCATTGAGTAAAACAGTAAAACTAAAAATCCTTTACTGTTAGTTTTTAACTAAGCTCTAATATTATTGAATATTAGAATCCCCATAGGATTGATGGGGAAGAAAAACAAACCAGGTTGCAGAGGCTTTTACTGAATAGAAAGTGTTACATAATTGTGTTTATGTGGACCTGCTCCCGTGGTATCCCACGTCCCCACAGCCCAGGCTGGCAATGAGGCTTCCCTGTCATCTTGGAAGATAGGTGATGCCTTCTCCCAAATCCATCTCCACAGGGCGTTGGCCCTCCGGAGAAACACATCCATTGATCAGGAAATACCCTGAGGGCCTGTCCCACCTGTTCTGCTCAGAGCTGCAGGGACACAGGAAAGCAAGAGGGAGGTTTTTGAGGAGCTAGAGGTCTAGCAGGGCAGAGAAGTAGAGGTGGATGGAGCTGATGGACCCAGGGTCCCTTGCAGGGTAAGAAGGGCCAAATGCATGTAGAGGTTAGGATGGGTGCAGCGGGTACAGAAGAGTAGTGAGTAGCTACTGCAGGCCAACACACAAAGCAGGCCCAACCATACAGAGATCAGAGCCAGAGGGGCGGAGGCCACCAGGCAGAACTGCAGCCGAGCTGGAGTGGGGTGGGCAAGGCTTTGTGTGGGAAGACCATGTAGAGGGCTGGGACTTCAGGCTGGGGACCAGATGAAAGAAGTGAGAGAGAAAGACTGAGAATATACACAAGACAGAGAGACAGAAAGAGAGAGAGAGAGAGAGAGAGAGGAACAAGTAAGGGAGAAAGGTGAGGAAAACCAGGGTTCCCAAGCACACACAATTTACAGAGCATTTATAAGCGCTGGGCACAGCTAGACACCAACAAACACCCAATTTGGTGTCTCTTAGGATCCAAGAGCATCCTGAGGATTGGTTCTAAGCAAGGATGGGCCTTCTCTGTGGAGGCTAGGGCTGCTTTAGGGCAGCTATGGAGAGGCTCCAACATCACTGCTGCAGCATGAGCTTTCCACCCCACCAGGGGTGTGAAGTCCCACTGGAGGCTGAGCCCCACAGCCCACCACTGTGCCCCCCACACCCCCTAAAATGGTATGGTGTTGCTCACCACTCAGGTCAAGCCGCTCCTGAACGTGGCTCGTCAAGAGGAGGAGATGAAGGCCAAGGAGGAGGAGCTGAGGAACGCCATGTCCAAGACACAGGAGCTGCTCAGCAGGGTAAAGGAGCTGGAGGAGAAGATGGCCACGCTCAGCCAGGAGAAGAATGACCTCACCATCCAGCTCCAGGCCGTATGTGGGGGCTGGGGTGGGGGGGCGAGATGAGGTGTGGGAGCTGGGGGCCCTGGCAACTACCAGGATTCCAGGGTCACCGAGAGTCAGACCTAGGGAGGGAGGGACAGCCTTCGAAGAAGCTGTGTAGGAGCAAGGTCACAGCAGTAGAAGGACCACCCATTGATAGAAGCACCTTCCTGGCCTCCACCCCTTTATGCCTCACACGATTATTTCCCTTAGCTTGCAGACAGAAAAACTGAATGTCAATAATGTTATGCCATGAAGCATAAATCACATAGTCTGGTTGGACTCTCTGGCCAACTGTTGTCTCACGCCCCTGACCCCATCTTGGGGAGACCCTGATGGACACCCAGGTTGTCCCTCTTCTGCCACTTCCTGTCCGTTTGACTTTTGACAATTCTGCTTCCCCTGCCTATCAGCTCCCACATTCCTTAACTGTAGCTTACAGTAACACGTGCCTGGCTGGCTTTGCGGGGTTGTTGTAAGGAGGACTCGTGGATGGGAAGTGGTTTGTTAACACAGAAGTACTAAAATCAGCACTGGGAGTCATTTGGGCAGATAGCCCAGGCCCCATTGACAGATGGAGGCATAGGCACATCCAGGCTCAGCAGATGGGATGGCACAGCCTGAAGTACCAGTGCTGTCCTCGACTTCTCCTGGACCACCTCTGCTAAAACCTTAACTGGGATTCCGTTAAAGTGCAGATTTAAATGCAGCAGGCCTCAGGGGAAGCCTGAGATTTTTTGCATCCCAACCGGTTCACAGGTGATGCAGCTGTCGGTCTGGGGATGGCTCTGCTAGACTGTGTTTTGTCACACACATCGCATGGAGCTTGGAGATAGTGCTCAGACCCCTTTGGGACTCCTTTGACTGGTGGTGTTCTTTCTTCCTCCAGGAGCAAGAGAACGTGATAGACGCCGAGGAGCGCCTGACCCAGATGATGAAGACCAAAATGGACCTGGAGAGCCAGATCTCAGACATGCGGGAGCGGCTGGAGGAAGAGGAAGGTACAGCAGCCTCCCTGAGCGCCACCAAGCGCAAGCTGGAGGGGGAGATGAGCGACCTGAAGCGGGATCTGGAGGGCCTGGAGACCACGCTGGCCAAGACGGAGAAGGAGAAGCAGGTGAGGGGGCCCTGGAGCCTGACCCCGCTCCTTATAAGAACAGGGAACCCTGTGGAGGGGTCATACCTGGAGCTCCCACAGCAGCACTGCCCAGGGCCCTAGCCACCTGCCACATGGGGCTATTTTAACTTAACTCAATGCAATTTAAAATGTGGTTCCTCTGCTGACCTAGCTGCATTTTGAGTGCTCAAAAGCCACACGTGGCTAGCGCTACCAGGTTGGATCGTTGGATTGTTGGATCGGCAAGTCTGGTGGGGCCCCAGAGCCTACTCCCTAAGGCACTGCTGACATCTGAGGACCGGACTTTGAATAACAAAGCCTAAACTGGTGGCTCTCACTACCCTAAGATTCCTACTTGGTTGGTTGGGGTATGCCCTGGGCGTTAGCATTTCTCAGGCTCCCAAGTGGCTTTGGACTACAGCCAAGCTGAAGAGCCCCTCTCTCCGAGCCAGTGCCTCCCCTGAGGGCGTTTCCAGCCTTAAGGGCCTGTCTCTCTCCTGCCCCCATTTCCAGGCCCTGGATCATAGGGTCCGCACCCTGACTGGGGACCTCTCGCTCCGTGAGGACTCCATCGCCAAGCTCCAGAAGGAGAAGAGGGCCCTGGAGGAGCTGCATCAGGTAGGCAGCACTGGCTTCCCCTTGGCAGAGCAGGTGAAGCTTGGAGACTGGAGACCTGGACTCAAATCTTGGCTTTGCTGCCCCTCTGCTGGGGCCTGTTGGGGAAGTCACCAAGTCTCCCAAAATCTCGGTTTCCTCATCAGTGAAGTGGGCACTGTCATGTCTTGTTGCTCTCCTACCCGGTTCGTTGTGAGTGGGGTGACTATAATTTATCACCCAAACTAGGACAGTTTGAGTGAAAGAGGGCAGCAGGCATGAGCAGGATGGTTCCAGATGCAAGGTATGTCCCCAGACACATCAGGATGAAGTGTGGTGCGTGGAAGTGCCCTGTGAATGCTGATGTACCAGCAAACCCTGATCCATCTTGGCAACAAAGGGCATGAGCTTTTGCCATGGGGAGACTTATTCAAGTGTTATGGGCTCAGGCTCCTGAATGCAGAGCCAGCTCTGACCAGCCACCAGTGCTGACTGTGGCACAGACCACTTCCCAGCTCTGGAGATGCAGGTACACAGAGCAAGCTGAAGCCCAGAACCAAACCATGGACCCCATTGCCATGCTTGCTGATACCGTGAACACACAACAGGTTCTCTGAATACCTTACTCTCCCACCTCTGGAAATATTTCTCCTTAGACTGGAACTCTCAACCACTTCAAACTCAGAGCCTCCCTTCTATAACAAATATGGTCAATTCTCCTTACTCTAGGTAGTCATGTTCTAAAAAGTCACCACAAACACTGAGGTAGCAAATACTGAACCTCAGTTTTAAGGGGTTAGGTTCCTGCAAGCCTCTGGTTACATTTTTGTCAGCCAATCAATACAGAATACATAGGATTACAATCAATATGTTACCTTGTTTTATGAACGTTTCTGTTGAAAGACACTATTTGGTCCATATTGTAGATTCCTGAACATTGAGCTCACAGTCAACAGCCCTATATTTCGCACCAGAACAAAGCTTATCTGGCATACAAATTTCCTCTGTGAGGGCACAGCACAGCCTTCTTGTGCTTGGGAATACTAGACAGCACAGCAGCACTGTGCGTGGGGCCATGTTATAAGCAAAATCACCAAAACAAAAACCATAGCACTGAAAAGACTGTGAAAAAGATACTTGTTTGCAGTGTGAGGAAACCAGAAGGCAGAGCATTACCTTATTCAACTGCAGCTGGGAATGCGCACTCCAGGAGACTCCAATTTTTTGCTGCCTGCGCATGTCTGCAAATGACCATGAAAGCACCACAAGTATTGATTTGGGATTACAAATAAATTTTAGATAGTAGGCAAACTGAAAAATATATAATCTCCAAATAATGAGCACAGAGCCTCTCTTACTATCCTAAAATTAAAATTATTATAAATAACATATAACTTTAAAAAAATCAATAGGGTGCCCTTCTTTTTAAGGGGGGGATGTGAATAGAATGTAATTTTTAATAGATAATGGGGCTGTCGCCATGTAAAAGCTCAGGAGATCCACTAGAAGACGTTGTGAGCAGGAGGCTATCCACCCGAGCCTGCCTAGGTGGCTACAGAGGGTGTGTTGGTGACGCAGATAGCCAAGTGTGGCTGCTGTCACCAATAGGAGTTTACAAAATGGTAAAGAACTCTCAGGGAGATTTTGACAATAACAAATCTTCTCTCAGTTTTCATGGTGGAAAACTGGTAGATCATTCTTTAAAATGTAGTATATACTAAATGAAAAATAAAATAGTTTAGTCATATGTAAAGTGGTACAAGTGGTGCCAGGTGCTACGTTCAGAAGAGTATGATTATTACTTTATTTACATGAATGCCTGGGTGGGGCATCAAGTGTGTGGACTGCAGAATGATTCCTCATGGTGCTGGACCGTCCAGAGCATGCCATCTTGTCCAGTAGCCCTGGAACCACCCACTAAGTGCCAGTGGGGCCCCCAATCGTGGTGACATCCAAAAGCCCCCCACAAATTTCTGATATGTCCCATGGGGAACCAGAGTCTCACTGGCCATTGAGGGCCCACCTGAAGCTAACAGGTGCTTGGGTCTGCCCCCAACTCACCTGACAGTAGGGGCAGGAGCATGGTAGCTGTCCACTGAGCTCAGAAGTGATGACCGAGAACCAGGTCTATTCAGCTGCTCCTGCATGGTTCATGGGACACACGTTGTGTATATTTTCCTCCAGAAAACCCTTGATGACCTGCAAGCTGAGGAGGACAAGGTGAACCACCTGACCAAGACCAACAGCAAGCTCAGCACCCAGATCCATGAGGTGATGCCCTGTTGCTGTAGCCAATTCTATACCTCAGGGGCCGGGTCCATGCTGGGGCACAGAGCCCACAGACACATTTGGGGAACTGGACTGACCCATGCCCCTGGGGAAGCGAGGGCCTGTCTGAGGCTACAGCTAAGGAACCAGGCCCAGTCTGGTTCCTTATCACATTCTGGTCTCAGACTCACCTCCCACCCCCACTTTCTCTTGTTTTTGTTGTTTCTGCAGCTGGAGGATAACTGGGAACAAGAAAAGAAAATCCGGGCAGAGGTGGAAAAGGCTCGTCGGAAAGCTGAGAGTGACCTGAAGATGACCATTGACAATCTCAATGATATGGAACGGTCCAAGCTAGACCTGGAGGAGGTGGTGAAAAAGTATGCTCATGCAGTCCTTTATTCTGCCCACAACAACATTAGCAGTATCAAGCACTTCCTGGATGGTGCCAGGTGCCAGGCACTGTGCTGAGGGTTTCGTGTGCTTTAATGCATGTCCCCAGCACCCACTATGTGCCAGACACTGTGCCCAGCACAGAGGATATAGGAAGGGGACAGTAGGTGCTGCCCATCCACAGGGAGCTCCCAGCTTCACACAGGGCCTATTGGGCGCCAGCAATGAGACCAGTACTACAAGACACCTGCCCCTAAAGGCAGGGAGTCTTCATAGAAACCCACAAGCCAGGTTTTCAAAGATCACAAGGAGTTGAGGTGGGTACTTTATCAGTATCGCTCCAGCAATAACATGGGAGACAGGTGAAGTGGAGAAAAACTGGAAGCCAGAAAGCAATCAGAAGTCCAGGTGTAAGCTTGAACCAAGTAAGAGGCTGAGGGAATGGAGATGAGGAGTCAGACAAGGCAGGCTCTCAAGGAGTGGAATTTGAACAATACATCTTTGAGGTACATTTTGCTAAGGCAGTTTCAAAGCACCACAGACTGCCAGAAGGGTGTGCAGCTACTAGCTCTGTGTCTCGGCATATTTCTTCTGTGGCACACTCAGAAAGTGCACGTGACCTTTACCATCCTACTCATCTACTTGGTCTCTGGTGTCTTAGTTTGCACATGTGGATCCTTGGCACATGGCACCCACTTATCAGAAGGAAAAGTTTTTAGAGGAAATTTTTCCCTAAAAAGGCAAAGCATCCTGGTGATTCTGGAGTCCCTAAAATATAAGCTGTACCAAGAGCAGTGATTTCTGTGTGGTTTGTTCACTGATGTGTCCCTGGAACCCCAAACATAGTAGAGACACAATGAACTTGTACATAGTACAAGTAGAGACTCAATAAACTGGCACATAGTAGGGACTCAATAAACTTGTACCAAATTAAGAAGTGAATGAATAAGCAGATGGAAAGCATGTGCAGCAGATTCTGGGGTTCTGCGGGGTGAGACCTTCTGGGCTGTCTGAAGGCCCGAAACTGGGGGATGAGTGGGTTTCAGCAGGTTCCAGGCTTCCTCCAGCAGCCAAGATTCTGTTCCTTTGCCAGCCAGCTGGTCTCCCCTTAGAACTTTTCCTCAGGAGACCAAACCTTCTCTTGCAGGAGAGATATGGAAATCAATTCTGTCAACTCTAAATATGAGGATGAGCAGTCTCTGAATTCCACACTCCAGCGGAAACTAAAGGAACACCAGGTGTGTCCAGGACTGGGAAAACAGAGCTCTCCTTTTGAAACGCACTTCCAGGCACTTTTGTTTCCATCAGCTGCTTCGCTGCCTCGGTTTCCTGAGGAGCAAGACTGTCCCAGAGTCCTTGAGACTCGTCCATGTTCACCTCACACAGGCTTATAGTCAAAGCCCTTACAGTGATCACAAGGCCCTTGACAATCTGCCCCTGTTTCCTCCCTGACCTTGTCACGTTCCCCCACTGCTCCCCAGCCACAGCCATGCTGGCCCCCCATGGGATCTCACAGCCCCCTCCTGCCTCAGGACCATTGCACACACTCTCTGTGTCCTGTTGCCCTCTTCTTTTGACAGTGTCCATCATATGCTCAGCTCCTTGCCATCATTTCCATACTAAAAGGCCAAGTGGGTAAGTCTGTAATCTCACCCAGAAGAGATGACCCCCTTCTGCTTTACTTCTTTGTCTGCTAGGCCCGAATTGAGGAGCTAGAGGAAGAACTGGAAGCTGAGCGGTCAATGAGAGCTAAGGTAAATGAAATGCCTCTGCACTTTTTGAGCCTAAGGACACAGTGCCTGCTACAGTCCAACCACAAGTACATGCTCACTCAGGAAAGCAAAAGAGGACAGGTTACCAATTGAAAAGGCCTTGTTGATTCTGGAGCACCTCCTGAGCACCAGGCAGTGTGCTACATGAGAAATACTAATTACAATGCAAGACACAAAGATACTATTTCCAGTGTGAGTCCAAGGAGAGAAGGCCAGCAACGTTAGCCTGGGGACTCAGAGAATGAATTCAACAGGCTGACACTGGGAAGAATTTCTAGGCAAAGAGAAGAAATAGCACCTCTCTGCACAGTTATAAGGATGTACAATGAAAAGGAAAGAATGGAAAAGGGTTCTAGGGTGGGGATCCTAGAAGCCAGCAAGCTGGTGGGAGGTGAATCCTAACATATCTAAACTCCAGATTCATCCAAACTGAGCTGGGGGTAAGTATGTGCAGGAAGACCCACTCAGTGCAGGAGAAGGACACAAGCATCCTTCACTGAGTGTATAGAGTGGCAGACAAAGGGCAGGGCTCCCCAAAAGCAGGCCCCCAGCCTCATGGACACCATGCAGTCACTGTGGTCTTTACCAGAGAAGGAGGGGCTCCTGCATGGCTCCTGTCACGGTCACTCAATCTTTCCCAGGTGGAGAAACAACGCAGCGACCTGTCCCGGGACCTCGAAGACCTCAGTGACAGGCTGGAAGAGGCTGGGGGAGCCACGTCTGCTCAGGTACCATTATCAGGGTACCAAGGAACGCCAATTCCTGCCTGCCTGCAGGGAGAAAAAAATTGCTGGGTGATAAGCAGTTAGTTCTTGCTGAATTCCTGGAGCTACCTTGAGGAGAAAACAATAATAAAGAAGAGGCAAAAGAGGGGCTGGTTTGGTCCCCTCTCTCCCAGGCTCCTTAGCTCAGTGGTGTTGACAGAACCAGGACTGGACTAAAGGCAGAAGGCAGTTCCTCATTGTCTGGTACCTGGCCATAAGGGTAATGAGGGCAGAGGGGGCAGTGCCTGAGAGTGTGAGAACCCCATAGAGGAGGGGTTGGAGGTATGGGTTCTAGATTGGTTGCTTTTCACTGAAAAGCCAGTTGTTTCCTATCTCTAGGAGTTAACTCCCCCTGCAAGGGGCTGTCCTTCCAGGACCAGCAAAGCCCCAGATGTCAAAGCATCAGAATATAGAAAATGAAGACATGGTTAATACAGTGGGGTGACCACCCACACTCGGGGCTGGAATCCAAGCTGAGCCTCTGGTGTGGGATACATCTTTCTCCAACTCATATAAAGGCATCGTGGAGACTGTCAGAAGCCACTTGAAACTCTCCTTCTAATTCCGTGTAGTCAGGTCTCTTACAAATGCAGACTCTGGATCAGAGCTGAGAGCAGAAATGTGGATGGTGTCCCTTAGCACTAGAAGGCTCCCTGGACTCCATGTCCCACTCCCTCAACATTCCAGCCATAGTATGCACACTGTGGAGGGGCCCAGGTGTGGTCGGGGTCCCAAGGAGGAAACAAAATCATCCCCATTGGTTTAAGCAACAGGCACTAAGAAGGGACTATGTTTAGTGATGCATAAAAAGTTAAGGGAGGGGATCCCTAGGTGGCTCAGCGGTTTAGCGCCTGCCTTTGGCACAGGGCAAGATCCTGGAATCCCGGGACTGAGTCCCACGTCGGGCTCCGGGTATGGAGCCTGCGTCTCCCTCTGCCTGTGTCTCTGCCTCTCTCTCTCTCTCTATGTCTATCATGAATAAATAAATAAAATCTTTTTTTAAAAAAAAGTTAAGGGAACAACAGGATGTGGGACACCAAGGGACGGTAGGAAGCGGGGTTATAGGGCTGTGTGACATTGGGAGCCATGGAGCATGGTTCATTCCAGAGGCTCAGGGGGAGTCTGTCCCAGCCTCTCTCCTGGATGTGTGGGTTGCTGGCAATCTTTATTCCTTGCTTGCAGGTACATCACTCCAATCCCTGCCTCTGTGGTCACATGGCCTTTTTCTTTGGTGTCTCCCTGGACCCAAATATCTCTCTCCTCTTATAAGAATGACCAGCCATTAGGTCCAGGCTCTCCCTAATCCAGTTATGACATTTTAACTTGTTTATATCTGCCAAGATCCTGTTTCCAAATAAGGTCACATTCACAGGTATCTGGGTTTAAGAATTGAGCATATCTTTTTAGGGGACACAATTCAAGGCACAACATTACCCAACCAAATCCTATGGGCAACCCACCCAGAGGCTCCAGATTGATATTTCCATTAAAAAAAAAATGATATTTCCATCAAGACGTCCTATCAGTGGGGTGCAGAAATATCAAGGCACCACTGAGCAGGTGGGCAGTGTCTGCCCTAAGGAGCCCAGTGCAGGTCATTTCTGCTAAACCCTGGTTCTCCTCTCTCCCAGATTGAGCAGAACCGCAAGCGGGAGGCGGAGCTGCTGAAGCTGAGGCGGGAACTGGAGGAAGCAGCCCTGCAGAGCGAGGCCGCGGCCTCCACACTGCGCAAGAAGCACACGGACTCCATGGCTGAGCTGACAGAGCATGTGGAGAACCTGCAGAGGGTCAAGTCCAAGCTGGAGAAGGACAAGCAGGTCATGAAGGCTGAGATCGACGACCTCAATGCCAGCATGGAGACTGTGCAGAAGTCCAAGGTGAGGGAGGACCCCCACAGAGCCACAGGGAGGTGCCCCAGCATCTGGCCACCTCACAAATATTCCCCCCAACCCCTAGCGAGCCCAAGGCATGTTCTGGATATTGTGAGGGGAACTAAAATGAGCTCATCACAGATCCCACTGGATGGTGTATAACCTTGGCTGAGTTCACAACCTGTGCTTCAGCTTCCGCAACTGTAAAATGGGGACGTTAATAATCCCTACTTCATAGCGCTGTTGTGAGGGTTACAACAGTCCCTGGCATTTAAGAAAAGCTCAATAAATGTGAGCTATTAAGATGACCATTACATTAGGATGACTATATCCTCAAGGAGCAGGGAGACTAGTAGGATAAATGCATACATCACCATAAAGTGATATATGGCAAGAATTTTGGAAAAGCAAGGAAGCCATTAAACATGTGTTTATCAACCATCTGCCATGTGAAGAGCCTTCTTGTGATATGATGGAAAGAGGGGATCCAAAGGTGAAAAGGGATGATGCTTTGGGGTCCCTGTGGCAGCCAATTTCATACACTCACAAGGTATCTTCACAGATCCTGTTTTAACTGCACTAATACTAGTATTATTTTTTTCTTAAATGTATTTTTTGACTTATTTAAGAGAGCGTGAGAAGGAGGATGAGCAAAGGAAGTGGGAGAGGAAGACAAGCAGACTCTAGGTTTCTGTTGGTAGAGATAGCGACCTCGGGTTGGGGAGAAGATGGTTCTGAGACAGGGACATTCTAGAAGGACTAGGGAGGTAGTCTACGAGGCTACACCAGGGGAACTCAGATGGGAAGCAGGGAGGACCCGTTCCCCATTTCCACACTGAGTTCATTCTTCCTGAACAGATGAATGCCGAGGCCCACATCCGAAAGCTGGAAGATAGCTTATCAGAAGCCAATGCCAAGGTAGCCGAGCTGGAGCGAAACCAGGCAGAAATTAATGCAATCAGGACCCGCCTACAAGGTGAGCTCACCCCTCCCTACAGCTTCCTGAGGACCCATTCCTGGAACAGAACGGGGACCTTCAAAGAAACTGAAGGCATACCTGGGTCCTCTTCCCAGAGCTTTCTTGACCTTGGAAAATTCACATCCCCTGTGATGAGACAGGAGATTTTATTCCACCCATTGAGTGTTTCAAGTATCATCTTTGCAGTGTAAAACAGGGAACACTATTCAAAGCATCTCCCCACCAGTTCTGTCAACCACTCTGTGAGATCAGCAGAGGGGCAGTAGAAAAAAAACAATTTTTAAACACTTTAAAACATGACCCACATACTGACAGTGAACATGTGTCACTAATGAAGGAGCCAAAAAACAGTAAACCTGCCTTTGAGGGAACTTGATGGGCAGAGATTTATACAGTCAGTTGGGGAATGAATGCCTACATAACTTGGCTATATAAAACTGGTTAATAATACTGCAACCTCCGGGTTTTGTTTTGTTTTGTTTTTTTTACCAGAAGAAATCCTTTGCATCTCCACGACAAAAATAATTTGCAATTTATCACTATTTACTTAATACCTAACTTTACAGAGGCTGGGCTCTGATCTGTGGTAAACAGCAAGCCAAACAAACACGCATTCCCTGAGACAAGTAAACATTCCTTAGGCCAGTTAGACAATGTTCCAGTGTGACACCAGAGAACCTGCTGGCATCCTTTGGCCTTATTCTCCACATCCTGAATACTCTCTAAAACCAATATACCAGATGAATGGATAAAGAAGATGTGGTCTATGTATACACTGGAATATTCCTCAGCCATTAGAAACGACAAATACCCACCATTTGCTTTGACGTGGATGGAACTGGAGGGTATTATGCTGAGTGAAATAAGTCAATCAGAGGACAAACATTATATGGTCTCATTCATTTGGGGAATATAAAAATAGTGAAAGGGAATAAAGGGGAAAGAAGAGAAAATGAGTGAAAATATCAGTGAGGGAGACAGAACATGAGAAACACCTAACTCTAGTAAACAAACAAGGCAAAGTGGAAAGGAAGGTGGGCAGGGGCATGGGGTGACTGGGTGACGGGCACTGAGGGGGGCACTTGACGGGATGAGCACTGGGTGTTATGCTATATGTTGACAAATGGAACTCCAATAAAATAAAATAAAATAAAATAAATAAAATAAAACCAATATACCCATTTGATGGATAAGAAAAATGAAGCTCAGTGAAATAAGGTAACTTGCCGCAAAACTAATGACTCAGAGCAGAACTAGAAGCCCCTGCTCATCCTCTCTGGCTCATGCACGTCTTCCTGGCCTCTGGCACTGGAGATCAGTTCACAGATGACAAGAGTGTAGGTTCTGGGACCATGACAATTTTTTTCAAACACTCTCTGCCCCACTGTTTCCTTCAAATGTCTTTACTGTATCTCATGCCAGGGGCTGGGACTTCATTATCTGAAGCCTTGTACCCCATGCAGACACCTGGGCATTGGCAATGCTTGGACAATTGCTCCTGCCCTTGCTTAATTTGAGCAGCTTGTATGTAGCCCCTTCCAGCTCAGTTGGCCAAGTCACCATATTTATTGGGTACTTTGGGAATGCTGCACTGGGGGAGCTTAGGATCTAGCTGGGAGGCCAATTTTTCATCCAATATTTCTCCCATTCCCTTCTCACCCAGCTGAAAATGGGGAACTGAGCCGGGAATATGAAGAATCCCAGAGCCGGCTCAACCAAATCCTGAGGATAAAGACATCCCTGACATCGCAGGTGGACGATTACAAGAGGCAGTTAGATGAAGAATCCAAGGTTTGTTTGGGGGTGGGGTGGGAGTGACAGAGCTGCCTTTCTGAACAAAGTTACAGGTTATAAAGATGTAGAAGGAACATGAAAGATATGATTCAATAGCAAGTTGAGAAGTTAACTAGAACACTGTGGCATGCTATGTGTAAGACTAAATGAAACAGATACAATTCCATATACTTGTGGCCAGTAATTGGAACAAAGCAAGGAGAATAAACCCTGATGGTTTGGGTTGTAAAATCAGGTGTCCTTTGCCCCCCCTTTCTTGCTGCAATGTGATCCAATATTGTGTATATCTAAGCGATGGCCCTGGGGGCCATAGAGACCAGTAGGGCCTCTGACAGGCTTGGCTGGTCCCTGTAGTCTCGCAGTGCAGCCATGGTGAGTCTCGCCAACACCAAGCATGACCTGGACCTGGTGAAGGAGCAGCTGGAGGAGGAGCAGGGAGGCAAGTCAGAGCTGCAGCGCCTCGTGTCCAAGCTCAACACTGAGGTGACCACCTGGAGGACCAAGTATGAGACCGATGCCATCCAGAGGACCGAGGAGCTAGAGGAGACCAAGTGAGTGTCACCCTGTGCTGGAGAGCAGGGAAAGCTGTGGTGGAGGTGGTGCCATGCGTCTGACCATGTCAGCCACTGCGGAGGCCAAGACCACAGCCAGGAGAAGGCAGTTCACAAGTTTCTTTTAAAAGGGGTAGGAGAAAAAAAAGGGGGGGCGGGTAGGAGATGGATATGAGTCTGGACAGCAAAGCCCACTTTGTGCCCTTAGCAGAATATCTAGCCTTCAGGTTCCATCTTCAAGGCTCTCAACATCGTCTGCCCTGAAGGGCTCAGGCTTCCAGCAGGGAAGTCAGGAGCAGGGCTTCCACCTCCAGGCTGGGCTTCTCTGCCCCTAAAGTGCTTGGGAAGCTTCCACAGGTCTGGTGGGTCTGGGGTGGGGCCTCTGGTTGATGCTGGGAGGATGCAGACCACACTCAGTGGCAAAGGCCCTCACTCTGCTGGTTCTCCTGCTCTGTGGTAAATATCCTCAAATCTTCCTCATTTGCAAACTAGAGAATTTGCAAACCTGCTTGACAGGTCTGAGGAAATGAAAGCGAACACATGCATGTGACTCTGAGCCACCTTCTTGTATAGGAACAGGTTGACTTGGTTGCCCATGTGAAGCCCTGCATGTGAGCCACTCTGTCCCAGGCAGGGAGAAGACCCTGGCCTGCTTGCAGGTGCCTTCTGCCCACTGGAATTTGTGGTGACAGGATAGCAATAAGTACAGTGACCTCCAGTTGACATAAATAAATCTCTTATCAAAAGCTCTTTAGGTGACTCAGGCAGTTAAGCGTTTGCCTTCTGCCCAGGTCATGATCACAGGGTCCTGGGATCAAGCCCCACATCAGGCTCCTTGCTCAGTGTGGAGTCTGCTTCTCCCTCTCCTCCTCCTGCTCGTGTTCTCTCTCTCTCTCTCTCTCTCTCTCAAATACATAAATAAATATTTAATAATAATTTTTTAAAAGCCCTGTACATATGGAACCTAAATCTGCATCCTGCAGCTCCTACCTCCCGCCCTCCAGCCCTTTTCTGTTGAGAGTGGCCAGAAGATGCCTGGTCTCACTCCAAAGCTCAGGCTAAATCTCAACCCTTCACCTGTCTCTGCCTGGACTTTCTTCCCCAGATACCCATGGTCTTCACCCTTCTCTCCCTCTGGTCTTTGCTCAAGTGTCCCTTTCCTTCTTTATTTTCTCCATGGGGCTTAATATCTCTATGTCTATCCCCCATCTAGAGCAGAAGTTTCATGAAGGCATGGGTCTTAGTCTGTTTCTCTAAGGCCTAGAATGATATCTGACACAGAATAGAAACAATAAATAATTGTTGGATGGATGGACAGTGACTGCTTTCCTCAAAACACTCTCCAATTCATTTGCATCTTCTCCACCGTGACACCAGAGCTCAGCACCACAAACCCAGCCCCTGGCCCATGAGCTACTCTGTTTCCCTGACAGCCTCTCTTGCCCTTGCCCACAGGAGGAAACTGGCCGCCAGACTCCAGGAAGCAGAAGAGACAGCTGAAGCTGCCCAGGCCCGGGCAGCCTCCCTCGAGAAAAATAAGCAGCGACTCCAGGCAGAAGTCGAGGACCTCACCATTGACTTAGAGAAGGTCAGGAGGTCAAACACTCGCTAGGCCCAAGGGACCCCAGGGAGCTGGATGAAATTATCACATGTCTGGGCTTAGCAAGAAGAAATAGGTGGCCCAACAGGATGGAGCACAGGGTTGGTACTCAGGCCCACTGGACACAGGTTCCTGCCTGAACATGTGTTTATATACTCCGAACTCTGAGATCTTTTTTTTTTTTTAATTTTTATTTATTTATGATAGTTACAGAGAGAGAGAGAGGGAGGCAGAGACACAGGCAGAGGGAGAAGCAGGCTCCATGCACCAGGAGCCCGATGTGGGATTCGATCCGGGGTCTCCGGGATCACACCCTGGGCCAAAGGCAGGCGCCAAACCGCTGCGCCACCCAGGGATCCCCGAACTCTGAGATCTTAACACTCAACAGGCCATTATTCAAATAGGTCTATGATGAGGACAAAACTTAGTCCCAGGAAGTCATGCAACTATTGTCTCTGTTTCCCTTTTCCTCATGCAAACCACATTTCACACACTTTGTGTGGCCAAATACTCTTGTTTGCATCCCTGGTTCAGACTGATCAGCAAGTTTCCAAGCCAAATTAAGTAAGATTTCCACTGGCACACAGCAACCCCATTTTGGTCTAGATAGGGCAATTGCTTCATGACAGCAGTGACGGAGACGTAGGCAGAGGGTCATAACCATATGAGAACCTTCAGAAAAATAGTCCCCAAACCCGAAAAGCTTTTGCTAACCCCCTCATTTAGAAATTAAGCAGAAATTTACAAAATCCAATACTGCACAGCAGCAAATACGTAGTTGCCAGACAGTAATGAAAAAGGTGAAAGGTCTATGAAAAATAAGGTCTGGGCAGCCCGGGGTGGCTCAGTGCTTTAGCGCCACCTTCAGCCCAGGGCCTAATCCTGGATTCCCAGGATCGAGTCCCACATCGGGCTCCCTGCATGGAGCCTGCCTCTCCCTCTGCCTGTGTCTCTGCCTCTCTCTCTGTGTCTCTCTCATGAATAAATAAATAAATAAAATCTTAAAAAGAAAAGAAAAGAAAAATAAGGTCTGAGAACAATCAGCTTTGATTCACAAGAAAAATAAGACCAAACCCATCTTTCAGTTGGACAATAATGTATAACACGTAGTAGTAAATTACAGAGAAATAGGTTATGGAGAGTTGGGTGAATGTTTTAAATCTGGGAAGGCTGGGGATCCCTGGATGGCGCAGTGGTTTAGAGCCTGCCTTTGGCCCAGGGCGTGATCCTGGAGACCCAGGATTGAATCCCACATTGGGCTCCCGGTACATGGAGCCTGCTTCTCCCTCTGCCTATGTCTCTGCCTCTCTCTCTCTCTCTCTCTCTCTCTCTCTCTCTCTCCCTCCCTCTCTGTGATGACTATCATAAATAAATAAAAATTAATAAATAAATAAATCTGGGAAGGCTGCCGGTACCCAGATCCCTCATTTTACACCCAAGAAAATCCTAGCCCAGGAAGATAAGATAGGACTGCCCAAGGTCACACATCTAGTAGTAGAAGTCTTAGAACTGGGATGTAACTGGGGTGCCTGGTTGGCTCAGCCAGTGAAGTGTCTGCATTCCACCCAGGTCATGATCTCAGGATCCTAGGATGGAGTCCTGCATCGGGCTCCCTGCTCAGTAGGGAGTGGCTTTCACTCTCCCTCTTGCTCTGCCCCTTTGCCCATTTGCGTGTTCTCTCTCTCTCTCTGTCTCTCTCTCCCTCTCTCTCTTTTAAAATGAATAAATATTTTAAAAGAAAGGAAAAGAAAAAAAGAACTGGGGTGTAACTCTCTCCGGAATCCCTGCCCCACGCTTGTGCCATCCATGTGGAACTATATCCTAGTCCCCAAGAAGTCTGTGGTCACCAGAATTACTAAGGAGGTTGGGGAAGGTAGGCAGGAAGGCAAACGAGGGGAAGGGGCTGGAAAGTCAGACCTCCGGAGAGCTTCCGCACCTCTCCCCAGGCCAATGCTGCAGCTGCTGCCCTGGACAAGAAGCAGCGGGTCTTTGACAAGATGCTGGCCGAGTGGCAGCAGAAGTGTGAAGAGCTGCAGGTGGAGGTGGATAGTTCGCAGAAGGAGTGCCGCATGTACATGACAGAGAGTTTCAAGATCAAGACTGCCTACGAGGAGTCTCTGGAGCACCTTGAGTCTGTGAAGAAGGAGAACAAGACTCTGCAGGGTGAGTCTGAGGCGGGGATAAAGACACAGGCAGGGCCTCCCTCCTCCCAAGTGCATGAGAGGTTTGAGCTCCTGGCACGTAGTAGGTCCCCGATAAATCTGCCTGGCTGGCAAACACCATGTAGAAGCACTCAGGCACTCAGCAATAGGACTTCAAGCAGGTGAGTTACTTGACTGTTCCATGCCTCAGTTTCCTCCCCTGTAAGTTGGAGAGATATTGCCTTCCTTATAAGGTGGTTGTGACAATGAAACATAATATGTGAAATCTTCAGTCAGTAGATTTTGTGTATTGAGCCTTTCCATGTACATAACATACATACACATGTAAGATTTCTTACATATAGGAGGCCTTGGGCTGAGATTTTGTTCTGTTGGATACTATTTGAAAAATGTTACTTATCTGTTGAAGATCACTTTGCCATACAGAGATCTGGCTGCATGATTTGCTTTTATGGCAGGTGTACATTTCTAACCACAAAATTGGTTGCACAAGGGATATCAATATTTTTATTTTCAAGAATGGTTTTTGGATCCCTGTTTTGCTGAGTAGCAAACAAAATCTCAGTCAATACAGGGTTTCCTTATTTCAGGTTAGGTGACTGATGTAGGGTCACTGCAATGCAAAGGGTAGAAGCAAATGGTCCCAGACTGTCCCCAAATCTGCCCAAGGTCCTGGTCCCTCCCTGGAGAGCTGTCAGCTTACAGGGGAGAATCATGAGAGCCCAGCATTTGAGGTATGAAGGCTCTGCTTTTGTAACCTCGAAAGTCTAAGTACTAAAGGACTTGAATATAAGTACATGAGTTAAGTTTGGGGAGGAACAACCAAAACACCCAAATCAAGGTTGCTGGACTAGGAGAGGACAGAAAACAGGAGGGAGGTGATAATGAGGCACTGCTGAGGGTCCCTGCCAATGGTCTGGAGCCCTGCCTCCTCCCCTACCCACTCCATTCCCCACCCCCATCCTCTGACCAGCTTCTGGTGCAGATGATAAAACTCCCAGGTAACCTAGGGGTTAAGAGCAAGGGAATATGCACCTCATGTGGCAGGTGAAGCATAGGTGAGAAAAAAAAGCCTTTAAAGTACCTCCAGACTGGTGGGAGCCACAAAGGAAAGTGACTGAGCAGCCTGCCTAGGCTGAGAGAGTGTGAAGCAGCATCACAGCGTTCCTCATGGTCTCAGAGCAGTGCAGTGGGGAATGTTCTAGAAACAGCCATTATGTTCAAGGACAGGTGACGGGAAGCTATGTGGGCTACAGGTGTGTCTATGATGCCAGCACAGGTGGACACCAACAGCTGAGACTTAGATGATGTCACCAGTGCTCTCCAAACCCCACCTGGAATTTAGAAACCCAGGTGGGGAGACCTTGCATTAAATGAGATTTCTCTGAACTCAAGAGGGCTTGATGTAGAAATGGAGTTTTGTCATGAATTAATCAGGACAGTTACATTTCCTGGACACCTCTGGTTGTGGGCTGTTTTGTGACTGCTCCAAGGTGCTGTAAATCCCTCAGAGTTCCTCTGGGTGGGCAACAGAGAGGTCTCCCAACTGAGGAAGATAAGAAAGGCTCTAATCCTTTTCTTGTGAGGTTTTCAGACCTGGTGGTAGGGAGGCAGAGGGGAAAAGGGGCTCCCTGAGAGAAGAATGCCCTGAGTGTAGGCTTCACAGGCCCAGGGAGTCCTGGGCACTGGTCCCAAAGCTGCTCTGTGCTTGCCTGCTCTTCTCTGGTCCTCAGCCTCCCATCTATAAAATGAGGAACTTGAACCCCCTGTTCTCCAATGTCCAAGCCCTGATGCTTCATGAGTCTATGACGTGGAGTCTATTGCTTCTCTTTAGAAACAGTGAAGCTAGGATTGCCTGCTTCTACCCTGACATAGGAATGTCTGTGCCACATGCCATGGCCCTGGGATGCTGGTGGTCCTCATATGCCTTACTGATGACAATATTCCTTTCTTAGAGGAGATAAAGGAACTGATTGATCAGCTGGGTGAGGGAGGACGGAGTGTGCATGAGCTGCAGAAGTTGAAGAAAAAATTGGAGATTGAAAAGGAAGAACTCCAGGTGGCCCTGGAGGAAGCTGAGTCTTCCCTAGAGGTAACTATGTGGCCATCACCTTGGAGGCTGGGTCCTTGGCCAGGGACCACGCACCTACTTGGCCAGAAAGGCTGATGTTTATATTCCTGGCAGGTTGAAGAGAGCAAAGTGATTCGAATTCAGCTGGAACTGGCTCAGGTTAAAGCTGACATTGACCGGAGAATCCATGAGAAAGAAGAGGAATTTGAAGCTACAAGGTATGGGGCTGAGGCATGGGAGGCTGATTTTAGGCAGCATGATGGAGTAGAATCCAGAAACTCAGGCCTCTGCCACCCATTAGTCATGTGACCCTGGACAATTTAGGTGAATACTTTGAAATATAGTACATTAGTGATCACAAAACCCCATGAGATAATGATCAATAATAATAATAGGGATGCCTGGCTGGTTCAGCAGTTGAGCTTCTGCCTTTGGCTCAGAGTGTGATCTCGGGGTCATGGGATTGAATCTCACATCAGGCTCCCTGCAGGAAGCCCATTTCTCCCTCTGCCTGTATTTCTGCTCTCTCTGTGTGTCTCTCATGAATGAATAAATAATATATTTAAAAATAATAATAATAATTCAAAAGTGGACCAAGGACTTGACTAGAAATTCCTCCAAAGAAAATACACAAGTGGCCAATAAGACATGGAAAGCTGCTCACTGTCTCTAGTCATTACAGAAATGCAAATCAGAACTACAGTGAGATACCACCTCATACCTATTAGGATGGCTACCATCCAAAACAGAAAATGACAAGTGTTGGCAAAGGACACGGAGAAACTGGAACCCTTGTGCACTGCTGCCAGGAATGTAAAATGGTACAACTGCTGTGAAAAACAGTATAAAGGCTCCTCAAAAAAATTAAAATAGAATTAACATATGATCCAGCAATCCTCCTTCTGGGTATCTACCCAAAAGAATTGAAAGCAGGGTCCTGAAGAGGTATTTGTACAACCGTGTTCATAGCATTATTCAGAAGAGCTACAGCATGAAAGCAACCCAAATGTCCATTGGCAAGTGAATGGATAACAAAATGTTGACTATACATAAAATGGAATTTTTTTTAAAGATTTATTTATTTTCTTTAAAGGTTTTATTTATTTATTCATGAGAGACACACAAAGAGAGAGAGAGAGAGAGGCAGAGACACAGGCAGAGGGAGAAGCAGGCTTCATGCAGGGAGCCTGACATGGGACTCAATCCCTGGTCTCCAGGATCACACCCTGGGCCGAAGGCAGCGCTAAACCTCTGAGCCACCGGGGCTGCCCTAAAGATTTATTTGAGAAAGAGAGAGAGAGCGAGAGAGCGAGAGAGCATGCACAAGCGAGGAGAGGGGCAGAGGGAGAGGGAAAGAAGAAAGACTCCTTGCTGAGTGCAGGGCCTGATGCAGGGCTCCATCTTACAACTCTGAGATCATGACCTGAGCCTAAATCAAGAGTTGAACAGTCAACCTACCGAGCCACCCAAGCACCCCTATACAGTGGAATTTTATTCAGCCTTAGAAAGGAAGGAAATTCTGATGCCTGCTACAACATAAATAAACCTTGAGGACTTTATACTAAGTGAAAAAAGCTAGTCACAAAAAGACAGACACTGTATGATTCCACCTACAGGAAGTACTTAGAGCAGTCACAGTCATAGAAACAGAAGGTGGGGGCAGCCCGGGTGGCTCAGCGGTTTAGCGCCGCCTTCAGCCCAGGGTGTGAGTCCCGGGATCGAGTCCCATGTCAGGCTCCCCACATGGAGCTTGCTTTGCCCTCTGCCTATGTCTCTGCCTCGCTCTCTCTGTGTCGCTCATGAATAAATAAATAAAATCTTTTAAAAAAAAAGAAAGAAAGAAAAAAACAGAAGGTGGAACAAGAACAGTAGTTGCCAGGGGCAGGGGAAAAGAAGGATATGGGGAAATTTGTATCTAATGGGGACATAATTTCAGTTGCATAAGGTGAAACGAGTTCTGGAGATGGGATGGTGGCAAGGGTAGCACAGCACCATATATTTAATATGTTATTAATATATTAATAATATTTATATAATAATAATATTTATATTTAATAATATATTAAATATATTTAATAAATATTAAATATTTATTAATATTTAATATTTAAGTGCACATTGGACGGTGCACTTAATAACGGTTAACATAGGAAATTTTATGTAACGTGCATTTTCCCACAATAAAAAAATTAGGGACAAACCCTTCTGAGATAGGTGTAATTATCCTATAGCTTCCTCATCCCTGCTCTGGGGCATGGGGAAGCTTAATGAGATGGTAGATATGAATGTACATTATTACCTGCAAAGCCACACAGATACAAGTTATTATTAACATTCATGAACCCTTAGAGAACATCCACCACATCACAGAAAAGAACTGATTTGTTGGGGTGCCAGGGAGTGCTAGATTTGGAGATTTCATTTTAATCCAGTGTCCATTGTTGCTGCTTGAGGTTCTAAGAAACCTTTGGACTCAGCACTAGGTTTTGGTTTATAGAAATATGATTTGTTCGGGATCCCTGGGTGGCGCAGCGGTTTAGCGCCTGCCTTTGGCCCAGGGCGCGATCCTGGAGACCCGGGATCGAATCCCACGTTGGGCTCCCGGTGCATGGAGCCTGCTTCTCCCTCTGTCCAAATCCAAAACTGCTCTAAGAAATATGATTTGTTGTGATTCTGAGATGATCAACACATTTGCAACTATCCACATTGGCACCCTGCCTAAACTGCCTGTCTGAAATCTCCCCACACTGCAGCTTCCTGAATTTACGACATACCCCCACAATCACTCCTGAGGGCTGTAGGCTGAACCACTGGGGAGGAAAAGCCCCATGACTCTGCAGCCATCAGGCTAAACCTGACCCCCACCCTAAATATCTAGCTATGCCACAATGTGGTGTGTGTGTGTGAGTTTGCAACAGACTTGAGATATAATTTATACACAGTTCACCCATGGCAAGGGCAAAATTGAGTGATTTTTATTTGTGCAATCATCATTACAATTTTAGAACATTTCATCACCCCTCGAAGAAACCCCATATCCCGTAGCAAACTGCTCCATTTCTCCCCACCACCCCCACTCCCAGCCATAGGCAACAACTAATGTAGCCAACAACTTTCTTTGGACTTGCTTATTCTGGACATTACATATAAGTGGAATCATACAATATGTGGCTCTCTGTGACTGTCATCTTTCAGTAGAATGTTTTCAGGCTTCATCCATGTTGAAGCATGTGTCAGGAAGTATTTAATTCCTTTTTATTCCTGAATAATACTCCATTGTTTGGGAAGATCACATTTTGTTTATTTATTCATCAGCTGATAGACATTTGTGTTGCTTTCACCTTTTGGCTACTGTGGGTAAGTGTCCCTATGAACATTCATATACAAGTTTTTGCATGGATCTAGGTTTACATTTCTCTTGGATATATATGTACCTAGGAATAGAAATTCTGGTCATATGTTAATGCTATGTTTAACTTTTTGCAGGACTGTCAGATTCTTTTCCAAAGCAGTTGCACCATTGTACATTCTCAGTGTTAAGGACTATAGTTTCTCCAGATCTTCTCCAAAATTTATCATTATCTATTTTATCATAGCCATATCACCGTGGTTTAGAATTGTATTTCCATTATAGCTAATGATGCCAAGCACCTTTTATGGAGAAATGTCTATTCTAGTCCTCGGCCCATTTTAAAAACTAGGTTGTTTGGGATGCCTGGGTGGCTCAGTGGTTGAGCATCTGCCTTTGACTCAGGTCGTGATTCCGGGGTCCTGGGATCCAGTTCCGCATCAGGCTCCCTGCGGGGAGCCTGCTTCTCCCTCTACCTATGTCTCTGCCCTTCCTTTCTCTGTGTCTCTCATGAATAAATAAATAAAATCTTTAAAAAACAAACTAGGTTGTTTATGATTGAGTTTTAAGATCCCGGGACGCCGGGATCATGCCCTGAGCCAAAGGCAGACACTCAACCGCTGAGCCACCCAAGTGCCCCCCTTAATTTTTTTAAAAAAGATTTATTTATTGCTGGGCGCCTGGGTTACTCAATGGTTGAGCGTCTACGTTTGACTCAGGTCATAAACCCAGGGTCCTGGGATCGAGTCCTGCATCCCGGGACCCGCAGGGAGCCTGTGTCTCCTTCTGCCTATGTCTTTGTCTCTCTCTGTGTGTCTCTCATGAATAAAGTCTTTAAAATTTTTCATTTATTCCAGAGAGAGAGAGAGAGAGAGACTGAGTGTACAAATCAGGGGAGGGGTAGAGGGAAAGGGAGAGAATCTCAAGCAGACTCCCAGCTGAGCAAGGAGCCTCATGCAGAGCTCCATCTTGGGACGCTGAGATCATGATCTTAGCCAAAATCAAGAGCCACCCTGCCTTATCACTTTCTTAATGATCCTCTGAAGCACAAATGTTTTTAATTTTGATGAAGTTCAATGTATTTTTTTTCCTTGGTAGCTTGTATTTTATTTTTTAAGGTTTTGTTTATTATTTGAGAGAGCTAGCATGAGAGAAAAAGAGAGCAGAAGCAGAGGAGAGAGGTAGAGGGAGAAGATTCTCTACTGAGTAGGGAGCCTGGCATAGGATCTGAGCTGAAGGCAGATGTTTAATGGATTGAGCCACCCAGGTGCCCTGGTAGCTTGTATTTTAGGTGTCATATCTAAAAACCCATTGCCTAATCTAGTCACAAAGATGTCTACTTATGTTTCCCAGATTAGGTAAGAGTTTTATAGTTTAGGCTCTTACATTTAGGTCTTTGATGCATTTTGAGTTAATTTTTATAGAAGGTGTGAAAGAGGGATCCGACTTTATTCTTTTGCATGTGGATATCCAGTTGTCTCAGAACCACTTTCTGAAAAAAACTGTTCTCTCCTTGTTGAATGGTCTTAACATCCTTGTTGAAAATGAATTGACTGTAAATATAAGGGTTTATTTCGGGATACCCAATCCAATTCCATTGATCTATAGGTCTATCTATATACTAGGACCACAATATCTTGATTACTGTAGCCTTGTAATAAGCTTTGAATTTGGAAAGTGTGAGTTCTCCACTCTACTCTTCTTTTTTCAAGACTGTTTTGGTTATTCTGGGTCCCTTGAATTTCTATACAAATTTTAAGATCAGCTTGTCAATTTCTGCAAAGAAGTCAGCTAGGATTTTGATAGGGATTGCAGTGAACCCCACCTTAGCAATATTAAGTCTTTTGATCCATGAACATGGATGTCCTTCCATATATTTAGATCTTCTTTAAATTTTTTCAACATGTTTTATAGTTTTTCCTTGTATTCATTTTTTAAATCAAAGTGAATCAAAATTTTGTCCCCTTTTGAGACTGTCAAGATACCTTCTCCAATCTAGAAATTGAATACATCTTAAAGTGCTGCAAATCCAGTCATGTGCAAGCACATAGAAGGTGTTCAGGGGTGAAACAGAGGTGAATATACTATGGGACAGGTGACAGGATCTTTGCATGCTATCCATTTATTTCCCTCAATGAAAAAATATTTTTGTGTGTGTTTCATTACCTCCTCTGGTCCCTTTCTATGAAAGGAGATTAACACAGCTTATCTGAGGGCTTTATGAAAATGTTCATTATGTTGATTATGATATAATTAAACATAGTAAATACAATCAACTGATGACTGCTAAATCTAATTTGTATGGCCAAAGCTCACATGTTGTAATTCTTAAAACAGGCTAGCATTTGGATTTAAATCCTGGCTCCATTGCAGGCTAAACCTCTGGCATGTTTTTGTCATCTTAGAGCCTCCGTTTCCTTACAAGGCTATTTTGCATATTACATGAATTGAGATCCCAAAAAATATGTGGTAAACATTGACCTGTTTCTTTTCCCAAATCACAATGCTCCCCCACTCACATGTTTAAGGGGAGATAGAATTTAATTTCAAATATGGTTGCCATGTCCATGTTGATGCTCCCACACCTCTTACCTAGGGAGGCTTAGCACAGCCTGACCAGCGGGCCAAGCATGCCAAGGTCTTCTCTGTTTGGACTTGCAGGAAGAACCACCAGCGAGCAATCGAGTCCTTGCAGGCCAGCCTGGAGGCAGAGGCCAAGGGCCGGGCAGAGGCACTGAGGCTCAAGAAGAAGATGGAGACAGACCTGAATGAGATGGAAATCCAGCTGGACCATGCCAACAAGAACAACAGCGAGCTTGTAAAGACATTGAAAAGGCTGCAGCAGCAAATCAAGGTAGCAACCTGGGAGGAGGAAGAACTAATCACAAAGTAAGCCATTGCCCAGCCTGCAGGCTTCTGGGAAGCTATATACATGTCTGCAGCTTGGATGGAAGCATGGATGTGAAATGTGGGGTGGCTGGCAGTCCAGGGAGCAGGAGACTTGGGGGCTGCATAAACAAGAAGCCCTAATCACCAAAGTCCATATCCTGGATGACTGAAAAGAGGGAGAAAAAGAGGAAGACAGAATGTTGGTCCTGTCTTGGTTTTTAAAACCATATCTGACTTATTATAAGTGAATTCAGGCACAGAAAAATACAGGACATAATACACACCCATATATCCACCACTCGCCTTAAGACATAAACACAAATAGAGTTGAAACCTTCCTTTATCCTTCTCTGTCATTGGGCTGGTCTTTCAAGCATCTGTAGCTGGATCTATGCATTCAGCACATATTTGTTGGATATTTGACCAGTCTAAGCACTGCATTAGGTGCTAGGGGTATAAGAATAGCCACAAAAAATAAATTAATTAATTAATTTTATTAAATAGTAAAAAATAAATTAAAAAAGAATAGCCACAACAAACAGACATCCCTGCAGAAAGACAATAAACAACAAATAAATAAAACTGTAGTATTAAAAAAGGTGATAAATGCTCTGGAAAAATAACAGAACCAGGAGAAAGGAGAGATGGATTAGCCAGCAGGGATATAATGGTCAAGGTCATGGAGGAAGGCCTCCATGAGAAGGCCCTGCTGGAAACACCAGGTGCTCTGTCATCAGAAAAGGCTTGACCTCATGCTAACCGTCCACTAGACAAATCCTCTAGACACCGGGGTCCTGGCCAGCTAAGCTTCAACCTGTCCCCAAGGGCAGGTCTACACCTCACTGTCTCTTCCTCCATGGCCTCCACCTTCCCAGTCCTACCCCAGCACCCCGCTGAGCCCGGTCCATAAAGGTCACAGCACTCTCAGGCCCAGCCAGCCCCAGACTTGCCAGGGCCCAACAGGTGGGCTCAAGCCAGGTCCTCTTGACCCCCCCAGGACCTGCAGGTCCAGATGGATGAGGATGCTCGGCAGCATGAGGAACTGCGGGAGCAATACAACCTACAGGAGCGGCGCCTGAGCCTGCTGCAGACAGAACTGGAGGAGGTGCGCTCAGGCCTGGAGGGCAGCGAGCGCTCCCGCAAGCTGCTGGAGCAGGAGGTGGTGGAGATCACCGAGCGGCACAATGAAGTCAACATCCAGGTAGGATGGCAGCTTGCTGGCAGTGCTATGCAGACTCATGCTTGGGGTACCAGAATGGTGCCCAAACCTAGTGGGCACCCTTCAGAACTTCAAGGCAGATAGAATGTCTCACTTGGGACATTCTCAGAACACACCTGCAGAGACTTCACTTGTTATGGCAGGAACCCTGTAACATAAATCTTAACCATATTCAGTGCACACATAGAGGGTGAACTACATGCATGATGTTGTCCAGAGCTTTCAAACATTCCCAGACTTTCCTCTGGGGATTCTGATCCACTGGGTCTCTGATGGGACTCCAGAAATCTAAACTTGTAAATCCAAACTCCTCAGGAGATTCTGATGATTTAGCCAATTTTAAGGATCACCATTATCTTCAATGTAACCAAGGACAGAACTTCAGAACTGGAAGGGATCTAGAATATTGCAAAGTCTGACTTTCATTTTACAAATGAAAAACTGTGACCCAGAGAGTTGAATCCATGGTCAACAATGGGGACTTCCATCTATTGCCAGTGGTAACACCAGTGCTGCTTATGATATAATCCTTTACAAGCACAGCTTAATTCTTACTTAGCATCTTACGTGAATTCACCAGAAGAAAAAATGTGTATGGGACATATAGGGATTGCAACCCCATTGTAGAGAGAAGATCAAAGCTTAGAGGTAAAGAATTTATCCACATAGGTGGCAGTACTAGGGCGTGAACCTGGGTTTTCCCAGCTCTGAGTTCAGGATTGTTCAAGAGCTGCGACCCACCCCAGGCCTAAATGACATTATTCTTGGGCTCCTTGTGACACAAGTTCTCCTCTAAAACCAAGAGCAAAATGCAGGGAGAGACCCTACTCCAAGCAGGGAGCCCAGGGCCATTTCCTGTTGGGGGGTTTGGAAAGTGTGTCTGAGAGAGGGTTGTTTTTCCTTCCTGGATCCAGCAAGGGCTGTGCAGACTTCTGGCTCACGGCGATGTCTTCATTTTCTCCTTCAGAACCAAAGCCTCCTTGTAGTCAAGCGCAAGCTAGAGTCAGATGTCCAACGCATCTCCAGTGAACATGAGGAGCTCATCAGTGAGTTCCGCTCGGCCGACGAGAGGGCCAAGAAAGCCATGACTGATGTAAGTGTGCACATTCCCTGGTGCTGGTGGAAAGGGACCTGGGCACTAAGGCCAGGCTGCCTGCTGAGAACCAGGCCACCCTTGGAAGGGAAGCCCACCCTCTCCCCTCAAAGGTCACTGTGCTAGCGCCTTCCTGGGAGGGCTGTGGGCCTTCCTCTGGGGAGTCTGGAGGATTCTCTGAAAAGCCAAACACATGAAAATAAGGAATAATTACAAGCTACACATGACCATGGGAGAGATCAGAGCTTGAGGCCAGGTGCATGGGTCAGAGGAGCCATTGAAAATGGGCTTTTGTGGATAGACCTTGTGGCAAGGAGGAGCATTCAAATAGCCTTGAGGAGGGATCCCTGGGTGGCGCAGAGGTTTGGCGCCTGCCTTTGGCCCAGGGCGTGATCCTGGAGACCCGGGATCGAATCCCACATCGGGCTCCCGGTGCATGGAGCCTGCTTCTCCCTCTGCCTGTGTCTCTGCGCCTCTCTCTCTCTCTCTGACTATCATAAATAAATAAAAATTAAAAAAAAAAAAAAAATAGCCTTGAGGAGAGCATTAATGAAAGGAGTATCGGTTTGGGTGCTCACACGACCCTGAGTGGCAGACACCATGTACCCCACTTTAAAGATGAAGAAGACCCATCTTCAAAAGGGACCCATCTTCAAAAAGATTTTATTGCCAGGCTCCTTGCACTTGACTGAAATGCCAGGAGCTCAGGAACACTGCTGGTCTTAAATGGTGCTGTGTCTGGAGAGCACAGACCCATACTCAGTATGCAGATCCTCTGTGAATATTTATGGAATGAATACAAGAATGAGAGGGTAAAATGACTTGCTGAAGGCCGCACAGGGGCTGGATGTAGACCCTCATTTTCCTCCTCCATTTCTGTGCTTTTCCCACCCTCTGTGCTGTGTGCCTCATAGAGGAGACAGCAAAGAGTGGCTGGAGAGCCCCAGGCCATGCTTCTCCCTTCCCACAGGCCGCCCGCATGGCAGAAGAACTCCGGCAAGAGCAGGACCACTGCATGCACCTGGAGAAAATCAAGAAAAACTATGAGATCACCATCAAAGACTTGCAGGCCAAGATGGAGGAAGCTGAGCAGCTGGCTCTGAAAGGAGGGAAACGCACAATCATGAAACTGGAAGCCAGGGTAAGGATGCCCCTGAGCTGAGCCTGGAGAGAGAAAGGGGAGACGTGACTGGGCAGGGGCCTTTTCCCAAAAGACGCCATGCCTGGCACTTGATGAGGGAATGGGTTATTCAGATGCTAGGACGGAATAGGAAATTGAGACAAGAGCTGTAATTTATTTATATAAAGGTTTCTCCTCCTTTTCCCTGTCATCTTTTCCTCAGAATGTGCTCCACCCCCAAGCAGGGCAGGTCCCAGGATTCTTCCTCCATCTCTGTTCCTATTCTGTTTCCATCATTGTTCTTCCCTATTACTAACAACAAGCCTTAGCCTTCACCCTTGGGGTGGCGGAGCTAGACGGGCCCAGGAGGTTTGGTCACCTTGTCCAGCCCCTGTCTCCCCCACTTCCCAGAGGAAGATACCTGAGGCTCAGGAAAGGGACCCATCTAACAACCACAGCAGGTGTATGAAAGGCAGAACCACCTGACCCTCCTGTCCAGGCCTTGCCGGCCCTCTTCTGGGGAGGAAGTGGACATGGCAGCTGTGATATCCCCCAACCCAAGACCACTGAGCTCCCAAGTTCAAAAACCTGCATTCCCTCAGCCACGTTCCTCTCTTCTCCCCTCAGATCAAGGAACTAGAGACAGAACTGGATGGTGAGCAGAAACAGCATGTGGAGACAGTCAAGACACTGCGGAAGAATGAGCGCCGCCTCAAGGAGCTGGTCTTCCAGACGGAGGAGGACCACAAGACCAACCAGCGCATGCAGGAGCTGGTGGAGAAGCTGCAGAACAAGCTGAAGGTCTACAAGCGGCAGATTGAAGAAGCGGTAGGTGCTCGCCGCATGTCTCTAATATACTCTCCCTCCCCAGCCCAGGTCTCAAGACTTGGTTAGAAAGAACCACAGGGAAGGAATCAGGTATTGGCCAAAGAATGACCCCCATGAGCTCCATGTTCATGGCACTTCATTCTCGCTATCATGTTGGAAGAAGACCGGACACTACCCACAGGAGCTAAGAACATGTAGAAAATGCAAATATCTCCTAAGAACATCCAAACTAAATCAGGTACTCACTGCAAGGTGTGCTCTAAAACTGGGGAAGGTCTTAGCTGCCTTCATCCTACTTCCACTGCCACCTATGGCCTTTGCCAGGATAACTTCTCTCTCCCGCTCACACTGTTAAACACAAGACCCTTCCCTTATTTGATCCTCCCAACACGAGGCAGGAAGAATGATATTTTTAGTCCATTCCACAGGTGAGGAAATAGCCCAGGGTGGGATATTTATGTCATGTTAGTAAATGTTAAAATCCAAATGGTCAGCAAATGATGGCTTCAAGTCTCTATCCTATGCCATACATCCACTAACCAGCACCAACCACCCCTCAACCCCCACCCAACATAGAAATTTGACCTTGCCACTGTTCACTGCCAATTCTGGGGCTACCACATTGAATCCACCAGCCACTCACACAACCAATGCCTTTCCCAAAAAGCTCAATAAAGACCAGGCTTATGGTTAATATGGTTCTAACCCAAACAGCACTATGACTCTACTGGGGAGACAAGGGGATGGGAGATGTGTGGGAAGGGCTAGGGAAAGCACTAAATCCCCATCTTTCATAGTGGGGCACCACTAGCTGATGCCTAAAACCACAAATTATAGAAGCACCAATAGAGCACATTTTATTTAGAGATACAGATGTCAAGGACAAAACAGAATTAGCTGAAAGTATTGAAAGACTGAATTCTTACATGTCTATGTAAAACCAATTATGCACATTTAACCAGAAAAGGCCAGGTTTACACTATGTTTTCCACCATGCCTTTGTCACAGGAGGAGCAGGCCAACCAGACCTTGGCTCGCTACAGAAAGACAGTGCATGAGCTGGATGATGCCGAGGAGCGGGCCGGCATGGCGGAGACTGCCCTGAACAAGCTGCGCACCAGACACCGCGTGGCTGGCAAAGGCATCACCTCTGTGGAGATCATTCAAGTGTCCAAGACAGGGTCCTCCAAAACCCTTTCTGAGGAATGAGGTTCTCCTTGTTCCAGCCTACAGCCAGTAGGTGTGGCAATGCCCATGCTCTAAGTTTACCTTCTCTGCTCCTGCTTTGTTCCTTCCAATTTCCATGCTTCCTGTCTGCCACACCCTGATCTCATGCAATGGGAATTCCTAAGTTCCTGTCCCTTCAGCTGCAACACTCCCTCTCTGCATTCTCAAAGCCCTCAGGCATGGTGCTATCTGTAACACAAGTGCTAGTGGTCATGATGCTCCCCCATTTGGGTAGAAGCTCTTTGAAGGCAGGTGCCATGCCTGATGCCACTTGACACAAGGCCTGGCAGAAAGGCGCTAATGCTGGTTTTCACTGGAGAACCTTAGGGATGTTTACAAGCGTATAGGTGTGTATTCATCTTTCACATCCCCACAATATCTTTATTCTCGAGGATTTCATCAATACTGGTTGAATTTGGATTTCTTACATTAAGGAAATAATAATAGTAGTAGTAGTAGTAGTAGTAGTAGTAATAGTTGCAGTGACAATTTCTAAGCACCACCTACAGGGGGACAATGTAAAATAGTCCTTTATTCTTTGATTCAGAATGAACTGAGAAAAAAAATATAGGAGATAAATATATAAAAGTCAAAACGTTAGTTTTATTATAATTCTAGATTAAGAATTTAATAGGTATCCAACCTGGGCATCCTTTTTTCCACTCCAGAATTAAAGGTACCTGCAGAACTGAACAACCAGAGCCCTGCTCCATAAGGAGCAACTCCTACTCCAAGGGGAGGGATAACTAGAACTCATCACCCCTATAGGCAGAGCCAAAAGGAGAGACTACATGGGGTTAATCCCTTCCTCCCTGCTTTCTTCTTCAAAACACAGGACAAATCACTCCTCTTCCCATGAGAGGAGCAAGGGAAAGATGAGGAGAAAGGGGAAGAACATAATTTCAGAGCAGTGGTTCCCCCAAAAGGTGGTCCTTTGACCAGTAGCAACATCAGCATCACCTGGGAAATTGTTAGAAATGCAAATTCCTATGCTCCATTCCAGACCTGGTGAATCAGAAGTTACTGGAAGAGGGCCCAGCATCTGTGGTTTGACCAGTGATCAGATGTATGCTCAGGTATATTAGAACGAGTGCTATAGCAGGAATCTCCCCTTACAGAAACACAGAGCCAGGGAACAGAAATTTCTCCTTTTACCACACCTAGGTATATGGTAATGTTTTTCACTAACTTATTTATCCTATAGTAAGGAGATATATAAATATTTCCATTTGTCAGGTGAGAAAAATGAGCTCAGAGAAGTTCAGTGACTTGCTCATGGTCATACAAGCCTGGTGCTATGGAAAGGCAAGCTGTCTTTTCTTTTAATTACTATGGAGATGAATAGGGCTGCCCTCTGTTTAGAATTAAGCAGGACAACTCAAGATCAAGGACTTGGTTTAGGTTGGGAGGAATGGGGCTGAAGTCTCAGTATACCAATGGTCCAATCTCCATGGATTATGGGAATTTTGTTCTGGCCTTGTGTTCAAATATCCAGATGGGGGGCACCTGGGTGGCTCAGTGGTTGAGCATCTGCCTTCAGCTCATGTCATGATCCCAGGGTCCTGGATTGAGTCCCATATCAGGCACCCCACTGGGAGCCTGATTCTCCCTCTGTCTAGGTCTCTGCCTCTCTGTGTCTCTCATGAGTAAGTAAAATATTTTTTTTAAAAAATCCAGATGGATTAGCCCCCCAATGAGGGTAAACTTCCCCACTCACTTATAGCTCCCTCTCAGTACTGGATCAGGTCGAGTTTTAGTCCAAAGTGATAACCCCATTGACTTTTGAATTCAAGCTGAGCCTTTTCTTACCATTTGCTTAGGAAGGAAACAAAAGATAGGAGACAATCTTTTTCCTAATTCTCTAATTTTTAATAATGATTAGCTCACGACGTGAAGGAAACCACAGGCTTGTCTTTGGATGAATACTACAACTAATGTATAACCATCTCCTTTCTGGGCAAAAACCTGAAAGGAGTCCCTTCTGTTGAACTCTCATTTTGGTAGGGGTGACTTGGGAGGCTCCCTGTACCATCCAGACTCAGGAGGTCCTTCTAAGTCTCAGCCTCCAGGATTTGCCATCTTATGAAACAGAGCCCCTGCCCTGCCTTGGTGACTGTTTATTTCTGGGGTGCTGATCTTGGTCCAACTGCTCTGTCTCTAAACCATGAGGCCATGGGCCTGCTAACAGCATCCAGAGGTGATGAGGCTCTTTTATCCCATTTCCCCTTGTTGCCGTCAGCAGCCATGAAATGTCTTAAGCAAACTAGTATGAGTCAACACTGAGCCAAGACCCCACAAGAGTTTAATTTTCCAAAGTGGTTTTATATTCAGTCCCACAAATATTGACCAATCTCTGAATATGGGCTAGGTCTGGACTTTGAGATACAGATATGAAAAATGAGTAAGAAAGAATGTCCTGGCCAGCCCGGGTGGCTCAGCGGTTTAGCATCGCCTTCAGCCTGGGGTGTGATCCTGGAGACACGGGATCAGGTCTCGTGTTGGGTTCCCTGCATGGAGCCTGCTTCTCCCTCTGCCTTGTGTCTCTGTCTCTGTCTCTCTCTCTCTGTCTCTCATGAATAAATGAATAAAATCTTGAAAGAAAGAAAGAAGAAAGAAAAAGAAAGAAAGGAAGGAAGGAAGGAAGGAAGGAAGGAAGGAAGGAAGGAAGGAAGGAAGGAAGAAGAAAGAAAGAAAGTTAGTTAGTTCTCCCTCAGGGAGCTCAGAATCCGGTGGAGAGGTAAAAGCAAACATCAACACAAGGCTGTGAGTAAATGCTCTGTGATGCTGTGTTTGCATCTCACTGGAAAGGATCACAGGGAAGGAGTGACTGGTTTAACCTGAGGTGACTGGGTAGAGCAGCTCCATTGAGGAAAAAGTCTAAGAAATGTCTAAGGCAGTGCCACTCAATGAGTGGTCCCTGTTTGTTACTTGCCCAAAACAACAAAAGTACAGAAACTGAAAGGAAGTTTATAGAAATTTTTATATCAATCGTTACTGCCATGACATCCAAATGCATGATCAAAGTATTTTATAAATGTATTAGTTTCTTATATTAAGTAAAATAAATGAAAGAGAACAAAATTTTTAATGGAAATTGAAAAGAATAAGTAAATTGATCTCTCACCAGCTAGAGAAGGAAAGAAAGGAACTCCAGACAGAAGACCCAACATATACCAAAGTGCAGAGGCTGGATTCTTACAAGGGAACAGTGTGACCAGGGAAGAGGAGCTCAAGAAGAGGGGAGGGTGCTGGATGTGGTGGGAGATGAAGCTAGCAGGACATGCATGTGTGAGGCTCTGAAGGGCCCCCCTGGGTACAAGTAGTCCATAATTTCTCTAAGGAAATCTTGTTAATTTTTAAAATCCATGTGTGGAATGTGACGAGCAGTGGCTTTTCTTTCTTAGGAAGACTTATCACAATGGCAAAACAAGACTGTGGGTCCCCCATGAGACCCCACAGGCCAGCTTGTGGTGAGCACTGTATCCCAGGGGACCACACTCCAACCCTCTTGATGGCCTGTATGGAGTCCAGGCCCAGTTGGGTACCCCAGACCCAAAGGTGTCTCTAAACCTTCACAACCTCACACAGAATTAACTAGCTATGACCCAATAATGGTGTCCATTATGAGAAAGGAAGCCTGTACAGCTGTAGCCCAGGCATTTTGGGGACACCGTCTCTCTAGCAAGAAGGAGGCAAAGATGTTAGAACCCCCAGCTCTGTTCATAAGGATGTTTTTACCCTCTCTTTTTTTCTTCCAGGGTGACACAGATCTCAACAGCAGACCATTGAGAGGGAAAACATATGAAAATAGAAAACTGGATATCCTGAGAATGTTTACTATGCAAAAGGAAGCACAAGCCAGAAAGAGACAGGTGCTACGGAATAAAGATAGCTGTGGGGGAAAAGAGTCTGAGGATGTAAATACCCAGCCATTAGAGGAACTAAAATTAGTGTGTCTTCTCTGAGACTGCATCAAGCTGTGTAAGCACTTGGATAACAGTAACTATGGATCTGTTTTAGTTGAGATCCTACATGTTCATGTCAAAGACGGAATATGTAATGTCTGTGTGCCCTGGCTGTTTTCTACAAGCAATTCCTCATGTGGACAGTTTTAATGCCCTGTCCCAATGCAGCTTAAATAAAGAAACCTGAAAAATAGACGGGAGATTGTGTATTAGCAATGAAATTTTATTTTTATAAGGCTTGCGAATCCAAGGGAAATTTTTATAATATGTCAGAATTCTGTTTTACTCCTATATTCTAATTCACAGGCTTACATCTATTGGAAACCATGAGAACTATGCAGTCTTGGTAAGGTTCACTGCAAATTTGAAAGGGTAGATCAAAGATATGAAGACTATCAAGGTTTCATCACGCTGAGAAAACTATAGAATCCCTGAATGGATGTTATAGGCTCCATCCAGGCTAAAGACACACAAGGCCCCCACAGGCTCTCTACCTCAGCATCTCCCAAGATGTTCAGACACAGGCAAGCTTTTCCTTGAATTAAGATTTAAGTTCTTCCTTAAATCAAGCTGAGACCTTCCCCCTGGCACCATCTACTTTTTAACCCTGGTTTTGATACCTAGACCTTGCAGAAGGTCGTCAATGGGAGATAGTTCTCATGACCCTCTAAGACTTCTCTTCTCCAAGGCTGAATATTCCTGGGTCTTTCAACCTTCCCAAGTGCGAGAGGGTTTGTTGTCACCTTTAATATCCTAGACCCCGTTCCTCCCCTCACTTTCCTAGTCTTTGGAGTGCAGGATTGGAGGAGACAGCACCATGAGGGCTCCCTGCCAGTACATAGCCCCCAGATCACACCTCTTCCTAGCTCTCTAGAAATGGTGTCTTCCCTTTGGCTTTAAGCATTCTGACCTCTCTCCAATGCCCTGGCAGAGAGAAAAATCATTGTTCAGCTGGTAAAGGAAGGGATGTTAACATGCCATTGTGACTCCCTCTCTCTCTCTCCACACTGCCCCATTTCACCCTTGTGAGGGTTCTACACCGGTACCCACTAGGAACCATTGGGTTCCTTCTGTGCAAATGGATCAAATGTGAAGACACTGCCCTCTGGTGGTAGGGTCTCCAACTGCTTTGTGTGAATTTCCTGGGAGACACTAAGTCACAGAATCATAGAATTAAACATATTGGAATCTTGGGGCTCAAAGGGATATTCAAGTGTCTAGTCCAATTCTCAGCCAGTTGGAGATTCCCCTCCATAACATCTCTAAAAAAATTAATTCAACTTGGACCTGAATCCTTCCAGTGAAAAAGGGCAGCCCATTGCAGTTTTGACTGACAATCATGGTTCAAAATAAAATGGAGACAGAATATGTCTCCTTGTATTTTGCCCTCATTTTGATTTACTCTTTACCTCTGTAATTACATAAAATAAGTCTAATTCTTATACTTTGAAGTCAGACAAACATGGGTTCCACTTTCTCAGCAGTGGGACCGTGGGCAACTTAACCTATCTCACCACTTATTTTCTCAACCATTAAATGAGGAATAATAACAGTATCTGCCTCTTAGGAATGTGAAGTTTAAACAAGATAACCTGGCATAGAGCCTATTATGCACAACACTTACACACTTGCCAAGTTTCTTCTAGCATTCTGTAGGACTTAACATTTCATCTCCCAAAGGAAGCTTGGCCCGGCTTGTCAGTCTGGCAGCCTACATCAAGAGACCTCTTACTAGAGAAATGCAAGGGGAATTCCATGAAGTTTTAAGACCTCATCATTGTTTCCTGGTGGATAGTCTATCCATGGTCTCCCCACATGTGGTGAATTTCAGAGCAGCTCCTCACTTTGCTGGATAGGGAGCAGGGGCAGAAGCAGATGTAAGTGGGCTTAGTGACTTGCCCAAGACCATTCAGTTAACAGCGACCTAAAAATTCTTCATTGAGTAGAATTAGGAAAGGCTTCTGATCCAGTATTTATAAGAACATGGATTTCATTTAGCCACATATGCTGTTTTTGCCTAAGGACATTATAATTTCAGAATGGCTTTAAGGCCTAAAAGGATATAATCTATGGCCTTAGAAAATAATAGCATTAATTAGTATGCATGAAGACCAAAATCAGGGCAGTGGCACCAGGTTCTGCAGAGTAAATGGAGCAAAGACTATTTAAATGGTTTTGCTAAACGTTTGGGACTAGCTTTCAAGGCTGCTAAATTTTGTATCACTGATTATTTTAACTGTATATTATTTCTTTCTGTATTCTTGATACTCTGCCATCTGAGGTCTCCCTGACTGAGGAGATATGCCTCTTCCAGAGCTTGCCGATTCTTATAGACAGCAAACGGCTTTCATCTAGACTAGCCAATCCAGAGTCCATACTCCAAATTATCTCCTCTGTTCTGCTTTTATATTCTAGGAGGCATTATTCTTCTGCCCTCATCGTCCCAGGGCCAGATACAAGACAATTAGGGACAGCTCCTGTACTCCAGAATCTACTGAAATTATTCAAACTAGCCAATCCTAAGCCTGCCTACCTTGTCTCACCCATTCCTTCCCAAAGAAACCACAGAAAAGACTTGTGTGCACACTTTCCCTTGCTCTTTCTGCCTGCTGGCCTATACTGGCACTTCTTCACATGGCCCTGAGTGGCATGACATGACATGCCTCCTTTATCTAGGGATGGGTCTGAGTATAAAAACTTCCCTCATGACAATCATTTCCATATCTGTATGTCTTACCACATCTGATTAAAAACAAATCCCAGGTACATTAAAAAATACTAATTATTGGGCAGCCTGGCTGGCTCAGCAGTTTAGCACCACCTTCAGCCCAGGGCATGATCCTGGAGACCTGGAATCAAGTCCCACATCGGGCTCCCTGCGAGCCTGCTTCTCCCTCCGCCTGTGTCTCTGTCTTTCTCTGTGCCTCTCATGAATAAATAAATAAAATCTATTTTAAAAAATACTAATTATCTTCCTCCTCCTTTCACATGTGAACCAACCCTGCAGCCCTGTACGGAAACCAGAAAGTCTGGATCTTCCCAAGGAGTAAACCTTTGGGGCTTCCAGAAATCACAAAATCATCACAAAGACCCCTTGACCTTTCCACCCATAGGCTACCAGGAATTGGGGCTGGAGATCTGTTGTGAAAAGGCCAATCTTGAGTTACAGTAAAATCACAAGACTGGAAGGAAACCTGCTGGCTATTAGAAGGGACTATTCTTCCCTTTACTTCCAGAACCCTGGCTTAGACTAACAAAAAATGTATCCTGCAGCTTTGGAGCATTGATTCCATAAAACTTTTTTTTTTCCATAAAACTTTTCTCTACACACATTTAAAAAAAATTCACAAAACTTTTATTTATTTTCTTTTAATATTTTATTTATTTATTCATGAAAGACAGAGAGAGAGAGGCAGAAACACAGGCAGAGAGAGAAGCAGGCTCCATGCAGGGAGCCCTACATGGGACTCGATTCTGGGTCTCCAGGGTCACGCCCTGGGCCGAAGGAGGCACTAAACCGCTGAGCCACCCAGGCTACCCAAAACCTTTAAATATAGGCAGCAAAATAGTAGCCAGGCATTTAGACCAAAGGGAAAAGTGTATTATAAGCATTAGGTTTAGCAATTAGGAAGGCCACCGTGGGAACAGGTACAAGAGAGACACTCACCCCCATTTTGGAAGATAAAGGAAGGCAGTCTGGGGAAAATCATGTCTTTGCTGAAGCCTAAGTATGAATAGGAGTTGCTCTCCCTCAAAGTGGAGGGGAGCATGTGGGAAGTGTAAGTGGGAGTAGGGAGGACCAGCTAAGAGCGCGCTTGGTGGCAGGTGGCAGCACATGAGCAACAGCTGCAGAGACATTCAATGATCTTACATGCCAACCCTGCATCACAGACAGTTTGGGAATTGAATTAGTTCAGTGTGAGAAACCCAGGTCTCCACCTTGCCACATCCTATCTTTCCACAACCATGTTTAAGACAGGAAAAGAAGGGGGCATTGGGTGGCTCAGTGGTTGAGCATCTACCTTTGGCTCAGGTTGTGATCCCAGGGTCCCACAGAGAGCCTGCTTCTCCCTCTGCCTATGTCTATGCCTCTCTCTGTGTGTCTCTCGTGAATAAATAAAATCTAAAAAAAAGGACAAGGAAAAAAAAGACTTCTTCATCATCCTTTTTATCAGGGAGCATATTTATTCCTCCCTAGGAGACTTGAGTCCTGATTGGCAGAAATGGGTCACATGCCCATCCTTAAACCAATTAGCAGCAAATGGCAATGGGGTTGCCACCTAAGGCAAGGAACATTTGAGGCTCATTCCCAAGGTTAAGGAAGGGCCTGGTCTCCCTGACAGCCACCCAGACAAAAGTAGGGGAGTCAAGAGGGTAAAGGTGATGTGTGGACTGCTCGTCACATAGAGGACATGGTAAGAGATGAAGGTGACAGAGCATAGATACCTTGATGACTTGTTATGGAGTGTGGACTTTATTCGGAGGGCAAGAGAGGTTTGTCATAATTCAATTCAGATTATGTTTATTTGGGGCAGAGAATACAACATAAGCAAAGTTGTGTCCACTGCATCACACCAGAAGACACATGAAGTCAATGTGTGCCACTTTGTGATGTTGAGTTTGATCATTTGATTAGGGTGGTGTCCACCCCCACCAAAGAATATTCTATAAAATAATTGGTGCGGACTCTTTAAGACTGTCAATGTTGTGAAATGCAAAAAAAAAAAAAGGGGGGGGGTAAGGAGCTATTTCATATTAGACTACAGAAACATGATAGTTAAATGCGGCAAATGATCTTAGATTGGCTCTAGGATCAAGAAAAAGAAATTGAAAAAAAAAAGTAAAAAAAAAAAAAAAAAAGAAAAAACGAAATTGAGGGGTGCCTGGCTGACTCAGTGAGTGGAGTGTGTGACTTGATCTCAGGACTGTGGGTTCGAGCCCCATGTTGGATGTAGAGATTACTTTAAAAAATTAAAAAAAAAATCGTTAAAGAAAAAAAGAAATTTCTGGAAAGAATATTATTGGTGAGGGACGCTTGGGTGGCTCAGCAGTTGAGCATCTGCCTTTGGCTCAGGATGTGAACCCAGGGTTCTGGGATCGAGTCCCATATCGGGCTTCCTGCATGGAGCCTGCTTCTCCCTCTGCCTATGTCTCTGCCTCTCTCATGAATAAATAAATAAAATCTTTTAAAAAAAAGAATATTATTGGTGAAATTTGAATATGAACTTACAACAAACTTATGTATTACATAATTTTTATAATTAACTTATGCTAATTATTTTGATAGTAAATAATAATACTGAATTAATGTTAAATGTCCTCAATATGATTGTTATATTATGGTTATGTAAAAGAATGTCCTTGTTCTTCAAGATAAATACTAAAGTATTTAGGGCTGAAGAGTCACGATGTCTGTGACTTACAAATGGTTCAACAAATAGGGGCACCTGGATGGCTCAGTAGGTTAAGTGTCCAACTCTTGGCTCAGGTCATGATCTCAGGGTCTCAGAAGAGGCTCTGTGCTCATTGGAGAATCTGCTGGAGATTCTCTCTCTCCCCCTCTCCTTCCACCCCTCCCCCCACTTGTCTCTCTCTCTCTCTCTCTCTCTCAAATAAATAAATAAATCTTTAAAAAGGGAGGGAGGGAGAGGGTAAGGGGGGAACTGATGGATACTAGATGGAAGAACTCAGTGTCAGAACTACCAAAGGTCAGGAACAAAGTGAGACACACATCTGAGGGTCAGCAAGTTATGCACAGTCATTGGAGCTGAGAGCCCGTGTCTGATCACTTTGGGAGTGTGTGCAGAGGGAGGCAAAACTTGAGTTAATCAGCATTTGAAGTTCAGGCCCAGGGATCCCTGGGTGGCGCAGCGGTTTGGCGCCTGCCTTTGGCCCAGGGCGCGATCCTGGAGACCCAGGATCGAATCCCACGTCAGGCTCCCGGTGCATGGAGCCTGCTTCTCCCTCTGCCTGTGTCTCTGCCTCTCTCTCTCTCTCACTGTGTGCCTATCATTAAAAAAAAAAAAAAAAAAAAATGAAGTTCAGGCCCAGAGGCAGCAACCAAACAAGAACAGTTATGCTCATAAGTAAACCAGCCATTTCATTCCATGCTCTTCAAAAATATTCACCAGACTTGCAATTTTCTACAACTTTAAATTTGTTCCTGGAGAGACAATCTTTGTGTTGGTCAGCTTCCCTCCAGATGTAGAATTAGTTAACTTTTCTCTAACAGTTTCATTTGGATCTGTGACAAAAGAAGCAGCCCACAAATATATCTGAAATATAAGCAGACAAAAGCAAAGATATGCTACATACTACAATTAGAACTATAGTCATCCTAGGTTAATCCATTTCTGAAAATAAGTCTAAGGTCCAAGAAGCCTATTAGATTATTTTAAATGAGAAATAAGAATGCATGCACTGCCTGCCCAAAAATTCTAACCAGTTTCTCTAAATTATCACTTAAACCCTCTTAAATTGGGAACGGGGGTGGTGTCAAAAGTACTCAAACCAAAATAAACCAAAAAAACCCTTTTAAACCTATAAAACAAAACTCTCCAAAATTTCCACATAATATACACATTTTACACGTTTACATGTATCATACCTAATTATTTAACACTTAACAAACTCCACAGTGATTACATTTGCCAGCAGTATGCAATGATATACATTATATTAGATGAGAATTAAATATTCCCTTAACCTGCAACAAACATACTGCAAAGCAAATAAACAATGTGATAATGTGTTAAAGATATATAATTAATGCAACACAATTTAGCAAAATGAAGTAGACAAATAGAGCAATTTTTAAAAATAATTACTTACCAAATGATTCTGGTAATGGAGAATTAGGGTGATGGACAACTCTCCTACTCCTGATAACTAGAAAAGTGGAAAAAATATACAAAGTATCTACTCAAAGATAAGAGAGAGCAATATGATAGTAAATACCAGGTCAAAATCCAAGAGAAAAGAGAACATCAGAGAATGAGCCTAGATTTTTGGACTCTGTGTGTGCATCTCTAATGAATAAATAAATAAATGAATAAATGAATAAATAAGAGACACACACACACACACACACAGAGATGCAGAGACATAGTCAGAAAGAGAAGCAGGCTCTATGCAGGAAGCCTGACGTGGGACTCAATCCCAAGGCTCCGGGATCACATGCTGAGCCAAAGGCAGATGTTCAACCACTGAGCCACCCAGGAGTCCCCAGAGTTGACATTCCTATTCAAGTCTGAAGGCCAGAGCAGCTGTACAACCAGAAAGAGCCAATGTTCCAGTTCAAAGGCTGTCAAGTGGGAGGAATTATCTCTTACTTGGGGGAGGTCAGCCTTTTGTTCTATTGAGTAGTAAATAGATGCCGCTATTGGATCATGCTCACTCACATTACAGAGGCAAGTTGCTTTATTCAGTCTACCAATCTGAAAGGCCAACCTCACCCAAAAACACCATCACAGAAAAACCCAGAATAATATTTGAGCAAATATCTGGACATCCCGTGGCTCAGTCAAGTTGACAAATAAAATTACCCATCACATCTGTGTTTTGGGATGGGACAGTAGGAGGGAGGATGAATTAGAAGATGAACATTCTTCTTAAGGATGGGAGCACAGCTTTGAGTCATCTGGAAAACCCAGAAAAATATCAAATCCTAAAAGTAGATTAGAGTGATCCCAGATTGCTGACATCCTCAGGCACTTGACAAATTTAAAATTAAAATCTTATTGGGGCAAAAATAAAATCATTTTAGGTGTCAAATTATTCTTACATAATTTTAAAATTAAAATATTAGATACAAAAAAATATTAGATACAACATAGATAACCAACCATATAAGAGGACAAGAATACAAAATGAGTCAAAATAAGAAGTTGGCAATAGAAACAGTCCCATAGGAACTTCAGAAAATGGCAAAAGCATGATATTTACTATAGAATTAAAATGTATGCCAAGAATAGCATATAATTATGGAGAAGAAGAATAATGGAATTAAGGTAGTCTAAGACCTTTGCAATATCCAGGAAGAGAAAGTACTAATCATTAGTTTGCTCTGTAGGACAAAAACCCTGAACTGCAGCCTTTGTTACTCTCTATGGTATAAATGCTCCCATGGTGGCTGATTTCAAGCTACCAACAAGAGGTTGCTGAACATGAATTTAGGAAAAGAGAGGCACAAGCTGTTCTCCTGAACCCACTGTGGCCCACTCCAGCACACCTCTAAATTAGTTCTTGAAAATGGAATTTAAAAAAATACAATCAGGGGATCCCTGGGTGGCGCAGCGGTTTGGCGCCTGCCTTTGGCCCAGGGCGCGATCCTGGAGACCTGGGATCGAATCCCACATCAGGCTCCCGGTGCATGGAGCCTGCTTCTCCCTCTGCCTGTGTCTCTGCCTCTCTCTCTCTCTGTGACTATCATAAATAAATAAAAATTTAAAAAAAAAAATACAATCAATCCAAAAGAAGTCAAGAAAGGAGAGAGGGAAAAAAAAGAGAATAGTCAGGACAAAAATAAAGCATATACTAAGATGATAAAATCAAATTCAAATATATTAGTAATTCCTGTAAGTGTAAATAGATGGATATTTCAGTTAAAAGATGAATATATTATAATCATAAATTGCAACTGCATGTTGTTTATGAGCAACACATCTAAAAGCATAAAGTAATAGAAAAATTGGAAGTAAAAAGAAAAAGAAAGATATACTAGTAGGCAAACCCTAACTCCCAAAAAGCTGGTATAGCTATATTAATATCAGAGAAGTAAATATTAAAAGCAAAAGCACTATAAGAAAGGAATATTCCGGAGCACCTGGATGGCTCAATTGGTAGCCCACGGGACTCTTGATCTGAGGGTTGTGATTCAAGCCCCACAATGGGTGTATAGCTTATTAAAAAAAAAAAAAAAAGTAGAGAGAATGCCATGGTGGGTCAGTCAGTTAAGCATCTGACTCTTCACTTAGGATCTGGTCATAATCTCAGGGTGGTGAGATTGAGCCTGCAGTCAGGCTCCCCACTCAGCGTGGAATCAGCTTCTCTCCCCATCCCTCTACCCCTTCTCCCACTCATGTGCATACATGCTTGCACTCTCAAATAAAGAAATATTTTTTAAAGGAATATTTCAGGGGGATCCCTGGGTGGCTCAGTGGTTTAGCACCTGCCTTTGGCCCAGGGCATGATCCTGGAGTCCCGGGATCAAGTCCCGCATCGGGGTCCCCGCATGGAGCCTACTTCTCCCTCTGCCCGTCTCTGCGTCTCTTTCTCAGTCTGTGTCTCTCATTAATAAATAAATAAAATCTTTTTTTAAAAAAGGAATAGTTCATAATGGTACATCCAACTCATAAAATATAACAATTCTATAACATAGTAGCATCTACAATATAGCCTCAAAATATATAAAGAAAAAATAAGAGAGTAGAAATAGACAACTCCATGATCACTTGGGACACACAAGTGTCCCAACACACTAACACACCTTTCCTTGGGACACACAAGTGTCCCAACACACTAACACACCTTTCCTAGTAATCAAGATAAGCAAGCAAAAAAAAATTAGTAATTAAGTTAAAAAGTATGCCATTAAGGTAGAAATCCATAACAAAAATGTAACTTAAAACTCCCATGTTTAAAAATTAAAAAATGCCAGGGATCCCTGGGTGGCGCAGCGGTTTGGCACCTGCCTTTGGCCCAGGGCGCGATCCTGGAGACCCGGGATCGAATCCTACATCGGGCTCCCGGTGCATGGAGCCTGCTTCTCCCTCTGCCTATGTCTCTGCCTCTCTCTCTCTCTCTCTCTGTGTGTGACTATCATAAATAAATAAAAATTTTAAAAAATTAAAAAATAAAAATTAAAAAATGCCAGTTCTACACAAACTCTTGCAGAAAATTTAAGAGAAAGAATACTTCTGAACTCATTTTACAAAGGCTGAATTACTCAAATACAAAAACTAAAAAAAAAAAAATTACAAGAAAAGTAAACTGCAAAACAAAATCCTTCATAAGCCAAGATTTTAAATTACTTCCTATTTTTAATTTTTTAAAGTATTTTCTTGGGATCCCTGGGTGGCGCAGCAGTTTAGCGCCTGCCTTTGGCCCAGGGCACGATCCTGGAGACCCGGGATCGAATCCCACGTCGTGCTCCTGGTGCATGGAGCCTGCTTCTCCCTCTGCCTGTGTCTCTGCCCCTCTCTCTCTCTCACTGTGTGCCTATCATAAATAAAAAATAAAAAAAAAAAATAAAGTATTTTCTTTGACTTTGTTATTACTTTTGGTACTATGTCTTTGAGCAAGTTGCTTACAGCTTCTAAAGATTTTTATTTTATGTAATCTCCACTCGCCAATGTGGAGCTCAAACTTCCACCCCAGATTAAGAGTCGCATGCTCTACCAACTGAGCCAGCCAAGTAGCCCTTAAATTGCTACATTCTTGTTTTTTTTTTAAGTTTTATTTATTTAAGTAATCTCTGGAGTGGCTGGGTGGCTTGGCTCAGTTGGTTAAGAGTCTGCCTTCAGCTCAGGTCATGCTCCCAGAGTCCTGGGAGTAAGCCCCAGTCATGCTCCCTGCTCTGCAGGGAGTCTGCTTCTTCCTCTCCCTCTGCCCCTTCCTGCAGCTTGTGCTTGCTTTGTCGATCTCTCTCTCTCAAAATAAATAAATAAAATCTTTAAAAAATATATTTAATAACCTCTACTCCCAACATGGAGCTCAAACTCATGACCCCAAGAAGCAAAATGTATAAGAAGTGGCCATGGCCTCCAGATTTACAGTCCAGTGAACTACAGATTTTACTTACCAAATTAGGGGGAAAAAAATACCTGGTATTCATAAGTTCAATCATATTGAACTTATAAGAAAGACATCAATGATAGTATGGTATTTATATACCATCTGAGACTACCTTATGCCCCTAAACACCCCACAAACTAAGTGGTCCCATCCCTGTGCTATGGAAACGAACTGAGTAAACAGCCTAGAGAAAATCTGCACACATTTTTCAGTCCTCTGTATTGAATTTTACAAGATTCTTTCCAGAGGAAACTTTCTCTCCTTGGAACCATTTAGGACAATATCTAAAGGAGAGGGCAATTAGGACAATTATTTAAAGCATAAGCATTATTAAGCATTAACATAGAGTATGTACTTATGCTTTTGCCCTTTGGTTTGCTTATAGCTTTTATAGGCATTGATTCAATAAACATTTCTAACAATCTCTCTGGTGGATAGGTGGTAGGCATCAACCCATAGAAGATATAAGATGGAGGGAGAGGGTAATCTGGCTGGCTCAGTTGGTAGAGCATGTGACTCTTGATCTTGGGGTTTGTGAGTTTGAGCCCCACATTGGGTATAGAGATTACTTTAAATTTTTTTAAAAAGAAAAAACAACAAAATGGAGGCATGTAAGTGTTCATTGACAGTAGTGTTCACTGTTGTTCAGCTTGGGCTCAAGGGAGAACCAATCTTCTTACTCTCCAAACCACATTCCAGATACTAAATCAAGACCCTCCAGAGAAGATGGAAATCCTTAGGCAAACATAATCTTTCTGACCTATGATTGGGTACTTTCCTGACGTATCTATATGAGCCCCCCCCCCCCAACTGGTGGTAACCTCTCTGTTTTTTGAAATCCCAGATGGTTTATTTCATTCATTCATAGTGTCATTCAAATATTAAATAGGACCTTCCACCTTTGAAGCATTGTGTATTTCCTTGTATTTAAAATTATGTGTGAACTGGCCTTGTCCTAACTTCTGAGCTCTTTGAGGACAGAAAGATCTTACCCAATTCCTTTGTACATTTATGGAAATTCTTAACACAATACTTGGCACTCGGTGAGTACTCATTAAATACTTGATGACTTTCTGAAGTTTGACCAAATTCCAATTCAATCCTGTTCTTACTCCAACTGACTCCATAAAGCAAACAAAATCATTCCATGATAGTATCCAACCTTTTACTTCCTCCCATTTCCCACTTCTAAATACCGCCTTCCCTGATACTAATTCTCTAAAAGAGAATCCTCATTTGGGGTATCAGATCAGTGTCATCATGCATGTAAAAAAACAACCACTAAAAATAACTCACCCTCTTTGGAACTCCAATGTCTCTTATAACCAGAGCATGACTGGATCATAGGAAATGCTCTGGACCCTGCAGGTATCAGGAGGCCAGCCCTGGCACCGTCCTGTATCAACACCTTCATCAAGGTTTACTGATTTGTATGTTATCCTCTTCTATCCAGATTATAAACTCCTTCAAAGAGAACCGTCTTTTGTAAGGAGGTGGGATCTAAATAAAAGTTGGTATTTTAGCTCTGGATACCAACTCTACATACTTCTGGATTGGTTCATGTAACTTGCAGACACATGAGGCATCCTTGCATCCATGTGTGCTGTCCTTCCTCTGCCAAAATGTCACTGGGAGGGAGGTATAATAATTTAAAACAGGAGGGAGGTAAATTAATGTAAAACGATCTTTCTGCTCTCTCATTTGTCCTCCATCTCTCTAGGACCAAAGACTTTGTAGCCATGGGGCAAAATAAAACCAATTACTTCCAATGCATTAGTGCTCCTTGGACAGCTGGATTACCTGGCCCTAGTGAACAGAGTGTGGTTCTGAAATCAAGAATGGGACAACTTGGGGATCCCTGGGTGGCTCAGCGGTTTAGCGCGTGCCTTCCACCCAGGGCGTGATCCTGGAATCCTGGGATCGAGTCCCAGGTCAGGCTCCCTGCATGGAGCCTGCTTCTCCCTCTGCCTGTGTCTCTCTCTGTGTCTCAAATGAATGAATGAATATTATATATATTAAAAAAAAGAATGGGACAACTTCACTTCTGCGAACATCACCCTCTGGGCAAGCACTGGGATCAAACTCGTAAGCCACGAGAGGCACTCTGTTGGTGACCTGCAGTGGCCCCAACAACAGGAGTGCTGCTCCAGGATTTCCACGGGTTCAAGGACGCCAAGTCTAGCTTGGAAGTGAGGTTCAAGGCATTCTGTAGAAGCTGCATCCGTGCAGCAATCACTGTCTCCACGTGTTTGGAAGGGTTGGGGGTTGGGGCAATGATGAATTCCCTCCTCCATCCCGTGGCGCCATCTTGGGAGCAGGGAACAAGTGATTCCAACCCCAGAAAGGTCGAGAAGGTTCCTCGGGGAGGGCCTCAGAGGCTTCCCACACCGAGAGACTGGCTCTGAAGAGGGACACTTCTCTCTGAAGGGAGAAAAACTCGTCATTCGTCGAGTCCCTGTGGCTCGAAAAGGCCTCAGTTCTCACTAATTCCTTTCCTGACAAAAGCACTTGTGAAAACGCCGACGCTCCACACGTGGTTCCGCGAATCTGAGAAAACTTCCCGAGGAAAGAAAGAAGCCATCCAGGCGGCTCCGCCACCACCTTCGAACCCGCGCGGACGCAAGACCCTCCCCGGCCGCACCCGCGCCGGCCCCCGGGTCGCGCGCCCAAGCGGGGCGCGTGCGCAGATCGCCGCGCCGCCGTGCTGCGCAGGCGCCGTGGCCATTTCCGGGATCTGTCAGCCGCTCCCTCTGGGCCTCGGTCCTCCGCCCGCGCCCGCCGGAGCCTGTTCGCGTCGACTGACCAGAGTCCGCGAATTCTCCGCTCCGAGCCGGTCCGGACTGCCCCGATCCCAGGTAAGGGCCAACAGGGCGAGCTCCTGGCCCTGTCGGCCTCCATTGGCCCGGCCTCGCCCCGGACTTGAACCCGCGGGGGCGGTGAGGCGGGGGCTTAGGCCGCGGGGCCCAGGGGCTGTGAGGGGCGGGCCGGGTCTCCGGGCCTGGCCTCCGGAGGTGGCGGGGGTCCCGGTTCTTTGTGGGGCCCTCCGAGCCCGTGGGGTTCCCGCACACACAAACCGCTTCCCTCGAGGTTTTCCAGCTCTGAGCCAGGATTAGCGGCTCCTCCACCTGCGCTTCCATAGCCCTGTTCACTTTTCTATGATGGGCTTTTATCGCAATCTGTAAAATTGTAAATGAGATGACCTCCCCCTGGTCGAGCGTCACGACGGACAGTTCCTTCCTTCCTTTAGCAGCTAGGTTGGGTCCTGCGCACGGTGGGCGACTCTGGAATGTCCCAGGGCAGCCCTCAGTCTTTCAGCTCTTGGGGTGGGAGGGCCTCCTCGAGTTCCTTAAGCTTACCCCTCTCGAGAATTGCCTTCTTTTTTTTCTTCTTCTTCTTTTAAAGATTTTATTTATTCATGAGAGACAGAGATGAGAGCTGCCCTCTCTTGAGTATTGCACAAACCCGCCCCTACTCGCTCCGTGGAGCCTTTTATGTAGCCCCTTCCACGTTCCAGCCTCTCCGGTAGGAAAACGGCCCAAATTCCAGTCCCGGTACCGCTACTTCGTTGAGGAGACCCTGGGAAGATGCTTCTCTGAGTCTCTGTTTCCTTGTCTGCAGTAGGAAGGTTCTTAGGGCCTTTTTTTTTTTTTTTTTTTTTAGGATCAAGTGCATTTATTTGCATTAATTGCCTAGAATAGTACCTGGCCCAGAGTAGGTGCTCGATCAATATTAGCTATTCCATCTGTTCTGGGCATTCTGTGCTTATCTCTTTTTCCTTCCTTTCTTACTCCCCACCTCCGCCCCAGACTTGAGGACCAGGGAAGTGTCAGATGTATTTATGCTTCTGGCCCTATCCCTGCGCTTAACTACGCTGCTGGGAACATGGTAGGCACTTAATAAATTGTAGCTTAGAATCTTTGATGAGAAAGCCATCTGTTCTCATACTGCAGCTCTGGAGCTTGAAGGAAGATGCTAACCTACTTTTACCTGCTTCGACTCATTGCCTAAATTACCTACGTTAGCCTCGTTCTGCCCTTTTCTTTTTTTAAATCAATTTTATCTCACCTTTTGGTACCAGGTAGGTCCTGGGTTTTTTCAGGTACCTAAGGAAAAAAGGAGAGTATCAGTCTGGAGGATGTTTTTGCCCTGTTAGGGAGTGGGTGTAACTGGCTGGTTCCTACCACAGAGTATTCAGAAGCCTTGCAAGGTTAATTCTTCTACCTATCATAGTTAAAGGAGGGGATTATCTTGGAAAAAACACTTGCTTGGAGGAAGAGTGGCATATTTTGATCTAGTTAACTAATCATATGCTGAAACAAATTCTGCATAAGGAAGTTTAAAATGATTTGCTGGTGGTGCTGGTGCCTGACATGGAAACCAAGTCTCTGGACATCGTGGAGGGTGTGGTGACCTTGTTGGAGTAGAGTACCTGGTATTGCTGGGTTGGGTAATGAGAGCAATTAGAAACTGGATGAATCACAGTGTTGGAAACTGACTCTAAACAGGGAACTGAAGTCTTCACTGTACAAATACTTTCAGGCTTCAGGGCCAATATTTCAAAATATATGTAGACATTTCCAAGTTCAGAGGATAATAACTGGTGTGTACTTCTAGAGATGGCTCAAAAGCCTTGGGTCAAAGGAAGAAAGGGAACTAACTTAGCATCTCTTTTGGGCTAGGCTTCGTACTACATGTTTTCACATGTTATCTCACGTAACGTACCTACAGCCTTAGAATGTCAGTAACTTGTCCATTTACATCTCTTTTAAAAATGAGATTTAAATGTTAAGTGATCGGCCCAGGATGTCATAGCTAGCATGTGACTAAGCTTTAATTGAAACCCAGGTTGCCTTCACTCCAGAGTCCATAGCAACCAAACATCAGAATGGCTATACTCAAAGTGATAGTTGAGTTGTAGAGAGAGTGCCTGTAATCATACTATAAATCATTTTTTTCTCTCATTGCTATACAATAAAAGGTTATCAATAGAAGCTTATAAAGTTTCATGTCACCACCTTTTCTGTCCCTTTTTCTCCTATCTATTCCAATTAAGACAGAGCTTTTCAGGTTTCACTTAAATATTAATCACAGTTTAGAATTAGAATTATCTGGCAGCCCGGGTGGCTCAGCAGTTTAGCGCTACCTTCAGTCCAGGGCGTGATCCTGGGGACCCAAAAATTGAGTCCCACATCCGGCTCCCCGCATGGAGCCTCCTTCTCCTTCTGCCTGTGTCTCTGCCTCTCTCTCTCTCTGTCTCTCATGAATAAAAAAATAAAATCTTTAAAAAAAAAAAATAGAATTAGAATTATCATCCTATGGCAGAAGGTCTGTTTTTCTTGGTACAGAATTCAAGCTATTACCCTCCTGCACTCACTGAGTTGATAAATACAGACTGTTTGCTGGGTGCCTTATACATTTGAGAAACATGAGTGCTGTCTTACCCTACAGACTTAAAATACCGACATGATTATAAATGAGATACAGGCCTAAGTATATGTTCAAATATGGGACTTGAATGATAAAACAAATTTAGAAGTGCAATTTTATTTATTTTTTTATATTTTTTAAATATTTTACTTATTCATGGGGGGCGGGCAGAGACATAGGCAGAGGGCGAAGCAGGCCCCCTGCAGGAGCCAGATGAGGGACTCATTCTGGGACCCTAGGATCACGCCCTGAGTCAAAGGCAGATGCTCAACCTCTGAGCCACCCAGGTGTCCCTAGAAATGCAATTTTAGGAGTAATTATGTCGTTATGTAAATGTTTACTTCTTTTGAAAGCTTTGCTACCTTGCTTGAAAAATTGAGTTGTGGGACACCTGGGTGACTCAGCAGGTGTGTCTGCTTTCTGGCTCAGGGCGTGATTCTGGAAGTCCCAGATCGAGTCCCACATAGGGCTCCCGGCATGGAGTCTGCTTCTCCCTCTGCCTATGTCTCTCCTCTCTGTGTGTGTCTTTCATGAATAAATAAATAAAATCTTAAAAAAAAAAAAAAAAAAAAAAAACCTGAGTTGAGGGGTGCCTGGCTGGCTTAGTCAGTGGAGCATGTAACTCTTGATCTCAGGGTTGTAAGTTTAAGCCCCACTTTGGGTATAGAGATTACTTAAAAATAAAGTCCTTTAAAAAATTGAAGAATGAGAAAGTCTTTGCATCTGTTCTTTTTAACTATACATGAAATATGTGTTTTTATTGCATGTAGATAGTCACATTGAATTATTATTTGTAGGCTTGTTTTAATTAACAAATGAGCCTATAAAAGATGGCATTTGAACTAAATTGCTTTTAATTAAGGAGATACTTATGACACAGTATGTTATTTTGAGTAACTGAGTAAAACCTGTTGTGATGGGTAAGCATCTGATATCAGATATAAAAAGAGAATCATGCAGTGAGCATCTGGAAGTTTATGTTTTAAAAAACATGTTAAGCAGCCTCATTTGAATTTATTTAAAACATTTTTTAAAAATTTCCAGTTAGATGCTTTTTCTTTACTTGTGAGTTGCAGTTTGCTTTCTGGAACATATAAGTAAAAAACCAGTGACCTAAATATCTCCACTTTAGAACAGAATATGAAACATGGACATTTCTCTGCCAGTTCAAGATACCATGTTTTATTTAAGGGTGCACTTAATCTCTTTTTGACCTTTGGATTCCTTTACAACAATTAACAGAGACATTTCTTCTGCTTTCCACTGAGATTGATTTTTGCTTTATCTGCTGAACTTTGATCACTTCATAACCTTCTGGTGTCCTTTCCATTTGTTTCCTATTTACATGAGAATTCCTATCGTACAATTCAGTCTCCACCCTGGGTTAAACACTTGTGCTGAAGTGGATTGAAATTTCAGTGTTGTATGAGTGCCTTTTAGAAATAATAAAGGGATGGGGGATCTTGCTGCTTTAAAAAAAAATTCTCATTTCAGGTAATGGTTGCTTCTTTGGTGGCTTTGGTTTGGGTGTCTATGAAATAGAAAAATTTTTTAAAGATTTTATTTATTTATTCATGAGAGACACAGAGAGAGAGAGGCAGAGACGTGAGCAGAGGGAGAAGCAGTCTCCCTGTCAGGAGCCCAATGTGGGTCTCCATCCCAGGACCCCGGGATCATGACCTGAGCCAAAGGCAGATCTGAGCCACCCAGGCACCCCGAAATAGAGAATTTTATTTGATTTTTAATTTAATGATGTGTCACAGATTCCTGCTTTTCATTTTCATTCAAAAGTTTAAAGAGCAATGTAAATAAACACCTGTAAAATGTATCCTCTGTGTAGATTTATGTTAACATTTTGCCAGGTTTGCTGTTTGTATATCTACTTGTCGTCCTGAACTACTGAAAATAAATTACAGAAAACCACCCCTAAACATTTCACTCTTAAACACTTTATCATCTTTATCTCCTAAGAGTTAGAACATGCTCCTATGTAACAGCAAACAGGTGTAGTTAAGACATTTAAAATAATTCCAATTGTTATGTAGTATGTAGTACAAATTGATACTTTCCTTATTGTACAAAATGTGTCTTTTATGACTTTTTTAAAAGATTTTCTTTATTCATGAGAGACATGGAGAGAGAGGCAGAGAGACACAGGCAGAGGGAGAAGCAGGCTCCATGCAGGGAGCCCGATGTGGGACTCGATCCCAGGACTCCAGGACCATGGCCTGGGCCGAAGGCAGGCGCCAAACCCCTGAGCCACCCAGGGATCCCTTTTTATGACTATTTTAAAAATATAGATCACAGGACACCTGGGTGGCTCAGCGGTTGAGTGCCTGCCTTTGGCTCAGGGCGTGATCCTGGAATCCAGTCCCACATTGGGCTTCCTGCATGGAGCTTGATTCTCCCTCTACCTGTGTCTCTGCCTCTCTCTCTGTCTCTCATGAATAAATAAATAAAATCTTTAAAAATAAATAAATAATTTTTTTAAGAGAAAACGAAAACATATTTTCATTACCTATAACATTTGTGCTGCATAACTAATCCCTTGAGATCCCTGTCTGGGGATGAGTCCCACATCAGGCTACCCACAGGGAGCCTGCTTCTCTCTCTGCCTCTGTCTCTGTGTCTCTCATAAACAAATAAAATCTTAAAAAATTCTCTCTTCTTTATTTCCTTTAAACAGAGAAGTAGAAAGAGAAAGAAAGAAAGAAAGAAAGAAAGAAAGAAAGAAAGAAAGAAAGAAAGAAAGAAAACAAGGAAGTAGGTCTAGATTTTTATTGGATTTATTTATTTATTTGTTTGTTTATTTTATTTATTTATTTTAAAGATTTTATTTATTCATGATAGACACAGAGAGAGAGGGGCAGAGAGACCAGCAGAGGGAGAAGCAGGCTCCACGCAGGAAGCCCGAAGCAGGACTCGATCCCAGGACTCCAGGATCACACCCTGGGCCAAAGGCAGGCACTGAACCACTGAGCCACCCAGGGATCCCCTAGATTTTTATTGGATTTAGAGCAAATATGTTTGGCAGAAATATTTGACAGATGGGTTGCCATATTATTAGGTTTCTCCAGGATAGTCTTGTGATCTGTTATAACAACATAACTAATAGTGTCTCTTTTTGCTTTCTTAAACATATTCTGGTCTGGTTGATAAATTAGCGGTCACTATTTCTAAATGATCATGTGCACTTCATGTTTCCTCCCATCAGGAAGCCCATCAGATTTGATTATTCTGTTTTTTTTTTTTTTTTAAGATTTTATTTATTCATTCATGAGAGACCCACAGAGAGAGAGAGAGAGAGAGAGAGAGAGAGAGAGAGAGAAGCAGAGACACAGGGAGAGGGAGAAGCAGGCTCCATGCAGGGAGCCAGACATGGGAGTCTATCCCGGTTCTCCAGGCTCAGGCCCCAGGCTGAAGGCAGCGCTAAACCGCTGAGCCACCTGGGCTGCCCACTGCTCTTTTTTTTTTTTTTTTAATTTATTTTTATTTATTTATAATAGAGAGAGAGGCAGAGACACAGGCAGAGGAGAGGGAGAAGTAGGCTCCATGCCAGGAGCCCGATGCGGGACTCGATCCCTGGACTCCAGGATCGCACCCTGGGCCAAAGGCAGGCGCCAAACCACTGAGCCACCCAGGGATCCCCAGCCCACTACTCTTTTTGAAGATAAATGTGATTCTTTGGTTAAGATGGTGACTGCCAGAGTTTTTTGTTGTGAAGCCTCATTTTTCTCTTTTAAATTAGTAATCTGTGAGATGATAATTTGAGACTGTGAATATCCTGTATCCCAACAATCTTTAACTTATAGTTTTTGAGTCCCTTGATGGCCCTTGGCAGAATAAAGTATACATTGGTAATTACAGTGCTTGTGGTATTTAAGTGATTAAGTTTTGACATTGAGATTGATTTTTTCATCGAACAGTAATGTTTTATTTGTCTCCAGACAACCGAAATTGTTTTGCCTTCCATTTTAAATGCTTTTTTCTGTTGCTTATTACAGCTTTTTATCCTTTGAAAACACTAAGAATAATGTCCCTGCATCAGTTTTTACTAGAGCCAATCACCTGTCATGCCTGGAACAGGGATCGTACCCGTAAGTATGCTATTAACTTTACTTCCTTATTTTGGTGCCCTTGATATTTTTAGATGTAGGCACTTTTTTAGGGATCACATATTTGTTTCACATGTGAAAAGAGCACAGACATGAATTCGGAAGGAAACTAGGTCAGTTGTTTGGTTTATAGATAAGAGAAACCAAGGCCTAGAGTTTCCAGTAGAAGGAAGTAGTGGTTGATGTCAGAGCCATCGCTAGATCTAAGCCTTCTGGCTCCATGTCCATATCTTTTTCCCCAGTACCAGTTGGAAAATGGTTTATGTCAGAGGGATCTTTCATTGCCTTAAGAACCTAGTGTCTGGAATGGTTGTATGATGTCACAGTCATCCCAGCATTTAGTCAGACTACTAGGACCTAGGAATAAACTATTACAGAGGTATATACTTATTCCTGATGTACTAAGAGCAGTCTTGGCTAATATTTACTGTATTATTTGTAATAAGCTTGAGTTTCTTGTTTTCTTGCTCCAACCAACTACAGTGGGATGCCTGGGTGGCTTAGCGGTTGGGCGCCTGCCTTCGGCCCAGGGTGTGATCCTGGAGTCCCGGGATTGAGTCCCACATCAGGCTTCCTGGATGGAGCCTGCTTCTCCCTCTGCCTTTCTGTGTCTCTGCCTGCCTTTCTCTCTCTCTCCCTCTGTGTGTGTGTCTCTCTCAAATAAATAAATAAATAAATAAATAAATAAATAAATAAATAAAATCTTTAAAAGAGAGAGAAGACTCTCAGAAATAGGCACAGTACAACAAGCAAAGTGATAGTATGTATGCAGGAGGCCAAAAAAAAACCCCTAAAAACAGAAGTGTAGTATGCCCATAAGTTATTTAAAAAATTATTTTTATTTATTTTTTTATTTATGATAGTCACACAGAGAGAGAGAGAGAGAGGCAGAGACATAGGCAGAGGGAGAAGCAGGCTCCATGCACCGGGAACCCGACGTGGGATTCGATCCCGGGTCTCCAGGATCGCGCCCTGGGCCAAAGGCAGGCGCTAAACCGCTGCGCCACCCAGGGATCCCGTTATTTTTTTAAATTAATTATATTCACTTCTTTAAAATAAAGCTTTATTGAGATATAATTTGCATAACATAAAATTCACCCTTTTAAAAGATGTGTGAGCAGTTTTTAGTATATTCACAGTTATGAAATAATACTACTATCTAGTTTCAGAGTATTTTCTGTCACTCCAAAAAGACTGGGACGCCTGGGTGGCTCAGCAGTTTGGCACCTGCCTTCGGCCCAGGGCGTGATCCTGGAGACCCGGGATCGAGTCCCACGTTGGGCTCCCTGCATGGAGCCTGCTTCTCTCTCTGCCTCTCTCTATCTCTCATTAATAAACAAAGTCTTAAAAAAAAAAAAAAAAGACTGACATTAGCAGTTATTACCCATTAGAAGTTTTGCTCAAAACTTCCAGTCTTGGGGATCCCTGGGTGGCTCAGCAGTTTAGCGTCTGCCTTCGGCCCAGGGCGTGATCCTGGAGGTCTGAGATCGAGTCCCACATCAGGCTCCCTGCATGGAGCCTGCTTCTCCCTCTGCCTGTGTCTCTGCCTCTCTCTCCCTCTCTCTGTGTATCTCATGAATGGATAAATAAAATCTTAAACAAAACAAAACAAAACAAAACATCCAGTCTTGGGTGCCTGGGTGGCTCAGTGGTTGTGTGGCTACCTTTGCCTCGGGTCACAACCCGGGGTTCTGGGATTGAGTCCCTCATCCAGCTGTCTGCGGGGAACCTAGCTTTCCCTCTGCCTATGTCTCTGCTCCCCCCACCCCGCCCCGTGTCTCTCATGAATTAATAAATCAAATCTTAAAAAAAAAAAAAAAAAAAAAAAAAACTTCAGGTCTTCAGCAACTACTCACTCTGGTCTGCATGGATTTGCATATTCTGGACATTTATACAAGTGGAATCATACAATATGTGGCTTTTTGCATCTAGCTTCTTTCACTGACTATAATGTTTCAAGGTTTATCCATGTTCCATGTACAAGTACTTTATTACCTTTTATAGTTGAATAATACTGTACAGACATACCTTTTTTTTTTTTTTTTTTTTTGAGATTTATCTATTTTAGAGAGACAGTGTATGCACAAATCCAAGTTAGGGGAATGGCGGGGGGCGGGGAGGAGAATCTTCAAGCAGACTCCCTGCTGAGTGCAGTCCAACTTGTGAGATAGAGCCCCAACCTGAGATCATGACCTGATCCGAATTCAAGAGCCAGATGCCTAACCGAGCCACCCAGGCACCCCCTAGACATACCATATTTTCATCAGTTTATTCATTAGTTGGATGGACATGGACTGTTACCACTTTTTGGCTATTATGAATAATGCTGCTGTGAACATCACATACCAGTTTTTATGTGGACACGTTTTCATTTCCCTTGAGTTTATACCTAGGAGTTGAATTTCTGGGTCATATGGTAACTATGTTTAACATTTTGTGGAGCGGCCAGGCTGTTTTATATAAGATGTGAAGTAGGGGGCCCATTCATCCTTTTGAATGTGACTCTCCAGTTGTCCCAACACCATTTGTTAAAGGCTACTTTCTCCTCACTGAACTGTCTTGGTACCCTTGTCAATAATAAATTGAGTGTAAATGTGAAGGTTTATTGAACTCTCAATTCTGTTCCATTGATCTTATGTCTATCCAAATGTCAGGACCACATTGTCTTGGTTACTGTAGCTTTGTAGTAAGTTTGTAATTGCAAAGTATGAGTTCCAACTTTGTGTTTCTCAAGATTCTTCTGGCTCTTCTAGGCCCCTTGCATTTTCATATGAATTTAAGGGTCAGCTTATTCATTTCTGCAAAAAAGCAAATTGAGAATTTGATAGAGATTGCTTTCAATCTACTGTAGATTGAAACTTAACAGATGGTAAATCTAAAGCTTCTGTTTTGTGATCATCTCACAGAGCTTCATAGCTGAGTTTCCTATGTCTTCTGTCTCTACGTTCCCATGGAAAAATGGGTTTTTGGAGTATTTCCAATTATTTTTAGTACAAAGTTCATATTCTCAAACTACTTGATAAATTTAATATTTTAAGTTAGATTTTGTTATAATTTAAAATTTGTAGCATTTTTGAGGTTTAGATTTATTTCTTTTTTTTAAATTTTTTTATTTATTTATGATAGTCAGAGAGAGAGAGAGGCAGAGACACAGGCAGAGGGAGAAGCAGGCTCCATGCACCGGGAGCCCGACGTGGGACTCGATCCCGGGTCTCCAGGATCGCGCCCTGGGCCAAAGGCAGGCGCCACACCGCTGCACCACCCAGGGATCCCCGAGGTTTAGATTTGGATTTGACTTTTGAAATCCCTGTGAGCATCTTAGAAATTTAGAGAAACGTGTATAACTGATTTTGAGAAAGTACTTAAAGACTTAGGATTTTAGAGCTAGATACTTATCTGGTTCCACAGTTTCAATTGTAAAACAGATGTTAACTTTCCTAAGGAGGGAAAGGAAAGGTAATAGAGTAGAAGGTGGGAGCTAGTAAATGATTGCTCTAAAGTGTGAATCAGGGGATTCCTGGATGGCTCAGCGGTTTGGCGCCTGCCTTTGGCCCAGGGCGCGATCCTGGAATCCTGGGATCGAGTTCCATGTCGGGCTCCCAGCATGGAGCTGCTTCTCCCTCTCCTCTGCCTGTGTCTCTGCCTCTCTCTCTCTCTGTCTATCATGAATAAATAAATAAAACCTTTTAAAAAGTCTGGATCATAGATCCTAATTTTAATTTTAAGAAATCAGTGTTTTGGGGATGCCTGGGTGGCTCAACAGGTTAGCACCTGCCTTCAGCCCAGGGCATGGTCCTGGGGTCCCAGGATCAAGTCCCACATTGGGCTCCTTGTATGGAGCCTGCTTCCCCCTCTGCCTGTGTCTCTGCCTCTCTTTCTGGATCTCTCATGAATAAATAAATAAAATATTTAAAAAAAAACCTTTTTCTTTTTGTTTTGTTTTAATACTTTATTCATTTGATAGAGATAGAAAGAACAAGCAGAGAGGGGGAAAGAGAAGCAGACTCCCCGATGAGCAAGGAGCGTGATATAGGGCTCACTCCTAGGACCCTGGGATCATGATCTGAGCCATCCAGGCACCCTTTTTTGTTTGTTTGTTTGTTTTAATGAGTGAACTATAAAGGAGGAAAAATCAATATAAATTCAAATGAAATCTATCATATATATGTATATTCTTAATATTTCAAATCGATCCAAGAGATTTCTCTTAAAAAACAATTTTAGGGGTACCTGGGTGGATCAGTGGTTGAGCGTCTCTGCCTTTGGTTCAGTCATGATTCTGAGGGTCCTAGGATGGAGTTCCTCATTGGGCTACCCGCAGGGAGCCTCCTTCTCTCTCTACCTATGTCTCCGCCTCTCTCTGTGTCTTTCATGAATAAATAAATTAAATCTTAAAAAAAATTTTTTTTTAATTTTGCAATTCATACTGGCTTTATTGTAAAGGAAAGCTTTGATGTATTATATGAGCAGAATCAAGGTTTTTTTTGATAAATTAATGGTTCCAACCTGGGTCCATGTAGCAGTAATGAAAACATAGGAGCTATTGTCAGTGTTTCAGAAATTGTAATAGAAAGTAAATATTTATTGCTAATAATGTTGGACAGGTGAACTAAAATAAAATGTCAAATATATTTACTGTGGGCTAAAAATTATATCAGCAAAGTATGATAACATTGTTTAATTCTTACTAGTTAGAATCTTAATTGTATATATCTTTAATAAAATGAATTTTTATTTTTTTATTTTTTTATTTTTAAGATTTTATTTGTTTATTCATGAGAGACACAGAGTGAGAGAGAGAGGCAGAGACAGAGGGAGAAGCAGGCTCCCCACAAGGAGGCTGATGTGGGACTCGATCCTGGATCCCAGAATCAGGACCTGAGCTGAAGGCAGACACTCAACCACTGAGCCATCCAGGTGTCCCAATAAAATGAATTTTTAAATTCAAGTTTTCTGCAAAACATTTTAAAATATGGTTTCCAAGTAGAGGTAAAAATCATAAAAGGAATTTTTCGGGCAGCCCGGGTGGCTCAGTGGTTTAGCACCGCCTTCAGTCCAGGATGTGATCCTGGAGACCCGGAATCGAGTCCCGCCTCGGGTTCCCTGCATGGAGCCTGCTTCTCCCTCTGCCTGTGTCTGTGCCTCTCTCTCTCTCTCTCTCTCTGACTCTCATGAATAAATAAATAAAATATTTTTTAAAAAAAAGAAGGAAAGAAAAAGAATTATTCGAGGTGAATATTAGGAACTTTTTTTAAAGATTTTATTTATTTATTTATTCATGAGAGACAGAGAGAGAGAGAGAGAGGCAAAGGGAGAAGCAGACTCCCCACAGGGGAGCCTGATGCGGGACTTGATCCCTGGACCCCGGGATCACATCCTGAGCTGAAGGCAGATGCTCAGCCACTGAGCCACCCAGATGTCCTGGGAACCATTTTTTTTTTTTTTTTTTTTTCTGGGAACCATTTTTTAAAAACATTTCTTAGTCCTTCCCTTGAGCCTAGTTTTAAAATGCTGACCTTTGGGATACCTGGCTGGCTCATTTGGTGGAGCATGCAACTCTTGATCTTGGGGTCGTGAGTTTGAGCCCCATATTGAGTATAGAGATGACTTAAATAAAGAAAAATCTTAAAAAAAAAAAAAAAAAAAAAAACTATAACATTGCTCTTTCTTGGTAACAGTTTCTTTTTTTTTTTTTTTTTTTTTTAGATTTTATTTATTTATTCATGATAGTCACAGAGAGAGAGAGAGAGGCAGAGACACAGGCAGAGGGAGAAGCAGGCTCCATGCACCGGGAGCCCGATGTGGGATTCGATCCCGGGTCTCCAGGATCGCACCCTGGGCCAAAGGCAGGCGCCAAACCGCTGCGCCACCCAGGGATCCCTGGTAACAGTTTCAACTTGAGGTGTTAACTGTTGACTTTTTCTCTCCAGAGATTGCTCTTAGCCCCAATAATCATGAAGTCCACATCTATAAGAAGAACGGGAGCCAGTGGGTAAAAGCTCATGAACTCAAGGAGCACAACGGACACATCACAGGTAAAGAAAGACAACCGTGAGCTTAGTGTGATACTTGCAAATCAAGCACTCTTCCATTCAGTAAAGAGCCTGTTAAAGTAAGTCTGCCACAATATTTAAAGTTGTGCAGCATTTACTGAGTTTTATTTAGAAAACTTGAGAAAATATCATCATAGTGATCTCAGTTTTTAAGTGCTTCTTTTAGCCCAGCTGGTCCCCTGCACTCCACTAGTATATGGAAAACACTTATCCTACTCTAAGGAGTGAAGAGCTTAGATGAGGTGATGAGATGAGAAAGTGAAAACTAGACATCTAGGGCATCAGCTGTGTGAAAACGTAAGCCACATTGTGTTCTCAAGTGCTGAGGGGACGCAGTGTCTTCCAGAAGCTTTCTGTATGTTGTTTGTGGGGCGAGGAAGACATTCCAAAATATTGAAAAGGACGAAGAGTAATGTAACAAGCACTCACATTACCACCACCTGGAATTAACAACTGCCAAGAAACAGAGCTTTAATAATATAAATAGGAGTATTATTCAAGATTATGGTACAGTCCCTCCCACCACCAGTCCTGTTCCTGTCCCCCTGAAGCAGTCTGTAATTTGCTATGACATTGTCACAGTTCATTTTTAATACTTTTACATACACATATACATATTCATATGTAATCTTTAGTACTTTTGGCTGGTGTGTTAAAGTGCTACATAAATGGCATCATGTGCATCTCCAGCTTGCTTTTGCGTTTCATGTTGTTCCTGAGCTCTATGTGGATCAAGTTTATTCCTTTTAAATTTTTTTTTTTTAATTTATTTATGATAGTCACACACAGAGAGAGAGAGAGGCGGAGACATAGGCAGAGGGAGAAGCAGGCTCCATGCACCAGGAGCCCGATGTGGGATTCGATCCCGGGTCTCCAAGATCGCGCCCTGAGCCAAAGGCAGGCGCCAAACCGCTGCGCCACCCAGGGATCCCAAGTTTATTCCTTTTAACCACTGTTTATTTACTCTCTTTTCTCCACTGAAGGACAGTTAGGCTGTTTGCAGTTTTTCCTTATTATAGTGAAGTGCTAAATTGAGCATCCTTGCGCAGATCTCTTTGTGCATGCGTGAATGTTTGCATATGGCAAATTTGTTGTACCACCGGGGTGTGCACATCCTCAACTTTACTAGGCATGGTCATATTGCCTGCATCCTGGCCCCCCTGTATGGGAGTGCTTATTTTTCCCCATCCCACACATACTTTATATGATTAGATGGTCTGATGAGTGAAAGGTTGTGTCTCTAGAAGTTGCATTTTCCTGATTAATAGAAAAGTTGAGCATATTTTCTGATGTTTATTAGCCAACTGTGTTTCTTTCTCAGACTTTACTGTTCATTACTCCTGACCATTTTTCCATTGAGTTTTTTTTTTTTTTCTTGTTGATTCATAGAGGAAAGGATCTTAAAGCATTAACTCTAAGGCAGATTCCCAAGTGTACATTAGCTTTCATCTTTGACAAAAACTATCGATGACTAGATAAAGATGGCGACCAGAGCAGTGCCGAGTTTCATTAAGCAGGTGTTAAATAAGGGAGGTTGGAAAAGTAAGAGATAAAAACAATTTCTGTAATGGTTTGCAGAATTCAGTGAACCAAATCCTGATACTAAATTTTAAGAGAATGAATTGCTTTTTTGTGAAGTGATACTGGGCTATTTTTAAACGGACATATCCACTTACTGTTCTGTTCAGAAAGAATTCTTGTTCCTTGATCCTTACCATTATTATTTTTTCTTTATCCATTTTCTGGCAGAGTTGATTTAGCCTCTTGCTTTGAATAGTTCGGTCAAGCATGTCACAACTTATTCATAACTTTTCAATTACAAATTTCTCACTGCAGTCTTGGATTTTTCCTCTTTGCAGTGACGTTTGCTCTCAAGTGGGTGGCAAAGCAACAGATAATGATTTTTTTTTTTTTTTTTTTTTTTTAGTTGTGACCCTGGAATTTTACCTCTAAACTGCCAACATACTAATGAGCTTAAAGATATCCTTCCGCCAGCCGGGGAAAAACAGCATGTTTTGGCCTGCATCCTTTCCATTTTATTCTCCTGCAGAAACTCATGACCATCCCTTCTTGTTTTAACCAGTGATTTGAATGTGATGTTAGTGAGCATCAGGAGCTAACTGACTATATTACTGAGCCAGCATTAAAGACATAATTTATAATTTCTATTTTTGTTACTATTGCTTTCCCGTGACCTTATTTCTATTAGGTTTGGCCTGTTTTCTTTACATTCGCTTGCCAGTGGCCTTATGGCCTAAAAATAAGAACATTCATATATTTTTAAAATGTATTTATTCATAGAGACACACAGAGAGAGAGAGGCAGAGACACAGGCAGAGGGAGAAGCAGGCACCATGCAGGGAGCCCGATGTGGGACTCGATCCAGGGTCTCCAGGATCATGCCCTAGGCTGCAGGCGGTGCTAAACCGCTGGGCCACCAGGGCTGCCCAACATTCATATTTTAAATTGGAATTTTAGTGTTAGGAAGTACTGTGGGGGTTTTTTTGTTTTGTTTTTTTAAGATTTTATTTATTTATTCGTGAGAGACACACAGAGAAGGAGAAGCAGGCCCCATGCAGGGAGCCCGACGTGGGCCTCCAGGATCACGCCCTGCCGAAGGCAGGTGTTAAACCGCTGAGCCACCCAGGGATCCCCATTAGGAAGTACTTTTAAGGGCAACCCGGGTGGCTCAGCGGTTTAGCACTGCCTTAAGCCCAGGGTGTGACCCTGGAGACCCGGGATCGAGTCCCACGTCCGGCTCCCTGCATGGGGCCTGCTGCTCTCTCTGCCTGTGTCTCTGCCTCTCTCTCTCTCTCTCTCTCTCTTGCTCTCTCTCGCTCTCATGAATAAATAAATAAATAAAATCTTAAAAAAAAAAAAAAGGAAGTACTTTAAAGTGAGAAAGGGCTAAAGTAAAGGCCAAAGAAATAGCCAAAAAAAATGAAATACTTAGTCATGTTCTTTTTTCTCCTCGGCTTCTCTTTTGAAATTCTTTGAACTTGGGCCTGTTTTCATCCAAATGCTCAAATGACATTTTTTTTAGATCTGAAAAAACTGTTGTTGGAAAAATCTAAATATAACTGTGGCAAGAGACCAAGGATCAAACATATTTTCTCAGAAAGATAGTAACTACAGGGGAAAAAAAATCTTCTGAAGATTTCTAGAAGAAAAGACTAGTCGGTACTACAGAGAAAAAGAGTATGGTTAACATCAAAGATATCAGAGCCCTGGTGTTTGTTTCTTTGAGTTTCTTTTTTTTGTGTGTTAAAAGTGATCACTCTTCAAAAAACATCTTACTATGGACATTTTAAACAGATAACATTAAAAAGGCAGAATAATGTAGTATACCCACCATCACCCAGATTCAGCAGTTACCACCTCACAGCCAACCTTGTACAGTTTTTTTTTCTCCTCCTTGTACAGTTTGGAAGCACATCCCAGACACTGTATCATTTCATATTTCAATTTGTGTCTTCAAAAGAGAAGGACTCTTCTTTAAAGATAAGAACTCTTCTTTTCAATAATAACAAATACAATAGTTTGGGTTTTGTTTTGTTTTGTTTGTTTTTAAGATTTCACTTATTTATTCATGAGAGACACACAGAGAGAGGCAGAGACATAGGCAGAGGGAGAAGCAGGCTCCATGCAGGGAGCCCGATGTGGGACTTGATCCTGGACCCCAGGATCACACGCTGAGCCAAAGGCAGATGCTCAACTGCTGATCCACCCAGGCATCCCAGCTGTGACCCTTTTTATAGCTTCCATATTCAAATGAAAGATAGTTATAGCAGTAGACTATAAGTATGAAACAAAGCAGAAGACGGTCCTTTCTATTTTTTTAGAGTATGAATATTGATTTTTTTAGGTGCCTCATGCTTAAACACCTCAGGAATTCTCATCAAACATGTAGGTGTTTAATCAGCATTGTGATCATATGGAATAAGGGGTAAAATTTTAGATTGTCAAAATCATCACAAAATCACTGAACTTTCTTATTACAAGGTGATATTTTGGATATTAGGGGATGCATTTGTTTTCTTTGGTGTAACAAATACTACAAATTACCAGCCTAACCAAAACAGGTTGATTATCTCACAATTTTTGTGGGTCAAGGAGCTGGGCATGGCTTATCTGGGACCCTGGCTTAGGGTCTCACAAGTTGTAATCAAGCTGTCAGTCAGGGATGAGTTCTCATCAGAGGCTTGACCAAGGGAAGGATCCACTTCCAAGCTCCTTCAGGTTGTTGGTGGTAGAATTCATTTCCTAGCAGCTGTAAGATTCATGTAATCTTGTCCACTAATTGTGTACATCTAATCATCTTTCCAGCATTCCATTGGTTAGAAGCAAGTCACAGGTCCTGCCCATACCCACAGGGAAGGGATTTCCCTAGGGTCGGCCCACCATAGTAGTTTCAAAGGCTTGCTTCCAATTGTCAAGAAACTTGTAATCAAGTTAAGAAAACAACACATTCATAAAAATAACAATATTTTGCATCACACTTTGGGGAATTTATCATAAGGAGATCATTTTAACCAGAACAAAAAAGTGTGTTCCTGAATGTTTATTCCAATGTTATCTATTTTAGTAAATGATTGGAGACTAACAAAACATTCAACAATGAGATGTTTTAGGGAATTATGATAGATCACTGTTCTGAAATAATCTGTAACTGGTACTAATTTATAAAAGGGAGTAGAAAATGTTTGTCATAATATTAATATCATTTTGGGGGAGAAATGTATACTTACATAAGAATGGGGGTGGGGCTTTGTTTACCTCCTGCACATCCCTTTGTGATATTTCTTTGTGGGTATTGCTTTTGTAGTTAAAAGTAAAACTTAAAATCCAATAAAGAGGGCTGCAAGACTATCCTATAATTAATGGATTTACAAAATATACATTACTTAGAATACAGTCCCTCATATCTTTTTCCCCTCAGTGGTACAAATAATTGAGCAGACTATTCCTGTAGGTGAAAGAATAAATGAACTCTTCATACAACTAAAGTCACTGTGAGTTATGACCAATGGAAACTTTGATTTTCATTCATCCTTTTTCCGTTTACATGTTAAGAATGTTAATGATTAATATTTTAATGGTTAATAAGAATTTATTAGTTGGGACACATGGATGGCTCAGTCAGTTAAATATCTGACTCAGACCCTGACCTCAGGGTTGTGAGTTCAAGCCCTGTGTTGGACATGAGCCTACTTAAAAAAATAAATAAATAAATACAATATATATATATTTTGAGATCCCTCACAGCCACCAAATAAGTAAAAATCTGGTCAAATATGAAAAGTAAACCATATATTCAGACACATATTTAGATCTTTTCCTAGTTTAGATGCAGAGATACTCAAGGACTCTTTCTAGAACCTGTATCATACAGAAAAGGTACTTAGGTTAGTTTAAATGACAGTGACCCTCAGAAGAATATATAATGAGTCACAATTTACATTTTTCTCTCTGTTTACTGAAGATTAGTTTATCCCGATGTTTTATTTAGATGTCATGTAGCAGATTTTTAGTTAATATCATGGAATGAGGTCTGTTAATGAATAAAGGTACTTTTAACACCCCCCCCCACACACACACACACACAAATCTAATAAAAGGTTGGTTTTTATACCAGGTAACTTGAGAAACCTTTGAGTGGATAGTAGAATGCCCCTGTTTAGTTTTGTAATCTCCACAATCCTAAAACAGCTTTATTCTGCCTGACTTCATGGAGGATCCTGTTTTTGAACTTCACAGACAAACCTTGCCTTGTGTGAAATGATGATCAGGACCATAGATGGGGGAAAGGATGGGACTGGGGAGTAAGATCCCATGCCCACAGCTAGCCCTGCCGGCAGTACCCACCTGGCTGTTTCATGTCTCTTGTCATTGGCCAGGCAAAGCACATGACACTGCGTCTCACTTGCAGGTATTGACTGGGCTCCCAAGAGTGACCGCATCGTCACTTGTGGGGCAGACCGCAATGCCTATGTCTGGAGTCAGAAAGATGGTGTCTGGAAGCCAACCCTGGTGATCCTGAGAATTAATCGTGCAGCGACTTTTGTCAAGTGGTCCCCGCTAGAGAACAAATTTGCTGTGGGAAGCGGAGCACGACTCATTTCTGTTTGTTACTTCGAGTCTGAAAATGACTGGTGAGCAATATCTGAGTATTTTTTATTTCTTTCTGTGGAATTCTACATTTGGAGCACTGTGTTCTCTGGTGACTTCTTGAGGCACTGGGTGAAGGCTTAACTATAACTTCAGTTTTTCCTCATCTGGAGATTTTTTTTTTTTTTGCCTCTGAAGATCTCCATTTCCTCTGAGCATTTTTCCTTCTTCCATGCTACATTCAGTCAAATCTCCCATCTTTCTCGTCAATACAGACCTGTAGCCCCATTTTCTGATCTCCTAACTGGCATGTTCTGTAAGATGTTGTTACTCTTCTCATTCTGTGCTGCCCACATTGTTTTCTTATTCTTATGGGGAAATCATAAACTTGAGATTGCCATGCATGACTTGAGTAATTTTTTTCCTCACTATCTACTTAAAATATCTTCTGAAGATTCCTACAGATAACACTGTACTCCTTTATGATTTATTGGCTAACCAAATCTGTCTTGGAATAATATTTTATTCATTTAAACTGTTGAAGTAAAAATTGACCGAAGTCTTGGAACCATAGTCAGCCTGTTGTACTTTTTGTTACAAATCACTTGTAGCTGAGCACTCAAAATACAGAGATTGATTTTATGGCTAAGTAACTTATTTTAACTAATCCTTCTTGCTTGTTTTGATAAGAAAACGACTCTATCTGGCATGCATTCACAAAGGGTAGTAAATAGCCTTCAATGTGGAATTGTCATTCAGTACTAATCTGGCAGTGTTTGTATTTCCAATAAAAATAGCAGAGTACACATTACTCTTTATGTTAGTGTTACTGTTTGCTTTCTGCTGAAACAGTGACAGGAATGGATTATATTATGTTTTGTGAAATTCAGTGAAATCTCAGAAATTTTAGTTCTTTGGAAAGAAAGTCTGTGAATTTGCAGCAAGATTAAATTATGAATTTAAGACCTGCATTTTTCTTTCAAGTATGTGTAAAAATAAGTCTAACAAAATGTTGTCTGCCAGAAATCATTTTAGGAGACTCGCTGTAATGAGTAGATAAAAACTTCCCTTCCTAGGTAACATTTAGTCTCAGCAATTGCTCACATTTTTATTCACTGACAAAAAATCTCAAATGTAGGTAAATTGGTCTGTTCTATAGTACAAGGTATTGTCATTTGGAGAAGACGTGTTCAGGGGAGTTTCTCAGCTGTAGAACATTTCATTGGAGTGATGTGAATACTTAAAAATCATCTCTAAAAGCCTTTAAGAAGGGTGCCTGGGTGGTTAAGTTGGTTAAGGATCTATCTGCTGGGCAGCCCCGGTGGCACAGCGGTTTAGCGCCCCCTGCAGCCTGGGGTGTGATCCTGGAGACCCAGGATCGAGTCCCACTCGGGCTCCCTGCATGGGGCCTGCTTCTCCCTCTGCCTCTCTCTCTCCCCAACCCCCACCCATGTGTCTCTATGAATAAATAAATAAAATCTTAAAAAAAAAGAAGAAGTGGTAGCTACTTCCTACAGTTGCTGCTGCTCCTATTAAAAAAAAAAAGGATCTATCTGCTTTTGGCTCAGGTTATGATGCTGGGGGTCCTGGAATCAACCCCCATATAGGACTCCCAGCTCCATGCGAAGCCTCCTTTTCCCTCTGCTGCTCCCCACCCCCCGCTTGTGTACTCTCTGTCAAATAAATAAAATCTAAAAAAAAAAATAAATAAAAACCTTTAAAGTAACTACGTTATAAGCAAGTCAGAATATTATCTATTTTTCAAAAGGAAATTTTTTAGGTTCCTAAGAGAAAGTTTGTGAAAAAGTAATTTGACATTTAAGGATGGGTATTTGGCTTGATATTACAGCTCCTTGGCTTTTTTTTTTTTTTTTTAAGGTTTGTTTTTTTTGTTTTGTTTTTTGTTTTGGGGGGGTTGTTTTGTTTTGTTTTGTTTTGTTTTGTTTTTGAGAGCACAAGAAGGGGCAGAAGGAAAGGGAGAAGCAGACTTCCTATTGAGCAGGGAACCAATGTGGGGCTCGATCCTAGGACCCTGGGATCACAACTCGAGCCAAAGGCAGATGCTTAACCAGCTGAGCACCCAGTTGCCCCAGTCTCTCAGCTCCTAAACAGCAGAACATGATTGATTTTTAAACAGCAATTTAGGGGTAGAAACTGAATTAGTGAAGCCAGAGTAAGGACTGATCTCAGACAGAAAAAAAAACTTTTTTTTTTTTTTTAAGATTTTACTTATTTATTCATGAGAGACACAGGGAAGAGGGAAAGCAGAGGGAGAAGCAGGCTGAATGCAGGGACCCCGATGTGGGATTCCATCCCGGAACTCCAGGATCATGCTCTGGGCCAAAGGCAGGCACTAAGCCACTGAGCCACCCAGGGATCCCCAGAAAAAAAACTTTCAAGTGGAGCTAGAGTATCAGTTAGAACCTCCCATAAGAGGTTGTGATTTTCTCGGTTGTGATTTCTCTGTGAAAATAGTAATTCACAGCTTCACAGAGACGTAGTAAGGAAATTGAGCTATTTTACAAGCCAGACTTAACCCAAAGTGAAATCACAGGTCGCTGCATCTTTATTAAAAAAAAATCTGCTGAGTGAAGTAAGTCAGTCGGAGAAGGACAAACATATGTTCTCATTCATTTGGGGAATATAAATAATAGTGAAAGGGAATATAAGGGAAGGGAGAAGAAATGTGTGGGAAATATCAGAAAGGGAGACAGAACGTAAAGACTGCTAACTCTGGGAAACGAACTAGGGGTGGTAGAAGGGAAGGAGGGCGGGGGGTGGGAGTGAATGGGTGACGGGCACTGGGGGTTATTCTGTATGTTAGTAAATTGAACACCAATAAAAAATAAATTTAAAAAAATTTTTAAAATAAATAAATAAATAAATAAAGGCTTTTCAGCGTTCCAAAAAAAAAAAAATCTAAGTCATTTCAAACCACGTATTTTATTTTAAAGGTTAAAGTAACATGTAATCTGAAACTCCACACAGTATCCAGAGTTAATCCATAAATATAGTTACTCCTGGGGATCCCCTGCTTGCCAGGAAAGTTCAGAATGGACTGCTGTGATAAGAATGTCAAAGCCTAAAAGAACAGAAAGGACTATTTATGGCTCCTCTTCCTCTATGCCTTCCTCTCTGGAGAAGACCTGGTTGCCACATGTGTATCACCTAGCACACCTTTGTTAGGCCCTTTGGTAGGCTTGAGGTGTGGATAAACTGAAATGGATGTTCTTCTTTTGTAGGTGGGTAAGCAAGCACATTAAAAAGCCGATTCGCTCCACGGTCCTCAGCTTGGATTGGCATCCCAACAATGTTTTGCTGGCAGCAGGATCGTGTGATTTCAAATGCAGGTGGGAGCAGATGAGAATTGGCAAACAGAATTGATCTGTTCCTTGTTCATCTTTCAAGTATTTTTCAGGTTCCTTTTCCTTGCAAGGTACTGTGTTAGGCACTGTTAGGGACTCAGAAGTGAAAGGAGCTTGGGATCTAAGAAAGCAAACACAGATATCACAGAGAAGGAAGGAAGTGGACTGGGAGGTATAGTAGGAGGGAGCTGTGAGGGTGGGGCCAGGGAAATTTTCTTTACGCAGAATATCCTGCTTGGAGCAGAGGTATAGAAGCCCTCAGACTATGATATTATTTCTCATTTCATAACCCAGGCAGAGATTTGGCAAATTCCTGGCTGAAGCTAAGATGAACAAAACATAGCTGAACAATGCTGTGCTGAACTATTTGCTGTTCTTTTTTTTTTTTTTAAGATTTTATTTATTTATTCATGAGAGAGAGAAAGAGAGAGAGAGGCAGAGGGAGAAACAGGCTCCATGCAGGGAGCCCAACATGGGACTTGATCCCAGGTCTCCAGAATCACAACCTGGGCTGAAGTCGGCGCTAAACCGCTGAGCCACCTGGGCTGCCCTGCTGTTCCTTTTCAGTTCAAGTTTTTTATTTGTTGTTAGCGTGAAGCTAGAAGAAACACAGCCACTTTGCTAAGAGCTGTAAGGCTCATACAGTGTAATTGCTTTTTAAAGCTATTTTTTGCCAAGAAGGCTTTTTTTCCCCTTAGCCAAAAGAAAAGCAAATAAATGTTACTTCACATTGACAACACGGTGGGTTGGGAAATGGGATGTATCTTTCTTTAGTAGGCTATGTGGAGAATTCCCAGAAAACATGGCTTGTGATTTATTATATCCAACAATATCCAAGGATTTGGTGGTTTGTTTGTTTGTTTGTTTTAAAGATGTGTGTGGAGGGGATCCCTGGGTGGCTCAGCAGTTTAGCGCCTGCCTTTGGCCCAGGGTATGATCCTAGAGTCTCAGGATCGAGTCCCACATTAGGCTCCCTACATGGAGCCTGCTTTGCCCTCTGCCTCTGTCTCTGCCTCTCTCTCTGTCTCTCATGAATAAATAAATCAAATCTTAAAAAAAAAAAAAAACAATGTGTGTGGAAATTTGGCTGTGGAATGGGGATACATCTGGAAGAAGATTGGTTTTTCTATGTAAGAACCAGTGTAACAGCATCATCTGGTAGAATTCAGGAGTTTTGTTGTCTATGATGTGTTACCCAGTCATTCTAGCTCCCTTAAAAGTTGGAATTGAATGATCCATACACTTAGATTATTGGACTGTGTCTAAAAAATCTGGTTCTGAAAATGGGTTGCCAATTCTTTTGATAATATTAATTTCCAGAAATAAACTTTGATTTGTGATCCTTTGGGTAAGAGTTCGGTTTTTGACTGAGAACCACCGAGCCTCTGATGACTAGAGCCGTGGCTTTTGTGATGCTGATTTAAACCCCAGTGATTCTCATACTCATAAATAGAGAGGATAAACTGATGGTTGCCAGAGAAGGAAGGTGAGGGGATGGGCAAAACAGGTAAAGGGGAGTGGGAGGTAGAGGCTTCCAGTTATGGAGTAGTCACAAGGAGGACCGGGAACATGGTCAAGGGTGTTGTACAGTGACATATGGTAGCTATACTTGCAGGAAGCATGGCATAGGGTATAGAGAAGTTGGGTCACTATGTCGTACACCTGAAACTAATGTAATACAGTGTGTCAGCTCTGTTTGGATGAAAAAAAAGCCCAGTGATTCTAAGGTCGTGTCCTCTAACTTACAGATAACCCACTGTGTCCTTCACCTCTCCAGTCCTCTGCCTCTTCCAGAGCTACTACTGTCATTGTCATTTGGAGGCAAATATCCCAGATCATTTTAGGGAGTCTTTAAGTCCAGAGGTTCTTAAAGAAAAGCTCTACTAGGTAGATTCCCAACTGCTCTTTCTCCCTCCTGCTTCCTGACTCTGCATCCAAACCTCCTCACACACAGCTTCATGGAATGAGAGAAGAGAGAAAGACTGCTGACAGCAGGCTGTAAAGGACCCTCCTTCACCCTGGACGCTACCAGCCACAAAGACTAGACAGTGAGCTCTGATAGCATGGCAGCATGAGGGAGAGCCTGCCCACTCTCTCCCCGGCCTCCCGTGGCTTCCTCTTTGGATGTCCCTTTCTTTCTTTAAACGTCTTTAAACGGATTAATGCCATTGGTTTATTGCAGCTTAGCAGATAGTTTCCTCTCCTACCGTTTGACTGTGTGGGCTTCCTGGAATACTGTGTTGAAAATGATAGTGAAGTAGACAGGAAAAAATGCTGTGCTCACTTAGCAAGGTCAGCGAGTGCAAGGGAGGGGCAGGATGGCAAGATCCTACCCCAGAACATGTGCTCTGGGATGGGAGGGGGGAAGGGCTTTGGTGTTCATTACTTCTAGAACTGCACCCCTAGCGCAGGGCATGACACGTTATAGGTCTCCATGTATACCCTTCAACTGAGTATGCATTTTGCCAGACTCAGATGGGCCTGTAGGCAGCCCTAAGAACCAGGTCTTAAGAGATTTGTGACTGTGACTTTGTCATGTTTCGCTTGTCAAGAATCAATCTCTGCATTCTGAGACACCTTAGGGCAGCTGCCTGTGGCCTGTTTCTATATACACAATACTTTCATTGATTTTTTTTTTCCTTCTTTCCTGCCCCTTAAACTGCAGAGTGTTTTCTGCCTACATTAAAGAAGTGGATGAAAAGCCAGCCAGTACGCCCTGGGGCAGCAAGATGCCTTTTGGTCAGCTGATGTCAGAGTTTGGTGGCAGTGGCACTGGTGGCTGGGTGCATGGGGTCAGCTTCTCTGCCAGCGGGAGCCGCCTGGCCTGGGTCAGCCATGACAGCACTGTATCTGTTGCTGATGCCTCAAAAAGCGTGCAGTGAGTATTTGCCTTTTGTTCGGAGTTAGGGAGTGGGTTGGGATGTCTCACTAGCTGGGTTAAGTCTTCCCTTCCCTGGGTGTAATTACATTCAGTCTTGACCCAGGACTGCAAGGCCACCTTTAAAGTCACAGACACACATTTAGATGTCTGTTTGGAGAAATTTTAGAGTTAGGTCTCACTTCAGAAACACTTCTTAATGGAGGTAGTGATGGTGATTCCTTTGAAGAACCCTCCTGGTTTGCTGTCGGTAAGAGTTCCTTCAAGTAGCCAGTTTTGTCTGTCAGTGTGAATCCCTTACAACAGGTAAATATCATCCACCAGCCTTAAGTAGGAGATAGTGTTCTTACTCTGTGTCATCACTGAACAGTGACTCCATTAATTTGGAGTTTCATTCGGTAATACTTAAAACCCTGATACCAGTTCCTCCGGAGTATGCCAGAAGAACTCGAATTGCAATGACTCACATGTGAGTGAGGACCTGCCCAGCCCTAGGGAGAGCACTGGGCATCTCCTCACATGTCAGAGTTTATATCTGCCCATCATGTGCTGGAGGAAGAGAGATGATGATTGGGATTCTTTCCCCTATGAATGTTTGTTCTTTCCTGGTGAAACCTTTTCTGTTAGCAGCTAAAAGTCACCTACCTTAAAGGTTTCCTGACTTGTCTACCTGTGTGCTGAGAACCAGTCACCTCAGGTGATTCTGCACCCCCTACTGTACAGTGACAACAAAGTGACATGTCAGAGAGGATATTTTTTTCCTAACTGGATTGAATTGAGTTTATCTTATTTTTTTTTTAACACCAAATAAATGATGTAGTCTTCTGGATTTCTATGCATGTACGGGCACTTACATATCTTTTCGTTTTTAACACAAATGGGACTGTGCTATACATTTGATACAGTAATTAGCTCTTTATCATTGTTGGATGTCATGGTTATTTGACTTGTGTACAGTTTATTGTATTGCATAATAAGCTCTTAGCATATGTTTATTACAAGCCCCTGTCTGCCTTCATATTGATTTATGATTTGGCTTTTCTGGCCCTGGTTACATCTTCTGCCCTTCCCCTTCTCGAACATAAATAATTTCATGTAGTGGGAACCACATGTGCCACAGTAAGGCCTTAAGATAAGGTGTTAGGACTTTAATCCAATTTCCGTGGTATTGGCGGGGCCGGTGAGGGAGCCTCTCCTGAGACAGAGTTAGTTTTGAAAATGCATCATCTTTTACATGAAGTTCTGTGATCCAAATTCATCAACCAGTGTGTCTGCCTGCCATGTCTGTGTGACCTCTTGGCCAGGTGCTGGAGCAGGTAAATATTAAGTATCTATGTATACACACACCTTCCCCAGCCCTTTTGTGTATGAGCTCATGGCTGGCCAAGACTATTGTATTCATTGGTAGCCCCAGCTCCTCTCCCAGTGCCTGGCAGAGAAAAGAGAGTAGACTCCCCTAGGTGTTTGTACCCACCCTGTATGAGCCCACAGTGAGCATGGGCAAGGAGAGGATGGAAGGACAACGTGTTCAGTCAGTCATAAGTGACAGTGACACCCAGAGGGCTAGGTAGTCCAAGAGAGGAGAAGCCACTTTAGGTGAAGAGCTCCAGGAAAACTTCGTTAAGGGGATCAAATTAAAGCTGAGCTTCAGAGACCGGGGTGGACTTTGGACAAACAAGAGACAGCAAGTGGATAAAGGGGTGGGAGCAAAGACAGAGATAGGAAAGAATAAGGGCTCGCTGGGGACCAGTTGTCATGAGTGGGGGCCTCAGAAGCAGTGGGGCATGGGTCAGAGAGGGTTAAAGGCCTCTGTTTCTACAGGTGACCCCAGGGCTGCATCATGCTTGAGATTCCTGAAAGGACAGGTCATAGGGCTCCTTTTAAGCATAAGCTTTCGTTTATACTGCATGAGCCCCTGTACAAATGGGTCTTTTGTCATTTGTTGTGTCTATAGAGAAGCTGTGTGGTCTGTTCTACCTCAGTTTAATGATTATTCTTGTATTCAGGGTCTCAACTCTGAAAACAGAGTTCCTGCCCCTCCTGAGTGTGTCATTTGTCTCAGAGAACAGCGTTGTAGCGGCAGTAAGTATTTCTCTTCATTGTACGTTGTTGTATGCTGTATTTCATTCTCCAGAAGTGGAACAATACACATTCTGCGACTTTGTACCCTGGCACCAACCAGAGTAGCCTTTTAGAATAGCTGGTCTGGGGACTCCTGGGTGGCTCAGTGGTTGAGCATCTGCCTTTGGCTCAGGTCATGATCTTGGAGTCCTAGGATCAAGTCCCGCATCCGGCTCCCTGTAGGGAGCCTGCTTCTCTCTTTGCCTGTGTCTCTGCCTCTCTCTCTGTCTCTCATGAATAAATAAATAAAATCTTTTAAAAAAGAAGAAGAAGAAGAAGAAGAATAGCTGGCCCAGAGGAATAAGAGGTGCCTGTGGTGTCTATTCTGTCAAGGGGTCAAGAGGTGGGCAGCATGCCCTACGGTGCCTAACTGGGATCTTATTTCAGGGCCATGACTGCTGCCCAATGCTCTTTAACTATGATGACCGCGGCTGCTTGACCTTCGTCTCCAAACTAGACATTCCGAAACAGAGCATCCAGCGCAACATGTCTGCCATGGAGCGCTTCCGTAACATGGACAAGAGGGCCACAACCGAAGACCGCAACACAGCCTTGGAGACGCTGCACCAAAACAGCATCACGTATGTGCTACCCAGCTCCCTGCAGCCCCCGGGAGCCTCCCGTAGTGGGGCCCTGACTGTCTATGGAGATGTGTCTGGTGACCAGAATGCCTTTCTTCCCCTCCTTATTTCCTGCTGGGTTCCCTCTGTGAGTTGTGTGTACTGTGTGCCCAGATACTCCTCCCTCAGGAATGAGAGCAGAGTCTGTAGCTTCCCAACTGTGGGCTCTTTCAACTGCTGACAGGGTGAACTGCCCTCACCCAGTCATTGTTGTGCAGGGCATCCCCTGTGAGGAGTGCTGATTCCCCAGCAGATGTGTGAGCTCCTGTGCCTGTCCCTGCAGCCTCTTCCAGGGCTCGCTTTTTCAAACCCTGAATGAGGACAAAAGGGGTCTTTTCAGGAATGTCACATTCCTCTGGTAGTGAACACATGACAGGAAGACTAGTTATACCCTGCCTGAAAAAAGTCATTCTAGCTGTCATTTCAGCTGTGGATTTCAGGTAATATATACCAGTCAGAAGATCATTTAATTAAAGAAACAGAATTCTTTGACATCATATGGCAAAACCAAGAGTTTCTAGACTTCAGTTTTTCATGAGGTATATAGGAACCGTGTTTTATCCAGAAAGCTTGATTTTTTTCTAAATCTAAAGGAAAAATGTAGTCTGTTCTTGATACTTAGGTACCGTAAGATTTTCTCTTTTTAGGGCACCTGGGTGGCTGAGCGGTTGGTTGAGTGTCTGCCTTTGGGTCAGGTCGTGATCCCGGGGTCCTGGGATTGAGTCCCACATCAGGCATCCTGCAAGGAGTCTGCTTCTCTCTCTGCCCATATATCTGCCTCTCTCTGTGTCTCTCATGAATAAATAAAGAAAATCTTTAAAAAAGAAAAAAAGATTTTCTCTTTTTGACTAGACCTTTTGTGTAAAGAAACTTTAATTGTAGTGATGATAACGGGAAGAAGATTGGAAACCTCTAGACTTTCTTTGAGAGAATTATTAAATGCAGGTTGTGCTTATCATCATGTTCAGTAGAAAGGACCGCTGGACTTTATAGGCTGAAACGTCTGTGTTCTCTTGAAAATAATAACTTGAAGGCATAGCAAAAGCATTCTTGTGCTTCAAGTTTCTTTATCTTGAATGACTTTTGAAATTATTTCTTACGAATTTCTCTGAAGTTTCCCTGCAGACTGTGTATCAGGAAGTAAATACCTCTCGTTGCATCTTTGAGACTTTCCTGTTAAAAATAAAAAGACCCTTGTAGATCAACGTGTCTCTTTTATTTGTAGTCATTAAGTCTTCTTGGCCCTTAAGCAACAGGTCAGCAAACTTTTTCTGTAAGGGACCAGAGAGTAAATATTTTAGGCTCTGAGGTGGTAGCCAGTCTCTGTCACAACTACTCACATCTATTGTGGCATGTGAGCAGCCATTGGCAATATGTATGTAAATGTGCATGGATGTCTTTTGTTAAAACTTTATGGATACTGAAATTTGAACTTCCACATAATTTCCATGTCACAAAATAATTGTCTTAATTTTTTTATGACCATTTAAAATCATTAAAGCTGTTCTTAGCTCACAGGCTGTATAGAAACAGGCCATAGTGTGCCATAGCTTTGCCATCTCCTTCCTTAGAGGGAATGTTCTAGACATTTCAGAGAAGAAAGAAAAATTGAGCTATAAAATTTTCTGGAAAGTTTTTTTGAGGGGCACCCGGGTGACTCAGTCGGTTTAGTGTCTGCCTTTTGCTCAGGTCATGATCCCCTGCTCATGGGGAGCCTGTTTCTCCCTTCCTCTCCACTTGTGCTCCTCTTGCTATCTCTGTTGCACTCTGTCTCTAATATTTAAAATCTTTGGGCAGCCCTGGTGGCTCAACAGTTTAGCGCCGCCTTCAGCCCAGGGCCTGATCCTGGAGACCCAGGATCAAGTCCCATGTCAGGCTCCCTGTGTGGAGCCTGTTTCTCCCTCTGCCTGTGTCTCTGCCTGTGTGTGTGTGTGTGTGTGTGTGTGTGTGTGTGTGTGTGTGTGTGTGTGTCTCATGAATGAATAAATAAAATCTTTTAAAAAAATAAATCTTTTTTTTTTTAATTCATGAGAGACAGAAAGAGAGGCAGAGACATAGGTGTCCCAATAAATAAAATCTTAAGAAAGAGAGAGAGAAAGTTTTTCAGGTAATTAGGCTAAGACCAGTTAGTTGTTTCATTCATCTCTTTCCCTGCGTTACTTGCTTGGCATCTTGTGCGTCTGAGTGCTGCTTATGGTTACAATGAGTAATTTCACACACCGGCCAAGCTCTTGGCTACTGCACCCTGCTTGTCTGGGAGGACGATTTGAGTTTCTGTTTGGAGCCAGTTGGATTACAGTCGTGCTTCATCCTGCCTCTAGTTTGTTTCTGTTTTGTTTCCGTTTTCAGTCATTGCTGTGGCGCTCCCCGCACTCGGTGCTCAGGCAGTTTACGGATGGTGAGGCCTGGCCTGTCTCGCCTCTCATGTCCCAATAATTAATGCAGCACCTCACCTTTAACCTTGTCTCAGTCATGGCTTTTCTAGACATCTGGTAATGAGATGCATTTGAATATCTTCTGAGTCAGGTTGCTATAGCCTCATATCGATGGACAACTTGATATTTAGGAATGGGGAATTTGTTGTCTTAAAATGCCCTCACGAAAAAAAAATGCCCTCATGCTGTTAGGGAGGTTGGGGCCCACTCCTACCACATACCCTGTAATCTTTCTTTTGTTTTTACTTTTTTTCAGTCAAGTGTCTATTTATGAGGTGGACAAGCAAGACTGTCGCAAATTTTGCACTACTGGCATCGATGGAGCCATGACAATTTGGGATTTCAAGGTATTTCCCACTTTTCATAAGAAATCTTATTTATGTTAAAACTCTTCCGATGACAAGACTTTTTCTCGTTTCTTGGAACAAAATGTCAAGTCCAGTGCACATCAGAAACGTAGAACATCAGTTTGTAGTTGTCTTTAAAACCTGAGTCTAGGCACCTGGCTGGCTCAGTCAGCAGAGCATGTGACTCGATCTTGGGGTTGTGAGTTCAAGCCCCACATCAGGCATAGAGCTTATTAAAAAAAATAATAATAATTAAAACCTGAAAGCCATTAGGGGAAAACCAGATTCTCTCAGTGAGATGGGATATATCATTCCAGATCTCTATTTGTTCCTAGAGGAAAAATTGAGATTTTTTTTTTGTAGCAGGCCATGTGTTGAGCACCAGTCTGTTTAACTATATAGATATATTTTCGTGGTTTACACTAATTAATCTAGGAAACATTCACTAAATGCCTGATGGGTGCCAGGCCCAGTACTAGGCATTGAGGATATTGAGGTGAAAGAGTCCTCAAGGGGCTTGTCCAGTAGAGGGGGTAGGGGTGGGGTGGTGCTCCAGAAGAGGAGCCAGTGCCTCTGTTTCTACATTGAGGAATTTGAGGGGAGGTGGTGCATAGATTGCCAGTACTTCAGGGATTGGCCTGAGCCACATCTCCAGGTGCGGTGGGATTTGGAGGCACATGGGAGTGAGGGGCGAGCAGTCTGAGTTGCAAGAGCAGAGCAGCTGAGCTCAAGCACGCCGTGAGTGTGAGGCTCTGCCGGTGGTCGGGGCTATAAGGGGGTCCTCCAGAAGCCCAAGGTGGAACTAGGAAACAGGTGATGACATGGGCAGGGAGAGGTGGCTGGGCTCTTGTCTGCAGACGACTAGGATTTGGTCCATAGCCAAGTAGAGAAACCCTGGGCTGTAAGGTGTGGGTGGCCTGGGCAACTGTGTGCTCCAGCAGAGGCTGTTGAGGTTGAGTCCAGTGAACAAGTGAGGAGGATGTGCCCTCCACCTCTGACAGGAGCTTGGCCCCGAGCTGCTAGACCAGAAAGATTCAGGAGGAACAAATGAACACAGTAACCTGGAGATTGGAGGATAGTGGGCAAGATAAGGAACCAGAGGGGAGGAGCCAGGGTGAGCCTTCGAGTTTCATTTCTCCTGGTTCTTAACCTCCAAAATAGGTAAATGTTTACAGAATCCTGCTCTCGCCTGTGCAATACCATAATGTTTGATTTTTCCTCCCTCCTTGGATGAAATACATAATATGGAAGAAACCCTCTAGAATACTCAGGAGAAACAGTCTTCCTCTAAAAGCCCCTCCCACACACCCTTTTCACCTTGCCGTGCTTTCCATCCTGAGCATTGCAGCCCCCATGAAGTTAGCTCCCAGGGCATTTACACTCTGTGCTTTATTCTCTGAGTCCTTGGGCCACATCTCCTCTGCCTGGGTGTTGTGCCCCAGGCCCGCTGCTATGTGGCCTGTGAAATGCGGTACCTCGGTGAGGAGGCACGGTGGAAGGTGGGAGGTGCCGCACTGGGGCCTCATGCAGGCTGGAGCAGGTCCAGATCCTGTGGGGACTGGGAGGGGAGCTCAGGGCTTGGGAGGGCCTGCAGGGGGCCCACGCCTGGGAGAGCACGTCTCCAGGGTGAGCTAGGCCAGATTCCAGATTCAGGGGTGCAGGGCCTGCACATCAGTTTGGGCAGAGGGGGCAGTCTGGGGGGCCGGGGGATCAGGAGGGGAAAGACGAACTGTCCTCAGTTAACCCTCAGAGTTCTTCCTCCATTTTCAAGACCTTAGAGTCTTCCATCCAGGGCCTTCGGATAATGTGAAGCTGAGTGAGCCTCCCAGATCCAGCATGACAAACTGACAGACTGACAAACTGACAAATGTGCTGACACAGCCCCACCGTGTGCATGGTGGTGAGGAGAGCCAGCCGCAAGGAAACACTGAAGACACATTTGGCGCCAATATCGTTTGTGTGTTTTTTTGTTTGAATATAAGTGGTGACAGTGTTGGTTTTTTAAAAGCAGCAGTGATTTGGGGGTTTTTTTGTTTGTTTGTTTTTTTGTTTTTGCTATTTCATTCCATTCTTGACCAAAGCTTCTCTTTAAGTAGTTTATTATGGAAAATTGTCACACTAACTTAAAGGAAAGGGTGGGAAATATGTAAATTGTCTGCTAAACAATTAAATAAAAATACTGAATGTGGGTTTGGTTTGGTTTCCTTACATACACTATTTCTATTAGAAAAATAAGGACAGACGCTTCATTAGATAGACTAGTTAGGGGATGCCTGGGTGGCTCAGCAGTTGAGCATCTGCCTTCAGCCCAGGGTGTGATTCTGGAGACCTGGGATCGAGTCCCACATCGGGCTCCCTGCAGGAAGCCTGCTTCTCCCTTTGACTACATCTCTGCTTCTTTCTCTTTGTGTCTCTCATGAATAGATAAAATCTGTAAAAAAAAAAAAAAAAAAAAAAATTAGTTTTCATGGTAGAATGCTAGATTCTAAGTTTCTGAAGTTGAGCCACCCTCCGACAAAAACCATGTGCTAAATGCTGGCTTCCAGTATCAGAGCGCTGCTGCAGACAGAGCCCGTGGGCCGTTCAACTGGTGCTCACGAGGCAGCAGTGACACCATGGCTGCGAGGCCCCGTGAGGCCAGGTGCCCTGGGTGCTGCGGGGACAGGCTGTGGGGAGAGGGGAGACACATGTTACCCATTCAGCTAAACATTATTGGGCCCAAACTCAGTTACTCTCATCATAATTAGACGGGAAGTTTGACATGCCAACGCTGTGAACCTTAGAGGTGCAAATATAAATAATTAGCAGAGGAAGTAAATACGGAGTAGCCCTGACACAGCCATACTCTTCATCTCCCTGGCCCAGGAGAAGGAGCAGTTGAGGTTCAGTGGGTTGAGTCCCCTCAGCAAGAGAGTTCTTGGCTTTGCCCAAGAAAGAATTCAAGAGCAAGCCGTTTAGAGAAAGGGACAAAGTAAGTGTAGAAGTAAGAAAGGAACCGCTTTCCAAAGTAGCAGTCTCCTCCCAGATGGGGAAGAGGATCCTGCCCCTGCCCGCCATCGCCCTTTTGCCTCTGACAAAGGGTTTTAGAAGTTTTTAAAAATTAGCTAGCTGTGCGGGAGGGGCTTACTCTTTAACTTTGGGTTTATCATTTATATCGGGCAGTTCTTCCATTGCTTAGGGTTGCAGAATTACCCACATGGAGCATTGGTAAGAATGTCCAACCTTCATGGCTTTCGCTGCCAGAGGGAGTGGGGTCTTGTGACTCCTCTTTTTTATGACCTTTTAGGTTAAGGGTCAGCCTAAAATCAAAATGACTTGACTCTGGTCAACTTGCCTCCTGCCTCACAGTGATTCGAAGACCACTAGTTTGAGAACACTGGTAACAGTGCTTCTCAGAGGACATCATGACCTATTCTCAAGAGTAATTTTGCAAAGGGGCAACATTACTTTGCTCCAGGAGAGAATCTCAGCAGCCAACGGGCTGGTCTGGTGGGCCTGCCTCTTCCCTGTTTGCTGTAGCCGCCTCCCGGGACCCCCTATAGCAGGAGCCCCCTTGTGTATCTGTGTTTGCACCCATGCATCAGCAAGGCTGTTGTCACAGATAGACAAGAGTAGGCCCCAAATAGGAACTAGCTAAAACTTTTTTTTTTTTTTTCATTAAATCACATGGTTTGGCCAGCAAGCCCAGAGGTGTTTAGAGAAACACTGTATTCCATGAAAGAAACAGCAACAAAGAGACAAAAGTTTCTAACTTTGCCTCCAAGAACTTAGCCAGAGTGGTCTTTTAACTTGGGCCATTTGTCACTGGTGGAAGAAGGCCCGTCCCAGTGACAGCAGCAAGAAACCCACAGTGCTGGCGTGCTGGGGTCTGCAAGCCCTCTCCTCCCACGACCTCTAAGACTTAGGCTGGGCCCAGGGCCCCCATAACTACCAATGAGGAGAGGGGGTGCTCTGGGTGATTGCCAAAGTCCTTTGATTCAAGGCTTTGGTCTGTGATGTCAGGTTGTGGCTCTGCCAAGTTGTGTGGCCTTGAGCAATCTAGTTAATATCTCTGAGCCTTTGTACCCTCATTTATGAAATGGGAATAGCAGGATTAGTAATTCCTGTTGGATACTCAGAAAAGCTGAGGTCCGCTTTTAGGCTTGACACTGGCCCTATAATAGGCCCAGGAGACCCTAATGGTAGTAAGGGAGAGTGGGAAGCAGTGTACAAAGAATCATGCAACCCAAAGAAAAATCCAATAGTTCTTTCCAGAATATGCTGAGAAAGACTGAGTTCAGCCTCAGAACCCAGGTTGATTGCTTAGGCAACTCTTCAGTTGGCCCAATAGCCATCACACAAGTAGTTTAAGTTCCCATTTGTGGCCAATCTCTGGAGGCAATGATGTGAAAAGTCAGGGTTTCCCCAGGCGCCTGCAGCGTGGCTGAGGCATGAGCTACCTCATGTGGGCTCAGATCCCATTTTGATCAGTACGTAAATTATAAGGCTAGGTTATTCATTTATACATAATAATTCAAATACTGGGTTCAGTAGGTAGAATAATGCCCCCCCCCCCAAGATGTCCATGTCCTAATCCCCAGAATTTTGCAGATGTAATTAAAGATTTTGCAACAGGAAGAAGATTCTGGATTATCCAGATGGGCCCAGTGTAATCCCAGGGATCCTTATGAGAGGGAGCAGGCAGGTGAGTCAGAGATGGGGCCACAGCGGGGAGTGTCACAGGACCACGGGGCCCAGGAATGCGGGCAGCCTCTGGAAGCTGGAAAAGAAGGAAACAAGCCTCCCCTGGAGCCTACAGAAGGAACGCCACACTGCGCATCCCAAGACTGGGGACTTTGACCTCCAGAAATGTTAAGAGAATACATTTGTGTTTTCAGCCAGCCTGTGTGTGGCAAGTTGCTACAGCAGCAATACGAAACTAGCACATAGGGATCCCTGGGTGGCTCAGCGGTTTAGCGCCGCCTTCAGCCCGGGGCCTGATCCTGGGGTTCCAGGATCGAGTCTCACATCGGGCTCCCTGCATGGAGCCTGCTTCTCCCTCTGCCTGTGTCTCTGCCTGTGTGTGTGTCTCTCTCTGTCTCTCATGAATAAATAAAATCTTAAAAAAAAAAAAAACTAGTACATATAAGGTCAATTTGGAAAAAGGAAGTATAGTCTAGAACAGGTATTCAAATTGAGGTCAGAGCCATTAGAGGCTGTAAAAATTGATTTAGAGGTCATGACTGGCATTTCATAAAACTGAAAGGAGAAAACATTTGCATGGCATGTAGTAAGAGTGCGTCCCCATACCTAGGTTTCGGATATAAGTGGGGGTGTGTACTAGGCTACAGTATGTATCACTGCGGGTTGTCACCAAAAAAAGTTGGAAAGCTACCTCGGTAAAGTCAGTCACGGGGTGAGGGGGTGAGGGGTCGGTGGGGGGGGTGTCCCAGGAAGGGAGCTGTAGCCATGCCTTTGAGGCACTACTTAATAATAGCTACTGGCCCAGGCACCAAAGTAAGCAACCGACAGGCATCAACTACTCACAACAGGGATCCCTGGGTGGCGCAGCAGTTTAGCGCCTGCCTTTGGCCCAGGGCGCAATCCTGGAGACCCGGGATCGAATCCCACGTCAGGCTCCCGGTGCATGGAGCCTGCTTCTCCCTCTGCCTATGTCTCTGCCTCTCTTGCTCTCTCTGTGTGTGACTATCATAAATAAATAAAAATTAAAAAAAAAAAAAACTACTCACAACAACCCTACAGGGTTGGAGCTGTTACTGCCATATTTTAAAGATGCAAAGCAAGTCCAGAGAGCGGGGGAGGGGGGCTGGCTGTCACAGTCAGTGGAGCATGCGACTCTTGATCTAGGGGTTGTTGAGTTCAAGCCCCATGTAGGGTGTAGAGATTGCTTAAAAATCAAATCTTATTGGTGCCTAGGTGGCTCAGTGGGTTAAGCATCTGCCTTCAGCTCAGGTCATGATCCTGAGGTCCTGGGATCAACCCTGCATCTGGCTCCCTGCTCAGCAGGGAATCTACTTCTCCCTCTCCCTCTCCTGCTCCCCCAGCTCATGCTTGCGCTCTCTCTCTCTTTCTTGCTCTGTCTCAAAATAAAATCTTTTAAAAAAAAATCTTTAAAAAAAACCAAAAACCCCAAGTCCAGAGAGCAGAGTGACAGCCCGCATTGGAACCGGGGCGTCTCTCCAGAGCCCCAGGGGTAACTGCTAAGCACGCCCCCTACTGGGCGAGGGCAGGGAGTGGAGATACCTAATGAGCAAGTGCAGGTGAGTCTGCCCAGGCTCAGGGGTGCAGGGAGGTCACAGAAACTGACAGGAGGGCACCCTCCCTACTATACCTTGTGGGGTTGCATTGTAGTTTCCAACTGAACTGATACAAAACCATGTGGCTTGGAAGAGTGTGGGCAACAGGTGCGGCCCCCTGGGGCCCTGGGACATGGGATGCTAAGCCTGTTCTGGGCCTCCTGGGCTTTGTCCGCCTCACACGTGGCCTGGGAAAGGAGACACGGGGGTTTCTCCTCTTCCTCCTCACAGGGGTCAGGTGGCAGTCCCTTGATCTCAGGGAGAGAGACCCATCATCCCCGTCTGGAGGTGGGCACACGCGGAGACAGAAGGAGATGCGACCGGGTGCTTGGGGAAGGTGTTCCTCCCTGGTCTCCCCATTGCCTGGGCCACCCCACGGCGTCCAGAGTGCAGAAGCCTGGCGCTTGGCTGCCCTCTTGTGACCAGGAGGCAGCAAGGACGAAGGCGCAGAAAGCCGGAAAATACCCCGGTGACCTGAAGTTATTACCTTCCTCCAAGTCAGCCAACCCTGAAGAGTCAGCCTGGGTGAGTAGCTGCAGTTCTTGGAAAAGAGAGAAGGGGGAGTGCAGCATCTTTACCCCAGGTCCCCCTGGGGTGGGTGGAGCAGGGGCAGTTTCCAGAAGAAACCAGCTATTTGAACTGTTCCAGAACTCCAAGTGAAATCCCTCCACGCCAGGAGTGGCTTCACTTCGGGCTTGGGGAACTTGGTCCCCTAGGGAGCCGGTTCACAGAACACCTGCCGTGGCTTCCTGGCCTGAGATCTGCTTTCCTGTCCGCTGGGTCTTTCCTCCCTGAGGGGGGTCCGCAGTGCTTATCCTGAGTTTGCCTCACTTTGCAGAGTCCGAGATGGAGGCAGCCCTGCAGGAGGAGTGCCTTGTGCGAAGCTCATTTATCTAAGACTACTCGTCGGGGTTCCTTCCTTCATCCACTCATGCAGCAGGTGCACGAGGAGTGCTTCCCAAGCGCCAGGTGCAGGAGGGCTTCCAAAGCAAAGCCAACCCGGTTCCCGCTCACAGAGTTTATAATCCGTTTTCACCATGAGGAGGTAACCCTCAGGTGTTTAGATGTGTCCGGATGCTTTTAGAGATGGGTAACACAGTCTCAACCCAAACCAAGCTTAAACAGTAGAGTCCTCGGCTCACCGGTCCCAGTGGTCTGAAACCTCTGGAAGCTGGTTGGGCTCAAGCTGACCAGTCAGAGTTTGACCATGGTGCTGGTCATTTCTGGGATTTCCTCCACCTGAGCTCTATGTCATCTAGCTTCCCTTGTACTGTTCCACTTTCGTGTTCAGATTCTTGCAGCTCACCCAGAAGAGTCTTCCCTCCCTTCCACCACCACCACCACCACCACCATCATCATCATCATCATCATCATGTCCTGGGCTTGCATCATCATCATCATCATCATCATCATCATCATGTCCTGGGCTTGCATCATCATCATCATCATCATCATCATCATCATGTCCTGGGCTTGCTTTACCCTGGCCATCTGAGCTCATGAGCTCAGGACAGGGGACCCCAGGAGCCGATGGGGTTAGAGCCATCAGGCCCATGCCAGAGGTGGGGGTCAGCTCCCCCTGGGGTCATTCCCTGGGCATCTAGAAGCCAGGGAGGCAACAGATGTGCCCTCTGTGTTAAGTTGCACTTGTCCCCCACAAGAAGGGGGTGCTGGTACAGATCATCTGAAACTTTTTCTGTTCATCCCGCAGCCATGCTGGGACTGGCCACAGCTAGATGGGAGGGCGGCGCCAGCCCCTCAGAGTCTCAGCCAGGAAGGCTGCTGGCGGTCCTTTGGTCCTTTCAAACCATAGCCGAAGCTTGCTGAGCGCTCACTGCGCGCTCACTACTGGGAGAGCTCCCACGTTTGGAGACATGGAATCCTCCCAGCCACCTTGCAGGGGCAGGATTCAGTGTTGATGGCAGCCGGGACTGGTGGGCGCAGGGTCTTGCTGGGAGCCCCGCAGTCACCTCCAGGGCAGAGCGGGTTGTGGACAGAGTGAGCTAAGAGACAAACCCTGCAGGGGGGGGACAGGGGGGGAAAAGTGTTCCAGGCAGAAAGAAAACCATGTGTCAAAGCCCCGGGACCTGTCAGGGTGGGCGTCTGGCCCCAGATCCCGATCCCCTGCCTCCGGAAAGACCACAGAGCCCCAGTGCGGCTTGCTGCTGCCTGCGCCTGGGAGGGAGGACACCTGGGGAGGAGCCCCCCGCTAAGAGAGGGCGCAGGAGGGGGTTTTCGCCGGGGGCTCCCCCATCCGCGCAGCCACCTGGCCACATCTCCACCGATGAGGCAGAGGCTAAGGATAGAAAGACCCCTGGGGACCACTCGGCCCAAGACCCAAATGCATGTGGCCACAAGGCCACCAGGCAGCTGGGAGGCAGGAGTGGACTGCGGCGGATCCAGGGGCAGGAAGTCGTCAGTGCGAGCCCGCGGGCACCCGGCCCCGGGAGGGTGCTGCGGCGGGCACGGGGGGCGGGGCAGGGGCGGGGGAGGGGCGGGGGCCGCCCGCCCGCCCGCGGGCACCCGGTCCCGGGCCTGCACTTGCCGCGCCCCGTGGCCATCAGCTCCGGGAGGAGGGAAGGCGCGCACCCCGCCCAGCTGCCGCTCCGAGCCTCAGTTTCCCCGCGCGTAAAGTTGCAAGGGGCGGTTGCGGAGGAGCGCCGGGCGCCCGGGCTCCGCGCAGCCCCCACCCCGGATGGGTGGGCGGGGCCTGGGCTCTGGCCGCCACCCTGGTTGCCGCCCCGGTCCCCGCGGGGCTGAGGCTGAGGCCCCGCCCCCCGCCCACGAGGAAGTGGCTGCGGCGCCGCGCGGGGCCCAGAGCCGGTTCGGCGCGTCGACTGCCCAGAGTCCGCGGCCGGGGCGCCCCGAGGTGAGGGGGCTGGGGCCGCCCGCAGGGGGTAGCGGGGAGTTGCCTGCAGGTGGGGAGGGTGCGGGGCGCCCGCGGGGGCGCAGGAGCGCGGGGAGGGGGTGCCCGGGGGAAGGGGCCCGGGGCGGGGGCTCGCCAGGTGCGTGGGGTCGCCCGGAGGCGAGAGCAGGGCCCGGGGTGGGCGGCCGCCTCGGGGCGAGGGGAGCGCGGGGCGCCCTGGCCCGACCCCCGCCGCCGCCCCGGCCTGCGCTCCCCGGCTCTACCCCGCGGCCGCTGCCCCCCGCTATTCCGGGCGGCGAGGGCCCCACGCCCAGTCACTTCCCCTCCATCCTCCAGCCTTCCGGGTTGCTCCGGCCGGGAAATGAGCTGGCGCCCCCGCCCACCTGGCCCCTCCCCCGCGCCCCCCCCCCCCCCGCCCCGGCCCTCCGGGCGCCCCGGGGCCGGGGCCGCCGACCCTACCCGGAGGGGGTCCCCCTTCGCCGGAGGCGGGGACCCAGCGGGGCCGCCCGGGGCGGTGACAGCAAGGCCGGCGGGACTAGCGGGAGCCCGGAGCCCGGAGCCCGGAGCCCGCCTAACGCGGCGCTGAGCTGGAGGCCGTCGGCGGGCCCCCGCGCCTGGCAGGTGGTGCTGCCCCGGCCACGGGCACCGGTTCCCGGGAGGCCCTCGGGCCGGGGTTGAGCGCGCCAGCTTCCTTAGCAAGCCACCTGACGGCTCTGGACCTCAACCTTCCTCCTCTGTAAAATGGGGACCTTTCAAGCGGCGAGGCTTACCTGGGATTGTGTGTGGAAGGCACTGGGTTGTGCCAGGCACACGCCGGGTACAGGTCGGTGCTCTTCCTGCTGCCACTACCATTGTAGGGCCTGCCCGCACTTACCAAAGTGTCTGGATGATGCTAACCTCTGAGATTTGGGGGTCAGAATCCCAAACTGCCATGTAGGAGCTGTGTGGCTTTGAGAGATTCTTGTTTTTATTTATTTATTTATTTATTTATTTATTTATTTATTTATTTATTTTTAAAGATTTTATATCTCTGTTCATGAGAGACACACACAGAAAGAGGCAGAGAGACACAGGCAGAGGGAGAAGCAGGCTCCCCGAGGGGAGCCTGATGTGGGACTCAATCCCAGGACCCCAGGATCATGACTTGAGCCAAAGGCAGATGCTCAACTACTGAGCCACCTAGGCATCCCCGATTCTTGACTCTGAGTCTTTTTCCTCATGTACAAAATGAAGGTTTAAAAAACACGAAAGAAACCCAAAACAACCCTTTAGGCTTGCTCTTGGGGGTAAAAGAATGTATGTCAAAGCTGTGGGTAAAAATGCTGTGCATTTAAAGATGCCGGTAAAGGTAGTTTATGTGTGTTTATGTACATAATCCACACAGGTCTTTTCAAATAGTTAAATGATATCCCAGCATGTTAGTGTCACAATTTACTCTTGCCATATTTGTAGTCATCTGGATTTTTCCACCCTTCCACCATTCTAGAGGGGGTTATTATGAACATGTTTGCTTAAAAAAAAAAAAAAAGTCGGTGGTTATTTTCTTAGCACCAAAATGAATCTATGCCACCAAAGAGTGTTAATTTTTAAGTTCCTGTTTGTGTTATTCTGCTTGTTCCTACCCAGTTGTTGAATTGTTTTTACATCGCTCTTCCGAAAGGCTGAACGAATGAGAATTTCTCCACAACCCTGCCAACATTGAGTTTTATGTGTTTTTGGATTTTGTTTTGTTTGGATTGCTTTATTAGTACGCTTTATGGTGCTTTCTATGATTGTTTTCATTTATGTGTCTTGACTTGATTTTTGCCTGGTTAAGACTTCAGGAGCAGAGTTGGGGAGGAGGTTTTGGCTGGTCTGGGGTGGCAAGGCCTATTCCATACACAACAGGAAGTTGAGTAACTGCTTAGCACGTGTACAAAATGGCTTACTGGCAACTCCCTGGAGCGTCTGAGCTGGGTGGGGACTTCCCTGAGTGCCTGTAGGGCCAAGATCCTGCTCCAGATGGCTCCTGCCTAGATTAGCCTCAGATACAGCCAAACCTCTGGCTTCAGAGAACCTTGGCCAGGTTTTTCTAGAAGCAATAAGGAACCTACAGCTAGTGCCTTGTTCAGCCCCCACCTTTTCTGGTAGAGATGTGAAGGAAGTATTGGCTGAGGGCATCCAGTTGGTATGGAGAGTTAGAATTTGACCCTAACGCTGTAAGGAAGGAGCCCTGAGGCCCTCGGTCAGGCAGCCCAAGGCTCTACCTGGCTTGCTTTGCTCTGAGGGGAGCTGAGTTCTTCCCAAGTGCTCAGCAGAGGATCTTCTAGATTTCAGATTTCCAAGTTTTGCTAATCATTGACCCTAATCAGGAAGAACACAAAACAAAACTGAACACATACTCCCCAGTAAATATTTACAAATTGCATACATATGTCACTGAAATAATAAAGCATATTCATTCCTTGGAGCCTATCCCCTAAAGAAAAGGATGGGATTTATTCAATTTGCCTTCAAGAAATACGTATTGAGCACCTGTTATGTGCCAGGAACTCTAATTGGTGCTGAGGATACGTGGGTGGACAAAGCACCTACCATGCCCCTAGATAGTTCGCGTCCATACCCCGGTGCATGGTTTCTGGCATGGCACCCTCTGGATGGAAACCACACTCTGGAGACCCGAAACCCCTCCCGGACCTCATGCCGCTCTTCCCTGTGCTCTCCCACGCCCAGCCCTGGGTAATCTCCAGCCCATTTGTACTGAGCCTTCACTGTGTGCTGAAAGGACGCAGGGAACGTGCCGCTGGGAACACAGAGATCCTGGCGTTAGGCTGGCAGAGGGGAGCCAGCCAGGGGAGACTCCACATTTGACCCACACTCCCCCAGCCTCTGTTTCTGGGATAATGAGGCACAGATCACTGCACGTGGACTCCAAGTCCCAACACGGTTCCTCTCTCTGTCCTCAACAGTCAAATGGGCCCATGGTGCTGGCTCACGGGGCTGCCTTGACAAGTGGGTGGGTGTCCTGGAGGCCATGGCCTCAGCCTCCCTTTGTCTCCCCGTCCCCGGAGCCATTGCTGAGGCTTTGTGTTGTTAACAGGCTTGGGCAAAAGCAACTCTAGTTGCATAGTCTTTAGGGTGACTGGCTGGCAGTCGGTGCCTTCCCATCCCCCCATGGAGGTTTTCCTGGGAAGGATTAAGTCAAAGTTCCCGCAGCAGGGGGTGGCCCAGTGTGAAGGCTGTGTTGTTGCTTTGCCTGACCACGGGAACAATCCAGTGATTCTGCTCTAGGAGGATGTTGCCCTGAGGCAACAGTGGCCAGAGAAGCTACTCTTCTCTCTGGGTTGCCACTTCCTCATTTGTAACATGGGGGGTTGGGAGTCATTGCGGAGGCCCTGCTGGTTTTAGTTGCTTTGCAGAAGTTATGAAAAGGAGGAAAATGCACCTTCTCTCCCAGCCCCTTCACCCATATCTACCCCCTACGCCCTTTAAGATGTTAGTTAATTCCATGTACTATGAGTATTTCTATCTGAATTCATGCTAAAGTGTGGTTGGCTGATAGATGTGATCTGAACTACCCCCCCCCCCCGCCGCCCCCCGCCTGTCCCGCTGTGCCTGTGGCCCCTTTCTCTCCCACTTGCAGATCTTTAGATCCCAGGAAACCATGGTCAGGGCTCCCAAAGTCCTCTTGGCTGTGTTACTCACTAGTATGGGGGCTGCCATCTTCAGCAGACCCAACCTCTCCATCCTCACAGCCTAGAACTCTGGAACATACACTAAACAGGCTCTTACAGCCTGGCCCACACTTCTAGATACTCTTGCCAAGACCCTGCAAGGAGCAGAGACCTGCAGCTGCACCGCGTGGGAAGTTGCATTCTGCTGCCGAGCTGTGGGCCCAGGGACCCCCAGGGCTGTAGCCACAGGGCTTCTTGCTTCCGGGCCACCAGGGGCTGAAGGGGCAGGGGCTGGCTGGCCTCCACCCTGGTTCAGCAGCCAACAAGAGCCTGGCTGGGGTGTGGGAGTGAGCCTCTGGCCTGATCTATGCCTCCCTGGCAGTGATGGAAAAGGGAGGGGTGGGCAGATGAGCACAGATGGACCTGCTACTCCCACTTCTCAGTCTTGTGGTCTGTGGTATGGATAGTGATGAAGGGCTCCAGCCAAGCTGGATGCCAGTGCTGACCCAGCCCAGAGGCACCGGAAGTGCTGAGGAAAGTCCCCATCAAGCCTGCTGACCTGAGCTGAGGGCCCCCAAAGCACCACTTCCGGGGCCTTTGCCTTCCACAAGAGGCCTTATAAGGACAGGCTGGGGAAGCAGCCCTGGTGGGAGCACAGTGCTTGTGTGTGTGTGTGTTTGTGTGTGTGCATGCATGAGGCTGAACACAGGGAGGGAGGAGTGTCTTGTGTATACACGTGCAAGGCTGAACACACGGGAGCGTGTGCGGCCTGAGCCTGGGCTGTGGACTGAGCAGTGTGGACTGAGGACTTACTTGGTGCCGAGCTCTAAGCATGTCCCTGCCCTGTACGTGCACTTGTGTCTCCGTGAGACAGACCTGGGCCGCCCCAGGAACCTTCCAGAGCTTCCTGCTATAAAGGAAAATTTTGCATCTGGGGCTGGCAGGAGGAGCAGGGACCGCAGGTGGTGAGCCCGGGGTCAGGGAGCCAGGCCCCACAGGATCCCTGGTGCCGCCTGGGGCCAGCTGGAGCCCTGGATTGCCCGGCTGTGCAGTAGGCTACATGCAGTTCGTCCCTCCCTGGCCTCAGGGCCCTGGCTCAGCGCTGGGCCTTCCCACAAGGCCTCCTGGCCAGCCATGTGGGTAAGCTCAGCCTGAACAGGTGGCCCTTCTTCTGTGGGGCCAGGTAGGTGCTCCCTAGTTTCCGGGGGGTTCCAGGGCCCAGGCCCAGAACTAGGGGGAAGCCTTTTTTAGCCCCGTCCATGGGATGCGGAGCTGCCAACTGGTCGGGGAGACAGCCAGGCTCCTGGTGACACCTGCCAGGTGTGACTGGGCAGGTAGCTTCCTCTCACTGAGCCCCATCCTCTCCATCTGTCACTGGGGCTGTGGCATCCGAGCACTGAAGTCCAGAACACCTGGGGTGAGGGGATGAGTGTAATAGGTAAAGGGCCTAGAGCCTACTTATCTTGATGAGTGCTGAGCAACCTATAGAATTGAGTGACTATATTTTACACCTGAAATGAATATAACATTGTCAACTATACTGGATTAAAAAAATGCCTGGACTGCTTAGAGCTGGCAAGTAAGGAGCATTCAGGAAATGGTGGTGTGTGGGTTTTTTTTTTTAAGATTTTATTTATTTATTTCTGAAAGACACAGAGAGAGGCAGAGACACAGGCAGAGGGAGAAGGAGGCTCCCTGTGGGGAACCTGATACAGGACTGCTCCCAGGACCCCAGGATCATGACCTGAGCCAAAGGCAGATGCTCAACCAGTGAGCCACCCAGGTGCCCTGGTGGTGGGGTTTTGTGTGTTTGTGTCTTTAAAGATTTTAAGTAATCTCCACCCCCAACATGGGGCTTGAACTCACAACCCCAGGATCAAGAGTCACATGCTCTACCAACTGAGCTGGCCAGGCACCCCAGTAGTGTTTTGGTGTGGGTTTTTTTTTTTTTTTTTTTTTGTAATTTTTTAATAAAGAGCTTATCGAGCACCTACTGCGTGCCAAGCATCTAGGCCCTGGGGAAAGCAGTGTGGACAAGTGAAACCTGTCTGCATCAAGCTCGGCAAGGCCCAGCTGGGCGAGAAAGGCAGCCGGCGACGTGGATGAGGACCCTGTAAGAAATGGTCAATAGTGATCCTCTGTGGGAATTCAGTCCAGAATAGGGAGTGCTGGGGTGGGGGTGGCGGCTGCAGTTTTGAATCAGTGGCCAGAGGTGGTCAGAGAGGCCTCCCTGTGAAGGTGGCGTTGGGACGTGAAGGGGAAACGCGGGGCTGGCCATGGAGGCCCCTGGGGGTAGAGCTCTGGAGGCGGGGGAACAGCCAGTGCCAAGGCCCGAGGCCCCTGTGCCCCGGGATCAGCCGCTGGGCTAGCTGGGGAGACTGAATCCTGCACGGGTGGGTCAGGGCTGGGTGTCACCCCATGGGAGCTGGGTCTCCTGAACACCTACCGGGTGCCGGGTGAGGAGAGAATGGGTTTGAGGAAGTGGTGTGCACTCTGGGCCTTTCTAGAGGAGTAGGACTTTGCCAAATGGAACAGGGGTGGGCAGAGCTGGGTGGGGGGGGAGGGGACTGCCCCTCACCCACTGTGCTGGGGATCCCACCCCACCTCAGGTGCAGTGGGCACCCCTGAAGCTCAGTGGCAGTGGGGGGAGGCTGGGGAGGTGTAGTCAGCGCAGGGCCCGTTCTGGGGGTGCTGCCCTCTGTACCCACCTTCACCCCACAGTCCAGCCACCCACTTGGGGCCCAGTCCCGCCCCTCCTCCCTATGGAAGGAGCAGTAAGTGGTTTTCTGGATGAAGATGGGTTGTCTGTGTGGGTCTGTGCCCTCACCTGCAGGCCAGCTTCCTCCCCTCCCTCTCCAGAGAACCAGAGCTCTGGGTGGGAAAGGCTGCGGGCTGTGCGCTGGTGCCCCTCTCATTTCATCCTCACTCCATCCTTTTCTTTTTTTTTTTTTTTTTAAGATTTTATTTATTTGAACGAGTGAGCGCACAAGATGGGGGGAGGGGCAGGCTCCCTGCTGAGCAGGATCCAGGATCATGACTGAGCCCAATGCACTTAATGGACTGAGCCACCCAGGTGCCCTTCACTCTGTCCCTCTGCCAGGTTGTGGGGGGGGCCTCTACCCTTGAGGAAACTGAGGCACAGATGATGAGCACAGGTGACCCGGGTCAGGGTCAGCACACCGCACTCATGGAAGGTGGGGCCGGGACCAGAGCTGGGGCTGACTCGGGGTCCCTTCCTCTCTATGGCACAGGAGCTAAGCGGCCATGGCCTACCACAGCTTCCTGGTGGAGCCCATCAGCTGCCACGCCTGGAACAAGGACCGCACCCGTGAGTGCTGCGCGCAACCCACCGGATGACGTGGGGCGGGGGCCCCCGGACTGTGTGCGGGCAGTAAAACAGCCAGGCGCCCTGGACTGGGGCTCGGAGGGCTGGCCGGCCCCCTCCTGCGCCTCCAGTCCTGAGGGTGTAAGAGGGACGAGCCCTGGGAACGTGCAGGGGCAGCCAGCGAGGGGCACTTGAGTGGAGGCCAGAGCACAGCCCTGCGTCCAGCTCGGGTGCAGGTCCTGCTCGGGCTCCCAGACCGGGGGTGGGTCGGGGGTGGTGGTGGAATGAAGACAGCCTGGAGAGAAACACGAGAGGATGAGGGGAAAGCACTGGAGGCAGAGGCGCTGGTTTAGAACAGGTGGCCAGCGGGTCTTTTGGAGGTGAGGGAGGCAGCCATGCCATAGGCCCCACAGCGGGAGAGCCCGGCATTGTCAGGAACAGCAAGCAGCCCAGGGCTGGAGTTGGGGAGCAGAGGGGGGTAGCTCCCCTGCTGTGGTGGTGCCTGCGGGTAGTGGGTACTGGTGAAGGATGGCTAGTCCCGGGGCGGGGGGGTGGCAGGGTGCTTCAAGGAACTCTGCACCAAGGCAGGGGGTGAAGGACCACATGTTGCCCAAGTGGCGTGAAGGGTGCTCCTGGTAGAGGGGTGTCTTGAGGGAATGGGGAACCAGGGCATGCACCCCACCTCCTACTACCTACCCCTACCCTTCTCTCCTGCAGAGATTGCCATCTGCCCCAACAACCACGAGGTGCACATCTATGAGAAGAGTGGGGCCAAGTGGGTCAAGGTGCATGAGCTCAAGGAGCACAATGGGCAGGTGACAGGTATGTCAGACTGACTGGGATCACTCTCTTGAAAGGAGATGGGATGATGCAGGGCCAGCCAGTCACTCTCCCAATCACTGTGTTAGGATAGTTTGGGTTGCGAGTAACACAACCAGTATTTCAAACTGGCTTAAGTTACAAAGGGATGATGTTGGCTTATGTTACTGAAAAACTGAAGATGTTTCTGGGCTTCAGGAAAGGCTTGATCCAGCAGCTCAGCTCAGCATTAGCAAGAACTCATTTATTTCCTGTCTCTTGGCTTTCCAGCACATTTGGTGATATTTTGGGAGCCGTAACTCTCAGTATCAGTTCTACAGGCATCCCGTGGAGCAGCTCTCATCCAAATTATGGCCTCTTAAGCCCCTCCTATGTGGATGCCAGAGCCACCTCTGCTTGGATGGCTTCAGCCTGTTTCCTCCCCACTCCACAGGCATTGACTGGGCCCCTGAGAGTAACCGAATTGTGACCTGTGGCACAGACCGCAATGCCTATGTATGGACGCTGAAGGGCCGCACATGGAAGCCCACACTAGTCATCCTGCGGATCAACCGGGCTGCCCGCTGTGTGCGCTGGGCCCCCCATGAGAACAAGTTTGCTGTGGGAAGTGGCTCCCGTGTCATCTCCATCTGCTATTTTGAGCAGGAAAATGACTGGTGAGTGCCCAGGCAGGGTCAGAGTCAGTTTGGAGGGATCCTGGGGCCACCGACCAAAAGATGTTGGGACTAGTGTCCCAGAAAGTACTGGATAGAATTTCAGGAACCTTGTTCACATGACACAGGGGAAGAATGTCCTCTCTGGACCTTGTAGGGGAGGCAAGGAACACTCCCACAGCCCTCAGTAATGAGGGCACAGATCACAGCAGGACCACCTCTGTGGGTACTACACAAGGCCCTGCACAAAGCCTGGTACTCACTCCCTGACCGCCCCTTGGGCTGGGCATCGGTTGTCCCCACTTTTCAGATGAGCAAAGTAAGGCCCCATAAGGTCACTTGTCCAAGATGTCCAGCCTGTCATGGTCCAGGGCCACATCATCATCTTTTTCCCTGGGTCCCTGTAGGCAGAGCCTAGGCTGGAATCTGGGAGACCTGAAATCGAATTCTGCCCTGGCCAATTAGCTGCTGTGTGACTGAGCGGGTCCCAGGGTTGTCATGAAGCTTAAGGGAGACCAGGGATGGAGTTCCCACCTGGAGGGCACCCAGTACCCTACCAGCCCAATCCAGGCCCCTCCCTCTGGGGACCTTGGGGGTCTGCAGGGCCCCGTGGGAGTGTGGAGTCCCTGGGGTGCTGAAGCTACCAGTTCCCCTCCCCTCCGTGTATCCAGGTGGGTGTGCAAGCACATCAAGAAGCCCATTCGCTCCACGGTCCTCAGCCTGGACTGGCACCCCAACAATGTGCTCTTGGCCGCGGGCTCCTGTGACTTCAAGTGCAGGTGAGCCGTGTCAGCCCAGGAACCGGGGACTGGAAGGTGGAGGGAGCCCTGCGGGGGGATCTGGGGCCTCAGTCTTGTATCTGTGATGTTTACTTTTGGAGGGGTCACCACTGGGTCCTGTCTCCAGGCCATGGAGAGGCTTGGCAGGATGCACCGCACCCCTTACCACTGCTTAATGGCGGTGAGAACTCTTTCCTAGGCCTTCCTGTCCTTGTTTCCTTGTCTTCCATCGCAAGGACAAGGAGTGGCTTCTACCTTCTCACACTAAGGCATACATGACCGAGAAGCAACACACCTGCCTTGTCACCTTGGGCCTGGAATGTAGTCTCCAGTTGCCATTGGCTGTTTTTACTTCTGGGCGCAGCTCCTGTGGGCCTCCCAAGGCCTGGGTCTCTGCTCCGGCAGGCACCAGGACGCCTTTGGAGGCCCCGGATATAGAGACAGTAATGTCCTGCTGAGGCTCTGTTGGCAGGTGGGGAGCTGGTGATCTGTCCTGTCCGGTGACCCCAAGCTGGCCCTGGGACAGAGAGGGCGTTAATGTGTGCTGGCTAGAGCTGCGGGAAGGCGGTCTGGGCTGGCAAGTTGCAGAGCAGGGAGGAGGAGAAGCGTCCCAAGGGCCGGCTGCGGAGCATAGGCGCCAGCATGGTGAAGACCAGGACAGCCCCAGGGGCTGTGTCAGTGTTGTTAGTCCTCAGATGAGGGCCCCAGGGCCCTGGGAGTTCATGGGCGACCTCCTGGCCCCATTCTGCTGCACAGAGGGCACCGAGGCCCAGATTGGCCCAAGCATGAGGACTCAGGCCATGAAGAGCTGGCTCTGGTTCCCACCAGTTCCGGGCTGAGCACTGACCTCACCGGGTGGGTCTGGGAGAGACGCCCCAGTCACGGAGGTCTGTTTCTTGCTCTGCCCTGGCAGGATCTTCTCGGCCTACATCAAGGAGGTGGAGGAGCGGCCAGCACCCACCCCGTGGGGCTCCAAGATGCCCTTTGGGGAGCTGATGTTTGAGTCTAGCAGTAGCTGTGGCTGGGTGCACGGCGTCTGCTTTTCGGCCAGTGGTAGCCGCGTGGCCTGGGTCAGCCACGACAGCACCATGTGCCTAGCCGATGCCGACAAGAAAATGGCGTGAGTAAAGGCCATGGGGGGCAGCAGGGGGGTGACGGGCACAGGGCAGGAGGGGCTGGAGCGGCTGACCTCTCTGTCTCTCTCTCTCAGTGTTGCCACTCTGGCCTCTGAAACGCTGCCACTGCTGGCCCTGACCTTCATCACAGAAAACAGTCTGGTGGCAGCGGTGAGGCGGGGAGGGGGAGAGTGGGAAAGGGAGAGAGGGAGGGGTGCTGATGAGGGTGGCCCTTTACTGGTTCCCTGCTCCCCCTCCCCCAGCCCCTAGTCTTTTTTTCCTTCCTGGTCCAAATAGGCCGGGAGGGGCCACCTGGTCTCTAGCATGCTCCCTGGCTGCTGTGAAGGGAGAAGGGGGAGCAGAAAATTGTGCCCTGCACTCTAGGGTTTCTGCTTCCCTACTAACTCTGGCTATGTGGGGGCAGCACAGTTGGGACCACACGTCCAGAAGGGCACTGCCCTCTCTCCTTCTGCCCACTGATCTCTCCAATCCCTTTTCACCCCTCAACAAACCTCAGGTCCCGGGGGGGTGGGGGGCAGGGGGGGATCAGGCCTGGTTTGCCTACAGAAGCATTCAGCTATGGGTGTTTGCCCAGAGTGGGTGTAACCAGTTGGGCAGGGCAGAAGGTCCCCAAGCTTCTAGGAGAGTCTTGGACAAGTTTTCTCAACTGGGCGTTGGCCTTGCCAGGGGAGGGGGCACCCCTAGATGCTCACCCCCAGCATGTGGTCCCTGTTGGTATGCCTGGCGTCAGCGTAGCTGTCTCTGAACTGGCACTGGCTTCCCAGTAGCTCCACCCAGGTCCTGCCACCCGGCTTCTGGCCAGACAGCCCCCATCTGTGTCCCGCCTGGTCTCCAGCCTGTTGACTCACACAGAAGATAGGGGTGCTGTGCCAGCCCTCGGGCCTGCTCCAATGATACCCCCACCCTATTGCAGGGCCATGACTGTTTTCCGGTGCTGTTTACCTATGACAGCACCACAGGGACACTGAGTTCTGGTGGGCGGCTGGACGTGCCCAAGCAGAGCTCACAGCGTGGCCTGACCGCCCGAGAGCGCTTCCAGAACCTGGACAAGAAGGCGAGCTCAGAGGGCAGCGTGGCTTCTGGCTCCGGCCTGGACTCACTGCATAAGAACAGTGTGAGGTGAGAACGGGACTGATGCCACTGGGAGGAGAAATAAAGCCAAAGTAGGGGCTGGGGGCCCTGACTGAGGAAATGGGGTGACCCTCTAGGTTGCACAAAAATAACATCGGGCCAGGATGCAAACCCAGCAGTGGGTGTGCACTGCATTTTTTGAAGAAGGTCTGTGGGATGACCAGAGGGCACCCAACCCTGCAGGGCAGGGCTGAGGCTGAAGTGGTCCTGCTGTTGCCTCCTTGTGCAACTAGGCAGGATGAAGAGAAACTATCCACAACGCTCCAATCCTGCCAGCCACAGGTGTCCACCCTGCAGCAACCTGGGAAGACTTCCTGACTTGGCCCCTTGGCTGGGTGGCCCCCTCCCATGGCTATCAGGCCGTGTTTTCAGACTAACCCCTGAGCCCAGCCTTCAGGGCTTATTGGAATGACCCCGCATGTCCTCCCAGCTCCAGGTTTTGCTTTTTGCCCCCATCCTGCTCCACGGTCACCCTGGACATTACCCCACACACGTGATTCATGCCGTTGCACATCTGGTTCTATTTCCCTGGATTTCCCTTGGCACCTTGCACATTCCTGCTCCTCCTCAAAGCAGACTCATGCAACCCCGCGGGCCACCTCCCAGGCTCTGTGCTGAGCACCCCAACTGTACATCCCAGTGCTTCTCACTGGAGTTAGCTGCTCCCCAGAGGGCAAGCAGGGCTCCAGCTGGGACCCGTCAAGCCCCCCTCTTCTTTGCAGCCAGATCTCGGTGCTCAGCGGGGGCAAGGCTGAGTGCTCACAGTTCTGCACCACAGGAATGGATGGTGGCATGAGCATCTGGGATGTGAAGGTGAGTCCTAGCCCACCATGGCCCTTCCTCCCCCTCGTCCTCCCTGGAAAGCCCTCTCCGTCCCTACAGAAGAAAGGCACTTCTTTGGGATGAAGAAGGGGGAAGAGTAGCACCACCCTGGGCACCTCCCTTTAGGGCTGGATTAAAACCAAGTCTGTCCAGCTCCAAAGCCCAGGTTCTCTGTCCTCTGCCTGGCTGGAGCTGGGATGGCGGTGAGTGGGACCACCGTGAGAACTAGCCTGTCTGTTCTGCTGTCTCTTTCCAGAGCTTGGAATCAGCCTTGAAGGACCTCAAGATCAAATGACCCATGAGGAATATGTTGCCCTCATCCCCACTGCTGGGGAAGGGGGTCAAGAAGGCTAAGGGTCGCTTTGCTGAATGTTTCTAGGGTAGTAGTCTGGGTCCCCCTGGAGACTGCTCCAGCCAGAGGGGAGGGCAAAGTGGGGAGGGGAGGGAAGCTTTTCTTACCTATTGAAGGAACATAGGTCTTTTTGTCAGAGAAATGTTTTCATTTATTGTTAAAAACAAAAATGTTCCCAAAGCACTGTGCTGGTCATGAACTGCTTCAAAAACATGGAGGTAATAAAAAAGCAATCTTAGAACTGGTCTCCTGTGTTTGGGAGAAGTCCGTATTTGCATGGGCACAGGTAGCTTGCTTCTGCTCACCAGCAAAATTGATCCTTAAACCTGAGGGTCTTCTCCTGAATACTTCCCTTTCCCCTGTAGTCCTGCGGGGAGTGGGGGTGGGGGGGCAGACCCTGGTGGCTGTCACTCTGTAGTCAGTCCTAGACCGGTGGTTGCACACCTTTCCAGGCTGCTTCTGAGCTTTAATGGAAATTGATGTTTGCAGCTGGTTTCTGATAAATGTGCTCATTTCCTCAATTTCCCCCCATTCATTCCTATTTCACTCAGAGGGCCTCTTCTGTTTAACACAAGCTTCTCACTTACCTATTTATTCAGTCATAGCTGGGTAATTACATCCACAGATCCTAATTGTGAACTGTCCTTACATTTGCAGGACAAAGGCTTCCTAAACATGCCTTCTCTCAGATTGTTCTAGGGTCTATCCCTCAGGATAGCCCCCTTGATCGGAAGAGGCCCATGATTCTTCTTTAAATCATGAGATAAAGATTCTAAAATCCAGGGAGACAGGCCACACAACTCCTCTTATTCTAAATGCTTGTCAAAGCCTGTACCAGCCCTCTGTAAAGTGAGCTGTTGGTCCCGTTGCTGACTTGATTGTTGTTGGCCCTGGAAGGGCCAGGGAGGTGTTCACCTACCCCCTTTTTAAGAGCTCACCTCAGGGGTGCAGAGTGACCCCAGAGTATCAGTGTTCTTCTGAGACCTTGCCAAACAGGCTCCCCTTACTCTTAGAGAAGGATGAGCAGCAAGCATGCTCTTGTTTAGCTATAGCGGCCTAAAGTAGAGGCTTCGTAGATGTCAACTGTTTGCCCTCAGTATAGACAGATACTTGGCTTAAAACTGACAGGCTCAATCTTCTGCTTCTAAGAAGAAGGAAAAGGTATTACGGGAAATGGTCAGGGTTTGGCCTCCTCCAAGCATGGCCAAGGCTCTTGTGGCAGGTGGGAAGTCCCATCAGGAAAGGAGGGGATCTGGACCCTGTTCTGTGATGTATACATCACCAGTGGACACTAAGACCACTAGCTAGGCTTTCTGGGCCTTCCTCTGTGCCACACCCCACAGGACCTTAAGGACAGTGCAAGGGACAAGAAGCTAATAGTTGGGGGGGGGGGCAGTTGATGATAATAACCATTATTGGGGGAGGAAGCTGGTGGAGTAAGAAAAGGAGGGGCTGGGGCAGAGGGAAGATTCTAGGCAAGTCAGTGTGCAAGAGGGGCTGTGAGCAAGGGTTTGAGCCTTCTAGGAGCTAGAGGACTGATGTGCAGGACAGGGATGAGGTGGGTGGTGAGGCTGGGAAGGTCCCCAGAGACCAGCTCCTGGATATCCTTGGCGTCCCGGGGAATCAGGCCACTAAAATTGGCAGAGACATGAGGTGGCTGCTGCAGTTCTGTGGGTGTGAGGTGACCTGGGGATAGCACAGACCCTGGGGACCAACAAGCTGTAGGGATGAGGGACAACTGGGAGAATCCTACCACACAGGGGTCATTGTGTCCCCACTTTGGACAGAAGGCCTTGGGGCACCTGAGTCAATTAAGTGTCCAACACGATTTTGGCTCAGGTCATGATCTCAGGGTGGGGAGATTGAACCCTGCATCCAGCTGAGTGTGGAGCCTGCTTGGGATTCTTTTTCCCTCCTCTGCCCCCAACCCACTCTCTTTCTCAAGTAAACCTTAAAAAAAAAAAAAAAAAAAAGGCCTTGTTACCATTTTTTAAAAGAAAACAAAGCCAGAAAAAGAAGTTACCTCCTCAAAGTCTCACAGGCAGGAGGTGGCAGAGCCAGGATCCAATCTCAGGTCTGACTTCCCAAGCCCCCCTGGAGGAGCCTCTGGTGACATGTACTCGATGTAAGTCAGGGTCTCTAGCTGAGCCAGAAAGGAAATGCTTCAAGGCAGCAGTCTTGCCGGCACATCACCCAGCTACACAGGTGAGATCTGTACAACCACTCGTCAGCCTGCAGACATCAGGGAAGTCCTTGGCTCTGGTCTCACACAAAGGTCCAACAAGATGAGGACAAGTCCTGGGCACCCCGGGAGCCCTGGTGATCCAGGCCAAACACGGCCTCTCCATGCCAGCCATTATCGCAAATCTCCAGCTTCCAGCATATTAGAAGATGCCTCCTTACCACCCCGTGTGGCTCTAGTTCTGCTTGCTGGCAGCCCCTGGAGCCAAGGACTGGGTGCTCTGTCCGTGAATCTTGCCAAACAGCTACCACCTTCTTGTTCATCTTCTCAGAGAACCTCTTTTTCTCGGTACAGACCTGAAACTGAGCTGTGGCATGACCTCCAAGGGGTGAGGGGAGGGGACGGTGCTCTGGCAAACCTCTGATGGGGGTCCTGCTCCTCAGGTCCAGGGTCAGGGGCTTTCCACCAGCTGCAGCTGCGGGCAGTTTTTGTATCCCTTCTGAGGCTCTAGCGAGGTCACGCCCAGGGAATGTGTGTGGCAGGAGTCACTGGAAGTCAGGGGTCCAGTTCCATCTCTGCCACTCAATCCCGCTTTTTGACCTCAGGGCAAACCCCTGCTTGGCACCAGTTACTGACCTCTCAGAACCGTATATAAAGGATGCTGGTGTTCACAAGGCAGAGTGCCCCTCATGAAGGGGTGCAGGAGAAGGGACAGGCACAGTGGCCAAGCCTGCAGGTGGTTCACACGATTGTGCCAAACCTCAGTTTCCCTGCCGCCATGCCCACCATCCAGGGAGGTAAGGATGGCATGAGGTAATGCCTGGCAGCCATGCTGGGTGTCAGGACACTTCCTCCCAGCACTGAAATTCTGAGACTGTTAAGGCTGGGGGCCCCTGGAGGGCAGGACGGGGAGGTATGGTGCTACTGCCAGCTTGCTATGGAGCATGGACGGGTCGCCAGCCACTCGGGCTCCAGATCCACCATACTTGGGTTAAATGAAGGGAGGGCTAACTCTGTATCCTGAGGTCTCTCCTAGCTCAGATGCCCAGGGACCAGTCCTCATGTCCTGCTGGGTGCTGCCTGAACCATGTGGAGATGGACCTGAAAGCAAACCCGTGCCCTCCTGGGTGGAAAGGGCCCAGGCACAAAGTGCCCCCAAACGGATCACAGAACAAAGATTACGATAATGTCAAGTTTAATCTGCCAAATATACAAGTTGGACTTGTGGAGCATGTTTTGCCTGGGTGCTGCACAGTAAACAGAGGTTTCTTGAAATGATCAATGGGTAGGGTTAAGAATGGGCCCGAGCTCTGGCCAGAAGGGTGGGGATGGGGCAGGGAAGGGCAGAACGGACTGGCTGGAGACAAGCCATGACCCTCAGGGACCCAGGGGCATGGGCTCCCAGACAACAGCCCCTCTCAGTGAGCACCCAGGCAACACAGACTAGGGCTGGTTGTTGCAAACTTGTCAGCAGCTGCCCCACACACAACCACCCCCTACCGTGCAACCTACGGGACACAAATGGAAGCTCCTCTCACCCCACCTCCCAGGCACCCCCAACGAGAGTTCTGAATTCTAAAAACAGCAAAAACACCCGAATGGTTACATATGAAACGCTCTCCCGCGTCTTTCTGTCTCAAAGATAGCAGCCGCCCCCTCCCCCCAGCCCTCCCTACCATCCCCCCAAATGATTTCTGTGCCAAGGTGAAGAGGAGACCCCAGGCTGCAGGGGTTCCTTGCCGTGAGGGGCTGCTGTGGCGGCGCCAGGGTGGGGCAGGTGAGACTCGGCAGAGGGCCTGGCAGCGTGGCCGGATCCCCGGTGCCTCCTCCCGCAGGCCGTGCTACTTATTCAGGGACAGCGACTGCATTCGTTTTCCCGACAAAGTCGCATCATCCTTTGCTGAGGGTGGGAAGGGAAGGGCAGGTGTTAGCACAAAACCACCCTTCCCCCCACCACACACACACCCCCAGAGCACAGCACTGTAGGGCTCAAAGACCTCAGAAAACATTCTGGGCAACTGGCTCAGCTGGCAGAAGAGGAACAGACCCAGGGAGAAGAGGGTTCCTGGGGGCGCCACTGCGCCCGACAGGGGCACCAACGCACAATCTACAGGGCAGAGAGAAATCTCTAACCCCACCCCCAGGCAGGACCCTGCAATTACATCTTCTCCCTGTAGGTGCTGCAGCCTCCAATAAGCAGCAACGTTCAAAGGGTTTAGGGTTTGTGAAGCGAGAGCTTCCGGTGGGAAGCTGGGAGAGCAGGCTATCTCCAATGCAGTGACAACCCTGGGGCAGCTGATTTCCCCTTCTGGGCCTCGGCTACCTTGTGAATTAGCGAGGAGGCAGGACAGCAGATCCCTAAGGGCTCTCGTGGTCCCCCCATGTATAGAGTGTATGAGACCAGGAGACAGAAGGTCATAAGCATTCGACTTATAAACCAGACCAAATCCCACAGCCCCCGCTGCCAACCTTTGACCCCACTGGAGGGAGAGCATCGGGGAGGAGGGACAGCTGGGCCAGATTTCACCCAGGTCTGCACTGTGAGGTCCAGCCTGCCCCTGTCCCACCCTCTCAAGCCCCTCAGATGGACAGCGGTTACCTGAGGCAGCTCTCCCCACTGCACAAGGCACCAGATACCTTAGCAGGTCCTTGAGGGTCAGACCTAGCTGTATCCCTGAGGCTTCCATCAGATGCTGTGGACAGTGCTCTGCTTAGATTCAAACCCTTATCCAACTCCCGGCTGCTGCTGGACCCTCCCAGCACCCTGGGACATGGTGGGCACAAACGCCCACCACCCCTTGACATGAGAAAGGCACTTGCATATACACACAGGCTGGGCCTCTACCCAACAACCCAAGCCCATGCCATGGCACAATGAGGACACTGAAGTGCAGGGTTTGGTGGCTTGCCCAGAACCAGATTCAGGCAGCTGCACCAGGGCTCAGGACTTACCTTTCCTCTCTTCTTCTTTCTTCCTGGCAGCCTCTTCCCGCTGTTTCCGGATGATTGCCAGCCGGGCAAGGTCAGCTTTGGCTTGCTCTGTCTTCCCAGCTAAATGCATTTTCATGTAACGCTCTTTTGCTTTCTGCTTCTCGATTTCTTCTCTGTTTGGATAAAATGGTGTCACAGGGAACATCTTCCCCACCATAACCGGCTGAGTTGGATGCGGGAGCCAGATGAAAAGCCAAGTACTTGGGCCTGGGGCTCAAGTGGAGGAGGGTGCCCTGGCTGTGTGTGTCCCCTCTGTGTTGGGCACTCACCAAACAAACAGGCAGAGGCACAGCCTAGACTCTGGTGTACAGACTCAAGGGGCTAGAGGAAGTTCAACTGGTGCACCAGCTTCTCCAGATAACACAGGATGGGGGTGAGCTCAGCACAGAGTGAACAACATCTGCATTGTGGGGAAAGGGGTGCTGACTATGGTCTGGTGTCCACAATGAGAAAGGGGGATCAAAAACCAAGTGAACACTATATCCAAAGATGAGCAGGAGGAGGAAAGCACTGGAAACCACATTCTATGGGGGGTAGAGCAGGGAGTGGATCAAGTAGCCCAGATGGGAATCACACCCACCCAATCTCAGGTCAAGAGAACATGGCACATTCTCAATCAAGGCAGTTCAGATGTGCAAGAGGCTGTTCTCAAGGGGGTGAGCACCCATTGAGGAGGGTGTGGGAACAACAGCTAGACTCCCATAGGCATCAGTCACCAACCCAGTAGGTAGAGAAAGAGGTGATGGGTCATTTCTTTCCTCTGAGGATATTCCTCCCAAGCCTGAGATTCTGGAGTGGGCACGCTTTTTCACTGTGGTGTTGGATGGTCCCATCTACACCAGGTTCCTGGAAGAGCCATATATTGGAGGGGGCAGGGAAGCCCTGTCTAGCAGGGGCCTGGGAGAGGGACTTGCCCCCCCAGAGGCCTTCACGGCACACAGCATTGGGTAATAAGAAACAAAGCATGGGGCCTGGCCAGACAGGAGAGAAAGCCACCCACAGAAAGTTAGATAAGCAGATGTCTTACCCAGGAGACTCTGGACAGGAGACTGGACAAGACACTTGCTAGAGAAGAGACTAAAATACCTCTTAGCTCAGCAGATCCTACCCTGGGAGGTAGACGCAGAGCCAGGAGCCTCTAGGCTGAGCAGAAGAGATCCAAACCTGGGTGGGCGGAGTAGGGGGTGGGGTGTGGGTGGGGTGGTGGTAGTGGTTTTGAGTGGTGTGCCCTGGAGGCATCTAGAATGACTGATGAGCAAGGCTACCCAAAGTCTCTGCAAGGCTCCCTCAGTGAAGGCTAAGTCCCAGGGCAGGATGCTGACCTTTATGGTTTTCACTCTGCAACCTCAATAAGTGGGGGTGACAACAAGATCTCCTTTTTACTGGTGAGACAGAAGCTACCGGAGAGGTACCTGGAGCTCATGAGTCTTCCTTGTGGGGTATTCATAGACCCCCTCAGCCATCATGGGGTTAGCACAGGAAGGTGAACTTAAATACTAGCAGCTCAGAAAGAAAAAAAACTGGGCAGCTTTCCCTAGAAGGCTTCAACCTCTTGGAGGGCCCCTGATGTCAGCTGGTGGCCATCCAAAGTTGGGGCACTACTTGTCTGGGAATGGCCGTGTGCAGGGCATTTCAGCACTGGACTGGGATCCTCGCACAAACCAAGAAGAGGTTCTCTGCAGCTCTATTTCCAGCTGGGACTGAGAGAGCGCTGGGGCAGCCAGCAGTGTTCACTGGGCTGCCTTCTCCCACCTGCCCCCCTCTCATGGCAGTGACACCAGAGAAGAATGCAGGCCAGGAATGGTTAGCTCAGGCTGGATAAGGGAAGAGTCCCTGGAGTGTGGTGCTCTGGAGGAAGGACTGTAGCATAACCCTCCATATCCCTGGCCATTACTTCAAAAACAACACTCGGGTCTGAATCTGCTGTTCTGTTTTTCCCTGCTGTGTTCCCATTGGTGAAAAAAAAATTATTTTTGTTTTGTGTTTTTGGCAAAGCTTCTATAGAACCTTTGGGGAATGAGATGAAATAAAGTAAATGCTCTAGTTGGAGCCCCCACTCAGCTACTAGGAACCTCAGAGCCCAAGAGGTGAAGGCAGGGGAATTGGGCGCCTCAGCCATTTCCCCCCAAGCCCCTAACCCCCGCCCCACCCCACAGGCCAGGCCCCTGCCCTTGTGCCCAGGTCCCAAGGCCTAGGAGCAGAGATTACCGTTCTCTCCTTGAAAGCTCCTTGGGCCCATCCAGGTCCAGTTGTGTGACCTTTTTGGTTGTCTGTGCCACCCGGTTAGGGTTCTCGATGTCGATGAGTCCCTCCACGCCTTTGCGCTTTTGCTAAGATAGGACAAGAAGCTGGCTGTTGGAGAAGTTTGGTCCTGCAGAGCCTCTGAGGGCCATGCCATCTCCCAACAGCCCGCCTGGATGGGGACAAACTCTTGCTCTACCCAACATGATTCTTGGCCTGAACTTCACAGGAGGAATAGCACTTAAGAGGAGTCTTCACCAGCCTAGGAGGTACAAGGACAGCGAGTGCACAGGACTAGAACCCAAGCTAGGCCAAGTCCCAGCAACCACAGGGGACGAACAGAGACACAGGACTAAATAATTTGCCTAAGGTGAACCAGGAAGCGGATAGTAGATGAGCTGAGAACCTAAGCCCAACTCATGAGCTCTCAACACAGAGCACTATATCTCCACTTCAAGCTCAGCCCCCGAAAAGTTTTCCATGGAATCTCACAGCTGACTGCAACGAGCACCACTGGATCCCCAGGGCAGGGCAGGCGAGGCCGAGGACATCCTCAGGACCAATTCCCATTCCTAGCCATCCCAACTGATAGGAGGGGGGTGATGTGAGAAGGAGCCATGAGATCACAATCTACAGGGTCGGGAAACCTGAACTTCCCATTTCCCTTAGGGCAAGTTCAGCAAGAGCACAAGTCCTCAATGTAGCAGGTTGGGTCCAAGCATCAGTCCTTGTTAATCCCAACTTTTCTCTTTAAATGACCGGAGGGAGACAGCTTCCAAACCTCAGCTAATCTGACAGAGCTCCAGACACCAACATACAATCCAGCTACCTAGAAACGCCTCCACTAGGAGGCTCCACATTCCACTGAGAGCACAAAGTGAATGTGCCTCACTCACCCTGCCCCTTCCTGACCATCCTTTATGCCACAGCCTCATGCCCCCTTCCCTCAACCCCCAAACCCAACCCTCCGCAACCCACAAAGAGCCCAACTCTAAAATGTGGTGTGAATCTGCCCACTTGTTTCCACTGCCATTGCCACCACCCACCTCAACACAAGCCACAATTTGTCTAGAGACTGGCTGCCATTTCCCTGCTTATATCCTCAACACCCTACCATGAACTCTTTCCAGAGAAGCCTTTTAAAAGCAAATCTGGGGAGCACCTGGGGGGCTCAGTCAGTTAAGCATCTGCCCTCAGCTCAGGTCATGATCCCAAACTTGGGATTGAGCCCGACATCTGGCTCGTGCTCAATGGGGAGTCCACTTCTCTGCCCCTCTTCTGGCTCATGCTCTTTCTCACCCTCAAATAAATAAAACCATAAATAAGTAAATAAAAGCAAATCTAGTCATCTCTCTCCAACTTCAAGGCCTCCACCATCGGCCTCCTACCCACAACAGTGAAACCCAAACCCTTTCAAGTGCCACATGGAAGCTACCCTTGCCAACTTCTCCTTCATCCCAAGCCACTCTGTATCCACCAAGGTACATCCCTGATTGGCCTCCTGCTGTTCCTGTTCCCACCCCGGGGCCTCTGTGCTTGCAAATCCAGCCACCCGGTCTGTACTGCACGACAATTTTCACACACCTGACTCCACCCTGTTTTTCAGATCTCAGTTTAAAAGCTACCTCCTCACCACACACTATTTCAAGTACCCATAATCACAGTTCATCTTATTCATGATACCTGCCACTACTTGAAATTATGCTGTTCGTTTACTTCTTTTTTGTCTGTAACTGCCCCCTTGGGGCACCTGGGTGGCTCAGTTGGCTAAGCATCTGCCTTCAGCTCAGGTCATGATCCTGGAGTCCTGGAATCAAGCCCTGCATCAGGCTCCCTGCTCAGCAGGGAGCTTGCTTCTCCCTCTCCCTCTGCCCCTCCTGCTGGCTCATGTTCTCTCTCTTAAGCAAATAAGTAAAATCTTAAAAAAAATAAATAAATAAATAAAAAGAAAGTAACCCCCTTAAGAGCAAGGACTCTATCTGCATCTACCACTGGAAACGGTCATCAACAGGCACCTGATAAACATTTGCTGACTGAATGAGGCCAAGTCTCAGGCCTCCACCAAACACAGTACCTGGTAATCATCTTCCTCATCTTCACTCTCATCTGAGTCTAGAGATTTCTTCTCCTTTTTGGGGTCACCTGCAGCCCCATCTCCACCTTCTTCTCCTTGTTCCTCTTCTTCCTGTTTCAGAAATGGACAACCTGCAAAATCAAAAATGCACAAACCCCCTAGACTGTGACCCCTGCTCCCACCACCTCTAGTCTGTGGACCCAGAAAAATTAAGCCCCAGAAGGCTGGGGCCAAGTATGACAAGGGTCCGACTCTGGGACCCCGGCCCCTAGTTGGGGACCTGGGTCAGAGGCAGCCTATCTATTCAGCTCCACAGTCCATCCTGGATGAGAAGTTCATCTCCCAGACTCAGAAGAACTCAGCTGTGGGGCTGAAAACCACAGTCCTGCTCAGCTCCCCTTCTGCTTCCCCAGCTGCCACATGCAGCTGCCAAATCATACTCGCTTTTCTGGACAAGTCCTCCCCTGCTCTCCACTCCCACAGTCAATGGTAGGCCAGCCACTCCAACCTGCCCATGCAGAGGCCTTGCTGTGTTGGCTTCCTAAGACAACACCCAACATGTCGCTTCCTTCCACCCTTCTTGCTTCCCCACCAAAAATATTCCTAACAAAAACAGTAGGTCCTTCCCCCTCCTTGCACTTGCCCACACATTCTCCAAGGTCCTGCTTAGCTGCCAGCAACTCCATCAAGCCCTCTTGCCCTCTCCCAGTCGGTTATGGCCCCTCCCCTTCTAGGAACTCCCAGGCACTCCACAGCAGTGTCACTCATCAGGTCTGACTGAACTCTTTTCAGCCCTTATCCATGCAAGGATCTAATGGTATGGTCAGGGATGTGGATGTGAGTGATGATGGAAACATTCTATTTCCTGACAACAGGCTGTAAAAAACACTGCAGGAATAGAGTAAAGTATTAAGCTCAGACTAGAGGGGGAAGGGTGAATAGCATCAGTGAGAGTCACAGAGGAGGCGACGTTCAGCAAGGTCTGGAGAAAGGAATAGTACTTTGCCTGCTAGGGGTGTGGGAAGGCAGGGCATCATGTCACGCTGGGTCTGGCAAGCAGTCTGGCATGGCTACAAACAAATGGGGCCTGCTGGGAACCTGAGCTATGGATGGGCTGAGCCTGGCAGAAGGACAGCTTCCAGAAAGCAGGCACACAGGACCAAGAACAGAGACCCACTAAGGCAATCACTGCTAAAAGAACAAAGTTCTAATCGATTAAATCAGAAGATTGCTCTTCTTTTCAGTCATTGGTTGTGCTGGGATACTTGCCTGCCGCCCATGCCCCATCCCCAATCCCAAACCTCAGGTGCTGGCTGCTTCTTAGGAATAGGTGGTCCTTGCCTGGCCTCTCTGAATGCCAAAGAGGCAGGGAATCACCCTGGGCCACTGGAGTGGCCTCGACAGGCATGTACTCACCCTGGCCTTCTGCTTCTCAGCCTGGAGCTGTGCGTCGATCTCCTCAGGGCTTGTGTACTGCCTTGCCCGGCCTTTGTGGCCTCCCTTTCTCCCTGCACAAGGATTAGCAATTTAGGAAGGTGGGAGGGAATAGGCTTCCTTGATGGCCCTGAGCCCCAGGGGGCTGTGTCCTGATGCACAGAAGCAGAGACCTCCCCTCCCCCTCACCAAGCACCACCCAAACCTATACTTTCCTACTTTCATATGTTCAAAGGGACAAAAGAGGCAACATGTGACAACCTGAGGCAGCTCCAAACTGTATGCTGGATGTAGGTTCCTACAAACACAGCTCTGAGGGAAGGATATGGAGGAGGGCACACTGCATATCAGAACTGGCCAAATCCCATGGTTCCTTAGAATCCAAACACAGTGGGATGCCCGGCTGGCTCAGTGGCTGAGCGTCTGCCATCGGCTCAGGGCCTGATCCTGGGGTCTGAGATCCAGTCCCGCATCAGGCTCCCTGAGGGGAGCCTACTTCTCCCTCTGCCTCTGTCTCCCTCATGAATAAATAAATAAAAAAATCTTAAAAAAAAAAAAAAAAGATTCCAACCACAGTGGACAAAAATGCAGTAAAAAACATATAACACTTATGCCCCTGCTGTCACTACAGTGGTTTTTACTTGGCAAATGTTCGGTCACAGCCATGCACTTATTTGATCCTCAGAATAAACCTATAGGGAGTCACAGCTGGTCTCGTTTTACAGACAAGTCACTGAAGATTCAAATCTCAGCTGCACCACTTACTAGCTTTGGGCAGGTACATAACCTTTGAGTCTCAGTTTCTCCATCTGTATCCTTACCTCCTACAGTTGTCACGGGAATGAACTTAACATACATACGTCTGTTGGAACAGTGCCTGGCACTGGATAAGCACTACAGAAACATACGCTAGGTTTGTGCCATGTTTGTTACTTTTCGGATAGAGTATTTTGACAAAAAGAAAAAAACAAAGGCACTAGCCTCATCAGTGATTCACTGTAAATGTCAGAGAATACAATAAAATATTTCACATTCACCTAAGTGGCATGCTAGAAAAAAAGACCCTAAAAACCTACTGAGAACTTTCTTGAGCTTGAAGTGAGAAACATAGCTGACAAATTTAAAGTTGAAAATAAAACCAACTACCTTCTAAGAGTTAAAAATGTGACTAGCGATTAAAGCTCATCTAAGAGTATCAGTTTTACAGTCCAAGCCTCTTGAGCCAAGACAAGAGGCTGACTTAAAGCCATCAGCCAGTTTTACAGCAGGGTGGCACCTGTGTCTGCTGGTCCTGGAGGATGCTGGGTGGTTGTGGCCTCAATCCATTCCCACTTCTACTGGAAGCTTCGGCCCAGTTGATTTCCAGTGAGTGTTTCACTGAGCACAGAGAATCTGTAATTAGACAGCCAGAGCTTCTCTGGACTCCAGAGACAGCAGCAGAGATACCAACCTCCTCCTTAGTTCCTAGACAGCAGCTGCAGAGCCATAATTGGCTGCTAAAGACCACACCACCCATTTTTAATAACTACCCGGGTTCCCATGGGTGTCTCTGTTTATGCTCATGAAAGTCCTATTGTGTGATACCAAGCTTGCCATTAAAAAAAAAGAAAAAACCTAACACCCTTTCTTGCCCTCTTAGTTTTCCAAGAAGTAGTAACAACTCAATACTGGCTACTATAGGCTCTCATCCCGCACACCTGCCTAGGGGATACTGACCTTAGTTTAGCCTACCATAACTTCTGTCAGAAGCTCCTTCTGCCTTTAAAAGTGATTCACAGTAACTTACTGGAAACAAGAGTGCATCCTTTTCTCTAGGGGAATTTTGTAGTTAAAAAAAATATATCTTTTCTTTAGTTTTTGAAGTAAATCAACACAAGCAAGAAATGCAAATCTCATCCGCCCATAAAAGCTTTTCACAAGCCAAAGGCCAAGTCATTTAACCAAGATATTCAGCATTTTCTAACTGTAACCTCTAACCTTGGCTCAAACTATCTGTGAAGTAGGACTTTAAAAGCCAGAATTCTGGAACCAGAGGGTTCATTTAGCACCCTCCTTTTGCAGGACCAAGATCGAGAAAAATGGAAGAGACTGATTCCACAGATGAAATCAGTAGGGAGGTAGGTTTAAATGGATTCGACTCTGTAAACCCCAATATCTCTGCAAGTAAAATCAGGAAGTCATTTAGGTTTGAAAAAAACTCCCAAGATTTCCTGTGGCTGAAGCAGCTTAACCAACATGACACATGAGCTACCGCTATTAACCGAACATATGTTCTGTGCCAGGAGTTAGCCAGGCACTCTGAGTGCTCTATTTTTTTTTTTTTTTTAATGACCTCTTTCTCCAGCTCTCCAAGCTAAGAGTTATTAGCCAAGTGCTCCAGATGAGAAAAACAGAGTGGAATTAAATAATCTGTTCAAGGCCACAGGGTTAGACAGTGACACAGCTAGACTTCAAATCAAGAACTTCTGACTCTTAGGGGAAAGAGAATGAAGGACTGTCTACCGTGGATCCTCGGTCTTCTTGGACAAGAAACTGACCAAACCCTACAAATAGTGCTTAGCGGACACTTAACGATGGCCCGGCGCTGTGCCGCGCACTCCACGTGGATCACCTAGTTTAAGTCTCCCATCCGTACTATGAGGTAGCTACAATCATAAACCCGGTTTGCAAATGAGAAAACCGAAACACAGGGAGATGAAGCGCCTGGCTCAGAGGCACACACGCAGCCGCTGCCGAACAGGGGCAGTCAAAGCTAGGTCCGCCAGGCGCCAGAACACCAAGTTCTCTCACGAGGCAGGCCCGGCTCGCCCAGGGCTCGGGAGGGCCCACGTTTTACGCGCAAGGCAGACGAGCCCCGGCACAGGCGCGGGACGCGGTGACTCAGTCCCCGGCAAGCCTACAAGGGGAGGGAACTCCAGGTCCCCCAGGCCAGCAGAAGCGCGCCCTAGATCCGGCCTTCCGTGCCGGCGAGGAGCCGGAGGCCCCCGAGTCTTCTCCTAAGACCCCCGGAGGAGTAGCTCGTGGCCACTCCGGTCCTCAGTTTTTCCATCCGGACAATTGGGCGTCGAGGCCCACACCTGGCCCTCAGCCGGCGCGGACGTCCTCCCTCTGCGCCGCTGTCCGAGACACCCGCGGGCTGAATGAACAAGAGGAGCCGGACTCGGGCGGCCCCTCGAGGCCCACAAGCCACGCGCACTCGCCCCTCACCTCCTTTAGGCATCGCGGCTCCGGCGGCTGCGGCGGCGGCGGCGGCGGCGCCTCGAACTGACACCGGAACCGGAAATGCCTCGGGCTCGACTTCTTCCGCCCGGCCCAGTTTTCTTCAGCGCGCCGCCGCCGTCGCCGCCGTGCCCCCGAGTACCGGGGACCTCAGGGAAGCCGGCTCACGGAGACTGTCCCGCGGGTCGCCTGAGTCCAGGCTCGCCCGGGCGCTGCCCAGGCAACAGTGCCTCCAGTCCCCCCGCCCTGGGGAGACGCGTGAGCCTGCCGGTCTCCCCGCGGGATGTGAGGGCAAAACGCAATAGCGGCTGTAAAATTCTCTACAGGCAGAACTGCGGATACCTAGGATGACGCAATCTCGGCGCGAGGTGGGGAGCGGCTCCGCGAGGACCTCAGCCTGGAGAGATCGCCTGGGAAGCGGAAGCCGTCGGTAGCGAAGTGGCGGCTGACGGTGACGGTGGTTCAGGTGAGCGTTTTTCTGTGTCCTCCAGTACCTTGGTAACAGCTAGGGCCAGGGATCGGAGGTCTGCACCGGGCCAGAAGCGATCTGAGCGGCTGGCCAGGGGCAGTTTCGGGCCCCTGGAGCGGGAGGTCAGAGGAGGTGGTGCCTCGTTCGTTTTGCCCAGGGTATGGGAGATTTGAAGGTTCTTCTGCTTCTAGGCTCCCCCTCCTCCCGCTGCTTTCTTTGCAGAGAACGTTTTCTGTGTAAATGCTCTTTGTTCTTTTGTAAACCTAGCCTAGATGCCGTCGTCTCTAGGGAGCCTTTCCTGTTATTCCGACCGTAACGTTTTCCTTCCCTAGCTCTGAACGCCTTTCCACTCGTTTCTTCTGAGCGCTGCCACCTCTTATTCCGCCTGCCACCTCTTGATCCAGTTGCTTCCTGCCTATTACTTCCCCTGGGCTGTTCTCTGGCCCCCAGATGGACCAGGCTCTCGAATTTCGCTGGATCATAGCATGTTGGTCATCCCGTATCTTTGTCTTCTCAGCCCGTGCGCGCATTTGGGCAGGGTCCAGATTCTGTCCATCTCTAGCTTCAGCGCTGGAGAGACACGTGCAAAGACCACTGGTTTGGAAGTCAGGAGCCCCCTAGTCAGAACCATACTCAGGTAGTCCTCAGCTGTGTGACCCTGACTCTACCCCTAGAAATTTTATTCCTTAACTGTAAGGTTGTTAATGGAGAATTGATGAAAGGACTGGGGGAGGGGGGCGCTTTGTAAACTCGGAGTCAGGCACTCCACGGAAGGGACGGACTGATTGAGTTTGGGAGAGAGGAATCTGCTATGCTTCAAAGTAGGAGGTAGGTAATTAACCTGAATCCTCTGTGCCAATTAGGAAATGCAATGTGGTTTGAAATACGTTTCATTTAGATTTGTACTGGATGGGCTTTATATGACTTGCCTTTATATAACATTTTTCTTGGGTTTAAAAGACTTTTTGGCAATCCAGCTAATTCACTGCCCTCATTTTATAGACAAGACTGAGGACCAGAAAGGGAATGTGACCTCCCCAAAGTCACAGAGTAATTGGTAGAGCTGGACAAGAACCTAAGCCTGTAACTGAAGAGACCAGAGGTCTTTCTGTTACATTCTTGGGAAGCAGACGGTAAGGTACTTTGGCTTTACACCATCTTTTTCCCTTTTAAGCCCTCATTCTCTCTGCTCTCCCAACCATAGACCTTCTCACACTGTATTGTAATTACCTTTTCATTTTGTTTTCTTGCTAGAATTTCACTTTCCCAACGACAGAAGTTATGTCTTATGGTTTGTTCTATGTTCCCAACATCCAGTCCAAGGCCAGGCTCATAGGTGATGTTAATGATAACAACAAAAATTTACTAAACATATTTAATACAAGCATATTCCATATAATTTTAATGAGATCTTCACGATGGCCCTCTATGCAGATTTTACAGATGAGGAAACAGATTTAGGGAAGTGAATGTGCACCAAAATAGTGGCTAGTGAAGGCTTTTGGGGATCTTAGGTTCAGAAACCAATCCATTTAATTTTCCCTCCCAGATCTTTGCAAATTATCTTGTGAGAAAAATGCCTAAAGTCAAAAGAAGCCGGAAAGCTCCCCCAGATGGTTGGGAGTTGATCGAGCCAACACTGGATGAATTAGATCAAAAGATGAGAGAAGGTGAGTGGGGTAGTTCCTAACTGGGTGAGCTGCATCTAAGGGTCACAGGCTCAGATGTCTCCAGGGACCAGGCATAAATGCAAGTATCATATGGGAAGAGCCAGTCAGCACCACTGTGGCTTCTGGGCACTGACCTGTTTTGTTTGCTTACTAACTCAGGAATATTAGGAGTTCTGGGAAGTAGGATGGCACTAACGAAAAGGTCTTCAAAAACGTTTTGGAGCCAACTTAATATAAAAGCCTTAGAGAATAAAGATCAAATAGTCTACCTATAATCATTGACTGTTTTGGGTTAGGTACATATTTAGGATCTTACGTTTACTTGGAAAATCCTGTCCTTTTTCATTTTCACATTTTCAGAAACAACGTAGTCCAGATTTTCCTTGCAGGTCTCTGACACTGTTTTTATCATTTTGTTTTTGCATAGTCTACTAGTTTTCCAAAATGTACTATCTTCAGTTCCTTCAAAATGCTGTATGATCCTGAACTTGATGAATCAGTGTAGCATGTTTTTAGAACTCCTATCTGAAGCCACAAGCATCTGTTGGCCTTACATGACGAACTTACTGGATTATTTTCTTTTCATTGTTTTAAAAGAGCAGGGATGGAAGAGGTGCTTGGGCTTGATCTCAGGATCCTGAGATAATGACCTGAACAGAAATCAAGAGTTGGATGCTCAATTGACTGAGCCACCACCCAGGCACCCCTAAATAACTACTTTTGTAAGGACTTTGAATTAGTTGAAAATGAAGCATAAACACTTGCATAATGAACATTTAACTAGATTTTTTTTAAAGAATAACACTTAAAAATAATTGTTGCCAAGGTTTTGAAGTTAATGGGACATTTCTTTTAAAGTTCTTGGCATTAGCAAAGCAGCAAAAACCTAAATGTAGTCTATACCATGATGCCCCTACTTCTAGCTTCTCTTCCTTCCCTCAAACATGGCAGGACTCTGCATCACCCATTGAAAAATGCATTCCACTTTGTGTGTGAACCTGTACAAAACAACAAGAATGTTCACATGGTCTTATGAAAATGGGCCTAAAAGGGATTTTAAAAATGAGAGTGCAGGGATCCCTGGGTGGAGCAGCGGTTCGGCGCCTGCCTTTGGCCCAGGGTGTGATCCCGGAGACCTGGGATTGAATCCCACGTTGGGCTCCTGGTGCATGGAGCCTGCTTCTCCCTCTGCCTGTGTCTCTGCCTCTCTCTCTCTCTCTATATATATATATATCATAATAGATAGATAGATAGATAGATAGATAGATAGATAGATAGATAGAATGAGAATGCTGCTATGTTTAAAAGATCAAGAAACAACAAAAGCACAAGGAGGGAGGCTCTGCTTCCAGCTCCAGCCTAAGGAGAACCATGCCCTTCCCTCAGCAGCTTATGCAGCCACTGCCTTTCAATACTCAACCCAGGTGATCTGATGTCTTCTCTAGCCTAAATAGGAGACTATACCAGCTGCCTGTTGAATGGCCCCATTTGGACGTCTCAAACTTACCATTTTCAGAACCGAATCACTCACCCACCCCAGAGTTGTTTCCCTTCTGAGGCCACAAACCATGGAGCCGTGCTTGACTCCTCTCTTCCTTTCTTCCTATCCAACCACCTAAGACATCCAGATTCCTTTTTCTTTTTTTTAATTTTTATTTATTTATGATAGTCACACAGAGAGAGAGAGAGAGAGGCAGAGACATAGGCAGAGGGAGAAGCAGGCTCCATGCACCAGGAGCCCGATGTGGGATTCGATCCCAGGTCTCCAGGATCGCGCCCTGGGCCAAAGGCAGGCGCTAAACCGCTACGCCACCCAGGGATCCCGACATCCAGATTCCTAAGAAGAGTGGCAGAATGAAGAGGGAAGGTTTGTTACAGATGAATGAGACAAATCAACAAAATACATCTGATGTTGTTTGGGCCTTAATTCAGACACACCTGTCAATAAGTGTTTTGAGGCACTCCATGAAAACTGAATAGGGACAGAGTATGGGTGCTAGTAAGGAGTAATGGTTGGTTTCGCTGTGTGTGATACTGGCATTATAGACCTTTTTAAAAATCTTTGATATGTTAGAGATAATACATATTATGAATGCGATACTTGATGTGAGATAATTTTAAAATATTCTAATTCTCCACCCTCAAAAATGGGGAGAATCAAATAAAATAACAATAGCTGAATGTTAGTAATTGATGAAACTGTGTGATAGGAATGTGGCAGTCCACTCTGCTGTTTTGTGTGTATTTTAAATTACCCATAGAGAAATGTTAGAAAATCCATCAGTCTAAATTTTGATTGCTTTTAAATCCTACCACCTGGCCCAAGCTACCCTGACTTCTCACTTGGAACTGCAGTAGCTTTCTGCTTCTCTCTACAGTCTTCTCCACAGGGCAGTCAGGGGGGAGGGTCAGATCACTGTCTGCTCAGGACCCTCCAGTGGTTCACCTCCTCTTCAGAGCAAAACCAGTCATTCTGTGGCTTTCCAGGTCAAATACTCTCTCGCAGTTCCCTCTTTAGCTCTACCTTCTACCTCTCCCTTACCTCCTACCCCTAGCTGCTGTTCCTTGATCCCCAAGTAGTCCTGTCTCCGGGCCTTTGCATGGGCCTTTGCATTGCTGTTCACTCTGCCTTATAAGCATGTTTGCCCCCCCCTCCCCTTTCAGATATGCTTAACATCAAACCTGTGACTTGACGTATATATTTTATGAGATTAACAATAACTTAACGCCTGTTACCTCAATTTTTTTTTCCTGTGAGAACTTTTAAGATCTCTCTTAGGAACTCACACATACACAATACTACATTGTGAACTGTAGTCACCATCCATAGGACTTCTAACTGGAAGCTTATACCTGTAACACCCTTCACCTGTTTCACTCAACAAGCCTCCCCCCTTGGTTTCTTAAAGACTCTGATCAGATGTCCCCTTGTGCCTTCTTTGATCACCTGTATAAAAGGTCAGTCCCCACTTCTGTATTTTCTTCTTCTCTGTGGCCTTCCCCACTTACCTCCAGGTGCTGATGCACTTCCCTGCCCTGGAACGCAGCTCCAGTGATGCTCTGCTTGCCCCGCTGCAGGACCTCCGGTGCCCAGAGCAGGGCCTGAGCTATAGCAAGCATGCACTGTGCACTGGCTCGGTCCTCAGTGCCTGCCCTGAGGATCACAGAATCCCATTTGTGAATTCTATTTCCTAAGTAATAGAATGGCCCCAAAGGTGGAGAAATGGAGGTAGCTTTCTTCACCACTCCTCACCTTTCTCCTCTGCTCTAAAAACTGAGTGGAGATGGTAGACAAAGATCAACTTATAACTGCTAACAGAAAGAGAATTGCCACTTCAAATAATCATGTTTAAATCATGTGGCTTATTTTTTATCTTCTTTTAAAATAACAGCTCTATTGAGCTAGAAGTCTTATTCTATAAAATTTGCCCTTATACAGTGTTAAGGAGGGTGTTCAGGATATTCAGAGTTGGACAACCATTACCTCCTGAAGAAAGCCTGCACCCTTTAGTATTCTTCCCCCCCCCCCCAACGCCCCCCCCACGCCGCCATCTCCCCAGCTCTCTCAGTCCAAGGCAACCACTGGTCTTTCTGTCTCTGCAGACCATCATCTAGTAGGTGGGCTTTGGGGACTAGTTTCTTTCATTTGGCATCATGTTTTCAAAGTTCCTCCGTGTTGTAGGAGGAGCCAGTACTTCATTTTTTTTTTTTTTTTTAAGATTTATTCATTTATTTATGAGAGAGAGAGAGGCAGAGTCACAGGAGGAGGGAGAAGCAGGCTCCATGCTGGGAGCCCAACGTGGGACTCGATCCCAGGACTCCAGGATTGCGCCCTGGGCCATAGGCAGGCGCCAAATTGCTGAGCCACCCAGGGATCCCTTCATTTCTTTTTATGGCTGAACAATACTCCATGTATGGGTGGGCTTCGTTTATCCATTCAACAGCTGATGGATACCGGGATTGCCTCAAATTTTGGCTGTTGTGAATACTGCTACTTGCACATTCATATAGGAGTTTTTGTTTGCATGTGTGTTTTCAGTTCTCTGGGATATATTCCAAGCAGTAGAATTACTAGGGCATATAGTAACTTGAACTTCCTGAGGAAGAGGCCAGACTGTTCTCCAGGGAGGCTGCACCGTGTTACATTTCCATCAGCAGCAGCATATGATCCAGTTTTCCCACATCTTCAGTACTTGTTACTGCCTTTTTGATGATAGCCAACCTAGAAGGTGTGAGGTCGGATTTATTCTTTATCCTTAGTTATTAAAAAGAAACAAAAAAAAAAAAAAAAACTGTATCCTGTGAATACTACCTGCCACAAGAAGACAAACACACACCTTTTTCTCCTCAGCTGAAACAGAACCTCATGAGGGAAAGAGGAAAGTGGAATCTCTGTGGCCTATCTTCAGGATCCACCACCAGAAAACCCGCTATATTTTTGACCTCTTTTATAAGCGGAAAGCCATAAGCAGAGGTAATTAGCTAAATTCTCTCAGCCTCACCAACCTGAGTAGCTTTCAGATTTACTTCATGGTTCTTGTTCTTGCAACCTCAGTAAATGTTGGTTTTCTTATCACTAAAAAAAGCGGGGAGGGGTCAGGGCTGGCTAAATATTCTTTTTAATGAAGAGCAGTGATGGGCCAGGGCTGGGGAAGCTTTGTTATACCATGGTCTGATGCTCTTTCCCCTTTTTGACAGAACTATATGAATACTGTATTAAAGAAGGCTATGCTGATAAAAACCTGATCGCAAAATGGAAAAAGCAGGGGTATGAGAATTTATGCTGCCTGCGCTGCATTCAGACACGGGACACCAATTTTGGGACGAACTGCATTTGCCGGGTCCCCAAAAGCAAGCTGGAAGTGGTAACGTTTCTACCCCTCTAATGTCCAATGATTGAATTTAGAGATTACTTTTTCAGTTCAGAAGTCTGCCCTAGTTGATGGCAGAGATTCAACACAATTATGCTGGGTGTCCTGCTGGCCATGCCCTAGGGAGGCCATGTCCCTCTCCTGAAGAATCCGTGTTAGGCAGTTTGGCAGCAATCGTTTGTTAGGTCTAGGGCCAGTCTCAACTGCACCCTTGGGCAAGTTACTGAATTCCTTCCTCACATAGGAAGTGGGGGTGAGGAGGGCTGGGTCAGGGGAGGCATTTCCATTCTTACCCTCCTGTGCTCACCCCAGATACTTTTCTCCAGATCTCTTTCCCTCAGATTAATTACATTGTATTGCTTCTGTAGAACTTTGTTCTAAAACTAGACCTGCAGCTTGGCAGCTCAGGCATGGTGCTGTATGTGTAACTGAGCCTACAGCATATAAGCCTCTCTGAAGTAGAACTGCAGAAGGAGGCAGTTACCAGAATGTTCACCTTAGTGGCCTCTGAGTGCGGCCCCTTGGCTGACCATGGTGGGCCAGCTGGGCAGTCAGGCCAGCCTGCCCACCTCCCAGGTGGCTACCTTTCACACTAGTGCCTCACCACAGGTCCCTTCCTGCTGCAGACCAGTTATATAGTCTATAGAGCTCTGGGCCGGGGACTTTAGCTCAGCAGGCAGCTCTGTCTCCCTGAATCATCTCTAAGGCCAGGGAGCAATGAACATCGAATGAGGGCCCAAGGATATCACATTCTTCCTGAGGAAGAATCTGGGTGCTAGTTTTCTGGTGGGAGCAGGAAGAAGCGGTGGAGTGCCTAAGCTCCCTGCCAGGATTCTATGGTGGCATTTGGTTAGGGGTGCTGCCCCAGCCTTGTGGCCAGAATAGAGCTTGCTTTCAATTTAGTTAGGTTTCACCATCTGATCTTGTTTGCTTAGGTAAGGGCCTTGCACCTCAAATTAAAAAAAAGAAACACAAACCATAGCTCTGGGGCCTCTGGCTGTTGGGCAGGCCCTCAGCCAAACATCCGGGCACAGCTGACCCAGGGGGAAAGACTCTTCTGCCATCTAAATTCCAGTGCATATCTTCTGCCCCAATAAGAAAGTTCCCAGGGATCCCTGGGTGGCGCAGCGGTTTGGCGCCTGCCTTTGGCCCAGGGCGCGATCCTGGAGTCCCAGGATCGAGTCCCACGTCGGGCTCCCGGTGCATGGAGCCTGCTTCTCCCTCTGCCTGTGTCTCTGCCTCTCTCTCTCTCTCTCTCTCTCTCTGTGTGACTATCATAAATAAATAAAAATTAAAAAAAAAAAAAAAAAAAAAGAAAGTTCCCAGCCTAGAGGGCCTGAGCCTCTGACACTGAGCCCCCTGAGCAGTAGCAGACCCACTTCCAGCTCACTGCAGGGTATGTCATGCTCATTTCACAGAATAACAATCATTCACGTTTTATTCCTTTATATGGGGCAAGTGTGTGCATTGAATGTGCATAAATTAAATGCATAGAGTTGTAGCTTCAGTGTCAATAGCAACTGTTTGCATCTGTCGCAGAAGGCTTTCTGAGGAGAGTCCTGAAGACAGCGAATGTCCCTTTGCCATCCTTGGTGGGAGGGTTCCGTGGGGCAGGGGAGGCATGTGGCAGGAGTGCAGTGTCTCAGCTATCCTCTGTTGCAGGGCCGGATCATCGAGTGCACGCACTGCGGCTGCCGGGGCTGCTCTGGCTGAGGTCCTTAGGCCCTGACCCCTCTTCACCCTGAACTTTGGACTTCTTGGGTTTCTGCCCGTGGTGCCACCCTCTTTCCTAGGAGCAGCTTTTCCTGCAGAGCAGTGCTCCTGGCCTGAGTTGGAGCATGGTCTCCGTATGTAAAGGCTTTGGTGTTTATCAGTGATTTGTAGAAATAAAACTTTAAACTTTTTGGGTTCTGCATTTATTCTTTCAGAGGTAGCAATCTGTGGAACCCAGGGGGTAAGCGCCAGGCCCTAGAGATCAGTCACCCATGGACCTCAAGCACCCTATTGGTGCTGTGTGACTGTGAACAAGTTCACTTTCCTTGTCCATGATGGGGGACGACACCCACCCCCCAAAGACAAGGATGTGACCAGAGATGGGGTGCCAAGGTGGACCAAGCTGCTCTTGGACCTGCCATGAACTTGTCAGGCACCTTGGGCCCAGTGTTTCTCCTCGTAACTGCCTGAAAAATGCTGCAGCACTTACTCTAGGCCGCACCCTTCCTCTGGCTTGAGGCCACAGGAGTACACACATAGGCCTAATGCAGAGAGGCTCTTAGGGCTCCTGTAGAGCTCTATAAACCACACACTCTGCTCCTTCTCTGCTGGAGGCCCCCAGCACTTCCTGTCACCTGCCTCCAAGGCTTCTGTCCATATCAGCCTCCGTGGTGGACTCTTGGTCTCCCATGGGCCTGATCCGGAACTTCTGCCACGGGTGGGGGGTTTCCTCTGCTGGCATCGATTTCAGCCACTGCTTATAGTAAGCTCGGAAGCCATCAATCTTCTCCAAGTAGGTGTTTTTCTCTTTGTACTATAAATGGAAAAGCATGGACTTCAGAGGAGCCATTAGTCACTGCATGCTACCCACAGCTAATCCCAAACCATGGCAGCTGACTCAAGCCTCAGGAAAGCTGTTTGTGCTTCTAGGTGGTTAAGGGGAGAGGGCAGAAGAACTGTTTGATACCTGAGTAGCTTACTGTCAAGAAACACAGCTGCTGTGGGGCAGACCAGATTCCCATCTAACAATCCCTCCAAATATGTGCTCCTGTGCTACACCCGGGGATGGCACCTCAGCCCCCCAAGCTAGAATCCCTGGGTGCCACTAACTGTCTCTACAGCCTGAGTACCTCCCCTGTGTCCTCTCAGCACTGCTGCAGTGGTCTGCAGGAGTGGAGAAGAAAAGGAGGAAACAAGGTGGGCCCAGCAGAGGCCAAAAAAAAGCTGGTAAAGGAATACAGAGAAAAACACCAAAGAGATCCAAGATCAAGACTATTTTTTTTTCAAGATCAAGACTATTACCACACAATGACAAACAGCTGTATTCAAAGATTTAATGATTCTAAACTTGTATGTACCTAATACAGCCTTGAAAGTACGTAAAACAAAAAGTTGATGGTCACAAATAGAAATAAATCACCTTCCTAAGGGAATATGAATGTGACCTGAATCCAGTAAGCTTTAGGCCTATGGTGGTCTGGTGTCTGAATTGAACCTGAGAAAATCCCCTGAGGACTCCACACCACGGAGTAGACAAATCTGCTAACTAGAAGATACTTGTAACGTGGAACAAAAGATAAATATACAGAACACAAAGAACTCTGAAAAGTCACTAAGACAAGAGTCAACCAACTGCTCAAAGATGCCCAGCTATGCCCTCTCCTGGCATACGCTCTACTGTCTCCTGAATTCTAAGCCTTCACAATGGCACTTGAGTGTTGCACCTGCATAGCTGTCCCTGACCCCATGCCTGGGTGTGTCCTTGCCCATCTCCCTCCACACCGGGGTGGTGTTCCTCCATGATGCAGCTGCTCTGGAGGCACAGGGTCTCAATGGACCCTAAAAATGAACCCCACAGCCTATCCTTAGAACAATAAGGAAAGACGTGGCTATTAAAAGTAGATTCTGGGCAGCCCAGGTGGCTCAGCAGTTTAGCGCCGCCTTTGGCTGAGGGCCAGATCCTGGAGACCCGGCACTGAGTCCCACATCAGGCTGCCTGCATGGAGCCTGCTTCTCCCTCTGCCTGTGTCTCTGCCCCCCTCTCTCTCTCAATGAATAAATAAATCTTTAAAAAATAAAAAAAATAAAAGATTCTATCAGCCCTGCTGCCATCCCCATTCACTTGACAACAGACACCAGGCAATGAACAGGTACCAGGAAGCCAGGTGAAGAAGAGAGTCAGTCTCCAACTCAAGGGGCTTAGGTTTTGTGAAGGTGACAGTCACACATGCAGATGCAATTACAGGTTGTGAAAATGGCCAAAAAGGAACAGTGCTCTAGGTGATGGGAAGGAGGGAGCAGCAGGGCATCCCTGAGAAAGAGCCATCCAAGCTGCGACCTACAGGGTGAGGAGCCAGTTACAGGAAAAATGAGGAGCCTACTGAAGGTAGAGGGACTACAAAAACCGCAAGGCAGGAAAGGCTGATGTTACACAGAAATGATGGAAGGCCAGCAGGGCTGACAGCGAATACAGGGAAGAGTGGCCTGAGATGTAGTCCACAGGGACACATGGGCTGTGGTTTAAGGAATTTGGGATTCTTCCTAAGGGAAGCAACTGACATTTAAAGCAAGGGAATTCCAATTCCTCAAGGCCAGACCTGGGGTAAAGGGTAGGTGTGGTGACTAGAGGACTCTGAGTTAGAGTTGGGGTACACACCCGATCAAAGGTAGGTGGGTACTGGGCTGCAAACTCTAGTTGGCGGATGACCACCTCATTCACCGGGACTCTATTCTGCCTCATGTCCTTCAGGATGTCAATGAGATAGGTGTAGTCCAGCTTCTTGAGGGCCGCGTTGATGAGGGTGCTGTAGATGTGGGTGTTGGGGGTCATCTGGGATTTCTGGAACAGAAACATAAACATTCAATCAGTGACGTGACGGCAACTGTTGGGACAAAGCAGCCCACTGTGCGTGTCAGGCCATTTAGGTCTGCTCTGCAGACCAGCAACTGGGGCAAGGTCAGTACCTTGTGGCAATAACAGGCTGCACCCCCCCACTCCAAAAAGGAAAGCACATGTGCCCCACACTGTAGGTCCTTCCCCCCCCCCAACTGAGGACCCTACCCTCTCAGCCCTGAAGAACTTGCTCAGAGATCACTGGACTCGGGCAGTAAACCATGTGTAGGAGACCACCTCCTCAGCTCTTGGCTGTGGTTTACTGCAACCCCTGCCCCTAGAATTCTGACATATATCCATCCAGAGTTGGGGCCAAGACCTGTCCCCACCCCTCGAGCTCTCCCCACTGCAACCACCTTCAAGACTGGAACACCCCATGCTTTCAGTGCCAGTTCCTGCAGCAGGGTCCACTTTCTCTCCACCTGGGCCAATGACCATTCTACACTTGAAGCTAGAGTGATCCCATTCTCCCTGCCCTCACACACAGTTTATGCTGTCAGGGTGGGGAGGCCTGGGGGTTCGGGGGGGCTCAGCTTTCTTCCTGAGCACCTCCCAAGTTCGTAGCACCATGGGTTCCACCTAGGCTTGGACCAACTCACCTTCATGTCTGCAAGCAGCTGCAGACCATCCCTGGGCCTACGGCACCCAATGGCCAGGTTGCAGAAGGTCTGCAGGTTGGGGATGATTCCCCTCCTTGCCAGGAGTGGTAGCAGCGCCTGTGGGGACAGATATGACACTACCAGGCCTGGCAAGAGCCTTCTCAGTTGAAGTTCCATGGCTGGCTGGAGACCTCGGGGGAACAGCTCTGCTCAGAGGCTTCACAGCTCCCTGTGTGACCACACTGGATGCTGTTCTCAGCTTGGCTTGCGAGCACCCAGCTCCTCGGAGTTCAGTCCCTCTGCGAGGACACCCTGCCTTCCAGCCTGTCTCAGACATGCCCTCCCCTCTCCCTGAAGCCCTTCATATTCCTGTGCCTCTCTGCTCCTCTGCTGGCCATCCATCCCAGCACTCAGGCCTTCAATGTCATCTGACCCCACAGCCCAGGGCTGCAGACAATGCCAACAGCAGTATGGGAAGTAAAGATGAGACTGCGAGGGCTGGGGTAGGAAGATGCCCTTGCAGCTTGGCTGGCTCAGGGAGGGGCTCTCACATGCAGCTTGTCTAGAGGAAGGTGCGCTCTGCACTGTGGGCCTGAAGGCAGAAGCTCTAGCTCTGCCACCTTTGATGTCCACGAGAGCTCAGTGCTCTGACAAGAGAGGCTTTAGACAGATAAATGGACAAAATCCCACAAGGGCTTCAGTGTCCCCTCTGTGGAATGCAGGAAGCCTCGTACCAGCAGAGCCTTGGTGGTGTGGTCAGTGAAAAGAGGAATGGATGGGAAGCTCTTGGAACAGCATTTAGTGGAGGACTGTTATGTGTGTGTGTGGGTCGGAGGGTGTGGGCTGAAGGGTGGGGACACTCGGGTCCCAAGCTCCTGTATGCCTTGTGCCCCTCGGGACAGTGAAGATGTGTTTGGTGTCTGTCTGCATCCATCTGTAAGCTCCTCAATGGAGTGCAGCTGGCTGCTTCACCACTCAGTTCTCAGCTTTGCCCAAGCCCAGGCCCAGAACAGAGGCTCTACTCAGCCTGCCCACCTATTGTGGGAATGGGTGACGCCCCCTGCAGGGGAGCCAGGTCCTGCAGTTGGAAGGTCAGAGGAACCTTCCTCTTGAATCTGGTGCCTGCCTCCATGCCCCTCACCTTCGCCCCCTCCAGATCGCCAAGTTTGCTCTTCTTCCTCATCAGTGTGTTGAAGAATGTCACGTCAGCTTCCACCTGGTGCGTGTCCAGGACAGTCAGCAGTGAGGACTCTGCAGGACTCCCAGGCTCTACCACCTCAGCCAGCAGTGTGAGGGTTTTGATATTGGGCTTGAGCCCATGCTCTGCCATCTTGCCCAAGAAACCCTCCAGGCCCCCCATCAAGGCCAGCCTGTCAGCTGGGGTGGTTACAGTCCCAAAGGAGACCACAGCTGGGGGGACTGCTCCCAAGGTCAGGAGGTTGGCCTCCAGTCCCCAGCGAGAAGGTTCTGAGGCCAATGAAGTGAGGGTCACCATGTGGTCAGGCTCCGTCTTGGTATCCACCTCAGGCTGGGCCTTGCTGGGGGCTCTGGCTTCACGAGGCTCTGGAAGGCCCTCAACTACCTGAGAAGGTTCCAGAAACAGCTGCCTCTCCAGGGCCTCCACGTGCTTGATTGACATGCCATCGCCCACCTGGGCCTGGGCTCTCTTCCTTGTCCGAAACCCACCTGCCCGGGGCTGGAGCAGGACCATCTCCTCCCTGGGCCTCAGGAGCAGTGCTGAGGCCACCTCCGGGTCCCCCAAGCCACAGTCTCGAGCTGCCCCCAAAAGGAGGTTGTAGCCATGCTGGCTCGGCTGGAGCCCCAGGCTCAGCATCTGCCTCCACACCTGCCAGGAAGAGATAAGTTCAGGCTCTGCACTCCTCAGAAGAGCCTTAAGCAGAGCAGACACAGGGAATAAACAACCATTTGGCAAACACAAAGGGCACAGAAAAGAGCTAAAAGCATCTAACCCAATGCCCAGCTCTAGACAACTAAGAATCCTGAGACTCTGAGGACTCTCTGGGAGACTTCACAGGGGTGCTACTCCTTTTCTCTCTCTAGCTCTTCTCCAAACTGTTCTCCCACTTTCATCTCTCTGCCCTCTTCCAGAGCCCCTGTACTGGGAATAGACTTCGCCCTGGATCTCTGTCCAGTTTCTCTGTACTCTGGGGAGGGATATCAGAGAGGCTACATCCTGAAGGAGTCTAGGCTGACTTAAGAGCTGGATTTAGTGACACTTCCTGAGTGTCCACTGCATGTCCTGCCCCTTGCAGCCTCCAGGAAGTATAAGAACACAGGGCAGGGACAGTGCAAGGGGGGTTCAGCCAGGAAGAGCACCCCCCAAGCTGGGGCCCCAGGCAGCCCTGTTTCCTCTTGAGATGAGCTCATTCTCACCCCACAACACAGCACCTAGCACACTCAGTGTGTTCTCCACAAAGGGCCACTCTGATCATGTCTGGGTCACTCTGACATCGTTTCTAAGGTGCCAGGAGATGCCACACAGGGCTCACTGGTCACACTGGCTTCTTTGTGGGCTCAAAGGGTGGCCACATTTGGTGGGATGAGAGCTCGCATCTAACTTTCTGTCTTCATCAGGGGTAAGTGTGCAGACAAGGCAAGGAGTCAGTCAGGCCCAGGTGGGTGCAACCTGCAAGAGGTCTGCTGCCCACCAGAGAGGATCTTAAGTAGGGCAAAGGTCTCAGCAGAGACCTGAGGTTTAGCACAGATTCAGGTTCTTGGGAGTCAGATGGGCCTCAGTTCAAATCCCAGATCTGCTTAATAGCTGTGTGACCTTAGGCCACTTACTCAACCTCTGTGAGTCTCAGTTTCCTTGTCTGTAAAACAGGGCTGATGGTGCTTAGGTTGAGCAGTTTAACAAGTGCACAACACAAGCCAGCTATTAACATTTCTAACTACAACAGACCTAGAACAAAGAAAGCAAGAAACTAGATCTTGGCTGATTTTTACCATAAAGCTCTTGCTTTCAGAGTCTGCTGAGGAGAGGCATGCATTTGGTCCAGGGCTGTCCCAGGTCACTGGGGCTTAGCCTCTGTGTCGATCAACCACCTGGGGATCTTGCTGAAATGTTGATATGGATGTAGTAGGCCCAGGTGGGGCTGAGATCCTGCTCTTCTGACAAGCTCCCAGGTGAGGTTAATGCTGCAGGTCTGTGGGCCCCACCTTAAGTTGAAGAGCTCCAGGGGAGCTCTGGCACCATTGCTACTACTGGCACCTCACTTGCCTAGGGCCAGGGGGGCAGTGCTCTCAGGGGATCTGAGGTGGAATCAGAGCAATGGGTCTCAACTCTGAAGTCCATGCACATCTCTCAGGACTAACTGAAGATCCCTGGGTCCCACCTGCAGAGATGCTGAGTGTGGGCCTGTGGGAGGTGAGCTGGAACAAACATTCCATGTAAGTGTGCTGCAGGCCTTCAGAGACTGTAAGCTTAGCCGATCTGAGCCAGTGGCATGGAAGGCCATTTGGCAGAGTGAAAGAGCATGGGCTGGTTGTGCCCTCACGTGGCAGCAGCCATGCCCCTTCTAAGGCCCTCCTCCCCCGCCATCTGTAAAACGGCCGGAAGCAGCATGCTTTATGAAGGCTAAACTATTGCAAACATAACAACACCTGCAAGGGGCAGTCACAGGTGCTCAAATGGACACGTGGTCATCATTTGCACCTGACACAGGTGCACGTGGGAAGGGGCAGTGGGAGAGGCAGAAAGACAGAGCTGGAAGGGACAGACCTGTAGGGTGTATCGGAAACCCGTCTTCTTATCCTGGATGCAGCCCATGAGCAGGTAACTGAAGGTCTCCTCTGTGACTGCATGCCCTTTCTGGACGATTTCCTGGAGGAGGGAGTAGAGGCCACACTGCGAACCTGTGGCAGAGCCCAGGCCCAATGGGTCTGACTCAGGGCAGACACTCCTGGGGCAGGCCATGGCCATGCATCTAGAAGAGGTGGGACCTGAATCTGGCTTTGGGCTGGCTCAGAACCAGCCCCTGAGCAGAGCTGTCCAATTGCTGCCTGCATTCCCTCCTCCTCTCCTTCTACGCTGCTCTTCTTGGTTGATGTGATCACTTTTGGGTAGACCCTCTGCAAAGACCACTGCAGCAGCCAGTTTTAGCCCCTGTGCTCAAGGCACTGAAATTGCACAGAGCTGGCTTCAAGTCCTAGCTTTGCTACTGGCTAACTGTGAGTGTGGGCAAGGCATGAAGCTCCCTGGGTTCAGCCTCCTCATCCAGAGAGCAGGGTCACAGGCAGGACTTGCCTTGGAGGATCTCTGGAACACCTCCACAACAAGGTATAGTGCCCATGCACATTTTTATGACACTTGTTACCCCTGGCCTCTCTCGAGCTTGTCAGGCTTGGCCATTGCCTTCTTGAAATATTCTTCCACCCCTCAGCTCCTAAGGGTCTCCTCCTCGAGCCTGTCTTCCTCTGTCCCTCTTGTGAGCATAGGTGTTCCCACCCTACCCCACCATCAGCCCCTTCTGACTCTCCCCGTCACCAACCCTTCCACCTCAGAGAGGTTTTATCATTTTATAGATCTTATTTCTTTGAGAGAGTGTGCACACATGCACACATAAGCAGGGGAAGGGGCAGAGGGAGAGGGAGAAGCTGACTCCCTGCTGAGCAGGGAGCCCAACACGGGGCTCAATCCCAGGACCCTGGTATCATGACCTGAGCTGAAGGCAGACCCTTAAATGACTGAGCCATCCAGGCGCCCCTCTCAGTGAGGTTTTAGTTTGTGCTCTGTCTGGGACTGTCTCCCAGCTGTCTCTTAACTGGTCTCTCTCCCCACAGACTGACCTGCATAAAATATCAATGACATCTCCGGACAGGTCAGAGGCCAATCAGCCACACTGACCTCTTCTGGAGGCTTCAACTACCTGCCCCTCACATGGCACCCTTGGGAAGGATTTATCACTCTCAAGGAGGTCTCCAGGGTTGAGACCCCATGATCCTGCCTCTCCTGCAGAGCAGGCCACCTCAAGGCAGCCAACCCAGAGGCTGGTCACAGGCTGCTCTGCACCACGTGGTGCCTGGACGATCCAACAGGCCCCTTCTCCTGTGGTGGGCAGGTGGGACCTCAGTACATGCAGTGAGGAAAAGCATCAGTCAGCAGTGGGAAAAGCAAGACAGAACCTAAGAGCAGAGAATGAGCGTGTCCATGGGCCTGAGGGAAGACAAGGCTGCCAAGGGCATGCTGAAGTTCTGAGGTTTAGTTGTGAGGACCTAGAGCCTTCCTTTAGGTGTTAATTCACGTTTGTCTCCCTTCCCAACCCGAGAGCGCAGAACTACCACCCCGGTCCTGGTCCTCCCTGCTTAAACCTCCTCACAGTCTCCTCTGGAACTGGGGATAAAAACCCTTCTTATAGCTGAGGAATAAAAGCAGCTACAGAGAGCACCTTGATGGCTCATTCAGTGAAGCATCCAACTCTTGATCTCAGCTCAGGTCTTGATCTCAGGGTCGAGAGTTTAAGCCCCACATGAACTCTGAACTCCAGCATGGAGCACATTAAAAAAGAGAGGGAGAGAGTGACTATGAGCCAAAGCACTGATGCAGACAAGACCCTGCTCAGCAATCCCATGCCCTTGCTTACCACCTGCTTCCCTCAAACCTGGCACCTCCTGGAAACCAGCGATTTTTGTTCCCACTGCTTTAAGCAGGATGCCTTCCCTGGTGAGCATTGATTCATCCTTACTGCTGTGATGCCCTGCCCTCCTCTATGGCACCAAGGAGTCTCACACGGAGTCGTAGCACACAGTAGCACACACAACCCACCACCCTCCTAGGGGCAGGGCTTCTTTATCTGTCAGACTGAGGCCTCTGCCAATTGGTGAACCCAAGCCCGATTCCTCATCAGCCCCTGAATCTTCCTGCGTGAGGGACATCAAGAGCCATAGCCTCACATCTGCCACATGGGACTGGCCCCGGGTGGGGGAAAAGGAAGGAAGGGGCACCCTCACCTTGAACACATCAAGGCACATCCTGAGGTCTGCGCACAAGGCAGCCATCTTCAGCAGTGCATGGTATGTTTTTAAGTTGAGCTGGAAGTTTCTGGCCTGGAGCTGCTGCCGGAGCTTCAGGGCACTCTGCAGAGCAGAGTCCTTCCAGGGGGACTCAGCACAGACATTGAACAGGGCTGTGTACGTGGCATCTGTGGGCTCCAGGTCCCGTTTTTTCATCTGTGGAGATGGAAAGAAACCTGAAGGTAGCTCTGGGCCAGCTGGACAAACAGGTGACAGCCGCCCTGAGGGAAAGCTGGAAAGAACTCTGTTCCTGCATTTAACAGGCCAGTTGGCAGGACCTGTGCTAAGGTGGAGCTGAGTGACATGTCAGAGCCTACTTCTCCAAAACCCTGACTCAGCCAGAAGGCCTCTGAAAACCTGCCCTCCAGATGCACCAAGCAAAGCGTCATCCTCCCCATGGCTGTCAGCCCACTCTGGGCCTGAGATGCCTTTAGCAGAATCCTCCTGATGCTCTCTCAGCTCCGCATCAGGCTCCCTGCTCAGTGGGTTACCTGCTTCTCCCTCTCCCTTTGCAGATCCCCCTGCCGGTTCTAAGTAAATAAAATATCTTTTAAAAAAAGAGCCTTGTGCTCAGAGTCAGGCTGTTTGGGGCTCAAATCCCAGCTCCAATGCTCACAAGCACAGTGACCTTGGACATGGCACTTCACCTCAAACATGGTGGCCGTTGTTTCCTCATCTGAAAAATGAGGATGGTGATCCAACTATGAGGATGATGTATGCCGTGTGTGAACTCATGTACATGACAAATGTGTCCTGAGGACTTACTGTAAGCCAGGCACCAGCTACCAGTGGTTACCAGGACAGATACTGCTTGTTTGCATCAAGCTTACACTCCAGGTAGGACGAAACATAACAAAGAAAAAATCAACAACAGTAATGAGGGCGGCAAAGCACACACACGGAAAAATCGAATAGGGGCAGAAACCTGGCAAACAGCACTTTCACCAAGTGACCAAGGTATCTGTCACGCGTGCTAAGTCCCCTGGCAGGAAAAGGACACTTTGCTTCTGTGACAGCCTTTCCCCAAGCCCATAACCACAGCCTTGTCACAAGTACAAATGGAGAGACATTCTACAAAATCCTTGACCAGGGCAGCCGGGGTGGCTCAGCAGTTTAGCGCCCTCTTCAGCCCAGGGCGTGATCCTGGAGACCTGGGATCGAGTCCCACATCAGGCTCCCTGCATAATGGAGCCTGCTTCTCCCTCTGCCTGTGTCTCTGCCTCTCTCTCTGTCTGTCTCTCATGAATAAATAAATAAAATCTTAAAAAAAAAAATCCTTGACCAGTACTCCTGAAATCTGTCAATGTCATGGACAAAAAGGAAATTCAAAAAGTATCACAAAATGGAGAAGCCAGTGTGGGGACCCAGACTGGATACAGGAAAAGAAAGAAGATCTCAGTGGAAAAAAAAAAAAGGTGAAATCCAAATAAAATCTGGAGTTCAGTTTCTAGTAAGAGTGGTTTCTCAGTTCTGATAAATAGACCGTCAAGGCATGAGATGCTACTACAGGGATTAGCAGAGGGAAGGGTATTCGGGAATTTTCTTTACGTCTTTGCACTTTTTCTATGAATCTGAAATTATTCCAAAGTAAAAATTTTATTAGAAAAAAAAAGAAGCAAATTGACAGAGAATAACTTAAGGTAAGAAAGAGTGAACTGTACATCTCTGAGGTGACAGGTGGTGATTTAAGGGTCCTCTCAAATGTGAGTTAAGAGCTGCTATTGGACTGTGAACCAAAAAACACAACAAACACCCCCCTGGCACTAGCTGCCCCTCACTTAGCACCTGAATGCTCTGCTGCTAGGTGGCTTGTCAGGGAAGCTTCCTGTCTTTCTCTACCGTGATGGGTCCTTAGGTCTTTCAGAGGCTATGTTATTTTATCATTTGGAACCACAATTCCTCCCCCCTGCTTCCAGCTAGAGATGATCAGGCCTCGAGGAGGTACATCCCAAATGGACAGTAAGTCTTGCTGGGATAAAGGATGTTCCCAAGCTTCTGGCTGCAAGAGAGGGTTGGATTATTTCTACTAGAGCCTACTATCCTCTTAGGCAAAGCTTTCACGACTACAAAGGACATAGCTTCCCAGCTCTGAAAATAAATACAACACAAGAAGTGGATGAATATAAAGTGAAACCACCTTCCAAGAGGCACAAGAGCCCCTTTCTAAAGGACCAGCTTTGGAAGCAAACTGCTTATATGTGTCCCATGTGGACAGTAAGGGTGAGACAATGTAAACACAACAGAAGCAGCAGTGGAGAAGGGAGGCGGAGTGGGGGGAGGGGGAGCTGCTGCAGTCCAGTCAGGGAATGGAAGACTTTCCACCCAGCTCACATAATCATCCAAGATCCCCTCCACTTTACAGAGGATGAAACAGAGGCCAGGAGGTTAATCTGGCCATGGTAATGTCCCAGCAGTTGACATCCTGCCATGCGCACCCAGCTCCTTCTGCCTCAAAAACCCATGCCCTCTGAAGCCTTACCCCTCTGCCCCCAGCCCCGCACTCACATCGTTGTAGAGCCTGAAGGCCTTCTTCAGGTATCCGGCCCGCCCACAGCCCCCGATCAGTACAGTGTAGTTGCACTCAAGGGGCTGAAGTCGCTCTTCCTTCAGCATCTGCCGCTCAAACAGATCCAGGGCCTCAGCCAGCTGCAGGGAGAAGGGACATGGGGGGAGGGGTGCTTAGGGAGGCCTCAGAGACCCTCAGCAAAGAGAGGGAAACTGAGACTGAGGGACTCCCCCTGCCCCCACCCCCCCAGCCTGCCCAGGAACCACACAGCTGTCCTGGGCCTCTGCTACCAGCCTCTTGGTCCCTGGGCTCTGCAGCAAGGGAGCTTCATGGTGGCCAGGAAGAAAAGCCCACTAAATTCCCACCACCTACAAAAGCTCTTGGTCCTGCTGCCATGGCTGCCTTCCCTCCAGCCAGACAATGAACTCCTCGAAAGCAGGGCCATGTCTTTGTCTCCTTGTGGGCCTAGAGTGGAGCCAGAGCCTGGCCCTCAGTAGGTCCTCAGAAAATGTTAATTCTACAAATCCTGGGATCTGCCCTGCCTTTACTTCCTTGGTGACCCCACCTATAGTGGCAGCCCCTTGGGCCTAAGTGGTATGGGAGATTGGGTTCTGGCCAGGATGGTGGGCACACTTGGGGCCACTGTGTGGCACAACCACATGGGGCCATTCACAGCAGCAGCCTTCTGAGATGGCATAAGACAGCAGCCCTGAGTGACCAGCTTCCTCTGGCTGCAAATCCCCTTAGCCCACAGTCATCTCTACCCCATCCCTACTCCAATACCATCTCCTTTAAATCCTCAGTTCACCCCCTTACAACTTAATTATTGTTTTCATCCATTGGTTCAACCAGTAATTACTGAATCCTACTATGTACCAGGCAAGGTCCATTTGCTGGGGATATAGCCATGAACGAGAGGGAGGCTCCTCATGGAACACATTTTCTAATGTGCAAAAGACAGATGCCAGGTGAAATAAAAAAAATATGTACTATGTCAAATGGTGATAGGTTGTTATTTTATTCTTTAAGATTTTATTTGAAAGAGAGACAGAGAAAGAGTGAGAGAGAGCACGAGCAGGGCCTGGGAGGGGGAGAAGCCTGGGATCATGGAACTGAGCCAAAGGCAGATGCTTAACTGACTGAACCACCCAGGTGCCCCAGTGATAGGTTTTAAAACAAAAATAAAGCAAGAAGTGCCAGAAAAAAAGGGTATGGGAGATTTTCCTGGGTTTTTAAGAGATTTTATTTATTTATGAGAGAGAGAGAGATCATGAGCAGAGGGGGAGGAGCAGAGGGAGAGAGAGAGGCAGACTCCCCACTGAGCAGGAAGCTCAACACAGGGCTCTATCCCAGGACCCTAAGATCATAACCTGAGCTGAAGGCAGACACTTAACCAACTGAACCAGCCAGGCACCCTGGAAGATTCAGTTTTAGATAAGACAGCCAAGCAGGGCTTCACTCAAAAGGTGACAGAACAACAATCTGAAGGAGGTAAGGGAAAAAACACCACTATATGAGAAAACAGTGCAAAGGCCCTGAGTCAAGAGTGTACCTGGGAGTTGGAGAAGCAGAGAGGAGACCAGGATGGTTATAGCAGTGAGGGAAGGGGAGATAAGAGTAGAGAAGTAAGGAGAGTGGAAGGCAGACCTTGCAGGCTTCATAAGCTTTTGTGAGGACTTTGGCTTTTCTTTATTTCTCAAGTTTTCATTATGGAAAACTTCAAACATACACAAAAGTAAAAATAACTATAATGATTAACAATCTTGTTCATGCACACTCTGTACTCCCACTCCACACTGAAATCATTTTTTTTTTTTTTTAAAGCAGGCTCTATACGCAGTATGGACCCCAACATGGGGCTTGAACTCATGACTCTGAGATCAAGAGTTAGACGCTTCACCAACTGAGCCACCCAGGCACCCCCAAAATGAAATTTTTAAAGCACATTTACAAGGTGCCTGGGTGGCTCAGTTGGCTAGGCATTTGCCTTCAGCTCAGGTCATGAACCCAAATCCTGGGATCAAATCCCACATGGGGGGTGGAGTCCTTTTACCTCTGCCTCTCCTCTTCACTCCTGCTCATTCTCTTTATGCTCTCTCCCCCCAAAATAAAATATTTACAAAAAATAAAGCACATTTATAGACATTCCATTATTTCATTCCCCACATCTTCAACATACACCTCTAAGAAATTTTTAAACATATGTCAACGTCATTATCAACACCTAAAAATACGAACATCGATGTCATTGAACACATTTGCAAGTCCTAGCAGGAAGAGTAACATAATCTGCTTTCTGCTTTAACAGGGTGGTTCTGCACTGTGCAGACATGGGAGAAGGAGGTGGTGAGAATGGCAGGCAGCCCACTTACAAGCGTCGTGGTAGCTGAGGAGCTGAGGATAAGGCAAGGCCTGGGCTTTCAGGGGGAATACTACAAGAAGGGTTAAGACTGGTCATATTTTAAAGCTCCAGCTGGAGAGAGAAATAGAAGAGTCAGGGATGGCGCAAAGGCTTCTGACCTGGACAGATGAAACAGTAGGATCGCCATTTAATGAGATGAAAACAGTGCAGTCAAAACAAGGCTGAGAATCAAAATTTCAGGCCAGTGTGGGTGGGTGTAAGGGAGCTGGTGAGGTAGCCGGATATGTATATGGGGAGGGCTGGGCTGGAGAGAAGAACAGAAGAACTGCAGTGAAGGGGGGGCCTGAAAGCCAGGGGGTGGCAGATCACCTGGTGTAGCAACCAGAGTGAGTGAAGACAGAGAAGAGCCCTGAGCATCTAAGTATGTAGAGGTCAGGTAAGGTGGCTCCTCCAAAACACTAGGCTACAGAGGAAGTAGAACCAGGACCAACAGAATCCAAAGGTCCCCTCACCTTTCCTTCTCTGATCAGGTGTTTGCACTGAAGGAAGTACCAGTAAGGGGTGTTTTTCCGGCCCCGCCATGACTTTGGCTCCAGCTCTCTTTCTTCATCTTCAGCACTCTGTTCCCTGAGCCGCAGGTTATACAACTGGGCTGTTGACTTTCGGAACATTCTCCTCGAAGAGTACTTGCTGGAGAGGGTCCCAAAGCTACCTTCCTCTTCTTCCTGAGTGGCTGTGGGGCTGGGCTGGCTCAGGTCAGAGCTGAGGCTGCTCTCATTCTTCTGGTTCCCCTGGCCAATGGGCAGCTGCAAGGGGGAGCTGCTGCAGGCTCGAGTCAGCCATGCAGCCCTCAGCCATGTGGGCCCCTCCCTGCCTCCTGCCCATTTGACTCTGAGAGGGTCAAGGTGCTGGAGGGCGGACAGTCCCACAGGGCGGAAGCGGGAGAAAAGCTGAGCAAATCTCATGAGGTCCAACTCGGCTTTTTCCTCCAGGGCCTGAGGGCCTGGCACAGGTCAGAAATATAATGAAGTCTACTTGGGTTTGTAGTCACAAAAGGCAGAAAGAAGACAGAGAACGGATTACAAGCACGAATACTGATATTAGAAAGCCTGCTTTCAGATTTCGGTTTTGCCAAACAACCACCCATGAGTCCTGGGGCACTCACTGCTCTGGTCTCAGTCTCCTGCCCTGTGAACTGGGGTTAACTATAACCACTGCCCACACAGTCCTGTAGCAATGACTGAATGAAGCTCAGATACATGGTGTGCAGCACAGTGCTGGCACAGTAAGCCCCCAACAGACATAAGCTATTGATATTATCAAGCCATGATCTGAGAGACCAGTCACTGAAGTCAGAATGGAATTTGAGTACTAGCCAGAGCTGTTGTGTGACTAGGCCCATTCCTTGATGTTTCTGTGCATACATTTCTTCAACTGCAAGATGAAGATGATCCTACTGACCTCACCGTAAGGCTGTTGTTCTTTTTTCACCATAAGGTTGTAAAGATTAAATAAGATGTTTTTAGCATATCTCATTTACTGCTGTTTCAAAAGTTAAAGCTATTATAATGTATTATTTTAAAAAATACCATCTGGGCCTCTGCACAGGGAAGTTATCTCAAGCATGCCTTTTCTGCAAAATTTGTGGATACATAGGCTAGAGTTGTGCTGTCCAGTACAGTAGCCACTAGCCACATGTGAACACTTAAAATGAGTCTAACTAAATGAAGACATGCTTTAAGTATAAATTACACACTTGATTTCAAAGACTTTATGCCCAAAAAAGTAGACAAATTATACACAATCACCTTTTGACACGTTGAAATAATTTTGGATATACTGGGCTAAATAAAAATTTAACATTAGTTTTCACAATTTTTCAGCTTTATTTAACATGGCTACTTGAAAATTATAAATCATACACATGGCTTGCATTACATTTCTATTAGTGCTAGACCAGAGATCCTGGTCTGCGTACTTGAAACTCTTTTGATTTTTAAATTTTTTTTTGAAACTCTTTAATAAAAAAAATGCCAGGGGACACCTGGGTGGCTCAGTGGCTAAGCGTCTGCCTTTGGCTCATGGTGTGATCCTGGGGTCCCAGGATCGAGTCCCACATCAGGCTCCCTGCATGGAGCTGGCTTCTCCCTCTGCCTACGTCTCTGCCTCTATGTGTTTCATGAATAAATAAATAAGATCTTTAAAACGTGTATCAGAATAGCCACCATGACACTATTTTAAGATCTGGTTGTAACAGAAGCTCACAGTTGGTAAGACTTTTAAGGGACTGCAGACTGATTAATAACTGAGGCTCAAGGGATGCCTGGGTGGCTCAGTGGTTGAGCCTCTGTCTTCAGCTCAGGTCGTGATCCAGGGGAACCTGGGATCGAGTCCCACACTGGGCTCCCCTTAGGGAGCCTGCTTCTCCCTCTGCCTATGGCTCTGCCTCTCTGTGTGTGTCTCATGAATAAATAAATAAAATCTTTAAAAACAAATATCTGAGGCTCAGGAAGGGGAGTGACTTGCTGGGGATCTTGCAGCATGTAGTGGAGTGCAAAGGTGAGACCCGCCAGCTGTGGAACCCGTCTGCCAGTGAGCCCAGGTCTGGATATTAGCCTTTCCTGACACCAGTACAGACATCTGGTGAAACCTGCGACCGTAACAGAACCATAACGTGAGCACATCCGTGATTCTACATTGTCAAGTAGCCACATTAAATAAAGTGCTTAGGTGCGTTAAATGAAATGCTGAGCGCTGCAAGAAAAAAAAAAAAACCAAAAACCAACCATGTCGAAATAGATATTAAGACGTTTTAAAAAACAAGTTCCTGCTATTCCAGTATATAGGCTGCTTTTCCGACGCATGAACACCAAGATCCTGTCACAGCAGTGATTAGTGTAGACGATAGCTTGTGGTAACTTGCACGTACTCTACCTCCGACCATCACTGACGGTCATCCCCACCAGAAACCCCGACTTAGTTGAGGGCCCTGTTAACGCTACACCTGCCAGTCACGGAAGGAAATGCCCATTTCACACAGAGAAAACTAAAGGTGCAATTTTCTCCCTACCCAGGCTCATTAACCTGCCAGTAATGACAACCCCTGAATTAGACACGCGCCGCCGCTGTGCTGGGGTGGGGGTGGGGTAGGGCGTCCCTCCCCGGACGCTCCCCGGGGCCCTCGGGCCAGCCCGACCCCCTCCACAAGGGCCTTTCGAGCCTCGGTCGTCTCACCAGACAGCCCCGACCCCGGCTGCGACACTCGCGGCCCCTCCGTCGTCCCGTCCCCGCCCGGGCACAGGATCTCACTGGAAAAGTCCCCCCAGTGAACACAGCCCGGAGCCCCGCGCCGCGTCGCCCCGCCGCGCCCTCCTCGCCTCACCGCGCCGTGCTCCAGGGGGTCCTTCCCACCGACCTTCACGTCCGCGCAGGCCCCCCGCCGACTTCACGCAGGCGCAGTCCGCCACGTGAAAGCCCCGCCCCGTGCGCGCGGAGGCGGGTTACCCCGGGCGGCGAGAGGAGGTAGGAGTTCGGCTGGCGGCTAGCCTGGCCTGACGGAGCGTCCCGTACTCCCAGCTCTACTGGCCGGGTCTGGACAGGCGAGAGGCCGGCGCGGGTTTCGGCAGCTCCCGGCATCCCTCGGGCGGCGGCGGCGGCGGCGGTGGCGGCGGCGGCGGCGGCGAGGTTGGAAGAGGCGGAGGACCGTGGGCGGCGGGGCCGGTGGCGGGTAGGAGTGTGAGGGCGGCGAGAGATCTGAGGAGTAGTCGGGCCGGTGTGGCCGCCGCCGCCGCCATGCAGGAAATCATCGCCAGCGTGGACCACATCAAGTTCGACTTGGAGATCGCGGTGGAGCAGCAGCTCGGGGCACAGCCGCTGCCCTTCCCCGGGATGGACAGTGAGCGCGGGGCCGGGGCCGCGGGCGAGGGGCACGACCGACTTGGCCCCGGGACCCCTCCCCTCGGTTCAGGCCGCCCTTTCCGTGGGTCCCGGGACCTTTTCTGCATCGGTCCTGGGGACTCCTTCCCCCCTATCCTGGGACCCCCTTCCCCCATTCAGACTCGGGAGCCCCCCTTTCTCCAACCTTTGATCCCCTGGGGCTCTTCTGATACAGTCTTCTGGAGGGCAGGATCGTGTCTGGTTGTTGGAATAAGTCGTGAACGAAAGCGGGTGTTTGAGGTTGGAAATGATTTCCCTGACAAAACTAAAAGAAAGTAATGAGACATTCCCCTTCTCTGACTCCAGTCCCCCCTCCCCCCCCCACACACACACACTTTGAGCACCCTCTCCTTGCTTTCATCAAAACTGGGCGGTTGGAGGAGTCTTGCTGGAGGAAGGACCGACCACCTGTCTCCTCTCTGTAGAAGATTCCCAGTTAGACTCTCAAGCTCCATTCTTCTAGGATGTGCCCTCCTGGCAGCCTATCCCTCACTTTTTCTCTGGACTCCAGTTCTGAGTCATTCATCACACCTGGGCAGCTGCCTGAGTTCCCTTTGTTCTCCACCGTGAAAGGATAGTCTCTAGCTCTTTCACCCCCCCAACTTAGGTGGATATCTAGCACTTTAAAAGACACCGGCAGTTTTCTTCTCTCTTTTCCAGTCACACTTGGAATGTAATGTTAAAGCCTAGAGGTCATTCGGTTCAATCCACAGATGGGGCACCTGGTTCTGGGGAAGGGAATTGCAGAAGACCACTTGGTCCCTGGCGACTTGGTACATGGTGGAACCACGTGAGCTCTACAGTGTTCCTTACTGGTTCAGTCTGTGGTTCCCTGTGCTGTGTCCCATGCCAGAGGCTCATGTTCACCCAGGCCTGTGTCCTGGAAGAGCCTCCTTGCAGCCTCATTCCTCTCAAGTGGCCACACTTATCATGCACGCATGACCTGAGTTGTCTCAGTCATGCCGACACTTCCCTGTGAGATACCACTTATACCCAGGAGACATACCTCTCTGGCAACCCTATGTACACACCACCTCCATCTCTACTATACACATCTTATAAGCAGCTGCTGAAATTCAGATACACACTATTAACTACCCCTGGACACATGTGATCACTTCCTGTTTGTGCATGCTCATCCACTTTATTTATTTGCTAGAGAGAGCTAGTGAGCACAGCCGGGGGAGGGACCAAGGGAGAGGGAGAAATAGGCAACCCACTGAGCAGGGAGCCCAATGCAGGACTCGATCCCAGAACCCTGGGATCATTACTTGACCTAAAGGCAGACGCTTAACTCAGCCACCCAGCCACCCCATGCTCATCTACCTTTGCACATGTGTCCTTTCCCTGTGTTGATGGAACCATCCATGCAGGGCAGCTCCTTCCCTCTCTCCTCTCCAGCCTGGGACCACACATACTTGAGTCTATGAGGGCAGGTGCAGAGGCCCACATACCTGTTCTAAGGAGGGTCAGGGACATGCCTGGCCATGGGTGCTGCCCTGGCTTAGGCCTCAGACTTGGTAGGCACCCTCTGCCCTCTGCCAGTCCATGATCTATTTCAGTGTGTTAAAGCCCTGGGTGGTCACAATCGTTTCTCCTTTGGGCACTTCGTTGCCATCTTAGTTTTGGGAAGAATTGTCAGTTCTCTCCTGAAGACATACTCTTAACTTATCTGCCTGAGACCCACCCCCAGGACTGTAGACTTCTGGCTTCAAGCAATGAAGTAACCTTAACCTCTGAGTGGAGCCCAGGAATACTCTTCTGTGATGCCTTCCTTAATATAAGGCTTTTTCAACTTTTTTTGAAATGCAAATGAATAACTTTTTTTTTTTTTGGCTTCTTAAGCTTTTTGAGATGCAAACCAATGATATCCCCTTGACAGCCTTAAGTCTGTCCTAGCAAAATCTGCCTGCTTCTGAGAATCAAAGGAGTCTCTTACAAGATAGCGAAGAGAAGGATGAAAGTGGCTTTCCAAACTGCTCTTGGTGGGTTTTCAGCAGCTCTAAAATGCCTGCCAATGGAGAAAACTGTTAATGAAGCCAGGAGAGTTTATGCTAGCAGCCATGGTGAGTGAATTCCTGGGCTGATTGCAAAGGCTTGCCCCCTGGAGTCACTGATACCGCACTCTGCCTTTATTCCTTGGCTCACTTCACCCAAACTGGCTGCCTCTGTGGAAGCAGAAGACCGTGAGCCTTTAATTGTGTGTTGGTATTGTACCACCATGAGCTAGATCATGGGCAGGCACATTCTGCCTCTGTTTTCCTTGATGGTCTTCCCACCAGAATAGTGCCTCGGAGGCACCCGCCCCTTCTCTGGAGCTTGTCCCTCCCTCGAGTCCCCATTTGATTGTTTGTGCTTCCTGTGAGCTCACACCCTCCCTCTGTCTCAAGTTAAAGTGCCTGTGAGCCCTCTGGAAAGTCGGAGTCCACACTGGGGGTAATTAACTTCTGTAATCTTTTTTTTTTTTTTTTTAATTTTTATTTATTTATGATAGTCACAGAGAGAGAGAGAGAGGCAGAGACACAGGCAGAGGGAGAAGCAGGCTCCATGCACCGGGAGCCTGATGTGGGATTCGATCCCAGGTCTCCAGGATCACGCCCTGGGCCAAAGGCAGGCGCCAAACCGCTGCGCCACCCAGGGATCCCAACTTCTGTAATCTTGTGCTCCATCCTTCCCCCGCCCACTCCTAACTCCTTGAAAGCATCTTGCTTATAGGAAGCTCTCAGGATGACTGGTCTCTACATACGTGTCTGCAGAGAAGGACTAAAATGAGCAGCTTTTTGTGTGTGTGGTCAGGCTTTGTATTTTTTTTTTTCCAATCTGTTTTCTGTACCCTGAACCCTTCATGGGTCAAAGAAGGGTCCCCTCCTTATGTCTTCAGCTGTCCCCAGTCACACCTCACTTTGTTTGATGCTTCTCCTTTCCTTCCTGCAGAGTCGGGAGCTGCTGTCTGCGAATTCTTTTTGAAAGCTGCCTGTGGCAAAGGTGAGAAACCCCGGGCTCCTCAAAATTCCCCCTGAGGTGCTTTCTGCCACCCTGGCCCCTAGCAGACTTCAGGCCGTCAGGTCTCTGGCTTGCATTACTTTCTGCAGATTAACAGTATCCCTAGATGAAATTACTGTGCTTTGGACAGACTAGGAACATGATGGGGTATTCTTCCTGAAATCTGAATCCCAGGACAGAGCCTCGCTCTGAGTCTGCCTCCTCACCTCACCTCACTTTGCCTGTGGCCCAAAGACAGAAGGCCCAAGCACTGAGGTGTTCGGAAACTTTTTCAAGATCTTGGAGTTAGTGAGTGGCTGAGCCAGTGTCTGAACCCAAGCCTTTCTGATTCTATAGTCTACCCAAGCTCCCTGTCCTCTGTACCCTGTCATCAAAAACCCCTACAGCAGTCTGTCCTGTGGAGCCATGTTCATACCAACCAGACTCCAACAGAGGCTGCTGGAACCAGACTATCCACTAATTGATAAGGAGACAGATTGCTGGGTGAGACCTTACATGCCCTGTATAGGTCTGGGCATTTTTCTTCCTGTAGGTAAATTTATTTGGAAACTAGATTTTAATCAGAAGCTTGAGTAGGGAGCACAAAATTGGAGCAAAGGGATGGTTTTAGTGGATGATTTTGGCAAGTTTGGTTTATGACTCTAGCCTTTCCCAGGGTAACAATAGACCTGCTGGGTAGATCAACCAGGTTGCCCTTGGGCTCTCTGGTTGGAATATCATCTCCCACTGGGCTTCTGGTCTTTTTCCTACATTTGTGCTTATTAATTCTGCCCTTCTGACAGATAGCTGTCCTTATCACAGGGCACTGTGGCTGTCTTCTGTGTTGACAGGTAGCCACTGGCCGTATGTGGCTAGTTAATACATGTGGCCAGTGACCGCCATATTGGATGGCATAGATACAGAACACCAGTGCAAAGTTCTGTAAGAAGGAGCTGGTCTAGGGTCTTTCCTGGTTACAACCTCATTCTGGTTGGGTCTTCCCCAGTAGTCCCACCAGGCCATGAGTTAGAAACATGAGTTTCCAGGAGTATGGCTGTGTCCCATCTGGTGGCCAATTGCTCAGGACCTGCTACAGAAGGCAGACCTCCCTCAGTTTGTGTATGATGCATTTCTCTTTCTTAATTCTTGAATGCTAAATGAGCCCTTATAACTAGAGGTAGAACCCACTTGGAGTCAAAGCTTCTGCTGGTGATCCTCTTTACCTTCTGTTTTGGGGGGCTGTGTTTCCCAAACCCTAGTTTTTCCTTTACTGTCCCTACAATTTTTGCCATGTCTGTGTATCACTAGAACTATAATTAAGAAAGAAGCTCATTTTCCCACTACCTTTAGGCTTGTTAAGGTTCCATTTTACAGTAATATTGGTGAAATCATGATTTGATGTTTTCGTTGGGTTTTCCCAAAACACGCTAAAATAAAGTAAGCACTAAAACCTAAGATGTGTGCTTATGTACTGCCTGAAATTACGTTGCCTTCTGCCAGAGTCAGCCACAACCTTCCAGGACATGTTGCTCTCAGGTACTCGAGGGATGTGTGGGACGAAGGCACCACCCTCCTCACAGCCGCCCCCCCCCCCCCCCCCCATCTTCCTTGGCAGGGGGCATGTGTCCATTCCGCCACATCAGCGGTGAGAAGACCGTTGTGTGCAAACACTGGCTGCGGGGGCTGTGCAAGAAGGGGGACCAGTGTGAGTTCCTACACGAGTACGACATGACCAAGATGCCCGAGTGCTACTTCTACTCCAAGTTTGGTAAGCAGATGCCTGGCTTCAGGAGCCCCGGGGAGGCCTCTGCCAGCCCTGAGACCCAGAGGGGACAAGCAACTGGCTGGGCGCCTGCACTTTCTGCCATCTCCCAGCTGTCCGGCTTCAGAATCTTAGGCCGTGCCCACCAACCTCAGCTGGCCCTCTAGTTTCAGTACTTGGACAAGTTTGGGAGACGACTGAGGGTTACATGGTGGGTGAGCAAGCCAGGCAGCTGGCTGGAGGCCTTGTTTCTGCTCACACTGGCCTTTTCCCCTAAATCAGCTGCTGCTTCCAACGTGGTGACTCCTTACCCCGCTCCAGGCATGTGTTAGTTCCTCCTCTCTGGGAATGTGGTCCCAGGTAGTAGTTTGTAAACAGGGGCTGTTTTCTGGTGGCCAAGAGCACCACTCCTCACCTTGAGATTGCCTTGATCCCTGTGTAGAGAACATGTGCTCTTCACCATCCTAAGTGGACTGCATGGAGAAGCAGGGACGGGCCAGGGCTCGGCAGGGCTGTTACACTCGCTGATGGAACTAGAATACCCTGGCTCTGTGCTGTGGGTGAGGCTGCCCAGCAAGGAGCCCTGTTGATTAGGATGAGGGTGGACTCTAGCCTCAGGACGTCCAGCCCTGTGCAGGGACCCAGCGGGAGACTGGAAGCCTGCTGTACTCTTTGTGGTGGGTAAGGGGTGGGGGTAGTGCTGGGCACACTATACACTTTCAGAGCTGTCATCAGGAGATGTTGATTAGTCCAGCAGCCCAACAGGTGTGGCCTGATGGTTTATTAATGGTAGTTGTGCTTTCTTTGTAGAGGTAGCTTAAGCTGTGAAGTCAAAGTGCAGATGGTCAGAAATAGGACCCAGGCTTCCCGGCCCTGCCCCACCCATACCAGCACTGGAACCAGCACTAGAAGAGGGCGTCCCCTTTTCATGGATGCCGTCTCCCATCTGGAACCAAAGGCGGGAGCCAGCCCTCCTGGACAGACTCTTAAGGGCTCCTCTCAGCCTGGCCCAGGTTCCTTCATTCCTGCTGGGCCTGGCAGCCCCCCAATGCCTCTGGTGCCCCTGCCTGCTCTTTCCCTACAGAGCCTGTCCTGGTGCACATGTACTATCTGCAGCTCCTATCATCCGGGACACAAGTGAGGGTCCTCCTTTGGCACTGGAGGGACGGTAGTAAACAGGACAGGCCCAGTCCTCGTCCCTTGGTGCTTTTGCTCTAGAGGCCCAGGGAAAGAGGCAGCTGACACCAGTGAAACAAAGATGAAAATGACATGTAGGAAGTGCTCTGAAGGAAATAGACAGGGATGGGACCATGTCTGGAGGACCATATTGACCTAGGGTCAGGGAAGGCCTCTCAGGTGAGACGGAGCTAGGATCTGAAGGCTAAGAAGGGGCCACTCATGGTGACCAGCTGGGGTGCCAGTGTGACTGGGGGAGGAGCAGCCTGGGGGAGGGGTGTGCTACACCTCACAGGGACTTGTGTGTCTGGGAAGGAGTTTGCATTTTCTCTGAAAAGCAGTGATCAGATTGGCCTTTCATGTGTAACGTGGATCAGGGAGGGCAAGCATGTGGCACAGCCACCCATCTGGATGGTTCCTGAAGTTGGGTGAAAGATGCTGCTGGCCAGCTACCAGTTGCTCCTGAGAGGAGCTGTCATCACAAAGGCTTTATCACACTCTTGCCATAGGGATCCAGCCTCAAGTTCCCAGGTCTGAAAGATAGAACCCTCAGACCTTTGTCCCATCCCAGCTAGTAGATGTGAAGAGCTGATCAGAGTAGACCAGTCATTTCCTGACTCAGTGGGTGCTTTTGCATATTTGGGTCCCCCACAGTGCCCAGGATACCCCCTTTGCAGAAGTGGTGGAGCCATGAGTTATTTGATGACTGCGCACCCCATGCCCGGCTCTGTGTCGTTGACCTTCAAGGCAGCATGGACATGTGTGAGGGATGCACTGTGTACAAGTCATGTACATGGTTCATGTATAGGTCAGGAGTCTGAGGCTCTGAGAGGAGCCTCACCAGGACTCACCAGGCCAGGAGACACCAGAACTACCTGGCCCTCTGCCACACAGCAAGCCCAGCCTTGAGAAAAGCAGAGGTGGGTCTGAGTCCAGCTCTCCCAGAGCTTCCCCAGATGGGTTCATGTCTGGCTTTCCCTGCAGGGGAGTGCAGCAACAAGGAGTGCCCCTTCCTGCACATCGACCCCGAGTCCAAGATCAAGGACTGCCCTTGGTATGACCGTGGCTTCTGCAAGCATGGTAGGTGTCAGAGTGACTGGGCTCCCAGCAAAAGGCTGGTCCTGTCTTCCTCTGCCCACATGACCTCTCCCTGTCCTACCTGTTCCAGCAAAACCTGGTGTTATGCACCTGGGGCCAGTGAGGCTTTTCTACACCCTCAGCTCACCTGAGCCTCCCAAAGCTCCCGTGTGGACTGCATCCTCACCTATATTTTGCATAAGGAAACTCGCGCTTAGGAGGTCTCATACCCTGCCTGCTAATGAATGGATCCGAGGCAGAGCCAGCATCTAAAGCCCTGCTCTTGCCCTCTGCACCTGGGCAATGGTGTGGCCAGGGCTCTGTTACACAGGGGCATGAAGCCATCCCCTGAAGCGGGGGGTCCGAGCGTCCCGGATGTTTGGCTCCACAGGTCCCCTGTGCAGGCACCGACATACTCGAAGAGTCATCTGTGTGAATTACCTCGTGGGATTCTGCCCGGAGGGGCCCTCGTGTAAATTCATGCAGTGAGTAGCCAGGCCCTGTTGCCCTCCAGACCTTTCCTGGGTCCACCTGGGCTTTGCTGACTGGGTGGTATCACCATGGGGCCCGGGGCAAGGGCCAGTGCTGCTCCCTGAACTCAGAGGTGGCTCTGTCCAGCCTGGCACTTAACCTTTCCTGGATTGCAGATCTGACGAAAGCTGGCCTCCATGCCCCAGAAAAGCTCACATCTTGCATGTCACTTAGGGACCTCTGGTTAAGAACCTGTGCCTAAAAGGAAGCCAACTTCATTATGGGGGCCTCCCCTGTGGAGGCACCAAGTTTGAGTTTCCACGTATGCTAGTTCATGTAATTCTTCATAAGCTTGTGTGAGAGAGAACCTCCCCATCTCACCCAGAAGACTGAGGCTCAGAGCTCAGCCATTGGCCAGGGTCACGTGGTAGTAGGGGTGGCACCTGGTCAAAGGCAGGCCTGTGGCCTCTGCAGTTGGGTTCTCATTGCCCAGCAGGGCTCAGAGCTCCTCTCCTAGGTCTTAGTCCATGTCTGTCACTTTGGGTGGTCATGGAGTTGGACTCCTCCCTGGGGTGGCACCGGGACTGCAGAATACTGTCGTCCTCCTACCTCCGGGCCACTTCCATCCACCCCACTGACACCTGCACAGAAGCACAGTATCCTGATCACTGCCACACAGGGTCCAGCTCCCTACGTGAGAGCCCAGGAGCCTGCAGGTGGCCGGGCAGGTTCCCCAGGGAGTGTGTCTTGTTGGAGGTGGTCTGGCCACCTGAGTTAGACCCTCAGGGAGGGGCATGTGTTGGGAGGAGCTCCCATTTCCGAAGCCCTTGGAAAGTAGCTCTTGTTGCAGGTCCCTAGGTCCTAGCAGCCAGGTGTAAGCAGAGCTGGGTCTGAGCCTGGGCGAATCCATTCTTTTTGCCCCTTTTCTCCAAAGCTCCAGGGGCTGAGCTCAGAGCCAGCAGCTACCCCATATTCAGGCTTGTTGCTCTGTGCTTGGGCACAGGCTGCCTGTGAGCTCCGGGCCAGGATTTGAGAACACAGCCTGGCCGGGCCCCTCTCTCATCCCCTCTTCTCCTCCCCTTGTTCTCATACCCTCTGGCTGCGGGGTGACCAGCCCTCGATTTGAACTGCCAATGGGAACCACCGAGCAGCCCCCACTGCCACAGCAGACGCAACCTGCAACAAAGGTACCGTGCCCCGGCCCCTCCCCAGCAGTGGCTGTCCCGGTATGCAGGCGGCTACAGACCCAACTGGCGATGTGGGAGAGGGTGGAGGGGACAGGAGGGGAGTCTCCCTGAGTTCCAGCAGATTTGGGAGCAGAGCAGTTGGTCTCTCCCTCTAGAGGTGGAGGGCTGCCTGCTAGAGCTGAATGCCCACTTGGCTTCTCTTCCCTCTGCGTGGCAAGTGGCTCAGTGGCACCCCCTCGGGAGCCAGAGTGGAGGGCAGCATGAGCACCAGGGGTCAGCTGCTCTTGCTCCCTTTATAAACAAGGAAACAGTCCTGAGGCCACAGCTGGGCAGGAGCAGCCCTGGAGCAGAACTGAAGCTGACCGGCTCTCCTGCCTGTGCTGTTGGTGCCCCATGTGGAGGGTCCTGGCAGGAAGGGAGGGCTGGGAACAGGGCTGAAAAACCAGCTGGCTCCACCTCCCTAGACAAAGGGGTCCCACAACCCAGCAGTAGGCTAATTCTCTCAAGCATGACAGCGAGAGATGCCACAGACAAGTGGGAATCTGTAGCAGTGCACACCTCTCCCCCACCCGAACCAGGGGCACCCTGAATTTGTTTATGGGAGTGGAGGGTTGGGGGCCCAGAAGAAAGGGTGGCCAGGTGTGTTAGGCAGGGTCTCAACAGGCCAAGTAAACCCACCTACTGATCTTAAATCCTTACCTCTTACTTGTTGGACTCTGAGCCCATTGCCAAAGCCCCGTCCGTCCTTCGGGGCTACGGGCTAAGGTAGGAGGGCCTGTGGTGGCCAGACATCTGGCAGTGACCCCCACCCTCAGGAGGCTGTGGGATAACTCATAGGACTCATCACAAAGCGGGGAGTTCCTGGGTGCAGGTATGACCATAACGACCTGGGGGTGTCTAGCTTGGTGCTCCTGTATTTATTTACCGGAGGCCAGAGCCAGGAGCCCTCGTGGTTGAGAGGTGGCCTAGCCGTCCAGTCCCGACGCCAGGAGCCCCCACCCCCCTGGCTCACAGGACTCCCTAGCAGAAGGCTCTCTCAGCCCCTAGACCGCAGGTCAGCATGTCAGCCTCCAACTGTTTTTCTGTGACTGTTGCTCGCCGTGTAGGCTGCTAAACATCTGGCTGAACCAAGCGTTCATCCTGACCTGAAGCTAGAACCTCAGAAACAAAAGTAAGGCCTGCTCATGCCCTTGCCCTGCTGCCCCAGAGACCTCCTCGTCTCTTTGGTGTTTTGTTTTCTACTTTTATTTTTCGTTTTTGTGTGTCTGCATGGTGTTTTTCGGGCAGCGGCTCCTGCCATCATCACCAGATATTTGTTTTCCACCTGCTCTCCTGAGCAGGGCCATTGCAGAAGCCCTTCTTCCTGCTGGTCATGCGGGATCAGTCCCGCAGTCTTTTTTCCTGTCCCCATTGGTAGTCTGCGTGCACGTGTTTTCCACAGTAAAACCGTGTTGTGTAACTCTTTCCAGCAAAGTAACAATCCGCCATTACAAAGGTCGTCCTCCTTGATCCAGTTAACGAGTCAGAACTCTTCTCCCAATCAGCAGAGAGCCCCGCAGGTCATCGGGGTCATGCAGAGTCAAAACAGCAGCGCGGGCAACCGGGGACCGCGGCCGCTGGAGCAGGTCACCTGTTATAAGGTGAGTCCCAGGGCTGGGGGGCTGGTATGGCCTTCACAGTCAGGATTCATTCCCTCGATCTGCAGGTAGTTAATTTTGAAAGATGAAAACATCTTTGTCTCTGTTGACCGTCAGAGTCAAAGTGGGCTACTCTGGTGGGCTAGAGACCATCCTGCTTCCTTCCATCCATGACACGCCAAGGCCAAGTGAACCATCACACATGCTGTTGAATGAAAGGATGGAGCTTGTGGGAAAAGGAGGGAAATCTTTCAGGGGCTAGTGATAAGGTATAAGCATAAAGCCAGGAGAAGGGAGTAAGCTCTGAAGTCTCAGGATGGCCTCACATCCTGCAAGAGCATACCCAAGGGAAAGGCACAAAGCTTTAAGCCCATGTAAGAAGAAAACAAAGAATTCACCCCACCCCCAGCACGCGCACACATACACACACTCCTTTATCTCAGGGAAAGGTAAGCTCTTTAAAAACCTACTAGAAAACTTGTCTCATTCTTGGCTTTGGATGGAAATTGGGGAGATAAGTGCCTTGAGAATTTTCAGTCACCAGGGGACCCTTGTATTCAATCCTCAGTGAAGGAGGGCTGGAAAGCTATAAACTGGGTTTTCCAATCTGAAACAGACTCAGATGTGGGCTCCTGGTGCCTGGCTCTACAAGGAATTTATTCTCAAGCCGACCACATATAATTCCTACAGCCAGAGTGTTGAATGTGTTCGTAATTAAAAATCACAAAATCTAGAAGGAAACCGCCACCACCGAGGGAAATCCGCAGAAACAACTGATAACTAGACCACAAAACCCCTCAGGTTTGGGGATTATTAGACAAAATACAAAGTTAGTACATGCTTTTTGTAAAACCACTGAGATGACATAGAAATGTTTTGGGTACAGAGTGTTATCCCTATTCCCACCTTTCCTAAAACAGCCACTTGATTCCGTGGGCTGTGTTGTCATGATTTTTGGTTTTGGTGCTCTTTCACACCCCACAGGGGACCCCACATGGAGAACTGTGTGCCAAGCTTTTAGTCACACAAGCACTAGGAAAGTACATTTTAATATAAATAGGGCCCTGGTATGTATAACATTCTGTAGTCTTTTTTTTTTTTTTTTTCTTCTCGATAATATGTTGTGGATCATTCTATGTAAACCTAATCTGTTTCAGTGGGTGCATAACAGAATTGCAATTTACTTTACCAGTTCTCTGTTGGTAGCAATTTAATTTTTGTTGCTAAAAACATTACTGAATCTGACACTTAGACATCTGTGAGCTCTTGCCTGAGAGCAGCAGCATCCGTGCCTCCCAAGTAGAAGGTCCGAGCCAGGAAGCGTATGCTTAGCTTAAATTGTTCCTAGAACTTTCCCTCAGGAAAAGCTGAGCCACTTCCTGCAGCCATCACACTCAGCCCCTGCTCTGTGCCAGCCCCACTGAAACGAAGGGTGCTAGCGCTCTTTCCCAGGAGGGGTTTTGTGTTTTGCGGGGAGGAGACAGCAGGTGCCCCAAACTGCTAAAGTTAAAAGCGCACTTGGATTCAGGGAAGGCTGAGCCTGAGCCCTACCGGGTGGGGAAAGTACAGAAAGGAGGGTATGCCTCCGACCAGTCCCCTCTCAAGTAAGAGAAACCGTATGTGTTTTGAGGCAGCGTAGCTGGCATCTTCACCTCCTGCCCCCTGCACTCTTCAGCAAGGCCTCCAAAGCAAGCTCTCCTGAATCCTAAACTTAGGTGAAGCCAGAACCTAACAACCCCCTTGTCACCACAGCAGCCTCCTAGTTGACATTAAAGGCACCTTGTGGGAATCCCAGGTTCTCCAGGATCAGCTGTGGAGGCCAAAGGCCATGCCAGGTGTTCTGAGCAGGGGCCCGGTTAGTCCTTCCCTCTGCTTATCAGTCCAAGGGCCAGCTAGCAGCTGTACAGGCCACTCATCCGCACAGTTACACCTACACATCAGACAGACGGGAGAACATAGGGCCCTTGGGGTCCAGAAATAGAGCAGGCAAGAGATGGGGCCATGACCGGGTAGAGCCTGGCATTCCAGGCTGAGGAAGCCAGGACTGGGAGGGCCCTGAGTGGGTGTCCCCACCTGTCCTCCTGACCCCCTGCTTAGTGCTCGAGGCTGCTGTTCAACCTTTTAACTAGCTTCTGTTTTTTGAGTAGTATGAATGAACAAAGAGAAACCAAGGAAGGGCCTGGGGAATCAGAGCTGGGATGAGGCTGAGTCAGTGCTGGATTTCTGAAGTGATGCTCTGGGGCTGTTCACCCACATCTAACCATTGTCCCATGTCTCTGATCCTATAACCAAAACCTGTCCCCTGGGGTAGCTTAGGAAAACATGGAAGAGCCAGGAGGGAAAACTGTGGGTGCAGCCCACCCTTTGTGTCCACGGCAATGGTCCCCGAGGTGGGGGGAGGAGCCTGGTGGCTTCTCTGGAGTTGTTGCCTCCTGTCTCCAGAACAGTGCCTCAGAAAGGTAAGTGGCTGGCCAGCCATACAGAGGGGCCTATACCATAGGATTCTTGTCCTGCCACCTGCCACAAGAGACCTTCTGTGGACAGGCCCGTGTGGATGTTGGCCCAGCGCCTGCTGTGCGCTCTCAGATCATTCTTGGGCTCTGTAGCCTCTTCCATCTGCTGAGCTGCTGGAGTTTCTGGGCCACTGTACCTTTGGAGCTCCTTTTTCTTTGTGTTTGAAAGTCTGTACCACTGAGAATTCCAGAGTCCAATCCTTAACCTGGTATTTGGTGGGTGCTACCTTACTTGAAAACTGTATTTAAAAACGGTGGGTGTTTTTGTTTTTGTTTTTTGTTTTTGTCTCCTCCCTCCCTTCCTGCTGTTCCCAGTGTGGTGAGAAAGGACACTACGCCAACAGATGCACCAAAGGGCACTTGGCCTTTCTCAGTGGACAGTGACAGCAGCTGGAGCCAGCTCAGAGCAGCCCAGAGGGCCCCCCCTGTTGGGAACCAGTCTGGGCCCTCCTTGGGAGCATGCGTTGAACTGTTTCACACCAGTGTTGGTGCAACTCTGGCTGGGGCTGGCAGGCAGGCACGCTGGGGTTATTCTGAGGGGCTATGTCTGTCAGCTTCCCTATCATTTTGCTGTAATCTTTTAAAAAGGGGATAAGTGCTCTACTTTGGTCCTTCCAAGTCGGCATCATGTTTGTCTACCATCCACACCTCCTGTCCGGATCTCTCAGCACACAGCCCTCTGGGGAGGGGAGGAGGTTGTGGCCAGGGGCTTGTGCTAAGCAGTCTGTATGGAAGGCAGCCCCTCCCCTCAAGGCCTCGTCATTAAACACCACTTCTCGGTGACCCCAGGGCTGATGGATCATTTACAGCTTCGGCCAGGTCATGACTGCTTCCTCCGTGTCCTGCTGAGTTCAGAAGCTGTACCTATCGATGTGATTTGAACGAGGCAGCCCTTTGGGCAAACTTAAGTGCACTTGTTGCCTCAAGCCAGTCCTGCTCCCAGGTGGCAGTGGTTGAGAGGAATAGCACACTGCTCTCCAGTGTGAGCGTCTTTTTCCTCTGGGCTGATTGCCTTGGAGCGCCTACTTGACAACGGTATCTCTCAAGGTATATGTTTAGCTGGAGCTGCCAACCACCCATTGAATAGGGGACGCAGTCCATGTGTGCACCTACCTCCTGCCCCACCAAGTGTCTGTACAGTCACTCACCCTTGGCCTCCGGAGACCACCCTGCCCCTGAACCTGGAAATGTGAAACCATCACCTGCAACCTGCTGGGCAAGTGGGCCTCTCCAAGTCCCGTTACAAGAACACTTTTTATGAGGTTGATTAAAGCATGTTTTCTAAGCTGCGTCTCATTACTTCAGGGACCCTGTGCCAAGGAGAGGACTCCTGCTGTTTGCCACACTATGTGCCTGGCACGAAGCTTTCATATTGGTGCTTGCTTGTCCCCTCTTGACAGGTGAATATCTCAGAGGGAAGGGATGTTGCCAGGGAAGGAGGGGCCTCTGTACTGGCAACTAGTAAAGTCTGGAAGCTTGGCCTTTGTTTGGAACAGCCACATGGCAGGTCTCCTCACTTCATCTGAGATGTTGGATAATACCTTATTCAAGTTTGGATCTCCTAGGAGATAATTAGCCACAGTACCTCACCCTGTATACTCCATGCAGCGTACGTGCTTACCGTATACCCCTCAAGAAACCAGTTCTGGCCTTCATGTTGCTTTACTAGAAGACCTCTGATGAAGGGTTAAGGATGAGGGTGCCTGTTACCCAGGGCAGTTGTGAGCTCCTGTCAGGACCTGTGTTTTCCCTTGCTCCCCTGAATCCTCCCTTGGAACTTCCTACAGGTGAAGCTTTCTTTCCAGGAGGGCCTACACTACTGCTGCCTGTGTATGCAGAAAGAGGGGAAGGGAAGGCATTCATAAGCACTCAGGGTATCAGTTTTGATGTGAAAGCATCAGCTGACAAAAACTCACAAGTGCTTAGAATACTCAAGGTGCAAAGAGCAGGGAAACCCCTCCAGACACTTAACAGGTATAACTAGATGGCACCCCACCTCCAGTGAGCTGGGACAGGGTCCTGAAGCTGTGTGGGCAGCCACTGGTTCAAAGCCCTGGGCCATCAACAAGAATCACCCTTTGGAAACTGTAGCGCCATCTCACTGCTGACGTAGAAGGAACTCCAAGAGGGCAGGGAAATGGCTATACCAGGGAAGCAGTTGAGTACCAGTCAACTTTTATTGGATATTAATCGTGAATTAAGCAATGGAAGGATTCAAGGATGCCAGGCAAAAGTCATGGTCAGGAATGCCAAATGTGCTTCCACACTGGGCCCTCTTCAGTGGTACTTGCGTAGCCGTTCATGTTCTGAAGTTAGAAAGGCAATATGTTAAGTTTCTTAAAAGGTGTAGTGAGAGTACAAGAAAAGAGGGCAGCCATGGCCCAGGGCGGGGGGTGGAGGAGGTAAGGGACCTGGCAGGCTAAAAACCACATAAGGCCATCGTGAGAACTCCTTTCAGGAGATAACCCAGAACTGGCCTGCCAGCATCTCTGCAGAATCAGTAGATGTGGAGGTATAAAGGCGTCTCAGGAGCTACTCTGCCACCTAGCCAGCCTCTTCCTTCCCAGAAAGAACATGCACTCAAAGTCCCCAAGAGGCTGGCCTTCAGACTGGTGGGAACTGGACATGGTCAGAAACAGTCTGGGAAAAGCCAATGGCCGTGGATGCTGTGCCACCATCTCCCACCACACAAGTTCCTCTCTGGCCTGAGACCCAGGACAAGCTACCCTTTTGCAGAGCACCACAAAGACCAGATTGTACTCTCTTTGCACTGGCTGCTGGAAAGATGAAGCCAAAATTTTCCACCAACCCTCAGCAGAGCCTACAGTACCTTACAGAATGCTTCCTAACCATCACCTTTATCCTGGCTTCACGTTATATTTTGTTTTCTCTTTGCCACAGTTTTCTCGCTTAAAATAGCATCCTGAATACTATATTCTGACAAGTCCCTCCCAATTTTTAGCCATCAGTAAAATGATGGACATATAAACGTGACAGTGAACCAGTACCACCCTGCTATGAGAAACCCCAGATGGCAGGTGACCGGAGAGATACTCACTGAGCTCCTTGTAAGAACGACAGTAGTTGAAAAGCACATAAGCAGCCAGCACCATAGAAATCCCAGCAACGCCCCCTTTCTTCACATTGATATACTTGTTGTAATACCGGTAGTAACCTACAAACAGGAGAGGAGACTTTGCCGTGAATGCTTCACACAGTGCAAAGTCTGGCTTAAATTCAGGGGCCCAGTCCTGCTCTGGCTCTTGAAGCAGCTCATCCTAAATTCACTGGCTGATGAAGAAAAGCACAAATGCCCCATGGGTCTTGCCGTGGGAGCCCAGGACAAGCCCCAGCAAGGCCCACCTTGATTCTGCCCCTATGCTTTGGCCTTCACTTTAATAGAACTGGCTCAGCCTGTTAGACTTTGATCCTACCTCACTCTCCCCTCCAGCTCTAGGGATCCCCTTACCCTGATTCTGACCAAAAACCCAACCCCAACTAAGGCCCACTTAGCTATGGCCAGCTGGGTCTGCCTGTGAGGGAAGAAGGCTTTGTGCAATCATCTCTTTGCTGGGTACCCCAACAGTGAGGAAATAATTTCTGCCCTCTTTGGGCCTTGGCTTGGTTGACAAAAAAGAATGAAATGATTCTAGAAGGCCCTAGTTTACAACAGTGAGGGAAGCTGTGAAGGAGCAATATAGGGAGCTGTGGGCATGAACAGGCCACTTTCATCTATGCGGAGTAGTCAGGGACTATTGTCACTAAGAAACATGTCAGAGTATTCTAATCCTAGCTAAGGAAAGGCCCAGGGCAGAAGGAAAACATGGCACACAAGACAGTTACAGTGTAGCCAGAACTGGAAAAAAAAAACAGGAGGCCATAGAGGAGGCCGGAGACTACACAGGGCCCCGTGCATTGCTGTGGGTCTCTGATTCCTGGGAGGAGAACAGAGGTGCTATGGGACTGATGTGATTGTGCACAGTCCTGAAGGAGAGATCATCTCTATCGTCCATCCTGGAAGTTTTGCCTGGCAGGGGGATGAGCATTATATCACAGACCGACATTCGCTATACTTCAAACGCACTTTCTTCTTTAAAAAGTCTTACGAGGGATGCCTAGGTGGCACAGCGGTTGAGTGTCTGCCCAGGGTGTGATCCTGGAATCCTGGGATCAAATCCCCACATTGGGGTCCCTGCATGGAGCCTGCTTCTCTCTGCCTATGTCTCTGCCTCTCTCTCTCTCTCATGAAAAAATAAATAAAATCTTAAAAAAAAAAAAAAAAGAAGTCTTATGATGTAAAAATGCTCATAGATGTTTAAGACAAAGGCAATGGTACCCATTTCAAGCAACAGAAAACATGGTCTTGGCTGAACTATCTTAAAGCCAGTCTTTGGTAGGACCAATCACCCATCAAACACGGAGATTCAGGGGTAACAATCTGTCCCTGTCTTTCTCTACATAATTTATTGGTCTGAAATGAAGCCTTTACTGTTCAAATTAATTCAGAGCAAAGAGAGACCTGAATACCCAAGCATTTGCTTTGGTTGACATAAGCCTGTAGACTCTGACCTCTTTGAAAAGCTCCAGCAATGCCCTTAGGGGTGAAATCCCGCATCAGTATCCAGCCTGGCAGCTCTCCTAGTTTCACCTCCATAAGCTTCTTTTCCTTCACTGGTACTGAAAAGGAAGAGCAGAAAACACGCTGAAAAACCTCCAGTAAGACAAATAGCATCCGTTTGTGTCACTTACTTCAACCATTCAATAAAGTCACCACAAAAAGGCTGCACACAAGTAATATTATGAATAAATATATCACACCAAATTTATTTTTTCAAGCCAGAGTGTATAGAAAGCAACAGCTTTATGAACGAACAAGATTTGAGTAACAGCTTACTGGAAGTAATTGTAAAAACTGAACCTAACGGCCATGTGGAATTAAGTATCAAGCGGAGGACAGAATAATTATTGCAAAACTACTATTTACTTGTATTAGCAGGTAGCTGATGCCTTTATTTTATGAGTGGGGAAGACTGACTCAGAGAAGTTGGGCAACTTGGCCAAGGTCACACAGCATGCGGGCAGGAGGCAGGGCTCAACCTGAGGTCTGGCTCCCATGCTCCTGAAGAGAATCTGATGTCTACCTCAAGTATCCTACCTGGACCGCAAATGTTAAATGACTTAATATAAACCACTCCAAATGATCCAATGGGCCGCAGCTAATCTTCCAATGAGAGTCTGGGGACAGGGACGCCTGGGTGGCTCAGTGGTTGAGTGTTTGCCTTCGGCTCAGGGCATGATCTCGGAGTTCTGGGAATAAGTCCCACATCGGGCTCCCTGTGAGGAGCCTGCTTCTCCCTCTGCCTAGGTCTCTGCCTTCTGTGTCTTTCATGAATAAATGAAATAATCTTAAAAAAAAAAAAAAAAGAGAGAGTTTGGGGATAGAACAAGAAGGGCTCCAGGTGAGGAGAGGTCAGGAGATCTATGGGATTCCGTTCAGTGGTGGACTCTTGAACCTGGTCCTTACAGAGCCTTAGTCTTTAATTGGATCCCCAAAATGGAGAAGAAACCTTTGAGTAAATTTGGTCTGGCTCCTTCTGTGGTTAGTAATCTTTATGAAGGGACAGTGGTCTTTGGCTCCTTGCCCTGAAGAGAATACCTGCTCAGCAGCTCTTTAAAGTTGATCTCTATGGGGAGGATGAGAAAGGAGACAATTCTCTCCTTATGAGCATCTGAACATTCACCGTTCTACCCTGCTCTGGTCCTCCCCAGTCCCCTTCCTATTTTACGCTTAAGCCAAGATGATTACAATATAGCCTCAACTGGGAGCCCTTCTTGACTCAATGGCAGCTTCTAATCTGCTACAGGTCATTTGGAGAACCAGACACTTGGCCCAGCTGGACACTATCAAGTGTCTGTCAAATGAAGGCTTAATACATAGCCTGAGCGTTATGGTTTAGACTGCTTGTCCCAAACAAACTGGTCCAAACCTTCCATCTAAACTCATCCAACAAATATGGAGCACTTACTTTATGTCAAGCACATGCTAGCACTGTGGATACGGCACTGGCTACAGACGAAAGCCTGGCTCTTAGAAACCGACATCCTATCACCAGACAATGATCTCATGCACTCATCTCACCAGGCTCCGTACTGCCGCCAGACCCCTTTCTGTTGCTTCACCTGAGGGCCTTCATGTGTGCTGCGCTCTTGGATCATCACACGGCCAGCTCAACTTAAATGTTATTCCCTAAAAGGCCTCCTTCCCTGCCCACCTTATTTCAAGGACTAGCACTACCTTCCCATATAACCTCTGAGCTCCAATTTGTCTGTAAAATGGCTTATTCCAAGAACTGAATGAGAATCTATATAAAACCATTTCAAACCTTACTCAGAACTGTAAATTGTTAATATTATTATTGTTGAAATATCAGTAAGGTCTGTGTGAAACAAGACAGAGGCAAAGAAAGAAATGGCATACAAACCAAACTTTAGAACATTTTAAGCATACAAGACTTCAGGGATGAATCGCACCCTTTAGTTCTTTTACAAACAGTAAACTGGGGATCCCTGGGTGGCGCAGCGGTTTGGCGCCTGCCTTTGGCCCAGGGCGCGATCCTGGAGACCCGGGATTGAATCCCACGTCGGGCTCCCAGTGCATGGAGCCTGCTTCTCCCTCTGCCTATGTCTCTGCCTCTCTCTCTGTGACTATCATAAATAAATAAAAATTTTAAAAATAATAATAATAAAAAATAAAAAAAATAAAGCTAGCACATTTACTATATTAAAAAAAAACAAAAAACAAAAAAAAAAACAGTAAACTGTGATGTGATTAGTTTGGTAATATTTTTGAACATGAAACAGTCTAAAATGAATTTTGGGATATGTCCCAAATCTCTGTCAGAGAGTTTAGGGTCAATGGTAGTAACACCAAACAATAAAGTCATTCGAGAAAGACCTGTACTTTTCTCTGTCACCCCATCCATTCTGTTCCTAGAAAAGTTTAACAAGTACACATTTTTCATGCCAGTTTTGTCTTCACTTGGCTCAGGAGCCCTCACTCCAAGAATGACTGTACCACATCTCTTCTTGAATAAGAATGTAGTCAACACCTCTGCTACACCTCTGCTACAGTCCCAAAGCCTTCTTGCATGCAGTGAGGAGTGTGAACGCATCATTCTAAAACCAACTGGCTTTAAATATGGCCACATGGGGGGGCAGCGAGTGAGTGACGAATATATAAATGGAACTAGAATGGCAGACGTTGCTAACTGTTGACACTGGGTCATGAGTACTAAGTGTTCATTACACTATTGTTTCCTTTGTCTTTGAAATCTTTGAATAATAAAAAAGTTTAAAAGTGCTTTTAATCATAGGATTGTGTTGGGGGAGAGGTGCAAAAGAAACACAGTATCTTAAGTCAAAGTATTTTTCACTGGTAAAAGGTAACTGAAAACAAAACAAAATTGGGTCACTTCTGAGCCCACAAACTACGAAAACATACTCTGCATCCTCATGACCACATTCAGAGGCTGGCACGGTGCCCTGGCACATCACGGGAGAAAACAGCCAACAATTTAAAATTCATTTTTCCATATATTTATACACATAAAGAGGGTTTCCTTTTTTTTTTTTTTAAGATTTTATTTATTTATTCATGAGAGACACATAGAGAGAAAGGCATAGACACAGGCAGAGGGAGAAGCAGGCTCCATGCAGGGAGCCCAACGTGGGATTCGATCCCGGGTCTCCAGGATTGCGCCCTGGGCCAAAGGCAGGCGCCAAACCCCTGCGCCACCCAGGGATCCCTTTTTTTTTTTTAACCATTCTCAGCTCACAGGCCAAAAACAGACCACAGGAAATCTACCCCACGGGCCAGTTTGCTTACCCAATCTCATCTGCTGCTAATTCATATTCCCATCACTTTATTTGCTAGTGAACTAGTGGCTTTATGCTTTGGCAACAGACACCATCTAAAAGATGGTCAGTACTTAAGAGACTTGAACACAACTCCATCACCTAGAGTCATACTAAAAGGGCCAGATGTGACATGACCCTGCTCAGAGGTTACGGGGTGGAAGCTGGAATGACCAGCACTCAACAGAGGGCCAGGCAGTCTTTCCAGTACCTTATATGTACCCAGTTGTTTAAATGCTTAGTCCACAGTACTCATCATTCACTCTACTTAAAAGATGCCAAGTCTCAGTGCCTCCTTTTCACATGTCCTCTTTAAACAACATAACTGCCGCTGATAAATAATCTCAAGCCTGATTTTACAGATGGGAAAAGCAGCATCATTCTCATGTTTTCTGATCCCCTCTTCATGTCTCCAGGCTGATATTAAGCATATAGAAGTTGGGTAAAACACACGTAGGTTAATCAAAACTCTGCCTCAAGCAGGCCACACTCCATCTCTGATTGTTATTTTCATCTTTAAAATGAGATCAATGTTCCAGACAGGGACCTACTGACAAGGCTACTGTGAGAGGATCTAGGGCTAAAATATGGTTTCCGTACTAAAACAAAAACAAAGACGAAAACCAACAAAAAATCAGTGTGCAGAGTCTGGTAAGTGTAGATTTATACACGCATGTCACTGAAAAGCCTGCAGATCGTAATGCCATCCTTGTGATTAAAGCTCAGTTTGCCATGAGGCCCCAGACTCCTCTTTAGCAGCCCAGCTCAGCCCTCTCACTAGTTGTGACCTTGAGTAAGTCGCTCCACCTCCCTAAGCCTATTCAAAGCGTATTCAACATATATGCGTCCAACCTTCCTCGGTATCAGGCACAGTCCTAGGCATTCGCTCCTCCTGGAGCTTAATTTGAGCTTCAGCTTTGGGAAGAAGGGAAGAAGCTGCGCGCAGGGTTCAAACACAAAGCGCCTAGGTGGCGGCGGGGTCAATATTGTTCAGCGAAGAGGAAGGGTGGCTGGAGGTGGTGCATTCCCAAGCTCGCAGACGCGTCCCTCGGCTGCCCTGACCCTCCCCGCTGCAGCCGAGAGACGCAGGGCCTTGGGCAGGCGGACGGCGCGGCTGAGCGAGCAGAGAAGCGTCGGACGGTGCAGGACCCTGGGAAAAGGGCTGGGTGCGCCTCCGGTGAGGCCGCAGGGAAAGCCCTGAGCGAAGGGAAGGCGGCTCCGCAGCCCCCACTCCCTCCCTCCCAGCGCAGCCGTGAGCCCGGAACCTCGCATCACGGCTGCTGCCCTCAACCTTGCAACCTTAACCAGGTCCACGTACTCACCGGGCGAAGCCATCTTGGAGTCCTGGGTGTCCGCTCTGCCGGACCGCGCAAGGACTGCTGGGTAGGGAGCGACGCGCCGCTGCGCGGCGGCGCGGGAAGCAGGGGTTCCTGGGAAGCGGGTCGCGACCGGTACGAGTCTAGAACTGCAAGCGCACCATAGGATGAAGGGCGAATTCCCTGGAGGGCACAGCCTCGGGACTCTGCAGTAGGGAGAGGAGGATGGGGGTGGGGGAATAGGAGAATGGGGGGACGGGATGGTGATGGTAGAGCTCAGCCTGGCCTTCCCATCCTAGGAGGGAGGAGGCTGGCAGGGACCCAAAAATGGGAAATGAGAAAAGAGCATCCTGGCTTTCTAACCTTTATCTCCTTAAAATTGTTCTGGGAGGGGATCCCTGGGTGGCGCAGCGGTTTGGCGCCTGCCTTTGGCCCAGGGCGCGATCCTGGAGACCCGGGATCGAGTCCCACGTCGGGCTCCCTGCATGGAGCCTGCTTCTCCCTCTGCCTGTGTCTCTGCCTCTCTCTCTCTCTCTGTGACTATCATAAATAAGTAGATTTTAAAAATTGTTCTGGGAACTTACAGAGGCATAGGATATGTATCCCAGCCCTGGACTGGGCTCTGAAGACGGGGGAGGGGGAGGAAGACGCTGGGGGCGGGGGGAGGAAGACGCTGGGGGGGGGGAGGAAGACGCTAGGGGTATACAGCTCTAACCCTTATTTCCTCCACTTTTCCAAGCACAGTGATGCTTCACCACCATTTTGGTTTTTTCTGAAAAGGCCACGATAACCATTCCTGGTTAAGAAATTCTGACTTGGGCAAGATGCTTTGATTCCCCGAACTTCACTTCCTTCTCTAAAGTAAGGAGCTCAGCTCAGGGGAGCTGCCTGCCTCAGGGAACTTTAGGATTCCGCTATTTTCTTCCCTATTCAAGAAGGAGCCTAAGTATGAAATAAACAAACAAATAAATAAGGATTTATGGTTATGTGAAAAAACAGGAGTGCAAACAAAGCCTGGAGTCAGAATGCACAGATTTCCCCAAGACCCATGATTTCGAAGTCCTAGCCATTCATCTTCAGAAGAAAACAGGGACAAGGAAGGGATGAACCCCAGGATCTTGCTGTCTTTAGTGCAATGCATAAACCCCCTGGGCAAGAGGCTCAGTCCTAGAGGGTTGTAATCTACTCCCTTCATAGATCCATCAAGAAAACACATTCCTCAATGGAGCAGAGATCCATTTTCTTGACATTTGTCTCCTCATAGAAGTTTAATTCATTTGAAATACCTTTTCTTTCCTTTCTATTCTTAGAACAAAGACAAAACTCCAGTGCTTTTCAAGGTAGCTTTGGACACCATGCTCATGTGTTGCTGGAAAATTTCTTCTCAAGTCCTGATAAGTTCAACAAGTTGTCACCAGCAATGCATGGGAGTGTGGAAGTAGGAGGTATCATACCCATTAACACTTTATTTATTTATTTATTTATTTAAGAGGAGAGAGAAGGGAGGGGCAGAGGGAAAGGGAGAGGGAGACTCTTAAGCATGCCCAGTGTGGAGCTCAATCACAACCCTGAGATCATGACCTGACCTGAAATCAAGAGTCAGACACTTAACCAACTGAGCCACCCAGGTGCCCCTCATTAAGACTTGTTTTAAAGGAATTTGCATTTCTGGAGTGACACTGGGATCTGGTTTGCAGAGGGGATGGGGCAGTTCTCTGTTAGACAAAAAGCTGTGACCATTCCAGGTTTGGCAACCTTGAACGATCTTTCTTCTCACCACAGAAATAATAGGGGTGCTTCTTGCCAGAAAAAACTGCCCCATAACAGGGAGCTCCTTACAAGTTAACAAAGGCCATTGTGATCATTGTCTCATCCTAGGTGGTGCTGGGGGTGGGAGGCAGGGAGGGATCATTACCTTCACTTATCAAACAAGATTCCTTGTGATACTTTTTTTATTGCCAAGTACACTGTGGTAGTTAATACCCATCAGTGGTCAGCTTACTTTTCTGCCTCTTCCACTATAAATTGAGCTCCTTAAAATAAAGCTCTGTTTCTGAACTCAAAGTCTGGCTGTCTCATTCAAGATGTTCAATTGGTGTTTGTTAAACTGTTGTACGAGGAACAGAACAATAAATGAAAGAATCACAGAGATAGCAATTGAAGAAGTCCCTATGTTCAGTATGTCAGAAATGCAAGGAGCACCTCATCATGGCATCTTAGCACACCAAAGGGGAATAAGGCCCCAAGTGCATTTCTAGTATAATAAGGAAAAGGTCTAAAAATAAAAAATAAAAAATAAAAAATAAATATATATATATATATATCATAGAGTGAGGAAGAAGCAAAGTTCTAATGGCAAGGAAGCATTAAGGGTTAGTGCAGAGAGGATATGCCTGATACACAGGTGGTGAGGTGAGAGGAGTTGAAAAGTGAAAAAATCCTGGAGGATCTGATTTATATGCAATTAAAAGGAAATAGTACAGAAGGATGGTGACAAGGGAGAGAGCAGATTAAAAGAACATAAGAAAACAAGTTAATTTTATTTATTTTTTATTTTTATTTTCTTTAAGTAGGCTCCATGCTCACTGTGGAACAGGGCTTGAACCTATGACCCTGAGATCAAGAGCCAGATACAACTGACTGAGCCACCCAGGTGCCCTTCTTTTAAAAAGTACAAAGATTAGAAATGAAATTTATACCACAGATCATGAAAACAAAATGAGAGATGAGGGAACATAAAAATAAATTGTAAAAGGTGGTTGAAAATTTTTTAAATGGGAATCAACAAAAATATAGCACATTTGAAGAGAATTCAAGAGACAGTGTTGTAGACAAATAATATTGAAAACAACTGAAAAGCAAGGAAAATGGTACAAAATATCAAATTGTTATTTTTTATTTTAAAGATGTTATTTATTTGACAGAACACAAGCAGGGAGAGCAGCAGGCAGTGAGAGGGAGAAGCAGGCTCCCAGCTGAGCAGGGAGCCCAATGTGGGGCTTGATCATGTCCTGGGATCATGATCTGAGCCGACGGCAGACACTCAACCAGCTGAACCACCCAGCTGCTCCTAAATTATCAAATTATTAAATGATGAAGAGATCAATGAAAGGTAATGGGAAGGAAGGTGTGAATGTGTGTAAAAATAGAGAAATACACAATCTTAGATTGCAAAATAATAATAAACAGGACTGTCTTTGTTTGAGTGGTTCTAACAAATTACTATAGACTGGGTTGCTTAAACAGAAACTTATTTCTCATAGTTCTGGAGACCGTAAGTTCAAGATCAAGGTGCCTGCAGATTTGACTCTTGGTGAGGGCTCTTTTCCTAGTTTGCAGATGGCTGCCTTCTCATTGTATCCTCACATGGCAGAGAGCCTCTTTTTTGTGTCTTTTACAAAGGTGCTAATTCCATCATGAAGACTCCACCCTCATGACTTAATTACCTCCCAAAGACCCCTCCTCCCAATGCCATGGCATTGAGGAGTAGGGGTTCAACATGTGAATTTTTTTTTTAAAGACTATGTTTATTCATGAAAGACACACAGAGAAAGAGGCAGAGACACAGGCAGAGGGAGAAGCAGGCTCTATGCAGGGAGCATGACGTGGGACTGGATCCTGGGTCTCCAGGATCATACCCCAGGATGAAGGCGGTGCCAAACCGCTGGGCCATCGGGGCTGCCCAACATGTGAATTTTTTTTTTTAATGTTTTATTTATTTATTTATTTATTTATTTATTTATTTATTTATTTATTTATTTAATTTTTATTTATTTGTGATAGTCACACACAGAGAGAGAGAGAGACAGAGACACAGGCAGAGGGAGAAGCAGGCTCCATGCACCGGGAGCCCGAGTGGGATTCGATCCCAGGTCCCCAGGATCGCGCCCTGGGCCAAAGGCAGGCGCCAAACCGCTGCGCCACCCAGGGATCCCAACATGTGAATTTTTTAAAGATATATTTATTTCTGGAAAGAAAGAGAGCATGGGGTGAGAAGGGGGTCAAGGGAGAGGGAAAGAGAGCCTTAAGCAAACTCTGTGTTGAGTGCTGATTGTGGAGCCCCACACGGGGCTGGATCTCACAACCCTAAGATCATGACCTGAATCAAAACAAAGAGTTGGTGCTTAGCTGACTGAACCACCCAGGTGCCCCATATTTTTTTAAAGATGTATTTGTTTATTTGAATATGTTTTTAAAGATTGTATTTATTTACTCATAAGAGAGAGAGAGAGACAGGCAGAGGGAGAAGTAGGCTCCACACAGGGAGCTGGATGTGGGACCCGATCCCGGGACTCCAGGATCACACCCTGAGCCGAAGGCGGGCACTAAACCGCTGAGCCACCCAGAGATCCCTATTTGTTTATTTGATTTTTATTATTATTATTATTCACGAGAGACAGAGAGAGAGAGAGGCAGAGAGAGAGGCAGAGACACAGGCAGAGGGAGAAGCAGGCTCCACGCAGGGAGCCCCACATGGGACTCGATCCCAGGTCCCCAGGATTACGCCCTGGGCTGAAGGTGGCGCTAAACCACTGAGCCACCCGGGCTGCCCCCCTATTTGTTTATTTGAGAGAGAGAGAGCATGTATCAGAGTGTGGGGGAAGGGGCAGAGGGAGAGAATCTTCAAGCAGACTGCCCCCTGGGTTAAGAGCCCAATGATGTGCTTGATCTCATGACCCTGAGATCATGACCTGAGCTGAAACCAAGAGTGGGGTGTTCAACAACTGAGCTACCCAGGCACCCCTCAACATAGGAATTTTTAGAAGATACAAACATGGGGACGCCTGGGTGGTTCAGCAGTTGAGCATCTGACTTTGGTTCAGGTCATGATCCTGGGGTCCTGGGATGGAGTCCTGCATTGGGCTCCCTGAAGGGATCCTGCTTCTCCCTCTGCCTGTGTCTCTGCCTCTCTGTGTGTGTCTCTCATGAATCAATAAATAAAATCTTAAAAAAAAAAAAAAGAAGACACAAACATGTAGTCCATAACAGGAACCTAAAGAAGAGATGTAAATAGAATTAAATGATAATTCTCCAGAAGAATCTGTCCCTGTTACTCTCAGCACATGGGCAGAGGGGACTCATGTGAGCTGTTTGCCAGCCCCAGCATGTTGGTGATTGGAATAGACAGGCTGCGTTGGGTGTGGGGGATGACTGGATCTAAGGGACCTGGTGAAGTGATTTCATTTTATACTGGAATGTGATTGTCATGTTCCCATGACAATTGGCTCTGACAATTTCCAGGGTAGGAATTACTGAAAAAGAGTTTCAAAAATATCAAAGAGTATACTTTCTCAGGGAATTAGTACTGAGAAATCTATTGGGATGTTTTCCAGATGTGACGTTTGTGTTAATGAAACCCTGCATGTGAGTCAGAGTTGGGGCTGGGTACTGTAAACTTTAATTCCTTACTGCAGAAGCAAGAATTATGTAATAATTGAGAGAATTAAGATACTGGCATAATATCTTCGATGGGTCACAATGCAATATTTAAAGTAGTGACTGAGGGGCGCCCGGGTGGCTCAGTTGGTTGGGCATCTGTCTTGGTTCAGGTCACCGTCCCAGGGTCCTGGGATTGAGCCCCACATTGGGCTCCCTGCTCGGCAGAGGTCTGCTTCTCCCTCTCCTTCTGACCACCCTCCTCCTCCTGCTGGTACTTTCTCTCTCACACATACTCTCTCAAATAAGTAAATAAAATCTTTAAAAAAAATAAAAATAAGATAGTGATTGAAAGGATTAGGCAAAAATGAAAGCTATATTACTTAAGTAAAATTGATTCTGAAATGGTATGTATGTATGTATGTACGGATGTATTTATTTATTTATTTATTTATTTATTTATTTATAAAGTAGGTTCTACACCCAACATGGGGCTTGAACTCACAGCCTGAGATCAAGAGTCACATGCTCTACTGACTGAACCAGCCAGGTGACTCAATATGGTATTTATGATTTCTAAATAATTTTTTTTTAATTTTTATTTATTCATGATAGGCACACAGTGAGAGAGAGAGGCAGAGACACAGGCAGAGGGAGAAGCAGGCTCCATGCACCGGGAGCCCGACGTGGGATTCGATCCCGGATCTCCAGGATCGCGCCCTGGGCCAAAGGCAGGCGCCAAACCGCTGCGCCACCCAGGGATCCCGATTTCTAAATAATTATTTAAAGACAAAATGCTTACAAGTGGATAATATCAGAGGGGAATGTTAAAATATCCTTATTAAGGGATCCCTGGGTGGTGCAGTGGTTTGGCACCTGCCTTTGGCTCAGGGCGCGATCCTGGAGATCCGGGATCGAATCCCACGTCGGGCTCCTGGTGCATGGAGCCTGCTTCTCCCTCTGCCTGTGTCTCTGCCTCTCTCTGTGACTATCATAAATAATAAATAAACCAACATTTAAAAAAAATAAAAATAAAATAAAATATCCTTATTAAATGATGGCCTTTGGTGTTTTGTTCGTATAAAATTTTCCTTTAGTAAGGTTGTATTTTTAGTATCCCCTACAGTTCTGTATAAACTATGGGCTCCCCACCAAGCTGATAATGTATGGCTCTGACCCCAACCTGCATACCACAGGTTTGAGAACTGAACTAGAGTAAATAATTACCCAGGTGCCAGACTGACCTGTCTGATGCACATGCAGGACACATCCAAATAACACTGCAAAACACCATTCATGATAAAATCCAACACCCATTCATGATAAAAACTCTCAGCAAACTAGGAACAGAGTGGAACTTTCTCAACTTGAGGGGATCCCTGGGTGGCTCAGGGGATCCCTGGGTGGCTCAGCGGTTTGGCGCCTGCCTTTGGCCCAGGGCGCAATCCTGGAGTCCCGGAATCGAGTCCCGCGTCGGGCTCCCGGCATGGAGCCTGCTTCTCCCTCTGCCTGTGTCTCTGCCTCTCTCTCTCTCTCTCTCTCTTGCATAAATAAATAAATGAATAAATCTTTAAAAAAATGATTGCATGAAACAAAACACATTCACAAAAGCTATAACAACAAAGAATATGGTTGTCAATCCTGAATGGCTTTTGAGCTGTTTTTTGTTCATTTCATCTCAAACACAGGGTATTCTCCAGTGGTTTAGAGGTTGCCATTGGGACTCTTTCCTCTCCTGAAATTGGGACTGTCCCTTACCTGCAGGGCTTCACACAGAGGCACTGACACACCCAATTTCTCATTTCTATAGAGGCGACTCTCACTCCCAGGACTCAGGAAATCGGGACTCAACAGCTCCCCGGTGTCTCCAGATGGATGGCCACAGTGGACCAGAGCTGCAGGTGTTAGCAGGGCTGCTGGGCAGCCTGGAACTGAGGGCTGGATTCCAGAGACACAAGTGCGGGGCACAGCAGCCCCAGCCCTGGGCAGAGATGGGGAACATGGTGTCAGAGGGGCCAGTGGGTGCGAGAAATGCAAGATCTGAGTCTGTGCCTGTGAAAAGGACTACAGGCTAGGATAGGTTGGATTCCTCAGCAGAGTTAGCTTTAAACGGCCTCTGGAAGGAAGGGACCAGCAGAAGGCCCAGAGCTGGAGACCCCTCTCTCTGAGCTGGCCTGCCACCTGGGCTTTTATAGTTGCTTTTCATAAATCTGGCCAGTCAGCGGTTGAGGCTCTGGGAGCATCACAAAGGGACCTTTTGGGGCACCTGGGTGGCTCAGCGGTTGAATGTCTGCCTTTGGCTCAGGTTGAGATCCTGAGGTCCCAGGTCCTGGAATCTAGCCTCACACTGGGCTCCCTGCAGGGAGCCTGCTTCTTTCTCCCTCTGCCTATGTCTCTGCCTCTCTCTCTGTGTGTCTCATGAATAAATAAAATCTTTTTTTTTATTAATAAAAAAAAAATGCCTCCTGTGCCGTCCACTTTCCGGGGAGGTCAGGGCTCAAGGTCAAGCCCGAAGTTAACTCAAGTGGAAGACCTTCCAGCAAGGGCTGGGGACAGGGATCCCTGGGTGGCGCAGCGGTTTAGCGCCTGCCTTTGGCCCAGGGTGCGATCCTGGAGACCCAGGATCAAATCCCACGTCAGGCTCCCGGTGCATGGAGCCTGCTTCTCCCTCTGCCTGTGTCTCTGCCTCTCTCTCTCACTGTGTGCCTATCGTAAATAAATAAAAAATTAAAAAAAAAATTAAAAAAAAAAAAAAGGGCTGGGGACAGCATCCTCTCTCCTGGTTCCAGGACTCCCACCCAGCCGCTTTCGGAGTCCCGCCCACGCGGAGCAGGTGGTTTCCATGGTGACAGTAAACAAGCCTCAGACCCAGAAGGGAGCCCACGTGGGGGTGAGGCTTTTGCCTTGGCGGCTTGGGGTTCAGGACGCCCCGACCTGGGCTCTGTGCGGAGGGGCTACAGTCCTCAGGAAGGGGCAATAGCTCTCTGGAGAACCAGAAACCAGGCTCCCAGGGACGCAGATGCAGCCCACATGTGCACGTGGCCCCACCCTGCAGAGCTGGGGAGTGTGCGGGGTGAGGGTGACAGAGCGCATGCCAAGCAAGACCTCCTGGTCACAGCGCTGTCCTAGATGGGAGCAGTGGCCTGCAGAGGAAAACTCTCAACCCCCAGACGAGTAATGTGAGCAGCAGCTGAGAAGGGAAAGAGGAACATGGAAGAAATAAATGAAAGCTATTGGATGGGAACACACACATGCACAGAATCATTTATAGGCCCAGATACATACAAAACTTTCTCTCTGGAGCCCAAGGAATAAATAACCCTGGGACAGGAGTTTGTTTGTTCCAAGAACCATTTCTGTCCAAAAGCAGGTGAGATGGAGCAAGTCAGAGGAGTATTCCCAGGAGGCCACCATACAAGTGACCTGCTTATCCAGGCATTCTGCCCCTTGACCATAATGTGTTCTTTGGTGCTGGACACTGGGGGGAAGGAGTGTGTAGGATCCCATCTGGAGCCTGCACAAGGGATGACTCTAAGGTCTCCTAGAGTCTACACTGGAATTGGAGAGAACAGAGGGTGGAGGGGACACCCTATCTTCACTCCACCTATTATGTTTAATTCACTGGGACGGTTCCTGCTCCCACATAGTGTCCAGCCGACAGTGAATTCCAGACGATGGAGTTAATCTCTTCAAGTGAACACTTGGGGAAAACGAAGGGCCATGCCAAGTTCCTCCTGGGAGTCAGAAATGTGCTCTAGTTCCCCTCTCAGACCTGCTCAGAGCCTAAGCCCAAGCCAAGAGTGAAAGATAAAATCAGTCCCCTTTCTCCATCCCTAGAGCTTGGATGCTGCTCTCTATGATATAAAATGGATACAGGGAACCCAAGGAGATGGAGTAAGAATGTCCCAACAGTCCCAGATGCCTCTGAGCCATGACCAGGAGGAGGACACAGCAGAGAGATGAATCACTGATGGTAGTAGCTGCTTTCTGGAATATACCAGGGCTTGTGTGACCATGGCCAAGTTTTCCCCTCTGGCCTTATATTCCCAATACATAATTCTGATTCTGACACCAATCCCAACATGTAGGTTTTTCACTTGACCACCAAGCATGTCTCTGAAATTAGCTGGGGGTCCCCATTCCCACTTGAGAAAAATGGATTCTTTCTTCTTCTTCTCCTTCTTCTTTTTTTCTTTAAGGTTTTATTTATTCATGAGAGACACAGAGAAAGAGCCAGAGACATAGGCAGAGGGAGAAGCAGTCTTCCTGTGTGGAGCCTGATGTGGGACTCGATCCCAGGACCCCAGGATCACTACCCGAGCCAAAGGCAGACACTCAACCGCTGATCTACCGAGGTGCCTTGAGATAAATGGTTTCTGACCCATCAGCTATAGACAGGAGGTTCCAATGACTTCCACCCTTCCTGAACTCAGAGAAACATTTTATTTACTAGCTCACTGGTTTACTATGAAAGGATATTACTGGGAATCCCTGGGTGGCTCAGCAGTTTAGCGCCTGCCTTCTGCCTGGGGCATGATCCTGGAGTCCCGGGATCGAGTCCTACGTCAGGCTCCCTGCATGGGCCTGCTTCTCCCTCTGCCTGTGTCTCTGCCTCTCTCTCTGTGTGTCTTTCATGAATAAATAAATCTTAAAAAAAAAAAAAAGAAAGGATATTACTCAGGAACAACCAGATAAAAGAGATGCACAGGACAAAGTATGGGGAAGGGGCAAGGAGCTCCCACGCTGTCTCTGAGCACACCACTCTCCTTGAACCTCCATGTGTTCACCAACCTAGAAGTTTTCAGAACCCCATCATTTTGGGTTTTGTTGGAGGCTTACTACACAGGAATACTTGATTAAATCCTTGGCCATTGGTGGTTAAACTCAATATGAAGTTGATGAGGCAAAAATTCATTCACACTGAAAAAAATCAGAACAGATTTTTTGGAGGGTGGGGGGGTGAAGGTGGGGATAGACAAGGAAGGGACATAAGAAAATTTTGTGGGACAAAGCCTATTGTTCTATAACTTCATAGAGGTTTATGTTACATAAATGTTAAAATTCATCACTTAGGGCGCCTGGGTTGTTCAGTCAGCTAAGGATCTGTCTTTGGCTCAAGTCATGATCCCAGGGTCCTGGGATTGAGTCCCTTATAGGGCTCTGCTCAGCTGGAAGTCTGCTTCTCCCTCTCCCTCTGCCGCTGCCCCCACCCTCCCCCACTCTTGCGTGCATGCTCTGTCTCTCTCAAATAAATAAAATCTTTAAAACAAAACAAAACACTGGACGTCTGGGTGGCTCAGTGGTTGAACATCTGCCTTTGGCTCGAGGCGTGATCCCGTGGTCCTTGGATCGAGTCCCACATCAGGCTCCCTGCGTGGAGCCTGCTTCTCCCTCTGCCTATGTCTCTGCCTCTCTCTGTGTTTCCCATGAACAAATAAATAAAATCTTTAAAAAAGAAAATAGAGCAAAACAAAACAAAAAAACCTCATCACTTAGGATACATGCGTTTTGGGATGCTTGGGTTGCTCAGTGGTTGAGCACCTGCCTTTGGCTCAGGTTGTGATACCAGGGTCCTGGAATCGAGTCCCACATCAGGCTCCCTGAGAGGAGCCTGCTTCTCCCTCTGCCTATGTTTCTGCCTTTTTGTGTCTCTCGTGAATAAATAAATAAAATATTGTTTTTTAAAAAAAAGGATACATGCATTTCATTGTAAGCAAATTTTAACTGAAAAGAATACTGTAGATATATTGAACTCCAGTTAGTAGGCATTCTGGATTATTTAAGGAAAAATGTGCTGGTGTCTGCAATTTTCTTTGAAATGGGTACAAACAATGATATGGGTTGACGGGCTGGGGGGTATGTGATAAAGCAAGTATGTTTAATTGTTAATGACAGGGGCTCTTGGGTGGCTCAGTAGGTTAAGCGTCTGCCCTCAGCTCTGGTCATGATCTCAGGGTCCTGGGATTGAGTCCCACATCATTCTCTGCTCCACCAGAAGCCTGCTTCTCCCTCTCCCTCTGCCTGCAGTTCCCCCTGCTTGTGCTCTCTCTCTTTAAAAAGCTAAAAAATAAAAAAATGCTAATGACAGAATTAATGTTGTGAAGAAACAGGTGTTATCTGTCAAATTAATCTCCCATTGTTTCAACATTTTCATGATTAAATGCTAGGGGAAAAATTTTATGAAGCCCTTCCTACTTTGATGTTGTGTGGAGGTCCCCATGCAAAGGTAGGGTAGTTGGATCTGTTGGGATGCCAGGTCAATGGGAATAAGCTTGTTCAAGGCAAAAATGTGATAATGAGTCATTACTCAGATTCCTTTAGGAAACCTACCCTAGTGTTTACTTTCTTCAAGATACCAGAGCGGTGGAGGGAGGCCTTACACAGCTCAGGGAGATTCAGGGAGCACAAGGAGCATGGATAGGACCCCATGAAGGACACACTGCCTCCCAAGTGTGTTGGGCAGGGTAAATGTTAATATCATGTGGGGTGGGGGATGCCCTTTGTGCAACTCCTCCATGAAGAAATCATTAGTGGGGACTCACATGTTCATTCATCAGCTCCCATGGAGAAGAGAAGAAGCTGCATGAGCCTGAGCATGTGGCATTCTCTTTCTTTTTCTTTCTCCTCCTATTGCAGACCCAGAAACTCTAATCACAGTGCTCATTAGGGCTCTGATTATTGTTGTTGTTGTTGTTGTTATTTTAAGATTCAGCTTACATTTTCCTCTCTGGTTTGTGCCACATGCAGTGAGGACTTGTCAGATTCAGATCCTCAAGGTCCTCCAGACCCTGCCCACGTGACCCCTCTAGTCTCCCCTGGATTGGGAAGAGGTCTGCACCTTTTTCAAAAGCTGCAAAAGACTTGTTATGAGAAATAATATCTGTTCCTTCTGAGGCTCTTTTTCACTCTGGTGTTCTGCAAACAGATTTTTACTGCGGACAGCACTTTCACACCCTGGCTTCCATTTCCCTTGTCAGCCAAGTTTTCTGAGATTTCCCATAAGGCTGAGGTCATTGGCTCACATTGTCCTTCATTCTGGTGACGTGCTTCCTGTTGTCACTATTCTGCCAGCATTGGAATGTTGGTATTTCCTTCCAGAGCCAATGGGGCTCCAAGTGGTGTTTCTCTGATTTTTCTTTGGCTTCTTCTTCTTTTTTTTTTTTTTTAAGGATTTTATTTATTTATTCATGGGAGACACAGAGAGAGAGCCAGAGACATAGGCAGAGGGAGAAGCAGGCTCCCTGCAGGGAGCCTGATGCGGGACTTGATCCAACGACTAGGGGATCACAACCTGAGCCAAAGGCAGACACTCAAACATTGAGCCACACAGGTGCCCCTTTTCTTTGGCTTCTTCAAGGGTAGAGAAAGTAGATAGGGGTGAGAGGTGGGAACCCAAGTCTATGCCTGAGACTCAGAAGAGACGCTGTGGGCCACAGTGGTGGCCTCTGTAGAGTCAGCTTTAAACGGCTCCTGAAAGGAAAGGACCAGTAGAAGGACAGCAGCCAAAAGGCCTGGGCTGAGCAGCCAGACTGTGTCCAGTACAGGCTCTGGTGACCTGGGCTCCCCCGCCCCCCCCCCCCCCCCCCCCCGCCCCATCCTCAGCTGAGGTGTGTGTGGGGGGGCACACAATGAGACTTGGTGTTAGTCCCATCTTCACCTGACTCCCACAGAGAAGTCATCTTTTGCCCAAATATCAAGGCTATTTAGTGGATTTGCACCTCAGAACCCTCAGGACCCCCAGCAGTTTTCCCTCTTTCTGGCCCTAACCCTTCCCCATCCCGCAGCTCCTGTTCACCTTCCCCGCCCAGAGGACAATCTGTGCAGAACTGCGGAACCCGAGGGGCCTTTCCAACCTGCCTTGCCTGCGGCTGCACTAGCCTTCCCCTTCCTTGCTCCCTGGCAGTTTTCGTGTAGTGCCCATTAGTACACCCTGCAAAATTTCAAGACCAGGGGCGCCTGGCTGGCTCAGTCAGAGGAGCATGCAACTCTGAATCTCGGGGACGGGGATTCCAGCCCCTCCTGGGTGGAGAGAATACAAACAAACAAACCCAGGAACAAACAAACAGATTTCAAGACCAGCCAGGTGCGGAGGCAGCGTCGCTCTTGCCCCTGTGCACGTGCTCCCTTTGCAGTGGAACCCACTTCCCATCCTCAGTTTGGGTGATTTTAGCCCACAGGTGATAGTCTGCTCCCCTCTCCGCCCCGCATCCGGGGAAAGGGAGATGGGTAAGTGGCTGCGTCTTGGGAGGGGCCACCCCACAGCCTAGACTTCTGGGCGCCAGCGCGAGGATTGAGAAGGGGCAATCGATGCGCAAAGTGGGAAGAGAGCTCCCCGACAGTCATCGAGATGTGGCGATCACCCGTGTTCGGGACTGTAACATTCTTCCCCAGGAGGAGGGGAGCAGCTAAGTTCTCTTCCACCCTCCCCTCCCCTGCGCCCCACGGTCCCAGCCTCCCGGGAGCAGATCCCTGCACTGGGCGGGTGGAAGCGCGCCCCCGGGCAGGCGGGGCCCCACCTTCAGCGGTCGGCTCCCCGCAGGCTCCTTCCACCGCTAGGCAAGCCCCGCCAGAACTCCCCGGGGGCGTGAGGGTTGAGTCTCCCAGGCGATTCTCCTGAATCCCTTCCTCTTCTGCGTTGAAATGGTTTCCTGCGTCCTTGAACCCTCTTCAAAGAGAGTTAATTAATTAACTAATTATTCCTTAGGGAGCTTGTTGACCAAAGACGGTGTCTGGGGTATAACTGAGCCTTAGACACAGCGTACCCCCAGCTTTGGGCCCCTGGTCCGGAGCAACCGGAGTGGGGGGAGGCCCTGGCCTCGCACCTAGGTCTATAACTCCAACCCTCCCGGGATGGGCCTTCCTTGGTGGGATCTGAGCCCCCACCAGTGGCGCAGGGAGCAGCAGAACTTCCCGACCCAATGCGGGGCGGGGGCGAGGCGGGGCGGGGCGTCCTCCCTACTTAGGACTTCTCCGCTGAATTCGCCCAGGGAGCCCTCGTCTGTCACTGAGCTGTTGGTTTGAACTCAGCACGTGCCCGGTCGGGGTCGGGTCCGAGGGTCCGATCTGAGGTCGCAGCTGGGAGGGGGAGAGCCTGGGGGTGGGCAGCGCTGGTCTTCTGGGGAGGCCCTGGAACTGCCGCGTGAATTGGAGAGCCGGGGCGGGGAGCAGTGGAGACTGCCGCCCGTGGGGGGCTTACCAGCACGAGGGAAGGAGGAGCCGGTGGCATCTGCGTCCCCTCCTTAGTGCCCGCCACCTGGGCCGCGTGGGGGACTAGGCGCCGCCTGAGCCTGGAAGGCCCCAGAGAGGGGCCGGAGGGAAGCGCTGTGATGGCCACTCCCTCGGGTGGAGGGTGGAGGGCCTAGGGCCAGAGCTAGGATTTTATACATTCACAAGCCAAGGTTTCAGTTAATGGACGAGTGAGGGGTTCAGCTTATTCCAGAGATGTACTCCCCAGGACAGGTCCAGCTGCAAGTGCGTTCCGGTGCAGACACCATTAATACAATTTCAGAACCCCATGAAGGAAACCTAACCACGAGGTAAGAACTGCGTTTTTATTCAAAATTCTGTGTTTTTCATTGTGGGAAGTCTCAGGATTGTTCCTGACAGTTACACTTCATAGCTCATAACATGGCATTGGGTGTAGTTGGCGCTGAGCAGCTATGTGGGAAACTGAATAAAATGTATGTCTATAAAAGAATGGAGCAGCACAATGTATACATATATCAAATCGTTATATCATGTATCTTAAACTGATTCAATGTTATATGTCAGTAAAAAAGAATACATGTGCAGGAAAAAAAGAGCGAATCACTAGTTCTGTGGTACTACTTGTACAAACACCTCCACCCTAAAACAAGGTGTCCTCTTAGAGATAATCTTCATTGACATAGGGAAGGATTTGAAGTTTTCACCTCCAAGAATGACCCAGGATAACTGATCCATCTAAGTTGTGGAGGGAGCTTGTTCACTCAAAACTCTGCCTAACTGGGCAATAAAGGAAAAGCTGAGCGAGTTCTTCCCAGGGCTGTTGCATCTTAGATAAATCACTTTGGGCAATTTCCTTAGTCTCTGTCTTTCCATTTCCTCTCCAGAAAAGTGGGATTCATAATAACAATGTCTACCACAGAGAGAGTATGTAAGAAGATTAATAATGTAACATACTTAGGATAGGCAAGTGGCCCATAGCAAGTATTCCACTTAAATGTTATGTTAGAATTATCTTCTTTAAGTAATTAATTTTAACATATAGCATTATATCAGCTTTAAGTGTACAACAAAATGATTTTATATATGCTATTTGCAAAATGATCACTGCTGTGCCCAAGATCGCGAATCCGAGAAACCGCCAAGGAGCTGACACCGATGCAATCACACGAGGGTTTATTTACAAGCTGGAGCCTGGGTCCAAGTATACCCGACGCAGCGGAGCAGGGACTTGGACCCCGAGACTAAGAGGCTTAGCAACTTTATAGGGGCCAGTGGCCAATGGGATACGCAGAAAGTTGCACAGTCATGCTGGTCCACTGAGCCGGATTTCCCATTAGGATGTGTCCTGGTCTTTGATTAGGGCGGGGCAGTGCCCTAAGTAATAAGCAGGTCAGCACAAGGCGGGTGCAGCCCAAAATAGAGTCAGTCCTGCTCTGCTTGTCCAGGGGTAGGGGATTTTGTTCAATTTCCTGGGTCCCACAATCACCACAGTACATCCTGTTAATATCCAACACCACACACACAACCTTTTCTTGTGATGAGAACTTTTAGGATCTACTCTCTCAGCAACTTCAAATATACAATACAGTATTAGTAACAATAGTCACCCTGCTATACATCGCATTATCTTCTTTAATTCTTAAAACACTTTGACAGAAGATCTTAGAATCACAATTTTACAGATAAATGAAGCTCCTCTTTCCAAGAAGCTTTTTCACTCAGTTCATTTGGGGAACATTTACTACTAAAGTGCCTGTTGCTGTGATCATCAATCCTGTTCAATACTCTTCACCTCTGACTCACCACTGAGTCCAGTAAAGGCTCAAAAGTCTTAAAGAGTCCTGAGGGGAAGAGGAAGGAGCAGTGGATTCTGACCTGCAGGATATGCTGGGAGTAGGCAGATGGGCGAATCTTGGAAACTGGCCAGTGAAAGCAACAGGAATTCAGGGTCTGAAGATTGGGCCTGCAGGCATCAGTGACTACAGGTCTGTAAGAGAGTGCTTGAGACCTTCTGTTGAGATTAATTCGGGGATGAGAGGTTGAGTTATGAGGGTTTGGAGGCATCTAATATGGTTGGGGAGTGGGGATCAATGCAATTTGTGATGTGAGGTCACATCCAAGGTCAGTGATGGAGGTTGAATAGAGTCAGTGTTTTGTGCCACTCTCTGGGGGTCCATCATGGGCAATGTTAAGCAGTGACAGGGCATATAAGGGGTGAGAGAGGTCCCCCTTCTCTTGTTCCTACATTAGGGAGAACAAACTTCACCTCAGTGATCAGAATCTCCTTCAGTTGAGGAAAGGGTCTTACAGTAAATGGATCATAAGAGCCCTACTAACCTTCAGCTGGTTCCCATTGCCCCTCACTCTTGGCTCTATGCGGAGTATCAGCAGAACCCCCTGGAGGAATCATACCTTACTTCTTACCTTTTCTTTTTTTTTTTTTTAAGATTTTATTTATTGGGGATCCCTGGGTGGCTCAGCGGTTTAGCGTCTGCCTTTGGCCCAGGGCGCGATCCTGGAGTCCTGGGATCGAGTCCCACGTCAGGCTCCCGGCATGGGCCTGCTTCTCCCTCTTCCTGTGTCTCTGCCTCTCTCTCTCTCTATGTCTATCATAAATAAATAAATCTTTTAAAAAAAAAGATTTTATTTATTTATTTGACAGAGAAAGAGAGCGAGCACAAGCAGGGGGAGCGGCAGGCAGAGGAAGAGGGAGAAACAGGCTCCCTGTTCAGGATCATGACCTGAGCCAAAGGCAGATGCTTAACTGACTGAGCCACCCAGGTGCCCCCACACCTTGCTTTTTAAAGTAAGCATGTATTAAATTCCCAGAAAACTCCTGAAAATTGATCCCAAAGTCTTCAAGACCCTTTTCATGTAAACTATGAAAAACCTATATGAAAACCATACATCAAGGTGAAATACTGGATTGTTTCTCTTTAAAATCAAGAACAAGGCAAGGAGTCTGATCCTGCCACGTGGGCATAGAGGTCAAATCTGAGCTCTTGCGGGGCAAGGTTGGGCTATTCGTCTGGAGGTCCCTACTTCAACCATATTTTAGGGCAGAGGGTGTGTTTTAAATCTGAGCTATATTTAAGGTGCTTCATTTATGTCCTAATAAGCCTCCCAAAAACTTAACCCATAGGTGCTGGCACCAAGCTGCTTGGTAAATGGCAGAGCCCAGCCTCCCTAGGACACACCCAGGGAAGGATTATGGTTTTTCTTGAATAAGAATGGGATTTTTGAGAATTCAATGGTAGCAGTTTTTCATTGAGATTGTTGAGTAAAAAAAGAATTGTTTGTTTTAACACATTTACCCTTTTCCCTCTTCTTTTAATGTAAGATTATTAGAACGAAAGAGTAACAGCATCTCTGCTACCGATACCCCTGAATCATCTGAGGCCACAAAGAGCTGTCAAGGTGGGAGTGAAGCTGCCAACCTCAATCTGGAGCAAAGCCCCCAGTTGATCCCTTCCTGGGAGGGCATTCAGTATTAGGAGTTTCCCTGGGAGAAATAGAAATCCATACATTCTGGTTGGAGCTTTGGGAGAATCCCAAATTTCAGACATAGAGATGATCTCCAAGTCTGTGTCTTGGAGGTGCTCTCTTAACTGTTCTGTTACCTTAATTTTTTTAAAGATTTTATTTTTAAGTATTTTTCTACACCCAGTGTGGGGCTCAAACTTAACAGCCCTGAGATCAAGAGCTGCATGCTCTACCACTGAACCAGCCTGGCAATCCTATTGTTGTTACTTTAAAATCTATTCCCATTAAAAGGATATAGACCAGGATGACTGGGTGGCTCAGTGGTGGAGCATGTGCCTTTGACTCAGGGCGTGATCCCAGAGTTCCGGGATCCAGTCCCGCATTGGGCTTCTTGCATGGAGCCCGCTTCTCCCTCTACCTATGTCTCTGCCTCTCTCTGTGTGTCTCTCATGAATATATAAAATCTTTTTTTTAAAAAGGACATAGATCTATAGATCCTTTACATTCCATAACTCTATATCCTCAGATTAAGACTAGTATCATGTGTTGTATTTGAAAAATAAAATATATTATTGAAACAATAAAGAGGTACCTTTTTTCTCGTTGCAACTTTTAGTGGCTCAGTTTGGCTCTTAGAAATGCTGGCAGAGTGAAGGCTGGTTCTTCTGTCGCTGCAGCAAATTCACTGCAGCATCTACAGTGGAAGCTTTGCTGTGAGTGCTCGTCTATAAACGACATGGAACCTTCTCAATGTCTTCCAGCAGGCCTGGATATGTAGAAAAAAGTAAGGCACATGCTGAAAGGCAGCATTGAACCAGAGACCTCAAGTCTTAAGTTGAAATCGTCCCCAACAGCACTAGTCTTGACTGGGAATTCTTTGTTCTCAACTCAAAATCCTCATTGTGTGCTGTGTCCTAAAACTCAGAAGAGGAAGGTTTCCTGTTACACCAGCAAGGATATGGAGAGATCAGTCTTGATATTTCACCCAGAAAACCTTTATGATGCCCAAGTCGGGGACACCTGGCTGTCACATGGCTTCTGCGTCCAGAATCTCCCTGATGCCAGCTCTGCTCCATTCACTCAGCACCATCAATGAGCAGAGCGCTGCTACCGAAATTGTATTATCTACAGTCATGCTCCACATCCCAGCCACAAAGCATTACTCTCCCTTCTCTGATCCCCTGTTCTTTAACCCAAAATATCACATCAGGTGGCAAGATGTACAGAGCCTGGTGTCTGCAGGTGCTCAACACCCCATATCCTAGTTTTGTTTTTGTTTGCATTCGTATCTGATGAGATTTCTACAACGCATATGTGTTAATTTTTTTTAAAGCAAAAAATAAAACTTCTAAGTGTCCCTTTTGGGAAGCGGAAATAGTCTTCCTCCACAGGCGTAACTGGGGTGCAAATTCTCGCGTTGCTCCGCGTACGGAAAGGCTCAGACTGAACACAACCCGGATCCCTGACGCCCCCACCCCTGCCCCCTGGGAGCTGCGACTGGCATTTTCCACAGACGCTTCCCATACCTCGCTCCCTAAGACCCCTGGGGAGGTGGGCTTCCCAAATCCTGCCCACGAGTACCCTCCGCGCCCGGAGCTCCTCGCTGGCTTCACCCACATTTGCATTTTGCTTTGAATAGCTCGGTTCTATTAGGGACAAAGAGCTCAGAGTCCATCCCAAGTCAAAACACGGGCGGGGTGGGGGGAGGGGGGACAACTGAACCCTGCACCTGACACCTGCTGAAACCCAAGTCCTTCTAAACGACAAAAACCGTGCAGCGTGCAGGACCTCGTGGCGCAACGGTAGCGCGTCTGACTCCAGATCAGAAGGTTGCGTGTTCGAATCACGTCGGGGTCACGGCTGTGGCTTTTCTGTTTAGCGGCCCGAATTGATTCGATTCGGTAGTAAAACGAAACAAAATAAGCGGCGGCCCGCTACCTCCCCGCCTCGGGCTTTCTCTGACTTTTTTTTTAGTCCAAGGGCACTTCTCGTGAACAACTCAGCAATGGACCGGCAGTTAAGCTGAAGGGTGAGGATGACCCGGAGGGGGCGGGGACCCCACAGAAGCCGACATGTAGGTCGTTCTGTTCTTATCCTTATCAGGACTATGCTTCAGAGAGGACAGTAAAATAGGGCGCGAGTAGCCTTCGTTAATGAATTCACTCTGGTGTGAAGAGTAGGGTTTGGTTTTTTTGTTTTCTATTTTTTTTTTTTTTAATTGGGTCGTTAGATGGGCATGGCGCAACGTCCCTGGTTGATATTTGTGTCACCTTGAAGAAAATGTGTTGCTACCCCTCCCCCACCACCCGTAACTTTTCAGGGTTTGCGCTTCCTCTCAGCCCCTCAACAGGGGGCGCCTGGGTGACGCGGGAGGTTAAGCTCCTGCCTTCGCCTCAGGTCATGATTTCAGGTTCCTGGGATGAGTAATGCGTGGGGCTCCGTGCTCAGCGTGGAGTCTGCTTGAGATTCTTTCTCTCTGCCCCTCCTGCTCCTGTTGTCTCTCTAAAATAAGTAAATAAAATCTTAAAAAAAAAAAAAAAAGAACCTCTGAACGTTGTGGTTAAAAAAAAAAACTGCGATATTGATTCAAAACTTATTATGTTGAGGATGTAGTTCTTGAATTTTCTTTTTTATTTATTTATGATAGAGAAGGAGAGAGGCAGAGACACAGGCAGAGGGAGAAGCAGGCTCCATGCACTGGGAGCCCGACGTGGGATTCGATCCCGGGTCTCCAGGATCGCGCCCTGGGCCAAAGGCAGGCGCCAAACCGCTGCGCCACCCAGGGATCCTGGAACTCTCGTATTCTCCCCACCTACATTTATTGTTTTTTAAAACATTCTGTCACTTTTTAAAAAGAGATTTTATTTACTCATAGACACACACACACACACACACACACACACACACACAGGCAGAGGGAGAAGCAGGCTCCATGCGGGAGCCCGAGGTGGGACTCGATCCCAGTCTCTAGGATCACACCCCAGGCTGCTGGTGGCGCTAAACCGCTGCGCCACAGGGGCTGCCCTCTGTCACATTTTTTTATAGAGGTTTGTAAATCCAAACACATATATACATATAATTTGTGCTATTATTATTATTTTTGCAAATCATTTGAAAGTTGCAACATCAAGACTTAAACTCCTAAACATTTTAGCATGCGTCACACTAAATTTAAGTATATATTATGCTAAAGAACAGAGGTATTCTCTTATATAACCACTGTAAAATGACCAAATCTTGCAAATTTGACATTAATACATAAGAATATCTAATATATACAACATATTTAGATTTTACAAATTGTCCCAGTAATGTATTTTATAAATTTTTTTCTAATTCAGCTTCCAATCTAAGATTATGCATCACAATTAATTTTCATGTGTTTTTAGTTTCCTTTGACATGGTACATTTCTCAGCCTGCCTTTGTGTTTCATGATATTGATTGTTTTTGTTTAATATTTTATTTATTTATTTGAAAGAGAGAATGAGCAGGAGCTGGGGGAGAAGCCTGATGCAGCTGATCCCATGACCCTGAGATCATGATCTGAGCCAAAATCTAGAGTCAGATACCTAACTGACTGAGCCACTCCGGTGCCCCTGGTTCCTCTGAGAATTTGAAGGGAGCTCTGCACCTGGAGCAATCTGAGCTCAAGAAAGCTCAAACACTCTCATATCAAGTGCCCTGGTTTAGGATTTATTTATTTTAATTTAATTTATTTTATTATTATTATTATTTTTGGTTTAGGATTTCTGGCTCCTGTAGGAGCCACTAGTGGGTTTATTGGAGCTAATTTTGAATTTCAAGGATGGAGGCAAACAAACTCTTTTCCAGAAAAGCATAGTGTTTGAGTGTAAAAGAAATTCCTGGGGAAAGAGACAAATGTAGCCTAATAACCCCAGCTGGAAAGGAAGAAGAAAGGCATCCCTGAGGGCTCAGAACATTCTTTCCTGTGCTCTGGGCCCTTGTTGCCTCTAAGTTTGTTTTTCAGATGCTTACTTCATTTATTCCGTTTGCATAGTACAGTCTTAGTCAAGTCAGTTGGGATCTGAAGATTCAAAATTATATCTTTTTCTTGAGCAGCAAGTGGAATAATAATGATCTTAAATAATGGATCCAAGTCTCTTGTTGTTTCTATGTAGGTTCCCTGTCCAGCATAGATCCCAATGCAGGGCTTGAACTCATGACCCTGAGATCAAGACCCCAGCTGAGACCAAGAGTTGGATGCTTAACCAACTGGGCTACCCAGGCATCCTTGATTTAGGTTGCTTGACAATGCCCACCACCAGCCCTGAAATCCAGGCTTTAACACAAAGGAGCACCAAACCACAGAACAAGAAGAGGTATTTGAGATGACTTATTTCAGAATTTTTCATTTTACAGCTCACAAAATAGTAGTAAACAACTTGAAGCGTTCCACCCATTCTAAGGTGCCATGAAGTTAAATGATGCAGCATTATTTTCTGTGTTAACCAATAAAGAAACACTGCCGAAGTTATAATACTTTTTTTTTTTAATTTATTTATGATAGTCACAGAGAGCGAGAGAGAGAGAGAGGCAGAGACACAGGCAGAGGGAGAAGCAGGCTCCATGCAGGGAGCCCTACGTGGGACCAGATCGCGCGTCTCCAGGATCACACCCCAGGCTAGAGGCGGCGCCAAACCACTGCACCACCGGGGCTGCCCTCACTTTACTTATTTCATATTACTAATAGGTTCCTTTTTGACTTACTTAGATATAATTTTTTTTCTTTTTTTTTTTTTTTTTGGACCCGGCACGGCCAGCGCGCGCGCGGGGGCGGGGAGGGGGAGCTTAGATATAATTTTAATCATGTATTCTTAAGTGATATAATGACTTTTGTACTCAGATAAAAAGGAAAGTAAAATGATGACAGCATTGCTAAGTTCTTCACCTTCAGAATCCCATTCTTCTGAATCATTTTTCCACTCAATGTTGTTTGCACCCATGATTTTTCATCTGGTATTATTTTTCTTGCCACCAATAGTATTGGTAATTTGGCAACTCTTAAGTATGCTCCATTATTGTCTCTGGGATTTTCTTCTGATACCCATTCTGGCGTGCCTGTGTACTGCCACAGGTGTGATGACTATGCACTAGAGGCACCTGGCCAACAAAAATTTTAAGGTACTTCTGGATATCAGAGAAATAAAAATGTAAAAAACCTAATTCTAACAAATTAGAATCAGGGAAAACAGTAAAGTCTGCCTTTCATAATATTGTGACCATTCCTGGATTATTTCTGAGTAGCTGGTAAATCGTGTGTTCCCTGCCTGATTTTCAGATTCAAGCTGAGAAGTGCTTTCACTCATTTGTAAGTCTTTATGAACAATAGTAGTATTGTATGTTATCTGACCAGCACATGACAGAAAGATGTGTTTAGTCACCCTTATTAGAATTTCACAGTTAAAAAAAATAAAAAAAATTTAAAAATTAAAAAAAGAATTTCAGTTTAGCTGGTCTTTATATTTTACTTTATTATTTTAATTTACCAAATTTAAAAAGTAGGTTCCAGGGGATCCCAGGGTGGCGCAGCGGTTTAGCGCCTGCCTTTGGCCCAGGGCGCGATCCTGGAGAGCCAGGATCGAATCCCACGTCAGGCTCCCGGTGCATGGAGCCTGCTTCTCCCTCTGCCTGTGTCTCTGCCTCTCTCTCTCTCACTGTGTGCCTATCATAAAAAAAAAAAAAAAAAAAAAAAAAAAAAAAGTAGGTTCCATATTCAGGCTAGAGCCCAATGCTGAGCTTGAACTCAGGACCCTGAGTTCAAGACCTGAACTGAGATCCAGATGTTCAACTGAGCCACCCAGATGCCCCGATGCAGGGTTTTATAAACTGTGCTAAGGAGTTTATGTCTATTTCAGGGTATAGGGAAGTTACTGAAGGGTTCTGAGGAGAGTGACATCAACAGACTTAATTTTTAAATAGCATGTATTGAGAAGCAAGATTAGATGTGGAGAGACTATTCAGGTGACTTTGGTAATGTGGACTGGAATGACAATTGGTTTCTCCTCGATTTTTAAGAATAGAACTGGAGCTATAGACCAGGTGTTTCCACGCAGAGCAGAAGAGTATCTTTCATCCTCGTCCAGTTGTTCTTTGGCTCAAGGGGAGCAGCGGACCTTCCAGGACCAATGTTCATAAACTCCGGGTGTGCACAATTTGCTGTTTCAAAGCCAATTTCTGTCCTCGCCTCTTTCTCACGTCTAACTTTTCCTCCTGAACTCATCCCTATATGTTTTTTCTTTTGTATCTCATCAATTAGGACAATAGCTTCTCAACCCTGCCTATAGTGTGTGTGTGTGTGTGTGTGTGTGTGTTTTTCTGCCTATGGTTTTATCAGCCAGAATGCTTTCAATAAAATCACCAGTACTCGGTTTACAGATTTGGGGCTTTATTGTAGGATTGAGCAACACTAAGACTGTGTAACAGACTCACACACCACCACCAATTAATCAGACACTGATAATATTTGGACCTTTTAATTTTGTTAAAAGCTTTTTTGGGAGGCAGAACCTGAGCAGGGGGAGGGACTGAGAGAGAGGGGGAAGCGGACTCCTGCTGAGCAGGAACCCGATGGGGGTGCTCAGTAGCAGGACCCTGAGATCCTGACCTGAGCTGACGTCAGACGCTTAACCCGCTCCAGAAGCTTATAAACGACAGCTTCTCATTTTATTCAGAAAGGAGACCTATCAGATGGGATATTATCTCCATCTAAAGGATGATACAGAAGCCCTGCACTTTCCTCCCCTGGCTCGGGAGACGCCACCCAGGACGGCACCGATGTCCTCGAGCCCTCTGGGAAGTGAAGTCCTTCCGCCGGGACCCCCTACCCGGCGCGGTCGCCTCCAAGTGCGCAGATGCGACTCCAGACGGAGCCTCGGGCTCGAGCCTTTTGTTTCCCCGCAGCTCCGCGGGCCCGGAAAGGGACTCCGTCCGCCCCTCCCGTCTCTCCCAGAGCGCAGCCCCGCGGGGACCTGCCCTGTGGCCGGAGCGGAGTCCGCACTGTGTCCAGAAAGAGGTAAGCGTAAGCTGGGCCCTAGGCGCGGGTCTCCACGCCCCGCCGATCCGTGCGTGCCGCTCCACTGCCTCCCGCAGCAACCCGGGCCACGCTCTCAGGTTCCGGCCCCGGCGGGAAGAGGGCTGGGCCCTGTCTGCGCGACCCGGGCCTACTCTCCAGAGCTCTACGAACTGCTCCCTCTTCTCTCTCGCTGGGAGGCGAGCTGGGTTTGTGGGTTCAGCGCTGAGACACTAGGCATCCCGGAAGTACGCTTGCCGCTAAGCCCGCTGGGAGATGGAGTCCGGGAACTTGAAGGAGGCGTGGCCGACCGGGGGATTCTGGGAGCGGGAGTGCGGAGTGCGGGGTGCGGGGAGCTAGAGAACCTTTCGTGGGTTTTGGCCTTCAACCTGCGCGTATACTAAGTCCCTTAATGTTCTTAACTTCTGGGACACACACAAAAAAATGTGGTCCGTGTCTTACTCATTGCCCTTCTGTGCTTTGCTTTATCAGAGTTTTGGGGCCTGCCTGTATTTGGGGCCAATACAAAGGGTTGAGTACACACACACACACACACACACGCACACTCACTTTCTCTCTCTCTCTCTCTTTTTGGGGCCAATGCATAGGGTTGACCGCACACGCGCGCCTGGAATGCGAAGATTTGGTCAGAGCCAGGGAAAAGCTTTGTTCCCGGGCAGTTTGCAAACCTGGGAGATGCAACCTTCGACTGCAAACCTATAGTACACTCTAAAGAGGAAAGATTAGGTTCAGAGTTAAATAGGCACTAACCACAAATTCCATGCCCTTTACAAGGACTAGTCGGGCTCAAGTCCCAAACCACGAATATCAGGTGCTCAGGTACAGAGTGACAAAACGGTTTCAGGATGTGGCAGCCATTCAACAGTTTGTGCTGCAGGCGTCTTTTTTTTTTTTTTTTTTTGCAAATTTTGTTGGACTTTGTGCCAGCTTGTCACCTGAGGCTGTACTGACTGGTTTTGTGCCTCGTGGTCAGTCAGCCTGATTAAAAGTTTACTTTTTCTCCCTTGACAGAAGGGAACCCATCTTGTCTGTCAGTTGTTACTAATTACTGAAGTCTTTTGTTCTCGCTCTGACCATGGAAGAGAATCCTGGGTGTGTACATTTTCAGGGTCTTTAAAAAAGAGCAGGTGGGGAATCAGCTGCTGTATAAGGGCCCCATCTACCAGCTGCCTGTCTTCATGAATCATAAGGATGAACCAATTGTCGGAGCCCTGCTTGTAGTTACTGCTACCATAATCACAGACCACCTTATGGTCAGCTATGTGCTTTAGGGTCTTGGGAATTTCTGCACAGGCTGGAACTAGGTGTGAGGCTCACAGTTCACTGCCCTGCTTCTTTTCTGGTTTTGTCCTGGTATGGCGTGTAGTGACTGATCTCAGTACTCTAGAGAATGGTCTTCAGCTGTGGGGACTAATTTAGCCTAAATATTAAGGTTTCAAGCAAAGAGGAATTACTTCTGAGGCCCTAGGACTTAAATGCATAGGAGTAAGCCTCCTAGGAGGAGAGAGAGAGAGATGCTCCAGGGAGCAGGAACCATTTCCAGAGGATGGCGAGCCTAACCTCAAAAATCTCTCTCCAGAGCTTCAGAGTAGAGTTGAATGGTTTACACAAAGAAGCAGATTATGTATTGCTGAAAAGCCCGTGTTTATCTCTCATCTGAAACCGTGACTAAAGAGGAAGTCATAGCAGTAACAGGACAAAAAAGAGAAGCTCATCATGGATTATCTGACCATTGAAGCTGAGGAAGAAGGTAAGCATTATAGAAATAGCTGCAGCCTGCCTTCAGCCCAGGGCCTGATCCTGGAGACTCGGGATCGAGTCCCATGTCAGGCTCCCTGCATAGAGCCTGCTTCTCCCTCTGCCTGTGTCTCTGCCTCTCTCTCTCTCTCTGTGTCTCTCATGAATAAAAAAAAAAGAAAAAGAAAAAGAAATAGCTGAAGAAGAGAGACTATTTCATCTTGCTTGCTTTTGTGATAAAAGATAGGTGATGCTTTTCTACTCCTTGTTAGATGATTCCAAAAGGTTGATGTATTGTGGGTCTACAATTTAGTTTTTTGGGCAGTGTGTTTTCACTTTATCATCTTTATCCTCATCCTACCTTTCTGAGTTAGGTTGAGTGGGGCTTGTGTATATAATTTAGCTGGTTTATGATAGCTTTTGTCTATTGAATAGAGTTTACTTCCTTTGTGGCTTTTTATCCCCCTAGTCCTTCCAGCCATTACTACAGAGGATGCTTCTCTGCCCCAAAAAGCGAACACAGAAGAAATGGAACCTACTGTTGGACTCCTTCCTGTGGAGTTCCAGGCAAGTTTGAGTTCCCTCCTCTGAAATCTTAGCTAGGTCTTCATGGTGTGTTGTTTCCTTTTTTCATTTTCTTTAGAGATCCACAGCAATCCCAACTAGAGAACTGAACCAAGGTAATATTTCCTTGAAGACTTGGAAGTCTGGGGAGAGCTCCAGCTTGAGCATTGAATTTGGGAGTAATCTGCGTGAGTGGCATTATAAACTGTGAAACTGTGATCACTGAGGGAATAGAGAAGAGTTGAAATTTTATTACTGAGCCCTATAGCTCTTCAAATCTTAGTGGTCAGGGAGATGAAGAGGAACCAGCAAAACAGACTGATAAGATGTGGCCAGTGGGGTAGGGAGAAGTTGAAAGTATGGCATCCTGATAACCAATGGGAGAGTTTCAAGAAGCAGGGAGCGATTAGGTGTGTTAAATGCTGCTGCTAAGTCAAGTGTGATGAGGCCTGAGAATTGATTGTTGGATTTAAAAATATGAAGATCATTGGTGACTTCCAAGAACAATTTCATGGAACGGCAGGAATGAAAGCCTGACTAGAAAGGATTCAGGAGAGAATAGGAGAGAAATTGGAGGCAGGGACTACCAACAAGTATTTTGGAGAGTTCTACTTTAAAGGAGAGGACCGAAGAGGTTTTATTTTTTATTTATTTTTGTGTGTGTGTGTGTGTGTGTGTGTGTGTGTGTGTGTGGTTTTTTTTTTAAGGATTTTTAAAAAGAATATGGGCACAATAACATTGCTTATAGGTATGTGAGAATGGATGGAGAGAGATGTCTAATGACTGAGCTATGGGGAACTCTAACATTTAGAGCCACTTTTCAAATGTTACTTCATTTATTTTAAACAAAAAATCATGTGAGTTAGGGATGATGCCTATTTCATAGTAAAACTGAGGCTCACAGAGGTGCCTGGCTGGATCAGTCAGTGGAGCATGCGACTCTTGATCTTGGGGTTCTAAGTTCAAGTTCCACATTGGGTATAGAGATTACTTGAAAATAAACTCCAAAACTGAGGCTAACAGTAACTTCCTCAGAATCATAAGGTAGTTGAACACTAATCAGAACCCAGGTATGTCTGATCCTAAATCCTATGCCTCTTAACCACATATTCTTTTTTTTTTTTTTTAAGATTTATTTATTCGTTTTAGAGAGAGCACTATAGTGGGGGTAGGGGTAGAGGGAGAGAGAAAATCTTAAGGAGACTCCATGCTGAGTGTGGAGCCCAATGTGAGGCTTGATCTCATGACTCAGATCAGGGCTCTGAGATCATGACCTGAGCTGAAACCAGGATGCTTAATCGACTGTGCCATCCAGATGCCCCTGTTTTATATTCTATTGGTTTTCTCACAAAGCATTCTCCGGTTAAGTATGATCAACAAAATACACCGATATGACTGTCAATATAACAGAGTATAAAGAACAGTTGATCATTTTCAGTTTACAATCAATAAATCCATTCATTCAGAACAACTGTAGTTACTAAAGGATAACTAAATAAATCTAAAAGTCATAGCCCTAAGTATAGAGAAAGAAGTAGCCTCTGTTAGAACAGGATGGCTATCTGTATACAATCACAATATCAAGCAGAATTTCTATAAAATCTCTGAATATTCTAGAAATCAGTATAAATTACATATCTGAGATTTATCCCATCTACAACAACTAAGTACAATTAGTAATTAACATTTGGTTGTCATTCAGTGGTTAGTTTACATTAGATTTATTTAGTATAATATGTAAAAGACAGAAACATACAGTTAAGAGTACAGCTTTGATGTCAAATCACCATGTTGTATACTTGAAACTAGTATATTTTATTTTACATTTAAAAGAAAGAGTATAGCTTTGGAATCAGACTGCCTGGGTCCAAATCTCAGATCTGGTCCTCATATCTGTGAATAATGTTAATAAGAGTACTTACTTCATATAGTTATCATTACAAGAGGTAGTTCAAAGGACTTGGAACATAGACGATAGATTATAAATGTGAGCTATTATTATTTTCCTTAACATAGAAATTGTAGACTGTTCCATAAAATAAAGGCTTAACCTTTAGATTAAAAAAAATCTTCTTCTTATAGATTGTTCTCTTCCCTAAGTCCTATAATAGTGTGCTTGTTCTTCCAGGAATTGGTGACAGTCAAGGATGAGGAAATGGACTTAACTCAGGTGGAAGAAGAACAGCTGAATTCTGCCCAAAGGTACATGGGCATGGATATGAAAGTGGAGAATTGTGGGAGCCTGGTATTTTGGGGTAAGGAAGTTAATTTTTTTTTAAAGTATTTTTTAATTTCTTATTTATTTATGATAATCACAGAGAGAGAGAGAGAGAGAGAGAGAGAGAGAGAGAGAGACAGAGAGAGAAGCAGGCTCCATGCACCAGGAGCCCAACGTGGGATTCGATCCTGGGTCTTCAGGATTGCACCCTGGGCCAAAGGCAGGCGCCAAACCGCTGCACCACCCAGGGATCCCAGGAAGTTAATTTTTAATGCGAACTGCTTACTGGGGCATAAGCTTCTCTATAACTAAGGGCGTCTAAAATGCCATAGTTTTGCTTAAGATCCAGAGGGCCCTAATCCCCTAGGAGATCCCTGATCACTCTGGGCTCAGAATTGGCTCCTTTTCTCTTTTGCCAAGTAAAAGTTCACTGTTTTTGGTATTGAAAAAGGCCAGCTTCATTACACTGTTTCGTTTTGTTTTTTTTTTTTTACAGTGTACTTCCTTAAATCATCATCATCATCATCATTATTATTTAAGATTTCACTCATTTATTAGAGAGAGTAGACTGAGCATGAGCAGGGAGAAGGAGGAGCTTCCTCCTTCCACTGAGCAGGAAGCCGGACTTGGGGCTTGATTCTGGGACTCCAGGATTAAGACCTGAACTGAAGGCAGACACCCAATTGACTGAGTCACCCAGGTGCCCCATTACATTGGTTTAAAGATTTGTAAAGCTTAGTAATCAAAACAGTGTGGTATGATGAAAGGATAGATGTAAATCAATGGAACAGAACAGATGGCCCAGAAGTAGACCCACACAAATTTCTGACAAAGATGCAAAATCAATTCAATGTTAAAAGGAGAATCTTTTCAACAAATGGTACTGGGGGATCCCTGGGTGGCGCAGTGGTTTAGCACCTGCCTTTGGCCCAGGGATCCTGGAGACCTGGGATCGAATCCCACGTTGGGCTCCCGGTGCAAGGAGCCTGCTTCTTCCTCTGCCTGTGTCTCTGCCTCTCTCTCTCTCTCACTGTGTGCCTATCATAAATTTAAAAAAAAAAAAAATGGTACTGGAACAACTGGATATATATATATGCCAAAAGAAAATCCATACCTCCCACCATACACAGTTATTCTCAATGAATCACAGATATAGGTATAAAACCTAGAAGAGGGACGCCTGGGAAGCTCAGTGGTTGAGCCTCTGCCTTTGGCTCAGGTTGTGATCCCAGGATCCACGATTGAGTTCCACATCAGGCTCCTTGCATGGAGCCTGCTTCTCCCTCTGCCTATGTCTCTGCCTTTCTCTCTCTCTCTCTCTCTCTGTCTCTCATGAATAAATAAATGAAATCTTAATAAAATAAAATAAAAAATAAAAGGTAGAAGAACCATTTTATTAGATATAATATCAAAAGCTTAGGGCAGCCCCAGTGGCACAGCGGTTTGGCACCTCCTGCAGCCCGGGGTGTGTTCCTGGGGACCCTGGGGTCGAGTCCCACGTCGGGCTTCCTGCGTGGAGCCTGCTTCTCCCTCTGCCTGTGTCTCTGCCTCTCTCTCTCTATGAATAAATAAATAAATCTTAAAAAAAATATCAAAAGCTTAGTCTAGTCAAGCTCTCTGGGTCTTGAGTTTGCTTTATTGGAAGGTCCCTTGATAGATATAGGACCATTCGGATGATCTGTTTCTTCTTGAGTGAGCCGTCATAGTGATTTACCATCTTTCATTCCTTATATTGGTAATCTGTATCTTCTCTGTTTTAATTTTATTAGTCTTCCTAAGATTTTAACAATTAATTTTTTCCCCTTTGCTAACTTTAGATCTAATTTGCTCTTATTTTAATTTCTTTTTTTTTTTTATTTATGATAAGCACACAGTGAGAGAGAGAGAGAGGCAGAGACATAGGCAGAGGGAGAAGCAGGCTCCATGCACCGGGAGCCTGACGTGGGATTCGATCCCGGGTCTCCAGGATCGCGCCCTGGGCCAAAGGCAGGCGCCAAACCGCTGCGCCACCCAGGGATCCCCCATTTTTAAAAACCTACTTAAAGTAAGTTTCTTGTGGACAGCATAGAATTGGGTCTGGTTTTTAAACACATGCCAACAATTTCTGGAGTTTTCAATTGCTGTGTTTAGGTCATTTACATTTAAATTAACTATTGGTACAGTTGGATTTAAATCTCACATATATCTAGTTGTTTTCTATTTGTTCCATCTTTTCCTCGTTCATTTTTCTTTTTCTGTTTTTTGGTTGGGTATTTTCATTATGCTATTGCAAATACTATTCATTTTATATATAGATCAGGGGTTGGCAAACTTCTCTATAAAGGACCAGATGGTAAATATTTTTTGCTTGATGGGCCATATACTTTCTTGCAGTTATTTAACTTTGCTATTGTAGCATAGAGGCAGCCATAAACAATTTGTAAAAAGTGGGAGTGGCCAGATTTGGCCTGTGGTGGGTCAGTTTGGTTGCCCCATGGGCCATAACGTGCTGACCCCTGGTGTATATACAAGTTCTTGACTTATATAAATTACCTTCTGCCTATAAGCACATTTCTTATAGTGCACACCTACTGGTAATGAATTCTCTCAGCTTTTGCTTGGCTGAAAAAATAACTTTCATCTTTCTATCTTTCTTCCTTCCTCCTTTCCTTTTCCCTTTCCCTTTCCTTTCCCTTCCTTTCCATTCCATTTTATTTTTAAGTAATCTCAACACCCAATGTGGGGCTTGAACCCACAACTCCAAAATCAGGAGGCACATGCTCTTCTGACTGAGCCAGTGAGGCACCCCTTTTATCTTCCCTTTTGAAAATGAAATTATATTTTCACTGAATATAGAATTCTTAGGGACAGAGGTTTTTTTTCTTTCTTTCAGCAATTTAAATGTGTCCCTTCATTGTCTTCTGGCTTACATAATTTGTGACAAAGTTTGTGTAATTTTTATTTTTACTCTTCTGTAGTGTTTCTTTTTCTATGGCTTTTTTTTTTTAAGATTTTTTTTTTTTTAATTTACTTATTCATGAGAGACACACAGAGAGAGGCAGAGACACAGGCAGAGGGAGAAGCAGGCTCCATGCAGGGAGCCCGACATGGGACTTAGTCCCGGGTCTCCAGGATCACACCCTAGGAGGAAGGCAGGTGCTAAACCGCTGAGCCACCTGGGCTGCCCCGGCTGTTTTTTTTTTTTTTTTTAAAGATTTTATTTATTTATTCATAGAGACACACACACAGAGAGAGAGAGGCAGAGACACAGGCAGAGGGAGAAGCAGGCTCCATGCAGGGAGCCTGATGTGGGACTCAATCCCTGGTCTCCAGGATCACACCCCAGGCTGCCGGCGGCTCTAAACTGCTGTGCCACGGGGGCTGCCCTCTATGGCTGTTTTTAAGATTTCCTCTTTATCTTGGTTTTCAACAGTTTGCATACAATGTATTTAGAGGTGTGTGTGTGTGTAGGGGGGGTGTATGCACATGCATGTGCATGTTTCATTCCGCTTAGGGTTCTCTGAACTTCCTTGGATTTTTGGTTTGATACCTTTCATTAGTTGTGGAATATTATCAGCCATTAACTCATCAAGTACTGTTTCTGCCTATTCTCTCTGTCTCTTCTCCTCCCAGGATTCCAATTACATGGATTTAGAGCATTAGATATTGTCCCGCAGCTCTCAGATGGTCTCTTCTGGTTTGTTAGGTTTTTCACTCTTTTATGCTCTTTATGCTTTAGTTTGGGTAGTTTATTTTGACCTATTTGAAAGTTTACTGATTCTTAGCTTTGTTGACTTTACTGATGCGTTCATCAAAGACATTAATCTCCATTACCAGTTTTTCATCTTTAGCCTTTTCATTTGACTTTTATAGTTTGTATCTCTTTGGTAACATTCCTCAACTGTTAAAGCATGTTGTCCTTCTTTTCCACTGGAGACTTTTACTTTTATATATTAATCATAGTTACTTCAAGTTCCTTTATATCTGGGTAATCATTGAGTCTGTTTCCATTCATTACTCTATGGTTTATACAATCAGATTTGATTGGAGAAGGATGCATTGAGAAAGGATACAATTAGCTCCATTGAGTTAGGGGAGAGATGATGGTAACTGAATTGGGGTGGTAATAATGGGGAGAGGAAATACAGAATGAATGAGAGAGATTTGGGAAGTATAATCCATAAAACTTGGTGATTTATTTGTTTTGGTTGGTAGTGTAGAGGGAAAAGCTTAGTATGATTCTCCGTTTTCAGACTTTAAGCTAGAAAAGCTTTTTGGAGTTTTGTGAGGATTAGATGTATTCATATATTTAATTTTTTAAAACAGTAGCTTATACATAATAAACATTAGATATTTCCTGATATTATTATAGTTCATAGCATATATATATATATATATTTTTTTTTTTTTTTTAAGATTTTATTTATTTATTCATGAGAGACACAGAGAGGCAGAGAACAAGTTGAGGGAGAAGCAGGCTGCCATTGGGGAGCCCGATGTGGGACTTGATCACAGGACTCCGGGATCATGACCTGAGCCGAAGGCAGACACTCAATCACTGAGCTACCCAGGCATCCCTAGTTCATAGCATATATTAAACTTTAGGTTACCATGAGATTTTCAACTTCTGAAAATTATGGCAGCATTAGGATATATTTTGATCAAATATTGGTATGTTTCTATAATGGGATAAAAGGATCTTAAGAAAGGCTTATTACTCTCCAGATTTGTTCACTGCTTGTATTATTTGCGGCCACCTCAGTGCATACATCTATTTCTTTTTTTTTTTCTTTTTAAAGATTGTGTTTATTTATTTGAGAGAGAGAGAGCATGAATGGAGGAGAGGAGCAAAGAGAGAGGGGAAGCAGATTCCCCACTGGGCAGGGAGCCTGATGTGGGGCTCAATCCCAGGACCCTGAGATCATGACCTGAGCCAAAGGCAGACACTTAACTGACTGAGCCACCCAGGCACCCCCATACAACATCGATTTCATGCATATACTTTTTCTTTACCAGAACTATGATAGGCCCTGAGAAATATCAGTGAACCAAAGAAAATTACCTGCCCTCAGAAAAAGACCTTTTGGTGGTGGAGTTCATATTCTTATATTAGTGTCTTTTTATTAATAAGAATGATGGGGGATCCCTGGGTGGCGCAGCGGTTTGGCGCCTGCCTTTGGCCCAGGGCGCGATCCCGGATACCCGGGATCGAATCCCATGTCGGGTTCCCGGTGCATGGAGCCTGCTTCTCCCTCTGCCTGTGTCTCTGCCTCCTCTCTCTCTCTCTCTGTGACTATCATAAATAAATAAAAAATTTGAAAAAAAAAAAAAAAGAATGATGGTGGTGACATATAGATGATGAAAGCTGGGAAATACACAGATTGAGGGATAAGATGAATTAAGGTATGGATATACTGAATTTGAGATTTCCAAGTGGATACATGTAGTTGGCTAGTTGGATATATAACTAAGTAAATAATTGGATTATATGGTGTAGGGGACAGAAGTAAATAGTTGGATTATACAGTGTAGAGGACAGAAGTAAATAGTTGGATATATGGGTGTGGGATCAGAACTAAGCTGGAGATAAGAATTGGAAATCATTGATATATAGAAGGCAACTGCAACTAGTAAACAAATAAATCCCAGAGATTTATTTATTTATTTATTTATTTATTTATTATTTATTTATTTTTATTTATGATAGTCACAGAGAGAGACAGAGAGGCAGAGACACAGGCAGAGGGAGAAGCAGGCTCCATGCACCGGGAGCCCGACGTGGGATTCGATCCCGGGTCTCCAGGATCGCACCCTGGGCCAAAGGCAGGCGCCAAACCGCTGCGCCACCCAGGGATCCCTAAATCCCAGAGATTTAATGCACAGTAGAGTCAACACAGATAACAATATTGTATTATAATCATCAAACTTGCTAATGACTAGATTTTAATTATTCCCATCACAAAATAGAAATAAAAAATAGAAATAATAATTATGTAATATAATTGAGGTGCTAACTATCAATACATCAGCATCATATTACAGTATATAAACACATCAAAGTAGCATGTTGTGTACCTTAAACTTATACAGTGTTTTATGTCAAATATATTTGAATTTTCTAAAAGAAGCAACTAATACCATGGACTAGATGAAGTCTTTAATGGAGACAGTGTAGTGGAGAATGGGGAGGGGCAAAAAAGGAGAGCCTAGACTGTATACCAAGAAGCATCAACATTTAAGAAGAAGAAACAGAAAAAGCTCTAAATAAATAGCAGGAGTAAAACTTGGACAGCTTAGAATCACAGAAGTTAAGAAAGAACATCTGCCAATTATATCTGAATAAAGTTTGGGGAAAGATGGGGGTGGGAATGTTGTTAGGAGGGATGCATGGTCACCACTGTCAAGTGCTGTTGAGGGGCCAATCTAAACAAGGAATGAAAAGAATCCACTGGGTGGGATGCCTGGGTGGCTCAGTGGTTGAGTGTCTGCCTTTGGCTCAGGGCATGATCCCGAGTCCCGGGATCGAGTCCCACATCAGGCTCCCTGCATGGAGCCTACTTCTCCCTCTGCCTATGTTTCTGCCTTTCTCTCTGTGTCTCTCATGAATAAATAAAGTCTTTAAAAAAAAATTCTCTCTCTCTCTCTCTGCCTCTCCACTGGCTGACCCTGCTCTCTTTAAAAAAAAAAAAAGGACCGATGGGAACTATTTAAAAAAGTCAAAAGTGGCTATTTCTGGGTGATTATTGTAAGTAATTTTTTTTGTCTTGTACTTTTTAAAAACTGCCCAATCTCAACTTGTGTTTTCATCTTTTCACTCTTCCTCAGATATTTTTTATTAACATTTATTCTTAGCCCCACTGCTTATCTTCCTTCCTGACTAGTCCACTGTTTTCCATTCTTTTAGGTGCAGCATCCTCATTGTTCTCTTACTGTGCCTTGTACTAGCCATTCTCCCATCTCTATTAGTCCCTGGAACCTCCTCAGACATTCCCAGGAGGCACTTTCTGAAAACATTCTAATAAACAAACTTAACAAGCATCATTTTTTTTTTCCCTCTTGCCAACTCAGCAGTTTTTTTCTCTCACCCCAGAGCACACAAAGACTTGTACTTTTTATTGATTTCAGATTCCGAATCTATACCTGAAGCTAAAGAATCCTTTTCAAAGCAGGGACTTTATGAAGAAGAGTCACCTGAAAGAGAGCTGATCATGGAGAGACTTAAAAAGGATGAGTCCTGGGACTCCAGATTGATGGAAGCCTGGCAATGTGAAGGCACATTAGAAAGACAGCAAGGAAATCAGAAGAAAGATTTAAGGCAAGTCATAATTAAACGCAAGAAAATCTCTGTGGAGAATTGTAATCAAACTGGGGAAAGCTCAAACCCAATTAAACATCACAACATTTACTTAGTGAAAAAGCCTTGGAAGTGCAATGAATGTGGGAAGTCCTTCAGTTACTACTCAGCCTTTATTCTACATCAGAGAATTCATACTGGAGAGAAACCTTATGTTTGTAAAGAGTGTGGGAAAGCCTTCAGCCGGAGCTCATCACTTATTCAGCATCAGAGAATCCACACTGGAGAGAAACCCTATGAGTGTAACGAGTGTGGGAAGGCCTTCAGTCATCGATCAGCCCTCATTCAACATCATATCATTCATACTGGAGAAAAGCCCTATGAGTGCAATGAATGTGGGAAGGCCTTCAACCAAAGCACATATCTAATTCAACATCACAGAATCCACACTGGAGAGAAACCCTATAAATGCAAGGAATGTGGAAAAGCTTTCAATGATACCTCATCCCTTATTAAACATCAGAGGGTTCATACTGGAGAAAAACCTTATGGATGTACAGAATGTGGGAAAGCCTTTAGTGACAGGTCAGGCCTCACTCAACATCAGAGAATTCATACAGGGGAAAAGCCCTATGAATGCAGTGAATGTGGGAAAGCTTTTAGCTACTGTTCAGCTCTTATTCAACATCAAGGAACCCATACTGGGGAGAAACCTTACAAATGTAACGAATGTGGGAAAGCCTTCAGTGATCGCTCAGCTCTTGTAAGACATCAGAGAATTCATACTGGTGAGAAACCTTACAAATGTAAAGAATGCAAGAAGGCCTTCAGCCAGAGCTCATCTCTTACAAAGCATCTGAGAACTCATACTGGAGAGAAACCATATAAATGCAATGATTGTGACAGAGCTTTCAGCCAGAGTTCATCTCTTATTCAACACCAGAAAACCCATACAGGAGAAAAACACTACAAATGTAAGAAATGTGAGAAAACCTTCAGGGTGCATTCAGCCTTTCATCAACATAAAGAAATTCATGATGAATAGAATGCAGTAAATTATTAAAATAATTATGTAGTCTCTGGGAACCCAGGTGGCTCGGTAGAGCATGCAACTCTTGATCTGTGGGTTGTGCGTTCAAGCCCCATGTCAGGCATAGAGTTGACTTAAAAAAGAAAAGAAAGGGTGAAAATTATGTATTCTCTCCTGATTGTTCAGACCTGTTCTAATTACAAGGTATACTACAAAAACATATGAGGCTGTGTAATGCAGAAAGATAGCTCTCTTCCTTGAAAGGTTATTAGTTTTGGGAAGAGGACAAGAGGTACAGTAACAAACCCCAGAAAGTGAAGCAGTGAAGAGAAATCCTAGAGAAACACAAGAGAAAGTCTGGTTTAGTCAGAGAAACAGCCTTAGGAGCTAAGCATCTGATATCAGTAGAAAAACTAATCACACGGGATGTCTGGGTGGCTCAGCGGTTGAGCACCTGCCTTCAGCCCAGGGCGTGATCCTAGTGTCCCAGGATCGAGTCCCACATCGGGCTCCCTGCATGGAGGCTTCTTTTCCCTCTGCCTGTGTCTCTGCCTCTAGCTGTGTCTCTCATGAATAAATAAATAAATAAAATCTTTAAAAAAACTAATCAGAGGAGCAGACTGAACAGTACTCGAGGCTAAGGCTATTTTTTTTAAATATTTATTCATGAGACACACACACACACACACACACACACACACACACACACACACAGAGGCGCAGAGACACAGGCAGAGGGAGAAGCAGGCTCCATGCAGGGAACCCGATGTGGGACTTGGCGCTAAACCGCTGAGCCACCTGGGCTGTCAGAGGCTAAATGCTCTGTAAATAGTAGTTTCAACCTGAAGCCAGGTGGGGAGGATCAGGATCCTAAAAAGGAAAATCACCAGGAAGTTTCTCTAGGGAAATAAAGAGAAAAAAATTCTAAGCGTAGGAAATACTCCTTTTCTCTGTCCCTACACACCTCTTGTTCACTTGCAAACATTTACACTGGAGTTTATTAACCCTGGATGTACACAGAAATCTAAGAAGCTTTGAAAAAAAAGTACCTGGGTCCTAGCACCAGAGATTCAGATTAAATGTGGACTAGGGTGCAGCCTCGACATCAGGAATTTTAAAATTCCTCAGGTTCCAATATGCAGCCAAAATTAGGAACCACTGATTTAGGCTCTTTCTGCACAAGGATCAACTCAGTAAAGTAGGAGCACTACAGGCAATTGAAAGGATAATAGTGATCTACCTCAGCTCTCAGGAGCTCTTGGTGTCCTTGTTTCTGTCTTTTCTTTCTCTTTCTATTTATATAATGTCATCTTTTCTTTTACCTGACTTTGGATCCTTTTGTTTGGACCTTTTAAAATTTTTTTCTGACTTGGTGTGAATTGTACTGCCTGATACTAACTTCTGTTAGTATCTGCTCTGGCCCTCACCCTTGCTAATGTGCTCCTTTAAGCTTGGTTACAGCTTTCTCAACGACTTCTGCTTACGAGGATCATATATTGTGTTTGCTACCCATGGCCCAAAGGTGGCAAATATTAATCAAAAGAAACAAGAGGAAGACCAGAAATCAGGAGTGGAGACAGAGTGACTGGGAGGGAACATCAAAGAGTTAAACTTTTGACTCCAACTGTATAATTGCTATCTCACAATTTCCTGAAATTAGAATATAATTTAGTTGTGTGTACTAATTAATACTGAATTTGAAGGGATGTAAGTGGAAGAAAGGTAAGTAAAAAGTGTTTCTACATTGAATATGACAAAGAGGGGTGGGTGCCTGGATGGCTCAGTTGGTTAATCATCTGCCTTCGACTCAGGTCATGATCTCTGAGTCCTGTGATAGAACCCTGAGTAGGGCTTCTTGCTCACTGAGGAGTCTGCTTCTCTCATTCTCTCCCTCTGCCCCCCTCCCCTACTTGTTCTCTGTCAAATAAGTAAAATCTTAAAAAAAAAAAGTAATATGACAAAGAATAATAATGCTAAGGAAATGATGAGAAATTATAGATGATACTATAATTCCTATAGAATATCCATTAAAAAATAATGCAAGTAGAGGAATTAAATTACATGTTAAAAAATGTTTAACCCAAAAGAAAACAGGAAAGGAGGAAAAGACACAGATGGGACAAATCATAAACAGGTAGCAAAATGGTAGAATTAAGTTCAACCATATCAATAATTACATTAAATGTAAAAGAGACACTCCAAATAAAACTGTGAGACTGAATAAAGAAGCATGACCCAACTATATGTAAAAGACTCATACTTTAAATACAGAAACACAGGTTGAAAGTTCAAAAGATAGATTCATAGTGAAAACACTAATCATGAAAAAGCTGTAGTGGATATATTAATATCAGATAAAATAGAATTCAAGAACAGGGGTGTCATAGATACATAAGGACATTCTATAATGATAAAATGGTCAATTCATCAAGATTAGGAATTATTATAATCTAGTTGCAAGCTGCATTCTAGTAACACATGTTTCTCAGAGTAAAGTATAGTGCACTGACCTTATGCTTTCACACATACTTTTTTTTTTTTCACACATACTTTTGAGATAGCTTCTAACTTCCTTACATTAGATGCTAGTTGCATGATCTCAGAGGTTGTGAGGTTGAGCCCTGTGTCAGGCACTGTGCTCAGCAGGGAGTCTGCTTGAGGATTCTCTCCCTCTGCCCCTCCCCCCACTAATGTGTGCTTGCACACTCTATCTAAAATAAGTGGATGGGGGCACCTGGATGGCTTAGTGGTTGAGCATCTGCCTTTGGCTCAGGTTGTGATCCTGGGGTCCTGGGATTGAGTCCCACATCTGGCTCCCTGCAGGGAGCCTCCTTCTTTATCTGCCTATGTCTCTGCCTCTCTTTCATGAATAAATAAATAAAATCTGTGTTTCTTTTGAATAAATAAATCTTAAAATGATGAATCTTTTAAGAAATTTAATGTTCCACTCTTAGAAGTTGATAGAACATCTAGACAGAAAATATTAAAGATCCAGAAAAGCTGAACAACACTGCCTACCATCTTGAGCTGATGGGGGGCATAGAATACTTTGTAGAATGCACATGGAACACAACAATTTTCAGAGTGTGTATCCCTTCAAGGGCACATGGAATGTTCACCAAGTTAGGTTATACACTGGGCCTTAAGGCAATGCTCAGTAAATTCAAAGAGAATATTCTCTAGTACATTTAATGACAGTAGAGATCAATAAAATAAGGTAGGAAATCCCCAAATATTTGGAAATTAAATGCCATACCTCTAATTAACCCAAGTCAAAAATTTTAAAGGAATTTTTTTAAAAGGAATATGGGTTGAAATAATATACTCTTTGCAACGGAATTGATCTAGATACCATTAACAGGTAATGAGGGAAAAAGCCTCAACTTCCTTAGAAACTAAGAAAAACACCATTAAGTAACCAAAGAGAAAAGAAAAATAGAAATTGAAAAACATTTTTGTTTTTTTTTGTTTTGTTTTTTAATTTTTATTTTTTTATTTTATTTTATTATTTTATTTTATTTTATTTTATTTTATTTTATTTTATTTTATTTTATTTTATTTTATTTTATTTTTATTTTATGATAGTCACACACAGAGATAGAGTGGCAGAGACATAGGCAGACGGAGAAGCAGGCTCCATGCACCAGGAGCCCGACGTGGAATTCGATCCCTGGTCTCCAGGATCGCACCCTGGGCCAAAGGCAGGCGCCAAACCCCTGCGCCACCTAGGGATCCCTGAAAAACATTTTTGACTGAATAATAATGAAGATGCAATATATCCAAACTTGTGTGATACAACTAAAGCAATGTATAGAGAGAAATCTCATGCATTACACTACCTAAAATTAGAAAAGGTCAAAAATCCATCATATCAATTTCTATTGAAAGCCTAAAGGTGGAAGCAAATTAAAGTAGAAGGAAATATAAAGAGCAGAAAAATTTAATTACAAAACAGATACACAATAGAAAGCATCAACAAAGGCAAAGGTTGATACTTTGTGGCTACTTTTTACAAAACAAAACAAAACTGGAAGAACACACAAGAAAATTACATGTGGAAGTTGGAGGGAATGAAGTGAATGGAGTAGGACAGAGTGCCACCCTTCACTGTATTTTGTTTTGACTTCTGAGCCTCTCAAAAAAAATTCTTAAAGATTTTATTTTAGAGAGAGAGAGAGATGGAGCAGAAGGTGAGGGAGAAGTAAAAAATCTCAAGCAGACTCCACACAGAGTGCAAAGCTGATGCAGGGCTTGATCCCAGGACCCCAAGATCATGACCTAAACCAAAACCAAAGGTCAGATGTTCAACTGACTGAGCCACCCAGGTGCCCTTCAAAAATTTTTAATACCGGAAACCCTGGGTGGTGCAGCGGTTTAGTGCCTGCCTTTGGCCCAGGGCGCGATCCTGGAGACCCGGGATAGAATTCCCACATCAGGCTCCCGGTGCATGAAGGCTGCTTCTCCCTCTGCCTATGTCTCTGCCTCTCTCTCTCTCTCTGTGTGTGACTATCATAAATAAATAAAAATTAAAAAAAATTTTAATACCCTTCCAGGGCTATTCCAAGCCATATTGGGTCCTGAGGCAAAAAGAAACATATGTGCCCCTATATACACTTGTCAAAATATCTTCCCATGTTTTGAACCAGATTAGAAAGTTAATAAAAGCTATATATATATATATATATATATATATATATATATAATTTTTTTTTTTAATGACTATAGGGGCACCTGGCTGGCTCAGTCAGTAGAACATGTGACTCTTGATCTCTGGATTGGAAGTTCAAGCCTCTTGGGTGTAGAGTTTGCCTAAAAAAATAAATAAAAATGAAAAAAAAATGACTACACATAGTCCAAAGCACACCATTGTCAACCTGTACAAAGCAGGATGTGATGACTTCATGGCTCAGGAGCCATGAGTTAATTGGAAATAACTTCCCAGTGCACAATAGCCCTGGGTCATAAAATGAGCAAACAACAGCTTGTCTTATTTAAAATTTCGATATTTTGTTTTTCATGATTTTTTTGCATTAATTTTTTAAAAAGATTTATTTATTTGAGGGGAAGAGGGGCAGAGAGAGTTCCATGCCCACTCTGCGTGGAGCCCAACAGGGGGCTTTGACCCACAATGCTGACATCATAACCTGAGCCAAAACTAAGAGACTGTGACTCAACAGAGTGCACCACCCTGGTGCCCCTTTTAAAAAGATTTTTAAAGTAATCTCTACACCCAACATGGGGCCCATACTCGCACCCTGAGATCAAGAATCACATGCTCTCCTGATTGAGCCAGTCAGGCACCCCTTCATTAATTTTGATTTAGAAAATATTGTATTAAAACATTATTTCTCTTGATTACTGAATTTTTTGGTGCTCTCTTAAGTTCTGCACCCAAGGTAAATGTCTCACTTGCCTGCACCTAATCCCTGCCCTGAACACATTATATGGGATCATCTGAAGGTGGGAGAGCTAGAATGGAGAAGATTCAGTGGTTTTCATCATGTCCAAGGAAACCAAAGACTTTGTGGACATATTTATTTAAAAATTAATTAAAAGACTGTAAAGTTATTGGTAGATTTTAGGAAATTCTAAAACTTCACTTTCACTTTTTAAACTCGGAATCACAACCTGGAGTGACTGGTCAATTTGGGTCTTCGTCTTTGTGACAGAGGAAACCATTTGCTACCCAATCTCACTCCTGGATTTTCCATTTGGGGTCTGGAAGCTACATCTCAGGGGCCCTCCAAAACCCAATATCCAACTACAGCTGCCAAGCTTATCTTCCTCTCCCTGCTTGGATTGGGGATTTCATGTGGTGCTATCTATGCCCATGACAAGATTTCTGGGACTGTATAAATTTTCCCATGTGAGTGATTTGAACACTCATTTTCATTTTATCACCTCTTACCTACCAACTTGACCAACTTGCAGTTTCAACCCAAAGTCACAGTACAGCCCGCACTCAAAATGTAAACCAGCATACAGGCATTCCTCCCAATTCAGCAAACATTTTCCTGTGACCCACTTTTGTCATCTTTATGATGAGGAAAAGAAGAGCACCTACTTCACAGGATTGTTATGTGGAATCTGTAAATTAATTCATGTAAAGCACATAAAATACTCCCTGGCACACAAAGAAATCCTCCATAAATGCAAGATATTATCTATTAGTTTTGGTCACTAAATAAACTTTTTTTTAAATATGGATTTTTTAAAATTTTTATTTACTTATGATAGTCACACACACAGAGAGAGGCAGAGACACAGGCAGAGAGAGAAACAGGCTCCATGCACCAGGAGCCCGACGTGGGATTCGATCCTGGGTCTCCAGGATCGCGCCCTGGGCCAAAGGCAGGCGCCAAACCGCTGCGCCACCCAGGGATCCCCTAAATAAACTTTTAATAAAAATATGTGAGTGATTTTAAGGGAGTGCCACCATTGGCAAAGAAATAAAATGCTTCATTCGGATAACCAGACAAATGATTGGTAATAACTTTATTCATAGTTTCAAGGAAGAAATGAAAAATTGTTCAGAGTAATGGGAATGAACTGAGAGCCATGGTGAATTACTTAAATCATTTAATCTGAGTCTAGTCCCTCCTGAGAATGATATACTATACATTATTGCATATATTTCACATGTATACATATTTGCTGTGTACAAGTGTTCATATGAAAATCATGTATATTGTGTTTTTTGGATAAGGTCAAGGATTTTACAGGAATCTTAAAAATTTTTTAAAAAGGAATAATTCTGAAGTCATTTGATTTATCTTACCATCTAATTTCAGAACCTACCCTCCACCTCTATTTTTTCACAATAAATAGAATATTTGGGGAATAATAAGATAACTGTTTTGGCTGGATAATGACACAAAAGCATGATTTGTATTGAGAGGATCCTGAACATTAGGATAGGAAATAGGGGACTTTATTTTGAGGCCTTAGTTATTTAATAATTTTTTTTCCCTAAGTAGTGGGATGACAATGGTGAAATATCATACAGTAGAACACCTGTTGCCCAGAATTTCTAGGGACATACCTATTCCAAATCTGCAAAGGCATAATCATAATTGTTTCAGCTTCAACATCTTCTGGGTGCACTTTTTGGCTTTTCTTCCCAATATATGAATTAAGGGTACAATATTGCAATGCACCATCTCGAAATGGTTGTAACTTGCTGAAAAAATAAAATCGCCCCAACGATCAGAATATATGCATTACTGAGCAAGCCAGCTATAAGGTTATTACAATTGTTCATTGTGATATATACCATCTTGTCCATGTCAGGTGGACAGAGCCATTGTGACATCAACTGTTGGTCACATTCCACTTTCAGATTTACCATCTCCTTGCTCCATATGCCATGGGAAATCTTTCTTTTTTTTAATTTTATTTTTTTTTAATTTTTTAATTTTTATTTTTTTGGAAATCTTTCTTAAATTATTTTGATCACATGATATTCTTTAATGGGTGATTATCGAGAAAACCCTTTTATTTTTTAAATTACATTTTTTTTAATTTTTATTTATTTATGATAGTCACACAGAGAGAGAGAGAGAGAGGCAGAGACATAGGCAGAGGGGGAAGCAGGCTCCATGCACCGGGAGTCCAACGTGGGATTCGATCCCGGGTCTCCAGGATCGCGCCCTGGGCCAAAGGCAGGCGCCAAACCGTTGCGCCACCCAGGGATCCCTATTTTTTAAATTACATTTATTCATTTAAGTTATCTCTACACCCAATGTAGGGCTCGAACTCATAACCTCAAGATGAAGAGTTGCATGCCCCTCTGACTGAGCCAGCTAAATGATCTGAAAAAAAAATCCTTTTAGAAATATACTTTTATTTGGCTACTTTCTGTATTTAAATTGCCACATTCAAAGTAAATAAATCCTCTGTATTTTTTTTTTTTTTTAAAGTAGGATCCATGTCTAGCATGGAGCCCAACATGGGGCTTGAACTCACAATCCTGAGATCAAGATCTGAGCTGAGGGCAGCTCAGGTGGTTCGGCGGTTTAGTGCCACCTTCAGCCCAGGGTGTGATCCTGGAGACCCCGGATCAGGTCCGTGTTGGGCTCCCTGTATGGAGCCTGCTTCTCCCTCTGCCTGTGTCTCTGCCTCTCTCTCTGTGTGTGTCTCTCATGAATAAATAAAATCTTAAAAAAAATATATCTGAGCTGAGATCAAGAGTCAGATGCTTAACTGACTGAGCCACTCAGGTGCCCCTAATTCTTTTGTATTCTTGATAGTCCAGGGATGGACTGACCAATTTACAGAGAAATGGCTGTTTAAGAAAAAACAGCACTTGTGAAATGAATGAAATGGCTCCAAGCAGCTAATGTAGCTATGCACTGAAAGTCATCTGCTGTTTGGAATCAATAGATTTTGCATTGTTTCTACTACACTATAACAATGCCTCTTGACATTCGAATATGTAGCTAATGTGGTTCCACATCCCTCAGGTCCCATCCCTTCCTCCCACAGACCTGCGTGAGAGGTAAGTGGTGGTCGTAATCAGAGGTGGAGAGGGCTGTACTGGTTTCTCAAAGATCTAAAAGGGGAGGGGGTGCATGGAAGGCAGATGAAGTGAGTGTGTTGTTGGAGTTGGGCCATTTCACACCATGTTCTAATTTTTACCAAAAGAAAGTTCACTTAGAAAACAATAATAATTTAACAAGTTATCAACTTTTTGACTATTTTTATAAACGTATGTGGAGCTGTGTTTGCCTAGGCCCTTTTACTTGTGCCAGTTTTACATTATTATGTTGTCAATTAATAAATGTGTTTCTAAATAATAAATGAAGCTTTAATCAAACATTCAAATAAAATATTTGCATGAAATCTAATTCAAATCATGTTTTGACTGGTTTAAATTTAACTGTAATTTGAGGCTACCCCTGCCTTTGTGCCATCTCCAAATCTATTACACTCTTTAACCAAGACTTAGCTGTATTTAAAAGATTAATGTGGCACCAGGATTTAGGGTAAAATATGTGAGTGAAAAAAAAGCAGCAAGCAGATAAAGAAGCAACTGTAATACATCAGGAGCAACTTAAACCAAAGTTACTACAGTAACACAGTTGGGGCAACAGAAAGAGGGAAAAATTATGAAAGAAATTATACATGAATTATTAGCAGAACTTGTGAAATTTATGGAAGCTTAAAGATATGAGATTCAGGGACACCTGGATGGCTCAGAGGTTGGGTGCCTCTCTTTGGCTCAGGGCGTGGTTCTGGGGTCCCAGGATCGAGTCCTGCATTGGGCTCCCCCCAGGGAGCCTGCTTCTCCCTCTGCCTGTGTCTCTGCCTCTCTTTCTCTATGTCTCTCATGAATAAATAAATCAAATCTTTCAAAAAAAGAGATACGAGATTCAAAATAACCTTGATGTTCTAAGCTTAGGTACACAAGGTACCACTGAGGCAAATAGGGAAGTTAGGTTAGGATGTCAACTTTTTTTTAAAGATTTTATTTATTTATTCACAAGAGACACACAGAGAGGCACAGGCACAGGCAGAGGGAGAAGAGGCTCCCTGTGGGGAGCCTGATGCAGGACTCAATCCCAGGACTCTAGGATTATGCCCTGAGCCAAAGGGCAGATGCTCAACCACTGAGCCACCCAGGTGCCCCAGGATGTCAACTTTGAAGAAACAGACAAATAAATGGAAAAGTCTGACAAGCGTTGTGGGATAGAGAGAATGGAATCTGTGTTCCTACAATAAAGCAGGAAATGAAATGGTTAACTTGGAATACCACTACTGCAAGTCAAACTCTCCTATTTGGTGGTTGTCTTTAGATTCCAAGGAAAGTTCAACCCCCAATTCTAACTTAGAAACCTATTATATTTCCTTTTAAAGTTTTTACTCATTTATTCATGAGAGAGAGGGAGGCAGAGGCAGAGGCAGAGGCAGAGGGAGAGGCAGGCTCCCCACAAAGCAGGGATCCTGATGTAGGACTCTTGTCTTAGGACAAGACATGACCTGAAGGCAGATGCTTAACTGACTAGCCACCCAGGTGCCCGACACCTATTATATTTCTATCAACTAAATCCATTTGCATCCTAAGAGCCTTCTGAGTGTACTGCATAAAGCAGAGGTCCTCACATTTTAGCAGACATATGGATCACCTATAGTGTTTGAAAAAATTCACTCTCCTGGGCTTCTCCTCCAGAGATTCTGATCCAGCAGATTTGGCTTGGGACTGGTGGATCTGCATTGTAATACGTATCTCAGATACGTGATGCAGATGACTGACCACAACGTAAAACACTATTGAAAAGTCTACAAATGTGTGAGCACAAAAGAAAAGAAATAGTTTTCCAATGATAAATCATCTCATTTCTGAAGACCATTTGCATAGAGAAGCTAAGATTCTAAAGCTCTATTTCCATCAGTCCTTAGAGTTCTTAGGCTCTATCTTCTAAACTGTCTGTCCCTTAGTGTCAGAAATATGTTTGCCTAGGGGATCCCTGGGTGGCTTAGCGGTTTAGCGCCTGCCTTCCGCCCAGGACATGGTCCTGGAGTTCCGGGATCAAGTCCCACATCAGACTCCCTGCATGGGGCCTGATTCTCCCTCTGCCTGTGTCTCTGGCTCTCTCTCTCTCTGTGTGTGTGTGTGTGTGTCTCTCATGAATAAATAAATAAAATCTTAAAAAAAAAGAAATATGTTTGCCTTTAATCTTGGGAATTAAACTCTAAGAGATGTGCTCTAGTTGAACCTAGATTACACTATCCCCTCCTCTGAGAAGTTTAGGGAGAAATTATTTCCAAGGGCTGAGAATTGCCCTGCCTTTATTTAGAGAGTAAGTAAACTGGAGAAAACAATTTACATATACATTACAATTTGTTTTTTTTAAACCATTTTGTTTTTTTAAAAAAAGATTTTATTTATTTATTCATTCAGAGAGAGCGAAGAGAGAGGCAGAGACACAGGCAGAGGGAGAAGCAGGCTCCACGCAGGAAGCCCGCCCGATGTGGGACTCGACCCTGGGTCTCCAGGATCACACCCCAGGCTGCAGGTGGCGCTAAACCGCTGCGCCACCGGCGCTGCCCCTGTAAGGAATTCCTAATTATCATTTCCACCTCCAAGTCCTGGGAGAACACAGAATACAACAAAGTACTGCTAAGGGCATCAACTTCAAAGGTCATTGTGAGGTTTCTTAACAGCATGAGTTTTTACCACAACTATGTGAGACCCCCAGTAAGTGATATAAGGCGGGGGGGGGGCGGGGAGGAAGATATGGATTAGAAATAATGTCCAAGGGATCCCTGGGTGGCGCAGCGGTTTGGCGTCTGCCTTTGGCCCAGGGCGCGATCCTGGAGCCCTGGGAAATCCCACGTCGGGCTCCTGGTGCATGGAGCCTGCTTCTCCCTCTGCCTATGTCTCTGCCTCTCTCTCTCTGTGTGTGACTATCATAAATAAATAAAAATTAAAAAAAATAATGTCCAAGAAAATAAAGTTAACATGTCCCAGATCATCAGCATATTTAGATCTAAAATCATAATTCTGGGCTTCTCAGAATTCCTTAATCAAAAGCATCCTCTCAGGTACAAAGACAACATTAAGACATTTAGGGAAGAGAATTTTGGAAGTAAGTGGCCTGGTCAAGACTAATTATCATGGACACTGGAGAAGCCAAATTTTGTACAAAAATGGAGCACCTATAAGGACAGTTCATGAGTGTTTTGATACAGACTTAACAGTACTTATGCTATCTACAGCATTGCCCACATTCTTTAAGACCTGAGTTCTTGGGATAATGGAAGTAGCCCCTCCAAAAATGGGGCATATGCAAAAAAAGGGGAAGCATGTGCACAGGACAGAACCATCCAACCCTGGCAAGTGAGAAACTAAATGGTCAGGCTTCCAAGAGGTTACTCAATACTAGGAAAAGGCATCTATTTTCCTTCCAGCATGCCTGTTGGCTGCTGCTCTTACCCCCTGGTTTGAAAGAGTATGATTATAGAATTGTAATAGCAAAATTAACCCAAATCCTCACAAGATTGTAGTAAGTAAGCCAGTTCCCTCTTCTGGTCTGTCAAGTTGAACAATACAGCACTCCTGAATGGATAGGAGGCAGTAAATAGTCTTCCCTGCCAGGCACTTGCTTGATGGTGCCTGAGATGAACGGGGGTGAAACTACAAGAATAATCCCATCATCCAGGACCAAGAGGTCCTCTTATTGGATGGAAATATACATGAATCAGCTTTCAATCTCCTGTAGAGAACAAGTTAAGGGTACATGAAATAGCTTGGCCTTTAGAGAATGCAGGCTTTGGGGAAATTGCTCCTTCTCCGAGAAGCACATGCCAAGATGGGATGAAACATGCAAGCATTTTATCAGGATACATGCCTGTGAGAAAGGAAATAGAGGGAGTGTCTTAAAGCTGTGGAGAGCCCAAGATGAAAGACATCCCTGTGTGAAGGAGGGGAGAGAAGGTCAGTGGAAGCATTATGCTGCCCTGCAGGTTAAGGAAAATTCAGCCAAGTCCTCAGGGAACCTCGAGCCAATGTTAGCTGACAAGCAGTCCCAGACCTTCCAGGGATGGTTTGCCTTAGTGTCCACCTGCACTTAGTCAGTCAATGCCCAGAAGCAGTACCTATGAGGCATGTGGTGAGGCAGTTAGGGCCTCTGGCCAATTGTTCCTGTAGCAAAGGTCCTAAAGCACATCCCCATGGCCACTACATGAGGCTTATGAGAATTTCCCAATGGAGACTTAAGAGTATTAATTTGTGAAGTGCCTGGCTGGCTCAGTCGGTAGAGTGTGCAACTCTTGATCTCAGGGTCATGAGTTTGAGCCCCATGTTGGGTGTAGAGATGACTTAAAATAAGTAAATAAACTTTTAAAAAAGAGTCTTAATTTGTAAAAATATAACAACAGAGTGTGTGGAAAGATACACAGGACAAACGACTACCGATTTAGGTAAGGCCATAGCCTCTAGCCCATATTGGATTTTCATTGCTAAGAAAACTTCATGGTATAGAAATATTGACCTGTCTTATGCAGTTATAGAGGATATTCCTCAAATAATGTGTTTTCCTTATTAACACACTGCAAGTTGGAACAACTGTGTTTTGGATCTAGGTATGTTTTCAGTGTGACTGATTTCATATGTTTAAGAGAAAGCAGACAAAGTAGAATCTCCATTTAACCCAGTTAAACTCCTTTCTTGCTCTCTAATTCCAAAGACTGATGGCTGGGGGGATTACCAATGGTAATATGGAGGGACATATTCTTGCCCTCTCGGCCCTTAGTAGCAAGTGACCCACTAATTCTGCAGACCAGGAATCCAGGCTACCCCAGAGTCTGCTGATGGTTCTGCTCTCCGTAGTGGGAAGTCCAGAAGCAGGAACACATGGATTCCCACCAGTCGGCTAGTAGCAGACTGACCACAGAGGTATATGCATGGTGATCCTCAAAAAGAGGACTACAGGACAGGAGAAAGAGTATTGACCTCTGGGTCTACTCACACAAACTTAGCTCCAAAACACATAAGGGAATCTGCTAAACTCCAATCCCCATCCCACCTCCAACCTGCAAGTGACCATGATTTACAGCTTGTCCTGTACAACTGCATCTGAAGGGAAAGGAGGATCAGAGTTTTGGTACTGCCAGAAAATCTCTTCTGCAGCAGCAGGTTATAGGATCAGGAGCTACCATGATGTTTATGATTCTTGGTGTGCTGGCACACACCTCGAGTGGCAGTACTATGAGCTGCACTCTGAATGCCTGGGGCTGAAGGCCACTGTGGGGAATGGTGTCAAGCCTGGGGCTGGAAACTCCATTGGACATGGACTCCCAAGTTTATCCCCAGCCACTTCAGACCTCGGACCATACCAGTGCGCACCAGAGGTTGGGGTCCTAGAGGGCATGATCAAAACTCTGGAAATCCTCTCAGAGCTGGAAAGCAGACAGATACTAGCTCCAGTAGTACAGGGTCCAGAAGGAAACATGGCACACTGAGGCTGATGTTTGAGAATGGCTTTAGCAGTAAGAATAAGCCAAACTGTCTAGTGGTTCAGGAAGCAAATTTCTGAGAAATCCTTATGGAAAATCGCTGGGGGTTGAAGACTGGTATAGGCAGCAGCTCATGGTTGACTTGGGACATGTGCTGCATGGGTTTGATACATGTGGAGCCAACGAGGGATCAAAGGGACAGAGCCTGTGGCTAAGACCAAAGTAGTCAGTAGTTAAGAGTGAAACTGAAGGGCATGCCTGGCTGGCTCCATTGTTAGAGCATGTGACTCTTGATCTCAAGGTCGTGAGTTCGAGCCCTGCATTGGGTGTGGAGCCTACTTTTACAAAAGAATAAAACTAAAATGCCAGGGCAAAGATGTTAGCATAAGGCTGAACACAGGTGACTCATAACAGAAACCTGGAGAGAGAGAGATTAAGAGTAGAGTCTGGAGGCACCTGGCTGGCTCAGTTGGAGGAGCTCATGACTCTTAATCTCAGGGTTGTGAGTTCGAGCCCCACATTGTGTGTAGAGATTACTTTTTTTTTCTTATGGAAAGCTGTTTATTGTAAAATAATTTACAAACATCTTGCTGTCTTTAGTAGTTTAAACAACGGACCAACAATTTCTTCTGATGAGGACAGCAGTAAGCTAAAAATAAATTCAGTGGCTGTATTTTCCTTCTTTACCTCTTATCTGAGGATGAAACTTGGTTTTCATTAATCCAGAGCTGCTGCACCAGAGATGATTTCAATCAACTCTTTCGTGATGACAGCCTGGCAGGTGCGAACATCAAAGTCAGTTTGTCAATCATCTCAAAGTGTTCTTGCTGGGCAGCCCGGCTGGCCCAGCGGTTTAGCATCACCTTCAGCCCAGGGCCTGATCCTGGAGACCCGGGATCGAGTCGCACGTCGGGCTCCCTGCATGGAGCCTGCTTCTCTCTCTACCTGTGTCTCTGCCTCTCTCTCTCTCTCTCTCTCTCTCTCTCTGTTTCTCATGAATAAATAAAATCTTTAAAAAAAAGAAGAAGCGTTCTGCTAGCATTGTCCATGGCCGTCCTCCTGGCGCTCGGCTCACTAGTGGTGGATTCCTTTAGAGGATAGTAAATGATGTTGGCCAAATTGTATTCTTGGTAATTCTGCAGCACATCAACATCAGTATCATCATAGGTACTCATGCTCTCAGCACTTGCAACGGTTTCTTTCTTTCTTTCTTTCTTTCTTTCTTTCTTTCTTTCTTTCTTTCTTTCTTTTTTTTAAGATTTATTTATTTATTAATGAGAGAGAGAGAGAGAGAGAATGAGGGCGCGGCAGAGACACAGACAGAGGGAGAAGCAGGCTCCATGCAGGGAGCCCGACGTGGGACTCGATTCCGGGTCTCCAGGATCACGCCCTGGGCTGAAGGTGGCGCTAAACCGCTGAGCCACCTGGGCTGCCCGCTTGCAACGCTTTCAGGAGAAAAGATGGGCTTTTCTTCTGTCTTGCAGTAGATCACAGACCTGAACCAATTAAAGATGATAGACCCTTCATCAAATTCATATCCAGAATTCAGCAGTTCCAGGGCAATGATGGACGCATCTCCAAAAGTAGGAGTTTTTCTTCCTCCTTCTTTGAAGGACACCAGAAACTGGTCAGAGTGAGTCCTATGAGGTATACCCCTGATTTTATCACCAATTCCAACAAGCATAACTTCTTTCCTGGCTGCTTTGAATGTGGCCACCTCATTTTTCATCTGTTTAGCAGCCGAGGAATGAATAGCACCACAGAGCCCTTGATCTGAGGACATGCTGATAAGAAATGTTTCTTATTGTCTTCAGGCACCTTAATATCAGCTTTTTCATACAGGGCCAAAGATCCTATTCCATACACTCGAGCTGGTTTCAGCTCTCTCTAGGCTCGGGCATATTTTGCTGTGCTACCATTTTCATAGACTTGGTGATTTTCTGGATGTTTTTGATGGACTTTAGTCATCTGGTAATATCTTTTAGAGTTGCCATATTTTGAATTTGGCTCCATCGCGGCTCCACGGCCCAGGCAGAGAGCCCGTTGACACCAGCCCGAGAGAACATGGTGGTACTGGCCCCAGGCCGAGATTACATAAATACATAAATACATAAATACATACATACATAAACAAACAAACAAACTAACTTTAAAAAAAAAAGAGTAGAGGGCAGCCTGGGTGGCTCCGCGGTTTAGCGCCGCCTTCCGCCCGGGGTGTGATCCTGGAGACCTGGGATCGAGTCCCATACCAGGCTCCCTGCATGGAGCCTGCTTCTCCCTCTGCCTGTGTCTCTGCCTCTCTCTCTCTGTGTGTGTGTCTGTCATGAATACATAAATACAATCTTAAAAAAAAAGAGTAGAGTCTAGAGGGATGTCTTGTGCAGAAGCATAGATTCAAACACTTTATAGAGTAAGTGAGGGAGCTACAAAGCAAGCTCTGCCAGGATAAAGAAAGACACAAAGATTGGTCAATCCCAGGGATGGATCAGTTATTAAAATCACCAAGTTCAAGGAAGTGGGACAAATTCTAGTAGGATCCAGTTATTACAAGGAAAAACCCAGCCTTCTGAATCTTTCTCCTATGTGTTTCCTTTTTTTCCCTCAGATTTTATTTAATTAATTAATTTACTTGAGAGACAGCAAGAGAGAGGGAGAGCATGCACAGAGGGAGAAGAAGAAGCAGACTTTCCACTGAGCGGGGATCCCTGACAGGAGGCTTGATCCCAGGACCCTGAGATCACAACCTGAACTGAAGGCAGACACATAACCGACTGAGCCACCCAAGCACCCCAAGACATTTGTTTTAAACAAATGTTACTGGATAATTTTGTTGGAAAAATGTTAAATTTAAATCCATAACTTCTACCACATATCAGGTTAAACTCCAAATAGATCAGAGAGTTATGTATTAAAGAGGCAGAAGAAACAGAAGTAGCAGAAAGGGAGAACCCTGAGGACGGAAGGGATGAGAAGGGCGGGGAGAGGAGGAAGAAGAAACCAAAAACATGATGAACTCATTTCTAATCTGGGAACAGAGATGTATTTCTAATGATGTCTCAAAATCCAAAGTCTATACCTCAAGAGGAAAGCATTCACATACAATTATAGACAGTTCACTCACAAAATACAAATGAAATTGTAAAAAAAAAAATGTAGTGGAGGAATTTTAAAAAAGAGTTGGTTTTACTGAATGATTCATGAATTGGGCACCATCCCAACCAGCAACAGAATGGAGCTTCAGAGGGCTACAGAAGGAAAGGTTTTGAAAGGCAGAGAGGATGTGGGACAAGGAAGTCATAAGTGAAAAAAAACCCAAAAACCTTCTAGCAAGATAACCTTCATTTGGGGGACAACAGAACCTGTTAGAAGCATTGCTTCATTCCTGCTGACCAGAATATTCCAGACTGACAGGTTAGGATGACATTCCTGGGAAGGTCAAAAAAAAAAAAATGAGGTCAGGTATTAAATATTGGTATGGTGTTGTAGGTTTGAGATAGGGACGCTGAAGGACTCCATAAAAATCTGCTTACCTGCTTTTTTTTTTTTTTTTTTTTTTCTCCTTTACCTGCATTTATTCTTGCTAGGACCTGCACCTCCATCCCACTCCACACAGGCCTCAGAATGTCCTCCTTGTAAGGGACAAAGAGCTAATGATTTCTTTAGAATAGATAACAACTAAGGAAGGACAGGTGAGAATGACCAGAGGAAGCCTTTGTAGAGGCCACTTTTAGGCAAACAGGCTTGAGCGATGGATTGGAGAAAGGGCCTATGGCAACCCCCTGGCTGAACTCAGGCCCATCAGACAACCCACCTGAGAATATCCACTGGCCCTAATTTACCAATGGGCTACTTATGACCTGGCACAGACAGTTAACAAAAAAGGGGAAATTGCCCTATGTTGCCACATCTCCCCACCTTCCCCCTTTAAAAACCACCCCCATCCACTGTCTCCTGACAGCCTCTGCTTTCCTATAGTGCCCACTGTTCCCTTGAGGTGTATTCAACAAACTTCTAGTTCCTTTGTTTTGCCTCAGGCGAATTCTTTTATGGCCCCTGTCCCAGGCTTCCACATGATCTTCGCCCCACATTTGGGGGCCCCTATCTGATTGGACAGACACTTCTTTAGACACCACAACCATTATATGCACATTCCAGACCATGGCACTCGACATCTCGAAGCCAAGGCCCCTGGCTCCAGACTTTGTTCTGACCCCTTCCTAGATGCCTAAGGGGACATGTTCACCAGACCACTGTCCTCAGTAAAAACCCACAGACCCTGAATAAAAATGAGTCTCCCTCCTTTCCTTTCTGATTCTCCCACTCTACCTGTACTCTCTCTACACCTTCAGTAAACTCTGCTTTCACTTCCTGCTGGCTTGTGTTTCATTTCTATCCTACATGCAGCCAGGGAACCCATGGCTGGTCTTGAGGGACCCCCTCTGGGTCCCTGGACTTGGCCTGCTGTTGATATCAGGTTTAACTCAAGTGACTCCATTTTGGGCCTGTTGCTTTTTTTTCTTCTTCCCTTTTTTTTTTTTTTTTTGTTTAGATTTTATTTAATTATTTTGGGGGGGGGAATCCTTGAGTGGCTCAGCGTTTTAACGCCTGCCTTTGGCTCAGGGTGTCATCCTGGAGTCCCGGGATCAAGTCCCACGTCGGGCTCCCTGCATGGAGCCTGCTTTTCCCTCTGCCTGTGTCTCTGCCTCTCTCTCTCTCTCTCTCTCTCGTCTATCATGAATAAATAAATAAAATCTTAAATTATTTGGGGGGGGAAGGGGCTGAGGGAGAGGAAGAGAGGATCTCAAGCAGGCTCCCCACTGAGCACACAGCCAATGCAGGGCTCAAACTCGTGACCCTGAGATCATGACCTGAGCCAAAATCAGGAGTCGGTCGCTCAACCAACTGAGCCACCCAGGCACCTCTGTTGCTTCTTTTTAATAGAATTGAAGTATATGAAAATTTTAAGTGGATTTGTAATAAAGGAAATGCATACTAGAACTATTCTGAGTTTCCTCTTCTGGCCATGATGCAGTTACTAAGACTGGACTTACTGAACTCATTGTAAAAAACTATAAAACCAGACACAACATACAAGAAGATGTTTTTAAGATTGGAGACAAAAGGAATACAGACTTGTGATCCCTGAAAAAAAAGGCATCTTTTATGCCACAGTGCAGAGGATGAAGAGTCTAAACAGACCATAGCAGGCTCTGTAAGATGAGGAGACAGAGATTTGAATTCAAGGAGGTGGAGGCGGCGTGCCTGGGTGGCTCAGTTGGTTAAGCATCTGTCTTTGCCTCAGATTGTGATCCCAGGGTCCTGGCGCTCCCTGCTCAGCAGATGTCTACTTCTCCCTTTCTCTCTCCTTCCACCTCTCCCTCTGCTCATGCTTGCCCTCTCTCTTTCTCTAATACATAAATAAAATCTTAAAAAAAAAATAAGGAGGAGGAAGTAGCTGGGATTTGGGTAGCAGAATCCTAGGGAGCCAAAAGCTACACAGAGAAAATCTCTAGAAATTTCTATAATGGGTCCTCTTGAATCTGTTCCTAGTAGAATCAAATGCCAGGCAAAGAATGACTAGGAAACTGTAAGCGAAATAATTCTAAGTTCACACAGAGCTAGGAGAGGCTCATGTCCTGACTGCCATAATTAGTAAAAGTATTAAACTAGCCCTAGAGGACATCAAGATTTTCTCAAGCTTTCAAGCTAAGGTCACATTCTTCTTGGGGTGACTCATCTTTACAAAGCTTCAAAACAAGCTTTGAAAGAGTCAAGTTGATCTGAAAGTAATATGAACTGTCTTAAAGAAAAAAATTTTATTCTAGTAAAATATATATAACATAAAATGTACCCTTTAAATCATTTTTAAGTGGACAGCTCAGTGGCTTAAGGACATTTACACTGTGTGCAACCATCACAACAGTACATCTCCAGAACTTTTTCCATCTTCCCAACCTGAAACTCTGTCCCCATTAAACATCAGTTCTCCACTTCCCACTTTCCTCAGCCCCTGGAAAGTGCCTTTCTACTCCCTGTCTCTATGAATTTGATTACTCTAGGTCCCTCACATAATTAGAATCATACAATATTTGTCCTTGTCTGTCAGGCCTATTTCACTTAGCATCACATACTCAAGGTTCATGCATGTTGCAGCATTTGTCAGATAATTTCCTTCCTATTTAAGGCTGGAAAACATTCCATTGTATGGAAACACCACAATTTGTTTATCCATTCATCTGTCCAGGACACTTGGCTTGCTTCTGTCTTTTGGCTGTTGTGACTAAAGCTATTATGAACATGAGTGTACAATTATCTGTTTGAATCACTCTGCTTTCATTTCTTTGGGGTATTCCCCCAGAAAAGGGATTTCTAGATGGTATGGTTCTAATGCTTTTAAAGGAAAACAACAAACTGTGGCACTCAGTGTAAAACTCATAATGTCTGGCATCCAATCAAAAACTAATAGGTATGTAAAGTATCAGGAAAATGTAATCCCAAACCAGGAAAATAATCAGTCCATAGAAGCAGATCCAAAAATGACAGACATTATGGAGTCAGGAGACAAGGACTTTAAGTGGAGTGGAGTGTGGGGATCTTACAACCCTGAGATCATGACCTGAGCTGAGATCAAAAGTAAGGAGTCGGATGCTAAACTGACAGGGCACCCAGGTGCCCCAGGAGACATGAGCTTTAAAATGATTATGATCAAGGACTTAAAAGAAAAAAAAAAAAAAAAAAGGACTTAAAAGAAACAAACATAGTGGGGTGGCTCAGTCAGTTAAGAGTCCAGCTCTTGATTTTGGTTCGGGTTATGATCTCAGGGTTGTGAGACTGAACTCCTAGTTGGGTGTGGAGCCTGCTTAAGAGTCTCTCTCTCTCTCTCCCTCTGCCTTTTCCCACTCATTCTCTCTCTCTACAAAAAGAAGGAGGGAAGGAAGGAAGGAAGGAAGGAAGGAAGGAAGGAAGGAAGGAAGGAAGGAAGGAAGGAAGGAAGGAAACACAAAAGACACAAATATAATGAAAAGAAAAATACAAGGTCATAAAAACAAATAGAACTTCTAGAGATTAAAAAAACATCTGAAAGTATCAGTGAACTTAATGAAAGAGTGGCAGTGGAAACTATTGTTTGTATGATTTACAGTTAGTAATCTCCTCCCTGTAGTAGTCCTTATCTCAAGCACTGGGAGATTGAAAATTCTCCTTTTCCATTCCCAATATGTTAGTATAGCCCTTTATCCTCCAGCTCTGTGTAGCTTCAGCTATCAGTAAATATCCTGAGAAGGAAACTACCTCTGAATTTGAGGTCCCCCATGTCTTCAATGTTGTCATGTTAGCACAGCCTAATTTTTCAAAAGCTCAACTGGTTTTTCCTGTATGAGATCAGCAGCCCTTTGCCTGGACCAAGCCCTAAATACTTTGAGTAACATTTAAATGTGTAATATTTGAAATTTAACAGTGCCTAGAACATTGTAGGCCCTCAGTAAATATTAAATGAATGAATGAATTTCATTTTATTTCCTGATTCTCTTAATTTTCCTTTAGAAGTTCAAACTGCTACAACAGAGTCACTGAATACCTGCGTTCATCTAAAGATGTTTAGAAACTGAAGGTTTTCTCCTTAATGCTTTAGGAACATTTACTGTGGCCGAGCATTGTTCTAAGCATACTAACTCATTTAATATGGTAGAGAATGAGCAGGAAGTGGCCCCCTCCTCTGTATTCCCCCCTTACCTGTGGGGGAATACATTCCAAGACTCTCAGTTGATGCCTGAAACTATGACTAGTACCAAACCTTATATACACTATGTTTTTTCCTGTACTTACACTCTTAAAATTTCACTTTTTTTCTTAACGTTTTATTTACTTGAGAGAGAGAGAGACAGAGACTGTGACAGAGAACACAACCAGGGTGCAGGGGCAGAGGGAGAGGGAGAAGCAGACTCCCCGCTGAACAAGGAGCCTGACGGAGGACTTGATCCCAGGACCCTGGGAACATGAGGTGATCTGAAGGCAGACGCTTAACCAACTGAGCCACCCAGGTGCTCCGATAAAGTTTCATTTATAAATTAAGTATGGTAGGAGATTAACAACGACGACAATAAAATAGACCGATTATAACAATATACTGTAATAAAAGCTATGTGAATATTGTTTCTTTATCTCTGTCTCTTAAAATATCTTTCTTTTAAATTAAATATTTTATTTATTCATGAGAGACAAAGAGAAAGAGAGAGACGCAGGCAGAGGGAGAAGCAGGCTCCATGGAGGGAGCCTGATGTGGGACTCGATCCCCGAACTCCAGGATCATGCCCTGAGTGGAAAGCAGAGCCTAACCACTGAGCCACCCAGGAGCCTTCTCAAAACATCTTATTGAACCATACTCACTCCATCATCACTTGTGATGATGTGAGATGATAAGATGCCTATATGATGAGATGAAATGAGGTGAATGATACTCGCTTTGTGATATAGCCTTAGGCTACTATTGATCTTCTTAGGATATGTCAGAAGGAGGACCATCTGCTTCTGGACCGCGATGGACCTTGGGTAACTGAAAGAGTTGAATGCAAAACGGAGGATAAGAGAGTATGAGTACTCAGAACAACCCTTAAGATTCATAGTACTAGTCTCCTTATTTTACATATATGGAAACTAACATACAGAGGAGTTAGTTTGTCCCAGGTCAAACACCTAGTATGGTGTTAGTAAAACAAACACCCCATCCCTCTTTCCCTCTGCGTCTGTTTCCAGTGTTTGGGCCAATGGAAATCAAGACTTAAAGGGCGATTTCACACAAGGGTTGTTGGTTTTTTTTTAATCTGTTACTTTTTTTTCTTTGCTAAACATATGGAATCCTATCAAAGCGTAGTCTTCCTATCAATTACAACTAATTGCCACTGATGGGATCCTTGGGTGGCTCAGCGGTTTAGCACCTGCCTTCAGCCCAGGGTGTGATCCTGGAGTCCCAGGATCGAGTCCCACATCGGGCTCCCTGCATGGAGCCTGCTTCTCCCTCTGCCTGTGTCTCTGCCTCTCTCTCCCAGTGTCTGTCATGAATAAATAAAATCTTAAAAAAAAAAAATGCCACTGATAACTAGTCCTGTACTGCTTTAAGTAACATTCATGTAATTTCCGAATGACAGAATTTCAGATGAACACCTACTTTTCATATTTTATGTTAAATAACAGCTATGTATCATAATTCATTAGAGTCCACATCCTATGTTATTCGTCTGGGAGGGTTGTGTCCAGGGCTAGCTCTCTAAAAAGTTGGTCACTCTCCACTACACTCACAAGAGGAGCTTTTAGAAATACCCAGGTGCACGAGGGCCCACCCCTAGAAATTCTGATTCAGTGTGGAAGACGACGGTCTCAGCAGCAGAGGCTCTTTAATGCCTTCAGGTGGCTCGTACCGGACATTCCCGACTGCTCGACAGAGCGGGAACTGGCGGGGGCGGGGCCTGGAGATCACGTGGCCCAGCCGGCGCCCTCGGAGGCCGTTGATTGGCCCCGAGCGGAGCGGCGGGTGCGTGAGACCGGTGGCTGTGGCTCTCCTAACCCGACCAGAGAGTTCCGAAGCCTCCGCGCTTCCTAGAAGGTACACCGGCGGGGACGCTGGGCTCCCCGCGGGCGCCTGAGGGCGGGCAAGTGGCGCGGGGTTCTTCCGCGTTCGCGCCCTCAGGTAGGGGTCCGCGGAGGGGGCCGACCGTGCCACCGGTCCCGCCTGGAACCTCGATAAGGGGAGCCCGGCCCCGATGGCCGCAGCAGGTGGACACTGAGGACTTCCTGGAGGAGGCGGCGCGCGGAGGGTCGGAGGCGCGGAGCAGGTGTGGAGAGAGGAGCTGGCGTGATGGGAGGGGTGGGTGGCCCCGCACGGCAGGTGTCCGGGGTCGGCAGACCCTCGGGCGGGAGCTCACAGGGCACGTACGGAGCGTCTTCCTGAGGACGTCAACTTGTGAATATTTTCCGTGGTGTCAGGTCCTCAGCATTTAAGGAAGGGCAAGTCCGATGAATGAATGAATGGCCGCTGCATACTGTGGTTTGGTTTGGCTTGGTTTGGTTATAGGGGAAAAGGAGATGTGATTGAACGTTTCAGGAGTTCACATTATTGGGAAGTGGCGTTTTAGGTTCTGGCTTCCAAATGCACCAGGCTCACGGCAGACAGTATAGTTTAGGTCATGAAAGGGTTGAGGTCCCTTCTCCAATCTTGAAGCCATCAGTCAGGACCTTTTTTTTTTTTTTTTTTTTTTTGAGTACCTCCTTGCTTGAAGAGCATCTTTCAAATGTTTTTAAGGAACGTGAATGTTGCATGAGACTTTCTTAAAAATGCACTTACAGAAAGCAAGGTTTACTGTGGCAGACCGCGCGCTCGCACACACATACACACACACTAAATAGAAAAGAAAAGAAAGAAAGAAAGAAAGAAAAGAGAAAGAAAGAAAGAAAAAAGAAAGAAAAAGAAAGGAAAGAAAGAAAAGAAAGAAAGAAGAAAGAAGAAAGAAAGAAAGAAGAGAAAAAAAGAAAAGAAAAGAAAAGAAAAGAAAGAAGAAAGAAAGAAAAGAAAGAAAGAAAGAAAGAAAGAAAGAAAGAAAGAAAGAAAGAAAAGTCACCTGTATCCCATCACTTGCGAACGCCGGGAGACTAACAATATTGATTCTACGATGTTAAGGAAAAACCAAGGTGCAGACCACATTTTTTTTTAATTATTATTCTTTTTTTTTAAATTTATTTTTTATTGGTGTTCAATTTACTAACATACAGAATAACCCCCAGTGCCCGTCACCCATTCACTCCCACCCCCCGCCCTCCTCCCCTTCCACCACCCCTAGTTCGTTTCCCAGAGTTAGCAGTCTTTACGTTCTGTCTCCCTTTCTGATATTTCCCACACATTTCTTCTCCCTTCCCTTATATTCCCTTTCACTATTATTTATATTCCCCAAATGAATGAGAACATATAATGTTTGTCCTTCTCCGATTGACTTCCTTCACTCAGCATAATACCCTCCAGCTCCATCCACTTTGAAGCAAATGGTGGGTATTTGTCATTTCTAATAGCTGAGTAATATTCCATTGTATACATAAACCACATCTTCTTTATCCATTCATCTTTCGTTGGACACCGAGGCTCCTTCCACAGTTTGGCTATCGTGGCCATTGCTGCTAGAAACATCGGGGTGCAGGTGTCCCGGCATTTCATTGCATTTGTATCTTTGGGGTAAATCCCCAACAGTGCAATTGCTGGGTCGTAGGGCCGGTATATTTTTTAACTGTTTGAGGAACCTCCACACAGTTTTCCAGAGTGGCTGCACCAGTTCACATTCCCACCAACAGTGTAAGAGGGTTCCCTTTTCTCCACATCCTCTCCAACATTTGTGGTTTCCTGCCTTTTTAATTTTCCCCATTCTGACTGGTGTGAGGTGGTATCTCATTGTGGTTTTGATTTGTATTTCCCTGATGGCAAGTGATGCGGAGCATTTTCTCATGTGCATGTTGGCCATGTCTATGTCTTCCTCTGTGAGATTTCTCTTCATGTCTTTTGCCCATTTCATGATTGGATTGCAGACCACATTTCGATCCACCACCCGTAACTGTGAAACCAAAACTCAAACTGTCCTAATTTCCCCAAAGTGCTGACTCCTTCCACGAAACTTTTTTTATTTATTTTATTTTATTTTTTTTTATTTATTTATGATAGTCACAGAGAGAGAGAGAGAGGCAGAGACACAGGCAGAGGGAGAAGCAGGCTCCATGCACCGGGAGCCCGACGTGGGATTCGATCCCGGGTCTCCAGGATCATGCCCTGGGCCAAAGGCAGGCGCCAAACCGCTACGCCACCCAGGGATCCCCCTTCCACGAAACTTAAGCTGTCTTCTTGTCATGGTGACCTTGTAGCTTCCCAGGCTGTAGCTAGAATCAAGGAAACTTGTGCAATGCTCCTATTCTAAAAGGGTTGTAAGTTTCTATTAAGCAGTCACAACAGAAAACAAGGTACTTCCTCATTTCATGTGTAGGGATGGAGAAATAATTTTCTTTCTTTGTTCTTAGCTGAGACCTCAGCACTGGCAGGAAAAGATTAAGAGAAAAACAAATTTATTAATATGGAGTGGCTTAGAATTCAGACCTAAATACCCTTTTTTTTTTTTTTTAAGATTTCATTTATTTATTTATGAGAGACACAAAGAAAGAGGCAGAGACACAGGACAGAGGGCAAAGTCCTGCCTAATGTCCTGAACTGAAGGCAGATGCTCAACCACCGAGCCACCCAGGCATCCTCCTAAATACTCTCTTAATAGGGAAAGAGGAGAGAGGATGTAGGCCTCTTGGAGGAGAGCAAATGATTTTTAGGAAAGATGAGTGGGTCTTTAGAGGAGCAGACTGGAGGTCTGATCGTTTATGACAGTTTGTCTGAGTGTCGATGTGTCATCTCGTCTCATCTCCTATGACAGAAGTCTGTCTTCCCTGGGAGGGGAATTTAAGACAGCTGAGTTCCTTTTGAGGGATCTGTCTTTAAGCAGATAAGGGGAGTTCAGAGAAAGCCTTTCTTTGTGTTTGTTTGCCACTTTTCAAGTGCCTACAGCACAAAATAATCATGGGTGGCATATTCTGCTACCCCTCACACGCTTTATGAACTGAGCAGTGGCAGCTGATGGCTCAGTCTCTTTATACATATGGTTTTGAAGTCTCCTTGTTTGCTGTTTGTTTCTCATTCCATGAATATTCATATCAAGTAAATCTCTCTGAATACTCTTTGACAATGGTTGCTTCTCTGTATGTAACATGTAGCCAGAACTCTCACTGCCCTAAAGTCGTTTTTATACTCTCTGAGCTGATCCTGTGGGATGAAGAAATACATGAATGCCTCCCTATGGAACTCCCCCCAAAAAGAGAGCAAACGAAGGCTCTTCATTCAGATCCTGCCATAGCAAGGGAGTGAGCCACCATCACCTGTTTGGCAGAGACTCAAAGGCAGGTGGGGGAAAGCTTCATGGTGGGAAAAAAAGGAAAGCTCGGATGTGTCCAGTTTGGAGGTTGTTGACTTGGGAAAGCTGGGGGCAGGTTAAAGAAGTAGAAGTGGGACATCCTGTGTGGTTGCGTAGGGGAATGTATTAGGCTTTCTCTGTTGGTCCTAGGTTGTAGGAAGGAAGTCAGAATTTAGGATAAGCTGGCAGTTACTGATCCAATCTCGATGTGGGGCTGATTGCTGCCTTTGTTTTGGTTTGGGTTCTGGGCCGATTGCTGCAGATTGTGGGTCAGAGTTCTGTTTTTATCTATGGTCTTGTCTCTTTGGGTATTTAGTCTTTCAATAGGGTGCTATAGAATGTATTCCAGGGAGTAGGGGAGGGCAGGGCCCTGGAATAAAGCTTTAGAAATTAAGCTAACTTCAGAAATTCTTGAAAAGACTGTTCTAGCAGCTCCTTTTGCTTTATCACCTATTTCAGCATCAAACGTGGTGACTGTAACCAACTTAGAATTTTCTCTCCCAGGGCTGCCTGGTGAGAGAGCTTTAAACTGGAACTAGCCTTACTCGTTATCTTTTTTTTCTCTTTCGGTTCAGCCTGATGGCAGTGATCCTGCCCCACCTCGGAGACCAGGACTTGGAAGGTGTATTCCTGGCAGCTGGATGGAAGGTGAGCTGGTCTCCTCCTTGTCTTCCTCAGGACAGTCCCTGCGGCCAAGCAGTGGCTTGGACTCCTTTGTTAAGGTCGAGCCATCTTTATTAATTTGGGGATTCTTCCTTCTTGGAAGGTGTGATGTAAAGAGCTTGAACTCTGGGGTCAGACAGGTTTAAATCCCGGCTTTGTTTTATTTTATTTTTTAAAGATTTTATTTAAAAAAAAAAAAAAAAGATTTTATTTATTTATTCGTGAGAGACAGAGAGAGAGAGAGAGGCAGAGACACAGGCAGAGGGAGAAGGAGGCTCCATGCAGGGAGCCTGACGCGGGACTCGATCCCGGGTCTCCAGGATCACACCCCAGACCGAAGGTGGTACTAAACCGTTGAGCCACTGGGGCTGCCCCTGGCTTTGTTTTAGATATGTTACCTTCAGCCAGTTACATAAACTCCTTGGGCCTCAGTTTACTTATCTGTAAATGGGATAGTACCACTTATCACAAAGACCTGTGAGTATTAAGTAAGACACTTCCGGGTGGCCCAGAGGTTTAGTGCCTGCCTTTGGCCCAGGGCGTGATCCTGGAGTCCTGGGATCGAATCCCACATCGGGCTTCCTGCATGGGGCCTGCTTCGCCCTCTGCTTCTCTCTGTGTCTCATGAATAAATAAATAAAAATCTTAAAAAAAAAAAAAGGCATTTCCTAAAATCAGTGGATAATACTTTGCATACTATCTAGTTATATTTTAAGCACTCTGCAAGTTTTAGATACTGTTACCATAGTTCTGTCAGTGTTACTGTGTTACCAGATACTATACTTTATGCTGGGAGGTAAACTCTACCTGAAGGAGTTTACAGGTTTTGTTTTTTTGAAAAGTAGATCTGTAAACATATTCTTGCAATACAGGGATAGTTTCTGATTTGCTGGTATTGAAGGGTCCAAAGGAAGATTAGTTATTGAATTTGTAACATTATGGAGGATGATTATAAAAAGTTGAGTTTAAAAATAAGGAGACAAGTTAGGAAGCCAACATAACAGTTTTGAAAGAAAGGTCAACAGGAGGGAAGGAATTGGAGTTATTGCAGTTTGGCCGTAGTGCTCCAGGGTGTCTGCATTTTCTGAGGAGTCCCAAAGCTCTGGCTGCTTGCCCACCTTCTGGCTTCATCTCCAGCGTGCCTCGATGGCCAGAAAGTCTGCAGTGCTCTTCCGTTCCTCTATTCTTGCCTCTTCTCTCTGTACAGAGGCAAACTCACATATTCGGATTTTGAGACGGAATGAAAAACTCCTCTTCTCTGTGAAAACCTCCCTGACTTCCTATAGGAACTGTATTACTCTTCCCTGTGATCCGAGGAGGCGGGAGTAGGGGTGCTGTGGAGCATGTGCAGAGGTGTGAAGAGGCATAAACCAGATGGTGCCTTATGGAGTGACTGGAAGTGAGAGTAGTCTTCTCCCGGGACCTGGTCCAGTAAGGGAAGGAGAGAGAGCAGAAACCAGAGGGGAAGGCAGGCACAGGAATGTCTTTTTAAAGATAAGAGAGGTCTTGGGATTTTTGCTGATAAAGGGGAAGGAGTTAGAGGAGAAGTGAGTGTTTAGGAAAAACTCTCCTGTGTTTCTCTGGTTTCTACCTTCATGTTACATTTCACTTTGGATACCAGACATGTTGGGGTTTGTCCCACACATCAGGCAATTCTGTGAAACCACCGGGGTTGGGGGGGGCACTGCAATTTCACTGAGTTTTGACACTCTCTATCTAGAGTTAGCATCAGACCCCACAGGGTAAGGGCCCGGTCTGACAAAACTGCCCCTCCTCCACTTCTGATGCCAGCAAATTGCAAGTCCAGGTTGTCACCTGTGCCTTGACTGGCTGTATATTTAGAGATTACCATGAACCCCTCCTTCGATTAATTTACTAGAGTGGCTCACAGAATTCAGGAATACAGTTTACTTACTGGATTACTGGTTTATTATAAAACGCTATACCTGGGAACAGCCAGACAGAAGAGGGGCACAGAGCTTCCATATTCTGAGTGTGCCATACTCCCAGCACTCCACAGCCTCACCAACTCCGAAGCTGTCTGAACCCCATCCTTTTGGGTGTTTATAGAAGCTCATTACATGGGCTTGATTGAGTAAATCATTGACCGTTGATGACTGATTCGACCTCCAGCCCCTCACCCTCCTCTGAATTGGGGGTGTTCAAATCTCCTAATCACAGGGTTGGTTCTCTTGGCAGCCAGCCTGCCATCCTTGGGGCCTTTCCAGAGATCACCTCATTAACATAATCTCAGGTGTGGTGAAAGCAATTTGTTTTGAATAAGGAGACACTTTTACCTTCATGACTCAAGCTATTTCAGAAACCAAGGACAAAAGACCAAATATGAAGAGATGCTCCTGCTCTTATCCCTTTAGCCCTTACGAATTCCAAGGGTTTTATGAGCTCTGTGCCAGAAATCAGGATGAAGATTGAATATGTATTTCTTTTTTATTTTTTTTTGTACTTTTTTTTGTATTTCTTTTTTAAAAAAGGGTTTTATTTATTTATTAGAGAGCACACGTGAGAGTGGAGAGGAAGGGCAGAGGGAGAGGAAGAGGGTGAAAAGCAGACTTCTCACTCAGTGGAGACCCTGACTCAGGGAGTCATCGTCGAGCTGAAGGCAAATACCTAGCCACTCAGGTGCCCCTAAATATATACTTCTTATTAAAAAATCACAGTATCACAGGGGAAAGACAATAAAGTTGTAGACAAGGAAGAGTCCTCATCACTGGGTTAAGACCCTGGGGGAGACACAAGGGAATGGAAGCAGAGACAGAGAGGGAGGGATTAGTAGGAGGACAGCTTCTTTCGTAGAGAGGGAAAAGAGAAAGGGATGAGTGAGAACATAGGTAATGCCTGGCGGGGATGGCAGGGGAGGAATTAGGGAGCATGTGTCCTGTGGGTTCTTTCCTGGGACATAACTGGCAATGCCTTCTGGAAGGCAGTGGTGGGCTGAGCCATGTGTCCTCCTAGCCCCCTCTGAGTACCTCCCATTGGATTGTTACCTTGTTGACTTCTCCATCTTTCCTCCTGGATGGTTCACTCCCTAAGCAGGGACCAGAGCTGCTATAGAATCACACAGATTGTGCATGTAGCAACTCGAGGGGACCCCATTCACACAGGTGTGATGTGAACGGTATTCTGTAGGGTTGAGCCTCGCACAGCCTGAATAACTGTATCCTGTGGCCTCAGCAGGAGCTGGAACCTTTCTTGAAAACTAGCAACTTACTGGTGCCCAATAAATGTTCCTTCAAAGAATGAGGGTGGCAAACGTGTAGAAGACCCTGGGGAGAGGATCCCTGGGTGGCACAGCGGTTTAGTGCCTGCCTTTGGCCCAGGGCGCGATCCTGTAGACCCGGGATCAAATCCCACGTCGGGCTCCCGGTGCATGGAGCCTGCTTCTCCCTCTGCCTATGTCTCTGCCTCTCTCTCTCTCTCTCTCTCTCTCTCTGTGACTATCATAAATAAATAAAAATTAAAAAAAAAAAAAAAAGACCCTGGGGAGGAAGAGGAGGGCGAGAGTTTGAGGCAACATTAAAGGCTATGAAACTGAGTGTATAGAGATAACTCTGTGGGAGATTAAGCCATTTTAAAAAAGATTTTATTTATTTATTTATGAGAGACACAGAGAGAGACAGAGACATAGGCAGAGGAAGAAGTAGGTTCTTTGCAGGGAGCCCAATGTGGGACTCAGTCCCCGGACCCAAGGATCACACTCTGAGCCAAAGGCAGATGCTCAACTGCTGAGCCACCCAGGCATCCCAGATTAAGCCATTTTATTCCCCGGTGCTTGCTAACCTTCCATAGAGCATCAGAGAATGTCAGCTGAGATATTCAGGGCAGCTCTGGTAAAAGGAGGGATATTTGGAATGGTGGTGGAGGGAGCTTGAACCCATAGCCCTGGAAGTCAGGCTTGGTAGGGAGGAAAGAGGGGCCATGATTGCCCTTAACCTGCACAGAGAGCCCCCATGCTCTACAGTTTCTCCTAAGGGAAGGGAGCATAGTGGGTAGACACTAGGCCTCTGCTCCAAGGGCTGCAGTAGTGTGAGGCACCTTCTATTCTTGGCCCACAGGAGTTGAACACAGTTGCAAATGGAAACTTCTACCTTATATATTGTACTAAACAGAGGATACCTCTGATGTATGCTCCACCCTCTCCTACTTTGGTCTGTGCCCTTTGAGGCTGACCTTTGTATGCCATCAATGCGTTGTCTTACCCTCTGGCTTCCAGTTGGTTCTTGACAATGGGTCGAAGGGGTCAGGGAACCAGAAACCTGGAGGAAAGTGGTGTCAGGTTTTATTCCCAGGGCATCCCTGCTGTGGGATGACAGTGGCTGCAAAGCCCCAGTCTTGCTTCCTCTCCAACAACTTTCTGGATTCCAATAACCCCTCCCGTCTTCTTCCCCATCAGAGCCAGCCCCACACATGTTTCAGCATGCCTTGTTGGTTTCCACGAAGCCCCCTTCTTTGAATAGTCTGCATGCTACCCCATCTTCAGTGACCTCATTTGAATGTGCCATCTCTTTCCGAAGGGAACCAGGGCAGAAATATATTGTTAAAGGTGATATTTTATAAGAGCAGGGTCAGCAAGCTGACCTGGACCTGGTAGTCAGATTTTACTGGAACACAGCCATGTCCATTCACTTCCCTATTGTTCCTGGCTGCTTCTGTGCGACCTCCACAGAGTTGAATAATTGTAGCAGAGACCAAATCGCCTGGAAAGCCTAAAATACCATCTGGCCCTCTACAGAAAAAGTTTGTCTACCCTGTGGTACAGAAGGAAGAATGAGCTTGGCTGAGTCCCTTTACCTCTTCAGACCTCACCCGTAGAATAATAATGATAGCTCACAAAGTTATCATAAGAACCGAGCTTGTAATCAGTCTGTTTTCAGGAGTTGTTGTCCTTTGATGACGTGGCCATGTACTTCACCAGAGAAGAATGGAACAGACTTGACTGGGCCCAGAAAGACCTCTACAGAGACGTGATGCTGGAGAACTACAGAAACATGATCTTGTTGGGTAATGACTCAGCTTGAAGATTTGGCTTTGAGTGTCTATACAAGTCCTCAGTCCCTTATTTGCAATTCCAACATCAGAGAAACTCCAAAAACTAGTTTTTTCATGATTTATTTGGCTGCAAGGCCCAACCTAAAGTCATCAGGTGGTAAAACCTGATCTTTTCCTATGGAAAGTTATGTATCATCCTGATCTTTCTCACTTGGTCTTTGTATCTATTTGTTTAGCATCAGAAATACCAGTGTGTTTAAGGGTACAGCTCCTACCCCTGTTGGGGGTGGTATGTAATAGAAACTATATACACTAAGTGTACATTTTCCAAAATCTGGGAAAATTCTGAATCTTGAAACACATCTGGCCTCAAGATTTTCAAATAAGGAATTGTGGACAATGAATAGTTTCCTTTTATTTTAGAGGTCAGAGATGCTTAATCCATCCCCCCACCACAATCTGCATCCTCCACATCTATAAGACCTGTAGCAGCTGAAAAGATTATGACTGATTTGGATTCCAAAGGTTAGCTTTTTTTTTCTTTTGAAAAGTCTTTTTCTGTCTTCTCTCTGGAAATGGGTTCCTTCCTTGTTGGCAGCCTCACCAGGTGTCCAGGAAATGATTCTTAACTGACTACATTTCTGAACCTTCTCTGTTTCTCTACTCTGGGGAGCCTGCCTTTGTCTTATTCCAATGCAGTCCCCTCCTGTGGGCATTTCCTTAACAAATAGCTTGCTTTTTGGGGCCACAGCTTTGACCCCCACACTGACATTCTTGCCACAGTCTTTTTTTTTTTTTAGATTATTTATTTATTTATTCATAGAGACACAGAGAGAGTGAGAGAGAGGCAGAGACACAGGCAGAGGGAGAAGCAGGCTTCATGCAGGGAGCCCGACGTGGGACTCGATCCAGGGTCTCCAGGATCACGCCCTAGGCTGCGCTAAACCGCTGCGCCACTGGGGCTGCCCTCTTGCCACAGTCTTGACTACCACTTGTGGGATTGTCCACCCACCTCTGGAGTTTTTTATGTCTATTTTCCTTGTAAAAGATGACAAGAGCAGACTTGAATACATAGAAGGTACATGGAATTATGACAGGGAGGGGAGAATATTTGAGGATAATGCTGTTTATATTTTGGAAGATTTACTTCCAGTTTTTCTCCCACTATGCTTTAAAAAAATGTAGCTGAACATATTCATTGTATAATTCTATAATTTATTTAAATCTTAACATTTACAGTATCAGCATTTTCCCTATGCTAGTAAAAGCCTCCATAAATATAGGAAATGAGCATAATGTAATTCTGTTGTATGATCTATGATGTTTAATCATTTTTCCGTTTGGGGATATTTAGTTTGGCTTTTTGTTGTTGTTGTTGGCTTGCTTATGCCTTCATCATTTTCTATATTATAAGGTTAGAATGGATGTTTCTGACCATAAATCCTTATATGAATTCCTGACTCTTCTCGAATATACAAAATTTTGGTGTTAAAGGGTACAGGCACTTTTAAGTCTCTTTGTATTACCGAATGACTTTTCAATAACAGAGTAGGAAATAAAAATCCTCTGTAGGCCCACTGCCCAGAAATTACCCCTGTTAATATTTTGGTTTACTTTTTCATATATATATACTATATATATATAGTTATGTTACATATAACATATAGTTATGTACATATACACACACATGTATAGTTTTTAAAAACAAAATTTGGATCGTACTCACCTGAGTTTTGCATTCTTTTTTTTTTTTTTTTAAAGATTTTATTTATTTATTCATGATAGTCACAGAGAGAGAGAGAGAGAGAGAGAGGCAGAGACACAGGCAGAGGGAGAAGCAGGCTCCATGCAGGGAGCCCGACGCGGAATTCGATGCCGGGTCTCCAGGATCGCGCCCTGGGCCAAAGGCAGGCGCTAAACCGCTGTGCCACCCAGGGATCCCGAGTTTTGCATTCTGCTTTAAAACATATAGGGAACATTTTCCTATTTTAATATTCTTGAATACATGGATTTCTAATATCTGCCTAATACTTTTGCCTTCACTACATTAACATGCCATGCTGTAGACATTGCTCCGTTGATGTTTACTTTAATTCCAGCAATGCATTGGTACAACTCTGCTGAACATCCTGGATTAATCTTTGTCATAATTGTTCCATAGGCTGTATCTCTAAGAGTGAAATGACCACATCTAGAGGTGTGAATATTGTTGAGGCTTTCAGTAAAGATTGTCAGATTTTCAGAAAGACTGTGCTGAATTCTCTTGTCACCAGCCCTTTTGATTATTGTCCTTATCTGTTTGCCACTGTAGACCCAAGGGAGTTAAGCTGAGCTCTAGGACATCTCTCCATAACTCACTAACCACATCCCGTTTACTTCTCCATGAGTAGGATTTCAGTTTCCCAAACCTGAGGTGATCTGCCTGCTGGAGCAGTGGGAAGAACCATGGATCCTGGATCTTCCAAGAGCTGGGACTAGGAAGGCTACCAGTAGTGCTTGTCCAGGTGGGTGAGGAAAGGACCCAGTTGAGTGGAAATCCTGAAGAGGCAGGAAATAAAGCCCATTGTGTGCCCCAGACACTGAGCCAGGTGTTTGGCATATATCCTCCCATTTGTTCATCCCTGCTGCCTTCTGAAGGTAGTACGTGTGACCATTAGCTCCATTTTCCAGATGAAAAAACTAAGAGAATCAAGGGCATCTGGCTGGTTCAGTTGGTAAAGTATGTGATTCTTAATTTCAGCGTCATGGGTTTGAGCCCCATGTTGGATGTAAAGATTACTAAAAATAAATAAGTATACTTTGAAAAGATTCAGGTATCTGTCACCAGTACATTGGTAGTTGGGATTTGATTTCAAGTCTGCAAAGCTTATCCTCATTCTTTTACAGTAGAGTGCTTCTCTGAAGCAGCAGGTCTGACAGCTCTTTTTTTTTTTTTTTTAAGATTTATTTATTTATTCATGAGAAACATAGAGAGAGAGAGAGAGAGAGGCAGAGAGGCAGAGACACAGGCAGAGGGAGAAGCAGGCTCCATGCAGGGAACCCGACATGGGACTCGATCCCGGGTCTCCAGGATCAGGCCCTGGGCTGAAGGCGGTGCTAAACCACTGAGCCACTGGGGCTGCCCAGGTCTGACAGCTCTTATGCCAAATTAGATATTCCTTATTCTACCCTCATTACTTATCCTTCCTGTTTTCTCTTGTTCCATTGCTTTTATTTTGGTTTTCATATTCCCATGAGGTTTCTTGATATACTTTTTCCTACTTACTGTGTCCTGATTGCTGCTTCTACCTTTTTCCATATCTTTCTGCTCCATACTTTCTCACCCTCTACTCTATTGACATTTTGGGCTGGTTAATTCTTTGTGTGGGGAGCTGTCCTGTGTATTGTAGGACATTTAGCCGTATCATTGTCCTCTACCCATTAGATTTGAGTAGCACCACCCCAGTTGTGACAACCAATGTCTGTCTCCAGACATTGTCAATATCCCTCAGGAGGCAAAATCACCCCTTGTTGAGAACTATTGCTGTGGTCCATTGGCTTTTGTATCTACTTTCCTCTGGTTCCTTTTTTATTTTATCTTACACTCCCCATTTTTAAAAAAATATTTAATTTATTTATTTATGAGAGACACAGGGAGAGGGGCAGAGACATAGACAGAGAGAAGCAGGCTCCTCAAGGGGAGCCTGATGTGGAACTCGATCCCAGGACTCATGCCCTGAGCCAAAGGCAGACGCTCAACCACTGAGCCACCCAGGCATCCCATTACATTTTCCATTTTTAAGGAGTTGTTTCTCCCAGAATTATTGAAAACATGCTTGTCTAGAGAGTATAAGATGCTACCTCTCCTACATTTATGTGACCCTACTGAATACCCAGAATAAATTACCTTTCCATTAGTGGTGATGAGGTTGTTCAGTTCTCACTTCTCTGGCACACACTTGTGCATTTTTCTGTTGGTTAGTTGATGTCCAGAACTCTTTCTACTATTGAAGCCAGGAGTCCTATGAAGAATCAGAATGTAGTGGGATGATATAACTAACCAAGCACTTCTTAGCTTCATTCAAGTATCTTAGAGTACATATAGTTGGCTTCTTTTTTTCCCTTCTGCAGAGGACAGGTCATTTTTCTGTTTTCTTCTTATTTGATTAGGTTCTGAAGCTAGATGCAAGATGAAAAAGCCAACTCCAAAGCAGAAAATTTCAGAAGATGTAGAGTCCTGTAAGACATCAGTAAAGCAGAAAATGGCCAAGAGACTTGGAGAAAAGTTACATAAATGTAATGAGTTGGTGGACATTTACAGACTCACATTCCCTACTATTGGTGATGAATGTCACAAGGACTTCCTTCAAAACCTCCACCTTATTCAAATTCAGAATGCTCAAACAAGGAAGAAGCAGGGCAAATGTGAGGAGAATGGAAAACCTCGCAATCAGAGATCATTCCTTTTGCAGCATAATAAGCAAATTCTTACAAATGCAAAATCTTATGAGTGCAGTGAATGTGATAGAGTCTTCAGGCGTCAGGCTAATTTTGTTCGACATCAAAGAGTTCACACATCAGAGGATCCCTTTGAATGTGACATATGTGGGCAAGCCTTCAAACAGAAGTCTACTCTTATTGTCCATAAACAGTGTCACCCTCAAAAAAAGCCATATAAGTGTCATGACTGTGGAAAATTTTTCCGCCAGATGGCATATCTTATTGAACATAAGAGGATCCATACCAAAGAAAAACCCTATAAATGTAGTGAGTGCAAAAAAACATTTAGTCAGAATTCAACCCTTATTCGACATCAGTTAATCCACAGTGGAGAAAAACCCCATAAGTGTCTTGAATGTGGAAAAGCCTTTGGTCGGCATTCGACCCTTTTGAGCCATCAACAGATTCATACTAAACAGAACACTCACAAATGCAGTGAATGTGGACAGTCCTTTAGCCGAAGTGTAGATCTCATTCAGCATCAAAGAACCCATACCAAGGAGGAATTCTTTGAATGTAGAGAATGTGGAAAAACTTTTAGTTTTAAGGCAAATCTTCATCGTCATGAGGTCATTCATACCGGAGAAAGACCCTATAGATGTGACAAATGCGGAAAATCTTTCATCTGGCGCACAAGCTTTATTAAGCATCAGGGTACTCACAGACAACAGATACCCATGTGATACTAACTGGAAAAAGACCATTTTGGGGATGGGGATCCATGGGTGGCTCGGCGGTTTAGCGCCTGCCTTCGGCCCAGGGTGTGACCCTGGAGTCCCGGGATCGAGTCCCATGTCAGGCTCCCTGCGTGGAGCCTGCTTCTCCCTCTGCCTGTCTCTCTGCTTCTCTCTCTCTCTCTCTCTCTGTCTCTCATGAAGAAATGAATAAAATCTTAAAAAAAAAAAAAAAAAAGACCGTTTAAGGACCAAACCTTACCACTCTTGTAATTATGTGTAACTTCATTGTTTTATGAAAATTATTAAACAGGAACTGAAATGGTTTTGCTGTGGAGACCCTCTTTTTGTGGCTAACCTGGCTGTCGACAAGAATTAATAGAATGTAATAAGCAGTTGTCTGGCCTCCCTTGAGCTCCTCATACTTTCATGACCCCAAGCTAAGGTGGAAGGGAGGCATAAAAACCTTGTGGTTCCCTAGGTTGGAGACAATTTGATGGATTATGAACGATGTGGGAGTGCTTTTCTTACCTCTTATAAAACTGGGGGAGAAATGTTTTTAAGTAAAAGAATGGTGTAAAAAAATGCTTTTCTTGGTTTTATATAGAAAAATTAGCGGATTCTACATTGACTTTTTTAAAAAATATTTTATTTATTTATTTATTTATTCATGAGAGACAGAGAAGAGAGAGAGAGGCAGAGGGAGAAGCAGGCTCCATGCAGGGAGCCCGACATGGGACTCGATCCCGGGTGTCCAGGATCAGGCCCTGGGCTGAAGGCGGCGCTAAACTGCTGAGCCACCCGGGCTGCCCTACACTGACTTTTTAAAAGTAAAATAAGGGCTACTCACCAGTAACTAGTGAGATATTAAGAATTACCAAAATTTGGGTGCTTGGCTGAGGAGTGTGAGTTCAAGCCCCACATTGGGTATGGAGCCCATTTTCTTAAAAATTACTAAAATTTATCCATAGATTAGTGTGCTACTAGATTCTGTCAGTTGTTAATAGCAGGTGCTGTTGGGTCCCCTGCCCTCTGCTTACCCCGTTGGGCTGCATCTGACTTGCACTGTGTGTCTCTTGGTCTGCAGGCTTTTTCTAAAACCACAAAAGGCCACTGCTCTGTAGGGTAACTAGCACATCTTGGGAGCAGGCCTCAACTAATGCCTGATGGGAATTTCACAAATATGACCCTCTCTCTCCCCTTGGGTGAAATATCTCTAAAGCATGTGCTTTACCCTTGTTTTCAGTTTTGCCATGGGATTATGCATTGGTTCATCTTGCAGCTGGCTTTCTTAGTGGTTTTCTGTGCTGTGTCTCCTATATTTCCCTGCCAGTGTTTCAAGAGAGCTTGTGCTCAAGTGTCAACTATAGTCCTTGAGGAGCATTAACTCTTTGTTTCCAGTTATTCCAAGCACATTCTTACATCCAGGTTACATAGGTTGAGCTGACCACATGACTTCCCTACAGCTCACCAATAGAAGAAACCCACTCGAAATTCTAATATCCTAAACATCATCTTAGGTCTGCATCATATATTGCTATTAGACACTCTCCTATAAATTACCTTCTAGATTCTTCTTGATTTTATTTTCTTGCTCCTACCAATTCCATAGTTTCTTACCCAACATATAAAAACAAAGATCTATTGAGGAAAAGAAGTGACATCTCAGAAAATTAAGAAATCTTGAGCCTTACAGTTGGAAAATAGTAAGTAATAGATTGTACATTGGGTTCAAAAAGCAGTAGTTTTGTACTGGTTGGTATGAATTGGCTAGAAGAACCTAAACAAAGTTGAGACTTCTGAGTGAGGAGGAAACAACTTAGGGAGAAGGGGACCTATGAAAAGTTTCCCTCCACTCCCTAATAAAGCAATAAATAAATAGAAGTGCCTGGCTGGTTCAGTTAGTGAAGCATGTGACTTGATCTTGGGGTTGTAAGTTTGAACCCCATGTTGGGTTTAAAATCTTTAGAAAAAAAATACATAACATACATTTTAAAAATGGTAGTTTGGTTTTCTGATGGCAGCTCTCCTGTTGTAAGGATGAGAACTGATTTAGAAATCAGCAATCTGGTCTAGGGAGACCCAGTTACAGGCATACACTTAGTTATAGAGAGCTAAAGGCATGCCCTAAAGGCTTTTGGGCGGTGGCCGACAGCTAAGCTGTTGGGAAATGGGCGTTGGACAATTAAAAATAATCAAAGTGGGGAGCCCAATCATGATAAGCCTTTTGCCCACCAGAATAATCCAGGGTGGGTTCTGGAGGTAACAGATGCTCTAGGCGAAACCACTTGGAGTGGCAATATGGATGTGTGAGCATCCACAATGAGTGGCCATGGAGGCTCCCAAGGCACGTTGTGTCATGTGATCCCACACTCCATTGTGACCCCTGCTGGGGCACCAGTGGTTGCCAAAGACTGTTCAGAATCTTGCCAGGTTAACACAATGGGAAATGGACTCACCTGCTCAGCCTGGCCCACCCCACTGTGTGTGTCTAGTAGATAGCTCTGCCCTATGTCCCTTAAAGGAACTTCAGATGCCTCATGACTCTCTGGTCCCTCACTCTCTGGTGGGGTTAGTGAGAGGGCCCAGACATGTGCTGCTTTGGTTCCCACCCCGGACCTCAGGAACTTCCCTTATAACATTATGCCACCACCCTAAAGACCTCTGAGTCTCGAGCAGGGCACAGGACCTTCCAGAATAGAACTTGGAAATACTTAAAATGAAGATATGCTTAGACAATAGATTTAAATGACCGTATCACTCATTCTCTCTCCTAGCTCCAGTCAGGTCTTCTAACAAAAATCTAGATTTACCATTCTGTAGGACAGGATGCTGTGCTAGATGCTCTGGGAGAAAGTGAGGAGTGGAAAGATTGTTCCTGTTATGGACTGAATCATGTCCCCCAAATTCAGACGCTGAAGTCCTAACACCTGGTGTGACCGTATTTGGAAACAGAGCCTTTAAGGAGGTAACTGAGGTTAAATGAGGTGCTAAGACTGGTGTCCTTTGCAGAAGAAGATTCTAGAGATCTCTCTATCCACTGCACAGGAAGGGAAATCCACAGACACCAACCCTGACAGCACTTTGATCTTGGACATCCAGCCAACAGAACTGTGAGAAAATAAATGTTTTTTTTTTTTTTTTTTAATTTGTGAGAGATACAGAGAGCGAGAGAGAGAGAGAGAGAGAGAACGAGAGATAGGCAGAGACACAGGCAGAGGGAGAAGCAGGTTTCCTGCATGGAGCCCGATGTGGGACTCGATCACAGAACTCTGGAATCATACCCTGAGCTGAAGGCAGATGCTCAACCACTGAGCTACCCAGGCATCCCAATACATGTGTTATTTAAGCCACCTGATTGGTGGCCTTTTGTTTGGCATCAGAGCTAACATACTCACCCCTTATAGTCTAGGGATGAGACATAGCGTGTGTTTACACATTAACTTAGTGGATATAGTAGTTTGCATGATAAATGATAAAGCCCACAGATCATGTTAGCTCAGTAAAGGGAATATTTTGTGGTAGGATAACTGAGAAGTGACATTTTAAAATTGTTTTACAAGAGTGGACTTTCCTGTTGTTAATTTGGTGTGTTAGGGCCTGGGGAAAGACAGCTGGGTTTAAAAGCAAAGGAAGCAACTTGACCAAAGGCATCTATGTGGAAATATGTGGAAAATTCAAGTCGTATGTGGGCAACAGTCAATGTGTAGAGATGGTGGGAGAGGAGGGGAAGAATGGAGGAAAAGCTAGAAGTGCAAAGAGGAAGCCCATTCTAAGTTTGCAGTGTTCTTCCAGTAAAAAGAACACAGATCAAAACCTGTACCATGTTATCACTACAACTCTATCACTAGTTCTGTGACCCCAGACAAATAATCTTGATGAACTTGGGGAGAACACTAGGGTCATAAGCTCATGGCCCGCTTAAACACATCTCCTCTCAGCCCAGTGCTAGATACGAAATTTCATTGAAATCCACGGCATTCTCCACATGACACCCAGAAGCCTGAAGGCACCCAGACCAGCCCTCTCACCATCCCTCCTGCAGGTTTCTTTCTTTTTTTTTTTTTTTCCTCCTGCAGGTTTCAATGACAGTCCAAGGAGAAGGCATGTACTACTATCCCACCACATCCAGGATCAAGGAAGTGAGTTCTAGAAGGCAAATACTTTAGTTTTGGTTTTTGCACTTTTGGGAAAAAAAAATTAAGATGAGGTAAGGTGACAAAAGCTAGAGTAGAACACTCAGAATGTAATTTGGTACTCGCTTTGGGGAAAAGAAACTGTAAGGTATATTAGCTCACACATCAATCAAGGAATTCTACTTCTGGGAATCTAGCCTTAGATTTTTTTTTTCTAAAGATTTTATTATTTGAGAGAGAGAGCACAAGCAGAGGAGTGGCAGAGGGAGAGGGAGCAGACTCCCTGCCGAACAAGGAGCCCGACACAGGTGTGGGGCTTGATCCCAGACTCTGGGACCATGACCCAAGCTGAAGGCAGATGCTCAACTGACAGCCACCCAGGTGTCCCTAGCCTTAGAGTCTCAAGAACAATCCAAATCGCATTAGAATTACACTGGCATTCACTACAGCACTGCTTGCAACAATGAGGGGTAATGCCTGAAAGGTACAATAAAAGAATGGCTCAATCATTATGTCCACTTGATGTAAAATGATGCATCTGTTAAGCGTAAAGATTATAACAACCACGTAAAAATCCTTAAGACATAATATTAAAAAGATGTAAAATATAAACACTATGATTATTATTATTTTTTAACACTATGATTATTATATGAGAAGTATGCAGAGAAAAAAATCTGAAGGAAATATGACAAAATGCCAGTAACAGGTGATCAGGGTTGTAGGATTCTGGGTAATTTCTTTTCCTGTTGTTTTCCCAAATATCCAATAATGCCTATATTCCCTTAATTATTTTTTTAAAAGATTTTATTTTAAAGAGAGACATGAGAGACACAGAGAGAGAGAGAGGCAGAGACACAGGCAGAGGGAGAAGCAGGTTCCATGCAGGGAGCCCAACATGGGACTCGATCCTGGGTCTCTAGGATCACGTCCTGGACCGAAGGCAGCACTAAACTGCTGAGCCACCCGGGCTGCCCATATTTCCTTAATTAAAAACAAAAACAAAACCCAAACAGGTTCATAAGAACTCCATACAATACAGGTTCGTGTAGAAGTGGAAAGATAAGACAGGTTCAGGCTTTGTGGCATGCCTAGCTTCATCCAACAGGGGAAATAAAGCCAACGCCATATCCTTCCCTCACTAGTCACACAGGTAGAAAGTACTGGGAAGCTAAGAATGATCAAATTTGACCCCCTTTCAGAGCTGGTGTTTCTTGTCATGATGGGTGTGCACATGCCCATGTCCCTCTACCACTACTACCCCAGAGGTGCTCCAGCTGAGCAAAGGCGGGGTGTAGGGGTTGAGGGGAGGCAGCAAACCATGGCACGGAGGGAACCATCTTGAGATCAAGACCTGGGCTGAAATCAAGAGTCTGGCACATAATTGACTGGGCCACCCAGGTGCCCCTGATCACCTAAGTCCTAAAGTGTCAACTGCAAGCCTTCATTTCTTCCTTTCCACTTGGGAATGACATAGGTCTCCACTTACCTCATAGGGTTGCTTGGGAGTCAAATGGAAAAATGTGGATGCATTTTGTGAACAGAATATTATATGAGGTCAGTGAATACTGTTAAACAAGCAAGAGCTGAAGGAGCTTCTGCCTTTGGTGTCCTTTTGTGGAACATCCCCAAGGAGCACTTCCTTATGTCCCATACATTTAGAAACCTTGACAGAAAAGACGTGTTTTAGGCTATTTGATATTACAAGAGCCTCCCCCACTCTCCCCTACACAAAGCTTACTAAAAAGTTTAGTGAGGGTTTTTATCAAAACCAAAAAGTTATCAAATAAAGTGCCCTTAATTTAATAAGCTTTGAAAACCAGTGATGAGAATTCTTGGGTGTGTTTGGGTAGAGTTTTCCTTTGCCTCTCATTTAAAAAGAAATTAACAGAGTTATAAAACTGAACTTCTAGAATGGACAAGAGAAACTCTGCAAAATTAATGTATAAAAAGGTAAAAAATATAGAATGCCTCTTGCATGCACCAAACTTTACATGGTGTTTTGGATTATCATGTGTTTGAAATCCTGTCCAGCACTGAGGCAGAAAGACAATTCTGTGGCTAAACTATTTCTTAGAGAAGTAAGCAGAGTGGGCAAGATTTGGGTCAGAAAGTGGAGGTAAGAAGAGGGAAGAGACAAGGACCAAACTGTCACGTGTCAGCCCTTGCTATCGTCAGGAGGCCCTTCCATGGAACCACCTCATCCTTTGAAGGGGCTCCCCACTTACACATTCGTGCCTCAACTTGACACTTTGGTAGGCACTGAGACTCAAGTCAGAGTGACTGATCTGTCTTGGGTGTGATGCCCGTGGAAATTCAATCCACAATCTACTGAAATACTCCAAATGCCAAAGAATGTAGTTTCTGGATAATGGAAACAAACAAACCAAAATAGCCAGGCAGCAGGCATGTCAAAACAGTGGGACTTTATTTCTGTGGATCCTTTGGTGTCGGATAAGGTGTGGACTCTGTCTAAAGCTTTCCCCACATTCAAGACATTTATAAGGCTTTTCTCCAGTGTGAGTCCTCTGGTGGGTAATGAGGGTTGCGCTCTGACTGAAGCGCTTCCCACATACAGAACACCCATACGGCTTCTCACCAGTGTGGACTCTCTGATGTTTGGAGAGGTCAGAGCACCGTTTGAAGCTCTTTTCACATTCTTCACATGTATAGGGTCTCTCTCCTCTATGTATCCTCTGGTGTCTGAAACGGTTGGAAGTGCGGCAGGTTTCCCCACACTCATTACACTTGAAGTGTTTCTCTCCCACGTGAATTCTCTGGTGCCGGTTGAGGTGTGAGCTCTGCCTGAAGCTATCCCCACATTTGGGGCAGGTGTAGGGCTTTTCACCTGTGTGTGTCCTCTGGTGTTTAATCAGGGCGGCACTCTGACTAAAGCTCTTCCTGCATTCTTGGCATTCGTAGGGTTTCTCTCCCGTGTGGATTCTCTGGTGTTTAAAAAGGTCAGAACGCTGTTTGAAACTCTTCTCACAGTGATCACATCTATAAGGTCTTTCTTCACGCAACTGCTGCCGGGTCTCAGAAAGACCTGCCCTGTGGGAATGTTCCTCACTGTCAAGAGAGTTGTGAGCTTTCACCATCTGATGTCTTAACATGTCTGGACTCAGTTTACAACCGTATCCCTGTTTGTTCCCATTAACGGGCCTCTCCGCTGTCTGGGGGTGGTGACAAGGAACAAAGTCTGAACTTTGGGCACTGTTTCCAAATCCATTATTTTTGGAGTCTCTCTCTTCTGTGGGACCATTCTTGAGATCTGAGGTGCTAGTGAGTCCTTCCTCTTCAGGAGAATTTTCAAGTTTCAGTGGTGAGGAATGTCCTGACTGCTCTTCTACCCTGTTTGCGTGGGTATCACCACACTCTGAAAACAGGGGAGCCAGCCTAGGGGACCATTCTTGTAGCTGCCCCTGTGGCTCTACTTCTAAGATTTCTTGCTTTGGAATAAATTCTTTCTTCTCAGTTCTGGTCTCCAAATCTGAAACATTAAAAACAACAACAAAAGGCTGACATTTCATCCCTGTGCAGGAGTGAAACAAGCAAGCACTGTAGTACATTAACCGCTCCCCAAACCTTTTTAATATTCTCCATGAACCACTCAAGTTATTTGAATCAACCTGCCAGATGTGCTCATATTTACCTGCCTGTGCCTACACCCACAAACCCATCTCTTTCCCCCTGCCCCACTCCACTGTTAAAGGAGTCACAATACCACGATAGAGGCAGATCTGGAAGGGGTGTCAAGAAGGGCAGGACAGCGTGTACCCCATGAATGAATGATGTTTTAACAAGAGAAATTATATTCCTGTGATGAGTTATGGTAACAGACATACCATGTGCCTCCAATGTTTAGAGGTAGGGTCTGGGTGGGAGACAAATCTAAGATGCACTGGAAGTCTATAAAAGAGCAGTTAAACCACCAGATCCCACCCCAAACCAGAATTTTTGCAGTTTACATCCCAGGGAGATTGAACCAGATAAATTCTGGATTGGGGGCTTCACGCACAGCTGAGAATGTATGTGAGACCTGAAACCGTAAAAATTCTAGAAGAGAGCACAGGCAATAATTTATCTGAATCGGCTGTTTTCTATGTATATCTCCTGAGGCAAGGGAAACAAAAGCAAAGATAAGCTATTGGGATATTAAAATAAAAAAATAAAATAAACTTCTGCAAAGGGCACCTGGCTGGCTCATTTGGTGAAGTTTGTGACTCTTGATCTCAGGTTTGTGGTTTTGCATAACCAACTGAGCCACACTGGCATCCTGTTGATAAAATCATTTCTAATAGGGAATCTAGGCCACACTATGATCTGGATGTGGGAGAGGAATAGAGACATTTTCAGACCTGCAAACTTTCAAAAAATTAAGTTCCCAAGTGTATGTTCTCTGGAAGATACTGGAAGATGTTCTCCAACAAATTGAGGTGGGTAAACCAAGGATGAAAATGATGGGGTCCAGGAAAGAGAAAAGGAATTCCAGGGTGATAGTGAAAGGTTTTTGGGACAACAGCTGTGTAACAGGCCTGGAGACAAGCCCATTCACATTGGAGCCGAAGCAGCTTCTGGAGGATTCTTCCAAGGGGAGAATGAAACTGATGGCATATCTGATACACATGAACACAGTTTTGCATTTCTAACAGGGAGCCTATGGGTGAACCAGTGTTCAATAGTTGGAAAAGTAGTGCATGCAAAATGAAGCATTATTCATTCCAGAGAAAATTAAAAGTTATAAAATAAAAAAACATATAATCATATGAGCTATGTGAGTAAATATAGATAATATATTTATAGGTGGAACACTGAAACATTATACATTGAAGTACAAAAAGGACTGATTTAACTATGACAGTATTACAGACAGCTAAATGTGTGCATGTTGGAGAGACCTAATTCCTGTCTTCCTCAGTAGACAGTCAAGAGATATCTGAAATTGCACAATAAGTGTCCTATTTAGAAATATGAAAATAAATGCCAGTGAAAAACACATAAAAGATTTTAGAGTTGTTGTCTCTGCAAAGTTGGGATCAGGATTGAGAAGGGCCTCGTATTTTCCTAAGACTGGAAAAACACAAATCACAAAATAAGAGATTGAAAAATCTGACCATAGTTGACCCTTGAACAAGGGTTTGAGGGACACCTGGGTGGCTTAGCAGTTGAGCGTCTGCCTTTAGCTCAGGGCATGATCCTGGAGTTCCAGGATCAAGTCCCACATCGGGCTCCCTGCATGGAGTCTGCTTCTCCCTCTGCCTCTCTCTCTCTCTCTGTGTCTCTCTCATGAATAAATACATAAAATCTTAAAAAAAAAAAAAAAAAAAAAGCAAGGGTTTGAACTGTGCAGGCCCACTAATGTGCAGATTTTTTGGTAAAGACAGTACAGTACTGTAAGAGTGTTTCCTTTTCCTTATGATTTTCTTAAGAACATTTTCTCTAGCTCACTTTATAGTAAGAATATAGTATATAATACATGTAACATACAAAATATGTGTTAATTGGCTGTTTATGCTATCCATAAGGCTTCCAGTCAATGGTACGCTAGGAGTAATTAGGTTTTGGGAGAGTTAAAAGTTTTATGGGGATTTCTGACTGTGGGGGGTGGGCAGTAGTTGCCTCTAACCCCTGCATATACGTCAACCATATATTAAAAATTTTTAATTCTACATAACTAAAGATGTCATTGAAAAAAGAAAAGCCACTTATATAACCAGTAAAAACATAGTTAATATAAAAAATACGAAGAACTGGGGATCCCTGGGTGGCGCAGCGGTTTGGCGCCTGCCTTTGGCCCAGGGCGCGATCCGGGAGACCCGGGATCGAATCCCACGTCGGGCTCCTGGTGCATAGGGCCTGCTTCTCCCTCTGCCTGTGTCTCTGCCTCTCTCTCTCTGTGTGACTATCATAAATAAAAAACAAAACAAAAAACAAAACAAAACAAAAGAAAAACGAAGAACTGCACCAATTTAAAAAAAAAACACACACAGGAAAGGAAGGGAAATAGGATATAAACAGGCATTTAACAGAATGTCCAAAACAAAAATCTGAATATATTTAACCCAGCAGAAATCAGGGAAATGCAAGTTAAAACAATAAGATACCAGAGCACCTACTGTGTGCCAAGCACTATTCCAAGTGCTTGGGATATATTAGAACCAAACAGACAACCCCTCCTACCTTGTGGAGTTTACATTCTAGAAGGGGTGCTCAGACAGTAAAATAAACACGAAATAAATTATGGAAGAAGTCAGAGGGTATGATAAATGCTATGGACCAAGTTTAAGAAGGCAAGGGATAAGTCAGCAGTGTGGGAGGAGATAGTGGAAGGCAAACTGCAGTATTAACATGATGGTTAGGTCAGGCCTCATTGAAGACTGACAGCTAAGCAAAGACCTGAAACAAGTCAGGAAGTCTGTGCAATGGAGGCATCAAACAGAGAAAAAACACAAGGCAGGATGCCCACCATGTTCAAGGAGCAGCAAGGTCAGTGGAGCTAAAGTACAGTGACAAGGGGCAGAGTAGGAGAGGAATGGGCAGGGCAATGGGGCCTTGTCACATTAGGCTTTTACTCTATGTGAAATAAAGAGCCGGGGATCCCTGGGTGGCTCAGGGTTTGGCGCCTGCCTTTGGCCTGGGGGGTGATCCTAGAGTCCTGGGATAGAGTCCCATTTCGGGCTCCCTGCATGAAGCCTGCTTCTCCCTCTGCCTCTCTTTCTCTGTGTCTCTCAGGAATAAATAAATAAAATAAAATAAAATTTAAAAAAAAGAAAGAAAGAAAAAGAAAGAAAGAAAGAAAGAAAGAAAGAAAGAAAGAAAGAAAGAAAGAAAGAAAGAAAGAAGAAAGAAAGAAAGAAAGAAAAGCGAGCGAGCCATGGCAGGTTCTGAGCAGAGGTGTGATGTAATGTTTTAAAAGGAACACATGAAAAAAAAAAAAAAAAAAGGAACACGTGAGCTACTGTTACTATATCACATCAGCTGAACACCAAATGTTGACTAGGATGTACAGAAAGAATTCTCTTATATTGCTGGTAGGAGAACAAAGTGCTTATAGTCCTCTGAACAGCAAGATGGACAAACATGCCTAAGTCTATCAACTTTAGGAATTCCATATATGGGGATCCCTGGGTGGCACAGCGGTTTAGCGTCTGCCTTTGGCCCAGGGCGCGATCCTGGAGACCCAGGATCGAATCCCACGTCAGGCTCCCGGTGCCTGGAGCCTGCTTCTCCCTCTGCCTATGTCTCTGCTTCTCTCTCTCTCTCTCTCTGTGTGTGACTATCATAAATAAATAAAACATTAAAAAAAAAAAACTATTCTTAAAAAAAAAAAAAAAGGAATTCCATATATGAACACAGAATGATTCAAGAATGTTCAATATAATGCTATTTTTTTTTTTAATTTATTTATTTACGATAGTCACACTCAGAGAGAGAGAGAGAGAGAGAGAGAGGCAGTGACACAGGCAGAGAGAGAAGCAGGCTCCATGCACCGGGAGCCCGACGTGGGATTCGATCCCGGGTCTCCAGGATCCCGCCCTGAGCCAAAGGCAGGCGCCAAACCGCTGCGCCACCCAGGGATCCCTATAATGCTATTTATAACAGTGAAAAACTAGAAGCTTTGATGTCCATAGGACAGTGGATAAATGAATTTTGGAGTATTCATACAATGAGATACACAAGGATTAAAATGAATGAACTAGAGCTGCGTGTGTCAACATGGATACATTTCAAAAATGTAATGTTGGAAAAAAAAAGGCAAGGTACAAAAGAATCCTACAAGCATATATATACCATCTAAAAATAATATATATGTTTACAGGTTTATGTATTCACATGTTCATATACATGTTTACATACATGTATATGTATATTTTTGTGTATATAAAGAGAAAAAACTTGTGTGCATGTAGCCACATGTACGTGTAAAAAATATAAAATAGGCATGGAAATAAATACCATCATCAGGATACTGGTTACCTCTGAAGAGGGAGTGAGGGGAACAGCTTCAGGGAGGGTACCCAGAGTTTCACCTATAATTGTTAACATTATTTGTTGGGGGGGGGGAGAAGAATGAAGCCAGTATGGCCAAATATTAAAAATTTGATAAACCCCAGTGGTAGACACACAGGTGCCCATTATATTTTTCTGTATGTGTTTTATTTAAACGAACCAAGAAAAAAAAAAAAAAAGCTGAACTTAACACCTAACAATCCAGAAGAGCAAGGTCCTGCTGGGTCACAAAAGAGATTCTAACAGCTCTCAACCTGTGTGTGTGAGTGGCTCATAGATGGTTCTAGGGCAAGCCCTCCACAAATCACACACAGCTTGAAACAAAGTCAGGACTTACTCTGTGAGACCAGCGAGACTGTGTTTCTACAATCCTTCAGTGCACTCTCCGGGCAGAAGTCCCTCTGAGCTGCATCCCGACGGTCCCACTCCTCCCAGGTTAGAGACACAGCCACATTCTCAACCTTCACCAATTCCTGAAACAACATGAGACCTCCACTCAGCACCTGCTGTCCGGGGACAGCATAAATGACCACTAATCTCAGGATGAGGCCAGACTCCAGAGGAGTCTGCAACCACTGAGCAGGAAGCCCTAGGAATCAAGTAACAGCCATGGCTGTTGAGTCTTTTCCAGTGTCTTCTACTGACTGGAGTTTCAAAGTAGACAGAGGCTGAAATTCTCTTGCAAACTTGAAAAGCCCTTCTGTGGACTATCTACACTAATTTGGGGAAAGAGCAAAGTCTTCATTTGAGTTACATCATTGTGATTTATCAAAATGGAAAATCTGACATAAATGAAAAATATACAGTTAACCAGGAAGTCCCAAATTCCAGTGCTGCCTCTGAGACACGGTTACCCCATGTGTGAAAGCAAACAAATAATTTAAGAAGATGAAAGTAGCTTCCTGACAGCAGGTGCTTCCCTTGACCACTGCACAATAAGATAATTATCCAGCAGGATGATCTTTTGAGATAGCTTATTTAAATGTAAGTTGACTGGGCAGCCCTGGGGGGCTCAGTGGTTCAGCACCACCTTCAGCCCAGGGCATGATCCTGGAGACCTGGATGGAGTCCCATGTCAGGCTCCCTGCATGGAGCCTGCTTCTCCCTCTGCCTGTGTCTCTGCCTCTCTCTCTGTGTCTCTCGTGAATAAATAAATAAAATCTTAAAAAAAAAAATGTAAGTTGACCATTCACAGAAGGTAAAACCACAGTTCTTAGGAAGGGAAGGTTCTAATACTGGTGTGGGGGAGATGTCTGTCTAGGTTTTGATGACAGGTCACAAACTGACTCCAAGGATCTCTCACTAAACAAAAGGAAAGGGAAATATATTTTAAAATGTTCTGTATGTTGTTTTGACATCTTAAAAAAAAATCTAAAAAAAAAAAATCTTTTTGGATAGAGAGGTGGCCCTTCCCAGGGCTAATCAATTCTTAGAACAAAAGGCTCAGTCAAGACTGTTTAATCTCAAGCCATACCTCCTCTACCTGACCTGTACGCTCCAGGAGGCAACATTCCTCTGCCTTAATCATCCTACAACCAGGTATCAGCCAACTAAGGACAAGCCCCATATATTAGAGCCTGTTGAAATTATTCAAACCAACCAATCCTAAACTGTTCCCCTGGTCCTGCCTAGTCTATCTGGGAAACCTCAGTAGAGGCTCTGGCCTAAACCTTCCCTTTGCTCCAGTTTTCTGCCTTCTGAACAACCCTGGTGTCCTTCCCAGGAAGCTCTGAATGTCATGCTGTGTCTCCTGTTTCTAAGATCTGAGTATAATAAAATTTTTTTCCTCTGCTTCTTTGTAAAAGAAAATCATGCTCTTGTGCCTCTCTTCTGCTCTCAATGCTCTGAATACTTTCACTACCATTTTCCCTCACTTGATACCAGATGTAGGGGTTTTCACACCTCTGGCAATTATTTCATACCAGCTGGGTGTCCTAAAGGTTAACTCAATTCTGATACTATCTACCAGGATAGAGTCAGATCCCACAAGTTAAGGGCTCGGTCCCACAAGACTACCCTCCCCTTGCAACTTTGGAAGCCAATCATAACTAATAGATCTCCAGGTTACCCACAATTTCTGTCCGACATGCCCTCAAATCAGAGGTTCCTATGACCTCTCCCTACCAATTCAACTCTTTGCCTGAAGAGCTCAGAGTAGGGAAACCCTTAGGTGTACCAGTTTATTACAAAAAGATATGATAAAGGATACAGATAAACAGCCAAATAAAGATACATAGTGAGGTCTTGGGGGTGTGTGTGTCTGGAGCACAGAAGTTTCTATCCCCACAGAATTGGGGTTTGTCACCCTCTGGGTATATGGATGTGTTCACCAACTGGAAGCTCTCCGAATTTCACACCACTGGGATTTTTTATGGAGTCTTCATCACATGGGCATGATTAGTTAACTCCATTATAGTTCCATTATCACCTGTAGGAGGAGGGGGTCGCCAAACTCCTAAAAAAAGTAAAAGAAAGTGGTAGGAAACTGCTGTTCTAGCCTAAGTAGTCAATGACATATCACTTTCCATCTGACACCTTTCTCCCTCAAATAATCTAGTTAGACAAGAAGGTGTCTTACAATGGATAGACAATACTCCCACGTTGGTTTTGTGCGCAGAGGTCTATAACTCGAGGATCCTGGTTGTATTTACTTGTCACTGTTTCCTACGGAAAGAAAATTTCACGCGCATCCTGAAGTTCAGACAAAATGTAAGGAAAGAAGGTCTGAAACTCAGAGCCATCCGGCACGCCTCTCTTCCCTACACCCCCGCCACCAGAACACGTTCACTCCTCACCTGGGCGGAGGCCCCAACAAGCGCTCCCTGGAGAGCGCGCACCACCGCCGCAGCCATCTCCCCGCTCTGCGGGCTGTGCTTCCGCACCCAGGCCTGAAGCTCCTGGGGCAGGATGCTCAGGAACTGCTCCAGCACCAGCAGCTCCAGGATCTGCTCCTTCGAGTGTAGCTCCGGCCTCAGCCACCGGCGACAAAGTTCCCGGAGCCTGCTGAGCGCCTCTTCGGGTCCAGCCGCCTCCTGGTACCGGAACCGCCTAAAACGCTGTCGCGACTTTTCGGGATCCTGACAGCTCCCCGGCGGGTCGGGCTCCTGACCTCCGCGGGAGTCTTCCTCCACTTTCACTATCAGAAGTCCATCACGCAGAGACCTCGCGGCTGCCATCCAGGCTCCCGACTCGGCGTCACGGACCTGACTCGCGGTCAAGTTCGAACTCCTCCTTCTCCGGCGCTTGCTTATTTCCCGGAGTTCTGCCTTCAGGTGACAGGACGGCAAACTCTGCAAAAAACCCCGGAACTCATCGGACCTCCCCAGAACAGAGGATCCTGACTATCCCGTCCCAACCCTACCCTCCCGGGTCCCCTCCAACACCTTTCCCGCCCGCACGTATTCCACCCATAACCCGCCTCGACCCGTGACAAAAAAACGTACTCAAAAAACCAGGGCGGAAGTGCGTCACCGACTCCCTGCGGTGCCCACCCCCGGGGGCATTTCCGGGGCTTCTCTAGGCAGCCGGGAGGAGTGAGGTCCATCTCAGTGGTTTGCCCTTCGGCCGCTTCCAGAAATAACCCTACGAACGTGTATGTACCCTCCCGGAGCAGCTTACAGTCGTTCAGTTTAAGAGCACTAAATGATACTCTTATCCCATAACTTGAATGTTACTTCGTTTTCAAGATTTTTATTTACTTATTTCTTGATTTTATTTATTTGAGAGCGAGGGTGAGAGAGCACAACAGGGGCAGCAGCAGAGGGAGACGGAGAAGCAGGCTCCCCTCTGAGCAGGGAGCAGCATGTAGGGGCTGGATCCCAGGATCCTGGAATCATGACCTGAACCAAAGTCAGAATATTCACCGACTTAGCCACCCAGGCACCCCTTGAATGTCATTTTTTAACACGTTGTGAATAAAGTTTTTAATTTTGTTGTAGGAAAAGTTAAAAGTCCAGCTGTACGATGAGTGCTGAACATTCATCCATGTGGTATTTGTTTATATAAGAAAGGTTTTGTACAATATTTGATCCATGCCAAGGCATCCTGCGTGACACCATAGTCACAAAGCTGAGTAAACATAGTCTCTATCCTCAGCTTCCTAAGAGAGTCAGACACTTCAATCCTTACAGGACTGGGTTGGTAAATGCGATACTTGGGCTTGTACGCACAGTGCATTTATGGGACTAGAGGTGGAGATAATCAGCCAGGCTGATGGGGAGGGTACAGTGACTTTATCCAGGAGGATAAAGTTTAAAATGTCCATGTGGACCGAAGACATATTTTAATTAAAAAAAATAGTTTTGATAAATGTATAGGCAATAAATCCCTAATAGATTACATCCCACTAAATCCCTCTAACATTAAGCTTTCCCATCTGCAACTCCCTTGCAATATCTCACACTCAGCCATCAAAGTTGTCAAGGATTTTTTCCTCTTCCTAGCCCAACCCTTCTGTTCTATCATTTATTCACTCTCCCTCACTTTTAAATATCAGCATGGACACTGGGACCACTCCCTCTCCCTCTTTTTTTTTTCCTATGCTTCCCTGATTTCGATTATATCTGTGTCTGGCATTATATTGAATATGCAAATAAACCACTTTCAAAAGAACTTAAAGGTAAAAAAGCAGATAGGAAGAGCCGAGTCTTAAAGAAAGAGCAAAGCCAAAAGGCCAAACTCCCCACAATTCCTAAGGAAAAGTACTTTTCACTGAGGAAGAAAGGCGGGGAGGTGAGAGGCACAGTCTATGTATGTCTATCCATTTCCTCTTCATGGTTCCAGGATCTTTGTGTTTTCTTTTCTTTCTTTTTTTTTTCTTTCTTTCTTTTTTAAGATTTTATTTATTTGAGAGAGAGAGCGCGCATAAGCGGGGGGGTGGGGGGTTAGAGGGAGAAGCAGACTCCCTTCTGAGCAGGGAGCCCAATTGTGGGATCCTTTTGGGGTGGGGACACGACACACTCAATTCCAGGACCCTGAGACCATGACCTGAGCTAAAGGAAGAAGCTTAACTGATTGAGCCACTCAGGTGCCCCTGTGTTTTCTTTTCATTGATATTTTATTTATTTATTTATTTATTTATTTATTTATTTATTTATTTATTTATTTATTATAGACATAGAGAGAGAGAGAGGCAGAGACACAGGAGGAGGGAGAAGCAGGCTCCATGCCGGGAGCCTGACGTGGAACTCGATCCTGGGCCAGGATCCCGGACTCCAGGATTGCGCCCTGGGCCAAAGGCAGGCACTAAACCGCTGAGCCACCCAGGGATCCCCTCATTGATATTTTTTAAATGGAAGAGTTTTAGATATGTAAAAGGAACATAATGAGGAGGAATGAAGAAAATAATTTTTTGAGGTTGGGGCAAAAGAAATATAAGGTATCTTGTTCCCTGCCTAGAGTTCAAACCATATATAAATTACTTTACTTCTATTACTGCACCAAGGACAAATACCAAAGAAAACACCTGTTGTAGAGAGTTATTGATTGTAAACACACTAACCAAGGGCTGTTCCTGTAGGCTGAGATGTGGAATGAAGAAACAGCTTTACAGCAGCCTTGTTGAACAGAGCCTGTCCTTGCGAATGAAATTCTCTGTAAGGAATTTCAACCATAGCCTGCATCATTAAAAATGTTAATGTTCATTTTTTTCTTTGTTTCTTTCTTCTCTTTGTTTTAGAGAGAGTTTAAGTGGAGGGGTGGGGTGGAGGAAAAGGAGGAGGGGTAAGGGAGAGGAGAGAATCTTAGGCAGGTTCCACACTTAGAGCGGAGCCCTTCATGGGGCTTAATTTCACCACTGTGAGATCATGACCTGAGCCGAAATTAAGAGTCAGATATGAGCCACTCTGGTGCCCCTTATTGTTAATTTGTAATGAAACTTCACCTTCCTCCTTAGTCATGAAAAATTTCCATGAAGTATTTATTTTAAGATTTTATTTATTCATGAGAGACAGAGACATAGATAGGGAGAAGCAGGTTCCCTGTGGGGAGCCTGATGTGGGATTTGATCCCAGCACCCTGGGATCACAACCTGAGCCAAAGGCAGATGCTCAATCACTGAGCCATCCAGGTGCCCCTCCATGAAGCATATAAAAAAAATTATATCTAAGTAAGTCAAAAAGGAACCTATTAGTAATATGAAATAAGTAAAGTGAGGGCAGCCCCGGTGGTGCAGTGGTTTGGCGCCACCTCTAGCCTGGGGTGTGATCCTGGAGACCTGCGATCCGGTCCCATGTCGGGCTCCCTGCATGGAGCCTGCTTCTCCCTCTGCCTGTGCCTCTGCCTCTCTCTCTCTCTCTCTCTCTGTGTGTGACTATCATAAATAAATAAAAATTAAAAAAAAATAAAGAAACAACTTCATTATTCTCAAGGCTCAGGTTTGTCATTCTAGAAATTTGGAGAAATATATAACAATTTAATGATATAAGTGATCCATGTTTATATCTGATCTCTCCAAATGGTCTGAAAGTCCCTGGAAGGCAGAAACTTTGTACAAGTCTACTTATTCATCTCTGTGGGAACGTTATCACAACCTGGCAGGAAGTCAGAAGTTCTTTCCCAGTATTGCCGGACAAGGCTTCTACTAGGGCCAGGTGACAAAGGATGGGTAAAGTAACAAAGGACAGAATGCAAATTCCTAAGTACAGACAAACCTAGCTTCAGAAAATATCCAGTTATGTAACTAATTATGGAATCTGGAAGTGAATAGCAAGTACTGAGAGGGCACTACAAGCATCTTTCATCCCCTCCCATCAAGGTTGTCTGCTTACCAGCTGATTACCAGTCTAGTTCTAACAGCTCCTGCCTCTGGGTTTTATCGGCTCTAGTTATGATATACTGTCTCACCTTTAAAAAATAATTTTAAAAATAATTTATTTATTTATTTATTTATTTTTTAAAGATTTTATTTATTTATTCATGATAGTCACACAGAGAGAGAGAGAGAGGCAGAGACACAGGCAGAGGGAGAAGCAGGCTCCATGCAGGGAGCCCGATGTGGGATTCGATCCCAGGTCTCCAGGATCGCGCCCTGGGCCAAAGGCAGGCGCCAAACCGCTGCGCCACCCAGGGATCCCTTAAAAATAATTTAAAAATAGGGCAAGCATAGGGGCACCTGGGTGGCTCAGTTGGTGGAGCATGTGACTCTTGATCTCAGGGTCATGAGTTTGAGCCTTACGTTGAGGGTAGAGTTTACTTAAGAAAAAATTACATGGGGAGCTTTGGCTGGTTCAGTAGGTTAAGCATCTGACTTTGGCTCTGGTCATGATCCCAGGGTCCTGGGATCAAGCCCAGCATAGGACACCCTGCTCAGTGGGGAGCCTGCTTATCCCTCTCCCTCTGCTGCTCCCCCTGCTTGTGCTTTCTTGCTCTGTGTCAAATAAACAAATAAAATCTTAAAAAAAGAAAGTTCAAGAATTGATAAAAAAAAAATATAGGGAAAGGACATACTTGATCTTAGCCAAAAGGCCGAGGAGCGATAAAATAGGGCAAGGATAAATGGGGCTAGGGATAAAATGAGATTACAAGTTGCCTACTGTAAGCTCCTATGTACTGGCAAAAGATAGCTCATGGTTTGGCTCTGAAAAACCTTAGTAGCCAATGCAAGAGAAAAACAAGATTAGTTACATGACATGCACTGTATCTTGGGTAAAAGCAAACTATTAATAGTAGCTTAGGAGAAATCCAGCTATTCTTGATACCAAGCAGGAAGAGAAATTTCCCATGAGTGCCCAGGAAAAGGACACTATGTGACATAGTGGACAGTATTTTAAGATCTCTGTAATAAGGGCAGCCTGCGTGGCTCAGCCGTTTAGCGCCACCTTCAATCCAGGGCCTGGAGACCAGGGATCTAGTCCCACGTTGGGTCCCCAGCATGGAGCCTGCTTCTCCCTCTGCCTGTGTCTCTCATGAATAAATAAATAAAATCTTAAAATCTCTGTAATAAATAAAATTAATGGATTTTATTATTTTTTAAATGTAATATTCCTATATCCTATTTTTTTAAAAAGATTTTACTTATTTATTCATGAGCGATACAGAGAGAGAGAGAGAGAGAGAGAGAGGAAGAGACACAGGCAAAGGGAGAAGCAGGCTCCATGCAGGGAGCCCGACGTGGGACTTGATCCCGGGATTCCAGGATCAGACCCTGGGCTGAAGGCAGCGCTAAACCGCTGAGCCACCTGGGCTACCCCAAATTAATGGATTTTAATGCTCTTTCAATGTTAGCTGATGGCAAGCACCAAAGCACAATTCAAAAGAGCTAATTCTGTGAAGGGAGGAAGGAGTGTTGTTTAAGTATTCAGCTCTTTCAAGATCTGGCTTAATATAAAGACAAAATTCAAAGTGCTTAGAGCAGCACTTTCCAGACCTTCCAACCTGTGCATTCAGACTGATGGTTATGTGAAAAGTCCATTTCCACATACTAACTGGATCATCGCTCCTTTCTCTCCTCTTGATACTATCCTATTGTAGTATATTGCAAAAATGGCCAAAAAAGTCAAACAAAAAATATAGGACTACACTTTGCAGTCCCTCCCTTCTAGAAGTGGAGTCTATTTCCCTACCCTTTGAATCTGGGCTGTTCTTGTGGCTTGATTTGACCAAAGAATGTGGCAAAAGTGACACTGTGTGAATGTCAAGCCTTAGGACCAAGAACCTTCACGACCTCTGGTCTCTTGCTTTTGTAACCTGCCACCACCAAGTGAATAAGTCTGAGCTAGGCTGCCAGGTGATGGGTAGTGTGTGGCCTGAATGCCTCCTAGCACTCCAACTGACAACCAGCCAATCCCCAGAAGGAGAAGTACTTATCTCAACAGCAGCTGACCACAGACAAAAGGAGTCTGCAGTAAAGCCACCCAGCTAAGCCTGAACCAAATCACAAGCCCACAGAGTCATAAGCAAAATAAGTGATTGTTTTTTAAGGTCACTAAATTTGGTGTGGTTTGTTAGGCAACAAAAACTAACAGACATACTTTTAAAAACAGAGTAACCCAATTCACAATACTAACAAAAAAAGATAAAATACTTAGGAATGAACATTAATGGAGCGCCTGGGTGGCTCAGTGGTTGAGCATCTGCCTTTGGCTCAGGACAGGATCCCCGGGGCCTGGGATCAAGTCCCGTATCAGTTCCCCAAGGGGAGCCTGCTTCTCCCTCTGCCTGTCTCTTATGAATAAATAAATAAAATATTTTTTAAAAAAGGAATAAACAGTAACACACTATGTACAAAATATATGAAGAAAACTTTAAAACACTCCTGATCCAAAGTTAGCCTTTTTTCCCCACAAATGGAAAAACCTACCATGTTCGATAGGAAAATTAACTTTACAAGAATGACAATTCTCCCGAAGTGAATATCAATTAAAACTGATCCCAATAGATACTTCTCTCTGGTATTAAAAAACCTGAATCTCTAAGGGATCCCTGGGTGGCTCAGTGATTTGGCGCCTACCTTCGGCCCAGGGTGTGTGATCCTGGAGTCCCGGGTCGGGTCCCGCGTCTGGCTCCCTGCTTGGAGCCTGCTTCTCCCTCTGCCTGTGTCTCTGTCTCGGTCTTGGTCTCTGTCTCTTGTGAATAAATAAATAAAATTAAAAAAAAAAAAAGACAACCTGATTCTTAAGTTAATTTGGAAGAGAACTAAAGAAGCAAAAATACTTTGAAGAAGAAACACAGCGCGGGGTATTTGCCCTAAGAAGTATTAAAGCCAATTATTAATCCTCAATAAATTAAAACAGCATAGTATCACATGCATAGACACAGAGACCAATGCAACAGAATAGAAACTCTAGAAAGAGGCCACAAAAACATGAGAATTTAGTGTATGATAAAGGCAGCATCACAAATCAATGGGAGGTAAAGACAGACTTTTTCATAAATGTTGGGTCAACTCGGTTGTGATTTGGAAAAAGAGTTAGATCTCTACTTCACACTACACACCAAGCGAGCCAGGCAACATAAATGTAAAAAGTGGAACCACACAAATCGTACAAACGTACCGCAGTGTCAATTTAGGCATTTGCAAACACACAGAAACGAGAGGTTATTAACAAGGGCATCCCTCTGGCTAAAGAAGCCCCGCACGGGGAAGCTCTCTTCTTTGCAGGAATGCAGAGCTCCCGGACCCCATGCTTCCCGGCGGAGGCGCTCGAGGAAACGCCTCCCTCTCCTCCCGCATTCTGATAGGCCCTCGAGCCCGAGGCTGCAAAGAGAGCCGCGGCCCTACTGGTTGGCGGGCGTGGCCCGCGCGAGGCTTCCTGGGACTTGTAGGCTCCTCCGACTCCGCGTCTGACGTTGAAGGTTTCGGGCCGGGTAAGCTATGCGGTGGTGAAAAGGTGGGTGTGTCTGGAGACGTGTGGGGAGGGGCAAGGGTTCAGGTGAAGAAAACGAAGGACTTAAACAGAAATTAGGGTTGCGGGCTCTCGGTAAGGGACGAACCTACTTCGAAGTGGGGCGCAGAGCGTTGAGGGTGGGGGAGCCCAAGTTCCACGGCCAATCAGACAGTAGCAGCTGTTGCCTTGGCAACCACTCGGGACAGCCAAGGCCCGGTCCCCTGCTCCCACTCCAAGAAAAGGGGTGGAGCCCGGGCTGTTTAAATGGCTTTTGAGTTAGGGTGGGTAGAAGCGGGCTCCGTTTCCTCCCCTGCTGTAGTGACGCAGAACCTGCGGCTCGGTGGGCGGGGAATGGCCGGGTCGGAGGCGCCCCAACTCCCCGCTGATTGGCCCACAGCCCCTCCGGGGCGGTGTCTGGGCGGGCAGCTCCCGCCCGCTGCGAGGCGAGGACCTCCGGGATTCCTAGAGAGGACTCGGAAGTACTCTCGGCGGTGGGATTGATGGCTCGACCCCGTTGGACAGGGAAAGCTTGCACTTGCTTACTTCCGGCAAGGAAGTGTTGCGAAGTGTCGGTTTCGGGTTTTCTCTCGGTTTGTGGAAAGAAACCTATCTTCCCAAGCTTGCCTGCGGGAACTTGGTCTTCCAGGAGAGCTCCCCGGGACAGGTGCCTGGAGGAAGGAGGATGCGCTTTGTGTCCAGAGGAGAATCCTGTCCCTAACCTTGACCAGCCGGGTTTCCGTGGCTATGGGGTCAGGGGAGATTCTGAAGAATCCAGGTCCAAATCTGTACTTATAACTGTGCTTCTCTTCGGGACCAATGAAGTGTCTTTTTGGTCTGGCATGCTCTTGTGGCATGAAGGACAGGACCCGTTTTGACCATTGTAATGTTTTTCACTCCTGTTTTGACTTGTGGTAGAGAAAAGCAGACACTGCGTCTGGACTAGTTAGTAAGTCTTGCCCAATTATTTATATGAAATTTAATGTTTTTCATCGTTAAAATTGTGTTCTGTTAGGCCTGATGTCAGATTTTTGTTGTTCTTTACATTTCTTAAAATGTTGGAAATTTTCTCTGTTAGTAGTTCTATGGGTGGAGTGATGGCTGTCTTGTAGTCTGTATTTTAAAGTAAATTACTCTGTTGATTGGTCATCTTTAGTATAGATGACCTCTTTGTCACCTCTTTGCTAATAATGATTTCCAATGTATCAGTAGGTTGCACACTAATGGAAGTGTCCTTCAGAAGATCTTAAAGAGCAGAAAACAGATTTGATCTGTGTCACGCAGCTAACCTGGAGAGATAGCCCTCTGAGTTGGAATGATAATGACAGAGTCTGGGGAAGTTATAGACTTAGACCCTCCAACTGAGACTTCACAGGAGCAAGAAGACCTCCTAATAGTGAAGGTGGAAGAAGAAGACTGCACATGGATGCAGGAGTACAACCCTCCAGTGTTTGAGACTTTTTACCAGCGCTTCAGGCACTTCCAGTACCATGAGGCATCAGGGCCCCGGGAGGCCCTGAGCCAGCTCCGGGTGCTCTGTTGCGAGTGGCTGAGGCCCGAGTTGCACACCAAGGAACAGATCCTGGAGCTGCTGGTGCTGGAGCAGTTCCTGACCATCCTGCCTGAAGAGTTCCAGACCTGGGTGAGAGAACATCACCCAGAAAGTGGAGAAGAGGCTGTGGCTGTGGTAGAAAATATACAGAGAGAACTAGAGGAACGCAGACAACAGGTGAGCGAAAGGGGAGATGTTAGAGCAATGAGGAAGAGAGGAAGAGAGGCAGGTGCTGCTGAGCAGGGGTGATATCTTTCGCGCTCAGGTGCTTCATCCATATTCTTTTGTTCTCCTGGGATTAGGTACACTGTGGAGATTTCCTGCCACTCCAGCAAAGAGAAGGAGTATCCAGTGTGTTAACCTGGAGAAGACAGTCAGCGATTTTATTTATTTTTAAAATTACTGTATCTATTTTTTGAATGACATGATACAAAATTCAAAAGGTGCATAAGGTTTTTATGAAAAGTAAGTTTCCTCCCAACCCTAACTTTCCGGCTGCCTGGTTCTCTAAAGAGGCAGCCACTGTCACCTGATCCCTGTATGTCCTTAGAGATAGACTTTCTTCTGTATATATAAGCATTCCTGTAGATGACATGCTTTTAAAAAACACAATTGTTTTTAAATCATTGTGTGCTTTTGCCTCTTGCTTTTTTCTTGTATCTTGGTTTGTTCTACATCACTGCAAACAACGTTGCCTCACTCTCTGAAACTGCGTTATATTCCATCGAGGGGGTGGAGTACATAGTTTAATTCCTGTTGAAAGCCATTTAAGTTATTCCTTTAGATTGTTTCTGAGCTTTTACTGTAACATACTTTGCCACAATGACTGTCTTTTACATTCATCATTAATTATAGAGTAAATGTTTAGAAGAAGTCAGATTGTTGACTCAGAGGCCATATGCATTTGTAATTTTGACAGCTGTTGACAGAGTGCCCTTAGTAGAGTTTATACCAGTTTTTATTCCCAACTGAAGGGCACAAGAGAAATTTTTTGCTCACAGTCTGATAATGTGATGTTATTCAACTTTTTATTATTGCTTATCAGAAAGATGCAATATTGCACTTCTGTGCTCTTTTAGTATGCATTTCTCATATTATGAGTGAGTTTGGCCACAGTATATATGTTAAAGGGTTATATGTGTATTCCCTTTTTTAAAGTAAACTCTATACCTCATGTGGGGCTTGAACTCACAACCCTGAGATTGAGAGTCAGTCCACTGACTGAGCCAGCCAGGCACCCTATGTGTGTACCTTTTTTTGTGAATTATCTGTTTATGTTATTTAACTATTTGAAAAAAGCACTGTGTCTGTCGTCTGAGTTGCAAGTTTATTTTTCCACTTTGTTGTCTTTGTTTATGGAGATTTCTGTTTTGTAAGGTTTTTGATTTTTATGTAGTCCATTTATATCTTTTAATTTATAGTTTCTGGATTTTGTGTCATACTTAGGCCTTCTCCACTACAATATTATAAGAAAATTTTCTAATACTCTTTTCTTTCTTTCGTTCGTTCGTTCGTTCGTTCTTTCTTTCTTAGTATTATTTTGGTGCATGGTGTTTGATATAGTTATGACTTTTTATAAAAGTCAGATGTCTTTCCAGTTGCCCCAACTTGTATAATAATCCTTTTTCCCCCTCTCTGATTAAAATACCATCTTTATTAATTTCTACATGTATTTATGGTCTTTTAATTCTTTTCTATTGATCTTATTATTTGTTCCTGTATCATTATTTTATTTACTTGAGCTCTGTAAAGTGTTTTCAGTGTTTGATAGGGTTACCTTTTCCCTTTCCAAATTTTTGACATTTTCTTTTTTCTTAAAAAGTTTCTTACAAACTTTTTTCTTAAAAAGTTTCTTACAAACTTTAGAATTACTTAGTTTAGTTTTCACCACTTCAAAAATCCTGTTGGTTTTTTGGGGGGACGGGTGTTGCAGTATATCATGTATTAATTTAGAGAGGATTGGTATGTTTCCGTTGTTACATCTTCTTGTCTTTTCTTAGTCATTTATAATCTGACCTTCTGCCTTCTTGTTGCTAGGGTCACATTCTCCTTAAGCTTTAATTTTTTTTTTTTTTGAGCAAAGAAGCAAAAATTGGGAGACCTTAGGTCACAAGAGTTTGAAGCTAGTTAGAGAATTTCCCTGATTCTTTTTTTTTTTTTTTTTTTAGATTTTATTTATTTATTTGGGAAAGAGAGAGCGTGAGCAGGGGAGAGGGAGGGACAAGCAAACTCCACACACAACACCCCAGCGGGGAGCCTGACATCAGGTTCAGTCCCAGGACCCTGAGATCATGACCTGAGCCAAAATCAGACTTAACCGACTGAGCCACCCAAGTGCCCCTCCCTCAGTCTTGAGAGCCATTGCCCTTCATTGTAAGGTCCCAGTCTCATTATTCTTCATCTCTGGGTAAGAGGTACTTTGACATTCCAGAACATCCTCATCTTCAGCTGGTTTAGCTCATTTCATGAGGCAAGTAGGCAGCAGAGGGAATTTCTACTGACCCTTGGCTATACTGAATGTCTTCCAGATGGGAATGTTTGAACCTTTCTGTTTCTGTCAGGACAAAAAGTAGAGGTTCATGATAACATCTCCTTCATTCATTCATTCATTTTTTTAAAGATATTTATTTATTCATAGACACGGAGAGAGAGGCAGAGGGAGAGGGAGAAGCAGGCTCCATGCAAGGAGCCTGACGTGGGACTCAATCCCGGGTCTCCAGGATCACACCGCAGGCTGCAGGCAGCGCCAAACCACTGCGCCACCGGGGCTGCCCTCGAAAGTACAGTTAAAGACAGAAAGGATTTTTTAAACAGAGGACTTATGTCCAATATGTACATTTCCCTCTCTCATTGTGATATGCAGCCGCCTTTGGAAGAGACAAATAATATTTCTTAGTGGTAGTCAGGGGTCTGAGGCCCATAGAGGGGATTTTCTCAAGGGCCTCCACCGGTCGCCTTGCCTTTCTCTCTGCCTGCCATCTAGATCCCCTCAGCTTTATCTCCAGGCAGTTCTTGTCTCTGGAAGACCTTTTCCCAGGCTTTATCCTTTACCTCTCCTCCTTTGTTTCTCCATCCGAGTGTCAGGAGACCTCAGAGGCTGCTTTGATTCTTTTGTGCTGACATGCTCTTTGACATACTTGGCATCATTTTAGCTCTTACCCTGAGTGGGTCTACAAGGACACAAACTTCCATGCAGAATGATCTTTGTCCCAACTGTTTGGCAGCTGCCTGTTAATGTAACTCCTGTATCACATTTTGCCAGTGCTAAGAGGGTTAACATTTTAAGTGCTTTGAAATCTTTGGGAGGGGAAGGTGGGGGGTTGGCAGTTCTGTCTCAAGGCAGGATCTTATTACCTGCTAGGATGCTGCTGAGCCAGTACCTTCCAGAAAAGACAAATTGTGGAGACTGGTTGTGGTGGAGTAATTGTGTGTCCTCTAGGGCCGAGGGAAAGAAAGATGGGGGTACTTAGCATGTCGGACTGGAACTAGCTCTGGTCTTGATATCTGTCCTACTTGAACAGGGTCCACCAAGGAACCGAGTGTGGCTTTCTGAGTCCTGTATTGACCTTTCCAAATTCCGCTTCTCACTTTTCCCCTCTAAACTTGACCCACCCTGGCCTTCTTACAGTTCTTCAACTGTATCAGACCCTTCTTTGTTGCCTGAGGATCTTTGCTTATGTCATTCTCTCTGCCTGGACACTTCTTGCTTTTCCCCTGGCAGACTTCTTTGCCCCTTAGGTGTTTACTTTAAGTGACACTTCTCAGAAAAGCCTGCCTTGACCACTCTCTCTAAAGTAGGTCTCATCTGTTCTGTCTTAAGACACTACTTTCTTCTCCTTTCTAACATATAATGGTTTGTAATTATGTATTTATCTGTGGGTGGATATGTTTAATGGAATTCATCTTCACCTAGAGATAAACTGGGTTTGTTAAGCCACTGTGGAGTTAAGTGTGTCTGGCTCATTGTAGATGCACATAAAATATTTGGCAAAAAGAGTGAATGGAAGAAGAATGTGAATTTACTGGATTCTTCCATAGCCCCCTCTGCAGTGTGCTGATTGGTGTGGTTGTGCTTGTTAGATCGTGGTGTGTCCTGAAGTGCTTCCTCAGAAGATGGTGCCACCTGGAGTTGTGCAGGAGTCCCTCAGCCACCAGCTACTGTCCGTGGAGCCCCAGTCTGAACAGGAGCCACAGAAGCCTCATATCCTGGATGAAAATGGTGAGGACGTGTGATTCATTGGAACAGATGTGGCTAGAGAGTGGGCACCCTGGCTGTGTGGGTAAGCGGTATCTGTGTGAGAGAGACTTTGGGTGGGGCAGCCTCCTGCAGTCAGCAGGATCGGGAGCTTGGAAAGGGCTGGGGACCTGGAATTGAGTCCCTGGCATTCAGAGAGAGGTCAGCTGGTAGGATGGTGAGGCCATGTACTGCAGTTCTGTTCGAATTGTAATGGTGATGACAGCTCTAAGTACAGGCATTGTCAGAAGATCTACAGAAGTCTTTTACAAAAGTGTCGTGCTTGTTTTATGACAGTTTTCTGGCTCCATCTCACTGATTTTGTTTTCTTACTGCTTGTGTAAGAACAGCTCTCCAGTTCCTCATTACATTCATTTCTGACCGCTCACTATTTCAAGCAATGCTTCACAGTGACCTTTAAAGTGATTGTTCTCTCTTTCTCTCCTCCCCGCCCCCCCTCTCAATTTTATTAACTTGTATTAATTAGACACATGAAGGGAAAAAAGTGAACTGCTGAGTATCTTATTTAGGATGGGTAAATATCCATAGGTCTATAACCCTAATCAGAAACTCTTGCTGTCAGGTATATTGTAGGATTCAGCATTTTCAGATTTAGTAAGGGAATATGATTTATATGTATCATACATTACAGTACCATCAGGATTTGAAGTGGGACTCCACATGTTAATATTTCAGCAATGAAATGTATACAGGTTTATAGTAAGTGGATTAAATAAAGGTTTTTAAATAACTTCACATCAGTTCTGGTCAGATTTTGTTATCAAATTAGTTCAGTGTCTAACTTAATGAGAGGAAGGCCTTTGATTTCAGAACTATGCAGAAGGTATCATGAGCCTGGGTTTCAGGTTTGGCCCCAGGCTTTTTCTTCTAGGCTCTCCTTAGAGGTCAGGCCTTTCACTTCACATGTTCCATGGCTCCTATCTTTTCCAGATTTCCTTTCACTGGGATAATAGTGACCAAAGTGGGAGCAGCAGCAACTGTTGCTTATATAGAGTTTACTGGGTATCAGCAAGTGTTCCCAGTGCTTTGCTTGTAGCAACTCATTAAACCCTCAGTGTACCAGAAAAAATAGTCTTCACTGCTTACCATCTGGGGCCAAGAGATCCCTTTTATTTTATGTATATACATAATTTTACTTTATTTGTTAATATTATTATTAGATTATTTTTATATATTATTTTTACATATGTCATTTTATGAATAGTTTACAGAAGAATCAAAGGATAATAAAAAAATAATTCTCAAGGAAATTTTAATAAGAACTAAACCTCTTTATATCAAGTACATTTTGATAACAAACATCATAAAAAAGGAAAGAATACCGTCACACAGTATGCCCCTTTTCCCTTTAGAAAAATGAATACTGTCCTTTTGCAAAATGAGATGATCCAGAATCTGGTTGCAGAATCTTGCCTGATGAAGTCCTTCCTGTTGAATAATTCAGTAGATGAGAATTTCATATTTCCTTTTGGAAATTAGAAATAGAGTGTTTCTGGTAGCCCCAGTGGCCCAGCGGTTTAGCGCCGCCTTCAGCCCAGGGTGTGACCCTGGAGACCCGGGATCAAGTCCCATGTCAGGCTACCTGCATGGAGCCTGCTTCTCCCTCTGCCTGTGTCTCTGCCTCTCTCTTTCTGTGTCTGTCATGAATAAATAAATAAAATCTTAAAAAAAAAAAAAGAAATAGAGTGTTTCTCGTTGATTCTTATGTTTGAGAAAATTTAACTCTGGTAATATTTGTAGACTTCTTCAAAGAGTTGCCCTATGGGCTCAGTTTTATCATTATCGTGGAGAGTGCACTGCTCTGTCTCTTCATATCATTTTCTTAACTCATCTAGTGATAGTGTTTTTGCTGCAGATTTTCTTCTCTTTTGCTGATATGGGTGGAAAATGAAAAATTCTGAATTCACAGCTAAAAGCAGGAGTCAACAGTCTTGAACCTTCTTGAAGATGATGCAAAACTCTGGGCAGTGAATTTAATACTTGGTGACTAGTGAAGAATGATGATTTATTTTGCTCTTACATCATCCTGAGTATTCTCCATTTTCTCATTATTTTGTATGCTATCACTGGTAATAATTAATGCATAATGATTAGTAAACGTGGTAATTCTTAGGATGAGGAATTAGAAAAATGTTTTATGATAGAGGAAAAATAAGATCATTCAGATCTCAAAATGTACCCTAGATGTGTAGAAGAGCCCAGTAGATCATATAGAAATTATGAAACAATGAGTTGTACTGTATTTTTTAATAATATTAAGGTAAACTTTTCTTTTGTTCTTCAGAAGACCTCTAAAGGAATAAGAGTAATCTTATTTAATGTAAGAATGTAATGTAATCTTAGTCTTTAAAAATAGTTAAAACTGTTCAAAAAAGAAATCCCAAACCCCAAATCATGTCTAATACACTTAGTTGGCATAGCAAGGGTTAATGCCCACACTGGACTGAATGGAACAGGTACCATTGTTATCCTCATGTTAGAAATTAAGAAGCTGAGGCCTAGGGCAGCCCGGGTGGCTCAGCGGTTTAACACCGCCTCCAGCCCAGGGCGTGATCCTAGAGAACTGGGATAGAGTCCTATGTCGGGTTCCCTGTGTGGAGCCTGCTTCTCCCTCTGCCTGTGTCTCTGCCTCTCTTTCTCTCTCTCTCTGTCTCATAAATAAATAAAATCTTAAAAAAAAAGAAGCTGAGGCCTAGTCAGATTAGGTCATTCATGCAAGGTCACAGAGCTGTTAGTGATAGAGCTGGGATTCTGACCGCAACAGTCCAGCTCGACGTTTATACTTTTACCTCCTCATTCTGAGCTTTGCTGGTTTTGCTTTTCTACCAAGCCTCCTAGGTGCAGGCTCCTGTCCCTCCACTGCCAGAGTCTCATCACACCAGGCTGCTCTGTCCCTCTGTCCCTAGGTGCTGCTTCTCTCCTCTGCCCTGTTAGGTAGACCCAGCCAATTTCTTTATTCCAATAAAATTACAAGGTTTGTTTTGTGTTTGTTTGGGTTTTTTATTTCTACACACTGGGGAAGGCTGCATTCCTTGTGCCTTTGTTAGCACCGAGGGCTGGTTTTCTAATTTCAGCATGAGAGGGGCAAAACCGTTTGCTGAAAAGCTAAAGAAACAAAAGGTTTTTTAGGAACATCATAAAATAAGTGCAGTTATCTGGAATGTAATTACTATAATTATTCCATTTGTAATTGGAATGTAGTCTATACTCAAAATCAAAATTACTGTTTAAGTAAAGAGTACATTCTTCCGTTTCTTCGAGTCCCGTTTTGGCTCTGTAGCCACACTCCTTGTTTCAAACTGCCATGTCTGTTTCTGGTTTTAATCTCTAAGCATTATCTCCTCCATTTTTGTGTCATTGCTGATTACTTCCTAGTCCTTGGTCAGAAGCAAGCTGTATAACGACATAACATTTTTAGGACCAGGGAAACCATAGCAACATCTAAACTGTCAGCTTAAAAGGATCCCTGGGTGGCTCAGCGGTTTAGCGCCTGCCTTTGGCCCAGGGCGTGATCCTGGAGGCTCAGGATCGAATCCCACATCTGGCTCCTTGCATGGAGCCTGCTTCTCCCTCTGCCTGTGTCTCTGCTTCTTTTCCTATCTCTGTATCTGTCATGAATAAATAAATAAAATCTTAAAAAAAGAATAAAATGTCAGCTTAAAGATTAATGCCGGGTGGATCCGTCCAAATTAGGGCATATATAGACAGATTGTATGGACTGTCAATCTCAGACAAAAGGACAAGCAAAGTTCACAGCAAGGGGTCAGAAGGTCACCAACATCTAGAGATGAGACCCTCCAGGCATTGCACATGCAATTCAGTCTACTCAGAAAGCACCCCCATGCCCCCAAGACCATCCTACCCCTACTTTAACTAGAGTCACTTCCTGTGGAAAGACTTTCCTGATGCTCCCACCTCCCTTTCTCCACTCTGTAGGTGCCCCTGTTTCCTGCTCCTCTGGGAGCTTGGGTGGATTTCAAGTATATTACTCTTACCCTGTGCTGGAAGTAAGTAAGGCTTACATGTCTGCCCTCCCCACTAGACAGTGAAGGTTTTGGAAGTCAAGAATTGTCTTATCTGCCTGTTCTTACAACACACAATGTAGACTCAGTACATTACTAATTGGCTGACTATTAATCAACCATGGTAGCTTCTCAAAGGAAGAGAATGTGGACCAAGACCTTGCTAATCAAAATGTGGCTCTAGGAGCAGCACCAGAATCACCTGGCTTTGTTAGAGGTGCTGAATATGGGGGCCACCCCAGAATTGCTGAGCCATGTCTGCCCTGTACCAAGACCTCCAGGTGATTTGTTTGTACATTCAAGTTTGAAAAGCCTGGGCTCTTGGTAATGCTTCAGCTTCATCGAAGCCGTGGGATCTGTTTTTCTTTGAGATGACTAGATTTGATCTTGGTGGAACAGATTGTATCCTTTATAGGTGAATGGCACAGTCTTGAGGTTGTCAGCAGGGATTAGCCTGATCAAAGCAAGGAGTCTAATTTTTTGGGGGGAAGAGTGAGTGTAGTTAGGTGAGGGAGGAGCCATAACATGTAGAGGGTCTTGGGAGCCAAGCAGAAAAATTGGGCCTTGCTGCAGCAAGGTGTCATTGTGGATTCTTAAGAGAAAGTAGAACATGATGGCAGTCAGAACTGGGCAGAGATATTCTGACTTACACCTCTTTTTCTCCCCCCTCAGCCCTACCTGCTCTTCATGTTCCTTCCCTCCCCCTGAAGGACAGCCAGGAGCTGACAGCCTCACTTCTCTCGGCTGGGTCCCAGGTGAGCCGGCATCCCATGCCTGCAGTGAGGACCCATGTCTGTTCTTGGACAAGTAGCTGCCCTAGTCCTGAATCTCCATCAGGAGTTCTGTCTCACTGCAAACTGGGCCCATCTGGGGTTCCTACCTGAATGTCGCTTTCCATTCTACCCAGTGCTTCCCTCTCCTCTTTGAAGCACAGACCCTCCCTCTGTTTTTCTCCTCCATGCTCCCACTTCCTCCCCTCACTCCAAATTTGGACATAGGGAATGGGAATTTAGTGGCAATCTCATGTTTCAGAAGTTGGTGAAAATTGAAGATGTGGCTGATGTGGCTGTATCCTTTATCCTGGAGGAATGGGGACATTTGGACCAGTCCCAGAAGTCCCTCTATAGGGATGACAGGAAGGAGAATTATGACAGTATTACTTACATGGGTAAGAATTACTTCATCTGCATGGGTTAGGACATTGTAATTTTGTTATAAAGAGTATTTGTGGCACATTATATAAAAGCATGTATTTTTTAATTACATGAATTTGCTTTTTTTTTCTGTGAAAAAGTAAATTGACATTCCTTTTTTTTAATTATTCAGCTTATTCTGATTATTTCAATCATAATCAGGGTATGATTGAAGTCTGATAATACTTGGGGGATAGTATTTGCAATCCAGCAAATGTTCTCTTTTTAGTGCTTTAAGATAGAAGAGCTCAGAACTAACAGCCTTGGGTTTTAATAGATTTGTAGTAGTTCATGTATTTTATTTCTTGACAAATTGAATAATTCTTAATTGGATACTTCTTAATTCTCACTTGTGAAAGCATCTCAGACTTTGCTGAATAACTGTTTGTTAGAGTACATTTGACCCTTGAACAACATGGAGTTAGGGGCACCGATCCCCCATGCAGTCAAAAGTCTGTATATAACTTTTGACTCCCCCAGAACTTAACCACTCATAGCCTACTGTTCACCTGAAGTCTACCAGTAATATAAAGTAGATTAACACATAGTTTGTATATGTGTCATATACTGTGTTCTTACATGAAAGTAAGCTGAAGAAAAGTATTATTAAAATCATAAGGAAGAGGAAATGCATTTATGGGACGATATGTATCAAAAGAAATCTGTGTGTAAGTAGACCTGCCCAGTTCAAACGCATGTTGTTCAAGGGTCAACTGTGGTTATTAGAGTTTCTCCCTTTTCCCCAGTGCATGGATAGCTAGTTCACCCAACACCATTCTCAGATCACTGATGCTTGTTTTGTGACATTCGTCTTGCCATCTACATTTTACATGTCCTATCCCTTCTTGAATTTTGTGCGTGAAGTGACATTGTGAACCTGTTTCTAAATTATGATCCTGGAAACTCATATTTGATTATGTGCCTAGAGCAATTCTAAAAATCTCAGCACCATGGCAAACATTTTGGAGCTTATGGCTTTTAGCTTCTTTTGAATGAATTCTTTTAGAAGAATCACTAAATACCAAGCACTCTGGGAGACTTTAGTTGAAATACATATACAATGCCAAATCTCTCTTTTTTAAAAGTTTATTTCTTTAACTAATCTCTACACCCAGTGTAGGGCTTATCCCATAACCCTGAGATCAAGAGTCACATGCTCCTCTGAGCCAGCTATATCATGCCAAATTTCTTTCGAAAAGCATTATTCCATCTTACAGGCTTTTATTTAAAAAGTAAAATTGAGGGACCCCTGAGTGGCTCAGCGGTTGAGCACCTGCCTTCTGCTCAGGGTGTGATCCTGGAGTCCTGGGATCAAGTCTTGCATCGGGCTCCCTGCATGGATGGAGCCTGCTTCTCCCTCTGCCTATGTCTTTGCCTCTTTCTCCATGTCTCTCATGAATAAATAAATAACATCTTAAAAAAAAGAAAGTAAAGTTGACTTCTATCCTTAGAAATTTTCCATTTCTTTTAACACTAGTGATACATATTTGTGTTTCCTAGTCTTTGATTTACTTCTACATGCTCTCTGTGGCTTTATCTGTTGGGATCTAAGTGGTGGGGTGTTTCATCTCAAGGGATTAGCTACGCAGCACAGATGCTATATGTAATGCAAATATTTTCATTCTCTTTTTTAAATGAATTTCAAATACCTCACTTGTCTAATTTGAGTCTGGTAGTATCTTTTTATTTCTTTCAATTATTTTACAGGCTTAATGGGTTTCAGGCTTTCAGAACTTGGCACAGTTCTTTTTTATACCGTTCTCCAAGCAGTGTTAAATTTGTACTTTCTGATTTTTAAAAAAAATCTATATGTTCATTACAAGCTCTTTACAACTCCAGTATACTCTTCTACATTAAGAGCATGTTTGATGATTTCTGCCCCCTTAACTTCTCTGAGAAGGCCACATTAAGTTATTTTCATGCCTGTGTGCTCCTAACAGGACTGAGAAGGTCAAGGTTTTAAAAGTATCTATCAGATTCAGAAATGAGATTTTAAAAAATAGATATATGTTGGAGCTAGCCATTTCAATGGAATGTCTAGGACATTGGGGAACAAGAGACAGTTTCTTAAAGATTGCAAAAGAGAGGAATTTGAGAAAGCTATTGAAGATAAACTTTCAAGAACATTGTTAAGGAAATGAGAAGGAGGGCTTATCATTGTAATACTACATGGCTTAGATGAATAGTTTTCTACGTTCTCTCTTTCTTTCTTTTTATTGGGGGGGGGGGGCAAAGGGAGAGAGAGAATCCCCAACAGATTCCCTGCTGATCATGGCACCCAACATGGGGCTTGATCTCACAACCCTGAGATCATGACCCGAGCCAAAATCAAGAGTTGGATACTTAACTGAATAAGCCACCCAGGCCCCCATGTACGTTATCTTTTTCAGTGGGAGAGTTTTAAGCATACTTAAGTGCTACTTAAAAGAATTAGTAAAGAGGGAGTTTAAAATGTTAGGGCAAGGAAGAGGAGATCATTGATGAAAGTGGTCCCTCAAAAATAGGATGGCATGGGGAGATCCAGGGTCCAGGAGGAAGGCTTGGCCTTGGCCAGAGAGACAGCTCTTCCACCATGAGGTGAGGGGAGGATGACAGAGGAAGGCTGCCAGCAAGTTTTTGGTTGTGGCTGTAGGAGGTTCAAGGAGCTTTGACTTTTTCTGAAATAGGACACAGTCACCTCTTGAGAATGAGCAGGTGATGAAGTAGGTTGCAGAGTAGAGGTTCAAATACAGTGGAGAACTTTGGTTTGAAAAGGTCATCTGAGACACCTGGGTGGCTCAGCAGTTGAGCATGTGCCTTTGGCTCAGGGTGTGATCCCGGGGTCCTGGGATCAAGTCCTGCATCAGGCTTCCTGCTTGGAGCCTGCTTCTCCCTCTGCCTGTGTCTCTGCCTCCTCTCTCTCTGTGTGTCTCTCATGAATGAATAAATAAAATCTTAAAAAAAAAAAGATCATCCATGCTCATAGTAAAACATACTCAAATATGTTTTAAAACATACTCAAATGGGTATAAAGTGAAAACTTAGTCACCTACCCTGATTCTCAGACTTCTGTTGACTATTACCAATTTTTGGTTTATATCCCTAGACATATTCTATATACACACAGGGTTTTGCAAAAAAGCATATACCATATACTACTGCAATTTTAAAATAACAGTGAAATATCTTGGAAGCCATGGTAGAGATATTTGACACAGCTGACAAGAAAAATGAGTGGCATGAGGAGCCAACCTTAGGAACATAGAATGCCAGACAGGCCATCAGTGAGGGTGAAGAGCCTGAATCTGTATAAAGCACCAAATCTGCCTGACTGGGCGTTTTTATCTCCCCTGCTCCCTCACCACTGCATTACTAACCAGCTGGGCAGAGCATTAGCAAGAAGCACAGTCCTCTGTCAGATACAAAAATAAACCATGAGAATCAACAGAAACCTTATCATGTACATGGAAAAGAAGTGAGGAAAGAGAGAAAAAGCAAATCAGTAAACCTATTGGTGTGACAACCTGTATAATTGCCTTCTCTGGAAAAGCAATTGTTAATGGCACCAAAGAGGGCATTGGGCTAATCTGATTTTTTTTTTTTTCAAATGCACCCCTGGAAAAAGAAAACCATGTGCTTTTTTGACTTGTTGAATGGGAGAGAATTCTAATAAGAATAAAATGTGTGGGTACAAGCAGATGTGAATAAAAGAGAAAAGTCCTGTGATGACAGAGATTATTTGCCTACTTAAATGGGGGAGAGAAAAAAAATTTTTTTGATTATATGTTTGTTTCTATTATTAAAATGGCTTTTTAGGAAGAGAAATAAAAAAGTTTTAAGAAATTAAAATTCAAGTTTTCTTCACGGTATAAGAATTATAACTTCTTACTATGTCAACAAAAAGGGGAGGGGGGATAGTAACAGTATCTACCTCAAAAGGTCATTGTTAGGATTCAATGCCATAAAATCATAAAACACTTAAAGGCTTGGTCCACAGGAGCATGCAGCGAATTTAGCTCTCATTACCGTTATTCTGTAATATTTGAAAACCACTTTTCTGCTTACAAAAAAAGTTTATTAGAAAGTTCTCAACAGGCCCTGGTTTCTCTCTCTAGCATGTAAAAAAATAATATTCCTTATTTTTTAATTATTGAAGATTTGTCTCTGCAAAGCATATTAAATGTCTGCGTCAAGTGAAATGTAGGTTGCTGATCCAGTCACAGGGAGATGATTGCAGTCTGTCTGGCATCTGTATTCTTCAATGACTATTGGGTGTTAAAGTGAGCTCTTAGCAGTACTATATTCTTCTCTGGGTATAGAGAGAATGCCCTTTTTTTCCTTTAGACTAATTCATACCAAACTCAGATTCTCTTGGGATTAAGAAAGCTGGAAGGATTATCTTTTTTCTCCAGCAATGAATAAACAGGAAAAAGAAGGTGAAGGTTGGGTTAGCAACACAACCCATTTTCAGGTTTTATTAAAAATATCTGGGGGATCCCTGGGTGGCTCAGTGGTTTAGGGCCTACTTTCAGCCCAGGGTGTGATCCTGGAATTCTGGGATCAAGTCCTATGGCAGGCTTCCTGCATGGAGCCTGTTTCTCCCTCTGCCTGTGTCTCTTCTTCTCTCTCTCTCTCTGTGTTTCTCATGAATAAATAAATAAAATCATATATAAAAAAATAATATTTGATGTTGCACAGCTGTGCACAAACAGGTACTGTAAGTACCCCCCTGAGGAGGGTATCACCGTCATTAAACAGAAGGACTGCTCTCCCAATTTGATCTGTTTGATGCATTCTTGCCAGCTCTTCATCCCCAAACTGTCTGTTTCCACTTGAGAATACTTTGTCCCCTCTCTGAAGCCTAAAGCTGCCTTTCCCAAGTCCTGCTGTGCTAGCATGTGTTAGCTTCGTGATTGCCTATGTCCTTGCGTCATTTTGTTTCTCCCAGTATGGGGAATAGCTAATCCATTTTACTTCTATTATTTCAGATTATGAATCTGGGAATGACAATGTGGAACTTGTAGTAAAGCAGATTTCTGATGACGCCGAATCTCACTGGATGACAGCAGGAAGCACTGAAAGAAACGTTCCCCAGAGTCAAGGGTTTGGAGAAGTTAGTGACCTTCACGGCATGGTAGAAAGGTGGCAGGTAAACCCTGCTGTGGGGAAATCAAGGCAGAACCCTTCCCAGAAAAGAGATCTTGGCAGCATCACAGACGCTAACCGTAAGCAAAGCACAAGTGGCGAAAGAGGTCACAAGTGTAATGATTGTGGTAAATTTTTCCTTCAAGCCTCAAACTTCATTCAGCATCGGCGTATCCACACTGGAGAAAAACCCTTTAAGTGTGGTGAATGTGGGAAAAGCTACAACCAGCGAGTGCATCTGACTCAGCATCAGCGAGTCCACACTGGTGAGAAACCATATAAGTGTCAAGTGTGTGGAAAGGCCTTCCGCGTGAGCTCACACCTTGTCCAGCACCACAGTGTGCACAGCGGAGAGAGACCCTACGGGTGTTCGGAGTGTGGGAAAAACTTTGGCCGGCACTCCCACCTGATTGAGCACCTGAAGCGCCACTTCAGAGAAAAGTCCCAAAGATGTATGTATGGGGAGTTTGTGTTTGGAGAATAAATGGAGGCAAAAATGGTTTTATCAGCCTAGAGCCACAGAATGGTCCTGGGAATGGTAGCTAAGGGGCAGAGGTCACAGCCTATTTTGTTACTCTTTATACTTTTTTTTTTTTTTTTTTTTTTTATTTTTTATTTTATGATAGTCACAGAGAGAGAGAGAGAGAGAGAGAGGCAGAGACATAGGCAGAGGGAGAAGCAGGCTCCATGCACCGGGAGCCCGATGTGGGATTCGATCCCGGGTCTCCAGGATCGTGCCCTGGGCCAAAGGCAGGCGCCAAACCGCTGCGCCACCCAGGGATCCCACTCTTTATACTTTAATTCACCTGTCCGTTTAGTAAGCAAAACCTATTGCTTCTCCACCATCCCCACAGCTTCCTTCTTCCCAGAGGTGCCTCCCTTCAGCTCTCTTACCATTTATTCTGGTAATTCTCTGTTTGTAAGGAATTATGGCTATTGCCTGACTCACTGATTTTAAACATTATCTCTTTCTGTTGTAGGAACTGAGAATTTTGGCGCTCTCACACGCTTCCTTTCCTCTTTCCCCTTTTTCCAATTTAGCTAATTCACATTTTAAAAGGATAATACTAGAACAGGAAGTCTGGAGGAAAGAAAGCAAGAGGAAAAAAAATCACCCATAATCCCACTGTCCTAACTAATAAAACTGTTATGATTTAGTATATTCTATTTTTTTTCATAAGCTTATTTTTATGTAGTTATACTCAGAGGGTACAGTTAAGTACTAGACATGTTGTCTAGTGTGGTCTGACCCTCCTGTTTGTTATTTCTGACAACCTGCCATTGTGTGGAGACATCAACACTTAATTGCTCCTTAGTTGAACTCCTAATTTTTTCTCTTTTGTCCTGATAACTGTGCCTGTGCCCCCCCCCCTTTTTAAAAAAATATTTAGGATTATTTCCTTATAATAGATGCCCAGGAGTGGGATTAGTGGATGAAAGGCCAAAAGCATTTTTATGGGTCTTGATACATATTCCCAAATTGCTTTTTCAAACAGTCACCACATATGAGAATATCAGTTTTACTAAATTTCTTCCATGGTGACCAGAAATTTTTTTAACAAATGAAGGAAGAAGAGACATCTTTGCTGTATTCATTTTTATTAATTTGGTTATTAGTAAGGTTGAACAATTTTCCCTGTTTGTTTACTTATTTTTTCTTCCTGTTCAGGTGACATTAAACTTATGTAAAGATGAGATCACCATCAACCATGCTGTGAAATTAAAAGCTCTTATTAATATTTTCATATAACTCTTTAAAATATTTATTTTTAAATTCTTTTAAATTGATGTCCCCAAGCCCAGCTACTTGTCATTTGCACTAACAGTGACTATCACCTTTTTCATTATGAAATAGAAGTTTAGTAAGTTCTCAAGGCCTTTAGAGTTCTGGGTTGGTCTGAGCCTTCTCCTCGGCCAGTTCTGTCCTTTCTGCTTGGTGGCTGCCTCGTTGGGGTGAGCCATCTAATAGCACTCTGGACCTGGGAAGCAACTGCTTTAAAGGAGTCTCTATTCTTTCCTATTTTCTCTGCGTTGCTCTTACAACTAGTTTCCTAGTTAACACTCATCTACCTTCCCCCACTATTTTTTTGATCAGAAGAGGGATCTTTTGTGTGCTTATCCAGCCATTATCCAGCCATAATTATCTCAAGCCTGTAGTGCTAGGTGTTTGGGATAGAGCAGTAAACAGAACCATAGTTTGTCCCCCTGTGGTGCTGATGGTTTGGGGCGAGGAGCAGATAGGAAAGGTGGTGAGCATTCACAGATTTGATGCCCTGGTTGGGAAACAAGTTCAGGTGATAACTAAGGGTCAAGAGAGCAGAGATTGACATATCACCCACCCTCCTAACAGTAGTGTTCACTGGCTCATTCCTTTTTTGTCCTAGCTCCTAATCAGGTATTCTTCCAATGCTCTATCCCCCTTATAGTCCTTGGCTTCCCATTCTTCAGTCTTGTCTGCTGTTTCCATCCAGCTGTGTTTCTGTTCTTGTCTCATTCTGTCTGCCTAATTCATGTTCACATTTTAGAATACCTCTCTCTCCTTTCTGTGTAATAGAAGTGTGGTACTCCTCCTAGTGATTGCCTAGCCTCGGTCATTCTCACCACCCTGCTTAGTGAGCCTCTTCATCTCATTTTTTTCACTGGACACATACCAAAGGTTCTTTTCACTCCTGTTGGCGTCAGACATGTACATACATTCCCCCCTTGTAACTGGTATCACATTGTGGTTTCACCTGATTACCCTTTCTCCTGATAGTTTATCTTTCTTCTGTGAAAAACTGGTGACAGGGGCATCTTGGTGGCTCAGTCTGTTGAGCATCTCTTTTCAGCGTGGGTCATGATCTCAGGGCCCTGGGATCGAGCCCCATGTTGGGCTCCCTACTCAGTGGGGAGTCTGCTTCTCCCTCTCCCTCTGCCCCTCCTGCTTGTGCATGTGTTCTCTTTCGCTCGCTCATTTTGTCTCTGAAATAAATACTTAAAATAAAAGAGCTGGTGACATTTGCACTTCCTCTTTATTCTTTCAGGCAGTGAGAAAAGAAGTAAGAATACAAAATTGAATGTTAAGAAGAAAATTTCAGAATTTTCAGAAGCAGATGTGGAAATACCAGGAAGAATCCAAAGAAATGTTTCTCAAGTTCAAGATTTTGGAGAAGCCCATGAACATCCAGGCAAGTTGGATAGAAAGCAGGGAGTTCCCGTGAAAGAGGTGCTAGGACATCCCTCTTCAAAGAGGATAAATTTCAGTGAAGTCACGTATGTTCACAAAAAATCATCCACAGGAGAGAGACCACATAAATGTAACGAATGTGGAAAAAGCTTTATTCAGAGTGCGCATCTGATTCAACATCAGCGAATACACACAGGGGAGAAACCCTTTAGGTGTGATGAATGTGGGAAAAGCTACAATCAGCGTGTACATCTGACTCAGCATCAGCGAGTCCACACTGGTGAGAAACCCTATACCTGTCACTTGTGTGGGAAAGCATTTAGAGTGAGGTCCCATCTTGTTCAGCATCAGAGTGTGCACAGTGGGGAGAGACCCTTTAAATGTAATGAGTGCGGGAAAGGCTTTGGGAGGCGGTCCCACCTTGCGGGGCATCTGAGACTCCACTCTAGAGAGAAATCCCATCAGTGTCATGAATGTGGAGAAATATTTTTTCAGTATGTTAGCCTCATTGAACATCAGGTGCTCCACATGGGTCAGAGGAATGAAAAAAATGGCATTTGTGAGGAAGCATATAGTTGGAACCTGACGGTGATTGAAGATAAGAAGATTGAGTTGCAAGAGCAGCCTTATAAGTGTGATATCTGTGGCAAAGCCTTTAGTTATAGTTCAGACCTTATTCAGCATTACAGAACTCACACTGCAGAACAAACCAATAAATGTGATATATGTAGAGAAAATGTTGGCCAGTGTTCCCACATAAAACAACATCAAAAAGCCTACTCCAATGTGAAATCCCATCAATGTAATGAATGTGGCAGAGGCTTCACTTTGAAGTCACATCTTAATCAACATCAGAGAATCCATACTGGTGAGAAACCCTTTCAATGTAAAGAATGTGGAATGAGTTTCAGTTGGAGTTGTAGCCTCTTCAAACATCTAAGAAGTCATGAGAGGACAGATGCCATAAATACTGTAAGTGTATAGATGTTTCTGTTGTAGAACAGCTTTTGCTCAATTTTAGAGAAGCCTTTCTAAGAGAAACCCTACTCCTATAATGAATGTAATAACAATGTCAAGCATTTTCTCCAATGTAATCATCAAGCCTACAGATATGTTGAAATCTTTCAGTTAGAACTTAGGAACACTGGAAAATCCATAATGAATAGCTATCTGTTTGCTTTCCCCATCGAGAAATGCTTTTGTTAGCATCTTCATGCTTAAGAACCTAGACAAGAGAGAACCTTTGGATATGGTGGATGAAGGAGAGCCTTCAGGTGGCACTCATTCTTTGGTCAAATCTCAGAACATTGACACTGAGAAAAGCCTCATGAATGCAGTAGAAATAAGCTTTATTTGTAGTTTCTGCCTTGTTTGACAGCTTATTCAGGGAAGAGCACAGCAAAAGGAAGAGAGAACTCTTTAGCATGATAATCTCTTTTGGTACCTCAGCAATGAACCTTTTCTAGAAACGAAATGATTATCCTGCCACTAGAATGCTCCAGCTGTTGTTCCCATCTTGAGTATTAAAGCTTTTGAAAAGAAATTGACTTAAGGTATTTATATTCTGGCAAAATTGGGGTTTAGAGGCTGGATGGTATGCGTTCCTGTTGCATTATTCAGTCTAACTTCTCCATGAAACATTCTTTACCTTGTTTTTAATTTGATTCTACTAGCATCAAAGTTGGATAGTAGCAAGAAGAATTAAGTGTGTAAATTCAGGAGAGAAGCTGTTGGTCAGCCACATCTTAAAAAATTTTTTTTTTGCTCAGTTGCATCTGAATGGGGGAGAGAGAGCAACCATAGGGGAATAAAGAAGAGAAAACAGGCCAAAGTGTGGGCTGATTTTCATTCCCTCACCCACAAGAATGAGGGCAGCTGTGTCCATGGAAGGAATTGGACCAAGTTGAATTAGGAATCTTGGCTCAAGCAGTATGTGTAGCAATTCCTAGTTGCCCTGGAGGTAGACCTCCTCCATAGGATAATGTTGTGTAGAATAAGTGTCACTTTGGATTGGAGTTAGATTTGAAAGTAAACTGTAATTAGGAGCAGAAGGGTGCGTGTTCTGGTTAGCCCTGCCTTGAGGGAAGGTGTGGGGGAATGATGACATGGATAAGAGAGTTAATTTGAGCCTCTTTTCTAGAGACGGAGAGAGTGCTTCTTGTGAATTGGTATGGTAAATGACTGTTGGGCTTGCCATGAACAATAAATACTTGTTGACTGTATTTTACATATTTATTCATGAGAGAGAGAGAGGCAGAGACATAGGAAGAGGGAGGAGAAGCAGGCTCCATGCAGAGAGCCCGATGTGGGACTTGATCCCAGGACCCTGGGATCATACCCTGAGCCAAAGGCAGACGTTCAACCCCTGAGCCACCCAGGCATCCCCCAAGATCCCCTTTACCAAGCTGGCATGCCCATCCCCTAGTTTTGGCTGCTGGGTGCTCACAGCTCTCCCTTCAGAGACTCTGAAAAGTTGTCTTCAGATGATGGGAGCTGCCTGCAGGAGTTACCTGTCCTCCACACCCCCCCAGCCAGTGGCTGATTGATATGGGTGGGGTACAAAAGGCTGATTCACTAGGTCTGTCTTAGTGGGGGATCGGGGTACTGTAGTGCAGCTTCTGTTCCAGAATCCTCTCTCTGTGGATTAGGCCAGAGTATATCTGAGACTACATCCATGCTTGGTTTTTGCTTTTCTCTGTTCTGTTTCATTCCCTCCCATACAGACTCTTCCTGAAGGGACACCTGGCTGGCTCAGTTGAGGGAGTGTTTGACTCCAAATCTTGGGTCATGAGTTCAAGCCTCACATTGGGTGTAGAATTTACTTAAAAACACCAAAATACCAAAAACTTTTCCTGAAAAGCACTCCCTCAACAAATCACATGGCTCTGAATCCCTTTCTCAGGCTCTGCTTGAGGGAATCTGATCTAAGACCTTTGGTGTGATGAGTGCTCCCAGGATGCTGACTGTAAGAACAGATTGTGGAGTTGGCCACTCAACCAGGAGGCAGTGAGGACCATCATGGATGGTGGGTGGAGTACTGGTAGTTCCTGGTGTGAGGTGGCTGTTCAGTTGTGGGATATTTACTGTGGTGAACTGGGATGGGATATAGGTGGAAAGAGATGTGCTGCTGGCTTATGGAAGGTTTGGGGGGAAAATGAAATAATAGAAAGTTTATAGAATTGTGTAGCTCTTGCTGAAAGCCACTAGTTGCTTAAAGAGACAATGACACCCTCAGGACAAATAGCCACCAATTTCATGCAACATGTCAATGTCAGAGGGCCTCACTGGTAGCATTTAAGGAGTCTCCTACAAACAATCACAACTGAAGGTCAGGGGTGCCTGGGTGGCTCAGTGGTTGAGCATCTGCCTTTGGCTCTGGTTGTGACCCTGGTGTCCTGGGATCAAGCTCCATTTTGGGTTCCTTGCAGGGAGCCTGCTTCTCCCTCTGTCTGTGTCTCTGCCTCTCTTTGTGTCTCTCATGGGTAAATAAATAAAAGTAAAAAAAAAAAAAAAAAAAGAAAACAACTGAAGATCAGCTATAAGACTTAATAGAGAATGAAAACTTCCGTGAAGACTGGTGTTAATGTTTATTGAGTACTTACCTTGTTGTAAACATCATGTGCTTTATGTGGATCATGTCATTTAATCCTCACAACATTATGAGGTGGTTTTATGTAGCACCCTCATTTTACAGTTGGGAAAAACTGAAGTGCCCCAAGTCACACAGATGTGGCAGAATTAGCATTTGAACCCAGCCAGACTACTTTCCACTTTGCGTATAAACTAAACTATATTATGTCTATTATTTTTTTAAGATTTTAAATTTTATTTTTGAGAGAGAGAGGGCATGCACCTGAGCTGAGGGGGGAGGGGCAGAAGGAGAGAGAAACCTAAGCAGGTCCACGCCCAGCATAGAGCCCAACTTTGGGCTGTATCTCACGACCCTGAGATCATGACCTGGGCCAAAATCAAGGATTGGTTGCATTTAACCAACTAAGCCACTCAGGCGCCTCTGTCTTGTATTATTAAACATCAAACATTACAAAGTGGTGAAACTGTTTTTGTCACTTGTGTAAAAAAGTTTTGTGCCAAGATATGATAAAATCATACAGTTATAGGATCTTAAAATTGTCATGGGTCCCATGGGATCATCAAACCTAACCTCCCCAACCTGATGGAGGAATCCTCTGTGTGTAACAAACACTTAGTAAACACGTTGAACTGGAGAAAACACTTCTGCCAATTGGTTACCCAGTTTCTGAGTGTCCGAAACATCTTTCTGAGCTGAAAACTGTTTATCTGTAGTCTTACAGCTTTCCCTCATTGCTTCTAATTTCAGGAAAACAAAAAAATTATGTTATTTGAGTATCTGAAAAGTTTTTGCTGTTATTCAGTCACCACATCCATCATAGCCCTCTCCTCCAAAAGGAAAGGGAAACAAGACGTTAGGGTCATACATTTGCTTGAGTTTGGGCAAGTTAGAGCAAGTTTGTTTGCCTGAGATGCTACTTCCTTATCTTTTTAACATTAAGATGTTGGAAGGGACTAAGGCAGAAAAGGAACAGGACAGCAGAATCTGGGTTCCAATTACATCAGTAAGTGGGCACACGGAGCATGTTACTACGGTACTAGGGGCAGAAAGGAAGCCTGTGATTTTCTAAAAAATTCCTGTGATTTTTACAAAAGTACTGGAACCATCTGAGTGAGTAGGGCCCGGTCATTAGCTTGAGGTATTTTCCTTGCAGAAGGAACTTGAGAACCACGCCTTCCACCCTGGAGGCTAGATTTCCCATGGTCCCTTATTTCTTTCTCACCGGGGAGGAAATGTTTCTAAACTTTGGCTTTTTTTTTTTTTTTTTTTAAGATTCTATTTATTCATGATAGAGAGAGAAAGAGAGAGAGAGAGAGAGGGAGGCAGAGACACAGGCAGAGGGAGAAGCAGGCTCCATGCAGGGAGTCCGATGTGGGACTCGATCCCAGGACTCCCAGGACTCCCAGGATCACGCCCTGGGCCAAAGGCAGGGGCTAAACCGCTGAGCCACCCAGGGATCCCCTTAAACTTTGGTCTTTTCCCCAGACTGAAGAAGAGGCTACATCTTACTCTTAGATGTACAATGTAGAGGGAGGCTCCGGGAACTACGGAGGTGGCGGCGAGGCCCCTCAGATTCCTACAGAGGCGGGCATGAGGGGGCGGGACTGCTAGGTACTTACGGTGGGCTTTCCGGGACTTCTGTTTGTCCTGAGGTCCTGTGTTCTGTTTGTCTTTCCTCTCCCGGTCTACCTGTGGGCCTGAATTCCGGTGTGCGGGTGGTGGAGAGGTCGAGAGGAGTTTCCCGATGATCTGATCGTCAGCACCCTGGCCTCTGGTCCCCCAGCACCATGTGGGGGAAAGCGCCTCCCCTACGGCTCCTACGCCCCGGCCCAGCCCCGCTTTGTGCTTTGACTTAAACCTAAATGTTGGGATCCATTAGGAAGGGCGTGGGAGACAAAACGTTAAGGCACTAGCATTTTTCTGTGCTGGTACCGAATCCTGGAATGACTTACCCCATAAGTGAAGCCCTGGGGCTTGGACCTAAGGAGAGAGAACTTTACAGAAGGTCCAGAAAGAGGAAACAACAGGTATCAGGGTGACCAGAGATCTGCACCTGTCAGATCACATGTAGCAGAACTAGAGACACTGTTTGAAATGGGAAGATAAAGGGAGAAAAAGTAAGAGTAGGAAAGTAACGAAGTACCTGCAGAGATACAGAAAATATAGCAGATTAAAAAAAATTAGGGATATTCAAGGATAAACACCAAGATGTTTTGGACTTGGTGTCAAGGACAATTTTCCCTTTTGACATCTGTCTCTTGGTTCCCCTGAGCATGAGTTTGGTGCAGTATAGCAACTGCTGTGTTTTATCTTTGGCCGGAAATAGTACAAGCGCAGTGTATATCACTGATTGGTGCTGCTACCAGGAGAAAATACGACTGCATTACTACAAACCCATCACTCAGTCCAGATAAACCACCTTAACAAACCACTGCGGTTATAATCTTGTTTCTAAGAGAAAAAAAAAAAAAAAAGGTTACATTTGTTGGGCATCTGATTAATGTGCTTATTTCTGTGCTAAATACCTTACTTGGTATGTTAGTATGCTCCCGCTGCTGTAACAAAATGCTGCAGATATTTATTTTCTTAAGGTTCTGGAAGCTGGAAATTAGATAATCCAGGTAACAGTGGACAGCTGCCTCCTTGCTGTCCTCATATGGCCTTTCCTCCCAGTGCCTCCGCTCCTGGTAGCTCCTCCTCTTAGGACATCAGTCCTATTGACAGCCAAACCTATCACCTCATTTAACTTTACCCCATTATCTCCAGATGCAGTAGGGTTTCAATGTAGGAATTTTGGGAGACACAGTTCAGTCCTGCTTAGGAGTGGATTTACATTGTACTGGCTTACCGTGTATTAACAATACATGTACATTTACAATACAACACATTTAAAATAATTACTTAAAGAGGGTGTCTCAATTTTAGAGTTGGGCAATCTGAGCTTCAGAAAGTTAATGAATTGTCCACGGTCAGATAGGGAGTATCAATCAGAGACAAAATTCAGCTGTCCAGTTCCAAAGCCGGAGTTCTTTCTCCTTAGCATATGGAGTATCTTTTTTCCTTATGTATTTCTATGAGTACTTCCACCCTGTTTATATGGTGCTTTACGTTTCTAAGACATTTAATACAGTCTTCAAAAGCTCTGCAGGGAAAACAAGCAGTACATTCCTCATTTTACAGATGAAGAAACGGAGGCGCAGAGTTAGGACTTGACCATATCTGGAGCCTCAAGACTCCTCAGTCCTAACCTATTCAGGGCTCCACACTACAGTGAGAAAAGATCTGTATCTGGTGTTTTCACAGCTTTTTAATTCTCTTTCTGGCAGCAAACTTATCTTCACTCCCCATTCCAACATCTTCCCAGATAAAGGTGGGGGACTAGGGATGTGGATATGAGTTGTCCCAAAGGGGTCAATGCAATTCCAAATTGTCCCTGGTTAAATGGTGCTGGTGAGGTACCTGTACTAGTTATGTCATCACAAGAAAACACAAAGGAAGCAGGTATCTGATCCGGAAGGGGCAGGATTTTAGTAGGAAAGACCCATCATAAACTGCCCCAGCCCATGAGGATGGTGCTTGTGGAAACCTGTATCTTGGAATTTGGCCAAAGGCTAATTGTCACTAATCAGGACACAAAAAGATCTTGATTGTGAGCGGAGGAAACCAAACAAAGCAATTCTCAAGGATACAGAGATAAGACTTGGTTTCTCCTGTCCTGTCAACTTGGATTTTATTTCACAGGGCCCATCCTGCTCCCAGACTTTACCATCAACCCCTAAAACTCACCCTCTCCTGAAGTAAGGAAGCTGTTCTTGGTTTAAGCTGCTGGTCTCAATAATAGCCACTGAAATTTTGCATGAGTACCTGTTGATTATTTTACAGCTTTCAAATCTATCAGACACTCGTTTCTTCTTTCTGCTTCCTTTTACACAGTGGCTTGGGACCATGTTAGTTTTGTAACTGTTGGTGGTACACTGTCACCTGGTTTTGCCACAGATGATGTCTGTGAGTTTCAGTTTTCCTATCCTGGTTGCTCTGTTTTTAAGGAGGGTCTTGGAGAGATTCAGAAACTATGTCCCTATCACTCTCTTCTCTCTTGTGTCCCTTGGGTAGCAAGGGACACCTTCACAAAAATATCCTGACAGAGTGTCCTAGATATGCATCTCATTAGCTAGCATTATAACATGTGCCCATGCTTAAATAAATCCAGTTTGAGGATGGTGTTAAGCCATGATTAGCATCAAGATTCACTTCCTGGAATTAGAACAAAAAAGGAAGAACACATATAAGCACACAGATGGTGAGAAACTGGACCCGAATGGGGCTCTGCCTGAAAGGAAGCAGCAAGGCAGCAGTGGTGGACAGGGATCGGAGTATAAGACTACATTTTAAGAGCACTATTTTTCAAAATTGACAGTAAGACACAAATATATTTCACGTCATTATTCTGGATACACATACACATGATTCATGTTACTAGAACAAGTTTCCTGAAATGATATTACATAGAAAAATGAAACACAGTAAAGTCCAAATATAATTTTATTAATATTTAAATACAACCTACTAAAAAAAAAAAACCTTAAAAAGTTCAAAAACAAATTTCATAGAGATTAGATTTAATGTGAGGGGTGTGCTTGCCTGTTCATAAGTTCATTCCAGTCAGGAACACAGGAGGATAAGGCTACACGCATGTCAGGTGCACTATTGAGCCTATTTCTTTTCTTGGTTTTCAACCGTGTCAAGATGGAAAATCCTAGTTCACACAAATAGGTAGATGTGAATGGTAGTAACAGCAGTATGCTCTTTCTACTCAGCAATGGAAATTCATCTTTAATCTTAATCCAAAATGCTGATAAACTTAATGTCTTATAGTAATTCCTTAGTGTGAATGATGAACTGAGCTGTGATAATTCATTCTCTTCTTCGGGCTCTAAGTTTAACTCAATGATTGATTCAGGGGTTTGAAAAACAAATGGATCTTTTATCCAAATATTTTCCTTTAATGATTCAAAGTTCTCTTCTGGAAAGTAATGATGAAAGGTTTGAGACAAAGAAGTGAGATGTATTAGTATCTCTAATTTTATTTCTTTTAGGTGGTCTTCATTAATAATATTCTCTTCAATGTGTTGCAACAAAGTTGGGAACATATAGTAGCTAGGGCGATTACTTTTAAGTCTTGCTTGCCACAACAATATTGTCTTTTGGAATCCTAGAATATGGTCAAGATATTGAAACACATTGTTTTTCCCCTGTACTTTCAAATTTAATTCATTAAGAATGCCAAAAACATCACTTAAATATGCCAATTTTGTTACCCAAATGTCATCTTCAAAAATATTTGCCAAATGTGATTGCTTTTCAATGAGAAAAATGTAAATCTCATTCCTGAGTTCATATACTCTGCTCAATACTTTTCCTTGAGACAACCAACGAACTTCTGTATGAAACAGTAAGTGAGTATGGTTAACTCCAATCTCTGAACAAAGTATTTCAAGAAGTTGGCCATTCGATGAGCTTCCTTTAATAAAATTAACAATTTTGACTGCATTTTTCAACACAACCATTAGACTTGGTGGAATTTCTTTGGATACCAAAGCTTCTCGATGAATAAAACAATGATGCCAAAGGGCACTGTTATGTGTCACTTCTAACAATTTTTCAATAACCCTGCTATGTTTCCCAGTCATATTTGCTGCTCCATCACTCGAAATTCCTTTACAGTTTTTCCAATTTAATTTATACTGACCAACAATACACTTTTCTAATTCAGTAAATATATCTAATCCAGTTGTGTGTGAATGTAAACTTAAACAGCACAACAGATCCTCTATAAAATCATCTTGCCACACATACCTGACATAAACCAAGAGTGTTGGACAACTTGCAACATCAGTGCTCTCGTCAAGTTGGATTGCAAAATCTATCCCAGACTGCAACCGTGCAATAAGCATCTCCTCTAAATGCTTCGCAATCGTACAGATTCGACGAGATATCGTATTGTCACTAAGAGGTATAGTTCTTAATTTATCAGCTGATTTATCATCAAAAATTGTCCGTACCATATCCATACAGGCTGGAAGAATAATTTTTTCAGCAGCTGTGTGAGCCAGTTTTTCTTTTGCTACTCGATATGCAACCAAATAGGATGATAACAGGGCTCTCTCATTCATGGTTGTGGACTGACTAAGAAGAAATGGTGGGGATAATTCTATGTTACTTCTTTCCCTTTGGAAATGGTCTTCCTCATCTTCATCTTCCTCCTCCACTTTCACTATCACTATGCCTTCCATCTCCTGGGTGGACTGGGGAGACAAACCTGCAGTCTGCCTGGACTCAGGAGTCAGTGTTCAGGTTCAAAGAACTGGCTCACTTGATCCACATAGGGTCTGTCTGCAGGACTGTTCTTTTTGTCCAAGATGTTTTAGGAGACCTATCCTGCAGAGTAGAAAAATTTAATAGCAGTATGAAAAAGTAACATTGTATTGTGATGCTGTTAACACCTCATGCAAGTATTCATGAGGACAGTTGACTAAATCTGATGTGGTAGCCATAGTGCAGGCTGATTTGTTCATTATATTTACGTATATAGCTCATTTACTGCTCATGTAAACCTTATGCAGTACACAATTACTCCTATTTTTAAAAGTTCAGAAAAATTAAATAATGGGTCTAACAATACAGTGTAGTTGATCCACTACTCAAACCCAAGTCTGAAGCCCAGGGTCCTAACTGTGCTGCTACACTGCCATCTAGTCACTATAAGAGCATCTGGTCACTTTTTTTTTTTTTTTTTAAGATTTTTTTTTCTAAAGATTTTATTTATTCATGAGAGACACACAGAGAGAGAGAGAGAGAGAGAGAGAGAGAGAGTGAAAGAGAGGCAGAGACACAGGCAGAGGGAGAACAGGCTCCATGCAGGGAGCCTGATGTGGGACTTGATCCCAGGACTCCAGGACCACGCCCTGGGCTGAAGGCAGGCACTAAACTGCTAAGCCACCCAGGGATCCCTTTTTAAAAAGATTTTATTTATTTATTCACGAGACAGAGGCAGAGACATAGGCAAAGGGAGAAGCAGGCTCCTCACAGGAGGAGGGCCTGATGTGGAACCCGATCCCTGGACCAGGATCATGCCCTGAGCCGAATGCAGATGCTCAATCACTGAGCCACCCAGGCATCCTGATCTGGTTACTCTTAAAATGACCATCTAGGTAGGGTGTACAGGATGATCCAGTGGGGCACAAGAGAAAAATAAAAACTAAAACGTATCTATATTTTAAAATACTAAAACTCATTAACCTTTCCTGATAGCCATAACTTTTTTTTTTTTTTTTGGTCCCCATCTCAGAGCATCAGAGCATTTATCTTGTCACCATTTACATTGCTGAACTTCACCTTCTATTAAATTTTCTTTACTCACTTGTCTCCATGTTTAGTGATATATCTTTTGAAAATCCCATCTGTCTCTGGTCTTTTAAGATGAAAGAAAAAGTACCTCAGTCTTTGACATCTGGGTCAAAGTTTTAAAGGTGGGGAACGAGGAATCACAAGTTCCTAGATGCCTAGGTGCTGTTCCCTCACAGTAGGAGTATGAATCAAATGAAGGGACTCCAAGGAAGCGAAACAAAAGATACAGAGCTGAGGTGAGCACAGCCACTCCTCCCTGACCTGAACAGGCCCACAAGGAGTAGTGGTGCTAACATTTTGGGGGAAGAGCAGAAGAAAGACAGGGTTTTATATTACATTTTTTGAATGATCCCAGCACCCAGTCCTCTCTCAAACTTAAACTGTTTCCATTACTACTTTGGTATATATAATACTTTTATGGCTTTTACCATGAAATCTTATTTGTAATGGTTTTATGCCTTATTTCAACTAGACTGTCCCTCAAGAATAGACTCTTTTGCTCTCATCGTTGCCCTTAAGTCATTCTATGTAGTTCCTTGCAATGCATGCACATTTAAAAAAATATTTGTTTGAATACAGTGTCAGTATTTTCTGCCCCTTGTAGAAAGAGCAACAAATTTGTTATATGCCTGGTATTTCAACACTTGGAAGAGCATACCATTTATGAACTAAGAGACTGTCAAGTGATTTGTAAAACATCTGAATAAAAGAATGGGAGGACTATTACAGCAGCACAAGGTTAAAGTACAGAAATTATGTGTCTGCGAGTAAGTTACTTATATATCTCCCATTGCACTGTGTAATCAACCTACTTCTCCAGCAAATAATGTTTCATTGATATGCTTTCAATGTATTCTCTACAACTGATTCATTGCCTAAGATCTCTTCAACGCTGATCAGTGTGGGTTTTGTTTTGCTTTTTGGTCCTTTGCCACTTTCAATAATGAAAGTATCTTTCTGGTGGCACTGCAGGAAATGGAGATGGGATTTACGTTTGGCCCAGCTGGATTTTTCAGTTAAATTCACTTATCAATTAATTTCCAAGTTGGAAGGGCTCTTTGAGATAATCTCATTAATTTACTTGGGACAAAACTGAGACCTAGTAGTGTTCTGTCCAAGATCATCCTGCAGTGGCAGAGAGAGCACCGGAAATGGTCTCTTAGTAGCACAACACACTTTCCACTGTATCCTCACAAACTCCCTTCACCATTCACAGGTTCAAGTCAAGCACAATTACCTTGCACAACCGAAAAATCCACCTGATGTCTGAAATCAGAAAGTTCAGAAACTGCAAGGAAAAGAGTTAAGTGTGTGCAATCTTTTCCTACTGCATCCAAATCACTTTATTCACTAGGTTTTGAACACTAATCACCACCATTTTTGGTGGTGGGTTTGGGGGTGAGCAAAAGATCTGCAAACATTCAGGAACCTGAGTGAACTTGTCCCCATAAGGAAAAAAAAAAGCAACAACACGTGGAGCTTGATAACCTCGCGGGTCTTCCTCAGTTTACATTTTATGGTCTCCAAGAACTCAGTACAAAAAACAAACAAACAAACAAAGCCCTCACCAGAAGGAAAGCAAATGTAGACAAATGGGGAACAAAAGCATCAGCCCAGGGTCTGGTGAAAACCGAAGACAGGAGAGCCCAGGCGGGGCACGCAGCAGACTGCCTCTCCCCGGTCCCGGGGGCAGATCCTCCTAGCTCGGAAAACAAAACGCCGTGCCCTTTTCGCTTGCCTCCGAGGCTGTCTCTGCAGGGAGACTGCGCGTCCTCCCGAGGCTGCGATGCAGGTTGGGGACCCGGACCCTCCTCCATCCGCTGGGGTCGGTCGCGGCGAGGGGAGCCTCGCTATACACATCCACCCGTCCCCGCCCGTCCTCTCTGGTCGGACCCACGTCTCACCGTTAACCCCAGAGAAATCTGGGGGTGCTGGGACAAAAAAGGAGGTGACTGGGGGAGGGGGTGTCGAAGGGTAGCACACTCAGAGCCACACCTCCGGCTCGCCGCAACCCTGAGTGCGCGCGCACGTCTGCGGCTCACAGAAGCCGGAAGTGCACCATCACCAACCTCTCGGACAGGGCCCTCCTCCTGGGTCCTCTCTAGGAAACGCGGGCGGACTGCGGCCTTGTCCTCCAGTCGCTGAGTCTGTCTTCCGGGATCTCTGGCCTCAGCTCAGCTTTTCCCGCTTGGGATAAGGAGGCTTAGGTTTCGTTTGATACCAACCTACTCAAATACTTACACGTTTCTCCTACTTTTTATTAGTGGCAGTAATCCTAAGAATTCTAGTTATTGGGGCACCTCGGTGGCTCAGTGTTTTGAGCATCTGCCTTTGGCTCAGGTCGTGATCCCAAAGTCCTGGGGTAGAGCCCTGCATCAGGGTCCCGCAGGGAACCTTTTTCTCCTCTGCCTATGTCTCTGCCATTCTCTGTGTCTCTCATGAATAAATAAATAAAATCTTAAAAAAAAAAAAGAAAAAAAAAAGATTTCTGGGCAGCGCTGCCACCCGGGTGGCCACCGCTGGGTGGCTCAGCGGTTTGGCGCTGCCTTCAGCTCAGGGCCTGATCCTAGAGACCCGGAGTCGAGTCCCACCTCAGGCTCCCGCATGGAGCCTGCTTCTCCTTCTGCCTGTCTCTGCCTCTCTCTGTCTCACCCCCTGCCCCATGTCTCTCATGAATAAATAAACAATATCTTACAAAAAAAAAAAAAAGATTTCTAGTTATTAACAAACAATACCACTGCTTAGTGATGGTGTCTCTATGTTAAGGACTGTAACAAAAATGTAGACAGAGGAATATAAAGGTCAAGAGTGACTGGTTTCACAAAACCAAAGTGGTTGTTTCTCGGGGGACCCTGATTATGAATGGTATTTGAATGCAGTATTTTCAAAATTTCTCCTATAGGCAATAGACTTATTTAGTACTAGATAGTGGTGAGATTCTGAGCTTGGCTGAAGTTACCAGGTAGTTTTTGGCTTAAAAATAATGTAATTACTACAGTAAGTCCAATTTTGATGTCAAAATGTTATCACAATAGTTTTACTATTATTTCAGGAGAAGATCAAGCATTCTCATCTTTTATAAAACCATAAGTAAGACCTTGAAAAACTGACACACTCGAAATTCCAAGACAAATCTGAGCACAATGGAAAGCCTGCCAAAGAGCCACATGCTGCAAAGGTGACCAAAGACCAGGTGACATTCCGAGTAACATTCCAAGACTCAAATAATATCCCATTCTCTACGAGGTTTGACCTTGCTGTAGTTGTCATTGTTTTCTTTCTACTTCCCCATTGACTCTTCAATAAGTCACTTGAGTAGACCTTTGCTCCTTAATCACTGGCTGGCTCACTAAACTATGGTCCTCCTTGAAGACTTCATAGTCCCACAACTTCCTCTACATATTTCCTCAAATTTCCTTCCAGTGTTCCAAGTCATCTCTAAGGGCCACTACATTGTTATGCATTGTTTTTCTCGTCTAAACCCTGCCCTCTCTCCTCCCCCCAATTCCTACACTAAAGTTCCTAAAAGATTCAGAAAGGTAGGTTATTGAAAGCAGATGGCTGTTTTTATATTTATGTAGCGTGTATGGTAGGGACTGTGAGGGCTTTTATAATAACTCCATTCTTTGCTAGTGAGACTATCACTGGAACATTTAATGTATCTCCTAGAAGCAATGTTCTTCCTGAGAATCAGAGTCATAAACCAGAAGACTCTAGGTTTGGAGACAGGAAGCACAAATTCCACAAGTGAGTTAATGCATATGATAGTAATAGCTCCTGTTTCAACACCATAGTATTTCTATTGGAGACAATGTGTTCTTGGTTCAATGAGTACCCACTTGGTCTTTCTATTGGAGACAAAACAGCATATATATGTTATTGGTTCAATGGGTATCAGTGCATAGACTTTATCCTACAGGATAGCTCCCCAACTTTGCAAGGCGTAATTTAGCTGAGTTTCCATCATGTCATTTCACAGTTCTATCAAGCAGCTGCTTCTGAGTGATGAGTAAGCACCACGAATTCTGTGGTTACAAACTCATTGCCAGATCTCCTTGACTATAAAATGGGTTCCTTGATTTGAGGTATGTCTAATGGATAAGGCATCCTATAAACCCTCAGATGATGGTGCTGGTGGAGACAAAGCAGTTAGGGAAAACAAACCCATATTTAGAGAATGTGTCAAATCTGGTGTAACTATTTTCTTTCTTTTGTTAACTATCCATGCTTAGTGCAATGGTGGGCAAATGGGAAAGATTAGGGAAGTGCTCAATTCTTTGGGAATAGTTGTTCATGTATTTTTCTTTAAAGCAATATAGTGGGGCAGCCCGGGTGGTTCAGCGGTTTAGCACCGCCTTCAGCCCAGGGTGTGATCCTGGAGACCCAGGATCAAGTCCCACATTGGGCTCCCTGCATGGAACCTGCTTCTCCCTCTGCCTGTGTCTCTGCCTCTCTCTCTCTCACACATGAATAAAAATAAAATCTTAAAAAAAAAATAAAGCAATATAGTGTAAATGACAAATTTTATGCCACCTGTGTCATCTGAAGACCCACTGAAAGAAAATTTTGCTTAAAAAAGAATGTTTCTAACTACTTTTTGTTAGGGATTGGTGCCTCCTGAGAAGTGGACTTTTTTTTTTTTTTTTTTAATTTTATTTGTTTATTTGAGAGACAATGGAGGGAGGAGCAGAGGGAGAGGGATGAGCAGACTCCGTGCCCCACTGAGTCTGATCCCACGACCCTGAGATCACAACCTGAGCTGAAATTAAGAGTCGGATGCTCAACTGACTGAGCAACCCTGAGAAGCCAACTCTTAATTGAGCGCCCCCTATTGTCCTCTCACTGGAGCAGTTTGCTGAGTCAGCTAAAACTCAAAACACAAATGTACTACTGCCATAGTTTGCTCACCTCTGCTGCAGAAATGCAGCCGTTTAATAGGTGCCACTTGGGGAAACGGCAACTCAGAAAGAGCCCCAAACTTACAGTGATCCTAGAACATGAGAAGAGCTGTTAACAAAGAGGAGGAAGTAATATGCCATCTGCTTTCCCAGAGAGCCTAACAGGAACAACGGACATCACTAGGGGGTATATTTTTGTTCAACACAAGAAAAAGTTTCTAACATGAGCTGTACAACAAGCAATTGACTAAGCAGTGCATCTTCTTTGATGCTGACTCCACTATGCTGGATACTGTAGCCTGGAGATTGTGTCATACTACTAAGTTGCATTAGATCAATGACAGTCAAGAAGGAAAAAAAAGGAAAGGCACATCAATCTCCAAGAGGCTGATGGAATTGGAAAAAGCATGTAGAATGCTACAGTTTTGCCTTTTCTTATGTTTAATTTGAAATGTCAAATGTCACTAAAGGATATTTGATTTATAAACTTAAACAAAGGACTAATATCTAAAGACCCTTGCAAATCACGTTTAAATTCTTTTAAGAGTCTTGCTAGTCCCTAGGAGACCCAGTTCCACCACAAGACATCACATTCTCTTAAGGACCTGGGAGGTCACAGTGTCCTCAGGGTTCCTGTTCTAGCACCCAGCCTACCTGTCCTACTCCTTCCTGCTTTACCTATCTGTTTCTGTATAGTCCAGTCGTTCCACCAGGAATGCAGTGGTCTTCCAATCTCAATTTCTCTCAAAAACGGATTTCCTCAATGCCCTGTCCCTTCCTCCAAAACATTAATAGACTCTGATCCCATGATTTTCTGTGGTCCTCATACCACACAAGCGCCTTCCACTCTAACTTTAATCAGTTGTATTTAGGGGCGCCTGGGTGGCACCATCCATTAAGCCACCGACTCTTGGTTTCCCCTCAGGTCCGATCTCAGGGTCCTGGGATCCAGTCCTGCATCAGGCTGTGCACTCAGCACTGACTCTGTTTGAGAGTCTCTCTTCCTCCCCCTCCATCTCTCTAAATAATTTTTTTTTTAAAGATTTTATATACTTGTGAGGGACACAGAGAGAGGCAGAGACATAGGCAGAGAGAGAAGCAGGCCTCCCGCAAGGAGCCTGATGCGGGACTCAATCTCGGATGCCGGGATCACGCACTGAACCAAGGGCAGACGCTCAGTTGCTGAGCCACCCAGGCGTCCCTAAAATAAGTAAATCTTTAAAAAAAATCATCAGTGTATTTTGTAGCCCTATGCTGGTTCCCCACCCGCGGACTTAAGGAAGTCGGACCATGAGGTCAACACTCCTCCTCAGCCCTGGACACACACGGCGTGGGCGGGTCACCATCCTCGGCCAATCTCGAGGGCTGGCTGGAGCCAGGGAAGGGCCAGCGGGGACGCTTTCCCAAATTTGGGGCTGTCGCGCTCATTACTGGTACACTGGCTACAGAGGCTGCCAGCGGGGTCAGCCCCGAGAGTGGCTCAGACCGAGGGAAGTACATGGAATAGCCACACACGCGCAGGACTCCCGGGTACCTACCCCTCATCCGGGGCCCTCATCCGGGGCCCTCATCCGGGGCCCTCATCCGGGGCCCTCACCCGGGGCTCGCTTCCGCTCACCGCCATCGGACTCCTCCCCCGGAAGTGCCACTGAGAAGCGCCGTGCTCCAGGCTATCTAGAGCGACCCGGGAAAGCCTGGGGCTGCCCTTAGAGCGAGAGTGTCTGTGCCGGGACGGCCGCTTGGCCTGCCCCTCCACTCGGGTGAGTCCCCGGCAGCCGTTCGGGGTCGCGGTGGGCGTCGCCGTTAGTTTAGGCTCCCGGGAAGGAGGGGGAGGGGCCGGTCCCGGCCGAAGGCGGTTCCCGTCCCCAGGAGCGCTCCGGGGCCGAGGTGCGAGGACCTGTTTCTCTTCAGTCGGGGTTCACCCTGACGCCCCGCGGACTGAGGGTCTTGCTGCCGGGGCCCGGTGACCCTCCCCGGGGGCGAGCTGGGTCTCAGTGGCCCGCCTCGCCCTTTTGGGGGCGCGTCTTCACCGAACGGGGAAGTGGGAGGAGGGCAGCGCCGCGCGAGGCCTTCCGAGGGTTGGGCGCCGCGGCCCTTTCTGAGGGTTGTGGAAGCGGGCCGGAGCCCGGTGGCGTCCTTGGGTTTGAAGGACACGAGCGAGACCTGTTAGAATCTCAGCCCTTCCCTGGATCCCTGTCAGGGCGGTGGGAAGCGGCCCGCCCAGCTCGTCTGCGTTGGCGGAGGGTCTGACATCTTCCCCCGCCCCCAGAGTGGAATTTTGTTATTAGGCAAGCCCATTTAGTTATTCCAAGTGGGCTGGCAGAGTGTTTGCCAAATAATTCCTCGGGGGCCTGCTTCCAGGAAAAAAAAAAAATCATAATTAGCATATTTCTCTGGTACAAACTTGAACTTTGAAAGAGGTTTGTACGTTTCACATACTTTAAAGATTTTTAAAATTTTATTTATTCATGAGAGACACAGAGGCAGGCAGGGACAGGCAGAGAGAGAAGCAGGCTCCCTGCGGGGAACCAGATGCGGGACACTGTCCAAGGACCCCGGGATCACGCCCTCAGCCAAAGGCAGACGCTCAACCACTGAGCCACCCAGGCACCCCTCAGATATTTTAAACTTTCCTCAGAAATCTTCTCACACTATTAAGTTGTACGTCCTTGATTTTTATTTTTTCATGAAATACCACAAATTCTGAATTAGTGGAGTTGAAATAAAGCTGCATACTTGGACCGTATGATTCAGTTCTTAAATATTTGAAACTGAGGAATTTCCATTTTTCTTTCTGTTTTATTTAGGTGGTTAGTCGTTAACAATTGTTTTTTATTGAGTATGGACAGGATTTGCGATACTTTGCTAAGTCCTGAGGATGTAAAACCATGGGTTGCTTTAATGTAGTACAATAAATTCTCGCAATTTTACCCAGCAGTGATGGTCGTTGTCCTCCAGAACAGGGATGGAGGAAATATCTGCCCAGGAAGCAGCAGGATCACCAATTGTCCAGTTTCAGTCTTTGGAGAGCCCATCTGAGGGTCTGTCCCCAGAGCCTCTGTTCGAGCAGGACACCGACATGGAACAGGAGCTCAACGGGGGTAAGGCAGAGAGAACACGTAAGCCCAAGAGAATGGGGAGTACAGTGGGGCTCCTGGGCCTGGTATGAGAGAGGCCGGGAACTTCAATAAGAAGATGGCTCCTAGGGGAGGTCTGGAAGGGGAGGGACAGTTGTGACTCAGTTCAGTTCTGGTCTGGGCTCTTCTATTAAGGATAGCCCTTCTTTCTTAAATAGGCAGAGTGGTGGACATTTCACTCTGCTCTGGCTTTTGTTTTCATTTGTAAAACCTTGACTTTATCCCAGTTTCACATCCAGAAAAATTTCTAAGATATGCTGCTTTTGCTGCATCTCACAATCCTTGCCTTGCTTTTACTTCCTCTTAGATTTAGGGCTTGTCTCTCCCCCTGTTCCCTTCACTTAGTTTCTTTCCTCCTTGATGACTTTGTGAGCTTTGCCACTTGCCATTCTGTTGTAGCCGCAATGTTTGTGACTAATCTAATTTTGGCCAAAAAAGCAACCATTTAATTCCTTGGTTGAGCACAACTCCTATAGTGTACACATATCACATATTGACTCCACAGTAACATCTTTATGTATCATATAGATAGGTTGACATGTCTTTACTTTTTTTGTTTTGTAAGAACCTTGTCTTAGATTGTTTGTGGCCTACTGCAGTGCCTGAAATAACATGTGTCAGCAACACCACTTAAATGCCACAGTATTGTGGGGCATTGTGGGAGTGTGGAAAAGGTTGTGAGGAAACATGACCATTCCTAATCTTTGGAGCCTCTCACACTGGTTGCAGGGACAGTGCCCATTCACGAAGGCTCACTGAAATTTACAGAGCAGTGTGTGGGAAAGCATCAGAAATCAACTAAATCATCATTGCTCTGGACAAGTCACTGCAAGTCTTTATGCTTTGCTTTGCCCATCTGCAAAACAGGTATAGTGGGTACCCTCCTGTTTAGAGGAATGTCCTGCCATGAGAATAAAGTGAAATATGAGATTTCATAAGAAAGTCTTGTATCTTGGTCTACACATGGGTAGGGAGGGTAGGCCAATGCTGAGAAGGAGCAGAGTAGGTACACTCAGTACCTGATAAATGTTCATTGGTTTACTAGAATGTTGATGTGAAGAAGGGTCCCACTGACTCCCTCTTCTTTCAGGGAGCCCTGGGGGAAGGGTTGCTCTCACTCTTGGCTCCTTTCTCCTCCCTCAGCTCCACCTGTTCCCCAGGTGCCTGCTCTTCCCCATGAGGGAAGCCCAGGAGACCAGGCAGCTACGCTCCTGACAGCCAGGTACCAGGTGAGCTGAGGAACCCTCTGCTTTTCCTCAGGGACTGTTGCTATTGATCGAGTGTGGCCCTTCCCTCATCCCATCCATAAACCCTGCCTTGAAGTTTTTTCAGTAGCAGACCCCAGTTTGGGAATTGATCCTCTGCAGAGACCTGGACTTCACACAAATCACCTTCCCATCTCCCCACGACCACCAGTAAACACTGTTCCTTCTCTATCCCTAGTGCTGTGATGGGTGCTCATTAGATGTTAAAGATTATGGAACTCATTCCCAAGTTTCTAGTCTGTTTTCCCTCCTCCCTAGCTTTGCTACACACTGGAAACCCTCTCTGTGTCATCATTTTGTTCTTCATTTTCTGGCCATGATACTGTGTGGCCTCATTCCCCAGAGCAGCCAGGCTGTGTTATTTCAGGAGTTTGTGACATTCGAGGATGTGGCTGTGCACCTTACTCGAGAGGAATGGGGATGCCTGGACCCTGTTCAGAGGGATCTCTACAGAGAAGTGATGTTAGAGAATTATGGGAACGTGGTCTCACTGGGTAAGGACTTTCTTATTATTCAGTTTACCTATTAGGATTTCTTTACTTCCTTGTTTCTGAGGAGGTTGCAAGGTCTCTGAGAAAGTGGAGTGTGGCTCAGATTCCAGGTCTTAGAACCTCTGAATCCTCCATCTTCAAGGTCATCTCCTCTGGGAGTGGGTTTTCTCCGGGGGTTTCAAGATGAGACATTTTATTTCTTATCTTTAATTAATGCTTCCTGTTTTCATGGGGTATCTGTTTCCTGTAAGCAAAGAGAAACTTGCTTGTGCTTTGCCTAAGTTCTCACCTTCCCTATCTTTTCCTCTTTTTTGAGAGAGATCCTAGAGCCTCCCAGTCCACAATCAGACAGTTTCCTTCCTAGTAATTCAGTGTCCCTGTATCTGGAAGTTTTACATTTTCCTTGGAAGAAGAAGTGCCTTTTTTAAAAGATAGGCTAAAATCCTTGTTGAATAATCCTTTACCTCTTAACATCCCTAAATTCATCTCCAAGCAGGCAGAGTTTGAGAGACTTCATTTAGAGACCTGACTCACTGCGAGTCTATTTCAGTGAATCATTCAGATGGTAGTCCTAAGTAACCTCACCCCGAGTAGCAGAAGTTTCAGCTTTAAACCGAGTCTCTCCTTTATCATTTGGATGGTACAGTAGGCTCTTGTGATTAGGCACCCAGTAGTGCTCTAGTGCAGCATCAGTGGGGCTGTTGGCAGCTCCCTTTGATGTGATCATTCTCCTTTTCCTTTTTTTTTTTTTGCCTGTCTTTGCTTCTGCTTTTTTAATTTTTTAAATGTGTGTATGTATTTAATCACACTTTTTCTTTTCTCTCACTCTCTCTCTCTTTTTTTTTTTTTTGGCTTTGCCTATGCTGGTGGCATCCTGGGTGTTCCTTTGTCTCCTTGATTACGCTCAAGATGAAAGAAGTCTTTTTACCTGTGGGGAGGCACCCTGCCCACTGGGAAGGTTTTTAGTGTGTTTCCCATTCCTGGCTCTTTGATCTTTGTAGGCATACTTCTCCGCCTTCCTACCACCCGGATTCATAGTGTGAATTCCTGCCCGGCCCTGAGTCATACCCAGGCAAGTGCTTTCTCTGGAGAAACACTTGCAGTTCTTTCAGCAGGAATCTCCAAGAGATGGCCCAGGTATCGGCTTCCCATCGATATTGCTCGTCCCCGCTCGGAAACCCCTTTTCCACGATTGTAAGATATTATACTTGATTGATGCTCTCAGGATGCCACCACTGTGTAAAATTGCAGCTCCTTAGATGACCTTTGTTAAATTTCTGAAGGGCCAAGGAAGCCCTGTTGCAGCCAAATACAGTTTGAACCTGAATTCTGAGTTTATTCATAAGCCACGGTTGGTGGTCATCTACTTGTGTTCTGAGAAACCACAGAGTTCAACTCCAGTTCTTCAGTTATGACCTTTTCATGTTGTTTTAGAATGTGGAACATATACTGTGCACCCCCTCCCCTTTTCTGTAGTGAATATGACCTGCCCCTCCTATTGTCTGACTTTCCTGCAACCCCTGGGCTTTCCTCATGTTTAACACTCTAGACTTCTCCTTTAAGTCCCCATGGCCCCCTCCAAGACCCTGACTTTGTCCCCTTTATTCTTCATGGTGCTATACAGATTGATGCATTTGAATGACCTTTCCTAATCAAGTGTTCCTTAGCTCTGTCCTTGATGGATGGGAAATGGGAGGGCAAAGAGTTTAATTTCTTTATTTCAGGGTATGAAATTGAATGTATATTTAACAACTTTGTAAACTGTAAAGTGATGTAATTGTAAACTACTGTTAATTTTACCTAATAATTACATAATTTCCAACAGTTAATCTGTCTACTTTTTGGAGTAAACAAACTTTTTAGCACTTTAATTAGCCTAGTAGCACAGTGTGCTATTAGACTGAACTTTATCCCATTTCCTGTGTCATCTCTGTATATATACAGGACATGCATGCACACACACAGACTGGCTACAAACACATACAAGAAACTCTCCTGTCCTGTTTACCTTACTTTTGTGACCAAGACAGCATCTTTTTAGTAATTATTTTTTACAGTCCTTAGGAAGTTGTTTTCATATTTGTGGGCTCAGCAAACTCCACCTGATGTGTAAGTTTATACACTTATTTAGCTTAATATTTGGTGTTGTAAAATATGGACATTGTAATTCAGTTCCTGACTTACCAGCCCCACTGTCAGGTTCACATCTTTTTCCCTCGGTGGTAGCTCAATTGTATTTGTCACAGACATCAAAACTTTTTTGTTTGGGTAAGTGCTTCTACTATTTAGTAGTAAACATACAGAGTATGAGCAGCTGAGTAAAAGAATAAAGTAAGTAAAAAGTCCTATTTTTCATTACCAAATCTAAAGAGAAGCATGTTCTGTTGACAGCGAATGAATTACTGACTTGAGGGTCATACCCAAAGGGAATTTATCTGTGACTTAGTGCTGGAGGTTAAGACCAGGAAAGTGGTCTGGATTGCATTTCACACAGGGTCATTGTGGCTGGTACCTTATTAGACGATATCAGAAACATGCCTATCAGAATTCTAGCTGTTAAGGAAGTTGATAAATCAGGAAATGTTTGGCACATAAACCTTTGCTTTTCGAAGTTGATGTCATTAGGACAAAAATGATTTTGTATAGAATGTCTTTTACTGCCATGGCTATTTACTGTTTATTGAGAGCCAATATGTTACAAGGTACTATTTAATCCTTACCATAACCCTGTGAGCAGATGTTATTCTATTTTATACCTGAGGAGACTGAGGCTCAAAAGTTAACTGATATGTGCAGGGTCAGAACTAGGCATAGGGACACCTTGGTGGCTCAGCGGTTGAGCGTTCACCTTCGGCTCAGGTTGTGATCCTGGGGTTTCGAATCAAGTACTGCATTGGGCTTTCCACAGGGAACCTGCTTCTCCCTCTGCCTGTATCTCTCTCTGTCTCTCTTTCTCTCTGTGTGTGTCTCTCATGAATAAAGAGATAAAATCTTAAAAAAAAAAAAAAAAAGAACTAGGCATAGGACTCAGATCTGAATCTGAAGCTCATGTTCTTTTTCATTGTTTTGCCCCTTAGGACAATTAGTCCAACCACATATGGTGGGGTTTTTGTTTGTTTTATTTTTTCTTTTTTTAAAGATTTTATTTATTTATTCATGAGAGACACATAAAGAGAGAGAGGCAGAGGGAGAAGCAGGCTCCATGCAGGGACTCAATCCTAGGGCCCCAGGATCATGCCCTGGGCTGAAGGTGGCGCTAAACCGTTGAGCCACCCGGGCTGCCCTGTTTGTTTGCTTTAAAGCTTTCTCTCTCTCTCTCTCTCTCTCTTTTTTTTTTTTTTTTTTAAGATTTTATTTATTCATGAGAGACACAGAGAGAGAGAGAGGCAGAGACAGAGGCAGAGGGAGAAACAGGCTCCATGTAGGGAGCCTGATGCGGAACTCGATTCCGGGTCTCCAGGATCATGCCCTGGGCCGAACTGCTGAGCTACCTGGACTGCCCTATTTATCTTTTTATTTAAAGAGAGAGAACAATGGGGAGGGGCAGAGGGAGAGAAAGTCCCAATCTGACTGTGCTTTAGCACAGTGCTCAATGTGGAGCTTGATCTCATGACCCTCTCAGATCATGGGCTGAGCTGAAACCAAGAGTCAGACACTCAACCGACTGTGCCACTCATGGGCTCCACATGTGATTTTTTTATATTCTTATGGCTTTATACTCTGATGACAATTAGAAATTTCATAGCCGTGAAAAATTGGACAGTTGGGTATTAGGTTGTACAGTTTGTGAGCAGAAAGAACATGCATTCGAGAAGAAGTAAAATCGTCTAGGGATACCATTAAATCTACACAGGAACAGTATTACCAAGGAGGGATTTTATTTGTATATTTAAGGACCAAGAAGAAGGGCATAAAGCTTTCATAAAGCTTCCTTGGGTTGGTGCCAAGGATTAAATTAGATTAAATTATGTGTGTAAGTACCTGGCTTACGGTAGTTATTTAAATGAATTTTTGGAAAGGACTTCAAGTGATAAGAGCTAGAGATAAGATTTAAAAATTATTTAAAGAAAATTTTAAAGTAGGCACTATGCTCAGCATGGAGCCCAGCATGGGGCTTGAACTCATAACCCTGAGATCAAGGCCTGACCTGAGATTAAGAGTCAGATGTTTAACCAGCTGAGCCACCCAGGTGCCCCAGATCAGATTTTTTAAAACAAATTTCAGGACTGTGTTCAAATTATTTTTTTATAGTGGAATTTCCTCAAATTGAATATTACTCATACTTTTGTGTAGGAGTTGGATTTTTAAAGAGACTTTCATTTCTTTGATAGTGAGTCATATTGTTTCCTTTTTAAAATTTTAATTTTTTTTTATATTTAGATTTTTATTTATTTATTCATGAGAGATACAGAGAGAGAGGCAGAGACATAGGCAGAGGGAGAAGCAGGCTCCATGCAGGAAGCCTGATGTGGGACTCGATCCCAGGACTCCAGGATCATGCCCTGAGCCAAAGTCAGATGCTTAACTGCTGAGCCACCCAGGCATCTCTTTATTTTATTTTCTTAGATTTTATTTATTCACGAGAGACCTAGGCAGAGGGAGAAGTAGGCTCCTCACGGGGAGCTTAATGGGAAACTCAATCCTAGGGCTTTGGGATCACGACCTGAGCCAAAGGCAGACACTCAACCACTGAACTACCCAGGTGCCCCTTAGTTTCCTTTTAATTAGAATATCCTTGACTCCAAATCTGTTGAATCCTGGCTTTCTGTGTATTAATCTAGTGACCATTTCTCTGTTCTTTTTATTATTTTTACCTTTTACTCCATCGTCAGTATGTTGATCTTCTTTTGTTTTTCTGTATGTATTTTGGAGGAAGGGATAGATTTCATTCACAATCATTATTTTTTACTAGTAGACTATGTAAAAGCCAGGTTCCGAAAGATTGTTTGGGTTTGAGGCCTAGCTTCACCAATTACTGTGACCTTGAGCAAGTTACTTAACCTCTCAATCTTAGTTTTATTATTTGTACAATGGTAGTTTCTACTTCTTAAAGTTATGATGAGTATTAAGTTATTGACAATCTGGAAAGTTCTTGGTGTGGTCCTGTGGTCCTTTGCACCCACTACATGTGCAGTGCACCTTAACTTAATATTTTAATTAGACTGATGATAGAGCTGATTTTTAGTTTGTATTTCAAACCCTGTTCTCTCATTGACACTGTAGTCTTTTACCTCGCACTGCCTACTAGGGATTTTCTCTTATTCCTCCCTGCATTAACTTAAACACAGTCTAAAATCAAACCTATCTTTCCATGTGGAAACCATCCTTTTTTGTTGTGTGTAGGTGATATAGGTGTAGATATAGAATAACCAAAATTTGCTTCAGTTATCAAATACTTAGAAACACTTTAATATCTGAGTAAAAGTAAATTCTGTTAGAATTCTGAGCAGAATATTTGCTGCTTCATGTCACACTTTTTTTTTAAAACTTGCAAAACTTTCATTTGACTCAAAGGACCTCAACTAAATAAGCATCCAGGCATCCAAAAGAGGGAATAGACAATTAATACCCAGCAGGAATTCAGAAACACAGTAAATGCCTTATATGTGTTCTGCTCTGTCTGTTCATAGTCTCTCACATGGAATCCCAAGAGGACAGCTGTTGGTTTGTCATATTTTCCAGGCCCAGCACCCTTTTAGAAACTGGTTATCTGTTATATGTTGACACTAGGACACAAAATTGGCGCTCAATAAGTAGGTCTTAAGTAAATAAATCCGAAGTAGTATAAGATACATGGTCTTTTCTAGTAAGAGTTTATAAATGAAGTAGGGATAATTCCTGAAACCAATTAAATAAAAATCTATAAACTCCATTATATAGTGACATGTCAGGATTAGGGAAACGAATAATAAATTGTGTAGACATTGAGTACGTGGGGAGAAAGGCTTTTGGAATTGACAGGCTTGAGCTAGTCCTTGTATGTGTGCTACTAGAAGATTTCTGGGCTGAAGACATAAAAACTGCCCTTTTGATACTATAATAGTTCTGCCCCCTCAGGATCAGACTGCTTCTTGCTTTTGCTTTAAAGGAGATTAGATCCTAAGAGTCCATTATGTAAGTCAAGAAAGACCATTTTTATTTGAAAGTTCACATTTATTGCACTTTCTCTCTGTATTGGATTATAGTTGGTTGTTTTTCTATTTTTACATACTTTCCATATGGGAGACCCCCCAGAGATATTTGTTGAATAAACAAAAGTGTAAGCTTCTAATTGGTAAGAATGTGTTATGCTATTTTGTTTTCTCGTATGCCCTGAAGTGAATTGAGATTGGTGAAGTTTCTTGAGATTGGTTCTTAGACTATATATTCAGTGTTCACTGATTCTTTTGCTCCAGTTTAGCTCACCACACAGCATGTACTTAAGTATTCACCTTCCTCCAGTCCAGTGAAGTTATATTTTGATGACTTCCCTTTTGATCAGGTCTAATACTTGTAGACCAGTTCTAATACAAAAATTAATCAATCTATAGGCAACAGCTGAAGAGTGAATATGATCACTTCTGTGAAGACAGGTACATACCCATGCTCAAATTCCCTTGTTTGAATAATGTATAAATGAATACTTCTCCCAAAGTCATCAATGCCCTGTAACACACCTCTTTCCGGAGCACAAATAAGAGCTCCTTGTAGAGGATCTTTGCCCTTCTCACTCTCCAGGGCTTCCCTAATGTCTTCTAAGAATTTACTTTATCTATCTATTAACCATTAGTTAAAAAATGGCTTGGTGTAGTGTCTGGGGATAAATTGCCACATCCCATTTCCTTCTCTGTGAGCAGGATTTCCATTTTCCAAGCCTGATGGGATCTCCCAGCTGGAACAAGATCTACAGGTCTTTGATCTGGAAACTAAGAATAGAGAAGTCTTAAGAGATGACTGCTCAGGTGAGTAAGGTAGAATCAATTAGATGGAATTAGTAGGGAAGTAAGAGTCCAGTTGTTGAGCCAAGTTGTAGCTGCTTTAGCAAGCAGAATGAAGAGCTCCGTCTCTATACCAGATGGAGAGCTCCTTCCTTTTCCCTTCAGTTCTGATGAATTCTTTGCATTTATTTTATCCCTTATCATCTACAAGTTATACTGAGTCCCTTATTCAAGTTGCTTATCTGTAATTCTTTTGTACTACTTCCCTATTAGCTCCTTTGAAACACCTTATTTGGTTATCTTCTTACTCTACTGAAAATGTCCTCTGTTTCTACCATACCCTGAACCATTTGGATATTACCTTTCTGCTCCTATTCATGCCCTTAACATCTGCTGTTGAGATTTTGTGCCTGTGCTTCAGAGTAGATAAACTTCTCTCATTTTAGTAGATTCTAAGTTATTTAGTTTTCTCCTCTCGAGTTTTTTTTTTTTCTTTTTTCCCCTAAGCACAGGGTACAGATTACATTTGCATTTTCTATTTATATATTGAATTAGATGGAGAGACCAGAGAAGAGAACAAGCTGTTGATTCCTAAGCAGGAAATTTTGGAAGAAGTACATTCGTACAGAGTGAGAGTAGGAAGACTCAAAAAGGATATTGTCCAAGTTCCTGGGACTAGAGAAGTGTCTAAACCTGAGGACAGATTAGAAAGGCTTCAGGAAATCCTAAGGAAATTTCTCTTCCTGGAGAGAGAGTTTAGGCAAATAACAATCAGCAAGAAAACTTTCACCAGTGAGAATAATGAATGTAATGAACCTGAAAAAAGCTTCAGTCTGGACTCTAGCCTTGATACAGATCAGAGAGTTCTTAGAATACAGAATATTGATGATAGTGATAAGTATGACATGGGTGTGAACCAGAATTCAGCTGCTGGTAAACAAGAACAAATAAATCTAATACAGGATGTCCAGAGTACTGAATATAAGGAAAGCTTAATGGATCTCTCCCACCTTAGTAAATGTGAGAGCATTCCTGCCACGGAGAAATCCTATAAATGTGATGCATGTGAGAAAGTCTTCCATCAGAGCTCTGCCCTTTCTAGACATCAGAGAATTCATACTAGAGAGAAACCCTACAAGTGTAAAGAATGTGAAAAATCTTTCAGCCAGAGTTCGAGTCTTAGTCGACATAAGCGAATACACACTAGAGAAAAACCCTATAAATGTGAAGCATCTGATAAATCCTGTGAAGCATCTGATAAGTCATGTAGTCAGAGCTCAGACCTAATTCCACATAAGAGGATTCACACTAGAGCAAAATCTTACAAATGTAGTAATTGTGAGAGAGTTTTCAGTCGCAGTGTGCATCTTAGTCAGCATCAGAGGATTCACAGAGAGCTGCCCTGTAAGTGCACTGTCTGTGGCAGTGACTTCCATCATACCTCACACCTTGTTGAACATCAGAAAGCCCATTGCGAAGAGAAAGCCTATGAGTTCAACGATTGTGGGTTGACCTTTGTTAAACATCAAGGAATTCATCTCAGAGAAAAGCCCTATACATGTAAGGAATGTGGAAAAGACTTCAGATTGAATTCCCATCTTATTCAGCATCAGAGAATCCACACGGGAGAGAAACCCCACGAGTGTAGTGAATGTGGAGAAGCTTTTGGTCAGACTTCATGCCTTGTTCCACGTCATAGAATTCACGGGAAAGAGAAGTCCTATGAGTGTCATGATTATGAGGAAAGTTTCAGTCAGAGCTCAAACCTTGTTCTTCAGCAGGAAGTCCTCCCTAGAGAAAAAGCCTTTGATTGTGATGTGTGGGAAAAGAACCTCAGTCAGAGAGCACAGCTTGTTCAACATCAAAGAATTCATACCAAAGAGAAACCTTATGAATGTGCTGAACGTGGGGAGACGTTTAGTCACATTCAGGCTGCATTCAACATCTGAGAGTTCACACCATGGAGAAATACCATATGTGCTGAAGGTGGTGAAGCCTTCAGTCCTGGCTCACCCTTTAATCAGCATCAGAGAATCCACACCAGAGAGAAACCCTCTGAATGTGATAACTATAGGAAAAGTTTGTCAGCATTAAACTTCATCAACTTCCACAAACCCATACCAATAAGAAAACCTATGGATACCTTGTATGTGGCAAATCTTTCATGCTGTTTTCATATCTTAGTCGCCATTGGAGAATTCTTACTGAAATAAAATTCCACAACTGTAACAAATGTGAAATACCTTTCAGTCAAAGATACTACCTTGTTCAGCATCAAATTCATTCTACGGAAAGAATTCTGTGGAAAGCCTATGAATGTAATAAGCGTGTATGTGCATGGGAGGATTCAGTCATCTTCCACCCCTTATTCAACAAAGAGTCCATGCCCAGGAGAAGCCAGTCAAGTGTAGCAAATTTGACAAGTCTTTCAATGGGAGTTCAAGTCTTTCTCATTGTTAGAATCTCCACACCAAACCAGAAGCTGGTACAATACAAATGGAAAGATGTACCTCCACATTTCAGGCTTTACTCAACATCAAAATACTGGAAAGAGAATTTTATATCAGATTGTTAATATATAGCCCTGATCTTTTTCATTGCAAAAGAAGATAGTCTGAGGAGACTTGGTGAATGCAATGGTGTTTCCTCATGGCATTCTTTTATTTAATAGGTGGTGTAAGTAGGTATATAAACTATTTATGGAACTCATTTAAACTATTTTTTTAAATATGGCCTATAAATGTTTTTATTTTTCCTGAAATTTGGTTCCTGTTACAGCTTCTCCAAAATATTGTTGATACACCAATGTAAGAACATAATTAACTTCTGGAAAGTAGCTCATTTAGCTTTTTCCGCTGTTCTCAGCCCAAGTTCTCTCCAAAACAGACTCTTAGGTCTATTGTTTCCTGAGCATCCTACTTCCTGTTCCTTTCCAGCCACAACATTTGGATTCCTGTTGATTTCTCCATCTTCTTAGCACCTTCAAGTGATGGTTTTCTAGTTTTAAGCTTCTCATCAGCAGGTATGCTGCCCCTACTTGATGTTGGTGTTCTTGTGTCTTCTTTCCTAAAGTGAAGCATCTTCCTTTAAAAAGAATTGGATTTCCACATCCACAAGTTTGAAGGATTCTGTCTCCCCTGTGTTTGTGGCAGGTGGCTAAACATTTTCAAACGACACCCAAGTTCTTAGCTGCCATGTCTGCATTCACAGCCCTCTAAAAGAGATGATAAGGACATCAGGGAGCCACAAGACTCCTGGTGGTCTAGCTACATTCACTCAGCACCTGTTCTGCATGTCAAGTTTAGAATTATTTAATACTCTTCTGTTGAAGGCCAGCAAAATGCTCGGGTCTACTTTTGATAGGAGAAAATATAAAGAACATATACAAAAAATAACTTCATAAGAGAATGCAGCTTCTCAAAAAAGAAATTACTGTTCTTCTGTAATCTCTAGAGAGAGTATTTCAAGAACGTGGCAGGTCTGTTCCTGGTAAAATTTTAACCACTATGATTGCTTCTTTATCTGTTTGGATTTTTGCCCTCTCCACCCACTCTCCCTCATCAATCCTGGACCATATTTGAAATGTGGGGGTTTTGTGTATAGTTGTTTATTCATCACATTTTCTGTATTTTATGAGTCTACAGGCCTTATAAAAGAACTTAGGTTTTTTGATTGATCAAAGTGATCACATGTCAGGATGCCCAGACTTCAGGATCACTGTCAATACCTAGTCAAGAATTCATGATTATTTAGACAGGTGTCAAAGCATTTTATTGTATTTTTCCATCTTAAGCTTCATAACATTTTGTGAATAAGGCAAGGGTTACTTAAAATTCCTACTGTCATTCCAGCAAGTGAGGCCTTCATAGTTCAGATATTATAATATTCATTAGGGATCCTCAACAAATATATAAAAATTTATTGCTTCTTCTATAAGCCTCTTATGGCTAAGCTCTAAGATAGTTCTACCACCGTATTTTGCCTCTTAGCCATCAGCAAGCATAGGATCTTATCAGGTGCAAGTAGAGATCTAAATGAATTGATTTAAATGTAAAAGCAAATGAAAAATGCATGTTTTTTCTCTTTATTTCTGTGTATGCCCTTATGTACAGAGACCAATGGTCACTTCTGGTGATTATGAAGCAGATTAATCCCTAAATAGCAGAATATGTAAAAATCACATGTATGCATTTGGTTTAGGAATGTGCTTTTGTACTTCCACTTGAATAAAGGTGTGTTTGATACTCAGAATCTGTTTCAAAAAATATCTAAAGGCCTCAGCCGGAAGCATTTTGAAACTTGGAGTCACTTTCCTGGCTGCGACACATTTCCTCCCAGAAACCTCCTTCATGACAAGAGTGGAGTGGATCACCATCCTTCATACTGATACAGAGCTTGCTTTTCTACAGACTTCTGGAACAGTCTGAATGTTTAGGATTCTAAAGGTTATTTGATTGGGCTGTTGTTGACACATAAAAATTTTGAGGTTTTGGTAGAACTAGGCAGAGTTTTTTAAAAATAAGTAAAACATTTTAAAACAATGAGAAGCCAGAATAATCCTCGAGGACAATTAACTTGTCTCTTTAACCCTGGAATATTTAATCAGTCCAATATAACAGGGGTTTGTGTTTCTAGTCTTTTTATCCTGAAAACTGGGGAGGGAAGAGAAGAAATCTAATAGCTGAGGTACACCAAATGTGGTCTGTCTTCTGTCCACCTACCTACATGGATATGTATGTATGTTCATATTTAAACTTAATCCTCACAACTCTTCAAGGGAACTAGGTCTCTTTTACAGAGGAACTGAACTGTAGAGAGAGTGAAGAATCTGTTACGGTCACCCAGCAAGTTAATGGCTCAAGTCAGGCCTGACTCCCAGGCTTTTCATTATCATGATGGTATTAGACACATCCCAGAACCCAGAGAAGTTTTCTTTGATAGCTCTTCATTCTCTGTTTATATCCTCAGTGATGGACTATTACCAGTTTGCAATTGATCTTAAATGTTCCCAGAAGCTGTCTGGGACACTAGGAGAAAATATCCCAGTATCTTTTGGGAGCTAGTCAGAGACCCTCCCTGAAACCGGCTTAGATTAATTTTGACGATGACCTGCCACAGGTCAGAGCTCCCAAATTTCTTACCTCCTGTCAAGCTACCTATGCTCCTGTCACCAGATTTTCAGTTCCATTTCTCAATGCCTAGAATGTGCTCTCTTTTTCTGCTAATTGGAACTTGCTGATTGATGGACATGTATTAGGTTTCCTACCACTTCTGGTTAAATTGTAGCAGTGAAGCAATGTGGGTAATGGGGAAATGAAGTTTGATTACTTGGTTTTTGGCTTGAACGAAAAAGTAGATGTAGACTGTAGACATGGGGACCCCTGGAAGAGGAGCAGGAAGAGTATTTCAGGCAAAAGAGCATGTCAGAAGGTCTTCAGGTGAGAGTATGGCATTTTTGAGGAAATAAGCTCTCTGGAGGATTGCCTCACCCTAGGAAGTAGTTTGGGAGCAACTGAGGAAGTCTAAGAATGAAGTTTAAAGGAGACCCCTGGGGTGTCAACAGCAAAGCCCAATGGGATTCTCACATCTGAAAATGTGACATCTAGTCTTTGATTCAGTAGTACAGTTGCCAGATACTGTGCTATTCAATGCTACCCCATGGGCACAGTTAATGTAAACGAATCAAACCATCTATTAGGTAATGATGACTATGACAGATTAAGGTAGTAGTCCTAGCAATGACTCTGGAATTTACATATCTGTGTTTGAATTTTGCTATTTATGGGCTGTGTGACTTTGGAAATTTTACTTAGCCTCTCTAGGTTTCCTTGTCTATAGAATGGTTAATAGCATGAAAATTAAGTGCGGTAATGTAAAAGGTACTGGTCATACATTAAATTCCAAAAAGTTATGAATATAAACACCAATATAAAAACCCATGAAAATATGTGGTTAGCATAAAAGCTAAAAAAAAAAAAAAAAAAAAAGGAATTAAGGAGCAAGCATTTAGAAGTACAGGACTAGCATTGTCCAGGAAGGGATACCCTGGGTTTGGAGAACTTAAATATGGCTCTAGGGGTCATCAGGAATGGAGACCGGTAGGAACTGCCTCCCCATAGGCACTCCTTACTGGAGTCAGCAAACCTGTCTCTTCTTGCTAACGTTTGTACCCTATGGCGTCACATCTTACACTCCTTTCGAAATACGGGCTCATGAAGGAACAAGTGTTTCATCCAGGACTGGAAGGATTTTAAACAGCCCACCGTACGAGTCAGTGAGAAAATAAATACTGGAATCTTTAATTCTGTTGATGCATCCAATTCACCTTCACTTTTAGAAAATGGTTAACCTCTTACATTTGTATCCCATTCATGTTTATAAATTTACAACTTGGGCAGAATCACCGTGTCTGTCTTTTTCTTTCCCACACTTGCTCGGATTACAAATCTCAAACCAGTCTAATGTTTTCCTTCCCAAGGTGCAGTTTGAACTGGCCAGGGTTCTAAAGGCCACCTTTACTTGCTTGCCGAGTCTGCAGTTTTTAAAGGCATCTAAAATTGTGAAAAAGCACAAACTTTATGGGATCGTTGTGAAAATTAATGAGATAATGCCAGTTTACTCCATAACTGGTAACTGTTTCTGAGTTGAGCAGGAAACTCCCCCTATCATGAACAACTCATTTCCCTAACATTTTCCCTGCTTCAACATATCAAATATGCCTCTGGCAAACTCTTTGTCATCCTGGCACAGTAGGGGGTTTGAAATCTTGACCCTATTTCTAAGGCTTTTCTACCTCCTTTAGCCCACTGGTACTCATAGGATATAATACTCCTGCTCACCTACATACTCCAGGCACGATTGGTAGGCGCTGGAGTAGTGAATATCAAACAGGCCGGGATGAAGTGACCAAAGGAGAGGACAGGCTGGACTTCGGGCATAGATAGTGGATTTGGGCCCAGCAGGGTGATCCACGCCTTGTGATTTGCAAGAAGGGAGGTGGGGATGGGTGGTGAAACCGCAGGGGTCAAGGGAGAAGGCAAGTGGAGTGCACATGGGACGGTGGGGGTGAGGAAGAGGGAAACCACCAATTTAGATTCTAGGCCTACATGGGCGATGAAGGGCAAAGAGAAATCTAGCCCCACCCTCCCTCCATCCCTCCTTGGAGAAGGACAAACGCCAAAGGAAGCGCCATCCCCACGCTGCTCTGGGCCCAGCTCCCCAGCGGCCCCTGGAGAGCCGCGATCGAGAGGAGACCTCCGAGCTGCCTAGACAGGACCCGGAAGTGCGCGCCAGGGAGCCCGAGGTTCCAGTGGTGCCCGGAGGCCGAGGTGGCCGCCGCTGCGCGAGTGAGTCCCGGAGTCCCGGGCCGTAGCGGAGGGGGCAGGGAGCGCGGGTTGCGGCGGGAGGCTCGAGCCGAGGGGACACGCGTGGCGTGGGGCTGGGGCCACAGGCCTGGCCGCGCCCTCGCGCCGGGGCCCACCTGGCCCGGGGACAGTGAAGTGGGAGCCTCCCCCGGGGAAGAAAGCTTCAGCTGCGGTTTTCCCTTCATCTGCCCTCTTCTCCCTCCCTTGCCCGCAGTGACTGCCCGTCGGTCGTGCAGTACTCTGAAGAAATTTTAGAAGAGGTCACGGCCTTGGAGCAGCACCGGGGATTGGACCCAGCCCATGGAGAAGCTGCCTGAGCAGATGTCCTCGGAGTCCCTGTGCCCATCCTCTGTGCAGGAGCCCCGACGGAGCAAGGGTGAGGAGCTGACCTAGCTGGCTTTCTTTGTCTAAACTTTGTCCTTCCAGCTGCAGCCTCAGATCAGATGGACACGATTGATCTTGAGCTTAGAATTGTCCTGGTAAAAAACTTTTTGAATCTCAAGGCTCTATTACATATAAATAAAGCCCGTAACCAACGTTTCCTCTCTTGACTGTGTGGAGCAGACCTGCTGCAGCAGCATGATACTAGCACTAAGTATTGGAGGATCTGTCATTCCAGCCACCTGCTAACTTGTTTGGCCTTTGGAGAAGCTCAGTAAATGCGGTGTGAATAAGTAAATGAAAGAACTCAGCCAAGTATGTCCCATCTCTCATGTACCAGGAAAAGAGCAGGCTCCTCCACTCATCCTACCCAAACTCTCCTTCGTCCTTAGGGAAGATACATTTACATCCAAGGTATAAACTCCAAGCAGGTTTATACCTGGAGTACAGTAGATAAGCCAGCCACCTGCTGATGGAAAGTGAGGTTAAACTATTTTTTTTAAAACATTTTATTTATTCATGACAGAGAGGCAGAGGGAGAAGCAGGCCCCATGCAGGGAGCCTGATGTGGGACTCTATCCCAGGTCTCCAGGATCACACCCCAAGCAGAAGGCGGGGCTAAACTGCTGAGCCACCGGGGCTGCCCGGAAAAGAGAATCTTAAGCAAGTTCCACATTCAGCGCAGAGCCCAACCTGGGCTTGATCTCATGACCCTGAGATCATGACCTAATCTGAAATCAAGAGTTGGATGCTTAACAGACTGAGTCACACAGGTATCCCTACCTTGATTAATTTTAGTAACTGATTTTCCCAAGCTAGAAAACTTGGATTCGTCCTCTACTATTCTCCTTCTGTCTATATTCAGTCAGCCACCAATCCTGTTAGTTTTTCTTCAGAAAGGCCAGATTCAGTTGCCTATAATTTCCTCAATTTAGGCCCATTCTATTTTTCTTGGATTATTGATACATCCCTATTCTATTGGTCACGTCCCCTACTCTAGGCTGTCCCTCAGACTGTTGCCGGAATGAATTTCCGTGGAAACAAATTTGATCATGTCAGTCTCTGCCTATAAAATAAAGTTCAAAGCCCTGGGCGTGGCATACATGCCTCTTCATATCTGGCTCTACTCTATTTTTCTTTTTGAGAGAGAGAGAGAGAAAGCACTGGGAGTGGGGGCAGAGGGAGAGAGAGAATCCCAAGTAGACTATACTTGGTGCAGAGCCCAACATGAGGCTCAGTCTCAGGACTCTGAGGTAATGATCTGAGTGAAATCAAGACTTGAATGCTCAACTATTGAGCCACCGAGGCACCCCATTTGGCTCTACTCTATTTTTCTACTACATCTCCTGGCTTCCTGCCCACATGGGGCATACATTTCACTCATATAATAGTAAAAAAAACATGGAGGGTTTTTTTTTTTTTTAGTGTTCCCTTAAACTTAGTGTTCCCTTCTATGTTGCTGAGCCTTAGCAGATGCTGTTATGTTTGCCTGGAATACTCTTCACCTTGTTAATCTGGTTATAGTTCAAGGTCCAGCTCAATGTCATTCTTTGAGGCTGCCACCTCCAGGTCACCTAGGTAGGGGTTGTTCTTCCAAATTGTGCTTTGAGGCACTGTTATAATCCCTCTACCAGTACCCTGCACATAGTAGGTGGTATAGACATTTGCTGATTGGTTTAATCAAACAGGAAATGTATTCATTTCCTAGGGCTTTTGTAACGAATTACCATAGCTACATGGCTTAATAGAGCAGAACTGTATTTTCTTGCAGTTTTGGAAGGTAGAAGTCTAAGAGGAAGCTACCTCAAGGCTCTTAAGAAGAGTCACTCCTTGTCTGTTCCCAGCTTTTGGTGCTTCCCAGGATCCATGGTGCTCCTTGGCTTATGGCTGCATCAGTTAGTTGTGCCTCTGTTGTACATGACCTTCTTCCCTGTGTGTTTCCATTTCTAAATCTTCCTTTCCTTTCTGTTTTAAAGATACCAGTCGTTGGGTTTAGAGCCCACCCTAATCCATTATGATCTCATCTTAACTCTGCAAAGACTCTTCTACCAAATAAGGTCACATTCTGAGGTTCTAGCTGGACATGGATTGGTGGGGGTGGGGCAGGGAAACGACACTATCCGACCCAGTACAATAAGACCTGCTCATTTCTTTTGCTGTTAGAAGTGAGTATAGTGAGTATACTTGGGATCACACAACTTTGTAGTTAAACTACTTGAAGAACTGATTTTCCCCTTTCCTTTAAATTAGAAGCAGATCGGGCAGCCCGGGTGGCTCAGCGGTTTAGCACTGCCTTCAGCCCAGGGCATGATTCTGGAGCCAGTGTTACATCAGGCTCCCTGCATGGAGCCTGCTTCTCCCTCTGCCTGTGTCTCTGCCTCTCTTTCTTTCTGTGTCTCTCATGAATAAAAGAATAAAATCTTTAAAAATAATTAAATTAGAAGATCAGCGAAAAAACTTAAAAAAAAAAACTTTTGTTTACAGGGATATGTTTGATTTGCTTATTTCAGAGGGCAACTGCTTTCTACTTGGGTTCTCTAGTTGTGTCTCAGAATATCTGTTGAGGCATTCTAGGGGATCCTGCTATTTATCAGAGTTTGGATCCAAGTTTTTGATATTTTTTCGGTAAGTGGCTCTGACCCATGAGAAGATCTACCATATTCTCTGAATTCTATATGAGCCTCAGTCCTGAAGACGTTTTATAAATGGTCTCTTTGGGACTCTTAGCAACTTGTAGATTCTTCTCTTGATTGCTGGAAAATAATCAGGAGCATTTTGAAGCGCCTAATGTATGCAGGGTTCTTTATATAGTATTGGGCTTGGAGACAAAGAAATGGAATTTCTTAAAATATGAATTTTTATGAAAGAAATTTTATTTCATAAAATATATCTATATTTTAATATAGAGATGCTTTCAGTATAAATTGAAGCGAACACACACACACACACACACACACAACTAAAAATAATTCTGAGGAGAGGCCCAAAGACAATGTGGTTAAATGCCTTGAAGGATACAGGAAGTGAATGCTTTAGAGATTCAAAGAGATTCACTTCCAGCTGGGATTAGAGGAAGGTTTCATTTCAGGAAGGAGGCTGCCTTTGAGCTGGGTCTGTAAGGTTAAATAGGAGTTTTATAGGGGGAGGAGAAGGACGTATGTGGGTTATGCATGGTCAGGAAGCTGTTCACATTGACTGGTGTATAGAGAAGACGTGGTAGAAGAGGAGTCTGTGGGACAGAGTGGAATAAAATTATGGGGAAGGAATGCCAGGCCATAAGAGCTTAGCTTTTGCTTAGCAGATACTGAAGTACGTTATGTTAGCTTCTCTCTGCAGATGGCTAGCTGGTGAGCATGGTCTATCAAGGCAGAGAATCTGATTTGTTCAGTGTGGTATGAGAGGTGATTACGGTCTGACTTTAGGACATTACCAGCGATAACAGGAAGGTAGGGACAAAAACCAAGAAGTGTGTTGGAGGTGGAAACAATAATACTTGTTTACTGAGTGCATGTGGGGGCAGAGAAAGGAGTCACTGCTCCTTGTCACCCCTTCCCTTTTTATTTTGAAGAATGCTTAAGCTACAGGAGGGTTACAAGACTGAAACAAATACTAATACACCAGAAGAAAAAGTGGGTTTGAGACATACTGATCTCAAGAGACTGGTGCGAGGGGGCACCCGGGTGGCTCAGCGGTTGAGCATCTGCCTTTGGCTCAGGGCATGATCCCGGGGTCCTAGGATCGAGTCCTGCATCAGGCTTCTCCCTCTGCCTATGCCTCTGCCTCTCTCTCTCTCTGTCTCATGAATAAATAAATTTTTTAAAAAAGAAAGACTGGTGTGAGAACCATGTAGGGATGTTTTTGTAAATTACTGGAGATGCTGTAGCCTGTGATAAATATTCCCCATTTCAGGAGGTGGGGACACAATCCCTCCAGCTACTCAATCTAGAGAGAAAACTTTGTTCTTTCATATTCATACCCCTCAGTCAGTAATCCTATCCACACAGCCATAGACATTTTTTTTTCCAGAATCCCAGTACTTCTTACTATTTTCTCTGCCACCATTTTGGTCCAGCGTGCCATTATCCCTCACCTGGATTATTGCAGTAGCCTCCTGGCTGATTGTCCTACCTCTGCCATTGCCTCTCTACTGTAGCCGGCAGCAAGATCCTGTTAAAATGTCAGGTCTTCCCTTCCTCTGGTCACAAGCCTCCCATAGCTTCATATCTTACTCAGTAAAAGCACACCTCTTACAGTAGCTTATTGGGTTCTATGTTCTCTAATTCCCTTTTTATATCTCTGACCTCATTTCTTACTACTCTTCCTCTTGCTCATTGTGTTCTAGTCATACTTGCCCCTTTGAACACTCAGGGCCTTTGCACTTGCTGTTTCTTCTTTGTGTAATGCTCTTCATGGAATGTGTAAAATTGCAACCCTTCTGCCCACTCCCTCCCTTTGGCACTGGACTTCTTCTCCCAGGCTTTTGTCTCTATAGCACTTGTTCCATCTAGTAGTATGTAATTTACAAGATTTCTTGTCCAGCTCCCTTACTATTATGAAAGATCTTAGAGGGCAGAGGTGTTTTTTTTTTTTTTTAAGATTTTATTTATTTATTCATGAGAGACAGAGAAAGAGAGAGAGAGAGGCAGAGATACAGGCAGAGGGAGAAGCAGGCTCCATGTAGGGAGCTGGACGTTGGACTCCATCCTGGGACTCCAGGTTTGGGCCCTGCGGGCCGAAGGCAGTGCTAAACTGCTGAGCCACTCGGGCTGCCCGAGTTTTTGCCTGTTTGCCCCCTGATGTATCTCAACACCTAGAACTGTACCTGGCACGTTGTTGAGAACTGTACCTGGCACGTTGTTGGTGCTCAGTAGATAAATGTGAATGAGTCAAATGTCACAGGACTCATAAAGAGAAGGAGAATCACCTTCAGCTTAATGGAGAAGGTGATATTGAACAGGGCCTGAGAGCTTTAGGATTTATATTCTTGAAGATGTTGAGCAGGCTGTCAGATCTCTGGCAGTGGGCCACATAAAAGGCTCATCCTCTAGAACACCTAAGCCTTCACATATTGTGGGAGAGAACAAATAGAATGGTCCAACAGAAAGGAGAAGAGGTTTGGTATAGGGGAGGAGATGGGAGTGAGGCTGGAAAGACAGGAGCCAGCTAAGGGAGATGTAGAAGAAACCCTCATTTTAATATTTGTGTAAGCCAACCACAGAAGGCATAACTCCTTTCACGGAATCATCCAAGTCCAAATGCAGGCATGCCCGGCCTATTGGTCTTTCAGTTTTGATGAGCTGAGGAGACTTTGTTACCTTCTCCATCTGGTGTTTCACCTTATTAGTGAACCCAGTTTTTTTTTTTTTTTTTTTTTTTTAAGATTCTATTTATTTATTCATGAGGGACAGAGACAGGCAGAGACTTAGGCAGAGGGAGAAGCAGGCTCCCCGTGGGGAGCCCAATGTGGGAATTGATCCCAGGACCCCGGGCTCACACCCTGAGCCGAAGGCGGATGCTCGACCACTGAGCCACCCAGGCATCCTATGAACCCAATTTTGAAGGGCCTCTATGTTTAGGTGCTCCCAGGCCTGGGGGGACAGATCTGGCAGATTTAGAAGGCTCTAGAGTTGTGCTGTCCAGTAGGGTAGCCCCAGCTACAGTGGGTTAACTAAATTTAAATTAATTAAAATTAAATGCAATTAAAAGTTTAGCTGCTCAGTTGCACTAGCCACATTTCAAGTGCTCAACGGACAGTGCAGATGTAGAACAGCTGCATAACCACAGAAAGTTCTGTTGGATCGTGCACAGAGAGTGACTTAAATTTATAGTACCAGTTCATTATGGTTTCTTGATAAAAAGAATTGGTCTGTTTAGCTAGTGTTTAGATTTGATTGATGCCTTTATCACTTTTTTATTTAAAAATTTTATTTTGAAGATTTTATTTATTTGAGAGAGTGAAAGAGAGAGAGAGAGCACAAGCAGGGGGAAAGGGAGAGGGAGACTCCCCACTGAGCAGGACCCTGAGATCATCACCTGAACCAAAGGCAGACACCTAACCAACTGAGCCACCCAGGCACCCCTGACTTTTTTTTTTTTTTAAGATTTTATTTTATTTATTCATAAGAGACACAGGGAGAGAGGCAGAGACACAGGCAGAGGAAGAAACAGGCTCCATGCAGGGAGCCTGACATGGGAATTGATCCTGGGTCTCCAGATTCAGGCCCTGGGCTGAAGGAGGCGCTAAACCGCTGAGCCACCGGGTCCGCCCTCCCCTTTCCTTTTCCTTTTCCTTTTCCTTTTCTTTTTCCTTTTCCTTTTCCCTTTCCCTTTCCCTTTCCCTTTCCCTTTCCTTTTCCCTTTCCTTTCCCTTTCCCCTTTCCCTTTCCCCTTTCCCTTTCCCTTTTCCCTTTCCCTTTTCCCTTTCCCCTTTCCCTTTCCCCTTTCCCTTTCCCCTTTCCCTTTTCCCTTTCCCTTTTCCCTTTTCGTTTTCGCTTTCCCTTTTCCCTTTTCCTTTCCTTTTTCCTTTCCTTTCCTTTCCTTTCCTTCTTCTTTTCGTACCTAACTTGGACCTGGTTTGTGTTTCCAGGTGTTTGCAATTTGTGTGACATGGAAGAGAAACAGTTAAACACATGTGCAAACAAATGTAAGAACATTAAACTATTAATACATTCACAGCTGTTAGAATGGCTATCGCCTAAAAGACAAGAAGTAACAAGTGTTGGTGAAGATGTAAATTGGTGAACTACCAATAGAAGGACCATTTGATCCAGCAATTTCACTTCTGTTTATCTGAAGGAAATGAAGGCACTATCTTGAAAAGGTATCTGTGTCCCCATGCTTACTGCAACAGTACATATGACAGCCAAGATGTGGAAACAGCCCAAGCATCCATAGGTGGATGCATGGATAAAGCAGATGTGGTGTACATACAATTATATGTGTACATACACAGTGGAATATTGTACAGCCGTAGAAAGAAGGAAATCCTGACATTTACAACAACATGGGTGGACCTGGAGGGTATCATGCTAAGTGAAATAAATCAAAGACAAATATTGTGTGATCTGACTTAGATGTGGAATCAAAACAAACAAACAAACAAACAAACAAAAGCAATGCAAACACAGAAAACGGACTGGTGATTGCCAGATGTGGAGGGTGGGAGTGGGGGAATTGGATGAAGGGGGACAAAAGGTAGATACTTCCATACACAAGTCCCAGGGATGTAATGTACAACCTGGCAGTGATAGTTGATAATGCCATATTGCATGTTTGAAAGTTGCTAAGAGGATCTTAAAAATTCTTCTCACAAGGAAAAACATTTTAAAAACAGTATCTAAACTGAACATACAGAAGTTGATGGCATATCTGGAGGTGTAGAACAAGTGTAAATATGGTTCTATGATAAAATATCATGGGTGATTATTAAATTCCTTTAAAATTTAATGAAAATTACCAAATAAAATCAGGGCTGTTTATGTGTTAGGCTTTCACTGCTAATGGAAATGCTGTATTGGCTATTTCTCAGCACCCTCTCCTTTCAGAAGATCCCTCTTAGCAGAAAGCCTACTTTCTTTAATATCATTGTAAAGCAACCTCTCTAGCTTTAATATTTCAATTAAAGTAAACAGGAGATGTTTTTCTATCATGTCTCCCTTAAATGCTGGGGTGCAGGATTTGTTTTTGTATATTTTCTTAGAGTCTACATTGACTTGGGAATATTTCTCTCTACTTGGTGGTTCATATTTGTTTTTAAAAATTTTTTTTATTTATTTATGATAGTCACACACACAGAGAGAGAGAGAGGCAGAGACACAGGCAGAGGGAGAGGGAGAAGCAGGCTCCGTGCACCGGGAGCCCGATGTGGGATTCGATCCCGGGTCTCCAGGATCGTGCCCTGGGCCAAAGGCAGGCGCCAAACCGCTGCGCCACCCAGGGATCCCTGGTGGTTCATATTTTAAAGAACTTTTCATCCTCCCCCTTCTTCCTTTATCAAATCTTCCCCATTTGCAGTATTTCTAAAGGAGCACATGAGGTCTGAATGTGTCTTATGTTCACTAGTGAGCATGTGAACATCTGTGTGTAGAGAGATATGGGAAGGTGTTAGTCTCTGCATGAAGGGAGTCTTGCCTGTTACCTCAGGGGACCATTACATGGTTGGAGTGCCATGTAGGCAGAACCTCTAGGGTGAGGCTTTCCTCTTTAATTTATCTGTTCAGTCCCTGCCCCTCCCCACACATAGTTCCCAGCATCTCCCTTCTGAAGTTCTGAGGTGACTCCACTTCCCTCAAATTCTGCCTCCCTTTTCTATTAATCCTGTTATGTCTTTGTATATAAACCTGAATTTTAGTTTCTCACCATTTTCTCCAAATCTCCCCAACTTGTATTCATCTTTTTCCTATTTTGCAAGGCCATTTTTCATACTTTTTTGAACTAAATACTTCTGGAATACTCTGATTCCTGTTCCCCACCAGGAGTTTTTCTTGTTACATTTTACCTTTTTTATATTTTCTGTCAGATGGTGAAACCTGGACTGAGGATCAATTAATTATAAAGCAGAAAACTCTTGAAGTAGGGCTACAACTATAAGAAGGAGATGATGGGATCCCTGGGTGGCGCAGCTGTTTGCCGCCTGCCTTTGGCCCAGGGCGCGATCCTGGAGACGCGGGATCGAATCCCACATCGGGCTCCCGGTGCATGGAGCCTGCTTCTCCCTCTGCCTGTGTCTCTGCCTCTTTCTCTCTCTCTGTGACTATCATAAAATAAAAAAAAAAATAAAAAAAAATAAAAAGAAGGAGATGAATGTGAACAAAACAAACATGAGGGGCTCTGTGAATATGGACAAAACTTCTGTAACATCACAAACTCTATCCAATAGCCACAAATTCTTAACTGAAGAGAAATCCCAAATGTGTAATATTTGTGGGAAATTATTCAGGCAGAACTCATACCTTACTCAGCATGGAAGAATCCATATGTAAGAGAAATCTTATGAGTGTCATGAATGTAGAAAAGCTTTTGGCCATACTTCAAACCTTATCTAGCATCAAAGAATACATACTGAAGAAAAACCCTATGAATGTAGTGGGAAAAGCTTCCGGCGTAGCTCACACCTTATCCAGCATCAGATAACTCATACAGGAGAGATGCCTTATATGTGTAATGAATGTAGGAAAGCTTTTGGCCAGAGCTCAAGCTTTGTTTGACACCAGAGAATCCACACGAGGGAGAAACCCTATGTGTGTAGAGAGTGTGGGAAGGCCTTCAGCCAGAGTTCAAATCTGATAGAACACCAGCGAGTTCACACCAAAGAGAGACCATATGAGTGCAATGACTGTGGGAAAACTTAGAGTCATAACTCTCACCTCATTGAATACCAGAGAGTCTACACAGTGGAGATTCCTTATGATTGCAGTGAGTGTGGGAAATCTTTTAGTAGGAGTTCACTACTTATTAAAACACGACAGGATTCACACTGGAGAGAGACCCTGTGAATGTTGTGAATGTGGGAGGGCCTTCAGCCACAATTCTCACCTTCAGCATCAGAAAACTCATGGTGGAGAAAAAGCTTCTGAATGCAAAGAATATGGAAAAACCTTCAAGTACAGGTCATACCTTTCCAACCATCTGGGAATCCACACAAGAAAGAAGCTGAATGAAATAAAGGTGGTAGAGCCTTTGGTCAGGGTTCAGCTCTGAGTGAAAGTCAGAGAGCTCACATGAGGGAGAAACCCTTTGGGTTTCGTGAGAGTGGACAGCCTACAGTCCTGGTTTCAACTCTTACTAAGACATGAAAATCTAGATAGTGGACAAATCTCATGGATGGGTTCAATGCACAAGAGCCTTTAGAAGGAGTTTCTGCCTTATTCAGCATTAGCAGATTGACTTTGGAGGAGATTGTGTCAGACAGGAGGATGAAAGGGACATAATGCAGCATGACCAAGGTGATGGCTAAGTGGTGCCTTCAGTTAGTTAGCACCACTGTTGATTTGATGTTGAGGATCTGCATGGGAGATTCTGTGGTTTGCTTTCCAGATCTTCATAGTTGTCCTCTGAAAATGGAATGAGTTGGGTTCCATCCCAGGGAAGAAAGAATTGGGGAATTCTTTTTTTTTTTAATTGGAGTTAAATTTGCCAATATATAGCATAACACCCAGTGCTGATCCCATCAAGTGCCCCCCTCAGTGCCCGTCACCCAGTCACCCCCACCCCCCCGCCCATCTCCCTTTCCACCACCCCTTGTTTGTTTCAAATTGGGGAATTCTTGATTCAGACTCATAGGTCAGGAAAACAGGAGGGTGACCTTTGAATCCAGTTGCTGTCTTTCTATCTCATCTATTCCATTTGTTGTAACTATTATTGGAAGGGGCTCTTGGGTCTTCTTGGATCAGCATTCTGCTCCTCCATGTCCTATAGACTATTGAATCTCATTTTGTTTAATATGACATAAGTGCACTTAAACGGGCAAATTTTCTAAGCCAAATAATTTTTCAGTATGACATGTCATGGGCTTTGTTATGTGTCAGCTAGGGTAGGCTGAACTACATTTGCCAGAATTCCCTTTCCTGTATTTTTTGGTTCTTTTGGGCTAGAGGGAGATTCTTAATCAGGAGGGCAGAAGAAAAGCAGCAGTTATTTTGTGCCTCACCCATGTTATTGCTCTCTGCTGATTCAGCTCACTAAGGAGACATAGCAGCTGGGCGTGCAGTTGGTCTCTCTTCCTCCTTTGCTTTTGCTGGGCTGTGAGAGTGTGTGTATGTCCTCGTGGTTTTACTTCTCTGATTGAATCCTAGCCATATGCATGCTTACTGTTCTTGTGACAAGTACACATTTGTTTTAAGTTTAGGTAGAGAGAAATGGTTAAGTTCTCGCTGTTTTTTTTTTTCTTTTTAAAGATTTTATTTATTCATTCATGATAGATGCACACACACACACAGAGAGGCAGAGACACAGGCAGAGGGAGGAGCAGGCTCCATGCAGGGAGCCTGATGTGGGACTCAATCCCGGGACTCCAGGATCACGCCCTGGGTGGAAGGTAGGCGCTTAAACCGCTGACCCACCCAGGCTGCCCAAGTTCTCGCTGTTTAAAGAAAAAAAAAAAAAACAAAAAAAAACAACAACTTAAGAATTTTCAAGATTTCCTATGAGAAAAAGCCACAGCTCAAGCTCCTTTATAACAAAAATTCCCTCATAACCTAAGGCAAGCTTAATTATTGTGTAATTATCGAGGAAAAAGTTGAATAGTGAAGCAGTTGAATAGTGTGATACATAATGGATAAATTTTTTTAATAATAAATTTATTTTTTATTGGTGTTCAATTTACCAACATACAGAATAACACCCAGTGCTCATCCCGTCAAGTGCCCCCCTCAGTGCCCGTCACCCATTCACTCCCACCCCCCGCCCTCCTCCCCTTCCATCACCCCTAGTTCATTTCCCAGAGTTAGGAGTCTTTATGTTCTGTCTCTCTTTCTGATATTTCCCACACATTTCTTCTCCCTTCCCTTATATTCCCTTTCACTATTATTTATATTCCCCAAATGAATGAGAACATACAATGTTTGTCCTTCTCTGATTGACTTACTTCACTCAGCATAATACCTTCCAGTTCCATAAAAATTTTTAAAAGACTTTATTTTGGGGGTACTGGGTAGCTCAGTGGGTTAAGTGTCTGCCTTTGGCTGAGGTCATGATCTCAGGTTCCTGGGATCGAGTCCTGTGTCGGGCTGGGCTCCTTGCCCAGTGGGGATCTGCTTCTCTTTCTCTCTGCTCATGCTCTCTCTGTCTCTCTCAAAATAAATAATAAAATCTTTTTTAAAAAAAGATTTTTTATTTATAAGAAATTTCTACACCCAATATAGAGTTCAAACTCATGACTTCAAGATCAAGAATGACAAGCTGGGCAGCCCGGGTGGCTCAGTGGTTTAGCGCCTGCCTTCAGCCCAGGGCGTGATCCTGGAGACCTGGGATCGAGTCCCACATCGGGTTCCCTGCATGGAGTCTGCTTCTCTCTCTGCCTGTGTCTCTGCCTCCTTGTGTGTGTGTGTGTGTGTTTCTCATGAATAAATAAATAAAATCTTTAAAAAAAAAAAAGAAGAGTGATAAGCTCTACCAACTGAGCCAGCCAGGCACCACCATAAAATTAAAAACAAAAAACCAACAAACTTTTGAGCACTCATTTACTATGAATATTTTAATCATTAGAAGAAATTCTAAAAATACCTGTAATAGGTAGTATATTGTTAGATTAGGTATCTGAGAGAAATACCTCTTTGTAAATGCTTTTTTTTTTTTTTAAGTAGCCCCTTTGAGGGGCTCAAACTCACTACCCTGAGATCAAGACCTGAGTTGAGATCAAGATTTGGATGCTTAACCGACTGAGCCATCTAGGTGCCCCAACTAAATGCTTATTTTTGGTTACAAAATATCAGATTATTTTTCCTCCATGTAGTCTAGATTAATGATCATCTAAAATATCAGTGAAAAATATACTTACATTGTGGACTTTTTTTTTTAAGAGTTTATTTATTCACAACGGACTCAGAGAGAGAGAGAGAGAGAGAGAGAGGCAGAGACACAGAGGGAGAAGCAGGCTCCATGCAAGGAGCCTGACGTGGGACTCGATCCCCCCTGTCTCCAGGATTAGGCCCTGGGCTGAAGGCAGCACTAAACCACTGAGCCACCTGGGCTGCCCATGTAATGAGATTTAAAAGGATTATATGATAGTGCATCTGAAAATGCTGTCATGGCCTGCTGTCATTTCTCCCTTCTGAGAACACCATCCCTCTTCCTTTAAGAAAGTTTTTATGTTGCTCCAGATAGGTGATCCAAATTGCTGGCTTCTCAGTGACCCTACCTGCTTGGTCACAGTGGAGCCACAGCTGACTTATCTTCTCTGACCAGAGTGGAAGGAGCAGGTGACCTAAGCAGATCTTATAGAGCTTCCCTGGGAAATTTTGAACCAAGTAGGGGTGAGAATGGAGTGAGGGAAACATCCTTTTCCTCCAAGGTGGCTAACTAAATATGAGCATGAGACTAGTTAAGCCAGTAGAAGCCCTCTCTGGTGAGTGTTTACAAATTGAGCCCTGAACCTTTATGACAAATAGAATCCTGAACAGTACAGGGTCCTGTCACATGCCTCTCACAGGTGGTCAGGGAAATTAGTGCTCCATCCCACCTCATCCCTTCCTGTTGTCTTCGACTATGTCTAGGGCTAGTGGAGAGGTGTGAGGAGGTGCCAGATATGGTACTGGCTTTTTAAAATCTTGGTGTTATCAATGTATTTTTTGGTGAGGGCAGACTTAAAGCAGGGTGGGGGATGAGGGTTGGGGGTGGGGGCTGGTGGCTTATCTAGCTCCAAGTGTGGCCACTTTTGCCACTAGAACCACCCTCTACCAGTCTCCTAAAGCTGAAGTCAGTCCTGCCTCCACACAGTGTCCACTCTTGGAAGAGTCTTTCTGGGGTTTAAAACCAGTTGGGCTGGTGAGAGGTGCTGCCAGCCTTCTTAGGGGAGGAGGGCAGAGAAGGGGAGAGGGATGGAGGGTGAGGGAGGCCTGAAGATGATCAGGCCCACCCACAGGACAGGGGCTTGGGAGGCTGCACAGGTGGGGTCATGGGGGATGAGGGAGAGTGAACTGGCAGGGCCCTGAGGAGGCAATGGGTTTTCTTCCAGTCACTTGTCATTGGACGTGCAGAGCCATCCAACAGGAGGAGTTACTATTATTATTCCTGTTTCACAGATGAGAAAACTGACACCCAGGAAGCAGAAGTAACTTACCCAGGGTCATCCTGCTGGTAATGGCAGAGCTGGAATTCGAATTCAGATCCGCTTGGTTCCCAATCGCTCCCACCCCCATCCCATTCCGTGCACGGGTAAGTGAAACCTGGTGAGGAGGCGGGTACCGCGAACTCCGGGGCGGAGGGCTAGGTGAGCTGTGGGCGTGGCCACAGGGTCTGTGGACCCCCTCGCCTTCTCCAGGGTGTGGGCTCTGCCAGCAGACAGAATGGCGCACTTTGCTCAGGCCTCGGGGCCAACGGAAGCTCTGGGTAGCGGGACCAAGGGGCGAGAGAGGGGCCAGGGGCGGGGTCCACTCCGCTGCATGGGGGACCTCCTAGAGGGAAGCCCTGCCCCTAGAGGGAAGCCCTGACCCGAAGGTGCCCAAGGAGTGGGGGAGGCCATGGGGGAAGGAAGGGAGGCCATGGGGGGCATGGGGGCAGGGGGAGGGCGGGGTGGCTTCACCGTCTAGCGGGCATGGAGAAGGCCCCCAACCCCCCACCTCCAGGCCACACAGAAAACTACTGGCTGTTGGGGCCCACTGCGGGGGTGGGGGCGGATCGTCAGATCTGGGTGAATTTTGGGGTCTGGAGAATGTCCCTGTGGCTTTGGGGCCAGTGAAGGGCTGAGGAGGTTTGTCAGCAGTAAGAACCTCTGATTAGCCCTGGTCCAATCTGCAGCCCAAGTTGTCCCGAATCAGTGGCAGGAAAGGGAGTGAGGCTTCCTGCAGCCCTGACCGTGCCCCCTACCATTCTAACCCAGATTATGTCGCCCACCTCTTTCCTCCCTCCTATAGTTCCTATCTGACCCCGGGGCTGCACGGGCCTCGGGAGGGGACAGGGAACACAGGTTCAGGCTGCTGCAGGGTCGCTCAGGGACTCTCCCAGAGGGAACCTGCATGAGGAAGATTCCCCCCCCCCCCCGCCCCCCCTGTGGCCAGTTCAGGCCACACTGAGCTGAGCTGGCAGCTCTTTTACTTTCCAGTGTCCTGGGTCCTTTCTAAATAATAGTTAATGCACTCAGCATGATGGCAGCTGACAGTTGTTTTTGTTTGTTTTGAATGCTTTTGGCAAAATAAAAAGTTGGCAATTCTATACCCTTCACCCCTCCTTCACTCTCCTCTTCTCACATGTGCTAATGAGCACACCCAGTAGGACGCATTCACTAGTTCCACGAAATTCCAGATTTGGGGGACACCTGGGTAACTCAGTGGTTGAGCATCTGCCTTTTACTCAGGGTGTGATCCTGGTGTCCTCGGATCGGATCGAGTCCCACATGAGCCCCACATGAGTCCCACATCGGGGCTCCCTGCGTGGAGACTGCTTCTCCCTCTGCCTCCGTCTCTGTCTCTCTCTTGAATAAATAAATAAATCTCTAAAAAATATATATAAATTCCAGATTTGGCAATCTCCAGACTGAGCTGCTAGCCTACGGCCTGAAGTGGGTGTGAGGGGCACCGCCCTGTGGGATTCTGGTCCTGGTGCCAACGCTCACTGGCTATGGGATCCTGTTTTCTATTTCAGCAGGACAAAAGGATCTACAGATTTCCTGTTGTATTAACATGTCTGTGGTCCTTTGAGTCTGGCCTGGATCAGTGTGTTCCCTAAGTTATATGTCTGTAGAGCACAGTTGTCCAGTCTCCATGCTAAGGGCTGTTGCAAAGGCTGGGAAGGTCCACCTCACTGGAGAGCAGCAAGGCAGGGTGGGTGGGGCAGATGGGAGGTAGCACGTGAGGGTATGCCTGGCCCCGAAGTAACCCAGGCAGGGGAGAGGAAACCATTGTACTCTGTGACATGTTTTTGTCTCTCTCTCTCTCCCATAGATTCCAAGAGCCTGCAAGTTCCTGTCTTCTTTTCATCCCTGAATTGCTCCCACCAGCCTAAGCTGAGCATGGGGCGTCCGGTAAGTGTGGAGGGAATGATGGAGAGTGGCTGGTGGCTGGGAGGGCTGCGTGCAGTGGATGGGGCCAAGCTGAGTTTTACAGGAGAGGTGGGATTTAAATGGTTTCGAGACTCAGAGAGGGCACCCCTGGGGAAGGAAGGCATACATGGAGGCTGGAGGTACTTGGGAGGAGACCTCTGGCCGTGAGGCAGGAAGGATGGGGGCTTGGGGACTTCCCGAGAGGAAGGCTGATGAGATAGAGGCATTGTAAGAGGAAGAAGCCAGCTTGAGCTCCAGGCCAGTGGAGACAGGGAAATGGGGGAAGCACAAAGGCCAGTTTTAGACAACTCGAGGTTGTTGGGGGACAGGCAGGGGCACAGAACATCTGATGACAATGTCCAGTGTATTCTCTCCCCTCTGGAGCACGAGGGTCAGGATGGAGCCATGACTCCTACTGGAGAGTTTTAGAGCTAGAACTGCTCTCAGGGCCAACCAACTCTGTCATTTTAGAGCAAAGGAAACTTGAGGCCTGAAAGTTCAAGTGACTTATCAGTGTGGCCTGGAGGGTGGAGGGAAGATCCAAAGGGGAGCTTTGGAGAGAGAGAAAGTTTAAAGTATTCAGGTGGGAAGAATAGAAGCTAGTGAAGGTGAAAGCACTCCAGGATGTTTCCAAACCAGTCTGAGGGCACTCAGAGGACTAGCTATTTACCTGTTTACAAGAGGCGTATTTGGGTGGGAGGTGCAAGAGTGCACCCACAATCTCCCCTCTGCCATTAGGCTGGTCCTGCTATTGTGATCATTGGTTCCCACAGCCTCAAAGACACTCCTTGCCCTGGCTGCAGTGAGAAGGTCTGCATCAGGACCAGAGAGAGGCCCTAATGCCTGGGCATGAGCACAGATGTTTGCACAGGGGTGGGCAGGAGAAAGCAGCCTCAATCTGAAGGCCTTATCTTCTGCACTTCAGATCATGGCCTCAAGATCTGCCCCCCCCCCACCTCCATTGTCATCCTGAAATCCCCAAAGCTATTGGCTGTTAGTTTCCCGCAGAGCACGGTGCAGAGGGTCTTTGTAGGTGGGATGATTGTTAACAGAATTGAGCAATGAGAACCTTAGGGTTGGCGGGGGTTTGGGGATGGCCTGGTCCATCTTCATTTTATTGAGGTGGGAATTGGGGCTCAGAAAAGAGACCCTCCTTGCCTAAGAGCACCCAGTGACTTAGTGGCAGAAAATGTTTTATGCATCTTTTAGGTCTGCTTAAGAGGTCTGTAAGTTTGTAAAGTTTATCTAGGCAAAGAAATCATCATTTCCCAAGCCTCACGTATGTGATAACATTTCTGCAAGCGTCCTCTGCTTTGCTCTGTTCTGCATGAGAAGCCCTTATGTTTCCCTTGAACAGGTGGTGCTGACTTTAGACAACAAGGACATGAAGGGGTTCACATGGGCCATAGCTCCGGCCTTGACCTCCTTGGGCTACCTGCTCATACTGCTGGTCTCCATCTTTCCTTTCTGGGTACGGCTTGTAAACGAGGAGTCCCATGAAGTGTTTTTCAGTGGCCTGTTTGAGAACTGCTTCCATATCAAATGCTGGAAGCCTCGACCCTTATCAGGTAAGGAGAGATGGAGGGTTAGAGGTGGGAACAGGGCAGGGGGAGATTATTTAATTTAATTATAAGCCCATCAGGGCGTTTTTTGAGTCTCTACTTTCAAGATTAGAAGAAAGTAGGTGATCAGCAAAAGGTTCATAATATCAAGTTGACCCCCAGGGTCAGGAGCAAATGTGTCAGCAACAAAATTTATTTCTGGGGTAGGAGTGGCTCCACCTAGGATGAAGGACTGGGGGTCCTGCCCTACCCCTACCGCTTGGGGCTGCTGTTAGCTTCCCCACACAGGACCTTTTTGGGTGGGCACAGCTCCTAGCCAGGGAACAGCTTCATTAGTAGAGTACAGGCCAGATTGCAGCCCCCACTTGTCCTCTCTGCCAAACACCTGTCCAACAGTGGGAGGCAGCCCTGTGGATAATGTGCTTAGGCCCAAGTATCACATTTTCAAGGGAATGCACAGAAATGTGAGCTCCATGGACTATGGCTGCACTCAAGGTCATGTTTTACAAGCACTTTGGGAAGGTCGGGAGGATGTCTGTCTTGGAAAAGAGGTGAGCCTCTTTGGGGAAGAACCCTTAAGGGTTCACTCTGGGTAATAGAAGAGGAGAAGCCTCTTTGGGGAAGATGGGCCACAGTGTGTGGGCTCTCTGTTATGGAGTTCGTCAGCCTCCATGCTACTGACACTTTGGCTGGATAATCTTTGTTATGAGGGCTCTCCTGTTTCTTGCAGGTTAGTTAACAGCACCCTTACCCTCTACTACCCAACTGACAATCAAAATTACCCCTTACGTAAATATCCCCAGGCGTTGGAGGGGGGTTGCAAAACTGCCCCCAAGTTGAGAACCGTTGGTTTTACCCAAGAGTAAATCCTAAAACACTTGGGTCTTCAGCAGTATCTTTGTCTTTTTGTCCCACTCCCAGCTGTCCATGTCTGCATGCCTAGGAGGGTTCACAAACTCGTTTTAACATGGGCCTGAGTCACACCAGGAGTAGGGGAATGAATCACCTGGTCATCAAGACCCTGGCTCTGCTATTTTGGGTGTGTTTTGCAATTTCTGTTAACTGGGGTAATTAAATAAGCACCCTCACCTCCAACCCCCCCGCCCCTGAGTTCAGAACATCTTAACCTCTCAAATTCTGATTTTCCACTGGTAGCTCATTAAGTGTGAAGAGTACTGATGCAATGCTTCATGTTTTCACATGCAACTTTTTTTTTAAAAGATATATTTATTTATTTATGAGAGAGAGAGAGAGAGAGAGAGAGAGGCAGTGACACAGGCAGAGGGAGAAGCAGGCTCCATGCCAGGAGCCCGACACAGGACTTGATCCCAGGACCCCAGGACTGTGCCCTGGGCCAAAGGCAGGCGCCAAACCGCTGAGCCACCCAGGGATCCCCCACATGCAATTTTTATCATTTATAGTGTTTATTAAAATGACCCTTTGTCCATCGAATTTTTTTCCATACACTTCCTTTTTTTTTTTTTTTTTAAGATTTTATTTATTTATTCATGAGAGACACAGAGAGAGAGGCAGAGACATAGGCACAGGGAGAAGCAGGCTCCCTGCAGGGACCCCAATGTGGGATTTGATCCCAGGACTCTGGCATCACGACCTGAGCTAAAGGTAGACGCTCAACCACTGAGCCACCCATGTGCCCCTTTTCCATACACTTCTGCGTCACAAACAAAACAAAATGTTGGGATCAGTGCATTCTTGGGGGCAGAGTGTAGGGTTGGAGCCATGGTCCCATGCCACACTGTAGGACTGAGGGTGGTGAGCTCCAGGGGCCTTCTCTGCATAGGCTCTGCGGGGCTCTGCCCCTTGTCAGGGGTCAGGGTGCCCAACTGCAGCCCAGCCTCCCTCCCCTGCAGTGTACATCATTCTCGGCCGTGTCTTCCTGCTGTCTGCAGTTGTCCTGTCTTTCCTTACTACCTTCATCCTGGTGTCCTTTGCATCTCAGCTGTTTCCAAGGACCCGGAAGCACAATTTGGTGTCGGCCTTCATCAGCTTCCTCACAGGTGTGGAAGAGGCAGGCAGGCCTTGTCCTCAGGCAGGCCTCAGCCTTGGGGAGGGGCTGGCAGGGGGTACCCAAAGGTGGGGAGATGGTTGGTCTCTGTGATGTCAGGAGAGAGGGAATATTTAGGGCTCCTCTAGCCTGCTGCCTTCTCTTAGGCAGCCTGCCACCCAGGATGACAGTCCCTCTCCCTGGGGATACTTGGCACCCTGCACTTCCAGCTAGCACAGCCCTCACTACACTGGCTTGGGGTCATCTGTCTGGGGGTCTTTTTACTGTAATCTTTATCCCAGCAACTGTCATAGAACCTAGCACAGAATGACAATATGGAAGGAAATATATAAGTGAAATATAAGTGTTTTTGGATGAATGGATGGAAGACACCATCTCTGCCCTTTGGAACCTTTTGACTTTAAAAGGCTGGCCAAGGCCCTACCCTGGGAGGCTCCCATCACATGGAGGAGGTGGAACGCTCACAGTGGGAAAATCAGGTTGAGTTGCACCCAAAGCGTCACACCCAGGGGGGCCCATCTGTAGTCAGCCAACGGCATGGGCACAGAGGGTACCGGGGAAGGGATTTCTGGTTCCGGGGCCCGTGGGAGGTGAGGCACGTGGGCTTTGAAATGAGTTGGGAAGGAGGGCAAGACAGGCATGTGGGGTAGAGGTTATTGGCTCTGAGAGGGCACAAGTGTGGGCTGGAGAAAAGAGTCTCCACACAGGAGCCACACAGGCTGCAGGCCACGTGACTCTGATTAAGAGCGAAGGTGGGAACCATGGGAGGAGAGCCAAGAGTGCCTCCCTGTGACCCTGCAGGGGTCTGTGCCTTCCTGGCCTTGTTGCTGCATGCCCTGGAGATCCAGAATCTGAGGATGAAGCCCAACCCCCCCCAGTTCTCCGTACAGTGGCCTTACTACGTCCTTGGCTTTGCCATTCTTCTGTTTATAGTGGCTGGTGAGTGTCCTGGGGCTGCTGCCCTTCTCCCTGCCTACTGTCTGAATGCAGGAGCTGTGGACAATCTAGAGTGGTGCTGTCCTAAACTGTAGTTACTAGCTACTTGTGGCTATTTAATTAATTAAAATGAAATAAATAAAGATTGAGTTCCTCATTCATGCTAGCCACATTTCAGGTGTTCAGTAAGCACATTCTTATGTGTCTAGTAGCTGCCATATTGAATGGTGTAGATGTAGAAATTTTCATCATTGCAGAAAGTTCTACTCAACAGCACTGCTCTAGAGCCTCAGCCCTACTCCCATCCTCATCCTCCCTGACTTTTAGAACCAACCTCCAGATTTCATATTCTATCTTACTTTGTCCTGACTCCTACAGATTTCTATGCCTGTCTCTATCTATCTATGATCTTATTTACCTCACCTTCACCTGTCTTTATATACCATCACCATCTAAGCACTGAATCCTATCTAATTTTGTTCTTTTAAAAAAATTTTTGTTTAAAGATTTTATTTATTTATTCATGAGAGACACAGAAAGAGAGGCAGAGATGTAGGCAGAGGGAGAAGCAGGCTCTATGCAGGGAACCTGATGTGGGACTCCAGCCTGGAACCCCAGGATCACACCTTAGCCAAAGGCAGACGCTCAACCACTGAGCCACCCAGGCATCCCTCTGATTTTGTTCTTTTTCCCTACTCTTCTTCCTGCTATATTAACCTCACCCATGCATGACATAATCTATTTTAACTTGACTTTAATATACATTGAATATATGCAAATATTTATAAGAGATAGGTAATTAAGAATAAACTGTATGCCCATTTCCACCTTCTAGTTTAAGAACTAGCCGTATTTTCGTGGAATCCATTATTTGTAAGTTACATTCTTATTTATGTATCGCTGAGGAAGAAAAAGGATGCCAAGAATAATTACTAAGGTCCTATAGCTTGTAAGGCACATCCTCATTTCAGAAATGTGAAAAAAATGGGCTTGCCAACATTGATGAAATATGGTAGAATATTAAGTATCTTTGAAGTCTTCCCTCCCTCAACCATGTGGTTCTTCCTGACCCCATCCTCTCTCTCCCTGCAGGAACCAATTATTCTGGTGTTTATGATAATCATATTTGCTACACAAATATTTATCCTTAAATGATATATTGCTTAGTCTCACATGTTTTATTTTATTTTATTTTTTCACATGTTTTAAACCTTAGTATAATCGTACTGTGTTTGTTCTTCTGGAACTTACTTGATCGACATTATAACCTCTATGTTGATAACGAGGAACTCTAAGTTACATTCATTTTTACCATCTTAAGTATTTAATTGTATAACTAAGCTTGTCTTTAGGAGCATGGTATTTCCAGAGGTTTTTTTTTTTTAAGATTTTATTTTTTTTTATTCATGAGAGACACAGAGAGAGAGGCAGAGACACAGGCAGAGGGAGAAGCAGGCTCCCTGTGGGGAGCTAGATGTGGGACTCTATCCTGGGACTCCAGGACCATGCCTTGGGCCGAAGGCAGATGCCCAACCGCTGAGCCACCCAGGCATCCCTCAAAATGTTTTCTTTTTTAACTTTGTCTTGTGATGCATCTGTAGTTATGTGCTTCTTTTTTCATACTTAATTTTCATTTTTCATTGCCAGTTTTGACAGGTTTGCCATATTTTTAGTCTTTCAAAGAACCAGCTTTTAGCTTTCTCGAACCTTCATATTTTATGTTTGTTTTCTATTTAATTAATTTTTGCTTCTTATTTTGCACTACTGCGTTTATTCTGCCTTTTTGTTTTGTTTTGCATTTATTCTGCTATTCCTTTTCCAGCTTCTTTTTTTTTTTTTTAATTTTTATTTTTCCTTTACCAGCTTCTTAAGTCAGGATCTAAACCCATTGCTTACTTCTTCTTTTCTAAGTAGGCAATTAAAGCTTAGTTCCCCTGTAAGAATTGCTTTATTTGTAGGTCCTATTTTCATAGGTAGTATTTTATGTTAGTGTTCTTTTCAAGTATTTTCTAGTTCCTTTTGTGATTTTTTGGATCCATTAATATTTTAAAGTATACTTTTAAAATTCCAAGATAATTTTTATTGTATCTTTGTGTTATGATTTTAACTTAATTTTGATGGAATGAGAGATCATGGTCTATATAATCCTTATGTGTTCAGATTTATTAAGAACTTGTTTTACAGCCTAGTTTGAGGTCCATTTTCATGTTTTATGTTGAATGCAATTTTTAATTTATAAACATTAGATCAGGCTTATTAATTATATTATTTAAATCTTGATTTAGAATTGTTCTATTTTGGGGCACCTGGGTGGCTCAGTGGTTGAGCATTTGCCTTTGGGTCAGGTCATGATCCTGGGTCCTGGGATCAAGTCCTGCATCAGGCTTCTTGTGGGGAGCCTGCTTCTCCCTCTGTCTATATGTCTCTGCTTCTTACTCTGTGTCTCTCATGAATTAAAAAAAAAAAAAAAAAAGTTCTATTTTACTGGTGGATTAAACTTCAATCATTATGCTGTGACCCTTTTAATTTCTAGTAATCCCTTTTGTTCTGTTTTATCTGATACTATTCTAGCTACTTCTACATTCCTTAGGTTAGTATATGCCTGTTATATATCTTTCTAATTTTTTGTTTATATTTAATCACACAGCTTATGATTATATCTTTTTCATCTAGTCTTGTAATCTTTGTCTTTTCACAGGAGCATTTATTATTGATTTACTTATTGTGACTACTGATATATTTGTATTTTTTTCCTACCACCTTACTTTGGGTTTTCAGTTTTTTTCTGCTTCCCACCCCCCACCTCTCTTGCCTTGCTTTGAATTGACTGACTTTTATTGATGCAATTCTCATTATATTTCTCTCTTTAGAAGTTACACAGTCTATTTATATTCTTACAGTAGTTACTCTTTACATTTTTATGTGCTTAGTAAATGAAGTTGAAAGTTCATTGACATATTTGTTCTTTTTATAAATAATACAACGTATTATTAATACAACGTAATGCCTTCCCAATTTATATGCTATTTTGCATGTTTTAGTTTCTTTTGTTTTCTTTTTAATTCTGTATATTTGACATTATTATTTTATGCATTTAATATTTGTTGATTTAAATTTAGCCACAATTTACCAGTTTAGGTGCTCATCAAACCTTCTCAGACCTTCTTTTTTTTTTTTTTTTTTTTCTTCTCAGACCTTCTGTCCTTCTGCCTGAAATACATCTTTTATAATGGATTTTAGTGAGGGTCAGTTAGTGATATACCCTCTCATATTTTGTTTGTATGAAATAATCTTAGTTTCATTTTTTAATTAAAATCAGTTTTGAACTTATATATTTTTTCAAACTTATATTTTAAGTTGACACTATTCTGACAGCATTCAAAATATTCTATTATCATTATTTTACTACTTCCATTGTTATTGCTGACTCTGTAAAAATGTCATTTTTTTTGAAGCAATCTTCTTTTTCTCTCTCAGACTTTCTTTGATACTTTGTAGGATGTGGATATTTGTATTATGATTTGTGTTGTGAATGGAGTCTGAAGAGTGATGTCTTTCAGAATTTTTTAAAAAATATTTTATTATTTATTCATGAGAGACACACAGAGAGAGAGAGGCAGAGACACAGGCAGAGGGAGAAGCAGGCTGCATGCAAGGAGCCTGGGACTTGATCCCAGGTCTCCAGGATCAGGCCCTGGACCGAAGGTGGCACTAAACCGCTGAGCCACCCGGACTGTCCCATGTCTTTCAGAATTTATACACCATTTGTATCTCTTTTTTTATCTCTATGTTCTTTCCTTCTTTTTTCTTTCCTTCGTGGAACTCCAGGAGGACATCTGTTAGACTTTGTCACTCTACCCTTTGTATTTCTCTCTTTCTTTTCATGCTTTACATCTGTTTGTCTTTCTGGGCTGCATTCTGAATAACTTATATAGATGTATCTTCAACTTCATCCATTCACTTTACAACTGTGTCTGGTCAACTGCTTAACCTATCCATTAAGTTTTTATTTCAGTCAATCTGTTTTTATAACTGAAAATTATATTTTCCCTTAAATCATGTTATTTTTATATTCTTTTTCCTGACTTATATTTTTAATCTATTCTCTAAATCTATTTTTAATTGTACATGTTAAGACATACTTTGCATTCTGTGTCATATAAGTTAAACAACTGAATGATATGCAGTTCTGAGTCCATTGGCTGCTTGTTTTGCAGGCTCTTATTTGTGGTGTCTTCTTTCTTAGTATGTTTGTGAATTCAGTTTCCTTGGAATTTTTTTTCGAGTAGAAATTCTTTGAGGCCTGTATTTAACATGTTTTTTTAAAATAATTTATTTGAGAGAGAGAGATTGAATGAGCAAGTGGCAGTTATGGGCAGAGGGAGAAGGAGAAGCAGGCTTTCTGCCAAGCGGGACCCAGGACCCTGAGATCATGACCTGAGTTGAAGGCAGATATTTAACTGACTGAGTCACCCAGGCACCCTAAAGTATTTTTTCTTTTTAAATATTTTATTTATTTATTCACGAGAATCACAGAGAGAGAGAGACAGACAGACAGACAGGCAGAGGGAGAAGCAGGCTCCATGCAGGGAGTCTGACCCGGGACTCAATCCCAGGTCTCCAGGATCACCCTAGGCTGAAGGCGTCGCTGAACCGCTGAGCCACCCGGGCTGCCCTAAAGTATTTTTTCAAAAAGAGATTTGCATTTGCTTCTGCTTGAGTGTTTGGGTGCACAACTAGCCTAAGATCACACTTGATATTGTGAATTTAGTTGCAGATCTATGTAACAGCTGGCCTCTGTTTATGAATTCTCAGTTAATACAGGTAACTTTGAAGTTCTAGCTTCATATGGCAGACCCTTATAAGATTCCTCATCCTGAGCAGGCCCTAGGCTTTTCCTTTCATTTTCTGTGTACCGGATGGCCTACAGAATGGAAACTCAGGGTCACCTGGGTTGAGTGTATGTCTCCAAGGTGCAGGCCCATTGTGTGCTTGCTTAAACTCTGAGTTTCTGTTTTCACTAGGGTTTTGTTTGTAAGAATGCCTTACCCTGATGCCAGTTTGATGATGTATTTACAAAAAAGTTTTGAAGAAATATTTTATATAGGATTTTTATTGTTTTTAATGGGAAAGTATTTAGTCTGCTATAATGCTGAAAATAGCAGTTATCCTTTATCTCAGTCTTAACCTTAATACAGCATTTATTATTCACTCAAGATATCTTCATTTGTTTAATGACATCAATTCTATTTTTCCTTTCTTTTACTTTACTGAGGATCTTGAGTTGGGCATTAAGAGGCCTTGGTTTTCCTCTCTCTCTCTCTCGCTCTCTTTTTTTGTTTTGTTTTGTTTTGTTTTTTGGTTTTCCTCTCTTAAAACTTGTTTTCTTACCTATTAATAATTGGACAGTTGTTAAGATGTCTTCCAACACTGGCTATGGTTCTGTGAGCTTATCCATCTATTTGTATGCCTTGTCTTGTGATGCACTCTTGTTTGCTGTCTGTCTCTGTAATACTTTGCATTGGGTGGGGGAGAATGAGGGAAGGTGGGTGCAGGGTGGGGGTGGGGGTCACATTAGAGAAGGGAGTTCCTGACCTTTAGTAGGGTGCAGAGCTCTACACTCTAACCTGACCCAAACTTTTCGCTGTCACCCAGGTGCCATCTGCCTCTTTCAAGAAACAGCCTGCCTTGGCTGCCATTTGTTGCCCAACTCCCAGAGTATGGAGGAGACCCAAGGGGTCCCACACCTGGAGAATCTGGAGAGTTTGGGAGGAGAACTGAGCTCAATACAAAAGGAGACACTGCTGAAGGAAGAAACAATTATCTAGTCCAGGAGAGCATCCTCCACCTGTCATCCGCTGTGTGAGTGGATTTGTGGAGGCCCGAGTGGCAGCCAATCTCTGTGGCTTCTGTTGAACTTCCTGAGTGTCACTTCCCCATACTCACAGTGATTCTGTCTGGCTTGTATTTGCAATTTGGTAAAAGTTTTTTTGAATTATTCTGTTTCCTGAGTGGGTGTTTTTTTTTGTTTTTTTGCAGGTGTTTTTAATAAAAGAAAGACTACTGTCTGTTAATCCAAATCTTAAAAAAAACAAAAAAACAAAACAGCCTGGAGGAAAAGAGGGGAGGAAGGAATATTATCAAATGATCAAGTGAAGTGAGCTTTTGTAAAACAAAAACAGAATATGACCCCAACAGAGGGTGTTTGAGTTAGTGACATTAAAAATAAAAAGTGATGTCCCCAGACAAAGGTGTGACCAGTTCAGGAAAATTGAGTATGTGTTGGAGGGAAGAGTTGGGAGTGGTTAAAAGTGAATGCTTCTCAAGATTGAGCTCCCAGGTCTGCAGGTCTGAGGTTAATGGGTCTGTGCCACCTGGGAGGGAGGACGGGAAGCAGAGGCAAGTTAGCCAACCAACATACAGGTGTTCCAAACTCTCACTAGAGCCAGGGTATCTCTAATGTGCCCTCCCTTCACTGTCCTGATGGTGCTTTCAGACTGGGGATCTCTCAACCCCTCAGCTAGGATGGGTGTAGCTGGAAATATGAATGCTTCTGGGCAGTTGTGGGGGGTAGCTAGAACAGTGATCCAAGCCCTCTGCTGGCTTCATATCCACTCTTCATCCGAACAATACCCACCAGCAATGCCTCACCATTTTACTGTCTAAAGAACACAGAGGTGGGAAAAGCTCCTATAACTTAAACAGTGCAACTTCAGAAGCAAGTATGGGAAGCTGTATAGGTCTTTCTGGAAGGGCATCTGATGGACATGGCTAGAGTTGTGTGGGCTTTGTTCTGTTAGCCAATGTTCATTATAGGTGGACCTTATGCAGTGCACCTTGGAGGTTAGTTCTTGTTCTCCAGAGGCTCACATCCAAGCAGAGAATCTAAGACATGTGTACCTAAAAACAGCCACTTGGTGTTTTTATTTATTGTTATTATTATTTTTATTTTTTTTTATTTATTTTAATTTTTAAAATTTATTTTATTTATTTACTTAAAACATTTTACACTTGGTGTTTTTAGATTTTTAGTTTTCTTTTTTATTTATTTTTTATTATTTTTTTTTAAAAATTTTATTTACTTATGAGAGACACAGAGAGAGGCAGAGACATAGGCAGAGGGAGAAGCAGGCTTCTCACAGGAATTCTGATGTGGGACTCGATCCCTGAACTGGGATCACGCCCTGAGCCAAAGGCAGATGCTCAACCACTGAGCCACCCAAGTGTCCCTCTTTATTTGAGAGAGAGAGAGCGAGAGCAAGTGAGAGAGTGCAAACTGGGGGAACAGCAGAGGGAGAAGGAGAAGCAGACTCCCCATGGAGCAGGGAGCCCAATGTGGGGTCATGACCTGAGCTGATGGCAGACGCTTAACTGACTGAGCCACCCAGGCACCCTAGTTTTTAGTTTCTTAGTACATTTCTCTCCAAAAGGTATCTTGAGTTTCTTTTTTTAAAGATTTTATTTATTTATTCATGAGAGACACAGAGAGAGGCAGAGACATAGGCAGAGAGAAAGAAACAGACTTCATGCAGGGAGCCCAATGAGGGACTTGATCCCAGGACTCCAGGACCACACCCTGGGCCAAAGGCAGATGCTCAACCACTGAGCCACCCAGGCATTCCTCTTGAGAGTTTCTTATTAGAGATATGATGACAGCCTAGTTCCAGTCTCCTCACTTTTCCTCTTAAAGAACAACAACAAAAAACCGGGAACTATACAGGAACTATAATTAGTGAAACTAGGAATAGAGAAAACTTATAAACTCTAAAATGTGTAACTGTAGCCCAAAACACTAAACCAGCAGAACCAGTATAGGAAGCCACAACTGGGACACTGGTATGGTGGGCAAAGAGAGGTGCACCAGGGAATATATAGAGGCCCAAGTGGTAGGAAATTTAAAAAATCATTAACAAATATAACCTTCAGATATCTGAGAAAGATCCATCCTGAGAGGGAATGGCTATGAACAGGATAGGAAAGAAACAGAGGGTGTACAGGGGAGGCAGAGAAGGCATGGAAAGTACATGGGAGTCTATAAAAGGAAAGATTTAAGGAAGCAAAGCACCACTTTATTTAAAAAATATTTTATTTATTTATTTAATAGTGCACAAGCAGGGGGAAGGGGCAGAGGGAGAAGCAGGGTCCCCATTTAGCAGGGAGCTGGATGTGGAACTCCATCCCAGGACCCCAGGATCATGACCTGAGCCAAAGGTAGATGCTTAACTGACTGAGCCACCCAGGTGCCCCAAAGCACCACCTTTCAAAAGAGAGACCACTTTGGAAGGTTAGTGACAGTATGGCTTGGGGAAAGAAAGTGAATGGTAGTATGAGCCCTCTGAATCAAGTTAGTATGTAAGAATCCAAGGAATCCTGACTACACAGGGAACTATTCTTAAAGAAAGTATCCCTCCATGTAGCGAAGAAAGAGTCCTCACACTGAGAAGCAGGGAATGCTTTGCTTCCCTGACTCCCCTTCCACAGGCTCCTGCAAGTAGCTGACCCAGGAAAACCCAACTCATTCAAATAAGAGTAAAACAGCAGTATCAATACAAAGGTATTATTACTAAAAAAAAAAAAAAACAAAAAAAAAGTGGAAAGAGAAGTTGTAGAAGTCTGGATATGAAGAAAATTCACCAGAAAAGTGTTGGCACAGACTAAAGGAACATTTCAAGATAAATTTAAAAACTTAATGAAACAATTGCAGTTAGGGGGAACCCCTCCCCCCACAAACCAGAATCATAGGAACTCAGAGAAAAAACATCCTGACAACAGAAGGTGAGGGTCAGATAATGGGAATTTGACATGAGAATGGACAGAATTCAAGAAAGGACTGGAAAAAGTCAGGGATGAAGACTAACTTACAAGAAGTACCAGAGTAGATCCTGGAACAGTGAGAGAAATAAAGGATAAGTGAAGGAAATGAAATACCCAAAAAGGATTAGCAAGAAAGTGGAAGCAATAAAAGACAAGAAATGGGGATCCCTGGGTGGTGCAGTGGTTTGGTGCCTGCCTTTGGCCCAGGGCGCGATCCTGGAGACCCGGGATCGAATCCCACGTAGGGCTCCCGGTGCATGGAGCCTGCTTCTCCCTCTGCCTGTGTCTCTGCCTCATTCTCTCTCTCTCTCTGTGACTATCACAAATAAATAAAAATTAAAAAAAAAAGATGGAGATTCAAGATGTGTGAAACTGGAGTCCCCAGGGTAGGGACTGAAATAAAGAGACAGAACTGATAACTTAAGACTAAAATTCAAGAAAAATCTCCTGGAGTAGATTCCTTTCTACTGAAGGGGAGTAACATTTACTTGGGGTAGTTGATAAAAAAGTGACCAACCCCTTCCATGATGGGGCAGTGATTTTTTTTTTTAAGTCGAAACACATACTTTTGAATGAAGCACTGTCCCTATTTTAGAAGACTCGGAGCCTATTTGCTTCCTTTATGCACAAATACTGACATTTGATATGAAATTACCAGAGACATGCAAAAATGTGACTCAGACAAAAAAATAACCCATTGAAGCAGATGCCATGTTCAACCAAATATTGGGGTTAGTGGACACAAACTTTAAAATCGCTATTATTAATATGTTAAAGAAATTAGAAGAAGTGCAAAATTTTGATGTAACGTGTTGGCTAAGCTGTAGGATATTGGGCATTGTCACATGTTGTGGATGGAAGTGCAAAATGAGATAACCCCTGCTGAGAGGAATCTTGCAACGTGCAAAACTACAGAAGCATTACTGCTTTAACTTTAATTTAAATATTTATCTAACAGATATACCTGCACACATGTTTAAAACTGACATACATACAAGGATACTAAGTGCTGCATTTGTCACATCAAACGAGCAACTCAAAACTCCATTAATAGGGGACATGTTAAATTATGTTACATTGGTGTGCCTGGGTAGCTCAGTGGTTGAGCATCTGCCTTTGGCTCAGGTCATGATCCTAGAGTTCTGGGGCGGAGTCCTGCATCAGGCTCCCTGCAGGGAGCCTCCTCCCTCTGCCTGTGTCTCTCATGAATAAATAAATAAAATCTTTAAAAAAATTATGTTACATCCACCCTAACTTAAGAAAAAAAAGTGAAAAAAAAAAGAAAAAAGTGAGAAAGATGTCTATATATACTGACATGGAAAATTTTCTAGGACACACTACATGATAAAAAACAAGGTGTCTGGTATAGTCCCTTTTCTTTTTTTTCTTTCTTTCTTTTTTTTTAATAGTCCCTTTTATGTAAGAAACGAAGGGGGGAAGATAGGGAAAAATATACAAATATTAGTATTTGCAAATAAATACTTGAAGCCCATACAATAATATGTCTTTGGAGATGGGGGTAGATTAGGGAATGGGCTGGGAGGAACGAGCAGAGGTAGGAGCAATAATTTTTGTGGTTAAACCTTTAATATGATTTTGACTCTCAGATCATGTAAATGTTTTACCTATTCAAAAACTCATATTAAATCTTAAAGGTTAAGTAAGGGTAATATAAGTAAAATATAGATATACCAGATAAAATTCTATCCACTTTTCTTATCAAAGAACCAGAGAGATAATTTTCTTTTGTTAGATAATTTTCTTCTTCTCTCCCTCTGCCCCTCTGTCTCTTTCTCCCTTCCTTTCTCCCTTTTCCCCTTCTTTTCTCTCAGGCCCTTAGAATGATCTCCACTCATTTGGTACCCTGTTCCTTGCTGGGAAAAAATGCCCTCCTTTATTTAGTATCCCTGAAATCTGTCTTCTTTTTGACAATGCCATTTCCCCAGCAATCCTTTGGCTATATTCTGATCTTTCGGGGCTAGAAGCATGAGGTTGGAATTTGTCTGATATGCTTTGTAGTTTTCAGACTACTGTTTTTAATTTTTCTCCAAAAATCTTCTCTTTAAATCATGGGAAAGAAGGGACAGTGATGTAGAAAAGCTCTTTCAAATACAAACAAGAAGTATAAAACAATTTGGCAAGTTCTAACATAGGATCCAGATAGATTACAGGAGTCCAAACACAGAGGCACCTTTATACAGGAAAAAATAGAGCCATCAACAAATGGCGTTGAGGAAAACTTGATAGCCACTGGGAATATGGAAGGCACAGAGATTTTTCTAAAAAGATTGAATGAAGGGCTCAGTCGGTTAGGCATCTGCCTTCTGCTTAAGTCATGTTATCAGGGTCCTGGGATGGAGGTCTGTGTGGATGGAGGTCTGTGTCCAGCTCCCTGCTCACCAGGGAGTCTGCTTCTCCCTCTGCCCTTTCCCCTCCCACGCCACCCCCTGCTTGTCTGTACATGCTCTTTCTCTCTCTCAAATCTTTAAAAAAAAAAGGATGAATGAATTTGAATACATAAAACATACAATCTTTTGCTATGCATGAAGTTCATTAAGAAAGACAAATGAGAGGTGCCTGAGTGGTGTAGTTGGTTAAGTGTCTGCTTCTTGGTTTCAGCTCAGGTCATGATCTCAGGGTCCTGGGATGGAGCCCCGCTCGGACTCTGTGCTCAATGTGGAGTCTGCTTGAGGATTCTCTCTCTCTAAAATAAGTCAATAAATCTTAAAAAAAAAAAGACAAATAGGAAAATATTTGCAAGACATTTGGAAAAGGGGAGTACCTTGGTGGCTCAGTGTATTAAGTGTCTGCCTTCAGTGCAGGTCATGATCCTGGGGTCCTGGGATTGAGCCCTGCATCGAGCCCTGGATTGGGATCCCTGCTCAGCAGGGAACTTGCCTCTCCCTTTCCCTCTGCCACTCCCCCTGCTTATGCTCTCTCTCTCAAATAAATAAATAAAATATTAAAAAAAAAAAAGCAAAGTGCAGAACAGAATCTAGCATGATTCTGTTTATGGAAAGCAAACAGGGTATGCATTTTATGCTTAGTTTGCCTATAACATTTCTGGAAAAGTTCCTGAAACCTGCTTCATGGCCTCTCCCAACCTCTGATTCCTCAGCTTCTCCTTGTTCTTGTTGGTTTCCAGCCCTCATCTCTGCTCGGCTTGGACTCCTAGTCACTCAATACAAACTCCTCCCACTAGAGTCTTCATTCCTTCTGCCTTGGCATTCTCTTATATGTCAAATCCTGACATTAGGTTAATCCACCTGTTTGCCTTAAGCAGATTTGCCCCAGATTGTACAAACAATTGTGTGGATTGAGTCTATCATTTATTTTTTTTTAAAAAAGATTTATTTATTAGAGAGAGAGAGTACAGCAGGGGTAGGGGCAAAGGGAGAGGAAGAAGCAGACTCCCCGCTGAGCCTGATGTGGGGCTCCATCCCAGGTCCTGAGATAATGATCTGAGCCAAAGGCAGATGCTTAACTGATTGAGCCACCCAGGCAACCCAGTTGTTTTGTTTTCAATCTCACTTGGGTGTTCAGTGTTGCTTTCTAATCTTTCCATTCAACCTTAAGATTTTTTTCTTACATCATTCTTCACAATAGATATTTTGGTTTGTACTCCATTATTTGAGCCCATCATTGCCCCATGTGTTCTCAGTAGGTAACATCACTGGAGAAAGAGGCCAAGATTGAACTCCTTATACACCTCTGTATATAAATAAAAAAAATAATTTTATTTTATTTATTTATTTTTAAGATTTTATTTATTCATGAGAGACACACAAAGAGAGAGAGGCAGAGACACAGGCAGAGGGAAGAAGCAGGCTCCGTGGAGGGAGCCTGACGTGAGACTCGATCCCAGGTGTCCAGGATCAGGCCCTGGGCTGAAGGCAGTGCTAAACCACTGAGGTATCCGGGCTGCCCTGTAGAATCATTTTAAAACCATTGACTTCAGCAAACTACAGCCCTTGTGTCAAATCCTGTGCTAGCTGTGAGCTAAATAGGGTTTTAATCCTGTAAAAATGATGGTAAAAATGAAGAATATGTGAAAATATGTCCAGCAAAACCTGGGATAGTTACTTTCTGGCCTTTCATAGAAAAAGTTTGCTGAGCCCCAACCTTTGATCATGCATCTGTGATTCTTTTCTTCCCAATTCAGAGGAGCACCTTACCCTCCCCAAAGCTTAACTGACTGAGCCACCAGGAACCCTTGAAGAAAGTTTTTTTTGATAGCACTATGAATAGCTCAGTTTTCCCAGACAAACTGAACCAATCAGGCATTTTCATTTGGCCTTGGATGACAAGGTTGTTTCATACCCCTCAGGTGTGAGTGTATGTTAATGGACTGAGGCTATCTGACACTATTTCCAAGGTGGATTGATCACGTAATTTGTAACATAAAAGAATCTAAGATCCTGTGAGCCCAGCTGGACTTGGTTCTGGATGCAGTATAAGGTATGGACAGGGCATTGTCTCTTTCCAGATGACCAATCAGTTGTCTGCTTTTTAAATGTCCATTCTTATTGATATGGCCTTTGACATTTACTAAATTATTCCATCTTCTCTCTCATTCTCCAGATCCAATCAATCCTCAAACCTTGTTATCCCATAAGTTTCCTATCGCTCCTTGCAATCTCAGGTCTCACCGACCGCCCCAGGTCTGTCTCATCCTCTTTCTCCTGGACTGCCTTTCTTAAGGCTCGTTTACCGACAGTCGTCTCATGTCTCCACCCCTCTCCCTCCTTGCTCAGTCTTTCTCAAAGAGTTCTCAGCAGCTTCCTTCCAAAATTTGTCCCTTCTCGCTTTTAAACCTTTCCAGGCTTCCCATTGCCTTTAGATTATCATCCGAAATGCCTTGTTTAATCGTCTGCTCCAGTGGCCAGGGTGGTGTCGCAACGCCGTCAATCCCTCCACATTTGCTGGGGACACTCACCTCACTTTTTGGTCCATCCTTCAAATCTAAGCTGAGGAGCCAGCCTTTCCTGACTCCCTTCTCCAACTACTCGGGTGGAGGTCCCTCATATGCGAGCCTACAGTATTCGGTGCTTCCCTCCGTCACTCTCGGCTCTGGCGCCTCACACAACGTACAAGAAGCGCGGAGTAAGCACGTGTACACCCATTGGACTCTAAAGTTCCTGGAGGGAGGCTTCGTGTCTGGTAGTATGTCTGCAGCATCCTTCTCACGGTGGGAAAGCAGATGCAAAGGCACTGAGGTGCCCAAGGGCCTGACGACCGCGAGACTCCCCAGGAACCGGGGCTGCGGACTCGCGCCTGAGCTCCGGGACGGCGCCAGTAGCCCAGTGATCATAGAGACGCACCGGCCTCCGAGAGTCCTAGAGAGGAAGCGGAAGGGGCTCTTTCCTCACGCACCTGTCTGACAGCGTCCGTGGCCCACTTCCGGTCCGGTGAGGGCTTGGGCCGGGCTGGCGAGGCTGAGGGACCGCGGTGAGAGGCGGGTTGGGGGGCGACTTGGGCGGTGGGGCAGAGGCGGACGGGGCGGCTCGGCCGGGCTTCGGGGCAGCTGCGGGCCGCGGTGGCGGTGGCGGTGGCGGCGGCGGGGCTGACGCAGGGGGCGGCGCGTCTCCCCGGAGCTGCCTCTCGCGGCTCGGAGGCCTGGCGGGGCGGGACGCGGGGGCTCAGGTGGGGGCGAGGTTGGTCTGGTCTGGCCCGGATTACCTCAGCGCCGCGGGTGGCCACGAACTCGGGTCCCGGAGCCAACCGCGGATCTCTCAGAAAATTGAAAGTAGTCATTTTAGAGCGAGACGTGGGATGCTTACGTAAAGAATGGCTTCTCTCTCTCTCTCTCTCTTTTAAAGATTTTATTTATTTATTATAAGAAACAGAGAGAGAGGCAGAGACAGAGGCAGAGGGAGAAGCAGGCTCCATGCAGGGAGCCCGACGTGGGACTCGATCCCGGGTCTCCAGGATCACGCCCTGGACTGAAGGCGGCGCTAAACCGCGGAGCCACCTGGGCTGCCCTGGCTTCTCTTTAAGCCTTCTCTTCGCGAAGTGCCAGGGAAGAAAGATGAATGAGGAGGACCTTTCTCGCCCTCAGGGAATCTGGTAGTCGGAGACACATTGGTAAACATTTGCGCTGTGATGCGATAAATTCAACAGGGGAGTGAATAAATACAGTAGCTGAAAAGTCAGGAAAGAGAAAGCTCAATTGATGCAGTAGAGAAAACGAGTTGACTGAAAATATAAAATAGGTTTAAGAAGGATGTAGAAGAACACAAACACCTGAGAGAATATTAAGTAGAAGCTTTTAAAGTACCTCCTGCCAGTTGCTTTAACTCTGTGGTGTTAAGAGTGAACTTTCCCTCCTCTAAAAACCGGGCCTCTTCCCCACTTTGGACTCCTAGGTCTGTCTTCCCAGCTTGGGTACCCCCCCCCCCCACTCCAACTTGAGCCCATCATGAAATTAAATAGTACTCATCCTCCAGTCTAGTATAAGCCTCTTCTTTTTCATGAGTACTCGAACCGACATTAACCTTTCTCTCATTTTGGCTTCCCCCGGGTGGCTTTTCTGTGCCCTATCCTTTGGGAGGTGAACCTTGGCCAGCCATCTAACCTCTGATATCTTCAGTTTCTTCATTTGAAAAGTAGGAGGAGGGACGCCTGGGTGGCTCAGCGGTTGAACATCTGCCTTTCACTCAGGGCATGATCCCAGAGTCTGGGGATCGAGTCCCACATCTGGCTTCCTGCATAGATCCTGCTTCTCCCTCTGCCTATGTCTCTGCCTCTTTGTCTCTCATGAATAAATACAGAAAATCTTAAAAAAAAAAAAAAAGAGAAAAGTAGGAGGAGTAATATTCCCTATACAGAATGGTTATTAAGTCTTAAGCGAGAGTGTGTTCACAGGTTTTCTAACTGGTAAAACCTATACAAGTTAAAAATCTTTAAAAATTAAAAAAAAATTTTTTTTGAGACAGCAAGAGAGTGTGCACAGGAAGGGAAGGGGCAGAGGGAGAGAGAATCCTGAGGCAGACTCCCTGCTGAGTGCGGAACAGGGTGCAGAGTTCAATCCCAGGACCCTGAGGTCATGACTTGAGGTGAAATCAAGAGTTGGTGCTTAACTGATGGAGCCACCCAGCTCCCCCACAAGTTAAAAATCTTTTGATCAATTATAATGATTATTTGTTACTCTGTTGTTTCCTCTAAGCTGAGCACACGGTCACATCCAAGCCACTGGCAAGTCTGTTGGTTTTATCTCCAAAATTTATCTTGACTCTGCATCTTTGCCACCATCCTGAGCCTCTCCTGCTTGGACCACTGTAAGTGCTGCTTCCCTTCTTGCCCCTGTGACCTATTCTCTTTGGACACATAACAGGCAAAATGACCTTTGTAAAACATAACTCCCCACTAAATAAGATTAAGCCATAATTTTAGTGTGTCCCAGTTCCTGGATAATCTGGTGCTGCCTGCCTCTGCCACCTATTGTGCAGCTGTGTCCCTCATTTAACTCTGTAAAAGCCATACTGTACTTTGGCTTGTTCTCAGATATACACAGTAATTTCTGGCCTCAATCCTTGTGTCTGGAAAAAAATCTTGAATGACTGACTCATTTTCATCCTTTCGGTCTCAGACTACATGTCATCTTTTTAGAAAATCCTTCTTCAAGTTCATCCTCCATTAACAGAGCACCCTGCATATTTCCTTTCTAGAATTTAACTCTATTTATAATTTTAATTAATTAATTATTTCTGTCTACTGCACTAGTATATGAGTTTCAAAGTGCAAGTGCCTTGTTTGTCTTGTTCTGTATTATATTTCTAGTTTTTGCAGGTCTGACATATGTGTACTTAAAGTGTATTACACTTTTGGAAGAGTAGGCCCAGGTGACTGATCTAATTATAATGTGTTTTATATTCTCTGATTTTAGTTTTATCTTCCTAATGAGATCCTGTGTGTTTGTGGGTATAAAGTAAACCCATAATTTTTCTGCACATACTAGGTGGTTAGCATATACTTACTAAAGTGAATCGACATGATTTGCAGAATATATGTTGAGTCTTTTGAAAGTAACTGTCATGTCCTCCAGCAGAATATCCATTGATGTAGACACAACTGGGATGGATTGACTTTCCCTTTGACTCATTTATGCTGTCTTTATTGTTTGGTCTTCTCAACAGACCCTCAGTCTTCTGGGAGGGGTGTGAAGATGCTTAAGGAGCGTCCAGGGATGGCAGAAGACCCTCAGCAGCAGATGGGTGTTCCTGTGGTAAAGCTGGAGAAAGAGTTGCCATGGGGCAGGGGAAGGGAGGACCCTAGTCCTGAAACTTTTCGACTGAGGTTTCGACAGTTCCGCTACCAGGAGGCGGCTGGTCCCCAGGAAGCCCTCAGGGAACTCCAGGAACTCTGTCGCCAGTGGCTGAGGCCTGAGCTGCACACCAAGGAGCAGATCTTGGAGCTGCTGGTGCTGGAGCAGTTCCTAACCATCCTGCCACGGGAGTTCTATGCCTGGATTCGGGAGCACGGCCTGGAGAGTGGCAAGGCTCTTGTGGCCATGGTGGAGGACTTCACAGAGAGAACATTGGAGGCCAAGGCGGTGGGTGAGAAGGGGGCATCTGGGTCTTGTTTCATTGGTGTGAGAAGGGGGGATTTAATGAATTGAAAGGTTTGAGGAAGCCATGGGAGTAGATGAGGTGTACAGTCTCCTTTCTCTGTTCCCAGACTCCTTGATGTACTTTCTGGAAGACAGTGGAGTTTTCAGCAAGAAAAGCCATTCTCAGGGAAGAAGCAGGGCCTGTAGAAGGGCCTTTATCTTCCTTTTTGGTCATCATGACAGAGGTCATATTTCCCTTGTGATCCTCAGTCCTAAAAAAGGCAATCATGACCAGTTTAAGGTCCCCCATAGACTCATTTTTCTTTGGGCAGAGATGCATTTTGGAATGCAGGGAATTAAAAAAGAAACATTGTCTGAACAGTGCTGTTTCCATATCTGGGGTGTCGGCTCAAATGGCTCATATTAGCGATTCTGTGGTGGTGTGACACCAGGCAACTGTATCTCAGATGCTTCTTTGGGACTTGACCACGTGTCTGTGACTCTTCGGTATAGTCATCTGATTGTTGGCTGGGAAAGAAGAAAGCAGGACTTAATGTTAACTGTTTTGCTTGCAAGTAACCATCTTTCTTCACTTTATCCTTCCTTTTCCTACTGCAGTCACTTCTGACTTCCTCCACAATCCTAGGATTTTTTTTTTAATATATTTTAAAGATTTTATTTATTTATTCATGATAGACATATTTATTTATTTATTTAATTTTATTTATTTATTTATTTATTTATTTATTTATTTATGATAGAGAGAGAGAGAGAGAGAGAGAGAGGCGGGCAGAGACACAGGCAGAGGGAGAAGCAGGCTCCATGCCGGGAGCCCGACGTGGGACTCGATCTGGGGACTCCAGGATCGCGCCCCAGGCCAAAGGCAGACGCTAAACCACTGAGCCACCCAGGGATCCCTGTTTTTTATTTATTTAATTTATTTTTTAACTCCCAATTTAGGAGCTTAAAAGTGGACCAAGAAAGACCTGTTATTGTGAGTGTGTCTCAGTGTGAGTTGTCCTGATTTTCCTTGCTATTTTTATTTTTTATTTTTTTTTATTTTTTTATTTTTTTTTCATTTTTATTTATTTATGATAGTCAGAGAGAGAGAGAGGCAGAGACACAGGCAGAGGGAGAAGCAGGCTCCATGCACCGGGAGCCCGACGTGGGATTCGATCCAGGGTCTCCAAGATCGCGCCCTGGGCCAAAGGCAGGCGCTAAACCGCTGCACCACCCAGGGATCCCTCCTTGCTAGTTTTAGAGCAAGTTTTTCTCACTAGCTAATTCACTGCAGAATTGAGGCTTTGTATTTTTTACTGTCAGCATTTATAATTGGGGGATTTTTTTTCTAGTAGGAAGTGTTTTGGGCTAAAATTCTCAGCCACACAATATTTAGCCTGTCTGTGATACTTTCTTGGTAGAATTTGGTCAGTATTGAGGCCGGCGGAAGGGACCCTTGGAAAAGGGCATGGGCGCATAATAGTTGCTCAGATCCTGATAAAGCGAGGTTAGCCTCTTTTTCACCTTCTCACTGATGTCCTGGGGAAGAGCCTAACCAGCTTTCTTCCTCTCCCTTGTGGCTGGAATGGTTCTTTTCTTGGTTCTTTCTCTCTCTCTTTTTAAAAATTTTTATTTATTTGACAGAGTACAAGCAGAGGGAGCAGCAGGCAGAGGGAGAGGCAGAAGCATACTCTACTGAGCAGGGAGTGTGGTGTGGGACTCCATCCCAGGACTCTAGAATCATGACCTGAGCTGTAGGCAGATACTTAACTGAGCTACCCAGGCACCCTTGGTTCTCTTGTTAGATTTTAATTCAGCTCCCTCATAGGGGCTCGTTCTAATAGGTGTTGGGGACTGTCCTTAGGTTCCATGCCACGTGCAGGGAGAGCAGCAGGAGACAGCACTTGGCAGAGGCCCTTGGGAACCAGGTGTTCACCTGGGGCCGGTGGAGGTCAAGCCTGAGTGGGGGATGACCCATGGGGAAGGAGTTCAAGGCCTAGACCAAGGCACCGAGGAGCAACTCAGTCAGGATCCTGGAGCTGGGACGCAAGCCTTCCAGGAGCAGGGTAAGATGTAAACCATAAAGAATTAAGGACACAGAAAACCGCTTTGTGACCCTGTTCTTTACAAGCCTTGCAATTGATAAATTAAGTGACCTGTGAGCTGCAATTACCAGTTTTCCTGGTTACTTCCTTGACTTCAGTCGGAAACAGATGAAGTGAGAAATTGTTTTCTATCTCTCTGATTTCTGCAGGGGATATCTAGGATTATGCTCTCTTACCATTCTCTTCTCATTTCCTTCACATCCCTTTCTAGAAACCTCCTGGAAATATGCAGTTGACATGTAGGAATATTTTTTAAGTAGGCAGACAAACCATATCCCTAAAAGTAATATATGAAATTATTGTTACTGAATTTCAGAAGGGGTTATTCCCAGTGTGACCAGGGAGCACAGCTGTATTTCAAGGGACAGGGCATATTGGATTGGGACCATCTTCCCATTTGAGAACAGGGTAGGCTGTACTCAAACCCCTAAATGTATTGAGTCTGCTTAAGGTTCCTAGTGTTCTATTTTTTTTTTTTTTCCTAGTGTTCTATGTATCAGGCAGTGGACACCTTTGAACAAGCTAACTGCAAGACAGAGCTAATCTTTCTCATGGTCTTTTTCCCTTTGCTTAGCTCTGCCAGTTCTTCAGGCTGGTCCTGGCCTCCCTCCAGTGAACAGCAGAGACCAAGAGATGGCAGCTGGGTTCCTTACAGCTGGACCCCAGGTGAGCTTGTATCTCTGACCTTCTGGGTATGTTACTTTGAAAGAGGAATGAGGTTCAGTTTCCTCAAAGTATCTCTGCACAACAAAGCACCATCCACAAGTTGAATTATTCTACTTTTCTTGTTCTGATGGATATGACAGCTTTGTTTTCTCTACTTTATCATCCTCAGTTGTTAACTTGAGTTGAGTCTTATTTATGCCTTAGGGTCCAGGCATAAGGCTCAATTCACTTGTTTTTATTACTCTGTGACTTTTTTTTGGATTGACTCAGGATTACTCTTTTAATTGTGAGGAGAAAGACATTGATAGAAACCCCATAGGCTCGATCTAGGCTGTCACGGTTGCTCAGTAACCCTTTGTGGGTAGCCTTTATGGATACTTCTGGTGCTACTCTTCCTCTGAACCCTCTCCTCCCTTGTCAGCAAGAATGTAGCTGTCTTAGGGTTGGGGATTCCCTGGAGCACTAAGCAGAGTGGTTCCTCTGGCCCCTACCCTGGCTATACGAGGAGTTTTGGCCATGTTTGCACTTGCCTGCCGTAGATAGAAGTAATGAGCACAGTGTGGCACTCTTGCCATGTCCGCTGGGTGCTGAGCATTACCAGGGACCTGGGGGATTTCTACTGTGGCACCTTTCTGAAGAGGACAGTGAGTTTTATAGTGAAGAGTTCCTGTAGAAGGAAAGCTGTCATTTGGCAGAAAAAAACCTGAATCAAGTGTGGTCTAGCTAAAACAGTGTTTGGGCAAGGTTTATGCTTATGTCATTTCTTATTCCTGTTTTCCTAGGATGAAGACAAAAGATGATAGCCTGTTTTAATTTTGCCAGACCCTCCCCTTCTGCTATAATAGTTCTTTAAGGTGTCACGAATGACACTGAATTTATTTTAACACAGCATTGTTCTTAAAACAAAGCCTCCCCAAATATTTACTTAGCTCTGAGGGAAAATCAGGGTTTTTTTTTTAATTTTTTTTATTGGAGTTCGATTTGAAAAATCAGTTTTAAAAAAAAGAAAAGAAAAATCATTTTAGAAGAGGGGATAAATAGCACCTCTGAAGCTTGATCAAACTTGAGGATTGAATGGAGGCAATTGAAAAATGGGAATTGGGTGCTGTGGTTGTTAGGGTACAAGCTCAGTGACTGCAGCAGAGACTCAGAAATACAGTGGCTCAGATGAGTCCATTACTTCCCTGACATTAACTGTCAAGAGGTAGACCCTTCTGCTCCCAAGACCAGTAGCAACTTGGTTTCTTCCATCTTCTTGCTCTCTTCTTTCCTAGTGTTTTCCTGATTTCTCTCCTTCTTTTAGACTCTTAACTCTGGGATTATTTCTCTATCTATAGCAATCTCTTGTTGTTTCAGGGGTTAGGGTCATTTAAAGATATGGCCCTAGCCTTCCCCGAGGAGGAGTGGAGGCATGTGACCCCAGCCCAGATAGATTGCTTTGGGGAATACGTAGAACCCCAGGACTGTGGAGTCTCAGCTCCAGGTAAGACTGTTTCCATTCCAAAGGTAAGAAACAGGAGTTTTGAAATCTCCAGGTCAGGGTTTTTGCCTTTGCCCCAGATTTCAGAACCTGGTGCTACTGACACAAGAAGATGAGTAAACAGGTCCAAAGAGAGAGTGTGGACCCAGGTTTAAGAGGCTGGCCGTGTGCTTTCTTGCCAGGAAAGGAGTGAACAAGGGGGCAAGAAAACACAAGGTAGTTGTTCTGATTGTGATGAGACAGGTCAGTCATTAGGATTCCTGGAGCACCTACTCTGTGACTGAGGAGTACCCAGTTCAACATATGTTACAAAGAGCTGTAAAATTTCTATAATGGTAGAGGGTGTGGAAACCCTTGGACATAACTGTGCAGTGTGGGAGTTCATGCAGTGTGCCCCAAATGGTGGTACTGGCATTTCAGCACCTTGATCCCCCTCAGGGACAAAATTCTGCCAGTGATGCTGCTGTGTGCTTCAAGGATTCTGCCCTCCTATTTCCAGAGGAAATATGCCCCTGGCCATTCTGACTGTTCTAGAGACTCTGGCCATATGCTTGTCCTCCTCTCATTGTTGCTAACAACTCAACCCGGTGTTTATGCTGAGTCTGGGTGGGCCATGGTCTGTTTCCCATGCAACTGTTTACTGGTCATCTCAACCTTCAGATTATCCTGGGATTTATTCTTATGTACCTGTGACTCCTGCATTGACAGCTATGTAGGATTGGGCCTGGGAAACCAGAATTTCATAATATGTAATACCTGGCACATATTTATATCTCCTTAGGGCCCAGGTAAGGTTCGTGCATTGTGTGTAGTTTCAGTTTTACTATGTAAATACCTCAAAACTGGAAACTACCCAAATAAATATCAGCCAGGTTAGTAAATAGATTATAATATGGTCTTACAGTATAATACCATACACCAATGAAAAAGAACATAGTTTAACTATAGGTATGTTCCACATGTGGGTGAATCTAAAAGCATAATAACAGAAGTAGCCAGAAACAATGTGTGAATCCGGTGCATAAAGACAAGACCAGGCAAAAGCACTTCATGATGATACAAGTTTGGATAGCATGTTTGCCTGGGGGGCAGGATATAGTCACTGGAGGGCATGGGAGAGGGCTTTCTGGATGCTGGTAATGTTTATTGAGCTGGATGCTATTTACATGGTTGTGTTCATTATGAAAATTCTTTGAACGTTAAAGTTAAGCTTTGTGCACTTTTACTTTCCTGGGAAGTTTACAAAAGAATCCATTAGAGGTGAGGGCTATGTCCTTCAAATTTGTTTGGATCAGGAGGCATGAGATGTTTTTCTTTTTGTGTTTTAACAGCCTCACCTGAAAGAACCCTTTCTGACCCTAAGTGCTACTTGTCTTCTCTCTCTACTTTAAAGTTTTATTTTAAAGTGATCTCTATATCCAAAGTGGGGCTCAAACTCACAACCCTGAAATCAAGAGTTGCATGCTCTACTGACTAAAGCAGCCAGGTGCCCCCGTTGCTCTCTTTTCTTCTGTCTTGGCTACTTTGCTCCCTAGAGCCTTCCCTTTTTTTTTTTTTTTTTTTTTTTACTTCCCCTTCTTTTCACCTCCCCTTCCTCCTATTCTTTTGTTTCAATTAGCAATAATCACGCCTCGGATAAACTTCATTGGCTATGATACTGCCACTGCGCAAAGCTCTTCCTATTCTTTTGTAACAATTGTTCTGTTAATTTAGAGAGAGTGAAAGAGGGATCAGAGGAAGGGCTGAGGCAGTTTAGTAGCATTCATGGGCATTTCAATCTGGTAGAAGTCAGTGCTAGATTGGGTTTCTTCATTCATTCAGTAGTCAGTAAGCCTGTGCCAGGCTCCCAGGAGACCCAGATTAATAAAACTTGGTTAGGTAGGAGCTGCAGAGTGAGCAGGGACCACATGCTGAGCAGGATTGTGGAGGATATGGAGAGTTCCAAGTAGTTCATCATTGTTGGAGTAGGCCTATAATCTCTAGGGAAGGCAAAACGCCTTTATGAATGTAAAGTAGCATTTTCAACAGGGTTGTGTATAAATAAGTGCAGGATAAACAAAGTGCTAATTCAGTATACATGTATTGAAGACACTGAGGTAAGAGAATAAGCAGGGCATATTTCTTCAAGGTAAGCATTGAGTTAGATTTAGAGGGAAATAACAGTTCAAGTTAGCCTATTCTGTAAAAAGGCGTGGAGATTGTTTTAGCTTGGGCTGCTACAGTAGAATATTCTGGACTGGGTAGCTTAAATAACAGACACTTATTTCTCAGAGTTTTAGAGGCTAGGAAGTTCATATCAAGGTTCCTGAAGATACAGTGTCTGGAGATAGCCATCTCCTGGCTTGCAGCCAGGTGCCACCTCATTGTGTCTTCACATGGCAGACAATTGAGGGATCCATCTTGTGTCTCTGCCTCTTTACAAGGGTTATAATCCCATCATGAGGTATCATGCTCACATGACCTCTGTGCAAAGTGCTGTGGTTTCTCTTCGTTTTGTTATAAGGACACTAATTCCATTGGGGGGTGCTTCACCCTCTTGACTGTACCTTATTACTTCTCGATCACCCTGTCTTGTGATAGCATCACATTGGGGCATAGGACTTCAGCTTATGAAGTTGGGGGGTGGGGGACATAAATAGTCACAGAGATGGAAGGAAGTAGAGCAAAGTCTGGTTTTAGAGTCAATGAAAGGAAACTGTATTGAGGTTTTTGGTCAAAGGGAAAGAGAAGGAATTGTTAGAGGACGCCCTTAGGAGCAAAATTCTAACAAATAAATTTATTTTCATAGCTTCTGTAGAATTAGCTTGTATCTCCTTTGTCCTGTAGGCATTGGGAGCAAGGAAAAGGAGGCTAAAACCCAGCAGGTAGACCTCAAGGGGGCACTTGCTCGGGTGACGTCAGAGAGGTTTGGGGAAGCCACGCTTCAGAGTCCTGAACTTGGAAGAACCTGTGAGCAGGAGCCCAGTAGCTCTGTGGGAAACATACCAGGGCCACCGCCTCCTCAGCATGGTGTCGTACCCCTGCCTGATGACCTCAAGACCCACAGCTCCTTCTGGAAGCCTTTTCAGTGCCCTGAGTGTGGAAAAGGTTTCAGTCGGAGTTCAAATCTTGTCAGACACCAGCGAACCCACGAAGAAGAGAAATCCTATGGGTGTGTCGAGTGTGGGAAGGGATTCACCTTGAGAGAGTACCTCATGAAGCACCAGAGAACACACCTAGGAAAGAGACCCTATGTGTGCAGTGAGTGCTGGAAAACCTTCAGTCAGAGGCACCATCTTGAGGTCCACCAGAGGAGTCACACGGGGGAGAAGCCCTACAAGTGTGGTGACTGCTGGAAAAGCTTCAGCCGGAGGCAGCATCTGCAGGTGCATCGGAGAACTCACACGGGGGAAAAGCCCTACACCTGTGAGTGCGGCAAGAGCTTCAGCAGGAATGCAAACCTGGCAGTGCACCGGCGAGCCCACACAGGCGAGAAGCCATATGGGTGCCAGGTGTGTGGGAAGCGGTTCAGTAAAGGGGAGCGACTGGTCAGACACCAGAGGATCCATACTGGCGAGAAGCCCTACCACTGTCCTGCCTGTGGGAGGAGCTTCAACCAGAGGTCCATCCTCAATCGGCACCAGAAAACCCAGCATCGCCAAGAGACCTTGGCACAGTAAAGATGCCCTGCTGAAATGCCATCCTTTTTTGTGAATGGAAGGTGCAGGACCTGTCAGGACCATCAGCTGGAGGGAGACTTATTGGGAGGATGCATTGGTCTTTAGTCACTGAAGGGCTTTGAGGTGGGCATTGAAGAGTGATGGGGTGCAGAAAGGCATTTTGACCCATTTTCTTTCCATTTGTTGTCAAACAGAGGCAGGGCAAGGCCTGATACATTTTGAGTTTCCAGAGCGCAGTTCCTCATGTCTCTTATCCAAGTGGTGCGAATAGTTTTTCCTGCCATCTTTTGGGGAAATGATATCCTGAATTTCAGAACATCCTTTGGTGGGATGTTCATATCTGCCTCGCGAGCAAGTCTGATAGTAAAGGCAAAATTTTGTCCCACGGTGGCAACTTAAACCTCATTTTTATGAGGGCTGTATCTACCTGCAAGATCATTAGTTCAGATTCTACCTTCCTTTTCCATTTAACAAATATTTATTGAACAATTACTTTGTGCCTGATACTGGGAACATGGTGAATGAGACATAAGAGACCTGGGTCTCCTGGAGCCTGTGATTTATAGCAGTGGAAACACACAGAACCATTAATAACCCCAGGCATTCTAAGTTATGTTTGTGGTAAGAGCTGTGTGAGAGGATAGTCTTCTGGTGGTCACTCGTTTTGCTCTGCTGCTCAGGTGCTGGATCTTTCCCTCCCCAGTTGGGATCTCTCAGTCAGCTTTGTTTATTTTACTTTCTTTGTAACCTTTTTCTGTCTCTAACATTGTACCCTTATCTGTAAAGTTTCCCCATTATTCCTTGTACTGTAACAGCTATTTACCCATCCATTAGGAAATTAATATTTTGCTATTGATCACTGAATAAACATGAAAGTATTTTTAAAAACACTCAGTTCTGTATAAAGATCTAATTAAATGAATCTGAAAGATGAACTAGTATTAATTAATACCTGATATTTGATGACACTTTACAGCATATTTAGATGCTTTTATTCTCTATTCTTACTTTATTCATTCCACACATATTTATTGAGGCTGCACAGGAACTTGGCTAGTTGCTTGCCATATATCAGTGAATAAAATAGGGGGAAAAGATCCCTGACCTTGTAGAACTTATATTTTAGTGAATATATTGGATCTTTAGAACCACGTAGAGTGGAACCTGTGGATACTCCCATAAACACTCTGGCCCTGGGACTTGAGCCTTTGTCCTTGGTCCTGTGTCAGTTTCTTGCCTTTTACCACCTACTTCTTGTTACTGAATAGTCTCTGTTGATACATCTGGATCCGTGTCTGAGAGGCTTTTGGTCTCCAACTGGGAATGATGAGTTTTGCATGAGTGCTAATTCAGGAAAGATAAAGATGTGTGCAGGCATTTAAAAATACGTAATACTGAGAAGATACAGTATTTGTAACCTGTTTACCCTTTATTTTACCATCACTAAAGGGTTTCCTTTCTGTTTAAAATTCTGGAATAGTTTGCTTAAAATTCTGTGGAATGAGCATGGACCACACTGCAGAGTCGTTGTAGTGCTGTGCCTTTGAATGCTGGCTGCTGAGTGAGTTACTCTATCTTTGGTTGACAGTACTATAATTCTAAGATGTGATTTGACTTGTGGTGCCTTTTTATTTATTTTTCTTAAAGGTTTTTAAAATTTATTTGAGCGATTGAGAGCATGAGTGGGGGGAAGAGGGCAGAGGGAGAGGGAGAAGCAGACTTCCTGCTAAGCGAGGGAAGCCCAATGCTGGCTGATCCCAGAACCCCGGGATAATGACCTGAGCTGAAGGCAGATGTCTGACTGAGCCATTCAGGTGCCCCTTATGGTGCCTTTTAATATTAGATTCTTTTACTGTTTTTTTTTTCTCTACATTTTTCATTGTACATAAGATAAATAATGATTTCAACATTATTTATCAAATAACAATATTTATCAAATAATAATTGCAACAGAGAGTTGCATTACTCAGTCTACTTTGAAACATATTGTTTTATTCCATGTTTCTTAGATGGCCTTGGTAGATAGCCATGATATTTAATTTTGAATTAGCAGATGATTTCCTGGTCTCTTAGCTGTCCCCACGAGCCTGCAGTAGCCAGGGCCTAAGTGTATCTGGGATGTCATCCACTATCTGAAACACTAGGTGGCTGCTGCTTAGCAATGTTGAGATCCAGATGCAAAATCAGCTTTTTTTTTTCCCCCCACTTCCCAGACAACCTTGGCCAAGCTCACAGCCACCTTGCAGCCAAACCCAGGGGGTAGGCTTTTCCTAAGTCTCTGGCTTCTGGTCTGTAGGACCCAGGACTGATGTGGCCTGAGTTTGGCCTTCTCTAGGAGGTTCATTTCCAAAACTAGGCAAGGAGTGTTGGGTATAGGCTGGGAGTTGCTTATCAATGGTCTTTCTGTTTACCTGAATTAAATTGTGGATTCTCTTTGATCATATCCTTAGCCAAATAGGACTGTGGGGTTTTAGCCAATTGAAATCTCTTCAGAGAAGCTTTTGTAGGAGCTGGGGCTTGCTAGCTTTTTCTCTTGGATTCCCCTATCTGCTTTGATACCAAAGTTTATGGATAATGCCTCAAAAAAGCCTCAAAATAAATTTTTTTCTCATAGAATTTTAGTAACATTTTTTTTCTATTTAGGTTTTTTATATAATAGAAAATTTCAAACATATATAATGACTCCCTATGTATTCATTGCTTGGCCTTACCCATCATAAACTCATAGCTAATCTTGTTTTATTTCTACCCTCTCTTCCCTGTCTTCCACCCCTACCGAAGTATTTTGAAGCAATTTCCAAATATAACCTATAAATATTTGTGTGTACCTCTGAAAGGTAAGAACTCTTTGAAAAAGAAAACTCACATTATTATCATACCAATAAAAACGAACAGTTCCTTAATTTGTAATTAATGTTTTCTTAACCATGTGCTTTTTAAAAGCTTTTTTTAAAAAAATTTATTTATTTGAGACAGAGAGCATAAGCTGAGGGGAGAAGCACAGGGAGAGGGAAAAGCAGGTGCTCAATCCAAGGATCCCAGGATTATGACCTGAACTGAAGACAGACAACTGACTGAGCCACCCAGGTGCCCCTTTAAAAGCTTATTTGAGTTATGGTCCAAATAAGATCCATAAATTGCAAATTGGTTGCTTTGTTTTCTAAGTCTTATAGTCTATAGTTCCTATTCTTTTTTCTCTTGAAATTCATTGAAACAACTAGATTCTGTAGAATTTCTTATCTTTGAATTTCATATTATTTTCCCCTCCTTTTCCCTTTGATTCCATTTGTTTCCCTTTGATCAGTGAAACCATATGATAATTGTCCTTCTCTGATTGACTTATTTAACTCAGCATAATGCCCTCCAGTTCCATCCACGTTGTTGGTGTAAATGTAAGATTTCATCCGAAGCCCCTTTTTCAGCAGCTAGAAGGCTCAGCAGGGAGGCTGAGGAAGAAACAATGACATCGCATTGCCCCTAGTGGCCTTCCTGATAATGGCAGTCATCTCTAGCTATTGTGCCACCCAATTGCAGTCCCATTGAATTCACTTAGAAATTTGACAAGCCAAACAAATTCACTGGGGCTTCATACAGTTTTGCGTTCCTGTCTTACTTTTTTCTACCTTTATTATGTCAGTTTCTGAAGACCAAACTTCTAGAGAGATGTATCGTGTCCAACCTGTCCCCATTATTGACATGTTTCAGTAAAAAAAGCAAAAAGTTTGTTATGATAGGGCAAGCAATGTTCTTCCTTGTGTTTGTCACTGGGAATTTAAGCTGCTAGGAGAGTGAGGCTGGAAAGGATTGGGTAACATAAGAGTTGTGTCTTGACAAACAGAGGGACTTGGGAGAAGCAATTTTAGTTTTCTGAAAGTGCCAATAAGCTCCAGTATAAAGGCTGCCGTCGTTGTCACATGCTCTAGTCATAGCTCCATCATCTGAGTGGCCAGAGAGCAGAGAATGGCAGCAAGCAAGCCTTGGAGCTCACCTCATATGTTTTTCCTTCCTTAGTAAAAACTCCAGTCTCTGGAGAAGGTAGTAGATTAACCTATAGATAGTTTGGGAAAAAGAGGTAATACAAGTCCATTTATGCCTTCTTGACACCCACCTCTGGAGCTATTTGTGCTTACTCGATTTTTTAAAAAGATTTTATTTATTTGAGAGAGGGAGATAGCAAGAGAGAGCATGAGCAGGGGCGGGGGAAAAAGAGAAGCAGACTACTTGCTGTGCAGGGAGCCTGAGATCATGCCCTGAGCTGAAGGCAGATGCTTAACTGACTGAGCCACCAGGTGCCACCTGCGTTTTCTTTCTGTGAAACAGTTGAGAAAAACTAGATCTATATCATCTAGAAATGTCACTGACTCCTGCTCAGCATGTTGTATGAACAGAAGTAGAATGATGTTAAGTAGTTGATCATTTAGAGCCAGTATCCTCATGAGGCCCAGCCTTTATTTTGAAGTGTTCCTGCTGCCTGGACTGAGGCGCTAATGGAAGGACTGGTAAATAAGTGATGGGAAAAACCCCAGCAATTAAAACTGTGGGATTCCCGCATAAATAGACCAGTGAGTTAGCACAGAAGGTTGAGAAATAGCCCTGGCTTTCTATAGTGATCTAGTATGTAGTAAAGATGGAATCTCAAATCACTGGGCAGAGATCAATCTTTTTTTTTAAATTGATTGGGATAGTTGGACAGCTATTTGGAGAAAAATAAAAATAGATCCATTTCTCACATCGTATTTAAGAATAAACTCCAGGGCAGCCCGGGTGGCTTAGTAGTTTAGCGCCGCCTTCAGCCCGGAGCATGATCCTGGAGACCCTGGGATCGAGTCCCACGTCAGGCTCCCTGCATGGATCCTGCTTCTCCCTCTGCCTGTGTCTCTGCCTCTCTCTCTCTCTCTCATGAATAAATAAATAAAATCTTAAAAAAAAAAAAAAGAACAAACTCCAAATGAATCAATCAGGAATCTGTGAAAAATGAAACTACCCAAGTACTGGAAGACAATGTGGATGTGAATTCCTCTAAAATTCATGTTCAGGGAAAGAACTAGGACTCAAAATCCAGATGCAATAAAAGAAATGATTATTTTTTTAAAAGATTTTATTTATTTATTCATGAGAGAGAGAGAGGCAGAGACACAGGCAGAGGGAGAGGCAGGCTCCATGCAGGGAGCCTGACGTGGGACTTGATTCCGGGACTCCAGGATCACGCCCTGGGCTGAAGGCAGCGCTAAACCACTGAGCCACCCGGGCTGCCTGATTTGATTCATTTCTACATAAAAATTTTAAGAACTTCTGTATGGCAAAAACAATAAGCAAAGATAAATGTCAGTTTGGAAGAAAGTAATTGTAACATAAATAACACAAAATTCTAATATTTCTAATATATGAAGAACTTTAAAAAAAAGAGCAAAAAAAAAAAACCCCAAAAAAACAAGCAATCCCATTGAAAAATGGACAAACTGGAATTCACACACACACACACACACACACACACACACAACAAAAGTGGCTATTAACCATATTTGAAGATGTTGACCTTCACTCAAAATATTCCAATTAAAACTACATGAGAGATTTCCATTCGATTGGCCAAAATTCCAAAACTTGACAGTACATGCTGTTGATGAGTTTGTGAGGAAACAGAATTTTTATGTGTTGTTAATGGCATGCAAAATAGTACAACGTCATATGGAGGAGAATTTAGCAATATCTAACAAAATTATGGGTGAATTTAAAGAGACCTCTAACAATATGAAAATACATATGTACAACATTCATTATTCATTACAGCATTCTTTTATTTTTATTTTTTAAAGGTTTTATTTATTCATGAGAGACATAGGGGCAGAGACAGAGGGAGAAGCAGGCACCATTTAGGGAGCCTGACATGGGATTCAATCCTGGGACTCCAGGATCACGTCCTGGGGCGAAGGCAGACGCTAAACCGCTGAGCCACTCAGGGATCCCTCGTTACAGCATTCTTACCACAAAAATATTGGAAGCTGCATAAATATCCAGGATAGGTGATTGAAAAACTATGGCACATCCATGCGATGTAGTGTGCAGCTTTGAACCATTATTGGGTCAGTTTTCACAATTGGAATATGAATCTAGATGAGATAAAATTATCGTATTGATGTTAAATATACTAGTGTTGATAAATGTTGTTACGTAAGAGAATATCTCTGTTCTTAGGAAATAGAAGTATTTAAGGATAAAGGACCATTGTGTGTGTGTGTGTGTGTGTGTGTGTGTGTATACACACATATATACACAAATACACAGAGGTGAAATGGAGGCAGGTCAGAGGAGGAGGGAAGAGAAGAAACAAGGTAAAAATGTTAATGATAAGTGAATCTGGGCAAAGGATATATGGGTAATTTGCACTATTGTTTTTGCAACTTTTCTGTAAGCTTGAAGTTATTTCATTATAAAAATTTTTTTTTTTAATTTTTTTTTTTAAATTTTTATTTATTTATGATAGTCACAGAGAGAGAGAGAGGCGCAGAGACACAGGCAGAGGGAGAAGCAGGCTCCATGCACCGGGAGCCCGACGTGGGATTCGATCCCGGGTCTCCAGGATCACGCCCCGGGCCAAAGACAGGCGCCAAACCGCTGCGCCACCCGGGGATCCCTCATTATAAAAATTTAAAATAAAAACAACAGCAGCAGGATTTACTAGTTATGAATGTGGAAGGAAAAGGGTAGCAAGTCTTTGTCCAATGATAATGGCCCTGAGGTGGGGGCAGGAGGGTGATGCAGCATTTAGCTAATGAGATGCACTGAATTAGTCATACCTCATTTTGCACAATAGCTGCAGATTCATTCCCATGCTCTTTTTCACTGTGCACACTGTTGTCCAAGGCTTCTTCATGCAGTGACTGAAGGAAGATCTTTGGTGTTGCAGTTTCCATAATGGAAATTCAAATTTTCAGTGATTTCATCCCTGGGCTTGGTTTTGTATAGGTGTACTAACAGGATACTTTCCACTCAGCCTTTACACTGGTCATTTGCTTAAGGTTTTGTGGCCTCTACGAATGGTTTCAGCTACATTTTACCTCTGCCTCAAATTGAACCATTTCTCCCAAACCTGGTTTTAGCCCATTGCTATTTCACGATTTGTAATTCATTTGTGCTCTACAACAGGGCAAAACTGATGGTCAAATAAATGAAATCTGGTTTGAGCAGCAATGAGTTAAAAGGGAAAAGTGAGTCTAATTTTAGAATTGTGGAAGATGAGGGGCACCTGAGTGGCTTCCTTGTTTGAGTGTCTGCCTTCAGCGTGGGTCATGATCCCAGGACTCTAGGATCAAGACCTCCCTCTGCCTCTCCCTGCCTATTGTGCACTCTCTCTCTCACTCTCACTCTCTCTCAAGTAAATAAATAATTAGAATGGATAAAGAAGATGTGGTTTATGTATACGATGGAATATTACTCAGCCATTAGAAATGACAAGTACCCACCATTTGCTTCAACGTGGATGGAACTGGAGGGTGTTATGCTGAGTGAAGTAAGTCAATAGGAGAAGGACAAACAGTGTATGTTCTCATTCATTTGGGGAATATAAATAATAGTGAAAGGGAATATAAGGGAAGGGAGAAGAAATGTGCGGGAAATATCAGAAAGGGAGACAGAACATAAAGACTCCTAACTCTGGGAAACGAACTAGGGGTGGTGGAAGGGGAGGAGGGCGGGGGGTGGGGGTGAATGAGTGATGGGCACTGAGGGGGGCACTTGACGGGATGAGCTCTGAGTGTTATTCTGTATGTTGGTAAATTGAACACCAATAAAAAATAAATTTATTAAAAAAAATAAATAATTAGAATCTTAAAAAAAAAAACCTGACTCATTAGAATTGTTGAATATGAAATGACAGAAGGGTTGTTAGATGTTGGGGACCGGTCTTAAGAAAGTCTATTTCTTGGTGTATTTTGTTTTGTTTTTTTAGATTTAGCTGATAGGTGGGACTTAGGCACCCAGAAGGCATGTGGTTGACACTCCTAGTGTGTGCTAGAGTTTATGTACCACTCAGTGACCATGAATGTGCATTGGGAAGCTCTCCTAACATGAGGCCCTAACAAACCTCAAAGAACCTCACTCCAGCCCACAGCCAGTGATATTAGAACATCAGGAGCTGTTAAACCTAAGACCCATAATATTCCAGTGTCCTCACTGTTCGCTAACTTCCCTGCCCTCCCCCACTCTAATTTTAGTATATGTGCTGCCAAGGGAGCACCCCTCCCCCACTCCAAATGTGACCCAAATATCTCTCTAGTAAATCCCACCTGGGCTCTGATCATACCTCTACGTTGAAGTACTTTCTACTTGAGCAAGCTCAGGGAACAGTAGGATTGATAACTAGATTGTGTAGGATTGGACTGTAGAAGATCATTTGCTAATAGAATCATGACATCTGGCTCAAAAGATTCAATGTAGCAGATCAAAAAGCAAGTGATCCAGCTCCATTGTCTTAAGACCTTTCCCCTGCTTTCCATGATCCTGCAGAGGAAATTGCTGCCTCTGGGTGGTAGTCAACACTCAGTAAAGTCAGCTTTATCAGGTTGCTGAGCTGTATTCATACCTTTGCTGGTGGTGGAGTTGGCAAGTCCTTGTCATACTAATGCTCAAGGTGAAAACTATCCTTAGGAAATTTCAGATTGAGGTTTTGTCCTTCATGCTGTTAAATTAATTAAATTAAATTAAATTAATTAAATTAATTAAAAGGCCATTAGGCATTTTTTTAAAATTGGAATTCAATTTGCTAACACATAGCATAACACCCAGGGCTCTTCCCATCAAGTGCCCCCCTCAGTGCCCGTCACCTAGTCACCCCAACCCCTTCCCCCGCCCCCTTTCCACTACCTCTTGTTCGTTTCCCAGAGTTAGGTGTCTCTCATGTTCTGTTACCCTCACTGATATTTTCACTCATTTTCTCTCCTTTCCCCTTTATTCCCTTTCACTATTTTTTATATTCCCCAAATGAATAAGACCATATAATGTTTGTCTTTCTCCAATTGACTTACTTTACTCAGCATAATACCCTCCAGTTCCATCCACGTCGAAGCAAATGGTGGATATTTGTTGTTTCTAATGGCTGAGTAATATTCCATTGTATACATAGACCACATATTCTTTTTTTCTTACAAGTTTATTTTTTATTGGTGTTCAATTTGCCAACATATAGAATAACACCCAGTGCTCATCCCGTCAAGTGCCCACCTCAGTGCCCGTCACCCAGTCACCCCCACCCCGCGCCCACCTCCCCTTCCATCACCCCTAGTTCATTTCCCAGAGTTAGGAGTTTTTCATGTTCTGTCTCCCTCTCTGATATTTCCCACTCATTTTTTTCTCCTTTCTCCTTTATTCCCTTTCACTATTTTTTATATTCCCCAAATGAATGAGACCATATAATGTTTGTCCTTCTCTGATTGACTTATTTCACTCAGCATAACACCCTCCAGTTCCATCCACGTCAAAGCAAATGGTGGGTATTTGTCGTTTCTAATGGCTGAGTAATATTCTATTGTATACATAAACCACATCTTCTTTATCCATTCATCTTTCGATGGACACCGAGGCTCCTTCCACAGTTTGGCTATTGTGGACATTGCTGCTAGAAACATCGGGGTGCAGGTGTCCTGCCGTTTCACTGCATCTGTATCTTTGGGGTAAATCCCCAGCAGGGCAATTGCTGGGTCGTAGGGCAGGTCTATTTTTAACTCTTTGAGGAACCTCCACACATTTTTCCAGAGTGGCTGCACCAGTTCACATTCCCACCAACAGTACAGAGGGTTCCCCTTTCTCCACATCCTCTCCAACATTTGTGGTTTCCTGCCTTGTTAATTTTCCCCATTCTGACTGGTGTGAGGTGGTATCTCAATGTGGTTTTGATTTATATTTCCCTGATGGCCAGGGATGCAGAGCATTTTCTCATATGCTTGTTGGCCATGTCTATGTTTTCCTCTGTGAAATTTCTGTTCATGTCTTTTGCCCATTTCATGATTGGATTGTTTGTTTCTTTGCTGTTGAGTTTAATAAGTTCTTTTTTTTTTAAAGATTTTATTTATTTTTTAATGAGAGACAGAGAGACAGAGATAGAGAGAAGCAGAGACACAGGCACAGGGAGAAGCAGGCTCCATGCAGGGAGCCCGATGTGGGACTTGATCCTGGGACTCTAGGATCATGCCCTGGCTGAAGGCAGCGCTAAACTGCTGAGCTACCTGGGCTGCACTAATAAGTTCTTTATAGATCTTGGATACTAGCCCTTTATCTGATAGGTCATTTGCAAATATCTTCTCCCATTCTGTAGGTTGTCTTTTAGTTTTGTTGACTGTTTCTTTTGCTGTGCAGCAGCTTTTTATTTTTTTTAATTAATTAATTAATTAATTAATTTATTTATTTATTTTGCAGCAGCTTTTTATCTTGATTAAGTCCCAGTAGTTCATTTTTGCTTTTGCTTTTGTTTTCCTTGCCTTTATGGATGTATCTTGCAAGAAGTTGCTGTGGCCAAGTTCAAAAAGGGTGTTGCCTGTGTTCTCCTCTAGGATTCTGATGGATTCTTGTCTCACATTTAGATCTTTCATCCATTTTGAGTTTATCTTTGTGTATGGTGTAAGAGAATGGTCTAGTTTCATTCTTCTGCATGTGGATGTCCAATTTTCCCAGCACCATTTATTAAAGAGACTTTTTTCCAGTGGATAGTTTTTCCTGCTTTGTCGATTATTAGTTGACCATAGAGTTGAGGGTCCACTTCTGGATTCTCTATTCTGTTCCATTGATCTATGTGTCTGTTTTTGTGCCCGTACCACACCGTCTTGATGACCACATCTTTGTAGTACAACCTGAAATCTGGCATTGTGATGCCCCCAGCTATGGTTTTCTTTTTTAATATTTCCCTGGCTATTCGGGGTCTTTTCTGATTCCACACAAATCTTAAGATAATTTGTTCCAACTCTCTGAAGAAAGTCCATGGTATTTTGATAAGGATTGCATTAAATGTGTAAATTTCCCTGGGTAACATTGACATTTTCACAATATTAATTCTTCCAATCCATGAGCATGGAATATTTTTCCATCTCTTTGTGTCTCCCTCAATTTCTTTCAGAAGTGTTCTGTAGTTTTTAGGGTATAGATTCTTTGCCATTAGGGATTTTTAATGCCTTGACAGCCCATATAAGCAATACAAAACCTAAACCTGTCAATGCCTCAAGGTAAGAAATTGAAACATAAGGATGAACAATCACAGAGAGCCAACTAGGCTTTTCCCTATAAAGCAACCTTAAGTTATAGCTAAATAGTGTCTTTGCTTTGCTTCTTATCTTTCTAAATGTTTTGCTATTACCTTCTGTGCTCCTAGCCACTTCTGGTTTGGTACTGTCTAATAGGAATAGATTTTTGCTCAAACTCATAACATTTTTAAAATTTTTATTTAATTTCAATAATTAACATATGATATATATTTATATATATTTTTAATTGAAGTTCAATTTGCCAACATACTGTATAACACCCAGTGCTCATCCCTTCAAGTGCCCTCCTCAGTGCTCATCACCCAGTCACCCCATCCCCCCACCTGCCTCCCCTTCCACTACCCCTTGTTCATTTCCAGGAGTCTGTCATGTTTTTTAACCCGCTCTAATTTATTCCACTCATTTTCCTTCCTTTCCCCTATAGTTCCTTTCACTATTTCTTATATTACATATGATGTGTTTTGGTTTCAAAAGTAGAAGTCAGTGAGTCATCAGTCTTACATAATACCCGGTGCTCATTACATAGCATGTCCTCCTTAAGGTCTTTCACTCAGTTACCCCATTTCCCTACCATCCTCCCCTCCAGCAACCTTCAGTCTCCCTTTCTGATTTTATCTTTTTTTTCTCTCTTCTCCTATGATCCTCTGTTTTGTTTCTTAAATTCTACATAAGAGTGAGATCATATGATAATTGTCCCTCTCTGATTGATTTATTTTGCTTAATGTAATATCCTTTAGTTCCATCCACATTGTTACAAACAGCAAGATTTTATTCTTTTTGATGGTTGAGTAGTATTCCATTGTATATACATAGCACATCTTCTTTATGCATTCATCTGTCGGTGGACATCTGGGCTCTTTCTGTAGTATGGCTATTTTGGACATTGCTGCTATAAACATTGGGGTGCAGGTGCCCCTTCAGATTGCTACATTTGTGTCTTTGGGGTAAATACCCAGTAGTGCAATTGCTGGGTCATAGAGTAGCTCTCTTTTCAACTTTTTGAAGAACCTCCATACTGTTTTCCAGAGTGGCTGTACCAGCTTGCATTCCCACCAACAGTGCAAGAGGATTCCCCTTTCTCTACATCTTTGCCAACATTTGTTGTTTCCTGTCTTGTTATTTTAGCCATTCTGACTAGTGTGAAGTAGTATTTCATTGTAGTTTTGATTTGTGTTTCCCTGATGCCAGGTGATATAGAGCATTTTTTCATGTGTTGGTTGGCCATTTATATGTCTACTTTGGAGGAATGTCTGTTCATATCTTCTCATTTCTTGACTGGATTATTTGTTTTTAGGTGTTGAGTTTGCTAAGTTCTTTATAGGTCTAGGATACTAGGCCTTTATCTGATATATCATTTGCAAATATCTTCTCCCATTCCGTAGGTTGCTTTTTAGTTTTGTTGACTGTTTCCTTTGCTGTGCACAAGCTTGATCTTGATGAAGTCTCAGTAGTTAATTTTTTGCCTTTGTTTCCCTTGTCTTTGGAGATGTGTCTAGCAAGAAGTTGTGCAGCTGAGGTCACAGGGGTTGCTGCCTATGTTCTCCTCTAGGATTTTGATGAATTCCTGGCTCACATGTAGGTCTTTCATCCATTTTGAGTTGACCTTTGTGTATGGTGTGAGGAAATGGTCCAGTTTCATTCTTCTACATATTCAATTTTCCCAACATCATTTATTGAAGAGATTGTCTTTTTTCCATTGGATATTCTTTCCTGCTTTGTCAAAAATTAATTGACCATAGAGTCATGGCTCCTGTTCTCTATTCTATTCCATTGATCTATGTGTCTTTTTTTGTGCAGTACCATACTGTCTTGATGATTACCACTTTGTAATAGAACTCGAAGTCTGGAATTGTGATGCCATCAGTTTTGGTTTTCTTTTTCAACATTCCTTTGGCCATTCGGGCTCTTTTCTAGTTCCATACAAATTTTAGGATTATTTGTTCCAGCTCTGTGAAAAATGTCGATGGTATTTTGATAGGGATTGCACTGAATGTATAGATTGCTCTAGGTAGCACAGACATTTTAACAATATTTGTTCTTCCAATCCAGTCCATGGAAGATTTATCCATTTCTTTGTGTCTTCCCCAGTTTCTTTCATGAATGTTCTGTAGTTGTTAGAGTACAGATCCTTTGCCTCTTTGGTTAGATTTATTCCTAGTTATCGTATGATTTTGGGTGCAGTTGTCAATGGGACCAATTCCTTAATTTCTCTTTCTTCAGTGTCATTGTTAGTGTATAGAAATGCAACTGATTTCTGACATTGATTTTATATCCTGCCACTTTGCTGAATTCCTGTATGAATTTTAGCAATTTTGGAGTGGAGTCTTTTGGGTTTTCCATATAGAGTATCCTGTCATCTGCAAAGAGGGAGAGTTTAACTTCTTCTTTGCCAATTTGAATGCTTTTATTTCTTTTTGTTGTCTGATTACTGAGGCTAGGACTTCTAGTCCTATGTTGAACAGCAGTGGTGATAGTGGACATCCCTGCTATGTTCATGATCTTAGGGGAAAAGTTCTCAGCTTTTCTCTATTAAGAATGATACTCACTGTGGGCTCTTTGTAGATGGCTTTTGTGATACTGAGGTGTGTTTCCTCTATCCCTACACTATGAAGACTTTTTTTTCACTATGAAGACTTTTAATAAAAAATGGATGCTGTACTTTGTCAAATGCTTTCTCTGCATCTATTGAGAGGATCATATGGTTCTTGTATTTTCTTTTATTAATGTAACATATCACATTGATTTGTGAGTGTTAAACCACTCTTGCAGTCTAGGAATAAATTCCACTTGGTCGTAGTGAATAATCCTTTTATTGTACTGTTGGATCCTATTGGCTAGTATCTTGGTGAGTATTTTGGCATCCATGTTCATCAGGGATGTTTTCCTTCCATTTCTATTTTTTGAGACAGCTTCAGTAGAATAGATATTATTCCTTCTTTAAATATTTAGTAGAATTCCCCTGGACTCTTGGGCCTGGACTCTTGTTTGTTGGGAGGTTTTTTTTTTTTACTGCTTCAATTTCCTTGCTGGTTACGGTCTGTTCAGGTTTTCTGTTTCTTCCTGTTTCAGTTTTGGTAGTTTATGCATCTCTATGAATACATCCATTTCTTCCAGATTGCCTAATTTGTTGGCATATAGTTGCTCATAATATCTCTTATTATTGTTTCTCTTATTGTTGTATTTCTTCGCTGTTGGTTGTGATTTCTCCTCTTTCATTCATGATTTTATTTGTTTGGGTCCTTTCTCTTTTCTTTTTGATAAGTCTGGCTGGAGGTTTATCAATCTTATTAATTCTTTCAAAGAACCAGCTCTTAGTTTCATTCATCTGTTCTACTGTTCTTTTGGTTTCTATTTTATTGATTTCTGCTCTAATCTTTATTAATTGTCTTCTCCTGTTGGGTTTAGGCTTTATTTGCTGTTTTTCTCCAGCTCCTTTAAGTGTAAGGTTAGCTTGTGTATTTGAAACTTTTCTTATTTCTTGAGAAAAGCTTGTATTGCCGTACACTTCCCTCTTAGGACTTCCTTTGCTGCATCCTAAAGGTTTTTTTTTTTAAAGATTTTATTTATTTTTTCATGACAGAGAGAGAGAGAGAGAGAGAGAGAGGCAGAAGCAGGCTCCATGCGGGGAGCCTGACACAGGACTCGATCCCGGGACTCCAGGATCATGCTCTGGGCCAAAGGCAGGTGCTAAACCACTGAGCCACCCAGGGATCCCCCTAGAGGTTTTGAACAGTGTATTTTCATTTTCATTTGCTTCTATGAATTTTTAAATTCTTTAATTTCCTGGTTGACCCATTCATTCTTTAGTAGGATGCTCTTTAGTCTCCATGTATTTGAATTCTTTCAAATTTCCTCTTGTTTTAATTAATTAACTAATTAATTAATTTTGTATATTTTTTATTGGAGTTCAAAATATAGGAAACACCCAGTGCTCATCCTGTCAAGTGCCCCTCTCAGTGCCTGTCACCCAGTCACCCCATCCCCCTGCCCACCTCCCCTTCCACTACCCCTTGTTCATTTCCCAGATTTAGGAGTCTCTCATGTTCTGTCACCCTCTCTGATTTTTCACATTCATTTTCTCTCCTTTCCTCTATAATCCCTTTCACTATTTTTATATTCCCCCTGTGATTAAGTTCCAGTTTCAAAGCATTGTGGTCTGAAAATAGGCAGGAATGATCCCAATCTTTTGGCACCGGTTGAAACCCGATTTGTGACCCTGTATGTGAACTCTTCTGGAGACTGTTCCACGTGCACTTGAGAAGAATGAGTATTCTGTTGCTTTAGGGTGAAATGTTCTGAATATATCTGTGAAATACATCTGGTCCAGTGTGTCATTCAAAGCCCTTGTTTCTTTGTTGATCCTCAGCTTAGATAATCTGTCCGTTGCAGAGTGGGGAGGAAACAAATGCCACATAGAGCAATCTGGTGCAGATAGATTACTTAGCCTGGCCCCCTGGAAAGGGTGGTGCAATTTTGCCTTGGGCAAAGACATTTGAGAACCAACACAACAAGCTCTTCTGCCAGAAGATCAACAGGAACATCCAGCCAAGACCAAGTTTACCAATCACTGAAAACTGCAGAAATCCAGCACTAGGGAATGAAGCATATAGAATTCATGGGTCTTTTTCCCCCCATGATTCTTTAGTCTTTCAATTTTAATTTTTTTCTCTTTCCCTTTTCAACCAATTTCTTATTTCATCAACTCTTTCTAAAAAATCTTTTTAAATTTTCATTTCATTTTGCAGTTATATTCTATCCTTTCATTGTATTTAATTTTTTTTACATATATAAATTTTTCTTTTATTAAAATTTTGGGATCTAGTTTTCTAACAAATGGACCAAAATACACACAGGATCCAGTGTATTGCGCTATTCTGTTCAACTGTCTGATATATATATATATGTAAAAATTATATGTATGTATATGTACATATATATATACACACACATTATATATATAATTTTTTAAAAACTTTTATTTTTCAGTTTTGAGTCCATTCTGATTTGTTTAGTGTATATTTCTCTGGGGTTGTTGTTGCCATTTTAGTATTTTGTTCTCCTGTTCTTCTCTGGACTGAGTGACGATGGAAAAACTCACCTTAAAAAAGAACAAGAGGGCTTCCGGGAGAGGGGTGCGTGGGAGAGGAAGGTCGCAAGTAGGGCCTCTTGCTGCTCAGGAAATGTCTTCCCTTTCAGAATATGCCTTGCGCATGACTTGTCTGAGCCCCCGCCTGTTGGGTGAAATTGCCAGGCCTACTGACTCCAAATCAATGAAAGTGGTGAAACTGTTTAGCAAGCAGCCTTTGGCCAAGAGGAAGGAGACTTATGACTGGTATCCAAATCACAACAATTATTTTGCACTCATTGGGGATACTACGTTTCCTTGGCCTCTATAGAGATGAGTATCAGGACTTCAAGGATGAGCAGCTGCGTCTCAAGAAGCTTTGTGGCAAAGGAACACCTAGGAAAGGAGAAGGGAAAAGAGCCACAAAAAAGAAATAGTGCTGGTCCATCAGAAGAGAAAAGTTCTTCCTTAGCAGCTGACCACAGAAGAAGGTGTATTTATCTTTCTACTTGCTGGAGGAGTGTGAGCTTCTGAGACTGAAGAGTATTTGGAGGAACACGATCATTTCTGTGTTGAAGTCCAATTCAGTTGAGTTGTAACTGGTTCCTTGGACACTTTCTAATTCTGCAAAGTTATTCTGGCTTTGGTTTTATACTGTGAGGTTTACCTCTTTCTCTGGAGAAATGAATGCATAGGTGGTTGAAGACAGACTCATTTGGGGTGGGAATGGAAGGTTGGGATCATGGGAGGAGACTCATTAAATGAGCATCGTTTCATCTCCCCAGGATCCCATTACACCAGCCCTTACCTCTGCCATCCCTCTGGCCCTTCAACCACTGTCTCCACCACCAAGCTCACAAAGTTTCTGAACCGTCCACTCTCCTTGGAGAGTAGTATCTACTGAGCTAGATTTGGGGGAAAGGCTGTACCTGCTAAGAGAGTACTGAGTGTACATGACCTGCTGTACATAAGGTACTGGGGCCCTAGTAATACCATGGTTAGCAAGAGAAAACAGTCCCTACCTCATGGAACTTTGAGGCTTGTGTGAAAGAGTAATATCATTACATAAATAAAATTGTTTAAATGCTACAGAGGATCCCTAGATGGCTCAGCAGTTTAGCACCTGCCTTCGGCCCAGGGTGTCATCCTGGAGTCCGAGGATCAAGTCCCACATCAGGCTCCCTGCATGGAGCCTCTTCTCTCTCTGCCTGTGTCTCTGCCTCTCTCTCTCTCTCTCTCTGTCTGTCTCTCATGAATAAATACATAAAATCTTAAAAAAAAAAAAGAACAAGAGGCAGTACTGACTGCCAGGAACCTAATCCTTATGGATATAAGAAGATATTGGAGCTAGATTTCAGAATAATGATTATAAAGATAGTAGCTGGGCTTGAAAAAAGCATAGAAGGCACTTTCTAGAGAATCCCTTTCTGGAGAAATAAAAGAATTAAAATCTAATCAAGTCAAAATAAAAAAGGCTATTAATGAGATGCAATAAAAAATGGAGACTCTTAACTACTAGGATAAATGAGGCACAAGAGAGAATTAGTGATATAGAAGACAAAACGATGGAGAATAAAGAAGCAGAGGAAAAGAGAGATGAACAACTACTGGATCATGAGGGGAGAATCTGAGAGATAAGTGATGCCATAAGGCATAACAATATTATAATAATTGAGTTCCCAAAAGAAGAGGAAAGAGGGGAGCAGAAGGTATACTGGAGCAAATTATAGTGGAGAACTTCCCTAATCTGGGGAAGGAAACAGTCATACAAACCCCGGAGGCACAGAGAACTGCCTCAAAATCAATAAAAATAGATCAACACCCTGACATATAATATATAATAGTGAAACTTGCAAATCTCAGAAACAAAGAAAATCCTGAAAGCAGCTCGGGGGAAAAGAGATCTGTAACCTACAAGGATAGAAACATTAGACTGGCAGCAGATCTATCCATAGAGACCTGGCAGGCCAGAAAGGACTGGCATGATATATTCAGTGTGCTAAATGAGAGGAATATGCATCCAAGAATATTTTATCCAGCTAGCATGTCATTCAAAATAGGAGAGATAAAGATCTTCCAGGACAAACAGAAACTAAAAGAATTTGTGATCACCAAACCAGCCCTACAAGAAATATTAAATGGGATCCTTTAATTGAAGAGAGAGCCCAAAAGTAACATAGATCAGAAAGGAACAGAGAGACAATATACAGAAACAATGACTTTACAGGTAATAAAATTGCACTAAATATCTTTCAATAGTTACTCTGCATGTAAATGTGCTAAATGACCCAATCAAAAGACACAGGATATCAGATTGGATAAAAAAGCAACACTCATTGATATGCTGTTGCAAGAGACTCATTTTATTTTATTTTATTTTTTAAAGATTATTCATGAGAGACACAGAGAGGCGGGGACATAGGCAGAGGGAGAAGGATAGGCAAGGATCGCAATGTGGGACTCCATCCCAGGGCCTCAGGATCATGCCCCGAGCCAAGCCGAAGGCAGATGCTCAACCACTGGGCCACCCAGGTGCCCCATAAGAGAATCATTTTAGACACAAAGACACTTCTAGATTTAAAGTGAGGGGGTAGAAAACCATTTACCATGCTAACAGACATCAAAAGAAAGCTGGGATGGCAATCCTTATATCAGACAAATTAGATTTTAAGCCAAAGACTAATAAGAGATGAGGAAGGACACTATATCATAATTAATGGGGCCTATCCAACAAGAAGATCTAATAATTGTGAATAATCCCTTAGCATGGGAGCCCCCAATTATATAAGCCAATTAATAACAAAATTAAACATATTGATAATACTTTAACATTTTTAATATACCTCAGTTTATCTTTTAATAATGCTTCTCAACAGAGATTCTACAGTATTCTTCGAAGCCCATTTAACATCAAAATCACCTGGGGAGCTTGTTTAAAATGTATTTGTGGATGGAATGCTTGTCCACAGGGAATCTTCATTTTTTGCAACCCCTCAGGTGATAATAATGTACATAAATTCCAGGAATGATAGCTCTATTGTGGGGAAGATGTGGCTTCACCAGAGTACTCATTCCAACATTGGAATGTGTCCTGAAGTAGGAAGGAATAGCAAGGAATGACCTTCCATAGCAAAGTATTATTTGAATGATTGAAGCCACAGCACAGGAATTTCTTCAAAAATAGAGGATACTTACATCTTAATATCTTTACTAGAAAAATAGTTTGATTTTGATTTTTTTTTGGTCAGAAATCCACTCACTACTTTGTCTCAGCACTCACCATGATGCCCAGCTTAATAAATGTGCTTAATACAGATTTCCTTAATGAATCTGTAGTGGCCATCCACCTACCTCCCGCCCCAATTTTCTTGGTCGCCATTGCTTTACTTCACTTTTATGTCTCCATAATGGGTAAGGTGGTTGAAGCACTTTCCTCTGGGCATCCCAAGGGTGCAGTTTAACAGAAAAATGCTTCAGTCATGAAGTAGATGAGGTTGTGCTTATCTCTGACTAGGTGCTGGGCTGGGTGTGAAGAGCGCAGCAAAGCAGGTGTGATGCAGCTGAGAGAGTCTGAGTGTCACAGAGGATTTGTTAGGAACTCTTTATTTTTATTTTTTTAAAAATATTTATTTATTCATGAGAGACACACAGAGAGAGGCAGAGACAGGCAGAGGGAGAAGCAGGCTCCCCATGGAGCAGGAAGCCTGATGTGGGATTCAATCCCAGGACCCCAGGATCATGACCTGAGCCAAAAGCAGATGCTCAACCACTGAGACACCCAGGCACCCCTCGTTAGGAACTCTTTAACAGAACCATATCTGTAAGTTGTTCTGAGATCTGTGTCCATAAAAGATCTTTAAGAGTATCCTTTTAAGTAAACTGGTAAGTCTTTGTTCTATATAACTATAGAGGAGGACTTGGAAAGTATCAAGGACATTGATGGAGAGACCACTGAAATGATACAGAAGAGTTTGGGAAAGAGTACAGCTTCTGTGACAGAATCAGTCCTGATCCAGAAGTTGAGTTCAGCAGTAGACTGGATTCTGGATAGTTTAGATCTCTATCCAAGAAAAAAAACCTTTTCCTTTCTTTTGAATGAGGTGTTGTTTCCCCTTATTTTACCTTGGCTTCTTAGTAAAATATCTTAAGGTATCATTCTTTCTTGCTTGACTAAAGTAAAGGGATGTCTTGATTTTTTGAAGGAAAAAGATCAGGGAGAGGAAGATAAGGGAGGGAAGGAGTGAGTGCAGGGCCATTTGTAGATTTGGCTGTTACTTTGTTAGGAGAAGCCATCACAAAAGATATTGTGTCCTTTGTTATACAGAGATAGCAAAAATAACTCTTCTTATCTTTCTCACCCCCTGGATCTTTTCTCCATATTTAATTTAATTTAATATAATTTAATATAATTTAATTTAATTTTAATTCCAATGAGTTAACATACAGTGTTAAATTAGTTTCAGGTATACAATATAGTGATTCAACTATTCCCTACAAAAATGCAGAATGCTTTATGAATTTGTGTGTCATCCTTGCACAGGGACCATGCTAATCTTCTCTGTATTATTCTACTTTTAGTATAAGCACTGTTTAAGCAAGCACACTTATCCAAACTGTTCCATTGTCCCATCTAACTTATTTGTTTACTGGGAGCTGACCCTGGGTGCCATCAAAGGGGAGATCCATTCCTAGACCTCCACTTGTATAGACCATATCATGGTCAGAATAACTCCATTCATACAGAACACACTGATACTTTGTCTCAACATTGGATCTTTACTCCATGTATTATATCCTTGCATTTCATTTTCCTTTCCTAATTTAGTAAGTGTAACAGCAAAAAAGAAAAAAAAAGAATTAGATTAACCTCAAAATAGAGACAGATAGCAAAAGATGTGCAACTTTTCACTGAAGATGTTTAACAGAGATCTCAAAAATTTTTTTTTAGCTCTTAGTTTGGATGTGGAGAAATTGGAATACCTGTACACATTTGGTGGGAATATAAAATGCGAAAAGTACTTTGCAAGACAATTTGGTAGCTCCTCAAAAAATTAAGACTAGAGTTATCATTATGACACAGCAAATTTTCTTCTGGATATAGACCCCCAAAGAACTGGAAGCAGGGACTCAAAGAAATATTTGTGTACCCATGTTCATAGCAGTGTTAATTCACAATAGTCAAAAGGTAGAGGCAAGCTGTGTCTATCAGTGGATGAGTGGATAAACAAAAAGTGGTCTGATCATACAATGGGTTATTCAGCCTTAAAAAGGGAATAAATTTTGCCATGCTGCAACATAGATGAACCATGAAGATATTGTGCTAAGTGAAATAAAAAGGCAAGTGCTGTGTGATTCCACTTACATGGAATTCAAGTTCATAGAGAGAGAAAGTAGAAGGGTGTTTGTCAGGGGCTGGGTGCAAAAGGAATGGGGAGTTAGTGTTTGATGGATATAGAGTTTCAGTTTTGGAAAATGAGTTTTTTTTTTTTTTTAAGATTTTATTTATTCATGAGAGACAGAGAGAGGGAGGGAGGGAGAGAGGCAGAGGGAAAAGCAGGCTCCTCACAGGGAGCCTGATATGGGACTTGAACCCGACCCCAGGATCATGCTCTGAGCCAAAGGCAGATGCTCCACCACTGAGCCACCCAGGCATCCTGGAAAATGAAGAGTTCTATGGATGGATGGTTGTGTGGCTGCACAATAATGTGAATGTGCTTAATGCCACTGAACTGGACATCTTAAATGTTTAAGATGGTAAATTTTGTATTATCCATATATTTTAGCACTGATAAAAAAAGGCTGAAAAAATGTGCATTGGCTTTATCAACTTGGAGAATCATTGGTGAAAATGGTGAGAGCTGTTTCAGTCACATAGTGGCGGGGAAGCCAGGAGGCTTTGAATTCCCTCATTAGTTCTAACTCACGATACAACTACTCACTTGATCAAGTAGACATCTCAATCTTATCACAAAACCCAACTCTGTTTTCTCTCTACCATTCAAACGTCTTTTTTTTTTTCCTCATCTTATTGGATAGATCTTGCATCTCCTCAGTTGCTCAGGCCAAAAAGCCTAGAACCCTTTCTCTCACACCCCAAATCCAAACCATCAGTGAATTCCATCAGTTCTATTTCAAACCACACACAGTCTAGCAGCATCTTACTATCTCCAGCACTTTAGGTCCAAGCCACCATAGTCTCTCTTGGACTACTTCAGCAGGGAGTTGCCTCTATTCTTTCTACTCTATAGCCTCTTCACCGTATAAGAACCAGACAGACAATCTTTAGGAAATATAAATAAGATGATGTCACTTCTCTCTTCAGAAATTTCCAAAGGCGTTTCTTCTTGGAGTAAAAGCCAAAGACCTTATTTATAGCTAACAGTTCTTCCTGGAGCACGTTAGTCAACATGCCAAGAATGCTCCCTCTTAGGGACTGTGCTCTTGTTCTCTGTGCCTGAGCCTGTTCTCTCAAGACGTTTTACAACTTTCTCTCTTCATGTGAGTTTCTGTTTTGAGAGACCTTTCCCAACTACCTGTGATATTTTTAAAACATGTCTGCAAATTCTCTGACATTCTTCCCATCAAGAATTGAAGTCTTAAAAAAAAAAAAAAAGAAGTCTGATTCCTTTCCTCTTGAATATTGTCTGGCCTTGGTGACTCACTTTTAACAAATAAAATATGAAGGCAGTGATGCTGTGTTACTCATCAGACTACATCATGAAAAGCAGTACTTGGGATACTTGCCCTTGGGTTAGAACCATCATGCTGTGAGGAAGCCCATGTCACACAGACAGGCCACACATAGATACTCCAGCAATGACAGCCCTCACTGACAGCTAACATCAACCGTTAGATATGTGAATGGGGAATCCTTCAAGATAACTGCAACCCAACCCTGTTTGTCTATAACTACATTATAGACTCTGAAGGAGCATTGCTGAGCTCAACTCAGTCACTCCCAGAAATATGAGAGATAAAATAAATGTTTGCTGTTATTTTTAAAAAACTGTTTTCACTAACATTTACTGAGTATCTACTAGTTATTACAGGCCTTTTATATACAAGAACTTGCTTAACCTCTGTAATAGCCCTGGTTAGATAAGCATTATTTATTTTTTTATTGTTTTATTATATTTTTATTTTCAGTAGGCTCCACACCCAACATAGGGCTTGAACTCTCGACCCTGAGATTAAGCATCATACATTTCATTGGCTGAGTCATCCAGGTGCCTGTTATTTTAAGCTACTAAGTTTGGGTGGTTTGTTTCTGCACAACAGCCACTTGAAGCACCACCCTGCTACAATTACACTCCTTATCAATTGCTAGTCCCCAACCTGGATATGTTTTTCTTTATAGTACTTGGAGCTTTCTGACATATTATATGTATATATATATATATATATATATTTTTTTTTTTTTTTCTATTCTTCTCCCCATGCCCTGGAACATCAGCAACGTGAAAGTAGAAACTTTGTTTTTGTTTGCTGATATATTCCCAGGGCCTAGAATATTGTACTCAATACAGAGTTGTCATTTGAGCTCAAATTGTATGTGTTAAGTGAAAGTAGCTGTGGCCCTCTGATGTGGAAAAGGCATCCAGGGTGAACAAGAAGGTATTGATGTTAAAAGATTATATGTGACTTGGAAAATGTTGTATAGGAAATATTTATTATTCTCATTATTCTTTTTCTTTTTTTTTCAAAGTTAGGGCTCTTTATTCAGACAGTAAAGCACAGCAAAGTGGGAGAGCTATGCTGTCTCCATGGCAACAGAAAGTCTCATAAATGTAAGGTCCTTGGCTTTTATCAGGCAGACTCTTCCTGGATCAGGAGAAACATATTTTAACTTGATGTATTCTCATTATTCTTGAAGATATTTCCACTTTACTACCAGTCATACTTAATAATGCTATTTTTAAAATGTAGAAAATAAAACTATTTTGTTTTTTTTACTTCTTAAACACTTTATTTTTTTAAATTGAAACTAATGTTCTGGTATGTTCATGGGATTGGGTTTATGCTGGCAAGTCTGTGAGGGTGATTGATCAACTTTTCTTCACATAATTTTTACAGGTTTGAGGTGAGATTTTGCTGTTACTGTGGTTTTATGATCAGAGACCCAGGAGAGCCTATATCCAGCCCTGCCAATCATCCCAACTCCTGAAGGCTCCCAAGGAAACAATATGCTCAAAGAACAATAGCAAACTTTGAGCCAGAGAGCCATGTTGTTAGTGTCTGAGTCACACCAGTTACCTCAATTGTGGACTCATTGGTCAAAGGTGAGCTGGAAAATAGTCTAGGCCTACTCACTTCCCAGTCTCAGCCCCAAATCTGAATTGAGGATCTCTGTGCTCAGCATGGTGTATAGAGGAAGAGGGGTGACTGGGCTCAAAATGGGGACTCCAAGCAGACTATGAATAGAAGAGGACTAACCAGGAGCAGGCAGAAGGAAGGAGGGTTCATCTCTGGTTGCTGGCCCTTTAGGGGACACTGCCCTTCATAAAATATGCACCAGTGAACTCTTCCGGCTCTGACCTGGTAGTTCTTTTTCCTTGGAGGGGGAGGGGGAGACATAAAAGTATTGGTTAAGACTAAGTCATGGAGTGAAAGGACTGAAGTGTTCTTTCTCCAGTGTATGATGCCATGTCATGGTCATCATCAGCATCTATTAGCAGGATACTTTTATTAAGTCATTATTCTAAACCCAGCACTGTGATAGAGTCTTCTGAAGATGAGTTTCTTTCTTTTTAAGATTTTATTTATTTATTCATTAGAGACACACAGAGAGATCGGCAGAGACATAGGCAGAGGGAGAAGCAGGCTCCATGCAGGGAGCCAGATGTGGGACTTGATCCCGGGACTCTAGGATCACGCCCTGGGCCAAAGGCCGGTGCTAAACCTGCTGAGCCACTCAGGGATCCCTGAAGATGAGTTTCTTAAGATGAATAAGACCTTCTATAAAATCTAAAAAGAACCCAATCAATGTCCATGGTGGCCAAACTGTGGAAGGAGCCTCAGTGCCCATCGAAAGATGAATGGATAAAGAAGATGTGGTCTATATACACAATGGAATATTACTCAGCCATCAGAAACAACGAATACCCACCATTTGCTTTGACATGGATGGAACTGGAGGGTATTATGCTGAGTGAAGTAAGTCAATTGGAGAAGGACAATCATTATGTGGTTTCACTCATAAGGGGATTATAAAAAATAATAGGGAAAGGGTGACAGAAAATGAGACTCCTAACTCTGGGAAATGAACAAGGGGTAGTGGAAGGGGAGGTGGGCGGGGGGATTGGGTGACCGGGTGACGGGCACTGAGGGGGTCACTTGACAGGATGAGCACTGGGTGTTATGTTGGCAAATTGAACTCCAATAAAAAAATATACAAAAAAAAAAAAAAAAAAGGACCCAACCATCCTGCTTGGAGTGGAGTTGTGGTGAACATGAATCATGCAAAGCCAGGTATGAAAAGGGTTGCACAGAGTTAGAATTATATGGCATTCCAGGGGAGAGAAAATTCTCTCTCTCTTAGCTGGGGAGATGTGAGATGGCTTCATGAAGGACATGGTATTTTATCTGATCTTGAAGGACACCTAGAATTTTGATAGAAATGGGCAAGTTGGGATCCCTGGGTGGCGCAGCGGTTTGGCGCCTGCCTTTGGCCCAGGGCGCGATCCTGGAGACCCGGGATCGAATCCCACGTCGGGCTCCCTGCATGGAGCCTGCTTCTCCCTCTGCCTGTGTCTCTGCCTCTCTCTCTCTCTCTCTCTCTGTGTGACTATCATAAATAAATAAAAATTAAAAAAATTAAAAAAAAAAAGAAATGGGCAAGTTGGGCATGCTGGAACCACAAAAGTAGAGACTAAAAAAATAGTGTTTGGTAGAATGGTGAATTTAAGATGGACTGGGTCAAATGTCCAGTCACTATGGGGCCAGGACTAGTGACCAGTGGTTAGGACTTTCTGTGTAATGTTCTTTCAAGCTCTACCATACCCCTTGCTGCCTGCTTAGGTGTTCAGCTGAAGTATTGCTGCAGGCATTCCTGATGCAAGTACCTGGAGTATGGAACACCACCCAGCAGCATCCAAGGCCAAGAATGGGATAGCTTTGAGGACAATCAGATCTGTCCTCAGAACTAGATTCAACCCAGAATGTGGAGATGATGGTTGAGGAAGTGGGGGTGTAGCACAGGAGTTTAGAAATTGGGATGCATGAGGGTTAAGGATTTGCGGAACTGGGGGTGCATGGGGCTCCCAGAGGGCATCCCTTTGGCACAGGCTATCAGCACATGCACAGATTCCTATGAGTTCACCTTTCTCACACGAGCCTTCTCCAGCAGTTCTGCAGATAAAGCTAATTTTCATCTGTTAAGTGTTTCTGCCTTTAAGGGAGAGTTTATGCCCCTCGGCAGTCTGTTGGGGGGCCAAGAAGGGACTTGCAAATTATTTATGGAGTGATGAGAGGACTCCCTGGCGATGGAGACCCAGGACAATGAGGTCTGTGTTCTTCCAGCCTTCTATATGTGGAGCCTGTCCCTGGCTCATCCCCTTCCCAGCACAAAAGTCCTGAGAGGGGTCTTTGCTGTCACAGCCCACAGGATAAAGTCTTCACTCCAAATAGTTTTCTTAGAGCTCCCTTCATGTCCTTATTCCTCAGGCAGTAGATGAAGGGGTTCAGCATGGGTGTGACCACCATATACATCACTGAAGCCAGTGAATCCTTGTCAGCTAAGTGGGAGGATGAGGGATTCAGGTAGACCCCTGTGATGGTCCCATAGAAGAGGAGGACTACCGTGAGATGAGAGCCACAAGTGGAAAAGGCCTTTTGTTTGCTCTGGGCAGATGGGACTTTGAGCACAGCAGACACAATGCGGATGTAGGACACAAGAATGCTGAGAAAAGGAATGAGGACAATCAAGCCCCCCACCAGCAGAATCATGAGCTGGTTGAGCTGGGTGTTAGAACAGGAGAGCTGGAGCAGGGGAATGAGGTCACAAAAGAAGTAAGGGATGATGTTGCTGGCACAGAACTCCAGCCGAGCCATGAGGGCAGTGTGTAGCAGAGAGTGGAGATTGGCAATGAGCCAGGAGCTTCCCAGCATCAGGGCACAGATTTGCAGACTCATCATAGTGGAGTAGTGCAGGGGGTGGCAGATGGCCACGTAGCGGTCATAAGCCATTGCTGTCAGGAGAAAGTTGTCCATGTTGGCAAGCAAAATGCAGAAGTAGATCTGGGCTAAGCAGCCGCCATAAGAAATGGACTGGGTCTGCATCTGGATATTCACAAGCATCTTGGGGACAGTGGCAGAGATGAAGCAGAAATCCACCAGGGAAAGGTTGCTGAGGAAGAAGTACATAGGTGTGTGGAGGAGGGAGTCAGAGCCAATGGCCAGGATGATGAGCAAGTTCCCTGCTGCCCCAACCAGGTACATGACAAGGAAGAGCCCAAAGATCAACTCTTGCCTTTCAGGCTGGCTGGAGAGCCCTAGGAGGATGAACTCAGAGACACTCGTGTGGTTTTCTCCCTCCATGATTGGCTGGTCCTGCTGGGAGATCCAGAACAGGCACAGGCTATAAGGAATAGGGGATGGCACCCATGCCTCCTTCCTTCCCTCCTACAACCCCTTAACTCACATCTGGCCAACTCACATCTCTTTGTTCATTTGGTATAAACTCCAAAGAAGGCTCTCCACCTACCAAAGGAAAAGCTTTGACCAGGGAGTCTTATGGCCCTAACAGACCCAAAGTCAGGGTTTTAATTATTTCACTATTTTAATTATTTCACAAAATGCTGCTGATCTAAAATCTGCAGAGCCCCATCTGACATCCTTCTAAGGAGAATCCTTGTGACATATGGCCAGGTACTCAGTGGTACCAACAAACAAGGAGTGCTTTGGTTTTTTTGCCCTCCAAACTTATGTCATGCTCTCATCTTTTGATTTGAGCACTCAATGTTGTCTCACTAGTAAGCGAAAAACTATGGAAATACAGTTTCTTCTTACTCCCAATAAGATTGCCACCTGAAGGCCCTTTCTCTACAGAATTCTGGAACCACATGGTACATATATAGAACGAGAGGGTATTATTTGTACATACTTTGTCTTCCTTTGTTCCCCCAGTCACAGATGGCCTGGGGCTTAGGGGGCCCTGGCTGCCACTTGTCACCAGCTCTGGGTCACCTTGGTCCTGGTGATGATGATATGGATGGGGTATGTCAGAACAAACCTGGACAGAAGAGCCTGCTGACTGGGACAGCTCAGCCAGCGCTTCCGTTTGGGTTTATCCCAGAAGGGATCTGCCTCTGGAGCTTAAGAGTTGCCCCTGCAGATAATAAAGAGAAACTGCAAGTGTAATATTGCCCACAGGAATGGAGTGGGCAAAAAGGAAACAATAGGACCCCACTAAACTAGAATTCATAATAGTTCAGTGTGATCTCAGCTGAAGTCTCATTAGATATAATGTCAATTATTTTCTACTGCTTCACAAGATATAGTTGGGATTTGGGTACTATAAGAACATAAATCACAAAAAGGGAAGGAGAGGGAGAAAGAACTTGACTCGGTGTGATGATGGAGATGGAGGAAGAGCTGATGGGGAAAAACAATCTGGAAAAGTCATGGGGCTGTGATTATGGCCAGGAACTAGACAGGGAGTGACAAGGGGAAAATCATCTTGGGAGGTTGCCTTTGTCCACCCCACCATTTTGCTGAGGTGGGGCTTGCTTGGAGGAAAGGACTTACCAGTGCAGGTGGGGAGGGTAAAGGAGTGATGGAGATTTTGACTATGCTGCAGATCCCAGTTGAGTTCTTGGCCTGTGTTTAGAACTATTCCTTGGTGTGGAAGATAAACGTGCTCCTTCAATTTCACTGCTTTGATTTCTCCAAAAGACTGAAAAGTGCCACCATGTGAACTTAGACTTGGAACATTTGTGTAAATAGGTCAAGGCTTCCTGGAATGGCCAGCACTGGGGCAGAGGAAGGGACATGTCGAGCAGGTGGAATGGGGCAGGGACATGGGGGGGAGAAGATCACCTGTACTGGGAGAGAGATATTCTGAGACTGGGAACTATGGTGTGTGTAGTGGCAAAAGCTCTATCCCTTCCTTGACTACTACCCCCTTCAAACCAAGGTGACACCACCCTCTTTTCCTTCCAATCCTCCACTTCCCCAAAGGTGTGGGAGAAGAAAAATATCTTGTTACTACCTGCCACTTTTTAGGGAAGTACTCTTCCCAAGTACTCCTCTTTGAAGAAAACTCAAGCTAAGAGATCTAACTTAAAATGAAAAGGATCTTTCTCCTACCTCCTGGATCATTCCTGTCAGCATGAAAACATCACTCAATTTTAAAAATCCACCCCTGACCCACTTTCACTTTCCCCTCTGGCTTTCAGCTTACTTCTCTATTTCCCCTTTCCACAAAAGTCCTCAAACTGTGGCCAGTATCCATATCCCCATTCCCTTCCTCCCTTTTGCTCATGAAACCCCTTTCTCATGCTTCCCCACAATCCATGTAACTTCCCTAGTCAAGGCCACCATTGCCACATCTGAGGTTGGGTCTCAGGCTCCATCTTACTAAGACCAACAAGCTCTATTTGGCAGGGTTGGTCACTCCCACCTTCTGAAAACATGTTCCTCACTGGGTTTCAAAGTACAGTTTTGTCATGGCACCTCTCCTGCCTCAGTGGTTTCTTGCTCTTGGGTCCTCCTCATTCTTCTGACCTATTCTTTCTATCTATCTATCTATCTATCTATCTATCTATCTATCTATCATCTATCTATCATCTATCACCTATCTATCTACCTACCTACCTATCATCTATCATCTATCATTCTGTTTCTCTAGAATATAAGCTCATGAAGGCAGAAGCTTTATTTTTATATGTCACTATATCCCCAGTTTCTAGAACCATACCTGGAGTAAAGGAGACAGACACTCAATGTTTTTATGTGTTCTTGAATGAAGGGATAACTGTTTTTAATGTTCCCCTTGTGACCATATGTCTTTGAGATTGAGTGAGACCTTACAGATAGTCCTCCTTCACCTGATACCAACCTCGTGTCTCCCAAATGTCACTCATATTTACTTATCATCTGTATTATTGTTTCATTAGTATTGTTTTGTTAATTGAAATTCATTTGTTAAAGATGGAAATTTGTACTTCACAATACATAAAAAAATAGTATTACTTACTGAGTTTTAGCTAGCTGCCATTACCTGCAGAGAGTTCTTAGTCTGAAACCTCCTTGGTTAAAAAAAAGGAGACTGTAAAGTCCTAGGGAGGATTTAGGAAAATAGCACCTGAGGATTTCTCTGAGAGGTAGTCAGAAGGATTGAGGGAGAATTCAAAAAGGAATCACTTTCTTATCGTGTGTTTTGATGCTGCTTGTCTCTTTGTAAACCACCTAATGCCACCACTTAGACCCCTGGAGGTACAGGCTGCACAATGCAGGACACATTGCACTAAGTCATACATACCAGGATTCAGACACCTATTTGTTTAGGTCTGATCCATGGGCAGCCAGCACACAGACTGGCCTTGTGTTTTGCTTCAGCGGCACTCCTGCATCTCTGTCTGGTGACCACCACAACTCTGGGGTTTGTGTTGGATGGAATACTGGACCTGTTTTATGAGAGCCCAAGGTATGGATAAAATGCTTGTCTTTGACTTTGGAGTTCTCATGTTTAATTTTATCCAGTGATTGAGCCATAATTTAGCTCTGCTTAAATAATTTAGAAAAGAAAACAACAAGTTAAAATATAGATAATAAAACTAAAAACAAATGATGTAGAAAGAAAAATAATTTAAGCAGAAATCTGATAATTGATTCTTTGAAAAAAGAGTCATTAAGCAATAACAGCTTTGATAAACAAATGAGAATGAGGTTAGGATTTGGAAAATTTAATAGCTAGTACAAAAGATTAATATTTGAGTTGACTATAATTTTCAGCTAGAGGTTAATACATCTTATCAAATGAAATAGATGACTACTTACAAATATACATAATACCCTCAAAGATGCAAAAAGAATTAGAGAGCATGAATATAACACTAACAGAAAGGAATGCAAAATTACAAAAGTTTCTAATGGACCATTTAATTTTTTTAAAAAAGATTTTATTTATTTATTCATGAAAGACAGAGAGAGAGAGGCAGAGACACAGGCAGAGGGAGAAGGAGGCTCCCTGCAGGGAGCCCGAAAGCATTTAATTTCAATGAAGAAAATATTCCAACTCTCTAAGAACCAATTAACTCAGTAATAAAAAGTATAAAAATAGAAAGTTATGACGTAGTAATAATCTATAAAATGAATTAATAATATCTGTGTACAGGGGTTGTTACAAGCATTAAATGGGGAAATACCCATAAGGTGCATAGAACAGTGCCTTGCACACAGTTGGCACCCACTTCACGTGGCTATTATTACTCTGTTATTATTCTTCAATTCATTTTTAGAGGCAAATATGATTTTAAACTCACATTAAACAAAGATAATGGAAAGAATATTTTAGACCAATTTTGTTGGTAGACATAGATGCAAATGCCCCAAAGAAAAAATGTGTAAGCCAAGAAAACCACACATTAAAAGAATTATCCATTAGACTCAAGGAAATCCATTAACCTAGTTTACTACAAATAAAATACCAACTAATGTAATGAAATAAAAATAAATGTATCAAAACCTTATAGATTAGAGCTCTGAAAACAGGAGTTGTGCTTTTTTCTTAACATGATAAACAGGGGCACCTGGGTGGCTCAGCAGTTGAGCATCTGCCTTTAGCTCAGGGTGTGATCCTGGTCCAGGGATGGAGTCCCACAACTGGCTCCCTGCAGGGAGCCTGCTTTTCCCTCTGCCTATGTCTCTGCCTCTCCCCGTGTCTCTCATGAATAAATAAATAAAACTTTAAAAAATATGATAAGCAGGGTATTTAAAATCAAGAGTCAATATGTTTATTGAAGACTTATACTTTTTCCATAAAAAGAAGAACAAAATATGAGTATTCTCTATTTTCATTCCTTGCTTAATATCTTGCTAGAAATGCTGGGGATAGCTATCTGAAAAGAAAAAAGAAATAAAAACATAACTTTTTGCAAAATATCTATCATAGCTAAGCTATTAAAATAAGTGCAATCACTGCTAAAAATAGCTGAGCAAAGTTGCAGAATGTCACACAAAAATTAGTAAATTGCTTACTGATGGATCAATAGTAAATAATTAGCAAGAAAAAGAATAAAAGAAAAAAAGCAATGAAAATGGTTATTTCATTCCCACTAATGATGAAATTGGGTATTTGGAATTTATTTTTTATTTTTTTTAAGATTTTATTCATGAGAGATAGAGAGAGAGAGAGAGAGGCAGAGACACAGGCAAAGGGAGAAACAGGCTCCATGCAAGGAGCCTGACGTGGGACTCGAAACTGGGTCTCCGGGATCACGCCCTGGGCTGAAGGTGGCGCTAAACTGCTGAGCCACCAGGCTGCCCAAGTATTTGAATTTTAATTCAGCTTAGGAAATAAGATATTTGTTCAAAGGAAATTATAATGAGTAAAGTAAGGGAACATATAAAATAGAAATATGTTTTAATTGAAAGGTTTAATTAATTCATTAATTCTTGCTTCCAAGTAAGTAGATAGATATGTTATTAATAATATATAAATACATCCCCAATAGGAGACACTGTACCAAGTACTTAAACATTAGTTTTAAAATTCTACCCCAAAGTCTATAGCTTTGCAACTATGATATATCAATGCAATGGAATATTATACAGATATAAAAAGGGAAAATGTATTGATTTCTGGTTATTTGTCTATGGCATAGACTTTAAGAGCAGAACATAAGATAGCATGTACATATAGATGACATGTACATCTACCAACAAAAATAAGATGTTAATTTGGAATGTGATGGGAACAATTTGAGGTATAATTTCTGCTAGTTTTTTCCCTGCTAAGTTGCTTATGTTAAACATGATGTAAGAATTAGGCCATTGTAGGCAGTCATCTGCTCTGCTTCTGAGCTTTTCTGAGCACCAACAAACATTTTCAGATATCTCTGCCAAGGATGAGCATTAGAAGGTGTTGGAATTACTGGATAGGCCTTCATAGTCGGGAATGAGGGCAGGACTGAGAGGTTATCCTGGAATCCAGTGCTGTGTGAGTTTAGGAAGTTTGTAAAGTGATGGGATTGGATTCCTGTATGGTTTCCAAGGTCCCTTATAGGTCCCTGATACTGCTTGTCTTTGAGAATTGGAAGAGTAGATGTCATTAGGCTTACATATTTTGGGGCATTGAGAGGGGTGTCTTCTTCTCCCCCACATTATCACTGACCTGTTCAGTTGATCTGATTTCTGCCAATCCCACCCAAGGAAGCTGCCTCCTCCTGAGTTGCTCCTCCTTGCTAAGGAGGGGCAGATGGTTCATCAGCAGCCTAGAGCCAGGGACTCAAGCCTGGACCCCATTGGAAACAAGATGCAAAGCAAGTGTGTGGGGGTTCCACACAGGGCAGGACGAGCAAGGAGGCAGAGAGAGCAGGGCTCATTCCCTGATTCTTGGGCCAAGGAAAGATGTGTGGGGTTCACACTTGAATTATTTGCAGGCTGCTCTTGGCCTCTAGGGAGCAGTACTCAGTGGGCATTGTTAAATATAAATGTACAGTAATTGCCTTGAGTCTGGCTGGGCCCAATTCTCCTGGACTCCAGACACATCATCTCCTTAGGGTTTTTCTACTGGAAAGTTATTACTTCAAGTGGTTTAATTTGTTACTTTTGTCTACATGGAAAGTCTTACCATTTTCTTACTTTTTATCTTCAGTCCAGGGAATTCATACTGTTTATTCAATCAGATCAGAACTCAGTGTTCATACTAATAGTCATTAAAAAAATTGTGATGAAATGCATACAATATCAAATTTACCATTTTAATCATTGTTTATTGTGCGTTTCAGTAGTGTTAAGTACATTCATATTGTGTATAACTAACCTCCAGAATTCTTTTCACCTTCCCAAACTGAACCCTGTACCCATGAAACAACTCCCCATTCTTCCATCTCCCCAGCCTCCTAGCAACCACCACCGTATTTTCTGTCTTACCTACACTAGGTACCTCATATAAGTAGAATCATATAGTATGTGTCGTTTTGTGACTGGCTTATTTTACTTAGCCTAATCTCCCCAAGGTCCATCAATGTTGCAGCAGGTGTCAGGATTTCCTTCCATTTAAGGTTGAATGATATTTTGCCATATAGAGATAGTTCATTTTTTAAAAAATATTTTATTTATTTATTGATGAGAGACACAGAGAGAGGCAGAGATACAGGCAGAGAGAGAAACAGGCTCCCTGTGGGGAGCCCACTTTGGGACTTGATCCCAGGACCCCAGGATCACGTGCCCAGAGCTGAAGGCAGATGCTCAACCACTGGGCCTCCCATGCATCCCAGTCCATTTTCTTCTTTTATCTGTTGGTGAGACATTTAGATTGCTTCTATTTTTTGGTTATTGTGAATAATACCACTACAAACATGGGTGTACAAATATCTCCTTGAGATTCTACTTTCAGTTCTTATCAGTAAATATTCAGAAATGGAATATCTGGATCATGTGGTAGGTAGTATGATTCTTAATTTTTTTTAGGAACCTCCATACTATTCTCCATAGTGGATACACCATTTCACAATTCCCAGCAGTGCACAAAGGCTCCACTTTCTTTACATCTTCATCAACACTATTTTATGTTTTTACTTGCTAATATTTATCAGGAACACAGAAGAATGGGCAGAGGGAACATCAATAACTATAAAACACACGTGAGACATTGAGAGAGTCACAGACAACAGTGTCGGCAAGTATATGCAAGCATGGGAGGGGCACTGTGACCTGGATGCTTATACATATGAATTTATGGTCCAGGGCCTAAAACTGTCCTGCCAGATGGAACTCAGGCACCAGCAAACGGTAGAAACACTTTTGTCTTCTAAGGGCCTTCTTGACCATGATAATTGAAACTTTTGTAATTATTTTGTGCAACTGGGAGAGAGGTAGAATGGATACTGTTTTATATATGTATGTATGTGTGTCTGTGTATGTATGTGTATATATGTATATGTATACATGTATGTGTGTATATGTATATATAGGTATGTATGTGTGGGTATATGTATATATGCATGTATGTGTGTATATATGTATGTATATGTGTGTATACGTATATAAATAGTAGTAGCCATCCTAATGGATATGAGTTTTTTTTAAAGATTTTATTTATTTATTCATGAGAGACAGAAAGAGGCAGAGACACAGGCAGAGGGAGAAGCAGGTCCCATGCAGGCAGCCCAATGTGGGACTCAATCCCAGGACCCCAGGATCATGCCCTGAGTGAAAGGCAGATGCTCAACTGCTGAGCCACCCTGGCGTCCTTGGATATGAGGTTTTGACTTGTATTTCCTGAATGATTAGTGCTTTGAACATTTTTATATGTGATTGTTGGTCATTTGTATATCTTTGGAGAAATGTCTATTCATATCCTTTGCCAATTTTTTGATAAGGTCTTTGTTTTATTATTAAGTTGTAGGAGTTCCTTATAGATTCTGGATATTAAGCCCTCATAAATAAATATTTTCTCCTATTCCATAAGTTATTTTTCACTCTGTTCATTGTGTCATTTGATATACAAGAGTTTTAAATTTTGGTATTCATATTATCTATTTTTTCTTTTGTTTCATTTGCTTTGGGTGTCATATGTAAGAAATCACTGCCAAATCCAATAGCATGAAGGTTTTACCTTATGTTTTCTTTTAAGAGTATTGTTTTTAATGAGAAAATACTCCGCATCACTTGCCATCAGGGAAATACAAATCAAAACCACAATGAGATACCACCTCACACCAGTGAGAATGGTGAAAATTAACAAGACAAGAAACAACAAATGTTGGAGAGGATGTAGAGAAAGGGGAACGTTCTTGCACTGTTGGTGGAAATGTGAACTGGTACAGCCACTCTGGAAAACTGTGTGGAGGTTCCTCAAAGAGTTAAAAATAGAGCCACCCTACGACCCAGCAATTGCATTGCTGGTGCAATCTTTTTACCCCAAAGATACAGATGCAGTGAAATGGCAGAACACCTGCACACCAATGTTTATAGCAGCAATGTCCACAATAGCCAAACTGTGGAAGGAGCCTCAGTGTCCATCGAAAGATGAATGGATAAAGAAGCTGTGGTCTATATATACAGTGGAATATTACTCAGCCATTAGAAAAAATGCATACCCATCATTTGCTTCAACATGGATAGAACTGGAGATTATTATGCTGAGTGAAGTAAGTCAATCAAAGAAGGACAAACATTATATGGTTTCATTCATTCGGGGAATATAAAAAATAGTGAAAGGTATTAAATATTTTTTTTTAATTTTTATTTATTTATGATAGTCACAGAGAGAGAGAGAGGCAGAGACACAGGCAGAGGGAGAAGCAGGCTCCATGCACCGGGAGCCCGATGTGGGATTCGATCCCGGGTCTCCAGGATCGCGCCCTGAGCCAAAGGCAGGCGCCAAACCGCTGTGCCACCCAGGGATCCCAGTGAAAGGTATTAAAGGAGAAAGGAGAGAAAATGAGTGGGAAATATTAGAAAGGGAGACAGAACATGAGAGACTCCTAACTCTGGGAAACGAACAAGGGGTAGTAGAAGGGGAGATGGGTGGGAGGATGGGGTAACTGGGTGACAGGCACTGAGGGGCACTTGACGGGATGAGCACTGGGTGTTATATGTTGGCAAATTGAATTCCAATAAAAAATATAAAAAAAGAATTTGTTTTTAAATTATTTTTAAAAATTTATTTATTTTAGAGGGGCAGGAAGGCAGAGGGGGAAGGGAGAGGGACAAGCAGCCTCTGCTGAGTGTGGAGCCAGGCTCCTGGATCCTACAACCCTGAGATCATGATCTGAGTTGAAATCAAGAGTTGGCCACCCAATCAACTGAGCTACCCAGGCTCCCCTTCTTCTAAGAGTTTTATAGCTTTAGCTCTTACATTTAGGTCTTTGACCCATTTTCAGTGAATTTTTGTATGTGGTAAAGTGAGGATCAAACTTTATTATTTTGCATGTGGATATTCCATATTCCCAGAATTATTTGTTGAAAAGACTGTTCTTTCCCCATTGAATGGTTTTGGTACCATTGTCAAAAATCATTTGACCATATACATGAAGGTTAGTTTTAGGGCTTTTTATTCTGTTCCATTGGTCTGTCTTTCTTTATGCCAGTACTATACTGTTTTGATTATCGTAGCTTTGTAGTAAGCTTTGAAATAAAAAAGTATGAGACCTTTAACTTTGTCTTCTTTTTTCAAGATTGTTTTGGCTATTCAGATTCTCTTGAGATTTCATATAAGTTTGAGGATAGCTTTTGCTATTTCTAAAAAAAAATGCCACTTGCGTTGATAGAAATTGCATTAAATCTATAGATTGCTTTGGATAATATTGACATCTTAACAATAAGTTTCCCAGTCCATGAATATGGGGGTCTTTTATTTATTGGTGTTTTTTTAAATTTAATTTCTTTTTAGCAGCTTTTGGTGGTTTTTAGTGTGTAAGTTTTTTGCCTTCTTGGTTGGTTTTATTCCTAGAATTTTATTCTTTTTTCTTTTTAAAAGATTTTATTTATTTATTCATGAGAGACACAGAGAGAGGCAGAGACATAGAGAGAGGGAGAAGCAGGCTCCTCATGGGGATCCTGATGCGGGACTTGATCCTAGGACCCTGGGATCATGCCCTGAACTGAAGGCAGATGCTCAACCACTGAGCCACCCAGGTGTCCTTATTCTTTCTTTCTTTCTTTCTTTCTTTCTTTCTTTCTTTCTTTCTTTCTTTCTTTCTTTCTTTCTTTCTTTCTTCTTTCTTTCTTTCTTCTCTTTCTTCTTTCTTTCAGATTTTATTAATTTATTTATTCACGAGAGACACAGAGAGAAAGGCAGAGAGACCGATTGAGGAAGAAACAGACTCCTCACAGGGAGCCCGATGTGGGACTCGATCCCTGGACGGGGATGACGCCCTGAGCCAAAGGCAGACAACCGCTGAACCACCCAGGTGTCCCCCTATTCTTTTTTTGAGAGATTTATTTATTTATCTATATATTTTTTTAAAGATTTATTTATTTATTTATTTATTTATTTATTTATTTATTTATTTATTTATTTATTTATTTATTTATTTTAGACAGAGAGAGAGAGAGAGAGAGAGGCAGAGACACAGGCAGAGGGAGAAGCAGGCTCCATGCAGGGAACCCCACGCGGGACTCAATTCTGGGACTCCAGGATCTCGCCCTGGGCCAAAGGCAGGCTCCAAACCGCTGAGCCACCCAGGGATCCCCGAGATTTATTTATGTATCTTACAGAGAGAGAGTGCACATGCACAAGTAGGGTAGAGGAAGAGGGGAGAGAAAATCTCAAGTAGACTCCTCACTGAATACGGAGCCTGACTTGATCTCATAACTCAGATCATGACCTGAACCTAAATCAAGAGTTAGTTGCTTAACTGTCTGAGCTACCCAGTTACCTCTATTTTATTTTTTTGATGCTATTGTAAATGAAATTGCTTTCTTAATTCTTAGTTTCCTTTTTTGGACTATTCATTGTTTTTTTTTTAATATTTTTTTCTTTCTTTCTTTATTTATGATAGTCACAGAGAGAGAGAGAGAGAGAGAGAGAGAGAGAGAGAGGCAGAGACACAGGCAGAGAGAGAAGCAGGCTCCATGCACCGGGAGCCCGACGTGGGACTCGATCCCGGGTCTCCAGGATCGCACCCTGGGCCAAAGGCAGGCGCCAAACCGCTGCGCCACCCAGGGATCCCCTGGACTATTCATTGTTAATGTGCACAAACATAGCTGATTTTTGCATGTTGATTTTGTATCTTTCAATTTTGCTAAATTTGTTTATTCTAATATTTTGCGTGTGTTATCTTTAGGTTTTACAACATATAATATCCTTTTGCCTGTGAACAGAGGGAATTTTATTTTTTCCTTTCCAATTTGGATGCCTTTAATTTCTTGCCTAATTGCTCTGGCTACTAGGACCTCCACTATAAAGTTGACAACCTTGCCTCATTCCAGATCTTGCAGGAAAAGCTTTCAGCTTTACACTATTAAATATCTTAGCTGTGAACTTGTCATATATGGTTTTTACTATGCTGAGCTATATTTTTTCTGTACTTAATTTGTTGATAGTTTTTATCATGAAAGGATGTTGAATTTTGTCAAATGCTCTTTCTGCATCTATTGAGATGATCAAGTGATTATTTTCCCCTTCCTTTTGTTACTATTATGTATCACACTGATCAATTTGCATTTATTGAACCATGCTTGCATCCCAGGGATTAAATTCCACCTGATCATGTCATAATCCCTTCAATATGCTCTTGAATTCAGTTTGCTAGTACGTTGTTGAGAATTTTTATACCTATGTTCATCAGGGATATTGGCTTGTAATTTTCTTTTCTTGTAGTGTCTGGCTTTGATACTGGAGCAATGCTGGCCCCATAAAATGAGTTTTAAAGTGTACCCTCCTCTTCATCTTTTGGGGGAAAGTTTTAGGAGGATTGACATTAATTTCTCCTTAAACATTTGGTAGAGTTCACCAGTGAAGCAATCTGGTCCTGGACTTTTCTTTGCTGAGAGATTTTTTATTACTGATTCAGTCTCCTTATTAGTTATAGGTCTGTTCACATTTTCTTTTTCTTCATGATTCATTCTTGGTAGATTGTATAGTTACAGGAATTTATTCATTTTTTTCTAGGCTATCCAATTTATTGGTATATAATGATTCATAGTAGTCTCTTATGAACCTTTGCATTTCTGTGGTATCGTTTGTGATATCTATTTCATTTATGATTTTATTTTTTGAGACTTTCTCCTTGTTGTCTTGCTAAAGATTTGTCAATTTTGGTTATTTTTTCAAAAAAACCAGTTCTTAGTTTGTTGATTTGTCTCTGTTGTCCTTTCAGTCTCCGTTTCATTTAATTTTGCTTTTACCTTTGTTATTTCCTTCATTCTGCAAACGTTGGGCTTAATTTGTTGTTTTCTCCTTCCTTGAGGCATAAAGTTAGGTTGTTTATCTGTGATTTGCTTTTTATCTATTTATTCATGAGAGACACAGGGAGAGGCAGTGACAGGCAGAGGGAGAAGCAGGCTCCTAGCAGGGAGCCTGATGCCCAGGATCATGCCCTGAGCTGAAGGCACACGCTCAACTGCTGAGCCCCCAGGCATCTCTATTTGTGATTTTCTTAGTGCAGACTTAGTTTATATTGCTATAAACTGCCCTATTATTACTGCTTTTGCAGCATCCCATAAGTTTTAGCATGTTATGTTTTCTATTTACATTTGTCTCAAGATGTTTTTTGATTTCTCTCATGATTTCTTCTTTGACCCATTGATTGTATAGGAAAGTATGTTTAATTTCCATATATATGCGAATTTTCCAGGTTTCCTTCTATTATTGATTTTTACTTTCATGTCATTGTGGGTGTAAAAAATGCTTGATATGACTTCAGTATTCTTAGATTCGTTAAGATTTGTTTTGTGATCTAACATATGATCTATTCTGGAGAATGTTCTGTGTGCACTTCTACTACTGTTGAATGGAATGTTCAGCATATGTCTTTTTTTTTTTAAGATTTTATTTGTTCATGAGAGACACAGAGAGAGAGGCAGAGACAGACATAGGCAGAGGGAGAAGCAGGCTCCCTGCGGGGAGCCTGATGTGGACTTGATCCCAGGACACTGAGATCATGACCTGAGCCAAAGGCAGACGCTCAACCTCTGAGCCACTCAGGCATCCCGCATGGCTTATTTTTTTTTTTTTTATCCATTTAACCTCTATGTCTTTTGATTTGGGAACATAATCCATTTACACTTAAGTTAGTTATTAATAGGTAGGGATTTACTATTGTCATTTTGTTGACTATTATCTGGGTATTACATAGATCCTTTGTTCCTCTCTTGCTATCTTCCTTTGTGATTTGGTGATTTTCTATAGTGGTGTGTTTTGATTTCTTTCTCTTTATCTTTTGTGTATCTACTGTAGATTTTTGCTCTGTAGTTAAGCTTGCATAAAACATGAAGCTTGCATAAAACATCTTATAGTTATAAAGGTCTATTTTAAGCAGCTAACAATTTCTATTGCATATAAAAACTATACTCTTTTTCTTTCACACATTTTATGTTTTTTTAAAAGATTTTTATTTATTTATTTGATAGAGAGAGTTAGAGAGAGAGAGAGAGAGAGAATCACAAGCAAGGGAAACAGCAGGCAGAGGGAGAAGGAGAAGCAGGCTCCACGCTGAGCAAGGAGCCCAGTGTGGGGCTTCATCCCAGGATCCTGGGATCATGACCCAAGCTGAAGGCAGATGCTTAACTGACTGAGCCACCCAGACACCCTACATTTTATGTTTTATATCACAGTTATTGTATTTTTATATTGTGTATCCATCAATGCATTATTGTAGCTATGCTTCTTTTTAATACTTCTGACTTTTTTTTTTGAGAAAGAGAGAGAGAGAGAAAGAGGGAGCAGAGTGGGAAAGGGCAGAGGGAGAGGGAGAAAGAGAATCTTAAGCTGGCTCCACGCCAGCCTGGAGCCCAGACATGAGGCTTGATTTCATGACCCTGAGATCATGACCGGAGCCAAAATCAAGAATTGGATGCTTAACCAACTGAGCCACCCAGGTGCCCTAATAAATTTGCCTTTTAACATTTATGTTAGGGTGAAGGAAGTGATTTACATCCATCATTACAATATTCGTGGGTTTTTTTTTTTTTTGAAGGGGAGAGAGAAAGCACACAGGGGAGGGAGGGGCAGAAGAAGAGGGAGAGAGAGAATCTTTTTTAAAAAAGATTTTATTTTTTTAATTTAGAGAGAGAGAGAAAGAGAGAGCGAGCAGGGGGAGGGAGAGAAATAATATCAAGCAGACCCCACCCTGAACATGGAGCTCCACACATGGCTCAATCTTACAACCCCAAAATTATGACCTGAGCCAAAACCAAGAGTTAAATGCCCAGCTGACTGAGCCACCCAGGCACCCCAAGAGAATCTTAAGTAGGCTCCACACCCAGTGTGGACCTTGACTTGGGGCTCTATCTCATGACCTTGAGTTGAAATCAAGAATTGGATACTTAACCAACTGAGCCACCAAGGCATCCTCATTATTTGTATATTCTGAATTTGACTGTATACTTTCCTTCAACAGTGAGTTTAAACCTTCCTATGTTTTCCGGTTACCAATTAACATCCTTTCATTTTGGCTTGAAGAAGTCACTTTAGCGTTTCCTCAAAAACAAGTCTAGTGGTAATGAATTCCCTCAGCTTTTGTTTGGGAAAGTCCTTATATTTTCTTCTTTTCTAAAGGACAACTTTGCCAGGTGAGGAATTTTTTTAAAAGGATTTTATTTATTTATGAGAGAGATTGTGTCTAATATGGGGATGACCACATGGCCACCATGGAACAGGGGACTGGAATGCATAAGGATAGTGACTCTAGGTTCAGGGGCACTGGATGGTCCACAGTGGTGATGGCTCTGTTGCTCAGATGCTGGCACCTGCAGAACAGCAACAGAGGTAGAGTTTGGAGTGCAGATGCTCAGAGAATGACAGTGGCTATGGAGTCCTGGCATTGGCTAGCCCACAATGGCAATGGCTCTGTTGCATGAAATGTGAATGCATACCAAGTGGCCACAGAGGCAGGGTGTAGAGTATGGTTGTGTGTGTAGCAATAATGGCTCTAGGGTTTGGGGTCCTGGCTAGCCCATAGGAGTCATGTCTCCGGTGCCTGAGACATGGATGCATATGGAGCATGTGGAGCAGTCATGGATCTGGGATTGGGAGAGCACATGCAGAGTGGCTGTGGAATCAGGGTCTGAAGTGGGGGCACAGGCAGAGCATCCAGGGCTCTGGAGTCTGGGGCATGCATGAGGTTTAGGGAAGCTGGAAGCTCTGGTACTAAGGTGGCATAATAGCAACTCCTTCTGGGGGATGTACAGCAACATGTCCCTTTTTGGGGGGTTCTTTTGTTGCAATGGCCGTTATTTACCACAGTGTCAAAAATTTCCTGTGACTCCTGCAAAGCAAGTCACTGGGGTCTGTGCCAATGAACACTATGGAATCTTCCACTAAGAAAGCTGTGAGGGAGTCTGCAGTTTTTGAATTAAAGTCTATTTTGTGTGATATCAGTATAGCTACCTGTGTTCTCTTTTGGTTATCATTTTCATGGAATATCTTTCTGCATCTTTTAACTTTTGACCTATGCATGTCATTAGATCTAAAGTGAATCTTTTATTGGGGGCACCTTGGTGGCTCTGTTGGTTAAGCATCCAACTCCTTATCTTAGCTCAGGTGTTGATCTTAGGGTTGTGAGTTCAAATCCTGTGTTAGGCTTTATGCTAGGCATGGAGCCTACTTAAAAAAAAAAGTAAAATGAATCTTTTGGAACACCTGGCTGTCTTAGTTGGTGGAACATGTGACTTGATCTCAGGGTTATAAGTTCAAGCCCCAAGTTGGTTGTAGAAATTATTTAAAAAAAATAAACTTAAAAAGAAATAAAGTGAATCTTTTTTTAAGAGGTGGGGAGAGAGAAAGGGGAAGGGGCAGATGGAGAGGGAGAGAGGATCTTAAGCAGGTTCCATGCCCAGCATAGACACTGATGGAGGGTTCAGTCTCACAACCCTGAGATCATGACCTGAGCCAAAATCAAGTCTTGGACACATAACTTACTTAGCCACCCAGGCACCCCTAAAGTGAATGTTCTATAGACACAATATCATTTGATTCTGTTTCTAACAATCTCTTTTGATTGAATAGCTTAATTTTTATTTATATTTATATTTATTATTATTAAATATTTATTTATATTTAAAGTAATTACTGATAGGGAAGGACTTGCTATTATCACTTTGATAATTATTTTCTGTATGTCATACAGCCTTTTTGTCCCTCATTTCCTACTTTACCACCTTCTTTTGTGTTTGGTTAGGTTTTTGTGGTGACATGTTTTGATTCCCTTCTCATTTGCTGTTGTGTATATTTTATAGATATTTTCTTCGTGGTCCCCCTGTGGATTACATAAAACATCCGAAAGTTATAACAATCTATTTTAAACTTAACTTCAATCACATGAAAAGAACTTTATTCCTTTACACTTCCACACTCCGCCCCCATTTTCTGTTATTGATGTTGTAAATTGCATCCTTATATATTGTGTACCCATTAATATAGATTTATAGCTCTTTTTTATGCTCTTGTCTTTTAAATCCTATAATAACAATAAAAAATAGAGTTACAAGCCAAAATTACCATAATACATGTGTTTATATTTGTTCATATATTTATCTTTACTGGAGAACTATATAGTATGTATGGTTTTTGAATTACTGTGTAGCAAAAAAAAAAGAAAGAAGAGAAAAGAAAAATCCATTTCTACTAGCTTATTAGAGTACTAAGGGAATGTTACACACTCCTAGTCTCATTCTTTTTTTTTTTTAAAGATTTTAAATTTATTTATTCATGAAAGATACACAGAGAGAAGCAGAGATACAGGCAGAGGGAGAATCAGGTTCCCTGTGGGGAGCCTGATGTGGGACTCAATCCCAGGACCCTGGGATCATGACCTGAGCCAAAAGTGGATGCTCAGACACTGAGCTACCCAAGTGTCCCTCCTGGTCTCCTCTGTGAGAGGTATTTGAAAAATTCTGGCTTTTGTCATTGCTAAAGTAACTTCACCAGCACTGGGGTTTGTTGAATTAAGCCCCATAGTCCCGTAGATAATTTAATGGATATGAGCCTATTATGTTTCAGTCAACTTCCATAGGGCTTTTTCTCAGGTGAATATAATTTCTGGGTGTGCACATAACAGCCTTTTAAGTTCTACTTTAATGTATATGTTCTGAGAGAATTGAAACTGTGAAAGAAATCTTGACTTTGAGTGGCAGGCACTAGAGTTGTTGCATAAGTGTGTTTCTGTGGTGAGCTGTGTTCATATTCTCAACCCGCTTGTACTAGTCTGATTATAATCTGAACTTCTTAAAGTTCGTGTGCCAAGTTGAGGTCATTGTTTAATATTCAACAACGATTATGCCAGCAAAGCAGTGCTGTGGGAAAACATCAGATATGTGTTGTAATTGGTGACTTGATTTGAGTTGCAACATACTCTATCTAGCTATTGATTTCAGCCACCACTCCTCCATCTATTTCTGTCTTCTAGGTCTGCAACCTTGGATATTTAGAACTCAGCTCATAGAATCCTAGTATGTGGGTACTGAGAACATATAGTACAACCTTCTTATGTAATGGACAATGAGTTGAGAGTGAAAGGATTTTGACCACGGTCAAGTGAGTGAATGACAGATTGGAGTGGGACCTTGGGTCTAGGCTCCCATGACTTCTCCCCAACAATACTGTTCCAATTGTCCCTTCATTTCCTCCATAATGTCTGCCTGGTCTGACCTGGCTGTTTCCTGCTTTCCACTCTCTGCCTTCTTTAATGCCCCTGTTTGTAGGTCACTTTGTAACCCAGAGATGCTCGGTGGCCCTTGACTACATTCTTGGAAGAAATTCTAAGCCACAATTTACAAAGGTGTTCTGGGTGAAGCCAATGGGAAGCCTGGGCCTTGTCCGCTTGGCATCATTGTCTTCTTACATCTGTTTTCTGCCTCCATAGGTAGCCCCTGTTTGAAAAGGGCCGTTCCAGGAGGTCAGAGTTGACCTTTGGCTGATTTTAGAGTGCTCACTCAAGCCAATATCCAGTTCTTTCCTTCCTGTTCTTTTTTCATCCTTTAGACATGTCCTCTGTTACAACCCAGGAATTCTGTGTGTTGTATCCCTGTGGGGATTTTGCTTTCCAGAACTATGCCAGACTCCATGGAGAGAGCTGCAAGCCCTTGGGAGTGGCCTGTAGAAGCTCTGGAACAGGCAGTATTAGCAGTTGGCAGGCCAGGAGAGAATGGCTGAGCAAAAAAAGGCTCATGAATAAGCATGTCTTCTTTTTTTTTTTGTATATTTTTTTATTGGAGTTTGATTTGCCAACATATAGCAAAACACCCAGTGCTCATCCTGTCAAGTGCCCCGCTCAGTGTCCATTACCCAGTCACCCCATCCCCCTGCCCACCTCCCTTTCCACTACCCCTTGTTTGTTTCCCAGAGTTAGGTGTCTCTCATGTTCTGTCACCCTCACTGATATTTCCCACTCATTTTCTCTCTTTTCCCCTTTATTCCCTTTCACTATTTTTTGTATTCCCCAAATGAATGAGACCATATAATGTTTATCTTTCTCTGATTGACTTACTTCACTCAGCATAATACCCTCCAGTTCCATCCATGTTGAAGCAAATGGTATTTGTTGTTTCTAATGGCTGAGTAATATTCCATTGTATACATATACCACATCTTCCTTATTTTTAAAGATTTTATTTATTTGTTTATGAGAGAAAGAGAGAGAGAGAGAGGCAGAAACATAGGCAGAGGGAGAAGCAGGCCCCTTGCAGGGAGCCTGATGTGGGGCTCAATCCCAGAACTCTGGGACCACGCCCTGAGCTGAAGTCAGATGCTCAACTACTGAGCCACCAAGGAGTCTCTAAGCATGTCTTCCTATGCTCTCTCACTAGGCATGGTATTTAATGATAGAGAAATAAAAACAATTTTAGTTCTTTTTAAAAAATATTTTATTTATTTATTCATGAGAGACACACACAAAGAGAGGCAGAGATACAGGCAGAGATACAGGTACTTTCTGGAGCTCTTTTGTAGTGAGCTGGCACTTCCTGAGATGACAAATGTGTCTCTCTTTTAGGAACTATGGCTGTCTGATAACCTAACTCTAGCAAAAAGTTTGGAAGATACCCACTGGAAGCGAGCATCGAGCACACTCCCCCTTTTTTGCCATACCATGCTAGAGGTAACCCTGGTATTAGTATCCTAAGGTTATCATAGCAAATTACTGTAAGCTGGTGGCTTAAAACAACAGAAATTTTACTTGAATGGCAAAGTCAATAGGGTATGGATCATCACTGGTGAAAGCCAAATGTGGCCATTATTCCCTTTGCCAATAGTTAGTCTAGGAGTGGATATATGATACAGTTCTAGCCAGTGAACCATAAAGGGAAATCTTCTAGGGGCTTTTGGGAAACATTATCCTCCATGATAAGAGAGAAGTGTGTGAAGAGAGAACTCCTTTTACCACCACCCCCACCTTCCCTTCCTAGGTTTTCCTTTATTTATTTATTTATTTATTTATTTATTTATTTATTTATTCATTCATTCATTCATTCATTCATTCATTCATGAAAGACACACAGAGATAGAGAGGCAGAGACAGAAGAGGGAGAGGCAGGCTTCATGCCAGGAGCCCGATGTGGGACTCGATCTCAGGACTTCAGGATCACGCCCTGAGCTGAAAGCAGGCGCTAAACCACTGAGCCACCCAGGGATCCCCTATTTTCCCATATTTATATGAAGATGTGATGCTCAGAGCTGCAGCAGCCATCTTGCGGCCATGAGGGGAGGTACTCTGAGGATGACTGAGTTGAAAGACTAAAGGAGTTTTGTTTTGAATGACTCCATTTCACCAATCCTGGCACTACCTACCTCCAGAAGCTTTTTTTTTTTTAATTTATTTTTTATTGGTGTTCAATTTATTTATTTATTTATTTATTTTTTCATTTTTTTTTTTTAAATTTATTTTTTTATTGGTGTTCAATTTACTATCATACAGAATAACCCCCAGTGCCCGTCACCCATTCACTCCCACCCCCCGCCCTCCTCCCCTTCTACCACCCCTAGTTCGTTTCCCAGAGTTAGCAGTCTTTACGTTCTGTCTCCCTTTCTGATATTTCCCACACATTTCTTCTCCCTTCCCTTATATTCCCTTTCACTATTATTTATATTCCCCAAATGAATGAGAACATATAATGTTTGTCCTTCTCCGACTGACTTACTTCACTCAGCATAATACCCTCCAGTTCCATCCACGTTGAAGCAAATGGTGGGTATTTGTCATTTCTAATAGCTGAGTAATATTCCATTGTATACATAAACCACATCTTCTTTATCCATTCATCTTTCGTTGGACACCAAGGCTCCTTCCATAGTTTGGCTATTGTGGACATTGCTGCTATAAACATCAGGGTGCAGGTGTCCCGGCGTTTCATTGCATTTGTATCTTTGGGGTAAATCCCCAACAGTGCAATTGCTGGGTCGTAGGGCAGGTATATTTTTAACTGTTTGAGGAACCTCCACACAGTTTTCCAGAGTGGCTGCACCAGTTCACATTCCCACCAACAGTGTAACAGGGTTCCCTTTTCTCCGCATCCTCTCCAACATTTGTTATTTCCTGCCTTGTTAATTTTCCCCATTCTGACTGGTGAGAGGTGGTATCTCATTGTGGTTTTGATTTGTATTTCCCTGATGGCAAGTGATGCAGAGCATTTTCTCATATGCATGTTGGCCATGTCTATGTCTTCCTCCAGAAGCTTTTTTATGGGAGATAATTAAATGTCTTTGTCACTATTGTTCGAAGCTAGATGTGTCCTTTCCAATATAGTTGATATTCTGTGTCTTCACATTTCCATGTATCCTTGAAATAAACTACCATTACTGAGGGCCACCTAAGTATATCTCTGTTCTTTGCAATTTGAAAGAAACTTCTACCTATTTTTCACTTTGTGTCCTGGGGGCCATGCATGTGGTATATTCAGGTCCTCTCATAGGATTGAAAGTTAGAGGCTTTGTATGACCACATCTATTAATCTTGCCTTCCAGCTTCTATTCTCCCTTTTTTGTGAAGCACCCCTCTCCTACTCCAAGTTCATTTCTTATCAATAGATTGACTCTATTCTTCTGCTCTGGTTTTGGGCAGGCAAACCAGGCTTAGCCAATCAGAGTCAGAGTGACTGGTTTAGGGGTGAGCATGTGCTTGATTCAGACCAGTGAGGGTTAGACTTGCAACTTTTGCTAGAACAATTGAGGTAAGGTAAGAGACATGGTTGATTATTTTTTTTCTTCCATTTTTTGATTACTAAACTATGAGGATGTGAGCTTGGAGCTGCTGCTGGCCACCTTGCACTGTTAGGGAAAAATGTTGGGGAGGGAAACCAACATGATTATTAGAGCCAGTAATTTCTTTTTGCATTTATATTCATTATCATTGGATTTTTCTTATTTGTAAAAGAGATCTCTGACACATAATGTCTTATTTTTCTCTTCTCTGTCTCCTAGGAGCCCCCATGCTTTCTCCCTGATGGATTATGTTAGTGTTTTGGGATTACAGAAAAAGATATTACATCAAAAGGGTTTGCAGTCTTGGCCTTGCATTTCATCCTCTGATTTGTTGAGGGTAATTTTGTTTCTGGCCACACAGCTACCCCTTCTTTTCCTGGCCATTTGTACAAATCTTAGTGATGCCCTCAGCAAGTGGGAGAGTCTACAATGGTGTCTGACAGGACTACGATGTGAGTCACATATGCCTTTTCAATTTTCTAATAACCATATTGAAAACATAAAAAGGAAGAGATGAAATTGATTTTAATAGTATATATCATTTAATGCAATATATATCTCAAGGCTATCATTTTAAATATGTGACCAATATACAAATTAATAATTAAATGTATTACTTTCTTTATACTGTCTTCAAAATCCAGTAAATTCATATAAAGCTTTATAGTAAATCTCGATCCAGAGCAGCTGCATTTGAAGTGCTCAATAACCCAGTGGCTGTCATATTGGACAGTTTACCTGAGGAAGGAAAAGAAGCCTGAAACAGGGTCAAGAATTGGGAAGGGAGGGACACCTGGATGGCTCAGGCATTTAGTGCCTGCCTTCAGCCCAGGGCGTGATCCTGGAGTAACAGGATTGAGTCCCACATCGTGCTCACTGCAGGCAGCCTGCTTCTCCCTCTGCCTATGTCTCTGCCTCTCTCTCTCTCTCTGGGTCTCTCATGAATAAATAAATAAAATAAAATAAAAAAAGAATTGGGAAGGGAAAAGTAATGGTCAAGGTGTCAATAGGCCCCTCACACACACTTAATTTCAAGAGTTTTTTTTGTGCAACAGTTGAAACCAAATTGAGAAAGCATTGTGCCCAGATTTTTGCTATAGGAAGGAGTGTCATGAGGAACACCTTCATACAAATGGCAGGACAGGGCTTGGCTTCATCTGACAATGACAAGATTCATGTGGTTGGAGGACAGTGAGTGCAGCAGATGGTGATGGCAGGGACCTCAGATGCCAGTGGCAGGAGTCTAACTTTTATTAGTATATGGGGAACCCACCAGAGGGCCTTCAGTGGGAGAGTGAGATAATGTTCTTTCCCTGAAGTGGCAGTGTGGAGACTATCTGGGAGCAGGCAGAGTAGAAGAGGGGGGCTGGTTGGGAACTCTGCTAGGTATTCAGGAGAAAGATGATGGCAGCATGGCCAGGATGACGGCAGTGGTAGTGGTTAGGAGATGCATTCTGTGAGAGAAATGTACAGGCCTTGAGGATGGATGGAGGTGGGGGAAAGAAGGAGAGAGGGAGATATCAAAGAGTTCTGGCTAGAGCATTTTGCCATCTCTCACCTTGTTTTTCCTTCTGGCCTGATCCATACACACCTTCTGTGCTTTGGGAGGCAAAGGATGGGAACTGGATTGTCTGCTTCATGCTTTAATGTGTTTATTTAGCTGCTTCTCAGGCTTGTTTGGGTAACCTGAGCTCTGATGTGGGTCCCACAAGCTCATTAGTCCCAATGCTGGGATGGAGCCCAAGGGCCCTCAGTGGACAGGGATGACTTTGAGACTAATGTTGGCCCCACTCAGGGCCTAGAACACTGCTCAACACACACTAGGCCTTCAGTAAAAACATCTTTTTGTGAGTGTTTTGTGGCTGTTTGTGAAACACATATTGGAAACAGCACATGGACTTCCACCAATACAACTCATGGTTTTGTCTTTTTTTTTTAATTTTTAAAATGTATTTATGATAGTCACACACAGAGAGAGAGAGAGAGAGAGAGAGAGAGAGAGAGGCAGAGACACAGGCAGAGGGAGAAGCAGGCTCCATGTACCGGGAGCCCGACGTGGGATTCGATCCCGGGTCTCCAGGATCGCGCCCTGGGCCAAAGGCAGGCGCCAAACCACTGCGCCACTCTGGGATCCCCCATGGTTTTGTCATTTAGGAATTTCCCAACACCTGCTATCAGGAGGTTTATCTGAACCTCAAACATGCCTGGAAGGTCAGCAGGAAGGTTCTTGTCCTGGCTTTTGTTTAGATCCACAAACATTTTCTGAGCACTATTCTGGAACTCAGGTAAGAGATGCCTTTGGTGGGGGAAAAGTCAGACCCATGAACAAACTGATTCAATATGGTGGAAGGTAAGCCTTGGTGCTTTGGGAGCACAGAGAAGCACACTTGTCTCCGAAGTGGGTTAGGAGGAGCTGATACCTGGTCTGAGGCTTCTAAAAATTTATTTTAAAAAATCAAATGTATAGATGTACATGCTATAAAAAGTTGAACAGTACTACATTGGTTATAACAAAATTAGTGGTGCCTTGCTCCACTGGACCTCCATTCCCATTTTCCCCTCCAGAGTCCATTTTCAACCAGTTTAGTAGTTTCTTCTGGTATTTACTACCATGTCATTACATGTCATGCTCCTTACTGCTACTTCTTGATTACTTGGAAGCTGAGAGTTGAGGTTGCTAATATCTTCTTGCTCACACCCAGTTTCCACCCTCCCAAAGCAGGGGTGGGAATTTGATTCCTATTCAGTGCTTCATCAATATGATGTAAGTATTTATTATTCATAGTTGAGCCACTTGCACGTCTATGTTCCTGTTTCTTTCTCTCAACAATTTTTAATTTTACTTGGAATCAATAGTTCCTTTTTGTAAAATTTGATTTTTCTATCCTTCATCATCCGTTTTACACGAAGCATCACTCCCTTCTCTGTACTCTGCTGTGTTGAATTACCTGTTCCTGTGGCTCCTCTTTCTTGGTTTTCTCTCTCCTTTTGTAGCTTTCATTAGAATGATGCAAAGGAGTACATTTTTTTCCTTTTCTTTTTTTTTAAGATGTGCATGTCTGAATATACCTCTTTTCTACCCTCATGCTTGATTGATGGTCTGGACATAGAATTCTATGCAGGCTAGAATTTTCTCTCGGAATTTGAAGATACAGAGTCTTTTTTTTTTTTTTTTTTCTCTCTCTCCCATTCCTTTCCACTTGACCTGGAAGACACAGGGTGTTGCTTCTGGTATTGTTTTAAGAACTTGATGCCCTCTAATCTCTAAGTTTTTGTATGTGACCTGTTTCTCGTACCACCTCAGCCCCACCCCATTTCTGGAAGCTTAGGGGAATCTTCCTTTTATCTCTAGTGTTCTGAACATTCTTGATGGTGTGCCTTCATCCATTATTCGAGGCAAAGCTGTCTGAGAGACCTTTCTGCAGTGACACAAATGTTCTCTGTGTTGTCCAATATGGTTTCCTCCAGCCACATGAGGCTGTTGTGCACTTGAAATGTGGCTGGTATGGCTGAGGAACCGCATTTCTGATTTCATCTTTTTTTAAATACATTTATATTAAAATGTAACTAGCCACATGTGTCCAGGGGCTACTGTATTTGACCATACTGTGTATTGGCTTTTCAATCTGGAGACTCTTGCCCTTTGGTTCTGGGGAGTTGTCTTGAATTATTTCTTTCCTTTTTTTCTTATTTTAAAGATTTTATTTATTTATTCATGAGAGACACACACAGAGAGAGGCAGAGACATAGGCAGGGGGAGAAGCAGGCTTCCCCGCAGGGAGCCAGATGTGGGATTCGATCCCCAGACCTGGAATCACGCCCTGAGCCAAAGGCAGATGCTCAACCTCTGAGCCACCAGGCATCCCTCTTTCCCTTTTTTCTATTCTCTGCCCTGAAACTCCAATTTGTTTGATAGAACTTATACAGTGATTCTTTAGTTTTCTTATATTTTCTCTCCATTTTCCATCTCTTTGTCTTAATTTTTTTTCAAGTGATTTCCCTAACTTTACCTTCCTCCTTTTTAGGGAACGTTACATCTTCCATCAATACTTTTTATTTCCAGGAGCTCTTTTTATTTTTTTTTATTTTTTGAATGTTTGCTTATCATTTCTTTTTTTTTTCTTTTTTTTAATAAAATAATTTTTATTGGTGTTCAATTTACCAACATACAGAATAACACCCAGTGCTCATCCCGTCAAGTGTCCCCCTCAGTGCCCGTCACCCACTCACCCCCACCCCCCGCCCTCCTCCCCTTCTACCACCCCCAGTTCGTTTCCCAGAGTTAGGAGTCTTTATGTTCTGTCTCCCTTTCTGATATTTCCCACACATTTCTTCTCCCTTCCCCTATATTCCCTTTCACTATTATTTATATTCCCCAAATGAATGAGAACATATAATGTTTGTCCTTCTCCGATTGACTTACTTCACTCAGCATAATACCCTCCAGTTCTTTATTTTATTTTATTTTTTTTTTCATTTTTTTTTATTATTATTGGTGTTCAATTTACTAACATACAGAATAACACCCAGTGCCCGTCACCCATTCACTCCCACCCCCCGCCCTCCTCCCCTTCTACCACCCCTAGTTCGTTTCCCAGAGTTGGCAGTCTTTACGTTCTGTCTCCCTTTCTGATATTTCCCACACATTTCTTCTCCCTTCCCTTATTTTCCCTTTCACTATTATTTATATTCCCCAAATGAATGAGAACATATAATGTTTGTCCTTCTCCGACTGACTTACTTCACTCAGCATAATACCCTCCAGTTCCATCCACGTTGAAGCAAATGGTGGGTATTTGTCATTTCTAATAGCTGAGTAATATTCCATTGTATACATAAACCACATCTTCTTTATCCATTCGTCTTTCGTTGGACACCGAGCCCTCCAGTTCTATCCACTTTGAAGCAAATGGTGGGTATTTGTCGTTTCTAATAGCTGAGTAATATTCCATTGTATACATAAACCACATCTTCTTTATCCATTCCTCTTTCGATGGACACTGAGGCTCCTTCCACAGTTTGGCTATTGTGGACATTGCTGCTAGAAACATCGGGGTGCAGGTGTCCCGGCGTTTCATTGCATCTGAATCTTTGGGGTAAATCCCCAACAGTGCAATTGCTGGGTCATAGGGCAGGTCTATTTTTAACTCTTTGAGGAACCTTCACACAGTTTTCCAGAGTGGCTGCACCAGTTCACATTCCCACCAACAGTGTAACAGGGTTCCCTTTTCTCCGCATCCTCTCCAACATTTGTTATTTCCTGCCTTGTTAATTTTCCCCATTCTGACTGGTGTGAGGTGGTATCTCATTGTGGTTTTGATTTGTATTTCCCTGATGGCAAGTGATGCGGAGCATTTTCTCATGTGCATGTTGGCCATGTCTATGTCTTCCTCTGTGAGATTTCTCTTCATGTCTTTTGCCCATTTCATGATTGGATTGTTTTTTTCTTTGCTGTTGAGTTTAAGAAGTTCTTTATAGGGGATCCCTGGGTGGCTCAGCGGTTTGGTGCCTGCCTTTGGCCCGGGGCGCGATCCTGGAGTCCCGGGATCGAGTCCCGCATCGGGCTCCTGGCATGGAGCCTGTTTCTCCCTCTGCCTGTGTCTCTGCCTCTCTCTCTCTCTGTCTATCATGAATAAATAAATAAACAAATTAAAAAAAAAAAAAAAAGAAGTTCTTTATAGATCTTGGAAACTAGCCCTTTATCTGATACGTCATTTGCAAATATCTTCTCCCATTCTGTAGGTTGTCTTTTAGTTTTGTTGACTGTATCCTTTGCTGTGCAAAAGCTTCTTATCTTGATGAAGTCCCAATAGTTCATTTTTGCTTTTGTTTCTTTTGCCTTTGTGGATGTATCTTGCAAGAAGTTACTGTGGCTGAGTTCAAAAAGGGTGTTGCCTGTGTTCTTCTGGGAGGAATTTTAAAGATGAGATGGCATTTAGGGGAGAATAAAGCAGTTGGCACAGCATGATCAAAGGCATAGAAGTGTAGAGGTAGCACAGGGTGTTCAGGGACCTACAAAGATGCTAGCGTGATGCACAGTGTCTAAAGAGGGCTGCTGGGAATGCAGCTGGGTAGTCACCTCTCACCTAGATCAGGCGCAGTCAGCACCTGTGGGGGTATCAAACCGGGAGCCCTGATTATATGTGCAAAATTCACCTTCTACAAGGAGATCAGCCAAGAGGCTGTAGTTATTGTCAGGGTCAGTGATGAGGGTCTGACTAGGGCAGGGGAGTGGGGGAAATACATAATTTCTTCCCTATTTTTATAATGACAGTTTCAAATATAAAAAATTTGAACAGAAAGATGGAAAAAATTGTTTAGTAAGCACTTGTGTCCCCACCACCTATGTAGAACAATTAGCATTTTGTTCCATTTGCTTTATCATCTGTCAATCTATCCCTCTGTCCATCTGTCCATGCCTTTTACTTTTTGATACATTTATAGCTAACTACTTGGATAGCTATAAAAAATAAAAAAGGAAAATAACAAGTATTAGTGGGATTGTGGAGAAATTGGAACTGTTTGTTGGTGTATTTGGTACATTTGGTGGCTATAAGTTGCAGAATGAGGACAACTTCACCTCTAAACACTGCAGCATGCATGTCATTAGCCAGATGGACCCTGGTGTATAGATAAAATTAACCTATTGATCCTGTATTTATTTAAAATTTTGATATTTTGGGATGCCTGGATGGCTCAGTGGTTAAGCTCTGTTGTTGGCTTAGGGTGTGATCCTAGAGTCCCACATGGGGCTCCCTGAGGGGAGCTTGCTTCTCTCTGTGCCTATGTCTCTGCCTCTGTGTGTGTGTCTCATGAATAAATAAATAAATAAAATCTTTAAAAAATAAAATAAAATTTTGATATTTTGTCCCTCATTGAATTAATATTGATTTTTAAAAAATTTTTTATGTAGATTCCATGCCCAGGATGGAGCCCAGTGCAGGGCTTGAACTCACACCCCTAAAATCAAGACCTGAATTGAGATCAAGAGACAGATGCTTAGCCAACTAAGCCACCTAGGCACCCCTGATTTTTTAAAAAATACTGCTTTAGAGAATAATCTGGTTGCATTAAAATACTTATCTGATTATTAATATTTTTGGCAATTTTGGGCTTAAGTGGAATGCCTCACTCTCCTTACCCTGGTCCCAGCCCTGCCTAGAAGTCCCAACTGAATTTGATAAACACATTTTGTTGGTATGGAGAGAACAAGCTCTCCTTACTCCTATTTGTTCATTCCTTTGGGATTTACCTTCCTTGGCCTGCTATACATTCAACCTAGGAAACTGTTCAGAAACAAATTCTTCCTAGACTAGAAGAAGGATGAGAGAGATCTCAACCGAGTGGGTCTTTAGATCCTGCAGGGATGGAGAAAAGTAAGGTGTGGTTTCCTTGCTCCCTACCCTGTGTTTACATAGCTGGACAGATGCTGAAGGCAGGCTTCTAGTAGAACTCAGGAAATGAAGTCTCTAACCTCAGTGGCTCCTCATAGAGCAGGCAGTAAAAAGAGCCATTTAAACATTATAAGAAGGGAAAAGATAAACAGTCCACATCCAGTAAACTCTCAACCTTTTAATTATTTTGTCAATTAAATCTTGAACTCACATTTCCTCCTCTTGCTCAAAGAAAATATGTCCCTAATTTGGGGTAACTCTATAACTCTTGTCTTCTCTCAGCCATGAGCTGAACTGTTTTTGAGTTCATACTGAATGAACATTGATAGAGGGCCTGCCAAGGGTCAGGTATCTGGCTGGCCACATGATCTCTTAAGTCAAAGCTACCATGAGCCAGACTAGCAGGCTCCAAGTCCCTGCAGGTCACACCCAGAGTCTGGTCTGGTCCTCAATTTTGGAAGGAAAGAATTTTTAATGGGTTAGGCAACTGAGGCCTGAGGATGTTTAAATAACTCACACATGGCCTGCCTGTGGATCCCTATTTGCTGACTGTCTACACAATAGAGAGCATGAATACTCCTGGAGTCTACAGAAAGCTCAGAGGCCTCCTGGGCCAGGTCCCCAATTACACCCTTCCTTGTTCCTCTCTATCTCTGGCATGTTCTCTCAGATTTTTTTTTTTTTTAATTTCATTTGGTTAACATACAGTGTAATATTAGTTTCAAGGTGTACAATTTATGATTCAACATTTACTTACATTATCAGGTGCTCATCACAACAAGTGCCCTCCTTAATCCTCATCACCTATTTTACCCATCTCCCCCTCACCCCTGCATCCTCCCTAGCAATCATCAGTTTCTCGTCTGTAGTTAAGAGTCTGGCTTTTGGTTTGCTTCTGTCTTTTTCCCTTAGGATCATTTGTTTTCTTTCTTAAATTCTTGAATTCCACATATGAATGAAATCATAGGATATTTGTCTTTCCCTGATTGATTTATTTCACTTAGCATAATATTCTCTAGCTCCATTCATGTCTTTGTAAATGACAAGATTCCCTTCTTTTTTATGGCTAATATCCATTTTTTATCCATTCATTAGTCCATGAACATTTGTACTCTTTCCGTAATTTGGCTATTATAAATAATGCTGCTATAAATATTGGGATGTATGTATCCCTTTGAATTAGTATTTTTGTATTCTTTGGGTAAATACTTAGAGGCTTTTGACTTTTGAGGAAACTCCATACTGTTTTCCAGAGTGGCTGCACCAGTTTGCATTCTCACCAACACTGCAAGAGGGGTGAGACACTCCCCTTGTCTCATAAAACCCCCTGCTTTCATCTTAAAGTGGGGCCATGTTTGGGTTTCTACCTGAATCTGTGCTGCTCCCTGGATTGCAGTTTGCCCCTCACTGTGGCTTTGTATTTTCAGGTTGACAGGATACTCCATAAATCACTTATGCCCTTTCTCTACATCCTTGCCAACATCTGTTTTTTTCTTGTGTTGTTAACTTTAGCCATTCTGACAGGTGTAAGGTGTTATCTCCTTGTAGTTTTGAGGTATTTTCCTGGTGATGAATGATGTTAAGCATCTTTTCACACTGGCCATCTATAGGTCTTCTTTGGAAAAATATCTGTTCCTGTCTTCTGCCCATTTTTAATTGGATTATTTGTTTTCTTAGTGTTGAGTTTTATTAGTTCTTTAGAGATTTTTGGATATTATGTTCTCTCAGATTCTTAACCATTTTGGTTGCACAGAGTCAAAAATCCCAGAAATCTTATTATTTCATAAGCACTTGGATAGCTATAAAAAATAAAAAAAGAAAATAGCAAGTATTATTGGGATTGTGGAGAAATTGGAACCATTTGTTGGTGCATTTGGTACATTTGGTGGCAATGTAAAATGGTGCAGCCACTGTGGAAGACAGTTTAGCAGTTCCTCAAAAAGTTAAACATAGAACTACCATATGACCCACCAGTTCCTCTCCTAGTTAAATACCTAAGAAAATTGACAAGTTTCCCAAAGAAATACATCTACCTGCCTATTCATAGCAGTGCTATTTGCAATAGCCAGAAGGTAGAAATAATGGAAATTAATGAATGGATATGATTCAGGCTGGTTGGGTCCAAGGACATAGAGGTGGGTCCCGCAAGACCAGCCAAGAGGACCCTTGGCTTTGAACAGGATAGAAATAGGCCAACAGGAAATGCGAGCAGCATTTATTAAAGATATAGAGGGAGTGGGGATCCCTGGGTGGCGCAGCGGTTTGGCGCCTGCCTTTGGCCCAGGGCGCGATCCTGGAGACCCGGGATCGAATCCCACGTCAGGCTCCCGGTGCATGGAGCCTGCTTCTCCCTCTGCCTGTGTCTCTGCCTCTCTCTCTCTCACTGTGTGCCTATCATAAATAAATAAAAAAATTAAAAAAAAAAAAGATATAGAGGGAGTGTAGATATGGACAGAGTATCTGGGAGACTCAGAAAGGAAAGAAAAATGAGTCTTGTCGTTGCTTGGGACCTGGAGATTTTATTGAGGATGATGGTCTGGTGCACAAAGTCTTAGTAATCTAGGAACACAGATGGATGTTAGGTGTTCTCCATAAATCACTTATGCCCTGAAGTCAGAGGTTTGATGAGTCAGTGGTCTTAGCAAACATTGGTAACAACCTGCCCAGTCACTCCTTAGGCATTATCTATTGTGCTGGAAGACTCCAAAGAAATCGTTAACTCCTGGGCCAGGTCCCCAATTACACCCCCCTTGACCTTTATAAGGAGGACGTACATTATCAGTTCTATAAGGCATATGTAAGAGACAATGTAGGTCCTAGTGAGAATAGAAGCAGGAAAAGGAGCAAAGAAGCAGTTTTTAATTGGATCCCTTTAGTTTCCCTGTCTCAAATGGATAAAAATTGTTATATATGGTGAAAAATTGACATGACTAGAGATAGAGCTGGAATAGGCACTGTGGAGAAACTGCCTTCCCAGTCAAAACCTTTGGACCAGGTGGCTTTAAGCAATTGCTTGAGAAGTCAGTGGGATCATAGGATTGATAGTTACAGACTTTCTGAAAATAAAACCAATAGAGTAGCTCAGCTTGTAAAAACCCCCATAGAAAACGTGGTGTTTTTCTTTAACTCATTATATTGCACACTCTCCTTGTCTCATAAAACCCCATGCTTTCATCTTAAAGTGGGGCCATGTTTGGGTTTCTACCTGAATCTGTGCTGCTCCCTGGATTGCAGTTATTTGACAAACAATAGTTTGCCTCTCACCGTGGCTTTGTATTTTCAGGTTGACAGGACATGTCATAGGATATTATTCAGCCATGAAAGAAATGAAGCAGTGATACATGCCAAAGCAGGGATGAACCTTGAAATCATTATCCTAAGTAAAGGAAGCGTTCAAAAGAAACAGGCCCCAAATGGGGTCACTTATGTTAAGCCCCACCAACACTTAATACTTAACAACTGCAGTTTCTGCTTCCGCCAGGAGGGTGGTTTTACGCCAGTCAGTCTGGTATTTCCTGATCAGCACCAGTGAGGGCATCAGCGTAATACCCCTTGTCTTCCCTAAAGGGAAGGTAATTTTGCCTGAAATAATACACACTTTTTAAAAAGGATTTAATTAATTAATTAATTAATTGGGGGGGGAGGAGGAGAGAGAGATTGGGAGCATGAGCAGGGGTGGGGAGCGCGAGTAGGGGGAGGGGCAGGGGGAGAAGCTGACTTTCCGCTGAGCACAGAGCCACGTGCAGGACTCAGTCCCATGACCTGAGCCAAAGGCAGATGCTTGCACCCCGATGTTTCTAGCAGCAATGTCCACAATAGCCAAACTGTGGAAGGAGCCTCGGTGTCCATCGAAAGATGAATGGATAAAGAAGATGTGGTCTATGTATACAATGGAATATTACTCAGCCATTAGAAACGACAAATACCCACCATTTGCTTCAAAGTGGATGGAACTGGAGGGTATTACGCTGAGTGAAGTAAGTCAATCGGAGAAGGACAAACATATGTTCTCATTCATTTGGGGAATATAAATAATAGTGAAAGGGAATATAAGGGAGGGGAGAAGAAATGTGTGGGAAATATCAGAAAGGGAGACAGAACATAGAGACTCCTAACTGTGGGAAACGAACTAGCGGTGGTGGAAGGGGTAGGGGGTGGGGTGGGGGGTGGGGTGGTGATTGAGTGACGGGCACTGAGGGGGACGCTTGACGGGATGAGCACTGGGTGTTATTCTGTATGTTGGTAAATTGAACACCAATAAAAAATTAATTTATTAAAAAAAAAAAGCAAAGGCAGATGCTTAACCAACTGAGCCACCCAGGTGTTCCAACCCCCCCCTTTTTTTCCCTGAAATAATACACTCTTAAATTCCTGTCCTACCTCCTTTTATCTGTAAAATCCTTCCATTTAGTATAGTTCCTGGGAGCTCACTTCTAGATGAGATGTTGCTGATTCATGAATTGTTGAAAAAAGGTAATTAGCTCTTTAAATTTAAATTAATAGGAGCCAGACACAAGAGATCACATATTACATGACTCCATTTACATGAAATATCTAGAGTGGGTAAAATCTCTAAAGACAAGACTGTCCATCAACAATTCACAGCGGCTGAGGAAAGGAGAGAGTGAGGAGAACCTGCTTAATGAGCACAGGATTTTATTTTGGAGAAATGGAAATGTTTTGGAACTAGATAGAGGTAGTGGCTGCACAACATCATGAATGTATTGTTAAAAAATGAAATTCAACAGAGTAAATTTGAAGATCTCATTGACTTTCCAAAGCAAGTCAAGAATCTTCAGGTTACATCCTCTCTAGCAAATAGAGAAATGTTTTGAGGAGTTGTAGGAAATGGAAGGTTGTTATAGGCAGGAGGGTGGGGCAAAGAAGTTAATTAGCAAAAGAAAAGATTGTTTCAGCAAGGAATGCCTGGGTAGCTCAGTGGTTGAGCATCTGCCTTTGGGGAGTGATCCTGGAGTCCCAGGATGAGTCCCTGCATTGGGCTCTTCACTGGGAGCCTGTTTCTCCCTCTGCCTATGTCTGCCTCTCTGTGTCTCTCATGAATTAAAAAAAAAAAAAAAAAAAAAAAGCTTGTTTCAGTAAGGTCATCCTCCCTGGATGACAGGGGTCTTATTAAGTGGATTATCACCTCCTCTTCCTCTGAAGGTTGGAGAAGGGCCCATGTGACAGATTACCTCAGAAATAATGTGCCAACCACAAGATTCCTGACCTGTTAAGACAACATTTCTGGGAGAGGTTGAAATTGCAATTAAATTAGGTACTAAGCCCTAGTTTAGTGGCTTGGCCTAGCATAAATGACCCCATCTTGGGCTTGTGGTTTTTCCCTTGAACAGTACTAAGGGACACTGAACTGTTTACTTTAAAATGGTTAATTTTGCTGCTATAAACACTAATGTTTATATGTCCAAAATAGCCAGACTATGGAAAGAGCCCAGATGTCCATGGACAGATGAATGGATAAAGATGTGGTATATGCACACAATGGAATATTACTCAGCCATCAAAAAAGGAATCTAACATTTGCAATGACATGGATGAAACTAGAGAGTATAAATTATGCTCTGTGAAATAAGACAGAGAAAGACAATTGTCATATGATTTCATTAGTATGTGGAATTTAAGAAACAAAACAGAGAATCATAGGAGAAGGAAGGGAAGAATAAAATAAGATGAAATCAGAGGGAGACAAACCATAAGAGACTCTTAATTGTAGGAAACAAACAGGGTTGCTGGAGGGGAGATGGATGGGGATGGGGTAACTGGGTGATGGGCATTAAGGACTGCAGGTGATATAATGAGCACGGTGGTTTTTTGTTGTTGTTAAAGATTTTATTTATTTATTCATGAGAGACACACACACACACAGAGGCAGAGACACAGGCAGAGGGAGAAGCAGGCTCCATGCAGGGAGCCCGACGTGGGACTCGATCCTGGGTCTCCAGCATCACGCCCTGGGCTGAAGGGGGCACTAAACCACTGAGCCACCCAGGCTGCCCAGCACTGGGTTATATAAGACTGATGAATCCCTGAACTCTACCTCTGAAACTAATAGTGCACTATATGTTAATTAACTGAATTTAAATAAAATGGTTAATTTTACATTATGTGAATTTTACCTCAATAAATGTTTTAAAATCCAGAAATTACCCTGACAAATGTAAGACAGGTCACTAAGGTAGCTTTTTCTAGAGGCCCTGCCCAGTCTTCAGCCCCCACCTGACCACTGTTTGGATTTAGCTTTGGCCCAGAAGCGGAAGATCCTTATCTGGGACTGTGATGTGATTACTTCCTTATTAGCAGCAATAAAAATCAGCTTGACTTAGATACTGTACTTTGCAACCTAGGAATTATAAACATACTCAGCAATGATAATGAATGTAATCTGGTCACTCTTACAGCCCAAAATGCTTTCTCTCCTTCTAGTCCTCTGGCCAAATACTCCTCTGTCCATGGTACAACCTGTCATCTCCTATGGGAAACACCTGTACACTGACCCACAGAGGGGCTCCACATCCCACTTTTCTCTGCCTTCCCCAAGCTCCTGATCCCTTTGGAGTTGTCTGATTGCAGTGGAGTTCCTCACTCTGTGTAAGTGCCCTTTATAATAGTCTTTTTTTTTTTTTTTTTAAGTAGGCTCTATGCCCAGCATGGAACCCAATATGGGGCTTGAACTCATGTCCCTGAGATCAAGACCTGAGCTGAGATCAAGAGTTGAATGCTTAACTGACTCAGCCACCCAGACGCCCCTCCCTTTGTAATAGTCTTGTTCACAGTTTGCCCCCATGGTGTGTCATAACACCGGGCATAGTGAAGAGTGATTCAGACTGAGGGAAGGGTTCCCATAGTCCTGGAAATACCTATGTTGCCACTGGAATCTCCTGCTGGGGCTCAGGAGTAGGCTATTTGGTGAGACAGGCTGTCTAGAAAAAAATCAGTGGGCTTGGCAGCTATCATTGTTTCATGTCTCTTTGGGAATCCCTTGGAACTGCAGGGAAAAATGTTTGAGGAGTGTTTCATTATTTTCTAGGGAGAGATGTCATTACTTTTATCTGATTATCAAAGAAGTCTGTTTTCTAACTAAAGGTCAAGAACTCCAGCTTGTGAACCTAGAAAACCTTGGCCAAATGAACCCTCTGGCTTTGTTTCCCCTCTGCTCCTTGCTGAACAGTTTAGGAAGTCTTACAAAGTAGAAAAATATTTAATTTTTTCTGTGATTTTTGAACTTTTTACCCTGGAATCCCCAAGCTGGGTTCCTGACAAAAACAAGTAATTATGTTCTTCCTATTTTCAGCAAAAAGTTAATTGATGGTATTTTTTTTATTTTCTTATTTAAGAAAAGTCACTACTTTTCAAAAGGCTGTATGTGCATAAGGTGAAACATTAAAGTGGTATAAGAGGAAAGTGCTTTAAAAAAAAAGAGGAAAGTGCTTTTATACTATGAAGAATAATATTTCCTGTAGGTTTTTTTTAAAATTTTTATTTATCTACGATAGTCACAGAGAGAGAGAGAGAGAGAGGCAGAGACACAGGCAGAGGGAGAAGCAGGCTCCATGCACCGGGAGTCCAACGTGGGACTCGATCCCGGGTCTCCAGGATAGTGCCCTGGGCCAAAGGCAGGCGCCAAACCGCTGCGCCACCCAGGGATCCCCATAAATGGGAATCAAATATTATCAAATGTTTTTTCTAAAAGTATTTTGATGATAGGACTTTTTTTAAAACTTAATTTATTAACGTGATAATTGATATTTCTATTTTTCTTGTTAACCACCCCTGAGTTCCAGGTTCAAATCCAACTTGATCAGAGTGTATTATCACTGCTGCATTAGGTTTACCTGCTCAAGGTCAGTCAATTCACACTAGGAGGTCAACAATTAGAACAACTGATAGCTGACCTGTGAACTGGTCCAGACAACTGGAGGCTACTCACCCTCTCCTCTGTCCTTGGAATGTGTATTTTGCTGTCTTTCCCATCCCAGAAATTGCCCCAAAGACACAGCCTCAATTTAGTAATGTGGTGCTTAGACTATCTGGAAGGTACATGTGACTGAACACAGTTGAGGTCTATGTATAAACTTTTAAGATGTGGCAGTCAGGTGTAGAGATCTACTGTCTTATAGCTACCCAAGACAAGACTTGTGAGTAAATTCCTTTTGCATATTAAAACTGTCAAACTGAGGTGGTATTCTATTACTTGGATTTCTTCCTGGCTTCTGCATATAGGAACCAGTTTCAGATTACACCTGAATAGGTTGTAAACTCAAGCTCTCTTGAATGTTATTTGAGATTCAATTTGACCAATGTCTATAGAAACAGAAAGCATATAAGCTATTTCCCGTTGAAGAGAACACATAGTTACTTTTCCTTGGCTGTACTATAATTTGTTCGTTTTCTCTAGCTACAACTGAATGATGCCTGGGTCTTTTTTTATTTTATTTTATTTTATTTTATTTTATTTTATTTTATTTTATTATATTTTATTTTTTTTTGCTTTTTTTTAAATTTATTTTTTATTGGTGTTCAATTTACTAACATACAGAATAACCCCCAGTGCCCGTCACCCATTCACTCCCACCCCCCGCCCTCCTCCCCTTCTACCACCCCTAGTTCGTTTCCCAGAGTTAGCAGTCTTTACGTTCTGTCTCCCTTTCTGATATTTCCCACACATTTCTTCTCCCTTCCCTTATATTCCCTTTCACTATTATTTATATTCCCCAAATGAATGAGAACATATGCCTGGGTCTTAATTATATTTTTATCCCACGTATTTAGAGCAGAGTTTGGAAAGTACATGATGTTAGTACAGGAAGGAGTACATGACAGCCACGAGGGATGAGGGGTGTTGTTCCAAAACACAGTGTCTTCCTTCATACATTCTGCACAACTCTGAGGATCCGAGTTTCATCATATCAGGTGTCACCTCCTGAGGAAAGATGGAGCACAAAGCTCGTGCTTCTTTCCCCCTACAGACAAGGCCATCTGCATTGATCTGGTGCTGGCTGAATTTTAGTCCCTAGCAATGACTAGCCTATCATTACTGGGACAGGTTCTAACCAGCTAGAGCAGGGCCTGAGGTAAATAGGGCAGGTGGATGCCCTTATTGGCTTAGTTACAAATCATCATAGTGGAGCATGGGTTTTGGAGCATATTAGTTTCCACAGAGGCTTGGTTACCAAGTAAAATAAGAAAGGCTTTGTGCTTATGTGAAGGAATTAAGTTGTCCAGATTATCAGATGACAGGAATCTTCCCTTGTTTGCATGTATTCTGTGTACTCTGCTGGGGAACATAGGGAGGCAGATCCCACCCAACAATACCCTTACTACCATCTTGACTAGCATCTGTCTTTCCTGCTGATGTGAGGCGGAGTCCTTTGTCCTGGAAGACCCACAAGATAGCTGCTGTTCAGGTCACCGTGGAGGTAGGAACAAAAATTTAACCACTTTGCTGTTGCAGCCTGGATCTCACTATTTATGTAGTGACCCTTACCAGGGAAGGGCAAGCATTGAATACTGATGTTTCAGAGCCCAGGAGACTTTCCAGTCTCTCTTCATGTTTGCTTATTTACAATTTGTTCTTGTGATCAATGGGTTGTTGGAAAGCTCATTGCAGTCACTGAGTCTCAGTTGCCACATCTATAAACAGGGAATATCATGACCCTATTGAATGGTGCCCAGTGAAGGCACCAAAAGGGGCAGAAATATTTCAGAATTCCTGGGACTTTCTCTCCTACTTTTCCTGGGGATCATCTTCCAGCTTCCTATGTCTGCCCATTGTTACTATTCAAGCTTGCAGCCACTTCTTTCTTAATTATCTATTTGTAGGGCTGTGTTGTCCCAGAGATTCCAGAAGTATGCCACATAATCCACAGTTTCTTAGGCCATGCAGACACAGTACATGGGTCAGAGTGATGATAATGAGCAGGTGTAATTTCTGGATACTACTATGTTCTTAGATTTCTCCTGGAGGGTATGTGGCCTGGTCACCTACAGTCCACCCAAAAAGGACACACAGGAAGCCCCAAAATTTCACCTCTGCCAACTCAACTCCACCAACCTTTTCTGGATGCTCCCCTGAGAATATAGTGCTTTCCTGGGGGATTAGGTATGTAATGTTGATGAGTACACAGACTGCACCTCTAAGAAGCTATGTGTAAGGCAGATAGGTGTCAAGACCAACAATGGGACTAGAGTGTAGAGAGGCCAATAATAGTACAGAAATTTCCCAGAGAAGGCAGTGGTTATATATGTCAAGGAGGTTGTTGAGGAAAGACTCTAATAGTAATTATGTCTGAAATGGGCTTGGAGGATGAGTAGGATCCTTGTAGGGGACACAGGGGGATTTATAGGCAGAGGAAATTACATGGGTAAAGATGTGTAAACCTAGCTTGTTTGAAGGATTTCGAGTATTTAGGGGTGTAGGGAGCCATGGTGACAAGGACAGGCTAGAGATTTAAGGTGAGTGGCTTTCCCTGTGTCTATAACCTTTAAGATTACTAATAACACTGAGTTGTTTATTAATTTCCCACAGAGCGTGAACTCAAAGAAGATCAAATTGAAAGTGTCTACCTTGCTTTGCCAACACTCATGGGTGGAGTACCTGGAGGTGGAGCAAGAGTGGCCTTTCTACTGGTTGTAGCTCCAGCTCCTCCCCCTTTTCAGTATATACATTCTAGCCTCACTGAATCATTGCTGTGGGAAGGGAAGCTCTGCACATATAGGCCAGTGAAGACTAGCACACACTGCTGAACAAAAGTAAAGAGAATACGCAGAAGAAAAGTGGCCATGGACCTAATCCCAAGCTTTTCCATGGAAACCTGGCTTCTCCTGGCTACCAGCCTGGTGCTCCTCTATCTGTGAGTAACTGTTCAGGCTCATTGCCTCTGGAACCTTGACTTGGGTTACTAATCAGCATCTACCTTGTTTCCCTTGTCCATTTTGAGGATCAAAAGAGTTAACAAAGGGTAAATAGCTCAAGTGTTGAGTACTTCAAACATGCTAGGAACACATAAGAGGTTATTACTGATCTCACCAGATCTACTAAAGGAGTACCCCCATACCACAACTATAATTTCTGTAGGTAGGAGGTAGAGTGACATTACTTCCTCTTAGAGATGATCTTCCTATTGACCACCATTTGGGATCTAGACTAATCAATCTGAATTCAGGAAAAGCAGAAAAGTCAACAGGCCCTGGTGGTCTGGCATCCTCACCCCCTTCCCAAGCTATGGGGATTCATTCTGGAAGTAGAGGGAGTGCCTTGGGTCTTTGTCTCATTCTCTTTACCTTCTGGTCTGTGTCTGCTGCAGTACACATGTAGAAGGATTGGGCTTGTGTCACTCAGGTGGTTCCTGCTCCCCTCCCTCCACCACCAGGCATCATGTACCTAAAGCACCTCGTGCAACCCGACTTCCAGGGTCTAGGAGATGCCTCACATTTCACTTCAGAATAGGCTCTTCCCTCTTTTCTGTGACCCTCTCCTGTCCATCTCCCCACTCTGTAATATGCAGAATCTTTACCTCTAAATGACCATCTTTACAGCTGAGGAGACTTGGCAGATTTCTTAAAATGTTATTCATTTCACCTTTTCCTTCCAGTCTCTGGGAGGGTTAACATCAGTATAGAGATTTCTTTACCCCCAATATGAAATCTGCCAGCTGTCACAAAGACAGAGCCCTGAAAGCCAATTTGGATTTTAAATATGTTTTTGCCTTTATATTACAGTACTGGAGGAGGAATCTGAACATCTAGCATAGGAATTCCTTTCAGTGGTGGGATTACTAGCATCATGGAGCAGGTTGGGAAAGACTTGAGTTTCACAGTGTGGGTAGGAATGGACCATCCATGTCATGTTTCACTTATGTTTCAATTTCACTTTCTTTAACAGTAGGAAATCATGAGGACATGAACATAGAACATGGAAACCTCATTTTCATTTTCTGAGAGAAAAGTTAGGATTCCCAGGTGTTTATGGCAACACATTTTTTTGTGTGATGACGTTTAAGATTAATTCATGTGGTTTAATTTCATTCTACTTAATAATAGATTTTTTCTGAGATAAGACTTTCCAGCATGTTCTTTCTGAAGGATACAAGAGGGCTATTGGTTCAGCCTTTACTACAAAGGTGTGTAAATAACCTACATCTTCTAGAGTGATGTTGAGGATATGAAATTAGTGTACACACACATAGTTCTGTGATATAGGTCATATATATTTTTAAATCCATTGACTGGGAGGTTATTTTAACCTCTCAGCACAGGGGAGTAGTGAGACTGAGCCAGTACTGTTGTGAGAGGCATCCAGGTAGGACTGGGGATGGAGCGGGAGAATATTCTTTCCTCAGAGCAGATCTCCCAGAGATTCTTTTTTGATCCTGGTTCCACAGGTGGTCATCAATGGATCGCAGGGTTAGCATCTCATCTGCTTGCAGCCAGTTGTCAGGGTTACCATGTAAGTCATAAGTCACAGTGTGTGTGGTCTGTCTGGCAGTGGGGCTGTCACTGGATACTGTCATCACCAGGTAAACAACACTGTAGACTTAGAAGGCACTGGTGTAGCCAAGATTCAGTAGCTGTAGACAGTGCCCTCTGCATGCAATGCAACGTAAAGGCAATAAAAATGAATGGCTTTATTTTAACCCCTTCATGTGTACCAAAAGCAATATTAATCTACCAAGAAGAGGGAAGCTGGAAAGAATCAGAAAAATTTTCCTGGCCTATCCTCCATGACATATGGAGCCATGTGAGTCTAGGCACTAGACAAGATCTTTCCTTGGGACCAGTGTTGCTGATACTTTCACTCACTTGTTTGGCCTCACCTGGGAGTTCATGGAGCATAGTGAATGTTCAGAAATAGGACTTGATTTGTTGTGGTGGTGATGGCAAAGAGGGGATGGAGGTGGGACTGAAGCTACCCTGGATACTGGTAATTGGTGCTCCTGTGTCCAACTGTTCTGGAGGAAGGATCCAAACACCCATCTAGGTCTTGCTAGGGGCCTCTTCTGGTCCCTCAATACACATCCATTTATGCAATTTGGGGTTTTATTTAATTATGTAAGATTTACTAGATTTGTACAGATTATTTTGAACCTATACTATCTTTCTTAAAGGCTAGCCTCCAGAGATGAGGAGACAAGGTCTTCATTCCAGTCTATGGAACGTTTTATCATTACTCATTTTATGTTGCATAACATGTATTCTGCTATCAATTAGAGGTATCTGGACTTTGGAAGGCCCAATATCGGTAGCTGAAAGCACCTGTAGGGCATGTAGCCATTTCTGCCCAGCATCCTTTCCCATCTTACTTTCCTTATTTGCCTCTAAGGGGTTAGCCTTATAGGTCTATCAGGTTCATGGGTAAAATGGTTTCTGGCAGCCCCTTCCCTCAGCCTCTTTTCTTCCTCTATGCTGTCATTTTTTAGCAACACCTAAGTGGAAGGTTTGCAAGAATCCAGAACTCCCAGTTGTGGGATTCCACACATGACACATGAAAGATGATTGTAGGCAAACCTACCATAGGGAGCACCATCTGTAATGGGTTTCCGAAATAGTTGATGCACAGAGCAAATAAACTAACTGCTTTGTGAGCAACCATCTTGAGAAGAGAATTAGTGTACCAGGCAGTGTGCTGTGTGTATCACAGGTTGAAGGACCAGAAACAATAAGGGGAAGAATGGTCAGGAAATTGTTTCCTTACTGATTCTTTTATATGGAATCATATAGAGCACCTATGGGTCAATCCCCCTTCTCTACAGCTTAAGAGAAGCAGAGTGTCTGACAACAGAGTTGGGTGGAGTTGAAAGCTTCTCACTCTGTATGAGGCCACTGGAGCCCTAGACATAGTTTTCATTGTATAGCAATGAGAATACTGTGGTTGCTCAAGGCCTCCCTATGAAGATAAATTTAAGAAGGACCAGATCCCACACAGCAACAGGTTCTACAAGGAAGGGAAAATGCAAAAGTCTCTGAGTAAGCTGTATGAACATTTTCACCATAGAATGTCAGTAACCCTCAGCTATTGAGTGGATGCAATTAAGTAAAATCTCTTCATCAGAGGAGAGAAAATTTTTCCTCTTCTCACCCAGAATGAGAATCTCCAAAATCATGGAAGAGTTATTTACTAAATAATTATGAGTGAATTTCCCTCAAGAAATCAGCATGAACTTTTCAGAAGTCCTCAAGTGTGGAAACATCTATCAAATCTTCACTTTAGCATTGCATCTGTGAAGTTTCCAGCTGTTCTTAGCTCTAATCATCATCATACTGTTTGTGTGTCTCACAGTGGAGGTCAGAAAGCAGATGATGAGTGAATGTAATTATTGCTGTTGGAATTGCAGTTATTATTTCTTGCCTACGTGTTACCTCCCTTCTTACCTGTCCACTTCTGCGGCAGTGACTGAGCAGTCCCAGTGCTTATTCCACCTGTGACCTGGCTTTATCTTTCATTTTATAGGTATGGGACCTACACACATGGGGTTTTTAAGAAGCTAGGAATTCCTGGACCAACACCTCTGCCTTTTGTGGGAACTGCTCTGGGCTACCGTAAGGTAAGTATTGTCTAAGCTCCCTCTTTTGCTTCTAACAGTTGTAAATCCTAGCTTAGTTTCATGATAAAAATGCTCCTTCTCAGGAGGAAGTGTTTAGATTTCAGACTTCCCAGAAATGATGTCAAAAGTTCTATCCGACACATGGCCAGATCTACCCCAGGCCATGCTTTTAGCTGTCTGCTATTAGGAGCCTCAGGTTTTCCCTCGGTATACAGCCCAGCTCTTTGGTTGATTCAGCACAGGACTTGATGTTGTAGCTTGTGAGCTTTGTGAAGAGGCTTTTGTTTCTGGCAGGTGCAGATTCCCAGGAAGGCATCATCGTATTTGTAGTAGAAGAGCATCAAGGGAGTCCATGCTAGTAGTCCATTAAGCTGTGTATGCTAGAGTCACACTTTTCTATTCATTGTACAAGCTCTGGGTAGCCTTTTCATTTTCTGGGATAGCTCTGGAACTTTAGTTTATTGGGAAGACCAAGATTCACCTTTGGGGAATTTGCACATAGTTGAATTCTCTCAAGAATTGCCAAACCTCTGCAGTTATTTCCAAGCCCTAACTCTCCTTTTGCTAATGGTGACATCTCTTGGGATTTGAGAGGTTGAACCAGAGGTCTCTGCTTTACTTCTCTATCTTCATTGTAGACACCTTCTGGATGAGTTAAACCGGGAAGGAGTTCTGGTGAGGGGTAATGGTGCTTGCCTTGACTTCAGAGTTTAACCTTTGAATGAATTGTGTGTATGTATGTTGTTTTTCATACAAAGGTAGAACCGCTTATACAAAGTCACTAGAAAAAAAATGCTTTGACAAATTTATTAAGAAATTAATATACTGAATGGAGTGTGCTAGTGGATCCACAGATTGATGTTGGTGGAGATGTTATGGCTAATCCAGCTCTGATTTCTTGTCCAAGGCCCAGCCCCTGGATAGAAGGTTAAGAGCTTACATCTAGAAGGCCAGCAGGCAGTCTCACCTGAAGGCTGTTCTTTGCTGTGAAGTTCCTTTCCCAGATCTGGGACTTTTTTCTCAGATACCACTTATCTCCTGCTGAGACCCTCAGTGGCCAATTATCATCTAAGACAGTCTTGGACTTTTCCCTCTGAAAAAGCAATAATTTCTTTTCCATTTTTCCTGTATCAACTCCTTAGTACATGCTTCCCTAGTCCTACATTTCTGGAACCTTGTTTTGCATGGTTAAAACATCAAAATCACAGTTGAAACTTAGTGACATGAAGTTGTTTTTTTTTTTAAATGACAGAAGTGAAAACTCAGATTAAATTTTGTTTTGTTTTTTAGATTAAGTGTTTTAATTGGCTCTGTTCTTTATGCAGAGTGGTGGCACTATCCCCTCTTTTTTTTTTTTTTTTGAGGTGGATGACTAGAAGGGTAGTCCACCTTGTCATTCACTCATTCATCTCTCATTTATTCACTCAACAAAGGTGTTAGACTTATGTAAAACTGCTAGATTAAAAGAGGTCACTGGTGTCTTAATATCCTAAATCCTCTGAAATCTCGTAGGGCTTATGAGATCAATGAACAGGGTGGTAACTGGGTGTTCAGAGTATGCAGGCCATGCTTATTTTCCTTAGCTACAGTTTTCCCACATGGCCCTGAGGTAATATTTCAGAAGGTTTTGAGATTTCAAGAAAAAACATGCACAAGCCAAATATATCAGATAGACATGGGTTACACAGTCCTCAGAGACAGGGTAAGATGTCCAGTATCTACAATACTAGGAGAGAACTCAAGAGGGACTTGAAATTCTCTGTTCTAGTATCTCTTCTGTTTTCTCTCCCTTTCTTTTTTTCCTATAAGGTAAGGGGTAGTAAGCCACATTTCATGAGATCTAAGTCATTTTGGTCCCTGTTATACATAGGGCTCATTATGTTTAGATGAGTAATATGTTTTGTTTCTTCTTGCAGGGTTTTTCTGTTTTTGATGAGAACTGTTTTAGGAAGTATGGAAGAATGTGGGGGTGAGTATTCTGGAACTTTCTATTGGATAGGCTTGTTGTGATGAGGCCCCTGTGGTATGGACAGTCTCAGTTGAGAGCCCCTTGGGATGAAGCCTAATGTAGTAAAGCTTCTGGAGTCTCTCCTGCCTGGAATCCTAAGTGTCACCAGATGTACAGGTCTAAGTATAAATCGAGCCTGGAGTGGTATAGTGTGGTGTGGGGCTGCTAACAGCCAGTGTGGTCTCTCCCTACATTTCTTTATCTTCTCTGGTCAAGTCCTCATAAACTGCAGGGTTCTGCTGTGTTGGTGTGACCCATAAGCAACATGATGGAATAGAAAGAAGACAGATCTCTGGATCACCCTGGTTCAGCTCACTGCCCCTTCCTATATTCAGTACTTATCAGCTCAGAATGGAGCCAGCCTTACATTCTGGGCCCAGTTCTGTCCTTAGCAAATGGTTCTCATGCATAGCTATAGAGAAGAACCACCTGGAAGAGCTTGTTAAAAATGCAGATTCTTGAGCCTCATCCCCCAGCAACACCAAATCTGAAGGATGTGGGGTGGGGGCCAAGAATCTGAATTTAACTGGTAGTGGAAGTAATATTAGGGTTGTGTGAGATCCTGAATATAAAGGGTAACACAAAATCATTGTCTCTTGTCCACCCAGGTGTTTTTGAACAAACATGATGGGACAAGGGGAATCATCCAAGAATTATGATCAGGCTGCTAGGAAAGTTGACCTAAGCACCACTTCAGTAACTTCTATCACTGCTTCAACACTAAATGTACCTGAATCCCACTGAAATCTCTGAGTTTTAGAATTACTTTTGGAGATGGGTAGCATTTAGTATAGTGTCCTTATCTGTTTTTATTTATTTTTTTAATATTTTATTTATTTACTCATGAGAGACATATAGAGAGGCAAAGACATAGGCATATAGTGTCCTTATCTGTTTTTATTTATTTTTTAAATATTTTATTTATTTACTCATGAGAGACATATAGAGAGGCAAAGTCATAGGCTCCCTCACAGGGAGCCCGATGTGGGACTTGATCCTGGACCCCAGGATCATGCCCTTAGCCAAAGGCAGACGCTCAACTGTTGAGCCACCCAGGCATCCCTCCTCATCCGTTTTTAGATGTGATCACAAAACCATTTGAGATTCCTCTGTGACATTAAAGAAAGAATAGGGGAATTGTGGGAAATCTTTCATTTTGTTCTTAATAGAAAATGCAGATGATTTATAATGGAAAACAAAATGCCAGAGTAAACCTCATGCTGGTGACAGATTCTTATTAACAGGTCATACTGACACTCAGGAGGTCACACTAGAATTGAATGGATCACATATAAAGAGTCAGCTTTATATGACAATGTGCAAAATTGGACTTGCTCTGTTGCTATATGATGTCACCTACATGAAGCCCAAAGAACTCACACTTGGGACCCACGTATAAGAATAAATATAAGTAATGAAAAGGAAATGTATCTAAAATGAATTGTGCATATTCCCTTGTATTTCTTTATTCTCTTTGTTTTTTGTTTTACATTTTTCTAACAATGCTGTCAAGGACCTCTCAAGTTTTAAAATTTATATTTCCTTTCAAATGTAACTAGGAAGCATATTTTAGAAAATAAAGCAAGGATATAATTCATAATATTGCCATCGCTTTTTGAGCATTCCAAGTCTTTTCATTTGTAGACACATCTTCCATATGTGTGATTAGTGTGTGCACAATTTTCATCTAATATTCTATCACATGCCTTTCATGTGTTTGATATATCTTTAACATTATAATTTTTAGTGACTGGGTAGGTGGATTCTCCTTCTTTTTTTTTCTGTTCCTAGATGATTTACATGCCTTCAGTTATTTACCAACCTAACTTCCTCTTTAATAATATTTGATAAATTATTTGAAATGCTGACATAATTCTAAAATATTTGAGATATTTTAAACATAGAAAAAACCGTGGAGAATGGTCCAGGAACTATCCACGTACGCATGTATACTCAATAAATGTTCTAATGTTATTTCTAACCCTAATCTCAGAGAATGGATTAGGTACCATGAGGATAAAAGTCTGGACTGCTAGGCATGGCTGCAGCTGCAAAAACTAACATGTTACGTATAATCACATCTGTTTTCCCAACACAGGTTTTATGATGGGCGACAGCCTGTGCTGGCTATCACAGATCCGGACATGATCAAAACAGTGCTAGTGAAAGAATGTTATTCTGTCTTCACAAACCGGCGGGTAGGCATGGGTTTATTTTATTTTATTTTATTATTTTATTTTATTAAAGATTTTATTTATTTATTCGTGAGAGATACAGAGAGAGAAGCAGAGACAAAGGCAGAGGGAGAAGCAGGCTCCATCCCGGGAGCCCGACGCGGGACTCGATCCTGGGACTCCAGGATCACATCCTGGGCCGAAGGCAGGCACTAAACCGCTGAGCCACCCAGAGATCCCCTATTTTAAATTTACATAGTTATTTATAAAACTTTTATTTTATTTTGAAATAAGAATAGATTCACAGGAAGTTGTCACAGGAGGTCCCATGTCATGTAACCTTCAAGCTGTTTCCTCTAAGGTAAGATCCTGCATAACAAGGTCCAAGCCAAAATTGACATTGGTTCTAGCCACAGAGCTTACTCAGTTGTCAATAGTTTTATATGTACTCACTTGTATGTGTGTGTGTGTGTGTGTGTTGCTCTCTGAACATTTATATTACATGTAGATTTGTGTATTCACCACCCCAAGGATGTTACAGGGCTGTTCCACTACTAGAAGTCTCCTTCTTACTACTTTTTTTATAGGTATGGTGTGTAACTAGTCATTTTGTTGTCTCAGGGTCTTCAGCAGAGCAAACATTTTTTATTTTGGTAAGGCCAGTTTATCTTCTTTTCCTTTTATGGATTGTGACTTTGGCACCAAGTTTGAAAAATCTTCACTTAGCCCTGAGTCTGAAGGAAGTTCTCCAAATATTTATTTTATATTTTACATATAAGTATATAGTTTTATATTTTACATGTAAGTCTGTGATTTATTTTGTATTAGTTTTTAGTGTTACTTGTGAGGTGTGGAGTTTATTTATTTATTTTTATTTATTTTTATTTTTATTTTTTTAAATTTTTTATTGGTGTTCAATTTACTAACATACAGAATAACACCCAGTGCCCGTCACCCATTCACTCCCACCCCCCGCCCTCCTCCCCTTCTACCACCCCTAGTTCGTTTCCCAGAGTTAGCAGTCTTTACGTTCTGTCTCCCTTTCTGATATTTCCCACACATTTCTTCTCCCTTCCCTTATATTCCCTTTCACTATTATTTATATTCCCCAAATGAATGAGAACATATGTTTGTCCTTCTCCGACTGACTTACTTCACTCAGCATAATACCCTCCAGTTCCATCCACGTTGAAGCAAATGGTGGGTATTTGTCATTTCTAATAGCTGAGTAATATTCCATTGTGTACATAAACCACATCTTCTTTATTCATTCATCTTTCGTTGGACACCGAGGCTCCTTCGGTGTGGAGTTTAGTTCAAAGATCTTTTTGTTCTACGGATGTCTAATTGGTTCAGCACCATTTGTGAAAAGGCTGTACTTCCTCCATTGAATTGCTGTTGTACCAGTGTCAAAATTTACCTGGACCTATGTGTATGTGTCTATTTCTCATTTTCTGTTCATTGATCTCTGTATCTATCCCTCCCCCGGGTCCTGGCTCTCTTGATTACTGTAGCCATATAGTGAGTCTCAACATCATGAACAGTGATTTCTCTCATTTTATTTTTGTTGGAATTGTTTTAGGTATTCTAGCTTCTTTGCCTTTCGATACAAATTTAGAATTAGCTTATCTATGTTTACATAATATTTGCCAGGATTTTGTAAAACATGACTTAAAGGTATTGATCAATTTGTGGAAAATCTATATATTTACTAAATCATATCTTTCAATGCATGGATGCAATGTGAGCTTATTTAGGTTTTCTTTGATTCTTTTCACCAACACTTGGTTCTCAGCATAGGAAAACCATATGTTTTATGTTTTGTTAAATATACATTTAAAGTATTTCACCTTTTTTGTGATTATAATTCTTACTGTGTTTTTAGTGTGTTTTAATATATTCTTGTTATTATATAGAAACAGGGTTGATTTTTCTGTTGATCTTGTTTCCTAAAACCTAGCTTAGCTTATTTAAGATGCAGAGGTGTTCTTTTTTATATTCCTCAAGATTTTCTACATTGACAATTATGTCACCTGAAATAGGGACACTCCTATTTTTATCTTTCCAATCTGTATGTCTTTATTTCTTTGTTTTGTCTTACTGCACTAGCTAAAATTTCTAGTATGATGGTAAGACTGGTGAGAGTGAACATTTTGCCTTGTTCCTGATGTTAGGGGTAAACATTCAGCTTTTCACCACTTAACTATTTTATATATATATATATTTACAATGAAAACTGTATATATTTAAGTGTGATGTTTTGATTTATATATACACTGTGAAGTGATTATGACCAATGAATTAACATATCTATCACCACCCAGAGTTACTCTATGTGCGTGTGTGTGGTAAGAATGCGTAAGATCTACTTTTAAAGTAAATTTCAAGTATACAGTACAGTATTAATAATTATAATCACCATGCAGTATATTCAGGCTCCAGAACTTATCCATCTCATTACCAAAAGTTTGTATGATGTGATTTCTATCTGCCATTTTCCCCAACCTCTGATAACTACCATTCTACCCTCTACTACTGAGCTTGACTTCATTTTTCTAGATTCCACTTGTAAGTGAGATCGTGCAAATCCTGTCCTGTGTCTGGTTTAGTGCTCCTACCCTGTTGTCCATGCTGTCCAGGCTCATCCATGCTTGGAAATGACAAGATTTCCTTCCTTTTTAAGATTGAGTAATATTTCATTTTCTGTATCTATTCATCTTTTCCTTTACATTTTAAAGTAATTATTGATAATGATTTATTATTGTCATTTTGTTAGTCCAGCTGTTTAATTGATCAATTTTTCTTCCTTCCCATCTTCCATTGTAATTTCATGTTGTTTTTTCCCACAACTGTGGGAAAAATGCTTTGATTTTTTTCACTTTATCTTTTCTGTGCCTACTCTAGGTTTTGTTTTGGAGTTATCAGGAAGCTTACATAAAATATCCTCTAGATATAGCAGTCTGTTTTAAGCTGATCAGAACTTAAATTTGTTTAAATCCTCCTCACCGATTTTATGTTTTTGGTATCACAGTTTACACATTTTTATAACATGTATCTAACATATTATTTTAGCTGTAGTTCCTTTTTTATTTATTTTAATTTAAAAAATTTTTTTAATTGGAGTTCAATTTGCCAACATATAGCATAACACCCAGTGCTCATCCCGCTGAGTGCCCCCCTCAGTGCCCATCACCCAGTCACCCCAACTCCCCACTCACCTCCCCTTCCACTACCCCTTGTTCATTTCCCAGAGTTAGGTGTCTGTCATGTTTTGTCACCCTCACTGATATTTTCACTCATTTTCTCTCTTTTTATTCCCTTTCATTAAGTTTTATGTTCCCCAAATGAATGAGACCATATAATGTTTGTCCTTTTCTGATTGACTTATTTCACTGTAGTTCCTTTTTTAAAAAATTGTCTTTCAGCTTTCTCTTGAGTTACAGGTAATTTGCATATTATCACTACAATTTCACTGTGTTGTGAATTATGTATTTATATTTATCAGTTACATTTATGCTTTCATGTGATTTTATGTTACTAGTAAGTATTTTTTTTTTTTTTTGCCAACTTGAAGACTCCCTTTGGTATTTCTTATAAGGCAGGCTTAGTGGTAATGAATTCTGTCTACTTTTGCTTGTCTGGAAATGTCTTTATCTCTCTCTCTTTTCTGAAAGCCTTGTTTTTCTGGGTAAGGTATTCTTAGTTGGTATTTTTTTTTTTCAGCACTTTGAAGAAATCACTCCCTCTATTTTGCTTTTCAAGATTTCTGCTGAGGAATCCACTGATAGTCCCATGGCGTTCCTTTGTATTTGATGAGCTCCTTTTCTCTTGCTGCTTTCAAGATTTTTTGGGGGGTTCAATTTTTGACATTGTTACTATAATGTCTCATGGAGAAGTGTTTTTCAGATTCAATCTTACTGGGGACTTCAAGCTTATTTCCCAAGATTTCCATACATTTCCCTAGGTTTGGGAAGTTTTCAGCCGTTGTTCCTTTAAATAAGTATTCTACCCACTTCTCTCTTTCCTAGGACTCCCATAACATGAATATTGTTTCACTTGATGGTCCTATAAGGGATGGTCCTGTAGGCTTTCCCCCCGCAGTTTGTTCGTTCTTTCATTCTTTCATTCTTTCTTTTCTTCTCCACTCTGACTGAATTATTTGAAATAATCCCTAGGACATGGTTGGTTCAGACAGTTGGGGGCCACAATATTGGCAACTGCATGATCCTTAGCAGCAAGTGAAGTAGAGGGTTCTTTGTGCCTGTGGTGTCTGTTGGGGTCTTCAACAGCACCACCAGATCCAGTGCCATAGGACTGGGGAAAGAGAATAGTGGCAAGAGTTGGTGCTCTACACACACTTGTCTGTAGGGGCTGAAAGCAGTCTTATGCCCAGAACAGAGCTAATGCCAGTGGTAGGGCCTATGCCAACTATGGGCACACAAGTAGATTTGAATGCCTGAGCTGTCTGTGTGTACTCACGTGGCTTCAGGGCTAGCCTGTAGTGCATACACAGCAGCAGGCACTCATGACTAGAGTTCAGACTGGCATGGGTGTGGGTGTTACAACTTCAGGGGTTAGCTGTAGTCTCAGTGGCAGTGCAGTGTAGTGACAGGAGTCAGGCATGACTTCAGGTACCTGAAAGGTACTGGGGCTGGGATGGTGTTTTATATGTATGCCCAGTTACAGAGGCCAAGAGTGGTTGGTGGTATAGATTCTAGGGCTCAGGATTTTGGGGGTGGTGCTGGCTGAGGCAACTCAAGTGAATGCAGATGGGACACAGCAGACTCAGGCATCTGGATCTGCAAATGAGAAAACCTGTGAAACTAATTGCAGCAAAATCTTAGAGGGTGCACAGTGCTGTGCTGGCTGTAGATTCCCCAGGAGCTAAGGCTGCTAGGGTCCTCTGAGAGTGGTACATGGAACTGTGTTTACTCCTGCCACTTCGCTGATACTGGTAGTCCTGCCCTTCTTTGTTCCTAGCTATGTCTAGATGTGTCAGCTATGCCAGTCCCTGGAAGGTTTGAAACCAAACAGTTGCTAGTGCCATGCCCTGAAGGACTGGGGCTAATGGTCGCTTATCCTTCTGCTCATTACCCAAGAAGGGGAATTGTGGCAGATCAGGGAGTATCCTGTTGTGCTGAGCAGTGCTGGCCTGGGTCATGGGGTGATGCAAGCAAAATGACTTTATTTCCCTTACCTTGTTTTTGTATGGTTATTCTCAGGAGTTTTAGTCTACTGTGTTGTTGAAGTTTCTTACTTCAACTTGACTCCTAAGCTCTTAGACTTATTTTTGTTATGGATAGCCATCTAATTGTTGCTCCTTTGTGGGACGACAGAGGCTGATGTGTCCTATTTCATCATCTTAGTGATATAACATCAATTTTTCATCACTGAGGTGATGTTGGCTTTAGAGTTTTTAGATGTTTGTTATTAAGTTGTGGAAGTTTTCCTGTCTTCCTGGTTTGTGAGATTTTTATCATGAAATGGTGTTGGGGATATCCATTTTATTTTTATTTTGTTTTAATTAAAATTTTTAAAATTAAAATTTAATTAATTAACATATACCGTATTATTAGTTTCAGAGGTAGAATTCAGTAATCTATCAGTTGCATACTATACCCAGTGCTCATTACTTCAGGTGCCCTCCTTAATGCCTATTACCCAGTTACCCCATCCCCCCCACTTCCCCACCAGCAACCGTCCCTCCTTAATGCCTATTAAGGCACAGGTGCCCTCCTTAATGCCTATTACCCAGTTACCCCATCCCCCCCACTTCCCCACCAGCAACCGTCAGTTTGTTCCCTATAGTTAAGATTGTCTTGTGTCTTGTTTGCCTCCCTCTCTGTTTTCCTGTTATTTTATTTTTCCTTCCCTTCACCTATGTTCATCTGCTTTTTTTTCTTAAATTCCATATATGAGTGAAATTATATGGTATTTGTCTTTCTCTACCTGACTTATTTTGCTTAGCATAATACCCTCTAGTTCCATCCACAGTGTTGCAAATGGCAAGATTTCCTTCTTTGTGGTGGCTAAATAATATTTAATTATATATGTATAATTAATCTTCTTTATCCATTCATCTGTCAATCGATATCGGGGTTCTTTTCATATTTTGGCAATTGTGAACACTGCTGCTATAAACATTGGGTGCATAGTGCAATGGCTGGGTTGAGGGTAGCTCTATTTTTAACTTTTAGAGGAACCTCCATACTGTTTTCCAGAGTGACTGCATCAGTTTGCATTTCCATCAACAGTGTAAGAGGCTACCCTTTCTCTGCATCCTCGCCAACACATGTTATTTCCTGAGTTGTTAATTTTACCATGGAGATATCCACTTTAAACAAAATATAATTTAGAAAGATGGAAGAAACATTCAAGCTGGTTGACTTGATAGGCAAGTCCCAAGCTGAGAAATAGAATTATCTAACTCTTTTTCTTTATGTTCCTTTGGAGAAAGTATAGGGGGAAAGATTTCCATGTAACTACATCATTTCTTCACAATAGCAAATGGATTCCTAATCTTTTTATTGTTAACTACTTTTCTTTTTAAATCACCTTATCAAGACATCTGTTTGAGATGCTCATGATATGGATATGTGTAAAGGCAGAACTGGTCTGAGGCAACATACATTTGACAGGGCTATCTGGCTATCTTCCACCAATCCAATTCTACTCTGCAGTTTAGAAGAATATACAAGCTGTTAATCCTGTGTATCCTCCTGGAGGAGTAGTTTGCTGCCAAATTTTCCATACCACATTTACACTGAAAAGTAGATGGAATATAAATGCTAGAAAGCACTCATGTGGCTGGATAACTCCTTCAGCCTTACAGGAAGCTAAGCATTTGGGATAAATATTGATTAAGCACCTACCATAGAGCCTGCTACTAAGTCAGTAATCACTAAATATTTGTTGAACAATTTCTGCATGTTTAACAAATTTTCCACAACGTTTGAGGCCTTCAAAACTTATGTAGGGCAAAATGTGTTTTGCTTTGACTCCAGTCTTTTGGTCCAGTGGGATTTATGAAAAGTGCCATCTCTCTGTCTGAGGATGAAGAATGGAAGAGAATACGAACATTGCTGTCCCCAACCTTCACCAGTGGAAAGCTCAAGGAGGTAAGAAAAGAAGAGGTTCAATTAGAAAGTTAAGGAATACATCTGGGGACAGGTAGGAAATAAGATTGTAGTCTATTTCTAAGGACTAGTCTGCTGATTTTGGGCTTCCTAGAAATGGTCTTTTCATGTCCTGGAAGAAACATGATAAAATTTGTTATTAAATGTCCTTTCCTGCTGTATGTTTGTGAAAGCCATGTCATTCTGGGACTTGATTCTTGGATTTAACTTCAGATGGTGTTGTATTTTGTGTGTAGATGTTCCCCATCATTGGCCAGTATGGAGATGTGTTGGTGAGGAACCTGAGGAAGGAGGCAGAGAAAGGCAAATCCATCAACTTGAAAGAGTAAGTAGGAGTGCAGCTTCTAGGATTCCAACTCTGTCATGACACTTTCCAGCTGTTGAAAGCCCAATTCCCACTGTTGAGTTACTCCAATGAACAAGCTGAAGTAGACATGTGGTGTTACAACCCTAGTGGGCCAGCCAAGGAGAGGTAGCTTATCTAAAAAGGCAGAGCAGCTAGGAGAGAGAGGGTCTTCTTTTGTGTACATGAGGCAGGATTAATTTATCTGCTTTATTGTCACCTTGGATATCATGGAGGACAAAAATATGTGCTTGAAAAAAAAGGAAACATGATTGTACCAAATCTTTTAGTGTAGAGAGTATGGAATGGTGGTGGTGGGAGAACACTTGGTATATATTGCTGGGCACTGGGTGTGACAAGAAAGTGATCATGTGGAACTTGGAACAACTTAAACCCCTTCCTGATTTTGTTGCCGATATTAGCAAAATACTAAATATATATATTTTTTGCAAAATGCTAAATACTAACTCTTTTTTTTTTATTGGTGTTCAATTTACTAACATACAGAATAATACCCAGTGCCCGTCACCCATTCACTCCCACCCCCCGCCCTCCTCCCCTTCTACCACCCCTAGTTCGTTTCCCAGAGTTAGCAGTCTTTACGTTCTGTCTCCCTTTCTGATATTTCCCACACATTTCTTCTCCCTTCCCTTATTTTCCCTTTCACTATTATTTATATTCCCCAAATGAATGAGAACATATAATGTTTGTCCTTCTCCGACTGACTTACTTCACTCAGCATAATACCCTCCAGTTCCATCCACGTTGAAGCAAATGGTGGGTATTTGTCATTTCTAATAGCTGAGTAATATTCCATTGTATACATAAACCACATCTTCTTTATCCATTCATCTTTCGTTGGACACCGAGGCTCCTTCCACAGTTTGGCTATAGTGGCCATTGCTGCTAGAAACATCGGGGTGCAGGTGTCCCGGCGTTTCATTGCATTTGTATCTTTGGGGTAAATCCCCAACAGTGCAATTGCTGGGTCGTAGGGCAGGTATATTTTTAACTGTTTGAGGAACCTCCACACAGTTTTCCAGAGTGGCTGCACCAGTTCACATTCCCACCAACAGTGTAAGAGGGTTCCCTTTTCTCCGCATCCCCTCCAACATTTGTTGTTTCCTGCCTTGTTAATTTTCCCCATTCTCACTGGTGTGAGGTGGTATCTCATTGTAGTTTTGATTTGTATTTCCCTGATGGCAAGTGATGCAGAGCATTTTCTCATATGCATGTTGGCCATGTCTATGTCTTCCTCTGTGAGATTTCTGTTCATGTCTTTTGCCCATTTCATGATTGGATTGTTTGTTTCTTTGGTGTTGAGTTTAATAAGTTCTTTATAGATCTTGGAAACTAGCCCTTTATCTGATATGTCATTTGCAAATATCTTCTCCCATTCTGTAGGTTGTCTTTGAGTTTTGTTGACTGTATCCTTTGCTGTGCAAAAGCTTCTTATCTTGATGAAGTCCCAATAGTTCATTTTTGCTTTTGTTTCTTTTGCCTTTGTGGATGTATCTTGCAAGAAGTTACTATGGCCGAGTTCAAAAAGGGTGTTGCCTGTGTTCTTCTCTAGGATTTTGATGGAATCTTGTCTCACATTTAGATCTTTCATCCATTTTGAGTTTATCTTTGTGTATGGTGAAAGAGAGTGGTCTAGTTTCATTCTTCTGCATGTGGATGTCCAATTTTCCCAGCACCATTTATTGAAGAGACTGTCTTTCTTCCAATGGATAGTCTTTCCTCCTTTATCGAATATTAGTTGCCCATAAAGTTCAGGGTCCACTTCTGGATTCTCTATTCTGTTCCACTGATCTATGTGTCTGTTTTTGTGCCAGTACCACACTGTCTTGATGACCACAGCTTTGTAGTACAACCTGAAATCTGGCATTGTGATGCCCCCAGATATGGTTTTCTTTTTTAAAATTCCCCTGGCTATTCGGGGTCTTTTCTGATTCCACACAAATCTTAAAATAATTTGTTCTAACTCTCTGAAGAAAGTCCATGGTATTTTGATAGGGATTGCATTAAACGTGTATATTGCCCTGGGTAACATTGACATTTTCACAATATTAATTCTGCCAATCCATGAGCATGGAATATTTTTCCATCTCTTTGTGTCTTCCTCAATTTCTTTCAGAAGTGTTCTATAGTTTTGAGGGTATAGATCCTTTACATCTTTGGTGAGGTTTATTCCTAGGTATCTTATGCTTTTGGGTGCAATTGTAAATGGGATTGACTCCTTAATTTCTCTTTCTTCAGTCTCATTGTTAGTGTATAGAAATGCCACTGACTTCTGGGCATTGATTTTGTATCCTGCCACGCTACCGAATTGCTGTATGAGTTCTAGCAATCTTGGGGTGGAGACTTTTGGGTTTTCTATGTAGAGTATCATGTCATCGGCGAAGAGGGAGAGTTTGACTTCTTCTTTGCCAATTTGAATGCCTTTAATGTCTTTTTGTTTTCTGATTGCTGAGGCTAGGACTTCCAGTACTATGTTGAATAGCAGTGGTGAGAGTGGACATCCCTGTCTTGTTCCTGATCTTAGGGGAAAGGCTCCCAGTGCTTCCCCATTGAGAATGATATTTGCTGTGGGCTTTTCATAGATGGCTTTTAAGATGTCGAGGAATGTTCCCTCTATCCCTACACTCTGAAGAGTTTTAATCAGGAATGGATGCTGTATTTTGTCAAATGCTTTCTCTGCATCCAATGAGAGGATCATATGGTTCTTGGTTTTTCTCTTGCTGATATGATGAATCACATTGATTGTTTTACGGGTGTTGAACCAGCCTTGTGTCCCAGGGATAAATCCTACTTGGTCATGGTGAATAATTTTCTTAATGTACTGTTGGATCCTATTGGCCAGTATCTTGTTGAGAATTTTTGCATCCATGTTCATCAGGGATATTGGTCTGTAATTCTCCTTTTTGGCGGGGTCTTTGTCTGGCTTTGGAATTAAGGTGATGCTGGCTTCATAGAACGAATTTGGAAGTACTCCATCTCTTTCTATCTTTCCAAACAGCTTTAGGAGAATAGGTATGATTTCTTCTTTAAACGTTTGATAAAATTCTCCTGGGAAGCCATCTGGCCCTGGACTCTTGTGTCTTGGGAGGTTTTTGATGACTGCTTCAATTTCCTCCCTGGTTATTGGCCTGTTCAGGTTTTCTATTTCTTCCTGTTCCAGTTTTGGTAGTTTGTGGCTTTCCAGGAATGCGTCCATTTCTTCTAGATTGCCTAATTTATTGGCGTATAGCTGTTCATAATATGTTTTTAAAATCGTTTGTATTTCCTTGGTGTTGGTAGTGATCTCTCCTTTCTCATTCATGATTTTATTAATTTGAGTCTTCTCTCTCTTCTTTTTAATAAGGCTGGCTAATGGTTTATCTATCTTATTAATTCTTTCAAAGAACCAACTCCTGGTTCTGTTGATCTGTTCCACAGTTCTTCTGGTCTCGATTTCGTTGAGTTCTGCTCGAATCTTTATTAACTCCCTTCTTCTCTTGGGTGTAGGATCTATTTGCTGTTTTTTCTCTAGCTCCTTTATGTGTAAGGTTAGCTTTTGTATTTGAGTTCTTTCCAGTTTTTGAATGGATGCTTGTATTGCGATGTATTTCCCCCTCAGGACTGCTTTTGCTGCATCCCAAAGATTTTGAACGGTTGTATCTTCATTCTCATTAGTTTCCATGAATCTTTTTAATTCTTCCTTAATTTCCTGGTTGAGCCTTTTATCTTTTAGCAGGATGGTCCTTAACCTCCATGTGTTTGAGGTCCTTCCAAACTTCTTGTTGTGATTTAGTTCTAATTTCAAGGCATTATGGTCCGAGAATATGCAGGGGACAATCCCAATCTTTTGGTATCGGTTCAGACCCGATTTGTGACCCAATATGTGGTCTATTCTGGAGAAAGTTCCATGTGCGCTTGAGAAGAATGTGTATTCAGTTGAGTTTGGATGTAAAGTTCTGTAGATAACTGTGAAATCCATCTGGTCCAGTGTATCATTTAAAGCTCTCGTTTCTTTGGAGATGTTTTGCTTAGAAGACCTATCGAGTATAGAAAGAGCTAGATTGAAGTCACCAAGTATAAGTGTATTATTATCTAAGTATTTCTTCACTTTGGTTAATAATTGATTTATATATTTGGCAGCTCCCACATTCGGAGCATATATATTGAGGATTGTTAAGTCCTCTTGTTGAATAGATCCTTTAAGTATGATATAGTGTCCCTCTTCATCTCTCACTACAGTCTTTGGGGTAAATTTTAGTTTATCTGATATAAGGATGGCTACCCCTGCTTTCTTTTGAGGACCATTCGAATGGTAAATGGTTCTCCAACCTTTTATTTTCAGGTTGTAGGTGTCCTTCTGTCTAAAATGAGTCTCTTGTAGACAGCAAATAGATGGGTCCTGCTTTTTTATCCAGTCTGAAACCCTGCGCCTTTTGATGGGGTCATTAAGCCCGTTCACATTCAGAGTTACTATTGAGAGATATGAGTTTAGTGTCATCATGATATCTATTCAGTCTTTGTTTTTGTGGACTGTTCCACTGAACTTCTTCTTAAAGGGGAATTTTAAGAGGCCCCCTTAAAATTTCTTGCAGAGCTGGTTTGGAGGTCACATATTCTTTTAGTTGCTGCCTGTCTTGGAAGCTCTTTATCTCTCCCTCCATTTTGAATGAGAGCCTTGCTGGATAAAGTATTCTTGGTTGCATGTTCTTCTCATTTAGGACCCTGAATATATCCTGCCAGCCCTTTCTGGCCTGCCAGGTCTCTGTGGAGAGGTCTGCTGTTACCCTAATACTCCTCCCCATAAAAGTCAGGGATTTCTTGTCTCTTGCTGCTTTAAGGATCTTCTCCTTATCTTTGGAATTTGCAAGCTTCACAATTAAATGTCGAGGTGTTGAACGGTTTTTATTGATTTTAGGGGGGGATCTCTCTATTTCCTGGATCTGAATGCCTGTTTCCCTTCCCAGATTAGGAAAGTTTTCAGCTAGAATTTGTTCAAATACATATTCTGGCCCTCTGTCCCTTTCGGCGCCCTCGGGAACCCCAATTAAACGTAGGTTTTTCTTCCTCAGGCTGTCGTTTATTTCCCTTAATCTATCTTCATGGTCTTTTAATTGTTTGTCTCTTTTTTCCTCAGTTTCCCTCTTTGCTATCAACTTGTCTTCTAGGTCACTCACTCGTTCTTCCACCTCGTTAACCCTCGTCGTTAGGACTTCTAGTTTGGATTGCATCTCATTCAATTGATTTTTAATTTCTGCCTGATTAGCTCTAAATTCTGCAGTCATGAAGTCTCTTGAGTCCTTTATACTTTTTTCTAGAGCCACCAGTAGCTGTATAATAGTGCTTCTGAATTGGCTTTCTGACATTGAATTGTAATCCAGATTTTGTAACTCTGTGGGAGAGAGGACTGTTTCTGATTCTTTCTTTTGAGGTGAGGTTTTCCTTCTAGTCATTTTGCTCAGTGCAGAGTGGCCAAAAGCAAGTTGTATTGGGAAAAAGAGAAAAAGAGAGGAGAGAAAGAAGGAAAGAAAAGAGAAAGAGAAAAAAAAGGGAAGAAAAAAAACGAAAAAAGAAAAAAAAAAGAAGAAAAAGAGAAAGAAATAGAAAGGAGAAAAAAGAGGGGGTGGGGGAAGGAAACAAATCAAAAAGCAAAAAAAAAAAAAAAAAAAAAGAACCACGGGGGAGTATCTTCTGATTCTGTGTACTTTAAGTCCCTTGGCTTCTCCTGGAAGTTGTCAGTCTAGCTGATCTTCTGGGGGAGGGGCCTGTTGTGCTGATTTTCAGGTGTTAGCACTTGGGGGAGCTGCTGTGCCCCTGCCTGGTGCAGGGCTCGGTGGGGGTTGTTTACCCCGTGAGGCCGCAGGAGGAACAGCCCCAGTGGCGGGGCAGCTCTGGAAACCTGGATTCAGCTCCGGCAGGAACTCCGTCTGCAGGGCCTGGAGGCTCCAGGGCGGGGCCGCTGATGTGCTCAGCTGGGGCAGGAGCGTCCTCGCTGTCCTGGGCCCTCCCGGCCTCTGCCTGTCCCGGGGGAGGCGGGATCCTGGGCTGTGTCCCGGCGCCCTGTGCTCCGGAGCCTGCACTGGTGGATTCGCGCTCCCGGGCCGCGCAACCCCCTCCGCGGAGCCGCCGCTCGAGCCCCTCCGAGCTGCTCCTGGAACCGCGCAGCCCCCTCCGCACGGAGCCTCTTCCTCTGCCCGAGCCCCTCCGAGCTGCTCCCGGGGCCGCGCAGCCCCCTCCGCGGAGCCGCCGCCCGAGCCCCTTCAGCTGCTCCGGGTTCCGCCGGGTCCCGCCGTGCGCGCTGCAGCCCTTAGGGAGCTCGGCGCACTCTCCTGGGCGCGCAGTTGCTGTTACTGTCCCGGGGAGCCCCAGGGCATCCCCTCCCTTCTGGGTCCTGCTCCAACTCCCCGCGAGCCCCTTTCAGCCCGGGAAGGTCGGTGCAGCTCCTGCTCCTCCGGGACGGGGCTCTCCTGTCCTGGGGACACTCGCCCCGGCCTCAGCCCGGCTCCTCGCGGGCCCCTCCCCCTTGGAGGCCTTTGTTTCTTTATTTCTTTTTCCCCGTCTTCCTACCTTGATAGAAGCGCGAACTCTTCTCACTGTAGCATTCCAGCTGGTCTCTCTTTAAATCTCAGGCCGAATTCATAGATTTTCAGGATAATTTGAAGGTTTTCTAGGTAGTTTGGTGGAGACAGGTGATTTGGAGACCCTACTCTTCCGCCATCTTGCTCCTCCCCCCCTAAATACTAACTCTTATGACTATTTGTCCTTTCAATCTCAAAAGAGAGAAGGCCCTGCTCATGGGAGAGACTATATATATATATATATATATATATATATATATATATATATATAGACTATATATATATATATATAGACTATATATATATATTCTGGTATATTTTTTAATTATGCAGGATGAACAGATATATATTAGGATTGTCCTAGGAAAACTAGTGGTATATGATCACTTAGCTATGGCATCCCCTAAATCAATTTTGGTGTGACTTAATATATATTTTTTAACTAGGAACATTCTTAGTTGAACATTTTCCAGAAATAAGTGAGTCCTCAGGGCAATCTCAGATCAATGGAGATGAGACAAAATGGGTCTTTCAGGAGACTTAACAAGGGTGTAGAGAAAAGGGATGGTGTTCTTGGTAGCACAGAACAGGGTAGGGTGTTGGTGTCCGGTAATGTGCTAAGGAGGAATCAGCTCTGAGCATACAGACTGTGGTGAGAGAAGATCCAGTTCAGTTTCAGCTTTCTTGACTCCCTGAGAAAGGTTTAATTATTCCACCATTTTTCCTGCTCAGACACAGTGATTATCCACCTTCTACTGCCTATACTCAAAACACATTCATGTAATTTGTCTGATTTGGGGTCTCTATCCCTCCATGACTGAGCTCCTTGAGCTCAGAGGTGTGTCTAACTTGCCCTAGTATCCCCATCACCCCCAACACAAGGCCAGCTGCATCACTTGCACCTCATGAGTGAGTGTGATGGGATATAGATTCTTTAGATGATCCAGCGGGTGTTCTGGAAGTATGGCTCTTGTCTTGCCTGAACATTGGAATCTACATGCACTTCTTGCTGAATGTGTTGGCTGAGAATAGTAAAGAGGTGCTGATTTTATCATCCATGTCTTTGTTTTTCTACTCAGCATCTTTGGAGCCTACAGCATGGATGTGATTACCAGCACATCATTTGGAGTGAACATTGATTCCCTCAACAACCCACAAGATCCCTTTGTGGAAAATATCAAGAAGCTCTTAAAATTTGATTTCCTTGATCCATTTTTCTTCTCAATATGTACGTACAGTGCTATTTTCCTTTTTATCCTCCCTTCCTGTTTTCTCCCCTTCTTTCCTCCCTCACTTCCTCTTTTCCTAATTTCAACAACAATTTTATTGAGATATAACTTCATATAACATGTAAGTCCCCCTTTGAAAATGTACAATTCAATTTTTACAGTCTTGAGTGTTCATCAACCAAGGAATGGATTAAGAAAATGTGATATGTGTATACCATGGAATCTTATTCAGTCATAAAAATGGAAGAAAATCCTGTACTTGGACAACATGATAGATCCTGAGGGCATTATGATAAATGAAATAAGTCAGACAGGGAAAGACAAATACTGTATGACTTCAATTGCATGTGGAATAAAAAAAAATATAAAAAGGAGATCAGATCTATGGTTCCAGAGGCAGAGGCTGGGAATAGTACTTGAATGAAGGTGACCAAAGGTACAAACTTTCAGCTCTAAGATAAGTATCAAACTGATAAATACAACTTGATGACTGTAGTTAACACTGCTAGGGATGCCTAGGTAGCTCAGCTGTTGAGCATCTGCCTTTGGCTCAGGGCATGATCGTGGGGTCCTGGGATTGAGTCCCCCATCAGGTTTCCCACGGGGAGTCTGCTTCTCTCTCTGACTATGCCTCTGCCTCTCTCATGAATAAATGAATAAAATCTTAAACAAAACAAAACAAAACAAAAAGACACTGTTGTATGATGTATTTGTAATTTGCCAAGAGAGTAGTTTGTAGAAGTTCTCATCATAATGGTGGATAATTTTGTTTTTATAACTAAAGGAGAAGATAGATATTAATTAATCTTATTGTGTATCATTTCATTATATATGTGTGTCAAGTATATGCAGTACACCTTAACTTCTATAGTACAATATGTCTATTATAACTCAATGAAACTGAAAATTCTTCTTGTGCATTCAAAGATGTGTGTAACTTTTACTGCTGTCCATTGTTGGAATATTGTTTTCAACCCAGAAATCATGTACTTTTTTTTACTATTACTTTCCACTTTCCTTAGTTCTAAGCAACCACTAATCTACTTTTGTCTTAACAGATTTGTTTCTTCTGGACTCTTCATACAGAGAGTCATATAACATCTGATTTTTGTGGCTGCCTTCTTTCATTAGCATAATGTTTTCAAGATTCATCCATGTTGCAGCATGCATCAGAATCTTCTTTTTATGGCAGAACAATATTGCATTGAATAGACATATTGCATTTTGTTTATCCTTCCTTTATTTGGTGGACATTTGGGTGTTTCCAACTCTTGGCATTTGTGAATAGTGCTGCTATCCACGTATATGCACAAGTTTTTGTTTAAATACTTGTTTTCAATTCCTTTGGGTATGTACTCAGAGGTGGAATTGTAAAATAACTTTGCTATATTTGTACAACGTTTTACATTGTAACTTGCTAAGTTACTAAGATATAGTATGTTTAATTCAATGAGGAACTGCCAAACTGTTTTCCACCATTTCCACTAATAATGATATCATTGTACATTCCCACTAGTACAGCATGAAGGTTCTAGTTTCTGCCCATCCTTGCCAACATTTGGTCTACACTTGTCTATCTTTTTGATGATGGCCATCTGAATGGGTGTGAAGGGTATCCCATTGTGATTTTGTTTCGCATTTCCTGTGGCTAGTGAAGTTGAGCAACTTTTTATATGCTTGTTGCCTATTTCATAACTTCTTTAGATAAATATGTATTCAAATTCTTGGTTGGGATGTCTAGGGCAATGTTGAATAGAAGTGGCTATAGAGGGACACTGGGTGGCTCAGTGGTTGAGTGTCTGCCTTTGGGTCAGAGCGTGATCCTGGGGTCCTGGGATTGAGTCTCACAGTGGGCTTCCCATGGGGAACCTACTTCTTCCTCTGCCTATGTCTCTGCCTCTCTCTGTGTCTCTCATGAATAAATAAATAAATATTTAAAAAGGGAAGTGACTATAAAGGCATCCTTGTTTTGTTTAATCTTAGCAGGAAGTGTCCAGTTTATATTAATTGTGGTATCAGCTATGAGTTTTTTGTAGATGCCCTTTGTCAGGTTGAGGATATTCCCTTCTGTTGAGTGTTTTTATTGTTAAATGTGTTGGATTTTTGTTAAATACTTTTTCTGCCTGTATTGAGAAGACCATGTGGTTTTTAAAAAAAATTTATTATTGTATTGTATTGTATTGTATACTCTGGCATCACTGGGGTAAACCCCTCTTGGTTATGTTATATCCTTCTTTTGATTCATTGCTGGGTTCACTTGGCTAGTATTTTCTTGCAGATTTGTGATGTCATAAGATGACATGTCATAAGATATGTTGGTTGGTAGTCTTATTCTATTTTATTTTTTTGTTTGGTTTTAGTATTAGAGTAATAGTGACCTCATAAAATGAGTTTGGTAGTATTCCTACCTCTTCTGTTTTTTGGAAGAATTTGTACAAAATTCGCATTGATTCTACTTTAAATGTTTGCTAGAACTTAATTGTGAAACATACGGAGCTAATTGTTAGTAGTATCTTCACTACAAATTCAGTCTTTTTATTTGTCTTTCAGATTGCCTGTAGGTTTTTTTTTTTAACATCACTTTCTAGTTTGTCTTTTTCTAGGATTTTTCCATTTCATCTATTTTATTGGTGTATAGTTGTTCATAGTATTCCCTATATTCCTTATTATTTTTGTAATGTTGGCAGTAATCTTCTCTTTCATTTCTGATGATAGTAATTTGAATCTTTTCTCCTTTTTTTCTTGGTCAGCCTACCTAAAGGTCTTTTGAAAGATTCAGCTTTGCTTTTATTGAATTTTCTCTTTTTTTAAAATTCTTTTTTTTTTAATTTTTATTTATTTATGATAGTCACACAGAGAGAGAGAGAGAGGCAGAGACATAGGCAGAGGGAGAAGCAGGCTCCATGCACTGGGAGCCCGACGTGGGATTCGATCCCGGGTCTCCAGGATCGCGCCCTGGGCCAAAGGCAGGCGCTAAACCGCTGCACCACCGGGGATCCCCTTTTTTTAAAATTCTTATTTCATAAGTTTCACCTTTTGTCTGTGCTATATGCTTCCTTCTGCTTGCTTTAGTTTTAGTGTGCTCTTGTATTTTTGGCATGTTTTTGACAGAAAGCTCATTGCTTTGAGATCTTGGTTCTTTTTGATAGGCAGGTGTATATAATGATAAATTTCTTTTTGGTCATTGCTTTTATGATATCCCATGAGCTTTGGTATGTGATTTCTTCATTTTCATAATCTCTAAATGATTCTAAAGTGCCCATTTGATTTCTTCTTTGCCCACTGGCTGTATAGGAATGCATGTATAATTTCTACAGATTTGTGAGTTTCCCAATGTTGTTTGTGTTCTTGATTTCTAATTATATTCCATTGTGGTAAAAGGGCTACTGTGTATTATTTTCATTTTGACAACAATTTCTTAAACAGCATGATTAATTAAAGTAGCATATTATGGTCTAGTGTTTCCAAATAGGCTCTAGTCCAAAAATAAAAGGCTAAGATATTCAGGGATGTAGTCCTGTTCCTTTGGTCACTCCAGAGATGTGGCAGGAAACACTGATCTGACTGCGCTAGTGGTGGTCCCTATGTCTGACTTGCTCTGGCTCAGCCATTGGCTTGAAAATTCGAGGAAAAATCATAGAGGGAATAACTCCTGATATGAATGACTCCTGGTGTCTTTTAATCCTCTGATTGGAAGACAAAGTTATAATTTTCCAGGGAAATTTTGCATTTTCATTGTAATTTCAACTGTTTTTTTTTTTCCCCCTTTACAGTACTGTTTCCATTCCTTACCCCAGTTTTTGAAGTATTAAATATCTGGCTCTTTCCAAAAAGTGTTACTGATTTTTTCACAAAATCTGTAAAAAGAATGAAGGAAAATCGCCTCAAAGATAAACAAAAGGTAAATCCCATGGTGGTTATGTGTGGGTGTTCACTTTTGATCTTTTATTGAGCTGTATACATCCAATGTGCACACTTCTAAGTATATTTTTATGGTAGGTAGAGAACTATAGGATTTAGAGCAGAAGACTACAATTTTAGGGAGAATGAAAAAGGTGAAGGTCAGGGAAGGAGATAAGATGAGTCAGAGACAATGTTTAAAATTTAATAATAAACATAGCAACTAGTATGTCACTGCATAAACTTTAGTGAGAGAAAAACTACCACTTCCCTTCAATAAATTGGCAAAACATAAGAATTATTTTTAAAATCATTTTCCTGGTAGTGTAATTTTGCCAAATCTTACATTGGCAAAGAATCCCTTCAATTCAAATGCTTTTATCCTACTGTTCTCCAGGGGAAAGTCCCATCAGGCACCTGGTGGAATATAGTCTGTGTTAAATTTGAGCCTGTCATAGTCTGGAATGGGTAGAAGTCTTCTCTGGACACTGAAGCTGCAAGCTGGCTAAGCCAGCTTTGCCTTCATGAGGCCTGATGGCCAGCACTAGGATGTGTGTAGGACAAGGAGACAGGGCTGATATCACTGAATATTGTGCAGAGGTCTGGGAGAGTGGGACATTGGAAGATGCTGACACAGAAGCTGCTTATGGACTCTGCAGAGGTCAGGGGATTGGTCTATGTGGCTATTCATTAAGAATTAAGGCTGGAAGAAAGGACTGAAGTCAGGTACTTTCTCCTTAGCTAGTAGATGTGACAGGAGAGGGATCAGGCAACTCTTGGGCCAAGAAGGTATGTTCAAAAGTCAGAGAAGCTGAGGATCAGACAGAGCAAGATCCAAAAAGCAATGGAACATAATGGCTGGATTCCTGTCAGGGAAACATCCTGCTCTCCAAGATTTATAGCTGGACATTTTGTTCTCTGACAACACTAGTCAAACTTCTGGAAATTTTTAGAGGTAAAGGGCCATATTCTCAGGAAAGATGTTATGTATTGTACCTCTGATTTATTTCTGACTTCACAAGTGATTTTTTGTCATTGAAATTTATCTTTCTGTTTCTAGCATCGAGTGGACTTTCTTCAGCTGATGATTAACTCCCAGAATTCTAAAGAAACAGACACTCATAAAGGTAGGCAAGGAGAGCTTCAGAGGGCCATTGATGGGGTGGCTCAGAGAGATGGGTGTGATTCTGAGGTGTGGAGGATGATTTTTAGCAGATGAAATTTTGTCAAATAAAGACACATGTTCAAAAAAAAAAAAAAAGACACATGTTCAGATACAAATGGTAGTCAGAGCATTTTCCAGGAAAACAAGTCCACAAGTTTTTTCAAAGCTTGAAGGGCAATGATAGGCAAACAATCAGTGGTCTCCCACAGGGAGCTTGTTTTTTTCTTTCTTTTTTTTTTTTAAGATTTTATTTATTTATGAGAGACAGAGAGAGAGAGAGAGAGAGAGAGAGAGAGAGAGGCAGAGACACAGGCAGAGGGAGAAGCAGGCTCCATGCAGGGAGCCTGATGTGGGACTCGATCCCGGGATTCCAGGATCACGCTCTGGGCCAAAGGCAGGCGGTAAACCGCTGAGCCACCCAGGGATCCCCAGGGAGTTTGTTTTTAATGTCAATCCTGCAGCCTAATCCAGATCCAGTTAATCAGAACCTCTGCCTGGAAATTCACATCAGGATTCATTACATCAGGAGGCACATGGCCCCAGTGTTGGTGACCTTAACTTGACACACTTGGTTAAATTTGTGTTCACTGGCTTAGTCTACTGGAAGTTTTTTTTTTTTTTTTTCCTTTTCGTAATTAGGTAGTAACTGGTGCAGGATGCTTTTGTGACTTTGTGCATATTGTGTTTCTCTTAAACTGTTCCCTACTACTTTTATCATCCACAGATGATCTTTGACTATAACCATTATTACTATGATGGTCACAAAATAATGATTTTCTACTTCCACCATTCTTCTACATTCTGAGTGATAGTCCATTGTTAGGGTGAGCTTTCCATTCCTTATTGTATTTGTTTATTTATATATGTCAGTATGATCTCTTATATTACTAACTTAGTCTCTTACATCGTTTTTTTTTTAAGATTTATTTATTTATTTATTTATTTATTTATTTATTTATTTATTTATGATAGACATAGAGAGAGAGAGAGAGAGAGAGAGAGAGAGAGGCAGAGACACAGGAGGAGAGAGAAGTAGGCTCCATGCCGGGAGCCCGATGTGGGACTTGATCCTGGGACTCTAGGATTGCGCCCTGGGCCAAAGGCAGGCGCTAAACTGCTGAGCCACCCAGGGATCCCTCTTACATCGTTTTTTATTTAGATCTCCAATTCTCTCAGATTTTTCCTCTGGAAGCCCTTTTTAGTGGGTTCCTGTGTCCTTTTTTCTTTCTTCTTTCTTTATGTTTCCAATAGACTTTATTTTTTTATAGCAGTTTAGGTTCACTGCAAAATTGACTGAAAGACATAGAGATTTATCCCATATTCCTCTTGCCCCATCTACATACAGCATCCTCCATTATCAAAAGTCCACACAATATGGTAATTTTGTCGTAATCGATATACCTACAATGACACATTATTACCACCCAAAATCCATAGTTTACATTACAGTTTACCCCTAAAGTTGTACATTTTATGGGCTTTGACATATGTATAATGATGTGTAACCACCATTATAGCACATAGAGTATCTGTATCCTTTTCCCATATTATTTTCTGAGCATTTCCTTGCATTCTGGTGTGAGACATTCCAGATTTCTCTTTTGTTTCCCCTGACGAGCCTTGGAATCAGCCATTTCTCCGAGAAACTCTGATTTTTTTTTTAGTGAGAATAGTATTTAGAAACCAAAATCTGGGATCCCCCAGTACTCATTGCTACTAGGGTTTCTTTGCTTCTATTTCCTCTCAGTGAGCCAAGTTAAGAACATCAAATATATTTACACAGGACTGACCAACATAAACATTTGTATATCTATCCATAACCAGTAATTTAATTATGATCTCTGTGTTTGAAAGAAAAGAGGAGGCTTGATTTATAGTTGTTTTTATGACAGATATATTTCCATTTGGTTAAATTCAAGCTATCTATGGTTTGACAGTCATCTCACAAAATTCTTGAATATAACAGTTGATTCTAGAGAAAAAGGATGGGCTTACTCTATCATACCACTAATATATATATATATATATATATATATGTATAACTAATGTCTCTATCTATCTATCTATCTATCTATCTATCTATCTATGTAGTTCTACTATTTTCTGTGATGAAGGAAATATTTTATATATGCTTGGTCCTGTACAGAACCACTTCATGTGATTATTCAGTATGTGACATGTGGGTAGTGTCACTGAGATCTGAATCTTTTTTTTTAAGATTTCATTTATTTATTTGACAGAAAGCGAGAGCAAAAGCAGGGGGAGTGGCAGGCAGAGGGAGAGGGAGAAGCAGGCTCTCTGATGAGCAGGGAGCCCAATGTGGGGCTCGTTCTCAGGACCCGGAGATCTTGACCTGAGCCATGAGCCAAAGGCAGATGCTCAACTGACTGAGGCACCCAAGCACCCTGAGATCTGAATCTTATACTGTATTTAATATATCTAATTAAAATTTAAATATAAATAGCCATACCGGCAAGAAGCTACCAATTGGACATCACAGCCCTAAACATTTATTATCATGGGATCCATGGAAATGGAGGGCAAGAATATGATGGTTGAATTATCTAGGGCAGCATAACAAAGTATGACTGGGAAATCAGAATTTTGTATATTTTTCTTGTACTTTTTATATTATTTTTAGTTTTGAGTTATGTGTTTGTGGTAGGTCAGTGCTCTTAGTATCTAAATGTCCTAATACAGTTCTGATTAAAGAGATTAGAGCATGACCATGCTGAGTTTCTGCCAGGAGAAAATCAAAGGATATGCCAACATCTTCATAGTGGGGCCATTCATTAAGGGGGGTGACATTCAGACCATGATTGAATAAGTATTGCTAATTCCATTCACTGGATTCAGTTTGTCTAAATTTCATGCTGGCCTATACCCTGCTATTGACACATTCTTTCTTCTGCTCAATGGTGGCATTACTTATCCTAGTTCCATCACCACTCTTCTAGCTTTTTGTCTGTTGTAGTTTCTGTACATATTGGAGATCATGCACTTGCGAAGTTGTGTGCCAGGTCTTCTACTAGCTAAGACCTCTGAAAGGTATAATCCATGCTTCTCAAGCTAGGTTGTTCACACAAATCACCACATCTCATGAAAGCTCAGACTTTGATTCGATAGTTCTAGGGTGAAGTTTGAGATTCTGCATTTCTAATAAACTCCCAGATGCTGCAGATGCTGATGGTCCATGGATCGCTCTTTGAGCAACAAGAATTTATCAGTAGACAATATTGTTCTCTTCACTTTCCACAAATATGTTTGGATGAAAGATCATTCATTTTTTCCTGACAATTGAGTCTTAGTATCACAAACTCTCTAAATAAATTTAAGTTCTCTTTTAGCTAGAAGAATATAAATTTTCCTGGGGGAGAATGGTATCCCATGTTACTTACGACTGAAGTACTTTTAGGATCCTCCAAAGGTCATGCTGATAACACCATGTACGTTAGACAGAAATGCCATCTCCTGAAATTACCTATCTGTGTTGGTGCGGAGGGTGGCACTAGCAGGAGCAGATGGCCAAGAATAGTATAGACCATAGGAAGAACCAGATCAAGATAACTTCTGGCTTTTCTGGCTCTGTAAGATAGACATCAGAGTGCAAACCACTCTGAGTTTGATTCTGAATTGCTTTTACATTTTCCCCAAGGGAATTGGGAGTTTCAAATGGACTTCTCATTATCTAAAGTGTGGTTTTTTTTTTTTTTTTTGTTTTTTTTTTTACATTCACCTGCTATAGCTAAAATGTGTTTCTTCTCCTTTTAGCTCTATCTGATTTGGAGCTGGTGGCCCAATCTATTATCTTTATTTTTGCTGGCTATGAGACCACTAGCACTTCTCTTTCCTTCCTTATGTATGAATTGGCCACTCACCCTGATGTCCAGCAGAAACTGCAGGAGGAGATTGATGTGACTTTCCCCAATAAGGTGAGGGGGTTATACCTGAAGAAGGGAGTCAGTGTAGGTTTGGTTATGTCTCAGTAACAGATTAGCCCTCAAACCTAGTAGGTTTTCATAAAAAGGTTTACTCCTATTTCCACATTCGCATGTCAGATATGGGCCTTAGCAGAAGTTGGGAGTGAGTCTCTGCTCCATACAGTTATTGGTGATACCAGGTAAAGAGGCTCCATTTTCTTATACCTGCATTATCTAGAACCTGGGGACTTATTGTTTGCTTGGTAATAAGGAACTATGTGTTACTCACTTGATTTTCAAATGTTTGGCTCCAGACTTACATACATCTCATCAGTTCACCCCTCATTTGCAAAATGGTTTCCCGTAAGTTCATGTGAGCTAGGAAATATGGGGGTCTCCATGATCCTGGGTGAGCAGTGTATGATTCTACTACTTTCTACTACACACCCTATGAAGTGTCAACTCTATTATTTCCATTTAACAAGTCAGGAAACTGAGCTATAGAGAGACAATATGACATTCTTAAACTATCACATAACTAGTAGTGTAGAATTCAAGCTAGGAGCCAAGTGCTTGGATCCTGATTGACCTCTAATCTGTACAATGTTGGGACTTACACAAAGCAGCAAGTGATAGACATATATTGCCCACACTGTTTTCAGATTTCTGCCCATCCTGAAGTTCCCTTCTTATGAAGAGACCTGACCCCTGGGTCTGGAGTGGCCTGTTTGGCAAACAGTGAGCCTCCAAAGTGACAACTAGGAGACCCTTCCAGCAACAGAGGGTGGGGCTTAGAACAGGGTTCTGATCCCCTGTATTACTTTTCCTAGAACTGAAATTGTGTGCCCACAATTGGTAGCATCCAATTGTAGCCTTCTCTTGCCCCATTTGCGTTGAAAGAAAGTAGTGTCTCCCCAAATTATTTAGTGTTTTTCTCCAAATATTGTAAATAGAATTGAAAAACTAGGAAGGCAGGATATTTCAACTAGGACAGTTTATGAGGAAGAGGGGAGTTTTCTGTGGCACATTCTCCTTTCATGATACAGATGTGTCGCCCCTGTTTTGAAAGGAACAAAAGACTTCAACAGATTTCATTTAAGATTAAGGGCCATAGGGAAGGGAAAATATGATTAAAACAGAGAGAGAGTTGGGATTCTGGGTGATGGGCACTGAGGAGGGCACTTGATGAGATGAGTACTGGGTGTTATACTATATGTTGGCCAATAGAACTTCAATAAAAACAAATGAAAAAAAAAAAAAACAGAGAGAGACAAGCCATAAGAGACTCTTAAGTATAGGAAACAAATGAGGGTTGCTGGAGAGGAGGTGGAAGAGGGGTTAGGGTAGTAGGGTAATGGGCATTCAGGAAGGCACTTGATGTAATGAGCGCTGGGTATTATATGAACTGAGCAGTCAGTTCTAATTCTAATTCTTCCTCTGAAACTAATAATACACTATATGTTAATAAAATAAATTTAAACAAAAAATGTAGAAAAAAGGTCAAGGGTCACACTCTATTAGTCACTTTTGTTCACACAAGGAAGAAAAACCATTACCTGGTAGTGGGAAGGATTTCAGGCCCTGTGTAGGAGATCGTCATAGTGGTCTCCCCCAGTCATTACTATTGCTGCTTACGTCTATGACTCACATGTCAGTGAGCCATTGAGTAGATCAAAGGACATGCTAGACATTCAAATGTCCACAAATACTCTTTACCAAAATACATGATTCTTAGGTGTTCCTAATACTTCAGTAGTAGTATATACAGTGCATTGAACTTTGATCCCAAATCTCAATTTTTAAAAAGATTTTATTTATTTATTTATTTATTTATTTATTTATTTATTTGAGAGAGAGAGAGAGAGAGAGAAGGTAGAGACACAGGCAGAGGGAGAAGCAGGCTCCATGCAGGGAGCCTGACGCAGGACTTGATCCCGGGTCTCAAGGATCACACCCTACGCTGAAGGTGGCGCTAAACAGCTGAACCACCCGGGCTGCCCCCAAATCTCAATTTATCAAAATCTGTTTCTTTCCTTCCAGGCATTGCCCACTTACGATGCCCTTGTGCAGATGGAATATCTGGACATGGTGTTGAATGAAACTCTCCGATTATACCCAATCGCTGGTAGACTTGAGAGGGTCTGTAAGAAAGATGTGGAAATCAGTGGTGTGTTCATTCCCAAAGGGACAGTGGTGATGGTGCCAACCTTTACTCTTCATCGAGACCAGAGTCTCTGGCCAGAGCCTGAGGAATTCCGACCTGAAAGGTACAGGGAACCCTGCAAAGGGGAACCCACCCTCATATTGGAGGATATTCTGTATTTTCTTAGTATAGATGACAATCGTGTGGTGGTACAATGATTTATTTGTACATTTTTTTATTCTTAGAAGTATTTTTCTTGTTACAAAATGAACATTATTGTCCAAATTTTACAAACTCTAGTTGAGAATAAAGAAAATTAACATCATCACCAGTCACAATATATCAGGATTATTAATCATGTGATGTATGTCCTTGTGGATGTTTTTCTATGCATATATAGAAGCTTAAAAGTTAAGATGGCATTATATATTTTTGAGGTACTGAGTTAATGTAACAGTAAATTATAAACAACGTACCATAATTGTGTTTGTGATTATATGTATATACATAATATACTTAACCATTATCTTAATTAAGAAAATGGGACTTTTTGTTACTTTAGTGTTTCTGTCCTCTTTAGCTCTCTGGATTTACTCCTTAGATTTTCGCATTCTGTGTTTGTAACCCTGCGCCACCATGTCCGCTAGGTATAGTGTGAGGACAGTGGCTGTGGTGCTGAGAGTTCACATCCCTGGCAGGAGGAGCAGCAGCCTGAGGACAGAGTGTGCTGGAGACCTGATAGGTCCTGTGCTGTCTGTGGTTGCAGTTCTAAGCATCTCTCATCTCTCTAGTATCTGGGATTTATCCAAAGTGAGGTCATCTGTTCTCTAGCCATTTAGACATCCTCCTTGGAGGGGTCTTGAGTTTTCTCTTCTGGGAATTCAGAGCAGAGTCTGGCTTTGGGTAAGCCTGAATTCTGCAAAAGTCCATGCTTTCCTGTTTATTGTATTGGTGGGCAAAATTTGGATGAGTTTTTAGAGACCTAGATGTTTAGCCCCCGACTAAAAGTCCCTGTTAGCAGAGCTCTTTTCTGGGCTCATGGTGTCCTTAGTGCTAGCAATGCGTCTACACATAGTACTTGCTGAAAGAACTTAGAGTTGACCAAGTCATCTGTTTTCTGGACCAGGAGACCTGATGGCTCCTACAAGTTCAGCTGTTCAGTCTCCTATAGCTTCTCAAACAGAAACCAGTGATCACTTCTGTACTTGTTTATGATTCATTCAGCCATGAGAGGAAGTGCTTACCTACATGTGTTAGGAACTGTGCCAGGTAGTGAAATCCATGTATTAAAAATATCAATTATGAATAATTAAAAAGATTTTATTTATTATTTCAGATAGGCAGAGAGTGAGTGAGAGAGTGAGAGAGAGAGAGCACAAGCAGGGGGGAGGGACAGAAGGAGAAGCAGGATCCCTGTTGGGCAGGGAACTTGATGTGGGGCTCCACTGGAGTACCCTAATATCATGACCTGAGCCAAAGGCAGACACTTAACCAACTGAGCCACCCAGGTACCCCTTATGGATAATTTTTTAAAAAGATTTTATTTGTTTGAGAGAAAGCAAGCATAAGCAGGGGGAGGAGCAGAGGGAGTAGAAGCCCCAATATGGGGCTTGATTACAGGACGTGAAGATCATTCCCTGAGCCAAAGGCAGATGCTTAACCATCTGAGCCACCCAGTCTCCCCTATTGCAGAGAATTTTTGACACATGCACAAACATTATATAGACACAAGTCTATGAAATACTTTTAATGAATTTATATATGCCCACCACCTGCCTAGTAACTACTAACCCATATCAGCTACTCCATCCACACACCATTATAATTCTTTTACTGTTTTCCATATTATTTTAAGGCATATCATGTAAACATTTCAGTATGTTCTTCATGATAAAAGGAGTTTAAATAATACCTCACCTAAATGCCATTATCATTTTCCCAAATCCACATGTGTCCTGAATATAAGTATTAAGGAATGAATTTTTAAAAAAGATTTTATTTATTTATTCATGAAAGTGTGTACAGAGAGAGAGAAAGGCAGAGACACAGGCAGAGAGAAAAGCACAGTCAGAGAGAAGCCCGATGTGGGGCTCAATCCCTGGACTCCAGGATCATGCCCTGGGCCAAAGGCAGGCGCTAAACCGCTGAGCCACCCAGAGATCCCAAGGAATGAATTTTGAATGAAGCATAGGTCTAACCCCAAAGGAATTTATAGTGTCTTAGAACAGATAGACAAAAACTCAATGATTATAATGATTATACATAGATCTAAGTATCATTATAGTGGAGTAGCGTCACGTGCCCATGTAAATCATGTGAAAATCTTTTCCGTGTAAGTGGTTGGGAATGGTCCTAGCAGGGAGTGTAGGGATGTGAAGGGAAAAATAACAATGGTATAACATAGGAGGCATTTCTCTACTTCCTTTTTCTATGAGCATGTGACCAACATAAGTGGGAATGGAGGCATCAACCTACCTTTCCTCCAGTCAGGCTCATTTCCTGCTTGCCTTTCAAAGTGTGAACATCACACCACCCTCAATATAATTCTATTGTCTAAGGTAAATCTTTTCAACAGCTTTATGTCATGTCCTCAGCAAGACTGAATGCTCCCATAGGGCAAGGGGAATCCAACGACCTGTAGCTTACAATTGTCATAGCAGAATAAGCATAGCAGGATTACAGTAAACAACCCATCAAAGTTTCCTATATACTCCTGGTTGAGAACCCCAAACATGTACTTCTTGTGGTCTTTATGATTAACTAAACTTGTTTTCCACTTCCATTGTGGAGCCAGGTTCAGTAGGAAGAACAAGGACAGCATAAATCCTTATACATACCTGCCTTTTGGAACTGGACCCCGAAACTGCATTGGAATGAGGTTTGCGATCATGAACATGAAACTTGCCCTTGTTAGGGTCCTGCAGAACTTCTCCTTCAAACCTTGTAAAGAAACACAGGTCAGAGAGATAACGTTCTGCATAAATAGTGTTTTATTGGTTTTTTTTTAACTAAGAGATATGAAATAGATGTGTGTGTGTGTGTGTGTGTGTGTGTTTGTGAGCGAATGTGCTCATTTATCCTTAGTAATTTGTTCTATCAGCCCAGTAATCTATTAGAGTCATCTGTGGCCTTGAAGGGTCCTTTAGCTCTTGAGTGCCACATCTGTGATTCATAACCGCCCAACCATAAGGGTCATCTGTCAGTATAGTTCACATGAAATTATTATGCACAGTCCTTTGATCTTGAGCAGTGTTTTAAATCTCTTTCAAGTCCACTGAAAGGAAAGGAACACGTTGTGCACAATCATGATGTGCAATGTGGTGATAACCATGATGTGACTTTTGAATGATGCTCTTCTCCACTACAATTTATAGACACTATTGTGACCATGGTTCTCAACCTTGGTTTTACTCTGAAGTCAGTGGGTTCATTAAAAATCCTATATTCTAACATAATTCACCCAGAGAATGGCTTTAAATGTGTCCCCACTGATTCTCAAGTGCAAGCAAGGTTGAGAGTCACTGGTGTGAAACATGCCTGACTGATGTGAAGGAGTCCCATGGTCCAGGCCATCCTAGCTACTTGGCTCCACCTTCTCCAGTCAGGCTGTGCTCCCTTTCCATGCTAGTCTGTTATCATGGATGGATGTTTCCATGGGAGAGAGTACAGGATGTTTATCAGTGTAGATGTTCATATGATAAAATGTGTAATAAACACTCAGGATGGCCTACAAGCTTCAACGTATACAAAATTATCTCTCTCACTTTTCAAAATTGTTTGCCATAATGGGTAAGAATCTGTCTTAAATTTAAATACTCATCCTTTTTACTTAAAATTTAAATATAAAAGTATATAAACCAATATGAGTTTGTCCCCAGCCTGGTACTGAGTGGGTGGTCAGTAGATACTCTGTTGAATGAGTGATGGATGAATGCTTACATACTCCAGTCTTGACAACTTACAGAATAATTTTAAAGAATCAGAGATATATGAATCTATAAGTAGTATTTATATATTTGTAATGCATTATTGTCTTTCATATATCTTGCCTGCTTTGCTTCTGTTGTTAGCTGGATTTTCATGGTCGTTTCTCATATACTTGTTTAACTGTTGCAGATCCCCCTGAAATTAAATGCTCAAGGGATTATTCAACCTGAAAAGCCCATTGTTCTCAAGGTTGAGCCAAGAGATGGGAGTGTAAATGGAGCCTGACTTTCCCTAAGGACTTCCTTTTGTTCTTCAAGAAACTATCCCAGAACACCAGAGACCTCAATTTCCTTTGATTATGTGGTTTCACTCATGTAGGGAATATAAGAAATAGTGAAAGGGGTTGTAGGGGAAAGAAGGGAAAATGAGTGGGAAAAATTAGAGAGGGTGACACAGAATGAGAAACTCTTAACTCTGGGAAATGTACAAGGGATAGTGGAAGGGGAGGCAGGTGGGGGGATGGGGTGACTGACGGGCACTGAGGAGGGCACTTGACGGGATGAGCACTGGGTGTTACAATGTATGTTGGCAAATCAAACTTCAATAAAAAATATATTAAAAACCCCAGAAATGATCCCTGGGTGGCGCAGCGGTTTGGCGCCTGCCTTTGGCCCAGGGCGCGATCCTAGAGACCCGGGATCGAATCCCATGTCAGGCTCCTGGTGCTCGGAGCCTGCTTCTCCCTCTGCCTGTGTCTGCCTCTCTCTCTCTCTCTCTCTCTCTCTGTGACTATCATAAAAAAAAAACAGAACAGAAATGAAGGTGGGCTTCATGTACAACCTGTGACAGATGACTAGGGATTCCACACATTCATTTAGCTTTCTCTGGTATCTGTGTAGAGCATTATATATTATGGGGAATAAAGGAAGTAGCTCATAAGTGCCAGACATGTAGACACAGTTTATCTGTTTCACACAGACTACCCCCAGTTTGTACCATCTACTACCCTGAGTGTTGATCTAGAATATAACTTTATCAACAAACTTTAATGGAAACAGGAATTATTGTGGTGGTGGTGGTAATGACATTTATATCACATGTCTTATTTGGAATATTCTACATTGAATATTACACTTAGCAAGTCAATCAACATCTCTTTACAAAAGTATTAACATGGCTTCATCCACATTAAGGGGGAATCTATAGAACTGATGAGTAAGAGCCAGTGAATGAATGCTTTGACCATTACAGTCCCTGGGTGAATGGAGCTTGTTCAGAACTCCGATGTGCTCAGTTAAGATAGGTGAGAGTTAATCTACTGTGACTTTGCCTATTGCTCAGAATGTATATTTCTAGTTTAATTCTACAGGTTTTGGATCACATGTTTTTTTTATATCTCTTGATTGAGGCACTTGGTATTATATTATTAGTTTTGATTTAATATTTTCGTGTCCTCTTCCCTGCTGTTCTGGTAGGCAGCGAACATATTTGTCTTTGTGTTCCAGCCTCAGCTCCCAACTGTCCTGACACAATGAACATCAAATAAGAGACGGTTGGTTGTCCAGTTGTTTGGGAAGAAAGGCTAAAAGCATTTGTCTGTTTCAGCTGGTATCAGAAGATGAATAGGATTCTTCCTTTCCAACTGTCCCTTCCAGCCCCTTCTTTCGCTTCTCCTCTCCTTTTCCTTTGTTTTCCTTCCTAGATAATTCAGTCCTTAAGCCATAGGTGGGGCACAGGCGAGAGGGTAGCCTCACATTGGAGGTCAGGGACAGAGAAGCGAGTCACAGTGACCTGACTCCAAGTTAGAGACTGAGTAGGGTGGGGAGGGGGTCCACATGGAGTGTGTCCACATGGAGCATTCTGGCATGGCTGTGGGAGCCCAAGCTAGGTGAGAAGGGTGTCCATATGGAGGCGTGGCTGGTAAGAGCCCCCAGAGCCTAAATACAGTGTATAGAACCCAAGTAAAATTGTGGGGGTATTCATGAGTGTTGAGGGATGGAGTAGGGATTAGTTACATGGGGGGGATTTATCAAATAAGTAAATATATTAATGATAAATGGTTTCAGGAGTTTCTTACCGTAAGAGTAGGGAGTCATTGATTTAGAAAGGGAGAAAACCAAAAGAAGCCTATATAGTCAGAGATTGAAAGTGAGGGTGTCAATGTAAAGTCCTGCTTTTCTATAGATAGATGATAGATTGGTAGAAATGTTTGTCTCTGTGTGTAAAAACACATTTCCCCTACCTCTCTCCACAGATAGTTCTTAGAAACGGTGACTTTGTAAGAGCCTTAAGAACACCTTGTATCCAAATCTTGGCTTATAAATGTCATTTTCCACTAAAAAGAACTAGAGCTTCTCAGATACATGGCTGATTCCACTCTGAGACAGCACATGATGAACTTGGAGCAGGTTGTGCTACACAGTGATAGGGACATGTCCAAGGAATGCAGAGCCAGCTTGAGGGGCTTCACCCACCCATAAAGCATGATTTGGGTATCATGATAACTAACAATAAGAAGAGATTATAACCCCTTGAATAAAATAGGAAAACAAATACACAAAGGTGGAGATAAATACAGAGATAGATTACAATTGATGAGGACACTCACACAGTTTCAGAGTACTAATGCTGAAACACTCACGAGTTACCAAAAGGAAAGAGCAACTCATACAGTGGAGCCCTAGTTGACCAGTAAGCATCATCAGGAACAGGAGGAAATGATGGCAAATCACCCTATAAGATGCAGTGAGAAAAACTCAGTGGCACCTCTGGGATATGCTTGCCAAGGAGGCAAACCTGAAAGAAATCCTGAAAAAAGTCAGACAAACTGAAGTTGAGGAATACCTACTCCTAATCTGTAGCTGGTGTGTATTCTTCTACAAAGTCAAGGTTCTTAAAGTTATAAAAAAGAAAAAACAAGTCAGGATTGGAGTCACTTACCCCCAAACCTACCTCACAGCAAACAACACCTAATTATTAGGTTCAAGCTATCCCTGGAAGGTGACCTTCTCAGAGTGCATCTGGCATGATACTTAATGTGGAAAACCCATAAGACTCCATCCCAAAATGGCTAGTTCTCATACAGCAATTCAGCAATGTGGCAGGATATAAAATCAATGCACAGAAATCAGTTGCATTTCTATACATTAACAATGAGAGAGAAGAAAGAGAAATTAAGGAATTGATCCCAATTACAACTGTACCAAAAACCATAAGATAACTATAGCCAATAACCATAAGATAACTATGATAGATAACCTAACCAAAGAGGCAAAGAATTGGTACTCTAAAACTACAGAACACTTATGAAAGAAATTGAGGAAGACACAAAGAGATTGATAAACATTCCATATTCATGGATTGGAAGAATAAATATTGTGAAAATGTCTATGCTACCCAGTACATTCTACATATTTAATGCAATCCCTATCAAAATACCACTGACATTTTTCACAGAGCTGGAACAAATAATCCTAAAATGTATACGGAACCAGAATGTTGAAAAAGAAAACCAAAACTGGGGGCATCACAATGCCTGATTTCAAGCTATATTACAAAGCTGTGAACATCAAGACAGCATGATACTGGCACAAAACAGATACATAGATCAATGGAACAGAATAGAGAACCCGGAAATGGACTTTCATCTCTATGATCAACTAATCTTTGACAAAGCGGAAAGGAATGTCCAAAGGAAAAAAAAGGCAGTCTCTTCAATAAACGGTGTTGGGAAAATTGGACAGGCACATGAGAAGAATGAAACTATACCATTCTTTTACACCATACACAAAGATAAACTCAAAATGGGTGAAAGACCTACATGTGAGCCAGGAATTCATAAAAATCCTAGAAGAGAACATAGGCAGCAACCTCTTTGACCTCGACTACAGCAACTTCTTGTTAGATATGTCTTCAAAGACAAAGGAAACAAAAGCAAAAATGAACTATTGGGACTTCATCAAGATCAAAAGCTTTTGCACAGCTAAGGAAACAGTCAACAAAATTAAAAGGCAATCCATGGAATGGGAGAAGATATTTGCAAATGATATATTAGATAAAGGGCTATTATCCAATATCTATAAAGAACTTATCAAATTCAACACCTAAAAAACAAACGATCCAGTCAAGAAATGAGCAGAAGACATGAACAGACATTTCTCCAAAGAAGACATACAAATGGCCAATAGGCACATGAAAAAATACTCCATATCATTTGTCATCAGGGAAATACAAATCAAAACCACACTGAGATACCACTTTACACCAGTCAAATGGCTGAAATTAACAAGAGAGGAAACAGCAAATGTTAGCAAGGATGTGGAGAAAGGGGCACCCTCTCCCTCTGAGAACGCAAGCTAGTATAGCCACTTTGGAAAACATTATGGAGCTTCCTCAAGAAGTTAAAAATACAGTTACCTTATGTCCGAGCAATTGCACCACTGGGTATTTAAACCAAAGATACAGATGTAGTGAAACAAAGGGGCATCTGCACCCCAATGTTCATAGAAGCAATGTCCACAATAGCCAAACTGTGGAAGGAACTGAGATGTCCTTCAACAGATAAATGGATAAAAATTATATATATAGTATTATATATATGGAATACTACTCAGTCATTACAAAGGATGAATACTTACCATTTACACTGATGTGGATGGAAGTGGAGAGTATAAGTGAAATAAGTCAATTGAAAATTTAAAAAATGATAATTATATATGATATAATATATAATTATATATGATATAATGTATAATGATATAATCATTATATCATATAATGATATAGTATGATATAATATATAATAATATATAATATATAATTATATATGATATATATTATATATATATGTAATATGGTTTCACTCATATATGGAATATAAAAAAATAATGCAAGGGACCATAAGAGAAGGAGGGGGAACTGAATAGGGCAAAGTCAGAGAGGAAGACAAACTCTGAGAGACTCTTAAATCTGGGAAACAAACTGAGGGTTGCTGAAGGGGAGGTGGGTGGGGGAATGGGATAACTGGGTGACAGTCATTAAGGAGGACACGTGGGGAGGAGGGGCAAGATGGCGGAGGAGTAGAGTCCCCAAGTCACCTGTCCCCACCAATTCATCCTGAAAACCTACAAATTCGGCCTGAGATTTAAAGAGAGAACAGCTGGAATGCTACAGTGAATGCTATATCATACTTAAAGGTAAGAAAATGGGGAAAAAAATAAAGAAATAAAAAGCATCCAAGGGGGAGGGGCCCCGCGAGGAGAAGGCTAAGGCTGTGGGGCAAATGTCCCCAGGACAGGAAAGCCCCGACCGGAGAAGCAGAAGCTTCACCAATCTTCCCGGTCGGAAAGGTGCTTGCAGGGAGTTGGAGCAGGACCCCAGGAGGGGCGGAGATGCCCTCAGGCTCCCAGGGACACTAAGAGAGCTCCTGTGCCCCGGGAGGAGAGCACACCACACACTGCGGCCGAGCTCCCTTAAGGCCTGCAGCGTGTACAAGGTGGAGCCCGGGAGCAGCTCCGGAGGCGCGGCTCCACGCGGAGGGGGCTGCGGGGCCCCAGCAGCTCGATTCCAGCAGCGCAGGCCCCGGAGCCCAGGGTGTGGGGGGCCACAGCCCAGGATCCGGCGCTCCCCCGGAACAGGCAGAGGCTGGGAGAGCACAGAACAGCCAGGACGCTCCTGCTGCTGGGCGGCTCTGAGCCGTGCAGATCAGCGCCCCTGCCCCCACCCGTGGAGCATCCAGGCCTCTGGACACTGAGAGCTGCGGTAGTTACTGCTGGAGCTGACTCCAGAGCTGGAGAGCTGGCCGCTGCCACTGTTGTTGTTCCTCCTGGGGCCTCACAGGATAAACAACTCCCACTGAGCCCTGCACCAGGCAGTGGGCTGAGCAGCTCCCCCAAGTGCTCACACCTGAGAATCAGCACAGCAGGCCCCTCGCTCAGAAGACCAGCTGGAAGGACAGGGGAAAAGCAAGTTATTGACCAAGCAGTCCTGGAAAGTTCCAGGGGAGTCGAGGGATTTACAGTATATAGAATCAGAGGATACTTCCCCTTGTTTTTTGTTTTCTGTTTGCCCCCCCTCCGCCTTTGTTTTTCTTTTTTTTTTCTTTCTCTCCTTTTCTCCTTTTTCCAGTACAACTTGTTTTTGGCCACTCTGCACTGAACAAAATGACTAGAAGGAAAAACTCACCTCAAAAGAGAGAATCAGAAACAGTCCTCTTTCCCACAGAGTTACAAAATTTGGATTACAATTTAATGTAAGAAAGCCAATTTAGAAGCACAATTATAAAGCTACTGGTGGCTCTAGAAAAAAGCATAAAGGACTCAAGAGACTTCATGACTGCAGAATTTAAATCTAATCAGGCAGAAATAAAAAATAAATTAAATGAGATGCAATCTAAACTAGAGGTCCTAACGACGAGGGTTAACGAGGTAGAAGAACAAGTGAGTGACGTAGAAGACAAGTTGATGACAAAGAGGGAAACTGAGGAAAAAGAGAAAAACAAGAGATCATGAGGATAGGTTAAGGGAAATAAATGACAGCCTCAGAAGGAAAAATCTACTTTTAATTGGGGTTCTTGAGGGCGCCAAAAGGGACAGAGGTCCAGAATATGTATTTGAACAAATCATAGCTGAAAACTTTCCTAATCTGGGAAGGGAAACAGGCATTTAGATCCAGGAAATAGAGAGATTCCCCCCCAAAAATCAATAAAAACCGCTCAACACCTCGACATTTAATAGTGAAGCTTGCAAATTCCAAAGATAAAGAGAAAATCCTTAAAGCAGCAAGAGACAAGAAATCTCTAACTTTTATGGGGAGAAATAATAGATTAATAGCAGACCTTTCCACAGAGACCTGGCAGGCCAGAAAGAGCTGGCAGGGTATATTCAGCATCTAAGTGAGAAGAACATGCAGCCAAGAATACTTTATCCAGCAAGGCTCTCATTCAGAATAGAAGAGCTTCCAAGATAGGCAGAAACAGAAAGAATACGTGACCACCAAACCAGTTCTCCAAGAAATATTAAGGGGGACTCCGTAAAAGAAAGAAGTCCAAGGGATCAATCCTCAAGAACAGGGACTGAATCGGTATCATGATGACGCTAAATTCATATCTTTCAATAGTAACTCTGAACATGAATGGGCTTAATGACCCCATCAAAATGTGCAGGGTTTCAGACTGGATAAAAAAACAAGACCCATCTATTTGCTGTCTACAAGAGACTCATTTTAGACAGAAGGACACTTACAGCCTGAAAATAAAGGTTGGAGAACCATTTACCATTCAAATGGCCCTCAAAAGAAAGCAGGGGTAGCCATCCTTATATCAGATAAACTAAAGTTTATCCCGAAGACTGTAGTAAGAGATGAAGAGGGACACTATATCATACTTAAAGGATCTATCCAACAAGAGGACCTAACAATCATGAATATTTATGCCCTGAACGTGGGAGCTGCCAAGTATATCAATCAATTAATAACCAAAGTTAAGACATACTTAGATAATAATACACTTATACCTGGTGACTTCAATCTAGCACTTTCTACAATCGACAGGTCTTCTAAGCATAACATCTCCAAAGAAACAAGAGCTTTAAATGATACACTGGACCAGATGGATTTCACAGATATTTATAGAACTTTACATCCAAACGCAACTGAATACACATTCTTCTCCAGTGCACATGGAACTTTCTCCAGAATAGACCACATACTGGGTCACAAATCAGGTCTTAACCGATACCAAAAGATTGAGATCGTCCCCTGCATATTCTCAGACCATAATGCTTTGAAATTAGAACTAAATCACAAGAAGAAGTTTGGAAGGATTTCAAGCACGTGGAGGTTAAGGACCACCCTGCTAAAAGATGAAAGGGTCAACCAGGAAATTAAGGAAGAATTAAAAAGATTCATAGAAACTAATGAGAATGAAGATACAACCATTCAAAATCTTTGGGATATAGCAAAAGCAGTCCCGAGGGGGAAATATATCACAATACAAGCATCCATCCAAAAACTGGAAGAAACTCAAATACAAAAGCTAACCTTGCACCTAAAGGAGCTGGAGAAAAAAACAGCAAATAGATCCTGCACCCAGCAGAAGAAGAGAATTAGTAAAGATTTGAGCAGAACTCAATGAACTACAGACCAGAAGAACTGTGGAACAGATCTACAAAACCAGTAGTTGGTTCTTTGAAAGAATTAATAAGATAGATAAACCATTAACCAGCCTTCTTAAAAAGAAGAGAGAAAAGACTCTAATAAAATCATGAATGAGAAAGGAGAGATCACCACCAACACCATGGAAATACAAACGATTTTAAAAACATATTATGAGCAGCTATATGTCAATAAATTAGGCAACCTAGAAGAAATGGATGCATTTCTGGAAAACCACAAACTACCAAGACTGGAACAGGAAGAAATAGAAAACCTGAAAAGGCCAATAACCAGGGAGGAAATTGAGGCAGTCATCAAAAACCTCCCAAGACACAAAATTCCAGGGCCAGATGGCTTCCCAGGGGAATTCTATCAAACGTTTAAAGAAACCATACCAATCTACTAAAGGTGTTTGGAAAGATAGAGAGAAAGAAGAAAGAAAGAAAGAAAGAAAGAAAGAAAGAAAGAGAGAAAGAGAGAAAGAGAGAAAGAAAGAAAGAAAGAAAGAAAGAAAGAAAGAAAGAAAGAAAGAAAGAAAAGAAAGAGACGGAATACTTCCAAACTCATTCTATGAGGCCAGCATCACCTTAATTACCAAACCAGACAAAGACCCCACCAAAAAGGAGAATTATAGACCAATATCCCTGATGAATACGGATGTAAAAATTCTCAACAAGATACTAGTCAATAGGATACAACAATACATTAAGATTATTCACCATGACCAAGTAGGATTTATCCCTGGGATGCAAGGCTGGTTCAACACTTGTAAAACAATCAGTGTGATTCATCATATCATCAAGAGAAAAAACAGGAACCATATGATCCTCTCAATAGATGCAGAGAAAGCATTTGACAAGATACAGCATCCATTTCTGATCAAAACTCTTCAGAGTGTAGGGATAGAGGGAACATTCCTCAGCATCTTAAAAGACAACTACAAAAAGCCCACAGCAAATATCATTCTCAATGGGGAAACACTGGGAGCCTTTCCCCTAAGATCAGGAACAAGACAGGGATGTCCACTCTCACCACTGTTCTTCAACATAGTATTAGAAGTACTAGCCTCAGCAGTCAGACAACAAAAAGAAATATAAGGCATTGAAATTGGCAAAGAAGAAGTCAAACTCTCCCTCTTCACAGATGACATGACACTGTCCACAGAAAACCCAAAAGCTTCCACCCCAAGATTGCTAGAACTCATACAGCAATTCAGCAGTGTGGCAGGATACAAAATCAATGCCCAGAAGTCAGTGGCATTTCTCTACACTAACAATGAGACTGAAGAAAGAGAAATTAAGGAGTCAATCCCATTTACAATTGAACCCAAAAGCATAAGATACCTAGGAATAAACCTAACCAAAGAGGTAAAGGATCTATACCCTAAAAACTACAGAACACTTCTGAAAGAAATTGAGGAAGACACAAAGAGATGGAAAAATATTCCAAGCTCGTGGATTGGCAGAATTAATATTGTGAAAATGTCAATGCTACCCAGGGCAATTTACACATTTAATGCAATCCCTATCAAAATACCATGGACTTTCTTCAGAGAGTTGGAACAGATCATCTAAAGATTTGTGTGGAATCAGAAAAGACCCTGAATAGCTAGAGGAATATTAAAAAAGAAAACCGTAGCTGGAGGCATCACAATGTCGGATTTCAGGGTGTACTACAAAGATGTGGTCATCAAGACAGTGTGGTACTGACACAAAAACAGATAAAGGAGATAAATTCGATAAAGGTACTGGCACAAAAACAGATAAACAGATAAATTCAATAAAGGAGGAAAGACTATCCATTGGAAGAAAGACAGTCTCTTCAATAAATGGTGCTGGGAAAATTGGACATCCACATGCAGAAGAATGAAACTAGACCACTCTCTTTCACCATACACAAAGATAAACTCAAAATGGATGAAAGATCTAAATGTGAGACAAGATTCCATCAAAATCCTAGAGGAGAACACAGGCAACACCCTTTTTGAACGCAGCCACAGTAAATTCTTGCAAGATACAAAAGCAAAAATGAACTATTGGGACTTCATCAAGATTAATAAGCTTCTGCACAGCAAAGGATACAGTCAACAAAACAAAAAGACAACCTACAGAATGGGAGAAGATATTTGCAAATGACGTATCAGAGAAAGGGCTAGTTTCCAAGATCTATAAAGAACTTCTTAAACTCAACACGAAAGAAACAATCCAATCATGAAATGGGCAAGAGACATGAAGAGAAATCTCACAGAGGAAGACATAGACATGGCCAACATGCACATGAGAAAATGCTCTGCATCACTGGCCATCAAGGAAATACAAATCAAAACCACAATGAGATACCACCTCACACCAGTGAGAATGGGGAACATTAACAAGGCAGGAAACCACAAATGTTGGAGAGGATGCAGAGAAAGGGGAACCCTCTTGCACTGTTGGTGGGAATGTGAACTGGTTCAGCCACTCTGGAAAACTGTGTGGAGGTTCCTCAAAGAGTTAAAAATAGACCTTCCCTATGACCAGGCAATTGCACTGTTGGGGATTTACCCCAAAGATTCAGATGCAATGAAATGCCGGGTCACCTGCACCCCGATGTTTCTAGCAGCAATGTCCACAATAGCCAAACTATTGAAGGAGCCTCGGTGTCCATCGAAAGATGAGTGGATAAAGAAGATGTGGTTTATGTATACAACGGAATATTACTCAGCCATTAGAAACGACAAATACCCACCATTTTCTTCAACGTGGATGGAACTGGAGGGTATTATGCTGAGTGAAGTCAGTCAATCGGAGGACAAACAGTGTATGTTCTCATTCATTTGGGGAATATAAATAATAGTGAAAGGGAATATAAGGGAAGGGAGAAGAAATGTGTGGGAAATATCAGAAAGGGAGAGAGAACATAAAGACTGCTAACTTTGGGAAATGAACTAGGGGTGATGGAAGGGGAGGAGGGCGGGGGTGGGGGTGAATGGGTGACGGGCACTGAGGGGGGCACTTGACGGGATGAGCACTGGGTGTTATTCTGTATGTTGGTAAATTGAACACCAATAAAAAACAAATTTATTTTTATTTATTTTTTTTACAAATTTATTTTTAAAAAAAGTTCCTACACCCAGCAGAAGAAGAGAGTCAATAATTGTCCTCTCTATAGAATCTTGTTTGAAGATGCAAATCCTTTTTTGTAAGTGTTTTAGTGGAAGTCTCTATGTAAGTATATAGGATTCCATATCTATCATCTAGTTACCTATCTCTATCTCTTTATCATCTATCCATATTCACCCTTTTATCTGTCATGTCTATCTCTAACTATCTGTCTATCTATCTACCCACCTATCATCTTTGTATGTATCTAGTAAGACAAATATCTGGGGAGCTCGAGGCATTCCAGGCCCAGCTGTTTGAATCTATCCAACTGAGACTTGTGAAGAGAGCCTTCAGGATGACCTCAGCCCTAGTCTTTCTGCAAACACCTGAGACTCCAAGTAAGGGCTGCCCCACTGAGTCCAGTCAACCCCAGATTCGTAAGTAAAATAAAAGATTATCCAATCCTTTGGGTGGTTATTATGCCACATTAAATCACTGGAATAGCCCTCCTTCATTTCAGTGCAGCCAGATGTATAGGACCCAGAAGAGAGTTGCCAACTGTGGGAAACTGGAAGTTATCACCTTTTATTTCCTGTAAGTCATGGGGGTAGCAGTGGGGTTGCGGGTGAGGTCAGAGAAAGGAGTGTTGGTGTCTAAGCAGGGGTGGCCCTTAAAGTCTCATGGATCAGGTCAAAAGGAAGAAGGGAGAGGGCCGACTTTACTGGGCACCTGTTAAGTGCAGGGCCTCCTTCATATCAAGGCTTTGTGCCCCCAGCTTACCTTCTCAGTAGAGCAACATTGTGGTTGTAGGCGTAGCCAGCTTTGAAGAGCATGCTCATGGTGTATATTCTCCACCCCATGAACAGGGCTGGCCTGGTAATCGGGAGGATACTGTGGACATGTCAGAGTGTGACTGTGGCTAATTCATAAGAGACAAAGATGCTTCCACCTTGCCCTTTTTGGTCACTTGCTCTGGAAAGCCAGCTGCCATGTTGTGAGGATAGTCACAACCACATACCATGCACTGGAGATATCCTGCCATGGTTGGTGCTGACCTGCCAGGCCCATAAGTGAGTTACCCTTGAAGTGGGTTCCAGCTCGGTCCAGCATGCAGATTATGGCTTTAAAGACTCTGGTCAGAACTACTCAACCAAGTCACTTCTGAATTCCTCACCAAAAGATTCTGAGATAAAATCATTGATTTATTCCACTCAGTTATTTATTTTTTAAATTAATTTATTTTTTTGTATATTTTTTTATTGGAGTTCAATTTGCCAACATATAGTATAACATCCAGTGCTCATCCCATCCAGTGCCCTCCTCAGTGTCTGTCGCCCAGTTACCCCATCCCCCCGCCCACCACCCTTCCACTACCCCTTTTTCATTTTAGGAGTCTCTCATGTTCTGTCATCCTCTCTGATTTTTCCCACTCATTTTCTCTCCTTTCCCCTATAATCCTTTTCATTATTTTTTAAATTCCCTATATCAGTGAAACCATATGTTTGTCCTTTTCTTTTCTTTTTTTTTTTTTTTGTTTGTCCTTTTCCTATTGACCTACTTCACTCAGCATAATACTCTCCAGTTCCATCCACGTTGAAGCAAATGGTAGGTTATTCGTCCTTTCTAATGGCTGGGTAATATTCCATTGTGTGTGTGTGTATACAATTTATACTTATTTAATATATATTTATATATATGTATTCTGGATTTATATTTATTCTGCTTTCAACATCATTGAAGTCAGCAAGATCATTGTGAATATATTCTGAGCTGTCATTCCACTCATTATATATATATATATATATATATATATATATATATATATATATACACACACACACACCACATGTTTGTTTCAGCGTAATGAGTGATACAGAAACAGAGGAATTGGGAACTCTTGGATGCCACATCAAAGAACTCTGCAGACTGTCCAGGGTTGATTGTCAATTGGGCTTGCTGGGCAGGGACAGAAGTGGTGGTGGTGGTTTGTATGTGTGTGTGTCCAGGTGAGTGTACATGTACAGGTGTGTGTGTGTGTGTATAGGTTTGTGTGTCTGTCTACAGGATTGTGTGCATTTGTATGTACAAGATGTGTGTGTACAGGGGAGTGTGTTGTGTGTATGGGTGTGTTTGTGTGTGTGTATATATGGGGTTTTTGTATATACACATAAAGGGTTAAGGTTAAAGCAGCTATTCTGTTGGCAGGACGAAGATTACCGCCACCAGTAGACTCTGCTGGTTGAGGGGCAGACTCTTCTTGGATTCATTAGCCAGTTCTGCCAAAAAGAGCTGGAGGATCTAGTTATTCCACCTGGGGAGCCTCAGTTTCCCTATCTGTGATGCAGAGATGATAATAACACCTATTGGGGGAACTTGTGAGGACTGAAGGTATTAATGCAGATGATGCTCTGATGGGATTCCAGGCATGAGGCAAGCTACTAACACTGCTGTCCGTTGTCCCTGAGATTCACATTTCCTGAGCAGGCTCTTGTGAGTTACAGAAGCAAATGAAGTCACCCAGTTTATTTTTTATTTTTATTTTTAAAATTTTATTTATGTATTCATGAGAGACACAGAGAGAAAGAGAGGCAGAGACACAGGCAGAGGGAGACGCAGGCCCCATGCAGGGAGCCCGACGTAGGACTCGATCCTGGGTCTCCAGGATCATGCCCTGGGCTGAAGGCAGCGCTAAACTGCTGAGCTACCTGGGCTGCCCTGAAGTCACCCAGTTTAGCACGGATCAACATTTGCTGAATGACTCAGTCACTGGATTCCTGAGGATAGTTTCTGGTATTTCAGTTCTTCCCCCACCTCTTACCTCTGTGATATGGAGAAGGATATTTCTGTAAACGCACTTTACTATTTTAAATCAGGGCTTATATCCTGCCCTGACACCTAACTAACCCCTGCATTGTCCTTTCTTGGCCCACTCCACTGCCCCCATTCTGTGGGCATAATTAGTGCTTTGGCGGGCTTTTCCAAAAGGCCACTTTAGTGTTTTCTCCATTTCTGTGGAGTTATGCCTCTATCTCTAACAGAAAAATGAGAGTGATAGAGTATGCTAGATCTTAATGTCTTTCAGTTTTGGTGAATTGACTCATCTTGAATTAAGAGCCAGAGGGAAGTACTGGCTTGAAGTCATCAACTCTAGGTATCAATGTTGTCAAGGCTGTGGCCACATGGGCCAAAGCTTGACCTTCCCTATTCCAGTGACTTGCAAGGGGATAACATCTTTAAGCCTCATGACCCTTTCTGTTATGCAACCAGAACTGGTACTGATGGTTAATTAGTGGGTCTGTTTACAGAGTATGTGACTTCTGTACTCTCCATTTTACTGATATTTGAAGGTGATTGTGCAAAAAAAGATTATTCCATCTTTTGCCTTTGAAATTACCATGCCAGTTACAGCACTCTTAGGCCCCAAGAATATAGAAATGAGGAAGTTGTGATTCCTACCCAGGAGGATCTCATAAATTAATTCGAGAGACTGAAACATAATTACTGTACAACCAGTGAGCCTCATGCCCCCTGCTCTAGCCCACGAGAGAAGAATGGATCAGTTTTAGTTTGTTGGCCTATTGTAAAAAGTACCACCAACTGGGGAGCTCCAAAAATGGAAATTTATTCTGTCACATTTCTGGAGGCTGAAAGTCTAAGATTATGGGTTCAGCAAGTTTGGCTCCTTCCAAAGCCTCTCTCCATGGCTTGCAGATGGCCATCCTCTTCCTGTGTCTTCACATGGTCTGCCCTCTGTGGATGTCTGTGTTCTTATCTCTTCATGTTGGATTAGGGCCCATGCTAGAGATCTCATTTAACTTTGATTTCCTTCTTAAAGGCCACATCTCCAACTGCAGTCACATTTTGAATTGCTGGGAGTTAGACATCAACATACAGATTGGGAGGGGACACAATTCAGCTTACACCAGGATCTATGGGGAGAGTCTGTGAGCCGGTACATGACCACCACAGGAGGACAAAGAGACCTACAGCAGTGATCCTGCACTCTCATCAAAGCTGGGTGGAGGGTGGGGCTGGATCCTGGGTGCCAGTGAGAAGGGCCCAGGTCAGCGGGGGCAACTCCCAGGACTGATAGAACCACGGATATAGTCACAGATCATAAGGACCTTTGTAGAACCAGAGCAGGAAGCAAGTGTCACTGTAAGGCCCAGGGCAGAGAGAGGTTCTGAGGCCCACCTTCCCAGCCAGGAACATCCTGAGCTCATTCTGGGAGGAGCAGGGAAAGGGCAGTGGGGGATAAGATCAGAAAGACTGAACTTGGAAAATCTCATTACCTAAGTGAGACCAAGAAGTTGTTTTATGGGAACAAGAAATCTCCCTCCCCACTGTCACCACAGGAAACATCTCGTGGGGACAATAATGTCAAAGATGAAAAGTTAAAAGGTTACATTTTCTTTCAGTATCTGTTTGTTTTCAGAAGCAGTGTGTCTCTCATTTCTGCAGTTGGAACCATAACACACTTGATTGATTAACAAAGATGAAAGAATCAGAGAGCTGGAAAGACTCTCACTATTTGAGTCCAAGGCCTTAATTTTACAGATTTATTATTTAATCCTCCTAACAACCCTCTGAAAAACCTGAGGCATGGAGAAGTTAATGACATGCTCAAGGTAAGAGAATGGGAATGATGGAGCCGTCTGACCTGTGGCCTCACTCACTAGGTTGAGCTGCTTTCAGACAAGCTCATTAGTTCCAATGCTGGGCTGGAGCCCGTAGGCCCCCAAAGGATAGGGATGGCTTTGTGACTAATGTTGACCCCACAACTATCCTCGAGGAGACTACACACTGCTGAACTCATAGTTGGCCTTCAGTAAAACATTGTGACTGTTTGTGAAACATATATTGGAAACAGCACATGGACTTCACCAAGTAGCTCTATCATTTTGTCACTTGGGCATTTCCCAATACCAGCTATCTAAAGTTCATCTGAACCTCAAACATGCCTTAGAGGTCACCTGGAAGGTTCTTGCTCCGGCTTTTGTTTAGATCCACAAACATTTTTTACTTAGTGCTCCAGATCAGGTCCAAATGGGCCCTGTTGGTGGGGAAAATTCAGATCCAGGAATAGACAGTTTCAGTATGGTGGAAGGTCAGGCATGATGCTTTGAGAGTACAGAGAAGGAACACTTGTCACCAAAGAGGGTTGAGAGGAGCTGATACCTGGTCTGAGGCTAAAAATTTATTTTTAAAAATCAAATGTATAGATATACATGCTTTAGAGAGTTGTACAGTACTAACTACAGTGGTTATAAAAAAAACTAGTGGTGCCTCACTCTTTCTGATCTCTTTCTGATGTTCTCCCTCATTTTGGCAGAGACTTCCTGTTGTTTTCAGAAGAATGATGCAGAGAAGTAAGTTTTTCCTAAGTATGTGCATGTCTGAATATATCTCTGCTCTACTCACTTACTTGATGGATGATTTGAGTATAGACTTTTAGGTGGGCTGGAATTTTCTCTGTGAACTTGAAGACATAGAGACTTGTATCTAGTATCACTGTTGAGAAGATCAGTGCCCTTCTGGTTTCTGATTCTTTGCATGGGACCTGTGTCTTGCTCTCCTCACTCTCTCTGCAAACATTTGGAATCTTCTTTTTGTCCTTGGTGTTCTGAAAGTTCATGAGGTGTGCCTTCGTGTTTCTCCTGTCATGCATTATTCTAGGCAGAGCTATCAAAGAGTTTTTTTTTCAATTAATACATTTTTTTTTTCAGAGAGAGAAAGAGAGTGAGAAAGAGAATCCCAAGCAAACTCCCTGCTGAGTGCCAGGCTTGACTGAGGGCTCAGTTCCACGACCCTGAGATGGCAACTGAGCCAAAACCAAGAGTCAGAAACTGAATTGACTGAGCCATCCAGGGGCTCACAAGAGGCCTTTCTGCAATGATGCAATGTTCTCTATGTGTCTTATCCAATATGGTTGCCTCCAGCTACATGAGGCTATGGCACACTTGAAATGTGGCCAGTGTGGTTGAGGAACTGCATTTCTGATTTTATATAGTTTTAACAAATTTATATCTAAATGTAATTTGCCCCATGTGTCCTGGAGCTGTATATTGGACAACGCTGTATATTGACCTTTCTTTCTGGAGACTGTTGCTTGAGTCCAGAGATATTTTCTTGTCTCCTACTTTTAATTTTTGTGTTTTTCTTTCTTTTCTTTCTTTCTTTCTTTCTTTCTTTCTTTCTTTCTTTCTTTCTCTCTTTCTTTTCCCTTCTTCTTCTTCTTCTTCTTCTTCTTCTTCTTCTTCTTCTTCTTCTTCTTCTTCTTTCTTTCTCTTCCTTCCTTCTTCTTCTTTTCTTTCTTTCTTTCTTTCTTTCTTTCTTTCTTTCTTTCTTTCTTTCTTTCTTTCTTTTTCTTTCTTTCTTCTTTCCTTTCCTTCCTTTCTTCTTCTTCTTCTTCTTCTTCTTCTTCTTCTTCTTCTTCTTCTTCTTCTTCTTTTTCTTTCTTTCTTTCTTTCTTTCTTTCTTTCTTTCTTTCTTTCTTCTTTCTTCCTTCCTTCCTTCCTTCCTTCCTTCCTTCCTTCCTTCCTTCCTCCCTCCCTCCCTCCCTCCCTCCCTCCTTTCTTTCTTTCTTTCTTTCTTTCTTTCTTTCTTTCTTTCTTTCTTTCTTTCTTTTTCTTTCTCTTTTTGAGAGACAAAGATAGAACATGCATGCAAGCGGTAAGGGGAGGGGCAGAGGGAGGCTGAGAGATAATCCCAAGCAGGGTCCATGCCATCGGGGAGCCAGACATGGGGCTTGATCTCACAACACTGAGATCATGACCTGAGCCAAAATCAAGTCGGACACTAACAGTCAGAGTCACTTAGGCGTCCCGTGTTCTCATTGTTTCTATTCTTTGTCTGGAAACTGCTATTGGTCACTAACTCCTATTGGTGGAACTCCTGGAATTATTCCCTAGGTTTCTCCCTCTCGTTGTTTTTTTGTACTGAAATACTCACATTAAGTTCACCTAGTAAACGTGTCTTTATTTAAAATGTTGGTATTTTAACCCTTATTGATTTAATATTGACTTTAAAAATATTGTATTCAAATCAAGTGTATCATATATATGATTAGTTAGATTTTGGCAATTTGGCCCTCAAGTGGAATGCTTCACTCTCCTCTCTTGTCCTGATTCTACCTGGAAGTCCCAACTAAATTTTATAAACACATTGTATTTGTAAGGAAGATATGAGCTCTCCTTACTGCTGCTGTTTGTTTTTTTAGGGTTTTAGCTTTTATTGAACTATAACGCACTCTACTCTACTTAGGGAACCATTTAGAGACAAATTCTTCCTGCCAGAAGGAGGACAAGTGAGTTCTCATCCTATGGTGTTCTATCCCATGAGGGTAGAGAGAAGTGAGGTGTGATGGTCCTGTTCCTCTCCCTGTTTACACAGCTGGATAAACACTGCAGGCTCCAATTAGAATCCATGATGAAGTCTCTAAACATATACAACCTCAATACCTCTCATAGACAAGAGGTAAGAACCATTTAAGCACAACCACTAAGAAGGAAAAGAGTAAGCAGTCCACATCCAGCAAACTCTAAACCTTTTATTATGTTTGAACTAAAACTTGAACTCATGTCACCTCTTCCTGCTGAAACAGACTACATTGCATAATTTAGGGTTACTCTATAACTCTTGTCCTCTGTCAGCCATGTGTTGAACTGTTTATGAGTTCATACTGAATGAACATTTCTAAAGGGCCAGTGAGGGTCAGGTATTTGGCTTGACAAAGTCACCAATATAACAAATACCATTACTTTTTTTTTTTAAGATTTTATTTATTTATTCTTGAGAGACAAAGAGAGACAGAGAGAGAGAGAGAGAGAGAGGCAGAGACACAGGCAGAAGGAGAAGCAGGCTCCCTGCAGGGAGCCCAATGTGGGACCTGATCCTGGGTATCCAGGATCACGCCCCAGGCCGAAGGTGGTGCTAAACTGCTGAGCCACCTGGGCTGCCCACGAATACCATTACTTTATAGCAGGTTTTGATTTATAGCTCAGTAGTTGTGTGGTTATTTGTTTAGTGTCTCTCATCCCTTTAGAGTGTTGGGTTTATTAGACAAGAATTTTGACTTTTTAACATTTAGTGCTGGGCCCATGGATTTACTGCAGCAGATGCAGAGCCCAATCAACATCTAATGACAATGGAGCCCACCTCCTCCAATGCTGGGACTGTCCACAGATCACCACTTCCACACCAAAGTACAGGACCCAGCCACCAAAACTCAGATACCACCTAGGTATCGAAAATTGACAAAGTCAAGTTTGGCCTTACTGGGAAGAATGGGAGCTTGACAGCTTAGGAACAGACACAGAATCTTTCTTTTTTTGCACATTTTGCACACTCAAGATTATGATCTGTGCAATTTGAATTTAATGCACAAATCATTCCAGAGCAACACTGGCTCCTGTGCTGTGAGCAGTTCTCTTTTGGTCAGTAGAAATCAGGTCCAGATTCTGAGAAGAGGTGCCGCATGGGCTCAAGATATAAAGGGATGGGAATATTAGATGGCCAGGGCCCTAAGATTTCTCTGAGTGGTATTTGAGATTCAGTTTTGTCCAGTACCTAGGGAAACTGAGAAAGCAGATAAATCCTTCACTGTTAAGGAGGGAGGATAGTTATTTTTCCTTGGCTGTACTATAATTATGTTAGATTCTTCTAATTTCAACCTGAATGATGTCTGGGTCTTAGTTATATGTTTACCCATGAATTTATTATGTTATTTTTTAGAAGATTTTATTAATTTATTCATGAGAGACATAGAGTGAGAGACAGAGCCATAGGCAGAGGGAGATGCAGGCTCCCTGCGAGGAGCCTGATGGGGGACTCGATCTCAAGACCCCGGGATCATGACCTGAGCCAAAGGCAGGTGCTCAACCACTGAGCCACGCAGGTGCCCCCTACCCCATGAATTTAGAGCAGAGTATGGAAAGTACATGATGAGAGTATTAGTATAGGAAGGAGTAGATGACAGCCACGGGGTGCGTGGGGTATTCTTCCAACACACAGTGTCTTCCTTCACACATTCTGCAGGGCTCTGAGAATGCAAATATCATCATGTCAGGTGTCCCCTTCTGGAGAAGAATGGGACACAAAGTTCATGCTTCTATTATTTCCCCGTGTAGACAAGGGCATATGCATTGGTTCAGTGCCAGCTGAATTTTAGTCCCTAGCAATGACGAGCATATCACTGCAGGGACAGGTTCCAAGCAGCTAGATCAGAACCAGAGGTAAATAGGGCAGGTAGATGCTCATATTAGGCTTAGTTACAAATCATCATAGTGGAGCATGGGTTTTGGAGCATATTAGTTTCCGCAGAGGTTTGGTTTCCAAGTAAAATAAGAAAGGCTTTGTGCTTATGTGAAGGAATTAAGTTGTCCAGATTATCAGATGACAGGAATCTTCCCTTGTTTGCATGTATTCTGTGTACTCTGCTGGGGAACATAGGGAGGCAGATCCCACCCAACAATACCCTTACTACCATCTTGACTAGCATCTGTCTTTCCTGCTGATGTGAGGCGGAGTCCTTTGTCCTGGAAGACCCACAAGATAGCTGCTGTTCAGGTCACCGTGGAGGTAGGAACAAAAATTTAACCACTTTGCTGTTGCAGCCTGGATCTCACTATTTATGTAGTGACCCTTACCAGGGAAGGGCAAGCATTGAATACTGATGTTTCAGAGCCCAGGAGACTTTCCAGTCTCTCTTCATGTTTGCTTATTTACAATTTGTTCTTGTGATCAATGGGTTGTTGGAAAGCTCATTGCAGTCACTGAGTCTCAGTTGCCACATCTATAAACAGGGAATATCATGACCCTATTGAATGGTGCCCAGTGAAGGCACCAAAAGGGGCAGAAATATTTCAGAATTCCTGGGACTTTCTCTCCTACTTTTCCTGGGTCCCATTGTTACTATTCAAGCTTGCAGCCACTTCTTTCTTAATTATCTATTTGTAGGGCTGTGTTGTCCCAGGGATTCCAGAGTCATGCCACATAATCCACAGTTTCTCAGGCCATGCAGACACAGAACATGGGTCAGAGTGATGATAATGAGCAGGTGCAATTTCCAGATGCTATGTTCTCAGATCTCTCCCATCAGGAATGTGGCCTGGTCACCAATGATCCACATGGAAAGGACACAGGGAACCTAGCAGTTTCACCTCTACCAACTCAACTCTACCAACTTTTCTGGGTAACTTCTGAGCATACAGCACTTTGCAGGTGACTAGGGACATAATGTCGATGAACACCCAGACTGCACCCTTGAGAAGCTCTCTATCTGTAAGGCAAATAGGTGTGAGACCATAATGGGGCTCAAAGGTAGAAAGGGTAGCAATAGAACTGGGGTTGGGGTAATAGGAATTTCCCAGAGAAGGAAGTGCTTATGTCTGTTCAAGTAAGTTGGTGACGAAGGACTCTAACAGAGGGGATTCCATTGGAACCGGGTGGGAGGATGAGTAGGATCCTTGTAGGGGGCACAGGAGCATTTGTAGGCAGAGGAAAGTACATGGGTAAAGATGTGTAGACCTAGCTTGTTTGAAGGATTTCAAATATTTAGGGGTGCAGGGAACCATGGTGACAAGGACAGGTTAGAGGGTTAAGGACAGTGATTTTAATGAGTTTCTGTAACCTTTGAGATTACTGATGACACTGAGTTGTTTATTGATTTCCACAGAGTATGAACTCATGGGAGATCAAAATGGAATTGTTTACCTTACTTTGCCAATGCTCATGGCTGGGGGGTTGCCTGCTGGTGGAGCACATGTCACCCTTCTGGTGGCTGTAGCTCCAGCCCTGCCCCCTTTCTGTATATATATATTCCAGTCTCACTGAATCCCCACAAGTGGGAATGAAGCTCTGCACAAAAGGCCAGCAAAGACTAGCACACACCGCTGAGTGAAAGTACAGAGAATTCACAGAGGACGAGTGGTCATGGACTTGATCCCAAGCTTTTCCACAGAAACCTGGCTTCTTCTGGCTATCAGCCTGGTGCTCCTCTATCTGTGAGTAACTTTCCAGGCTCATTGCCTCTGTATCCTTGATTTGGGTTGCTAACTAGCCTCTACCCTGTTTTCCTTTTCTGTTTTGAAGATCAAAAGTGTTAACAAAGGGGATGTAGCTTGTGTTGAATGCTTCATACATACTAGGAACACGTAAGAGGTTGTTATTGGCCTTACCAAATCTGCTGAAAAAGTGCTCCCCACACTGGACTCTAACTTCTGTAACTAGAAGGTAGAGTGATATTTCCTCCTAGGGATGATCTTCTGATTGCCTATATATTGGGACCTGGTTTAATTAAGTAGAATTTGGCTGAGGCACGGTAAAATCAACAGGTCCCTGTGCTCTGGGGTCCTCATCCCTTTTCCAAGCTGTGACGATTCTGGAGGTAGAGGGAGTGACTTAGGTCTTTGTCTTACTATCTTCACCTTCTCCTTTCTGTCTGTTATAAGAGACATTATAGAAGAATTGGGCTTGTGTCACTCATGTGGCTCCTGCTCCCCTCACTCCACCACCAGGCATCATATACACAAGGCACCTGGTGCAACCAGTCTTTGGGGGAGGAGGGCTGAGGATGTCTCATCTTCTTCTTCCCAAAGGTCTCTTCCCTCTTTTCTGCCCTTCTACTTACCATTCCCCACCCCTACCCCCCATAATATACAGTACTCCTTACCCCTAAATGAGCATCTTTACAGCTGAGGAGACTTGGCAGATTTCTTAAAATGTTATTCATTTCAACTTTTCCTTCTAGTCTCTGGGAGGGTTAACATCAGTATAGAGATTTCTTTACCCCCAATATGAAATCTGCCAGTAGCCACAAGAAAGAGCCCTGAAAGCCAATTTGGATTTTAAATATGTTTTTGCCTTTATATTACAATACTGGAGGAGGAATCCAAACATCTAGCATATGAATTCCTTTCAGTGGTGGGATTACCAGCATCATGGAGCAGTTTGGGAAAGACTGAGTTTCACAGTGTGGGTAGGGACGGACCGTCCATGTCACGTTTCACCTCTGTTTCAATTTCACTTTCTTTAACAATAGGAAATCATGAGGACAAGAACATAGAACATGAAAACCTCATTTTCATTTCCTGAGAGAAAGGTTAGGATTCCCTGGTGCTATGGCAACACATTTTTTGTGTGATGACATTTAAGATTAATTCATGTGGTTTATTTTTTTTAAAAGATTCTATCTATTTATTCATGAGAGGCAGACACACACACACACACACACACACACACACACACACACAGAGGCTGAGACACAGGCAGGGGGAGAAGCAGGCTCCATGCAGGGGGCCCGATGTGGGACTTGATCCTGGGTCTCCAGGATCAGGCTCTGGGCCGAAGGCGGTGCTAAACCGCTAAGCCACCCGTGCTGCCCAGTTCCTGTGGTTTAATCTCATTCTGTTTAATTATAGATTTTTTCTGACATAAGACGCTTTCCAGCATGTTCTTTCTGAAGATACAAGAGGGCTATTGGTTCAGCCTTTACTACAAAGGAGTGTAAATAACCTACATCTTCTAGAGTGATGTTGAGGATATGAAATTAGTGTACACACACATAGTTCTGCGATATAGGTCATATATATTTTTAAATACATGTGACCGGAAGGTTATTTTAACCTCTCAGCACAGGGGAGTAGCGAAACTGAGCCAGTACTGATGTGAGAGGCATCCAGGTAGGACTGGGGATGGAGCGGGAGAATATTCTTTCCTCAGAGCAGATCTCCCAGAGATTCTTTTTGATCCTGGTCCCACAGGATCGTTGATGTGGTCATCAATGGACCACAGGGTTAGCATCTCATCTGCTTGCAGCCAGTTGTCAGGGTTACCATGTAAGTCATAAGTCACAGTGTGTGTGGTCTGTCTGGCAGTGGGGCTGTCACTGGATACTGTCATCACCAGGTAAACAACACTGTAGACTTAGAAGACACTGGTGTAGCCAAGATTCAGTAGCTGTAGACAGTGCCCTCTGCATTCAATGCAACGTAAAGGCAATAAAAATGAGTGGCTTTATTTTAACCCTTTCATTTGTACCAAAAGCAATATTAATCTACCGAGAAGAGGGAAGCTGGAAAGAATCAGAAAAATTTTCCTGGCCTATCCTCCATGACATATGGTGCCATGTGGGTCTAGACACTAGACAAGATCTTTCCTTGGGACACATCACTCACTAGTTTTGCCTCAATTGGGAGCTCATGTAGGAAACAAAACAGGAACCGATTTGTTGTGGTGGTGATGGCAAGGAAGGAATGGAGGTGAGACTGAGGCTACCCCGTCTCCTGGCAGTTGGTGCTCCTGTGTCCAACTGTTCTGGAGGAAGGATCCAAACACCCAGCTGGGCCCAGCTGAGGTGCCTCTGCTGATCCCTTAATGCAGTTTTGGAGTTTTATTTGATTATATAAGAGTTGCTGGATTTGTACAGAATATCTGGAATTTCTACTGCCTTAAAGGCTAACCTCCAGAAAAGAGAGAAGGTCTTCATTCCAATTAAAAATAACATTTTATTAATAGTGAAAGGGAATGAAACTAGACTACTCTCTTTCACCATGCACAAAGATAAACTCAAAATGGATGAAAGATCTAAATGTGAGACAAGATTCCATCAAAATCCTAGAGGAGAACACAGGCAACACCCTTTTAGAACTCAGGCACAGTAACTTCTTGCAAGATACATCCACGAAGGCAAAAGAAACAAAAGCAAAAATGAACTATTGGGACTTCATCAAGATAAGAAGCTTTTGCACAGCAAAGGATACAGTCAACAAAACTAAAAGACAACCTACAGAATGGGAGAAGATATTTGCAAAAGACGTATCAGATGAAGGGCTAGTTTCCAAGATCTATAAAGAACTCCTTAAACTCAACACCAAAGAAACAAACAATCCAATCATGAAATGGGCAAAAGACATGAAGAGAAATCTCACAGAGAAAGACATAGACATGGCCAACACGCACATGAGAAAATGCTCTGCATCACTGGCCATCAGGGAAATACAAATCAAAACCACAATGAGATACCACCTCACACCAGTGAGAATGGGGAAAATTAACAAGGCAGGAAACCACAAATATTGGAGAGGATGCAGAGAAAAGGGAACCCTCTTACACTGTTGGTGGGAATGTGAACTGGTGCAGCCACTCTGGAAAACTGTGTGAAGGTTCCTCAAAGAGTTAAAAATAGACCTGCCCTATGACCCAGCAATTGCACTGTTGGGGATTTACCCCAAAGATTCAGATGCAATGAAACGCCGGGACACCTGCACCCTGATGTTTCTAGCAGCAATGTCCACAATAGCCAAACTGTGGAAGGGGCCTCGGTGTCCATCGAAGGATGAATGGGTAAAGAAGATGTGGTTTATGTATACAATGGAATATTCCTCAGCCATTAGAAATGACAAATACCCACCATTTGTTTCAACGAGGATGGAACTGGAGGGTATTATGCTGAGTGAAATAAGTCAATCGGAGAAGGACAAACAGTGTATGTTCTCATTCATTTGGGGAATATAAATAATAGTGAAAGGGAATATAAGGGAAGGGAGAAGAAATGTGTGGGAAATATCAGAAAGGGAGACAGAACATAAAGACTGCTAACTCTGGGAAAGGAACTAGGGGTGGTGGAAGGGGAGGAGGGCGGGGGGTGGGGGTGAATGGGTGACGGGCACTGAGGGGGGCACTTGACGGGATGAGCACTGGGTGTTATTCTGTATGTTGGTAAATTGAACACCAATAAAAAATAAATTTATTATTAAAAAAATAGTGAAAGGGAATAGAAAGGAAGGGAGAAGAAATGTGTGGGAAATATCAGAATGGGAGACAGAACATAAAGACTCCTAACTCTGGGAAATGAACTAGGGGTGGTGGAAGGGGAGGAGGGCGGGGGGTGGGGGTGAATGGTGACGGGCACTGAGGGGGGCACTTGACGGGATGAGTACTGGGTGTTATTCTATATGTTGGCAAATTGAACACCAATAAAAAATAAATTTATTATAAAAAATGAATAAATAAAATCTTTAAAAAAATAACATTTGTCATTACTAATTTTTGTTGTATAGCATGTATTCTGCTGTCCACTGGAGGTATCAGGACTTTGGAAAACCCTCTTGTAGCTGAAATCACATATAGGCTTGTTGAACCATTTCTACTCCTCATCCTTTCCCACCATACTTTCTTAATTTGCCTTATGGGGTTAGTCTTGTAGGCCTAGCAGGTTAATGGGTAAAATGGTTTCTGGCAATGTCTTCCCTCAGCCTCTCTTCTTCTTCCATGCTGTCATTTCTCAGCAACACCTAATCACATGAAAGATGATTGTAGGCAAACCTGCCATAGGAAGCACCATCCATAATGGGTTTCTGAGATAGCTGACACACAGATTCAGTAAACTAACTGCTATGTGAGTAACCATCTTGAAAAGAAAATGAGTGTACCTGGGAGTGTGCTGAGCAGGTGAGTATCACAGATTGAAGGACCTGATGCCACGATGGGAAGAATGGTTTGGAAGTGGATTGTTTCCTTACCGATTCTTTTATATGGAATCATTTAGGGCACATATTTGTCAGTCCCCCTTCTCTGTAGCTCAAGAGAACCAGAGTGCCTGACAACAGAGACTTGGGTAGAGCTAAAAGTATCTCACTTTTCTATGAGGTCAGTGGAGCCTTGGACACAGTTTTCATTGTATAGAAATGACAAGAGTGTCATTGCTCAAAGTGTCTCAGTGAAGAGATAATTAAGAAGGACCAGATCTCACACAGTGATAGGTCCTACAAGGAAGGAAAATCACAGAAGTCTTTGAGCAAGCTGTATCAACATTTTCACAGTAGGCTCTTATGAACATTCTATCACTGAGTGAATATAATTAAGCAAAATATCATCTTTGGAGCAGAAAGAATTTTTTTCTCTTCCACTCTAGAGAAAGTTATGGAAGAATCATTTATTAAATAAGCATGAGTGAAATTCCTGGAAGAAGTTGGCATAAACCTTTTAGGAACCTTTTCCACACTCAAGTGTTGAAACACTTATCAAATCTTCACTTTAGGATTGTGACTATGAAGCTTTCAGCTGCTCTTAGCTAATTATCCTGTTCCGTGAGTCTTATAGTGAAGGTGGCAAAGGAGATGATGAATAAGTGTATTACTGTCATTGAAATTGCTATCATTATTTCTTGCCTGCGTGTTACCTCCCTCCCTTGCCTGTCCCAGTTCTCTGTCAATGACTGGCTAGCTCCAGCATCTATTCCACCATCCCTGTGACCTGGCTTTCTTTTCACTTTGTAGGTATGGGACCTACACACATGGGATTTTTAGGAAGCTGGGAATTCCTGGGCCAACACCTCTGCCTTTTGTGGGAACTGCTCTGGGCTACCGTAATGTAAGTGTTTGATCTCCCTCTTTTTCTTCTTGTGGTTGCAAATCACAGCTTAGTTTCATAATAAAAATGCTCCTCCTCATGAGGAAGTGCTTAGGTTTCAGACTTCCCATAAATGGTGTCAGTGGCTGCACACAGTACATGGCTAGTTCTACCCCAGGGCATTATTGTTTGTTGTTCTGAGCCTCAGGTTTTGCCACAGTGGGCAGCCCAGTTCTCTGGCTAATTCAACACGGAACTTGACATTCGAGCTTGTTAGCATTGTGAAGAGGCTTTTTGTTTCTGGCAGGTGCAGATTCCTAGGAGAGCATAATCATACTGTATGAGAAGAAAAGCATCAAGGGGGTCCATGCTAGTGGTCCACTAAGCTGTAGGCCAGAGTGAGACCTTTATGTTCACCGTACAAGCTCTGGGTAGCCTTTTGTTTTGCTGGATAGCTCTGGAACTTCAGATTATTGGGAAGCCCAAGATTCACCTTTGGGGAATTTGCACATCGTTGAATTTTCACAAGAATTGCCAAGCCTCTGCAGTTATTTCCAAGCCCTAACTCTCCTTTTGCTAATGGTGACATCTCTTGGGATTTGAGAAGTTGAACCAGAGATCTCTGCTTTACTTCTCTACCTTCATTGTAGGTAACTTCTGGGTGAGTTGAGGAGGGAGGGAGTTTTGGTAAGGGCAGATGGTGCTTGTCTTGACCTTGACCCAAAGAATTTAACCTTTGAATGAGTTGTGTGTATATATGTTGTTTTTCATACAAAGGTAGAACCACTTATACAAAATCACTAGAAGGAAATGCTTTGACAAATTTATTAAGAAGTTAATATACTGAATGGAGTGTACTAGTAGACACACAGACTGATGTTCGTAGAGCTGTTGTGGCTAATCCAGCTTTGGTGCCTCATCCAAGGCTCAGGCCCTGCATAGAAGGTTAGGAGCTCACGTCCAGAAGGCCAGCAGGCAGAGTCTCATCTGCAGGCTGCTTTCTGGTGTGGAGTTCTTTTCCCACAGATGTGAGGCTTGTTTCCCAGATCTCAGTTCTCCCTGCTGAGACCCTCGTTGCCCAATTACTGTCTCAGAACTTCCTGGGCTTTTTCTTTCCAAAAAAGCAATAATTTCTTTTCCACTTGCCCTAGATCAATTCCTTAGTACCTATATCCCAAGAGCCACATTTATGGGACCCTGTTTTCATGGTTAAAACATCAAAATCACAGTTGAAACTTAGGGACAGGAAGTGTCTTGTTTTGTTTTAAGTGATAGAAGTGAGAAGTCATATCAAATGTTTTAGTTTGTTTTGCCCTTTGTTGAGTGGTGGCATTATCCCCTCTTTCCATGTTGAGATGGTGGACCGGAACGGGATTCCACCTTGTCATTCATTCATTCATCTCTCATTTGTTCAGTCAACAATAGTGTTAGAATTTGTAAAACTGCTAGATTAAAAGAGGCCACTGGTGTCTTAATACCCTAAATCCACTGACATCTCATAGGGCTCATATTGATCAATGAACAGAGTGGTAACTGGGTGTTCAGCATGTGGAGGCCATGCTCACTTTCCTCAGCTCCCATTTTCCCATGTGGCTCCGAGGTAGTATTTCAGAGGGTTCTGAGATTTAGAGAAAAGACACACACAAGCCAAACACATCAGACAGACAGGGGTTACACAGTCCTCAGAGACAGGGTAAGATGTCCAGTATCTACAATACTCATAGAGAATTCAAGAGGGACTTGAAATTCTCTCTTCCAGGATCTCTTCTGTTTTCTTTCCTTTCCTGTAAGATGCCTATAAATCAGAGCTTCCCTCTGCCAGTGGGAGGTAGTAAGCCTTATTTCATGCAATCTAAGTCATATTGGTCCCTGTTACACATAGGGCTTAAACATTTAGGTGAGTAATATGTTTTGTTTCTTCTTGCAGGGTTTTTATGTTTTTGACATGAAATGTTTTAGTAAGTATGGAAGAATGTGGGGGTGAGTATTCTGGAACTTTCTATTGGATAGGCTTGTTGTGATGAGGCCCCCGTGGTGTAGATAGTTTGTTGAGAGCCACTAGGAATGAAGCCTGCTGTGGTAAAGCTTCTGAGTCTCCCTTCCTGAAATCCCATGTGTTACCAGGTGTGCAGGTCTAAGTATGAACCAGACCTAGGGAGTATAGTGTGGTGATGTGATGATCACAGCCAGTGTTGTATCACTCTGCACCTCTTTATCTTCTCTGATCACATCCTTAGAAATCGAATGTCTCTGAGTGGCATGGCGCATAGCAACATGATGGAGCTGAAAGAAGATAGATCTCTGAATCACCCTGGTTCAGCTCCACTGCCCCTTCCTGTATTCAGTACTTATCAGCTCTGGATGGATCCAGTCTTACATCTGTAGCCCCAGTTCTGTCCTTAGTACTTGGTTCTCATCTTGGCTGTGGATAAGACCTCCTAGGAGAGCTTGTTAAAAATGCTCTTGTTTTTTTTACAAGAGTAAAAAAGGATTGTTGAGTAATATTCCATTGCATATATGTACCACATCTTCTTTATCCATACATCTGTCAAAGTACATCGTGACTCTTTCCACAGTTTGGCTATTTTTGACATTGCTGCTATGAACATCAGGGTGCAGGTGTCCCAATGTTTCAGAGACAAATACCCACCATTTGCTTCAATGGATGCTTCCAGTGGATGGAACTGGAGGGTATTGTGCTGAGTGAAATAAGCCAATCGGAGAAGGACAATCATCATATAGTTTTTCTCATACATGGAATATAAGAAATAGTGAAAGGATTATAAGGGAAAGGAGGGAAACTGAGTGGGAAAAATTAGAGAGGGAGACAAACCATGAGAGACTCCTAACTCTGGGAAACAAGTAAAGGGTTGAGGAAGAGGAGGTGGAGGGGGGATGGTGATAGGCAATGAGGAGAGCACTTGTTGGGATGAGTACTGGGTGTTATACTATATGTTGGCAAATTGAATTTAAATTAAAGATTAAAAAATGTAAAAATAAAGATTAAAAAATGTAAAAATAAAGATTAAAAAATGTATAAAGAAATGCAGATTCGTTTCCATCCCCAGGAATGCCAAATCTGAAGGATGTGGGCTGGGTCCCAAGAATCTGAATTTAACTGGTAGTGGAAACAATATTAGGGATGAATATAAAGAGTAACACAAAACCACTGTTCCTTGTCCATCCACATGTTTTGAACGAACATGATGAGACAAGGGGAATCATCCAAGACTTATGATCAGGCTGCTGGAAGAGCTGACATAAGTGCCCCCTCAGTAATTTCTATCACTGCATCAACACTAAATGTTGTCTTCACCCCTGAAACCTTCTGAATTTTAGAATGCCATTTGAGATAGTAGCATTTAGTGTAGCGATCTCATCCATTTTAGATGTGATCACAAAACCATTTGAGATTCCTCTGTGATGTCAAAGAAATAACAGGAGACTTGTGGAAAATCTTTCACTATGTTTCAATAAATGCAAATGATTTATAGTGGAAACAAAAGAAATTTTATTTATGGTGTAACTAAGCTTATAATAACCTCATGCTGGTGACAGATTCCTATTAACAGGTAGATCATACTGACAGACAGGAAGTCAGACAGGATTTGAACAGATCACATACAGTCAGCTATGTGTGAGACAAATCCAAAAGTTGGCTTGCCCTAATGCTATGGGTTGTCACCTACATGAAGCCCAAGGAACTTCCACTTGGAACCCACATATATGAAAAAATATAAGCAATAAAAAAGAAATATATCTAAAATGAGTTATATATGTTTTTCTGTGTTTTCAAATTCTATTTTTGTATCAAATTTTTCTTTTTTTTTTTTTCAAAAACAAAGCAGTTACCAATTTATAGTAAGTGTGTATTAAGAGACATCAGAGTAAAGAGGAATAATTGTTCTCCATTGAGAATTACGTGTGTATGCACATACATGTTTCTGTGTATGTGTAAAATAGTATCCTCTTAAAAATATAGACTCAAATTAGGGTCGAAAATCTTGGCAAGCAAGCAGGTTCTTCTAATGTTCAGAGGCCAAGAATATTAATAAGGTTTTAATGTCCTACAAAAAAGATTTCTAATAAAAAGAGATGATGCGAATGAAATCTCCAGAGATGGTAGACAAAACGTTCAATGCTCTCAAGGACCTCTCTTAAGATTTAAAATAATATTTCCTTTCAAATGTAACTAGGAAGCATATTTTAGAAAATAGGGCAAGGATATAATTTATAATATTGCCATCGCTTTTTGAGCATTCTAAGTCTTTTCATTTGTAGACACATCTTCCATATGTGTGATTAGTGTGTGCACAATCTTCATCTAATATTCTATCACATGCCTTTCATGTGTTTGATATATCTTCAACATTACAATTTTTAGTGACTGGGTAGGTGGATTCTCCTTTTTTTTTTTTTTCTGTTCCTAGATGATTTACATGCCTTCAGTTATTTACCAACCTAACTTCCTCTTTAATAATATTTGATAAATTATTTGAAATGCTGACATAATTCTAAAATATTTGAGATATTTTAAACATAGAAAAAACCGTGGAGAATGGTCCAGGAACTATCCACGTACGCATGTATACTCAATAAATGTTCTAATGTTATTTCTAACCCTAATCTCAGAGAATGGATTAGGTATCATGAGGATAAAAGTCTGGACTGCTAGGCATGGCTGCAGCTGCAAAAACTAACATGTTACGTATAATCACATCTGTTTTCCCAACACAGGTTTTATGATGGGCGACAGCCTGTGCTGGCTATCACAGATCCGGACATGATCAAAACAGTGCTAGTGAAAGAATGTTATTCTGTCTTCACAAACCGGCGGGTAGGCATGGGTTTATTTTAAATTTACATAGTTATTCATAAAACTTTTATTTTGAAATAAGAATAGATTCACAAGAAGTTGTCACAGGATGTCCCATGTAACCTTCAAGCTGTTTCCTCTAAGGTAAGATCCTGCATAACTATAGTACAAGGTCCAAGTCAAAATTGACATTGGTTCCAGCCACAGAGCTTACTCAGTTGTCAACAGTTTTATATGTACTCATTTGTGTATGTGTGTGTGTGTGTGTGTGTGTGTGTGTGTGTGTGTGCTGCTCTCTGAACATTTATCTTACATGTAGACTTTTGAATCCACCACTCCAAGGATGTTACAGAGCTGTTCCACCCCTGGAACTCTCCTTCTTCCTATTCTTTAATAGGCATGGTGTGTAACTTGTCTTTTCATTGACTCAGAGTCTTCAGCAGAGCAAACACTTCTTAAATTATTTTGATAAGGCTACTTTATCCTTTTTTTTCCTTTTATGGATTGTGACTTAAGCATCAAGTTTGAAAAATCTTCACCTAGCCATAAGTCTCAAGGATTTTCTCCAAGCAAATGTGTTACATTTAAGTATATAGTTTTACGTTTTATATTTATAGTGTAAACCCATATCTTCTTATGTTTCACATTTAACATTTTGTGTCAATTTTTAGTGTTAATGAGAGATGTGAAGTTTAGGTCAAAGATCTTTGGTTTTGGCCTATGGATGTCTAAGTGCTCCAGCACCATTTGTGAAAAGGCTGTACTTCCTCCATTGAATTGTTTTTCTACCAGTATCAAAACTGAGTTGGGCCTATGTGTGTGTGTACCTATTTTTCATTCTCTTCTGTTCATTGATCTCTGTATCTATCCTTCTACTGGTGCCACCGTCTCTTGATTACCGTAGCTATATAGTAAGTCTCAACATCATGAACACTGATTCCTCCCATTTTATTTTTGTTGGAATTGTTTTAGGTATTCTAGCTCCTTTGCCTTTCCAAATTTAGAATTAGCCTATCTGTGTTTATATAATATTTGCCAGGATTTTGTAAGACATGATTTAGACCTACCAATCATTTGTGCAAAATCTATGTCTTTACTATGTCATGTCTTTCAATGCACAAACACAATATGTGTTTATTTAGGTATTCTTTGATTCTTTTCACCAACATTTAGTTCTCAGCACAGGAAAACCATATATATTTTGTTAAATACACATCTCAAGTTCTTTTTCGTATTCCTCAAGATTTTCTACATTGACAATTAGGTCACCTGAAATAGGAACACTCCAATTTTTATCTTTCTAATCTGTATGCCTTTTATTTCTTTGTTTTGTCTTATTGCATTAGCTAGGATTCTAGTATGATGTTAAAAATAGGAGTGGTGGGAGTGGACTTTTTTTTTGTTCTGTAACCATTTAAACATTTTAATATATATTTTTATAATGGAAACTGTATATATTTAAGCATGATGTGTTTATTTATGTATACATTGTAAAGTGATTATGACAAATGAATTAATAGATCAATCACCACTCAGTTTTACTTTGTATATGTGTGTCTTGTGTGTGGTAAGAACATGTAAGATCTACTTTTATTTTATTTTTTAAAATCATTTTATTCATTTATTCATGAGAGACACAGAGAGAGGCAGAGGCATAGTCAGAGAGAGAAGCAGGCTCCCCATGGGAAACCTGATGTGGGACTCAATCCCAGGACCCTGGGATCATACCTGAGCCAAAGGCAGACGCTCAACCACTGAGCCACCCTGGTGCCCCCAATATCTGCTTTTAAAGCAAATTCAAGTATACAGCACATTATTAGTGATTAATATCACCATGCAATATATTCAGTTTCCAGAACTTATTCATCTTATAACTAAAAGTTTGTACTGCTTGATTTCTATCTGTCCTTTGCCCTCCTCCCAGTCTGTGATAATTACCATTCTACCCTCTGGTACTGAGCTTGACTTTATTTTTCTAGATTCCACTTATAAGTGAGATCATGGAATACCTGTCCTTCTGTGTCTGGTTTAGTGCTCCTACCCTGTTGTCCATGTTATTCAGGTTCATCCATGTTTGGAAATGGCAAGATTTCCTTCCTTTTTAAGCCTGAGTAATATTTCATTTTCTTTATCCACTCATCTGTCCACTTACATTTAAAGTAGTTATTGGTAGGTAAGTATTTACTATTGTCATTTCATTAATCCAGGTGTTTCATAGATCAATTGTCCCTTCTTTCTATCTTCTCTTGTAATTTCATGGTTTTTTAAAAATAATGACATGCTTTGATTGTTTTCTCTTTATCCTTTCCATATCTACTCTAGATTTTTTGCTTTGCAGTTACCAGGAGGCTTACATAAAACATCTTACATATAACCATCTATTTAAGCTAATAAGAACTTAGCTTTGATTACATTCAAATCTCAATACTTTTACTCCTTCGCCACCAGTTTTATATTTTTGTTGTCATAATTTACATATTTTTATACTGTGCACAAATTATTTTAGCTAGAGTTTTCAAAATTATTTGTCTTATTACTTTGCACTAGTCATAAGTGATTTGCATATCTTAATACAATATCACTGTGTTCTGAATTTGACTATATATTTATACTTACTAGTGAGATTTATACTTTAATGTGATTTCATGTTACTAGCAAGTGTCTTTTTTTTTTTTTGCTTGAAGAATTCCCTTTAGTATTTCTCGTAAGGCAGATTTAGTCATGATGAATTCTTTTTTTATTTATATATTTTTAAAAGATTTTATTTATTTATTCATGGGAGACACGAGAGAGAGAGAGAGAGAGAGAACGGTAGAGACGCAGGTACAGGGGGAAGCAGTCTTTATGCAGGGACCCGATGTGAGACTCAATCCCGGGACACCAGGATCATGCCCTGGGTGAAAGGCAGTCACTGAACTTCTGAGCCATCCAGGCATCCCTATGATGAGTTCTTTCTACATTTGTTTGTCTGGAAATATCTTTTAATTCTGAAAGCTCTGTTTTTCTGGGTAAGGTATTCCTTTTTAAATTTTTTTGTTTAAAGGTAATGTATTCTTGATTGATATTTTTTAAAGTACTTTGAATAAATCACTCACTCTCTTCTGGCTTTTAAGATTTCTGTTGAGGAATCCACAGATAGCCTCCTGGTGTTACCTCGTAGGTGATGAGCTCCTTTCCTCATACTGCTTTCACGATTTTTCCTTAGTCTTTAATTTTTGATTTTAGTTTTATTACAATGTCTTGATGAAGTATTTTTGGGATTAAATCTGATAGGGAACTCTAACCTTCATATCCCAAGATTTCCATATATTTCCCTAGATTTGAGAAGTTTTCAGCCATTGTTCCTTTAAGTCAGCATTCTGCCCACTTCTTTCTTCTATTAGGGCTCCCATAATGTGAATATTGTTTCACTTTATGGTGTCCTATAAGTCCTGTAGGCTTTTCCCCCAAGTTCTTTCCTTCCCTCCCCCTGCCCCCCACTTGGACTGGATAATTTGAAATAATCCAAGAGGTCATGGTTGGTTCAGCAACTGCATGATCCTTAACAGCAAGTAGAGTGGAGGGTTCTTAGTAGCTGCAGGGCCTTCAGCAACACCACCAGATCCAGGGCCATGGGACCAGGGAAGGAGAAGAGTGGCAAGAGTTGGTGCAATAGGGCAGCCCTGGTGGCTCAATGGTGTAGCGCCGCCCTCAGCCCTGGATGTGATCCTGGAGACCTGGGATCAAGTCCCACAACGGGCTCCCTGCATGGAGCCTGCTTCTCCCTCTGCCTGTGTCTCTGCCTCTCTCTCTCTCTCCCTCCCTCCCTCTCTCTCTTTGTGTGTGTCTCTCATGAATAAATAAATAAAATCTTTTAAAAAAAAGAGTTGATGCAATCAATGCACACACTCAGCTGTGGGGCTGCAAGCAAGCACATACCCCAACAGGGCTGTGGTGAGCAGTGGGGACTGTGACCAACTGTGGGACCCAGGTAACTTTGAGTGCCTGGGCTTTCTCTGTGCACTCATGTTGCTTTATGGTTAGCCACTACTGTATGCTCAGCAGTGGGGTTCATGACTGGAGTTTGGACTGGCAGTTTGTAGATATAAAATTCAGGGTTTAGCTGTGGTCTCATGCGCCAGTTCAGTGTAGTGACAGGTGTCAGGCATGGCCTCAGGTACCTGAAAGCTAATGGGCCTGGGATGATGTTGTACATATGCCAAGGCTCCCTTGGTGAGATTCTGAGGCTCAGGGTATAGGTGGGGCACTGCTGAGGTAACTCAAGGGAGAGTAGATGGAACTAAGCAAGAGTCTGGGGCAGCTGGAGTCTGCAAATGTGAAAACCTGTGGGAATATCAGTAACAACATCTTAGAGGGTACACAGTGCTGGGCTGGCTCTTGGTTCTCAAGCAGTTAAGGCTGCTAGGATCCTCTGCAGTAAAGGACTCAGAGAATCATGGTCACTCATGCCACGTGGCTAATGGCTAATACTGGTAGTCTTGGTCTTCTTTGATCCTAGCCATGTCTAGATGTGTCAGCTCTGCCGATCTCTGGAGGTTTGAAACTAAAGCAGGTCATTTGTATCATGTCCTGAAGGGCTGAGTCTAATGTTCTCTCTGCTGTTCCCCAGGACTGGGAAGTATCTCAGGTCAAGGAGTATCCTCTTGATGCTGAGCAGTGCTGGCCTGGGTCATGGAGTGATGCAGGCAAAATGAAGCTATTTTCTCTACTTTTTTTGTAGTTATCTTCAGGATTTTTTTGTATACTTTTTTTATTGGAGTTCGATTTGTCAACATATTGCATAACACCCAGTGCTCATCCTGTCAAGTGCCCCCTCGGTGCTCATCACCCCATCCCCCTGCCCACCTCCCTTTTCACTACCCCTTGTTCACTTCCCAGAGTTAGGAGTCTCTCATGTTCTGTCACCCTCACTGATATTTCCCACTCATTTTCTCTCCTTTCCCCTTTATTCCCTTTCATTATTTTTTTATATTCCCCAAATGAATGAGACCATATAATGTTTGTCCTTCTCCAATTTACTTACTTCACTCAGCATAATACCCTCCAGTTCTATCCACGTTGAAGCAAGTGGTGGGTATTTGTCATTTCTAATGGCTGAGTAATATTCCATTGTATATATATATACCACATCTTCTTTATCCATTCATCCATCTTTTGATGGGCACCGAGGCTCCTTCCACAGTTTGGCTATTGTGGACATTGCTGCTATATCTTCAGGATTTTGATCACTGTGCTGTTGAAACTTCTTAAATGGACTCATAGCTCTTAGGCCTATTTTTGCTTGTAGATAGCTGTCTAATTGTTGTTCTTTGTGGAGTGACAGAGGATGAGTGACCTGTCTCATAATCTTGATAATATCACGTCACTCTTTCATCATTGAGGTGATTTCGTCATTAGGCATAAAATTTTTTGATGCTCTTTATTAAGTTGAAGTGTTCCTCTGTTCTTAGTCTATGAGTTTTTATTGTGAAATGATTTTGGAGACATCTGAACCCTCTTGTACTCTTGGTGGGAATGTGAACTGGTATAGCCACTCTGGAAAACTGTGTGGAGATTCCTCAGAGTTAAAAAAAGAACCACCCTACGACTCCTACGACTCAGTAACTGCATTTCTGGGGATTTACCCCAAAGATACAGATGCAGTGAAAAACCGAGACACCCGCACCCCAATGTTTATAGCAGCAATGTTCACAATAGCCAAACTGTGGAAGGAGCCTCGGTGTCCATCGAAAGATGAATGGATAAATAAAATGTGGTATATATATATATATATATATATATATATATATATATATATATGATGGAATATTACTCAGCCATTAGAAACACAAATACCCACCATTTGCTTCAACGTGGATAAAACTGGAGGGTAATGCTGAGTGAAGTAAGTCATTCGGAGGACAAGTATTATATAGTTTCATTCATTCAGGGAATATAAGAAATAGTGAAAGGGATTATAGGGGAAAGGAGAGAAAATGAGTGGGAAATATCAAAGAAGGTGACAGAACTTGAGAGACCCCTAACTCTGGGAAACAAACAAGGGGTAGTGGAAGGAGAATTGGGCAGGGGGGGTTGGGGTGACTGGGTGACAAACACTGAGGGGGGCACTTGATGGGACAAGCACTGGGTGTTATACTATATGTTGGCAAATCAAACTCCAATAAAAAATGTACCAAAAAATTCAACCACTGGACAGATACAGTTTAAATTAATTTTGTATTTCTCAGTCAAACATTTATTTCAGTAGTACATGACTTTTTCCAAACCATAAATGTCATGTGTCGAATTTGCAAGGTGTCTTACTGAATTTAATGCATCATTTTGTCTTCAAAGAGAAAAGAGTTGATGTTTTTTAAAAATCAGAACAGCTTTGCAACTGATATTCTTTTATTATTATTATTTTTTAAAGATTTTATTTATTTATTCGAGAGAGAGAGAGACACAGCAGAGGGAGAAGTAGGCTCCATGCAGGGATCCCACATGCAGGTCGATGTGGGACTCGACCCTGGGTCTCCAGGATCACGCCCTGGGCTGAAGGAGGTGCTAAACCGCTGAGCCACCCCGGCTGCCCGCAACTGATATTCTAAAGAAATAAAATAGAGCGCTGGACCCAGAAAAAAAAATATGGTTTTGTAACCTGGAGGAAAGTTTCCAGAAGGTTGGCTTTGTAGGCCAGTCCTAAGCTAAGAAATATAATTATATTTTTTCCTTCTGTCTCTTTGGGGAAAATACAGGGGGGAAAGATTTCCATGTAATTGCATCATTTCTTCATAATAGCAAATGGATTCCTAATCTTTTTTAGTGTTAACTACATTTTTTTTCTATAAAACCCACCATATCAAGAAATCTGTTTTTTTTGAGATACTCACGCTTTAGATACATGTAAAGACAGAACTGGTAGAAGCAACTTACAGTTGACAAGGCTATCTATCTTCCATCAATCCAATTCCATTCTGCACAGCTTAGGAGAATATAGTAGGTGTTAATCATGTGAATTCCCCTGAAGGAGTGGTTTCCCTACCAAATTTTCCCATACCACATTTACACCGAAAAGGAGATTGGAATATAAGGGCTGGAAATACTACAGGTAGCTAGATGCCGCCTTCAGCCTTGCAGGAAGCACTGCACTGGGAACAAATATGTATCGAGCATCTGGCAAAAGCCCTTCTACTAAGTCAATGGTCACTAAAGATTTGTTTAATAATTTCTTCCCATTTAACAAACTTTCCGCAACCTTTGAGACTTCTAAAACTTATTTAGGGCAAAATGTTTTGCTTTGACTCTAGACTCTTGGTCCAGTGGGATTTATGAAAAGTGCGATCTCTCTGTCTGAGGATGAAGAGTGGAAGAGAATACGAACTTTGCTGTCTCCAACCTTCACCACTGGAAAGCTCAAGGAGGTAAGAAAAGAAGAAGACTTTTAATTAGGAAGTAAAGGAATACACCTGGGAATAAATATAAAATGAGATCATAGTCCATCTGCTGCATTTGGGCTTCCTAAAAATAGTCTTTTATCTTCATCTCCTGGAAGAAATATGATAAAATTTGTTATTAAATGTCCCTTATAGCTACATGCTTGTGAAAGTCATGTCATTCTAGTACTCGGGTTTTGGATTTAACTTCAGGTGGTGTACTTTGTGTGTAGATGTTCCCCATCATTGGCCAGTATGGAGATGTGTTGGTGAACAACCTGAGGAAGGAGGCAGAGAAAGGCAAGGCCATCAACTTGAAAGAGTAAGTAGGAGTGCAGCTTCTGGGATTCCAACTCTGTCACGACACTTTCCAACTGCTGCCACAGAGCCCAATTCCCACTGTTTAGTTACCACAGCTGAAGTAGACATGTGGCGTTACAACAATGGGTCAGCCAAGGAGAGGTAGGTCACCTAAAACGGCAGAGCAGCCAGGAGGTAGAGGGTCTTCTTTTGTGCACATGAGGCAGGATTAATTTATCTGCTATAATGTTACCTTGAATACCCTGGGAGACAAAAATATATGCTTGAATAAAGAAAACATGATTGTACCAAATCTTTGAGTGTAGGAGGTATGGAATGGTGGGGGCGGGGGGTGGAGAGCACTTGGTACAGATTGTGGGCACTGGGTGGGGAAGTTTTCATGTGGAATTTGGAACAACTTAAACCCCTTCCTGATTTTGTTGCAGATATTAGCAAAATACTAAATATTAACTCTTAAGATCAATTTTGGTGTGAATTAGTATGTATTTTTAAAGTAATAACATTCCTAGTTCTTCTATTTTCCAGAAGTGAGTGAGTCCCCAGGGCAATCTCGGATCACTGCAGCTGAGACAGAGTGGGTCATTCAGGAGACTTAGCAGGAGTATAGAGAAGGGGTGGTGTTCCTGGCAGCACAGAACAGGGTGTTGGTGTTCTGTAACATACTATTGAGGAATCAGCTCTGAACATAGAGACTGTGGTAAGAGAGGATCCAGATCAGTTTCAACTTTCTTGACTCCCTGAGGAAGGGTTAATTATTCCACTATTTGTCCTGCTCAGATACTGTGATTATTACCTTCTATTGCCCATTCTCAAAACACATTACTGTAAATTATCCATCTTTGGATCTCTAGCCCTCCATGACTAGATCTCTAGCCCTCCATCTTTGGGTCTCTAGATCTCCATGGCTGAGATCAAGCTTCTTGATCTCAGAAGTCCGTCTAACTTGCCCTAGAGACCCCATCACCCCCACCAAGGTGAGCTGAATCACTGATAACTCATGAACATCTCATGAGTGAATGTGATGGGATATAGACTCTTCAGATGATCCAGCAGGTGGAAGTGTGGCTCTTGTCTTGCCTGGACATTAGAATCTACATGTACTTCTTGCTGCAAATGTTGGATAAGGATAGTAAAGAGGTACTGATTTTAATTATTCGCATCTTTCTTCTGTCACAGTGTCTTTGGAGCCTACAGCATGGATGTGATTACCAGCACATCGTTTGGAGTGAACATTGATTCCCTCAACCACCCACAAGATCCGTTTGTGGAAAATACCAAGAAGCTCTTAAAATTTGATTTCCTTGACCCATTTTTCTTCTCCATATGTATGTACAGTATTATTTTTCTTTTTCTCCTCCCTTTCCTTTTTCTTCCTTTCCTTCCTCTCTCACTTCCTATCTTGCTACAACAATCTTATTGAGATATAACTTCATATAACCTATAAGTTCCCCTTTAAAAACATACAATTCAATTTTTATGGTGAGTGTTCACTGACCAAGAAATGGACAAAAAATGTATATACCATGAAATTTTATTCAGTCATAAAAATGGAAGGAAATTCTGTATTTGGACTGCATGGTTGGAATCTGAGGACATTACAATAAGTGAAGAGAGTCAGGCAGGGAAAGACAAATACTGTCTGACCTCAATTACGTGTGGACTGAGAAAAATAGCACAAGAACCAAAGTCATACAAAAAGGAGATCACATTTGTGGCTATCAAAAGCAGGGGTTGGGGGTGGTACTTGAATGAAGGTGACCAAAGTTACAAACTTGCAGTTATAAGATAGTAAATACTGGACAGTTAAAAGCAACATTATACCTATTGTTATTGCTGTTGTATGATGTATTTTGACATATTAAGTTCTAATTCATGATCATTGGATATTTTTCCATTTACATGGGTCTTCTTCATTTCAACAATATTTGTAGTTTTCACAGTATAAGCATTTCTTTTGTTAAAGCTATTCTTAATCATTCTCTTCTTCTTGATGTTATTGTAAAGGACTTATATTCCTAATTTCACTTTTGGATTTTTTTTGCAGTGTATGAAACAGAATTGATTTCATGTGTTGATTTTGTATCCTGAAACCCTGCTAAATGTATTTATTAGTTCCAATAGACTTTTATTGCATTCCTTTGGATTTTCTATGTATAACATTATATTGCTGATAATAGAGATGCTTTTACTTCTTTACCTCCTTTATTAATAGCTCTTTCTTTCTTTCTTTCTTTCTTTCTTTCTTTCTTTCTTTCTTTCTTTCGTCTACTTTTCCTGGCTCAAATTTCTAATACGATGTTGAATAGAAGTGGCAATAGAGACATCCTTGTTTTTGCTTAATCTGCGGGGAAAATATCCAGTCTATATCTGTTAAGTGCAGTGTTAAGTATGAGTTTTTTGTAGATGCCCTTTATCAGGTTGAGGATATTCCTTTCTGTTCCCAGTTTGTTGAGTGTTTGTATTGCTAAATGGTGTTGGATTTTTGTCAAATAGTTTTTCTTTTGCCTGTATTGAGATGACCATGTGGTTTTTTAAAAAATTTATTATTATATTGTATGTATAACCTGGCATTGCTGGGGTTAAACCTCTCTTGGTTGTGGCATATCCTTCTTTGGATTTGTTGCTGGGTTCATTTGGCCAGTTATTGTGTTGAGGATTTTGTGATGTCATAAGATGACATGTCATAAGGTACATTGGTTGGTAGTTTTCTTCTTCCTCAATATCTTTGTCTGGTTTTAGTATTGAGTAACACTGGCCTCAAGATTGAGTTGGAAGTATTCCTACCTCTTCTGTTTTTTGGAAGAATTTGTGTAAAATTGGCATTGATTCTACTTTAAATATTTGCTGGAATTCATCTGTGAAACCATCTGGAGCTGAGCTTCTTTTTGTTGGTCCTTTCTTCACTATTAACTCAATCTTTTTTCTCATCTTTCAGATTGCCTATGTGGGTTTTAAAAAAAAATATTTTATTGTTATATATTGAGAGAGAGAGAGAAAGAGAACATGGGGGGGCAGGGAGGGAGGGAGGGAAAAAGAGAAGCAGACTCTTGTTGAGCAGGGAACCTGACTGAGGTTCAATCTCAGAACCCCGGGATCATGACCTGAGCCAAAGACAGATGCTTAACCAACTGAGTGACTCCGGTGCCCCTGCCTGTGTGTTATTTTTTTAAATGTCATCTTCTACTTTGTGTTGTTCTAGCAATTCTTCCATTTCATCTAAGTTATGTAATTTATTAGCTTACAGTTTTTCATGGTATTCTGTATGTCCTTTTTATTTTTGTAATGTCAGCAGTAATCTCCTCTTTCACTTCTTTTTTTTTTATTTTTTTATTTTTTTTATTTTATTTTTTTTTATTGGTGTTCAATTTACTAACATACAGAATAATACCCAGTGCCCGTCACCCATTCACTCCCACCCCCCGCCCTCCTCCCCTTCTACCACCCCTAGTTCGTTTCCCAGAGTTAGCAGTCTTTACGTTCTGTCTCCCTTTCTGATATTTCCCACACATTTCTTCTCCCTTCCCTATTTTCCCTTTCACTATTATTTATATTCCCCAAATGAATGAGAACATATAATGTTTGTCCTTCTCCGACTGACTTACTTCACTCAGCATAATACCCTCCAGTTCCATCCACGTTGAAGCAAATGGTGGGTATTTGTCATTTCTAATAGCTGAGTAATATTCCATTGTATACATAAACCACATCTTCTTTATCCATTCATCTTTCGTTGGACACCGAGGCTCCTTCCACAGTTTGGCTACCGTGGCCATTGCTGCTAGAAACATCGGGGTGCAGGTGTCCCGGCGTTTCATTGCATCTGTATCTTTGGGGTAAATCCCCAACAGTGCAATTGCTGGGTCGTAGGGCAGGTATATTTTTAACTGTCACATGAACAGAAATCTCACAGAGGAAGACATAGACATGGCCAACATGCATATGAGAAAATGCTCCGCATCACTTGCCATCAGGGAAATACAAATCAAAACTACAATGAGATACCACCTCACACCAGTGAGAATGGGGAAAATTAACAAGGCAGGAAACAACAAATGTTGGAGAGGATGCGGAGAAAAGGGAATCCTCTTACACTGTTGGTGGGAATGTGAACTGGTGCAGCCACTCTGGAAAACTGTGTGGAGGTTCCTCTTTCACTTCTAATAATAATAATTTGAATCTCTTCTCCTTTTTTGCTTGGTCCGTCTATCTATCTAAAGTTCTTTTGAAAGATTCAGCTTTGCTTTCTTTTTTTTTAATTTATTTTTTATTGGTGTTCAATTTACTAACATACAGAATAACCCCCAGTGCCCGTCACCCATTCACTCCCACCCCCCGCCCTCCTCCCCTTCTACCACCCCTAGTTCGTTTCCCAGAGTTAGCAGTCTTTATGTTCTGTCTCCCTTTCTGATATTTCCCACACATTTCTTCTCCCTTCCCTTATATTCCCTTTCACTATTATTTATATTCTCCAAATGAATGAGAACATATAATGTTTGTCCTTCACCGACTGACTTACTTCACTCAGCATAATACCCTCCAGTTCCATCCACGTTGAAGCAAATGGTGGGTATTTGTCATTTCTAATAGCTGAGTAATATTCCATTGTATACATAAACCACATCTTCTTTATCCATTCATCTTTCAGCTTTGCTTTCATTGAATTTTCTCTTGTTTTTTATTCTCTATTTGATAAGTTTCTGCTATTGTCTGTATTATGTGCTTCCTTCTGCTTGCTTTATTTAGTGTGTTCTTGGTTTCTCAGCATGTTTTTGACAGAGAGCAAGGTAGTTGATTTAAATATTGGTTCTTTTTAGAAGTAGGCATATATAACTATAAATTTCCTTATGGTCACTGCTTTTACTACATCTTGTGAGCTTTGGTATGTGATTTCTTCATTTTTGTAATCTCCAAGTGATTGATTCTTAAGTGGCCTTTCGATTTCTTCTTTGCCCAGTGGCTATATAGGAATGTATTGTGTAATTTCTACAGATTCATGGGTTTCCAAATGTTGTTTGTGTTCTCGATTGCTCATTTTATTCCTTTGTGGTTGAAGGGCATACTCTGTATTATTTACATCCTGGCAACAATTTCTTAAACAGCATGATTAGTTATAATAGCATATTATGGTCTGGTGTTTCCAAAGAGACTCTAGTCCAAAAATAAAAGCCTAAGGGATCAGGAAATTGTTCCTGGGTTCCTTTGGTCACTCCAAAGATGTTCCAGAAGGCACAGATCTGACCTCTCTAGTGGTGGCCTCTATGTGTGACTTGCTCTGGCTCAGCCATTGGCTTGAAAGTTTAAGTAAAAGTCCTAGAAGGACAGACTCCTGGTCTCTTTTATTTTTAAAATTATTTTTAAAAAAGATTTTTTTACGTATTCATGAGAGATACAGGGAGAGGCAGAGACATAGGCAGAGGGAGAATCTGGCTCTGCACAGGGAGCCTGGTATGGTACTTGAACCAGGATCCTGCGAGTCAAAGGCAGACGCCCAACTACTGAGTCACCCAAGTGCCTATCCTGGTGTCTTTTAATCTTCTGATTGGTAGACCAAATTATAATTGCTCCAGGTAAATTTTGCATTTTCATTATGCTTTCCATTGTTCTTTTTCCTTACAGTACTGTTTCCATTCCTTACTCCGGTTTTTGAAATATTAAATATCTGGCTATTTCCAAAGAAAGTTACTGATTTTTTCAGAAAATCTGTAGAGAGAATGAAGGAAAGTCGCCTAAAAGATAAACAAAAGGTAAATCTATTGGTGGTTATATGTAGGTATTCACTTTAAAAACAAAGATTTTATTTAATTTAGAGAGTATGTGGATGAACAGGAAGACAGGTAGAGGGAGTGAGAGAGAGAGACTCTCTGGCAGACTCCACACCAAGTACGGAGTCCAACATGAGGCTTGATCTTACGACTCCAAGATCATGACCTGAGCGGAAATTAAAGTTGGGCACTCAACTGACTGTGCCACCCCGGTGTCCCCAGGTGTTCACTTTTGATAATTTATTGAGCTGCATATACCCAACATCTGCACTTCTATATGTTTTTATGGTAGGTAGAGAACTGTAGGGTTTAAAGCAGGAGACTTCTAACATTTTAGGGAGAATGAAGAAGGTGGAGGTCAGGGAAGGAAATAAGAAGATGAGTCAGACAGACTATGTTTAAAATTTATTATTTTTTTAATAATAAATTTATTTTTTATTGGTGTTCAATTTACCAACATACAGAATAACACCCAGTGCTCATCCCGTCAAGTGCCCCCCTCAGTGCCCGTCACCCATTCACCCCTCCTCCCCTTCCACCACCCCTAGTTCGTTTCCCAGAGTTAGGAGTCTTAATGTTCTGTCTCCCTTTCTGATATTTCCCACACATCTCTTCTCCCTTCCCTTATATTCCCTTTCACTATTATTTATATTCCCCAAATGAATGAGAACATACACTGTTTGTCCTACTCCGATTGACTTACTTCACTCAGCATAATACCCTCCAGTTCCATCCACGTTGAAGCAAATGGTGGGCATTCGTCAAACGACAAATACCCAACATTTGTTTAAAATTTATTAATAAACATGGCAAGTAGTATGTCACTGCATAAACTTCAGTGAGAAAAAAACTACCGCTTTCTTTCAATAAATTGTCAAAATGTAAAAATTACTGTGTAAAATCATTTTCCTGGTAGTGTAATTTTGCCAGATCTTACATTGGCAAAGAATCCCTTCAATTCAAAGCCTCTTATCTTACAACTTCTCCAGGGGAAGGTCCTATTAGGCACCTGGTGGAGTATATAGTCTATGTTAAATTTGACCCTGCCATAGTCTGGAATGGGTAGAAATCTTCTCTGGGCACTGAAGCTGCAAGCTGGCTAAGCCAGCTTTGCCTTCATGAGGCCTGATGACCAGCTGTAGGACATGTGTAGGACAAGGAGACAGGGCTGATATCACTGAATATTGTGCAGAGTTCTGGGAGGGTGGGACATTGGAAGATGCTGACACAGAAGCTGCTCATGGACTCTGCAGAGGTCAGGGATTGGTCTATGTGGCTATTCATTAAGAATTAAGGCTGGAAGAAAGGACTGAAGTCAGGGACTTTCTCCTTAGCTAGTAGATGGGACAGGAGAGGGATCAGGCAACTCTTGGGCCAGGAAGGTATGTTCAAAAGTCAGAGAAGCTGAGGATCAGACAGAGCAAGATCCAAAAAGCAATGAGACATAATGGCTGGATTCCTGTCAGGGAAACATCCTGCTCTCCAAGATTTATAGCTGAGCATTTTTGTTCACCGAGGACTCTGGCAACACTACTCTAAATTTGGGATGTAAATGGGCTATAGTCTCAGGATACTTCACGTCTGATTTACTTCTGACTTCACAAGTGATTTTTTGCCATGGAAATTTCTCTTTTTGTTTCTAGCACCGAGTGGACTTTCTTCAGCTGATGATTAACTCCCAGAATTCCAAAGAAATGGACACTCATAAAGGTAAGCGAGAAGAGCTTCAGAGGGCCATTGATGAGGTGGCTCAGAAAGAGGGGGTGGTTCCAAGGTGTGGAGGAAGATTTTTAGCAGATGGAATTTTGGCAAATTGAAGAAAGAAATATGTTCAGATACAAAAGGTAGACAGAGCATTTTCCAGAAAAACCAAGCCATACTACCTGTTCAAAGCTTGAAGGGGAACCATAGACAAAACAATCTGTGGTCTGCCACAGGGGAACTTGTTTCCAATGTCAGTCCTGCAGCCTAATCCAGACCCACCGAATCTGCCTGGAAATTCACATCAAGTCTTCATCACATAAGGAGGTACATGGCCCCAGTGTTGATGACCGTAACTTGAAACACTTGTGGTTATATTTTATTCACTAGCTTAATCTACTTCAAGTGTTTTTTCCCTTTTTGTAATTAAGAAGTAACTGGTGCAGGTATGTGTACACATTGTATTTCTCTTTAAATCATCATCTATTACTTTTATCATCCATGGATGGTCTTTGACTAAAACTATTATTACTATGATGGTTACAAAATGATGACTCTTTACTTGTACCATTTCTTCTATATTTTGAATAATAGTCCATTGTTAGGGTGAGCTTTCTATACGTCATCATTATTGTATTTCTTTCTTTATATATGTCGGTATGATCTCTTATATTACTAAGTGTCTTATATCATTTTTTTCTTAGATCCTTGATTCTTTCAGATTTTTTGTCTGGAAGCCCTTTAAGTGGGCACCTGTGTTTTTGTTTTTCCTTTCTTCTTTTTTATGTTTTCAATAGACTTTGGTTTTTAAAAAGATTTTATTTATTTATTCATGAGACACACGGAGAGAGAGAGGGGGAGAGAGAGAGAGAGAGAGATGCAGAGACACAGGCAGAGGGAGAAGCAGGCTCCATGCAGGGAGCCTGATGTGGGACTCCATCCTGGGACGCCAGGATCACGTGCTAAGCTGAAGGCAGATGCTTAAGTGCTGAGCCACCCAGGTGCCCCAGACTTGATTTTTTATAGCAGTTTAGGTTCACTGCAAAATCGAGTGAAAGACATAGAGATTTATCTCATATTTCCCCTGCCCCACCTACATACAGCATCCCGAATCAAAATCCCTCATGATGTGGTAATTTTTAAATAATCAATATACCTACAACAACACATTATTACCACCCAAAATCCATAGTTTATATTATAGTTCATCCTTGTTGATGTATATGCTATGGGTTTCGACATATATATATATATAATGATGTATATCCACCATTAAAAAAATAGAGTATTCTGTATCCTTTTCCCATATTATTTTCTGGGCATTACCTTGCATCCTGATGTCAGACATCTCAGATTTCTCTTCTGTTTCTCCTGATGAGCCCTGAACCAGCCATTTCTCCAAGAAACTCTGATTCCTTTTAGTTAAAATGGTATTTAGAAACCAAATCTGGGATCTAGGAGTACTCGTTGCTACTAGGGGTTATTTGCTTCTATTTCCTCTCAGTGAGCCAAGTTAACAACATCAAATATATCTACACAGCACTGATCAACACAAATATTTCTTTATCCATAACCCATGATGTAAGTATGCTCTCAGTATTTAAAAGAAAAAAAAACAGGCTTAATTTATAGTTGTTTCTATGACAGAAATATTTCCATCATGGTTAATTTCAAGCCATCTGTGATTTGACAACAAGCTCACAAAATTGTTGAATATATAACAGTTGATTCTAGAGGAAAAGGATGGGCTTATTCTATCATACCATTTATCTATCTATCTATCTATCCATCCATTTATCCATCTCTACCTACCAATCTATCTCTACTTCTATTCTATCTATCTATCTATCTATCTATCTATCTATCTATCTATCTAATTCTACTTTTTTCTCTGATGGAGGAAATCTTTTATATTTGCTTGGTCCTGTACAGAAACACTGCACACATGTGATTTTTGAGCACTTACCATGTGGCTAGTGTCACTGAGCTCTGAATCTTATATTATATTTAATATAACTAATTAAAATTTAAATATAAATAGCCGCATCTGGCTACCTTATTGGAGAGTACAGCCCTGAACTTTTATTATCATGGGGTTTGTGGTAATGGAGAGCAAGAATTTTTTTATATATATTTTTTATTGGGGTTCTATTTGCCAACATATAGTATAACACCCAGTGCTCATCCCGTCAAGTGCCAATGTTTATAGCAAAAATGTCCACAATAGCCAAACTGTGGAAGGAGCCTCGGTGTCCATCGAAAGATGAATGGAAAATAAATTAAAAAAATATGTATATATACACACACACACACACACATACACACACACACAATGGAATATTACTCAGTCATTAGAAAGGACAAATATCCACCATTTGCTTCGATGTGTGTGGAGCTGGAAGGTATTATTCTGAGTGAAGTAAGTCAATTGAAAGACAAACATTATATGGTTTCACTACATGGGGAATATAAAAAATAGTGAAAGGGAATAAAGGGGAAAGGAGAGAAAATGAGTGGGAAAAATCAGAGAGGGTGATAGAACATGAGAGACTCCTAACTCTGGGAAAAAACAAGGGGTAGTGGAAGGGGAGGAGGGCGGGGGGATGGAGTGACTGGGTGAAAGGCAAGAATTTGATAGTTGAATTTACCCATAGCAGCTTCACAAAAAGTGTGACTGGGAAATCTGAACTTTGTAGACTTTTCTAGCACTTTTTGCATTGTTTTTAGCTGTGAATTATGTGTTTGTAGTGGGTAGGTGCTCTCAGTATCTAAAGGTCCTACACAGGTTTTGTCAAATAGATTAGGACATGACCATGCTGAGTTTCTGCCAGGAGCAAATCAAAAGATATTCCAATTTATATTCAGAGTGGGGCCATTCACTAAGGAAGGTGAAATTCAGGCCATGATTGCTAATTCCATTCACTGGATTCAATTCGTCTATATTTCATGCTGGTCAGTACCTTGCCTTTGACACATTTTTTTTCTTCTGCTTCTTTGGTGGCAATAATTAAGCCAGCTACATTACCAGTCTTTTTTTTTTTTGTATATTTCAGTTTGCCAACATATAGTATAACACCCAGTGCTCATCCCTTCAAGTGCCCTCCTCAGTGCCCATCACCCAGTCACCACATCCCCCCACCTGCATGAACAGATGAATGAATAAAGAAGATGTGGTATATATATACCACATCTGTATTGTAGTTTCTGTACATATTGGAGATCATGCACTTGCGAAGTTGTGTGCCAGGTCTTCTACTAGCTGAGACCTCTGAAAGGTATAATCCATGTTTCTCAAGCTAGGTTGTTCACACAAATCACCACATCTCATGAAAGCTCAGACTTTGATTCGATAGTTCTAGGGTGAAGTTTGAGATTCTGCATTTCTAATAAACTCCCAGATGCTGCAGATGCTGATGGTCCATGGATCACTCTTTGAGCAACAAGAATTTATCAGTAGCCCAATATTGTTCTCTTCACTTTCCACAAATATGTTTGGATGAAAGATCATTCATTTTTTCCTGACAATTGAGTCTTAGTATCACAAACTCTCTAAATAAATTTAAGTTCTCTTTTAGCTAGAAGAATATAAATTTTCCTGGGGGAGAATGGTATCCCATGTTACTTACGACTGAAGTACTTTTAGGATCCTCCAAAGGTCATGCTGATAACACCATGTACGTTAGACAGAAATGCCATCTCCTGAAATTACCTATCTGTGTTGGTGCGGAGGGTGGCACTAGCAGGAGCAGATGGCCAAGAATAGTATAGACCATAGGAAGAACCAGATCAAGATAACTTCTGGCTTTTCTGGCTCTGTAAGATAGACATCAGAGTGCAAACCACTCTGAGTTTGATTCTGAATTGCTTTTACATTTTCCCCAAGGGAATTGGGAGTTTCAAATGGACTTCTCATTATCTAAAGTGTGTGTGTGTGTGTTTTTTTTACATTCACCTGCTATAGCTAAAATGTGTTTCTTCTCCTTTTAGCTCTATCTGATTTGGAGCTGGTGGCCCAATCTATTATCTTTATTTTTGCTGGCTATGAGACCACTAGCACTTCTCTTTCCTTCCTTATGTATGAACTGGCCACTCACCCTGATGTCCAGCAGAAACTGCAGGAGGAGATTGATGCGACTTTCCCCAATAAGGTGAGGGGGTTATACCTGAAGAAGGGAGTCAGTGTAGGTTTGGTTATGTCTCAGTAACAGATTAGCCCTCAAACCTAGTAGGTTTTCATAAAAAGGTTTACTCCTATTTCCACATTCGCATGTCAGATATGGGCCTTAGCAGAAGTTGGGAGTGAGTCTCTGCTCCATACAGTTATTGGTGATACCAGGTAAAGAGGCTCCATTTTCTTATACCTGCATTATCTAGAACCTGGGGACTTATTGTTTGCTTGGTAATAAGGAACTATGTGTTACTCACTTGATTTTCAAATGTTTGGCTCCAGACTTACATACATCTCATCAGTTCACCCCTCATTTGCAAAATGGTTTCCCGTAAGTTCATGTGAGCTAGGAAATATGGGGGTCTCCATGATCCTGGGTGAGCAGTGTATGATTCTACTACTTTCTACTACACACCCTATGAAGTGTCAACTCTATTATTTCCATTTAACAAGTCAGGAAACTGAGCTATAGAGAGACAATATGACATTCTTAAACTATCACATAACTAGTAGTGTAGAATTCAAGCTAGGAGCCAAGTGCTTGGATCCTGATTGACCTCTAATCTGTACAATGTTGGGACTTACACAAAGCAGCAAGTGATAGACATATATTGCCCACACTGTTTTCAGATTTCTGCCCATCCTGAAGTTCCCTTCTTATGAAGAGACCTGACCCCTGGGTCTGGAGTGGCCTGTTTGGCAAACAGTGAGCCTCCAAAGTGACAACTAGGAGACCCTTCCAGCAACAGAGGGTGGGGCTTAGAACAGGGTTCTGATCCCCTGTATTACTTTTCCTAGAACTGAAATTGTGTGCCCACAATTGGTAGCATCCAATTGTAGCCTTCTCTTGCCCCATTTGCGTTGAAAGAAAGTAGTGTCTCCCCAAATTATTTAGTGTTTTTCTCCAAATATTGTAAATAGAATTGAAAAACTAGGAAGGCAGGATATTTCAACTAGGACAGTTTATGAGGAAGAGGGGAGTTTTCTGTGGCACATTCTCCTTTCATGATACAGATGTGTCGCCCCTGTTTTGAAAGGAACAAAAGACTTCAACAGATTTCATTTAAGATTAAGGGCCATAGGGAAGGGAAAATATGATTAAAACAGAGAGAGAGTTGGGATTCTGGGTGATGGGCACTGAGGAGGGCACTTGATGAGATGAGTACTGGGTGTTATACTATATGTTGGCCAATAGAACTTCAATAAAAACAAATGAAAAAAAAAAAAAACAGAGAGAGACAAGCCATAAGAGACTCTTAAGTATAGGAAACAAATGAGGGTTGCTGGAGAGGAGGTGGAAGAGGGGTTAGGGTAGTAGGGTAATGGGCATTCAGGAAGGCACTTGATGTAATGAGCGCTGGGTATTATATGAACTGAGCAGTCAGTTCTAATTCTAATTCTTCCTCTGAAACTAATAATACACTATATGTTAATAAAATAAATTTAAACAAAAAATGTAGAAAAAAGGTCAAGGGTCACACTCTATTAGTCACTTTTGTTCACACAAGGAAGAAAAACCATTACCTGGTAGTGGGAAGGATTTCAGGCCCTGTGTAGGAGATCGTCATAGTGGTCTCCCCCAGTCATTACTATTGCTGCTTACGTCTATGACTCACATGTCAGTGAGCCATTGAGTAGATCAAAGGACATGCTAGACATTCAAATGTCCACAAATACCCTTTACCAAAATACATGATTCTTAGGTGTTCCTAATACTTCAGTAGTAGTATATACAGTGCATTGAACTTTGATCCCAAATCTCAATTTTTAAAAAGATTTTATTTATTTATTTATTTATTTATTTATTTATTTATTTGAGAGAGAGAGAGAGAGAGAAGGTAGAGACACAGGCAGAGGGAGAAGCAGGCTCCATGCAGGGAGCCTGACGCAGGACTTGATCCCGGGTCTCAAGGATCACACCCTACGCTGAAGGTGGCGCTAAACAGCTGAACCACCCGGGCTGCCCCCAAATCTCAATTTATCAAAATCTGTTTCTTTCCTTCCAGGCATTGCCCACTTACGATGCCCTTGTGCAGATGGAATATCTGGACATGGTGTTGAATGAAACTCTCCGATTATACCCAATCGCTGGTAGACTTGAGAGGGTCTGTAAGAAAGATGTGGAAATCAGTGGTGTGTTCATTCCCAAAGGGACAGTGGTGATGGTGCCAACCTTTACTCTTCATCGAGACCAGAGTCTCTGGCCAGAGCCTGAGGAATTCCGACCTGAAAGGTACAGGGAACCCTGCAAAGGGGAACCCACCCTCATATTGGAGGATATTCTGTATTTTCTTAGTATAGATGACAATCGTGTGGTGGTACAATGATTTATTTGTACATTTTTTTATTCTTAGAAGTATTTTTCTTGTTACAAAATGAACATTATTGTCCAAATTTTACAAACTCTAGTTGAGAATAAAGAAAATTAACATCATCACCAGTCACAATATATCAGGATTATTAATCATGTGATGTATGTCCTTGTGGATGTTTTTCTATGCATATATAGAAGCTTAAAAGTTAAGATGGCATTATATATTTTTGAGGTACTGAGTTAATGTAACAGTAAATTATAAACAACGTACCATAATTGTGTTTGTGATTATATGTATATACATAATATACTTAACCATTATCTTAATTAAGAAAATGGGACTTTTTGTTACTTTAGTGTTTCTGTCCTCTTTAGCTCTCTGGATTTACTCCTTAGATTTTCGCATTCTGTGTTTGTAACCCTGCGCCACCATGTCCGCTAGGTATAGTGTGAGGACAGTGGCTGTGGTGCTGAGAGTTCACATCCCTGGCAGGAGGAGCAGCAGCCTGAGGACAGAGTGTGCTGGAGACCTGATAGGTCCTGTGCTGTCTGTGGTTGCAGTTCTAAGCATCTCTCATCTCTCTAGTATCTGGGATTTATCCAAAGTGAGGTCATCTGTTCTCTAGCCATTTAGACATCCTCCTTGGAGGGGTCTTGAGTTTTCTCTTCTGGGAATTCAGAGCAGAGTCTGGCTTTGGGTAAGCCTGAATTCTGCAAAAGTCCATGCTTTCCTGTTTATTGTATTGGTGGGCAAAATTTGGATGAGTTTTTAGAGACCTAGATGTTTAGCCCCCGACTAAAAGTCCCTGTTAGCAGAGCTCTTTTCTGGGCTCATGGTGTCCTTAGTGCTAGCAATGCGTCTACACATAGTACTTGCTGAAAGAACTTAGAGTTGACCAAGTCATCTGTTTTCTGGACCAGGAGACCTGATGGCTCCTACAAGTTCAGCTGTTCAGTCTCCTATAGCTTCTCAAACAGAAACCAGTGATCACTTCTGTACTTGTTTATGATTCATTCAGCCATGAGAGGAAGTGCTTACCTACATGTGTTAGGAACTGTGCCAGGTAGTGAAATCCATGTATTAAAAATATCAATTATGAATAATTAAAAAAAGATTTTATTTATTATTTCAGATAGGCAGAGAGTGAGTGAGAGAGTGAGAGAGAGAGAGAGCACAAGCAGGGGGGAGGGACAGAAGGAGAAGCAGGATCCCTGTTGGGCAGGGAACTTGATGTGGGGCTCCACTGGAGTACCCTAATATCATGACCTGAGCCAAAGGCAGACACTTAACCAACTGAGCCACCCAGGTACCCCTTATGGATAATTTTTTAAAAAGATTTTATTTGTTTGAGAGAAAGCAAGCATAAGCAGGGGGAGGAGCAGAGGGAGAAGGAGAAGCCCCAATATGGGGCTTGATTACAGGACGTGAAGATCATTCCCTGAGCCAAAGGCAGATGCTTAACCATCTGAGCCACCCAGTCTCCCCTATTGCAGAGAATTTTTGACACATGCACAAACATTATATAGACACAAGTCTGTGAAATACTTTTAATGAATTTATATATGCCCACCACCTGCCTAGTAACTACTAACCCATATCAGCTACTCCATCCACACACCATTATAATTCTTTTACTGTTTTCCATATTATTTTAAGGCATATCATGGAAACATTTCAGTATGTTCTTCATGATAAAAGGAGTTTAAATAATACCTCACCTAAATGCCATTATCATTTTCCCAAATCCACATGTTTCCTGAATATAAGTATTAAGGAATGAATTTTTTAAAAAGATTTTATTTATTTATTCATGAAAGTGTGTAAAGAGAGAGAGAAAGGCAGAGACACAGGCAGAGAGAAAAGCACAGTCAGAGAGAAGCCCGATGTGGGGCTCAATCCCTGGACTCCAGGATCACGCCCTGGGCCAAAGGCAGGCGCTAAACCGCTGAGCCACCCAGGGATCCCAAGGAATGAATTTTGAATGAAGCATAGGTCTAACCCCAAAGGAATTTATAGTGTCTTAGAACAGATAGACAAAAACTCAATGATTATAATGATTATACATAGATCTAAGTATCATTATAGTGGAGTAGCGTCACGTGCCCATGTAAATCATGTGAAAATCTTTTCCGTGTAAGTGGTTGGGAATGGTCCTAGCAGGGAGTGTAGGGATGTGAAGGGAAAAATAACAATGGTATAACATAGGAGGCATTTCTCTACTTCCTTTTTCTATGAGCATGTGACCAACATAAGTGGGAATGGAGGCATCAACCTACCTTTCCTCCAGTCAGGCTCATTTCCTGCTTGCCTTTCAAAGTGTGAACATCACACCACCCTCAATATAATTCTAGTGTCTAAGGTAAATCTTTTCAACAGCTTTATGTCATGTCCTCAGCAAGACTGAATGCTCCCATAGGGCAAGGGGAATCCAACGACCTGTAGCTTACAATTGTCATAGCAGAATAAGCATAGCAGGATTACAGTAAACAACCCATCAAAGTTTCCTATATACTCCTGGTTGAGAACCCCAAACATGTACTTCTTGTGGTCTTTATGATTAACTAAACTTGTTTTCCACTTCCATTGTGGAGCCAGGTTCAGTAGGAAGAACAAGGACAGCATAAATCCTTATACATACCTGCCTTTTGGAACTGGACCCCGAAACTGCATTGGAATGAGGTTTGCGATCATGAACATGAAACTTGCCCTTGTTAGGGTCCTGCAGAACTTCTCCTTCAAACCTTGTAAAGAAACACAGGTCAGAGAGATAACGTTCTGCATAAATAGTGTTTTATTGGTTTTTTTTTAACTAAGAGATATGAAATAGATGTGTGTGTGTGTGTGTGTGTGTGTGTTTGTGAGCGAATGTGCTCATTTATCCTTAGTAATTTGTTCTATCAGCCCAGTAATCTATTAGAGTCATCTGTGGCCTTGAAGGGTCCTTTAGCTCTTGAGTGCCACATCTGTGATTCATAACCGCCCAACCATAAGGGTCATCTGTCAGTATAGTTCACATGAAATTATTATGCACAGTCCTTTGATCTTGAGCAGTGTTTTAAATCTCTTTCAAGTCCACTGAAAGGAAAGGAACACGTTGTGCACAATCATGATGTGCAATGTGGTGATAACCATGATGTGACTTTTGAATGATGCTCTTCTCCACTACAATTTATAGACACTATTGTGACCATGGTTCTCAACCTTGGTTTTACTCTGAAGTCAGTGGGTTCATTAAAAATCCTATATTCTAACATAATTCACCCAGAGAATGGCTTTAAATGTGTCCCCACTGATTCTCAAGTGCAAGCAAGGTTGAGAGTCACTGGTGTGAAACATGCCTGACTGATGTGAAGGAGTCCCATGGTCCAGGCCATCCTAGCTACTTGGCTCCACCTTCTCCAGTCAGGCTGTGCTCCCTTTCCATGCTAGTCTGTTATCATGGATGGATGTTTCCATGGGAGAGAGTACAGGATGTTTATCAGTGTAGATGTTCATATGATAAAATGTGTAATAAACACTCAGGATGGCCTACAAGCTTCAACGTATACAAAATTATCTCTCTCACTTTTCAAAATTGTTTGCCATAATGGGTAAGAATCTGTCTTAAATTTAAATACTCATCCTTTTTACTTAAAATTTAAATATAAAAGTATATAAACCAATATGAGTTTGTCCCCAGCCTGGTACTGAGTGGGTGGTCAGTAGATACTCTGTTGAATGAGTGATGGATGAATGCTTACATACTCCAGTCTTGACAACTTACAGAATAATTTTAAAGAATCAGAGATATATGAATCTATAAGTAGTATTTATATATTTGTAATGCATTATTGTCTTTCATATATCTTGCCTGCTTTGCTTCTGTTGTTAGCTGGATTTTCATGGTCGTTTCTCATATACTTGTTTAACTGTTGCAGATCCCCCTGAAATTAAATGCTCAAGGGATTATTCAACCTGAAAAGCCCATTGTTCTCAAGGTTGAGCCAAGAGATGGGAGTGTAAATGGAGCCTGACTTTCCCTAAGGACTTCCTTTTGTTCTTCAAGAAACTATCCCAGAACACCAGAGACCTCAATTTCCTTTGATTATGTGGTTTCACTCATGTAGGGAATATAAGAAATAGTGAAAGGGGTTGTAGGGGAAAGAAGGGAAAATGAGTGGGAAAAATTAGAGAGGGTGACACAGAATGAGAAACTCTTAACTCTGGGAAATGTACAAGGGATAGTGGAAGGGGAGGCAGGTGGGGGGATGGGGTGACTGACGGGCACTGAGGAGGGCACTTGACGGGATGAGCACTGGGTGTTACAATGTATGTTGGCAAATCAAACTTCAATAAAAAATATATTAAAAACCCCAGAAATGATCCCTGGGTGGCGCAGCGGTTTGGCGCCTGCCTTTGGCCCAGGGCGCGATCCTAGAGACCCGGGATCGAATCCCATGTCAGGCTCCTGGTGCTCGGAGCCTGCTTCTCCCTCTGCCTGTGTCTGCCTCTCTCTCTCTCTCTCTCTCTCTGTGACTATCATAAAAAAAAAACAGAACAGAAATGAAGGTGGGCTTCATGTACAACCTGTGACAGATGACTAGGGATTCCACACATTCATTTAGCTTTCTCTGGTATCTGTGTAGAGCATTATATATTATGGGGAATAAAGGAAGTAGCTCATAAGTGCCAGACATGTAGACACAGTTTATCTGTTTCACACAGACTACCCCCAGTTTGTACCATCTACTACCCTGAGTGTTGATCTAGAATATAACTTTATCAACAAACTTTAATGGAAACAGGAATTATTGTGGTGGTGGTGGTAATGACATTTATATCACATGTCTTATTTGGAATATTCTACATTGAATATTACACTTAGCAAGTCAATCAACATCTCTTTACAAAAGTATTAACATGGCTTCATCCACATTAAGGGGGAATCTATAGAACTGATGAGTAAGAGCCAGTGAATGAATGCTTTGACCATTACAGTCCCTGGGTGAATGGAGCTTGTTCAGAACTCCGATGTGCTCAGTTAAGATAGGTGAGAGTTAATCTACTGTGACTTTGCCTATTGCTCAGAATGTATATTTCTAGTTTAATTCTACAGGTTTTGGATCACATGTTTTTTTTATATCTCTTGATTGAGGCACTTGGTATTATATTATTAGTTTTGATTTAATATTTTCGTGTCCTCTTCCCTGCTGTTCTGGTAGGCAGCGAACATATTTGTCTTTGTGTTCCAGCCTCAGCTCCCAAGTGTCCTGACACAATGAACATCAAATAAGAGACGGTTGGTTGTCCAGTTGTTTGGGAAGAAAGGCTAAAAGCATTTGTCTGTTTCAGCTGGTATCAGAAGATGAATAGGATTCTTCCTTTCCAACTGTCCCTTCCAGCCCCTTCTTTCGCTTCTCCTCTCCTTTTCCTTTGTTTTCCTTCCTAGATAATTCAGTCCTTAAGCCATAGGTGGGGCACAGGCGAGAGGGTAGCCTCACATTGGAGGTCAGGGACAGAGAAGCGAGTCACAGTGACCTGACTCCAAGTTAGAGACTGAGTAGGGTGGGGAGGGGGTCCACATGGAGTGTGTCCACATGGAGCATTCTGGCATGGCTGTGGGAGCCCAAGCTAGGTGAGAAGGGTGTCCATATGGAGGCGTGGCTGGTAAGAGCCCCCAGAGCCTAAATACAGTGTATAGAACCCAAGTAAAATTGTGGGGGTATTCATGAGTGTTGAGGGATGGAGTAGGGATTAGTTACATGGGGGGGATTTATCAAATAAGTAAATATATTAATGATAAATGGTTTCAGGAGTTTCTTACCGTAAGAGTAGGGAGTCATTGATTTAGAAAGGGAGAAAACCAAAAGAAGCCTATATAGTCAGAGATTGAAAGTGAGGGTGTCAATGTAAAGTCCTGCTTTTCTATAGATAGATGATAGATTGGTAGAAATGTTTGTCTCTGTGTGTAAAAACACATTTCCCCTACCTCTCTCCACAGATAGTTCTTAGAAACGGTGACTTTGTAAGAGCCTTAAGAACACCTTGTATCCAAATCTTGGCTTATAAATGTCATTTTCCACTAAAAAGAACTAGAGCTTCTCAGATACATGGCTGATTCCACTCTGAGACAGCACATGATGAACTTGGAGCAGGTTGTGCTACACAGTGATAGGGACATGTCCAAGGAATGCAGAGCCAGCTTGAGGGGCTTCACCCACCCATAAAGCATGATTTGGGTATCATGATAACTAACAATAAGAAGAGATTATAACCCCTTGAATAAAATAGGAAAACAAATACACAAAGGTGGAGATAAATACAGAGATAGATTACAATTGATGAGGACACTCACACAGTTTCAGAGTACTAATGCTGAAACACTCACGAGTTACCAAAAGGAAAGAGCAACTCATACAGTGGAGCCCTAGTTGACCAGTAAGCATCATCAGGAACAGGAGGAAATGATGGCAAATCACCCTATAAGATGCAGTGAGAAAAACTCAGTGGCACCTCTGGGATATGCTTGCCAAGGAGGCAAACCTGAAAGAAATCCTGAAAAAAGTCAGACAAACTGAAGTTGAGGAATACCTACTCCTAATCTGTAGCTGGTGTGTATTCTTCTACAAAGTCAAGGTTCTTAAAGTTATAAAAAAGAAAAAACAAGTCAGGATTGGAGTCACTTACCCCCAAACCTACCTCACAGCAAACAACACCTAATTATTAGGTTCAAGCTATCCCTGGAAGGTGACCTTCTCAGAGTGCATCTGGCATGATACTTAATGTGGAAAACCCATAAGACTCCATCCCAAAATGGCTAGTTCTCATACAGCAATTCAGCAATGTGGCAGGATATAAAATCAATGCACAGAAATCAGTTGCATTTCTATACATTAACAATGAGAGAGAAGAAAGAGAAATTAAGGAATTGATCCCAATTACAACTGTACCAAAAACCATAAGATAACTATAGCCAATAACCATAAGATAACTATGATAGATAACCTAACCAAAGAGGCAAAGAATTGGTACTCTAAAACTACAGAACACTTATGAAAGAAATTGAGGAAGACACAAAGAGATTGATAAACATTCCATATTCATGGATTGGAAGAATAAATATTGTGAAAATGTCTATGCTACCCAGTACATTCTACATATTTAATGCAATCCCTATCAAAATACCACTGACATTTTTCACAGAGCTGGAACAAATAATCCTAAAATGTATACGGAACCAGAATGTTGAAAAAGAAAACCAAAACTGGGGGCATCACAATGCCTGATTTCAAGCTATATTACAAAGCTGTGAACATCAAGACAGCATGATACTGGCACAAAACAGATACATAGATCAATGGAACAGAATAGAGAACCCGGAAATGGACTTTCATCTCTATGATCAACTAATCTTTGACAAAGCGGAAAGGAATGTCCAAAGGAAAAAAAAGGCAGTCTCTTCAATAAACGGTGTTGGGAAAATTGGACAGGCACATGAGAAGAATGAAACTATACCATTCTTTTACACCATACACAAAGATAAACTCAAAATGGGTGAAAGACCTACATGTGAGCCAGGAATTCATAAAAATCCTAGAAGAGAACATAGGCAGCAACCTCTTTGACCTCGACTACAGCAACTTCTTGTTAGATATGTCTTCAAAGACAAAGGAAACAAAAGCAAAAATGAACTATTGGGACTTCATCAAGATCAAAAGCTTTTGCACAGCTAAGGAAACAGTCAACAAAATTAAAAGGCAATCCATGGAATGGGAGAAGATATTTGCAAATGATATATTAGATAAAGGGCTATTATCCAATATCTATAAAGAACTTATCAAATTCAACACCTAAAAAACAAACGATCCAGTCAAGAAATGAGCAGAAGACATGAACAGACATTTCTCCAAAGAAGACATACAAATGGCCAATAGGCACATGAAAAAATACTCCATATCATTTGTCATCAGGGAAATACAAATCAAAACCACACTGAGATACCACTTTACACCAGTCAAATGGCTGAAATTAACAAGAGAGGAAACAGCAAATGTTAGCAAGGATGTGGAGAAAGGGGCACCCTCTCCCTCTGAGAACGCAAGCTAGTATAGCCACTTTGGAAAACATTATGGAGCTTCCTCAAGAAGTTAAAAATACAGTTACCTTATGTCCGAGCAATTGCACCACTGGGTATTTAAACCAAAGATACAGATGTAGTGAAACAAAGGGGCATCTGCACCCCAATGTTCATAGAAGCAATGTCCACAATAGCCAAACTGTGGAAGGAACTGAGATGTCCTTCAACAGATAAATGGATAAAAATTATATATATAGTATTATATATATGGAATACTACTCAGTCATTACAAAGGATGAATACTTACCATTTACACTGATGTGGATGGAAGTGGAGAGTATAAGTGAAATAAGTCAATTGAAAATTTAAAAAATGATAATTATATATGATATAATATATAATTATATATGATATAATGTATAATGATATAATCATTATATCATATAATGATATAGTATGATATAATATATAATAATATATAATATATAATTATATATGATATATATTATATATATATGTAATATGGTTTCACTCATATATGGAATATAAAAAAATAATGCAAGGGACCATAAGAGAAGGAGGGGGAACTGAATAGGGCAAAGTCAGAGAGGAAGACAAACTCTGAGAGACTCTTAAATCTGGGAAACAAACTGAGGGTTGCTGAAGGGGAGGTGGGTGGGGGAATGGGATAACTGGGTGACAGTCATTAAGGAGGACACGTGGGGAGGAGGGGCAAGATGGCGGAGGAGTAGAGTCCCCAAGTCACCTGTCCCCACCAATTCATCCTGAAAACCTACAAATTCGGCCTGAGATTTAAAGAGAGAACAGCTGGAATGCTACAGTGAATGCTATATCATACTTAAAGGTAAGAAAATGGGGAAAAAAATAAAGAAATAAAAAGCATCCAAGGGGGAGGGGCCCCGCGAGGAGAAGGCTAAGGCTGTGGGGCAAATGTCCCCAGGACAGGAAAGCCCCGACCGGAGAAGCAGAAGCTTCACCAATCTTCCCGGTCGGAAAGGTGCTTGCAGGGAGTTGGAGCAGGACCCCAGGAGGGGCGGAGATGCCCTCAGGCTCCCAGGGACACTAAGAGAGCTCCTGTGCCCCGGGAGGAGAGCACACCACACACTGCGGCCGAGCTCCCTTAAGGCCTGCAGCGTGTACAAGGTGGAGCCCGGGAGCAGCTCCGGAGGCGCGGCTCCACGCGGAGGGGGCTGCGGGGCCCCAGCAGCTCGATTCCAGCAGCGCAGGCCCCGGAGCCCAGGGTGTGGGGGGCCACAGCCCAGGATCCGGCGCTCCCCCGGAACAGGCAGAGGCTGGGAGAGCACAGAACAGCCAGGACGCTCCTGCTGCTGGGCGGCTCTGAGCCGTGCAGATCAGCGCCCCTGCCCCCACCCGTGGAGCATCCAGGCCTCTGGACACTGAGAGCTGCGGTAGTTACTGCTGGAGCTGACTCCAGAGCTGGAGAGCTGGCCGCTGCCACTGTTGTTGTTCCTCCTGGGGCCTCACAGGATAAACAACTCCCACTGAGCCCTGCACCAGGCAGTGGGCTGAGCAGCTCCCCCAAGTGCTCACACCTGAGAATCAGCACAGCAGGCCCCTCGCTCAGAAGACCAGCTGGAAGGACAGGGGAAAAGCAAGTTATTGACCAAGCAGTCCTGGAAAGTTCCAGGGGAGTCGAGGGATTTACAGTATATAGAATCAGAGGATACTTCCCCTTGTTTTTTGTTTTCTGTTTGCCCCCCCTCCGCCTTTGTTTTTCTTTTTTTTTTCTTTCTCTCCTTTTCTCCTTTTTCCAGTACAACTTGTTTTTGGCCACTCTGCACTGAACAAAATGACTAGAAGGAAAAACTCACCTCAAAAGAGAGAATCAGAAACAGTCCTCTTTCCCACAGAGTTACAAAATTTGGATTACAATTTAATGTAAGAAAGCCAATTTAGAAGCACAATTATAAAGCTACTGGTGGCTCTAGAAAAAAGCATAAAGGACTCAAGAGACTTCATGACTGCAGAATTTAAATCTAATCAGGCAGAAATAAAAAATAAATTAAATGAGATGCAATCTAAACTAGAGGTCCTAACGACGAGGGTTAACGAGGTAGAAGAACAAGTGAGTGACGTAGAAGACAAGTTGATGACAAAGAGGGAAACTGAGGAAAAAGAGAAAAACAAGAGATCATGAGGATAGGTTAAGGGAAATAAATGACAGCCTCAGAAGGAAAAATCTACTTTTAATTGGGGTTCTTGAGGGCGCCAAAAGGGACAGAGGTCCAGAATATGTATTTGAACAAATCATAGCTGAAAACTTTCCTAATCTGGGAAGGGAAACAGGCATTTAGATCCAGGAAATAGAGAGATCCCCCCCCAAAAATCAATAAAAACCGCTCAACACCTCGACATTTAATAGTGAAGCTTGCAAATTCCAAAGATAAAGAGAAAATCCTTAAAGCAGCAAGAGACAAGAAATCTCTAACTTTTATGGGGAGAAATAATAGATTAATAGCAGACCTTTCCACAGAGACCTGGCAGGCCAGAAAGAGCTGGCAGGGTATATTCAGCATCTAAGTGAGAAGAACATGCAGCCAAGAATACTTTATCCAGCAAGGCTCTCATTCAGAATAGAAGAGCTTCCAAGATAGGCAGAAACAGAAAGAATACGTGACCACCAAACCAGTTCTCCAAGAAATATTAAGGGGGACTCCGTAAAAGAAAGAAGTCCAAGGGATCAATCCTCAAGAACAGGGACTGAATCGGTATCATGATGACGCTAAATTCATATCTTTCAATAGTAACTCTGAACATGAATGGGCTTAATGACCCCATCAAAATGTGCAGGGTTTCAGACTGGATAAAAAAACAAGACCCATCTATTTGCTGTCTACAAGAGACTCATTTTAGACAGAAGGACACTTACAGCCTGAAAATAAAGGTTGGAGAACCATTTACCATTCAAATGGCCCTCAAAAGAAAGCAGGGGTAGCCATCCTTATATCAGATAAACTAAAGTTTATCCCGAAGACTGTAGTAAGAGATGAAGAGGGACACTATATCATACTTAAAGGATCTATCCAACAAGAGGACCTAACAATCATGAATATTTATGCCCTGAACGTGGGAGCTGCCAAGTATATCAATCAATTAATAACCAAAGTTAAGACATACTTAGATAATAATACACTTATACCTGGTGACTTCAATCTAGCACTTTCTACAATCGACAGGTCTTCTAAGCATAACATCTCCAAAGAAACAAGAGCTTTAAATGATACACTGGACCAGATGGATTTCACAGATATTTATAGAACTTTACATCCAAACGCAACTGAATACACATTCTTCTCCAGTGCACATGGAACTTTCTCCAGAATAGACCACATACTGGGTCACAAATCAGGTCTTAACCGATACCAAAAGATTGAGATCGTCCCCTGCATATTCTCAGACCATAATGCTTTGAAATTAGAACTAAATCACAAGAAGAAGTTTGGAAGGATTTCAAGCACGTGGAGGTTAAGGACCACCCTGCTAAAAGATGAAAGGGTCAACCAGGAAATTAAGGAAGAATTAAAAAGATTCATAGAAACTAATGAGAATGAAGATACAACCATTCAAAATCTTTGGGATATAGCAAAAGCAGTCCCGAGGGGGAAATATATCACAATACAAGCATCCATCCAAAAACTGGAAGAAACTCAAATACAAAAGCTAACCTTGCACCTAAAGGAGCTGGAGAAAAAAACAGCAAATAGATCCTGCACCCAGCAGAAGAAGAGAATTAGTAAAGATTTGAGCAGAACTCAATGAACTACAGACCAGAAGAACTGTGGAACAGATCTACAAAACCAGTAGTTGGTTCTTTGAAAGAATTAATAAGATAGATAAACCATTAACCAGCCTTCTTAAAAAGAAGAGAGAAAAGACTCTAATAAAATCATGAATGAGAAAGGAGAGATCACCACCAACACCATGGAAATACAAACGATTTTAAAAACATATTATGAGCAGCTATATGTCAATAAATTAGGCAACCTAGAAGAAATGGATGCATTTCTGGAAAACCACAAACTACCAAGACTGGAACAGGAAGAAATAGAAAACCTGAAAAGGCCAATAACCAGGGAGGAAATTGAGGCAGTCATCAAAAACCTCCCAAGACACAAAATTCCAGGGCCAGATGGCTTCCCAGGGGAATTCTATCAAACGTTTAAAGAAACCATACCAATCTACTAAAGGTGTTTGGAAAGATAGAGAGAAAGAAGAAAGAAAGAAAGAAAGAAAGAAAGAAAGAAAGAGAGAAAGAGAGAAAGAGAGAAAGAAAGAAAGAAAGAAAGAAAGAAAGAAAGAAAGAAAGAAAGAAAGAAAAGAAAGAGACGGAATACTTCCAAACTCATTCTATGAGGCCAGCATCACCTTAATTACCAAACCAGACAAAGACCCCACCAAAAAGGAGAATTATAGACCAATATCCCTGATGAATACGGATGTAAAAATTCTCAACAAGATACTAGTCAATAGGATACAACAATACATTAAGATTATTCACCATGACCAAGTAGGATTTATCCCTGGGATGCAAGGCTGGTTCAACACTTGTAAAACAATCAGTGTGATTCATCATATCATCAAGAGAAAAAACAGGAACCATATGATCCTCTCAATAGATGCAGAGAAAGCATTTGACAAGATACAGCATCCATTTCTGATCAAAACTCTTCAGAGTGTAGGGATAGAGGGAACATTCCTCAGCATCTTAAAAGACAACTACAAAAAGCCCACAGCAAATATCATTCTCAATGGGGAAACACTGGGAGCCTTTCCCCTAAGATCAGGAACAAGACAGGGATGTCCACTCTCACCACTGTTCTTCAACATAGTATTAGAAGTACTAGCCTCAGCAGTCAGACAACAAAAAGAAATATAAGGCATTGAAATTGGCAAAGAAGAAGTCAAACTCTCCCTCTTCACAGATGACATGACACTGTCCACAGAAAACCCAAAAGCTTCCACCCCAAGATTGCTAGAACTCATACAGCAATTCAGCAGTGTGGCAGGATACAAAATCAATGCCCAGAAGTCAGTGGCATTTCTCTACACTAACAATGAGACTGAAGAAAGAGAAATTAAGGAGTCAATCCCATTTACAATTGAACCCAAAAGCATAAGATACCTAGGAATAAACCTAACCAAAGAGGTAAAGGATCTATACCCTAAAAACTACAGAACACTTCTGAAAGAAATTGAGGAAGACACAAAGAGATGGAAAAATATTCCAAGCTCGTGGATTGGCAGAATTAATATTGTGAAAATGTCAATGCTACCCAGGGCAATTTACACATTTAATGCAATCCCTATCAAAATACCATGGACTTTCTTCAGAGAGTTGGAACAGATCATCTAAAGATTTGTGTGGAATCAGAAAAGACCCTGAATAGCTAGAGGAATATTAAAAAAGAAAACCGTAGCTGGAGGCATCACAATGTCGGATTTCAGGGTGTACTACAAAGATGTGGTCATCAAGACAGTGTGGTACTGACACAAAAACAGATAAAGGAGATAAATTCGATAAAGGTACTGGCACAAAAACAGATAAACAGATAAATTCAATAAAGGAGGAAAGACTATCCATTGGAAGAAAGACAGTCTCTTCAATAAATGGTGCTGGGAAAATTGGACATCCACATGCAGAAGAATGAAACTAGACCACTCTCTTTCACCATACACAAAGATAAACTCAAAATGGATGAAAGATCTAAATGTGAGACAAGATTCCATCAAAATCCTAGAGGAGAACACAGGCAACACCCTTTTTGAACGCAGCCACAGTAAATTCTTGCAAGATACAAAAGCAAAAATGAACTATTGGGACTTCATCAAGATTAATAAGCTTCTGCACAGCAAAGGATACAGTCAACAAAACAAAAAGACAACCTACAGAATGGGAGAAGATATTTGCAAATGACGTATCAGAGAAAGGGCTAGTTTCCAAGATCTATAAAGAACTTCTTAAACTCAACACGAAAGAAACAATCCAATCATGAAATGGGCAAGAGACATGAAGAGAAATCTCACAGAGGAAGACATAGACATGGCCAACATGCACATGAGAAAATGCTCTGCATCACTGGCCATCAAGGAAATACAAATCAAAACCACAATGAGATACCACCTCACACCAGTGAGAATGGGGAACATTAACAAGGCAGGAAACCACAAATGTTGGAGAGGATGCAGAGAAAGGGGAACCCTCTTGCACTGTTGGTGGGAATGTGAACTGGTTCAGCCACTCTGGAAAACTGTGTGGAGGTTCCTCAAAGAGTTAAAAATAGACCTTCCCTATGACCAGGCAATTGCACTGTTGGGGATTTACCCCAAAGATTCAGATGCAATGAAATGCCGGGTCACCTGCACCCCGATGTTTCTAGCAGCAATGTCCACAATAGCCAAACTATTGAAGGAGCCTCGGTGTCCATCGAAAGATGAGTGGATAAAGAAGATGTGGTTTATGTATACAACGGAATATTACTCAGCCATTAGAAACGACAAATACCCACCATTTTCTTCAACGTGGATGGAACTGGAGGGTATTATGCTGAGTGAAGTCAGTCAATCGGAGGACAAACAGTGTATGTTCTCATTCATTTGGGGAATATAAATAATAGTGAAAGGGAATATAAGGGAAGGGAGAAGAAATGTGTGGGAAATATCAGAAAGGGAGAGAGAACATAAAGACTGCTAACTTTGGGAAATGAACTAGGGGTGATGGAAGGGGAGGAGGGCGGGGGTGGGGGTGAATGGGTGACGGGCACTGAGGGGGGCACTTGACGGGATGAGCACTGGGTGTTATTCTGTATGTTGGTAAATTGAACACCAATAAAAAACAAATTTATTTTTATTTATTTTTTTTACAAATTTATTTTTAAAAAAAGTTCCTACACCCAGCAGAAGAAGAGAGTCAATAATTGTCCTCTCTATAGAATCTTGTTTGAAGATGCAAATCCTTTTTTGTAAGTGTTTTAGTGGAAGTCTCTATGTAAGTATATAGGATTCCATATCTATCATCTAGTTACCTATCTCTATCTCTTTATCATCTATCCATATTCACCCTTTTATCTGTCATGTCTATCTCTAACTATCTGTCTATCTATCTACCCACCTATCATCTTTGTATGTATCTAGTAAGACAAATATCTGGGGAGCTCGAGGCATTCCAGGCCCAGCTGTTTGAATCTATCCAACTGAGACTTGTGAAGAGAGCCTTCAGGATGACCTCAGCCCTAGTCTTTCTGCAAACACCTGAGACTCCAAGTAAGGGCTGCCCCACTGAGTCCAGTCAACCCCAGATTCGTAAGTAAAATAAAAGATTATCCAATCCTTTGGGTGGTTATTATGCCACATTAAATCACTGGAATAGCCCTCCTTCATTTCAGTGCAGCCAGATGTATAGGACCCAGAAGAGAGTTGCCAACTGTGGGAAACTGGAAGTTATCACCTTTTATTTCCTGTAAGTCATGGGGGTAGCAGTGGGGTTGCGGGTGAGGTCAGAGAAAGGAGTGTTGGTGTCTAAGCAGGGGTGGCCCTTAAAGTCTCATGGATCAGGTCAAAAGGAAGAAGGGAGAGGGCCGACTTTACTGGGCACCTGTTAAGTGCAGGGCCTCCTTCATATCAAGGCTTTGTGCCCCCAGCTTACCTTCTCAGTAGAGCAACATTGTGGTTGTAGGCGTAGCCAGCTTTGAAGAGCATGCTCATGGTGTATATTCTCCACCCCATGAACAGGGCTGGCCTGGTAATCGGGAGGATACTGTGGACATGTCAGAGTGTGACTGTGGCTAATTCATAAGAGACAAAGATGCTTCCACCTTGCCCTTTTTGGTCACTTGCTCTGGAAAGCCAGCTGCCATGTTGTGAGGATAGTCACAACCACATACCATGCACTGGAGATATCCTGCCATGGTTGGTGCTGACCTGCCAGGCCCATAAGTGAGTTACCCTTGAAGTGGGTTCCAGCTCGGTCCAGCATGCAGATTATGGCTTTAAAGACTCTGGTCAGAACTACTCAACCAAGTCACTTCTGAATTCCTCACCAAAAGATTCTGAGATAAAATCATTGATTTATTCCACTCAGTTATTTATTTTTTAAATTAATTTATTTTTTTGTATATTTTTTTATTGGAGTTCAATTTGCCAACATATAGTATAACATCCAGTGCTCATCCCATCCAGTGCCCTCCTCAGTGTCTGTCGCCCAGTTACCCCATCCCCCCGCCCACCACCCTTCCACTACCCCTTTTTCATTTTAGGAGTCTCTCATGTTCTGTCATCCTCTCTGATTTTTCCCACTCATTTTCTCTCCTTTCCCCTATAATCCTTTTCATTATTTTTTAAATTCCCTATATCAGTGAAACCATATGTTTGTCCTTTTCTTTTCTTTTTTTTTTTTTTTGTTTGTCCTTTTCCTATTGACCTACTTCACTCAGCATAATACTCTCCAGTTCCATCCACGTTGAAGCAAATGGTAGGTTATTCGTCCTTTCTAATGGCTGGGTAATATTCCATTGTGTGTGTGTGTATACAATTTATACTTATTTAATATATATTTATATATATGTATTCTGGATTTATATTTATTCTGCTTTCAACATCATTGAAGTCAGCAAGATCATTGTGAATATATTCTGAGCTGTCATTCCACTCATTATATATATATATATATATATATATATATATATATATATATATACACACACACACACCACATGTTTGTTTCAGCGTAATGAGTGATACAGAAACAGAGGAATTGGGAACTCTTGGATGCCACATCAAAGAACTCTGCAGACTGTCCAGGGTTGATTGTCAATTGGGCTTGCTGGGCAGGGACAGAAGTGGTGGTGGTGGTTTGTATGTGTGTGTGTCCAGGTGAGTGTACATGTACAGGTGTGTGTGTGTGTGTATAGGTTTGTGTGTCTGTCTACAGGATTGTGTGCATTTGTATGTACAAGATGTGTGTGTACAGGGGAGTGTGTTGTGTGTATGGGTGTGTTTGTGTGTGTGTATATATGGGGTTTTTGTATATACACATAAAGGGTTAAGGTTAAAGCAGCTATTCTGTTGGCAGGACGAAGATTACCGCCACCAGTAGACTCTGCTGGTTGAGGGGCAGACTCTTCTTGGATTCATTAGCCAGTTCTGCCAAAAAGAGCTGGAGGATCTAGTTATTCCACCTGGGGAGCCTCAGTTTCCCTATCTGTGATGCAGAGATGATAATAACACCTATTGGGGGAACTTGTGAGGACTGAAGGTATTAATGCAGATGATGCTCTGATGGGATTCCAGGCATGAGGCAAGCTACTAACACTGCTGTCCGTTGTCCCTGAGATTCACATTTCCTGAGCAGGCTCTTGTGAGTTACAGAAGCAAATGAAGTCACCCAGTTTATTTTTTATTTTTATTTTTAAAATTTTATTTATGTATTCATGAGAGACACAGAGAGAAAGAGAGGCAGAGACACAGGCAGAGGGAGACGCAGGCCCCATGCAGGGAGCCCGACGTAGGACTCGATCCTGGGTCTCCAGGATCATGCCCTGGGCTGAAGGCAGCGCTAAACTGCTGAGCTACCTGGGCTGCCCTGAAGTCACCCAGTTTAGCACGGATCAACATTTGCTGAATGACTCAGTCACTGGATTCCTGAGGATAGTTTCTGGTATTTCAGTTCTTCCCCCACCTCTTACCTCTGTGATATGGAGAAGGATATTTCTGTAAACGCACTTTACTATTTTAAATCAGGGCTTATATCCTGCCCTGACACCTAACTAACCCCTGCATTGTCCTTTCTTGGCCCACTCCACTGCCCCCATTCTGTGGGCATAATTAGTGCTTTGGCGGGCTTTTCCAAAAGGCCACTTTAGTGTTTTCTCCATTTCTGTGGAGTTATGCCTCTATCTCTAACAGAAAAATGAGAGTGATAGAGTATGCTAGATCTTAATGTCTTTCAGTTTTGGTGAATTGACTCATCTTGAATTAAGAGCCAGAGGGAAGTACTGGCTTGAAGTCATCAACTCTAGGTATCAATGTTGTCAAGGCTGTGGCCACATGGGCCAAAGCTTGACCTTCCCTATTCCAGTGACTTGCAAGGGGATAACATCTTTAAGCCTCATGACCCTTTCTGTTATGCAACCAGAACTGGTACTGATGGTTAATTAGTGGGTCTGTTTACAGAGTATGTGACTTCTGTACTCTCCATTTTACTGATATTTGAAGGTGATTGTGCAAAAAAAGATTATTCCATCTTTTGCCTTTGAAATTACCATGCCAGTTACAGCACTCTTAGGCCCCAAGAATATAGAAATGAGGAAGTTGTGATTCCTACCCAGGAGGATCTCATAAATTAATTCGAGAGACTGAAACATAATTACTGTACAACCAGTGAGCCTCATGCCCCCTGCTCTAGCCCACGAGAGAAGAATGGATCAGTTTTAGTTTGTTGGCCTATTGTAAAAAGTACCACCAACTGGGGAGCTCCAAAAATGGAAATTTATTCTGTCACATTTCTGGAGGCTGAAAGTCTAAGATTATGGGTTCAGCAAGTTTGGCTCCTTCCAAAGCCTCTCTCCATGGCTTGCAGATGGCCATCCTCTTCCTGTGTCTTCACATGGTCTGCCCTCTGTGGATGTCTGTGTTCTTATCTCTTCATGTTGGATTAGGGCCCATGCTAGAGATCTCATTTAACTTTGATTTCCTTCTTAAAGGCCACATCTCCAACTGCAGTCACATTTTGAATTGCTGGGAGTTAGACATCAACATACAGATTGGGAGGGGACACAATTCAGCTTACACCAGGATCTATGGGGAGAGTCTGTGAGCCGGTACATGACCACCACAGGAGGACAAAGAGACCTACAGCAGTGATCCTGCACTCTCATCAAAGCTGGGTGGAGGGTGGGGCTGGATCCTGGGTGCCAGTGAGAAGGGCCCAGGTCAGCGGGGGCAACTCCCAGGACTGATAGAACCACGGATATAGTCACAGATCATAAGGACCTTTGTAGAACCAGAGCAGGAAGCAAGTGTCACTGTAAGGCCCAGGGCAGAGAGAGGTTCTGAGGCCCACCTTCCCAGCCAGGAACATCCTGAGCTCATTCTGGGAGGAGCAGGGAAAGGGCAGTGGGGGATAAGATCAGAAAGACTGAACTTGGAAAATCTCATTACCTAAGTGAGACCAAGAAGTTGTTTTATGGGAACAAGAAATCTCCCTCCCCACTGTCACCACAGGAAACATCTCGTGGGGACAATAATGTCAAAGATGAAAAGTTAAAAGGTTACATTTTCTTTCAGTATCTGTTTGTTTTCAGAAGCAGTGTGTCTCTCATTTCTGCAGTTGGAACCATAACACACTTGATTGATTAACAAAGATGAAAGAATCAGAGAGCTGGAAAGACTCTCACTATTTGAGTCCAAGGCCTTAATTTTACAGATTTATTATTTAATCCTCCTAACAACCCTCTGAAAAACCTGAGGCATGGAGAAGTTAATGACATGCTCAAGGTAAGAGAATGGGAATGATGGAGCCGTCTGACCTGTGGCCTCACTCACTAGGTTGAGCTGCTTTCAGACAAGCTCATTAGTTCCAATGCTGGGCTGGAGCCCGTAGGCCCCCAAAGGATAGGGATGGCTTTGTGACTAATGTTGACCCCACAACTATCCTCGAGGAGACTACACACTGCTGAACTCATAGTTGGCCTTCAGTAAAACATTGTGACTGTTTGTGAAACATATATTGGAAACAGCACATGGACTTCACCAAGTAGCTCTATCATTTTGTCACTTGGGCATTTCCCAATACCAGCTATCTAAAGTTCATCTGAACCTCAAACATGCCTTAGAGGTCACCAGGAAGGTTCTTGCTCCGGCTTTTGTTTAGATCCACAAACATTTTTTACTTAGTGCTCCAGATCAGGTCCAAATGGGCCCTGTTGGTGGGGAAAATTCAGATCCAGGAATAGACAGTTTCAGTATGGTGGAAGGTCAGGCATGATGCTTTGAGAGTACAGAGAAGGAACACTTGTCACCAAAGAGGGTTGAGAGGAGCTGATACCTGGTCTGAGGCTAAAAATTTATTTTTAAAAATCAAATGTATAGATATACATGCTTTAGAGAGTTGTACAGTACTAACTACAGTGGTTATAAAAAAAACTAGTGGTGCCTCACTCTTTCTGATCTCTTTCTGATGTTCTCCCTCATTTTGGCAGAGACTTCCTGTTGTTTTCAGAAGAATGATGCAGAGAAGTAAGTTTTTCCTAAGTATGTGCATGTCTGAATATATCTCTGCTCTACTCACTTACTTGATGGATGATTTGAGTATAGACTTTTAGGTGGGCTGGAATTTTCTCTGTGAACTTGAAGACATAGAGACTTGTATCTAGTATCACTGTTGAGAAGATCAGTGCCCTTCTGGTTTCTGATTCTTTGCATGGGACCTGTGTCTTGCTCTCCTCACTCTCTCTGCAAACATTTGGAATCTTCTTTTTGTCCTTGGTGTTCTGAAAGTTCATGAGGTGTGCCTTCGTGTTTCTCCTGTCATGCATTATTCTAAGCAGAGCTATCAAAGAGTTTTTTTTTCAATTAATACATTTTTTTTTTCAGAGAGAGAAAGAGAGTGAGAAAGAGAATCCCAAGCAAACTCCCTGCTGAGTGCCAGGCTTGACTGAGGGCTCAGTTCCACGACCCTGAGATGGCAACTGAGCCAAAACCAAGAGTCAGAAACTGAATTGACTGAGCCATCCAGGGGCTCACAAGAGGCCTTTCTGCAATGATGCAATGTTCTCTATGTGTCTTATCCAATATGGTTGCCTCCAGCTACATGAGGCTATGGCACACTTGAAATGTGGCCAGTGTGGTTGAGGAACTGCATTTCTGATTTTATATAGTTTTAACAAATTTATATCTAAATGTAATTTGCCCCATGTGTCCTGGAGCTGTATATTGGACAACGCTGTATATTGACCTTTCTTTCTGGAGACTGTTGCTTGAGTCCAGAGATATTTTCTTGTCTCCTACTTTTAATTTTTGTGTTTTTCTTTCTTTTCTTTCTTTCTTTCTTTCTTTCTTTCTTTCTTTCTTTCTTTCTTTCTCTCTTTCTTTTCCCTTCTTCTTCTTCTTCTTCTTCTTCTTCTTCTTCTTCTTCTTCTTTCTTTCTCTTCCTTCCTTCTTCTTCTTTTCTTTCTTTCTTTCTTTCTTTCTTTCTTTCTTTCTTTCTTTCTTTCTTTCTTTCTTTCTTTTTCTTTCTTTCTTCTTTCCTTTCCTTCCTTCCTTTCTTCTTCTTCTTCTTCTTCTTCTTCTTCTTCTTCTTCTTCTTCTTCTTCTTCTTCTTCTTCTTCTTTTTCTTTCTTTCTTTCTTTCTTTCTTTCTTTCTTTCTTTCTTTCTTTCTTTCTTTCTTTCTTTCTTCTTTCTTCCTTCCTTCCTTCCTTCCTTCCTTCCTTCCTTCCTCCCTCCCTCCCTCCCTCCCTCCCTCCCTCCTTTCTTTCTTTCTTTCTTTCTTTCTTTCTTTCTTTCTTTCTTTTTCTTTCTCTTTTTGAGAGACAAAGATAGAACATGCATGCAAGCGGTAAGGGGAGGGGCAGAGGGAGGCTGAGAGATAATCCCAAGCAGGGTCCATGCCATCGGGGAGCCAGACATGGGGCTTGATCTCACAACACTGAGATCATGACCTGAGCCAAAATCAAGTCGGACACTAACAGTCAGAGTCACTTAGGCGTCCCGTGTTCTCATTGTTTCTATTCTTTGTCTGGAAACTGCTATTGGTCACTAACTCCTATTGGTGGAACTCCTGGAATTATTCCCTAGGTTTCTCCCTCTCGTTGTTTTTTTGTACTGAAATACTCACATTAAGTTCACCTAGTAAACGTGTCTTTATTTAAAATGTTGGTATTTTAACCCTTATTGATTTAATATTGACTTTAAAAATATTGTATTCAAATCAAGTGTATCATATATATGATTAGTTAGATTTTGGCAATTTGGCCCTCAAGTGGAATGCTTCACTCTCCTCTCTTGTCCTGATTCTACCTGGAAGTCCCAACTAAATTTTATAAACACATTGTATTTGTAAGGAAGATATGAGCTCTCCTTACTGCTGCTGTTTGTTTTTTTAGGGTTTTAGCTTTTATTGAACTATAACGCACTCTACTCTACTTAGGGAACCATTTAGAGACAAATTCTTCCTGCTAGAAGGAGGACAAGTGAGTTCTCATCCTATGGTGTTCTATCCCATGAGGGTAGAGAGAAGTGAGGTGTGATGGTCCTGTTCCTCTCCCTGTTTACACAGCTGGATAAACACTGCAGGCTCCAATTAGAATCCATGATGAAGTCTCTAAACATATACAACCTCAATACCTCTCATAGACAAGAGGTAAGAACCATTTAAGCACAACCACTAAGAAGGAAAAGAGTAAGCAGTCCACATCCAGCAAACTCTAAACCTTTTATTATGTTTGAACTAAAACTTGAACTCATGTCACCTCTTCCTGCTGAAACAGACTACATTGCATAATTTAGGGTTACTCTATAACTCTTGTCCTCTGTCAGCCATGTGTTGAACTGTTTATGAGTTCATACTGAATGAACATTTCTAAAGGGCCAGTGAGGGTCAGGTATTTGGCTTGACAAAGTCACCAATATAACAAATACCATTACTTTTTTTTTTTAAGATTTTATTTATTTATTCTTGAGAGACAAAGAGAGACAGAGAGAGAGAGAGAGAGAGAGAGAGGCAGAGACACAGGCAGAAGGAGAAGCAGGCTCCCTGCAGGGAGCCCAATGTGGGACCTGATCCTGGGTATCCAGGATCACGCCCCAGGCCGAAGGTGGTGCTAAACTGCTGAGCCACCTGGGCTGCCCACGAATACCATTACTTTATAGCAGGTTTTGATTTATAGCTCAGTAGTTGTGTGGTTATTTGTTTAGTGTCTCTCATCCCTTTAGAGTGTTGGGTTTATTAGACAAGAATTTTGACTTTTTAACATTTAGTGCTGGGCCCATGGATTTACTGCAGCAGATGCAGAGCCCAATCAACATCTAATGACAATGGAGCCCACCTCCTCCAATGCTGGGACTGTCCACAGATCACCACTTCCACACCAAAGTACAGGACCCAGCCACCAAAACTCAGATACCACCTAGGTATCGAAAATTGACAAAGTCAAGTTTGGCCTTACTGGGAAGAATGGGAGCTTGACAGCTTAGGAACAGACACAGAATCTTTCTTTTTTTGCACATTTTGCACACTCAAGATTATGATCTGTGCAATTTGAATTTAATGCACAAATCATTCCAGAGCAACACTGGCTCCTGTGCTGTGAGCAGTTCTCTTTTGGTCAGTAGAAATCAGGTCCAGATTCTGAGAAGAGGTGCCGCATGGGCTCAAGATATAAAGGGATGGGAATATTAGATGGCCAGGGCCCTAAGATTTCTCTGAGTGGTATTTGAGATTCAGTTTTGTCCAGTACCTAGGGAAACTGAGAAAGCAGATAAATCCTTCACTGTTAAGGAGGGAGGATAGTTATTTTTCCTTGGCTGTACTATAATTATGTTAGATTCTTCTAATTTCAACCTGAATGATGTCTGGGTCTTAGTTATATGTTTACCCATGAATTTATTATGTTATTTTTTAGAAGATTTTATTAATTTATTCATGAGAGACATAGAGTGAGAGACAGAGCCATAGGCAGAGGGAGATGCAGGCTCCCTGCGAGGAGCCTGATGGGGGACTCGATCTCAAGACCCCGGGATCATGACCTGAGCCAAAGGCAGGTGCTCAACCACTGAGCCACGCAGGTGCCCCCTACCCCATGAATTTAGAGCAGAGTATGGAAAGTACATGATGAGAGTATTAGTATAGGAAGGAGTAGATGACAGCCACGGGGTGCGTGGGGTATTCTTCCAACACACAGTGTCTTCCTTCACACATTCTGCAGGGCTCTGAGAATGCAAATATCATCATGTCAGGTGTCCCCTTCTGGAGAAGAATGGGACACAAAGTTCATGCTTCTATTATTTCCCCGTGTAGACAAGGGCATATGCATTGGTTCAGTGCCAGCTGAATTTTAGTCCCTAGCAATGACGAGCATATCACTGCAGGGACAGGTTCCAAGCAGCTAGATCAGAACCAGAGGTAAATAGGGCAGGTAGATGCTCATATTAGGCTTAGTTACAAATCATCATAGTGGAGCATGGGTTTTGGAGCATATTAGTTTCCGCAGAGGTTTGGTTTCCAAGTAAAATAAGAAAGGCTTTGTGCTTATGTGAAGGAATTAAGTTGTCCAGATTATCAGATGACAGGAATCTTCCCTTGTTTGCATGTATTCTGTGTACTCTGCTGGGGAACATAGGGAGGCAGATCCCACCCAACAATACCCTTACTACCATCTTGACTAGCATCTGTCTTTCCTGCTGATGTGAGGCGGAGTCCTTTGTCCTGGAAGACCCACAAGATAGCTGCTGTTCAGGTCACCGTGGAGGTAGGAACAAAAATTTAACCACTTTGCTGTTGCAGCCTGGATCTCACTATTTATGTAGTGACCCTTACCAGGGAAGGGCAAGCATTGAATACTGATGTTTCAGAGCCCAGGAGACTTTCCAGTCTCTCTTCATGTTTGCTTATTTACAATTTGTTCTTGTGATCAATGGGTTGTTGGAAAGCTCATTGCAGTCACTGAGTCTCAGTTGCCACATCTATAAACAGGGAATATCATGACCCTATTGAATGGTGCCCAGTGAAGGCACCAAAAGGGGCAGAAATATTTCAGAATTCCTGGGACTTTCTCTCCTACTTTTCCTGGGTCCCATTGTTACTATTCAAGCTTGCAGCCACTTCTTTCTTAATTATCTATTTGTAGGGCTGTGTTGTCCCAGGGATTCCAGAGTCATGCCACATAATCCACAGTTTCTCAGGCCATGCAGACACAGAACATGGGTCAGAGTGATGATAATGAGCAGGTGCAATTTCCAGATGCTATGTTCTCAGATCTCTCCCATCAGGAATGTGGCCTGGTCACCAATGATCCACATGGAAAGGACACAGGGAACCTAGCAGTTTCACCTCTACCAACTCAACTCTACCAACTTTTCTGGGTAACTTCTGAGCATACAGCACTTTGCAGGTGACTAGGGACATAATGTCGATGAACACCCAGACTGCACCCTTGAGAAGCTCTCTATCTGTAAGGCAAATAGGTGTGAGACCATAATGGGGCTCAAAGGTAGAAAGGGTAGCAATAGAACTGGGGTTGGGGTAATAGGAATTTCCCAGAGAAGGAAGTGCTTATGTCTGTTCAAGTAAGTTGGTGACGAAGGACTCTAACAGAGGGGATTCCATTGGAACCGGGTGGGAGGATGAGTAGGATCCTTGTAGGGGGCACAGGAGCATTTGTAGGCAGAGGAAAGTACATGGGTAAAGATGTGTAGACCTAGCTTGTTTGAAGGATTTCAAATATTTAGGGGTGCAGGGAACCATGGTGACAAGGACAGGTTAGAGGGTTAAGGACAGTGATTTTAATGAGTTTCTGTAACCTTTGAGATTACTGATGACACTGAGTTGTTTATTGATTTCCACAGAGTATGAACTCATGGGAGATCAAAATGGAATTGTTTACCTTACTTTGCCAATGCTCATGGCTGGGGGGTTGCCTGCTGGTGGAGCACATGTCACCCTTCTGGTGGCTGTAGCTCCAGCCCTGCCCCCTTTCTGTATATATATATTCCAGTCTCACTGAATCCCCACAAGTGGGAATGAAGCTCTGCACAAAAGGCCAGCAAAGACTAGCACACACCGCTGAGTGAAAGTACAGAGAATTCACAGAGGACGAGTGGTCATGGACTTGATCCCAAGCTTTTCCACAGAAACCTGGCTTCTTCTGGCTATCAGCCTGGTGCTCCTCTATCTGTGAGTAACTTTCCAGGCTCATTGCCTCTGTATCCTTGATTTGGGTTGCTAACTAGCCTCTACCCTGTTTTCCTTTTCTGTTTTGAAGATCAAAAGTGTTAACAAAGGGGATGTAGCTTGTGTTGAATGCTTCATACATACTAGGAACACGTAAGAGGTTGTTATTGGCCTTACCAAATCTGCTGAAAAAGTGCTCCCCACACTGGACTCTAACTTCTGTAACTAGAAGGTAGAGTGATATTTCCTCCTAGGGATGATCTTCTGATTGCCTATATATTGGGACCTGGTTTAATTAAGTAGAATTTGGCTGAGGCACGGTAAAATCAACAGGTCCCTGTGCTCTGGGGTCCTCATCCCTTTTCCAAGCTGTGACGATTCTGGAGGTAGAGGGAGTGACTTAGGTCTTTGTCTTACTATCTTCACCTTCTCCTTTCTGTCTGTTATAAGAGACATTATAGAAGAATTGGGCTTGTGTCACTCATGTGGCTCCTGCTCCCCTCACTCCACCACCAGGCATCATATACACAAGGCACCTGGTGCAACCAGTCTTTGGGGGAGGAGGGCTGAGGATGTCTCATCTTCTTCTTCCCAAAGGTCTCTTCTCTCTTTTCTGCCCTTCTACTTACCATTCCCCACCCCTACCCCCCATAATATACAGTACTCCTTACCCCTAAATGAGCATCTTTACAGCTGAGGAGACTTGGCAGATTTCTTAAAATGTTATTCATTTCAACTTTTCCTTCTAGTCTCTGGGAGGGTTAACATCAGTATAGAGATTTCTTTACCCCCAATATGAAATCTGCCAGTAGCCACAAGAAAGAGCCCTGAAAGCCAATTTGGATTTTAAATATGTTTTTGCCTTTATATTACAATACTGGAGGAGGAATCCAAACATCTAGCATATGAATTCCTTTCAGTGGTGGGATTACCAGCATCATGGAGCAGTTTGGGAAAGACTGAGTTTCACAGTGTGGGTAGGGACGGACCGTCCATGTCACGTTTCACCTCTGTTTCAATTTCACTTTCTTTAACAATAGGAAATCATGAGGACAAGAACATAGAACATGAAAACCTCATTTTCATTTCCTGAGAGAAAGGTTAGGATTCCCTGGTGCTATGGCAACACATTTTTTGTGTGATGACATTTAAGATTAATTCATGTGGTTTATTTTTTTTAAAAGATTCTATCTATTTATTCATGAGAGGCAGACACACACACACACACACACACACACACACACACAGAGGCTGAGACACAGGCAGGGGGAGAAGCAGGCTCCATGCAGGGGGCCCGATGTGGGACTTGATCCTGGGTCTCCAGGATCAGGCTCTGGGCCGAAGGCGGTGCTAAACCGCTAAGCCACCCGTGCTGCCCAGTTCCTGTGGTTTAATCTCATTCTGTTTAATTATAGATTTTTTCTGACATAAGACGCTTTCCAGCATGTTCTTTCTGAAGATACAAGAGGGCTATTGGTTCAGCCTTTACTACAAAGGAGTGTAAATAACCTACATCTTCTAGAGTGATGTTGAGGATATGAAATTAGTGTACACACACATAGTTCTGCGATATAGGTCATATATATTTTTAAATACATGTGACCGGAAGGTTATTTTAACCTCTCAGCACAGGGGAGTAGCGAGACTGAGCCAGTACTGATGTGAGAGGCATCCAGGTAGGACTGGGGATGGAGCGGGAGAATATTCTTTCCTCAGAGCAGATCTCCCAGAGATTCTTTTTGATCCTGGTCCCACAGGATCGTTGATGTGGTCATCAATGGACCACAGGGTTAGCATCTCATCTGCTTGCAGCCAGTTGTCAGGGTTACCATGTAAGTCATAAGTCACAGTGTGTGTGGTCTGTCTGGCAGTGGGGCTGTCACTGGATACTGTCATCACCAGGTAAACAACACTGTAGACTTAGAAGGCACTGGTGTAGCCAAGATTCAGTAGCTGTAGACAGTGCCCTCTGCATTCAATGCAACGTAAAGGCAATAAAAATGAGTGGCTTTATTTTAACCCTTTCATTTGTACCAAAAGCAATATTAATCTACCGAGAAGAGGGAAGCTGGAAAGAATCAGAAAAATTTTCCTGGCCTATCCTCCATGACATATGGTGCCATGTGGGTCTAGACACTAGACAAGATCTTTCCTTGGGACACATCACTCACTAGTTTTGCCTCAATTGGGAGCTCATGTAGGAAACAAAACAGGAACCGATTTGTTGTGGTGGTGATGGCAAGGAAGGAATGGAGGTGAGACTGAGGCTACCCCGTCTCCTGGCAGTTGGTGCTCCTGTGTCCAACTGTTCTGGAGGAAGGATCCAAACACCCAGCTGGGCCCAGCTGAGGTGCCTCTGCTGATCCCTTAATGCAGTTTTGGAGTTTTATTTGATTATATAAGAGTTGCTGGATTTGTACAGAATATCTGGAATTTCTACTGCCTTAAAGGCTAACCTCCAGAAAAGAGAGAAGGTCTTCATTCCAATTAAAAATAACATTTTATTAATAGTGAAAGGGAATGAAACTAGACTACTCTCTTTCACCATGCACAAAGATAAACTCAAAATGGATGAAAGATCTAAATGTGAGACAAGATTCCATCAAAATCCTAGAGGAGAACACAGGCAACACCCTTTTAGAACTCAGGCACAGTAACTTCTTGCAAGATACATCCACGAAGGCAAAAGAAACAAAAGCAAAAATGAACTATTGGGACTTCATCAAGATAAGAAGCTTTTGCACAGCAAAGGATACAGTCAACAAAACTAAAAGACAACCTACAGAATGGGAGAAGATATTTGCAAAAGACGTATCAGATGAAGGGCTAGTTTCCAAGATCTATAAAGAACTCCTTAAACTCAACACCAAAGAAACAAACAATCCAATCATGAAATGGGCAAAAGACATGAAGAGAAATCTCACAGAGAAAGACATAGACATGGCCAACACGCACATGAGAAAATGCTCTGCATCACTGGCCATCAGGGAAATACAAATCAAAACCACAATGAGATACCACCTCACACCAGTGAGAATGGGGAAAATTAACAAGGCAGGAAACCACAAATATTGGAGAGGATGCAGAGAAAAGGGAACCCTCTTACACTGTTGGTGGGAATGTGAACTGGTGCAGCCACTCTGGAAAACTGTGTGAAGGTTCCTCAAAGAGTTAAAAATAGACCTGCCCTATGACCCAGCAATTGCACTGTTGGGGATTTACCCCAAAGATTCAGATGCAATGAAACGCCGGGACACCTGCACCCTGATGTTTCTAGCAGCAATGTCCACAATAGCCAAACTGTGGAAGGGGCCTCGGTGTCCATCGAAGGATGAATGGGTAAAGAAGATGTGGTTTATGTATACAATGGAATATTCCTCAGCCATTAGAAATGACAAATACCCACCATTTGTTTCAACGAGGATGGAACTGGAGGGTATTATGCTGAGTGAAATAAGTCAATCGGAGAAGGACAAACAGTGTATGTTCTCATTCATTTGGGGAATATAAATAATAGTGAAAGGGAATATAAGGGAAGGGAGAAGAAATGTGTGGGAAATATCAGAAAGGGAGACAGAACATAAAGACTGCTAACTCTGGGAAAGGAACTAGGGGTGGTGGAAGGGGAGGAGGGCGGGGGGTGGGGGTGAATGGGTGACGGGCACTGAGGGGGGCACTTGACGGGATGAGCACTGGGTGTTATTCTGTATGTTGGTAAATTGAACACCAATAAAAAATAAATTTATTATTAAAAAAATAGTGAAAGGGAATAGAAAGGAAGGGAGAAGAAATGTGTGGGAAATATCAGAATGGGAGACAGAACATAAAGACTCCTAACTCTGGGAAATGAACTAGGGGTGGTGGAAGGGGAGGAGGGCGGGGGGTGGGGGTGAATGGTGACGGGCACTGAGGGGGGCACTTGACGGGATGAGTACTGGGTGTTATTCTATATGTTGGCAAATTGAACACCAATAAAAAATAAATTTATTATAAAAAATGAATAAATAAAATCTTTAAAAAAATAACATTTGTCATTACTAATTTTTGTTGTATAGCATGTATTCTGCTGTCCACTGGAGGTATCAGGACTTTGGAAAACCCTCTTGTAGCTGAAATCACATATAGGCTTGTTGAACCATTTCTACTCCTCATCCTTTCCCACCATACTTTCTTAATTTGCCTTATGGGGTTAGTCTTGTAGGCCTAGCAGGTTAATGGGTAAAATGGTTTCTGGCAATGTCTTCCCTCAGCCTCTCTTCTTCTTCCATGCTGTCATTTCTCAGCAACACCTAATCACATGAAAGATGATTGTAGGCAAACCTGCCATAGGAAGCACCATCCATAATGGGTTTCTGAGATAGCTGACACACAGATTCAGTAAACTAACTGCTATGTGAGTAACCATCTTGAAAAGAAAATGAGTGTACCTGGGAGTGTGCTGAGCAGGTGAGTATCACAGATTGAAGGACCTGATGCCACGATGGGAAGAATGGTTTGGAAGTGGATTGTTTCCTTACCGATTCTTTTATATGGAATCATTTAGGGCACATATTTGTCAGTCCCCCTTCTCTGTAGCTCAAGAGAACCAGAGTGCCTGACAACAGAGACTTGGGTAGAGCTAAAAGTATCTCACTTTTCTATGAGGTCAGTGGAGCCTTGGACACAGTTTTCATTGTATAGAAATGACAAGAGTGTCATTGCTCAAAGTGTCTCAGTGAAGAGATAATTAAGAAGGACCAGATCTCACACAGTGATAGGTCCTACAAGGAAGGAAAATCACAGAAGTCTTTGAGCAAGCTGTATCAACATTTTCACAGTAGGCTCTTATGAACATTCTATCACTGAGTGAATATAATTAAGCAAAATATCATCTTTGGAGCAGAAAGAATTTTTTTCTCTTCCACTCTAGAGAAAGTTATGGAAGAATCATTTATTAAATAAGCATGAGTGAAATTCCTGGAAGAAGTTGGCATAAACCTTTTAGGAACCTTTTCCACACTCAAGTGTTGAAACACTTATCAAATCTTCACTTTAGGATTGTGACTATGAAGCTTTCAGCTGCTCTTAGCTAATTATCCTGTTCCGTGAGTCTTATAGTGAAGGTGGCAAAGGAGATGATGAATAAGTGTATTACTGTCATTGAAATTGCTATCATTATTTCTTGCCTGCGTGTTACCTCCCTCCCTTGCCTGTCCCAGTTCTCTGTCAATGACTGGCTAGCTCCAGCATCTATTCCACCATCCCTGTGACCTGGCTTTCTTTTCACTTTGTAGGTATGGGACCTACACACATGGGATTTTTAGGAAGCTGGGAATTCCTGGGCCAACACCTCTGCCTTTTGTGGGAACTGCTCTGGGCTACCGTAATGTAAGTGTTTGATCTCCCTCTTTTTCTTCTTGTGGTTGCAAATCACAGCTTAGTTTCATAATAAAAATGCTCCTCCTCATGAGGAAGTGCTTAGGTTTCAGACTTCCCATAAATGGTGTCAGTGGCTGCACACAGTACATGGCTAGTTCTACCCCAGGGCATTATTGTTTGTTGTTCTGAGCCTCAGGTTTTGCCACAGTGGGCAGCCCAGTTCTCTGGCTAATTCAACACGGAACTTGACATTCGAGCTTGTTAGCATTGTGAAGAGGCTTTTTGTTTCTGGCAGGTGCAGATTCCTAGGAGAGCATAATCATACTGTATGAGAAGAAAAGCATCAAGGGGGTCCATGCTAGTGGTCCACTAAGCTGTAGGCCAGAGTGAGACCTTTATGTTCACCGTACAAGCTCTGGGTAGCCTTTTGTTTTGCTGGATAGCTCTGGAACTTCAGATTATTGGGAAGCCCAAGATTCACCTTTGGGGAATTTGCACATCGTTGAATTTTCACAAGAATTGCCAAGCCTCTGCAGTTATTTCCAAGCCCTAACTCTCCTTTTGCTAATGGTGACATCTCTTGGGATTTGAGAAGTTGAACCAGAGATCTCTGCTTTACTTCTCTACCTTCATTGTAGGTAACTTCTGGGTGAGTTGAGGAGGGAGGGAGTTTTGGTAAGGGCAGATGGTGCTTGTCTTGACCTTGACCCAAAGAATTTAACCTTTGAATGAGTTGTGTGTATATATGTTGTTTTTCATACAAAGGTAGAACCACTTATACAAAATCACTAGAAGGAAATGCTTTGACAAATTTATTAAGAAGTTAATATACTGAATGGAGTGTACTAGTAGACACACAGACTGATGTTCGTAGAGCTGTTGTGGCTAATCCAGCTTTGGTGCCTCATCCAAGGCTCAGGCCCTGCATAGAAGGTTAGGAGCTCACGTCCAGAAGGCCAGCAGGCAGAGTCTCATCTGCAGGCTGCTTTCTGGTGTGGAGTTCTTTTCCCACAGATGTGAGGCTTGTTTCCCAGATCTCAGTTCTCCCTGCTGAGACCCTCGTTGCCCAATTACTGTCTCAGAACTTCCTGGGCTTTTTCTTTCCAAAAAAGCAATAATTTCTTTTCCACTTGCCCTAGATCAATTCCTTAGTACCTATATCCCAAGAGCCACATTTATGGGACCCTGTTTTCATGGTTAAAACATCAAAATCACAGTTGAAACTTAGGGACAGGAAGTGTCTTGTTTTGTTTTAAGTGATAGAAGTGAGAAGTCATATCAAATGTTTTAGTTTGTTTTGCCCTTTGTTGAGTGGTGGCATTATCCCCTCTTTCCATGTTGAGATGGTGGACCGGAACGGGATTCCACCTTGTCATTCATTCATTCATCTCTCATTTGTTCAGTCAACAATAGTGTTAGAATTTGTAAAACTGCTAGATTAAAAGAGGCCACTGGTGTCTTAATACCCTAAATCCACTGACATCTCATAGGGCTCATATTGATCAATGAACAGAGTGGTAACTGGGTGTTCAGCATGTGGAGGCCATGCTCACTTTCCTCAGCTCCCATTTTCCCATGTGGCTCCGAGGTAGTATTTCAGAGGGTTCTGAGATTTAGAGAAAAGACACACACAAGCCAAACACATCAGACAGACAGGGGTTACACAGTCCTCAGAGACAGGGTAAGATGTCCAGTATCTACAATACTCATAGAGAATTCAAGAGGGACTTGAAATTCTCTCTTCCAGGATCTCTTCTGTTTTCTTTCCTTTCCTGTAAGATGCCTATAAATCAGAGCTTCCCTCTGCCAGTGGGAGGTAGTAAGCCTTATTTCATGCAATCTAAGTCATATTGGTCCCTGTTACACATAGGGCTTAAACATTTAGGTGAGTAATATGTTTTGTTTCTTCTTGCAGGGTTTTTATGTTTTTGACATGAAATGTTTTAGTAAGTATGGAAGAATGTGGGGGTGAGTATTCTGGAACTTTCTATTGGATAGGCTTGTTGTGATGAGGCCCCCGTGGTGTAGATAGTTTGTTGAGAGCCACTAGGAATGAAGCCTGCTGTGGTAAAGCTTCTGAGTCTCCCTTCCTGAAATCCCATGTGTTACCAGGTGTGCAGGTCTAAGTATGAACCAGACCTAGGGAGTATAGTGTGGTGATGTGATGATCACAGCCAGTGTTGTATCACTCTGCACCTCTTTATCTTCTCTGATCACATCCTTAGAAATCGAATGTCTCTGAGTGGCATGGCGCATAGCAACATGATGGAGCTGAAAGAAGATAGATCTCTGAATCACCCTGGTTCAGCTCCACTGCCCCTTCCTGTATTCAGTACTTATCAGCTCTGGATGGATCCAGTCTTACATCTGTAGCCCCAGTTCTGTCCTTAGTACTTGGTTCTCATCTTGGCTGTGGATAAGACCTCCTAGGAGAGCTTGTTAAAAATGCTCTTGTTTTTTTTACAAGAGTAAAAAAGGATTGTTGAGTAATATTCCATTGCATATATGTACCACATCTTCTTTATCCATACATCTGTCAAAGTACATCGTGACTCTTTCCACAGTTTGGCTATTTTTGACATTGCTGCTATGAACATCAGGGTGCAGGTGTCCCAATGTTTCAGAGACAAATACCCACCATTTGCTTCAATGGATGCTTCCAGTGGATGGAACTGGAGGGTATTGTGTTGAGTGAAATAAGCCAATCGGAGAAGGACAATCATCATATAGTTTTTCTCATACATGGAATATAAGAAATAGTGAAAGGATTATGAGGGAAAGGAGGGAAACTGAGTGGGAAAAATTAGAGAGGGAGACAAACCATGAGAGACTCCTAACTCTGGGAAACAAGTAAAGGGTTGAGGAAGAGGAGGTGGAGGGGGGATGGTGATAGGCAATGAGGAGAGCACTTGTTGGGATGAGTACTGGGTGTTATACTATATGTTGGCAAATTGAATTTAAATTAAAGATTAAAAAATGTAAAAATAAAGATTAAAAAATGTAAAAATAAAGATTAAAAAATGTATAAAGAAATGCAGATTCGTTTCCATCCCCAGGAATGCCAAATCTGAAGGATGTGGGCTGGGTCCCAAGAATCTGAATTTAACTGGTAGTGGAAACAATATTAGGGATGAATATAAAGAGTAACACAAAACCACTGTTCCTTGTCCATCCACATGTTTTGAACGAACATGATGAGACAAGGGGAATCATCCAAGACTTATGATCAGGCTGCTGGAAGAGCTGACATAAGTGCCCCCTCAGTAATTTCTATCACTGCATCAACACTAAATGTTGTCTTCACCCCTGAAACCTTCTGAATTTTAGAATGCCATTTGAGATAGTAGCATTTAGTGTAGCGATCTCATCCATTTTAGATGTGATCACAAAACCATTTGAGATTCCTCTGTGATGTCAAAGAAATAACAGGAGACTTGTGGAAAATCTTTCACTATGTTTCAATAAATGCAAATGATTTATAGTGGAAACAAAAGAAATTTTATTTATGGTGTAACTAAGCTTATAATAACCTCATGCTGGTGACAGATTCCTATTAACAGGTAGATCATACTGACAGACAGGAAGTCAGACAGGATTTGGACAGATCACATACAGTCAGCTATGTGTGAGACATATCCAAAAGTTGGCTTGCCCTAATGCTATGGGTTGTCACCTACATGAAGCCCAAGGAACTTCCACTTGGAACCCACATATATGAAAAAATATAAGCAATAAAAAAGAAATATATCTAAAATGAGTTGTATATGTTTTTCTGTGTTTTCAAATTCTATTTTTGTATCAAATTTTTCTGATTTAATGCTCTCAAGGACCTCTCTTAAGATTTAAAATAATATTTCCTTTCAAATGTAACTAGGAAGCATATTTTAGAAAATAGGGCAAGGATATAATTTATAATATTGCCATCGCTTTTTGAGCATTCTAAGTCTTTTCATTTGTAGACACATCTTCCATATGTGTGATTAGTGTGTGCACAATCTTCATCTAATATTCTATCACATGCCTTTCATGTGTTTGATATATCTTCAACATTACAATTTTTAGTGACTGGGTAGGTGGATTCTCCTTTTTTTTTTTTTTTTCTGTTCCTAGATGATTTACATGCCTTCAGTTATTTACCAACCTAACTTCCTCTTTAATAATATTTGATAAATTATTTGAAATGCTGACATAATTCTAAAATATTTGAGATATTTTAAACATAGAAAAAACCGTGGAGAATGGTCCAGGAACTATCCACGTACGCATGTATACTCAATAAATGTTCTAATGTTATTTCTAACCCTAATCTCAGAGAATGGATTAGGTATCATGAGGATAAAAGTCTGGACTGCTAGGCATGGCTGCAGCTGCAAAAACTAACATGTTACGTATAATCACATCTGTTTTCCCAACACAGGTTTTATGATGGGCGACAGCCTGTGCTGGCTATCACAGATCCGGACATGATCAAAACAGTGCTAGTGAAAGAATGTTATTCTGTCTTCACAAACCGGCGGGTAGGCATGGGTTTATTTTAAATTTACATAGTTATTCATAAAACTTTTATTTTGAAATAAGAATAGATTCACAAGAAGTTGTCACAGGATGTCCCATGTAACCTTCAAGCTGTTTCCTCTAAGGTAAGATCCTGCATAACTATAGTACAAGGTCCAAGTCAAAATTGACATTGGTTCCAGCCACAGAGCTTACTCAGTTGTCAACAGTTTTATATGTACTCATTTGTGTATGTGTGTGTGTGTGTGTGTGTGTGTGTGTGTGTGCTGCTCTCTGAACATTTATCTTACATGTAGACTTTTGAATCCACCACTCCAAGGATGTTACAGAGCTGTTCCACCCCTGGAACTCTCCTTCTTCCTATTCTTTAATAGGCATGGTGTGTAACTTGTCTTTTCATTGACTCAGAGTCTTCAGCAGAGCAAACACTTCTTAAATTATTTTGATAAGGCTACTTTATCCTTTTTTTTCCTTTTATGGATTGTGACTTAAGCATCAAGTTTGAAAAATCTTCACCTAGCCATAAGTCTCAAGGATTTTCTCCAAGCAAATGTGTTACATTTAAGTATATAGTTTTACGTTTTATATTTATAGTGTAAACTCATATCTTCTTATGTTTCACATTTAACATTTTGTGTCAATTTTTAGTGTTAATGAGAGATGTGAAGTTTAGGTCAAAGATCTTTGGTTTTGGCCTATGGATGTCTAAGTGCTCCAGCACCATTTGTGAAAAGGCTGTACTTCCTCCATTGAATTGTTTTTCTACCAGTATCAAAACTGAGTTGGGCCTATGTGTGTGTGTACCTATTTTTCATTCTCTTCTGTTCATTGATCTCTGTATCTATCCTTCTACTGGTGCCACCGTCTCTTGATTACCGTAGCCATATAGTAAGTCTCAACGTCATGAACACTGATTCCTCCCATTTTATTTTTGTTGGAATTGTTTTAGGTATTCTAGCTCCTTTGCCTTTCCAAATTTAGAATTAGCCTATCTGTGTTTATATAATATTTGCCAGGATTTTGTAAGACATGATTTAGACCTACCAATCATTTGTGCAAAATGTATGTCTTTACTATGTCATGTCTTTCAATGCACAAACACAATATGTGTTTATTTAGGTTTTCTTTGATTCTTTTCACCAACATTTAGTTCTCAGCACAGGAAAAGCATATATATCTTGTTAAATACACATCTCAAGTTCTTTTTCATATTCCTCAAGATTTTCTACATTGACAATTAGGTCACCTGAAATAGGAACACTCCAATTTTTATCTTTCTAATCTGTATGCCTTTTATTTCTTTGTTTTGTCTTATTGCATTAGCTAGGATTCTAGTATGATGTTAAAAATAGGAGTGGTGGGAGTGGGCTTTTTTTTTTGCTCTGAAACCATTTAAACATTTTAATATATATTTTTATAATGGAAACTGTATATATTTAAGCATGATGTGTTTATTTATGTATACATTGTAAAGTGATTATGACAAATGAATTAATAGATCAATCACCACTCAGATTTACTTTGTATATGTGTGTCTTGTGTGTGGTAAGAACATGTAAGATCTACTTTTATTTTATTTTTTAAAATCATTTTATTCATTTATTCATGAGAGACACAGAGAGAGGCAGAGGCATAGTCAGAGAGAGAAGCAGGCTCTCCATGGGAAACCTGATGTGGGACTCAATCCCAGGACCCTGGGATCATACCTGAGCCAAAGGCAGACGCTCAACCACTGAGCCACCCTGGTGCCCCCAATATCTGCTTTTAAAGCAAATTCAAGTATACAGCACATTATTAGTGATTAATATCACCATGCAATATATTCAGTTTCCAGAACTTATTCATCTTATAACTAAAAGTTTGTACTGCTTGATTTCTATCTGTCCTTTGCCCTCCTCCCAGTCTGTGATAATTACCATTCTACCCTCTGGTACTGAGCTTGACTTTATTTTTCTAGATTCCACTTATAAGTGAGATCATGGAATACCTGTCCTTCTGTGTCTGGTTTAGTGCTCCTACCCTGTTGTCCATGTTATTCAGGTTCATTCATGTTTGGAAATGGCAAGATTTCCTTCCTTTTTAAGCCTGAGTAATATTTCATTTTCTTTATCCACTCATCTGTCCACTTACATTTATTTTTTTTTTGTCCACTTACATTTAAAGTAGTTATTGGTAGGTAAGTATTTACTATTGTCATTTCATTAATCCAGGTGTTTCATAGATCAATTGTCCCTTCTTTCTATCTTCTCTTGTAATTTCATGGTTTTTTAAAAATAATGACATGCTTTGATTGTTTTCTCTTTATCCTTTCCATATCTACTCTAGATTTTTTGCTTTGCAGTTACCAGGAGGCTTACATAAAACATCTTACATATAACCATCTATTTAAGCTAATAAGAACTTAGCTTTGATTACATTCAAATCTCAATACTTTTACTCCTTCGCCACCAGTTTTATATTTTTGTTGTCATAATTTACATATTTTTATACTGTGCACAAATTATTTTAGCTAGAGTTTTCAAAATTATTTGTCTTATAAATAAATAAAATCTTTTAAAAAAAAGAGTTGATGCAATGCACACACTCAGCTGTGTGGCTGCAAGCAAGCACATACCCCAACAGGGCTGTGGTGAGCAGTGGGGACTGTGACCAACTGTGGGACCCAGGTAACTTTGAGTGCCTGGGCTTTCTCTGTGCACTCATGTTGCTTTATGGTTAGCCACTACTGTATGCTCAGCAGTGGGGTTCATGACTGGAGTTTGGACTGGCAGTTTGTAGATATAAAATTCAGGGTTTAGCTGTGGTCTCATGCGCCAGTTCAGTGTAGTGACAGGTGTCAGGCATGGCCTCAGGTACCTGAAAGCTAATGGGCCTGGGATGATGTTGTACATATGCCAAGGCTCCCTTGGTGAGATTCTGAGGCTCAGGGTATAGGTGGTGGCACTGCTGAGGTAACTCAAGGGAGAGTAGATGGAACTAAGCAAGAGTCTGGGGCAGCTGGAGTCTGCAAATGTGAAAACCTGTGGGAATATCAGTAACAACATCTTAGAGGGTACACAGTGCTGGGCTGGCTCTTGGTTCTCAAGCAGTTAAGGCTGCTAGGATCCTCTGCAGTAAAGGACTCAGAGAATCATGGTCACTCATGCCACGTGGCTAATGGCTAATACTGGTAGTCTTGGTCTTCTTTGATCCTAGCCATGTCTAGATGTGTCAGCTCTGCCGATCTCTGGAGGTTTGAAACTAAAGCAGGTCATTTGTATCATGTCCTGAAGGGCTGAGTCTAATGTTCTCTCTGCTGTTCCCCAGGACTGGGAAGTATCTCAGGTCAAGGAGTATCCTCTTGATGCTGAGCAGTGCTGGCCTGGGTCATGGAGTGATGCAGGCAAAATGAAGCTATTTTCTCTACTTTTTTTGTAGTTATCTTCAGGATTTTTTTGTATACTTTTTTTATTGGAGTTCGATTTGTCAACATATTGCATAACACCCAGTGCTCATCCTGTCAAGTGCCCCCTCGGTGCTCATCACCCCATCCCCCTGCCCACCTCCCTTTTCACTACCCCTTGTTCACTTCCCAGAGTTAGGAGTCTCTCATGTTCTGTCACCCTCACTGATATTTCCCACTCATTTTCTCTCCTTTCCCCTTTATTCCCTTTCATTATTTTTTTATATTCCCCAAATGAATGAGACCATATAATGTTTGTCCTTCTCCAATTTACTTACTTCACTCAGCATAATACCCTCCAGTTCTATCCACGTTGAAGCAAGTGGTGGGTATTTGTCATTTCTAATGGCTGAGTAATATTCCATTGTATATATATATACCACATCTTCTTTATCCATTCATCCATCTTTTGATGGGCACCGAGGCTCCTTCCACAGTTTGGCTATTGTGGACATTGCTGCTATATCTTCAGGATTTTGATCACTGTGCTGTTGAAACTTCTTAAATGGACTCATAGCTCTTAGGCCTATTTTTGCTTGTAGATAGCTGTCTAATTGTTGTTCTTTGTGGAGTGACAGAGGATGAGTGACCTGTCTCATAATCTTGATAATATCACGTCACTCTTTCATCATTGAGGTGATTTCGTCATTAGGCATAAAATTTTTTGATGCTCTTTATTAAGTTGAAGTGTTCCTCTGTTCTTAGTCTATGAGTTTTTATTGTGAAATGATTTTGGAGACATCTGAACCCTCTTGTACTCTTGGTGGGAATGTGAACTGGTATAGCCACTCTGGAAAACTGTGTGGAGATTCCTCAGAGTTAAAAAAAGAACCACCCTACGACTCCTACGACTCAGTAACTGCATTTCTGGGGATTTACCCCAAAGATACAGATGCAGTGAAAAACCGAGACACCCGCACCCCAATGTTTATAGCAGCAATGTTCACAATAGCCAAACTGTGGAAGGAGCCTCGGTGTCCATCGAAAGATGAATGGATAAATAAAATGTGGTATATATATATATATATATATATATATATATATATATATATATATATATATATATATGATGGAATATTACTCAGCCATTAGAAACACAAATACCCACCATTTGCTTCAATGTGGATAAAACTGGAGGGTAATGCTGAGTGAAGTAAGTCATTCGGAGGACAAGTATTATATAGTTTCATTCATTCAGGGAATATAAGAAATAGTGAAAGGGATTATAGGGGAAAGGAGAGAAAATGAGTGGGAAATATCAAAGAAGGTGACAGAACTTGAGAGACCCCTAACTCTGGGAAACAAACAAGGGGTAGTGGAAGGAGAATTGAGCAGGGGGGGTTGGGGTGACTGGGTGACAAACACTGAGGGGGGCACTTGATGGGACAAGCACTGGGTGTTATACTATATGTTGGCAAATCAAACTCCAATAAAAAATGTACCAAAAAATTCAACCACTGGACAGATACAGTTTAAATTAATTTTGTATTTCTCAGTCAAACATTTATTTCAGTAGTACATGACTTTTTCCAAACCATAAATGTCATGTGTCGAATTTGCAAGGTGTCTTACTGAATTTAATGCATCATTTTGTCTTCAAAGAGAAAAGAGTTGATGTTTTTTAAAAATCAGAACAGCTTTGCAACTGATATTCTTTTATTATTATTATTTTTTAAAGATTTTATTTATTTATTCGAGAGAGAGAGAGACACAGCAGAGGGAGAAGTAGGCTCCATGCAGGGATCCCACATGCAGGTCGATGTGGGACTCGACCCTGGGTCTCCAGGATCACGCCCTGGGCTGAAGGAGGTGCTAAACCGCTGAGCCACCCCGGCTGCCCGCAACTGATATTCTAAAGAAATAAAATAGAGCGCTGGACCCAGAAAAAAAAATATGGTTTTGTAACCTGGAGGAAAGTTTCCAGAAGGTTGGCTTTGTAGGCCAGTCCTAAGCTAAGAAATATAATTATATTTTTTCCTTCTGTCTCTTTGGGGAAAATACAGGGGGGAAAGATTTCCATGTAATTGCATCATTTCTTCATAATAGCAAATGGATTCCTAATCTTTTTTAGTGTTAACTACATTTTTTTCCTATAAAACCCACCATATCAAGAAATCTGTTTTTTTGAGATACTCACGCTTTAGATACATGTAAAGACAGAACTGGTAGAAGCAACTTACAGTTGACAAGGCTATCTATCTTCCATCAATCCAATTCCATTCTGCACAGCTTAGGAGAATATAGTAGGTGTTAATCATGTGAATTCCCCTGAAGGAGTGGTTTCCCTACCAAATTTTCCCACACCACATTTACACCGAAAAGGAGATTGGAATATAAGGGCTGGAAATACTACAGGTAGCTAGATGCCGCCTTCAGCCTTGCAGGAAGCACTGCACTGGGAACAAATATGTATCGAGCATCTGGCAAAAGCCCTTCTACTAAGTCAATGGTCACTAAAGATTTGTTTAATAATTTCTTCCCATTTAACAAACTTTCCGCAACCTTTGAGACTTCTAAAACTTATTTAGGGCAAAATGTTTTGCTTTGACTCTAGACTCTTGGTCCAGTGGGATTTATGAAAAGTGCGATCTCTCTGTCTGAGGATGAAGAGTGGAAGAGAATACGAACTTTGCTGTCTCCAACCTTCACCACTGGAAAGCTCAAGGAGGTAAGAAAAGAAGAAGACTTTTAATTAGGAAGTAAAGGAATACACCTGGGAATAAATATAAAATGAGATCATAGTCCATCTGCTGCATTTGGGCTTCCTAAAAATAGTCTTTTATCTTCATCTCCTGGAAGAAATATGATAAAATTTGTTATTAAATGTCCCTTATAGCTACATGCTTGTGAAAGTCATGTCATTCTAGTACTCGGGTTTTGGATTTAACTTCAGGTGGTGTACTTTGTGTGTAGATGTTCCCCATCATTGGCCAGTATGGAGATGTGTTGGTGAACAACCTGAGGAAGGAGGCAGAGAAAGGCAAGGCCATCAACTTGAAAGAGTAAGTAGGAGTGCAGCTTCTGGGATTCCAACTCTGTCACGACACTTTCCAACTGCTGCCACAGAGCCCAATTCCCACTGTTTAGTTACCACAGCTGAAGTAGACGTGTGGCGTTACAACAATGGGTCAGCCAAGGAGAGGTAGGTCACCTAAAACGGCAGAGCAGCCAGGAGGGAGAGGGTCTTCTTTTGTGCACATGAGGCAGGATTAATTTATCTGCTATAATGTTACCTTGAATACCCTGGAAGACAAAAATATATGCTTGAATAAATGAAACATGATTGTACCAAATCTTTGAGTGTAGGAGGTATGGAATGGTGGGGGCGGGGGGTGGAGAGCACTTGGTACAGATTGTGGGCACTGGGTGGGGAAGTTTTCATGTGGAATTTGGAACAACTTAAACCCCTTCCTGATTTTGTTGCAGATATTAGCAAAATACTAAATATTAACTCTTAAGATCAATTTTGGTGTGAATTAGTATGTATTTTTAAAGTAATAACATTCCTAGTTCTTCTATTTTCCAGAAGTGAGTGAGTCCCCAGGGCAATCTCGGATCACTGCAGCTGAGACAGAGTGGGTCATTCAGGAGACTTAGCAGGAGTATAGAGAAGGGGTGGTGTTCCTGGCAGCACAGAACAGGGTGTTGGTGTTCTGTAACATACTATTGAGGAATCAGCTCTGAACATAGAGACTGTGGTAAGAGAGGATCCAGATCAGTTTCAACTTTCTTGACTCCCTGAGGAAGGGTTAATTATTCCACTATTTGTCCTGCTCAGATACTGTGATTATTACCTTCTATTGCCCATTCTCAAAACACACTACTGTAAATTATCCATCTTTGGATCTCTAGCCCTCCATGACTAGATCTCTAGCCCTCCATCTTTGGGTCTCTAGATCTCCATGGCTGAGATCAAGCTTCTTGATCTCAGAAGTCCGTCTAACTTGCCCTAGAGACCCCATCACCCCCACCAAGGTGAGCTGAATCACTGATAACTCATGAACATCTCATGAGTGAATGTGATGGGATATAGACTCTTCAAATGATCCAGCAGGTGGAAGTGTGGCTCTTGTCTTGCCTGGACATTAGAATCTACATGTACTTCTTGCTGCAAATGTTGGATAAGGATAGTAAAGAGGTACTGATTTTAATTATTCGCATCTTTCTTCTGTCACAGTGTCTTTGGAGCCTACAGCATGGATGTGATTACCAGCACATCGTTTGGAGTGAACATTGATTCCCTCAACCACCCACAAGATCCGTTTGTGGAAAATACCAAGAAGCTCTTAAAATTTGATTTCCTTGACCCATTTTTCTTCTCCATATGTATGTACAGTATTATTTTTCTTTTTCTCCTCCCTTTCCTTTTTCTTCCCTTCCTTCCTCTCTCACTTCCTATCTTGCTACAACAATCTTATTGAGATATAACTTCATATAACCTATAAGTTCCCCTTTAAAAACATACAATTCAATTTTTATGGTGAGTGTTCACTGACCAAGAAATGGACAAAAAATGTATATACCATGAAATTTTATTCAGTCATAAAAATGGAAGGAAATCCTGTATTTGGACTGCATGGTTGGAATCTGAGGACATTACAATAAGTGAAGAGAGTCAGGCAGGGAAAGACAAATACTGTCTGACCTCAATTACGTGTGGACTGAGAAAAATAGCACAAAAACCAAAGTCATACAAAAAGGAGATCACATTTGTGGCTATCAAAAGCAGGGGTTGGGGGTGGTACTTGAATGAAGGTGACCAAAGTTACAAACTTGCAGTTATAAGATAGTAAATACTGGACAGTTAAAAGCAACATTATACCTATTGTTATTGCTGTTGTATGATGTATTTTGACATATTAAGTTCTAATTCATGATCATTGGATATTTTTCCATTTACATGGGTCTTCTTCATTTCAACAATATTTGTAGTTTTCACAGTATAAGCATTTCTTTTGTTAAAGCTATTCTTAATCATTCTCTTCTTCTTGATGTTATTGTAAAGGACTTATATTCCTAATTTCACTTTTGGATTTTTTTTGCAGTGTATGAAACAGAATTGATTTCATGTGTTGATTTTGTATCCTGAAACCCTGCTAAATATATTTATTAGTTCCAATAGACTTTTATTGCATTCCTTTGGATTTTCTATGTATAACATTATATTGCTGATAATAGAGATGCTTTTACTTCTTTACCTCCTTTATTAATAGCTCTTTCTTTCTTTCTTTCTTTCTTTCTTTCTTTCGTCTACTTTTCCTGGCTCAAATTTCTAATACGATGTTGAATAGAAGTGGCAATAGAGACATCCTTGTTTTTGCTTAATCTGCGGGGAAAATATCCAGTCTATATCTGTTAAGTGCAGTGTTAAGTATGAGTTTTTTGTAGATGCCCTTTATCAGGTTGAGGATATTCCTTTCTGTTCCCAGTTTGTTGAGTGTTTGTATTGCTAAATGGTGTTGGATTTTTGTCAAATAGTTTTTCTTTTGCCTGTATTGAGATGACCATGTGGTTTTTTAAAAAATTTATTATTATATTGTATGTATAACCTGGCATTGCTGGGGTTAAACCTCTCTTGGTTGTGGCATATCCTTCTTTGGATATGTTGCTGGGTTCATTTGGCCAGTTATTGTGTTGAGGATTTTGTGATGTCATAAGATGACATGTCATAAGGTACTTGGTTGGTAGTTTTCTTCTTCCTCAATATCTTTGTCTGGTTTTAGTATTGAGTAACACTGGCCTCAAGATTGAGTTGGAAGTATTCCTACCTCTTCTGTTTTTTGGAAGAATTTGTGTAAAATTGGCATTGATTCTACTTTAAATATTTGCTGGAATTCATCTGTGAAACCATCTGGAGCTGAGCTTCTTTTTGTTGGTCCTTTCTTCACTATTAACTCAATCTTTTTTCTCATCTTTCAGATTGCCTATGTGGGTTTTAAAAAAAAACATTTTATTGTTATATATTGAGAGAGAGAGAGAAAGAGAACATGGGGGGGCAGGGAGGGAGTGAGGGAAAAAGAGAAGCAGACTCTTGTTGAGCAGGGAACCTGACTGAGGTTCAATCTCAGAACCCCGGGATCATGACCTGAGCCAAAGACAGATGCTTAACCAACTGAGTGACTCCGGTGCCCCTGCCTGTGTGTTATTTTTTTAAATGTCATCTTCTACTTTGTGTTGTTCTAGCAATTCTTCCATTTCATCTAAGTTATGTAATTTATTAGCTTACAGTTTTTCATGGTATTCTGTATGTCCTTTTTATTTTTGTAATGTCAGCAGTAATCTCCTCTTTCACTTCTAATAACAATAATTTGAATCTCTTCTCCTTTTTTGCTTGGTCCGTCTATCTATCTAAAGTTCTTTTGAAATATTCAGCTTTGCTTTCTTTTTTTTAATTTATTTTTTATTGGTGTTCAATTTACTAACATACAGAATAACCCCCAGTGCCCGTCACCCATTCACTCCCACCCCCCGCCCTCCTCCCCTTCTACCACCCCTAGTTCGTTTCCCAGAGTTAGCAGTCTTTACGTTCTGTCTCCCTTTCTGATACTTCCCACACATTCCTTCTCCCTTCCCTTATATTCCCTTTCACTATTATTTATATTCTCCAAATGAATGAGAACATATAATGTTTGTCCTTCACCGACTGACTTACTTCACTCAGCATAATACCCTGCAGTTCCATCCACGTTGAAGCAAATGGTGGGTATTTGTCATTTCTAATAGCTGAGTAATATTCCATTGTATACATAAACCACATCTTCTTTATCCATTCATCTTTCAGCTTTGCTTTCATTGAATTTTCTCTTGTTTTTTATTCTCTATTTGATAAGTTTCTGCTATTGTCTGTATTATGTGCTTCCTTCTGCTTGCTTTATTTAGTGTGTTCTTGGTTTCTCAGCATGTTTTTGACAGAGAGCAAGGTAGTTGATTTAAATATTGGTTCTTTTTAGAAGTAGGCATATATAACTATAAATTTCCTTATGGTCACTGCTTTTGTCACTACATCTTGTGAGCTTTGGTATGTGATTTCTTCATTTTTGTAATCTCCAAGTGATTGATTCTTAAGTGGCCTTTCGATTTCTTCTTTGCCCAGTGGCTATATAGGAATGTATTGTGTAATTTCTACAGATTCATGGGTTTCCAAATGTTGTTTGTGTTCTCGATTGCTCATTTTATTCCTTTGTGGTTGAAGGGCATACTCTGTATTATTTACATCCTGGCAACAATTTCTTAAACAGCATGATTAGTTATAATAGCATATTATGGTCTGGTGTTTCCAAAGAGACTCTAGTCCAAAAATAAAAGCCTAAGGGATCAGGAAATTGTTCCTGGGTTCCTTTGGTCACTCCAAAGATGTTCCAGAAGGCACAGATCTGACCTCTCTAGTGGTGGCCTCTATGTGTGACTTGCTCTGGCTCAGCCATTGGCTTGAAAGTTTAAGTAAAAGTCCTAGAAGGACAGACTCCTGGTCTCTTTTATTTTTAAAATTATTTTTAAAAAAGATTTTTTTACGTATTCATGAGAGATACAGGGAGAGGCAGAGACATAGGCAGAGGGAGAATCTGGCTCTGCACAGGGAGCCTGGTATGGTACTTGAACCAGGATCCTGCGAGTCAAAGGCAGACGCCCAACTACTGAGTCACCCAAGTGCCTATCCTGGTGTCTTTTAATCTTCTGATTGGTAGACCAAATTATAATTGCTCCAGGTAAATTTTGCATTTTCATTATGCTTTCCATTGTTCTTTTTCCTTACAGTACTGTTTCCATTCCTTACTCCGGTTTTTGAAATATTAAATATCTGGCTATTTCCAAAGAAAGTTACTGATTTTTTCAGAAAATCTGTAGAGAGAATGAAGGAAAGTCGCCTAAAAGATAAACAAAAGGTAAATCTATTGGTGGTTATATGTAGGTATTCACTTTAAAAACAAAGATTTTATTTAATTTAGAGAGTATGTGGATGAACAGGAAGACAGGTAGAGGGAGTGAGAGAGAGAGACTCTCTGGCAGACTCCACACCAAGTACGGAGTCCAACATGAGGCTTGATCTTACGACTCCAAGATCATGACCTGAGCGGAAATTAAAGTTGGGCACTCAACTGACTGTGCCACCCCGGTGTCCCCAGGTGTTCACTTTTGATAATTTATTGAGCTGCATATACCCAACATCTGCACTTCTATATGTTTTTATGGTAGGTAGAGAACTGTAGGGTTTAAAGCAGGAGACTTCTAACATTTTAGGGAGAATGAAGAAGGTGGAGGTCAGGGAAGGAAATAAGAAGATGAGTCAGACAGACTATGTTTAAAATTTATTATTTTTTTAATAATAAATTTATTTTTTATTGGTGTTCAATTTACCAACATACAGAATAACACCCAGTGCTCATCCCGTCAAGTGCCCCCCTCAGTGCCCGTCACCCATTCACCCCTCCTCCCCTTCCACCACCCCTAGTTCGTTTCCCAGAGTTAGGAGTCTTAATGTTCTGTCTCCCTTTCTGATATTTCCCACACATCTCTTCTCCCTTCCCTTATATTCCCTTTCACTATTATTTATATTCCCCAAATGAATGAGAACATACACTGTTTGTCCTACTCCGATTGACTTACTTCACTCAGCATAATACCCTCCAGTTCCATCCACGTTGAAGCAAATGGTGGGCATTCGTCAAACGACAAATACCCAACATTTGTTTAAAATTTATTAATAAACATGGCAAGTAGTATGTCACTGCATAAACTTCAGTGAGAAAAAAACTACCGCTTTCTTTCAATAAATTGTCAAAATGTAAAAATTACTGTGTAAAATCATTTTCCTGGTAGTGTAATTTTGCCAGATCTTACATTGGCAAAGAATCCCTTCAATTCAAAGCCTCTTATCTTACACCTTCTCCAGGGGAAGGTCCTATTAGGCACCTGGTGGAGTATATAGTCTATGTTAAATTTGACCCTGCCATAGTCTGGAATGGGTAGAAATCTTCTCTGGGCACTGAAGCTGCAAGCTGGCTAAGCCAGCTTTGCCTTCATGAGGCCTGATGGCCAGCTGTAGGACATGTGTAGGACAAGGAGACAGGGCTGATATCACTGAATATTGTGCAGAGTTCTGGGAGGGTGGGACATTGGAAGATGCTGACACAGAAGCTGCTCATGGACTCTGCAGAGGTCAGGGATTGGTCTATGTGGCTATTCATTAAGAATTAAGGCTGGAAGAAAGGACTGAAGTCAGGGACTTTCTCCTTAGCTAGTAGATGGGACAGGAGAGGGATCAGGCAATTCTTGGGCCAGGAAGGTATGTTCAAAAGTCAGAGAAGCTGAGGATCAGACAGAACAAGATCCAAAAAGCAATGAGACATAATGGCTGGATTCCTGTCAGGGAAACATCCTGCTCTCCAAGATTTATAGCTGAGCATTTTTGTTCACCGAGGACTCTGGCAACACTACTCTAAATTCGGGATATAAATGGGCTATAGTCTCAGGATACTTCACGTCTGATTTACTTCTGACTTCACAAGTGATTTTTTGCCATGGAAATTTCTCTTTTTGTTTCTAGCACCGAGTGGACTTTCTTCAGCTGATGATTAACTCCCAGAATTCCAAAGAAATGGACACTCATAAAGGTAAGCGAGAAGAGCTTCAGAGGGCCATTGATGAGGTGGCTCAGAAAGAGGGGGTGGTTCCAAGGTGTGGAGGAAGATTTTTAGCAGATGGAATTTTGGCAAATTGAAGAAAGAAATATGTTCAGATACAAAAGGTAGACAGAGCATTTTCCAGAAAAACCAAGCCATACTACCTGTTCAAAGCTTGAAGGGGAACCATAGACAAAACAATCTGTGGTCTGCCACAGGGGAACTTGTTTCCAATGTCAGTCCTGCAGCCTAATCCAGACCCACCGAATCTGCCTGGAAATTCACATCAAGTCTTCATCACATAAGGAGGTACATGGCCCCAGTGTTGATGACCGTAACTTGAAACACTTGTGGTTATATTTTATTCACTAGCTTAATCTACTTCAAGTGTTTTTTCCCTTTTTGTAATTAAGAAGTAACTGGTGCAGGTATGTGTACACATTGTATTTCTCTTTAAATCATCATCTATTACTTTTATCATCCATGGATGGTCTTTGACTAAAACTATTATTACTATGATGGTTACAAAATGATGACTCTTTACTTGTACCATTTCTTCTATATTTTGAATAATAGTCCATTGTTAGGGTGAGCTTTCTATACGTCATCATTATTGTATTTCTTTCTTTATATATGTCGGTATGATCTCTTATATTACTAAGTGTCTTATATCATTTTTTTCTTAGATCCTTGATTCTTTCAGATTTTTTGTCTGGAAGCCCTTTAAGTGGGCACCTGTGTTTTTGTTTTTCCTTTCTTCTTTTTTATGTTTTCAATAGACTTTGGTTTTTAAAAAGATTTTATTTATTTATTCATGAGACACACGGAGAGAGAGAGGGGGAGAGAGAGAGAGAGAGAGATGCAGAGACACAGGCAGAGGGAGAAGCAGGCTCCATGCAGGGAGCCTGATGTGGGACTCCATCCTGGGACGCCAGGATCACGTGCTAAGCTGAAGGCAGATGCTTAAGTGCTGAGCCACCCAGGTGCCCCAGACTTGATTTTTTATAGCAGTTTAGGTTCACTGCAAAATCGAGTGAAAGACATAGAGATTTATCTCATATTTCCCCTGCCCCACCTACATACAGCATCCCGAATCAAAATCCCTCATGATGTGGTAATTTTTAAATAATCAATATACCTACAACAACACATTATTACCACCCAAAATCCATAGTTTATATTATAGTTCATCCTTGTTGATGTATATGCTATGGGTTTCGACATATATATATATAATGATGTATATCCACCATTAAAAAAATAGAGTATTCTGTATCCTTTTCCCATATTATTTTCTGGGCATTACCTTGCATCCTGATGTCAGACATCTCAGATTTCTCTTCTGTTTCTCCTGATGAGCCCTGAACCAGCCATTTCTCCAAGAAACTCTGATTCCTTTTAGTTAAAATGGTATTTAGAAACCAAATCTGGGATCTAGGAGTACTCGTTGCTACTAGGGGTTATTTGCTTCTATTTCCTCTCAGTGAGCCAAGTTAACAACATCAAATATATCTACACAGCACTGATCAACACAAATATTTCTTTATCCATAACCCATGATGTAAGTATGCTCTCAGTATTTAAAAGAAAAAAAAAACAGGCTTAATTTATAGTTGTTTCTATGACAGAAATATTTCCATCATGGTTGATTTCAAGCCATCTGTGATTTGACAACAAGCTCACAAAATTGTTGAATATATAACAGTTGATTCTAGAGGAAAAGGATGGGCTTATTCTATCATACCATTTATCTATCTATCTATCTATCTATCCATCCATTTATCCATCTCTACCTACCAATCTATCTCTACTTCTATTCTATCTATCTATCTATCTATCTATCTATCTATCTATCTAATTCTACTTTTTTCTCTGATGGAGGAAATATTTTATATTTGCTTGGTCCTGTACAGAAACACTGCACACATGTGATTTTTGAGCACTTACCATGTGGCTAGTGTCACTGAGCTCTGAATCTTATATTGTATTTAATATAACTAATTAAAATTTAAATATAAATAGCCGCATCTGGCTACCTTATTGGAGAGTACAGCCCTGAACTTTTATTATCATGGGTTTTGTGGTAATGGAGAGCAAGAATTTTTTTATATATATTTTTTATTGGGGTTCTATTTGCCAACATATAGTATAACACCCAGTGCTCATCCCGTCAAGTGCCAATGTTTATAGCAAAAATGTCCACAATAGCCAAACTGTGGAAGGAGCCTCGGTGTCCATCGAAAGATGAATGGAAAATAAATTAAAAAAATATGTATATACACACACACACACACACACACATACACACACACACAATGGAATATTACTCAGTCATTAGAAAGGACAAATATCCACCATTTGCTTCGATGTGTGTGGAACTGGAAGGTATTATTCTGAGTGAAGTAAGTCAATTGAAAGACAAACATTATATGGTTTCACTACATGGGGAATATAAAAAATAGTGAAAGGGAATAAAGGGGAAAGGAGAGAAAATGAGTGGGAAAAATCAGAGAGGGTGATAGAACATGAGAGACTCCTAACTCTGGGAAAAAACAAGGGGTAGTGGAAGGGGAGGAGGGCGGGGGGATGGAGTGACTGGGTGAAAGGCAAGAATTTGATAGTTGAATTTACCCATAGCAGCTTCACAAAAAGTGTGACTGGGAAATCTGAACTTTGTAGACTTTTCTAGCACTTTTTGCATTGTTTTTAGCTGTGAATTATGTGTTTGTAGTGGGTAGGTGCTCTCAGTATCTAAAGGTCCTACACAGGTTTTGTCAAATAGATTAGGACATGACCATGCTGAGTTTCTGCCAGGAGCAAATCAAAAGATATTCCAATTTATATTCAGAGTGGGGCCATTCACTAAGGAAGGTGAAATTCAGGCCATGATTGCTAATTCCATTCACTGGATTCAATTCGTCTATATTTCATGCTGGTCAGTACCTTGCCTTTGACACATTTTTTTTCTTCTGCTTCTTTGGTGGCAATAATTAAGCCAGCTACATTACCAGTCTTTTTTTTTTTTTTTTGTATATTTCAGTTTGCCAACATATAGTATAACACCCAGTGCTCATCCCTTCAAGTGCCCTCCTCAGTGCCCATCACCCAGTCACCACATCCCCCCACCTGCATGAACAGATGAATGAATAAAGAAGATGTGGTATATATATACCACATCTGTGTTGTAGTTTCTGTACATATTGGAGATCATGCACTTGCGAAGTTGTGTGCCAGGTCTTCTACTAGCTGAGACCTCTGAAAGGTATAATCCATGCTTCTCAAGCTAGGTTGTTCACACAAATCACCACATCTCATGAAAGCTCAGACTTTGATTCGATAGTTCTAGGGTGAAGTTTGAGATTCTGCATTTCTTTTTTTTTTTTTTTTTTAAAGATTTTTTTTAAAAATTTTTATTTATTTATGATAGTCCCACAGAGAGAGAGAGAGAGAGAGAGAGGCAGAGACATAGGCAGAGGGAGAAGCAGGCTCCATGCACTGGGAGCCTGACGTGGGATTCGATCCCGGGTCTCCAGGATCGCGCCCTGGGCCAAAGGCAGGCGCCAAACCCCTGCGCCACCCAGGGATCCCAGATTCTGCATTTCTAATAAACTCCCAGATGCTGCAGATGCTGATGGTCCATGGATCACTCTTTGAGCAACAAGAATTTATCAGTAGACAATATTGTTCTCTTCACTTTCCACAAATATGTTTGGATGAAAGATCATTCATTTTTTCCTGACAATTGAGTCTTAGTATCACAAACTCTCTAAATAAATTTAAGTTCTCTTTTAGCTAGAAGAATATAAATTTTCCTGGGGGAGAATGGTATCCCATGTTACTTACGACTGAAGTACTTTTAGGATCCTCCAAAGGTCATGCTGATAACACCATGTACGTTAGACAGAAATGCCATCTCCTGAAATTACCTATCTGTGTTGGTGCGGAGGGTGGCACTAGCAGGAGCAGATGGCCAAGAATAGTATAGACCATAAGAAGAACCAGATCAAGATAACTTCTGGCTTTTCTGGCTCTGTAAGATAGACATCAGAGTGCAAACCACTCTGAGTTTGATTCTGAATTGCTTTTACATTTTCCCCAAGGGAATTGGGAGTTTCAAATGGACTTCTCATTATCTAAAGTGTGTGTGTGTGTTTTTTTTTTACATTCACCTGCTATAGCTAAAATGTGTTTCTTCTCCTTTTAGCTCTATCTGATTTGGAGCTGGTGGCCCAATCTATTATCTTTATTTTTGCTGGCTATGAGACCACTAGCACTTCTCTTTCCTTCCTTATGTATGAATTGGCCACTCACCCTGATGTCCAGCAGAAACTGCAGGAGGAGATTGATGCGACTTTCCCCAATAAGGTGAGGGGGTTATACCTGAAGAAGGGAGTCAGTGTAGGTTTGGTTATGTCTCAGTAACAGATTAGCCCTCAAACCTAGTAGGTTTTCATAAAAAGGTTTACTCCTATTTCCACATTCGCATGTCAGATATGGGCCTTAGCAGAAGTTGGGAGTGAGTCTCTGCTCCATACAGTTATTGGTGATACCAGGTAAAGAGGCTCCATTTTCTTATACCTGCATTATCTAGAACCTGGGGACTTATTGTTTGCTTGGTAATAAGGAACTATGTGTTACTCACTTGATTTTCAAATGTTTGGCTCCAGACTTACATACATCTCATCAGTTCACCCCTCATTTGCAAAATGGTTTCCCGTAAGTTCATGTGAGCTAGGAAATATGGGGGTCTCCATGATCCTGGGTGAGCAGTGTATGATTCTACTACTTTCTACTACACACCCTATGAAGTGTCAACTCTATTATTTCCATTTAACAAGTCAGGAAACTGAGCTATAGAGAGACAATATGACATTCTTAAACTATCACATAACTAGTAGTGTAGAATTCAAGCTAGGAGCCAAGTGCTTGGATCCTGATTGACCTCTAATCTGTACAATGTTGGGTCTTACACAAAGCAGCAAGTGATAGACATATATTGCCCACACTGTTTTCAGATTTCTGCCCATCCTGAAGTTCCCTTCTTATGAAGAGACCTGACCCCTGGGTCTGGAGTGGCCTGTTTGGCAAACAGTGAGACTCCAAAGTGACAACTAGGAGACCCTTCCAGCAACAGAGGGTGGGGCTTAGAACAGGGTTCTGATCCCCTGTATTACTTTTCCTAGAACTGAAATTGTGTGCCCACAATTGGTAGCATCCAATTGTAGCCTTCTCTTGCCCCATTTGCGTTGAAAGAAAGTAGTGTCTCCCCAAATTATTTAGTGTTTTTCTCCAAATATTGTAAATAGAATTGAAAAACTAGGAAGGCAGGATATTTCAACTAGGACAGTTTATGAGGAAGAGGGGAGTTTTCTGTGGCACATTCTCCTTTCATGATACAGATGTGTCGCCCCTGTTTTGAAAGGAACAAAAGACTTCAACAGATTTCATTTAAGATTAAGGGCCATAGGGAAGGGAAAATATGATTAAAACAGAGAGAGAGTTGGGATTCTGGGTGATGGGCACTGAGGAGGGCACTTGATGAGATGAGTACTGGGTGTTATACTATATGTTGGCCAATAGAACTTCAATAAAAACAAATGAAAAAAAAAAAAACAGAGAGAGACAAGCCATAAGAGACTCTTAAGTATAGGAAACAAATGAGGGTTGCTGGAGAGGAGGTGGAAGAGGGGTTAGGGTAGTAGGGTAATGGGCATTCAGGAAGGCACTTGATGTAATGAGCGCTGGGTATTATATGAACTGAGCAGTCAGTTCTAATTCTAATTCTTCCTCTGAAACTAATAATACACTATATGTTAATAAAATAAATTTAAACAAAAAATGTAGAAAAAAGGTCAAGGGTCACACTCTATTAGTCACTTTTGTTCACACAAGGAAGAAAAACCATTACCTGGTAGTGGGAAGGATTTCAGGCCCTGTGTAGGAGATCGTCATAGTGGTCTCCCCCAGTCATTACTATTGCTGCTTACGTCTATGACTCACATGTCAGTGAGCCATTGAGTAGATCAAAGGACATGCTAGACATTCAAATGTCCACAAATACCCTTTACCAAAATACATGATTCTTAGGTGTTCCTAATACTTCAGTAGTAGTATATACAGTGCATTGAACTTTGATCCCAAATCTCAATTTTTAAAAAGATTTTATTTATTTATTTATTTATTTATTTATTTGAGAGAGAGAGAGAGAGAGAAGGTAGAGACACAGGCAGAGGGAGAAGCAGGCTCCATGCAGGGAGCCTGACGCAGGACTTGATCCCGGGTCTCAAGGATCACACCCTACGCTGAAGGTGGTGCTAAACAGCTGAACCACCCGGGCTGCCCCCAAATCTCAATTTATCAAAATCTGTTTCTTTCCTTCCAGGCATTGCCCACTTATGATGCCCTTGTGCAGATGGAATATCTGGACATGGTGTTGAATGAAACTCTCCGATTATACCCAATCGCTGGTAGACTTGAGAGGGTCTGTAAGAAAGATGTGGAAATCAGTGGTGTGTTCATTCCCAAAGGGACAGTGGTGATGGTGCCAACCTTTACTCTTCATCGAGACCAGAGTCTCTGGCCAGAGCCTGAGGAATTCCGACCTGAAAGGTACAGGGAACCCTGCAAAGGGGAACCCACCCTCATATTGGAGGATATTCTGTATTTTCTTAGTATAGATGACAATCGTGTGGTGGTACAATGATTTATTTGTACATTTTTTTATTCTTAGAAGTATTTTTCTTGTTACAAAATGAACATTATTGTCCAAATTTTACAAACTCTAGTTGAGAATAAAGAAAATTAACATCATCACCAGTCACAATATATCAGGATTATTAATCATGTGATGTATGTCCTTGTGGATGTTTTTCTATGCATATATAGAAGCTTAAAAGTTAAGATGGCATTATATATTTTTGAGGTACTGAGTTAATGTAACAGTAAAGTATAAACAACGTACCATAATTGTGTTTGTGATTATATGTATATACATAATATACTTAACCATTATCTTAATTAAGAAAATGGGACTTTTTGTTACTTTAGTGTTTCTGTCCTCTTTAGCTCTCTGGATTTACTCCTTAGATTTTCGCATTCTGTGTTTGTAACCCTGCGCCACCATGTCTGCTAGGTATAGTGTGAGGACAGTGGCTGTGGTGCTGAGAGCTCACATCTCTGGCAGGAGGAGCAGCAGCCTGAGGACAGAGTGTGCTGGAGACCTGATAGGTCCTGTGCTGTCTGTGGTTGCAGTTCTAAGCATCTCTCATCTCTCTAGTATCTGGGATTTATCCAAAGTGAGGTCATCTGTTCTCTAGCCATTTAGACATCCTCCTTGGAGGGGTCTTGAGTTTTCTCTTCTGGGAATTCAGAGCAGAGTCTGGCTTTGGGTAAGCCTGAATTCTGCAAAAGTCCATGCTTTCCTGTTTATTGTATTGGTGGGCAAAATTTGGATGAGTTTTTAGAGACCTAGATGTTTAGCCCCCGACTCAAAGTCCCTGTTAGCAGAGCTCTTTTCTGGGCTCATGGTGTCCTTAGTGCTAGCAATGCGTCTACACATAGTACTTGCTGAAAGAACTTAGAGTTGACCAAGTCATCTGTTTTCTGGACCAGGAGACCTGATGGCTCCCACAAGTTCAGCTGTTCAGTCTCCTATAGCTTCTCAAACAGAAACCAGTGATCACTTCTGTACTTGTTTATGATTCATTCAGCCATGAGAGGAAGTGCTTACCTACATGTGTTAGGAACTGTGCCAGGTAGTGAAATCCATGTATTAAAAATATCAATTATGAATAATTAAAAAAATATTTTATTTATTATTTAAGATAGGCAGAGAGTGAGTGAGAGAGTGAGAGAGAGAGAGCACAAGCAGGGGGGAGGGACAGAAGGAGAAGCAGGATCCCTGTTGGGCAGGGAACTTGATGTGGGGCTCCACTGGAGTACCCTAATATCATGACCTGAGCCAAAGGCAGACACTTAACCAACTGAGCCACCCAGGTACCCCTTATGGATAATTTTTTAAAAAGATTTTATTTGTTTGAGAGAAAGCAAGCATAAGCAGGGGGAGGAGCAGAGGGAGAAGGAGAAGCCCCAATATGGGGCTTGATTACAGGATGTGAAGATCATTCCCTGAGCCAAAGGCAGATGCTTAACCATCTGAGCCACCCAGTCTCCCCTGTTGCAGAGAATTTTTGACACATGCACAAACATTATATAGACACAAGTCTATGAAATACTTTTAATGAATTTATATATGCCCACCACCTGCCTAGTAACTACTAACCCATATCAGCTACTCCATCCACACACCATTATAATTCTTTTACTGTTTTCCATATTATTTTAAGGCATATCATGGAAACATTTCAGTATGTTCTTCATGATAAAAGGAGTTTAAATAATACCTCACCTAAATGCCATTATCATTTTCCCAAATCCACATGTTTCCTGAATATAAGTATTAAGGAATGAATTTTTTAAAAAGATTTTATTTATTTATTCATGAAAGTGTGTAAAGAGAGAGAGAAAGGCAGAGACACAGGCAGAGAGAAAAGCACAGTCAGAGAGAAGCCCGATGTGGGGCTCAATCCCTGGACTCCAGGATCACGCCCTGGGCCAAAGGCAGGCGCTAAACCGCTGAGCCACCCAGGGATCCCAAGGAATGAATTTTGAATGAAGCATAGGTCTAACCCAAAAGGAATTTATAGTGTCTTAGAACAGATAGACAAAAACTCAATGGTTATAATGATTATACATAGATCTAAGTATCATTATAGTGGAGTAGCGTCACTTGCCCATGTAAATCATGTGAAAATCTTTTCCGTGTAAGTGGTTGGGAATGGTCCTAGCAGGGAGTGTAGGGATGTGAAGGGAAAAATAACAATGGTAAAACATAGGAGGCATTTCTCTACTTCCTTTTTCTATGAGCATGTGACCAACATAAGTGGGAATGGAGGCATCAACCTACCTTTCCTCCAGTCAGGCTCATTTCCTGCTTGCCTTTCAAAGTGTGAACATCACACCACCCTCAATATAATTCTAGTGTCTAAGGTAAATCTTTTCAACAGCTTTATGTCATGTCCTCAGCAAGACTGAATGCTCCCATAGGGCAAGGGGAATCCAACGACCTGTAGCTTACAATTGTCATAGCAGAATAAGCATAGCAGGATTACAGTAAACAACCCATCAAAGTTTCCTATATACTCCTGGTTGAGAACCTCAAACATGTACTTCTTGTGGTCTTTATGATTAACTAAACTTGTTTTCCACTTCCATTGTGGAGCCAGGTTCAGTAGGAAGAACAAGGACAGCATAAATCCTTATACATACCTGCCTTTTGGAACTGGACCCCGAAACTGCATTGGAATGAGGTTTGCGATCATGAACATGAAACTTGCCCTTGTTAGGGTCCTGCAGAACTTCTCCTTCAAACCTTGTAAAGAAACACAGGTCAGAGAGATAACGTTCTGCATAAATAGTGTTTTATTGGTTTTTTTTAACTAAGAGATATGAAATAGATGTGTGTGTGTGTGTGTGTGTGTGTGTGTGTGTGTTTGTGAGCGAATGTGCTCATTTATCCTTAGTAATTTGTTCTATCAGCCCAGTAATCTATTAGAGTCATCTGTGGCCTTGAAGGGTCCTTTAGCTCTTGAGTGCCACATCTGTGATTCATAACCGCCCAACCATAAGGGTCATCTGTCAGTATAGTTCACATGAAATTATTATGCACAGTCCTTTGATCTTGAGCAGTGTTTTAAATCTCTTTCAAGTCCACTGAAAGGAAAGGAACACGTTGTGCACAATCATGATGTGCAATGTGGTGATAACCATGATGTGACTTTTGAATGATGCTCTTCTCCACTACAATTTATAGACACTATTGTGACCATGGTTCTCAACCTTGGTTTTACTCTGAAGTCAGTGGGTTCATTAAAAATCCTATATTCTAACATAATTCACCCAGAGAATGGCTTTAAATGTGTCCCCACTGATTCTCAAGTGCAAGCAAGGTTGAGAGTCACTGGTGTGAAACATGCCTGACTGATGTGAAGGAGTCCCATGGTCCAGGCCATCCTAGCTACTTGGCTCCACCTTCTCCAGTCAGGCTGTGCTCCCTTTCCATGCTAGTCTGTTATCATGGATGGATGTTTCCATGGGAGAGAGTACAGGATGTTTATCAGTGTAGATGTTCATATGATAAAATGTGTAATAAACACTCAGGATGGCCTACAAGCTTCAACGTATACAAAATTATCTCTCTCACTTTTCAAAATTGTTTGCCATAATGGGTAAGAATCTGTCTTAAATTTAAATACTCATCCTTTTTACTTAAAATTTAAATATAAAAGTATATAAACCAATATGAGTTTGTCTCCAGCCTGGTACTGAGTGGGTGGTCAGTAGATACTCTGTTGAATGAGTGATGGATGAATGCTTACATACTCCAGTCTTGACAACTTACAGAATAATTTTAAAGAATCAGAGATATATGATCTATAAGTAGTATTTATATATTTGTAATGCATTATTGTCCTTCATATATCTTGCCTGCTTTGCTTCTGTTGTTAGCTGGATTTTCATGGTCGTTTCTCATATACTTGTTTAACTGTTGCAGATCCCCCTGAAATTAAATGCTCAAGGGATTATTCAACCTGAAAAGCCCATTGTTCTCAAGGTTGAGCCAAGAGATGGGAGTGTAAATGGAGCCTGACTTTCCCTAAGGACTTCCTTTTGTTCTTCAAGAAACTATCCCAGAACACCAGAGACCTCAATTTCCTTTGATTATGTGGTTTCACTCATGTAGGGAATATAAGAAATAGTGAAAGGGGTTGTAGGGGAAAGAAGGGAAAATGAGTGGGAAAAATTAGAGAGGGTGACACAGAATGAGAAACTCTTAACTCTGGGAAATGTACAAGGGATAGTGGAAGGGGAGGCAGGTGGGGGGATGGGGTGACTGACGGGCACTGAGGAGGGCACTTGACGGGATGAGCACTGGGTGTTACAATGTATGTTGGCAAATCAAACTTCAATAAAAAATATATTAAAAACCCCAGAAATGATCCCTGGGTGGCGCAGCGGTTTGGCGCCTGCCTTTGGCCCAGGGCGCGATCCTAGAGACCCGGGATCGAATCCCATGTCAGGCTCCTGGTGCTCGGAGCCTGCTTCTCCCTCTGCCTGTGTCTGCCTCTCTCTCTCTCTCTCTCTCTCTCTCTGTGACTATCATAAAAAAAAAAAAACCAGAACAGAAATGAAGGTGGGCTTCATGTACAACCTGTGACAGATGACTAGGGATTCCACACATTCATTTAGCTTTCTCTGGTATCTGTGTAGAGCATTATATATTATGGGGAATAAAGGAAGTAGCTCATAAGTGCCAGACATGTAGACACAGTTTATCTGTTTCACACAGACTACCCCCAGTTTGTACCATCTACTACCCTGAGTGTTGATCTAGAATAAAACTTTCTCAATAACTTTATCAACAAACTTTAATGGAAACAGGAATTATTGTGGTGGTGGTGGTAATGACATTTATATCACATGTCTTATTTGGAATATTCTACATTGAATATTACACTTAGCAAGTCAATCAACATCTCTTTACAAAAGTATTAACATGGCTTCATCCACATTAAGGGGGAATCTATAGAACTGATGAGTAAGAGCCAGTGAATGAATGCTTTGACCATTACAGTCCCTGGGTGAATGGAGCTTGTTCAGAACTCCGATGTGCTCAGTTAAGATAGGTGAGAGTTAATCTACTGTGACTTTGCCTATTGCTCAGAATGTATATTTCTAGTTTAATTCTACAGGTTTTGGATCACATGTTTTTTTTATATCTCTTGATTGAGGCACTTGGTATTATATTATTAGTTTTGATTTAATATTTTCGTGTCCTCTTCCCTGCTGTTCTGGTAGGCAGCGAACATATTTGTCTTTGTGTTCCAGCCTCAGCTCCCAAGTGTCCTGACACAATGAACATCAAATAAGAGACGGTTGGTTGTCCAGTTGTTTGGGAAGAAAGGCTAAAAGCATTTGTCTGTTTCAGCTGGTATCAGAAGATGAATAGGATTCTTCCTTTCCAACTGTCCCTTCCAGCCCCTTCTTTCGCTTCTCATCTCCTTTTCCTTTGTTTTCCTTCCTAGATAATTCAGTCCTTAAGCCATAGGTGGGGCACAGGCGAGAGGGTAGCCTCACATTGGAGGTCAGGGACAGAGAAGCGAGTCACAGTGACCTGACTCCAAGTTAGAGACTGAGTAGGGTGGGGAGGGGGTCCACATGGAGTGTGTCCACATGGAGCATTCTGGCATGGCTGTGGGAGCCCAAGATAGGTGAGAAGGGTGTCCATATGGAGGCGTGGCTGGTAAGAGCCCCCAGAGCCTAAATACAGTGTATAGAACCCAAGTAAAATTGTGGGGGTATTCATGAGTGTTGAGGGATGGAGTAGGGATTAGTTACATGGGGGGGATTTATCAAATAAGTAAATATATTAATGATAAATGGTTTCAGGAGTTTCTTACCGTAAGAGTAGGGAGTCATTGATTTAGAAAGGGAGAAAACCAAAAGAAGCCTATATAGTCAGAGATTGAAAGTGAGGGTGTCAATGTAAAGTCCTGCTTTTCTATAGATAGATGATAGATTGGTAGAAATGTTTGTCTCTGTGTGTAAAAACACATTTCCCCTACCTCTCTCCACAGATAGTTCTTAGAAACGGTGACTTTGTAAGAGCCTTAAGAACACCTTGTATCCAAATCTTGGCTTATAAATGTCATTTTCCACTAAAAAGAACTAGAGCTTCTCAGATACATGGCTGATTCCACTCTGAGACAGCACATGATGAACTTGGAGCAGGTTGTGCTACACAGTGATAGGGACATGTCCAAGGAATGCAGAGCCAGCTTGAGGGGCTTCACCCACCCATAAAGCATGATTTGGGTATCATGATAACTAACAATAAGAAGAGATTATAACCCCTTGAATAAAATAGGAAAACAAATACACAAAGGTGGAGATAAATACAGAGATAGATTACAATTGATGAGGACACTCACACAGTTTCAGAGTACTAATGCTGAAACACTCACGAGTTACCAAAAGGAAAGAGCAACTCATACAGTGGAGCCCTAGTTGACCAGTAAGCATCATCAGGAACAGGAGGAAATGATGGCAAATCACCCTATAAGATGCAGTGAGAAAAACTCAGTGGCACCTCTGGGATATGCTTGCCAAGGAGGCAAACCTGAAAGAAATCCTGAAAAAAGTCAGACAAACTGAAGTTGAGGAATACCTACTCCTAATCTGTAGCTGGTGTGTATTCTTCTACAAAGTCAAGGTTCTTAAAGTTATAAAAAAGAAAAAACAAGTCAGGATTGGAGTCACTTACCCCCAAACCTACCTCACAGCAAACAACACCTAATTATTAGGTTCAAGCTATCCCTGGAAGGTGACCTTCTCAGAGTGCATCTGGCATGATACTTAATGTGGAAAACCCATAAGACTCCATCCCAAAATGGCTAGTTCTCATACAGCAATTCAGCAATGTGGCAGGATATAAAATCAATGCACAGAAATCAGTTGCATTTCTATACATTAACAATGAGAGAGAAGAAAGAGAAATTAAGGAATTGATCCCAATTACAACTGTACCAAAAACCATAAGATAACTATAGCCAATAACCATAAGATAACTATGATAGATAACCTAACCAAAGAGGCAAAGAATTGGTACTCTAAAACTACAGAACACTTATGAAAGAAATTGAGGAAGACACAAAGAGATTGATAAACATTCCATATTCATGGATTGGAAGAATAAATATTGTGAAAATGTCTATGCTACCCAGTACATTCTACATATTTAATGCAATCCCTATCAAAATACCACTGACATTTTTCACAGAGCTGGAACAAATAATCCTAAAATGTATACGGAACCAGAATGTTGAAAAAGAAAACCAAAACTGGGGGCATCACAATGCCTGATTTCAAGCTATATTACAAAGCTGTGAACATCAAGACAGCATGATACTGGCACAAAACAGATACATAGATCAGTGGAACAGAATAGAGAACCCGGAAATGGACTTTCATCTCTATGATCAACTAATCTTTGACAAAGCGGAAAGGAATGTCCAAAGGAAAAAAAAGGCAGTCTCTTCAATAAACGGTGTTGGGAAAATTGGACAGGCACATGAGAAGAATGAAACTATACCATTCTTTTACACCATACACAAAGATAAACTCAAAATGGATGAAAGACCTACATGTGAGCCAGGAATTCATAAAAATCCTAGAAGAGAACATAGGCAGCAACCTCTTTGACCTCGACTACAGCAACTTCTTGTTAGATATGTCTTCAAAGACAAAGGAAACAAAAGCAAAAATGAACTATTGGGACTTCATCAAGATCAAAAGCTTTTGCACAGCTAAGGAAACAGTCAACAAAATTAAAAGGCAATCCATGGAATGGGAGAAGATATTTGCAAATGATATATTAGATAAAGGGCTATTATCCAATATCTATAAAGAACTTATCAAATTCAACACCTAAAAAACAAACGATCCAGTCAAGAAATGAGCAGAAGACATGAACAGACATTTCTCCAAAGAAGACATACAAATGGCTAATAGGCACATGAAAAAATACTCCATATCATTTGTCATCAGGGAAATACAAATCAAAACCACAATGAGATACCACTTTACACCAGTCAAATGGCTGAAATTAACAAGAGAGGAAACAGCAAATGTTAGCAAGGATGTGGAGAAAGGGGCACCCTCTCCCTCTGAGAACGCAAGCTAGTATAGCCACTTTGGAAAACATTATGGAGCTTCCTCAAGAAGTTAAAAATACAGTTACCTTATGTCCGAGCAATTGCACCACTGGGTATTTAAACCAAAGATACAGATGTAGTGAAACAAAGGGGCATCTGCACCCCAATGTTCATAGAAGCAATGTCCACAATAGCCAAACTGTGGAAGGAACTGAGATGTCCTTCAACAGATAAATGGATAAAAATTATATATATAGTATTATATATATGGAATACTGCTCAGTCATTACAAAGGATGAATACTTACCATTTACACTGATGTGGATGGAAGTGGAGAGTATAAGTGAAATAAGTCAATTGAAAATTAAAAAAATGATAATTATATATGATATAATATATAATTATATATGATATAATGTATAATGATATAATCATTATATCATATAATGATATAGTATGATATAATATATAATAATATATAATATATAATTATATATGATATATATTATATATATATGTAATATGGTTTCACTCATATATGGAATATAAAAAAATAATGCAAGGGACCATAAGAGAAGGAGGGGGAACTGAATAGGGCAAAGTCAGAGAGGAAGACAAACTCTGAGAGACTCTTAAATCTGGGAAACAAACTGAGGGTTGCTGAAGGGGAGGTGGGTGGGGGAATGGGATAACTGGGTGACAGTCATTAAGGAGGACACGTGGGGAGGAGGGGCAAGATGGCGGAGGAGTAGAGTCCCCAAGTCACCTGTCCCCACCAATTCATCCTGAAAACCTACAAATTCGGCCTGAGATTTAAAGAGAGAACAGCTGGAATGCTACAGTGAGAAGAATTCGCGCTTCTATGAAGGTAAGAAAATGGGGAAAAAAATAAAGAAATAAAAAGCATCCAAGGGGGAGGGGCCCCGCGAGGAGAAGGCTAAGGCTGTGGGGCAAATGTCCCCAGGACAGGAAAGCCCCGACCGGAGAAGCAGAAGCTTCACCAATCTTCCCGGTCGGAAAGGTGCTTGCAGGGAGTTGGAGCAGGACCCCAGGAGGGGCGGAGATGCCCTCAGGCTCCCAGGGACACTAAGAGAGCTCCTGTGCCCCGGGAGGAGAGCACACCACACACTGCGGCCGAGCTCCCTTAAGGCCTGCAGCGTGTACAAGGTGGAGCCCGGGAGCAGCTCCGGAGGCGCGGCTCCACGCGGAGGGGGCTGCGGGGCCCCAGCAGCTCGATTCCAGCAGCGCAGGCCCCGGAGCCCAGGGTGTGGGGGGCCACAGCCCAGGATCCGGCGCTCCCCCGGAACAGGCAGAGGCTGGGAGAGCACAGAACAGCCAGGACGCTCCTGCTGCTGGGCGGCTCTGAGCCGTGCAGATCAGCGCCCCTGCCCCCACCCGTGGAGCATCCAGGCCTCTGGACACTGAGAGCTGCGGTAGTTACTGCTGGAGCTGACTCCAGAGCTGGAGAGCTGGCCGCTGCCACTGTTGTTGTTCCTCCTGGGGCCTCACAGGATAAACAACTCCCACTGAGCCCTGCACCAGGCAGGGGGCTGAGCAGCTCCCCCAAGTGCTCACACCTGAGAATCAGCACAGCAGGCCCCTCCCTCAGAAGACCAGCTGGAAGGACAGTGGAAAAGCAAGTTATTGACCAAGCAGTCCTGGAAAGTTCCAGGGGAGTCGAGGGATTTACAGTATATAGAATCAGAGGATACTCCCCCTTGTTTTTTGTTTTCTGTTTGCCCCCCCTCCGCCTTTGTTTTTCTTTTTTTTCTTTCTCTCCTTTTCTCCTTTTTCCAGTACAACTTGTTTTTGGCCACTCTGCACTGAACAAAATGACTAGAAGGAAAAACTCACCTCAAAAGAGAGAATCAGAAACAGTCCTCTTTCCCACAGAGTTACAAAATTTGGATTACAATTTAATGTAAGAAAGCCAATTTAGAAGCACAATTATAAAGCTACTGGTGGCTCTAGAAAAATGCATAAAGGACTCAATAGACTTCATGACTGCAGAATTTAAATCTAATCAGGCAGAAATAAAAAATAAATTAAATGAGATGCAATCTAAACTAGAGGTCCTAACGACGAGGGTTAACGAGGTAGAAGAACAAGTGAGTGACGTAGAAGACAAGTTGATGACAAAGAGGGAAACTGAGGAAAAAGAGAAAAACAAGAGATCATGAGGATAGGTTAAGGGAAATAAATGACAGCCTCAGAAGGAAAAATCTACTTTTAATTGGGGTTCCTGAGGGCGCCGAAAGGGACAGAGGTCCAGAATATGTATTTGAACAAATCATAGCTGAAAACTTTCCTAATCTGGGAAGGGAAACAGGCATTTAGATCCAGGAAATAGAGAGATCCCCCCCCCAAAATCAATAAAAACCGCTCAACACCTCGACATTTAATAGTGAAGCTTGCAAATTCCAAAGATAAAGAGAAAATCCTTAAAGCAGCAAGAGACAAGAAATCTCTAACTTTTATGGGGAGAAATAATAGATTAATAGCAGACCTTTCCACAGAGACCTGGCAGGCCAGAAAGAGCTGGCAGGGTATATTCAGCATCTAAGTGAGAAGAACATGCAGCCAAGAATACTTTATCCAGCAAGGCTCTCATTCAGAATAGAAGAGCTTCCAAGATAGGCAGAAACAGAAAGAATATGTGACCACCAAACCAGTTCTCCAAGAAATATTAAGGGGGACTCCGTAAAAGAAAGAAGTCCAAGGGATCAATCCTCAAGAACAGGGACTGAATCGGTATCATGATGACGCTAAATTCATATCTTTCAATAGTAACTCTGAACATGAATGGGCTTAATGACCCTATCAAAAGGTGTAGGGTTTCAGACTGGATAAAAAAACAAGACCCATCTATTTGCTGTCTACAAGAGACTCATTTTAGACAGAAGGACACTTACAGCCTGAAAATAAAGGTTGGAGAACCATTTACCATTCAAATGGCCCTCAAAAGAAAGCAGGGGTAGCCATCCTTATATCAGATAAACTAAAGTTTATCCCGAAGACTGTAGTAAGAGATGAAGAGGGACACTATATCATACTTAAAGGATCTATCCAACAAGAGGACCTAACAATCATGAATATTTATGCCCTGAACGTGGGAGCTGCCAAGTATATCAATCAATTAATAACCAAAGTTAAGACATACTTAGATAATAATACACTTATACCTGGTGACTTCAATCTAGCACTTTCTACAATCGACAGGTCTTCTAAGCATAACATCTCCAAAGAAACAAGAGCTTTAAATGATACACTGGACCAGATGGATTTCACAGATATTTATAGAACTTTACATCCAAACGCAACTGAATACACATTCTTCTCCAGTGCACATGGAACTTTCTCCAGAATAGACCACATACTGGGTCACAAATCAGGTCTTAACCGATACCAAAAGATTGAGATCGTCCCCTGCATATTCTCAGACCATAATGCTTTGAAATTAGAACTAAATCACAAGAAGAAGTTTGGAAGGATTTCAAGCACGTGGAGGTTAAGGACCACCCTGCTAAAAGATGAAAGGGTCAACCAGGAAATTAAGGAAGAATTAAAAAGATTCATAGAAACTAATGAGAATGAAGATACAACCATTCAAAATCTTTGGGATATAGCAAAAGCAGTCCCGAGGGGGAAATATATCAGAATACAAGCATCCATCCAAAAACTGGAAGAAACTCAAATACAAAAGCTAACCTTGCACCTAAAGGAGCTGGAGAAAAAAACAGCAAATAGATCCTGCACCCAGCAGAAGAAGAGAATTAGTAAAGATTTGAGCAGAACTCAATGAACTAGAGACCAGAAGAACTGCGGAACAGATCTACAAAACCAGTAGTTGGTTCTTTGAAAGAATTAATAAGATAGATAAACCATTAACCAGCCTTCTTAAAAAGAAGAGAGAAAAGACTCTAATAAAATCATGAATGAGAAAGGAGAGATCACCACCAACACCATGGAAATACAAACGATTTTAAAAACATATTATGAGCAGCTATATGTCAATAAATTAGGCAACCTAGAAGAAATGGATGCATTTCTGGAAAACCACAAACTACCAAGACTGGAACAGGAAGAAATAGAAAACCTGAAAAGGCCAATAACCAGGGAGGAAATTGAGGCAGTCATCAAAAACCTCCCAAGACACAAAATTCCAGGGCCAGATGGCTTCCCAGGGGAATTCTATCAAACGTTTAAAGAAACCATACCAATCTACTAAAGGTGTTTGGAAAGATAGAGAGAAAGAAGAAAGAAAGAAAGAAAGAAAGAAAGAAAGAGAGAAAGAGAGAAAGAGAGAAAGAGAGAAAGAGAGAAAGAGAGAAAGAGAGAAAGAGAGAAAGAAAGAAAGAAAGAAAGAAAGAAAGAAAGAAAGAAAGAAAGAAAGAAAAGAAAGAGACGGAATACTTCCAAACTCATTCTATGAGGCCAGCATCGCCTTAATTACCAAACCAGACAAAGACCCCACCAAAAAGGAGAATTATAGACCAATATCCCTGATGAATACGGATGCAAAAATTCTCAACAAGATACTAGTCAATAGGATACAACAATACATTAAGATTATTCACCATGACCAAGTAGGATTTATCCCTGGGATGCAAGGCTGGTTCAACACTTGTAAAACAATCAGTGTGATTCATCATATCATCAAGAGAAAAAACAGGAACCATATGATCCTCTCAATAGATGCAGAGAAAGCATTTGACAAGATACAGCATCCATTTCTGATCAAAACTCTTCAGAGTGTAGGGATAGAGGGAACATTCCTCAGCATCTTAAAAGACAACTACAAAAAGCCCACAGCAAATATCATTCTCAATGGGGAAACACTGGGAGCCTTTCCCCTAAGATCAGGAACAAGACAGGGATGTCCACTCTCACCACTGTTCTTCAACATAGTATTAGAAGTCCTAGCCTCAGCAGTCAGACAACAAAAAGAAATATAAGGCATTGAAATTGGCAAAGAAGAAGTCAAACTCTCCCTCTTCACAGATGACATGACACTGTCCACAGAAAACCCAAAAGCTTCCACCCCAAGATTGCTAGAACTCATACAGCAATTCAGCAGTGTAGCAGGATACAAAATCAATGCCCAGAAGTCAGTGGCATTTCTCTACACTAACAATGAGACTGAAGAAAGAGAAATTAAGGAGTCAATCCCATTTACAATTGAACCCAAAAGCATAAGATACCTAGGAATAAACCTAACCAAAGAGGTAAAGGATCTATACCCTAAAAACTACAGAACACTTCTGAAAGAAATTGAGGAAGACACAAAGAGATGGAAAAATATTCCAAGCTCGTGGATTGGCAGAATTAATATTGTGAAAATGTCAATGCTACCCAGGGCAATTTACACATTTAATGCAATCCCTATCAAAATACCATGGACTTTCTTCAGAGAGTTGGAACAGATCATCTAAAGATTTGTGTGGAATCAGAAAAGACCCTGAATAGCTAGGGGAATATTAAAAAAGAAAACCGTAGCTGGGGGCATCACAATGTCGGATTTCAGGGTGTACTACAAAGATGTGGTCATCAAGACAGTGTGGTACTGACACAAAAACAGATAAAGGAGATAAATTCGATAAAGGTACTGGCACAAAAACAGATAAACAGATAAATTCAATAAAGGAGGAAAGACTATCCATTGGAAGAAAGACAGTCTCTTCAATAAATGGTGCTGGGAAAATTGGACATCCACATGCAGAAGAATGAAACTAGACCACTCTCTTTCACCATACACAAAGATAAACTCAAAATGGATGAAAGATCTAAATGTGAGACAAGATTCCATCAAAATCCTAGAGGAGAACACAGGCAACACCCTTTTTGAACGCAGCCACAGTAACTTCTTGCAAGATACAAAAGCAAAAATGAACTATTGGGACTTCATCAAGATTAATAAGCTTCTGCACAGCAAAGGATACAGTCAACAAAACAAAAAGACAACCTACAGAATGGGAGAAGATATTTGCAAATGACGTATCAGAGAAAGGGCTAGTTTCCAAGATCTATAAAGAACTTCTTAAACTCAACACGAAAGAAACAATCCAATCATGAAATGGGCAAGAGACATGAAGAGAAATCTCACAGAGGAAGACATAGACATGGCCAACATGCACATGAGAAAATGCTCTGCATCACTGGCCATCAAGGAAATACAAATCAAAACCACAATGAGATACCACCTCACACCAGTGAGAATGGGGAACATTAACAAGGCAGGAAACCACAAATGTTGGAGAGGATGCAGAGAAAGGGGAACCCTCTTGCACTGTTGGTGGGAATGTGAACTGGTTCAGCCACTCTGGAAAACTGTGTGGAGGTTCCTCAAAGAGTTAAAAATAGACCTTCCCTATGACCAGGCAATTGCACTGTTGGGGATTTACCCCAAAGATTCAGATGCAATGAAATGCCGGGTCACCTGCACCCCGATGTTTCTAGCAGCAATGTCCACAATAGCCAAACTATTGAAGGAGCCTCGGTGTCCATCGAAAGATGAGTGGATAAAGAAGATGTGGTTTATGTATACAACGGAATATTACTCAGCCATTAGAAACGACAAATACCCACCATTTTCTTCAACGTGGATGGAACTGGAGGGTATTATGCTGAGTGAAGTCAGTCAATCGGAGGACAAACAGTGTATGTTCTCATTCATTTGGGGAATATAAATAATAGTGAAAGGGAATATAAGGGAAGGGAGAAGAAATGTGTGGGAAATATCAGAAAGGGAGAGAGAACATAAAGACTGCTAACTTTGGGAAATGAACTAGGGGTGATGGAAGGGGAGGAGGGCGGGGGTGGGGGTGAATGGGTGACGGGCACTGAGGGGGGCACTTGACGGGATGAGCACTGGGTGTTATTCTGTATGTTGGTAAATTGAACACCAATAAAAAACAAATTTATTTTTATTTATTTTTTTTACAAATTTATTTTTTAAAAAAGTTCCTACACCCAGCAGAAGAAGAGAGTCAATAATTGTCCTCTCTATAGAATCTTGTTTGAAGATGCAAATCCTTTTTTGTAAGTGTTTTAGTGGAAGTCTCTATGTAAGTATATAGGATTCCATATCTATCATCTAGTTACCTATCTCTATCTCTTTATCATCTATCCGTATTCACCCTTTTATCTGTCATGTCTATCTCTAACTATCTGTCTATCTATCTACCCACCTATCATCTTTGTATGTATCTAGTAAGACAAATATCTGGGGAGCTCGAGGCATTCCAGGCCCAGCTGTTTGAATCTATCCAACTGAGACTTGTGAAGAGAGCCTTCAGGATGACCTCAGCCCTAGTCTTTCTGCAAACACCTGAGACTCCAAGTAAGGGCTGCCCCACTGAGTCCAGTCAACCCCAGATTCGTAAGTAAAATAAAAGATTATCCAATCCTTTGGGTGGTTATTATGCCACATTAAATCACTGGAATAGCCCTCCTTCATTTCAGTGCAGCCAGATGTATAGGACCCAGAAGAGAGTTGCCAACTGTTGGAAACTGGAAGTTATCACCTTTTATTTCCTGTAAGTCATGGGGGTAGCAGTGGGGTTGCGGGTGAGGTCAGAGAAAGGAGTGTTGGTGTCTAAGCAGGGGTGGCCCTTAAAGTCTCATGGATCAGGTCAAAAGGAAGAAGGGAGAGGGCCGACTTTACTGGGCACCTGTTAAGTGCAGGGCCTCCTTCATATCAAGGCTTTGTGCCCCCAGCTTACCTTCTCAGTAGAGCAACATTGTGGTTGTAGGCGTAGCCAGCTTTGAAGAGCATGCCAGTGTCTCTTTCCTCATGGTGTATATTCTCCACCCCATGAACAGGGCTGGCCTGGTAATCGGGAGGATACTGTGGACATGTCAGAGTGTGACTGTGGCTAATTCATAAGAGACAAAGATGCTTCCACCTTGCCCTTTTTGGTCACTTGCTCTGGAAAACCAGCTGCCATGTTGTGAGGATAGTCACAACCACATACCATGCACTGGAGATATCCTGCCATGGTTGGTGCTGACCTGCCAGGCCCATAAGTGAGTTACCCTTGAAGTGGGTTCCAGCTCGGTCCAGCATGCAGATTATGGCTTTAAAGACTCTGGTCAGAACTACTCAACCAAGTCACTTCTGAATTCCTCACCAAAAGATTCTGAGATAAAATCATTGATTTATTCCACTCAGTTATTTATTTTTTAAATTAATTTATTTTTTTGTATATTTTTTTATTGGAGTTCAATTTGCCAACATATAGTATAACATCCAGTGCTCATCCCATCCAGTGCCCTCCTCAGTGTCTGTCGCCCAGTTACCCCATCCCCCCGCCCACCACCCTTCCACTACCCCTTTTTCATTTTAGGAGTCTCTCATGTTCTGTCATCCTCTCTGATTTTTCCCACTCATTTTCTCTCCTTTCCCCTATAATCCTTTTCATTATTTTTTAAATTCCCTATATCAGTGAAACCATATGTTTGTCCTTTTCTTTTCTTTTTTTTTTTTGTTTGTCCTTTTCCTATTGACCTACTTCACTCAGCATAATACTCTCCAGTTCCATCCACGTTGAAGCAAATGGTAGGTTATTCGTCCTTTCTAATGGCTGGGTAATATTCCATTGTGTGTGTGTGTATACAATTTATACTTATTTAATATATATTTATATATGTATTCTGGATTTATATTTATTCTGCTTTCAACATCATTGAAGTCAGCAAGATCATTGTGAATATATTCTGAGCTGTCATTCCACTCATTATATATATATATATATATATATATATACATATATATATATATATACACACACACACACCACATGTTTGTTTCAGCGTAATGAGTGATACAGAAACAGAGGAATTGGGAACTCTTGGATGCCACATCAAAGAACTCTACAGACTGTCCAGGGTTGATTGTCAATTGGGCTTGCTGGGCAGGGACAGAAGTGGTGGTGGTGGTTTGTATGTGTGTGTGTCCAGGTGAGTGTACATGTACAGGTGTGTGTGTGTGTGTGTATAGGTTTGTGTGTCTGTCTACAGGATTGTGTGCATTTGTATGTACAAGATGTGTGTGTACAGGGGAGTGTGTTGTGTGTATGGGTGTGTTTGTGTGTGTGTATATATATGGGGTTTTTGTATATACACATAAAGGGTTAAGGTTAAAGCAGCTATTCTGTTGGCAGGATGAAGATTACCGCCACCAGTAGACTCTGCTGGTTGAGGGGCAGACTCTTCTTGGATTCATTAGCCAGTTCTGCCAAAAAGAGCTGGAGGATCTAGTTATTCCACCTGGGGAGCCTCAGTTTCCCTATCTGTGATGCAGAGATGATAATAACACCTATTGGGGGAACTTGTGAGGACTGAAGGTATTAATGCAGATGATGCTCTGATGGGATTCCAGGCATGAGGCAAGCTACTAACACTGCTGTCCGTTGTCCCTGAGATTCACATTTCCTGAGCAGGCTCTTGTGAGTTACAGAAGCAAATGAAGTCACCCAGTTTATTTTTTATTTTTATTTTTAAAATTTTATTTATGTATTCATGAGAGACACAGAGAGAAAGAGAGGCAGAGACACAGGCAGAGGGAGACGCAGGCCCCATGCAGGGAGCCCGACGTGGGACTCCATCCTGGGTCTCCAGGATCATGCCCTGGGCTGAAGGCAGCGCTAAACTGCTGAGCTACCTGGGCTGCCCTGAAGTCACCCAGTTTAGCACGGATCAACATTTGCTGAATGACTCAGTCACTGGATTCCTGAGGATAGTTTCTGGTATTTCAGTTCTTCCCCCACCTCTTACCTCTGTGATATGGAGAAGGATATTTCTGTAAACGCACTTTACTATTTTAAATCAGGGCTTATATCCTGCCCTGACACCTAACTAACCCCTGCATTGTCCTTTCTTGGCCCACTCCACTGCCCCCATTCTGTGGGCATAATTAGTGCTTTGGCGGGCTTTTCCAAAAGGCCACTTTACTGTTTTCTCCATTTCTGTGGAGTTATGCCTCTATCTCTAACAGAAAAATGAGAGTGATAGAGTATGCTAGATCTTAATGTCTTTCAGTTTTGGTGAATTGACTCATCTTGAATTAAGAGCCAGAGGGAAGTACTGGCTTGAAGTCATCAACTCTAGGTATCAATGTTGTCAAGGCTGTGGCCACATGGGCCAAAGCTTGACCTTCCCTATTCCAGTGACTTGCAAGGGGATAACATCTTTAAGCCTCATGACCCTTTCTGTTATGCAACCAGAACTGGTACTGATGGTTAATTAGTGGGTCTGTTTACAGAGTATGTGACTTCTGTACTCTCCATTTTACTGATATTTGAAGGTGATTGTGCAAAAAAAGATTATTCCATCTTTTGCCTTTGAAATTACCATGCCAGTTACAGCACTCTTAGGCCCCAAGAATATAGAAATGAGGAAGTTGTGATTCCTACACAGGAGGATCTCATAAATTAATTCGAGAGACTGAAACATAATTACTGTACAACCAGTGAGCCTCATGCCCCCTGCTCTAGCCCACGAGAGAAGAATGGATCAGTTTTAGTTTGTTGGCCTATTGTAAAAAGTACCACCAACTAGGGAGCTCCAAAAATGGAAATTTATTCTGTCACATTTCTGGAGGCTGAAAGTCCAAGATTATGGGTTCAGCAAGTTTGGCTCCTTCCAAAGCCTCTCTCCATGGCTTGCAGATGGCCATCCTCTTCCTGTGTCTTCACATGGTCTGCCCTCTGTGGATGTCTGTGTTCTTATCTCTTCATGTTGGATTAGGGCCCATGCTAGAGATCTCATTTAACTTTGATTTCCTTCTTAAAGGCCACATCTCCAACTGCAGTCACATTTTGAATTGCTGGGAGTTAGACATCAACATACAGATTGGGAGGGGACACAATTCAGCTTACACCAGGATCTATGGGGAGAGTCTGTGAGCCGGTACATGACCACCACAGGAGGACAAAGAGACCTACAGCAGTGATCCTGCACTCTCATCAAAGCTGGGTGGAGGGTGGGGCTGGATCCTGGGTGCCAGTGAGAAGGGCCCAGGTCAGCGGGGGCAACTCCCAGGACTGATAGAACCACGGATATAGTCACAGATCATAAGGACCTTTGTAGAACCAGAGCAGGAAGCAAGTGTCACTGTAAGGCCCAGGGCAGAGAGAGGTTCTGAGGCCCACCTTCCCAGCCAGGAACATCCTGAGCTCATTCTGGGAGGAGCAGGGAAAGGGCAGTGGGGGATAAGATCAGAAAGACTGAACTTGGAAAATCTCACTACCTAAGTGAGACCAAGAAGTTGTTTTATGGGAACAAGAAATCTCCCTCCCCACTGTCACCACAGGAAACATCTCGTGGGGACAATAATGTCAAAGATGAAAAGTTAAAAGGTTACATTTTCTTTCAGTATCTGTTTGTTTTCAGAAGCAGTGTGTCTCTCATTTCTGCAGTTGGAACCATAACACACTTGATTGATTAACAAAGATGAAAGAATCAGAGAGCTGGAAAGACTCTCACTATTTGAGTCCAAGGCCTTAATTTTACAGATTTATTATTTAATCCTCCTAACAACCCTCTGAAAAACCTGAGGCATGGAGAAGTTATGACATGCTCAAGGTAAGAGAATGGGAATGATGGAGCCGTCTGACCTGTGGCCTCACTCACTAGGTTGAGCTGCTTTCAGACAAGCTCATTAGTTCCAATGCTGGGCTGGAGCCCGTAGGCCCCCAAAAGATAGGGATGGCTTTGTGACTAATGTTGACCCCACAACTATCCTCGAGGAGACTACACACTGCTGAACTCATAGTTGGCCTTCAGTAAAACATTGTGACTGTTTGTGAAACATATATTGGAAACAGCACATGGACTTCACCAAGTAGCTCTATCATTTTGTCACTTGGGCATTTCCCAATACCGGCTATCTAAAGTTCATCTGAACCTCAAACATGCCTTAGAGGTCACCAGGAAGGTTCTTGCTCCGGCTTTTGTTTAGATCCACAAACATTTTTTACTTAGTGCTCCAGATCAGGTCCAAATGGGCCCTGTTGGTGGGGAAAATTCAGACCCAGGAATAGACAGTTTCAGTATGGTGGAAGGTCAGGCATGATGCTTTGAGAGTACAGAGAAGGAACACTTGTCACCAAAGAGGGTTGAGAGGAGCTGATACCTGGTCTGAGGCTAAAAATTTATTTTTAAAAATCAAATGTATAGATGTACATGCTTTAGAGAGTTGTACAGTACTAACTACAGTGGTTATAAAAAAAACTAGTGGTGCCTCACTCTTTCTGATCTCTTTCTGATGTTCTCCCTCATTTTGGCAGAGACCTTCCTGTTGTTTTCAGAAGAATGATGCAGAGAAGTAAATTTTTCCTAAGTATGTGCATGTCTGAATATATCTCTGCTCTACTCACTTACTTGATGGATGATTTGAGTATAGACTTTTAGGTGGGCTGGAATTTTCTCTGTGAACTTGAAGACATAGAGACTTGTATCTAGTATCACTGTTGAGAAGATCAGTGCCCTTCTGGTTTCTGATTCTTTGCATGGGACCTGTGTCTTGCTCTCCTCACTCTCTCTGCAAACATTTGGAATCTTCTTTTTGTCCTTGGTGTTCTGAAAGTTCATGAGGTGTGCCTTCGTGTTTCTCCTGTCATGCATTATTCTAGGCAGAGCTATCAAAGAGTTTTTTTTTAATTAATACATTTTTTTTTTCAGAGAGAGAAAGAGAGTGAGAAAGAGAATCCCAAGCAAACTCCCTGCTGAGTGCCAGGCTTGACTGAGGGCTCAGTTCCACGACCCTGAGATGGCAACTGAGCCAAAACCAAGAGTCAGAAACTGAATTGACTGAGCCATCCAGGGGCCCACAAGAGGCCTTTCTGCAATGATGCAATGTTCTCTATGTGTCTTATCCAATATGGTTGCCTCCAGCTGCATGAGGCTATGGCACACTTGAAATGTGGCCAGTGTGGTGGAGGAACTGCATTTCTGATTTTATATAGTTTTAACAAATTTATATCTAAATGTAATTTGCCCCATGTGTCCTGGAGCTGTATATTGGACAACGCTGTATATTGACCTTTCTTTCTGGAGACTGTTGCTTGAGTCCAGAGATATTTTCTTGTCTCCTACTTTTAATTTTTGTGTTTTTCTTTCTTTTCTTTCTTTCTTTCTTTCTTTCTTTCTTTCTTTCTTTCTTTCTTTCTTTTGTTCGTTCTTTCTTTCTCTCTTTCTTTCTTTTCCTTTCTTCTTCTTCTTCTTCTTTCTTTCTTTCTTTCTTTCTTTCTTTCTTTCTTTCTTTCTCTTCCTTCCTTCTTTTCCTTTCTTTCTTTCTTTCTTTCTTTCTTTCTTTCTTTCTTTCTTTTTCTTTCTTTCTTCTTTCCTTTCCTTCCTTCCTTTCTTCTTCTTCTTCTTCTTCTTCTTCTTCTTCTTCTTCTTCTTCTTCTTTCTTTCTTTCTTTCTTTCCTTCTTCTTTCTTTCTTTCTTTCTTTCTTTCTTTCTTTCTTTCTTTCTTTCTTTCTTTCTTTCTCTTTTTGAGAGACAAAGATAGAACATGCATGCAAGCAGTAAGGGGAGGGGCAGAGGGAGGCTGAGAGATAATCCCAAGCAGTGTCCATGCCATCGGGGAGCCAGACATGGGGCTTGATCTCACAACACTGAGATCATGACCTGAGCCAAAATCAAGTCGGACACTAACAGTCAGAGTCACTTAGGCGTCCCGTGTTCTCATTGTTTCTATTCTTTGTCTGGAAACTGCTATTGGTCACTAACTCCTATTGGTGGAACTCCTGGAATTATTCCCTAGGTTTCTCCCTCTCGTTGTTTTTTTGTACTGAAATACTCACATTAAGTTCACCTAGTAAACATGTCTTTATTTAAAATGTTGGTATTTTAACCCTTATTGATTTAATATTGACTTTAAAAATATTGTATTTAAGTCAAGTGTATCATATATATGATTAGTTAGATTTTGGCAATTTGGCCCTCAAGTGGAATGCTTCACTCTCCTCTCTTGTCCTGATTCTACCTGGAAGTCCCAACTAAATTTTATAAACACATTGTATTTGTAAGGAAGATATGAGCTCTCCTTACTGCTGCTGTTTGTTTTTTTACGGTTTTAGCTTTTATTGAACTATAACGCACTCTACTCTACTTAGGGAACCATTTAGAGACAAATTCTTCCCACCAGAAGGAGGACAAGTGAGTTCTCATCCTATGGTGTTATATCCCATGAGGGTAGAGAGAAGTGAGGTGTGATGGTCCTGTTCCTCTCCCTGTTTACACAGCTGGATAAACACTGCAGGCTCCAATTAGAATCCATGATGAAGTCTCTAAACATATACAACCTCAATACCTCTCATAGACAAGAGGTAAGAACCATTTAAGCACAACCACTAAGAAGGAAAAGAGTAAGCAGTCCACATCCAGCAAACTCTAAACCTTTTATTATGTTTGAACTAAAACTTGAACTCATGTCACCTCTTCCTGCTGAAACAGACTACATTGCATAATTTAGGGTTACTCTATAACTCTTGTCCTCTGTCAGCCATGTGTTGAACTGTTTATGAGTTCATACTGAATGAACATTTCTAAAGGGCCAGTGAGGGTCAGGTATTTGGCTGGACAAAGTCACCAATATAACAAATACCATTACTTTTTTTTTTTAAAGATTTTATTTATTTATTCTTGAGAGACAAAGAGAGACAGAGAGAGAGAGAGAGAGAGAGGCAGAGACACAGGCAGAAGGAGAAGCAGGCTCCCTGCAGGGAGCCCAATGTGGGACTTGATCCTGGGTATCCAGGATCACGCCCCAGGCCGAAGGTGGTGCTAAACTGCTGAGCCACCTGGGCTGCCCACGAATACCATTACTTTATAGCAGGTTTTGATTTATAGCTCAGTAGTTGTGTGGTTATTTGTTTAGTGTCTCTCATCCCTTTAGAGTGTTGGGTTTATTAGACAAGAATTTTGACTTTTTAACATTTAGTGCTGGGCCCATGGATTTACTGCAGCAGATGTAGAGCCCAATCAACATCTAATGACAATGGGGCCCACCTCCTCCAATGCTGGGACTGTCCACAGATCACCACTTCCACACCAAAGTACAGGACCCAGCCACCAAAACTCAGATACCACCTAGGTATCGAAAATTGACAAAGTCAAGTTTGGCCTTACTGGGAAGAATGGGAGCTTGACAGCTTAGGAACAGACACAGAATCTTTCTTTTTTTGCACATTTTGCACACTCAAGATTATGATCTGTGCAATTTGAATTTAATGCACAAATCATTCCAGAGCAACACTGGCTCCTGTGCTGTGAGCAGTTCTCTTTTGGTCAGTAGAAATCAGGTCCAGATTCTGAGAAGAGGTGCCGCATGGGCTCAAGATATAAAGGGATGGGAATATTAGATGGCCAGGGCCCTAAGATTTCTCTGAGTGGTATTTGAGATTCAGTTTTGTCCAGTACCTAGGGAAACTGAGAAAGCAGATAAATCCTTCACTGTTAAGGAGGGAGGATAGTTATTTTTCCTTGGCTGTACTATAATTATGTTAGATTCTTCTAATTTCAACCTGAATGATGTCTGGGTCTTAGTTATATGTTTACCCATGAATTTATTATGTTATTTTTTAGAAGATTTTATTAATTTATTCATGAGAGACATAGAGTGAGAGACAGAGCCATAGGCAGAGGGAGATGCAGGCTCCCTGTGAGGAGCCTGATGGGGGACTCGATCTCAAGACCCCGGGATCATGACCTGAGCCAAAGGCAGGTGCTCAACCACTGAGCCACGCAGGTGCCCCCTACCCCATGAATTTAGAGCAGAGTATGGAAAGTACATGATGAGAGTATTAGTATAGGAAGGAGTAGATGACAGCCACGGGGTGCGTGGGGTATTCTTCCAACACACAGTGTCTTCCTTCACACATTCTGCAGGGCTCTGAGAATGCAAATATCATCATGTCAGGTGTCCCCTTCTGGAGAAGAATGGGACACAAAGTTCATGCTTCTATTATTTCCCCGTGTAGACAAGGGCATATGCATTGGTTCAGTGCCAGCTGAATTTTAGTCCCCAGCTATGACGAGCATATCACTGCAGGGACAGGTTCCAAGCAGCTAGATCAGAACCAGAGGTAAATAGGGCAGGTGGATGCTCATATTAGGCTTAGTTACAAATCATCATAGTGGAGCATGGGTTTTGGAGCATATTAGTTTCCGCAGAGGTTTGGTTTCCAAGTAAAATAAGAAAGGCTTTGTGCTTATGTGAAGGAATTAAGTTGTCCAGATTATCAGATGACAGGAATCTTCCCTTGTTTGCATGTATTCTGTGTACTCTGCTGGGGAACATAGGGAGGCAGATCCCACCCAACAATACCCTTACTACCATCTTGACTAGCATCTGTCTTTCCTGCTGATGTGAGGCGGAGTCCTTTGTCCTGGAAGACCCACAAGATAGCTGCTGTTCAGGTCACCGTGGAGGTAGGAACAAAAATTTAACCACTTTGCTGTTGCAGCCTGGATCTCACTATTTATGTAGTGACCCTTACCAGGGAAGGGCAAGCATTGAATACTGATGTTTCAGAGCCCAGGAGACTTTCCAGTCTCTCTTCATGTTTGCTTATTTACAATTTGTTCTTGTGATCAATGGGTTGTTGGAAAGCTCATTGCAGTCACTGAGTCTCAGTTGCCACATCTATAAACAGGGAATATCATGACCCTATTGAATGGTGCCCAGTGAAGGCACCAAAAGGGGCAGAAATATTTCAGAATTCCTGGGACTTTCTCTCCTACTTTTCCTGGGTCCCATTGTTACTATTCAAGCTTGCAGCCACTTCTTTCTTAATTATCTATTTGTAGGGCTGTGTTGTCCCAGGGATTCCAGAGTCATGCCACATAATCCACAGTTTCTCAGGCCATGCAGACACAGAACATGGGTCAGAGTGATGATAATGAGCAGGTGCAATTTCCAGATGCTATGTTCTCAGATCTCTCCCATCAGGAATGTGGCCTGGTCACCAATGTTCCACATGGAAAGGACACAGGGAACCTAGCAGTTTCACCTCTACCAACTCAACTCTACCAACTTTTCTGGGTAACTTCTGAGCATACAGCACTTTGCAGGTGACTAGGGACATAATGTCGATGAACACCCAGACTGCACCCTTGAGAAGCTCTCTATCTGTAAGGCAAATAGGTGTGAGACCATAATGGGGCTCAAAGGTAGAAAGGGTAGCAATAGAACTGGGGTTGGGGTAATAGGAATTTCCCAGAGAAGGAAGTGCTTATGTCTGTTCAAGTAAGTTGGTGACGAAGGACTCTAACAGAGGGGATTCCATTGGAACCGGGTGGGAGGATGAGTAGGATCCTTGTAGGGGGCACAGGAGCATTTGTAGGCAGAGGAAAGTACATGGGTAAAGATGTGTAGACCTAGCTTGTTTGAAGGATTTCAAATATTTAGGGGTGCAGGGAACCATGGTGACAAGGACAGGTTAGAGGGTTAAGGACAGTGATTTTAATGAGTTTCTGTAACCTTTGAGATTACTGATGACACTGAGTTGTTTATTGATTTCCACAGAGTATGAACTCATGGGAGATCAAAATGGAATTGTTTACCTTACTTTGCCAATGCTCATGGCTGGGGGGTTGCCTGCTGGTGGAGCACATGTCACCCTTCTGGTGGCTGTAGCTCCAGCCCTGCCCCCTTTCTGTATATATATATATATTCCAGTCTCACTGAATCCCCACAAGTGGGAATGAAGCTCTGCACAAAAGGCCAGCAAAGACTAGCACACACCGCTGAGTGAAAGTACAGAGAATTCACAGAGGACGAGTGGTCATGGACTTGATCCCAAGCTTTTCCACAGAAACCTGGCTTCTTCTGGCTATCAGCCTGGTGCTCCTCTATCTGTGAGTAACTTTCCAGGCTCATTGCCTCTGTATCCTTGATTTGGGTTGCTAACTAGCCTCTACCCTGTTTTCCTTTTCTGTTTTGAAGATCAAAAGTGTTAACAAAGGGGATGTAGCTTGTGTTGAATGCTTCATACATACTAGGAACACGTAAGAGGTTATTATTGGCCTTACCAAATCTGCTGAAAAAGTGCTCCCCACACTGGACTCCAACTTCTGTAACTAGAAGGTAGAGTGATATTTCCTCCTAGGGATGATCTTCTGATTGCCTATATATTGGGACCTGGTTTAATTAAGTAGAATTTGGCTGAGGCACGGTAAAATCAACAGGTCCCTGTGCTCTGGGGTCCTCATCCCTTTTCCAAGCTGTGACGATTCTGGAGGTAGAGGGAGTGACTTAGGTCTTTGTCTTACTATCTTCACCTTCTCCTTTCTGTCTGTTATAAGAGACATTATAGAAGAATTGGGCTTGTGTCACTCATGTGGCTCCTGCTCCCCTCACTCCACCACCAGGCATCATATACACAAGGCACCTGGTGCAACCAGTCTTTGGGGGAGGAGGGCTGAGGATGTCTCATCTTCTTCTTCCCAAAGGTCTCTTCCCTCTTTTCTGCCCTTCTACTTACCATTCCCCACCCCTACCCCCCATAATATACAGTACTCCTTACCCTTAAATGAGCATCTTTACAGCTGAGGAGACTTGGCAGGTTTCTTAAAATGTTATTCATTTCAACTTTTCCTTCTAGTCTCTGGGAGGGTTAACATCAGTATAGAGATTTCTTTACCCCCAATATGAAATCTGCCAGTAGCCACAAGAAAGAGCCCTGAAAGCCAATTTGGATTTTAAATATGTTTTTGCCTTTATATTACAATACTGGAGGAGGAATCCAAACATCTAGCATATGAATTCCTTTCAGTGGTGGGATTACCAGCATCATGGAGCAGTTTGGGAAAGACTGAGTTTCACAGTGTGGGTAGGGACGGACCGTCCATGTCACGTTTCACCTCTGTTTCAATTTCACTTTCTTTAACAATAGGAAATCATGAGGACAAGAACATAGAACATGAAAACCTCATTTTCATTTCCTGAGAGAAAGGTTAGGATTCCCTGGTGCTATGGCAACACATTTTTTGTGTGATGACGTTTAAGATTAATTCATGTGGTTTATTTTTTTTAAAAGATTCTATCTATTTATTCATGAGAGACAGACAGACTGACACACACACACACACACACACACACACAGAGGCTGAGACACAGGCAGGGGGAGAAGCAGGCTCCATGCAGGGGGCCCGATGTGGGACTTGATCCTGGGTCTCCAGGATCAGGCTCTGGGCCGAAGGCGGTGCTAAACTGCTAAGCCACCCGTGCTGCCCAGTTCATGTGGTTTAATCTCATTCTATTTAATTATAGATTTTTTCTGACATAAGACGCTTTCCAGCATGTTCTTTCTGAAAGATACAAGAGGGCTATTGGTTCAGCCTTTACTACAAAGGAGTGTAAATAACCTACATCTTCTAGAGTGATGTTGAGGATATGAAATTAGTGTACACACACATAGTTCTGCGATATAGGTCATATATATTTTTAAATACATGTGACCGGGAGGTTATTTTAACCTCTCAGCACAGGGGAGTAGCGAGACTGAGCCAGTACTGATGTGAGAGGCATCCAGGTAGGACTGGGGATGGAGCGGGAGAATATTCTTTCCTCAGAGCAGATCTCCCAGAGATTCTTTTTGATCCTGGTCCCACAGGATCGTTGATGTGGTCATCAATGGACCACAGGGTTAGCATCTCATCTGCTTGCAGCCAGTTGTCAGGGTTACCATGTAAGTCATAAGTCACAGTGTGTGTGGTCTGTCTGGCAGTGGGGCTGTCACTGGATACTGTCATCACCAGGTAAACAACACTGTAGACTTAGAAGACACTGGTGTAGCCAAGATTCAGTAGCTGTAGACAGTGCCCTCTGCATTCAATGCAACGTAAAGGCAATAAAAATGAGTGGCTTTATTTTAACCCTTTCATTTGTACCAAAAGCAATATTAATCTACCGAGAAGAGGGAAGCTGGAAAGAATCAGAAAAATTTTCCTGGCCTATCCTCCATGACATATGGTGCCATGTGGGTCTAGACACTAGACAAGATCTTTCCTTGGGACACATCACTCACTAGTTTTGCCTCAATTGGGAGCTCATGTAGGAAACAAAACAGGAACCGATTTGTGGTGGTGGTGATGGCAAGGAAGGAATGGAGGTGAGACTGAGGCTACCCCATCTCCTGGCAGTTGGTGCTCCTGTGTCCAACTGTTCTGGAGGAAGGATCCAAACACCCAGCTGGGCCCAGCTGAGGTGCCTCTGCTGATCCCTTAATGCAGTTTTGGAGTTTTATTTGATTATATAAGAGTTGCTGGATTTGTACAGAATATCTGGAATTTCTACTGCCTTAAAGGCTAACCTCCAGAAAAGAGAGAAGGTCTTCATTCCAATTAAAAATAACATTTTATTAATAGTGAAAGGGAATGAAACTAGACCACTCTCTTTCACCATACACAAAGATAAACTCAAAATGGATGAAAGATCTAAATGTGAGACAAGATTCCATCAAAATCCTAGAGGAGAACCCAGGCAACACCCTTTTAGAACTCAGGCACAGTAACTTCTTGCAAGATACATCCACGAAGGCAAAAGAAACAAAAGCAAAAATGAACTATTGGGACTTCATCAAGATAAGAAGCTTTTGCACAGCAAAGGATACAGTCAACAAAACTAAAAGACAACCTACAGAATGGGAGAAGATATTTGCAAATGACGTATCAGATAAAGGGCTAGTTTCCAAGATCTATAAAGAACTTCTTAAACTCAACACCAAAGAAACAAACAATCCAATCATGAAATGGGCAAAAGACATGAAGAGAAATCTCACAGAGGAAGACATAGACATGGCCAACACGCACATGAGAAAATGCTCCGCATCACTGGCCATCAATCAGGGAAATACAAATCAAAACCACAATGAGATACCACCTCACACCAGTGAGAATAGGGAAAATTAACAAGGCAGGAAACCACAAATGTTGGAGAGGATGCGGAGAAAAGGGAACCCTCATACACTGTTGGTGGGAATGTGAACTGGTGCAGCCACTCTGGAAAACTGTGTGAAGGTTCCTGAAAGAGTTAAAAATAGACCTGCCCTACGACCCAGCAATTGCACTGTTGGGGATTTACCCCAAAGATTCAGATGCAATGAAACGCCGGGACACCTGCACCCCGATGTTTCTAGCAGCAATGTCCACAATAGCCAAACTGTGGAAGGGGCCTCGGTGTCCATCGAAAGATGAATGGGTAAAGAAGATGTGGTTTATGTATACAATGGAATATTCCTCAGCCATTAGAAATGACAAATACCCACCATTTGTTTCAACGAGGATGGAACTGGAGGGTATTATGCTGAGTGAAGTCAGTCAATCGGAGAAGGACAAAAAGTGTATGTTCTCATTCATTTGGGGAATATAAATAATAGTGAAAGGGAATATAAGGGAAGGGAGAAGAAATGTGTGGGAAATATCAGAAAGGGAGACAGAACATAAAGACTCCTAACTCTGGGAAAGGAACTAGGGGTGGTAGAAGGGGAGGAGGGCGGGCGTGGGGGTGAATGGGTGACGGGCACTGAGGGGGGCACTTGACGGGATGACCACTGGGTGTTATTCTGTATGTTGGTAAATTGAACACCAATAAAAAATAAATTTATTATTAAAAAAATAGTGAAAGGGAATAGAAAGGAAGGGAGAAGAAATGTGTGGGAAATATCAGAATGGGAGACAGAACATAAAGACTCCTAACTCTGGGAAATGAACTAGGGGTGGTGGAAGGGGAGGAGGGCGGGGGGTGGGGGTGAATGGGTGACGGGCACTGAGGGGGGCACTTGACGGGATGAGTACTGGGTGTTATTCTATATGTTGGCAAATTGAACACCAATAAAAAATAAATTTATTATAAAAAATGAATAAATAAAATCTTTAAAAAAATAACATTTGTCATTACTAATTTTTGTTGTATAGCATGTATTCTGCTGTCCACTGGAGGTATCAGGACTTTGGAAAACCCTCTTGTAGCTGAAATCACATATAGGCTTGTTGAACCATTTCTACTCCTCATCCTTTCCCACCATACTTTCTTAATTTGCCTTATGGGGTTAGTCTTGTAGGCCTAGCAGGTTAATGGGTAAAATGGTTTCTGGCAATGTCTTCCCTCAGCCTCTCTTCTTCTTCCATGCTGTCATTTCTCAGCAACACCTAATCACATGAAAGATGATTGTAGGCAAACCTGCCATAGGAAGCACCATCCATAATGGGTTTCTGAGATAGTTGACACACAGATTCAGTAAACTAACTGCTATGTGAGTAACCATCTTGAAAAGAAAATGAGTGTACCTGGGAGTGTGCTGAGCAGGTGAGTATCACAGATTGAAGGACCTGATGCCACGATGGGAAGAATGGTTTGGAAGTGGATTGTTTCCTTACCGATTCTTTTATATGGAATCATTTAGGGCACATATTTGTCAGTCCCCCTTCTCTGTAGCTCAAGAGAACCAGAGTGCCTGACAACAGAGACTTGGGTAGAGCTAAAAGTATCTCACTTTTCTATGAGGTCAGTGGAGCCTTGGACACAGTTTTCATTGTATAGAAATGACAAGAGTGTCATTGCTCAAAGTGTCTCAGTGAAGAGATAATTAAGAAGGACCAGATCTCACACAGTGATAGGTCCTACAAGGAAGGAAAATCACAGAAGTCTTTGAGCAAGCTGTATCAACATTTTCACAGTAGGCTCTTATGAACATTCTATCACTGAGTGAATATAATTAAGCAAAATATCATCTTTGGAGCAGAAAGAATTTTTTTCTCTTCCACTCTAGAGAAAGTTATGGAAGAATCATTTATTAAATAAGCATGAGTGAAATTCCTGGAAGAAGTTGGCATAAACCTTTTAGGAACCTTTTCCACACTCAAGTGTTGAAACACTTATCAAATCTTCACTTTAGGATTGTGACTATGAAGCTTTCAGCTGCTCTTAGCTAATTATCCTGTTCCGTGAGTCTTATAGTGAAGGTGGCAAAGAAGATGATGAATAAGTGTATTACTGTCATTGAAATTGCTATCATTATTTCTTGCCTGTGTGTTACCTCCCTCCCTTGCCTGTCCCAGTTCTCTGTCAATGACTGGCTAGCTCCAGCATCTATTCCACCATCCCTGTGACCTGGCTTTCTTTTCACTTTGTAGGTATGGGACCTACACACATGGGATTTTTAGGAAGCTGGGAATTCCTGGGCCAACACCTCTGCCTTTTGTGGGAACTGCTCTGGGCTACCATAATGTAAGTGTTTGATCTCCCTCTTTTTCTTCTTGTGGTTGCAAATCACAGCTTAGTTTCATAATAAAAATGCTCCTCCTCATGAGGAAGTGCTTAGGTTTCAGACTTCCCATAAATGGTGTCAGTGGCTGCACACAGTACATGGCTAGTTCTACCCCAGGGCATTATTGTTTGTTGTTCTGAGCCTCAGGTTTTGCCACAGTGGGCAGCCCAGTTCTCTGGCTAATTCAACACGGAACTTGACATTCGAGCTTGTTAGCATTGTGAAGAGGCTTTTTGTTTCTGGCAGGTGCAGATTCCTAGGAGAGCATAATCATACTGTATGAGAAGAAAAGCATCAAGGGGGTCCATGCTAGTGGTCCACTAAGCTGTAGGCCAGAGTGAGACCTTTATGTTCACCGTACAAGCTCTGGGTAGCCTTTTGTTTTGCTGGATAGCTCTGGAACTTCAGATTATTGGGAAGCCCAAGATTCACCTTTGGGGAATTTGCACATCGTTGAATTTTCACAAGAATTGCCAAGCCTCTGCAGTTATTTCCAAGCCCTAACTCTCCTTTTGCTAATGGTGACATCTCTTGGGATTTGAGAAGTTGAACCAGAGATCTCTGCTTTACTTCTCTACCTTCATTGTAGGTAACTTCTGGGTGAGTTGAGGAGGGAGGGAGTTTTGGTAAGGGCAGATGGTGCTTGTCTTGACCTTGACCCAAAGAATTTAACCTTTGAATGAGTTGTGTGTATATATGTTGTTTTTCATACAAAGGTAGAACCACTTATACAAAATCACTAGAAGGAAATGCTTTGACAAATTTATTAAGAAGTTAATATACTGAATGGAGTGTACTAGTAGACACACAGACTGATGTTCGTAGAGCTGTTGTGGCTAATCCAGCTTTGGTGCCTCATCCAAGGCTCAGGCCCTGCATAGAAGGTTAGGAGCTCACGTCCAGAAGGCCAGCAGGCAGAGTCTCATCTGCAGGCTGCTTTCTGGTGTGGAGTTCTTTTCCCACAGATGTGAGGCTTGTTTCCCAGATCTCAGTTCTCCCTGCTGAGACCCTCGTTGCCCAATTACTGTCTCAGAACTTCCTGGGCTTTTTCTTTCCAAAAAAGCAATAATTTCTTTTCCACTTGCCCTAGATCAATTCCTTAGTACCTATATCCCAAGAGCCACATTTATGGGACCCTGTTTTCATGGTTAAAACATCAAAATCACAGTTGAAACTTAGGGACAGGAAGTGTCTTGTTTTGTTTTAAGTGATAGAAGTGAGAAGTCATATCAAATGTTTTAGTTTGTTTTGCCCTTTGTTGAGTGGTGGCATTATCCCCTCTTTCCATGTTGAGATGGTGGACCGGAACGGGATTCCACCTTGTCATTCATTCATTCATCTCTCATTTGTTCAGTCAACAATAGTGTTAGAATTTGTAAAACTGCTAGATTAAAAGAGGCCACTGGTGTCTTAATACCCTAAATCCACTGACATCTCATAGGGCTCATATTGATCAATGAACAGAGTGGTAACTGGGTGTTCAGCATGTGGAGGCCATGCTCACTTTCCTCAGCTCCCATTTTCCCATGTGGCTCCGAGGTAGTATTTCAGAGGGTTCTGAGATTTAGAGAAAAGACACACACAAGCCAAACACATCAGACAGACAGGGGTTACACAGTCCTCAGAGACAGGGTAAGATGTCCAGTATCTACAATACTCATAGAGAATTCAAGAGGGACTTGAAATTCTCTCTTCCAGGATCTCTTCTGTTTTCTTTCCTTTCCTGTAAGATGCCTATAAATCAGAGCTTCCCTCTGCCAGTGGGAGGTAGTAAGCCTTATTTCATGCAATCTAAGTCATATTGGTCCCTGTTACACATAGGGCTTAAACATTTAGGTGAGTAATATGTTTTGTTTCTTCTTGCAGGGTTTTTATGTTTTTGACATGAAATGTTTTAGTAAGTATGGAAGAATGTGGGGGTGAGTATTCTGGAACTTTCTATTGGATAGGCTTGTTGTGATGAGGCCCCCGTGGTGTAGATAGTTTGTTGAGAGCCACTAGGAATGAAGCCTGCTGTGGTAAAGCTTCTGAGTCTCCCTTCCTGAAATCCCATGTGTTACCAGGTGTGCAGGTCTAAGTATGAACCAGACCTAGGGAGTATAGTGTGGTGATGTGATGATCACAGCCAGTGTTGTATCACTCTGCACCTCTTTATCTTCTCTGATCACATCCTTAGAAATCGAATGTCTCTGAGTGGCATGGCGCATAGCAACATGATGGAGCTGAAAGAAGATAGATCTCTGAATCACCCTGGTTCAGCTCCACTGCCCCTTCCTGTATTCAGTACTTATCAGCTCTGGATGGATCCAGTCTTACATCTGTAGCCCCAGTTCTGTCCTTAGTACTTGGTTCTCATCTTGGCTGTGGATAAGACCTCCTAGGAGAGCTTGTTAAAAATGCTCTTGTTTTTTTTACAAGAGTAAAAAAGGATTGTTGAGTAATATTCCATTGCATATATGTACCACATCTTCTTTATCCATACATCTGTCAAAGTACATCGTGACTCTTTCCACAGTTTGGCTATTTTTGACATTGCTGCTATGAACATCAGGGTGCAGGTGTCCCAATGTTTCAGAGACAAATACCCACCATTTGCTTCAATGGATACTTCCAGTGGATGGAACTGGAGGGTATTGTGCTGAGTGAAATAAGCCAATCGGAGAAGGACAATCATCATATAGTTTTTCTCATACATGGAATATAAGAAATAGTGAAAGGATTATAAGGGAAAGGAGGGAAACTGAGTGGGAAAAATTAGAGAGGGAGACAAACCATGAGAGACTCCTAACTCTGGGAAACAAGTAAAGGGTTGAGGAAGAGGAGGTGGAGGGGGGATGGTGATAGGCAATGAGGAGAGCACTTGTTGGGATGAGTACTGGGTGTTATACTATATGTTGGCAAATTGAATTTAAATTAAAGATTAAAAAATGTAAAAATAAAGATTAAAAAATGTATAAAGAAATGCAGATTCGTTTCCATCCCCAGGAATGCCAAATCTGAAGGATGTGGGCTGGGTCCCAAGAATCTGAATTTAACTGGTAGTGGAAACAATATTAGGGATGAATATAAAGAGTAACACAAAACCACTGTTCCTTGTCCATCCACATGTTTTGAACGAACATGATGAGACAAGGGGAATCATCCAAGACTTATGATCAGGCTGCTGGAAGAGCTGACATAAGTGCCCCCTCAGTAATTTCTATCACTGCATCAACACTAAATGTTGTCTTCACCCCTGAAACCTTCTGAATTTTAGAATGCCATTTGAGATAGTAGCATTTAGTGTAGCGATCTCATCCATTTTAGATGTGATCACAAAACCATTTGAGATTCCTCTGTGATGTCAAAGAAATAACAGGAGACTTGTGGAAAATCTTTCACTATGTTTCAATAAATGCAAATGATTTATAGTGGAAACAAAAGAAATTTTATTTATGGTGTAACTAAGCTTATAATAACCTCATGCTGGTGACAGATTCCTATTAACAGGTAGATCATACTGACAGACAGGAAGTCAGACAGGATTTGGACAGATCACATACAGTCAGCTATGTGTGAGACATATCCAAAAGTTGGCTTGCCCTAATGCTATGGGTTGTCACCTACATGAAGCCCAAGGAACTTCCACTTGGAACCCACATATATGAAAAAATATAAGCAATAAAAAAGAAATATATCTAAAATGAGTTGTATATGTTTTTCTGTGTTTTCAAATTCTATTTTTGTATCAAATTTTTCTGATTTAATGCTCTCAAGGACCTCTCTTAAGATTTAAAATAATATTTCCTTTCAAATGTAACTAGGAAGCATATTTTAGAAAATAGGGCAAGGATATAATTTATAATATTGCCATCGCTTTTTGAGCATTCTAAGTCTTTTCATTTGTAGACACATCTTCCATATGTGTGATTAGTGTGTGCACAATCTTCATCTAATATTCTATCACATGCCTTTCGTGTGTTTGATATATCTTCAACATTACAATTTTTAGTGACTGGGTAGGTGGATTCTCCTTTTTTTTTTTTTTTCTGTTCCTAGATGATTTACATGCCTTCAGTTATTTACCAACCTAACTTCCTCTTTAATAATATTTGATAAATTATTTGAAATGCTGACATAATTCTAAAATATTTGAGATATTTTAAACATAGAAAAAACCGTGGAGAATGGTCCAGGAACTATCCACGTACGCATGTATACTCAATAAATGTTCTAATGTTATTTCTAACCCTAATCTCAGAGAATGGATTAGGTATCATGAGGATAAAAGTCTGGACTGCTAGGCATGGCTGCAGCTGCAAAAACTAACATGTTACGTATAATCACATCTGTTTTCCCAACACAGGTTTTATGATGGGCGACAGCCTGTGCTGGCTATCACAGATCCGGACATGATCAAAACAGTGCTAGTGAAAGAATGTTATTCTGTCTTCACAAACCGGCGGGTAGGCATGGGTTTATTTTAAATTTACATAGTTATTCATAAAACTTTTATTTTGAAATAAGAATAGATTCACAAGAAGTTGTCACAGGATGTCCCATGTAACCTTCAAGCTGTTTCCTCTAAGGTAAGATCCTGCATAACTATAGTACAAGGTCCAAGTCAAAATTGACATTGGTTCCAGCCACAGAGCTTACTCAGTTGTCAACAGTTTTATATGTACTCATTTGTGTATGTGTGTGTGTGTGTGTGTGTGTGTGTGTGTGTGCTGCTCTCTGAACATTTATCTTACATGTAGACTTTTGAATCCACCACTCCAAGGATGTTACAGAGCTGTTCCACCCCTGGAACTCTCCTTCTTCCTATTCTTTAATAGGCATGGTGTGTAACTTGTCTTTTCATTGACTCAGAGTCTTCAGCAGAGCAAACACTTCTTAAATTATTTTGATAAGGCTACTTTATCCTTTTTTTTCCTTTTATGGATTGTGACTTAAGCATCAAGTTTGAAAAATCTTCACCTAGCCATAAGTCTCAAGGATTTTCTCCAAGCAAATGTGTTACATTTAAGTATATAGTTTTACGTTTTATATTTATAGTGTGAACTCATATCTTCTTATGTTTCACATTTAACATTTTGTGTCAATTTTTAGTGTTAATGAGAGATGTGAAGTTTAGGTCAAAGATCTTTGGTTTTGGCCTATGGATGTCTAAGTGCTCCAGCACCATTTGTGAAAAGGCTGTACTTCCTCCATTGAATTGTTTTTCTACCAGTATCAAAACTGAGTTGGGCCTATGTGTGTGTGTACCTATTTTTCATTCTCTTCTGTTCATTGATCTCTGTATCTATCCTTCTACTGTGCCACCGTCTCTTGATTACCGTAGCCATATAGTAAGTCTCAACGTCATGAACACTGATTCCTCCCATTTTATTTTTGTTGGAATTGTTTTAGGTATTCTAGCTCCTTTGCCTTTCCAAATTTAGAATTAGCCTATCTGTGTTTATATAATATTTGCCAGGATTTTGTAAGACATGATTTAGACCTACCAATCATTTGTGCAAAATGTATGTCTTTACTATGTCATGTCTTTCAATGCACAAACACAATATGTGTTTATTTAGGTTTTCTTTGATTCTTTTCACCAACATTTAGTTCTCAGCACAGGAAAAGCATATATATCTTGTTAAATACACATCTCAAGTTCTTTTTCATATTCCTCAAGATTTTCTACATTGACAATTAGGTCACCTGAAATAGGAACACTCCAATTTTTATCTTTCTAATCTGTATGCCTTTTATTTCTTTGTTTTGTCTTATTGCATTAGCTAGGATTCTAGTATGATGTTAAAAATAGGAGTGGTGGGAGTGGGCTTTTTTTTTGTTCTGAAACCATTTAAACATTTTAATATATATTTTTATAATGGAAACTGTATATATTTAAGCATGATGTGTTTATTTATGTATACATTGTAAAGTGATTATGACAAATGAATTAATAGATCAATCACCACTCAGATTTACTTTGTATATGTGTGTCTTGTGTGTGGTAAGAACATGTAAGATCTACTTTTATTTTATTTTTTAAAATCATTTTATTCATTTATTCATGAGAGACACAGAGAGAGGCAGAGGCATAGTCAGAGAGAGAAGCAGGCTCCCCATGGGAAACCTGATGTGGGACTCAATCCCAGGACCCTGGGATCATACCTGAGCCAAAGGCAGACGCTCAACCACTGAGCCACCCTGGTGCCCCCAATATCTGCTTTTAAAGCAAATTCAAGTATACAGCACATTATTAGTGATTAATATCACCATGCAATATATTCAGTTTCCAGAACTTATTCATCTTATAACTAAAAGTTTGTACTGCTTGATTTCTATCTGTCCTTTGCCCTCCTCCCAGTCTGTGATAATTACCATTCTACCCTCTGGTACTGAGCTTGACTTTATTTTTCTAGATTCCACTTATAAGTGAGATCATGGAATACCTGTCCTTCTGTGTCTGGTTTAGTGCTCCTACCCTGTTGTCCATGTTATTCAGGTTCATCCATGTTTGGAAATGGCAAGATTTCCTTCCTTTTTAAGCCTGAGTAATATTTCATTTTCTTTATCCACTCATCTGTCCACTTACATTTATTTTTTTTTTGTCCACTTACATTTAAAGTAGTTATTGGTAGGTAAGTATTTACTATTGTCATTTCATTAATCCAGGTGTTTCATAGATCAATTGTCCCTTCTTTCTATCTTCTCTTGTAATTTCATGGTTTTTTAAAAATAATGACATGCTTTGATTGTTTTCTCTTTATCCTTTCCATATCTACTCTAGATTTTTTGCTTTGCAGTTACCAGGAGGCTTACATAAAACATCTTACATATAACCATCTATTTAAGCTAATAAGAACTTAGCTTTGATTACATTCAAATCTCAATACTTTTACTCCTTCGCCACCAGTTTTATATTTTTGTTGTCATAATTTACATATTTTTATACTGTGCACAAATTATTTTAGCTAGAGTTTTCAAAATTATTTGTCTTATAAATAAATAAAATCTTTTAAAAAAAAGAGTTGATGCAATGCACACACTCAGCTGTGGGGCTGCAAGCAAGCACATACCCCAACAGGGCTGTGGTGAGCAGTGGGGACTGTGACCAACTGTGGGACCCAGGTAACTTTGAGTGCCTGGGCTTTCTCTGTGCACTCATGTTGCTTTATGGTTAGCCACTACTGTATGCTCAGCAGTGGGGTTCATGACTGGAGTTTGGACTGGCAGTTTGTAGATATAAAATTCAGGGTTTAGCTGTGGTCTCATGCGCCAGTTCAGTGTAGTGACAGGTGTCAGGCATGGCCTCAGGTACCTGAAAGCTAATGGGCCTGGGATGATGTTGTACATATGCCAAGGCTCCCTTGGTGAGATTCTGAGGCTCAGGGTATAGGTGGTGGCACTGCTGAGGTAACTCAAGGGAGAGTAGATGGAACTAAGCAAGAGTCTGGGGCAGCTGGAGTCTGCAAATGTGAAAACCTGTGGGAATATCAGTAACAACATCTTAGAGGGTACACCGTGCTGGGCTGGCTCTTGGTTCTCAAGCAGTTAAGGCTGCTAGGATCCTCTGCAGTAAAGGACTCAGAGAATCATGGTCACTCATGCCACGTGGCTAATGGCTAATACTGGTAGTCTTGGTCTTCTTTGATCCTAGCCATGTCTAGATGTGTCAGCTCTGCCGATCTCTGGAGGTTTGAAACTAAAGCAGGTCATTTGTATCATGTCCTGAAGGGCTGAGTCTAATGTTCTCTCTGCTGTTCCCCAGGACTGGGAAGTATCTCAGGTCAAGGAGTATCCTCTTGATGCTGAGCAGTGCTGGCCTGGGTCATGGAGTGATGCAGGCAAAATGAAGCTATTTTCTCTACTTTTTTTGTAGTTATCTTCAGGATTTTTTTGTATACTTTTTTTATTGGAGTTCGATTTGTCAACATATTGCATAACACCCAGTGCTCATCCTGTCAAGTGCCCCCTCGGTGCTCATCACCCCATCCCCCTGCCCACCTCCCTTTTCACTACCCCTTGTTCACTTCCCAGAGTTAGGAGTCTCTCATGTTCTGTCACCCTCACTGATATTTCCCACTCATTTTCTCTCCTTTCCCCTTTATTCCCTTTCATTATTTTTTTATATTCCCCAAATGAATGAGACCATATAATGTTTGTCCTTCTCCAATTTACTTACTTCACTCAGCATAATACCCTCCAGTTCTATCCACGTTGAAGCAAGTGGTGGGTATTTGTCATTTCTAATGGCTGAGTAATATTCCATTGTATATATATATACCACATCTTCTTTATCCATTCATCCATCTTTTGATGGGCACCGAGGCTCCTTCCACAGTTTGGCTATTGTGGACATTGCTGCTATATCTTCAGGATTTTGATCACTGTGCTGTTGAAACTTCTTAAATGGACTCATAGCTCTTAGGCCTATTTTTGCTTGTAGATAGCTGTCTAATTGTTGTTCTTTGTGGAGTGACAGAGGATGAGTGACCTGTCTCATAATCTTGATAATATCACGTCACTCTTTCATCATTGAGGTGATTTCGTCATTAGGCATAAAATTTTTTGATGCTCTTTATTAAGTTGAAGTGTTCCTCTGTTCTTAGTCTATGAGTTTTTATTGTGAAATGATTTTGGAGACATCTGAACCCTCTTGTACTCTTGGTGGGAATGTGAACTGGTATAGCCACTCTGGAAAACTGTGTGGAGATTCCTCAGAGTTAAAAAAAGAACCACCCTACGACTCCTACGACTCAGTAACTGCATTTCTGGGGATTTACCCCAAAGATACAGATGCAGTGAAAAACCGAGACACCCGCACCCCAATGTTTATAGCAGCAATGTTCACAATAGCCAAACTGTGGAAGGAGCCTCGGTGTCCATCGAAAGATGAATGGATAAATAAAATGTGGTATATATATATATATATATATATATATATATATATATATATATATATGATGGAATATTACTCAGCCATTAGAAACACAAATACCCACCATTTGCTTCAATGTGGATAAAACTGGAGGGTAATGCTGAGTGAAGTAAGTCATTCGGAGGACAAGTATTATATAGTTTCATTCATTCAGGGAATATAAGAAATAGTGAAAGGGATTATAGGGGAAAGGAGAGAAAATGAGTGGGAAATATCAAAGAAGGTGACAGAACTTGAGAGACCCCTAACTCTGGGAAACAAACAAGGGGTAGTGGAAGGAGAATTGAGCAGGGGGGGTTGGGGTGACTGGGTGACAAACACTGAGGGGGGCACTTGATGGGACAAGCACTGGGTGTTATACTATATGTTGGCAAATCAAACTCCAATAAAAAATGTATCAAAAAATTCAACCACTGGACAGATACAGTTTAAATTAATTTTGTATTTCTCAGTCAAACATTTATTTCAGTAGTACATGACTTTTTCCAAACCATAAATGTCATGTGTCGAATTTGCAAGGTGTCTTACTGAATTTAATGCATCATTTTGTCTTCAAAGAGAAAAGAGTTGATGTTTTTTAAAAATCAGAACAGCTTTGCAACTGATATTCTTTTATTATTATTATTTTTTAAAGATTTTATTTATTTATTCGAGAGAGAGAGAGACACAGCAGAGGGAGAAGTAGGCTCCATGCAGGGATCCCACATGCAGGTCGATGTGGGACTCGACCCTGGGTCTCCAGGATCACGCCCTGGGCTGAAGGAGGTGCTAAACCGCTGAGCCACCCCGGCTGCCCGCAACTGATATTCTAAAGAAATAAAATAGAGCGCTGGACCCAGAAAAAAAAAATATGGTTTTGTAACCTGGAGGAAAGTTTCCAGAAGGTTGGCTTTGTAGGCCAGTCCTAAGCTAAGAAATATAATTATATTTTTTCCTTCTGTCTCTTTGGGGAAAATACAGGGGGGAAAGATTTCCATGTAATTGCATCATTTCTTCATAATAGCAAATGGATTCCTAATCTTTTTTAGTGTTAACTACATTTTTTTTCTATAAAACCCACCATATCAAGAAATCTGTTTTTTTTTGAGATACTCACGCTTTAGATACATGTAAAGACAGAACTGGTAGAAGCAACTTACAGTTGACAAGGCTATCTATCTTCCATCAATCCAATTCCATTCTGCACAGCTTAGGAGAATATAGTAGGTGTTAATCATGTGAATTCCCCTGAAGGAGTGGTTTCCCTACCAAATTTTCCCATACCACATTTACACCGAAAAGGAGATTGGAATATAAGGGCTGGAAATACTACAGGTAGCTAGATGCCGCCTTCAGCCTTGCAGGAAGCACTGCACTGGGAACAAATATGTATCGAGCATCTGGCAAAAGCCCTTCTACTAAGTCAATGGTCACTAAAGATTTGTTTAATAATTTCTTCCCATTTAACAAACTTTCCGCAACCTTTGAGACTTCTAAAACTTATTTAGGGCAAAATGTTTTGCTTTGACTCTAGACTCTTGGTCCAGTGGGATTTATGAAAAGTGCGATCTCTCTGTCTGAGGATGAAGAGTGGAAGAGAATACGAACTTTGCTGTCTCCAACCTTCACCACTGGAAAGCTCAAGGAGGTAAGAAAAGAAGAAGACTTTTAATTAGGAAGTAAAGGAATACACCTGGGAATAAATATAAAATGAGATCATAGTCCATCTGCTGCATTTGGGCTTCCTAAAAATAGTCTTTTATCTTCATCTCCTGGAAGAAATATGATAAAATTTGTTATTAAATGTCCCTTATAGCTACATGCTTGTGAAAGTCATGTCATTCTAGTACTCGGGTTTTGGATTTAACTTCAGGTGGTGTACTTTGTGTGTAGATGTTCCCCATCATTGGCCAGTATGGAGATGTGTTGGTGAACAACCTGAGGAAGGAGGCAGAGAAAGGCAAGGCCATCAACTTGAAAGAGTAAGTAGGAGTGCAGCTTCTGGGATTCCAACTCTGTCACGACACTTTCCAACTGCTGCCACAGAGCCCAATTCCCACTGTTTAGTTACCACAGCTGAAGTAGACGTGTGGCGTTACAACAATGGGCCAGCCAAGGAGAGGTAGCTCACCTAAAAAGGCAGAGCAGCCAGGAGGGAGAGGGTCTTCTTTTGTGCACATGAGGCAGGATTAATTTATCTGCTATAATGTTACCTTGAATACCCTGGAAGACAAAAATATATGCTTGAATAAATGAAACATGATTGTACCAAATCTTTGAGTGTAGGAGGTATGGAATGGTGGGGGCGGGGGGTGGAGAGCACTTGGTACAGATTGTGGGCACTGGGTGGGGAAGTTTTCATGTGGAATTTGGAACAACTTAAACCCCTTCCTGATTTTGTTGCAGATATTAGCAAAATACTAAATATTAACTCTTAAGATCAATTTTGGTGTGAATTAGTATGTATTTTTAAAGTAATAACATTCCTAGTTCTTCTATTTTCCAGAAGTGAGTGAGTCCCCAGGGCAATCTCGGATCACTGCAGCTGAGACAGAGTGGGTCATTCAGGAGACTTAGCAGGAGTATAGAGAAGGGGTGGTGTTCCTGGCAGCACAGAACAGGGTGTTGGTGTTCTGTAACATACTATTGAGGAATCAGCTCTGAACATAGAGACTGTGGTAAGAGAGGATCCAGATCAGTTTCAACTTTCTTGACTCCCTGAGGAAGGGTTAATTATTCCACTATTTGTCCTGCTCAGATACTGTGATTATTACCTTCTATTGCCCATTCTCAAAACACACTACTGTAAATTATCCATCTTTGGATCTCTAGCCCTCCATGACTAGATCTCTAGCCCTCCATCTTTGGGTCTCTAGATCTCCATGGCTGAGATCAAGCTTCTTGATCTCAGAAGTCCGTCTAACTTGCCCTAGAGACCCCATCACCCCCAGGACAAGGTGAGCTGAATCACTGATAACTCGTGAACATCTCATGAGTGAATGTGATGGGATATAGACTCTTCAGATGATCCAGCAGGTGGAAGTGTGGCTCTTGTCTTGCCTGGACATTAGAATCTACATGTACTTCTTGCTGCAAATGTTGGATAAGGATAGTAAAGAGGTACTGATTTTAATTATTCGCATCTTTATTTCTCTCACAGTGTCTTTGGAGCCTACAGCATGGATGTGATTACCAGCATATCGTTTGGAGTGAACATTGATTCCCTCAACCACCCACAAGATCCGTTTGTGGAAAATACCAAGAATCTCTTAAAATTTGATTTCCTTGACCCATTTTTCTTCTCCATATGTATGTACAGTATTATTTTTCTTTTTCTCCTCCCTTTCCTTTTTCTTCCCTTCCTTCCTCTCTCACTTCCTATCTTGCTACAACAATCTTATTGAGATATAACTTCATATAACCTATAAGTTCCCCTTTAAAAACATACAATTCAATTTTTATGGTGAGTGTTCACTGACCAAGAAATGGACAAAAAATGTATATACCATGAAATTTTATTCAGTCATAAAAATGGAAGGAAATCCTGTATGTGGACTGCATGGTTGGAATCTGAGGACATTACAATAAGTGAAGAGAGTCAGGCAGGTAAAGACAAATACTGTCTGACCTCAATTACGTGTGGACTGAGAAAAATAGCACAAGAACCAAAGTCATACAAAAAGGAGATCACATTTGTGGCTATCAAAAGCAGGGGTTGGGGGTGGTACTTGAATGAAGGTGACCAAAGTTACAAACTTGCAGTTATAAGATAGTAAATACTGGACAGTTAAAAGCAACATTATACCTATTGTTATTGCTGTTGTATGATGTATTTTGACATATTAAGTTCTAATTCATGATCATTGGATATTTTTCCATTTACATGGGTCTTCTTCATTTCAACAATATTTGTAGTTTTCACAGTATAAGCATTTCTTTTGTTAAAGCTATTCTTAATCATTCTCTTCTTCTTGATGTTATTGTAAAGGACTTATATTCCTAATTTCACTTTTGGATTTTTTTTTGCAGTGTATGAAACAGAATTGATTTCATGTGTTGATTTTGTATCCTGAAACCCTGCTAAATATATTTATTAGTTCCAATAGACTTTTATTGCATTCCTTTGGATTTTCTATGTATAACATTATATTGCTGATAATAGAGATGCTTTTACTTCTTTACCTCCTTTATTAATAGCTCTTTCTTTCTTTCTTTCTTTCTTTCTTTCTTTCTTTCTTTCGTCTACTTTTCCTGGCTCAAATTTCTAATACGATGTTGAATAGAAGTGGCAATAGAGACATCCTTGTTTTTGCTTAATCTGCGGGGAAAATATCCAGTCTATATCTGTTAAGTGCAGTGTTAAGTATGAGTTTTTTGTAGATGCCCTTTATCAGGTTGAGGATATTCCTTTCTGTTCCCAGTTTGTTGAGTGTTTGTATTGCTAAATGGTGTTGGATTTTTGTCAAATAGTTTTTCTTTTGCCTGTATTGAGATAACCATGTGGTTTTTTAAAAAATTTATTATTATATTGTATGTATAACCTGGCATTGCTGGGGTTAAACCTCTCTTGGTTGTGGCATATCCTTCTTTGGATATGTTGCTGGGTTCATTTGGCCAGTTATTGTGTTGAGGATTTTGTGATGTCATAAGATGACATGTCATAAGGTACATTGGTTGGTAGTTTTCTTCTTCCTCAATATCTTTGTCTGGTTTTAGTATTGAGTAACACTGGCCTCAAGATTGAGTTGGAAGTATTCCTACCTCTTCTGTTTTTTGGAAGAATTTGTGTAAAATTGGCATTGATTCTACTTTAAATATTTGCTGGAATTCATCTGTGAAACCATCTGGAGCTGAGCTTCTTTTTGTTGGTCCTTTCTTCACTATTAACTCAATCTTTTTTCTCATCTTTCAGATTGCCTATGTGGGTTTTAAAAAAAAATATTTTATTGTTATATATTGAGAGAGAGAGAGAAAGAGAACATGGGGGGGGGCAGGGAGGGAGGGAGGGAAAAAGAGAAGCAGACTCTTGTTGAGCAGGGAACCTGACTGAGGTTCAATCTCAGAACCCCGGGATCATGACCTGAGCCAAAGACAGATGCTTAACCAACTGAGTGACTCCGGTGCCCCTGCCTGTGTGTTATTTTTTTAAATGTCATCTTCTACTTTGTGTTGTTCTAGCAATTCTTCCATTTCATCTAAGTTATGTAATTTATTAGCTTACAGTTTTTCATGGTATTCTGTATGTCCTTTTTATTTTTGTAATGTCAGCAGTAATCTCCTCTTTCACTTCTAATAATAATAATTTGAATCTCTTCTCCTTTTTTGCTTGGTCCGTCTATCTATCTAAAGTTCTTTTGAAATATTCAGCTTTGCTTTCTTTTTTTTTAATTTATTTTTTATTGGTGTTCAATTTACTAACATACAGAATAACCCCCAGTGCCCGTCACCCATTCACTCCCACCCCCCGCCCTCCTCCCCTTCTACCACCCCTAGTTCGTTTCCCAGAGTTAGCAGTCTTTACGTTCTGTCTCCCTTTCTGATACTTCCCACACATTCCTTCTCCCTTCCCTTATATTCCCTTTCACTATTATTTATATTCTCCAAATGAATGAGAACATATAATGTTTGTCCTTCACCGACTGACTTACTTCACTCAGCATAATACCCTGCAGTTCCATCCACGTTGAAGCAAATGGTGGGTATTTGTCATTTCTAATAGCTGAGTAATATTCCATTGTATACATAAACCACATCTTCTTTATCCATTCATCTTTCAGCTTTGCTTTCATTGAATTTTCTCTTGTTTTTTATTCTCTATTTGATAAGTTTCTGCTATTGTCTGTATTATGTGCTTCCTTCTGCTTGCTTTATTTAGTGTGTTCTTGGTTTCTCAGCATGTTTTTGACAGAGAGCAAGGTAGTTGATTTAAATATTGGTTCTTTTTAGAAGTAGGCATATATAACTATAAATTTCCTTATGGTCACTGCTTTTACTACATCTTGTGAGCTTTGGTATGTGATTTCTTCATTTTTGTAATCTCCAAGTGATTGATTCTTAAGTGGCCTTTCGATTTCTTCTTTGCCCAGTGGCTATATAGGAATGTATTGTGTAATTTCTACAGATTCATGGGTTTCCAAATGTTGTTTGTGTTCTCGATTGCTCATTTTATTCCTTTGTGGTTGAAGGACATACTCTGTATTATTTACATCCTGGCAACAATTTCTTAAACAGCATGATTAGTTATAATAGCATATTATGGTCTGGTGTTTCCAAAGAGACTCTAGTCCAAAAATAAAAGCCTAAGGGATTAGGAAATTGTTCCTGGGTTCCTTTGGTCACTCCAAAGATGTTCCAGAAGGCACAGATCTGACCTCTCTAGTGGTGGCCTCTATGTGTGACTTGCTCTGGCTCAGCCATTGGCTTGAAAGTTTAAGTAAAAGTCCTAGAAGGACAGACTCCTGGTCTCTTTTATTTTTAAAATTATTTTTAAAAAAGATTTTTTTACGTATTCATGAGAGATACAGGGAGAGGCAGAGACATAGGCAGAGGGAGAATCTGGCTCTGCACAGGGAGCCTGGTATGGTACTTGAACCAGGATCCTGCGAGTCAAAGGCAGACGCCCAACTACTGAGTCACCCAAGTGCCTATCCTGGTGTCTTTTAATCTTCTGATTGGTAGACCAAATTATAATTGCTCCAGGTAAATTTTGCATTTTCATTATGCTTTCCATTGTTCTTTTTCCTTACAGTACTGTTTCCATTCCTTACTCCGGTTTTTGAAATATTAAATATCTGGCTATTTCCAAAGAAAGTTACTGATTTTTTCAGAAAATCTGTAGAGAGAATGAAGGAAAGTCGCCTAAAAGATAAACAAAAGGTAAATCTATTGGTGGTTATATGTAGGTATTCACTTTAAAAACAAAGATTTTATTTAATTTAGAGAGTATGTGGATGAACAGGAAGACAGGTAGAGGGAGTGAGAGAGAGAGACTCTCTGGCAGACTCCACACCAAGTACGGAGTCCAACATGAGGCTTGATCTTACGACTCCAAGATCATGACCTGAGCGGAAATTAAAGTTGGGCACTCAACTGACTGTGCCACCCCGGTGTCCCCAGGTGTTCACTTTTGATAATTTATTGAGCTGCATATACCCAACATCTGCACTTCTATATGTTTTTATGGTAGGTAGAGAACTGTAGGGTTTAAAGCAGGAGACTTCTAACATTTTAGGGAGAATGAAGAAGGTGGAGGTCAGGGAAGGAAATAAGAAGATGAGTCAGACAGACTATGTTTAAAATTTATTATTTTTTTAATAATAAATTTATTTTTTATTGGTGTTCAATTTACCAACATACAGAATAACACCCAGTGCTCATCCCGTCAAGTGCCCCCCTCAGTGCCCGTCACCCATTCACCCCTCCTCCCCTTCCACCACCCCTAGTTCGTTTCCCAGAGTTAGGAGTCTTAATGTTCTGTCTCCCTTTCTGATATTTCCCACACATCTCTTCTCCCTTCCCTTATATTCCCTTTCACTATTATTTATATTCCCCAAATGAATGAGAACATACACTGTTTGTCCTACTCCGATTGACTTACTTCACTCAGCATAATACCCTCCAGTTCCATCCACGTTGAAGCAAATGGTGGGCATTCGTCAAACGACAAATACCCAACATTTGTTTAAAATTTATTAATAAACATGGCAAGTAGTATGTCACTGCATAAACTTCAGTGAGAAAAAAACTACCGCTTTCTTTCAATAAATTGTCAAAATGTAAAAATTACTGTGTAAAATCATTTTCCTGGTAGTGTAATTTTGCCAGATCTTACATTGGCAAAGAATCCCTTCAATTCAAAGCCTCTTATCTTACACCTTCTCCAGGGGAAGGTCCTATTAGGCACCTGGTGGAGTATATAGTCTATGTTAAATTTGACCCTGCCATAGTCTGGAATGGGTAGAAATCTTCTCTGGGCACTGAAGCTGCAAGCTGGCTAAGCCAGCTTTGCCTTCATGAGGCCTGATGGCCAGCTGTAGGACATGTGTAGGACAAGGAGACAGGGCTGATATCACTGAATATTGTGCAGAGTTCTGGGAGGGTGGGACATTGGAAGATGCTGACACAGAAGCTGCTCATGGACTCTGCAGAGGTCAGGGATTGGTCTATGTGGCTATTCATTAAGAATTAAGGCTGGAAGAAAGGACTGAAGTCAGGGACTTTCTCCTTAGCTAGTAGATGGGACAGGAGAGGGATCAGGCAATTCTTGGGCCAGGAAGGTATGTTCAAAAGTCAGAGAAGCTGAGGATCAGACAGAACAAGATCCAAAAAGCAATGAGACATAATGGCTGGATTCCTGTCAGGGAAACATCCTGCTCTCCAAGATTTATAGCTGAGCATTTTTGTTCACCGAGGACTCTGGCAACACTACTCTAAATTCGGGATATAAATGGGCTATAGTCTCAGGATACTTCACGTCTGATTTACTTCTGACTTCACAAGTGATTTTTTGCCATGGAAATTTCTCTTTTTGTTTCTAGCACCGAGTGGACTTTCTTCAGCTGATGATTAACTCCCAGAATTCCAAAGAAATGGACACTCATAAAGGTAAGCGAGAAGAGCTTCAGAGGGCCATTGATGAGGTGGCTCAGAAAGAGGGGGTGGTTCCAAGGTGTGGAGGAAGATTTTTAGCAGATGGAATTTTGGCAAATTGAAGAAAGAAATATGTTCAGATACAAAAGGTAGACAGAGCATTTTCCAGAAAAACCAAGCCATACTACCTGTTCAAAGCTTGAAGGGGAACCATAGACAAAACAATCTGTGGTCTGCCACAGGGGAACTTGTTTCCAATGTCAGTCCTGCAGCCTAATCCAGACCCACCGAATCTGCCTGGAAATTCACATCAAGTCTTCATCACATAAGGAGGTACATGGCCCCAGTGTTGATGACCGTAACTTGAAACACTTGTGGTTATATTTTATTCACTAGCTTAATCTACTTCAAGTGTTTTTTCCCTTTTTGTAATTAAGAAGTAACTGGTGCAGGTATGTGTACACATTGTATTTCTCTTTAAATCATCATCTATTACTTTTATCATCCATGGATGGTCTTTGACTAAAACTATTATTACTATGATGGTTACAAAATGATGACTCTTTACTTGTACCATTTCTTCTATATTTTGAATAATAGTCCATTGTTAGGGTGAGCTTTCTATACGTCATCATTATTGTATTTCTTTCTTTATATATGTCAGTATGATCTCTTATATTACTAAGTGTCTTATATCATTTTTTTCTTAGATCCTTGATTCTTTCAGATTTTTTGTCTGGAAGCCCTTTAAGTGGGCACCTGTGTTTTTGTTTTTCCTTTCTTCTTTTTTATGTTTTCAATAGACTTTGGTTTTTAAAAAGATTTTATTTATTTATTCATGAGACACACGGAGAGAGAGAGGGGGAGAGAGAGAGAGAGAGAGATGCAGAGACACAGGCAGAGGGAGAAGCAGGCTCCATGCAGGGAGCCTGATGTGGGACTCCATCCTGGGACGCCAGGATCACGTGCTAAGCTGAAGGCAGATGCTTAAGTGCTGAGCCACCCAGGTGCCCCAGACTTGATTTTTTATAGCAGTTTAGGTTCACTGCAAAATCGAGTGAAAGACATAGAGATTTATCTCATATTTCCCCTGCCCCACCTACATACAGCATCCCGAATCAAAATCCCTCATGATGTGGTAATTTTTAAATAATCAATATACCTACAACAACACATTATTACCACCCAAAATCCATAGTTTATATTATAGTTCATCCTTGTTGATGTATATGCTATGGGTTTCGACATATATATATATAATGATGTATATCCACCATTAAAAAAATAGAGTATTCTGTATCCTTTTCCCATATTATTTTCTGGGCATTACCTTGCATCCTGATGTCAGACATCTCAGATTTCTCTTCTGTTTCTCCTGATGAGCCCTGAACCAGCCATTTCTCCAAGAAACTCTGATTCCTTTTAGTTAAAATGGTATTTAGAAACCAAATCTGGGATCTAGGAGTACTCGTTGCTACTAGGGGTTATTTGCTTCTATTTCCTCTCAGTGAGCCAAGTTAACAACATCAAATATATCTACACAGCACTGATCAACACAAATATTTCTTTATCCATAACTCATGATGTAAGTATGCTCTCAGTATTTAAAAGAAAAAAAAAACAGGCTTAATTTATAGTTGTTTCTATGACAGAAATATTTCCATCATGGTTAATTTCAAGCCATCTGTGATTTGACAACAAGCTCACAAAATTGTTGAATATATAACAGTTGATTCTAGAGGAAAAGGATGGGCTTATTCTATCATACCATTTATCTATCTATCTATCTATCTATCTATCTATCTATCTATCCATTTATCCATCTCTACCTACCAATCTATCTCTACTTCTATTCTATCTATCTGTCTATCTATCTAGTTCTACTTTTTTCTCTGATGGAGGAAATATTTTATATTTGCTTGGTCCTGTACAGAAACACTGCACACATGTGATTTTTGAGCACTTACCATGTGGCTAGTGTCACTGAGCTCTGAATCTTATATTATATTTAATATAACTAATTAAAATTTAAATATAAATAGCCGCATCTGGCTACCTTATTGGAGAGTACAACCCTGAACTTTTATTATCATGGGGTTTGTGGTAATGGAGAGCAAGAATTTTTTTATATATATTTTTTATTGGGGTTCTATTTGCCAACATATAATATAACACCCAATGCTCATCCCGTCAAGTGCCAATGTTTATTTTTTTTATTTTTTATTTTTTAATTTATTTTTTATTGGTGTTCAATTTACTAACATACTGAATAACTCCCAGTGCCCGTCACCCATTCACTCCCACCCCCCGCCCTCCTCCCCTTCTACCACCCCTAGTTCGTTTCCCAGAGTTAGCAGTCTTTATGTTCTGTCTCCCTTTCTGATATTTCCCACACATTTCTTCCCCCTTCCCTTATATTCCTTTTCACTATTATTTGTATTCCCCAAATGAATGAGAACATATAATGTTTGTCCTTCACCGACTGGCTTACTTCACTCAGCATAATACCCTCCAGTTCCATCCACTTTGAAGCAAATGGTGGGTATTTGTCATTTCTAATAGCTGAGTAATATTCCGTTGTATACATAAACCACATCTTCTTTATCCATTCATCTTTCGTTGGACACCGAGGCTCCTTCCACAGTTTGCTATTGTGGACATTGCTGCTATAAACATCGGGGTGCAGGTGTCCCGGTGTTTCATTGCATTTGTATCTTTGGGGTAAATCCCCAACAGTGCAATTGCTGGGTCGTAGGGCAGGTATATTTTTAACTGTTTGAGGAACCTCCACACAGATTTCCAGAGTGGCTGCACCAGTTCACATTCCCACCAACAGTGTATGAGGGTTCCCTTTTCTCCGCATCCTCTCCAACATTTGTTGTTTCCTGCCTTGTTAATTTTCCCCATTCTCACTGGTGTGAGGTGGTATCTCATTGTGGTTTTGATTTGAATTTCCCTGATGGCAAGTGATGCAGAGCATTTTCTCATGTGCATGTTGGCCATGTCTATGTCTTCCTCTGTGAGATTTCTGTTCATGTCTTTTGCCCATTTCATGATTGGATTGTTTGTTTCTTTGGTGTTGAGTTTGATAAGTTCTTTATAGATCTTGGAAACTAGCCCTTTCTCTGATATGTCATTTGCAAATATCTTCTCCCATTCTGTAGGTTGTCTTTGAGTTTTTTTTTTTTTTTGTCTTTGAGTTTTGTTGACTGTATCCTTTGCTGTGCAAAAGCTTCTTATCTTGATGAAGTCCCAATAGTTCATTTTTGCTTTTGTTTCTTTTGCCTTCGTGGATGTATCTTGCAAGAAGTTACTGTGGCCGAGTTCAAAAAGGGTGTTGTCTGTGTTCTTCTCTAGGATTTTGATGGAATCTTGTCTCACATTTAGATCTTTCATCCATGTTGAGTTTATCTTTGTGTATGGTGAAAGAGAGTGGTCTAGTTTCATTCTTCTGCATGTGGATGTCCAATTTATAGCAAAAATGTCCACAATAGCCAAACTGTGGAAGGAGCCTCGGTGTCCATTTAAAGATGAATGGAAAATGTGTATATATATATATATATATATATACACACACATACACACACACACAATGGAATATTTCTCAGTCATTAGAAAGGACGAATATCCACCTTTTGCTTCAATGTGGGTGGAACTGGAGGGTATTATGCTGAGTGAAGTAAGTCACTTGAAAGACAAACATTATATGGTTTCACTACCTGGGGAAAGAATAGTGAAAGGGAATAAAGGGGAAAGGAGAGAAAATGAATGGGAAAAATCAGAGAGGGTGACAGAACATGAGAGACTCCTAACTCTGGGAAAAAACAAGGGGTAGTGAAAAGGGAGGAGGGCGGGGGGATGGAGTGACTGGGTGAAAGGCAAGAATTTGATAGTTGAATTTACCCATAGCAGCTTCACGAAAAGTGTGACTAGGAAATCGGAACTTTGTAGACTTTTCTAGCACTTTTTGCATTGTTTTTAGCTGTGAATTATGGGTTTGTAGTGGGTAGGTGCTCTCAGTATCTAAAGGTCCTAACACAGGTTTTGTCAAATAGATTAGGACATGACCATGCTGAGTTTCTGCCAGGAGCAAATCAAAAGATATTCCAATTTATATTCAGAGTGGGGCCATTCACTAAGGAAGGTGAAATTCAGGCCATGATTGCTAATTCCATTCACTGGATTCAATTCGTCTATATTTCATGCTGGTCAGTACCTTGCCTTTGACACATTTTTTTCTTCTGCTTCTTTGGTGGCATTAATTAAGCCAGCTCCATTACTGGTCTTTTTTTTTTTTTTGTATATTTCAGTTTGTATATGTACTATATACATATAGTATAACACCCAGTGCTCATCCCTTCAAGTGCCCTCCTCAGTGCCCATCACCCAGTCACCACATCCCCCCACCTGCATGAACAGATGAATGAATAAAGAAGATGTGGTATATATATACCACATCTGTGTTGTAGTTTCTGTACATATTGGAGATCATGCACTTGCGAAGTTGTGTGCCAGGTCTTCTACTAGCTGAGACCTCTGAAAGGTATAATCCATGTTTCTCAAGCTAGGTTGTTCACACAAATCACCACATCTCATGAAAGCTCAGACTTTGATTCGATAGTTCTAGGGTGAGGTTTGAGATTCTGCATTTCTTTTTTTTTATTTTTATTTTTTTTTTTGAGATTCTGCATTTCTAATAAACTCCCAGATGCTGCAGATGCTGATGGTCCATGGATCACTCTTTGAGCAACAAGAATTTATCAGTAGCCTAATATTGTTCTCTTCACTTTCCACAAATATGTTTGGATGAAAGATCATTCATTTTTTCCGACAATTAAGTCTTAGTATCACAAACTCTCTAAATAAATTTAAGTTCTCTTTTAGCTAGAAGAATATAAATTTTCTTGGGGGAGAATGGTATCCCATGTTACTTACGACTGAAGTACTTTTAGGATCCTCCAAAGGTCATGCTGATAACACCATGTACGTTAGACAGAAATGCCATCTCCTGAAATTACCTATCTGTGTTGGTGCGGAGGGTGGCACTAGCAGGAGCAGATGGCCAAGAATAGTATAGACCATAGGAAGAACCAGATCAAGATAACTTCTGGCTTTTCTGGCTCTGTAAGATAGACATCAGAGGGCAAACCACTCTGAGTTTGATTCTGAATTGCTTTTACATTTTCCCCAAGGGAATTGGGAGTTTCAAATGGACTTCTCGTTATCTAAAGTGTGGTTTTTTACATTCACCTGTTATAGCTAATATGTGTGTCTTTTCCTTTTAGCTCTATCTGATTTGGAGCTGGTGGCCCAATCTATTGTCTTTATTTTTGCTGGCTATGAGACCACTAGCAGTTGTCTTTCCTTTCTTATGTATGAATTGGCCACTCACCGTGATGTCCAGCAGAAACTGCAGGAGGAGATTGATGCGACTTTCCCCAATAAGGTGAGTGGGTCATACCTGAAGAAGGGAGTCAGTGTAGGCTTGGTTATGTCTCAGTAATAGATTAGCCCTCAAACCTAGGTAGGTTTTCATAAAAAGGCTTACTCCTATTTCCACATTTGCGTGTCAGATATGGGCCTTAGCAGAAGATGGGATTGAGTCTCTGCTCCAGACAGTTATTGGTGATACCAGGTAAAGAGGCTCCATTTTCTTATTACCTGCATTATCTAGAACCTGGGGACTTATTGTTTGCTGGGTAACAAGGAGCTATGTGTTGCTCACTTGATTTTCAAATGTTTGGCCCTGAACTGACATTTGTCTCATCAGTTCATACCCCATTTGCAAAATGGTTTCCTGTAAATTCATGTGAGCTAGGAAATATGGGGATCTGCATGGATCCTGGATGAGCAGTGAGTTTCTCTACCACATACCCTATGAAGTATCAACTGTATTATCTCCATTTAACAAGTCAGGAAACTGAGCTACAATCTGTGTAAAATGTTGGCTCTTAAATATAACACCAAGTGATAGACACATAATTTCCCTCATTGTTTTCAGATCTCTGCGCAACCTGGAGTTCCCTGTTTATGAAGACACCTGACCTCTGGGTCTGGAGTGACCTATATGGCAAACAGTGAAACTCCAAAGTGACAACTAGGAGACTGTTCCAGCAACAGAGGGTGGGGTTGAGAGTAGGGTTCTGATCCCCTTATTACTTTTCCTAAAACTGAAATTTATGTCCAGAATTGGTAGCATCCAATTGTAGCCTTCTCTTGCCCTATTTGGTTTGAGACGAACTAGTGTCTCCCCAAATTATACTTTTTCAATATAATGTTCCTCTCCAAATATTGTATATATAATTGAAAAGCTAGTAAGCAGAATATTTCATATGGAGTATTCTTTTTAAGATTATTTATTTATTTATTCATGAGATACACTGAGAGAGAGAGAAAGAGAGAAGCAGAGGGAGAAGTAGGCTCCATGCAGAGAGCCTGACTTGGGACTTGATCCCGGGTCTCCAGGATCACGCCCTGGGTCAAAGGCAGGTGCTAAACCGCTGAGCCACCCAGGCTGCCCCAACAGAATATTTCTACTAGAAGAGTTTATGTAGAAGAGGGGATATTTTCTGTTGCATGTTCGCCTTTCATGGTGCAGATATGTGGCCCCTGTTTTGAAAGGAATCAGTCACTTCAACATATTCCACTTAAATTAAGGGTCATAGGGAAAGTGAAATAAGACAAAAATAGAGAGGGAGACAAACCATAAGAGAGTCTTAAGTATAGGAAACAAACTGAGTGTTGCTAGAAGTGATGGGTTGAGGGGATGAAGTAACCAGGTGGTGGACATAAGGAGCACTAAATGTAATGAACACTGGGTATTATAAGCAACTGAGGAATCACTAAATTTTATCCCTGAAACTAATATACACTATATGTTAATTGAATGAATTTAAACAAAAAACTTTAAAAAGATCAAGCGTCACACTCTATTAGTCACTTTTGTTCATATGAGGAAGAAAAACCACTATCTGGAAATGGGAAGGGTTTCAGGCCCTGTGTAGGGGATTGTCACAGTGGTCTCCCCTAGTCATTACTATTGCTCACAGCTATTTCTCACAGCTATTGCTCACATGTCAGTGGGCCATTGAGTAGATCAAAGGACATGGTAGACATTCAAATGTCTATAAATACCCTCATCAAAATAAATGATTCTTAGGTGTTCCTAACACTTCAGTAGTAGTACACAGAGTGCTTTGAGCATTGATCCAAATCTCCATTTATCTAAATCTGTTTCTTCCTTCCAGGCAGCACCCACTTATGAGGCCCTTGTACAGATGGAGTATCTGGACATGGTATTGAATGAAACTCTCCGATTATACTCAGTCGCTGGTAGACTTGAGAGGGTCTGTAAGAAAGATGTGGAAATCAGTGGTGTGTTCATTCCCAAAGGGACAGTGGTGATGGTGCCAACCTTTATTCTTCATCGAGACCAGAATCTCTGGCCAGAGCCTGAGGAATTCCGACCTGAAAGGTACAGGGAACCCTGCAAAGGGGAACCCACCCTCATATTGGAGGATATTCTGTATTTTCTTAGTATAGATGACAATCGTGTGGTGGTACAATGATTTATTTGTACATTTTTTTAATTTTTAGAAGTACTTTTCTTGTTACAAAATGAACATTATTGCCCAAATTTTACAAACTCTAGTTGAGAATAAAGAAAATTAACATCATCACCATTCACAATATATCAGGATTATTAATTATGTGATGTATGTCCTTGTGGATATTTTTCTATGCATATATAGAAGCTTAAAAGTTAAGATGGCATTATATATTTTTGGCATTCTGTGTTTGTAACCTTGCGCCACTATGTCTGCTAGGTATAGTGTGAGGACAGAGGCTGTGGTGCTGAGAGTTCACATCCCTGGCAGGAGGAGCAGCAGCCTGAGGACAGAGTGTGCTGGAGACCTGATAGGTCCTGTGCTGTCTGTGGTTGCAGTTCTAAGCATCTCCTATCTCTCTAGTATCCGGGATTTATCCAAAGTGAGGTTATCTGTTCTCTAGCCATTTGGACATCCTCCTTGGAGGGGTCTTGAGCTTTCTCTTCTGGGAATTCAGAGCAGAGTCTGGCTTTGAGTAAGCCTGAATTCTGCAAAAGTCCATGTTTTCCTGTTTATTGTATTGGTGGGCAAAATTTGGATGAGTTTTTAGAGACCTAGATGTTTAGCCCTGACTCAAAGTCCCCGTTGGCAGAGCCCTTGTCTGGTTGCATGGTGTCCCTAGTGCTAGCAATGCATCTACACATAGTACTTGCTGAAAGAACTTATAATTGACCAAGTCATCTGTTTTCTGGACCAGGAGACCTGATGACTCCCACAAGCTCAGCTGTTCAATCTTCTGTAGCTTCTTGAACAGAAACCAGAGACCACTCCTGGTACTTCTTCATGATTCATTCAGCCATGAGAGGAAGTACTTATTATCTATGTGTGTTAGGGACTGTGCCAGGCAGTGAATCCATGTATTAAAAATGCCAATTATGGATAAGTTTTTAAAAAATATTTTATTTATTTGAGAGAGAGAAGCAAATGAGCATGAGCAGGGTGAGGGGCTAAGGGAGCGGGAGAAGCAGACTCCCTTCTCAGCAGGAAGTCCAACATAGGACTTGATCTGAGGACTCTGAGATCACTATCTGAGCCAAAATCAGACTCTTAACCAACTGAGCCATCCAGTTGCCCCTATTATGGACAATTTTTTTTTCTGTGAAAATTTTTTATTTACTCCAGTCTCAACTCCTTGATGTGTGACAACTAAACAGACAGACAACACAGAACTTTATTACTTTCAATGCTTTACATTACTTGGAAAATAAGTCACCTACTGCTTTGACATTAGCAACGTGACATGATACTCAAACAGCAATAATTGCATGTAAGGCTAGCCTAAAGAAGGGAGGAATGGGACAAAAGTCAATTGACTGACTGGTGTGTAGAATAGGATTTCATTTGTTTCAGGAGGATAGGGAAGCATTTATGAACAATTTTTGACACAGGTACAAATATATTCTATAGACACAAGTGTGTGAAATATTTTTAATGAATCTATATGTGCCCACCACCTGCCAAACAACCACTAACCCATATCAACTGCCCCATCCACACACCATTATAATACCTAGACTGTTTTCCATATTACTTTTTTTTAAAAAGATTTTTTATTTATTTATTCATGAGAGACACACACAGAGAGAGACAGAGAGATAGAGAGAGAGAGAGAGAGGCAGAGACACAGGCAGAGGGAGAAGTAGGCTCCATGCAGGGAGCCCGACATGGGACTTGATCCCGGGTCTCCAGGGTCACAGCCTGGGCTGAAGGCAGCACCAAACTTCTGAGCCACCCAGGCTGCCCTGATTTCCATATAACTCGAAGGCATATCATCTGTAAACATTCCAGTATGTTCTTCATGATATAAGGAGTTTATTTTTTTTGATATAAGTAGTTTAAATAATACCTCACTAAATGCCATTATCATTTCCCCAAATTTACATATTTCCTTAATATAAGTATTAAAGAAAGAATTTTGAATAAACTGTAAGTCTAACCCTCAAGGAATTTATAGTCTCTTAGAACAGATAGACAAGCCTCAGTGGTTATAGTGAGTATACATAGACCTGAGTATGATTATAGTGCAGTAGCATCATGTGCCAAATTAACTCATCTGAAAATCTGTTCTGTGTAAGTGGTTGGGAGTGGTCCTAGCAAAGAGTGTAGGGATGTGAAGGGAAAAATAACAAGGTAAATCATAGGAGGCATTTCTCTACTTCCTTTTTCTATGACCATGTGACCAACGTAAGTGAGAATGGAGGCGCAAACCTACCTTTCCTTCAGTAAGACTCATTTCCTGCTTGCCTTTCAAAGTGTGGACATCTCACCACCCTCAATATAATTCTAGTGTCTAAGATAAGTCTTTTCAATGGCATTCATCTCATGTCCTCAGCAAGACTGAATGCTTCATAGAGCAAGGAGTATCCAATGACCTGTAGTTTACAATTGTCACAGCAGAATAAGCATAGCAGGATTAAAGGAACCAGCCTATCAAATTTCCAATATACTCCTGGTTGAGAACCCCAAACAGGTACCTCTTGTGGTTTTTATGATTAACCAACTTGTTTTCCACTTCCATTGTGGAACCAGGTTCAGTAGGAAGAACAAGGACAGCATAAATCCTTATACATACCTGCCTTTTGGAACTGGACCCCGAAACTGCATTGGAATGAGGTTTGCAATCATGAACATGAAACTTGCCCTTGTCAGGGTCCTGCAGAACTTCTCCTTCAAATCTTGTAAAGAAACACAGGTCAGAGAGATAACTTTCTGCATAAACAGTGTTTTATTCTTGCTTTTTTTAAACTAAGAGATGTGGATAGATGTATGTATGTGTATATTTGGAAATGGGCTCATTTATCCCTAATAATTCCTTCTATCACCAGAGAATCTATTTAGAGTTATTGTGACTTTTAAGGGTCCTTCAGCTCTTGGGTGCCACATCTATGGTTTATGATCACCCAACTAAAAGGGTCATCTGTCAGCGCATTTTGCATGACATGATTATGTGCAGACCTTTGATCTTAAGCAATGTTTTAAATTTCTTTCAAGTCCGCTGAAAGAAAGGGAACATGTTATGCATAATCATGATATGCAGTGATAACCATGACATGCCTTTTGAAAGATGCTATTCTCCATCACAATTTACAGATGCTCTGGTGACTAAGGTTCTCAAATCCTTGCTGTACATTGAAATCAGTGGGTTCATTAAAAATACTGATGCCCAGATCATCTCAGATATTCTAACATAATTCACCCAGAGTGTGGCTTTTTTTTTAATTGGAGTTCATTTGCCAACATATAGCATATCACCCAGGGCTCATCCCGTCAAGTGCCCCCCTGAGTGTGGCTTTAAATGTGCCCCCTTTGATTCTCACGTGCAAGCAAGGTTGAGAATCACTGGTGTGAAGCATGTCTGGCAGATATGAAGGAGGCCTGCAGTCCAGGCCATCCTGGCTACTTGGCTCCATCTTCTGTAGACTGGCTCCAGTCAGGCTGTGTTCCCTTTCCATCCCAGTCTGTCATCATGAATGGATGTTTCCATGGGAGAGAATACAGGATGGTTAGCATTGTAGATGTCCAGACAATAAAATGTGTAATAAACACTCAGGATGACCTTGCAAGTTTCAACATATACAAAATAAACTGTCACTTTTCAAAATTGTTTGCCGTAATGGCTGAAAATCTCTTAAATTTTAAACACTTATCCTTTTTACTTAAAATTTAGATAAAAAAAGAACACAAACCATCAAGGGTCTCCAGCCTGGTACAGAGTAGGTGCTCAAAAGATATATTTGTTGAATGAGTGATGGATGAATGCTTATATGCTCCTGTCTTGACACCTTACAGAATAATTTCAACATATGAGAGATATATGAATCTAAAAGTAGTATTTATATATTTGTAATGCATTTTTGTCCTTCATATATCTTGCCTGCTTTGCTTCTGTTGTTAGCAGGATTTTCATTGATTGTTTCTCATATACTTGTTTAACTGTTGCAGATCTCCCTGAGAATAAATACTCGAGGGATTATTCAACCTGAAAAACCCGTTGTTCTCAAGGTTGAGCCAAGAGATGGGAGTGTAAGTGGAGCCTGACTTTCCTAAGGACTTCCCCTTTGTTCTTTAAGAAGCTGGATCCCAGAATACCAGAGACCTCAATTTTCTTTATGAGTAAAACCCAAAAATGAAGATGGGCTTCACGTACAGCCTGTGATGGATGACTGGGAATTCCATACATTCATTTAGCTTTCTCCGGTGTCTATGTCAAGCATTATATATTGTGTAAAGAAGTGACTAATTAAGTGTCAGACATGTAGACTCAGCCTATCCGGTTCACACAGACTACCCCCTGTTTGTACCATCTACTCTCCCGAGAACTGATCAAGAATAAAAATTTCTCAACAATTTTGTCAACGAACTTTAATAGAAACAAGGATTATTATTATTATTATCTTAAAGATTTTATTTATTTATTCATGAGAGACACAGAAAGAGAGAGAGGCAGAGATACGGGCAGAGGGAGAAACAGGCTCCACGCAGGGAGCCCAACGTGGGACTCGATCCCAGGTCTCCAGCATCACACCCTGGGCTGAAGGTGGCGCTAAACCGCTGAGCCACCCAGGCTGCCCAGAAACAAGAATTATTGTGGTGACTGTAGTAATGATGTTTATATAAAATGTCTTATTTTGAACATTTTACATTAAATATCACTCTGAGTGAGTCAATCAACATCTCTTTACAAATGTATTAACTAGTGGCTTCATGCACATTAAGGGGGAATACACAGAACCGATGAGTGAGAGCCAGTGACTGAATATTTTGAACATCACAGTCACTGAGTGGATGGGGCTTGTTCAGAACTCCAACGTGATATGTTAGATAGATGAGTTAATCTACTGTGACTTTGCCCATTGCTCAGAAATTTTTCTTTTTAAAGAATTTATTTATTTATTTATTTATTTATTTATTTATTTATTTATTCATGAGAGACACAGGAAGAGAGGCAGAGACACATGCAGAGGGAGGAGAAGCAGGCTCCATGCAAGGAGCCTGATGTGGGACTCGATCCCAGGAATCCAGGATCATGCCCTGAGTCGAAGGCAGATGCTCAACCACTGAGCCACCCAGATGTCCCCATTGTTCAGAAAGTTTATTCATAGTTTAATTCTACAGGTTTTGGAGCACATTGTTGTGCCCAAGATTATGTTCTGAGAAACCACCAAGGAGCTGACACCGATGCAAGTACACAAGGGTTTATTTACAAGCTCGAGCTTGGGTCCAAGTATACTCCACACAGCAGAGCAGGGGCTTGGACCCCGAAGTGGGTTACAGCTGGGTTTTTTATGGGTTGGTCTAGGGGATTTTCAGAAGGGGTGGAGGAATTTTTTCCATTCCAATATGGGGGACAGGGTGGGAGAGTTTCTTAAGATCTGATATGGGATTGATTCTCTGCCAAGGGCATTTTGAGCTCTGTTGTCTTTCTGATATGGGATTTCCTGCCGAGGGCATTCTGCAGTTTTTCCTGTAAAGTTCAGCTCTTATTCACAGGGGCCTAAAATGGCTGTACTTGTGCTAATGCTAAACTTGAGGCGAAATGGCCTTAATTTACTCAGCCTCCACAACATGTTTTTTTATAATACTCAATTGAGGCACTTAGTATTATATTGTTAGTTTTGAGTTAACATTTTCATCTCTCTACCCTGTGTTCTGGTAGGTGGGAAACATGCTTTGTCTTTATATTCCAGCCTCAGCTGGGGAGGTGGGCGAGGCGGGGGTTTGGGGTGACTGGGTGACGGGTTCTGAGGAGAGCACTTGGCGGGATGAGCACTGGGTATTATACTATATGTTGGAAAAATCAAACTCCAATTAAAAATCTACCAAAAAATAGATTCCAAAAAAGAAAAAATAAAGTTATATTAATGGTGAAAAAAACAAAACAAAAAGGAACAGGAGGATGTGGTGGCACATCACCCAACAGGATGTGATGAGAAGAACATTGCATCACCTCTGGGATATTCTTGCCAACAAGAGAAACCTGAAAGTGTGGAGGCTGAGAAAATTAAGGCCATTCCACCCTAAGTTCAGCATTAGCACAAGTACAGCCATCTCAGGCCCCTGTGAATAAGAGCTGAACTTTACCTTACTTCAGTTAAGCCCCATATTAGAATCAGAACAGAGCTCAAGCCAGTGGCAGAAAGTCTCATATCAGAATGAGAACAGAGCTTAATGCCCTTGAAACCCCCATATCAGAATGTAAACAGAACTTGAGAATGTAAACCACCCCTTCTGGAGGTCCCCTAGACCAGCCCATAAAACTAAGCTGGAACCCACCTCGGGGTCCAAGTCCCTGCTCCGCTGTGTCAGGTATACTTGGACCCAAGCTCGAGCTTGTAAATAAACCCTCTTGTGTTTGCATTGGTGTCGGCTCCTTGGTGGTTTCTCGGACACGTAATCTTGGGCACAACAAAAGTAGTTCCCAAAAAGATCAGACAAACCCAAGCTGAGGAATATCTACTCCTAATCTGTAACTGGTGTGTAATCTTCTACAAAGTAAAGGTCCTGAAAGCAAAAAAAAAGAAAAAAACAAGCCCGAACAGATTCACTTTCCACCAACCCCACCTCATAGCAATCATAACTAATGACATTTTCACCTGTCCCAGGAAGGTGAACTTTTAAGAGTCCTCCTGAAACTTCCTGATGGGCAGTAGTCAGTCATCTATAGGATAGAAACCCTGTAGGTCCACCCCCCAGAAAGAAGGGATCCTGACCTTAATCCTTTCTTTTCCTTCTATACACTTCTTGCCCCACCCTCCTTCCTATAAAACCTTGCATTTTGTACACCTCCTGGGAGTATCTGTCTACTTGCCAGGTAGGATGTGCCAATTCATGAATCACTTAATAAGGCCGATTAGATCTTCAACTTGTCTTGCTGGATTTTTTTTTAAACAAAAGCCAGAGATAGACTAAGGAAGTGTTCCAGATTGAAGTAAAGAGACAACAGAGGGGGACATGTACCTCAGTCTGTAAGCAGGGTTCTTCTGTAATAAGGACATTGTGGGACAGTTGGGGAAATTGAGAGCTCTGATGGTTACATGGCAGTAATGTGTTAGCCTCCCTTTCCTGACATTGATGGAGAATCTCTTTGGAGGAATTGCAGGGGATTATGAAATATCAGGTTGGTATTTTACTCTGAGATGGGTCAGGAACAAAGTTCCTGGAACAGACTCTTCTGGAATATTGTGATTTTTTTTGGGAGAAGTAGGTCACAAAAGCAACTTGGGCCTACGTTGCTCAGCCCCATAGTCTGACTTGTATTGTTACATACAATGAGGCAGTACCACACAGTGATGAGAGATGGGGAGCTCTGAGGCTGGAGTTCCTAGAGTTTGAATCCTAGCTCAGTTCTAGACATTTCAGTGGCTTGGGTAAATGAGGAAAAGGTGCCCCCTTTGCATAGTTTGGCCTGCAGGACTTGGGCTGCTTTTCAGCACCTTTATGCCCCTTAGTTGAATGCCACTGTGCACATACTAGCTTGGGCTTTGTCATTTTCCAGGTTGGGTCCCTAAAAGCAGAGCCAGAGTTGGGGATTCTGAAGCAAATGGTATCCTGAGACAGTGCTCTCAGGAGAAAGGATTGAGGCGAGCTGAGTAGAGCGGGACAACAAGCTGAGCAAAGCTGTGGTCAGGGGAGCCTGATCTCATGGGGAGCTTTGGAGGCAGAAATGTATTACAGAATCAATATCACTTTGAGGCAGGGGCTGTCATTTTGTACCCCATCAGTGACTGCATTCCCACCCACCAACTCCTAGGTGAAGTGGATTCAATTTGGCCAAGGGTGATTCTCCAAAGAGTAAAGCAGCTATGAGCTAAGAGTGAATACTTCCAGAAGCTTGGGGATGAGTGTGCTGCCCAGTGACAGGAGTCTAGTACCTTGCTCCTCTATAGACACTTACACATGGGACCATGAACTAATTAACACCTTCCTGCCTCGGTACTCAGTGCCTCAGATTGTGTAAAATAGGGGAATAATGGCAGTGACTATCTGATATGACGATGAAAGTAGATGGTGTGTGTGGGAGGTATTTAAGACACACAAGCCATGGAGCATGCAGTGAGCACGTAATCAATGTCCCCTATTACTTTCATAACTGTATTATCCTCAGTCCTCAGGGGCCATGTTGTTCTGGACATTTGGGCTCCAACCTAGTCAAGTCCAGCTTCAATCTGCCATTTGAGAAAGTAATTGCATACATCTCTCCCAGAGGTTTAACTTAGAAAGTACTGATGTCTTGGCTGATGTTCTTCAGGAAATTTCAAAGAACAATATAAATCACCATTCCTTTTTTTAATATATATATTTCTTATTGGAGTTCGATTTACCAACATATAGTATAACACCCAGTGCTCATTCTGTCAAGTGCCCCCCTCAGTGTCTGTCACCCAGTCACCCTACCTGCCCGCTTCCCCTTCCATCACCCCTTGTTCGTTTCCCAGAGGTAGGAGTCTCTCAGTTAGGATGTTCTGTCATCCTCTCTGATTTTTCCCATTCATTTTCTCTCCTTTCCTCTATAATCCCTTTCACTATTTTTTATATACTCCGTATGAGTGAAACCATATGTTTGTCCTTCTCCGATTGACTTACTTCACTCAGCATAATACTCTCCAGTTCCATTCTTGAAATGTCTTTGTCAATAGAGAATAACGTGTATCACTGATATGGAATGAGGAGTTTTCAGCAGGGGCCACCCTCAACCATTCCACACAGACCCACCAGGAAGAGCTGGATTTGACCTTGCAGGGATTTGTCCTTGTTGTACTTTACTATCCCAGCTGCAGGAAGAAGGGCTCTCCTTGTCACCACAACCCTCCACCCTTTCTCCTCACAAGAGCTCTGCAAATGAGAAGCTGCCACACTTCTAACTCTGGGGTTACTCCAATGAACTCCAGTTTATAACAGCCTTCCCAGCTTTCCTTTTTCTCCTGAAAAAAAAAAAAAAAGCATACCTGCCTTTTGATCTTCAGATTTGGCTATGGTTTTGCTGCAGCTTGTTTGTCCTGGATTGCAATTCTCATTTATTCTTAAATAACTCCCTTTTGGCTGGTTTAAAACTGGTTTTCAGTTGTATAGTTCACAGTCATCACAACTAGATATGGGCAGTGTTGGAGGCAGAAATGCACTGCAGTGATTGGAGGGAAACACTCCTACCGTGTTCATGTGGGCTCTCTCGGCCCTCTCTTAGAATTGCTTTTCTGGTGACAGAGTTCTGCCCAGTGTATCTGGCCATGTTCAGGCTGTGCAGCGCTCAGGATGCATGAAAAGCTAGCATGAGAGCTGCTTCAATTTTTGGGGGTCAAAGATAAGCAGGGCCAGGGAAATGTCAAGTCAAAATTAGCTAATTCAGGGTTTTCCCTTCTCTCCTGTTACAAGCCTGCTTCTGCAGAGTAGGTGACCGTTCATTGGGCTGGAAGTTCACATCCATGTGTAAACTTCCATATTCACTTCTGTAGGCCAAGAATTTTCCTCACCATAGAATCTTGTTTGAAGATGCAAACCGTTTTTATAAGTGTGGTAGTGGAAGTCTCATGTCATTATATAGGATTCTGTCTATCATCTATTTACCTGCCTCTATCTCTTTATCATCTATCCATATTTACCTACTACTTATCTGTCTTTTCTATCTCTCTATCTCTTTGTTGTATGTATCTTGAAACACAGAAATTTCTGAGGAGCCACAGGTTTCCTGGCCCAGTTGTTCAAGTGTCTCCAACTGAGACTTGTGAAGAGAGTCTTCAGGATGACCTCAGCCCTAATCTGTCTGCAAACACATGAGACTCCAAACAAGGGCTGACCAGCTGAGTCCAGTCCATTCCAGATTCATGGGTAAAATAAAAGATTGCCCAATCCTTTGGGGTGGTTGTTATGCCACATTAAATCATTTGAATATCCCTCTTTCACTTCGGGAGAATCAGATTTATAGGACCCAGAAGAGAGGTGCCAATTGTGGGAAACTGGAAACTATCACCTTTCATTTCCTGTGAATCCTGGAGGCAGCAGTGGGGGTGTGGGTGAGGTAAGAGAAAGGAATGTTGGTGTCTAAGCAGGGGTGACCCTTAGAGTCCCATGGATCAGGGCCAAAGGAAGAAGTGAAAGGACTGACTATTGAGAACCTGAAAGTGTTGGGTCTCCTTGACACCAAAGCTTTGTGCCCTCAGCATGCCTCTCAGTAGAGCAACATTGTGATTGTAGGGATAGCTAGCTTTGAAGAGCACCCTACTGTCTCCTGGTATGTATTTTCTATCCCATGGATAGAGCTGACCTGGGAAACCAGGAGGATATTGAGGTAATGTCAGCATGTGACTCTGTGGCCAATTCATAAGAGACAAAGATTCTTCCACCTTGCCCCTCTTCGTCACTAGACTGGGGAAAGCCAGCTGCCATGTTGTGAGGGTAGTCAATTGGCCACATGCTACACATCTGAGACCTCCTGCCACAGTTAATATTAACCTGCCAGGCCCACAAGTGTACCACTTCTGATACGTTTCCAGTTCTGTCCAGTATACAGATAATGCAGTCCCAGGCAATAGCTTGGCTGCAGCCTCATGAGAGACTCTGGTCAGAACCACTCAGCCAAGTCACTTCTGAATTCCTTACCCAAAGATTCTGAGATGATAAAATCATTGTTTTATGCTGCTGTGTTCTAGAGTAATTTGTTGCAGGGCAATAATTAATACAGAGATAGAGGAATTGGGTCATCTTGGATGCCACAGCAGAGAACTCAGCAGATTGTCCAGGGGCTTGACTATTGGCTAGACTTCCTGGGCAGGGAGGGAGGTGGTGTGTGAATGTGGTGTCCAGGGGTGTGTGTGTGTTCAAGTGACTGTACAGGTGTGTGTGTGTGTGTGTGTGTGTGTGTGTGTGTGTTCTGGTGGCTACACAACGGTATGTGTTTTTAGGTATATGCTTCTGTGTATAGAATGTGTATACACAGGGGCATGTATACTCAGGAGTTGTATACTGGAATGTGTGTGTGTATGTGTGGGATATGTGTGCACATAAGCAAAGGAGTAAAGTCCCAGCAGTTGTTCTGTTGGGAGGCTGAAGATTACTGCAGCCACTAGGCTGAGCTGGATCAAGGGCAAACTCTCCCTGGATTTGTTTTAGCCACCTGCGCCAAAAAGAACCAGGGGACCTAGTTATTTAACCCTAAGTACCTCAGTTTCCCCATCTGTGATGCAGGGAGGATAACAATGGGCCTGCACATGCCACATAGGGCTAAAGGACCCACAGCAGTGAACATGCACTCTCTTCAAAGCTGGGTAGAGAGTGAGAATGGGTGGAAGGTACCATTGAGAAGGGCCCATATCAACAGGGTCAACTCCCAGGATTGATAGAATCATGGACACAGCCACAGACCATCAAGGACCCTGTGTTGAACCAGGGCAGGCAGCAGGTGTCACTTGTAAGGTCCAGGACAGAGACAGGATCTGAGGCCCACTTTCCTAACCCAGAAATATCACCCACAAACATCCTAAGCTCATTCTGGCTGGCACAGGGAAAGAGAAATGGGGATAGGATCAGAAAAACTGAACTCAGAAAAGCTCTACATAAGTCAGACCAATAAGTTGTAAGTGGTAACAAGAAAATCTCCCTCCCAGGTGTCACCCCAAGAAAGCTCTAATGGGGATGATGATATGAAAGATGAAAAGCTAAAAGGTGTATATCAGATAAAGGGCTAGTATGCAAGATCTATAAAGAACTTATTAAACTCAACACCTAAGAAACAATCCAATCATGAAATGGGCAGAAGATATAAACAGAAATTTCACTGAGGAAGACATACACATGGCCAACAAGCACATGAGAAAATGCTCTGCATCGCTTGCCATTAGAGAAATACAAATAAAAACCACAATGAGAGGGATCCCTGGGTGGCGCAGCGGTTTGGCGCCTGCCTTTGGCCCAGGGCGTGATCCTGGAGACTCGGGATCGAATCCCACATCGGGCTCCCGGTGCTTGGAGCCTGCTTCTCCCTCTGCCTGTGTCTCTGCCTCTCTCTCTCTCTCTCCGTGTGACTATCATGAATAAATAAATTAAAAAAAAAAAACACAATGAGATACCACCTCACACCAGTGAGAATGGTGAAAATTAACAAGACAGAAAACAACAAATGTTGGAGAGGATGTGGGGAAGGAGGACCCCTCATGCACTGTTGGTGGGAATACAAACTGGTACAGCCACTCTGGAAAACAGTGTGGAGATTCCTCAAAGAGTTAAAAATAGAGCTACCCTACAATCCAACAATTGCACTACGGTATTTACCCCAAAGATACAGATAGCAGCAATGTCCACAATAGCCAAACTGTGGAAAGAGCCATGATGTCCTTCGACAGATGAGTGGATAAAGAAGACCTGGTCTATATATACAATGGAATATTACTCAGCCATGAGAAAGGACAGATACCCACTATTTGCTTCGACATGGGTGGAAGTGGAGGGTAATATGCTGAGTGAAGTAAGCCAGTAGAAGAAGGACAATTATATGGTTTCACTTATACAGGGAATATAAGAAATAGTGAAAGGGATTAGAAGGGAAAGGAGGGGAACTGAGTGGGAAAACTTAGAGAGAGAGAGAGACAAACTGTGAGAGACTACTAACTCTGGGAAATGAACAAAGAGTTGTGGAAGGGGAGGTGGGCAGGGGGGCTGGGGTAACTGGGTGACAGGCACTGAGGAGGGCACTTGATGGATGAGCACTGGGTGTTATACTATAATTTGGCAAATTGAACTTCAATAAATAATAAATAAAATAATCCTTATAAACAAAAAATTTTTAACTGAACAAAAGAAAAGAAAAGAAAAACTAAAAAGTTACTTTTTCTTTGGGCATCTGTTTTCAAAAGCAGTGTGTCTCTCATGCTGCAGTTGGAATTACAACAGAGTTGATTAACAAAGATGAAATGGTGGAATCAGAAAGCTGGAAAGATCTCACTGTTCAGGTCAAAGGCTTTAATTTTATAGGTTTCTCACTTACCATATTGGCCTCTGAAGAACCTGAGGCACAGAGTGGTTAGTGATTGGCTCAAGGTGAGAGAGCAGAAGAGATGGAGCCCTCTCCAGCACTCACTCACTATCCTGAGCTGCTTTCAGACAAGCTCATTCGTCCCATTGCTAGGCTGGAGCCTATAGGCCTCCATAGGAAAGGAATGGCTTTGTGACTAATGTTGGCCTCACAGCTGTCCTCTCAGAGCCTACACAGAGCTGAGCACACATTAGGCCTTTAGTAAATTATTTGGTGGCTGTTCGTAAAACACAGATTGGAAACAGTACACGGACTCCACCAGTAGGTCTATGGTCTCATCACTTGGGCATTTCCCAACACCCACTATCTAAGGTTCATTTGAACCTCAACCATCCTAGAGGTCAGAAGGAAGGTTCTTAGTCTGGCTTTTGTCTAGATCCACAAACATTTCCTACTTAGTGCTCCAGATCAGGTCCAAATGGGCCCTGTTGGTGGGAAAATTCAGACCCATGAATAGACAGTTTCAATATGGTGGAACGTCAGGCATGGTGATTTGAGAGCACAGAGAAAAAACACTTGTCACCAAAGAGGGTTGAGAGGGGCTGATACCTGGTCTGAGGCTTCTAAAAATTTATTTTTAAAAATCAAATGTATAGATATACATGCTTTAGAAAGTTGTACAGTAACTACAGTGGATATATATATATATATATATATATATATATATATATATATATAAACTTAGTGGTGCCTCGCTCTTCCTGATCTCTTTCTGATGTTCTCTCTCATTTTGGCAAAAACCTTCTTCCTGTTGTTTTCAGAAGAATGATGCAGAGGAATAAATTTTTCCTGAGAATGTGCATGACATATTCCTGAGAATATATCTTTGCTCTACCTTCTTACTTGATGGATGATTTGAGCACAGATTTCTAGGTGGGCTGGAATTTTCTCTGTGAACTTGAGGACATAGAGACTTTCATCTAGTATCACTGTTGAAAAGATCAGTGCCCTCTGATTCCTAGCATGGACCTGTGTCTTGCTCTCCTCACTCTCTCTGCAAGCATTTGGAATCTTCTTTTTGTCCTTGGTGTTCTGAAAGTTCAAGGCGATGAGACTTCATGGACATGCTGTCATTCATTATGCTAGGCAGAGCTGTCCAAAAGACTTTGCAATGACGCAAATATTCTCTGTGTTTTCCAATATTGTTGCTTCCAGCCACATTTAATGTATTGTGCGCATTAAATGTGGCCAGTGTAGCTGAGGAACTGCATTTCTGATTTTATCTATTTAAAATAAATGTTTGCTTAAGTGTAACTTCCCACATGTGTCCAAGGGCTGCGTATTGGCCAGTGTATTGGCAGCGTATTGGCCTATCATTCTAGAGACTGTTGCTCTTCAGTCCTGGGAAATTTTCTTGAATTATTTCTATTATTTTGTCTTTTCTTTGCTCAGACACCTATAGTCAGATGAACTGACCATAGGATGGAACTCCTTGAATTATTCTCTAGCTTTCCTATCTTTTGCCTTCCTTCTTTATTTTGGAGTGAATACATAAAATTAACCCTGTGAACATGTCTTTATTTAAATTTGAATGTAGAGGGGAGGGGCAAGATAGCAGAAGAGTAGGGTCCCCAAGTCACCTGTCCCCACCAAATTACCTAGATAACCTTCAAATCATCCTGAAAATCTACGAAATCGGCCTGAGATTTAAAGAGAGAACAGCTGGAATGCTACAGTGAGAAGTGTTCACACTTCTATCAAGGTACGAAGATGGGGGGAAAAGAAATAAAGAAACAAAAGGCATCCAGCGGGGAGGGGCCCGCAAGGACCCGGGCTAAGGCCAGGGCGAGGGCCCCCAGGACAGGAAAGCCCTGTCAATCTTCCCGGGCGGAAAGGCGCTCACAGGGAGTTAGAGCAGGACCCCAGGAGGGCGGGGATGCCCTCAGGCTCCCTGGGACACTAACAAACACCTGAGCCCCGGAAAGAGCGCACAACACCCCATGGCCGAGCTCCCTAAAGGGCTGCAGAGTGCCCAGCTGGACACGGGAGCAGCTCGGAGGGGCTGAGGCAGCAGCTCCGCGGAGAGGGGGAGTGCAAATCCAACAGCGCAGGCCCCGGAGCACTGGGCGCCGGGGACACAGCCCAGGATCCGGCCTCCCCCCGGGACAGGCAGAGGCCAGAAGGGCACAGGACAGCAAGGACGCTCCTGCCGGGAGCTGAGCGGATCAGAGGCCCCGCCGCGGAGCATCCAGGCCTCTGCAGACTGAGAGCTCCAGAGTTCCTGCGGGAGCTGACTCCAGGGCTCCAGAGCTGGCCGCCACCACTGTTGCTGTTCCTCCTGGGGCCTCACATGGTAAACACCCCCCGCTGAGCCTCACAGTGGCCTCACCGGATAAACAGGATAAATATCACTCACTGAGCCCTGCACCAGGCAGGAGGCAGAGCAGCTCCCCCAAGTGCTAACACCTGAAAATCAGCACAACAGGCCCCTCCCCAAGAAGACCAACTAGAGGGACAGGGGAAAAACAAATTATTAACCAAGCAGCACTGGAAAGTTCCAGGGGAAGTCAAGTGACTTACGGTATACAGAATCAGAGGATACTCCCCCGTGGTTTTTTGTTTTTTGTTTTCTTTCTGTTTGCTTCCCCCACCGCTTTTTTCCTCTTTCTTTCTTTCTTTCTTTCTTTCTTTCTTTCTTTCTTTCTTTCTTTCTTTCTTTCTTTCTTTCTTTCTTTCTTCTTTCTTTCTTTCTCTTTCTCTTTTGCTTCCTTTTTTTTTCTTCCTTTCTTCCTTTTTTCTTTTCTTTCCTTCTTTCTCTCCCCTCTTTTTCTCCTTTTCCCAATACAACTTGTTTTTGGCCACTCTGCACTGAGCAAAATGACTAGAAGGAAAACCTCACCTCAAAAGAAAGAATCAGAAACAGTCCTCTCTCCCACAGAGTTACAAAATCTGGATTACAATTCAATGTCAGAAAGCCAATTCAGAAGCACTATTATACAGCTACTGGTGGCTCTAGAAAAAAGCATAAAGGACTCAAGAGACTTCATGACTGCAGAATTTAGATCCAATCAGGCAGAAATTAAAAATCAATTGAATGAGATGCAATCCAAACTAGAAGTCAATAACAATAAGGGTTAACGAGGTGGAAGAACCAGTGACATAGAAGAGAAGTTGATGGCAAAGAGGGAAACTGAGAAAAAAGAGACAAACAAAAGACCATGAAGGTAGATTAAGGGAAATAAATGACAGCCTGAGGAAGAAAAACCTACATTTAATTGGGGTTCTTGAGGGCACCGAAAGGGACAGAGGTCCAGAATATGTATTTGAACAAATCCTAGCTGAAAACTTTCCTAATCTGGGAAGGGAAACAGGCATTCAGATCCAGGAAATAGAGAGATCCCCCCCTAAAATCAATAAAAACCGTTCAACACCTCGACATTTAATAGTGAAGCTTGCAAATTCCAAAGAAAAGAGAAGATCCTTAAAGCAGCAAGAGACAAGAAATCCCTGACTTTAATGGAGAGAAGTATTAGGGTAACAACAGACCTCTCCACAGAGACCTGGCAGGCCAGAAAGGGCTGGCAGGATATATTCAGGGTCCTAAATGAGAAGAACATGCAACCAAGAATCCTATATCCAGCAAGGCTCTCATTCAAAATGGAAGGAGAGATAAAGAGCTTCCAAGACAGGCAGGAACTGAAAGAATATGTGACCTCCAAACCAGCTCTGCAAGAAAGTTTAAGGGGGACTCTCAAAATTCCCCTTTAAGAAGAAGTCCAATGGAACAATCCACAAAAATAGGGACTGAATAGATATCATGATGACACTAAACTCATATCTCTCAATAGTAACTCTGAACGTGAATGGGCTTAATGACCCCATCAAAATGCGCAGGGTGTCGACTGGATAAAAAAGCAGGACCCATCTATTTGCTGTCTATAAAAGACTCATGTTAGACAGAAGGACACTTACAGCCTGAAAATAAAAGGTTGGAGAACCATTTACCATTCGAATGGTCCTCAAAAGAAAGCAGGGGTAGCCATCCTTATATCAGATAAACTAAAATTTACCCCGAAGACTGTAGTGAGAGATGAAGAGGGACACTATCTCATACTTAAAGGATCTATCCAACAAGAGGACTTAACAATCCTCAATATATATGTCCTGAATGTGGGAGCTGCCAAATATATCAATCAATTAATAACCAAAGTTAAGACATACTTAGATAATAATATACTTATGCTTGGTGACTTCAATCTAGCACTTTCTACACTCGATAGGTCTTCTAAACACAACATCTCCAAAGAAACAAGAGCTTTAAATGATACACTGGACCAGATGGATTTCACAGATATCTACAGCACTTTACATCCAAACTCAACTGAATACACATTCTTCTCAAGTGCACATGGAACTTTCTCCAGAATAGACCACATACTGGGTCACAAATGGGGTCTGAACTGATAGCAAAAGATTGGGGAATTCTATCAAACGTTTAAAGAAATCATACCTATACTACTAAAGCCGTTTGGAAAGATAGAAAGAGATGGAGTACTTCCAAATTCGTTCTATGAGGCCAGCATCACCTTAATTCCAAAACCAGACAAAGACCCCACCAAAAAGGAGAATTACAGACCAATATCCCTGATGAACATGGATGCAAAAATTCTCAACAAGATACTAGCCAATAGGATCCAACAGCACATTAAGAAAATTATTCACCATGACCAAGCAGGATTTATCCCCGGGACACAAGGCTGGTTCAACACTCGTAAAACAATCAATGTGATTCATCATATCAGCAAGAGAAAAAACAAGAACCATATGATCCTCTCATTAGATGCAGAGAAATCATTTAACAAAATACAGCATCCATTCCTGATCAAAACTCTTCAGAGTGTAGGGATAGAGGGAACTTTCCTCGACATCTTAAAAGCCATCTACGAAAAGCCCACAGCAAATATCATTCTCAATGGGGAAGCACTGGGAGCCTTTCCCCTAAGATCAGGAACAAGACAGGGATGTCCACTCTCACCACTGCTATTCAACATAGTACTGGAAGTCCTAGCCTCATCAATCAGAAAACAAAAAGACATTAAAGGCATTCAAATTGGCAAAGAAGAAGTCAAACTCTCCCTCTTCGCCAATGACATGATACTCTACATAGAAAACCCAAAAGCCTCCACTCCAAGATTGCTAGAACTCATACGGCAATTTGGTACCGTGGCAGGATACAATATCAATGCCCAGAAATCAGTGGCATTTCTATACACTAACAATGAGACTGAAGAAAGAGAAATTAAGGAGTCAATCCCATTTACAATTGCACCCAAAAGCATAAGATACCTAGGAATAAACCTAACCAAAGAGGTAAAGGATCTATACCCTCAAAACTATAGAACACTTCTGAAAGAAATTGAGGAAGACACAAAGAGATGGAAAAATATTCCATGCTCATGGATTGGCAGAATTAATATTGTGAAAATGTCAATGTTACCCAGGGCAATGTACACGTTTAATGCAATCCCTATCAAAATACCCTGGACTTTCTTCAGAAAGTTAGAACAAATTATTTTAAGATTTGTGTGGAATCAGAAAAGACCCCGAATAGCCAGGGGAATTTTACAAAAGAAAACCATATCTGGGGCCATCACAATGCCAGATTTCAGGTTGTACTACAAAGTTGTTGTCATCAAGACAGTGTGGTACTGGCACAAAAACAGACACATAGATCAATGGAACAGAATAGAGAACCCAGAAGAGGACCCGAACTTTATGGTCAATATTCGATAAAGGAGGAAAGACTATCCATTGGAAGAAAGACAGTCTCTTCAATAAATGGTGCTGGGAAAATTGGACATCCACATGCAGAAGAATGAAACTAGACCACTCTCTTTCACCATACACAAAGACAAACTCAAAATGGATGAAAGATCTAAATGTGAGACAAGATTCCATCAAAATCCTAGAGGAGAACACAGGCAACACCCTTTTTGAACTTGGCCACAGTAACTTCATGCAAAATACATCCATGAAGGCAAAAGAAACAAAAGCAAAAATGAACTATTGGGACTTCATCAAGATAAGAAGCTTTTGCACAGCAAAGGATACAGTCAACAAAACTAAAAGACAACCTACAGAATGGGAGAAGATATTTGCAAAAGACGTATCAGATAAAGGGCTAGTTTCCAAGATCTATAAAGAACTCCTTAAACTCAACACCAAAGAAACAAACAATCCAATCATGAAATGGGCAAAAGACATGAAGAGAAATCTCACAGAGGAAGACATAGACATGGCCAACATGCACATGAGAAAATGCTCCACATCACTTGCCATCAGGGAAATACAAATCAAAACCACAATGAGATACTACCTCACACCAGTCAGAATGGGGAACATTAACAAGGCAGGAAACCACAAATGTTGGAGAGGATGCGGAGAAAAGGGAACCCTCTTACACTGTTGGTGGGAATGTGAACTGGTTCAGCCACTCTGGAAAACTGTGTGGAAGTTCCTCAAAGATTTAAAAATAGACCTTCCCTATGACCAGCAATTGCACTGTTGGGGATTTACCCCAAAGATTCAGATGCAATGAAACGCCGGGACCTGCACCCCGATGTTTATAGCAGCAATGTCCACAATAGCCAAACTGTGGAAGGAGCCTCAGTGTCCATCGAAAGATGAATGGATAAAGAAGATGTGGTTTATGTATACAATGGAATATTACTCAGCCATTAGAAATGACAGATACCCACCATTTGCTTCAAAGTGGATGGAACTGGAGGGTATTATGCTGAGTGAAGTAAGTCAGTCGGAGAAGGACAAACATTATATGTTCTCATTCATTTGGGGAATATAAATAATAGTGAAAGGGAATATAAGGTAAGGGAGAAGAAATGTGTGGGAAATATAGAAAGGGAGACAGAACATAAAGACTCCTAACTCTGGGAAACGAACTAGGGGTGGTGGAAGAGGAGGAGGGCGGGGGGTGGGGGTGAATGGGTGACAGGCACTGAGGGGGGCACTTGAGGGGATGAGCACTGGGTGTTATTCTGTATGGTGGCAAATTGAACAGCAATAAAAAATAAATTTATTATAAAAAATAAAATAAAATAAATGTATGCCTAAATGTAACTTCCCACATGTGTCAAGGGCTACGTATTGGCCAGTGTATTGACAGCATATTGGCCTATCATTCTAGAGACTGTTGCTCTTCAGTCCTGGGAAATTTTCTTGAATTATTTCTATCATTTTGTCTCTTTTGTTCAGACACCTATAGTCACATGAACTGACCATAGGATGGAACTCCTTGAATTATTCTCTAGCTTTCCTATCTTTTCCCTACCTTTTTCTTTTTTTTTTTTTTTTTGGAGTGAATACATAAAATTAACCCTGGGAACATGTCTTTATTTAAATTTGTATGTATTTTCCCTCATTGATTTCTTGCATAATATTGAGTTTTTAAAATATTGTATGCAAATAAACTGTATAATTTATATGATTACTGAGAATTGGCAATTTTGCCCGTAAGTGGAATGCCTCACTCACCTCTCTGGTATCAGCAGGCCTGCTTGGAAGTCCCAACTAAGTTTTTTAAAACGTTGTGTTGGTAAGACAAAATGTGCTCTCCTTACTCCTACTGTTTGTTTCATTTTGGGATTTAACTTTTCTTGACCTACAAGATATCTTTCTACTTGGGAACTGTTTTGAGACCTATTTTCCCCACTAGGGGAAGGAAGACAAGTGGGTTCTCATCCTGGTGTTTCTTTAGATCCTACAGGGCTGGGAAAAACTGAGGTGTGTGCTCCTTCTCTCTACCTTGTGTTTACACAGCTGGATAGACACTTCAGACTTCAGTTAGAATCCAGGAAATGGGGACATCCGGGTGACTCAGTGGTTGAGAGTCTGCCTGTGGCTCAGAGTGTGATACTGAGGTCCTGGTATGAGTCCCCCATCAGGCTTCCTGCATGGAGCCTGCTTCTCCCTCTACCTACGTTTCTGCCTCTCTCTCTCTCTCTCTCTCTCTCTCTTTCTCTCTTTGTGTGTGTGTGGATAAATAAATAAAATAAGTAAATAAATAAAATCTTAAAAAAAATATAATCCAGGAAATTAAGTCTCTAAACATTTATGAGCTCAGTATCTCCTCACAGAGCATGTGGTAAAAAGAGCCATTTACACATAATCCATAAAAAGAAAAAGGTCAGTAGTCCACATTCAGCAAACTTCCAACTTTTTGATTATGTATCAGTTAAAACTTGGACTCACATCTCCTCCTTCTGCTGAAAGAGACTACATTGCATAATTTGGAGTTACTCTATAACTCTTGTCCTCTCTTAGCCATGAGTTGAAATGTTTATGAGTTCACACTGAATGAACATTTGTAAAGGGCCCGTGAGGGTCAGGTATCTGGTTGGGCAAAGTCTTCAGATATAACAGATACCATTACTTTATAGCAGGTGTTGATTTATAACCCAATAGTCGTGTGGTTATTTGTTTAGTGTCTCTCATCCCTTTAGAGTATCAGGTTCATTAGGCAGATATTTTGACCTTTTAATATTAGTGCTAGGCCCATGGACAAAATGCAGCAGGTGTAGAGCCCAACCAACATGTATGGAAATGGGAGAAGGACCCGACTCCTCCAGTTTTTGGAATGTCCATGAATCAGTTAGTTACTTCACCACTCCCACACCAACCACAGGACCCAATCACCAAAACCTAGATACCACCAGGTAATCCAAAATTGACAAACTCAAGTATGGCCTTACTGAGAAGAATGAGGGCTTGACAGCTTAGGAACAGACAGGGAGTCTTGGTTTCATTTTCACAACCTGAGATTGGGACCTGTGAAATTTGGATATCATGCACAAATATTTCCATTCCAGAGCGACACTGACTCCCCAACTGTGAGCAGTTCTCTCTTGGCCAGTAAAAAATCAGGCCCAGCTTCTGAGAAGAGGTGCCACAAGGGCTCAGGATATAAAGGGATGGGAATATTAGATGGCCCAGACTCCTTTCCTCCCTGAGTTTCTGACAGCCTGTCCACCAACACTAGTATCTGAGCCTAAGACTTCCCTAAGCATATCTGAGGTTCAATATACAATAGCGAAGGAGACTGAAAAGCATATAAATCCTTCCCTGTGCAGGAAGATGCATAGTTACTTTTCCTTGGCTATACTATAATTATCTGTTAGATTCCTCTATCTTCAACCTGAATGATGTCTGAGTCTTAGCTGTATTTTTACCCCCACAAAATTAGAGTTTGGAAAGTACATGATGAGCATATTTGTACAGGAAGGAGTAGATCAGAGCCACAGAGCATGCGGGGTAGTCCCCGATGCTCACTGTCTTCCTTAACACATTCTGCACAGCTCTGAGAATGGGAATCTTGTCATGTCAGGTGTCCCCTGCTGGGGAAGGATGGGGCACAAAGCTCATGCTTCTATTATTTTCCCCTACAGACAAGACCATCTGCATTGGTCCGGTGCTGGCTACATTTTGGTCTCCAGCAATGGCTAGGATATCACTGTTGGGACAGAATCCAAGCAGCTAGAGCAGGGCCTGAGGTGAATAGGGCAGGTGGATACTCATATTAAGCTTAGTTAGGAAATTGTCGTAGTGGAGCAAGGGTTTTGGAGGAGGATGAAGGCGTGTTAGTTTCCACAGAGATTTGATTTCCAAGTAAAATAAGAAAGGCTTTGTGTTTACGTGAGAGACATAAGTGGTTCCTGTAATCCAATGACAGGAATCTGTCCTTGTTTGCATGTATTCTGTGTACCTCTCTGCTGGGGAACTTGGGGAGGCAGATCCCATCCAAAAATATTCTTACTATCTCCTCTATTGGCAATCTGCCTTCCCTGCTGAGATGAGGCAGAGTTCTTTGTTGTGGGAGACCCACAAGGAAACCCCTGTCCAGGTCACAATGAAGGTCTGAACAGAAACTTAACCAGTTTGCTGTTGTAGTCTTGGGTCTCAATTTCCTATTGTGGCCCTTATCACGGTAGGGCTCTGATGTTGCAGAGTGCAGAAGACTCTTCAGTCTCTCTTCATGTTCACTTATTTGCAATAGGTTCTTGTGATCAATGGCTGATGGAAAGCCCATTGCAGTCATTAAGTCTCAGTCTTTACATCTGTAAACACAGAATAGCATGACCCTATTGAATGGTGGCCAGTGAATACCTAAAAGGGGGCAGAAATATCTCAGAATTCCTGGGAGTTGTTCCCCTACTTTTCCTAGGATTGTCTTCCAGCTTCCTATGTCTATGCATTGTTGGTACTAAAGATGAGGCACTACTCTGGGATACCTCCATTGTCCCAGAGATTCCAGAGGTATGCCACATAATCCATGGTTTCTCGGGCCATACAGACACAGAACATGGGTCTGATAGATGATAATGAACAGGTGTAATTTCCAGATGCTATGTTCTCAGATCTCTCCCATCAGGTATGTGGGCTGGTCACCAAAACCTGCCCAGAAGGGACCTACAGCCCAGTCATTGCACCTCTACCAACTCAACTCCACCAACCTTTCTGAATGCTTGCTGAGTATGTAGTCCTTTGCTGGGAACTAGGGCCATAATGTTGACAGGTGCTCAGACTGTGCCTTTCTGAGCTCTCTATCTGTAAGGCAAATAGATGTGCAGACCAATAATAGGGCTGGAGGGTAGAGAGGACAATAATAGAATTGGGGCAGTGGGAATAGAAGTCTCCTAGGGGACAGAGCTGTTATATGTGTTCCTGGAGGTTGCTGAAGAAAGACTCCAATAGAGGGGAATATGTCAGAGCTGGATTTGAAGGATGGGTAAGAGCTTTCTAGGGAGCCCAGAGGCATTTGTAGTCAGAGGAACCCACATGGGTAGAGATGTGCAGACTTAGCTTGCTTGAAGGATTTCATGTATTTAAAAATAAAGGAAGCCATGGTGACAAGGGCAAGTGAGGGATTTAAGTACGGTGACTTTACCTGAGTTTTTGTAACCTTTGAGATTACCGATAACACTGATTGAGTTGTTTATTGATTTTGGACAGAATATGATCTCAAAGGTCAATCTGGGAGTGTGTCCATGATGCTTTGCCAACACTCATGGCTGGGGGAAAGGGCCCTGCTACGGGCTCCAGCTCCAGTCCTGCCCCATTTTCAGTATACACATTCCAGCCTCACGGAATCATTGCTATGGGAAGGGAAGCTGCACACACGCAGGTCATCAAAGACTAGCCCACACTGCTGAACAAAAGTAGAGGAGACTCACAGAGAGAAAGTGGCCATGGACCTGATCCCAAGCTTTTCCACAGAAACCTGGCTTCTTCTGGCCACCAGCCTGGTGCTGTTCTACCTGTAAGTAACTACCCAGGTTCATCATCCCCGGAACCTTCAATTTGTGTTGCTAATCAGCATCCACTCCCTTTTCCTTGTCTGTTTTGAGGATCAAGGAATTAAGAAAGAAGTTGCTTAAGTGTTGAGTACTTCAAACATGCTGTGAACACCTAAAAGATTATTATTGACCTCACCAGATCTACTGAAGTATACCTACCACACCGCAACTCCAATTCCTGTAGCTAGGAGGGTTTGAGTGACAGTAGTTGCTTCTGGGGGCGATCTTCTGATGGACCACCAGTTGGGACCTAGACTAATTAAGCAGAATTCAAGAGAGGCAGAATAAAATCAACAGGCTCCAATACCCTGGGGTCCTCATCCCTTTCTAAGCTATGGGGATTCTGGAGGCCGAGGGAGTGGCTTGAGTCATTGGCTCATTACCTTCACCTTCTGGTCTGTGCCTTCCACAGGGTATGTATTGGATTGGGCCTGTATCACTAGGTGGCTCCTGCTCCCCCCCCTCTCTACCGCCAGGCATTATGAATACAAGGCACTTGATGCACCCTGACAACCGAGGGGGTGCTAGAGATGCTTTTTTCCCCTCTTCTGACTGAGCTCTTCCCTCTTTCCTGCACCCCTCTACTGGCCATCCCTCACCCTGTACTGTGCAGAACTCCTTACCCCTAAATCAACATCCTTAGAGCTGAGGAGACTTGGTAGAAATCTTTCAAAATTTATTCATTTCACCTTTTCCTTCCACTCTCTGGAATGGTTAGCATCAGGATAGAGATTTTCCCCCCTACCCCTCAATATGAATCTGCCAGCTGCCAAGAGGCAGAGCTCTGAAAGCCAATTTGGCTTTAAACTATGCTTTTGCCTTTATATTACAGTACTGGAGGAGGAATTGAAACATCTGGCAGAGGAATTCCTTTCAGTGATGGGATTCCCACCATCGTGGAGCAGTTTGGGAAAGGATTGAGTTTTACAACATGGGTAGGAAAGACCCTCCATGTCATATTTGACCTTGTCTCAATTTCACTTTCTTTAAGAGGAGGAAATCATGAGATGTGAACATAGAACATGGAACATAGAACATTTTCATTTTCTAAGAGAAAGGTTAGAATGCTAGATAGTGTGGCAAGACATTTCTGTATGATGACATTTAAAATGAATAGATAGTGTTTAATTTCATTCTCCTTAACAATAGGGTTGGGGGTTTTTTGTTTTTGTTTTTGTGTGTGTGTGTTTTTTTTCTGAGATAAGAGTCTTTCTAGTATGCTTTTTCCTACCAATAAAAGAGGGCTGTTGGTTCAGCCTTTGTGACTGTAAAGGTGCATAAATAGCATACATCTTCTAGAGTAATATGAATTTAGCGTACACATGCATTCTTCTATGATATAGTTTGTATGTGTCTTAAATGCATGTGCCCGCAGCTTATTTTAATTTTTCAGCACAGGTGAGTAGTGAGACAGAGCCAGAACTGATGTGAGAGGCATCCAGATAGAACTGGGGATGGAGCAGGAGAATATTCCTCCCTCAGAACAGACCTCCCAGAAATACTCCTCTGTCCTGGTCCCACAGGAGATCATCACAGGACCATAAGGTTAGCATCTCATCTGCTTGAAGCGAGGGAACAAGAACACACCATGTAAGTTCCAGTGTGTCATCTGGCAGTGGGGCTGTCACTGGATACTGTCACCACCAGGCAAACAACACTGTGGACTTAGAAGACACTGGTGTAATCAAGACTCAGTAGCTGTAGACAATGCCCGCTGCAGGCACGCAATGCAAAAACAGTTTTAAAAATGGCTTCTATGTTAGGCCCTTCAATTGTACCAGCAGCTGCATGACTCTACCAAGAAGAGGGAAGCTGGAAAGAATCTGAAAAATTCACTCAGCCCCCTGCCTGCCTTCTTATGGAGCCATGTGGCTTTAGACAGTACACAAGATCTTTCCTTGGGACCAGTGTTCCTGACTATCCCTCACTTGCTTGGCCTCACTTGGGAGTTCATGGAGCACAGTGAATGTTCAGAAACAGGATTTGATTTAGAGTGGTGGTGATGGCAAGAAGAGAATGGAGGTGGGACCAACTAAGACTACCCTGGCTTCTACAATTGGTGCTGATGAGTCCAGCTGTACTAGAGGAAGGATCCAAACACAGTCGGACACAGCTGAGGGACATCCACTGGTCCCTCAAATACTGGTCATTTTGTGCAATTTTGTGAGTTTGTTTACATTTTATATGATTTGCTGGTTTGTAGGGACTATTTTGAACATTTACTGTCTTAAGGTTAGTCCCCAGAGATGAGGAGACAAGGTCTTCATTCCAATCTATGGAACATTTTATCATTACTCATTTTTGTTGCATAACATGTATTCTGCTGTTAACTGGAGGTGTCTGGACTTTGGAAGGTCTCATATCAGATAGCACCTGCAGGGCATGTACCATCTGTACCCAACACCGTTTCCAACTGTACTTTCCTTATTTTCCTCTATGGGGTAAGCCTTGTAGGCTTAGCAGGTTTGTGAGTAAAATGGTTTCTGGCAGCTCCTGGCCACAGCCTCTCTTCTTCCTCCACCCTGCCATCCCTCAGCAAACCTAAGTGGAAGGGTTCTAAGTATCCCCCAGTTGTGGGATTCTACACATGACACATGAAAGATGATTGTAGGCAAGCCTGTCATAGGGAGCATCAACCATAATGGGTTTCTCAGACAGTGGAAGCACAGAGCCAGTAAACTAACTGCTTTGTGAGTAACCATCTTGAAGAGAAAATGAGTGTACCTTGCAGTGTGCTGAGCAGGTGAGTATCACAGGTTGAAGGACCAGATGCCAAGATGGGAAGAATGGTCTGGAAGTGGATTGTTTCCTTACTGATTCTTTTATATGAAGTCATTTGGGGCACATATGGGCCAGTCTGTCTTCTCTGCAGCTCAAGAGAACCAGACTTCCTGACAACAGAGACTGGGTGGAGCTGAAAGAATTTCACTTTTCTATGGGACAGTGGAGCCTTGGACACAATAATCACTATACAAACATAAGAGCACTGTGGTTGCTCAAGGCTCTCTCTCTGAAGACAGATTTAAGAAGGCCTATATCCAGAACCATCACAGAGCCTATAGTGAAGGAAAAACACAAAGATTTCTGAGCAAACTGTATGAGTATTTTCATGGTCGGCTCTCAGTAACCTCTCAGCTCTTGAGTAGATGCAATTAAGCAAAATCTCATCACTAGAGTAGAGAATCACATTTCCTCTTTCCACCTAGAATGAGAATCTCCAAAATCATGGAAGAGTCATTTACTAAATAGGATAACTGAATTTCCTGGAAGAAATCAGCATGAATCTTTCAGGAGCACTCAAGGGTGGAATATTTATCAAATATTCATTCTAGGATTGAGACCACGACATTTTCAGCTACTCTTAGCTAATCATTATTACGTTTTGACAGTCTCACAGTGGAGACTGGAAAGGAGATGATCAACATCATCATCAAGATGATGATGAGCGAATGCAATTATTGCTGTTGGAATTGTTGTTATCATTTCTTGCCGATTGTTACCTCCTCCCTCCCTTGACTATTCCACTTCTGTGTCATTGACTGGCTAGCCCCAGCACCTATTCCACCATCCCTGTGACCTGGCTTTCTCTTTGGCTTTATAGCTATGGGACCTACACGCATGGACTTTTTAAGAAGCTGGGAATTCCTGGGCCAACACCTCTGCCTTTTTTGGGAACTGTTCTTGGCTACCGTAATGTGAGTATTGTTTGAGCTATGACTTTTGCTTCTGTCAGTTGCAAATCCCACTTTAATTCCATAATAAAAATGCTCCTTCTCATGAGGAAATCTTCGATTCTGACTTTCCAGAAATGGTGTCAAGTCTACCCCAGAGCTCTATTGTCTGTTATTATGAGCCTCAGGGTTTGCCTCAGTGGGCAGCCCAGCTCTCTGACTAATTCAGCATGGAACTTGATGCTTTAGCTTACGAGCATTATGAAGAGGCTTTTGTTTTGTTTTTGGAAGGTGTGGATTCCCAGGAAGGCATCATCATATTGGTATTAGGAGAAGAGAACCAAGGGTGTCCGTGCTAGTGGTCCAATGAGCTATGTATGCTAGAATCAGACTTTTTTGTTCTTGCACAAGCCCTGGATAGCCCTTTCCATTTCCTGGATGGTTCTCGAACTTCAGATTATTGAGCAGCCCAAGATTCACCACTGGGGAATTTGCACATACTTGAATTCTCTCACGAACTGACCAACCCCCTGCAGCTATTTGCATGCATCTAATTCTCCCTTTGCTAAATCTCAGCTTTACTTCTCTACCTTCAAAAGAGACACCCTATGTGTGAGTCCAGCAGGGAGGGAGTTTAACTGAGGTGAGATGCTGTTTCTCTATTGACTTCAGGTTTTAACCTTTAAAGGACTTGTGTGGGTTTTGGTTTTCCTACAAAGCAAGAACCACCCATATATCCCTAGAAAAAAGATACTTTGACAAAATTATTAAGAAATTAATGTAACTGGTTGGGCCTGGGTGGGTGGCTCAGTTGGTTAAGCATCAGACCTTTGATTTCAGCTCAGGTCATGATCTCAGGGTCATGGGATGGAGCCCAGCATCTGTTCCACATGCAGCATTGAGTCGGCTTCAGATTCTCTCTCTTTTTCTCCCTTTGCTTCTTCCCTGCCCTCCCCCACCTGCTTGTGCACTCTCTCTTTCATTTTTGAAATGAGTCAATAAAATCTTTACAAAAAAAGAAATTAATGTAATTGAATGGAATGTACTAGCGACACACAGACTGATGTTGGTAGAGTGGTTGTGGTTAATCCAGCTTTGATGCCTTGTCCGAAGTCTAGTCTTCTACAAGAGTTAGAAGATCACATAGTGGAAGTCGGCAGTTCACCTGCAAGCTGCTCTCTGCTGTGGAGTTCCTTTCCCACAGATCTGAGGCTTATTTCTCTGATTCTGCTTTTCCCTACTGAGACTCTCAGTGCCCAATTATCGTCTAAGAACTTCTGGACTTTCCCTCTGAAGAAACAATAATTTCCTTTCCACTTTTCCCAGATCAATTCCTTAGTACATACACCTAACCACATTTCTGGGATCCTGATTTGTATTGTTAAAACATCAAAATCACAGTTGAAATGAAGGCACTAGAAGTCTTGTTGTTGTTCTTTTAGTGATAGAAGTGAAAACTCTTATCAAGTGTTTTATTTGGCTCTGATATTTGTGGGATGGGGGCATTATCTCCTCTCTGTGTTGTGATGGAGAACTGGAAGGCGAGTCCACTCTGTCATTCATTCATTCCTCACTTTCTCACTAAACAAGCATGTTTAACTCATGTAAAACTGCTAGATTAAAAGAGGTCACTGGTGCCTTAATATCTTAAATCCACTGGGGCACCTGGGTGTCTCAGTAGTTGGGCATCTGCCTTGCCTCAGTCATGATCCCGGGGTCCTGGGATCGAGTCCTACATAAGGCACCTTTCAGGAAGCCTGCTTCTCCCTCTGCCTATGTCTCTGCCTATCTCTGTGTGTCTCTCACGAATAAATAAATACAAATCTTTTTATAAAAAATTAAAAAATAAAGAGTTAAAAATTAACATAAAATAAAACATAAAAATTAACATAAAATAAAACAATAAAACAATAAAATTTAATAAAATAAAACATAAAATATATCCTAAATCCACTGGAATCTAGTAGGGCTCATGAGATCAACAAACAGAATGCTATCTGACATTCAGAATATGCAGCCATGCTGCCTTTCCCTCAGCTCCAGTTTTCTACATGGCCCTGAGGTAATGATTCAGAGGGTTCTGAGATTTAGATATAATGCACAAGCCAAACACATCAGACACACAGAGACTACCCAGTCCTCCCAGACAGGGTAAGATGTTCAGTATCTCCAACACTTGGAAATAGTGCAAGAGGGACATGAAATTCTCCATTTCCATATATCCTCTGTTTTCTCTCATTTCTGATAGTCCCCTGTGATTAACAGCTTCCCTCTATCTGCTAGTGAGAGGCTGTAAGGCACATTTCATGCGATCTAAGTCATTTTGTTCCCCATTACCCATAGGGCTCAGTACATTTAGACTAATAATATGTTTTGATTTCTCTTGCAGGGTTTTTGTGATTTTGATGAGAAATGTTTTAGAAAGTATGGAAGAATGTGGGGGTGAGTATTCTGGACATTTCCATTGACTAGGCCTGTTGTGATGAGGAGGACCCTGTGGTGTGGACAGTCTTAGTCGAGAGCCCCTTGTGATGAAGCCTGCTGTAGTAAAGCTTCTGGAGGCTCTCCTTCCCAAGATCCCATATGTCACCACGTGTGCAGCTCTAAGTGTAAATCGGACCTGGAGTGTATCCTTTATTTATAGTCTGGATTAAATATATCCTTTGAAAGAAGGGTTTGGATAAACAGAATGGAAAGCCATTTCTACTCACCTTTTCTTTTTTTATGTATATTTTTATTGGAATTTGATTTGCCAACTTATAACACCCAATGCTCATTCTGTCAAGTGCCCCTCCTCAGTGCCTGTCACCCAGTCACCCCATGCCCCCGCCCACCTCCCCTTCCACTATCCCTTGTTCGTTTCCCAATGTTAGGGGTCTCTCATGTTTTGTCACCCTCTCTAATATTTTCCACTCATTTTCTCTGCTTTTCCCTATAATCCCTTTCACTATTTTTTATATTCCCTGTATGAGTGAACTTATATAATGATTGTCCTTCTCCGATTGACTTGCTACTCACCTTTTTCTTACTTTTTTGTAAGTGTGGAGTTTGTTTTGCATTTTAATTTTAGGCCCAGATTTTTCTTTCAACGGAGGTATTCAATGTGGAAGTATTTCTTTATTCTGTGGACTTGAGATGTAAGAGAATTTTAAGCCACAGTGTTTCCTGGTGGGTTGATGGACTGTGATTTTGTAGTATGATCTTGGCTTCTTGCCCTGGATGCTCCTGTTCAGAGCTGCCAGAGGTTTGGTGAAGCTGAGGGAGAGATATGATGTGGTTCTGGGATGCTCACAGCCAGGAGTGTACCTCCTCTTACCTCTTTATCTTCTCTGGTCACATCCTCAGAGACCGTGGGGCTCTGAGTGGCAAGGCCCATAAGCAGCATGATGGAATAGAAAGAAGACAGATCTCTGGATGGACACTGGTTTAGCCCCACTGTCCCTGCCCACCTTCAGCACTGCTCAACTCTGAATGGAGTCAGAATTACATCATGTGCCCCGGTTCTGTCTTTACTGTGTGGCTCTCGAGCCTGGCTGTGGACAAGAACCACCTGGGAGAGCTTGTTCAAAAGGCAGATTCTTGGGCCCCATGTCAAATTTACTAACCTAAGTTTCTTCTGGATGATATATATAAACATTATTTGAAATGTCTAAAATACATCAAAAATATTTGAAACATTCTAAACATGCAGAAAACTGTAGAGAATGGAACTATCCATGTACACATCACCTAGAGTTAACAAATGTTCTACTGTTATTTCTAATCATGATGTCAGAGTTTAGATTATATAATGTCAGGATAAAAGTTGAGACTTCCAGGTGTGGCTGCAGCTGCAGAAACTGTCATGTTAATATAATCAGTTCTGTTTTCCCGACACAGGTTTTATGATGGGCGACAGCCCGTGTTGGCTATCATGGATCCAGACATGATTAAAACAGTGCTAGTGAAAGAATGTTATTCTGTCTTCACAAACCGACGGGTAAGCATGGAGTTATTTTAATTAATTAATTAATTAATTAATTTATTTATTTATTTATAATAAATTTATTTATTTTTTTTTATTGGTGTTCAATTTACTAACATACAGAATAACACCCAGTGCCCGTCACCCATTCACTCCCACCCCCCGCCCTCCTCCCCTTCTACCACCCCTAGTTCGTTTCCCAGAGTTAGCAGTCTTTACGTTCTGTCTCCCTTTCTGATATTTCCCACACATTTCTTCTCCCTTCCCTTATTTTCCCTTTCACTATTATTTATATTCCCCAAATGAATGAGAACATATAATGTTTGTCCTTCTCCGACTGACTTACTTCACTCAGCATAATACCCTCCAGTTCCATCCACGTTGAAGCAAATGGTGGGTAACACTAATAAATTTATTTTTTATTGGTGTTCAATTCGTCAACATACAGAATAACACTCAGTACTCATCCCGTCAAGTGCCCACCTCAGTGCCCACCACCCACTCACCCCCACCCCCCACCCACCTCCCCTTCCACCACCCCTAGTCGTTTCCTCGAGTTAGGAGTCTTTCATGTTCTGTCTCCCTTTCTGATATTTCCCACTCATTTTTTCTCCTTTCCCTTTATTCCCTTTCACTATCTTTTATATTCCCCCAAATGATTGAGACCATATAATGTTTGTCCTTCTCCAATTGTCTTATTTCACTCAGCATAATTTATTTTTTAATGGGATTTCAATTTTCCAACATATAGCATAGCACCCAGTGCTCATCCCATCAAATGCCCCCCTCAGTGCCCATCACCTAGTCACTCCCACCCGCCACCCACCTCCCTTTCCACCACCTCTTGTTTGTTTCCCAGAGTTAGGAGTGTCTCATGTTCTGTCTCCCTTTCTGATATTTCCCACTCATTTTTTCTCCTTTCCCCTTTATTCCCTTTCACTAGAATTGGAAGGTATTATGCTGAGTGAAATAAGTCAATCAGAGAAGGACAAACATTATATGATCTCATTCATTTGGAGTATATTAAAAATATTTATTTATTTATTTATTTATTTATTTATTTATAAAACGTTGTTTTGACACAATGACAGACTCACAGGAAGTTGTCGTAGGAGGTCCCATGTTGTATGGTCTTCAAGCCCTTTCCCCTAAGGTAATATCTGCGTAATGATAGTACAGTATGGAAGCAGAAATAGCCATTGGTTCTAGCCATTGAACTTATTCAGGTTTCAGTGATTTTAGGCACACTCAAATGTACCTTGTGCATGTGTGATTGCTCCTGAACACTGATCTTACATGTAGACTTGTGTATCCTCCACCCCATTCATGTTATAGAGCTGTTCCATCATCAGCCTCCTGCTTACTTTCTTTTGTAGGCATGGTATGTAGCTTGTCTTTTTGTTGTATGAGAGTCTTCTGCAGAGCAAGCATTTCTTATCTTGATAAGGCCAATTTAACATTCTTTTCCTTTGATGGGCTGTGACTTTGGCATCAAGTTTGAAAACTCTTTATCTAGCCCTAAGTCCCAAGGATTTTCTCAAAGTAGTTCATTTTATAGTTTACATTTAAGTATATACTTTTATGTTTTATATTTGTAATATGAATCATGCATAGTTTTGTGTTTCACATTTAATTCTGTGATCCATTTTGTGTTAATTTTTAGTGTTAATTGTGAGCTGTGACATTTAGGTCAAAAATCCTTATTTCTGGGATCCCTGGGTGGCGCAGCGGTTTGGCGCCTGCCTTTGGCCCATGGCGTGATCCTGGAGACCCGGGATCGAATCCCACATCAGGCTCCCAGTGCATGGAGCCTGCTTCTCCCTCTGCCTATGTCTCTGCCTCTCTCTCTCACTGTGTGCCTATCATAAATAAATAAAATTTTTTAAAAAATCCTTATTTCTGGCCTATGGTTGTGTAAGCACTCCAGCATCACTTGTGGAAAGGCTGTACTTCCTGCATTGAATGGCTTTTGTACCAGTATCAAAATGAGTTGGGCCTATGTGTTTGTATCTATTTGTCAATCTCTGTTCTGTTCATTGATGTTCATTGATCTCTGTATCTATCTCTCTACCGGTGCCACCGTGTCTTGATTACTGTAACTATATAGTAAGTCTCAATATCATGAACAGTGATTCCTCCCATTTTATTTTTGTTGGAATTGTTTTAGGTATTCTAGCTCCTTTGCCTTTCCATACAAATTTAGAATTAGCTTATCTATGTTTGCATAATATTTGCCAGGATTTTGTAAGACATGATTTAGACCTACCAATCATTTGTGCAAAATCTAGATCTTTATTATGTCATGTCTTTCAAAGCATGAACACAATATGTGTTTATTTAGGCGTTCTTTGAGTCTTTTCACCAGCATTTCATTCTCAACAGGAAAACCATACATGTTTTGTTCAATACACATCTCAAGTATTTCACCTTCTTTGTGTGATTATAGTTGTTATTGTGTTCTTAATGTGTTTTCACATATTCATTATCTAGAAATGTGGTTGATTTTTGGTGTTGATCTTATTTCCTACATCCTAGCTTAACTCATTTATTAGATGCAGAGATGTTCTTTTTTATATCCCTCAAGATATTCTACATCGCCAATTATTTCACTGATATAGGGACACTCCTATTTTTTTATTTTAGAAAAGTATTTTATTTTATTTTATTGGAGTTCAATTTGGCAACATATAGCATAACACAGAGTGCTCATCCCATCAAGTGCCCCCCGCAGTGCCCGTCACCCAGTCACCCCAATCCCCAGCCCTCCTTCCTTTCCACCACCCCGTGTTCATTTCCCAGAGTTAGGAGTCTCTCATGTTCTGTCACCTTCACTGATATTTCTCACTCGTTTTCTCTCCTTTCCCCTTTATTCCCTTTCACTATTTTTTATATTCCCCAAATGAATGAAACCATATAAGGTTTGTCCTTCTCCAATTGACTTACTTCACTCACCATAATACCCTCCAGTTCCATCCACGTCAAAGCAAATGGTGGTATTTGTCATTTCTAGTGGCTGAGTAATATTCCATTGTATATATATACCACATCTTTATCCATTCATCTTTCGCTGGACACCAAGGCTCCTTCCACAGTTTGGCTATTGTGGACATTGCTGCGATAATCATTGGGATGCAGGTGAGGGACACTCCCACTTTATCTTTTTTAATCTGCATGCCTTTTATTTCTTTGTCTTGTCTTATTGCACTGGCTAGGATTTCTAGTATGGTTTTTGAACAAGAGTGGTGAGAGTGAATATTTTTGCCTTGTTCCTGATGTTAAGGGTAAACATTCAGCTTTTCACCATTTAACTATTTATACATGTATTTTTACAATGAAAACTATATATTTAAATCTGATGTTTTGATTTATAAAGTGATCATCACAAATGAAATGTATTGACATATCTATCACCACCCAGAGTTACTTTGTGTGTGTGTGTGTGTGCGTGTGTGGTAAGAACATGTAAGATCTACTTTTTAAGCAAATTTCAAATATATGGTACAGTATTTTAATTATAATCACCATGCAGTATGTTCGATCTCCAGAACTTATTTTTCTCAACACTGAAAGTTTGTACCCTGTGATTACTATTTGCCCTCTTTCTTCCTCCCCAGACTCTGACAGCTACCATTCTACTCTGTTATTGAGCTTGACTTTATTTTTCTAGATTCCACTTATAAGTGAGATCATGTGTTACCTGTCCTTCAGTGTATGATTTAGTTCCCTTAGTATGTAGTCATGTTGTCCACATTCAACCATGCTATTGGAAATGGCAGGATTTCCTTCTTTTTTAAGGTTGAGCAATATTCAATTTTCTTTATCCATTCATCCTTCCATTTAAATTTATGTATGTATACATGTATGTATTTGTATTTAAAATCTAGTTAGTTAACATACAATGCAATATTGGTTTCAGAAGTGGAATTCAGTGATTCATCGCTTATATACAATACCCAATGCTCATCACGGGTGCCCTCCTTAATGCTCATCACTCATCTAGCCCTTCCACCATTCACCTCCCTCTATCGACCCTCGGTTTGTTCTCTATCATTAAGTGTCTCTTGTGATTTGTTTCCCTCTCTCCTTTTTCCCCCTCACTTCGCATATGTTCATCTGTTTTGTTTCTTAAATTTGACTTAGGAGTGAAACCATATCGCATTTGTCTTTCCCTGACTGACTTATTTCACGTAGCATAATACTCTCTTGCTCCATCCACGTTGCTGCAATTGGCAAGATTTCATTTATTTGATGGCAGAGTGATATTCCATTGTGTGTGTGTGTGCGTGTGTGTGTGTGTATATACCACATCTTTATCCATTCAAAAGTTGATGGACATTTGAGCTCTCTCCATAGTTTGCCTATTGTTGATAATGCTGCTATAAATATGGAGCATGTATGCCTTTGAATCTCTATTTTTGCATGCATTGGGTAAATACCTAGTAGTGCAATTGCTGGATTGTAGCATAGTTCTATTTTCAACTTTTTGAGGAAATTCATACTCTTTTCCAGAGTGGCTGCACAAATGTGCATTCCCACCAACAATGCAAGAGGGTTTCCCTTTCTCCACATCCTAAACCAACATCTGTTGTTCCCAGAGTTGTTAATTATAGCCATTCTGGCAGGTGTAAGCTGGTATCTCACTGTGGATTTGATTTGTGTTTCTCTGATGATGAGTGATGTTGAGCATTTTTTCATGTGTCTGTGAGCCTTCTGGATGTCTTCTTCCAAATAGCGTCTTTTCATGCCTTCTTCCCATTTATTAACCAGATTATTTGTTTTTTGGGTGTTGAGTTTCATAAATTCTTTATAGGTTTTGGATCCCAATCCTTTATCTGATATATAATTTGCAAATGTCTTCTCCCATTCTAAAGGTTGGCTTTTAGTTTTGTTGATTGTTTCCTTCACTATGCAGGAGCTTTTCATCTTGATGAAGTCCCAATAGTATGTTTCTGTTTTTGTTTCCCTTGCTTCCAGTAACATGCCTAGTAAAAGTTGCTAAGGCTGAGGTGAAAGAGGTTTCTGCCTTTTATGTGCTGAGCCCCTTGTTTCTTGCTCCTGTCAAGATTTTTTCTTTGTCTCTAATTTTGTTGTCTTCAATTTTTGACAATTTTATTATCATGTGTCTTGGTGTAATCTTTTTTTGAATTCGATCAGATTGAGGACTACATATCCCAAGATTTCTAGTTTGGGAAGTTTTCAGCCATTGTTTCTTTAGGTAAGCATTCTGTCCACTTCTCTCTTCCTCTACCAGGATTCCATAATGTACATATTCTTTTATTTGATGGTATCCTATAAATCCTGTAGGATTTTTCTCCCTAGGTTTTTTTTTTCCATTTTCCTTTACCCCACTCTGACTGGATAATCTGAAATAATCCAGGAGGGGATCGTTGGTTCAGGTACTTGAGAGCCACAACATCAGCAATTGCATGATCCTTGACAGGAAGCACAGTGGAGGGTTCTTGTGGATGCAGTGGCTATTGGGCTCCTCAGTAGCATCATCAGATCCAGTGCTTGAGGACTAGGGCAAGCAGAATGGTGGCCAGAGTGGGTGCTACACACACACTCATCTGTGGGGGCTGAAACCAGGCACATGCTCCCAAGGGGCTGGGCTCAGTGATGGGCACATGGGTACTTTGAATGTCTGGGCTGTCTGTGTACACTCACGGGGCTGCAGGAATAGTCACTACTGCATGCATGGCAGTGGGGGCTTTTGACTGGAGTTCAGGCTGGCAGCGTGTAGATGTGAAGTTTCAGGGATTAGCTGTGGTCTCATGTGGCAGTGCAGTCCAGTGACGGGAGTCAAGCCTGGCCTCAGGGACCTGAAAGTTGCTGGGGCCTGGGCTGGTGTGGTATGTATACCCTGTCACAGGGGCCATGGCTGGTTGTGGGTGCAGATTCTGAGGCTCAGGGTGTAGGTGGTGGCACTGGCTGAGGCAACTCATGAGAGGGCAGATGGGGCAGAGCAGGACTCAGGCAGCTGGAGTCAGCAAGTATGAAAGCCTGTGGGACTATCAGCAGCAAAATCTTAGAGGGTGCACTGTGCTGTGTCAGCTGTTAATTCAGCAGCTGCTAAGGCTGCTAGGGTCCTCTGCAGAGCAGGACACAAGGAACCATGGTTACTCTTGCCACTTTGCTGATACTGATAGTCCTGCCTTTCTTTGTTCCTTGCTCTGTCTAGGTGTGTCAGCTATGCCAGTATCTGGAGGTTTGAAGCCAAAACAGGTCATTTGTGCTGTGCCCTGAAGGGCTGGGGCTAATGACCTTTAGTCCTTTTCCTAGCAAGAGGAATTCTCTGAGGCTGGCGAGTGTCCTCTTGGTGTTGAGTAGTGCTGGCTTGGCTCCTGGTATGATGCAGACAAAATGAAGCTCTTCTCCTTACTTTTCTAATGCACTTATTCTCAGGAGTTTTGCTCCACTGTGTTGTTGAAGCTTCTTAAATGGAACCCTAAGCTCTTAGGTCTATTTTGTTTGTGGATAGCTGTATACCTATTGTTCTTTGCGGGTTAACAGAGGCTGATGTGTCCTGTCTCATGATCTTGGTGATATCACACGAATCCTTCCTCACTGAATTGATGTGTGCTATAAGGTTTTCTGATGATCTGTATTAGGTTGAAGTAGTTCCTCTGTTTCTAGTTCTTTTGTGTATTTTTATCATGAAATGGTTTTGGAGATATCCACATTAATACAAAATATATTTTTGGAAAATGGTAGTTAGATTCAAGGTTGTTGGCTTGATAGGCCAGTCCCAATATGAGAAACAGAATTATCTGTTTCTCTTTTCCTTAGTTCCCTTTGGGGTAACACAGGGGAAAAGATTTCCATGTAACTGTATCATTTATTGAGAATAGCAAACAGATTCCTATCTTTTTAGGGTACACTGCTATTTTTGAAAAAAAAAAAACACCATATTAACGCATCTGTTTTTTGAGTTTCTCATGCTGCGGATATATGTGAAGGCAGAACTGCTCTGAAGCAACATACAGTTTGCCAGGCCATCTGGCTATCTTCCAATGCAATTCTACTCTGCACACCTTAGGAGAATGTAGGTATTATTACTATGTTGGTATTATTATGTAGGTATTATGTAGGAATGTATTAGGTATGAATCCAGTTTATTCTCCTGGAATAGTTTCCCTGCCAAATTTTCCATGCCACATTTACATTGAAAAGGAAATTGGAATATAAAGCTGGAAACAGCTACTACCTGTAGTGCTGCCTCCTTCAGCTTCACAGGAAGCTAAGCATTTGGGATAACTATCTATTGAGTATGTAGCATAGGGACTGCTACTAAGGAGACACTACATATTTGGTGAGTAATAGATGCTCTTTAACAAATTTTGCAAACTGTGAAGACCTACAAAACTTATGTATGGCAAAATGTGTTTTGCTTTGACTCTAGTCCTTTGGTCCAGTGGGATTTATGAAAAGTGCCATCACTGTGTCTGAGGATGAAGAATGGAAGAGAATACGAACATTGCTGTCTCCAACTTTCACCAGCGGAAAGCTCAAGGAGGTAAGAAAAGAAGAGGTCTTGTCATTAGGAAGTAATGAATGCAGCTGGGGATAATTAGAAACTAAGATGTAGTCCACTTGCAAGTGGTACTCTGCTGTATTTGGGCTTCCTAAACATGGTCTTTTATCCTCATGTCCTAGAGGAGACATGATAAAACTTGTTATTAAATGTCCTTTCTTGCTCCATGTTTGTGAAAGCCATGTCATTCTAGGACTTCATTCTCGGATTTAACTTCAGGTGGTGTTGTATTTTGTGTGTAGATGTTTCCCATCATTGGCCAGTATGGAGATATGTTGGTGAGGAACCTGAGGAAGGAGGCAGAAAAAGGCAAAGCCATCAGCTTGAAAGAGTAAGTAGGAGTGGGGCTGCTGGAATTCCAACTATGTCACGACACTTTCCAACTGCTGCCACAGAGCCCAATTCCCACTGTTGAATTACCCCAGCAAAGAAGCTGAAGTAGACGTGTAGTGTTACAACCCAATGGGCCAGCCAAGGAGAGGTAGCTCGCCTAAAAAGGCAGAGCAGCCAGGAGGGAGAGGGTCTTCTTTTGTGTACATGAGGCAGGATTAATTCATCTGCTTGATTGTCACCTTGGATATTGGGGAAGACAAAAATATGTGCTTGAAAAAAAGGAAACACGATTTTTCCAAAACTTTGAGTGTAGAGGGTAATGAATGGTAGTGGTGGGGACCACTTGGTACATATCGCTGGGCACTGGATGGGGCAAGAAAGTTTTCATGTGGAACTTGGGACAACTTAAATCCCTTCCTGATTTTGTTGAGGATATAAGCAAAATACTAAATATTAACTTTTATGACCACTTGTCCATCTTTCAAACACAAAAGGGAGAAGGCCTTGCACATGGGATGGGTAGGGTGAAAAAGTAGCCTAAATTGAGATATTAGCCTAAATTGAGATATATTTTATTTTTACAAAACGTTTCACTTATTTATTTGAGAGAAAGAGAGAGAGAGAGAGCAAGCCCATGCAGGGGGGCAGGAGCAGAGGGAGTAGCAGACTGCCACCCTGAGCAGGAAGCCCAAAGTGGGGCTTGATCCCAGGACCAAGAGATCATGACTAGGAAGAAGGTGGAAGGTAGCCAGTCAACTGACTGAGCCACCTGGGTGCCACGGGATATATTTTAATATTGCAGGATGAACGGATGCATATTAGGACTGTCCTGGCAAAACTAGTAGCATATGATCACTTAGCTATGGCATCCCCTAAGTCAGTTTTGGTGTGATTTAATATATATTTTTAAACTAGGAACATTCTCAGTTCTTACTTTTTCCAGAAATGGGTGAGTCCTCAGGGCAATCTCAGATCAAGGAGATGAGACAAAGTGGGTCTTTCAGGAGACTTAGCAGAGGTGGAGAAAAAAAGGATGGTATTCCTGGCATCTCAGAACAGGGTGTTGGTGTTCTGTAATGTGCTAAAGAGGACTCAGCTCCGAGAGCACAGAGACTGTGGTGAGAGAAGATCCAGATCAGTTTCACCTTTCCTGACTCCCTGAGGAAGCGTTAGTTATTCCACCATTTGTCCTGCTCAGACACAGTGATTATCCACCTTCTACTGCCCTTACTCAAAACACACTTGTGTAATTTGCCTAATTTGGGGTCTCTATCCCTCCAAGATTAAGCTCCTCGAGCTCAGAGGTCTCTCTAACTTGCCCTGGTATCCCCATCACCCATAGCACAAGGCCAGCTGTGTCACTGGCACCTCACGAGCACCTCATCAGTGAGTGTGATGGCATACAGACTCTTTAGATGATCCATCAGGTGGTTCTCAAAGTGTGGTTCTTGTCTTGCCTGGACATTGGAATCTACAGGCACTTCTTGCTGCAAGCATTGGATAAGGATAGTAAAGAGGTGCTGATTTTAAGTATTCGTATCTTTGTTTCTCTCCCAGCATCTTTGGAGCCTACAGCATGGATGTGATCACCAGCACATCGTTTGGAGTGAACATTGATTCCCTCAACAACCCACAAGATCCGTTTGTGGAAAATGCCAAGAAGCTCTTAAAATTTGATTTCCCTGATCCATTTTTACTCTCCATAAGTATGTACACTAACGTATTTTCTTTTTTTCCTCTCTTCCTTTTTTGTTCCCTTCCTTCCTTTCTCCCTTGTTGCTTACCTCCCACTTTTCTACAACAATGTTATAGTTTATATCAGTATAAACTTTTTATAGTTTTTTATTACTATCAAATTTCACATACATTGAGGCCCCCTTTACAATGTATAATTCATTTTATGGTCCCAGTGTTCATCAACAAAATTGTTAATGTTGATAATGTATAATATATATATTTTTCCTTCATTTCTGTGCTTTTGGTGTCAGATCTTAAATTCACAGAGAAATATGAGATCATGAAGATTTATCCCTTGGTTTTCTCCTAATGATTATTATACAGTTTTAACTTTTATATTTGGGCCTTTGATCCATTTTATTTTTTTATTTTTATTTTTATTTTTTTACTTTTTTTTCTTTTCTTTATTTTTAATTATTTATGTATAAATAATGTACATTGTCATATTAGTTTCATGTGTCCAATATTGTGATTCAACAATTCTATACATTATTTAGCACACATCATGATAAACTGTACTCTTAATTCCCTTCACTTTTTTCTTTTTTTTTTTTTAATTTATTTTTTATTGGTGTTCAATTTACTAACATACAGAATAACCCCCAGTGCCCGTCACCCATTCACTCCCACCCCCCGCCCTCCTCCCCTTCTACCACCCCTAGTTCGTTTCCCAGAGTTAGCAGTCTTTACGTTCTGTCTCCCTTTCTGATATTTCCCACACATTTCTTCTCTCTTCCCTTATATTCCCTTTCACTATTATTTATATTCCCCAAATGAATGAGAACATAGAATGTTTGTCCTTCTCCGACTGACTTACTTCACTCAGCATAATACCCTCCAGTTCCATCCACGTTAAAGCAAATGGTGGGTATTTGTCATTTCTAATAGCTGAGTAATATTCCATTGTATACATAAACCACATCTTCTTTATCCATTCATCTTTCGTTGGACACCGAGGCTCCTTCCACAATTTGGCTATCGTGGCCATTGCTGCTATAAACATCGGGGTGCAGGTGTCCCGGCGTTTCATTGCATTTGTATCTTTGGGGTAAATCCATTTTAAATTTATTTTATTTTTATTTGTTGTAGGAAGTAAGAATTACACTTCTTTTTCTTCCTTTTTTTTTTTGTTTTGGGTTTTTTTTGTTGTTGTTGTTGTTGGCTTGTTTGCATGGGACTGTTCTCTTGTTGAGCACATTCATGGAAAATACTATTTTTTTTACTTGAATGGTCTTAGAAACCTTGTAGAGATCAGTTGCCCACGCTGAAGGGGGCAATTGAGAGGATGAGCACTGGGTGTTATTCTATATGTTGGCAAATTGAACAACAATAAAAAATAAATTTATATAAAAAAAGATCAGTTGCCCATGAACAGAGGGTATAATTTTGGACACTTAATTCAATTCGAGGGGTTTCTGGGTGGCTCAGTTGGTTAAGCATCTGCCTTTGGTTTCAGGTCATGATCCTGGAGTCCTGGGATGGAGCCCCACAATGGGCTCCTTGCTCAGCCATTGGCTTGAAATTCAAGTACAGATCTAGAGGGACTGACTCCAGGTTTCAAAGAATCCTGGTGTCTTTTAATCCTCTGATTGGTAGACCAAGTTATAATTGCTCCAGGTAAAATTTGCATTTTTACTGTGCTTTCCATTGTTCTTTTGCCTTACAGTATTGTTTCCATTCCTTACTCCACTATATGAAATGTTAAATATCTGGCTATTTCCAAAGAAAATTACTGATTTTTTCACAAAGTCTGTAAAAAGAATGAAGGAAAGTCGCCTCAAAGATAAACAAAAGGTAATCTGGTGGTAGTTACATGTGAGTGTTCACTTTTGATTTTTATTGAAGTGTGTACATCCTAAGTGTGGTCATTTAAGTAATTGTGGTCATTTAAGTATGTTTTTAGGTAGGTAGAGAACTGGAGGGTTTAGAGCAGGAGACCTCTAACATTTTAAGGAGAATGAAGAAGATGGAGATCAGGGAAGGAGGAAAGAGAATGAGTCAGAGAGTCAACGTTTAAAATTTAATAATAAGCATGGTACCTACTATGCCAGGCAATAAAATTTGATGAGAGAAAAAAACTACCTCTTCTCTTCAAAAAATTGTCAAAGGGTACAACTTCCTGTGTAAAAATAATTTTCTGATATTAAAATTTCCCCAGATGTTAGAGTGGCAAAGAATTCCTTCAATTCCAAGCTTCTTATCTCACACCTTCTCCAGGGGAAGGTCCCAACCAGGCACCTGGTAGAGTAGAGTGTGTGTTAAATTTGAGCCTGCCATAGTTTGGAGTGGGCAGGAGTCTCTCTGGGCACTGAGGCTGCAAGCTGGCCAAGCCAGATTTGCCTTCCTGAGGCCTGATGACCAGCGCTAGAATGTGTGTCGGAGGGAGAGGCAGGGCTGGGTACCCCGGAATGTCACTGAAGATGAGTTCCAGAGGGTGGGTCATTAGAAGATGATGACACAGAAGCTGTCCCTGGACTCTGCAGAAGTCAGGCGACTGGTCTATGTGGCCATTTGTTAAGAAATGAGTCTGGGGGGTGGGGGGAAGGACTGAAGTCAGGAACTTTCTCCTGACTTAGCAAGCATGACAAGAGAGAGAGCATGCTACTCCTTGGCCAGGGAGCTGTGTTGAAAATCCAGAGAAGCTCAGGATCAAGGGAGCAAGAACCAAGAAACAGTGGGACATAATAGCTGGATTCCTGTCAGGGAAGCATCCTGCTCTCCAAGTTTTTGGAGCTGGATGTTTTTGTTCACTAATGACTTGGGTAACACAAGCCAGACTTCTGGACTTAAAGGGGCCATATTCTCAGGAAAGAAATTAAATCCTGCATCCCTAATTTATTTCTGACTTCACAAGTGATGTTCTGTTGTTGAAAGTTCTCTTTCTGCTTGCAGCACCGAGTCGATTTTCTGCAACTGATGATTAACTCCCAGAATTCTAAAGAAATGAATACCCACAAAGGCAAGTAAGGACAGCTTAGAGGGCCAGTGATGGGAAGTCTCTGATGCAGGGGGTGGTTCTGAGGTGTGGAGGACGATTTTTAGCAGATGTAATTATACAAATCAAAGAGAGACACGTGTTCAGATACAAATGGTAATGGAAGCACGTTCCAGAAGCACACAGCCATAAGTTGGTTCAAAGCTTGAAGGGCAACCATGGACAAGGCAGTCAGTGGATCATGGATCACCTATTTCATAACCTCTGGGGAGCTTGTTTCCTGTGTCAGTTCTCTGAGCCTATACCTGGAAGTTCACATCAACGCTTCACCATATCAGAAGGCATATGGCCCCGGCATTGGTGACCTGGAGCACTTGGTTAAAGTTGTGTTCATTGGCTTAATATACTGTAAAGTTTTATTTTTCATTTTGTAATTAAGAAGTGACTGGTGAAAGATGCCTTTGTGACAGTGTAAATGCTGGCCACTTTTACCTACTACTTTCACCTACTACTTCTATCATCCATGGATGCTGTTTGACTGAGACCATTATTACTAAGATGGTTCCAAAATGTTGGCTTTCTAATTCCATCATTTCTTCTATGTTGATGAGTGATCGTCCACTGTTAGGGAGCTTTTCATTCTCTCTCTATAACATTTAATTTATTTATGTCAGTATGATTTCTTATATTACTAAGTTAGTCTCCTAGCTCCTTCTTTATTTAGATCCTCAGTTGTCTCCAATTTGTCCTCTGGAAGCCATTTCAAGTGGGTTCCTATGTTATTTTTTGTGTCATTTTTTTCTTTCTTTTTCTGTTTTTATGTTTTCAACAGACTTTATGTTTTGTACAATATTAGGTTCACTGCAATGGTTAGTGACACAGAGATTTCCCATATTCCCCCCCATGCCCACCTACACACAGCATCCCCTACTATCAAAATACCTCACCATTTGGTGTATTTGTTACAATGTCCCTCAATGACACATCACTACCACTCCAAATCCATATTTACATTACAGTTCATTCTTGGTGTTATACATTCCATGGATGTTGACAAAGGTATAATGATGTTTATCCACCATTACAGTACATAGAGTATTCTGTACCTTTTCCCATATTATTTTCTGAGCATTTGCTTGCATTCTAGTGTGAGACATTCCAGGTTTCTCTGCTGTTTCCCCTGATGAGGCCTGGAATCAGCCATTTCTTCAGATGCTGTGTTTCCTTTTAGTGAGCAATGATATTTAGAAACCAAAATCTGGGATCAAGGAGAGATCACTACTATAAAGCTTCTTTGCTTGTATTTCCTCTCCGTGGGCCGAGTTAAGAAATTCAAATACATTTACACAAGACTGATGAACATAAACATTTGTATGTCTACTCATCCAGTGATGTAATTATGGTCTCTGTGTCTGAAAGAAAAAAAAAAAGCCTTGATTTATAGTTTGTTCCTATGACAGAAACAGTCCCATCATGGTTAAGTTCAGGCTATCTATGGTTTCACAACCATCTCCCAAAATTCTTGAATATTTAACAATTTATTCTAGGGACTACAGATGGGCTTACTCCATCAAACAACTAAATTATATGTATACCTATATATACATTTATTTCTTTCTATCTAGCTAGCTAGCTAGCTCTTCTATTTTCTAGGTTGAAGAAAATATTCTCTATATGTCCAGTTCAATACAGAACCACTACACACATATGGTTAATTGAACATTTGACATGTGGCTAGTGTCACTGAAGAACTAAATCTTATATTGGTTTAAATTTAAGTGACATTTAAATATAAATAGGCACATCTGGAGAGTGACTACCATACTGGACAGCAGAGTGGTGAAATTTGATTTTATCATGGGCTTCATAGCAATTGGGGGAAAGAATTTGATAGTTGAATTTATCCACACCAGATTCACAGAAAGTATGACCAAGAAATCAGAATTCTGTAGACCTTTCTTACACTCACTTTGTATTATTTTTAGTTTTGAATTTTATGTCTGTGGCAAGTACCATGTTAATTTCAGTGCCCTCAGTATTATCTAATCCAGTTCTGGTCAAATAGATTAGAGCATGACTGTGCTTAGTTTCTACTACAAGAAAATCAAAAAGGAGGCCAATTTATATTCAGGGTGCATCCATTTGCTGAGGAAGGTGACATTCAGGCCATGATTAAATAAACATTGCTAATAGCACTCACTGGATTCTGTTTGTGTATAATTCATGCTGGCCAATGTCCTTTTATTGATCATTATTTCTTTTGCTGTTTCAATGCAGTTGATTAGACTAACGTCATTCACCACTCTTCTAGCATTTTGTCTCTGTCACGGTTTTATATGTATCTGAGATCATCCATGTAAAGAATATACCCCAGGTCTTCACTTAACCGAAACCTGTCAAAGGTATAATCCATGCTTCTCGAGCTAGGTTGTGCACACACGTCACCACATCTCCTCAAAACTCAGATTTTGATTTCATAGTTCTAGGGTGAGGTTTGACATTCTGCATTTCTAATAAGATCCCAGGTGCTGCAGATGCTGCTGGTCCATGAACTACACTTTGAGTAGCAAGACTTTATCTGTAGCCCAACATTGTCCAGTTAAGTTCCCACAAATATGTTTACATAAAAGATAATTCAATTTTCCTGACAGTTAAGCCTTAGCATTAGAAACTCTTACAACAAATTTAAGGTGTATTTTAGCCGAATGAATTTATATTTTTCCTGGGGGAGGGTGCTAGCCCATGTTACTTAGGGCAGAAGTATTTTTATGATTCTCCTAAGGACTTACTGATAACTCTGTGTGTGTTAGACAGAAATACCGTCCCTTGCCCTGGCAGTTACGGAAGGAGGAGCCTGATTCCTTCCTCAACAACCTTTTCTCGCCTCGGAGGCGGAGTCAGAAAACGCGCAGGACGTTTAAACTGCACTTGCCGGGCAGCACGGTGGCGCAGCGGTTTGGCGCCGCCTGCAGCCCAGGGCGTGATCCTGGAGTCCGTGGATCGAGTCCCACGTCGGGCTCTCTGCATGGAGCCTGCTTCTCCCTCTACCTGTGTCTCTGCCTCTCTCTGTGTGTCCCTATGAATAAATAAATAAAATCTTAAAAAAAAAAAAAAGAAATACCGTCCCTTGAGATTACCCACCTGTGTTGGTGGGGTGTGTGTGTGGCATAGGCAGTAACAGGTGTTCAAGAAGAGTAGAGACCATAGGAATAATCATATCTAGACAACTTGTGCCTCTTTGGGGCTCTGTAAGATAGACATCAGAGTAAAACGGCTCCCAGTTTGATTCTGAATTGCCTTTACATTTCTCACCAGGGATTTGGGAGTTTCAAATGGATTTGTCATCATTGAAGCTGCCATGTTTTACAATCACCTGCTGTAGCTAAAATGTCTTTTCTCTCCTTTTAGCTCTGTCTGATATGGAGCTTGTGGCTCAATCTATTATCTTTATTTTTGGTGGCTATGAGACCACTAGTACTTCTCTCTGCCTCCTTATGTATGAATTGGCCACTCACCCTGATGTCCAGCAGAAACTGCAGAAGGAGATTGATGCGACTTTCCCCAATAAGGTGAGCAGGTCATACCTGAAGAGGGAGTCAGAATAGGCTTGGTTATGCCTCAGTAATAGATTAGCCCTCAAATCTAGTGGGTTTTCATAGCAGTGGTATACTTCTAATCCACCCTTGCTTGTTCAACATGGGTATAGTAGAGGTTGGAAATAAGTCTCTGCTCCACACAGTTGGTATACAAGGTAGAGAGGGTCTGTCTTAACCTGCATTATCTGGAACTTGAGGGCTTCATGTTGAATGGGTAACAAGTAAGTGGAGTGTTGCTCACTTGCTTTCAAATGCTTGGCTCTGAATTGATATATATCTCCTCAGTTCACAGCTCATTTGCAAAGTGAGTGTCCCCTAATTTTACAATGCTGGGAAATACGGGGGTGGATTGGGGTGGGGGCCTATGTGCATATTGGGTGAGCAGAAAGTGTCTCTGTCACACATCCTATAGGTATCAATTCTATTATCTCCAAGTAAGAAATCAGGAAACTGAGCTACCGAGAGACACATCACATTCTTTAACTAATACATAACTAGTGGTGAAAAAGCCAAGCGAGGCACAAGGTGCTGAGATCCTTATTGAACTCTTAACCTGTATAATGTTGACCCTTAAATATAATACCAAGTGATAGGAACATATTGCCCACATTGTTTTCTGACCTCTGACTAACTTGAGTTCCCTACTCATGAAGAGAACTGGGTTATAGGGCTGGAGCAACTTATTTGGCAAACAGTGAAACCCCAAAGCAATAATGAGGAAACCCTTCCAGCAGTAGAGGGTGGGGCTGAGAATAGAATTCCAATCCCCTTAACAGTGTTCCCAAGAACTGAAATTGTGTTCTCACAACTGGAGCATCCAACCCAGCCTTCTTTGCCCTATTTGGGTTGAAGAGAACCAATGGCACCCCAAAATATTTATATTTTTATATAATATAGTATTTCTCTCTAACTCTTGTTAGATAATTGAAGAACCAAGAAGCACTATATTTCAACTAAAAGAGTTTGTGTAGATAGAGGATATTTTCTGTTACACATTCTCCTTCCATGGTACAGATGTAAGGCCCCTCTTTTGAAAGGAAAGTGACTTCAGCATATTTCAATAGTAGTAAGCATCATAGTATATTAGTCACTTTGTTCATATAAGGAAGAAACACCACTACCTAGTATTGGAAAAAGTTTCAGACCCTGTGTAGGTGATTGTTCCAGTGGTCTCCCCTAATTGTTACTATTGCACACATATCAGTGGGCCATTGAGCAGGTTAAAGGACATGGTAGAAAGTCAAATGCCCATGAATGCCCTTTACCAAAACAAGTGATTCTTCATGGTCCCTTTCTAACAGGTCAGTAGTTGTCAGTAGGAATTGGAATTGATCCCAAATCTCAATTCATCTAAATCTGTTTCTTCCTTCCAGGCAGCACCCACTTATGAGGCCCTTGTACAGATGGAGTATCTGGACATGGTGTTGAATGAAAGTCTCAGATTATACCCAATTGCTGGTAGACTAGAGAGGGTCTGTAAGAAAGATGTGGAAATCAGTGGTGTGTTCATTCCCAAAGGGACATTGGTGGTGGTGCCAACATTTACTCTTCACCGAGACTTGGATCTCTGGCCAGAGCCTGAGGAGTTCCAACCTGAAAGGTATAGGGAACCCTGAAAAGGGGAACCCACCTTCATATTAGAGGATATTCTGATATTTTCTTAGTATAGATGACAATTGTATGGTTGTACAATGATTTATTTGTACATCTTTTAATTTTCAGAAGTAATTTTTGTATTACAAAAAGATCATTGTCAAAATTTTATAAGCTGTAGAGAATATTAAAGTCATTGTCAATCACAATACATCAAGATTATGAGTAATGATACATATGTCCTTGTGGACACTTTTCTATGCATATATTGATTACTAAAAATTAGGATGGCATTATATTTTTTGAGTGGCTTACTTAAGATAACATTAAAGTATAACAACATACTATAATTGTGTTTGTGATTATATGCATATGCCATAATTAATTTAACCACTATATTATTGAAGGAAATGGTATTTTTTCTTTAAGTTTTTTAGTCTTCTTTACTCTCTGAACTTACCCGCCATGTCCCCACATTCCTTGTCTGTAAACTTGGCTGCCATTCTGCTAGCCTAAGTGGGAAAGCAGGGGCTGTGGATCTGAGAGTTCTCATCTCTGGTAGGGGAAGCAGCCTCATGAGGACAGAGAGGCACACAGGTCCCGTGCTGTCTGTGGCTGCAATCCTGTGCAGCTTTGTTTGTTTGTTTCTTTTTGAGAGAAAATCTTTTGTATTTATCAGAGAGCACATGGATGGATACAGTATATAAGATTTTTCTTTCTTTTTTTAATAATAAATTTATTTTTTATTGGCGTTCAATTTGCCAACATACAGAATAACACCCAATGCTCATTCCGTCAAGTGCCCCCCTCAGTGCCCGTCACCCATTCACCCCCACCCCCGCCCTCCTCCCCTTCCATCACCCCTAGTTTGTTTCCCAGAGTTAGGAGTCTTTATGTTCTGTCTCCCTTTCTGATATTTCCTACCCATTTCTTCTCCCTTCCCTTCTTTTCCTTTTCACTATTATTTATATTCATTCCCCAAATGAATGAGAACATATAATGTTTGTCCTTCTCTGATTGACTCATTTCACACAGCATATACCCTCCAGTTCCATCCACGTCAAAGCAAATGGTGGGTATTTGTCGTTTCTAATGGCTGAGTAATATTCCATTGTATACATAAACCACATCTTCTTTATCCATTCATCTTTCGATGGACACCGAGGCTCCTTCCACAGTTTGGCTATTGTGGCCATTGCTGCTAGAAACATCGGGGTGCAGGTGTCCTGGCGTTTCATTGCATCTGCATCTTTGGGGTAAATCCCCAACAGTGCAATTGCTGGGTCGTAGGGCAGGTCTATTTTTAACTCTTTGAGGAACCTCCACACAGTTTTCCAGAGTGGCTGCACCATTTCACATTCCCACCAACAGTGTAAGAGGGTTCCCTTTTCTCCGCATCCTCTCCAACATTTGTGGTTTCCTGCCTTGTTAATTTTCCCCATTCTGACTGGTGTGAGGTGGTATCTCATTGTGGTTTTGATTTGTATTTCCCTGATGGCCAGTGATGCGGAGCATTTTCTCATGCTATGTCTCAGACATATGTCTATGTCTTCCTCTGTGAGATTTCTCTTCATGTCTTTTGCCCATTCATTATTGGATTGTTTGTTTCTTTGCTGTCGAGTTTATGAAGTTCTTTATAGATCTTGGAAACTAGCTCTTTATCTGATACGTCATTTGCAAAAATCTTCTCCCATTCTGTAGGTTGTCTTTTAGTTTTGTTGACTGTATCCTTTGCTGTGCAAAAGCTTCTTATCTTGATGAAGTCCCAATAGTTCATTTTTGCTCCGTTTTTTTTAATAAACTAATTTTTTATTAGTGTTCAATTTACCAACATACAGAATAACATCCAGTGCTCATCCCGTCAAGTGTCCCCCTCAGTGCTCCATTTGTTTGTAATAGTTCATCCAAAGCAAAGTCATCTAAAAAATCTGCTCTCTAGCTGTCTGAGGAGCCTTCTTGAAGAGGTCTTGAGCTTCCTCTTCTGGGAATTCAGAGCAGAGTCTGGCTTTGGGCACAACTTAAATTCTGCAAAAGTTGGTACTTTCCTGTTTATTATATTGGTGAGGGAATTTTGGAGTGAACTTTTTAGGGATCTAGACTTTTAGCTCCTGACTCTAAGCTCCCTGATGGCAGAGCCCTTGTCCTGCTGCATGGTGTCCTTAGTGCTACCAACACATCTGCATGTAATACTTCCTAAAAGAAGTCAGAATTGACCAATTGAGCTGTTTCTTGGATCAGAAGCCCTGGTGGTTCCCATTCCTGGTCACTCAGCAGTCCCCATTCCTGCCACTTCTCAAACAGAAACCAGAAGACCACTCCTGGTGCTTCTCTCTGATTCATTCAGTCATGAGAGGAAGTGCTTACTTATATGTGTTAGGGACTGTGCCAGGCAGTGGAAGATTCACGTATTAAAAATGGCTGTTATGGAGAATTTTTGACACATACACAGGGATATCCTGGAAACACACATCTAAGAAATACTTTTAATGCATCATATGTGCCCATCACCTGCCCAACAACCACTAACCATGTCAGCTGCCCCATCCACAAACCTTTGCAATTCCTTGTCTGATTCCCATATTACATTAAGGCTCATCATCTATAAACACACTCCAGTATGTTCCTCATAATATATGGAGTTTAAAAAAAATACCTACTGAGAATGCCATTATTACCTTCACCAAACCCACATTTTTCCTTAATATAAATATTGAGGAATGAGTTTTGAATAAAATATATATAAGTCTAACCTTCAAGGAATTCATAGCTTCATGGAACAGATAGATAAGATATCAGTGATGATACTGGTATACATAACCGTGAGTATGAGTATAGTGGAGTAGCATCATGTGCTCATGTAAATCATCTGACATACTGTTATTTGGAAGTATGGTGCTCCTGGGAAAGGGGGGGTAAAAGAAAGGAAAAATAACAATACAAATCATGGGAGGCATTTTTCCTGATTCCTTTAACCATGGATATGTGAGCAATGTTAAGTCAGTGGGGGCAGGATCCTACTTTTCCTTCAATCAGACTTATTTCCTGCTCACCTTTCAGAGAGTGAACAACTCACCACCTGAATGTAATCCCAGTATTCAAGACTAATCTTGTTTTCAACAGCATTCATCTCATCTCCTAAACAGTACCAAATGCTCCCATAAGGAAGGGGTATCCAATGATCTATAACTTAAAATTGTCACTACAGAATAAACACAGCAGGATTTCAGTAACCAGTCCAAAGTTTCCTATATACTCCTGGTTGAAAACTCCTAACATGTATCTCTTGTGGTTTTTATGTTTCACTAACTTGTTTCCAACTTGTATTGTGGAACCAGGTTCAGTAAGAAGAACAAGGACAGCATAAATCCTTATACATACCTGCCCTTTGGAACTGGACCCCGAAACTGCCTTGGAATGAGATTCGCAATCATGAACATGAAACTTGCCCTCATCAAAGTCCTGCAGAACTTCTCCTTCAAACCTTGTAAAGAAACACAGGTCAGAGAGATCACTTTCTGCATAAATAGTATTTCATTGTTTTTTTTTTAACTAAGAGATATCGAATGGATGTGGGGGGGGCTCATTTATCCTTAATAATTTGTCCTATTGCTTGGAGAATCATTTGTGACCTTTTAAGTGTCCTTCAGCTCCTGAGTGCATGTCTGTGTCTTATAACCCCCCAACCATAAGGATCATCTATCTATTCAGTGCAGTTCACATGACATTATGCTGCACAACCTTTAACTTCAGCAATGTTTTAAATTTCTTCAAGTCCACTGAAAGGAAGGGAACAAGTTGTGTACAGTCATGACATGCATTGATCACCGGACATGATGTTTGAAAGGTGCTCTTCCCCACCACAACTTACAGATGCTATCAAGACCGTGGTTCTCAACCTATGGTTTTATATTGGAATCAGTGGGTTCATTAAAAATCTGGTGTCCAGGTCATCTCAGAAATTCTAACATAATTCACACAGTGTCTAGCTTTAAAAGTACCCTCATTGATTCTCAAGTGCAAGCAAGGTTGACATTCACTGGTTTGAAGCATTTCTGCCAGATGTGACAGACTACCATGGTCCAGGCCATCCTGGCCACTTGGCCCCACCTTCTTCGAGCCCCACTCCAGTCTATCTGTTCTCCCTTTCTACTCCAAACTGCTACTATGAATGGGTATTTCCATTGGGAGAGGTGACAGGATTATTAGCAGGGAGGATGGCCATAGAATAAAATACATAATACCCACTCAGGATGACCTTTAAACTTCAACATACATAATTGAACTCTATATCACTTCAAAATTGTATGCCATAATAGCTAAGAATCTGTTTTAAATTTTGAACACTCATCCTTCTTACATAAAATCTAAATCAATAAAAAACACAAAAGAACTCTATGTACTCAAAAGATACTCTGTTGAATGAGTGATGAATAAATGTTCCATGCTCCAGTCTTGATAGCTTACAGAGTAAGATGAAGAATAAGAGATATAGGATGCTAAACAGAGTATTTATATATTTGTAACACATTAGTGTCCTTCATGTATCTTGCTTACTTTACATCTGTCATTGGCAGGGCTTCATTCCTGGCTCTCATTTGCTGGTTTAACTGTTGCAGATTCCCCTGAAATTAAGTTCTCAAGGGTTAATTCGACCAGAAGAACCCATTGTTCTCAATGTTGAGCCAAGAGATGGGAGTGTGCGTGTAGCCTGAATTTACCTAAGGACTTCCCTTTTGTTCTTGGAGAAGCTATATCCCAGAATACCACAGACCTCAATTTCCTATGTGAGTAAAACCCAGAAATGAAGATGGGCTTCGTTTACTGCCCATGACAGATGACTAGAGATTCTGTACACGCCTTCAGCTTTGTCTGGTGTCTGTGTGGAGCATTATATATTGTGGAGAGTAAACTAGACATGTAGATGCAGTCTATCTGGTTCACACAGACTTACCCCCAGTTTGTGCCATCTACTCCCCTGAGCACTGATCAAGAAAGAAGGGAAGGGAGAAGAAATGGGTAGGAAATATCAGAAAGGGAGACAGAACATAAAGACTCCTGACTCTGGGAAATGAACTAGGGGTGGTGGAAGGGGAGGAGGGCGGGGGGTGGCGGTGAATGGGTGATGGGCACTGAGGGGAGCACTTGACGGGATGAGCACTGGGTGTTATTCTGTATGTTGGCAAATTGAACACCAATAAAAAATAAATTTATTATTAAAAAAAAGAATAAAATTGAACTCCAATAAAAAAATTTAGGGATCCCTGGGTGGCGCAGCGGTTTAGCGCCTGCCTTTGGCCCAGGGCGCGAACCTGGAGACCCGGGATCGAATCCCACGTCGGGCTCCCGGTGCATGGAGCCTCCTTCTCCCTCTGCCTGTGTCTCTGCCTCTCTCTCTCTCTGTGTGTGACTATCATAAATAAATAAAAATTATTAAAAATTTTTTTAAAAAGGAGGAGGGGCAAGATGGCGGAAGAGTAGGGTCCCCAAATCACCTGTCCCCACCAAATTACCTAGATAACCTTCAAATCATCCTGAAAATCTACTAATTCGGCCTGAGATTTATTTTTTTTTATTTTTATTTTATTGGTGTTCAATTTACTAACATACAGAATAACCCCCAGTGCCCGTCACCCATTCACTCCCACCCCCCGCCCTCCTCCCCTTCTACCACCCCTAGTTCGTTTCCCAGAGTTAGCAGTCTTTACGTTCTGTCTCCCTTTCTGATATTTCCCACACATTTCTTCCCCCTTCCCTTATATTCCCTTTCACTATTATTTATATTCCCCAAATGAATGAGAACATAGAATGTTTGTCCTTCTCCGACTGACTTACTTCACTCAGCATAATACCCTCCAGTTCCATCCACGTTGAAGCAAATGGTGGGTATTTGTCATTTCTAATAGCTGAGTAATATTCCATTGTATACATAAACCACATCTTCTTTATCCATTCATCTTTCGTTGGACACCGAGGCTCCTTCCACAGTTTGGCTATCGTGGCCATTGCTGCTATAAACATCGGGGTGCAGGTGTCCTGGCGTTTCATTGCATTTGTATCTTTGGGGTAAATCCCCAACAGTGCAATTGCTGGGTCGTAGGGCAGGTCTATTTTTAACTCTTTCAGGAACCTCCACACAGTTTTCCAGAGTGGCTGCACCAGTTCACATTCCCACCAACAGTGTAAGAGGGTTCCCTTTTCTCCGCATCCCCTCCAACATTTGTTGTTTCCTGCCTTGTTAATTTGCCCCATTCTCACTGATGTGAGGCGGTATCTCATTGTGGTTTTGATTTGTATTTCCCTGATGGCAAGTGATGCAGAGCATTTTCTCATATGCATGTTGGCCATGTCTATGTCTTCCTCTGTGAGATTTCTGTTCATGTCTTTTGCCCATTTCATGATTGGATTGTTTGTTTCTTTGGTGTTGAGTTTAATAAGTTCTTTATAGATCTTGGAAACTAGCCCTTTATCTGATATGTCATTTGCAAATATCTTCTCCCATTCTGTAGGTTGTCTTTGAGTTTTGTTGACTGTATCCTTTGCTGTGCAAAAGCTTCTTATCTTGATGAAGTCCCAATAGTTCATTTTTGCTTTTGTTTCTTTTGCCTTCGTGGATGAAAAGAAGAAGTCAAACTCTCCCTCTTCGCCGATGACATGATACTCTACATAGAAAACCCAAAAGGTTCCACCCCAAGATTGCTAGAACTCATACAGCAATTCGGTAGCGTGGCAGGATACAAAATCAATGCCCAGAAATCAGTGGCATTTCTATACACTAACAATGAGACTGAAGAAAGAGAAATTAAGGAGTCAATCCCATTTACAATTGCACCCAAAAGCATAAGATACCTAGGAATAAACCTAACCAAAGATGTAAAGGATCTATACCCTCAAAACTATAGAACACTTCTGAAAGAAATTGAGGAAGACACAAAGAGATGGAAAAATATTCCATGCTCATGGATCAGCAGAATTAATATTGTGAAAATGTCAATGTTACCCAGGGCAATATACACGTTTAATGGAATCCCTATCAAAATACCATGGACTTTCTTCAGAGAGTTAGAACAAATTATTTTAAGATTTGTGTGGGATCAGAAAAGACCCCGAATAGCCAGGGGAATTTTAAAAAAGAAAACCATATCTGGGGGCATCACAATGCCAGATTTCAGGTTGTACTACAAAGTTGTGGTCATCAAGACAGTGTGGTACTGGCACAAAAACAGACACATAGACAATGGAACAGAATAGAGAACCCAGAAGTGGACCCTGAACTTTATGGGCAACTAATATTCGATAAAGGAGGAAAGACTATCCATTGGAAGAAAGACAGTCTCTTCAATAAATGGTGCTGGGAAAATTGGACATCCATATGCAGAAGAATGAAACTAGACGACTCTCTTTCACCATACACAAAGATAAACTCAAAATGGATGAAAGATCTAAATGTGAGACAAGATTCCATCAAAATCCTAGAGAAGAACACAGGCAACACCCTTTTTGAACTCGGCCATAGTAACTTCTTGCAAGATACATCCACGAAGGCAAAAGAAACAAAAGCAAAAATGAACTATTGGGACTTCCTCAAGATAAGAAGCTTTCGCACAGCAAAGGATACAATCAACAAAACTAAAAGACAACCTACAGAATGGGAGAAGATATTTGCAAATGACATATCAGATAAAGGGCTAGTTTCCAAGATCTATAAAGAACTTATTAAACTCAACACCAAAGAAACAAACAATCCAATCATGAAATGGGCAAAAGACATGAACAGAAATCTCACAGAGGAAGACATAGACATGGCCAACATGCATATGAGAAAATGCTCTGCATCACTTGCCATCAGGGAAATACAAATCAAAACCACAATGAGATACCACCTCACACCAGTGAGAATGGGGCAAATTAACAAGGCAGGAAACAACAAATGTTGGAGGGGATGCGGAGAAAAGGGAACCCTCTTACACTGTTGGTGGGAATGTGAACTGGTGCAGCCACTCTGGAAAACTGTGTGGAGGTTCCTGAAAGAGTTAAAAATAGACCTGCCCTACGACCCAGCAATTGCACTGTTGGGGATTTACCCCAAAGATACAAATGCAATGAAACGCCGGGACACCTGCACCCCGATGTTTATAGCAGCAATGGCCACGATAGCCAAACTGTGGAAGGAGCCTCGGTGTCCAACGAAAGATGAATGGATAAAGAAGATGTGGTTTATGTACACAATGGAATATTACTCAGCTATTAGAAATGACAAATACCCACCATTTGCTTCAACGTGGATGGAACTGGAGGGTATTATGCTGAGTGAAGTAAGTCAGTCGGAGAAGGACAAACATTCTATGTTCTCATTCATTTGGGGAATATAAATAATAGTGAAAGGGAATATAAGGGAAGGGGGAAGAAATGTGTGGGAAATATCAGAAAGGGAGACAGAACGTAAAGACTGCTAACTCTGGGAAACGAACTAGGGGTGGTAGAAGGGGAGGAGGGCGGGGGGTGGGAGTGAATGGGTGACGGGCACTGGGGGTTATTCTGTATGTTAGTAAATTGAACACCAATAAAAAATAAATTAAAAAAAAAACAAGAAGTTTGGAAGGACCTCAAAAACGTGGAGGTTAAGGACCATCCTGCTAAAAGATGAAAGGGTCAACCAGGAAATTAAGGAAGAATTAAAAATATTCATGGAAACTAATGAGAATGAAGATACAACCGTTCAAAACCTCTGGGATGCAGCAAAAGCAGTCCTGAGGGGGAAATACATCGCAATACAAGCATCCATTCAAAAACTGGAAAGAACTCAAATACAAAAGCTAACCTTGCACTTAAAGGAGCTGGAGAAAAAAGCAGCAGATGGACCCTACGCCCAGCAGAAGAAGAGAGCTAATTAAAATTCGAGCAGAACTCAACGAAATCGAGACCAGAAGAACTGTGGAACAGATCAACAGAACCAGGAGTTGGTTCTTTGAAAGAATTAATAAGATAGATAAACCATTAGCCAGCCTTATTAAAAAGAAGAGAGAGAAGACTCAAATTAATAAAATCATGAATGAGAAAGGAGAGATCACTACCAACACCAAGGAAATACAAACGATTTTAAAAACATATTATGAACAGCTATACGCCAATAAATTAGGCAATCTAAAAGAAATGGACGCGTTCCTGGAAAGCCACAAACTACCAAAACTGGAACAGGAAGAAATAGAAAACCTGAACAGACCAATAACCAGGGAGGAAATTGAAGCAGTCATCAAAAACCTCCCAAGACACAAAAGTCCAGGGCCAGATGTCTTCCCAGGAGAATTCTATCACACGTTTAAAGAAGAAATCGTACCTATTCTACTAAAGCTGTTTGGAAAGATAGAAAGAGATGGAGTGCTTCCAAATTCGTTCTATGAGGCCAGCATCACCTTAATTCCAAAACCAGACAAAGACCCCACCAAAAAGGAGAATTATAGACCAATATCCCTGATGAACATGGATGCAAAAATTCTCAACAAGATACTAGCCAACAGGATCCAACAGTACAATAAGAAAATTATTCACCATGACCAAGTAGGATTTATCCCCGGGACACAAGGCTGGTTCAACACTCGTAAAACAATCAATCTGATTCATCATATCAGCAAGAGGAAAACCAAGAACCATATGATCCTCTAATTAGATGCAGAGAAATCATTTGCAAAATACAGCATCCATTCCTGATCAAAACTCTTTAGAGTGTAGGGATAGAGGGAACTTTCCTCGACATCTTAAAATCCATCTAGGAAAAGCCCACAGCAAATATCTTTCTCAATGGGGAAGCACTGGGAGCCTTTCCCCTAAGATCAGGAACAAGACAGGGATGTCCACTCTCACCACTGCTATTCAACATAGTACTGGAAGTCCTAGCCTCAGCAATCAGGCAACAAAAAGACATTAAAGGCATTAAAATTGGCAAAGAAGAAGTCAAACTCTCCCTCTTCGCCGATGACATGATACTCTACAAAGAAAACCCAAAAGCCTCCACTCCAAGATTGCTAGAACTCATACAGCAATTTGGTCCCGTGGCAGGATACAAAATCAATGCCCAGAAATCAATGGCATTTCTATACACTAACAATGAGACTGAAGAAAGAGAAATCAAGGAGTCAATCCCATTTACAATTGAACCCAAAAGCATAAGATACCTAGAAATAAACCTCACCAAAGGGGTAAAGGATCTATACCCTAAAAACTACAGAACACTTCTGAAAGAAATTGAGGAAGACACAAAGAGATGAAAAAATATTCCATACTCCTGGATTGGCAAAATTAATATTGCAAAATTGTCAATGTTACCCAGGGTAATTTACACGTTTAATGCAATCCCTATCAAAATACTATGGACTTTCTTCAGAGAGTTAGAACAAATTATTTTAAGATTTGTGTGGAATCAGAAAAGACCCCGAATAGCCAGGGGAATTTTACAAAAGAAAACCATATCTGGGGGCATCACAATGCCAGATTTCAGGTTGTACTACAAAGTTGTGGTCATCAAGACAGTGTGGTACTGGCACAAAAACAGACACATAGACAATGGAACAGAATAGAGAACCCAGAAGTGGACCCTGAACTTTATGGGCAACTAATATTCGATAAAGGAGGAAAGACTATCCATTGGAAGAAAGACAGTCTCTTCAATAAATGGTGCTGGGAAAATTGGACATCCACTTGCAGAAGAATGAAACTAGACCACTCTCACCATACACAAAGACAAACTCACAATGGATGAAAGATCTAAATGTGAGACAAGATTCCATCAAAATCCTAGAGGAGAACACAGGCAACACCCTTTTTGAACTCGGCCATAGTAACTTCTTGCAAGATACATCCATGAAGGCAAAAGAAACAAAAGCAAAAATGAACTATTGGGACTTCATCAAGATAAGAAGCTTTTGCACAGCAAAGGATATCAACAAAACTAAAAGACAACCTACAGAATGGGAGAAGATATTTGCAAATGATGTATCAGATAAAGGGCTAGTTTCCAAGATCTATAAAGAACTTCTTAAACTCAACACCAAAGAAACAAACAATCCAATCATGAAATGGGCAAAAGACATGAAGAGAAATCTCACAGAGGAAGACATAGACATGGCCAACATGCACATGAGAAAATGCTCTGCAGCACTAGCCATCAGGGAAATACAAATCAAAACCACGATGAGATATCACCTCACACCAGTCAGAATGGGGAAAATTAACAAGGCAGGAAACCACAAATGTTGGAGAGGATGTGAGAAAAGGGAACCCTCTTACACTGTTGGTGGGAATGTGAAATGGTGCAGCCACTCTGGAAAACTGTGTGGAGGTTCCTCAAAGAGCTAAAATTAGACCTGCCCTACAACCCAGCAATTGCACTGTTGGGGATTTACCCCAATGATTCAGATGCAATGAAACGCCAGGACACCTGCACCCCGATGTTTCTAGCAGCAATGTCCACAATAGCAAACTGTGGAAGGAGCCTCGGTGTCCAACGAAAGATGAATGGATAAAGAAGATGTGGTTTATGTATACAATGGAATATTACTCAGCCATTAGAAACGACAAATACCCACCATTTGCTTCAACGTGGATGGAACTGGAGGGTATTATGCTGAGTGAAGTAAGTCAATCGGAGAAGGACAGTGTATGTTCTCACTCATTTGGGGAATATAAATAATAGTGAAAGGGAATATGAGGGAAGGGAGAAGAAATGTGTGGGAAATATCAGAAAGGGAGACAGAGCATATAGACTGCTAAGTCTGGGAAATGAACTAGGGGTGGTGCAAGGGGAGGAGGGCGGGGATGGGGGTGAGTGGGTGTTGGGCACTGAGGGGGACACTTGTCGGGATGAGCACTGGGTGTTATTCTGTATGTTGGTAAATTGAACACCAATAAAAATTATTTTATTAAAAAAAAGATAGAAAGAGATGGAGTACTTCCAAATTCGTTCTATGAGGCCAGCATCACCTTAATTCCAAAACCAGACAAAGACCCCACCAAAAAGGAGAATTATAGACCAATATCCCTGATGAACATGGATGCAAAAATTCTCAACAAGATACTAGCCAACAGGATCCAACAGTACAATAAGAAAATTATTCACCATGACCAAGTAGGATTTATCCCCGGGACACAAGGCTGGTTCAACACTCATAAAACAATCAATGTGATTCATCATATCAGCAAGAGGAAAACCAAGAGCCATATGATCCTCTCATTAGATGCAGAGAAAGCATTTGACAAAATACAACATCCATTCCTGATCAAAACTCTTCAGAGTGTAGGGATAGAGGGAACTTTCCTCGACATCTTAAAATCCATCTATGAAAAGCCCACAGCAAATATCATTCTCAATGGGGAAGCACTGAGAGCCTTTCCCCTAAGATCAGGAACAAGATGTCCACTCTCACCACTGCTATTCACCAATAAAAAATAAATTTATTATTTATTAAGTAAGCAGGACCCTTCTATTTGCTGTCTACAAAAGACTCATTTTAGACAGAAGGACACTTACAGCCTGAAAATAAAAGGTTGGAGAACCATTTACTATTCAAATGGTCTTCAAAAAAAAAGCAGGGGTAGCCATCCTTATATCAGATAAACTAAAATTTACCCCGAAGAGTGTAGTGAGAGATGAAGAGGGACACTATATCATACTTAAAGGATCTATCCAACAAGAGGACTTAACAATCCTCAATATATATGCCCCGAATGTGGGAGCTGCCAAATATATCAATCAATTAATAACCAAAATTAAGACATACTTAGATAATAATACACTTATACTTGGTGACTTCAATCTAGCGCTTTCTACACTCGATAGGTCTTCTAAACACAACATCTCCAAAGAAACGAGAGCTTTAAATGATACACTGGACCAGATGGATTTCACAGATATCTACAGAACTCTACATCCAAACTCAACTGAATACACATTCTTCTCAAGTGCACATGAAACTTTCTCCAGAATAGACCACATACTGGGTCACAAATCAGGTCTTAACCGATCCCAAAAGATTGGGATTGTCCCCTGCATATTCTCAGACCATAATGCCTTGAAATTAGAACTAAATCACAACAAGAAGTTTGGAAGGACTTCAAACACATGGAGGTTAAGGACCATCCTGCTAAAAGATGAAAGGGTCAACCAGGAAATTAGAGAAGAATTAAAAAGATTCATGGAAACTAATGAGAATGAAGATACAACTGTTCAAAATCTTTGGGATACAGCAAAAGCAGTCCTGAGGGGGAAATACATCGCAATACAAGCATCCATTCAAAAACTGGAAAGAACTCAAATACAAAAGCTAACCTTATACCTAAAGGAGCTAGAGGAAAAAACAGCAAATAGATCCTATACCCAGCAGAAGAAGAGAGTTAATAAAGATTCGAACAGAACTCAACGAAATCGAGACCAGAACTGTGGAACAGATCAACAAAACCAGGAGTTGGATCTTTGAAAGAATTAATAAGATAGATAAACCATTAGCCAGCCTTATTAAAAAGAAGAGAGAGAAGACTCAATAAATTTGAATGTATTTTCCTCATTGATTTCTTGCATAATATTGATTTCTTAAAATATTGTATGCAAATAAAGTGTGTAATTTATATATGATTACTGAGAATTTGGCAATTTGCCCATAGGTGGAATGCCTCACTTGCCTCTCTGATATCAGCAGGCCTTCCTGGAAGTCCCAACTAAATTTTCTTAATCATTGTGTTGTCAACAGAGAATGTGCTCTCCTAAATCCTGTTTGGTTCATTTTGGGATTTAACTTTTCTTGACCTACAAGATATCTTTCTACTTGGGAACTGTTTTGACACAAATTTTGCCCACTAGGGGATGGAGGACAAGTGGGTTCTCATCCTGGTGTTTCTTTAGATCCTACAGGGCTAGGGAAAACTAAGGTGTGGTGGTCCTTCTCCCTACCTTGTGTTTACACAGCTGGACAGACTTGCAGATTCAATTAGAATCGAGGAAATGAGGAAAGCCAGGTGACTCAGTGGTTGAGAGTCTGCCTTTGGCTCAGGGTGTGATCCTGAATTCCTGGGATTGAGTCCCCCATCAGGCTTCCTGCATGGAGCCTGCTTCTCCCTCTGCCTAAGTCTCTGCCTCTGTGTGTGTGTGTGTGTGTGTGTGTGTGTGTGTGTGTGTATGTGTGTGTGTGTGTGTATAAATAAATAAAATAAGTAAATAAATAAAATCTTAAAAAAATAGAATCCAGGAAATGAATTCTCTAAACATTTACGTCCTCAGTGTCTCCTCACAGAGCATGTGGTAAAAAGAGCCATTTACACATAATCCATAAAAAGAAAAAGGTCAGTAGTCCAACTTCAGCAAACTCCCAACTTTTTGATTATGTATCAGTTAAAACTTGGACTCACATCTCCTCCTTCTGCTGAAAGAGACTACATTGCATAATTTGGAGTTACTCTATAACTCTTGTCCTCTCTTGCCATGAGTTGAACTGTTTATGAGTTCATATTGAATGAATAATTCTAAAGTGCCCGTGAGGGTCAGGTATCTGGTTGGGCAAAGTCACCAGATAGACCAGATACCCTTACCTTATAGCAGGTGTTGATTTATAACCCAATAGTCGTGTGGTTATTTGTTTAGTGTCTCTCATCCCTTTAGAGCATCAGGTTCATTAGGCAGATATTTTGACTTTTTAATATTAGTGCTAGGCCCATGGACAAAATGCAGCAGGTGTAGAGCCCAACTAACATCTAGGGACAATGGGAGAGGGGCCTACTCCTCCAGTTTTTGGAATGTCCATGGATCAGTCAGTTACTTCACCACTCCCACACCAACCACAGGACCCAGTCACCAAAACTTAGATACCACCTGGTAATCCAAAATTGACAAACTCAAGTATGGCCTTACTGAGAAGAATGAGGGCTTGACAGCTTAGGAACAGACAGAGAGTCTTGGTTTCATTTTCACAACCTGAGATTGGGACCTGTGAAATTTGGATATCATGCACAAATATTTCCATTCCAGAGCGACACTGACTCCCCAACTGTGAGCAGTTCTCTCTTGGCCAGTAAAAAATCAGGCCCAGCTTCTGAGAAGATGTGCCAGATGGGCTCAGGATATAAAGGGATGGGAATATTAGATGGCCCAGACTCCTTTCCTCCCTGAGTTTCTGACAGCCTGTCCACCAACACTGGTATCTGAGCTTGACTTCCCTGAGCATATTTGAGGTTCAGTTTTACACAATAGCGAAGGAGACTGAAAAGCATATAAATCCTTCCCTGTGCAGGAAGATGCATAGTTACTTTTCCTTGGCTATACTATAATTATGTTAGATTCCTCTATCTTCAACCTGAATGATGTCTGAGTCTTAACTGTATTTTTACCCCCACAAAATTAGAGTTTGGAAAGTACATGATGAGCATATTTGTACAGGAAGGAGTAGATCAGAGCCACAGAGCATGCAGGGTAGTCCCCGATGCTCACTGTCTTCCTTAACACATTCTGCACAGCTCTGAGAATGGGAATCTTGTCATGTCAGGTGTCCCCTGCCGGGGAAGGATGGGGCACAAAGCTCATGCTTCTATTATTTTCCCCTACAGACAAGACCATCTGCATTGGTCCGGTGCTGGCTACATTTTGGTCCCCAGCAATGGCTAGGATATCACTGTTGGGACAGATTCCAAGCAGCTAGAGCAGGACCTGAGGTGAATAGGGCAGGAGGATACTCATATTAGGCTTAGTTAGGAAATTGTCATAGTGGAGCATGGGTTTTGGAGGAGGATGAAGGCGTGTTAGTTTCCACAGAGATTTGATTTCCAAGTAAAACAAGAAAGGCTTTGTGTTTACGTGAGAGACATAAGTGGTTTCTGTTATCCAATGACAGGAATCTGTTCTTGTTTGCATGTATTCTGTGTACCTCTCTGCTGGGGAACTTAGGGAGGCAGATCCCATCCAACGATATTCTTACTATCACCTCTATTGGCAATCTGCCTTCCCTGCTGAGATGAGGCAGAGTTCTTTGTTGTGGGAGACCCACAAGGAAACCCCTGTTCAGGTCACCATGAAGGTCTTGAACAGAAACTTAACCAGTTTGCTTTTGTAGTCTTCAGTCTCAATATTCTATAGTGACACTTATCATGGAAGGGCTCTGCTGTTGCAAAGTGCAGAGGACTCTTCAGTCTCACTTTATGTTCATTTATTTGCAATAGGTTCCTGTGATCAATGGCTGATGGAAAGCCCATTGCAGTCAATAAGTCTCAGTCTTTACATCTGTAACATGGAATAGCATGACCCTATTGAATGGTGGCCAGTGAAGACCCCAAAAGGGGGCAGAAGTATTTCAGAATTCCTGGGATTTGTTCCCCTACTTTTCCTAGGATTGTCTTCCAGCTTTCTATGTCTATGCATTGTTGGTACTAAGGATTGGAGGCCCTTCTCTGGGACACCTCCATTGTCCCAGAGATTCCAGAGGTATGCCACATAATCCACAGTTTCTCAGGCCATACAGACACAGAACATGGGTCTGAGTGATGATAATGAGCAGGGGTAATTTCCAGATGCTATGTTCTCAGATCTCTCCCATCAGGTATGTGGGATGGTCACCAAAAATTCACCCAGAAAGGACCTAGAGGAAGCCCAATCATTGCACCTCTACCAACTCAACCTCACCAACCTTCACAATAATAGAACTGGGGCATAGGGGATAGAAATCCCCAGAGGACAAAGCGGTTATATGTGTTCAAGGAGGTTGCTGAAGAAAGACTCCAATAGAGGGGAATATGTCAGAGCTGGATTTGAAGGATGGGTAAGAGCTTTCTAGGGAGCCCAGTGGCATTTGTAGTCAGAGGAACCCACATGGGTAGAGATGTGCAGACTTAGCTTGCTTGAAGGATTTCATGTATTTAAAAATAAAGGAAGCCATGGTGACAAGGGCAAGTGAGGGATTTAAGTACGGTGACTTTACCTGAGTTTTTGTAACCTTTGAGATTACCGATAACACTGATTGAGTTGTTTATTGATTTTGGACAGAATATGATCTCAAAGGTCAATCTGGGAGTGTGTCCATGATGCTTTGCCAACACTCATGGCTGGGGGAAAGGGCCCTGCTACGGGCTCCAGCTCCAGTCCTGCCCCATTTTCAGTATACACATTCCAGCCTCACGGAATCATTGCTATGGGAAGGGAAGCTGCACACACGCAGGTCATCAAAGACTAGCCCACACTGCTGAACAAAAGTAGAGGAGACTCACAGAGAGAAAGTGGCCATGGACCTGATCCCAAGCTTTTCCACAGAAACCTGGCTTCTTCTGGCCACCAGCCTGGTGCTGTTCTACCTGTAAGTAACTACCCAGGTTCATCATCCCCGGAACCTTCAATTTGTGTTGCTAATCAGCATCCACTCCCTTTTCCTTGTCTGTTTTGAGGATCAAGGAATTAAGAAAGAAGTTGCTTAAGTGTTGAGTACTTCAAACATGCTGTGAACACCTAAAAGATTATTATTGACCTCACCAGATCTACTGAAGTATACCTACTGCACCGCAACTCCAATTCCTGTAGCCAGGAGGGTTTGAGTGACAGTAGTTGCTTCTGGGGGCGATCTTCTGATGGACCACCAGTTGGGACCTAGACTAATTAAGCAGAATTCAAGAGAGGCAGAATAAAATCAACAGGCCCCAATACCCTGGGGTCCTCATCCCTTTCTAAGCTATGGGGATTCTGGAGGCCGAGGGAGTGGCTTGAGTCATTGGCTCATTACCTTCACCTTCTGGTCTGTGCCTTCCACAGGATATGTATTGGATTGGGCCTGTATCACTAGGTGGCTCCTGCTCCCCCCCCTCTCTACCGCCAGGCATTATGAATACAAGGCACTTGATGCACCCTGACAACTGAGGGGGTGCTAGAGATGCTTTTTTCCCCTCTTCTGACTGAGCTCTTCCCTCTTTCCTGCACCCCTCTACTGGCCATCCCTCACCCTGTACTGTGCAGAACTCCTTACCCCTAAATCAACATCCTTAGAGCTGAGGAGACGTGGTAGAAATCTTTCAAAATTTATTCATTTCACCTTTTCCTTCCACTCTCTGGAATGGTTAGCATCAGGATAGAGATTTTTTCCCTCTACCCCTCAATATGAATCTGCCAGCAGCCAAGAGGCAGAGCCCTGAAAGCCAATTTGGCTTTAAACTATGCTTTTGCCTTTATATTACAGTACTGGAGGAGGAATTGAAACATCTGGCAGAGGAATTCCTTTCAGTGATGGGATTCCCACCATCGTGGTGCAGTTTGGGAAAGGATTGAGTTTTACAACATGGATAGGGACAGACCCTCCATGTCATATTTGACCTCTGCCTCAATTTCACTTTCTTTAAGAGGAGGAAATCATGAGATATGAACATAGAACATGGAACATAGAACATTTTCATTTTCTAAGAGAAAGGTTAGAATGCTAGGTAGTGTGGCAAGACATTTTCTGTATGATGACATTTAAATTGAATAGGTAGTGTTTAATTTCACTCTACTTAAAATAGGGTTGGGTTTTTTTTTTTTTTTTTTTTTTGCTGAGATAAAAGTCTTTCCTGTATGCTTTTTCCTACCAATAAAAGAGGGCTGTTGGTTCAGCCTTTGTGACTATAAAGGTGCATAAATAGCTTATGTCTTCTAGAGTAATATGAATTTAGTGTACACATGCATACTTCCATGATATAGGTTGTATGTGTCTCAAATGCATGTGCCCACTTGTTGTTTTAAGGATCTCACTACTCACTACAGATGAGTAGTGAGACAGAGCCTGAACTGATGTGAGAGGCATCCAGGTAGAACTGGGGATGGAGCGGGAGAATATTCCTCCCTCAGAACAGACCTCCCAGAAATACTCCTCTGTCCTGGTCCCACAGGAGATCATCATGGGACCATAAGGTTAGCATCTCGTCTGCTTGAAGCGAGGGAACAAGAACACACCATGTAAGTTCCAGTGTGTCATCTGGCAGTGGGGCTGTCACTGGATACTGTCACCACCAGGCAAACACTGTAGACCAAGACACTGGTGTAACCAAGACTCAGTAGCTGTAGACAGTGCCCTCTGCAGGCATGGAATGCAAAAACTTTTTTTTTTTTTTTTTTGGTAAATTTATTTTTTATTGGTGTTCAATTTGCCGACATATAGAGTAACACCCAGTGCTCATCCCATCAAGTGCCCCCTCAGTGCCCGTCACCCAGTCACCCCCACCACCCGCCCTCCTCCCCTTCCACCACCCCTAGTTCGTTTCCCAGAGTTAGCAGTCTCTCATCAAAAACAATTTTTAAAATGGCTTCATTGTTAGGCCCTTCATTTGTACCAGCAGCTGCATGACTCTACCAAGAAGAGGGAAGCTGGAAAGAATCAGAAAAATTCACTCAGCCCCCTGCCTGCCTTCTTATGGAGCCATGTGGCTTTAGACAGTACACAAGATCTTTCCTTGGGACCAGTGTTCCTGACTATCCCTCACTTGCTTGGCCTCACTTGGGAGTTCATGGAGCACAGTGAATGTTCAGAAACAGGACTTGATTTAGAGTGGTGGTGATGACAAGAAGAGAATGGAGGTGGGACCAACTAAGACTACCCTGGCTTCTACAATTGGTGCTGATGAGTCCAGCTGTACTAGAGGAAGGATCCAAACACTCAGTCGGGCACAGCTGAGGTACATCCACTGGTCCCTCAAATACTGGTCATTTTGTGCAATTTTGTGAGTTTGTTTACATTTTATATGATTTGCTGGTTTTGTAGGGACTATTTTGAACATTTACTGTCTTAAGGTTAGTCCCCAGAGATGAGGAGACAGGGTCTTCATTCCAATCTATGGAACATTTTATCATTACTCATTTTTGTTGCATAACATGTATTCTGCTGTCAACTGGAGGTGTCTGGACTTTGGAAGGTCTCATATCAGATAGCACCTGCAGGGCATGTACCATCTCTACCCAACATCATTTCCCACTGTACTTTCCTTATTTGCCTCTTCTGGGTTAACCTTGTAGGCCTAGCAGGTTCATGGGTAAAATGGTTTCTGGCAGCTCCTATCCTCAGCCTTTCTTCTTCCTCCGCCCTGCCATCCCTCAGCAAACCTAAGTGGAAGGGTTCTAAGTATCTAGAACCCCCAGTTGTGGGATTCTACACATGACACATGAAAGATGATTGTAGGCAAGCCTGTCATAGGGAGCATCAACCGTAATGGGTTTCTCAGACAGTGGAAGCACAGAGCCAGTAAACTAACTGCTTTGTGAGTAACCATCTTGAAGAGAAAATGAGTGTACCTTGCAGTGTGCTGAGCAGGTGAGTATCACAGGTTGAAGGACCAGATGCCACGATGGGAAGAATGGTCTGGAAGTGGATTGTTTTCTTACTGATTCTTGTATATGGAGTCATTTGGGGCACATATAGGCCAGTCTGTCTTCTCTGCAGCTCAAGAGAACCAGACTGCTCCACAACAGAGACTTGGGTGGAGCTGAGATTTCACTGTTAGCAAAGCTGTCTTTTTTCTATGGGACAGTGGAGTTTGGACATAATTTTTATTATACAAACATAAGAGCACTGTAGTTGCTCAAGGCCTCTCTCTCTGAAGATAGATTTAAGAAGACCCATATTCAGAACCATCACAGAGCCTATAGTGAAGGAAAAACACAAAGATGTCTGAGCAAACTGTATGAGTATTTTCATGGTCCGCTCTCAGAACCTCTCAGCTCTTGAGTAGATGCAATTAAGCAAAATCTCATCACTTAGAGTAGAGAATCACATTTCCTCTTTCCACCTAGAATGAGAATCTCCAAAATCATGGAAGAGTCATTTATTAAATAGGCATAACTGAATTTCCTGGAAGAAATCAGCATGAATCTTTCAGGAACACTCAAGGGTGGAATATTTATCAAATATTCATTCTAGGATTGAGACCACGACATTTTCAGCTACTCTTAGCTAATCATTATTACGTTTTGACAGTCTCACATTATTACGGTTTGACAGTCTCGTTTTGACAGACTGGAAAGGAGATGATCAACATCATCATCAGATGATGATGAGCAAATGCAATTATTGCTGTTGGAATTGTTGTTATCATTTCTTGCCGATTGTTACCTCCTCCCTCCCTTGACTATTCCACTTCTGTGTCATTGACTGGCCAGCCCCAGCACCTATTCCACCATCCCTGTGACCTGGCTTTCTCTTTGGCTTTATAGCTATGGGACCTACACGCATGGACTTTTTAAGAAGCTGGGAATTCCTGGGCCAACACCTCTGCCTTTTTTGGGAACTGTTCTTGGCTACCGTAATGTGAGTATTGTTTGAGCTATGACTTTTGCTTCTGTCAGTTGCAAATCCCACTTTAATTCCATAATAAAAATGCTCCTTCTCACGAGGAAATCTTCGATTTCTGACTTTCCAGAAATGGTGTCAAGTCTACCCCAGAGCTCTATTGTCTGTTATTACGAGCCTCAGGGTTTGCCTCAGTGGGCAGCCCAGCTCTCTGACTAATTCAGCATGGAACTTGATACTTTAGCTTATGAGCATTATGAAGAGGCTTTTGTTTTGTTTTTGGAAGGTGTGGATTCCCAGGAAGGCATCATCATATTGGTATTAGGAGAAGAGAACCAAGGGTGTCCGTGCTAGTGGTCCAGTGAGCTATGTATGCTAGAATCAGACTTTTTTGTTCTTGCACAAGCCCTGGATAGCCCTTTTCATTTCCTGGATGGTTCTCGAACTTCAGATTATTGGGCAGCCCAAGATTCACCACTGGGGAATTTGCACATACTTGAATTCTCTCACGAACTGACCAACCCCCTGCAGCTATTTGCATGCATCTAATTCTCCCTTTGCTAACAGTGAAATCTCAGCTTTACTTCTCTACCTTCAAAAGAGACACCCTATGTGTGAGTTCAGCAGGGAGGGAGTTTAACTGAGGTGAGATGCTGTTTCTCTATTGACTTCAGGTTTTAACCTTTAAAGGTCTTGTGTGTTTTCCTACAAAGCAAGAACCACCCATATATCCCTAGAAAAAAGATACTTTGACAAAATTATTAAGAAATTAATGTAACTGGTTAGGCCTGGGTGGGTGACTCAGTTGGTTAAGCATCAGACCTTTGATTTCAGCTCAGGTCATGATCTCAGGGTCATGGGATGGAGCCCAGCATCTGAGTCTGCTTCAGATTCTCTCTCTTCCTCTCCCTTTGCTTCTTCCCTGCACCCCCCACCCTGCTTGTGCTCTCTCTCTTTCTTTTTTGAAATAAATCATTAAAATCTTTAAGAAAAAAGAAATTAATGTAATTGAATGGAATATACTAGTGACACACAGACTGATGTTGGTAGAGTGGTTGTGGGTAATCCAGCTTTGATGCCTTGTCTGAAGCCTAGCCTCTGGACAGGGGTTAGAAGATCACATAGAGGAAGTTGGCAGTCTCACCTGCAAGCTGCTCTCTGCTGTGGAGTTCCTTTCCCACAGATCTGAGGCTTGTTTCTCTGATTCCACTTTGTTGCGCGCTCTGTGGCAACACGATTAGGGTCCTGGGGGTAAGGAGATGAGGAAAATAAAAGTAAAGAGATGGGGACAGGAGGGACACAGTGGATGATGTCCAAGCAGTGTCAGCTTTATTCAAGGTTCTTACAGTATTATATAGCACAAGCAGAACAAAGATAAAGGAATACCTACATGCATGACAGACCCTACTGACACAGGAGGGTCCTAGTTAATAGATAAACATGCTATTCTAGGTGCATACGCTTTCAAAAGGACAATAGATATGATTGACAGACAAGTAAGAATAGCACAGACCCCTATTTAACTTTACCACCAGGCTAGAACACATTATATCAATTGTATTATGTGGGTGATCACGTAAAAGCGATCTCCGGAAACCATTGCTCAAGTCCCTTCTCAAGCGTCAACCAACCATTTACCCTTTGGGCTCCCGAGCCTTATGAGTAAATGAGGGACGCAAGTCCGAGATTGGTTTGGTTTAGTAACTCTAGCTAGTCTGTGGCCGTCCACATTTCCCCCTTTTTTGTTTTAAGATTAAGGAAATGTAATTGAGCATCCGTATTGAATCTGTGCCGTCTTGCCTTGGCCTGAATCACACACCATGCAAAAAGTAGATCATAATAGTAAATATGATTATAAACATCCAGAATGAATATTTTAATAGGTTGTCTGGATTAAATCCGTGCAGGCCATCCAAGATATGAGCCACCATTTTAGCTGGGTTTGTCATACTTATCTGAGAATAACTGATAATGGAGATTTCCCTTTGCAACGCCAACAAATCAAGACTTATATTACTATGAAACCATATTCCTTGTAGATGTTTTTTAACTTCTCCCCATGTTACATTAGTGGCTTTCATAGGGGTGACACATATATGCTGAAACCCGCCATGGCAAACCAGAGACATCTGGGTTTTCAACAGGGATAGTTGATTTCCCAGAAATTCCACTGCTTCTTTGAGCCCATCAAGACGACTGAGAATTTTTTTATCTATACGCTCCTGAGTAGACAGCGCATAAGAGACGTTTTTTGCTAAGTTGTTAACGTATTGTGCTGTCTGTACACCCTGGGGTAAGGCCACAGAGGCTGCAGCTGCAGTAGCTATAAGAGCAACCAATGCAGCAATATGGGCTAGCAATAGCCCAAGGAAGCATTTCAATCTTTTCAATTGTAGCTGCATTCCCACAGCAAACTGATAACCATAATTAGCATACCAAGGGCCTTCAGTCTCAACAGGCAATAGTAAATAAGGAGGTTGCATAGTCAAAAAGATAGTGACAGGACCTGTTTGAGGTGAGGGCAAGTGCACAGGCAAACAATTGGTTAATACACAATTTTTACATCCTAGTTCAAATAATATATCAGTTCCATTATTTTGTATAAAGGAAAAATTTGCCGTCCCATATCCTACCACCAACAGGAAAGGCTTAGGGACAGAGGCCCGTATAGTAAGTTTGAAGTCCTTTGTGTTCCTGTAGCCACTCTTAGCTGTCTGCATCTTGGCTGGTCCCATGGCGGCTACCAATTTCCAGAGTTCTGTGTGGTACATTTCTCCGACGGTAGAAAAAAACCCTCCGGTTATAGTCACATTATGCATTGGTCGACCAGATGGATATGCAATATAGTGCAGAGGCTCCTTTCTTGTCATTCTTGACCAGTCCGTGATAGAAAATTCAGGGATGCCATGAGGAGAGATGACCAAAGGTGTCTTCTGAAGGCACTCCATCCAAATAGGACCTGGAATAGCATGGGTTAAGTTTTGAGGACAATTGGGATACCTGGGAGGGCACATAGCTTGTTGGGGGTCACTGGGAGGGGTGTCACCAGTGACCTTATAGACTGTCCACCTTTCTAACATTATGTTAAGTCGGGATGGAGGGTTTTCGTTTTTTTTTTTTCCCATTTTTGAAAGATATGTCACTATGTGAGGCTGAACTATGTCACTATGTGAGGCTGAACTACCAAGCAACCATTAACTGGTTCTTGGTCATATAGTGGTAATTAAAAGCACATGGGTACCTGAGCTGCCAGGACCGTCCAATTAATAGAATGATTTGCTACTTCCATGCCATCAGAACTACTTCCTCCAAAATATTCTGTCATATTGGTGTGTATTTGGGGAGTAGGATCATCCCAAGTAACTGGCCTTATAGTAGGTGGGTCAGGTAGATAGGCCCAATATACAGCCGTGTCACCAACAGGAGGGGTTGTAATAGCTAATACAATAAGAAGGATAGTAAGTAAGGACTCATTAGGCTGTGTCTGTTCAGCCAGACTTATCGCTTGATTGATCAGTTCCCTTATCCAGGCCCAACGGTACGACGGGAGACGTCTCCTTCTTTTTTGTTGGCGAGTTATGGTCAGGTTGGCTAGTCTCCGGCGTAGGGGTGAGGAGTCGACACCATCGTTCCAGGAGCCATTGCGGGGTGTCCTCATCCTGGGGAAAAATACAGATAAACCCACACCCCTTGCGAAGGACAGGGTCGGGGCCCTTCCAAATGCCAGTCAGTGGATCTTTCCACCTATCGTAAGGGAGAGGAGAAAAATCTGGATGCCAAAATCGTTCAGCTGCTGTTCGTCCTATATCATCAACATTCAAAAAATTTAAAACATAAAGAGTTAGAGTTAAATGCATATGGGGAGAGTATTTCACTGTAGTATCTCCCCCTCTTTTAATTTTTTAAGGTAAGATTTGAGAGTGCTGTTAGCTCTTTTAACTATGACTTGACCTTGTGAGTTGTAGGGAATTCCTGTAGAGTGCTTAATTTGAAAGGTAGCACAAAGGTTCTGGAAGGCTTTGGAGCTATAAGCTGAGCCATTATCAGTTTTTATGGCCTTAGGGGTTTCCATTTGGGAGAAGGCTGAAAATAAATGATTTTAAACATCAGTAAAGGCTTCTCCAGAATGTGCAGTAGTGTGGATATACCCAGAAAAAGTATCAGTAGAGACATGTATATATTTTAAGCGGCCGAAAGCAGGAAAGAGGGTAACATCCATTTGCCAAAGATGATTAGGCATCAATCCCCTGGGATTAACTGAATAAGTAAGAACAGGATGGTGTATTGGACAGGCCGGACAGTTCTTTACTATCTGGTGGGCCTCTTCTTAGTGATGCAAAACTGCTGACAAAGAGCTGAGGCATTTTGATGAAAATTAGCATGACTCTGTGTGGCCAATTGTTTGTTGTTTATGTTTGTTATATAAGTGTGAGTAATGGTGTAAGCAATGTGGTTGCCTTCAGAGAGGGGACCAGGCAGATTAGTATGGGCCCGTATATAGGATATAAAAATAGGAACTTTCCTGGCCCTTAATAATTGCTGAATACTAGAGAATAAGTGATATAATTCCTCATCATTTGTGAGTATATAAGCACGTGGCAAGGCTGGTACAGCTCGAGCCACATAGTGACTGTCAGTAAATAGATTGCATGGTTCAGGAAACATTTGCAAAGCCAGTTGGACAGCCTTTAGTTCAGCTCTTTGTACTTACTTAGTGGGATAATGACTTTGATAAGTTGTTTTAGCCTTAGAGGATTCCTTGTAGATTGTCTTATAGGATTCCTTGTAGATTCCAATGTGCCCTGTTTTATCAGCATCAACAAATATAGTGACGGCGTTAGCCAGAGGTTCTGTTGCTATAATAGCAGAACTGAGGACAGACGTGGTAGAAAGAAATTGCAGTCTGTCTGCGGGAAGATGATATTTAAGTTGTCCTGGATAACAGGACAAGGCTATTTGCCAATTTAAATTCACACTAAATAAAGCTTGTACCTTATCTGTGGTTAATCAGTTTTGCCCATTGAGCCGCCATTGGGCTGTCAATGGCTCTGCCCAGATGGTCTCCATTTCTGTGGTTACAGCTGCCCCCGCATACCTGACTCTTTTTTGGACAAAACTGCTGCTCTTATCAGAGATATATATTTTTTTTAATTTATTATTTATGATAGTCACAGAGAGAGAGAGAGGCAGAGACATAGGCAGAGGGAGAAGCAGGCTCCATGCACCGGGAGCCCGACGTGGGATTCGATCCCGGGTCTCCAGGATCGTGCCCTGGGCCAAAGGCAGGCGCCAAACCGCTGCGCCACCCAGGGATCCCTGCTGCTCTTATCAAGAGCAGACCAACACACTTGACAGGATGAGCACTGGGTGTTATTCTGTATGTTGGCAAATTGAACACCAATAAAAAATTAATTTATTATTAAAAAAAAAGAGCAGACCAACATATCAAGGAAACTTTTGAACAGAAAGCAGGCTTTTAATCTTATACTCTTGTACTTTAAAATTCATTTACTTTGATATTAGTTTGTCCTGACCACATCTAAAATTTCTTTTTAAGGATTTTTCTTTATAACACTTTTACATCCTTTTTTGCATTTAGAATTTGTCCTAAGACATTTCTTTTCAGTCAGTCTCATTTGGGACAAAATTACTTTTTTTTCCCTTGAACAAAAATATATTTCCATTCCTTACATTTTTCTTACATATCTCCTTTTTTTTTCATATCTCCTTTTTTACATACAGAGTTGCTTTTCTTTTTTTAAAATATTTTATTTATTCATAGAGACACACACAGAGAGAGAGAGAGAGAGAGAGAGAGAAAGGCAGAGGGAGAAGCAGGCTCCATGCAGGGAGCCCAACGTGGGACTTGATCCCAGGTCTCCAGGATCACACCCCGGGCTGCAGGCAGTGCTAAACCACTGCGCCACCAGAGCTGCCCCCAGAGTTGCTTTTCTTGTCAGTCATCAGTCTTATTTTAGCAGAGTTTTTTCATTTTTAGGAACCTTAGTGTCCAGTGAAAACTAAGGAGTAACCGATTTTTGAACACCAGAATTCTTTAGACGGCAAATTTATGAAACAGTTAAGTACAAAGCATGTCCACCAACAGATTCAAATCAACGTTTTAGCACTTTTTCTGTTTGGAAAAGACCTAGATGTCCGATGAATTTAATTCCATTTATCATCAACTTGTGACTAAGGTTTCAGGTTACCAAGGACTTTGAAAGGTATCTTAACAATTACTTATGAAAACTTGGAAACAATTAACCATCAATTTAATCAATTTTTTTTTACTAACAGATTGCAAAAAGATAACAGAGCTTATGTGACCTTCAGTAAACCTCAATAGAATAGAAGTTTTAGGTTTAGTAGTGATAATTTTCAAGACCTGTTTACTATGTTCCATCTGGATCCACTTAAAGTCAATCAATTTGCTCCCCATCCTCAATTTTTATCTGAGACACTGGTGGGGGAATCTGGAGGGGGCAGTATTAAGTAATTGGTGGTCTTTTTGCTATCCGTCTTCTAAACTCAGGACAAGCACCTGAATTGGGTGCCCCTCCTTGTTTAGGATTTTTGCTCCTTCGGAGTGGAAGCGAATTTGTGCCCCCATCTTGGTGAGCAAATCCCGACCTCCTGGTAGTGATGGTGACTCAATCATCAAATTATTATTCACCTTTTGTTCCTCTGAAGAGGTCTGAACATCATTTTCAGGGAGGGATTCATGAGAGGCTATAGAGATTAATTCGAAAGTGTGTTGTGGATCTAAAGCCTCTCTTATTTCTTCCCAAATTTGCATGGTGCCTGGAGGACAGGCCATAGGACCATGTTTTTTAAGTTGATTTTTAATTTCCTGTCCTACCCTTTGCCAGGCTTCCAAACTGACAGTCCCTTCTTTTGGAAATGAGGGACACAAGTCTGATACAGTACAAAAGAATTGCTTCAAGGCCTTTTTAGAGACCTTGGACCCTTCTCGATTCATAAGGGCCTGCAAAGTGGTCATAAAAAAAAAAAAAACTGTTCCATAGACTGTGACTGCTCCATTATTTTTTACTCCTGTTGTGGCTCTAAGTAACCAGGCTCCCCTTACCTGATTGTCAGCGACTACTCACCTATATGTGCACCTTCTCTTGCACGTGCTCAGGTCCCTGTTCGGGCACCACTTGTTGCGTGCTCTGCAGCAACACGATCAGGGTCCCAAGGGTAAGGGGATGAGGTAAATAAAAGAAAAGAGATGGGGACAGGAGGGACACAGTGGATGATGTCCAAGCAGTGTCAACTTTATTCAAGGTTCTTACGGTATTATATAGCACAAGCAGAGCAAAGATAAAGGAATACCTACATGCATGGCAGACCCTACTGACACAGGAGGGTCCTAGTTAATAGATAAACATGCTATTCTAGGTGCATACGCTTTCAAAAGGACAATAGATATGATTAACAGACCAGTAAGAATAGCACAGACCCCTATTTAACTTTACCACCAGGCTAGAACACATTATATCAATTGTATTATGTGGGCGATCACGTAAAAGCGATCTCCGGAAACCATTGCTCAAGTCCTTTCTCAAGCAGCCTTATGAGTAAATGAGGGACGCAAGTCCGAGCTTGGTTTGGTTTAGTAACTCTAGCTAGTCTGTGGCCGTCCACACCGCTTTTCCCTCCTGAGACTCTCAGTGCCCAATTATCGTCTAAGAACTTCTGGACTTTCCCTCTGAAGAAACAATAATTTCCTTTCCACTTTTTCCCAGATCAATTTCTTAGTACATACACCCAAGACCACATTTCCGGGATCCTGATTTGTATTGTTAAAACATCAAAATCACAGTTGAAATGTAGGCACTAGAAGTCTTGTTGTTGTTCTTTTAGTGATAGAAATGAAAACTCTTATCAAGTATTTTAATTGTTTCTGATATTTGTGGGATGAGGGCATTATCCCCTCTCTGTGTTGTGATGGAGAACTGGAAAGCGAGTCCATTCTGTCATTCACATTCCTCACTTTCTCACTAAACAAGCATGTTTAGACTCATGTAAAACTGCTAGAGTAAAAGAGGTCACTGGTGCCTTAATATCCTAAATCATCTGGGGCACCCCCCAGGTGGCTCAGTGGTTGATTATCTGCCTTTGGCTCAGTCATGATCAGAGTCCTGGGATCGAGTCCCGCATCAGGTCCCCGGAGGGAGCTTACTTCTCCTTCTGCCTATGTGTCTGCCTATCTCTGTGTGTCTCTCATGAATAAATAAATACAAATCTTTTTTTAAAAAATTAAAAAATAAAGAGTTAAAAATTAACATAAAATAAAACAAATATCCTAAATCCACTGGAATCTAGTAGGGCTCATGAGATCAACAAACAGAATGCTATCTGACATTCAGAATATGCAGCCATGCTGCCTTTCCCTCAGCTCCAGTTTTCTACATGGCCCTGAGGTAATGATTCAGAGGGTTCTGAGATTTAGATATAATGCATAAGCCAAACACATCAGACACACAGAGACTACCCAGTCCTCCCAGACAGGGTAAGATGTTCAGTATCTCCAACACTTGGAAATAGTGCAAGAGGGACATGAAATTCTCCATTTCCATATATCCTCTGTTTTCTCTCATTTCTGATAGTCCCCTGTGATTAACAGCTTCCCTCTATCTGCTAGTGAGAGGCTGTAAGGCACATTTCATGCGATCTAAGTCATTTTGTTCCCCATTACCCATAGGGCTCAGTACATTTAGACTAATAATATGTTTTGATTTCTCTTGCAGGGTTTTTGTGATTTTGATGAGAAATGTTTTAGAAAGTATGGAAGAATGTGGGGGTGAGTATTCTGGACATTTCCATTGACTAGGCCTGTTGTGATGAGGAGGACCCTGTGGTGTGGACAGTCTTAGTCGAGAGCCCCTTGTGATGAAGCCTGCTGTAGTAAAGCTTCTGGAGGCTCTCCTTCCCAAGATCCCATATGTCACCACGTGTGCAGCTCTAAGTGTAAATCGGACCTGGAGTGTATCCTTTATTTATAGTCTGGATTAAATATATCCTTTGAAAGAAGGGTTTGGATAAACAGAATGGAAAGCCATTTCTACTCACCTTTTCTTTTTTTATGTATATTTTTTATTGGAATTTGATTTGCCAACTTATAACACCCAATGCTCATTCTGTCAAGTGCCCCTCCTCAGTGCCTGTCACCCAGTCACCCCATGCCCCCGCCCACCTCCCCTTCCACTATCCCTTGTTCGTTTCCCAATGTTAGGGGTCTCTCATGTTTTGTCACCCTCTCTAATATTTTCCACTCATTTTCTCTGCTTTTCCCTATAATCCCTTTCACTATTTTTTATATTCCCTGTATGAGTGAACTTATATAATGATTGTCCTTCTCCGATTGACTTGCTACTCACCTTTTTCTTACTTTTTTGTAAGTGTGGAGTTTGTTTTGCATTTTAATTTTAGGCCCAGATTTTTCTTTCAACGGAGGTATTCAATGTGGAAGTATTTCTTTATTCTGTGGACTTGAGATGTAAGAGAATTTTAAGCCACAGTGTTTCCTGGTGGGTTGATGGACTGTGATTTTGTAGTATGATCTTGGCTTCTTGCCCTGGATGCTCCTGTTCAGAGCTGCCAGAGGTTTGGTGAAGCTGAGGGAGAGATATGATGTGGTTCTGGGATGCTCACAGCCAGGAGTGTACCTCCTCTTACCTCTTTATCTTCTCTGGTCACATCCTCAGAGACCGTGGGGCTCTGAGTGGCAAGGCCCATAAGCAGCATGATGGAATAGAAAGAAGACAGATCTCTGGATGGACACTGGTTTAGCCCCACTGTCCCTGCCCACCTTCAGCACTGCTCAACTCTGAATGGAGTCAGAATTACATCATGTGCCCCGGTTCTGTCTTTACTGTGTGGCTCTCGAGCCTGGCTGTGGACAAGAACCACCTGGGAGAGCTTGTTCAAAAGGCAGATTCTTGGGCCCCATGTCAAATTTACTAACCTAAGTTTCTTCTGGATGATATATATAAACATTATTTGAAATGTCTAAAATACATCAAAAATATTTGAAACATTCTAAACATGCAGAAAACTGTAGAGAATGGAACTATCCATGTACACATCACCTAGAGTTAACAAATGTTCTACTGTTATTTCTAATCATGATGTCAGAGTTTAGATTATATAATGTCAGGATAAAAGTTGAGACTTCCAGGTGTGGCTGCAGCTGCAGAAACTGTCATGTTAATATAATCAGTTCTGTTTTCCCGACACAGGTTTTATGATGGGCGACAGCCCGTGTTGGCTATCATGGATCCAGACATGATCAAAACAGTGCTAGTTAAAGAATGTTATTCTGTCTTCACAAACCGACAGGTAGGCATAGAGTTATTTTAATTTTACTTACTTATTTATTTATTCATTCATAAAACTTTCGTTTGGCACAATGACAGACTCAGGAAGTTGTCGTAGGAGGTCCCATGTTGTATGGTCTTCAAGCCCTTTCTCCTAAGGTAATATCCTGCATAATAATAGTACAATATGGAAGCAGAAATAGCCATTGGTTCTAGCCATTGAACTTATTCAGATTTCAGTGATTTTAGGCACACTCAAATGTACCTTGTGCATGTGTGATTGCTCCTGAACACTGATCTTACATGTAGACTTGTGTATCCTCCACCCCATTCATGTTATAGAGCTGTTCCATCATCAGCCTCCTGCTTACTTTCTTTTGTAGGCATGGTATGTAGCTTGTCTTTTTGTTGTATGAGAGTCTTCTGCAGAGCAAGCATTTCTTATCTTGATAAGGCCAATTTAACATTCTTTTCCTTTGATGGGCTGTGACTTTGGCATCAAGTTTGAAAACTCTTTATCTAGCCCTAAGTCCCAAGGATTTTCTCAAAGTAGTTCATTTTATAGTTTACATTTAAGTATATACTTTTATGTTTTATATTTGTAATATGAATCATGCATAGTTTTGTGTTTCACATTTAATTCTGTGATCCATTTTGTGTTAATTTTTAGTGTTAATTGTGAGCTGTGACATTTAGGTCAAAAATCCTTATTTCTGGCCTATGGTTGTGTAAGCACTCCAGCATCACTTGTGGAAAGGCTGTACTTCCTGCATTGAATGGCTTTTGTACCAGTATCAAAACTGAGTCGGGCCTATGTGTTTGTATCTATTTGTCAATCTCTGTTCTGTTCATTGATCTCTGTATCTATCCCTCTACCGGTGCCACCGTGTCTTGATTACTGTAACTATATAGTAAGTCTCAATATCATGAACAGTGATTCCTCCCATTTTATTTTTGTTGGAATTGTTTTAGGTATTCTAGCTCCTTTGCCTTTCCATACAAATTTAGAATTAGCTTATCTATGTTTGCATAATATTTGCCAGGATTTTGTAAGACATGATTTAGACCTACCAATCATTTGTGCAAAATCTAGATCTTTATTATGTCATGTCTTTCAAAGCATGAACACAATATGTGTTTATTTAGGCTTTCTTTGAGTCTTTTCACCAGCATTTCATTCTCAATAGGAAAACCATACATGTTTTGTTCAATACACATCTCAAGTATTTCACCTTCTTTGTGTGATTATAGTTGTTATTGTGTTCTTAATGTGTTTTAACATATTCATTATCTAGAAATGTGGTTGATTTTTGGTGTTGATCTTATTTCCTACATCCTAGCTTAACTCATTTATTAGATGCAGAGATGTTCTTTTTTATATCACCCAAGATTTTCTACATCGCCAATTATGTCACCTGACATAGGGACACTTCCATTTTTTTATTTTAGAAAAGTATTTTATTTTATTTTAGTTCAATTTGGCAACATATAGCATAACACTCAGTGCTCATCCCGTCAAGTGCCCCCTCAGTGCCCATCACCCAGTCACTCCAACCCCTGCCCACCTCCCTTTCCACCACCCCTTGTTCATTTACCAGAGTTAGGAGTCTCTCATGTTCTGTCACCTTCACTGATATTTCTCACTCATTTTCTCTCCTTTCCCCTTTATTCCCTTTCCCTATTTTTTATATTCCCCAAATGAATGAAACCATATAATGTTTGTCCTTCTCTGATTGACTTACTCCACTTAGCATAATACCCTCCATTTCCAACCACATCGAAGCAAATGGTGGGTATTTTTCCTTTCTAATAGCTGAGTAATGTTCCATTGTATACATATACCACATCTTCTTTATCCATTCATCTTTCGATAGACACCGAGGCTCCTTCCACAGTTTGGCTATTGTGGACATTGCTGCAATAATCATTGGGATGCAGGTGAGGGACACTCCTATTTTTATCTTTCTAATCTGCATGCCTTTTATTTCTTTGTTTTGTCTTATTGCACTAGCTAGGATTTCTAGTATGGTTTTGGATAAGAGTGGTGACAGTGAACATTTTTGCCTTGTTTCTGATGTTAGGGGTAAACATTCAGCTTTTCACCATTTAACTATTTATACATGTATCTTTACGATGAAAACTATATATTTAAATGTGATGTTTTGATTTATAAAGTGATCATCACAAATGAAACGCATTAACATATCTATCACCACCCAGAGTTACTTTGTGTGTGTGTGTGTGTGTGTGTGTGTGTGTGTGTGTGTGTGTGGTAAGACCGTGTAAGATCTACTTTTTAAACAAATATCAAATATATGGTAGTGTATTTTGATTATAATCACCAAGCAGTATATTCGGTCTCCAGAACTTATTTTTCTCAACACTGAAAGTTTGCACCCTGTGATTACTATTTGCCCTTCTCCCTCCTCCCCAGCCTCTATTGGTACCATTCTACTCTGTTATTGAGCTTGACTTTATTTTTATAGATTCCACTAATAATTGAGATCATGTGTTACCTGTCCTTCAGTGTATGGTTATTTCCCTTAGCATGTGGTCATGTTGTCCACGTTCAACCATGCTGTTGGAAATGGCAGGATTGGGCAGCCCTGGTGGCGAAGTGGTTAAGTGCCGCCTGTAGCCCGGGGTGTGACCCTGGAGACCCGGGATTGAGTCCCATGTCAGGCTCCCTGCATGGAGCCTGCTTCTCCCTCAGCCTGTGTCTCTGCCTCTCTCTCTGAATAAATAAATAAGTAAATCTTTAAAAAAAAAAAAAAAAGGAAATGGCAGGATTTCCTTCTTTTTTAAGGTTGAGCAATATTCAATTTTCTTTATCCATTCATCCTTCCATTTAAATTTATGTATGTATACATGTATGTATTTGTATTTAAAATCTAGTTAGTTAACATACAATGCAATATTGGTTTCAGGAGTAGAATTTAGTGATTCATTCCTTATATACAATACCCAGTGCTCATCACGGGTGCCCTCCTTAATGCTCATCACTCTTCTAGCCCTTCCACCATCCACCTCCCTCCATTGACCCTCAGTTTGTTCTCTATCATTGTCTCTTGTGATTTGTTTCCCTCTCTCCTTTTTCTCCCCTCACTTCGCATATGTTCATCTGTTTTGTTTCTTAAATTTGACTTAGGAGTGAAACCATATCGCATTTGTCTTTCCCTGACTGACTTATTTCACGTAGCATAATACTCTCTTGCTCCATCCACGTTGCTGCAATTGGCAAGATTTCATTTATTTGATGGCAGAGTGATATTCCATTGTGTGTGTGTGTGCGTGTGTGTGTGTGTGTATACCACATCTTTATCCATTCAAAAGTTGATGGACATTTGAGCTCTCTCCATAGTTTGCCTATTGTTGATAATGCTGCTATAAATATGGAGCATGTATGCCTTTGAATCTCTATTTTTGCATGCATTGGGTAAATACCCAGTAGTGCAATTGCTGGATTGTAGCATAGTTCTATTTTCAACTTTTTGAGGAAATTCCATACTCTTTTCCAGAGTGGCTGCACAAATGTGCGTTCCCACCAACAATGCAAGAGTGTTTCCCTTTTTCCAGATCCTCACAATATCTGTTGTTCCCAGAGTTGTTAATTGTAGCCATTCTGACAGGTGTGAGCTGGTATCTCACTGTGGATTTGATTTGTGTTTCTCTGATGATGAGTGATGTTGAGCATTTTTTCATGTGTCTGTGAGCCTTCTGGATGTCTTCTTCCAAATAGCGTCTTTTCATGCCTTCTTCCCATTTCTTAACCAGATTATTTGTTTTTTGGGTGTTGAGTTTCATAAATTCTTTATAGGTTTTGGATCCCAATATTTTATCAGATATATAATTTGCAAATGTCTTCTCCCATTCTAAAGGTTGGCTTTTAGTTTTGTTGATTGTTTCCTTCACTATGCAAGAGCTTTTCATCTTGATGAAGTCCCAATAATATGTTTTTGTTTTTGTTTCCCTTGCCTCCAGTGATGTGTCTAGTAAAAGTTGCTAAGGCTGAAGTGAAAGAGGTTTCTGCCTTTTATGTGATGTGCCCCTTGTTTCTTGCTCCTGTCAAGATTTTTTCTTTGTCTCTAATTTTTTTGTCTTCAATTTTTGACAATTTTATTATCATGTGTCTTGGTGAAATCTTTTTTTGAATTCAATCTGATTGAGAACTACATATTCCAAGATTTCTGTGCATTTCCCTCAGTTTGGGAAGTTTTCGGCCATTGTTTCTTTAGGTAAGCATTCTGTCCACTTCTCTCTTCCTCTACTGGGATCCCCATAATGTGCACATTCTTTTACCTGATGCTGTCCTATAAATCCTGTAGGATTTTTTCCCTAGGTTTTTTTTTTCATTTTCCTTTACCCCACTCTGACTGGATAATCTGAAATAATCCAGGAGGGGATGGTTGTCTCAGGTATTTGAGGGCCACAATCCATCAGCAATTGCATGATCCTTGACAGGAAGCACAGTGGAGGGTTCTTGTGGATGCAGTGGCTATTGGGGTCCTCAGTAGCATCACCAGATCCAGTGCCAGGGGACTAGGGCAAGCAGAATGGTGGCCAGAGTTGGTGCTACACACACACTCATCTGTGGGGGCTAAAACCAGGCACATGCTCCCAACAGAGCTGGGCTCAGTGATGGGCACATGGGTACTTTGAATGTCTGGGTTGTCTGTGTACACTCATGTGGCTGCAGGAATAGTCACTACTGCTTTTGACTGGAGTTCAGGCTGGCAGCGTGTAGATGTGAAGTTTCAGGGATTAGCTGTGGTCCCATGTGGCAGTGCGTTCAGTGATGGGAGTCAAGCCTGGCCTCAGGGACCCGAAAGCTTCTGGGGCCTGGGCTGGTGTGGTATGTGTGCCCAGTCACAGGGGCCATGGCTGGTTGTGGGTGCAGATTCTGAGGCTCAGGGTGTAGGTGGTGGCACTGGCTGAGGCAACTCATGAGAGGGCAGATGGGGCAGAGCAGGACTCAGGCAGCTGGAGTCAGCAAATATGAAAGCCTGTGGGTCTATCAGCAGCAAAATCTTAGAGGGTGCACTGTGCTGTGTCAGCTGTTGATTCAGCAGCTGCTAAGGCTGCTAGGGTCCTCTGCAGAGCAGGACACAAGGAACCATGGTTACTCCTGCCACTTTGCTGATACTGATAGTCCTGCCTTTCTTTGTTCCTTGCTCTGTCTAGATGTGTCAGCTATGCCAGTCTCTGGAGGTTTGAAGCCAAAACAGGTCATTTGTGCTGTGCCCTGAAGGGCTGGGGCTAATGACCTTTAGTCCTTTTCCCAGCAAGAGGAATTCTCTGAGGCTGGCGGGTGTCCTCTTGGTGCTGAGTAGTGCTGGCCTGACTCCTGGTATGATGCAGACAAAATGAAGCTCTTCTCCTTACTTTTCTAATGCACTTATTCTCAGGAGTTTTGCTCCACTGTGTTGTTGAAGCTTCTTAAATGGACTCCTAAGCTCATAGGTCTATTTTGTTTGTGGATAGCTGTCTACCCGTTGTTCTTTGTGGGTTAACAGAGGCTGATGTGTCCTGTCTCATGATCTTGGTGATATCACATCAATCCTTCCTCACCGAGTTGATGTGTGCTATAAGGTTTTTTGATAATCTTTGTTAAGTTGAAGTAGAGTTCTTCTGTTTCTAGTTCTTTTGTGAATTTTAAAAAAGATTTTATTTATTTATTCATGACAGACACACACACACACACACAGAGGCAGAGACACAGACAGAGGGAGAAGCAGGCTCCACACAGGGAGCTCGACGCAGGACTCGATCCTGGGCTTCCAGAATCACACCCTGGGCTGAAGGCAGCACTAAACCGCTGGGTCACCAGGGCTGCGCTCTTTTGTGAATTTTTATCATGAAATGGTTTTGGAGATACCCACATTAAAACAAAATATACTTTTGAAAAATGGTAGAAAGAGTCAAGGTTGTTGGCTTGATAGGCCAGTCCCAATATGAGAAACAGAATTATCTCTCTCTTTTCCCTAGGTCCCTTTGGGGAAAACACAGGGGAAAAGATTTCCATGTAACTGTATCATTTCTTGAGAATAGCAAATAGATTACTATCTTTTTAGGGTAAACTACTATTTAAAAAAAAACAACACCATATTACGCATCTGTTTTTTTAGTTTCTCATGCTACGGCTATATGTGAAGGCAGAACTGCTCTGAAGCAACACACAGTTTGCCAGGCCATCTGGCTATCTTCCAATGCACTTCTACCCTGCACACCTTGGGAGAATGTATTAGGTATTAACAGTTTATTCTCCTGGAGGAGTAGTTTCCATGCCAAATTTTCCATATCATATTTACACTGAAAAGGAGATTGGAATATAAAGCTGGAAGCACTACAGGTAGTGTAGTGCTGCCTCCTTCAGCCTCACAGGAAACTAAGCATTTCAGATAAATATCTATTGAGTAGCATAGGGACCGCTACTAAGGAGACACTCACTAAATATTTGGTGAGTAATAGATGCCCGTTTAACAAATTTTCCGAACTGTGGAGACCTAAAACACTTATGTAGGGCAAAATGTGTTTTGCTTTGACTCTAGTCTTTTGGACCAGTGGGATTTATGAAAAGTGCCATCACTGTGTCTGAGGATGAAGAATGGAAGAGAATACGAACATTGCTGTCTCCAACTTTCACCAGCGGAAAGCTCAAGGAGGTAAGAAAAGAAGAGGTCTTGTCATTAGGAAGTAATGAATGCACCTGGGGATAATTAGAAACTAAGATTGTAGTCCACCTGTAAGTACTCTGCTGTATTTGGGCTTCCTAAATATGGTCTTTTATCCTCATGTCCTAGAGGAGACATGATAAAACTTGTTATTAAATGTCCTTTCCTGATCCATATTTGTGAAAGCCATGTCATTCTAGGACTTCATTCTGGATTTAACTTCAGGTGGTGTTGTATTTTGTGTGTAGATGTTTCCCATCATTGGCCAGTATGGAGATGTGTTGGTGAGGAACCTGAGGAAGGAGGCAGAGAAAGATAAAGCCATCAGCTTGAAAGAGTAAGTAGTAGTGGGGCTGCTGGAATTCCAACTCTGTCATGACACTTTCCAGCTGCTGCCACAGAGCCCAATTCCCACTGTTGAATTACCCCAGCAAAGAAGCTGACTGAAGTAGACGTGTAGTGTTACAACCCCAATGGGGCAGCCAAGGAGAGGTAGCTTGCCTAAAAAGGCAGAGCAGCCAGGAGGGAGAGGGTCTTCTTTTTGTACACGGGGCAGGATTAATTCATCTGCTTGATTGTCTCCTTGGATATTGGGGAAGACAAAAATATGTGCTTGAAAAAAAGGACACACGATTTTTCCAAATCTTTGAGTGTAGAGAGTAATGAATGGTGGTGGTGGGGACCACTTGATACATATTTTTGGGCACTGGATGGAGCAAGAAAGTTTTCATGTGGAACTTGGGACAACTTAAATCCCTTCCTGATTTTGTTGAGGATATAAGCAAAACACTAAATATTAACTTTTATGACCACTTGTCCATCTTTCAAACACAAAAGGGAGAAGGCCTTGCACATGGGATGGGTAGGGTGAAAAAGTAGCCTAAATTGAGATATTAGCCTAAATTGAGATATATTTTATTTTTACAAAACGTTTCACTTATTTATTTGAGAGAAAGAGAGAGAGAGCAAGCCCATGCAGGGGGGCAGGAGCAGAGGGAGTAGCAGACTGCCACCCTGAGCAGGAAGCCCAAAGTGGGGCTTGATCCCAGGACCAAGAGATCATGACTGGGAAGAAGGTGGAAGGTAGCCAGTCAACTGACTGAGCCACCTGGGTGCCACGGGATATATTTTAATATTGCAGGATGAACGGATGCATATTAGGACTGTCCTGGCAAAACTAGTAGCATATGATCACTTAGCTATGGCATCCCCTAAGTCAGTTTTGGTGTGATTTAATATATATTTTTTAACTAGGAACATTCTCAGTTCTTACTTTTTCCAGAAATGGGTGAGTCCTCAGGTCAATCTCAGATCAATGGAGATGAGACAAAGTGGGTCTTTCAGGAGACTTAGCAGAGGTGGAGAAAAAAGGGATGGTATTCCTGGCATTACAGAACAGGTGTTGGTGTTCTGTAATGTGCTAAAGAGGACTCAGCTCCGAGAGCACAGAGACTGTGGTGAGAGAAGATCCAGATCAGTTTCACCTTTCCTGACTCCCTGAGGAAGCGTTAGTTATTCCACCATTTGTCCTGCTCAGACACAGTGATTATCCACCTTCTACTGCCCTTACTCAAAACACACTTGTGTAATTTGCCTAATTTGGGGTCTCTATCCCTCCAAGATTAAGCTCCTCGAGCTCAGAGGTCTCTCTAACTTGCCCTGGTATCCCCATCACCCATAGCACAAGGCCAGCTGTGTCACTGGCACCTCACGAGCACCTCATCAGTGAGTGTGATGGCATACAGACTCTTTAGATGATCCATCAGGTGGTTCTCAAAGTGTGGTTCTTGTCTTGCCTGGACATTGGAATCTACAGGCACTTCTTGCAAGCATTGGATAAGGATAGTAAAGAGGTGCTGATTTTAAGTATTCGTATCTTTGTTTCTCTCCCAGCATCTTTGGAGCCTACAGCATGGATGTGATCACCAGCACATCGTTTGGAGTGAACATTGATTCCCTCAACAACCCACAAGATCCGTTTGTGGAAAATGCCAAGAAGCTCTTAAAATTTGATTTCCCTGATCCATTTTTACTCTCCATAAGTATGTACATTAATGTATTTTCTTTTTTTCCTCTCTTCCTTTTTCCTTCCCTTCCTTCCTTTCTCCCTTGTTGCTTACCTCCCATTTTTCTACAACAATTTCATTGCTTATACAATGTCACATGTATGTGTACATTGAGCCCCTCTTTTAAAATGTACAATTCAACTTACGGTCTCAGTGTTCATCAACAAAATTGTTAATGTTTTTAATGTAAAATGTATGTATTTTTCCTTTTCTTTCTGTGCTTTTGGTGTCAGATCTTAAATTCACAGAGAAATCTGAGATCATGAAGATTTATCCCTTGGTTTTCTCCTACGGATTATACAGTTTTAACTTTTATATTTGGGCCTTTGATCTATTTTGAATTTATTTTATTTTTATATGTTATAGGAGGTAAGAATTAAACTTCTTTTTCTTCTTTTTTTCTTTTGTTTTGGGTTTTGTTTGTTGGTTTGTTTGCATGAGACTGTTCTCTTGTTGAGCACATTCATTGAAAATACTATTTTTTTCTTAATTGAATGGTCTTAGAAACCTTGTCAAGATCAGTTGCCCATGAACAGAAGGGTATAATTTTGTTTTTTTATGATTTTATTTATTTATTCATAGACACACACACACACAGAGAGAGAGAAAGACAGAGACAGAGACAGAGACACAGGCAGAGGGAGAAGCAGGCCCCATGCAGGGAGTCTGACATGGGTCTCAATCCCGGGCCTCCAGGACCACGCCCCGGACCAAAGGTGGCGCCAAACCGCTGAGCCATCCGGGCTGTCCAGAAGGGTATATAATTTTGGACACTTAATTTGATTCCAGGGGTTCCTGAGTGGCTCAGTTGGTTAAGCATCTACCTTTGATTTCAGGTCATGATCTTGGAATCCTGGGATGGAGCCCCACAATGGGCTCTTGCTCAGCCATTGGCTTGAAATTCAAGTACAGATCTAGAGGGACTGACTCCGGGTTTCAAAGAATCCTGGTGTCTTTTAATCCTCTGATTGGTAGACCAAGTTATAATTGCTCCAGGTAAAATTTGCATTTTCACTGTGCTTTCCATTGTTCTTTTTCGTTACAGTATTGTTTCCATTCCTTACTCCACTATATGAAATGTTAAATATCTGGCTATTTCCAAAGAAAATTACTGATTTTTTCACAAAGTCTGTAAAAAGGATGAAGGAACGTCGCCTCAAAGATAAACAAAAGGTAATCCGGTGGTAGTTACATGTGAGTGTTCACTTTTGATGTTTTATTGAAGTGTGTACATCCTAAGTGTGGTCATTTAAGTAAGTGTGGTCATTTAAGTATGTTTTTAGGTAGGTAGAGAACTGGAGGGTTTAGAGCAGGAGACCTCTAACATTTTAAGGAGAATGAAGAAGATGGAGATCAGGGAAGGAGGAAAGAGAATGAGTCAGAGAGTCAACGTTTAAAATTTAATAATAAGCATGGTACCTACTATGCCAGGCAATAAAATTTGATGAGAGAAAAAAACTACCTCTTCTCTTCAAAAAATTGTCAAAGGGTACAACTTCCTGTGTAAAAATAATTTTCTGATATTAAAATTTCCCCAGATGTTAGAGTGGCAAAGAATTCCTTCAATTCCAAGCTTCTTATCTCACACCTTCTCCAGGGGAAGGTCCCACCAGGCACCTGGTAGAGTAGAGTGTGTGTTAAATTTGAGCCTGCCATAGTTTGGAGTGGTCAGGAGTCTCTCTGGGCACTGAGGCTGCAAGCTGGCCAAGCCAGATTTGCCTTCCTGAGGCCTGATGATCAGCGCTAGAGTGTGTGTAGGAGGGAGAGGCAGCGCTGGGTACCCCAGAATGTCACTGAAGATGAGTTCCAGAGGGTGGGTCATTAGAAGATGATGACACAGAAGCTGTCCCTGGACTCTACAAAAGTCAGGCTATTGGTCTGTGGCCATTTGTTAAGAAATGAGTCTGGGGGGCGGGGGGAAGGACTGAAGTCAGGAACTTTCTCCTAAGTTAGCAAGCATGACAAGAGAGAGAGCATGCTACTCTTTGGCCAGGAATCTGTGTTGAAAATCCAGAGAAGCTCAGGATCAAGGGAGCAAGAACCAAGAAACAGTGGGACACTATAGCTGGATTCCTGTCAGGGAAGCATCCTGCTCTCCAAGATTTTGCAGCTGGATGTTTTTGTTCACTAATGACTTGGGTAACACAAGCCAGACTTCTGGACTTAAAGGGGCCATAATCTCAGGAAAGAAATTAAATCCTGCATCCCTAATTTATTTCTGACTTCACAAGTGATGTTCTGTTGTTGAAAGTTCTCTTTCTGCTTGCAGCACCGAGTCGATTTTCTGCAACTGATGATTAACTCCCAGAATTCTAAAGAAATGAATACCCACAAAGGCAAGTAAGGACAGCTTAGAGGGCCAGTGATGGGAAGTCTCTGATGCAGGGGGTGGTTCTGAGGTGTGGAGGACGATTTTTAGCAGATGTAATTATACAAATCAAAGAGAGACACGTGTTCAGATACAAATGGTAATGGAAGCACGTTCCAGAAGCACACAGCCATAAGTTGGTTCAAAGCTTGAAGGGCAACCATGGACAAGGCAGTCAGTGGTTCATGGATCACCTATTTCATAACCTCTGGGGAGCTTGTTTCCTGTGTCAGTTCTCTGAGCCTATACCTGGAAGTTCATATCAACGCTTCACCATATCAGAAGGCATATGGCCCCGGTATTGGTGACCTGGAACACTTGGTTAAAGTTGTGTTCATTGGCTTAATGTACTGTAAAGTTTTTTTTTCATTTTGTAATTAAGAAGTGACTGGTGAAAGATGCCTTTGTGACAGTGTAAATGCTGGCCACTTTCACCTACTACTTTCACCTACTCCTTCTATCATCCATGGATGCTGTTTGACTGAGACCATTATTACTAAGATGGTTCCAAAATGTTGGCTTTCTAATTCCATCATTTCTTCTATGTTGATGAGTGATCGTCCACTGTTAGGGAGCTTTTCATTCTCTCTCTATAACATTTAATTTATTTATGTCAGTATGATTTCTTATATTACTAAGTTAGTCTCCTAGCTCCTTCTTTATTTAGATCCTCAGTTGTCTCCAGTTTGTCCTCTGGAAGCCATTTCAAGTGGGTTCTTGTGTTATTTTTTGTGTCATTTTTTTCTTTCTTTTTCTGTTTTTATGTTTTCAACAGACTTTATGTTTTGTACAAGTATTAGGTTCACTGCAATGGTTAGTGACACAGAGATTTCCCATATTCCCCCCCATGCCCACCTACACACAGCATCCCCCACTATCAAAATACCTCACCATTTGGTGTATTTGTTACAATGTCCCTCAATGACACATCACTACCACTCCAAATCCATATTTACATTACAGTTCACTCTTGGTGTTATACATTCCATGGATGTTGACAAAGGTATAATGATGTTTATCCACCATTACAGTACATAGAGTATTCTGTACCTTTTCCCATATTATTTTCTGAGCATTTGCTTGCATTCTAGTGTGAGACATTCCAGGTGTCTCTGCTGTTTCCCCTGATGAGACCTGGAATCAGCCATTTCTTCAGATGCTGTGTTTCCTTTTAGTGAGCAATGATATTTAGAAACCAAAATCTGGGATCAAGGAGAGATCACTACTATAAAGCTTCTTTGCTTGTATTTCCTCTCCGTGGGCCGAGTTAAGAAATTCAAATACATTTACACAAGACTGATGAACATAAACATTTGTATGTCTACTCATCCAGTGATGTAATTATGGTCTCTGTGTCTGAAAGAAAAAAAAAGAGCCTTGATTTATAGTTTGTTCCTATGACAGAAACAGTCCCATCATGGTTAAGTTCAGGCTATCTATGGTTTCACAACCATCTCCCAAAATTCTTGAATATTTAACAATTTATTCTAGGGACTACAGATGGGCTTACTCCATCACACCGCTAAAATATATGTATACCTATATATACATTTCTTTCTTTCTTTCTTTCTTTCTTTCTTTCTTTCTTTCTTTCTTTCTTTCTTTCTAGCTAGCTCTTCTATTTTCTAGGTTGAAGAAAATATTCTCTATATGTCCAGTTTAATACAGAACCACTACACACATATGGTTAATTGAACACTTGACATGTGGCTAGTGTCACTGAAGAATTAAATCTTATATTGGTTTAAATTTAAGTGACATTTAAATATAAATAGGCACATCTGGAGAGTGACTACCATACTGGACAGCAGAGTTGTGAAATTTGATTTTATCATGGGCTTCATAGCAATTGGGGGAAAGAATTTGATAGTTGAATTTATCCACACCAGATTCACAGAAAGTATGAGCAAGAAATCAGAATTCTGTAGACCTTTCTTACACTCACTTTGTATTATTTTTAGTTTTGAATTTTATGTCTGTGGCAAGTACCATGTTAATTTCAGTCAAATAGATTAGAGCATGACTGTGCCTAGTTTCTACTACAAGAAAATCAAAAAGGAGGCCAATATATATTCAGGGTGCATCCATTTGATGAGGAAGGTGACATTCAAGCCATGATTAAATAAACATTTCTAATTCCACTCAGTGGATTCTGTTTGTGTATAATTCATGCTGGTCAATGTCTTTTTATTGATCATTGTTTCTTTTGCTGTTTCAATGCAGTTGATTAGACTAACGTCATTCACCACTCTTCTAGCATTTTGTCTCTGTCACGGTTTTATATGTATCTGAGATCATCCATGTAAAGAATATACCCCGGGTCTTCACTTAACCGAAACCTCTCAAAGGTATAATCCATGCTTCTCAAGCTTGGTTGTGCACTCAAGTCACCACATCTCCTGAAAGCTCAGATTTTGATTTCATAGTTCTAGGGTGAGGTTTGACATTCTGCATTTCTAATAAGATCCCAGGTGCTGCAGATGCTGCTGGTCCATGGACTACACTTTGAGTAACAAGACTTTATCTGTAGCCCAACCTTGTCCAGTTAAGTTCCCACGGATATGTTTACATAAAAGATAATTCAATTTTCATGACAGTTAAGCCTTAGCATTAGAAACTGTTTAAAAAATTTAAGCTGATATTTCCCACTCACTATTTCTCCCTTCCCCTTCATTCTCTTTCACTATTTTTTATATTCCCCAAATGAATGAGACCATATAATGTTTGTCCTTCTCCGATTGACTTATTTCACTCAGCATAATACCTTCCAGTTCCAGTGAAAGGGAATAAAGGGGAAAGGAGAAAAAATGTGGGAAATATCAGAAAGGGAGACAGAACATAAGAGACTCCTAACTCTGGGAAATGAACTAGGGGTGGTGGAAGGGGAGGTGGGCGGGGGGTGGAGGTGACTGGGTGACGGGCACTGAGGGAGGCACTTGATGGGATGAGCACAGGGTGTTATTCTATATGTTGGCAAATTGAACACCAATAAAAATAAATTTATTAAAATATTTAAGATGGATGAATTTATATTTTTCCTTGGGGAGGGTACTAGTCCATGTTTCTTAGGGCAGAAGTACTTTTATGATTCTCCGAAGGACTTATTGATAACTCTGTGTATATTAGACAGAAAAACCGTCCCTTGGGGCAGCCCGGGTGGCTCAGCGGTTTAGCGCCACCTTCGGTCCAGGGCGAGATCCTGGAGTCCTGGGATTGAGTTCCATGTCAGGCTCCCTGCATGGAGCCTGCCTGTGTCTCTGCCTGTGTCTCTGCCTGTGTCTCTGTCTCTGTCTCTGTCTCTCTCTTAAATAAATAAATAAATAAATAAATAAATAAATAAATAAATAAATAAATAAATAAAATCTTTTAAAAAATACCATCCCTTGAGATTACCTCCCTTGTTGGTGGTGTGTATGTGTGTGGCATAAGCAGTAACAGGTGTCCAAGAAGAGGAGAGACTATAGGAATAATCACATCAAGACAACTTGTGCCTCTTTCCGGCTCTGTAAGATAAACATCAGAGTAAAACTGCTCCCAGTTTGATTCTGAATTGCTTTTACATTTCTCACCAGGGATTTGGGAGTTTCAAATGGATTTGTCATCATTGAAGCTGCCATGTTTTACATTCACCTGCTCTAGCTAAAATGCCTTTTCTCTCCTTTTAGCTCTGTCTGATCTGGAGCTTGTTGCTCAATCTATTATCTTTGTTGTTGCTGGCTATGAGACCACTAGTACTTCTCTCTGCCTCCTTATGTATGAATTGGCCACTCACCCTGATGTCCAGCAGAAACTGCAGAAGGAGATTGATGCGACTTTCCCCAATAAGGTGAGTGGGTCATACCTGAAGAGGGAGTCAGAATAGGCTTGGTTATGCCTCAGTAACAGATTAGCCCTCAAATCTAGTGGGGGGTTTCATAGCAAAGGTTTGTTTTTTTATTTGAAGTTCGATTTGCTAATATATAGCCTAACACCCAGTGTTCATCCCATCAAGTGCCCTCTTCAACACATCACCCAGTTACCCCATCCTCCCGCCCGCCTCCCTTTCCACTACCCCTTGTTTGTTTCCCAGAGTTAGGAGTCTCTCATGTTCTGTCTACCTCTCTAATTCTTCCAAATCTTTTCCCCTCATTTCCCTTATAGTCCCTTTCACTATTTCTTATATTCCCTGTATGAGTGAAACCATATGATGATTTTCCTTCTCTGAGTGATTTACTTCACTCAGCATAATAACCTCCAGTTCCATCCATGTCAAAGCAAATGGTAGGTATTCGTCCTTTCTAATGGCTGAATAGTATTCCACTGTAACATATATACCACATCTTCTTTATCCATTCATCTGTCAAAGTATATCCAGGCTCCTCCCACAGTTTGGCTATTGTGGACATTGCTGCTGTGAGCATTGGGGTGCAGGTATCCCGGCATTTCACTACATCTGTATCTTTGGGATAAATCCCCAGTAGTGCAATTGCCGGGTCGTAGGGTATCTCTATTTTTAACTCTTTGAGGACCCTCAACAGTGTTTTCCAAAGTGGCTGTACCACACTTTGCATTCCCACCAACAGTGCAAGAGGGTTCCCACTTCCCCACATCCTCTCCAACATTTGTTCTTTCCTGTCTTGTTATTTTTTACCATTCTCACTGGTGTGAGGTGGTATCTCATTGTGTTTTGATTTGTATTTCCCTGATGGCAACTGATGCAGAGCATTTTCTCATGTGCTTGTTGGCCATGTCTATGTCTTCTTTGGTGAATTTTCTGTTCATGTCTTTTGCCCATTTCATGATTGGATTGTTTGTTTCTTGGGTGTTGAGTTTAATAAGTTCTTTATAGATCTTGGATACTAGCCCTTTATCTGATATGCCATTTGCAAATATCTTCTCCCATTCTGTAGATTGTCTTTTAGTTTTGTTGACCATTTCTTTTGCTGTGCAGAAGCTTTTTATCTTGATGAAGTCCCAATAGTTCATTTTTGCTTTTGTTTCCTTTGCCTTCATAGATGTATCTTGCAAGAAGTTACTGTGACCAAGTCAAAAAGGGTGTTGCTCATGTTCTCCCCTAGGATTTTGATGGATTCCTGTCTCACATTTAGATCTTTCCACCATTTTGAGTTTATCTTTGTGTATGGTGTAAGAGAAATGTCTACTTTCATTCTTCTGCATGTGGCTTTCCAATTTTCCCAACACCATTTATTGAAGAGACTGTCCTTTTTCCAGTGGATATTTTTTTCTGCTTTGTTGAAGACGAGTTGACCATAGAGTTGAGGGTCCATTTCCGAGTTCTCTATTCTGTTCCATTGAACTATGTATATGTTTTTGTGCCAGTACCACACTGTCTTGATGATCACAGCTTTTAATACATCTCAAAGTCAAGCATTGTCATGCTGCCAGCTTTGATTTTCTTTTTCAACATTCTTATGCCTATTTGAGGTCTTTTCTGGTTCCATACTAATCTTAAGATTATTTGTTCCAACTCTCTGAAGAAATTCCATGGTATTTTGAAGGGATTGCATTGAACGTGTAAATTGCTCTGGGTAGCATAGACTTTTTCACAGTATTTATTTTTCCAATCCATGAGCATGGAATTTTTTTTCATCTCTTTACATCTTCCTCAACTTCTTTCAGAGGTGTTCTGTAGTTTTTAGGGTAAGATCCTTTACCTCTTAGGTTAGGTTTATTCCTAGGTATCTTATGCTTTTGGGTGCAATTGTAAATGGAATTGATTCCTTAATTTCTCTTTCTTCAGTCTCATTGTTAGTGTATAGAAATGAAACTGATTTCTGTGCATTGATTGTATATCCTGCCACATTGCTGAACTGCTGTGTGAATTCTAGCAATCTTGGGGTGGAGTCTTTTGGGCTTTCTTTCTTTAAAAAAAAAACATTTTATTTATTCATTCATGAGAGACACAGAGAGAGACAGAGACATGTTAGCAAATTGAATTTAAATTTTATTTTAGTTTATTTTAAAGATTTTATTTATTTATTCATCAGAGAGGGCGGGGGCGGCAGAGACACAGGCATAAGGAGAAGCAGGCTCCATGCAGGGAGCCCGAGGTGGGACTCGATCCCAGGTCTCCGGGATCAGGCCCTGGGCCAAAGGCGGCACTAAACCGCTGAGCCACCCTGACTGCCCTCTTTTGGGTCTTCTATATACAGTACCATGTCGTCTGAGAAGAGGGAGAGAGTTTGACTTCTTCTTTGCCAATATGAATGCCTTTTATTTCTTTTTGTTGTCTGATTGCTGAGGCTAAGACTTCTAGTACTATGTTGAATAGCAGTGGTGAGAGTGAACATCCCTGTCTTGTTCCTGATCTTAGGGGAAAGGCTCTCAGTTCTTCCCCATTGAGAATGATATTCACTGTGGGCTTTTCATAAATAGCTTTTATGATATTGAGGAATGTCCCCTGTATCCCTACGCTTTGAAGAGTTTTAATCAGGATGCTGTATTTTGTCAAATGCTTTCTCTGCATCTATTGAGAGGATCATATGGTTCTTGTTTTTTCTCTTGTTGATGTGATCTATCACGTTGATTGTTTTACGAGTGTTGAACCACCCTTGCATCCTGGAGATAAATCCCACTTGGTCATGGTGAATAATCCTCTTAATGTACTATTGGGTCCCATTGGCTAGTATCTTGGTGAGTTTTTTGCATCCCTGTTCATCAGGGATATTGGTCTATATTCTGCTTTTTCGGTGGAGTCATTGGTTTTGGGATCAAGGTAATGTTGGCCATATAGAACGAGTTTGGAAGTATTCCCTCCCTTCCTCTCCTTTGAAACAGCTGTAGTAGAATAGGTATCTCTTCTTTAAATGTTTGGTAGAATTGCCCTGGGAAGCCATCTGCCCCTGGATTTTTGTTTCTTGGGAGATTTTTGATGACTACTTCAACTTCCTCGCTGGTTATTAGCCTGTTCCGGTTTTCTATTTCTTCCTGTTCCAGTTTTAGTAATTTGCAGGTTTCCAGAAATGCATCCGTTTCTTCTAAATTGCCCAATTTGTTGGCATATAGCTGCTCATTATACGTTTTTAAAATCATTTGTATTTCCTTGGAATTGGTTGTGATCTCTCCTTTTTCATTCGTGATTTTATTTGAGTCTTTTTTCTTTTTAATGAGGCTGGCTAGGGGTTTATCTATCTTATTAATTATTTCAAAGTACGAACTACTGGTTTTGTTTATCTGTTCTACAGTTCTTCTGATCTCTATTTCATTGATTTCTGCTTTAACCTTTATAATCTCTCTTCTTCTGCATGGTGTAGGCTTTATTTACTATTCTTTCTCCAATTCTCTTAGGTGCATGGTTAGCTTTGTATTTGAGTTTTTCCAATTTTTTGAAGGAAGTTTGTTCCCTCTTAGGACTGCTTTTGCTGTATCCCAAAGATTTTGAATGGTTTTATCTTCATCTTCATTAGTTTACATGAATTTTTTATAGTCAATGATGTATTTTTTTACTTTTTAAAATTTAAATTCAGGACAGCCCTGGTGGCTCCGTGGTTTAGCGCTGCCTTCAGCCCAGGGTGTGATCCTGGAGACCTGGAATCGAGTCCCACGTCAGGCTCCTGGCATGGAGCCTGTTTCTCCTTATGCCTGTGTCTCTGCCTCTCTCTCTCTCTCTCTCTCTCTCTGATGAATAAATAAATAAAATCTTTAAAATAAAATAAAATAAAATTTAAATTCAATTTGCTAACATATAGTGTAACACTCAGTGTTCATCCCATCAAGTGCCCTCCTCAGTGCCCATCATGCAGTCACCCCATCCCCCACCCACCTCCTCATCTGTTACCCTTTGTTTCCCAGAGTTAGAAGTCTCTCATCGTTTGTCTCCATTTCTAATTTTTCCCACTCAGTTCCCTTCCTTTCCCTTATAATCCCTCTCACTATTTCTTATATTCCATGTAGGAGTGAAACCATATGATGATTGTCCTTCTCTGATTGAGTTATTTCACTCAGCATAATACCCTCCAGTTCCATCCATGTCGAAGCAAATGGTGGGTATTTGTCTCTTCTGATGGCTGAGTCATAAATGGATGAATGGATAAAGATGATGTGCTATATATATATATATATATATATATATATATATATATATATGATGTATGTATATATATGATGTATATATATGATGTATATATATGATGTATATATATGATGTATATATATGTGGTATATATATACATATATATGTATATGTGTGTGTATGTGTGTGTGTGTGTGTGTGTGTATATATATATATATATACACCAACACCATGGAATATTACTCATCCATGTATCTTTTTAATCCTTCTCTAATTTCCTGGTTGACCCATTCATCTTTTAGTAGGATGCTCTTTAACCCCAAGTGTTTGAGTGTCTTCCAAATTTCTTCTTCTGATTGAATTCTAGTTTCAAAGCATTTTGATCTGAAAATATGCAGGCAATAATCCCAATCTTTTGGTATTGATTAAGACCTGATTTGTTACCCAGTATGTGGTCTATTTTGGAGAAATCTCCATGTGCACTCGAGAAGAATGTGTATTCAGTTGCATTAGGATGGAATGTTCTGTATATATCTGTGAAATCCATTTGGTCAAGTGTATCATTCAAGACCCTTGTTTCTTTGGTGATGTTCTTCTTAGAATATCTATCTTTTGCTGAGAGTGCTGTGTTGAAGTCTCTTACTATTTTTGTATTATTATCTATGTATCTCTTCACTTTCATTATTAATTGATTGATATACTTGGTTGCTCCCACATTAGAGGCATAAATATTCATAATTGTTAGGTTTTCTTATTGGATAGACCCTTTAAGTACGATATAGTGTACTTCTTTATCTCTTATTAGAGTCTCTGGTAAAAACTGTAATTTATCTGATATGAGGATTGCTACCCCAGCTTTCTTTTGAGGACCATTTGAATGGTAAATGGTTCTCTGCCCCCTCATTTTCAGGCTGGAGGCATCCTTAGGTCTAAAATGAGTCTCTTGTAAACAGCAAATAGATTGGTCTTGCTTTTTTTATCCAGTCTGATATCCTGTGTCTTTTGATGGAATTTTTTAGCCATTCACATTCAGGGTAACTATTGAAAGATATGAATTTAGTGTCATAGTAATATCTATACAGTCCCTGTTTTGTGGATTGTTTCTTTGGGCTCCATCTTCTCTTAAAGGGTGCCCCTTAATATTTCTTGCAGAGCCAGTTTGGTGGTCACATATTCTTTCAGTATTCTGGAAGCTCTTTATCTCTCTTTCTATTCTGAATGACAGCCTTGCTGGATAAAGTATTCTTGGCTGCATGTTTTTCTCATTTAGTACCCTGAATATTTCATGCCAGCCCTTTCTGGCCTGCCATGTCTCTGTGGATAGATGTGCTGTTAATATGATATTTCTCCCCATATAAGTTAAGAATCTCTTGTCTCTTGCTACTTAGGATTTTTATCTCTTTTATCTCTTTATCTTTAAAATTTTCAAGTTTCACTATTTTGTGTCAGGGTGTTGATCGGTTTTTGTGGATCTTAGAGGGTCCTCTCTATCTCTTGGATCTAAATGCCTGTTTCCTTCCCCAGATTTGGGAAGTTCTCAGCTATGATATGTTCAAATATACTTTGTGGTCCTCTTTCTCTCAGCCTCTTCTGGAATTCCAATAAGATGAATACTCTTCCTTCTCAAACTATCATTTATTTCCCAAAGCCTTTACTCATAAGTTCTTGACTGTGTTTCTCTTTTCCTCAGCTTCCTTCCTTTCCATCTACTTGTCTTCTATGTCACTCACTTTCACTAATCCTAGCCATTAGAGCATCCTGTTTAGAATGCATGTCAGTTAAAGTATTTTTAATTTTGACCTGATTCTATCTTAATTCTGCAGTAATAGAATCTCTAGAGTCCTTTGTGATTTTTTCCAAAGCCACCAGGAATTTTGTAATTGGACTTCTGAATTATATCTCTGACATGTTACTTAAATACATATGTACTAGATCTATGGCAGAGAATATTTCTTCCAGTTCCTTCTTTTGTGGTGAATTCTTCCTTCTAGTCATTTTGTCCAGTGCAGAGTGGCTTGATAGAAGTGATCGATTTTCTCTCTGTAGCATTTCAGCTGTTCTCTCTTTATATCTCAGGTTGGATTCATAGGTGTTCAGGTTTTTTTGAAAGTTATCGGGGTAAGTTTGGGGGACCAGATGAATCAAGGACTCTCACTCTTCCACCATCTTGTCTCCTCTCCCAAGGTTCTGCTTTCTTACATCTGCATTATCTGCAACTTGGGGACTTCATGTTGACTGGGTAACAAGTGCTAGAGTGTTGCTCACTTGCTTTTTAAGTGTTTGGCATGAACACATACATCTCCTCAGTTCACAGCTCATTTGCAAGTGATTTCCCCTAGGTTCACATGGGCTGGGAAATATGGTGGTCTACATGGGTATTGGGTGAACAGAGTGTTCTGAAACACACCCTATGAAGTATCAGGTTTTTTTTTAAGTATCAGTTCTAATTATCTTCATATAACAAGTCAGGAAACTGGGCTACAGAGAGACGACATAACATTCTTAAACTATCATATAACTAATGGTGAAGAAGCCAAGGTAGGAGACAGGTTGCCTGGATCCTGATCTACCTCTAACTTCTGCAATGTTGGCTCTTAAATATAACACCAAGTGATAGAGACATATTGCATACACTGTTTTCAGATCCCTGCCCAATCTGGAGTTCCCTACTTATGAAGGGAACCAGCTTCTGAGGCTGGAGGGGCTTATTTGGCAAACAGTGAAACCCTAAGGCAACAACTAGGAGACTTTTCCAACCACAGAGGGTGGGGCTGAGAATAGGATTCTGATCCCCTTAACAGTGTTCCATTAGAACTGAAATTGTGTTCCTACAATTGGTAGCATCCAACCCTACCATTTTATGCCCTGTTTGGGTTGAAAGGAAACTGTGGCGCCCTGAAATATTTCTATTTTTGTATAAGATAATATTTATCTTCAAATATTGTATAGATAATTGAAGGGCTAGGAAGCAAGATATTTCAACTAAAAGAGTTTATGTGGAAATAGGATATTTTCTGTTGTACATTCTCCTTCCTTGGTACAGATGTAAGTAAGGCCCCTCTTTTGAAAGGAAGGTGACTTCAGCATATTTCACTTAGAATAAGGGTCATGGTATATTAGTCACTTTATTCATATGAGGAAGAAACACCACTACCTAGTAGTGGGAAGGATTTCAGGCCGTTTATGGGATTGTCCCAGGTGTCTCCCCTAATTGTTACTATTGTACACGTGTCAGTGGGCCACTGAGCGGATCAAAGGACATGGTAGACAGTCAAATGATTATAAATGCCCTTTATCAAAACAAATGTTTCTTAGAGGTTTCTTTCTAACAGGTCAGCAGTAATGCTGATAAGGAGTTGAAATTTATCCCCCAAATCAATTTATCTACATCTGTTTCTTTCCTTCCAGGCAGCACCTACTTATGATACTCTTGTACAGATGGAGTATCTTGACATGGTGTTGAATGAAAGTCTCAGATTATACCCAATCACTGGTAGACTTGTAAGGGTCTGTAAGAAAGATGTGGAAATCAGTGGTGTGTTCATTCCTAAAGGGACAGTGGTGATGGTGCCAACCTTTACTCTTCACCAAGACCCGGATATCTGGCCAGAGCCTGAGAAGTTCCAACCTGAAAGGTACAGGGAATCCTGGAAAGGGGAACCCACCTTCATATTGGAGGATATTTTGAAATGTTCTTAGTATAGATGACAATCGTGTGGTTGTACAATGATTTATTTGTACATCTTTTTTCTTCTAAGTATTTTTCTTGTTATGAAATGATGATTGTTGTCAAAATTTTATAAACTGTACACCCTAAAAGAGAATATTAAAGTCAATGTCAGTCCCAATACATCAAGATTATGAATAATGATACATATGTCCTTTGTGGACATTTAGAGAAATGCATAGAGGTGCATATATTGATTATTAAAAATTAGGATGGCATTATATTTTTTGAATGACTTACTTTTTATTTTTTTTATTTTTTAAATTTTTATTTATTTATGTTAGTCACAGAGAGAGAGAGAGGCAGAGACACAGGCAGAGGGAGAAGCAGGCTCCATGCACCGGGAGCCCGACGTGGGATTCAATCTCGGGTCTCCAGGATCGCGCCCTGGGCCAAAGGCAGGCGCCAAACTGCTGCGCCACCCAGGGATCCCAAATGACTTGCTTTTTAAAAGATTTTATTTATTTATTCATGAGAGACACAAAGAGAGAGACAGAGACACAGGCAGAGGGAGAAGCAGGCTCCATGAAGGGAGCCGGGTGGGGAACTCGATCTCGGGATCACACCTCGGGCCAAAGGCAGATGCCCAACTGCTGAGCCATCCAGGTGTCTCTTGAATTACTTAATGTAACATTAAACTATAACAACATCTATATTTGGTTTGTGATCATATGCATGTAATTTTCTTAACTACAACCTTATTGAAGGAAATAGGTCTTTTTCTTTTCCTTTAATTTTTTTAGTCCTCTTTACTATGAATTCACCTCCCATGTCCCCACATTCCATGTTTGCAAACCTTGGCCACCATTCTGCTAGCCTAAATGGGAGAGCAGAGTCTGTGGCTCTGAGAGTTTACATCCCTAGCAGGAGAAGCAGCCTCATGAGGACAGAGAGGCACACAGGTCCTATGCTGTCTGTGGCTGCAATCCTGTGCAGCTCCCATGTTTGTTTGTTGTGGTTCATCCAAAGCAAAGTCATCTGAAAAATCTGCTCTCTAGCTGTCTGAGGAGCCTTCTTGAAGGGGTCTTGAGCTTCCTCTTCTGGGAATTCAGAGCAGAGTCTGGCTTTGGGCACAACTTAAATTCTGCAAAAGTTGGTACTTTCCTGTTTATTATATTGGTGAGGAAATTTTGGAGTGAACTTTTTAGGGATCTAGACTTTTAGCTCCTGACTCTAAGCTCCCTGATGGCAGAGCCATTGTCCTGTTGCATGGTGTCCCTAGTGCTACCATCACATCTACATGTAATACTTCCTAAAAGAAGTCAGAATTGACCAATTGAGCTGTTTCTTGGATCAGAAGCCCTGGTGGTTCCCATTCCTGGTCACTCAGCAGTCCCCATTCCTGCCACTTCTCAAACAGAAACCAGAAGACCACTCCTGGTGCTTCTCTCTGATTCATTCAATCATGAGAGGAAGTGCTTACTTATATGTATTAGGGACTATGCCAGGCAGTGCAAGATTCACGTATTAAAAATGGCTGTTATGGAGAATTTTTGACACATACAAAGGGATATTCTAGAAAAACACGTCTAAGAAACACTTTTAATGCATATGTGCCCATCACCTGCCCAACAACCACTAACCATGTCAGCTGCCCCATCCACAAACCTTCGCAATTCCTTGTCTGATTCCCATATTACATTAAGGCTCATCATCTATAAACACACTCCAGTATGTTCCTCATAATATATGGAGTTTAAAAAAAAAATACCTACTGAGAATGCCATTATTACCTTCACCAAACCCACATTTTTCCTTAATATAAATATTGAGGAATGAGTTTTTAATAAAATATAAGTCTAACCTTCAAGGAATTTATAGCCTCATGGAACAGATAGGCAAGATGTCAGTTATTACACTCGTTATACATAACCGTGAGTATGAGCATAGTGGAGTAGCAACATTTGCCCATGCATATCATCTAACATGCTATTATTTGGAAGAGGGGTACTGCTGGGGAAGAGGGGGAAGTGAAGGGAAAAATAACAATACAAATCATGGGAGGCATTTTTCCTGCTTCTTTTGTCCATGGATATGTGACTAACATAAGTCAGTGGGGGCAGGATCCTAACTTTCCTTCAATCAGTCATATTTTCTGCTCACCTTTCAGAGTGTGAACAACTCACCACCCTGAATGTAATCCCAGTGTTCAAGACAAATCTTGTTTTCAACAGCATTCATCTCATCTCCTAAACAGTACCGAATGCTCCCATAAGGAAGGGGTATCCAATTATCTATAGCTAAAATTGTCGCTACAGAATAAACACGGCAGGATTTCAGTAACCAGTCCATCAAAGTTTCCTATATACTCCTGGTTGAAAACTCCTAACATGTACCTCTTGTGGTTTTTATGTTTCACTAACTTGTTTCCAACTTGTATTGTGGAACCAGGTTCAGTAAGAAGAACAAGGACAGCATAAATCCTTATACATACCTGCCCTTTGGAACTGGACCCCGAAACTGCCTTGGAATGAGATTCGCAATCATGAACATGAAACTTGCCCTCATCAAAGTCCTGCAGAACTTCTCCTTCAAACCTTGTAAAGAAACACAGGTCAGAAAGAGAACTTTCTGCATAAATAGTATTTTATTGTTTTTTTTTAACTAAGAGATATCAAATGGATGTGGGGGGGGGCTCATTTATCCTTAATAATTTGTCCTATTTCCTGGAGAATCTATTTGGAGTCATTTGTGGCCTTTTAAGTGTCCTTCAGCTCCTGAGTGCTTGTCTGTGTCTTATGACCACACAACCATAAGGATCATCTATCTATTCAGTGCAGTTCACAAGATATGATTATGCACAGACCTTTAACTTCAGCAATGTTTTAAATTTCTTTCAAGTCCACTGAAAGGAAGGGAACAAGCTGTGTACAGTCATGACATGCAGTATTTACTGCGACATGACTTTTGAAGGATGCTCTTCCCCACCACAACTTACAGATGCTATCAAGACCGTGATTTTCAACCCATGGTTCTATATTGGAATCAGTGGGTTCATTAAAAATCCTGGTGTCCAGGTCATCTCAGAAATTCTAACATAATTCACACAGTGTCTGGCTTTAAAAGTACCTTCATTGATTCTCAAGTGTAAGCAAGGTTGAGATTCACTGGTTTGAAGCATTTCTGCCAGATGTGATAGACTACCATGGTCCAGGCCATCCTGGCCACTTGGCCCCACCTTCCATGAACCCCACTGACAGGAGGTTCTCCCTTTCTAACCCAAACTGCCATCATGAATGGATGTTTCCACTGGGAGAAGTGACAGGATCATTAGCAGGGAGGATGGCCATAGAATAAAATACATAATACCCACTCAGGATGACCTTCCAAACTTCAACATACACAAGTTAACTCTGTATTACTTTTCAAAATTGTGTGCCATAATGGCTAAAAATCTGTCCTAAATTTTAAACACTCATCCTTTTTACTTAAAATCTAAATCAAAAAAGAACACAAACCAACATGAGTTTGTCTCCAGCCTGGTACAGAGTGAGTACTCAATAGATAATCTGTTGAATGTTCCATGCTCCAGTCTTGACAGCTTACCGAGTAAGATAAAGAATAAGAGATATAGGATGCTAAACCGAGAGTACTTACATATTTGTAACACATTAGTGTCCTTCATGTATCTTGCTTACTTTGCATCTGTCATTGGCAGGGCTTCATTCCTGGCTCTCATTTGCTGGTTTAACTGTTGCAGATTCCCCTGAAATTAAGTTCTCAAGGGTTAATTCGACCAGAAGAACCCATTGTTCTCAACGTTGAGCCAAGAGATGGGAGTGTGCGTGTAGCCTGAATTTCCCTAAGGACTTCCCTTTTGTTCTTCGAGAAGCTATATCCCAGAACACCACAGACCTCAATTTCCTATGTGAGTAAAACCCAGAAATGAAGATGGGCTTCATTTACTGCCCATGACGGATGACTAGAGATTCTGTACACGCCTTCAGCTTTGTCTGGTGTCTGTGTGGAGCATTATATATTGTGGAGAGTAAACTAGACATGTAGATGCAGTCTATCTGGTTCACACAGACTACCCCCAGTTTGTGCCATCTACTCCCCTGAGCACTGATCAAGAATAAAATTTTCTCAACTGTTTTATCAACAAAATTTGTTGGAAACAATGGTCACTGTGATAGTGACATTTATATCATGTCTTATTTTATATTACATATTAAATATCATACTGAGGATGTCAGTCAATATCCTCTTACCAAAATATTAACTTATGCCTTCATGAACATTAAGGGGGGAATCCATAGAACTGATGAGTGAGAGCCAGTGGCTGAATATTTGACCATCACAGTCATTGGGTAGTTGAGCCTTGTTCAGAACTCCAACGTGATCTCTTAAGGTAGATGAGAGTCAATCCACTATGACTTTGCTCATTGCTCAGCAAGTATATTCACAGTTTAATTCTACAGATTTTGGAGCACATGTGTTATTTTTATTACACTTAGTTGAAGTCCTTATTATTCTATCATTAGTTTTTATTTCATGTTTTCATCTCATCTGCCTTGATGTTCTAGTAGACCGGGCACATGCTTTGTCTTTGTGTTCCATCCTCAGCTCCTAACTGTCCTGACACAATGAGCATTGAATAAGAGATTGTGATTGGCCAGATGATACCAAGTGAAAGGCTTTTAGCTCTTAGCCCTTCAGATGGTATCAGAAGCTGTACAGGAGTCTTCCTATTTTTCCCTCCACTCCTGCCTCTTCTTTTCTCTTCTCCTCTCCTCTTCCTTTTTTTCCCTCCCTAGATAAGTCAGTCCTAAAGTCAATAGGTGGAGCACAGGCAGGTGAGCAGCCCCACATTGAGGGCCAGGGGCAGACAAGAGATCACAGAGACTCCCAAGTTATAGATTCAGTAGGGTGGGATGGTGTCCACATGGAGGAGCTGCCTGTCATAGGTGTGGGAGCTCAAGCTAGGTGAGAAGGGTGCTCACACAGAGAGTGGCCTGTTGAGAGCCCCCAGAGTCTAAATACAGAGTAGAGAACCCAAGTAGCATGAAGGTGACATCCATGAGTGTTAAGCAATGGAGTAGGGATTAGTTACATAAAGAGGGATTGATCAGAGAAATAAAGATTTTATCTTATTATTTTATTTTTTTAGAAGCTTTAAAGCAAAAGGGTTTCAGGAGTTTCTCACTGTTGGAGAACTGTGTCACTTATTTGGAAAAGGAGAGAGCCAAATGAATCTGTGTATTCAGAGATTGGAAGTCCGTCAATATAAAGTCAGGCTTTTTGATACATAGATGATAAACTGATAGAGAGCAATTAAAATGTGTATATTTACCTTTCTGTGTGTAAAAAACACATTTTCTCTACCTCTTCTACAAACAGTTTTTAGAAACAGTGACATTGTAAGACTATAAGCACATCTTCTGCCCAGATCTTGCCTTATAAATGTCATTTTCCTGAAAAGAACTAGGACCTTTCAGAAAAAATGGCTGATTCCAGGCTGGCAGAGCACATGATGAGCCTGGAGCATGTTTTGCCTACACAGTGACGAGGACATGTCCACAGAACACAGAGCCAGCCTGAAGGGCTTCATCCACCCATCAGAAGCAATTTGGGCTCATGATAACTGACAATATGAAAGGATATGACTTGTTTAATAAAATAGGAATACAAAAATACACACAGATGTAGATAATAACAGAGGTAGATTACAGTTGATGAGGACACTCACACAGTTTGAAAGTATCACCACTCAAACACCCATGAGTAACTGAAGAAAGAGAGGCTCACAGAGCAGAGATTTGGCAGACAAGTGAAGGTCATCAGGAACAGGAGGAATTGATGGGGCATCACCTAATAGGATGGCATAAGAAGATCTCAATATCACCTCTGAGATATTCTTGCCAGGGATGCAAACCTGAAAGAAATCCTGAAAAAAATAAGACAAATCCAAATAAAGAAATATCTATGCCTAATCTGTAACTTGTGTGTAATCGTCTAAAAAGTCAGGGTCATGGAAGTAATAAAAGAGAAAAAACAAGCCCAAATTGGAGACACTTGGCCCCCAACCCTACCTCATAGCAAACCATGACTAATGACAGTTTCCACCTATCCCAGGAAGGTAAACTTTTAAGTTTCCTAATGGGCACTAGTGAGTTATCTTCAGGATAGAAACCCCAGAAATAAAGGATCCTGGCCTGAAACAACCCTTTCTTTTCCTTCTACGCACTTCTTGCCCCACCCTCCTTCCTAGAAAACCCTGCATTTTGTACACCTCCTGAGAGAATTTGTCTATTTGCCAGGTGGGATGTGCCAATTCACCAATCACTGCTGATTATATCTTCAACTTGTTTTGCTGGAATTTTGTTTTTTAATAAAAGCCAGAGACAAACTAAGGAAGTGTTCCAAACTGAACTAAAGTGACTATAGAGGGTGACATGTAACCTCAGCATGTGAGCAGGGTCCTTCTGCTATAAAGGATATTGTGGAGACAGTTGGGAATTGAGGGCTCTGATGGTTACATGGCAGTAATGTGTCAGGCTCCCCTTTCTGACTCTGATGGAGAATCTCTTTGTAGGAATTACAGGGGATTATGAAACATCAGGTCAGTAATTTACTCTTAGATGTGTTGGGAACATAATTCTTAAAATAGATTCTTCTGGAAGGTTGTGATTGTTTTGGGGAGTAGGTCACAAAAGCACTTTGAGCCTAATATAGCTCTCCCCAGCTCCTGCCTTAGTCTGACTTGTATTATTTGATAAAAACAAGGCAGCACCACACAGTGATGAGAGATGGGGAGCTCTAAGGCTGGTGCTCCTGGGCTTAAATCCCAGCTCAGTCCAGAACTGAGCCTAAACTAATCGCTTTGGGTAAATGAGGAAAGATGCCCGCTTTACATAGCTGGGCCTACAGGGCTTGGGCCACACTCCACTACAGATATTTATACCTGAGACCTTGAACAAATTACCTAGTACCTTACTGTTCAGTATTTAGTGCCCCAGATTCCTAAAATAGGGGCATAATGCCAGTGCCTATCTGACATGACAGTGAAACCAGATGATGTAGTGAGTTATTTAGGACACAGCACAGAGCATGCAGTGAGCACATAATCAGTGTCAGCTATGACTTTCATAGCTGTATTATCCTCAGTCCTCAGGAGGCCAGGTTGGTTTGATCTTTGGGCTCCAACCTAGTCAAGTCCATCTTCAAATCTGCCATTTGGGAAAGTATTTGCATACATCTTTCGAGAGGTTTAATTTAACTACAAGCTATTGATGTCTCAGCTGATGTTGTTTGGGAATTTTCTTTAAAAAAAAAAAACGATTTTATTTATTTTTTCATGAGAGACACAGAGAGAAAGGCAGACACATAGGCAGAGGGAGAAACATGTCCCTCTGGGAGCCTGATGCGGGACTTGATCCCAGGACCTGAGGATCACATCCTGAGTCAAAGGCAGATGCTCAACCATTGAGCTATCCAGGCATCCCACAGTCAGGAAATTTCTAAAGAACAATATAAACATCCCCATTCTAGAAAAGCCTTTGTCAAGAGAGAATAATGTACATCACTGAGATGGAGTGGGACAGTTTCAACAGGGGGCCCCTCACCCCTACACAGATCCAAAGGAAGAGATGGACTTGACCTTGCAAGGACTTGTCCTTGCTGTACTTTAGTATCCCAACTGCAGGAATAAGGGATCTCCTTGTCACCACAACTCCCCACTCCTCCCCACAAGAGCTCTGCAAATGAGAAGCTGCCACACTTCTAACTCCGGGGTTACTCCAATGAACTCCAGTTTATAACAGCCTTCCCAGCTTCCCCTTTTCTCCTGATAGAAACATAGTGTGGAGTCCACTTTTTGGCAAACAGGCTTCAGGCAATGGATTATTGGAAGGGCCCACAGTGAACCCCCGGCTGAATAGCAACACGCCCATCAGAGGATATACCTCCAAATATCCATAAGGCCCTAACTTACCCATGGGCTACTTACAAGCAGGCACAGTTACCAAAAAAGGGAAATTGCCCTAAGTCCCCATACTTCCCCAGCTTTCCTCTTTAAAACCAACCCCCACAGGCACTTGACAGGATGAGCACTGGGTGATATGCTATATGTTGGCAAATTGAACTGCAATAAAACATAATTAATTAATTAAAACAACCCCCACCCACTGCCTCCTTGCAGACAGCCTCTGGTTTGCTGTCCTGCCCGCTGCTCCCTGGGGGTGTACCCAATAAACTTCTTTTGTGTCCTTTGCTCTGCTTCATGTGAATTCTTTCCTGGCTTGTGTCCCAGCTTCCACACAATCCTCACCCCACATTTGGGGGCCCCCATGCCCCCAGGACAGATACCCCGATTATATACCACCTTTGGGGGCTGCACACGGGGAGTCTGTGCACCCCCCATTTGGAGGAGGGAACCCTCACACAAGGAGCCTTTGCCAGTCTGAGACTCTCCCCGTATTCTTCAGGAATTTCTCCAGACTTTTCATCATGGACACACTCTAGTCCTCAGGGGGCTGATGACCTCTGGTGGAGGTGACTCCTCGGGTCCGAGGGGGAAGGAGCCCCAACGCCGCTGCCCAGAAAGGTGAGGGATTTCCCCTCCTGCTCTGCGGAGGGACCCTTTCTGCCTCTCCTCTCTATTTGGGATCCTTCCTCAGTCTAACTCTAGTACTTCTCACACAAGGGAAGGTGTCTGGCTACGGATGGCTCTCAGGTGTGGTCTGAGAGCTGAGGGCCAACAGGTGAGACTGCCCGCCATCCAGGGCGAAGCACTCCTTCCCTCTGCTTTCCTGCTCTGCCTGCAGTTCTACTCCCAGAGGCCTGAGCAACTGTCCACTGGCCCCTGGCAAATCCGTGCACCTTACAAACTCAGCTGGGAGCCTTTCCTGAGGCTGGCGACTCTCAGCCACCTGGTTTCCTTGGCCTCCACCGGAGGTCCAGCTGCAGTCCTGATCTGCGGGCAAAGCTGTTCCTGGTGTGAGTGGTGAGCCTTCGCGCTCCTCTTCCCAGCGGGTCTGGCCACACTGGTGTCTGGCTCTCCTTGTTGCCAGAGGATGTCCCCAGGGAGTGCTGTGGGGTTCCCGTGACCCTCTCTGTGGTCATGATGTAGTTTTGGAGTGTAGGTGAGGTTTGGCAGAGTGAGATCTGGAGCCCACAACCAAGAAAGAATTCTTGAGATGTCTTTGATGCAAAATGGTGGTTTTATTAAGGCAGGGGTACAGGACCTGTGGGCAGAAGGAGCTGCTGCCCCACGGTTGTGAGGGGTGGCTGATTATATACTTGGGAGTTAGGGGAGGTAAGGAAAAGGAAGGTTTTCAAAAGAATTTTTGTATGCTAAAGAGGACCTAAAAAATATTGGAAGCCTTGCCATTGTCAAGTTAAGATTGTCTTTCCCTTTAATAAAGCATTAAGATAGTTGGGAGTTTCCTTCTGGAAGTTAGGTTATTGATAAGAATGTTTTTTGTCTTATAAATCACTAAGACATTTTGTAAACTGAGGGAAACTCATGTGTATAGGATTATAATCTCTATAAATTAACTATTTGTTTTTTCTTCCCCTTAGCTTTAGGGTAGCCAGGAGTGCCTGAGGAATGTCACACATATTCCAATGGGTGGGGGGGAGTGTTGTTTGTGGGGTGTCAGCTTGTGCTTTGTCCTCAGCTAGGCTTCTGTTCGTTCATCAATGACATGCCACCAGAAGTCGGTTGCCAGGTATAGGACTGGTCTTTTTCCAGGTCAGGCAGGTCACTCTGTGAAATGTTGACCTCAAGCCAGAGTTCCATTCCCTTTTGTGATGTTCCCAGTGGGAATCAGCAACCTGTTTCTCCCACAATGGGAATCTTTGAGCTGTGTTCTTAAACGCTGGAAGAAATCTGAGGTGTCTGGGTGGTTCAGTCAGTTGAGCATCGGACTCTTGGTTTTGGCTCAGGTCTTGATCTCAGGGTGTGAAATTGAGCCCCACATTGGGGGGATAAATGAATCTCAGAGCAGGGAGTCTGCTTGAGATTCTCTCCCACCGCTCCTCTCCCTCCTTCTCTCTCATATGTATATACTTTTTTTTTAAGCTGGAAGAAATCTGACCCCCAGGGACTGAAGAAAAATATCTCATCTTTTTATGACTCCTGCCCTCAGTACAAACTCCCAGATCAAGACTATGGCTTTCCACAGAACTCTCTTTTAAGATTCTGTTTTCTATAAGTCAATTGGAGAAGGACAAACATTATATGGTCTCATTCATTTGGGGAATATAAAAAATAGTGAAAGGGAATAAAGGGAAAGGGGAAAAATGAGTGAGAAATATCATAAAGGGAGACAGAACATGAGAGACTCCTAACTCTGGGAAACGAACAAGGGGTGATGGAAAGGGAGGTGGGTGGGGGGTGGGGGTGACTAGGTGACGGGCACTGAGAGAGGCACTTGATGGGATGAGCACTGGGTGTTATTCTATATGTTGGCAAGTTGAACACCAATAAAAAAAAAAGATTCTGTTTTCTAGCTTGATCTCCTATGCTGGAACTCCTCCCAGGGGTCACAAGTCCTATACATGCCTTGCTCAGTGTCCTAGCCCTAAACCAGGACCCTGATCTAAGAACCTCTTGCAGAACATCTTTGGTCTCTAACCAGGCTAACCAGCTGCCTTCCAGAACTGACTAAAAAGCTCCATTCAAATTAGTAAGATGGAACTAAATGAACTGAAGATTATTATACTGCTGTGACTCTTGTTTGAAATGTAGCTGGTTCTCTAATGTTTGTTCTTCCAGATTAAGGAAACTTTCTCCTAAGATATCTATGGCTTATAGAAATGTGAACAAATGGAAGCATCTAACTTTTCTCTCCAAAAAGTCTCAGAGAGTATTCTTTCTTTCATGGCAGTCATAATCGTTTCCATAAATTCAATAAGCATCTGTTCTCCTTGTAACAGGACACCAATGGAAACATTGGTTATTTTAGCAAGACTTTGACTGGAATGTCATAGTTGAGAGACACACATAGACTCAGATATGAACAGACAGCTTTAAGGAACTGAAGTTGACTTTATGGATCCAATAAAGCCCCTTGGAAATGTTGGCCTGATACTTTGCTTCCAGGGTTTCCAGCAGCCTTACCAGGTGAGTAAAGAATGTCACTTTCTGGGGGGGATCCCTGGGTGGCTTAATGGTTTAGTGCCTACCTTTGGCCCAGGGCATGATCCTGGAGTCCCAGGATTGAGTCCCACATCAGGCTCCCTGCATGAAACCTGCTTCTCCCTCTGCTTGTGTCTCTGCCTCTCCGTGTGTGTCTCTCATGATTAAATAAATAAAATATTTTTTTAAAAAAAGAATGTCACTTTCTGGCAGGTGCAGGAGCCTCAGGATATGTTGGGACCTCAAGAAGAGGAATTTGTCCAAATATATAGGTATTGAAGGCATGTCTGATGGTAATTATTTGGCCTGGCTTCTGGCCTAGAAAGGCCTGAAAGTTCAATCAAGATTCCTTATGAAAAATTCCATCAGGGCACCTTGGTGGCTCAGTGGTTGAGCATCTGCCTTCAGTGATCCCGAGGTCCTGGGATTGAGTCCCACATTGGACTCCCTGCAGGGAGCCTACTTCTCCCTCTGACTGTGTCTCTGCCTTTCTCTGTGTGTCTCTCATGAATAAATAATTAAAATATTTTTAAAACATGCTTCAGACAAACAAAAACAAACAAAAATAGAAAGCTTTAACAAAGAAATAAAAAGCTTCAGCAATGAATGAATATCAATGTTAATATTCTGGTTGTGATATTGTACTCTAGTTTCATTCAGTGTTGCCATTGGAGAAAGCTAAAGGGCACCCAAGATCTCCTTGTGTTATTTCTCATAACTACATGTTAATCTACAGTTATCTCAAAATTTAAAAATTATTTTCTAAAGACTGTATTTATTTGAGAGACAGATAGTGAGAGAGAGAGCATGAGCAGGGGGAGAGGGAGAAGCGGGCTTCCCCTCTGATCAAGGAGCCCCATGCAGAGCTTGATCCCAGAACCCAGGTGCCCCTCAAAATTTGAAAATTAATTTAAAAACTACACAGCTCAGATTTAGGAAGGCAGATGGAAACAGAATTTTTAGTGTCAATTAACACCTAGAAACTTGTGCTTACTGAAAATGAATGTGTCACTATTTTGTCTTATCTCATTGTTGGTGATACAGTCATCCATTCAACAAATAACTGTATTTGGGGACACCTGGGTGGCTCAGCAGTTGAGTGTCTGCCTTCAACTCAGGGCATGATCCCACGGTACTGAGATCAAGTCCTGCATTGGGCTCCCTGCATGGAGCCTGCTTCTCCCTCTGCCTCTGTCTCTGTCTCTCTCTGTGTCTCTCATGAGTAAATAAATAAAATGTTTTTAAAAATTAAATAACTGTATTTGTATTCAACAATATGTGGATTCAACAAATATATATTGAGTGCCTATTAGGTGTGATATACTTATATAATATACATATATAATATACAATGTACCTATATAAGAGGAAGTAGTGTTAATTACAAATCACATTTATTAGGGCACTGTTACAGGTACATACACATGTACTCTTCTTTTTTCCATAAAAAAAGCCTATGGGGTTTGGTGTTATCATCATTACCATTTTATTTATTTTTTAATAATAAATTTATTTTTTATTGGTGTTCCATTTGCCAACATACAGAATAACACCCAGTGCTCATCCCCTCAAGTGCCCCCCTCAGTGCCCATCACCCATTCACCCCCACCCCCTGCCCTCCTCCCCTTCCACCACCTCTAGTTCATTTCCCAGAGTTAGGAGTCTCTATGTTCTGTCTCCCTTTCTGATATTTCCCACACATTTCTTCTCCCTTCCCTTATATTCCCTTTCACTATTATTTATATTCCCCAAATGAGTGAGAACATACACTGTTTGTCCTTCTCCGATTGACTTACTTCACTCAGCATAATACCCTCCAGCTCCATCCACTTTGAAGCAAATGGTGGGTATTTGTCGTTTCTAATGGCTGAGTAATATTCCATTGTATACATAAACCACATCTTCTTTATCCATTCATCTTTCGATGGACACCGAGGCTCCTTCCACAGTTTGGCTATTGTGGACATTGCTGCTAGAAACATTGGGGTGCAGGTGTCCTGGCGTTTCATTGCATCTGAATCTTTGGGGTAAATCCCCAACAGTGCAATTGCTGGGTCGTAGGGCAGGTCTATTTTTAGCTCTTTGAGGAACCTCCACACAGTTTTCCAGAGTGGCTGCACCAGCTCACATTCCCACCAACAGTGTAAGAGGGTTCCCTTTTCTCCACATCCTCTCCAACATTTGTGGTTTCCTGCCTTGTTAATGTTCCCCATTCTGACTTGTGTGAGGTGGTATCTCATTGTGGTTTTGATTTGTATTTCCCTGATGGCAAGTGATGCAGAGCATTTTCTCATGTGCATGTTGGCCATGTCTACGTCTTCCTCTGTGAGATTTCTCTTCACATCATTACCATTTTACTGTGAGTATAAGTTTTTAAAAGTTAAGCACATGACTTTCAAAAATGTGGAGTCAACAGGTGTCAAAGATTTTATTCAACTGTTAAGTAATATGGAGATCATAAGAGAAAACTGCTTCCAAGGGCTTTTGTAAAACAGAAGTTTGTAGAGTTCATCAGTAAAGGCATTTTTGACAATACATCAAGAAAAGAATGTGAGAATAAGATTTCTAGGTCAGAAAAATGAGTAATGTCCTACAGGGCAATAAAACCCATAATCTTTGGGTTTGTCTTTTTCTCAGACATAAATCAGGCTAACAGTGCGCAATGGGGTCCAGTTAAATAGTAAATCACAAAGTCAAACAGAAACATTCTGAGAGATAAATAAATAAGCCATGGGTTGGTTTGCTAAACAATGCTGCAGTATGCCATTGAAAGGGTATTCAGCCATCCTCTTAGGTTATTCCCAAGTTTTGAATAATTGTTTATTAACAAAATTGATAGTAGGAGGGAGGGGCAAGATGGCGGAAGAGTAGGGGTCCTCAACTCACCTGGCCCCACAAACTTACCTAGATAACTTTCAAAACTTCCTGAACATCTATGAATTCGACCTGAGATTTAAAGAGAGAACAGTTGGAATACTACAGAGAGAAAAGTTTTCACTTCTAACAAAGTAAGAAGGCAAAAATAAAAATAATAAAGTGGGGGAGGGGAACCGCGACTAGCAGGGCTAAAGCAGAGCACCAAAAGCCTCCGGGGCAGGAAAGCCCAGCCCTGAAGAAGCAGGAACTTTAAAAATTTGTGCCAGGGTTTTCCCCGACAGAAAAGTGCTCATCAGGGAAATCAGGCAAAATTGAGAGACGGGCAGCTAAGCCTCAAGATTCCTGGAGTCACTATAAGAGGAGGGGTGCCCCGGGGAAAGCTCACTGCAAACCACAGTCTGATATTGGTAAAGGGCTGGAGTGCTGCAGCCTCTGGGGCATATGGGAGAAGCCAATCAGTTAGGCCGGCTGGCTCCAGAGCTGCCTTTACCCTAGAGGCTGGCAACAGGAGGTGGCTATGTCCCATTCCCTTCAGGAGAGGTGGGCCCTGGGAGTGCAGGTCCAGCAGCACAGGGCCCCAGATCCTGGGCACCCAAGCTGACAAAGCCGGCAATCCTCTGTTCCCCCTGGGACAGGTGGAAGTGGGGAGGGCACAGGAAAGAAAGAATTCTCCTGCTGCTGGGTGCCCCACAAGCTGTGCAGATCAGTGCAGCTGCGCCTGCCCCCAGGAGCATCTAGGCCAGTGCAGACTGGGAGACTGTGGTTAGTTACTCTGGAGGAGCTCAGCTCCAGAACTGGAAATCTGGCCACTGCCATTTTTGTTTTTCCTCTTTGTTTCACTGTGTGCCTGGGAGAGGTGGGGCCTCAAGGGAACAAAGGCCTCACAGAATAAACAGCTCATACTGAGCCCAGCACCTGGCAAGGGGCAGGGCATCTCCGCCCAGCCACAGACACCTGAGAATCATCACAGTAGACCTCCCCCAGAAGAACTCCTGGAAGAACAAGGGAAGAACAAATTTATTGGCCAAATAAACAGTACTGGAAAGCGCCAGGACTGAGGGAAAATAGTATATAGAACTAGAGGGTCCTTTTTTTTTTTTCATTCTTTTTCCATCACCACTCGTTTTTATATCAGACTAAAAATTTCTGATATTTTTTCTTTTTCCACCTTAACTACAGTATTTTACTGGCTCTTCATTTTTCAGGTTTTTCTTTTTTGACATATTTCATATTTCTATAATTACATGTCTTAGATATATTGTTCACTTCTGAATTTCCTTCAACATATTCAATTTAATTTTGCTATATATGCAAGATATGGGTATTTGTTTTTAGTCTTTTATTTTTTTCTGCCTCGTTTTGTTTTACAATGGTGGAAATTAGTACCTTATAAAACATGACCAACATACACCCAGAACCAAGTAGAATTCAGTGTTGGTTCATTCTCTGAGATTATATTCTCTCTTCCTTCCCATTCTGCCCTCCTCTTTTATCTTATGTTTTTGTGGTCAGTGTTGGGGGTTTATGTAAGTATTGCTGGTTTATATAAATTTGGGATTGAGCATCTTCTAACATAAAGAACAAAATACACTCAGAACCAAGAGGATCACCCTCTAGGACCCCTGAGGTAGACTACATTCTCTCTCCATTACCAGTTCCTCACCACCACCATCTCCCCCCTCTTTTTTTCTTTTTCCTCTTTTCTATTTTTTTTTCCTTTTTTCTTCTTTGTTTTTGGCTTTTTATTTTTAGTACTTTGTTTTAAATTTTGTTTTTCACTTTAGTGGTCCTTTTATTTTGTTCTGTTCTTTTTCTTCTATTTTCCGGTCTCTGACCTCTTTGGAAGCATCTAGAGTGTATTTTACATGTAAAGGTCATGGTTGATATTTTTGACTCAGCCTGCTCATACAGCCACTTTGCACTGGATAAAATGACTGGAAGGAAGAATTCACCACAAAAGAAAGAACTGGAAACAATACTCTGCTACAGAATTACAGAATTTGGATTTAAATATGATGTCAGAAATTCAATTCAGAAGTACAATTATAAAGCTACTGGTGGCTCTGGAAAAAGTGTAAAGGACTCTAGAGATTTCATTATTGCAGAATTGAGATCTAATCAGGCTGAAATCACTCTGGAAAACTGTGTGGAGGTTCCTCAAACAGTTAAAAATATACCTGCCCTACGACCCAGCAATTGCACTGTTGGGGATTTTCCCCAAAGAGACAAATGCAATGAAACGCCGGGACACCTGCACCCCGATGTTTCTAGCAGCAATGGCCACGATAGCCAAACTGTGGAAGGAGCCTCGGTGTCCAACGAAAGATGAATGGATAAAGAAGATGTGGTTTATGTATACAATGGAATATTACTCAGCTATTAGAAATGACAAATACCCACCATTTGCTTCAACGTGGATGGAACTGGAGGGTATTATGCTGAGTGAAGTAAGTCAGTCGGAGAAGGACAAACATTATATGTTCTCATTCATTTGGGGAATATAAATAATAGTGAAAGGGAAAATAAGGGAAGGGAGAAGAAATGTGTGGGAAATATCAGAAAGGGAGACAGAACGTAAAGACTGCTAACTCTGGGAAACGAACTAGGGGTGGTAGAAGGGGAGGAGGGCGGGGGGTGGGAGTGAATGGGTGACGGGCACTGGGTGTTATTCTGTATGTTAGTAAATTGAACACCAATAAAAAAAAAAAAAAAAAAAAAAAAAAAAATAATCAGGCTGAAATTAAAAATCAATTAAATGAGATGCAATCCAAACTGGATGTTCTAACTACTAGGGTTAATGAGGTGGAAGAAATAGTGACATAGATGACAAGTTGATGGTAAGGAAGGAAGCTGAGAAAAAAAGAAAAAAAATTAAGAACCCATGAGGAAAGTCTTAGGGAAATAAATGATACATTGAGAAGGAAGGATATACTTCTAATTGGGATTCCAGAAGAGGCTGAGAGAGAGAGAGAGGACCACAAAGTATATTTGAACAAATCATAGCTGAGAATTTCCCAAATTTGGGGAAGGTAACAGTTATTCAGATCCAAGAGATAAAGAGGACCACCCCCCAAAAAATCAATAAAACTGTTCAACACCTTGACATTTAATAGTGAAACCTGCAAACTTCAAAGATAAAAATAAAAGTTTTAAGTAGCAAGAGACAAGAGATTCTTAACTTATATGAGGAGAAATAGATTATTAGCAGACCTCTCCACAGAGACCTGGTAGGCCAGAAAGGGCTGGCATGATATATTCAGGATACTGAGAAAAACCTGCAGCCAAGAATACTTTATCCAGCAAGGCTGTCATTCAGAATAGAAGGAGAGATAAAGAGCTTCCAGGATAGACAGCAACTGAAAGAATATGAGGACACCAAACTGGCTCTGCAAGAAATATTAAGGGGGATCCCATAAAAGAAGGAAGGAGCCCAAAGAAACAATCCAAAAAACAGGGACTGCATAGGTATTACTATGACACTATATTCATATCTTTCAATAGTTACCCTGAATGTGAATGGCTAAATAATTCCATCAAAAGACACAGGGTATCAGACTGGATAAAAAAGCAAGACCCATCTATATGCTGTCTACAAGAGACTCATTTTAGACCTAAGGACGCCTCCAGCCTGAAAATGAGGGGGTGGATACCATTTACCATTCAAATGATCCTCAAAAGAAAGCTGGGGTAGCAATCCTCATATTGAATAAATTAAGTTTATACCAAAGTCTCTAATAAGAGATAAAGAGGAACACTATAACATATTTAAAGAGTCCATCCAACAAGAAGACCAATTATGAATATTTATGCCCCTAATGTGGGAGCAGACAAGTATATCAATCAATTAATAACCAAAGTAAAGAGATACTTAGATAATAATATATTAAGAGTAGGAGACTTCAACATTGCACTTTCAGCAAATGACAGATGTGCTTAGAATAAGCACAACATCACCGAAGAAACAAGGGCCTTAAATGATACACTGGACAGAATAGATTTGACAAATATATACAAAACTTTCCATCCAAATGCAACTGAATGCACATTCTTCTCAAGTGCACATGGAACTTTCTTCAAAATAGACCACATATTGGGTCACAAATCAGGTCTCAACCAATACCAAAAGATTGGGATTGTCCCGGCATATTTTCAGACCACAGTGCTCTGAAACTAGAACTCAATCACAAGAAGAAACTCAAACACATGGAGGTTAAAGAGCATCCTACTAAAAGATGAATGGGTCCACCAGGAAATTAGAGAAGAATTAAAAAGATTCATGGAAACTAATGAGAATGAAGATACAACCATTCAAAATCTTTGGGATACAGCAAAAGCAGTCCTAAGAGGGAAATACATCGCAACACAAGCCTTCCTAAAAAAATTGGAAAAAACTCAAATACACAAGCTAATCTTGCACCTAAAGGAATTGGAGAAAGAATAGCAAATAAAGTGACACCACGCAGAAGAAGAGAGATAATAAAGGTTCAAGCAGAACTCAATGAAATAGAGATCGAAAAAACTGGAACAGTTCAGCAAAACCAGGAGCTGGTTCTTTGAAATAATTAATAAGATAGATAAACACCTAGCCAGCCTCATTAAAAAGAAAAGACTCAAATTAATAAAGTCACAAATGAAAGAGGAGAGATCACAACCAATACCAAGGAAATACAAACGATTTTAAAGACGTCTTATGAGCAGCTTTATGCCAACAAATTAGGCAATTTAGAAGAAATGGATGCATTTCCGGAAACCTGCAAATTACCAAAACTGGAACAGGAAGAAATAGAAAACCGGAACAGGCCAATAACCAGCGAGGAAATTGAAGCAGTCATCAAAAATCTCCCAAGAGGAGGGGCAAGATGACGGAAGAGTAGGGTCCCCAAATCACCTGTCCCCACCAGATTGCCTAGATAACCTTCAAATTATCCTGAAAATCTATGAATTCGGCCTGAGATTTAAAGAGAGAACAGCTGGAATGCTACAGTGAGAAGAGTTCACGCTTCTATCAAGGTAGGAAGACGGGGGAAAAAAGAAATAAAGGAACAAAAGGCATCCAAGGGGGAGGGGCCCTGCGAGGAGCCGGGCTAAGGCCGGGGCGAGTATCCCCAGGACAGGAAAGCCCCGTCCCGGAGAAGCAGGAGCTGCACCAACCTTCCCGGTCGGAAAGGGGCTCGCAGGGAGTTAGAGCAGGACCCCAGGAGGGCGGGGATGCCCTCAGGCTCCCTAGGACTCTAACAGACACCTGTGCCCCAGGAGAGTGCGCCGAGCTCCCTAAGGGCTGCAGCGCGCACGGCGGGACCCGGAGCAGCTCGAGGGGCTCGGGCGGCGGCTCCGCGGAGGGGGCTGCGCGGCCGGGAGCACAAATCCAACAGCACAGCCCAGGATCCGGCCTCCCCCCGGGAGGGGCAGAGGCCGGGAGGGCCCAGGACAGCAAGGACGCTCCTGCCCCGAGCTGAGCAGATCTGCGGCCCGCCCCGGAGCCTCCAAGCCCTGCAGACAGAGAGCTCCGGAGTTCCTGCGGGGACTGAATCCAGGGCTCCAGGGCTCCAGAGCTGCCATAGCCACTGGGGTTGTTCCTCCTGGGGCCTCACGGGGTAAACAACCCCCACTGAGCCCTGCACCAGGCAGGGGGCAGAGTAGCTCCCCCAAGTGCTAACACCTGAAAATCAGCACAACAGGCCCCTCCCCCAGAAGACCAGCTAGACGGACATGTTCCAGGGGAAGTCAAGGGACTTAAAGCATACAGAATCAGAAGATACTCACCCGTGTCTTTTTCTTTTCTTTTTGATTTCTGATTGCTTCCCCCACCCTTTTTTTTTTCACCTTTCTTTCTTTTTCTTCTCTTTTTTCCTTTTTTTCTTCCCTTTTTTCTTTTTTCTTTTTCTCTTTTCTTTCCTTCTCTCTCTCTCTTTTTCTCCTTTTCCCAATACAACTTGTTTTGGCCACTCTGCACTGAGCAAAATGACTAGAAGGAAAACCTCACCTCAAAGGGAAGAATCAGAAACAGTACTCTCTCCCACAGAGTTACAAAATCTGGATTACAATTCAATGTCAGAAAGCCAATTCAGAAGCACTATTATACAGCTACTGGTGGCTCTAGAAAAAAGCATAAAGGACTCAAGAGACTTCATGACTGCAGAATTTAGATCCAATCAGGCAGAAATTAAAAATCAATTGAATGAGATGCAATCCAAACTAGAAGTCCTAACGACGAGGGTTAACGAGGTGGAAGAACGAGTGAGTGACATAGAAGACAAGTTGATGGCAAAGAGGGAAACTGAGGAAAAAAGAGACAGACAATTAAAAGACCATGAAGACAGATTAAGGGAAATAAACGACAGCCTGAGGAAGAAAAACCTACGTTTAATTGGGGTTCCCGAGGGCGCCGAAAGGGACAGAGGGCCAGAATATGAATTTGAACAAATCATAGCTGAAAACTTTCCTAATCTGGGAAGGGAAAGAGGCACTTAGATCCAGGAAATAGAGCGATCCCCCCCTAAAATCAATAAAAACCGTTCAACACCTCGACATCTAAGAGTTAAGCTTGCAAATTCCAAAGATAAAGAGAAGATCCTTAAAGCAGCAAGAGACAAGAAAGCCCTGACTTTTATGGGGAGGAATATTAGGGTAACAGCAGACCTCTCCACAGAGACCTGGCAGGCCAGAAAGGGCTGGCAGGATATATTCAGGGTCCTCAATGAGAAGAACATGCAACCAAGAATACTTTATCCAGCAAGGCGCTCATTCAAAATGGAAGGAGAGATAAAAAGCTTTCAAGACAGGCAGGAACTGAAAGAATATGTGACCCCCAAACCAGCTCTGCAAGAAATTTTAAGGGGGACTCTTAAGTCCCCTTTAAAAGAAGAAGAAGAAGAAGAAGAAGAAGAAGAAGAAGAAGAAGAAGAAGCAGAAGAAGAAGAAGAAGAAGTAGTAGTTGTTCAGTGGAACAATCCACAAAAACAAGGACTGAATAGATATCATGATGACACTAACCTCATATCTTTCGATAGTAACTCTGAACGTGAACTGGCTTAATGAACCCATCAAAAGGCACAGGGTTTCAGACTGGATAAAAAAGCAGAACCCATCCATTTGCCGTCTACAAGAGACTCATTTTAGACAGAAGGACACCTACAACCTGAAAATAAAAGGTTGGAGAACCATTTACCATTCGAATGGTCCTCAAAAGAAAGCAGGGGTAGCCATCCTTATGTCAGATAAACTAAAATTTACCCCGAAGACTGTAGTGAGTGATGAAGAGGGACACTATCTCATACTTAAAGGATCTATCCAACAAGAGGACTTAACAATCCTCAATATATATATGCCCCGAATATGGAGCTGCCAAATACTTAAACCAATTAATAACCAAAGTGAAGAAATACTTAGATAATAATACACTTATACTTAGTGACTTCAATCTAGCGCTTTCTACCCTCGATAGGTCTTCTAAGCACAACATCTCCAAAGAAACGAGAGCTTTAAATGATACACTGGACCAGATGGATTTCACAGATATCTACAGAACTTTACATCCAAACTCAACTGAATACACATTCTTCTCAAGTGCACATGGAACTTTCTCCAGAATAGACAACATACTGGGTCACAAATCGGGTCTGAGCCGATACCAAAAGATTGGGATCATCCCCTGCATATTCTCAGACCATAATGCCTTGAAATTAGAACTAAATCACAACAAGAAGTTTGGAAGGACCTCAAACACGTGGAGGTTAAGGACCATCCTGCTAAAAGATGAAAGGGTCAACCAGGAAATTAAGGAAGAATTAAAAAGATTCATGGTAACTAATGAGAATGAAGATACAGCCGTTCAAAATCTTTGGGATGCAGCAAAAGCAGTCCTGAGGGGGAAATACATCGCAATACAAGAATCCATTCAAAAACTGGAAAGAACTCAAATACAAAAGCTAACCTTACACATAAAGGAGCTAGAGAAAAAACAGCAGATTGACCCCACCCCCAGCAGAAGAAGAGAGTTAATTAAAATTCGAGCAGAACTCAATGTAATCGAGACCAGAAGAACTGTGGAACAGATCAACAGAACCAGGAGTTGGTTCTTTGAAAGAATTAATAAGATAGATAAACCATTAGCCAACCTTATTAAAAAGAAGAGAGAGGAGACTCAAATTAATAAAATCATGAATGAGAAAGGAGAGATCACTACCAACACTAAGGAAATACAAACGATTTTAAAAACATATTATGAACAGCTATAGCCAATAAATTAGGCAATCTAGAAGAAATGGACGTATTCCTGGAAAGCCACAAACTACCAAAACTGGAACAGGAAGAAATAGAAAACCTGAACAGGCCAATAACCAGGGAGGAAATTGAAGCAGTCATCAAAAACCTCCCAAGACACAAGAGTCCAGGGCCAGATGGCTTCCCAGGGGAATTCTATCAAACGTTTAAAGAAGAAATCATACCTATTCTACTAAAGCTGTTTGGAAAGATAGAAAGGGATGGAGTGCTTCCAAATTCGTTCTATGAGGCCAGCATCACCTTAATTCCAAAACCAGACAAAGACCCCACCAAAAAGGAGAATTACAGACCAATATCCCTTATGAACATGGATGCAAAAATTCTCAACAAGATACTAGCCAATAGGATCCAACAGCACATTAAGAAAATTATTCACCACGACCAAGTAGGATTTATCCCCAGGACACAAGGCTGGTTCAACACTTGTAAAACAATCAATGTGATTCATCATATCAGCAAGAGAAAAACCAAGAACCATATGATCCTCTCATTAGATGCAGAGAAAGCATTTGACAAAATACAGCATCCATTCCTTTTTTTTTTTTTCCTTTTTTCAAATTTTTATTTTTTTTAATTTATTTTTTATTGGTGTTCAATTTACTAACATACAGAATAACACCCAGTGCCCGTCACCCATTCACTCCCACCCCCCGCCCTCCTCCCCTTCTACCACCCCTAGTTCGTTTCCCAGAGTTAGCAGTCTTTACGTTCTGTCTCCCTTTCTGATATTTCCCACACATTTCTTCTCCCTTCCCTTATATTCCCTTTCACTATTATTTATATTCCCCAAATGAATGAGAACATATAATGTTTGTCCTTCTCCGTCTGACTTACTTCACTCAGCATAATACCCTCCAGTTCCATCCACGTTGAAGCAAATGGTGGGTATTTGTCATTTCTAATAGCTGAGTAATATTCCATTGTATACATAAACCACATCTTCTTTATCCATTCATTTTTCGTTGGACACCGAGGCTCCTTCCACAGTTTGGCTATCGTGGCCATTGCTGCTATAAACATCGGGGTGCAGGTGTCCCGGCGTTTCATTGCATTTGTATCTTTGGGGTAAATCCCCAACAGTGCAATTGCTGGGTCGTAGGGCAGGTATATTTTTAACTGTTTGAGGAACCTCCACACAGTTTTCCAGAGTGGCTGTACCAGTTCACATTCCCACCAACAGTGTAAGAGGGTTCCCTTTTCTCCGCATCCTCTCCACATGCAGAAGAATGAAACTAGACCACTCTCTTTCACCATACACAAAGATAAACTCAAAATGGATGAAAGATCTAAATGTGAGACAAGATTCCATCAAAATCCTAGAGAAGAACACAGGCAACACCCTTTTTGAACTCGGCCATAGTAACTTCTTGCAAGATACATCCACGAAGGCAAAAGAAACAAAAGCAAAAATGAACTATTGGGACTTCATCAAGATAAGAAGCTTTTGCACAGCAAAGGATACAGTCAACAAAACTCAAAGACAACCTACAGAATGGGAGAAGATATTTGCAAATGACATATCAGATAAAGGGCTAGTATCCAAGATCTATAAGAACTTATTAAACTCAACACCAAAGAAACAAACAATCCAATCATGAAATGGGCAAAAGACATGAACAGAAATCTCACAGAGGAAGACATAGACATGGCCAACATGCATATGAGAAAATGCTCTGCATCACTTCCCATCAGGGAAATACAAATGAAAACTACAATGAGATACCACCTCACACCAGTGAGAATGGGGAAAATTAACAAGGCAGGAAACAACAAATGTTGGAGAGGATGCGGAGAAAAGGGAACCCTCTTACACTGTTGGTGGGAATGTGAACTGGTACAGCCACTCTGGAAAACTGTGTGGAGGTTCCTCAAAGAGTTAAAAATAGACCTGCCCTACGACCCAGCAATTGCACTGTTGGGGATTTACCCCAAAGATACAGATGCAATGAAACGCCGGGACACCTGCACCCCGATGTTTCTAGCAGCAATGGCCACGATAGCCAAACTGTGGAAGGAGCCTCGGTGTCCAACGAAAGATGAATGGATAAAGAAGATGTGGTTTATGTATACAATGGAATATTACTCAGCTATTAGAAATGACAAATACCCACCATTTGCTTCAACGTGGATGGAACTGGAGGGTATTATGCTGAGTGAAGTAAGTCAGTCGGAGAAGGACAAACATTATATGTTCTCATTCATTTGGGGAATATAAATAATAGTGAAAGGGAAAATAAGGGAAGGGAGAAGAAATGTGTGGGAAATATCAGAAAGGGAGACAGAACGTAAAGACTGCTAACTCTGGGAAACGAACTAGGGGTGGTAGAAGGGGAGGAGGGCGGGGGGTGGGAGTGAATGGGTGACGGGCACTGGGGGTTATTCTGTATGTTAGTAAATTGAACACCAATAAAAAATAAAAAAATAAAAAAAAATACTGCATATAGCTATATTTGAATCAAAATTAAAAACTTTAAAAAAAGATATCAGAGGGGTACCCACCCCCAAATGCACTAGGTTCAGACAGGTTCCCGTGGGAAATCCACCAAACCTCCAGGAAATGGATGATTTTCACTCAATTTGAACTATACCATGAAAGGAAACTTCAGGAATTTTGTTGTTTTTATTTATTATAATTTAATATGAAATTGATAACAGGGCACCTGGCTGGCTCAGTTGGAAGAGCATACAACTCTTGATCTTGGGATCATGAGTTCAAGCCCCACACTGTATATAGAGATTACTAAAAAAATAAATAAATAAACTTTTAAAAAAAAACCCACTGTTCTAAAAATAAATAAAAAATAAAATTGATGCCAATATTTTAACTACTTTGAATTCACTACTGCCTAACTCTAAGTTATATATTATTTCAAGTTCTTGCATTTGAAAACATTTAAAAAGCCCCAATTGACTGCAGTGTGCTAAATTTTGTTAACGAACTTGATGAGATTGTCTAATATATTATTTTAAATTAATTTATTAGCATTTTATAAATGAATTTTCCCTGCAGTTTCTTTTTAATGATAAATTTATGAAATTGAATCTTGATAAATTCCTATTGAGAAAAAAATACAGAAACTTCTCTAAGCCCTCTAATTCTAAGAGAATCATGGCTTTTTAAGAGAAAGGGTTGTAGTAAGTATTAAAGTTAACAAAAGGTGTGCATTGGAAAAATGACAGACTTTGGAGTCAGATAGTTCTGAATAGGGCCAGGAATAGGGTAAGATGAAGTGCCTGGGGTACAAAATTTAAGCAAGTGCTGACTCTCTCTGGGCCCTGCAAGGCCATGGGTGGCCTCTGAAAAGTGAGTGCTTAAATTTTGCCCCACCCCCACCCCCACCCCAGCATCTCATTTGCTTCATCCTAGTCCAGCCCCCTGGTCTTGTGTCTGGCTGGATCTTAGCCTTGCCTTCACTACCTCCAAGATCTTAGGTGAATTATTTGAGCTCTTCAAGTCTCAATTGTTTCTGCAAAATGGTTGGATACTGTTTACCTCCTGCCTCACAAGATTGTGTGAGAAATGAGATATATGATATATCAAGCAGAGTGCCTGGAATATCACAGGTGTACATTCAATTTAGTTTCCTTTTTTTGTATATTTTTTATTGGAGTTCGATTTGCCAACATATAACACCCAGTGCTTAAATCGAACTCCAATAATAAAAAAAAAAACCTCCCAGTGCTCATCCCATCAAGGGCCCCCCTCAGTGGCCATCACCCAGTCACCCCATTCCCCTGCCCACCTCCCTTTCCACTACCCCTTGTTTGTTTCCCAGAGTTAGGAGTCTCTCATGTTCTGTCACCCTCTCTGATATTTCCCACTCATTTTCCCTCCTTTCCCCTATAATGCCTTTCACTATTTTTTATATTCCCTGTATAGTGAAACCATATAATGATTGTCCTCTCCAATTGACTTACTTCACTCAGCATAATACCCTCCAGTTCCATCCATGTTGCAGCAAATGGTGGGTATTCGTTGTTTCTAATGGCTCAGTAATATTCCATTGTGTATATAGACCACATCTTCTTTATCCATTCATCTTTCAGTGGGCACCGAGTTTGGCTATTGTGGACATTGCTGCTATAAACATTGGGGTGCAGGTGTCTCAGTCTTTCACTGCATCTGTATCTTTGGGGTAAATCCCCAGTAGTGCAATTGCTGGGTCGTAGGATAGTTCTATTTTTAACTCTTTAAAAAAAAAAGATTTTATTTATTTATTCGTGAGAGACAGAGAGAGAGAGAGAGAGAGAGAGAGAGAGGCAGAGACACAAGCAGAGGGAGAAGCAAGCTCCATGCAGGGAGCCTGACATGGGACTGGATCCTGGGACTCCAGGAACACGCCCTGGGCCAAAGGCAGGACTAAACCGCTGAGCCACCTGGGCTGCCCTTTATTTTTAACTTTGAGGAACCTCCACACAATTTTCCAGAGTGGCTGTATCAGTTCACATTCCCACCAACAATGCAAGAGGGTTTCCCTTTCTCCTCATCCTCTCCAACATTTGTTGTTTCCTGTCTTGTTAATCTTCACCATTCTCTGGTGTGAGGTGGTATCTCATTATGGTTTTGATTTGTATTTCCCTGATGGCAAGTGATGCAGAGCATTTTCTCAGTGCTTTTTGGCCATGTCTTTGTCTTTGGTGAATTTTCTGTTCATGTCTTCTACTCATTTCATGATTGGATTGTTTGTTTCTTTGGTGTTGAGTTTAAGAAGTTCTTTATAGATCTTGGAAACTAGCCCTTTATCTGATATGCCATTTGCAAATATCTTCTCTCATTCTGTAGGTTGTCTTTTAGTTTTGTTGACTGTATCCTTTGCTGTGCAAAAGCTTCTTATCTTGATGAAGTCCCAATAGTTCATTTTTGCTTTTGTTTCCTTTGCCTTCATAGATGTATCTTGCAAGAAGTTACTGTGGCCAAGTCAAAAAGGGTGTTGCTCATGTTCTCCCCTAGGATTTTGATGGATTCCTGTCTCACATTTAGATCTTTCTACCATTTTGAGTTTATCTTTGTGTGTGGTGTAAGAGAATGGTCTAGTTTCATCCTTTTGCATGTGGCTGTCCAATTTTCCCAGCACCATTTATTGAAGACACTGTCCTTTTTCTAGTGGATAGTCTTTCCTACTTTGTTGAAGAGGAGTTGACCATAGAGTTGAGGGTCCACTTCTGGGTTCTTTATTCTGTTCCATTGAACTATGTATCTGTTTTTGTGCCAGTATCACACTGTCTTGATGATCACAGCTTTGTAGTACAACCTGAAATCCGGCATTGTGATGTCTCCGGCTCTGGTTTTCTTTTTCAATATTCCCCTGGCTATTCGGGGTCTTTTGGAAGAATTAATATTGTGAAAATGTCTATGCTACCCAGGGAAATTTACACATTCAATGCAATCCCTTTCAAAATGCCATGGACTTTCTTTAGAGAGTTGGAACAAATAATCTTAAGATTTGTGTGGATTTAATCTAGTTTCTTTATCCTTTCTAGCTTACTGCCTCAAAAAAGGCACTACAAGGGAAGTAGGCAGAACCTGGATAATAATGAACCTTTTATGTTTTGCTAGCAGTTTAGACTTTATCTAGAACAGTGGCTCTCAAACTTATGCCAACAGCATCAATATCGCTTGGGAATTTATTAGAAATGTAAATTTCAGGGGCACCTGGGTGGCTCAATCAGTTAAGCATCTGCCTTCAGCTCAGGTCATGATCCTGGAGACCTGGAATACAGTCCCACATCAGGCTCCCTGCTCAGCTGGGAGTCTGCTCCTCCCTCTGCCCCTTACCTCACTCCTACTCACCCGCTCGCTCACTCTCTCACTCACTCTCACACACACACACTCTCTCTCTCTCAAATAAATAAAATCTTAAGAAAAAAGGAAACAGCAATAGGTGTGATTGAATGAATGAGAGATGAGAAATATTCAAGACTGAAGACACTGAGTCTCATTTAGGGAGTTATTTTGTTAAAAAAGAAGTTACTCAAATCTGAACAAATTAGTGGAAGTGATAATGAATAGGAGATAGGCTTGCAATTACTCAGCAGAAATAATGTAACTTTGAAGCTTCTTAAGTGAGAGTTTTTGTCTTGCCATCTCTATCTGCAGAACTTGGGATATTATCTGTGTTGTTGCAGGTAATCAATAAATGCTCGCTTTTAAGTGACTGAATCCAGGATATGTCCTACTCTACCTATATTTAAGTGATATGATTGGGTATAATTTTTGTTTATAAGAAAAAACTTATTTCCTTGCATATGGAAGATGAGCAAAACAAGTGATTCAGGGCTGCTTGGCCCTTGATATACCAAGAAAAAATAGATAACTTGGATTTTTCTCTCTGTAACATTCCTTTATTTGGTGTCTAATTTTAGCAATTTGGCCAAATGTGAGTATTTGGGGAGCTCATAAGATTCACTGAATCCAAGATAATGGCCCTTTGTTTTTATTGCCAAATATGAAGCAATGTATGAAGTGTCCAGACAATCAATACCCAATTAGTGATCTGGTCATTGTCTCTTAAAGGTTGTGATTTTCTTGGGCCCTGAAGATCTTTGGGGTTGGTGCTTGCTTGTACAGCCCTTACAACTCTGGTTCTTGGGATTTTTGTGAAATATAGGGAAATTCCCATGTCAAAGCTAATAACCAATCTCTCAGTTACATCCTGTTCATTTACCTCATCCTGTGCTCCCTCTGCTCCTTACTCTTCCTTGGCCATCCCATTACTGCCACCTGCATCCTCCAACAAATGACACTTGGAGTCCTGTTCACTGTGGCTATTTCCACCATTTTGGCAAAAAAGAAAAATCTCTGTAGTTCTGGCTTTCAAGATCACAACACCAGGGAGAAAGGTGAGGCAGTGGTTACTATTAGGGGCAACCAAGTCTGCCATTCCCATCTACTCACTGATTCCTTGTGTGCAGTAAGAGCTCTGTCATTATGTTCTACCATTCCTTAGGATATTCGGGTCCCTTGGCCCTTGCAAGCTTCACCTTGGCTTTCCTGGCCAGGAGCCTCCCTGACACTTCCACTGAAACCAAGTTCCTGACATTCAGCATACTGATGTTCTCTAGTGCCTGAATCACATTCCTCCCTGTGTATAATAGCACCAAAGGGAAGGTCACGGAAGCTGTAGATATCTTTTCTATCTGGGCTTCCAGTGCTGGGTTACTAGGAACCATCTTTGCTTCAAAGTGCTGGAATATTCTCCCAAAGCCAACTAAGAAAAACTTGCCAAGATTAAGTGGTAAAACAAATTCTAGGAGAGGGGCACCTGGGTGGCTCAGTCAGTTAAACTCACTCTTGATTTGGCTCAGGATCATGAGATCAAGCCCCACATGGGGCTCAGCGTGAAATTCACTTGAGATTCTCTCTCCGTCTCCTTCTGCCCCTCCCTCCACTTGCACACACACTCTCTCTAAAATAAATAAATAAATAAATAAATAAATAAATAAATAAATAAATAAATCTTATTAAAACAACTCTAGAAGAAAATATTTTAAGGCTCTATTTCGTGATTTCATAAAATATTTAGAAAGGCTGAAAATTAAGCAGTATTTGATCATTCTCTCCCCACATCTTGACATGGATATATACATGCTCTATATCATTTTCCCCCTGGTTTGAAATGTCATTACTATAAACTAAATTCTTATATATAAATTTGTGTTCTGAATTCACTATTCTTTCATTGATTCTTTCCTTGAATGAATTTCCTGGATTTCATAGCATGTTCTGACAGCTGATAGTACCTGTTCTTCATGGTTGCTCTTTTTCAGTTATTTTGTGCTTATTCTTACAGATTTTCTCTGTGATTTGACTTTTTGAATTGTCTTGGTAGATTCCATAATACATACTAAGAGATTTGAACTATAATCATTTTGAATTTAAAGATTAAGTTGTGGAAGGGAATGTGCTTTATCTCCATTTTCATTTTCACTTGATTTATTAATGTTTTGTTATATTTTCTGATTGGTTATTTGAGTTGAGTAGTGCATTGTTTCTTGTACATTTCTTGAGCTTACTTGTTGGTTCCAGTTAATTATAAGTTGATTCTCTTGGACATCTAATATATGTAAACTAATATAATAAAATGTTTCTGCTCAAGTTTTATCCGTCTAATTATATTGGCAAAATCATATAATGCTTAATAGTAGTAGTAATTGTGGGCTTTGTATTTTTCTTGGCTTTTGTGGGAATGTTTTTGGTATTTTTTCCATTAAAATTTATGTTATAGTAGGCTTTGGGATCATACCTTTTTTTAAAACTAAATGAATATTTCATTAATGATGAAAGTGCTTTGTGTTCAACCCAACCTAATTTTTTTACATAAATTTTTAAAATTATTATGAAATGCACATAACAAAATTTACTATTAACTATTTTTAAGTGTTCGGTTCACACTCATACATGGAATATAAGAAATAGTGAAAGTAATTATAAGGGAAAGGAGGGGAACTGAAGGGGAAAAGTTAGAGAGAGAGACAAACCATGAGAGACTCCTAACTCTGGGAAACAAACAAAGGGTTGTGGAAAGGGAGGTGGGTGGGGGAATGAGGTAGCTGGGTGATGGGCACTGAGGGGGGCACTTGATGGGATGAGCACTGGGTGTTATACTATATGTTGGCAAATTGAATTTAAATTTTTAAAAAAGTGTTCAATAGTGTTAAGTAGCTTCACATTGTGGGCAACCAATCGCCATAATGAATAGACAGAATGATATCCAGGTCCATCCATATTGCTGTAAATGGCAGGATTTCCTTCCTTTTATGGCTAAATTAAATTCCTCTGTGTATATGTGTGTGTGTGTGTGTGTGTGTGTGTGTGTGTGTACACGTGCATTTTTCTTTACCCAGTAATCAATCCATAGATGGATGTTGGACATTTAGATCATTTCCATGTCTTGGCTATTATAAATAATGCTGCAATAAACCTGGGGTGATAGTAATTTCACTTCCTTTGGATATACACCCAGAACTAGAATTGCTGGATCATATGGTAGTTCTATTTTTAATTTCTTGAGGAACCTCTATACTGTTTTCAGTAGTAGCTGTACTGCTTTACACTCCTACCAACAGTGCACAAGGGTTCTCTTTGCTCCTTTTCTCCACATCCTTGCCAGCACTTATATATTTTTGGTAATAGCCATTCAAACAGGTGTGGGGGAGTATTTCATCGTGGTTTTTGTTTTGTTTTGTTTTTCTTTTTTTGTTTATTTTTTATTGGCGTTCGATTTGCCAACATATAGCATAACACCCAGTGCTCATCCCATCAACTGCCCCCCTCAGTGCCCATCACCCAGTCACCCCCAACCCCCTGCCCACCTCTGTCTGTTTCCACCACCCCTTATTTGTTTCCCAGAGTTAGGAATCTCTCATGTTCTGTCTCCCTTACTGATATTTCCCACTCATTTTCTCTCCTTTCCCCTTTATTCCCTTTCACTATTTTTTATATTCCCCAAATGAACGAGATCATATAATGTTTGTCCTTCTCCGATTGACTTACTTCACTTAGCATACTACCCTCCATTTCCATCCATGTTGAAGCAAATGGTGGGTATTTGTCATTTCTAATGGCTGAGTAATATTCCATTGTATGCATAGACCACATCTTCTTTATCCATTTATCTTTAGATGGACATCGAGGCTCCTTCCACAGTTTGGCTATTGTGGACATTGCTGCTATAAACATTGGGTGCAGGTGTCCTGCCATTTCACTGCATCTGTATCTTTGGGGTAAATCCCCAGCAGTGTAATTGCTGGGTCGTAGGGCAGCTCTATTTTTAACTCTTTGAGGAACTTCCACACAGTTTTCCAGAGTGGCTGTACCAGTTCACATTTCCACCAACAGTGCAAGAGGGTTCCCCTTTCTTCATTGTGGTTTTGATTTGCATTTCCTTTATTTTTAAGGATGTTGAGCATCTTTTTATATGCCTGTTAGCCATTTGCATGTCTTCTTTGGAAACTATTTAGTTCCTCTGACCATTTTTAAATCAGATTTTTTTTTTTTTTGCTATTGAGTTAGATGAGTTCCTTATACATTTTGGATCATTAACCCCTTATCAGATATATGATTTCCAAATATTTTCTCCTATTCTGTAGATTGCCTTTTCATTTTGCTAATATTTTCTTTGTGCAGAAGTTTTATGGTTTGATATAGTCCCATTTTTTTGTCTTTGTTTTTGTTGCCTTGGCTTTTGGTATCAAATCCAAAAACTCATTGCCAAGACTGATGTCAAGGAGACTACCCCCTACATTTTCTTCTAGTAGTTTTATGGTTTCAGGTCTTACTTTCAAGTTTTTAATCCAATTTGAGCTGATATTTTTTCCTAATCATATCCCTAACAATTCGTGATACTGAGCATCTTTTCATGTGCTTGTTGGCCATTGGTATGACTTGTTTGGAGAAATGTCTGTTCAAGCCTTTTGGTCATTTTTTAAAAAGATTTTATTTATTCATTCATGAGACAGAGAGAGAGAGAGAGAGGCAGAGGCAGAGGCAGAGGGAGAAGCAGGCTCCACACAGGGAGCCTGATGTGGGACTCGATCCCGGGACTCCAGGATCATGCCCTGGGCTGAAAGCAGGTGCTAAACCACTGAGCCACCCAGGCATCCCCCTTTTGGTCATTTTTAAATCTGGTTATTTCATTGTTGCTCTCTCACAAACAAATAAATAAATCTGTAAAAAACAAACAAACAACCTTCCATTTATCAAAGGACACAATCAACAGAATGAAAAGGCAATCTATGGAATGAGAGAAAAGATTTCTAAACCATATATCTGATAAGGGATTAATATCTAGACTATATAAAGAATGATTATAATACTGAGATATAGTGTTATATCTCTTCTCAAGGGAAGCCCATACAACACTGTATTATTTACTTTTGGCAGATGCTAGTATTACATGAATAACCATCTAAATTTGGCTTATACTGTTTCATTTTCAAATAATCTTAAAGCATTCCTGACACGGTCATACTTGTATGTGTAGAAAGAGAGGTAGCAGTGGAACCACTTCTATCTACTTGGGACTGTGAGCTCACTGTTTGTGCAAAGCCCTTGCACCTTTGGAAACAACACAGGCACAGTTTCTATAAAAGTCCATTCTACTTGATACTGGAGTATTACTTGGCAAATCTAACCTTAGAGCTACATGGGTAAGATGGCACCCAACTAGTGGCTCATCTTATAGAATACCAGAAAGCTGTTTCTCAAAAGGAAAATGCTTTCTTGTGGAAAACGGCATAACTTGGCTCTCAAACTTAAAGTGTGATTCATCTGAAGAAGGTCCCAGAGATTCATGAGTTTTTTAACTCAGAGAGAAGCAAGATATAGAAATTTGTCTTTACTTTGGAATCCCTCAAACCATTAGACCCCAGAAAAGTTCACTGAGACATCAGACCTCTCTGCATTTGCAAGGGATTAACATTTGGCTGTCTGAGATCAAGGATATCTGCCAAGCCATCTATTATATTATTCATTTTTATAATCTCTTCCCCTTTTTGAGTTAAATGTCATTAATGTCATGTGGGATAGTAAAACAATCTAGGTTCCTTTGTTTATTGTTCTATGCAACAAACAGCTCCTGAGTACTTTTTTCATGTCAGGCTCTTTTCTTGACTCTGGTGAGACAATAGTAAAGTAAGGTCCTTGCCCTCAACAGTTCACATCCTAGTAAGACATATTATAATATAATATAATATAATATAATATAATATAATATAATATAATATGTAGCATTGTGCAAAATAGTATTATAAAATAGAAGCAGAGGACAGAAGATGTAGAGTGCTGGGTTTTTTTCTTTTTTAAAATTTTTATTTAAATTTTAACTGGCTAACATACAATACAATATTGGTTTCAGGAGTAGAATTCAGTGATTCATCACATACTGCAATACCCGGTGCTCATCACAAGTGCCATCCTTACAACCCATCATCCATCTATCCCACTCCCCACCCACTGCCCTCCATCAACTCAGAGTTTGTTCTCTATAATTAAGGGTCTCTTATGATTTTTTTCCTTCTCTTTATTTTCCCCCTACCGTATGTTCATCTGTTTTGTTTCTTAAACTCCATATATGAGTGAAATCATATGGTATTTGTCTTTCTCTATCTGACTTATTTCACTTAGAGAAACATGTTTTGGCAAGGTTTTTTTAAAGAAATCAAAAAGAAATAAGGGAGTGTCTAGTAATTTCAGTGGTTGATCTTGGACTTCTCAACCTCCAGAACTGTGAGAAAATAAAATGTTTGTTGTTTAAGCCACCTAACCTATGGTATTTTTGTTACAGCAGCCCAAATGGACTACGATAATATTCTACGGTACTTAGATGACTGAGAGCAAATTAGAATACTGGAATTGTGTGTTAACCACTTCATTTTTGCAGTAGTCATCAGGGATCTGGACTCTTGAAAATCTTAGAGGCTTATGCAGATCAACTCAGGGAGCTTATCCCATTCCACTTTTATATTCAGGGCAATGGCAATTGCTGTCTCTGAGTGAGAATATCTCTCCCTAGTACTCTTCTCATAGCCTTAGCTATATCCTTATTCCGGAGAGTATAAATCAAAGGATTGAGGGTGGGAGTAATGATGCTATAAAACACAGAACCAACTTTGTCTTGCAATGGAGTACGCTGGGACCTGGGCCTCATATATGAAAAGATGCAGGCCCCAAACCAGAAAGAAACCACAATGAGGTGAGAGCTACAAGTAGCAAAGGCATTTCTCTTACTCCCAGCCGAATGCATCTGAATGATACTGTAGAGGATGAAGGCATAAGATGTAGAAACTAGGAAAATGGGGAAGAGGAGAAGTATGACACTGCTGATATACACTATGGTCTCATAAACAGTGATGTCTCCACACACCAACTTCACAACAGCTGGAAACTCACAGTAGAAGTGGTGGATTTTCCGAGACCCACAGAAAGGGAAATGCATCAAGATCACTGTGTGAATTAGAGAGTTTATGGATGCCCCCAACCATGACATGATAGCCATCATCAATCCCACCTTTCTGTTCATGAGAATGGTATAACGAAGTGGATGACAAATGGCAACATAGCGGTCATAGGACATGAGAACTAAGAGAAGACACTCACCACCACCCAGAGACAAATAGAGGAAGTGCTGGGTAGCGCAGCCCACAAAGGAGATGGTCTTCTTGCCAGATAGGTAATTGGTAGCCATCTTTGGGATGGTTGTGGAGACATGCATTAGATCCATGAGGGAGAGCTGACTGAGCAGGAAGTACATGGGTGTGTGAAGCTGGGCATCAGCACAGATGAGGAGAATAGTGAGCGTGTTGCCACTCACTGCAATAAGGAAGACCAATATGGTTAAGGAGAAAAGGAAAAGGTGGATGAGAGAGTCATCAAAGAGGCCTTCAAGGATGAAGTCTGCCAGAAAGGTCTGATTCCTCTGCCACATCTCCCCTTTCTCAGTCTCTGGGGGAAGAGGAAGCAGAGGTGAAATGTGATATCAGAAATACTGGGGTTCAGCAATAAGACAGTAAGCACCTTTTGATCTACCAAAGAATCTGTGAAGAGAATTTTTTTCTATTTCTCATTCTTCAACAGCTCTAATTCTTAAAGTAAACGAAAGAAAGAAAGAAAGAAAGAAAGAAAGAAAGAAAGAAAGAAAGAAGAAAGAAAGAAAGAAAGAAAGAAAGAAAGAAAGAAAGAAAGAAAGAAACTTCAAATCTCTCAGTACAAATGTAAGTCTGAAATTCCAGAACAGATTCTATTAAGTGCCAAACTTCAAAACAAAAGCCTCTCCTCATTAAGGAAGAAATATATATACACACACATATATGTGTATATCTTTATACACATATATACTTTTACAAGTATATATATACTTTATATACATACTAAATTTTATATATATTAGATATATACTTTTTTATAAGTATATATGTGTACAATTTTTTGTAAGTATAAAGGTATATACATATGCACTTAATGGATTGTTCAGAAATTTGGCCTTACACAATTGTGAAAGCTGGTTAAGCAGTCTATATAAAAGGCTCTCACCTTAGTGTCTGATGGTGGAACTTGAAGTCCATCGGGCAAGTGGTAAAGAAGGGAAATGGAAATGAAGTGCATTAGATCAAGGGCAGGCTGGAACCCACAAGCATGAACTTAAATAAACCCACAAAGGCAGACTAAAACTCACATCAGCTCTTGTTGCTTCTGGAATTGGTGGTATGGTTATCTTGCTGAAGCTGGGGCCCTTCCTAGTGAGGCTAACCATGCACACTTGGCCCACAAGTCAGAGAAACTAGAGGAGGATCCAGGGGGAGGTAGAGCAACTCAGGCCCAGTTGCTGCCTCATACCAATGAGGTAAGTCAGCAGATCAGCAACAACATATGCAAGTTACAAAATAGGGCTTCCCTTCCACCCTCTAATCTCCCTTAGAATCTCTCCTATAGCCCTCTTTCAACAAAACTGTACAAAAATGGGAATTCTGAGAAGTGAAGTTCACCTTAGGCAAGCTGACATATTTCAAGACCACCAGAGCCCATCCCCTGTTAGTTTGGCATTCATACACATCTCCTTAAACCAACAAACACAACAAAGTCATCCTTCTGCCTAACGTAACTATCCTGCATATAACAAAAAATATGCAAAATATTCCTATAACAAACAAGGAAGAAATACCCATTACTATTGTCCATAAAATAAGTCATCCTAAGTGCCAACGCATTCTGTGACATCAGTTAACACTCTTTCAGTCACTCCTGTTCATTCCAATGGACTCATAAGCAAAGTGGCCAAAGTGGCAGGAATCAGCTCAGCAACATGGACCTCCACTCACCAAAACCAGCCTAGCTACAGACACTTCTGGTGCCCAGTCAGCCAACAAGAGACCAACACAGAGTCCCTGATATGGCAGCATTCACCAGGGGAATCAGCCAGCTGCTTGGTGGCAGACTGATTATGCTGGACTGCTTCCATCGTGGGAGGGACACAATTTTGTTGTGACTGGAATAGACACTTACTCTGGGTATGGTTTTGCCTTCCTTGCCTCCAGTGCTACTGCCACAACTACCACCTGTGGACTTACAGAATGTTTTATTCACCATAATAGTATTCCAAGAACCATTGCTTCTGACTAAGGAACTCATTTCACAACAAATGAAGTGTGAGATTGGGCCCATGTTCATGAAATCTAATAGTCTTACCACACTATCATCTTGAAAGAACTGTCTTGATAGAACAGTAGAACAGCCTTTTGAAGATTCAGTTACAGCAACAGTTAGTTGGCAACACTCCCATTGCTAGAGCAATGTCCTCCAGGATGTGCTATATGCTTTAAATCCGCATCCAGCTTCTGGTGCTGTTTCTCCCATCACAAGGGTTTACAGGACCAGGAATCAAGAGGTGGAAATGGAAATGAGTCCTCTCACTATAACATCTATAACGATGATCCACCAGCAAACATTTTATTCCTATCTCTGGACTTTTAGCCTTTGCTGGTTTAAAGATCTTAGCTCCAAAGGTAGAAAGTCTTCCACAGGTAACAACAATGATTCCATTTACTGAGAGTTGAGACTGCCACCCTGCCACTTTGGGCTCCTCATATCATTGAATCAACAAGCAAAGGAGGTTATTCTACTGATTTGGTGTGATTGATCCTGACTTGTAAGGAGAAATTGAGTTTCTACCACACCGCAGGGATAAAGAGTATGTCAGGAATGTAGGATATTTTCTAGGCTTCCTCTCTGTACTCAAATGTCCTGTGATAAAAGTCAGTGGAAAACTACAACAACCCAATTCAAACAGGACAGCTAATGGCCTTCAGGAATGAAGATTTGGGTAACTCCACAGACAGGGAACCATGACCAATTGTGGAAAAAGGGAATATGGAATCAGTAGTAAAAGAAGATAGTTATAAACACCTGCCATGATCATGGGAACAGCTGCAGAAACAAAAAGTGTAATAGTTATAGGCATTTCTTCCTTATTTTGATATGAACATTTTGTATATGTGCATTACCTGTATGTTTTGGTTTTCTTCCCCTGGGTCATCCCTTTCCTAACATAAGATATATTAATATAGTTAACTTCATATCTCAGTATTTAAAATTATAGGATATAAAAGGGGAGTATGAATGAGATAGGAGTAGAATGAATACTCATCTAAAGGTAAAAAGGGGATTCTGTATCATCTTATGGGAAAATACTTGGTGTGTTTTGTATCCCCTTCTTAGGAAAAGTTTAATATGTTTTTGGTTGTACATGGGATAGGTGTATCATGTTAGATGCAACTTGGTATTGTCTTTATTTGGAATTAAGTATGGTTTAAAGAGTTGTGTATAGGTGCCAAGTGGACATAAACAAAGCCACCATATTTATATACTTGAACATAAGAGGGAGATATTACCTGGATAGGCCTGAGAGCCTTCAAATCCAGGTTGATAAAAGTAGGATTATAACATTTAACCAGCCAGATTTTCCGATCCGCCCTTTATCTAATTCTTACATGAATGCTGATCATAATGAAAGCTTAGTCTGCATGGTGAAGCCCAACTCAAAAGAATAATAGTCCAAATTGATACCCAGAATATCCACACCATCCCCCTTTATGTTTTTCCTCCCTGAACATTTCCCTAGATTTTAATGCATTCCAGATTATCTACTTCATTTTTAAAGCAGATAACTCAGAACCCAATGTGTTCTTCAAAGTATAATTTGACCAATAAGAGGTCCCATTTATTATTCTCTCTCTCCATATTAATACAGACTATTTTTGACCACCACCTCACATTGTTATTTCAAACTTAGCCTCTTGTGGACTAAGAGCTAAACTTTCTAAAAAAATAAAAAAATAAAAAAAATAAACTTTCTCCATGCTCCCTCCAATCACTCCAACGCAGTGAAACACCCACATATTTTGCTTTGACTTAGGTATCCATATGCTCCCCTATTTCCTTCCTCAGTTTCCATCTTTCTCTGTAAGGCCCCATAGTGTAAGCTTTTCCATCACCTGATTCATAACTCTCTTCTTCTCTTAGACAACTCTCCTAATAATTTCCCTTTCTGATTTGTAGCCAAGTGATTTTTTCTTCTGCCTTCTCTGGCAGCTTTCTTCATGAACTGACCAAATATCACCCTTAGGCTAAAGAGATGAGGAAATAAGCTGACAATGCTTTAGGATGCCCTAGTTTCTAATAAAGGTTTCCTAGTCCCAGCCTTACCTTACCTGAAATTCCCTCTGCAGAGACTTGTGGGCAGAACAAGTATAGAAGTGGAATAGAGAAGGCTGAATAGGTCCACACTGACTCACACACTGGCTACTGATCATTCAAACAGGTTTTTTTTTCTGAGGTGTTCATCAGACTTCCTTATCTAATCCTGGAAATCTCCATTTACCAGTGGAATGGTAGAGAAGATATTGCCCTATACAGTCACCACTGTTGACATTAATTATCCTAGTGACAGAGTATTACCAGGAGCAACAGTAAATGAAATTCTGTAATGCTCCTGCAATCGGTACTCAGATTTTACACTCCAGTACACATCAGGACAGATTGCATAACTAAATTTCTTTAACCTCTACCAGTTGGGCCTTTGAATCATGCATATGCTTCATCTGCCTCTAAACATATATCTGAAGCACTGCTCCATCCCAAAATGGTAATGCAAACTTTGAATTTGCATTAATATGATCTGATTAAGAAACTACATTTAATACTAGCATAATCATCAATGAATCCAGAATCAAAAGAAAATCTGTTTGGGATTTTCTCCTATTTTGAATAACTCAAGGCACTCTCTTCTTCCTTTATACTTCCTTTCCTGCTTGATAAAATAAGAATTTTTTCCTAGCACTGGCATTTTTAGAATAGGCCCCTTCTTAACTGCATAAATGATTCTTCAGCAGGAATCATAGGGGTTATAATGAGAATAAAATTGACCTGACATGAACCAATCTTGAGGACGGAGGAGTACCATCTGCGAAAAATAGAACATCCCTCTAACCCAGAGGACCTATGATGTCAGCTGAGGCAAACTGAGGACACTAAATATATGGCATCAGGGATCCCAGCCCAGAAGACACATCCTGAATCTCTTCTGGAAACCATTACTCAAGATGCCAATTAGACTTGCCATATGCATTGAAATAAGCATTCCCAAAGGGCTTTGCTTGGAGTTTGCTTGTAGGGGTCTGGGGAATGAGATATTTTGAGGAGTGTAAGTCTGAAGATAACATGGGAATATCTTCTCCAAGGGCCAATTAACCATGAAGTCAAGTAATCCCTAGGGTCTTGGCTTGTTTTTCATCTTAGAACCCAGATCTCTCTAACCCCTTTCTATCCAACTCTTTTGAGAGCACAATCTAGGGAAGATCTAATCCCTATTGCTCACAACACACTTTTGAGGGTTTCCCCATGTGCCATATCATAGAAAAGAAGTCAAAGAATGAAGGCAGGCAATTACCACTAGTCTTTCCCACCCTGACTGTGGGCCAAACTCCAATTTTATAGACTACATTAATATGTGAAAAGATTTCAGATACAAAAGTTTAAAAAGAAAATGACATATCTGTACATCTTCTTTTTATTTACTACCATCTCATTCTCATACCATGCTCTTCCATTATAGGGATATGTTGAGCTATTTATTCTCTGTTCTCTATCTCAACTGAGACACTAAAATGTCTACTTTATGGATTTTAGCTTGTGGTTTATTCTTTGGGTAGATCCAATGTATCATTACTTTCTTCACAACCCACTGTTGGAGCACCTGGCTGGCTCAGTCAATAGAGCATCAACTCTTGATCTTGGAATTCTTAAGTTTGAGCCCCACATTGAGTGTAGAGATTACTTAAAAATATAATATTTTTTAAAACCTACTTTCTAATACTTTTACCTGGTGCTCTTTTTCTCACCAGAATGTAATCTCTAATTAAGGCAGTATGTCATTTATACAATTCATTAATTTCTTTGAAAAATATTTGATAAGCATCTGCTGTGTCCCAAGCACTGTATTTGGGTAGCATGTGGACAGTGATTAACATGCAAGCATAGTCCCTTCCCCCATGGGACTTACAAATAAAGCAAATAAATAAATATATCATGTTCAACTAAGAATTTGCACTAATCAATACTCTTGTGACAATACTCAAGTGACATAAAACAAAACTTATACTATCTTAAGGGAAGGGTATGGAATCATAGCAATGAATGGGATAGAACTGATCTCAGCTAGATTCAGTAACATAAAAATATGTTTGCCTATTATGTTTGCCAAAATTATGTTTGTCTTCTTTGCCTATCTTTCATCTTGGCTTGGGTCTCTCTGTTGATATTCTCTCAGGCATTTTTATATAGAGGGAATACATACATCTGGAAGCTCTGATGCTATACTTATGGCTTCACATCCAATACTCTACCACTCCAATTTAATAGTGGTTGTTCCCACCATCAAATCAGAAAATCTGCGCAGCCCGGGTGGCTCAGCGGTTTAGCGCCACCTTCAGCCCAGGGCCTGATCCTGGAGACCTGGGATTGAGACCCATGTCAGGCTCCCTGCATGGAGCCTGCTTCTCCCTCTGCCTCTCTCTCTCTCTCTCTCTCTCTTTCTGTGTGTGTGTGTGTGTCTCATGAATAAATAAATAAAATCTTTTTAAAAAATCAGAAAATCTGTTTCAGAGTATTGGTGTAATACGCAGAAGGGTCCTGAGGAATAATTAGATCTAGACCACACACTGCTATGGTTCTGCCTAACAAATCCTAAAAAGAAAGATCTAAATGGATTCAAATAACAATATCCTAATTGCATTCCAGAACAAAGCTCAAGAATATTTGTAGGGATACAAAAATATCCAGGACATGCCAAGGTAAATTCACAATGTCTAGCATCCGGTAAAAAATTAAGAAGCATGCAAAGAAACAGGAAAATATTACCCATAATAAATAGAAAAATCTGTGACTTGAAACCACCCAGAACTGATAATATACCAACTTGGGGTATCTTACTGATTATGTTGTTTAGATCAGACAGAATTCGCAAAGACATTGCACTTCTTAAAACTGTATTCCAGGCAGCCCAGGTGGCTCAGCGGTTTAGCGCCGCCTTCAGCCCAGGGCGCAATCCTGGAGACCCAGGATCGAGTCCCACATCAAGCTCCCTGCATAGGGCCTACTTCTCCCTCTGCCTGTCTCTCTCCCTCTCTCTCTTTCTCTATCTCTGTCGCTCATGAATAAATAAATAAAATCTTAAAAAAACTGTATTCCATCTGTTCAAAATGCTAAAGGAAGGATTAAGCATGTTAGCAGAGGCAAGAAAAATAAAACACATACACATACATGTTTATAGCATTGAAAACTACAGTGTCTATAATGAAAAATAATCCAGGGTAATTAGCAGCAAATTGAACATTGCAAAAGAAAATACTGGTGTATGAAGACAGCAATAAAAACTATTCAAAATGAAACAAGACAGGAAAAAATGGAAAAAATAATGAACAGTGCATCTGTGAGCCTTAGGACAACCTTAAATAGTCTAATATACATATAATTGGAGTCCTGAAATAGCAGAGACAGAAAGGATAGAAAAAAATATTTGAGGAATAAAAACACTATGAACTAAATAGACCTGATTGACACTTGTAGAACACCCCCTTCAACAAAAGAATAGTACACATCATTCAAGTGCATATGGAACATTTATCAAGATGGACCATATACTACTGTGTATAATAAAAGCATCATTAAATTTTTAAAGAATTTAGGTCAACGTATTTTTTCAGATCACAATTAGAAAGATATCAGAAAAATCTCAAATATTAACTAAATAGCATAACTCTAATGCATATCAAAGGAGAAATCAGAAGAGAAATAAGTAGATATTTTGTTTTGTTCAAACCACTTTAATAAGGTATGACTGACATACAAAAATCTGTATATATTTAATGAATAAAACGTGATGAGTTTGGAGATCAAGGTACATCCACAAAACCATCACTCTAATCTATGTCATAAACATACCCATCACCTACAAAATTTCCTGCTGCCTTCCTTATTATTTTTTGGTGATAAGAACACTTAACATAAGATCTCACTCTTAACAATATTGTATTGTATACTTAAAATTTTGTTAACTATATGATCTGTGCTGTACAGCACATTTCCAGGACGTATTCCTCTTGTATAACTGAAGCTTTATACCCTTTAACTAATACTTCCCCATTTCTCTCCCCATCCTGTCCTTTGCAGCCACCACTCTAATCTCTGCTTCTATGAAATTGACTAGTTTACATTCCTTATATGTATAAGTGGTATCATGTAGCATTTGTCCTTTTGCATCTGATTTATTTCACTTAGCTAAGTCCTCCAGATTTATCCATGTTGTCAAACATAGCAGGACCATGAGGCAGTTAGGTGTCCAACTCTTGACTTCAGCTCAGGTCATGACTTCAAGGTCATGGGATCAAGTCACATGTCAGGCTCTGTGCTGGGCACGATATCTGAGATACTGATTTCAAGTCTTTAAGATACATAGTGAGAAGTGGGATTTCTAGATCATATGGTAGTTCTAATTTTTTGAGGAACCTCTATACTGTTTCCCATAAACTTTTGCTTTCTTGGTAATAGCCATCCAAATAAATGAGGCAGTATTTCATTGCAGGTTTGATTTGCATTTCCCTGATGATTCGGCATGTTGAGCACTTTTTCTATGTACCCGTTGTCCATTCATGTCCTCTTTAAAAAAAAAAAAAAAGATTTTTCTCTGTTTTCTTCTAGGGGTTTTACAGTTTCAGATCTTACATTTAATATTTAAATCATTTTGACTTTTTTTAAGATTTATTTTTTAAAGATTTTATTTATTCATGAAAGACACACACACAGAGGCAGAGACACAGGCAGAGGGAGAAGCAGGCTCCATGCCAGGAACCTGATGTGGGACTCAATCCCAGGACTCCAGGATCACACCCTGGGCCAAAGGCAGGCGCCAAACCACTGAGCCACCCAGGGATCCCCTCATTTTGACTTTTTGTGTAAGGACCCAATTTCCCAAAAACCACTTATTGAAGAGCCAATAATTTCCTCATTCTGTATTCCTGGCACCCTTGTTGAAGAACAATTGACCAAAATGTCAAATTTTAAATCTTTATTTTTTTAATAGTATAGCTTTAAAGAGACCCAAAAGCTGAAATGAAATAAAAATTTTAAATATCTTATTACCTCAAAAGAAGGCACAAAGAGAGTAATACAAAAAAAAAAAAAAAGCAGAAAGGGGAAATCAAAAACAAGCAAGTTGGTAGATTTAAACTCAACTATATCAATAATTTCATCAAGTATAAATGGACTAAACATTTCAACTAAAAGCCAGAGATTCTTACAATGGGTAAAGAAGCAAGACCTGAAAGTGTATGTCATGCTAAATGAGAAACTGAAAATGGGATGATCTGTCAACAAGCATTCTGTATATCCACCATAGCACTGATAATGCTAAAACTGAGGAAAGGCAGATAAACTGTACCTTCAAGTTTTTCAAAGGACCCTGATACTTTTGACTCTGGAAATCTTTTCTATTTCAGAATTATCTATCTTCTGTATTCTTTCTTTTAGCCCTGAAAAGACTCCAGATCATGAAGAATTGAAGGGTAAACTGTCGATATCCAGATTCCAGAGTTGTGACTTTCTGTTTCCGGAGAGTCTCTCTTGGCTCCAAAAATGGAGTCAATTGCTATAAGTCATTTTTCCAAAACCTCTTAGAGGAGTCTTCAGTTACCTTGGATTCTTCATTGTCTCCTTTCCACCTTTTTTGTGTGTGTCAGTTCATGCCCCCTTACACTTGCAACATACGAGATGTTTAAAAGCAAGTAAGTGTTTAAAGCATTAAAGGTAACAATGTATTGGGCATTTATTGCCTGGAAAACAAGGTCTACTATTATAAAGTCTTTCACCATGCATTATATGACATGTTCCTTGAGGGTAGATTCAGATTTTTCAAAATGTACAATGCAAACTCTATGGCAATGACTAAAGATGTTTTTAAAAGAAGTATATATAAGTAGAGGAAACGAAATGAATTTTATTTTTTAAAACATAATAAAATGAGGCGGCAGAAAACAGGAAAAATGAAACTAAAAAAAACTAGCAAAACAATATATTTTTGTCCAACTATATCAAACAGAAACTTTTTTTTCTTTGCAATTCTATACCTTTATTTGACATCAGTGGCTAGTTCTTATCCACATTAATTGCAGATTTTTGAAAGTTGTGACAAATACATAGGTTAAAATATATGGAGCTCATTTGGTGAATCTTCATCCAATGTCTTTTGGACAACCACACACAGATACGGTATGGAACATTCCTTATTCCTTTGGGCCAATCAGCTTTGTTGAGCCTAGTGTCAATGTGCACTTGAATTCCCATCTCCTTCATAGCAAATTCCCAGATTTCTTTGAGTGCTCAAGGAACATACTTCTTGAAACCCATCCCATGGATGCTTGTAAATGTTGACGGTATATTCTCTTGCCACTACCTCTTTGGCAGAACAGCCCTTCTTCTCACTACCCTTCTTTGAGGGAGCCATTCTGCTGGACCAAGGTTGGAAAGAACAATAACTTTTTTTTTTTTTTTTCCTGATCACAGCAAGTGCCCTCTTTAATACCCATCACCTACCAGGCCTATCCCCTGCCCACCTCAAGCCTGAGTTTGTTCTCTATCAAGATTCACTTATGGCTTAGTTCCCTCTCTCCTTTTTTTTTTTCTTTTTAATATTTTATTTATTTATTCATGAGAGACACACAGAGAGGCAGAGACATAGGCAGAGGGAGAAGCAGGCTCCCTGCAGGAAGCCCAATACGGGGCTCAATCCCTGGACCCCAGGATCACACCCTGAGCAAAAGGCAGACGCTCAACCACTGAGCCACCCAGGTGTCCCTCTCCTTTTTTTCTTTACCCTCTTCCCATATGTTCATCTGTTTTCTTCCATCTTCCCTCTGTGTCTTCACACAGCATTTCCATGCACACCTGCAGATTGCCCTCTAATTATCACAGTCCCAGTCATATTGTATCAGGGCCCACCCTAATGACCTTATCTTAATTTCTAAATAAGGTCATATTCACAGATAGGACTTCATCATATCTTTTTGGAGGACACAATTCAACTCCTAACAGCAAGTACCTTGGAAAGTTAAGGAGAACTCAACAGAAATCATTAAATGAGGGGGTTGCTCAGGCGAAGAGGAAGACAAGCCAGGATGGATAGGAACATAAGAGGGGAGGAGAGGTTAGGGAAGATGTTGGAGGTTTTGTAAGAAACCCTGTTAAGTCGCTGCCAGAAAGTCTACTGAAAGTCTAGGAGGAAATATATTAAAATATTAGAAGTGGTGAGATTATCAGTAACTTTCAACTTTATATTTTTTGTATGTTCCAAATTTTATAAGTACATGACTTACCCAACCAGAGAGAAATAATCATTGTTTTAAAAATAACTACCTGCATCTATTATAATCTGCTGAGAGCTTATAATGTAGGGAAGAAAGCTAAAATGCAGGAAAGTACATATACAAGGAAAAAAACATGTAACAAAACAAAAACCTAAAATAAAGGTGATGCTGACCTATAATCTGCACTCAATAAATACTTACAAATAAACAGAATAAAAATAAAATAAAATAAACACAGACTAGAAAAGAGCACAGGCTTTTATTTCAGACAAATCTGGATTTAATCCCAACACTCTCATCTGCCAGCTAAACAGTACTGAGTTCCTCCAAAGTTCTGTTTTCTTACTTGTAGAAAGAGGATTTTAATTTCCATCTTACACTGAGCTTCGCCAGTTGTGTGAGAGCATTACCGAAGAGGCCAGCACCACAGTGTGAATACTTAGCAAGTGTCTCCCAACATTTTAGGTGTGACATTAAAACCTTGCATATCCAATGTAAGAATCTGACAGATGAATACCATAATGAATACTTGAGGGCACAGACGTGGGTGGGCGAAGAACAGTAACAGCAAACGCAGGCAGAGTAAGGGAAGATCTCAACTTTCTGGTCCAGAAAAGTGAGGGGTATCGGTACTTACTGGAGAGAAGAATTACACGACTGAACAAAAGCAGAGTCTACAAATTTGTCAAATTTCAGGGACAGTGAAATAATCCTATACCAAAAGGCAACCTGGACTGCCTTATACAATAAGGGAGCAATCATCTCCTATAATAAGAAATTTCAGATTAAGGAAATTCCAATAGTCCAGCGATGCCAATGACCATGTTTTCTTCCTTTCCACTGTTACTGTGCTCTCCGCAGTTCCAAGACACCTGCTAATATCAGAAAAGGGGCTGTGTCTCCTCAAACACCTCTTCTTTAAAGCTATAAAATCTTTCCCCAGAAGCACCTTAGAAAATTTCTCATCCAGGCTCATTGGCCAGAATTGCCTCATGTGGGACTGGCTCTCCTGAAGCGCAGGGAGGGTGCCCATCAAACAGTTCAATTAGGAAGAACCAGAAGAGAAGGAGGGAAGTGGAGCAAGTGGCTGCTGGGAAGGCAACCAGTGGGGTCTGCCATCCCTGTCTATGCACAGCACACACACAGGGAGTGAACAAAACATGAAATGGAATGGACAGTACTGATGTGCTCCCTGGACCAGTATGTGGGAAGTGAGAGCAGAGGGCCAAGGGATGTATGTCTCTGGGCTGGGGTACGGGAGGAGATTCTTGGGCAAGAGAAGAACAACCTCATTTCCCACCAGTCACTGCTGGGATGACTAAAGATGCTAATGGACTCAACCAAAAAAATGGCCGGAGGCGGGAGACCAGAGGGCAAGAAAAGGTGTGGAGATGCGTGCCATCTACAGCACTGTAGAAGGAGATGTCCCCAGCCCCAGAATCTAGGAAAACCCCCACCCGGTGAAGAGCAGGCTCTTGCTTGGTAGGACTTACAGGAGAGCTTGTTAGGGGCCAAAAGCCAGCAGAACTCCAACAAATAGCCCAGATTCCTACATGGGGGGACATTTTTGAACCATCTGCAAGCCCCATGACGTCCTCCCGACACACCCCCACAGCAATCTCCAGGCTATCTCGGTTCTCAACTTCCCAGTAATGCCTCCCTGAAATGAAAACGTTTTTTCCCAAAACACAGGGTAAGTGCTGAAATCTTTCCACAAACTCTGCGTTCTTCTGAGGGTTCCTCCATCCACTAACGTAGCTCCACGCTGAAGAAAACAATGGCCAAGAACTGGCTGATGCTCCATTCTTCACGTATCTCCCATCCTGGGAGAAGACAAGTTTGGGATGAGCTGTATCCACAGCTACACTTACAGCCACTGCAGAGAAAACGAGAGCAGTGATTTATAATGCAATAGCTTACCACCAACCCTCCTCCAGAAATGCCCCTCTTCCAGCTTCAGTTCAGAACTTCTCCTAACAAGAACTGTCAAGGATGAGACTCCCCACTGCCTCTCAGCTCACCCTCAGCTGGGCCTAGCAGGCCACGAGGTGGCCTTATGCACAGTAAAATCTTCATTTCCCTTCTGCTCTAAACCACTAAGACCTAAAAACAGGAAGCTCATTATTTCATGGCCCCAAGTCTTCACAAACAGCATTAAATTGGGAGAAATGTTACCAACTTCTGCCTTGTTGAATCAGACCAGACCGAGATGGCTGATAGGCTGGGGCTTTGCACTGAGACATGGAGGTGGCACTGTTGACAAGTTTTCCCCTCAATGCTCGCTGGGCATCTCCACAGGCACATAACAGATCACTCAAAACGCAACTCACTATCCTAAGTCCCCTCCCATCCTCTTAGAACTCCTAGCCCTTACATGCAGATATCTTGTCTTCTGTATTCTCCGAGCTGTAAGAGCACTACCTCCACCTAAACACTTACACTTTGAAATCTTAAGGTTCTCTGACTCCTCTTTCCCTCTGACCCTGGATAGCTTATTCATCACCAAGTCCTATCAATTTCACCTCTGAAATACCACTCAAGTTCTTTGCCTCCTCTCCATCCCATTGCCACCATCTTCATTCAGTTTCAACATCCTCCACTTGAACTGTGTCTCTAGTTTCCTCCCTGGCCTCCCTGCCTCCCAAAGCTCTTTCCTCCCAGACTCTCCATGTCTCTCCAGTTTATTGAATTTTTTTAAAGATTTTATTTATGTATTCATGAGAGAGGCAGAGACACAGGCAGAGGGAGAAGCAGGCTCCCATCACTGAGCCACCCAGGTGTCCCAAGAGTTTTTTTTTTTTTTTTTAATTGGGAATGGATGTTAGATTTTGACAAATGCTTTTTCTACATCTACTGAGGTGTTCATATAGTTTTCCTTTTTTTTTTTTTTTAGTTTGGTAATGTGGTGAATTACACTGATTTTTCAAATGTTAAACCAATCTTGCTTTTCTAGAAAAAAACCCATTTGGTTGTGATGCATTATGTGTAAATATGTAGATAGGTTCAAATTGCTAAAATTATCTTCAGAATTCTTCTGTGTCCATGAGGGACACTTATCTATCGCCCTTTTCTCTCATAATCTCTTTGTCTGATCTGGGTATCCTGATAATGCAGGCCAGGTAGAATGAATTGGGCATTCTTCCCTCTTCAGTTTTTTTTTTGTTCAGAGCTCATGTAGAATGGAGAATTCTTTCTTTTCTTTTCTTTTCTTTTTTTTTTTTTTTTTGAAATTTCTTTCTTAAGTATTTGGTGAATTCAGAGAAATGGAACATCATCCTTTTTTTCCATTGTTAAGTACCATGTTCTTTTTTTTTCCTCTTCTTGCATCAAAATGTTCTCTTTACACTGGTTTAGGTATAGTTTCCCTCATATTTCTTGTGCTTAGGGCTTGTGAACTTACTGGATCTATAGACTTATGGTACTTACCAAATTTGGAAAATTTGGAGCTATTTCTTCAGATATTTTTCCTGTCTCATCCCCATCCCACTCATTTCTTCAGGAATCCCACTTACCACACATAAGGCTGCATAAGATTATCCCCCAGCTCACCAACACTCTTTTCATGGCTTAAGGATTTTTCCTGTGTGTTTCATTTTGTAGTTTCCACTGATGCACCTTCAAATTCACTAACCATTTTTTCTGCAACATCTCATCACCTGTTAATCCCAATCAATGTATTAGTCTCAATCACTGTAGTTTATCTCCAGAGGTTTGACTTGGGATTTTTTAGATCTCCCAAGTCTCCAAATACTTCTTTATGGGATAGCAATAATAACTATATTAAAGTCCTTCTGTGCTTATGCTAACACTTGGGTCAATCCTAGGTCAGTTTCAATTATTCTCACTATGGGTCATGCTTTCCTACCTTTTTGCATCCCCAGTAATCTTTGATTGGATGCCAGACATTGTAAATATACATTGTTAGGTGCTCGTTTTTAAAATTTTTCTTGAGCTTTGTCCTGGGATGCAGTTACTTTGAAATAATTTGATCCTTTTGGATCTAGTATTCATGATTTATAAGGTGGGTCCAAAGCAGTGCCCAGTGTAGGGTTAATTATTCACCACTAAGGAGGCAAGACTTTCCCAGGAATTAAGAGTCTTCTAGTTTCCCAGGAATTAAGAGTCTTCTAGTATGGCTGCTAGGAACAGGCTTTGTTTAGGCCTTGTGGGAGCACCAGGAACTATTCCTTCTAATCATTTTTTGAAACGTCCTTGCTCAGTCTAAGATAGTTCTTCAAAAGCATTTGCTGGGGGAGGGGCAAGATGGCGGAAGAGTAGGGTCCCCAAATCACCTGTCTCCACCAAATTACCTAGAAAACCTTCCAATCATCCTGAAAATCTATGAATTCGGCCTGAGAATTAAAGAGAGAACACCTGGAATGCAACAGTGAGAAGAGTTCGCGCTTCTACCAAGGTAGGAAGATGGGGAAAAAGAAGTAAAGAAACAAAGGCCTCCGAGGGGGAGGGGCCCCGCGAGGAGCCGGGCTGAGGCCAGGGCGAGTGTCGCCAGCACAGGAGAGCCCCGTCCCGGAGGAGCAGGAGCTGCACCGACCTTCCCGGGCGGAAAGGGGCTCCCAGGGAGGTGGAGCAGGACCCAGGAGGGCGAGGATGCCCTCGGGTTCCCTGAGACAGTAACAGAGCAACTGCGCGCCCAGGAGAGTGCGCCGAGCTCCCTAAGGGCTGGGGACCCGGAGCAGCTCGGAGGGGTTCGGGCGGCGGCTCCGCGGAGGGGGCTGCGCGGCCCCGGGAGCAGCTCGGGGGGGCTCGGGCAGAGGAAGAGGCTCCGTGCGGAGGGGGCTGCGCGGTTCCAGGAGCAGCTCGGAGGGGCTCGGGGGCGGCTCCGCAGAGGGGGCTGCGGGGCGGGAGCGCGAATCCAACAGCGCAGGCTCCTGAGCACAGGGCGCCGGGACACAGCCCAGGATCCTGCCTCCCCCGGGACAGGCAGAGGCCGGGAGGGCCCAGGACAGCAAGGACGCTCCTGCCCCGAGCTGAGCAGATCAGCGGCCCCGCCCCGGAGCCTCCAGGCCCTGCAGACGGAGTTCCTGCCGGAGCTGAATCCAGGTTTCCAGAGCTGGTCCCGCAACTGGGGCTGATCCTCCTGCGGCCTCACGGGGTAAACAACCCCCACTGAGCCCTGCACCGGGCAGGGGCACAGCAACTCCCCCAAGTGCTAACACCTGAAAATCAGCACAACAGGCCCCTCCCCCAGAAGACCAGCTAGACTGACAACTTCCAAGAGAAGCCAAGGGACTTTTAAGGATCAGAAGATACTCCCCGGTGGTTCCTTTTTTTTTTGTTTTGTTTTGTTTTGTTTTGCTTTTTGATTTGTTTCCTTCCCCCACCCCCTTTTTTTCTCCTTTCTTTTTCTTTCTCTTTTTCTTCTTTTTTTTTTTCCGTTTTTTTTTTCTTCCCCTTTTTTTCTCTTTCTCTTTTCTTTCCTTCTTTCTCTCCTCTCTTTTTCTCTTTTTCCCAATACAACTTGTTTTGGCCACTCTGCACTGAGCAAAATGACTAGAAGGAAAACCTCACCTCAAAAGAAAGAATCAGAAACAGTACTCTCTCCCACAGAGTTACAAAATCTGGATTACAATTCAATGTCAGAAAGCCAATTCAGAAGCACTATTATACAGCTACTGGTGGCTCTAGAAAAAAAGTATAAAGGACTCAAGAGACTTCATGACTGCAGAATTTAGAGCTAATCAGGCAGAAATTAAAAATCAATTGAATGAGATGCAATCCAAACTAGAAGTCCTAACGACGAGGGTTAACGAGGTGGAAGAACGAGTGAGTGACATAGAAGACAAGTTGATAGCAAAGAGGGAAACTGAGGAAAAAAGAGACAAACAATTAAAAGACCATGAGGATAGATTAAGGGAAATAAACGACAGCCTGAGAAAGAAAAACCTACGTTTAATTGGGGTTCCCGAGGGCGCCGAAAGGGACAGAGGGCCAGAATATGTATTTGAACAAATTCTAGCTGAAAACTTTCCTAATCTGCGAAGGGAAACAGGCATTCAGATCCAGGAAATAGAGAGATCCCCCCCTAAAATCAATAAAAACCGTTCAACACCTCGACATTTAATAGTGAAGCTTGCAAATTCCAAAGATAAGGAGAAGATCCTTAAAGCAGCAAGAGACAAGAAATCCCTGACTTTTATGGGGAGGAGTATTAGGGTAACAGCAGACCTCTCCACAGAGACCTGGCAGGCCAGAAAGGGCTGGCAGGATATATTCAGGGTCCTAAATGAGAAGAACATGCAACCAAGAATCCTTTATCCAGCAAGGCTCTCATTCAAAATGGAAGGAGAGATAAAGAGCTTCCAAGACAGGCAGCAACTAAAAGAATATGTGACCTCCAAACCAGCTCTGCAAGAAATTTTAAGGGGGACTCTTAAAATTCCCCTTTAAGAAGAAGTTCAGTGGAACAGTCCACAAAAACAAGGACTGAATAGATATCATGATGACACTAAACTCATATCTCTCAATAGTAACTCTGAATGTGAACGGGCTTAATGACCCCATCAAAAGGCGCAGGGTTTCAGACTGGATAAAAAAGCAGGACCCATCTATTTGCTGTCTACAAGAGACTCATTTTAGACAGAAGGACACCTACAGCCTGAAAATAAAAGGTTGGAGAACCATTTACCATTCGAATGGTCCTCAAAAGAAAGCAGGGGTAGCCATCCTTATATCAGATAAACTAAAATTTACCCCAAGACTGTAGTGAGAGATGAAAAGGGACACTATTTCATACTTAAAGGATCTATTCAACAAGAGGACTTAACAATCCTCAATATATATGCCCCGAATGTGGGAGCTGCCAAATATATCAATCAATTATTAACCAAAGTGAAGAAATACTTAGATAATAATACACTTATACTTGGTGACTTCAATCTAGCTCTTTCTATACTCGATAGGTCTTCTAAGCACAACATCTCCAAAGAAACGAGAGCTTTAAATGATACACTGGACCAGATGGATTTCACAGATATCTACAGAACTTTACATCCAAACTCAACTGAATACACATTCTTCTCAAGCGCACATGGAACTTTCTCCAGAATAGACCACATATTGGGTCACAAATCGGGTCTGAACCGATACCAAAAGATTGGGATCGTCCCCTGCATATTCTCAGACCATAATGCCTTGAAATTAGAACTAAATCACAACAAGAAGTTTGGAAGGACCTCAAACACGTGGAGGTTAAGGACCATCCTGCTAAAAGATAAAAGGGTCAACCAGGAAATTAAGGAAGAATTAAAAAGATTCATGGAAACTAATGAGAATGAAGATACAACCGTTCAAAATCTTTGGGATGCAGCAAAAGCAGTCCTAAGGGGGAAATACATCGCAATACAAGCATCCATTCAATAACTGGAAAGAACTCAAATACAAAAGCTAACCTTACACATAAAGGAGCTAGAGAAAAAACAGCAAATAGATCCTACACCCAAGAGAAGAAGGGAATTAATAAAGATTCGAGCAGAACTCAACGAAATCGAGACCAGAAGAACTGTGGAACAGATCAACAAAACCAGGAGTTGGTTGTTTGAAAGAATTAATAAGATAGATAAACCATTAGCCAGCCTTATTAAAAAGAAGAGAGAGAAGACTCAAATTAATAAAATCATGAATGAGAAAGGAGAGATCACTACCAACACCAAGGAAATACAAACGATTTTAAAAACATATTATGAACAGCTATACGCCAATAAATTAGGCAATCTAGAAGAAATGGACGTATTCCTGGAAAGCCACAAACTACCAAAACTGGAACAGGAAGAAATAGAAAACCTGAACAGGCCAATAACCAGGGAGGAAATTGAAGCAGTCATCAAAAACCTCCCAAGACACAAGAATCCAGGGCCAGATGGCTTCCCAGGGGAATTTTATCAAACGTTTAAAGAAGAAACCATACCTATTCTCCTAAAGCTGTTTGGAAAGATAGAAAGAGATGGAGTACTTCCAAATTCGTTCTATGAGGCCAGCATCACTTTAATTCCAAAACCAGACAAAGACCCCACCAAAAAGGAGAATTACAGACCAATATCCCTGATGAACATGGATGCAAAAATTCTCAACAAGATACTGGCCAATAGGATCCAACAGTACATTAAAAAAATTATTCACCATGACCAAGTAGGATTTATCCCTGGGACACAAGGCTGGTTCAACACCCGTAAAACAATCAATGTGATTCATCATATCAGCAAGAGAAAAACCAAGAACCATATGATCCTCTCATTGGATGCAGAGAAAGCATTTGACAAAATACAGCATCCATTCCTGATCAAAACTCTTCAGAGTGTAGGGATAGAGGGAACATTCCTCGACATCTTAAAAGCGATCTATGAAAAGCCCACAGCAAATATCATTCTCAATGGGGAAGCACTGGGAGCCTTTCCCCTAAGATCAGGAACAAGACAGGGATGTCCACTCTCACCACTGCTGTTCAACATAGTACTGGAAGTCCTAGCCTCAGCAATCAGACAACAAAAAGACATTAAAGGCATTCAAATTGGCAAAGAAGAAGTCAAACTCTCCCTCTTCGCCGATGACAGGATACTCTACATAGAAAACCCAAAAGTCTCCACCCCAAGATTGCTAGAACTCATACAGCAATTCGGTAGCGTGGCAGGATACAAAATCAATGCCCAGAAGTCAGTGGCATTTCTATACACTAACAATGAGACTGAAGAAAGAGAAATTAAGGAGTCAATCCCATTTACAATTGCACCCAAAAGCATAAGATATCTAGGAATAAACCTAACCAAAGATGTAAAGGATCTATACCCTCAAAACTATAGAACACTTCTGAAAGAAATTGAGGAAGACACAAAGAGATGGAAAAATATTCCATGCTCATGGATTGGCAGAATTAATATTGTGAAAATGTCAATGTTACCCAGGGCAATATACACGTTTAATGCAATCCCTATCAAAATACCATGGACTTTCTTCAGAGAGTAGAACAAATTATTTTAAGATTTGTGTGGAATCAGAAAAGACCCCAAATAGCCAGGGGAATTTTAAAAAAGAAAACCATATCTGGGGGCATCACAATGCCAGATTTCAGGTTGTACTACAAAGCTGTGGTCATCAAGACAGTGTGGTACTGGCACAAAAATAGACACATAGATCAGTGGAACAGAATAGAGAATCCAGAAGTGGACCCTGAACTTTATGGGCAACTAATATTCGATAAAGGAGGAAAGACTATCCATTGGAAGAAAGACAGTCTCTTCAATAAATGGTGCTGGGAAAATTGGACATCCACATGCAGAAGAATGAAACTAGACCACTCTCTTTCACCATACACAAAGATAAACTCAAAATGGATGAAAGATCTAAATGTGAGACAAGATTCCATCAAAATCCTAGAGAAGAACACAGGCAACACCCTTTTTGAGCTCGGCCACAGTAACTTCTTGCAAGATACATCCACGAAGGCAAAAGAAACAAAAGCAAAAATGAACTATTGGGACTTCATCAAGATAAGAAGCTTTTGCACAGCAAAGGATACAGTCAACAAAACTCAAAGACAACCTACAGAATGGGAGAAGATATTTGCAAATGACATATCAGATAAAGGGCTAGTTTCCAAGATCTATAAAGAACTTATCAAACTCAACACCAAAGAAACAAACAATGCAATCATGAAATGGGCAAAAACATGAACAGAAATCTCACAGAGGAAGACATAGACATGGCCAACATGCACATGAGAAAATGCTCTGCATCACTTGCCATCAGGGAAATACAAATCAAAACCACAATGAGATACCACCTCACACCAGTGAGAATGGGAAAATTAACAAGGCAGGAAACAACAAATGTTGGAGAGGATGCGGAGAAAAGGGAACCCTCTTACACTGTTGGTGGGAATGTGAACTGGTGCAGCCACTCTGGAAAACTGTGTGGAGGTTCCTCAAACAGTTAAAAATATACCTGCCCTACGACCCAGCAATTGCACTGTTGGGGATTTACCCCAAAGATACAAATGCAATGAAACGCCGGGACACCTGCACCCCGATGTTTATAGCAGCAATGGCCACGATAGCCAAACTGTGGAAGGAGCCTCGGTGTCCAACGAAAGATGAATGGATAAAGAAGATGTGGTTTATGTATACAATGGAATATTACTCAGCTATTAGAAATGACAAATACCCACCATTTGCTTCAACGTGGATGGAACTGGAGGGTATTATGCTGAGTGAAGTAAGCCAGTCGGAGAAGGACAAACATTATATGTTCTCATTCATTTGGGGAATATAAATAATAGTGAAAGGGAATATAAGGGAAGGGGGAAGAAATGTGTGGGAAATATCAGAAAGGGAGACAGAACGTAAAGACTGCTAACTCTGGGAAACGAACTAGGGGTGGTAGAAGGGGAGGGGGGGGGTGGGAGTGAATGGGTGACGGGCACTGGGGGTTATTCTGTATGTTAGTAAATTGAACACCAATAAAAAATAAATTAAAAAAAAAAAAAAAAGCATTTGCTGGTCAGTGGTCATTACTCTGCTGAAAATTCAGGGGGCACCTCTGTAGATCATCACCCTCTGGATGGCTCTCTCCTCGCCAGTCTTCTGCAAGCTCTCACTGCTTTGTTCTCCCTGGACGCCGTTCCATTCCTCAACCTGGCTCCACCTCCCCTACCACTCACTCCCTGTGATGGCCTGGAAGCTCTCTTAAGGCTGGAGGCTGGAGAAAATCATACAGTTCATTTCATTTGTTTCACATTTCTTTGTCCTGTACTGCTTGATATCCAGGTTTGGGAAAATGGTTGTTTCATATACTGTGTCTGTTTTATTTTTGTTTTTTTAGTTAGCTGAGTTTCAGGCTAAAGAGTAAATCCAGTCCCCAATACGTCATCTTAGCTGGAAGTAGACATCCACCATATGGTTCTTCATCAGGGATGTGGATGTGCCTGTGTAGCTTTTACAACACCTACACGCCTTGGCACTTCCCTGGAGATCCAATAAGTTTATCTTCAGACTTTCCTGTACTCACCATCTCAACCAGCTCCTGCCTTTCCCCACAATGCACCTTATGGCTTAGTCACATTGGATACCCTCCTCTCCACTTTCTCCACACCTTAGCTCATGCTGCTCCCTCTACTTACAAGAGTGTACCTCCATTTTCCACTTGACAAACAGCTATTCATCCCTCAAATCTCAGAATAATGTCACCTCTGTATGAAAACTCCCCACTTCCCCTGCAACAGAGTTCTTTCTCTGACTTCCATATTTTATTTATACCATGATAAACAGTAGATCCCACAATGGCACAGTAAGTGATAGGAGTCTGTCTTTCTAGTTTGCTTAAATTCTTAGAATCAGTCTTTTCCTTTTTGTATCACAAACACCTTACAACACAGGGTAACATGTTAAGTGAATGCTTCTTGAATGAAGCATATACCCATGTATTCTAGTTACCACCATTCCTCATGACCCTCTTGCTGGCTGCATGTTCTGTTTCCTCTCTTTTCTAGATTTTTCTCATTGCTTATTCTCTTATTTTAAAGATTTCTGGGAGCTCCAACCATGCTTACCTTGGAATTGCTTCAGCATTTCCTTCATCATTGGTATCTGGCACACAGTCTTCATCTTTAGAATTTCAGGGGAATAGTTCACATCCTGGTTCTCACTCCTAAGGAAGGCATAGAAGCCTGCTCTTCTTCAGAGAAAACTCGGGCAGCCAAGGCCCCAACTCCCACTGAAGGTTCCAAGCCCAAAGCTCAGATCACTGCTCTCCCACCCGCCCCTTGTGAAAGTTAGTGGTAGAACTCCTCCACCCAGACTCTCAAGGTGTACCCACACCAATCTATGGAGCCCAGGCCTATTTCCCCCCGACTCAGGCCACCATGAGAAAGCAGCAGCTCATACCTGTTCAACACATCTTTTGGATTCTGTGAAGAGAATAAAAATATAATTAAGTTACATCCCCTCCTCTTGAGATCTAGTACTCAACTCTATGAGTGGACACTTTTCTGTCAGTAACTTTTGTTAATGTCACATATAACCTCATGCTGCCAAAACGAATGCATTGAACACATGGTGTCTTTTTTCTCACATGACCTCTCTGCACTGTTTCGACATTATTAACCAATCCCTTCCTTGAAACTATTCTTTTTCCTTTGGCATCATGATGCTAACTCTCTCCTGGCTTTTGCCTACTTCTCCATCTATTCTCTTTCAACCACAGACAGTAACAAGTGTTGGTGAGGATGTCGTGGGAATACAAAATGGTACAGCCACACTGGAAAACAGTTTGGCAGTGTAACAAATTAAATATAAATACATGATACAACCCAGCAATTCTGCTCCTACCATCTACCCAAGAGAAATAAATGCATATGTCCACACAAAGAATGGCAGGTGAATGTTCACAGTAGTATCATTCATAATAGCCAAAAGTGGAAACAACCCAATGTCCATCAATTGGTGAACAATCAACAAAATGTGGTATATACTATAATAAAATACTATTCAGGAATAAAAAAAGGAATACAAATATAATACTAATAAATGCTACAACATGAATGATCCTCAAAGACATTATAAATAAAAGATTCCATAGACAAAAAACTACACACTGTATGACTCTGTTTATATATTTAGAAAAGGGTACTCTATGGAGTCATAAAGTAGGTTGTCTGAGATTGGAAGTAGGAACAGAGATTAACTATAAACAAGCACAAAGTAGGCTGCATGGGTGGCTCAATCAGTTAAGCATCTGCCTTCTGCTCAGGTCATGATTCTGGTGTCCTGGGATAGAGCTTCACATAGGCTCCCTGTTCAGCAGAGCTCCCTGCTCCCTCTCCCTCTGTTTCTCTCTCCCTCTCTCAAATAAATAAATAAATAAAAATCTTTTAAAAATAAAAAATAAACAAGCACAGAGTGATCTTATTGGGGTGTTTGAAATACTCTAAAACTGGACTTTGGTAAGGTTTCCACAACTTGGTAAAGTTGTAAAAAATCACTTATTTAATTATAAAAAGTACACTTAAAGGGGATGAATTACAAGGTATGTACATTATACCTCAAGAAAGCTTTAAAAAAAAAGTATGAGAATGGTTAATTGCCACATGAAAAAATACTCAACCTCATTAGGCATTAGGGAAACGCATCTACCTTTTCTGGGGAGAGAAAGGGTGCTGACTGAGGACCTGAGATAACATTACACATCATCCAGGATGGCCAAAATTAAAGAACTGACGATTTTAAGTACTGCCTAGTATAGAGAGCAACTGGATCTCTCACATATTGCAAGTCACAATGTAAACTGGTGCAACCACTTTGGAAAATAGTTTGTTATAGCAAAGCTGAACCAACATATATGCCCTGTGACTAGGAATTGCTTTCAAAGATACACAACTGGTAGAAATGTGGACATACGTGCATCAAAAAGTCATGTTCATAACTTGCTTTTTTAATTAACAGTAAAAACTTTTAGAAACAACCCAAATTTTGCTAACAGTAAAATGAATAGTAGATTTTGGTATATTAATACAATGGAATACTATACAGCAGGGTTTTTCAACCTTGGCACTATTAACATTTTGGGCTGGATAAATCTTTGCTGGGAGCTGGATGGGAGGCATGTTCTGTGCATTATAGGATGCTTAGGAGCATCTACGGCCTCTACATACCAGATGTTGGTAGGAGTCCCCACCCCCCCCCCCCAAGTTGTGACAACCAAAAATGTCTCCAGCACTGCCCTGAAGGAACAAAATCACTCCTGGTTGGGAAATACTACACAGTGAGGAAACAAATTGCCATCTACAGTGACATGGGTTAATTTCACAACATAATGGTAAGCAAAAGCAGCACATACTGAAACTCTTATTCAAAAACAGGCAAAATGAAACCATGTGAGAAGTCTGGAGGAAGAGCACCCTCACAGAGAAGCATAGGGGTGGAGGGCAGGGCATCTGGCAGGCTACTCGTGTTCTATTACTTGACTAGGCTGGTGGTTTCATGGATGGATCCCTTGGTGATAATCTGTCAAGTTTATGATTTATACATTTTTCTCTACAGATATTATACTTAAAATGTTTTTAAACATGTTTATTGTATTACGACAATAAAATCAAGGCTGTCTGAATCTGTGGACACAAACAATACTTAAAGGTGAAAATATAGCTTAAAAACATTTACCAGCAAATGAAAGGGTCAATGTAGATAAGCTAAGCAGGCCAGCTTCAGAGGCTGAGAAAGAGCTAGAGCTATGGAGCAAACCCAAGAACTAATAAAATAATAATAAAAACAAGAATTTCAGGTATTAATGATTAAACTGCAGCATTACTTATAGTGGTAATAGTGCTAGGGCAACTTGGATTTCTATCACTGGAAGAAGGAACTGGCAAAGTGTGGTAGATGGACATGTAAACCCAATGTATATATGACAACAGGAATGGATCTTAGAAACATAGTGTCTAAGGAAAAAAGCAAGAGATCCAATGCAACAAGATTAAATTGTTGCATAAATTAAAAATACGTAAACCAAAGCAATACTGTGTATTATACAAGAACACATTCAAATAAAAAGACAAAAATTAGGTACAACAGTATAGTTTTTATGATGTTCCTACAGTTTTTTTGTTTGTTTGTTTGTTTTGTTTTGTGTCTATAATTCTAAGAATGGAATTAATTAATGGCCTAAAAATTAAGGAATAAAGGAATAAATACATAGATGGGTGAAAGAATTGGTAAAATAAGTTCTCTTAGGCCCTGAGACTCTATCATCTAGTTCTATCTTCTTTAATCATTTCCCTACCTTGCCCTTATATCGGCTGATATATTTTTGGTAAGCATTCTGCTCATTCATGTGTACCTATGAGGTTTCAGATTCTGAGTAGATATTAAACCTATATTGAAAAAAAATGTTTACATGTGTTATCCTAGAGTATATGTTTGGATATGTAACTGGAACTTCACAGCTCAGGCAAGTTACAAAAGTTCTAGACAATTCTTGGAAATCATTACACTTAGATGACATATAACACCCTGCTAGTGATTTCTTGCTGAAAATAACTGGTGAGTGGGTCCATGTGTCTCTCTTTCTTAAAGGTAGAACATTGTCTCCTAATGAGAGAGAAAAAAAAAGTAATCATAGACTGAAGGGTCCTTCAACAGTTCTTTCCTCTTCAGAGACATCATATGGAGAAAGGAGAGGTTCTGAGGGATCTAAGACCAAAGGTGAATTATCTCAGCAGTAAAAAAAGAAGATGGTCACAAATGTTGAATCCTATCTGAAAACTGAAATAGTTATAAGGACACTTGACCTGCTGAGGATATAAAGATTAACTCCAAGGAAGGACTACTGATAATAAACTGGCTTAATGTCCCAAATCTAAGTGTTAATGAATTACTTTTTACTTTCTTTTTTTTTTTTTTTAGTAGGCTCCACACCCAATGTGGGGCTTGAACTCCCAACCTTAAGAGTCACATGCTCTACTGACTGAGCCAGCCAGACACCCCTGAGTGCTAATGAATTAGAATTATAACCTTTTAAAGGTTGCCAGATATTAGAAATTATTTAAATGAATATACCAAAAATAAATAAATTAACAAAATAATAAATGAATATATCAATCAAAATCTGGAGCTAAGAGCAAAAATATTGTCAAGCTATGATAGAATGATTAAAAATTAGTAAGAAAAATTTATCTTAAAATCTGTTGACACAGTTATCTACTTTGTGATTTTAGGGTTTTTTTGCTTTACTATTTTAACAAAGAATTATAAATGTACACAAAAAGGGTGCCTGGGTGGCTCAGTCAGTTAAGCATCTGCCTTTGGCTCAGGTCATGATCCCAGGATCCTGGGATCAAGCCCCACGTTGAGCTCCCTGCTCATCCGGGAGTCTGCTTCTCTCTCTTCCTGCCTGCTGCTCCCTCTGCTTGTGCTCTCTCTGTCAAATAAAGAATTAAAATCTTAAATAAAAAATAATTGTATAAATAAGATGAATGAAAAGTCTTAGATGTGCCTCAGATCCTACGCAAACTATTAGACCAAGTGAATGTAGGCATCTCATAATACCTGAGCTCAGCATACCTTTCATGTTAATTTCCTTTGCAAGGTAAATCTTCAACTCTTTAATTGTACAATGACAGTAGTAATGCAATTATCAACAGTGAGAATACACTTCTATTAAACCCACTCACCAGGAAAGACATTCGCTCTAAAGACCAGGGCAGCTGGGCGAGCAATGTTAACCAAACCCTCCCCTGTCTCACCTGAAGCAACACGAGGGTGGAGCTCTGGCTCTTCTCTCTGATCTCTAAGATGAGCTGCTTCAAGGAAGTGATTATCTGATGGAGCTTTAACATGTTCTCATCATGTTTCTTATTCATCTCTTCTTCTTCCTCACTTAGTCTCTGAAGAAATTGTTGTTCTTCTTCAGTCAGGAAGAGGTGCAGTTTTGCAAACTCCACGCTGAGTCTCATTCGCTGACTCTTCACCTTTTCCTAGAGCGACATGAGATTCATTCAGTCCTTATTCTGTCTGGCCTGCTCCTCAGTTCCATGCATGCGACTCCCCAACCATCCCTGGCGCTTGCATCCTAATCACTCCTCCAGAAAGCTCCTGCCCGCCCTCTGCAAGTTTCTGCTAATCTATTTATACCCTACTTGGCATCTTTGGACTGGCCTGTATAGTATTAGTTCATTCTTTGTAACCTTTGAGTCTCTACTGCTGGTGGCAATGCCTTATTTGTACACTTTGTAAACTAAAATACACTTTTGCATCTCTTCGTTGGTTTAGCCTCCAGAACACCTACAATTTAGTTTCGTTAAAACTTTAGGTGGGCATGTATGCATGCACCTCGTGCCTCCCAACTAGACTAGTATCTCTGAAAGCAAAGCCAATTTCCTTTCCACAGTGCCGTGGACCCAAACCAACTACAACCTAGGGAGTATACTTAGGAAAAAGTGGGAAGGAGAAAACATTTCCTTAGAGACACGGGGATGAAGTATGTGAAACTCCCATCGCCCAAAGCCACAGGTCAGCAGAGACAGACACTTTCTGTTCTATCACTTTATCTTCAGGAAGACTCACAACTCTTCCCAACAATACCAAAGGGCCCCAGGGGCAAGAAATGCCCAACAGCTTCTGCTATTACCTTCCACTCAGCAGCATTCTTCACTTCCATGTCCTGTAAATGCATGGCTTTCTTTATCTTGTCCTTCAGACTACACTGAGTCTTACAAAGCTTGTCCTGCCGGCAGAAACACATATCAGAGAAATCATCTCCCCCAGCATCCTGATTGTTCAAGAGCTAAAACTCACCTAATACAAACAGGAAATGAAATTGAGAAAATGTGGGAGACAGTTACAGACTTAGGCATAAAAAGTATTCTGGTCTGAAATCTTCCTAACACTATATAGAGTCTGCCTACTAAGCTGGCAAAAAATGAAAACTATTAGAGGATTAATAAATATCTAATATTGGCAAGGGAGGCCTCTGACACTATAATAGTATGAGATTTTTGTAAAAAGTTGCCATCTTAATTTTTTTTTTTATTTTTTTATTTATGATAGTCACACACACAGAGAGAGAGAGAGAGGCAGAGACACAGGCAGAGGGAGAAGCAGGCTCCATGCACCAGGAGCCCGACGTGGGATTCGATCCCGGGTCTCCAGGATCGCGCCCTGGGCCAAAGGCAGGCGCTAAACCGCTGCGCCACCCAGGGATCCCAAAAGTTGCCATCTTTTTGAAGGGCAACCAGCAGGATTTAGAATCATTTAAAATGTGCATAATCCTACTTCCAATAATCTGTCCAATGAAACACTGGTAAAAATAATCAGTATGTATAGGAACATGCATTGCAGCATTATTCATTATCCATCAATGGGGAATTATGAAATAAATTATGGCATATTGATACTCTATACCACTCTCAGGCAGCTCTCTATATACTGACATGCTATCTTTTTTTTTTTTTTTTTTGGTATATTTTTTATTGGAGTTCGACCTGCAAAGATATAACACCCAGTGCTCATCCCATTAAGGCTGATGCTATGCTATCTTATGTTAAAAAAACAAAACAAAACAAAACTAAGCTGCAAGACAATAGTATCATAGAAATCTGTATTTATCTTTTTAAGATTTATTTATTTGAGAGAGAAGGGGCATGTGTGAGCAGGGAGAGAAGCAGAGGGAAAGAAGGGCATGCAGATGCCCTACTGAGCATGGAGCCCTCCACCCTGCTCAATGCCACTATCAGGAGACCATGACTTGAAATGAAATCAAGAGCCAGACGCTCAACCAATGATTGAGCCACTCAAGTGCCCCTATGTGTGTGTGTGTTTGTATTTAAATAGAAATGTGGAAAAATATATATCTAATTATTATTAACCCTGGTTATTTCTGGGGAATAGAAATGGCTTGGAAATTGGGGCAAAGGAGGACTAAAATTTTTATAAATTTGTTTTGTTTGATTTTCTACAAAAGGCATATACCATTTTGTAATTTAAAAACCTGAGGGAGCTTTAAAAAATAAAAGGAATTAACCAAATGGGCTATGGAGGGGCAGCACCCGGAAGACAGAAGCAGGCAGGTTCAAGGCGTGCACACACAGGAGGAAAACCAGCAGGAACTGGCTACCAAAGGGCTGCAGGAGAAAGGAGTCCAGATTCAGCCCCTGGGTTCCGGCTTGACCCCTAGGACTGTGGGCTATTTACCAAATTAGGTAATACGGGGAAATGAGTGGTGTGTAAATAGAAGGTGAAAAATTATATTCAACTTGAATAAACTGAGTTTGAACTGTGTGCGGGACATCCGAATCGGTACAGTTAGCAGTTAAGGGTCAAGAAAGAGATCTAAGGGGCGCCTGGGTGGCTCAGTCAGTGAAGTGCCTGCCTTTGGCTCAGGTCATGATCCTGGAGTGCTGGGATCGAGTCCTGCATGGGGCTCCCTGCTCAATGGGGAGTCTGCTTCTCCCTCTCTCTCTGCTCCTCTCCCTTTCGTGTATGTCCACAAAAAGACCTGTATGAGAATATATCAGCTTCATTCATAAGAGCTAAAAACTGGGAACAGCCCAGGTATGCAGTGATTGAAAGATAAACAAACTGTGGTATGTTCATATAACATAATATGACTCAGTAGCAAAAAGTTACAGGCTACTGATCACACAAAATGGGTGAATATCAAACTAATGCTGAGCAAAAGGAGCCTATATAGAGGAGTACAGACAATATGATTCCATTTATATGAAGTTCCAGAACAACAGGCTAAACTAATCTTCAGTGGAAAAAATTAGAACTGTGGTTGCGTGTTGGGGGGGGGGGGAGCAGAGATTAACTGGGAAAGAGGGTGGAGGAGCTTTCTGGGGTGATGATAATGGTCTTTTATTGATATATATATATATATGATTTTATTCATTTATTTATTTATTTATTTAATTCATAAGAGACACAGAGAGAGAGAGAGAGAGAAAGGCAGAGACACAGGCAGAAGAAACAGGCTCCATACAGGGAGCCTGATGTGGAACTCGATCCCGGGTCTCCAGGATCACACCCTGGACTGCAGGCAGCGCTAAATTGTTGTGCCACTGGGGCTGCCCTATGTATATAAGATTTTATTTTTAAGTAATTTCCAATGTGGGGCTCGAGCTTACAACCCCAAGATCAAGAGTCACATCTTACACCAACTGAGCCAGTCAGGCACCCCGGTATCATTCTTTATCTTGAGGATTTAAGGTGCCCAGTGTGTGCATTTGTCAAAGCTCAGCAAACATATACTAAAGATGTGCATATTTAATTGTATTGTTACTTCAAAAAACACCACAAACATTAAGTGTGGTAGACAGTATGCATGCTAAAGTACAGGAGGAAGTCTGCAATTAATTTTAAATGCCTCAAAAGGAAATAGGAATTGATGGATGCAGAGAAAAGACAGATGAATAGACAAGTGATAAATGGAGTAAAATGCTAGTGGCAGAATGTAGATGCGGGTATACTTGTGTTACTATAAAATTCCTCCAACTTTCACATTTGCTTGGAACTTGCATATTAAAATGTTGACAGGGGATGAGATTAGGTTGTAAAGGGATTTATATAGTTCTGTTATACATCACAAAATCACCTATGCTATTTTCTTTCTAATACAACACTTTCTAACCTTATGTAATCTATTTATCATCCCTAATTGTTAACTTAAATAGGCATATAACCTGCTATTTGGGAAGCTATTTCAAATAATTGTATTCATTTATCAATTATGTAACTGCTACTTTGTGATTACTATCAAATTTGATGTACATGGGAGGTCCGTAATCAGATCAGTCGTTTTGAATATGACCAAGAATTTTTTAAGTTTTCATTTTTGTTTAATAATGAAAAAAAAAAAACTTTTAAATAGCATTTTTCAGTTTTTTTTTAAAAAAACCCTTAACAATTCCAGCATGCACGAATTATCCTGTATCATTGGTTCTATTCCAAGACTGAATCCTGCCACAGCTGGAATATGAACAGCCTCCCCCCACTCCCCCAAATAAAAATAAGAATTCCAGGATTAGAAAACTCGTCCCCTGCAATAACAGAAACTGCCACGAAGTGGCAGGAGAGCAACACCAAGAAGTTCTTCAACCCAAATTCCAAGCGTCCTCCCTCCCTCTACTCTCCAGAAATACTGAGCAACTTCCAGTCCTCTTAGATTCATCACAAGCCATTCCAAGCCACCACACAGTTGAATATGCTGTTCCCTTCACCTGAATATCCTCTCCCCTATGTATTGTACTCACCCTCCAAGAGTGAGTTTCTGTTCAACTTGGTGAAACCATTTCTCACTCTTCCCTGATCAACCTCAGACCTTTGATCCACTTGATACAAACTGGGGTAACTCATTCACACACTGAAATTTTTGGTCTACACGCTGCTGTCCCCTAAAAGACAAGGTCTATGTCTTTCTTATCCGTTTATGTCCAGATCCTAGAACAACACCTGGCATATAGTAAGCATAAATAAATGTTACTGGGTGAAGGAATGGATGTATACTTTGTAGTGCCACTTGGCATATCTCCTGTTTGTAATCAATTGATAAAACTGTACAGCATTTTATAGTTTACAAAACACTTGTTTCATTCAACCCACATATTCAAGCAGTACTTACTAGATACCAAATCTGTTGGGAGACCACTGGAGTTACAGCATAGAAGGATATAGGACTACTCTGGAAAGGATGATCAAGGAAAGTCTTCAAGCTAAAAGCTAAAAAGATGTAAAGGACGGAAGGTGGAGGTAAGAGAAAGAGAACAGGCTTGAAACAAAAGCAAAAAGGCAGCGTGGCTGGAGCAGAATTAAGATAAACTGATTTATCCAACTGAAACTCCTTAACCCATAAAATTGGCAGGACACATAATCCTCAAATTCAAACATTTAAGTGATTTTTCCCAAATGATGAAAGAAAGATCGTAGCATACCCCCGCCTCATCATTCCAAGCCTGGCTTTTCCCAAAACATCAGTTGTCTGTTAACACCTGTAGCTATACATCTGCACTGTCCAATACAATACCCATTAGCCAGGTGAGCACCCAAAATGTGGACAGTCAACATAAACACAGACTGCAAAGGCCTATTATGAAAAACAAAAGTAAAATATCTTAACGATAATTTTCCATAGCGATTACTGTTGAATAACAGTCTGGATAATTGGGTTCAATAAAGTATATTATTAAAATTAGCACCACCCGTTTCTTTTTACCACTAGGAAAGTTTTATTATAAACGCGGCTCGCATCCTGGTTCTATAGGGCGACACTGACCTACACCCTCCCGGTATGACTGTCTTCAACTAGAAGCTCCCAGGGGCCAGTACCTTGAAAATTCTCCGCAGACCCTCCCCATCCCAGTTTCAAGCCCAGCTCTGCGATCGGTCAATCGCTTTAAATTTGCACCCGGGGGCGGGAGGGGGTCGTCCTTATTCAGCGGGAATAGCGGCCACCTGGCGGGTCTCGAGGTCAACGTAAGCGTTCCCGAGACTACCGCAGCCCCGCCACGGCCGGCTCACCCGGTAGCTGCTGAAGGCCTCGTCGATGGGCGCCATGGTGTGCGCCTGGTGCTCCTGGGACTCCCTGCACACCAAGCACACGGGCCGCTGGTCTTCCTCGCAGAAGAGCCGCAGCGCTTCCCGGTGGCGGCCGCACTGGCCGGGGGGCACGGGGCCCTGGCGGCGGCGCCGCGTCTTCTCCGTCAGCCGGGCCAGGGCCCAGTTGGGCCGCAGCGAGGCGGGCGGCGACAGATGGCGGCACTCGGGGCAGGGGAACGAGCCACCGCCCGGCGCCCAGCTGCGGTGCAGGCAGCCGCGGCAGAAGTTGTGGCCGCACTCGATGGACACCGGCTCCTCGAAATAGTCCAGGCAGATGGAGCAAGTCAGGTCCTCCTGCAGGTCCTCGGCTTCCATGTCGCCTCTCTGTCCCGGGGTCGGGCTCTGTGTCGGACGCCAGGCGCGGGGGCGGGCGCGGGCGCGGCCGGCTGGCTGCGGGCGGCCGGAAGGGGGCAGTGCGGGAGCTCCGCGCTCGAGGCTCGGGTCCCGCCCTCCCTCGTGCGCGCCCGCTGCGGAGCCTGGGCACGAGCCTGGCAGCGGCGGTGTTTCCGCGACGGGAGGGCGGTGCAGGGCTGCCCGGGCCTGGCCGCGGGGCACGACGGGATGCTGGCTGCCCTCGGGCCAACCATAGAGATGCGGAACTGGCTCCGGGAACGCCTAGAGCGGACGCGCGGAGTCCTGGCGAGCCGCAGCCGGAAGAGCCGAGCGGGGAGGCACTAACGAGTCTTTCCTTCCTTCGCGTCGAGGAGATGAGATTCGTGTCCGCCCCCGGCTCGGGGAGGCGTAAGTTCCGACGTCCTCGGAGAGCGGCAACCCGGGCGGGTTCTCTGGGCGTGCTGCAGCCCCGGGCCTGGAGGACCACAGGGATCTGTGCAGCTGGGCCTGGAGTGGGGACAGAGGAGGCGCTGGGCGGTTAAGCTCGCGCTCCCTGAAGTCCGTTCGTTTCAGTCAGCCTTGGTTCTCGGTGTCCAGCCCCAAGGGCTAGTTGAGCTCTTGGAAAGGCAGGATTTTCTACTGTGAAGCCCACATATTCTCCAGGTGTTGGAGGGGTCAGGTGAACTGAAGAGCCAGTATTCGGAGAGGCCCCCAGGAAAGGGAGTGTTTAGCCCCCTCGAGCTCGTGGGGAGATGGCTGTTTACCCCGCTTCAGCCTGATGTCCCTCTCTTTCCAAGCACAGGAGACAAACACCAGGTCAAAGAAGTTCATTCTTAGAGCATGGAACACGCTCACCTATCGCAAATAGGGCTTCTAACACTTGTCAGGGTCAAGAATCTTGGGTTAGATGGTGTTACCCAGATAGAAGACTTCCCACCAGTTCGGTGGTTCAACTCGCAGTAGGTCTGTGTGTATGGGATGCTCTAAGCCAACGAGGGGTGACCTGCTGAGTGGATCTACCTAACATACTGGAAAGGAGCAGGTCTAGCTGCAGCCCCAGCTGCTGGAGCATTCTCGACCCTCCTACCTGAGGAGGTGAAGACCAGGGTGCCAGAACATAGCCTGGAGAGTGGAGCTGCACCTGTCCTAAGGAGGACATCACGAACAGTCTGATAGGACCAGGAAAGGAAATCAGTTGTTTCGGGTGGGAATGGTTATGATTCCGAAGCATGGCTATAGCCTTTGTGATACCCAACGTGAAGAGTAAGCATTTTGCTCTCAAGAAACATCCATGGAGGCTTTCAACAAACAACATGCTTCCCTTTTTCAGAGAATTGTCTCTTTCCCTTCATAGGATTTTTTATTTTCCTCTTCTCACTCTATCCTTTTTCTTATGAATGAAATTTTTAAATTCTTCTTGTGTCTCAATATCAGATACTGCCTTTCCATAATATGCTCAGTAAGTAGTTACTGAATGTCCAGTTAAATGACTTAAAAAGGGGGTTCCTGTGATCTCTGTGTTGGGGTTTTTGACAAAAGTCCGACAGGATATCTACTTTTTGGGGTTTTTATACAACTAATAAATGCATATTCTTTGAAAATTGGAATACTGTATTTTTTATTTTTTTTATTTTTTAGTATTTATTCAAGTATAACCGACTTACAATGGTACATTAGTTTCAGGGCACAGCTTAGTGTTTCAGCAATTCTGTACATTACTCAGCTCTCCCCACGAGAAGTGTAATCACCATCTGTCCCCGTACAAAGTTATTACAATAATACTGATTCTATGGAATACTGTAAGGAGAAGAATCTGAGTCTTAATATGGACTAAGCAGGAAGAAGTGGTCTCATCAGTTACTGATTTACTGATTTTTTACCATGAATGTAATGTAAGTGTGTATGTGTCTGTATGTCTGCCTATGTATTGAGTGGCAAACAATGTCCCATGACACCTTAAGGTCCTTATGGCTTCTATCCTGCCATACTTCTTTTTTTTTTTTTTTTTTCCATCCTGCCATACTTCTGAGATGAACTTCCTTCTTTACTGAAAATACTGAGGATTGCTAAGTCGCAGTTTTATTCATATGGAATTTCAAGGGACCCCAAATAGCCAAACAACCTTGAAAAAGAAGAACAAAGTAAGAGGATTCATACTTTCCAATTTCAAACCTTACTACAAAACTACAGCAATCAAAACATGTGATACTAGGGTAAGAGTAAAAATACAGATCAATGGAATAGAATTGAGAGTCCAGAAATAGTGCTATATATGGAAAAGCAACAGATTTTCAACAAGGATGCCAAAAATCATTATATAGAAGAAAAATGGGCTTTTCAACAAATGGTGAAGGGACAACTAGATACCCACATGCAAAAGAATGAATTGAACCTTTATACCATATATAAAAATTAATTCAAAATCAATCAGACCTAAATGTAAAGCTGAAACTATAAAACTTTTAGAAGGAAACATAGGTGTCAATCTTCACAGTCATGGATTAAGTATCAGTTTCTTAAACCTAACACCAAAATCAGAAGCAGCAAAAGAAAAACTTGAATTTCATCAAAATTAAAAACTTTTGGGACACCTGGGTGGCTCAGCAGTTGAGCAGCTGCCTTTGGCTCAGGGCATGGTCCCAGAATCCGGGACTGAGTCCCACACCTGGATCCTGCAGAGAGCCTGCTTCTCCCTCTGGCTTCTCTCTCTCTCTCTCTCTCTCTCTCTCTCTCTCTCTCTCTCTCATCTCTCATGAATAAATAAAATCTTTAAAAATAATAAAACAAGAATGTATTCAGTTCTTTAAAAGAATTAAAAATTTTTGCATCAAAGGACATGATCAGTGAAGTGAAAGACAACCCACTGAATGGGTGAAAATATTTGGGAATCATAGTTAAGGACCTAGTATCCAGAATATGTAAAGAACTCAACAACAAACATACAAACAACCCAATTAAAAAATGGGCGAAAGATCTGAGTAGACATTTCTCTAAAGAAAATATACCAATAGTCAATAAGTACATGAAAAGATATTTAACATCATTAGGGAAATGTGAACCATACCACAATGAGCTAACACTTCACCCCACTAAGATGGCTACAATTTTTAAAAAGAAAGGAAAAAAAGAGAAGGAAGGAAAGAAAAAGGAAGAAGGTAGGAAGAGGATAACCAAGTATTGATGGGGATGTGGATAAATTGAAACCCATTTATACATCGCTGCTGGGAATGTAAATGGTGTAGCTGCTGTTGGATAACAGTTTTGTAGTTCCTTAAAATGAGTAACCATATGCCCCAGCAATTCCACTCCTAGGTATTTACCCAAGAGAGTTGAAGACGTATATCCACACAAAAACTAGTATATGAATGTTCATAGCACCATTATTCATAATAGCCAACAAGTAGAAACAGTTCAGATGTCCATCAACCAAAAAATGGACCAAAATGTGTGGTAAGCCATACAATGAAATCATATTAAACCATAAACAGGAATGAAGTACTGATATGTGCTACAACACAGATACACTTCAAAAGCATGCTAAGTGAAAGAAGCCAGTCACAAAGACCACATATTCTATGATTGATTCCATTTATAGGAAAGGTCCAGAACAGGAAAATCTGTATACAAGAGGAAATAAATATACATATGGAGAGAAAGTATATCAGTGGTTGCTTATTTGGGGGGAAGGAGCATGGAAGTTTGGGGGTAAAAACTAAGAGTTGTAGGGTTTCTTTTCAAGTTGATGAAAAAGTCCTAAAATTGTATTAATAAATGCACAACTCTGTAACTACACTAAAAGCCATTGAATTGTAAACTTTAAGTGGATGGATTATATGACATATGAAACTGTATCTTAATAAAGCTATTTTAAAAGGTTATCAGGGGAATTCCAAATGACATGTTTTTTTCCATCCTTGGTTACTTGGCTGGACTCTGGTTACAGTAGATGAGGGATTCTTTATAAAATACTTGCATAGCAGAAAGAAAAATTATTAATTTTCTAGTTATTGATTTTTGGGGGGACCAAATATATTTCCTTAGGAATGAGCCTTCCTGATTTGCCCAGGGATAATTTTGGGTTCAGAAGGAGAAAACAAAACCAGGTCATTGAGAATTTGAGAGCAAGGGAGATCTGAGGGGGAAGATGTTTCTACAGGAAGGTAAGAGGCTGGAACACCCTCAGACAGATGGGATGGAGAGGCTCAAGAAAAGAGAAGCTTGATATTTAGTTTTAAATTATCTGCTAAATCACACTGTGATATAAACCTCCCTTCCTTTTACCCCGAATCAGCAGCAAAACTCTACCATCTTTTCTGGGTGAAATGAGGGATATGAGTTTAAAAAGTAGAAATTTGGCTCTGGATGTGAGTTGCTGCTGGTCTGGAGACAAGAGGATAGTTTCTGTCCAGTGGAGAACAAGTATTGAGCAAAAGTCCGAGCTGGCAGTGGCCTCAAGTCGACATAAGCCTCTGAGTTCACAGTAATCTGCCTAAGGGATATGGCTGAGTGTTTGGATAAATTAAATCTGAATGTTCAAGGACATTGGGTTATATATGTGCAGAAGGCCAATCTGAATATGACAAATGCTGTGGGGCTGGCGACATCCATAGGTTACAGGCCTTTGAAGTTGGGGGGAGCAGAGAACATGGAACAACAGAGGAAGGGTAAGTAGAGTCACCATGACAGTGAAATCGTATTCAGCAACAGGAATGCCAAAAGCAGCAGTATTATTGTGCAGGACAGGGGAGAAGCACAGTTTTATGGAGGCTTCTGCTGGCTGACTCTGGAACCAAGCCCGTGAAAATTGTGCGGCTGACACCAGAAGGTTCTGGTAGGAAGGCATAAGCGAGAGTTGTCCCAGGAAATGCTTCAGGCAGCGTCGCCACTATGGCCCTTAGAGATGCTTCAACAGCCTCTAATTTGTCATGGAAGTAAATCCCCACTCACTGGATGTTCGGAAGAAGATCCAATCATAGGGTTCCCTTCAGAAGTGAGTCAGGTAGCTTCATAACTCTGTAAAGTAGAAAACCAAATGGGACCTGAGACTTTTTCTAAGTAGGAAGAGGACTAAGTGGAAAGGCAGGAGGTACAACAGACTGAGTACCCTGGTCCTGATTCATTGGAAGGAATTGTCAAACTGAGAGAGATGGGGATTGGGAGATGAAATGGGAGCAGTGGTCAGAAGACATCTGCCTAGAACCTGGTTTTCTGTTTTGCAACATGTGGGAGTTGTGCCTCCCAGAGGTAGAGGGACCTGCTGTGGGAGATCATCAGGACAAAGACATCAGAAGCAAGAAGAAGGAGGGACGCCAGTGCCTTCTCACCTGCTTCTTGGAACTGCTCTTTGGCTTCCACCGCTGGGAAGTTATCAGTCGGATCCTTGTGTTTTTTGGTACTCTCTGAAGTTGAAGAGTAGTTAGAAGGGGATTTGTGCTTCCAGGTCCTCCACCATTTCCCCAGGCCCAGGAGCACAAGCTCCACAAGAGTAAATAAGAGACAGAGCCCACTGACCCCAAACATGGTCTTTAGGAAGATGGTCTTCTCAAAGGGGCGGGACAAGTAACAGGTTATACTGCCAAGGCAAGGTTCTCGACGACATGCAAAGGAGCTAGGTATCTTGAACCCATACAGATGGTACTGCAACCCCAAGGCTGCTCCCTCAAGGACCAGCCGCACCCCCAGCTGTGCTGCATAGGCCCAGAGCAGCCTGGGGCTTCCAGCCCCTGAGGCGTCTCTGCTCTTCTCCCCCTGGTGGATCAGGGTCTCCTCCTTCACCTTCCCTGATTCTTCCCACCGCCAGATCACATGATAGAGAATGAGACCCATGTAGAGGGTGCTGGGCACAGCCACCAAGATGACCTGAAAGGCCCAGAAGCGCAGTGGGGAGAAGGGGTGGAAGGCATCATAGCAGGCGGCCTTGCAGCCTGCCTGCTGAGTGTGACACACAAATTCACTCTGCTCATCACCATAGATCCCCGTCCCACTGGCAGCCAGCAGCACAAGACGGAATCCCAGGAGCACGGGAAGTAGGAGGTGCCCCACGGCAGTGGAATGCCTGCTGTCTTCAGCCAACAGCTGCCTCAGGAAACTGCCACACATCCTGTTAGGGACCAGAGGACAATAATGAGTGTGGGTGTGTTGCTCCCTGTCCTTTAGGAGGAGGGCAAGACCACCTCTTTCCTGTTAATCCAAGGATAGATAAAGCAATCCTTCTTGCTCTTCTCCAAGGGTCTGGTTGATTTATTCCCGAGACTGATGGCTCCTAATTACAGATAATGGAGTCATCTATGTAAAATAGTGAGTGGATGTGGGTATGGCTCTCTCTCCTGCCCCCCTCTGTACAGTGTGGTAGAAGACTAAGGTCTATCTTTGTCTCTCTTTCCCTCCCTCCCTCTGTCCCTTTCCCAAAGGCTAGTCAGAGTCCAGAGCCCTCTGAAAACAGTCACTTCCCCAGCTGATGGCCACCTAGCCTGGTGCTACTACTGTCAGTGGCACCTGAACACGACCCCAGGGGAACATGCATTCTCTTGCCCTCTGCTTTTCTCTGCCACCATGCCTCAGCTGCTCACAGGTGTGTGGGTCTGGCCTTCACTCTCATCAAGGTAGTACACTGAGATGCGATTAGGGTAAGGGGCTCAATGTGGATCAAGTGAACAGAGTGAGTGTCAAGGCCCGCTTTAGTCTGGTGTTCCTTAGACCTAACCAGCTTTGGAAAAGGAGAACATTTTAAAGAAAACCAAGGGGATCCATGGGTGGCTCAGGGGTTTAGCGCCTGCCTTTGGCCCAGGATGTGATCCTGGAGTTCCGGGATCGAGTCCCACATCAGGTTCCTATGCCTGTGTCCCTGCCTCCCTCTCTCTCTCTCTCTCATGAATAAATAAGTAAAAAATCTTTAAAAAAAAAATTTAAAAAAAGAAAGAAAGAAGGAAAGAAGGAAAGAAAGAAGGGAGGAAAGAAAGAAAGAAAGAAAGAAAGAAAGAAAGAAAGAAAGAAAGAAAGAAAGAAAGAAAGAAGACCCAGAAGAGTCTACTAAGGGAATGCAATGAGGTATAAGGCTAAAGCCAGAGCTGTCTGGATAAAAATTTGAAATTCGGCCCTGCTTTGTCATTGTTCCTTGGGCTCATCTCTCCTGCATGGTGAGAGGTGACCATGGTCAGGAACAGGGTTCAGAAATCTGTCACTTCTCCAGACAGAATAGCACCCTGCTGCAGCCCTCATGCTCTTTATCTTTGTCACAACAGGGAGCCCTCCTCAATGCCCAGCCACTGTTTCTCACCATCCCTGTTCAGCCCAAACTCTTTTTTTTTCCCTTGAGGATAATTAAATTACTCTTTTGCTTCTAATTTTTTAGTGGGGCTTTTATTTATTTTTTTAAATATTTTATTTATTTATTCATGAGAGACACAGAGAGAGAGGCAGAGACACAGGCAGAGAGAGAAGCAGGCTCCCCATGGGGAGCCCGGCATGGGACCCAATCCCGGATCCCAGGATCACAACCTACGCCAAAGGCAGATGCTCAACCGCTGAGCCACCTAAGAGTCCTCTAATAATAACTGTTTAAAGGAATGTACAAGTAATGCTTTTTAGATCAGTTCACCACTTACTGTAATGTTTTGCTTTTTTAGTTTGTGCTTTTTACTTTTTACATATATTTGATCCTTTTAGTTGAAAATTATACCCTTAATTACAGTTTATTCATCTTTTTAAATGATTTATTTTTCAAATTTTCAAGTTACTTTATAAGTTCAGTAGGGTGATGATTTTCAAATTTTCAAACCCAGCCAATATAATTTAATGACTTGGAGTTTTCCACAGTAATTAAATAATTATAGATTTAAGTACATAATTCTAATAACATTTTAAAATGTAAGTAAGCATCCTTTTAAATTACATTAGCCCTAAAAGCATTTGAATCTTTCTAAATAATAGTAAATTTTTAAGAAATAGTGGTAAATAAAATCAGCAATCTGTGGGACCCACATTAAAAAATGCCTATAATGTGATATCAAAATTAGGAAATGACATCTTTTTTCCATTAATCAGCCCAAACTCTTATACACTGGATCCCTTCAGTTTCAGAAGATCCTGAAAACCTTTTATTCCACAAGGAAAATAGAAACTCTTTGATGGGGAGCCACGCAGCCCCCCCTCATGTCATGCCACTTATTCCTGTCGGATATTAGAGAAGTGGCTCTCCACTTGCCCAAGTCCACTCTCCCTCCCAGACCTATGTCCTTGGCCCCCTGCCAGCTGCATCAAGGACTTATCCACCCTTGTTTCCTCTCTGCACTTGCTTAGGTGCCTCCCTTTCAACTCCAGTAATAGTAACAACCTGGATTTCTAAGTTTTTTACATGGCAGCAAATGAGACATGCCCTATTTTGCCTCATATCAGCTTCCCAATTATAATACCTAAAAAGACACACAAGGCAATTTAAATGGGTACTCATGTTATAAACTATAGCTGACCCTTGAACAGTGTGGGGGTTAGGGGACACTGACACCTACACAGTCAAAAATCTACATATAACTTTTGGCTCCTCCCCAAAACTTAACTACTTAAGCCTTCTGTTGAGCAAAAGTCTTGCCAACAACATAGTCAATTAACACATTTTGTATGTTATGAGTATTATATACTGTATTCTTCCAGTAAAAGTAAGCTACAGAAAAAAATATGTTACTGAGAAAATCATAAGGAAGAGAAAATATGTTCACACTAGTTTATGTATATTGAAAAAAAAACATCTATAGGCTGGAAGGCAGGGATAGGAGCAGGTGCAGCTACTGGCCTGGCCTGGCTCCAGGATAGTGATGTTCCACAGCCTGATGACCCCAACTCAATGGACGCAGCTTCCAGGTGGATCCTCAGGCAAGGACAGCTGTCCAGCAGCACAGCACAGCTGCCCCATCTGCCTGGACGTGCACCACCAGCCTGAAGCCATTGACAGCTGCAGCCACTCATGAGTTGCCCACCTCCAGGAAGCTACTTTGAGGAGGGGTCGATGCCCAGCAGGGAGAAGCCTAGGTGCACAGCTGCCCTGGGGCAGCACCAAACCCCAGGTGTTCGACCTGACCACCCCAACAGCACACGGGATGACCTACAGCCCTGCCAACGTCCTTAGCAATTCCTCCCTGGGGAACTTAAGGCTCAACTCCTGCCCTAGTAGCCTTCCATTCCATCCCATGAAGTGTAGTGGGCAGTTGTAAATAAATGCCTTTATTGTGGCTTTTGCTGTCAACTCCTTAAAAAAAAAAAATCTGCTGGGGCATCTTGCGGGCTAGGAGCATGCCATTCTTGATCTCAGGGTCACGAGTTTGAGCCCCACATTGAGCATAGAGATTACTTTAAAAAATACATATGTAAGTGTACCAGCAGGGTTCAAATTTGTGTTATTCAAGTGTGACGTATATAGATAAGAACAGGCCATTACGCCAGAGTTTAGGCAGCATGAACACTTCTGTGCAGTCAGAACAGATAGAATGAGTTGCTTCCAAGCGACTGTTATAAGGGGCTTAATTGACCAGAGAACCATATCATTATCCACGAGCTGTGAGAAACCGTATTTGGAGCCACTAGCAATCAGAGTCAGAACCTCTTCTACCTGCCACTCAGTCCCTATGTTTCTATCTCTGTCACAGACTGTGAAGACTCAGAGTAAATCAGGCCACTGAAGATTCTTCTCCATAAAACTGAGTTGAGATTTTTAGAGGAAATCTACTTTCAGTCCTTAGAAAGATGCAATATCATGGCCTCATGATTAAAGATGGCAGACTGAAGATAGAGATTTAGCCCCTCTAATTCCCAAGACTCCGAGAAAATGAGAGTAGATGGATCGTTAAGTATTTAAACCCACTACAAAGGAGGAGAAAGATCACCAGTGGCACAACAAAAATCCACTTTGAAGGCAAATCGGATTGTGGTGCTGGCAAGCACACTGGGTAATTCTTCCAGAATGCAGAGGAAGAAAAATGAGTCATTAAAAATCTGTTTCCTAATTTGAAAATCAAGACCACAACAAAGCAAAATCACTAGCTTGCTTATTGATGAGAAAACACTTAGTGGAGTGCCTGGGGGAAAAAAAGAAGTTGCTCTGTAAATGTTCAACCAAGTTTTGATTTGGAGGGATACTGAGTCCCACAGAGAACCAGAAGGAAGATCAGCTTCCACGGCTGGCCGTGGGTCTCAGCCTTGGCAACAGTGATATCTGGAGCCTGATCATTTTATTTAGAGTAGGGAATGCTGGCATGTGTGTTTTGAGATGTTTAGCAGCATTCCTGGCCTTGGCCCACTAGATGCCAGTAGCACACTTCTCCCCAAATGTCCAACCCCCAAATGTCTCCAGACACTGCTAAATGTCCCCTGGGGTCAGATGCTCCCAGGTTGAGAACTACCACCTTTGGAGGACACTGACCATTACCACTTCAGCTCTGTAAAGCAAGACATCTGTAGTGGAGCATCTCGGAGGGGTTTTATTTAGTGACCAGCCCATTTCCAGGCTGCTTGCACATCGTCATTCAACAAGCCCCATCTATGAGGAAGCCTGCAGCCTCTCCCTGTCTTATGTGAGGCTGTGGGGTCCTTGCACTTCAGGGAGGCAGAAGGCTCTGGGGGCTTCTGCCCTGGTTCTCCTGGAGCATTGCCAAACTAAAAGCTAACTTGGTAAATTCTCAAGTTTGGCTCTCAGCCTCACCACATTTCAAAGTACAGGCCCAACATGCTCTAAGCACATCTCCAGCACATTCCCAGCAGACCTGGAATTTAACACAGAGCAGGCTTGGCATATTCTGATGTTGGGAATTTTAGTAATTCTTGGAGGCCCTATCCCTGGTTCTTCTCTCTTTCTCTCTCTCCTGTGCCCACTCCAGACCTGTAGCCAGACACCCAATGTCCTCTGAGAGGCTCTAGGAACTGAACTGGGGTCTCCAGAGCTTTGGAGATTTGGGAGAGAGAGAACAAAAAAAGCAGGACAAAAGGATTTGCCCAAGAACCCCATGGCTTGGAGCTTCCATATCTAATTCTGAGCACTCTTCTGACCCTCTGCACTGTGTCTGTTACCACCAAAAACTAATCCTGGGACCTCCTGGAAAGTTCACACAAAACTGCTCCATCTCCCAAAGTCTAGAGACCAAAGGCAATTTCTATAAAAACCAGGGCCTAAATACAGGCCTTCCTCCTCCCTCATCTCCTGCATTCTTGGGAGCTTGTAGTCTCCCCCATTTGTTCTAGCCATCCCCAGCCCTCTGGTCTCCCTCATTCCCCTCCTACAGACACATCTACAGCTTTGCTCATGAGCCCAGAGCCCCCAAGTTAGAGTGGGACTAAGGGAGCTTAGGGCTCAGCATTGTTTTCAAAGTTCAGCTCAAGGGACACCATTCTGTTTCTAGAAGTGGAGAAATAGTTCAAAAATAAATCTTTTGGGAAGGAGTTGGCAGTATTTGAGCCCTGTCAAGATTTTTTTAACAATAAATATATTTTTTATTGGTGTTCAATTTGCCAACATACAGAATAACACCCAGTGCTCATCCCATCAAGTGCCTCCCTCAGTGCCCGTCACCCATTCACCCCCACCCCCCGCCCTCCTCCCCTTCCACCACCCCTAGTTCGTTTCCCAGAGTTAGGAGTCTTTATGTTCTGTCTCCCTTTCTGATATTTCCTACCCATTTCTTCTCCCTTCCCTTCTATTCCCTTTCACTATTATTTATATTCCCCAAATGAATGAGAACATATAATGTTTGTCCTTCTCCGATGGACTTATTTCACTCAGCATAATGATTTTACTTAATGAAGCAATACCCGTGAACTCAAGATTTGGGGGAGGGTGGAAAGCCCAGAATGTGAGGGGATTTTCAAATATGTAAATAGATTTTTAAAAATTCCATCATGATTTTGGTAAGAATGTTTCTAAGCATTTCTGTTCTTTGGAAGAAAAAATTCAGGATCCCCTTGGTTTCAGAAACCCTCCCAGCCAATTAAGGCATGAGGGAGGGACGTGCACCAAGGGCAGTGCTGGACCCGGCTCACTGCTCCTGTGTTGCCCCATCTGGCCTGGAAAACGTTCTAGATTCTTGCACCCAAAATACGACCCCTGGATGCACAGGCATCACCAGGATTGCAGAATCTCAGGCTGCATCCCAGGCTTAGCAAATCAAATCTGAATTGTACTAATACCGCCCCAGGTCCCTGGTATATGCATGAGTTAGAGAAACCCAGTCTAGCACCCAGGCAGCCCCCACCCCCACTGCCCCCAGGCCCCTGCGCCAGCCCAGTTGCTCTCTGCCCAGCACTCACCTGACAGCACTGAGCAAGAGCACCAACAGCGGAGAAAAGAGGCCAGGCAAAGTCCTCAGGCTGGAGCCGCAGGGTCCCAGCTCTCCCCCAGGCCCTGCCTCCTGCCACCACCCACGTCTTCCCCCTCCCCTCTTCATTCCTGGCAGCCTTAGTGAAGAGTAACAGAACGGGCAGCTGGAGGAGCCGGCAGCTCTGCTATTGAAGAATGGGCTCTGGAGAATAGCCTTCTGTTGTTGGGGGTGAGGGGTACCTCTCTTAAGTGCGCTGAAACAGGGATTTTGGAAACCATCTGAAAGGAGAGCAGTGGCCTCTGCATGTTGGGGGTTGGGGAGAGTCAGTACACAGGCAACAACAGATAAAATTTCTTTAAGTTTAAATCTCTATGAAGCCCTCCACTGTCCCCCACTTTGGCCAAAGTACCCAAAGCACAAGTTTATACACAAAAGAATGTGCATGTGAGTGTGTGTGTGTGTGTGTGTGTGTGTGTGTGTGTGTGTGTGTGTCTGGGTGAAACTGCTTGATGGGCCTCTGCTCCATGTCCCTCAGGAACTCAGGGAGCCAAAGCCCCTCTCCACCAGGCCCAGTGAGACCTGTGACACCTGCCTGACAACCCATTCCCGGCCCCACTGCTAGAGCAGGAGCTCCTTCAGAGGAAGGAAGGGGCAAGGCTGGGTCAGCAGGTGGTGGGTGAGAGAGTAACTAACTCATTGCCACAGAGTCTTGACCAGAGCTAACCCTGCACTCTCCATGGAAGAGAGTTCCAGATGCTGCCCCTGTGGGCCTTTGGGGCATTGTTCAACCATCTTCTAGATGGTCCCTCTCTCTAGGTTTGAGATGCAGGAGGCAGCATCCTCACCCCTTACCCTTGAGGAGAACTAACAGCATATCTCTTTCCAAAGATATCCTCTCTCTAATTTCCAACAATTTTTGCCATAGCATATGACTCTGATGTGGGCATGGGGCTTAAGAATGGCATAACCATTATTGCTTTATTTGGGGCTTTTTTTGTTATTTGAAATATTTCATCTCAGACTAGCAAGTCACTTCAGAGTGTCATACATGTTGTATTTTCTAAAACATTACATCTTGAAATCCCAAATTTTCCAATTTAATATCCCATTACACTAACATTTATTCAGTACTTAATAAATAAATGATGAATATTCTAAGTGCTAGATGGCTACTAATTTACTTATCCCCCATGACAACCTCATGACGTAAGTCTATTATGATCCTCTTTTACAGAAAAGAGAGATAAAGAACAGAGACGTTACATAACTTATTCAAGGTTAACCAGCAAGTGAGTTGGAGAATTTGGGATTTGAAAAGGCAGTCTGGCTGCAGATGGCAAACTCTTAAACACTACAACATGGCCAGCTTCCCTGTTATTCAAATTAGCATCTTTGAAAGAGCTTCTGATTGTAGACCCATTGTTATTTTGTACCATCAAGAAAATTAAAATCCTCTGCTTGCATGTTCTACACCTCAATGACTAATTTCACCATCTGCCCCGGACCCCAATCAAAACCTTGGGCGTCATCACTGACAGCCTCTCCTTCATTGACCACATCTTCTCAACTGACTGGTGGTACTGATTCTGTCCCTTAAATTAAGATGGTGTTGTAGTTCAAGAATGAATTACTGTAACACCATCCTAGTGTCCCCACTCCTAGATTTGTTTTCCTCTAATTCATTCTGTGCATTGCAAACAGAGTATTTAACTCAATTCTTATTTAAATTTACCAACATTTACAGTTTCTTTGCTCAGTGTTGCTTCTTGAATCTCATACTTTCCATCTGGGTTACATTTTCCTTTCTTCCTTTTTTAAACCATCTTAATCATTTTACGTGTGAAGTTCAGTAATGTTATATGTACTCATGTTGCTGTGCAACAGATCTCTGGAACTCTTTCATCTTGCAAAACTGAAACCTTGTACCCATTTCTTCCTCCCCTCTGCCCCTGGTGACACCACTGTACCTTCTGTTACCACGAATTCGACTGCTTTAGATACCTTATGTCAGTAGAATCATACAGCATCTGTCTTTATGTGACTGGCTTAGTTTAATGCCTTCAGGATTCATCCAGATTGTAGTTATCCATCAGAACTTTATTCTTTTTTGAAAGGTCAGGTAATATTCATTGTGTGTATGAATGTATATATCAAATTCTGTTCATTCATTCATCCACTGATGGACATGTAGATTGCTTTCACCTCTTGACTATTGTAAATAGTGCTTCTGTGAACATGGGTATTCCAAATTTTCTTCTTCTGGAAACACAACCTTCCGTAGTATTTCCACTGGGGAACTGCCAGGGGTAAACTCTTTTCATTCTCTTTGGCCTAACAGTGCTTTCATTTGAGCCTCAATCTTGAATTGTTATTTAATTGGCTTAAGAACACTTGGTTGAGGGACACCTGGAGGGCTCAGAAGTTGAATGGCTGCCTTTGGCACAGAGTGTGATCCCGGAGTCCTGGGATTGAGTCCCATGTGGGGCTTTCTACATGGAGCCTGCTTCTCCCTCTGCGTAGTCTCTGCCCCTCTCTCTGTGTGTGCCTCTTGTGAATAAATAAATAAAATCTTTAAAAAATTATTTTATTTATTTGAGAGAGACAGAACACACACAAGTGTAGGGGGTGGCAGAGGGAGAGGCAGGATCCCTGCTGAGCTGGAAGCCCTACATGGTGCTCCATCCCAGGACCCTAGGATCATGACCTGAGCCCAAGGTAGACACTTAACTGACTGAGCCACCCAGGCACCCCTTTCTTTCAGAACTTTAAAGATATTATTTAACTGCCTTCTCCTATCTAGCGGGTCTATAAGTCATTTCTGTTGACCACATAATTAAGCATCTGCTTTTGGCTCAGGTCATGATTCCAGTGTCCTGGGATTGAGCCTGCATCAGCCTCCCTCTCCCTCTGCCCCACCCCACCCCCATGCTCGTGTGCTCTCTCTCTCTCTCTCTCAAATAAATAAATAAAACCTTTAAAAATAAACTTTTATTTTATGACCTCCAGAACTGTGAGAGAACATATTTGTGTTGTTGTAAGCCACTAAATCTGTGGCAATTTGTTACAGCAGCCATCGGAAACCAGCATAATGCCTGTTCTTGATTTTTGCCCAATTGTTTTATTGGATTCCTTTTCTTTTATTTTTAAGATTTTATTTATTTATTCATGAGAGACACACACACACAGAGAGAGAGAGAGAGAGTCAGAAACACAGGCAGAGAGAGAAGCAGGCTCCATGTAGGGAGCCTGATGTGGGACTCGATCCTGGGTCTCCAGGATCACACCCTGGACTGAAGGCAGCACTAAACTGCTGAGCCACCTGGGCTGCCTGCTTTCCTTTTTCTTAAGGATTTGTAGGAGACTTTTCTATTTTGTATATGTTATTTTTTAGTCAGTTCTATATTTTGCAAATATCTTCTCCCAGGTAGTGATTTGATTTTTCACTCTTATCATGGAGGCTTTAGATAACAAACATTTTTTACACAGTCAAATCTTCCAATTCTTTTCTTTGATAGTATGTCCTTTTTGTCTACGGATATCCTTCCCTATCCGGATATGATAGTTTTGATATGTAGAATTTTTATCATTCAGCTTAAAATATTTTTTAATTTTCCATCATTATTTTGTCTGAATTGCATGGAATGTTTAGAAGTATGTTTTTAAAGTTCTAAATGTATGGGAAGTTTCTTCTTATCGTCTTTATGTTAATTGCATCATGGTCTGAAAGAACATAATTTCTGTAGTTCCAGCCCTTTAATATTGTTTTTTTTTTTTTTCTTTAATATTGTTACTCTATGATCTAACATGAGCTCAGTGTTCTTACGTACTCCATATGTATGCTTGAAAATAATGCTTTCCTTTGGTTACTGAAACAGTGTCATCTATAAGATCGCTAAATTAGTCTTATATTTCACCCTATGTCTAATACTATCCAATATGGTAACCATCACCACATGGAGCTATTGAACATCTGAAATGTGGCTGGGACAACTGAGGAAAGGGATTTTTATTATTTTTTTGATATTTTATTTATTTATTCATGAGAGACAGAGACAGAGACAGAGACACAGGCAGAGAGAGAAGCAGGCTCCATGCAGGAAGCCCGATGCAGGACTCGATCCCAGGACTTCAGGATCACGCCCAGGGCCGAAGGCAGGTGCTAAACCACTGAGCCACCCAGGGATCCCTGAGGAAAGGGATTTTTAAATTCATCTAAGTACAATTAATTTTTATTTAAATTTAAAAACTGAAACCCAATTAAGTTTTTTTCTGTTAAATACAACTTTTGTTTTTCTGTTTGCTTGTTTTTTTAAAGATTTATTTATTTGAGAGGGAAAGAAAGAGACAGAGAGAGCATGGGGAGGGGCAGATGGAGAAAAAGAAATCTAAAGCAAACTCTTCCCTGAGTGGAGCCTGACATGAGACTTGATTTCACAACTCCGAGACCATGCAATCAAGAATCAGGCACCTAGCTAACTGAGCCACCCAGGCATCCTGACAATTTTGCTATTTCGGTAGGACAACATGGTCTTTAACCATGCATTGCATAAGATATTATTGTTACATTGTAGTGCAAGTGTCAAGCATGTGCACTGTTCCTGATAATTCACTAAACTTCTTACTGATCTGGTCAGTGCCAATAGATTGATTTCAGTTCAATTATTTAATTTCCTACCTACCAATGTAACATTACAATGTATTTATTAAATATCTTATGCAGACACCATGAGATACAGTGATACCTATGTAAATTATAGTGGTAATTAAATTGAAGTGCTTTCTTATTTTAATTATAACAATTAAATTATTTACTAGTTTTTGTTTTGTTTGTTTTTTACTAGTTTTTTAAAAAATTAAATAGGTGTTTGGCTGTCTCAGTCAGTGGAATGTGCAACTCTTGAGCTTGGGGTTGTGAGTTTGAGACCCAGTTTGGGTGTAAGGATTACTTAAAAATAAAATCAATTGGGCAGCCTGGGTGGCTCGGTGGTTTAGCACCGCCTTTGGCCCAGGGCATGATCCTGGGGGCCCAGGATCGAGTCCCATGTCAGGCTCCCTGCATGGAGCCTGCTTCTCCCTCTGCCTGTGTCTCTCTGCCTCTCTCTGTCTCTCATGAATAAGTAAATAAAATCTTAAAAAAAATAAAATAAAATCATTAAAATAGGAAAGATTTTTAAATTTAAAATAAAGCACCCTACTGATGCAAAATCAAATGGATATAAAGAATCTAAAAAAAAAAAAAAAAGAATCTAGCTAGCATTGTACCTAATTATAGAGAACATACTGATGGTTACCAGAGGGAAGAAGGTGAGGGGAAGGGAGAAATAGGTCATAGGGATGAAGGAGCACACTTGTCTGTTGGGATGGGCACCAGATGTTGTATGGAAGTGTTGAATCACTGTATTGTACACCTGAAACTAACATAACACTGTATGTTAATTAACTGGAATTTAGATAAAAGCAAAAAAAAGTAAAAACTAGCACTGTGACTGGAAAAGAAAAGGGGAAAAAGATATGTCTCGGTTTCACAATGATCAGCAGCTGGAATTCGCTGAGGCAGAGCAAAATTAAAAAGCTGTTTGTTTTTCTAATAAATTAAGGCAATATAGTTGACTATAGTAAGAAACACTTTCAGTAAATAGTGAATTTGATAAGAAATTTCCTCATGATGGGGTGCCTGGGTGGCTCAGTTGGTTAAGCATCTGCCTTCAGCTCAGTCTTAATCCCAGAGTCCAGGGATGGAGCCCTGCATGAGGCTCCCTGCTCAGTGGTAAGTCTGCTTCTCCCTCTGCCCCTCAAACCACTTATGCTCTCGCTCTCTCTTTCTCTCCCTTCTCTCTCTCTCTCTCTCAAATAAATAAATAAAATCTTTTTTTTTTTTTTTAAAGAAAGAAAAAAACAAGAGATTTCCTCATGGGGCACCTGGGTGGTGCAGTCAGTTAAGCATCGGACTCTTAGTTTCAGTTCAGGTCATGATCCCAGGGTGGAGAGGTTGAGCCCCACATGGGGCTCTGAGCTCAATGGGGAGTCTGCTTGGGATTCTCTCCCTCTACCTCTGTCCCTCCCCCTCCACCTACCTACCCCACACATCCACACACTCTCCCTCTCTCTCTCTCTCTCTCTCAAATAAATCTTAAAAAGAAAAAAAAAAAAGAAATTTCCTTGAAGTAGTCAAAGAAGTATCAACAAATTAGCCACCTAAAATCAGAATTACATGTTCAACAAAAGCTTTAAACCATTTGTAATGTGATCTGCACCTGTAACTTTGGCCAGCTATAAAATAGCTTGAATTCTTGTACATGCACACTTTTTTTTTTTTGGAAACCACTTTTAGATGGAGAGATGATAAAATAAATTATTTCAACTATAGGAATTTCATTACAAAATTATGAAGAAGACTAAAAACACTGTATTTTACCAAAACAATGAAAGTTCAGTAAGCCACCACACAATTACCCATAGAATTCAATAATCCCAAAGATGAATTGAACCAAAATTTAAAAATTATAAGAACTTTTCTTCAGCCTCAGATGAATCATGTGATAAGAGATACTGCTCAATTAATATTTTGAGTACATTTTGTCTCAGTATACTTCCAAACTCATAAATAAATGTTGTCAATTCATGGCCTAAAAAAATCATACTTATAGCATAGATATTTTGTAATCTTTTACAACTATCAAAGAAGAACTTCAGCTAGAAGTTTTATTTTTTATGATATTTACTGTAGGCTTTATTTTTATTTATTTCTTTACATTTTTTAAATTTAAATTCAATTTGTCAACATGTAGTGTAACACCCAGTGCTCATCCCATCAAATGCTCTCCTCAGTGCCCATCACCCAGTTACCCCATCACCTCCCCTTCCTCAAGGAGCCCTTTGTTTTCAGCTAGAAATTTTTAAAAATATTTTCTATCATGATGGACAGTTCTCTAGATGTTTTCATTCTGCTTTGTTCCACCATATGAAGTATATTGAAAACATTTATGTTCAGTTCTGAAGTAGACTCTAAGAAAATCATGAATATGGTTGATAAATTAATTGAATATATATATGCAAATACTGTAAGTCATCACTCGTTTGTAGAACTGCTGAAAGAAATAGAATGAATTGAGACACCTGGGTGGCTCAGAGGTTGAGCATCTGCCTTAAGCTCAGGGTGTGATCCTGGGGTTCTGGGATCAAGTCCCAAGTCCGGCTCCCTGCGAGGAACCTGCTTCCCCCTCTGCCTATGTCTCTTGCTTTCTCTGTGTCTTTCATGAATAAGTAAGTAAAATCTTAAAAAAAATAGAATGAATTTAATGGTCTTGTGCTCTTTGCTAATGCTTATTGGTTGAGCCATGGAAGAAGAGTTTTGCAAATATTTACCATATCGACGATGTCAATATGAGATTTTATTGAAACAAAAGAAATGTTTGCCAAATGTTCAATAATCAAAGACCAAAAAAATGGCAATGTGAATCATGTTTCCTCACATTTCATACCACAGAATTTATTTAAATTTAATTAATTAACATATAATGTGTTATTGGTTTCAGAGGCAGAGGTCAGGGATTCACCAGTTGCATATAACACCCAGTGCTCATCACATCCTTGTGCCCCCCTTAATGCCCATCACCAAGTTACCCCATCCCCCAACCCTCAGTCCCGCGTCCCCTCCCCCAACTCTCAGTTTGTTTCCACGAGGAGTCCCTCGTGGTTTGTCTCCCTCGCTGATTTCCCATTTGATTTTTAAGCTGTTGCTCACACTTGAGCTCACCGCAGCAGCAACAGGAAGTGGCTATGAAAATCATTACAGTAAAATATGTACTTACAGGTAATTTCATGCAGTTAGGATTTATTACTGCATCTTTACATCTGTTTACATTTCTCTTGACTGCAAATGGCACCATGTACAGTCTGTAACTATGTGCATAAGTTTTGATAAATTTTAATATTTTTAAATAAGATTTATCGGGGCACATGGCTGGCTCACTCGATGGAGCATGTGACTCTTGATCTCAGCGTTGTGATTTCAAGTTCCATGTTGGGTATAGAGATTACTTAAAAATAAAATCTTTTAAAAAATAATAAAAAATAAAAAAGATTCGTGCATTTTTATGGTCATAAATGATAAAATAGATTGCATCTACATATATGACATACCTTTAACTTAATTTTTTCAATATTTCTAAGCTACATGATTCATCTGTGACTCTTTTCAAAGTGTTACAAATCTTCCCCCAAATTTTTCCAATATATTTATTGAAAGAAATCTGCATATAAGTGGACCCATGCAGTTCAAATTCAAACAACATGGGTTTGAAGGGTCAACCATAATAGCTTTACTCCGTTGGTAAGGAATCTATGTGGAATTCAGCCACATGCTAAGCTTATACATTCTTATTATACATTCTGAAACATTGGAAATGACTACCAGATGGGTCTGGAGAGCCAGCAACAATTAGATGTACTGGGAAAGGGAGCTGGACCAGGGCTCTACTTATTGCCAAACTGCCATATGCATTATGATGGAGTGTCCTCAGCTTGTCAGTGCCAAGTCAAATCATGTATCCAACCATCCCCAAAAGATTTTGGTATCCCCCTTCCCTGTTATGTGGCTTTTTTGAGTAAATGGCTGTAGATTACAATGAGAAAGAACTCAAGGAATCACTACTACATACACCTGACATGGTGTTGCAGACTCCTTCCACATGGAGATCCAACTGCATCTTCAATCGATAGACTCTCAGTCTACCGTACTTAAAACTAACAGTGCTCAGAACTAACTCAGTTCAGAAACCTGTCGAGGGCCTTTGGATTTACATGAAGGCCTTTGGATTTGATTTCTTTTGATTGTACTTACTACAGAATATCCAACTGTTGGCTGTCCACCTATCTTTTTTATAATAACCTTATTGAGCTATGAATCACATTTAAGTCTCCAATTCATTGAGGTATAATGTATTCAAAATATTGTGCATCACCACTATGTAATCTAGAAAATTCCATCACAGCGAAAGAAACCCTGTACCCACTCTTCATAACTCCTCATCTCCCATCCCTCACCCCTATCCCAGGGCAACCATTAACCTACTTTCCATCTCTATAGATTTCCAATTCTAGGTTTTTCAACATAAATGGAATTATATAATATGTGGCCTTTTGTGATTAACCTATTTCACTTACCATAGTGTTTTCAAGGTTCAAGCAGGATGTAATATGTATTGGGATTTCATTCCTTTTTATTACTAACTAATATTCTATTTCATGGATGTACCATTTTTATTTATTCATTCATCAGTTAATGGACATTTTGGTTGTGCTCCTTTTTGAATAATGCCACAATATGTATGTACAAGCTTTCATGTGGACACATGTCTCCATATTTATAAAGTCTATGTTCAACTTTTTGGAGAATTGCCAGTTTGTTTCCAAAAATGGTGGCAACAACGATAGCCAAACTGTGGAAGGAGTCTCGGTGTCCAAAGAAAGATGAATGGATAAAGAAGATGTGGTTTATGTATACAATGGAATATTACTCAGCTATTAGAAATGACAAATACCCACCATTTGCTTCAACGTGGATGGAACTGGAGGGTATTATGCTGAGTGAAGTAAGTCAGACGGAGAAGGACAAACATTATATGTTCTCATTCATTTGGGGAATATAAATAATAGTGAAAGGGAATATAAGGGAAGGGGGAAGAAATGTGTGGGAAATATCAGAAAGGGAGACAGAACGTAAAGACTGCTAACTCTGGGAAACGAACTAGGGGTGGTGGAAGGGGAGAAGGGCGGGGGGTGGGAGTGAATGGGTGACGGGCACTGGGGGTTATTCTGTATGTTAGTAAATTGAACACCAATAAAAAATAAATTAAAAAAAATAAAAAAATAAAAAATAAATAAAAAAAAATAAAAAACAAAAATGGTGGCAACATTTGACATTCCCAGTGGCAATGTAGATGGTTTCACTTTCTCTGTATACTTGCCAGCACTTTTTCCCCCAACTATTGAGGTATAATTGGCATATGTTGTATAACGTTAAGGTATACAACATAATGACTTAATACATATATATATTACAGAATGTTTACCACAATAAGGTTAGTTAACACATCCTTCACCTCACAGAATTACCATTTTTGTTGTTGTTATGGCAAGAACATTAAAGTCCTCCTCACAGCAACTTTCAAGTACACAATCCTGTTAACTGTGGTCACTTACTTACCTTACAACTGATTGACCCTTTGACCAACATCTCCCCGTATCCCTCACCCCTCAGCCCCTGGCAGCCATCATTCCACTCTCTGTTTCTATGAGTTCAATGTTTTAGATTCCACATATTTGTAAGAGATGCAGTATTTGTCTTTTCCTGTCTGGCTCATTTCACTTGGCAAAGTGAAATCCGTGAAATCAAGTGAAATCAAAGTTCATCCGTGCTGTCGCAAATGGCAGGATGTCCTTTTTTATGACCGAATAATATTCCAGTGTGTTTGTGTGTGTGTGTGTGTGTGTGTGTGTGTGTGTGACATCTCCTTTATTCATTCATCCATAGATGGACACTTGTATCCATACCGTGGCTGTTGTAAATAAGGTTGCAGTGAACATGGGAATGCAGATACCTCTTTGAGATTCTGATTTCATTTTTTTTTGATATATACCCAAATGTGAAATTGCTAGATAATAATGTACTTCTATTTTTCATATTTTTAGAAAGACCACACTTTTTTTTCATAGTGGCTGTACCAATTCAAATTCCCACCAAGAGTCCACCAGGGTTCTCTTTCTCCACATCCAAATTAACATTTTTATCCCTTGTCTTTTTCAGAAGAGCCATTCTAACAGATGTGAGGTGATATCTCATTATGGTTTTTATGAGTACTTCCCTGATGATTTGTAATAATGAGCACCTTTTGATATATTTGTTGGCCATTTGTATATCTTTTCTGGAAAGAAATATCTGTTCAAGTCCTCTGCATATTGTAAAGTTTATCTATTTTTTTTTTTTTTTTAGTAATCTCTACACCCAACATGGGGCTTGAACTCATGACCCTGAGATCAAGAATCACATGCTCTTCTGACTGAACCAGCCAGGTACCTCCCTCTGCACAGTTTTAAATTGCATTTGGGGGTGTTTTGCCAGTAAGTTATATGAGTTCCTTACATATTTTGGATATTAACCCATTGTCAGATAGAGTTGGCAAATATTTTCTCCCATTCCCTAGATTACCTTTTCATCTTGATGATTGTTTCTTTTGCTGTGTAGAAACGTTTTAATGTTCCCACTTATTTATTTTGCTTTTGTTGCTTATGTTTTTGGCATCACATCCAAAAAAAAATCATTGCCAAGATAAATGTCAATGAGATTTTTCCCTATGTTTTGTCCTGGGAGTTCTATAGTTTCAGGTCTTTTTTAAAAGATGTTATTTATTTATTCATGACACACAGAGATTGGCAGAGACATGGACAGAGGGAGAAGCAGGCTCCTCGCAGGGAGCCCAATATGGGACTCGATCCCAGGAACCCAGGATCACACCCTGAGCCAAAGGCAGGCACTCAATCGCTGAGCCACCCAGACGTCCCTCAATAGCAAATTAAAAGGATTATATACCATGACCAAGTAGGATTTATCCCTGGGATGCAAGGTTGGTGCAATATATGCAAATCAATACATGTGATACAATCATATTAATAGAATGAAAGACAAAAATCATATAGTTACATAGTCATCTCAATAGTTACAGAAAAAGCATTTGATAAAATTCAGTATTCTATCATGACAAAAACTCTCAACAAATTGAATATAGAAGGAACACATCTCAACATAACAAATGCTATATATGATAAACCCATAGCTAACATCATACTCAACGGTGATAGGGTTGAATACTTTCTCTTTAAGACTGGGAACAAAAAGAAGAGGCCCATACCAGCAGTCCTATTCAGCACAGTAGTGGAAATCCTAGTTAGACCAGTTAGGCAAGAAAAAGAAATAAAGGGCATCCAAATGGGAAAGGTGGAAGCAAAACTGTTTTGGAATGCCTGGGTGGATCAGCAGTTGAGTGTCTTGTCTTTGGCTCAGGCGTGATCCCATCAGGGGATCGAGTCCCACCTCTGTCTCTGCCTCTGTCTCTGCCTCTCTCTATGTCTCTCATGAATAAATAAATAAAATATTTTTAAAAAACTGCTGTTGAATTTGGTTTGCTAGTATTTTGTTGAGAATTTTTGCATATATATTCATCAGGGATATTGGTCTATAGTTTTTTAAATATTTTATTTATTTATTCATAAGAGACACAGCGAGAGGGGCAGAGACACAGGACTTGACCCCGGACCCTCAGATCATGACCTGAACCAAAGGCAGATGCTCAAACACTGAGCCACCCAGGTGCCCTATAGTTTTCTTTTCTTGTAATATCCTTATTACAAGGTTTTGATATGAAGGTAATGCTGACCTTATAAAATGAGTTTGGAAGTATTTCCTCATTTTCTTTTTTAGAAGAGTTTGAGCAGAACTGGCATTAATTTTTTTTATTTTTGCTAGAATTCACCCATGAAGCCATCTGGTCCTGGGCTTTATTATTGGAGTTTTTTGGCTACTGATTCAATCTCCTTACTTATCATTGGTCTGTCCATATTTTCTATTCATGATTCAGACTTGGTAGGTTGTACATTTCTAGGAATTTATCCATTTCTCCTAGGTTGTCCAATTTGTTGATGTATAATTATTCATAATAGTCTCTTATGCTTCTTTGTATTTTTGTGGTATCAGTTGTAATATCTCCTCTTTCATTTGTAATTTTATTTGAATCTTCCCTCTTTTTTTCTTGGTAAGCCTAGCTAAAGGTTTGTTAATTTGGTTTATCTTTTTTAAAAAAACATAGCTCTTAGTTTCATTGATCTTTTCTATTGTGTTTCTGGTCTCTATTTAATTTATTTCTGCTCTGGAAGGGGGCAGGATAGGAACTAAAGATGGCTTTAGGGTCAGACTCTTCCCCCTCTACCAAACCGCTTCTCAAGGAGGAGCCACGGAGTTAGGTGTCTTTGCTCATGGCATGTGATCATCTCCTTGGAAACCAAGAGCTAGGATCCCACATTCAGGACTATGCAGATGGTCCAGTCAGAGTGACCAAAGTCCTTGTCTAAATGTCTGAAGTGGGGGTGGAAAGTGGGGAGGTACACAGAACCCAGGGAATAGGGACACTTTTCAAAGTTTGATGAATTTCTCCAGATTCCTCAATGGCTCCATTTATAAATGTCCTCAGTGCCCGGGTCAGTGTGGGTATCAGGGGAGGAGGTTAAGTTTGGTGCTGGGGGTTGGGGAGAGGGGGCTTTTGCCTAGTTATTTCTAAGCTTTTTACAAGACCTTAAAGCACTAAGACAAACTTCTCTTTCACAATAAGTTTCTGAGGATTGGTGCCAGGAAAGAAGCGCCTGAGGGTAAAGAGGGCTCTCATCCCACTCCTTTATTCCACCAAACAGTACCCTCTTTGTCTCTCCTCTTCCCACCAAATGAGACCAGCCTCCTCCCACAGCCATATGTTAATGACATGTGCCAAGACCTGGAGCAGCAGGATGCAGGGATCACCCAAGAGTAGGGAGGAGAAAGAAGTATAGAGGCCTGGCACTTCTGTATCCACCACGAGGGGAAGAGAAACCTTTCTTCTCTCTCTCCCTTCTTCTTTTCCACAGCTGGATTTATCTATCTGGTTTTGAGGAGAGTGAGAGATTACTAGGGTTGATAACAAGTGTTAAGGAGGGGTCAGCAGAAAGAAAGTGTCAGAAGAAGAAGGAAGACATCTGCCCAGAGAATTGAATGCAGCAGCACTGCACCCGAGATACTGCCTGACCTGGAGAGAAGAGAGCTAAGCTAGTCCTGCACCCATCATCACATGAAAATCTGGAGGAAACAAAAATATAAACTAATACTTTCTTAAGATTTAAAATCTATAACATTTATAAATAGTCAACAAATGCATTTCTCACTAGTATGGCAAGAATTTAACTTAGCAGCAAATTTACTCAAAGAACTGGTGATACAGAGGCAGCATCCTGGTTTTATTCCATGATGATTACATCTGGCTTATTACCAGAATTTCTAGAAAATTCTCCTTCCTGAACTTCTTGAACACAAGCTCTTGCCTGTGTAAGCATGCAATCAATCCCTCAAGGCTGACAGGAAGAAAACCCTGGAGACCAGAGACCATAGGCAGCTGTTGATCCCAAAGATCAAGTTTTTCCTTCTTGACTTTCTGCCGCCCCACAGTGGGTCTCACAGTTGACCCATACCTCAAAGTCCCCTCCGCTTTGACAGGTCCTTACTCTGTGACTTTCTTTTTTTTTTTTTTTTTGTGACTTTCTTTATACAAGATTTTCCGGATCTAGTGAAGTCTTCCTCTGGTTTTAGGCCACTGCCTACCCCAGTAGTCAGATCTTCTTTCTCCACGATAATAAAGGCAGAAAACCCCTCGGGTCCTAGAGCCAAGTGATAGGGATGGAGGACAGGAGGAAAGCCAAGTTCATAAGACAAGGAATGACATCTTTGAAAGACACCATGGACTATTCCAAGGACAGAGAATGCCAGTAGACTGAGTGCTGTGCTGTTTCCACAAGCTCAAGGGGCAATCTCTAATAGGCATGAAAACAGGAATTAGCAGGAAGGAAATATCAGAGCCCCAGTGATCAACAAAAGATACAAGTAGAAATATGCAGACACTCTGCACTCCCTACCCCATACTTCCTCTGCTTTCTTCCTACCCTATCATATTCCCATTCTCACTTTCAGGCCTCAGCTTTCACACAGGAGGTAGTGTCAGAATCAGCTCTTATCCAAGTTCGACTGACCATACCCCTACCCATGTGAAGCTGATCCCACTTTATAAAGCATCCAACTTGGGATGCCTGGGTGGCTCAGCAGTTAAACATCTGCCTTCGGCTAGGGGCATAATCCCAGAGTCCTGGGATCAAGCCCCACATCCAGCTTCCTGCATGGAGACTGCTTTTCTCTCTGCCTGTGTGTGTGTGTGTGTCTGTGTGTGTGTGTGTGTGTGTGTGTGACGAATAAATAAATAATATCTTAAAAAGAAAGAAAGAAAGCATCCAACTCACCTATGGCCAGGGCTGATGCATGGAAAATGAGCCAACTTTGGGGTCATTCTGACCATGGTTCACGTGGTGGCTCTGCTAGTCACTAGATATTTCATAGTGGCTTAATCAGGTGACTTAATCATCTGGGCAACTTTGCATTAACAACTCCTCTCATGATTATTGTGAGAATTCCATATTTAAAAACTAGCCTATGTAAGCTGCCTGTGGATAAGGGATGGTGTGTCTCCTGATCCACCCTGTTCCCTCATTTCCAAGGACATTGCTCAGCATTTAGAACTTTCTCAGCACAGTCCAGAGTTCATAGTCCATTTGGGGTTTTCACTGAATGTTTTCCTTTCCATTGCTGTTATATCCACATGAAACCCTAAGGAATCCTCCAGGCCATTTTACATAAGAGGAAACAGAATCAGAATACATAATTTCTGTGGATCATACAGATGGCAAGATGCAAAACAAGACAAGGGGCTGGTTCCTCAGACCCCATAAATTGTTGATACCAAGGCATAAAATTAGGGGCAAAGAGTGGGATTAGAGAACAAAATGCCCCAAAAGCTGCAGAGAATCTCCAGAAGGATGAATTAGGAAAAGAGCCTGGACCATGTCTCCTAAGTAGGAGTGATCAAGACACAAGGACTGGGAAGGACATTGGCTGGAATAGAAAAGTTGTGTTCAGAAGTCATTAGTAACAGAGGTGATGGATAAAGAGAGGAAGAGGAAGACACTAGGTGATTATAATTAATGGCATTTATCAAGTAAGTGCTATGTACCAGGTGCCTGTGATCTTATTTAATTCTCATCAAAAACATCTGTGATAAAGCTATTCCTATAATATCCATTTTAGCGATGAGGAAATTGAAGCACAGAGGAATTAAGTACGAATTTGCTGAAAATCATAAATTTAGCAGTTGGTGGTGAAGCTGGTGATCAAACCCAGACATACTGTCTATGAAACCTGGATCACTAACCAAATTTTTTACCATATTAGGGATTACTATTTTTGAATAATCAGCAGGAGGGAAGAGGCATCCCCAAATAGGGATTATATTGATCCCAGGGAGTGGCTGTTCAGAGAGAAGAGAATCATGGAGCATTAATGAAAATAGGTGAGAGTTATGGGAACATCAAGAATTTGAGGGGGGATACTAAAAGAATAAAGGAGCAGACATAATCACTCTACAACCATGCAACTAGACAGTTGAACTCTCGAGTAGAAAGAAAAATTGCAAATAATATAATATTTAAAACAATTCTTATTTGGTTTTGGAATACCTACTAACGTTCTCGTGCCTGGTTCACCCAATATTCACAAGATTTCCTAAGAAATAAATTCTGTCCAACTGATTCAGGAGCATCTGCAGAACTTATTTCTCTCTCCCAGCCCACGGATAATCTCCCTCTTGTGACAAATAGGAGATTACCTCTAAGACTCAAGAAGCACTCAGCCAAGTGGAAATGTCTGACTTGGACCTTACTGAAGTGAGGACATTAGGTGTACAGTCTGCCACAGCTCCAGGAGGTCAGCAGTGAGGGCTGGATCATCCTGTTTGCCCTGCAGTGGTAGACCATCTTTCCCAAAACCACACCAATATATCTATGCAAGAGGGGCCTTCTCTGCTCAACTCCCCTCTACCAAGACTGGAGTAGTACACAGGTGGGTTGATCACCATGGCATATAAAATCCCCTCTGCCAACAGGGTTCCCAATGCAGATGGGAGAGGTGTGGGACCATCCCCTGAGGCAAATGCTTGTCAGAGTTTGAAATTTAACCCTACTTGAACCCATAAATTAACTTGTTACTGTTTCATGCTGATGGCAGACGACAGGAGAGCTCTGAGACATAGACAAAGGGCTGTTGGACACGGCACAGCAAACAGCATGAGCATCGTGGGCCCAGGTTACCCTGAACCCCTAAATCCCAGACAGTAACTCTGAAGGACCCAAGTGGATGCTGTATAGGCAATAGGCTTGTGGTAGAGTCAGGATTAACTCTTAACTTGGGGAATGCATGCTTTTCTAGTGAGCTGTCATGAGTCTGATCTTTTCCCAAAGATCATCTCTTAAGGTTATTCACTGCAAACACTACCCTGAGAAATGGCCCAGGTAAAGATCACACAGGACTTGGCATTCCCAGTAAGGATATGCAGGAAGCTTAAACTCAAGGTCCCTATGGCAGATTGCCCTGCCCAACCCTGAGATTATGATCTGAGCCAAAACCAAGAGTTGGATGCTCAACTGACTAAACCACCCAGGCACCCATGGAAATTTATTTTAAACAAAACAAAATTGACTCAACCCTAAACTACTTTTATAGCTTTATAGGACAAAAATCAATAATAAAAATTTTTTTATAAAAATAGAGATAGAGATGTGCCATGAACAAAGGAGGAAAAAGGCCAGACCAGTTGGCTGTGTATGGTGGCCCTACATTCAAAGTCTTGCACCTTCTGGGGAATGTTGGGCTGAGTGCTGTAGAGTAAAAACAAAGGAAAAAAAGCAGGGTAGTGTTCTGGAAATATGCCTCCCACAATGGACAGATTCATCAAATTCAGCAAAAAAATCCCAGCCTCAAGTGCCTTTGGACCCTGTAGCCCTGGACACCAATCAGAAGTGGGAATCACATCCCAATGAAGTGGCTGAGGCCTACCTGGAAGAGGAGTGCTCTGACATGTTCAGAGGGATCACCAACTACCTGGACTAAGTGTTCAGTGCTTCCTATGTTCAATTCAACAGCAATGAGCAAAAGAAAGGCCAAGGAACCCTGAGAAGAGGGGACATAGCAGGATGAAGACCCAGTGGAAGAGAAAGAGGGCTTAGAAGTATGAAATAGTGTTCCTCAGAATCCTACTTAACCCACTAAAAGTATTCTCAAAAGCTATGGGTTCAGGATGAGAATAGGGACAGGGAGGGACATTGCGGGCTTACTCCTAAGACTTAAGGCAGGTGCCTAAATTCAGATTCTGTCCTTATTGTGAGCTCCCAGGGAGAAACTGGACTGGACAAGTTCATGGTCCTTTGCTTCTCTCTCCCATTCATAGCTTTTCTCATACCGAATTGGGTGTGAAATATGTGAAAATACTGTCTTTGATATTTAGTCATGGAAGAAAAACCAAATAACTCAGAAGGAAATAATTTAGCCAGTGGTATTTCAAAGCAACTTCTGGCCCCTTGAACAAATCTGAAAACCACATGACAGGAGAAGAATGTCAGATCAATAAGGAAACCCAAAGTCCACAGGAACAGGCTAGGCTAAAGCAGACTGGAATGTGAGACCCCACCCACCTGTGACAGGACAGGTGGGTTAGGGTTGGGCCAGAAGAGGGAACCTCAGAAGACCCCAGTCCTGCCCAGCTGGGAAAGAAGGGGGAGAGGGACACAGAGCCACTTAGACGCCCACAGAAACTTCCTGGAGGAATTCAGATTTCAGAGGACAAGATATCTGGCCAAGAAGAGGTAAAAAGATTGTTCCTGACCACTTGGGCATCAGATGGCTGAGGGGAGGGCCACAGGGGCCTGACAAGGGACATGACTGAAGGTGGGATTGTGCCGTGGACAACACCAGGGAGTATAAGAGGCCCAGAGGAGCAAACATGGGTCCGTCCACGAGCACCTCCTGCCCGCCCAACAGAGAAGCAGTAACAGATTCTCCTGCCGGCAGGACCAAGTTCAAGTGCGCTCTGAGGATATTCTACCTCAGGAGGACCTCACTGCCACAAACTGTCTCCTTCGAGGCAATTCCTCAGTCACTTTGAAATCTCATATTGCTCTACATTAGGGGACCTCTCTGCAAACAGCCCATCAGCCCCCAAGGGCACAAGAGAAGGCCTGTGTTTCCATGTAGTTGGCTTCCTCTGTATCCTCTGTGTTTTATTTCATGCATTAAAAACTAGATAATTTTATCTAATTATTGCCTGGGTGGCTCAGTCAGTTAAGCGTCCAACTCTTGGTTTCAGCTGAGGTCATGATCTCAGGGCCAGGAGATGGAGCCCCACGCCAGGCTTGAAGCTTATTGAGGAATCTGCTTGAGATTCTCCTCTCCTCTCTCTCTGCCCCTCCTCCAATTGCATAAGCTTGTGCGCACACAGGCTCTCTCTCAAGAATAAATAGATTTTTTTAAAAAAGAAAGAAAGAAAAGAAAGGGAAGGAGGCAGAGATGTGAATGTCTTCCATGCAGAACTCCAGTGTGCTGGGTGTGTGTGAGAGAGAGAGAGGGTCCCACCCTAGCTGGGGTCTGGCCATGTGTAGAGCTTTTCCAGAGGTGGTCTGACCACACTCAAATCCCCCCAGTGAGCCTAGGGTGAGGACATCATGATAGACTGGGAAGGCAATACACACCCCAGGCATCTGCCACTTCACACCTCCATTCCTCCTCCCTCAGCCACTGGCATTCTGTCACCTGGGGGATACAGAGTCCCAGCCTGAAGATCAGCCATCTTGGCTCTCCATTTGCACACCATATGTGAACTCACTGAGTACAACGTCCGCCCAGGGTGGCTTGTGCATCCTCCTCTCTCACTGTCAGGGGAGGAGCCTGTCCTGCACTCTCATTGGCTATGGGGTCACCTTTCCCAGGCTGGGCTCAAAGCCCAACCATTCCCATAACTACACTTGGCTTTATCTCCAAGTAGTCTGCTCCAAGTTCCACAACACAGGGCAGACCAGTCTGGTTAGACACAATGGACACAATTGTGTCTGCCCTGCTGTCCCTGCTACTCCTTCTGGGTCCTGCAGTCCCTCAGGAGACCCAAGGTGGTAAGTGAGGAAGTCAGGGTGGCTCTGGAGAAGAAGAATGGAGGGGAAGTAATAAATGGGACAGGCAAGTTGGAGAAGGGCCTCTAATGCATCTGGGATTCCCAAATATACTATGGGAATGGGTGTCAAAGGCTGTCACCTAACTCAGCCCATAGCCTTCTAGAAGTATTGAGGGAGTCTCCGGACTCGTGCTAAATGAAGCCTTAAAGAATCAGAATCTAGGGATGCCTGCATGGCTCAGTAGTTGAGTGTCTGCCTTCAGCTCAGATCCTGATCGTTGGGTCCTGGGACTGAGACCCGCATCAGAGAGCCCAATGAGGGGGCCTGCTTCTCCCTCTGCCTATGTTTCTGTCACTCTCTGTGTGTCTCTCATGAATAACTAAATAAAATCTTAAAAATAACTAAATAGAATCAGAATCTAAAACCCTTAATTTACAAATAAGCAAAGCTGAGACCAGTGAGGTGAAATGACAGGTCAGGGTCACACACCAGGACAGAGCAGGAGCCACACAGATAGAACTTCTTGTTCCGTCTTTTCTTCCAGTGGCTGGATGAATCTGTCTGGTTCTCAGAATAAAGAGGGTGTAACTCTAAGGGCCAGATGTGAAGGCAAGTTAACTGGAGGGTTGTAGAAGGAAGTCTGTCTCTTTCCCCCACTGTCAGACCACAGTTCTACCATTAGCCCTGAAGGCAAGTTAGGGGGAAAGCAGCCAGCTGGAATCTGGGAAGCACTAGAGTCAACACTAGAATAGGGAAATGAGGCTGTTTCTTGGCCACAAATTTCAGTTTGAAGAAATGTAAGCTAAACTGTTTATGTCTGAAATTCATTATATTTACAAACTATGAGAATATATGTTTTTAATATTTATGTATGTATGTATGTATGTATGTATTTATTTATTTATTTGAAAGAGAGAGAGCCCATGTAGGGGGAGCAGCAGGCAGAGGGAGGGAGAGAAGGAGGCTCCCCACTGAGCAGGGAGCCCAACATGGGACTCAATCTCAGGACCCTAGGATTAGGACCTGAGCTAAAGGTAGATGCTTAACTGACTGAACCACCCACACACCCCTATATATTTTATTTTAGAATGTTAATCACATCCTACACCAAAATCTTTATTAGTCAGGGTTCTGCAGAGAACAAGAATAAACAGGAAGTATAAACAAGAGACAGAGATTGATTTTAAGAAATTGGCTGGCACAATTGAAATCTGCAGGCTGGAGACCCTGGAGAAGAGTCAATGTTGCCGTCTTGAGTCCAAAGGCAGTCTGGAGGCAGAATTCCTTCTTCTTTGGGCGACTGGGCTTTTTTCTTCTGACCTTCAACTGATTAGATGAGGCCCACCCACTATGAAGGGTAATCTGCTTTACTCTCGGTCTATAGTGTTAAAAGTTCATCACATTTAAAAATTAATTAGCAAGAATAATTTCAGTACTCGAATTAGGAATCTGCCATCTGACCTCCAACATTATAACACTCATGAGTTATATCATGAATTAATTATGGAAATGTCCCCCCTCTCCCAGCCCCTGTCTTATAGCAAAATGCAAGGTACAGCCCTGGGAATTCTGGGATCCAGATCCTGATCTTACCCTGTGTCAATCCATTCTAGGTCATCTCCTGAATTTTATGATAAATTTTTCCTACACATTCAAATTCTATGTATTAGACTAGGTTATGCTCCAGTAAGAAAGTTTTTAGTGGTTTACCCTAGCAAGTGTTTATTTATATAAAATATAAATAATATAAATATAAATATTTATATTACATATAATATTATATATATTATATATAAATATATAATTTATATATTCAGTTTATCATATAAACTGAATACAGATAAGGCAACTTTCCTCTCTTCTCCTGTTTCATCCTGAAGTCTCCACAGTCATCACATAAATAAAAGAAAGACAGAACAAACCCATTCATAGGGCCTCAGACTGGAAGAAAGACATTGCTCCCACTCACATCCCCTTTTGACAGAATTCAATCACATACAAGGAGGCTGAGAAATATTATCTTCTTATCTGCCAAGAAGAAACAATGGAGTGAAGACACAGAATGGTCTCTGAAGTGCCATCCCCAGAATAGAACTAGGGCCCTTTAAACTTGAGTGAGCCTCCAGAGATATAAGGCTGAGGGCCAGGGAGGAAAACACCGAGGAGCCAGGGCCCCCTTCCTGACTCTCTGCTGCCCACGTTGGGTCTCCCTGGCATGGACCGCACACCTCAAAGTCTTCTGCTCCTTTTCAGGGCCTTACTCTCTGAGCTTCTTCTACACTGGGCTATCCAGACCCAGTGATGGCTTCCCCAGCTTCCAGGCCACTGCCTACCTCAATGATCAGGACTTCTTTCACTATGACAGTGAAACCGGGAAAGCCATACCCCGGTACCCATGGAGCCAGATGGAAGGAATAGAGGACTGGGAGAAGGAGAGTAAACTTCAGAAGGCAAGGGAGGAAATCTTCATGGTGACCCTGAAGGACATCATGGAATATTACAAGGACAAAGAAGGTCAGTGGACTGCTGGGGTGGAGGGTCTTAGCTCAAGAGGTAGGCCTGCAGGTGTGAGTGGGAAGGGGTCAGCAGGATGGAAATAATCTCCATCCCGAAGGAGGAATGGAAAGCAGAATAGAAATATGCAGGCACTCTGCATCCCCTGACCAGAATGCATCTGCTCTCCTCCTGCCCCATCACCTCCTCACCCTCACTCCTAGGCCTCAGCTCCCACAGGAAAGGATATTCGAGTCAGCTCTCATCCAGGCATGCGTGACCTCTAAGCTGCACACCCCAACCTCTCTGAGGCTGATCCTACTTTAGAAGGTGTCAGACTCCCCTGACCAGGGATGTTGGGCAGACAGTGAGCTAATCCTGGGGTCAGTCAGACCTGGGTTCACGTGGTGGCCCAGCCAGTCCCTAGCTATTTGACAGTGACCATGTTCTTAATTATCTGGTCTGATCGCAAAATTGGAATTGCCAAGAGACTCCATAAAACTTACAAATGTAAATTCCATGAAGGTTAGAACACTGTCTGTCTTGATCACCCATCACCTGGGACTGCCAATAATAACCTGCTCAAATGAAATCTGTTGAATGATGGAGAGAAAATGTCTCACACGAACTGTGGTCCATACTAGTAGGTCAGTAGGGACTGAATTCAAAGCCACACATTGTTAGAGTTACATGGAATCCTGAAGGAGCAGACTCAGGAAGGCTGTCTGTAAGGAGCAGACTAAGGAAGGCTCATCTGGACTTGTGGTGGGAGGAGTAGGAGGAGCCACAGCACACAGAGCCCTGGGCCTGGCTCTCCTGAGCCACACCACCCACCCTCACCCCTATCCCCGCCCTCTAAATCAGCCACTCACAGGTTGGTGAACTGTTGATACTAACTCATTATAGGGTATCAAAAGATGGGCAGAAAGGGCACCAGCAGACATTCAATTGGCTGGAATAAAATGCTGCAAGTAATTATGAGTAAAGAGGGTAAAGAGATGAATGGCGGATGTTAGAGAATAATTAACATTTACTGAGCACTTACTAGGTGCCAGGCACAGGTGTTAACACCCATAACGCTCACAACAACCTCTAAAGCAGCACTATGGGGCAGCCCTGGTGGCTTCAGCCCAGGGCCTGATCCTGGAGACCCGGGATCGAGTCCCACATCAGGCTCCGTGCATGGAGCCTGCTTCTCCCTCTGCCTGTGTCTCTGCCTCTCTGTCTGTCTCTCATGAATAAATAAATAAAATCTTTAAAGCAGCACTGTGGCCACTGCTGTTTCCAAGATGAGAAGACCCAAGGGCAGAAGGGTTAAAGGCTCAAGTCCAAGCCAGGTTCGGTGGAGAGAGATCTGCCTTTGAGCCCAGGTAGCTTGAGATCAGAGCCTGTGCAGAGTGCTAACCAGTACCGGGTAAACTCCAGTTGTGTCCCCTTCCCTGAGGAAGCCAGTTTCCAAGACTTGTTGCTCACTGGGCTGAGGCAGGGGCTTCAGAGATCTGTAGTGAAGATACCAAACCCCAGAAAAGAGGGAAGCAGTGGTCACATCATGCTCACCCAAGTGGTGACATCAGCTCCCCTTAGAACTGAGAAAAAAGGAGAAATTTCATAATTGGTATAAAACTCTAAATAATTTCTATTTAACTCAAAGATGGTACTTTGGTGGGGTTGTATCAGGTTCCTAAGAGCTCCTAGTATATCCACAGTTCACTAAAAGAGATGATGAGATGATATGGGGGGCGGGGGGGGGGTGTCTGGGAACACTGTGCATGGTCTGTACTCTCTGACCCTCCCCAGCCGGGAAGGATGCACCTCAGCTCAGATGGGCCTAAAATACCAAACCAAAGCAACTTTCCATCTTGTGCTTTATGTCTGGCTCATAACCCATTTGCCAAGATGAAGGGACCACATGCTTAGATTTCTAAAACCTTTCTTCCTGTTGTTTTTGCAAACTGCAGAGGAGTAAAAGTTATTAAAACACAGTCAATGCTGGGCTGACTGATTTCCTGGGGGCCTGGGGAGGGTACAGGGTCTCATACCTTTCAGGGAATGTTTGGCTGTGAGCTCCAGAATAACAAAAACAGTGGAGCATTCTGGAGGTACGCCTATGATGGAAGGAACTTCATCGAGTTCAACAAAGAAATCCCAGCCTGGGTCCCCCAGGACCCAGCAGCTCTGAACACCAAGAAGAAGTGGGAAGCGGAAGAAGTCTATGTGCAGCGGGCCAAGGCTTACCTGGAAGAGGAGTGCCCAGTGATGCTGCAGAGGTACTTAGAATACGGCAAGACCTACCTGGACCGACAAGGTATCCACCTGCTTCCTACATCCTACTCCTCTGCACCCCACTGAGAAAGACAAAGGTGATCTCAAGCTGGGAGCCTGGGGAACATCTCAGGCCAATGCCACAGCAGTGTCTCTATGATGATACCTCTAGGCTGAGCAGTGGAGAGAGGCAGGTGTGTAAAATGCCTGCCTGTGACAGCCTAGTTGTCACAAGTGGAGACTTTGGTTTGGGAAGCAGTGAGAACAAGGGTCCTATGGGACAGAGCAGGGATGGGTCTGATGGATAGAGCCACAGGCAGAACCAAGGCATGGAGCTGAGACTGGGGGAGGAGGGAGCCCCAAAGCTCACTCAGAAGTTTGGGGGGAAAATATAAAAATGTATAGGGGCATTCACAATTTCTTGTTATCAGAAGTCAATACACAGTGGAGGGACAGGGAAAGCCCAGGGGAGGCTCATGGGAACCCTTGGCTTCCCTGACCTTCATAGAAGTTCCCTGGGGAGGCAGATACAGAGCTTGGAGTTCTGTTCATCACTGACACCCAGAAAGTGGGAGGGAAGGGATATGAGCAGGGAGCCATCGAGGGCAGGCCCTCCATATCCATGTTCTCCCCCCACCCACAGAACCCCCCTCCGTGTCCATCACCAGCCATGGGACCCCGGAAGGAATTCAGACACTCAAGTGCTGGGTCTCTGGCTTCTACCCACAAGAAATTGATCTGCACTGGATTCAGGCGGATGATACACAGGAGACTAAGTCGGGGGGAGCCCTTCTTCCCAGTGGAAACAACACTTACCAGGCCTGGGTGGTGATGTCAGCTTCCCCTCAGGACTTAGCCTCCTTCTCCTACTCCTGCCTCGTGAAGCACAGCAGCCTGTCCCAGCCCCTCACTGTGCTGTGGGACAAGAGGCAGGGAGCAGTGAGGGCGGAAGGCTCTGAGGACACTCAGGTGCAGTAGCCACCCTTCCTGTGAGACCTAAGAAGATGAGCTCTAGAAATTGCTGTTGCATTACCAGTGAGGCCAGGGATCAGGTGGTGGATTCAGAGCTGGAAGACTTGAGTGCCAGCCACTGAGATGACTCACTTCCAAACTGCTTTTGGAAGCAACTGCAAAACCCCATCATCTAATCTGTCGAATCAAATCAACAGTAATCACCTTGCCTAGCACATAATGTAGAAAGGTATTTTAAAACTGAGATCATATAAAAAATATGAGTAGATGTTACCATTCATCCTGTGCTCTGAAGCCTTTGATTCATCTGAAATTCTTGCTATAGACTTGAGGCAACGTTTACAGGGCTTCCTACACTGGGGTGTCCACTGCAGTGTGGCCTGGATCATCTGGTCCCTTGGGCCTTGCTCAGGAGCCCACTATGGATGTCCTTTCTTTTATCAGGTCATAGAACCTCTTTAATACAAACCCATGCCTCTTCTGTGCCTCAGTTGCCCAGAGTGGCTCAGTGGTTAAGCGTCTGCCTTCGGCTCAGTCATGATCCCGGGGTCCTGGGATCAAGTCCCACATTGGGCTCTTCACAGGGATCCTGCTTCTCCCTCTGCCTATGTCTCTGCCTTTCTGTGCTTTCCAAGAATAAATAAATACAATCTTAAAACAAAACAACAACAACAACAAACCCAAAGGACAGAGCAGAGCTCTCACACCTGACCTTCCTATGAAGCCCATCTGCATGATCAGGACTCCCTTCCCTTCCCTGCTGAGCTCCTTAAGGAAATCATCCCCAGCATTCAGAATTCTGAGCTGACCCTTATCTTTCTTGAAAGCCTAAATTCAAAGGTTCTACTTTTTATTTTTGATACTTTGACCCAGTTTGGAAATCAAAGCTGAGAAAGTCTATGTGAAATCCACATTCCATTCCATTCTTCTGGGACCAAAAAAAAAAAAGGCCTGTTTGAACAGTAGAAGCTGCAGAAGAAAACAATCCAGATAGTCAAGAGGGAAAAATATACCCAGTGATATTTCAAAACACATGACACTGAACAAATAAGGAAAACCACATGACAGCAAAAGAATGTCAGATCGATAAGGAAACCCAAAGTCCACAGGAACAGGCCAGGATGAGGAGAATGTGATTCCCGTTCCCCTGTGACAGGATACATGGGTTAGGGTTGGGCCAGAGGAGGGAACCTCAGAAGACCCCAGTCCTGCCCAACTGGAGGGGAAGGGGGAGAGGGACACAGAGCCACTCAGACACTCACAGAAACTTCTGGAGGGATTCAGATTCCAGAGAAGGAGCGAAAGCCAAGACAGCTGGCCAAGGAGAGGTAAAAAGATTGTTCCTGACCAGTCAAGCATGAGATGGCTGAGGGGAGAGCCACAGGGGCCTGACAAGGGACACGACTGAGGGTTGGACTGTGCTGTGGGCATTACCAGGCACACCAGGGAGTATAAGGGCCCAGGAGAGCAAACATGGATCTGTCCACAAGCACCTCCTGCCCACCCAACAGAGAACCAGCAACATATTCTCCTGCCGGTAGTACCAAGTTCAAGTATACTCTAAGGATGCTTCACCCCAGGAGGACCTCACTGCCACAGACTGTCCCCTTCTTGGCAATTCCTCAGTCACTTAGTACTACCTTGTCTCTCTTGAAGATTCCTCTGGGGATAGTTCACCAGCAAGACTGCAGGGATGGAGGGCTCAGATTTAGTCAGGAGAGATGGCAATGGGATACAAGACTTAACCCTAGTCTCTGTTAAGGGCCTCTTCAGTTTGGCTTAATGCTGCTTTTTCAACCTGGCTTGTCACTAGAACTTGACAAACAGATACATTTAGAGTTTTCTTTCTATTTCCTTTATTCATTTATTAGTGCATTCACTCCAGAATTTTATATTGAGTATTTATTTTCTGCTTGGTACTCTCATAAGCACTGAAGACCAAGCAGAACAAATAGGTACCACTGCTTTCTGCATGGAGTTTACCCCAATTCTGCTTATTGAAACAATACCCTCTGTCAAGATTCAACGCAGACCTTACCTGCTCCTTGTGACCACGGCTGTGATCACTAATTCCAATATATTCTCCTTCCATGCTGAGATGCCTCTCAGGAACATCAGGGAAGATTTCCAGAAAGAAACTGAATGAAGCCAACATCCACGCTACCTCAGCATCCCAGACCACTCTCCTCTTTGTTCCTTTCCATGTGAAAGCAAAGGAATCAATTATGGGAATATCTAGGGGAAGAGCATTTGGGCCAGAGGACACAGCAAATGCCAAGTCCCCAGGGCAGGAAGAGGCATAGTGTTTAAAAGGCAGAATAACGACCAGTGGGCTGGAGCGCCATGAACAGGAAAAGAGTCATAAAAGAAGATGTTGAAAAGGCAGATAGCAGTCTAACTGTGCAGGGCTTTGCTTTGGGGAGGAGTTTCTACTGCAAATGACAACACCTGGTAAGTTTTAACCAAGACAGTGATAGGATTTGCTTTAGGTTTGTTTTTTTTTTTTCCAAGATCTTATTTATTTATTTATTTGAGAAAGAGCATACATGAGCAGGGAGAGGGGGAGAGGGAGAAGCAGACTCCCCACTGAGCAGGGAGCCCCATGTAGGGGTGGATCCCAGGACCCTGGGATCATGACCTGAGCAGAAGTCAGATGCTTAACCGACTAAGCCATCCAGGCATCCCTGTTTTAGGTTTTTAAAACATCCCTTTGGCTGCTGTGTGAGGAAGGGACAATGATGACACAAGGGCGGAAATAAGACTAGATACAAGTCTAGGGAAGGACTTGGACTGGTATGGTAGCAGCTGCAAAGGGTAGTAAGCAGCAAGAGTTCAGGGTGTATTCTGGAGATCAAGCCTCCAGGACTTGTAGATGGACCTGATAAGCCTTGAGTTTGCTGATGGGTGAGATATGAGCTGGGGCCGGCAGGGCGGGGGCGGGGGGGGGGGGGCGGGGGACACGACTCATATTCGCATCCCAAGTGGATCTGAGTCACTTCCCGGCAGCACGCCCCTCTGCAGGCTGTCCTGTCGCACACAGGCCCCCAGCCTCAGCCCCACTGATCCCTACTGCTGGAGCACCTGGCAGCTTCCTGCTTCTCATCCGAGGAAGAATTTTCAAGATGACCCACCCGGAATAGTAGAATAGTATTTCTGGTACTCCCAGTCCCTGCGCTGGTTCCCAGGATAGCTCCCCCACTCCCACCCCCACCCAGAACCAGCCTCCAAACCAATCCGCCCTACTCCTTTCTGTGTCCTTCCTCGCTCTCACAGCTCAGACCTCCGCCTTCTCTCCCTCTAGCCCGAGCTTCAAGCGAGGGTCTCAGTTACGCCCCACTTGCGCATCCTCCCGTTACCTGGCCCCACGGTGCCTGCCCACCCTCGGAGGAGGTAGTCCTTCCAGACCCTCCTCCGGGGCCCTCCCCACGCAGCTTTGGCGCCCCCGCGCGCCCCCATCGTGGTCCAAAGGCAAAGGTGCAGGCTGATCGTGCTCACCTGGGCGGGGTCTCCTCCCGCCTGAGCGCCAGGAAATGCACGCGCTCCCCTGGAACCAAGGAAGCTAAGGCGACTGGATTTACATCCCCGATAAAAAGCAGAGCTCCAGGAAGCAGAAATGCTTTCTACCTGGCAGGTGAATAACTGCTTTCGATCATTCCCAAACTAAGAGCTGGCAAGGGAGAGGATGGAACCCAGGTGGCCCAAGCTCAAAAGATCCAACCGAACGCTTCCCTGAAGCATCCTTGGATCTGCTCTTCCTGCCCGTGACTGCCCAAAATTGATTTGCTCCCTTCTTCAGTCCTGACTCGATACTCCTCGCTCTCACCTGCTCTGGTTCAAGGGCTCGCTTTTGGCTTTGAACTGCAACTCCTAATTCCTACGTCAGGCAAAAACAGTAAACTGGTGACAGATGGAGGCTTCCTTGACAAATGTGGCATTTAGGAACTCCCCTCAGCTGCAAGGAACAGCATCCTTGACTGCAGATGGTTCAAACAAGGGATTTCTCGGAGTTCTGGGCCAGCGTCTCTATGGAGTTTGGTCGCTCACCTACTGGTCAGAAAGATAACTGCAGCAGGTGTCAGGACAGTGTCCTCACAAATTCAGCTCAGAGCCCAGAAGCATGGTCCTGAGACCATTAGGAAATCCTCTTCCCCCTACAGTTCCTGCTCTTTATCGTGGAGGGAAACCTTCCTAGGAAGACACATACACCCACCCCTTCTGACTTCCCTATACATCTCACTGACCAGAGCCATTTCCGGTGTACATGCCACAGCTGGGTCCCTTCCGTTAGATTAAGAGTTTTCTGCCAATTCTTGTCAAAATCAGAGGGCATTTTTTAGCACACAAGAAGAAGGGCGATTATTTGGGGGTAAGCAGCCAACAGTTTCTGTGACACTTGAAAAAAATATGATAGGATGAGCACTGGGTGTTATACTATATATTGGTAAATCGAACTCCAATAAAAATATACATATACAAGAAAGAAAGAAAGAAAGAAAGAAAGAAAGAAAGAAAGAAAGAAAGAAAGAAAGAAAGAAAGAAAGATCCAGATAAGAAAAAAAAATGATATAATGTTTAAAAAAGCAGTTACCACACTTAACAAAACAATAGCACATTCCCACTAATCTCATGAATAAGACTAGAATCCCTATTTCCACAATTATTCAATATTTTCCTGGAACTCCCAAGTTAATTCCTTGAGACAAGAGGAAATGAGAAGTTCAAATACTAGCAATCACGAAATAAATGACACTGATTAGCAGATGCTCTGCCTTCCCTCCTAGAAAGCTCAAGAAAATCAATGGTCAATTCCCTGAAATAAAAGAGTTCAGAAATGTGGGTGGCCAGCAAATATACAAGATCAATAGATTTCCTATATAGCAACAACAAATAGGTGGGAAATAGTAAAGAAAAAAAAGAAACCCAAGCATGATCGCTTTAAAAGGAATATAAATAAAATATCCAAGAATGAGTAGATGTTTTCCTCGGGGTTGATCAGGGTGTCTCGATTTATACAGATTATTGTTTGCAAGAGAGTTCCCCACCTTAGGCCTTGAATCTGGTACTTGCCATTTCTCTTTCGGGATCCAATTTCTCCCAGCCCTCCTGACTCCAGGTCTCCGATATATCCCATCTCCTGTTCAGACTTCCTCTCTACCCAGGCTGTGTAAGGGGTCTGGAGAAGCAAACACAGGCCAGGCTGCAGTGGCCTGAGAACAATTTGTCTTTAGATATAGGAATAAGGGATCCCTGGGTGGCGCAGCGGTTTGGCGCCTGCCTTTGGCCCAGGGCGCGATCCTGGAGACCCGGGATCGAATCCCACGTCGGGCTCCCGGTGCATGGAGCCTGCTTCTCCCTCTGCCTGTGTCTCTGCCTCTCTCTCTCTCTCTCTCTCTCTCTCTGTGACTATCATAAATAAATAAAAATTTAAAAAAAAGATATAGGAATAAATTCTTAATATAATACTAAACCCCTCTCCAAAAAATATATATATATATATACACACACACAAAAAAAAAACAGCGTACTTGTGAGTTAGTATGGGTTACTGGCTAAGTAAGCAGACTCTGGAATAAGATTGAACGATTTTGACTGGAAGTTCTGCTATTTATAACTGTGTGACCTCTCTACATCAGTTTTCTTGTCTGTAAAATAACAGTAGTACATACCCCAGAATGTGATGAGGGTTAAGGTTAAGTGGGCCAACACAGGTAACACTCTTTAATGGCAGGTACATAATAAACATTCAAAAATTATTAGTTACAAGGTGGCTCCATTGGTTAAGCATCTGACTCTTGCTTTCAGCTCAGGTCATGATCTTAGAGTCAGGAGATCAAGCCCACCATCAGGCTCCAAGCTCAGTAGGGAGTCTGCTTGAAATTCTCTCTCTCCCTCTCCCTCTGCCCCTCCCCTGCCACTCACACATGCTCTCTCTCCCTCTCGAATAAATGATCTTTTAAAAATATCAGCCATATTACTATCATGGTTATTATTACTGAAAGGCCTTCTTAAGCCAGGTACCGTTCAGAACTCTACCTGTATTAATTCATTTACTGCTCAAGACATCAGAAGTGTTCTGTGAAGCTCCCAGATCAGGCCCTTACAGGGAAGGGGTGAGCCCTCCTTCCTCCTCCGGTCTTCCTCACCCTGCTCCTTGGGAGTGGATGCGGTGCCTGGAGCTCTGTCGCACTCTGTGATGCTGAGAACCACACCCTGGGGAGAGTGGAGCAGAAAGCTGGAAGCAACCAGGGTCCCAAGTGCCAGTGCCACCAGCCCAGCCCTGAACCACCTAAATCCAGACTTTACAAACATGAGAAAAATAATCCTCTGTCTTGCTTCAGCCACTCTCCTTTGGAGTCTCATTGACAACAGTCAAACCTATATCCTAACTGATAAAGCCTGCCACCACACAGGTTCTCCCATTTGAGACATTCCTGGGTGTAGTATTGAAATAAATGATCAGAGTTCCTTTAAAAAAAAAAAGAGGGGGGGTTGGAGGACGCCTGGGTGACTCAGCAGTTGAGCTTCTACCTTTGGACGGGGCCCAGGAATCGAGTCCCACATCAGGCTCCTTGCAGGGAGCCTGTTTCTCCCTCTGCCTATGTCTCTGCCTCTCTCTATCTCTCATGAATGAATGAATGAATGAATGAATGAATGAATGAATAAATAAATAAATAAATAAATCTTTTTTTTTAAAGATTTTATTTAAGAGGGAGAAAGCACAAGCACAAGCAGAGGGAGGGGCAGAGGGAGAAGCAGACTCCCCACTGAGCAGGAGACCATCGCTGGCTGGATCCCAGGACCCCAGGATCATGACCTGAGCTGAGAGCAGACATTTAACTGACTGAGTCACCCATGTACCCCATGTGCAGAGTTCTGAAACGGCCTTTCCTTAAACTGAGACAGGGCCAATTAGAGGAGACAAGAAGCCTAAAGCAAGGGGTACCTGGCTGGCTCAGTCAGTGGAGCATGCAGTTCTTGATTGCAGGTTGTAAGTTTGAGTCCCATGTTGGGTGTGGAGCCTACTTTAAACAAACAAACAAACAAATTAAATTTAAAAGAAGAAGAAGAAAGAAGCCCAAAGCAAAAGTGAAATGTTTCCCAGGTTGCTTAGGGACCATCCAGGCAGACAATTTCATTAAGCTAATGAATGAAATGAATGAATGAATTCATTAAGCTAACGAATGAATTTTCCAGCCTGGTTGGAAAATTAAATATTAATAGTTGTACATTAATACTTGAAATGTGGGAGCAAGAGGGAGACCCCCAAATAATTTCAATACACACACTGTTCTCACTTCTCTACACCTCATTAACCTGGCCTTAGGCTGTCCCACAGGTGCCTCCTAGGTTCACAGCACCTGCTGAGAGACAGCCGGCTTCCCTGGACCTTTGAGTACCCAATCCTTACACGGGGATCTTAAAACATTGTGTAAGTCAGTGTCAGATTTCCTTCTCAGGCTAAGGGCAGAATTCAGAAACACATTTCCTCTCTAGGTGGTAAGCCCAACTGCCGTTGCACCTAGCTGCCACGAGAGAGCACTGTGCACCACGCTAACGGATTTGGAGAGCCTCTTGCTGCTTTGAAAAAGTGTGGGCCTGGGGGGAACTCTGGGTGGCATTTCTCTTCAATTGTGTTTGCTGATCCCTTTTATAATTATGGGGTCATCTCACTTCACTTTCACACCTGCCCCCCCCCCCAGCATTTCCACCTGATTTTCCTGAAGACCCCTCAGAATCACGAGTTCAAATAACAGCATGATCTTCCCCCATCCACCCCATCCTCAAAGGAAACCAACTCAATTTCCCTTCTTCCCTTCCCTCTCCGTCCTCCCTCTCCCTTCTCTCCCTCCCCCTCCTCCTGATTTCTCTATCTCAGTTAAAGGCATCTTTACCCTACTAATCACCCAAACTAAGACCATTGCTACCTATCTCCTCCCTTTCATCCCGGACAGCCTAGATGTCACCAAAACCAAATTACACTCTCACTCTGGTCCTTTTCTCCACCCAGATTGCTCCTGTCTGACTGAGCCTCCATCAAATAGTGCACAATCCTCCCCAATCACTGGCCTTTCCTATCATCCTTGATGCTCTGACAACACAGGTGAGATCATGTCATTTCCTTCTTTAAAGGTCAAGAAAGGTGAAAACAACCCAAGTTTCCATCAAAGAGTGATGGAGGAAATAAAATGTGGTCTAGCCATACAATAGAATATTATTCAGCCTTAAAAAGTAGGAAATTCCAGGGGCACCTGGGTGGCTCAGTCAGTTAAGTGTCTGCCTTCGGCTCAGGTCATGATCCCAGGGTCCTGGGATGGAGCCCAACATCTGGCTCTCTGCTCAGTGGGGAGTCTGCTTCTCCCTCTCCCTCTGTCTACTTCCGATGCTTATACTCTGTTGCACTCCCTCTCTCTCAAAGAAATAAATAAAATATTTTTTAAGGATATTTTCACACATCCTACAACACAGATCAACATTGAGGACATTGTGCTAAGGGACAACGGGGCTTGGATTAATCCAGAACTGACTGTTAGACCCAGGTAGTTTTATAAATAGGCCAGGTTTTTGAGACAAAAGTCCCAAGGCATGGCAAAGAATGCGACAGAGAGATCTACTTCTAACGTATACTGATTTGAAGTAAAATTTAAATCAGTTATTTCCTTGGTCTCTAATTTTTAACTAAGGGAAACTTCTGGGTTGAATTTACTTATCTGAGTAGATCTTCCTACTGAAAGAAATGGAGGTTTTCCATTTTCATTCTCTACCTGGAAATAGCTTTACCTATAAAGTAATAAAGCCAGAATTCTGGTTTCCAAATAAAGCTTTTTGGCTTTGGTTACTGCAAATCTGTCTGAAATCACTTCGTGCAGCAAAGATGACACACCAGCCTAGAGTTAGCTCCAGAGCTACTCCTCCTGGATTTCCCAGGTCTTCTGTGAGTACTCTAGGCAACCTGTCTATGCTCTTGTGCCTCAGTGTCCTCAACTGTAAAACAAGGGTGGTGGTATGATAAGATAACAGCATGTAACTTAAAATGTATATGTGGAATATACATTTCCCTCCTAAGGTCGACCTACGCATTGGAAAAAAAAAAGAACACATATAAAATGTTGGCCATCAGAGTGCCTGGGTGGTTCAGTTGGTTAAGTGGTTGGCTCTTGGTTTCAGCTCAGCTCATGATCTCAGGATCCTGGGATGGAGCCCCATATCAGGCTCCACACTCAGCAGGTGTTTGCTTGGGATTCTCTCTCTCCACCTCTCTCTGCTGCTTCCCCTGCTTGCATGAGCTTGTGCTCTCCCTCTCTCTCTAATTAATTAATTAATTAATTAATTAATTAATTAATTAATTAAAATGTGGCCATCAACAAGCTTGCAGTTTTGTTGTTGTTGTCATTATCGTCAACCTGATTAGCCCATAGGACCAAACAACAGTGCTTTCTGATGTAAATATAACGCAAGCACATATGAAACATTAAATTTTCTAGTAGCCACATTTTGACAAACGGAAAGAAACAGATGGAATTAACATTAAGGCTATAGTTTATTTAACCTGATATATCCAAAATAGCACTTCCACATATACATTTTAAAATTACTGGGGCACCTGTGTGATTCAGTGGTTGAGCGTCTGCCTTTGGCTCGGGTCGTGATCCCGGGGTCCTGAGTCGAGTCCTGCATTGGGCTTCCGGCAGGGAGCCTGCTTCTCCCTCTGCCTGTGTCTCTGCCTCTCTCTGTGTCCCTCGTGAAGAAAATAAAAAATAAAATAAAATAAAAATAAGATTATGTTTAAGCTATTAAATGACATACTTTACATTTTAAAACTAAATTATTAATTCTAAAAATTGATATAGCTTACATTTACATTCTTTTTTTTTTCAATGAAAAATTTTTTCTTTGAAATCCAGTGTGTAACTTACATCAGAGGACATCTCAATCGGGATTAGACACATGTCAAGCACTCAATAGCCACGTTTGGCTAATGCCTACCCTATTGGAAAAAGCAGGACTAGAATCTTAAGCCAAAGAAAATACTTAAGGCAGAACATGGCCAAATCCAAACCCCTGCTTATGAGACAGAATGCAATGATTTTTCACAAAGCTGCATTTCTAGTTCTACTGTGGCAAGAGCAAAGGTATAAGGCATATCTTATATGCCCATATCTGAGTGATAATTTCCCTTTGCTGTAAATCGTTTAAAGCGAAATGAAATATTTTGTTTAAAATATTTATTTGAGAGACAGAAAGCATGAGTGGGAGGGTCAGAGAGAGAGAGAATGACAAGCAGACCCCATGCTGAGCGCAGAGCCTGACAACCCCAAGATCATGACCTGAGCCAAAACCAAGAGTTGGACGCTTAACCAACTGAGCCACCCATATGAAATCTTGAAACTTCTTTAAAGGTGTTTTTCTTCAGAGCAGCATTTCTAATGTTTCTTTAGGCCTGAGTTACAACTGGAAGCATTCCCATATTTGCTAGGATTTCTGACCAATGTAAATTCTCAGATGTATAAGAATTCCTGATAAATGCCTGGGACTTTGGCCACATTTATTACTATAGTAATAAGGGTCCTGATTTGAGTGGCTCTTATGATGCTGAACAAGATTTGGGCATTGACTAAAATTTTTCCCAAATTAATTACTGTCTTAGGGTTTGGCTGTAATGTGATTTTTTTTTTTTAAGTAGGCTCCATACCCAACGTGGGTCTAGAACTCACGACCCTGAGATCAAGAGTCGCATGCTCTACTGACTGAGCCAGTCAAGCACCCTATTGTGTGAGATTTTTTTTAAGATTTATTTATTCAAGAGAGACAGAGCAAGAGTGAGAGCGAGAGCGAGAGCGAGAGCGAGAGAGAGAGAGGGAGAGAGAGAGAAAGCATGAGCAGGGGGAGGGGCAGAGGGAGAGAGACACAGACTCCCCACTGAGCAGGGAGCCTGCGTGTGTGTGTGTGTGTGTGTGTGTGTGTGTGTGTGTGTGTGTGAGAGAGAGAGAGAGAGAGAGAGAGAGATTTTTTAAGAGAATAGATTCCCCCCTCCCTTGGGTTATGATTCACATATACTGTAAGTTTAAGGTGTACAATGTGATGATTTGACACAATTATATATTGCAAAATGATTACCCCAGTAGGATCAATGTCAGAATTTCCATCCTTTTTTTTTTTTTTTAATTTTTAAGGTATTTATTTATTTATTTATTTATGATAGTCACAGAGAGAGAGAGAGAGAGAGAGAGGCAGAGACACAGGCAGAGGGAGAAGCAGGCTCCATGCACCGGGAGCCCGACGTGGGATTCGATCCCGGGTCTCCAGGATCGCGCCCTGGGCCAAAGGCAGGCGCCAAACCGCTGCGCCATCCAGGGATCCCAATTTCCATCCTTTTTAAGGCTGAATAATATTCCATTGTATGTATAGACCACATTTCATTTATCCATTTGTCAATAGACACTTGAGTTGCTTCTACTTTAGGGCTTTTGTAAATAATGCTGCTATGAACAGCGGTATAGAAATCTCTTCAACCCTCTGCTTTGAATTCTCTGGGGCATATACTCAGAGGAATACCCAGTGGAATTGCTGGCTCACACAGTAATTTTGTTTTGGATTTTTTGAGGAGCTTCCATACTGTTTTCCACAGTGGCTGCAGCATTTTACATCTCACCAGCCATGCACAAGGGTTCCATTTTCTCCACACCCTTTCCAACACTTGCTGTTTGGTTTTGTTAGGGATATTTTTGGTTTGTTTTGGGGGGGCAGGGGGTTTGCTAGTATCCACCCTAACGGGTATAGGATGCTCTTCTCTGAATTCTTGCACATTCCATTTGGTGGATTTTGAAACTCTTAGATGTTTGCTGCCATTTTGGACACGTAGGTTTTAATTTTCATGGTGTTCATTTCCGATTGAGGCAACCCTGGACAGTGGCAAGTGCACTTGTGCGACGGCCAAGTGCTGGGATCTGACTCAGCTGTCACTGGGAGACCCTGAGCAGGAGAGAACTTTCTCCGGGCCTCATTTGCTCCTCCTGGGGGGCAGAAGGGGTGGGGGGGGAGCCAGCATGATATATAATACACCTGCTCCAAACCCTCAGCTGAAACTTAGGCCTGGATACATTAGAAGTGGACATTCTCTCCCACGAGTGAGTTGCTGGATTCGCTCTCCAGCTCTGGGAAGATCTGGTCCGGGGCGTCTGGCAAGCCTGGGGGAACCACCGAGAGGCTGGGACCTCCCGGGTCCTAGAGAGGGCGCCTCGACGGCCGTTGCGGGCGCACTTCCGGCCTTTGTGTGGCTGCGGGTGACGCCGGCGGGAGGGGTCGGTGCTCGGTGCTTTGGCCCCGGGTGCCCGTTGAGGCGGGGCTCGGCGCTCCCCACTCCCCGGGCCGAGGTGGGGCTCGGCCTCAGCTGTGGGGCCCCCAAGAAGCCGGCGGCCCGCTGCGAGCCCTGCGTGTCTACGTGTCCCCGCGTTCTGGGGCCGCCTTCCCGCTGTGCCTCCGGCCGGCTAGGAACCTTCAGAGATGGGGGCTGGGGTGAGGTGCAGCGGGGGGAAGCGGGACGGGTCCACGGTGGGACTCCTCGTTCTGCCCCGCAGCAAAATGCAGACCGACCCCGCTCCCTAGCGACCCCAGTCGGGGCCGCCGCCGTCTCAGGCGGGTCCTGGTGAAAATGAAGCGGTGGTTCAACTGCGAAATGGGCTCTGGACACTTGGCGCCGGAGCGCTGGGCCGGGCGGAGGGGAAGGGGGGTGTCGGACCAGGTGCTTGCCCGTCCCAAACGGGGGACACCCGCGGGGCGGGGGGGCGGGGAGGACCGCGCGGCGCGGGCGGCGAGGGCGCAGGGAGAGGGCCTTCAGCTGCGCAAGATTCCCAGCCTGGAACATTCCAGATGGAGGTGTGGCGGAAGCACGGAGGAGTAGAGGTGGACGGGAGGGCGGGGGAGCTGCTGGTGAGGGGTAACCTGTTTCAACACCATCCTGATACATGTTTATTCTGCACTGGATTGTGAAGATTAAAGAATGTGTGTGACCACAGGGCTTCGTCCTAGAGATTGTTCAATCCCTTGTGCTGGAAATAGCCAAGCCTCTTTAAAAAACAAAACAAGGGGCACCCTGGTGGCTCACTGGTTGAGCCTCTACCTTTGGGTCAGGTTGTGATCATTGGGTCCTGGGATGAGTCCTGCATCAGGCTCCCTGCATGGAGCCTTTGTCTCCCTCTGCCCGTGTCTTTGCTTGTCTCTCTGTGTCTCGAATGAATGAATGAATAAATAAATAAATAAATAAATCCCAAGTGGGTTTGTTTTCTAGAGATAGTGTGGCAAAATGATATCTGAATGCCACTTACTGGCTGTATGACCTTGAGCAATTTTCTGAATCTTTCTGATCCTCAGATTCCTCGTTTCCAAAGGAGGGATATTAGTAGTTGTATTTAATAGGGACCAGTGAGTGAGATAATATATATAAAGCACCTATTTCGAATGTGTGGCAGGTGCTACAAAGTTAGTCCTCCCAGGATAGGTAGGATAGGATGGTATATAGTAAAGTATAGGGTAGTAGAGTGTAAGATAGGGTAATCCTCCTACATCTTTCTGCACTCGATTTGAAGTGAATCCTTTGTTTTTTGTTTTTTTTTCTTGTATAGGCCCAGACTTTGGGCACTTTTCTTGGTGTGTTCTTGTTTCTGTTCTCCTTTTTTAAGATTTCTGTTTCTTTGAGTATGCTTTTTCCTTTCACTTATTTTTCAGGCTTGAAGTCAAATGTATTCTTTTTCTTCTTCAGGCTTCTATACAGACATTTGTGCTGTGTTGTGATCTCCGCATTCCTAAGAACTTGATATTCTATAAATTTTTGTGTACCCCAAGATCCTGCAAAGTAAGACCAAGACTAATAGAGGTGGGGAGACTCCTCAAAACTATCTGTTTGGGGGGCACCTGGGCTGCACGGTGGGTTAAACAACTGACTCTGGTTTTTGGCTCTGTCATGATCTCAGAGTCCTGAGATTGAGCCCCATGCGAGACTCCACACTCAGAGCACTGTCTGCTTGAGATTCTCTCTCCCTCTCCCCTGCCCCTCCCACTCATGCTTGCTGTCTCTAAAATAAATCTTTTTTTTTAACTACATATATTTGTAACCCAAACTTTAAGAAAAATAGTAACCATCCTAATTTAAAATGTTGGCACAGGGACGTTTGAGTGGCTCAGAGCATGATCCCTGAGTCCTGGGATCGAGTCCCACATCAGGCTTCCTGCATGGAGCCTGCTTCTCCCTCTGCCTGTGTCTCTGCCTCTATCTCTCTCTGTGTGTCTCTCATGAATAAATAAATAAAATCTTTAAAAAATAAAATGTTAGCACAGGGGGCACCCGGCTGGCTCAGTTGAAAGAGCATGTGACTCTTGGTCTCAGGGTCATGAGTTAAAGCCCCACTGGGTGTGGAGCCTACTTAAAATATTGGCACAGTTTAAAAACACATGAATTCCTAATAAATAAAGGAATACTACAGTGCACAGGAATTTATATTTAAAAAATAAAAGGTGGGTTGTCTGGGGCGGCTCATTCAGTTAAGGATAGGACTTCTGATTTGGGCTTAGGTAATGATCTCATGGGTTGTGGGATCAAGCCCCATGTCAGGCTCCTCACTCAGGGAGTCTACTTGAAAGACTCTCTCCCTCTATCCCTCCTCCCCCACTCCAGCACACTCTCTCAAATATTTTTTTTAAAAAATGATAATACAGGGATCCCTGGGTGGCGCAGCAGTTTAGCGCCTGCCTTTGGCCCAGGGCGCGATCCTGGAGACCCAGGATCGAATCCCATGTCGGGCTGCCAGTGTATGGAGCCTGCTTCTCCCTCTGCCTGTGTCTCTACCTCTCTCTCTCTCTCTGACTATAATAAATAAATATAAATTTTAAAAAATTATTTAAAAAATGATAATACATAAGGAGGGGAGGGCCTGGCTGGCTCAGTCCTTACAGAATGTAACTCTTGATCTTGGGGTCATGAGTGCAAGCCTCACGTTGGGTATAGAGATTACTTTTTAAAAAGCTATTTAAAATGAATAAAGGGAGGGGCCCCCTACAAATGGCCAATAGGCACATGAAAAGATGCTCAACAGCACTAATCACGAGGAAATGCAAATCAAAACCACAGTGAGCTCTCACTTCACACGTTAGAATGGTTATCCTTAGATAACATAAGCTGGTGGGGATGTGGAGAAAATTGAACCCTCGTGCACTGTTGGTGGGAGTGTGCAGCTACTGTGAAGAATGAGGAAATATGGAGGTTTCTCAAAGAATTTAAAGGCTACCTATTTTTACTATATGACCCAGCAATTTCACTTCTGGGTATTTATCTTAAGGAAATGAAATCACTGTCTCAAAAAGATACCTACACCCATATGTTCATTGCAGCATTATTTGCAATAGCCAAGACATGGAAACAAACTAGTGTCCATCTGTGGATGAATGGATGAAGAAAATGTGAGATAGATCTCACAGAATATTATTCAGCCAAAAAGGAAGGAAATCCTGTTATTTGTAACAATACAGCTGGACCTTGAGGCATTATGCTAAGTGAAATAAGTCACACACAGCTATGAATGATCTCCCTTATATGTAAAATCTTTTAAAAAGAACTAGAAACAACAGATTGGTGGTTGCCAGAGGCTTGGGGATTGAGGAAAATGGATAAAAGTGGTCAAAAGGTATAAACTTCCAGTTAAGGTAATTTCTGGGAGTGTAACTTAACAGTGTGGAGTCTATAGTTAGCAATACTATATTATAGATCTGAAAGTTGCTAAGACAGCCAATCTTAAAAGTTCTCATCACAAAAAATTTTTGTAACTGTATGATGGTGAATGTTAATTGTGACTATTTTACAATATATACATATATTAATTCATTATGTAGTCCACCTTAGACTAATACAATATTATCAATTATATCCCAATAAAACTGGGAGATCATTTAAAATAAAAGGAGTTGTGGCGCCTGGATGGCTGAGTCTTCTAAGCGTTTGACTCTTGATTTCAGCTCAGATCATGATCTCAGTTATGTGATCAAGCCCCAAGTTGGTTTCCATGTGTTCAGCAAGGGGTTGGCTTGAGATTCTTTCACTTCCTCTCTCTACCTCTCCCTGCGCTTTCTAAAATAAATAAATATGGGCGCCTGGGTAGTTCAGTCTGTTGAGTGTCTGCCTTCAGCTCAGGTCATGATCTCAGGGTCCTGGGATTGAGCCGGCGTCAGGCTCCCTGCTCAGCAAGGAGCCTGCTTCCCCCTGTTCCTCTCCCTCTATTCTCTCTCTTTCTCTCTCTCTCAAATAAATAAAGAAAATCTTTTAAAAGAATCAGGGGGACGCCTGGGTAGCTCGGCAGTTGAGCATCTGCCTTCTGCCCAGGGCGTGATCCTGGGGTCCCAGGATGGAGTCCCACATCCGGCTCCCTGCATGGAGCCTGCTTCTCCCTCTGCCCGTGTCTCTGCCTCTTTCTGTGCATGTCTCTCATGAATAAATAAATAAAATCTTTTATAAATAAATAATAAAAAATAAAAGGCGGTAGGGGGGTGCCTCACTGGCTTAGTCAATAGAGTGTGGTGTGCAACTCTTGATCTTGGGCTGGTGAGTTCAAGCCCCACGTTGGGCATGGAGCCTACCTACAATTAAAAAGAAAAAAGTCGTGTAAAATAAAAGGAGCAGGTAGCTTGATGAATAGGCTGAGAGGAAAAGTGGAGGCCTTGAGTTAGGCAGACACTGGCGCACACACAGAGATTTGGACCAACTGTGCAATAAGCCTTTCCAAAGTAAAGCTTGGGCAGCCCAGTTGGCTCAGTGGTTTAGCGCCGCCTTCAGCCCAGGGCCTGATCCTGAGGACCCAGGATTGAGTCCCACATCGGGCTCCCTGCATGGAGCCTGCTTCTCCCTCTGCCTGTGTCTCTGCCTCTCTCTCTCACTCTCTGTGTCTCTCATGAATAAATAAATAAAATCTTAAAAAAAAAATCTTGTTTTAAAAAAAAAAAGTAAAGCTTGTAGCTACCTGAGTTACCAGGAGGAAAGAAGGGTGTGTACTGTATTCCAGTTCCCCACAGCTTGCTGAATTCAGTTCTCTTGGTCTGCTTTGCTGTCAAGTGCTATTGCTTAGCAGCACAAGACAGTTGACATGCTGAGAAAACTTGTATACGAAACAACAGGATTTCACATTTTACTAACATGGTTCTCCCTGTTTACAAAGCATATATGGGCTATTCACACCCAGGAACATATTCTAGCTAAGCAGACTATCTGGTCATCACTCTTCTTTTATAACCTCTCAAGTTATTTTTTTCTTAATTTCTCAGGAGAGGGTATGATGGATAATAATTTGTGCTTCTAGAGCAGAGATGCGCAGTGATTAGAAACTGGGAAAACGTGGGGAGAAGTGGGGTGGGTGGATGAGATTGACACAGGGAGTCCTCAAGTTACAAGTGTAAATACAATACAAGGAGTCCTCAAGTTACAAGGGCCAACTTGACAAATGTTGTGTAAGTACAGTAGCTAGATGCATCTGCTCCTCCTCTCCCACTGGCCCCTACCCCACCCCACCCCCACCTTCCAATCCTCTACCCTGGAAGGTTTTGACCAGGAAGCAGGGGCTAAGCAGGGCACGTTTAATCTGGCACCACTTCCTCACCACTTGTGGGGAAACCATGTACTCAGTGCCACCCTTTCCTGCCCATCACTGCCCACCATTCAGGTGAGCAGTGACGGGCACGTCAGGCAGCCTTGCATACAGGCACACAGACTCCCACTTGGTGTCCCTACAATAGAGACATTTCCATCACCTGCCTTTACCTTAGGAAAGATACTGTCCTTTTCCATCTTACCCTCTTTACTCCATTTGTGAATTTAAAAATACTAATCCTGGGTGATTTAGCCAATGATTATCCAGAAATACAAGCATATTAAGAAAAGAGAAGACCATAAATACACAAGCGAAATGACATGGGTGCTACCAGCATCTCAGTCATTAAAAAACCCAAGTACCTCCCTCAGAACCTCCACAGAAGTAATCTCTTGCTAGCATCCTCCAATACTAGCACCCAAAATGAATAGTGTTTCTAACCTGCCAACCTAGTTAGTTGTATTGTTTTCCTTTTGTACTTAGGTGGTAGAACAGCAACAATGTTTTCTGCTATTTTTTCATGGCAGGGTGCACAGCAGTTTGGGCTACATTATGTTTTAGCTAAGTTCTTGTGAGGGCATAACTGATGTCTACAGAACTAGTTAGTTGGGATAAATAAGCTCCAAATTCCCAAGAGTCGATCTATAAGTGGACTATTGAAATACATTTCTGCTGTTTATTAGACATAGCTATTTATATGTTAGGATTTTACTCTTGTAATATTTAATGTGCATTTAATGTCGTATATAATTTTTCCTGCATCCAACCCACATTTATTGGCTTCTTGCTAATGTTTTGAGAAATAACACTTTTAGTCACTCTGCATGGAATGCTTTCTAAAATTTATGATGCTTTCCTGTAGGGACATGATTTAACTCATTTTTCCTGCCTCAGTCAACATCGCACATATCCTTTACACAGTGATGTCCTCAGGGACATTGTGGGTTCTTTGCCTTACGTGAAATGATCCTACCTACATCACTTTCTTAGTTTCTCTGTATGTTTGTTTTCAAAGAAAAAGTAAAGTGAACCCTCATATATGCAGATAATTTGCTCAATTAAACATGAATCCTGATTTCATGTCAGTTATTATAAGTCTCTCAGTCTCTCTCTGAGGTTTTTAAAGGTATTTCTAAATGACTCAAGAAGTCTGAATTTGTTTAAAATTCAATCCTTGACACAACCCTTTCCATACGCCATTTTAAAAACATGGTTTGACACAAATATTTACCTCATAATGTTCAAAGAGGAGTCCTGAGCCTCTTTAAAAATAAAACAAACAAACTCTGTCCTTTGCTTTGGGCTTATTCCTTATTTCTCAAACCCTATTGCAAACTGCCCTGGTATTTCTGATCCCATCTATGTAGTAAATGTATTTACAAGAATGAAGTGACTCATACACACTTGTTTTCCAATTTCCTTTTGGGCAATGGTTATAAAAACATTACTTCATGAATCCACTCTGTCTAAAATTTATCACCTATCCCTTTCATCACCTATCCCTCTGGTCCCACTTGGAACATTAAAACGCCATTTTTCTGGGAGCAGGTCTATAATCACAGTCTGTCCTCAGCCACATGGTTCTGCTGCTGTAAAGGTGGGGGTAGAGGTAAAACCACTGAGGATGATTGCTCTTTCAAGGAAGTTTGCTTCCCAAGGACTCTGTCTGCGTTAGAACATTGCATAGTAATATATGCCCCAAAGGAGCAGTTCCACACTACTAGCCTATGACTGAGCTTTGGTTTGTCTGTTTTTAAATAGGACATAATACTTGGAAGGATCAATGAGATAGGAAATCACTGTGAAAACTGTATAGCAGTAATACATCTAACAGCCACAAAGAGTCAAGCACCTGCTGGGAACCAAGAATCCTAGATATTTTGTATCCATGTTGCAATCACTTTTAAAACTCAGAACAGGGATGCCTCAGGCGGCTCAGCCGTTGAGCTCCTGCCTTTGGCTCAGGCCATGATCCCCGGGTCCCGGGATCGAGTCCTACATCAGCCTCCCTGCAGGGAGCCTGCTTCTCCCACTGCCTGTGTCTCTGCCTCTCTCTCTCTCTCTCTCTCTCTCTCTCTCTCTCTGTCTCATGAATAAATAAATAAAATCTTTTTTTAAAAATGGCCAGGCTGCTGTCCCAGCTCCTGCACACCTGTCACCTCAGGACATCTGTCTCCCATCAGTAGCACTCAGGGAGCCCTGGACCCAGCCCCAGCCCACACCCACACCATGTTGGATCTCCTACTGCCGGGTCCCATTTCTCCCCTGAGTATGCCTGCTTTTGGTGATGCACATCCTTCCAGAAGCTTCCTGAGACAGAGTGCCCGCCAAGTAAATATTTTGAGACTTCACATATCTGGAAATGTCCTTTTCCTCTCCTCATCACCCTTTTCCCAGTTTGGGTATATAATTCTAGTTTGGACATTATTTTTCCTTGCAATTTTGTCTTCTAACTTTCAGGGTTGCCATTAAATCCAGGAGCATTCTGATTCTTAGTCCTCTATGTGAGACCTCTTTTTTTTGTTTCTGGAAACCTTTGGGTAGAGGCGTTAATTCTTTCGTTCCCAAATTTATTTTTTCTGAGCATTCAGTGGTCTGTACATGTTCTGGATTTCTGTAACAGTTTCCTAAAATTTTTTTTTAGGCTTTTCCCCCACTTCGCTTTCCCCATTCTCTTTCCAAAATTTTTGAAATTCAGTTGTGGGACCTCCTGGGATGACTTTCTAATTTTCATATGTTTTTCACTCATATTTCCAATCTCTTTGTCTTTCCATTCTATTTGCTGGCATATTTCCCTAACCTTCTCTCCTAATGAATTTTTCATTTTTGCATTAATAGTATCTCCAAGATACCCCTGTTTTCTGAATGTTCCTTTTATAGAGCACCCTGCAATTTCTTTTCACATCTCTGCAGACATCAACTGCAGCAGTTTGGTTAAATGTTTCCTTCTGCTCCCACATTGTCATGGTTTCCTGCTCTTTCTCTAGCTATGACCTGCTGGTACATCAACAGGCTAAAGATGGCCTCTGTGCTGTTTACATCACAGCAGGCTGAAAGCCCACCAGTGCTAAACTCAAATTCTTACACATCTTATTGCTTTAACTATAGCCACACAAGAATATTTTTAGCCTGCCTGCATTGCAAAACTGCACCCAATATCACCCAATATCAGTTAGCTGTAGATAAGACAAACCCCAGGGCTGTAGAAGTCCCCAAGCCAATCTGCTCTTGGGGTGCCCTGACCCAGAAGCTCCCCACTGTGCTGCTGAGTGACGTCACCTAGACCTGCAAGTCCTGCCTCCTAGTCCCTTTCTCCCCAGTGTTCTTTTGCCCTACTCCCTGCCCTGCCATGTTCTACAGCTGTCCCTGCAAGGCCCCTTTCATGCAATCCTGTGCATGGTCCACCCAGTAAAACATGTTGTACAACCCTGCCATGTGGTGGTCCTGCCTTCCTTGATCAGCCCCAAAACCTGGCCTTCACCACACCTATCCTTAAAATAAGGGCTTTCCTCAAATGTCTTGGCTGTCCATTCGTAAGTCAGTGTGGGATCTGGGAAGCTCCCTACAAAGCTCTGCATATGGGCAGGCTTTGTCCACTATGCGCTTCCCTTAGAGGACCTGGTGGGAACTGGACTCCCAGCTGTCAGTGTCTAAATCTTGTCTGCTAGTCAGTCTCTCCAGGAGAAATCTCTCCAGTCTGCCTCCTGAGGAGCCCAAGCCTGGCTGGCTGCCAGCACTCTGGATGCCAGGACAGGAAAGGGCTTCACCTTTGAAGGGTGGGACCGGGGAGGGCAGGACTCACTGCTCATCCACTAACCACGGGTCTGAGAGGCCACACCCCTCAGACTATCAACCAGACCCAGCTGACCTGGGGACACCAGGCCCAGTTGAGGTGTGGGTGCTATATGCAGAAGGCAAGGGATTCAATAAATACCTACCTTGAGGATGGTAACACCCTTCCCCTGAGCACGTGCTTTTTTCTAGAACAGAAGATGGCAAACTTTTTTTTGGAAAAGGCTAGATGGTAAATATTTTAGGCTTTTTGGGCCACATGGTTGATGTCACAACTACTCAACTCGGCCACCATAGCGCAAAAGCAACCACAGAACTATGTAAACGAGGGAACGTGGCTGCATTCCAAAATCACTTTATTTATGGACATTGAAATTTGAATTGAGTATAATTTTTACATGTTAGAAACAACTCTTCTTTTTATGGTTTTTTTTTTTTTGGCAATTTAAAAATACAAAATTCTTAGATCTCTGGCTGTACAAAAACAAGTGGCAAGCTGCATTTGGCCCAGTTACAGAAGTTTATAGATCCTCTTCCTGGAATATCCTCATTGAGAGATTATCATGAAATCCTTTGAAACTGGCAGCGCCTGGGTGGCTCAGTCAGTTGAGCATCTGACTCTTAGTTTTGGCTCAGGTCATGATCTCGGGGTCATGCATGAGATCGAGACCCCTGTCAGGCTCTGCACTTGGAGCAGAGTCCACTTGAGATTCTCTCTCCCTGCTACTCATTCTCTCTCTCTCTCTCTCAAACAAATAAATAAGTCTTAAAAAAAAATTCCTCTGAACCTGTCTTGCTCTTCCCCCTAGCAAAGCCTCCCACCGCTCATTTTTGTCTGTAGGTATAAGGATTACAAGTTCTCTCCCTCCCCCATGCAGCTTCCAAGATGTGCCATGGAAATTTAGACATTTATGAATTGCCTTGGAATGGAAGCAGTGGTAACAGGGACTCCAAGACTTGCTGCCAAGTTCTCCCCCAGGGCGGAACATGTTGTTGATTGTTCTCTTTCCCTGGATTTCAAACAAGGTGATAAATGAGTACCAGAGGAGGAGATCTCTGGGAAAGTTGGGGGCTTGGAGCCAGAGCCCTGACTCCCAGGCCATGGGCTTATCTGAGTCAGAGCCTCTGTTTCCAGCAATAAAGACTGTTCTAAGTAGGCCAGTACCTGTCTAATCCCGACTTTGCCATCAGGAAAGAAGTCCCACCTTTCTTAGTTGCGGGGGCAGAGTAGGGGTTTGGCAGAGAGAAGACCTACTTCTGCCCCTTGCTGTGCATTTTGGTGCAAATCAGGTCTGCTTGTGGAGTCTTACTTTCTTTATCTCTACATGAGGGTTATCACTCCTACCTCATTGGGTGGTGGTGTGGATTAATAAATTAACATCTAAAGTCCCTGGATCCCTGGGTGGCGCAGCGGTTTAGCGCCTGCCTTTGGCCCAGAGCGCGATCCTGGAGACCCGGGATCGAATCCCACGTCAGACTCCTGGTGCATGGAGCCTGCTTCTCCTTCTGCCTGTGTCTCTGCCTCTCTCTCTCTCTCTGTGTGACTATCATAAAAAAAAAAAAAAAAAAAAAAAAAAAAAAAAAAAAAACATCTAAAGTCCCTATTATATCAAGGAGGCTCAACAAATGGCAGAGAATATAATTCTAATTTATCTAGACAAGGAAACTCAGAGAGGTTAAGGCACCATCCAAAGGGCACACAGTTCATGAGGAGACAGAGGCAGGAATACAGTTTGTTTTCTTAACCCTCCAACTAATGTTCTTTCTTCTGTCCTGCACTCCTTGAAGAGGAGGGCTTAGTCTTTTTTTTAACCACACCTGTAATGCTACGGAAGGAGGGGGTGGGGCTGCAGGATGTCTGCCCTGTTCCCTCCGTTTCTCTCAGCCCCCTGGTTTCTGCTGCAGGTGACAGACCCTCTCCTGTGGTGGTTAGACACAACAAAGCTGATGCCTCCACATCATTCGGTACAGGGGTATTGGTGAGAACCACCCCTTGCCACCCCAGCACCCCCTCCCGGATGCCGACTCCCTTCCTCTGGGCTGGGCCACTCTGCTGGACAGTTACAAAGATTCTTTGTGATGTGTTTGCATGGGGAGGAGTGAGAGCAGGGCCGTGGCTGTACTCAAACCACATGGGCTGCCAGCCCTGTTTACACAGAGAAGGAGCCAAGACAGATGACCCTGTTGCTCGAGCGCCTGGATTGAAAGCATAACCCAAGTGCAGAGCCCCTGGCTCAGCCTCCTTGTTTCTGGGCTACCCCACAGAAGCAGCATGGAGGCGCCTCTTTACCCAGGGAGGCCTGTTTATTCAGCGGGGTGAGAGATGTTTGCATAAGGAGGGGAGGTGGCAGTGACCATCTGGCTGTTCTCTGGCAGAACAGGGGAGCATTTGCAGGTCAGGTACTATCTCTGTTCCAGGGCCTCTGGGGAGGCAGCCCCCTGATGACAGGCTTTCTGTGACATGTGTCTGTTCTCTGAGAGTAAATGTGGAAGATTTGAAAAAAAAAAATTGTAAAAACAGTACTGGGTTTTTTTCCCCTTTAATTCAGACCAACACTAGATAAATTGTCCAGGATCTTTCCCCCAGATGTATTTTGCAAGGTGGGGAGAAATGCAGATTTTCAGCATTTAAAGAATTGTGATGTTTGCCACCTGTAAGGTACTTTGTGGTTTAAAAAGCATTGCCAGGGAGGCCTGGCTGGCTCAGTCAGTAGATCATGCGACTCAATCTTGGAGTCAAGCTTGAGCCCCCATTGGGTTTAGAGATTACTTATAAAAAATAAGTTTAAGGGGCGCCTGGGTGGCTCAGTGGTTGAGCATCTGTTTGGCTCAGGGCATGATCCCAGGGTCCTGGGATTGAATCCTGTATCGGGCTCTCTGCGGGGAACCTGCTGTCTCCCTCTGCCTATGTCTCTGCTTCTGTCTGTGCATCTCTTGTGAATAATTAAGTAAAATATTTTTTTTAAGTTTAAAAAATAATTTATAAAGCATTGTCATATCCACCATTCCACATGATCTTCAAGACAACAGAGTGGATAACTGTGGCCCAAATCATCCCTCTCTTACAGATAAGGAGTGGAAACTTTGAGAGGTCAAGTTGATTACACAAAACCACACACCCAGTAAGAGGCAGAGGCCAAGTGACTATAGTTTGCGTGCTCTTTTTTCATGGAGTGCCCCCTGCTCCCCACTTGGCTGGGAAGTACAGAGAATGCATTCCTAAATTTAAGTGGCTCCCGAGAGATAGCATTGCATCTCAGGAACATGGTGGAAGCTATGCTGATGAGCTTCAGGGGGACTAAGCAGGGACCATGGGTCTGTCCCTGGGTACTTTGATAGGGCATTTTCTGGGTGCCAGATGAGTGAGAGCCTGGGAACCAACTGCGTGAAACTGTGTGTAACATACACACTCCACTGGCGAGATCACGGAGGCAAGGATGCAAGTTACAAAATCACAATTACAGAAATATAATTGTACAATTGCAAGTTCCTTCCTCTGTGTTGTCTTGGGCTGTGGCTCCCTGCATTCAAACCTGCTCATATCCACCTGAAGCCACTACCTGGCTCCTTCTTGCTACTTCTTCCTACTTCCTAGGAACTCACTACTTCTTCCTAGCTCTTTATCCTCCCTTTGATAACCCCAGACACCAAACCACCCAAGTGGACGTCCTGCCAGCTTCCTCCCTTTCTCTCTTCATCTCTGTCCCTTAAGTCCAGCTCAATCCAATTCGCTGTGACTCATATGACTTATTCATTTTCCTCAGCTCTGTGCCCTCCACCCTTAGCCCAGCCCCTGCACCTGACTCAGGCCCCCAGCCTCACCACCTGGTCTTTTCTTCCCCACACTGTCACATCCTGACCCTCCTCTCTTCCTGCCAATCTATCCTTCAGTAGCTACCTTTCTAGAATGACTAATGTGTTCCTGAGTTTTGCAGCTTGCAAAGCACTCTTTTTCATACATACATGCAGACATATATTCAAACAGAGTCAGTGTCACATTCCGAAGTTAGCTCCTCCTCCTCACCGGATCTCCATTGGTCTCCTGCCTAAACTACCAAAACTGTTCAGTTTTCTTTTTGTCTTTGCATTCAATGCATCCAACTCTGCTTGCTGTCATTCCTTCAACCAACCTGCCTTTCATTACTTTCTTGATAAAATGCTGTTTATAAACTTTCAAGTATCCTCCTAATGCAAAGTCCTCACTTCCCTCCCTCCCAAAATTCTTTTTTTTTAAGATTTTATTCATTCATCCATGAGAGACACACACAGAGAGAGAGAGAGAGAGAGAGAGAGAAAGGCAGAGGGAGAAGCAGGCTCCATGCAAGGAGCCCGACGTGGGACTCAATCCCAGGACTCGATACTGGGACTCCAGGATCATGCCCTGGGCCAAAGGCAGGTGCCAAACCACTGAGCCACCCAGGGATCCCCACCCAAAATTCTAATTAGCCCTCTCTTGTATCCCTCTTTATTCTTTCTTGACATTCAGTGCCAGTCATTGAGTGTTAAAATCAGACTGTGACTCCAGGAACCAGAAGCTTTTACGGATCATGTGCCCATGAAAGCTGCCTGGATGTGTCTCCACACCCACATGTGCTTTATGCTGCAAGCTCCCTGAAATGGTGAGTCTTCCTTTACAGACTATTCTGAGGTTTAGAGGAAGCTCTGGGGTTGGTTCAGCGGCCTTCCAGGTTCTGGCCCAACTCTGAGATGCATCTCCATGCCATGTATCTCTCTCCTTTGACATTTGCTCTATACCAAAGGCAATTTGGGGGAAGCACTGTTATGAATGACTCTTGGTTTGCCTGTGATTGACACTGATGATTAAAGAAGTATTGTGTCCTAAGGTTGAGTCCCAGAATTTCAAAGAGGCTCATGTAAAATTTGCATACGACTTGGGCAAATGAAGGCCAGACCTGGGAACATAGCCCAAGAGTATCACTATCTTCTTGACTTTGGTTCTTAAAGGGTGAAGAAGGCCACCCTGTCCTGGTTGGGTGCCTGCCAGAGCCACTGGAGTTGTATGGAGCTCTCCTATATCCCTGCCACCTCTGTGTGCTGTAGATAGAGGCTACCCTGTCACTGACATACAGGAAGAAAGAGCTGGTAGATGGGCCTACACATGCAGCCTAAGCCCAAGGGTCATTCAACAGTCCAGAGCCCTAAACTCATCTTATGTTCCACATGAGGGAGTCCAAAAATATAAGCATGATAACAATGGCATTACTAGCCACATAGTTCACAGTGTCTCAGGCATTATGCCAGTGGCTTTACATGAATCAATTCAACTAAAACCTCATCACAGCCTGATGGTGTAGATGCTGTTATAATCTCAGTTTTACAGAGAAATTGAGGCCCCAACAGGTTGTGTAACTAAGCTAAGAGTACACAGTGCAGACAAATTAGAACCAAGGCCATCAGAATCCTACTGTGACCTTCTAGAGTGACCTTCTACTGGGAAGCCCTGGACAGTTTGGTTCCCTGATATGAATGGGCCTATAAATGAGGGAACAGCTTGCCTGCAGAATAATTGCCAGTGGTCCCAGCTGAGCAGAACCAAGCTGGACTTGACTTCCTCCTCCCTCTGGGTCACCTTGTTATGGTCTAACCACTGTGTTAAGCATAAGACTAAGAATCCCTATGTTTAAAATTTAAAAACTAACTCCAAAAGATATCTGCTCCCCCATGTTCATTGTAGTATTATTTACAATAACCAACACATGCAAATAACCTAAGTGTCCATTGATGGATGAGTGGATAAAGGAAATGTAAGATATATACATATATACATAGGTAGGTAGATAGATAGATAGATAGATAGATAGATAGATAGATAGATAGACAGATGCACCATAAAAAAGAATGAAATCTTGCCATTGGGGGCAACATGGATGAACCTCAAGGGCATTATGTTAAGCGAAATAAGTCAGACAGGGAAAGACAAACAGCATATGTATGATCTCACTTATATGTGGAATCTAGGAGGGAAAAATCTCATAAATACAGAGAACAGACTGGTGGTTGCCAGAGGGGGGTTGAGCAAAATGGGTAAAAGAGGTCAAAGGTACAAACTTCGAGTTAAAAAATAAGTAAGTCATGTGGCAGGGGGATCCTGGGTGGTTCAGTCCATTGAGCAACCGACTCTTGATTTTGGCTAACATCATGAGCTTGACCTCAGGGTCATGGGATGGAGCCCTGTGTCAGGCTCCACGTTCAGCATGGAGTCTATTTGGGATTTGTGCTCCTTCTCCCTCTGCCCCTCCCCCCACACATGCAGGTGCTCTCTCTCTCTCTAAAATAAATGAACTAAGGATGCCTGGGTGGCTCAGCAGTTGAGCCTCTGCCTTTGGCTCAGGGAGTGATCCTGGAGTCCCAGGATTGAGTCCTACATCGGGCTCCCTACATGGAGCCTGCTTCTTCTGCCTGTGTCTCTGCCTCTCTCTCTGTGTGTGTGTGTGTGTGTGTGTGTGTGTGTGTGTGTCTCATGAATAAATAAATAAAATCTTTTAAAAAATAAAATAAATGGGGATCCCTGGGTGGCACAGCGGTTTGGCGCCTGCCTTTGGCCCAGGGCGCGATCCTGGAGACCCGGGATCGAATCCCACATCCGGCTCCCGGTGCATGGAGCCTGCTTCTCCCTCTGCCTGTGTCTCTGCCTCTCTCTCTCTCTCTCTCTCTCTCTGTGATTATCATAAATAAATAAAAATTAAAAAAAAAATAAAATAAATGAATTAATTAAAAAATAAATAATGGGAATGTGATATACAGCATGGCAACTACAATTAATAGCACTGTACTGCATATTTGAAAGCTGCTGAGAGAGTAGATCTTAAACATTCTCATCACAAGAAAAGAATTTTGTAACTATGGTGATAGATGTTATCTAAACTTATTGGTGTGATCATTTTATGATAAATATCGAATCATTATGTTGTACACCTGAAACTAATATAATATTATATGTCAATTGTATCTCAACTTTTTAAAATTACTTAAGGACAAGGGTGCCTGGCCAGCTCAATCAGTAGAGCATACGACCCTTGGTCTTGGGGTTGTAAGTTTGAACCCCACATTGGGTGCAGAGATTACTTAAAGATAAAATCTAGGGGCACCTGGTTGGCTCAGTCGGTTAAGCTTCTGCCTTGAGCTTAGGTCATGATACTGGGGTCTTGGGATGGAGTCCTGCATCTGGCTCTCTGCTCAGCAGGTAGTCTGCTTCTCCCTCTGCCTCTTCCCCTCCTCCTGCTTGTGAGCATGCTGTCTCTCTCTCTCTCTCTCTCTCTCTGTCAAATAAATAAATAAAATCTTTAAAAAATAAAAATAAAATAATTGAGGTCACTGGATGGGCCCTAATCCAATAGGCTGGGGTTCTTAAAAGAAGAGGAGATTAAGACACAGACACCCAGAGGGAAGGCCACGTGAAAGCACATGGACAGGAAAGAGAAGATAGCCAACTAAAAGCCAAGGAAAGAGGCCTCAGAATGAACCAGCCCTGCTGACACCTTGATTTTGGATTTCTAGCCTCCAGACCTAAGACCATACATGTCCATAGTTGAAGCTGCTCAGTCCATGATATTATGTGATGGCAGCCCCAGCCAGCCAACACAGTCTCCTTCCGAGGCTCCCATTTCAAAGTAAGCCGACCTTGCTCTTCTACCAGAACCCTAGCTTCCATTGCTCCTTCCCTGTGTTGCTAATCTTTTTCTCCCTGTACTCTGGCTTGTTTGGGTGCCCAGAAGGCAAAGCCCTGTACCCAGGTGACCTGATCATTGCAGAAGAAAGCATATCTCTCACTTCATGTTTGGATTCTGTGCTGCTGTCCATGGAACACAAGATTTGTTCAACTGTTATCGAACCCACACTCTTGGCTCACTTGGAGTTTACAGTCCATGAGGTGCTCCAGGCCTTGCTCACCACTGTTGCTGTCAAAAAGCCTTATCTTCCACGTCCAGTACTTTTCTACTTATTTTTTCCAGATTGATGTTCCATCTTGGATGGTGGCCACAGGAATGTTTTGTAGACTTTTCCATCTGCATGCAGAACATTTGGCCCTATTACATTTTAACTCACCCATTCCTTGCTTGGGATGTGCGTGGGTGTAGGGACAGGGGTTCCTTTCATCCTTTGACATACAAGTTAACACTGTTAGCTTAGGGTCAGGCACAAATCTAACTTTCTGTCACTAATGTTCCCATATATAACATTGATAAAACAGGAAATAGTTCATGTAAAGCACATATAAAAGGATCCTGTTGAACAGGAAATGGGAGAGAACCCAGCAGTAGCTGGCTCTGGAGAGTGCATTCAAAGTTGCTGTGCATTTGTTAATATAATTTGGGTCCTGTCATTCAACCAACTGAAAAGTCCATCCAACTCTGCCCTCACCTGCTTCCATCCAATTAGCAAGTGCTTTTTGAGGGCTTGTCCCCCTGGAATAAGACCCATAAACACACTATCTTCTTTATAAAGCGGTATCTCCAGGTATTTGTCCTTTGTACTCTGCTTGAGCTTCTTCATTCCAATGTTTCAAGATGATCAAGCCTGTTTTACTCCAGCCACACCATCTATACTTTTTCAGACTTGCAAGTCTTAAATATATATCCTCCTAGACTTCCACTTCTGGCCATATGGCAGCCAACATAAACAGAGAAACCCTTCCCATATAGCACACTGAAAAAATGATGGCTTCTGTGCAAAAAGCGTCTTCTACTTACTCATGAATGACCAGGTGGGAGAGTAAGGAAATTCCTTGGAGGCTGGAAATGACAAGGAAACAGTAATCCAGGGGCATAAGCACACCCCGCAGAGACTTTTCTCTGGAGTATCTGCTTATCTCTGGTGCCTACAATATGGGTTTAAACAGGCCATACTTGACAGGTAGACAAGGACAGGAGACAAAGCCAGGGACTGAGCCCTCTCCCTAAAGCTAGGAACCTCAAAGGACAACACTGAAAGGTGAATAAGAGTAAACCCACACCAAAGAAAACCATGGGGATATATGGATATTTGTGTCTTAGAAAATCCGTAAACACAGACCGCCCTGACAAAGGTTTGGTGCCTGAAATCACACTATCCAAGTGACCCAAAAGATCTCTAACTGCATTTTTTAAGAGTTTATTTTTAGGGGTGTCCAGGTGGCTCAGTCAGTTAATTATCTGATTTCAGCTCCAGTCATGATCTCAGGATCTTATGATGGAACCCTGTGTTGGGCTCCATGCTCAGCGGGTGTCAGCTGGTCCCTTTCCTTCTACCACTCCCCCTACTCGTTCTCTCTCTCTCTCCCTCTCTCTCAAATAAATAAAATCTTTTGTAAAAATAGTTTATTTTTAAGTAATCTACACACCCAGGGACGCCTGGGTGGCTCAGTAGTTTGGCGTTTGCCTTTGGCCCAGGGCGTGATTCCGGAGTCCTGGGATTGAGTCCTGCATCCGGCTCCCTGTTTGGAGCCTGCTTCTCCATCTGCCTATGTCTCTGCCTCTCTCTCTCTCATGAATAAATAAAAACTTTTTAAAAAGTAATCTACACACCCAACATGGGGCTCGAACTCTGAGATCAAGAGTTGCATTCTCCACCAATGAGCCAGCCAGGCAGCCCTCTAGCTCAATTTAGTTTATAGTGACCCCAACATATTAAAGTTTCTGGGCACAAGACTGAATCAAACAGATTCTCACTATAAACCCAGCGCTCACCCTGAGGAACTCACAACAAGAAATCACTAGACACTTGAGGGAACACCCCCCAAGAGTCCTAGTGCCTAATGTTGGCAGCACATTCGGGGATGCATGCTTTCTGTATTAACCCACACCAGTTTGCACAGGAGTCAGCCTCAGGAGCCCACAGTTTCTGGAGTGCCCTTCAGAAACTTTTATTTGTTCAGGGCAACCTGCCAAGCCAAAAGTACAGTGTTTCTTTGTAATAGTAAATCATTACATTTAGTGATACTTTGAGTTCTTTCAAAACTCGACTGGAAACTAGTGTGTGGATGTCACCTGATCTCATTAGCTGAGCTTGTTCCCTGATAGGTGTAGAACCCTGGGGGCACCAGCACAATTTCATGTAGACTCCCTATTTGTGGGGCCAGCAATCTCATTTCTTGAAATCTATCCTTAGGAAATAACCAGAGATGCCTTTAATGACCATGTGCAAAGATGTGTTGCTTTTGCCATAGTGCTGCTGCAAAAGCATCATCTTTGGTTATTGTTTCTTTCCCCTATCCTAATGTAAATGCCATAATTTCTTTTTCTAGTCAAGATGATGGTAAAAAGAACAATAACTGTTAATTGAGCATTCACCATGTGCCAAGTGCTTTGCTATGCACTTTATGCATATTTAATCATTTAATTCCCACAGAGGCATTATGAGGTCAGCATCACCATTATCAGCTACCAGTTATTATCAATAATTATCAATTATTATAATTATAAGTTATTCACTATCATCATTTTATAAAATGGAAAAAATGGAAAGCTTAGAGAGATTATTAAAAAGCCTCAAACATGGAACATCTGAGTGGTTTGATCCTTTAAGCATCTGGCTCTTGGTTTGATCTCAGGATTATGAGACTGAGCCACATGTCAGGCTCCCCGCTCAGTGCAGAGTCTGCTTGAGAATCTTTCTCTCCTTCTGCCCCTTCCCCCATGCTCTCTCTCTCTCTAAAATAATAATAATAATAATAATAATAATAAATAATTAATAAATCTTAAAAACGGACATCTGGGTGGCTCAGCAGTTGAGCATCTGCCTTCAGTTCAGGGTGTGATCCTGGGATCTGTGATCAAGTCCTGCATCAGGCTCCCTGTGAGAAGCCTGCTTCTCCCTCTGCCTGTGTCTCTGCTTCTGTCTTTCATGAATAAATAAATAAATCTTTAAAAAAATAAATCTTAAAAAAAAAAGCCCCCAAACATAACCTGTTAATGGTGGAGCTGAGATCTGAACTCAGCTCTTTTTGACTCTAATTTTTTTTGCCTGGAATAAGTACATTATGCCTGGTACCTGGTGAAGCTGAAGAGGATTTCACCAGTTTCTGAAGTCATCCAATGGAATTAGCAGTATCGCAGAGAAGAGTGACCTAGATATTTCAGTTTCTTTTCCAGCAGTACCGAATCTGCTGGTCAGTACTAAAATCTCTGCCCCTTCTGCCCCAAGGAGCTCAGCTGTCCTATTTTTTCCCTGCTGGCTGCTTTTACTCAGGCTCTCACCTTCCATACAGCTCACATATTCTATATTCCAGATTATGAATCATCGTAAGTCTTGGCCAATCATGGTAATCCCATCCTCTATGCTCTGATTGTTCTTGGCATGGATATGTGATGCTCTTATAGCTGAAGAGTTGTGAAAGTCTGCTGGGATGGAATGGGGCAGAATTATGAGATTTTCCTTGCTTTTAAAAGGGCATACAAGGCCAAAGACAGCCTAGTCTCCCTTACATCTTTACATCTCAATCCTTTGTGGTTTCCAGGAAATGTTTTCTGTATCTTTGGGAAAGAGGAAGGATGTTGTTGAATAAGATTCACCAACCTGCCTCCACCCCTCCCCTCACCACACACACCTGACTGATGCTTCTGGAAGGTTTCTTTCAGTGAAACATACATCCCCCACAGCATCAACCAGTATTTGAGTAGCATCTATCAAAAGCATCTGTGGGAATTTGGGAGTGGGGTGGGGGTGGGGCAGATTGTATATACATGAAGAGTAGTCAACACTTAATGGAATAAAATTTCCAAGGGACTGTTAAGATCCTAGAAGAAAGGGGATGAGGGGAAGGTTCTGGACAAAGCAGAGGTCTTCAAGTGAGGATAAGCATTGGAAAGCTGGCCCAGGATAAACTCCTGATGGTTGAGAGGGCTGAAAATGTTAAATATTCACCTTGAGTTGATTCCAGATGGCATTTTTATAATCTCCCTTATTTATTCAGAAATTGAGGGATTAAATCTACTGTGCACAACAATTTTATGTGTCATGGACCTTTCATAGGTCTGGAAACTGAAGAAGATGTCATTCCAAACCAGAGATCCCAGAGTAGACAACGATAGGCAGTGGCACTTTGAGGCAGGAGGAGAAGTGACAACACAGCTGACTGTGGAGCAGGCTTGAGACAAACCCCTTTTCTACTAGCAGAGAGTACCCTGCAGAAGACAGACCCCACAGAACCCTTCATTCTGCCCTCGGAAACCTGCAACCAGGCCAGAGAAGTGTGTTTATGTGGCTTTGGGTTTATGCACCCTTTAACTTTGTATTTTGGTGACCCATGCTTTGGTCTAGTGTCCCCTATCAGACTTCTTGAAAAATTCTTGAAGACTAGCTCAGCGTCACTTTTGTATCCTCCAAAATCAAGCATACTCCCTGATACATAATAGGTGATAAATGGTTATATTGAATAAAGAAATAAATTCTACTATAACTCTTATGTGACCCAATAAATTAAGTAAGCATGGTCAACAGAAGGACATTTGCCATCCTTCTGCTGTAAGTAACTTTGCTGCAAAACAAAGATAAGAATTAAACCTCTTTGGGGGAAAAATGTGGTAATAAATAAATTTTTAAAGTTCATATCTACTAACCCACTTGTAAGAATCCTAATTAAATAATCCAAAAGACATTTGCAAAAAAATCTTAATTTAAATATTTCTTCAACTGGCAAAACTTTGCAAGTATTCTACGTGTCTAGAAATGGAGGCTTTTTTTTTTTAAGTAACTGCTTCACTCAGCGTGGGGCTTGAACCCGCAACCCAGAGATCAAGAGTCGCACACTCCACAGACTGAGCCAATAGCCAGTCAAGCACCCCTAGAAATAGAAGAATTCTTAAATAATGAATGGTACAGTTGTTCAATGGAATACTACCTAGCTATTTAAATGATAATTATCTGTTTTGTGTAGCAAAATGTGATATGTTAATGGTATGATATTGAGTGTTTTTATTTTTTTAATTTTTTTTTGTATTTTTTTATTGGATTTCGATTTACCAACATATAGCATATCACCCAGTGCTCATCCCGTCAAGTGCCCCGCTCAGTGCCCGTCACCCAATCACCCCATTCCCCCGCCTACCTCCCTTCCACCATCCCTTGTTCGTTTCCCAGAGTTAGGAGTCTCTCATGTTCTGTCACCTTCACTGATATTTCCCACTCATTTTCTCTCCTTTCCCCTATAATCCCTTTCATTTTATATTCCCAGAATGAATTGAGACCATATGTTTGTCCTTTTCCGATTGACTTACTTCACTAAGCATAATACTCTCCAGTTCTATCGAGTGTTTTTATTTTTTTTAAGATTTTATTTATTTATTCATGAGAGATAGAGAGAGAGGCAGAGACACAGGCAGAGGAAGAAGCAGGCTCCATGCAGGGAGCCCAACATTGGACTTGATCCTGGGACTCCAGGATCACGTGCTGGGCCAAAGGCAGACGCTCAACCCCTGAGCCACCCAGGCGTCCCTATCAAGTGTTTTTAAATAGTGCATGTGAAGGGTGCCTGGCTGGCTCAGTCAGTAGAGCATGTGACTCTTGATCTTGTAGTTACGAGTTCAAGGCCCATATTAGGCATAGAGATTACTTAATTAAAAAGATTTTTTTTAAAACAGTACACATGATTTCACATCAATCAGATTGGGATTTTCCAGGTGGTGAGAAACAAAGTTTGGCGCTTTTGTTGGCAAGGAATTCATTGTATGTATGCACTGACATCTGTGGCAAAGTCAAACAGTCCAAGCATAGAACGTTATGTGGGGCCTGAGGGTTACTCAGGTTGTCACCTCATTCTGCTGTGGGTTCCAAGTACTAGATGCCACCTGTCTGTGAGCTCTGCCATGGGGTGCACCAGCCCCTCATTGTCTTTGTTTCCAAAGTTCAGTTTCTTTCTCTCCTCTAGCCTCTGTTTACTCGTGACTTTCATACTTCTATCACCTAATGGCTTCCACTTACTGATTTCTGCTTGCCCTGCCTTCTATTTTAAGGTGTGCTACACTCACAGCATTTTTAAAAGGTTATTTATTTTTTGTTTTTAGTAATCTCCACACCCAATGTGGGGCTTGAACTCATGACCCTGAGATCAAGAGTTGAGTGCTCTACAGACTGAGCCAGCCAGCGCCACTTGCCCTGCTTTTGGACTGTTTAAATGTGTCTCTCCCATTGAAACTCCCCAAGAAAGAGAATCCAATGGTTTAGTTCCTTACTGTTCCATTAGAGTTCTCAAGCCAGGCTACCTCCGTAGTTACGCAGGTCAGGATATATGTAAGCTGTGCTTGCATCACATGCCCAAATCTGGTCTGAAAAGTGGTCACACAACATAAATGTGGCAGGTATTTCGGGCATACCAGCCACCTATCCAATACAACTAGTTTTGAACTATGTTTAAAATAATAAATAAACAAGATATGGCATATATATGAAAGTGGAGAGGAAAGGGATAAGTGAAAGCCATCACAGACTTGGTTAGGGTGGAGGGATTACAAGTGATTATTTTTCTCCACTTTGCAATTTTCATTTAATGATATTGTAATTGCTTTTTAGTTTTCAAGGTTTTTGTTGTTGTTGTTTTAAGTAATAGGAGTCATGCAACCACTACTAAGTTCAGTCTCTCTCATGAACTTGACTTGGAACATAGAGCAAAGTTACAACCATTAAAGCCAGGTCACCCTTGCAAAGAAAGTGGAGCAAGGTTGACTTTCCCAGGTAAAAGTGAAAGCCAGAATTGTTGTAGGTTGTGAAAGCACCCTGAGGGCAAAAGTGTCTGTAATTACTCTGAAAACGTTCAAACTGTTATAATAGCATACGCCACACGGGCAAAACTAGACTCCTATAACGACTTTGGTTGTGGAAATCCGTCCTTTGTCCCCAGGCCGAAGATTTGGAAACACCGCGCACTCAATTGGCCGACATCTCTAGGACCAGAGAGAAGCTACCAGGGCAGTTTTGTGAAACCAGCCACCTCTGGCTTCATTTTGATCTTCCTGTTTACACACCCTTGTGTCCGTTGCTCTGCCACAGACATGCAATTACTAAGAATCATTATTGCTTGATAATCACTATAATTACTGGATGGAAAGGACAGGAGAAATCGAATTATCCTATGGATTGCTGTGTGAGCCGGGCAGCCTGTTTGTGTCTGGGACGCTTGAACCCGGCCTCCCGCCCGTCCGCCGCATTAACTCCCCGCGCAAAAGCCCGGAGCGGTAACGTGGAGGCTGGAAGCTTGAGCATCCAGAACGCCAGCCAGGTCCAGCTATCCCGGCACCGAGATGCAAAATCCTCCAGCGCTCCTAGAGGGGACCCGGAAGCGCAGCCTAGTCCCGGAAGGCGAGGTGCTGACACACTTCCGGCCTTTGTGACTCGTTGTGTCTGTGTCGAGGCGTCGGGAGGGCCTAGGTTCGTGTGCAGCGCCCTTCGGCCGGTCTGAGCCCCAGAGTCAGCTCCCCTTTCTCGCCCAGCGCCCCCAGGCCGCTCTCGGGGCTCACGGTGAGACCTGGGGCCGTCCTCTGGGGAGGGCGGGCGGGGCCGCAGGGTGTGTGCGTGAGGGTGGGCTCTGCAGCTGCGGCCCCGGGGTCCCCTCCTGGCGGTCCGGGCGGAGTGTGGAGAGAGCCCCAAGCCCCTGTCCGTCCCCAGGCCCGGCGGTTGGAAGCGCCGTCCCCTGGGAGACGTCCCGACCCGCCCCCGGATGCAGGCGGGGAGGGGGGGAGGATCTGGTGGCCGGGGGTGCACGGAGCCCTGGGGACAAGCCGTCTGCGGGCCCCTACCGGAGCCCTCGCCTGCAGTGTCGTCATCGTCGTTTGACGTTTCTGAGAACCGGGTTCGTGAGCGAGCCGACCCCTGTCTGATTTTACTGCCCTCCTTTCGTCGCCATTTGCTTTGATTCCAGTGAGATTTTTTTTTTTTTTTCTTTCCGAGGTCCTTCAGGACCTCGAGGTGAAAAATGCGGAAGGCCGAGTAGTGGACACGTTTCGAGGTGCCGCTTACGTGTTTCCAAATCACCTGCTTCTCGCCCCACCCCCACCCCCACCCCCAAGCGGTGATTAAAGAGTATTTGAAGCTTAGAGTGGGTAAAGACGTGATTCGGATCTAGTAGAGGTTTTAGACATCCCACTGTGTCTTTCCGCCTTGCGGAATATTTTGAAGACTTTAAAAATGATCTTTCCGGAAGATTAGGTGGATTCTCCCCCACCCCCAGTTCTGGGTCGTTACTCTGCTTGTCTTAGAGTGGATGAAGAGTGAAGGGAGTTTTTGGAAATTGCACCAGGCCATTAGGAGACTGAGTGACCTTGGATGATACGGGACTCTTCTCCAGCTCTCAGTTTTGTCATCTTTAAAATGAACTCGATTTTCTCAAAAGGCCCTTCCAGCTTTGAAATGATTTGATTTAGTCAAGGTAATTAAGAAATCCAGCTACAGTTTAGCCTGACACTAGGGAGGGCCCCTCCCCTCCCTTTCCTGCAGGGCCTCCAATACACAATAAGATACTTTCATTATAGAGAGTGCTGTTACATGGCCTGGGACCAAAGAAAGCATTTATTGTACAGGCCAGTGCTAGGCCGATTGGAGGTGGTTAGTAAATACTTGTTGAATCCAATTGTGAGGAATTCATTGTAACCAGATAAACGAAGTACTGTTAGTATATATGCTGGCCAACTGTGGAGAAATAGCTTACCTTACATAGGGAACCATAATGATAATTTGCCCCAGAATGTATCTCCAAGTTTGTATTGTCTCTGAGTTACTGTGCAAGATCAGGCAGTTTTCACCAGTGTGAAAGTACAAACAGGGAAGCTGGCTACGTAATACAGATAGTCTTTTGCTGATTCTCTACTTGATCTGAACGTTTCATTTTTTTTCTATCTTTATATTACACCTAAGTACAGGTGAGTGGTATGTTAAACTTTACCTTTTCATTTTGAGGTAGTTTTGGGTGGTCTTTGGGTAGCTAGCTGTCTTTCAAAGGAAGCTTTTTCGTATTTAAAAAAACTGGGGGGCACCTGGGTGGCTTAGTTGGTTAAGCATCTGCCTTGGGCTCTGGTCATGATCCTGGGGTCCTGGGATCGAGCCCCTGTGTTGGGCTCCCTGCTCAGTAGGGAACCTGCTTCTCCCTCTCCCTCTGCTGCTCCCCTGCTTGTGCTCTCTCACATTCTCTTCTCAAATGAATAAATAAAATCTTTAAAAAAAAAATTAAAGCTCTGTTAAAAAATCAGGAAGGGGGTGCGGTTTGTTTAAACTTTCAAGACTAGGGCAGCCTCGGTGGCTCAGCGGTTTAGCGCCGCCTTTGGCCCAGGGCTTGATCCTGGAGACCCGGGATCGAGTCCCACGTCGGGCTCCCTGCATGGAGCCTGCTTCTCACTCTGCCTGTGTCTCTCTCTCTCTCTCTCTCTATCTCATGAATAAATAAATAAAAATTAAAGGATAAATAATAAGCTTTCAAGACTATGCCCTGGAAAAGATACTGGCCTGTTTGGAAAATAGCCTTTGGAATAAATTGAGCTGGTAACTACAAGCCCTTTTTGTAAGAAAATCGTTGGTATTTATCCTCGCTGAGAACCAGTTGCTGGGGGTAATCTTATCTAAATCGGATAGGGTGTCAGAATGTTTTTCAGCCCAGAAAGGACCCCAGAGGTAGTTTTTTACTTCCCTCCCCCATGTGACAGATAAGGGCCAGAGAGGTTGAATGACTCACTTGGGGATGTGTAACTTATTTGTGGGAGATGAGAATGTAGGTATTCCAACCTATGCTGCTTTCAGGATTACAGGAATTCTCCGGTTGCTTAGTCTTTTAAGCAGGCTGAAAATTGTAAAGCACAGTTCTCTTACCGTTTTTTAAAAAAAATTAAAGCACCTCTCTAGTGCCTACTAAATGCCAGACACTGTTTTAATTGTCTTATATATGTTAATTCATGTAATCCTCACAATAACTCTGTGAGGAAAATGTTTTTTCTCCCCATTTGCACAAATGCAGAGAGAGAGATTGACCTGCCTAAAATTATTGACCGGAAAGTGGTGGTACAGCTTATTGAGATACCCCAGGTAGCCCCTGGAGCTAATTTGAGGGCAGTATTGAGTGCTGTATAAGTGGGGGGAAAAAAATAGATAACACTGTAAATTTAATCAAGTATTTCTTAACACTAATATTTGCAAGGAATCATACTAAGTGGTCTAAGAGGTGCAAAGGAGCATACCCTGGAGTGCCTGGCTGGCTCAGTTGGTGGAGTGGGGGACTCTTGATCTCAGGGTGGTGGGTTTGAGCCCCACTTTGGGCATAGCGCTCACTTTAAGAAAAAAGAAACAGGGATCCCTGGGTGGCGCGGCGGTTTGGCGCCTGCCTTTGGCCCAGGGCGCGATCCTGGAGACCCGGGATCAAATCCCACGTCAGGCTCCTGGTGCATGGAGCCTGCTTCTCCCTCTGCCTATGTCTCTGCCTCTCTCTCTCTCTCTCTCTCTTTCTGTGACTATCATAAATAAATAAAACTTAAAAAAATAAATAAATAAATAAAGCATACCCTTAGCAGTCCAGTTGAGGAAGAAGGCATGAAAAACTAAATCACAGAGAAAGAAATATTGTAAGAACTTCCATGGCAGATGATTGGTAGAGAGCATTTGGGCCAGAACTTTAGAGAGAGGAGAAAAGATTGTTTGCTGAGATCATCTGAGAAACCTAAAATAAAACCCAGCCCTTCCATTGCTGTTGTGACTTTTCTCTTTACCAAAGGAGCAGAAATGTTGAGGGATGGGGGAAGAGAGGATGTGCCTGTGCTCTCATCTCTGTCCTTTTGGATCTTACTTCCTCCTCAGTCTCTTCGTATGGAGTCCTACTGACCTAAGAAGTATCCCACTCTTTTTTTGCAAGCAAGCTCTGCACCTATTGTGGGGCTTGAACTCTCACAACCGCAATATCAAGAGTTGCATGCTCCCGCGACTAAGCCAGCAAGGTGCCCCCGAAAGTATCCCACTCTAAAACTCTTGCCTATGCAGGATACAGATCAAAATTCCTTTCCTTCCCGTATTCTCCTTAGTATAGCCGAGACACGATAAAATTTTCATAAAAATAGAGATTTCTGATGCTAAGCTAGTTTCTTCACCAGTCCTGCTCAGTTAATGGACTGTTGGATGGTCCCCCCTGGTTAGATTTGAGATGATTCCTACTTGGATCTCCTGCTGTGTCTCCTTAGCCACACAGCTCTCTGGTGAAAATAGCGGATGGCAGATAAGGCCCATTCCCGGGTGGTCATCCTTCACAGGCACTTTCCTAGGCCCTCCTCTTAAAAAGAATCTTTATGTCCACAGAAGCTCTTCCTTAATCCATGTGTGGGACAGAATGAGCTCAGTATGATGGCTATGGCTTGAATTGAGGGGACCCACAGACTGAATTTCAAATCCTGGCTCTAGCATTTAATTGCCATGTGACCTTGGGTGTGTTATTTTAAGGTCAGTGAACCTTAATTTTGTCATTGTAAAGGGAGATGAGAATTGTAGCTACTACCTGCTAAGATTGTTACATGAAAGACTTAGATGGTGCTTTCCGTGCATCTGAGTGAATGTTCTTGAACAGCGATGAGGGGTGCGAGGCATTTTAGCTAAGCTCTGAAGGATAAGTAGGATTTGAAAGGGCAGAGAAGGGCAGCCCGGGTGGCTCAGTGGTTTAGCCCCGCCTTCAACCCAGGGCTTGATCCTGGAGACCCTGGATTGAGTCCCGCATCAGCCTCCCTGCATGGAGCCTGCTTCTCCCTCTGCCTGTGTCTCTGCCTCTCTCTGTGTGTGTGTCTCTCATGAATAAATAAATAAAATCTCAAAAAAAGGGGGGGGGGAGGGCAGAGAAGACTAGGAGAGGAGATCCCAGACATAGACTGTGAGGTGAGAAAGGGATGGTGATCAGGATCCAAGGCATATTTAGGAGATACTCATTTTGTGGATAGAAAAGACTCACAGGAAAGTAGAACAAATCAATGATGGACAGTGAAGCTTGAGGGGAAACTGGAACCAGGTACTACAGGGTGGTGCCTGGAAAGCCACAGAGTTTTTGTAAAAATAACCTGAGAGTAACATAGGACATGAAGTAGCGGGGAGGGGAGTGAAGAGAGAAAGCCAAATTTGATTCTCCCTGGTGCTTGGAGACTGAATCCATATAAGGAGAGAGGAATCCAGGAAGGTGAGACTTGGGGCCTTAGTGATTGAGGTATTTGTAGAATATCTGATCGCTAATTACCACTAAAAGGAAATAAGTGGCAGGGAGAGTGGTGATATTTTGAGTAGTTCTTATTTCTTCTGAGTTTAATGGAATTAAGCTGCCAGGCTCTCTAGTTGATAAGTTCAAAGAAGACTGTCTTTGAGGAGCTTAGAATTTAGTTGGGAGGTGATAGGAACTGCAAGCCAAATAAGGATAATGTAAGGAGAATATATGTAGCATAAACAGGAACAAAGAAAGATTGAGGATGTTCAAAAGAGAAAGATCTCTTAGTTAACTTGGAATATGAGGAGACCTTTTACATCCTGAAGAGTAAGTAAAAATTTGATCAACAAAGTTGATATGGTGGGAAATTGTTCACAGCAAAGGCTTGAAGATTGACAGTTACATCCTGTGTGTAGGGAACATGAATGGCCACATAGACTGAAATATGGGGGATCATTACTAAGAAACGTAGTGGGAGATAAGACTGGAAAAGTAGAGTAGGCACTCAACTGGCAGATACCAAGGATTCACTGATGCTAATTGAGGGGAAGGAAGGAATGGCCAGAAGTATTCTTGGGCAATACTGCACTGACCTCAGTTTGTTGCTCTAATTGGACTGGGGAGAGATGGCAGCTGGAGAAACTGCAGGACCCTGTCACAAGTTTAGGTGGGAGATCTGGAGCCTGAATTAAGGGTGGTGGAAAGTAATTGTGGGAGGCTCAGCAGGAAAAGGTGATCTTCCTTTTGACTTTTCAGAATGCAATTAAAGGGGGCACCTGGGTGGCTCAGTTGGTGGCTCAGGCTCAGGCTCAGGCTCAGGTCTTGATCCCGGAATTCTGTGTTTGAGCCCTGCATCAGACTCCCTGCTCAGTGGGGAGCCTGCTTCACCCTCTCCCCTGCTTGGGCATGCTCTCTGTCCTCTCTCTCTTTCTCTTTCAAATAAATAAAATCTTAAAAACAAACAAACAATGCAATTTAAAAAACTTAAGGCTCATAGGAATTATTTAGCCTCCAGTTGGGAAGAAGCTAGCCAAAGGAGTGATTTCTCAGACTGCCACCTCACTTCCTCTTCTGCTGGAGGAAGCTTTCCTTTGGAGGTCTTGGCTATTCTGATACCCCAGCTCCAGGGGTGCCTTTTGCTAGAAGCCGCCTTGTAGACACATCATTTACTTCTCTAGCTCCTCTAGCGCTGATGCTGAAAGCTTCTTAGAACGGTTGGCACATTCTGCTTTGTACTATAATTATTTGTGTAAAAATAGGAATCAGGCTTCTCATCTTTGTATTCCCCTTAGTCTAGGAGGACGCTCTGCACATTGTAGATCTAGAGAGATGTTTAGGAAATTGAATAATTGGAGCTGTAAGGACTTCACTAAAGCTGCTCTGAAGTTGAAAAACAGATATATTTACTGCAGCAAAGAAGGTGGCTTCAAAATGGGTCTGTAGGAAATCAACAGGAAAGGCTGGAGAATGGGTTTGCATTGGATTTTTTAAGGACAAAGAAAGTAAGCTAGAAAAACTAATCCTGTGATAAATCTCAATTTAAAATCATAGTCTTCGCCATTAAAACAGTTGTCTCCAGTGCTTGCTTCGGCAGCACATACACTAAAATCACTGATACAGAAAAGATTAGCATGGCCCTGCACAAGGATGACATGCAAATTTGTAAAGGATTCCATTAAAACCAAAACCAGGGATCCCTGGGTGGCGCAGCGGTTTGGCGCCTGCCTTTGGCCCAGGGCGCAATCCCGGAGACCTGGGATCGAATCCCATGTCGGGCTCCCGGTACATGGAGCCTGCTTCTCCCTCTGCCTATGTCTCTGCCTCTCTCTCTCTCTCTCTCTCTCTGTGACTATCATAAATAAATAAAAATTAAAAAAAAAAAAAACCTAAAACAGTCATCTTCCAAGCCTTTTTTTTTTTTAAGATTTTATTTATTTATTCGAGAGAGAGAGAGAGAGAGAGAGGCAGAGACACAGGCAGAGAGAGAAGCAGGCTCCATGCAGGGAGCCCAACGTGGGACTCCATCCCGGGACTCCAGGATAATGCCCTGGGCCGAAGGCAGGCACTCAGCCGCTGAGCCACCCAGGTGTCCCTCCCAAGCCTTTTTTTTGGATACATATTCCCATCTGTAAAAATTATTTATAAAAATTGTGTATGTGTACTATTATCCCAGGGTATTTAAGATTTTATTTATTTATTCATGAGAGACACAGAAAGAGAGAGAGAGACACACACACAGACAGAGGGAGAAGCAGGCTCCATGCAGGGAGTCTGATGTGGGATTCGATCCCTGGGTCTCCAAGGATCACACCCTGGGCCAACGGCGGTGCTAAACTACTGAACCACCCGCTACCCAAGGGTTTTGTATAATAAAACAAAAAAATACATTAAATTATGCTTTTGAAAAATAATTTTTGTGCTTTAAATGTATGTGATCCCTTTTCCACCAGAATTACTAACACTCTTTTAATGAGAACCATGTAATTAAAACTGCTTTTTGTTAGTTTAAAAATTCCTGCCTTTAAGGGAGCTTAAGTGTTTCCTTTGGTTAAGCATCTGCCTTTGTTTTGGCTCAGGTCATGATCTCAGGGTCCTGGGTTCGAGTCTGCATCTGACTTCCTGCTCAGTCACCAGGAGTCTGCTTCTCCTTCTCCCTCTCCAGCTCATGTGCGTGTGTGCTCTTATTCCCAAATAAATAAAATCTTATAAAATATAAATAAAATCCCTGGCTTTGGATGGTACAGTAGCTGGTTGCTCTGTCTCTGAAACTTGAATTTGATGCTTTTGAATTGAAAAAGATCCCTCACAAAGATTTGTCAATTCAGGTAGAAGAAACACATTGTCAACTCTGCTTAGTAACTCATGATTGTTCCTATCTTCCATGTTAAATTTTTGTTACTGAAATTCAGCTAGTACACTAGTTTTTCTATACCCTTAAATTTTCTATACCCTTAAATCATCTGTTTCTAGACCCTTAAATCACCTGTTTTTAAAAACTAACCAAAAGGTGAGATGCTTGGCTGGCTCAGTCAGTAGAGCATGATTTTATGGGTTGTGAGTTCAAGCCCCATGTTGTGCGTAGAGCCTACTAATATAGCCTATTAGTTTTAAAAAAGCTAATCAAAAGGTATTTTGTATTTTTAAAAAACAGACTTACAAGACCCACAAAACTTCATTTGGAAAATCTTAAGCAGTAGAAAATACTTACAAGTTTTTTTTAACATGTAGATGATAAAATTTTTCCAGGATACTTAATATCAGTTTTTAACAGTTAAAATTATATAACAGTGGAGACTGTTTCCCAGCATACAACTGTTCTCATAATAATTTTTCTGCACTATTTTTTTAAAAAACAACTATTTTGGGGGCAGCCCCGGTGGCGCAGCAGTTTAGCGCCGCCTGCAGCCCGGGGTGTGATCCTGGAGACCCAGGATCGAGTCCCTCTTCAGGCTCCTTGCATGGAACCTGCTTCTCCCTCTGCCTGTGTCTCTGCACCTCTCTCTCTCTCTCTGTGTGTCTCTCATGAATAAGTAAATAAAATCTTTAAAAAAAAAAAACAAAACAGCTATTTTGTCACTTATTGGTTGACCTCTTTGATTTAGATTGACATTGGTTTTTACCTACTAATCTGGGTAAGACCTTGCTTTAGATAGAACTTTATCTATGCCATTTGTTTTTGCATGTGTATTTGCACCATTAGTAATTCTCCAAATTGTAGTTTCTCTGCCAGGGTCTAAGCTGCTTGTCTTTTTCTTTTCTTTTGAACTAGAATTGAGTAACAATATGTTAGTTTCAGGTATACAACATAGTGATTCGCTATTTGGACAAAATGATCACCACAGTAAATCTAGTTAATGTCTGTCACCACAGGGGCACCTAGGTGGCTCAGTGGTTGTGTCTGCCTTGGCTCAGATGGTGATCCCAGGGTCCTGGGATCGAGTCTTGCATCAAGTTCTCCGCAGGGAGCCTGCTTCTCTGTTAGCCTGTGTCTCTGCCTCTCTGTGTGTGTCTCGAATAAGTAAATCTTAAGGGGATCCCTGGGTGGCGCAGCGGTTTGGCGCCTGCCTTTGGCCCCGGGCGCGATCCTGGAGACCCGGGATCGAGTCCCACATCGGGCACCCGGTGCATGGAGCCTGCTTCTCCCTCTGCCTGTGTCTCTGCCTCTCTCTCTCTCTGTGACTATCATAAATAAATAAATTTAAAAAAAATAAAATATATATATAAAATAAATAAATAAATCTTAAAAAAAAAATCTGTCACCAGTTAACAAATTTTCTTTTTCTTGCGATGAGAATTTTTAAGATGGCTTAGCAACTTTCAAATGTGCAATACAGTATTCTTAATGCTAGTCACCACGTTGTACATTATATTCTTATGGCTTATTTATTTTAGACCTGGAAGTCTTACAATTGACCTCCTTCATGCCTGGCTCCTATACTTGTCTCTTTTATGAAGGCAAGATTCATTCAAGCTAGATAAAATAATCCATTATTCCACATAACTGGTCTCAGATAAACCGAGAAATATCACAATACCTAAAAGTGAGCAAGTGAAATGAGGGTACTTTGGCAGCTCTCTGTGTGAGGGAGGGAGGCCCCCACTTTTCCCTTGGGATGTGCCGTGACATGTGACAGTTCAGCACTTAACAAGGGGAGGGTGTGATGTCAATTTGCAACATGCCATCTGTAAAATGGTACTAGCGGTTGTGCCTCCTTGCTAGGGCTATTGTGGAAGGCAATAAAATAATGCGTGTACTGCCTGGCACCCTGTTAAATAACACTGTGCTTTCACTGGGCTGAGTGTTATAAAAGCATGGTGTCCTAACCTAACCTGCTGTCCTCCTGGAGATTAGGTATTCAGATTCAAGCAGACACCCTGAGGATGGAATTGGCTTATTGGAGATTTTTCTCTGCGAGCCTTTTTTTTTTTTTTTTTTGATGATTTTATGTGTTTATTTGAGAGACAGAGACAGCACAAGCAGGGTGAGGGGCAGAGAGAAAAGGGCAAGCAGACTCCCTGCTGAGCTGGGAGCCCCACTCAGGGCTAGATCCCAAGACCCTGAGATTGTGACCTGAGCCTAAGTCAGATGCTTAACTGAGACACCCCATAAGATTTTACTTTTAAGCAATCTACACCTAATATGGGGCTCAAACTCACAACCCCAAGATCGAGAGTGTCACTTGCTCTATTGATCAAGTAGCCAGGCACACCTCTGCAAACCTTCTTTCTTTCTTTTTTTTTTTAAAGACAAACCCAATTCTTTTTTTTTTTCTTTAGATTTTATTTATTTATTCATGATAGAGAGAGAGAGAGAGAGAGAGAATGGCAGAGACAGGCAGGGGGAGAAGCAGGCTCCATGCAGGGAGTCCGATGCCAGACTCGATCCCGAGACTGCAGGATCACGCCCTGGGCCAAAGACAGGGGCTAAACTGCTGAGCCACCCAGGGATCCCCATGCAAACCTAATATGTAAAGTGACAGTGAAAACAGTACACCCCTGGAGGCTTTTTCTTTTGCCATTCGAAGGTTGTGTTCAGTGCCTTTGCAGCCTTATGTGAAGGGGTAACACAGGTCACTTTTCATAAAAACTCTAATAATCTTGTTTCCTGCATCAGGAACAGTACCGAAACATATCCACAAACATCTCCTAGGACAGGAAGGAGAGCACAGACCCTGTTTGGATCAAGCCCACTGCCTAAGCCTGAATGATGACTGCGGAGTCGAGGGAAGCCACAGGCCTGTCCCCCCAGGCTGCCCCGGAGAAGGACGGGATTGTGATCGTGAAGGTAGAGGAGGAAGACGAGGAAGACCATATGTGGGGGCAGGATTCCAGCCTACAGGAGACACCTCCTCCTGACCCAGAGATTTTCCGCCAGCGTTTCAGGCACTTCTGTTACCAGAACACTTTTGGGCCTCGAGAGGCTCTGAGTAGACTGAAAGAACTCTGTCACCAGTGGCTACGACCAGAGATCAACACCAAGGAGCAGATCCTGGAGCTGCTGGTACTGGAGCAGTTCCTTTCCATCCTGCCCAAGGAGCTCCAAGTCTGGCTGCAGGAATACCGTCCCGATAGTGGGGAGGAGGCTGTGACCCTTCTAGAAGATTTGGAGCTTGATTTATCAGGACAGCAGGTAAGAAGAAGTGTGAAACCTATTGTGTGTAAGCATCACATGGGCTTTAAGCCTGGAGCAAACAGCAAGTTACAATTTAGAGCTGGCACCAGTAGTATTTATACTGGTTACTCTTTCTGCTCTGCTCAGATTCTAAAAGGCGTTCTGGACTCCTTCCCCTACATCCACTGGTCTACTTACCATCTTTTTGTTTGTTTAAAGTCCAATTGAAAAAATGATTTACCTGCAAGCCCACTCTATTTGTCCTCAGGTCCCAGGTCAAGTTCATGGACCTGAGATGCTCGCAAGGGGGATGGTGCCTCTGGATCCAGTGCAGGAGTCCTCGAGCTTTGACCTTCATCATGAGGCCACCCAGTCCCATTTCAAGCATTCATCTCGGAAACCTCGTCTCTTACAGTCACGCGGTAAGAAGCAAAGTTTCATGTGGGGAAAAGCAAACTATTCGAGATGGGAGTGCACTCTCTGTGTTGCTGAGGGTCTGTAATTAAAAAAAAGAAAGAAAAAAAAAAAAGCATGCTTCTTTTTTATCATTACACACTACTGTCATTATTAATTAAATATTGTGGAAAATCTAACTTATAGGCCAACCTCAGGAGTTGATGTTACTGAGAAGGTAAATGAAATTAATTTGGGAGGACATTACATTATTCTTGGAATTGTTAGCATTTTGGATGTGCAGCAGATTTTATTTATTTATTTTTTTTACAGGAAAGTACTAGGAAGAAGTTATATATTTCCAGCCTGGGTTTTGAAACACTCTGGTTAATGTCATAAATTGCCTTTAAAGAAGGATCATTTTTAAAATTTATTTTATTTAAAATGTATAAAAGTATTGTATAACCTTTTTTTTCTAGTTTTCAGAAATTTCAAACAGTGGGAAAAGGATGGAAAAAAATTTTTTTTTATTTGAGAAACAGGGGAAAAATCATTTCAGGGTCATCTACATAAAAGTCCGTTTAATTTTTTTTCCTTTGAGGTAAATATTAACAATATCTTTAATCCAATTTAAAAATCAAAGTAGGTGCATAGAATATCATTAAAAACAACATATTAAAAGTCCAGTTGTTGAAGAAGAGTTGATAAAGGCACGTTTCTTAACCAATGTGTTAATTTGTGATGACATTTAAGGCCAGGAATATTAGAGCTTCAGAAAACATTCTCTTCCATGCATTCTGGAGGAATCTGCAAATCAGTGCATCCACTACTGTCCATCCAGTCCCAATCATCTCCTATGCAGGGCTTGTGAGGTCTCTCCACACTCCCTCCACAAGGGGGAAATCAGAAAATTGAAGAGGATATTTTTAGTTTTAAGTGCCAGATTAGAGTTTCCCTTTGCCAGAGTAGCAGTTTTAGAGACCCTGTCACAAACAGTTGATACTTGTAAATAGTTCTCCTTGGAATTCAGCTGTATGCTTTTATTCTCAGATCCCTCTTGGCACTACTCCTTTTCCAGAGTCTTTCCTAGTTCTTGGAAGTTTAAAATGCTGGATACTTGATCTTTTTGTACATTTTGCTTTAGCTTATAACTGTATGGTCTGAAATAGTTACACATGGTTTAGTAATTCAGTTTCAAATTCATTGCTCTTATTCTTTGCAGCTAGGGCAACATCATCTGTTTATCTAGCAACATTTCCAAATCTAATATTACTTGGCAAGGGAAGATTTTAATTTTGTGGTTTAAAAACTTGTATAGTTGTTCTTACATATTGCAGTTTGTGTGATCGTGTGATAGAGGTCTTATGTTAGATCAGGTGTCAACCCATACTTCTGTGTACTAGTAAATGTCTTGGTGATATTTGAACCTTGTATACATCTTCTCAAAAAAACTGGCTAAGTGAGGGAGAAAACGGGAAGCATAAAAAATGGCCAGAAAAGACCCCCTTTGTACCTTGCGTTACAAGATATTACTCCTAAACGTTGTTAACGTTTGTGTTTTCCACAACTAAATGAGATTGTGATGCTCTGGTACTATTCCTTGAACTGGAGAAAATTCAGTTGTGAGCCAAACTTGAATCATGGACTGAAAGTTACCTACTTCCATAGCTGAGAATAAGAAGCCGGGTTGGCTCTGCCGTTCTTAGCTGTGTGCTATTAGGCAAGTCATTTACTCTCTTGGGATTTGGTTTCCCCCTCTTTAAAGAGATTGAACCAGGTGATTTTTAAGGACCTTTTTTATGACTCCTTGTGACTCCTGCCTAAACGTCTCGGGAAAGCAGAGATCGTTACTTTTCCTTCGTTAGATTCTCTGTAGTTACCTATTCTATAGTTAAACACTGAATATCAAACACACAGGTGCAGGAAAGAGAGTGCCCTGGGGTCCTTCTTGGACGGGGGTTCCAGAGCAGAGCTGATTTTACTCATAGCTCCTTTCTCCTCCCTCAGCTCTCCCTGCCACACACGTTCCTGCCCCTCATCACGAGGGGAGTCCCAGAGACCAAGCGATGGCATCTGCACTATTCACGGCAGATTCCCAGGTGAGCTGTGGGCCCCTCTGCCCTCCTGAGACCCTGGCTGCCTCTCTTCCTGGAGCTCTTTTAGCTCTCTCCACCCAGGACGCAGTTTTGATGCCCCTCCCCACAGAGTAGCCCCACTCCCACCCTCCGCATCCGCCAGAGCCAGAGCCTGGCATGGTCACCTATTCTTTCCAACTCTATCCCTGACTCCAGGTTTGGGTGATGGGATTGTCCCTAAGCTTTGGGGGAACTGAGTGTGGGGATCTCATATTATTTCAGGCAATGGTGAAGATCGAGGACATGGCCGTGTCCCTCATCCTGGAGGAATGGGGATGTCAGAACCTGGCTCGGAAGAATCTCAATAGGGACAACAGGCAGGAGAATTATGGGAACGTGTTTTCCCAGGGTAAGACTGATGCAGCATCATCGTCTAAGATTGTTTTGTGATGGGTGTTTTTTTTTTGGGGTTTTTTTTTTGTTGTTGTTGTTGTTGTTGTTTTTTGGTTAGTTGTGGGATCTCTGATGTGTTCAGTTGAGAGTTGACAAGGATTGAAAGACTACTGAGCCCCCTCTCTTCAGGCCAGGTAGAGGAAGGAGCCCATTTGTGTTCATTTAACCCCCAGCACCTGATACTGTGATTCCCTGATTCCAAGTGGATTTTTTAACTTTATGTAGTTTTTGCTATTTGAAATCAGAAGTCCTCTCATGTTCTGAGTTCTCACCTCTTGAACCACTTTGATACTTAAGATTCTTCTCCAGCCTCTGTGGGCTGTAATGTAGGTGCCTCTGTCAAGGGGATGGAATCTGTTTTTCTTATTATAAAGGTCCAGGTGAGACCTAATCATCAATCTGATCCTAACCCAGGACTGCATTCCTGGACTTACTAGGCATCCTTCCATGGGCTTTCTGCCATCTTCCATCCTGGGAGTGCTGCTCCACAATAACTTTGTGTAATTCATGGCTTGTGCCTCCCTTACAATTAGGATTCCCTGTTTCCGACTACAGTGGTGCTCTTCTATGGAGAGGTCTGCTTCCATAGAGTAGCAGTGCAGTTAAGAACAAAAACAAGCTCTAAGAGGCATCAGCCAGTTCAGACAAGGTGACACAATTGACAAACATTCCCATTTGTCCTCTTCCCTCAATCCCTGGAAGACAGTCCTGCAAAGCAGTTCTCACATAGTTGTGTCATGGGAAGTCCACAGTGAGACTTCTGCCTGGGGAGGGCAGAAGGTAGGTGGGTGAAGGGAACTGAAGAAAGAATATTCCTGAAGAAGCTTCAGCTTTTATTTTGAACCGTAGACCTAACTGGGTGAGTGTTTCTTGGTATTTGCTCTTTGGACCACGGTCTGAAAATTAAGCCAAGTAACTGATCTGTGTTTATGAGCTAAGTATTACCTACCCCAGGATAACTTCAAAAAGCAAACAAAAATCAGATACAGTCTGGGAACTATCCCAATTACCAAGGACTTTGGATTGGAATTCAAAAGAAGTGGACCAATTTCCTCTTCCTTAGGAAGGGTCGGTATTTATGCGATTTCATCACTAAAGCCAGGGCTTAGATACTTTTCTTTCTGTGGTTGCATTCAGGGGCCTCTTTGGGATAGCGCAAACCCCCTTGGAAAGGGTGCTTAAGGCCAAATAAATAATAGGGTTGCAACATCTTGGGTTTTTTCCCAAATGAATGTAAACATCTATAAAATAGTGCATGTTCATTGAACAATTTTCACTCTCTACTTAAAAATAATGATGCACAGACTCTAGCAGATTGTAATAAAGATATATTCCAATGTTTTCGTGTGCTGGTTGCCAAATGAGAGGATCATCTTTGCATTCGTAATTTTTTTTTTTTAACATCATCTCCTTTGTGGAACATGTCCAGGATTGTTTTCAGTGTCTTTTCTGTTCTTGGGTATTCTCAGTGGTCTGTCAGTGAAGGTTTTAGTTATGTTTACTAATGCCCCAACCAACTTCTTTGCCCTCACCCCGGATACTTGAGCACTGTCAGCTCCGGGCTGCTCTTACTGGAGGAGAAAATCTCATGTATCTGAAGATCTGTCTACCTGCCAAGTCCAGAGCTCTTGTGTTGTCCGTTAACCATGGACTTGTTAAAAATCTCACAGAATTGGAGTATTCACTCTTCCTTTATTAACTGTTTACATGCCTTCCTTTGTGGGCTGGTACCCTTACTGTTTCTAGGCAAGACCTGTCCATTTTCTTCATTCAAACTCATGCTTAATATTAGAAATGGAACATGGATTTTTTTAAATGTCTATTCCTCCATATTAATTATTGGGTGACCAAATTGTAGAACTGTGAATTGTGACCCCCTTAACGTTCCTTCATTCTTCATCCCTCATCCCTTCCATCCCTAACCAGTTCTGCTTCCTCTGCTCTGTCCTCCCCCTTACCCCCCCAGTGGAGCTGTCCTCTACTCGGCCCACCCTCTCCTTCCCCAGCTCAACTCCCTGTTGTCCCCATTCTTTCCCTCTGTCCTCTGATTTTATCTCAATTAATCCTGTGAGGTCAGTTTGCAGGCATGTAGAAGCTTCCAGGAAAACAGTGTCACTTGATTAACCCACATATTCAAAAGAAAATGGTGGCATTTTTATTTTCTATTGTGTCAGGTTGTGAAAACAGGAATGAGAATGAGGAGTCAACCTCAAAGGCTGAAATCGCAGAAGACTCAGCGCCACGTGGGGAGATGACAGGAAGATTCCAAAAAGATTTTGGAGAAAAACGTGAACAGCAGAGCAGAACAGTAGAGAGGCAGCAGAGAAACCCTGAGGAAAAAACCGGAAGAGAAAAAAGAGATTCGGGGCCAGCTACAACCAAGGAAAAAAAGCCCGCCACAGGAGAGAGAGGCCCAAGGGAGAAGGGCAAAGGTTTGGGAAGAAGCTTCAGCCTGAGTTCAAACTTTAACACCCCTGAAGAAGCTCCGACGGGAGCAAAGTCCCATAGATGTGATGAATGTGGTAAATGCTTCACAAGGAGCTCAAGCCTTATTCGCCATAAAATCATCCACACTGGAGAAAAGCCCTATGAATGTAGCGAGTGTGGGAAAGCCTTCAGTCTTAACTCCAACCTGGTCCTGCATCAGAGAATCCACACAGGAGAGAAACCTCACGAATGTAATGAGTGTGGCAAAGCCTTCAGTCACAGTTCAAATCTCATTCTCCATCAGCGGATCCACTCTGGAGAGAAACCCTATGAATGTAATGAGTGTGGGAAGGCCTTCAGCCAGAGCTCAGACCTGACAAAACATCAGAGGATCCACACAGGGGAGAAACCCTATGAATGTAGTGAATGCGGAAAAGCTTTCAACCGAAACTCATACCTTATTTTGCATCGGAGAATCCACACCCGAGAAAAGCCCTATAAGTGCACTAAGTGTGGTAAGGCCTTCACCCGGAGCTCGACCCTCACTCTGCATCACAGGATCCATACCAGAGAACGAGCCTCTGAGTACAGCCCTGCCTCCCTTGATGCATTTGGTGCATTCCTGAAAAGCTGTGTGTAGATCAAGAATTTGTCAGCTAGCCATTTCCTCCTTTTGTTTCCAAAATTACTTCAGAGATATGTGTGCCCACGGAGGGGAAAAAAAAGAGGGCCTTAACAGATTCAAAGGAAAAAAATCACACTTCAGGATCCTTGTAGTTCCATCAGCAGCGTTCCGCCTTTGCATTGTCTGTGGGCATGTAATCCTTCCACACGGCCCCTGCAGGGAAAAGCTAGTCATATGGAGAATCCACACGATATTTCCATGCAAGATAAAAGCACACATAATGTCAAATGTCAAGCTTTTCAGTAATGAGGATACCTATTAAGGCGCTCTCAGACTCAGCAACCACAATATAGGATTGAAAGATTAAGATTGGCTCTGCAAAAGTGATACTGGGGTTTAAAGCTGCTTGCCACAAACAAGCCCTACTTGGCCAACAACTTGTTATACCTTATTTCTCAAAAACAAGGAACAGTTAAACTGCATTGGGACTTGCTGCTCAAACTAGTTATATATATGATAAGTTATATATATGATCACTGGTAGCCTGCCAAAGCTATAGAAATCTAGGACTGTGCTGATGGGTATCAAACCAAAGATTTCTAGCTCTTCCTGAAAGAGGGTATGTGCACCAGTCTACAGTTCCAAAGGACGCAACAAATGTAGATGGTTCTATCCTCATCGCTGAGATAAATTCTACTGAAATGGCAACAATGATTCAAAGCCCTTCTCTCCCTACTCGAAATCCCAAAAGCACTATTCGCACTCTGAAATGCATTTCTCCACAAGTTTTAGCACTTGACTGATTGTAGACTGTCTTTTAATCCTCCATTGTTTCGCGTTTGAAAGTTTTCATCATGGCCCCTCCCTCCCCAAAGAGATGCTTCAATTGTCAAGGGATCTATTTTATCCCAGATAGCACTGGAGACAGTGCTGAACACCTAAGAGGCACTTGTTATACCTGACTTCTGACAGTACTTACACGCTTATGATAAAACCCTGTGTGAATCATGAGTACCAGAAGTAGGTAGCCTGGCCCAGCTTTTGAAGAGGACCTTTGGAGTCCAAGTCATGCTAACAGCTCTAGGGTCTGATGCTCTTTTTATCCTGACTATAAAAGAAAGGCACTGGCTCGCTGCCTGCATAGACTCTTCCTAGACACAGATTTGTGAGTAAATACCATGGAATGTCAGAAACAACTCTCTCGTCATTATCTTAAGAAAAATAGGAATATTTACTAAGGCCGTGTCTTGACCTCTTTCTGGGGCAAAAGATCTTCGCCAGAATTCTCTTCAGTTAGCTGAAGGACAACATGATCATTTAGGCACTTTCTGAATCATTTATAACTAAAAGTACAGCACAGAAGATGTGATTTTTGTTGCATTTCAAAAAAAGGAAAGTTGTAAAGGGCATTTTCCCCCCACACTTTCCAGAAACTTGATAAAGGCATTTGATACCATTAGCTGGCAGTTACCCAACATGTTTGTTGCTCTGAGAAGTTCACCAACAAGCTGAGATGTGACTGTATCATGGTTGAACTGTACAATTTTTTCTGTTTCTCATCCCCTGAAGACTGAGGGGAGGCTATGAAACTGATCTTTTCCATCGAAGCAATCGACAGCCTAGAAGCTAATGACAGATGGTTTTCGGATACACACATGGGAGACCCAGCTATCATGGGCAACATAGGCAGTCCTTAGGGACTTGGGTAGAGAGGTCTTTGTTCATGAGAGCATGCAAATGATGGTGGACAGCCCTGCAGAAACTTAGAAAGAGACCCAAAGACTTTCCCCCTAATGGGAGAACCCCACATGAGTTTTTCCATCAAGAAACAACTAAAACTATCCTTCATCAGTTGTTTGCTGACTGACAGCTTAAGCCTACAAGACAGTATGGCTTTATGGGGAACCAGTGAGGTGGGGGCAGCTGTGGCTTCAGTTCCAGACCAAACAAATTCTGTGCAGCAGTGATTCTTTGGCCTCTCTTTCTAACTGGGACCAACTACAACTCTCCTGGAGCTTCCAAGCCGTTCCATCAGTGTTGGCCTGCAGAAACTTAAAGGAGGCCCATTGGTGACCAGGATATTTCCATCCATCCAGTTTAAGAATGACAGAGGAGATATTCAAGAAGCGTATATATACCTAAGTAGCTTTTTTATACTAAATGAAAGTAGAAGTGCTTTTTTAATGTTTTCTTCAAAAAGCCACAATGGAGGCTTCACACAAAATTGCTGGTGCTTGTCAGCAGAGACTTGCCCCTGGGAAGCCCTGGGAGCACTGGGGCACTTGGCCCAGGCACAGATCAACGCACCAACTGTTCTGAAGAGGCAATGAACTTTGGTTGGTTCCACATTCACCTTTCTTTAGCCACAATCACATGCTGACAATGCAGCCACCATTTGCGTTTTTTGAAAAGGAAAGTTCATTGCAACCTGCGCTTTGCATCTTTGTCCCACGTTGACCATGGGATGGTCACAGTGGTTGCCTTCAGATCTTTAGCAGACGCATTTCTTCAAGCAGCCATTTGAAAATGTGTTTTCTGAAGAAAAGAGGCTATGACTGTTGATTAAAACCATTCACGTCGTGTCCATTTATCGGCTGCCCAGTGCAGAGTGTAATTGGGTCATGGTCAGAAAGGCTTATTACCACAGCTCATTAGTGTCTGGACATTCAGAAGTTCTTGACCAGCTGAAGCCTTTAAGTTGAGTACTCTGTAGTTAACCATTAGCATGCTAGTTGACCTAATGGAAGTTTTTTAAGGGTTTTTAGGAATATACCTTAAATATACCTGCCAAGAAGAGAAGTAAAATTCTTCAGATTGTGGGGAATTTGTTTCTGCTCTGGCCTGGCAGGCAAGGCTACAGCCTGAGAATCAGAGGCATCTGTGAGGCATCTTTGATATGTAAGACACTTAGTATTCTATTAAAGACATAAAAGTGAAACTGCTAAATATGTACAGAGAGCTCGCCATGTCTGACATGTGTGACAATTGACATCTTACATACATCAGAGAATTCATTCCAGAAAGGAACCTCATGAATGCGATAAATATGGCAAAGCCTTCCATCACATCTCAGCCCTTAGCATCAGAAAGCTCACACTGTAAATAAACTTTATTAATATTGTATGTGAGGAAAACTTTCATGTAGACCACTCATTGCTTTGGACAGAAAATGAATTCCGTCATTGTGTTCCAATCATGTAATGAATTTCAGAAACACTGCAGAGGAAGCTCAATCTTAACTCCAGAGGATCCACAAAAGAAGGGGAAAATGTGGGGAAATGCTAAAAAGAAGGCAAAAATTGTTCCTGCTCGGTAACTTCTATATATTTTGTAAGACCACAACATCAGTGTCCCATGTTTGTACCTCTACCCCAGGTTGTCGTTCTGTATATTCCCTATAAAAAATGTATTTTAATCTATTTGACAGAACACATACTCCAAAAGAGCAAAGTTTTGGAATGAGTAGTTAAAGAAGTTGATGTGGGTATAGACAAAAAGTCAGTTTACAGTGCTGAGGAGCAGGGGAAATGAGAGAAAACCTTCATAGTTGGCTTACCAAGTCAGGAGAGGAGATTAGGAGAGAGAGGTTAATAGGACTCTAAAATGGAACCGTTTCTAGAAACATTTGCATCTTCCTGAACGTTTTCAAAGCCAGAAAGTGGATCCTTACCTGCCATGCCAAGAAAATAGGTCTGAGCTTGTAGTGGTGGGGCGAGAGAGGGCCATCTACATGAATTGAGAGTTGGTGAGGTGCCCTGGAGAAGCCAGCGGGACCACTTAACCTGGTGACCAGATTGTGGAAACCAGTCCTGCTTCCCCCACTAACTCTGATCTTCATGCTTAGGAAATTTGGGATAGCAAAGCACCATGATGGACCCTTTCCTTGAAAATAGGCACAGATGCATCCAGTTTCTTACACAGCAGTAAGTTTTTCTAATACGGCTGGAGAACCGTTTTTGCAGCATTCCCTTTGACTGTGCTCCTGTGTACCTTCCCTGCCCCGCACTCACTTCCTGGGATTGTTCTTTCCCTGCCATTGGAAGGCTTGTGAAGATTCATAGTTGTGAAGGAATTTTTTTCCTCCTTTTTATCCTAGAGTTGATCACCTTTTATTCTGGGGTCTGGTCACCCTGAAGTCCTCATCCTGAAGCTAGCTAACCAGGTTTATCCTACCATCCTCATGGAAGATTTGTTATGTGAATTGGAGTAACAGTATTAAAATGTAGTCAAATGGTGGCAGCAATACTTGCCAGAGGAGCTATATTTTTGTGAGTCCCACTCTGAGCAACTTCTGAGAAATATTTATGAAGGGGCTGGGTTCCCCACTTGGGAAACCAAATGAAGGTCTGCAGGTTGCAAAGTGAAATGTAGAATCAGAGAAGAGGAATTTAAGTGGTATAAATAGATCTTTTCGTAGAAGTTAGGGTACATTTTTATTTCAACTACTACTGGAGGATTCAATAAAAAACATTATTTGAAAAGTTTTCCTAACAAGTTTAGGTTTTGTTTTTAGAATGGACACACTACTGTACATTTAAAAGCAGTTACTTATTTTGCTACTCAGATTAATTTTTTATTCTATCTGAAGATGAAAGTATCTGTTTTACTTTTCAAAGCTTTGTAAAACAAACCTGAAGTTATAGGGAGGCTAAGCCATCTCCGATTCTGCAGGTCAAACAAAAGTTGGGGAAATATTTTGGACATCTTATCTGACAGAATGTCTTAATGTGAGAATTTCATTTCACATTGTCTGGTTCTGTTTAACAGTGGATACCATAAACTTCATGTTTTTCTCTTTATCCTGAAACAGTGGAAGTTAAGGAGAGGCACTAGGTTGACTTCTAAACAATATTATTTTAACAGCTTAAAAAAAAAAAGTCGTTAAGATTTCTCCCCTCCATTTAGTTAAAGAATCATGGCTCACTTAAGTTACACAGAAATTATTAGCAAAGCTAATTGGTCCTAAAGTTAAACTTTCTCCCTTTAGCAAGCACTCATTAAGCAGTGAGGCTAAATGTTTTAAGATAGTAAGAAAAAAATGAGACCTGTGAGTGATTGAAAGGTGGCATAAAAACTCGGATTTTCATTCCAGTTTCAGATTTGGGTTTTAAAGTTCCTTCAGTCCGGGGAAGGGACTAGGCAGCTGCAAATTGCCCCGACTCAGGTGTGTTGGTCAGTGCTCACTTGTTTTTCCCCTCACCTCAACCTCTGAACAGTTTAGGTAAGGTTTCTTTCTGCCCTAGCAAGGACAAAGCATGTTAGGCTTAGAGCTGCTTCTGCTAGTAGCAGGGGTTCTTCTGTGAAAACAAATAGATGGGGGTGGGGGGGAAGGCAGCAGATGGTGGTTGTGCAGGAAAATCTTGATCTAAAAATAATAAGAGTTTAAGGGTAAGGGGGGGCACTGCAAGCAAAATCAGCAATTATTTTAAAATGAACATGTATTTTTATTAACTTGTAGTTAAATATAGATTATTACAACCAGGTCAACATGATAAGCCTAAATCTATATAGAGAGCTAACTCAGGCAATGTCTTGTTTATCTGTAGACTGGATAAGACAAACCTTTCCTGTTTTGTCAGTCCCTAGTTCCTTAGATTAGAATAAATTAGACCAAAAGAAGAAACTTGTCTTTGTATACCCGCAGAATTAAGTTATTGTTATTGAAACCTGGCCTTTCATTTCACTAGTCTTAGAAGAGTCCAGATGCTTAGTAGATGTTCAATAAGTGATTTTTAAATTGAATTTGTTCATTTCAAATCCTCATTAACCTTTCTAGGAAGGCTTCTTTGAATAAATAATGGAATCTTAAAGGAAAAGTGGGGTTTTTTTAAAGCTAAGGAACTCCTCTCTTGGAAATAATGTGAAAACTTGATGGAGGACTAAAATTTCCATGAGAAATGGCAGCCAAATAACAGTTACATGCATTTGTAGTCAATGGTCCATTTTAGGAGGCCGGTGATGTCTGACAAATGTTAGAGCAGATGGGGAAGGAAATTGTGGGGAATTGTAATAAATATCTCTATGTGGTTTCTCTTCTGGGTCATGGTAAAACAATAAATTATCACCTCTAGGTGGCAATGTTGGCGGTGTTTGTTTTTTCTCATTCTTGGTTGTATAAATACACACATTGTGGATGAGGCAAAAAAAGTAGAACGTCAAAGTTAAAAACTCAAACTGCGTCCTACATGCCATCTTCACCCAGATGAATGTGCCCTTCTTCACAGCAGCTTTGAGTTCTGGGTAGCTTCCCAGAAGGAGGACAACCAGATGAAAAACCGTGGAGTACAGTAGCTTTCAGTGATCCCCCAAAACATGATTTTCTGTAAGATAGAACCATTAAAGTACAACCTTTGACAGATTTATGAAACTCAGGAAAAAAGAAACCTCCAGGGATCCCTGGGTGGCGCAGCGGTTTGGCGCCTGCCTTTGGCCCAGGGTGCGATCCTGGAGACCCAGGATCGAATCCCACGTCGGGCTCCCGGTGCATGGAGCCTGCTTCTCCCTCTGCCTATGTCTCTGCCTCTCTCTCTCTCTCTCTCTCTCTCTCTCTCTCTCTCTCTCTGTGACTATCATAAATAAATAAAAATTAAAAAAAAAAAAAAAAAAACGAAACCTCCTAACGGTGCAACATGTGATCTGATGGTTCAAACTTCACACTGTGACCTCTCACCCAATAACCTGGTTTTGTTGCATAATATAATGAAGCAAACTCCACTTGATTTTTTTTTTTACTTTGTCTTGTTTAAATAATTGATTTATTCACCCTGTTTAGAAACCAGAATTGAGACACCAAGTGTTCTATCTGCTTTGGTTTCAGGGTCCTTAAGGAATACTAACTCCTGCCCTGCTTGCTTTCCAGGGCACTAGTTGAATAAATAAGCTTTTTTTTTTTTAAAACTTACATGAAGTAAGTAACAGGTGGTACATGTGAGAAAAAGAAAAATATTTTTCTGCATTGATCATAATGAAATCCCAATTCAAGAGAAGTTTCACCTTTTCCTGCCACCACCCCCCCAGCCCCAAGAGCAGAACCTGAAGTGAGGGCTTGTGTGCTTGTGATTATTTTAGGAAGTGATTCCAGAGAATCAAAATGAGGGACAGTATAGGCAGAAATGGGGAAAGATCCAATATGTTACTGAACTTGGTTATTGCTTTGGAGGATAGGCTCTGAGGCAGATTCCAGCCCTGAGCTGGTAATACCAGCCTTGGCCAGAAGTAACTAGAACCTTACAGCAACCTGAAGGGCAGAGAGGGGCCACAAGAGTCAAGGGTCAGGGTTTCTTCCAGAGAGCTTCCCTCTTCACTCAGTGCTGTCCAGGTCAAACCTGGTGGCTGCCTCCACTACCTCTATTCCTGGGTCTTTGTCACAGCTGCCAAATGGAAACGTGCAGATAAGGCCTTCTCCCCTTGCCCCGCTGGACAAGCCCTTTCGCTTCCGTAGTCTTGGGTTCCCAGTTCGAGTGTCTCCTACTCTCCAAACCCCCATGCTAATCATGGCTTCATGTCACTGTCAGCTGCCCATCAGTGTTCTTCCCCAGGGGCCAGAGGCCACTGGGACATGCTTCACTGTCTGGTCCCTCCTGCTCCCTCAAGCCCCTGGCCTTGCTCTCTGGTGCCTCCATGTTCCTCCTCACCCTGCAACACCTGTTCTATGTTCCAATAAGCACATGCCAGTAGCATTAAGGAACAAAACAATCTTTGATTTGACTTTGTCCTTTCCTTTTGGCTAACAAATTCCCCAACCAACTGGACCATGACCACTTCCCATGTCTGCTGCACGTCTCCCTGTTAAAGCTCCTGGAGTTTAACTCTTCTCTCAACTGCTTAAATGGTGCCACAAAAGATGACCAGTGTTCTTGACAGCATTTTCTCTTGTCTTCCTTCTCCCTTTTTTTTTAAATTTTTTTTATGATTTATTTATGATAGTCACACACACACAGAGAGAGAGAGGCAGAGATATAGGCGGAGGGAGAAGCAGGCTCCATGTACCGGGAGCCCGACGTGGGATTCAATCCCGGGTCTCCAGGATTGCGCCCTGGGCCAAAGGCAGGCACTAAACCGCTGCGCCACCCAGGGATCCCTCCTCCCTTTTTTAGAACATTTGGCCATTTCTTTGAAACTCTTGGCAGTGGCTTGTATTAGGCTGCCCTTTTATTCATGAATAATAACCATGAATTTTCTCTTAATCCACACATCAACTTTGCAAAGACTATTGCCTCATTTTACAAGTGTGGAAACGGGCCCAGAAAGTGAGGCGGCTCACCCAACAAGTGGCAGAGTTGGATTTTATTGTTTTTAGTTTTTAAGGGTTTTTATTATTTTTAAGTAATCTCTACACCCATTGTGGGGCTTGAATTCACAACCCCGATATCAAGAGTCACACGCTCCACGGACTCAGGCGCTCCCAGAGCTGGATTTTAAAACCAAGTGTGTGACTCTAGTGCTACTTCAATGTCCCTTGTTCTCCTCTATGAGCTCAATTCTCCATCCTTGATAAGTCACTTACATGATCCCACAACTATGCTTATGGAGCAGCCTAGTGCAATGGTTAACCGTCCGAGGGCATCAGATGGAACCAGTTTGCCTAGTATCGAATCCTTCATCCACCACCAACCTGCTGTGTCTTAGTTACATGTAAAGCATGCACACCTAAGTGTGCGAAAAATACTACCTGTTATTGCTTTCTCCAGGGCCCCCTCGATCTTTCCTGAATGTTTGTTTACCCCTCATAAAGTCTCACTTTTTTTTAAAGATTTTATTTATTTATTCATGAGAGACAAAAGACAGGCAGAGGGAGAAGCAGGCTCCATGCAGGGAGCCCGATGTGGGACTTGATCCTGGACCCTGGGATCACGCCCTGAGCCAAAGGCAGATGCTCAACCACTGAGCCACCCAGGTGTCCCAAAGTCACTTTTTAAAGCGAAACGTGCTGCCATGTTCTCCATCCCACAAGTCCCTAAAATACACATAACCTTGAAATTAGGTCTTTGTGAAACTGGGGAACCTGGCTCTGGGCACCGTTTCAGTCCCAAATGTTAGGTACAAAATTTCACAGTCTCTGGGGTTTTCTTAAGTTACCCCTCTCCTTCAGATTCAGATTCACATGCCTTTGCAATCCCAAATCCTCCAAGGAGCCAGATTACCCCTGGAATAAGAGAGATTGCTGACAGGCTTAAGGAGCCTTGCTCGTCCCAAACAACCCATGTCCCTCTGCTACTTGTCACCACTGCCCCCAAGTCTAAAGCATGGCCTCCACTCTCTTCTTTGAACCTAGGAGGTGGTAGTCTGACTCTTCCCTACCTGGCTTATCGTCATCACGTGCCCTACATTTGGTTCTGGATTCCACATCTTAGAAGAGAAACAGTCCATGTGCAGGATAATAAAAGCAAAACCACCACATATGTCCAATAAAGTGTTTTCCTTGGGGAAGAGAAAACCCACTGGGAACTTGGCCTCTGCACCAAATATCTAAGGAAGGATTCCATTTGTTCCACATGACTCCAAGACACAGAGCCAAAGATCCTTTTCAACAAACATTATTGTCCAGCCATGTGCTAAGAATAAGAAAAGGAAAGCAGTAACAGCAATGGGTCAGGCAAATAAGCGAAGTCGCTCTACCTCACTGCACCAGCACTTGGACAAATTAGAAAAAAGCACCCCATCCTCAAGGCACTAGACTGCCTTCTGTTGACAAGTTGGGATAAGCATACAATTCATCAATCACTCCCTGTAATAAGGCAAATGTTGGCCCCTGGGGTGGAGCAGGACACAAGCTGCAGGACCAGGAGTAGCACTTTGTGGAAGCCATTGGAAGCAGAAAGAACCTTGATGCGGAGCCAGCCAGAGCAGCGTCAATTCAGGCACATCAGGTATGGCTGGGGGACCTCCAGAGGGCCTGCGCAGGAGGAGACTTTGGTTGAGGGAGGGATGCCCTTTGTAATCTTCTATTCTGAGATTTTTATTTATTTTTAAAGATTTATTTATTTGAGAGAGAGTGCACACACGGGAGGAGAGGAGGGGCAGAGGAAATGGGAGAGAGAAAAAATCTCAAGCAGATTCCCCAAAGAGCATGACCGTCATCTAGGGCCTCGAGGTGGGGCTCAACATCAGGACCCTGAGACCATGACAGGAGCCAAAATCAGGAGTCAGACACTTAACTGAGCCACCCAGGTGCCCCTACCCTCTCTTATTAAGAAGGCAAGTGGCTCTCTCCAAAGAGGGCAGAATGGAAAAAAGAATCTGTGATAGGTGGAGCCACATCTATCCTTGGGGGAGGAGACATGGGGAGATAACATTAAACCAGAGAAAAGTTCAGAAATAATATTGTAGCCAAGAGTGTTGAAGATTATGAATCTCTTACTGTTGGTATAGTCCTTTACAGAGCTCATTCACTTTCAAGCGATCCAAATGCTTTAAAGTTGTCAGAGAAGGTGGGGCGTCTAGCTGGCTCAGTCAGTAGAGTATGTGAGACTTTTGATCTCAGGGTTGTGAGTTTGAGCTGGGTACAGAAATTTCTTAAAGTTGTCAGAGAAGGTAGTGTTTTGCCCATTTTCCAAATAATCAAGTTGCAGATCTAAATCTCCCAAGGCTCTATTTGCCACAGGGCTCCAGCTGTAAGTTGCAGGGTTGTCTAACTACATCACTCTGCTTTTATTCTCTTCCATTTTCTTTTTTCTTTCTTTTTTTAATATTTTAAGATTTTTATTTATTCATGAGAGACACAGAGAGAGACAGAGATACAGGCAAAGGGAAAGGCAGGCTCCCTGCATGGAGCCCGATGTGGGACTTGATTCCCAGACCCTGGGATCCTACCCTAAGCCAAAGGCAGAAGCTCAACTGCTGAGCGACCCAGGCATCCCTAATATTTTATTTTTTTAAGTAATCTATACACCCAATGTAAGGCTCGAATTTACAGTCCCAAGATCAAGCATTGCACCTGAGCTAGCCAAGTTCCCCCTTTCATTTTCTTCAGCTGAATGTCTTTGCAACTCCCCAACATGCTGTTCATGCAGACTCCTCCTGGGAAATAAAAAGGCAAGTCTTCACAGCTGTGTTGTAATGGGTGCGAAGTTTGCCTAGCCCTGTTCTAGAAGAAATCAAGGTATGATCACCCTCTACTGGCCAAGCGTAGTGACAGCAGCAAAGATAAGCAAGGTGAGAATGAGCAAGATCTAGAAAACCACCATTTGAGGGAGAAACATGACCACCAGGCTGCTGAAAGGGGAAAGAGGAAGCCAGAGGCTACAGTAATCACTCATAGCTTTTCCCCTTCCAAACTTCTCCCACAAAGAAGAGGAGAACGTTTTTCTCTTTCAAGCCAAATAATCTTTCAAAACAAAAGACAACTGGGTAGTATAGAGAAAGAAAGACGGGGCAATATGGTGGTCATTTAGGAACCGTGGACCCTTCAAAGGCCCTCGGTCAGTTCAGACATTTTACAGTCCAAGATTCAGTATATTTGCTGCCAAGGCAGGGACTTACAGTCCAAGATCCAGCAGCAACTTTCAGACAAGATCGTGGAACTGCTGTAGGTGATCTCTGGGGCATGATAGTTTTTAAATATTTTGAAGGACTGACAAGAACAACTACATTGTGTGAGAGAAAAGGACTGATAAAGACCAGGGTCAATGAGTTGAAATTGTAGGAAAACAGATTTTTGCTGCAATTTATTATTATTATGTATTTTTAAAAATATTTATTTATTTGTTTTAGAGAGCAAGTAAGTGAGAGGAGGGTCAGAGGGAAAGGGGGAAACTAGCAGGCTCTGCACTGAGTGTGGAGCCTGACACTGCCGAGTGAATCTCACAATCCTGAAATCACTACCTAGGTGAAACCAAGAGTCAGACTCTTTAACTGATTGAGCCACCCAGGCGCCCCTATTACTTTTTATTTCTAAGTGATCTCTGTACCCAACATGGGGCTTGAACCTACAACCCTGAGATCAGGAGTTCCACGCTCCACCCACTGAGCCAGCCGGGCACCTCAGATTTTTTCTTTAATTTATAGAACTTTCAGTAATTCAAACTCTCTAAAAGGAGGGAGCTATTCTCTAAATCAGTAAGCTCTCTGCCATGTAAGTGGTTAGAAGCAAAGGTTGTCATAGGAATGTCTGTTACAAGAGGTTAGACTGTGGTCAACCAAGATGTGGTCAACCAAGATGACACATTCAGTCACCGTTTGTTGGCCTCTGCTCTATTCTCATTGACCACATCTGCAATTATACATATCTGCCAAGAACTTTGTGTGTTTTTTATTTTTCCCTTGTGCTTCTTTTCTCTCTCTCTTTCTTTCTTTCTCTTTCTTTCTTTCTTTCTTTCTTTCTTTCTTTCTTTCTTTCTTTCTTCTTTCTTTCTTTCTTTCTTTCTTTCTTTCTTTCTTTCTTTCTTCTTTCTTTCTTTCTTTCTTTCTTTCTTTCTTTCTTTCTTTCTAGCATGAGTGAAAAGGAGAGAGAGAATCTTAATCAGGCTCCATGCTGAGGCTCCACCGCATGACCCTGAGATCAATGACCTGAGCTGAAATCAAGAGTCAGACATTCAACCGACTGAGCAACAAGGTGCCCCTCTTCCTTGTGCTTTTAACAGAATGCCTGGTACATTCTTGGTGTTTGTTGAATGAATTCACTGGAAAAGTATAAGGTTCTTGGAAATCAAAACTGCTCTGCAGAAGAAATGTAGGTGACACATCACGGTGAGCCACCAGGCAAGGTAGCTAACTTTTCCCTTTGCTCTCTTGTGGTTGTACCATGTTGTCATAGTTATATTAATGGAAGAAAAAATAACTCATCCTAAGTTAACTTGCTGTAATATAGGATGATTTGGATAGATAGCATATTGATCTTCCTAACACTATTTAAAAAAAAATTTGTTGAGGGGCTCCTGGGTGGCTGAGTCGATTAAGTATCTGTCTTTGGCTCAGGTTATGATCCCAGGGTCCTGGGATCGAGCTCTCTGCTGAGCAGGAAGCCTGGTTCTCCCTCACCCTCTGCTACTTCTGCTTGTGTTTGCTTGCTCTCTCTCTCTCTCTCTCTCTCTCTCTGTCAAATAAATACAATCTTTAAAAATAATAATAATAATTTAAAAATAAAAATGTTGAGATATAGTAAGGATACAGGATTGAATTAGAGAATCTGGATTCTACTCTCAGCTCCACTACTAACTAGCTCACTAGTGTGCCTTGGATCTGACTTCTCCAGGCATTGGTTTCTTCATCAGAAAACAAGAGCTTAACCAGGTTATCCTTAAGGTGTATTTTGGCATTAATATTTTCCAGCTCTGGGCCCTTTTGCTTTTTTAAAAAAGATTTTATTTATTTATTTGTTTGTTTAAAGAGAGTGCATAAGCAGGGGGAGGGTCAGAGGGAAAAGGAGAGAGAATCTCAAGCAGATTCCCTGCTGAGTGCAGAGTATGACCCTGAGATCATGACCTGAGCCAAAATCAAGAGTATGATGCTAACTAAGCCATCCAGATGCCCTGTCTTTTCTTTAGAAAGAGCAACAAGCTTGGAATTGGAAGGATTTCCTTCAAGCCCCAACACAGCTCACTGATTGCGTGGCAAGGCAAAGATCCTTTTGACTAAGAGGCTGGGTAGAGCACTACCAAGGCATCAATATACGTGGCTCATGGGATTGTGCAGGTTTCCTGATTTTCCCTAGTGATTCTGTTCCCTTCAACCATCTCTTCTTCCTCCAGTCTAACTCAGAGGCAGCAGAGTACCTAAAAACATAGTCTTTGGAGAAAGAGCCAAGTTTGGATCTTGACTTTCCCACAGATCACTTGTATGATACTGGTCACAGCACTTACTTTTCTGAGCTGGTACTTAGAGTTTCCTGATCTGTAAAGCAGAGATTTTATTATTTCACAGGCTAAGTATTCTCAGGACTATATTATTTCATAGGATTAATATCATGAAGATAAATGTATGTAGTACATGGTTTCCAGAGATAGTCATGTTATTTCCCATCCCACATACTCTTTTGTAATGTTACCAAGAAATAGTCTTTTTCTTCTTCCCCTTGAATCTGGCCTAGTGGCCTATTTTAACAATCTAATCATGATGAAATGATGCTGTGTAGCTTCCAAGACTAAGCACTAAATGGAAGTTCTATCTTCACCTATTAAAATACTCCTCTTGGGGAAGCCAGTCATATCATGAGGAAGCCCAAGCAGCCATGCAGACACTCACAGGGAGGAGCACTGAACCCCCAGGCCACCATTCCCGCTGAGCTTCCAGTTTGTGGGCCAACACCAACTGCCAGCCATCCCAGCTCCTTAGGTGACACCACAGGAAGCAGGAGAACCCAGCCAAACCACAGAATTGTGAGATAATATGAGAAATGTTGGCTATCTTGTTAAGCCACTACGTTCTGAGGTTTTTTTACGCAGCAATAAAGAAGTAAAACCAAGTGCTTAACAGTACTTTGCTCGTAGTAAGTGCTCTAAGGAGGTATATGGAAGGAATGATAACAGTGAAGGAGTCCTATGAAAGGTTTGGAAGTCAAGGAAAAACTAACAGGAGTATGGGGCAAGCTGTATGAAGGTGTTAAAGGTCATCTACCCCCAAAATGCGCTCTGCAATACTCCTGTCTTCCCCATCCCCAGGGCTCTCCCACCTCTTCGAAACAGCAACAGATGATCCCAGAAGTGGCCATTTTGAGCAACTCTATCAGAAAGTCCTTCGTTATATTGAACTTTTCTAGCATTCCCATTCATTGGTCTTAGTCCTGAATTCCGGGGTCCTATACAACAAATTTCTTTTGGAAATGACAACTCTTGATATATTTGAAAACTTCGACTACTTTCGAAGTCGACTTCAACTACTCCCTCATTCTTCGACTTTGACAACTCCCTCATTCTTCCCTTCTCCTCTCCTACCTAAAGTAAAGAAAAATTCAGGTTTTCTCCAGTGGAATGGTATGGTGTTCAGGCCTCACACCCTGAATTTGCTCATTTGCTCAATGAGTAATTTCTCATTTCTGGGCTAGTACTGGCTTTTGGTGCCTCTTAACAGGTGGCACCAAGAAACCTACCCATCTTTATGTTTGACCATGCACGGGGAAATGAATGAATGAAACAAGACTGACCATGTGATGACTGTTGAAACTGGCCAGTTGGTACGTGGAAGATCACTGTCATCCCTTCTACTTTTGTTTTTGAAAAACAATTTTTTAAGCGTTTATTTATTTATTCATGAGAGACACACGGAGAGAGAGGCAGAGACATAGGCATTGGGAGAAGCAGGCTCCCTGTGGGGATCCCAGGACCCCGGAATCAAGGCCAAGCCAAAGGCAGACACTCAATCATTGACCCACCTAGGTGCCACTCGTCTTTGAAATTTTTTAAAAATTTGTTTTTTAAATCATTCTAAGAAAATAAGGGGGAATGATGTCATGTTTCTATAAAGTTATGGTGCATTTAGGCAGGGAATTTTGTGTACAGGCATGTTGCTGTCCTTCATGTGCCTTTTGAGGGAGATCAGGCAAAAACAAACTCATTGGCGGCTAGGGAAAGAAACACTGCAGCTGAGCAAGAGCAGCTGCAGAAAAAGGTAGGCAGAAACTTCTTCAACAAGCCCCACTGCATCAGGAGCACTTAGAAAGCAGCCTCTGAAACGTGTGCCCAGAATTCTGTTCAGATTGATGCCACCGTGCCTCAAGTCTGAGAGCGATCGACTCAGTCTTCGGCTTCGTGGGCCAAGCGTGGGGCTCTGCGTCCACAAACGTGGATCAAGTTCTCACGAAGGGACGGGCCCAGGCCACAGATGAACCGGGCTCCAAAGTCCACGGGCGGTCCCTCTCTCTGGACCCGGACGACGGCGATCGGGTGGGAGAACTGCCAAAGCTTTCAAACGGTCGGCACTTCCTTGGTTTAAAAAAAAAAAGAAAAAAAAAGTTGGGGGCAGGGGTAGCACTAGATTCCCAGTTCCCGCAGTGAAGCGACTCCGCGGGTCCCCAGGGAGCCTCGACCCCCGACGAGCCTGAGACACCGAGATGCAGAGACGACTTCCCGGGTTCCTAGAGGGGCCGCTACAGGCCGGGTGCACCTCCCGCGGGGGCGGGGCTCTGACGTACTTCCGTCCGCGCCGGCCCCGGGGTGCATAGAGGTGTCTGAGCGCTTCGAGCGGTTTCAAATCAGGTGAGCGTCTCGATTCCTGGTTCGCGTGGCGGGCGGGAGAAGGAGCCTATGCCAAAAAGGTTCGGGGAAGGAGAAGTGGGTTGGGCAGCTGTGGCCCCTGGGGAACCCCCGCAGTTCCTGGGAGGAGCCCCGTGCTCTTGCCCAGCCCCAGGGAGTGGAAGCGCTCCCGGGAAAGCCTTTTCATTCTCGCCCCTGGGGCTTCACAAATGAAACTGCCTCGTTCTCGGTCCAGAGCAGTTTTTCTGTGTTCTCCCCGAGCCGCGTCGTCTGTTCGTCGGACCCAGGTTGCCGTCTCTCTTACCGTTGCTCTGAAAAGGAAAGTCCGAACTCTGAGCTAATTGATGAGAACACGCCTGAGGGGCTTGGGGACCTTGCGGAGCTTCATTAAAGTCCCGGGTAGCGGCTGATCCTGGAGAGGGAATAGTACCTTTGGGCTTTGTTCAGATTAGAAGACACATGTACAGCAGGCATCTGCTCGAGTTTGGAAACGCATTTTTACATTAGCATTTATAAATAGTTTGTCGAGAGAAAGGTGATCTGATAGGTGATGTCCTTGGATACCTATGTTATATAAGGAATAATTGAAAGAACTATGAAGAAGAGTGTTACGAGTCAAAAAGCAATTGTTTTCAGGGATTAGAAGGCTACTATGAAGAAAGTACTGTACAGTAGAATTCTGTGCTTCAGTTACCAAATATGCCTGCTTATGAGTTTTCAGGGACACAATGAGTGTGTTAAAGGCGTTCTAGCATTAGTTGGTAAGTACCATTCAGTTGTTAGAATCTGATAATTTGGTTTATTTATGCCTCATTTTGTTCCATAATGGACCTGGGGCACTTTTATAAAAGAGTATAGGTCTTGGGAAATTGGCACAAAAGGCGGGGCGGGGGAGGGGGGCGGAAACGGAACAACTGGGAACAGGAACAATTCTCTTCTGGTTATAGTTGACCATGAAGGTATGAGCCTCTTGTGCTAAACATTCTAGATAGCCTAAAGAAAGTAGTTCACTGTGAAAACAGTGTGACTTAGTAATAAAAGACTCGTGTTTTCTATCCACTTGCTTTTTATTTTATAAATACTTTATTAAAAATTCAGAAGCTGGGCAGCCTGGGTGGCTCAGCGGTTTAGCGCCGCCTCCGGCCCAGGATCGAGTCCCACGTCTGGCCCCTTGCGGGAAGACTGCTTCTCCTTCTGTCTGTGTCTCTGCCTCTCTGTGTGTCCTCCATGAATAAATAAATAAAATATTTTTAATAAATAAAAAAATAAATGAATAATAAAAATTCAGAAGCCTTGACACCTGGCTGGTTCAGTCAGTAGAGCATGCAACTCTTGATCTCGTGGTCATGAGTTGAAGCCCCACATTGGGCATAGAGGTTATGGTCAGTTAGTCAACCAATCAATAAGTTAAAAAAAGAAAAAAAAAATTCAGAAGCCAAGATCTGGAGGGGATCCCTAAGTAAACCTTTGGGCAATTTTAACATGACCAAATGTGAAATAATTGGCTTTGCTCAGGGGACAAAAATCAAGACAGAGCATTATCAAATTTTTAAAAAAAAATCTATGCCAGCCTGAGAGATGGAAGCATTTCATTGTAGCTTTAATTTTCACGTCTTTTATTATAACTAAGGTTAAGTATCTTTTTGTGGATTTATTATTAAGCTGAGATTTGAAAGACATATAGAAATCTGCCCTGAGAATTGAGCATTGATAGGGCATAGGGAATGAGCACGACAGTGATGAGACAGTTTGAGGAGGCAGAGGCCAGGTTGTGACTTTCATCTGCCAAACAGAGAAATTAATAAAATGGTTGTAAACAGCCGGGTGATATGTGCAGATTTTTATTCGAAACCTCTGCAGGTATTCAACTTTTAATGTGTGAAACTAGTTTTTCAAAAGAAGGAACTTCCAGGGCTGAGGGCGGGCTGCCCCAAGATGGGGTACTTTAGCATGAATAGCATTTTGAGTTAAAAGCAGTTGAATCCCAGCAGATTCAGGAAAAGCTCTACACTTTCCCCCCTCAAGTGCCTGCCTATGCCAGAAAGACAGCTGTTAATGAGGTTCTTCTTTACCTAAAAACCTACACAATAAGGCACCCTTTGTTTTGCAAACTTCTCCTCTCACCTTCCTGCTAATGTTCTTCTTTATCTTAGTATCCTCAGACCCTTCTCCTTAGCTTAGGTTGATCTATAAGCCTCCATGTTGCCTGACTGCCTTCATACTTTCATGTCTGTGTGGATTCCTTGTACATACAAAGCTAAATTTGATTTTCTCCTGTTGCATTTTTATTTTTAAGGTAAGCTCTATGCTGAAAGTGGGGCTCAAACTCACAACCCCAAGATCAAGAGTCACATGCTCTTCTAACTGAGCTTCCAGGTCCCCCCCCCCCATTTTTTAAAAAATAAAAAATAAGTTAATAAACCTCTGCTGGTAGCCTTTGAGTCTTGGAATTGGAGTTGCCAAACTGGAAAATGGCCTGTATGATTTCAAAGGAAGAAGAATTTGTCATAATGTTGTCAACTAGTTAAAAGTGTTTGATAAGAGTAAAAGTAAGCATTGTGTTATGTTTGCAGTAGATCTGCTATAAACTTTATTTCATTAGGCCAATATTCTGGTTATTGTTGGTTGAGAGTCAGAAATTAATTATTGCTCCTAGAGACAAAGCAGACACCTTTAAAAAAATTGTAAAAGAAAAAGGCTTCATAACTTTTTAAAAAATGTCTAATTAACTCTAAGAATGATGTGCTTCAACATCGTAAGTGTTGAAGTTAACAGCTAATATATTTGTCATTACTACCACTCCATAATAGAATAGCATTTATCGAAGCTGCTTCCTCCCCCCACTGCCCCATATTTTTAATTTTTTTCTATTTCATTTCATTATTTTTAAAAGATTTTATTTTATTTTTTAAAGACTTATTTAAGATGTTATTTATTTGACAGAGAATACAAGCAAGGAGAATGGGAGGAGGAGAAGCAGGCTTCCCACTGGGCAGGGAGCCCAATGCAGGGCTGGATCCCATGATCCTGGGATCATGACCTGAGCCAAAGTCAGATGCTTAACCAACTGAGCCACCCAGCTTCCCCTGTTGTAGTTTTGGAATATAGGTGAGGGTTGGTGTAGTGAGGTCCAGAGCCAATGACTAAGAAAGAATTCTTGAGATGTCTTTGATGCAAAATGGCGGTTTTGTTAAAGCAGGGGACAGGACCCTTGGGCTGGAAGAGCTGCTGTCCCAGGCTAGTGAGAGGTGGCTGATTATATACCTGCAAAGTTAGGGGAAGTAAGGAAAAGGGAGATTTAAAAAGGATTTTCATATGCTAAAGAGGACCTTCAAGATACTGGAGGCCTTGCCACTGTCACGTTAAATGTTGTTTTTCCCTCTAGCTAGGTATTAACATTAAGACATTAGGGACTTCCTTTTTTTTTTTTTTTTTTTTTTTAAGACTTTATTTATTTATTCATGAGAGAGAGAGAGAGAGGCAGAGACACAGGCAGAGGGAGAAGCAGGCTCCATGCAGGGAGCCCGACATGCAGGGAGCCCGACATGGGACTCCATCCAGGGTTCCCAGGATCACGCCCTGGGCTGCAGGCAGGTGCTAAACTGCTGAGTCACCCAGGGATTCCCAACATTAGGAACTTCCTGAGGAACATCACACACATATCACCCTGGATATGGGGGGGCGGGGGTCATTTGTGGGATGTCAGCTTATGCTTTGTCCTTAGCTAGCCCTCTGTTCTCATCACCCCTATTTATTTTAGAGAGAGAGAGCACATAAGCAGGGGCAGAGGTAGAGGGAGTGCATCTCAAGCAAACTCTTTGCTGAGTGAGGAACCTGATGTGGGGCTTAATCACACAACCCTGAGATCATGACTCTAGCCAAAATTAAGAGTTGGCCATCTAACTGACTGAGCCACCCAGGTGCCCCTAAAGATTTTATTTATTTTATTTTATTTATTTTATATTTTATTTTATTTTTTAAAGATTTTATTTATTTATTCATGAGAGACCCAGAGAGAGGCAGAGACACAGGAAGAGGGAGAAGCAGGCTCCATGCAGGGAGCTCGACATGGGACTTGATCCCAGGACTCCAGGATCACGCCCTGGGTTTAAGGCAGGTGCTAACCCACTGAGCCACCCAGGGATCCCCCTAAAGATTTTAAGTAATTTCTATATCCAATGTGGGGTTTAAACTCATAGCCCAGAAATCAGGAGTCACATGCTCTGCTGACTGAGCCAGCCAGGTGCCCCTTGAATGTTTTATTTTAGAATAGTTTAGATTTCTAGAACAGCTCAAAGATAGTACAGAATTCCCATATACCTCTTCTCCAGTTACTGTTAACTGCTTACCTTACTGTGTACATTTGCCACATCCAAGGAACCAACATTGGTATGTTACTATTAACTAAGCTCCACAATTATTTAAATTGTAGTAGTTTTCCCCTAATATCCTTTTTCTGTTCCAGGATCCCATCTAGGGTACCACATGATATACGTCTTCAAGTCTACTTAGTGTGCCCTGGTCAATGACAGTTTCTCAGGCGTTGTTTGTTTTTGATGACCTTGATAGTTTTGAGAAGTACAGGTCAGGTATTTTATAGAATGTCCCTCAATCTGGGTGTGGAGAAGGGCCACAGAGGTATTGTACCTTTGTTGTCATTATCATTAACATAACCCCTAGTGATGTTATGTCAACCCCTTGGTGACCCAGCTCAGCTAGTGTTTGTCAGGTGTCTGCATGGTAGTGCTTCCCTTCAGCTCGTTTCCATTGTCTCCTTGTGGCAGCAAGTCCCTAAGTGCAGCCCAGTGTCCAGGAGTAAGAAGTGAAATCCGCCTTCTTGACAGAAGAATATCTACATAAATAAATTGGCATAATTCTGAGTGGGAGATTTGTCTCTTCTCTGTTTATTCAGGTTCCCCTCCCCCCCTTTTTTAAACATAGTGTGGACTCACAGATAAGTTTTAACTATGATCGTTGTAGCTGTGGCTTTTTCTTTTCCAAGTTGGTTTTTGTATCCCTATGACACGCCCATTGCTTTGTTTTTTAACTTTCTGTCACTACAGCTTGCTCCAGGCTCATTTTATATGCTCCCCAATCTAGAATCAACTATTTCTCCATTTTCTAGTAATTTTTACTGGAGAATGATATTTAGAAACCGAGATCGGGGCTCTGGGTGTGCTGATTGTGGGATGTCATTGCTTCTAAACCTTCACAGCAGACAGAGCTAGGAAATAAATGTCTATATACTAATTCATGTGCACACACTTACCTAATTCTGTATCCACCTGTAGTAAACTAAGCATGAGTTTATGCTGCCATATTTTTTTAGCTTAAATTTTTACTATTTTTTAAAGCCTGATTTTACAGTTTTTATTGAGTAGCCCCAAAGGTCCATATATCTCATTCTTTCCACAGATATTTAACACTTAAAAAAAATTTTATTTATTTATTTATTTATTTATTTATTTATTTATTTATTTATTTATTTATTTATGATAGACACAGAGAGAGAGAGAGAGGCAGAGACACAGGAGGAGGGAGAAGCAGGCTCCATGCCAGGAGCCCGACGTGGGACTTGATCCTGGGACTCCAGGATCACACCCTGGGCCAAAGGCAGGCGCTAAACCGCTGAGCCACCCAGGGATCCCCTCCACCGATATTTAATACCTGCAAAATACCAGGCATATTGTAGATATTTAGAAATAGCAGTGAAGAAAATAGATGAAAATCCCTGCCCTTAAGAGTTGATATATTCAAGAAGGTTTAAAAAAAAAGTTAGGGGCGCCTGGATGGCTCAGTTGGAAGAGCATGAGACTCTTGATCTTTGGGTTGTGGGTTTGAGCCCCATGTTAGGTGTAGAGATTACTGAAAAAAATTTTAATTTAAAAATTTTTAATTAAAAAGGTAAAGTATATAGAGATAAGTGATGATGCAGGAAAAGAGTAGATTAGGAGCAGAAGGAATTCTGGGGTAAGGGAGGGTTATATGCGGTTTAAAACAATGGGCAGGTTTGCCTTGGTGAGGAGAACATAGGAGTACAGATATATAATCTGGAGGAAGCATTAGGCAGAGGGAACAGCAAATGCTCTGAGGTGGGAAGCATGCCTCGATGTTCAGGACACAGTATGGTTGGGTTGTAATGAACAAGAGAGAGGTAGGAGATGAAATCAGAGGCAATAGGGCTGAGACCTTGTGAGGTCTTGTCAGCCATTGTGGTAACTCTGACACACCACCCTGAAAGGTTTGAGCAGAGGAATGATGTGGTCTGACATATTTTAACAGGATCACTCTGGCTGCTTGTTGGCAATAGATTGAGGGCCAAGGACAGAAGCACTTAAGAGGCTCTTTACAATACACTGGGCAAGAGGTGATGGGCTGAGATGACAGTGTTGGAGTAGTGAGAATTGGTTGAACATTGGATCTCACAGGATTTACTTATGAATTATATGTAGAATGTGAAGGAGGAGTCAGGATAAACAGGTTTTTTGGTCCAAGAAAACAATGATGGAGTTGCCATTAACTGAGATGAATAGCTGTGGGGGGAATGATGGGGACTACAGTTTTGGACATGTTAAACTTGAGGTGCAATTGGACATACTGGTGGCAACATCAAGTAGTAGTTGTTCGTATAGGTCTAGAGTTCGGAAGAGAGGTCCAGGCTGGAGATAAATGGGCAGTTGGGAGTATATAGGTGGTAATTAAAGCCATAGGACTAGATGGAATCTCCGAGGAGAATGAATACAGCAAAGAGGAAGGCATCCAAGCACCTGGCCCTCCGCTCATTTGTGATCTTACAAAGACATGAATTTGAATTGTGGACATCTGAGGGAAAATTTTCTTTGTAAGCTTTTTTGTTTGCTTGTTTTTGAATAATCTCCACCCAATGTGAGGGTCAAACACAACAACCCCAAGATCAAGAGTCACACACTCTACCAACTGAGCCAGCCAAATGCCCCAACTTTTTTCTTTAATTGTGACTGTGCACATGTTTTGCAGAGGCAGTTACATGATCTGTGAGTTTGGATATACTCTTCTGGTAATAGATTCACATGAAAGAAAGGTCACTCCCTGTTGAATGCCCCCTGTGTTACCAAACTTCTTGGGTCTTGCTGAGTTTCCCAGGCTTGATCCCAGAAACTGAGCAGCCCAAACATTCCAGTGTCTTTGCTGTTATAGGGATGCCCTTCTCTGGATGGAGTGTGAAATTTTCAAACCAGTTACGAAAAAACGTTTCAACACTGCTGAGATCCTACTTAAAGTCATTTCAAATGACTGGCCTGGCACTACTACATCTGTTATTTTGAGATTATTTAAGCCTTGAGTGCTAGTGCCTTTATTTGAGAAAACGAGGTGATTTGCTCTTGTCTTGGCTCTTTTCAAGTTATCCTGAACTTGGGAGCTCCACCAGTGTATTGATGTGCAGGGCAGCCTTAAGGAATAGGTGGCGCTCATTCTGGTCCACCCTTCAGGACACCTATTGCCGTCTCATAGGATGCTTCAGAATTGAGGTTCAGTAGGGAGGAGTCCCAAATACTGACATTCCTAGAATTCTGAACTAATTAGCAGCTGGTAATTATTGCATTTCTCATAAAAGGTTACGTATTGAGGTTCTAGTACTAGAATTCCATTTCATATTTTTAAAAAATTACCAGGATTCATCAGAAATAACTGAAGGAGAGCATTCATATAAAATGTATGTTTTAGTGATCATTTAAAAAATAAAAATAGTATGTTTTAAATGTGTGTTTACTAAATAGTGAAACTAAATAACAGTATAAAAGCTGTAACAGGGGATCCCTGGGTGGCTCAAGGGTTAGCGCCGCCTTCAGCCCAGGGCGTGACCCTGGAGACCTGGGATCGAGTCCCGCGTGGGGCTCCCTACATGAAGCCTGCTCCTCCCTCTGCCTGTGTCTCTGCCTCTCTCCCTCTCTCGCTCGCTCTTTCTGTCTCATGAATAAATACAATCCTTAAAAAAAAAAAAAAAGCTGTAACATAGATGTACATTTGTGGCAGCAGGTAGGGGGCTCTCTGTGGTCTGGAATTGCTTTTTTGTTTTCTTGCGGGTTTTTTATTTTGTTTTTGAAGGCCATGAAGTTCTGGCATTAGTAAAACCTATTTTGCTTGTCCTTTTTTTTTTTTTTTTTTTTTTAAGATTTTATTTATTTGCTCATGAGAGACAGAGACATTGGCACAGAGAGAAGCAGACTTCTTGCAGGGAGCACAGTGCAGGACTTGATCCTGGCAATGGGATCATGCCCTGAGCTGAAGGTAGATGCAGGTAGATGCTCAACCGCTGAGCCATCCAGGAATCCCTGTTTTGTTTGTCTTTAAAGATATTCTTATTTTCTTTCTTTTTAAATTTTTTAAAAATTATTTATTATTAAAAAAATTTTTTTAATTTAAAATTTAAAATTAAATTTATTTATTTGACAGAGAGCACAAGCTGGGGGAGCAGGAGAGAGAGAAGCAGGCTCCCCACAGAGCAGGGAGCCCAATTCAGGGCTCAATCCCAGGACCCTAAGATCATGGCCTGAGCCAAAGGCAGATGCTTAGCTGACTGAGCCACCCAGGCACCCTGATTTTCTGATATAAAAGTAGTAATACCCATTATAGAAAATCTGGGAAATGAAAAAAAGAATTTAAAAAACTGAAATAATCTATAACTCAGCAATATCACTGTGTTGTATCTTTTTTTCTTTGCTGTAATTGTGGGTCTGCATGTGAGACTTAATATTCAGGTGATAAAAGCCAGATCTGTGGAGAATGACGTGCATGTTAGCCATGAGCATACTCAAGTTTTTAAATGCCTTAGATTTGGATTATCTGTGACTCCTATTTCCTCATCTTCTGTAAGCTATTTGTGCATCCTTCTTATGGTCTCTGCCCTTGTTATCAACATAATTTCATGTAACAAAAACCCACAGAGGATTTTGTCTGTTTGGCTCTTTGTTGAGACTGGTAGAGTTCTCCTGCTCTCTTATCCACGTCCAGAATGGAACATCTATGTGAGATAACAAGTGCTGCCACAGTTTGGAAACATGCTCAGGAAAGCCAGTCCCAAGCATGGAAGATTAATTTATGCAGGTTTCTTTCAGAGTATTTTTAATGACTGCTGATAATTATAGTCTGATTCTGATGTCTCTTTACTCATTTATTTTCCATCTCTCCCACAAACTTGAAAGCTCTGTGGGGGTGGGAATGCATCTGGCTTGTTCATCATTACACTCCCAGCTCCAAGCCCATGGCAGGTGTTCAAGTAAATGTTGAGTGAACGGACTTCACTTTTTTGGCAGATGACCTTTTTAAGAGTACTCTTAATCTAATCACTGATCTCCCACTTGTCTTTCTATGAAACCTAAAGGTGAAAGACATCTAAAAACTTGCATATTCCCTACTCAAAATTGCATCATTTGGGGCACCTGAGTGGCTCAGTCAGTTAAGTGTCTGACTTGGTTTCAGCTCAGGTTATGATCTCAGGGTCATGGGATTGACCCTGCGAGGAGCTCCACGCTCAATGTAGAGTCCACTTGTCTCTCTCCCCTACCCCTTGCATGTTCATATTCTCTCTCTCTCAAATAAATAAATGAGATCTTTGATAAAAATTTTTTTAATTAGATCATTAATTATACTCAATTATTTTAAAATATTCTAGTTAATTCCAACCCTTTAACATGATTCCTGGTTATGCTAACTAGCTCCATCATTTAACTAGCAACCTTTTTAAGTAGAGGATTTGATGTGGGGGTTGAACTCACGAACCTGAGATCAAGAGTCACATGATCTACTGACTGAGCCAGCCATGTACCCTTGATTTAGATAGGCTGCATTTGGCCTGTAGATATCCTGTTGAGATCTCAGGAGTGTAAGATTCTGAAACAGTTTTTGGAGCAAAGTTAATTTAAATATAATTTTAAAATTTATGCCATTGTGCACTTTTTATTAGAGTGGAGACAAAATAAAATTAGGATATATCCTGAGCTGACTCCTGAATGATTTTGAACAGTAATTTTACATTATGATGGCCATAATTTCCAGTTTCTTGTGCTAAAGGTGTGGCTGTAAAGACCTAAAAAAGCCTTTTTGTAATTCATGGTAACCATATTTTCTTAGGTTTAACGTGTAGCCCTAAAGAACCAGAAACCCAAAGGAACCAGTATTCCTGCTCCACAGAGTCCCATCTTTAGTGAGGCTATTTCTGGAATCTGTGTGATGACCAAGGTTTTGAGCATGGCTGCAGTTCGGGGCCCTCGGCCTCCACAGGTGAGAGGCCCTGTGGTGGTTAAAGATGAGGAAGAAGAGGAAGGGAAGTGCCTTCCTAGCCTCGAGGTGTTCCGCCAGCGCTTCAGGCAGTTTGGGTATCATGACACACCTGGACCCCGGGAGGCCCTGAGCCAGCTCCGGGTGCTCTGCTGCGAGTGGCTGAGGCCCGAGATCCACACCAAGGAGCAGATCCTGGAGCTGCTGGTGCTGGAGCAGTTCCTGACCATCCTGCCCCAGGAGCTCCAGGCTTGGGTACAGGAGCACTGCCCAGAGAGCGCTGAAGAGGCTGTCACTCTCTTAGAAGATCTGGAGCAAGAACTGGATGAGCCAGGACAGCAGGTAGGCTGGGAAGACCTTTTATGGTATGAGACTGGGAATACAGCACTCTGGGCAGGACTAGGTTTATCCATCCAATGGGAGTAGCTGAATGGAAGTTTCTGCTTACATCATGTTTCCTGCTATTTTTCTTCTACTGTTCAGTAGAAGATCTTTAGCCATGGGAAATGAATGATATGGATGTGTTTCCTTTTTCTAGCGCTTGTACATTAGCTCTCCTGAGGTTTTCTTTCATTCAGCAGTTGACCTTTGAACAACACGGGTTAGAGGTGTCAATCCCCTACCCCCAGGACACGTGCATTTGAAAATCCCAATATAACTTTTGATTCCCCCAAAGCTTAACTTCTGAAGAGCCTACTGTTGACTAGAAGCTTTACTAATAACATAAATAGTCAACTAACCCTTATTTTGTATGGTAGATGTATTATATACCACATTCTTATAATAAAGTAAGCTAGAGAAAGGAAAACATTAAGAAAATCATAAAGAAGAGAAAATACATTTACTATACTGTATGTATCGAAAAAAATGTGTGTGTAAGTGAACCTGTGTCATTCAGACCCGTGTTCAGGGGTCACCTGTAGTTCTGAGGTGAGCTGTGCACAAACCCTGCCCTTCCTGGTTGTCTCTAGGTCTCATCTCCTCCAAGTGAACAGCAACAGATGTGGGAGAAGAAGTCCTCTTCAGGAACAGTCAAGTTTCCAAGCAGCACACAGCCCCAGTCTGTGGTGACCAGTCATAAATGTGAAGGTTGGGAGCCCTTATACATCCAGGAGACTGGGGAAGAGCAGAATTTCACCCCAGAGCTGAGGAAGAGTCAAGGTAGGGACTGTCATGTGTGTGCTTGATGCCCCAGGCCTTTGTGGTGGAAGAAACAGAATAATTCTAACTACTGGTTGTGAGGCAGCAGTCCTAGACTGACTTGCCTGGTCCGGCTGCCTGTGCAGAATGAGTGCCTCAGTGCCTGTCCTCCCTAGGTATGTTTCAGCCAGAGTCCTAGCTTGGGGACATGACATACTCTTAAAAGGGTTGGTCGGAGTTGAAAAAAGGTATTGTTCACAGGGGTGTGAGAAGTTGAATGAACCAGTGAGAGATGATGCTTAGTCATTTGTTAATGACTGAATGAAGAACCTGTTAAAAGCATTGGATTATGTAAAAATGGTCCCTGGTAAATTCTTTTCAACTTCTCCCTCGTAAGGTTATTTAAAATTTTTAGCTTATTTACTGAGTTACTTATTCCCCACATGTAATACATGGCAGCTTGAAGAAAAGTCTGTACATGAGACCAAGTGATTGCTTATCACCCAGAGTGGAAGGGGCTTTTAGCTGCTGCTGGTGGCAGGAGGAAAAGAGATGGCAAGTGGAAGGAGAGCGCCAGGGACCAGGAAAGGGGCTGAGAGGAAAGTAACCTTGTTGGCTGAGGCTTCTGTACTCACAAGCCACCAGGTCTCAGGGAGCCCCTGGTTGGGTGTGGATTTCTCTTACTCCCCTTTTCCATGTATGTAAACAGGTTAGATGGACTTGTAAGTGTGGCTGTCCATTGCAGTGCTCTAAAAAAAGATATATTGCTTCAGTCTGGTTCTAGCAGAATCAACTTTAGAACTAAGAGTGGTGAGGCATAGCCACTGTAGGTTATGTGCTGGGAATCACACCCTCCTGGGAGGTGAGCACTTAGATTTAAATTAAAAATGGTCTGCTCTATGGCCATACCACCCTGAATACACCCGATCTTGTCTAAATTGAAAATGATCTGGGACTAGAATGGTCATACGTGGACTGAATGTCCTCTTTTGTTGCTTTTATATTCCACTTCTGGGAGAATGTAGATTTTATGAGCTTGCCATTGGCCTTGTCTCTGTTAATTACCGTTTTTATTTTCTTAATCAGCTTTGACCATGCAGTAATATTTCTTGCTTGTTTCTTCCTGCCCTCTTTATATGAAATTCTTCTTCTGGGAGAGAAAGCTATGTACTTGTCATATCATAATACCTGCAGCTGGGGGGCTCGTGTCAAAGCCTGAACTGTAAACTAGAGCTAGTGGTGACTTCTTTGTATCAGTGTGATATTGTGACCTCTCACTGAGTGATACTTGGTCACCATCCACATCATGTGATGTTTCTATTTCTCCTTCAACAGTTTCTTCTCAGAACACAAAACAACTGACCTGTTTTCGTTCTCCTTGTTTCAGATCGTAAATCGAACACCCAGAATGAAGAATCAACAGATAAGCAGAAAAGTTCTGAAGAATGTCAAGAATTCAAAAGGGATGTTATTCCCATGATTATTGCTAGTAAATGTGAGGCCAGATTAGAAAGGCAGTGGGTAAACCTTGAAAAGGAAAGAGGAACAAAAACTCCTCTCCTAGACAAAGGTTCTAAGAAAGGCAGAGAATTGATTCCTGCTAAACCTGCCCCAGGAGAGAGGCGTTACATATGTGCTGAGTGTGGAAAAGCCTTTAGTAATAGCTCAAATCTTACTAAACACCGGAGAACCCACACTGGGGAGAAACCGTACGTATGCACCAAGTGTGGGAAAGCTTTCAGCCACAGTTCAAACCTCACCCTTCATTACAGAACACACCTGGTGGACCGGCCCTATGACTGTAAGTGTGGGAAAGCCTTTGGTCAGAGCTCAGACCTCCTCAAACATCAGCGCATGCACACTGAAGAGGCGCCATATCAGTGTAAAGATTGTGGAAAAGCTTTCAGTGGTAAAGGCAGCCTCATCCGACACTATCGGATACATACTGGGGAGAAACCTTACCAGTGTAATGAGTGTGGGAAGAGCTTTAGTCAGCACGCAGGCCTTAGCTCTCACCAGAGGCTCCACACTGGAGAAAAGCCATATAAATGTAAGGAGTGTGGGAAAGCCTTTAATCACAGCTCAAATTTTAATAAACATCATAGAATCCATACTGGGGAGAAGCCCTATTGGTGTAATAATTGTGGGAAAACCTTCTGTAGTAAATCAAATCTTTCCAAACACCAGAGAGTCCACACTGGAGAGGGCGAGGTGCTTTAACTGTGAGGTATGCTCTCTGGATGGTTTTTGTTGTTTTTTTAAACTTTAGCCTATGGATGCTAGGGAAAAGCCCAGTAATTGAGATATAAACTCTAGTCGTAGATATTGTTTCATTCAACGTCAAGGAGTGCCTGAGGAGTGGGTGCTCAGTGGTAGCACAATGACAAAGAAGTGCTGGAGGATGTTGGAGCACTCCTCACTGGCCAGCTTGCTGCGGCCAGGTCCCCTCACCACACTTTGAGTCCCGTAAGTCAGGCCAGCATTGCCTTTTGTATAGTTAAACTGAGTATATCCAGTATAATTAAGGAAGAAACACTGAAACTATTGAACTGTTTTAACATATATTGAAAAGTATGATTTGTAAAGAATTGAGCCATGTAGAATGCAATTTAATCTGATTTGGAATAAACATAACATCTTGTAATGCCTTGGGACTGTTAAAATAAATGGTATGTTGGTTACTGAACTTTATTCTCAAGAGAAGAAACTATTCCTGCTGATTTCAGGTTTTGGGAAATTTGGATTTGGGGTAATTAGAACTTTCAGTGCTACAAAGGTGAGTTTTGGGAAATCAGGATAGAGCATATAGAGTAGCTGCATCTTGGTCTACGTTGTGCTTTTTTTTCCCCCATGCATACTGAACACATTTTTTTTCATCACTGGGGACATTTGTCAGCTTCATATACGTTTTGGTTGTGTATATCCTATCTCTGCCAGAGTCTGAAAATCTGACTCCAAAACCTCCTTCTAAATTCCGCAACTCAATAATATCCAACGTGATTCCTTTAAGTCCATCCTGTCTGTTCACTGACTGTAGTCAGGTGAGATGTTCACATGATCTCCAAGCAAGAAGAGTCTGTTCTCCTACAGCAAGAGGGGAGGGAGATGTGTATGTTAGGCCAGAGGGTTCTGGAGGATTTGGGGCCTGAGGTACTCAAGCACACCTGCCCAGGTGTCCCATCCATCACGATCTGAATCTTTCCCAATCAGGGCCCAGAATTTTGGCACAAATGATTCGGCAAGGGCTTTGCCTTTAGCGGTCTCTGCAGTTCTGCCACCCTCACAATAAACCCTATTCTGGTTTTCAGGCCAGTCTGCTCTTGCTGCAGGAGATGGGGATCTCTTTAATCCTTCTTGTGGGAGACTTTGGCTTTCACAACATGCCCTGAAATGATAGTTGGCTGAACTAACCCTATACTTTTCTTTCTTCAAAGCTTGAGAGACAAACTGCAGTCCTATAATTGCCACTATCCCAATAATGTTTCAAGTTCTAGGACTATTACAGAAGCTAATGCTTCCCCTTCTACCTGCACCTCATCTCCTGCCATAACTAATGAGAATCTTCATAATTGCCATGGTAGAGCATGCCAGGAGCTGTCACTACTGCACTCATTACCAGGCTCTTAATAGCCATCTGACCAGTGAGAGTCCCATCCTGAGGGCTCAGTTTCTAGGGCCACTTCCAGTACCGATGGTTAACAGCTTGGATTTCCCCTAAAGCACTCCTGGGACAAGGGCTTGAGGGCAGATAGTTTAAGGAGAGGACTCAAGCCAAGTATGAGGGATCATGAAGGGAGGGCACGGAAAAAAACCAATAATGGGTGCCTTGTGGAGCAGGTGGCTTCTGTAGGCAACTAGTGCAAATCTGGGGACCTTCAGAGAACAACAAGAAATGGGAGAAACTGGTGTACTTGAGCTCTGCTCCAATCCCCATGCCCACCTGTGGTTGGGAGGCAGTGCCTGCTTGGCTCCAGGAGAGTGGTTGAGAACCCCTGGTAGACTGGGAAGAAATTGTTCCCAGGGAGCTTTGAGGCTTTGAGGCTTGGTCTGGAGATGTGTCTATCTGAAATTCTAATTAATTAATTAATTTATTTATTTTAGAGATTCTATTTAATCATGAGAGACACAGAGAGAGACAGGCACAGGCAGAGGGAGAAGCAGTGAGGGAGGGAGCCCGATACGGGACTCAATCCCAGGTCTCCAGGATCACGCCCTGGGCGGAAGGCAGTGCTAAACCACTGAGCCACCTGGGCTGCCCTCAAATTTATTTTTTTTAAAAGATTTTATTTATTCATGAGACACAAAGAGGCAGAGACAGGCAGAGGGAGAAGCAGGCTTCTGGCAGGGAAGCCTGACGTGGAACTCGATCCCAAGACCTCAGGACTCCAGGATCAGGACCTGAGCCAAAGGCAGATCTTAACCACTGAGCCACTGAGGCATCCTTTTCTCAACTTTTTAAATTGTAGAATACACAACAAAATTTACCATATAAATTTTAATACACCTTAAAATATATAACATTAAAGACCTAAAGGGGATCCCTGGGTGGTTCAGTGGTTTAGCACCTGCCTGCCTTTTGCCCAGGGTGTGATCCTGGAGTCTCAGGATTGAGTCCCATGTCGGGCTCCTTGCATGGAGCCTGCTTCTCCCTCTGCCTGTGTCTCTGCCTCTCTCTCTCTCTGGGTCTCATGAATAAATGAATAAAATCTTAAAAAAAAAAAAAGACAAACTTTAAGCTTATATTAAGCTAATAGAAAATATCTCGTTTCAGGAACACCTGGGTGGCTCAATCGGTTGTTGCTTTGAGAACTATTTACTCTAAATGTCAGGGAAAATAAGCCATTATAATTACTTAGTTTGAAATGGAGGCTCCTGGATGGGTCAGTCAGTAGACCATGTGACTCTTGATCTCAGGGTCATGAGTCTGAGCCCCACATTGTGGGTAGAGCTTACTTTGAAAAAAAATTTTTTTATGAAGACTTACCAATAGAGGATACAGAAGTATACTTGTAGAATTGAGAATTTAAGTAAAACTGTATTGGCATATCAATATTATTTCCTTACAATCAAAATTTTAACAACTACCTTTTTTTATTTCTGTCCAAGAGCAAGTGCCCAGAAATAATATGAAACCTAATATGCATATTTTTCTTTTTCCCTTGCTATGTGGCACCAGTGTTTCTTAGAAAAATAGCCAATTTTATATTCAGAAAAGATATAAGGTGAGCCTGGCAATTTTGCTGTGCTAAAAGGCTTTCAAATTTAATGAGGTTATTTTGAAATGACACAGGGACCAATCTGAAATGAGCTCACATTGGCCAGAGTTGTGACAAAGAATATTGGCTGAGGTTGATTGTCATATATTTCGTCTAAAGAGCCAGAGTCTAAAAAAAAAAAAAAAAGAGCCAGAGTCTACAATGATTAACAAAGATAGAAAAGTTGGTACAAAAAAAAAAAAAACAACAAAAGAAACAGTTGGTATAGGGGCACCCAGGTGGCTCAGTTGGTTAAGCATCTGCCTTTGGCTCAGGTCATGGTCCCAGGGTCCTGGGATTGAGGCCCACATCCACATCAGGCTCCTTGCTCAGTAGGGAGCCTACTTCTCCCTCTACCTATGCCTGCTGCTCCACCTGCTTGTGCTGTCAAATAAAATCTAAAAAAAAAAAAAAAAAAATTGGTATATTCTAAAAGAATGGTCATTGGAAGCTCTTTCAGAATGAGAAGTGATTTTATTGCATCTTGTTATTCAAACATGGTATTATGGACTACTTTACAATATTGAATGAAATTAATAATTTAAATACATCGGTGAAGTATTTTCTGAGTCAAAGGAAATAGCACTAAAAAGACTTAAGTTTTGACCTTGAGTTGGACAAAGCTGCATAAAATATCCAAATACAAATTTAAGTCTCCTTAAGAGCTTTATGGTTTTACTTCTATGAAATAATGGAATATCTCAAGGTCCCAAAATCACTAAAGTTAAATTTCTTAGGATCCTGTCAAATCAGAGAATTAGCAGGAGAAAAAAAGTGTAGATGGCATAAGACTTATCACCTCAGGTGGGAGCTGCATGCATAATTCTATCAGCAGAAAGAAGAATCTGAACACGTAAATGTTGAGAAATGTTGAGAAATCCTGCTCACATAATGAGAAGATGTGTGAGAAAAGGAATAGTTATAGTCATGTTGATTTTATTTTTAAGACTTTATTCACGAGAGACACAGAGAGGCAGAGACATAGGCAGAGGGAGAAGCAGGCTTCCTGTGGGGAGCCCAATGTGGGACTCCATCCCAGGACTCCGGGATCATGACCTGAGCCAAAGGCAGATTATCAGCCCCTGAGCCACCCAAGCGCCCACTATGTTGATTTTATATAGCAAAATCACACTATGATCTACCAACAGATAGTTTTGTCCTCCTCTCCTTTTACTGGAGGTAAGTAATAGGAAACCACTTGAATCACAAAGGATTTGTTCACCTAATCCTTACTGTCAGCAATATTTCAAAGGAGTTCTTTTGTTTGGTACCCCAAAAGTTTTGGCACCCCAGGGCAATACATTGCTATGAGATTTGGGGGTAAGTAGCCTGTCTTCCATCAGGAGGGAAGACAGCCATGAAGGAGGGCACCCTTGACAAGGGAGCAGTTTTAAAGATGTACAGATAGAAAATCTAAGGCTCTGGTAATTGATTCTCTCAAAACTAGCCATCTACACAGACCCTGAGAGTATTTGTGTTCTCCACCCCCCATCCCTACTTGCCAGGTCCACCGCTCATATCTTGCCTGAAGACTACTATAGTCTGATATGAGACCCCAGTGGGGCCACCAGTGTCCTCCCTTCTACTGACTTTTGATAAGGGTTACTTCATACTCAATTTGTTTCCTTTTAAATAAAAGCTTTACAAAAGTTTAGATACTTTCTTTCCCACCTTGGACTGCCTTGAGCATCCCCTTGGTGACTCATGATACTACGGAGACCACAGACTCCCAAGAATAACCATTAAGAGCATGGCTTTTGAGAACTTGCTGAGAATTACCCAGCTGGCTGGGTTCTGGGCCAAACACCAACCCTGAGCTACAAGTTGACTTCTGTGTCCCAGAGTAATAGAGTTGATTGCACTGAAGGTGCTGGAAGTCTTAAGAGCTGTTCCCTTTGGATCGTCCTAAGGAGACCTTTTACAGAACAAACTATCCCGTTTTGAGGAGATCATTTCCATCCTGTCCTGCTCTCCTTGCCACTGCCTCCTTCCTCATCTGTTTTTCTTGTCCTGGAGCAAAAAGGAATGGAGGAGATTTAAAAAAAAAAAAAAGTCTGAGGGTTTTGTGTTTTGTTTTGGTGGTGGTGCAGGTGGGTATTGACTTTACTGAGTGGCTTGGCTGGGCCAAGTGTTTGCTCAAATTCTTACTATGGTCTGGAAGGACTGGACACCGGTCAGGCACCCACCCAGCTCAGGCCACCCTCAAGTTGTATTTAGTTAATTGTGCATTGGTTCTGTCCTGCCTCCGGGCCTTTGTTCTGCCTGTAACATCCCCTTCCCGTCCAGAGCCTGCCACACTTGTGAAAAGTCTCCTTTTCCTAGCACTTTTCATATTTTACTGGAATTGGTTATTTAAATTACTGTCCTTAAACTGCCGTCACCAGAGAGTGAGGCCCATTGCATGGACAGAGCTGGCTGTGGGCGCCACCCGTCCTGGATGCAGTGGAAGCTGGAATCCGATGGAGGCAGGACTGGAAGGGGGGCCAGGAATGCCCTCGTCACTCAGGAAGGTTTCCTGCTCTGTGTGATCTGGAAGGATCGGATTCCACACTACAGGGCTCCTCCTGTGAGGCCATACAAGTGAGCGAACCACGACGAAGCCCTCCCCCTCCTCCCCTCAAGCATTTCACACTCTTGGCTCCTGGCGGGGGAGGCGGGCTTCACCCGGTTTATTCGGATGCATCGCTTACATCGCTTGTACAAGTTTTGTACTTGCGGGAACTCCGATGGGCTGGACTGTTTCCTTCGGATTTTAGTAATTTGAAGGGAGCATTTTTGCATGAAACAGACAAAACTTGGTGTTTGAAGCATAAACTTGATTCATTTGGAAATTTCAAATAAAGGTGAATTTTTTTCTATTGATGAACCTGTCAAAAGTCTTTCTTTTTGCTGCAGGTCGGCTGGAGACCCGGGTCGCTAGGGCAAGGTGCGCTCCCCTTCGCCCTCGAAGACTCGCCCGAGGCCCCCCGCCGCGCCCGCTGTCGGCTCGGGGTCTGCGGCGCGGGTGCGTGGCCCTGAAGCCGAGGGACGCGGCGCTTCGCTCCGTCCGGCCAACAGGGGGCGCGGCGGCGGGCGGGAGCGCCAGGGCTGGCGAGGTTGCCGCGCCGCCTAGGCCCGGAGTCAGCGAATCACCGAGAGGCGAACACCTCCAGTGTTCCTAGAGAGAACAAGTGGGCGTGGGGGCTACGGAGATGGGGTGGGTAGTGAAACGCACCGACCCGGAAGCGAAATAGAGAGAACTTCCGTTCTTTGTTCTGTCCCGGTGTGTGGGTCCGTGACAGGGTCCAACGGGGCCTGGTCCGTGTCCGGCCCCTCAAATCTCCCGTCCCTGCCCCCAGGGTGAGTCCGGCCGCCCCCGGGGCTCGCGGTGAGACGGAGGCTGTGGCCGTCGGGGAAAGGGGTGGTGTCCGCGCCGCTGCGGCCCGCGGGGTCCCCAGGCCCGCCCGGAGCAGGGTGCCTCTGGGAGGAGCCGCTCCCTCCCCCGCAGCCGGTCCCCGACTCCGCTTCCCCGGGGACCTCCCTCTTTCAAAGGGAGGCCCCGCCAGGAAGGGAGGCAAGGGGCTCCGGTGCTGGTCTTGTGCCTTAGCCCAGCTCGAGCACTAAAGTTCCAGTATGGCTTTAAACGGGTCCCTCTCTTTAGGACAGCTGGTGACAGCGCCCTGAACTTGGTAATTCTCCCAAACACTGCTTTTATTTGGTGTTAACACAGTAATTCGCGCCAGCGACAGAAGTCTCTTTTAGCCGAGTCTGAGGCTCTGAGGAGGAGGAGTTCTACGAAGTGTTCGCAGTTAGAACTAGGTCCGGAATGGGACCCGGCGGCAGGCGGGGGCGCGGGGGTGGCGGCGAGCAAACTTGGATCCGGGAATCATCCCGCGGGCGCTCAGTAAATCAAGTCGCTCGGAGAGTGGCACAGCTGTGTCAGGCTCCCGCCTTCACTTGTGTTAGATCCCTGATTTGATCCGCTTTTGAAGTGGAATTGATTGCAGGTGGATGTTTACGCTCTGAATGGCATTTGTAAACTCCAGGAGAGGATAAGCAGGATGATGAACCCGAAATCTGTGGAATAATGAGAGGAGCTAAAAGTATTTATCCTCAAGCAGAGTCTGTGGAGAGTGGACATCGTTTGGTTTACAAATGTTCGGCGAACAGCTGTGTGGAAGGAGAAGATTGTGTACTTGAAGGTCGGTAGGGCAGGGCGCTAGGCCTCTGTAAGGTGAAGGTCCAAGGGGATAGGTTTTCCCTCAGCAACCGAATACCTCTCTGATGGTGAAGCTCTGCAGCAACGGACCAGACTCCCTGCTGAAGTTGAGGGTCTCTTGCTAGTTAACCATCAGAATATTGGAAACCCGAGAAGGCATTTCTTAGACTGGGTGGACAGTTGACCTGGAGGAGGTTCAGTTGCCTTTCAGGTCTCCAGGGGTGCAACACAGATAACCAATTGTGTCTTAACTGTGCTGATTATTTATGTGTGTGTGTGTGTGTGTGTGTGTGTGTATTTTTATTGGAGTTCAGTTTGCCAACATATAGCATAACACCCAGTGCTCATACGGTCAAGTGCCCCCCTCAGTGCCCCTCACCCAGTCATCTTATCCCCTCGCCCACCTCCCTTTCCACTACCCCTTATTCGTTTCCCAGAGTTAGGAGTCTCTCATGTTCTGTCAACCTCTCTGATTTTTCCTACTCGTTTTCTCTCCTTTCCTCTATAATCCCTTTCACTATTTTATATATTCCCCGTATGAGTGAAACCATACACTGTTTGTCCTTCTCCGATTGACTTACTTCACTCAGCATAATACCCTCCAGTTCCATCCACGTTGAAGCAGATGGTGGGTATTCGTCGTTTCTAATGGCTGAGTAATATTTCATTGTATATATAGACCAATTGTGCTGATTATTATATGTTCTCTTTTTTTTCCTTTTATCTGTCTGAGTAGATGAAGTTTACGTGAAAATTTTTAATTCTTTTTTTTTTTTTTTTTTTTTACTTCCTTCATCATACAGCACTGGCATTAGCTTAACTTAGAATTCCCAGGAACTTGAACAGAGGCTTCAAAATTCCTAATAATTGCTTCTCTGGTCTTCTGGGACCTAACTCCAAAAAAAGGAAGGAGAGATTCCAGCAGGTAAATCTTTCCGTGACTCGTTCTCACTGCCAGGTCATCATTGTCAGTCCCTGGGAGCAGCTTCAGGGAGAGGTGTTGGCAGCAGAACAGGGAAGAGCCCTGCCTGGACCAGAAGTTGTGGGGGCATAATGGAGATTTTTCTTTCTCTGAGAAACATTGTGTGCTGATCCAGACACTGGGGACTTGTTCTCAACAATATGCCTTTGAGTTCTAGCTTGGGTTAACCGAGCTGTGAGGAGGGAGGCGTGCTTCTTTTCACTGGAGTCAGAGCCTCTGATTTTCCTTTCTAAAGGGTGTTTGGACTAAGGGCTGATTTGTTGGAGGTGTCTGCTTATAAACAGTCCTGGAAATTGTGCAATTGGTTGATAAGAACAAAAGATGGCTGGCTCTGAGACAAAGTGGAAGGGACCCAGCAAGGAGGGCGCTGGTGGCAACCTTGATTGCCATGGGACCTGACTTGTGGCTCATTCAGTGCCTTTCTCTGTGTAAAGGCATTGGTGGTAGGCATTCTGTACTGCCTTGTTGCCCAGACACTAGAGTTCTGTGAACTCTGAGCAACTCTCAGGGCCCCTCCCCTTTTTATGCTTTATGTGAATGCAGCAGTCTATAATGATGAAGCAAATATCTTTCGGATTCTTTCCAGCAGCGCCTTGCAATGTAGAGACACTCAATAGTTGTTTGTTATATGAGCACATAAATGAAGAGGGAGGTAGACAAAATCCAGGGTTTTTTGTCTTTGCTCTTGCCTAAAGGTAGGAAAGCTCTGGTGGGTGCCATGCCTGTTCTTGGTCTGTTGATTCTTGTCACAGCATTCAAGTATGAAGTAAAAACTTCTTGAGATCCAAACCTCCGTCTAGAAACTGACATTATATTTTATTTTATATATTATATATTTTATTCACTAGAGCTGCAGAGAACAGACCTCTTTTGATTATCATAGCATCTGGGAAGTGGGATTGTCAGTATGGATAAAAATGAAGTAATAGGTAATCTTACATATTTTTTTAAAGATTTATTTGTTTATTCATGAGAGACAGAAGAGAGAGGCAGAGATACAGGCAGAGAGAGAAGCAGGCTCCCTGCTGGGAGCCTGTTGTGGGACTCGATCCCCAGACCCCGGATTACACCCTGAGCCAAAGGCAGATACTCAACCAGAGCCACCCAAGTGCCCCCATAATCTTATCTTTTAAAAAAAGAATTGTTGGTCTCTGTTTTAGGGTCTTATATTCTGATCCAAGGAAATGTATTAGGAGAAAAGGAAGGTAGAAGGCTGGCTGCTACCTTCTCGGTCATAGGGGCCAGGCCTCTAGATCTGGTGAGTGCATACACCTCCCTGCAATTTTACATTGTACGAGGACCACAGAAGGGCCCCCCATCCCTCAGGAACATCCTGCCATTGCCTGAGACTAGAAGCAGACAGCTTAGAAAGGGGAGGAAGGATTTATCTTATTTAATTAGTAGATCTGAGCTATTTGCTCTAGTTCTGGGTATCAGGTGTTATTTCCTCAGGGTTTTTTAAATGAGAGACCAAGAACTCATAGGAAGTTTCTTTGCTCTCTGCTGTTTGGGTGCTGTTTTCTCTTTTCTTCAAAGAATAACACCTAAATTTAATATGACCGCTAGAAATCTAATGAAAGTATTTTTTTTTTTTTTACTAGTTCTAGTGTTTACGAGTGAGGTTTTTAAGATTTTTTTTAGATTTTTTTTTTATTTTGAGAGAGAGCGAGAGCTTGCACAAGTTGGGAGAGAGGGAGAGGGAGAAGACTCCTCACTGAGCAGAGAGCCCAGTGTGGAGCTTGGTCCTGGGACTCGGGATCATGACCTCTGGTGGAAGGCAGATGCTTAACTGACTGAGCCACCCAGGCTCCCCTGTTTATGAGGTTTTTTTTTAAAAAAAAAGTCCAAACAGGGGCACCTGGGTGGCTCAGTTGGTGAAGTGTCTGACTCCTGATCTCAACTCAGGTCGTGAGTTCATGCCACATTGGAGCCTACTTAAAAATAACTAGATAAATAAAAATAAAAATCTGTAAATAGCTTTATCTACTATTCCAAGCTGATAATGGATACAGTTGATACAATACATACACATTTTGCAAATCTATGGGCATATACTTTTTTCATTTTATTCTGTTTTTTTTTCTTTGAATCGTTGCTTGGTATTCATTGTTAGTATCATTATTTGGCACCAGCGTTCCATGTTTTTTGTTGTTATATCAATCAGTATGTTGTGGGAGCCACAGGTGGGATATTGTCTAGGAACAGGGGCCCTTTCTGTGGTGCTCATGGAATCTCATCACAGGGAGCAAGTGGATGTATTTACCAGGATCTGGAAGACTGATCCTGGTTGCTACATTTCCTTTTGTTCATCTTAGGTACTAACTGAAAAGCTAGCTCCTGGGAGGCTCCCTTGAGGTATTTTTTTTAAACCATTGAACCTTGAACTTTGCTTCTGCAGTGCTTCCTCATTTTCATTCAAAACGTGCTTCGTGCTGAGTCTGCAGATAGTAGACCAGAGACCCAGAGCTTCTAGCCCTACCCATGGAAACTCAGGCTGATTGCGTATCTCAGGAACCTCAGGCCCTGCTTGAGAGTGGTAAGAAATAGGGATTCATTTCTTCTTTTACTCAGGCATTCAGCAGTCATGCTGGATCTCTTGCTTACCAGGAACTGGGCTAACTACTAGAAGCCAGATGTGGCTGAGACACAGTCCTTTCCATTCAGTAGCTCGCAGCCTAAGTGGGAAAGCTGCCTGAAGCCAATAGTGAATGTACAGCTTGGTAGGCTTTATAGCTGAGGCGTTTGTGAAGGGCTAGTGGGACCACATGCAGGATTAAGAAAACTGTGATGATCACAGAATTCCAGGCACTTGGTAGCAGCCGCCTTCATAGTCCTAGTTTGTTCTTTAGGGGCATGCACTTAGGCTCTTAGGCAAGCACTCTGTAGGTCACAGGCAAAAGGATAAAATGAGTAGAAGCCACTATCATATTTGTATTTTGCTGTCATCACCTGTGCCACTGACTTAGGCGCCAATGGCGGTCCTAAAGGGCATGCTTATCAGAAAAAAAGACACTCAATGATCTCTTTGTCCAGTGATTGCACACAATCTTTTGACCCTAGGGGTTTAGAGTCTCTAAGGGACAGATATATTAACTTAAGAATTACAGAAGAATTACACTACAGGAAACATTTGTAGTGTGTAGATTTGGTTTGGGGATGAGAAGAAAGGAGAATGAGCATTATATTGTTCGTTTGGGGTTGGGTGAGGCTGCTGGTTTCCTCTGACCCAAGAGACCTTCGTGCTGGAGTTTGCATTCAGAGATGTGGAGAGGGATGGAAGGGGTGTGAGCAGGAATGTCTGCATTGCTGGCCAAGCTTGAGAGGAAGAACGAGAAGGTACTGATCACTAATGGGAGGACTGGACCAGTTTCCCAGAGAGTGCAATGACTGGACAGAAAGGAAGGGACCTGGGCAGGTGGAGAGTAGAATCAACAGAGCTTTGAACATCTCATCTCAAGAGGCAGTGGGTCTAGATTGTTGGGTCTAGGACACCATGAGTTTTCTGTGGATTGGGAGGCCAGAGAGCAGATGGCTTCACTCACAGACCCTTTTGTTGTCCTTCAGCTCTTCCTTCCTCGAAAGTTCCTGCCTTTTCTGACAAGGACAGCCTGGGGGATGAGATGTTGGCAGCTGCGCTCCTAAAGGCCAAGTCCCAGGTGAGCTGTGGTTCCCTTCTTCCTTCTTTCCTTCCCATTTCATGTAAGCATTTGTGCCATGACATCCATTTATTGCCCCAAACCATGATTCCCTCTGTTAGGAACATTGTCCTTTCCTGCTGAATAACAGGCCCCTCTCTTTCTCAGCCATAAACTCCTTTCCCAACCTCTTAGATATGCATCCTCAAACCCAGGTTGTTGGTGTGGGGTTTTTTTTGTTTTTTCTTTGGTTTTGTTTTGTTTTTGGTGCTGCCAGTCTTATCCCTGAAATTGCATGCAAGACTGTATTGTTTCAGGAGTTGGTGACGTTTGAGGATGTAGCTGTGTACTTCATCCGGAAGGAGTGGAAGCGTTTGGAGCCTGCTCAGAGGGACCTCTATAGGGATGTGATGCTGGAGAATTATGGGAATGTGTTCTCGCTGGGTAAGGAGTTACACTTTCTCAATAAAACTCCTTTGGCATTCCTTTGTTTCCTTGTTTGCTAGTGACACTTGAGTCACAAAATGATCACCTAAAGATGAGGGTAGTCTCAGAAAATTCTAACAACAATGACAGTAACTCCTGCTTATATAGTAATTGGCAGCTCATAAAGAGCTTTCATGTATATTCTGTCATGGAAACCTTGCAGCAACACAGTAATGGAGGTCGCTGGTATTCTTGTGTTCTACCTGAGGACAGAGAAGTCAGAGGTGTTCAGTGCTTTGCGTATGGTCATATAGCAGGACTTGAGCCCTGGTCTTTCAGCTCCAAATCTGGTGCTTTTTTTTTCTATGTGATTCTTAAATGTATAATTCAGAGCTTTTTCCAAAAGATGAACATACCAGGATCCCTAAATGCGTGCGGTACTGCTCTGTGCCGAGTGCACATTCTGGAACTCCTCCTCCCTTTTTCTGTTGTACCAGTTTGGAGACCTGTTGCTTTGTTCAGGACCTAGTGCAACTGTGGCTCCAGTAGAAATTGTAGCTTGTTTTAGGGAGCAACTGGTTTCTTTAACCTTTAGTCTATGGACTGTTAATCTCTTGTCTGTCACTCATTGTCAGGACATTTTCGTTGTAGTGCTAAGGGGTCTCCCTCACTTCTGTTGAATTCTCCCCAGACATTTCCTTTTCTGGCCCCTGCAAATCCTGGGTCTAGAGTTGACCTCTGGGACCACTTGGTATGAGCAGGATAAACCTTGTCCCATGTCTTTGCCCATGGGCAGGATTTCCATTTCTGAACGTTGACACAATCTTTGGGCTATAATCAGAAGAAAAGCCAAGGGTCCTGAGTTTGAAGGAAACAGAACAGAGAGGTCCTGAGAGGTACCTCTTCAGGGGAGGGAGAAACAGCTGTTTCTGTCCCTAACACTCATTGCCCTGTCTTTACTTTTTAAAATAATCAATAGACTAAAAATGCCAGCTGTCTAGACCCCTTCACTCATCCTCTCTGCCCAAAGCTACCTTCGAAAACCACAGACCAGTGAAAATAGGGAAGTCGGACAAGAAGACGGTTTAAGTATCCACACGTCTTGGCCCAGCCTTCAAGGCCTGGGGCCCAGAGGTGGACTGAACTCTGTCTTTTGCTTGTTACCATGGGTTTGGCGTGTGTGGCCTACGGATGTGAGTGTTCTTTTCACTGTAGCCTCCTCCTTGTCACTTCTTGCTCTGTGGCTGTTTAATGTCACCCATCTGCTTGCTTGCTTGCTTACATTTGTTCTCCTCTATCTTCTAGAAGCCACAATCTCTCTACTTGTATTTCCAGTCTCTGATCTCTGTGAGGACTTTGTCACTTCATTAAACACATGTCCTTTCTCTTCTGATTTTGGTTCTACACCTCCACCCGGTCTGTCTTCCTCTCTTCCCATATTCAGCCTTCTCTTTCTCTATCTCTGCCAGCTCTTTTCATTTTGATTTTGCTTCTTGCTCTTCTCTTTTATTATTTCTGCAACACAGTTCTCTCAGCTTGCCTCAGCTATCTCCAGCCTGATGTGCTTTTAGCTCCATGAACATCCTTCTCGTAATTATCCTGTCCTCTGGTTTTGATTCCTTCTTCCAAGTGATGTTTGTATTTTGTATTGTGCCAGATGGTGAGACCAGGACTGAGCATGATCAAGACATTTCTGAAGATACAGGATCACGTGGGGTGCTGTTGGGAAGATTCCAAAAGGATATTTCTCAGGGTCTTAAGTTTGAAGAAGCCTATGAACAAGATGTCAGTCTCAAGAGGCAACTGGGGAATTCCTCTGGAGAAAGATTGGATAGGAAGATACAAGATTTTGGTCAGATGACAGATGAGGAAAAGCTAACCCCCGGGGGAGAGAGAAGTGAGAAATACAGTGATTTTAGGAATAGCTTGACTGTGAGTTCTAACCTTATTTCACATCAGAGACTTCCTGTGGGAGACAGACCCCATAAGTGTGATGAATGTAGCAAGAGCTTTAATCGAACTTCAGACCTTATTCAACATCAGAGAATCCACACTGGGGAAAAACCCTATGAATGTAGTGAATGTGGGAAGGCCTTCAGCCAGAGCTCACATCTTATTCAGCATCAGAGAATCCACACTGGAGAGAAACCTTACGAATGTAACGATTGTGGGAAGACTTTCAGTTGTAGCTCTGCCCTCATTCTACATCGGAGGATCCACACCGGGGAGAAGCCCTATGAATGTAATGAATGTGGGAAAACCTTTAGCTGGAGCTCTACCCTTACTCATCATCAGAGAATCCACACTGGAGAGAAACCATATGCTTGTAATGAATGTGGGAAGGCCTTCAGCAGAAGCTCCACTCTTATCCATCACCAGAGAATCCACACTGGAGAGAAGCCCTATGAATGTAATGAGTGTGGGAAAGCCTTTAGCCAGAGCTCACACCTCTACCAGCACCAGAGAATCCACACTGGAGAGAAGCCCTATGAATGTATGGAATGTGGAGGAAAGTTTACCTATAGCTCAGGCCTTATTCAGCATCAAAGAATCCACACGGGGGAGAATCCCTATGAATGTAGTGAGTGTGGGAAAGCCTTTAGGTATAGCTCAGCTCTTGTTCGCCATCAGAGAATTCACACTGGAGAAAAGCCTTTGAATGTAATGGGAATGAGCAAAAGTTCTCTCAGAGTCACTGCTGAATTAAATATCAGAGAGTCCACCTGAGAGAGCCACACACCTGTTTTCCTCACTTCCTCCGAGTCTGAAGAGCTCCTGCCTTACTCTATAGAAGTATGAACATCTTAGAATGTGTCCCTTCCGACTCACACTTTTCACTTTAGAGAATGGGCCAAGTTGGGGAAAGGATCCTGGCACATCCTGGTGATGAGCTACCTGTCAGTTTCCCCAGCAGTGAAACCAGGAGGCAAGTGGCAGGTTGAGTGCTGGGAATAAGAGGGAAGCTCTGGGCCCAGTCACCTTCCGTTTTGGAAGGGAGTTTGCACTAGACCATTTCTCTCACACCAGAGGAGCCTTTCTTTCCAAGGTGGGGGAGTGGAAGCACAGTAGGAATAAAATTCCAAGGATTCCTGTAGTTGGGATCAGTATAGCCGGCACAGAAGGCAGTGCAAAGAATGTTCTGAGTCCTGCTACTTGCTAAGAAGGGGACACGGGGGCTGTATTTCAAAGCCGCTGTTCCTAATCCAGCTTTAAGTTTTGATAAGGAATGTGCTGTTTGTGGTTGTTGTCGTTGTTCATGACTTCATTAATTATGGAAATGTGGTGCTGAGGGATTTGTTATTTTACTGGCGGGGGGACCCTACGAGGTTTTCTGTGATAACTGTACTTTGACGGTGGCAGCAAGCCCATCTCCAAGAGCAGCAAAGCAGTTTTGTTGAAGAACTTGTCCTTCCCTATTGTTATAGGTCTGATTGGGAAATCCATCTGATAATCAGTCTAACAGGGAGAGGATCAGAAAGATTTAGCATTGGCCTATTTCCTATCCTCCCCTTCTCCGCATCCCTCCCCACTCCTGTGTTGAAAAGTGATCTAATTCAAACCCCTAATTACTAAGAATAGAATGCTTTTTAAGGAGCTCACTCAGCCAGCTTGCCCTGCCCTCTATCACCAATGACATCTGGCCCCAGCCCCTGACCCCTCATGACCTCACCTCTGACTTCAGCCGCCAAGTATGAATGCAAAGAAAAGCAAAGCCCAGGGAAGGGAGTCTGACCTGACCTGGCTGTTGGGCTTCTTGCTGGGTTAGGATGGAGCTCCTGAGTTTTCCCAGCTGAGGGGATGATCTTTCATTATATTTTCCCAATCCTGCTCATCCTGTAGCATAAATGAAGTGCACTATTAAACAGAATAGTTTTTTAGAAGGCGACATTCATTGTGTTTTTGTGCAGGAGCCAAATCTATTTCAATTAAAATAGGAAACCATGGCTATAACTGGAATCTAAATTTTAATCTTTAAGATTTTTTTACAGACAACTATTTTTCTTTCATAAACACATGACCTCTTTCTGTCAAGACTCTATCATATTCCTCTAGATACTGCCACAGACTCTTCGGTCATGTACACAGTTACTCCCACCTCATACCCACACGTTGGATGATACTTAAGACCAGCAACCAAAACTAGAAAACTGTTACTATTGGGTGTGGGGCCTCTGACAAGCATGTACTTGGATTTTGGGTTGTAATGGGCATATGTAGATTTCTTCTTTGGGCTCTTGGTGGGAGGAGGTTCCAGTCATGGAGAAGGCTGAGATAAAAGTCTTACAGAGAAGATAGAGAAGTATCTGGAACTGGCCTTTGAAAAATTTCTGAGCATATATTGTGATCACCTAATACGTTTTTAATTTCTTAAAGCTATAATGAAACTTGTTCTTTTTGGCTCTTCTTTGACACTCACCACATACCTACAAATAGAACTTTGTTTCTTGAAGCATAGGCCATGAACTATCCATATTAGAATCACTAGGGTGCTTGTTAGTAATGTAGGTTCCTGAACTTCAAATTGAACCTATCAATTTCTGAGGATAGAGCCTTAAAATTTAAACTGTAAAGCAAGAACTAATGGGATAGAGAAAATTTCTGGAGGGAGATGAGCAAGGTCTTATAAAGCATTGTATGTTTTAGAGGAGAAGAGGTTTCGGACAGGATAGCTTGGGGTGGGCCTGAACATGGCCACTTGTGTGTCAGTTCATGTTGTGGAGCTCTGGAAAAGACCCCTGAGCAGGTAAAATTAGGTGAATAGTCACTACACATGAAGGATCAACCACTTCTCTATCCGCATGCTGAATTCCCCTCACCCCACAAAGACCTCACAACTCCCTCCTTCAGAGCATCTCTGTGAGACCTGGGAATGATCTGGATCGTTGCATGAAAATTATGTTTATTTTTAAATATCTTTGAAGCTACTGTAACATTTTGTTCATCTGATTTTCCTGATTATTTCTGTTTCCCATGATGATTCCTCTTTTCTCAGTCCCTGAGTATTCCTTAATGTTGGACTGTGATACCAGTTTGTCTCTTTCTTTACCATTGTCCTTGGAACCACATACTCCTATGGTGTCAACTATTATCTATGCAAATAAGTTTTAAATCACCTGTGGTACTAGTCTCTCCTAAGTTCCAATGTTGGGTCTCTGTCAGACTGCAGGACACTTACTCTTGGACCTTTAAAAGTTTCAAGTTACATGTTTCAAACCAGATACATCTTTCTCATAAACTGCCCCCTCACAAAATTTCCGTAAACTCAGGGTCCAGACCTTCGGAGTTTTTCTTTGGTTATTCTCATTCTATATCTGACTGCCATCGAGGCATGGGCAGGTTCAGTAGGCATGGAGTGGAAAGAGATTGTTAGAGTTGAGGTCATGGGGGAGGTGGGATTTCCAAGCGATGATGATAATAGTCGCTGACACATATCTTCCACCTGGCCCTTTTCCAAGTGGTTTTCGGATTTTTTTTTTTTTTAAAGATTTTATTTATTGAGAGAACGGGCATAAGCAGTGGGTGGGTAGACTCTGCTGAGCAGGGAGCCTGATGTGGAGCTTGATCCCAGGACCCCAAGATCATGACCCAACCTGAGGCAGGCGCTTAACTGAGCCACCCAGGCACCCCCTGGTTTTCAGATATTAAAATCATGTAATCTTCACAGCCACCTGTGTGTGAGGCGGTTGTTAATATTAACCCTGTCTTAAACTTGCCAGGTGAGACATGACAATGAGATCAGGAAATGGAAGACCCTAAGTTGCTCTACTTGGGAGGCTAGACCTTGTGGCCTGGATGGCTCCCACGTGAGGTGGGGAGGCATGTGTTAAGAATAAGCCTCACCCAGGTGATCCCCCCTCCCTGTCCCTTACGGCTCTGCAACCTGTTATTCCTTTGCTTCCATTGCTGCTAAGCCTGGAGTTCAGGTCCTTCTTGCTTCTCCCCTGGGTTAGATAAGTACTTTGCTAGTGGAGTCTATTTTTCTCTCAATCTCCCTAAAGCACTGACTTGTCACTCCTTCAGTGGTTTCTCCCTTAATAAAATCCAAGGGGTACCTGGGTGGCTCAGTTGTTTAAGTGTCTGCCTTTGGCTCAGATCATGATCTCAGGGTCCTGGGGTCAAACCCAGCATCAGGCTCCCTGCACAGCAGAGCGTGCTTTCCCTCTCCCTCTGCGATTCCCCATGCACTGCTTGCTCTCTCTCAAATAAAATCTTTTGAAAGAATAAAATTCAAACTCCTTAGTCATATAGTCAGGCTTTCTTTGAAATGGTCTCTGCACATCTATATAGCCATATCCGACTGCTTGCTACTCTTCACACATCTGAAAACCAGATTTGTGAAAAAACAGTGCTGCTCAGTAGTTACGACGGTAAAAATATTTTGTTCAGTACTATTGAAGTAGAGGAAAACAGACCTCTGTATAGACCTGGGCTTGTGTCTGTACAGCCCATGGCTGGGTGGCTGGGTAGCTGGGTAGCTCAGTTGGTTGTGTCCAACTCTTGATTTCAGCTCAGGTCTTGATCTCAGGGTTGTGAGTTCAAGCTCCGCATTGGGCTCCTCATGGAGCATGGAGCCTACTTTAAAAAGAACTGGTTTCATGTCAATACAGCTGATCAAGTGAGAATTTACAGCCAATGGGCAAGATAGGGGTCAGTGGATGGATCTAAGAGGAAAGAAAACAGGTAAGGGGTTTTGGCTAAACTGACCTAACAATTCTTGCTGAAGATGGGCCCAGATGAGTGATCCCACCCTGGGGTGATGGTGGAAAATGAGGGACTATTGGTAAACTGACTTCTTGGGGTTCTTTCTAAAGCTAGATTTTACAAGGAAGAGCACAGATGGGTCTAGGAGAAGGTTCAGGACTGAGTTTGGTTTGGTCAAGCAAAGAATCTGTCCCATCAAATAGCAAGATGATAACAGGGGCCATGCACACCTTATGTTCATGCTCATGAGTTTCTTCACTCATGGTGTTCCCATGTCCTGCTCTGGCTCCTCACATTCAATCAATAAAAAGTCCAAGGGGCACCTGGGTGACTCAGTCAGTTAAGTGTCTCGCTTCAGCTTGGGTCATGATCCTGGGCTCCTGGGATTGAGCTCTGTGTCAGACTCCCTGCTCAGTGGGGAGCCTGCTTCTCCCTCTCTGCTGCTCCCCCTGCATGTGCTCCCTCTCTGTCAAATAAATAAACAAAATCTTTTTAAAAGTCTGAGTCCAAAAAATAAATAAAAGTCTGAGTCCAAGAGGGCCTTAGAAACCATCTTCAACCTCTTGCTCAGTGCAGAAACTCAACAATATCCCTGAGAGATGGCAGTCCATTCTCTTCAGGATGAGAGGCCCATTGTTACACAGCAGAAAATCTGGCAGTTCCTCTGTTGAGCATACTCATCGCTGGAAGTTAATCAGAGCTGAATTCTGCCTCCTTCTAAGTTTCTGCCTCCCATGGTTAGTTTCTGCTTTTGCTTCTCATCTGTAGATGAAAGGGATGGGCAAGATTTCCAAGGACATTATCTGTCATAACAAAGGCGGTTTCATTCCTTGTGCCCCTCACCCATCCCAAGTCATATCTATTCTTGAGATCCAACTCAGTTCTGAGAGTATGTATTATGTGATGAGTTTCCAAGGGAAAACCTTGGTTTTACCCAAACGTTTCAGCTGACAGAAGTATGAACCATGGAGTGGTGGTGAAAAAGAAAATCCTAAATTTAAAAAAAAAAATTGTTTATGGAGTTTCAATTTTTTCTACTTCAAAAAGATAAAGGAAAGTGCAGTCACCTGCACTATTTTAAATATGTCAATAATGAAGAACTGAAGATCTTAAATTCCGTGGCCTAGGGCTACCAGCTGACTCAGCAGAGCATGCGACTTGATCTCGGGGTCATAGGTTCAAGCCCTACCCTGGGTGTAGAGCTTACTTAGAAAAGAAAAGAAAAAAAAATTACAAGGACTATTTCTTACATAAAGATAAATCTGATCACCAGAGTGGTTTTTCTCCACAAGCATGCTTTTCTTCGTGTATTTCCTGCTTTGGTTGCTGACATCATCCATTTCGCAGTCAACCAAGCCAGAAACCTGGGAATTGTTCCGAATGCCTTATTTCTCTTCATCTCCCTACCACTCCCCAGCCCCAGCCCACCACCTCTTCCAGTTGTCAGGCGATATGTAGCCCATCCTGTGTTGTGCACCCTTGACTCCTGTGTTGGCCTGGGCTGTCCTTAACCCATTCTGAGACTCTGGGCCCAGCCTTATAGAAGTACCTCTGCACGAGCTCTCTCTCTAAAATGATAAGTGTGTGATGCCAATGCAGACCGTCCAATGACCCCTTTTCATTTCTTAGGCCAGTGACCAAATTATTTATGGAAAAACAGGGCTTGGGACACCTGGGTGGCTCAGTGGTTAAGCATCTGCCTTTGGCTCAGGGCATGATCCTGGAGTCCCGGGATCGAATCCCACATAGGGCTCCCTACATGGAGCCTGCTTCTCCCTCTGCCTATGTCTCTGCCTCTCTCTCTGTGTCTCTCATGAATAAATAAATAAAATCTTTAAAAGAGAGAGAGAGAGAGAGAAACAGGGCTTCTCATTTCCTAGCCCTGCCTACTTCCCTAGCACTCCTCTTATCCCAACCCCTTCCCCTACCCCTCCCACATACTTGACACTGGAGCCACAGTTACAGTTACAGGGGCACACTTGCTGTTTCATGCCTCTGTGCCTTTGAATATGCTGTTCCTTCTTCCTGACTGTCCTCCCTTGTCCACCTAAACTCTTATTCATCTTTGCAAACCTCCTCATGTGTGAGCTTCACCTTTTCCATGGAGCCTCTCCAGGAATAGTCCTTCACCTGCACCGTGTTCATTTCCACTGAGTGGCCTCTGCATCTTGTGTGTACTTCTTGCACTTATACCTTGTCTTACTCATTTATCTGACTCCCTCGCTGTGGTGAGTTTCCCCCCTACACTTTCACACTTTTCTACCACAAATAAGCATTGCTTTCTTAATCAGAAAATTAATAAATATTAAGAAAAAGGAGGGATCCCTGGGTGGTGCAGCGGTTTGGCGCCTGCCTTTGGCCCAGGGCACGATCCTGGAGACCCTGGATCGAATCCCACGTTGGGCTCCTGGTGCATGGAGCCTGCTTCTCCCTCTGCCTATGTCTCTGCCTCTCTCTCTCTCTGTGTGTGACTATAATAAATAAATAAATAAAAATTTTAAAAAAAATTAAAGAAAAAGGAAACGGGTGCCTGGGGTGGCTCAGTTGGTTGAGCAACTGACTTTTGATTTCAGCTCAGGTTATGGTCTCAGGGTCATGAGATCAAGCCCTGTGCTGGGCTCTGCATTCAATGGAGAGTCTGCTTGAGATTCTCTTCCTCTGCCCCGCACCCCCACATGTTCTCTCTCTGTCTGTGTCAAATCAATCTATCTATCTTTAATTAAAAACAAGAAAAGAAAGAGGGTCACTGGGATGGCTCAGTTGGTTAAGCATCTGACTCTTGATTTTGGCTCAGGTCATGATGTCAGGGTCCTGGGATGGAGCCCCATGTTGGGCTCCATGCTCAGCAGGGAGTCTGCTTCTCCTTCACTCTCTGCGGCTCCCTCTCTCCCCTAAAATAAATAAACAAATCTTAAAAAAAAAAAAAAAAGAAAGAGTAGCAGGAAGTAACATCCACTGAGCACTTACTATGTGCCAAGCATTGTCTAAGTGTTTTATATGTTACCTAATTCAATCCTCATCACAATTCTGTGATGGTAGGTACAATTATTGCCCCTATTCCTAGTCCCTTTCTTCAGGAAAGAAGGAAAGAGGGAGAGAGGGGAGCCCCTCAGGTGCACAGTAAATGATGCAGTAAAGTACAAAGGTGTTCAGAACCCCCAGCCCCTGGCTTCATCTGCTTATCACTCTCCCAGACCACCAGAGGGACCCCCCTTCTCCTCCCACCAGTCCCTTGAGCTCCTCAGCGGCAGTTCCATGAGTCCCAAAGGGGACACAGGGAAGCATGGTTCCTGCACGGAAGGGGGCTCTGGTCCCCTTCCCATACAGACGGGAAGACTGTATGGATAATATGAGACAGAGTGAGACACCAGAGGTACCATGATCACGAGAGCTCATCTTTATTGGCTGCTGATCTCCTTGCCAGCATGTGTGGTCTTCACAGCAATCATAGACCCTGTGAGTCCTTTTACTTATTTACTTTTTAAAGACTTTATTTATTCGTGAGAGACACAGAGAGGTAAAGACATAGACAGAGGGAGAAGCTGCAGAGCTCTGCTATAGGACTCAATCCTAGGACCCCGGCCGGGATCACAACCTGAGCCAAAGGCAGACGCTCAACCACTGAACCACCCAGGGGCCCTGTGAGTCCTTTTATTTTTTATTTTTTTTAAGATTGTATTTATTTATTCATGAGAGACAGAGAGAGAGAGAGGCAGAGACACAGGCAGAGGGAGAAGCAGGCCCCATGCAGGGAGCCTAACATGGGACTCCATCCCGGGTCCCCAGGATCACGCCCTGGGCTGAAGGCAGCAGCGTTAAACCGCTAGGCCACAAGAAAACCAAGGCCCACAGTGTTAAGTTAACTTACTCGATGTTACAGAATTGATGAGTAGTGGAGCAGGGATTCCGACCCAGGCAGGCTGGCTCCAGAGATTGAGCTCTTAATTACATTGTACTGCCTCTAAATGAAATGGGGGAACTCAAAGAAAGTTTCTTGTGTTCTGCTTTAGTTTCTAAGTAAGGGAAAACCTTGGGGAGATGCGAGCTATGTAGCAGTCACAAAAAGCTTCATGGAGGAAATGGCACTAAAGCCATTGAGATCTGAGCCTGAGATCAAGGACAGGCAAAACAGAGATAACCATTTCTCTTTTCATCCCAAACATGTGACTTTTCTTTCCCTCAAAACTCCCTCATATTCCTCTAGAATTCCTCTGTGTGGTACAATACTTAAGATTGTGGGCAGGTAGGAATCATTAAGACAAAACTGCTTGGCTGGAAACACACTTACCTCCACCAGCCCTGCCCACGTTTCTGTCTGCTTCATCATGATGTGGACCAGGATGAAAAGTACAGTGAAAAGGAACTTTAGATGGTCTCTTCTGAGAGGAAAAAAAAACAAAACAAGATGCAATCAAAGAGGGATACAAACCATAAGAAACTCTTAATCATAAGAAACAAACTGGGTTGCTAAAAGGGAAGATATGGGAGGATGGGGTAACTGGGTGATGGGCATTGAGAAGGGCACATGATGAAATGAGCACTGGGTGTTCTATAAGACTGATGAATCACAGACCTTAACCTCTAATAATACGCTGTATGTTAACTGATTGAATTTAAATAAAATAAAAAAGATTGGGTGTTCTGTATGAAGAAGCTGATGTACCATCAGAAGCATAGATGGTAACAAATGACAAAAAAAAAAAATGCTTTGTGAGCTACTTACATCACCTATCTTCTACCTGAATTGAGAATATAATTTTTTAGTAAGACTTACTGTTCTAATTACACCACAGAAAAACTTTACCACAGCAGCTGCATGTGACTCTTCATGTCTTACACCTGTTCAGGAACTGTCCTGGTGCCCTATTATAGGTTTCCATCACCTACCCCATGAGCTGGCATTAAGGACCGGTGAGTTCACCAGCCTCCCCAGGATCCATGCAGCATCTTCTCTCATGAGAACACTGTTTACTCTTCACCTTCCTGCCAACAACACTGGTGCTGTTCCCTCTGTTTGCAATGTCCTTCCCTGATTGCTAAAATCCTAGTATGTTAATATGGGTTGAAAGCATTCTAAATGGGAAGAGCAGCAACAGCTGTGGGCTCCCAGAGAGGAATGTGCTTGCTATGTTCCAGAAACAGCCAGGACATCACGATCTAGAAGGGTTGCATTTTGACAGTCAGATCAGGGAAGGAGTTTTCTCATACAGATCCTTGATCCTTAAACCAGTTGAAATTCTGATAGAAAATTTGGATACCCTTAATATACAAGGGTAACTGCTGGTGTGAATCTTTTCTTGTCAAGCCACACCTGACCCCACAGGCAGCCTTAACTAAGAAGCAGCCCGTGAAGAGCCAGGGTCCTCAATGTGAATCCTCCCACTGCTCCACCAAGGCTGGCCCCTTGGCAAAGGCTCTGCATGCTTTACTCCTGAGGTAATTGCTTGCTTGCTTGCTTGCTTGGGTTTCTTCGTGTGTGTGTGTGTGTGTGTGTGTGTGTGTGTGTGTGTGTGTGTGTTTAAATAACAACTGTAGGGGTGCCTTGGTGGCTCAGTGGGTTAAGCAGCTGCCTTCAGCTCAGGTCATGATCCTGGGATCCTGGGATTGAGCCCTGCATTGGGATCCCTACTCAGCAGGGGGCCTGCTTCTCCCACTGTCTCCTCCTCCTGCTTGTGCTGTCTCTCTCTCTGTCAAATAAATAAATACAATCTTATTTAAAATAAAAAAAAAGTAACCATTGTAATAATAGTTCGCCCATTTGAAGTGTACAATTCAATGGTTTTTAGTATTCAGAGCTATGCAGCATCACCACAATCAATTTGAAAACATTTTCATCACCCCAATAAGAGACCCTGTGCCCTTTGGAAGTCACTCCCATCTCCCTAATTCCCTTAGCCCCTAGCAACTTCCAGTCTACTTTTGTGTCTCTGGATTTGCCTATTCTGGACATTACATGTAAGTGGAATTGCCATGGCACAATATGTGGCCTTTTGTGTCTGGCTTCTTTCGTTTCTTGTGATGATGTCAAGCTTCATTTGTATATGTTGCCACGTGAATCTGTACCTCAATCTTTTAAATAGCTGCATGACACTCCATTATATGCATTTACCAGTCTGCTCATTCTTTCATCCACTGGAGGGCATTTGGGTTGTTGCCATGTTTGGGCTATTAGGAATAATGTTGCTATGAACGTTGTGTATCCGTTTTCTTGTGGATGTATGTTTTCATTTCTCTTGGGTATATATACTCAGGATGGGAATTTCTGGGTCAAATGCTTTATTTAACCTTTTGAGGGAATGCCAGACTGTCTTCCCAAATAGTTGTCCCATGTTACATGCTCATCAGCAGTGTATAGGCTTCTGATTTCTCTGTATCCTCAATGATACTTGTCACTATCCTTGTTATAGCAGTTCTACTGGGTGCGAAGTGGTCTCATTGTGGTTTGACTTGCATTTCTCTGATGGCTACTGATGAAGTGCATCTTTCCACTTGCTTACATCCATTTGTATATCTTTTTTTCTAAGGATTTTATGTATTTATCTGAAAGAGAGAGCATGGGGGGTGGGCAGGGGACAGAGGGAGAAGGAGAAGCAGATTACCTGCTGAGTGGAGAGCCCGCTGTGGGGCTCAATCCCAGCACCTTGAGATCATGAACTGAGCCAAAGACAGATGCTTAACCAACTGAGCCACCCAGGTACCCCCATTTATATATCTTTTTTGGAGAAATGTCTATTCAGATCCTTTGCCTATCTTTTAATTGGTTGGCTTTTTATTATTGAATTCTATGATATGTTCCAGGTTTAAGCTTTATCAAACATATCTGATTTATGAAAATTTTCTACCATTCTATAGGTTCTCATTTTATTTTCTTTTTTTTTTTTTAAAGGCTTTGACTGGCTCTTCAACTTTTTTTATTTATTTATTTATTTTTTTATTTATTTATGATAGTCATACAGAGAGAGAGAGAGAGGCAGAGACACAGGCAGAGGGAGAAGCAGGCTCCATGCACAGGGAGCCCGACGTGGGATTCGATCCCGGGTCTCCAGGATCGCGCCCTGGGCCAAAGGCAGGCGCCAAACCGCTGCGCCACCCAGGGATCCCTCATTTTATTTTCTTAATGGTGTCTTTGAAGCTGGAAGTTTTAATTTAGGTGATGCCCAGTTTGTCCATTTGTCTTTTGGTTCCTTATGTTTTGGGTGTCTGTATTAGCTAGGGTTCTCCAGAAAAACAAACAAGAGGATATATAGAGAGGGCGCCTGGGTGGCTCACTGGTTGAGCATCTGCCTTCAACTCAGGCTGTGATCCTGGGATCCTGGGATCAAGTCCCACATTGGGCTCCCCATAGGGAGCCTGCTTCTCCCTCTTCCTGTGGCTCTGCCTCTCTCAAGAATAAATAAATAAATTAATTAAAAAATAGGATATATAGAGAGATACAAAAGAGGGGATTTATCATGGGGATTCGCTCATGCAATTGTGGAGGCTGAGCTATGGCATGATATTCCATCTGCAAGCTCTAGAACCAGAAAAGCTCCTGGTATAATGCCCAGAGTCTGAAGGCCTGAGAAGCAAGGACAGCCCCGATGTCAGAGGGTAGAGGATGGATGACAGGGAGGGAGGGAAGAGAGGGAGAGAGAGACAGAAATGACCTGGTTCTCTGCTTTGTTGTCCTATTGGGGCCCTCAACCAGTGGGATGATGCCTCCTCACATTGGTGAGGTCAGATCTTCTTAGTCTATTTGAATGCTAATCTCTCTGTAACCACCCTCACAGACACACCCGGAAATAATGTCTTACTAGCTCTCTGGGCATCCTTTAGCTCAGTCACATTGCCACATAAAATTAGCCATCCCGGTGTCCCATCTAAGAAACACTTGCTGGTGGAAATGTAAAATGGTACAGCCATTCTGGAAAAGTTTGACAGTTTCTTATAAAGTTAAACATAAACATACAATATGACCAAGTCCCAATCCCAGGGATCTACCCTAGAGAAATGAGTTATGTTCACACAAAAACTTACACACTGATATTATAACAGCTTTATTCATAACCTCCAAAAACGGGTACAAGTCAAGTGTCTGGGTGGTCAGCGGATAAGTTATTAGTTGCAGTACATTGGGTGAGGGAAATACCACTTAGCAGTCAAATGGGATGAACTATTGCCCTGCAACAGCTTGGATGAATTTAAAAAGCATTATGCTGAGTGAAAGAAGCCAGTCTTAAAAAGTTGCATGCTGTATGATCCCATTTATATGACATTCTTGAAAAGGCAAAATTATAGTGATAGACATCGGGTCAGTGGTTGCCAGGGGTTAGAAGTGGAGGGAGGTTGTGTACTAAAAGGACTGGTGGGAGGGGATTTTTGATGGGGCCGATCTATAGGGGTTTTACAAATCTATACATGTGCTAAAGTTCATAGGACTGAAAAAAAGAAGAAAATCTCACTTTGTGTGATCATTTTTAAAAGTTTAAAAATATAAAGTAACAACCTCATGGATTGTTGGGTAGACAATCTATGTCCAGTGCACCAAACATGCATTCAGTTAATTTGGTGAAACAGGAAGCATGATGAATGGGAAAGGTGGGGCTGGCAGGCAGGGAAGATGGCTTGGGAAGCCCCAGGAGGGACTGGTCAGAAGGGTGCCGAGCAGTTAACAGGGACCCTCAGAGCCCGTGAGCATCCAGGAGAAGTCTCCTGACGTGGAGACCTGAGACCCATGCATGCATGGGGAGCCAGGGGCGTGGAGAACAGCTTGGGGACAGCCATGACAGCTCCTCCCCTGCCAGATGAGCCTCCAGACCCACAGGGCAGGCTATGTGTGTGACCCTCCCCAACCACCCTATGTCCGGGCAGTGTGGGACTAGTGCCTCCAGCCTCCTCTGACCCCAAAGGGCTGCAGACTGTGACTCTGGGTCTCAGGAGCAGGAGTACGGCTGGGTTTCTGGGTCAGAGGACACCACCACGTTGCCCAGGTAGGATCAGACGGTTGGGGTTGGGGCCTGCAATACTTCGGTTCCTTACACACCCCGACCCCCACCTGAGGGTGATTTCAATGCAAGTCTGAGAACCCTGACTTAAATCCTCTTTCCAGTCTGCTGGCAATCTGCAAGGCAGATGCCCCAATAAAGTGGGAAAGCCACAGTGTCCTCTTTTACCTGGTCTGTAAATCCACTTTTTTCTGTGCCACTTGCTCATAGAACATGCACCCACTTTTTAGAAGTTTCCGGACCCCTTGAATCCCAGCGGTCAGTGACTGTGAGCTCCCTCTCTCTCTAAACCCATCACCTCATGGCCGGACAAGCTGCCTTAAATGCTGGCAGTGGGCCAGGTTGGGGGAGGGGGGTCCCAGCCCTGGAGAAGAGAGGACAGCCAGGGCTGAGAGGCACATGGCCCAGGACAGCAGGACTTGCCAGTCCTCTAACCACCAAAGTAACTTTACCAGAGCAGGAAGAATGTCTCTGCTGGCCAACTTGGAGTCAACAGGCCTGAGAGCAAGGCCACCAGGGTCCGAGGTTGCGTGCGTACAGCGTTGGAGATGAGAACCCCTCTCCACCCCAAGAGGGACACGTGGGGAGGATCACGCTCAGAGGGCACGGGGGCTGGGAAGCAGCGGAGGTGTGCGGGTGCTCATGGAAAGCCCAGGAAGGGCTATGCCAGGGAGAGGAGATGAAGGCTGGACACGGTCAGCGGTCAGGAGGGGAAGCCACCGAGAGAGAGGTCTGGGCCGGCGGTCAGATTGTCTAGAGGTAAAGGCATGGCCTGGGAGGCAGCGGCCAGTCACAGAGGCGGGAATGCTCAGGAAGCAGCCGGGTGTTGCCGCAGAGGTTCAAGCATCATTATTCAGTTACTACGCATTGAGCGGCGGCCCAGGCCCTGCGGTAGGGCTGCAGGTACAGCAGGGATTGATCATGGGGATGGGCTCATGCAATTGCGGAGGCTAAGCTATACCGTGATATTCCACCCACAAGCTCTAGAACCAAAAAACTCGTGGTATAATCCAGTCTGCATCTAAAGGGCTGAGAACCTTGGCGGGTCACTGGTAAAATTCCCACCATCTGAAGGCCTCTCCTTTGTCACTTAGCTGTGACTGGAAAGGCGACAAGGACTTGGTGTATTTACTTAGTTATTTTGAGTCAGTGAAGAGCATAATGAACTCAAAATGTGATCAAGTCCTGGTGGAACTGAGACACTTTTTTTTAAGTAGGCTCTGCAGCCAGCATGGGGCTCAAACTCACGACCTTGAGATCAGGGGTCTCCTGTTATGACCAAGCCAGCCAGGCCCCCTGGAACTGAGACAGACTTTTATCCAATCAGATCCTTGACTCCTTGGGGATTACCTATCAAGCCACATCCTACTTCTCTTGACTTCACAGACTGTTCTCGGTATGCTATCTCACCACAAACCTAAGCAGATCCTTTGACGGAGAATTTAACTGCCACCGAGACTCTGTTCAGAAATGGTCCGTGTCTGCATGGAGCCAACACAACAGGTTCAAGAGTCAAATGTTCTTAGCTGACCCTCGACTTACTGTGAGTGACCCTCTGGCTAGTGACTCACCTTCTCTGAGCCTCAGTTGTTACTTCTGTGAACAGTAGTTACCAGATCAGAGTTTTGTGAGGCTTAAAAGCCAGCATGAGGCCAAGAGTTTGCCTAGAGGCTGCAAGGAATGTGTTCTCAGGACATGTTACTAACCATTCACATCAGTAGGAGGATCTACCAAGTGCAATTCACAGCTTAGGGAGACCCCACACAGGTCCTATGGTGTCTGTCTTTCTAGACAGAACGGACATCCCCCAAAACATTTTTAAAGAGCATTTAGACTCTTTCAGATTAATCTTGTCTGTTGTTTTAGCATACTTTTGAGCGGCAATAAGGCATCTTCTGTCTTTAACATACTCTACATTTCCTCAAAAGATAGACTCCATAGTTACAGAATAGGATTCAAGCATCTGTTAGCCTTTTTTTGTTTGTTTGTTTGTTTTACATAAAGAAGGGGGGGATTTGTTTCATACACCAAGCATGATGCACTTTTTTGGGTAATTTTAAAAATGTGGTAAAATTGGGCAGCCTGGGTGGCTCAGCGGTTTAGCGCCGCCTTCAGCCCATGGTGTGTTCCTGGAGACCCGGGATGGAGTGTCCTGCTCCCCCCCCCCCCCCGCCCCGCCCCCCTCCCACATCTGGCTCCCTGCTTGGGGCTTGCTTCTCCCTCTGCCTGCGTCTCTGCCTCTCCCATTCTCTCTCTCTCTCATAAATAAAATCTTTTAAAAAATTGTGGTAAAATATACTTAACATAAATTTTACCACCTTAAAAAAAAGATTCATTTATTTATTTGAGAGAGAAAGAGAGAGTGCATGAACACAGAGGAAGAGGGAGAAGCAGACTCCCCACTAAGCAGAGAGCCAGATGCAGGGCTCCATCCCATGACTCTGAGATCAGGACCTGAGTTGAAATCAAGAGTCCAGCTCTCAACCAGAGCCACCCAGGTGCCCTGCTAAGGTCCCTCTTGAGACAGAAGTTTCTTTCATACTGACCAAATGCATAGGGCCTCTGTCCAGTGTGGATACTGATGATGTGGCTGAAAGCAGTCTCACGTGTGTGCATATATAAGGTTTCTCTATAGCATGGCCCCTCTGGTGGCTGCTGAGAGCCCATCAAGGCGTAATGCTTTGTCACACCCAGCACAGTCCTAAGTTCTCTCTCCAGTGTGGACACACTGACGGGTGAGCAGACTTTTTTCATTGTTTGCTTTTATAAGGTTTCCCTTTAGTGTGAGCACCCTGACGTTTGGTGAGATCCCTGCTCAAACAGGTTTCCTCACACCCATCACACATGTTGGGCCTCTCTCAGATGAGAATGTTTTGGGGTGTGATAAGGTTTGAACCCTGGTAGAAGAATTTCCCACAACCCCTGCGTTTATAAAGCTTCTCTCCAGTGTGACTTCTCTGTTGTAGGCAAAGACTTACCAGTAACAGTTTCCCCCAAGGAATGCATGTGTAAGGTGTCTCCCCAGTGTGCAACCTCTGATGTTGAGAAAGCTATGAGCAATTCCTGAATGTTTTTCCCTGGGATGAATTCTCTGGTGTCAGTGAGGTGCGTTCTGCCTCAAGGCTTTCCCACAGTGGCTGCCCTTAAATGAGTTCTCCCTGTGATGGATTTTCCAGGGCTGAGTAAGGGCAGAGCACCCCGTGATTGCTCTCCTATGTTCATTAGCCACAAAGGGCTTCTCTCTGGCATGTTTTCTCAGATGCTAGAAGGTGGGGTTTCTGAGCAGATTTCCCCATACACTACATAAGAGGATTTCTTTACTTTGGGGGTTTTCTGATGCTTACTAATGACTGAGCAACCCAGTTTATTCTTTCTTCTTTCTTTCTTTCTTTCTTTCTTTCTTTCTTTCTTTCTTTCTTTCTTTCTTCTTTCTTTCTTTCTCTTTCTTTCTTTCTTTCTTCTTTCTTTCCTTTCTTCTTTCTTTCTTTCTTTCTTTCTTTCTTTCTTTCTCTCTCTCTCTTTCTTTTTTTCTTTCTTTCTTCTTTCTGGACTTATTTATTTACGAGGGGGATAGGGGCAGAGGGAGAGAGAATATTATGCAGACTCCACATTGAACACAGAGCCCAAGTGGGGCTCAATCTCACGACTCTGAGATTACAACCTGAGCCAAAACCAAGAGTCAGATGCCCAACCGACTGTGCCACCCAAGTGCCCCCCAAATTAACTCCTATAAGATCTTTCTTTTTTCTTTTCTTTAGTATTTATTTATTTATTTTTTTAAGTAGGCTCCATGCCCAGTGTGGGGCTTGAACTCATGATCTCATGATGGAGAGTTTCACACTCTACCAACTGAGTCAACCAGATGCCTCATAAGATCTTTCTTCCTATGGGATGTTGACATTTCTGTCAGCTTTGTAATGATTACAGGCTTTTTCCCCAGTGGGGGAGGAGGAGGTTTCTATGGACGATTGTTGCTTTGCTAGAACAAGACCTGGGGAAAGGGGATACTTTTCTCTCTGTCTTGTGGAATTTTGCTATTTCTAAACAGCTCGTAGATTAGGAATAGTCAACTCTTCCATTTATATCTGCTGCTTCATGATCACCACCTCCTGGAGTACTCAGTTTATCCTTGGTTGTCAATTTTTAGCCTAAGATAACAAATTGGAAGGTAAATGCCATTAATCTCTGTGGTAAAGAAAAGAAACATTCCACAAAAAGTCTAGAATGATTTACACAACTATGAGATAAATGGGCAGGCAGCCCGGGCATTGGAGGCAGACAGAGCCTCAGCGAGAATTCTAGCTCCACCACTGAATTGCTTGGAGGCCCTGAGTCTCATGTGTGAAATAGGGATAGAAACTATATTCTACCTAGTTCACAGATTTTTTTGGATACAGAATGTGTGTGAAAGCCACAAGCACTGTACGTGACATACTTATTCAGTAAACAGTAGCTGGTGTCATCTTCCAAAAGCACTTGCTGGGGGCATCTGGCTGGTTCAATCAGTAGAGTGTGTGACTCTTGATCTCAGGGTTGTGAGTTCGAGCCCTACGTTGGGGGGAGAGGTTACTTAACAACAACAACAATAGCAACAACAAGAAGCACTTGCTAAGTACATTCTCCTTCGCACATAGGTCAACGTGGGTTTCTGGCAGCTGCCCAGAAGAGGAAGAGATTTTAACAAGAACGCCCATGGGGCACCTGGGTGACTCAGTGGTTGAGCGTCTGCCTTTGGCTCAGGTCATGATCCTGGGGTCCTGGGATCCAGTCCTGGGATGGGGTCCCACATTGGGCTCCCCACAGGGAACCTATGTCTCCTCCTGCCTCTTTCATGAATAAATAAAATCTTTAAAAGAAGAAGAAGAAAGCCCTTGTGTCCCACACTCATAATCAACTTAACTTCAATGTTCTTAATGCTTCCATTCTCGGCTAACTGCATCTCCCCTAGGAAGATATGTTACCTCCAGCCATGGCCTGCCTTACTTATCCCTGCCTTCACATCCCTGGCCCAGCAACCAGCTCATAAACCACATTTGGTCACTACCTGTGGTCTCTGGGTGACAGAGGAATGTTATCAACACGTTGGAAGCAATTTGGAGTAGTGGAGAATAGCCAGTTTGATAGAAGAAGAAAAACAATTGCAAAATAAGAGTCATATCCTACTTTCAATTAAATCTGTCCCTAAAATAGATCTTGCCATTATTTCAAGATACACCACCAGAGTAAGTTACATAATGGCCACCCGAGGGTGTCAAACTCTAATCCCTGAAACTTGTTATTTTATTTGGAAAAAGGATCTTTATAAATCTAATTAAGGAATTTGAGATGAGATTAGCCTTTTATTTTTAACTCTGGGGAAACTGAACCTAGAGCTCTTGTTGCTTGATCCCACTGATGTGTCACTCCTCTATCACAAGAACTAGGAAGATATTCATAGAAGAAATGAAGGCTCAGAGGATTGTTGACTATGTTGGTTCAGGAGGAAAATCCCCTTAAGGTAATAATGGTGACTAGAAGGAGCTCAGCTGGGAAAAAGGACTCCAGCAGCCAGACCTCTGTCCTGTATCTATATTTTCACCCTAATAACAGAAACCAAAGAACTAAAAAGAACCTTCAGTTTTCAGAATAGGTATTATAAATTATTTACTGGAAAGGAGTCCAGAAAGACACAATCTACCCAGAAAGTCAGGAGGTACCACCCCTCCCCAGGTGAGCCAAGAAGGTACTGAAATGTGGCTGCTGACTCTGGAGCAAAAGGCCAAGGAAAAAACAAAGAGCCTGAGGGGTCAGTTTCCCTGGTGCCTCCTCCACTGGGCCCTGTCTTCCTGGTCTGGAGATCAGTGAGGTCTCCTGCTGGTTGTCGCTGCAGCCCCTGACAAGCACGCAAGATTCCTCAGTCCTTGTTCCTGTAGGAGAAGACGTGCCTGAATCCAGCTGCTGGGGTCTGGACAAGGTTTGCAGTGGAGAAACGAGGCTCAAGCGATCTTGCGTCGGGCCCCGTGTCTTTGCTGCTTCTGTACCTAAATATATAAGTAGGAACTGGTGGGTACAAGTGTTAGAGGGGATTCTCCCTTCAGGGACTGCTGTCTGTAGAGGGTCACAGTGGGACCCGCCGATCTCGCAAGGTAGAGGAGGAGAAAGGGAAAACACAGTTTTACTCAAAAGCGGGGCCAGTGTAGGCAGGGAGGGCATTTCTCCGTGCAACAGCGCCACCTGCGGGACACAGCCGCCGGGCACACGACGCTGAAGAGCTCCGGACCCAGGAAGCTTCAATTCTATAGGCCTGATAGCTCCGTTGGGGTGAATCAAGTCAAAGCTGATGAATAATAAGATGCGGAGAGCCTAGAAGGCCTCACTAGTAAGCCAGGAATGGTATATTTAAGAGCACAGTGGGTCTGGTCCAAAAGGGGTTTTATATGAAGTGGTGCTACTGCTTTGGAAGAAACCTGAAACCAAGGGGTGGATTAGTACGGACCAGAAGTCTCCGTTTCCCCTGAATGCCTGGGCTGAGTTCCCTGATGGCTCAGCTAAGGTGAATTCTGATGGGGCCCATGGGGCGGGGGTCTGTTGCTGCCCAGCTTCAGGCAGGGCCAGCCACACAAAACAGAAAGCCAATGTCACGGCTCTGCTCAGTGGGCAGAACTCAAAGCTGTTCTCATCATAAATCAGGCCAGTAGTCCTCCCCACCCCTCCACCCCGAGCCCCAGGAGCCTAGTTACATTTCACTGACTTGGGCTGTTGGCCAGTGGCCTGGCTGCCTGGTTTGCCACTTGAAATGACAGGGAAGATTATAGGCACATGCTTTGGGGCAGTGAACACACCTTGGCTCTGGCAGTTGAGTCACTCGTGCGCATGCCTGTGGCGGGGACCTGGTCTCTGATAAGGCCAGCACTTTTAAGATGCTGATCAAGCCTGCACTGTCCAGAAGCTCCCTCTCGTGCTTAAATCAACTCCATTGAACCTTTGACACCTTCTAGAGGCTCTCTTGGTGCTGATGTCCCTGTACAGTCTAGTCTGGTCCCCTGATTGAGGCCACATCATTATGGCCCTTGAAACTAAGATGTGTCATGTTTTCAATTTTGCAGACCATCTACAGTCTGACATTGGGGTGCACAAAGCTCTTTCTCACAAAATCTACCTAACAATGGGTCAGTAGTTAAGGTGTCGGATGGACATTCTATGCTCCCTGCCATCCACAGCATCTGAGTGCCAAGGGCTGGAACGACGTCCTCCAAATCATTCCTACCTCTCTTACTTCCTCTTGGTCCACGGACCTTAGTAAGGCATCCTGGTTGCTAAATGTGGCTGTCCCCTGAATGTGTTTGTCTCCTCCTGGTTGGTCTTGACCAGAGGGTACTGATCAGGATGGAAGGAGGGCTTTCTAGACTTGTTCTGAAAATTAAAGATTTTGCCCTGACCATTCCTTGGAATGACACTTCTCCCTGTCCTCCCTCTCCCCACCCCATGCCCACCCCAGGCCATCCTGGTTGCAGGCAAAAGGGAGCCTAGCAAACTCCAACTTAATTTTATTTCGGCCACCAGGATTCTCTTCATGGACTGACATAATTCTGGATCATAAAGACAATGACCATTTGATTGAGGGTGCTGCTCTCCAGCTCCCCCACAGTGGGCTGCGTGTGCTATGGCGGGCTGAACAGTGGCCCCCAAATACAGCCAGGTCCCAATCCTTGGAACCTGTGAATGTTACTTTACAGGGAAAAAGAGATTTTGCAGATCTGATTGAAGTATGAATCTTCGGATGGGGAGATTATCGTGGATTTATGATTAAGGATCTTCAGATGGGGAGATTATCCTGGGTTATCCCAGTGGGCACTGTATATAATGCCAGGTGTCTTTATAAGAAAGAAGCAAGGAGGGGTTTTATCGCACAAGGCGATGTGACTACAGAAACAGAGGGACAAAGAAAAAGATTTGAAGATGCTGCTAAAACACTGGAACTGAAGGAAACTGGAACACATTTCCTGGTACCTGCTGGTTGCGGGCACTGGAGTGGGCTCTGCAGGCTCAAGGCACAGGTCTTCACCTGCTTTCTGAGAGCTTTCACTTTGGATGTGGCACAGGCATACACTGAAAGAACCAGCTAGACAAATGGGTAGGGGAGCAAGGGGGAGTAAACGCAGTGCACAGCGACGTGCTTGGGCGTAGGAGTGGGGAGGGGTCGGAGTGGGCTGGGTTTGTCCCAAGCGAGTTTTGAAAGGCTGCTGGAGATGGAGGATAGAGGGAGGCCGGGAAGGGCTGGAGTGCTGGGCACGTTCCTAGTATGTAGGTAATACGGTATTTGCAAGGAGGAAAGGACACGCCGGTGAACCATTCGCGACCAGGTTTCACCTCAGATTATCCACTCAGTGAAATACCTATTTAGGTCCTTGGCTGTCGGGTTGGACGCGGCAGAGGCCCGCACGTGGGCGTGGGGCATACGAAGGGAACCGCCAGGGGAGCCGGCGCGGCTGAAGCACGAGGACCGAGGGCCGGGTGGCAGGCAGGGTCCTGACCCTGCGGGGCCTTGCACGCCATGGCCCGGGCGCGGATCTTGTTCTGAGGGCAATAACGTGGTTCTTCATTAATTCTGCAACAGTCTTAGGAACTGGGCCGTTTTATCCCAGTTTTACTGACGAGGACGGTAAGGCTGGGAGCGCGCAGGGTGAAGTAATTTGTCCCAGATCTGCCCCCGCCGCAAGCGCGAGGCGGGACCGGGTCTTCCGAAGTCCACCGGCTCCGGGGCCGCCCGCCCCACCCGCCGAGGCCCCGCGCCCACTGAGCATGCGCCGCTGGCCTACGGAAGCCGACGGGGAGGGGGCGGGGCCGAGGCTGGCGGGCGCGGGGAAAATGGCGGCGGCGGCGAACGGGACTGGAGGGAGCAGCGGGATGGAGGTGGATGCGGCAGGTAACGGGCCTCGCGGAGGCGGCCTCTGGTGACGCCCCCCGGGGAGCGACAAGGCCCCCCTGGACTCCCGGGAGGAGTCAGCAGTCGGGACGGCGATCCCGCCCCCTGGACTAACTTGCGGGAGGGATGTATGGCTCCGGCTCTGCCGTCTCCCGCTCGCAGCTCCGGGGCAGAACGTGCGGCCCCGACGCTCACTCGTCCTCCTTTTCCTCCACCCTCAGTAGTCCCCAGCGTGATGGCCTCCGGCGTGACGGGGAGCGTCTCCGTCGCTCTTCATCCCCTCGTCATTCTCAACATTTCAGACCATTGGATTCGCATGCGCTCCCAGGAGGGGCGGCCTATGCAGGGTGCGTGCTGGGCGTCAATCTCCAACCTCCTCTCCTTGGTCACCTGCCCCAAGTAGGGGTCTTTGCCCCCGCCCTTCCTGAGGCCAGTCCCCCCTCCCCAGGTCACCGTGTCTCCAGCATTGCGTTCCCACTGACCTCGACCCAGGGACCGGATTCTTAACCCTCCTGTTTTCCGTGTCGCTCTCTCCCCCAGTGATTGGGGCGCTGATCGGGAAGCAGGAGGGCAGAAATATCGAGGTGATGAACTCCTTTGAGCTGCTGTCCCACACCGTGGAGGAGAAGATTATCATTGACAAGGAGTATTACTACACCAAGGAGGAGCAGTGTGAGAGGGGGATAGACTCGGGGGTGAGGAGTGGGAGTGAGAAACAAAGGCAGAGTGGGGAAGATGGAGAGTGATGGGGGAAAATAGGAGAATGGGACAAGAACTGTGTTTGTGTGAGGAGAGTATCACAAAGGATCTCAGAAAAGGAACAGTTTAGGTACCCACCCCCCAGGCAGTAATAGATGAGAGAAGATAGAAGGGAATAATTATTGAGAACTGAGCCAGGAGTTGAGCGGGGAGGGGAGAAGCTGATGAAAAATATACCAGGAGTTTCCAATGAAGGGAGGGTGATTTAAAAAGAATGATACCCTGTGCTCTTTCCTCTGCAGTCAAACAGGTGTTCAAGGAGCTGGAGTTTTTGGGTTGGTATACCACCGGGGGGCCGCCTGACCCCTCTGACATCCACGTCCACAAGCAGGTACACATGCATGCTGGTGCATGCTGGGGCAGGGCTTGAGCAGGGGAGGGAGAAAGATGGGCATTGACACCCACATCCCCATTCCCTTCCAGGTGTGCGAGATCATCGAGAGCCCTCTCTTTCTTAAGTTGAATCCTATGACCAAGCACACAGATGTGAGTAATACTGACCCCATGCCCACTTAGGCACGGTGCTGGACAAGCATGACAATCTTACCCTCCTCCCCTGCTGTGCTTTACATCTCTGTTGGGCTGAATCTTCACTTGAGGTGAATTCTCCGCTCAGCAGCTGTGTGACTTTAGGTTAATCATTTAATCTCAGAACTGCTTTTTGCCCTATGTATAAGGTGGGGGTTAGCCTTACTTCAGTGGGCCCTTGGGAAGATTGACTGGGAAAATCTGCAGAAGAGCCAGTACGGTAGCCCAGGTGCACTTGATGTAAGAGCTCTCTCCCGTTGCTTTACAGCTTCCCGTCAGTGTTTTTGAGTCTGTCATCGATATAATCAATGGAGAGGTAATGCCCTGCCTTTCAACCCCGCGGTCCTGCTCCTTGGCCTTTCCTGCTCCTGACTCTGCTTTTGTGCCCTGTAGGCCACGATGCTGTTTGCGGAACTGACCTACACTCTGGCCACAGAGGAAGCTGAACGCATTGGCGTCGACCACGTGGCCCGAATGACAGCCACAGGCAGCGGCGAGAACTCCACAGGTAAGGAAGACTGGAGGTGTTTCCTCAGCAGTGGGGGGTGGAAAGCGTGGCCAGGTGCGTTTTCAACCTTGGCCTCTCCCTGTCTCCCCCCAGTGGCCGAACACCTGATAGCACAACACAGTGCCATTAAGATGCTGCACAGCCGGGTCAAGCTCATCTTGGAATATGTCAAGGCCTCTGAAGCGGGTAGGACAGGCGTCTCCCTGGCACGCCTACCACTTTTTCTCACTCCTGAGGGTGACCTCATCCGCATTAATGCAGTCCTTCTGTGCCTTTAGGAGAGGTTCCCTTTAACCATGAGATCCTGCGGGAGGCCTATGCTCTGTGTCACTGCCTCCCTGTGCTCAGTACAGACAAGTTCAAGACAGACTTTTACGATGTGAGTCTAAAACCCAGGCTGGGGACGTGGGGTTTGTACATCATGTCTGCACGCAGGACCCGGGACTCAGACATTCCCTGGGCAACTGGTTTTCTGTTCCTTCCAGCAATGCAATGACGTGGGGCTCATGGCCTACCTTGGCACCATTACCAAAACCTGCAACACCATGAACCAGTTTGTGAACAAGTTCAACGTCCTCTATGACCGACAAGGCATCGGCAGGCGGATGCGGGGGCTCTTCTTCTGAAAGGGTACTTGAAGGGACGATGCACAGGTTGGACAGTGGTCCCACAGGGGAGGGGCATCACACTCCCTTAGAGAAACCTCCTGTTGATAATAAAAGAGGAGCAGCCCCTCAGCACCCCTTGCAGTGGCTCTGTCCTCTCTGTTGGGCACCACACGGCTTTCTCAACTCGGATCTTGAAAGGAGGCCCTTGGTTCCAGCCTTGCTCGGCAGGACAGCCTGATTAGGAACTCTGTGCCACTTGAGGTGACCCCCTGTCCTGTCAGGTGGATGCATCTATACTGGGCCAAAGGCTGCCTGCTTCCACCCAGGCGAGCTCTGTTCTCTAATGTCTCCCAGTGCAGAGACCAACCATATACACTTGACAAATGACTGCTTTTCCAGGCTAAGTGAATTCAAGTCTTTTTCACCAAGTGCAGAGGAGTATTTTCATTTCTGTGAAGGACTGCCCAAAAGCTCTGATCCCATGGCATGATTTATTGCCAAGAGGGAGAGGTTCTCTTTGTCTTCTTTGCTAATGTTTACTGAGTGCTTACTACAGCGCTATCTATCCACACCCGACCCAGGAGCACCCCTCAACACTAGGAGGCAGAGCCCATACTTTAAAGGGACTGGTATACACAATTATGTGTGCCAGTTGTTCCATCTCCACCTGCCACCCTCCAGTCCCATCATCGCCCCTAGACAGAGCTTTAGAGTAGGAGTTGGGGATAAAGGAAGATATGAGCATTGAGGCATTTCAACAAGTGGAAAAGGAGAGGTGTTGGTTCAGAGGCTTTCCAGAGCCAGGGGGTGGGGGCACAGTAGGCCCAGGGGGACTGGAGATCTAGTGCAGATACGATCTCCACACAGGACCTATATACAGGCCAGGGGCACAGTAGGGAGGATCAGTTCCTGGCAGGCAGAGTGGGCGCTTTAACTCCGTAAATTTATGGAGTATATGGGGTAAGACACTGAAGGGAACGAGACTCTAGAAAACCCATAATACCCTGTTTGAATAGAATATAGCAATCTACAAACACTTTATTAGCAAGAATAAAACAAGTGCAGCTCAGGAGAAAAGGGGGGGGGTCTTCCTTTCCCCTCAAAGGCATCATGAGGTCTCTTGAGGGAGGGGTGGGTCAGCACAAGGGGGGACCCCAATGCCTCACAAGCTGGATGGAATCAGACAAAAGTAATCCGTGTCCGGGCAGTATTAACCTGCCAGACGTTTAACTCCTCATACTCATCTAGAGCCGCCTGGAACTGGGCAGGCGTGAAGCCTCGGGATATGCAGCGCTGCTCCGCTTCTGAGAACCGCACACTTCGGCCCTCGGAGACCAGCTCCCGGACAGTGGCAAAGATCACATCTGCGGGTCTCTGGGTCCTGGAAGAGCATGGGTGTTGTGTAAGAGCAAAGGACCCCAGGCCAGTGTTAGGATCTGAGGCCAACATCCCCCCCGTGTGGATGCAGAAGCTGTAAAGATAAAGATTAGTCTGCTCGAGAAAGTCAAGGCACCTCCTGCTGCCTTCTCCGCTCATACCACTCACCTCGCCGTCTGCCCCTTGTCGCCCAGAAGGGAGTCCTTTGACATCTCCATTAGCCTTATGGCTTCATTCACATCTTCCTTCTCCACTGTGTCCACCATCCGCAGACGCGCCTGCGGGGAAGGTAGGGAGAGATGGGAACGGGAGGAGGGAATGGAAGCAAGTCAGGGAGCCCCCCTCGCTGCGGCTGGAAGCCAGGCACCCCCAACCCTGAGAGGAGAACCCCCCGCCCAGCAGCCGCAGTGCGGGGCCGGCACTGTCAGACCGAGACAAGTGCAATGCGCGGGCAGCGTCCAGCAATTGCCCAAGTCTCCGCCTCTCAACGCTGGCCAGTCCCGGGGTTCAGCTGTCCTGGGAGGGAGACCAGACCCTTCTGAGCTCCCCCCGGGGGCTCCCCCACAGCGGGACAGACAGGGCAGGGGGAGCTCGGCCAAGAAGGCGACTGGCAGAGAGGTCGCATCCCTGGGGCTCGGGAAGTGCTAGCTCAGCAGTAGGTCAGGTAATCACACTACCTGCACGAACAGCACTTTGGAGCCCCCGGGACTAAGGTCCGAGGCGTGCGGCCACAAAGGCCGCTTTCTAGTGAGGGGCCTACGTCCCAGGGAGTGGAGGCGACCCTGTCCATCCCGTGGTGAGGCTGGAACGGTGGGCGCAGACCTTTCCCTCCGGGAACGCCGTGCGTGCCCTGCCGGAGCAGCAAGTACCCACAGTGCGGTAGCACGGAGGACCGCTATCTGCACTGTCAGCACTTTAGCACCGGCAGGGCCTGAGTGGGAGGGAGGCGGCCTGGGGCGAAGCAGGCGGGGGCCCGGTAAGCAGCGGATGGCCCCCCCCCACCACGCTCACCAGGGCGGTGGACAGCCGCAGGATGGCCAGCAGCGTCCGGGCTGATGTGTAGGTGGCATCCTTGCTGGCCCAAGCCTCTCGCCTCATCTCCACATATGCTGCTGTTATGTAGTCGGCCAGGGACTCAGGCACCGTGGGCTGCTTCTCCCGGCACATGGCGATATAACGTCTATGGGAGAGAAGATTCCCGGGAAAGCAGGACCCAGAGTTTTCCATTTAAGAAAAACACTTACAGGACACCCCTCCCTGCCATATAAGTGGGGGAAAAACAAATTAGCTTGAACATCACTGATGGGAGTTCTCCAAGAGTTTTTATAGGACTTAGATAAGATAAATACATAAAAATACATAAATACATCTGTCATAAAAGATGGTCAAGTCCCCCTCCCTGAAGCTAGGACTTCTCTTACTTCAAGAGAACAAAGTAACAGAGAAGGAGAACTAAGTGATTACTGGGACCCCTTGGACAGACCCTGGGGAGCAAACAGGCAAATATTTGGAGCAGCATCCAACTACACTTAAGATCTGAACCTGCCTCCACCTGGAGACTGGCAGCTGGTGTGAAAGGTTCTGATGCCAGGTTCTTGTGAGGCCAGGTTGGGGGTGCCCAGACTCCCTGTCCTCAGCCCCAGACATGTAGTGCCCTCAGCCCCAGACATGGGGCGATAGTGAAAACCACCCTGTGTTCCTGGAGACACACACACGGCACCAACTGCTACTACGTGGGGGGACACGTCGTGCATCCTGGCCTTTCTCCCTGGCTCTCCTACCTCATCAGTTTCATGTCCAACGGCTCAAACTGGGCTGGGGGCTGCCGGCTGTGCTGGTGCACGTAGGTGATGTGCTGGGCCAACCTGGGAAGAGCAGAGGCAAATAGAAACCACCTCCTTGGGACTCCACACCCTGTGCCCGGCTCTAGTCATGCCTCAGCTCTACCGTCTCTTCACAGTGCAATTGGGAGTCTCTCTCAGAAAACCCTCGCCAGTATTTCTCTCCTGACCTCCATTTTCCTAAAGAACTATGGTCTAGCTCCCACACTAAGAAGGGAATTTCTGTAAGTAGGGAACCGAGGAGTTTCCAATGTCTTCTCCTTCCCTACGGATCATCAGGGATGTGTGTCCCCTGGAGTGCTGAGCTTTACTCACCGGAGATCATTGTCCCGGTCAGGCCGGTCCTGGATCAGCCAAAGGAGATCAAATCGGGACAGCAGCGCAGCAGGAAGCTGTATGTTCTGCTCCAGACTGCGGCGAGGGTTGTAGCGCCCGTAGGCAGGGTTGGCGGCGGCCAGGATGGAACAGCGGGCATTGAGTGTGGTGAGAATGCCGGCCTTGGCAATGGAGATGGTCTGCTGCTCCATGACTTCATGGATGGCTGTGCGGTCTGCCTCGGCCATCTTGTCAAACTCATCAATGCAGCACACTCCCTGGTCAGCCAGCACGAGGGCCCCGCCCTCTAGGGTTAGTTCTCCGCTCACAGAGTCTCTCAGTACAGCCGCTGTGAGCCCCACTCCTGAGGAGCCCCGGCCCGTCGTGTACTGGCCTACACAGCAGGATCAGGAACAGGAAAAAAAGCAGACATGCTAAGGAAGAGGAAAAGGAATAAAACAAGGAAAGAAGCAAGAACAGGGCTGAAATGAGGTCTTCCTGGGAGCACTCTACCGATCTATTAGGTTCAGGCTTTTGCGAGGCAGTGAAGAATCAAGTGTATGCAATGGAAAGCCCTCTCCTCCCTGACCCCACCCCCACCCCCACCCAAGGGACGGACTAAGTGCCAGGGTCCCACCATCTGGTACATGCACCCCTCCCAGGATTCCGCTACTCACTGCGGGGTGCCAGGCGATCGATGTACGATAACAGCTGGGACTTGGCCACACCTGGGTCCCCCATCAGGCAAATGTTGATGTTGCCTGGAAGAAGGGGTGAAGCCCCCAGATGAGCCTTCTGTCCATGCAAGTGCCAAACAACAGACCAATTCTTTTGAGATTCTGCCCAGGAACCAGTACCATCTCTTCTCATCCCTCCCCAGGCCCATGAAGCCAAGAGGCTAACTCTTTTTTTTGTCCCGGGACACAGCATCACAGATTTGATCTGTGTCACAGGGTACTGGTCCTTGCCATCCTGCTCCCTGCCAACCATCCCCTCATTTCCCCACCTTACCCCTGATCTTCATGCCCCGAGGAGACTGATCCACCCCTCCCACCAGCAGGAGCAACAGGGCCTTTTTCACGTCTTCGTGTCCATAGATCTCCGGGGCGATGGAGGCTGCCAGCTTCTCATAGAAATCTTCCTCTGCAGAAAAGTTCAGAGTATTTGGGAGAGGGATGAGGGGTGGGGGCCAGGAAGTAGTTTGTGTTTCCAGGCTCCCCCAGGGGACTCACCTGTAATTTGCCTCAACTCCTCCCTGCTTAGCTCTACAGCCGCAGACTCGTCGTCCTCACTCTTGCTCATTTTCACAACTCGGTGGGCTTCCAGGTAAGTTTCAGAGAGGAGACCCTTGGGCAAGAAAACCCAGGGCCATCTTTATGGATGAAGGCCCTTTAATGTGCCTGTTAAAAGGATTCCCTCAGGAGTTGCTTAAAAACCTTATGTGCTACTTTATCATTGACAATTCTCTGTGGAGGCGGTGAGAGTGGAGAAAGGGGAACATTTCCTCCTCCTTTCAAGCCCTTTTCTCACCTGTACCACCTGTCGGAACCCAGTGCGCAAGATGGGCAAGAAGATGCCAGTGACGCTGACATGGTCCCCGGGCTGGGCGATCCTTGTGTTTTCACCTTCTACCAGCACGGTGATGCTACGAGGGATGTTTCCCACGGGCACTTGGTCACTCTACAAGGGGAGAAGACCCATGGGCACAGAGAAAGGAATACAAAGCCTATCTATAAGGACCTCCTCTTTCTCGGGCCCAGGCATCCCATACCCTACTTCTCAGCCTCAGATGAACCAACTGGAGGGAGCCTAAGATTTTTGCACCTTCCCAACTCAACTATAAAGTTCAAGTTAAACCTCCTTCCCACTCTAGGTGACCTCTCTGCCTTAGCCCCTTTTGTTCTTTCTTTCTTCTGCTCTGTGACTATAGAACCTAAGTGGACACCAGAACCCCACCCTCCCTGGGCCACATACCACAAACTCACATGTTCCTGCATCTTCATCTCTTGGAATTTGATGAATTTGGAACCACGTGTCTGCAGATACAGCCGCCCTCCTGAGCGATTGGTCTGGCACTCCTGGCTGGGGCACATGATCAGAGGCATGAAAGTAGGAGACTGGATCTAGAATGCAAGAAAAGAAAAAGCAAAAAGCCATGAGTCCGTCACCTGAGTCAACATTTCCTCTTCCCCATAGCACACATCGCACACTGCCAACGTTTTGACCTGTCCTGAGTCAATAATCATAGGAACCAAAAACCCATAAAGGACGATGGAAAGACCACTACGGACCAGAAAAACAATGAGAAGTAAACACACAGTTGTGTTTCATAACGAACACAGCAAATAGCAGATAACTACCAGGAGTTAAAAGTAATTCTGGGGCAAACCACTAACAATTAAATATGTTCCTATTCCTTGCTCCCTACATACCGGCTGGTAGGTCTCTGCTCCACACTGGTCACAAGTGTAAGTGGCCACCACCATCCTGGGTTTGACTTCGGAGACACGAGTGACAATTCCACGTACAGTGACCAATTTCCCCACAGAGTCAGCCCGTACTTCCCGGATCACACGAGGCTTGTTACTGCTTGGGCCTTGAAAGTAGAGCTCACTAAGGGAGAGAAAAGAGTCATTACAAAGGTTCTGAAGCACAAGCTTGCACAAGCTTCCACAGCCTTCCTCGCTGAGACCACTCACAATCTGCGCATGAGTTCGGGAGGGTACTGGTTCTGCGGGCTTCGGGCTGCCCCAGGGTCGCGGCTCCGCTGTTCCATCATCAGCCGATGTTCAATGTAAACATCCAGAACATCTTTGTTTACCACCTCAAGAGAAAAGAAAGAAGAAAAAATGTGTGGCAGGACTAGAGAACGAAAGACCACAAAGGGAACCAGGCAGAAATTACTGCCCCCTTTCTGCCAACTCTGAAAAACCAGTATCTGAGAAGCTTCCGGAAAGCAACCTGTGTTGCCCTGTGTTGTCCTGCAACCACTCACCTCCCTCTCCTTGTACTGAGGCAGCAGCTCTTGTACAGCATCAGCAAAGAGCCTGGTGTAGCGTCTGGCATTCTCACAGATGGAGTCCACCAACTCAGGGTCATCCTCAGCTACATCATCTAGGTCTATGTACATTGCCACTTGTTCCCGATGAGCCAGTTGAACCTGGGGTAAGGATGAGACAGAGCTGTGTACACCATGGTCAGCAGTGTCCCCCACCCACAAGGGTAGAAAGAAGCATGAGACAAAGCAATACTCACTTCTCAGCCCCCCAAAGACAGCCCTCTAACTTCTAAAGAACACACTGCTCATTACCCACACAGAATGACTTCCACTTACTAAATATTAAGAATCACACTGAAGCTGTTACCTACATGTACACTTACTGAAGCAAGCCAGGCCACCTCTTACAGCTCCTTAAGCAACCACCCATTCCCTCCACTTTTTCTATGACTCACCAACTGGTTCCCGTACTTGAACTGCTTCTTGCCAAATTCATCATCCTGATAAAACTCTTGTAGGAATTTCTTAACCTTTTCTGCAAGGAAAACGTAAATCATGAGAATGAGTCTTTCAGATACTTTACCACAAAACCCCTTGATACGCTTCTTTAAAAAACTCGCTTTTACTTCGTAATTCTTACCAAGTAGAGCAGAACTCCTTCTAACAGGTCTATTCTCACCTAGAGAAGGGGCCCCGGGCAGTCAGGAGCTTTACCCAACAACCTTCCCCCAGGGAATCCCAGTGTCTCCCCTGGTTACAAATCTCAGTACTCGTTCCCAAAGGCCTTTCACACCCCGCCACACGCTCTGAGCTCAAGGTTCTCAGTTTTTCTTCCACGCGTTGAGATTCCTCTTTTTCTTCGGTCTCCTCAGTCTCTCCACTAGGCCCAGCCTGCACCCCACCCCCTCTCCCGCCACTGCTTCCGCTCTTAGTAAACAAAGAAGCACATGGGCCCAGATGCAGCCGCCTCACAGCCCGGGATTCCTCCGCCCAGGGCGGGAGCCCGTCCGGCGATTGGCCGGCTCGTCAAGGGCCACTCCGTCCCACCCGACCACCTCCTTTCTCGGCCTCCCGCGAAGCCCCCCAGTTTCAGGCACGCCCCCACCCTGAGCAGCTCTTTCCGAGGCCGCGGCGCGGAAGGACACTGTTTACAGACGACACTCCCTCCAGCGACGTCGCGCAACTTCCGCCCGCCTTCACTTCCGCTTAGAGGTTGGCCTAAAATGGCCAATCCCGGCACTCAGCGGCCGGGGCCCGCCCGCCCCCGGGACTCCGGCGCGTCTCGAGAGGGCGCGGGCGCTCCGAATGTCTAAGGGCGCGCAGGGAGGGGGGCCCGGGGTCCTTGTCCTTGGGGGCGGAAAGCCCTTTGGGTCTCCTGAGGTCCCGGTCTCTCCTGGGCGCGACCCTCCCCCGCCCACCGCGACCCGCCACTCCTTCCCCAGGCATGACTGGCTCTTCGACTTCGGCGGCCCGCGCGCCTCCCACGCACCGTCTGCCTCTGCCCTGCAGCCTCTCGACCCTGCCTCTGGCCGCGCGCCCCGGGGCCCCAGGACGCCGGCTCACGCCAACAGGTGTTGGACCGCAGGCTTCCCGCGCAGGCCGCTCCTCCCAAGTTTGCATATCCTCACCTTTCTCGAGCACGTAGTCTTTAACTGCCATCGCCCGTGCGGCAGCAGCTGGCGGGCTCAAGGCGCTCACTCCCAGGACAGCAGAAAGCGTCCGCGCGGCGGGCTCCTGCCGACCAACCGAAATTGGCGCGAAACGTCGCCCCCCACGTGACGGGCGCCGCCGCGTGCGGGCCTATCAAAGAGGAGGCCCTTTGCCCCTCCCACTCTCCCGCAGGCCATAGCTTCGGCCAATCACCAGGCGAGTCTGGACTGAGTGACGGGGCAGCGGCGCGGGCACCCGAGCTGCGGAGAGGCGGGGCGGGGCGGGGCGCGGCGGGCGCCGGGTTTCCCGCGGTCCGAGCTGGCTCGGACCGAGAGAAATTGCTCTTAAAGGACCAGCCTACGCGCGTCCTTTTGTTCCGGGGCCGCAGGGCGGGGCAGGCCCAAGTTTCGCTGTCTCCTTGCAGACTCTCCAACCACCATGATCTCCCAGTTCTTCATTCTGTCTTCCAAAGGGGACCCGCTCATCTACAAGGATTGTATCCTTGACCTGCGGGGCGGGAGGCCTGGGTGGGAGTAGTGCCCTAGAGCCCGCCCGTGTCGCCGACTCCTTAGCTGTCCTTCCACCCGGTCAGTCCGCGGGGACAGTGGCGGTCGGGATGTGGCCGAGCTCTTCTACCGGAAGCTGACGGGACTGCCCGGAGATGAGTCCCCGGTTGTCATGGTAACCTGCGGCGGGGCTTGGGGTAGGCTCCCGGAGGGCTGGGGGGCGCCTCCTTCCTCCCAGGACCGTTTCCCTGAGAGCTGCCGCTGGGGGGCGCGGGCGGGGCGGGGGGTACGTTCTGCCAAGTAATCCGAGCGACAGTTTCTGGAGCGCTAACACTCTACGGGGCGCAGCTCCGCCAGTCCGGGGTAGGTACCAGGGCCACTTCCACTTCCACATTAGGCAGCTGGGTCCCGGGGCGGGGGCGAGGTGCCTGGCTCGCCCCAAGGCCCACCGCTAGCAAGTCTCGCGGGTCCTTAATCACATGTCTTCCTAACGCTCTCTTCCTCGCCTCCGCCTCAGCACCACGATGACCGTCATTTCATTCACATCAGACACAGCGGCCTCTATTTGGTAGCCACGACTTCAGAAAACATTTCTCCCTTCAGCCTTCTAGAGCTGCTCTCCCGGTGAGGAGGACAGGGCTGGGCACCTGGGCGCGGGGATACGACCGTAGAAGGGTATGCACACACAGCCCTGTTTTCTCAGGTTGGCCACTCTCCTGGGCGACTACTGTGGCTCCTTGAGTGAGGGGACCATCTCCCGAAACGTGGCTCTTGTCTACGAACTCCTGGATGAAGTGCTGGTGAGGGCCAGGGGTCTCCCCCAAGTGCCCAGTGCCCTGCAAATGTGGGCTGGGGTGGGAAAACTAAGTCCATTCACTTTCACCTTTTTCCTCCACTCACCACCCAAAGGCTGTCCTTCCTCTGCCCACAGGACTATGGCTATGTGCAGACCACATCCATGGAGATGCTGAGGAACTTCATCCAGACAGAGGCTGTGGTCAGCAAGCCCTTCAGCCTCTTTGACCTCAGCAGCGTTGGCTTGGTTAGTTGAGGGAAATAGGAGGAGGAGGGCTGGTGGGTACTGTGAAACCTGAAGATCATAGCTTTGGGTGCTTTCCAGTTTGGGGCTGAGACACAGCAGAGCAAAGTGGCCCCCAGCACTGCAGCCAGCCGCCCGGTCCTGGCCAGCCGCTCTGACCAGGTGAGCAGGGGCGTGATGGATTCAGATCCTCTGATTTTTCTTCTGGGACACGAGAGACCAAGAGCCTGGTATTCCTCAAATGTGGATAATCCCTTTCCTTACCCGTGTGTCCCCCCCCCCGGCCCGGGTCCTAGACTCCACTGCCCTGTCCCTTCTGCCTGTCCACTTTAGAACACAGGCTGTTCAGCCTCCAAGTGTCCAAATCCGTTCTCTTCCTCAGAGCCAGAAGAATGAAGTGTTTTTGGATGTGGTTGAGAGGCTGTCTGTGCTGATAGCATCTAATGTAAGTTTGGGCTCCCAAGTCTGGAACTGAGGACAGATGGCACTTGGGAAATGTTTTGGGAGCAGGGGCTGTGTCACCTGGGGATTGACCTCTGTGCCATTCTTAGGGCTCACTGCTGAAGGTAGACGTGCAGGGAGAGATCCGGCTCAAGAGCTTTCTTCCCAGTGGCTCTGGTGAGAAGTCCCAGGGCGGGGCTTGGGACAGACAGCTCCTCAGTGCTGTATATGGTGGTATCTGGCAGCCTTTTCTGACATTCTTTCCTCTGACAGAGATGCGCATTGGCCTGACAGAAGAATTTTGTGTGGGGAAGTCAGAACTGAGAGGTGAGAAGTAGGTCTTGCTCTCCTCCATAGAGGTCACTGCCAGAAGTTGTTTGGAACACAAGAGACAGGTTCTCCCCCGGCTCTCCCCTGGGTGTTCACCCCTCCCATGTGGGTTCGAGGAGGAGACTTTCTCTCCTTCCAGGTTATGGACCAGGAATCCGGGTGGACGAGGTCTCATTTCACAGCTCGGTGCTTCTGGAAGAGTTTGAGTCTCATCGAATTCTGCGCTTGCAGCCACCTCAGGGCGAGGTCAGGATTGGGCTGGCCTAGCATGTTCTGTCCACCACGGGGAAGGGAGGCAGTTCAGGGGTGAGGAGACCAAACTGATCTCCGTTCCTATCTGGTCTCAGCTGACAGTGATGCGGTACCAACTCTCAGACGACCTCCCCTCCCCGCTCCCCTTCAGGCTCTTCCCCTCTGTGCAGTGGGACCGAGGCTCAGGCAGGTGAGACCACTTTCCTGTCCTGCAACTGCTCTGAAGTCTAAGCTGATACAGAGATGTTCCCCAAACTCATTGTGGAGGAGGGGTGGTAATAGGGCCGAAGTCAGAAAAAGATGCCCTCCTGGCACAGGGACTCAGCCCTTAGTGGATTCACTGCTTGGGACACGACCCACCCAGCATGGAGGCGCCGGGCAGGGATGGTGAGCTGCCAGTGCGTAACAGTACTGTGCCCTTCTACCCAGGCTCCAGGTTTACCTGAAGTTACGATGTGACCTGCCCCCAAAGAGGTATGAGTGGGGGTTGGCCAAGCCTGGTTTTGTTCTGTGGGGTGGGACACAGTGCTCACATGTTTTGCTCCCACCTGCAGATGCATCCACTGGCTTCGGAATCCTGTTCAGTTAGAGGCAGGAGGGCTTGGGAAGAGGATGGGGCAGCACTGTGCTGAGCCCCAGCTGTGACATTAAGAGTGGGAACGAGTCCCTGCCTTCCGGGGGCTGACTCTCTTCCTTTTTCCTTTGTAGCCAAGCTCTCAATGTCAGGCTGCACCTTCCCTTGCCACGAGGGGTGGTCAGGTTAGTGGGTGAGCCACGGAGTGGACTGGGGAGGTAGGGAGTTGGCCTGCCTCATGAAGGCTGGGGCTGAGCGCAGTGCCTGTCTCCTTCAAACTGCAGCCTGTCCCAGGAGCTGAGTGGCCCTGAGCAGAAAGCAGAGCTGGGGGAGGGAGCACTTCGCTGGGACCTGCCTCGGGTTCAAGGTGGCTCCCAGCTGTCGGGCCTCTTCCAGGTACAAGCTGCTGACTTTCTAAGACCCTCTCTTCCACCCCACATTAAGCCCCAGCCTGTCCCTCTTCACGGTGAGCCTCCCTGGCCTCTGTCCCTTACAGATGGATGTTCCAGGCCTCCCTGGGCCTCCTGGCCAGGGACACTCTACCACGGCCCCTCTGGGCCTGGGCCCCGCCAGCCTCTCTTTTGAACTTCCCCGGCACACGTGCTCAGGCCTCCAGGTTCGCTTCCTCAGGCTGGCATTCAGACCCTGTGGCAGCACCAGCCCCCACAAGTGGGTGCGACACTTGAGCCACAGCGATGCTTATGTCATCCGGATCTGAGGCTCTCCAGATGGGGACATGGGCAGCAAACATGGTAGTCCGTGGAATGGAGGATGATGGGTGTTTTTTCTCCCCTTCTGGCCTGTGGCTACAGACCTGGCCGAAGAGTCCTGAGTCCTGAGAGGCCAGGAGACCAGTCCTGGTCCACAAGTTTGACCTTCCTGTGGTACCTGACACAGGAAGGTACGAGGTGGATCAGAACTTACAAATCAAACTTTTATTCTGAGGAACTGGCTGTACAATATCTAAAAAATAATAATAATAATAATAACATGGAGGAAGCAAACTATTACTTCCTTCCACCCAGCATATATACGTGTGTGTGTGTATGTGGGAGAGAGAGAGAGTTGGGGACAGGAGGCTGGCAGATGTGTGACAGCATTAAGGCGCAGGCTGAGGAGAGCTAGATCCAGGGGGCTGGGAGCCATTAGCTTTTGGAGTCCCGGGAGCTGGAGGGGGGCTATCCCCAGCTTCCTGTTTCCCCCCACACAGGGCACTGCCCCCAAGTGGGGAGGGGGCCGAGGACGGGGGTGGAGCTGGGGAAGGATGGGAGGTGGGGCCCCCTTTGCCCTCCCCTGTAGGGGGAAGAGAGACCACGATGTACTTCTGGACACTGCCGGGACCAGAGGGCGCAGTGCTGGGGGGAGCAGTGGTGGCCGTGGAGACCAGCTTGACGATAGGCTGCACGCTGGGGACCGTGGTGGTGACGGGAGAGGTAGTAGTAGAGCCTGAGCCGGGGGCTGAGGTGCTGAGGGACAGGACCTGGGGGTAGAAAGAAAAGACACTGCATGGGGGAGGATCCACCTGCTCCAGAGGAACAGCTGATGATGCTGAGGTCCTTAGGAGCCTAGAGGCTGCTGCTAACTTGAGCGCCACGCTCAGGACAAGCAGCCATGGCCTTGTGGGCCTTCTCGAAATGCCCCTTCCAGCTCCTTTCTCTGGGCATAGAGGGAACGGGGTACTTGGAGGTAACCCTGGTCATGCTCCCCACCCTCCCTGGTCCTACATGGTTCCTAGTACCTGCTGGGTGGATGAGGCGCTGGAGGATGACGACATCACAATAAACTTGGTTGGGGGAGGAGAAGGCTGAGGCGGGGCAGCAGCTCGCGCAGACACCAGTGTCTGCACAGGCAATGCAATGGAGCCGGGGACCTTCAGCAAGCCAGGGGTTCGAGGGCCTGGTTGAGGGGCCTGTGAGAGGGTCAGAGTGGGCCGGGGCTGCAAGAAGAAAGCATCAAGGTCTAAGAGCAAGGAAAGGCACCTGTTGCTGCTCCTCAGCAGGTCTCACTAAAGAGGGCCCAGACTCAGCCAACACTGCTCAGAGGACCCTGTGTTTTACAAAACCAAGCTTGTGTCTGTGAGTCCCTGCCCTGAAGGGAACCATGGCCCTGTCCCGCCCTCCTGCATGTTTCTCCACCAAACCCCTCCTACCCATCACTGACCTGAGTGATGGTCAGAGTGGTCCTATTGACCTGCTGAGCCTGCAGAGCAGCTTGGGCCCGGGCCTTGACAACATGGGAGCATAGGAGGGGCCCAAGGGACCCAAATTCTGCCCGATAAGCATCTTGATTGTCAGGTGGTAGGCGTAGCTTTGCCAGAACAGGGGCACAGTGCTTCTGCAGAGAAAGCAAAGGAAAGCCGGTAGGTGGAAAGGCTGGGACCCTTGGAAAGTGTGCCAGGGAAGGCTGAGAAAGGAAAGTGCCTGGTATTTCTGTGTGTCCCAGATGCCTGGGACAGCAGTGTGCGTGAGAGGAAAACCCAAGCACCAACTGGTGTAATGGGGCAACGTGCTGAATACGCTGGTGGTTTTTAAGGGGTGGCTGGTCTATAGGGGGACACCTTGCACAGAATGGCGCACAGGGATGCAGAAACCTTGGGGGCAGCCCAGTCCGGGGGACATAGGCTGAGGGTTAAGACCTCTTACTTCTTTCTTAATCTCTTGGTGCCTTGGTCTCCATCTACCCAACAGTATTAAACTCTGAATATATGAGGCAAAAATGGGATGAGTGAATAAAAGACAAGCGATGCTGGCTGAACACTGTACCTCTGTGTGTGTAGGGGAAGGGTGGGAACATGGGGGAGGGCAGGGAGGGAGGGGGGCTCCGGTCACCAGGAGGAGGCTCTGCACGTGGTCAGCTCCAATGCGGTCGATGTTGCTCAGCACAGGGCCATCCAGGACGCTGCGGATCCGCTCCCCTTCCTGCTGCAGCCGTGGCAGAATCAGAGTCTTAATCACCTATTGGAAAGTAAGGGGAGAAGCCAGGAGCCTTGGGTCACCACAGGGTCTCCCAGTGGGGGGCTCTTGCCCACTAGGCCCCAGGATACCCCAGTGCTTCCCGCCAAGCCAGGGCCTCACATCGTGTCCCAGCTCTGCCAGGCCTGCGATGGAGCCATAACGTGTGGTCCATGGAGTCTTCTCGTCCACCCAGCTCTGTAAAGGGGAAGGAAGAGAAATCTGGGTAAAGGGGCCCGAGAGGCTAACTGTTAAGGACCAAGTCTCATGAACACGCTTTTGTTGTGGATCATTAAGACATTACAGATGTGGCCCAAGTTTCAGGTCCCATCCCTCTGCCCTGTGTTTTCAGTGTCCTTTTCTTTCACCCATGGACCCGCCTTTGGCTTGGCTGAAGCTCTTTGTCCTAGTCACCACCTTGGGATACAGATTTGAAACTGTTTATGCTCCTCATTCTTTAGGATTTAATTATTTGAGGGAGTGGGGTGTAGAGGCAGAGGGAGAGAGAGAGAATCTCAAGCAGACTCCCTGCTGAGTGCAGAGCACGAAGACTCGATCCCACAACCCTGAGGTCATGACCTGAACTGAAATCAAGAGCCAGACACCCCACCAACTGAGCCCCGCAAGGACCCCTGCACCCCTCATTCTCACTCACCTTGGTGAAGGTCTTGGTGATACGGGACTGGATGTTGTTCGTGGTTGTGCTGAAATGCTTACAGATCTGGGCCACGAGGCGGGCAGCAAAGTCCCGGAGTGCCCAGTGATTGTCCACATCTGGCCGCAGGCATAGCTGTCTGCTCACAATGCACGTCATCACAGCTGGAATCAGCTCATGCACCTAGGCGAGAAGTGGCAATTTGGCTAATTCTGATAAATGGCTTCCTATTGGTGGCAGCAAGGTGCCCCAACCCTGGATGGAAAGGTGGGTGGGCAGGACCGCTCACATATTTTTCTAGATACAGAGTGGGGTTGTCCATCAGGGCCTTCACCATGCGCATCAGGTAGATGAGCAGGGCCAGGTTGTTCTGCACCACATTCACACGGACCTGTGGGAGGGAGGCAAGGGGGCAGTGAGACCCTTGGAGGAGCTCCCCCACTTCCCTCTTACTGCCCAGAGCCCCCTCCTGGGTCCTGGCCATCTGCGTCCTCTCACCCCCTCAGAGATGAAGGTGCTAAACCGTGGCAGCATCTGATAGAGCCCCGGGTCTGTTGCAATGCTCTGCAGTGCCTCCTGCAGGAGAAGGAGTGAGTGACGGGGCAGACAATCAGGAAGGGATTCGTGGGACTTCCAGGAGAAGGAACCCCAGGGTAAAAACAGGTGGTCAGTGGGGCCTCACCGCTCTCTTGGCCTCACAGGAGCCCACACAGGCTTCAGTGATCTCCTTGTAGTACAGCTGCTGCTCCACAGACAACTCGTGGATACTTCGTGGCTTCAGCCGCAAAGGGGCTCCCTCCAGCAGGGGCGGTGCCTTCTTCTCTTTCCCTGTGTGAATTGGGAAGACAGGTTTGAAAACAAAAGCTCCAGGAGAGGCTTCAGACTAGACAAACCTATGCTCCCTACCCAGTGAGACCTGGGGCCCGGCTCCTCTCAGATTTCTTAATTCCCACCTGGGCCCTTTGGCCCTCATTCCTTGCCCAGATCTCAGCCACCTCACAGGTGGCCATCTGGATTTAGGCCAGGAGCCAGGAGAGGCCTGGCCTAGCAGTACTGACCTTTGCCATCAGCTGGAGCAGCCCCTTGGGCTTTCCCTTTCAAGGGTCCGTCTTCCTCCTGGCCTGGCTTTGCTGACTTCAGGGGTTCCGTGGCCTCAGCCTTTTGCTGCTCTTTGGGAGCTGGTGGCAAAGCAGTCACAGTGGGGGTGATGAGAGTGGCAGGGGATGGAAAGGAAGGAGAGGGGAGGGGAGGGGAGATAGAGAGAGGGGGACTCTGGGCATGGACAAGATTACCTGGGGGTGGATTCTCCGGGATAGCTGGCTGGCAGCCTTCAATGCTCAGCCAATGAGCTGCGAGGAAAGAAGGTGTCAAGTTCAACTGCTGGGCAAGGACCCTAAGGAGTCACTCCACCCTAGGAATTTGTTTTCCATCCTGTTCCCACTTCCTGCAACTTGCCAGTGATCTCAGAGTTTCCCTCCTCCCGGCCACCTTGCTCTCCCCATCCCCAACCTTTGAGGCAGACGTCCAGGGGCACCCGGGGCAGAGGGGTATTGATGATGTCGCTCAGGTCAACCTCCTTCTCCTCGTAGAAGTAAAGCTCCCGGCCCCCGCCAGACGCAAAACGGAAAGGAATGAACTCCTGAGCGTGGAAGCCATACAGTGGCTGTATCAGGAAAGAGAGAGACACTGGGATGATAGGGAGCCTGAGGATGAATGGCTGACGGCAAATGCAGTATCTAGGAGGATGGATCTCACAATCCGGCCCCTCCACCTCCCCCCAACCTCAGTCCCACGTGTCCCCATCACCTCGACGTTCTTCAGCTTCAGCGCATAGTCAATGTCACTAGTGGTAAGCTTCTGCCGCTTCCCCATGTGCATGAACTTCAAGGCATCCTGGGGGTGGGAGACAGAAGGACCTGAGTCTGACAGCTTGAGGAAGAAGGAGGCCCCCGGCAGCATATGGATATGATGCAGGGCTGGGGAGGCAGGTCAGGCTACCTGGGCAATCTCCTTGATGCGGTAGCTGACCTCATCGGTCAGCAGCTGGCAGGTCTCCTCCTGAATCTGTGCGATCCCCATCGACTCAGCCACCACCTTCATCGACTCCGAGGGCAGGACCGTATTGCTGAGCTTCAGCTTCTTCTCCTCAGCCATTCTGGAGCCCCTCTTGCCCTCCTCCAGAGAGTGGTACCCCAGGGTGGAGAGATGGAGACCCTGGCAGGGGGATGGGATAGGCAGAAGAGATTAAAAAAAAAAGAAAGGAAAAGAAATGTGAGTCAGCAGTGGGTGTAACAGAAGCAGGTGGCAAGCCGATCCAGTTCAACACAATGTGCTGAGCTCTGATTCTGTGCTGGGCGCCGTGCACAGTAGAATAGACATGGCCTCAATTGAAATCCTGGCCCTAGACTCCGTAGCTGGTTACCTGAGCCAAGTACTCCCATTCTCCCAGCTCTGGGTTTCTTCCCCATATGTGGAATGTGGAAAGGCCTTGTTTCCTAAGGTTGTTTCTTGTATACCTTCATCTCTCCTACCTCTTCTTGTACCATTATTCGTGCTTGATGCAAACGCAGTCACAGTTAAATACAACACTCCCACTTGGAGCCTATACACCCGTACAACTGAACATGATGCAAAAACCTACAACCATCCCAAACAGTTCTCACTTTACACTTGTAGCTGTGAACCTCCAATGGTTCCACACACACTGCCGGATAATCATACCACACCTCCATGTACCCCATCTCTCTCTGTCCTAAGTGACATCTCCTCTCCCCCTCACTTCAGGCCATCAGAAGAGACCTCCACAGACTCTCACATTCACCAACCTAACAGCACTGGCACCCACATCCTCTGCCTTCTCACCTCTTTAGATATTTTTAAGTAGGCTCCATGCCCAGCACAGAGCCTATTACATGGCTTGAACTCACCACTCTGAGATCAAGACAGGAGCTAAGATCAAGAGTCAGATGCTTGGGATCCCTGGGTGGCTCAGTGGTTGAGCACCTGCCTTTGGCCCAGGGCGTGATCCTGGGGTCCTGGGATTGAGTCCCGCATCGGGCTCCCTGGATGGAGCCTGCTTCTCCCTCTGCCTGTGTCTCTGCCTCTCTCGCTCTCTCTCATGAATAAATAAAATCTTTAAAAAAAAAAGTCGGATGCTTCACCGCCCAGGCACCCCCACCTGTTACTTTAGAGGTGCTCCAGCCCCTCACCAACTCCAACACTGCTTCCACCTCCCTGCACCACCATCAAGTTTTCAACCTAAGGAATTAGTCATTTCTACCAGCCTACAAAATGCAGTTATTCCTCCCATCTTAAGAATACAAAATGTTGGTCTATGCATACAATGGAAGTTTTCAGCCTTAAAAAGGAAGATTCCAATGCATGCTACACCATGGAAGAACTTTGAGGACATTATGCTGAGTGAAATAAGGCAGCCACAAAAGGACAAATGGTGTCTGATTCCAATTATATGAGGTTCCTAGAGGAGCCAAATTCATAGGTTCTGAAAGTGGAACTGGGTTGGGCCCAGCGGAGGGAAGAATCAGGAGTTAGTGTTTGATGGCAACTGAGTTTCAGTTTTATAACATGAGTAGTTCTGGAAGGAGGGATGGTGTGATGGTTGTATAACAATGTGAACACATTTAATCTCACTAAACTGTACGCCTCACATGATTTAGAATGGTGAGCTTATGTGTATTTCACCACAATTACAAATATAAAACAGTATTTTCTTCATTTTTCTTTCTCTCCAACATATACCCTGTTTTCGGCTCCTCCTTGGAACCACACTCCCTGAAAGAGTTATCTTAACTTTCTAATTCCTTTCCTCTCCTCTCGCACCTACTTCAAGCTGGCTTTTGACACCACCAGTTCCCTGAAACTGCTCAAGGTCACGAATGACTCCACATTGCCCAACCCAAGGTCCATGGTCCATTGTCATCATACCTGACCTACCAGCAGCACACACTATAGCTACCTACTCCCTTTTGAAAACTCTTGACTCCATTGTCTTCCCCTGGCTTTCCTCCTACCTCACTGGCCACCCTCCTCTTGGTTTCCTTGAGCAGTTTTTCCTCTTCTCATGGCCTTATGCTGGAGCATCCTGGGCTCGGTCTTTGGTGTTCTTCTGTAGCTACACTTATTCCCTTGTGATGTCAACTACCCTCAATTTTCTTTTTTTTTTTTTTAATTTTTATTTATTTATGATAGTTACAGAGAGAGAGAGAGAGGCAGAGACACAGGCAGAGGGAGAAGCAGGCTCCATGCACCGGGAGCCCGATGTGGGATTCGATCCCGGGTCTCCAGGATCGCGCCCTGGGCCAAAGGCAGGCACCAAACCGCTGCACCACCCAGGGATCCCAACTACCCTCAATTTTCAATATTGCTTATAGGCCGATGGTGGCCAAGTTTATATCCTCAGCCCAGAACCTTCTTCCTAACACCATATTTGTATATCAAACTGTCGACTTAAAATCTCTTCTACAACTGAACTCCTGATCTCCTGCTCCCCACCTGCTCCAGTTTTCTTCATCTTCACAGCAAAGCCATCTACCCAGGCACTCTCTTCATTGAGCCCTCACGTTGGCCAGGTGATCCAACCCAATTCCTCTGTTCCCACTGCATAGCCAAGTCACCATTACCTCCTACCTGACTAACTTCTAGGGTCTCCTGACAAGGTCTTCCTGCGTCCACCCTTGCTCCCCACATCTATCCCAACCTAGCAGCCAGGGTGATTCCATCAAAATATAAATCAGATTGGGTCATTTCTCTGGTCAAAACCCTATAATGGCTCCCCATTTACCAGACTAAAATCGAAAATCCTGATTACAGTCTCTAAGGCCTTCACAATTTGCCCTCACCTCATTACATCTCTGATCTGCTTTCCTTCCTTTCTCCACACTGATCCAGCTCCACTGTCCTCCTGCTATTCAAACCTCACAGGCAAGCTTTTGGTTTAAGGCTTTGCTCTCTTCTTTCTGCCTGGAATGCTCTGCCCCAGATGCCAGCTTGGCTGCTCATTCCTAACACCCTACTTACCACCACACTCCAACCCCACTCTGCTTTCTCTCCCCAAGACATTTAACATCTGCTAATGTATACCGCATCATTCCTAATTGTCTATCACCACCACATCTTCCTTTTCCACCCCCTACTGTGTGGACAGAAATCTGTTATGCTCACCAACGTATACAGGATCCCACACTGGTGCCTGAGCCACTGTACTGAGTAAATAATTTGTTGAATAAATCAGTGAATTATAAGGCTTAGAGATGCAGGTGCTCAATAAATACGCGGTACCACTACTATCAAGATGAACAAGATTTAGGCCCAAGCGTGGGACCTGCTTTGTGGCCAAAAGGAGAGTGGCTCGCTTGACGTTGGCGTTAGGAAGAGTAGTGTCCAAAGTGTTTAGGACTGACTGCGGGGCGCTGACGGAGGCGTGCCGGAGGGCCGAGGGCCGAGCACGGGGACGAAAGGGTTTGTTTGGTCTCCTCGTCCCGTTGTTTTCGTGTTCCGGGAACACATTTATTCAACATGTACTCCGTGCCTGGCGCTGGGTATACAGAACGCTGTCGTGTCCCAGGTCACTGACGAGTTCTCACCCTTCAACACCCTCCATACCCTCTGCCGGTAACGGCTCACAAAACACGCTACGACCTCAGGAGCCCTCAGGTCAGCGGAGTCGGCAGGAATGCTTCACAGAAGAGGGTTAACTTGAGCTAGACGTGGGTGTAGTCGATTCCCCGGCAAGGAAGAGCCGAGTCCCCCAAGCAATGGGGTAGCGCGGGGAAGAAGGCACGGAGAGCCCACCTCATCCCCCCAACATCCTTCAATGCAAAGACACATGCACACACGGAGTCCCCACGCGCACGGACACACAACCCACCGTCCTCCTCCAGGTTCCCACACAGGCCCTTCAAGGGGCCCACTCCGGGGAAGCACTCAGACCCACCCCCTCCAGCCGAACGCCCCACGCAGGAAAAGTCTCTCACCGCCGCCAAAGCGCCGCTCACCCGGCGCTCGGCGCCATCTTGGCCCCGCCCCCTCTCGGGAGCAGGTCCTGGCAGAGAAGGAGAGGGAGTCACTGCCCCTTCCCGAGCTGCAATGAGTCTCCTATGCTCACGGCCTGAAGTGGTATAAACAAATGAGTTTTTCTGTCTACGAGCAAGGAGCACACCCTCCTGATGCAATTACTGCAGTTTATTCTTTCACTACCCAGCGGCCAGGACCCAGGAGGCGCCACAAAACCCGAGGCGGGATTGCGGGCAGCGCAATGAGGCCCCACCCCCTTCCGAACCGGGACTGCGCGTGCGCATCTCTAGCCTGACTGGGTGGACGTTCCCTCCGACCCCTTCGGAATTTAAAGGGCCCGTTGCCTTCCCGAAGTTGGTTTGAGGCAAGGGCTTGTTGGTGTTGACAGCACTTTGTCATGGGACCGATACGGTTGGGAATGCTGCTTTTCATTTTGGTTGTGTACGGCGCTTGGGTTGGGACGTCGAAGGAGGACGATGACACAGAACGCTTGCCCAGCAAATGCGAAGGTATCTAAAGGGAATGGCTCCTATTTGCCTCTCTGCCCATCTCTTTAGTCTGGGCTGGACAATCTCCTTTTAGACCTGAGGGAGATTCTGGTGGAGCCTGGCGGAATTCGAAGGGGGGGGGGGGGAGGAGCACATAGCGCTATCCCACAACTGTGGCACTACAATTCCCATGAGACATCCAGAGGAAGTACGCTTTTTTCTTGCTAGCGTAGCCCCAAGCGATCTGTGGGAATTGTAATTGAGAGACTCTGTGCCCCGGATCACCCACTCTACTGAGCATCTTAAGTGTGTTTCCCCCATGACACTAAACTTAAATCTGGGGAGCCTGCAGGAGGGGGGGGTGTGAGGCTCATACCTGTGGATATCCTCTGCTCCACCCACGCAGCGACGCTCTCAAATTACAGGCCCCACGCTCTCCTGGGGAGGGCTTTGGGGGTACGTGAATAAGCCCCTGAAGCTCATAAAGAGGCGGCCACATAAGTGGAGGAGGTTCCCCTTACGTTTGAGGCTTTGCAGAGGGTGTGTACTTTTGGATTTTACTGTGAGCAGCATCTTCTGTGGCTGCATGAGGGCGGTGATGGGGCAGGGGGGCAGCTGAGAAGAAACACTTCAGAGTTGGGCCATTGAGTGCCCTGGCTCCCTAGTGTGTTGGTTTCCTGACTTTAATTCTTCCCTGGATTCTTCTTCCCTTCACCCTGCTCCACCCTGCATGACCTGAGCCTAACTTCACCTCTCCTCCTGTCACTACTTCTATAGGCCCAGTCCTGTCAGTCTTCTCTGTAACACCTCTGCAGGCCTCCCATTGTGGTTAGAATACACCCATTTTTGGCACAGCATCTAAGTCTCTTTGTTGTATGGCGTCCACCTCTCTCACATTTCCGTACCTCAGCTCCCATCCTCCACGTGCGCATCCGTCAGCCACACTAAACTCAGCTATCACTGAGCCTGCCTTATCCTCTTGCACCTCTTTACCTTAGTACACTGTTTTTCCCTCTGCCTGGAAAAACCCTCTCCCTTCTGTATTTGGTTCTTAAAGACTTAGTTGAGATGCCAATTTCTTTGGAAGCCTTCTTCCTTTGTCACCTCCCACTATATTGTAAGCCCTTGGAGGGAAGGAGTACCTGTGTCTCTGAAGTCCTCGCATAGTGCCTGGAACATTTTAGGCACTTTTGTTACTTGCTCTGGGTTTACTTTGCTTGGCACTTCTGTATAGGCCATTCCCTTTCCTGGGACCCACCTCAGGGCAGGTCAGGTGCTAGTTGCTGGAAGACAGTGGTGGAACATATGCAATGCTCATCCTTAAGGGAATCATAAGCTAGCAGGAAGTCAAATGACCATTGAATGAATTTTGCATTTCCTAAAGAGATTAAATCTCTATTAACCTCTAGCATAGAGCCCATCATACCACATTGTCATCATTTTTTATCTGTCCCCAACTACATCAGCAATGTCCCGTGAATAGGAATTATGGGCCTTATTGGTCTCGTGTATATAGGAGCTCAATACATAACTGCAGAATAAAAGCAAACACTTACAGTGTTCACTATATGCTAGGTACTATTCGAGGGGCTTTACATTGGTTGATTTACTTAATCCTCACCACACCCCTACAAAGGAGGTTCTACTACATTGTTATCTCCATTTTAGAGATGAAGAAACCAAGGCACAGCAGAATTGCCCCATAGCTATTAAGTGGCTGAGTCAGGGGATTCTAACCTAGCCAGTCAGGCTCTGGTCTGCACTTGTAACCATTAGGCTCTGCTGCTTTTGCTCATCTACAGAATGAGTTGCTGGAATATTTGTCTGTCTTTCACATCCTTTTGGACATGTAGTGTGTAAGCTGCTGAGCCTGGAGCTACAGGAAGAGCTGAGTCGCACTGGCCGATCTCGAGAAGTGCTGGAACTGGGGCAGGTGCTAGACACGGGCAAGAGAAAGAGACACGTCCCTTACAGTGTTTCGTGAGTTCTTGGTGCTCCTCTACCTTCCAACCCCTGGGGGAGCCCTGGGAGCTCCTACAGCATCCAAGAAATCTTTGTTTCCCCTCCTCCCACAGAGAGACAAGGCTGGAAGAGGCCTTGGAGAATTTGTGTGAGAGGATCCTGGATTACAGTGTTCATGCTGAGCGCAAGGGTTCACTGAGATATGCCAAGGTCAGACTTTTCCCTAGAGCAGCCTTCCCCTTTACAGAAATGACAGGGATCCCTGGGACCCATCTCCCTCCAGTTCTGGAGTGTGTCCCCTCTCCATTGTTAGACTCCCTCATGTCACCCTCATGGAGCCCACCTCTCAGTCCCTGGTAGTTGACAGTGCTGCTGTGGCAGAAAGGGGAAGGGGGGTGGGTGGGGCAGTGAGCTGGGCTGATCCCAAATTCCTGTCTCTCAGGGTCAGAGTCAGACCATGGCAACACTGAAAGGTCTGGTGCAGAAGGGGGTGAAGGTGGATCTGGGGATCCCTCTGGAGCTGTGGGACGAGCCCAGTGTGGAAGTCACGTTCCTCAAGAAGCAGGTAGGATTGGATATTGCACTGCCCAGGGCAATGAGAAAGGAACCTGATGGGAGACCTAGATTCTTGGGAGATCCACCTGAGCACAGAGAAGGGGGGCAGAGTGAGGACCCTGTCATTGACTGAGCATTATTATAGGAGTAATAATGGAGGCTAATAATATCTATGACCACATACTGAGCACCTACTATGTGCCAGACTTGGGCCGCATACTTTCCAGCTGCTGCCTCATTTTACCCTCAAAACAACCTCATGTGGTAGGTACTGTTACCATTTCCCATTTTTTAGGCAAGGAGCCAAGACACAGAGTTTAATAGCCTACTTGGCAGAACAGGTTCTAGTAAATGTTTGTTGAATGAATAAGGATCACACATCTAGTAAGCCAAGTTTAGTCTCCTGGCTACCTGCTTCTCCAAGGTGGGGTGGGCAGACAGGAGTGAAGAGGGGAGGGTTTCCAAAGCCCAGCAGTCTAGATTCCCTTCTGACCCTTCCACTTGATCAGTGTGAGACCATGCTGGAGGAGTTTGAAGATGTCATAGGAGACTGGTACTTCCACCATCAGGAGCAGCCCCTACAGCATTTTCTCTGTGAAGGTCATGTGCTCCCCGGTGCTGAAACTGGTAAGTGTGTGGGGCTGGCCCACTACCTGCCAGGCCACAACCTCCTCTACCCCCCAGAGTAATATCTAAATCGGTTTTTTGTTTGTTTGTTTTGGTTTGGTTTTTCATCTGTTATCACTTTATTTCAACTATTTGTCAACAGTAACACTGATATAGTTTGCAAATACACAAGACTGAATCGGTTTTTATCACCCAACCTAGCGTGTCTACAGGAAACTTGGACTGGAAAGGAAAAGATCACGGATGGGCAAGAGAAAACAGAAGGGGAAGAGCAAGATCAGGAGGAGGAGGAAGAGGAAGAGATGATCAACACCCCAGGGCACTCCAAGCATGACCCAGAGGATCTTTGACCATTGCCTTTGAGTCCCCAGGAAGAGCAGGAATCATGGAGAAGAGCCTTCTGAAATCTAAGGTCCCCCTGCTCCACATAAGGGCGTATGTGTATGTGTGCGTAATCCCACCCCAGAGCTTATAGCTGTTCTCTCCTGTCTGGTCTCAGGCAGGATCCTGGTGGTGCAGCATGGCACAGCTATGGCAACAAAGGAAGGAGCAGTAGGTGGAAGGCCTGCTCCAACAGATGAGTCCTTTGCCTGCCATCTAGCCCCTTAAGTGTCAGGTGTGTGTGATGACGGCATTGAAGGCTTTCCCCTTTAAATCTCTCTAGGACTCCCCACCCCACCAAAGGTCAGTGAAGGCACTGGAGCTGAGGGTCTTGGGAGTCACTTTGCTCTCGGGGTCTGTTGTTTTAGACCTTAAAAACTCCAGCATGGACATTGATTCTCTCCGACCTATGCACACTGCCTGCGTCTAGGAGGCTACAAGCCAACAAACCGGAGAAGGGGACACTAATGAGGAGCGATGTTAAGTTAGGTGGGGGTAGATATCTGTCTACTTCATACTGATTTCACCGAGGGCCCACCATGTAGTTTCACAGGTGCCAAATTTTCTAATCGCTAGTAAAAATATTTTTAAATATCAGCCGGGCCCGTAGTTTCAAACAGCTGCCCTGCACACGTCATACCTGGCCGATGTAGCAGCGCCCAGAGAACAGGGCCGTTGGGCGCCGGCTGTTAGAAGCTAATGGTGCTTTGTAGTTTGCAGTCCAGGGAGGCTGGCAGGGGCCGGCGGGGGGGTGGGGGAGCCGATAACTATCTAGGCGCGGGTCTGTGCGACCCCCCTCGGCTCGTGCGGGAGAACGCCCCGGAATTAAATAGCAGCGTGCGGCAGCGCCTCTCGGCCACCATACTTCGGGCTTACGGGAGCTCGCAGAGGACAAGATCTCGCAGAGGACAAGATCTCGCGCGCTTTTCCGAGGGCCGATCTTCCCTTGGAGTGCGGCAAGGATTAGGAGTAGCGACGAGGCGACGTTCAAGGCTTGGGTCAGGATGAGGGAAATAAAGAGGATGCCCTTTGGGGGGTGATGGGTGAGGACCTACCGCACGACAAGTGTGGCGACGGCCGAAGACACCGAGGGACTGGCGGGTTCACGCTGAGGGGAAACTAGGGAAGGGGGATACCATCTAAGGGTGCGAGCGGGGTGGCAGAGAACCGACTTGGAAGGTGGGGCGCCTGTGGGAACCCCAAGGCCCTGGACGGTCACCCACAGCCCCGCTTCCCTTTTCCAGCTGTCCGGATCCTGCCATGAGCGGTCTAGTGCGGACCGAGCCGCTGCGCGGGGAGCCGCCCCTGCTGGTGCGCGGCGACCCCTACTCCGTGGTGGTCCTGCTGCAGGGCTACGCGGAGCCCGACGGGGTAGACGACGCGGTCCGGGCGGACGGCTCCGTGACGCTCGTGCTGCCTCAGGCCTGGGGCTCAGCCTCCAGCCACCGAGAGGCCCCGCCCGAGGGCGGTGGGGCGAAAACCGCCCTGGAGGAGGCGGCCCGTGGGCCCATCCTCGTGGACACTGGGGGCCCCTGGGCTCGGGAGGCGCTCCTGGGGGCCCTGGCGGGGCAGGGCGTGGCCCCCGGAGACGTGACTCTCGTGGTGGGCACCCACGGACACTCGGATCACATCGGGAACCTGGGGCTTTTTCCCACGGCGGCTCTGCTGGTCTCGCACGACTTCTGCCTCCCGGGGGGCCGCTACCTCCCCCATGGGCTGGGTGAGGAGCTGCCCCTGCGCCTGGGCCCGGGGCTCGAGGTGTGGGCCACGCCGGGCCATGGGGGCCAGCGGGACGTGAGTGTGGTGGTGGCGGGCACGGCCCTGGGCACCGTGGTGGTGGCGGGCGATGTGTTTGAACGCAGTGGAGACGAAGACTCATGGCAAGCGCTGAGCGAAGACCCGGTGGCCCAGGATCGCAGCCGTAAGAGGGTCCTAGGCATTGCGGACGTGGTCGTGCCTGGTCACGGAGCCCCCTTTAGGGTGATCAGGGAAGCCCCTCAGCCAAGGAACTGACGTCCAGAAGACCAGAGGACCAGTCAGAGTCAGCGCGCCAGAGGAGTCCGGGGTGATCGCTTCCAGCCCTTGCAAGAGGCGGGTGCCTAGCGAGAACAGTCATCGATATCACTGGTTCTGCAGCCAAATGAGGACCAAGGACTGGCTCAACTGTGTGCCACCTCTTGGGGCCTCCATAAAATGGAAGAATGTTCTTGAGGGGGTTATCCAAAATAAAAATAGGAAGCTGCGTGGAAAATCATGCAGCCCCAATGTAAACGTGCATCGTTAGTAGTAATAATCATGCAAATTTGGTAGTTAGCAACTGCAATGGGGGGGCACTTTGGCCAATTGCTTATTTCTCCTAAGAGGAAGGCTTGCTGCAAGAAGGTGCAGGGCATAGAAGTAACACCTTAGTCATTTGACTTTCATCCATCTCTTCATTCAAGGAATGTTTAACACCTAGCAGCTGTGATTCAAGCGTTGTTCCAGGTCATGGGGACACAACAGCGAGCAAGCTAGACAAACTCCCTGTTCCTTATGAGATTACCTTCTACAGAGACAGAAAGACAAGTAGTAATAGTAAATAATTAGAGATTGTGTTTAGTGATATGAAAGAAGAGGGCAAGAAGGGCATAGAGTGTGGGAACGGGATGATGGCCTCTTTTATTTAAGGCAGTCAGGAAAAACCTTTGAGGAGATGATGTTTGATCAGGGAGCCAAAGGAGAAGAAAGCCAACTGTATGATGATCTAGCAGATGTGCCTTCCAGGCACAGGAACAGCAGGTATAAAGGTCCTGAGGCAGGACAGCTTGACCTGGTTGAGCAGCAAGAAGAGCTGGGGGTGGACTGCAGAATGCCAGAGAGGAAGGACAACAAATGGGGATGCAGAGTTTGGCCAGGCCATCATGGACTATAGTTAGGGGTTTGGATTTATACTGAGAAGGTTTTGGCTTTTTAAACAGACTAATGACTTGGTCTCATTTATGTTTTAAAGTAACTACTCTTGTTCTGTGTGGAGAAGAGATCAGAGTGGGGCAAGAATAGAATCAGCTGGACTGGTTAGGAAACTTGGGATCTTCCAGGCAAGAGAAATCAATGGCACCTGGTCTAGTCCTAGAAATCCTATTATGGCTCTGGTCCTCTTCACAACTGTGTCCCAGGCCTTCCATCCACAGAGTTCTGGGACCCACAGAAGCACTCAGGTGGGCCAGATGAAGGAGAGGAGCAAGTCTACCTTGTTGCAGATGATGAGCCTCCCTGAGTGGATGCCACAGGGCAGCGCTGGCTGGGGATTATTTCCTAAGTGTCCACAAAGCCCAGGTGGAGGTCACCAAAGGCAGCCCAATGGAGCTGTTTCCCCCAGAGAGTGAACAAGTAGCTGCCATACACAGACTTGTAGTTGGTATTGGCCATGTTGACCACAGAGTGCAGAGTTCCCAGGCCAACAGTGCAACCACAGCTGCCCAGATCCCTGCCAGTCACCAGATAAGGACAAATGGAGTGAAGGTGGCAATGTGGGCACCCAGCCTCAGAGCTACCATGGTGTGGAGGCCTTTGGCCAGGTTTTCCAGCTTCTGGGCCACGGAGTGCAGGGAAGCCACTGGTGTGTGGAGGGAGTTTAGGGGCTATGTGCCCACTAATGCAGCATTGTGCCCTGAATGGTCTCCATGGTCATCAGGGGCCCTGTCTGATATGTGGAGTGAAGATCCAATAGCTTCAGGGCTGTAGGGAGGAGAAGGAAGGGGCAGATGGGGTTATTAAGAACTATGTACTTTCAACTCGTATGAATAAAAAGTCCAGTCCTGACTTACTTTCCAGAACATGACCCTCTGCCCATGACTCAGGTCTGCTCATCTAGAGCAACACATCTCTGGCCACACTGATTGTCTACAGGATGGACAGGTCACCTAAACTAATCCAGGCTTGGCCAATCTTCAGGGTTTTGCTGGAGCTGATGGAAAAAAGTCTAGTTCTTTCCTGAAAAACTACATGGAGATGAATGGAAGTGTTGAGTCACTATATTTACATATATCACCATGTCTACACCTGAAACCAATACTACACTGTGTATGTTAGCTAACTGTAATTTAAATATAAACTTAAAAAACTGACTTGAGGGCGGCCCCGGGTGGCCCAGCGGTTTAGCTCCCGCCTTTGGCCCAGGGCCTGATCCTGGAGACCTGGAATGGAGTCCCACATCGGGCTCCCTGCATGGAGCCTGCTTCTCTCTCTGCCGTGTCTCTCTCTGCCTCTCTCTCTCTCTCTCTCCGTGTCTCTCATGAATAAATAAATAAAATCTTAAAAAAAACAACAACAACAACAACAAAAACCTGATGTGAGGGATCCCTGGGTGGCGCAGCGGTTTAGCGCCTGCCTTTGGCCCAGGGCGCGATCCTGGAGACCGAGGATCGAGTCCCACGTCGGGCTCCTGGTGCATGGAGCCTGCTTCTCCCTCTGCCTGTGTCTCTGCCTCTCTCTCTCTCTCTCTCTCTCTCTCTCTGTGCGACTATCATAAATAAATAAAAATTAAAAAAGAAAAAAAAAACCTGATGTGAGAGGATAGGTTATATGCCACCTTGTGAGAAGAGCCCATGGGCGCTGGGGCCAAGCAGGAGGCTGAGGCTAAGGCTGACCAGTAGGGGGCAGAAAAGAGCAGTGAAGAGAAACAGACCCCATGGCAGACAAGTTTGAGCTAGGAAAACCAGATCCACCCCTGCATACCTCAGTCACCTAATCACCCCCTTTGCTGTCTGAGCTACTCTGCATTTCCAGTCCCAACAAGAGGAGTCCTGGGTGGATACAAACACTGGTGGAAATGACTCATTAGGAGGCGGCGTGAACCCAGGGAAAGCAGTGTTAAAGGGTGGGCACAGAGTGATAGTACTCTTCAGAAAAGTGTCTCAGCTTGCCTTTTGTGTAAACTCTTGGGAAAACCTGACCCCTATGATTAGATACTTCTACTCACAAATATTCAGGGGCTCCATCCACACTACCGGCAGAATAACCCAAACTTTCTCTCCCAGCCCTAAGATAAACTCTGCTCCAGGTTGGCTGGACTGCCTGCTGCCTGCCCAACTCATGGCCTCCTCCCTCTCCCCCTCCTCCTCTTCATCACCCCGCTTTGATCCTGCTCTCTTCCCTCTTCTGTAGGGTCCCAACCATTCAGGCTCAACTCAGCTCATCTCCCACAGAAAAACCTCCTCTGAATTTTCCAGCCCTACTTTAAACTCTTGTAATGCGTTCTCTGTTATTCACTTAGCATTAGATATGGCTGGTGTTGGTGATCTCTTTGGAAATGTCCTCTTCCCACTGTGCCCTTTGAGAGGGCAGGAAGTAAGAAAAAATGCTTATCTGAATGCTCCAGAGCTTGGTGTTTTGTCTGTAAATGCCATGTAATAAATGCATGCTATTTTCTGATTTTTCTGGGCATCTGTTATCTGTGACCCAGCTCTGACTTCTTGCCCAGGACTTCAGTGTCTGTCCCTGCTCTTCCTCTGGAGAGGCTCCAGTGTCTCGTCCAAACTGCAAACACAGGGGTACCACTCAGAGCCTCCCCTGTTCCCCTTTTCCTATAGGAGGCTCTGGGTGTCTTGCCAGAGGGCTTTGGGGCCGGGATCCCAGGGTGGTATGAGAGTTGATGGATCAAAGCTGTAGAAGGGAGAAAAACTTAAGACTAAGTAACAAGCTCCCCAAAGCAAAGCCTCAGTAACCAGCTTGTCTGAGGACAAAGAAGCTAGGATGGCACCAAAGGGCCTGACCCCACCAGCTCATCTCGGGGTTTGTCCTGTGATGGGGACAGAAGGCTGGAAGTGTCTTCAGGAAGCTGGAAGTGTCCCTCCTGACGATGAAGCCTTCAGTGACCTGGATCTGGAGCAAATCCTGGAAGATGTTGGAAAAGAGCCAGAGCAGCTGGAGGAGCCGCAGTGTGGAGACGACCCCGGGGAGTTCACTTTGGCCTTCTTCGAGGAATAGCTTAGCTGTGTGCTCCTGCCTCCCTGCTGCTCTCTCACCCCCTTCCCTGTGAGCAGCAGAGAAAGCCCCTCAGAGGATCCCTGAGAAGCTGCTACATGTGGGGTTTGTTGATCGGCCACAGTCACAGCTGTGCAGTTTATGTGTTAATAAACAGGTTACTGCTTTAAGTAGTTTGTCTCTAACTACATGCTCTCCTTTGGCTTCCCTCCCTCTGCTCCGCTCCCTGTGGCACATCCCTGTTTCTGTGGGAGGCCTGCACAGTAAAGGAATCTGGGAAGGCAGGGACACCCGAGTTCTGGGAGGAGGCTGTCAAGATGGGCAGGTCTGGGTTCAGACCCGGGCTCAGCCTTAATAGGTGTGCGGCTTTGAGAAAAGCACTAACTTATAGATCTCTTCACGCCTCAGGTGATTGTGACCAGTCCAGGGTCAGGTGGTTGGAGATGCTTAAATGAGGTGGTGCACTTCACACGGTACATGCTGGTTCTGATGGTAGAGGAAGTAGAATGGGTAGATGGGGGGCAGACCCTGGCTTCTGGGCTGGCTACTAGCATTTGGGGTTTATTGTTCCCTGCCTGGAGGCAGTCCCGGAACTCCAGTGCTGGAGGAGGGATCTGGGGTGGGAGCTGTTTATTATAGTTCATTTTTGGCAAGAGGCAAAAGACAGAAGTTGAAGGTGCTATCAGTTTTTTCCTTAGATGCTTTTGGGCAAATTCAACGGGTTCTTTTATTCTTGTGGGCAGGGCTGGGAAGGTGGAGAGGGCACTGGAGCAGATGGCTCTGTTTCTCTGCAGTCCTTGGTGGCCTTCCACACCCCCTGACTTCTGAGTCTTCTGTGTCTGGCCAGAGTTGTTATCAGAAGCTGTGACCCGCTCTGCAGCTTAGCCTAAGGAGGTCATCCTTCAATCCCACCCATTAGGCCTTTAGGATAGAGTATAGGGTCTCCTCCTGGGGGCTCATCTTGGAAAGGGGGGGATGTGCTACTGGTGAGGAGGAACTGGAGAGGGTAAGGGAGGCATAGAGGATGCCGCCATTATCCTGGGCTTCGTCCTGGTGGAGAAGGCAGAAGGGGGTGAGACAGCGGAAGGGAAGCTGCCCCCAGCTTAGGAAGTAATCCCACACCTAGGTGCTCCACACCTAAGTGACCACAGTCCCTCTCTTCCCTCCATCCCACCTTCTCCAAACTTCTCTAGATTCCTTAAAGCTCTAGCTTGAGCTGCTTACCTTGGGGTTCAGTTTGGGGTCTTTGTTTTCCAAGAAAAAAATCAAGGCGTATGGGGGTCAGGTGGCGTGGTGGCCAAGGTAGAGAAATGGGCAGAGGCCTCCAGCAGTGAGGTCATCTGCTGAGTCAGGACCAGGGTCAGGCAGGAGGGATTGGTGGGGCACGTGTTTGAGCAGGGAGTGTATGGGGAAGGTCAGGCCAAGATGGACAGCAGGGAGTGATGGTGTTAAGAACTTACTTTAAATCCCAATGTTCTCATACTTCTCCTCAGTATTTTGGAGGGATCCCCTGTATAGGAAGAAGAAGGTGGGAAGTGTGTTAAGAGGCTGTGCAGAAGAGAGTTCAAACCTGTGTGGGGCTGGTTCTCTGTGTGGGGCCTCTGTGACCCCCTGACAGTCTCAGATGAGCTATGGTTTGAGACTCTCAGGAGGTCTCCCGGAAGGTTGAGAGTCAGTTTGCAGTGTAGCCAGTAGAGATCCCGAGGGCCCATTGAAGGCGGATGGTCCTGGAGAAGCAGACTTCTTGGAAGAGCCATGGAAAGGGTGAAGTCCTGTCTGCTGCGCAGTATTGGTACAGACTGGAGAATGAACACCAGCTCCACCCATCTCAGGTCTTCTGGTGGGTTCCCAGGTGAGAAGGGGACAGGGGAGTTGGAGAGAAGGAAAGAAGTTGAGATGGACTGGAGAGAAGAGGAGGTGGGAGGGTAAAGAGGAAGAAACCTCCAGAGAGAGGGAGGGAACGAGGGAGGCTAGGAGCTGAGGAGGGAAGTGGCTCAGAAAAGAGACGCACACTGGATATTTGCAAATGACGTATCAGATAAAGGGCTAGTTTCCAAGATCTATAAAGAACTTATTAAACTTAACATCAAAGAAACAAACAATCCAATCATGAAATGGGCAAAAGACATGCACAGAAATCTCACAGAGAAAGACATAGACATGGCCAACACGCACATGAGAAAATGCTCTGCATCACTTGCCATCAGGGAAATACAAATCAAAACCACAATGAGATACCACCTCACACCAGTCAAAATGGGGAAAATTAACAAGGCAGGAAACCACAAATGTTGGAGAGGATGCGGAGAAAAGGGAACCCTCTTACACTGTTGGTGGGAATGTGAGCTGGTGCAGCCACTCTGGAAAACTGTGTGGAGGTTTCTCAAAGAGTTAAAAATAGACCTGCCCTACGACCCAGCAATTGCACTGCTGGGGATTTACCCCAAAGATTCAGATGCAATGAAACGCCGGGACACCTGCACCCCGATGTTTCTAGCAGCAATGTCCACAATAGCCAAACTGTGGAAGGAGCCTCGGTGTCCATCGAAAGATGAATGGATAAAGGAGATGTGGTTTATGTATACAATGGAATATTACTCAGCCGTTAGAAACGACAAATACCCACCATTTGCTTCAACGTGGATGGAACTGGAGGGTATTATGCTGAGTGAAGTAGGTCAATTGGAGAAGGACAAACAGTGTATGTTCTCATTCATTTGGGGAATATAAATAATAGTGAAAGGGAATAGAGGGGAAGGGAGAAGAAATGTGTGGGAAATATCAGAAAGGGAGACAGAACATAGAGACTCCTAACTCTGGGAAACGAACTAGGGGTGGTGGAAGGGGAGGTGGGCGGGGGGTGGGGGTGAGTGGGTGTCGGGCACTGAGGGGGGCACTTGAGGGGATTAGCACTGGGTGTTATGCTGTATGTTGGCAAAGTGAACACCAATAAAAAATAAATTTATTATAAAAAATACTAAATATGATATGAAATAAAAGATATTAAGACAAAAAAGTAATAAAAAAATAAAAATAGATCTGCCCTATGACCCAGCAATTGCACTTCTGGGGATTTACCCCAAAGATTCAGATGCAATGAAATGCCGGGACACCTACACCCCGATGTTTATAGCAGCAATGTCCACAATAGCCAAACTGTGGAAGGAGCCTCGGTGTCCATCGAAAGATGAATGGATAAAGAAGATGTGGTTTATGTATACAATGGAATATTCCTCAGCCATTAGAAACGACAAATACCCACCATTTGCTTTGACGTGGTTGGAACTGGAGGGTATTATGCTGAGTGAAGTAAGTCAATCGAGAAGGACAAACATTATATGTTCTCATTCATTTGGGGAATGTAAAAAATAGTGAAAGGGAATAAAGGGGAAGGGAGAAAAAATGAGTGGGAAATATCAGAAAGGGAGACGGAACATGAAAGACTCCTAACTCTGGGAAATGAACTAGGGGTGGTGGAAGGGGAGGTAGGCGGGGGTGGGGGGAGTGGGGGTGACTGGGTGACAGGCACTGAGGTGTGGGCACTTGACGGGATGATCACTGGGTGTTATTCTATATGTTGGAAAATTGAACACCAATAAAAAATACATTTATATAAAAAAAAAGTATATGTAAAAAAAAAAAAAAAGAGACGCCCACTGGGAAAGGAGGAGGAGAGCAGTGACAGGTGCCCTGTGCTTTTCCCATGAGGAACTTCCTGTTTCCCAAGAGGACAAGCTCTCACCTGGCTACGGTTCTGGCTGTAGTCTGTAGACCTGTAGAGGAACAGCAGCGTGTCAGGGTGCCATCCATGGAGGGCATCTCTCCTCCCTGCCTTCCTGCTCTGTGTGCTCTGAGACCAACCCCTAGACCAACCCCGAGAGAGACCAGGGCAGTGGAGCAGCTCTGTTGGACCCACCTGGGACTCAGAGTGACACCTGCTGGACCCTGAGGCTGCTCAACCCTGTCCTCTGGTGTCCTCAACACCAAATCAGGAGAACAGCTCTTACCTGCACCTATTCTCTCTCTGTCTCTGTCTGTCTGTCTGTCTTTCTCTTTGTCAACTTTGCCTTTGCTTCCTTCCCCCTTCCTTGACTTCCCCAAGCATCCCTCAACCTTGCTCCTTCCACTGCTGAGGCCCTGCCCACCGATCCCTCTCCTTCCACCCTTGTCTCAGACTCACTGAACCCTCCTGCCCTGACACACTGGCTTTTTGTGATTTCCTGAGCGGCAGCTGTTTCTCTCCTGCTTTGTGAACCTCATGGCTGGGGCCTGGGTCTGCACTGTAGCCTGTTCCTCCCCACCCTCCCCCACTGAATCCCACCAGTCTCCCCACCGCCCTCTCCCCTCCTCATCCTCCTGTGTCTCTCTGCAGCATTTCCCAAGGACTGGCCCCTGGTTCACAGACATCCCCTCCACCACCCACCACCATCCCAGGAGGTCCCTATCATCCACGGAGACAACCCTCTGAACACATGGGACTCCATGTCCCCCAAACTCCACGGACTTCCACTCTGCCATACCCTGGACTTTTTTTTAAATCTCTGGGACTGAGAACTCCGAAAGATCAGCATCATCTTTATGCTACAACTTTGTTTCCTTCCAGCTTTTTCTTACCATCATCCTGCTTGCTATACCTGTGCTTTGACTCCCTGCCCCTGAACTCTTGCCCCTTAATAAGCCACTTTCTTTCAGACTATCCAAGCTCCCTGCTGACCCTCTACTGTCCACTTCTGCCCTCTTACTAGCTCCTTGACCTTCCATGTTCCCCTGTCCTTAGGCCACACTTAGCTGACACATCTCTCATTCTGGATGTGGCCTATGGCAGGGAATGCCATTTGCTTACCCAATATCCATTCATTTCTTCTTCCTTAGTTAGAGAACCTTGACTTTGTTTTGGGTGGCAGTGTGCTCCCCTGCTGATAGATGTGGACATCTGATGACATCCTAGCCAATAGGATTCAAGGGGAAGTTGTGGGTAGGATTTTCAGGAAGATTCTTTAAAAGGAGGACGGACAGATGCAGCATGGTTTTTTGTCTCTTCTTCCTCCCTCCTGTTTCCTGCCTAGATTCAGAAATAATGGCTGGAGTCTGAGCAGCCATCTTGGACCAGGAGGCAACCTTCAGGATAGAAGCCAGTAGTCAGGGCAGTGAGCAGGATGATAGAAGCTGGAGTGCCTGAGGACAGTGGCCTCTGCTGTCTGCCTCCTCATCCTTTTATATGAGGGGAAACAAGAAACTCTGTCTTGTTCAAGCTCTGTTACTTTTAGCCTCTGACACCAGCAGGTGAACATAACTTCTAACCAACAGATTCTAGAAGTTTCTAAAGCTGCATGGTTGAATACTGCTGGGGGAAATATGATCCTGTGCAGCGATGCTTTTACAGAGTTCTTAAATTCCACCTTCCATTTCCTCAGTGACTATCACATCTCTTCAACTCTGACCCTCATCCTCACTCTAGAGACAACCACTCTAGAGTGGTTTTTCCTCTGCGGAATGAAAAACTGTTTGTATAGGATTGAGTTTATCAATATTTTTATTCACGGCTTTCAGGTTTTATGTCATACTTAGGGAGGTCATGTCCACTCCATGGTTATGAGATGGTCTCACATGCTTTCTTCTAGTACTGGGATTATTTTCCCCCTTCATTTAACTCTTTGATTGATCTCCATGGAATTTATTTTGGTGCAAATTATGAAATAACATTAGTTTCTCAAATGGCTGCTCAACTGTTCCGGCACCATGTATTGAATGACTCACCTTCCCATTGGTGAGACATGCTACTTTCTAGCCTACTGAACTCTCATCTATATTTGGGTCTGTTTTCCTTCTGTCTGTATTTGGGGTATTTTCTTTGGGTCCATTGGTTTATCTGTGTATGACTATGATGGTATCAAATTGTTTTCATTATTGCAGCTTAATAATTATAAGTGCTAATGCTCATCATATAGTCCTTATTCTGTGCCAGGATCTATTCTCAATGTATTACATTTAATTGTCATGACAAACCCCAGAGTAAGTACTATTATTATTCTCATTTTAGAATGAGATGAGTGAGCTGAGGCACAGAGTCATACTACCATGGCACCAGAGTTTACTCTGCCAGGATTTGACTGCAGGCAGTCCAGATTCTATGCTCTTCACCTCTGTGCTTTAATATCTGTTAGGGCTAATCTCCTCTCATTGAAAATTTTCTTGGAGGAATTTCAGATCGTTACTGGAGGGTGTTGGGGTGTGACTAATTAATGCGTCTAGCCCTGTCCTCTGTTTTAGCTATAGATGCATATATCCAAATTTCTGATGAACAAGTCTAGTCAGGTGCCACACAGGCAACTCTAACCTATCCCAAACTAAAGAACCATCATTCTCCCCCAAACATGGCCTTTGACCTCCTGTGTTCTCTAATTTGCTTGATGGTTTCACTGTGGACTCATTCACCCAAGTTCTTCCCACTCCCTCAGCTCTACACCAATCTAATCACCAAGTCTTACTGGTTTTCCCTTGTTGGCTGTTCCAGGGTCTGGCTCTCTCCCTCCATCCACTGCATTAGACTGGCCCCACCTGCCCACCTCCCGCCCCTGCACCGCAGACTGATGTGTCTGCAAGGTAAAGCTGAGATTGCCATTTCCCTGCTTCATGTTGCCTCTGGAATCAGAAGCTCCTGGGTGTGACTTACAAGGTTCTCTTCTCCCATCTCCAGCCTCCACAGCACTGAGCTACTTATAGTTCCCACACCGATTTCCTGTGCCTGCATAGTCAGTGACCTCTTCACCACACTCACCATCTGCCTGGGTAATTCTCTTATGTTCTTTGAGACTTTTGCAGGGTCGCTTCCTATGGGAAGTCCTCCCTGATTCCCCTCCTTTCTTCCATCTTACCACAGCTCTTTCCATATGAGCCAGTCACTCCCTCCACCACGGAGTTCCTTGAAAGCAGGACCTATGCTTTATTTACATTTATAATCTCCAATTACAAGCCAGACCTTGGGAAATAGTCCCTCAACCAGTGCTTGTTGAGCCGAGCCAACTTCCTGTCCCTCTGCTCTTTTCTTACTCTTCCCAGAAACCTTCCCCTCCCCATGAACCAAAAGATAAAGATTGATGAGAAATGTTTAAATCAAGATGCAAAAACTAGAAAATGATGAGATCAGTGGAGAGAGATTGGTCTGGAGCAGTGGTTCTAGAAGTTGATCACACAGATATCACTTGAGTAGACCTTTAAAAAATGCAGATTCCCAAACCCAGACCTCAAGCCCAGGTGGGATCTGTATTTTTTAAATGCAGAATAACCTAGGGTCATTCTGATGTAGGTGCTTTTGAGAAACAATTGGGAAGGTTGGGGGGTGGGGTGGCCCAGAACCACTTACCTTTGCTTGTCTTCCACCTGAGGTAGAGTGTCAGTCCCAAAATTGCAGTTTTGAGCACAGCAATGGTCAGTGCCACCTTGACCACAGCTTCCACACTCAAGGGTAAAGACACTGAGGTCCTATTCCCCTCCAAGACACTGAGTCCAGTGGTGATGGTGACAGTGCTGGTGGGGCCCTTGGTGGTTGTCTTGGGAGCTGAGAAGACACGAGAATTTAGCAGATTCTCCCCTATAGGACTGGAGGTTTCTGGATGAAACTGTCATCCAGAATCCTAGTTTGGGGAATATTGGGGATGAGGAGTAACTCTCTGAGGCTCTCACACAGGGAGACGGTAATGAATCCACATCATCCAGCCTAAATCCTGACTCTACTTCTGATCAGTGGTGTTACTTCAGAACCTCATTTCAAAAAAAAAAAAAAAAAAAAAAAAAAAGAACCTCATTTCATTGCTGACAAATACGGATCACTAAATCACAGGAAGAAAAGATGTTTCTTACTGTGGTAAAATATAGGTAACAACATTGACCACTTTAACCATATGTAAGTATACAGTTAAGTGGCATTGCAATTATTCATGCTGTTGTACAACCATCACCACTATCCTTCTGTAGAACCTTTTCATTTTCCCAAACTGAAACTGTCCCCATTCAGCAGTCACTACCTACCCCCTCACCTCCTCCCGCCAAGCCACTAGCACCCACTGTTCTACGGAGGCTGCTTTTATTTTTTTATTTTTTTAAAGATATTATTTATTTGAGAGAGAGAGTAAGAGAGAGACAGAGCACAAGCAGGGGTAGGGGCAGAGGGAGAGGGAAAAGCAGACTCCCCACTGAGCAGGGAGCCTGACACGGGGCTTGATCCCAGGGGCTTGATCCCAGGACCCTAGGATCACGACCTGAGCTGAAGGCAGATGCTTAACTGACTGAGCTATCCAGGTGTCCAGAGAGGTTGCTTTTATTTTATTTATTTACTTATTTTAAATATTTTATTTATTTATTCATGAGAAACATACACACACACAGAGGCACAGACAGAGGGAGAAGCAGGCTCCATGCAGGGAGCCCGACGTGGGACTCGATTCCGGGTCTCCAGGACCATGCCCTGGGCCAAAGGCGGTGCTAAACCACTGAGCCACCCTGGCTGCCCCAGGGGCTGCTTTTAGACAGCAGGCTTAAGCAATGGAAACTTGATCAAGGCACAAGAGCCACAGCACCTTGCTGGCTGAACACCGACAGGCCCATCAGGGGACCCACCTCAGAATATCCACAGGCCCAAACTGACCAAAGGGCTACTTACTACTAGGCACAGTTACCAAAGAAAGGAAAATACTCTACATCCTCCTCACCTTACCCCTTTAAAAACAGCCCTGCAGGGCACCTGGGGGGCTCAGTGGTTGAGCCCTTGCCTTCTGCTCAGGGTGTGATCCTGAGGTTCTGGGATAGAGTCCTACATCAGGCTCCCCACAGGGAGCCTGCTTCTCCCTCTGCCTATGTCTCTGCCTCTCTCTCTGTCTCTCATGAGTAAATAAATAAAATCTTGAAAGAAAGAAAGAAAGAAAGAAAGAAAGAAAGAAAGAAAGAAAGAAAGAAAGAAAGAAAGAAAGAAAATAGCCCCCAACCACTGCCTCCTTGCAGAAAGCCTCTCCTGTGCTATCTTGCCCTCTCCTTCCTTGTGATGTATTCAATAAACTTCTAACTTCTTTGTTCTGCCTCTGGGGAATTCTTTGGCCAAGGGTGCCACGGACTTCCACTGGATCATAGCCCCACATCTGGGGGCTCCTCCATCCAATCAGGACAGATACCACATGTTCTACTCTGTCTCTATGAATTTGACTGCTCTAGGGACCTCTTATAAATGCAATCAAGTAGGATTGTCCTTTTTCAGGATTGTTCCAATATATGGGAAAACATCTGTAAAGTATGTCTAGTGTATATCAAAATGTATTTTTAAGGTTAAATTAATATTTAAGTCCTACAAACAGATTATACCTTCTTTTAATGGATCATGAAAAAATTGATCAAATACTCAGCCACAAGAAAAAATCCTATCTGCATAAAATCTTCAGGTTAGTGTGGACCAAACTTACTGTCCACTCTTATTGCAAAGGAATAATGAAAAGTGTAAATACCATCCCTTATTTGAGACTTTAAAAGTTTTAAGCTTAATCAAAGAAAAATATATATGCTGTCATGCCAGATAAAATTAAAATGATATTAATGCACATTAAACACTACAGTATTAAACACTTTATTTTTTTAAGGATTTTATGTATTTATTCATGAGACAGAGAGAGAGAGAGGAAGAGACATAGGTGGAGGAAGAAGGAGGCTCCCTTCCAGGGATCCTGATGCAGGACTTGATCCCAGGACCCTGGGATCACAACCTGAGCCAAAGACAGATGCTCAACCACTAAGCCAGCCAGGCACCCCAACTCTTTCATTATTTTAAATATGAAGAAGTGATTAAATGAATAAAATAGTTTCCAAAGACAAAGTACCAAACACAGAGAGAGCTGGCCTTAAGGAAATTCAGATGAAAAATGTAATGAAAGCCTATGTAGGAGTAAATTTATGGGAAACAGGATAGTATGAGGTGTCATGAATGCGGGCAGTGGTTATTTAGGGAAAAAACAGACAAGGAAACAGATGACATTCTTGCAAACCTAACAATGAAAAATTATTGAAATCATGAGTTAGTCTATGCTCCACTATAGGTTGATACATCTCAAAGCCTCTGGGAAGTAGATGATTTTTATGAAACAAAAATGTTAAAAATAAGTTTAAGAAATAATAAACTCATGGGTAGAAAGAAGAAGTTGAGAACACTATTAACTCCTTTTTTATAAAGATTCTATACTCAGGAGGTTTTATGGGTAAAGTCTTGTAAAAAGTCAAGGAACAGATAATTCCCAAACAGAAGGTTTCAGAACATAGAGAAATATAGAACGCTATGCAAATCTTAATCACTCATAAAAGGAGAACCCTAATACTAATCTTCATAAATTATTTTATTTTATTATTTACTTACTTCGTTAGGGAGCAGGGAGGAGGGGCAGAAAGAGAAGGAGAGAGAGAATCTTAAGCAGACTCCAGGCTCAGTGAGAAGCCCTAGTCAGGGCTTGATTTCACTACCTTGAGATCATGATCTGAGCCAAAAATCAAGAGTAGGTGGCTTAACTGTCTGAGCAACTCAGACACCTCCTAATCTCCACAACTTAAAAAAATGCAGATGAAAATAAGAGGCCATTGGGGGTTTCATCTGCTTGTTTGTTTTTACTGATCCCAGTGGAGGGACAGACCCAGTATTGGCCCTACAGAAATACAGATAGGTTGGCATTGCATTTCAGAATATCTATCAATATGCAAAATACCCTGCATGTCCTTTGACCCAGTGTTTATAGTGCCAGGAATTTATTCTATGGAAATTCTGGGCAAGTCTTCAAAGGCCTGTGTTTAAGGGTGTTCTTTGCAGCTTTCTGATGTGGCAACAACCTAAATGTCTTTATTTGTTATTTTTTAAATTTACATTAAAATTTTTTAAACGTAAATTAAATTTGCCAACATATAACACCCAAGTGCTCCTCACATCACGTGCCCTCCTTAAAGCCCGTCACCCAGTTGAATGTCTTTAAATAGGAGACTAAGTAGATTATGATACATTACTGCAATGGGACCCCATGCAGCTCTTTTTAAAAAGGCATAACTATATATTTACTGAAATCGAACAATACTTCAGAATTAACTTGTTTGCTTTTTCTTGTGTGTTCTTTCCACACTCAGGTGCAACTGGTATTGTTGTGGGCATTTTGGTTTTGTTTTCTGTTTTAGCTGTTGTTCCTCAGTGACTAGATTAGCACCTGACATGTAGTAGGTATTCTTTTTTTTTTTTAATTTATTTTTTATTGGTGTTCAATTTACTAACATACAGAATAACCCCCAGTGCCCGTCACCCATTCACTCCCACCCCCCGCCCTCCTCCCCTTCCACCACCCCTAGTTCGTTTCCCAGAGTTAGCAGTCTTTACGTTCTGTCTCCCTTTCTGATATTTCCCACACATTTCTTCCCCCTTCCCTTATATTCCCTTTCACTATTATTTATATTCCCCAAATGAATGAGAACATATAATGTTTGTCCTTCTCCGACTGGCTTACTTCACTCAGCATAATACCCTCCAGTTCCATCCACGTTGAAGCAAATGGTGGGTATTTGTCATTTCTAATAGCTGAGTAATATTCCATTGTATACATAAACCACATCTTCTTTATCCATTCATCTTTCGTTGGACACCGAGGCTCCTTCCACAGTTTGGCTATCGTGGCCATTGCTGCTATAAACATCAGGGTGCAGGTGTCCCGGCGTTTCATTGCATTTGTCTCTTTGGGATTTGTAAATCCCCAACAGTGCAATTGCTGGGTCGTAGGGCAGGTATATTTTTAACTGTTTGAGGAACCTCCACACAGTTTTCCAGAGTGGCTGCACCAGTTCACATTCCCACCAACAGTGTATGAGGGTTCCCTTTTCTCCGCATCCTCTCCAACATTGGTTGTTTCCTGTCTTGTTAATTTTCCCCATTCTCACTGGTGTGAGGTGGTATCTCATCGTGGTTTTGATTTGTATTTCCCTGATGGCAAGTGATGCAGAGCATTTTCTCATGTGTGTTGGCCATGTCTATGTCTTCCTCTGTGAGATTTCTGTTCATGTCTTTTGCCCATTTCATGATTGGATTGTTTGTTTCTTTGGTGTTGAGTTTGATAAGTTCTTTATAGATCTTGGAAACTAGCCCTTTATCTGATATGTCATTTGCAAATATCTTCTCCCATTCTGTAGGTTGTCTTTGAGTTTTGTTGACTGTATCCCTTGCTGTGCAAAAGCTTCTTATCTTGATGAAGTCCCAATAGTTCATTTTTGCTTTTGTTTCTTTTGCCTTCATGGATGTATCTTGCAAGAAGTTACTATGGCCAAGTTCAAAAAGGGTGTTGCCTGTGTTCTTCTCTAGGATTTTGATGGAATCTTGTCTCACATTTAGATCTTTCATCCATTTTGAGTTTATCTTTGTGTATGGTGAAAGAGAGTGGTCTAGTTTCATTCTTCTGCATGTGGATGTCCAATTTTCCCAGCACCATTTATTGAAGAGACTGTCTTTCTTCCAATGGATAGTCTTTCCTCCTTTATCGAATATTAGTTGCCCATAAAGTTCAGGGTCCACTTCTGGATTCTCTATTCTGTTCCACTGATCTATGTGTCTGTTTTTGTGCCAGTACCACACTGTCTTGATGACCACAGCTTTGTAGTACAACCTGAAATCTGGCATTGTGATGCCCCCTGTAGTAAGTATTCAATCAATATTTGTTGAATGAATGAATGGAAGAACTATCTCTTAGAATTTCAAGGCATTCAATCAATCAACCATTGTCTTCCAGCTTTCTCTGTTGCCATGGAGACTGCCAAAGCCATTCTGATTCCCAAAGCGCCTGTGGCCTGTTTCTTTCCTCCTTGGAAATTTGTTGGATCTTCTTTTTATCCTTGGCGTTTTGAAATGATGTGCCCCAAATATAGCTCTTCTTAAATTTTTATCCATTTCTTGGGGCTCCTTTGTTCTGGAAAGTTTCTAGAGTTATTTGGTCCATGGCCTTCTCTCTTCTCTGTTTCTGGAACTCCTATTATTCCGAGGCTGGAGCTCTTGGACCAATCCTCACAACAGAAGTTTACTCTCTCATAGTCCTGGAGGCCAGAGGTCAGAGAGCAAGGTGTTACTGGGGGTGTGGGGGGGTGCTCTGGGGGAGAGAAACTGCCTTCTCTTTTGTGGCAAGTCTCCCTCTGACTCCCTCTTAGAAGGAGGCTCACATTTGCTTTTAGGGTCCACTTAGCAAATCCCAGATGACCTCCTCACCTTGGAAGTCCCCACTGAGTCACATCTGTTACCATGTAAGGTAACATTCCCAGGTTCTGGGGGCTGGGAAATGGACACAGCTTTGCAGGGGCCACTATCCAACCCGCTACAGCTTCCAGATCCATGACTCTGCCTACTGAGCCATTTTTGTCAAGTTGATCTTGCAATTCTTTTATTGGATTGCCATTATAGCTTAAATTCCCAAGAGCTCCTTGTTTGTTTGGAAAGCTCCCTCTGTTGCTCCATGCTTGTGCTTTCTTAACTTTCTGAAGATGGTAGTCATCTGAGTTTTTACTTTCCCTCCATTGTTTTGGTTTCTTCTAGATACTGCCTCTCAGCAAAACCCCTCATTTGTTTTGCTGTCTCATGGGGGAAGGAGTCCTTAAGTGTTTAATGGAATCATAGTTTAAAATAGCATCTCTAGTCTCAGGCATCCCAGGCACAGCAGAGGCGAGGGGTCAATCCTTAGAGCTGGGAGATTCCACAGGAGGTCTAGACCCCATCTCCTTGCCCCATGGTGTCCAGTGTACAGAAAGCCACGCTGAGTGGAAGCTGTGTGTGTGGTCTGGGAAAAAGTGCTGGTCAGCTGGTTGGCTGTAGGATCTGTTAGGATTTCTAGATCCTTTTGGGGCCCATCAGATAGATTTTTCAAGGGAAGAATCTCCTGATTTCTTGCCCTTGATGGGGTGGAGGATATCAGTTGGGTTGTCAGAGTCTTGGAAGACATCTAAGAGGGGTAAGGCATGTAGGGTCTCATAGTTCACCAAATCTCTAGTTTTTAGGACTGAACCCTTGCTCCCGGGTATGCCTGGGGTCCTGCTGCCAGAGTCCCTCTAGTCCATCCTTTCTGGAAAGCAAATCTCCAGTCTCTGCTGAGTGGAGAGGGAGCATAGAGGATTCCTTGCTTCTTAAGAGTCTCACTTGGTCCTCCAACTTTCTGATCCCCTTTCACCTCCACTGGCAAGGGTTCTGGGTCGTCCTTCCTGAACCATCAAGTGGTATTGCAGTGTAAAAATTGCCTTTCTTCTGGATCTCCCTATTGCAGGCTTAATGCTAAGCTCCCCTGGTCTCCTAGGCCAGCTGCATTAGTCTGTGTGTTTCCAGCTTTCCAAATATCATTTTTGACACATGGCTCACATATTTTTTGTCCTTGTGGATTTTGTCTTAAAAATTCTCTTTGCTGGGCAGCCCTGAGGGCGCAGCGGTTTAGCGCTGCCTGCAGCCCAGGGTGTGATCCTGGAGACCCTCGATGGAGTCCCACGTCCGGCTCTCTGCATGGATCCTGCTTCTGTTCTCGCCTGTGTCTCTGCCTCTCTCTCTCTCTCTCTCTGAATAAATAAATAAAATCTTTAAAAAAATTATCTTTGCTGTCATTTTAGAAGAATTTGGTAGACAGGGGAGGTCAACATGCATATAACCTACCATTTGGCCATAATTTCTGCAATATTTTCTAGTGAAAATTATAAAAAACTAACATTCAAAAAATAATGTTGCAGGGGCGCCTGGGTGGCACAGTCAGTTAGGTGTTGGACTCTTGGTTTCAGCTCAGGGTATGATCTCAGGGGTTGTGGGATCAAACACCACGTTGGACTCTGTGTTCAATGCAGGAGTCTGCTTAGTACTCCCCCTCTCTCTCTGGCCCTCCCCCTCCCCATGCTATCTTTCTCTAAGGTAAATAAATCTTAAAAAAATAATGTTGCATATTAATAATAAAAATAAAGAATTTAGAGAAAGGATCTTGTGAGATATTTATATGGTCTTTAGAAGAACACTTGCAAGGTTACTGAGGGGTGTAAAATAGAAGCCATTCCTGGGTGGGAAGATTGGACATTACACTGATTTCTGTTCTGTCAATTGTTTTATAGGTTTAATGCATTTTTTTTCTTTTGCAATTCTGATTTTTAAAAAACTCATAGGTGAGGGATGCCTGGGTGAATCAGTTGGTTAAGCATCTGCCTTTGGCTCAGGTCATGATCCCAGGGTTCTGGGATCAAGTTCTGCCTCTTTTGCCTCTGACCCTACTCCTGCTCGTGCACACACCGGTGCTCCCTCTCTCGCAAACAAATAAAATCTTAAAAAAATAAAAATTAAAAATACCCATAGGTATTTTCTTCAGAACTTGGCAAACTTATTCTAATATTTATGTGAAACAATAGGCCAAAGGAATAATAAGGTTTTTGAGGAAGCAACATGGTTCTGATGGACATAGTCTTATCAGCCACTGAAACATGACCAAGTCCATAAATGCAGTTGGGATGATTGATTCATTTCTTGGTAAAAAGATCAATTTGTGTATGATCTGTATGTAAAAAGAAAAAAAGAAAACACCTGTATGTAAAAAACATTATTATGCCAATCACAAACTTCTCAGTTCTATTTGCTGCAAACAGTCCTTTGGGGTGATGTCTTTACATGGTGGCCTTCACTTGTGTAAAACATTTCTTTTTCTTACTTTCCTGTATTTTTTTTTTTTTTTACAAAAGATCTCAGCATGATATCCAATTAATTGTATTAATTGAAAAAAATTAATTTATTGATGAAAAACTCATAGTGAATGTGTCTGAAACTGAGGAAGGAGAAAAGGACTAAGGAAGGAGGAAGAGGGCTCTGAGGAGAGGCAAAACCTCCCCATAAAGGCCATTTAAGGGAAAGTGGAGGAGGTGCCAGAAATGTAAATCTAAGGCTGTTTTGCCTTATTTAGGTTGTGAGCTACTTCCCATTTGCTCTAAAACCAGCACCAGGGTCGAATGGGGCAGCGGTTACCAGGTTGGGGACACGGAGGGTGTCCTTCCCGCCAGGAGCAGTGATGGGCTGTTTAGAATTGCCAGCAATAGTGGTTGTAAAAAGCAAACCTATGATTTTCAGTTATTAAGGAATTATCTACAGACAGTGCACCCCCAGGGTCTGCTCCTGTGAGGTGCCCTCTCCATACTGCTCTGGACACACACTTGGCTCAAGTTCCCACGGCCCACTAAGTAACAGGAAGATTTATTCACGTAACACATCCCATTATTCGGTAAAACATAGGTCAGGACAACAGTATGGTCAGGTCAGCTGGTGAGGCTGAGCAGCTACTGGCTAAGGGTGGAGGCTCTGGGGTTAAACTGGGTTCAAGTCCTGCCTGCACCACAACTGTGGCTTTGGGCAGCTGTTTAGGCTCTTTGAGCCTCAGTTTCCCTATCTGTCACAGGAAGACAACAGCAGTACCTACCGTTGTTGTGGATTGTGGGGAAGGTTAACTAGGGTGATGCATAGCAAGTTGCCAACCCAACACAGAGCACAGCAAGCGGGAGCTGCCATATTTCTGCAGCAGATGAGCCTCTCAGCAGCCAAGACAGACTGGAGGAGCCAGATTAGAGTGGACAGTGGGGACAGTAAGGCAGAGGAGGGGATGGGGCTGGGGCAGGGAGCTCATGGGCCAGGTTCCGAGGAGCAGAACAGGAGAAGGAAGTGGGGGGACTAGGAAAACAGGTAATGGGGTGTTGGTTGCCAGGGGACCAGGGCTCTCGGGTCATCATCGGGTACCTGCTATGTGCTGGACTGAGCCCATGGTGTGGGCAGACATGAGACTCCGGGCTGGTTGGGGCTGCAAATAGGGACACAGGACAGAGGGAAGGCAGCCCACATCCTGAAGAAGTTGACCTGGATGGCATGGAGTGAGGGTAGGAAGGCAGGGCTGAAGCCTCAGGTTGGAGCAGGAAGGGAGGGTAACTGGGGGGCCCAGGAGGTCCTGAGGCTGGGGGAGAGGGGGTGGAGCCTGGATCTGGAGGGGGCAGTAAGGGGGATTGGCAAGGAGGTCAGCCCAGTTTGGGGAGATGGAGGAGAAAGAGTAAAGTTGGCAGAGGCCTGGGGAGGAGGTGGGTGTGGGGAGAGGAGTTTTGAGAAGAGGCGAGCCGGTAGATTGGGGCCTGGTCCAGGCCTGGGGGGATGAAGGCAGCATGGCCTGTAAAAGCCCCAACAGGGTGGGCATGAGGCTGCTGGGGCAGCAGACTCACCGAGGTAGATGGTGAGTTTGGTCCCCAGGATGGACTGCCACAACTGCAAGCCAAATCTTTGTGTCTTCAATTGGACCCGGCAAAAATACATATTCTCATCCTCCTCCCGCAGGTTCAATATCTGCAGGAAGCCAGACTTCTGACCCTCTGGCAAGTTCAGGATGATCCGGTCCTTGTAATCCTCATGGACGAAATGCCTAGTACTGTTGTAGATGACCTCCCCATGGAAATGTGTCCGTCTCAAGGCTATACTCACTCTGGGATCCTTGGCTAATGCCCCACAGTAATAGAAGATGAAATTGATGTGGACGGTGCCACCCTTGGGGGCGGAGAGGTGCTCTGGTTGGTCTATCCTATAATCCATTTTTGGAACACATCTTGCTGAGTTACCTGGAAAAGGGAGGAGAGGAGAGACTTTGAAGCCACTGAGAGAGATGAAGAAGATAACCCCAGCCCTTCTGTCACCCTCACCCACGGGCAGTAGTGTGACAGATGGCAGGACTGGCCCTCTGGTCTGGGTGTCCCCCTCGCCAGGCTTAGAGTAGGGAGGAGGGTTGGGGCTGACCTAGCGCTATGGGACCAGCCTGTTGCTTGTTGGGATTGGGAGGCCTGGCTAGCTACCCCAGCAGACCCTTCCTCCAGCTGCCCAGCCATTGCCCTGCCTGGGGACTCCCTGGGCCTCCGGGCAGAGCCACAGTGTCCCGGACACTCACCAGCCTGCAGAGTAGTCAGCAGCAGCAGCAGCAGCAGAGGCAGCAGCAAGGACAGACCCATTGCCTCACTCTCCTCCCAGGAGAGAAGACAAGCAGCTCTGTCCAGACCAGAGGGGAGGCCCGAGGAGGTGTCTTCTTGGGGAATCAAGAGGCACCTGGAGAACGTGGATCAGTCTCTTTTAGAAGAGCAGGGGTGGGTGAATGTCTTCCCCTGATTCACCCGGCCTCAGAGTAACGAGTACTTCCTTTATCAATCTGGTTTCTTCTTTTCCTATATTGCAAAAGTGCTTCCTCGTGGTCAGTGCACAGAGAGCCATGACAGAGGCCCCCAGCCTCTACCTTCAGCTGAGGGTCATGGTTCTGACCTTGGCCATATGTGGCCTCTCCTCTTCCACCTTGACCTTGCTACTGCTAGCACCTCTACGTCTCCTTAGGAGTCAGTTTGACTGACTGTATCTCTAGCTCTCCTTTTCTTGGCTCTGGTGTCTTCTGGCCTCTGTCTGTCATCCCAGGTGAAGGAGTGGCAGCAGGACGAGGTCTGGTTCTTCTACGAGAGGACAGGCAGCCGTGAGTCTCTGCCCAACTATAGCCCCCTAGAGAGAAGGAGGAGGGAACTACTGGTGGTCAGATGCCCTCCACCTCCAGCCCCAGCACCAGGAATATCCAGCATGTTCTTGACCTTCTTCCTCTAGGCAGGGGCTCCCCTGCAGCCCTCTGCCGGACTCAGGCCTACCAGGTCCCTTCCCTCCCCTGGTCAGCTCCCTTTGTGCAGTCTCATACCCTCCCTGGGGTTAAGAGGTGAGGGGGGTGCCTTCTGGAGGCCACTCCTTGACCCCCAGGATGCAAGACTGGATCTGGAGGTCCCTCTGTCCCCTACTCTACAGATGAGACCAAGGGCTCAGAGAAGCCCTGCCCCAGATCGCATGACTCTCAGGTGGTAGGACCAGGACTCAAACTCCAGTCTCATTGAGTTCACAGAGTGTTCTGCTCCTTTTGGATGCTTCTGCCTGGTTGTACCACAAGACCTCTGGGCCTCAGTTCCCAGGACCATAGTTCTGGGGGGGTGGGCCCCAGGAGGCTATATTTTTATAATGCTGCTTATGTGATTGCCTCCACAACTGTGAGAGCCCTGGCTAATCTGGAGCCTTCCTTGAACAGGAGGGATATAAGGCCCAGAGCAGTAATGAGTCACTCTGGTGACAGTCCCTGGACCATCTCAATGAAGGGCTCTGCCACCTTGTGACTGTTGGTGGGTGGAAGTGAGAGAATGGGGCTGGGACTTTGGTGTCCCTGGCTGGTTTGGGGAGGTTCTGCTCCCTCGCTCCCCAGGATGAGGTTGGTGTTGGCCTACTGAGTAGATGGTGGGGGTGGCAGAGGGTGATTTCATCACAGGAAGTGGCCTAGTCTTCTGGAGGTGGAAGCAAGAAGACCGACTTCTTTCTCCTTTTCTGTTTCTTCCTCAATCCTCATAGTTTTCTTCCACGCTTCTCCCCAGACCTGCTAGGCAGCCTCTGGCCTCTCCCTGTGTCTCCTTTTCTCACACTTCCTCATAGGCCCAAGAAGAGAGGTTCTGCATTTTCATGGGATCCTTTCATCTAAGCCAGGACCTAAAGTATGATTGCCTCATTTTCATCTTTGCGCCATTGTGTGGTGGATGTATTTTCACCAACAGGAAACTGAGGTACCATTAAGAAACGGAGCCTCGGGATCCCTGGGTGGCACAGTGGTTTGGCGCCTGCCTTTGGCCCAGGGCGTGATCCTGGAGACCCGGGATCGAATCCCACGTCGGGCTCCCGGTGCATGGAGCCTGCTTCTCCCTCTGCCTGTGTCTCTGCCTCTCTCCCTCTCCCTGTGTGACTATCATAAAAACAACAACAACAACAACAACAACAACAACAACAACGGAGCTTCAATGTCCTGGAGTCCTCTGGGCTGTGGAAGGTGCTTGGTAACCTCTGGGAAGGTGGACAGAAGAAAGAGTAAGGGACCAACTGCCTTTTTGGCAGCTCCTCTAGAAGGTAGCCTGCCCTGTCTGAGGGGTGACACCTGCGTTCAATTTCTCCCTTGTCTCACTAGCTGTGGGACCTGGCTGGACAGTCTCCACTTTGTGAGGATGCCCAAGGAGGGGCTAGATGCCACTAGGAGGTGCCCCAGCCCAGCATGGCATGTTTACTAAATACATATGTTTACTAGAAAAACTTTGGCAGATTGCCTGCTGTCTTGGTGCCTCGGGCCCCACTGCTCCCACATGCTGTCTCCCTAGATGCAAGCTGCACATTTCATGTCCTGTGCAAGCTCCTGGACCCCAGTTGGATCCCCATGATGCTAAGAATTGTGATGCATGATTTCTGCTCATAGATGTTATATGGTCCTTGGGTTTATTCATTTTGCCTTCTCCCAACAGCATTGAGAGGGCCCAGTAATAAGCCTTGAGCTGTGGCTCTACTCACAGAAGGAACTTCTGGAGGATGAGTACCTAGAGTCTTGATTCATAGATGAGCAGAACCTAAATGCAGCTCTCTAGCCCAGAGGGTGGGCATGGGGGAGGGGTCAGAAGCTGTATGATCAGGAATGGGGCCAAAGTGAAGGCCATGAGCCATGGACCATATTTTAAGAATACCACCTTAGATCTTCCCCCATGTTTTCCTAAGTTTTTGTTCTCCCTTCCTCATGGCCACATCCATCACTACTGTCGTCTCTTTCCCCTCCAGGATACCTCACCTTGCTCCTGCTTTCCCCCCAAGACCAGGAGTAAGACAAAGATGTCTGGTCTCACTGCCTCCATTGATTGTAGTGGAGGCTCTAGCCCATGCAATAAGGCAAGACAAATAAGTGTTCTCTGTTTTCTTAGAGTCTGTATTTCTGTATTTGGCATTCATTCATCACAAGATAATTGTACTAATTACTTTTATAGATTTTTCTGCATTCTTGATGCTCTGACACTTGTGGCCTTGCTGACTAGGGAGAGATGGCCCCTACCAAGGCTAGCCTATTCTTAGATATAGCAAAGGGCATTCCTAGGAGGATGTCTTTCCTATGCAAAGTAACCTCTCCAGGGCCCATACTCTAAACCACCTCCTTTATCTAACTCTCGCAAACTAAGCCTATATTTCCTCTGCCCTGAGTCAACCCTATGCTAGGTGACAGACACCTAGAGATAGCACCTATAACCCAAAGCCCACTGGAATTAATCAAACTAGCCAATCCTAAGCTGGTTCCCCTTCCTTGCCTTGTCTTGCCAGGGGAAAACACTAAAGGCTGTGGTCTATGCCTTCCCCTTGGTCTTGCCTCTGCCTCCTCTAGTGCTTCCCCAAGTGGCTCTCAATGGCATGGCATTTTCCTTCCCTACAGGAAATGTCAGTTATAAAAACCTTTCTGTGTCATTACTCTCTGTGTCATTACTCAGTCACTTGTACAAATTAAAACTCTGTGAGTCTAAAAATTGAGCCCAAAGGCATCCAGATTGGAAAGAAGAAGGAAACACTCTAGAAAACAGAGAAAGAAGGAAAAACAGATGACTTGATTGTTTATGTAGAAGAGCCAATGGAATTGATAGAAAAGCTACTAGAACTATATAAGTGATTTAAGTTAGGTCACAGGATACAAGGGCAATACACAGAAATCAATTGTTTTTCTATATACTAATGACAAAAAAATGGAAGTCAAATGAAAACAGTACCACTTACAGTAATTTAAAAATATGAAATACTTAGAAATAAACACAATAGTAGATGTGCAAGATCTGAAACTGTAAGGCATTACTGACAGAAATTAAAGATTAATGAATGGAGATTTCATGCATAAGTATGAACAGTATTCAATACTTTTCAACTCTCCCCAAAATAATATGTAGATATAACACAAACTCCATCAAAATCCCAGTAGGCTATTTTGTAGAAATTGCCAAGCCACTTCTAAAATTCCTATAGGAGTTCAAAGACCATAGAAGGGCCAAAAAACTGAAATTGAAGAACAAAGTTGGAGGATTTACTACTTGACTTTAAGACTTACTATAAAGCTACTGTAATCAAGATGTATTGGTGTCAAGACAGGCAGATCAATGGAATAGAACGGAGTACAGAAAGAGACTCACTATCATGTGGTCAATTTATTTCTACCAAAGATGTAAAGGCAATTCAGTGGAGGAATTATAATCTTCTCAGCTGGAACAAATGAATATTTATATACAGAAAATGAACTTCCATTCATATTTTGCACTATATATAAAATTAACTTGAAATACAGTCTAATGTAAGTCCTAAAATTATATACCTCAAGAAAAAAAAGAGAGAAAATCTTTGTGACTTTGGGTTAGTTAGAGATTTCTTAGATTCAGCACCAAAAGCATTGAAGAAAATATTGACAAATTAGAGCCCCTCGATATGAAATCTGTTCTCCAAAAGATACTATTGAGAAAATGAAAGGAGAAGCTATAGATTAGGAGACAATATTGGCAGATCACATAACTGACAAAGGATTTGTATCCCAAATATACAAAGAACCCTCAAAATTTGAGAAAAAAATCCTAATTGAAAACATGAGCTAAAGATCTGAATAGATACTTTGTCAAAGAAGACATATAGTTAACAACCACTTGAAAAGATGTGTAACAGCATTAGTCATTAGGGAAATGTGAATGAAGCCACAGCGAGATCACATCATCCATCTGGTAAGGGCTTAAATGGAAAGACCAGCAGTTAATACGCTAAGTGTTGGCAAGGATATGGAGCAACTGGAAATGTCACACGGGGCTGGTGGGAACGTAAAGAGGTACGACTATTCACGCCATTCCTTAAAAAGTTAAACACCTCCTACAGGTACACACACATATTCCTCATATATATGCCGCTCACAGGTATCAGGGTGTGGAGCAGCAGAAAGTGGGAAGTTGTGAAAATGAAAAGTCTCAGGCTCCACCTCACCCTGTTGAAGTTTGAGAACCACTGCCCTGGGGCAAGGACACTGGACACTGACTTTTTTTTTTAAAGATTTTATTTATTTATTCATGAGAGATACACACACAGAGAGAGGCAGAGACACAGGAGGAGGGAGAAGCAGGCTCCATGCAGGGAGCCCAATGTGGGACTCGATCCCGGGACTCCAGGATCACGCCCTGGGCAAAAGGCAGGCGCTAAACCACCGAGTCACCCAGGAATCCCCAAGGCACACTGACTTTGAGGACCCCTCTTGTCTGTTACTTTTCCTTTTCAGGGCAATCCTGTGAGATAAAGGAATTTTATTTCCACCCAACCAAGGAAGAAAGAAAGGCTCAGAGGGGGTCCCCTCACTCACTCCAGTTCCTACTACCTGGCAGGTCTAGAGTGTGGACAATGCTCAGGTCTGTGTCCCTTGTCAACTTGGTGCTTTCCCAACAGACTGGCCTTCTTCCCAGCTCCCCCAGCAGCTTAACCTCCCCATCTCCTCTCTCCACAGCCCTTCCTAAGAAGGCCATTCATCAGGGCTGCTTTCGTCAGGCCACTGGTCAAGCTCTGGGGCCCAGAAGCAGGTCACGGGAGGAATGGGAAGATGATGATGGGTTTCTGAGAACAAGGAAGGAGGAGAAACCGGGGGCCAGATCTTGGTGTCTGCCCTTCCCCATGGTCTGCCTGTGTGCTGCTCCTGACATCAGCACTCTGTTTACTTCCTCTTGTTTTCCATCTGGAGGAGGGGTTACGGTCCAGGGAGGGTTTGCCTTGCCCTGTTTGAGGGCAGGCATGCAGTGAGCCCTCCAGAGCCCAGCTGGGAAGGGAAGACTCACCCATGTGAAGCAAGTAGGAAGAGGGGATGCCACCTCCCGCTCACTGGGTGCTGGGTCTTTTGCTTACTTGCTGTGTTCTCCTTTTTTTTTTTTTAAAAAAAAAAAAAAAAGATTTTATTTATTTATTCATGAGAGACACAGAGAGAAGCAGAGACATAGGCAGAGGGAGAGGCAGGCTCCTCAAGGGGAGCCCAATGTGAGACTCGATCCATGGACTCCGAGACTACACCCTGAACCAAAGGCAGATGCTCAACCACTGAGCCACCCAGGTGTCCCATACTTGCTGTATTCTTGATGCTTTGACACCTGGGGCCTCACTGGCCAGGGAGACATTGTCCCTCGCAGTCTAGCCAGTCCTAGAGATAGCAAAGACACGCCCAGGAGCACGCCTTTCCTACGCACACCAACCAGTCCAGAGCCCACACTCCAAACCACCTCTGCTATCTGGCTCTTATGCTCCAGGAGGGCAATATTCCTCTATCCCATTCTCCCCAGGGCAGCTCCTCATCCTCAGAAGCTGCTGACATTATTCCCGCTGGTCAGTGCTCAGCTCGCTTATCCTGCTTTGTCTAGTCTTTTCCACAGTCTCTATGATAAAGGTTCTTGCCCATGTTTTCCCTTTGCTTCCTCATCCTCCTGGGTGACCGTAGCGCCTCCCGACATGGCCCCACATGGAATTCATGCCTCCTGTTTCTAGGGATCTGATAGTATAAATTTTTATTTCATAATCATCATCTCTGTGTCTTTGTGTCTTACCATACCTGATTCAAACTAATCCAAATAAAATTATATTTTAAAATTGTAGTTAAGTCTCCCCAGATCCCAGGAGGCAGGCAGGGTCTATAAGAGTCCTCATCTTACAGGAGGAAACTGAGGTCCTGAGGGAGGTCATGAACATCACGTCAGGTCACATCGCCAGTAAATATCTGCTGTGGTGTTGGGTCTGTGCCCGTGCACAGTGACACTTCCCCACGCAGTTACAGCAGTCAACAGGCCTCTGGGCCACCTTAACAGCCAGGTTCCCTTTCACAGGTTGTCTTCCTGCTACACAGGGAGATGCTTGAGGGCTGACTGGCTCACAGAGCTGTGGGTCCCCGTCACCCGGCATCGTGCACAAGGCGGGCAGGGCTGACTGGTGTGGACAGAGAATGCAGAGAGGTCTTTATCTTTAAAGGGTGGGTGTCAGGTGATGAGGATCCAGGTAGCATTCCAGCCGGTGTGCAGTGTTTTCTCTGTTGGCTCATTTGGTCTCCACTCGGACCCTCTAAGGGAGGTGGCTGTTGTCCCCACTTTCCAGATGAGAAAACAGGCTCCGGGAAGGGAAGGCATCTGCCCAGCATTCTGACCCAGAGCTTGCCTTCTGGGGAGTCTGCCTCTGTCACATTCACACATTTCATGTGTCCTGTGACCGAGACTTCCTCACCTCTCAGCCTCCTCCTCATGGCCCCTGGCTACATTCCAGCTCCCAACCAACCTGACACATGTCCACTGAGCTGCTAGGAGATGACAGCAGGGGGCAGAGACCTGGAGGTCGTGGGCTGACCCTCGACCTTGCTGAGCTCCCAGGTTGGGAGGAGAGAGGATGCTCACAGAGGAGACCCTGGTCTGCCCTTCCCCTCGAGTAGTGGAGGGCTGTATATGTTGCAAAACAGCTCTCCAGAAATGAAGCCCCAATCAGAGCATTTGCCAATTTCCATGGTGTAAAAACTCCCACGGTATCGAGTTAACAACTCTTGTGAGGCCCAAAGGTTTCTGTCTCACGTCCACCCCCAAATTTACATGTTGAAGCCCTAACCCCCAGTGGGGCTGGATGGTGCCCCTAAGGAAACAATGCAGCTTAAAGGAGTCACAGGGATGCAGGGCTGATCCTATAGGATCAGGGTCCTTATAGGAAGTGACAGCAGAGTGCTCTCGCTCTCTCGCTCTCTCTCTTTCTCTCGGTCTCTCTCTGTCTCTCCCTCTCCCTGCCTTCCTCCTCCAAGCACATACTCTGAGGCAAGGCCTTGTGAACATATAGCAAGATGGTGCTGCCTACAAGCCACAGGCTTGAGCTCACAATGTACCCTTCCCTGCCCACACCTTGATCTGGGACTTTCCCAGACTCCAGAACTGAGAGCTCCCGGGTCTGTGGCACTTCATTAGGGCAATCTGAGCAGACTACTACAACTCCCAGTGTGAAGTCACTGCATTTGAGCCAAGAAGAGATGCACAGCAGCAGGTGCTGATCCATTATTCCCACTGTGCACACACAGTAGCATGAACAAGCTCAATAGCACAGATCCGAGTAGTATGTGGTAAAATAAGTAGGGAGGGATAAGCTTCCTTCCTTTGTAATATAATTCATTGTGAGTTTGTATTTAATTTTTCTCGATTAAAATTCTTTTTATTGTGATAATATGTACCTAACAAAAATTTACCATTTTAACCATTTTTAAGTATACAGTTCAGTGGCATTAGGTAGAAGTATAGTGTTGGGCACATATTTAATTTTTAATAATGGCTGTGTTGAAAAAGTGCCCACAACATTTCCCAGAGTGTAACAATCAGCTCTAGCATGCTTCCCTCTTTGGGCTTCTTTGGTGATCATCAGGTGCCTTAGCAAATTTAGAAGAAAAAGCCACGAAATGATTTTGTCTATGCGCATTTCACAGAATTCTAACTTAAGATGAGTTATGATTGACACATAGTCCTCTTCCTCTCTTTTCATTCCTTTATTGTAGATGGTTTTTGTTACCTGGACTGAGCATGTGCTTACAGGGCTTGAATTGGGAAATGGATCTCAGCTGAAGTGGGGTGTAGTTGGTGTCACCCCCAGAAGTCCTTGTCATTACATGTCACCAGCCTGTGGTCCTTGTGTGGTTGTAGCGAAACAGCAGACATGTATTCCCTCACAGTTCTGGAGGCCAGAGGTCCAAACTCAAGGTGTCAGCAGGGTTGTGGCCAGGGGTGTCCGGGGGCCTAGGCCTGTCAGGCACCTCACAATCCCTCCTTCCCAGGCTGCCTTCCAGCGTGAAGACTGGCTTCACTGCATTCCCAGCTCAGACAGAGTGGATCAGGGCCCTGGGTGTTCACTGGAGGGTCAAAAACTGGGAGGAAGTGGTTAAGGAACATGCCTGGGGACAACACAAGCGTGTGACAAGGGTAAGACCCAGAGAGAGAGAGAGAGAGAGAGAGAGAGCGAGAGAGTACTTGCATCTGAGTCGAGTGCGTGGAGAGGCGACCGCAGCAAGGACCCAGGAGGAAGAGGCTTCTCCAGAGTCTGGGCATGGTAGCTGAAAACTGCAAGTCACCCCACCTGCAGTCCTGTCCCCAGCACAGTCTGACATGGGACTTGTGGTCCCTTTGAGAAAATAATTATTCCATATAAGCAAAAGGCGACGCTCCTCGGTACAAACTGGTGAGTGTTGTTTGTGAAGGCAGAGAAGAGGGAGCATCTCTGTTTGTGCTGGATGGGCTGCTGCTGGTTCATGAATTGCTCAAGAAAGCCAATTAAAAAGTAAAGGTGGAGAAGATGCCAAAATCACAGGGGCATCGCTCAGAGTTGGGCTTCCTGTAGCAAAGCAGGGCACAAGCCCTCCTGTTGGACCTCGGGGGCCCATTCTTCCTCCACACCCACGTGAGCACTGGTGCCCCCTGCTCATCCTGGGCTTGATGGACTGATGCCCCCTTGTGCTCAGCCAATGGGGGCAGTGGCAGGATCCTGATCAGGGGGAGGGAGGAGACTGAGGTCAGAGGTCACATAGGGGCACCTCGGGTCCCTCTGGCTGGGTGGGGGGGCACACTGTGCAGGGCTGTGGTCAGGTTCCTTGTGGGTGGGTCACCTTCTTTTTACTTTTTTTTATTTTTTAAAAGATTTATTTATTTATTTATTCATGATAGATGTAGAGAGAGAAAGAGAGAGGCAGAGACATAGGAGGATGGAGAAGCAGGCTCCACACCAGGAGCCCGACACAGGACTCAATCCCGGGACTCCAGGATCGCACCCTGGGGCAAAGGCAGGCGCCAAACCGCTCAGTAGGTTAAACCTCTACCTTTGGCTCAGGTCATGATCCCAGTATCCTGGGTTCGAGTCCCACATTGGGCTCCCTGCTCAGTGGGGCATTTGCTTCTCCCTCTGCCCCTCTCCCCAGCTTGTGGGCTCATTTGCTCTCTCAAAAATAAAAGTAAAATCTTAAAGAAAAAGAGCTACTCTTAGCTGTGTTAGTATATACAATATAATATAATGAACCATAGCCACCATGCTGTACATTATATCTCCAGGACTTATTTTATAGTTGGAAGTTTGTACGTTTTGACCCCCTTCACCTATGTCACCACCCCCTTCCCACCTCTGGCAACCACCAGTCTGTTCTCCCTATTTATGAGTTTGTTCATTGTTGTTGTTGTTGTTTTTCAGGTTCTACATATAAGGAAGACCATTTGGCATTTTTCTTTCTCTGTCGGGTGTATTTCACTAAGTATAATGCCCTCAATATCCAACCATATTGTTGCAAATGGCAGGATTTCTTTCTTTCTTATGGCTGATTAATATTCCATTGTGTATATATGTTACTGGAATCTGGTCTTTGGACCCAGCTGTGGTAGAAATGAGGCTGGACCCAAAACTTAAAGGTATAGGCAAGGTTTTACTGAGGCAACAACTGCTGCTAAAGGGAGATACAGTCAGGACTATGGTTTCAGACTGGCTCTCCAGAGGACAGCCAGGGAAAGTTTTAATGGGGCTGAGATGTGAAAAAGGAATGATACTCAAGCACATAGGGCCGGGGAATCCCAGGAAAGTGGGTGCGTAGGTGCAGTTGACAGAACATGCTTCAACATTAGACATTTCATTTGCATGTTAAGTCTCCACCTCTCGACATGTTTTTTATGAGGAGGAAAGTCAGTGAAAGTTCAGTTTTGGCGACCATCCTGTCTGGAATCAGTCTGAAGCAGTCTAGGTTTGAACCAAGCTCCTTGGTTCAAGGTCTGCTCTGCAGGAGAAGGGTAAGAGCCTACAGGGAGCGCTCCAGGTGCTGGGCTTTGTTCCCAGGGCTCTTGACTGTCTCATATACACCACATTTTCTTTATCCATTCATCCCCTGGTGGACACTTCAGCTATTTCCATATCTTGGCTATTGTGAATAATACTGCAGTCAGTGAAGGAAGGGGTTCAGATATTTTTGAGTTAATGTTTTCCTTGCCTTCTGATGAATACCCAGAAGTGGAATTACTAGGTCATCTCAGCAATGTGTTATTTGACTGAAGTTTGACTTGTGTCATTCTTTTAGAAAATCAACTCATTTATGTAATATGTAAATATGTATCCTGAATGTAAATATGTAAATATGTAAATATGTAATCCTGAATGTAAATATGTAATCCTGTATGAATCCTGAATGTATGTATGTAATCCTGAATGTAAATATGTAATCCTGTATGAATGTAAATATGTAATCCTGAATGTAAATATGTAATCCTGAATGATTACATATTTGAAATGTAGTTGCCTCAGTGGTGGACTACAGGGCTCGTACTTGACCAAGGACCCCAGCTGCTATTCTCTGACAACCCTCACAGTGAGGCTGCTCCTCCCATAGGCTGCCACTAGCCAGTGACTGAGTATGGTAGGAATACTGAGGTTGGCCCCTTCCTGGGACATGCAGAACTCCTCTGATGGTCAATTTTGATTTAAGAACTTCCCATTGGTCTTGCAGAAATGTTCTTAGACTGCAAAGTGGTCTATAATGCATCTACCCAACCTTCTTTCCTTCTCTCCTTTGTTCTGAGTCACCTTTGCATCCAATCTGACAAGCTCTCCCAGCCTAACTGGGCTTCCTCCGCATTATCTCTCATATGTGTATCCTCTAAACATATTTGCATTTCAAATGATGAATAAATAAATAAGGTCTTAAAAAAAAGAACCTCAAAATAAACCCAACATGTATATCTCAAGTAAATAAAAACAATAAAAGGAGGTGGGATAGATTTTTTGTTTTACGCATTGAAAAATTGTTGGGAGCCTATGTATTTCAATAGTAATTATCTCCTAACCATGGGATTCTAGGTGATTTTATCTTCATTGTTAATTTTTTGGTACTGTTTCAAAAATTTTTTTAAAGGTTTTATTTATTCATGAGAAATACAGAGAGGGAAGCAGAGACATAGGCAGAGGGAGAAGGAGGCTCCCTGCGAGGAGCCTGATGTGGGACTCAGTCCCAGAACCCCGGGGATCATGACCTGAGCCAAAGGCAGATGCTCCCCTAACTCTGGGAAACGAACAAGGGGTAGTGGAAAGGGAGGTGGGCGGGGGGTTGGGGTGCCTGGGTAATGGGCACTGAGGGGGGCACTTGGCGGGATGAGCACTGGGTGTTATGCTAAATGTTGGCAAATTGAACTCCAATAAAAACAAACAAACAAAGGCAGATGCTCAACCACTGAGCCACCTAGGCGTCCCTTTTTTCAAATTTTCTACAAAAAGCATGTATTACTTTTACAACTAGGAGAAATATTTTTATTTTACAAATCAACCGATACAAGTTTTTATGTATATAGTCAGGCTCTCCACCAGGGTGGCTCTGATGAACTGAAATAGAATCCCTCTCATATCTTTGCAAGGCTCACTGACACTCCAAATGGAGACACTGGCACATAAAATGACAATCCTTACATGCACAGATGTGATAAATGTTGCTAGCTCTGTCTCTGCCCTCACCACCTCAGCACTGCTTTTCTATGTGGGAACTGGACCACTGCCAGGTTTCCTTCACCTGCCACCACCCACATCCCAATTCTTGCTGGTTGAAATATGGCCCGTGCATTAAAAAAGTAAGAGAAGAGGTACAGATGGCTGAAGGGAAGGGCTTCTAGGCTTGATCATCACACCAGCTTCTCCATCCTCACAGCCCAGAACCTGCAGAAGCGCTCAAGTGGGGCAAATGAAGGACAGGAGTAAGTTGACCTCATTGCGGATGATTAGCCGCCCTGGGTGGATTCTGTCGGGCAAGCCCAGACTGGAGGTCATTTCCCAGGCGTCCACAAAAGCCACACGGAGGTCAGCAAACGCAGCTCGGAGAAGCCGATTCACCTGGAGGGTGAACCAGTCACTGCCATACACGGACTTGTAGCCAGTGTTGGCCAGCTTGATGACCACGAGAGTGCGGGGCTCCCGGGCCAGCAGTGCAGCCACGGCAGCCCTGATCCCTGCAAGTCGTTGCACAAAGGCAGATGGGGGAAAGGTGGTGAAGTGGGCGCCCAGGCCCAGCACCACCACTGTGTGGGGGCCCCCGGCCAGGCCCCCCAGCTCCCGGACCACAGAGTGCAGGGAGGCCACTGGTGTGCGCAGGGAGCGCAGGGGCCAGCTGTGAGCCCGCCAGTGCAGCACTATGCCCCGAGTGGTCTCCACTGCCATCAGGGGCCCCGTCTGATACGTGGTGTGTAGATCCACAGGTTTCAGGGCTGTGGGGAGGACAAGAGGAAGTGTAGGGGTTAATATAAGAATGAACTTCCTCATTTAAAAACACAGAAGATCTAGCATGGCTTGCTTTTCTGTTAGCACGCGAGTAGCCTCTGGCCCAGTCACCTGGTTATGCTCTTCCTAATCTGTAATATCGCCATTGACCTTCCAGTTACCAAGTCTGGGGGCCTATTCTCAGTCCTGAGCCACTCTGGCACCTTGGAGCATTTTGTTACCTTGATGGTCCTTTAGACACCCCCTCCTTTCTTAGCAGTATGTTGTCACCCTCTGCAGTCTCCTTTCAGACACAATACTTCAACTCGGATTCATCCACCAGCTCCCTTCAGCTGCCCCTGGAGGAAGACTTGCCCCCATGCTAGAGAGTCAGGGCTGTCCAGTTTATATGCGTGTGCAATGGTGGCCAGCCAGGGGCCAGAGGCTTCTGACATCTGGTCTGTCACTCAGCTGTGTGCCCTCATAGATAGCTAGACGCACCTGCAGGAAAAGACCCCTCCTTTCTTCACACAAAGTCCCTGCCTGCTTATCCCACCTTGTGCTTCAGGTGGTGCCAAATCAGCTAGCAGGGGATCTGGTTTTCCCAGTGTTCTGTCATGAGCTTCTGTTCATCATTAGAAACACCTCTTGCTGCACGCCTGGGTGGCTCAGTAGTTGAATGTCTGCCGTTGGCTAAGGGCGTGATCCTGGGGTCCAGGGATCAAGTCCCACATTGGGATCCCTGCTGGCAGCCTGCTTTTCCCTCTGCCTGTCTCTGCCTCTCTGTGTGTCTCTCATGAATGAATAAAGTCTTTTTAAAAAAAAAAAAGCATTTCTTGCTTAGGAAAGTCACCTACTCCACCTGCCACACGCAGAATTATCCCAAGGCAAGCACCCTGGGGGGGGAGGGGTTCTTAGTTGGAACTAGAGCTCTCTTTGTCCCTAAAGGAAGGGGCTGCACCCAGACCAACCCTCCTGGGAGACAGGGGCTTCGATCCCTCAAGCAGGAGGGTAGACAACATCCCACAGACCTCAAGGTGGGGCAGCTGGTACTTTTAGAACTTCTGTAAACAAATGGCAGCCCACATCCATCTTGTGCCAGGAAGCCCAACAAGGCTGCCCTCATGCTCAAAGGTGAGGATGAGAAATGGGAGAGGATTCTCCTTCATGAGAGCACAGACTCACCCTATGGGCCCTGCACACTTCTCTGCTGGATGATGGGAGGACAGGTAGGGGAGGTGGCTTGGTGCTGATGTTTCTTCTCTCCTTGGCTGTCATTTCCCCCCATTCCCCTATAAGCATATTCCTTAATCCATGTTATATTATATTGTAAAATCCGTGCACAAAAGTTGAAGGCTCAGTTGGGGACTCATCCTGCATGACACTCTCACCTCTTTTAACTTTTATCTTCCCGGACATAAACATGAAACTCTATCTGAAACTTAGACATCTCAATTCACTTCCAATTTCATGTGTCCAAAAGCATCATGCACATGCTCCCCAGAAGCTCCTCCCACCTCTTCAACTCAATATGAAGAATATACAATAAATACACCATCTTTTCCCACTGCTGTCTCTTGCTTCCACATCCAGTCAGGCATTCCAGTGACTTTCATTTTGAGCCCATTTCCTGTTATCCCTAGTTACCAGATCATCTCTCCTCTTTCCAGAAGCAATCAGTCAACAAGCTGTCAGTTCCTCCGGTATGATACTTCCTTTACTGCTGACCCTAATTTAGTCTCTCATCAGCCCACATGCTGACCTACAGTTGTCTTGTCTTGGACTTTCTCTTTTCAATCCAATCAACCCAACAAACTGAAAACTCTGAAAATATTCAGTGTCTCCTCAATGTCACAAGATAAATCCCTGGTTTCCCTACAATACTTTTGTTAAATTCCAACTCTGGTCCTCCAGTATCCCTTGGCAAATCCTTACTTCCAGCTAAGGTTAGGTACCCATTGTTCTTCAAACATATCTACACTCCTGTTAGAGCCTCCAATCATTGGCCTAATTGTTGAGATTATGTGTAATCTGGGCACCTTGTTCCCCATCCCTGCTTCTGCCCCAAGCTCAGGTATCCTCCAGATCCTTCTCCTGAAGTGTTCTCTGCCTTCTCAAAGCCCTGGATCTTATCTTCCCTTTTTCTCTTAGGAGCCCTGCCCTCTCCCTTCACAGCCACTCACAGGGCACGGTGTCACGCAGGTACTCCCACCACTGCCGAAGCGTGGAGTCCCCCATCATGTGGATGATGTGGCCAGCCAGGCAGCCCAGGATGCTGTCAACGGTTGAGAAGGAACGGCCGGAGCAGGATAGTGAGTGCCACATGGCTTGGTGGTAGAAGCCAGAGGGCTTTGGGCCCATGATCCCAGGGTGGCACGGTTGTTGAGGGGACAGAACTGTAAACAATTATTTGTAAGCAAAACAATCTGTGGGTACAGAAGAGTCTAAAGCCACAGGCATGGAATAAGTGCTGCCTTTTCTGCAAGCCCGTGTCACTTACCCAGACTCTTGTTGCTCTCCTTGGCCACCCAGATTGGTGAAATATCCTGAGGGAGGACCTTGTCTGTCACATTCCTGAAGAGAAACCAATTGGCAAGAGGGGAGCCCTTAATGGGAATGTGTGATGGGAAGGAATCCTGGGCTGAGGCAAGATGGGGGTTCTTGGAGGAAAGGAAGTTCTCAAAGTCAAGGACATCTCTCCAGTGTCAGGAGACAGTGAGTGGAAGCTAGAATTCAGTGATCCAGGGATCCAGGTTCTTGGCCTCCGTGATCCCATCAGTGCAGAGAGCAGAACTGCTTTAAAATGTAACCAGGATTTTGGTTTTATTTAGGTTTGATGGGGCCAACAGATCAGGAGATGATGGCCATGAGAAAGATAAGGTGTCACTCAGAGTTCCTGAGAGGCAGGGGCACAGTGTACTATACCAGGCCACACAGGGAAGCGCAGGGTCAGTTGGGGGCAGAGGACAACAACCTAGGTCAGGATTTTCCCAGGAAGGAATAGGCAAGGAAGGGTAAGCATCTGAGGAAATTGGTCATTTGAATAATTTCAGTGGGCTCTGGGCTGTAGAGGTAGATTGTAACTGTCAGCACCTGGCCCTGAGGTGATTTTATTTTATTTTATTTATTTATTTTAAACAGTGGGTTTATTTATTTTTTTAATTTTTATTTACTTATGATAGTCACACACACACAGAGAGAGAGAGAGAGAGAGGCAGAGACACAGGCAGAGGGAGAAGCAGGCTCCATGCACCGGGAGCCCGATGTGGGATTCGATCCCGGGTCTCCAGGATCGCGCCCTGGGCCAAAGGCAGGCGCCAAACCGCTGCGCCACCCAGGGATCCCCCTGAGGTGATTTTAGGCAGGGAGGGGATATTGGCCCAGACTGTAGGAGCCAGATAAAAGGAGGCAGGGTGGTGGTGTGCACTCAGGATCGTGTGGTATGCTCAAAGCAAGTTGTTTGCTATCTCTAGGAGCTAGAGATGAGCTAGCTATCCCTGGAAGGGGCTACCCCTCCCTGGGGCCACAAGGCTCCAAAGCATCAAAGCATCACAAAAATATAGGAAATGAAAAACATGATTTAAGGGCGCCCGGGTGGCCCAATCGGTTAAGCATCTGACTCTTGATTTCAGCTCAAGTTGTGATCTCAGGTTGTGAGATTAACTTCCCAGTTGGGCTTCATATTGAGAGTGGTAGAGCCTACTTAAGATTCTCTCTTCCTAGGTATCCCTGGGTGGCTCAGCGGTTTAGTGCCTGCCTTTGGCCCAGGGTGTGATCCTGGAGACCTGGGATCAAGTCCCACATCAGGCTCCCTGCATGGAGCCTGCTTCTCCCTCTGTCTGTGTCTCTGCCTCTCTCTGTGTCTTTCATAAATAAAATCTAAAAAAAGAAACTGATTTTTTAAAAAAGATTCTCTCCTTTCTCTCCTGACTCCTTGCCCACTCACTCTCTCTTTTAAAAAGCAAAACAAAAAAACAATAAAAAAAAAAAAAACCCATGATTCATACAAAGGGACTTGGAGCCTTTTTCAAGAAGTGCTAACTCTCCTCTTGGTCTCACTGAGGCCGCTCCTACTGGATTCTCCTGCCTAGCATTAGACCATCAGTCACTCCCTGACCCCTGGGATGCCTCCCCCCACCCTCACCCCCGTTGCCCCTTGTGTGAACCTTCTCCCCAGGCTCTAGGCTCAGCCTTTATTCCTCCTTCCAGATTGCACTCCTTCCCTTGGTGGTCTCACTCAGCCAAGATCTCTGGCCCAGTCTTTTCTGCCAAATTCCAGGTTTATGAGCCTAACCATCTGCTCAGCATCTCCACTTGGTGTCTTAATGCACGTGACCAAACTCCTGCTCTCCACCCTCATCCCCACACCCCACTGCCCACCTGAGGTTTTCTCATCCCAGCTGATGGCAACTGGCCTTTAACAGGTGAGTGGGCCCCACACCATGCACTCATCAGCGAGTTCTCACTTTTTGGCACATTCCTCATTTTCTCAGGACATCCTATGGGCACTGCCTTCAGAATATACCCAGAAATGAATAGCTTTAGACACCTCTACTACTGCAGCCCGAAGCAAAGGCCTCCTACCTTTCATTCTCCCTGATTATCCCTTAACCTGCAGTCTATTCTCAATGTGACCATCTGAGAGACCCTTTAACAATGTGAATCGGGGGCACCTGGGTAGCTCAGTGGTTGAGCATCTGCCTTTGGCTCCGGTCATGATCCCGGAGTCCTGGGACCAAGTCCTGCATCGGGCTCCCCATAGGGAGCCTGCTTCTCCCTCTGCCTATGTCTCTGCCTCTCTCTCTGTCTCTCATGAATAAATAAATGGATAAATCTTAAAAAAAAAAAGTGAATCATATCATGCCCATCTTCTGGTTCAAAATCCTGCAATGATTCCCTTTACGCTTACAGAAAAAAATCAACGTACTTACAGAGCCCTTCCTGGTCATACCATGTCCCTGCCTTAAGGCCACTGGTCTTCACCTGCCACCTCCCCATCCTTCGCTCCATCCCAGCTAATTGTTCCACAGACACACCAGGCACCCCATGGCATTTCCTCTGCCTCGAAACTCTTCTCTTAGGTATATCCTGGGTTAATTCTTTCATCCTCTTTAAGTCTTTGGTCAGATGTCACCTTCTTAATGAGGTCTACCCTGACCCTCTATTTAATATTACAACCTGTCCCCACCATACTCCTAATCCTCCCCTGTATTTTAAATCTCCCCTAATGTTTTATTTACTATTATTTACTTATTGCTATGTTTATTGTTTCTGACCCTTCCTCCTGTCATAAGTAAGCTTTACCAGGGCAGGGGCCTTGCTGTCACTTGGCGGCTGCATTCCCAGTGCCTCCAGCAGGACCAGCAAGACTGTGCATGTAGAGGCCGTTCAGAATGCATTTGCTGAATGAAAGAACGGACTGCTTGAAGGGGCTGAGGAGAGGGGAATTTGCTTCTGAGGGGGAGAGGGGATGATAATATTTCTACAATCTAAAAAAATGCCTGAGTATGGCCTTCTTTGAGTGTCAGGGCCTTAGTGCCCCCTAGAGATAACAGCTTCAGGAAGCAGGTGAAGGATAATCCCAGGGACTCTGGACCCAGGTGGAAATGCCTGCTCTCCCAGCAGAGCCCAAGATTATACAATTTTGGAGAGCAGACACTTTGGAGTGACCAGCATGGACAGAGGTCAAAGGAAGAATCCCATATGGCCAAAGTGTCAGTTTCTTTGCAGGACCTTAGGTGAGGGGAGCTTTTGCCACCAGCCCATCTGCAGAAGTCCTCAGGTGGGATTAAAATTGATGTCAAGAAAACACCTGACCTTGGGGCTGCAGATTCATATCCGCTACACATTCGCCACATGTGTGGTTATCTCTTTAATGCCTGTCTTCTTTTTAAAGATTATTTATTTGTTTATTTATTCATGAGAGAGGCAGAGACACAGAGAGAGAAGCAGGCTCCATTCAGGGAGCCTGACGTGGGACTCGATCCCGAGACTCCAAGATCATGACCTGAGCCAAAGGCGGCGCTAAACTGCTGAGCCACCCAGGGATCCCTAATACCTGTCTTTTATCAGTACACTCTTGGCTTGTGTGGGATGGAGCTACAACTGCCCTCCTCTCCCATCTTCAGGATCTCCAGGACTTTGGACAATGTCAGGGCAGGGGCCACTCAACAGTAGCAAAACGCTTGGAACAAGATTGTAAAAGCCAAGAGCCGCTATATGCTGTCCCTGTTCTAAGCACTTTACACGTATTAATTCATTTGTTCTTCACCACAAGTCTATGAGGGAAGTACTATTATTATTCCCGTCTACAGATGAAAGAACAGAGAGGTTAAATGACTTGCCAGAGATCCCATGGATAGAAGCTGGCAAATTGGAGCAGGTAGAGTCAGGATCAGAACCCACACACTCTTACTCCAGAGACTTTTGGGCCGTACCCCGAGGGACTTCCTGAGATGGATCCTGAATTTAACCTTAGATTTACTTTCAATCGACCAATGCAAAAAGGATGTGTTCTTCTCCTTTTCTGACCAAAGGGAACATAAGAATTGGTTTGGAAAGACCAAGGTTTCCTGGTGCTAAATTCTCATGCCAGGAAATAAATGTTAGTGGGTATTTGCCAGACTGAGCTACTGAGCGCCTTCTGGAGTTGAGTGTCTGGTGGGGCCAGCAGGTACCTTGGCACCTCAGGAGTCTCTGGCTTGGCTCACCCCCTCCAGTCCTCATGGCAGCCAGTGAGAACTTCTGTGCTCTCTGGGGCTGAGGAGCAGCAGCCATTCCAGCTGTCATCCCTCCCCGGAACACCTCTGGCTCTTCTCTCCCCAGTCAGTGGGGGTGGCCCTCCACCCATGCTCTGCCCCCACCTAGCTATCTTCTGGGACCCTATCTTTGCCTCCATCCCCTACTCTCCCTGCTGGAACCAGACGCCCAGGTCTCACACCTTAAAAAATGCCTCCCATCTCTTTGGGGTCTCTCTGCCCCCACCCCACCTCAGATCTCAGGGACAGCAGGGCTCAAGATAAGCCAGGCTGTTTGCCACATCTTCCCTCCTTGTCTCCCATTCTCTGTCTATCCGGAGAGGCTTGCTCCCCCAAGACTGAGGACAGTTCTTAGCCATTCCCAGCTTCTAGGCTATAGGCTCTGCTCCCCTCTCATTCAGGGGGGTCACATCCATCCTCCATACTCCCCGACAACATATGCTGGTGATTTCTTCACTACATCTCTTCTTACAAGGGCCATCAGAAGAGCAGAGAGGCCTGGAATGCTTCTCTTTTGCCAGAGATCCATGCTTCTCCTTTAAGCGTAGCTAAATTGCCATCTGCCTGAACTGCCAGGTGGGGTGCCCTTTCTCTGCGTCCTCACACCACTCCATGCATACTACACTTAAGCACTCATCACACTGTGTGTTTTTAAAAGCCAGGAGTCTCCTCAGTGAAAACTTGTAGAGGGCAGGGATGCTGACCATTACATAAAAGTAGTCAGCACTTAGTATGAGACCTGGCATGCAGTAGGAAACATGTTTAATAGAAGGGAATAGATGGATAAGGGTGGTGGCTCAGGGAGAATAATCACAGGGGCTTGGGGTCAGGGATTGGGGCAGACATCCCAGATGATGCTGGGTTTCTTACCATGCCAGTAGGGCCTCCTCGTGTGGTGTAGTCACATTCCAATAATGTCCACTTGAATGCCCTACCAGTGAGTCACAGGGTAGGGTAGGGGGTCGAGCACAGAACCAGAGCTCACCAGAATCTTCATCCCTGTAGTGACAGGTAGATTCTTCCTCCCCCATTAGCAGGGGATTAACATTGCAAGTCACAATTTCTTCATATCCTGTGGGTCCTCGGAAATAGCCCATGAAATCAACCATGGCCCACTGGTCTCTCCAGATTCCCCGCAGGACCCCAACTGCCTCACTGGAGTGGATCAGCCGTACTTGCACCTGGGCCTGTCCAGCCCAGAGTAGGGGGAAGGACAACAGGTAGGTGCCATTCTCCAAATCCTGTATATCCCCAGGAACTCCTGCCTTCAGGTAGGGACCCAACAGCTGTGCTCGAAACAGATCCCCACCATGGGTCTTGGGCCTGCCCCGGTGGTCTCTGGCAATAAGAATGGCCTCTAGGTAGCCTCCCAGGGTGTAGCTGGCCTGAGAAGTTTTCCTCAGGTGGTAGGTGGAGGTCTGGGGACTGGTGGAGGCTAAGAGGTCTCCCCCATCTCCTGGGGTGGGAGGCCAGTGCAGAAGATGGGTCAGGTCTGAGAGCTCCTGAGGGAGAGAGCCAGAAGACTTGTGGGCTGGGTGGGGCTGTGGGGGCAGAGGAATGGTGCTGTCAAGCCAGGAAACTCTGATGTACAAGATCTGTGGGTAGAGAAAGAAGAACCTGTCAGTGGTTTACGTTTCTTCACCTTTCTTTTGGGAAGGCATTGTCAGTTCACAAGATTTAGTTCTCTGCCTGGTGGATCTCAGGCAGGAATCCTACCTGCCCTGCCTCATGCTGCTTCTGATCCAAAGCTGGTGTCTGAGCGACCACCACACACATCTGCAGATAACAACTCATGTTTCCTGGATAAAATCAACATGAGCAGGAAGAAAGATTTGGGGGTTACATGAAGAAGAAAGAAATGTTACAGAGCAGGAGAAGAAGGAGCTATTTCCTTTATGCTGATCACTGAGACCTGTCCAAGAGGCACTTACTTAAGCACCTGGAATTTGAATTTTTTTTTTTTTAGTATGAATTGTTGGCATAGTTTGTGACTGAGAACTGGGGAGGTGGGACACAGTTTTACCAGGGACCCATGCAACTGGGGAATGAGACTTGATATGGTGGAGTCCCACCAGAGTCTGCCAATGGCTCTGGGAGTAGCTTGAGATTGAGTTCTTTATCCATAGGGCCTACTGGAGCTACCATCCTTTCATCAGGCCAATGGTCAATACAGTGGTCAACAACTGCGATTGGTCAACAGGAAGGGATGGCCACCTTATCAGGTTAGTGACAGGGTGGAGGCTATCTACATCTCCTTCTCTTGGTTTCCCTCTCCATATCAAAGGAGAAATAGAGTGGAGAAATGAGGGAAGTGCACACATGAGTAGAGCATGCCTCCAGCTGACTCAAATCAGCTAGAGCCTTGGCTGAACTTGGCAAGAGGGGACAGAGGGAGAAGGGAAGGAGCAGAGGAGGAAAGCTTTTAATATGATATGCAATTGAAGTTTGAAATGAATAGAACTGAGTCTTAGAGACACAAAATCAACTGATTTCATAACCGAAATTAACTTAAAACTTATGGAATCAGAATGAGATGTGGTGGGAAGGATAGCACACAACAGACACAGTTCATAGCAACAACTGGATGAATTAAAATTGTTTCGAATTTATACTCCAACTAGGTTCTCCCTAAATTGGCTATAAGTTCTCTAGTAAGCATGGGCCTTTAGTTTCTGCAGGCTGCAGTGACCCAGTTGATGGCTGTGGTCTTGCAACTGGATTTTAGTTGCATGGGCTTTAGTAAGTAAAACCTGAGCATCTGCTGTTGACTTTGATCTAAGAATCTGCTCCTAAAACTGTGGTTAGATTACCAAGACAAGAGAGCATATAGGATTGTTGTTGATTTTTAAACTTTTAATTTTAATTAGGCTCCATGCCCAACACAGGGCTTGAATTCACAATCCTGAAATTAAGCGTCGCATGTTCTACCGACTAAGCCAGTCAGGTGCCCCTAGTTTTGTTTGTTTTGTATGTTTGTTTGTTAAAGTACATCCCCTCTACCCGATCAGCTTGAGGGGGTTCATCTGTCTAAGGGGAGATTAGGATTTGTTAAAAAGGAATGCAAAGAAAAAGAGGATATGTAAAGGCTATGATGAATGAGAGGAAAATGGGTTAATTTTTTAAGCAAGTTAAAATATTAAAAGCATAGTTGAGGCTTCCCTAAATGACTAGAGAACAATGGAGAGAAATATATTACCAGAAACAAACCCTCCTCTATGAAGAAAGATGTGACACAGAGATTTTTTTTTTCTGACATTAAAGTAACAAGTTACTCAAATACTGGAAAATTCAAAAGCAGAAAAAAGGCAAATGTGTTAATCAGGAATTGCTTTTGGCTGGTAGTAACAGACATTAACTTAAGTGGCATAAGCAAGGAAGACTTATTTTTCTCTCAATGAGTGTCTGTAAATAGACAATTGGTGGCCTTGGTCTTAAGTTTGTCAGGCCAAGGTCTCTGAGATTTTCTTTACATTTCCCTCATGGTCCCAAGAAGACTGCTGGAGCTCCAGCCATCACATTCATTTTTACAGCAGCAGGAAAGAAATAAAGCAGGGCACCAGATAGCTTTAGAAGTACTGTCCAACAGCTTTTGTTTATATTTCATTGACTACTCCTGTCTTTGATGGAGTCTGGACATAAAGTCTCCCCTTTCCCAGGTTTGGGTTAGTAGGGAAGAATGGGAGAATATTTCTAAAATGAGCCAAAAGCCTTGTAGCCACCAGATTTAATTCAGGAATCTGATGAGAGGGAAACCAACAGGCTGACAGAGCAATTGCCCTTGGGAGGCATGTTTCTTGGGACAAATCAATTCCCATGCAAGAAGACTTGGCCACAGCCTTTGGACAGAGCATGGAAGATGCCAACATGCAGATGGAGGGATATATTTCTCAAGGTCATGTAATTTACAGTACTCACACCTTACATATCAGTTGGATATCAGGACTGTGGAAATTAAAGGGGAACAGGAAATTGAGATATTTCAAACATATGGATCTGGGGAAGATGGGCCCTTCAAGTAAGGTCTGATAATGAAGGTTTTGCTATTGCACATTTCCACATTTTTCAAAAGTAAGGGATGTCCCATACCACATTCTCTGGAAAAGGAGCAAGCACACAGAGGTGGATTTTCCCTACAGCTAGAGTATGCACAGGACACAGTCATCCTCAGTGGGGGAAATGTCTTGACAAAATTTAAGTTCATAGGTTGTGGACTTCAGATAACCAGTGCAGACCAATATCTGGTGAGGCTGAAACCAAGAAGCTTTTCACTTCTTTGCCTACTGACTTGCATTCAGCTACCTCTGAAGTTCAGCTTTGTTCTTCAGCAAAACCGGAAGCTGGATTGTACTAGGCTCTGGGAACATTGTTTCCTAGGTTAACTATTCAGAGGGGTGGGATTTTGCTATCATTCTTCCTTGTTCTATTTCTTCCTTCATTCTTAACTCTTAGGGCCTATGTATGTGAGATAGTGATCCTGTATAGAAGTGTGTCTCTTGTGCAGATCTGGGCTTTCCTGCAGGCCGGTTTCTCTAGGTCTAGACTTGGGGAGGGTATTTGTGACAAACACTTTTGGTTGCCTATTCAATATCCCATTTTTTTGGGGGGATGGAATATAGCCAAATGTGATACATTATTATCATGCGGTGTATTATTATTGGCCTGAGCCAGTCATGATATTCATGTTCTACACTTCCCCAGTCTTCTTGAAAGTTTCTCAGTTCTGGCTAATAAAATATAAGAAGAGGTCTGATGAGAGATATCTGGGACACCTGTCACTCCCTAACAAAAAGGACCAATAAAGCTGGGACCTCCCCTATTTTATTTCCACCTGAGATGTGAATTCAGTGTCTGGAGGTGTGTTGGCCATCTTGCAATAAGAAAGAAAAGGCAGTTTCAAATTTTATTTCTTTTCCAGTACCTTCATTCCTGGTGCTGTGTGTTATAGAAGACATTCATATCATGATAGGGACCTCTGGCTGTTTCTTTGTGTGATGATGCTGGGTTGGCACAGTGTGGGGAAGGAGTATTCCTGAAAGCCATTCCTATACTGAGATAATTAGCTACAACTTAGCTATACACAAGAATGACTACAAACCCATTACATTAAAACTAAATGTTCCTCAACTCAAATTGCTCTTAACAGGCTCTAAAAAAATGCCTGTGACCAAACACTCCAACAACATCTGACATGGAGGAAGTTTAATAGAAAGATACATGACCTTAACAGATCAAAATATTAAAATATTTCACTACTGTAAAACTTACAGAACCATGTGGCATTACTAGCACACCTCTCATTGCCTTGGTAGGCATCTGAGCAAGTTAGAATCTGAACTTCAAGCCTCAGGTTATGACAACAGCAATGCCAATTCTGCCTCCCAACTGACCACATTATGAGAAACTATTTATGATTCATCTCATTTTTGGAGATGTTCAAATATGAAAAAATGCATACCTTGGAATTGACAAAATATGATATATACAACATATATAATAGACAAAGGATTAATGCCCAGAAGATAGGAATGCCCACAAGTCAACACGAATGCAATAAATAGTCTAGTGGAGAAACTGGCAAAGTATATGAATAGGCATGTTACAGAAGAGGAACTGCAAAAGCAAATAAACATCAGAAAAAGATGTTCAAGTACATTAGTTATAGGAGCTAGGAATGGTTACAAAAGAGCCAACACACAGTAGCTTAAGAATGATGGTCTTATTTTTCTGATATAATGAGATGTCCAGGAATAGGACATCAAGGGCTGTTTAGTGGCTCCATAAATGTCAGCAAGGATCCAGACTCCACCTGCTGTCCTAATTATGTTAACTTGCTGCTCTGTGGTGCAGGATGGCTGTACTTCCAGTGTTCATGTCCATGTGCCAGTAAGGAAAAATGGGGAATGGCAGACTGTGCTTGGTGGATTTTCTCCTTTAAATTAGGAAAGCAAACATTTTCCCAATAGCCCACCCAGAAGACTTTGGCTTTATATTTCATTATCAGGTGTCAGTTGACCACCAGACCTAGGAGAATGACATTATCATGATTGGTTGAGACCATTTATAATTCAACCTGGAGGGCTTGAGGTTTGGGTAAGGACCTTGCTTCCCTGAAACTCAGGGATCTCTGAGGTAGTTCTCCGGAAAAAAAAGTCTTGGTTTAGAGGTTCTGTTTTTAGAAAAAGGTGTTTAATAGATAATTGACAGTCCTTTACTATGCTAGATATCACCTCTTCAGTGTCTACTTCAACTATGACCTAGGTGGACTATGGATAAGGAAGAACTTCCCAGATAATGAAGCCAAGGACCATGGAGAATGATGTCTGGGGAGCCCTTCCCAGGGGAGTGGAATGAGTATATACTGAATGCTTAACTCTTCCTTCCCTTCCCAAACCTCACCCCTAGCCTTCTTTCCAGACTCAACACCTAGAAGACTGACAGCTAGCTAAGCATAGGCCACCAACCTCAAAGCAGAACCCTGGAAAATTTCTCTGAGGACTCTGACTTGTCTTAGAGGAAGACCTATTGGTACTAACACACAGGTTCTCCAATAAAACAGCATGCCCAATCACCCTACATTGAAAAGCCACCACCCATAAGCTTTCTGTTTATTGCTAGTATATAGAAATAGTTGATTTCTATATATTGGTTTTATTTCATTTAACTACCTTAAATTCAACTTTTGATTTAGTATTTTCTTCTTAAATGATGTTTCCCCTCCATAAGTGACATATCTACAATGTTGACTCTCTACTCCATTAACATGGTATATCTCTTATTTAGGTCTTCTTTGACTTATTTCATCAATGTTTTGTAATTTTCTGTGTATAGATCTTGGCATTATTTTATTACATTTATATCTAAGTATTTCCCCCTTTTTGAGGGGTACTACTACTGGAAATGGTATTTAAATTTGTTTTTGTTTCCAATTGTTCACTGTTCATATATAGAAATACAATTGATTTGTATATTGACCTTTTTCCTGTGAACTTGCTAAATGTATTTATTAATTCTAGGAGATCTTTGGAGATTTCTTGGGGGTTTCTATATGAGAAATAATGTCTTCTGTGAATAGAAAGAGTTTTATTGCTTCTTTTCCAATATGTATACTATTTTCCCCCTTGCATTATTGCACTGGCTAGGGCTTCCAGTATAATGTGAAAGAGAAGTGCTGCAAGCAGGGGCACCTGGGTGGCTCAGTGGTTGACTGTCTGCTTTTGGCTCAAGGTCATGATCCCAGGGTCCTGGGATACAGTCCTACATCAGGCTCCCCACAGTCAGCCTTCTTCTCCCTCTGCCTATGTCTCTGCCTGTCTCTGTGTTTCTCATGAATAAATAAATAAGGTCTTTAAAAAAAAGTGCTAGAAGCAGACATCCATGCCATATTCCAGATCTTTGGGAAAAACATTCGGTCTTTAACTATTACTTATGACTAAGTATATTCCCTCTCTAAGGATAAGTAAGTTCTCTTCTATGCCTACTTTGCTAAGACTTTTACTCATGAGTAGATGTTGAATTCCATCAAATGCTTTTTCTGCATCTTCTGAGGTGACCATATATATTTCTCCCTTAGGCCTTTAACATGGTGAATTATATTTATTGATGTTTCAATGTAAAATCAGCCTTTTATACTTGGGATAAACTCCACTTGGTAATGACATATTCTCTCAGGAAAGTTTTTTAACTGCAAATTCAATTCTATAATAGATATAGGGCTACTCAGGTTATATATTTCTTTTTGAATCATCTTTTGTTATTTGTGTCTTTTAAGGAATTTATTAAATCAAAGTTGTCAAATTTAGTGGCTTAAATTTGTTTCATAGTGTCTCATTATTTTAATACCTACAGAATATTTATTGAGATACCTCTTGCATTCCTAATATTGATAATTTTTGTCTTTACTCTTTTTTCCTCATTAGTTAGACTACAGGCTTATCAGTTTTATTGATCTTCTCAAAGAACTAGGTTTTAATTTATTTTCCATAATGTTTTTGTTTGTTATTTTGTTTATTTCTGCTTTGATGTATATTTTTTCTGCTGACATAGGGCTTAATTTGCTCTTCTTTTCCAGTTTCTTAAGGTGGAAACTAAGTTTATTGATCTGAGATCTTACTCATTTTTTGTTTTTTTGACAAAGGCATTTAATGCTATAAATTTCCCTTTATAATCCCTCAAAAATTAATAGGTCTGTTTTCATTTTCCTTCCATTCAAAATACTTTATAATTTCCTTTAAGATTTTTCCTTTGACTGATGGACTATTTAGATGTTATCTAGTTTCCGAATATTTTGGGAGTTTTCTAGAAATCTCTGTTATTGATTTCTAATGTATTTTAAATGTGGTCAGAGAACACAACTTTGATTTGAAACATTTTAAATTTATTTAGTCTTGTATTATGGCCCAGAATACAATCTATTCTGGTAAGCATTCCATGCTATTTGAAAAGAATGTGTATTCTGCTGTTGTGGAGAGTGTTTTTCTGCATGTTACCTTGGTTTTCTTTTGACTTGTACTTTCAATTATGAATGAATTCATCTATTTTTATTTGAAGTTCTTTAAGTTTTTGCTTATATTTTGAAACTATTATTAGGTACATAAGTTAGGTTTGTTATGTCCTCTTGATGGGTTAGTGAAATGTTCCTTTTAATGTTATGAAATAACTCCCTGTATCCCTTCAATTCCAGTTGTCTATTCTAGTCTTCCCTTTTCCATATCTGTAACTCCTTCAAACAATCGGTTTCTCATTACCCCGAATTTACTTACTTGCCTGATTTCTCTGTATGAAACCAATTTCCCAACCTTTTCCTGCTCTTGTCCAGCTGCCACCTTTCTTGATTGCCCTCCTCCATAATCCCCAAGGGTTTGCCCCTAGTGATATCAGGAAATGCCATCTCTTGGGGTAATCTTTTCCTCTGCCAGGATCATATCCCTAAAATATATATCTTATTCTAAGACAACACTTTTATACTGGATTCTCTCCTGTTCTCTGATAAAGAACCCAAAACAAGAAAGGATGTTCAAGAAAACATTCTCAGTTTCACCAGAACTAGTCATAGCAAAATATAAACTTAGCTCAGTCTACATGACAAAAAGTTTGAAGTAATGCTCAGAAGAAGGAGCTGTAGAAGCAACTCAGTTTGAAGACAATTGTTATTTAGCTTAACATAAATGATTCGTCCTTTGTAAACACACAGAATTATATTTTTAAGGTTTCTTTTACTTTCCCTCCCTATTTATCCCTGGTAAAGCTTCTTTCTATAGACTTCAACTTTTTTTCAACAGACCCAAGGGGAAAAGAAAGCTTCTACATATGCACAGAGGGGGAGCAGGGTATCCTTTAAAAATTGTTTTTAATTTATTTGAGAGTGAGCATGAACAGCAGGGAGTAGCAGAGAGACAGGGGGAGGGAGAAGCAGACTCCTTACTGAGCAGGGAGCCCAACACAGGGCTCAATCTCAGGACCCTGGGATCATGACCTGAGCCAGGCAGACACTTAACCGATTGAGTCACCCAAGTGCCTCAAGAGCAGCGTATCCTTGGAGACAATGTATGGAAGCTATCTCAGTTTTAAGAATTAAAAAGGAGCCAGGTGAGCTGGAGAAAGAAAAAGCATGGATAGCTCAAGTTTCCATCTTCCCCTCAAACAAACTGTTTTTTTGGGCTAGCGTTTTGGACTCCCTTATAGCTACCCCTATCTGATATAATTTGCTCATTCTTTTTCTAAGAGTGTGTCCCTCTTTGACACTTTAGTTTCTGGATTAGAAAGAGGAAAATGGAATGATGAAATGGAAAGTTTCCCTCAGCCTCCTTCTCTTAGATGAAAGCAATTGCTTCAAGCTCTATGGACAAATAGAGGTAGGTAGAAAGAAATATACTTACACAAATTGCAATGACTGATCCCACAACCATGGTCATGTGCCACTTGAACTGTCTGATAAATAGGTCTGTGGAATCCTGGAGTTGTTTATTAGACATCTGATATGTGATCAAGACCTTAGATAGATAAAAGTATAAAATCAGAAGGAGTGTCATTACAAACATGATGAAATAAGAGTTTTCTACCGTCTTCCCTATAAAGAAGACCAATAATGACAATCATTGTGGATGAGAGGGTTTTTGTAGAAGTTCAGGTGTCCAGTAAAGAAGTTCCAGCACCCCTCTGGAGCAATTAAAATCTGGCAATTCTATTCATGTCCACAAAAAACTTATACGAGAATGTTCATAGCAGCTTTATTCATAATATTCCCAAATTGAAAAAGAAAACACAAGTATCTACCAGTGGAAGATTAGATAAGCAAGTTTTGGTATGTTCATACAATTGAGTAACAACTAGCAAGAAAAAGAAAACAACTACAGATAAATGCAACAGCATGAATGACTCTCAAAAATACCAGGTTGAGTGAAAAAAGTAAAACACAAAAGGTACATATTACATGATTCTTTTAGTAAGAAACTAAATTCTCTTTTTAAAGATTTATTTATTGATTTTAGGGAGATAGCACAAGCAGGGGAAAGGGCAGAAGGAGAGAGTATCTCCAGAAGCCTCTCCCTGAGCACAGCCAGATGCAAATACAGGACTTGATCCCAGGATCCTAAGATTATGACCTGAGCCAAAATCAAGAGGTGGACACTTAACTGACTGGACACCCAGGCACTCCTTAGTAAGAAACTCTGAAAGAAACAAACTATCTATGGTGATAGAAATCAGAATAGCAGTTGGCTCTGGTGGAGGGGGCTGACCAGAAAGGAGCATGAGAGAACCTTATGGGGTTATGGAAATGTCCTTTATTTTGAATTGGGTGATAGTTTTACATATTATATACATTTGTCCAAATTAGTTATACACAGATCTGTGCATTTGACTATATGCAAACTATAACTCAATAAAAGGAGAAAACCAGGGACTAGAGAGAATAAAAGAAAAACATGTATATGCATATAATTCATAACTAAATTTTACACAATATCAACATGGTGGAGATGGTACATAGGGTAAGATTAAAGGATGTGAGAATATACTAAAATATTTTATTGTTCAAGGGGAATATACAGATAATGATATTTCTTTTTGATATATTATGAAATTGTTTTTAAATTTTATTTTGGATTGTTCACTCATAATGTTTAAGAATATAATTCATTTTTACATATTAACCATGATTCTTGCAACCTTGCTGAACTTGTGTATTAGTTCTAATAGTTTTTGGTGTATTCCTTAGAATTTCATTTATACAAGGCCATGTCATCTGGAAAATAGAAAGTTTTACTCCTTCCTTTCAAATCTGCATGCTTTTTACTGTATTTTCTTACTTAGTTTCCCTTGCTACCTCCAGTACAATGTTAAAATCAGTAAGGGGTAAGTAAACACAAGAAATCAATGGAGGTAAGTAAACTTAAGTACAAGTAATGAATATAACACTAAAAATAGAATGTAAAAATATTTAAACCATCAGGAAGAAATTTGATTCATCCACTGGAAAGTAGAGAAGGAGAAAAAAAGATAGTACAATAAATGGGAAATTTGAAATAAATTAGAAGAAACAAGTCTTAATTTATACAGTCATTGCAATAAATGCAAATAGGTTAAACTCACCAATTAAAAGACAGTGGAGTATAATCAAGAACATATGCTTTGAGAGGACATCTCACCCCCAGAAAACAAAAAAGAAGGGTCTGGGCTTACCACATCCAGTGTCTCCTCCCAAACTCACTAGTCAGATTCAATCTCTCTACCTCAGAAAAGAAATGAATAAAGAGTTTAAGAACTAACAGAAACATTACGCTAATGGCTGGTCCTGGTAGGTGGAAACACCTGAAGTGAGGAATAAGTTTTCTCTCCATCATCATAACCTCTACAATATACAAAGAACTCTTACAAATTGATTAGAAAAAGATAAAAATCTCATAGACAAAGGGAGAAAAGTCATAAATAGTCAATTTGCTAAGCAGTCAGCCACAGGAATAGATGCTCAAATTCACTTGAAGCCAGAAAACTATAAATTGAAACAACAATGAGAAGTAATTCCCTATTTCTGCCTGGAATGTGGAGGAAATGAAAGGAGAAAAAGAAATTATGCTTGTAAAGCTTTGAAATGTTAAAGCCTTTTTGGAAGGCAGTATCTATTAATATTTAAAGTTCATATAATCTTTGACCCAGCAATTCTGGTTCTTAGAAAGCTATGCTAGAGAAATAAAAGAACCTATTTGAAAGGAACAGAATATTTATTGAAGCATTGCTCACAGTGGTCCAGAGTGGAAACGAAACATATGTATATCAATAGGGGGATTCTATTGATTTTACCATGTTATGAAATGAAACTTGATATGGAATAGAATTATAGTAGGTAACTTGGAAGTGTGGACATAAGGTATTACTAAATGAGAAAAGCAAGGTCGGGCGCTTGGGTGGTGCAGTCAGCTGAGTCTGACTCTTGGTTTCAGCTTGGGTTGTGCTCTCATGGTCATGGAGCATACCCCTTGTAGGGCTCCAAACTCAGCACAGAGTCTGCTTGAGATTCTTTCTCTGTCTTTCCCTTTGCCCCTCTAGCTTGTGCGTTCTCTTTCTTTCTCTGAAATAAATAAATCTTAAAAAAGAAAAGAAAAGCAAGATGATGGAAAAAAGTATGGATTAAAGTATATCACATTTTATGTGTGGGAAATATCAGAAAGGGAGACAGAACATAAAGACTGCTAACTCTGGGAAACGAACTAGGGGTGGTAGAAGGGGAGGAGGGCGGGGGGTGGGAGTGAATGGGTGACGGGCACTGGGGGTTATTCTGTATGTTAGTAAATTGAACACCAATAAAAAATAAATTAAAAAAAATAAAGTATATCACATTTCAAAACCAAGAAAAAGCCTATCTATGTATAAAGTGTATGCATATTAGATAAGCATAGATACATAAACATACATATATATCTATATGATAGTAATTGGGTATGGAGAATATAGAAGGGTACACAGCGGACAGTAACACTGATCACATGTAGGGCAGAAACGGAGATAGGGTGTTCACTTAGAAAGAAGAGATAGGGAGAAAGAAAGAGATTTATGATTTAAAAGACACACACACACACACAGTATGTGCAATACGATGTCATTCATGTAAAACTATACACATATAAGCCTGAATGCATAAGGGGGTTCTTGAAAGGATGGTCCCCAAACTGCTAGTTATCTCAAAGTAATGAGATTTCAGGTATCTTTTATTTTTCTCTTTATATTTTCATGTGTTATTCAAGTTCAAATAAAAAGCATATGTTATTTATATGACCACATTTTTTTTTGAGAGAGAGACAGCGCATTGGGGGAGGGACAGAGGATGAGAGAGAGAAAGAATCTCAAGCAGGCTCCAGACCCAGCATGGAGTCCAATGTGAGGCTCAATCTTACCACCCTGGGATCATGACCTGAGCTGAAATCAAGAGTTGGATGGACTGAGCCACCCAGGTGCCCCTATAACAATCACATTTTAATTATGGAAATTAGAAGTGTACTTTTTTGGAGGAATTCCCTTCTTTCTCCATTGAGACTAAATCCCAAGAAAGGACAGGATTAAGTGGGGCAAAGACAGGCATATCCCAAGGTACTGCCTTGGTAACTGGTGACATGTTTAAGTAGGAGAGGACCAAGGACTTGAGGCAAGAGCTTAAGAAGGACCTGGTAGCCCAGGAGCAAAGCCCAAGGGAGGGTCCAGAGGACTACTTATATGGGGCAATGGGATTGGGGGTCCTTCAAGCTGTCTGGAGCCAGAGACAGATGACTCCACTGGAAACCTGGCCTAGAGCTGGAGAACCAGGCCTTTCACTGTCCAACATGAATCCTGAGAATGACAAAGAGCTAATTCCACTAGGCATGGTGGCAACCTGGCTGTTGGGTAGGATGGGGCACCATCAAGCTGAGGATAAATTGAGACTCCTCTTGACCTTCTGCATTAGTTTCTTTTTTATTTTTATTTACTTATTTATTTTAACACAGAGCTTGAACTCACCACCCTGAGATCAAGACCTGAACTGAAATCAAGAGGTGGATGCTTAACTGACTGAGCCACTTAGGAGCCCCAATGTTCTGCATTAATTTCTTCCTGTTCTCTAATCCAGAATAACAAAGAGTTCTGGGCCAAAGCAATAAAACCAGTGAGTGGTGTTACCAATGCCAGTATAATTTTCCATATTATTGTCTCCAATAATGCCCATGTGGAGACCAAGTGAATATATAATATGCAAGTGCAATTAAAATTATGAGGCCCCAGAGGTGCCTGGGTAGCTCAGTCAGTTGAGTATCTGACTCTTGATTTTGGCTCAGGTCATGATCTCAGGATCATGAGGTTGAGCCCCATGTCGGGCTCCACACTGAGCATGGAGCTGCTTAGGATTCTTTCTCTCCCTCTCCTCCTGCCCTTCCCCTCCACATGTACTCTCTCTCTCTCTAGAAAAGAAATATGAGGCCCCATAAAAATGTGAAGCAATAACAACAGCAGTAACAGTAATAGCAGTAACATAGGACAACTGAGCAGATTTTTAGCTTCTGCCCAAATGAGAATGGGAGGCAGGGGGAAGTGTATGAAAGATATTCAGTCCCCCCAGTGGTTATTAGCAAACTCAAGATACATTCCCATTCCATTTCTTTTCTTGAAATGTGAGGACTGGGCCCCCAATTCTATGTACCTACTCACTTCCTTCACCTCCATCAAGCACCTAGAAACTCCAGCCCTGCTTTCTTCTTTCTTACCTATCTATAACGTTGGACAGACTTCCTTGAAAATCTAAGAGCTCTAGCACAGCTCTAATAAATGCAGTCATCCTACACTGTCAGGCATCTGCTTCCAGATTATTATCACATCACATTTATTCAACATCTTACCAAATCTAAGGCTAATACTAATAAGAGAATTTCACTTGGGACAGAGCCAGCTTTATAAAGCAACTGCTGCCTACTCTTTTATTCCTCCTTCTTCAGCTCCTCCTTTAGGAGGGAGCTTATGTCCTCCTTTGCACTTTCTTCTTGGGGCTCTTGGAAGACCTAGAAATCCAGACCATCCTCCCTTAGAAATTCCAGACATCCTACCACTCAATTGCTCCTTTTCACTCCTGGGACTAGGTTGCAGGCTCCGTGCTCTCCCCAACAGAGCTCTGGGACCTAGGCAGACACATTCAGTTAGAGCAGACCAAGAAGAGGAATCTACCTAATTATAAATGCTGCCCAGGGCAGAGTCAAGTTGATGTCATGACTCAAACCCCAAAGGGATGCCAGCAAAGCCATGTCAGAGAAGCTTGTTCAGCTAATCAATGAACAACTCACTATTGTACATAGACTTGAACATACTTTTGAAATTTGGGTAGCAATCAGCAGGCATGGTTCCTCAGCCAGCACTGCATTCAGGACCATCTAGATGATTGCCATGCACCAGGCAATAGTCAATAGGATCAGAAAGGGAAATAAGAACCATGGTAGTCCCCTGCCACCATCCAATGCCACCTCCCTTTCCCCTTTCACCCAGTTCATAAATAAGAATGAGCTTGCAGGGAAACCACGAGGTACACTACAGAACAACAGGGTCAGCTATGGGCTTATTGGTGTAGCACCACACTCCAAGATACCTTAGCCATCATCCTTGGCTCTGCAAAGTTGGATGCTGGCTATTGGCTTTCAGGGGGTAGACACCTGGTATCCTATCCTTAGAGCTATTCCAATCTTGTAACAATAAAAAATCCATCTCACCCCACTCCCAACCATAAACTGCTCCTAGTACTCCACAGGGTTGCTAGTGCTAATTGCCAACTCTGGGGTCTCTTTCTCCATGAGCTTTCTCAAGTTCCCAGTAGTATTTGAAACTGTTGACTACTTTCTTCACCCTGAAGCCTTACCCGAGTCTCCTGTCTTCTTGACAACTTGGGCACTGCCTCATACCCTCTTCTGTGGGTATTATCCAGGATTCTATCTGTAGGTATCACTTTCTCAAAACCAGGCACCGTATCTTGTGCTCTGCTTTGTATTCTACACAACATTAAGGACAGTAATTTGCCTAGATCGTGATTTTAATCCATGCCACTTGCTTGACAAGTAGATCAAATGCCCTATTCCCTCAACCTGAGTCTGCCCATGTGTTTACTTCCTCTGCTCACATTTCCTTTCTGAAGCGTAAGCCTGCTTACCTCATCTCAGGATCTCTTAACTTGTCTTGCTCTTTCTTTCCTTCCTCTACAAAGTCTTGTTTCTTCTCTTCACAGCAACTCACAGGGTAACATCCTGCCAATGCTTCAAATTCTGCCAAAGTATGGCATCCCTAAACAGGTGGATAATGCAGCCAGTCAGGCAGCCAGAATTAAGTCAAATGTGGAGAGAGGGCAGTGGTAGTAGAAAAGACAGCCACATTTCTTAGCAGAATAATCTTAGAGGCTTATAACACAACAGTAAAGAAAAAAATGCAGGAATAAGTCTGCAGGCAAGAGGAGCTTAACCACTGTAGAACACTATGGTCCAAACCCCCAAAGAATAATGACTTCCTCTTCCCACTCACCAGAAAACCTTTCCCACTGACATCTGAGAACAAAGTAACATACTGGGGAGAGGGCCATGTATGTCTCCTTCCTAAAGACAAACTAGATTTGAATCCCATACCTAAGTAGATGTGGGAAATGTGCAGGGGATGATGTCCTTGCTTGAAGACTGAGCGCTTTTTTTCCTGAGTCTGAATTTTTGGTGTCTTCTATGTAGTGCTCAAGCCCTGAGAGGAGAAAAGGGACTCAAGCTGGGGAGTGGGAGAAGGGTTCCCAATGCCGTGGCTGTAGGAAATGTATGAGAGATTGAGGGGAAAGAGAAACTTTGAAATCCAGAGTTTATGTAGGAAAATATTATTTTGATTCTTTTAAGATTTTATTTATTTATGATAGACATAGAGAGAGAGAGGCAGAGACACAGGCAGAGGGAGAAGCAGGCTCCATGCCAGGAGCCCAATGCGAGACTCGATCCCGGGACTCCAGGATCGTGCTCTGGGCCAAAGGCAGGCGCTAAACCGCTGAGCGACCCAGGGATCCCCTATTATTTTGTTTCTATTTCCAAAATATATAATACAAATTATTTGATCAGACAAAATAAGAAAGATTGATTTACAGAAAGGAAAACTCAGAAAGCAGAGAGAAAAGTATTCTGGTCAGGGTCTGGTAAGGAGACAGAAATCCTGCCCGATCAAACAGAGAATTTAACATAAAGAATCATTAACTGGGTATAAGGAGTTGTGCAGAGGTAACTGAAAAAGCATAATGAGAACAGTACGCTGTTGTGTGGGTTCCAATTGCAGGAAGCAGCTATCACACTTGGGACTTAGGGAAGTGAAGTTGCCAGAATGATGAAAACTTAGAAACGTAGGAGTCCATGGAGATAACACTCAGACCTCTGCAGAAGGGCACTGCTCAACTTGTTCTGAAAGTGTTGGAAAAAAACACAAATTAAATCAACTTCTGCTCCTGGAAGGATCAGGTGCTGTCAGTGTGAGGACAGTAGCTGATGCTCATTGGAACAGGACACAAACAGCGATCCCACAAGAAGAAGACAGGAATAGTACATCCCATCTTTTCCCTAGAGCTTTGCCCTCTCCCTCTGGCATCCTCTATTGGAAGGTCCTAAGAGGAAACCAATAGGTAGAGCAGAGATGTTTATGGAGTCCCAGTCCCAGGCTCACAAAGTAGAGCATAGAAGGGTAAGCTTGGACCTGAGAGACAATTGTGCATCGAATTGCAGAGGTAGACAAACTAGTAATTGAACTTGTTGCTTAGAAGTTTCTCCATGTGATCCCTGAGTGGCGCAGCGGTTTGGCGCCTGCCTTTGGCCCAGGGCGCGATCCTGGAGACCCGGGATCGAATCCCACATCAGGCTCCCGGTGCATGGAGCCTGCTTCTCCCTCGGCCTATGTCTCTGCCTCTCTCTCTCTCTCTCTCTCTCTCTCTCTGTGACTATCATAAATAAATTAAAAAAAAAAAAAGAAGTTTCTCCATGTGAGCAATCAACTTAGCTTTAGGTTTTCTAGCAGCAAGGTCAACATCAAGGAATATAAAATGTTTTCTTTCCCAGCAAAGTTAAGCGTTCTGAACAAAAGATTCAGACAGCCATGTTTCAGTTCCAAAAAGGAAAGTAAAGTTTACTTTTATCATAGAAATGTAATAGAAACAGAAGAGGAAAGGAATACATTTAAGTGAAGGTAATAGTAGGCACTAAATGAGAATAAGGCAAAGTGACATCAAATTGGGTACTTACAACATTCAACCTTATCAGCTGGGGAAGCCCCATGGAAACAGCCAGATTGCAGTTCCAACTGAGAGGCCTGGGTGGAGTGTCCTCTCCTCAAGTGAGACTTCCAATTGACCATCCCCATAAGGGCCATATTTATACGGCACATAATGGGGTTTGAAATTAAACATTTGCTCACCTATTGTGCAGTTAGGAGTTAGCTGCATTTCTATGTTATAATTTTTCTAGATTTTCAAGAATCTTGGGCTATATGTGTCTTCTTTCCCTCCTAGATTCCATTCTGGGAGGCCAGCCCAGCCTGGAGCAGCAGGGGATGTGAGACAATATATGTAGCTCTTAGTCATAGGACAAGGACAGAAGGGCCAGCTCTGACCCGGAGGCCAGATAATATATTTCAAACAAATAGGCTCCCAAGGTTATTCACATAGTGTAAGTCTCACAAAAAGTATTTTTTTAGCCTGCCTGTGTACATGCAGGTCCAGGTGATTAGTCATGCGGGACAAATCACAAAACATCTATCCATATAGAACAGTAAGATACAGCTTTGGAGAAAAATGCTCTATTAACTAAACTGTAGAAGACATGGGGAGGGAGGGGGGTTGTCTGGGGGAACTTAAGATAACAAGGTCTCTAAGAGAATGGAGTTGGGCTCAGTTGGGTCATAGTTGACTAAGGGATCAGAGCTGTCTCAGGGGTTTGCAAGGTGAGGGTCCAGCATGCTGGTTTCTTTCTGGGCCAGGGGTTTCCATCATGGGCTATGGTCACTTTCAGCTAGCTCTTTCCTGAGTTTTTAGCAAGGCTGAGCACAATTACAAAATAAGTGCTCATCTAAAACCATATCCAGGAAGTGTCAAGCATCTACTTTTACCCAGGATAATTCAAGATACTTCAAGGCAAGGGCTCAAGAGCTTAGTCCAGGAAACCACTTTGGGCATGGTATAAAATCCTCAGAGATCTTTTTCTTGCTTAATTCTGCTATCACACCTCTTCCCTCACCTTGTCCCCATCTCCAAAATATTGCCATGTGATTTATGTCATCCCTGGATAGCTCTGTTTCCCAGCCTGTAATGCTCTTCCATCTAGAATGTCCTAGAATGCTCTGTGCCTGGCTAATTCACAATCCTCTTTTAGAACTCAGCTCAAGTATCTTCCTTTGTGGAATTCTTCCCCAGCTCCAAAGGCACTCTCATAGCTCACCTCTGCTGTAACATTTACCATATGAAACTGTAATTGCCAGTTACCAGGGGCAGCATAATGATTTAGTTTGATTAATTGGAATTCTTACTTTCCAGAGGCGGAAGTTAATTTTGGCTGAGTAAAGAATAAGGGATATTAATAGGAGGATTCTGGGAACCCCAAATACTGCTGGAAGACTGGGAAAGCAAGCTTGAATACTAAGCTTCTAGGAACTATACCTTTACAACCATGCTCTGAACATGCCTGTTAAGGCACCCACCATCACTCTGCTGCCTGACTGAACAGTAGGAGAAATTCCTGCTGTTTACACCACGAATGCCATTTTTTTGTGTCATAAATCCTGATCTTGCAACCACCACCACTATTGAAAGCCATGTACCTCTGATACCACACTTACCAGCAAATGGATTCTGTGTGGACCTTGTTTTTCACATCACTCATGTCTGAATTGAAGGATGTCATATAATGGAAGCCATGAGAAAAAAGTGGCCCATAACGTAGAAAAATATCAAAAAGTAAGGATCGAAATTTTTCATTGGATATACCTTCAAAAGCACTTTTAGTTACCTTAACGGGAGCAGTTTTAATTAACTGAAGGGGAAGTGGATTGAGATGTGAAAGGGAGGAAATGAAGTTGGGGAGACACCTCTTTCAATAACAATAACACTGCAGCTTGGGGTTCTCACTGGCCAAATCTGGAGTAATTCGAGAATCAAGTCAAAGGAAGTATATCCTTGTAACACATCTGTAGAAAATTCTTTGAAATCTGAAATAAATGTAGGTTTCTCCAGAAATCATATGTATTTTCTTCTGTCAGATATCTGGATGTGACACGAATCTAGAACCACTTAAATTAACTTTGCTCTAGAAATTTTTTTGTGCCATGCAAGTAGTGTCAATTTTAGCTAAAAATCAGTATGAGCGCTGGCTTATGGTTATACAGTTTTAGGGGGTACTCTCCCCTGTACTTCTACTTATCAAATTTTCCCAAAGTAGTTTTCTTTGTGCTCCTTAGATCTGAAGTTATAGCTCTCTATATATTACCCTGAGCCTAAGGGTAGAATCTTTGAAACCCCAGTTTGTCTAGGGCTCTCCTCTTAGACCGGCCACTTTGGATAAAACCCTTGGATCTTGTCTTTCCTTTGCAAGACTACAAAACAGATGCTAAAGAATTAGAATTATCACCAATATTAGAAATATCACCAACACATAAGACAAAGTTACATAAAATTAAATGCATACACATGAAAATGAGTATAGTAAAAATAAGGAAATCTGACTAAGATTGGTGGATAGTATCAATGTTAATAGCCCAGTTGTGATATTGCACTATCCATCCCAAATAGTCTAAGTGAGAAAAAAGGCACTGAATAGTCTATGCAATATGTTACCTTTTGCCAACGGTGTACTGCGAGATTTGGTCCAACTATCCTTATGAAGACAACTGAAAAAAGTAATTAAAAGAAAGTTTTGGGCCATCTAGGTGGCTCAGTTGGTTAAGCATCTGCCTTTGGCTCAGGTCCTGATCTCAGCGTCCTGGGATCAAGCCCCAGGTCAGGCTCCCTGCTCAGAGGGAAGTCTGTTTCTCCCTCTCCCTCTGCGCCCACTCCCCTGCCCCTGCTCATGAATACTCTCTCTCTCTCTCAAATAAATAAATAAAATCTTTAAGAAAAAAAGTTTAAAATAATTATCAGGAGAGAAAAAGGAGAGGATTAGAACTCAAAGAGATGGGTTAAGACTGATTCAAATTAAAACCACATAAGTCACTACTACACATGCACAAATTTTTCCGAATATTTAAAAATGACAAAATCTTTAAAAATGATAATAACAAATGCTGGCAAGAATGTGGAACAACAAGAGCTGTTTGTGAAAGAATAAAGAGGCAAAACCACTTTTAAAAAATTGGCAGAATCCAATTAAGTAAAAAAATACATCTACTCTCTGATCAGCAAAACCACCACCAGGGGACACCCTACAGAAACACCTATTCATGTAGGTTGTGAAGTTATAGGCACAAGAATATAGCAATTTTTCATAATAGCCTATCAACATTTGAATGTAAAAATACAGTGTGATATAATCATACAATGAAACATCATATAACAGTGGAAATGACATGAAGAATATGGATGAATCTTAAATACTTTATTGAGCAGGGACACCTGAGTGGCTCAGCGGTTGAGTGTCTGCCTTTGGCTCAGGGCATAATCCTGGGGTCTGGGATCGAGTTCCACATGGGGCTCCTTATGGGGAGCCTGCTTTTCCCTCTGACTATGTCTCTGCCTCTTTCTCTCTGTCTCTCTGTCTCTCGTGAATAAGTAAAATCTTAAAAAAAGTACTTTATTAAGCATAAGAAGCCAGACAAAACAGAATTCATAGTGTATGCTTTCATTCACATGAGGTTGAAAATCAGGCAAAATCAACATGCATTGTTTGAGAATGCTTAATAAGTTGGGAAAACCATAAAGAAAGACAAGGGCAAAAATATTATAAAAGTTAGAATAATGAGTCTATCTAGAATAATAGGAGAGAGGGAGGGGTATAACTCTGGAGAGACATGGTATCAGGGGCTTCTGGAGTGAGGGTCTTGTTCTCTTTCTTATTTTGGATGGGAATTATATGAGTGATCATTTTATAACAATTTGTTAAACTGTTTATGCATTTTCTGTTTTGCTATATTTTCTAATAAAATTTTAAGTAAAATTACGTGCACCCATTTTTATATACGTGCATGCATACATATACATTTAAATCCTTATATTTGTAAAAAGACGCATCTGATGCATAAATAAAATAGTTGCCTATAGATGGAAAGGGAATGGAATTTGAGGGGCTAGTATGGAAACAAGACTTCTCTTTGCATAATTTTCTGTACAGTTTTGCCTTTTGAATCATGGTATATGCAATACCTGTTAAAAATTTAAATCTAAAAAGTGCAGTCCCTGAAATTGGGAACATAATGAACAACTCAAAATATTTATCAAACTGCTAACAACCATAAGGAGAAAGAATTTATTTCAAGTGACTTATAACACAGTTCTTTGCGCTTGGTTAGGGGGATGCATTCTAAAGACAAAAAAAAGTTTACAAAGGAATATTACAGTTGGTTCAAATCATACAAAGTTCACACTTTGTGACTGGTGGCTATGTCTCTTACATCTTTTTCAATCTATCAGCCCCTCCTCTACCACTTACTCCCCTCCTCCATTTGCAATTATTTGTTGAAGAAACCAGATTGTTTTTTCTGTAGAGTTTCCTATGGTCTGGTTTTTCACATCAATACTGTTTAACATTTTCTTTCATCTTCTGTATTTCCTATAAATTAGTAGTTAGATCTAGAGGCATAGATCTCTAGAGGCATGATCAAATTCAGATTCCATTTTTTTGGGGGAAAGCTTCAAAAGTAATGACTGTGTGCTTCCATTAGGAATCATATTGTCTGGATATCTCTACTTTTTGTGATATGAGCAGATGTTGATGATTATTGACTAATTCTATCAATTCACAAGGGGTTACAAAATGATATTAGTGTTATCATTCCTTCTTTATTTATTAGCTGGAATATTTTTATAGAGAGAAATTTCCCCTTGCCAACCATTTGGTTATATAGAAAAGACAGGATAAATAAAAACTTCCTTCTTCTCCTTTACTTATGAGGGTTTTATTATTATTATTATTCACGGAAGACACATAGAGAGAGGCAGAGACAGAGGCAGAGGGAGAAGCAGGCTCCCTACAGGGAGCTCAATGTGGGATCTGATCCTAGGACCCTGGGATCATGGCCTGAGCGGCAGGCAGACACCCAACTGCTGAGCTACCCAGGCATGCCCTACTTATCAGTTTTTAAAATAATGAGTTGGTTGCCTAAAATTATCTAAAATGTTATCATTATAAATTTGTGGATTTAAACATGTCTGTTGTGTTTCAATCCAGTGTAGCAGTTTTTGTCCTTGTTGATAATCAAATGTCTTTTTTTTTTTTTGGTCCAGTGGAAGCTCTTCAGGTTGGCTTCTAAGTCCTTTTGATAGAACCCTGCTCATCTATAAACAGATCTTTAACTGCATTCAGTGGTTTTATTGTTATTTTTAATAGTAGTGTTGTTACTTTGAAATTAATTTCTAAAATATTATAGAATACAGTAAGTAAGTGCGGATTTTTAAAAAGTTTTTAATTCCAGTTAGTTAACATATGGTGTTATATTAGTTTCGAGTGTACAATATAGTGATCCAACAATCCCATACACCATCTGGTGCTCATCACAGCAAGTGCACTCCTTAATCCCCATCACCTATTTCACCCATCCCACCACCCCCTTCCCTTCTAGTAACCATCAATTTGTTCTCTATAATTAAGAGTCTGATTTTTCTGTTTGTCTCTCTCTTTTTTCCCTTTGCCTAGTTTTGTTCCTTAAATTGTACATATGAGTGAAATCATATTATATTTGCCTTTCTAACTTATTTTGCTTAGATTTATACTCTCTAGCTCCATCCATTGTTGTTCCAAATAGCAAGATTTCATTCTTTTAATGGCTGAATAATATTCCATTGTGTGTGTCTTTATCCATTCACCTATTGATGGACACAGGCTGCTTCTATATATTAGCTATTGAAAATAATGCTGCTATAAACATGAGAGTGAATGTATTGGTTTGAATTAGTGTTTTTCTATTCTTTGGATAAATAGTAGTGTAATTGCTGGATTGTAGGGCAGTTCTACTTTTAACTTTTTGAAGACCCTCCATACTGTTTTCCACAGAGGCTGCACCAGTTGCATTCCCACCAACAATGCATGAAAGTAATTGTGTTTGTATTGTTAGGTTTTCAGTGTAAGAGAAATGAGATACAAATATAAACTCAAGGGCAGCCTAAGTGGTTCAGTGGTTTAGCGCCGCCTTTGGCCCAGGGTGTGATCCTGGATACCCAGGATCAAGTCCCACATCGGGCACCATGCATGGAGCCTGCTTCTCCCTCTGCCTGTGTCTCTGCCTTTCTCTCTGTGTGTCTCTCATGAATAAATAAAATCTTAAAATATATATATATAAAACAAATATAAACTCTAATATACTCAAAAATAAACCACTAATTCTAAAATAAATTTGAAATATCAATATGAATTCATGATTTTTAGTCTATCTGTGTATCCATCATCCATCTGCATTTTCTTCTGTTAAATGACCTAGAAACACTGGCACCCCAATAATCATGAGCACTCACAATGACCAAATATTCATGTTTAATATCATTAAAATATCATATTTAATATCATATTTAAAAATATCATATTTAATATCATTAAATATTAAGAATATTTAATATCATTCTATTCATTTCGAACTCCTTGAATTCTTGGAGAATCAATAAATAAATTCTAGCCTGGAGCAAAATAAGACAAAGTGAGCCTCGGATATCTTGTGCCAGAAATCAAGGAAGTTTCTAGTGTTAGAGTTATATCAGAAAGGACATAGGAGTCAATTTGGCCAAGACTGTGAAAATTTGAATATTAGAGAAAAGAATGAGAGGGAACAATTAGAGAAAATGATAATTTTATAAAAGATTGGCTCAATCATGCCAGATGTATTCACAGTGACACTAAAAAAAGATGGTCATTAGATATTATGTTAAACCGGCTCTTTTCTTTGCAAATTGGTCATTAAAGGGGAAGAGTTGAACCTTCCCTTGCCTTTCCAGGAGAAGCTATCTTTCAAGCTAACCTATTAGCTCTAGTTAATGAAAGGAAGCATTATTTTTATAAAAGAAGGCCAGCCAATAACTGTAGAAAGAACAATGGAGGTAGAAAATCACTCTTTTGTGGGGTGGCTGGGTGGCTCAGTTGGTTAGGTGTCTGACTCTTGATTTGGGCTCAGGTCATGATCCCAGGGTTGTGATCAAGCCCCTGTTTGGGTTCCATGTTGGGCAGTATGGAGCTTGCTTAAGAGTCTTTCTCTCCCTCTCCCCCTCCCAATGTCTAAAAAAAATTTTAAAAGAAAGAAAATCATTCTTTTGTAACACTTACAGAAAGATTGATACAGGCAATCATTATCAGCTGTGTTAAATCATTAGGAGAATGGTTAATGAGGATTTCTGGAATTCATACAAGGCCAAAATGATACCACTAGTTTCCTTTCTGTTCCCAAGGGGAAAACATAACTACTGTGGAGGGATCAGGGAACCTATCCAGTGGTCACTCATGTTCATGGTCACTGATGTGTGTAGTCAAATACTTTACCTCCTCCAATGTGTTGCAAATAGAATTTATAACATCTGTTTGCAAATGCTTAAGTTAAATCAAGTCTTTAACTCTTAATTTATTTTTATAGGAATACAAGAAATAGAGGACTAACTAAATGTCACCATCAGGAAGCAATCAGAAATATCCAGAAGGTGGGGATCCCTGGGTGGCTCAGCAGTTGAGCCTTTGGCTCAGGGTGTGATCCTAGAATCTCAGGATGGAGTCCCACGTCTGGCTCCCTGCATGGAGCCTGCTTCTCCCTCTGCCTGTGTCTCTGCCTCTCTCTCTCTTTCTCTCTCTCTCTCTCTGTCTCTCATGAATAAATAAATAAAATCTTAAATATATATATATATATATATATATATCCAGAAGGGGATATTTGACAGGACAATTGGCCCTGATTTTCCACTAAAAAGAATAAGGAAAAGGAAAGACTAGCTTGGATTTAAAGAAACCAAGGAATTGGGGTCCCTGGTTGGCTCAGTTGGTGGAACATGTGACTCTTGATCTTGGGTTGTGAGTTGAAGCCCCGTGTTGGGTATAGAGATTATGAATATATAAGCTTTAAAAAATAAAGAAACCAAGGGATAAACCACCAGGTCCTGGAACGGATCTTGATTTGGAAAAAACAATTGTATGGACTTTTGAATGACAATGGAAGAAATTTGATTATGAACTTCATATGAAACTTAAGGAATTATTACTTATTTTGTTCACTGTAATGATCTTATTTTGGTTATATATAAAAATATTCTGGGGATCCCTGGGTGGCGCAGCGGTTTGGCGCCTGCCTTTGGCCCAGAGCACGATCCTGGAGACCCAGGATCGAATCCCACATCAGGCTCCTGGTGCATGGAGCCTGCTTCTCTCTCTGCCTCCCTCTCTCTCTCTCTCTGTGACTATCATAAATAAGTAAAAATTTTAAAAAATTGTTAAAAAAATATTCTGTTTCTAAAATATTTATACTGAAATATTTGGGAGTGGAACATCATGATTCTGTAATTAACTCAAATACTCAAGCATATGAAAATAAAATAAAAAGGGATATGTTTAGGGATGCCTGGGTGGCTCAGTGGTTGAGCATCTGCCTTTGGCTCAGGGCATGATCCCAGCCTCTGGGATCAAATCCCACATTGGGCAACCTGTGAGGAGCCTGCTTTTCCCTCTGCCTTTGTCTATGCTTCTCTCTGTGTGTCTCTCATGAATAAATAAATAAATCTTTTTAAAAAGGAGGGGGATAGGTTTACACCACAGGAATGCAATGGAAATAACAGTTGAGAGGGAAAGTGATCTAGGAGGAAGGGGAAATTGGTAGAGAGATGCCTTTGAATAGGCAAGAGGGGACAAGAACCAGAGCTGAAGTGGAAGGACCGATCACACATAAAAGCAGGGAGATTCCTTTACAAAAATAGGTGGGAAGATAGAGAATTCTAGAACAGATGCCATAAGGTAAGGAAATGTGATGGTGGAAGTGTGTGCGATTTCACCTCCAGTTGCTTTTTTTTTGTCCAAGAGGATATGTTAGGTCATCCACTGAGGGTGAAGTTGAGGAAGGTTTCAGGGGAAAGCAGACTCAGGGGAAGCAGTCACCTAGAAGCAGCCCAGTGGAACTAGGGCAGTGGCTCTCAGCCTTCAATGCACATCAGCAGCACCTGGAGGTCTTGTCTAAACAAAGACTGGCTCCTCCCCAGAGTTTCTGACTCAGCGGGTCTGTGGCTGGGCTTGAGAAGCTGCATTTCTAACAAGGCCCCAGGTAATGATGATGCAGCCCATCTGGGGACCACATTTTGAGAACCACTGTGATTATTGTGCTTCACTAGGAACCCCTTGAGGTGTATGGTCTAGTGTTTCAAGTGAGAACTGTCAGCATGATGGAACATTTTTCTTCAGGTGTACTCTGCTGTACAGGTGTATTGCAAAAGAGTCAGAGGGTTGACTGAACCAAAGCCAGAGATAATCACCAAAATAATCATATAGCTGGCTACTTCTTGTCATTCTGGATTCAGCTCAAATGAAACTGCTCAAGACACACCATCTCTGACATTTTAATCTAACCATCTTCCTCCTCCTTACCATCTTGCACTTTCACATTGTTTTTCTCTCACAGGACTTTACGCTCTCTAGAGCTGTCTGTGTATTTATTCTGTTTGTTGTTTCTGGGCCTTTCAGCTAGAGTTCATGCACAACAAAACAGGAATCTTGATTTCTTGTTTTGTTCACTGCTATGTTCCTAGAACCTAGAACAGTGCCTAGACATCAGAGGTTCTCAATATTTATTGATGAAAAATAAGAAAGGAAGGAAGGAAGGGAGAGAGAAACAAAAACAAATGACTACACAAGAAACTGAAACATAGTATGAGTTTTGAATATGAAGAGGAAAAAACTTACATAATTACAAAAATATAAACATAGTTCATTGGTATGTCTAAAATAAATGTAAATACATTGGGGAAATGGGGGTCTCATTAGTTGCTCACCACCCCATTTTCTTTTCCTGAAGACTTTGTTTCCTAAATTCTCTGAGTGGATTATGAAATTTGGGAAGCAAAGATGTATAACACTTCCATGCCTGGACATAAAACACCCCATATAATCCTCTATTCTCTCTTTCTCTCAGTCTATCAGTGGGCCAGATGCAGAGGATCTGGTAGTGACCCTAGGAGGCCCTGAGGAGCAGTGGGGACTCAGAATAAAAGGGACCTTGATTCTAGAGTCACAGCTTCAAGGACAGCAGTATGGAAGGCTGGTCTCAAACACTGGATTTCAAGTGACTTCAAAATAAACTTGTATCAAGCCATTGAAATTCTAGGGTTCTTTTTATTTTGCAAAAAAGAGGAATGTCAACAATTGATTCATTAGGAATTATTAATGTATCAGAATTCAATGAGGAGAAAGAAACACATAGGATTTAATTTGAACAGGGAAGGTTAAAAAAAAATGAACAGGGAAGGTTAATGTAAAGAATTATTAATTAAAACAGTAAAGAGAATTCCAAAACAACACTATAGACTTGAGGGAGAGAACCTGAATTCTAGAATAATTCTTTAGCTTACTAATTTGCTCTAAAGTGGTATCCATTCTGCTATCCCATCTGCTGAGTGTTTTCAAAGAATATTTCCCTTTGCAAGATATCTACCTGGTTCTTAGTAGTATGTGAAGAATTCAAAGTAACATATACATGGATTAAGATAAATTGACTCAAGGAGGGATCTGAGCTTCCACTCCCACCTGGAAGCAACATGGCAGACAAGATGGCATGAAGAAATGCTAGTTGGCACTATGCTTCCCTGCCCCTGGTGTTAGTAGGGCAAAGTGTGGAGTTGAACTTCTACCTTTACCCAATGGAAATAAGACAGTGAGAGTTGGTGCTTCATTGTAACCAGGATGGCATTAGTAGGGCCCCTAAGACAGCTGAACGTACGTCCCACCTAGATCTGTATGCTATACCTAAACAAGGTGATTGCCTGCTAAAAAGAACAAAGGTGGTATGTGACCCAGGATCTCATAACACAAAGCTCAGAATTTCCTGTAAACGATAGAAAATCATTCATCATACCAACAGCCAGGACAATCACAACTTGAATGAGAAAACATCATCATCAGGTGCCAACTATCAAGGGTACTCAGATGGTAGAATTATCTGATAACGATTTTTAAAGCAGCCATCATAAAAAATGCTTAAATGGGCCATTATGAACACTACATACCTATTAGTACAGCTACAATATAAAAGATTGACCTTCCCAGGGGTGCCTGGGTGGCTCAGTCAGTTAAGCATCCAACTCAATTTCAGCTCAGATCATGATCTCAGGGTGGTGAGATCAAGCCTCATGTCAGCTCCAAGCTGGGTGTGGGTCCTGATTAAGATTCTCTCTCTCCCAGCCAATAGGATCCAACAGTACATTAAGAAAATTATTCACCATGACCAAGTAGGATCTATCCCCGGGACACAAGGCTGGTTCAACACTGGTAAAACAATCAATGTGATTCATCATATCAGCAAGAAAAAAACCAAGAACCATATGATCCTCTTATTAGATGCAGAGAAAGCATTTGACAAAATACAGCATCCATTCCTGATCAAAACTCTTCAGAGTGTAGGGATAGAGGGAACATTCCTCGACATCTTAAAAGCCATCTACGAAAAGCCCACAGCAAATATCATTCTCAATGGGGAAACACTGGGAGCCTTTCCCCTAAGATCAGGAACAAGACAGGGATGTCCACTCTCACCACTGCTATTCAACATAGTACTGGAAGTCCTAGCCTCAGCAATCAGACAACAAAAAGACATTAAAGGCATTCAAATTGGCAAAGAAGAAGTCAAACTCTCCCTCTTTGCCGATGACATGATACTCACATAGAAAACCCAAAAGCCTCCACCCCAAGATTGCTAGAACTCATACAGCAATTTAGTAGCGTGGCAGGATACAAAATCAATGCCCAGAAATCAATGGCTTTTCTATACACTAACAATGAGACTGAAGAAAGAGAAATTAAGGAGTCAATCCCATTTACAATTGCACCCAAAAGCATAAGATACCTAAGAATAAACCTCACCAAAGAGATAAAGGATCTATACCCTAAAAACTATAGAACACTTCTGAAAGAAATTGAGGAAGACACAAAGAGATGGAAAAATATTCCATGCTCATGGATTGGCAGAATTAATATTGTGAAAATGTCAATGTTACCCAGGGCAATGTACACGTTTAATGCAATCCCTATCAAAATACCATGGACTTTCTTCAGAGAGTTACAACAAATTATTTTAAGATTTGTGTGGAATCAGGAAAGACCCCGAATAGCCAGGGGAATTTTACAAAAGAAAACTGTATCTGGGGGCATCACAATGCCAGATTTCAGGTTGTACTACAAAGCTGTGGTCATCAAGACAGTGTGGTGCTGGCACAAAAACAGACACATAGATCAATGGAACAGAATAGAGAACCCAGAAGTGGACCCTGAACTTTATGGTCAACTAATATTCGATAAAGGAGGAAAGACTATCCATTGGAAGAAAGACAGTCTCTTCAATAAATGGTGCTGGGAAAATTGGACATCCACATGCAGAGGAATGAAACTAGACCACTCTCTTTCACCATACACAAAGATAAACTCAAAATGGATGAAAGATCTAAATGTGAGACAAGATTCCATCAAAATCCTAGAGGAGAACACAGGCAACACCCTTTTTGAACTCGGCCACAGTAACTTCTTGCAAGATACATCCACGAAGGCAAAAGAAACAAAAGCAAAAATGAACTATTGGGACTTCATCAAGATAAGCTTTTGCACAGCAAAGGATACAGTCAACAAAACTAAAAGACAACCTACAGAATGGGAGAAGATATTTGCAAATGATGTATCAGATAAAGGGCTAGTTTCCAAGATCTATAAAGAACTTATTAAAAAAAAAAAGAACTTATTAAACTCAACACCAAAGAAACAAACAATCCAATCATGAAATGGGCAAAAGACATGAAGAGAAATCTCACAGAAGAAGACATAGACATGGCCAACATGCACATGAGAAAATGCTCCGCATCACTTGCCATCAGGGAAATATAAATCAAAACCACAATGAGATACCACCTCACACCGGTGAGAATGGGGAAAATTAACAAGGTAGGAAACCACAAATGTTGGAGAGGATGCGGAGAAAAGGGAACCCTCTTACACTGTTGGTGGGAATGTGAACTGGTGCAGCCACTCTGGAAAACTGTGTGGAGGTTCCTCAAAGAGTTAAAAATAGATCTGCCCTATGACCCAGCAATTGCACTGCTGGGGATTTACCCCAAAGATTCAGATGCAATGAAACGCCGGGACACCTGCACCCCGATGTTTCTAGCAGCAATGTCCACAATAGCCAAACTGTGGAAGGAGCCTCGGTGTCCATCGAAAGATGAATGGATAAAGAAGATGTGGTTTATGTATACAATGGAATATTACTCAGCCATTAGAAACGACAAATACCCACCATTTGCTTTAACGTGGATGGAACTGGAGGGTATTATGCTGAGTGAAGTAAGTCAATCGGAGAAGGACAAACAGTGTATGTTCTCATTCATTTGGGGAATATACATAATAGTGAAAGGGAATAGAGGGGAAGGGAGAAGAAATGTGTGGGAAATATCAGAAAGGGAGACAGAACATAAAGACTCCTAACTCTGGGAAACGAACTAGGGGTGGTGGAGGAGGGCGGGGGGTGGGGGTGAATGGGTGACGGGCACTGAGGGGGGCACTTGACGGGATGAGCACTGGGTGTTATTCTGTATGTTGGCAAATTGAACACCAATAAAAAATAAATTTATTATAAAAAAATAAAAAAATAAAATATTAAAAAAATGATTCTCTCCCTCTCCTTCTACCCTGCCCCTTGCTCTTTCTTTCTCTAGAATGAATGAATGAATGAATGAATGAATGATTGACCCTTCCAAGTGTTGGCAAGGCTATGGAGCAACTAGAAGTCCTACCCAGTGATAGTGGGAATGTAAAACAGTGCAACTAGTTTGGAGAACATTTTGACAGTTTCTTAATAAGCTAAGCATATACCTACCATAAGATCTAGCCATTCCACTTTAAGGTATTTATTCAAGAGAAATGAAAACATATACCCATACAAAGACTTGCACACAAATATTCTAGAAGCTTTATTTGTAATATCTAAATTAGAAATAACCCAAATGTCCATCGACAGATGAATAGATAGTCAAATAATGGTATATCCATGCAATGGAATACTACACAGCAGTAAATAGTGAGTGATCCCTTGCCACATGCAGAAATGTGGATGAATGCCAAAATAATTATCTTGAGCAAAAGATGCCACACAGAAAAAAGAGTACATATTGTATGGTTACATTTGTGTAAAGTTCTAGCAAATTCAAACTAAGCTAAAAAGACAGAAAGAAAATGTGTGGTGTGCCTGGGGAGGAAGTGGGACTGAGGGAGTGGAAGGGATTAGGAAGGGCCAGGAGAAAACTTTCCTGAGTGGTGGGTATGTTAATTACCTTATTTGTGAAGACTGTTTTATAGGTGTACATATATGTTAAAACTTATGAAATTGTACACTTTAAATATGTATTTATGTTTTGTCCATTACACTTCAATAAACTGTTTAAAATAGAGGGGAAACTCCAATTAGCCTAGTGACTAAGGGTTACAGTATGGCAAATTTCTAAACTTTGCAGGAAGACAGGAATATATTTGTGCTTCCCATCTGAGATCGGAGATAATATGCTTAGACGGACAATCTTCAAAAACATGATAAGTAAGAGCTATGATTAACTTGTTGCTGACTTTACCACTGAGTTCACAGACAGTATGATCACTGAAAGTATGGCTAGCTTTTCTATTCTACCGTCCTCCTCCCACATATCTTTAAGATTTGTAATATCTTTGTACGAGGTACTGCCTTCTTGAGACATCGTTTTATTCTATATAACTGCTAGAGATGCTAAATGTTTTTCTTTTCTAAATGGGAGGTAACTCACGTCCTGTGATAGTTTTCTGTTTTCCATTAATCTCGACTATTTAGAAAAATGACACACATGGATGATTTGGGATTTGGATCAGTTTAACTTTAGAGGGACTGAGGAAGGTGCGTGCACTGAGCAGGACTCATTCAGGTTTTAGGTCCTAAGAGAACCACAGCTTGCTCCACCAGCTGCTGCTCAACAAGGGAAAGAAAGAAAGAGAAAGAAAAGAGAAGAAAAGAAATTGGGGAGGGATGTGGAACAAAAGTTTGAATCTTATGTTGCTTACATTAATTTTACTTAAGAGAGTAAATGGGGATTTTATTTATTAATTAAATGGGGGGACCTATTTGCATTATAAGAAATTGTATTATTTGAAAGCTTTTTAAAATGCTGTTATTTGAGCTCATTACATAAGATCTGGTTAGCAAAACTGGAAAGGCAGCTCAATGGTAATGATTACATTCTCCCAGCTCAGCTCAGACTCCTTTGCTCACTGGCCCTTGGAAAAGTCCCAGCATCCTGCCCCACCTTTCCACGGAAAACACGGGAGGTTTGTCTCTCAAAGCCCTCCTTGTTCACCTTTTCCCTCATAAGGCTCCAGGTGTCCTGCCTCTCCCCCTAGAGCCACTCACAGCATGCATGGTATCTTCCAGGCTCTCCCACCATTGCCAAAGTGTGGAGTCTGCCATTGTGTGGCTGTGGCCAGCCAGGCAGCCCCAGGATGCTGTCAATAGTAGAGGAGTGGCCTTAGCAGGACAGTGAGTGATATACATCCTAGGGGTAGAAGCCAGCAGGCTTTGGGCCCGGAATCCCAGGGCAGTATGGAGCTTATGGGGACAGAGCAGTAAGGAAAAGGAAAAACAGAACAGAGCTAATATTTATAACTTACAACATGCCAGGCACTCCTTTTTTGTGTGTGATTTATATGTATTATTTCTTTTACTCCTTTACAAAATCCGTGAAGTACTATTCTTATTTCCATTTATATAAAGGACACTGAGGCACTTTACCATATACAAAATTAATGCAAAACAGAATAAAGACTTAAATGTAAGACCTTAAATCATGAAAATACTAGAAGAAAACTTAGGGAAATAGCTTTTTAACATTGGCCTGGCAATTATTTTTTTTGGCTATGACACCAAAAGCATAGGCAAAAACACAAATAGACATGTGTGGTTGCATCAGACTAAAAAGTTTCTGTAGAGCAAAAGAAACCATCAACAGAAACCCACAGAGTGGGAGAAAATATTTGCAAACCATATCTTTGATAGGGACTTAAGCTCCAAAATATATAAGAGACTTCAACAATTCAATAACAAAAAAACTAACCCAGTTAGAAAATGTGCTAAGGACTTGAGCAGACATTTCTCCAGAGAAGACATACAAATGACCAACAGGTATATGAAAAGATGCTCAACAAGACTCATCATCAGGAAAATGGAAATCAAAACCATAATATCACCTCACTTGTTAGGATGACTATTATAAAAAAAGAGAGAGGAAGGAAAGGAAAAGAAAGGAAAGGAAAGGAAAAAGGAAGGGAAAGGAAGGGAAAGGAAGGGAAAGGAAGGGAAAGGAAGGGAAAGGAAGGGAAAGGAAGGGAAAGGAAAGGAAAGGAAAGGAAAGGAAAGGAAAGGAAAGGAAAGGAAAGGAAAGGAAAGGAAAGGAAAGGAAAGGAAAGGAAAGGAAGCATTTCAGGGACATTGGAGCCCTTGCAACACAGTTGGTGAGAATGACAAATGGTGCAGCTGCTGTGGGATACTGTGTGGATGTTCCCCCCAAAATTAAAAATAGAACTACCATGAAATCTATCAATCCTACTCCTTAAAAAATAAAAAATAAATAAAAAAATAAAAGATTTGTTTGTTTATTTGAAGGGAGGAGGGACAGAAGGAGTGGGAGGAAGAGAATCCTCAAGCAGACTCCCTGATGAGCATGGAGCCCCACAGGGGGCTGAATCCCAGGACCCTGAGATTATGCCCCAAACTGAAATCAAAAGTCGCCACTTGGGGGATCCCTGGGTGGCTCAGTGGTTTGACGCTCCGGGATTGAGTCCCGGGATCGAGTCCCACATCGGGCTCCTTGCATGGAGCCTGCTTCTCCCTCTGCCTGTGTCTCTGCCTCTCTTTCTCTCTGTGTGTGCCTCTCATGAATAAATAAATAAAACCTTTTAAAAAAATAAAAAGAAGGAAATTCTGCAATATGAGACAGCATGGATGAAACTTGAAGCTATTATGCTAGGGGAGAAGCCAGTCACAGAGACAAATATTGCATGATTCTACTTATAGAAGGTATCTAAAATAGTCAAAGTTATACAATCAAAGAGTAGAATGGTGTTTGCCAGGAGCTAGGGAGAAGGAAAATGGGGAGTTACTAGTCAATAGGCATAAAGTTTTAGTTAAGCCCCGTGAATAAGTTCTAAAGATCTGCTGTACAACATTGCTCCTATAATACTGTGTTGTATATTTTTTAAATTGTTAAGCAGTAGATCTTACACTGTATGTGTTAAAGATTTTATTTATTTATTTATTTATTTATTTGACAGAGTAAGAGAGAGCACATGCAGGGGGAGTGGCAGGCAGAGAGAGAGGGGGAGAAGTAAGCTCCCTGCTAAGCAGAGTCCAATGTAGGGCTTGATACCAGGACATGACCCGAGCTGAAGGCAGACAACTGACTGAGCCACCCAGGTGCCCATCACACTGTGTTCTTATCACAATAAATTTTGAAATAAAAAATAAGTCATTTTCATCAAAAGACACTATTAGTGTGAAAGGCAGGCATGACATAGAGCTGGAGAAGATATTTGCAACATATATAACAAGGGGTTTATATCCAAAATCTATACAGAATTCCTGCTAATTCGTAAGAAACAAATGACTCAATTAAAAATGGACCGAAATTAATAGGCATTTCACAGTGGAGGAAATTCAAATGACTAATAAATATATGAATAGATGTTCAGCAGAATTAGTAAGAAAATTTAATGAAAATTAAAACCACAATGAAGTATCTCTACATATTCAAAGAAAAACTAAAACTAAGAGACAGATGATACCATGTTCGTAAAAATGTGAAGTGATTGAATCTCTCATATTGTTTTGGTGAGAGAATAACTTGGGCAAACCACATCAAAAACTGTTTGGCAGTAAGTACCAAAGTTTAACATATAGTATACCTTGGGACTAAGCAATTTAACTTGTTGGTGTATACCCAACAGAAAGGCATGCATATGCACACCAAGAGACATGGACAAGAAGATTTATAGCAGCAATATTTAAAATAGTAAAAAACTGAAACCAACTCAATTGTCTATCAACCATTGAACCAACAAATACTCGTATTTTCATACACTTGAGTACTATGAGATGAAAATGACTGATAGCTTTACACTACAGCAGAGATGAATCTCACAAAAATACTGAAAAACACATCTTAAGGATAAAAAAAGACATGCATAAAAGAGTACATAATGTATTTGTATTTCTATTAAATGCAAAATCAGGCAAAAATAATGTTTATAGTTGGAAAGAAGAGAGGGTGGTAGTGATGGGGATGAAGGCATAGAGGAAGTTTCTGGGGCTCCTGGTAATGTTTATTTCTTGACTTGAGTGATGACTACACAGATGTGTTATCTTTTATTTCACTGAGCACTTATGATTTATATATTTTCGTGTATATTATAATTTAACGTTTTTAAAAGGTGGAAAGCTTCAGCTGCTACACCAAGAAGTATTGCTTTTTATCACAGTGAAAGGTTATGAAATGAAATCAACACTTTCCTTGGACCAGATTATTAAGGAATTGGGGTTTCCCTGCCAAACTCCTTCATACTTTTAGAATAAAGACCTATTTTGCCAGATCAACCACTTAAGTGAAACCAGAAATCCATATTTTCATTTGAAAGCCCCTACTGTTAGGGATGCCTGGATGGCTCAGCGGTTGAGCGTCTGCCTTTGGTTCAGGGTGTGATTCCAGATCTGGGCTCCCTACGTGGAGCCTACTTCTCCCTCTGCTTATGTCTCTGTTTCTCCCTCTGTATGTCTTTCATGAATAAATCAATAAAATCTTTTTAAAAAAGCCCCTACTGTTTAACTATCAACAACCCACTCAGCTATTTAAACAGTCCAAACAAAATGCATCTGTAGCTACATTAAGCCCAGAACTACAGTTTTTTGGTCTTATGGACAAACAGGGAAATGCTTTCTCTCAGAGATATTCTTAGCTTCTTGCCATACTCATGTTTCCAAAGACACGGCCAATTACCCACTCTCTTTCCAGAAAGACACCCCCCCCCCTTGAATCTCTGCCCTTTCCTCCCTCTTTTCTAAAAAAGCAGGACTGGACACCATGGATTTCCATCTCTTTCTCTTACACTAGGACAAAAAAGAAACACTTTTGAAGGGTGAGAAGAGCTGAGAATCATGGGAATTGCTTGTTTTGTTTTTGTTTTGTTTGTTTTTTTTCTCTAGGGGATTTTCCTTGAACAATCTTCTGGATTTGTTTTGGATTCCCTATTAGACCTGAACACCCAACCACTCACCCTCCTTCTAAGGATGATGCCCCACCCTGCAATGGCTGCCTCTGGAGTCACATAAGGGCACAGGTAAAGAGATTGAGAGCTTCCCTTAGTCTCCTCACCCAGATTAAAACATTAATACAAACCTTAGGTTGCACAAGGAAAGAACAAGGAGTCAATGATGAGAGGCAGTAGAGGCAAGGGTGATACTCCCCCAAGCCAGAAAGACAAATGCCACAGTCAGAATCTTGTACCCCATGAATGGATCCATGACAGCCTAGACTTTTCTCTTAAAAATCCAGTATGGGGACATCTGGGTGGCTCGGGGGTTAATCATCTGCCTTTGGCTCAGGGCGTGATTCTGGAGTCCTGGGATTGGGTCCCACATTGGGCTCCCTGTGTGGAGCCTGCTTCTTCCTCTGCCTGTGTCTCTGCCTCTCTCTCTCTCTCATGAATAAATAAAATCTTTTAAAAAACACAAAATAAAATAAAAATCCAATATGAACCATGGACCCATGTACAGCATAAAACAATAAAAGTTTAATAGGCCTTCCTAACATTAAAGAGTGAGTTAACTCTGGCAACTTTCCAGAGAGGGTGTGGAAATTGTTATGTGACATATATATGCACGTCCTGCCTGATATTGCAAACTCTTCCAGGTCCTGTTTCTCTCAAAATCCATCTAAGTCCTAGTCCTTCACCCCACCCCCCTCAACCCCTGGGATCCTAGAAATCACTTTCTGTCCTTTAGAACCAATACAGCTTCCCATAAGCAGGTAGATTCCATTCTGGGATACCAAGATCCCACCCTCACCCTACCCCAACCCCAGGTCTTTGCATGAAGTCTGGCTTACACATCTGAGGACTTACTTTTTTCCACAACTGTTTTAGATAATAATTCATTATACCCAAAAGTTATCAGTGAGAGAATTTACATTCGTCATTCATTTGTAAGTTTTCACAAAATGTATTTGGTGTTCATCGTAATTGTTTTATTGCTATATTGTGGTTCTATAATGAGAGGCTTTGATTGACAAATTCCCACTGTAGGAAGAGGGTATCTGTCTGAGAGCGTCAGAGTGGATTATTCCAGAGGACAATGATTAGCAAGAATAGCAAATAGAAAGGCAGATACCACTCCTAGGGCTGAGATCCAGACCTTTAGGAGAGGACTCAAGTCATAACCACTGAATGGCAGAGATGTCACAGCAGAACTTGAGGTGAACCTACCTTCTGGAACCTGCTGGAAATAAGTGCTTTAGGGTGCTAGTGAGAGGTCTTCAAGGGGAACACCAGGTGAATGCTAAAAACTGCACTTTACCCAGCTGAGCCCAGTCACAAAAGAATACTTGAAACTCACAGTGCACTCTCTAAAGCATTTTCCAGCTACTTCTGTTGCCTGGATGTGTTATGAGCCACACCCACCCAGATCTCCTGTTACAACTTTGTCTCATTTTAGATTTCTCCTTGGCCACTTCATAATTCTGAAGCTACAACTTTTCTAGTGCCCACTTCCACAAGCAAACGGTCTTTTTCAATATAAAGTGCCATATTTATTATAGTGTTTATGTATTTCACAAATGGGTATAAAGTGTGAAATCACGCTACTGTAGGTTCGTATCTTTTTTTTTTAACGTGCCACTGACAGTGCCCCTAATCCCATTTTTTCCCATAAGCCCTATGGTTTTCACTGTGTGATTTTAGTGATTTTTAGGAATGTGTATGTTGCGTTACTGCAGAACTGATTGCATATACAACTCTAGGCTAAAACATTTTAAAAATATTGTGAAATGGGTGATTTTGCAGGAAGTTTTCAAAATTGATGTAAGAATCTAAAATCCTGAACTGGTCACAAATCACAAATGAGATTTTCTTAGGTTATCAACAATATATTACCAAGAAAGATGTCAGATCTAATTGGCTTTGAGGGTAAATTCTTTCAAATGCTCTGGAAATAAATAATTTCTATACTGTATAAACTGCTGCCAAACATTGGGGAAAATGGAATATTTCCCAACTCATTTTATGAAACGAACAGAAACCTGGACATGACTCTTAGCTAGCATACACAATGTAGAAAAAAATACAAAACCTCATATTAATCTCATTTAAAACTCCAAGAATTGTTGGTGCCTGGGTGGCTGGCTCAGTGTTTGAGCATCTGCCTTTGGCTCAGGTCGTGATCCTAGGGTTCTGGAATCAAGTCCCACATCAGGCTCTTCGCAGGGAGCCTGCTTCTCCCTCTGCCTATGTCTCTGCCTCTCTCTGTGTGTCTCTCATAAATAAATAAAATTTTAAAATAAAATAAAATTCCAAGAATTGTACATTCAGTAGTAAATCCTAGGACAAACCTATGATTGAACTATGCCTACGTGGTAGGGCATGAACAAAGTTACCGTTATTCACAGATGATATCATTACCTAAAAACCCAAGGGAAGCACCTGAAAATTTGCTGGAATCAATTACAATTCAGTAACATAGCTAGTTATAAAATATTTAGACGAAAACTAATAGCTTTTTCATATACTTCCCCACATACTAGCAATGATTAGTCACCAAAATTCCAAAAGAAAGGAATTTTTAATTTTCTGGGAATAAAGTGATGAAAGTATAACATGTTTATGAATTCAACATCAAAACTTTACTATATGACACAGAAGAAGAGTTAAATAAACGGAGAGATGTTTCATGTTCTTGGACAGGAATACACAATATTGTAATGGAGTATTTTTAAATATATTTTTGAAATATTTTATTAAAACTTTTTAAATTTAAGTTCAATTTAGTTAACATACAGTGTATTATTAGTATCAGGAGTAGAATTTGGTGATTAACCAGTTGCATTTAACACCCAGTGCTCATTACATCAAGTACCTTTCTTTTTTTTCTTAAAGATTTTATTTTTTTATTCACGAGAGACAGAAAAAGGCAGAGGCATAGGCAGAGGGAGAAGCAGGCTCCATGCAGGGAGCCCGACATGGGACTCGATCCCAGGTCTCTAGGATCACTCCCTGAGCTGGAGGCAGCGTTAAACCGCTGAGCCACCCGGGCTGCCCTCAAGTGCTTTTCTTTTCTTTCTTTTCTTTTCTTTTTTCTTTTCTTTTCTTTTCTTTTCTTTTCTTTTCTTCTTTTCTTTTCTTTTCTTCTTTTCTTTTTTCTTTTTTTAAATAATAAATTTATTTTTTATTGGTGTTCAATTTGCCAACATACAGAATAATACCCAGTGCTCATCCCGTCAAGTGCCCCCCTCAGTGCCCGCCATCCAGTCACCCCCACCCCCCGCCCTCCTCCCCTTCCACCACCCCTAGTTCGTTTCCCAGAGTTAGGAGTCTCTATGTTCTGTCTCCCTTTCTGATATTTCCTACCCATTTCTTCTCCTTTTCTTTTTTTAAATTTTTATTTATTTCTGATAATCACACACAGAGAGAGAGAGAGAGGCGGAGACATAGGCAGAGGGAGAAGCAGGCTCCATGCACCAGGAGCCCGATGTGGGATTCGATCCCGGGTCTCCAGGATCGCGCCCTGGGCCAAAGGCAGGCGCTAAACCGCTGCGCCACCCAGGGATCCCTTTTCTCCCTTTCTTAATGCTCATCGCCCAATTACTCTATCTCCTCCAGCAACTCTGTTTCCTATAGTTAAGAGTCTCTTATGGTTTGCCTCCCTCTCTGTTTTTATCCTATTCTATTTTTCCTTCCCTCCCTCTGTGTTCATCTGTTTTGTTTCTTAAATTCCATATATAAGTGAAATCATATGGTACTTGCCTTTCTCTAAAGGACTATTTTTATTTTTTAAAATTATTTATTTATTTGTTTGTTTGTTTATTTGAGAGAGAAAGTGTGAGAGAGAGCACAAGCAGGGGTGAGGGGCAGGGGGAGAAGCAGACTTCCCACTGAGCAAGGAGCTGGATGTGGGGCTCAATCCCGGACTCTGGGATTGAGTTGGAATCATGATCTGAGCCCAAGGCAGACTTTAACTCACTGAGCCACGCAGGTGCCCCTGAGGGTGTAATTTTAATCTAACAAAATAATCATTGGGTTCATCTGGGAGAAAATATTCAAAAATCATCAAGAAAATGCTTAAGAGAGATACTTTGATTTTAAAATGTGCTCTAAACTAAAATATGCTTTAAACTACAATGGATAAAAAACATATTATACTGCAAACAGACTAAAGAGACTAATAAAACTGCAAAATCCAACTACTTCCTGGAGAAAGCCTACACTCAGACCAACCATAGAAATTAGCATGTGATAGAGATCACATTTCAAACCAGTGCAAAATAAAGACATTATTCAATAAATGGTATTGTGATATTTTGGGTGAAATTTTTTTAATACTTTTTTAAAAAATATTTTATTTATTTATTCATGAGAGACACAGAAAGAGAGGCAGAGACACAGGCAGAGGAAGAAGCAGGCTCCATGCAGGGAGCCTGACGTGGGACTGGATCCTGGATCTCCAGGATCATGCCCTGGGCTGAACATGGTGCTAAACCACTCAGCCACCCACGCTGCCCCCATGGGTGAAATTTTCTAAGTAAAAGAGTTAAAATTTTGATAATGAAATAAAATACCTATTATTTTTTGAAAGTAAAGATTTCCTAACTATGGAAAGAGCTGAGATGTCCTTCAACAGATTAATGGATAAAGATGTAGATATGTGGTATATCTAATATAGATATAGATATAGATATAGATAGATGTAGACATAGATATATGGATTATTACTGAACCATCAGAAAGGATGAATACCTACCATTTACATAGACGTGGATGGAACTGGAGGGTATTATGCTAAGTGAAATAAGTTAGTCAGATAAAGATAATTATCATATGGTTTCACTTATATGCAGAATATAAGAAATAGTGCATGGGATCATAAGGGAAGGAGAGGAAACTGAATAGTGGAAAATCAGAGAGGAAGACAAACCATGAGAGATTCTCAACTCTGGGAAACAAACTGAGGGCTGCTGATGGGGAAGCAGGTGAGGGGATGGGGTAACTGGGTGAGGGGCATTAAGGAGGGCATGTGATGTGATGAGTACTGGGTGAAAACTACATCTGAAACTAAGGATGTACTATATGTTGGTGAATTGAATTTAAATTTATTTAAATAAATTAAATAAAATTATATTTTAAAATTAATTAAATAAAATTATATTTTAAGACAAAAAAGTAAAGATTTACTTACTCTTGCATTGGAAAGGACTTTTTATTGTAGTACAATACACATAACATGAAATTTATTATTTTAGCATTTTAAAGTGTACAATTCAGTGACATTAAGAACATTCAGAATACTGTATAACTATCTTCACTGTCTCCAGGTATTTTAAGCACCCCAAAGAAAACCCCATATCCACTTAAGCAGTCATTGCCCATTTTCCCCTTCTTCCCACTGGCAACCACAAACTTTCTGTCTGTAAGGATTTGCCTATTCTAGACATTTCATATAAATAGAAATGTACATATTGTGCTTTTTTTTTCTGGCTACGTTCATTTCACATAATGTTTCCAAACTCATCCATGCTTTAGCATGAATCAGTATTTCATTACTTTTAATGGCTGAATGATATTTTATTTTATGGAGATACTACTTTTTGTTATTCATCAGTTGATGGATATTTGGGTTGTTTCCACCTTTTGGCTATTGTGAATAGTCCTGCTACAACCATTTGTGTACAAGTTTTTGTGTGGACCTATGTTGTCAATTCTCTTAATTTATGAATTTTAGGAGCAATTTCCATTTCTGCCAAAAGCCCTTTGGGATTTTTTTTTTTTTAGCCCTTTGGGATTTTGATAAGGATTGCATTGAATTTGTAGATCACCTTGCAATATGATACAGTATTGCCATCCTAACAATATTAAGTCTTCCAACCCATGATATGGATGTCTTTCCATTTATTTAGATCGTCTTTAATTTCTTTCAGCAATTTTTTGTAGTTTTCAGTGTACAAGTCTCATATCTCTTTGGTTAACTTTATTTCTAAGTAAACTTTATTTCTTTTTTATGTATACTAAATGGAATTTTTAAAATGTCCTTTCTAGGTTTTTAAAAAAAGATTTTATTTATTTATTCATGAGAGACACAGAAAGAGTGGCAGAGATATAGGCAGAGGAAGAAGCAGGCCCCCTGGAGGTATCTGGTTCCCGGGATCACGACCTGAGCTGAAGGCAGACACTTAACCACTAAGCCACCCAGATGCCCCTCTTTTTTTTTTTTTTTTTTGCCCCTCCTTTTTAAATTGTTCATTGCTAATGAATATACATACAACTAGTTTTTGTGTGTTTTGTATCCTACAACTTTGCTGAATTGGTTTATTAGTGCTAATAGTGTTTTTGTGGATTCTTTGGGATCCTCTCTCTCTTTCTCTCTCTCTCATATATATATATATGCACACACACAGAATCATGTCATCTGCAAAAAATATAATTTTACTTCTTCATTTTCAATTTAGATGTTTTGTTTTTCTTGCCCAGTTGCTCTGGCTAGAACTTTTAATACAATGCTGAATAGAAATTGGTAAAAGCAGACATCTTTTTCTTGTTTTTATCATGAAAGGATGTTGGATTTTGTCAAATGCTTTTTTTTTTTTTTCATCAGCTGAAGTTATCATGTGGGGATTTTCCTCCCTTCTTTCTATTATTGTAGTGTATTACACTGATTGACTTTTGTAAGTTGAACCATCTTTGCATTTCTGGGATAAATCCCACTTTGTCATAGTGTATAATCCTTTTAATATGTTGCTAGATTTAATTCACTAATATTTTGTTTAAGATTTTTGCATCTGTGTTCATAAAGAATAATGGTCTGCAGTTTTCTTTCCTTGCAATGTATTTTTCTGACTTTAGTATAAGGATAATGCTGAACTAACAGAATAAGTTAGGAAGTGTTCCTTCCTATCCTATTTTTTAAAAGAATTTGAGAAGAATTGGTTCTTTAAATGTTTGCTATAACTTTTCACTGGATAACACCAGTAAAACCTGGTCCTGGACTTTTCCTTTTGGGGTCTTCGATTACTGATTCAATCTTCTAACTTGTTACAGGTCTATTCAGATTATTTATTTCCTATTGAGTCAATTTTGGCATATTGTGTGTTTTTAGGAAGTGGCCCATTTCATCTAGATTATTTAATTTGTTGGCATGCAACTGTTCAGAATATTCTTTTATAATTTTTTCCTGTAATGTCAGTAGTAATGTCATCACCTCATTTTTTATTTTATTACCTTGAGTCTTTTTTTTTTCTTTCATAGTTAATCTGGCTAAAGATTTGTCAATTTTGTTGATCTTTTCAAGGAACCAACTCCTGGGTTAATGGATTTTCTCTATTATTTTTGTATTCTCTGTTTTGGTTATCTCCACTCTAATCCTTATTATTTCCTTCCTTCTACTCTTTTTAGGTTTCATTTGCTCTTTTTCTAGTGTGCTTGTGTGTGTGTGCAGGGGTGCTTTATAAGCCTGACACCAAAGGACAAAATCATAAAAAACTTGACAACTTAATTACAGAAAAAAATTTAACTTATATACATAAAAAAATATATGAATAAATTAAAAGACAAAAAGCAAACTGGAAAAATACTTGAAACCTGTTTCAGGCAAGCTCCTGCAAACAGTAAAATGAACATCCTAGCAGAAAAGTAGACAATAGGCCTAAAAAAATGAATGAAAGAAAAATCATTCTAATGGTTGCTAAACATATAATTAAATCCTCAACCATAACAGTAAATAAAGAAATTAAAAGACATATTTTTGTTAATTTTTTTTACTGAACTGAAATTCACATAACACAAATTATTTTGAAATGAACAATTCAGTGGCATTTAGAACATTCACAATGTTACATTAACTACTACATCTATCTAGTTCCAAAACATTTTCATCACCCCAAAGGAAACCTAGTCATTAAGCAGTTGCCCTTCACTCACCCTCCTCCCAGCTTCTAGCACCATTGATATTTTTCCATCAAAGAAGATATAAAGCAGTAATAATTCACATATCTGTATATCAGAATCACCTGGGAAATTCCAACGCCCAAGGTCACATCCCAGACCAATTAAATCAGAATCTCTAGGAGTAGGACCAGGGTATCAGTATTTTTTAAGGTTCTCCATGTGATTCCAAAGTACAAAGTTGAGAATCAGTAATTTAAAAGAATTATAATATCTAACATTAATTCTAGTGACAGTGTATCCTAGTATAGTGTGCTCTGTAATTTGGGAAACTTTTTGAAAGAACTGTCTAGCAATAATAATAGCTCACATTTATTGACCTCTTATTATGTTCAGACACCAGGCTAAGTGTGTTATTAGTTCTTTTAATCCTCACAGCAGCCCTACGTAGCAGTGTGCTAACTTTCTCATTTTACAGATGTACAAACAGAGATACAGAGAAACTAAATGATATAACCAAATTATACAGCAAAAGTGGTTTTTTAAAAAGATTTTATTTATTTATTCATGAGAGACACAGAGAGAGACAGAGGCAGAGACAGAGGCAGAGGAAAAGTGTTTTTAATCCATGCTTTAGACATGTACTCTACACAATTGTACTCTACACTATGAACTGCCATCCTTTAAAATACTACTTCTAGAAAGTTAACCCAAGGAAATCATCCTGGATGTGCACGAAAATTTTCAGTGCGGTTGTTTAAAAATGAAAATTGAAAACAATTTAAATGCCCAGGTGTACAATAGGAAATTATTAAATTACATAAATTATATGACTGAATATGAGGTAGCTATTTTAAATGGGTAGTTGAATATATGTGTGTAAAAGCTGAATAATTGGTAGGCCAAAAAAATTTTAAAATAATATGCACGATATGTGTGTATATATATCTGGTAAAATAGGTACATCTGGGTGGCTCAGTGGTTGAATGTTTGCCTTCTGCTAAGGGTGTGATCCCAGAGTCCTGGGATCCAGTCTCGCATCAGGCTCCCTGCAGGGAGCCTGCTTCTCCCTCTGCCTATGTCTCTGCCTCTCTCTCTGTCTCCCATGAATGAATAAATATATCTGGTAAAATATACTGAAAATGCTAATATCATTTTATCTCTGAATTATCGATTGTGGGTAACTTTTATTTTCTTCTTTTTGCATATGTATATTTCCTAATTTTTCCATAATGCTTACTTTTTTTTGGTTTTTAAAGTAAGTTTAAAGGGGAGTCTGCTGGCTCAGCTGGTGGAGTGTGCAACTCTTGATCTCAGGGTTGTGAGCTTGAGCCCACATTGGGTATAGAGATTATTTAAAAATAAAATCTTAAAAAGAAAAGTTTAAAATGTGTACTGTCTTCATCAACAAACCTCCTCCATCTCTGCTCTTGGGATACATAGTCTAGAGACCTTACACAGAACCTATCATGCTCCCATCTTCCCCTTCCCATTTTTGAAACTTTAGAGTTCCAGTCTGTACTATCCCAAGCTGTCTTTAGTCCAGATGACAGAAGAATTAGATGTCACTATTTTCTTTAACCCCCAAATTCAACTTATTTCCTTCCCCCATTGCATATACCTCCTATCTTCATTTCTTCAAAACCAATAAACATCAAATCCACCCTCTAGAGCTACATGGTTGAGGAGCTAAATGTGACTATGAACTTAAAGAGAAAAGCATAGAAATAAAGCCTATCCCACCCCTTCTCAAATATTCTTTTTAAAAAAGATTTTATTTACTTACTCATGAAAGACAGAGAGAGGCAGAGATACAGGAAGGGGGAGAAGCAGGCTACCTGTGGGCAAGCCCAATGTGGGACTCAATTCCAGGACCCCGGGATCACACCCTGAGCCAAAGGCAGACGCTCAACCACTGAGCCACTCTGGCACCCCCCTTCTCGAATATTTTCTTTCTTTCTTTCTTTCTTTCTTTCTTTCTTTCTTTCTTTCTTTCTTTCTTTCTTTTTTTGGTGGGGGGGACTGCGGGGGTTGGGAAGGGTGCCTTCTCCTTTTACTTTATCTTTTTTCCTCTTTTATCTTGAAAAGAAATAGGTGATGTACCACCACCACTTTCTTCCCCCTAAACACCATCCCGGATTCAGGTCATACTTACTGTTACTATCCAGCTACTTACTATACATCTTGCATAACTTGCATAACCTGTTTTTTTCTGTAACTAAATTAATCCTATCTACTCTGTTTGCATTACAAACTAGTTGTGTTGATAAATATAACCTGCAAATGTTCTGAAGATATAAAATGCACTTTATAAATTCTGAAGGAGGCAATTTTTTTTCCTCTCCAATTTCTTCATTCATTCTGCATTATTCTCATTATTCATTCTGTAAACATGGATTAACAATTGGGTCAGGCATGTTCCTAGGGTTCTTTGAAGAGCTCACATCTAAAGTGGGGAACCCCAGCTCATAGACCAGTAGCTGCAGTATGATGTCTAAGAACTAGAACAGTACAGAGGACCCTGTGACAAAATCTGGGCACAGGAGGTCTTCACAGAGGAAGTGGGGGTTTGAAGAGGGTCTTGAAGGTTGAGATAGTTCACAGAAAGCTAGAGGAGGGAGAGAAGAGCATTCCAGATAGAAGGGCCACATGCAAAGAAGAAACATGGGTAATTCCAGAAAGGCAGAAACAGAAGATGCAGTTAGAATAGAAGGTTACAGCCACATCAGGGATGTTTTTAAACCTGACTAGAGAGTTTGGACTTAACAACTCAGCTCATAGGTTCCTGGTTTTGTTTTTGTTGTGGTCTCAGGAGTGGGCTGGCATGATCATTGAGCAGTCTCCACTCCCAGGGGTTAGCAGGTACCAGCTGTGCAGAATTAGCAAGGTCTCATCCCAAGCACTTCCAAACCCTCATCTACTGGCCTTTTGTGTCTCTTTTCCTTCTTTTCCTTCCTTCCCCCTCCTCTGTTCCTTCTCCTTCGATTTCTTTTCCCTTCTGCCTTTTACCACTCTTGGTTCTCAGTGCATGTGGAGCCAGAAAGTTCAATGACAGCAGTAGGAATTCTGCAGAAGTCACTGGCGCCTACTGGTGAGAGCAAAGGGTGGCTCGGGAGGTGGTGAGTGGGGGTCCCCACCAAGGTTCTTGGTCATTTGCTCAACTATGCACACTTGGCTGCAGGTGAATGAAATAAAGCAGAAGGAAACAAAAATGAGAGCAACAGGCACAGGATTTGTAGGAGGGGGCTTTCCAACCAAAGAGGCAAGAGGGAATCCATGTCCATGCTTCCATCATTTTAATGCAAATAAAATGGGCCTGAGGTATGGACTGTGATAAAGCAAAGTCTCCTTCCTTCTTGACAGGGTCTTGAGCAGCCTGCCCCAGTAACTCAGGACCATGCCCCCCACCAATGCCAGGACCTCCCAGTCATGACTGGCAGGACTAATTACATTTGGGGGCCTAGTGCAAAATGAAACATGGGGCCCCTTGTTAAAAAATTATTACGAATTTCAAATTGGGGACAGCAGAACATTAAAACCAGCACAGGCCCTTCTGAGCCCAGGGCTCTGTGTGGTGACTGTACAGTTTGAGCACCCACGAAGTCAGCCCTGATGAAAGGCAAAGGTAATATGGACAGGACTGGCACAAAACACAGGAACTAACCCAAGCAGTGCAGGAAATGAGGCAGTTAGGTTCCCACAGTGGGGTCTGTAAACTATCTGAAGTATTTAAAATACTTAGAGATGGATGTTGAAGGTATCCAATATCCAGTGGATTTTGGAAGTAGAAAGGAAAATTTTAATAAATTTGAAACAAAAATGGGGAAAAGGTTATATCATAAATGCAATGTTGTAAAAAGAAAGTAAAAAGGGTATCTTGATTCTCGCTGTTGTAACAAACTACCATAGACTGGGTGGCTCATAAACAACAGAAATTTAGTTCTGGAGGCTGGAAGTCCCAGATCAGAGCGCCAGCATGATCAGGTTCTGGTGAAAACCCTCTCTTGAGTTGAGGCTGCTGATTTTAGTTTTAACTTCACATGGTGGACACAGAGACCAGAAGGAAGTTCTTTCCAGTATCTTCTTATCAAGCGCACTAATCTCCTTCAGAGGGCTCCACCCTCATGACCTAATTACCTCCTAAGGCCCCACCTACTACCATTAATATTGGGGTTAGGATTTCAACACATGAATGGGGGGTAGACAAACTTTCAGTCCATAACAAAGGGGGTCATTGTGACAAAAAGGTTAAGAATCATGAAATAAAATTAAGTCATATCTTCACATTACAATCTAGTCAACTTGGGAGGACTTTTTTTTTTTTTAAGATTTTATTTATTTTTTTATTTGAGAGAGAGAGAGAGAGAGCATGCACATGAACAGGGGAGTGGCAGAGGGAGAGGAAGAAACAGGCTTCCTTCAGATCCCAAGACCCTGGGATCACAACCTGAGCCAAAAGCAGCTGCTTAACTGAGTGAGCCTCCCAGGCACCCCTTGGGAGGGCTTTTTGAGGGAAAAGCCAAAATCAGAAACGACTCTCTTCCCGGTCCAACCAAGGAAAGATCTCCTTGATGGGCCCAACTCCCTCTGTCTCTGAGATGATTTGGAACTTCACTGGACCCCCGTGTACTAGCACACACCCCTCTGGATTCACATTACCATCCCATCCCCATCTTAGCCTCTTCCCAGTCTCCCACCTTCGCTCTCTTCACTGTATCTGCCAAGATTTGCCCAGGCCTTTCTTCTTCGTTTTCTTGGCTACGTGGTTATTTATTTGAAGAGAGCAAAGGGTCACCAAATTTGGCTCCCTTACCTCTTGTGGGTGGTTTTATGGAAAGGGAGGTGGGGATGAAGGAGATAGAGGGCTAGCTGGGAAAGATGATATTGGTTTTGTGGACCTGAATTCTATTTGATTTTGTTTTGCCAAATTTTGAGAAAATATGGCCCCAGTTTATGAACAAGATCTTGTTTTGCAAGGCAAGGGCTAAATTCTATTAACAGCCCTGAGCTGAGCCTTCTGGGGCTGCATAAAGGATAAAGATGAATTGATATTTTCAAAAACAAGTAATACAAGGCTATTACTCCATAAACCAAGAACATGTTAAATAACAAGTCCACAATGGTGCGAACTGGACTCTGAGCCATTCAGGTCTTATGGGATCATGTGCACTAACAGCTCTGGGAATACACATCTCCATCTTACCATCAAGATCTTTTATTTTTATTTATTTATTTATTTATTTATTTATTTATTTATTTATTTATTTATTTTTTATTATAGATTTTTTTTATTTATGAGAGAGAGAGAGAGAGAGAGAGAGAGAGAGAGGCAGAGACACAGGCAGAGGGAGAAGCAGGCTCCATGCAGGGAGCCTGACATGGAACTCGAACCCAGGTCTCCAGGATCATGCCTTGGGATGAAGGTGGTGCTAAACCGCTGAGCCACCAGGGCTGCCACATCAAGATCTTTTAAATACAAATGCCTGCCTCAACCAGTACACACTCACCCTCTAATGAAAGCAGAAGAGCCCCTCCTTACTCTGGCTCTCAATCAGCTTTGTCACTTGTTGCTGACTGGCTGCCTCTGGGCCTTGGCTTCCTGGCTCAGTGTGCCATTCCTCTGAGGCCACATTTGCTCACCCTCACCTGCTGCACTCCCAGCTCCACTTTCTTGACCAGGAATGGGACTGAAACTAATAATTGCTCAGGGCCTTTCAGATCCTACTATCTGCCAGCTGACATGTCCTTCCCCCTCATTTCTAAACAATGTCAGCTTCTGGCTCAGTGTCACTCTAATTCCCTACTCATCCTAACAGCAATTTCAAAATCCAGGTAGATGAACCTTTCAACACTACAGCTTTTCACTTCTGTGAGCTGCTTTCCACCAGATATTGTCATCCACCCTCCCTCAGTTACTCATTCAGGACTGACCATTTCACACCTGGGCCTCTGTCCTCAAATTCCAGATGTCATCTCCTCCTCTCTCTCAGGCAGTGATTATGGTTCCCACTTTCAAAAAAATTTCACAGACTTCCCCACTCCCATTTCTACCCAGCTATCAGCATCTGTGTCCATATAATTGTCCTGCCCATTAGTTGCCATGGATGAACCGTTTGTATTGGTATCTAAAGACAATCCTTCACTAGACCCCACCCTTCCTCACCTTCACAAGGCTATCGCACCAGAAATTCTCCTTGCTCTCTCTTACATCCCCATTTTCTCCCTCTTTTCTGAGTTATTTCCTTCAATGTACAGCTATGCTTTTATTCTCATTTTAACAAAACCCTCCCTTGACCCCACCGACCCCTGACATCTGTCCTGATCACTGATGTATCCAGCTCTTCTACCAGCTATTGCCCCACTTCTTTGATCCTGCTGCAGTAAAACTCTTTAAAAAAACTTTAAAAGAGTAAAACTCTAAAAAGCCATTCCTATACTCAATGCCATTGATTTCTCCACTCCCATTCTCTCTTAATCTTGTTATAATCAGACTTGGCTGAAACTGTCCTTCTTGAAATTATCAATGATCTTTGTAGCACATAAGCCAAGAATCAATCATCTACTGATGGTTCTCAGCACCTATTAGCAGTGTCTACACCAGCTGGTCACTCTCTCCTTCCTGATACATACTCTTCACTTGTTTTCCAGGACATTTCACTTTCCTGGTTTCCTCTGATCTCACCAATTGTTCCTTCTTAGACACCTTTGCTGATTTCTCCTCTTCTCACAACCTCTTGGCGCTGACATGGCCCAGGGATCATTCTCTTTTCTCTGTACACTCACTCCCTTGTTGAGCTCATCCAGTTTCATGGCTTCAAGGGCATCTATCTATCAGCACCTTCCAAATTTATATTTCTAGCACAGAATTCCTTCCTGAATTCCAGACTCATATCTGTCTGTTCAAAATCTCCACTTTGATACATAGCAGATAGATATGGGCAAAAATGAATTCTAATTCCACCACCACTGACTGTCCTCTAAATAAGCTACTCTATCCTTAGCTTTTCCCATCTAAGTTGATGATAATACCATCCCTCCAGTGGCTTGGGCCAAAACCAAAAATCATTCTTATTGCTTTGTTTTTTTCCCCATATCCTACATTCAATGCATCCGGAAATGCTATTGGTGTTACTGTCAAAATATTTATAATCTGACTACATCTCAATACCTCCATTACTACCATCCTGCTCTATGTCACTATAATCTCTTACCTAATTGGTCTTCTTGCATCCACACTTCTCTTCCTATAATCTCTTCTCAACATAGTAGCCAGAATGATCCTTTTAATAGTGAGATCATACCATTCCTCTGTTTAAACTCCTTGGTGACTCTCTATTTCACTCAGCATGAGCATGCATTCTCAACAGGAATAATATCATTTCCAGGGGGATGGAAAGTTGTTTCTTAGGGGTCAGGGTTAAAAAAAATCTTGGATATTACAATGGTTTGTGGCTGTTTGGAGGGCCACAGTACATAGACAAATGTAAGTTATATCTATGGTATTAACATTTTATGAGATAGTAGTAGTTAGGAAAATAAAATCTAAAAAGTCTCCTAAGGGGCAAAAACAAAACAAAACCAAACAAACAAACAAACAAAAAAAAAACAACCAAAAAAAGTTGACAACTAAGAGGAAAAATCAAATTCCTACACAGCTGTACATGATCTGGCCCCCATTATCACCTTGCGCTTCTCTCCTAATACTCTCTCCTTGATCAGTTTCAACCATATTGGCTTCTTTGCTGATTCTCATATATATCAGTCATGCACATTCATACACACACACACACTGAACCTTCACGAAAGTTACCTCCATGGATATTCACTCTCAGGTTTCTCCAGGTTGACTCCCTCACTTCCTTCCAGTCTTTGCTTGAGTCTTCTCAACATCTCAGAGAGACCTACCATTGACTATGACCACCCTATTTAACTCTGCAGCATGTTCTCTCTTACCTTCACTCTGGCCCCCATTTACTCTGATGATTTTTTTCCCATACCACTCATCATCTTCTAACACACTATTTAAATTTCTTATTCTATGTATTGCTTTTTTTCTGTCTCCATCCACTAGAGTATAAGCTCCATGAGGGTAGAGATCTTTGTTCTACCCACAACCTCTAGAACAGTGTCTGGTATAGCATAGTAGCTTTCAATAATGAATGAATTAATCCTTTCCAGCCCTAGAGGAAAAACTTAAATCCTAGACATAAATATAAATTCAGTTGAGTATGAATCTATAACTGGAAAAAAAGTATAAGGCCAGGGCTGAGGATGTGACTCATGACCACATTATTAATTCTGTCTGGGACCCCCTCCTTAAGGTCATAAAAATAACTAGAAATTGAGGTATGTTAAAGCTGTATCTGGAGCCTAGCCCAGATGGAGAGGGACTTTTTGCTTGGGCTTCACATTCACAAAAGCCTCAAATGTAGGTTTTGAACATTCCTTCCAAAGGGAGTTGGTTATATATTCAGCCAGAGACATGCCCACAAGAAAAGAAAGAGACTTACAGATTACAACTTAACTGGTGTCTCATTACAGCATTCTGCCTCACAGATTAGCTTTGTAAACCTGATAATTATTGCAGGACTGTCAAAACCATAAAGCTTTGTAATATCTCTGTGTTAAAAGCATCCATTTGTTAAATGTAACCATTTCAATCATGCCACAATTTTGGAACCCTGATTTTGCTTCTCTTTGGTTTTTCACATATCACTAAATCTGAGAAATGGAGTGGCCTGAGCTTTGAGAGAGCCTGCATGTGTTAGAAGGGCTTTGTTGCCTCTTGGCCACAGAAAACCAAGGAAGTGGACTCTCCAACATTATATGGGCTCCCAGCAATTACAGACTGCCAGGCCCGAGACACTCAAATGCCTCCTCCCCTTCTGGCTCACAAATGCTTCCCCTAAGATATGCACTTACAAAGCGCATTCCTTCCCCTTTGCTCAGTTATCCCATAATACTCCGGCGTGGAGGCAGGAGAAAGCAAGTGGGAAAGGATTACCCACAACTCAGGCCCAGGTATGAATGCTGCCACAGAGACTGTCACAGCAAAGGGGCACCCACCCTATTTGGGTTTTGTGGCTTTATGTGTCAACTTGGCTAGGCTATAGGATCCAGTGGTTTGGTCAAACATCAGTCTAAATTACATATACCCATCAAAAGACTTCCCAACCTTCACTCTGCCTTTCCTGGCTCTTAAGCCTGACATATTGATTCAACCAGCACTTTTTGAAGACTGTGGGGTAGTAGTCATATTCTTTGGGAATAAAGTGTTGAAAACATCACAGCCCTGACCCCGTGTTGCTCAGCTTCTAAGTAAGCTAGGCTGGCAACGAGTAGTAGTAAAGTATAGTCAGTGCTACACTAGAGATATGAGCTCCTTAACCCCATTGGAACAAAGTGTGTATGTTGGGAGGGATCAGGTTGGGGAAAAATAAGGGAGTGTGTAGTTTCCCAAAGTCCCAACCTCCAAATATCATCAAAATAGGGATCAGAGTCAATATATGAATTTAGGGGTGGGGGCACACAAGTATTCAGACTACAGCAATTATCAACACTTTGAAACCCTTTGTATCTCTTTCTATCCCATCCCTGACCCAATTTCAGAAGTGGCCATTACTCTAATTTTTAAAAATCATTCCCTTGATCTTTATCGTTTTGAAACAGATAGATAGATAATATCTGACTCCAATTCCAAGAAGAGTGTCTGGTACACAGAAGGTACTCAACAAATACTGGTTGAATGAAAGAACGAGAAACTGTGCTCTCTACAAGAGTAGTACGATTTGTAAAAACAAAACGATTCTGATGATGGCTAATGAGCATTGTCCTGCAAAGGGCTCCTCTGTATCAAGTAAAATTAAAAAAAAGGGAATTTTTGAGATAATATTAAGTAGTAACTTAAATAGTAATAATAAATGTAGTTGGCCGATGGAGCAATGGGAAAAAGCATCAAACTCAGTGTCAGCAGACTTAAACTGGAATTTGGCTCTGCCACTTGCTAGCTAGTGTGCCTGTGAGCAGGGCTTAGCCTCTCTTAACCAGGGACCTGCTTCCCGTTTCTATGGATTTGACTGGGTTGGACATTTCACAGAAATAGAATCATACTCTGTGTGGCCTTGTGTATCTGACTGCTTTCAGTTAGTAATGTTTTCGAGGTTTATCCACCTTGTAGGACTTATCAATACTTCATTCCTCTTTTTACAGCTGGATGAAAGGCCATTGTATGGCTATATTAGGCTTTATTTCTCTGTTGTTGAGTTTATGGATATTTGGGTGGTTTCCATCTCCCGGCTCTTAGGACTAATGCTGCTATGAACATAAAAAACGTGCAAGCGTTTTTTGCATAGACATGTTTCCAATTCTCTCAGGAGTCCATCTAGGAGTGGAGCTAACTCTGGACTGAACTTTTCCAGGAACCGCTGATGGGTTTTCCACAGCAGCGGCACCATTTCACAGCCCCATTAGCGAGGCAGGCGGGCGCCAATTTCTCTACACCTTCGCCAAACGAGGTGTTTACTATTTCGAGAACCAGCCTTCGTTCTACCTCACCAACACTTTCTGTCACTTTGGTAGCGCGGGCCTAGAAACTACTTAAAACAAGTTTCCGAGATGACACTCGGGTATTTAAAAAAATGACTTCAGAGTCCTGTTTCTAATTTTTCCTGGCAGAGAATATTTAGCTCCGCGGCTGCCTAGCCTGAGGGGAGGAGGCGGGGAACTCACTCACCGTCACACCGCTCCTTACAGAATCTCGGGAGGGAAAGCAGCTTTGGGAACAAATCCCTGTCCTAAAGAGATAGTTGCCTAGAATAGGGATATGAGTAGCATTTGAATAGCTCTTCTCGCGCATTTCACGTCATTTCATTTTATTTTCTCGCTCGTGGTCACACTGAGGAGCAGCGCGGCCAAAGGAGAAACGCTCGCCCCTCTGCGCGCAGGCGCACACCCTCAGTCCCCCCCCCTCCCTCCGGCCCCGCCCCTCCAGGCCCTTCCCTCCGCCGACACGCCCCCTCCCCGAGCTCGGGGCTTAGGGGCTGGGAGATGGCTGTGAAGGAGGGCCTGAGACCAATCCGCTTGCGTCTACGGGAAGCGGCGCTTCGCATTGGCAGATTAAGGCTGATGATGTAGCCATGTTCCAATCCGCACTTTGGGGGGCGGGGCTCAACTTCCGGAGCGCCAGGGTAGAGGGAACCGCCTTGTGGAAGCACGTGACCTGGGTCTGGAGCCGGAAGCTACCTATCTGACAGGGAGCGCCCCCAGCACCTAAGGCTGCGATGGTGAGTGAGGACGCATGCGCGGGAGTACGCGCTAGGGGTTCTGTATGTCTGGTCCCCAATCTCTTTGGTTACCCCTACTTGGGCCTACACTCCGCCCTTACCTCCTGTCCACCCGAGAGGCAGAGAGAATCGAGATGGGAGGGGAGGCGACGTAGAGGGCTGAGGAGGGACCTGTGCGAGGGTGTATGGGCGCTGGGGAGTAGTCTGCGGGGGTGGGACGGGCCACCAGGGGAATTGGAGATGGGGCAGGGTGGGGGAAGGGAACAGCGGATCTACAGAGGCCAAGAGAGCCCAGGGTCAGAGGGTGAGGAAGATGGGAAGCCCAAGATCAGTGTTGAAGGCTTTGTAGAGGCAAGAGGGTCTGGAAGGGCCCTGGTTGGGGAAAGAGAAGGTTCGGGCGGGGCGGGGGCGGGGGGTAGGGAAGTTGTCAAAAAGCCTTGGGTTTGGAAGTGAAGGGCATCTAGGGCCATCCTGGTATGCTTCTCTAATTGCATCTTTACCCTCTAGACTTCTGCACTGACCCAGGGGCTGGAGCGAATCCCAGACCAGCTTGGCTACCTGGTGCTGAGTGAAGGCGCAGTGCTGGCGGTGCGTTCTGGGCAAGGGAGGGGGTCCCCCATGGACACAAGGCCCCGTGATCCCTTTTAACATAGCCCAGTTTAGCCTAAGTTGTCTCTAGTCTCAGTCTTAGCTATCATGCTGGGCGTGTAGTAAGCTTTCAGTAACCAATCAAATAAATCTCTGGAATCGTAGTCTGGTACTTCAGAGTGAAAGAGGTTTACTGACTTTACCAAAGTCAGACAAATAGTCTTTTGTTGATAACTGATGTATATTATCCAAGTTTTCTCGAATTGTCTTTAGTTAGTATTTATGTAAGAGGTTTTGTATTTTGTTCCATGGTGCAATATAGTGTTAAGCTCTCTGGAAGTTTTAATGGAGCTGGAGAGCATGGCTTAAGGTTACAAGTTGAAAGTAATGCAAGTGGTAAAGACTAGTGAAGGAGACCAGAAAAATGAAAGATTCAACCCATGTGTTATACATTATGACAAGGAGACTTTCTTAGAGGAGGTAAGAATTCAGCTGGGCTTAAAGGATAAATAGTGAACAGAAAAAGAGAGTACTCAGGGTTGGAGTGGTGGCTTTGTGTTGAAGAGATTTGGAATAAAAGATTCCATTGTGGAGGACTTTCACGACTGGGTTGGTGTCAAGACTGGGTTAATCGTGAGGGGAATAGGAGCTTTGAAGGGGTTCGAATAGAAATGTAGGTTAAGGAAATAGTTGAGCAAGATTCTTCTATTAGGTGTGAAGATAAGCTGGGAGGGGTGGGATTCAGAAGTAGGGGGCCTGCTGTGAAAATCTAGGTCTGAGACATGTCTGGCAGCAGTGAGAAGGAGCAAGGAGAGAAGGAATTTTAAAGGAAGAATCAATATATATTGGTAATGACTAGAGATAGGTAACAGAAGAGATACTTCTTCATGTAGTAAGACTGAGCCCAAGCCTAGACTGATGGTATCTTAACAAAGAGGAAATTAAGAAAGGAAGTTGATTTTGGAGGGGGTGAGATCAAGGGGAATTTTGATGACTTGACTTTAGATATTTTGATATAGAATGAGAGCAGTTAGAGTACATTGCTAGGAACTAAGCATCTCGCCAATATCTCAATGTAATCTTCAATAAGCCCATGGATAGGAACTTGTCCCAATTTACAGATGAGAAAACTGAAGTGTGGAATGTCTAAGAGAACAAAGGGCACTTCCTTAGTTGGGAGGTCCATGTTGAAGAGGTTGGGAGAGGAAATTGAGACAGTTACCAGAAAAGAGGAAGCCTAGGTCACAGTCATATCATTACCCAAGGGCTAGGTAGTAGGGAGGGGCTCAAGGACAAAAAGTATGTTCAGTTATGTTTCAGATTCTGCAGATAGGGCAACAAATAGAAAGACTGAGGAAAAGAGGGAGACTTGAACTAGTCAGTGGTGGATGAGCACAGATGTTTGAGAATGGTTTTATTAAGAAGTGGGGACAAGGGAAGAAATCAAGTTTCAGGGATTAGGAAAGAATGGTCAGTAAAGAAATGAATGAGAGTCACTGCTCACAGGGGGAAGCCCCATATTGTAAGGATGAGAAACAAGATGGCCTCAATAGGAGCAACAATATCATAGGAAAGTTTTGGGTTTGTTTTTCCAAAAATGTTTGTTTTTTTGTTTTCCAAAAAGTACCTTAGGGGTACTAGGAAGTTGAGAGGGAGAGGTTACAAACACTAGAGCCAAAGTGACTGTTCTTGGAATTCTTTCCCAGTTCTGTTCCCTAATTTCTGCCATCCCTCCTCCTCCCTCTGCATGCAGTCATCTGGGGATCTAGAGAATGACGAGCAGGCAGCCAGTGCCATCTCTGAGCTGGTCAGCACAGCCTGTGGTTTCCGGCTGCACCACAGCACGAATATACCCTTCAAGCGCCTGTCCGGTGAGCCTCAGCCCCTGCCCCTGGTGGTGGTGGTGGGAGGGGGTGGGGGTTGATCCCAGAGGCTTCTCTTCTCAGGGGGAAAAAAACACCTGTCTCCTGCCAACCTCCCACCATCTCCCCCTGGGGTCCCTGGTTCTGGCTACTTTCTTCCCTTTGGGTGGGATTCATCCCTGCATAACTGTGAGAAACCAAGAGAAGGAAGGAGACATAATGGAGCCCTCCTATCTTCAAATCTTTGAGCCTTCAACTATCAAAAATGCCTTTGGCTTTTGATCCCACCAGTTGATGTGACCCAGTAGAGGCCGTTGTACCCCACTAACTCTGTGCTCCCTTCCCTCTCCTGGGTGGGGGAAGGTGTGTCTCCTCTCCAGTGGTCTTTGGAGAACACACGCTGCTGGTGACCGTGTCAGGACAGAGGGTATTTGTGGTGAAGAGGCAGAACCGAGGCCGGGAGCCTGTTGACGTCTGAGCCTGCCAGAGGGCAAGGGGCAGAGGTGGATTGGGTCCATGAGCCTCCTCGATGAGGAAGACGCAAACTTTCTCCACCTTTTTCTTGGCTTGCTGCTAGAACTAAGGCTTTCTGCTCACCCACTTCCCCTCCCCTCCCCTCGAAGAGCAGAGGCTTGGGGACTTTGCACTGTGTCGGGGAGAGTGAGGGCAAGGGGATCTCCCTCTTCTTTCCATCCCTCCCTCCCTCCTAATAAAACATGAGTCTGATGTTCCCAGGCCTAGGAATGTGTGTATAAGGGGCGTTACACCCCAAGTCTGTCTTCCATCTTCTAGGGAGACAGTCATGTATGTTGGACCAGAGGGGTAGTGTATATAAAACTGGCAATCAGAGGATAATATGGTAGGAAGGGGGTTGAGGGGAGCTATTTGGTGTGCATGCTGAAGGGAACCACTCTGAGCCTCTGGGGTCTCTGCTCCTGCTGCCAACACACAAATGAAAATCATTCTTCCCCCTCCTGAACAGGCATTTAATAGTCTTATTTCAGTTGGAAGCAGTAATTGGAGAATAAGTTACAGGAACAAATAGATTAAAAAAAACAAACAGAAAAAAAAAGAAAACCCCACACAACTTAAAGTGCTTCAGGCTGCAAACGTAAACATAAGGGGCAGGAGGAGGCCACCTGGCTATCTCCCCTTTCCCCTGAGACAGGAGGGTCATTGTCCGGGTCCCTTTACCATCACCACCCTCTAATCTCAGCCCTGCAGGTGGGTGGGAGGGAGGGAATGTCAGAGGCAGGAGAGACAACTTAATAGGAACAAGGAATACACTTTGTAAACTTAGAACCAGGGTACAGGGTGGGGGGGGGGAATGGAAGGGGGGCAAGGGAGCTCTTGAAGTCCCTACCCTGGCCTCGGGGTGGGGCCTCCCCCCCCCCAAGGGAGATGAAGAAATACTGTTGGCTTAGTGCTGTAGCCGTACCCGCCCATTTTACAGCTTCTCCCCTCGTCCCTCATCAGCAGACACAGACAGGTGGCCTTCTTGGGCCTCCTCATCCACGGTGGAAGGCATCCCAGGGGAGGCAGAGTCTGGAGCCAGGACCCTCTCCAGGGCCTTTTGGTTTCTGGGAGGTAAGAGGGAGGAGAGCCTGCATGGTGCTACTTGACAGGCTCCACCACCAGGACCTTGCACTCACGCTTGGCAATCTTGTCCAGAGAAAGCACAGCCTTGTCCGGGGGCAGGTAGAGGGGGCGGCCCACAGGCGAGGCCACAGGAGGCGTGATGGCCCTGCGCTCCATCACGCTGCCTGACCTGGGAGAAGGCAGAGGCTGTGGGCTCCGGATCACACCCCAGGACCCTGATCTGCTCCTGCCCCAACCCTGGCCTCTACCCGGTACAGTGGCACCAATGGCACACCTCCCCTGCTTCTGTACCTCATGAGGTGGCTGCGGGACGGCTGTTGGTGAGAGAAGGATTGAGAACGGCCCAGGCTAGCCTGGTGTCTCTCCACCAGGTCCCGGACAGCAGGGCTGCTAGGGCTGCTCTTTCGAGAGAGGGGCCGGGCCTCAGGCGGAGGGTGGGACACACTGGCTGTGAACTGCAGCTTCAGTTTCATGTGCTGGCTCAGCTGGCGAGGGGAGACACAGGTCAGTGTTCCAACTCAGCCTCCAGGCCCCAGCCTTCCTTTCAAATCAGGTTCCCCATTTGCCCTGCCAATGCTGGATCTAAACTCCACCTTCATTCTGCGTGGCTGTTCAGTGCCACCCATGGTATTTCTTCCACAGAGGCTGGTGGCTCTGACTCCTCCCACCCCGACCTTCCACACAACCCATCACATACAGTCCAGCCCCTCCCCAGCCCACCTCAAAGAGTCCCGTCCTCAGAGCCTGGAAGGCCACACTGAAGGTGAGCGCACTGCCTTTCCGGGAAAAGCCTAGGTTGTTGAGGGGCGTGTGGCAGACAATGGAGTCCAGGGCTGCCTGCATGGCCCGTCGCTCCTCCTCACACAGCTGCTTTCCTGGAGGGGGATGGCGGGGGAGGGGGGAGTTGTAAATGACAGAACCAGCCACCAATAAACACATCTGTACAGAACTTCTCAGTTCACAAAGGGCTTTCATGAGCACTCCTCAGAGCCACTCTGTGGAGTAAACTGAGTATATGTCATCTTTTGCTCAACTTCTTCATAAATTAACACCTAATACTTACTGTGTGCTGAGGTCTATTCTAACCACTTCACTTCTGTTAAACTGTTAAATCACCGAAACAACCCCATGAGATATTATTTCCCCCCATCTTAGAGAAGAGGAATCTGAGTGAGGCTCAGAGAGATTAAGTAACCTACCTAAGGTCACACAGCTAGTGAATGCGAGAGGTAGAAATCATACATGCCAGGGAGCCCAGATCCAGGGTCAGTGCCCTTAAATCACTGCCTGGCTGGTTCTTCAAACTCTCCATACGTGACACTCTGAAGACCACCCAGGTACAGAGCCGAAGCAGCCTGCTGCAAGCCACCCACCTCCATGACCTCTTTTCCCTTCCTTTGGGACTAGGTCCCAGAGCCCAACAGCCCACCTACCAGCCTGTGCATGCTCCGGGGTCCACACAAGCCTCACAGCAAGGAAGTCTTGGAGATTGTTGAGCAGTGTATAGGTAACAGTGAACCGCTCATAAGTCCGAACGGGGGACTCACAAGAGGCAGTCATCACAAAGCATGGGCGGTCCAGGCGGATGCTGGGCAGGCTAGAAGCAGTGTGAGAGGGAAGCAGGGTGTGTGTTGTCACACGGTGAACAGGAGGGTGGTGCCCTGTGGGGAGTCCCACAAACTCACCGGTAGTGGGTGTAGATGCTCTGGGTGAAGGGCAGCTTCGGGGTAGACCACTGAACCACAGCAATCAGGGGAACCTCTAGGCCCTGTGGGAGAGACAAAAGAGAACATCATCTATATCTACAGTTCCTTTCCATCTTTTATCCCCCACCCCCCCACCCCCCGGCCTTTCCTGCCCACTGCTCTTTCTTAACCCTGTTCCTTGAGCATGCCAGCCTCTTATACTCACCTCCTTGGCCCCTTGAGGGGGTTGCTCCCCCCCTCTCAGCTGGAACAGGAAGTTGTGTTCCTCCAGGGCACTAAGCGGGCAGGGGAAGCAGCCAGAGGTACCAGGGAGCCGGCAAAAGGAGCCCATGGAGACTTCCCCAGATTGGTGACTAGTTCAGCAGAAAGAGGGACAGAGCTTGATCTTTTCATGCCAGAGCCCTTGACCCTGCCCCCATCCCCACTGTGTGGCTGTGCCCCTCCTCAGAACCTCACCAGACATTGTCCACTAGGAGCACAGAGCCATCGGGCATGACAGGTAGATAACTAGCATTGAAGTTTGGGAGAATACGGATGTCCCAGATGGAAATTTCCTCCTGGGAGGAGCTGTTCAGCACTGTGGGAGGTAACAAGCTCAGCCAAGAGTACCTGGGCCCCTCAAACCGCAGCTTTACCCCTCCAAAATGGACCGATCCCCACCAGCGTGCTCAGAGTAACTGACACCCCCCCCCCCCCCCCCGTCATTACCCTTGCTGCTACACAGATCTGCTCACCCTTGAGCACGGTCAAGTGTTTTCCAGCCACAGTGAACTGTCGGCATTTCAGAACTGGAGGGGGCAGCAGAGTCAGCAGGGTGCTCACTGCGGAGAGGGCAGAGGCAAGAACTGACGAGCTGAGCTCAGACCTCACCTCCAACCCACAGTTCTAATCTTCCTGGACTCTCCGCTCAGGCACTTGGCCAGTATCACCCTTCCACTCTGTCCCCCAAATTCCAGACTCTAGCATTTCCTCTCTGCATTCTCCCCACCTTGGGCCTTGAAAGCGCTCTGCTCCCCCCGGAAGGTCTCCCCGGGAGATCGGGTCTGCAGCAAGCGCAAGTAGCCTTGATCTCTGACCTCTGGTGCCTCAACCTCCCGTTTCCACACAGTCACTACAATCTGAGCACAAGGGACACAGGACTGAGGTCAAAGGAAGCGACAGCCAACCCAGCCTTAGAATGGGAGTCTGAATTAGGACAACAGCTCCACCCCTTGCCAATCTTACCTTGGCCTTAGGTGTCCCTGGGGGCAGTCTATCCAGTGAAACGGTGAGTGGGAAGATGACCTCATCTGTGGACACAATTGGTTCCTCCACAGGCAGCTGGGGTTAGTGAAAGGGGTAAGAGGGCGGGAGAGTCAAAGAGGCAGCCTGCGGCGTTCCCTTTAAAATGTGCAATCCGCGGTTCTTCTCCGCCAGGCCTCTGCTCTCCTCCTCCGTCACCTGCCTCTTCCAGGGCCCCCAGCGTCCATCCCCTCCTGTCTCTGGAGCCCAGCAAACCGCCCCTCCGCCCCGTGCCTTGTCACCCCGAGCTCCTCACCGTGGTCGCTCCCCCTGAGGTAGCAGGGCCCGGGCCGTGGGTGAGGAGGGGGCTGCAGCCTCGGAACAACGCCCCACCGCCAGGATCCCCGCCCCCTGGGGGTTCGGGATCCTGGTCTCCGGAGCCACCGCCCCCGGGCGCCCCGCCTCCGGCGCTGACCGAAGCCAGGGCGGCCAGGGCCGTTGCCAGTTCTGCCCAGGCTCCCCGGGAGCCCAAGCCCGCGCCGCCCCCGGCGCCGGGCCCCGCGCCTCCCCGGCAGCGCAGCACCAGCAGGAAGCGGACAGTCTCCCCCAGGTAGAGATGGTTGCGCCGGGGCAGCGACCGGTACCGGCCCGGGTCCCCCGCCAGCTCCGCGCGCGGCGGCAGCGGCACCGCCGGGAAGTACATGGAGTAGTCACACTGGGACTCCATGGGGCGGCGAGGACGGCTTGGGCCGGGCCGGCGGAGGGCGAGGGGACCGCTGGGCTGGGGCTGGGGAGTCCCGACACCCGACCGGGGCTGCGGGCCGGGAGACCAGCCGGGGCCGGGAACCGGGGCGACAAACCCGGTACCGAGACCCCGCAGGGCCGGAACCGGGCTGCGGGGCCGATTGACTGGCGAGAAACCGGAAGCGGAAAAGAAGGGGCGTGGCCTCCGAGGCCCCGGAATTTGTGGGTGACCGGACTGCTGGGGAGAGAGGCGGGGTCCGGCTGGGGTTAGGCTGCAGGAAGGATTCTGGAGAGACTGCGGACAGATTTTAGAGAAGAGGTGCTAAAAGAACCCTCTCCAACTCCATTTCTCCCAGGCCGGTGTTCCATCCTCCTCCCCTTTTCGCTCCACATAAAGCAAGTCAAAGGTTCAAATTATTTATTCATTCAACAAACATTTCACAGTGAAATGAGCATAGTCCAGAACTGAATAATTCATAGAGAAATGGACACATTATTCCAACTTACACGTTCCAAATTTCTTCTGGCTTACTCCGCGATTTGCTCCTCTAGGGGATCTTTGAGAGTGCTAAAGGGAAAGGGGAAGGGGCAAAATGGGCCGGGAGGGGGTACTGCAAGGAGCTGAATGGCTCGAATGCCTTCGCACAGGCTGGAAGACTTGGTCCTCACAGTTGTGCAAAGTTTCATTCAACCTCTAGGGCACAAACATGCTTTCAGAGGAAAGTAGAAATAGCATCTGGCTGCCGCCTGCTCAACCATGTGTGCCCTTGTAGCTTTGTCGCTAGACTTTGTGGTCTGATGTCTAGGGGGAGAGTACCCTTGACGTCTTACGGGGCAAAGAGACTGTTGGGGGAAACTGCTTGGCATCTAGCTTGTCCTTGTACTGTAGCTCAGGGGTAGCCAGGCGCTCACACTCTTCCTGGTCTGCGAGGCTCAGTCCACTCCGAAGTACATAGCCCAAAACCTTACCTGACCCAAACTGGAAAGGGCGGAACCGTCGGTCAGTGATATATTTGGGGTCTAAAGCCTCACCCCCCACTAGACAATGTTTAGCCAGGGCCTCTCTGCGAGCCCGGAGCTCTGCTACAGCACTCTCCAGGCGGCTCTGGCCATATTGATTTATCCGTGCCCACAGACTACGGTTGAAGTGAACATAGAGAGCCCAGTCCAAGTGGTTCCAGGCTCGGGCCCGTGCAGTCAGCTGCATGTCTTCAGTGGTCAGTCCGCTGTTGCTGACAGCACTTCGGCCCTGCTCACCTCCAGCCTGGGCATTGTGCATGAAGCCCACCACATCATCTAGACCCCAGCACAGGGCATCTGCCAGTAGAACCAATGATTCATCAAAGTACTCAGCGACCAAGACCAGATCAAAGACAGAGTCCAGCCAGGCCAGACTCCACTGGATGAAGGACGAAGACCCCAAATCTAGAGAGGCAGGGCTGGATGTCTGTCTGTGACCACCAGCAACTGTGGGAGCAGGGTGGAAGAGACCATTGGGATCCAGGGTATGGTGGGCTCGGGGACCAGTGCCAGAAGGCAAAATGTTCAGCTGTGGGAGGTTGGGGTCTCTAGGTGAATGAGGATTTCCTCTTTTGGTCTTCATCTCTGGGGGGAAGGGGAGGCCAAAGTCAAACCAAAGCAAATTGCGTGCGTAGTGGTCCCCACGGGCCCCAGGTCGGTAGAAGGCTCGAGGACTGGCCAGGAAGGCAGCCAAGGATGGTGCCTTGCGGAAGGCCGATGAGGTGGATTTATAGTAGGAGAAAGCAGAGCGGGCCAGAGCTGCTGGGTCTCGAACAATGGAAAAGAAGAAGCTGTCAGAAGGCATGACCTGAAGTACCTGCAGAGGGAAAAAAACAGGTATAGGGAGAAAGAACTGGGCCAGGAAGAAACTAAGAGCAAGCCCATGGCCAGCTCATCCCCTAGACTCCTCATACCTCCTTCTTACAGCTCTGCTAGAAACTCTTGGCTTCCTTCATTAACATCTTGGGCAAGTTATTTATCATCTCTGAGACTCAATTTGCTCATCTGAAAAATGGGGATACCCCTACCTTTCCACTGACTATGGGAGTACACAAGACAAAGAGTATGAAGGAAGCTGGTACATGGGAAGCTCCTCAAGAACATTAATTTCTTTGGGCCTCTCTATGTAGCTTTGGTTGGTAAAATCTCTAAGAATCAAACTTTGCCTTCACTTCTCCAACAAATACCTATTAAGTGCCTACCCTGGGACTCTTGGTCACAGCTCCAAGAAAGGAACTGGTCTCAGGCCTCCTCCAGGTGGGGAGAGGGTGTCACTGGCAGTGAAGAGGAAGGAGAGGGGCCAACCATAAAGCTGTCTCAGGTATAGGCATCAGGTGGACAGGCCAAGCTCAGCATGACCAAAGGACAGAGTACTTCTGAGGCTCCTAGGCATCTTGGAAAGTAAAAGACACCCCTCAACTGGGAACTGGGGAGTTATGGACACTTGGTAGGATGCTACCTGAGGCCTGGGACACATGATTCTAATTCTCAGCAAGAAGGAAGGTGAGGGGCAGCCTGGGTGGCTCAGTGGTTTAGCGCCACCTTCAGCCCAGGGCGTGATCCTGGAGACTCGGGGTCGAGTCCCCACGTCAGGCTCTCTGCATGGAGCCTGCTTCTCCCTCTGCCTGTGTCTCTGCCTCTCTCTCTCTCTCATAAATAAATAAAATCTTAAAAAAAAAAAAAAAAAAAACGAAGGTGAGGATTGGACTGAGCCACACCCAAGGATGCAGAATTCGGCTCCTGGACTCCTCAAAGGGTTTCTGCCTCTGAATATGGCTTGTCACTGAACCTGATGCCCCAAACATGATGTCCTCCAATCTGCTCTGCTAATGCAGGCATGCCCGCAGAGCAGAGCCTATGAACTGAGTGTCTCTTTGAAGGAAGGGGAGAACAGTGCAGAGAACATCCTATGACATCAGGTGAACCTGGAATAGAATCCCAGTTCAGCCATTTATCAGTTATGTAACTTTAGGCAAGTTATCAAACTTCTCAGAGCCACTGTCCTCCATTTATAAATCTGGGTTACCACTTACCTTGAATGCAGAAGTGCATGGAACACTGTAGTTACTCCGTGAATGATGATGACAATGAAGGTAAAGGTAAAAAAAAACCAGAGAAACCTGCCTGAAAGATCGTTGTCATCACCTCACTCCCAGAAGTGACTCCTCATGAGGTCCTATTCATGACCCTCATCTGCTTTCTCCAGCTCCAGCTTAACAGGAACATTTTTGCCGACCCTGCTGAAACTCTACCACCTACATACAATCCCCCTGTTACACACACAGACACACACATACACACACCACGACCACTGCCGCCACCACATCTTTGCTGATATTCTTACTACAAAGTTGTGTCCACCCTTTCCTTAAAACCCACTTCCCCAGAAAGCCCCATGTCTTTTGGTGAATATTCTCACCACAGCTCTAAATACAAATGCACACATACCAGGAAAGTTGCTTTGACTTGGGAGCAGATGGGCCTGCGTTCAAATCCTAGCTCTGCTCCTTTCTGTTGGGGAGGCCAGTCACTTAGCCTCTCTGAAACTTGACCTCTTCATATGTGTAATGGAGACACTTCTAAGTGCCTTTCTGGCAAGGCGATGGTAAGCTTAGTACCCAGGAATCAGTAAGTATTCAGTAAAAGTTCCTTCCCTGTATATTTTCATTTGCACATTGATTTTGTTTGCCCAAGAGCTCTCAGGATCCTGGGTGTGTGGATGAGCACATGAGTGCACACATCTTCCCCTTTAGAACTGGGAAGGAGGGGGTCAGGACCAGGCTAAGGCTTAGTATGTAGACTTGGCATGTAGCTGATTCTCCATCTGGCAGAAGATAGTAAGGAGGCAGTGGCCAAGCAGGGGACCTGGTAGTGTCGTAGAAGGGACCAAGAAGAGCAAGAAGCATGGAGGTGGGGGTTGGGTGGTCAGAGTTGTCAGAGCACTGATACCAGTGGGGTAAATTGGTCAAGGAAAGAGGCTAGAAAGCTCCAGATGGAAGAAGGCAGGACTTTGGCTCCCAGGAACTACTAGGCAAGGGATGGCTGAGGAGAGGGGAACAGGAATCTCTGTGACCCTCATACCCAACTTTTGGATGAAATGGTGCCTGGGAATCCCCAGGCCTGGGGCCTCCTCCCCTGGTGGTCTTGGCCACAAGCCTAAGCCCACATCTCTCCAATCCCACCCACCCTCTCCCACACCTCTCACCTCTTTCAGGTTGAACCTCATGTGATGACAGAGGATGTGGAAGGGGGGCTTGGTACCTCCACCCTGAGGGCGGTAGCCTTTGACCCTAGAGGCCTGGAAAAGCCTTGGGTAGCCGAACTGGTAGCGGGCAGGGAGAGCAAATCGCAGCCCGTGTCGGTCCCCGTAGCGATGAAGTAGATTCAGCACAGAGCTGCTCCCAGATTTATGAGTCTTCAGGAACACAAGTCGCTGCCGGGGTGGGCAGGATGATACAGCCAATCTCAGGGATGGGGCCAAGGGCTGTCGGAGCTGCAGGCCTGGTAGCCTGGGGAGAGATGGGAGAGGAACTTTCCTGTCTCTCACCAGCAGGTGGGTGGGCATCTGGAGCAAGGACAGAGGACATGGAACCTCCTCTGAGTCCCCAAGAGTCACAGACCTAGGTGGCATGGGGAGGAGCTAATGGGGAGCATCTATCAGGCATTGGGACACGATAGGAACTCACCTCTTCTGGAAGGGCCCCCCCCAGAGCTGGAGGGCAAATCCGATGGTCATGAAGACTCCCAGAGCCACCCCCAGGCTCCGAGGTCCCCAGAGGCGCCTGGTCCTGGTAGGAGACAGAGGGCCCATGTGGCACAGGTAAAGGTGACGCTAGCGAAGGGACAGGGCGAGGGCCAGGCACAGAGGCAGACAGCTTGAGATAACCGTGCAGCCGTGGAAGGCGCTGGTTCGAGATCGGGGGGTCATCCCCCAGGCCTGCTCGTAGCCCTGGTTGAGTCTGCCCCCTGAGTTAGCAGATTTTTGCCTCTGTCAGCGTCTAGAAGGGAAATGAGGGGGGAAGGAGGGGAGTCTAAGGAGAGGGTAGAGCCTTCTCTCCTGCTGCTGCAGCTCATTCCAGGAGTGGGAGCCTTTGGGGAGGGGTGTGTGCTCTCCACACCCAGATCTTCCAGGTGGCCCACAACTACTCCTCTGCTTCCCTGGCTCCGACCTGAAGTTTCTACCTGAGCCTCAGGGATTTAGAAGGGGAGGGTAGAAAGGACCAATCTGTTCATGTGCCAGTGAGGTAGACATGGGCGGGCCAGGCTTCCCTGGCTGGCTTCCTAGTGAGCTCCTTTGCCTGTGGCAGATGGGGATGAAGAGTCCCATTCTGAGGCCATGAGGAGCAGGCATAAGGAGGGAACGGGGGACAGTCAGGGCACAGGCTACTGAGCCCAGAGAGGTCAACTATAGAAGCGACTTTGTCATGAGTAGGAGTCAAAATTCAGGCATTTCGTCCCCCTTCCAAAGCGCTCTCAGTGCAGGGCAGACCCCAGTGTGTAAAGAGCTGGGGGACATGTGGGGTTACTTGTGAAGCTCAGCTCCCCAGACACCCCCCCCCCCACACACACACACCCATGCCTGCTTTCCAACTCCCTCTGCACCCAGGGGAGATTGAGAGGGTGGAGCTGGAGAGAGAGAAAACTCTGCGACATAAAGATACCGAAAGATATAAACACGGAGCTTCTGAGTCCTTTCCCAGGCCCTGGCTTCCTAATCAACTGGGAGTCCGGACCCACCCCTTCAGATCACAGCCACAACCCTGGGCCACAGCCCCTCCAACAAGCACTGGCAGCCCCTTTCTGGGACAAGCCAGGAGTAACCCCAGGCAAGGAGAACCCACACTTGCTACCTAGAGACCCGCCCCCTCTGGCATTACCCGCCCCCCCTCAATTCCCTCCCCCAACACAGCCCCCAGGATCCAGCCTGGCACCGGACTCCCTCCTGTACCTAGACTTCTGTTCCTTTCATCCATCCGTTACCCCCATTCCAGCCCTCCTCTATCCCCTCCACCCTGGTGTTGGCTCGGTCTGTCGTCAGCCCTTTGTTGGCCCGCTCCGGGGTTTTCTCTATGAAACCCCCAAGTCTCCTCCCATCAATTCGAGAGTCCCTCCACTGGCCGCGGCCTTGGCGTCACTTGCCCACTCACCAGGCCCCTTGAGGAGCAGCAGGGAAATCGGGGTCTGGCCCGTCAGCCCGCCCCAGCCACCGCCCGGCTGCGCGCTGCGCTTAACTTTCCCCATAAACTTGCTCCGCGCCCAGGCTCCTCCCCCTCCCTCCTTTTGTCCCGCCAGTCCCAGCAGCTGCTAGGGCTTTAATCGCGTCTCTGGGTCGCTGCCGGCATCCTTCCTTCTCTGTCAGGGCACCCAGCCCGCTCTTGGAAGACAGCACTTTTACCCTCCTTTCACACTTGGGAATCAATTATACCTTTTCCTCCCAGCTTTGTGCAGAACAGAAGACTCATTCAGGCAACAGAAAGAAAGAAGGAAAGAGAAAATAACGAGTAGAAAGCAGACATTGTCAAGGACATGACAAGGTAGCTCCAGGGTTGACACACAGAGAACAGGGGCCCCCACCCTGATGGCAGGGGACAGCGGTGTGGTAATATTAATGATGCCTCCAGGCTGCACAGTTCTCCCCATTTTACAGATGAAGGGGTTCAGACCAAGAGAATAGACAGCTTGCCCAAATTGAATGACAGGGGCAGGTTCCAGGGGGAGGTCAGAAGCCACTGCCAGGGACGTGGCCATGCTCAGGGAAGGATGCTAAAAGTCCAGAGTCACACACAGGGTCCAATAAATTAGCTGTTTATTTGTAGAACAGATACTGAATCCAACACTGAAATATGAAATGTGGAAGTTTGTGAAGGATGTGGATGACAGAGATCATGAGATGAGTCTTTTTTTTTCTTTTTGGTATTTTAGTTTAAGAAATTGATACTGAGAAAACACAGAAACAGCCCACAGATCCTGACATCCTATTCATATACACCCCAGTCCCCTGCCCTGCACCCCATCAGCACCCAGCTTTATCCCTTTGAGATCAGGTGCCCCATCCCTCCCCACTTCCAACTTCCTTCAAATCCCATCCCCAACTGCAACTCTAAAATTCTTCCCTTTTTCCTTTTTGAGGCTGACAAATGGCCCAACATAGAGGTTGAGGTTGAAAAGTACACCTCCTTCCTAAATAAATAGCCCCAGCCCCTCCTTCCCAGATCGTAAATGAAAAAATAAATATCATGAACACCACCCACCCACCCACCTACCCCCAACCCACCAATGATAATCTGGATTTGGGGCCCCAGCCATTCACCCAAAAAGTCCCTTTCTCTATCTGTCTGCATCCCCCTTTGATTCCTCCCCAGATCCAGCCGAGCGGCCGGGGGTGGAGGGGATGGACCATGAACCCTTCTGATGCTAGGGCACCCCTCCCCTGTTATCTTGGTCCAAGCAGGGCCAGGGCTGAGAGGAAGAGAATGAGAATGGGTTGGGTGTGAAAACCAACAGATGTCCCCCCAGTCCTGCTCCTGCCCTGGTTGTGGCGGACAAGGACACCTCCTCCTCTGCCCCCACTAACATCCCTTCGAGGAGGGCGAGGCAGCCGGGCTGGGGGTGCCACAGCTGCTGCCCCAGCCATCCAGTCATCTGCATAGTGCTGTCCCTCTCCAGAACCGCTGGCGTCCTCATCTGCAGGAAGGAGAGGATCAGTAGGGTTGGGAAAGAGAGGCAGTAGGAGTCAGAGAGAGAGAGATGTAAACAGGGGGGAAGACAATTTGAGATTAAAAACAGACGAGAAGAGAGGGGAGAGAGAGACACAGGTATGTAGGTGGAAGCTGGGAGAAGGGAGAAAGTGACAAGAAGGCAAGGAGAGAAATCAGACAGATATAGGAATGAAAGACAAGGGACAATAAGACAGAACAGAAAGATAGGGAGAGAGAATACATGGAAAAAGGCAACAGATGCACACAGAAGCAACAGGTAGAGGGGTGGTGAAAGAGAGACGATGAGAGACAGAGATGGACAAACAGTAGGAGAGAAAAATGAACGTCCTTCTGTGCCTTGCTTCTCCGGTAATCTCTATCTTGGGAGCCAACCCAATGGCCCCCCACTGGGCTTTCCCACTTCCCTCAGGATGGTCACCCTCCCCAACAACCCGTAGCCTTTTTTGTTGGCTCTCAGAGGCTCCCCCCTATTCTGTAAGAGTGGACTCAAGGAGGGAGACCTATCATCGGCCTTCTACCCCTCGCCTTTGAGGTGAGCGTTCAGTTAGCGAGTTTTCAAAGAAGAGAAAGAGAGAAGAACCGAGGGGAGATGCGAGGGGAGGGGCTCGGAAGGCAGTGGGCGGGGCGGGGCGGGGCGGGGCGGGGCCGGGGCCGGGGCCGGGGCCGGCCGCCGAGAGGCGCGAGCGGCGAAGCCCTGGAGGCGCCGGGGCTCTCACCCCAGTCTTCCAGTTCCAGGTCGCGTCCCAGCGCGGCCACCTTCATCCTGGTCGTGGCCGCCCGGAGCTGCAGCCGCCGCCTCCGCGTCTGGAGGTCGGAGCCCGAGTCTTCCTTCTCCATCTCTGGGTTGTCGAGCTGCTCGGTCGGGGAGATCCCGACCACGGGCGACAAGTACCTGCGGGCAGAGCAGCCCCGAAGGCTCCCGCCCGGCCCGGCCGACCCGCAGTCGCCCCCGGCCCGCCCGCCGACGCCCGGTCTCACCGGCCCCGCCCAGCTCCGGTCCAGCAGGGTGCCGCCTCCTGAGAGATGTCCGCCGCCATGCGGGGGTCCCCGCACACCGTCGTGGGCAGCCCGGCCCAGAAGCCCCTCGCCCGGCCTAGCCGCTCGCGGAGCTCCCACACCTGGGCGAGCAGAGAGCGCGGCTGGGCTGGAGCACGCGCCCCCCACTTGCCGTCCCCCAGGTCCCCCCGCCGCCGCCTCCCGCCACGCACTCACCAGGCGGTTCATGCTGGTGCTCGCTGTGGTGGTGGGCCTCTCCTCCTCCGCCCCCGCCCCCGCCCCCGCCCCCGCCCCCGCCGGTGCAGCCGCCGCCGCTGCCCCCGCAGCAGCCGGCGGGGTCCAGAAGCGGCCCACCTCTTCCTGCGGGGGTGGGGCTCGGCGGGTCCGGGCCAGTATCCGTTCGGGGTTCCCACATTGTTGAAACACCTAAGGCACAAGGAAGAGGAACCCCCCCCCCCCCACCGCCAAGTCATCCGGCGGTGAGAGCCACAGTGTCCCCACTCCCAACATGCCGGTCTCCCTGACACCCCAATCTGTCTCCCCACTTCAGGCCCTTACCTCCACTCATCTCTCTGGTATTCCATCTGATACCCCCACACTGTCTTCCCCCCTCCTCAGGCTGACATTCCCACTCTTCTCATGGCCCCCATACCTGGGCTGACACTGCCACACTATTGTCCTGCAGATACATCAAAGCTTCCGAGATCTTCAGCCCAATGGATCGGGCTGCCAGCTCAAAAGAAAAAGAACCCTGGAGCTTCTCAGCCAGTAACAGGAGAGCATCTTGAAGAAGAGGAAGAAAGAGAAAGTGGGTCATGAGGAAACTATCATATTCCCACAAATCCCAACCTGGGTCTTGGAGAGAAGGAACAAGGTGTTGGATAGGGAAACCTCACATGAGAACAGTCTCTCAACTCAACAAGGTTTACAACTCTCCACAGTCCACCCCAAGGCATCCCAAACACAAACAGCCCTCTCAAGCCCTCCTGAATCCCCTCACCTAAATAGGCCTCCCAGTCAGGGTCCAGTCCCTGGTTTCGGAGACAGCCATTGGCCACATTGAAGCAGAAGCCCCGGCAGGGTGGCAGTGAGGGGACGCCCCGACAAAGGGGACAGCCAGTCAGACGCATCACAGCCCGCTTGCAACCTTCAGACATTGGCACCTGGGGGCAGATACCAGGACTGTGTTATTCGCAAACAAAGTGACTGCACTCAGCCAAACTTGGTGCTGGACAGAGAGAAATCAAACATCCCCCCCCTCCCCCGCCCCCAGGCTCTCTGTGGAGAGCTGGATGTGATTGTGTAGAGTTGGTGACCCCATGTGGCAACAGGTAAGACCTCAAGACAGTCACACGTCTGATAAGGAAGTTTCTTAGGGGCCAGGCTACAGATACCATCTTTTGGGGGAGAGGGAGGGATGGAATTAGAGAGGCAGTGGGAGGAGAGGTCTGAGAAAAGGTTGAGAAGAGTGAGCCCATTGTGGCTGAGAAGAGAGGAGACTGGGGATGCAGGATGTAAGGCTGAGAGGTCAGGGAGAAAATGGGTGGTGAAAAGAGGGATTTAAAGGCCAAGGCAGGGGCAGCTGGGTGGCTCAGCTAGTTAAGCTTCTGCCTTTGGCTCAGATCATGATCCCAGGGTCCTGGGATTGAGCCCTGGGTAGGGCTCCCTTCTCTGCAGGGAGCCTGCCTCTCCCTCTCCCTCTGCCCCTCCCCCTGCCTCTCCCTTTCTTTCTCAAAAAAATAAATAAAATCTTAAAAAAATAGATAAATAAAGGCCAAAGCAGGAATCTGGCCTTCAGTACCAGGAAGGCGGAGTTATTAAGGAGTCCCGTGGGACATGGGGTGGGGGAATAGTACTTCAATTTCAGGCTGCTCTGGAGATGAGCAGGCAACCAGAGGCTGGCAGGGGTGGGGAGGGCTGGGAAGGGGGTTGTCTCAGAGGGCAGAAAAGGGTTACAGAATGGCACAAGGTCATGGGTCATGGCTCAAGGGCCCCTCCTTCCTGCTTTATCCTGGTTACTGGTGTATCCAGGACTGACACGGAAAGGCCTCAGACCTCTCCAGCTGGCACTTGACTCTTCCTCATAGGGCCTCTCTTCTACCTCTCCCTCCCTGGGCCCTGCCCACACTCAGGCCCCTTCTAACCTTAAGTGCTTCGCTGACCACATCTCTTCCGGTCTCCAGGCCCTGGATAAAGGCCCGGGCGGCCACCAGGGCCCGGGTTATCTGGGATAGAGGAGAGAAGGTGAGAGAAACCACAGGGTCAGTCATGGTTCAGTCAAGACTGGAGCCAAGAGACTATACCAAGGGCATAAGCAGCGGGGATTAGGTTTGTGGAGTTAATGGCAGCATTGTTAGGAGTGCCAGGTGGTACAGGGAAGCAGGTTCAAAAGGCTCAAAGGAATTATAGTCCAGAAGGATAAAGGGGAACTGGGTTTGGGAAGAAACAGAGCAATTGTGATTTATAGGGCTGAGGGCTGAGTGATAGAGGGACGGTGTATCCAAATAAGCAATGAACTGGAAGCCAAAGGTGTATCTCACACCAGAGATACACCCTGCCCATCATCTTACACCAGAGATACACCTCTACCACTTACTGGCTATAAGACCTTAACTTCTGGGAGGCTCAGCTTTCTTATCCATAGAATAGGGATACTACCATCTCCCTTGAAGAATTATGATAATTAAATGAGATACCATAAATGAAAGTCTGTCTCATTAGGTGCCTAATTCATGGTTAGTTGAACCAGAGGAAATCAAGATATTTGGATTGGGGAGCAGTTGGCAGAAAGGTGGCTGGGGCCAAGAACAGGTGAGTGGGTCAGGGACTTGTGTGAAACTAGGGCACAGAATGAGAGTGAAAGGGTACCCAATTAAAGGAGATCAAAGAACACTGGGTTAGGAGGAGGGGACTGGGGCTCAAGATAGGGGTCATCAGGTCAGAGATGGCTGTCATGCAGGATGGGGGAGATCACCAGGTCAGGGGTGACTGGGACATGGGGGTGTTCACTGAGTTGGGGGTGAGTGGTGCACAGCTCAGAAGTCACCAGGTCAGAGGTGGCTGAAGCTCAGTCTTTGGGGCCTCTCACCTGCAGGTAGAGGCGGCGGGGTATGTCCCCAAAAGGCTTCAGAGAGTCATCAGCAGAGGAGGCGAGGCGAGTGAGGCAAAACAGGTAGTCAGGGGAGAAGATGTACTGTGGATGCAGCAGGGGGAACAATCTCTCCAGGAGCTGTGCCCAGAAATCCACCAAAGCGTCATCTAACCCCTCACCGGACCTCTCATAGTAGTCCCGCAGCCGAGAGAACAGGCCACTGAATACGGGGGCGTGCTGAGAATACAGGTGGCCGAAGGAGCGATGGAAGAGCAGGGCCAGAGAGTGCTCAGATGACAAGAGCATCTCCCGAAAAATCTCTGTGGCAAATGTGGAGAAAGGGGTGTGAGATGGGGTGAGGCCAGGGAAGGATGGAAAATTGAAAGGGCAGGGGCAGGAAGAGCCAGGAAGGGAAGACTGGAAAAAAGACAAGTGAGTTAGAGCCTCAGGAACTCTTAGAGACCTGGGAAGACTGAGGGAAGGGCGGTGGGGGGGGGGGGGGCACTGATCCTGGAGAGAGCCTGGGGGTGAGAGTGAAGGGGGGCTAAGCCAGGGTTAGGATGCCACAGGGATGGATTAGAGGGTGGAGACAGGATGTTTACTGGGATCATGAGTGCAGAGAGGAGGTGTGAGGTGTCAAACCAGGTTTAGAGACCCTAAGTCCTCACCATCAAATTTTCTGTGCCGGGAGGCCAGTGTGTGAACCAGGAATGAGCCGTTCTCTTCCACCAGGCCTCGGAAGGTGGCCTCAGTGTCCCAAGTCAGCCTCTGCTCTATCTCACTGGAACAGCAGGTGTACTCCTGGGGGCAGATCCGGAGGTGTTCACCTGCACAGAGGAGACATAGAGCAATGGGGGTGGCGGGAGTGCTTTCATGAAATCCCTTCCCTCTTCTGTCTGTAAGGGGGGGGGCTACCCTTTCTCTTCTACCTGTCTGGTCTCTTTTCTATTGTCTCTGCCTCATCCCCACCTGACTCTATCCCCTCCTTATTGTCCCCTCACCCATCTCAAGTCCACTGCCATTAGCCATGGGATCAAATAGTAATGGGCCAAATTAGTGATCAGTGTCCTCAGGTCACCCTCCCCAATATTGCACACTCCAGGCCGCTAAGGACTCACAGGACAGCGTCTATGAGAAGAATGGGGATTGGAGGGGTGGGGTTACTAGGTAAGCAAGAAAGTATTATCATTGAAGGGGCTCTTAGAAATAGCGAGGGGGACAGATTGAGCTATGAAGAAAGAAACACGGGGCGGGGGGTGCTAATTACTAAAAAGGGATTCCTAGGGTGGGGGTGGAGTAAGAAACCTATTATGTGAACAGGAGGGTTATCGTGATCCTGGTAAGTTCAGAAGAAACACTACTCTCATGACTATGGCATGAAAAGATTATGATAACGGTCATTCTGAAAAGGAGGAGAGTTATTGTGAACTGGGGAGGAGCCGCCCCCGCCCCCTCCCGCTCCCCCAATTCTCTAGTCTTGCTCTTTCTCCTCACCTGAAATCAGGGCGGGAGGGAGTAGGCTTAAGCTATATCCCCGGGCCCCCAGCACCTGCCGGGTCTCAATGCAACTCCGGGTGACCTTTGCCTCGCTCCCAAGTCCAGGACCAGGACCGGGACACAGAGACAGCAGCAGAAGCAGAAGAGATCGCAGAGCGGACATAGCTGCTGCCGACCTGGTTCAGCAAAGTGTGTCCCAAGAAGGAGAGAACAGCCCGAACTCGGGAATCCGGTTCTCTGCCGACGCACCGCTCCGCCGGCCAGAGAAAGAGCGCGACCTCGGAAAACTGAATCCCGAGCACGATAGCTGGACCAAGCGGCATCTGCGGAGACAATGGGAGCGGGGAGCCGGACAGGGGGCGGGGTCCGAGGCAAGGCCCCGCCAATAATGGTAAAGAGCGGGCCTCAGGGGCGGGGCCGAGGGAGAAATTAAGCCAATGTAGTGGGGAAGCTCGGCAGGGGGGCGGTACTCCGCGGAACTAAGGAGGCTGGTGGGGGAGGGGCGTAGCCTTTCTTGGGGGCGTGGCTATCTGACTCGAAAGGCGGGGCCTCGGTGGAACTCAGCCTATAGCAGTTGAGAAACCAGACTGAAGGGGCTACAACTACCCAAATACGAAGCCCGGCCAATGGAGGGAGAAATTGGGGGCAGAGGGGGCGGGACCGGGGTGGAGCAGGGCTAAAGCAGGTGGTTTCCGCGCCCGAGCCCATGTGACGGGGCGGCCCGCCGAAGAGGCTGCGCGCACGAGGCTGCTGGAGTAGCGTGACTGGAACGTGGTGAACACGAGCTTGTGCACGCTCAAGCCTCGCGACAATTACCAGCAGTGGGACGAGCCGTTGAGCTCGCGCCTGCGCACACGTGCCTCGTGCCTTCCCGCGTTTTTCTAGATTCCTCCACCCCCCCTTCTCCCCTTCCCTCGGAAGAGAAGCCGCTGGCGCCTGTCGTGGAGGTGGGGTGACGGGACAACCCCGAAGGACCCGAAGCAGTGCTCTTTCCTCATCGCTGCCCATCCAGACGTCGCCCTTCTGGGCTCAGTGAGACTCCTCTTGGACCCAAGAATAGGCCCTCTCCCCGCCCTCCCAGCCCTGAGGAGAGGAACTGCCCTCTTCCATGCCTCAGTGGCTTTCTTCCCAGAGGCCAGGAACCCTTAGCCCCAGCCCTTAAGAGACTGATAGCCACTGTTTTGAATGGTTAGGAAGCCCCTCAGCCCACTTACCGCAGGATGGGTCTGAGAATGCGATTGCCTTTACTCATTCAGCGTTTCTAGCCCTGTTCTAATGGCGGCCGCGCCCCAGATCGTTAAGCGCTTTCCATACCATTCCATGTGGAATCAGGCGCCAGCCTGAAAATGAAAGATGGAGTCCTTTTTGTCTTTTGGGTTTTTATTTGTAGCGCGCAGGCAGGAGCTGGCAGTCGACACTTGGACGCCTGCAGAGAGGGATGTCTGCAGAGAGCGACTCCCAACCAGCGTCCGTGGGTCTGTGGTGTCTCTGAACCCCTGATGCCTTAGGGCAAGACTCTTGCCATTTTTTTGTGCGCCCGCACCCCAACCCCGAGTGGCAGAGCAGTCCCTTGGAGGGAAAGGGGATGGTTGTGGCCGAGGCTGGAGACGTGGTGGCCTAGAGGCCCTCTCCTCTCTCTCCTGCAGCTAGACCAGCATGCCTACGCTGCGGTCCTCCTCCTCCCCAAGCAGGGTGTCCTCCCCGCTGCGGAGAACAGCAGGAGGTGGTCAGAGGGGCTTTTCTGCGTCCTCCAGTTCATCCGTCAGTGTGCCCTATGGTGACAGGGACTCAGACCAGGCGTCACAGGGGTGAGTGGAGTTGGTGAGAACTTGTTGCATTGCGCGACTTTCTCCAGTGCGGGCAGCTTTCCCCTCTGTATGCCTTTGACTCTGGAAATATAAGAGAAGCTTACTGGTTCAGAATAGTGATCCTCTCCAGCTCTACTGGCTGTTTTTTTGTTTGTTTGTTTTTTTCTTTTTCCTACCTTGTATGTTGTAGGCAGCAAAAATAATATATCTTTTTCTAAACCTACCATCCAGCTCTTTTAGACCTTTCTTGAATACATTTGTATATTCAACATGTACAGCCTCTGTCCAGAGCCAGGAGGTGGAGGAGGACAAGTAAAGGGTTCTTTATTTGTTTCCTAACAAGTAGTATATACTTGTTAGTTGGTGTGTCATGTTCATTTGGGGAGTTTTATAAACAGATTGGTCTGTCCTTATCTATGAGCTTACTTTGTGAAGGTTTTAGTAATATATATATTTTTTTATCTTTCCAGGAAAAAAAATAACCTCATACAAGATCTGATTTATCTCCTGGTTATTTTTTAATTGGCTTCCTCTGACATATCTATCAGTGCTACTACTGGGGGCCAGATTATATCTATGTTATAAACTTAACTCTAAATAATACTTGTGAACTTGTTTCAAGAGGCGAAATTTAACTATAGGCACATATTAATCTCCAGTTTAGGCATGAATAATGACTTCCTGAGCCATGCTGATTTTTCTCTCTCCCTGCTTAAGCGAATATATATATATATATTTTTTTTATTCAGAGAGAATGTTCGGAAAGGGTTGTCCTTTCCCCCACCTCAGTTTTTCATTTTTAATCTTCATTGCTTTTTTCAAGTTAGTTTTCTTCTAAGATTTTGTATCCATTCTGTTAACAGTAAACAAATTTCTTTAGAAAAATCTCAATTTTTTTTCCCATGGAAAGGGGGCTATAGTTACAAAGAAATTATGATTCATTTGCCCTTTTATATGGAGGGACTGGGATTTTGTATCTAAAAAGAACCATACTCCCTCATAGGGATAGTGATTCTTTATCAGCTGATGAAGGCAGTGACTTTGAAGAGCACCTGAGGCGCAACGTGAAGAAGAGAGCAGCAAAACGACCACTCAAAACAACCCCAGTGAGTCATTTGGTTTTGTTTTGGTTTTGAACCTGGTCTGGGAAGCATCAAAAGAAAACCTAGAAAAGGCTCAGGTGATAAGTTTGATGAAAGGACAAATTTTTATTAAAAAGTGTTAAGGGACACAAGTATGAAGAAGGTAAATTTTGAAGAGAAAAGAATAAAAGAACAGCATTAGGGATATAGAGGAACAGGAATGGGCCTGAGGGGATTTTTAAAAGGAGAACAATAATAAAGTTGACAATGTAAGAATTAGTTATTTCAGATCTCAGTAACTCAGATTCTGCTGTGAAATTGGCGGTTTAAGCCTACTTGTGTGACAGTTATGAGAGCAAGTGTTAATATCACTTTGCCTAAAAATATTCCTTTATTCTTACTAGGTGGCAAAACATCCAAAGAAGGGGTCCCAAATGGTATGTGGTCATGGCCAGAAAGACTCAGAGCCACCAGCCATTGATCTCTTTGATGCTGTGAAAGCTGCCAAAAGTGACATGCAGGTAAAACATTGTCTCGCCCTCTGTTTCTTGATACCATCTTACCATCTTGTAGGGTAGAAAGATAAGGGCAAATGTTTACAAAACTGATCTAATGTGGACAATTAAGGAGTATAACATATATCAGGAGACAGAGCTAAGACCATGGAATGAATCCTTGGAATGTCATAAGGGAGACCTTGGGTGTGAGAGAATGCTTCTTTCCTAAAAGTATCACAGAACAGGATAGAAATCGAGACAGGAGGCAAGCAGTGGCATTGGATAATCTAGAGAGAAATCATGGATATGGGTGGCAGCTTGTTCACTCTTGTCATGTTTTAGCTCCACGTTAACAGTTACATCTAATTCTTCTTTCCCTCCCTGAATTTTTTTCCATAATTGTTTTGTAATTCTGATACCATCTAAAAGTGTAGAAAGCTCATATATAGTTTTAAAGAAAATTTGATCACTCGGATCGCTAATCTCAGCTCAAGAAATGAAACATTAATAGTGTCATAGTATATCTTTTCTCCATCTGGCCCACACAGTCCCCTCACCACCCAGAAATAACTTCTAGAGTTAATTTTCTGTTAATCATTCCACTGTCTTTCATTATATTTTTTGTCACCAGTGAATGAGTTCTTTAAATAAATGAACCATTTTTGTGTAGTCTTCTGTGACTTATTTTGATTGTTTGAGATTTAGTCATATTGTGTACTGTAGATTTTTATAGTTTCTGGAACAGTCTATGTTTTCATACATAAGGAATTTTCTATATATGTTTTTTCATTATTGATTTCTAACTTTATTGCATTGTAGTCAGAAAATGTCTTTGAAACTTATGGAGACTAGCTTTATGATTTTGCATTTACTTCATTTCCAAAGCTATTTCACAGTGAAATGATACTTCTTTGATATTTCTACTAGGTTTTCAGGTTTTTGTTTGGTGTTGGTCTGGTATGTCAATTACAGAGAGATGTATTAAAATCCACAAAGATGATCTTTTTAGTTACTACTTTTGTATTCACATCTATCTTTGTCTTAAATATTTTGAGTGTTTGTTGCCTAGTAAATTGAACCTTTGTTATGTATTGTCACTTTTTATATTTTAAGACAAAAATTGTTTTTTATAAATATAATCCACATTAGCTTATTTTTATTAGTATTTGCTTAATATCTTTTTCTATACTTTTTTCCTAAGACTTTATATTTAAGGACCCTCTCCACCCAACTTGGGGCTCAAATTCACAACCCTGAGATTAAGAGTCACATGCTTTACTGACTGAGCCAGCCAGGCACTCTTCTTTTTACCTTTTTGTCTCCAGTCTTTCTATGTATGTTTGGAGTCTGTCTTCTGCATATAGCATATATCTAAATTATGTTCTTTTATCCGTTTTGTTAATCTCTCTTTTAACAAGAGAGTTTGATTGATTTACATGTATTGTCACTATTGGTACATATGAATTTATTTCTATCATTTTATGTACTTTTGCTTTATTTTACCTTTTCTGTTTCTTCTTTCTTTGCTTGCTTTTGGTTTTTGTCTTCTATAAGGACCTAAGCACACTTTAATTCTAATTGCCCCTGCAAGTTTTCACGCTGTCTTGTAGTGTTTTATTTATGTCTATTTTCCTTTTTCCAACAAATTAGACATTACTGTTTATACAGTATTTGTATTTACATTTTTATCATTTTGCTTATCATTGTTTCTCACATCTTTAATACAAATTCACTCTCTTGCTGTTCAAGTTTATCCTTTAAATTTTCCTTTAGGTAGTTTACTAGCAAACTCTTTTTTTTTTCTTGTATGAAATGTCTTTTATTCCTGTTCTTGAAAGGTTATTTGCTGGGTATAGAATCCTAAGATGAAAATTTTCTGTCTTTTCACATTGAAAAGATTATTCCACTGCCTTCTGACTTCATTTGTTGCTGCTGAAGGCCAGCTGCCATCTAAGTTAGCGCTGTCTAGTACAACATGTTGTAATGATGGAAATGTTATGTATCATCATTAATATAGTATCCACTAGCCACATGTGGCTCTTGAGTACTTACAAGTGTGACTGATGTGACTGAGGAACTGGATTCTTAAATTTTTATTTGGTTTAGTTTTAAGACCCATATATGGCTAGGGGCTCTGATGTATTTGTGCAGATCTTTTTTTTTTTTTTTTAAGATTGTATTTATTATTCATGAGAGAGACACAGAGAGAGAGGCAGAGACATAGGCAGAGGGAGAAGCAGGCTCCATGCAGGGAGCCCAATGTGGGACTCCATCCTGGGACTCCAGGATCACACCCTGAGCTGAAGGCAGATGCTTAACTGCTGAGCCACCCAGGCACCCCTATTTGTCAGATCTAATTTGTAAATGGCTTTGTTTGTAAGTGCCATGACATGTAAATACTTTTTAAGTGATCTCTTTTTGCCTTAACTGTTTTTGAGAGTTATTTTTTTGTGTTCTGATGTTTTACAGAGTGCTTAAAGATGTAAATTTCCTTTTTATGTGTCATATTTGAAATCTTTTGGCTTCTAGGTTCTGAAGATATCTTTCAACAACTGTGGAAAATTCTCTTCAGATACTGTCCCTTTATCATTCCATTATCTACTTCGGCAATTCAATTAGACATCAATTAGAACTTCTCCCTCTATTCTCCTTGTCTCTTAGTAGCTCTATCAGTATTTCAGTTAGTGTCTCCAGGCTGAATTTTGGGAGTCATCCTTGTGGAAGGGCCATACTAATTTTCTGTATCGTTCCAATTTTAGTATATGTGCTCCGAAGTGAGCACCCAGGCTGAATTTTGGATAATTTCTTTCATTTAATCTTCCAGTTCATTCATCTTTTGTTTTGCTGTGTCCAATTTGCTTTTAATCCATTTGTTGAAGTTTGAATTTTATTGTATTTTTCACTTCTATAGATCTTTCTCTTTTTATTTTTAAAGATTTTCTTTATTCATGAGAGACACACAGAGAGAGAGAGACATAAGCGGAGGAAGAAGCAGGCTTCTTGCAGGGAGCCTGATGCGGGACTTGATCCCAGGACCCTGAGATCATGCCCTGAGCCAAAGACAGACAGTCAACTACTGAGCCACCCAGGCATCCCTTTTTGCCCTTTTTCAAAAATGATTGTCCTTTGCCTCTACTTTAAAGCTTCAATCTCTTTATTCATAGCATGATTTATAATCTGTAATAACTTTAATGTTTGAAGTCTGAATATAATTCCGCTGTTTTTTCCTGCCAGTTCTTATTTTCAGTGCCTTATTTCTTTACTAAGTTTCACGAGGAACTGCTCATTTTTCTAGGAGCTCTATCTGTTAGAATTCTTTGGGCCCCGGGTTACAGGTAGGTTTTTAAGAGAGGAATCTGCACTTGCTTCTGGTAGTTAATTGGGGACATTCCAGGTTCATTTTGAATTAAATTCTCTGATTGACAGTATTCTGATCGTACAGGTCATGTAGATCTGGACTGCAAATCCAGGACCTGAGACCTGACTTATGGTTATGAATTCTCAAGGGAGAATTCTTTTGTTCCCCTCCACCCCCACACTAGTCCTAACAAGCTGGTTTTGTTGCTTGTTGCCTTCTGGCTTGACTATAGGTTCATTTCTCATTCCTGCTTTCATGATGTGACTTTTTGCAGTACCTAGCTTTATTGCAGAAGCCTCCTTTTAGATCTCTCTTCTTGGAAAACCCAGAGGCTCTATATCCTATGCTCTACATTCCATGCAGCCGTCTGGACAGAGAGTCAGGATTCCCAGTGTTTAATAGAACTCTTAGGGCAAAAATCATCTTTCTTATCTCCCAGGATTGATACCTTCACTTCATTTTTGGTCTACATGGAGTTCTACATTTTCATTCTGGTTCAGCAATACATTTTAAAAGATGTTTTTAATATTTTAATCAGAAGTTTTGCTGTTTCAGTTGGGACAATCATATAGGATTTCCTGTCTGTCGTATTGCCAGAAACAGAAATCATCCATCTTATTTTCCTAGTCTTTGGTGGATGAGTGGCTGGATAGCTACAAGCAAGACCAGGATGCAGGATTTCTGGAGCTTATTAACTTTTTCATCCGATCTTGTGGGTGTAAAGGTGAGGAAACTCCTATCCCTTTGTAATCCTTAACTCTCTGTACCTATGTCATGAAACTTTTGCTACATTTAAATGAGTGGGACTAAGTATTTCCTAAATAAAGAGAGAAGGTAAAGCATGAGATAAGTTTCACTGATTTGAATACATTGTAGATTGGTAAATAGGGAAGTGATTAGTAAGGGAACTATGTTGATTTGGAGCTAAGACCCTTTGGGGAAAAATAACTCATCACACTAATGTGATGAAGATGATATTCACAAATTTGAAAGTAGACTATTAGACACCTTTTAGTCTTTCTTTCTCTAGATGAAATAATCATTTATCCTTATTTCTCAGCCACTTCCTTCCATATTTTTCCACTGAAGCTGTGGGCCCTCCACATCCTCAGAGGTCATGACCTAATTTATTGGGGCAAGATAATCCTAGGCAAGCAGTATTACAGGAATCCAGAACTGGTGTAGTTTTATTGCTTTATTTTTTGTTGGAATTTTTTTTAAGTAGGCTCCGTGCTCAGTGTGGGGCTTGAACTCACTAGCTTAAGATCAAGAGTCATGTGCTTTACCGACTGAGCCAACCAGATGCCCATTTGGGTTTTTTTAACCATTGTTTTCTATTGCTTTCCATTTCTTGATTCCTTTGGGTTCTCTAGAGAGGTTACTTTATAATAGATACACAGATTATAGCAGATTTAGAACTAGGATTCAGGTCTTCTGATTCCCCACCTACGCTCTTTTCAGTATATTCCCCTAGCTCATCTTCAGGTATATGTGTAAATGGTCAGTGTCTTGTTATCTTTCTCTTAAGTATCTCATCTCCTCCATTCCTCAGGCATTGTGACACCTGAGATGTTCAAGAAGATGTCCAATTCAGAGATCATCCGGCACCTAACAGAACAATTTAATGAGGTGGAGGAAGACAATCAGGATCCTCTTGCCACTCTTATTTCAAAATACAAGGCCCACTATCCCCCTTTTTCTGATTCTGGGAAATAGGATAGCTTTTGGAAGGAGTTAAGTTTCTTGTGGGAAAAAGGGACCTGTAGGTGTTATCTCAATATGCTTCTAGAGTTGAATACAGCAGGGAATGAGGTATAGCGAAGATACATCTTTATTGTACTATTGGGTTTTGACATACAGAGTCCCTACAGCTTCATAGACGTGGTAACACTTTTCTCATCTTTTTCATAAACCCTTCTGTAGGACTCAGGAGACTATCCCCTGACAGCACCAGGTCCATCCTGGAAGAAGTTCCAGGGAAGCTTCTGTGAGTTTGTGAAGACCTTGGTCTGTCAGTGCCAGTATAGCCTTCTCTATGATGGCTTCCCCATGGACAACCTCATCTCCCTGCTCACTGGCCTCTCGGACTCCCAGGTCCGGGCCTTCCGTCACACCAGCACCCTAGCGGGTGAGCACTCATTTGAGTCTCTAAGTGTTCTCTGGGGGATTTCCTCTGTTCTTTGGTCCCAATCTTTTTTTTTTTTTTTTTCCCCTCTGTCTTAGCCCTTTACTTCAAGGCCAGGTTTCTCTTACCTTGAACTTGCAATCAAGTTTCTCACTAGTAGTATGGTATTTAAAAAAAAAAAAAAGTGGGTTACAATGACAATTAACAGCTTTAACTTGTTTCCCATAGCTCATCTGGGAATATGCTGAGGATTAAATGAAGCCCAAAAGAGGGAGAAAAAATGTCCATTCAGGACAGTAGGTCTTCGGATTTTAGGGTTACTCTGCTCTAGCTTTTCATTTTTTACTGCTCTTTTCTTTTTCTTTTCCTTCCTTTTCTGTTTTTGGTGGCAGTGGTGGTAGCAGTCATAGTATGTTTTCCCCAACTGCCTCATTCCCTGCTTCTTCCTCCTCTTCCCACTGGAACCACAAGAAGGTTTTTTTCTTTCTTTTTGAACCTATCCTCCCTCTTCCAACCTAAGTAATAATTCCCATTTCTTATTTTTTCTGGCTCAAAGCCATGAAGCTGATGACCTCCCTGGTAAGAGTTGCCCTCCAGCTGAGTCTGCACAAAGACAATAATCAGCGACAGTATGAGGCTGAACGAAATAAGGGGCCAGGACAGAGAGCACCTGAGAGGCTAGAGAGCCTGTTGGAGAAGCGCAAAGAAGTAAGAAATGTTTCCTGCCTCTTCTCTCCCTCTCTCCCAGTTGCCATCCAGTGCTGCTGCCTTGAGGGCCTGAGGACTTCTCTTTGCTAAGACACAGGCCCCTATGCAACGTTTTCAGGTCATGAAAAGTGGGGTCTGATGGTCTTAATAGAGCCATAATGTTAGATGTCACTGACGCTTGTTTCTGGAATGTATGCTCATTGAATTATTTCTAATTTAGAATAAACTTTAGAGTTCCTCATAATTCCACTTTTGCTTAGTCTCCATGTCTATGTTCATTATCAAAAATGTGTTTAAGTGTTGTGCTTGCATCTTGTGCAAGGAGTTAACTTTTTATTTTCTGGTCAAGTATACAGTCTGCAGGTCATCACAGGAATACTAATGGCCAGCCACTGACAAGGGAGGCCAACTGTTCAAGGACTGGAAAGCAATAGGCCTTTCACTCATTCCTGGGTTTCAATTCTGTTCCAATTACCTACTAGTTCCGTGGCCTTATGTAACCTCTAAGCTTCCATTTCCTTTTCTGTAAAAAGGGAATAATTCTACCTTTTTATGAAGATTAAATGAGATGGTGAGTGAATTGCCTAGTCTGGCACATTGTAGGTACTTGCTTTATCCTTTCAAACTTAAAGACCACTGGAGGATGTAAGCTCTAACAAAATCTTTTACACTGATTAAACCTTCAAACAGTTATGTATGTCATGCGACCCTGATTTTCCCCCTACCCTCCTATACTGTCTGAGACTCCCCCAGCATGAGGTTGGCAGGACTCCCCATGTCTTAACTGCACTGTTTTCCCATCCCTCACCAAGGTCTCTTCCAAAATAAGCCTTTCTTAACTCTCATTGTTTTCAATGTCAGTATGATCTTAAACCTTATATATGTTAGGTCTTAAATGGTGTCTACCACATGAATCTCTTTTGACTTGTCTAGGTTCTTCAGTTATTTGGCTTCAGTCTTTTGGCTTTTAATTTATTTTATTTTATTTTTTAAGATTTTATTTATTCATGAGAGACACAGAGAGGCAGAGACATGAGACACAGGCAGAGAGAGAAGCAGGCTCCATGCAGGGAGCCTGATGTGGGACTCGATCCCGGAACTCCAGGATCCCTTGGCCCTGGGCCAAAGGGAGGCACTCAACCACTGAGCCACCCAGGCATCCCTGTTTTTTGGCTTTTAATCTCTTCCTCCCTACTGTTTTCTTATAAATGTGTGTAGATCTTTGATCTTCCTTTTACTCTTCTTCTCTGTGAACTACTCCATCTCTGTCCTTCCTCTTAGTATTTCTTAATATCCAACTGAATTCTTTTTTTGCTACCTAGCTTCTATATCCCCATTTTTCTTTGAAATTATTCTCTCCAAACCAGTGACTTCCTAATCCATATGGTCAGTGGTCTTTTCTCAATCTCCTTTATCCAAACTTCTGTAGAATTTGGTAGTAATGGCATACTTTTCTCCTTTTCTCCATCCCTTTTTTCCTTCATTTTAAAAAACATTTATTTGAGAGAGCATGCATGTGTGAGTGGCAGGGAAGGGCAGAAAGAGGGGGCAGGAGGAGAGAGAGGGAGAATCCTCCAGCAGACTCCTTGCTGAGCACAGAGCCCAACACAGGACTCTATCCCAGGATCCTGAGATCTTGATCTGAGTAAATCAAGAGCTAGCCGATTAACCAATTGAGCCATCTAAGTGCCCCTTCCTTTTCAATATGAAATTTTCTAAATGTTGTGAGAAGTAGAGACACTGGTAGAGTGAACACTGTATACAAATTATTTAGATTTAACAACTAATATTTCACTATATTGCCTCATCCAGTTTGAGATTTTATATTAAATTATGGACATTGGTATTTCCACCTAAAACTTAAAACACGTACTTTACCAGATACAAAAAAAATTCATCTAAAAAATGATCCCCCCCAAAAAATGATCTCCACATTAGCCCAATGCCATTTTCACATTCAAAAATATTAATAATTATTTCTTAATATTTTCCAATCCAGTTCATATTTAAATTTCCTGATATGTCCGAAAAATGCCTTTTATAGTTGATTAATTCCATCCAGGATTTAAATTAAGGATTATGCACCTTATTTATTATATTTCTTATGTCTGTCATAATCTTGTGTAGAACCTCTGCCTCCCCCATTTTCCCCCAGTATGTTGATTTATTGAAGAGGTAGCGTCAATTGTCTTAAAGAATGTTCTAACCCCGCTTCCTTGTTGTTCTTGTCATTCTCTTTATAATTCTGCTTCCTTGATATCTATCATTCATCTAATCCAGGGTTCCCAACAATGGCACTATTGACATGGGGGCTGTCCTGCCTTTGCAGGATATTTAACAGCATCCCTGGCCTCTATCCACTAAATGGCAGTAGTACCCCCTCCCAGTCTTAACCACCAAAAATGTTTTCAGAAGTTGCTAAATGTTCGTTCCCTGAGGGGCTCCCAGTTGAGTACCATTGGTCTAATCTCTTATTTTTTTGTTTTTTTATTAGTTCTACTTTTTCTGTTAAACTGCATTTATTAAAAATTCATTTTCTCAGTTGTTAGTCAAAAATGTATATAACTGCCAGCTAGTATCTCTGGATAGTCAAAGATAGCCAGAATAACCAGATCCAGAGGGGAGATATTATTTTTTCCAAATACAAAGAAACCTCTGACGCATTAGTTGACTCTATAGCTTCTTCTAGAATTAGAAGGTTTTCAGGGGTTCAGACTGTGTCCTGTAATAAATAGGAAGTAGATGGGAGTCATACTTTATTTTTATGGCCTTAGGCCATTGGAACATGAGAAAGATTGACCTGTTCTTCCCTGTCCTCCAGCTCCAGGAGCATCAAGAGGAGATTGAGGGGATGATGAATGCCCTCTTCAGGGGTGTCTTTGTGCACCGGTACAGGTGAGTGAATGGGCTCCCCTTGTTGAAGTAGCTGGTCCTTGGTTATAGAATCTGTAAAAAGTAGCAAGGCCCCCACCCTGACCCTGGTTATTTGGTTAGTTCTAGCGCTAATGCAGCTGGAGCAAAAACTGTGACAACAGATGTTTTGAATTCGTGAAGTTTAGTTCATCCCCAACTACAAAGATTCTTGTAAGCTCTTTTGAGAGAGAAAATAACAGAATAAGGCATTGTCGATATTATTTTGCACCAGCTTTGCGGAGGACCTTCCCTTCCTCATCTTCCCGGGACTGGAGACCTGAGAGGACAAGAGCAAAGAGCCAAACGGCAGGGTTTTTCTGAGGGTGTGCAACTTCGCAGGCCTTTTCCTAACCCAGCCTGCTGTGTCACTGTGCTAAAGGCAGGGGAGGTCTACACTGTTTAAAAGAACTGGTGGAATTAAGTTAAAAATAGTGTCCATATTTTTTTCCTCAGTCTTAACAAGATTTCAACCTCTGCCTTTCCAAGAACTCTTCAGCTGATTTAATCTTCTCTTCAAGTGAAAGTTTAGCCAATGGTTAGATTAACTTCCAAAATCAGTTTTAAAGGGGGCAGGGAGGATAAGCTCAATTATTTTCTGAAGTATTACAGAAAGAAAAGGTTTATGTTTTATGTATTTACCTTGGGAAGAGGAAATGGAAGGCATGAAGCATGGTATTTAGTGAAGAAAATCGTTACTTCTATGGCAGGAAGATATGTGGGAGGATGGAAAGTGAGTTTGGAGAGAAGGTGATAGGGGTCCATTTACCTGTCTGTGCCTAGGGATGTCCTTCCTGAGATCCGTGCTATCTGCATCGAGGAGATTGGGTCTTGGATGCAAAGCTACAGCACATCTTTCCTCACTGACAGCTATTTGAAATATATTGGCTGGACCCTGCATGATAAGGTGAGTGTTGAAGTCAGTCCTTTTTTTTTCCTGTTGCCCTCACCCTCTTTTCTGCCCTAAGACACTGCAGCTTTTCCTGGTCCTGCCACTTGGAAGCTTCACCAGTGATCAGCCCATCAAGGAACCCAGTGAACCACAAAACTCCCTGGTATTGGGAAGGGTAGGATAAACCAGAAGAGAGGTACATCCAAGAGATGGAACACCTCAAAACCAGAGTAGAGAAAGACATTCCCTAGGAAAAAGCAAGAAAGCTAGGAAGAACAAGAAATGGATAGTAAGATGGGTACTAGGGTTGGAGCCAAACCAGCCTTTTCATGATGATTGCTCAATTCTGCTTAACCTTTTTGTTTGTTGTCTGAGTCCTCCCAAAGTCCTCAGCATGGAGGCACCAAGGCCCAGAAACAGTAATCTGTGTAAGGGGTATGGAGGCCCAGTGGGGGTTGGGTAGAGGAGTAGTCAGTTATGCTTCCATTTTCCTCAATAGCACCGAGAAGTCCGTCTGAAGTGCCTGAAGGCTCTAAAAGGGCTGTACAGCAGCCAGGATTTGACTGCCCGCCTGGAGCTCTTTACCAGCCGCTTCAAGGTGAAATTGGGGCCATACTACTATGCTTGACTCTTTCTGGTGGTTCCTGTTTCCCCACCTTATCTTTCCATTCCTGTTGCTCTTATGTATGTGTAGCTATCCCAGCATCTGCTTCTATGCCTTTTTTTTTTTTTTTAAGGAATCTCTCAAATCCTAGGAGTATGATGTTTGGGCATGAGTATGATGAAGTGTTGAGCAGTGTGCTCTTTCCTTACAGGACCGGATGGTTTCCATGGCCATGGACCGAGAGTATGATGTGGCGGTGGAGGCTGTCAAGTTACTAACCCTTATCCTAAAGTGAGTCCTGGGGAGTAGAGAGGCATGCATCTCATACTTTTACCTTTCTAACATCAGACAGGCCCTTCCAGAGTCCTAGCCCTCCACCAGTCATAAGTTGATTCTTTCTTATGTGTGGGTTGAAACATAGAGGTCATTTCTGAGTTGCAGCATCTCCGGGAAAATTTCCATCTTCTCTCTCTATACTCCTCTGTTTTCCATTCTTCCACTTGTTTAAAAGTTCTTTTTTTAAAAAGAACTTTTTTTAAAAGTTCTTTGTCAATTAATCCTTGTTGCTTTTTTTTTTTCTTTTTGGTTCGTCTTTTGGATTGTTCCAAATCTTCATTTGCCTCTTTTGGTTTCTAGCCCTGGGTTGTGCTGGAGGACAACAGTCATATCTACCTGCTTTTTATTCTTTTCTCTTGGCAGGAACATGGAAGGGGTACTGACAGATGCAGACTGTGTGGGCATCTACCCTGTTGTATATGCCTCTAACCGAGCCCTGGCGTCTGCTGCAGGGGAGTTTCTGTACTGGAAGTGAGTAGGGGCCTCTCATTTGTTCCTGTAATACTATCTGCTGTTGTTTTCTCTCAATTCCTTGAGGCTTCCCTTGGCTCTGCACTTTTTCTTATACCTTTCCTTGGACTCTTTCTGTCCCCCATAGTGATTATTCCACTCCTCATTTGCTCCCATGTGTGGCCTTTTCCCCATGTTCATTCTACCAGGCTCTTCTACCCTGAATGTGAGACTAGAACAGTGGGTGGGAGAGAGCGACGCCGAAGTCCACGTGCCCAGAGGACTTTCTTTCACCTTTTGCTGTCCTTCTTTGTGGAGAGTGAGGTGACGTATGGGAAAGTATTATTTGGCTGTGGTGTGTAAGACCTGCTGTTGGAGAAAGATGGGAGCTGGCACTGTGGGAAGGAAAGATATAGTTTAACAGTAGCCACTTTCCAGAAGTTTCTAATGTGGCTTCAGTATTAACATGTACCTTTTTCAAATAAAATCTTATCATTTTGCAATGACATGGGTGAAACTAGAGGATGTTATGCTAAGTTGCAGTAAGTTTCTCAGAGAAGGACAAGTATCGTATAATTTCACTCATCTGTAGAATTTAAGAAACAAAACAGAAGATTATAGGGAAAGGGAGGGAAAGATAAAGTAAGATGAAATCAGAGAGGAAGACAAGCCATAAGAGACTCTTAACTCTAGGAAACAAGCTGAGGATTGTGGGGGCGGGGGGGGGTAGGAAATGGAGTAACTGGGTAATGGGCATTAAAGAGGGCACATGATGTAATGAGCACTGGGTGTTATATGCAACCTATGAATCGCTGCACTTCACCTCTGAAACTAATAATACACTGTTAATCAATTGAATTTAAATAAAGTAAAATTTTAAAAATGTAAAAAAACAACAACATGTACCTTCTTCCACAGCTCCATGACCATGCTGCTTACTTAGTAGACAGCCTGTGGGACTGTGCAGGGTCTCAGCTAAAGGACTGGGAGAGTCTGACCAGCCTGCTGCTGGAGAAGGACCAGAGTGCGTACTGTGTAGTAGCCAGAGGAGGGGACTTTTCACCTCCTAGTAGGAAACCAAGAGTCTTATAAAGGCAGAGGTGTCATGGGTAGTGGGGAAGTTGGAGTAACTTGGAGATGAAGGATGACTAATTTGTGATTCTATGTTTTTCATCCTCCTGCTGACCCAGACTTGGGCGATGTGCAGGAGAGCACACTGATAGAAATCCTCGTGTCCAGTGTTCGGCAAGCTTCAGAGGGTCACCCACCTGTGGGGCGGATCACTGGCAGGAAGGTACGGCATGAAGGGTGGGTGGATTGGTTAGCAATATTAAATCCAGATAGGCATTGTCACTCCTTATCCCTAAGTCTTGGGTTAGGGTGCCCATTCTCTGCCTCTCAAAGAATTCCATTTCTAGAAAAAAATCTGAAGGAGTTGCCAAATGAATTCTCTCTTCTTCCTGGGCAGATAAGGTTGTGGGGGAAGAGGGATACATATCTATACCCTCTGGAGCCACTGGTTTTCTGCACATTTCCCTCCACCCCCCAAATGACTAATTCCAGGGCTTAACCCCAAAAGAACGTAAGATCCAAGCCGACGACAGGGTGAAGCTGACAGAGCATCTCATCCCTCTGCTGCCCCAGCTCCTGGCCAAGGTAGAGCTGCCCCACTGTTCGGTATCTGGGAGTGAGCAGTGAATGGAAATGGCCTTCAGTGAGGACTAGGAGTAGGACTTAGCATATGTGAGCTAGTAAGTAGCTCTCCCTCTCAATCTCTGCAGTTCTCAGCTGATGCGGAGAAGGTTGCTCCCCTGCTCCAGCTTCTCAAGTACTTTGACCTCAACATCTACTGTACTAGGCGCTTGGAGAAGGTGAGGAGAGGAAAATATAGTTCTATACCTTGCTGCTTCCTTGCTAGGACCAGTGCCAGTTCTACTGCCAGTGTCTGGTTCTTCTCAAGAACCTGGGTTCCAGAAAAATCAGTAAGCCTACCCTTTCAGAGACATCTTATCCTTGAAGTTTAATGCTTTCAGCCATATTTTTTAAATTTTCCTCAGCACTCCTCCCCTCCAGAAGACTTGCTCTCTCCCTTGCTCCCCCACAACATGATCTTCTCTCACCTGTCTCTCTGTTAGCATCTGGAGCTGTTCTTACAGCAACTCCAGGAGGTGGTGGTGAAGCATGCAGAGCCTGCAGTGCTTGAGGCTGGTGCTCATGCCCTCTATCTGCTCTGTAATCCTGAGTTCACCTTCTTCAGCCGGGTAGACTTTGCCCGCAGCCAGCTAATGGACCTGCTGACTGACCGCTTCCAGCAGGAGCTTGAAGAGCTGCTTCAGGTAGGAAGTGGGGCTGAAAGATGGGACACCCCAAACTTGGGCCCTAGGGGCCACGAGATGGGGCACATGAATCTAGGAGTTTGGGGGAAAATCCCATTGTGGATCCTCTTTCTTCCTCAGTCATCCTTCCTAGATGAGGATGAGGTGTATAGTCTGGCAGCCACTCTGAAGCGCCTCTCTGCCTTCTACAAGTGAGCAGCTCATCTCCTGTTCCTTCCTGTTTCTGCTGGTGTCTGTGGTGTTGATTCCTCCTGTTTGTTCCTGTGTAATGTTTCCTTCTCTTTTCTAAAGTGCTCATGACCTAAGTCGCTGGGAGCTCTATGAGCCATGCTGCCGGCTCCTCCAGAAGGCTGTGGACACTGGAGAGGTTCCTCACCAGGCAAGTAGACAAGTCTGAGATGTGGAGGCAGAGAGGTTTTTTGTTTGTTTGTTTGTTTTTTGTTTTTTGTTTTTTTTTTTGGCAGAGAGTTTTTAAGGGCTTTGTGTTCTAGGTGGCTAGTGATTCCAGGTAGTTCCAGGCCCAGGAATGTGGAGTAGACATGAGAGGAAAGTCAGGTGCTTGCTGTTATTCTGTTCCACTCTGGAAGTTGAACTGTACTTTCCAGTGTCTGAAAATAGCCATCCTCTCTGGTTTTCTGAGAGTGAAGGATAATGTTGAGGGATTCTAGGAGACAGATAAATAAGGGGGAGGTGGCATTCCTGTCCAAGACAATTCTCTGAAGAGTGTCCAGAATTGGTTCTTTTCCCCCTAGAGAAGGAATCATGTGTCTCCCAATATCATTTTCTTTCTTTACTGCTTTGTATGTGTGTTGCCTATTTGCCTTTCCCTTTCTCCCTTCCTCCCTGTTCCTCCTTCTCCTGACTCATCCATTTTTCCAACATCTGGTTGTTACAGGTGATCCTGCCAGCCTTGACTCTTGTCTATTTTTCCATTCTCTGGACACTAACTCACCTTTCTGGATCAGGTGCCTCCCAGGTGAATATGGGTCTGAGTAGGGGGATTGGGAATGGAGGAGCCTGTGTCTCCATTCCTCCTCCTTAAGACACTGTCTCCACAGAAGCAGCTGTTGAGTTTAAAGGGCAGGATGGTGGCCTTCTGTGAACTCTGCCAGAGCTGCCTGTCAGATGTGGATTCTGAGATCCAGGAGCAGGTTAGCATTTACTTAGGTGGGACCAAGGAGGCATGTTTCTCCCCGTGGTCAGAGGAAGCCTTGTTCTAAGGGGAAATTAGCTGTATAATTTCCATCTTGATCAACATCCTGTCCTTTTTCAGCATTCTTTTTTTTTTTCCAACAGGCTTTTGTCTTACTGAGTGATCTACTTCTCATCTTCAGCCCTCAAATGATTGTAGGGGGGCGTGATTTCCTTAGACCCCTTGTCTTTTTTCCTGAAGCCACTCTCCAGTCTGAACTAGCCAGCTTCCTCATGGACCATGTCTTCATCCAGCCTGGAGAACTGGGCAGTGGTACAAGGACTCTGTACCTGGGGCTCAGGGAGGGTCTGGGGCTAGGACTGCCTCAGGTGTATAAAGGCAGGAGGCCTAAATCTGTGGTTCTAATATTTCCATTCTGCATTTAATGTGAGCCAGGTCATTCCCAGGAGGATCATTTACAGATAGAGCAACTCCACCAGCGGCGCCGCCTCCTGGCTGGGTTCTGCAAGCTGTTGCTTTATGGGGTGCTGGACATGGATGCAGCCTCAGATGTTTTCAAACACTACAGCAAGGTGCAGTGAAGCGTCAGGCTGAGCACAGCCAGGACTTCTAACACTGGAGGGCTCCGGGCAGGGCGAGGTCGGGGAGGTGGTGGTGTCAGGCTTGCAGGAAAAGTGGGAAGGAAAAGGCAGCAGAAGTTTGGAATAAAGAAACCAAAGAGTCAGTAGTAAGCAATCATGGGGAAAAGCTGTTAGGAAGAAATTCATTGGAAAGGAAATAATCTTATTTCCTTTCCAGAGTTGTTGTTTTTTTTTTTTTTTTCTGTGAACTAAGTCTCCATAAACTGGAGTATAACAAAAGAAGAAAAAGAATGGAAGAGGGATCAGTCCTTACATGATATCTAGATGTGTACCTCAGTTTCCTCAACTCACCATTATATTGATTTCTGTTTATTTTGAGCACCTCACATGGGCCAGATACCATTCCAGGTGCTAAGGATACAGCAATGAGCAACACAAAGTTCCTGCTTCATGGAACTTCCATTCTAGAAGGAATATAGTGAAGGCTTCGGTGCTGCAAAGAGAGCAGACACTGGCAGGCTTACTACTCCCCTTCCCTAAGAAGTGGGCTCAGGGCAGTTTCTTTCCTTATTTGTTTGCCTAAACTCTTTGGGCCCCTACCTATTGGCTGGAGAGGAGGTTTAGTCTTAGATGTTTTATCATTCGATTCATGTTGCCTGGCTAAGGCACTTCAGGAAGGACACATGAGGAGGGATGTAAAGGAAGAAACAGAATGGAATGTCTTGTGAAACATTATCTTCTCTGTTTCCTGTCCTTCAGTTTTACAAGGACTATGGCGACATCATCAAGGAAACGTTAACTAGAGTAAGGCAGATTGACCGGAGTCATTGCTCCCAGATCCTGCTGCTGAGCCTCAAGCAGGTACTGCCTTCTGCTTGGAGTACCTCAGACCTATGATGTGCCTTCCCTGTAGCCCAGACTGTCTGCTCAACCCTTGGCCATGTAGGACGTGAGATCCTTAAGAGCAGGAACTTTCCAACTTACTTTGACTCTACTTGACAGTCTCCTTCGTAATGGGTCTGTAGAAAGTATTAGTTGATGGGCAGTTTCCACCCTAACTCCATAGGATTTCAGCTATCAGGGCATAGGAGCAGCACCAGTAAAATGATAGGAATTCCTAATTTTCTTCTAGTCTGTTGTCTCTTAGTGCCTTCAGTTACTACAGACGTTTTTATTGTTCTAGAGCAAAGGTGATGGCTGTCTCTGCAGTAGGGGGCCAGGGGTAGGGGCAGTGTCTGGGAGGAAAGAAAGAGTAAAAGTAGCAGATGGCATCCCAAGTCTTTGAGCATTTCTGGGAAGAGAAGGCAATGCTGTCCTGCTCTCTTCCCACTTGTTCCTCTCTATCCCAAATGTACCATGCTTCGTGGACACAGTTGTATACAGAACTGCTACAGGAACAGGGGCCCCAGGGCCTGAATGAGCTTCCAGCCTTTGGTGAGATGAGGGATCTGGCCCGAAGGTTTGCTTTGAGCTTTGGACCCCAGCAGCTGCAGAACCGTGACCTTGTGGTCACACTCCACAAGTAAGGAAGTACTAGTTGGAAGTCAGGGGAGGGTACCTTGGATCTTTCTGAGAGGGCTAAGCCAAGGCTGTGTACAGGGAGAGCTGAAGTCTGGTCTTGGAGGGAGGGATAAGCATGTAGAGAAGGCACAGTCAGTGTGGCCAGTGGATGTCCTCTGGGAGACAAACGGGAAGGAGAGGGTGCCCTTGGGTGGGATGCTTCAGCTCTGGGCAGGAAATGGGGAGAGACTGTCTTCTTAAAATAATTCTGCTCCACCAAGGGAAGGCATCAAGTTCTCCTTGTCTGAACCGCCTCCACCTGGCTCCTCCAGTCAGCCCCCAAACCTGGCCTTCCTGGAGCTCCTTTCAGAGTTTTCCCCCCGACTCTTCCATCAGGACAAGCAGCTGCTGTGAGTTAGTGAGTGGGCGGGTAATGACATGGCTCAGGGAAGAAGAGAACAGTGGGTGAGCAGCTCAGCCCCTTTGTCCCACCCCTTCCTTAGACTGTCCTACCTGGAAAAGTGTTTGCAGCGTATCTCCCAGTCACCTGCTTGTCCCTGGGGTCCAGTCACCACCTACTGCCACTCCCTCAGCCCTGTGGAGAACACAGCAGAGACCAGTCCTCAGGGCTGCCCCCGCTACAAGAAAAGGCGTACTGAAGGTAGAGTACCGTGTGTGTGTGTGTGTGTGTGTGTGTGTGTGTGTGTGTGTGTGTGTGTGTGTGTATCAGGATTCATCATGACTTCTCCGTTTTTAGCTAGTTCATAGATAAGTAGCATATGGTCTTTTGCCTCCTTCAAACTTTTGTCTTTGGTCAAATAAACATTTCACTGAGCATGTGTTGTCATTAAGGGATACTCATTTTCTTCAAGGTTTATCTAGCCAACTAAAAATAGCAAATCTCTGTGAAAAATCACATAGAAACTAATGATAAAACCAAAGATTGAAGAAATCTGTACATTTAAGAGGCCCCTTTTTGTATCTACTATTCTATTGTTTTCCAAATTTTAAAGGTTATTACACAACCTTCATGATTTTACTTTCAGATCATAACCTTTTTTTTTTTTTTTAAGATTTTATTTATTCATTCATGAGAGACACAGAGAGAGACGTGGAGACACAGGCAGAGGGAGAAGGAGGCTCCATGCAGGGAGCCAGATGTGGGACTCAATCCCCAGACCTGGGGTTAACGCCCTAAGCTGAAGGCAGACACTCAACTGCTGAGCCACCCAGGAGTCCCAAGATCACAACCTGTCTTATAATCTAAGATTTTTTTTTTAATTTTCTTTTTAAATACAGTTTCATTTTAAGTAATGATGTCCTAAAAATCACAAATTTGATGTGTTCTCATTTGTTTGCGAGGAAACATTTTGAATTACTCCTCCTCCCTGTTCCCCAGCCCTAGGCAGAATCTTTCATCTATTTCCCGTTTCTGGATTTGCCTACTCTAGATATGCATGTAGTGAAATCATACAATATGGGGCCTTGTAAAAAAAAAAAAGAAAAGAAAAAAGAAAAAAAACAATATGGGGCCTTGTATGGCTACCTTCATTCACTTAGCAGAATATTTTCAAGGTTCATTCATGTTTTAGCATATATCGGTACCTCATACTTTCTTATGGCCAAGTAATATTCTGTTATACCGCTATGCCATGTTTTATTTATGCATTTGTCACTTGATTGACATCTGGGTGGTTTTCACTTTTTTTTTTTAATTGGAATATAGTTGTAACATACAATGTTACATTAGTTACAGGTATACAACATAGTGATTCTGTAACTCTATATGATAACTTTATATGTTATGCTGTACTCACCATAAGTATAGAGATCATCAGTCACCATATAGGCTATCAAAATACCACTGACTGTTTTTCCTGTGCTGTACCTTTCATCCCTCCGACTTATTTCATAGCTGGAAAGCCTATACCTTACTCCCCTTCATCCATTTTGCACATCCCCTACCCCCTGCCAACCACCAGTTCTCTGTATTTGTGGGTCTGTTTCTGCTTTTTCATTTGTTTTGTTTTTTAGATTCCATGTATAAGTAAAATTGTATCATTATTTGTCTTTCTGTGTCTGGTATTTCACTTAGCAGGGATTCTCTAGGTCCATCCATGTTGTCACAAATGGCAGGATCTCTTTAATGAAAGCTAAGTCATGTTCCATTGTATCAGTGTACATACACTCTTTATCCATTCACCTATAGAGGGGCACTTAGGTTGCTTCCATAAGGTTGCTTTCACATTTTGACTGTCGCTGTGGACATTCATGTACAAGTTTTTGTGTGTATGTATATTTTTAATTCTCTTGAGGTAAACCTAGGAGTGAAATTGCTGGATCATATGGTAACTCTATGTTTAACTTTTCGAGTTCCTACCAAATTGTTTTCCAAAGTTCCTGCATCATTTACAGTCCCAGCGCCAAAATATGAGGGCCCCAGTTTTTCCACATTCCTCACAACACTGGTTATTGTCTTTCCTATCTTTCCCCATCTCCTAGCAGTCATGAGGTGGTATCTCATTGTGGTTTAAATTTGCGTTTCCCTAATAACTAATGTTGAGCATTTTTTGATGTGCTTATTGACCATTTGTATATCTTTTTTGGAGAAATGTCTATTCGAATCATTTGCTTATTTTTAAATTGGATTATTTGTCTTCTTGATGAGTCGTAGGAGTTCTTTATATGCTCTGGATACAAGTGTCTCATATAAGATATATGATATACAGAGTTTTTCTCCCATTCATGTGGGTGGTTTTTTTCATTTCCTTGTTGGTAGCCTTTGAAATTAAAAACAGAGCTTCCTAATTTTGGTGAAATCCAAATTATTTAGTTTCTCTTTTGTTGTTTGTGCTTTGGTGTCAGCTTGAGAAATCATCACCTAATCTAAGATCATGAAGTTTTTACACCTGTGTTTTCTTCTAAAAGTTTTCTAGTTTTAGCTCTTAGGTAGGTCTGTCATCCATTTTGAGTAAATTCATGTATATGGTGTGAGGTAGAGTGTGAGTGTAACTTCTTTTTAATGTCTTTTGCATACCACTTAAGAGTATTTTTATATCACCAGGAAACTGCTTTAATCAGTTAACTAATACTTGTTAAGGACCTATTATGTGCATGATACTGTTTTAGATGTTTGAGAGGCTGGGAAGGATCCTCAAGCAGCTTACTGTCTAATGGGAGAGAGAGGAAACACATTTAAAGAAAATTTAAATTATGAATAGTCACCAGTAAATGATAACTTCCTGAGGATTTAAAGAATTGACAGATGAGTGCCTTAGAATGCAGGGAAGGAAGGTATCACTTTGAGTCCAGTTGATCCAAAGCTTATGAAGATTCACCAGGAAGATGGAATTTAACGGAGCTTGAAAAACAGGTAAGATTTATGTAAGCTGAATAGAAGAAGAGCGAGGAGCATGAGCTAGTAGAGTAGCACTAGAAGAACATAGGAAGGTATGTGCTATCCAAGCTTGTAGATGTATAGTTTGGATGGTTTACCTAACAAAGGGTTTGCAAAGGTAGGAGAAGACTGAAAAGAGTGGTTTCATTGTCCTTTCAGCAGATATTCATTGAGCGCTATATGCTGGGAATAAAGCAGTGCACGAATAAAGACAAATCTATCTTCTTTAGAGAGTGGCAGGTTGTGATGTGTGCTTGGTGGGAAAGCAGGAAGCAAGTGAGCAAACACTGGGGAAGCAGGAGCTGCAGTCTCCTCATGAGGGATGAGGGAGGCCTGGTGGAGCCTTTGAGTGTTGGGCAAAGATCTCAAGGAAGGGAGCGGGGGTGCCTGGTGTATATAGAAGAGCCTAGAGCATCCCCAAAGGAGCACCAGTGCCCAGGGGATGTACCTGGCATGTTCTGGGAACAGCTGAGAAGGTCAGATGGCAGATGGGGAGAGTATGTGGGATATAAGACTAGAGAGCTTGGAAGAGCGCAGAGCTTATGAGGCAGGGTACAGGCTCTGGCTTTTACTCAGCAGTGAAATGGAAAACAGGATCTGTTTTATGTTTTTAAAGGCTTCTCCTGGGTGCTGTGTTGAGAATTGACTGTAAAGGGGCAAGGGCAGGAGCAAAGGAACAGCAAGGAGGCTGTGGAGTGAGTAGACTTGGGGGAGTGGTGGTGCTGGTGAGAAGTGGCCAGATCCTGGATATATTTCTAAGGTATCACTCATAGGATTTATTGACCAGTTGGATGTGGGATGTAAGACAGGAGTTGAGGGTTGATTTGGCCTAAAAAGAGGATTTTAGCCTAACAACTGGGGATGATGGCATTGCTACCAACTGAGATAGGGAAGGTGATAAGTAAGCAGAATGAAGCCCCAGTGTTGGCCACGTTGTCACAGGTGGAAGTGCTGGACGGACAGCTGGGGATAGGAGCTGGGGGAGAGGCAGATGCTTGAGATAAATTTGGGAGTTGGTATTCAAAAATGGGAAGCTGTGTGGCTAAGGAAGCCAGTGAAGATGGAGGATAGGAGAGGTTGAAGGGTTGAACCCTTGGGCATCACACCATGAATGCATTGTGGAGAGGAAGAGAGCCCAGCTTGGTCCTCCCTGGGGATACAAAGACATGGGTGTGGCTTTTTTTTAAGGATTTATTTATTAGAGAACACAGGCATGTATACGGGTACAGGGGGCAGAGAGGGAGGGAGGGATGAGCTCAATGAGCAGACTGCCCATTGAGCATGGAACCTGATACAGAGCTCCATCTCATGACCCCAAGATCATGACCTGAGCCAAAGTTGAGTAGGATGCCTAACCATCTGAGCCACCCAGCTGCCCCAAAGTCATATGAGTAGCTCTTCCTGGTTTTCTCTAGTCCTCTTCGGCCAGTAGCAGTTCATTTTCCAGTGACTGGTTACAGGACGCAAACATGGCTGTGGGACAGAGGGTAACAGGGGTGTGAACATTTACAGTTGATAAATAGGAATATCAGTTTGAAAATACTATCACTTGGGTTTTCTGGGTTAACCTTGGATTCTTTCTCTTCTTCTGCCTTCTTGAGTCTGCAGGAGAGACTAATGCTGGGAACCGGGTGTGGGGCGGGGGGGTCCTCTGCTGCTCCTTCAGATCAGAGGCATGCTGGTACTGCAGTTATCTCATTTTCCTGGCTTTTAGAAAATCATCTCCAATTTTTCTGTTCTCACTAGGCCTCGTGCTTCCACTCTTGTAGCTTCTGGGCTCCTACTGCCACTTTAAGGTTGTTGGGATTTTTTTTCATCGTCCTTGAACAAGTCCTGGATACCATTCTGTAAGCCTTACTTTTTAGTATGTTGGGTTATGCTCATTTTTAGTCATAACACAATGAGGCCATATAGGTTTTCCATTCTCTTTTCAACTTTCCTTAACCAAACCCTGGGCAGGTCTTGAAAACATAGGGAACATCTGTGATAGTACCTGGTCTGTAGGGAATATGCACACCTGTCTCTCTGCAGGTCCCTCCAGGCGGCAGAGAGGGGATGTCTCTTCGTCTCAGGAAGAAAGCCTGCAGCTGAACAGCATCCCACCCACACCCACCCTCACCTCTACAGCCATCAAGAGGAGGCAGCCCCTGAGGGGGTTGGAAGAGGTGGAGGAAGAAGGCCGCTCAGAACCAGAGCTGACCCAGGGGTGAGGGTTGAGGGCGGCTCTGGGCAGCTGGTCTTCGCATCTCACTGTCTCCATCCTGCCATTTCTGCTCTCTTGTTCGTCCTGCAGCACTCCATTGTTCCCGGGTTCTTCCTCACACCGTTCCCATTTTCTTAAGATTTTCTTTCTCCTTGTACACTTCCCTGTTGTGTAACATCACTCACCTTACCCTTTTTACTGTTTACTTTTATCCCCATCACTGATCTTATTCATTCCCAACAGCCAACCCCTGTCAGGCAACCAGAGGTCAAGGTTCTCAAGTCCACAGCATTTCCAGACTCTCCTCAACCCTTCAGGTCCTGGTTTGGGCAACCGGCTGACCCGGTGAGCTTCTCATCATCTTCACATTTGGCACCCACTGGGAGGGGTTCTCCACTAACCTACTGCTTCTGTGCCCATACTTTTTGGACTTGTTCAAATCACAGACCACTTCCTTCCAGGATAATGTGTGCCCCTAGCATATAGAACTGGTAGAAGTAGAGTTGCTCTGATTGAAACAGCAGTGGGAACCTGGAGCCTGCTCCACCTTCTGCCTCCCAGAGCCTCTCAGGGGTCATCCTTAAAGAGCACCATGAAAGCCTTACTCTTTGCCACTGCCCTCAGCCTCAGCCTCATGGAAGAGGATGAAGAAGAGTTGGAAATTCATGAGTTAAGTGAGGAATGGCAAGAAACAGACAAGGTGAGCAGACCCAACATTCCCTTCTCCCTGTAGAACTAGAGGCAACCATGAGATAGAAGCTAGAATAGTTCTCCTCTGTTGTCCTGACCACATGCTTTCTCTGAAAGCTGCTTAGGATTTTGTGAAAGAATCAGAGGAAAGGAGAATATTTGTAAGTTCCTTTGTATTTGCTTGGACTTCTTTAAAAAAAAAAAAAAAAGGAGGAAAAACAAAAATACCACAAAGGACTCAGATAATGCTCCGCCTCTCAATCCCCATATAAGTATTTTGTCTTTGAGTTCGAGAGTTGAAAGGAGTCCCAGAGCTAGAGATGATGGAAGGTCCCCTGGTCCCACTGTCCCGCCGCACCCCAATGGCTCCAGGCCAGTAGGAGCACGAGGAAGTTGTGAGGTGACCTGAGTCCTCAGCTCTATCACTTTGTCAAGTTAGCTTCTTGTGACTGCTCAACCACTTCATCTTTCAAATGGAGCTTGCACACTGAGAAGGGTTCTTTATGTGTCTGCTACTGTTAACTCTTCTCTCTTCTCTGCTGTTTGCTGAGGGAAGAAAGGGCAGAATAGTTCAGGGGAACGGAAGTCCTGTACTCGGAAGGAAAAAAAAAAAAAAAACAGGTCTTGAAACAGATTAGAGAGCAAGGCCACTATTAAAATAGTTTTTCCTAAACATCCCTCAGGAAAAATGCACTCTGGGGTTCCAAATGGAACAAATTTAAGGGACTTGGGTGGCAACCCAGGAGAGGAGGCACCTCTAGTTCTGAACCTTCTGCCCACCACAGCTTGGCTCATGCCCCCCGCCCTCGCTGCTGCAGGGAGCTGCCTCGGAAAGGGCCCTTGTTTATTGTTTGCCACGTAACGGGTGGGAAGGTGAGAAGGGCCCATCTGACTTCCACCCGCTCTCTCTAGCACACTTCCCCCAGTGAGCACGGGCTGGACCTCTTAGATTCTACAGAGTTAAACCTTGAGGTAAGTATCTCCACACAGACTGGAAGGCAGGTTAAGAGAGGTTGTGTGTCCTTGGGAAATGCTGACAGGTAACCTGTGTACTATGCAGTAGGTGGATGGAGGCCATAACCCATGGCCTGCCCTCTCTGCTGTCTTTGGAACCTTAGGAGTAGTTGTAGGGGGTGGGGGTGGAGGGTGGGGGAGGGCAGGAGATCTAGAATGGTCACCTTCTAAATCAAGGTCTAGAGGACCTTGCCATCATCTCTTTGCCCTTTGGGTTGTTCTGTCTCCATGTTTTCATCTTTCCCGTTACAGGATTTCTGACAGGACTCCATGCCCCTCCCCGTTTCCACTCCCCACCTCAACGGGGAAAAGGCAAACAGGAGAACAGAGAAGAAGGAACCATTACTTCCAGGCCCCATCCTGGTCTTTGAAGGGAAGGAGAGTGGGCTGTGCCTTTCTAACCTAATGTTTCTCCTATGATGTTGGGATAGAGAAGCCTTAGGCCCCCTGTCCTTCCTCATACTCCTGGCTCTGTCCCTGTGTGGAGAATGCCTTTTTCCTGCTGTGTCTGGAGGAGGTGGCAGCTTTACCTCAGTACTGGAGTGGCACTGCCTCCCTGTACTGAATAGAAAGAACCCAGTAGTTTCTTGTATTTTTGGAACAACTTTCCTAGCTTCTTTTGTACCCTAATGATTAGCTCAATAAACATGCTTCAGGCAGCTGTTTCCCGAGTGTGGCTCGAGATTGTTAAACTGATGCACATCAGGTTCTTTGCTAGCGTCTTAAGCCGCTGTGCCTGACCCCACGGTGCAGCACACAGACGCATGCCGGCGCTGCACGTGCTCGCAGCTGCTTTAGTATACTGGCTCAAGGATGCTTAGTAACTGGGAGGCCTGCTGGGGCAGAGGGACTAGGAAAACACTGGCTGCCTTCCAGCGGTTTCTCTAGTGGGGACAGTTCAGACTGAGGAGGGCAGAATCCTAATGGGCTGGAGGGGGGCCTATCTCACCTACACTGAGAACAGGCCATCCACCATGGCAGCCTTTACCCAAGGGCTCTTCCAGGGGGAATTTCATGACTTCATCCCCAAGACCTATTATAATTTGTTATTGTATAGAATCTCAGTGTCAGAGTTAAGAGGAAACAGAGAAGTAACTCAAAATGTCCAGCCCCTAAATCCAAGGCTTTGATGCTGCTTCCTTTTTTATCCTTACCTTCCCCACCTATTCCTTACCAAGTCCTGTCAAGTCCTTCTGCAAAATCTCTCATCTGTCCATCTCTTCCCTCATTGCTGCCCTCATCTCTCGCTTAGGCTGCTCTGGAAACCTGACTCCTTGGAACTCTCTTTCGTTTTTGTTCTGCTTCTTGGAAAAGCACAGCACCCCTGCTGTTTCTTTGCCCTGTGATGAGCATTCAGATATGTGAAGACACTCTTGTCACTTTCTACTTTGTTTAAACTCTTCAGCCTCCGTTTAGATAGGATTATCAGTCCTTTGCTGTCCTGGGCATCTGCTTTAATTTCGGGTTCTCACTGTGGTCTCCCAAACTGGATATGGCCAGTTAGCTGGTGATCTATGCAGAAGGAACCCGGACTTCCTCTGATCTGGTCAGTCAGCCAAACCCATTTCTTCATCCTCCTGTCTTCCTCTCCAGTATCCTCTCCCCCAGATAGAAGCTGAAAGTTGGGTTTAGGAGTCTCTGTTTGGAAAGGCAGCTGATACATTCAGAGATCCTGAATCTGCATTCAGAGGGAGCAGCTACAACAGGGAGGAGCCCTTCCCCTGGGGTCTGGGAATAGAGTGGAAAAACTGGTGAAGATGTGGAGGTCACTGAGGATCCAGGAGGAGGAAGATCCCCATGTTATTTCACTACCAGGCATGCTGAGGGTGCTTCACAAGATGAAGAGAGAAACTTGGCAGCTCTGTAAATATGGAGATCCTTATGCATCCAGGTAGTCCAGTGGTGAATTGAGCCCCAGCGTTAGAATGTGTGCAAGATCATGCTCCCCAAATTCTTTGACACTCTTTAGGGGAGAAGGTGGGTCTAGGTCCACTCCCCTGGAATATGGGCTCTATGATTGCTTGACCACCAGATGTGCTTCAGATGTGAATCAGATGATTTTAACACCTACCTTTTGAGTCGTCCAGCTAAGGCCCCAAGACCCATCTTTTCTGTGCCTTTTCCAAATTCCTGACCTATAGAATCTATGAGCATAAAAAAATATGCTCATAAAATCTCTAAGGACAACAAAATTTAGGGTGGTTTGTTAGGACTAGTAACTAAAACAGAATCTCAGGTTCCTAAGACTCCAAAAGTTTGGGCATGTCAGTTAAAAACTAGTGGTAGAAGTTTATATAATTTTTTAAATCTATTGTACACATTAAAAAGTGGGGCACCTGGGTGGCTCAGTCAGCTAAGTGTTGACTCTCAGTTTCAGCTCAGGTCATGATCTCAGGGTCATGAGATCGAGCCCTGCATCAGGCTCTGCGCTAAGCATGAAGCCTGCTTAAGATCCTCCCTCTCCCTGTGCCCTTCCCTCCACCCCCACCCCCTCACACCATACGCATTCAAGCTTGCTCACCCTCAAAACAAAACAAAAAAAAGGAGCAGGTGAGTTAATGAAATAAGTGTTTTGAAATATTTTTCTTAAGATTTTATTTATTAGAGAGCGCAAGCGGGGGTAGCAGCAGCAGGAGAATGACAAGCAGGCTCTCTGCTGAGCAGGGAGCCTGATGCAGGCCTCGATCCCTGGGCCCTAAGATCATGACCTGATGAGCCGAAGGCAGACACACTCAACCTACTGAGCCACCCAGGCACCCCTATTTTGAAATATTTTATTAATTAACAGTACAGAATGCCTGTTTGCTCTAAAAAAATTAGCAAAGTAAGAAACCTCTTTTAAATTATGGTTTAACCTTTTCTGAGGCTCTTATTGAAAGTTCAGTTTATTTTGATAATTCTTTTTTATGTTCTGCATCACTGAACAGAGTACTTCTCCAAACCTTGTAAATCCAAATGGAATGGATGTTTCTTTTGCCTCATTTACTGCTTTTAATAGATGAGCCAAAACCTACTGAAATTTTTCATTTGGGAGACTTGTAAACAGGTCAGAAAATGATTTCTAAGTCCAGTGACAATGTTCTTAGAGGGGATACACATTGTTTAGGGCCACAAAACTGCTGCATCTTATAGCATGTAGATTATAGTCCATAATAAGCTTTGGGTTTGCATTTCTTACATCAGGATGTTGATCTGATTAGAGGTGAACATTTGGATCCCTGTGAGGGCACCAGTGTCACTTAGTGGTAATAAAAGTTAACTTCCATTGTATTTTTATCTTTAAAAATGAGAAATGTTCATTTGTCCTGCATGACAGCAGTAGATATTTTGTACTGAGGTACAAGCACCCTACCTTGGAAACCACGTGCCGGTAAATCTCTTGCTAACAGAGGTGGGGCTGTGGGATTCAGAGCAGGAGTCCTAAGTGGCCAGGCCCCAGCCAAGCTGGAACTGAATAGAGGCCAGCTTGCATCAGAGAGGTGGAAGTGGCTGCACAGCCTGACCTTAGCTGGCTTCACAAGTGACACCAACCAGTGCTTTTCAGGGGACTGGCACTGCTCTGCATTGCCTGTTAGCTTACTGCTGAATAATAGACACACACACATACACACACACACACACACACACACACACACACACACATGCACCGCTGGAAGGGAAGGAGGAAGGAGTAGAAGCAGACTCTATAGGGTTCCCATGACCTGAGCTGAAAGCTGACACTTAACCAACTGAGCCATCCAGGCACCCTGAATAATAGCTTTTAAGTTAATTTAAATAATCTTCAATTAAGGCTTTTTCTTTTTTAATGCTTGTGGCCATGAGCACTGCCAGAAGGTGAGTTGTTGGTGTTCTTTCCTAAATTATCAAGTGAAGAGATTCTTTTTCAGATTGCTAAGAACAGTCTTCAGCTTAAAGGTAAGTCATCCTGTGTGTTTGAATTCCACGCAGCACTGACTGGGGATGATATGGGATAGAAAGTCTGTACTTGGACAGTGTGAAAGGATAAGGTAGGGGGATGGCAGAAGGTTTGTTTTCACACGTAAACATTTTAAAGTCTCCTTGAGCTCCATAGTTGATTTCCTGGGGTAGGGCGGAACAGAAGATCTGGAAAGGGCCCACAAAACAAGTCTTTCTCAAACACACATTCCCTGGGAGTCCTGGGTGTTGAATTGGAATGGCGGAGAATCAGCACTGAAAGAGGATAGCCAGATAGGAACAGAGACAGGGTGGCCAACGTGCCAGATGAAGCCTGGGACACTAGAGAAGAGCTCTGCACAGCAGAGAAGCCCAGAATCCTGGGGAAACTGGAAGGAAAACACATCTACTTTAGCTCAGTAGGTGAGAGCCACCAAAGGGATTGAGTAGGGTAGCAGCAACCGAAGAACAAAGCCTCTCCTGTTGGCACAGGGCCACCCCCATCCGGGAATGGGGAGCAAGCCCAGCCTCTGAACCAAGCACAGATTCTCCAGGGATGGAACAGACAACTGCTGGACTTTGATAAAAACCTTGTAGTTTAAAATCTTCACATGTATGGGAAAGGCAGCTCAGCATAGTTGCTAATAATGTGGGTTCTGAAACTAAAATTTGTGTCCAGTCCTTGCTTCACTGTGTACGAGCCTTGTGACCCTGGCCAAGTTAGTTCCTCATAAGGTCTGTAAGTACAGAGCTGATGTGGGTGACTTGCCCAGAGCAAATTTAGCACATAGTGTATGCTTTGGTGTTACTTCTCGTTTATATTACCTTGATAGAGCATAAATGGCCTTTTCACACATTTAAAATATTTGTGAAAATAAATGGATCAGTTATGAGTCTTACTCTACAAACTTAGATGAGGAAGGTCTTTTATAAAATGATGGTCACTGGGGGCACCTGGCTGGCTCAGTCAGGGGAGCGTGCAACTCTTGATCTCGGGGTTGTGAGATGGGTGTGGATGGAGATCACTTTAAAAAAATATGGTCACCAACATTCACTGAAGGCTTGAGCCAGGCATGAGCAGAGTGCTACTCTGCTGTGAAGTGGAGTATAATCCTCATTGGGATACTGCTGCTTTGGGAGGTTAGGTTGTGTTGTCAAAGCTTGCAGAGCTAGGAAATTGTGGCACCAATTCAATCCTCATGGGCCTAATTCTAGAACTTGATGATGGGGATATTACTGCTGCAGCAGGACGTGAGCTGTGCGTGGCTGCAGGGATCTCACTAAGAGAAGTCAGAGCTGGAAGTGGCCGTTATCAGACCTGTGTCATCTAATGTGTGCCTCTGGGCCAAAAAGGGAAGAGGACGGGCAATGCAGGCCTGATGATACAGGGCTTTTGTTAGTAGGTTTAATGACTTTTTGTGTCTCTAGAGCTCAAAATTCTGGAGATGATTCAGGAATAGCTAAGAAGTTTCTGAGAAAGGGGAAGGTCATTACATCAAAACAAAAGCATTCTACTTAGGACCATGTAGTATGGAAACCAGAGTAAGCAAATGAATCGACAGATTAGGAAAGAAAATTCAGAAGTAGGTCATTTGTAAAAGAATTTATGATCAAGATGGCATTTCAAAACAGCAGGCAGAGACTCTGGGGACATTGGCTCTGTACCTGAAAGGTTACACTATTTTATGCCATCCCCAAATTAAATTTTTTAGGGACTAAAAGGAAACTCTTCACAGAAGACTTTGAGATAAAAACAAAACTTACAAATGTTATTTTTATAATTTCCTAAGCAATGCACAAAATCCAGAAATAAAATATTGATAGTCTGAACCTCATGAAAAAATGGGGAGGGGAATGGGGGTAGAAGTTCGATGTTTTCTGTTTTAAATTGTCTACAATGAGAACTTAGGGGACAGTGTGGTTTACAAGGCAAAATGGAAGATGTTCGTGAGTAGCTGTGCAAGTGCTTTTTGTCCCATCGACCAAGTATTGAGCTCCCCCCTTGGATGCTTGGGCTCAGAAAGACAGCCCTTCCTCCAGGGCTTAGAGTCAGCCTGGGAGGACTGGGCCACAGGCAGCGAATGCCCAGGACCCACCATCTGTGCAGTGGTTGTTGAAGAAGGAAATGTTCACTCAGGGACCACTTCCTGGAGGTAGTGGGATTTGAGCAGGGCCTTGCAAAGTGAGGAGGATTTCAGTGGGTGAGGAAAAGGGCTTCTAGGCTAGGGAGGCTAAAGTTGCATATGCCCCAGTGCTCTGCATCCACACTGAGCTGGGTGCCCACCCTGTCAGGGGAACAGTAGTGGAGGAAGTGGTGAGAGCAGGTCTAAGGTTGGAGATTGGTACAGTTGGGCCTGAGTCACAGGGTTGAGAGGATGCTCCCTGGGCTGGGAGCAGTGAAGTGATTGACCTGGAGGGCCTGCTTTTCTAGGTTTTCAGGTATGGATGGGATGAGAGAGTCTGCCCAGGAGAGCTCTGATTGTTTTTTTTTTTTTTTTTTTTTTTTTTCACTGATTGGTTTTTGATTAACGGAAGATTAAACACACAGAAGTGGACACAAGGGCAAGGCAGGCCTCAGATGAGCACAGCTCTGGGGCGGGGCCACATCTCAGTTCTCACCACACCTTGGACAAGAGTCCTCAGCACAGGCCCTTGACTCTCATCATGCTCCTCTCACCCCGGACTCAAGCTTGGCGTAGGATAGGACAAGATGCAAAGCATTCTGATTACAGCAGCATTCTGGTTGTTCTATAAATGAACATAGGCAAGGAAGCAATTTGGAGGGGTCCCTGGGTGGCTCAATGTTTAGCGCCTGCCTTTGGCCCAGGGCGTGGTCCTGGAGTCCCGGGATCAAAACCCATATCGGGCTCCCTGCATGGAGCCTGCTTTTCCCCCTGCCTGTGTCTCTGCCTCTCTCTCTCTCTCTCTCTCTCTCTCTCTGTCTCATGAATAAATAAAATCTTTTTTTTTTAAACAATTTGGAATAATACTTTGTGGAAAGAGATGGCTTGAATGAGGGAAGTGGCAGGAGGAGTGGGACAAGGGGCTCAGGTGGTCAGGATGGGAAGCCCTTGGGCTTTCCTGATGGGCTGGAGATGAAAGCGAAGAGCCACAGATGACTGACTCTGCCTTTGGCGGAAGCTACTGAAAGCCCCTTGCCCTCAGCTGTTGGTGGGGAGGCAGCAGATGGCAGAGTTCAGTTTGGGGCACGTTCGTAACGGGCACCCAAGAGAGTGTTAAGTGGGCAGCTGGTCACAATGAGGCTGCAGTTCAGGAGGGAGGCCTGGGCTAGAGAGATCAGCAGGTAAGTGACGGGTCAAGCTGGGCTAGGCTCTCAGCTAAGGCTTTCCTGCTAAGGGTCTTCCTCTTCCCAACTCCCTTAGCTGGGCGGCAGGGCTCAGAGGCTTCTTCCTAAGGAGAAACCAGGGACCCCTCGTACTTCCAGGGCCTGGTTACATGGAGACAGGGCTGGGAAAGGAACCTGAGCCCACTGCCCCGCTCACGTGCAGCACAGCCTTGGATAAAACCTGGTCACTGTTGCTTTAAGTCTCTGGGGAAGGGGTCCATTGCCCTGCACTCACCAAGCTGAGGCAGACAGAGAAGGAAGTGGGGCAGGAGTGCAGAAAACAGCCGGCTGCGCCCCAGGCTTGCTGTACATGAAAACTTCCTGTGATGAGACCGGAAACACAGGTGCTGTCCCCAGCACGACATCTCCCAGAGCTGGGGCCAGAGGGAAGCCATGGACAGGCCCCGGGCCCTGGTCCTGCTCTTGGCGCTGCTGACGCTCTGCATCACTGCTGGTGAGTTGGGGGCGGGAGAGAAGCAGAAGACATGGGGGCAGGTGATGACCCAGCCCTGGGGCCCTCCTATGCCTATATCCCGCAGGGACCCCTGAAGTATGGGTTCAAGTTCAGATGGAGGCCGCCAAGTCCCCGTCCTTCACTGTCCGCTGTGGATTCCTGGGATCTGGCTCTGTCTCCCTGGTGACTGTGAGCTCGGGGGGGCCCGATGGTGCCGGAGGGACTAGGCTGGCTGTTTTACACCCAGAATTTGGCATCCAGCAGTGGTCCCCTACCCGCCAGGCCCACTGGGAAACCAAAACCAGCATCTCCCTCACCCTGGAAGGAGGGTCTGAGGGGAGAAGCCCCAGTCCCAACACCACCTTCTGCTGCAAGTTTGTTTCCTTCCCCGAGGGCTCCCAGGAGGCCTGTGGGAACCCCTTCCTCAACACGAACCAAGGTGAAGCTAACGAGGGCTGGGGAGGGCAGGGAGGGCGGCAGGACACCAGCCACCCGTCTGGTATGCCTCTCTCTCTACACAGGGCTCCCTGCCCCTACCCCAGCTCCCATACTGCGGGCTGACCTGGCCGGGATCCTGGGGGTGTCAGGGGTCCTCCTCTTTGGCTGTGTCTACCTCCTCCACCTTCTGCGTCGCCAGAGACACTGGTGAGAACCAACCCCTGCTGGGCCCAGTCTAAACCCCCAAACCAGCAGGCTAGCTAGCTACATGCTTTGTTTCTAACCCTCCTGACACTCCCAGGTCTGTCACGAAGGTTCAGCCACCCCTCACCGGCCCCCAGACACAGACTCCAGCAAGGGTAAGGACCAGGGGACTGTTTTAGAGTGGGGGGCGGAGTAGGCTAGAGCTGTGAGGAAGGGCTTAACTTCCCCATCATCCCTGCAGGTGACTGGCCAAGCCTCCCTGGTCTCTCTCCAGGTCCCCCACGCCACCGTCAGCACCAACAACTGCTACTGCCCGGCAACCGTGGACATGGCCCTCCGGCCCCCACCACTGTCCCAGTGGGCAGCGCTGCCCGCCCACACAGCATACCCACGCCAGCCACCTGCCCACTGGGCCCCCCTGCCAGCCTCTGCTCGCAACAGTTTCATCTCCATGGAGAATGGACTTTATGCTCAGGCGGGAGAGTGGCCTTTCCAAGCCAGCCCCAATCTTGTCCCTTTCCCCAAGTCTGGGCATGGAGCCATGGAGGGCCATTTAGGAGTCCAATGAGAGGGACCCCAAATCTGCTTGGGTTTCCTCTCCTCTCAGGCCTCTGGGTCCCCCTTCTGTTGAGCGTCTGTCCTGGGCGCCCATCATCTTTGCACAACTTATTTTATCTTAGGACTGACTATATGAGTGTCTCCGCACATACCCAGCCAAGGCCCCCTTTTTGCAGGCAGAGGATGTGGTCAGCATGTGTGCACGTGTGGGCACACGTGTATCTATGTGAGGTGACAAAATCCCATCCCAGGTTGTTTCCTGTTTTCAAGTTCCCAGCCCCCATAGGTGATGTTGATAAGTAAAAAAAAAAAAAAAAAAAAAAAGGTGGCTTCTGACTGGGGCCTCAGCTGGACCTTTTCTTTACAGGTTACGAAGTTAGAGGTAGTTTCAACCCTGGGAGGCAAGAGCCAGGTTAGACTAGGATGGGGATAGGGCATGCATGGGCGATCTCTGGGCCTGCCCACCCCCCACCCTGGACAAGGGGTGTTCCTGGCCCGTAGGCTTTGCTGAGAGACACCAGAGGCTGGGAAGACAAGACTGGGGGGCTGATGGTAGGGTGATCCATACTTATATCTTACCATGTCCTAGGGCAGCAGCAAGGGCTCCGGGGGCACCAACCCAAGAAAAGCCCCTTCAGGCTGACCTGGCATCCCTGTGTTGGGCTCTCTGAGATGCTTTGCAGATGTGGTCCTGATGCCTGCCTTCCACAGAATTCACAGGTGGGAGGCCCACCTCAAATCTGCCCACAGCAGCTTCCTCCAGCCCCCCCTCATTTTGAGGGTATCAGCACCATTCCTCACTGGTTGCTCGGGGCATAGGTAGCGGCCCAGGCAACACAGGGACTGAACACACACTCCCCTACCCACTGATCTTCCCATCTGGGAGCCAGCCCTCCTCTGGTAAACAGGCCCAGCAGCCTGGGCCTTATCACATTTTTGCCATGTGAGAATGTGGTGCGAGCTCTGTGGGCTGCAAGTCTCCACAGGAACCTGGCAGGTTCTGGGTGGCAGGGGGCAGAACAGTCCTGGAGCCAGGCTCAGGCCGCACCCCAGCCAGGAAGAATACTGGCAGGGGGAGGGGACAATCCCAGGTAGTGCCACCTGCCAAGCCAGGAGCCACCCCCTCTGCCTGGCTGAAGGAGGGCCTGCCCAGAGCCCATGTCTAACCACAGAACCTTCCAGAAACCCAGTTTACTATTCTAGGTATGCTCTAATGTGGCCTCCCCAAGACCCAGCCCCATCCAGCTACCAGCTCTACACAGCATTGGGGAGAGGATAGGCCTGGCAGAGTGAGGGCCTGTCTTCCTCAGCCAGTGATCATCCCCCTCCACTCAGAAGGCCTCAGCACTGTCCTGTGCAGCTGGGTCCCTGCAGGGCTGGGGCCTGAAGAGACCGGTGAGGGTTTGTGGAGGTCCCTCAAGAGGGTCAGGGAGAGGTCAGTGAGGGAGGGAGTAGATCAGGGCCCGGCTGCCTTAGGACCATGTCAGGACCAGGGACAAGGGTGTGGGGACAATCGGGCTTGCAGGGCCTCAGAGGAGGCCTTGGGGGGCTCCCCCAGGAACCCTCATTTCTCTAGGAAGGGAATGTTTATAAGATAAAGGAGGGAGCTCTGAAGGATCCCTGGCCTGAACCTGACTCCCCTCCTGGGCCACTTGCCCATCTTGGGAGTCAGAGATAGCTCCCCCGGATTCGAGCCCATCTTCCACAAACTCAAAGAGCCACAGCCAGCTTGGTCCCTGTAGTACATGAAGCCCCAAACATCAGGAGCCAAGAAGTCTCCACAGCTGGCCTGCCCCCCACTGGCTAGCCCCATGTCCCAGGAGCAGCAGCACTGAAGGGCCCAGCTGGGCAAGCAGAGTTGAGGCACCACAGCACACGGCCCCAGAGAGCCCTGGGCCAGGCCCCTTCTCAGCCCCCAACATTGGAAATAATGTTCTTTGTTCATCTAACACATATGGCAACTGAGGCCTGAGAGACAGAGAGATGACTTGCCCAAGGGGACAGGACTGATCCAACCCCCTTACTCCCACCAGGCATCTGGGACATGCCCTCTGCCATAATCTGAGATAAGGCTTGGGCTTTGGACCCACCCAGCTTGGATTCCAGGGGCCACTCCCTGCCTGTGAGACCCCCAGCAGTTCAATGTCTCTGAGGCTCCCTTTGCCCTTGAGTATATAGTAAGGGTCAGAAGGGTGTGAGGCTTGTAAGCCAGGACTAAGTACTAAGCAACTTTGCACAGAGTGTCTTGCTTAGGACTTAAACCCCAAGGGTTGGGTATTTTCAGTAAGTTCATCTCACAGAAATGGAGCCTGAGCCTGGGGTCACTGAGCCGGAAAGCAGGGGCGCTTTCAGCAGGGAGCAAAGGAGGCACAGTGCCAGCTGCCTGGTCTAGACACCTCCATGGGTCTGCTGGGCTCGGGCAGCTGGGGAGGATGATGGGAGACCCTCCCTGGGCCCCAGGCAGGAGGCTGGGCTTGCGGGGACCACCTCCACTGACATCCGCTGTGGACTGGCTGGATGGCGCAGCAGCCTGCAAGCGATTTCCAGAGGTCCTTGTGCAGAGGACGCCAGACCCTCCAGAGAGCATCTTTGGAGGCACCATGGGGTCTCATGGAAAGGATGGAGTTGTGACACACCCATGTACACGACCCCCACCCCTCCAGGCCGGGTCCCTCAGCCCTCTCACCCACCACAGCTGGCCGGACTGACCACCCCAGACACAAACTTGCCCCTCCCCGTAGTGGTGTGGTGACCCCAGGATACATGGTAACAATTTTCTTTCAATATATGGTCCACCAATCTACATCTGCAGGGTCTCAGGACTAATGTTTTACTAGACGGTAGAGAATAGCTTTTTCTTTTTTTTTTTAAATTTTTATTTATTTATGATAGTCACACACAGAGAGAGAGAGAGAGGCAGAGACACAGGCAGAGGGAGAAACAGGCTCCATGCACCGGGAGCCCGACGTGGGATTCGATCCCGGGTCTTCAAGATCGCGCCCTGGGCCAAAGGCAGGCGCCAAACCGCTGCGCCACCCAGGGATCCCCGAATAGCCTTTTCTTAACAATAGGTAGCCCTCAAGGTCTTGGAAACTTGGCTTCCAAATTCCTTAGAGACCTATGCTATCTTCAACCCCTCACTCCTCACAGTCACAGGTGCACCTCTTTCTGCCCAGAGGTCCTGTCCCTGTGCTATAATAAAAGAAACTTTTTGCATTGAAAACATCTCAGGAATTCTTTCTTGACCACTCGCCTGGCATCCCCATATCACTAGTTACCCCCGCCCTCCACATGGCCCACTGCCTGTACAGACTGTCCCTGCCTCTCTCAGCTCTGGACCCTCAGAAGCCACCATTCTGTACTGACCCTTAACCTGGGGGAGGGGAATCAAGGTGCTTGGCAGCTGCTTCCCTTCTAGGAACCAATGGGAAGAGCCAAGTGCCCAGAATGAGTGCTGGACCTGGATATCACAATCTCTGGCTGGGTGTGTGGTTTCTGCCCCCGCAGACAAGGAAGACTTGAACCCTTGCTGGGTTCACTGAAGGGCACTGGATAACATGGCCTTGCCCCCACCAAATCAGGGTGCCCACCATGCTCACGCTGACCTCTAAAGTGAATGTCAGGGGCCTGGGACCTTGAGAGAGGAAATAGGGCCAAGGCATGTCTGAGGGCTCAGCCAGTAGGACACAGGTAGAAGACCCTGGCCAGGCTGAGTTGGGGGCTGGCAGGGGAGGATTGAACTAGGAGAGACTCCTGCCCCCTCCTATTCTTTGGGCCTCTCCCAGGCCTTAGTGGGGAGTAACTCCCCCCATGAGAAACCCAGGCTGTGCCCCCACTCCCACAGAGGGACACACAAATGTACAGCATACTAGGTGTGCTGGCCCAGCCGAGAGCGAGGGGAGGCTCTCCAACTTCAGGTTCCAGCAAACTCTGCCGAGGAGGATCAATGACATCTGGAATTTCCACCACAGGGCCCTCAAACAGCCTCATTTCAATATCTGTGAAATGAATGAGAAATCTGGCCTGTTTGGAGAAAAAACAAACAGACTACATTACAAATGTAAAGAGAAAAAAAACAGAGAGTGATGCAAGAGGGAATAATGGGGCTTTTCTGAGAAGACATCTAAAATAAAACTCAAAACTGATTGGGAGAGGTTCAGGCAAGGACTGTGGAGAGAATACTCTGGACAGGGAAAGACGTGCAACAGCCCTAGTTAGAGTTTGGCCCTACAAGGGCCCCAAGCAGGTCAGTGTGTTTGAAACAAGTTGAATGAGGGAGTAATCAAAGCCCCTGGAAGGGAAGTGGATTTTATTATAAGGGCAGTTGTCACCTCTGGTGAGTTTTAAGCAGAGCAGTAAAATGATCAGATGGACATTATGAAGAGAGCACTCTGACGAGGGGAAGAGAGCACTTGTGTGGGGGAAAAATAGAAGTAAGAACAATTGGGGAGTGACTGCAGTGATCCAGGTGGGAGCTGGGGTATCTGAGGCAAGGATGTAGAATGCAGAAGGGAAGAAGCAGATGATTCAAAATGTGTTTTGGAGGCAGGGTTGTTCCTAGCTGCAGGGAGAGGGGATCAGGATGGTTTCAAGGGTTAAGCCATTTTCTAACGTGAGCCAGTAGGTAGGGGAAATGCCATTTACTTCAATGGAAGATTGAAAGGAGCATCTTCCAGGGAAGGTGTGACAAGGGGCCAAGAAGAAACAAATTGGGTTGAGATGCCTGACACACAAATGAGGTACAGCCTTTTGATCCCTCCTCAAAGGCAGAGTCTCAGGAAGGGACCAGAACTGTATGCAAAATCTTGATGAGAGAAAGCAAAGTTCCGAATAAGTGATATACCATGTTTACAAATCAAAAAGCTCATTGTTAAAAGGTCTATTCTTCCCAAATGGTGTACAGGATCAAAATTCTGTTAATCAAAATTCCAGCAGGCTATTTTGTAGACACTGCCCAGCTGATTTTAAAGTTTATGTGAAAAAACATAATTACCTAGAAGAGCTAAAACAATTTTGAAAAAAAATTTTTTTGAAAAAGAACAAAGTTGGAGGACTCATACTTTTGGATTCAAACTTATGTTAAGCTATAGAAATCAAGACAATGAGGCATAGGGGAAAGAATAAACAGAGCAATGGAATAGAATGGAGTCCAGAAATAGACATCTACCTACCTACCTACCTTTCTTTCTAGTCAACTGGGTCTATGTCTTAGATTCAACACCAAAGCCATGATCCATCCACAAAAGAAAACATTGATAAATCAGACTTCATCAAAATTAACAAATTCTGCTCTTTGAAAGATATTATTAAGAAAAAAAATTTTTTAAGATTTTATTTATTTATCCATAGAGACACACACAGAGAGAGAGAGGCAGAGACACAGGCAGAGGGAGAAGCAGGCTCCACGCAGAGAGCCTGACGTGGGACTCGATCCAGGGTCTCCAGGATCACGCCCTGGGCTGCAGGCAGTGCCAAACCGCTGCACCACCAGGGCTGCCCTATTAAGAAAATTTTAAAACATTAACAGCAACAACACCTACACACTGGAAAAAAATATTTGCAAAACATGCATCTGATTAAAGGATGTATAACCACAACATATAAAGAACTCTCAATGCTCAATAACCAAAATTCCAATTTTTAAAAATTGGACAAACGATTTGAAGAAATACTTCAAAGAAGAGATACAGATTACACATAATTGCATGAAATGAACTTCAAAATCATTAGCTATTAGGAAAATGATGATTAAAACACAATAAAATACAATACCACATACTAGTAAAGATGCAAAGCAATTGAAATTCTCACACTTTGCCAATGGGGATTCAAAATGGTATAACCATAAGTCAGAGCTAGAACATTCCAGAGGCTTTTGGGCCCCAGGTGCTGGAAGATGTGGACTCTGGATGCCGCCAGAAACAAACAACAATAGGTACAACCACTTTGAAAAACATTTTGGCATGTCTCTGCCTCTGTGTGTGTGTGTGTGTGTGTGTGTGTGTCTCATGAATAAATAAAATCTTAAAAAAAAAATAATGTGAAGAAATCTCAAAAGTATTTTACTAAGTGGAAGAAGCCAAACCCAAATGGCTCTGATTCCACTTATACAACTGAAAATTAATAAAGGGCTACTTCACTAAAAAAAGTGGGGAGGTTAGGAAGGAGAGCTCTCAGGTCTTACTCTACTGGCATCACCAACTGCAAATCGAGCCAAGCCTTTCATGTGGATGCTACTTTATTACCCAAACAGCTGGAAGAAAGGCTTTCATCCCCTCTTACCTTGACAATCCAGCCAATGAAAGACATCAATGAGAAGTCACTGTAGCTGGACTTGATAACAGCCTCCCCAGCTTTCCCCTTTCCTCTGTAAAAAAGCATTCCTCTCTTTTGTTTGGTGGATTTGCCTCTGATTTTGCCATAGCTGGTTTGTCACGGGTTGTAATCCTCTGCTCTTCCTGAACAAACCCGTTTTTGCTGGTAAAATAACTGGTAGGAGGAATGCCTGGGTGGCTCAGCAGTTAAGCGTCTGCCTTCAGGCTCAGGGTGTGATCCTGGAGTCCCTGGATCCGAGAGTCCCACAACGGGCTCCCTGCATGGAGCCTGCTTCTCCCTCTGCCTGTTGTCTCTGCCTCTCTCTCTCTCTGTGTGTGTCTCTCAGGAATAAACAAATAAAATCTTTAAAAAAAAATAAAATAACTGGGAGGCTTTTTTTTTAAGATTTTATTTATTAATTCATGAGACGTACAGAGAGAGAGAGAGAGAGAGAGGCAGAGACAACAGGCAGAGGGAGAAGCAGGTTCCCTGCAGGGAGCCCAATGCAGGACTCAATCCCAGGACCCGGGGATCCTGACCTGAGCTGAAGGCAGATGCTCAATCAGTAAACCACCCAGGTGCCCTGGCAGTTTTGTTTTTAAGGTTAACACAACAGTCTAGAAAAGGCAAAACTATAGGGACAGAACTCAGAGCAGTCACTACCAGGAACAGAGCTGGGTAGAGAGGATTGTACAAAGGGAACAAAAGATCTCTGGTTGTAATGGAAATATTCTTTACCTTGATTGTGTTGGCAGTTACATGACCTTATATCTCTCTTTTTTTTTTAAGTAGGCTCCAAGCCCAGCATGGAGCCTTAGGTGGGGCTTTGAACTTACAACCCTGAGATCAAGACCTGAGCTAAGGGAGCCTAGGTGGCTCAGTTGGTTAAACATCTGCCTTTGGCTCAGCTCGTGATCCCAGGGTCCTGGGATCGAGTCCCATATTGGGCTCCCCATTCAGCAGGGAGTTTGGTCCTCCCTCTCTCTACCCCTGCCCCCTGCTCATGCTTTCCCTCTCTCTCTCAAATAAATAAAATCTTAAAGAAAAAAAAAAAAAGACCTGAGCTGAAATCGAGTCCAAAGCTTAACTGACTGAGCTACCCAGGTAACGCCCCCTTACACCTTCTAAAAACTCACTGCACTATAATGCCTGAAAAGGACAAATACTGTATGTAAATTAGACCTCACTAGACTAGGTTTTAAAAAAGATATAATGATCTAAAAGAAACAATAAAGTAATAGGAATAAAATGAATAAATCTAACAAAACATACATAAAATATTTTTGGAAAAAGAATTATGAAACTATCGAATTATAAAACTATCGAGGGATGCCTGGGTGGCTCAGTTGGTTAAGTGATGGACTCTTGATTTCAGCTCAGGTCATGATCTCAGGATCCTGAGATCAAGCCCTACATGGGCTCTATGCTAGGGGTGGAGCCTGCTTGGGATTCTCTCTCCCCTTCACCTTCTTCCCCTCCCCCCACCATGTGCAAGTGCTCTAAATCAATTAATCAATCAATCCATTGAAATTCACTTAGTTACACACAATGGTCATGGATAAGAGACTCAATGTCATAAATGTGTCAACTCTCCTCAAGTTAGTCCATTAATTCACACCACTCCAATAAAATTCCCAACAGTTATTCTCATGGAAATATGCTCGCAGATATTAACATACGAATGGGAGAGCAAAACACCTAGAATAAATAAGATTTTGAAGAGCTAAAATTAGATGAGAATCTCACATACTAGACATTGGTACTAATTACAAAATTACTGAAATTCGGACATTGTGGTTTTGGCACAGAGACGGACACAATAGAGCAATGATAATAGGGAGCCTGGAAATCGATCTTTGTGCATGTGGAAATTTTCAATATTAGAGAAGTAGCATTACAATTATCTGGGGAAGGATGGTGGAACAATTAGCTGGAAAAATCAACTCCAACTTCACAATCCTATACAAAAGCCAATACCAACTGGATAAAAACCAAAAATGAAAAGCAAATTTGTAGTCTTTAGCAGAAAATACAGGAAGCTATCTTTAGAACCTTAGGAGTAGGACAGGATTTCTTAAAGCATACAAAAAAAATGACGAATCTGAAAAGATTTGGTTTAAATTTCTATAGTTTGGAGGTGCCTCAGTGGCTCAGTCAGTTAAGCATTCAACTGTTGATTTTGGCTCAGGTCATAATCTTAGGGTCCTGGGATTGAGCCCTGTGTCTGGCTCCCCACTCAGCTTGTCTCCCTCTCCCTCCGTCTCTCTCAAATAAATAAATAAATCTTTTTAAAAAAATTTCTATAGGTTTAAGCCACAATAAAATGAAATACAGTGAGCCACAAACAGAAAGACAGTATTTGCAACATATATAATTGATAAGGAATCAGAACTCAAAAGATCTATTGAATGGCAAATCAATTTAAAAATAGATAAATACAGAAAAGAAATAAGTACAAAGAGGCACTTCACAGAAGAGAAAATCAAAATGGCCCAAAGCATAAATAAAGTTCTTCTCTGGGGCACCTGGATGGCTCAGTCAGTGGAGGGTGTGACTCTTGATCTCAGGATTGTTGAGTTCAAGCCCCATGTTGGGTGTGAAGCCTACTTAAAATTAAAAAAAAAATTTTAAGGACAGAAGAAGAAATGCTCTCTTCTCTAGCAATCAAGGACACACTGATAAAGATAACCATTTCACACTCTTCACATTGGTAAAAATTAAAATATCTGACTCGTAATATTGGAGGTAATGTGAACAGTGGTGGGAGTATGTCGTGGTACTGCTTGGAATGTAATTAGGTATAATCTCAAAAAATTCAAATGTATGTATCCCATGACCTACAAATTTCACTTTCAGGTATGTACACTGGAGAAACTCTAGTGTACCCACATGTACCTAAAGAAACATGTAAAAAAATATTTATTATAGCATTATTTACAATAGCCAAAAATTTAGAATAACTTAAATGTCCATCAAAAGAGAATAGGGGGGATCCCTGGGTGGCTCAGCAGTTTGGGCCTGTCTTTGGCCCAGGGCGCGATCCTGGAGCCCCGGGATCGAGTCCCACTTGGGGCTCCCGGCATGGAGCCTGCTTCTCCCTCCTCCTGTGTCTCTGCCTCTCTCTCTCTATGTCTATCATAAATAAATAAATAAATAAATAAATAAATAAATAAATAAAATAAATCTATCTTTTAAAAAAAGAGAGAGAGAATAGATAGGACATCCCGGGTGGCTCAGCGGTTTAACACCGCCTTTGGCGCAGGGCCTGATCCTGGAGACCCGGGATCGAGTTCCCCGTTGGGCTCCCTGCACGGAACCTGCTTCTCCCTCTGCCTGTGTCTCTGCCTCTCTCTCTCTCTCTCTCTCTCTCTCTCTCTGTGTGTGTGTCTCTCATGAATAAATAAATAAATAAAATCTTTAAAAAAAAAAAGAGAATAGATAAATTGTGGCAAATATTCATAATGAAATATTGATCAGTATTTAAAATGAATGACCTTGTGGTGCCTGAGTGGCTCAGTCAGTTAAGTGTCCGCTTTCAGCTCAGGTCAGGATCCTGGGGTCCTGGGATTAAGCCCCATGTTGGGCTCTCTGCTCAGTGGGGAACCTGCTTCTCCTGCTCCCAGTCCCCCTGCTTGTGCTTGCTCTCTCTGTCAAATTAATAAATAAAATCTTTTAAAAAGTAAAATGAATGACCTAAAGTTCATCTATCAAAATGGATGAGCATCTCAAAGTCATAACATAGAGTTAAAAAGAGTTCTGATCCCGATTCCAATGTGTGTATGGATTTTTCTCAAAACCACCAAGTGATACTCTGACTCCAGCTGAGTGTCCTACAACTCAATGCTGACATATCTACTTGGAATAGTATCATATCCTATAGGTTAAGGGCTCAGCCCAAAAAAACTGCTCACTTCCCCTAATTCATAAGTCACCAGGCTATAGATTGAAGGTTCTCACAACCCTTCTTTAGGTTCCATTAATTTGCTAGAATGGCCCACAGAACTCATAGAAACATTTTACTTACTAGATCACTGGTTTCTTATAAAAGGATATAACTCAGGAACAGCCAGATGCAAGAGATGCATAAGGCAAACTATGGGGAAGGTGGGTAGAGCTTCCAATCTCTCTCTGAGCAAGCTACTCTCCCTGCACCTCCACCTGTTTACCAACCCAGAGGCTCTCTAAATCCCATTTTTTTGGGCTTTTATGGAGGCTTCATTACCTAGATGTGACTGATTAAGTCTTTGGCCATTGGTAATTGATTCAACCTCTAGCCTTTCTGCCCTCCCCAGAAATAGGGGATAGGTTCATGTGTGGTTCCCCTGAAAACCAGCCCCCATTCTCAGGTACCTTCCAAAAGTCACCTCATTAGCATAAACCCAGTTGTGGAGAGGCGCTTGTTACAAATAACAAGATACTACTTCATTTTTCTTTTCTTTTTTTATAGTAGGTTCCATGCACAGTGTGGAGTCCAATATGTGGCTTGAATTCATAACCCTGAGAAGAAGGTCTGAGCAGAGATCAGGAGTTGGACACTTAGACTGAGCCACCCAGGTACCCCAAGATACCACTTAATTTTGACCCCTAATGAGTAATACACTTGCACCTGACAGATGTAAACACACCTCCTCTGGAGGAAAGCACTTACACCGGGCTTCAAAACTTCCTACAAAGTCCCAAATAAGATGAAGTATCAATTAAAAAAAAAATCAAGCACAACAAAATAAGTGATCATGAGCAAGAGAAGTGCACAGGCAACTGTAGAATCAGATTGTCAAAGACTGCTGATATTAGAATTATCTGACACATCATAAAATAATATATCTATATATCTATATCTAAAGAAAGAAGAGGGATGCCTGGGTGGCTCAGTGGTTGAGCATCTGCCTTCAGCTCAGGGAGTGATCCTGGAGTCGATGTCGAGTCCCACATCGGGCTCCTTGTGTAGAGCCTGCTTCTCCCTTTGCCTGTGTCTCTGTCTCTCTTTCTATCTGTCATGAATAAATAAATAGAATCTTTAAAAAAAAAAGGAAAGAAAAGAATATATTGAAGTATGACAAAACAAGAGAATGTGGAAACAACCAGGCAAACTGGAGGGGTGGGGATGGTGCTGGGGGGAACCACAGACAGAAACTCTAGAAAGGCAAGATGGTGGAGGAGTAGGGTCCCCAAGTCACCTATCCCCACCAACTTACCTAGATAACTTTCAAATCATCATGAAAACCTACGAATTCGACCTGATTTAAAGAAAGAATTAAATTAATTAATTAATTAAATGAGATGCAATCCAAACTGGAGGTCCTAACGATAAAGTTTAACAAGGTAGAAGAACGAGTGAGTGACATAGAAGACAAGTTGATGGTAAGGAAGGAAACTGAGGAAAAAAGAGAAACAACCAAAAGATCATGAGGATAGGTTAAGGGAAATAAATGACAGCCTAAGAAGGAAAAATCTATGTTTAATTGGGGTTCCCAAGGACACCAAAAGGAACAGAGGTCCAGAAAGTGTATTTGAACAAATCATAGCTGAGAACTTCTCTAACTTGGGAAGGGAAACAGGCATTCAGATCCAGGAGATAGAGAAATCCGCCCCCCCCCGCCCCCCGCCTAAAATCAGTAAAAACCGCTCAACACCTTGACATTTAATAGTGAAACTTGCAAATTCCAAAGATAAAGAGAAGATCCTTAAAGCAGCAAAAGACAAGAAATCCCTAACATTTATGAGGAGAGGCATTAGGATAACAGCAAACCTCTCCACAGAGACTTGGCAGGCCAGAACCGGCTGGCAGGATATATTCAGGGTCCTAAATGAGAAGAACATGCAGCCAAGAATACTTAATCCAGCAAGGCTCTCATTCAGAATAGAAGGAGAGATAAAGGGCTTCCAAGATAGGCAAAAACTGAAAGAATATGTGACCACCAAACCAGCTCTGCAAGAAATATTAAGGGGGACTCTGTAAAAGAAAGAGGAAGTCCAATGAAACAATCCACAAAAACAGGGACTGAAGAGGTATCATGATGACACTAAATTCATATCTTTCAATAGTAACTCTACGTGAATGGGCTTAATAACCCCGTCGAAAGGCGCAGGGTTTCAGACTGGATAAAAAAGCAAGACCCATCTATTTGCTGTCTACAAGAGACTCATTTTAGACATAAGGACACCTACAGCCTGAAAATAAAAGGTTGGAGAACCATTTACCATTCAAATGGTCCTCAAAAGAAAGCAGGGGTAGCCATCCTTATATCAGATAAATTAGTTTATCCCAAAGACTGTAGTAAGAGATGAAGAGGGACACTATATCATACTTAAAGGATCTATCCAACAAGAGGACCTAACAATCATGAATATTTATGCCCTGAATGTGGGGCTGCCAAGTATATCAATCAATTAATAACCAAAGTTAAGAGATACTTAGATAATAATACACTAATACTTGGTGACTTGAATACACTTTCTACAATCGACAGATCTTCCAAGCACACCATCTCCAAAGAAACAAGAGCTTTAAATGATACACTGGACCAGATGGATTTCACAGATAAATATCAGAACTTTACATCCAAATGCAACTGAATACACATTCTTCTCCAGTGCACATGGAACTTTCTCCAGAAAGGACCACATATTGGGGTCACAAATCAGGTCTTAACTGATACCAAAAGATTGGGATCGTCCCTTGCATATTTTCAGGCCATAATGCCTTGAAATTAGAACTAAATCACAAGAAGAAGTTTGGAAGGAACTCAAACACGTAAAGGTTAAGGACCATCCTGCTAAAAGATGAAAGGGTCAACCAGGAAATTAGGGAAGAATTAAAAAGATTCATGGAAACTAATGAGAATGAACATACAACCGTTCAAAATCTTTGGGATGCAGCAAAAGCAGTCCTGAGGGGGAAATACATCGCAATACAAGCATCCATCCAAAAACTGGAAAGAACTCAAATACAAAAGCTAACCTTGCACCTAAAGGAGCTGGAGAAAAAAAAAGCAAATAGATCCTATACCCAGCAGAAGAAGAGAACTAATAAAGATTCGAGCAGAATTCAATGAAACAGAGACCAGAAGAACTGTGGAACAGATTAACAAAACCAGGAGTTGGTTCTTTGAAAGAATTAATAAGATAGATAAACCATTAGCCAGCCTTATTAAAAAGAAGAGAGAAAAGACTCAAATTAATAAAATCATGAATGAGAAAGGAGAGATCACCACCAATACCAAGGAAATACAAACGATCTTAAAAACTTACTATGAGCGGCTATATGCTCATAAATTAGGCAATCTAGAAGAAATGGACGCATTTCTGGAAAATGACAAACTACCAAAACTGGAACAGGAAGAAGTAGAAAACCTGAATAGGCCGATAACCAGGAGGAAACTGAAGCAGTTATCAAAAACCTCCCAAGACACAAAAGTCCAGGGCCAGATGGCTTCCCTGGGGAATTCTATCAAACGTTTAAAGAAGAAACCATACCCATTCTACTAAAGCTGTTTGGAAAGATAGAAAGAGATGGAGTACTTCCAGACTCATTCTATGAGGCCAGCATCACCTTAATTCCAAAACCAAACAAAGACCCCACCAAAAAGGAGAATTATAGACCAATATCCCTGATGAACATGGATGCAAAAATTCTCAACAAGATACTAGCCAATAGGATCCAACAATACATTAAGAAGATTATTCACCATGACCAAGTGGGATTTATCCCCGGGATGCAAGGCTGGTTCAACACTCGTAAAGCAATCAATGTGATTCATCATATCAGCAAGAGAAAAAATAAGAACCATATGATCCTCTCAATAGATTGCAGAGAAAGCATTTGACAAAATACAGCATCCATTCCTGATCAAAACTCTTCAGAGTGTAGGGATAGAGGGAACGTTCCTCAGCATCTTAAAAGCCATCTACGAAAAGCCCACAGCAAATATCATTCTCAATGGGGAAACACTGGGAGCCTTTCCCCTAAGATCAGGAACAAGACAGGGATGTCCACTCTCACCACTGCTATTCAACATAGTACTGGAAGTCTTAGCCTCAGCAATCAGACAACAAAAAGACATTAAAGGCATTCAAATTGACAAAGAAGAAGTCAAACTCTCCCTCTTTGCAGATGACATGACACTGTCCGTAGAAAATCCAAAAGCCTCCACCTCAAGATTGCTAGAACTCATACAGCAATTTGGCAGTGTGGCAGGATACAAAATCAATGCTCAGAAATCAGTGGCATTTCTATAGACTAACAACGAGACTGAAGAAAGAGAAATTAAGGAGTCAATCCCATTTACAATTACACCAAAAGCATAAGATACCTAGGAATAAACCTCACCAAAGAGGTAACGGATCTATACCCTAAAAACTACAGAACACTCCTGAAAGAAATGAAGGACGACACAAAGAGATGGAAAAATATTCCATGCTCATGGACTGGCAGAATTAATATTGTGAAAATGTCAATGTTACCCAGGGCAATGTACACGTTTAATGCAATCCCTATCAAAATACCATGGACTTTCTTCAGAGAGTTGAAACAGATCATCTTAAGATTTGTGTGGAATCAGGAAAGACCCCGAATAGCCAGGGGTCTTTCTTAAAAAGAAAACCATAGCTGGGGGCATCACAATGCCAGATTTCAGGTTGTACTACAAAGCTGTGGTCATCAAGACAGTGTGGTGCTGGCACAAAAACAGACACATAAATCAATGGAACAGAATAGAGAACCCAGAAATGGGCCCTCAACTCTATGGTCAACTAATATTTGACAAAGCAGGAAAGACTATCCACTGGAAAAAAGACAGTCTCTTCAATAAGTGGTGCTGGGAAAATTGGACATCCACATGCAGAAGAATGAAACTAGACCACTCTCTTTCACCACACACAAAGATAAACTCAAAATGGATGAAAGATCTAAATGTGAGACAAGATTCCATCAAAATCCTAGAGGAGAACACAGGCAACACCCTTTTTGAACTCAGCCACAGTAACTTCTTGCAAGATACATCCACGAAGGCAAAAGAAACAAAAGCAAAAATGAACTATTGGGACTTCATCAAGATAAGAAGCTTTTGCACAGCAAAGGATACAGTCAACAGAACTCAAAGACAACCTACAGAATGGGAGAAGATATTTGCAAATGACATATCAGATAAAGGGCTAGTTTCCAAGATCTATAAAGAACTTATTAAACTCAACACCAAAGAAACAAACAATCCAATCATGAAATGGGCAAAAGACATGAACAGAAATTTCACAGAGGAAGACAGACATGGCCAATGAGCACATGAGGAAATGCTCCGCATCACTTGCTATCAGGGAAATACAAATCAAAAACACAATGAGATACCACCTCACACCAGTGAGAATGGGGAAAATTAACAAGGCAGGAAACAACAAATGTTGGAGAGGATGAGGAGAAAGGGAAACCCTCCTGCACTGTTGGTGGGAATGTGAACTGGTGCAGCCACTCTGGAAAACTGTGTGGAGGTTCCTCAAAGAGTTAAAAATAGATCTGCCCTATGACCCAGCAATTGCACTGCTGGGGATTTACCCCAAAGATACAGATTCAATGAAACGCCGGGACACCTGCACCCCAATGTTTATAGCAGCAATGTCCACAATAACCAAACTGTGGAAGGAGCATCGGTGTCCATCGAAAGACGAATGGACAAAGAAGATGTGGTTTATGTATACAATGGAATATTCCTCAGCCGTTAGAAATGACGAATACCCACCATTTGCTTCGACATGGTTGGAACTGGAGGGTATTATGCTGAGTGAAGTAAGTCAATTGGAGAAGGACAAACATTATATGGTCTCATTCATTTGGGGAATATAAAAAATAGTGAAAGGGAATAAAGAGGTAAAGGAGAGAAAATGAGTGGGAAAAATCAGAGAGGCTGACAGAACATGAGAGACTCCTAACTCTGGGAAACGAACAAGGGGTGGTGGAAAGGGAGGTGGGTGGGGGGTTGGGGTGACTGGGTGACAGGCACTGAGGGTGGCACTTGATGGGATGAGCACTGGGTGTTATGCTATATGTTAGCAAATCTAATTCCAATAAAAAATATACAAAAAAAGAAACTCTAGAAATATATAATATAAAAATTAGAATAAAAAAGTAAGTGGATAGGGATAGCTGGGTGGCTCAGTTGGTTAAGCATCTACCTTCAGCTCAGGTCATGATCCCAGCGTTCTGGGATCCCATGACCCCTTCTCAGCAAGGAGTCTGCTTCTCTCTCTGCCTGCTGCTCCCCCTACTTGTGCTCTCTCTATATATACATGACAAATAAAATTTAAAAAAAAAAGTAAGTGGGTAAATTAAATAGCAAATTAGATACAGCAAGAGATAAAATTACTAGATGAGCCTAAGACAGATCCAGAGATATACCAGAATGCAGTATGGAAACAATAAGATGAAAAATATGAAGAAAAAAATTAAACATGAAAGATAGTAAGAAAGTTGGATGTGTCTAATAATATGAACTTCAGAAGGAAAGACTGAAAAATTGGGGGAAAAAAGCAATATTTGAAGAGACAATGGTTAGGAATTTTCTAGTATTTATTCAGGAAGCCCAGTAAATTCAAAGCATAATAAATAAGAAGTCCATAACCAGAAACATACTGGTAAAACAACAAAATACAAAAAACAGAGAGAGGATGCTAATAGCAGGCAAAAATGAAAAGCAGAAACAAAACAGTATCTATGGCATAGCCACAAGTATACAGCTAACTTCTCAATGGAACCCAAAAGATAGTGCAATGTTGTCTTTGAACTGTAAAGAAAAAATCATGCCCGCCTGGAATTATACACTCAGGTAAATTATTTTTAAGAACATTGGAAAAATAAAGGCATTTTCAGACAAAATAAAAGTACCAGAAAGAAGTAAAGTCTGAGGTACACAAGGTGGGGGGGGGGGGTGGAGAAAGAAGCATGTCAGTAAATCAAAACATATTGAGGGCATCAAACAGCAACAACAATGCTTAGTTTGTGGGATTTAAAATATCAAGGTAGGCATCCCAGTGCTGGTTATAATGGGAAAAAGTAACACTTTATCTCATGTCTCCATGGGTTATGATGAAAACCCTGGACAGAGTACACAAAGCAAATAAGGGAGGACTGAAAAGTCAGACTGGAGAGAGAAATGTAGACTCAAGGAAAGATATGGCAGTGAGTTGATGGTTTTCTTTGTTTTTATTTTTTTATCAGCTGTATCTCCAGCTCACACTCAAGAGCATCCCAGATCCCAGAACCACATAGTGGGCACAGGGAGAAAAAGCTCCAAGAGAAACTTTTTCTGGTCTAGGAAATAGGACAGGGAGAGTAGGGGAGGGAAATCCTGTTTTTATTTTTAATCTTACCCAAGCCTGCCCTGAGGCAATTTCCTGTCCCAAAGAGGTACTCTCAGGGCATTAATGGCAGCATGGCAGCAGCAGAAAGGACTACATTGACCTCAAGAAACCAGGAGACTAATCAGAGAGGAAGACAAACCATGAGAGACTCCTAACTCTGGGAAACAAAGTTTTGCAGAAGGTCAGGGGATGAGGTGACTGGTTGACGGGCACTAAGGAGGAACTTGATGGGATGAGCACTGGATGTTCTACTATGTTAGCAAATTGAATTCAAATTTTTTTAAAAAAGAAGAAACCAAGAGACAGAGAAAAAAACCCCTTCACCTAACAGAAACTGGCAAAAGGAAAGAGTGTGGGGGGAATCCGTCTCTTTTTCTCTTCCTTTTCTCTCACTGCTTTCCCTTAGAGGCAGTTGCAGTCACAAGAAGTACATGACAAGAAGTACAAGAGGAAACTAAAAGCTTGGCCTTCTATCTTTTTTTTTTTTTTAAGATTTTATTTATTTATTCATGACAGACACAGAGAGAGAGAGAGAGAGAGAGGCAGAGACACGGGCAGAGGGAGAAGCAGGCTCCATGCAGGGAGCCTGATGTGGGACGTGATCCCGGGTCTCCAGGATCAGGCCCTGGGCTAAAGGCGGCGCTAAAACGCTGAGCCACCTGGGCTGCCCTTGGCCTTCTATCTTTACAAGGAGGAAGCTTGAAAGGGATCCTCAGCTACATAGGAAGCCCCAAGCCCACCTCCAAGATACACATACATGGAACTGATCACAGAAAACATACCACAGGCTTTGAGAACTAAACTGTGATGTTGATCCCACACTGGTCTCAGAATGACCCATGGGCAGTGGACAGGGAAGGAGGGGATAGAGGAGGATGGGCAGGGGGATTGGGAGGTTGAGATGCATATGCAAGACAGATCCAAACACCACAGCCAAGTTTTTAAATGGCATTGGGGGACACCTGGGTGGCTCAGCAGTCTGGCTTTGGCTGAGGTCGTGATCCTGGGGTCCTGGGATGAGTTCTACATTGGGCTCCTCCCAGGGAGTCTCCTTCTCCCTCTGCCTATGACTCTGCCTCTCTCTGTGTGACTCTCATGAATAAATAAATAAAATCTTTAAAAAAAAAAAAAGAATTGTACCAATTGCTGCCTAAGAGAGTAGTTTTTCCATATGGAATTGATAAAACACAACTACCTCAGAACTACGATTTAAGACGACAGTTTCTCTAATGTGGCATTATTATCAATACAAAACAAATTATATGAGGATAATGATTATAACATATCTAGTGATTTTACTGAGAAGTTAAAAACTATGTTTTGCAACACACACATATATATAATACTTGAAGAATTCCACATGTCAGGGCAGCCTAGGTGGCTCAGCAGTTTAGCGCCACCTTCAGCCCAGGGCCTGATCCTGGAGATCTGGGGTCCTGTCCCACACTGGGCTTCCTGCATAGAGCCTGCTTCTCCCTCTGCCTGTGTCTCCGCCTCTGTGTGTGTGTGTGTCTCTCATGAATAAATAAATAAAATCTTAAAAGAAAAGAAGAATTCCACATGTCTTTAAAAGTCCTGCAAATATGTCCAACCCAAAACAGAACATCCAGGATCATGTAATGATAATTAGTTCAGTTGTTTTTGTTCTGCTAACCATCATTTGTATAAAAACACATTTCTCAAACTTGTATTAGGAAGGTATACTTCTCAGAACGGAGAGGTATTATTTGGCAGATTATGATAACTTCAATATTTTGACATAAGGCATGGGCATGGGTTGTGCTCTGACCCGGATCTCACAATCAATAGGGACAAACCCATCATCTAAAAAAAAAGGTGACCCCACCCACAGGGAACCTGACCACAGCCCTGAACAGCGCACCCCCCCACCCAGCCAGAGGGACCCGAGGTGCTCCTATGTGACCTCAGTCTCCTCCCTCCCCCTGATCAGGATCCTGCCACTGCCCCCGTTGGCTGAGCACAAGGGGGCATCAGTCCATCAAGCCCAGGATGAGCAGGGGGCACCAGTGCTCACGTGGGTGTGAAGGAAGAATGGGCCCCGAGGTCCAACAGGAGGGCTTGTGCCCTGCTTTGCTACAGGAAGCCCAACTCTGAGCGATGCCCCTGTGATTTTGGCATCTTCTCCGCCTTTACTTTTTAATTGGCTTTCTTGAGCAATTCATGAACCAGCAGCAGCCCATCCAGCACAAACAGAGATGCTCCCTCTTCTCTGCCTTCACAAACAACACTCACCAGTTTGTACCGAGGAGCGTCGCCTTTTGCTTATATGGAATAATTATTTTCTCAAAGGGACCACAAGTCCCATGTCAGACTGTGCTGGGGACAGGACTGCAGGTGGGGTGACTTGCAGTTTTCAGCTACCATGCCCAGACTCTGGAGAAGCCTCTTCCTCCTGGGTCCTTGCTGCGGTCGCCTCTCCACGCACTCGACTCAGATGCAAGTACTCTCTCTCTCTCTCTCTCTCTCTCTCTCTCTCTGGGTCTCACCCTTGTCACACGCTTGTGTTGTCCCCAGGCATGTTCCTTAACCACTTCCTCCCAGTTTTTGACCCTCCAGTGAACACCCAGGGCCCTGATCCACTCTGTCTGAGCTGGGAATGCAGTGAAGCCAGTCTTCACGCTGGAAGGCAGCCTGGGAAGGAGGGATTGTGAGGTGCCTGACAGGCCTAGGCCCCCGGACACCCCTGGCCACAACCCTGCTGACACCTTGAGTTTGGACCTCTGGCCTCCAGAACTGTGAGGGAATACATGTCTGCTGTTTCGCTACAACCACACAAGGACCACAGGCTGGTGACATGTAATGACAAGGACTTCTGGGGCTGACACCAACTACACCCCACTTCAGCTGAGATCCATTTCCCAATTCAAGCCCTGTAAGCACATGCTCAGTCCAAATAACAAAAACCATTTACAATGAAGGAAGGAAAAGAGAGGAAGAGGACTTATGTGTCAATCATAACTCATCTTAAATTAGAATTCTGTGAAATGCGCATAGACAAAATCATTTCATGGCTTTTTCTTCTAAATTTGCTAAGGCACCTGATGATCACCAAGGAAGCCAAAAAGGGAAGCGTGCTAGAGCTGATTGTTACACTCTGGGGAATGTTGTGGGCACTTTTTCAACACAGCCATTATTAAAAATTAAATATGTGCCCAACACTATACTTCTACCTAATGCCACTGAACTGTATACTTAAAAATGGTTAAAATGGTAAATTTTTGTTAGGTACACATTATCACAATAAAAAGAATTTTAATCGAGAAAAATTAAATATAAACTCACAATGAATTATATTACAAAGGAAGGAAGCTTATCCCTCCCTACTTATTTTACCACATACTACTCGGATCTGTGCTATTGAGCTTGTTCATGCTACTGTGTGTGCACAGTGGGAATAATGGATCAGCACCTGCTGCTGTGCATCTCTTCTTGGCTCAAATGCGGTGAATTCACACTGGGAGTTGTAGTAGTCTGCTCAGATTGCCCTAATGAAGTGCCACAGACCCGGGGGCTCTCGGTTCTGGAGTCTGGGAAAGTCCCAGATCAAGGTGTGGGCAGGGAAGGGTATGTTGTGAGCTCAAGCCTGTGGCTTGTAGGCAGCACCATCTTGCTATATGTTCACAAGGTCTTGCCTCAGAGTATGTGCTTGGAGGAGGAAGGCAGGGAGAGGGAGAGACAGAGAGAGACCGAGAGAAAGAGAGAGAGCGAGAGAGCGAGAGCACTCTGCTGTCACTTCCTATAAGGACCCTGATCCTATAGGATCAGCCCTGCATCCCTGTGACTCCTTTAAGCTGCATTGTTTCCTTAGGGGCACCATCTCTGAATCCAGCCCCACTGGGGGTTAGGGCTTCAACATGTAAATTTGGGGGTGGACGTGAGACAGAAACCTTTGGGCCTCACAAGAGTTGCTAACTCGATACCGTGGGAGTTTTTACACCATGGAAATTGGCAAATGCTCTGATTGGGGCTTCATTTCTGGAGAGCTGTTTTGCAACATATACAGCCCTCCACTACTCGAGGGGAAGGGCAGACCAGGGTCTCCTCTGTGAGCATCCTCTCTCCTCCCAACCTGGGAGCTCAGCAAGGTCGAGGGTCAGCCCACGACCTCCAGGTCTCTGCCCCCTGCTGTCATCTCCTAGCAGCTCAGTGGACATGTGTCAGGTTGGCTGGGAGCTGGAATGTAGCCAGGGGCCATGAGGAGGAGGCTGAGAGGTGAGGAAGTCTCGGTCACAGGACACATGAAATGTGTGAATGTGACAGAGGCAGACTCCCCAGAAGGCAAGCTCTGGGTCAGAATGCTGGGCAGATGCCTTCCCTTCCCGGAGCCTGTTTTCTCATCTGGAAAGTGGGGACAACAGCCACCTCCCTTAGAGGGTCCGAGTGGAGACCAAATGAGCCAACAGAGAAAACACTGCACACTGGCTGGAATGCTACCTGGATCCTCATCACCTGACACCCACCCTTTAAAGATAAAGACCTCTCTGCATTCTCTGTCCACACCAGTCAGCCCTGCCCGCCTTGTGCACGATGCCGGGTGACGGGGACCCACAGCTCTGTGAGCCAGTCAGCCCTCAAGCATCTCCCTGTGTAGCAGGAAGACAACCTGTGAAAGGGAACCTGGCTGTTAAGGTGGCCCAGAGGCCTGTTGACTGCTGTAACTGCGTGGGGAAGTGTCACTGTGCACGGGCACAGACCCAACACCACAGCAGATATTTACTGGCGATGTGACCTGACGTGATGTTCATGACCTCCCTCAGGACCTCAGTTTCCTCCTGTAAGATGAGGACTCTTATAGACCCTGCCTGCCTCCTGAGATCTGGGGAGACTTAACTACAATTTTAAAATATAATTTTATTTGGATTAGTTTGAATCAGGTATGGTAAGACACAAAGACACAGAGATGATGATTATGAAATAAAAATTTATACTATCAGATCCCTAGAAACAGGAGGCATGAATTCCATGTGGGGCCATGTCGGGAGGCGCTACGGTCACCCAGGAGGATGAGGAAGCAAAGGGAAAACATGGGCAAGAACCTTTATCATAGAGACTGTGGAAAAGACTAGACAAAGCAGGATAAGCGAGCTGAGCACTGACCAGCGGGAATAATGTCAGCAGCTTCTGAGGATGAGGAGCTGCCCTGGGGAGAATGGGATAGAGGAATATTGCCCTCCTGGAGCATAAGAGCCAGATAGCAGAGGTGGTTTGGAGTGTGGGCTCTGGACTGGTTGGTGTGCGTAGGAAAGGCGTGCTCCTGGGCGTGTCTTTGCTATCTCTAGGACTGGCTAGACTGCGAGGGACAATGTCTCCCTGGCCAGTGAGGCCCCAGGTGTCAAAGCATCAAGAATACAGCAAGTATGGGACACCTGGGTGGCTCAGTGGTTGAGCATCTGCCTTTGGTTCAGGGTGTAGTCTCGGAGTCCATGGATCGAGTCTCACATTGGGCTCCCCTTGAGGAGCCCGCCTCTCCCTCTGCCTATGTCTCTGCTTCTCTCTGTGTCTCTCATGAATAAATAAATAAAATCTTTTTTTTTTAAAAAAAAAAAAAAGGAGAACACAGCAAGTAAGCAAAAGACCCAGCACCCAGTGAGCGGGAGGTGGCATCCCCTCTTCCTACTTGCTTCACATGGGTGAGTCTTCCCTTCCCAGCTGGGCTCTGGAGGGCTCACTGCATGCCTGCCCTCAAACAGGGCAAGGCAAACCCTCCCTGGACCCGTAACCCCTCCTCCAGATAGAAAACAAGAGGAAGTAAACAGAGTGCTGATGTCAGGAGCAGCACACAGGCAGACCATGGGGAAGGGCAGACACCAAGATCTGGCCCCCGGTTTCTCCTCCTTCCTTGTTCTCAGAAACCCATCATCATCTTCCCATACCTCCCGTGACCTGCTTCTGGGCCCCAGAGCTTGACCAGTGGCCTGACGAAAGCAGCCCTGATGAATGGCCTTCTTAGGAAGGGCTGTGGAGAGAGGAGATGGGGAGGTTAAGCTGCTGGGGGAGCTGGGAAGAAGGCCAGTCTGTTGGGAAAGCACCAAGTTGACAAGGGACACAGACCTGAGCATTGTCCACACTCTAGACCTGCCAGGTAGTAGGAACTGGAGTGAGTGAGGGGACCCCCTCTGAGCCTTTCTTTCTTCCTTGGTTGGGTGGAAATAAAATTCCTTTATCTCACAGGATTGCCCTGAAAAGGAAAAGTAACAGACAAGAGGGGTCCTCAAAGTCAGTGTCCTTGGGGATTCCTGGGTGACTCGGCGGTTTAGCGCCTGCCTTTTGCCCAGGGCGTGATCCTGGAGTCCCGGGATCGAGTCCCACATTGGGCTCCCTGCATGGAGCCTGCTTCTCCCTCCTCCTGTGTCTCTGCCTCTCTCTGTGTGTGTTTATCTCTCATGAATAAATAAATAAAAGCTTTAAAAAAAAAAAAAAAGTCAGTGTCCTTGCCCCAGGGCAGTGGTTCTCAAACTTCAACAGGGTGAGGTGGAGCCTGAGACTTTTCATTTTCACAACTTCTCACTTTCTGCTGCTCCACACCCTGATACCTGTGAGCGGCATATATATGAGGAATATGTGTGTGTACCTGTAGGAGGTGTTTAACTTTTTAAGGAATGGCGTGAATAGTCGTACCTCTTTACGTTCCCACCAGCCCCGTGTGACATTTCCAGCTGCTCCATATCCTTGCCAACACTTAGCGTACTAACTGCTGGTCTTTCCATTTAAGCCCTTACCAGATGGATGATGTGATCTCGCTGTGGTTTCATTCACATTTCCCTAATGACTAATGCTGTTACACATCTTTTCAAGTGGTTGTTAACTATATGTCTTCTTTGACAAAGTATCTATTCAGATCTTTAGCTCATGTTTTCAATTAGGATTTTTTTCTCAAATTTTGAGGGTTCTTTGTATATTTGGGATACAAATCCTTTGTCAGTTATGTGATCTGCCAATATTGTCTCCTAATCTATAGCTTCTCCTTTCTTTTTCTCTATAGTATCTTTTGGAGAACAGATTTCATATCGAGGGGCTCTAATTTGTCAATATTTTCTTCAATGCTTTTGGTGCTGAATCTAAGAAATCTCTAACTAACCCAAAGTCACAAAGATTTTCTCTCTTTTTTTTCTTGAGGTATATAATTTTAGGACTTACATTAGACTGTATTTCAAGTTAATTTTATATATAGTGCAAAATATGAATGGAAGTTCATTTTCTGTATATAAATATTCATTTGTTCCAGTTGAGAAAACTATAATTGCTCCACTGAATTGCCTTTGCATCTTTGGTAGAAATAAATTGACCACATGATAGTGAGTCTCTTCTGTACTCCGTTTTGTTTTGTTTTGTTTGTTTGTTTGTTTTATTATTATTTATGATAGTCACAGAGAGAGAGAGAGAGAGAGAGAGAGAGAGAGGCAAAGACACAGGCAGAGGGAGAAGCAGGCTCCATGCACCTGGAGCCTGATGTGGGATTCGATCCCGGGTCTCCGGGATCGCGCCCTGGGCCAAAGGCAGGCGCCAAACCGCTGCGCCACCCAGGGATCCCTGTACTCTGTTCTATTCCATTGATCTGCCTGTCTTGACACCAATACATCTTGATTACAGTAGCTTTATAATAAGTCTTAAAGTCAAGTAGTGTAAATCCTCCAGCTTTGTTCTTTGATTTCAGTTTTTTGGCCCTTCTACAATCTTTGAACTCCTATAGGAATTTTAGAAGTGGCTTGGCAATTTCTACAAAATAGCCTACTGGGGTTTTGATGGAGATTGTGTTATATAAACATATTATTTTGGGGAGAGTTGAAGAGTATTTTTTTTTTTAGTTGAAGAGTATTGAATACTGTTCATACTTATGCATGAAATCTCCATTCATTAATCTTTAATTTCTCTCAGTAATGCCTTACAGTTTCAGATCTTGCACATCTACTGTTGTGTTTATTTCTAAGTATTTCATATTTTTAAATTATTGTAAGTGGTACTGTTTTCATTTGACTTCCATTTTTTGTCATTAGTATATAGAAAAACAATTGATTTCTGTGTATTGTCCTTGTATCCTGTGACCTAACTTAAATCACTTATATAGTTCTAGTAGCTTTTCTATCAATTCCATTGGATCTTCTACATAAACAATCAAGTCATCTGTTTTTCCTTCTTTCTCTGTTTTCAAGAGTGTTTCCTTCTTCTTTCCAATCTGGATACCTTTGGGCTCAATTTTTAGACTCACAGAGTTTTAATTTGTACAAGTGACTGAGTAATGACACAGAGAGAGTAATCACACAGAAAGGTTTTTATAACTGACATGTCCTGTAGGGAAGGAAAATGCCATGCCATTGAGAGCCACCTGGGGAAGCACTAGAGGAGGCAGAGGCAAGACCAAGGGGAAGGCATAGACCACAGCCTTTAGTGTTTTCCCCTGGCAAGATAAGGCAAGGAAGGGGAAACAGCTTAGGATTGGCTAGTTTGATTAATTCCAGTGGGCTTTGGGTTATAGGTGCTATCTCCAGGTGTCTGTCACCTAGCATAGGGTTGACTCAGGGCAGAGGAAATATAGGCTTAGTTTGTGAGAGTTAGATAAAGGAGGTGGTTTAGAGTATGGGCCCTGGAGAGGTTACTTTGCATAGGAAAGACAGCCTCCTAGGAATGCCCTTTGCTATATCTAAGAATAGGCTAGCCTTGGTAGGGGCCATCTCTCCCTAGTCAGCAAGGCCACAAGTGTCAGAGCATCAAGAATGCAGAAAAATTTATAAAAGTAATTAGTACAATTATCTTGTGATGAATGAATGCCAAATACAGAAACACAGACTCTAAGAAAACAGAGAACACTTATTTGTCTTGCCTTATTGCATGGGCTAGAGCCTCCACTACAATCAATGGAGGCAGTGAGACCAGACATCTTTGTTTTACTCCTGGTCTTGGGGGGAAAGCAGGAGCAAGGTGAGGTATCCTGGAGGGGAAAGAGACTACAGTAGTGATGGATGCGGCCATGAGGAAGGGAGAAAAAAACTTAGGAAAACATGGGGGAAGATCTAAGGTGGTATTCTTAAAATATGGTCCATGGCTCATGGCCTTCACTTTGGCCCCATTCCTGATCATACAGCTTCTGACCCCTCCCCCATGCCCACCCTCTGGGCTAGAGAGCTGCATTTAGGTTCTGCCCATCTATGAATCAAGACTCTAGGTCCTCATCCTCCAGAAGTTCCTTCTGTGAGTAGAGCCACAGCTCAAGGCTTATTACTGGGCCCTCTCAATGCTGTTGGGAGAAGGCAAAATGAATAAACCCAAGGACCATATAACATCTATGAGCAGAAATCATGCATCACAATTCTTAGCATCATGGGGATCCAACTGGGGTCCAGGAGCTTGCACAGGACATGAAATGTGCAGCTTGCATCTAGGGAGACAGCATGTGGGAGCAGTGGGGCCCGAGGCACCAAGACAGCAGGCAATCTGCCAAAGTTTTTCTAGTAAACATATGTATTTAGTAAACATGCCATGCTGGGCTGGGGCACCTCCTACTGGCATCTAGCCCCTCCTTGGGCATCCTCACAAAGTGGAGACTGTCCAGCCAGGTCCCACAGCTAGTGAGACAAGGGAGAAATTGAACGCAGGTGTCACCCCTCAGACAGGGCAGGCTACCTTCTAGAGGAGCTGCCAAAAAGGCAGTTGGTCCCTTACTCTTTCTTCTGTCCACCTTCCCAGCGGTTACCAAGCACCTTCCACAGCCCAGAGGACTCTAGGACATTGAGACTCCGTTGTTGTTGTTGTTGTTGTTGTTGTTGTTGTTGTTGTTGTTGTTTTTATGATAGTCACACAGGGAGAGAGAGAGAGGCAGAGACACAGGCAGAGGGAGAAGCAGGCTCCATGCACCGGGAGCCCGACGTGGGATTCGATCCCGGGTCTCCAGGATCACGCCCTGGGCCAAAGGCAGGCGCCAAACCACTGCGCCACCCAGGGATCCCGAGGCTCCATTTCTTAATGGTACCTCAGTTTCCTGTTGGTGAAAATACATCCACCACACAATGTCGCAAAGATGAAAATGAGGCAATCATACTTTAGGTCCTGGCTTAGATGAAAGGATCCCATGAAAATGCAGAACCTCTCTTCTTGGGCCTATGAGGAAGTGTGAGAAAATGAGACACAGGGAGAGGCCAGAGGCTGCCTAGCAGGTCTGGGGAGAAGCATGGAAGAAAACTATGAGGATTGAGGAAGAAACAGAAAAGGAGAAAGAAGTCGGTCTTCTTGCTTCCACCTCCAGAAGACTAGGCCACTTCCTGTGATGAAATCACCCTCTGCCACCCCCACCATCTACTCAGTAGGCCAACACCAACCTCATCCTGGGGAGCGAGGGAGCAGAACCTCCCCAAACCAGCCAGGGACACCAAAGTCCCAGCCCCATTCTCTCACTCCCACCCACCAACAGTCACAAGGTGGCAGAGCCCTTCATTGAGATGGTCCAGGGACTGTCACCAGAGTGACTCATTACTGCTCTGGGCCTTATATCCCTCCTGTTCAAGGAAGGCTCCAGATTAGCCAGGGCTCTCACAGTTGTGGAGGCAATCACATAAGCAGCATTATAAAAATATAGCCTCCTGGGGCCCACCCCCCCAGAACTATGGTCCTGGGAACTGAGGCCCAGAGGTCTTGTGGTACAACCAGGCAGAAGCATCCAAAAGAAGCAGAACACTCTGTGGACTCAATGAGACTGGAGTTTGAGTCCTGGTCCTACCACCTGAGAGTCATGCGATCTGGGGCAGGGCTTCTCTGAGCCCTTGGTCTCATCTGTAGAGTAGGGGACAGAGGGACCTCCAGATCCAGTCTTGCATCCTGGGGGTCAAGGAGTGGCCTCCAGAAGGCACCCCCCTCACCTCTTAACCCCAGGGAGGGTATGAGACTGCACAAAGGGAGCTGACCAGGGGAGGGAAGGGACCTGGTAGGCCTGAGTCCGGCAGAGGGCTGCAGGGGAGCCCCTGCCTGGAGGAAGAAGGTCAAGAACATGCTGGATATTCCTGGTGCTGGGGCTGGAGGTGGAGGGCATCTGACCACCAGTAGTTCCCTCCTCCTTCTCTCTAGGGGGCTATAGTTGGGCAGAGACTCACGGCTGCCTGTCCTCTCCTAGAAGAACCAGACCTCGTCCTGCTGCCACTCCTTCACCTCGGATGACAGACAGAGGCCAGAAGACACCAGAGCCAAGAAAAGGAGAGCTAGAGATACAGTCAGTCAAACTGACTCCTAAGGAGACGTAGAGGTGCTAGCAGTAGCAAGGTCAAGGTGGAAGAGGAGAGGCCACATATGGCCAAGGTCAGAACCATGACCCTCAGCTGAAGGTAGAGGCTGGGGGCCTCTGTCATGGCTCTCTGTGCACTGACCACGAGGAAGCACTTTTGCAATATAGGAAAAGAAGAAACCAGATTGATAAAGGAAGTACTCGTTACTCTGAGGCCGGGTGAATCAGGGGAAGACATTCACCCACCCCTGCTCTTCTAAAAGAGACTGATCCACGTTCTCCAGGTGCCTCTTGATTCCCCAAGAAGACACCTCCTCGGGCCTCCCCTCTGGTCTGGACAGAGCTGCTTGTCTACTCTCCTGGGAGGAGAGTGAGGCAATGAGTCTGTCCTTGCTGCTGCCTCAGCTGCTGCTGCTGCTGCTGACTACTCTGCAGGCTGGTGAGTGTCCGGGACACTGTGGCTCTGCCCGGAGGCCCAGGGAGTCCCCAGGCAGGGCAATGGCTGGGCAGCTGGAGGAAGGATCTGCTGGGGTAGTTAGCCAGGCCTCCCAATCCCAACAAGCAACAGGCTGGTCGCATAGTGCTAGGTCAGCCCCAACCCTCCTCCCTACTCTAAGCCTGGCGAGGGGGACACCCAGACCAGAGGGCCAGTCCTGCCATCTGTCACACTAATGCCCGTGGGTGAGGGTGACAGAAGGGCTGGGGTTATCTTCTTCATCTCTCTCAGTGGCTTCAAAGTCTCTCCTCTCCTCCCTTTTCCAGGTAACTCAGCAAGATGTGATCCAAAAATGGACTTTAGGATGGACCAACCAAAGCACCTCTCCGCCCCCAAGGGTGGCACCATCCACATCAATTTCACCTTCTATTACTGTGGGGCATTAGCCAAGGATCCCAGAGTGAGTATAGCCTTGAAACGGACACATTTCCATGGGGAGGTCATCTACAACAGTACTAGGCATTTCGTCCATGAGGATTACAAGGACCGGATCATCCTGAACTTGCCAGAGGGTCAGAAGTCTGGCTTCCTGCAGATATTGAACCTGCGAGAGGAGGATGAGAATATGTATTTTTGCCGGGTCCAATTGAAGACACAAAGATTTGGCTTGCAGGTGTGGCAGTCCATCCTGGGGACCAAACTCACCATCAACCTCGGTGAGTCCTGATGGTGCTTTTATAGGCCATGGTGCCTTCATCCCCCCAGGCCTGGCCCGGGCCCCAATCTTCCTGCTCATCTCTTCTCAAAACTCCTCTCCCCACACCCACCTCCTCCCCAGGCCTCTCCAATTTTACTTTCTCCTCCATCTCCCCAAACTGGGCTGACCTCCTTGCCCACCCCCTCACTGCCCACTCCAGATCCAGGCCCCACCCCCTCTCCCCCAGCCTCAGGACCTCCTGGGCTCCCCAGTTACCCTCCCTTCCTGCCTCAAGCTGAGGCTCCAGCCCTGCCTTCCTACCCTCACCCCATGCCATCCAGGTGGACTTGACTTCTTCAGGATGTGGGCTGCCTTCCCTTTGTCCTGTGTCCCTGTTTGCAGCCCCAACCAGTCCTGAGTCTTGTGTCTCCCCACAACCATGGGCTCAGTCAGCACACAGCAGGTACCCGATGATGACCCGAGAGCCCTGGTCCCCTGGCAACCAACACCCCATTACCTGTTTTCCTCCCCCCACATCCTTCTCCTGTTCTGCTCCTCAGAACCTGGCCCATTAGCTCCCTGCCCCAGCCCCATCCCTCCTTTCCTTTCCATCTCCCTCTTCCCCTGCCTCCATCCTCCTTACCCTCCTTGCTTCCCCATCCCTGGTCCCCTCCTCTGCCTTACTGTCCCCACTGTCCACTCTGATCTGGCTCTTCCAGTCTGTCTTGGCTGCTGAGAGGCTCATCTGCTGCAGAAATATGGCAGCTCCCGCTTACTGTGCCCTGTGTTGGGTTGGCGACTTGCTATGTATCACCCTAGTTAACCTTCTCCACAACCCACAGCAACAGTAGGTACTGCTGTTGTCTTCCTGTGACAGATAGGGAAACTGAGGCTCAAAGAGCCTAAACAGCTGCCCAAAGCCACAGTTGTGGTGCAGGCAGGACTTGAACCCAGTTTAACCCCAGAGCCTCCACCCTTAGCCAGTAGCTGCTCAGCCTCACCAGCTGGCCTGACCATACTGTTGTCCTGACCTATGTTTCATCGAATAATGGGATGTGTTATGTGAATAAATCTTCTTGTTACTCAGTGGGGATTACTTGGGAACTTGAGCCAAGTGTGTGTCCAGAGCAGTATGGAGAGGGCACCTCACAGGAACAGACCCTGGGGGTGCACTGTCTGTAGATAATTCCTTAATAACTGAAAATCATAGGTTTGCTTTTTACAACCACTTGTGCTGGCAATTCTAAACAGCCCATCACTGCTCCTGGGGGGAAGGACACCCTCCGTGTCCCCAACCTGGTAACCGCTGCCCCATTCGACCCTGGTGCTGGTTTTAGAGCAAATGGGAAGTAGCTCACAACCTAAATAAGGCAAAACAGCCTTAGATTTACATTTCTGGCACCTCCTCCATCTTCTCTTAAATGGCCTTCTTGGGGAGATTTTGTCTCTCCTCAGAGCCCTCTTCCTCCTTCCTTAAATTCTCCTAACTTTTCTCTTTTCTCAGTTTCAGTCACATTCACTGAGTTTTTCATCAATAAATTAATTTTTTCAATTAATACAATTAATTGGATATCATGCTGAGATTTTTTTGTAAACAAAATACAGAAAAGTAAGAAAAAGAAATATTTCTGCCTAAGTGAAGTGCCACCATGTGAAGACATCACCCCAAAGGAATATTTGCAAAAAATAGAACTGAGAAGTTTGTGGTTGGCTTAATAATGTGTTTTATATACAGATTTTTCCTTATATAGCCAAATCTCATTGTATTCTTCTATGTAAATTCTTTTTATTTCTTAGCTTCAAATTCCACTAGGGGCTGAAAATATTTTAATTTCTTCTGATTTGTGTATGCTTTCTTTTGACGAGTAAAGCTCATTAATGTAGAGAGGATTTATTTTGGTATATGGTGTAAGGTAAAGAACTAAATTGATCTTTATACTGAGAAACAAATCAATTGTCCCAACTGCATTCATGGAATATTTTTTATCCCCTCCATTGACTCACAGGCCTGGCCTTTTTTGTAGAATAGCATCCACTTGTGGTCTGCCAACTCCATTTCCCTTTTATGTCTTTCTCATGTCGCTACCACACTGTTTTAGTGATTGTAACTTACTCACGCTTCAGTGGCTAATAAGACTACATCCATGAGAACCATGTCACTTCCTCAAAAACTTTATTATTGTTTTGGTCGATTGTTTCACATAAATGTCAGAATAAGTTGGGCAAGTTCTGAAGGAAACACCTGTGAGTACTTTTTAATTTGGAATTGCATTAAACCTATAAGGCAACTGACCAAACAAATCATGGCTCCTGTTTTATATCCCTCTGTAACCTTGGGAGTATTCTTCTAAAGACCATGTGAATATCTCACAAGATGTTTTCCTCTAAATCTTATTTTTATTATTAACATGCAACATTATTTTTTGAACATTCATTTTTTTATAATTTTAACTGGAAAATATTGTATATATTCTGGCCAAATGGTAGGTTATATGCATGTTTACCTCCTCTCTCTACCAAACACTACTAAAATGACAACAAAGGGAATTTTTTAAGACAAAATCCACAAGGACCAAAAACACGTGAGCCTTGTGGTCAAAAAACGGTATTTGGAAAGCTGAAAACAAAAACTAATGCATCTGGCCTAGGAGACTAGGGGAGCTTAGCCCCAAACCAGCAGTGGGGAGATCCAGAAGAAAGGAGATTTTTACATGCAAAACCTCTTGATGGTTAAGGAAAGGCTACCCAGAACCCCTGCCAGCAGGAGTGAAAGGATGTCAGAAAACTGGAGGACTAGGTGAGAATCTATTTAAGAAGCAAGGAAACCTCTATGCCTCCTCCCCAGTCAGCAGAGACTAGAGATTTGTTTTCCAGAAAGGATAGACCAGAGGGACTCTGGGATAGTACCCTAAGCATACCTGGGGGCAAGGGTTTGCTCAGTCCTTAAAACTAGAGACTTATTGAACTGATGAGACTCAAGGCCTTGCCCCCCCTTAGATGCCTCCCAGAACTCTGACAACCCAGCTGATATCCCCCACCCCATCGAAGGCAAGAAATCAGGAGATTCTTCTCTGGGAAATCTATCTGATGGACCCAAAAAAGAATCTAGAAATCCTAACAGATCCTACCACCCACTAGCTGACCAGCACTTTCTCCCAAACCACACACACAGCCTCCACTCAGCGTGGCTTTCTGCACACTGGACACCAGGGAGGCAAGGAGATGGGATCTGACCTCCTGTGGAATCCCCTAGCTCTGACAATTGACCCTCACCTCTGCTGTGCCTGGGATGCCTGAGGCTAAAGATGCCATTTTAAACTATTATTCCATTAAACATTTAAGGAATCTTTCCCCCGTGAAACACAGCAAAACAAATGGGGGGTGTTACTGAGAGGGGCTATCTGGAAGAAACCAAACAATGGAGGGAGAATAAAACTCAGATAACTACCATCTTCAGAAAGTTAAGAGAGTGCAAGCATAGAGCAACAGAGGGAGCTTTGCAAACAAAACTCTTGGGAATTTAAGCTATAATGGCAAAAATGGAAAACCCAGTAAAAGGATTGAGAGATCAACTTGACAGAAATGACTCAGAAGACAGACAGAGTCACATATCCGGAAGCTGTAATGGGTTGGATAGCAGCCGCCCAAAGTCATGTCCACATCCCAGCCCCCAGAACCTGGGACTGTTATCTTACATGGTAACAGATGTGACTCAGTGAGGACTTCTGAGGTGAGGTCATTTGGGATTTGCTGGGTGGGCTCTAAAAGCAAATGTGAGCCTCTTTCTAAGAGGGAGTCAGGCAGACTTGCCACAGAAGAGAAGGATGCCACAGAGCAGAGACTGTTGCAGCCTCCAGAAGCCAGAGGAAGCAGGGGACAGAGTTTCTCTCCCCCAGAGCCTCCCAAGGCTGTGCGGCTCTAGTAACACATTGCTCTCCAACCTCTGGCCTCCAGGATTATGAGAGACTAAACTTCTGTTGTTTTAAGTCACCCAGTTTGTGGTCATTTCTTACAGCAGCCATAGGAAAGTCACATAGAAACTGTAAGATAAGAAAAATTGAGGACTGGTTCAAGAGCTCCACCCTTGGAATAATGGGAGTTCCAGAAACAGAGAAGAAAGAAGGCTGTGGGAAGAACACATGGATGAAATAACTCTAGAAACTTTCCAAAACAAAGGAGCCCAGAGAAATGGGTAAAAATAAATAGACCTACCTCAGGACACTGCAACATGAAATTTCAAAATGTCAAGGACAAAATGATGATCCAGAAAATTTCCAAGGAGGACAAAACAGGCCACAAGAGATTTCAGGAATCAGAATGGCTTGGCGGTCTCCATGGCAACAGAGGAAGCTAGAAGACAACAGTTGAATGCCTTGAAATTCTAAGAGAAAATTCTTTCATTCATTCATTCATATTGAATGATTCATATTCATATTGATTAAATACCTACTATGTGTCAGGTGCTAATATGGACACTGGGAAACAGCAGGAAAGAAAAAAAAAGCAAAATATGTTCTCAACAATGCCACTTGCACATAAGTGTGGAAAGAAGACGGAAGAGAAAAGCTAACAAATTAATTCTATGTCAAATGGTGGTGAAAAGAGAGTAGAATCTGTGGGATAAAAGTTGCTAGGGGTGCCACGCTATTCAGCTGGAACAGAAAAGGCCCCAGAGATATTAGTCGGAGCCAGGAGGAAGTACTCACTTGAACAGGGTGATCGAGGAGAGTTTTGAGTAGAGCACAAGGTAGGGAAATCAGTCAGGGATGAGAGACACCTGGGACCATGCCCAGGCCTGAGGAGGAGGGTAGAAAGAAGGCACTGGGGACCAGCAAGGAGCTGTAGCCTCTGGGGAGATAGAGTCAACATGTCTGAGATGGTTAGTTCTATTTTTTAATTAAATGTATTTATTTATTCATTCATTTATTCATAAGAGACAGAGAGGCAGAGACATAGGCAGAGGGAGAAGCAGGCCCCCCACAGGGGGCCTGATGTGGGACTCCCTCCCAGGACCCCGGGATCACGACATGAGCCAAAGACAGACACTCAACCACTGAGCCACCCAGGTGTCCCTGAGATGGTTAGTTTTAGGTGTCAGCTTGACTACACTAAGGGATGCCCAGATAGATGGTAAGACATTCTTTCTGGATGTGTCTGAGAAGGTATTTCCAGAAGGGTTTAGCAGTGGGTGGGCATCATCTTAACCCTTGAGGGTCTGAAAAGAACAAAGAAGTAGAGGATACGCAGGGACCTCCATTTTTCCTGCCCTCAGACTTCGGAGCTTCTGGTTCTCGAGTTTAGAGTCACAATGAGTTTTATATAAATGGTCCCCTTGGTTCTCAGACCTATTGGTCTGGCTGGAAATTATACCACCAGCTTTTCTGGGCCTCCTGTTACAGAGAGCAAACTATGGCTTCTCAACTACCATAATCACATGAACCAATTCCTCAAAACTCTACATCTCTTTCTATATCCCATTGGTTCTATGTCTCGGAGAACCCAGGCTAATACAAAACCCCGTAGAGAGGGGGCCAAGGGCTATGCTATAACCCACCCTCCTCTCTCCATCTATCTCCTTTTTTTAAAAGATTTTTAAAATTTGAGAGAGAGAGATTGGGAGCACAGGTGGTGGGGAGGGACAGAGGGAGAAGGAGAAGTAGATTCCTCGCTGAGCAGGGAGCCCGAAGATGCTGATGCAGGGCTCAATCCCAGGACCCTGGGATCATAACCTGAGCCAAAGGCAGAAGCTTAAATGACTGAGCCACCCAGGCAACCCCCCCTCTCTCTATCTCCTGATGGTGACTCCCACTGGCCACTGAATAGGAATCAGTGGGTGAGAGAGCCCATGAATGGAGTCTACCAAAACCAGCCTCCAAAGGCACAAAGCAGGTTGAGAAGAGTTGGGGAGTGGATCTAAGAGAAGCCAGCAGAGAAATCCAGCCTAGGCACAGATCTGTAGGAAGTGAGGAAGAGTCTGAAGAAGAATGTTCCAGTCAAGAGAGATCAACATGGGCAGAGGCCATGAGGTGGGACAAGTATGGCTGAAGCAGCTGAAGAGGCTGATGGTGGCTGGAGGTGAGATCAGAACAGGCAGTGAGGGAAGGTCCTGTGTAGCTCTGAAAGCCAAGAAAAGAAGTTTTACTCAGTGCAATGAGTCTAGTGAGGGTTTCCTGCTGTGCTCTGATGTACATTGTACAAATGTCCCTCCAGCTGTTATATGGAGAATAAGACTGTAAAGATGAACAAGGTCACAAGCAGGGACACCATTGAAAGATGATGTGCTTTGAATAGGGTGACAACAAGGGCAGATAGAATGCTGGTTATATTTTGAAGACTAAGCAGACAGGATTCGCAGATGATGGGATGTGGGAATAAGAAAGAGAAGAAGCAAGAGTGACTCTAAGGCTTTGGGCCTGAGCATCTTAAAGGATGGTGCTGCTATTTATAAGGGGGATGTTGGGGAGGAATAGGCTTGGGAGAAAATCAAGAGTTCTGCTCTGGACATCTGAAATTTGAGATATTACAAGACAAAACAAATGGAGGCGTGAGTAGGCAGTAAGATACAGGAGTTTACTGCACAGGGATAGAGGTGGCTTAATATGTAAATTTGGGCAAGATTGGCATGTCACTGGTAGTTAATGCCATGGCACTGGATAAATTACCTGGGAAGTGAGTGTAGATAGAGAGGGGGTCCTAGGACTGAACTAAGGAGGTCTCATGAGTGTTACAGTTTGGGAAAAGGAGGAATCAATAAGAAGACAGAAGTTGCTGCTAATGAGGCAAGAAAAGAACAAAGAGAATGGTGTCCTAGATGCCAAGGGAAGAACCTATCTCATGAAACAAACATTGAGTGTTGGACTGTTGAGTAAAATGGAGAAAATGGGTGTGTGAGAGATCCAAATCCTCGATTTCAATGGTAGGAAGTAAATAAACACTACTTAAGACAAGTCAAGCAACAGCAATATATGCATGTGATTTCGGAATATAAGGTTGGGATGCCTGGGTGGCTCTGTGGTTAAGCATCTAATTTCGGCTCTGGTCATGATCTCAGGGTCCTGGGATTGAGTCCCACATCAGGGTCCCCACGAGAAGTCTGCTTCTCCCTCTGCCTATGTCTCTGCCTCTCTCTGTGTGTCTCTCATGAATAAATCAATAAAACCTCTAAAAAAGAAATACAGGGTTAATGTCAGAAGATATAGCTAAAGGTGGGCTTATGCAGGGGACTGCTGTTTTTACAAACTGTATGGAATTTGTGGATTCTTTAAATTATGTGCCTGGGTGGCATCTGATTGTAGCCTGGGTGGTACAGTTGGTTAAGCATCTGTCTTGGTTTTTGGCTCAGGCCCTGATCTCAGGATCCTGAGATGAAGCCCACGTTCTGCTCCACACTCAGTGGAGAGTCTGCTTGAGATTCTCTCTCTCCTTTTTCCTCTGCCTCCTGCCCCTGGTGCTCTCTCAAATAAATAAATCTTTTTAAAAAATAAACTTGTGCCTATACAAGTTTAATAAATGTTAAATTTTGAAACTAATAAAGGTACTGGTAATACTTGCACATCATTAAAAAAAATGATCAAACAATACAGAAGAGAGTCAAATGAAAAGTATATTCCTCCCTCTGCACCTTAACTAACTCCCCAGCCACTATTTTCTGCAGAAATGTTCTAACAGATATAGATACATAACACAAATAGAATCAAACTGCATACTATTCTGCTTAACAACTTGTTTTTATTTCACATACCACAAGTATCTTTCTATTTCAGTACATATAAGCTCCATCTTTTTAAAAAAGGCTGCAGGGTGTCCCACGGCAGCAATATATCATGATCTGCTTACTCAGTCGGCTGTTTAAAGACATTTAAGTTGTTGCCACATTACAAACAAAGCTGCAAAGAACACCCCTAAAAAACATAGGCCTTTGAATACTTGCTCAGCATTTCCACAGGATAAATTCCTAGCACTGAAATCATTGGGTCAAAGAGTATGCCTGGGTATTTCACATTTTACAAATGCATTCCCAGAGGTTGTGCCAATTTACCCTTTCATTGTGCCACGCCAATACTGGGTATGTTCCTCCACTCAGATCAGTAAAAAACACTGGCTTTTGTCATTTCAACTTGCATTAAAAATAAAAAAGATATGAACGATTATTAGCATCAGGATTATGTCATCATTTTATGAAATGAATTAGAATTGCATCATTTTCCATATTTCTCTGTGTTCTAGAATATATCTGGGAATTAATCGTTCCTTAAATTTTCACAATAATTTGCCCATAATACCTCCTGAGCTTGGAATCCTTATTGATAGGTAGTTCTTTAATAGAATTCTCACTTTTTTTTCAAGTTAATTTTTAACAGAATCTATTCTGGATGTGGGGCTCAAACTCATGACCCCAAAATCAAGAGTCTCATGCTATTTGATTGACCTAGCCAGGTACCCCTAGAGTTCTTACTTTTTTGTTTACCTATCACTGAAAGTGTACTACTTCTTAACTCCATTTTCAAAAATATTTACTTCAGAAAATCATCCAATTCAGAGTCTTTAAAATTTATCAATCTATAATTGAGCACATACTCACAAATGATTTCAAGAGACTCTTGTTAGGTTTGCAAGAGTCTTTCTCTTTTCTTGTTTGTTTCTTGTTTGTTTTGTTTGTTTTTCCCCTAAATAACCACTTCCTGCATTTATTTCTATTGTCTTGTTTCCTGATAAATTTATTCCTACGTAGGTTTCATTACATTTATCTTCTGAGGTTTTTTTAGGGCTGGCTTCTTTCTGGTTTGGATACTTTTTCTAAGGAATTGGATATTCAGTTCGTTTTACAAATTTCTTCTTGTTTGAAATAATAAAAGCACTTAATACTATGAACTTGGCTTAGAATGTGGCTTTGGTCATATTCTAGGATGTTTTAATAAAAATATGTGTTCCTCTGGTTTTTATTTCTCTAATAACATGTTATAGACCTTTCTTTAAGGCTTTAAAATTTTTATCTCAATTAAAAAATATTATTATTCCTTTCTAATGAGGGTCGACAAAATTTGGTCCACCCTAACCCGAAGATTTTATTATAGTTGATTTTTTTCCTGTGGCTTTGTATTCTATCAGTGCATTAAATATCTATAATGGTAAAATCTTTTTGTAGTAAGTAAAGTTCGATATATATTAATTTAATCTTAAAAACATATTTCTAATAAATACTAGGTGCTCCACAGATGTTTTCTCACTTATTAAAACAACCCAGAAATGACAAATACCATTTGGTTCCACTTATAAGAGGTTCTTAGAGCAGTCAAATTCATAAAGACAGAAAACAGACCAGTAAGTGCCAAGGGCTAGGGGAGGAGGTGCATAGTGACTGTTTAATGGGGACAGAGTTTCAGTCTGAGAAAATGAAAAAAGTTCTGGATAAGGATACTGGTGATGCTTGCACAATAATCTGAATATACTTAATGCCACTGAATATATATACTTAAATGTGGTTAAAACAGTACATTTTGTGTTACCTATAGTTTACCACAATGAAAAATGTTTTTTATAATCCTGTGATTTAGTGATCCCTATTTGTTGGCAATGAAATGAGGTTCTGAGGTCACACCACTTAATCAGAGGTAGAGTCAGGATTAAGTTGGGTGATGTGCATTCATTACCCCCTCCCTGTGTGAGAGCTTCAGAGAGTTGCTCCACATCCTCAATATTCCCCAAAATGGGAACACAATGTGACAGTTTCATCCAAAACCTCCAGTCCTATAGGGGAGAATCTGCTAAATTCGTGTGTCTTCTCAGCTCCCAAGACAACCACCGAGGGCCCCACAAGCACTGCCACCACCACAGCCGCCACCACCACCACTGGACTCAGTGTCTTGGAGGGGAATAGGAGCTCAGCATCTTTACCCCTGAGTGTGGGAGCTGCTGTTGGGGCTGGTGCTGTGCTCATAATTGTAATTTTGGGACTGATCCTCTACCTCCGGTGGAAGAGAAGCAAAGGTAAGTGGTTCTGGGCCACCACCACCCCCTCCTCAAGCTTCCCAACTCTTTCTCGGAACCAGCATCATCAGAATGACCCCAGGGCGTTCTGCATTTAAAAATGCAAATCCCAAAAAAAAAAAAAAAAAAAAATGCAAATCCCAGCTGGCCTTGAGGTCTGGGCTTGGGAATCTACATTTTTAAAGATCTCATCAAGTGTTGGCTGTATGTGACCAACTTTGAGAACCATTGCTCCAAACAAATCTCTCTCCACAAATCTGATCATTTTCTAGTTTTTGTGGCTTGAGTTAATAATTTCTCAGCAATCCTTACCTTTTGGTTCATGGGAAGAAGTTTTCTGGGAAGAGTAAGGAAAGAATAGAGGGACAGGAAGTTGGCTCAGCTCAGCAAGCACTGGTTGAGGGCCTATTTCCCAAGGTCTGGCCTGTAATTGGAGATTACAAATGTAAATAAAGCATAAGTCCTGCTTTCAAGGAACTCAGTGGTGGAGGGAGTGACTGCCTCATATGGAAAGAGCTGTGGTAAGATGGAAGGAGGGAAATCATGGAGGACTTCCCATAGGAAGTGACCCTGCAAAAGTCTCAAAGAATATAAGCGAATTACCCAGGCAGATGGTGAGTGTGGTGAAGAGGTCACTGACTATGCAGGCACAGGAAATCGGTGTGGGAACTCTAAGTAGCTCAGTGCTGTGGAGGCTGGAGATAGGAGAAGAGAACCTTGTAAGTCACACCCAGGAGCTTCTGATTCCAGAGGCAACATGAAGCAGGGAAATGGCAATCTCAGCTTTACCTTGCAGACACATCAGTCTGCGGTGCAGGGGTGGGAGGTGGGCAGGTGGGGCCAGTCTAATGCAGTGGATGGAGGGAGAGAGCCAGACCCTGGAACAGCCAACAAGGGAAAACCAGTAAGACTTGGTGATTAGATTGGTGTAGAGCTGAGGGAGTGGGAAGAACTTGGGTGAATGAGTCCACGGTGAAACCATCAAGCAAATTAGAGAACACAGGAGGTCAAAGGCCATGTTTGGGGGAGAATGATGGTTCTTTAGTTTGGGATAGGTTAGAGTTGCCTGTGTGGCACCTGACTAGACTTGTTCATCAGAAATTTGGATATATGCATCTATAGCTAAAACAGAGGACAGGGCTAGACGCATTAATTAGTCACACCCCAACACCCTCCAGTAACGATCTGAAATTCCTCCAAGAAAATTTTCAATGAGAGGAGATTAGCCCTAACAGATATTAAAGCACAGAGGTGAAGAGCATAGAATCTGGACTGCCTGCAGTCAAATCCTGGCAGAGTAAACTCTGGTGCCATGGTAGTATGACTCTGTGCCTCAGCTCACTCATCTCATTCTAAAATGAGAATAATAATAGTACTTACTCTGGGGTTTGTCATGACAATTAAATGTAATACATTGAGAATAGATCCTGGCACAGAATAAGGACTATATGATGAGCATTAGCACTTATAATTATTAAGCTGCAATAATTAAAACAATTTGATACCATCATAGTCATACACAGATAAACCAATGGACCCAAAGAAAATACCCCAAATACAGACAGAAGGAAAACAGACCCAAATATAGATGAGAGTTCAGTAGGCTAGAAAGTAGCATGTCTCACCAATGGGAAGGTGAGTCATTCAATACATGGTGCCGGAACAGTTGAGCAGCCATTTGAGAAACTAATGTTATTTCATAATTTGCACCAAAATAAATTCCATGGAGATCAATCAAAGAGTTAAATGAAGGGGGAAAATAATCCCAGTACTAGAAGAAAGCATGTGAGACCATCTCATAACCATGGAGTGGACATGACCTCCCTAAGTATGACATAAAACCTGAAAGCCGTGAATAAAAATATTGATAAACTCAATCCTATACAAACAGTTTTTCATTCCGCAGAGGAAAAACCACTCTAGAGTGGTTGTCTCTAGAGTGAGGATGAGGGTCAGAGTTGAAGAGATGTGATAGTCACTGAGGAAATGGAAGGTGGAATTTAAGAACTCTGTAAAAGCATCGCTGCACAGGATCATATTTCCCCCAGCAGTATTCAACCATGCAGCTTTAGAAACTTCTAGAATCTGTTGGTTAGAAGTTATGTTCACCTGCTGGTGTCAGAGGCTAAAAGTAACAGAGCTTGAACAAGACAGAGTTTCTTGTTTCCCCTCATATAAAAGGATGAGGAGGCAGACAGCAGAGGCCACTGTCCTCAGGCACTCCAGCTTCTATCATCCTGCTCACTGCCCTGACTACTGGCTTCTATCCTGAAGGTTGCCTCCTGGTCCAAGATGGCTGCTCAGACTCCAGCCATTATTTCTGAATCTAGGCAGGAAACAGGAGGGAGGAAGAAGAGACAAAAAACCATGCTGCATCTGTCCATCCTCCTTTTAAAGAATCTTCCTGAAAATCCTACCCACAACTTCCCCTTGAATCCTATTGGCTAGGATGTCATCAGATGTCCACATCTATCAGCAGGGGAGCACACTGCCACCCAAAACAAAGTCAAGGTTCTCTAACTAAGGAAGAAGAAATGAATGGATATTGGGTAAGCAAATGGCATTCCCTGCCATAGGCCACATCCAGAATGAGAGATGTGTCAGCTAAGTGTGGCCTAAGGACAGGGGAACATGGAAGGTCAAGGAGCTAGTAAGAGGGCAGAAGTGGACAGTAGAGGGTCAGCAGGGAGCTTGGATAGTCTGAAAGAAAGTGGCTTATTAAGGGGCAAGAGTTCAGGGGCAGGGAGTCAAAGCACAGGTATAGCAAGCAGGATGATGGTAAGAAAAAGCTGGAAGGAAACAAAGTTGTAGCATAAAGATGATGCTGATCTTTCGGAGTTCTCAGTCCCAGAGATTTAAAAAAAAGTCCAGGGTATGGCAGAGTGGAAGTCCGTGGAGTTTGGGGGACATGGAGTCCCATGTGTTCAGAGGGTTGTCTCCGTGGATGATAGGGACCTCCTGGGATGGTGGTGGGTGGTGGAGGGGATGTCTGTGAACCAGGGGCCAGTCCTTGGGAAATGCTGCAGAGAGACACAGGAGGATGAGGAGGGGAGAGGGCGGTGGGGAGACTGGTGGGATTCAGTGGGGGAGGGTGGGGAGGAACAGGCTACAGTGCAGACCCAGGCCCCAGCCATGAGGTTCACAAAGCAGGAGAGAAACAGCTGCCGCTCAGGAAATCACAAAAAGCCAGTGTGTCAGGGCAGGAGGGTTCAGTGAGTCTGAGACAAGGGTGGAAGGAGAGGGATCGGTGGGCAGGGCCTCAGCAGTGGAAGGAGCAAGGTTGAGGGATGCTTGGGGAAGTCAAGGAAGGGGGAAGGAAGCAAAGGCAAAGTTGACAAAGAGAAAGACAGACAGACAGACAGAGACAGAGAGAGAATAGGTGCAGGTAAGAGCTGTTCTCCTGATTTGGTGTTGAGGACACCAGAGGACAGGGTTGAGCAGCCTCAGGGTGCCAGCAGGTGTCACTCTGAGTCCCAGGTGGGTCCAACAGAGCTGCTCCACTGCCCTGGTCTCTCTCGGGGTTGGTCTAGGGGTTGGTCTCAGAGCACACAGAGCAGGAAGGCAGGGAGGAGAGATGCCCTCCATGGATGGCACCCTGACACGCTGCTGTTCCTCTACAGGTCTACAGACTACAGCCAGAACCGTAGCCAGGTGAGAGCTTGTCCTCTTGGGAAACAGGAAGTTCCTCATGGGAAAAGCACAGGGCACCTGTCACTGCTCTCCTCCTCCTTTCCCAGTGGGCGTCTCTCTTTTTTTTTTTTTACATATACTTTTTTTTCATATAAATGTATTTTTTATTGGTGTTCAATTTTCCAACATATAGAATAACACCCAGTGATCATCCCGTCAAGTGCCCACACCTCAGTGCCTGTCACCCAGTCACCCCCACTCCCCCCACCCCCGCCTACCTCCCCTTCCACCACCCCTAGTTCATTTCCCAGAGTTAGGAGTCTTTCATGTTCCGTCTCCCTTTCTGATATTTCCCACTCATTTTTTCTCCCTTCCCCTTTATTCCCTTTCACTATTTTTTACATTCCCCAAATGAATGAGACCATATAATGTTTGTCCTTCTCGATTGACTTACTTTACTCAGCATAATACCCTCCAGTTCCAACCACGTCAAAGCAAATGGTGGGTATTTGTCGTTTCTAATGGCTGAGGAATATTCCATTGTATACATAAACCACATCTTCTTTATCCATTCATCTTTCGATGGACACCGAGGCTCCTTCCACAGTTTGGCTATTGTGGACATTGCTGCTATAAACATCGGGGTGTAGGTGTCCCGGCATTTCATTGCATCTGAATCTTTGGGGTAAATCCCCAGAAGTGCAATTGCTGGGTCATAGGGCAGGTCTATTTTTAACTCTTTGAGGAACCTCCACACAGTTTTCCAGAGAGGCTGCACCAGCTCACATTCCCACCAACAGTGCAGGAGGGTTCCCCTTTCTCCACATCCTCTCCAACATTTGTGGTTTCCTGCCTTGTTAATGTTCCCCATTCTCACTGGTGTGAGGTGGTATCTCATTGTTGTTTTGATTTGTATTTCCCTGATGGCAAGTGATGTGGAGCAATTCCTCATGTGCTTGTTGGCCATGTCTATGTCTTCCTCTGTGAGATTTCTGTGCATGTCTTTTGCCCATTTCATGATTGGATTGTTTCTTTGCTGTTAAGTTTAATAAGTTCTTTATAGATCTTCGAAACTAGCCCTTTATCTGATACGTCATTTGCAAATATCCAGTGTGCGTCTCTTTTTTCTGAGCCACTTCCCTCCTCAGCTCCTAGCCTCCCTCCTTCCCTCCCTCTCTCTGGAGGTTTCTTCCTCTTTACCTTCCCACCTCCCCTTCTCTCCAGTCCATCTTCTCAAATTCTTTCTTTCTCTCCAACTCCCCCTCCCTCCCTTCTCACCTGGGAACCCACCAGAAGACCTGAGATGGGTGGAGCTGGTGTTCATTCTCCAGTCTGTACCAATACCATGCAGCAGACAGGACTTCACCCTTTTCATGGCTCTTCCAAGAAGGCTGCTTCTCCAGGACCATCCGCCTTCAATGGGCCCTCGGGATCTCTACTGGCTACACTGCAAACTGACTCTCAACCTTCCAGGAGACCTCCTGAGAGTCTCAAACCATAGCTCATCTGAGACTGTCAGGGGGTCACAGAGGCCCCACACAGAGAACCAGCCCCACACAGGTTTGAACTCTCTTCTGCACAGCCTCTTAGCACACTTCCCACCTTCTTCTTCCTATACAGGGGATCCCTCCAAAATACTGAGGAGAAGTATGAGAACATTGGGATTAAAAGTAAGTTCTTGGGACACCTGGGTGGCTCAACGTATGGGCATCTACCTTTGGCTCAGGGCATGATCCCAGGTGGGATCCCAGGGTCCTGGGATCAAGTCCCACATTGGGCTCCATGAAAGGAGCCCACTTCTCCCTCTGCCTGTGTCTCTGCTTCTCTCTCTGTCTCTCATGAATAAATAAATAAAATATTTTTTTAAAAAGTAAGTTCTTAATATTGTCACTCCCTGCTGTCCATCTTGGCCTGACCTTCCCCAAACACTCCCTGCTCAAACACGTAACCCACCCATCCCTCCTGCCTGACCCTGGTCCTGACTCAGCAGATGACCTCACTGCTGGAGGCCTCTGCCCATTTCTCTACCCTGGCCAGCATGCCACCTGACACCCCCCATACACACACTTCTTGGTTTTTTTCTAGGACAACAAACAGACCCCAAGCTGGACCCCAAGGTAAGCAGCTCAAGCTAGAGCTTTAAGGAATCAAAGAGAAGTTTGGAGAAGCTGGGGTGGAGGGAAGAGAGGGACTGTGGTCACTTAGGTGTGGAGCACCTAGGTGTGGGATTACTCCCTAAGGTGGGGACAGCTTCCCTTCCACTGTCTCACCCCCTTCTGCCTTCTCCACCAGGATGAAGCCCAGGATAATGGCGGCATCCTCTATGCCTCCCTTACCCTCTCCAGTTCCTCCTCACCAGCAGCACATCCCCCCCTTCCCAAGAAGAGCCCCCAGGAGGAGACCCTATACTCTATCCTAAAGGCCTAATGGGTGGGATTGAAGGATGACCTCCTTAGACTAAGCTGCAGAGCGGGTCACAGCTTCTGATAACAACTCTGGCCAGACACAGAAGACTCAGAAGTCAGGGGGTGTGGAAGGCCACCAAGGACTGCAGAGAAACAGAGCCATCTGCTCCAGTGCCCTCTCCACCTTCCCAGCCCTGCCCACAAGAATAAAAGAACCCGCTGAATTTGCCCAAAAGCATCTAAGGAAAAAACTGATAGCACCTTCAACTTCTGTCTTTTGCCTCTTGCCAAAAATGAACTATAATAAACAGCTCCCACCCCAGATCCCTCCTCCAGCACTGGAGTTCCGGGACTGCCTCCAGGCAGGGAACAATAAACCCCAAATGCTAGTAGCCAGCCCAGAAGCCAGGGTCTGCCCCCCCATCTACCCATTCTACTTCCTCTACCATCAGAACCAGCATGTTCCGTGGGAAGTGCACAACCTCATTTAAGCATCTCCAACCACCTGACCCTGGACTGGTCACAATCACCTGAGGCGTGAAGAGATCTATAAGTTAGTGCTTTCCTCAAAGCCGCACACCTATTAAGGCTGAGCCCGGGTCTGAACCCAGACCTGCCCATCTTGACAGCCTCCTCCCAGAACTCGGGTGTCCCTGCCTTCCCAGATTCCTTTACTGTGCAGGCCTCCCACAGAAACAGGGATGCGCCACAGGGAGCGGAGCAGAGGGAGGGAAGCCAAAGGAGAGCATGTAGTTAGAGACAAACTACTTAAAGCAGTAACCTGTTTATTAACACATAAACTGCACAGCTGTGACTGTGGCCGATCAACAAACCCCACATGTAGCAGCTTCTCAGGGACCCTCTGAGGGGCTTTCTCTGCTGCTCACAGGGAAGGGGGTGAGAGAGCAGCAGGGAGGCAGGAGCACACAGCTAAGCTATTCCTCAAAGAAGGCCAAAGTGAACTCCCCGGGGTCGTCTCCACACTGCGGCTCCTCCAGCTGCTCTGGCTCTTTTCCAACATCTTCCAGGATTTGCTCCAGATCCAGGTCACTGAAGGCTTCATCGTCAGGAGGGACACTTCCAGCTTCCTGAAGACACTTCCAGCCTTCTGTCCCCATCACAGGACAAACCCCGAGATGAGCTGGTGGGGTCAGGCCCTTTGGTGCCATCCTAGCTTCTTTGTCCTCAGACAAGCTGATTACTGAGTCTTTGCTTTGGGGAGCTCTAAATTTTTTCTTAGGACCTACATGAAAAAGTGATATAACGGAGAGTCCTAATAGGCCATCTGGCCTTACCTTTTACAAGTTAAACTCCTAAATTCTCATTTCCAAAAACATCTCTGGGGAAGATGATTTTTCTCAATAGAAATAAAATAGGCTTCGGAGTTAGAAAGACCTGGATCCAAGCCATGGATAGCCATATGCTAGTCATGGGTCTTGAGCAAATTCTAAACCCTTTGACCCTTAGTCCCCTTATCTCTAAAATGGCAAATGTCTAGTCATAGAGATATTAAAAGAATTAAAGGGAACCAGCAAGGAGGCTCTATCTAGCCAGCCCATAGTAATACTCATTTTTTAAAATATTTTATTTATTTATTCATGAGAGACACAGGCTGAGAGAGAGAGGCGGAGACACAGGCAGAGGGAGAAGCAGGCTCCATGCAGGGAGCCCGATGTGGGACTTGATCCGGGGACTCCAGGATCACACCCTGGACTGAAGGCAGGCACTAAACCGCTGAGCCACCCAGGGATCCCCCATAGTAATACTCATTAGATGTCAGTTCCCTGTTCCTCACCATTCTCCTGTCCTTGGATCAAATCAAATAAAAAACCATTATGTTCTTATAGTGTGTGCTACACTCTACAATCTGAGATGCCTAATTTTTGTTCTTTTTAAAAAGAATGAGAAGCTTTAAAGTTAAGAAATGATCCAGGGAAGGGAGATACAGGCTTAAGCCTCATTTCCCATAGTTTTGCCTCACCTGGTTGGTCAGGCTCTGATTTCCCATGTCCTCCTTCTTTCCTTCCCATTATGAGTACAGGAGGAGCTGCAGATTCATTTCCCAGAGATCTCTTCAGTGTCTTCCTTTGCAGGGTCCCATCTTGTCCATCTGCTAGGCCTGTATCATCCCCACCCCCCATATGTAGAACATTTGTTTAGTTCTCTAAATGACAGCTCAGCAAAGGTCCATGGATTCCCCACAGTTAGTCTCTGCCCTACATCCTCTGCTCATCCTCAATCTAGTGAGTTCTCTCGGTTTCTTCCTTCCCTTTTCCCAAATATTTCACTCCCTCTCTTTCTCCCTCCTTCCCCCTTTTTTTTTTTTTTTTTTGGTCCTGGATCTTCTTCTGATTATATTTTTCCTCATAGCCTGTCTTCTCCAGGAAGTCATCTTTCTTAGCTAAGAATTTAAGATATTCATTCCACCTTTAATCTAAGATTTTATAACCAGAACACAGAAGTGAGCAGGCTATTGCTTCCCTGATGACACTAGTAGGAACCTTAACCATTTTTAAATATTTTAGAGCTGAGATAGCCAGTAAGATCCAGTGACCTGTAGACCCCACCCACTGTCTGCTTCTGCCCTGCAGAATGGTAGCACATACCTGTTCCCAGCTGGCTTGCTTACCTCTTGCCTTGGGTTTTTTTGTCTGAATTCTGGCTGGCTTGGGACTGGGCAAAGTCGGGTCCTGAGAATGGGAGAGAAAAATAAAAAAATATAAATGAAGTCACATAATTGTGTTTTTAATAGGGTGGGATGCTACAGAAATGATAAGTGGAGTTAGGGAGTCAAACTGGGTTCCATGAGCCTGATACTGTTTAAATCAATAACAACAAAGATGAAACTATCCATCTTTTCCATTCTGTTTGGTATTAGTCAGTAGAAAGCTCTATGTACAAGAGAAGGAAATAAAGTTAGGCCATGAACATGATAAAAACTGGTAAATTAAAAACCAAACCAATAACCAGACTCTTAGTGTTGATCACTTCATCCTATATACCTGAAACTTATATAATGTTATAGACCAATTTTGCCTCAATAAAAAATAATTAAAAGAAAAAGTTTAAAAATCTATATTTCAGGACTTTCAGTTTCTGGTTCTATTTTTAAGGGATTTGGAAGTCACTACACTATTCTAACAACAAACAAAAAAACTGAACATACCAAAAAATGAACAACTCTTTTTGTATTGATACAAGAGGTGAGGACACAGGGCCACCAACCTACTATCCTCAAAACTGAAGGGGCAGAGAAGCAAATACAGGGAGTCATAGCTTACTGGAGCACAGACTCACAAGCAGAAGAACCAGCAGGTCTCACAAGAACCAATTCCAGGGCAGGAAAACCTCAACATACTAAATTGTTCAGTGCAGACAAGTCTAAGAGTTAAAAACTCCAGTGGTGCCCAGTCTTATAGGAGCTCCCAGACTTTTGTGAGCTTGACCTCCAGGAGGTCTCAAACCTCTGCTCAGGTTCTCACAGTAAGTATCAGAGAAAAATCTCCATGTTTCCATCAGGAGGAGGGCAAAGGAACCATTTTGAAATATACCAGAGCACTCTGTCCTGAAAAAGGCCTGCTCTCAAAAGAAACTAGTTAACCAGAGCCTAATCTACTGGGATATTCAGAGCCTGACTATCCAGAGGGAAGAGAATATTTAACCCCAGCCCACTCTAGCCATCTTGTCCCACCTAATGGGGGGAGAAAACACTAAGAAACACTGAGAAGTTCACAGTCTGGAGTAGGCTATTCATCAAAGACATGAGATATAGGATTACTTGGCTGGTTCAGTCAGAAGAGGGTACAACTCTTGATCTCAGGGTTGTGAGTTTGAGCCCTGTGTTGGGTATAGAGATTACTTAAATAAGTAAAAAAAAAATTTTAAAGAAAACAGACATGAGACCTAATAGTAGAACTAGAGAACACATACCCTTCCCTAGCCCTTACCACCACATTACTAAAGGCAAATTCAAATAATAAAAAATAAAAATAAAAAAATAAAGGCAAATTCAGAAATTGGCATCTGGATGGCTCAGTTGGTTCAGTGTCTGACTCTTAATTTCAGCTCAGGTCATGATTCAGGGTTGTGGGATCAAGCCCAAGTCAGGCTTCATGCTCAGTGAGGAGTCTGCTTAAGATTCTCTCTCTCTTCCCCTGCCCCTCCCCCCACTCATGTTCTCTCTCCTTCTCCCCACCCCAAAATAAATAAGTAAATCTTAAAAAAATAAAAATAAAGGCATAATTTCCACAATAAAAGGCAAAATTTCAATTTCACCTGATACACTGTGTCTGGCAATCAAGAAAAAAACCACAAGGCATATCAAAAGGCAAAAAACACAATCTGAACAAATATCAAAACCAAACATGGCATGGAGTTAGACTGGAAACTGAAATCAAATATGATTAATATGCAAAGGGCTATAATGGATAAAGTGGCATGCAAAAACAGACAGGCAATGTAAGCAAAAGGATGAAAATCCTAAGAAAGAATCAAAAGGAAGTGCTACAGATCAAAAACACAGTAATAGAAATGAAGAAAATGCTTTGATGGGCTTATTAGTAAACTAAACACAGATGAGGAAAGAATCTCTGAGCATGAGGATATCTCAACATAAACCTTTGAAGCTGAAAAGCAAAGGGAACAAAGACCAAAGGGAAAAAAAAAGAGCAATATACCCAAGAACTATGGAACAACTATAAAATGTGTAACATATGCACAATGGGAATACCAGAAGGAAAAGGAAAAAAGAAACCCAAGAAATACTGAAAATAATAATGACTGAGAAGTTTTTCAAATTCATGTCAGATACCAAACCACAGATTTAGGAAGCTCAGAGAACACCAAAAAGGATAAATTCCAAATAACCACATGTAATTTCCAAATAAGGCAATTCCTTAAAAGATATTTTTGAGCTACAGAAAATCAAAAAGCCCTGAGAATTAAGGAGTGCACTTGTTGTGATGAGCATCGGATGATGTATGGAAGTGCTGAGTCACTAGATTATACATTTGAAATTAATACATACTATATGTTAACTACCTGGAATTTAATAACCTTTTTTAAAAAGGGAAAAAAAAGAAAAAATCCTGGAAGAGGCCAAAGGAAAAGAACACCTTACCAGAAATGCTAAGGAAGGGGAGAAGATAGTTCAGTTAAAAACTGTGTAAATAAAATATAAAATGCTCAGTTAAAAACAGTTGCAGAGTGGGGAGGGCACCTGGGTGGTTCAGTTGGTTAAGCATTCAATTCTTGGTTTTGGCCCAGGTCATGATCTCAAGGTTGTGAGACCAAGCCCCAAGTCTGGCTCCACTCCAAATATGCAACCTGCTTAAGATCCTCTCTCCCTCTCCCTCTGCCCCTCCCTACACACATGCTTTCTCTCTCACTAAAAACAAAACAGGAAACCACTTGAGGGGTGCCTGCCTGGCTCATTGGTAGAACATAAGACTCTTGATCTCGGGGTTGTAGGTTTGAGCCCCATATTGGGTAGAGATTACTTAAAATATTTTAAACACTTAGGGCATAAAAAGAGTAGAAAACAAAAATAGGAAGAAATAACAAGGGCAACACATAGAAAACAGTAACAAATATTGTAGATATTAACCCAACTATATTAATAACTACTTTTTATAGTAGTTATTATAGTTATTATAACTATTTATAATGGCCTAAATGCACCAATTATAAGACACAGATTGTTAGAGTGGGATTAAAAAACAAGACCAAACTACATGTTGCCTACAAGAAGTCTACTTTAAACATAAAGATATATATGTATTATAAAAGTAAATAGAAAAATACACCATGCTAACATCAATCAAAAGAAAACAGGAGTAGCTATGTTCATTTCAAACAGAGCAGACTTCAAGGCAAGGAAAGTTATCAGGGATAAGGAACAGCACTATGTAATGATAAAGGGATCAATCCAAGAACACATACAATCCTTAAAGTGAGCCTAAAAACAGAGCACCAAACAACATAAGGCAAAAAAATGAAAGAACTGCAAAAAGAAATAGCTGAATCCACTATCATAGTTGGAGACTTCAACACCATTCTATCAAAAATGGATAGATCCATGGATACAGGTAGAATATCAGGAAGGACATAGTTGAATTCAATAATATCATCAGTCAATGGATATAAGTGACATCTACAAATTACTTCATTGTATTCAACAACAGCAGAATACATATTCGTCTCAAGCCCATATCAAGCATTCACCAAGACTGATCACATTCTGAGCCATGAAACAAAACTTAACATATTTAAAAGAATAGAAATCATACAGCATCTGCTCCCACACCACAATGGAGTTAAACTAGAAATCAGTAACAGAAAGATAACCAAAAAAGTCCCCAAATACATGGAGATTAAATAACACACTTCTAAATAACCCACGGGTCAAAGAAGAAATCTCAAGAGAAATTTTTAAATATTTAGCTAAAAGAAATTTAAAATATGAACTAAATGAAAAGGAAAACACAATTTATCAGAATTTGTGGGATACAGGAAAAGAAGTATTTAGAGGGAAATTTAGCACTGAACACATATATTTGAGAAGAAGAAAGACCTAAGATCAGCACATATATTAGGAAAGAAGAAAGAACTAAAATCAATAGTCTAAGTTTCAACCTTGGGAAACTAGAAAAAGAAGAGCGAGTTAAGTCCAAAGTGAGCTGAAGAAAAGAAATAATAAGAATTGGAACAGAAATTGATGAGATTATGAGAACAGGTAATTAGTAGATAAAAATCGATGGAACAAAAAAACTAGTTCTTTGAAAAGATCAATAAATTGATAAGCCTTTAGCCAAGCTAAGAAAACAGAAGGAGGAAACAAATGACTAATATCAGAAAATATACTACAGAGTCCATGAACATTAAAAGGATAATAAAGGAATATTATGAATAATTCTATGCAAACAAATTTGTTAACCAAGAGGAAATAGACCAATTCCTTAAAAGATATAACCCATCTAAACTCACACAATCTGAATAGATCTATATCTATTAATGAAGTTGAATCAGTAACAGCCAACATTCCGAGACAGAAAGCACCAGGCCCATGGGTTCACTGGTGAATTCTACCAAACATTTAGGGAAGAAGTGATACCTATTCTCTATAATCTCTTTCAGAGAAAAGAAGCAGAGAGAATACTTTCTAACTCATTCTGAGACCATCATTACCTGAATACTAAAATCAGACAAAGATATTACAAGAAAAGGGATCCCTGGGTGGCCCAGCGGTTTGGCGCCTGCCTTTGGCCCAGGGCACGATCCTGGAGACCCGGGATCGAATCCCACATCGGGCTCCCGGTGCATGGAGCCTGCTTCTCCCTCTGCCTATGTCTCTGCCTCTCTCTCTTTCTCTCTCTGTGACTATCATAAATAAATAAAAATTTAAAAAAAGAAAAAAAAAGATATTACAAGAAAACTACAGATCAATATCTCTTATGAAAAGAGATGCAAAAGTCCTCAACAAAATATTAGTAAATTAAATCCAACAATGTATAACAGAATTATACACCATGACCAGGTGGGATTTATTCAAGGCATACAAGATCAGTTTGGCATTTGAAAATAATAACTAATATAGGGGATCCCTGGGTGGCGCAGCGGTTTGGCGCCTGCCTTGGCCCAGGGCGCGATCCTGGAGACCCGGGATCGAATCCCACGTCGGGCTCCCGGTGCATGGAGCCTGCTTCTCCCTCTGCCTGTGTCTCTGCCTCTCTCTCTCTCTGTGACTATCATGAATAAATAAATAAAATCTTTAAAAAAAAATAACTAATATAATCTATCACATCAATGGCCTAAAAAAGAAAAATCACATGATCATAAAAATAGATATAGAAAAAGCACTTGAGGGATCCCTGGGTGGCGCAGCGGTTTGGCGCCTGCCTTTGGCCCAGGGCGCGATTATGGAGACCCAGGATCGAGTCCCACGTCGGGCTCCTGGTGCATGGAGCCTGCTTCTCCCTCTGCCTGTGTCTCTGCCTCTCTCTCTCTCTCTCTCTCTCTCTCTCTCTCTGTGTGTGACTATCATAAATAAATAAAATTAAAAAAAAAGAAAGAAAAAGCACTTGACTAACAATCCAATTCCTGTTTACAGTCAAAAGTTTAAGTAAAGTAGGAATAGAAAGTAACCTCCTCAATTTGACAAAGAATATTTACAAACAACTTATACTAATATCATACTTAATGCTGAGAAACTAGAAGCCTTTCCCCTAAGATCAGGAACAAGGCAAGGATATCCCCTCTTATCACTCCTTTTCAACATCATATTAGAAGTTCTAGCTAATGCAGTAAGACAAAAAAATAAAGGTATAGATAGGAGGAAGAAATAAATACAGACCCTTAAACAATGCTGGAGTTAGGGGTGCTGACCCCTCACACAGTGGAAAATCCGTGTATTACTTTTGACTTCCTCAAAATTTAACTACTAATAGCCTACTGTTGACTGGAAACCTTACCAATAACACAGATGATTCACATGTATTTTATACATTATATGCATTATATACTGTATTCTTACAATAAAAGTAGAGAAAATAAAATATTAAAATCATAAGAAAGAGAAAATATATTTACAGTACTGAACTAAATTTATGGGGGAAAAATCCACATATACGTGGACTCACATAGTTCAAACCCATTCAAGGGTCAACTGTAAAACTGTCTTTGTAGATAACATAATCATCTATATAAAAAATCCAAGAGAATCAACAAAAAGTCCACAACTAATAAACATTTATAGCAAAGTTGCAGGATACAGGTTCATATGTAAAAGCCAATCACTTTCTTATACACCAGCAATGAACAAGTGGAATTTGGTATTTAAAGCACAATATCATTTAGAGCAGCATCATAACATTTAAATACTTACATATAAATATAACAAAATATCTATAAGATCTATATGAGTAAAACTACAAAAACTCTGTTGAATAAAATCGAAGAACTAAATAGATAATCCATGTTTGTGGATAGAAAGACTTAATATTGTCAACAGTTAGTTTTTCCCAACTTGATACAGAGTCAATGCAATTCCAAACAAAATCTAAGCAAGTTATTTTGTAGATATCAACAAACTGATTCTACAGTTACATGGAAAGGCAAAAGATCGAGAATAGCCAACACAATACTGAAGAAGGACAAAGCTGGAGGACTGACCCTAGCCAACTTTAAAAGTTACTATAAAGCTATGGTAATCAAGACAGTGTGGAATTGGCAAAAGAACAAGTAGGTCAATAGGATAGAATAGAGAGCCCAAAAACAGACCCACATAAAAATAGTCAGCTGATCTTTGACAAAAGAGCAAAAAGAGCAGTCTTTTCAACAAATATGCTGGAACAACTAACTGGTCATCCACATGCCAAAAAATGAACCTAGACATAAACCTTACACCCTTCACAAAAATTAACTCAGAACTTATTATAATTTTACAAAAGTAAAATGATAAAACTCCTAGAAGATAACATAGGAGAAAACATAGATAACCTTGAATATGGCAATGACTTTTTATATACAACACCAAAGGCATGATCCATGAAAGAACAATTAATAGGCTGACTTCATTAAAATTAAAAACTTCGTTCTGCAAAAGACAATGTCAAGAGAATGAGAAAATCAGCCACAGACTGGGAGAAAATACCTGTAAAAGACATATCAGCCAGAGGACTGTTACCTAAATACAAAGAACTCATCAAACTCAAAAAGAAGACAATAAACAACCCAATTAAATAAATGGACCAAACACTTTAATGGGCACATCACCAAAGAAGTATACAGATGGCCAATAGAAATATGAAAAGATGCTCTAGATCATATGTTATCAGAGAAATGCAAATTAAAACAACAAAATACCACTGCACACCTATTAGAATGGCTAAAATCTAGAACATTAACAACACCAAATACTAGCAAGGATGTGGAATGACAGGAAATCTCATTCAGTGCTGATGAGAATGCAAAATGGTATATCCACTGTGGAAGACAGTTTGGTATTCTCTTACAAAATTAAACATGCTCGGGAAGCTTGGGTGGCTCAGCAGTTGAGCGCTTGCCTTTGGCTCAGGTCGTGATCCTGAAGTCCTGGGATCAAGTCCCACATCAGGTGCCCTGCATGCAGCCTGCTTCTCCCTCTGCCTCCCTCTCTGTGTCTCTGATGAATAAATAAATAAAAATATTTTTTAAAAAACTAAACATGCTCTTACCATAAAATCCAGCAATCAAGTTCCTTGGTATTTACCCAAAGGAGTTGAAAACTTATGTTCTCACAAAAACCTGTATGCAGCTGTTCATAGCAGCTTTATTCATAATTGTCCAAATTTGAAAGCAACCAAGATATCCCTCAGTAAGTGAATGGATAAATAAACTTGGTACATCCAGGAAATGGAAAAATTCAGAGGAAAAAAAGATACAAGCTACAAAGCCATACAATTCCAAACAAAAGACATGAAGGAAACTTAAATGCATACTTCTTAGAAGCCAGTCTGAATAGGGTACACACCACATGATTCCAATTATATGATGTTCTGGAGAGGGCAAAACTATTGAGACAATAAAAAGATCAGAGGTTGTTGGGGCACCTGGGTGGCTCAGTCAGTTAAAGATCTGCCTTCAGCTCAGGCCATGATCCCAGAGTCCTGGGATCAAGCCCCATGTTTGGCTCCCTGCTCAGTGGGGAGTCTGCTTCTCCCTCTGCCCCTCCTCCTGTGCATGTGCACAATGAGACTCACTGTCTCTCAAATAAATAAATAAGTAAAATCTTAAAAAAAAAAAAAGCTCAGGGGTGGTCAGGGGTTTTGAGGAGGGGGTGGATAGGTAGAGCACACAGGATTTTTAGTGCAGTGAGAATACTTCGTATGATCCTATAATGATGTATACATATTGTTCTGTTTGTCCAAACCCACAGAATATAACTCCAAGAATGAACCCTAATGTAAACAATGGACTTTACATAATTACAATGTGCCAATGTAGGTTCATCAACTATAAACAAATACAGCACTCCAGTGTGGGTGTTGATAATGCGAAAGGTTATGCATGTGTGGAGACAGGTGGGATACAGGAACTCTCTACTTTTCTCTCCATTTGGCTGTGAACCTACAACCACTCTTTTAAAAAGTCTTTAAGTGTTTTTTTTTAAATTGTATTTCAGGCTGGGGCACCTGAGTGGCTCAGTTGGTTAAAGCATCCAACTCTTGGTTTCAGCTCAGGTCATGATCTCAGGGTCATGAGATCAAACCCTACATCAGGCTCCACACTCAGAGTGGAGTCAGCTTAGGATTCTCTCTCCCTCTCCCTTCCCTCCCACACACTCTTTCTCTCAAATACATAAATCTCTAAAAAATGTTTTTAAATCTATATTTCATATGCTTGAAAAGAGCCTAAGGAGACATGTGAATGAATATTAAGACATGTAAGGTTAAGTGTCCACACAGGGGAGGACTGAGAGTGAAGAGAGGCAACCTGCTATTCTCTGAAATTACTACAGTAAGAATCAAAGACTACATTAGGAACTGAGATGATAATAAGAAATAAGTTCCTAGAAATGTGAGATACTAGAGAAAATAACTGAGGAAAGAGGAGAGTCTCCTTCCCTGGAGACCCCTAAGACATAAGACCCACCCTGAGGCAGGCCTGGATGCTTCCCTAGTTATAAATCCATGCCAACCAGACATCCTACAGGAATCTCCTAAAAGCAATCCCCAAGATCAATCTTACTTTTTTCTCTTCTTCTTCCTCCTCCAACCCCTCCTCCTCCAACTCTGACTCTTCCTCTTCTTTCTCTAAGCAGGAGTCTGGGCTGTTAGCCCTAGAAAGCATTAAGTCTAGAAAGGAATTGGAAGGAAACGTTAAAGAATTTACCCAATAAATTAGATGATGAGTTAATGGCACTGATCCCAGAGAAGCAGTCTTCTAACTCTGCCTTTCATGTCCCAGTGGCATTTTCTCCATAAAACATGGCCCTAGATTAACATGGCTTCAGTTTTTCCAAAGTCTCACCACTCGTCAACATGCACACTCCCTCCCCATCCTCCTTTTCTCTCCATTCCTTTCTTCCTCCATCCATCTATCCATCTATCCATCCATCCACCCTGGACACTTGGTCAATGGCATTCATGAAGGTCCTCCTATTAGAAAATCCAGAATTATGCAGATAACAATGAATATAAAATAAAGGTTCAGTTGCTGCCATCAGGAAGGACCTCCCTCTCTATGTCATTTTACCACCCTCTCTAGTCCTCATCTTCCTACTGATCCTACCTTTTCCTTCCCCACTACTGTCAGATCCATTGTATCGGCTCCGGAAACCAAACAAGTTAACCCGTTCCTGAGGGAACCAAGAAACAAAAGCATCATCCACTACTGTCCAAGGGATGACTTTTGCCTTCTGTCTTCAAGACTTTAGTTATGGACTTTATATTCATATTCCATGCCATTTTTACTTGAAATTTCATGTTCTGTTTATCACAATCTGTGTAAAGATTAACTATTATAATACATAATATTATCTTTATATTATATATATTATATATTTATGTTTTATAATTAGATGCCATAGATTATAATGTCTTTTTCCAGTTTACTTATAATTCAGTTTGTCATTCTCTACCATATCCCCTAAGGCAGAATTTGAGAGTAAACACTGACCCTGCATAAAATAGAGGTTAAGACACATACATCTGACATCTAAAGTTAAATTGGGAGGTAGGATGCCACCTGCTACAAACTGTTTCTATGTAGGATGAGAGAAGATCCCATTTGTCCAAGGGTAGGGAAAAGAATAAATGATTTAAGGAGTCAAGGGAATCTGGCCTGGGAAGAAAAGACTAATTCTAAGACTAAAGAATGGGTGATGGGGAAGGACAAGCCACTTTTCTGTAGTAGAGACTATATGCTTTTCTTTGTGTCCAAAGTCCCAAAGAGGAGCAGGTGTGTGGCCTGAACACTCTCCTACCTGAATACTGATCTGTTCTGCCTCTTGAGCCATCATCAGGGCTGCCCCCAGTTTCTGGTTGCAGTCCTTGTTCCTGCACTTTTTCTGAAATAGAGGAAGATTAGAATCAATGATAAATATTAAAGAAGTGACTCCAACATAGAGTTACTCACCAGACATGATCTTTAACTACGTTTATTTCTGGTTCCTGATATTAATATGATACTCCCATTCTTAATCTTTTGAGTTTAGAGACATAATCTCTCTTATCCCCCATGACAAACCTGTTACCAACCCCTAGCAATACTGTCAACCAACATTTTGATGTCCTCACCAAAGTGAATCCCATGGAAATATGGAGAGGCAAGATTTTAGGAGTCAGATGATTCCACTTTTAAGCTTCTCACAAGTTTCTTCAGATACAGCTGCTTGATTTTATACAGCCTGATTTTTGAAGGTCTCAGAGCTGCTGGGTCTCTGCTCATTTCTAAGGCTGGTTGAACCCAAAGTGATTATAGGCAGTGATTATTAGTTCATTCAGTGGTTCTCAACCAGGGGAGGTTTTGCCTCCCAGAAGGTACTTGGCAATGTCCAGAGATAATTTTTTTGGTTGTCACAACTGAAACCAAGGACAATAGCACCCCCTGGCCTGGCCAGATGTCAGGTGAGCCCAGGTATGCTGTGCTTAACATGCTAAAATACACAGGACAGCCTTCCACAACAAAGAATGTCAATGGTACCAAGACTGAGAAAACCTGATTAATATGTGCCCTCATTTCTGCCACACCTGCCTTTGCTAAACTTTAGAAAACAGTAGTCTTTAGGAAGACTCTCTACCTGCAAGCAAGGAAAGAGATTAAGAAAAATCATTATCCTGCTGCAATCCTGGTAGAAAGAAGACTCCCTCATGAATAACCTCACCCTTGGTCACTTGGTCCGATATGGGACTTTCTCTCATCACAGCTTCCCCTGGGAGAAAATCAGGTTTGATAAAGGGCAGATTTAGTTTTCAGGTTCCCTGTATTACAACTGACCCCCAAGGATTGCTTACCACTCCAGCTAGCTCCAGGGACAGTTCCTGGAAGTTCTTTAGCATGTTGACTGGGATCCAAGCACGAGAGACTGTTTCTCCAAAAAATGTCACATGGTATTTAGACTGAAATAAAAAATGGCCTCTTGTCCTTCTCCTTGCTTTGACCCTCTAGCCAGAAAAGATGGGGAAAGAACTGAGGATTTACGGGGAAGGAGGTGTTGGGCCTCATGTGATGTCATAAACCTTACCCCATCTCAGCCCACTATTCTTCCATCCTGATCTCAGGAATCCTAACCAAAGCATATTTATCAGAACTATAAATGTCCTAGTGATGATTAAATATTTAATTAGATACAAGTTTGTTTCTATATGTGGGTATTTATTTCTGTGTTTGTCACTCTAGCTAAAAGTGTGTTTCTGCTCATACCTGCTGGCTATATCTGTTTCTAACCCTGCACACCTGTTAGGATGGATTTGTTCATCCACTTTGGCCTGAATACCTTCCTACCCTGATGTAAGAAAACTTACCGGCAGGGAATCAAGATGAGAAGCAAAAAGAAAATATTCCCCCAGGTCAGGATCAGATTCTACCATGCCTGGCCACCTGGGGAAAACAGTTATATGAACATAACACAAACTCATCAATACACATGTACAGAAAGGGGCAATATGTTTTGCAAACAAAGGATCTCAAAGATAGATGTGTCCCCCTGCCATCGCCCCAGTAGTCCTACCAAATGACTAAAATGACTTCTATCAGTGTACAAAGAAACTCAAAATCTTCCTAGTAAGAATATTTTACCCCTGGTAGGCCTTCCATCAACCCTGAGAAAAAATCTTCTGACTAGGGACATCTCCAAAGAAAAAACTATCCTACCCTTCTTCGTTCTACTTCATATATCTCTCATATCTCAATATTTTAAAAATGCCTTAAAAGCCACCTTCCTTTTTCTACTCACAGAGGGTAGAATTGTCAGAACTTTTTTCCCAGGGAGATACCACCTCTACTGTGAAACCTCTAGAAAATGTGTTCTTTCAAAGCCTCCAAGCTCAGTACTTTATCTTTTCCTTCACCCCATGTTCTTTCTAAAGCAGGTACTATTTCCATTATAAATGCTTTCCATTTCCTTCCCTCTCTGCTTTAATCTACCACTTCCAAGTTCATGAAGGATGCTCTGACTATACCATGGTGCCCTACCAGGGGTAACCATATTGCTTGGCCCAGATGATGGATCCTGGAATGTAGGAAGCATAGGCCACATCACTCTCACGCCCTGTCCAGGACTCCTCTGGGATGTCACAGTGATTATACTTCAAGTCTGGCAAAAGAGAGAAGGAATGAAGGGAAGAAAAGAACCTCACTAGGTAAACATCTGGATGAGGGCAGAAGAGAGGACAAGAATATGCAAGAGGTAGGACCAAAAGGGCACCTGGGAGACAGTCATAGAGGAAGAACCAAGACCCATGGAGAAAGCACAGCTACAGCAAGAGCAGGAGTGCTGCCTCCCCGTACTTTACAGAAAGAGATTCCAAACTTCTGCCTATATCCCACATTATCTGACCCTGCTTTCATCTTCATAACACCAGGACAGCAATTCCTCTGAGACTCTGTTATCTGTAAAAATAATTGGGTTGGGCTATACCATCATAATCTCTTCCAAACGGTTTCAAACATTCTCTAGGCTCTCTCTCACCTGTTTTCTCTTCATATATCCTATATCCCTTCTTATCCAACAATCTAATCAGGACTAACTGGATCAGACTAATGCTGAAGAATGTGGACTTTACTCAGAATCTATGTTTAGATCCCAGGGCCTTCACACAACATAACTCTTCAGGGTGTCTTCTTCTAGCCCATTATGACAGATTTACCTTGATGTGATATGATGGTCCCTTTCCCTCTCCCAAACACTACAAGGACCCCTGGAGTTATAACTACATTTATGACATATTTAATCTAAGGGATACATACAGAAAAAGAAAAGAAGAACCATTATAGAATAAAAAGAAAAAAAAAATCTCCAGTCCTTTCTACCTGTATTCTGATCACAGGACCAATCATCTGGAAGCACTGAAGGGTCAATGTTTCCACAAAGCCGCCTCCACTTCTCACAGTTTGGAGAGGAGCACTGGACCCAAACAAGACATTGGCCTATGAGAAGAAAAAAAAACTGCAATGAAACAAAAATATGCCCTTCCTTCTTCAGTCCAAATAAAATCAGTGTATACCCTCCAAAATCACATAGCCTTAAGGACTAACTAGTCTAATCCTAGATTTATAAATGGGAAAGCTAAGGTCAGAGAAGATAACTGGCTTGCTGAATATCAGTCTAAATTGGTGGCAGAGCTGAACTTGGACCCCAGGTCTCACATCTCAATCTTTCTCCTATGCCATACTATCATCTCTCCTTCCCCCAGAGGGCGGGGGGGGAGAGTATTTCCTGTATTGACAGTTCTCGAAAAGTTTGGCCACCATCTTTCTGGCAAGTGCCTCGTTCTCCGCTGGCCTGTTACTACTGGAAAGTTCTTCTGAAGGGCTAACCAGTATCTCTTTTGTGTACAATATCCAGAGTTCCTATCTGAATACCAGCTGATTTACCTGTCACCAAATTGCTAAGTTGCAGTCTTTGGGACCAACAGCCCTAAGTTTACCCCTTTCCAAAAAAACACAGATGTCTATCAACTTAACCAACTATTTACTTCAGGCCTTGCTCAAAGGCTAAGCATTCATTTATCCATTACCTTCCAAACCCTTATCCCCACCTTTCTTTATCCCAACATCTGTTAAGTTGACCCAATGCCTCTCACAGGCTCTCCTCTCTCCGTCCTAAATCCTTCCACTATGTTCTTTGGAATTCTAGACAAGAACAACAAAAAGTCCACATACCTTCAATTTCTTGTCTAAAACATCCATCTCCTTTTTGAAACCTGGTGATGCACTAATGACACTGCCCCAAACTGATCTTACCCCACCCCACCCACAGCCCTCTAAGTGGACTCTGTTCCCTCTCTCATACCCCAGGCCAGAGACTGGGGTCAGCATCATCCTTACTCATCACCACTTCCAGACCACTACGCTCTTACTTTCTGTAAAAACCCTTCTTCCCTTGAGGTTCAGTAAGTTCACTTGCCCACTGTCAATTTTACCTTTCAGGCATGAATATAAGGGATGCCCTCCATCCCCCTGAAATCAGCCCTCAGAGAAGCAGTTGACTTATACTTGGGTCCTTTCAAAGTAGCTCATATTATGGTATCATGTTCTGAATTTTCCTATTTTGAAGAAAAAAGTACTGGTTGGGAATGATATATTAGTCTGAAAAGACAGCTGCAGAGCCTGGGAAGCACAGGTGCGTGTGGTACCACAGCAGTCACTGTGCGCCACTGAAACCTGTGTCTCCAGTGCTGCTAGTAGGTGAGGCATGCAGTGATGGGCAGGCATGCCACCTGGGGCCTGGCCTCTTCTAAACTGCGTGCTCAGGCAGTACCCACACCCCCACCAGGGGTCACCACCCTCATCCTACAACAGCAAGAAAGCACAGCCCAAACAGATCTATATCTTCTGCTTCAGCAGCCAGAGAAAGTTGAGCAAGGACCAAACAGAAAGACTAAGATTCAGAGTTAGAAGCAGGGGCAACTAGGCTATCAACAGAGAGCCCCTGTGGACCTGACTCAGGCACTGACCTCCTGTGAGGGTGTCCACCAAGCCAGCCCTGCCTCTAGGCCAATGGACATGAACAGTGGTGGCAGGACTCGGCACTGGCCCATCTGGCCCAGGTCTGCTGGAACCAGATGTGCTGGCTTCCTACCTGGGTTTTCTTTTGGTCACTATGTGCCGGCATCTTATGTCTTTGATATGATAATAAAATTTGGAAACTTTGTATAATTAAAAACAAAACAATACCATCTAAAAAAGCCAAACCAAGCCAAGACGACAGCTGCCAATAACAGTTTTTGATGTAGAGGGAACCTAGCAAGACTAGGAAAAAGAGTGGGAGAAGGGGTCAGGGATCATACAAGTAAACACAGATCAATAAAATAAATGATTGTGAAAGTAATAAATATTCATGAGCAAATGAATGGGTAAAAGTTATCCTAATGATGTAAAACTAGGTATTCGTGGCTTGGGATAAAATTTCCAATGACAGCAACAGAGTTCTTTAAAGTTTCAAATAACTTAGAAGAAAGGAAGATGTGCTCCAGAAAACCGAGGCTCACAACACAGCGCTATGATACACACATACACACAAAGAACATCTCAGTGGACACCCATTTCCTTGGGTTCTGTGATCCCTTCTCCTTCTCCTTATCTTTCTGGCAGCTCCCTCCTCATTCTCCACTCAGTCTCCAAATGTTGGGGTGCCAAAGCCCAGTCACAGGCCTTTGCTCCCATGCTATACTTTCTCCTGAGGTGAGCTCACCCATTGCTAGAGGTTTGAAACCTATCTACACCTGGCCATCTACTGATGAATAAATACTTCTAGCTTTTGTTCTAAGCTCCAGATTCCCTACGGCCACCTCACTCTTTGACATTATCATTTGGATGTCTCACAAAGATCTTAAACCTAACAGGCCCAAACCCAAATAAATGCTTGATCTTATCCCACAAATCTGTTCTTCCTCCACTTTTCCCCATCTTCTCCCAAGCAACTGCTTAAGCCAGAAACAAATGATCTTTAACATACTCTCACCTCTCTCTCACCCAATATCCAATTCATTACCAAGTTCTGACAAGTTACCGCTAAAACATATCTTAAAACCATCCACTTCTGTCTCCACTTTCATCATCCTCATCTAAGCCACCAGAGTGCCTAATCCTAGGACTCACTCGTCTACTCTTGTCCCTACATACTTCATTCTCCAATTAATCACCAAAGGGAGTCTTTTAAAACATTAATTTGATGACATTGCTCCCCTGGTTAAGACTCATCGGTGGCTTCCCACTGTGCTCAGGATAAAACCCTCACTTTGTACATTCATCCAGAACCACTTCTCTGCCTCACTTCGCCTTGCTCTCTGAACTCCAATCACAATGACTTCCTTCTAATATCTGCAATATGCCAAACTGCACTCTCCCTAAACTCTTTCTCCTACTTCTGCTCCTCCTTCAGATTTCTGCTTAAAGGCCATCTCCTCACAGGTGCATTCTCTGACTGGCCCAATCTTGATTAGGTCTCCCTTATTTCCTGTGATGACACTCCATTCTTTTCCCTCACTTCACAAATATTGATTGTATTTATCAGATACTGTCATTTCTTCTTCCTACTCCAGGAGGACTCTCCTGTCCCTGGAAACTGGAAGAAACAGGAAGAGCAGTTCATTTATAGCCAAAGGCTTACACATTCCTCACAATCACAACTCCACTCAATGAGCACTGCCTAAGAAGTGGACTTTCTATCTCCCAGTGAAAATACAATCCTTGCCCTAATACCAAGAGGTGTGGGAGATGGAACACCACCTCCCAGACCACCCAACTGCCCAAATAAAACTTACATCTCTGGCTCCTTACGTTATCATGTCATTAAACATGCGAAGCGGTTTATTGTCTTGGACTATCTTGTGTGATATCTAGAGTTTTCTTTCAAGTATGTACAAGCCTGTTTTTGGTGTAAACCTGTTTTCCCTCTAGACTGTTAAGTGTACTTATTTTCAGAATTTTAAACATATTAACATATGGTCTGATCTCTTTTATTTCTCATTCTAAAATTTCCCACAGGGCAGCCCCAGTGGCGCAGCGGTTTAGCGCCGCCTGCAGCCCGGGGTGTGATCCTGGAGACCCAGGATCGAGTCCCACATTGGGCTTCCTGCATGGAGCCTGCTTCTCCCTCTGCCTGTGTCTCTGCCTCTCTCTCGCTCTCTCTGAATGAATAAATAAATAAATCTTTAAAAATAAAATAAAATAAAATTTCCCACAATTATCATGGTTATTGCCTATATTTGTTTATTACCTAATACACTAAAACCGTAACTTCTACGAAAGGATGGATTATCTATTTTGGCGACCACTCTATTTCCAATACCTAGTGTGATGCCTAGAATAGACTATAAGGCATTAATATCTATTGTTAAAAGAATAAATAAATCTATACCCCTGCTTATCTTCCCTCCATCCAATCTCAAATGCTGAAGTGTCCTTCCTAAGAATAAGCCCTCCAGCCCTCTTCTCATTCCCTTCAATCCCTCCTTTTTTTCTTTTTAAGTAGGCTCCATGCCCAGAGTAGAGCCCAACATGAGGCTTGAAATGACAGCCCTGAGATCAAGATCTGAACTGAGGTCAAGAGTCAGACATTTAATTGACTGAGCCACCCAGGCACCCCAATCTCTCCTTCTTTATAAACAATTTTCCCTCAGCATATACGTATGCTGACGACACACAAGCCAAGTCTTTTTCTTTTAAAAGAAAGTTAAAAAAAATAAAAAACCTTCCCTCAACTCTACACCCACTCCCCTCTATTCATCACTTTCTCCATCCTGGTTCTCACATCTAAACTAATTGAAAAAGTACTTATTCTTCAACCAACTAAACTGGCCATTCACCCTTACCAGCTCATATGGGTGGTCTAATCAAAACCCCTGGTAACCTTCTAACTGTAATATCATTGAACATTTTCAAACCTTTATCCTCTTTGATGTCTCTCTAGCAGCACTGGACAAGGCTAAATCTCTCTTGAAATTCTCTCCTCCCCTGGCATCTGTGATGTCATACTCTCCTAAATCTCTTTCTATCTCTATAATTTTTCTCTTAGTTCTTCATTTTCTCCCTGTGAAGCTCTTCCTCTGCTCAACCCTAAACATTAGGTTCCTCCTAAACATTATGGGTTTTCTATTCATTGCTCTTCTCTTTGCACTCCACATCTTCCTCTTGGAAAATTTCATCCAGGTTCCCAAATCCATATTTCTGACCCAGATCTCTTTCTTGGATGCTAAAGCTCATCACGGACCCCCTACCTTGTCCAAAGCTGAATTCACCATCTGAAATGTGCTCTTGCTTCTATATTCTCCATTTAGAACGATGGTTTTTCAGTCACTCGGGTCAGAAAACAGGATCATCCTGAAGGCCTCACTCTTCTTCACATCTCAGAGCTAACTAGTAACCATATTCTGATCTTTCCTCCTAAAAATCTCAAATCTGTCTCTTCCTCTTCACTGCTACTGTCTATCTTCCTTGCTTGTATCACTATTTCTGTGGGTCTAGTCTTGCTCCCACCAATCCATCTTCAATGCCAGTGGCAGAGTGAGCTTTCTAAAATACAAATCTTACCAAGTTTTCCCTCCTTAATGCCAGTAGTTCTGCTTTAGCTTTAAAAATAAAATTCAACTCCCTTAGCTTAACATGTAAGGCCCTTTATGATTTGACCCTTGCATGTCTCTAGTTTTATCTCCCCCTACAACATCCTGCCCCCCAACACCCCCTAAAGCTATAACCATTAGCTCTCCTCCATAACTCTGCCAATAAATATCACTCTAATACCCATCGCCACTTCAGTTCACCTGCCTAAATTATACTTCCGACATATGGCTCAAACAGAATCTTTTCTTAGAAACTTTTCCAAATCCACTCCAGACTTGTAGCTTTCTTGTTTGCCTTCCTCACAAGCCCATTTCCCTTCCAACAGGCATATATTAATTTCTTCTGCATTTACTCAGCACTTCCTAAAATGCCTGGTGTATAGTAAGCACCCAACAACTATGGACTATACCCCAGAATAACTAAATGAATGAAATCTCTCTCTTCCACAGCAGCATATCCCTGCCAAGTAGCCATGAGAGAGAAACTACAGTCTTCACAGAATATCCTCAAGCAACCTAACCTTGCCTCTCTCCATCCCCATCTCCAATTTTCAAGCCCAGGAAGTTTTCCAAATCATGCTGAACTCACCAAAATCACCTCCTTTTCCTCTTTGCTGGTTTCTGATCTGAGAATCAACCTGAACTGTTTTTTTCAGTTGGTCCTTCTGTCTGTGCTCATGTCCACTTTGGGTTTTCTCCATTTTCTCACCTTCTGGGAAAACAAAACAAAACACTGCAGGGTAGGGAGATGAAGAGAATCTTTATAGATAGTAAGGCCCAGTGAAAGCAGAAAGAAGCATTATAGCTTGATAGTTTCAAGCCTTGGACTGAAGAATCTCAGCCTTCCCACTGTCTGAGTCCTTAATTTTATGGCATAGGTACTTGAGCCAGATGTCAAAGTATATCTAACTATACTTACGGGCTCCCTTCTTTCCTTTGCTTAGGAAGGGTCTATTGGATTTCTTCTCAGAGGGTGCAGGATCTGGCTGGCCTGGCTTAGATGTCTTTATCACAGAGGTTACTCCAGCTTCCTGAGTGGCTGAAATCTCTAGGATATGAGGTACCATTACCCTCTCTCTGAAAATAATATTTTTTTTCCTTAATGAAAAGGAAAAAAGGAGCAATTCATCATACTCTTCTTTTGGGGGGGGGGGAACAAGGATAAAAGTCCGATAAAAGACAGAAGAATCCAGACAGCCCTGGTGGTGCAGCGGTTTAGTGCCGCTTGTGGCCTGGGGTGTGATCCTGTCGGGTGTCCTCCATGGAGCCTGCTTCTCCCTCTGCCTGTGTCTCTGCCTCTCTCTCTCTCTCTCTGAATAAGTAAATAAATCTAGAAGAAGAAGAAGAAGAAGAAGAAGAAGAAGAAGAAGAAGAAGAAGAAGAAGAAGAAGAAGAAAGAAGGAGAAGGAGAAGGAGAAGGAGAAGGAGAAGAAGAAGAAGAAGAAGAAGAAGAAGAAGAAGAAGAAGGAGAAGAAGGAGAAGGAGAATTTTGTCCATCTACTTGCCTATTTTTTCCCCAATTCAAACAGGCATCTTTCCTGAGCTGGGAGAAATCCATAGAGATATGAAAATGACTAGATAGGCAGATAAAACCATTTACCAATGCTAAGTGCACCCTGTGATCAATTTGTCTCACTGGGATAAACTCACCCATCAGCATTATCATTATCAGTAGAAGCAGCAATTCCTGGTTCCTTGTCTAATAGGGTGCATCTTATGGGCTGGGCACAGGAAGTCTCTGCAAAATCAAGGCTAGATCCCATCTCTCTCAAAACAAAATATTATAAGCAGAGAAGCAATTAAAGAAAATACCAACTCCATTATTTCTAAGCTGCAGCTTTCCATTAAAACATCTCCCACCTGTTGTCTGGAAGAGCCCACCTTTGGAGTTTCATCAGATCACAGAACTTTAAGTCTTTAAATTCTCAGGAAAAACTGCAAATCTATGTCTTTCACCAAGCCTTTCCAGATTGATCTGCCTTGCTCCAGGATAGCCAGGTAATGTCAATTTTATTTTGTGTACATATCAGAAATTTTATGTACTACATTTCATATGATTTGTTCCTGAAACTTTCTCTAGAAACAGAACTACACCTAAGAATGGCTGAAAACATCAGACTATGCCCCTTCTCCTCAAGATATATGGTGAAGTCCTCAGGGCCTGCACTGTAGACTTCTATAGTATAGAATACTGTAGTATTCCCAAAGCCAAATCCCTGAGCATATGTTAAAACAGTATTGGAAACAAATACCCAAGGTAGATGGAAACTAAGTTCTTCAAATCTGGGAAATATAATTTATCTTTTCTAAGTAGATTGTAAACATGTAAAAATGAATATAAGTTACATTTTAAAAAACAATCTGAGACTGTATTTATATTCTGAAGTCAATGTAACCCATTTTTCTAAAAGCTTTGTACCCCCTGCTTGAGATGGTTTAGCTATAGTCCTGTTGATAGAAGATGAACTATTTAAAAATATTTTAAAGTCCATATACTATTTCCTTACTTAGGAAACTGGAGGGAAGGGCAAAGCTATCAACCTACTCTACCCCTCAGATGACAGTTTGTCTAACTAGAGACACCTGGGTGGCTCAGTGGTTGCATGTCTGCCTTTGGCTCAGGGCATGATCCCAGTCCAGAGATTGAGTCCCGTATCAGGCTCCCTGCAAGGAGCCTACTTCTCCCTCTATGTCTCTGCCTCTGTGTGTCTCTCATGAATAAATAAATAAAATCTTTTTTAAAAAAAAGTTTGTCTAACTAAAATTCTTCTCTCACTATAAGCCATACCCAAGCACTCCTGGAGGGACTTCCGTAGCACAATCTGGATGATCTCCTCAAATTCTGCATTGGTGAGACTTGATTTTTCCTGCAGATATAAGGGCAGAGGAGGAAAACCACTCATCTTTCCCCATGTCTCCTCTCTGACCAGACAGGGAAGACCCCTTTACATGAGCCAGTAGTTCATCAGGCTGTGAGCATAAAGTCAATGTCCCTAAGGATTCTATAAACTTTATTTCTGGGAATAAAGGAGTCAAAGAAAAGTTTACTTATAAAGTCTCTGATCACATTTACTCTCACCTCCATCCTACCTCAACCCCTACCCAGCCATTATTTCCAGCTAAAGGCTTTCATCAAAACTTTTTTTTTTTTTTTTACCTCTTTGAGTTGAAAATAGAAGCCACAAGAAAAGAATTTTTTAAAAACCTGAAAGTGCCCCTACATGAAAAGATTGTTTGTCTAGACTGGATGTCTAGGAGAAACTATCCCACTAGAGTCCATCAGTGAGACTAGTACCTTTTCTTTCTCTGCTTGCTTGTCTTGAGGCTTTCCTTTATTCTCCTGGCCACTGCTTGAACCATTTTCTGTGGTTGTTTTCTCTTCCTTCTTCTTTAACCTGGCCTTTGGGGAACTGACCCCCAAGGATTCCTCCTTGGATGAGTTAGGGCTATAGCACATCATGCTATACAATTTTTGTGCAGATGGGGTACAGGTTTTCTTTGGCCCCTTCCCACATTCTGAAAGAAATTTGATTATCAAATAGAATTTATGAAACATAGAATCTAGCACAGAAAGTGTTTGCACCTGCCCTTTGACTGGCCCTATCAGAATTATCTGGAGAGAGCTTTTAACAAAATCAGATTACTAGGCCTCTCCTCTCCCAACCCACCCTACCCCCTGAGATTTGGAAGAAATAGTTGGGAGTGAGGTCTAGGAACTTGTTTTACAAAGCCATCTAGATTATTCTGATACCAAGTTTAGGAACTACTGAATAGTTCAAAGGTGACAAATATAAACATGCAGGAAGATGAGTTATTCAAACGGAAATTCTTGAAATGCATTCATTTTAACTTTAAACAAAACTTTATGAGAAATTAGAAAACTGGGGGGGGGGGGGGGACTAGTGCAAAGAAAATTATACTGATCCTCCCAGGTATAAATAGATTTTTTCTTCTGAGTTTCCATAACACTTCATGCCTCTCTGATGGCATTACCACATTCAAGTTGTGTTATAGATATTTAAATGTCTTTTGTGGGCAGCCCCGGTGGCGCAGTGGTTTAGCGCCGCCTGCAGCCCAGGGCGTAATCCTGGAGACCTGGGATCGAGTCTCACGTCAGGCTTCCTGCACAGAGCTTGCTTCTCCCTCTGCCTGTGTCTTTGCCTCTCTCTGTGTGTGTCTCTAAGAATAAATAAATAAGTAAATCTTTAATAAAAAATAAATAAATGTCTTTTGTCTCCCTATGAGTTTGTACATTTCTTGAGCTGGACTGGACTACTTCTAAATCATATATATTTCGCTCAAAGTTTCTAGAAAAGTAGTAACTTTAACAAAGTGGACACAGAATGTATATATCCTGAGCTTCCCCTTGGTGGGAGGGGTATCAAGACATCCAAGGACTGAGAAAAAAGGGAAAAATGAGAGAAATGTACAAAACATGAACCTCCATCACTCTTGACTCACCTTCTTTACTCTGCAGCATTGCCATCATTCAGCTCAGAAGCTACACTTTCTTTGTGCCTCTGTTAGAAAAAAGAAAGTAACTGCTAGAACTCTGATGGAACATGATGTTAAACTTTCTTCTCTGTCATCTTGGGCTCAAGATCTTTGCCTAGGACTGCTGAACTACATTTTCTGCCCTCTTGACTATACTTCTATATCCTCAGCAGTGCTAATCACATGCCAGGGGATAATGAGAGTTACTGTTTTGGTTTTTTTTTAAGATTTTATTTATTCATGAGAGACACAGAGAGATAGTTACTGTTTTAAAGATTAGCAACAATCCTTGGTGTTTTAAGGATTAGATTCATGTCCAACATAAGGCAGGCATGCATCAATAGTGGAAGTGGTAGTGGTAGTGATGCATTAAAAAAAATCACTGAGTAAATTTTGAAGATCTTACTGAGTTTATTCAATGATTCATGAGTTAGGCAGCATCTGATCTAGCAGATACAAAGAAGCTCAAAAGAGCAGAAAGACTTTTATAAGCAGGAGGAGCAGGAACAAGGAAGTTACACTAGGCAAAAAAGCAAATTAGCTATTGCAAATTTACTTTCTTGTAGGAGATGGTAGGTGTCTTTTAGGCAGATTATCTAATAGTGCTGATCAGGTGATTCCTGATGGACTATAAACCAAGATTCTATTTCTAGCAGAGTCAAAACTTTAAGTCTTGTTTTGGTGACATGGAGCTTAACAGAAGCAACTGCATTTTGGGCCTGTTGTCTTGTTTTTAACAGATGTAAGTATAAGTAGTAGTAGTAGTAGTAGTAGTAGTAGTAGTAGTAGTATGAACAGTCCTGACAATTTAAAAGTGAGAGTTTTCTCCAGACAAATTTATCTCAAAAGGTTCTCCTAAATACTTAAAACACAAATAATCTGGCAATTCTCTGACCTAATTCAGAGGTCCCTATGCATAGGGAACCCCCCTTTTTAACATCACTATAATCTATATCTTCCCTTTACTTAGATCTTCTAGTCCAAAAATTTTCCAACGTGCTGGATTCTTGCAATTTCTCTTCATGGCTCAAAAATATTTGGTAACCAGCAGAGGTCCCCAGGGAAGCAAATAATAGGCAGTAAATAAATCATAAATCTATTACCTTCACTCTATATCCTATAGCTATTTACTCACTGATGTTCTGTACTACACCAGTATGCTTCATTATTACTATGAAAATTGTGAATAATAATAATAGTGGAGACTTATTGAGCACCAACTATATTCTTTACCCTTTTATATGTCATCTAATTTAATTCTCACAGTAAATCTATGAGATCACTACTTTTTTAAACTTGGAAAAGTTGAGGGTAAGAGGAATTTAAACATAATAATAGGTAATTAATAGATGATGATGCAAGATTTGAACCTGCCTGATTTTAAAGTCTGTGCTATTAACTGTGGTATGCTATATCCCAACAGTCTGATTCAGTGCTTCAAACCCATTTTAATATTACAGCACACATGGAAAGCATATATTAAAAATACACATTAAAACACACAGAAAGTTATATTTCCAGGTATTCTGGAATAAAAGTTTTTTCACTGCCATAGAAAACTGAGAGGCGGGAGTATGAGGGCCCCAGCCACACCAAAGGCCGAAGAGATTAGCATCTGCACACAGCTATAAGGTATTTGTGGCCTAGCAGAGTGCCAAGAATCATCTTATGACATTGCAATAATTTGTACATTTTTTTCCAATTTACTTTCCACCAGTGTACTATTTCTACTCAGCAATTAGAAGGAAAATGCCTTTTGTTTTATCAGTTTAAATTTCTTATAACCCTTCTACCCAGTGTTCTTTTGGCTTACCGCATGTAAGCTATTCTTATTCCTATAACAATTATAACAAGCATTGTAGCTCTGGGAGGGTCTGCAGAGGTCATAAAGTGGCAGCTTCCCTTTTTACAGATGAAAAAAATATGCAAAAGGCAAGTAAGTGAGTTGCCCAAAGCCTCAGTGTTAATACATGGTAGAGCCAAGATGAACCTAGGCCTTTTGCCTCTAAATTCTACTAATAACACATTTATTCCACTCAATGATCTTATTTCTGACTGCTGGTTTTGAGAAATTTGAAGGCCCTGGACCTGAAACTCAATCTTCCAACTATGTCATCTCCCATTATAAAGATACCCAAAGGCAGCATAAAATAGATCTTATATATAATATATATACATGTCCTTTTAAAGGATCTTAAAATTTTAAGACCCTCAAATGACCAAACTATGGTGAACATTCAGTTACTCAGGGTATAGAATTCCTCCCTCTAGATCCCAAGATGAATTCAAAAGGTATTGGGAGCTTAATTTAGTGTGTCTACAGCATGGATTTTCAAATTATCTTTTGGTATTTTTTTGTTCCTTGTCTCACTTCTGTAAATGTGAATAATTCAGATGTGCAGTTCTGTGACTACTTTTCCTTTATATAAAGGAGCACATTTTCTCACTGTTCCCATCTTAAATCATCACCATGAACCCCTAAGTCTATTTACTCTATGAGAAAAAAATAAAAAATAAAAGTGTGTATCTACATACTATGCTTGAATATTCATAAACTATCTCTGGAAGAATATACAAAAAACTGACAGAAGTGTCTCTAGGAAATAAAACTGGGTGGCTGGGTGGAAGACAGCTTTTTACTGTACCCCCCTTGTATATCTCTAGCGTTTTATAACATGACAATGTTACCACTTCAGAAGTTATTTTCTAGGGATCCCTGGGTGGCTCAGCGGTTTGGGGCCTGCCTTCGGCTCACGGTGTGATCCTGGAGTCCCGGGATTGAGACCCTCAGGCTCCAGGGATGCAGCCTGCTTCTCCCTCTGCCTGTGTCTCTGCCACTGTGTGTGTGTGTGTGTGTCTTTCATGAATAAATAACATCTTTAAAAAAAAGGTTATTTTCTAAATTCCAAATTTTTTTTTAAAGATGTTATTTATTTATTCATGAGAGACACACACACAGAGAGAGAGAGAGAGAGAGAGAGAGAGAGAGAGGCAGAGACACAGGCAGAGGGAGAAGCAGGCCCATGCAGGGAGCCTGAAGTGGGACTTGATCCCGGGTCTCCAGGATCACACCCTGGGCTGAAGATGGTACTAAACCACTGAGCCACCCAGGCTGCCCTAAATTCCAAATTCTTTAAATAGTGTTTTGAAAAAATAAAGTGTTTGATCCACTTAAAAATGCAAAATTTTCTAGTGGTTAGGTTCAAATCATTACCTAAACCTATACTGACCTCTCTAGGCCAAAATGTGTTACTGGCACCCCAACCAACTGGATAAATTGTGGATCATTGTTAATAAAATGTAAATCTATAAGCAGCAATATATAATTCCCCCTTAATCTAGAATGTGTTTGTAAAGAACATTACTTTTAAAGAAAATGTCTAAATAGAAAGGGGAAAGCCAGGAAGTCACTTTCTGACAACTCAAGTCTCTGCTCCTCTGTTTCAGACGAATTTTCTTCTTCCACAATAATATTAAAATGTAGTCCAGAGAGAGAGAAAAAAATTTTAAACCAGTTAACACACAAAATACCACCAACTTTCATCTGACCAGCTACTAAATGCCCAGGGGCTCTAGAGCCAGGAATTAACATTTGAGGGGTTGTTTTGTTTTGTATGTTTTTACCTCAGATGAGAAAGGCAAAAAAAAAATCAAAAAATGCTTTAAGTTAGAAAGTAAAAGAAAATTCCAAAAATCAGATCCTACCCACCCAACATAAGAAAGAGTGTAAAAGGGAAAAAGAACTTGGAAATAAGGAATAAAGAGAACCAAGAGAAGGTGAATGAAGTGTTCCAAAAAAGAATACTTTTTTTTTTTTTTTTTCATTTAGAACACTAAAGATTGAGATGCCTGGGTGGCTCAGCGGTTGAGTGTCTGCCTTCCACCCAGGGAGTGATCCTGGAGTCCCAGGATCAAGCCCCACATCCGGCTCCCTGCATGGAGCCTGCCTCTCTCTCTCTGTGTGTGTCTCTCATGAACAAATAAAGATCTTAAAAAAAAAAGAAGAAGAAGAAGAAGAAGAAGAACACTAAAGATCACCACAGTGATTTTAAGGTGAAATCATCTCCCTCAGCAGTTCTTAGAGTGTGATCCAAAGACCTCTGGGGGTCCCCTCCCCTTTCCAATTACTTATCCATGTTAGGCTGGATTTTCTCATATACTTTAACCAAAACAAAAGATCGAAACAGATTGAAATCAGAAACATAAAAATCCAGCTGTCTTCTATTAAGCCAGACATGAAAAGACTTGCAAAGATGTAAAACACCACCATTCTTCACACTAAATTTTCTTTCATTTAGGAAAATGTATTTTAAAAAAAAAATTTTTTTTTAACTTTTATTTATTTATGATAGGCACACAGTGAGAGAGAGAGAGGCAGAGACACAGGCAGAGGGAGAAGCAGGCTCCATGCACCGGGAGCCTGACGTGGGATTCGATCCCGGATATCCAGGACCGCGCCCTGGGCCAAAGGCAGGCGCCAAACCGCTGCGCCACCCAGGGATCCCGGAAAATGTATTTTTTATAAAAATGTTATTTATATCTACATAATTATTAAGTATAATTAATTCATTTAAATGTGTTGTTACTATCAGTAGATATAAAAGTTATATAGCTATAAACCAAACTTTGGAGTCCTTCATAACTTTTAAGAGTATAGTAAGGAGGGTTCTGAGACCAATAAGCTTGAGAACTGACCTAGCTAAATAATTCAGTCATGTCAATATTTTTCAAAAACCATTAACCCTGCTCCCTCCCATTTAGAACGTGTTCACAAATTTCTAACTATCTAATTGTTCCCTCTTTATACTATTCCTGGAATCCTTGGTCTAAGAGAATACAAGTAAACCCCTTAGAATTTTCCTCAGACACACAGTCTGCGCAGGCTCCGTGAGCCTGGAAAACTATATTTAAAATCTTTCATCTTGGAGTCTGATTTCCTTTTGGCATCAATGTCTAATGGCATGTGGATCCCTGCTTATTTTTATGCCCCCATTAATAACCATAGTGGGTTTTTTTTTTTTCTTCCTCGGCAAGCATGATTTCACAAGAAAAAAGGTAAAAACAAGATCCCAGCTCCCTTTACTGCCCATTATCTAACAACATTTACTGTGGTAACTACGAACTAAACCTTGTACCAAATCTCTTCAATATATTTTCGGTGAACTGAAGCTTATCCGTTCAGAGGGCAAGGAAGCACAAAGATATGGCCACTTAGCACCAAAATACAAGTTTTCTTTTGTGGGGGCTGATTTCATTCTGACTCTTATCTGCCAGCTGCAACACTGCCACTGGTGCTCGTTACCAAACTAACTCGCCTTTGTGTATTGGTTTCACTTAAGCACATTCCCAGGAACCCCTACATGCCTGCACCATTTCCTCTCACAAGGTGCCATGGTCTGGAACAGTAAAAACCCTAATTCCGCCTTTCAAACCAGAGGTAAGAACTTCTGGAGATCCGCATTTTCCCCGCTCTCTTCCCTCACCAACTCTCTCTTAAGGACGGTAGTTAAGATCGGAGGTACCAGAGTCCAAGTCCTTGATTCCCCTCAGTGGATAAAACAGGGGGTTGCTGCAAGCCTCTCTTCCACCTCAGGAACCGCCACCATGAGATAACTTCCCGTTAGAGGCCCGACCGCACCCCCACCCCCGGGGGAGGCACCCGTATTCTCATTCCTGCTCAGCCCGTCATTGGCCGCCAGGATACTGGGTCACTTTTGTTTGTTTGCGGAGGGTAGGTCTGCGGTGGAGATTCTTAGGAGGGGTAGGAGTTGGTTGTCCAGAAGAGAAAATTTCTCCTCAGGCGACGGGTACCAGGACTGGCAGCGCCTAGCACTTTCATCTGCAACCGGAGAAAAGCCAGCTACCTTCTGGAGCAAGGAGGACCTAAAGGCAAAGAGCAGAATGAGCCACTGCAGCAATTCCGCAAACCCCTCCAACCTCGACCCAGTTTTCCCGCCACAAAGAAAAGGCGTGAGGACACGCACTAGCTGCGCTGCCACCCCCGCGGCGTGCATCCAAAACTGGGGCGCATGCGCAGCCGAAACTGCTTCTGCTTTTGCGCAGCTGTTCTATCCGCCATCTTCCAGCCGAATGCCCTGTAAAACTACAAATCCCATAATCCTCAGTGTCCTCACTTTTTTTTTTTTTAGGCGGCGGGAGCAGCGCCTGATCGTTCATGAAGCACATCTGTCTGTTACTAACTTTTCTCTCTACCCCAGACTGCTTTTTCCTTCCTCTTTTCGTTTCCTGGTTCCTATTCTTCCTTTTAGTCTCGTTCACGCCCTATCTTGATGTTTTAGTTGAGACTATCTGCAACCCCACTGTCGCCCCTCCCGCCTTCTTCTCTGCCACAGGACCCGCTCCCCAAGCTATGTTGGCAGGGAGAACGCGCCACCTTAGCACCCTGTGGAAAGGGCGCCGAGCAGCTTCTTCCCCATTGGCCGAGGCAGGGGGCCCAAAGCAGGCCGAACCCTCTTCCCCGCCCACACTCGTTTTTATATAAGGCTGCGCGAAGAGAGCGTGTGCTTGGGAAGGCCTGCGTGCGAGGTGGCGGTGGTGGTGGCGAATGTGCTGCTATTGGTGGCTGCGGTGGGCGTCGGGACGCAGTCGGCGGGCTAGGGGCTCGCGCGCAGGCGTCGGGTGGTGGGAAGAGGTGTTGGTGCCAGGGCTGTGGGTGTGGAGGCGGAGAGGAGGGCGTGGTGTCCCCAGGTGATCGCCATTGGGGTAAAGCGGAGGAGCGAGAGAACGACTCGGCCATTTCGGGGGAAGAGGAAGTTGGACAACATCGGCTGTTTTAGTGCCTTTTTTTTTTTCAGTTCAGCAGAGACTATTTCCCAGGGGGGTGAGTTACAATGACTTATTGTATTTTACTGAGAACAGTTCGTAGGCAAGCCGTCTGTACGCTCCTCTCCTTCCCTTCCTCTACTTTTAGGTTCACCCCTCCGTTCCTTCGGAAGCCTTTCTAAGTAGGTGGGCAAAGGGGGCGATCGAAATATGAATAATTCATGAGGTCCGCCCCACTCGTTGACCACGCCCCCTCCAAACCGTGCTGACGCACGTTGCGTGTACCAAATCTAAGGAAGCGACGTAACAGTCTCCGCCCCTAGGGTGGAGGGAGGGGCGTCATCTCCAGCACGTGCTGTATCTACCCGCGCAAGCCCAAAAGGGTGTGCGCAGGCGCTGCCCGCTAGGGGGAGGAAGGAGGCGGGGTAGGGAGGTTGCTGGGTTTAGAGCCGGGCGGAGACCGCTGAGACTCATTCCTCAGGAACAAGGGTCGGGTGTCAAGGAGACCTTTTCACACCAGCTCCCCGTCCCCCGCCTACGGTGGGTGGGATCGCGCGGCAGAGACAAAGGATATCAGTAGGGACGGACATAGCTGCGAAGGGAAGTAGGGTGTCAGTTTGGGGTGGTGGGCTTTTGTGGGGGCTGAGGTGGGCTATATTTAAACTCCCGGAGCCGTTAAGTTGGTTCGTACTCATGCGCGCGCAACCAGGGTGGTGGCGGAGTGCGCATGCGTGATTCAGGGGCGAGAGGAACGCGCTTTAGCAGTGCGCGCTCGCGGCGAAGCGGTAGTGGTGGAGGAGAAAGGCGTTGGCGCACGCGCGGTTGATTCCTGGAGTTGTTCGGTTCTCGCGGGCATCTTGTTTTGGTCTCGCGGGCGAGTGGGGCGCGCTTCGGGGGAGGCGCTTGGGCGCGAGACTAGGCGAGAAGAGCAGAGCTGCGCGCGCACTCAGGGAAGGGGGGAAGGGAGCGGGCTCTAGGGAGGGGGGTTAAGCCCCCTAGTTCTCCCCCCCCCCCCCGTTGCCCTCAACTGGGACGGAATAAGGGGAGGAAATGATCGAGATGGCGGCGGAGAAGGAGCCGTTTCTGGTGCCGGCCCCGCCGCCGCCGCTCAAAGATGAGTCGGGCGGAGGGGGCGGCCCCACGCTGCAACCTCACCGAGAGGCCGCCTCCGGGGAGCTCTGCGGCGGGACGCAGCGTGGGCCGGGCCCGCGCACACACTCGACGGGGGCCCCGGCTTCTGGGGTCGGCAAGGAGAGCCCTGGGGCTACATCCACTCGGGGAGGCCAGTCGCAGCAGCAACGAGGGGGCGGCCCCCAGGCGCAGTCTCATGGGGAGGCCCGCTTGTCGGATCCCCACGGGCGAGCCGCTCCCCCTGACGTTGGGGAGGAGCGAAGGGGAGGAGGCGGAACAGAACTGGGTCCCCCTGCCCCTCCTCGACCCCGCAATGGCTATCAGCCCCACCGGCCCCCTGGGGGAGGTGGGGGAAAGAGGAGAAATAGTTGTAACGTGGGAGGGAGTGGTGGAGGCTTCAAACATCCGGCCTTCAAGAGGCGCAGGCGGGTTAATTCGGACTGTGATTCTGTGTTACCCTCCAACTTTCTCCTGGGGGGCAATATCTTTGATCCACTGAACCTGAATAGCCTCCTGGATGAGGAAGTGAGCCGCGCACTCAATGCAGAGACCCCTAAGTCATCTCCACTTCCAGCCAAGGGGCGAGATCCAGTGGAGATCCTCATCCCCAAAGATATTACTGACCCGCTCAGTCTCAATACTTGCACTGATGAGGCCCAGGTAGTTCTTGCATCGCCACTCAAGACTGGTCGGAAGCGGCATAGACACCGGGGACAGCACCACCAGCAGCAGCAGGCAACCGGAGGGAATGATAGCCACTCTGTGCTCCCCACAGCCCCCCTCACTCCCTCACTCCATGGGGAGGGCACCCCACAGCAGCAGCGGCACAGGGGCCAGAACCGGGATGCCCCTCAGCCCTATGAACTCAACACAGCCATCAACTGCAGGGATGAGGTCGTGTCTCCCCTTCCATCTGCCCTCCAGGGTCCCTCAGGCTCCCTTTCAGCCCCTCCAGCTGCCTCAGTTACCTCTGCAACCCCGTCTTCCTCCTCACGACATCGCAAACGTCGCAGGACTTCCAGCAAGTCAGAGGCAGGGGCTAGGGGTGGAGTCCAGGGTCCCAAGGAGAAGGGCAGAGGGAGTGGGGGAGGCCGTCACCACCACCACCACCACCTCCACCTCCACCCACTACCTGCAGCAGTCTTCAAAAAGCAACAGCTCAAGTTCCAGTATGGGAATTATTGCAAGTACTATGGTTACCGCAATCCCTCCTGTGAGGATGGGCGCCTTCGAGTGTTGAAGCCTGAGTGGTTTCGGGGTCGGGACGTCCTAGATCTGGGCTGCAATGTGGGCCATCTGACCCTGAGCATTGCCTGTAAGTGGGGCCCATCCCGCATGGTGGGTCTGGATATCGATTCCCGACTCATTCATTCGGCCCGCCAAAACATCCGACACTACCTGTCTGAGGAGCTGCGTCTGCCATCCCAGACTTCTGAGGGGGACCCAGGGGCAGAGAGTGAGGAAGGGACCATAACCGTCCGAAAGAGAAGCTGCTTCCCAGCCTCACTGACAGCCAGCCGGGGTCCCATCGCTGCACCCCAAGTGCCCTTGGATGGAGCAGACACATCAGTCTTCCCCAACAATGTTGTCTTCGTCACGGTAAGAGGGTCTGAAGGCTCTTGGTATAGGGGCCAGGTGTGAAGATGAGATTAAGTGGGAATAAGACAGGAAAGTTATGACCCAGAGGGATTTCTGCATGTACTCTGCCAGGAGAACCAGATCTTCAGGGATCTGAATCGTGACTGACAGTGTCTCCCCCCGCCCCATAACCTGGAAACATGGGGGCTCTACCTAGGCTCCTTTGTCATGACTACTGGTCCCAAGATGGGGTTTGACTCCTTTTGCCCTGCTCCTGTCCTGGACTGTAATCCAGACCAGTCCACCTTCCCTTGCAGGCTGCTCCTGCTGCTCACTAGATTTGGTTCAGTTGGAAAGTTTTCCCAACGCACTGAATGCAGGTGCATGAAGGGATAGGTGTCAGACATGGAATGTTTTGGGGTGGGAGGAGGAATAGGGTGGTGGCTGACTAATACTTTGATAGGGACTTAGATCCAGAGTTGGTTGAAGAGTTGGTGGTCAGGACCCCAAGTAGTTTGGCCATAGGTCATCTCATGATGACCTGAGATCGTGAGATGGGGAGAGTCGGAGTCCTCTGTAACCGGGAAGGGTAGTCTTCAGAGTGTCTGTTCCCTGACTGTACATAGCTCTCCATAAAATACTCCAGTTAAGCCAACTGGTGGTGGCAGGTTGGGTTAAGCTTGCAAAAATGACTTTGCAGATGTTGATGAATTTATCATCTAGAAAAGGCTTCCTAAGGGCTGGGACTCTTCACTTCTCTTGGAGAAAGGAAATAGGCCTGGAACTTTGCCAACCTTGATTCCAGGGAAGGAACCACAGGTTGGTTCCCTTTCAAACCTGGGTTAGGAACCTTTGCAAAACATTGGGTCACTCAGCTTAATGTTTGCAGGGTGGGAATAAGTACTAGATGGACTCAGGAGAACCCTCATTTTTTTCCTCTGATGTTTCACCCCAGTTTGGAGACCTCTTTTGGGTAACTTGGTCAATGTAAAATGATCCACACTCCCTTTTTATGTTTGGCTTATCACCACCAGAAAGCAGGGGCAGGAGGATGTAAAGCAAGAAAATGAGGCTGGGAGTTAGTCTGACAAATGTCAGAGAAGGTTGTGGCCAAGGGCTAAGGCTGTAGGACTTTCTGTTTTGGAGGCTGCTGAGCAGGTTGTGTGGAGGCAGTGGTTCTTTTATTGTCTCTGTTGACCTTGCCCCCAATTCTTGCCCTCAGGGTAACTATGTGCTGGATCGAGATGAGCTGGTGGAGGCCCAAACACCTGAGTATGATGTGGTGCTCTGCCTCAGCCTCACCAAGTGGGTGCATCTGAACTGGGGAGATGAGGGGCTAAAGCGCATGTTTCGCCGAATCTACCGGCATCTACATCCTGGGGGCATCCTGGTCCTAGAGCCCCAACCTTGGTCATCCTACAGCAAGAGAAAGACTCTGACGGTGAGTTGGGAATTGGGTGGATATTGGGATATCCTTCTTTTAGTTGGGGCAAGAAAGGCCTCAAGAAAGGAGGAATACTTTCTGAACAAGGTGGACAGGTTCCCTGGGTGGGCATCACTGTACACCAGGGAAGAAGCCAACAGGCTGACGTGGTCCCCTGCCCTTCTGCCTAGGAAACAATCTATAAGAACTACTATCGAATCCAGCTGAGGCCAGAGCACTTCAGTTCCTACCTGACATCCCCAGAGGTGGGCTTCTCCAGCTATGAGCTTGTGGCTACACCCCACAACACTTCCAGAGGTAAGGTTGGCTGACCTGGGGGAGGCGGGGAGGGGATGGTAAGGCAGATGCTGTGGAGTCTTGGAGTTCTGCCAACCCTTCCTGATTGCACATTCTCTCCTCAGGCTTCCAGCGTTCTGTGTACCTGTTCCACAAGGCCCGTTCCCCCAGCCACTGAGTGGCCCCCTGAACAGAAAAGTGTGAAGAAGTTGCCCACTGCTCTTAAGGACCTGGGGGAAAAGGAAAGTATCTCAAAGTCTTTCCTTTTGGCTCCAAAAATTGTTTCCTTTCATGGATCTGCAAAGAAAGCTTTTCCTACGTTGCTGCCCCAGCCTCCTCCCTACACCTCTGGCATCTAAGCAGCAAGCCCAGCTGTGCTGGAGTTACCGACATCTTCCTCTCTCCCCCAGCTCACTGGGCTGGATGGCATGGACTGTTTGCTGACCTCTGTTCTCCTAGGGTATGGGAGGTGGGCGGTATCAAGTTCTCTGGCCTCTTCCTCCTGCTCTCCAAAGGAGATTCCCCTTTCTCCTCAGCCCTTGTCCCTGGCTGTTGTTGCAATGGACCACAGATAGATGGACTGAGGGTTAAGTGAAGGGGAAGTTTGGCAGGGAGGCATGCAGGTACTGTGAAAATCCTTCCCTCTGCTCACCTCCATTGGGAGAGGGGGTTGGGTTTGGAATGTAAGAACAGCACAATAAATTTGATGTTTCAGGCAGTGGCCCCCACACTTGTGTCTGGCACTTTCTACCTAGTGGGAAAGGGTTAGTGCCTCCCAAAACACCTGGGTTTCCTCTGCCCAAACTGGAGTCTCAAGAATTAAGGACAGATTTTTCAGTGGTTGGGAAGATTGAGTGTTGAATGCTAGTCACATCTATACACAATGAGTCAGAACTCTAATCAAGAAGGAGAGGTATAATGTGAATTTTATGTGAAACTTAAGAGTTCATCTCCCCTCCCCCAAAAATGCATTGACAAGAATGTTTTGTGGGAGCGCGGGACAAAGGCTAACTTTGGAAAAATTAACAGTGGAGCTAAAAAAAGGCACTACTGAACAGACCTTCCCACCTGCTCCAGGGACACCCCCTCCCCCCCTTTTCTGTGATGTGCAATTAGATGACTAGGTAATTAACATGAAACTCTTCAGCATGTCCAGTGTTCTTGGGACTTTGATACTCACTTAGCAAATACTGAGCACTCCTGGATCTGGTGTAAACATGGACAAGGCTCTTCCAAGTAAAGACAAGGATGTAATTTCAATAACTGGGTGCAAATAGCTACTGCCTCTCAGGCTCCTGGAGCCAGGTAATTAAGAAAGAAGGACTCCTTGAAGCCTAACAGACTGAGACTCATCCACGTGTTAGTGATGAGAAAGAAGTAGTGCAAGGGCGCATGAGTGGCTCAGTGGGTTGAGCATCAGGCTCTGGATGGAGTCGCACTTCGGCTCTGGGCTGAGTGTGGAGCCTGCTAGCGATTCCCTCTCCTGCCCCCTCCCCACTGCACTCCCCTGCTCTCGCTCTCAAAAAAACAAAAAAAACCACAAGGAAACAAACGTGGTGTCTAGGATAGGTCAGGGGAAGAGGTGGGACAGTGTTCTCAACTTGCCATCACTACCAAGTTCCAAAAAGGCCAAAAACTTGACTTCCAGACAGCTTCCACCTGAGGCTTGAACCCATTTTAAGACTCCGAAGAAGAGTCTCATTTGTTAGCAAAACCACTTTATTCTGAAAAATAGTTTTAACACAAAAATATTAACTAGCAATCCTGAGGGCCTCCACATCTAGGCTTCCCATCGCCTCAGTGTCCGGTGCATGAGGAAAGTATCCTCTGAAGGGCGGGGCCGGAGTTGAAGACGCAGAGGAGGCAGACCGTCCAGGGTCAGGTGTGGAGACTCATAAAATAATGTTTCTGGGTCACAAAGGATGGTCATGTCGGGCCCTGGCCCAGGTGGCTCCTGTTGGGAATTGGAACCCAAAGCAAGGTTAGTTACACTTGGGAAGGTGAAGGGGCACGAAACGTAAACTGAAGCCCAGGTCCCTCACCTTTGGGGGCGGGGCTCGGGCCTGTGGTGGCAGGAGCGCCAGTTTCTCCCTCAGCGCAGCGTTCAGCACCTGTTCCTCCGGCACCTGCAGGCTCACCAGGTCTCGGAAGAGCCGCTTGGAGCGCGGCACGTTCAGCCCTGAGACGGCAGAGGGAGCGGAGGTGAGTGGCGCTTCTCATCCCCACTCCCGCGCCCGGCCGGCCGTCTCTCTCTCACCCTCGGCCACGCTCTCCTCCAAACCGCAGCGAGTCTGGAACGACTTCCTCAGCTGTTCTTCCACGGCCTTCGCGGCATCGAACTGGCCCCCGGCTGCAGCAGCCCGCGCGGCCTGCAACTCGAGGCTCAAGGCCAGGCTGCTCTGCTGAGCGGGCGCCCCCAGGTCCTGCGGCGCTGCGGGCTTCTCGCCTGGCGCGGCGGCGGCCGACGGCGGCTCGGACCGCACCGGGGAGAGCGGCTCCAAACGAAAGCGGACCTGGGAGCAGAGAGCGAGGCAGTGACGAGGTGGGCGCGGGCTCGTCGGCAGGCTAGGGGCCAGGCCTTCCCCCAGCTCACCTGCCGCCCCTTGCGGGCCCCGCCCCGCCGGTCCGCCCGCCCCTTCCGTCGACCCGGACTGCAGGTCTGCCGCTCGGGGGTCTCGGACCGCGGGCTCAGGCTCAGGCTCAGGTCCAAACCAGGCTCGGGCACTGGGGCGCTGGGCTCCGGGGCGCGGGGTTCTGGGGGTGGCCCGGGGACCGCCACGGCCTCCTCCCCTTCGGCCAGCTCCAGCTCTGCCAACCCACAGCCCGTCATCTTGGTGCGGCTGCTGGGGTGCAAGGTCTCTGGAGGCCAGAGGTCACGGGACACAAACTCGCCAACCCCTCCCCCGCCCCTCCCGGGCACCGCTACCGGAAACCGCTCCCCCTTGTCCAACGGGGCGGGGAGGCCAGCCCCTGCTCCATCCCATTGGCGCTACTAAGCGTCATTTCCGTTGCTCGGCTCCCCGCCTCCCGCGGGCTTCCGCCCGCAGAACCTCGCCCCCGCCCCTAAGCCACAGTTTCGGAATCGCTACCCGTGGAAGCTCTACGGGTCCTCACGAAGGCCATTTCTCGTTTGGAAACGCGGACGTGGTGTCTTTGTCCTGCAGTTTTTACCTGACTTCTGCTGGAGTCCAGGGTGGGTGTGTCATTGCCTTCCGTCCGGGCGCCAAATGGGACAGCTTTAACTGGAGGAGGGTCAGGTGCCCTCATCTTGGCCCTCCCTGGTCAGTGCCTCCACAGCAGCTCCTCGCGTTCCTCCCACCCGGGACCGAAGCTCCCCAGGAGGAGTGAGGGCGGGGCTCGCCGCCCCCAGCCCCGGGATCCTTCCCGGGACCCCGGGCGTTCGTGGTTGCCCGGGCGATGTCGGCCTCATTCAGCCTGGGGTCTTCTGTGACTTTTTCCCCCATGGGGGCCCCCTAACATATTCATCTTTATAAAAATAGGTATCTGTATATTGAGTACAGTTTTTACAAAGAAGGTCTCTTGGGGCACCTGGGTGGCTCGCTGGTTGAGTGCCTGCCTTTGGCCCAGGTGGTGATCCCGGGGTCCTGGGATCCAGTCCCGGGAGGGGCTCCCCACAGGGAGCCTACTTCTCCCTCTCCCTATGTCTCTATGTGTGTCTCTTATGAATAAATAAATAAAATATTTAAAAATAAAAATAAAGTCTCAATGGATTTATCCTGGACTCCTGCCAGACAGGAGACCGGATTTCCCATCCTTTCCCTGTGTTCCTCGGAGCAGGTGCTCACAGTTCTGTGAGCCTGTTTCTTGTGCAAAATGTGCTAAGTCAGGTGCATGAGTCTTGAAGCTCTCCCCAAAAGGGGTTAATAGTCAACAGGCACGTTTGTGTACCACTTTGCAGTTTGAGAGTTTTCACATGCTTTATCGTACCAGAAACTGCTGTGGAAGATGGGGCGGAATGCTGCCTGCATTTTACACACACACACACACACACACACACACACATTTCTGAGAATCTTTGGCGTGAAACACTGCAAGCTTTCTTGCTGAAGAAAGGAATAAGAAAGTATACAAATTCCGTCTACTATTCATTTGCGAAAGTAGGGAGATACAAATGCAAATACTTGTGTTTTATTAAAAGTGGAAGTATGATTCAAAAACTTTTAATGGCTACTGACATTGAGGAGATAATAGAATAAAAGGAAGAGAGGCTAGATTTTGAATATAGTGTGTGTATTTGACTTTGGAAACCTGTGTTTTCCGTGATTATATGACAGAAATTAATTTTTAAAAACCAGTCCCTAAAAGTTGAAAGTAAAATGAAACAAATGAACCTAAATGTGTATCTAGTTGGTGACCTAACTACACAGAAGGGACCTCTTGTAAAAGACTTGAAAAAATAGTAATTTAACTGTACATCCCAAAGGTCTACCCTATGAACAAAATTAACTGCCAATAAAAATGAACAAACTGCCTTAAAATCTTACAGTGTATTCAGTAGTCATGTTGGAAACAGGTGAAAATGTGTAGGATAAAACATCATTATGTTATTATCAGAACCAGAATTTTGGCATAGCTGAAAAGATTTGATAGATAGATTTGATAGATCCACTGGGCCACCCAGGGATCCCGAGGGATTTCAGTCTTGCCACCACTCTTCCTAAGAATTTTTTGGCTATACCAGCTAAGAGGCTTAGAATTGCTTCTCCTCTTTAAAAAATCAACAACAACAAAACTCCCCTTTAAGAAAGTACTGATAAAGGGGATCCCTGGGTGGCGCAGCGGTTTGGCGCCTGCCTTTGGCCCAGGGCACGATCCTGGAGACCCGGGATCGAATCCCACGTCGGGCTCCGGGTGCATGGAGCCTGCTTCTCCCTCTGCCTATGTCTCTGCCTCTCTCTCTCTCTGTGTGTGACTATCATTAAAAAAAAATAAAAATAAAACAAAATAAAAAAAATTAAAAAAAAGTACTGATAAGGGAGTGCCTGGGTGGCTCAGTCAGTGAAGCCTCTGCCTTTGGCTCTGGTCATGATCTCAGGGTCCTGGGATAGAGCCCTGCATTGGGCTCCCTACTCAGTGGGGAGTCTGCTTCTCCTTTTGCCCCTCCCCCTGCTTTTACTTGCGTGCTCGCTCTCTCTTAAATAAATAAAATTTTAAAAAGAAAGTACTGATAAGTGACGAAGACTCCTTCTCTATCCTTAACTTTAGAGTCTCCCCATGGTGGCATGTTCTAGAGCTGTACCCTCTTCCGCAAAGGATTTCATTTACATGCCACACCAAACCAAGCCCTGTCTGGGGATAGCAGAGGTGGGAAGGGGGAACCCAGCAGGAAGGAGTTAGGAGAGAAATTTAAAATATGGTCCAATAGTTGCCCCCCGCTCTGAGCAAAAGAGGGGGAAAACAGAAAAGCTTTCCTGACCCCACTACCTGAGATTGCCAAGTGAGGGGACCCTGCCCAAGCCCTCATCAACTAACCCCTCCTTCCACCACCACCCTAGGCTGGGGAGGTCCCATCTCTGGACTGTCACCCATCCAGGGAACGGTGGGGAAAGGAAGGAAGAGGAAATACTGAAGGAAGAGGGAACGAGACACAGAGCAGACCCTCAGGAAAAGGTCCCACTTTTGGCTCTTAGGTTCTGGCTTGATGGGTTAGACTCCGCCATGTAGTGGTGTTCCCTTTAGTCTTCTGGGAGGGGTGATCCCAGACCTGGATCCTAGTTTGGGGAAGGTGAGTCTGAGTTCTGGAAGGGGTCATTCAAAGTCGACCTGAGCTTCTCCTGGGGATTGGAAACAGGATAGGGTCAGGGGTCCTTTAAGGGACCATGCTGGTGAGTGGCAGTGAGATGTCTTCAATGCAGTGACCCACAGAGTGGTTGAGACTATTGCAGAGGCTAGTTGAGGAGCCCCATCAGGGAGGAGGGGGCAGGGGAAGAGCAAAGGCTCCATAGGAAACTACTCTCCAATATAGCCAAGCCAAGTCAAAGAAATGAGGCAACAACCTTCTACCACCAATCTCTGCAAACCCCATCTGTAAGGTACCTCACTTCCCATCTCCCACTCCTAAACTGGCTGCTGCTTACAGGTGGGGACCAACCCAGAGACACTTCCACTTCCGGGGTTATGGAGAATTGAGTGGAGCTGGGCTCACCATCGGGGAGCATATTGTGAGTGAGGGGCCTGGGCTGGCTGGGAAAGGGAATGTCCTTAATGTCAACACAGGAAATAAAAGGTGGAGGCCAGTTGCTTAGGGCCTAAATGAGCCTGAGGAGAGGCTGGCCAAAAACCGCTAGAGTTCTAAGAAAGGGGATGGAGGCCATGAGCAGGGCAGGTGGGGTCAGAGCCATAATCCTGGAAGATGGGGCCACATGTGTGGGATTGGGGGGTATGCAAAAGAAAGTGTAGTAAGCTGCTGGCCTTACCTTGGGACACAGACCCTGACAGATCTCTGCTTAGCAGGGCATCAGCACCTTCAGAGCCATGGGATGGGAGCAGGCTGCTACTCATTGAGACTGGACACTCAGGAGATGTTGGAGGGTCTCAAAGGTGAAGGGTTGCATGGAAACCTCTAGATCAGACAAGAGAGGTGCTGGTGTGAGGTCCTTCTAGATCCCAAGGATGGTTGGTGGAAGAGAAGGATCAGAGTCCCTGGAGTCAGTCTACTCTCTGCAGTAGCTTCAGGACCATCTGCCAAATGCCAATCAAACAGGAAAAGACAGGGTGGGGGCAAAGGTGCTGTAGGCAGAGAGGAGAGATGCAGGTCATGGGACCAGAGACAAGGTATTGGAGGCTTGGGACAGTATGAAGGGACCACGTGGTGCCTAGTAGTAACCTCAGCCTGAACAGCTGCACAGAAACTTGAGGAGGGACCGGGGTAGGGGGTGGGGGGAGCAGAGCAGGAGGAGGAGGCTGAGGAGATCTGAAGTCTGGGGTCCTACCTGGTGGCTGAGGCTCCAACAGGGTTCCAGGGTGGCAGAGAAGGAAACCTGGCCCAGAGCCCACTGGTGTCCATTACTGCTGAGGCTGTGAGAATCTCGGGTGGAGCAGCAGGACTCTTCTCCCCCAAAACTACTGGGACAAAGGGCCCCCAGCCTCCACAGATGTCCATTGTCTCTTGTCCAAAGGCTTCCCCTTCATCTCAGCCTGTGTTTCTGTCCCCACACTGTCCCCACCCACCCCCCATGCTACCCTCTCGAGTCATCCAGGCACAGGCTGAGCTGTGTCTTAGAACCCCGGGGCTCAAAGCAGAGGACTCCTTAGACGTTATGAGACCCCTGGTCCCCAGTTGGTAGGTACACAGTGCCAAAGCCCAAGCACCTGCCTCTGTCTGGTGTTCCACCTCCCTCTCCCCACGCCTGCCACTTATGCTGATTCTCAGACAAGAAGGGAGTGAGGGGGATCATGTTCCCCAGAACCTAGGACAGCGTCTGCCACAGAGAAAATAAATGTCAAAGAAGAGAAAAAAGTACTCTTTTCAAGTTGTAAACATTATCCCTGATTCTGACAATTTGGGATTTGTGTAATGTGGTGGTTTTGTTTTGTTTTTTTAATGGCCAAAATTTCTTTGACACTCCTTCCATTGAGAGGTAGGGTTCTGTGTCCCCTCCCTTTGAAATCAAAGCAGGCTTGTGACTCCGTTGCAGCCTCACTGAAGCAACTGTGCTTCTGGCAAGCCTCTAGCCAGGAGCTGGAGGGGAGAGGGCAGGTGGCAAGGGCCAGCCTGGGGGTAGCTGCCCTAAAGGTCCCCCAGGGAACTGGGTTGCCTCCTTTTTTTATGTAAATGAAGGAACTCTCAAGATAGTGACCTTCCCAGGTCATCCCCAGGCCCTGCTGCCGCTGCCAGGAAGCTCAATGCCTCAGTTTGGGCCTGATTGCAATAACTAACCTTGGCCTGGGTCTCTAATGTGTTTCTCTCCCTTATGGACTTTTTTTTTTTTAATAAAGATTTTATTTATTCATGAGAGACACAGAAAGAGAAGCAGAGACACAGGCAGAGGGAGAAGCAGGCTCCCTGCAAGGAGTCCAATGTGGGACTCAATCCTGAATTCCGGGATCACGCCCTGAGCTGAAGGCAGACGCTCAACCATTGAGCCACCCAGGCATCCCTCCCTTTTGGACTTAAAATGAGTGTAATACCCCCATCACACAGGATGGCTGGGAAAATTAGAAGAGATGTAACATCTTCCAGAACCTCTTATAAGCTAGGTGTTGTGTGTGCTGCTTAAAGCCAAACTCCGCGGGACATTATGATTCCCATTTTGCAGATGAGGGAATTGCCTCTGCATGCACAGAGGCCAAGCAGTCTGCTTGAAGACACGCGGCAAGGAGGCATAGGAAGTAGACCATCCTCTAGTGCTCCGTTCAGAGATGGAAAAGATAACACATGTGTGAAAGCACGTACAGCAACAATGGTTTCCTTCCTTTCATCTGTGGGCTCCTGCGGCCCATCCTTAGCTGGGGCCCTTCTCACCCTGAACCGCGACCATCAGTTTACCCGCCCTCCACTGTGAACTGGCAAGATTGGGTACTGCGGGGAATTAACCTTTAACACCTGGCCGGACCCAGATTGACTCAGTAAATGTTCATTGAGTAAGTGAAAAACACATCACTCATATTCCATTATTCGTTGCTCATTGGATAGCTCCTCCAATCATGCCACAAATATCCACTGAGCACCAACCCTGAAGATCCAGGCACTGCAGTAAGCACTCTGTGGACATAACTTCTTTTCATCCTAATAAACACTATGTGTTTGGTGTAAGCCTTATTTTGTTTTTTAAAGATTTTATTTATCTATTTGAGGAGAGGAGTTTTGGGGTTTTTTGTTTTGTTTTGTTTTGTTATTTTTTGAGAGAGAGCAAGCACAGGGAGGGAAAGGGACAGGCCAACTCTGCACTGAGCACAGAACCCGATGTGGGGCTGGATCTCACCACCAAGAGATCATGACCTGAGCCAAAATCAAGTCAGTGGCTTAACCATCTGAGCCACCCAGGGGATGCTCATCCTACTGGTGCTGGCCCACACTTTGAGAACCACAGCTGATAAGTGGTGATCCCTCAGCCTACCTCTGGGGTCTACTCAGATTCTTACCCACAATCCCTAGTGCTTCCCAACCTGCAAGTGGGGCAGGTGGCATGAAAGAAGCTTTTGGGCAAATGCTATTTGGGATGTGCAACTTGGGAAGAAATGTGGTTGTCCCTTCCAGGCTTTGCTGCCCACTCCCCTACTCTCAGGTGGGCCCACCTAGAAGCTACTGAGTTTGACCTAGTGCTGGTCCTGGAGCCTCTCCTACTTCTCTTTTCCTGGATGATTTCCACCACTCCTAGACCAAGTGATCAACACTTGCGTGTGTGTTGGGGTGAAGGCTGGTAGGAGGCTGAATAATAACCTCCCAGAGATATGAGGCTCAATCCCAAGTGTCCTTAAAAGGAGGAGGCAGCAGGAGATGTGACACAGAGGAGAAGGGGACAATGTGACAGAGATCCGAGCAATAAGGCCACCAAAGGCTGGAAGAATCAAAGAATGGATTCTCCTCCAGAGCCTCTGGAGGGAGCACAGCTCTCCTCACACCTTGATTTTGGATCAGGGAAACTGACCTCAGACTTCTGGCCTCCAGAACTGTAGGAGAATGAATTTCTAATGTTTTAACCCACAGAGTTTGTGACAACTTGTTACAGCAGCCCCAGAAAACCAATATACCTGGGGGAAAAGTCTGGGCTGTACCACAGGCTCAGGCCTCCGTGTTTCCCAGGATCTCACCTACGCTTCGCCTTGCCACATCCCCATCCCTAGAGGGCTGAGACCAGAGGTCCCATGGTGGAAAAAAATTTGGTCATGAAAGACCATCTTGTCCTGACAGGGGCTTCACCAGGCTCACAGAGAGTTACCAAGGGGAACAGGTGAAGGCAGAAGGAGAAAGAGTAGGAGGTAGGAGATAGGCGGGGTGTAGGAGGCATGGGGAGAGGAGACTGGTATTGCCATCATAGAAGAATGACTGACTGGGGGTCCCTCTGTGTGGGGAAGGTGAAGGGGGGGCCATGTCAGCACCACGTGAGGAAGTTAATTGGGAGGGTCTATGTCCAGCCAGGCCTATCCAGTGGCCTCCGACATCCTAAGGCCTGGGGTGGGAGTGGGGGGTGGCACACAGTGGGTCTTGCATCATGTCCAAAGTATCAGGTGGCCATGGCAGAGACATAGGCAGAGGTAGAAGCAGCCTCTATGCAGGGAGCCCGATGTGGGACTCGATCCCGGGACTATGGGATCATGCCCTGAGCCAAGGACATACACTCAACCAATGAGCCACCCAGGCATCCCAGATACTGAGTTTTAGAAGGAAACCTGGACTACTCGCTGAGCCATAGGAATCAGCACCCAGCCCCCTGCCTACAAATTCATCTCTACCATACATAGTGTCAGTATGAGAAACCCTGGCCCCCAATGCCCAGTACATTTCCCAATTGCATCCTAAGCTGAGGAAAGGGTTGTTGCTCTGTGCCAACGGGCTGAGCAGAGAGCTGGAGTTGAGCTGGTTCTGGGCTGGGAGGATGGAGGGCTTGCAAGCAGAGACCAGGCAGTCCAGCAAGAAGTGAACTTGGCAGAAAAAGAGGCCTTACACACCAGTGCGCTGCCACCGAAGCAGTGCCTGTATGCACAGATACCACATTTGCAGCCCCAGGTCCAAAGTCTGCTCTTAGGGACAGAGAGATGAGTAGGGGGTACTCACATCCCACAGAGGACTGGGCCTGGGGTCAGAAGTCAAAGGACCGCCCTCCCACCCACCCCCTCCCTCCAGCAACATCACTCCTCTTTGGGCCTTAGTCTTCTCATTTTTATGTTTTTTTAAAGATTATTTATTTATTCATAGAGACATACAGAGAGAGAGAGAGAGAGAGAGAGAGAGAGAGAGGCAGAGACACAGGCAGAGGGAGAAGCAGGCTCCATGCAGGGAGCCTGACGTGGGACTTGATCCAGGGTCTCCAGGATCACGCCTTAGGCTGCAGGCGGCGCTAAACCGCTACGCCACTGGGGCTGCCCAGTCTTCTCATTTTTATTTATTTTTATTTATTTTTAATTTTTATTTATTTACGATAGTCACAGAGAGAGAAAGAGAGAGAGAGAGAGAGGCAGAGACACAGGCAGAGGGAGAAGCAGGCTCCATGCACCAGGGAGCCCGACGTGGGATTCGATCCGGGGTCTCCAGGATCGCGCCCTGGGCCAAAGGCAGGCGCCAAACCGCTGCGCCACCCAGGGATCCCGTCTTCTCATTTTTAAATTTTTTTTTAATTTTTATTTATTTATGATAGTCACAGAGAGAGAGAGAGAGAGAGAGAGAGGCAGAGACATAGGCAGAGGGAGAAGCAGACTCCATGCACCGGGAGCCCGATGTGGGATTCGATCCCGGGTCTCCAGGATCCCGCCCCGGGCCAAAGGCAGGCGCCAAACCGCTGCACCACCCAGGGATCCCCGGTCTTCTCATTTTTAAAAGAGGGGCTCAATTGATCTCTCAGCAGCTTATGTTCCAGACATCCCCTCCCCCAAAACACCACACACATACACCGAGTTCAGTCTTTTGCCATCACTCGGGCTGGTTCCCTTCCCTTGGCATCTCCTGCAGCCAGCCTCTTCCTCTGTCCTGCCCAGGACCCTCACTTCTCCCCGTAACTCCAGCATCCCCCCCACCCCACTGGCCAAGGCAGCCTCCCATCCAGCCCCCTACACCTCATTCCCAGCCAGGAGCAACAGCTCAATATCACTGTACAGATGTGCCCACAATAGCCAGGCCCACCAGGCACTGCAGGAAGCAGCAGGTATCCTCATGCAACTTAAAAGTGTCGGATCTGAGGTCATGGTTGCTCCTTGGCAATAGAGGAAACCCCTAGAAGCATAAAGTGGGTGCAGTGATAGCTGGAGGGATGGAGCAGGTTCTGTGCTTTGGGAGTCATCCAGTGAGCAAGGAATTGAGGTAAGACAGGATACAGGCTCAAAGAGAGGAACAGGGGAAGCCCTGGAATGGGAAGTCACATTTCCAAGAGAGCCCCACCACAGCCAGAAGGTAAGTTGGGACACTGGACACCAAGACCAGGGTTCCCCAATCCCATCAAACTCTCCTCTTCCTTCTCCACCCTCAGACTAGGGCTCCCAAGACAGGGTGTTCCCCTTCACCGAATATACAGCCTAAGTATCCCTCCTCTCCTCCACTTCTAGAAGAGACTGACTGGTCCTCCATATCCTTCTCTTCTCCAGACCTCAGGCCTGCTTCTATCACTCCACTCCCAGCATCCTCTCTGCCCCACCTGGTGCTGGAACCATCCATGCAAAGAGCTCGATGCATCTGAGACCATGTCCATCCCCTCCAGATCTCCTCCTTCTCTGTCCACCCCCAAAACTTCAGGGTGGACAGTGTGTCTCTGAGAAGGGGAGGATTCCTTCTGTTAGCCCTTATAGTATCAATTTGGAGGATGCACATTCCTGGTTCATAGGGCTCATCCACCTGGCCTGTGCCCCCCAGGAATTCCGCCAGGAAATTCTCATCTTGATCATAAGACACTCTGACCTGTAAGGGGTAGTTCTGGCAGAAGAGGTGACCCCCAACACACACACAAACACACACACACAAGCATGTATTTGTTAATAGGCACAGATCCCACTGAGGGGTAGTGTCATGCCATGTCACAGAGCACTATCCACCAGAGATTATCCACCCAAGATCCCTTGGGCCAGCTCTGTGAAGACCTCTCTGCTCCTGCGAAAAGCCAGGTGCGGTGTGGAAACTGGATGCCAGATGCATCTGCTGGGAAGAGGAGGAACAAACTTGGAGAGATGGCTGCAGGGACCCTGGGGCTGCCCAGGAGGCAATTTTGGGCAGATTAGAATAACGTGCCCCTTCTGCAAAGCCCTTCACTGCCATGTGATGGAAAATTGCCCTAATGGTTCCATATATCTGTGCTGATTATAGAGTCGGGCAGTGCAGAACCTACACAACGGTAACGGGTGGCCCTGAAGGTGGAGGAGGGGGCTGAGAGAGAGAGAGAAAGGAAGGTGACAAGGGCTCCAGCCCAGCAGACCTGTGTCCCGTCCAATATCACTAACAGTGAGCTCTTAGAGGAGTTCCTAAATCCCTCTAAACCACAATTTATTGGTTTGGAAAACAGCGGTGATGGCTTTTGGGCCTAAGGGATGCTCTCTGCCTTCAGGACTAAATGAGATGAGGGATGCCAAGCTCTGCTAGGCCTGAAGTCCGTGCCTTCGTGATGTGGACCTGGCAACAAGAACAGGAGTCGACCCAAGGGAGGAAAAGACAGGGAGAGAGGCCAGTTGTTCCAAGACAGGGGGCGGGTTTCACTCGCTGGCTGAGCAGTCGTTTTAACTAGACACCAACTGTCCGGTGGAACCGGTGTGCAACAGCCCGTGTCACCGCGGCGGGCGGCCCTGCGGGCCCGGGGCAGGGGCTCCTCCGCGGGCTAAGGCCGTCGGGGCCGCGGGGAGGAGCGGAGGGCCCGGCGCTGGGACTCGGGGCTCACGCAGGGCCGACCCTGTTCGTGGGCACGGCCGCGGGCTCCAACGCTGGGGCGCGGGAGGGGCGGCGAGCGCGCGGCGGCCAGGCCCCGGCGGGACCCGCGCACCGCAGCGCCACCTGGAGCCCGGGAGCGCGAGGTGACGGGTCGCCACGGTCCCCCGCTCGGCGGCCGCCCCGCTGTCGTCTCACCGGGAGCTTGGTGCCCTCGGCCCCGGCCTCTCCCCTCCTACAGCCGCTGGACAGAGGGAAGAGTTGGGGTGGGGGAGAGACCCCCGCGCGGCCAGGGCCCCCCAAGGCCGGTGGGGTGGCGTCACGGGGTTGGGCCGGTGGCCAGTTCTGGCACGCACTGCCCTCATTGTGTACCCTTCCTCCTTCTCACTCAGTGACTTCAGGGTAAAGTGCAAATTCCTTCCGTTTCCAGCTTTATATCCCCTCTCCCACGCGAAGGGAGTCCTCGGCCCCCCAGGCTGGAACCTCCCATGACCTTCCTCCAGGGCAGCCTCGGGCACACGCCCCCTCCGCATCAAACTCAAGTTAAAATGTACTTCCCAGGCCTCACCTCAATCCCTGGCTTTGAGGCCAGGAATCTGTATTTTTCACAAGCTCCCAGGTGATTTTGATGTGTCCTAGACGTCAGAATCTGACGGTCTGCATTCCCACTCAACGTGGCAGTGATTCTCAAAGGTCATCTGTCTCTGGAAACAGATTGCTGGGCCCTGCCCTAGGAGTTTTTGATTCAGTGGGTCTGGGGTAGGGTCTAAGAGTCTGCATTTCTTTTTCTTTGTAAGATTTTATTTATCTACTCATGAGACACACACAGAGAGAGAGAGAGAGAGAGAGAGAGAGAGGCAGAGACACAGGCAGAGGGAGAAGCAGGCTTCATGCAGGGAGCCGGATGTGGGACTCAATCCCGGGTCTCCAGGATTAGGCGCTGGGCTGAAGGGGGCGCTAAACCGCTGAGCCACCCGGGCTGCCCAGAGTCTGCATTTCTATCAGCTTCCGGGGTACTGCTAGTACTGCTGGTCTGGAACCACACCCTGAGAATCACTTCTCCAATAGATTTAGAAGAGCTATTCGCCTGTTGCCAATTCACTATGTACCAAGCCCTGTGCAAGGCACTGTGCATTGCTACAGCTGTGTGAAATAAGTATTTACTGCATTTTCTGGATAAGGCGAGGAAGGTTCAGACAGATCCACTCACTTGTTCAAGGTTATGCAGCCATGGGATGCCTGGGTGGCTCAGCGGTTGAGCGTCTGCCTTCAGCCCAGCGCGTGATCCTGGAGTCCTGGGATCAAGTCCCAGGATTGAGTCCCACATCGGGCTCCCTGCATGGATCCTGCTTCTCCCTCTGTCTCTGCCTCTCTCTCTCTCTCTCTCTCTCTCTGTGTGTGTGTGTGTTTCTCATGAATAAATAAAATCTTAAAAAAAAAAAGGTTACACAGTCAGAAGGATAGGATTTGAACCTGGGTCTTTCTTTCCTAAGATTTTATTTATTCATGAGAGACACACAGAGAGAGGCAGAGACATAGGCAGAGGGAGAAGCAGGCTTCCTATGGGGAGCCTGATGTGGGACTCAATTCTGGGACCTGGGATCATGACTTGAGCGAAAGGCAGACGCTCAACCACTGAGCCACCCAGGCATCCCGAACCCAGGTCTATTCTGAGTTGGCTCTGCCTCCTGTGCACTGCTAATTATCTGCTCCCAGGGGCTTGCTTTGTCTCCAGAAGTCAACCTGGCACTCCTTGAAGCCTGAGAAGGTACAGAATAGGGCTTTGAAATCTTCCTCCCACACTTTCCTGGGTTCAGGGGACTGACTTTGCCCTGGGCCAGGTTCTCTGCCCAGAGAGCTCTTGATGAGGGGGCAGAGAAGCCAACTTGTGCTCTGATGCTGACCCCTCCTTCCTTTGCTCCCATTCGCCTTGGGAGTGGAAGATCCTCTGACTTCTCCCTGATTGGCTCCAGAATCTAAGGAATAGGAGAAGGGAAGGAAACAGAGGAGGATGGAGGCAGGATTGATGCATCCAGAGAGGAGAAAGGAGGGGACAGTGTAGCACAGGTGCCCTAGCACCTGTCAGTACTGCCTGGCGTTGTTCCCCCAACAGAGTAGTGCACTGTCCTCAGGGTCAGGGATACACACGTGGAGCCATAGGTGTGGATGGGGTGGAGACGCAAGCAGGTAGAGGAGAGTGTGCGTGGTGAAGGAAAGAACAAGAAATCTGGGTGGGCTGTTAGGGATGAGGAGGGCTCTCCCCTGTGACTTCCTATGCATGTCTATTTCACACCAACTTCTCCCTGGTCACCCCTGAACCCCCACTTCGGTGGGGCAGGCCCAAGACAAGAAGTCAACAGCCCTTCTGGACAGTGCTTATTCTCCTCTGCCTCTCCCTTGCAGCCCTCAGCTTTGAGCTTCTCCCTGCTTGCCTATGGATCTTAAAGATCTTCTGGGGGAGGGGAGCCCAGGCAGGGAGCCAAAGATAGGACCCCAAAGGGAGGAAGTCTGAACCCAGAAGCCCCATGCTGAATTCATCAAGTGGACATGTCGGGACCAGGTAGTGCATACCCATATCCTTCCCTACCCCAAACATCCATTGAGCACCCCTGTGCAGGCACGGCCCAGTGCCAGGGTAACCCCTGGGACACACATGGCCCAGGGGACCGGAGGTAGGGACTCCGGGAAGGCCTCTCAGAGGTAGTTGGAGAGAAGCTCTGAAGGAGGATCGAGAGCAGGCCAGGTAAAGAATGTAGGGGAACAACTTTCAAAACTGAAGAATCAGCATTTGCAAAGGCCCAGGGGGAAGAGGAAATAAATGGAAACCAGCCAAGCACAGTGGAAGCGATAGCACAGGCAGACATGTAGAGATGAGGTCAGGCAGGTGGGCAGGGACCACAGCCAGGAGCTGACGTAGGGAGATTGGATCTCATCCTAACTGCTCCAAGACACCCTGGGAAGGTCTTACATGGAGAGACGATGCGCTCCCAGTTACACCACAAAGATCTCTCTGGCCCCATAAACAATTTCAAAACTCTATCTGTCTGGTAAAAAAAAAAATAAAGGTAAATAACCTCACACCTGTTAGGACATCTGTTCTCAAAAAGACAAGAAACAACAAGTGTTGGCGAGGATGTGGAAAAAAAGAACCCTTGTGCGCTGTTGCTGGGAATGTAAATTGGTGCAGCCGCTCTGGAAAATGATGTGGAGGTTTCTCAAAAAATTAAAAACAGAACTACCATATGATCTAGCAAACCCACTTCTGGGGATTGATCTGAAGGAAAAACAAGGGGCACCTGGGTGGCTCAGTGGTATCTCATGAATAAATAAATCTTTTAAAAAGGGGAGAAACAAAAACAGTAACTCAAAAAGATATCTGCACCCCCATGTTCACTATAGCATTATTTACAAATTATTGGTGGATGAATAGATAAAGAAACTGTGGGTGTGTGTGTGTGTGTAATTATATATAACATATATATAATTCAGCCATAAAAAAAAAAGAGGAAATTCTGCGGTTTGAGACCACATAGATGGAACTTAAGGGCGTTGTGCTAAGTGAAATTGAGAAAGACAAATACCATAAGATCTCACATCACTAATGAATACATTTTTAAAAAGATTTTATTTATTTATTCATGAGAGACACACAGAGAGAGGCAGAGACATAGGCAGAGGGAGAAGCAGGCCCCCCGTGGGGAGCCTGATGTGGAACTCGATCCCAGGACCCCAGGATCAAAACCTGTGCCAAAGGCAAATGATCAACCACTGAGCCACCCAAGTGCCTATGAGCACATTTTTAAAAATGAAATATATATGCCAAATAATGTTTGTAAAGATTTCATTTCTACATGGGAAAATGATATTATTTCTGATGACTGTTTGCAAATCCACATTATTCCAAAATAAAAAGTTAAAAGAAAAAACAGAGGACTGTGTTAAAACATTTGCAACTCATATCCCAGAAAGAGTTAACACCCTTGAGCTTCTAGGGACACCTGGGTGGCTTCTAGGGACATATATATATATATATATATATATATATATATATATATATATATATATATAAAGAGCTTCTAGGGACACCTGGGTGGCTCAGCGGTTGGGCGTCTGCCTTTGGCTCAGGTCACTCAGGTCATGATCCTGGGGTCCCAGGATCCAGTCCCACATTGGGCTCCCTACAGGGAGCCTGCTTCTCCCTTTGTCTGTGTCTCTGCCTTCTCTCTCTGTGTCTCTCATGGATAAATAAACAAAATCTTTAAAAAAAATAAATAGCTTCTAGGTATCAATAAGAAATAATCAGGGCAGCCTGGGTGGCTCAGCAGTTTAGTGCCACCTTCAGCCCAGAGTGTGATCCTGGAGTCCCAGGATCAAGTCCTGCATCAGGCTCCCTGCATGGAAACTGCTTCTCCCTCTGCCTGTGTCTCTGCCTCTCTCCCTCTGTGTGTCTCTCATGAATAAATAAAATCTTTAAAACAACAACAACAACAAAAAAAACAAACCCTCTGTGGGCCTCTAGAAAAGTCACAACCCAGTTGGAAAAGTGTTAGAGCATATAAACATATAAACAATAAAGGGAAAACAGCTAGGTCTTAAATTTAGTGATGGGGAGAGAAAGCCAGTGAAGGATGGTACAGACCTCCTGCACCCTGAGACCAGCCTTCTTAGGGCCTCTACTGCCCCAGCTTGAGCCAGCCACTGCCACACCTCAATTGTGCTTTCTCCTCCAACACAAAACACCAAGCTTGTCTTGCAAAACCTGCCCCTCTCCAGCCACTCAGCCCTGGAGGCACTGAGGGAAAGGAAGAGGCAGAAAGCCATGACTCAGCTATCACAGGGATACAGACACAGGCATCCCTGGTGAGGTGGACAGACAGGCGTGGGGCAGGTGGGCTCGGCTTTTGAAACAAAGAGAACCGAGAAGGGGAGAGGAGATCCCCTACCCTTGGTCCATTTCCCCCTTAGAGATCTTACAGGATGTCTGCCCCTACCCCTAGAGTGACCCAAGGAGCAGGTGGGCATTACCAGCCCCACAATGTAGATACTCTTTTACTCTGGTTAATCTTGATCTTGTCCCTCCCAAAGGAGAAAGTGGAAACAAGTAAAAATATAGCCACAGACAGCCACGAGTACATACAGGCACACGCGTCTGTGCACATCCAGCTGTATATACACCCTGTCTCCACATCTGAAAATAACTGAGGCCAGAACTTTCGTGCCTGGGTCCAGCCTGCTGTGTCCTCAGCCAGGGCTGGCTCTCCTCCCCCAGCACTCAGATAATGAGCTCGGCTAAAGCTGAAGGGGAGGGAGGGATGTTGCTAAAAGAGAAGATCTGGTGTCCAGGGCTAAGACTTTGTTTCTGGGTTCAAAGGCTTAAACTAAGAATGTCTTACCTGGCTCGACTCTCTTCGTGACAGCTTTGGACTGTTAGGAAGCAGGGTTGAGGGAAGTTGAAGGCACCACCCTGAACACCATGTGGTGAATAAAAGGAGCACAGGATTCAAACCGGGACCCCTGGAAGCTGGCAGGGAGAGAGCAATCACTTGCTTCAACCCATTATTTTATTTGAAGAGCCTGAGACCCAGCAAAGGAAGGTGATTGGCCCAAATCCTAGAGTGAAGTGGCAGCAATATTGAGTCCAGAACCAAGGTTTTTTGTTTTTTTTTTTTAAGATTTTATTTATTTATTCATGAGATACATACAGAGAGAGAGAAGCAGGGACATAGGTGGAGGGAGAAGCAGGCTCCATGCAGGGAGCCCGATGTGGGACTCGATCCTGGTACCCCAGGATCACGCCCTGGGCCAAAGGCATGCACCAAACCACCGAGCCACCCAGGCGTCCCAGAACCAAGGGTTTTTGACTCTCTGTCAAGTCTCTTCCTGCTACTCCCTGCACGTGGCATTCTTGGTGACTCCCAAAATGGTACAGCATCCACAACACAACTGGTTAGGGTGTGCCTGTCACACACTAGGTGATCGTTTACTTTGTTTTATTCAATACTGTTTTAGGCAATGGGGATAATAACTGTACACTGTAAATCCTAACCATTATCATAATAATAGCAGCTAACATTTGAGTCCTTATGTTGTGCTGAGCACCATTTCCTTGATCCTCATGACAACCCTGTGATACAGGTACTACTACTTTCCCCATTTTACAGATGAGGAAATCAAGGCACAGAGAGTTTGCCGATTTACCTGAGGTTACACATTCGGGAAACGTGAGTTCAAACCACTTCCCTATGCTCTTAGCGACTACATTTCACTGTTGCCTCCCAAGTATACTGGCCAACAAATCAATATAATTTCAGGTACTGTTAAGTACTAATCAAAAATAAAGCATGGCAGGAGACAGAGGATAGAGGAGACGGTGGCTCTCTCCTGATCTCCAAGTCTGGTCGTCAGGGAAAGGGTTTGTGAAGATATGATAACATTTGTACAGAATACAGACTAGCAAGGAGTCCACCATGCCAAGATCTGAGAGAAAGGCATTTTAGACAAAGGCAACAGTTTGGATTCTTTTCCAAGAAAAATGGAAAACTGTTGGAAGGTTTCAGCAGGGGTGTGACACATTTTGCTGTGTGGTGGAGCAGGACAAAAGATTTGAAATTTTCAGGAACAGATGATGGTGGAGAAGAGGAGATGGGATGGAAAGCCAGAACATCTGGGACTCGCACTCTCATGTTGCTCCCCACATTCCTAGGGCCCCTCTAACAGGATGGGTAACTTTTGAAAATAAAGGACTATGGTCCCAACTCAGCCCATCCACAGTCCTATCACCACTTCTGCCTCATGGAATCCAGCAGCTTTGGGGGAGGAGACCTGCCTGAAGTCTGGTGGGGAGAGGGGTGGGGAGGGAGGGAGGGCAGGGTGTCCAAGGTGGGAGCTTTTCACAAGACTGTCATCAGGAAGGGTGCCTGGGTGGCTCAGTGGTTGAGCGTCTGCCTTCCGGCTCAGGTCATGATCCTGGGGTCCTAGCTCAAGTCCTGCATTGGGCTTCCTGCAAGGAGCCTGCATCTCCCTCTACCTATGTCTCTGCCTCTCTCTGTCTCTCACGAATAAATAAAATCTTTAACAACAACAACAACAACAACAACAAAAGACTGTCATCAGGAGGCAGATTTCTGCAGGGGTCACTCTGTTCCCCACTTCTTTCTACCAGGAGAGGACTGAGGTGGGTAGGCATCCTTCCTGCAAATCATTACCCCAGGGGATTCTTTATGTTTCCCTCCCAGTCTGAAAGGTCCTCCCCAGACCCAACCACAGGCCTTCCCCAGGACTCTGGGCTGGATTGCTTAGGATGGGGAGGAAGGAGACTGGGTGCACAAAGACATCTAGAAAAAGCAAGTTCTGTGGACTTCCCTCCCCTCCCGCCCCGTTCTCTCCCACAAGTCTCCATTCCCCTGCTTGGCCAAGCCCAGACAGGACTCTATCATGTCTGGGGAGGGAGAGAGTGGTGGGAGTTGCCAACAGCTCCCTTGGCTGTTGGCTGAACTCACCTTCTTCCTTTCCTCCCCTCCCACTCCCAAGACACTCAAGAAGCCAAAGAAAAATGAGGGCAGTATTCCTTCCCACAAGCCCACATCCTCAGGCCTGGATTGGCTCCTGGTCCTGTAGCTACTTGCAAGGCTATTTAACAGTGACGCTCAGGGCCACCTTTCACCCTAGCCCACCGTCCTCTCATTGAAACCTTAAAGTCCCCAGTAGGAAGAGGAGCCTGGGGGCACCTGGGTGGCTGTGGTTGTCTGCCTTCAGCTCGGGTTGTGATCCCGGGGTCCTGTGATCGAGTCCCGCATGGAGCTCCTCTCAGGGACCCTGTTTCTTCCTCTGCCTAGGTCTCTGCTTCTGTGTGTCTCTCATGAACAAATAAGATCTTTAAAAAATAATATTTCACCACAAAGCTGTTGTGAAATCACTTAAAATGAGACCTAAAAGTAGTCACAGTAGAAGCTTAATAAGTGGTGAGAAAGGTTGAGGTGCGGTGGACAGCTAATGGGCTTGGTGCAGCAGAGCTAGAGGGCTGGGGAGCCTGTTGAGCACTTTTGGGAAAGAACACCCGGATTCCCAGCAAGGAAGCCCAAGTCTTCCAGAAAGGGGGCGGGGGGTGTAGTTTGCTGACTTTTCTAGTGAATTGGCGCTTCTAGCAAAAAACGTCCCCGTTGCTCACTACTCCCAGCTTTGCTCACGCCCACCACCTGCTTGCTATTCACACTAACTCCTCGGAGCAAGATCCAGCAGCACAGCCAGCCACACCCTCCCTCCCCCACCTCTCCAACTCCTTCCTCGGGGCCTCTGCTGGCATCCCCTCCTCCAACCCCACGTCACCCCCAAGCCTTGTAAACAAGGAAATCCCCCAATTTCGCAGTCTTGTGAAACATCCCTGCTTCTTGGGGAGCCGTTCCGCGCCGGACAAAGTCCGAGTGGGGACCTGCGGCTCCTCGGTCTCCCCTCGGGTTGCCTCCCGCCCCGCAGCCTCCTCCGAATCGTCACGGCCTCGCGCGGGCCTTCCGCTCCAAGGGCCCAGACTGACACCTTCACCAGCAGCACAGCGCGCAGCCCCGGCGCCCAGACACGAGGCCGCTGCCCCACCCCCGGCCTCGCCGGCGCCCCCGGCCCGCCCACCGCGCCGCCCGGAACCCTGGGAGATGTAGTTCTCGGCCGCTCTCCGCAGGGGCGCGGCCAGCAGGGTCTGCGAGCCTTCCCCGCGACGCGTCTTCAGACCCACTGACTTCACTATGGGGGAGCCCTAGAGCGTCAGAGGGGCTGGGCAGTGGGCTGGCCGCTGGCGCATAGGGTCCAGCAGGTCTCGTTTGCGCTAGGGCCTTGGACAAGTCCCCTAACTTCTGCAAAAGGCCCCATCTTTGTAGGATTGCCAGGGAGAGCCTGGGCTCAGGACCCGGTAGGTACCAAGTTTCTTTAGTAAAGGGATGCTACTGTTACCCTTCCTGGACTGGCAGAGTTGCCAAAGGCAATCAGCCCCTAGAAGTGGGAGGACCCAGGGCCTGGACATGGGGACCCCCACCCCAAACACCCCCCAAGCCCATATATATTTGGGCAAGCACCTGAGATGCCCCTCCCTGCCGGACCGAGTTCCCCTCATTGCCTCTGGCTATCCACAAACACGATCTACATTTACTCAGAAATATCTGATATTTATTTCCCAACATTTTGATAATCTTTCTTACAAATTGAATAAACGGAATGAAGGGGAATAAGTGGGACCCCAGGCCTGGCCTTGGTCTCTGGATAAGAGGTGACAGTATGAAAACTTCTCACCCACAACTCTTGGCCTGCTGCCCTAACCTCTCCTACCAACCTTACCTAAGAGTGAGGTGGGGCTTTTTGGAAGATGTGGGGATCCCCCCCCTACAGGGGACTCCGGGCATCCTGTTTCAGGCCCTGAACTGCTTCAGGTTGGGGGCCAGCATGGGTCCGGATATGGTGCCGCCTCCGCCTCTCCTGCCTGCGGGCCAGCTGTCGTAGCTGTTTCCGGAGGGCCCACAGCACCAGGTACACTTCCCGCAGCATCTCAGCCTCCGGGGTCTCCAGAGGGGACCCAGATTTCATCTGGGAGGAAATGGAGGTAGAACTCACAGAGGACTACGGAAGAGAGAGAAGATGAGCACATGTAAATAGCTGGTGGAGAAACCACTGGTGGAACCATTGCCAGGTGAACAGCAAAGGCTGGTCTAGTTCCACCTCCTCCAGTGGGGCCTAGCTCAGGCACCTCCTCCTTCAGGAAGCATTCCCAGGCTGCAGTAGGTGTTTGTCTCTGCTCTTTTATTTGCCTCATCATACGGCATGCCATACGCTATTTGTTCTGCAGACCTGTTTTCAACATTAAATTTGAACTCCTGAAAGACAGGGAGCATGTCTCACCTATCTTCAACTCCTCACTAGGGTTTCATGGAGATTGTGATAGTATGAAGGACAGGATCGGGGCACTTGGGGGACTCAGCCAGTTAAGCGTCTGCCTTTGACTCAGGTCATGATTTCAAGGGTCCTGGGATCAAGCCCCAAATTGGGTTCCCTGCTCAGGGGGGAGCCTGCTTCTCCCTCTGCCTATGTCTCTGCCTCTCTGTGTGTGTGTCTCTCATGAATAAATAAATAAAATATTTAAAAGAATAATAAAAAATAATAACTAAAATAAAATGAAGGACAGGATTGGGGTGCCTGGGGGGCTCAGTCAGTTAAGCATTTGCCTTTGGCTCAGGTCATGATCCCGGGGTTCTAAGATCCAGCCCTGTGTGGGGCTCTCTGCTCGGTGGGGAGTCTTTGTCCCTCTCCCTCTGCCACACTCCTATTACTAGTGCTCTCTCTCAAATAAATAAATAAATCTTTTTTAAAAATGAAGGATAGAATGGTCCCCTCGACCTGTCTCCACTTCAGAGGTCCCTTGTCACCCCAGGCCTGTATATCCCACTGCTTCCTAGATATCTCCATGCAAATGTCCCACCAACATCTCAACTCATCTTGCCCCAATGCCCTCAACACATCACTTGCACCCCTAAGTCTGCCGAAAACTCCTTCATTCTCCATCCCAGTGGATGGCTCCAGCCTACTCTGACTCTGCCTCTCCCTCCCCCACTTCACCGTCATTCAGTCAACCGACTTGGGACAAAAATTCTACCTCTTAAATACCCTGCCTCTCCTCTTGTCCTTTTCTGACCTGCCCATCACAGGGTGCCAAGTGAACTTTATTATTAGTGCTATAATACTTCATTCAAGGCCAAGGAAGCTGGTTTGGTAGTGATCGAGACACTTCCCTTTTTAAAATTACATTTCTGACTTTGAGATAATTATAGTCAGATCCAGTAGTGAGAAATACTAGAGTCCCTGTATGCTCTTTTTTTTTTTTTTTTTTTTTTTAGATTTTATTTATTTATTCATGAGAGACACACAGAGAGAGAGGCCGAGACACAGGCAGAGGGAGAAGCAGGCTCCATGCAGGGAGCCTGACGTGGGACTCCATCCACCGCTGAGCCACCCGGGCTGCCCTCCGCCCCCCAGCCGCCCCAGTATGCTCTTTACCCAATTTCCCCCAGTAGTAAACTTGCAAAACTGTAGTATAGTATCATAGACAGGATACCTGACATCCATACAATCCAGTGATATTCACAACCACCCCCACCCCCACAGCTTACACTCATTTGTGTGCATGTGTGTTACATTCTACCCAATTTTCTCTCACATATGCAGATTCATGTATCCAGCTAACATACTCAATATACAGAATATTCTCATCACCACAAGAATTCCCCATGTTGCCCTTTGATAACCAACCTACCTGGTCCTTGCAACCACTAAACCATGAATCGAGTCTCCATTTCTAGAATTTTGTTATTTGTAGAGTGGTATATAATATAAATAGAATCATACAGTACGTATATATAACCTTTAGGGATTTGTTTTCACTAGGCATAATTCCTGAGACTCATCTAAGTTGTTGGGTGTATCAGTAATTTGTTTCTTTTTATGGTCTAGAAGTATTCCACCAGTATGGATACATCACAGTTTAACCATTCCCCCACTGAAGGACATTCGGGGTGGTTTTGGCTCTTACAAATAAAGCTGCTCTGAACATTCATGCAAGGATTTTTGTGTGAACATAAAGTTTCGTTTATCTAGGATAAATGCCCAAGAGTACAACTGCTTGGCATATGATGATTGCATGTTTAATTTTATAAGAAACTACCAAAATGTTTCCAGAGTGGCCACACCACAATTACGAGAGACGGTAAGCTTTCTAAATTAAAATCTGTGTCACTCCTCCACTCAAATGTCTACAAGGGCTTGCATTGCTCTAAGGGTCAAATCCAAACTCCACAGATGGCCAACCACTCTGCCTTATACAAGCTGGGCCTTGACCTCAGGACTGACCATACCCATCGTATTGGGCCAGCACCCCTCTGACCACAGCCCACTTGCTATTCTGTCTTCATGGAATACTCCCTTCACTCCCTCCTCACCCCACTCCAAGGCAGAGTCAATCCTTCAGGTGTCAGCTTCATCCTCTCTTCTGCTGCGAAGGCTTTCCTTGACTCCAACTCTGGATTAGATGCCCTGCTCCTGAGCTACCACAGACCCCTGACTTCCCATGTTACGCCCCTAAGATACTGAACCTATAATGCCTATGACATTGTCTGTAGATCCCTTAGCCTGGGTAAATCTTGTTCATCATGTATCCTCCATTGCCTATCTCAGTGCCTGAGAGGCATACAATATAAATGTTAACCGACTGGAGGAAAGAATGAGTCACAGGGGATCAGGGAGGGTGGAAGGACCCCTGGGAACCAGAGAAATAGGATGCTGACCTTCCAGGTACACATTTGCCAGCCGCTCTGTAGGGCCGAGCCCATGAGCATGGATACAGACTTTACAGCTGTCCGCGGCAGCTGCAGCAGGGATCGGCCCTCACATCTCTTCTCCACCTCAGCCTTCTCTGTTGATTTGGCCAATGTGAAGGGATCAGCCACCTTGGCGGTCTCCTCTGTCTTGGAGACCTTAGCCTCTTCACAGGGCTCGACCAACTTGAAAGTCTCAACCACCTTGGGGGTCTTCTCCACCTTCAAAGCACTTTTCTGGGAGTCATGGTGTTCCAAGATGGTTGACTTAGCTTTGTGTTTCCAGAAAAAAACCTAAGAACAAGATAGGAAGGAAAGAGACAAAAGGGGGGGCATGGTGGTTGATAGAAAGGCAAGCACAGAGGGGAAGGGGCAGTGGATGTCCCCACCTCCTCCCCAGCTGGGTTTCCAGGACCTAGAGGTCACTGACCGGCACCTCCAATCCCAGCAGGTCATGAGGAAGGGCATGCTCTGAAACTCACCCAGCAAGTAATCTTTCGCCAAATCCATCGGAAGAACCTCATTACCACAGCCATTTCTCCCAATAGACGAGCACCAAGTAGGGGGCAGGACAAACATTTGGTACAAAGGGTGGAAGGGAACAGACTGCAGGCCAATGGCCACCACCCGAGGGGTCTCTCAGGAGCTTTTGGTACAACCAAGAAGAAAGAAATAGAGAATCCAGGGGGAAAGCTTTCACCAATGACTCATCCTAAGTCTTTCCTCCCCTCCCTGAGACAGGGAGAGGAGTCAGAGTGGATGAGAACTCAGAGGAAGGCAGAGTTCTAGCCCATTGTGAGAGCCTACCTGGCCCTGACCTCCCCACCAAGGCCCTTTCAGGACCCCGGGAGCCAATCCTTGTGTCCTTAGCCCTCCTATCTCAGGTCCAGGGAAGGGGAACTAATATTTACTGAGCGCCTGGTACTCACTGGCCATTTCCCACGTATGATGTCATGTAATCATCATCATCACAGCCCTCTGGTAGGTATTGTACCCATGAGGAAGCAGAGATATGGAAAACGCAAAGAACCTGCCCAAGGTCGTAAATCTAGGGAGCTTTGGGGCAGGAAGTCCAACCTGGGTCAGCCTCTAGCCTCCCACTCTCTGGGTCTGAGGCCAGGATGCTCCCAGGCGGAGGCTGCTGCCTTCCCCCAACCCTTCCCCACTAGATGGGGTCCTTCTCTCTACCTGCCTCTGCTGCCTGGGACAGAAGCCCAGGCATGGCTGTCAGGGAGGGGCCGCTCACCCACAGCCAGCTGAGGGTGGAAGCCACGGAGGCCAGCCAGGCCTGGCGAGGGCACCGTGTGCCCGGGGAGCCTGGCCCACACCCAGAGCTGAGACAAGGAGCCCATTCAGGACCCCCCAGCCCCGCCCCCCCCAGCCTCCACCGGGATCCATCCCGCAGAGGGGACACACTGGGAAGCTGAGGGTGGATCCTGCACAATCACCAAAGGCCTCATTGTTTCCCTGCCTGCCCCCCCCCCCCCAGCACGTGGGCTGACGCCCCTCTCCCTCCCTCCGCCTTGCCTGCCTACCCCTTCCCAGGACCTGGGCTGCTGGCTCCCTTTGGATCCTTGGTGCACCCCCCACCCCCCACAAATCTTTAGACTACTCTGAGCCACATTCAACCTCCCCAGTCTGGACAAGATCTCCAAGGGAACCCACAGTTTCAGTCTTTCCCCAAGTGGAAAAGCCACTGCAGGCCCCATCTGGACACAAGCAACAAGATGCCAACCTCCAGATTCAAGTTTCTTCAGATTTTTTAATTATAATTATTATTTTAATAACAACCTGAATCCCAGAACTTGCAGACTGTCCATACTCCCTCCCTTGGGCAGAGGAGAATGGGTACTTTGAGGGAACAAGGTGGGGATGGGGTGTCCGCCCGGGAGACTCCAACTCGCCCAGACATCTACTGCCAGGGTTCCCAGAACACTGACACCTCGGGAGTGGGGAGGAGGGCTCTATCTAACACCCTATCCCGAAGCCCTCCCTCCTCCTTCAAGGCCTGGGGATGCCGCTGCCCAGTCCCTGGGCATTAGGGGGAGACTGAGGAAGAGTGGGGGGACAGGCTGATTCTGAGCCTTCAACTCCCATCCCCAGGGATCCGGAGGCATTAAAGCTGCATAGGAAGTGGGGGTGGGCAGCTGGCACAAGGCCTGGTAGCTGTGGCAGCCCCCAAAGGCACATTGTGAGGGAAGGGAGGCTCAGACGGAGGGCCCATTGGGCGCAGAGGGCCCCAGCCGTGGGACTCCCGAGGAGGGCAGCTGGGCCAGCTGCTCAGGGCTGGCCAGGGCACGCAGCAGTCCATTCTCCTGCTCCAGCGCGGCATTCCGCTCGGCCAGGTCTCGGATCTGCTCCTTCAGCACCTCCACCTCCTCCCGGACCGCAAACATGAGGTGGGACTTCACCAAGTCCTGGGAGCCCAGGGACAGACAAAGAGTCAGGGGTCCTAGACCTCCCCAACCTCATCCCTGCCCAGTGCCTTGAGGGCTTAGGTATGAGAGATGCCCCTGCCCCCAAATGATGAAGTACCACTGGAGAAGCAGCAAAGCAGGGATGAGGTGGTGGTGGTGGGGTGGCGGGAGGCACGATGTGCAAGGATGCCGCAAAGAGACAAGATCAGGGCTTGAAGACAGAGATGGGGGCCAGGCCAGGGGCCAAGGGAAATCAGGAGTTCCAGTGGAGACAAGAGGGTGTGAGAACCCAAGGGAACCCAGCTGGGAGTAGGCTGAGGGGCTAGGAGTCCGAATTCCCTAATGAGGACAACAGGGGTGGGGCAGCAGGACGTGAGCCAGAACCTCCTGGGACCAAGATGGCTTCTCTTACCATGGCTTGTTCGATCTTGTTGTCAATGCCAACCAGGCTTCCGGAGCCGCTGGAGAGACACAGGGAGTTGAGAGGTGAGGAGGAAGAGTAGGTGCCAAGCCAGGTGTCTGGACACCCCAGCCGGCTGCCTTCCAGGTGCTTCTCAGAGCAGGCTCTGGCCTCCTCCACAAGCCCCGTTCACTGTAGCCTCCCGCCCACACCCCTGCCTGTACCTGTGACAGTAGAGAATCAGGGAGAGGAGGGTTTTGTCCATCCCCTGGCGGGGTGAGGGCAGCTGCCCAGGCACCCCCAGGCCCCGGTGGGGTGGGGGTGCAGATGCCCCCCGGATGGGGGATGCTCCCCGAGGGGAGCAAGGAGAGGAGACACAGCCCCTTTTTCGGGGAGGCCCTGGAACCATCCCCACCATGCGCGTCTCATAAGATGACACCAGGGACTTGACAGAGATGCCTAGCTGGGCCATCCCCAAGGGAAAGGGCTTTAGGCTGTATCAGAAGGGCTGCCTGGGGGGCTCAGAGCCCCCCGGGGCAGAACAGGGTCTAGCTGGTGCCAGGCAGGCAGAGAGGAGACAGTGCCTAGGGGGTGCTGGTCTGAAAGATATACACCGCCCCCCACGGCAAAGCCTGGCTGCGATTGGCTCCTCAGGGACACGGGGACCCCCTCCCACTGACTCCATGGTGGGCGGGAATTCCCAGACATGGTCAGTGCCAGTGTCCCCTTCTTACCCTGGCACCAGTCCCAGAGCAGAGGGAAGGCGGCAGGCTGAAGGAAGTCAGCTGGTGGGCTGGGTCAGGGGAGGGGCATGAAGGGTGAGGGACAGCCTGGCCTTGGGAGACCTACCCCCACCTCACCCAGTTCTGTCCCCTATGGGCTAATACTGTCCTCCCTCACGCCCTCAGCTCCACTAGGCTGGGATGGCGGGCATTTCTGATATACTTGTCATCTTCCTTGGACTGTAAGCACCCAACCCCCACTCCCATCCCAGATGCACAAAGCCCACATCATGGGTGACCCCAGGGGCCTGGGCAGAGAGCATCTCCCACCTCCCACAGTGAGGAAGAAGAGAAGTGGAAAGATTACTAAAGCAACGAAAACAGCCCCAAAAGACAAGAACAGCCTATGGATCTGGAACCTGGGTCTTGAGTCTCAGGTCTTGGAGGGACCAGAGGCTTTTGAGGAGAGGTGAGAAGCAGGAATCTAATTCCCAATTTAGAGCAGGGGCTTTGAAGACCCTTGAGAGCAAATGAAAGGGGAGAGCCGGTCTGGCTGCAGTTTGCTAAATGGCCAGCAGAGGTCGACTCAGGCCTGGCTGAACGGTTCCCAGGGCCAGCCTCTGGATACCGCCAGCGTGTCCTGCCTGCCTGAGGCTGAGGGCCTGCTGCACAAGCCTTTCTACCTTCTATCCCCCAAGACTCCCTCTTGTTACCACCCAGGTCTCAGGCTCCTGCTTCATCCCAGGGCTCACGACCCACCCCTGTCCTGCTTCTCCCTCAGCCACCTCAGCCCTAGGGCCAGCTCCACACCCAGGCTCCCCTCAAGACTGCAGGATCCATCCTGTCCTCAAGCCCCCAGCTCTGTCCCTCCCAGAGTGAGGCAGTCTCCACATGCTGCACCCCTGTTCTCTGGTGCTCCCCTATCAAGCCCTTTCTCCTGATTGCCAGCTCATACTCACTATCCTGTGGGGGGAATTAGCCCTCAATTCAAGGTGACCCTTGGGTGAGGCCCTGCAGCCAGGAAGGCAGCACGAGGGAGCTGGGATTTTTCCATTTCCTGTCCAAGCTCTGGGTGCAGAAGGCGCTGACAAGTGGAGTAACCAAGGGGGTGACTGGGCCTGAGAGAACGGTACACTGTAGGGTGAGGAAAGGACACTGGGATTCTCAGGTTTGGGGTGGGGAATAGGACAAATTTAAGAGTGGAGGGTGAGCTAGCCAGCTGGAGTGCCAGGGAGGTTTTCAAGCTATTTTGATCTGAGACACTTGGGTAAAGCCTGGGCAACCATAGGACACATACCCCCTCCCCACCCACCCACCCCCACCCTATACACACAGACAGAGACCAAAGAGGGGAAGATTCACAGGAATAGGAACACTGGCCTTGCTTGGCAGACACCCAGGTAAAGATGCCAAGTAAGTTGTTCTTGCCAGAAATAAAGAAATAATACAACAATAAACATTTGTTGGCTGATAGATGACTATCTCCTGTTTGTCCAGTGCTGGTGAGTTTTTGACAGCACTTTCCACTGTCACATTCTAACGTTAACACTTCAAGGGACCAGGACTCCAGCTGGCAACTCAAACCCTCCCTTTGAGAGCCTCTCCACCCCCACCCCACCCTCACCCCAAGTAAGTAAAAAGCAGGTGCTGTGCTGGAATTCCCAGGGCAGAGTCAGGACCCTGAAGCTTGGAGTTGGCTGGGTGGGATCAGCTCCCACCACAAGCCCAGAGGCAACTGTGTGAATAAGAACAGGATGCCCCCTCCTTCAAGACACTTATTGCCATCTTGGGGAAAATTGTCATGACTTCAAGTGTTGGTGATAATGACTTCAAATGTGAATGGTGCCCCCTGGGGTTAGGCATGCATGATAGGCACAGCTGAGGACTGGCCCTGCAGGACTCTTGGGTCTTGGAACAAGGATAGCTCTAGAGGCCGGTCTTCCTTTTTGAAGGTCAGATGAAACTGCCTCAAAATGAGGATCCACCTGGGAGAGGTGGAAAGGTTCTAATCCTCGGGACAAGGGCCAGCCCTGCTCTGAGGAGCCCGTAGGGGATGGGCCTGAGGCCAAAGAAGTGGCATCCGGCTGCCCTCTCTATACTACTCCCTCCCGGATCTGTGGTGTCTTTGGGGTGGGGCTAGGCCAGAGCGTGGGGGTGGGGGGGAGGGAGGGGTGGCTCCTTGCCCAGCTTAGGAGAGCTGTCCCTGCCCCTGTCCTGGAGAGAAAGGGCATCCTAGAAATGATTGCCTCCTCCTTGATTCTTGGGACACAGGCATCCCAGTAAGAGAATGGAGAATGTGGCTTTGGGGTCAGACCCAGGTTCTGAATGCTATCCTGGTATCTACTAGCTCGGTGACCTTGGGCAAGTTCCTAAAACCTTCCTCCTCTGACTTGCATTCAGCTTCTTCATCTGGAAAGTGGGGATCATGAGGTTGCTTCAGTGAGATAAAAGGTAGCACCCGACCCAAAGGAGAAGCACTGGATAAATAAATGTACCTTTTCTTTCCCAAGTCTCTGGGATTCATTCCTTATAATGCCTGGATCCCCAAGGCTGGCCATCTACCCACCCATCCATTCGTCCATCCATCCACTTATTCAAGTACCTCCTGACTGCCAGGCCCTGTTGGAAACATGAAGGCTCTTGACACCCAAAAGCACGTGTGCATTCACCATTCACCAGGCACCCTCTGTTCTCTGAACCCCAGATTCTGAGATTAGCAGGCATCCCCAATTCCCCATCTGGGATCCAGGCACTTAATCCCCAGCCCACTTTCCCTCTTGAAAGGGAGGTTCCAGGCCACTCAGACCCTGTTCTTGGACCAGCTCTGGGCACACCAGAGAGATGAGGTGGGAGCTACAATGCCTCATTCCAGGGGACCAAGGGGGTGGCCCAATCCAATCCTACCTACCTGCCCAGTAGGGTGGGGCAAGAGAGGGGCTGGGCCAGGCTGGAGCCCCAGAGGCTCAGAGTGGAGCAGGATAAAGTGGAGGCTGGGTGCCTGACCGGTCAGACTGGGGTGTGGGGAGGGGGTGGAACAGAGGGAGGGAGGGAGGGGACAAGCCAAAAGAATAGAGTTGAGGAGGCTCCTGGAGGGCAGAGCCCTCTCAGAAGCAGCAGGAGGTTGGGCTCTGAAATCAACAGGGGTGGGGAGGGATAGGGAGCCCTCCTGCCAGGGAACCTCCCAAGTGGGAGGGAGTAGGGGTGGGAAGCGCTGAGAATAGCAGCAGTGGGGGCAGGTGACTGGCTGGGCCCTGGCCAACCTCACACCTCGCACATTCCTGAGAGCTGGGAGCCCAGCGGCGGCCCTGCCCTGCCCCACTGTGTCCCTCATTCTCCACCAGCCGCCACCAGGGCCCTGGCCCTCCATCCCACCCCACGGCCCCGCCAACCCTTCTCCTTCCTCTCCCCAAGGCCACAAGCCCTTTCCCTTGGTGAGACTCACTCCCTCATTCTGGGAGGGGCGAGGGGAGGGGATCGCAACACGCGAGGGGAGGAGGGGAAGGAGAGACTCCCTTCAGGACAAGGTCCCCCCCAACACCCACAAAACTCAGGGCTAAGCCCCGCCCTTTATTTTCCTTCCAAACAGGAAGTCCCTCCCCCAGGCCTCCAGCAGGAAGTCCCACTCCTCCCTCCAAAATAAAAGTGGTGACTCCCCAGCCCTTCTATCAGGACCCGGCCAGAAGGGAGCAGCCGCCCTATCAGACTCGCAATTTCGTTCCTCCCTTTTCGGCTCGCTGACATTCCTATGTTGAAACCTGGCCCTCGAAACAGGAAGTTCTGCCCACCGTTGCCTCCAAACTGAGCAGACGGTCTTCCCTGAAGGACAAAGCCCGTTAGATGGTGCTCTCCTGCGTCCCCGCTGCGTCCCCCCTGCGTCCCAGAGCCCAGTGCTCCAGGCGCTCCCCCGGGCTCGGGCTCGGGCTCGGGCTCGGGCTCGGGCCTCCTGGTCTCCCTCGCGCAGGGGGCAGAACCTCAGGCACCACGAGGTCCTAGGATCCTGAAGTAGTGCGCATGGTCTCTAGGGATGTTACTTCACACAAAGGCAGGAGTGCCATTTCCCTCTGCAGGGAGAGGGAGGTAGGAACGAGAGGAGACCCACTCTCTATTCTCTCCAGAGCATTTGCCAGTAAATTCTTCGGGTTGGCCAAATGATCGCTAAATCTGCAAGAGCTCTGGAATTTGACAACAATGACTCCCTTCAAAGTCTTAAAAAAAAAAAAAAAAAAAAGTCTATGATTTGACAATCCTAAGCCAGGGAGTCCCACCCAGCCCTCTCCACAGAGAAGGAGTGGGTCCCAAATCAACTTTGCCCAGTGGTTGTGCCAACACCAGGTTTTTCTGTTGAAGAGGCCCTCTCCCAAGCTTAACTTAGGGGAAGGACACCTACCAGGCACTTTCAGGCGGCCATCCCAGGTGCTGGGCGGGGGGACCCAGAGCCCACCTACCTATCATCATCGCTGTCCAGGTGGCCACTGATGGCCAGCATGGAGCGGGCCAGGCTTAGGCTCTGGGCTGCTGCTGCTCCAAAGGGGTCTGGAGACTTGTGAACCAGACTGGCATCGGGGAACAAGTAGAGGGCTGGGGAGCCAGGGCGAGAGTCGAGTGGGGGCACCTGGAGGCAGAGAGGTAGGAACCATCACATCCAGTGCAAGAAAAGAACCAGCCACCTTGCAACCTGCCTAGTAGTCAGCCTCCTCATCTCTCCCCATGTATCTCTGCTCTCTTCGAGGACCCAGGGGTCCTGCCCCCAGGGCCCTTTCTTCCCTGGGTCTACTGGAGGCAACTAGGCAGGTATCAGAGTAAAGGAAACAATGTCCATCCTGAGGACTGGGTGAGCAGCTTCCAGAAAGTGGTTCGTGGTGTATCAGAGTACCAGAGAGGGGCTCTGGTCTGTACTCTAGCACTCTTCTACCAGCTGAACCAGGACCCCCAATCAGAGGCTAGGCAGAAAGTGTCTGCCTTCTGTCACCTGACTTTTTAAAAGCCACTTGAATATCACTTCCTCAGAGAGGCATTTCCCCATCATTCGACTAGTGAATTCCACTGAACTGTTCTATTTTATTTTTAGAGCACTGAATAGTATCTGAAATTAAAGTATTTTTGCCTCCCTGCTGTTAGAAGGTAAGCTCCAGAGGGCAGAGCTTATAGTTTGTTCAATAGCTATTTGTAGAATGAATGAATCCTCAGAAGCCGGTCCTCCTCCCACCCCACTCTATCCATTCTAGCCTCTTCTCTCAAACTTCTCAGATTCAGGTGAAGTTCTGCTCCTGCGCTGGGCCCTGGGGCAGGGAGGGTGGTTGGATTGCGGAGATGGGGGGAGGCGGAGCCCGGGCACAGACCCACACAGCCCAACAGGCACTGGGGGTGGCTGCAAAAGGGCGGGGGCCACAGGAACAAGCCGCCTCTGTGAGGCCCCAGGAGGCCCCTGCTTCTCGGAAAAGCCAAGAACAGAGAGTCCAGAGCGGTTAGAGGGCCGGAGCAGAGGAAGGGGGCCCAGGTGGTGTCCCCCCAGCCTTCCTCTCAGCCTCACTCTTGAGAGGGAAGAGGCATGGGGGAGTGTGGAATGGAGCCAGACTTCGGGGCCAGGAAAAAGCAGCACAGATGCATGCACACAGGGAGGGATCGGGATGTGGGGGAAAGGAAAGGGTTCTGAGGGCACTGAGGACAGAGGGGCAGGGTCTGCAGGCCCAAGGGAAGCTCAGACAGGGCTTAAGGACACAGAGAGACTGGAGCAAAGGGGGCTTGCTCTGGAAGAGCAAGAGAACAGGGACTAGAAAAGGAAAGAGCATCTTCTCCCCTGGGGTAGGAATTTAATGAAAGCTCCAGAAAAGTAGGGGGCGCAGCATGAGATATGTGAGTTTGAGGCCAGGAGGGGGTGGGGGGAGCCGGTCCTGACCGGTCCTGACAGGGCCCAGACATCCAGTCCCAGGTTATTTTTATACTGTGGTTTGTGCCCAAGGCCAGGAAGGGGGAAAAGTTCTCATCCTCACACTCCCTGCCCTCGCTCCTGAAGTCCAAGGTGTTATTTTCTCCTTCAGGACAGACACATCCATCCCCCACATCCCTGGCGGCCCACCCTCACCCCAGGGACCCAGGCATCCTGCCCCCCAGCCCAGACTTGTTCCTCTTTTGGAGACAGGAAGCAGAAAGACCAGAGGATTTAACTCTTTCTCCACTGCTTCCTGCCTCTCTCCCACTCCCTGGTGGCCACCCCCAGTTATCAATCATGGAGAGGCCTAGATGCAGGGGAGCGGAGACAGGGGCCTGAGGGCAGAAAGGACACACCGCCAAGCCCTCCATCCCACCTAGTTCATCACGTCCTTGGAGAAATATGACTTGGGACAAAGCTGCAGATGGGGCTGGGATGAGTGGCTAATAAGAAGACAGACCGTCACCTTTGGAATGGTGCGTGGTGCGGCCAGGGAGACTTTCTTTTTACCCCTCCCCACCAACCTGGACAGCTCCTCTCCCAGAGGCCCAAGCACCTACCCCCATCTGGGACCTCCATCCCCCATGCCTGAAGCCAGAAGGGGTGAAACCAAGACAGAAGGTGAGGGCCAAAGTGTGAAGCCGACATCTCTGTGATGGCGAGACAGCACTAAGCTATAAGGAAACAGAGATGGAGGCCAAAGGTAACAAAGGCTGAAGAGAAAGAAAGAAGGTGCAGGATATAGGGGAAGAGGGAGCCTGAGAAAGAAAACAAGGCTGCATGAAGAGGAGGATGGACTACTTCCCAGGAAGAGGGCAAGAAGAGAAAAGAGGGACAGACACGTGTTGTTGGAATGGGGAGAGGGTGGTAAGGAGGTGGAGGCAGGGAGGCCCAAGCTGGAGGTTAGGCCCAGGCCCAGATGAACAAGCACCACCCCTCAGGTGTCTCCCTGACCCCAGAACCCAGCTCTTACCTGCCCCATCTCCTCTGGAGCAACCAACTCCATCCTCAGCCGCAGGGCTCCATCCTTTGATCGGGATAGTGGAGGGGTCCCTGTTGCTGAGCCCCCAGCCTCCACTTCCACCCTCAGGGAGGGCAGGGGCGTGGCAGCCCGGGAGGGGCCGGCGCTATCCCCTGTCCTGGGCTCTGGGGGACGCTGCTGGGGTGGGGAGGCTGACAGAGGGGGTGTCTCCACCTTGGCTTTACCAGGTACTGCCAGCTGGCCCAGCCCCCGGGTTAAGGAGCGGGCCTGAGGTCCAGGGGAGGTAGGGGGCGGCCGGAGCCAGGAGGTGGGGCCCTGAGACAGGCCTGGCTGCGGGGTTGGGGCACCCAGGCCCAAGCTGGCCAGCTCCAACCTGGAATCCAAAGATCGGCCCCCAGTGCCCCCCGAGGCCCCTCGAACTCCTTCCAGGAGCCGGCTGAAGCCAGGGGTCTCCAGGTCTCTCTCGTAAACATCCACACACGTCCAACGGCCTCGACGATAAGGCTCTCCCAGGCCATGGGGCAGCTTTACCACCCGGAAACGGGAGGCGGGGGCCCCAGGTGGTGGGGAGCCGTTCCGGGGGGTGCTTTTGCCCCCTGGCTCGGGGCTGGGCTCCCCGTTAGGCAGACGGGGTGGGGGCGCGGTGGGGCCCGGCAGGGCAGGGGGCTCTGAAGACCCTGGGCTCCCTGGGCCCTCATAGTCCGTGGTGACGCTGGTGATTTGAAAACTACTCTTCTTCTTGCCCCCACTCATGGTCCCTGGGGCTCAGGACTCGGCCAAGGTGGGCAGGGGGTGCAGCTGGGGCTCCTCCAGGGGCTCAGGCACCCCTGGAACAGGGGGGCCACATGGCGGGGGCATCAGGGCCCCTGGGGACATCTGGGTCCGACATGGCAGGAGGGCTTTGCAGGAACTGGGGGTACTTGGCTGGTAAAGGGAGCACAGGGCAGGGGAGGTGGCAGGAGGTGGGGGCAGGGGCAGGGGCAGGTTTTTCCTGCCCCTGGCGCTGCCCAACTCCAGAGCTGAGTTTGCAAACTGGAAAGAGAGAGAGAGAGAGAGAGTGTGTGTGTGTGTGTGTGAGAAAGCAGTGGGCAGGCCACCTCTGGGGCTTCCTCTCTGGGGAGCAGGATGGGGGAGGAAGGGGAAACCACCAGAGACGCAGAGACAAAGAGACTGGCAGAGACGATTGAGACCAGGAGATCCCAGCGGTCCCACAGAGTAGGAAGGGGCGGCCCAGACCAAAGTTGGGCATTTCTTGCCTGGGATTCAGACTCACAGGACCGAGTCGCCCGACAGCAGGAGGGGGCTCCAGGGCCTTGGACGAGCAGGGGTGAAGCAGCTCCTCGGTCGGCCCCGCCGCCGGGAGGCCTCTGCCGAGTGTCCAGGCTGCCCGCACCCCAGCTCCCCGATCCCGGGCAGGCCCTGCCCCGCTGCCCCAGCGCCCCGCCCAGCCAGCCCAGAGCCCTACCTCTCGGCCTCGGCCACCGAGCTGGGCCGGGGGTCCCGGAGCCTACGATGTCGGGCTGTCCTTCCCGCGGGGGGCGCGGCGGCGATCAGGGGCTGTCCGCTTCTCTTCGGGGGCCGCACTTCGCCCCGCAAGGCATCTTCGTAAAAAGTTTGCTCGCCAGAAAAGAAGGAACCCCCGCCTCCTTGGTGGAGCCCAGGCGCGGCCTCCGAAGCCCCAAGGGTCCCGGGACTGGTGAGGGAAGAGGCGGCTCTGCCCCCACCCCGATCCTCCAGGTGGAGCCGCCTGGGTGGCTGGGGCGAGCAGGTCTCTCAAATCTCCTCCGCGTGGAACCGCTGGGTCTCTCTCCGCTCCTCGGCTCTTCTCTCCGGTCTCTCTGCCTTTCTCTTTCTGGGCTGTTGACAACCCCCACACCAGGAAGTCCTGCCTCCTCGGGCCTGCTGACTGCTCCTCTCCTCCTCCTCCTTCCCCTCTTCCTCCCCTTCCTCCGCCCTCTCTGCCTCCTGGGGCTCCCGGCCAGCTGGCCCGGGGCCAGGCCTGCCACCACCTCTGCTGCCACTGCTGCTGCTGTTCCTGCCCCCCCCCCGCCCCCCCCGCAACAGGCTTAACCCCACACCTGCTGGGCCCCAATCCTGCGTTTCCTCGGAGGGAGGGGCCGTGGAGGGCAGAGAGAAAAGGGGAGGAGTTTGCCGGGGGGCCAGGGATTCCCTTACTTGTAGGCACTTGCTGCCATTGGCCTACGGAGAGAGCAAGAACTTGCCAACCAGGGGCTCTGCTGGGTGCCCGCCACCCCATAAGCTGCTGCTCAGCTCTTGCCATATCTTCACTGGTGTTCACAGTAACTCTATGAGGAAGGTTCCGTTATTCTTTCCTGTCTTTATTTTAAAACGTGGATTATGATGACAATTTGCAAATGGGCCCCCAGTAGAGAGAAATGATAAACTCCCAAGTCCCCATCGTGCAGTTTCAACAATGATCAGCTCACAACCAACCTGGGTTCTTCTATACTCCCAATGCCTCTTGTTGTGCTGTGCTGGAGTATTTTTTAAAAATCCCAGGCACCGTATTATCCCTCTTCTTAGATGTGGATATTGAGACCCAGAAGGTTCCGAGAGGCTGTCAGTGGTACAGCTGGAACATTCTACACACTCAGGTGTGCCCTTGTCTGGCCCCTATATAAAGAAACAAAGAGATGTATTCAGAAATGTGCTGACTTGCACTTTCTCTCCAACCCTGGTCACACACACATGTATACATAATGTACACACAGATGCACCTGAGGACAAGCCCTACCCGCCCACCTCTCCCATCCCATCCCTTCTTTGCTATTGGAGAAGCCACACACACACACACACACACACACACACACACGAAGGCCTTACCGAATTACCCAATGCCTGGCATGAAAAAATAACCCTCTGATGGCCACTTTCTCTTTTATGGCACCCTCAACCAACAATCTGAGCAAGAGCAGGGTTGAAAAGCCACATCTGCCTTCACTCCTAGCTTTGGAAGGAATTGGATTCTAATTAATTTTGGTCAGATGGAAGTATTCTTGAGCATATTGAAAATTTCTCATATTTGCCTGCTTTATATAGTTATTTCATGGACTATAAACAGTCGGGGGCAGAGATGGGGTAGGTTTTGAGCTTCAGCGTTTCCGCGGGAGGAAACAGAGGCTCACAGGTAGTCAGTTATTTGCCCGAGGCCCCAGAGCTAGTATTTGATGGCATTGAGACTAGGACTGGGCTGACACATCCCTCCCTCTTCAGCTTTCGCTCATGGAAATTTTTAACCATTCTTCAGGGTTAGGGAAAAACAAAATGATGCCTCCTGCCTGGATGTTTATATATTTATTCTGCATTTCTTTGTTAAAATGCATCTGCACTCCTTGCCTCTCTCCCTTCACAGTAACACAGCTGGGTCCCAAGGCCTCCCAAGTCCTGAGGTCGAGGAGGCAGCCTCCCACACAAGTCCCCCACCACCACCCCCAACTCGTTCCCCTCTGGCAATATTCAGAACACCGCCAGGCTGCTCCGCCCCCAGATCCTCCTTTCGGCGCTGACACGCTACAAACTATTCAAAATTTATCTTTGGACCCTCCCCTTCCCACCAACTCTGAGCATCAAGTTGGACTCCTCCGTGTCTGCCTGCCTGGGACATTGCTGGTCTCTGTAGAAATGTTTATTGAATGAATAAATAAAAATTCATTCACACTAAGGTGCAAATGTGAAAGGACTGTTTTGTATTTTGTGTTCCATCTCCTGGGAGCAATAATCGCCCTTTAATGTATTTTACGGCTTACAAAGCTCCCCGTATTAATTCTTTTGCGCCCTCAACAACGTTATGGAGGTAGATACGAGGCATCTCTCAGAGAGGTGGTGTGATTTGCCCAAAGCCACACAGCACACCTGCAACGATTTGCCATATAAAGTAACGGGCACAGGTTCCGGGGATTAGAGGTGGCTATCTTTTGGGGGTCCATTTTTCAGCTACTTAAGCGTAGAACCCAGGTCTTCTTGCAGCTAATGTGTGGCAAAGGGATTTCCGAGGGAGGATTTCTCAGGGCTAAAGAGAAAGGTGATGCGGCGTTGAGGAGGGGGCGCGAGGTCGCGACCCTGAGCGGCCGCCTCGACCGCACCGGGGCGGTTGCCGCTGTGGCCCGTCCGAGGCCGACCGCCGGGGGCACCCAGGACCTGGCGGGAGGCGCCATGGGGTCAGAGGTTACTGGGAGGATGACTTGAGCCGCTCGGGCGGACTGGCGGGAGCCTTTGAGCCCAGGCGGTGGAAAGAGGTCCGGGCGCCCGGGAAGCTCCAGGCACAGGCGACCGGCAGCAGGAGAGCCAGCTGCAATGCCCTCCCAGCACCTGCAGGGCGGCAGGAAGAGGGGCGCAGCCAAGGGAGCACGCCCCCTGCTGGGCAGAAACGCGGATGGTCGGGCTCACGACTCTCCGAGCCCCTCGGCCCGGAAAGCGGCACCCCCTGCCGGCCTCGTCGCCTCACTGCACCCCGGGCCCCGCAGCCGCAGCCTCGCCCCGGCCCGACGCGGGGTGCGCACCCGGGAAGCGCGGGGCGCGCACGGGGTACGCACGGGGGTGCAGGTCCCGGGCTGCCACCGGGGGGCGCCGCTACGCGCTGCGCCCTGCTTCGCTCCGCCGGGGCCTCGGACACCGAACCGAACACGGCCCGGCCGGATAGAGGCCGAGGGGCGACGAGGAGCGGACGCCTCAAAGCGGGGGCGGGCCGGCGCCAGGTCCCCCGCGCCCCGCGACCTTTCTCCGAGTCCCCCCGCGAGCTCCGCGGGCTCTGCGTCCCCCGCGCCTCCCACCCCAGCCTGGCGGCGCAGCGCGGCGCGGCCGCTCCCATTCCGTCCTTGGAGGGTGTGGAAGGGTGGGTTTGGGGCCGGGGGCGGGTCTGGGGGCGGACCCGGAGGCGGGGCTGTCTCTGCGGCAGGGCCCAGCTCGGCTCCCCCCGGTCTCTCTCTGTCTCTCCTCCTCCCTCCTCCTGCTCCGGGCGGAGCCCGGCATGGGGGGGCCGGCGCCCGGCAGGCCAGGTACGGTGATGTGGAAATTGGGGATCCTTGGTGCGGGGAGGTGGGATGGGGGGGACAGGGAGTAGTGAGGATTGGCAGGGCGAGAGACGGAGAAACCCTGGGTAGCAGGACAAGGGGAAGGGGAGGGGTGCCCGGGAACCTGGGGGCCTTGGATGGAGAGGGGAATGAAGCCGCCAGGTTTGGAACAAACAGGGAAGGGAGAGGACGGCAGTGAGGAGGGGCGCCTAGGAGGAGAGGTGAGGCCGACGGCGAAAAGGAGAGTGTGTTTCGGGGGAGGGAAGCCAGAGCAGGTCTGGAGGCCGCAGCTCAGAAGGTAGCTATGGGGCCAGACTGGAGACCCCCGGGTGGGATTGAGGGCAGGGACTGGAAGAGGGAAGGCGGGAGCCTTGCCAGATCCTAGAGGAGGGAGAAGGGGATTGGGGCCATCACCGAGGGAGGCGGAGACGGTCACTGAGGGGCCAGGGCACAGGAATAGGGGTGGACGGAGGCCCGGGCCCAGGCAAAGGACTGGAAGGGGGAACTGCCCGCAGGGAATGGAAATAGATGGATGGGTAGTGTTGTAGATACCCAACTCAGAGTGCCCTCACCCCTTTGCCAGTATCCCCACCCTGCCCTCATGACACCCCCAGCCTCAGAGCACAAGAGGGGGTGGGGATTCTGACCATCTCCCCCTTCCCCAGTGGGGTGCAATGTACGCATGTAGGCCCTAGCAGAACTCCTTGTCTGTAGGTATGTCCAGTTCTGTGTAGCTGGTTGGTGTGTGTCTGGAGGTCTGTGTGTGCTGTGGGTGTGTCGGGGGTGTTTATGTCTGTGTGTGTCTGCCTGTTCCTAGGTTGTGTTTACCTATGCTGATCTATGTGTCTGGTCCTCTGTTTGTAGATACGGGTCTGTGGCCTGGTGGTTTGTGTGTCTGAATGTGTGTTTGTGTGGCTGTGGGGTTGTTGTGTATTTGTGGGGCCTGTCTGGGGGTAGATCAGGATGTATTTACAGGATGGGAATCTGCGTCGAGCTGATCTCTCCCAAATGTGTATTTGTGGCTCTGAACACCTTTGTCAGGGTGTGTGACTCTGTGTACACATATCCTTCTATGTCTGTCTGTCTTTGGGTCCTAGAGGCAGTGTTGGGGATTTCTCTGCCTCCATCTGTTTTCCACTCTCTGAGGACCCAACTCACATCTCCTTTCTCTCTCTCTCTCTCTCTCTCTCTCTCTCTCTTCTCTCTCTCATTCATTCCTGGCCCCTATCCACCCCACATCTTTCTTTTTTTCCTTCCCATCTCCCTCACCAAGTGGATCCGGGACCCAGGGAGGGCCGCCCCCCGGGCCTGGTGGCGCTGAGCAGGGCCCCCCAGCCCCCACCTCCTGCCCCACGACATGAACCTCCTCTACCGAAAAACCAAGCTGGAGTGGAGGCAGCACAAGGAGGAGGAGGCCAAGAGGAGGTAAGGCTGCAGCCCCAGATTGCCCTCTGGGCTGTCCCACCTCTGCTTCCCCAGTGGCTGGGCCACATCCTTCTGCCCTTCCTGGGTCTAGCAGCCTGGTCTTGAGTCTGACCTGAGAGTCTGTGCTCAGAACAGAATTGCTGGAATTGGATCCACCTTGTCCCCACCCTGCTCCTGGCTCCTGGCTCTAGCTTGTCCTGGCCTCTGGGGAGGGGCTTCCAGCTCAGGAGTACCCTATTGGCTCTTCCCCACCCCTGGAGGCTCAAGTCACTCTTTTCTGACTCACCTCTGGCCTGTTGTCTTCTTTCTGTCAATGTGGGATTGGCTCAAGGCTCCCCTGTCACCTGACCTTGGAAGGGGCAGGCCCTGCTGCCCTCATGGTCCAGGGACAGGGTCATTTGAGGGGCACCAGAGAAGATCCATTTGGCCCTCTCCCCACCTCCTCTGTTGGGGAAGATGACAGGCCAAGGGACAGGGTTGTGTGTGTGTGTGTGTGTGTGTGTGTGGTGGTGGGAGATGTGAAGGCTAGGGCTTCTGCAGAAGAGACAGGGCGGGGACCTCTCCCTGCCTGCCCTCTCTCCTTGCCCTCCCAGGGACCTGGATCCTGGCCTCTCCCCTCTGGCTCCCCTCTCTCTTCACTCCCATTGACAGCACAGCCTCTTGGAGCTTGAGTCAGAGCCACCTCCCTGCTCCCTTCTCCCTCCTCGAAACTGTGGAGTTTAATTCTTGTTGTTAATTAGATTAATCAGAGCTATGACTGCAGTGATCTCTCCGTAATGAAGGGTTAGTAGACAGGCCCTTAATGAGAGCCCACTCCACAGTGGCTCTCCCCTCTTCCCTGCCAGCTGCCCCTCCCTTCACTCACACAGAAGCTCAGGGGCAGTGCAGGGGAATGGGGGTAAGCCTGGGAGGGGGACAGAGAAAGGACAGCACCAAGGGAGAGGCAGAGAAAGGGGAAGGGAAGAAAAGGATCGGCAGCAGAAGGCTGCTCTGACGATGCAGCTGTACACCCCTCATCTGGGAACGGAGGTGCGGTGTGGTGTGGGAGTGGAGGCCGCAGTAGCCGGACATGGTGGGAGGCCAGAGGCCAGGTGTGGGCCAGCGTGAGAGTGAGAGGAGCAGAGCCGTGGTGGCAGGTGTATGTGCCAGGCAGGGTTGTGCTGCCTGTTTGCATCTTGCTACCTATGCATGAAGCCGTCCATACAAGTGCCGTGTGCCAGATATATGCCCAGGCCAGGATCAGACAGCTCCAAGGATGCCCCCTGCACACATACTCATCCCTTCACTCTTCCCTACTTGCCTTCTCTCCCCAATTTCCTTGCCTTTTTTTAAAGCGTAGAGATTCTGCCCAAAGTTTCTACTTGGGTGCCCTAGACGGTCAGACAGCCTCCCGACCCCACCCCGGGCCCTTTCCTCCTCCTCCTGGGAGGCCACAGGGTTGCACACCCCTCTTAGGGTAAAGGATAGGGATGCCCAGGCCTGAGGCCCAACATCTGTTCCATCTTGGCCTTCTCTCCCCAGCTCCAGTAAGGAGGTGGCTCCTGCAGGCCCCACAGGGCCCGGGGCTGGCCCGGGGCCTGGGGTCCGTGTGCGGGACATCGCCTCGCTGCGCCGCTCCCTCAGGATGGGCTTCATGACAATGCCAGCCTCCCAGGAGCATACCCCCCACCCCTGCCGCAGCGCCATGGCCCCACGCTCACTCTCCTGCCATTCAGTGGGCAGCATGGACAGTGTGGGGGGTGGGCCTGCGGGGGGAGTGGGGGGTGTCACAGAGGACGGCAGTGCCCGAAGACCCCCTGCCAAGCCCCGGAGACATCCCAGCACCAAGCTCAGCATGGCAGGGTCAGGGGCAGAAGTGCCCCTGGGGAAGAAAGCAGGTGAGACACCCCCAACCCTTCCCGGGAGCTGGGAGGATCCATTCCAGGCCAAAAGAGGCCTATAGGGGAGGGTTCATTCAGGGAAGAACCAAGGAAATGGAAGGTTCCATTCTCAGTGGGAGTGGTGGGGGGGTGGTTTCTTTTTGGAAGGGCCTGAGATGAACCATTCAAGGGCAGGGGAAGCTCCCTGAAAAGTCCATTCCTGGGAAAAGGGGTGGCCTTGAAGGGATATGAGGGTGGGATAGAATTTATGGTGGGAGCTGCAGATTCTGGGGAGTTCATCAGAAGGACCCAAGGGCAGGCTGGTATAAAAGGAACCCACTGTGCTTTAAGTTGAGGACGGTGGGGGAAATAAAGAGGCAGATATGCCCTTGCAGGTGGGTTAAGAGACCAGAAAGGGTCTGCCCATCTCTTTCCCCCACTAAGAGCACAGTTTCTTTTTGTCCTTCCCATCCTGCCCAGGCTCACAGAAGCCCGCTCCCGAAGGCCGAGAGTCCAGCCGGAAGGTTCCTCCACAGAAGCCCAGGCGAAGCCCCAACACCCAGCTCTCTGTGTCCTTCGATGAGTCCTGCCCCCCGGCCCCCTCTCCTCGAGGGGGGAATCTGCCCCTTCAGCGCCTCAGTAGGGGGTCCTGCGTAGCTGGGGACCCTGAGGTGGGTGCCCAGGAAGAGGAGCCCGTGTACATTGAAATGGTGGGGGATGTCTTCAGGGGAGGAGGGCGAAGTGGAGGGGGCCTGACTGGGCCCCCTCTCGGGGGTAGGGGCCCAACCCCTCCAGCTGGCGCCGACTCGGACTCAGAGGAGAGTGAGGCTATATATGAGGAGATGAAGTACCCGCTGCCCGAGGAGGCAGGGGAAGGCCGGTCCAACGGGGCCCCTCCATTGACCGCAAGCTCCTCGCCACACCAGCCTCCCGTCCTGCAGCCCCACACCCACCGGCGGCCAGCTTCAGCCCTCCCAAGCCGGAGGGAAGGGACACCTACCAAGACCACTCCTTGCGAAATCCCCCCACCCTTCCCCAACCTCCTCCAGCACCGTCCCCCGCTCCTGGCCTTCCCCCAAGCCAAGCCTGCTTCCCGAACCCCCGGCGATGGGGTCTCAAGGCTACCGGTCCTCTGCCACTCGAAGGAGCCAGCGGGCTCCACCCCAGCTCCCCAAGTGCCTGCCCGGGAGCGGGAGACGCCTCCTCCACCACCTCCGCCTCCTGCTGCCAACCTGCTGCTGCTGGGACCCTCGGGCCGGGCCCGGAGCCACTCAACACCATTGCCACCCCAGGGCTCTGGCCAGCCCCGGGGGGAGAGGGAGCTCCCCAACTCCCACAGCATGATCTGCCCCAAGGCGGCAGGGGCGCCGGCAGCCCCTCCTGCCCCGGCCGCCTTGCTCCCTGGCCCCCCCAAGGACAAGGCTGTGTCTTACACCATGGTATACTCGGCAGTCAAGGTGACCACGCACTCCGTCCTGCCAGCTGGTCCGCCCCTAGGTGTTGGGGAGCCAAAGACGGAGAAGGAGATCTCAGTCCTCCATGGGATGCTGTGCACCAGCTCAAGGCCCCCTGTGCCTGGGAAGTCCAGCTCCCACGGCGGGGCCATGGGCTCAGCAGCTGGGGTCCTCCACCATCGTGGCTGCCTGGCCTCCCCACACAGCCTTCCGGACCCAACGGCAGGCCCCCTGACTCCCCTCTGGACCTACCCAGCTGCAGCAGCTGGGCTCAAGAGACCCCCTGCCTATGAGAGCCTCAAGGCTGGGGGGGTGCTGAACAAGGGCTGTGGAATGGGGGCCCCGTCCCCCATGGTCAAGATCCAGCTGCAGGAGCAAGGGACCGACGGGGGTGCCTTTGCCAGCATCTCCTGCGCCCATGTCATCGCCAGTGCAGGGACACCAGAGGAGGAAGAAGAGGAGATGGGCGCTGCGACATTTGGGGCAGGCTGGGCTCTGCAGAGGAAGGTCCTGTATGGAGGGAGGAAGGCAAAAGAGCTGGACAGTGAGTGAGGGGTGGGCATTTGGGGGTGGGGAACTGGGGATGCCTGTGATGATTTGGGGAAGTGTTGGAGGGGTTATTTGGAAGCCACAACCTATTGTCCTGAAGTGGGAAGTTTTCAAGGAGACTGGCGAATGAGGGCATGCAGCAGATTGAGGGTCCCCATGTGTGTGCTGGATGGGCAGGAAGATCTGCGATGGAGAGGGGCTACAGTCAGGCCCCAGGAGTAGCCTCCTCCTGCCCCCGTCCTGCTCTACTCCCTGCCTTTCCCTTTGCTAGGCTGCAGGGGTGTGTGTTTGTGAGTGTGCACACACTAGGAGCTAAACACAGCTGCCTCCCAGCTGTTGCCATGGCAACCCATCCAGACAGGAGGGAGAGGAGAGGGAGGCCCCTACCGTTGCCGGGCAACGCAATGCTCTGCCAGGCCTCCTCTCAGAGCTGAGCTTAGTTCACTTGCAGCCCTTCCCCCACTGCCCCCCCTTTCCCACTTCCTGGCTCAGGATTTGGGATCTCCCCTCCTGGGGAACAGTGCCCCTGGTCTCTGTCCCAGAGGGCGGTCACTGCAGCCCACTCAGGTCAAAGGGGCTCTGGAGCTATAAAGCTAGGGTAGGGGACACCCCTGTGACCACAGAAAAGGGTTTGGCAGCAGCAAATACTTGTGATTCTTAGGCCAGGGATGGTACCAATGGGTGGGAAGGAAAGTGGCAGTATTGGGGTCCCTCCTGTGTGTTTGTATTTGAGGAGTGTGAAATAGGGTCCCTCCCTTCCCAGCTGTGACTTGCAAAAGGGCAGTTACTTCTGGTCCATGCACGCCATGGTGTGTGTACCTGGGGGGGACAGCAAGACCCTTCCCATGTACAGCACTAAGCTCTCCTTGTCATCCCAGCAGAGGTCGAGGATGGTGCCCGGGCCTGGAATGGCAGTGCCGAGGGTCCAGGCAAGGTGGAGCGTGATGACAGGGGCCCCATGGCATCAGGGATCCCAGTGAGGAGTCAGGGGGCAGAGGGCCTGCTGGCCAGGATCCACCATGGAGGGGACCGAGGAGGGAGTCGCACGGCGCTGCCCGTACCCTGCCAGACGTTTCCTGCCTGCCACCGCAATGGAGGTGACACCCTGCCCACACCTGAACAAAACAAGGGGCTGGAAAGGGGGTGGGGAATCTCTCCAGGTCCATGTCCTGTGCCCTCCATTCAAATGCCACATCTCCATCCCCTTTCCTCCTCTGCTGAGGCAGGGGCAGACAGGATGGGGCTGCCCTCTGGGAACTGCAGGAGGGGAACCTGGAGGTCCCTACCCTCCTCACTTGCCATTTTTCCACCTCAGACTTCACAGGTTACCGCCTAGGGCGCTCCGCCTCCACCTCTGGAGTCCGGCAGGCCGCGCTCCACACCCCCCGGCCTTGCAGCCAGCCCAGGGATGCCCCAAGCCAGGTGAGGAGGAAGACCAAGTTGGGCTTTCTTTGATTTGTGAATGAGGAGGTGAGGAAGAAGGCCTGGGTGTAGAAAGAAAAGGAAGATGTCAAACTGGGGCCTGGCACATACTAATAGGGACCCAGAGGGGAGTAGGGGAGCTGCCGGGTATGGGGGCATTGATCCTGGGAAGGGACTGTATTAGGTGGGGACAGCCAGGCAGCACCACCACTAGCCTACTATGCGCCTTTGTGCACTTGGGATATGGGGGGTACCAATTCGGAAAATGCATTCTGCTAGGAAGACAGGTATTTAAAGGTCCCCATTCCTCAGGGTGAAATGGGCCCAGTCTGGCAGCAGGGCACCCTGCCAGGCAAAGGGTGCAAGAGCTGCGTTTCTGTTCCTGCCCGCCCCACCTCCCCACCCCCAGGCAAGGGGAGAGGACAGAGGCCTTGGGGGCAAGAGAGGACTTGTTTCTGGGGCAAGGCATTGGTCTCTGCAGTGTGGGACAGGACCTGGTCACTCTGAGGTCCTTGACCACCCCCCTTAATCCTTTCTCCCCCCGTCGCTGGCCGGCGGCGGGAGGAAGGGGCACAGACCCACCCCGCACTGCCGCTGCCGCTGCCCCTACCGCCTCAGCCCGCCCGCGAGCGCGACGGCAAGCTGCTGGAGGTGATAGAGCGCAAGCGCTGCGTGTGCAAGGAGATCAAGGCGCGCCACCGCCCCGACCGAGGCCTCTGCAAGCAGGAGAGCATGCCCATCCTCCCCAGCTGGCGGCGGGGGCCCGAGCCCCGCAAGTCCGGCACCCCGCCCTGCCGCCGGCAGCACACCGTCCTCTGGGACACTGCCATCTGAGGAGGCCGGGAGGCAGGACTGGGGAGCGGGGCGGGGGTGCCGGGCTCTCCAGGAGACTTGCCTTGAAAGAGGGACACTTGGACCAGGTGAGACAAAGCCAGGGAGAACCCCTGCCTTCCATCCTAACCCCCGGAGAAGGGGAGTCTGCCAGGCCCACCGGGCATGGGGCGCCAGCTGCACCCCCTGAAATTTGGGGGAGGAGGGTTTGTTTGAGGTGGGAAGGCTGGGCGAGGTAGACTCTTCCTGAGAGGGCAAAGGCCAAGCCAGAGGTCAGCATGGGGGAGGAGGGAAGGGTAGGGAGGAACAGGGGGTGGGCAAGTGAAGGCCGGGGCTAGAGAGTGTGAAGTAGAGGGGCTCTTTCATAAGAGCAGGGAGTGGGAGGGGGTATTTATTTCATTATTTATTTTAGTTGGGAGGGCAATCCTGGGCCCTTCTGACCCACTCCTGGGCAGGGAGTAGGCAGTAGTGGGCAATTAAAGGGAACCAAGTTGGCGCTCTCTCCAATGCCTGAAGGCCCCACTGTCCATGCCCACCCTGAAGCTGGGGATTGGTCTGGAGTGGGGAGGCCAGCAAGAGAAGGGAGGGACTCTGATGAGGCAAGGGTGACAGACTCATTTACAGTATTTACCAGTGGCCAGAATTTGGTAGTGAGTGTGGCCTGCTGTGAAACAGGCATCTTATTTAGCTCTGGGGTGAGGGTCTAGCACCAGGGATGGGCGGGATGATGGGGAAGGAGGGAAATTTTAGTGGGTGGGGGTGGGCAGGGTATTTATTTAAATTTTAAAAAATCAGAAGAGATGTCAGGAACTTTTTTTTAATTCCTTTCTTTTCAGAATAATATATTAAAAGACTAACGATCCTAGAACTGGCTTCTTATACTTCAGTGCGCTCTGCTTTTCTTACACCTGTTTCTTTTCCCTCTTGCCTGTGGTTGGTGGGAGCTGGAGGTGGTGCAGGGAGGGGTGAGTGGCTGTGGCAAGTAATAGGGAGAGGTGGAGTTTGAGGTAAGTCTGGGAATGCCACCATGCTGTGACTCAGCAAGCATTTACTGAACCAGCCTCTGATGTGTACTTGGCAATATATGCAGAAGGAGAATTCAAACTAAAGCCTGCCCTCAGGCAGCATATAGTCCGTTCAGGGGGATGAGACACCTGGGACAACACTAGACAGTGCTACAGCAGTAAGGAGTGTGTGTGTGGGTGGGGGGGCAGTATCACCTAGGAAGGCTTTGTAGAAAGTGAGCCTAAAAGGACAGGTAAGGTTTGGATGAGCAGGGGGAGAAGGGAAGGACCCAAGGTCACAGTATGATTGTCTGCAGAACAGAAGATGGGGGAGGGGCAGGAAATGTGTTTAAATAATGCAAAGGGCAATGAGTCAACCACAATGAAGCTGGTTCAGCAAGATGGGCATCAAAGCAAGATGCTGGTCCTCAGGAAGCAATCAAGGAGGAGGATAAAAAGTGTCTGGAGGAATAGAGGGCAAGGGCCAGATTGCAAGGTGCAGCTGGAAGAACATCCTCAGGAGGGAAATGAAGGAGCTGAATGGGGCCTCCTCAAAGCCCAACTTTGGAACTCCTGTGGTTGGGGATATGATCACTTTGACAGAGCAAAGCAAGTGGAGTGAGAGGGATTTTGAGGGAAGAACGTTGAATTGGAAGCAATGGTTAATACCCAAGTTGAAAGATTTGTTAAAAGCTAGAACAGATTTTCAAAAAGTGTAGGGGATGATACAAAAGATGTTTTTAAGTAATCTGAAGAAGAATATTGTTTTTTCTTTTTCCTTTTTAAGATTTTATTTTTAAATAATCTCTACACCCAACATGGGGCCTAAACTCACAATCCTGAGATCAAGAGTCACATGCTCCACTGACTGAGCCAGCCAGGTGCCCCAAGAAGAACATTTTATAAACTTGAATAGTTTTATTTTCATTCCTACTAGAAAAACTATAACCAGCACATCAAAGTATTTGTTATTTCATGGATATTATTGCACAAGATAGGGCTAAATTTATTTTTAATGAGTTAAAGAAAAATGTTAAATAAATAATGGTACAGGTGTGATATACAGAATATGGAAAATTATGACAGCAATATGAGAATTTTTAGTATTTGGGAAACATTAAGTTAGAGACAAAATGACCATAGTTTTGGAGAGATGAGAAGACTGTAGAAAAAAAAGAAGAAGAAGAAGAAGACTGTAGACATTCGGAGTTATCAATATAGAAATAATACATCAGAGACTGAGTTTTATAAAGGAGAATGTGGATAAAGATATGCATTAGGAACAAACTATGAACAAGCAATAGCTTTCTACATTTCTAAAAATTAAGATATATCAACATATAACATTGTATTTGTTTCAAGTGTCCAACAATGAATTGATATAAGTATATATTGTGAAATGATCATCACAATAAGTGTAGTTAATATCCATTGCCACACAATTTCTTTCCTTGTGATGAGAATTTTTAAGGTCAACCCTCTTAGTAACTTTCAAATATACCATGCAGTATTGTTAACTATAATGTCTATACTGTACCTTACAACCCCAGGACTTACTTATCTTGAAATGGGAAGTTTGTACCTTTTAACCACCTTCACCAATTTTGCCTACACCCCAATCCCATCTCTGACAACCATCAATCTGTTCTCTATGTCTGTGAGTTTTTTGTTGTTGTTTTTCAGATTCCACATATAAGTGAGATCGTAGAGTATTTGCCTTTCCGCCTGACTTATTTCACTTGGCATAATGCCCTTAAGGCTCATCCATGTTGTCAGAAGTGGCACAATTTCTGATACCTTTTTAATAATTAGTTAGAAAATTGATGGATGTAAATATCCTGCTTATAAGAGCAACAAAGGTCATAAAATATCTCAGAGTAACTATTTTTTTTTAATTTTTATTTATTTATGATAGTCACACAGAGAGAGAGAGAGAGGCAGAGACACAGGCAGAGGTAGAAGCAGGCTCCATGCACCGGGAGCTCGACGTGGGACTCGATCCCGGGTCTCCAGGATCGCGCCCTGGGCCAAAGGCAGGCGCCAAACCACTGCGCCACCCAGGGATCCCTCAGAGTAACTTTAATAAGAAATGTACAGGACTTACATTCAATCAATCAATAAAACTAAAGTCCTTTGAGTTACTTAAACCAGGAATATTTGCATAAGCAAGTTATTACATAACTTGTTCATAGATAAGAAGACCATAATATAAAAGATGTCAGTTCCCCCTGAATCTATAAATTTGATGCAGTCTCTAAGTTCCAAAAGGAGGGACACCTGGTTGGCTCAGCAGTTGAGGGTCCGCCTTCGGCTCAACACGTGATCCTGGAGTCCCCAGGTCGAGCTCACATTGGGCTCCCTGCATGCAGCCTGATTCTCCCTCTGCCTGTGTCTCTGCCTCTCTCTGTGTGTGTCTCTCATGAATAAATAAATAAAATCTTTAAAAAATAAATAAATTCCAAAAAGATGAGTTGGGAAACTTAACAAAATAATGCAAAAGTTCATCCAGAACGATAATGAGAAAAGCCAGAACATTCTGAAACAGATGAGTAAAGGTCAGAGGGTCTGGCCTATCAATATTAAAAGTTGAAACAAAAGCACAATGTACTGGGATTGGCACAGGACTGGTACATCCATCAGAATAGAGTCTAGAAATAGTTCCAAATGCACATGGGAATTTAGCATGTACATGATAAAGGTGGTATTTTAAGGTGGAGAAAAAAGGTGGGGAAAAGGGATCCCTGGGTAGCTCAGTGGTTTGGCGCCCGCCTTTGGCCCAGGGCGTGATCCTGGAGATCCGGGATTGAGTCCCACATCGGGCTCCCTGTGTGGAGCCTGCTTCTCCCTCTGCCTGTGTCTCTGCCTCTCTCTCTCTCTCTGTCTCTCATGAATAAATAAATAAAAGCTTTAAAAAAAAAAAGTGGGGAAAAAGATTATTCAACGGTTGTTTCTCGAGCAATCAGCTACTCAAGGGCAAGTGTGGGAAGCTGGCTCTCTATTTCATTTATTATGCCAAAAGGTTTAGATGTAGAAACAAAACATTAAGAGCAAAAAGTGGGTGAACATTCTTATAACCTTAGCATGGAGAAGGTCTTTCTAAAATGACATGAAAACCAGAAAATGCTGAGAGACTTTTAAGTTTGATCATGTTCTTAGCTAAAATTTCTATAAGGCAAACTCAAACTAGAAACATTAAACTGGGAAAATATATTTTTTAAGATTTTATTTTTAAGTAATCTCTACACCTAAGATGGGACTCAAACTCACAACCCTGAGATCAAGAGCTACACACTCAAGAGCTCACTGATTCCATCAGCCAGGCACCCTATGGGAAAAGATTTCTAACACATGAAAAAGATTGATACAGTATATTAGAAAGATCCGAGAGTTGATAAGAAAAGGAAAAAAGAACTCAAAGGACATGAACAGATAAATCACCAAAGAAACAGAAATATCAATGAACATGTATCAACCATAATAACCACAAGTGATGTGAAACAAAGCAATGATAAAATGCTTTTCACCTGTCAGACAAAACTGAAAAAAAAAAAAAACATAGCATCAGTCTGGCAAGTATAGGTGGAAAACGGACTCATTGTGTAAATGTAAACACATCTTTTCTGGAGGTCAATTTAATATTTATTAAAAATTTAAATGTACATAGTTTTGACTCAAATTCGATTTCCAGGAAATTATCCTATGTAAATGGTTACACAAGTGTGAAAAGCTAGATGCACAAGCATGCTAATTGCAGTGTTGTTTGAAAGATGAAAAATTGGAGACAACCCCAATTTCATCAGTATGGCACTAATTTATGATAACAATGGTACGCTGAAGCTGTTGAATAGAACACAGAAGATGTTGATGTTCTTTTTTTTTTTTTTTTTTTAAGATTTTTATTTATTCATGAGAGACGCAGAGGGAGAAGCAGGTTCCTTGCAGGGAGCCTGATATGGGACTCGATCCCGGGACTCCCAGAACACACCCTGGACCGAAGGCAGGCGCTAAACCACTGAGCAACCCAGGGATCCCTCGATGTTCTAAACACAAGAAAGTTCACAATAAATTAATAAGTGAATAAAGAAATGTACGGGAAAGCACATTTTTAGAAAAAAATGTATTCGTAAAAAACGCATTTATAGAAAAATCATTTATTTGTAAATTTTTATGTAGGTCTGGAAGAAAATATACCAGATATTTGATGGTGACTATTTGAGGTCTGAGAAGTGAGTGGGCTTAATTTACTTTTCAAAAATGTATATTGTTTGAATTTTTATGTGTAGATCTTCATTCTGAAATCAGAACAAAATATATATATATATTTTTTTTTTAAGATTTTATTTATTTGAGAGAGTGCAAGCAAGCAAGCACAATTTGGAGGAGGGGCTGAGGGAGGAGAAGCAGGGAAGCTCCACACAAGGCTTGATCCCAGGACCCCAGGATCATGACCTGAGCTGAAGTCAGACTCTATCAACTGAGCCATCCAGGTGCCCCATAAAAAAAGTTTTTTTAAAAAGAAAAATAAGTAGTTAGGTGTTCTAGAAAGGATGAAGACAAGGGTTGTGCTTCATGAAAAGAAGCAGAGGTAGGCATAAAGTGTCAGCATGGAGGAGCTGGCATGTGAAGTTTCAAATCCCAGATCGTCATTTAGAGCCATTTCTCGCTTTCAGATAGCCCAATGACTCCTTGAGGGGTAAGGACAGAGACTAGAATCTCAGGAGACCGGAAAGGCAGGATCAGACAGAGTTAAGGCAGGTGCTTGAGGTTGATGTGAGCCCTCAGGCTATCTAAGATTAGAGATCTGTGAAGAATTCTCAGTTTCAAGAACTTAGGCTGTGCTGGAACTTTATAAACTTCACAGGAAGGATGGAAGGATAAGCACCCCTGCGAAGTCAACCCAGACCCAGTCCTGCCTGACACCTGGTGAAACTCACCTGGTCTCACCTGGGACTACATGTCCCCTCCTGGGGTCACAAAGGCATTTCCAACACTGACTTTCTACCTTTCAAGACCCCAGCACAGCAGGGGACCCTAGGACAGTAGACCTAAAGGAGAGAGGGGCTGGGAGCATTAAGTCCAGAGGGAGACAGGAGCTGTGTGGAAGACCCCCATTGGGGAGGTAACACATTCAAATTACAGGGGAGAGAAAATAAATACTTCAGAAATAATATTCTTTTTTTCAAAGTTTTTATTTATTCATGAGAGACACAGACACATAGGCAGAGGGAGAAGCAGGCTCCCTGCAGGGGGCCTGATGCGGGACTTGATTGCCAGACCCCGGATCACGCCCCGAGGCAGATGCTAACCATAGAGCCACCCAGGCATCCCCAGAAATAAATGCCTTATTTCTCATGGTCCATATCACCCATCGAGATCATATTTCAGCTCTGAAGAGAGATTTCTATGAAAGGCAACTAGGGTCATATCAAAAAGACTGGGGAGGGATCCCTGGGTGGCGCAGCGGATTGGCGCCTGCCTTTGGCCCAGGGCGCGATCCTGGAGACCCGGGATCGAATCCCACATCGGGCTCCCGGTGCATAGAGCCTGCTTCTCCCTCTGCCTATGTCTCTGCCTCTCTCTCTTCTCTCTGTGACTATCATAAATAAATAAAAATTAAAAAAAAAAATAAAAAAGACTGGGGAGCAAACTAGAAGAGGCTCCCAAATAGCCAAAGGATATTACCTCAAGAAGGGTAAGAACTACAATGGATTAAAAGGCAAATATAATTAAGTTCATTAGCTCATATGACAAAAAAAAAAATTCTCATCTTTGGAGGATGCTAAAGGATCAATTCATTATTTTGAATTACAAAGCTTCTCTATAAAGAAACATTTTGGCTAATAAATGCTGACAGAATTTTAGAATTAGAATATTACCATGAAAATGGAACCCAAAAAAAAAAAAAAAAAAAGAAAATGGAACCCAGACGGGGATCCCTGGGTGGCTCAGCGGTTTAGCTCCCCCTTTGGCCCAGGGCTGATCCTTAGCGTCAGGGATGGAGTCCCTGCTTGGAGCCTGCTTCTCCCTCTGCCTGTGTCTCTGCCTCTCTGTATGTGTGTCTCTCAGAAATAAATAAATAAAATCTTTTTTTAAAAAAGAAAGAAAGAAGAAAGAAAGAAAGAAAGAAAGAAAGAAAGAAAGAAAGAAAGAAAGAAAGAAAGAAAGAAAGAAAGGGAAAAAATGGGACCTGGTATTGAGTTCCAACAGCAGGCAATATCCCATGTCACACTGTAAGAGACAACCTTATGTGCCTCCTTTTTGTTGTTGTTTTTGTTTTGTTTTGTTTTGTTTCCTTATGTGCCTCCTGATGAAAGAATGTACCATCAACCATGAAGTACTTTTGCCCGCCCCCTCCCCCACCAAAACTGAACCTAGAGATATCATCAAGCCTGTAGATGCCACCACCAATTACAGGAAATACAGAAGAGACAGGAACTCACTGAACACCAGCGAATGCGATCAGCAAAATCGACTGTGGGAAACACCTCAGGGCAAACTCCCTGGGTTCTTCAACAAATATATTGCCAGGGGAAATAAAAAGATGGAGAGGTGACCTGTAGATTAAAAGAAACTAAAGAGCAGCCTGGGTGACTCAGCGGTTTAGCGCCCCCTTCGGCCCAGGGCGTGATCCTGGAGACTCGGGATCGAGTCCCAGGTCGGGCTCCCTGCATGGAGCCTGCTTCTCCCTCTGCCTGTGTCTCTGCCTCTCTCTCTCTCTCTATGTCTGTCATAAATAAATAAATAAATCTTAAAAAAAAAAAAAAAAAAAAAAAAGAAGAGGAGAAAGTACATGCCAGAAAAGACAAAACAAGAATGGCCATGTGTTGATCATTGTTAGGCTGGATGAATGCTCTGTCTGCGTTTGGGTCTGTTTGAAATTTTCCACAATAAAAAGTGGTATTTTGTTTTGTTTTGTTTTAAAGTCAATGTGATGAATCAAAAATTTTCCTCCTCTGAAAAAAAAAGTGAGGATTGGGAGCAAATGTTCTAGGAAATCCCTCCCAAAACATTCTCTCTCCTATTAAAAATAACCTTTTATTTTTATGAAGCAATATACAGTCATTGTAGAAAGTTATCAAATACTGGAAAGCAACAATAAAATACTGTATTTCCACCACATAGAGGTTACCATTTAAAAACTGACTGTATAATATCACAGGACTTTTTCTATGCATATATGTTTTTTAACAAAACAAGATCATCCTGCACATACCGTATTGAAAGCTGCTTTTTTCCAGTAAGAGTCTCCACATCCCCCATATCAATAGAGTTTCATCTTATCTAATATCCAAGCCGTATATACATTTCCCTAATCATGTCCCAAAGTGTTCTGGTGTCTTAGCTCAGCTGCCATAACAAAATACCATAGACTAGATGACTCAAACAATAGGTGTTTATTTCTCACAGCTCAGAAGGCTAGGAAATCCAAAATAGTGTGCTGGCCTATTTGGTTCCTGGTTAAAGCCCTCTTCCTGGCTTGCAGACAGGTAGCTTCTTGCTGCATGCTTACACAGCAGAGAGGGAGAAAATGCAAGAAAGAGTGAAAGACGATGGGTCTGGTGTTTGTTTCCCTTCTTAGGAGAACACTAATCCCATCATTAGGGCCCTACCCTGATGACCTCACCTACCCATAATCACCTCTCCAAATATTACTTCCAAATACTAACACTTTGGAGGTTAAGGCATCTATACGCGAATTACAGACTGAGATTCTACCCAAAACCAGGAGTTGCATCTGGTTGTTAACTTTCTTCATCTCTTTTAATTCGACATTTTTATCTTTGCTTCTTTTGCTCCCATATCTCTGAATTGTGGAATAGCCTGAGCCATTTGTGTTAAAGAATGTCACACTCTCCACATATGCTGGTTGCTTCCTGAAGGTACCTCTACAGTTTACAGGGACTGGGAAATTGGAGCTTCTTGTCACTTGCTGTTCAGACTCTAGGTGCACCTAATGTACGTGGCCTCAGAATGGCAGCCCATTCTGAGGGTCCAGGTTCCACTGCTCCTCTGCCATCTCCAAACTGCCATCTCTGGATGCAGTGAAGAGCATGTTGGCCAGGGACTCATCCAGACCATCCTCTGGCCTCTGCCACCCCCACCCACCCCACCCAAGGCAGTCTTTTGCCACCAAAAATGGCTACGAGTCAGAAACCCTAGGCTGGGAGAACCAAAAATGGTGTCACCATCTAAAAAAATTTCCACTGACCAAGTGGTGACCTTATGCTGATTGTGTTTGACATTCCTGACTTAAAGCCCAGGCATGGGTGGGACAGTGAGATGTACACATTCCAGAAATTTCAGAGTAATGAGGGGAAACCTTCTGGAAAATTAGAAACTAGAGGGAAATTTTTAATTATATGTGGTATTTATTTCCCTGCCCATTCAGATCTGCAGTCATTTTGTTCATTTGGTAACATAAAATGTATGCTTGTAAATGGGTCATAAAACTGTCATGGTTGGTCTATTTAGAGATATGGAAATCTAAAAATGAGAACATCACGCCCCCCCCCCCCCATTTTGAGGTTGGGGCTGAGTGAGTGAGGAAATCTATGGGGCAAAGTTTTCCCCTCCCTCTTTATTTTTCGGTCTACCTTTCCCACCCAGGAGGCCCTAAAGGAAATAAAGATGTTCCTAACTGGAACTTTTTTCCGGGAGGTAGACCCACACACCCAGGGAGGGGCCCCTGACAACAAAACAGACCTGGGGAGGGACAGTTAGCTTCTAGAATTCCCTCCTGGGGTGTGAGTGAGGGTTATCCACCTCCTTCCCACCTAACCTTGCCACCCTCAATTATTGTTCTGAAAGAGAACTGCTCCCAGCCCACCCTTTCTAGAGTGGAGGATTTCCCTTCCTTTGCCATTCTGAAGGAGAGAGAAGGGGCATTGCCCTGTCTACCAACAGACTACCACTCTTTAGACTTTGGAGGGAGAGACCACTCAGGATTTACAGTGTGTGGGGGCTAAGGGAGGTACAAAAGGACAGCAGCTCTGGAGGCCAGCCGTTGCTCCCAGAGGTACAGGTGAGGACGCAGCACAAAACCACCAGACCAGGCTCGAGGAGAGGATGGACAAGACACATCAATGGAGGTGCCCTGCTAAGGAAGCAAGCAGTGATCTCTTCCAGAAGGGTGAGTGGGATGAGCCCAGGTGGCTAGAAAGTGACCTAGGGATGCTTGGTGCCCTGGGTGGACTTAGTAGACATGAGTCCCTAATCCTGGTGGTATTGCAGCCCAAGAGAAAATTCTACCACTCATCTACACCCCATAACAGGACAGCCCCAAATGACAAAGAATTATCTGGTCTGAAATGTCAATAGCATTGAGGTTTATAAACTTTGAGTGTTGAAGTCAAGAAGGTTTGAGATAGGGGATCCCTGGGTGGCTCAGCGGTTTGGCGTCCGCCTTTGGCCCAGGGCGAGATGCTGGAGCCCCGGGATCGAGTCCCGCGTCGGGCTCCATGCATGGAGCCTGCCTCTCCCTCCTCTGCCTGTGTCTCTGCCCCTCTCTCTCTATGTCTATCATAAATAAATAAAATCTTTTTTTAAAAAAAAAAAAAAGAAGGTTTGAGATAGAGTATCTTAATACTTTGAACATGATACTTTGACAGGGTAACCTGGCTGGCTCAGTCAGTAGAGCATGTGACTCTTCATCTTAGGGTCTTGAATTCAAGCCCCACGTTGAGCATAGAGCTTACTTAAGAAAAAAAACAAGCAAAAAAAAAAAAAAATATATATATATATATATATAATTAAACACGGTACCTTGAAATTCTTATCATGAAACCTAACAGCTTTATTCCATCCACAAGTCTGTGTGCTTTTGAGTGCTCCAGTAAGACTTGTTATTTCTAATTCAGACTGGTGGGGGTGGGGAAATACACAAAATCTTCCTTTAAGGTCCAACCTTCATCACTTGCTAGCACTGTAGTTCATATTATTTCTTGTTAACAATTGGCTATTGACCCCTGACACATGTGCAATGCAAGCCCTAAAACCTTATTTCTGTTTGTAAAAATCAGTTTTATTGAGGTATAATTTATATATAATAAAATGTACCTACCTGAAGTCTACAGTACGAGGAGTTTTGACAACTCCATATACCTGCAAACACAAGTTTTAAAAAGCCATGTTTAGGTTCATGGAATAACAGTTAGAAACATGGACTTTGAAGTTGATCAGACATGGGTTCAATGGGTTCATGGGTCCAGCCCTGCCTTCTAAACCTTGGTTGTCTCGTCAGTAAACTGGACTAATAAAATCCACCAGAGGGGTTATCCTGAGGATTAGAATGACCCACTTGAAGCATTTAGCTCAGACCATGCCTGGCACATGGAGAAATGCACCATTAGTGATCATAATATTCATGATTATTACTGTTCTCACCTATTTCATGATACACTCGGCTAATAGATTCCTTTTTTTCCCTGTATCTCCATGTCTTCATGATCACGTTTTCCCCAAAGTTACAATAATCATATATACACATGCAGTTTCCGCACTAATATTTCCAACTTCTCTCCCAGGCTCCAGAAGAACAGGGCAGTTTCCCCCAGGCCTGCCTCAAAGGCAACATGTCCACAACTGCACTCTTTAGCTCCCCCCCAAACTACCCATCATGTCTTAGACTGCCCATCTTGGTCAATGCCATCACATCCAGAAATCTCTCTGCAGAAATACATGTTCCTTTCTCCCTCACGCATACCCCTCATTCATTAGACTATCAGTTTAAATGCTTCAAAACAGACCTGAACAACAGTGGCCAGACCTAGTGGGAGGTTATCTCTTGATTTTTTTAAAGATTTTATTTATTTATTCATGAGAGACACAGAGAGAGGCAGAGACATAGGCAGAGGGAGAAGCAGGCTTCTCGCAGGGAGCCAGATGCAGGACTCGATCCCCAGACCCAGGATCACGCCCTGAGCCTAAGGCAGACTCTCAACCCCTGAGCCACCCAGGGTTCCCTCTTGATTTTTTTTTTAATTTAAATTCAATTTTCCAACAAATAGTATAATAGCCAATGCTCATCTCATCATGTGTCCTCCTTAATGCCTGTCACCCAGTTACCTTATCCCGGTTATCCCTTGATTATATAAGCATCTAGACATAATCAGTCCAGAGCGGCTCTGGAGGCTCCAGCATATCCAGAGCCAAGCTCTTTCTTTTTGGTTTTTTGGTTGCTCTGCATTCCAAGGAATTGCCTTTGTTCACAAGGTCTGAGTAGCTTACTACCAGCTCCATTTTTCATGTAGCAGGATGGTCCTTGAGTACAATACAACAGACTGCATTTAATCCTCACATCACCTAAGAGACAGCGGTTTTGTTAGATTTGTTTGCCTTTTTGTTGGTCAAATATGGTAGATTATTGGCAATCTTATATAATTCAACCCATTAGTATTTCTACTTTACAGATAAGGACTCTGATGCAGAGAAGTCAAGTAATTTGCCCAAAGTCACACAGCAAGTGAATGGCAGAGAAGGAATTCAAATCCAGATCTTCCCTGGAAACTGAGCCCATAGAAGATTCTTCAGAACAAGTAAGGCTCGGTTTTTCCGTCCCCAGTGTGCAACAATGAATACTGGAAAGGCAAACAGCAGTTCAAGAGAAAAACAGCAACAGCTTAATGCGGCTATGTAAGAATGTCACAAGACCATCTGTGAATTTTTTTCTCCAAATAAGTGATAAGACAAGACATTCTTTTTCTAGAAGTTGAGTAGACAGAACAACAGCTCCGGAATAGTGTGGCCTAGAAGGCTCCTGAGAAGAGGGGAGATTTCAACTGAGTCTTGAAAGCAGAGGAGACTTAGTCCCATGGTGGTGGGAGTGACGTTCAGTGTTTATAAGCTCATTCTGTGTTATTTTACAAAAGCTTGAGATGTTATTGATGAAGATTTGGGTCTCTGTCATTATTTGATCATGTGTACACACACAGGTATATACACTCCCGTCGTGTTCCTGTGGATGTCTTCCTGTTGAGTCTCTCCATGTTTTTCACTTTGTGTATATGCATCTGGGTGTGTCTTTCCGTGTTTTTGTTTTTCTGTCTTTTTTTTTTAAGATTTTATTTTATTTTTTTTTAATTTTTATTTATTTATGATAGTCACAGAGAGAGAGAGAGAGAGAGGCAGAGACACAGGCAGAGGGAGAAGCAGGCTCCATGCACCGGGAGCCCGATGTGGGACTCGATCCCGGGTCTCCAGGATCGCGCCCTGGGCCAAAGGCAGACGCCAAACTGCTGCGCCACCCAGGGATCCCCCAAGATTTTATTTCTTTATTTGAGAGAGAGAGACAGAGAAAGAGCACAAGCAGGGGTAGAGGCAAAGGGAGGAGAAGCAGACTCCCTGCTGAATGTCCAAAGTGTGGCTGGATTCCAGGTGACTTGATTCCAGGTCCCTGAGATCATGACTTGAGATCAAGACAGACACCCAACTGACTGAGCCTCCCAGGTGCTCCTATCTTTCTGTGTCTTGGTGTTTTCTGTCTCTTTCTTTCTCTTTCACACATTCTCTCTCTCATCATCTGTCTCTCCGAATCTTTGCTTTATCATTGGCCCCATATAAATCCTAAGTGCGCTTTTTTATTATTAATTGCACATATTAAATAGTTTGATGTGCCTGGTCCCTGATTTAAAATGCAATGGGACAGAACATTTCCATCCTTTCACCTAAATCTCTCTTCCATTTTATTGTTCCTTTCCCTGGCCTTTCACCAAATCAATTTGTTTTTATTTTTATCAAGTTAGACCTGTACATGATTTTATAGTCAAATACTAGAAGACTAATCCTGAAGTAAAGCAACCCCACCTCATTACCTCTCAACCCGCTTCTCAGATTGAATTATTTTCAACTCTTTCAGCCATTTCTCCTGGTACCTCCCTATTTCTCAAGAACATGCTTGTGCAGCTATTTCTTGATTTTTTTTTTCCCTAGGATTTCTTAAAACAGAAAATGAGACCTTAACTCTTACCACCTCCATCCCCACACACAATTCTTTCCCTTCATCCATCATCCCTAAAAAATGTTATAGCCCCAGGTGCCTGGCTGGCTCAGTGGGGGCCGGGGTGGGGTGGGGGTAGGGGTGGGGGTGGGAATTAGCAGGTGACTCTTGATCCCTGGGTTGTGAGTTTGAGCTCCACGTTGGATGTAAAGAATACTTTAAAAATAAAATATGTTTTGAAAAAGTTGTATTCTGGGTTTTGGTCAGAGCAGAATTCAGGGTTGTTATTATTATTATTATTATTATTATTATTATTACTTAAGCATTACTTACAACCATATGATAGACTATGGTTGTATTTTCTTTCTTGAAGTTTTCTTTCTCTGGAGCTAATTGTCTCAAGTTTTTGTTTGTCTAGTCTCCAGGGACCTAACAAATTCAACCTCAGCAGGGCAGGTGATCCATCAGCTTAAGCTTTCTCTTGGAGATCTCTATCCTGCAGATCTTCATCTCCTTGCTACACGCTATAATGCCCACTGTCAGCTGTGACACAGCTTGTCCTGGGACACAGCTCACCTGTCTCCTTACTTCTGTTCTTTTTTTTTTTTTAAGATTTTATTTATTTATTCATGAGACAGAGAGAGAGAGAGAGAGAGAGTGGCAGAGACATAGGCAGAGGGAGAAGCAAGCTCCATGCAGGGAGCCCAACGCAGGACTCGATCCCAGGCCTCCAGGATCACGCCCTGGGCCAGAAGGCATGTGCTTAACCCCTGAGCCACCTAGGCTACCCTCTCACTTCTGTTCTTGAGTTCCACATTTCCTCTTTCTTAGATTAGTCTCTTGTTTTATGGAAGCCTATTCCCTCCCTGGGAAAGCGTGCCAAGGAGATTATATATTTTTTTTTTTGAAACTTCACACACCTGAAAATATCCTATCCTTATCCTAACTAGACTGATATTTTGGGTAGGTATGGAATTCTAGGTTTGCCATCATCTTTCTTTCAATTTTCAATCTTTTGGGATGCCTGGGTGGCTCAGCAGTTAAAGCATCTGCCTTTGGCTCAGGTCGTGATCCTGGAGTCCCAGGATTGAGTCCCACATCGGGCTCCCTGCATGGAGCCTGCTTCTCCCTCTGCCTGTCTCTCTCTCTCTTTGTCTCTCATGAGTAAATAAATAAAATATTTTAAAAAATAATTTTCAATCTTTTAAAAAATTTAGTAATCAGTTTCAGGGTGCCTGGGTGGCTCAGTTTGTTAAGTGTCTGCCTCCAGCTCAGGTCATGATCCTGGGGTCCTGGGATCCAGCCCTGTGTCAGGCTCCCTGCCGAATGGGGAGCCTGCTTCTCCCTCTCCCTGCCCCTCAACATGTGATCTTTCTTGCTATCTCTCTGTTTCTCAAATAAATAAATGAATAAAATCTTTTTTATTCATAAAATTTAGTAATCAGTCGCTTTTAACAATAGTCTTCAACAAAAATATATTAATACTAATATTGTGCCTCTCCATGGAAGGTTTATCATTTAAGACTTGAGCTAGAATTGACATACAACATTGTTTGAATTTTAGGTATACAATGGAATGATTTAATGTATCTATATTCCTTCAGGTATTGCTTTATTGTATTCTACTTTTCTTTCTTTTTAAAAACTGGTCTTCTACTTTTCAAAAAAATAATTCTACTTTTCAATAATATTGTTGAGAAGTCTCAAGTCATTCTGATTCTCTGTTATTTCTCTATATAAACTTTCAGGATCTTTGGTTTGGCTTTCATGTTCTGAAATTTCAACTTTTTTGTCTTAATATAGATTTATTTTAATCCGTTTTATCGAATATATATGAGGTATGGAAATTAAATTTCTCAATTCTGACAATATTTCTAGAGTTACTATTTTTTTGGTTTATAATTTCTTCCCGTCTAGTTTTCTCTTTATTTTTTTTTAAATTTAAAAAGATTTTATTTATTTATTCATGAGACACACACAGAGAGAGAGGCAGAGACACAGGCAAGCTCCCCGCAGGGAACCTGATGCGGGACTTGATCCCAGGTCTCCAGGATCACACCCTGGGCCGAAGGCAGACGCTAAACCACTGAGCCACCTGGGCTGCCCTAGTTTTCTCTTTAAAACCACTGTTTTTGGATGTTGGATCAATCTCCTAAATGGATTCTTGAATTTTCTTTTTTTTTTTTCTCTTTCTCATTTTTTGTGTCTTTGTCATTTGTTCTACTATCCAGGGGATGTTTTTCACCTTTTATTTCAGACCCTTCTACTGAATTTTTCATTTTCAGTACCATATTTTAACATTTTAAGGGCCCTTTTTTTTTTTGTTCAGAATGTTCCTTTTTTAATGGTCTTTTGTATTTGCTTCAAGAATGAAATATCTAATCTTATCTTTCCAACAACCAGCATTATTAATTTTTTCTTTAAGGTTTTCTGCTCCTGCTTTTTTCAAGGTCATTTTTTCTCTTTATTGCTTTGATTTCTATCTTTCATGTCACAGGCTGGTGTGACCTTCAGCTCTATATTTATATATCAATATCTGGAAGTTTTTCTCTTGAGCAAGTAAGTTACTCCAGAGAGGACTCCACCAATTATCAATGGTGGTGAGGGGAGAGGAGATGAAAAAAGAGGGGCTAGCTGGAGAGCTCACTTGCCCTGTTAAGCCCCCTGCCCTCGGCTGTGTTACATCCTCTGGCCCAGAGTTCCTCTTGTTTAAATCTCAAGAAAGTCAACATCACATCTTGGATTTGAGGAGAAATTGTTATCTTGCTCGGGTGGTGAAGGGCAGCTGAGAATCTGGTTCTTTACCAACTTTGTTTTAATTGTGGTAAAATGTACTTAACATAAAATCTATCATCTTAGTTAAGATGATAGATTAAGTGTACAGCTCATTAGTGTCAAATACATTCATACTGTTGTGCAACCAATCTTGAGAACCCTTTAGCTTGCAAAACTGAAACAAACAGCAACTCACCATCCCCCCTCCTGCAGCCCCTGCAACCACCATTTTACTTTTTGTCTCTGTTTGACTGCACTAGGAACCTCCTGGACGTAGAGTCCTGTAGTTTGTCCTGTTGGGGCTGGCTTATTTCACTAGCATAATGTCCTCATGGTTTGTCCTGTCATAGCAAGTGTCAGGATTTCCTTCCTTTTTAAGGCTAAATAATATTCCACTGTATGTATGTACTGCATTTTGTTTATCCATGATCTGTTAATGGATATTTGGGTTGCTTCTATCTTTTGGCTATTGTGAATATGCTGCTATGAGAATGGGTGTGCAAATCTCTTATAAATTTTTATCTGGTCTCTTCCTTCTCAGTGCACTCCCACTTTAGGGGTACCTGGTATCTCTAACAAAGGAGACTTTCTGGGTGCCGTGATGCCAGTCAGCTTTCTACTGGGCTCTTTCACTGCTCATTTAGGTCTGAGCTTTCTCTGGTCTGCTGTGAATCAGTTTCCATTGTCCTTCTGCTTTTTACCTTCAAAACATTTTGTTGCTGTTTTCTCCTGTCTTTTTTTTGTCTGTGAGGGTTTATATCTTAAAAGAAAATCATTTACTATCATTTTAGTGGCATGTCAGGAGGAAGAAGATTTATATATGAGTGTACCTCCATATTTACTCAAAGTCCCTAAATTGTGTTACTTCTGAGTGATATAATTTGTGATGTTTTTCCTCTTGTGGGTTGGTGGCTTTCAATTTTTTTAAATATTATTTCCTTAGTGTAAATATAGATGTGGTTATGAAAAATAGTTTGGCAGTTCCTCAAAAAGTTGAACATAGAGTGACCATATCACCCACTGATTATACTCCCAGGCCAAAAGAATTATAAGCATATGTTCACACAAAAATGTATACATGAATGTTCATAGCAGCATTATTCATAATATCCAAAAAGTAGAAACAATTCAAATGTTCTTTGGCAGATGACTGAAAAAACAGAAAGTGGTATATCCATGCAATGGAATATTATACAGCCACAACAGGGAATGAAGTACTGATGTATATAATACAGATGAACCTTGAAAACATCATGCTAGGTGAAAGAAGCTGGACACAAAATATCACATATTATATGATTATTTATACAAAATGTCCAGAATTTGCAAATCTATGCAGACAGAATGTAGATAAGTAGATTAGTGGCTGCTAGGGGACAGGAAGGAGGGAAGGAAGGAGAATGACCGCTAATGGGTACAGAATTTCTTTGCCGATGAAAATGTTCTGGAATTAGATGGTGATGATGGTTGCATAACACTGTGAATATACTAGAAACTACTGAACTGTATACTTTAAGATGGTGAATTTTATGATATGTGAATTATATCTCAATTTTTTTAACTTTTGTGGTTAGGAATAGGAGTGAAAGCTAGACAAAAAAAATTAAGTAAGGTACATAAAACTTCAATAGTACATCAAATTCTCTTTTAGTCATGGATTGTGGAGAGGTGGAATGCAAAGATTGGGATCTACATGTAGGCCAGACCTCTGTAGCTCACGCAATATTTTACCATTACATGGCTGGAATTGGCCATGAGGCTAAGAAAGAAAGGTGCTCTGGTAGGCAGTAGAGGAATAAGGAGGCAAGACCACACACAAAATGAAAAAGCTGGGATTAGTCTCAACTCTGTCTCATGTGTTTCTCGTTCTCATCTGTAAAGTGGGAAAGTTGGATTAAATCCTGAGTCCTATCCAGGCAAGATCTAGTAGCTTTGCATTAGGCCCCACAAATCTGTTGTTGTTTTTTAAAGTTTCCAGGCAATTCTGATGCTCATTTGAGTTTTAGATATCTCTTTTTAGAAAATGGAGTATTCTGATGGTACAAAGAAAAAAAAGTCAAACTGTGTGGTTTGAGACTCTTGAACTTCTGAATACCTCTTTTTGAAAAGTCAACAGATAAACAAGTTCAAACACCTCGTCATATGCTAAGTATATTTGCCAATAGGAAACTTGTAGCAAATATAGTTATTCTAGAGCAGAACTGGGTATTGAGCCCATTTATTTGGGACCCTATTCAAAGGGGGTAAGTTATATATGTAGCTCATGCCCATACTCCATGCCTTTACCTATCCTGTTTCCCTATGCTTGGAATACACTTTCAATCTTTCTGGACAATTTTTATGCACCCTTCAAGACTCAGCTCAACTTTCCTTTCCTCCAGAAAGCCTTCTAGACCTCTCATATTGAGCTAATTATTCATTCTTTGTGTTTCCTTATGCTCTGTGTTCACCTGCCACCATTATACGAGTTAGCTATTGCAGCATAACAAATTACCTCCAAACATAGTGGCTTAGAACAACAATGGTCACTTATTATTTCACAATGTCTGTGAATCAGAAATTCAGGACACAGTGGGATTGGCTTGTTTCTGCTCCACAGTATTTGGGGCCTCAGCTGGAAGATGAGAAGACTGGATGGCTGAAGTCACCTGCAGGCTTGACTGACTGTGCCTGGAGAATCTATTTCCCAGATGGCTCACAGCCATAGCAGGCAAGTTGGTGCTGGCTATTGGCACAGGTCTCAGATCTCTGTGTGAGCATCTCTGCAGGATGCTTTAATGACCCTGTGATATGTAACTGGCTTCCCCCAGAAAGGGGGATCCAAGAGAGAGCAAGGTAAAAGCATAATGTATTTTCTTTTTAAGATTTTATTTATTTATATGACAGAGAGAGAGAGAGAGAGCACAAGCCAGGGGAGCGGCAAGCAGAGGGAGAGGGAAAAGCAGGCTCCCCACTGGCCAGAGAGCCTGCCTGATGTGGGGCTTGATCTCAGGATGCTGGGAACAACCTGAGCCGAAGGCAGACACTTAACCGACTGAGACAGCCAAGCACCCCCCTAATATCTTTTATAACCGCTTCAGAAGTCATGCACTATCACTTCCATCACATTCTATTTGTTGGAAGTGAGTCCCTAAGCCAAGCATACATTCAAGGAGAGGGGAATTAGATTCTACTGTTTGGAGGGAGGAGCATCATAGAATATGGGGATATATTTTAGGACCACCACAACCATTTTGTATTACATAATATTTCATTACATGTTTCTCTGTGTATCCCCTACTAGTCTGTGGGCACCCCCATACCAGGCTCTGACACAGGGCTTGGCACTGAGAAGAATGCTCAAAAGATATTTAACTATTTCTTGGATGTTGGAGAATTTAATCATCCTGACATGGGGCAGTTGGACCTTCTCTGGCCTCTGAGGATGGGCTCAAGAAACCCAGATGCAATGGCCCAGGCCATCTGACCTCTCCTCCATGAATGCTCCATCCTTCTCCTTGCAAATTCCTCAGGCTTGGTTTGGACATTTCAAGGTTTAGGATGGGATATTAGTATAATGTTACAGAGCTTAAAATCCCACATATGTGTCCTAGAGACACAGTAAACTCAACATGCCCAAATTGTGTGCCTGTTCCTTTCCCAAACCTACTGCTTCCTTGGTGTCATCATTCCAGTGAAGGGCATCAAAAACCTCGGAACTGTCCTGTTTTTCCACCTCTGCTTTCACCCCAAACCACTCAGACACTACGTCTTATAATGAGGGGCAGGCACCCAGGGGGGAATACCCAGTTAGTGCAGGTGGGTATTTGGATCCACACGTGCACCGAATATTGTCTATGGACTAGATCAATAATATGTCTCATATACACATAAATAGTTTCAGACTTATATAACATGTAGAAGTACAAATTCACTTAAAAGTATTCCTAAATTCAAGGCAGTCTTTTGTAATATGCATTTTTTCTATCAGGCAGCAGAACTATCTTCAAGGAGATCAGTGAAACTTCTTGGTATTAAAGAGAAAGCTCTAAAATTAGTGCCACAGATATACTTGTACATACGCAAAATGTAATAAGTTATGGAATAGCTATGCAATGGAATAATAGTCATGAAAAAGAATGAAAAAAAACTCTTTAGGAACTGATATGGAAAGACCTCCAAGATGTATTGGATCTGTTTGTTTAAAGGCTTTATTTATTTATTTGAGAGAGAGAGAGAGAGAGAGAGAGAGAGCATGCACCGGAGAAAAGAGAAGAAGGAGAAGAAGAGGGAGAAATAGTCTCCCTGCTGAGCAGGAAGCCTGACATGGGGCTCAATCCCAGGACCTTGGGATTCACGACCCACTTAACCAACTAAGCCACCCAGGCACCTCTGTTTCTTTGTTTTTTAAAGGATTTATTTTTATTTTTTTTAATTTTTATATTTTTTTTTAATTTTTATTTATTTATGATAGTCACAGAGAGAGAGAGAGAGAGAAAGAGAGAGAGAGGCAGAGACACAGGCAGAGGGAGAAGCAGGCTCCATGCACCGGGAGCCCAACGTGGGATTCGATCCCGGGTCTCCAGGATCATGCCCTGGGCCAAAGGCAGGCGCCAAACCGCTGCGCCACCCAGGGAACCCTTAATTTTTATTTTTAAGTAGGCTCCATACCCAGTGTGGGGCTTGAACTCACAACCCTGAGATAAAGAGTTGCATGCTCTACCACCTGAGCCAACTAGTTACCCCTCCAAGATGTATTGCTAATTTAAAAAGTGAGTTGAAAAAATAGCGGGCTGTAAGTTGTATCCAGGCCTACCTCAGAGATGTTGTGGGTTTGGTTCCAGACCACTGCAATGAAGCAAATTTTGCAATAAAGTGAGTCAAGTGAAGTTTTTTTGTTTCCCAATGCATATAAAAGTTATGTTTACACTATACTGTAGCCTCTTACGTGTGCAAAAGCATTATGTCCTAAAAAACAATATATATACCTTAAATTTAAAATACCTATTGCTAAAAAATGCTAACCAATATTGGAGCTTTCAGGGAGTCATAATCACCTATCACAGATGACCATAACAAATATAATAATAATGGAAAGGTTTGAAATATTGCACGAATTTAAAAAATGTGATGCAAAGACACAAAGTAAGCAAATCCTGTTAGAAAAGTGGTGCCGACAGACTTGCTCAACACAGGGTTACCATAAATCTTCAATGTGAAAAATGCACTCTCTGCAAAGCACAATAAAGAGAAGCACTATAAAATGAGGTATGCCTGTACATGTCCATAACAGGACTGGAGCCTCTGGTACATTTGATCTCTCCCAGATAAGGGAGCTAGAGGTGAAGCCGTGGACCACTCAGTCTGGAAATTAGGAAGAGAGATTTTTCACAGTATCTCCTTAAATCTTTAGGATTTTGAATGGTGTGACTATATTGCCTGTTTTCCAAAACCAAATTAAATTAAAATTGTAAGAAGGGAGGATCCTCTAAATAGGTCGGAATCTATGGACTTAGAACCTGTCTCCTTAACATCACTTAACACTCATCCAATCTTCTCTCGCAAAACCCTTGAAGATCTCCCCACTACTTTGTATATCAATTTCAAATTGATCAACATAGTATTCACAACCCTCATAATCTCGCCCCTTCCAGCTTTCTCTCTTTGCTTTCTTTTCTAAAGCCTCTAGTCCAGGGCTGCTGACTTCCTGCCAACTCCCCAGGGGAGTCAGGTTTCTCACCTCCATGACATTTTCTGGTTTCTCTACTGGGAGACCCCTTTCTCCCCCAACCTCCTTGGCCCAGTTCCACCTTTGTTCCAGGATTCAACTCATGGGCTACCTTTTCTAGGAAGTACTTCCTGCCCCTCCCCCAAGATGAGTTAGATAACCCTTCTCATTTCTCCAGTCTTCTCTAGAGATTTATTGTCACCACTTCTGGCCAGGACCCCTCCTAGGTGCTGTAGGTACAGAACAAAAAACATAGCCTCTACTCATAAGAAAAGAGCAGATTCGTGGAAAGGCACCCATTAGGATAAAATCAGTGCCCCGTCACAGAGATCTAAGCTCTCCGACTGGTAAATCAACTTGAGTGTGGAATGTTCAGTCTTTCAACTGACTGAACACTTTCTGCCTTCCTCCCCTATCCTCCTAGGACACCGCGCACACAGCAACCAGGGTATTACCACATTGTAGTACAGAACTCAATTGTCTGATTTATCTCCTCTACCAGATTGCATACTCCAAGAGTGAGGCATTAAAAAGGAGGACGGGGGATGAGGTTTACATGAAGTTGATGGAATTATAATCAGGTCTTGAAGAATGGAGATAATTTCAACCCTTGTTGTAGATGTGGAGGCGGAGGGACATTCCAGCTTAGGGGACAGGGTGAGCAATGGAGAGATGTGGCAAGATCAAAGAAGACACATGGTTCCCTGTGGCTATGGTGAAGGGATGAGTGTATGTGTCTGTGCAAGTGCTCGCACATGGGGGAGGGGGTTGTGCTAGAGCTGTGTGAGATAAACTGGGTTCAGATTATTTGAAAGATCTTGAGAAAGAAAGTGGAACAATCAGATCTGAATTTTAGGTAGGAAACTATGGTGGTGGTTTAGAAGATAGATTGAATGTGGGGTCTTAGTTGCACTGCTATAACAAAATACACACTAGACTTGGGGGCGGGGTATAAACAACAGACATTTATTTCTCACAGTTCTGGGAACTAAAAAGTCCAAGGTCAGGGTGCTGGTAGATTTGGCGTCTAGTGGGAACCTGCTTCCTGGTTCATGGAGAGCTGTCTTCTTGCTATCCTCATGTGCCAGAAGGGACAAGGGAGCTCTCTGGGTCCTCTTCTATAAGGGCATTATCACATTCATGAAGGCTCTGACACAAGGAACCACCTCCCAAAGGACCCATCTCCAACCACCATCACACTGGGGGTTAGGATTTCAACTCATACATTTTGGAGGGACACAAAATTCAATCTATAGCAGGGGGAGAGGTAGGCAACAGCGAGATCTGTTAGGAGTCAGTAGGACTTGTAACTCATTGAACACAGAAAGTAGGGGAGTCTTACTGGATCTTCCCTTCCCTCAGTCCCCATGTGCATTAATCACCTGCTGTTAATTTTAGGACCTTGACTGCCACTGCCTTAGCTCAGTCTTCGCCATCTTGGCCTCCTGTCTTGGGTAGGCTGCAAACCTTCATGCCTTCCACTTAACACTGCTTATACTACTAAAGAAAAGCAGCCCCAGGGATGCCTGGGTGGCTCAGTGGTTGAACGGCTGCCTTCAGCTCAGGGTGTGATCCTGGAGTCCCAGGATCAAGTCCCCAGGCTCCCTGAAGGGAGCCTGCTTCTCCCTCTGCCTATGTCTCTGCCTCTCTTTCTGTGTCTCTCATGAATAAATAAATATCTTTAAAAAAAAAAGGAAAGAAGCCCCAATATGTATATCATATATATGTATCATGATATACATATCATATATATGATATATAAAGATATATATATACCTATATATATATCCCTGGTTTTCAGTGTATTCACAGAGTTGTACAACCACACTGCATTCGATTTTAGAACATTTTATAATCCCCAAAAGAAATCCCATACCTTTTAGCTGTCTCCCCTCAATGCTGTCATTCTGCCCAGTCGTAGACAACTACTCATTTACTTTCTGTCTCCACAGATTTGTCTATTCTGACATTTCATATAAATGAGATCATACAATGTGTGGTTATTTTTGTGCCTGGATTCTTTCACTTAGCACAATGTTTTCAAGGGTCATTCACGTTGCCAAATAATATCCCATCATATAGATATACTACATTTTGTTTACTTGTTCATCAGCTGGTGGAGATGTGGATTGTTTCCCCCTTTTTAAACTTAATTACAGTGAACACATAGTGTTATATTAGTTTCAGGAGTACAGTATAATGGTTCGACAATTCTATACATTATTCAGTGTTCATCATAGTAAGCGTTCTCTTCATCTCCTTTAACCATTTCACCCACTTTTTGAATGTTATGCATAATGCTGCTATGAACATCCATGTACAGGTTTTTGAGTGGACATTTGTTTTCAGTTTTCATGGGTATACACCTAGCAATGGAATTGCATCCTATTTGAGACTCTATCCAAAACAGCTGCGCCATTTTGCATTCCTGCTAACAGTGTATGAAGGTTTCAATTTCTCTGCATCCTCATCAATACGTAGCCTCTACTTTTTTTTTCTATTAAAGTTATGCTACTGGATGTGAAGGGGTATCTCATTGATTTGGGGTTTTGATTTGCATTTCCCTAATGACTAATGATGTTGAGCATCTTTTCATGTGCTTATAGGATATTTACATATCTTCTTTAGAGAATGTCTATTGTCTATTCAGATCCTTTGCTCATTTAAAAAATATATTCCTATTCTGTGTTCTGTCTTTTGCTTTTTTGTTTAAGAGAGAGAGGAAGTGCTAGAAAGAAAGAGAGAGAGAATCTTAAGTGGGCTCCATGCCTGGCAAGCCCCAACACAGGGCTCCATCTCACGACCCTGAGATCATGACCTGAGCCAAAATCAAGAGTTGGATACTTAACCAACTGAACCATCTAGGTTCCCTGTGAAGATTTTATTTTTAAGTAGTCTCTCCACTCAACATGGGGTTCAAATTCACCACCCTGAGATCAAGATTTGCATGCTTCACCAACTGAGCCAGCTAGGTGTCCCAGTCTTTTTGCTTTTTGACGATGTCCTTTGAAACCCCAAAGTTTTAAATTTTGATGAAGCCCAATTTATTTTTTCTTTGTTTGGTTATGCTTTTGGTGTCATATCTAAGAAACTTTTCCCAAATGCAAGGTCATAAAGATTTATGCCTATATTTTCTTCTCAGTGTTTTACAGTTTTAACTCTTACATTTAAGTGTTTGGTCCATTTTGAATTAACTTTTGTGTATGGTATGAGTTAGAGGTTCAACTTCATTCTTTTACATGTAGATATCCAGTTGTCCCATTAATGTTTGTTGAAAAGAACATTTGGTTCCCCATTTGGTTTTCTTGGACTCATTTTCAAAAATCAATTTATCATAAATATAAAGGTTTATTTCTGGACTTTCAATTCCATTCAATTGATCTGTATGTCTGTCCTTATGCCAGTACCACACTGTGTTGCTTATTGTAGACATCATAAATTTTGAAATCAGAAAGTGTAAGTCCTCCAACTTTGTTCTTTTCCAAGATTATTTTGGCTCTTCTGAGTCCCTTGAATTTCCATATGAATTTTAGGATCAGGTTGTCAATTTCTGCAAAGAATCCACCTGGGATTTTGATAGGGATTGCACAGAATCTGTAAACTAATTTGGGAAGTATTGCCATCTTCATTATACTTATTTTGAACCCATTAATAGGGGATGTCTCTCCACTTATTTCACTTATCTTTAATTTCTTTCAACAATGCTCTTTGTAGTTTTCAGATTATACATTTTACACTTCTTTGGTTAAATTTACTCCTAAGTATTTTATTATTTTTGAATTATTTATAAAATGACTTTTCTTAATTTCACTTTCAGACTATTCATTGCTAGTGCATAAAAATTAAATTGATTTTGTCTATTGGTCTTGTATCCTGCAACCTTGTTGAACTCATGTTCTAAGAGTTTTTTGTGGATTCCTAAGGTGTCTATACACAAGATCATGCCATCTGGGAATAAAAACAGTTCACTTCTTCCTTTCCTATCTAGATGTCTTTTATGTAATTTTCTTGCCCAATTGCCCTAGCGAGATCTCCAATACAATGTTCAGTAGAAGTGGTGAGAGAGGACATCCTTATCTCGTTCGTGATCTTAGGGGGAAAGTATTCCAACTTTCACTGTTAAGCATGATGAAGATTTTTTGTAGATTTTTCCATAGGTTTTTTGTAGATTCCCTTTATCAGACTGGGGAGTTCCTTTCAGTCATAGTTTGTGTGGTGCTTTTATCATGAAGATGTGTTGGATTTTCTCAAATGTGTTTTTCTGCATCTACTGAGATGATCATATGGTTTTTGGGTTTTATCCTACTGATAAGGAGCATTACATTAATAGACTTTTGAATGGTAAGCTGCTCAAGCATTCCAGAGATAAATCCCACTTAGCCATGGTATATAATACTTTTTGTGTTTCTGGATTCAGTTTGCTGAGATTCTGTTGATGATTTTTGTGTCCACACTCATGCTAGTCTATGTGTTTTCTTTCCTTTGATGTCTTCATCTCATTTTGGTATTGGGGTAATAGTGACCTCATAGAATGAGTTGGGAAGCATTCCTTCCTACTCTACTTTTTTGAAAGAATCTGTGAATAACTGGTATTAATTCTTCTTTAATGTTGGTAGAATTCACCAGGAAGACATATTAGGCTGGGCTTTTCTTTGTGTACAGTTTATTTTGTTTTATAATTCAATCTCTTATTATAAGCCTATTCAGATTGAACAGAATTTGATTCCAGGAGTAGAGTTGCAGGCAGCAGAATCTCAGAAGAGGTATGAAACCTTTTGTAATAACACAATGAAGAAAGAGGAGGAAATGATCTCGACATCCCTGAAGGGGAAGTTAGAAGTCCATCTATTGATATAACAGTTAATGAAGTCTTGGTATTCAGATTCTACATCCACTGAAAGTAAAACTTAGGTAGACTTTATCGCCGTTCCTCTAGAGCACATTAAATCACCTGAAGTACTTTAAAAAGCATGGATGCCTGGATTGCATCCCCAGAGATTCTGATTTAATTGTTCCAGGGCAGGGCTAGGGCATCAGGATTTTAGATCTCCATAGTTATCCTAAAGTACAACAACATTTAAGAATCACTGCTTGATAGACATTCAAAAGGGATAAGGAGTATAAAGACTGTAGGGTTAAATGGACATTTTTTACAGCATTAAGTGATTTGCATCAAGAAAGAACAAGTATTAGTCCCAAGGCACCTGAGTAGATAACAATATTCAAGGCCAGTCCATGGCCCTGCAACAAGAAATATCCTTTATTATTAGCCAGTGGTTGAAAACCACTGAAAATTAGATCTCTAAAGTGAGAATACTGTTTATATTTTACTCCTTGAGTGGCAGATTTACCAGTGTTCATTTATTTTTATGCACAATAGTTAATATGCTTAATATATATTCTTTGTAAGTCTTCAAATATGTTACCACAAAATTTTTCTGCCAAATATTTTATAATAAAAAAGGATACTGTAAATTGCCAAATTACAGCATTTGTTAAGTTCACAACTGTGCTGGTTTTCTTTGGTTAAAATTAAGGTCTTGATTATCAAAGATTGAGACCTTGGCAGTTGGAATAGCAATATCTTGAAAGAATGGAGCTCCCTAGTCTCCTGGGCCCCTCCAAATAATTTCTACTGCATTCACGATTACCAAGCAAATGTGATGAGTCACCTCATAATGAGGAACATCTGGTCATAGGATTTTGGAAATATCATGAAACCAAGGATGGTGTGCAAAATCTGAGCAGGGAAAAGAGGAATCAAAGGCAAAACGAATGCAGGAATTTTCTAAGGAATTGCTGCAGGAGTGACTATGTGGACTTGAATCCCATGGGTTCATAATCAAGGAAGATGGAATAAATAAAGGAGGGTAGACTGTTGCTTTATTTCCTTCCTCTTTTATTTCTCTTTGTCTCTTTGTCTCTCTCTCTGTTCTCTCCTCCCACCCCCATTTTCCTTCTCTTCCTGCATACATTTTGGCTGATTATACCTTGTCGCGCTGACACTGAAGAGCCTGATGGCTCATAGCACATCATAGATGAACAAATACCAAGAATGAAGGAGAAAGGAATGACAGTATGTCGCTACTTACTGCTGCTATGGCTGCCTCCCCCACCACACACACCTCATCTTCTTCAGAAAAATTCACTACCGATAAAAGACTAATTAGCAAAACCTCTTTTGGGGGACAGAGATGGGGAATACAGAGCAAGGGGCAGGTCACAGGAATAGTTGTCCCAGCCAGGAACAAGGAAAAAAGACTGTTAATCAAAATGAAGTTACTAATAACTGGGAAAGGAGGAAACCAGGTGGTTAGACCCAAGGGGAGGCAGATCTTAAAAGTAAATTAGGAGGAACATCTAGTCTCTGTACTTCGGTAACAGCCAAGCTGACATTCTGCCTATGGCCATGCAGGTTGTTGAAATACTGAAATGCTTTCTTATCAGCTGGTAAATTGCTACCTAGAGTCCCCTGATACCTCATCTCTGTCTACCTGCCTCCAGGCCACCAGGCCTCCCTCTCATTCAGCAACTAAAGGGTTAACACCCAGCACAGCTGTTGGCCTCCCGGAATCTGACTTAGTGCTAAAGTCAGTGTCTATTCTGACTAGTGGCCATGTGGTAACCAGCTGCTAAATATTTTGAATATCACCCTTATCTGTGGTCACACAAAAGCAAAAGCCCAGTAGGTGTGGTAATTTGGGTGCAAGAAATGGCCTAACAAGCCCGGGTGGCTCAGCGGTTTAGTGCCGCCTTCAGCCCAGGGCCTGATCCTGGAGACCCAGGATCGAGTCCCATGTCCGGCTTCCTCCATGGAGCCTGCTTCACCCTCTGCCTATGTCTTTGCCTCTGTGTGTGTGTGTGTGTGTGTGTGTGTGTGTGTGTGATGAATAAATAAATAAAATCTTAAAAAGAAAGAAAGAAAGAAAAAGAAATGGCCTAACACACTGAGTTGAGGTTTTGGCTTCTGCTTAAAGTGTTGGCAAGAACAGATCAGATGGGCAGGCCTAGGTTCTGTTTGATTTGTACAGCAAAATAATTCCTTAGCTTAATGAACAAAGATGTAACTCAAGCCAAAATACTACATAGTCAGAGGCCCTCTGGCCATAACCTTTGCTGAATGAGTTATAGGCCCAGAGCTCCTTGAAGAGGAGGGCAGAAGCCTTGCAGGAAGGCTGCTTCAAAATCATTCAGTTCTCCAGATTGGTTGGTAGCAAAGATTGATAGGACTAGAAAAATAATGGAGAGTTACCTCAAGTTTAATTAAGTATATTGGTATATAATAAAAGTATTCTTTCTATTTCTGTTTACCCACACCATCTGGCAGCTGGCAGGTATAGCAGCGTATCTTCATAGGAACCTAGTCCACTTGACCTACGGTGACTAACTATCAGGTTTGCTCATGACGGTCTGAAAGTTCTAAATCCCAGGAAACCGCTGGTAAACAGGGATGGTTGACCACACTAATTAACTCCTTCATGAATGTCACCTTAAGCTGCTACATTGATAATATCATGCTGATTGGCCTTGGACATTAGGCAGTAGCATGTCTCTTTGATATCTTCCTGTGACATGAAGGTAATGGGGGTATGAGGTAAAACTTGAAGAAATACGAGGACTTGCCATATGTGAAGTTCTTGGGAGACCACCAGAATAAAGTATAATGGAATATCTCCTTCAAAATGAAGGAAAGGAGGAGGAAATGAGGAACAAGTTGCTACATTTTATACCCTTTCAGCTAATAAGGAGTTTTGGAAGCAAGACATAGCTCTATTCTAACAGGGTTTTTTTCTACTGTAAGAAACAAAAATTCATTCAATGAAGCTCAAGTAAGGGAAAGATGAGAGAGAGCAACTATCCTAGATCTAAAGCTATAGTGAGGTCAGACTTCATGTAGGCTAAAACTCAAGGAAGTTCTGGATCCAGGAAAACTCTAGGAATAAGAACTTATGTGTTTTTAAAATTTAAACATTTTATTTATTTATTTATTTATTTATTTATTTATTTATTTATTTGAGAGAGAGATAGCAAGAGAGAGCATGAGCAGGGCAGGGGTGGGAGGGGTAGTGGGGGGTGCACAGAGAGAAGCAAACTCCCTGCTGAGCTGGGAGTCCTACAATGTAGGGCTTGATCCCAGGACCTGGAGATCATGACCCAGGGTGAAGGCAGATGCTTAACCAACTGAGCCACCCAGGCAAATCATATGGATTTTCTTCTATCCCAGATTATGTATGTGGCTTACCCATTGTCTACTACCCCTGTTAGTGTTTGTCTCCTTCTATCTGATTCCACATTTCTCACTTGAAAATCCTAAGAAAGAGGATCTAATTGCCTTTTCTTTTTTAAATTTGTTTTATTTTTAATATAGTGTGACATGTACATAATTTAAAGAGTTAAACACTTCCAAAGGCTTGTTAGAAAAAAAATAGAAGACCCCTTTCAATCCTTCTCTATTTCCAGCTCCTGTGAAGCAAGGGCTTTTTCAGTTCTTGTAGCTGATTATTTTGACATTTGGTATTTATCTCTATATTTCCAAATAATTAGGTTATATCTTGAATTCCTGATATTTTTCAGTTTTAACCATTATCTATTGACTTAGCACAGTCATAGCTAGATCTAGCTCTCTTTCACTTCCTAGTCACACACACATACTTCCCATGTCACCATCCTCCAAATATAAGTTTGTTATATAGTTAGAAAGACATTTAGAGTTATATTTGCTATTTATGATTGAGTGATAGGTAATAATGTTATTGTTTTTCCATTTGTTTTCCCTAGTGTTAATAATTGCCTTGTCTTTTTGTTTGCATAGTTTTCCAGGTATTTATTCCTAGTTGAATCAATGATGTACAAATGTCTTCTCATTACTTTCAAACACATGGAGCAGACTGTCACAGAAGTAAAGGTATGCTGCTCTGCCTGCCAGGTGGAGGGAAATTACTAGATCTTCTATCAGTTTCATCTTCTTAAAGAAATCCTTCTTAGAACCTTCTGACCTTCTCCACTCTGAACCGACTGCTATCTAGGCCTCCACTTAGCTGTCGTCTTGGAATCTCCTTTCACCAGTATCCTAGGGATTCCTTTTGTCTTTCTGGTGTTGGGTACCTTCATTCATGGATCCCATGTCTTCCTCCTTCTTGCTTAATCCCTTCACTTTGGTAGTATACTCAGAAAATGTTCAAGACTGTGTAGCTGAGATTGCTACTTATTCCACTCATGCCTGTCTTCTATTTTTTTTTATAGTAATAGAGGTTTTAGCAGGGCACAAGACCATCCAAAATAAATCTGTATTTCATTATTTTCTAGCTTCCTTTGCAGCTCAATGTGGCCATATGACCAAATTCTAACCAATGGGGTGTAAGCAGAAGTGTTATTTGGCAGCTTCTGAGAATCTTCCTGAAGAAATAGATGACAAATGCCCCTTGCTCCTTCTTCACCATCTGGGGGATGGTACCACTGTGGACCATGAGATTGAGAGCCACGTTCTGGACATGGCCAAGTAATGACTGGAATGAAACTGTGTTGTATGGAACAAAAGCAATCTAGTGACCTGGATTTTCATGTGAAAGAGAAAAAACTTGTAACTATTGTTTAGGTTTTCTGTCACTTTAATCCAAAACTTAATGAAACTATCTTTATTCTAGAGTAATCATAATTGTAGGTTGGCTGTGTAGGAAACTGAAACTGCAGATAAGAAATCATTTTCCTACAGAATTTTAATGCATTGCACCTTTTGCCTTCTAACTTCTAGAGTTTCTATTATAAATTCTAATTTGGATCATTTGTACCTTTAGAAACTTACACGGTTCTTTTTTTTTTTTTTTCTTTTTTTTTTTTTTTTTTTGGTTGGTGAGGTTCTTGGTTTTTCTCAATTGTGTTAGGACTCCTAACAAGCTATTGATTGATTGATTGATTGATTGAGAGAAAGAGAAGGAGAATGAGTGCATGCACAAGGGTGGGGAGAGGGGCAAAAGGAGAGGGAGAGTCCTAAGCAGGCTCCATACCCAGCGCAGAGCCATCATGGTATCAGATCTCATGACCCAAGATCATGATCTGAGCCAAAATCAAGAGTCAGATGCTTAATCAACTGAGCCACCCAGGCACTCCAAGTCCTTTACATCTAGAAACTCATGCCCTTCTACTCTGGGAAATTTTCTTAAAAATTTTCCGTGATAGTTTCCCTCCATTTTTTCTCTTCTCTGTTTCCATAACTTCTATTATTCATGTATTGGATCTCTTGGACTGTTCCTTTAATTACATCATATTTTCTTTCTATCTCATTTTTAACTACTTTTTGGGAAATTTCCTTAACTTTCCAAGATTAAAAAAAAAAAAACTTTCCAAGATTTTCCTACCATAGGTCATATTTTTCTGCTTCTTTGCATCTCTGATTTCTTTTTTATTGGATGCCAGACATTGTGAATTTCACGTTTTGGTGTTAGATTTCTTTGTGTTCCTTTAAATATTTTTGACCTGTCTTTGGATGCAGCAAAGCTATTTGGAAATATTTTGTGACTTTTTCTTCAAGTCTTGCTTTTAAATTTTTTTAGTGAGGACCAAAGCAGCATTTAGTCTAAGGCTACTTTAGCTCTCCTACTAAGACAGTATCCTTCAGAGTACTCTCAATGTCTTGTGTTTTATGAGATTTCTCCATTCTGGTTGTTAGGAATGTGAACTATACCCAGACTTGTATGATCTCCAGAAATCATTTCACTTGTTCCTTTCTTTTTTTGTTTTTTAAGATTTTATTTATGTATTCATGACACACAAAGAGAGAGAGAGGCAGAGACACAGGCAGAGGGAGAAGCAGGCTACATGCAGGGAGCCCTATGGGGGACTTGATCCCAGGACTTCAGGACCACACCCTGGGCCAAAGACAGGCACTAAATCACTGAGCCACCCAGGGATCCCCACACTAATTCCTTTCTGATAGTTCATTATCCAGCCTTGAGTAGTTTCTTCAAATATATATATATATCTCAGCTCAAGACTTGAGATGAAAAAAAAAAAAAAAAGACTTGAGATGAATGCTCTGAAGAACTTAGGAGCTCTTTCTCTATCTCTGCACCTCTCCTCCCAATATTTTGTCCTATAAACTCAAGTTCTCTTTGCCTCAGTCTTGTCTTCTCAATTCCAGGCAGGCTCTGTGTTGGCTCTCCTTTTTTGTACTGCATTCTGGGAATTCTCTCCAAGAATTGCAAGCTGGGGCAATGGTAGGACTGACCTCATTCTTTTCCCTTTCCTCAAGGATCACTGTCCTATGCCTGCCCATTGTCCAGTGTTGTTTTGTATATCTTGTCCATTTTAATTTTTTTTAAGATTTTATTTTTGAGTGATCTCTACACCCAACGTGGGGCTTGAACTCACAACCCCAATATCAAGAGTCATGCACTCTACTGAGCCAGCCAGGCATCCCATATTTTGTCCATTTTTAGACTATTTAACCTGGGAGGGTGAATGAAGCCCCTGTTATTCCATCATGGGCAGAAGTTGAAGTGTCCTTGTTTGTCTTTTCCCATCACAGAATTTTAAAGGCCACAGGCCACGGTATAATTTGCCTTTCTTAGGATCATGAGTCTTCCTACCCTCCAATCAGTTGTGACCAGGGACCAATCTACTGCTACAGTGGGCTACTCACTCAGTGTGGGCTATGGGAAGACTGGTCGATTTCCTGGGAAGAATCTCTGGGCATAGAAGGGTCCATGGCCAACATGCATTGAACAATCCTACTGAGGAGACCTTCTTTAACTCATTTGCTGGTTGCCCTGAAAAAATATATCCATTTCGAGTGAGGAGAAGAAGAAAAAGGAAGTTTTGAAATTAGTCCAGGCTACAAAGCAAGATGCCCTGTGGCCTTGATAATCCAGTGGTGCTGGAGGTGTTAACCAAACCCTTGGCATGCCTAACAGAGAGTCACAGTGGGGGTCCCTGGGGTTTTGAAGCAGGACCACATTTCATCATATAACTATTCTCCTTTCAGGAAATCTCCCTAGCTTGCTGCTTCTGAAGTCTGGTGTAAATATCTGGGATGAAAAGTTACCATGAAACCTGAACTCCAACTCACCTCAAAATTGGTTAACCCAGAAGCTTTCCTTTATTAAGTTGATTCCAGATCCTGAAGACTCACGTAAGTTACTTGAGCATGTTATGTCTTTATACCCTTCTCCCCTCCCATCAAGTATGCTTTCGCTTGCCCCATTGTTCCTCATCCTCAACATTAGCCCATGAGAGGGAGCCCCTGTATGATTAATTAAGCAAGGGCAAATGACTCTGGCCAGATATACAAATGGTTCTATGTGATATGCTGGTACCACCCAGAAGGGGCCTGCCTCAGGATTATTATGTTAAAAGCCCATGGAAAGTCCCATTTGGAAGATGGAAGCATAAAGGCAATATTCCCCTCTTCATCTTCTTGCAACATCCAAGAACAATGGGGAGAATAAGAAACAAAAATAGGTACCAGTTTCAGGTACCTAACAAGAAAATTCACACAGAAGTTGTCTATATATTAGGCTTCAAAGAAAGTCTCATTAAGTTAGAAAAAACAGAAGAAATATATGCATCACTCCCTGGTCACTATGTAATATAACTAATATTAATATTAAAGTGATGGGCACTTGGGTGGCTAAGTCAGTTAAGGATCTGCCTTCAGCTCAGGTCATGATCCCAGGGTCCTGGGATTGAGTCTCCCGGCTGGTTCCCTGCTCAGTGGGGAGTCTGCTTCTCCCTCTGCCCCTCCTCCCTGCTTGTGCTCTTTCTCTCTCTCTCTCTCTCAAATAAATACATAAAATATTTTAAAAATATATTAAAATGAAGGGCAAAAAATGTCCCTATCACCTGAATATTTTTTACTATTCTCTTTTAAAAGAAACTCTTGATGGGCACCTGGCTAACTCAGTTGGAAAAGCACATGACCCTTGATCTTGGGGTCTTGAGTTTGAGTCCCACGTTGGGTGTAGAGATTACATAAATAAATAAATAAACAAACAAACAAACAAATAAACAAACCAAGTTTTTTTTAAAGAGAGAAAAAAGAAAAACTCTTGAGCCAATAAAGAAATACAAATAAAAATACAGACTATTTTAAACATAACAATAACAACTACAACATATTGGAATCTATGAGATACAACTAAAACAGTACTCATGTGAAATGTTTTTGTCCTTAATAAAAAATTACAATAAGTAAGCTCAAGAAATTGGACAAAGAATAACAAAATAAACCTAAAAGGGGCAGAAGAAATACAATAATAGAAATAATCAGAAATTGGGGGTGCCTGGATGGCTCAGTTGGTTAAATATCTGCCTTCAGCTCAGGTTATGATCCCAGAGTCCTGGGATGGAGTTCCCACAAGCAGGGAACCTGCTTCTCCCTCTTCCTCTGCCTGACGCTCCCCCTGCTTGTTGTCTCTCTCTCTCTCTCTCTCTCTCTCTCTCTGTGTGTGTGTGTGTGTGTGTCAAATAAATAACTAAAATCTTTAAAAAGAAAGAAAGAGGGATGCCTGGGTGACTCAGTAGTTGAGCGTCTGCCTTTGGCTCCGGGCGCGATCCCAGGATTCCAGGATCGAGTCCCACATCAGGCTCCTGCAGGGAGCCTGCTTCTCCCTCTGCCTATATCTCTGCCTCTCTGTGTCTTTCATGAATAAATAAATAAAATCTTTAATAAAAATATAAATAGGAAGAAAGAAAGAGAGAGAAAGAAAGAAAGAAAGAAAGAAAGAAAGAAAGAAAGAAAGAACCAGAAATTAAGTTAGAAAACAAAACATAGTCAAACTACTAGACTAAGTGGGAAAGATGAATGCTTCTTTTTTTTAAGATTTTATTTATTTTTTTTTAAGTAATCGCCATACCCTATATGGGGCTTGAACCTATAACCCCCAGATCAAGTGCCGCATGCCCTAATAACTGAGCCAGGCAGGTGCCCCTGGATACTTCTTTAATATGATAAAATACATTTATGTTAGCCAAAAAGTCAGCACCAAGATTTATGGGGAAATAAAGATATACTTCCATTAAAGAAAAGAACTTTAAGATCTTTAAGATGTTAACTGGTGTATGTGTCACCCTAGGGCCTTGCCTCTCCACTGCCTGCTGGACTATGTGTGCTCCCTCACCACTGTGCAGCCAGCAGTAAGAATCTCTCACCTTACATATTCTGCTTATGAGCTACCTGCCAGCTCCCAGCATTTCCCAAGGTACATCAAAGGACATAGGTAATGTTTTGTTAAGATGTCCTTATAAGGCTCTTATAACTTGCCCTAGTTCATGCTAATTAAAACTCCCATTAGCAAATGAGAAGTATCACCAGACACAGACAGGCCAGGGAAACTACAGCTTTCTTGTAGAGTTTCTTCTGATAGCTCAATTCTTAGAGTAGGAGAAAAGATATCCACTATTATCTAACTAGCTCTAGATGTTCAAACAACTTAATTAGACAAAAGGAAGTAATTGGGGATGAAAAAAAATCAAGAGAAGTTAAAACTATCATTATTTGAAGACAACATGATCTCTAATTAGAAAAATGAAGAAAATCAACTGAAAAAAAAAAGTATTATACCCTAAATTGGGGCAGTGGGTAGCTCAGTTGGTTAAGTATCTGCCTTTGGCTCAGATCACAATCCCTGAGTCCTGGGATGGAGCCCCACATCTGACTCCCTGCTCAGCAGAGAGCCTGCTTCTCCTTCTCCCTCTGCCTCTGACCCCTTGCTCATGCTCTCTCTGTCAAATACATAAATACAATCTTTTTTAAAAAAATAAAAAATAAAAATAAACAAATAGTAAGTTAAGTCAGTAGGAAGCTGGATACAGTCCTGAAGCCCTAACAGAGCAGCACCAGGCTTCTTGAGGACCTGTCAAGAATCTTGTGGTAGGGCAGCCTGGGTGGCTCAGCAGTTTAGCGCTGCCTTCAGCCCAGGGTGTGATCCTGGAGACCCGGGATCGAGTCCCATGTCAGGCTCCCTGCATTGAGCCTGCTTCTCCCTCTGCCTGTGTCTCTGCCTCTCTCTCTCTCTCTCTCTCTCTCTCTCTGTCTCTCTCTCTGTGTCTCTCATGAATAAATAAATAAAATCTTAAAAAAAAAAAAAGAATCTTGTGGCAGGTCAACTCTATCAGGTCTCTTCTGTCACAGAGGGTTTGGTGAATTATACACTCTGGAAAAAACATGTATTCTGTATTTGGGTTTGCTTTCCCTGCATATTATGCCTCTATTTTACCATTCTGGGAAAGACTGACTTTGCATGGTCCAGATAAAATTGTCTCCAACCAAGAAACTTACTTCCTAGGGAGAGAAATGAGACAGTTGGCAAGCCATCAGCCATTATCATATTTCCCATCCACCAGAAACAGCTGGCCTTACAGAACAATGAAATGGTGTTCTGAAAACAGATCTAGCAGTATCCAGGAGACCACACCTGTGAGGCTGGGACATTTTCTTGTAGAAAGTGATATGTGATCTCAAACAGTGACCAGAATGCAGTGTCAGTTCTTCCTTGGCCAATACATAAGCTTAGAAACCAAGGGCTGGGGTTGGGGGTGGAGGGTGGCTACTTTCACTATTACTTTTCCTTCTAAAAATATTTGCTTCCCATCCCCCAAGTCACTCATGATCTGTAGACATAACTGTCCCAGGTGAGGTGTTATCATCAGGGAACCCAGTAAGGGCTCCCCCTGGCCATTTGAGACTCCTCCTCCCACTAGAGCAATGGCAGGAAAGGGTGTTCCTGTGCTAGCTTGCTACCCTGATTATGAAGGGGAAGTAGGGTTGTTACTCCCTGATAGGGTCTGGGAGGGAGGTGGTTGCCTTCTTGCACCACCACGCCCAGTGGCACAAATTAACAGAAAACGATCACAATCCATATTAATGTACTAATTTCTCTTCCCCACAACTGTATTGACCAGGGTTTGGCGGTAGTGAAGTCCTCCAATGTGTTCAAGGTTTCAGAATAGTAAGAACTAACCCTGGACTACAGAGAAATATAGGAGGAATGGGCAGCACTTTGAAGCACTCTGAAACTTAGGAGGAACGTTTCAAGTGGTCTGAGACGTCACATCTGTCTTATATAGACGTGACTTAATGTTGCCTTTTAGGGACACTGAAGGACATCTGTGACTGTGATAACTAGAGAAGTGGGACAAAATACACCTGGGGGTGCCTAGGGTTTAGTTCTGGGCACTCTTCTGTCTAGACACTGTTCGTAAGCCACCTTATGAAGTCCCACAGCTTTAAATAACTCTCCCCTATTGATGACTCCTAAACCGACATGTCCAGCTCTAGCCTCGCCAGCAAATCCAGGCTATATATCCACCTGCCTCCTTGATCAGCCCCTTTGGAGGCTCAGAAGAATCTCCAATCAACATGTCCAAGACAAAACTACTGATTTCTGGCTATCAGCATCCACTTAGCTGCTCCTGCTACTACATACAGTCTCCCTTTTGTTTTCAATAAAGGGCATCATAAGCCACCCAGTTGCTCAAAACAAAATCAAAGCTGCCCTGCCCAGTATGGTAATCTTTAACCCCATGTGGCTACTTAAATTTAAATTTTAATTAATTAAAATGAAATGAAATGGAAATTTCAGGTCTGCAGTTTTACTAGCCATATTTCAAGCGCTCGGTAGGCGGCAGCTACCATATTGGACAGTAAGACACAGATTATTTCCACGATCACCGAGAGTTCTGTTGGACAATGCTTCTCTGGTGAGGTTGCCAGGGATTCCTCTTGCCCTCACTGCCACATGTAATCCATTAACAAATCCTATAGATTTGACCTCCAAAACATTCCCTGAATCAATCCATCTCTCTCCAACCCCCTCCTACCACCCTGGTCTATGTCACTATCACCTTTCACATGGACTGCTGAACTCACTTCTTGATTGCCCTAGCTCCAATCTTCCCCACCTATAACCATTTCCTCTAGAGTAGACAGAATGATTTTTTTTTTCAGAACTGAAAATTAGATCATGCCTTGCCCCTGCTATAATTCTTCCAATGACTTCCATTGGCAGAGACTGTAGCTTTACACTTATATCCTTTCTTTCCTTCTGCCTCAGTAGCAGAACCTCTGAAGTCTAGGTGAGCACATAGAAGGCCAAATTACAGAACACATTTTCCAGAGTCCCTCCTTGCACTTAGGCGTGGTCATGTGACTGAGTTCTGACCAGAGATAGCCAATGAGGTTGTGCATGGTCTCTTGACATGTCTTTAAAAGGAGCAGGCTCTTTCATGCTGCTGTAACAGGTATGATGGCTGAAGCTGGAATAGATCATAATGTAGACTTGGGAGTGGAGGTAACGCCCTGTGAGCAACAAGATAGGAGTCTGGGGCCCTGACATAGTGGAGAAACCCCCCAGCCCTGAAATGCCTACCTAGATTTTTACATGAGAGATAAATAAACTTCATTTTGTTTAAGCCCCAATTATTTGACGTATTATGTCATAGTAGGACCTAATTCTAACAAATACAGGTTCCCATCACATTTAGAAGAAAACCCAAACTCCTTATGAAAGCCTGGAAGGTTGGTTCTATGCGATCAGTTTGCACTGCAGGATAATCCCTTCCATTCTCCCCTCACTCACCATGCTCCAGTCACTCTGGCTTTTTTTCTTTCTTTCTTTTTAAGATTTATTTATTTATTTATTTATTTATTTATTTATTCATAAGAGGCACACACACAGAGAGGCAGAGACATAGGTAGAGGGAGAAGCAGGTTTCCTGCAGGGAACCTGATGCAGGACTCCATCCACATTCCAGGATTACACCCTGAGCCCACGGCAGACGTCCAACCGCTGAGCCACCCAGGCATCCCATCACTCTGGCTTTCTTTTTCGCTGCTTCAAATGTTTCTTCATGCTCTAGGGGATTTGCACTTGCTTTTCCCTCCCTTTGGATTGTTCTCCTCAGATCTTCTCATGGCTGACTCCTTTTAGTTATTTTGGTCTCACCTTAAATATCATTGAGAGATATCATTAGAGATGGTTACCCTGACCAATCTAAAAATACCCAAAAAGTCACTCTCCCTTACAATACCCTTATTTTAATTCTCTGTGTAGGACTTATCACTAATCGATGATTCTTTCATGTGTTTATCATTTGCCTCCCCCTCCTAGTAGGTAAGCTCCATGAGGATAGGAATTTTGATTTTTGGTTCACTGCTGGACTTCCCTGGACTAGATAGAACAGTGCCTGACCTATTAGACACTCAATGCATGTTTGTCAAAACGATTTCACGGATAGTGTGGTGGTTAAAAGCAGGTTTCTAAAGTCAGACAACCCACATAAGAATCCTGTTGGGCCACGTACCAGCCATGTGACCTCCCTCAAGTCGTATAACCTAAACTCTCTATAAAATGAGATTTCCTGTGGCGTAGGGTAGGAGTAAATGAAATAGCATTTATAAGGCACTTCCTCTCCTTTTCCCTCCCATTCCTCTGGGGGCTCCCTTCTTTTCCTCCTCCCCTTGGTTCCCCCTCTTTCGCCCCTTCTCTTCTGCTATTCATACCTCTCCGCACATCCAGCGGAGACTGGACCTTTGAAATTTGGCGGGAATGAACGTCATCATCCAAGAGGACCAGGGCTGCGCACGCGCGAGACACCTACTTTTGCTCGCGCGCTAACTTTGCAGCCTCGACAGCCAATCAGGGTCGGCGTCGGAGCCCGTGTTAGCTGGACTCACCAATCGAATCTGGGAGGCGGGCCGCCGTGGAGGCAGTGGCGAGAGGGGGCGGGGCCAGGGAGAGGGCACGCACAGTTCTCCCGGCAAGGGTCTCTGCGGGCCAATGGGAGAGGCCTGCGGGTGAAGGCGGTGGGGCGTGGCGTTGGCGGCTCCCGCAGCCCAAGGCCGTCCAAAGTCGAGCCAATCAGAGTGAGGAGGTGGGAGGAGACTAGCCAATCAGCGTGCAGAATAGGCGAGGCGAGGGGTTGAGGAGTCTCCCGCGGACGTCGCCGGCTCCCTAGCTTCTGTCAGGGGAGCCGGGCGTGCGGAGGAGGCAGAGGAGGCGGGAAGGTGGCCGTAGTTGAAGGGCCAATTGCTGACTTGCGGGGAGGTGGTCCGAGGGACCGGGCAACCATGGTGATGGCGGCGAAGAAGGGTCCAGGCCCGGGTGGCGGAGTCAGCGGGGGAAAGGCGGAGGCGGAGGCGGCCTCGGAGGTGTGGTGTCGCCGGGTGCGGGAGCTGGGCGGCTGCAGCCAGGCCGGGAACCGCCACTGCTTCGAGTGCGCCCAGCGCGGGGTCACCTACGTGGATATCACCGTGGGCAGCTTCGTCTGCACCACCTGCTCCGGCCTCCTGTGAGTGTACTGGCGGGGGTGGGGGATGGGGCAGGACAGGGAAGGGGCCACGGAGTGTCGGCGGGTGGGGGGGGGGCAGGGGGCTAGGCAGCGGGGATCGGGGCGAGGGGACCGAGCTGAGGTAGGGGTGGTGGCGGAGAGGCCTGGGGAAGCGCCTGATGCGCTCAGAGGGTGGTCTGCTGCAGAGCTGTCACGGGGAAAGGAAATTGGCCGGGGAGACAAGACACGATGGGAGTCGCGTTGCAGGGGATAGGACGGACACCGGAGAAGAAGGGAGAAACTCTCGAAGGGAGGGCAGGCGGACCGAAAGTAGGGAGAGTTGAAGGGAGCCGGGGTGGGGAGGTGGTTAGACATTGAAAGGGCCAGAGAATGACACACACCTTGAAAGGGAACTCTGTTTAGGTGGGGGACAAACAGGAGAGGAGTAGAATAAGCTGGGCTCTAGATGAAGGTGTACTTTTCTTCCTTCTGGCTTGTACCCATCCTGGAGTGTGAGATGGAGAAACCAATTTAAAATAGGTAAGTTAACCCGGGCTAACAGAGTAGAAAGAGTGACAGGTAAGGAGCCATGTTGCGGTGTTCAGGTGCAGGTCCTAATGGTGCAGGGCTGTGGAGTACTACCCAGAGGTAGATTTCTGACACATCTTTAGAGAGCTGTTGGGTTGCCCTGTTAGAGAGAGCTTAACTTTTCCAAAGGTTTGGGGATCTGGATGAGCCATCCTTAAGTGTAATAGTTTACACCTTTAAGCTTCTTGTTGCCATGGCTTGATCCTGGGAGTAGCATTTGGCAGCTCTTTCTAGATTTGGGGGAGTTTTGTATAATCTGCAGTGCTGCACTTGGCACTGGCACTGAATTTGGTCATGCCTGAACTAATTTAGAGCCACAGTTCTAGGCCAGATTTCTGGTTACAGGGTAAGTTTCTTTTTCCTCGTAGGGAATTATTTGGTTAGATGCCTGATTAACATCGGATACCAACCCTGTATCTCTGTTTTGTATAAGTTTATCAAGAGATTTATTTGGACTTGCTTAGAATGGTTTTAATACATTGGTATTTGTCTAGTTGGTTGGTGTTGTATTTAACAAAAGGTGCTTTCCTTGTTCTTACACCTTTAGGAGCCAAGAAGGGAGCAGTACTGTTCTTACATGACAGATGGGAGAACAGAAGCAAAGAGAGGTTTACTGATTTATCCAGTGCCATATGGGGGTTGCTGTTTTCAGCATTTGTTATTAGATATTAGTTAGGATCATGGCAGATCAAAAATGAAGATCCAAGTCTCCTAAGATAACAGTGTAGGATTATTTCTCTATTTGATTTTTACCTCCTTTGCCAAACTCCTATGTTCTGATCAATCCCACTTGTGTGTAATGACTTTGGTCTAAGTGAAAGCCATTATGGCTCTTGGGACAACAATTAGAACTCAAACAGGAATGTGTCAAAAAGTAGAGACTTAAATGAAGCAAAAGGATAGACCTGAGACTGGGACAAGTACTCTGAGGAGAGAAAGAGCAAAGTTTAGGACTATTTATAGCAGAAAGAGAAAGAACAGATTTCTGAAGATCCTGTTGTGAAGAGGAAAATCTGGTTATAGAGTCTGGGAGCAGGCAGATAAAACTGATGGTATATTAGAGTCTAGGTCCTAGGAAGAAAATGTTTGGAAACAGTGTTAATTCATTCCCAAGGTTAGCTGTGCAGCACAAAAGATAAAGCATAACTAAATGGGAGAGCTGACACTATTATCATTATTTTATAGATCTTGGTTTAAAGTATCCCACAGATAACATTTCCCTTCTATAATGAATATCCCTGAATCAGGGCAGAAGGAGGGTCAAGGGATCTGGCACACATTAAAAACCTGATTTCTTTTGCTAGAACAGTTAACTCCTTAAATATCAGTGCACAGTTTTAGAACTTTATCACTTGTGCACAGTAAACTAAAGGCAGGTTGACATTATAAGGAGAGAAATATCAGAAGAAACTCTAGAAGAAAGCTTTGGTTGCCCTGGCTGTGACTGTCTGCCTGGGTTCTGGTGGTACTTCTCACCATATAGAACTCATTGGAGTAGGGCCACACATAGGAACTTTATAAAAATATTGCCTGTGCCCTGGGACAGGCAGGTGCTGGCAGGACCTGGCAGGTGGGCCCTAAACAATGTGTGAGGTGTGGGATGCTTACTACTGGCTGCGGAGTGAAAAGAGAGCACACACAGTTAAAAAGACACGGAAGGGCATGGCTCCAGGGTGACACTTAGACCAACTAACATCTTAAATCCACATGGTTGATTGACCAAAGATCAGGATTTTTGTGGTACTGGGAAGTGAAAATTGTGGTAGGTCAGGAGGCTGTCCATTCATTCATTCATTCAGTCTGTCAACATGTATTTATTGAGTGCCTGTCAAGCCCCAGATATGGTCTCAGGCACTGGAGATATGGCAGTGCACAAAATTGTACCCATCTTTATGCAGCTTATACCACAGTGGAGGCCATGGACTCTATCTAAATCAATCATTAAATATATAATTGCTGATAATAATAAGTACTGTGAAGTTAAATTAAGCTCAGCATGGGCTGGAGAGTGATAGGAGCTCATGTTGAGGTAGGATGATGAAAAAAGAAAAAATATTATTTGTTTAAAGAACAACAGGGGACTCCTGGGTGGCTCAGGAGTTGAGCAACTGCCTTTGGCTCAGGGCGTGATCCTGGAGTCCCGGAATCGAGTCCCGCATTGGGCTCCCTGCATGGAGCCTGCTTCTCCCTCTGCCTCTCTCTGTGTCTCTCATGAATAAATAAATAAAATCTTCAAAAAAACAAAAAAAAGAACAACAGTATTGAAGGGGATGGGAATTCAAGTCCCACACTTTAGCACCATAGCCAGGGAAAGGAGACAGTGAGACAGGCTTTATCTTGAAAGCCAGCTCTCTATTAAGCATGTATGTTACAAATATGTCCACTTCTTAGGGGAATGGAGTGTTCTGAGGGCAGTGAGCTCAATTTCCAAAGTTCCCAGCTGGCTGCACAGTCTGATGGAGCAAAGTTGACTGTTGCAGCCAAAGTTGAATTTCCCAAGATCTGGAGAAAATTTTTGATTTTAATACTGGTGGGTGGGTATGACTATGGCTTTGTCACTACATGTACAAGCTCATTCTCATTTTCTTTTTTCATGAGAAATATTTTCTCAGCTCTAGCAGAAAACCACAGCGTTGGTGTGAGGGACTGAGAGAGAAGCTGCTAGTTTTGTCTATTTCTAAATTTATATACATGCTGCCACAATTGTAGGTCCCAAATTTGACCTAGTTTTATTCATTTGGTTTTCGTCCAATACCTAGTTTCCTTAACCTGGATATAGGTCCTTTTCACTTCCCCAAAATATACATTCAGCTGTGTCTTTGGTTGTGTCTGACTCTTCTACTAGAGAAGAAAGCTAGGACAGGGTAAAACTTGCTGCTAAAAAGTGCTTTTTCCAAAGCAGTGGCTTCAAGTTTTTTTCTTGCTCTGGTTTGCCTGGATGCCTCAATGAATAAACCACATTTCTTTAATAAGAAAATAGATTCTAAAAAAAAAAAAAGAAAAAGAAAAGAAAAAAGAAAATAGATTCTGAGGCCTATAATGTCATTGACATCAGGGTTGGGTTCAGCAAAGTCTGTGGCATGCTTCCCTAACCTAGATGTTTGAGTTCATTCTTTAATCCATCATCCTTCAGGTCTCAATAATATATAACTTGTCTCCTCTACTTCTGCACAACTTCATTCCCACAGCAGGATTAAGTCACAGGTCAGGTGGACAGAGCTCTGGACTGGGTGCGAGGTGTGCTTGACAGCTCTTTCTTTATGACAAGTTCCTAACCTCCTTGTGCCTTAGTTTCCCCATCTGGCCTTGCTGGTAGTGGTTCCTGGTTGAAGCACTTTTATCTCCATGGAAGAAAAGGCATAGTGTGTTGTTCAATAATTCAGTACTTTTCCATCCGTCTCAGAGAGATAGACATGTCCCTTGCCCCTGTATTAGTCACATCCCTCCATCCTCTCCTGCCTCACCTTTCATCCAAAGAGATGAGAAGAAGGAGAAACAATGTAAAAAGGATTGGGAATGAGCCTGAAGAGGAAGGCAGAGGATTCTGTGTGGCTCTACATGAGTGGACAGCAGTTTATCATTGTTGCAGGGATTTTAGATCAGGAGGAAGTTTTGTAAAATTAGTGAAATTGAGCCTGGAGCAGGTAATAGGGGAGCTCTCCTATTAGGGACTGGTAAGAGTCTCTAATAGGGACTCTTTTTGGTGATGTTTGGGTCCAAGATAAGAGCCAACAGTGGTTTAGCTGAACCCTGGTCAGAGGCAGAGAGGACTAGAATCCCAGAAGCAAAGAAACCCCACCTGGGAGGTATGAATTTGAACACTAAATATTCAGAAGTCAGGAATTCCCAAGTCCAAATTCGGCACAAATGAAAGAACTTGGGTGCTGGGTAGAACTGTTTTTTTCCATTGTTGGCCTGACAGAACCTTCTTATCTGAGCAGCTGAGCAAGTTTGAGACTTTCATGAAGCAAGATAGAAGCAAAACCTGGGTTGTGAGGGAGATGACCACAGAAAAACAAAAGGTGTGGTATTTGTAGAAATAGTTGTGTGATCATAAGGGAGGGGAGAGAGAGGCAAGGAGAGAAAATTGGGCGGGCTTTAGGGTCCCTGCAGGTCGCTTTGCTGCCAGTATTTCAGGGCACTTCATAGAAGGATGCAGAGTACTTCAAATGCCAGTCAGGTGCCCCAAGAAACAGAAACTGAAGTCAAAGGCGTCATGACTGGGCTGAGGCTCAAGTCCTAGTAATATACTTGCTTTCAGTTGGAAAAACTTACCCTATTCTGGGCAAATAAATTTATCTCTGCATTCCCCCAGCACCTCCTGTTAGAAATAACAGAATGGATTTGCTATGATAACCAAAGGGCAGTGTCTCCTTCCAGCTCTCACTTCTTTTGGGGAGAACCTGTGAGTCATGTTGGGGAGACTGGGTACAAGTTGAAGACTTGAGTCTGTTTGTTTCCAGGCCAGTGACTCAGATCTGGCCCCTCGCATGATCCTGCTATGTCCCCAGAGAGACCTAACACTCCTCTAACATTTGATTTCAGCTACTGGGAGGAGAGGGGCTCTTGTTTCTAAATTGCTTCTGTTCAGCCAGCAATGACCTCTCTCTGATTCAGAAACAAAATGCTCTGACTCATAGGCCATGTAACTAGGTCCTCTTCCTGGGCTGCAGAATGTTGCCTTGTAGAGAATTTTCCCTGCCCCCAGACTGTGGCTCTAGTTATACATAATCCAGTCTACAGACATCAAGGTCAGAGCAGTGCTTTTTGTACTGTGCTATGGAAACATCCTGTTCCCTCAGATTCATTTGGCCCAAAGCACCTAAATCACTTATTTTCTCTGCTTTCCCTTCATACTATCTTCCACCCTCCACCCCACCCTCCCAAAATCCTCCAGTCCAAGCTTAACCATAGGAAGTTCTGTTGTTCCAATCATCCCCTCTAGACTGATGAATGGGTCAAATCCCTCCCCCTCCCCCTATAAGGAAGCACCTCCCTGTTTACACTTTGCTAACAGTTCCTGGTTGTCCTTTCAGGAAATGTCAATGACCTTTTTGTGATAGGCTTTAAATCTGTTCTTCTAGTGTAAACAGAATACATTTTACTTTTCCCATGACCAGTTCCTTCCTTCCCCCACTGCTGCATCCTGGTGCCACATTCTCTCTGATCCGGCTTGTGTGTGCCTAAATGGCACCCAACTGTGTTGAGGAGTATCTTTGTCTAGGCTCCTAGGATCATTGTAGGCAAGCATCGGCTGATCAAGGACTAAGTCTACATGAAATGTGATATATGTGGTATATAGTGGTAAACAGCTGTCCTATTGCACCCCCCAGAGTGCCTACCATTATGCCTTGTATTTTGGCAAAGGAAATATTTCTAAGTAAGAGGTGAAGATAAGAACTGGGATCAAAGGAACGAAGAGGTCTGCTTGGCTGGACCTTAGAACATCTGGCATTTTGCGAGGGAAGAGCCTAGAGATTAAGGTGACCAAGAGCTAGGGAAAGAATATAAAAGTCTGTCTGGACTTCAAAACAAAACAAGGCCATTAGTAAGGCTTTAAGAGAGAAAACTGGAATATCTCTGAAATATGATTAGAAGAGTCTTCAGGGCAGATCAAGTTTAAGAGCTATTGTTTGACCTGTAGTTATAAAGCCTTGCTTTTGGATTTCTCTGCTCTAATCTTTCTTTAGGGCATCAGTCCTCTTTGATAATGTCTTTTAAAGGAGTATTTAGAGATCCTTTACTTAAAAGGCTAGCAACAGAATTGCTGAAAATACCTTCAATTGTAGCCTTCGGTGTCCTGTCCTTTGTTAGAATCCCACAATCGGTAATTTATTATCCAAAGGAACTGTTGCTCTTCACTCTTCACTCTATCATGTCACCTGTCCCCCCTCCCTCGCCCCACCGCCTTGGCATACCCTTACACAGACACTAACGTACACTGCCAATCTTCTAGACTCATAGGGATACCTTCATTTTGTGGGTACACCTGTTAGCATAAAATTTCTCTAGGATTTCCATTTGGTAAATTGTGTGATCTCCTCCTTCCCTCTGCTTTCCCGATGGCATCAACCGGGACCCTCTTTTAGAGCTTCTTTTATTTTCACATCTTGATTTGCCCATTTTCAGGGGAGTGAAAGTCTGAAGAGGCCTCATCAGCTGAGACTATCTTTCCTGCATATGCCAATGCTCTTTCACAGCCTGGTCCCAGGGTCTGGTTTATTTGTTGTGGTTTGGCCAGTTTTGTTTTCATCCGATGAATGCAGTTGGTCTGGACCAGAGTAAAACTTAAGGGAAAAGGAAAGGGGAACCTGGCTTAACGCCAAGTTTCCCTTGTTAGAACACTCCAGAGGGCAGTTGAGTGTGGGCAAGAAAGCTTTCTTGTCTACTGTAATCTCTATAGGGCTTCTGTGGGCACAAATAGACTCCCAGAGAGTTAACAGAATACACAGAGCTGGCACAAAAGCATCACTACAGGATATATGTTCCTGACTCATGCCAATCTCGTATCTCATGGTTAACTCTGACTTCCTCCTGCTTCATCGAAAGATCTAGAGCTGAGAAGGTCTGGACTATTTCTTTTCTCAGAGATCTCTTAATAAAAGAGAGGGACCCCTCTCCATCCCTACAATCACACTTCCTGTCTAGACAAAGAGGAGAGGCAGCCAGGTATTAAACCATGGCAAAACAGGAAATGGGATGTGGGCACATCTCTGAGTTCCCAGAAGTAACCCCCCACCCCCACCCCACCCTACCCACCCCTCAGCCTGCAGGAGGAACCCTGCTAGGAGAGAAGGCAGGTTTCCTGCCATGGAACCCAGGCAAGGGAGACAAGGCTTCTGGATAGGCAGGCCCTACCTTCTTCTCCAGAATGAGGGGGATCCCAACACACCCCTGACTCTCATTAAAAGCTGCCAAAACAGTCTCACTTCCCTTCTTTCCTTGAATCGGGAAGTAGCTTCGTCAGGGAATTCTACCTGAGTTCTACCTCAATTGATGTGTTGTCTTCTCCTTTCTCCCTCCCCATCCTCCCATAAACAGACCTGCAGTGCTAACCACTAACCACATTGTACTTCTCTTCCTGTTTCTCTCTCACAGGAGAGGCCTGAACCCTCCCCATCGAGTCAAGTCCATCTCCATGACAACTTTCACTGAGCCTGAAGTAGTGTTCCTGCAATCCCGTGGAAATGAGGTAAGCCAGCACCGATGGAATGGTTACTGGCTATAGTTGCCCTGCTGGCCAGGGGAGCTGTGTCTCATGATTATGGAAAAAACCCACAGCTTTCCTTTTTGGTCCAGTTTCTTTTATTTTTTAGTATTGACTATGTCTTATGCATATTTGTATATCCATAGAATCTTCATTATACAAATTATGGTTTGTCTAGGCCTTTGTTAGAGAAAGCAGGGAAAGGAGCAAAATCTCTATAGGGGGTGACTCCTAGGCACTCACAAGGAAGACTGCCCCTTGACATTTAGAGCACCACGTTGATGAGCATTCAGAATTGACTCAGAGTAAGATCTGGAGCCAGCTCTACCAATCTGACCCTCAGAACCCTGGGTATAAGCCTATGCCATGTACTCGAATGTTGGTTAAACCCCTTCCCCAGCTAAATCTGCTGGTGGTGGGAAGACACTGTCCTTGCTGTTAGCAGTCCAGTCCTCCTAGCTTGTGGGTAACTGGCTTACTTAGAGGATACTGACAAGGGAAGGCCTCTGGAGGTGTTCTGGAAGCCACAGCTCTGACAATCATCCCTGAGCCCACCCCCATCCAGATTTCATTCCCCATAATTCTCATGGTCCTCTCTTTTCTTTTACAAGATGTGTCATAATATGTAATTATAAATCAATTTTTTTAATATTTATTTATTTATTCATGAGAGACACAGACTAAGAGAGAGGGGCAGAGACATAGGCAAAGGGAGAAGCAGGCTCCTCGCAGGGAGCCCAATATGGGACTCGATCCTGGATCCCGGGATCAGGACCTGAGCTGAAGGCAGGCCCCCAACCACTGAGCCACCCAGGCGTCCCTTAATTATAAATCTGTTTTTACTTACCTAAGGCACGACCTCCCCATTAGATGGTCAACTCTGTGAAGCCACGGATTGTCTGCTTTGTGGGTATACCCAGACCCTCACATGTGTCCATGCTTATTAATATGTATGGATAAATAAATTGGAAGTAGTATCATTCCCATCTCATGCTTTATGCCTGAACTCCTCTGTTACCTGACTCCATTCCTTTAGGTTTGTAGGAAGATTTGGCTGGGTCTTTTTGATGCTCGGACATCTTTAATACCGGATTCCAGGGATCCTCAGAAGGTGAAGGAATTTCTCCAGGAAAAATATGAGAAGAAGAGATGGTAAGGAGGAGGAAGGATATTGCTACGGAGATGCATGTCCAAAGGGATTCTTTATCTGACAGTCTAGTTTCCAGACTTGAGTTGGTTCTTCTCTCAAAGGCCAGACTTGGGTTGAATATATTCCATCCAGATTCAGTTAGGGCTCAATTCTGACTTCAAAATCATGAAACTACCTAAAGGACAACTTGTCCCCAGTTACTAACTTTGATGCTCCTCTTTTGGGGAGATACTAGGCTGCTTAGAGAGGGGCTAGGCCTGTGGGAGTGTGGATCAGGTTTATAGCTTAGCTGGGCCCATATATGCAAAGAGGCAGCTGGAAGCACATACCCTAGAACTCTGTGCTTTTAACCCATCCCATCATTTCATCCACAATGTATATGTGTTCTATTTTCCTGGTGACAAAAACACTGTTTCTGCTCCCCCTTGCTTTTTCTTTCCCCAGGTGGCTCTTCCTATTGCTTGATCTCAGGGGTGTGTGTATGTTGGGGGTAACTATAGGGTGGAGAAGAGAATTCAGACAACAAGGAGTTTGATGTGGACAAAACAGCATTTTGGAGTCCCTCCTGGGGGTGTCCTCCAGATAAAGAAGATGCTTCCAGAGTAGAGACCACATACATATGCTAGAGTGGAGGGAATTTTATCAGAAGTCACAGGAGCTGTCAGGATAGATTGTGAGCACTTAGAAGAGGAGGTGGCAGAAACTTTCTGTGGGACTGAGAAGGAGGAACGCGCAGAAACGCCTAGAAAATAAAAAGGAAGTTGAAAAATAGGATCACCTGTCCAGCAGCACTACTGACACATTATTACTTAAAACCCAAATGGTTTGATGTCAGAAAGAGAAAGGAGAGAGGAGGAAAAAACAGGCCCACATCTGAGCAAAGAGAACATTACTGCAGAAAAGAATGAGCATCCGGCAGTAAATGGGATACTCAGGATAGGCAGGACTTTGCTGAGTTACTCAATTTCCTTTAGTTCAAACAAGGGAATCAGTGGGAAAGGGTAAAGGGACTTGGGCTGTCACCTGTGCTTTCAAGTGCCTACACTGAGCATGGCGCATGGTATTACCCCTCCTTTCAGCCTGGCTATTCTTTCTCAAAGGTATGTCCCCCCAGACCAAGTCAAGGGGCCCGCTTATACCAAAGGCAGTGCCTCCACCCCCATCCAGGGCTCCATCCCAGAAGGAAAGCCCCTGCGGACTCTTCTGGGGGATCCTGTGCCATCTCTCTCAGCTGCTGCCTCCGCTTCTAGCCAGGTAACTCTCAGACCTGCCCTTCAAGGCTAGTTGGGAATTTGGGAGACAGGGATGTCAGTTTTCTAAGTCCAATCCTCTGGACTTAGCAAACAACAGTATTGGAGGTGTGAGTTGGTTCTCAGACCTATGTCTTGGACTCACCTCAGACTCTTCTATCTTTTGGAAGAAAGAACCCAACAGGAAGTGGTATTTAGGAAAGTCAGAGTATCGACTTCAAACCTAACCATTGCTCCAAGGAAACACAGAAGGGGCCAGGATGCTGCCTCAAACCCCTGGAAAAGATGAGGAAGTAACAGTTCTGGGTGTTGGGGGGGTGGGCAAAATCTTGGCACCATCCCTGTGTATCTCAGGGTTACCTTCTCTGAGAAGCCCTAAAACATTTGCTTCTGGGAACTGGTACACTGCGAAGACAAAGAAACTAGGTATATGAGGGGCTCAGGCAGCTTCTGCCCAGGAAATCGCTCAGTTGAGGGCAGTTTCTCCCTCTCTTCTCTCTCCACTTGCCTATCTGGGGGCAGCCTAGGGAGCCGTGCAGGGGCCCTGTCATGTCTGGGACCCCAAGTGCTCTATGTCATGCCTTCTCCTCTCAAGTCTATCTGTCAGTCGCAGCCTCGGACGTCCCAACCCCGGAGCTCTCAGCCACCTCCCCACTCTTCCATCAAGAAAGCCAGTACTGACTTGCTGGCCGACATAGGTGGAGACCCCTTTGCTGCTCCCCAGGTGGCACCAGCTTTTGCTGCGTTCCCAGCCTTTGGGGGTAAGTGGGGCTTGGGAGAAGATTCCCACAGTGTATACCCCTGACACAAGGAATTCACGCCCTTGAGGTGACCAGGTCCCCACCCCTGTCCCGTCCTGCAAACATGATGATAATTCTGAAGTATCAAAGTTGGAAGGCCTGGGGTCAAATGAGAGTGGCCAGGATTATATCTACCAGTTTGACCAGAAAACATCACAGTCTGGGACTACCAGCACTTCCTGTTAGAACACTGGAAATCACCTTTTTATTACTTTCTTTTTCTGTTAAAATGGGGGCAGGGGGCTCATCACGTGTTCCATTCCCCCTGCCCTCTTCCCAAAGATCGGCAGCAGCCAACAGAGGGTTGAATAAAATGGTATCTAGTTCCCGTTTTTCTTCTCAAACCCTTCCCCCACCAAAAACGATTTTTTTCCCCACATGATTCAGCCCAAAGTAGGCCCTGACAAAAATGTGAATGCCTCATGGAGTAAGGATAAAAGATGGTGGAGAGGGAGCTTGGAGGCCTCTGAGGTCCCCTTGCCCCCAGTGGTTATTTGGCCCTCTGCCCAGGCCCCTGCCACCTCTCTCTGAACAGGACCCTGTAGAAAGGCAATGTCCCTTTGGCCTTCAGAATTAGTATATATTATAACAATTCTATGAGCATGTTATATATATAGCCTTTATATTCCCTCCACCTGTAGGCCAGACACCTTCCCATGGAGGCTTTGCCAACTTCGATGCCTTTGGCAGTAGCCCCGGCTCTTCTGCATTTGGAAGCATTCCTCCAGCTGGCCAAGGCCCCTTCCAGGCCCAGCCAACAGCCACAGGTAAATTCTGCCCTGCTCTATTCTAGTCCCCTCCTCTCTTCTGACTATGTTCAGTTTTCCACATCCATACATCGCCCTTCATTCACATCTGCACCAACCTCGAGATCTGGGCAAAGGAGACAGGGGAGAACGAGAAGCAGCCCTGGGAAAGGAAGAGTGGCTCCACTGCTCTATTTTGTCCTGTAGAGAAAACAGCTCAGTTGCAGTAGCAGTTGTTCAGGGTGTGCATAGAAGATTTCTGACCGGGAAGTTTGGGGGATCCCAGTCCTCGAAAAATCAAAAGCGGACATGACCTTTCCTCTAGAGTGCTCTGATGGTCTGCGATGTATGCTGCCCAAAGGGTAAGCACTGGGTCAAAGTCCAAGATAGTCTCCAGAAGTCCTCACTCACCCCTGTTAGAACAGAAGCATGTATCTTCAGTGTTGTGTTCAAAGAGACCCCCACACACAAAAAAAGAAAGAGACCCTAAAGGCCACTGTCATTAAACATTTGGTTCCTCCCTGAGTCCCCAGACATCAAGTCTTCATAGCCTTGGGGCTGGCCCTCGGCCTTTGCATGTCCTGGACACACAGGAGGGCAGCCAGAGTGCCATAAAGACCTGATGTCTGGAGAAAGCTAGTGACTTACGCTCTCTCTTTCTCCCCTCCCCCACCCACCCACCCTTCCTCTTCTCTACCCTCACTGCCAGCCAGTCGGATGCTAACTGGAAGTTACAGCTTTGGTGAGTTATTCTTCCCACCTCATAGCCCACCCAAGGCGGAAACCTCTCAGGTCCTCTGAGCTGAGAGCTTTGAGGTCTGGAAGGAACCCTTTAAATGTAGCCATCGTACAAATGAAGCAGTTCAGCGGTTCCCCTGTCATGCAGCCCACAGAGTGCAGAGCTCGGCCCAGAGCCCAGACTCCCCGACTCTCACTCTGCCCACAGCCTTCCCGCTGTGCCACCTCAAATTGTCTGTTCGCTTTTGTTTTTATTTTATTTTCATTTTTTTGAATGGGACAAGGAGGGACATTTCATATTGATGAAAGTTAAAATTCACAAAGAAGTTCTCACATTGCCAACTTAAAGTACCTGACAGGGTGGCCTTGAAAGTCATAAAGCAAAAACTTAGACACAATGAAAATCTAACACAGAGTGACTGAGAGGGGGATGATAGTAGACTCATGAGATTAATAATAGATAGAGTAGATAGACAAATAAGGAAGAAAGTAGGCCTTTTGAGTAACACTTGAACAAGGTTGACCTAATACATATAAGCAGAACTTTGTAATCAAAAGACAGAATTTTCTTTTTATTTTTTTTTTTAAGATTTTGTTTATTTATTCATGAGAGAGGCAGAGACATAGGCAGAGGGAGGAGCAGGTTCCCTGCGGGGGAAGCCTGATGCGGGACTCGACCCCAGGATCCCGGAATCACGCCCCGAGCCGAAGGCACATGCTCAACCACTGAGCCACCCAGGCATCCCAAAAGATAGAATTTTCAAACACAGAACCCTTTTACAATTTGACCACAGACTAGGAGACATCACATCAATTTCTAACAAATAGAAGTTGTCTAGGTCACATTCTATAAAATAAAAGGTATCCTGAAAGATGTCCCATAACAATGTTTCATTGTCCTTGAAGGCATGAAACAGAAAAGATCATTACAATGTGGAAAACTGACAAAAAGCTAATAGCCATCATGTGTTTTTATCTTTTTTTTTTTTTTAAGATTTTATTTATTTATTCATGAGAGACACAGAGAGAGGCAGAGACACAGGCAGAGGGAGAAGCAGGCTCCATGCAGGGAGCCTGATGTGGGACTTGACTCTAGGATCACCCCCTGGGCCAAAGGCAGGCACTAAACCACTGAGCCACCCAGGGATCCCCCCATCATGTGTTTTTAAAACTCCCATAAGTAAAAAAGAATAGGATAACAGGGAAGGAATACAAGCAGCAAATACCCAGAAAAAAATCATGAAAATGTTCTCAACTTGACTAATCAGAGAAAATGCAAATTAGGGTAAGATAATAATTTCACAAGTTATATTCAAAGATTTAAAGATTAGTAATGGCCAGTATGCAGGGAAATTGGCCCTTTTGCATGCTACCAGTAAGAATGTAAGCTGGCACAGAAATATTCAGTGTAGCAGGAAGAAAGTGCTCTTGGGAGAGAGAAAGCCGCCTATACAAGGTGGTTATAAATTGGCCCTGTCAGAGATGCATGCCTGTCGCAATCCCTTGTCCGAAAGGCCAACCTTTGAAGAAGAGAAGGAAACTGTCAGTCCCGGAGCCCTCCCCGGCTGAACCTGAGGTGAACTTCTGTCCAGTGTCTAGTCATCTCAAAACACAGCTGGTCTGCAGCCAGCCAGAACCTATCAGCCCTTGTGAGGCTCCTGCTATTGCTAGGAGCATCCCCATATTATCCCCATGAGGAAGGAAAGATCTCCATTTTGTAGTTGACAAAACTGGCTCAACTTGGCCAGTGACTTGGCCAAACCCCAATGGCTGATGAGTGGCAGATCCTGTTCACTTCCCACTGCACCGTGATCACCAGGGTGGTTCTCTGAGTGTGACATAAAGAACTACTGGGTATAAAGTAGGGAGGATTGGGTGAGAGGTGGGTGTCTTTTCTGACAAGCCTAGTTGTATTTTTATATTTCTGAGGGGGAGTCTGGAGAGGGGAAGTTTCTAAAACTGCAGTTTCCCCTGAAACTGCTAGAAGGCCTGTATGCCAATCCAGCCACAGGGAGTGAGGCCCTGGAAGTACAGAAGAAGCAAACAGGAGCACAGGTATACCTAGCTTCCCAGAATGGGCTGACCAAGTACCCTTTGTGGACCCTACCAGAGTGAGGGCGGGCTCTGCCCTCTAGTGTCCGTCAGGAGACACAGCCCAATAGGGCACAGCCCAGTGGGGCAAGCACCTTCTCTCACCTGGGAGCTCCCTGACAGGCCTAGAGCAGTACTGAGGCTTCTGACCTAAGTGATTGTTCTGGAGTTTTTAGAAAAAAGCCCCAACGCCTAGGTGGCTCAGTTGGTTAAGCGTCTGCCTTTGGCTCAGGTCATAATCCCAGGATCCTGGGATCCAGCCCCCCCACCCCAACCCCTCCCCTCTTGCCTTAACAGGGAGCCTGCTTCTCCCTCTCCCTCTGCCTGCCGCTCCCTCTCCTTGTGTTCTCTCTCTCTCTCTGCCAAATAAATAAATAAAATCCTTTAAAAAGAAAAGAAAAAAAAGCCCCTAACTTAACTGAGGAGAAACCAGGCTGAACTTTGAGGGGGCCAGGGAGCAATACGGATTTGAGAACCAGCCTGGCTTTGCCATTCCTCCCTTGCCTTAGTGTCTTTATCTTTCCCTGGCCCTTCCTCTCACCTCTGGGAGGCAAAAGAGTCTTCCCTTGTGAAGGTTACCTGTTGATTCTTCCCACTCTCTACAGGCTTTTTTCCATCAGCTTGCTTATCTGAGTCTCACCTCTACTCTCCACCTCTGCCATCACATCCCTCTCTTCCCACAAACAGACTTGAGGTTACCTGGCCTCTGGGAAGAGGAGCCTGTGGCCTTCACTGACTCTTTTTTTTTTAACACTCTTGGTGGCATAATAGACATACCATTCTGCACCTTGATTTATGTTTTAACTGAACAGTACTGCTATAGATTTTATTATCAGTACATGAAGAGCTTCCTCATTGTATTGTTTTTTTTATGGCCGCACAATAGCCCTGCTTATGTGTATATCGTAATTTATTTAATCCATCCTATGTTGATGAATATGTAGAATGAATGATGAATATTTAGTCTTCTACTCTCAAACAGTTGAGAATGATGAATATTTAGTCTTCTACTCACAAACACAAAGCTGCTGTTTGTGTCATGTTGGGCACATTTGCAACTTCTATATGTGAGAAAACTCCTGGTAGTGGAATTAGTCTAGAAGGGGACACAGTTGACACAAAATAAAAATATGTCACTACAAAGATGTCAGGTGCCCTGAGGGCAAAGAACAGGGCTGTTATGAGAGGAAAACCAGGCTCTCATTCAGACAGAGGTTGGGGAAGGCACATCTGGAGACATGGTTCTGTTGAACCCGAAGGGTGGGGAGGCCTACAGGTGGGGCCTCTTGTTCAAGGCTGAGGTGGAACACGCTGAAAGACTGGAGCTGAGAGTCTAGGAGAGCCTCTTGTTCACTTGCATTTACTATCTGAGCTAGCCATCACATTTTCTTTGAAACCTCATCTTATTCCTCTGACCGCGGAAATGGTCTCTTAAATCATAGGCTTTGGTGATCCCTCACATTTGTGTACTTTTCAGATTCCAGAATACTTCCTGAGAATACTTACCAGGGTTCGTGGGGGCTGTCTTTATGGCACTTTGTGCCACCATAGATAGGTGTGTGCCTACACCATAGGAATGTACCACACTATGGAGAGGACAAAAATGAGTTCAGGAGAATAAGATAGTTTGCTCAGGTCACAGCAGTAGCAGGGAGTAGGGCCCCAACTAGAGTTCAGTTCCTCACACTCTACTTCTCACATAGTCACGCAGCAAACAATTCCTGAGCACTGTCATGTGGCAGACACCAGGCAAAGTGCGTTTTCCTTCAGTATACATCTCCCAACACCCATAAAAATCAAGTCTTTCCCATATGTAGCCTCATTTTACCCTCAGAGCAGCCCAGAGGCCCAGAGTGCTTGACAGGATTCCCACCATACAGATGACACTGAGACACACCGATAAAGAGGCTTTCTCCAAAGGACAGGAATTTCCTGGGCTTGCTTCTCAGGCTGTTTTGTAAGCCCCACATGTGAGCTTCCCCTAGGTGTTTTTTTTTTTTTTAGATGTGATGACCAGAGAGGTCAGAGGAACCCTGATCTAAGCCCCTGGCCTTAGGATGGCTCTGGTAGGAGTGGGAGCCAAGCTCTCAGCTGGAGATCTCCACTCAGTGCTCCAGCAGGGGCTCTGCCTTCCATGAGAGGCTCCCGAGTGTCTGGGCCTTTCTGCCCTTCGCAGCTCCTCACCCACTCCCACACCCCCCATCCCCTCTACCTGTCCCTTGCTGTGATTTCTCCATACATGGAAATGCTGGTTTGAGGAAAACACAGGTGGTTCCAGGTCTTGAAGAAAAAATGAGAACTGAGTCAAACTGGACCAGGAGGGACAATGAATGACCTGACCCAGGGGAAGGCAGCTTTCTCTCAGCAGTGGTGGCTTTGAGCACTAGGGAGACTGAGAAAGGCTAAACTGCCTAGAATTCTTGGCTGGAGTCAAGGCTCTCTGAAGTGGATGATTCAGGGGGAAATAAGCTCAGAGAACCCAGTGGGGGCCACTCATGCCATCATTCTGCTACTTCTCCCCTGCTCCCCCCACCTCCATCTCTTCTGCACCTTCCCTCCTGCCTCACCCCTGCACTCCCCGTTCTGTTTCCTGTCATTGCCCAGGGAGCAGCCAGGTGACTCCATTTGGTGCCTCTCCTCTTGCACCCACCAGTCAGCCCAACAGCCTTCCAGACATGGGCAGCCTCCTGGGGCCCGGAGTATCAGCTGGAGGTATCCCCAGCAGGTAGGTCAAGACATCTGCTCTGGGGCAGCAGGCTTTTCCCAGCCTGCTCAGTTGCTCCCATCGTCGTCAAGCAGAACAGGGTTTGCCATCCCCTGGTCCCTTGATCCTGGGTGCCCTGCACACTGACTTCTCTTTCCATGTCACAGCGTCTTTGGGGTGGCTGGCCAGGTCCCTGCACTCCAGTCGGCCCCAGCTGGTGGTGGTGGTGGCAGCACAGGGCTTGCCTTTGGAGGTGAGTCTTGCCTGTGGAGACCCTGGGAGGGGATCTGAGGCCAAGAGGAAACGGGCTTCCATAGAGAGGGAAGTAGAGAAAGAGCACCCCAAGACTGTGAGGAATGCTATCAGCCCAATATTAACTACATGAGTAAAGAGTAACCGTCTCTTTCTCCCGCCTCTACCCTGTTCCACCCTGAGCAGCCTTCACCAACCCTTTCACAGTACCTGCTACTCACCCCCAGCTGCCTTCCACCAACCCGTTCCAGCCCAATGGCCTGGCCACAGGTAAGCCTCCAGACTCTGCCCAGAGTGCAAATTTCCTCTCTCCCTCCTTCTCTCTTTCCCTTCTCTCTGTTTCTCTGTCTCTCTCTGTCCTTCTGTCTCTGGCTCTCCCTGTCTATCTCTCTCGCACACACACACACCTCTGTCAGGAGGAGTGGCAGACAGCCTCAGCTGGCAGCTGTGGTCTTCCTGAAACGAATCCCCCTCTCACCCTTCACCAGGCCAGACCGCGGTTCACTTACAGGCCACCTAGTGGGCAAAGAGTAGAAGCACCCAAGTCCCAGGATCAGAATTTAAGAATTACAAAAAAACAAGCTGCTACTTACCCGAGCCGGTTCTGCAGGTTTAATGGCTGATGTGGCAGTGACTCTCCCTCTTTGCCCCTCAGCCGTATCCCCCCAGCACCCAGCCTCTCTCCCTTCTGTGTCCCACTTACAGCCTTGCCCTTGGTCCCTGCTTTCATCTGCCAGAGTGTTATGATCTCCTCAGTCCTTATCCCACTGCAGCCTCAGCTCTTCTCTCTTCAAAGGCACTCTTACCCCACCCCACCCCCACCTTTTTGTTGTTGTTCTTGAAAACCTTGAGACCAGGAAGAGAGATTGATAGCAGCTTGCATGCTGACCTGACGGTGTGGCAAACACTGCTGAGGGCTTTACACCCAGGATTTGCTTTTCCCAGCAGTCCTAGGAAAGGGGATGGTCCCACTTTTAGAGATGAGACCACTGAGGCACATAGAGGGCTAGTACTTTGCCTTCATTGATGCAGTTTAACAGGTAGCTGGCAGCTGACCCCAGTTCTGGGCCACACCCATGCTCGGCACTGCTGTGCCCTCTGTCTGTGCTACAAGCCACCATGGGCAGGAAGAGGGCAGGTTTACTAGGTTGCAAAAAAGCTGAAGACTTCCAATGGCTCACTTAGGGTACTTTTACTGGGTACCTCTGGTTAGGGAAACACTCTATCCCGTGTCCCCATCTTGGACAGATCTAGGAAGAACTGTTCTCCAGCCTGCCTTCCAGAGCTTCTCCTGACCTTCATGTCCTCATTCCACAGGGTCCAGCTTTGGGATGAGCAGTACAGGGCCTGGCTTCCCCCAGACAGTGCCTCCCACCAGGGCCTTTGTCAGCACCTTCCCACCGCCAGTGTTCCCCCCACAGACCTCGATGACTCAGCAGCAGAATGGTAAGGGATTCAGACCACACCCTCCTTTCTTACCCCATTCCTCACCCACCCGAAGGGACTGCAGGAATTGAGGCTGGGTATGAATATTAGGACTGTTAGGATATCAGATATCTGAAATAGTTCCCTTTTGGACCAGTAGGGGGCACCAGAGAAGCCACAGACTTGCCAGTGTTCTCTGACTCTGCTCCAGACCCTTATTGTATGTAGAAAGGCCCACTCTTGCTGCCACTGTAGGATGCAGGGAGGCCCAGCAAAGCTGGCCAGCACCAGCTTGAGGGGAAGGGCTTACACTGTCAGCTGAGTTTTTGCTCTTGCTTCCCAGGCTCTTCCTTCAGCGACCTAGGATCAGCCAAGCTGGGTCAGAGGCAACTGAGCCAGCCAGCTGGGACCTCTACCAACCCCTTCATGGCAAGTGCCAGTATGGCCTTGGTGTGGGGGATGGCCTGTCTCTGGGGGTCGGGGGCAGAATCCTTGAAGGAGAATGGGGCAATGTGGGGTGGAAGCCCTGCCTTCGCCGTGCAACGGTGAGTGGGTTAGTCAGTGGGTCCTGCTGTCTCCCACATTCCCCTGCCCCCCACTTGCCTCAGCTCACCAACTTTCCCAGAATCCTCAGGCTCAGCAGTTCTGGGGGAGAAAAGAATCCTGGCCTGCAGCTTTTCTCCCCTAATCCCCTAATTGGTGACTGTTGTTTCTTTTCAGACTGGATCCTCATCAAGCCCGTTTGCCTCCAGACCTCCAACCACCAACCCATTCTTGTAGCATTGTGTCCCTGGGGGGCCTCTTCCCCACCCTCTGGGGCCCCTCTACTCCCAGGAGCTCTGGTGACCATTTGCCTGTGGCATTTCTGTGGGTCTGAGACCAGAATGGGCCTTGTTTTGCAGGGAAGGGGTCTTGGGGATGGCGGAGGTGCTAATGCTTTGCTTGGGGCTTGCAGATAAAAGGGCAGCTTCCCGGTCAGCTGCCCTCAAGGCTTCCTCCCATCCCCACTCCAGCTCCCACCCAGGAGGAGGCCTAAGAGGAAAGCAGGCAGGGACTGGCCAGGAGGAGTATTGGTATTTGATTTCTCAAATTCTTAATTATGATGACAATAATCCTCCTCTCCTGCCTTCAGCATACATAGTGGTTCCTTCACCCCCAACCCTGTGGACAGAGAGGAAGCTGTGGGTGCAGACGGACCAGCATTCTCCTGTGGGAGCAAGCCTCCCCGCCTCCCCAGCTTTCCCATGCTGGTCTCCTTGTGGACAGAAGCACGGTGGGCAGAGTAGGGTCAAAGTGGAGATGAGGTGTGGTGTTGACCTTGGACAGTGATCAGACAGGTCGAGAAGGCTTTGGTCGGGGGCAGGGGGGCATAGGATGCCCTTGATGCCCTGGCTTGGGCCAGCACACCCTTCTATCCCCATCCCCACCATGCCAGGAGGCCCTCCATGGTTTTGCTTCTCCAGCTCCCTCCCTCATCCTGGATACTCAGGATGAATAATAGTTTTACCTATATACTTAGACATGCCCAACTCCTGTCAAGCACTTTAGTTTGCTGTGGTGTCATGTTTGGATACCAGTGTTTTATATTTATACATAGAGAATTTTCTAATATAGCCTATTATATATACACACACACATGCACACACATGCCACAATTCTCCTGCTCCCAGACAGCTCTTTTACATGGGGAATGGAATGGATCCCCATCTGTGCCTCAACCAGCAAAGCCGGAGCTCCAGAAGGTGGTGGGGAGGGTGTTCACAAGTCCTGACCACTCCAGAGCCTGGGCTTTTCCAGGGAAAGGCTTTGTGCAATTGGCTGGGTTTTTTCCTATCTTTTTCCCATGTGCCTCCCCCACCCCCAAAATCTCTTCACCAAAGCTGTTGCAGGCAATGTTGGAAAAGAACTGCATTTGGAAGAAAAAGGAAATGGCTCACATGGTCTCACTTTGAGTTAGTTTGAGGGGCCCCAGTGTGCCTAGTAGGTCAGTGAAGATGAGATGCTGTTGGCTCAGGACAGGAATTCCTTGCTGGACATGGCCAGGCCCCATCAGAGCTGGAATCCTGGTTAGCAATGGGACGGAGTGCAGTGGGAGGTGGCTGCAGTGAGGGGGTGACTCCCACGGGGCAGGGTGGTGCTGGAGGATGGAGTTGACGATGGTGGGACCTGAGTACAGGAGTAGACCACTCCCAGGCCGGTGCATCCTCGGCCCCTCCCCAGACTGTTCGCCTGAGGATGTTGTGTCAACAGCCATAGCATCTGGGCTGTTTGTATGGTGACAAGGCAGCCAGCGTGGGTTAAACACCTCACATGGCAGAGGAGAGGCCCAGCCTTCAGCCTTGCTGTCAAGGGATGTTCTTCCCTTTCCTGCATTGTGCAGGGACTCTGGCCCTTCAGCTGTTCATTCTTGGGATTCTCTGGGTCTTTCCACCCAATGACCTTTAGCAGCAGAACAGCAAGGAGAGGTGGGGACTGTGTTATCACTTTATTTACTTTGAGGACTTCTCTGGAAATATTTCTCTCTGCTGCTATTTGCCCATCCAGGCGTAGCCTCCGCACCTTTGCAAGGCTCAGAACCCATCCTGTCTCGGGTCTGTGTTCCTACTCTCCCAGCCCCTACCCTCCTTCCATCGCCTGGTGGATCATGGATTTCCCAGCATAGACCACCATCCCTGGCTTTTTCATGTTCTGTCCCCTTCTCCCAGTATTTTTCTCTGTCACTCTTGATTACTTCTCTGTCCCGGGCCCTGTTTCTGTTTCCCATTTTCTCTGCTTAGAGCCAGGAAGGGGAGGAAGCAGGTCTCTTTCGTAGGAGGAGGAGCCTTATCTGATTTTTCCCCAGCCACCCCCAACTCCCTTTCCTGACCAAAAGCACTGAGGTCTGGAGGTGAAGTTGAGAGGGCCCTTGCTGCGAGTTTCAGTTACACTCCTGCTGTTTCCCAGCGACCTCCTTAGGGCTTGGTGCCCAGGCCCTCCCTGCAGTCCCCCTCCCTGTGCCCCGGGCACTCTGTCCAACATGGACTCCAGCCAGCTCACTGGCCAGGGCAGGATGACCAATCAGAGGAGTTACACTGGGTTAGCCTCCATCCCCAGGACAGAAATCCCAAGTTCCCTGGGCACAGGCCAAGACAAGGACCGCAGCTGCCGCCCCTGGCATGGAGCAGCCACAGCGCCGCCTCCATGGGGCCTCTTGTATCCAGGCGAGCTGCAGAGAATGGAAAAATCCCTGGCCTGCTAGAAAATGTCTAAGTGACTGGGCTGTGTTCCTCCTACCTCACCCCCAGGATGTCCCTGCACGGCCCTATCTGGTGGTTACGCATCAGATCCCCACAGCAGGCAAACCATGGAGCCACCGCCACGCTGTGGAGCTCACCCAGGCTCCCACTGGGCTCTGACCAAGTGGCCAATGCTGTGACCGAGCTCTACAGACAGTCTTCTGACTTGGCCCCCAGCCCTCAGCAGGTCACCTGCCCCTGTGGCCCAGCACGCAGGAGCCAGTCCCCAGGACTGCCAGGAAGAGCTCCATTCCCTGTATCTGGGAGTCTGGGAGCCCTGGTGGCGGAAGGAGATGGCAGCTGCCCCTGCACACACACCCCCCCCCCCCCCCCCCCGCAGTGAGGAGAACTCCAGCTAGGGAAGGGAGGGCGACAGCCACAGCCCAGCCTTAGTGCCCACAGTATCCTCCCTGTAGCCTCCTGCCACTGGTGACAAGATTCTCCTGGGCTTGGGAATGTGGAGCTCCATGGCCCAGCTACCCCGCACCCGGCAGAGGGAGGCACAGGTAGACCCTCCAGAGTGGGGAGGTGTTCTCACCCAGCAGAGCTGGGGTTCTGCACCGAGCAACTGCAGTTTCCAGGGCAACAGGCTAAAACAAATCTTGTCTGAGCAGGGCCAAGGGCAGTGCTGTTGCTCGGGCAGCTGATTAGGCCAGTTGTTTGGCTCCAGGCTTTTCCTGGTACCCAGCATGCTAAAGCACCTGGTACTGACTGCCCAGAACCCAGGTTCTCCCCGCCGCTGCTTCCTGCTTCACCGTACCCAGCACTTATGCGCTCAGCGACACAAGGGGGCCTAGAGCTGGACTCTGTGATGCAGCCGTGATTTTACCAAGGACTGGGGGCTGCACAGTGGCCCAGCTGATGGGGAGTGAGAAAGAGGAGGAATGAAGAGGCCCTCCTGCGGATAGCTTCAAATCCAGCCTGGAGAGGAAGGCTCCAGACCAGAACACAGCAGGTGGGAGGCCCTGTGGATGCTCCCATGTTCCTCCAAGCAGCACCATACCTGGGCAAGGGGTTGGGCCTGCAGATCTCTTTTGTATCCTTGCTACTTTGCATAAGGTAGGTCTGTCAAGACCACACTGGAGGCAGCGGCCTTGAATGTACTTCTGTTTTGGTGGCCACTGATGGATCCATCACATACCTGCCTCTCCCTAGCCAATACCCACCAACAGCGGTGGTGCCGCTGGCCCCAGTGCACACATGAACGCAAGCCAGCACCTCCCCTGCATCTTGGGGAACTATGGCCGACCCAGATGCACCTGAGGAACCCCCTGCCTGCTAGCCAGACTCCCATACTCACCATGCTGGTTGGTTCTATGCATCTCACTCTCAACATGACCCTTGAAAAGATGTTTGAGGATCCTAGCTTCCATGCACACTGCACCACTGGTTTCTCCAGTATTCCAGAAGAGTCCCTTCCTCACAGGTCTGGGAAATGGAGAAGCATGGGCAGGAATCCCTGCCCTCCCAGCTCAGGCTGTCATGGCTTTTGGACTAGTCTGAGACAGGCAATGGCCTCCCTTGGCTTCAGTACTCTTGTTATATATCCTCCTCCCCATACACCATCTTTAACAGGGGCTTCGGTTGTCCACTATCCCTCCTCAAACCTTGACTCTTCCCACCCTTTATCTAACTGGTCACAAGAGTGATAGCACAAGGTCCTCTAAAGGCTCCAACCCATGTGTCAACTCCTGGTGTGTCTTGCAGAGTGTGGTGACCAGCACCATCACCCTAGCAGAAGTCTGTGGTCCTTGAAAGGATTAGAAGTAGGGTGTGAAATGTCTGAATCCCAAACTCATCTCAAACGTCTTAGGATGTAAGAAGCAAGGGTTACCTCCACCAGGAAGTGCACACCTCTAATCAGAGTCTTCAGCTGGCCCATGTGGCATCTTTGACAGTGGTGATGAGAAGGGACTGAAGGTAGCAAGGGAGGAGTGCCCCTGAGGGATGATTTCTTTCACAGGTTCTCTTTCAGTGGCCCCTTGACTGGAATTCTGGTGGCATGGTCCAGGGACAGGGACCAATGGGAAAATGAACTTATCTGAAGACACCTCCTGTCACCCTAAACCAGAGAGAATCTGTTGAACCTCGAGCTCTGAAATCAGCACAGCCCAATGTTTGGTGTCTCTCGCAACTATTTTGACTTGGGAAGGAAGAGTATAGAACCATTCCCGGGTGGGAAGGGGGGACACAGGTGCCAGACGCCCGCAGCCTGAGCTGGAAGAGCTGGGAGTGGCGGCAGCACGAGGCGTGGCTGCAGCTGTAAGCGCCTTCCCCTAATCGCCAGGTCTGCGGACCCTGCGCCGCCAGCGCCGTCGTCTCCCGACGCAGTTCCACTCACTTTGGCCTCAGCCGCTTACTTAGCGGTCAGCTCAGATCCGTGAAGACGCCCACACGCTCCCGGCTCCTGCCACCAGCCCGAGGGGGGTGGGGTGGGCAGGAGGCCGCCTCTCCCAGGCTTCCCCAACCAGACTTCGCGCCCACGGCCTGGCGTCCAGCGCCCGGGCGCGCGCGGGTTAACCTCACGGGGGTGGGGACTCCGGAGCTGCCGGCAGAGGGAGGGAGGGGGCAGGAGGCAGGGTCGAGCCTCGGAGGAGGCCGCTGGAGCCCCGCGTGGCGCAGGCCACCGGACAGCCAGTGGGGCACACGCTGCGTGCAACGAGGGGCCACCGCAGACCCTGTGCCCCAAACCTCAAGTCCGGTGCAAGACGCTGGGCATCAAGACGGGTGAGAACCTGTGAGGACGCTGCCCCCGTCTCCAGAGACCGCCACCGCCACCCCGCCTCTGCTGAGTCTCGGCCCCTACTCCGGCCACTCTATTGCCTTTGGCCTGGCATGAAGCCCGGAGATGGCGGCCCCACGGCAGCCCCGGACTCCGAGCCGGCAGACGTGCCCCTGTTTCTGCCACGCCCCGGGCTTGTCCGGCTGCCGCGCGGCTCTGCGGCCCCCTGCGGAAGCAGAAGTCTCAGCGCTGCCGCTTCTGCGTGCTCCGCGCGGACCGCCGCGCCTCCAGGGCTACGGGAGCGAGAAGTTCCGCGGGAACCTGGCGGGCGCGTGCACCACCAGCCAGCGCGTGGACGCGCGCCAGGGCACCGGATCGTCCTGCACCCGCGCGACCGCAGCCTGGGCGTGGGGCGGCCTGCGAGGCGGAGCAGCAGGCGCACAGCGCCCTGCTCCTGGCCGGCGCCTCCGCCCCGCCGGTGAGGCCCGAGCCCAGGGCGGGCGGAGCCGGGGCTGAGGGCCAGGGGCCCGGACGGCGCCGGTGTTTATTGTGGGTTGTCCCTCCCCATAAGTCACCGAAATCAAGTCCAAACATGAAGCGTGTTCACGTCTTTAGTTCTCAGGACACAGTGACTCCAAGGCCCACACCCCACCCCCGGCCCAGGAGCCCCCTGTGACCGGCGCCCCGCCTCTCCGGGTGTCAGCTTCCACGAGGACCCCGGCGCCTGGATCCTTGCTCCCCTTCAGGACGTCTGGCCCGTGACGCTGCGACCCAAGGGACCGGGGCGGACACGAGGCCTGGGCAGCGGCGGCTACGGCCTTGCTGCGGAAGCCCAAGGGCAGAGGCTCTGGGGACACTCAGGCTTCGCTGCCACCGGCCCTTCGCCTGTCCCCGTTCAGCGTGCGCCGCTGCGGCCAAGCAGACTCTCTTCTTCCTGGAGCTCGGCCGCTCGGTGCCCGCAGGTCCCGGGGAGCTGTGGCTACAGGCGCCCGACGCCGCCGTGGGGGCCCAAAGCCTTCATGAGACTGTTCTGGCCGCCATGAGGTGCCTCGGGGATGGCGGTGCGGGTGGCAGGGCTGAGCCACTGCCCAGGGATCCGCCGACCAGCGCCTGCACACCCGGCGTCTCCCAACCTCATGCGACCCTGGCCTCGGCAGCCCAGTCAAGCAGCCTGAGCCATCGCGGGGGCCTGCGTGAGAAGGGCGGGAAAGCAGCCCCGCACCCGAGGACCTGGAACGCGGCCTCACCCCGAGGACCTGGAACGCGGCCGGGAGCGATTATGAACCCATGGGGGGTGGCCAAACTAGGGGCTACATGGTGACTGCGCCCCCAGGCCTTACGGCTGCTCCCCACAAGCCACTCCAGAGTTGCAGGGGCACTGAATTCATGCCCATGAGCCGCTTTCCGCCAGGGCCTTTGTCCCGGAGTGCCCTGCCCCGTTTCTATTAGCCCAGGGCCGGGGGAGCTGGGACCTTTGTTCCAAGGCCCCTGTCGCAGGGTCGGGAACATTAGGGACTGGGAGGGGTTCATCCCCACCTGCAGCTGCCCTCAGAGCTCATAGGGGAGGGAGTACATGTGCATCAATTAGGTGGCCCCAGACTACTTAGGAATGGGCACTGCCATACCAGACCCCCCAACGGCCGCCTCGACTATGTCGACCTGGACCTGGTCCCTCCACTGGAGGCTCGAGGCGACGCCCCTGGGTCTGGCACCCAACACTGGCACTGCTATGCGCGCATCGGCTTCCCTGAACCTCAGAGAGGCTCCCGTAAGGAGACAGGCAGCCGCGCCCTGTCTAGCTAGGAATGGATGGGGAGGGGAGAGAAAACAGGCCAAATTTAGGAATACTTTCCTGCCTGCTCCCCTCAACTCCCCCACTGGATCCCAAAATAGAGGGGCTCTCAGGCCCCCTAGCACCTACAACTTACAGAAGCTTTGAGCTGCCCCTTAGGGCCTGCTGCCCCCTCCACCCCTTCCAGATGTGGTATAGGAAATCCTCAGGAAAAGGCTCCCCAAGAGTTGGGATTCTTTTAAGGGAGAAAATTCTAGAACCGCCCCCCCTTCCCACCCACAAACCCCTACGAACTCCAGGCTTTCTCAGCCAAAGCCCCAATCCTTTCTTTCCTGGCAGCCTTCCTGCAGCATCATTCCAGATCTCAGGTCAGCTTTGGCTCTCCCCACTTTGCCTCCAATGACTTCCACATGGACTTGCTCCTCCCCACCCCACACCTGCAGGGCCTGCCTTCTGTCTCCTCCCAGCCAAAGAACCAATCCCCCACACCAGGACTGAGTTCCTAGGGCCCTAGTGCAAGAGGTACCAGGTATCTTACCTCTACTGCTTCTCTAAAGTGCTATGCCACTCCCTTACTCCCTCATTTCCCTCTTCCAGTGCCAGCCACGTGTTCACACAATCTTCCCTTCTCTGGAGCCTGGTGGAGCTGATGCACCTCTTGCTTCCATATACTTATCTTCTGTAATACTGTACTGTGGACCCCCACAGCCCATGCCCTATTAAAGTGGCCCTGCTTGGTCAGCCTGGAAAGGTCTTAGGTCCATGGATTCCCCTGCCCCACTGTAGGGGTGACCAGTGAGTAACAAGAATTTGAGGGGGGGGACAGTCTGGGCCACAAGGAAGAGACCCCATCCTGTCTCCATGCCTCACTCTGCTACTCATTCACTACAAGGAGCCTGTTTGCAAACCAACACTTTTATTGTCAAGAGAACCTGCCCAGGGGAGAAGGGGACCCACTCTGCCTCCCAAAAGGGCTGTGTTCAATGAGGTGTCTGGGGTTCATGGGACAGATGGGTCAGTGCAGTGAGAAGAGCTGGGGCCACCACTGGGGCCTGGGTGGTCAGGTACAGGGCCTGGGGGGCCAACAGGGGGCGTGGGAGCCCCTGAGGAGGCAGGTCTAGGAGCCCCCTGGCTCATCTGCAGGAGGCCTGTGAGGGCGATCAGCTCAGGCCCACTGAGCCAGGCAGTGGAGCAGCCCGGGGATGGTGTGTGGAGCACCCAGGGAGACATGATAGGAGGTGGGAGCAGCAGCTTCAGAGAGCCCATGACCTGAGGAGAGAGGAGGGAGAAGTGTCTCCTCCCAAGCCCTGCAGAAAGACTAGGGTGAGGCCAGGGCAGCAACTGCACTCACCTGCTGAGAGGCCTCCGACAGGTACAGGGGGACACGCTGCCCACAGGGAAGCAGCGGGTCTGACAGAAAGACATCTTCATGGCACATCACTGGGAACCCTGGGAAGGAGAAACCGGTAGGGCAGCCGGCTGGGGTTCCCACACCAGTGATGGCTGCACCAGTTCCCCGACCAGCTCATGCAGGGCACCTCCAGAGCCTGGGGGGCCAGAGTACCTGCATCCCTGGGTGCCTGCTCTCCATTCTGACGTCCTGCTGCTGGGGCCAGGGGCCTGAGGTCCCGGCCTGAGGCTGCCTCGTACAGCGGCCAGAATGAGGGATGACACAAGGTCCGGCTTGAGAAGGAGGCACCAGACGCACAGCTAGGTCCCTGTGGAGGGGGCCGGAAAGATCACTGGAGCTTTGGTCCCCTCCGGGGCACCCCGCCCCCTCCCAAGGCCAGAGCCAGAGGTACTCCCAACTCACCCACACCATCCGTGGCCCTGCTTTGGCCTTGTAGTTGAGGTCCCACGGTGCTAACACAGTCATCCTTGAGGGGGCCACCTCCCAGGCCATCTGCGGGGAAAGGGCAACTGGGGCAGGGCGGTATTTGAAGAGATTAAAACAGGCTCAGGAGTGGGTGGAAGGGGGGGGCGGGGTAAAGACAGCAAGGCCAGAGCCTACCTGGGGTTCCCGGGGAGTGCTCAGCAGCCAGGCCTGGCGGGGACCGGGCCAGCAGCTGCTCCCTCTGGGTCCAGGAAGGCCTTCGTGACCAGGGCTGCGGGCTGGGAGGGGGAGGTACTTAGGGGCCCCCGTCACAGCCTCCCCCGATATTTCCGAGGCCCGGCCAAGGGCGCCTGGGGCAGGGAGCCTGAGCACACCCGGTCCTCAGTGTGGGCGACTGAGGTTGCACCTCACGCGGTGGGCCCCCTGTTGGGCTTCCCCGCGGCGGAACCCCTCACCTGTCCTGTGGGGATGCTCCTGGCTCCCCCGGGGCTTCCTCTCCAGAGGTCCAGGCCTCGCCGGAGTCACTGCCCGCCGAGGGGCCCTGCTCCTCCGGCGCCTCTCTGCCCGCGTCCCAGCGCCGAGGCGGCCCGGGCAACATGCCGCGTCTGGGGGGCAGGGCAGCGCGGGGCAGCAGCTCCGTGCCGGCGTCCGCCCCGCCCGCGCCTCCCACCTCGCCCTCCCGGAACCCCACGCGGCCCCCACCTCCCGCAGCCATCCGCAAGCCCAGGTGGCCGGCCCACCTCGCAGGGCCTCGCCACCACGCCGGCGCCCAGCGCGTTTCCGGGCCACGTGGCGCGCGCTCCCGCCGGGATCCCGCGGGCGCCCCCTGGTGGCGGGGGTGGCGGGGGTGGCGGGGCCAGCGCTGCCCGCCGCCCCACACGCGAGAGCGGCTCCCCGCGCCGGGAGCTGCCGAACGGCGGCGCCTACTTCCCCGCGCCGCGCCGCATTCGTTCGCAGACGGACACAGGCACACGCACACCCGAGGGCGACCTGGAGGGCCTGGCTTCTTTATTGCACTTGACACAACATCCGGCGCCCGGTTTGTAGCCCAGACCCGCGGCCGCACCCAGAGGCAGCCGGGCGCCTCGCTGCGCCCGTCCGCTTCCAACCCCTCGGGCGGGCCGAGAGGCACCCAAGGAACAGGGCCAGGCCCGAGGCCGCCCTCACCAGAGTCCTTGCTAGAGAGCAGCTGTCTTCTCTGTTCTGTGTTCCCGGCCGGGTGGGGGCCCTGCGGCCCTACCTCGACCCCTATGGCCGTTCCAGTAGGGCGTGGATGACAGCAGCGATGTAGGGGAGGCCCCTTCCCGGGGCCCCCTCCTCTTCCAGGATGTGGTGGGGCTGGCACAGGGACTCCTGGGGGGAGGGGCCCAGTTAAGTTCCCCTTGCCAGCTGGTTCTCTGGCTTCCCTGCCCTTGTCAGAGGACGGGGTGGCGAGAGCCTAAAGAAGCCTGGGCAAACGGGGCTGACAGGATGGCCCTTCCAGGTGAAGGCCGCAAAGGCCAGGGGCACCGCGGACATGGCTTGGGGACAAACAAGTTGCAAGGAAGCTGCCAGCAGGTAACAGAAGGGAGATGACACAGGGGGCCAAGGCTCAGGGGAGGAGGGACCTGTCATTTCCAGAGGGAAATGCTCGAATAGAATAGGCGGGCTGACAAACAGAGCCCCAGGGGCCCCCCCGCCAGGGCAGGGCCTGGCCACAGCAGGAGCGGACGCAAACACAGGCACACACACACGGAGGCGGCCACGGTCTGTACAATTTATACACAGAGACAAGGACCCAGCCTGGGCCCCTACATCCCCTACAAATATAAACTTCTCTCTACAAAATATAGATAATTTAGCTCCCCGTAACAGTGGGGGGGGGGGGGACGGTGCGGGGAACAGCACGAGGAGGAAGGTTGAGATCTACCCTCCTGAAGGAACAGAGGGCAGGGCAGGGCCTGGAGGGAATGAAGGCACCATCAGGATTGAGAGGTGAGGGGCTCAGAACAGGCTACAGGAGGGTGGCCAGAGGCTGGGGCCTGGGGTCTTGGGGCACCAGACTGGGGCCTCTAAGGTCAGTGTTTGTGAGGGGAGGGGGGTTCACTAGTGTCTTTGGTAGGGGCTGAAGGCACCACTGGTAGGGACAGGAGTGGCACAGGAGTCTTATAAATAGAAATAGGGCAAGGGGGCGGGGAGAAAGGGTGACTTCAGGTCCTAGGAACCCAGGAGCCGAGTGTAGACGACATAGAGCAGCAGCATGAGGACCACGTAGAAGAAGATGAAGCCGCCCAGACCAGAGGGGGGCCAGAGGGGCGGGGGGGCCCTGCCCCCCACCCGCTTCACAGCCTCCAGGGTGGTCCACAGCCCCTGGGCGGTGCCCTGGAGGAGATCCGAGGGCGAGCACAGGTCGGCCTGGGAAGGGAGAGTGGGACAGATGATGGACAAAGACAAAGAGCAGACGTCAGCAGCGAGACGGCCCTTCCCACCCCTGCCTTCATGTGCCAGGGCCGGGGCCAGGCCAACATGCAGAGCGCCAGGAAGGGAGGCATGCAGGGCAGGGAGGCGTGCAGGACAGGGACTTGCAAATGTGCTTCCTTCTGGGGAGCAGACACCCCTGCGAATGGGACCCTGCCACCCATCCATGCAGAGGGCTCAGCCGAGCCCAGGATGTCACTACTCTTTAGAGTAGGGACCAGCCCTGGGCTCCTGAGAACATGCCCCCCCATACCTCAGGCACCCCCATTTTTCGGCAGGCTTCTAAGAAACTCTCCACATTTTTCCGAGACTTGAGAGTACTAAGTTTTGGCTGGCAGAGGGCGAGAAAGGAAACAGAGAAGGGAGTAAGGGAGAGGCCCCGGCAGTCCTCTGCCCCATCCCCTACCTCTCGCCCTGGGACCCAACTGACCACAGCAGGTGAGGGCACGTGGATGAAGGGCACGGAGCGGGGCCGCAGCTGGTTGGCCAGCTGACAGAGGATGACTCCATTGGCCAGAGCCTCTGCCAGGTCCTCCGGCAGGGGCCGCTGCAGCCGCGACTCAAGGACCTGGGAGCCAGGAGGGTGGGGGTGAGGTTAAGGTCAGTGGGGACTCCCGCCTGTCCCTTGTGTCCTCAGTGGAAGCACCTACAGGCTGCTGAGAGGCCAGGAAACTCAAGGAGGCTGAGTGCACCCCACCCCCACCCCCAGCCCTGCAGGTCCCACCTCTCTTACCTGGCGTAGTTGTGCCATCACCTCCTTCTCATCCAGAAGCTGGGGGGATCGCCGAGGTTTCAAGACAGGGTCTGGTGACGAAGGGCCTGGAGAAGGAGGAGGAATGTGAGCTGTCTCTGCCACCCGCCGCCGACTTTCTAGCTGGGTCACAGTGTCTGGCACCCACATCTCCTGCCTTTGTGCTTGTGGGCTTTTCAACACAAAGGGACAATAGACCAGAGAACTCCCAGGCCAGAAGGGATGTCCGCGGCGCAGGGGTGAGTGCTGAATGAGCACCAGGGACAGGGGAAACCCACCTGAACTACTCTGAGAGGAAGAACGGAAGAGGAAGCTGTTTGGTCTCTGAATGGAGCCAAGTGGCCGGGGAGCAGGCACTGTTGCTGGGGGCCAGAGCCAGGGGCAGGTGAGAAAAGACACCTCTCAGAGTCCCACTCTTCCCTCAGGCCACCAGGCCCCAGCCACCCTCTCAGCTACACAGTCCCCCATCCTTTTCCCAAAGTCCCTGTCCCACCTGGTCCAGCTGCAGGGAGGGGCTCCTGGGAGGCAGAGGTGGGGGCAGGGGCACCCTGCCCTCCTGAAGGTCCCGGTTGGGTGGCACTGGACTTAGGCATGCCACTGAGGACAGACAGAGAGCGGATTAAAGGGGATGGGCAGGAGGAGGCGTGTAGGGACAGAGCTCAGGGAGTTTGGAGTCTCGGAGGACACATACTTAGAGGAGGCCTGAGCGGACGAGGCAGCAGCAGCTCCACCAGCAGCCCTGATCCCCAGCTTCAGAAAACTAGAAAGCAAAGAAGGTGTGGAGTCAGCAGCACAGGCAGGGAACCCACCAAGCCTGAGGAGCAGAGGAGCTCAGGAGGGTTCATTTCCACTCATGGCCAGGGTCCCCTGCCCAGCGGAAGCCCCAACCCAAGCCGCCCCTGTGCCCACACCTGTCCTTCCTGGAGGCCCCCCACACTCCAGTGTGCTGCTGCTGCTGCTGCTGCTGCTGCTGCTGCCTCCGCTCCCGCTCCTGCCATAACTGCAAGGTGTCGGGGCGCCGCCGCTCCTCCCCAGCTGGCTCCTCCCGCCTGAGGGTTAGAGGTAAGACCAGTGAAGGAGACAGACATAAGTCAGGGGAGAGGAGGAGGCGTCCAGGGGGATGGGGCAAAGGGAGAAGGTGCTGGCTCAGGTGGCTCTGGGGTACCTGCTGCTTGGTGCCTTCTCTGCATCCCCTGTGGCAGGGCTCAATTCTGGTGGCCGATGCTCCTAAGGAAAGAGCAGCAGAGGGCTGAGGGAGTGTCTCTTCCTCCAGGCCAGCACCACTCCCTCCTTCCCTCCCTCCACTCTCCTCTCTCCCACACAGGGCACACACAGGGCATGAGGCCAGGGGCTGGACCCTCACCTCAGCAGCACCTCGCTCCTCCTCCTCCCCAGGCATGTGGCTGTCAATGAAGTCAATCTGCTCAGGGTCTCCGTCAGCTGGAGAGGCCAGGGCATGTCAGCAAGCATTTGGGGGCTTGGGGCACTCATCCATTACCCCAGAGCCCACTACTCACCAGAGCCATCCTCCCTCCGCTCCTTGGGCCCCCTAGGCTCCCGGGCCAGCTCTGAGATCCGGAAGGACAACTCCGAAAATTCATCTGTTGACTATAAATACAAATGCCAAAATGGGAGACAGTTGCTCTGTAGTGCTGGGGGTTCATGGGGTTCATGCCCTTGGGGTCTGCTGCTGAGCCAGCCCTTCCCCCAGATACTTCGGCAAGGGAAGACTCCTCCAGATACCAATTGTCACTGTAATAATCAGAAGCACCAAGCAAAAGGTCCCAACTCAGATGTTCTCCCTGGGGGAGAGACATTCCCTGTATGTCCCAGGGAAAGGAGGCCCTTACCTCATTTCCAGACCACCTTTTGCTGCCACTGTCAACACTGTGGAAGCCAGAGTCTAGCCCACCATCGTACCGACGTCCCGGAAATAAGTCCTCAGCAGGGCTAGTGCCAGCCAGAGAAAGCTAGTCAGTCCAATGCTGGCCAGTGACCCCTCTCATCTTCCCACCAAAAACCGTGGAGTCTGTGCTGCCAGAAAGGGGCAGTAAGTACCAGGGGCTTCCCTCTTTCCAGCTTGGGACTTACCAGGGACTAAAGCTTGGGGGGCGGGAAGAGGCCAGGTCCCCCAGTGCAGACCCCCCACGCCGCCCCGCCTCTGTTGACAAGTACTTGAAGATGTGAAGTTTCCCCTTCAGGCAGATCTAGGTATAAGGAGGTGTGTGACAGGGGTTAGAGAAAGGGAACAGGGGCCCCCAGATCCCGCTTGGCTGCTAAAGGGACTCATTTCCCAACTCATACCCACTCTCAGCTCCGCCCCCATGGCCTACAGCAGACCCACCCCTCACCTGAGCCGGTGGGCTCTGCAGGGGGTTGCTGTCCAGCAGAATGACCTGCAGGTGCCTGAGGCGGCAGAAGGAGACCGGGATGCGGGAGACACGGTTACAGGAGAAATCCAGGCGGACAAGAGGAAGATCCCCCAGCTCTGGGGGTGGGTGAGGGAAGAGTCAGGAGCCTGCCCAAGGGTGGGGCCTTGTGCTCACTTCCTCTGCCCTCTGCTCTGGCCCACTGGCCACCCTTGGGTCCACCACAGCCTCTGCCCTGGCTGGCGGAGGTATTCCCTGAGAACAACCTTCCTGCCTCTCTTCCTGCTCACGTTCCCACCTCCAGGCCTCCCCTCCCTTAGGTCCTGCCCAGCTCATGTACCTCTTCTCTCCTTTGCCCCATCCTGCCCACTCCAGACTTCAACCGTTCCTTCATCCCCAAGTGACCATCACAAGACCCAGACCAAACTGCGACGTTGGAAGGCTCAAAAACCATCCGTGCCTCGCAGCCGAGGCAGCTGAGAGTGAGTGGACTGTGCCCTGCACAGAGCCACCTAGTCTGCAATCCCACCTGAACTTTACTAGCTAAGCCCTTCCAGCCCCAGGCAAGGTTGTGCCCACCCACAGGGAGTGTGCCTTTTTCTACTTCGCAAACATGCACAGTTGGATTAGTGGTAGTAGAGACACAGAATAAAATTCCCCACTCCTTGGCCCAGTACAGTCAAGGTGTTCATGATCTGGCTAGTTCCACATTTCCCATCTCACTGCCCACCCTCACACACATCAGACAACCCTCAGCTTCTGGACCTTTCTACGTGCTGTTTGCTCAACTGGGACACTCATTTTTGTGACCATCTTTCAAAGTTCAGCTCAAGTGTTGCATCTTCCATGAAATCTTTCTAGACACTCAGGTTAGAATTCACTGCGCCTTCCTCTGTGCCCCCAGGGTGTTTTGCTAGGGTCTCTTTTATGCACCAGAGAGCATCCTGATCAAATGCTTGTTTACACTGCTACCAACTTAGAAGGAGAGGGGGCCAGAGCAGCAGTAGGTGGAGCCCAGAGAAAAGGAGTTGCCACCTGACTCCCCTCTCTTGCTCTTTAAAACCAGGATGAGGGGTGCCTGGGTGGCTCAGCGGTTGAGCGTCTGCCTTCAGCTTGGAGCGTGATCCCAGGTCCTGGGATCAAGTCCCACATGGGGCTCCCTGAGGGGAGCCTGCTTCTCCCTCTGCTATGTCTCTGCCTCTCTCTGTGTGTCTCTCAGGAATAAATAAAATCTTAACAAAAAAACAAAAAAACAAAAAAAAAAAACAAAACAACAAAAAAAAAACTTTTTAAAATAAAAATAAAACAAAACCAAGATGAGCATGGCTCTGGTCCTTCCCACCCAGCCCTGGCTTGCCTTTCTCACCACATCCGTGCCTGACTGTGCTCCCTCCCACCCACATGCTCTGCACATGGGTTTCCCCTGCCTGGGATGTAGAAGGAAGGAGAACTTTCCTTCACAGGTCAGCTCCTATCATGCCTCTGGGAAGAAGTCTTCCTCAAGCTCCCAGAGCAGAGCCACGTGCCTCCCTCTAGCTCCTGAAGCTCTTTATGTGTCCTGTTCTAGCACTTCCCTCCACTCATCTCTCCCTATGAAGCCCAAACATTTTAACGTTTAACGTGACATCACTCACGTCTACCTGATCCCCACTTAAAACACAGGAAGCACACAACCATGCTGCCTGAATAAGGGAAGGGGTGCCTGCTTTGGAGCAGGGGCTATCAAATGTTAGGGTGGATCACAATTAGCTCGTTACAATGGGGCTGCTTGGGCTCTAGCTCTATGGACTCAGAAACTCTGGGGAGGAGGCAGAGGGCATCATATGATTCAGGTGCCTGAGAGCTCCGACTGGGTGAGTGATGATCCCAGGTAACTGCAAAGGCCCCTTCCAACCTTATGACTCTATAGGGTGCTAACACATGCACCCTGTCTCCTTTCTCTGTGCCTTGTTCCTCATTTATGAAAACAGAGTTAACCACCCATGCCTTGTTAGCCTCCGAGGCTTGCTGGTCAAGAACACATTAGATAATGTAGTCTGTTTATCTGTACCTGGGGCACTGATGTTCTGTGAAGAGTCTTTGTGAGTTCTCCAGTGTAGATACACATACTCCCTCCCCGCCAACCACCTCCTCCCTCCAGCTCTTCATTCTCCTCACCATCAGGCAGGGTGCTGAGCTGGTTCCTGCGCACACTGAGGTCCCGCAGGGAAGGGAGGCTACACAGCTCTGCCGGGAGGGCCTGCAACTCATTGCCACTCACATCCTGCAGGGAGGAAAAGAAGTAGGCCAGGAGCCATGAGACTAGGGGCATCAGAAACTGCCTTCTGTCTCTGGCCAGCTCCTTTGGTTCCCCACCTCTCCTTAACTTCCCCCAAAGGTCCCCTGGTGCCTGGCTCAGCAGCCCCTCTTCTGGCCCTGCTCCCCATGCTCACAAGCTGCCGAAGGCTTCCCAAGGCGCTGATGTCGGGAGGCAGGGCTCCCAGTTTGTTGTTGCTGACGATGAGCACCCTGAGGGGCAGCTGGCAGATGTAAGGTGGCAGTGACGACAGCTGGTTTCGGCTGTGGACAGAAGGGCATGGTGCTCACTCTCCAGGCATGGCATCCTAGTGTTGCCCTCTTTTCGGGGTCGTGGGAGGGGCACTCAGAGTACCATGCACCAGGACTTGGGGCTCCCACCCTCCCCTGGCCATACCTCCCTACCTGAGGTTGAGGTAGGTAAGGGCTGTGAGATTCCCCAAGGCAGGGTTCAGGCATCTCAGGCAATTGTGGTAGAGGCTCAGGCCCTCCAGGGACACCAGCTGGCATGCTGCCTCTGGCACCTCGGGGAACCGGTTCCGGGACAGGTCTAGGGGAAGCAAGTGTCAGGGGAGAGCTGTGGATGAGCCCAACCCTGGACAAGAGGGCCCTGAACTTTCCCAGAGCCAACTGCCCAGCCGTCCACCTCCCCGTCGGACATAAAGAATCAGGCCTATAAACATGAGTTCCCTGGAGAGAATAAAGCTTTCTGCCAAACTGAGTACATTCCAAGCATTACCAGAACAGCAAAGGGACACTCACTGGGCTGGAGAAGCCCAGACTTAGGAGGACAAACCATGACCACCACCTTTGAATACACCAATGAAGGGCTACCCTGGAAAGGGTGACTGGCTTCTAGAACTCGTGGTTCCTGCTGTTCTATGGAGAAGGCTGGTGCTCCAAAGAAAACAGAAAGGTAAGGGGCTAGGAGGCTCGAGATAAGAATATAGTAACCCCGGGGCGAGGCCACTGAGCAAGCTCGTCCCTCTTCCTCTCTCCTCGGGGGCCTTGTCCCCAGCTTCAATCTCTTTTCAACACAGGGGAAAGAAACCAAGGGTCATTAGAGTCTGGCTCTACAGAATAAGTAAAGCTCCTAACACACTGGACAATGGTTCTTCATCAGTCCCTGGGATCAGAAAGCCAGGTCCAAGGGTCTGTGAAGGAACAGACTCCCAAGGACCAAGAGGGGAAAGAGAGCAGCTGACCAAAGCTAGAGGTGGGAGCTGGAATCCTCAAGTCCCTCCCATCAGGATACACCTTCTTTAGGACTGGCCTCCTTCCCACCATAGCCTCACCAGCCCTCCTCTATTTCCTCTCTTACTGACCCAGGCTGAGGCGCTCAGCTCTTTTGCCTGTGTCTTGATGTGGGTGAGGAACAGGGAGGGAGGAAGGGAGGGGAATGCCTATGACCACCACCCCTTATCTCAAGGGGTTACCTGCCACTCCAATGAAAGGAGTCAGGCATGAGGTTTCTGCCAGTCTACGGACTCTAACTGCTTAGAGCTCTTCAAGTCTGGGTTTCTATTTCCTCTCCTCGCCTGCACTGGGAGGAGCCCAGGGCCTGCTGGGGGATGCCCCTGGCAATAGCACTTGGGTGAGCTTCTTAGGCAGCCCTCCCCAGGAAGGGGTGAGCAAAAGCTGATGGGAGGGAAGCTGGGGTATATCCCCCAAGGAAATGAGTCTCATGACAGGAAATGGAGTAGAAACAATCTAGACAAGTTCTGTCTCTGGTGGGCTCTATGTTTAGCAGGGCAGAGGACAGCCTGATGCACCAGGGCTCCTCCTTTCTCCCTCTCTGTTCACAGCCCTGGTGTGCAAAGAGAGGAGATCCACCAAGGGAAAAGACCGAGTTCTGAAGAGGGTGAGACAGCCAGATGCAGTCCTCATATGTTTGCCCTCCACCTGCCTGCTCTCCCTACATCTACAAATGTCTGTGTGTATGTGTGCACACGCGCAAGCAGCGCATGCTGTGGATGAAGGGGGCGGAAGACAAGATGGGCTAAGCAGTGGGGGGGGGGGGCAAAAGCTAGGAGGGGAAGGGAGCCTGGGCTGGAGGAGGCAGGGCACAGGAGGCACAGGATGTGGTCTGAGAGAGAATGAGCAGCACTTCTCCTTTGCGAGAGCGGCCCCTCCCCACTGTCTCAGGGTTCATCCTACTTTCAGGGGCCCCAAGGAATAAGAGTCCAGGGGATATCTAAGACCTGTGCCATAGGAAATATGCAGGGAAAACAATGGGTCAGAAAAAGCTGGGAAACCAGGAGAGGGCTCAAAAGAATCTGGCAGAGTATTGAAGTGTTCAGTCCAGGTTGGAGGGCAAGTTGGTGTGGAGGGCACAGTATGGGTAACACGGACTGTCACTTCCCTTTTCTGCCCCACACTATAAGCATTCTGCTTGGGGAGAAGGGTCAGAGGAGAATGTTCTCGACAAGAGATATTCCACCATGGCCTACAAGCTGGGCCCAGAAAGGACTCAGGATTTCTGTGTGGAGAGCAGGACAGGGAGAGGTCCCAGAGAAGCTGGAATTTTCCCCGCTTCAGCAGACAAGCACACTCAGGGGAGCTGCCTGCACCCTAAGCCGGAATGCCGGGCGGAGGAGGGTGGGAGGGGGTAGGGGTTGGGAGGGGCCTGGGAGTTCTTGGTACTTTTCCCCAGGAGTCCACTCACAGAGGCAGAGTCCTAAGGAAGTAAAGAATAACATTTGGTCTTTGTCACAAAAACAAGCAAGGGGGAGGGGAAAGGGAACAGACGGGCGAGTGTCACACAGCTGCTGAGGTCAATCTGAAGCTTCGGGGTTAGGCGGCTGGGGGAGACTGAGAGGGAGAGGATTGGCTCCTGGGGCTCACTCATTCCCTGAACTCACTCACTGCATGGCAGGCAAGTGAGTTTACCCAGCAACCCAAGAAAAGCGGAGAGGCTTAAACTGGCCCTCCCCAGAGCAGTGGAGAAAAGAGTGTTTGTGCCCACTTGAGTATTTGCAGGTGAGAAAGCACCTGCTGGAGGAGAAACACATGCAGTCGCAGAGCAGTGTCATCAGGACGCTCACCCAGCCCAAAGTCCCACCCTGGGCTAGGCTGGGGTGGGGCTTCGGGAATGCAGTCCTTCTCCCCACTCCCAATCTCCACCCCCCAGCTGCCAGCCCAAGGTCATAGGTTGTTGCCTCCTGAGCAGCTGAGGTCTGACTCACCTGTCATGGTAGAGTCCCCCACACCCCACGATCAAGAGACACCAGGCAGGAGGTTAACACGATTAGAGGGATCTGTGAGTGGGGGAGTGGAAGGGCAGTGGGGCAGTCTCTAGCTTCCCAGTACTCCTAGCCAGGAGATAAGATTTCCTTCCTTTCAGCGACTGCCTCAAGTCCCTCCCCCTAGGGAAAGCAGAAACTGAATTGGGAATTCTAGGGTCCCTATGAGGTCACAGGCTCCATAGTGACCTCACACAGGCAAGCAGGAGGAGGAGTCTTGGATAAGGGGGTCAGGGATAATAGGTGGAAGAGCTGGAGGAGAAAAGAGTTAGGGGAGTTGGAAGATCTGCTTCTTTCCCATAGGCCAGCTGGGTGAAGAGTGGAGAGAGCCAGCAACCTTAGGGGGCGGGACGACAAGCACAGTAAACAGAAACACCAGGTTGTTAGGGGCAAACCCTAGGGATGAGGGGGGCCTAAGGCTGCTCGGATCTCGGTGGAACGGGGAGAAAGAATTGGGAGAAGTGGAGGAAGGGAAAGAAGTCATTAGAGGGACTCGTGGGGGCTGCTTTAAGGAACGATCAGAACTAAGGTTGAAGAGGTCATGCAAATAAGCCAACCAGGTGAGGGGCGGGGCCATTCTACAGGTGCGCAGATATGCAAATAAAGAGAAGGAGAAAAGGGGGAATTCTCACAGCGCTCAGCCGGGGCGCTGGGCGTTCGGTGCAAACGAGAAATGCGTTCATTGTCTAGTAGTTCTCAAAGTGAGGAGGGGGAGGTAGTGGGCTTACGCAAATCGGCTGGGTTGAGAACCCCGACGGTCAGGTGAAGGGGCGGGCCAGACTCCAGAGCCCGGTGAGAAACAAGCTGGGGGCGGGTCTATGCAAATGAGGGTCTCGGCCGCGTACGGGGCCGAGCGCACTCACCAGCCTGGGTGATGTCTGACAGGTCGTAGCTGCGGGCCGCGCCCCGGGGGAAGTGCTTCAAGCGCCGGTTAGATAGGTTCAGGGTCCCGGTGGCCACCGCCTCCTCTAGGGCCCGCTCTGCACTGCGGCTCCCGGGCAGACCCGGAGCCCCTGGAACCGAGGTCGTGGCCGCCGCCTCCTCACCCCCGGCGGCGAGTGGGGCCGCTACCGCCGCCGCCATCCGCTCCCGGCGGCTCCCGCTGCCTGACTGACGGGACCGGCCGTCCCTCCTCCCCCCCTCCCCCTCCTTGGAGCCGCCGTAGTCGCTTCAAGGGGGAGGAAACGGGCTCAGGGGCCCGGTGGACCAATCGCGGTCCCGAGACGCGTCGGAAGTGGCTAATCAGAACCCGCCGGGGGCGTGGAGACTCCGGCGCCCGAGTGAGGCGACAGGAGGGAGGGGGCTAGAATGGAGCGCTCGCCAACGGCCGACGCTCCAGGCCGGCCCGCCCCGCGCAGCCGCATCCAATCGCAGCTCTGAGGGCCGGAGATGGAGCCAATCAGGCCTCACCAGGAGACGGGGCCGCCGGCGCTCCAGTTGAAGGGATAGAGGCCGAGAGACCGCAAGCCGGCTCCTGGTTTTCTTCCCACGGAGACCAATCGCAAGCCAGATACAGGCGAGTGACTGTCAAGAAGGCCAATTAGATCCGCCGGAGGGAACCTGGCTCGGCCTCCTCTCTGAGGGACGGCTGGATCAACCAATAGCATGGGCGAGAAGGCGGTCCCTTCGCCTAGAAGGAGGCGGGTGAGCTAGAACTTTGAGATCGAGGTAAAGAATGCCAGCGCTGCGGGCTTTGCCGGCTGGGAACAGTGCAAGGGCTGGAGTGGCGCGTGCGAGCTGGAAATGATAGGGAGCGAGCCCGCTGTGAGGGTGCGAGGGAGGCCGCGGGCGAGGCGACGCCTGAGGCCAGGGGGTCCTCGCAGCCGAAGGGACCCTGGAGGCCTTTCCGGCCGCAGAAGCTGAGACCCTGCGGCGGTGTGCGCCGCCCCGGCGGGCGGGGGAACTTCGCGGAGACCGGAGATGCCCAGCTCCGGAGGAAGGGTTACAGGAGACCAGATCCTCCAGAGCTGCCGCCCTGCCGGCCAGCCTGCCCAGAAGAGCGCCCCTGGGCGGGCTTAGTCCTTAAGGGACCGTGCCCTCTAGAAAAGCCCTCCGTTTAACAAACGAGGAAACTGAGGCAGAGGGAAGTTGATGAGTTGGCAAGAGCAAACCGCAAGTTACTGACCTCTTGCTCTAGAAGCCCGGTTTCCCAGGAGCTCCTATGGTGGACTTTTTTCTATTTGCACCTTTTCTTTGCCCCTTGAGCTGAAATGGAGCGGATAAAGGGGACCCAGACACGAGAGGAAGCCGACGATCCTTTTCTGTCTGCCGAGAGAGCTTAGCATCCTCTTAGGTGGCAGAAGGATCCAATACATTGACATAGTCCATTTAATATGGTCAGAGTTGCCTGACCTCAGGCCACTGAAACTTTCTTATAAATCACATCTCAAATGTTGACATTCTTAAACATTTACTGGATGATTAAAATTCTATCCGCGGTGTCTCAAACTAGTTGTTTACTAGTCACCATGAATAAGGGAGTTCAGGTGGTTGACAATTAGCTGGCACAGTAAAATCTGTAATACTTGGCAGCTGAGAGCTGGTTGTCCAGGACTGGATTGCTCTGAGTTCCTGGAAGAGCCGATTACTCCTTGGATTTATTGGTGTAGATCCTTTGGCCCTACCTGGACAGACACATCCCAAACTCCTGCTGTTTCTCATACACGGCACCCCTCCCCCCACCCAAGACTACCTTAAAAGCTTAGACTGTGGGAGATACCCCAGGTTTCAGAGTAATTCTATCCCTTTCTTCCACCTTCATAGGTTGTCCTTCATACATGCATTGATGGCATTGATGTTACTGTCCCAGCAAATCTGCTTTTGGATGTTTTTGGGTTGTTTTTTTTTTTTAAGATTTTATTTTTTCGGGAAAAAAAAATATTTTATTTTTTCGGGAATCCCTGGGTGGCTCAGCGGATTTAGCGCCTGCCTTTGGCCCAGGGCATGATCCTGTAGTCCCAGGATCGAGTCCTACATCAGGCTCCCTGCATAGAGCCTGCTTCTTCCTCTGCTTGTGTCTCTGCCTCTCTCTCTCTCTCTCTCTCTCTCTGTCTCTCATGAATAAAAATATTTTAAAAAAAAAGATTTTAGGGATCCCTGGGTGGCGCAGCGGTTTGGCGCCTGCCTTTGGCCCAGGGCGCGATCCTGGAGACCCGGGATCGAATCCCACATCGGGCTCCCGGTGCATGGAGCCTGCTTCTCCCTCTATGTCTCTGCCTCTCTCTCTCTCTCTGTGACTATCATAAATAAATAAAAATTAAAAAAAAAAGATTTTATTTTTTCATGAGAGACACAGAGAGTAAGAGACACAGGCAGAGGGAGAAGCAGGCTCACTGGGGAGCCCAATTCGGGACTTGATTCCAGGACCCTGGGATCATGCCCTGAGCCGAAGGCAGACGCTTAATCCCTGAGCCACCCAGGCGTCCCTCTGGATGTGTTTTTATAAGACGGAAAGGTTTGTGCTGAATTGTTTCCACTTTCTTCTGATGCATGCTCTCCTCTAAGAGCAGGGTCACCTTTCCCCCCGCACCTGTCAAACTGAGTTTACACTTTTTTTTTTTTTTTTTTGAGTTTTACTATTGGGCTACAAAATCCCCTGACGGCCCTAGCCTGCTGAGATATGAAGAATTCACCACTGTTTCTCTACAGAACAGAGTTAGTGCTAAAAGGGCCTCAAGTAGAGGAACCTCACAACTAGTCCCCAAAAGGAAAGGCCACATCTACCAGTAGTTCACACTTTCTCCTGTAAAATGCATATCCCATGAGCCACTGGGTGGCTAGAGCTGAGCTAGAATCCAGGAGCTGTGTAAGAGAAAATCTTGGGCCAGGTTGGGGAAATAGGTCACAGTGGCTGGACAGTGAGGTCACAGAGAGGTTTGTCTTCCCAGACTCCATGGGGGAGGGGCCAGGAGGCAGAGGGGCCCCAGAGGTCCCCCAAGCCCAGGCAGGGGACATGGTGTGGGAAAGGCAGCAGGGACGGGGGCCAGGGAGCTGACTACAGGGGGCCAAGGAGCCTGGAGAAATGAGGGCAGGAGCAGGGAGGGGGCAGTCAGGATGGTGAGGAGAAGCCAGAGACGAAAGCTGCAAAAATTCACCGGGCTGTGCAGACGGGAGGAAGGGCTCCGGGTGAGAGGGTAGTGAGCCAAGGGAAGGACAAGAAGATGGCAACCAGAAATCGGGGGAGGGGTTCTTTGGAGCTGGTGGACTAAGGAACACAGCAGAGAGGGATGACCCATGGACCTAGAGAGAAAGATGGGAGGATTTGTGAGCACAGAGCTGTGAGCCCCCAAGAAAGAAGCTAATGAAAGACAGCCTGAGAGAAGGGAGCAAAAGAGGCCTCTCATGGAACCCCTGTGCTCCCCCTTCTCCTTGGGTAGGTGAAGCGGAGCTGCCCTTCCTGTGGCCCAGAGCCTGAGGGTGAAGAGAAGAAGGGGAGAGGGAACCCTATTTCTGTTCAGGTGTTCCCCCCAGAGCTGGTGAGTCCTCTGCAGGGAGGTATTAATAAAGGACAGAGGGCCAGACCACTGAGGGTGATCCCTGCTTCCTTCCTCCTGCCCCTCCAGGTGGAGCATATCATCTCATTCCTCCCAGTCAGAGATGTAGTCGCTCTGGGCCAGACCTGCCACTACTTCCACGAAGTGTGCGATGCTGAGGGCGTGTGGAGACGCATCTGTCGCAGGCTCAGTCCTCGCCTACGAGAGCAGGGTTCTGGGGTCCGGCCCTGGAAGAGAGCTGCCATTCTTAACTGTACACCTCCCCAGAAACTCCTGTTCTCTTTGCCTCTGTCTTACCTTATTCTGGGATCCCCTGTTTCATAGAGATGCCTCAGCATTCCCAGCCAAACTTCCAGGGCCCCTTTCTCTGGAAGAACCACTAGATTCAAACATACACCCTTGAGCGTTACAATCCTCTAGTTCCACCCTCTGATGGACCCCTATTACTAGCATGCCTGACAAACCTCCCTCCATATTCAGACTCTCTTCTAAATCTACCCTGGATACCTCCTCCATTCCCCAAACCTGGTGTTTCTCAACCTTGTCACTGTTGACATTTGGGACCAAAATGTTATTTGGAGTGGGGGGGAGGTGCATCCTGTGCATTGTAGGATGTTCAGCAGCATCCCTAGCCTCCACCCACTAGATACCAGTAGCAAACTTCCCCCAGTTGTGACAACCGGTGTTCCCTGAGGAACAAAATCACCCCAGTTTGCTGAGATATGAAGAATTCCCAGGGAGCCCCTATCCAAGTACTTGATTTCACACACTGGAGATTAGGGGAGATCTAGATCTGATCCAGAGCTAGGAGTTTCTCGGTCATTCTTTTTCACTCCTCCTTCTGCTGCTTTTCTTTTCTTTTTTTTTTTTTTAAGATTTTATTTATTCATGAGAGACACAGAGAGAGACAGGCAGAGACACAGACAGAGGGAGAAGCTGGTTCCACACAGGGAGCCCGATGTGGGACTCGATCCTGGGTCTCCAGGATCATGCCCTGGGCTGAAGGCAGGCACTAAACCACTGAGCCACCCGGGGATCCGCTTCTGCTGCTTTTCTATGTATTATTTTCCCCTTGATGTCTCTGATGCAAGGTTGGATTGAGGAAGCACTTAGAAGCATGTGTAGTGCCCTGGGCTGAAGGGGGGAGGAAGGAGCAGAGAACTAATGTTCTGGCATGAGGGTTTATTCAAGATGTCCATCCTATATAGATAGGGGTTTTTTAAAGATAACCTCTGAGCTTTCCAATGTCCTTTAGAAGGGGTTTGTTCCCCAGTCTTGGGCATGGGAGCTGCTAAATACCACTCTACCAGAGAAATCTAGTGTGCCCAAGCTCTGATTCCTCTCCCTTGTGCCATCCTGACCCCTTGAGCCTTCCATCTCTTTCCCTTCTCCAGACACGAAGGGCCTGTATTTCCAGGCATTTGGGGGCCGCCGCCGCTGTCTCAGCAAGAGTGTAGCCCCCCTGCTAGCCCATGGCTACCGCCGCTTCTTGCCCACCAAGGACCATGTCTTCATTCTTGACTATGCGGGGACCCTCTTCTTCCTCAAAAATGCCCTGGTCTCCTCTACCCTTGGCCAGATCCAGTGGAAGCGAGCCTGCCGCTATGTTGTGTTGTGTCGTGGAGCCAAGGATGTGAGTAGCAGAGCCCTGGCAGCTGAGACCCCCACCCCTCCTGCGGGGACCCAGGGCCCACACCAGCCCTGAGGTATTCTCAGGACAGCCGCCCTCCTATCCCAGGAACTGAAAAACAAGTCCTCGTTTCCCAGCCCTGAACCCAAGTACCTCACCCCAGGATTCAATTGACCCAGACTCATTCCTCTCCAAGGCCTAGGTTCCAGACACCTTCATCTCTTCCTACAGTTTGCCTCAGACCCAAGATGTGACACAGTTTACCGTAAATACCTCTATGTATTGGCCACTCGGGAGCAGCCAGGGGTGGTAGGCACAACTGGCAGCCGGGCCTGTGACTGCGTCGAGGTCTACTTGCAGTCCAGTGGGCAGCGGGTCTTTAAGATGACCTTCCACCACTCCATGAGCTTCAAACAGATTGTGCTGGTGGGTCAGGAGACCCAGCGGGCTCTGCTGCTTCTCACAGGTATGGCCTAGAGCAGGGGTTTGCAAATTGCTTTCCACAGATTCCTCAGGACCTGCTGCAGGGGAGGAGGGAGGCCTCTCACATGGGTTTCCCTGTGCCCCCTCATCCTGCTCTCAAACCAAAGAGCTTTGCCTTTTGTCTGTCTTCTAGTCTTAAGATTCTGTGTGTTTCATATGAATAAAGGGCTCTGCTGCAAAAAATAGTTTGGAAATCACTATTCTAGTGAAAGGCCAATTTTTAAAATTATATATATATATACAGAATATAGATTCAATATATATGTGAAAGTTTAAAGTTATCAAGTTTATATATATATGTAAATATATACATTTACATTTACATATATACATATATTTAAAGTTTTATATATACACACACACATATAAGGTTTACGTATATATAACGTAATATATATATATTACGTGTATATATATATATGTATTTTTAAAGTTTTTATTTATTTAAGCAATCTCTATGCCCAATGGGGGGCTCAAACTCACAATCCCAAGATTAAGAATCGCATGTTCAGGCAGCCGGGGTGGCTCTGCGGTTTAGCGCCACCTTCAGCCCAGGGCGTGATCCTGGAGACCGGGGATCGAGTCCCACGCCGGGCTCCCTGTGTGGAGCCTGCCTCTCCTTCTGCCTCTGTCTCTCTCTGTGTCTCTCATGAATAGATAAAATCTTAAAAAAAAAAAAAAAATCACATGCTCTTCGGACTGAGCCAGCCTCACATCCTCATCCCCTTTATTGGACTACACTCCCAGGCTTGAGATCCTCTGGGCTTACTAATGCCAGGCAGGGCTCCAAGTGCCCAGCATCATTCCTCTTAATACTCAAGCTGAATTCTGCCAAATCTGACTCTGGGTTTTCTTTCCACTAATCTTTCACACTCAGGGACTTACTTCCCTGATTCATTTCTGGTGGTAAAGGGCTAGCATCTAGGCAACTTGACATCACACTTCTCTTATTTTGCTGCTATCATTTTTCTTCCAACCCCACTCGAGGGCAGTAAATGTTTCCTCCTTATGGCTTAAAGCCTACTGGGAAGTTAATGTGGATATTGGGGGGTCCCCTCCCCCACATAATTGTCTACCTCTCCCCATCTCTCCCAGAGGAAGGAAAGATCTACTCTTTGGTCGTGAATGAAACCCAGCTGGACCAGCCACGCTCCTACACAGTTCAGCTGGCCCTGAGGAAGGTGTCCCGGTGCCTGCCTCACCTTCGAGTGGCCTGCATGGCTTCCAACCAGAGCAGTACTCTCTACATCACGGGTAAGAACCACCTTCCTGCTTCTCCAGACCCTAGTTTTACACAGGCCTTCAAGATATGAATACCTCCCCCCACTAATACTTAGTCCAGCTCTGTGGTGGACCCTTTCGGGCATCCTAGTGAAAAGATGAGTTTAGGTTCCCAGACATCATAGCTGGTACATTTCTAGTGGGTGTGAGACTCCCCAGATCTTGCAACTTTCATCCCAGGTAGGGCCTTATCCCTAGGAAATGGGTGCCCAAAGCTGCTGAGCTGAGGGCTCCTGACCCCCCAGACCAGGGAGGAGTGTATTTTGAGGTGCATACCCCAGGGGTGTATCGTGATCTCTTTGGGACCCTTCAAGCCTTTGACCCCCTGGACCAGCAGATGCCGCTTGCTCTTTCACTGCCTGCCAAGGTAGGATGCTGGAGGGATGGGGCAGACGAGGGGGCGGGCAGGGGGTGTGGTGTAGGGTTTAAAAGGTACCAGAAGTCTGAAATATGAGCAGAAATCAAATGATTGATCAGGGAAGGACAGGGGACCCAGAGAGAGAGAGGGGGGTGAGGCAGTGGGCAAGGCCAAAAGAAGTCAGGTGGGAATAGCAGGCTAGTGGTTGGGAGATTCTGGAGCTCAGAGTTACTCTGAGGGAACTGAATGCCCACCCTCTCTGTCTTCCTTTCTAGATCTTATTTTGTGCTCTTGGCTATAATCACCTTGGCCTGGTGGATGAATTTGGCCGAATCTTTATGCAGGGAAATAACAGATATGGGCAGCTGGGAACAGGGGACAAAATGGACCGAGGGGAACCCACACAGGTGAGCCTGTTTCTCAGTAACTCTCATCCTAGCCCCCTTCCTTCAATTCCCTAAACCTCACACCTCTCCACTTCTCCACTCTCTTTGGAATCCACTTCTTACTCCCTGGGGAAGTTAAGCCAACCAGTACATAATGCCTGGGATACTGGTGCGTGTCTTTCCCAGGGTTGGCAGTGTGAGATCTGTTCTGTACGGTGCTTGCTGTGAGTGCAGTAGGAATGTAGTGAGGCAGGGAGACCCAGGGTGGGCTGGTATGACCAGAAGAGGTAAGATGTGATCAGGGCCTAGTGGCTAAGGTCGGATTCGGGTGGGTACGAGGAGAGGCATTCTGTATAATGGAGACGACAGTGCAGCTTGCACATACCTAAAGCAGAGAGGGTGTTTTAGAAATTGGTAGATATGAGGTGGTACAGGTGGGTGTGAGCCTAGAGAGGCAGAAGTTTGGGAAAGTCACAGGGGGTTCTGGAGCAGGAGAAGGCAACCCCCAGGGTGACTGAGAACAGGAGGCCACTGAATGAGAAGCCCACTGGGAAACTGGGGAGCTATGGCAGCACTTGAGACCAGAGCCTGAGGTGGTGAGAATACAAAAGAATGGATACTGGAGATGTTTTGAAAAGAAATAAACAGGCCCTAGAAACTGATGAGATGTGAGGAAAGGCCCGGAGGACAAAAGCGGCTCTGGCACAAGACCACTTGAAGAAAGATGGCATCACTACAAATAAAGGAATGGATGCTGGCTTGAGGAAAGAGGAAGAGTGTGAATTTAGACTTTTTTTTTTTAAGATTTTATTTATTTATTCATGAGAGACAGAGAGAGAGAGAGAGAGAGAGAGAGAGAGAGGCAGAGACACAGGCAGAGGGAGAAACAGGCTCCACACAGGAAGACCGACGTGGGACTCAACCCCAGGACTCCAGGATCACACCCTGGACTGAAGGCGGCGCTAAACCGCTGAGCCACCTGGGATGCCCCAATTTGGACTTTTTTGAAAGTGGCAGTGTCTCTCTGACATTAGATTCCATGTTGGAAGAAGGTCAAAACAGACAGAAGTAGGGATAGGGAAGCAAACTCTGGGCAGGAACAGATGTTGTAGGCAGAGGGCCAGAAAAGGCTGTCTCTGAGACAGGAGGGGTACACCCTCAAATGCCAAATCCCAGAAGCCCTGGGTGCAGGGAGATCCAAACAGGAGGGCGTCATTAACGGTGACAGGTAATGCAGGAATATACTTACTGACACAGAAAGATGGTCAGGCCACATTATGTTTTACATAATATAACCCCATTTGTGTTTACAAATATGCAATTTATACACATATATACACACATAAGCAGCAGTGAAGAAGACTATCCAGCAAGATGTTCATTATAGGTGGTGATTTTTTTTTTTTTAAGTAGACTCCACACCCAACATGGAGCCCAAGGTGTGGCTTGAGCCCATAACCCTGAGATCAAGACCTGAGCCAATATCAAGAGTTAGGTGCTTGGGGCACCTACGTGGCTCGGCTGGTTAAGTGTTCCACTCTTGATTTCTGCTTGGGTCATGATCTCAGCTCCTGGGACCGAGCCCCTAGATGGGCTCCTCACTCGGTCGGAGTCAGCTTGGGATTCTCCCTCCCTCTCCCTCTGCTCCTCCCTCTGTTTTCTATCTCTCTCTCTCAAATAAATAAAAAACAAATCTAAAAAAAAGAGAGTCAGACGCTTAACCAACTGAACCACCCAGGCGCCCCTTCCCAGTAATTTTTAAATTCGTCTTTGCTCATCACATTTTATAATTTTTCTATAATGTCCATAAATTACTTACCTGTGGTCTTCAAAATTAAAGGCCTCATAATCTCAGGAGGAAGTGTGCAGCAGAGGCCCCAGGATTTGGCAGCTGGGAGGTCAAGTGCATCTGGAGAGAACATGTCAGTAGCATAGTGAGGAGAGAAGACAGATCACAAGAAAGTGCAGGAAACATTGGCTGTGGTGAGAACAAGAATGTGGTCGACCTCAGACTGATCATGTAACTAGTTCTGCTGCTTAGAGACAGAGGTCAGAAGCAGCAGGAATCAGGTGGAAATGTTGTTTTTCAAAATAGGGTAGCCCATTGGAAAGACAGGGATAGGACAAGTTGAAAATGCCGGAGAGAAGGCAGCCCGGGGGTGGCTCAGCGGTTTAGCGCCACCTTCGGCCCGGGTTATGATCCTGGAGACCTGGGATTGAGTCCCACGTCTGGCTCCCTACGTGGGGCCTGCTTCTCCCTCCGCCTGTGCCTCTTTGTGTGTGTGTGTGTGTGTGTGTGTGTGTGTGTGTGTGTGTGTCTTTCATGATTAAATAAATAAAATCTTAAAAAAAAGAAGAAGAAGAAGAAGAAGAAGAAAATGCCAGAGAGAGAAGGGAAGAGTGAGTGGGAGGAAAGTCCTTCCTGGGGCTAACCTGGAATTGCACAGGGAGGGAGGGAGTCTTGAAACTTTGGGAAAAGAGGAAGGATAGTCCTCCTCCTGGGACTGGAAGGCAGAATGAGAGACTAGACTGGCACAGTCCTGGGGTGACAGTGAGGGAGCAAATGGTAGTTCCTACGCTCAGTCATGTAGCCTCTTTTCTGGAAAGCAAAGATGCAGAGGCTTCGGAAGTGCAGAGTCTGCCTGAGACTGCAGGAGAACCAAGGAGAGATTGCTGCTGGTCTACCTCCTAGCTGGGCAGGAGTGGGGGTGGGCATGGGGGGGTATGAATCCTTTGTTTTCCTGTCCTAGTTACCCTAGATTCTTCCTAAGCCTTCCTGCCCTAGCTGGGCCCCCACATCCTTGGCATTCCCACCTTAGGCATCCTGGTCTTGTGTCCTCAGGTACATTATCTGCAACGCCCCATTACCCTGTGGTGTGGCCTCAACCACTCCCTGGTGCTGAGCCAGGGCTCAGACTTCAGCAAGGAGCTTCTGGGCTGTGGCTGTGGGGCTGGAGGCCGCCTCCCTGGCTGGCCTAAGGGGAGTGCCTCCTTCGTGAAGCTCCACGTCAAGGTCAGAGCATTGTCACACAAGCAGGCCACCAGGGAGGGCAGGAGCAGTAGAGCCAGGTGGCACCTAGGAGCATAACTGGGGCTCCTACAGGAATCCAGGGTGGGGGCATCTCCCCAGCACAATCTACCTCCCTTCCCTGCCACAAACCATGACTCCTGGCTCTCTCCCTTAGCAGACCCTGCTGGCCCTCTCTGACCTCACACAACCTTGGGACTCAGCCAGCCCTAGCTCACTTGCTGGCTCAGGGCTGGTCTCAGAGGGAAGAACACAACAGCTGGGGCTTCCTGGGAGCCCCTCAGGAAAGGCCCAACTCAGCCACACCCCTTCTCTCCTCCAAGGTCCCTTTGTGTGCCTGTTCCCTCTGCTCTACCAGAGAGTGCCTCTACATGCTGTCCAGCCATGACATCGAGCACCACCCCACCTATAGGGACCTACCAGCCAGCAGGGTGGTGGGGACCCCCGAGCCCAGCCTGGGAGCCGGAGCATCCCAAGACGCAGGGGGGGCGGCCCAAGCCTGTGAGGAGTACCTCAGCCAGATCCACAGTTGCCCCACCTTGCAGGATCGCATGGAAAAGATGAAGGAGATCGTAGGCTGGATGCCCTTGATGGCTGCACAGAAGGATTTCTTTTGGGAGGCCTTGGACATGCTGCAGAGGGCTGCTGCAGGCGTTGGCCCAGGCCTCCCAACCCCAGAGAGCTGACCACCCCCTCTCCTAGTCTCACCCCTGGAGGGAGAGTCTGGCCCTGGGCCAGGAGCTAAGGAGAAATGGGGTGGTAGCAATAAACACTGTATGTGCACAAGGGGTGGGGGGTGTGCGGGGATTGCTAGACATGCCAGGGTGGAGAGGGAACTGTTTTGTAAAATGTTCAGGGGGCTGCCCAGGAGGAGCCCCCAATCTGACTATCATGGACAAGAGATTTGATGGACAAATAGAATAAAAGGCTGAAGTGAGGCCCGGTTTGGAGCCCTGGGGCCTGGGAGGAAAATGGGGCAGGGGATGGGGACCGGGTGGCTCAGTGGGCAGTGGAGGCCCAGGCATGGGGGCGGGGGGTGCAGGCAGAGCAGAAGTGTCTCAGGCATTCAGGTGCTACAGAACTGACCACCTGAATCTTTCAGCCTGCTCTCCCCTCCCATTCCCAAGACCAGCCCAGGCTCCTGGACTTGGAAGTCTAAGCCCCACCTTCTGGAACAATGAAACCAACATATGCTACTCTATCTTCCTCGGATCCTCTATCTGACTTCCATCCTGGGGAGGCCACTTGCCTCGGACTTCACAGAGCTTCCTACCCGTTTCCCTTGGTCCCTGTGAAGTCAGCCCCCGCTTCCCCTCTACCGCCAGGTCCAGTCTCACATTTTGTCCCTTTCCCTCACTTTCTGCTCCATCCTCTTCCTCAGAAGGGGGATGCTCCCTTTACCATCTGCCCCGCCCCTAGCCCCTCCCATACCTCCAAATATTCGGGAGAGAAAATGGCTGAGCAGGAAAAATTCTCTCCTTGGCCTAGTCTGGCCCAGGGATGGAGAGAAGATAGTAGAAATTTGAAGTGGAAAATTAGCTGGAGCAAGGGGAGGTCAGGAAGGGGTAAGTGACTAGATGTAGGGGTCTAGGGAAGGGGGAGGCACAGGGATGGCTGGGAGGAAGGACCAGATGCTCAGGCACTGGGCAGAGTGGGGTCCAGGTGACAGGACTTGATGCCTGCATTGTGGCTGACGGCTGATGCTCCTTCTGCCCTTCACTGCTCCACCCCCTACTTAGGTCAATATTTATGTGTCCTGGACCTAGAGAGGCCCCTGGACTCACCACCGTCCCAACTAAACTCTCCCTGTCCCGCCTTCCCCACCGCCCGCCCCGCTGGCCAGTCCCCACGCCCACACACCCGAGGCTGCCTCATCTGGCACTGATTATCTCTGCTGCTGCCGCTGCTGCTGCTAAACTCAGCTGCTGCCTCTGCCTCAAGGACCCCGGCGCCTCTCCCCCCGGCCATGCTGCCTGCTGCCACAGCCTCCCTCTTGGGGCCCCTCCTCACTGCCTGGGCCCTGCTGCCTTTCACCCAGGGCCAGACCCCCAACTATACCAGGTAGGTCTCTTGGCACCTTCCAGATAGCTTGAGTGAGCTTCAAAAACCCCTGATTCCTGGGGGTTTTGCCTGTGGAGCCCATGGATTCTTTCACTAATGCACCACCCCCCAGATCTCCTATAGCCCCAACTCTTCCCTGGTCCCCATGTTCTCCCTCCCTACCTGCAAGACTACTATTTCCTGTGGGTCACCAGTGCCCCCCATTCCTCCACCCTTTGTCCCTCATCTTCTAAGTCTTCCCATCCACCCAGACCCTTGCCCACCCCTCACCCCCCCACCCCTATGGAACCTGAGAGCACCAAGACCTTGAACTTGCCTGGTAGCTGGACATCTGGATTCCAGGAGAGAATGAGAGGTGGGGGGGCTGAGAGGGGGGAGCGAGGGGGAGACTTGGGAGTCAGATACTCAAGTAGTTGAGAGCAGGGCAAAGGTTGGGAGCTGGGGAAATCTGGTCTCCAGGTTCAACATGAGGGCCATTGCTGCTGCTGCTCCTCATCTCTCCGCCCCCTCCCCCCCCATGGCTTCGTGGCTGTGTCCACATCTGGAAGTAGTTAGGCGGCTCCTGTCCCCGACTGCCAGGCAGGGCGAGGGGGGAGAGTGAGGAACAGCCCGAGGAGGATTCCGGGAATTCCTATTGGGGTGGGGGTGGGGACTGGGGGGTGTTGGAGAGACAGCCAAGTTGCTGGCCCCACTTGTTCCTAATCCTTTCAATCCCGGCATGGCTGGCTGAGGCGCCCCAGATTCCCTAGGCCTCCATCCCCCTGGCTTCCCTCCCTGCCCCCCCCCACCCTCCGTCCCTATCCTTCCCAAGCTCTCTTCCACTCATGGCTGATGCCTCTTCTGATCTCCAGACCTGTGTTCCTGTGTGGAGGGGATGTGACCGGGGAGTCAGGTTACGTGGCAAGTGAGGGTTTCCCCAACCTGTACCCCCCCAATAAGGAGTGCATCTGGACAATAACGGTGAGAAGTTCCTTCCTATCACTACCCCCTTGTTGTAGTCTCCCAGGCCCAACTAAGGGCACCTCAGTCTGCCGGCCCCCTGCTCCCACCACCTCCCATCCCTGAACCACCAAGCCTTATCCCCTCTGTCACTGAGGCAGCAGTGCCCATAATAACACGGGGCAAAGCGTCCTCACACCTTACTTAAGGTCTGCTTCTCCACTTCCAGCTTCATTCCCAGTCCTCCAATCTCTCCAGGACCTCAGGTCTTGTCCCGTGCACAAGCCAAAAGCTGCTGCAGAGCCCAGGTCCTCTGCTCTGCACGCTGATGGGGTCCCTTTCTGTTCAGGCCCAGTATCTGTATGAAATGCTTGGGGAAGGACAGGTACCCTCTGCCTGGGTTGTGTGTGGCCTGACTTTGCAGGTCCTCTTCCCTGTCCCCGCCTTCAGGTCCCTGAGGGCCAGACTGTGTCCCTTTCCTTCCGAGTCTTTGATTTGGAGCTGCACCCCGCCTGCCGTTATGATGCTCTGGAGGTCTTTGCCGGGTCTGGAACCTCGGGCCAGCGGCTTGGACGCTTCTGCGGGACCTTCCGGCCTGCGCCCTTAGTCGCCCCCGGCAACCAGGTGACCCTGAGGATGACGGCGGACGAGGGCACGGGAGGACGAGGCTTCCTGCTCTGGTACAGCGGGCGGGCCACCTCAGGCACTGGTGAGACCTCACTCGCCTCCGCCTCCCCCTCTCCTGGCCCCGCCCCCGGCGCAGGCCCCGCCCCCAGCCTTAACCTCCACCCCCAGCCGAACCCCAAGCCCGAGAGCCTAGGGCCCCCATTACCTCCCTTACCCTTTTTCCTCACTAACTGCCCCTTCAGTCCCTCCTCCTCGTCTTCTCTCCCCCCTCCCGCTCCCGCCCACCCCCTCTTCCAGGCCCCCCCCCAGGCGCGAGGCGGAAATGGGTCACCGACCCGCGGGTGGAATGGGCGGCCTGGGGTTACTGGGACGGTGAGTAACAGCCCGCCCCCGTCCGCAATCGGGCTCCCTCAGACGGGCGCGAGGAGGCATTCGGGCTGGGGGATTAGGTACCCCCGACCCGGAGCCCCCTACACCCAGCCCGGGGCTCCCGATTGCGGTCCCATCACCCCCTCCTGGCGGTAGAGGTCTCCCCTAAATGTTTAAGGCAGGGACCTCCCCAAAGAGGCTTCTGGGGCTGTGCCCCAATTTGAGGGCACCCTCACAACGTGAGGACTCCCCAACCTGCAAGAGGGACTTCTCCGCCGGACCGGGGAGATGGGATCTCCCAGGGGAAGAGGAGCGGTGTGGCCGCGGGTCAGGGGGAGGGGCGAGAGGGAGCGTGTCCTGCCAATGCCTCCTCCCCCTTCCAGCGCCCACCTGGGCGCCGGGCGGTCCGAGACTCCCCTGAGCCCTGCTTCTCCAAGCCCCCTATCTGCTAACCAACTCCCTCTTCCGTACCCCTCTTCTCGTCCGCTCACGCTGAGACCCAGACATCCGAGCTTCCAGCACAGGCTTCCAGCCTAGCGCTCTCCTCGAGCTGACCGAGGGTCTCCACCGCCTCCCACCCCCACACCTCTCTCCCCTCCCCAGAGCACCAATTTTGCGGGGGGCGGCTGGAGAAGGCCCAGGGAACCCTGACCACGCCCAACTGGCCCGAGTCCGATTACCCCCCGGGCATCAGCTGTTCCTGGCACATCATCGCGCCCCCGGACCAGGTACCGAGCCCCTGCCCGGGCCGCCCTCGGGGACCCGGGCGGCGTCCTGCAGCATGCAGCCAGCAAAGATTTATTGACCATCTGCTATGTCCCGATCACTGAGCTCACGGTGGTGGGGTGCGAAAACAGACCCAGAACTGCTCGCGCTCAAACAAAAAATGTAAAATAACACCTGTGACGAGTCTTACGAGAGCGAGGTACACGATGCTGATACATAAACGGTGTTTTGTGTGTGTAAGTGGCGGCAGTGGAGGTGGATGCTGGGTCTGTTCCTTGAGCGTGAGCCTGGACTAGACCTTGCCGACGAAGGCAGACGCCACGGAAGGGTTCCCTTGGTGTGTGACCCTCCGAGCGCTGGTGTGACTGCTTTAAGAAGGGAGCTCCAGGGGACGCGGGAGGGGAGAGAGAGATTGCCGCGAGCTTCCGGGCTCCAGGAGGAGGCAAGAGGTGCAGAGCTTCCGCGCCCTCGAGCCGCCGGGGGTACCGCCGCGCAGCCTCCTCTCTCCCCGCCGACAGGTGATCTCGCTGACCTTCGGGAAGTTTGACCTGGAGCCCGACACCTACTGCCGCTACGACTCGGTCAGCGTGTTCAACGGAGCCGTGAGCGATGACGCCAAGAGGCTGGGAAAGTTCTGCGGCGACACCGCCCCGGGGTGAGGGGGCGGGACCCGGGTGGTTGGCGGGGAGGGGTCTCCACCTCCCCAGGAAAGGGAGTGGGGCTGAGAGACCTGGCTTAGATGAAGAGGTGAACACCTGCACCGGGGACCCCCAAAATGGGCGGAGCTAGTAGGGGACCAGGCAGAAGACCCGGTTTGGCCCCGGGACGGGTCCACGGAGAGAGAGGCGAGTAGGTCCCGCGTAGTCAGGTAGCTGGTTAAGGCTAACCCAGGGCAGAGGTTACAAAGGCCCGCCTGACGCTTCCCACGGTGCCCGCCACCCGCAGTCCCATCTCCTCTGAAGGGAATGAGCTCCTCGTCCAGTTCGTCTCTGACCTCAGTGTCACGGCCGATGGCTTCTCCGCCTCCTACAAGACCCTGCCACGAGGTGCCGCTGCCGAAGGGCAGGCCCGGAGCCCCGGGGAGGATGCCCGGTCAGGAGCCTCGCTCCCCAAGCCCGGACCCCCACCTGTGGAGAAGCCAAAGGCCTCATCGGAGGCTCAAGCAACTCCGGAAGCTCCCAGTGAGTCTGGGAAGGGGGAGGAAGGGACATAGACTGAAAGGAGCCATTCCAAAGACCTCCCTTCTGAACTCGTTCATTTATGCACACATTTATGCTCTGGTGCCTCCTCTGTACGTACTCAGGTCTGGTACTGGGTGTGGGGTCTAGCACTGGATAGAGCTCTGAATGAACTAAAATTAATGAGACCTTTAGGAGGAAAGGGGTCCTTCCTACCTGCCCATTGGGTCCCCCTCCACAAACAGCATCCCCCTCCTTCCTAGATGTGCCCAATGTGTCCTGCCCAAAGCAGTGCCGAAGGACAGGCACCTTGCAGAGCAACTTCTGTTCCAGCAGCCTGGGTAAGAAGCCCCATCTGCCAGCTTTGCTCCTCCAGCAGCGCTAATCCCACTCCTGTCCCCAAAGTCCCCCCTCCTGGCTCCAGCCCTGACCTGGCCTCTGTCTCCTCAATTCTCACCCCCACTCTCCCACAGTGGTGACCGCGACAGTGAAGTCCATGGTTCGAGGCCCAGGGGAGGGCCTCACTGTCACTGTCAGTCTCATTGGTGCTTACAAAACCGGAGGCCTGGACCTGCCTTCTCCAATCACTGACACCCCCCTGAAGTTCTATGTGCCTTGCAAGCAGTGCCCTCCCATGAAGAAAGGTAACAGATGTGGGAAAATGGGGAGGAGGACTTAGCCTCATGAAAATGATAGAATCTGAAGGACTCTGACGGGGAGGTACATCTACAAGGTCACAATAATGCACTCTCAATACCTCCCTTCCCTCCCCTCCCCCAGGAGCCAGTTATCTGATGATGGGCCAAGTGGAAGAGAACAGAGGTCCTATCCTTCCTGCAGAGAGCTTCGTGGTTCTCTACCGGCCCAACCAGGACCAGATCCTCACCAACCTCAGCAAGCGGAAGTGCCCCTCCCAGCCTGGAAGGGCTGCTGGGTCCCAGGCCTGAAACCCAGGCTACCTTCCTAGCCTAGAGCCCTAGGGACTCCTTTCTTATCCAAATAAATGTTTCTTGACTGAGGAAGGGGTCACATTTCCATTTCTATGGTCTGGGGGCCCCCTAAGGAGATTTCATTCATTCGTTAAACTCAACATGTTTCAGAACAATCTTTTCAGAATGCAAGACTTTGTCACCCCTTTGCTCAAAACTCTTCCCCTATTTTCAACACACACAAATACACATACACACACAATGGTAACTATGTAGATGTGTTGGATGTGTTAATTAGCTTGATTGTGGTGATCTTTTCATAATGTGTACATAAATCCAAATATCAAGTTGTACACCCTTTGGTTTTTTTTAAGATTTTATTTATTTAGGGACCCCTGGGTGGCTCAGCAGTTGAGCGTCTGCCTTTGGCTCAGGGCCTGATCCTGGGGTTCCGAGACTGAGTCCCACATCCGGCTTCCTACATGGAGCTTGCTTCTCCCTCTGCCTATGTCTCTGCCTCTCTCCCTCTCTCCCTCTCTCTCTGTCTCTCATGAACAAATAAAATCTTTAATAAAAGAAAAGATTTTATTTATTTGTTTGAGAGAGAGCACACGCTCATGCACAAGGAGGGTAAGAGCAGGAGGGAGGACAACCCCCACTCCTCAAGCAGGAAGCCCAACTTGGCTCGATCCCAGGACCCTGAGATCATGACATGAGCTGTTAACCAACTTGGCTCAGTTGAGCCACCAGGACCCCTTCAAGGGCAGTTGTACACCTTAAATAGATACAATTTGTATATGTCCTAAGACATCTCAATTAAGCTATTAAAAAAAAGAAATAAAGAAAACCTCTCCCATAGGTTCCCACTAGTCTCAGAATAAAATCCAAAGTCCTACTGAAGACTGAGTCTCTACGTGATCTGCATCCACCCTCCCACCTTATCTCATCTCTGACTGTTGTCTCCCTTAGAAGTGCTGCTCCAGTCTCAGTGGGTCCTTGATCATTTTTAGTACATTCTGCTTCAGGGCTTTGCCTTAGCTATCCCCTCTGTCCAAAATTCTCACCGCGGATCTATCATGGCTCGCCTCCTAACTTCAATCAGATCTCCGCATAAAGTTCATCTTAGTCACACATTTGTTCCTTCCAAATGGCAGGCTCTCTGGAATGAACCAGAAAACAAAGTCTCTGCTCTTATGGGGAGGAAAGTACATTCTACTGGAGCAGAGATAAGTAACAAACATGGTGTCAAGTGAAACTGTGCTGAAGAAAACAAAAGCCTGAAAGGATAAAGTGGGTTCTACATTTGTTGGGGTGCTCAGGGAAGGCTTTGGGATAAGATGAACTTTGTTTTTGCTCTACTGCTAACCACTCATGTGCCCTGGGGTGAGATTCTTCATCTTCCTGAGGCCACTTCTTTTGTGAAAGGAGTTAAAGATTCAGTGGGATGATGCAAGTGGCAGGGTTGGTAAATCCTACTTCCTTGTGCAAACGTGATTTCTGAGTCCCGTGCAGGAAAGGGAGACACAGGAGAGAAGTCATGGGCTGAGATCTTGATGCAGGCAGTTTGGGTACAGAGATAGATCGATAGATAGACAGACGGACTGAGCCTTACGGAGACTTGGAAAGGAAAAGAGCGTGAGTCTCATCTTTTCTGGGTTTTTTATTGGGGATTGTCATCTGGTGTGCGGGTCCTCTCAGGCATCCTGGAATTAGTCAGAACAACGGTAGGACGCAGGTGTCTTTCATGTCACTCATTCCCTGAAGCTGGGGGGTCTTGGCCTGGAGTTATCTAGTGCCAGTGGTCTGGAATAGGCACATAATGGTTAGCAGGTGATTCTTTAGATATCACCTATAGTGCTGGAAGACTCCAAAGATATCATTTCTTTGACCCTTATAAGGAGGCCATATGCTTTTTACATTAGGAGGCACGTGTAGAGTGGGGTGGGTGTGCAGGCCCTAGCAAGAATAGAAGCTGGAAAAGAAACAAAGGGGAAGGGACACCTGGGTGGCTCAGCGGTTGAGCGTCTACCTTTGGCTCAGGGTGTGATCCTGGGGTCCCGGGGTCGAGTCCTACATCGGGCTCCTTGCATGGAGCCTGCTTCTCTCTCTGCCTATGTCTCTGCCTCTCTCTCTGTGTCTGTCATAAATAAATAAAATCGTTAAAAAAAGAAAGAAAAAAAAAAGAAACAAAGGGGGAAAAAACCGGCTTTGGGAGTGCCTGAGTGGCTCAGTCAGTTAAGTGGCTCACTCTTGATTTCTGCTCAGGCCATGATCTCAAGGTCCTGGGATCCATCCCCACCTCGCCCCAGGCTCCACACTCAGCGGGGTCGGTTTCAGGATTCGCTCTCCCGTTCCCCTCCCACTCGTGCTCTCTCTCAAATCTTAAAAACAAACAAAAAGACTATTTCATGAGGTCTCCGTAGTTTTCCTGTCTGAATCCTACTCCAACTGGAAGCAACCTCGCAACTAGTACTGTGGAAAACGGCTGCGATTGCCGCAGAGGCTTCTAGGAAGGCCTGGGATTAAAGTAGAGAAAGGGGGCTTCCCCACCGCAAGTGATTCTAGCGACTGGGAGGTCGCAACCGGGAGGGAGGAACAAAGCCCAGGGGCCCGCTACCCGCGCTAAGGACTTCCCTCAGTCACTCTGGGCAGAGCTTTCTGGCCGGAGTCGCCCGTAAAGTTTTGCGTCACTGGGATCAAGCCAATCACGTCGTTAAGCTCGCCAATCGGAGTACACTTACGGCGGAAACGCGGCCGCCCCAGCCAATGACAGCGGCCGTACGGCGGAAGCGTAGGAATGGCCTCCCGGGAAGATGGCTGCCTCGGTCCGGCCACAAGTTGATTGGCAGGTACAGTGACCAGAAGGTAAGCCTCATAGCAGGAGCGGCTGTTCGGAGGCTGACGCACAAAGGAGCTGCGGGCGGAGCTCAGGGAGGGGTCGGAGGCACAGATAAAAGCCTCTAGAGAGCCGGAGGAAGGGCGGTTCCGGAGGCGGGTGCTGCGGCAGGCGGGGTCTGGCCGGAGAGCGGGGACGCCCGGAAGGGGCGGGGCCTGCGGCGGGGCGGGCGGGGCTTCTGAGATCCGGAGTCGAGCCTGCAGACAAGGCCCGGGTTGGGAGCAAATAGGGGCAGGGTTTATGGGGTGGGCGTGACCATGGGGTGGGGCTTGGGGCGGGGCCTAAAGGGACCGGGTAGAGCCCGAGAGGGGAAGGGTTTGGGGGGCCCAGGCCTGGTCTGCGGGAGCCTCATTTAGCCGGCTTCCGACGCGGCGGCGGCAGGATCAGACCAGGCCCCGCCCCCTGAGCATTCCGATCCCTTTCTCCCCTCTCATTCCGATCCTTTTCTCCCCTCTTGTCCCCCAGCTCTAGACTCCAGGCCCTGTCCCCTGAGCTCTGCCTTCGTATGTCCACCGTTCACAGCCTGCATGCGCCGTGGGGCGCCCCAGGACCAGGAGCTGGTGGGCGCGGGGGCTCCTGGGCGGGGGTCCCGGGGCGCCCCTCCTCCCTCGGGACTTGTCCCGGTCCTCGTCTTTCCCCCGGACCTAGTATTCAGGGCGGACCAGCGGAGTGGACCCCGGCAGCTGCTGACCCTCTATAACCCCACGGGAGCTGCGCTTCGCTTCCGAGGTGAAGGGATGGGCACCTCATGCTAGGGATCTGGGTCTGGCGGCCGGACACTTGGGGGGAGGGGCTGCATGGGCTGGGGGAGCGAGATGAGTGGGGTCAGATAGCCAACCTTGGTGGACTGGAAAAGTCATGTCCAGTCCCGGCGTAGAAGGGAAGGGAGACTCTAGTGTCCCTCCACGGGCTAGCTTGTGTAGGGTCTCTGAAGCAGTAGTCGGTCTGTGTCCCTTTATTCCTCAGTCCTGTGCACAGCACCTGCCAAATACACGGTGTTTGACGCAGAAGGATATGTGAAACCTCAGTCCTGCATTGACATGTGAGTTGGGGTGGAGGGGCCTCTTGGAAGCCAGGGGTCGTGGCCCCCTTTGAATTACCGTGCTGGTGATGGTGAAGTAGGGCTCAGCTGATTCTCCTCAGTCTTTTTCCCTACCTCTGTTTGCATCCCTAAGGGAAAGGCTCCTGGGAAGAGGGGAGGGGGGCTGGATCCACTTGGATCACTGCCTGTCACTCACTTCCTTTCAATGGGCCTCTTTCCTATATTGGGACCAGTGTGATTCGCCACGTGGCCCCCATTCCCAGCCACTATGACGTCCAGGACCGCTTCCGCATTGAGCTGTCTGAGGAGGGAGCTGAGGGTCGAGTGGTGGGGCGCAAGGACATCACCTCAGTTCTGAGGGCCCCAGCCTACCCACTTGAGCTCCAGGGACAGCCTGACCCAACACCCCACCCAGGGCCTCCTTCCTGGACAACACCACCCACGGCCAGACACTTCCCAGAGAGTGAGTTGGGGGATGGGAATTCTTGAGTTCTTCAGCATTGCCCTAGAGATGCACTCAGTTGGAGTTGAAGAGGTCTTCTGGTTCGATCTTTCGCTTTTTGGTCATTCTTAGGAGCTGAGATTTTATATCAGGTTAGGCAAAAAGCAGACTTTGTAGTTTTCCTGGTTTCTGGCTTCTTAGAAAAGTTCTTCCTTAGCTGTACCTTTTTCTTTTTTTAAGATTTTATTTATTTATTCCTGAGAGACACAGAGAGAGAGAGAGAGGCAGAGACACAGGCAGGGGGAGGACAGGCTCTATCCAGGGAGCCCGATGCAGGACTCGATCCCAGGACTATAGGATCAAGCCCTGGGCTGAAGGCAGATGCTAAACCCCTGAGCCACCCAGGGATCCCCACCGGGCTCTAACTTTAATACTTCCTATCATGTGCCAGTTCAGCTCAGTTCAGTAAGAAACCTGTACTGTACCAAGTTGTGGGCTGTATATGGGTCATAGGACTCCTTGCCTGGCGGACATGTACACAGGAGCCAGTAACAAAGGCAGGGTGAAGAGGGAAAAAATGCTGAGGGATCACAGGGGAGAGGGTTTCTCATGGTTGTGGGGACAGAGGCTCCAGGGAGGAGAGGACACTTCTAGTATGCCACCTGGGAGGCAATAAAAAAACAGAGATGTCTCCTATCTCTAGCTTCCTCCCTGGAGGTTGGGCTGGGCAGGAGGGGGGCTGGAGCTTCTGATGAGCCTTTTTTCCCAGACCGCCACCCACAACTGGCCACCAGCTCCTTCCTCCTCTTCCTGCTGACTGGCATAGTCTCTGTGGCCTTCCTGCTGCTCCCGCTCCAGGACGAGCTCGGCAGCCAGCTGCCTCAAATCCTGCACGTCTCTCTGGGACAGAAGTTGGTGGCAGCCTACATCTTGGGTGAGCACAGTAGTGGCTAGGGGCGTGGGGGCCAGCAGGAAGGCTAGCAGACTCCCAGGGCTGCTCACACCGCCTTGCTTGTCTTTGTCCCCTCTCCAGGACTCCTCACCATGGTGTTCCTTCGGACCTGAGCTTCCTGCTCAACCTCCAGCCCCCTCCTAGGGCAGGGATGTGGACGTGCTCATGAGACAGCCACTGTGATGCTCATTCCTCGCCTCAATTCCTACTCCCTCTTCTTCCTGCCCATCCTCCCTCCCCTAAGGACCCAGGGATTTGTATTGTTTCGAAATTGAATAAAATAAATTTTTGAAATTAAACAGAATTGGAGGGAGTAAGCCCCTTTCTTCCCAGTTCCTCCACCCGTCCGCAGGGCACCCAGGAAGTGGGGGCAGGGAAGGGGCCCAGTGAGGATAGAGAAGACCTGGGTTCTGGTCCTGATGCCACATTGGAAAAACTGTGTGACCTTGAGCAAGTCATTGAACTTCTCTGAGCTTCTATTTCTACCTCTAACACCAGGGAATTGGCAAGCAGGTTTTTCAGGTCCCCCTTAGCTCTAAAAATAGGGTCCTGTCCCTAAGCTGGTGTATTTAAACTATAAATCCTGCCTCATGCCACCCACTGCAGAAGCCCAGTCTCATAGTCTTGAGCCATCAGAGCCTCTTGCCAGGGTAACCTAGATGCTTCCAATACCCAGAATCCTTTTCTGCTTCTTGACCCTTTATCTGCTTTATTTTGTCTCTCCCATTAAGAGTTCAACTCCGAAAAAAAAAAAAAAAGAAAAAAGAAAAAAAAGAGTTCAACTCTGGTGGGTCAGAAACACCAAGGTCTCTGCCAAGATTGAGGGAAGTGGCTTTGCCTGACTTACCTCAACCAGGCAGGAGAAACTAAACACGGGAAAAGAACAGGAGCCTTGAAAAGTATGTGTCCAGTCCTCTTCCAGATGCAGGGCAGGGGAAAAGAAAGGAAGAGGGCCAGCCAGTGACATTGGTGGTTGGGGACAAAGTTAGCAAGATAATGTTAAGACAGACTCAGTCTGTTCTCTGCTTCTGCTGTCACATCTCCTTTGTCTACCTCTGCTCCTCTTGTCTCCTTTTAAAAGGACAGTAATGATGACATCTCTCCTCTCCTCTAATTCAGGATCATCTCCCTATTAGTGTGCTAGGGCTGCACAGATGTGGGGGAGGCCTCAACAGCAGAAATTAATTTTCTCACAGTTCTAGAAGCTAGATGTACAAGATTAAGGTGTCAACAGGTTTCCCCTGAAGCCTCTCTTTGGCTCGCAGATTGCCCCCTTCTCACTGTGTCTTCATATGGTTCCCTGTGCATACACATCCCTGGTGTCTGTGTCCATCCTTTTTTTAAGTAGTCACCACACCCAAGATGGAGCCAAACATAGGGCTTGAACTCACGACCCTGAGATCAAGACCTGAGCTGAGATCGAGCCCAACACCTAACCAACTGAGCCACCCAGAGGCCCCTGTGTCAAAATTTTCTTATAATGACACTGATCAGATTAGGCCCTCCCTAAAGGATTCATTTGAACTTACGGGCCTATCTCCAAATACAGACTGAGGTATTGGGGGGTCAGGGCTTCAACATATGAATAGGGGTGGGGGGGACACATTTCAGCTCAAAACACTCCCCATTTCAAGATCCTCAACTTTATCACACCCATAAAGTCCTTTTTGTGTAAGGTAACATTCACTGACAGGTTTTAGAGATCAGGATGTGAACATCTTTTTCCATACCATTATTCTATTCACTACAAGGAGCAAATGGACAAGATGAAGGACCAAGAAACCACTCCTGAGAAACGCTCCTGGGTGGGGGGGGAGGGGCTTAGAAGGCAGAGTTTCATCCTGGAACCCAGGGTGGGAACTGTCATGCCATAGTGGGAGCAAGAGAGGACCAAGTAGGGGTACCTGGGTGGCTCAGTGGTTCGGTGTCTGCCTTTGGCACAGGTTGTGATCCTGGGGTCCTGGGATTGAGTCCCGTATCAGATCCCCACAGGGAGCCTGCTTGTCCCTCTGCCTAGGTCTCTGTCTCTCATGAATAAATAAAATCTTTAAAAAAGAGAGAGGGCAAAGTAACCCAAAGACAAGCCCTGGGATTTATGCAGCTACCCTGGGAGTGAGAGCCAGGGCTGCAGCCTCCTGAGATGTGATTAAGGGTAAAGTGGTGCCAGCAGCACTTGGAATTCCCTGCCTTCCTGCAGCTTCTACCTTGATGGACAAAGACTGACCACAGGGACCCATGTGGAGAGAGGTCCCAGGGCAGGCCCATCTAACAGGTGTGTGACCACTGCAGTCTCCCAGGGCCCCATGCTCAGGTGGCCCCGCATTTGGCAATTAATGCTCTGTGGTCACCATCTTGAAATTCTCAATGATCTGGGGTGCCTGGGTGAAGCTGTTGAGCATCTGCCTTTGGCTTAGGGCATGATCCTGGTCCTGGGATAGAGTCCCATATTAGGCTCCCTGCATGAAGCCTGCTTCTCCCTCTGCCTGTGTCTGCCTCTCTCTGTGTGTCTCTCATGAACAAACACATAAAATCTTAAAAAAAAAAAAAAAAAGAAAAGAAAAATTATCAATGATCTTTACCCTTGAATGTATGTTTTGGAAGCAAAAGCCGATGGGACAATGGAGAATGTGCTGGGGGTCCTGCCTCCCCTGGATGGCTTCTCACCTGCCAGCTCCCTGCCCCCACCCAGAGATGGCTGTTATGCTCCTTTCCCAGCAGGGGTCTGGGCCCAGGCACAGGGAGGTTCTGGGTCACAGTCAGGGTCTGGCACATGCGCCATCCATACCAAGTTGTGGGGCAGAACTCTTGAGTGTCTATGGGGCTCTGCCCCAAGGTATTTCCCTCTGAAGATCTGGACATTAAATAGCAAATTAAAATCCACGTGACAGGTTGGAAGACTGTAAGGAAGAAAACAGTTCTGTTCACACCTTTTGAACAAGAGGCCTTGCCAATTACATAGTCATCCCAGCTCTCAGGAGAAGGTAGAGTCAGCTCCCCACCCCATGATGGTCTTTGGAGAAGGGCCCCCCTTATTTTCTCACATGACAGAGCAGCTCAGAGTTTTCCTCATGGAGACAGCATTCCTATTTACATCTCTCACCCTTCTGCCCAACCAACCCTTCCTTGTCTCAGGGGTGGGATGACTGGGTGGAGTAAAGGTAAGGAAGCACAAAGGTGCCTATAAACAAGAAGTCACCAGATGGTTTATTAAGGTCCAAACCCCAGCCTCTCCTGCCACAGACCACCTGCTGGGGCTCTAGGCTGTGGTTTCAGCCATTCTCCCAGCAAGAGGGCTAGCTATGTCCCAGGGCCCAGGAAACCTTCCAAAGGGGGGGCCCTCTCCCGAAGGGTAAGGGGCTGTGCAGTGAGGGAGCGGAGGCTCTCAGATTAGCTGACTGTATGGCCGGCCCACTGTGGAAGGCACTGCTCACCGACTCCTATACTGTGGGGCCAGGGTGTGGGTGTCTGAGCCCGCACCTTGGCTGGGCCCTTTGCAGAGATGGGAAAGGCCAATGAGAAATAGGTCAGCAATGAGAGGTGGTACTAGGCACCTCCCTCACCCAGAAAATACTAACGGGGAGGCAGGAGCTCCAGGCAGGAGCTGGGGGCACATGCCCCCCAGCCCTGCCCCCCCCCTCCCCCCCCCCCCCGCCCCGGGGCCTCAGAAGTTGTTATCGATGTTCCAGACGTCCCCACTAAGTGCATTGGCGGCCCCCTGCAGCGTCCAGGTGAGCAGGGCCAGCTGGCGTCGGAAGCGGCTCTCCTGGAAGCCCAGACCCGGAGTCACCTGGGAGGGGGAGGCCCCAGGGTCTCCGGAGCCATCCGAGCGCAGCAGCCGCACGTGGTCTAGCAGCGCGCCCAGCGTGTGGTCTCCGCGGCCCAGGAAAATGTGGCGGAACGGGGAGTCGGCCGGTGACACGTACTGGGACAGGAAGTAGAACTCCACCTGCGCCAAGAAGGGGATCAGGTCGGGGTGGGGGCCGCCAGAGGGCAGGTTTAACAGCAATTCCAAACCCAGCTGGGGACCTCCCTCGTTCGCGCCTAACAGACAATGCAGAGCAGCTTCTTTAAGTCCCACTCCCCTTGGCCACCCAATGCCGAGCGGCCATCCTTTGAGGTCACCAGCAGCCAGGTAGGATGCATCCTCCTGCTGTGTTTTGGGTTCCATTCGCTTCTAAGCCTTAAGCCTCCAAACCCGCGTCTCTCCCCAGTCTTCACGCATTCACTTACCCAGCTGAAGCCTCAAAGAACAACCTATCCTGCTGTTCCAGACTTTCCTACACCCCACGCATTCCCCATCACCACCACCAATGTCCACAGCCCAAAGGTCAAGGGGACAGGCCAGTCCTAATGAAGTGCCGGACTCTGTCCTCCCTGCGTGACTCAGATGCTGTTCATCTTTCCTGAGGGGGCCTCTCTCCTCCCTCAATTCTCCTAACTTTCTTCCACTCCCTCTGGTTCCTTCCACTCCCCACCTGTGGGCAGCCCCAAGGCTCAGCCTCCACCCTCTGCTCTTCTCCTATGTGCAGTCCATTGGTTCTGAAGCCTGGCTACTAATTAGAATCACTTGGGGAACCTTTTGATGACATGGCCTGGGTGCCTCCCCAGTAGAATCGGACTCTCTAGGCTTACAGGTTCATTTCTTCTCAAGTCCTCCATCTTTCATGCCAAGGGCTCATCCATACCCCTGGCTGCAGTCAGGACCTTTTGAGGAGAACTGCCAAGCCTGCTTGACAAATCATCCACTGGAATCTTGCCCTCCACCCTCCTGGACCTACCCCACTGGGTACAGAGTAACTTACACAGCCTCACATACATGTGGGCACCAACTTCTAAAACCTGACCCTGGGATCCCTGGGTGGCGCAGCGGTTTGGCGCCTGCCTTTGGCCCAGGGCGCGATCCTGGAGACCCGGGATCGAGTCCCACGTCAGGCTCCCGGTGCATGGAGCCTGCTTCTCCCTCTGCCTGTGTCTCTGCCTCATTCTCTCTCTCTCTCTGTGACTATCACAAATAAATAAAAATTTAAAAAAATTAAAAAAAAAAGAAATGCATATCTTTAAAAAAATAAAAAATAAAAATAAAAAAAATAAAAAATAAAACCTGACCCTAGGCGTGCCTGGGTGGCTCAGCTGGTTAACTGTTTGACTCTAGTTTTCGGCTCACGTCATGATCTCAGGGTTGTGAGATTGAGCTCCAAGTCCAGCTCTGTGGTCAGCATGGAGTCTGCTCTAGTGTCTCCCTCTGCTACTCCCCCCTGCTCACACAAGTGCATGCTTTCTCTCACAATAAAAGAAGAAAGAGAAAGAAGAAAGAAAGAAAGAAAGAAAGAAAGAAAGAAAGAAAGAAAGAAAGAAAGAAAGAAAGAAAGAGAAAGAAAGAGGGATCCCTGGGTGGCGCAGCGGTTTAGCGTCTGCCTTTGGCCCAGGGCGCGATCCTGGAGACCCAGAATCGAATCCCACGTCGGGCTCCCGGTGCATGGAGCCTGCTTCTCCCTCTGCCTGTGTCTCTGCCTCTCTCTCTCTCTCTCTCTCTCTGTGTGTGACTATCATAAATAAATAAAAATTAAAAAAGAAAGAAAGAAAGAAAGAAAGAAAGAGAAAGAAAGAAAGAAAGAAAGAGAAGAAAGAAGGAAGAAAGAAGAAAGAAAGAAAGAAAGAAAGAAAGAAAGAAAGAAAGAAAGAAAGAAAGAAAAAGAAACCTGACCCTTGTACCCACGATTCCTCAGGAGCGCCACAATCTCCCCAGGTGCCAACCTCTCAGCCCCAAAAGTGTACATGAGTGGGATGAGCACAGGCTATGGTCTCAGACTGCCTGGTTTCTGATTTGGGCTCCACAACTCCCTGCGATCTTGGGTGAGTTATCTTTGTACAAGACTAGCCCTCACAAGATTTGCAGGGGGAGTCCTGGGAGAGAAAATGAAGCTGAGTGCAAGCACATGGCAGCCCTCGGTAAGTGGCAGCTGCTATGGTTTTCCTCCTCCTCTTCCCTCAACACCTTGTCTGTCCATTTTCCTTCCACATGTCTCACTTCATTCCAGTCTCCTCACCCACAGGTGGCATCTACTGCCATCTGCCACTCTCATCCAGAGTTCGGCCATCACTAACTTCATTCCCTCTTCATCATTTGCACTCTGACCAAATCCTTCCTAAAACTCCACTTCGCCCACATCACCTCCCTGCTCAAACACCGTCCTAATTTCCTTGATACCCAGACCCTAAAAATCCAAATTTCTCATCCTGACATTCAAGGATGATCTCTGATCATCTAACCCCCCAATTTCTATCCCACTGTTCAGTGTACCTCTCCCCTCTGCTTCTCCATAGGCTTCTGTTCTGGCTCATCGGGTCCAAGCCCTGCTCCCAAGGACAGCCAGGCCTATTTCGCCACCACACCCTTACTCTGGGTCTCTCCACTGAAATATCTTTACTTTGCACCAACTCAAGTTCTGTCCGTTCTTCAAGACCAATGTCATAGTCTAAAGCAGGGGTTAGAAAACTTTTTCTGCAAAAATCCAGGTAGTGAGTATTTTTGGCTTTGCAGGCCATATTGTTTCTGTTGCACTCAATTTGGCCACCATAGCTAGCACAAAAGCAGCCATGGACAATATGAAAATCAATGAGCATGCCTGTATTTCCATGAAGCTTTATTTGCAGAAACAGGTAGCAGGCCAAATTTGGCCAAGTGGCTATAGTTTCCCAACCCCTGGTCTAGAGCCACAAAGTTCCCTGGGTCTGGTCCAGCTCTATGCTGCTCCTTCTGAAGCCCTGAATCTTGTACTCTCCAGCCCTGAGTCTGAATCATGCCCCTTACGCACAGGTGCCCTTTATTCCCTAAGGGGCACGTGGTAACTTTGGGGGCCGGGTGAGGCGAGAATCTTTTTGTGTTCCTGGAGTCTGGCACAGCAGAGGTTAAAGCAAGACCTGTGAATGGGAATGAACTGTGCCCAATCTCTTGTCTCACCCACAGGGTCACCTCAGTGGAGGAGACAAAGCAAAGGGGAGATGGAGAGGTCACGACGTGGGGGAGGAAGAGGAAACTGCAGATGCAGAGAGTAGAGTGAGGGGGATCAGGAGAAAGGGGCAAGGATGAAAGAGCAAGAGAGGTGGGTTTGTGAACAGAAAGAAGGAATGAGTGATGCCAAGGGAAACAGGGAGGGACATAAGGGGGAAAACAAAACATGGCAGACATGTTCTAAAACCAGTCATTATACACTATGGGTTCCCTGTCCACCCTACACTCACGGGGGATGGTCCTACTTATAATTTCACCCTGTAGACTTTTCCCCATTCCCACAGTCCCTACTTATCCCATTTCCCAAAATCAATGGGTGGCAGGTTGAGTACTCAGGATAAAGAAATGGAAGGAAGTGGAGGAGTTGGAACAGGAGATGAAGTGAGGGTTGCAAAGCATTAAAAACTAAGCAGGGGGGGGGGGAGACCTGGGTGGCTCAGTGGTTAAGCCTCTGCTTTTGGCTCATGGTGTGATCCTGGGATCCTGGGATGGAGTCCCACATCAGGCTCCCCACAAGGAGCCTGCTTCTCCCTCTGCCTATGTCTCTGCCTCTCTCTGTGTCTCTCATGAATAAATTTAAAAATCAACAACAACAAAACTAAGCATGAGGGGTTAGCCAAGGATCTTGTGGAACTTATTCTGACACCTCCTCCAGGCAGCCTCTCTGGGCTTCACCCATCTTATTACCAGAGGAAGAAAGCTCTCCTTGCTCTGAATGTCTTAAGCCTTTGCCCCTCCTGGGCCATAAGCTTGTGCCACTAGTACTGTGGACAACTGAGTCCACGCTTTTTCCCTCCAGAGGGGTGAAGAGGCAGTGGAAGGCTCTTGGGGCGGGCAGGGAGGAGACCGGGGTTTGTCCCAGTTCTGCCACGTGGTCTGCCAAGTAGTCTGCCAAGTAGTCCGCCAAGCAGCCGGCCCTCCCTGTCATTTTCATCACTTTGTGGGGCCTCAGTGGCCGCTCCAGCCTGGCCGGTCTGTGAGCGCTGCGCCCAGGACTGGGGGCCGAGGACAGGGTCAAAATAAAGGCGGAGAGAGGGGACAGGAGCGCACAGCGGAGGGGGCGCAGTGGGGTCTCACCCGCATGATGCGCACGTTGTACATGCGCATCAGCCGCTCGTCGCTCTCCTCCGAGCTGTAGATCTCCTTTCGCAGCTTCTCGGCCGCCCGGATGTAGTCCCCTCGCGCCGAGTACACCCACTGGAGGGTCAGCCCACGGGCCTGAGGGTGGAGACGCATGCTGGGGCCGCACACAGCGGCTAGGGCCCCGGCCTAGGCTGTGGGTCCAGGTACTGGAGGATGGGGCTGGGACCCTAGGGCTGGCGGGAGGAGAGGGATATGGGGGGGAATGCTGGGAGAAGGAAGAAAACCTGGGCGGTTGGGAGGGTACCAGCTGGGTCCCGGGGCAGGAGTAAAGGGGCCAGGTTGCCCGAGGGGATTAGACCCTAAGGGCTGTGGGGAGGAGGGGCCAGACCTCTGGACCCTGCAATACTTTGAGAGGATATAACGCCCCCCACCCCCAGAAGCCAGGAGCAGGGTTGTTATGTCGGACCTTCAGGTCCCCAGAGAACTCGTTGAGGCTGCCGATGTGCCTGAGGACCACGTCCCCGTAGCGGCCAAAGTCCAGAGGCAGCAGGTGATCGTGGCTTAGACGGATGAGGAGCTGCCCAGCGAGCTGGGCCACAGCCTGGGCCACGGCGGGCAGGCGGCCCCGCAGCACCCTGTGTAGGTTCTCATACGTGTCGTCCTTCGTGTGCAGGAACGGGTACGCCTGGCCATCCTGCCGGGACAGGGCGCGGGCTGGCGCAGGGGCATGGTGCAGACAGGCGGAGGGGCGGCTGCTCTGGGGCAGGGCCAGGAAGTCTCACCTCCGTGAAGGAGAACTCGACGGCAGGGACCCCCGCAAAGGCCGTGAAGGAATAGGCACTGCTGTCCATGGGCAGTGGCCGGATCCTGGGAGTGGGCAGTGGGGAATGCTCTGTGGTTTCACCACCTCCCGCAACATCCTCCCCGCCTCCTCATCCCAACTTACACTTCAGCATCCCAGCTGTGATTGTTGAACACCACCTGCTCATAGAGGGTCTGCCCGCTGCGGTTAGGAGAGTCCACCTGGGGGCAGGGTAGGGGGCACCGGTCAGGCTGCCACCAGCTTCCCTTCATCCCCTGGCTGCCACCAGCTTCCCTTCATCCCCTGCTCTTGGCCAGGCTCTTGCCTGCTTCAGGATGTTCTCTATGAGGCTGATCAGAAGGGGGCTGGTCTTGGCATTGAACTTGTCGTCTCCTGCAGAGAGGGAGGAGAAGGGATGCCAGGCTCCAGGCTTGGCCTCGAGGCCAGGGTGCACCAGAGCGGGCCCAGCTGGTGGCAATGCCCCCACTCACCCAGCACTGCATTGTCCAGGCTCACATAGACCACGGCTTTGAGATGCAGCACGCTGAGGTAGCCCTGTGGGTGAGAGATGTGGAGTTGAAACCCCCTCACCTCTTCCCACTGCCCGACTCCCTGCTCTGGACCCCACATTACCTCCAGCCACTCTGTGGAGCCCACACTCCCGAAGTCCCCTCCGTCCCAGCTGATGAAAAGAAGACTCCTGCGGGGCTGGAAGCCTGGAAGCATAGTGGGTCAGGAGGATGGGCTCCGCTGGAGGCCAAACAAAGACCTATCTTTGTCTTCTTCTGTCCTGCTTCCTTAGGGCCTCTCTGGCCCTCCCACCAAGCCCCCAGCCCAGCCCAGCTCACCTGGTCTGCCCTGACTCAACCATAACAGCGATGGAGATTTCTTTCTTTTTCTTTTTCTTTCTTTCTTTCTTTCTTTCTTTCTTTCTTTCTTTCTTTCTTTCTTTCTTTCTTTCTTTCAGATTTTATTTTGTTTATTCATGAGAGACACACACAGAGAGAGAGAGAGAGAGAGAGGCAGAGACACAGGCAGAGGGAGAAGCAGGCTCCACGCAGGGAGCCTGATGTGGGACCCAATCCCGGGACTCCAGAATCACACCTGGGCTAAAGGCAGGCGCCAATCCACTGAACCACCCAGGGACCCACAGTGATTGCTTTCATATGGAGTCTCCTGCTTAGTTCTTCACTCAGACCAAGGACTATTATTATCATTGGCCCTTGAACCTGGTTTTGAACTGTTTGGGTCCCCTCACATGCAGATTTTCAACTGAGCGGGAGGAGTCAGTGCCCCTACCCCAGGCGTTGCTAGGGGGTCAACTTTACTCTTTGTTTGGACAAAGGAGACAGAAGTAAAGTGACTTGCCCAGGGCCATGCAGCTGGGATGTGGAGAAGCCAGGTTTGCAGACCAGGTCTAAGTGGCCACGTGCTCAGTGCCTCTAGCCTGTGCTCCTGACCACCTCTCTGCCCTGTCCTGGCTCGGGCCACAGCCCCAGCTGCCCGGCCCAGGCCCTGACCTTACCATTGCTCACCATGGAGGAAAAAGTCCGCACCAGCTCCAGAAGTATGGCTGTCCCCACAGCAGACTTGGCCGCTCCTGGGCCCCACGCATCCCTCTGGGCCCCAATGACCACATAGTGATCTGCAGGAGGGGAGGTTTGGGGTCTCGGTCCTTACATGGCAGTACCCAGAGAACGCCTGGGAGGGTCCGTGGGTCCGTGCTGGTGGGAGCTCACCACCATTTCTGCGCCGCCCCCCCCCCCCCCAGTCTCCACCTCCCAGCCCAGTGATCCCTGCTGTCCTAAAGGAGTGCCTCTCCTCCCCTTGGCCTTGCCTGGATGGCCTGCTCCTTCAGCAGGGTGCCTGGCCTCTTTCTGGATTCCGTTACCTCCTTGGTCGGCCACGTCCACACAAGTCCTGAGAGGTTTTCCTCCTTCACGCTTCTCTCTAATCCACCCCAACCTGGGCCCCAGCAGTCTCCTGTGAGCCGCATTGCGGGCCCCCCTGTGTCTCTCCCTCAGTGTTTGTAGGTACCATACTCTTCGGCTCAAGAACCCACTTTTATTGCCCACCACCATCCTCATCCAGTTAGGCTTGAAAGGTTCATCTAGCTCATGTGAACCCTCGTTCATGCTATAATATCACCCAACTCATGCTTGCTCACCTCTGGTGCTAGGGAGCTCACTACCACACAGAGTTCTGTCTCTGGACAGATTCGACTATGGTATCTACTCCCTGCCATCCCCCTCGATCCCAGATAGGCCTCAACTTGCCAGCCTCCGTCCCTGCTAAGCCCTGCTGCCCCCCACTCCCCCCCACCCCCACCACTGAGCACAGCTCTTGGCCACTCCCCTGGGGCTTCCCACTCCAGCACCGTCTCTATCCAGGGTTTATAAGTGGGGCCCCCTTCCTGCAGGCTGTAGGGTAATGCTGGGCCACACTGGCACACCTGGCTCTGAGCGGCCCTCAATGCAGCCAAAGATGTTGCTGATGGGGGTGGAGACCCTGTGGTTGTTGACTCTGAGGTGCAAGCCTGGCCCAGGGCCCAGGTGATAAGGGGAGCCTAGGAGGCGCCCCTGCCATTTCTGGGGGGCCACAGGGCCTTGGAGCTTCCTGGAGAGAGACGGGGCAGAAAGAGTTGGAAGTGGCAGAGAGCCCAGGCTGTAGAAGAGCCCAGAGCTCCCTCTTTGCTCTTTCCCTCCCATCTTCTGGCCCTAGCTCTACTTCTACACTCTGCCCACTGCTTTGGACAGCTGTGCAGGTTATGTCCTGCCCAGAGGTGCCCAACGGAGGTGGGTGTGATATCCAGCTAGAGCTCCACTCACCAGACAGTGGGCCCTGGCGTGAGGCTGTCCCCACCCAGATTCATCTTTTTCCAGTTCACCCAAAAGCACTTTACAGACTAGCTACATCTCCCTCCTCCCCTCCTGATTTCCAAAGGCCCCTCACCTCAGCAGGAGGGAGGCAATGTCCGCGCTGATAGGCTGGGCTGGGATGTTAGGGAGGCCAGAGGACTGCACTGGGGGGAACTGAGTTTGATTAAAGGAAGGGAAGCCAGGCGTGTAGGGGTCCCCAGTTCCCAGGTGTACCTGTGAGGAAAGGAATGTCTGCACTGAAGCTATGAGCTGGTCTCCAGGAGTAGCTTGCCAGCCTCATCCCAGACAAGGAGGTATAGTTTTTGGGATCCCAAGAATCCCCAGGTGGCCACCCCCAGACTCACATGTCCATACACAGCCCTGTGGCTGGACAGGCCGAGCTTGTGTGGATCCTGGGAGAAGTCAGCTGGATCAGGGTATATGAGCACTCCTTGGGCCCCAAAGTCTTGGGCACTGGCCACCTGGGGAAGGGAAGTGGGTAATGGACTCCTTCAACCTGGGGGGAAAACTAATTTATAAGGGCAGGAGAAGCAAGTAAAAGTGAAATGGCACTGCCTCTACTCTGCTCTTACGGAACCACAGAGAGGCTCTGGGTACCACCCGACCCTCACCTTCCCACAGTGCCTTGGCATCCCTCAAGCCCCACTGTCCTCTGCATTCTTCCGTGTTTGGTACCCATCCCAACCTCCTGATTGTTTCCCACCAACATTTCCTTTTTAAAAATTTTATCTTTTTAAAAGATTTTATTTATTTATTTAATAGAGAGAGAGAGCACAAGCGAAAGGAGTAGGTGAGGGAGAAGCAGACTTCTCGCTGAGCAGGGAGCTCTGTGAGGGACTCGATTCCAGGACCCTGGGATGCTTAACTGACTGAGCCATCTGGCAACCCCCGCCTCCCACCAACATTTTCTTATGACCCACTTGGTTCTTCCTTTTCTCTCTCTGACAGGCTTCTGGTCGCTTCCCATCGGCCCCTACCCTATCTTCTTGTTCCCCAGCCCTGCGCCCTCCCCGCTCCTTCCTGGGAGCCTCACCTTCTGGGCGAAGCTGATCTCTCCCAAGCGCACCAGCAGGAGGCGCCCCGCCGGCTCCACGCCCCGGGCCCGCAGGTCCTGCAGGTCTTCCGGCCGCCCGTAGTGGGCGTACACCAGCTCTCCCTGGGGACGGGGAGGACGAGGAGGTGTGCTCTCCAGGTCCCTCCTCCGCCACCCGGGAAAGGGCGCGCGCTGCCCCCGTCCTGGGGGCGGCACACGAGGCGCTCACCGTGGCGTTGCCCGTGGCGCTGTAGGGACAGTAGACGTCGTGGTCCTCCAGCGGCAGGGGCTCCCCGAGCGTCCCGGCCGCCGCACCGATCCAGTGCAGGGTATTGGGATGAGCCCTGAAGAGCAGAGGTGGTGAGCGTCCCCGCGCGCCCCCCGCGCCCCCCGCGCCCCCCGCGCGCACTCACGGGTCCGGAAACTGCAGCCCCACGTAGTGCGTGTCCATCCACACGTGGTCCAGCTTTTGGCTCGAGAGCGCCTCGCGGATGTCTTGAGCCAGAGCCGCCATCCCAGCCGAGCCAGCCATCCTTTTCCGAAGGCTGGTTTGCCTGAGCGGGAAGAGGGGGGATTGGGGGCGCGGAAGGGGAGAGGGACTTCTCTGCCCCTGGAGGAGAGGCAGGGAGGAAGAAATGGTGCCAGAGACGTGGGGTCGCCCTGGTCGTGGGCTGTGAGGGTCTCCTAAGCCTCTCTCTGACCCTGCCATCGCCGTCCATCCCATCACCCGGGCTGTGGCTGTGACTGAGCGTCTCTATGGACTCCTGCTTCAAACCTTAGCTTCCAACAACCTGGTGTCCGGCCCACCGTCCCTTAGGTTTTTCCTGGCTCAGGCCAAACTCACCAGATAGATTTACCTGCTGCCCCCCACCCCCCCACACACATATGCACACTGGCCTGTGCTCTGCCCCTTACCTGAAAATACTTTTCTTCCAAAGGACTAAGGGGGCAGAGGCGGCCCTTCATCTCCCCCCTCTTCCAGCTGCGCCTCACGAGACATATTACGCTATGGTTACTGGTGTGATAGTGGGGTCCCCGGTCTTGGAGACCTCACCGTGTGTCTTTTTCCATAGTTACCACCTAACTAGTGAGCCTTTTGTCCGGTGAGCCCCTCCTGTGCTGCCCTCCCGCCCCAGCCATAGGCTGCGCCTCAGGCCTCATGGCCTCCTGACCAACCCACTTCATCTGTGTGCTCTCCAAGGCAGACTCCTCCCTCCTCAGCATCAACTTTAAATACCTCTCTACCTTTTGCGTTGGCAAAAACCCAATTGTCCCTTGAGAGGCCAGGTCTCCTATGGGGCTCGGGAGAGAACTCAGGTTCCCATACACCCCGGGCTTGGAGTGGAGGCAGCCTCTAGACTCCACTATTGGAATTTCTGGCCATTTCTCCTCCAGTAAACCTCTCTTCCTTTGAAGCCTGTGCCATCCAGTGATCCCCTCCTCTGCCCCTCTTCCAGGCAATTGGTCACTTGACCGATTTCATCAAGGACTTTGGCATCTGGCTTAGCATTTTCCTCTCTAAATCATGGTCCACTCACTTTGTATCACCATTTCAAAACCCACGTGCAGGGTGTACTGTAGTCTCAGCCACCACCCTTCAGCTCTCAAAAGGACTCCTGTACTCATGACCCCACGGTCGCCTCGGCTTTCTCAGTACCATTCCTGCCACCCCCTCCTGATCCGATCCAGGAGCTCCAAAACTGCGTCAGTCAGTGCATTTTCATAAAATACATGATGCACAGTGTGGATTCCTGTGCCTAACAATAAATTAGATGTACACACTGCAACATAGACAGACCTTGAAAACCAGGTATTCAGTTAAAAAAAAGCTTATCAAAATTAAAAACACACACTAGAGATAGCTATATTTGAGTAATGGGTCTTGGAGTGATTTTTTAAAAAAATTTCTTCCTTATATTTTTCCATATGGCTTAACTTTCATTTATTTATTTTTTTAAGATTTATTTATTTATGAGAGACAGAGAGAGAGAGGCAGAGACACAGGCAGAGGGAGAAGCAGGCTCCCCACAAGGAGCCTGATGTGGGACTCGATCCCAGAACCCCAGGATCATGACCTGAGCCAAAAGCAGATGCTCAACCACTGAGCCACCCAGGTGTCCCTCCATATGACTTCACTTTAAAAATAAGGAACATAAAGGATTTTATACAAATATTTGTGTATAAAAAATATTTTTGTATAAATGTCTTGAAAAACCTATATATGCATGTAAAACATTACCTATACGATAAAGCGACACATGAATTTAAAGGTACACGTGAAACGCATCAAATGAGGTGCTTCTGGGGGAGGGTGCAGGGAGGAGTGCTCAGGGTTAGGGCTGGAAATTAAACAAAAAAGCCCTTCACTAGGGTGGCTGGCTGGCTCAGTCCATAGAGCACGTAGCTCTTGGTCTCAGGGTTATAAGTTCGAGCCCCATGTTGTGTGTACAGATTATTTAAAAATAAAATCTTTAGGGATGCCCGTGTGGCTCAGTGGTTGAACGTCTGCCTTTAGCTCAGGGAGTCTTGAGATCAAGTCCCACATTGAGTTCCACATTGGGCTCCCCTCAAGGAGCCTGCTTCCCCCTCTCCCCATGTCTCTGCTTCTCTGTGTCTCTCATGAATAAATAAAATATTTTAAAAAATAAAAATAAAATCTTGAAAAAACAAAACCAAAAAAGCCTTTCACTGATGATACTGAACTATCATCACAGGGGTATCATAAACTCTGGTTTTTTTTTTTTTTTTGTGATACTCTATTGTTTTAAATTTCTCATTTTTCTCTCTTTCCTCTTAGAATAAAATCCAAAGCAGTTTGCATAGCTATTAAGACCTTTTAGGGCCTGAGCCATATCCACCTTGACACTGCAGCAGCTCCCCAAGGCCACAGGTCAAAAACCAAGCTCCATGACGTGGCATTCAAGACTTTTCTGGGTCTGTCCCACCTCCTGTCTGGATACTGGACCCCTCTGCTCTCATTCAGACAACCATATAGACCTTCATTTACTTCTTCCAATAGGCTACCATTTCCCAGCCCAGACCCTTTGCACCTGCTGTTCTCTGACCTGAAATGCTTTTCCACCTTCTCTTTGCCTGGTGAATGACTCACCCTTCAGGCTTCAGCTCATCACTTCCTCAAGGAAGCTTTCCCTGGCCCCTCAATTAAGTTAAGTCCTCCTGGTTATTCCTCACATCCTTTACTTTTCCTTCAAAGCAGTGATTCTAATAATAAATATATATAAAATCTTTTAAAAAAATAAAATCTTAAAAAAAAAAAAAAAGGGGCAGCCCGGGTGGCTCAGTGGTTTAGCGCCCCCAGGGCGTGATCCTGGAGACCCAGGATCGAGTCCCACATCAGGCTCCCTTCATGGAGCCTGCTTCTCCCTCTGCCTGTGTCTGTGCCCCTCTCTCTGTGTCTCTCATGAATAAATAAATAAAATCTTTTAAAAAATAAATAAATATATAGTAATGAATGAGATTATTAGTTCAGTAATGAGTCTCCCCCATAGATTGTAACCTCCATAAGGACAAGGTCCAGACTTTTGTTCTCTGCTTTATCGCCCCCACCTACTTAACTGAGTACCTGCCACATAGTAGGTTCTCAAAAATATTTGGTGGATAAATGAATGAATGACCTTGTCAGTGTCACTGTCAGTCCAGCCACTCATTTCCCTTGCCATACCCACACTGGCCTTGTCATTACCCAGAATTCCACCTTGGAATATTCATCCACTCGGGATACACTGAACACCAACTAAATGCCAGGCACTGTGCTAGGTGCCGGGGACATCAAGATAAATTGGACATGGTTTATCAGATAAATCTTCAAAGTTCCAGTATCCCACTCTCTGACTACATGTCCAGGTTCCAGCTTACTTCTTGACCCTCACTACACCTGCTCTTCAACCACATTGAGTTCTCCAGATTGTCCAATTTCTTCCTTCTCCAACCATCCTGGAGTCATGCATCACTTCCTTGCTTGCTCCCCTTCACCATCACACTCTTGCCTCCCAGCCCTCTGATGGTATCCATAGTGCCACACCTTACCGTGGGACCTGTCAAACCGTCCACCTGCTCAGCCTGTACCCAAACAACTGAGTGTTGCTCAAGAAAATAAGAAGCCCTGTATGTTGTTGATGCCACAGAGCTAAGGTCTTTGGGCAAGATATCCAAAGAGTAATAGTACGCCTTGATCAAGTTTGGCATTGATCTCAGACAAGAAAATCTATCAGTATCAGTTACTACAGAAACATAAATTTAAGACATGCAAACATAAATCAAAGCAGAAACATCATGTGATCATCTCAATACCTTCTGGAAAAATATTTGAAAAAAATCCAAACCTGTCCCTCCTTTCCTGATCATTAAGAAGAAGAAAGAGGAAGCTAGGAGTAGAAGGCAACTTCCTTGATTCACTTTTAAAAACCTATCTGGGGGACGCCTGGGTGGCTCAGTGGTTGAACGTCTGCCTTCTGCCCAGGGCATGATCCTGGAGTCCTGGGACTGAGTCCCACATGGGGCTCTCTGTGTGGAACCTGCTTCTCTCTTTGCCTGTGTCTCTGCCTCTCTCTGTGTGTCTCTCATGAATAAATTTTAAAAAATTGTTTAAATAAAAAATTAAAAAATAAAAAGCTATTCGGAATCTACAGCAAAGTTCACACTCAATAACAAATTCATATAAAAACATTCCTACAAAAATCAGGAGATAGGCATATCTCCTGTCATCATTACCTAAATTCACATCCCCTCTAATGCAATAAGCAATGAAAAAGACATAAAAAGTATAAGCTTTGAAAGAGAAGCTGTGTATCTCTCACTAGTCATCTAGCTTAGATGACTTTCTACTTAGAAAACCCAGGAGAATCCACTGAAATACTATTCCTGACCCAAGAGAGGGCTCCTGGTGGCCTGACCTCTTCTCTGGACCTACCTGGGCAGCTCCTTCCTGATGGGGGACGTGACCTCAGCAAAACAAGAGAAACCCCGATCTACTTGTGCTGTGCTCTGGGCTTGCACTCTCTCTGTCTTGGAGGGGGATAGTCTGTGCCTACAAATGCATTTACTTGCTTGCTCCATTTTTTTCTGACTCCTTAAAATGTCCCTTCTCAGAGCACACACACACACACACACACACACACACACACACCCCCGCCCAAGCCACAGGTCAAAATCCAGGCTCTGTGATGTGGCATTCAGGACTTTTCTGGATCCTGATGTGGCATTCAGGACTTTTCTGGATCCATCCCACCTCCTGTCTGGATACTGAAGCCCTAAGCTCTCACTGAGACAGTCAACTCCTGCATCTCCCACATGTGCCAGGCTCAGGGACAGAACCCTCTATGTAGTATCCGGAGCACCCTCCCTACCCTCAGCTCCAAATACCTGACGTCCTTCCTAGGACCTTGGAACAGGGAGGTCAGGGAGGCAAGTGGAAGGACTCAGAAGGGACCCCACCTCAGGGGCCTGGGAGATGAGGGAGGGAGGCTGAGTCCAAGCAAGTGGGTGGGGGTTTTCAAGGGCCGGGAAGGGGGCAGGCTGATCCTTACCTGATGCTGTCCTCCAGGCGCCCCTCCCCCAGGAGCCGCAGGAACATGGCCTGGAGGTCACTCCAGTACAGTGTGCCCTGGTGGGAGTCTGGGCCTGGCTCATAGTTCATGTCCTCACTGACCACCAACACGTCATCCCCACACGCCTGGCAGGACCCTCGGAAGGCCACATAGCCCAGAAGGAAAGCTGAAGGATGGCAAGATGGAGATTTTCCTTGTGCCCCACTCTGGACTCCATAAACCCCCTCAACCCAGGCCCTTCACTGGTTGGGGGGTGGGGGGACGGAAGGCTCTCACCCCCAGTGAAGATCAGCAGGGCTGTCAGGATGAGGTAGGGGGCAGCCCTTCGTCCTGTTGCTGCCAAGAGTCCGAGGCTTTGCCCCCCTGTTCGAGAGCCCAGGTCAGGGCCCCTGAGCTCCATGGGGCAGAAGTGGACTGCTGGCTCAGCCCCCTCCTCCCCGTCTTCTTCTTCCTCCTCGAGGCGCCACTGCTGGGTGCCCTCCACACGCTTGTAGATGGTCTGAGAAGGTCGTGGGGACAACCTTTGCTGTGGGGGGGGGGGTATGGAGGGGAATGAGACTGGGGAAAGAGTTGTGGGGGATGGGGCAGGGGCTGACCCTAAGGGTGGTGACTCTGGAGTGCCAAAGGAGCATAAGGCAGGGGAGAGGGTCCTGAGAGGCAAGCTGAGAGGAAGAGATGGAGGTGGGGAGTGGACAGGCCAGCCTTGGGGTTGGGAGGAGGCTGAAGGACCTGAAGGGAAGGCCTAGAGTTGTCCCCCAGCTCACTTGGTCTTACCGTTCTCTGAAGTAGACCCCAAAGTCGATCCATGCTCGTGCCCCCTCCGGAGCCCTGTAGGCTGTTCCCCCCACAGTGATAAACCGTTTGTGGGAGCCTCTAGAGGGCCCCTTATCAGCCCTGGCAGGCAGCCTGAGCCCAGGCCGTTCTTCTCCCCGCAAAAGGGTGGGGGCACAGTCCTGGCCTCAGTCCAGCTCTGCAGATATGAACCCCCAGCCCAAGCTTGAGAAGAGGCACTGTGCCCTCCCCTGCCAATCCCTCTGGTCCCACTCCTGCCCCCTCCCTGCAAAACAATCAATTTTTTTTACCTTGGGGCAGACTTTGGCCTCCTAGTTCCCGGCAGGGGTGGGGGAGGGGGGCTGATGGCTGAGGAGGGCAAAGATAAGGATGCCCTCTCCAGCTACCATCCCTCCCAGTGTCCTTGGGGACCCCTTCCTAAGCTCCCCACCGTGAAAACCTCGCTCCTCCTCAACTCATCTGGCTCGCAGCCCCACCACTGAGTGCCCAGCCAGGCCTTGTAACACATCAGTTCCCTGTTCCGACACCTGCCTCCATGAGATCCTAAACTGAAATTGCCACAGTGGTGTGACCTGGGGGTTGGTCTGGCCATGCAGATGCCTGTCTTGCTGGAATCAGCCTGAAAAGTGGGTCTCAGGCTCTTAACTTCTGGGGAGGGAGGGGCATGGGTGGGAGCATATGATCAAGTAGGACTCCATGTTGGTGAGTGCTCCATGTTGGTGTTCTCCTGGATCTGCGGGTCAAGGCCCACCAGCCATTGGTGGAAAGAGTCCTGGTCAAGGCCTGGGCAGAGTTGGATGACCTACAACTCATGGTTTTCTCTGGGGACCTGCGACTCTTTGGTGACCGGAGGACTTGATTTCTAACTCTTTTGGGTCTGGGCACCCCACGAACATATCACAGACACGAACTGCTAAATTTCACCCACAATTTCACGCAGGGCTGCCGGTCCCCGAGCCCTACCGAGGACCCCCCAGACCTGTAGCTCTCGAATAGAAGGGCTCAGGGGCCCCGTGTCAAGGTCTCCCTTGGGAAACCTCAGCTCCTACCAAACTGGGAGCTTCAGAAGCTCGGAGCTGCTGGGGTGCACCAGGGTCCCAGTCCCCGCCCTATTCTTGCCGCTGCCAGGAGTCCAGAGAGGGAAGACGCAGCGCAGCGGGGGTCACCTGAGCTGCAGGTCCTCTGGGCCTTAAGCGACACCGCCCACCTGAGGCCCCGCCCACCCCAGGGCCCGCCTCCGGCCCCACCCAAGCTGGTCCCCGGCTCCGCCCCTCCCCTGCCCTGGGGTCTGGTCTCCAGCACCCGCTTCGCCCCAACTCCGCTCCTAGCTGGGGGCCTTCTCGCGGGCCTCTGGCAGGTCCTCGCTGCGTGACCCTCCCCAGGTCCCGGCCCCTTTGAAACCCGAGGCTTGCGTGACTCCTGGGGCTCTGCCCCCACCCGCAGACTTTGCCCCGGCGTCCACCGTGGGATCACCAGGGGACGCAGCTGTAGCCCTCCCCTCGCCTCCCCGCAGGCCCCCGTCCCCACTCCCGCCCACCCACCTAAGGAGGCCAAACTTTTTTTCTTAAAACATTTTTACTTCTTTCAACCCAGAAACATCACAATCTAAGCGGACGAGAGGGCAGGGGAAGAGACGAGGGCATGGGGGTAGGGGCTTAGATCTGCGCTGGCTGAGGCCGAGCCGGGAAGCCCTCTCCCCGGTTTGGCGTCCTCTACCCCACCGCTGCGGGAGGGCGTGTGGGTGTTGAGGGGGCGCCCTCAGGGGCACTTCCGCTCCACGCACTGCTTCCCTCCCTCCTCATATTCCTGCTTGGAGATCCACATCTGTTGGAAAGTGCCCTGGGGACGGGGGACGACAGAGGCCACCATCAGCGCGGCCTCGGGGCGGAGGGTCGGGGGAACTGGACGCACCTCCGCACCTTCCACTAGTGCAAGCCCAGCCCCTCGGAAACCCTCCTCCCGCCCTCCGACTCCGCCTCTCCAGCCCAATCCCTTCCGCAGCGACCGCCCCAAGCTTCCCAGCCCTCTTTCATATTCCGTGCGAATACCCCTGCTCCTGTCGTTTAATCCTGACGTTGATTCATTCATTCAACAAGTAATTATTGCACTGTCTGCCCTGGGCCACGCACTGGGCTAGAGCTGAGTAGGGGAGCTAACAGCCTCAGGCCAGCCGACCTGCCCCCCTTCCCCTCCCCCAATTCCTCCTCCTATCACTCCATCAGGGAGTCTCCGCATTCCCAAGAAGAATCTCCTTCACCCTCACCATTCCTGCACCACTTAACTTCTGGATGTAGTTTTCTTCATTCTGCCGGCCACCCCTCACGCTGAGCCTTGCCCCCGAGGGTATCGCGCTGGGTGTCCCAAACTCTTCCTTCTCTTTGATGGTTGCTCAATCTCTGCCTGAAAGCTAGTGCCTGTGTCCCTGCTACTACTGTCCCTGTTTCTCTCCTTTCCCGAACCAGCTCATCCACTCCTGGGACTTCTGCTTGTGCTCCAAAACCCTATTCCTCCCTCGATTTACCATTGCCAATGCTTGGAACTGAACACTAGACCCAAATACTCAACTGTCTTTAAACACCTCCTTCTGAGTCTCTTAAGACCTCAAATTCAGCATGTCTGTGACTGAGTTCCCCCAGAGCTGGCCCAAACCTTCTTCAGTGGCCTTTCTCATTTTCTATACTAGTGCTGGTGAATGTAGTGGCTATTGAGCACTGTGGCTATTGGGCACTTGAAATATGGCTAGTCCAAAATTTTTTTAAAAGATTTTATTTATTTATTAGAGAGAGAGAGAGAGAGAGGCAGAGACATAGGCAGAGGGAGAAGCAGGCTCCATGCAGGGAGCCTGATGTGGGACTCGATCCCAGGACTCCAGGATCATGCCCTGAGCTGAAGGCAGATGCTTAACCAGTGAGCCACCCAGGCATCCCATGGCTAGTCAAATTGAGATGTGCTCTACAGTTATAAAATACACAATGGATACTGAAGACTAAATCCAGGAAAGAGAATGTAAAACATCTCATTTTTATATTGATCACACATTGAAATATCTTGAATATAATGAATTAAATAAAGTATGTTCTTTTCTTTTTAAGATTTTATTTTTAAGTAGGGGCATCTGGCTGACTCCGTTTTTAAGTAACCTCTACACCCACCATGGGGCTCGAACTCACAACCTCTAGATCAAGAGTCACACACTCGGAGTGCCTGGGTGGCTCAGTTGGTTAAGCATCTGCCTTCAGCTCGGGTCATGAACCCAGGGTCCTGGGATGGAGCCCCACATCAGGTTCCCCTCTGCCTCTGTTGCTCCCCCTGCTCCTGCTCTCTCCCTGGCTATCTCTCTCAAATAAATAAAATCTTAAAAAAAAAAAAAAAAGAGTCATATGCTTTACTGACTGAGCCAGCCAGGCAACCCAAATAAGATATATTTTTTAAGCTTAACTTTCACCAGATTCTTGGGGCTCTTTTAAAATATGCCTACTAGAAAATTTCAAGTTATATATGTGGCTCCTCATATTAAATTCCTGTTGGACACAGCTGCCAGGAGCTAGCATCCTGGGCATCATCCTAGACTCCTTCTAACTTTTCACATCCAGATGCTGCCCACATTGTGTCATGAGCTCCCAGTTCTACAGCCTGATACCCACTCCCCTGTCAAACTCCAGTCACAGTGGAGGCCACTGTTCAAGCCACTCTCCACTCTGTGGCCCCATTGAGCTTCTTAAACTTGGGTCTGACAGCATCTGCCCATTGCCTTTGGTCTCCCTGCCTCTCCCCATGGCCCAAGCATCCTCTCTCCTTCTTTGCCTCAAGGGTTCTTACTCAGTCTTCCATCTTCAGCTTGAATGCTCCTTAGAGCCCCTGAAACTAGATCAGGCCCTCCCTTCAAGGAACACTTGCATATTTTGAGGTGACTTCCTGCTTAATGGGCTCAGCAGCTGGTCTGTGCTGCCTCCTGAAGCAGGGACCATGTCAGGCACCCAGGGTGGGGGGCCACAGTAACTGGATGGATGAATTCACACTGTCAGCCTCCTGTATTTCTGACCCCTGTTTCTGTCTCCTTGGGGGCTGCCCCTCTAGGAGATGACCTTCTTGCTCTGTCATGGTCCCATTGTCCCGTCTGTGTGGCTGACACCCATGAGATATAGTTTGCATCTCCAGCTCCCTGCTCAGCATCTTGCCTGTGTCCCACAGCAGGTCCAGAGAGGACTCACCACCTATTGCTCCAGAACCAGCCTGCCTGTCTCCTCTATCTGCCTCCTGCCCACCACCCCATCCTCACTGCTTTCACTCTGTGACTCTAGGACAATGGAAAGAGCCTCTTCCCAAGGTGCCCTTGTGTCTGGCTCATACTCTGATCTCCAAAGACTCATTCTGGACATAGTCTTCCCAAACATGCCTGTGACTGTCACATTGCTTCTTTGCCCCAAACTTCCAGTGTCTCTCTTCTGCTAAGTATAGTGGGTGCCTCGTCCATAGCCTCAACTTCCACTAATCTCTCCAGCTTCCTGTCCTTCTGCTCCCTGATTTGTCCTGATGGAGCATTCACCCTTCTGGGAGCCTACTCTTTCTCAAAAATAAAAGTTTGTTGAATGAATGAATAAGGAGGCGGACAAGGGGATGGGATGTCTGGGTCTGCCTGGTTCCCACAGTCAGTGCGAGGCCAGGCCCCTTCCTCTCACCAGTGAGGCCAAGATGGAGCCCCCAATCCAGGGGCTGAACTTGCGCTCCATGGTGCTGTTGCTGGCGATGAGCTTCAGCCGCATGCTCTGGGGGGAAAGAGGGGCTGGGGGAAGCAGACACCTGGGTTCTGGGAAGGGAGAGGGCTAGAAGTGGGGAAGACTGGGAAGCCGCAGGGGGAGGGGTCTGCTCTGGTGGCCAGAACACTTGCTGTTGAGGAAGGAGGAAGGACTGGGTCCTGGAGAGCTAAGCCAGGACAGGAATCCAGGACCCTGTTGGGGGAGGGCTCCTACCGGTGGGGTCTTCTGGGAAAGCTCCCGATTGAGCCTGTCAGTGAAGCCCTGGAGCAGGGTATTTCCACCGGTGACAATGACACTGCCATACAAGCCCTGAGTGCAGAGAGGAGTGTGCCTTCAGGGCACAGCTCCTCCCTGTCTCCCCACTACTTTTGGGCCCCTGGGCCCAGACACAGGCTTGGGCCTCACCGGGCGAATGTCGATGTCACACATGCCTATGCTGGTGGTCACCACGTGGCCCACACCCAACATGGTGTTCCCCGACAGGCCCTGCCAAGAAAGGTGATCTGGGTTTTGGGCCTCTGCCCTCTCTCCCCAGACCCCAGTGATCCTTCCCAGCCTCCCTCACACCCAACGTTGGCATCCAGGGAATCCAACCAGTCCCCACCTCAATACCCTCCACCCACCCAACCTTGACATTGGAGGGATCGAACAGGCCCTCGGGAATGCGGAGCCGTTCAGCACCATAGTCTGTGTTGTAGCCATTGGGCATCTCATAGTGTACCGTGGGCATCTGCGCAGCCACCCTGCCCAGGAAAAAGAGACTCTGCCTGGGGGTGCTCACAGGGGACCAGAGGTACCCTCTGAATCCCAGGCCTGCCCCCTGTCCCATCCCTCAGCCATGGGCTCCACTTACTGCTCATCATAGGGAGAGTCTGAGACCTGTAGCACAGAGGCCTGGAAGTCCTGGATCACCTCCTGGGGACCCAGGGACACGGTGAGCGGTGAAGGCCTGGTGTCCCTCCTCAGCACCCCCAAGCCATCCCTGCAGGGCCTCTCTGTCCCTTCCCCTCTACTCATGGCAGGGGAGCAGGAGCTGGGAGGGATAGGGGTTGTTTCAGGGGACCGTCTCCTCACATTGCACATGTAGTTATGCCAGGACTTGGAAACCTGGGGGAGCTTCTCCTTCTTCTTCCAGTTTGGAGGGGCGCCCTCCCGTACAGGTTCCTGGGGGCACAAAGCCTATGAGCATCCTTCCCACTCCACTCCTGCCCAGCCCACCCTGACCACACCCATGCTCCTGCAGCTAACAGGCACTGAGTTCTTTGCTCTGCTGCCCACAAAAGGTGTTCCTCCTCCTTCTCTCTCAAAGGAGAGAGAATGGGGAGAGCCTGTCCCCATGTTTGCCACTCATGCAACAGGTACAGCTGATCTGAAAGGCCTAGGCTGGAGAAAGCTGAGGGCATGGGGGATACAGTGGGAGACGAGAACCTTAAAGAAGTAGCCTTTCCTGAGCCACATTCCATGTGGGGGTCCAGGGCGGACCCTTTCAGTGTCTCAACACTCACAGCTGCCGTATATGCTGTAATTCCACTTCACAGGGGAAGGAACTGAGGTTCGGAAAGCTTTGATCTGCTCTAGGTCACACAGCTCTTACATGGCAGAGGCAGACCTTGAACCTGGGTCTGCCGCACTGGCCCTCATACCTCCTGTTACCAGCTAGCTGTATGACCTTGGCCATGTCCTTCAGCCTGTCCAATCTCTGATGCTTTGATTATAACTTAAGGAACTGGACTCAGGGTCCTCTGGGGGCTCTGACACTCCTCTCTCTGATATCTAGTGGGTCAGTGGGTCAACTGTCATAGGGTAAGTGCCCCAGGCTCCCCAAAGACACCACCTTGGCAGCAATCATGTAAGGTGGAATGATGTCAATGGCCATTTCCTGGAAGAGCTCCCGGCACTGCATGGAGATGAAGTCCCCTGCTAGGGGCGACTTGACAATGCCTGGAAAGGGAGGGGGTGTCAGGGCCAGGTCCTCCCCAAGGAGTCCCCGACCCCTGTTGAGGCCCCACCTTGCTGTAGGACGTAGCCATCATGTACTGGGATGGCGGTGGTATGGGTGGCCCCACTGTCCAGCACTAGGCCCGTGGAACGTCCGTTTGCAAAGCTGGTGTGGGACGGGTAGGTCAAAGAGACAGCAGCAGCAAGTGAAGGGACTGGGACTCAGGTCTGCCCTGGTCACTCTCTGATCTCCTGGTCCAGTCCATTCACACTCTGCAAATCTCTCATTCTGGTTTATGACCCATCACAGGACAAAGGTTCCTGAGACTCCTGTCACTTCTTCCCTGTCTGAATCACAACTTTTCCCTCTTTTTCTTTCTTCTGAGCTCCCAGTTTCTCTTTAATCTTGGTTCAGTGTTCTGTGGGCTCCTTGAAATGAGGGGCCATATTGCCCCAGTGCCTAGCACAGGGGTCAACATAAAGTAGATCCTTAAAAAAATGAATGCTGATTGTTATATATTCTTCCTTGTTCTCTCCAGTTGCAGCCCCTGCTGTCTATGGTCCAACTCTCCCTCCTTTCCTCCCTCTTGTCTCTCTCTCTGTTAAGTCTTATCCAAGGAATAGGAAAGAACTGCTGATCTGGCCACCCCAGGGTCAAAGGCATTTAGTGTACAGGGGCCCCTCTGCACTAATGGAGCACAGGGTGGGTGTCTGCCCATCCAGGACACTAATCTCCACAGAATCAGGTCCAGCCTCCAGCTTGACACACCACATAAACCCCACCCTGGCCCTCCACCCAGCCAGAGCAGCTCAAGCCAGAGGATACGCAGTAAGTACAGCTGTCTTGCATAAGAAGAAGGCAGGAATGTTGTATTGCTCGAACATCAGCTCTGTCAGCTTCTCCCGCTTGGCCCGTGTGTTCCACTGGGGAGAAAGTGCAGGAGGGGAGGATTCAAAAAAGGAGAGGCCCAGACACACACACACACACACACACACAGAAGACTTGGACTGGGGACAGAGGTCAGGTCTCTAGATCCACATATAACTCTAGAATGTGATAAGTACAAAGAATTTTAAAGATTATAATCCAAACCCTGAAGTAAACCAAACTCAGAGAGGGAGAGTGACTTGACCAAGTTCATACACAAAGCCCTTGGTAGAGCTTGGTAGAGTTATAGTCTCTTGACTTCTGGCCCACTGTTCTTTACCGTATAATTCTATCAGCCTCCAGTTTATCCCTCTTCCCCATTTAAGTCATCTCAAAGGCATGAAAGCTGGGAAGAGGGTTTCTAGTAGAAATTGTGGATTGAATACAAACATCCAGTTTTATCCCCTTCCAAGATCCCAGGAAAAGTATAATAAAGGGGCAATTTAAAAAAGACATAAATCCATGGCACCTGGCTGGCTCAGTCAGTACAGCATGAAACTCCTAATCTTGGAGTTGTGAGTTTGAGCCCCATTTTGGGCATAGAGGTTACTCTAAAAAGGGGGGCACCAGGGTGGTGCAGTTGGTTAAGTGCCTGACTCTTGGTTTCGGCTCATGTTGTGATATCATGGTTGTGAGATTGAGCCCCTCATCAGGCTCTGCACTCAGCTCAGAGTCTGCTTGAGATTCTCTCTCCCTTCCCCTTTTCCTCCTCCTGCTCATGCTCTGTCTCTCTAAAATAAATAAATAAATAAATCTCTAAAAAAAACCCAAAAGACCTAAAGCCACAAAAGCCAACCACCCACGAGAAGATGCTCAACATTGTTGGCCACCATGAGGGATATGCAATTTGAAATCACGAGATACCACTTCATACCCACTAGAGTGTTAATAATAATTAAGAAAAAAATGGATATAGAGAAACTGAAACACTTGTACATTGCCATTGGGAAGTTGAAATGGTTCAGCCACTGTGGAAAACAATCAGCAGTTCCTCAAAAAGTTAAACATAGAATTACCATATGACCCAGCAATTCCACTCCTACTTATGTATCCAAAAGAACTGAAAACAGGTACTGAAATAAATCCATATACACAACTGTTCATAGCAGCACTATCCACAATAGCCACAGATGGAAACAACCCAGAAGTCCATGAATGGATTAATTGGAAAAACAAATTGTGGTGTGGTATATCCATGCAATGGAATGTTACTCACCATGAAACAGAATAAAATACTGATATATGCTACCGCATGGATGAACCTTGAAACTATTATGCTAAGTGAAAGAATACAGACATGAGAGGTCACATGTTGTATGATACCATTTATAAGAAAGATCCAGAATAGATACATTGATTGAGACAGAAAACAAATTGATGGTTGGTTGCCAAGGGCAGGGAGAGTAGGGAGAAACTGGTTAATGAAAACATATTTTCTTTTGGGCTGATGAAAATGTTGGGAGGTAGAAAAAGATGAGGGCTACACAACATTATGAATGTGTTTCATGGCATAGAACTGTTGACATCAAAAAAGTTAATTTTATGTTATGTGAATTTTACCTCAAAAAAAGAAGAGACAGATACCCTCAAGGATTGGGAATAATAAGGAAGGAGAAAACAGAAACATAGTTTTGAAGGTTGAAAATCAGATAGTTAAAAAAAAAAAAGAAAAAAGAAAGATAGTTGAGTGGTAACTGGCTTAACAGATTCAACACTGACTCCTAAGCTGGTAGTGGGAAAAAGCCAGGAAATTGCAGAATCCTCAGAGGGTTTGGGAATTGGTAGTTTTGAGTACCTCTGGCAGGTAAGGTTAAGGGAAAGCTAAAATAAGATTATTTAAAGTTCTTCAAGTAACAGCTCCCAAAACTCTCTCCCCAGTTCCATGTCACTGGGTTATTACTCACTCCAGCCTCCACAGAAGACTGAAAGTTTAATTCCCTAGACAGAGTAAAACTGAGGGTCTCTGGACCGATGGGATACTTGACACAGGAGTAAAGAAGACACTATATTTAAAACAGGAGAAGACGGAGATCCCTGGGTGGCTCAGCGGTTTAGCGCCTGCCTTCAGCCCAGGGCATGATCTTGGAGACCCGGGATCGAGTCACGCGTCAGGCTCCTTGCATGGAGCCTGCTTCTCCCTCTGCCTGTGTCTCTGCTTCTCTCTCTCTGTGTCTCTCATGAATAAATAAATAAAATCTTAAAAAAAAAAAAAAACAGGAGAAGAAAGTGATTCCATGTATATTAAATGGTGAGAATCTCAGCCCTATTGCTTCACTTGGCTCCCCAAAAGGGGGTCGCTAGGCCTATCTGTAGGGTACAACTCTTCCCTGTGGGTTACATGAGATCTAAAGCTGCCAACTATAAAGACTCCTAACTCTGGGAAACGAACTAGGGGTGGTAGAAGGGGAGGAGGGGTGGGTGGGGGTGAGTGGGTGATGGGCGCTGAGGGGGTAATTGACGGGATGAGCACTGGGTGTTATTCTGTATGTTGGCAAATTGAACACCAATAAAAAAATAAAAAATAAATTTATTATATAAAAAAATAAAGCTGCCAACTATCAGAGGCTGCCTAACAATCATCCCAGGCAGGTCATCATATAGCAACATCCTCTATCACCACAGTCAATGAGTGCCCTGTCCCACACAGCTTCCAATCAGTATCTTAGTCCACCACTTGCAAACACAGGCAGACAACCAAAGATTTCTCAGAAATCTGAGAAAAGCCTCAAAATGAGATAGAGGGGCACTTGGGTGGCTCAGTTGTTAAGTATCTGCCTTTGGCTCAGGTCATGATCCTGGGGTCCTGGGATCAAGCCCCACATTGGGGAGCCTGCTTCTCCCTTTGCCTATGTCTCTGCCTCTCTTTCTGTGTCTCTCATGAATAAATCTTTTTTAAAAAGCAAGACATAGGGCCTCCCAACACCAAAAGAAAAAAAAGGGCATGGGGAAAAAATTGGAAGAACAGAGATTGTGCAGGGAAATGAAAACTTTGGAAAAACAAAACTAATCATATTCTGAGTGAGATAATAGATGATATTGCACCCATTAAGAATTGGATGTTCTAAAAGGTAACATTCATGGAACAAAAAAGAGCTCTAGGAAATTGAAAATACAGGAGCAGAAATGAAAAACCCAATAGAAGGGTTGAAAATAAAGTTGAGGGACACCTGGGTGGCTCAGCAGTTGAGTGTCTGCCTTGGCTCAGGGCATGATCCCAGGGTCCTGGGATCAAGTCCCACATTGGGCTCCCTGCAGGGAGCCTGCTTCTCCCTCTGCTTGTGTCTCTGCCTCTCTCTCTGCGTCTCAGATGAATAAATTAAATTAAATTAAATTAAATTAAATTAAATTAAATTAAATGGGGTATAGCCAGCCTGCAGCTGGTGTTCAGCCACTGGGAGATCATTCCCAGCGACCCCTTCTGGGTGCCGACCACCGAGGAAGAATACTTGAACTTTGGGGAAAAGGCTGATTCTGAGAACCAGGCCCGGAAGTACATGAACGCTGTGCGCAAGCAGAAGAGTCTTTACGTGGAAGAGAAGATAGTGGAGCATGCAGAAAAGCAGAGAACCCTCAGCAAAAATAAGTAGCTACTCTACTGGAAGGTTCTCTTCTTTATAGTAAATGTAAAAGCATCACCCAGGGTTTGATCCTGGAAACACTTCTTTATGCTGCATTCTCTCTGTGCATCTACTTTCAATAAAGTTGGTCCTTATGAATATTAAAAAAAAATAAATTAAAAAAAATTTTTTTAAAAAGAAAAATAAATTTGAGGGATTATCTTGGAAATTAGAGGAAAAGAGGAAAAGAAGGAAAACATAAGAAAAAAGATAAGAAAAGGAGAGGATCAGTTCAGGAGGTGCAAAATCCAAATAATATTTTCCAAAAGAGAGAACAGATAAATAGTGAGAGAAATAAATTATCAAATAAGTAATTTAAAATACTTAATTGAATAATGACTGATTTTTCTTCACAGAATTGGAAGACATAGGTTTCCAGATTGAAGGAATATCAATTTGAGTGTCTAAAGCAATGGATGAAAATTAAGCAATATGATATTGAAAAATTATATAACACTGAGGACAAAGTGCAAATTCTATAAGCTTTCACAAAGAAAAACATTATACCGAAAGATCAGGAATTAGATAGCTCTGCTTTCTTGATGGCAACAGTAGATGCTGGAAGACAATGGAAAAGTACCTTCAAGATTTCCTTTTTTTTAAACTTTTTTTAAATTTTTATTTATTTATGATAGTCACAGAGAGAGAGAGAGAGAGGCAGAGACACAGGCAGAGGGAGAAGCAGGCTCCATGCACCGGGAGCCCGATGTGGGACTCGATCCCGGGTCTCCAGGATCGCGCCCTGGGCCAAAGGCAGGCGCCAAACTGCTGCGCCACCCAGGGATCCCAGTACCTTCAAGATTTCCAATCTGGGATGTTATATCTAGCTAAGCTATCAATCAAGGTCAGGCATGCAAGGTCCTAACATTTTTTACCTCTCATGACCTTTATAAGGCAGTTACTGGAGGATGTGCTCTATGAAAACAAGGGAGTACATCAAGAAAAGGAGTAATGAGATTCAAGAAACAGGACTTCTATTACGGGAGAGACGTGAGGGGATGCCCTAAGATGATGGTGAAGGGAGATGTCAGGATGATAGCTATGTCTTTTGTATAGAAGGCAACAAGTCCAAAGTGGAGCAATTAGTGGGTTTTTGGAGAGATTTCTTCAAAAAGACCAAATTGATAGAATATCTAATGGAGCTAATGTTTGAGAAAGGATATAGATAACATAAGCAGATAAATAATAGCAGATGAATAACTTAGGGTCATATCATTAAATAAATAGAAAGCTAAGCAAAATAAAAATCAGTGCAATTTTCAGTTCTATGTAAAGGAGCTGTGCAGGAAAGGAAAAGTGACCAGAGTTTATTGCCTGCCTGAGGCTTGATTACCATATATAAACACAAGAATGTAAATACTGAATAATAATTTTTTTAGAAATCTAAAATACAACTATACTTAAAAGTGAGGAATGAGGGAAGTGTGTGGTGTGGGCTGGAGGAGGAAAGAGAGCTCAATGTTTCTTTTTTTCTTTCTTTCTTTTTTTAGAGGAGAGTGTGTACAAGGAGAAGGAGGGGGAATGGGAGGGGGAGGGAGAGAATCTCAAGCAGATTCCCATGGAGCATGGAGCCCCATGCAGGGCTCAATCTCATGACCCTAAGATCACAGCCTGAGCCAAAATGAAGAGTCCCAACATTCAACTGACTGAGACACTCAGATACCCCTCAATATTTATTTTCTACAGTGGGAAATAAATCCCTAAAACTATAAAATCCACAAGCAGCATTTGAATGTGATATTTAGAGATATAGAATAATATGACAAAACTTCTCTAAATGAAAAGCAGTTGCCTCTGGAAAAGTGGAATGGAAGGAAGAGGATATGAATGGCCGTTTTTTCTTTAACATATTTTCTAAAGCAAAGTGGTTATGTGCATATATAACATTGACAAAAATTTTAAGTTAAAAAGTCCAAAAGGACTTTGGTGGGGGGGAGGGGGAGAAACAGCAGTGGATAAGGCTGAATGGGCAAAAGATATGAATGGATAAAACAGGAGGATGGAGAGGGATAAAGACTAAACCAGGGAGGAAAAAAAAAAAGTGCTTGAAGATGGTGGAGTTGGAAGAAAAGTCTGAAAAGTTAAGTGGAGTGATCAATGGCAGATGCTTTCAGAAGGGAGAAGTGAAAAAAAAAAAAAAGAAGGGAGAAGTGAATGGCAGAAAGGAGGTAGGGAGCACCTGGGGCTGGACTAGGGTTTGGGTGAGGCACTTACCGGGGCCTCAGACATGAGCACTGGATGCAGGTTGGGCTCGGACTTGACGTGTTTACTGTAGGTGTGATCCAGGATGGCGCGGAAGCATTCCCAGTCCTCAACTGGAGCCAGGAGGCCAGCGTGGAGAGATGAAGGTGGGCCGGCCGGGGTCCAGGGACAGAAAGCAAAGGAAGGAGGGATGCCAAGTCCAGGGGAGGGGAAGTGAGATCAGTTCTAGCAGAAATCCCCCCTTCCTGGGAATCTGTTGGGCCCCTGGGCTGGGAACCAGTCAGCTGTGGGAAGCTGTGAGGGAATTCCTGGGATGTGGGCAATTGCAAGATAGACTCCGTAAGTGTGGGGTGATATGTCCTGGGTTGTGGTGAGTGGGATCCTGGTCTGTGGTGGGAGACAGTGGGTGGGGGCTCCTTACTCATGCCATTCTTGAGGGGCGACATGACCTCTGCTCCATCCCGAGGCACATGCAGGGCGTTGGTGTCGATGTGGAAGATCTTCCCTTTCTTCTCTTTCTCCCCCTCCAGCTCCAGCCCGCCCCCCTCCTCCGCGGCCAGCAGCCCCACCGTGGTGGGGAAGTCAGCCTGGAGGGGGCATGGGCAGGAAGAGGGATCAACCTCTTGCCCCTATCCAGACCCATAGCAAGGCCCTCAGCCCGCCCCTGGGTTTACTCCCACATTCCCGCTCTGCAGAGCTTCTCTCTGTGTTGTGAGAACCCTGGGTCACTGGGAAGCCTGGAGGGGAGTCCGAGGCCCTAGGACTTGGGGATGGGGCTGGAAGGCTCACCTTGGGGCAGTCCTCCCCAGCGTACCCAGCGCGGACTGAGAAGGAGCCAATGTCAAAGACCAGCGCCCCCACCTCATCTGTGTGGGGAGACAGGTGTGTGAGGGGACCTCTCCCAAACTCTCTCCCCCTGGATAGCTCGGAGAGGAGGTCAAGGCAGAGCCAGTCTCGCCACCTTCAACGCTTGCCGGGGCAAGTAGGAGCTCGGCCTGAAGTCCGGGGTCCTGGGAGTGGGGATCAAGCCTCCCCAGAGTCCCTTCTTGCCCAGTGGCCTTATTCAGGCCACTCTCCTTGCCGGGAAAGAAGGGGCCAGGGGGCCGGGAGGAGGTGAGTTGGATGGTGGAGAGTGACCCCAGTGCGCGCAAACGACCGACCTGGGAGGACCAAGGTAGGAGTGGCGCAGGACCCAAACCCAGGGCTGGACCCGTTCGAGCGCCGGGGTGACAGGCCCTAGGGTGCCCAGAGCTTAGGTCGCGCAGGTTCGGGGTGCAGGGCTGCCGGTGAGGCCGCAGCAGGCTGGGTAGCCTGAAGCCCGAGGCTAGCTCACCTCCGCCGTAGACGCCCCCGCTCATAATGCCCTCTTAGCGCTGCTCACGGCCCGTGGGCGGCGACGGGATCAGCACCGAGGCGGCCGGACAGCTCCCGGGATCCCGGGCGGGGCGGGGCGCTCAGTAGCCAATCAGGAGGCCGGATCCCCCGCCCCCAATGACGCCGTGGATTGGCTGCAAGGCGAGACAATAACCGGACCCGGGGCTGCTGCTTTAAAGGGGCAGACACCGCAACTTTAAGATTGTGGGGAGGATAGCAAGGACTTCGAGATCGATTCTAACAGATAGCCAGGTAGAGAGCAGACGTACACAAGAGATGGAAACCTTGTCCATTTGGAGACCAGGACGCCTCAGGACGTCTCACGGGGCCCCTGCTCTCTTACTTTTTTTAAATGGGGTCGAGAAAAGGGCACCATAGTCCTGGAGAGTCGTCCATTCTCTGGCTCCTGATCAAGGTTCTGCCATACCCAAGTCTGAATGAAATCACCGGGCGAAGGAGGGAAAGGAAGAAGGGAAGGAGGAGAGAGGTACAGGAGGGGGCGTGTCTCCATCTTCTCCCTGTTTCTTTCTATCCTTGTCTTTCTAGTGCCCCCTTTTCCTCTCCCGTCCCCGGTGCCTGGGCCCTATACATATACACGTGTACCCGTGCTCAGCTAACCCATCTTCAGCTCCCTTTCCCCATCTATCTCTCCCCAGCTGTTTTCCTGGCCTGACACCACCTCCACAGCAATTTTAATAGCAAAGGTGAAGGAGCAGCTCCGACAGCTTGGCTTAGCTGAGAGACTCTTATGTGAGCATGTGTGTAGATGTGTGCCTATATGTATGCGTTTATGCGTGTCAGGATGTGTGCATGTGCATATGCATGTCTGTATATGCATGTGAATGTTTGTTTTGAGGGCACTCTTACCTATTTGCTGAGTGTGAGGGAAGCATTAAAACCATGGATAGCGGGTTTTGGCACACACACGAAAGAAAAGGAAAGAAAGAAAGAAAAAGAAGAGGAAAGGGAAAGGGAAAGGGAAGGGAAAAAAAGACCATGGATGGCACAGGAAGAGGATACCTTGTGACAACCAATGCCCCAGAAGTTTCTCTGCTCACCAGATGCCCGCTCTGAAAGAGACTAAGGTGGCTTATTGATCACCCACTGGCAAGAGTGGCATTTCACATGCCCAATGTTGTTTGGGAGTCCAGGCCTAGAACCTCAGACTGGAGGCATCCAGGCTTAAGTGGGAGAGGTGAGCTGTAGGGGAGAGAGCTGACTCAGTGCTGGGAAACTGAAATATTTCTGAGTGAGTTAGTCATTGGCCTCTATAAATTGAGACCTAGATGACTGGATGAGTCCCTTGACCTCTTGACACCTGCATTTATCTTACAAAATTGTTATTACTGTTATTATTATTGTTGTTGCTGAGGTGAGGATTACAGGAACACTGGAGTAGAAAGTGATTCTATTCGTGGCCTGTACCTCTCCTTTTGTTGACATTTAATGAAGTTGCTTCACTTCCCCTACAAATTCACCTTGTCAGTTCCCTCTCTTAACCCAGTCCAGAGACTGCCTCAAGTCAGGAGAAATATTATTGATCATAGATCCAGCCCCTCAATTTATTTTTTTAAAGATTTTATTTACTTATTCCTGAGAGACACAGAGAGAGGGAGGCAGAGACACAGGCAGAGGGAGAAGCAGGCTCCATGCAGGGAGCCCGATGTGGGACTCGATCCTGGGACTCCAGGATCACGCCCCAGGCTGAAGGCAAGTGCCAAACCACTGAACCACCCAGGGATCCCCTAGCACCTCAATTTTACAGAGGTTTCCCCAGATGGAGGCAGGTCCCTGTCTTGGGTCAGACAACCCACTCTTGGCAGAGCCAGGACTAGAACTCACATTTCTCATCAGCCAGTTTAGAAATGACCTTATTTCACAACACTTCTGTGTCCCAGTCCAAGATTCATTGTCCCTATCTGTAGGACGGCTGGTAGTGAGGACTCAATCTGATGCCAGAATCAAGTGCCTGGCTAAGAGCTGGGCACACAGGAACTATTCAGTAAACACTGGCCCTAAGAATGTTCTTGGGGAGTTTTTGAGGCTTTACTATTATTATTCATAAATTAGAAATCTGTAATACTGTAATGAGAACTGAATTTTCCTCTCATGGTTTTTCCTCTATAGCTGGCTGACTACACGACTGGACTTGATTTACCTTCCAGTCAACTGTGGCCAATTTTCATTTGTCATTCTTTTGTATTATGATTCTATTGTATTATGTAAGGTAAAAGGTTATTAATATATTTCACTATCCATTCGTTGATTCAGCAAACGTCTTTGTGCAAGACATGGGAATACTGAGATGGATAAGATATATTCTTGCCCTCAAGGGGTTTTGCTGTAGTGGGGAGCTTAGGCATGCACGAAAGTGGCAAGAAATGGGGGCCCAGAGGAAGGAGGGGCCGCCTGTCTCCAGGAGTCCAGGAAGGCTTCTAGAAGTGAAGTTTGAGCTGAATTGTGAAGGATGAATAGTTCACTGGTGAACAAGGTAGGAAAGGTCTTTCACACAAAGAATAGCACATGCAAAGTTCTAGAGACATGATCATTTCAGGCATATGTGGAGTTAGGAGCTTAGTCTTGAAAGAGAGTTGCACAAGAGCTGCTGGCAGAGATCAGAGTCAGGGGGAAATGACAGTGGAAAAGTAGCCAAAGACCAACTTGTTCATAACTAAATCCTATTTTTATTTAGCAAACACAAAACATCCAGTGCCTAGATGTAAAGCATTTTAAGTGATTTACAAATGTTAAGTACTCTAGTCCTTATAATGATCTGATTATTATCCACATTTTGTAGGGGAAACAGACATGGAGAGATTAAGTGACTTGCCCAAGGTCACTCAGCTGGTAAATGACACAGCTGAGATTTCAGCTGTGGCCTGTGAAAAGTATTCTCTGGAGAAAATGTTGCCTTGCTTCTACTCTTTTCATAAATGTTTTCTAGATACCTGATGGACATTAGGAATAAAATGGCTCATAAAACTTGATGTAACTCGGGGCACCTGAGTGGCTCTGTCGGGTGGGCATCTGCCTTTGGCTCGGGTCATGATCCCAGGGTCCTGAGTTTGAGCCTCACGTCGGGCTCCCTGCTTGGCACGAAGTCTGCTTCTCCCTCTCCCTCTGCCTGCCACTCTCCTTACTTGTGCATGCTCTCTCTCTCTGTCAAATAAATAAATAGGGGTGCCTGGGTGGCTCAGCGGTTGAGGATCTGCCTTTGGCTCAGGGGTTGATCCCCAAGTCTCGGGATCGAGTCCTACGTCGGGCTTCCTGCATGGAACCTGCTTCTCCCTCTGCCTGTGTCTCTGCCTCTCTGTGTGTCTATCATCAATAAATAAATGGAATCTTAAAAACAAACAAACAAATAAATAAGTAAATAAATAAATAAATAAAATCTACCCCCAAAAAACCAAAAAAAAAAAAAAAAAACCCAACTTGATATGACTCTCCTAGGGTTGAATGTCTATCCTAGAAGATGGAGGGTTAAATCATTAATTTAAGAAAATCACCTGGAGGTTCACACATTTCAGCCTACACTAGGTTGGCCAAACCTGAACATCTGGTAATGATGTTGAAGGTGGTAGGGCCAGGACCCTCTGCCCCCCACACCTTGGAAATGATTTGGCATCTTGTGAGGGTCTGTTCCTTCCGTGGTTGGCTCTTCCCCAGTTCCCTGCCAGATACATCAAGTGTCTTGGCTTCACAGGGAGCCCCTCTCTAGTGAAGGTGGCAAGTGCCCAGAAATAAACAGTCCAGTAAAGGCCGCAGTAGGAATGGAGCCAACATTGCAGTGGGGCACAAACAACAGTGTGGTCAGGGAGGCAGTATTTAAACTAAACTGAACTGAATTTTCCCAGATGACAAGGAAGTAGGATTGGACTGGGGGAGTGGAAGGCATTCAAAGAGGGGACAAGACCCAGACTGTGCATCTTGAAGTGTGGCCCTTCTCACGGAACCAATGGGGAACTCTTACATCATTTTGAACAACAGTTATATGATCTAATTTGCATTTCAGAAAGATATGTCTGGAAGCTGTTTGGTAGATGAATAGAGAGGAACTATCTTAGAGGCCAGAATATAGACTAGGGCTAGGGTAACAGCATTTAGCATATGGTAGAAGGGATGGATTTAAGCAATACAAGAGGTAGCATTGACAGGATGTATCCGCCAGTGACACAGATTGCTAGTCTTACATCAATGGTTATCTCCCTTCTTTCTTTATTAATAACATTTTAGCTGGGCATATGGCTAGAGACTACATTTCCCCAGCCATTTTTTGCAACTGGCCAACCTCTGAGCAGAAGTTATTGTTGTAAAAAAAAAAAAAAAAAAAAAAAAGGAAGTTATTGTTGTCCTTAAACAAGAAAGAACTTGTGCTTTCCACCCCATCCCCCTTCCCAATGGATGAAATTCAGGTATGATTGTGGAAAGCTGCTTGGGCCACACTATACAGAGAGATGGAAGCTAGGTGTTGAGGATGGCAGAGATGCCCCCACAGTCCTAGAGGATGTTTTAAATTTGTCTCTTAAGCCATTGAATTTGTGGGACTCTTTGTTATAGTAGCTTGGCCTATACCCTAATTAGCTGACCATCTTTGGATATGGGGAATGAAGGCACAAGAAGCCCCTGGATGGATGGCAATGCTGTTAACTGGGCCAAGAGATTCAGGGAAAGGGTAAGGTTAGGCAGGGTGGGGTGGGGTAGAAGAGGATTAATTTAGTTTTGAATGTGTTGAATGTGACATGTCTGTGATCAGTGGTGCATAATAAATGTTTTAACAATCAGCTCTTGGGGCAGCCCCGGTGGCCCAGCGGTTTAGCGCCGCCTTCAGCTGGGGACATGATCCTGGAGACCCGGGGATTGAGTCCCTCATCAGGCTCTCTGCGTGGAGCCTGCTTCTCCCTCTGCCTGTGTCTCTGCCTCTCTCTCTCTCTCTGTGCCTCTCATGAGTAAATAAAAATAAAAAAATAAAATCTTTAAAAAACAAAACAAAACAATCAGCTCTTCTGCGAGCATCCAGATGAAGATATTCAGGCTGTGGTTGGACATACACCAAGTCTACACCTGGGGGGAGACATCTGGGCTGGACATGGAGATTTGAAAGATATGGGCAATTAGGGGATAGTCACAGTAATGGAGGAAGTGACCAGTGAGAAAAAGAGGCTGAAGCTGGGATCCTGGGAGAAACAATGTTTACAGATGCCTGGAAGAGAAAGGGAGGACCAAGGAGAAGTCTGAGAAAGAAGAGTCAGAAGGAGGAGGAAGTATATCCCATGACCCATGGGAGCCAGGTTCTCCACATGTTCTCCAGGGATCCTGCCTTCTCAGAGAAATCGGTCATCCATTGGCCATCCCCTACCTCTGTATCCTTCACCTCCCCCAACTCCCATCCTTCCCATTACCATCTAAACAAGCTCCAGTAGCTCCTATCAAAACCCAAATACCTTGATTTCAAATTCTCCTCTCATCATATGTAGCCCCACCTTTCTATCCCCTACCTCCTCCAAATCAAGATTCCCAGAGTTTTGGCCACTTTGGTTGTCCCCATTGCCTCATTTTTTTACTTACCCTCAGCCCACTGCAAGCAAACTTGCATTCACTGCAAGTGCTCTTGACAAAGTCACCACTGGCTTCCTCGTTAATCTCATGCACACTTCCCAGCCCTGTCTTGCTTCATCTCTCTGCAGCATTCAACACAGTTTACCATTCCCTTGTTGGAACATTCTTTTCTTTTGGGCTCCAGAACTCCATATTCTCCTGATTTTCCTGTTAGCTCTCTGGCTTCTCCTTTGGCAGCTTGTTCTCCTCTCCCTGACCTCTAATGTTGGAGTTCCTCAGGGCTTGGTCTTGGGCCATCTTGTCTTTTCCCTGAGTCTCTTTATGACTTCATCTGCTCTAAAACGCCACTCATTCCCAAGGCTTTATTCCAACTCCTGCTCTTCTGTGGAGCCCCAGACCTGGTTTGACAGCCACTTTCTGAACATTCTTCTTTGCACTTCTCTGAGGCGCTACAAACCTAACATGTCCTCAATTTAAAAATTTTTGATCTTCCTCCCCAAATGTGTTCCCCTCCCAAATGTTCTGCTTTTAGCAAATGTCACATTTCAAGCCACCAGCACCAATGGTCATTTCAATGATCATCTACCATCTGTCTCCTCTGTACAGTGTAAACTCTCTGTAGGCAGAGGAAGTATGCACCCATTCATGGTTGTATCCTCAAGGCCTAGGACAGTGCCTCATGCATCAGAGACTGAATATTTGGTGAATGTGTCAAGACAAAGAAGCGTATTTGCCAAAAGTGAGAGGAAAAGTGAAGCCAAAAGTGAGAGGAAGCAGTGTCAGATGCCCTACGGAGATTAATAAAATTGGGTTCTAGTCCTAAGCTGCCAGTTTTCTAAGTGACTTTTGGGAAGTCACTTTGCCCATCTGTAGATTGACAGGAAATTGAAGTGAATTATCCATTAAGGTCCCTTCCAAATTCTAATGCCTAACTGACATCTATCACCTCCTACAAATATATCATTGAATTAGTAAGTGCACATCAACGGGATTTGTGCATAAAGAAGAATGTGACTGTTTTCTTACATTCTTAAAAATATTGTGCTTTGAAAGCTTCTTCCAGTGTCTTTAATGGAGGCCACAAGAAGTCAGTTTTGATACTTTCACTTTTAAATTCAATGAGGACTCAGTGAAGACTCTTCATTGAGGTGAACTTTGAAAATGCTTTGCTTCCAAAGCATTTTCACAATCCAATGTGACTTGCAGGGCAGGCGACAGTCAACACTCATTTTACAGATGTGGAAGCTAAGGCCTGGGCTTACATTCTCATTCCTTTACAGGGATGGTGCTCGGGAGCGTTCCTCAAGAGGCTAGTGTACTGATATGAGTGCACAGTTAAGTCGCTAAGGCTGCCTCGTTCGTATCTCAACTCTGGAGTCCTAGGAGTCTGCTTCCACTGCAACAAAATGGGGACAATGCTAGTCCTGAAACGCACAACACTGTCGTGAGGATTAGATTAAGTATGGAACTCAATAAATATGAGTTATCACAGTGTCACGCAGCCCCGTGGAGTTTCACAAAAGCCCAGCGGGCAACGCCGGGGAACTTCCCGGGCACGACACTTCTCACCGTTCCCAGGTTCAGGGGCCCGCATCATTCCTCGGGGGCTCTCAGAAGAGCAGCTCTCCCCCTCGGCCGCGTCAGAGTCGCCGGCCGGGTCCCGTGCGGGTCTCCATCTGCCGGGCTCAGTCCCAGGCCGGTGGAGGGGCGTGGTCTCACTGGGGCAGGGGCGTGCCGAACCCAGAACTGGGGCGTCGAGCTCCCGAACCCCGTCTGGAGCCGCCCAATCCGGGAGGGTAGGTCACGTGACCAGCGAGCGGTTTTTTTTTTTTTTTTTTTTTTTTCCTACCCTCCCTCCCCTCCCCTACGCCGGTACCACCTCTGTCAGTCCCGGGGGGGATGTCTTGCGCCTTTTCGGAAAGCAAAGCATTAATTTTGATCCGTTTTGCGTCGAAATCGTGTGGTGTGATATCTCTGTTGTGACGGAGTCAATCCTTGTCCCTGAAGGGGTCTTTTGCCTTCCGGCGTCCCCCCACCACTAAGGAGTTGGTTTCGCCCAGCCGGGCCCTGGGCGCGGCGGCGACGGCCGCGTCACTGGCGGGCGGGATCCCTCCGCTCTGGGGAGAGCAGCGCTGGACGGTTGAGTTGGGGTGACTGAGGAAATCCATCCGCGTCGCCGCCGCTGCCGCCTCCGCCGCGGAGGAAGACAGGACCTCCCGCGCTCCTCTAGCGACCCCTCGCAGAGTCCCACCGCCACAGGTACCTCCGCTGACAAAAGAAGTCCTCCTGTCCCCCAGACCCAAATTCCCGTGGGGGAACCTCTCTTCCTTCTGTCTCCCCGGTCTGGCCTTTTGAGAGCGGACGTAGCACCCCAGACCTCCCCTCCCTTCCTCTGGCTCCGTCGCTCCCAAACCCGGAAGGGGAACTGGGGGGGACCCTCGTCCCCAATAACGCACGCGCTCCCTGCCTCATCAGGGGCATTTTCCCTGACCCCAGCCCCCAACCCAGCCCCTCCTGCTTCTTGCGCCCTGAGAAGTTGGGGGGCCAAATTCCGGTCTTCCTCTAGGCCCGGTCCCGCCCCCTTTCCCCCCATCACCGCCCTCCTGTTTGCCCCTGGGTAGCACCCTTCGTGCCCTCCCATGTTGCACCCATGCCGGCATTCGCCCAGCAGAACTCCAGAATCCTCAGAGGCAGGCAAGGCCGCGAGGCCACCCTTCTTTTCGCCTCCACCCTACCCTCGATTTGGGTTCTGGCCGCGTTTTCTGGCCGCGTTACCCTAGACCGGAGACCTCGGCACCCTGTTTCCTCTACTGGCCCTCACCCCAAGCCCAGTTCCCGGACGCCCTCACCCCACGCCTTGCTTTCTTTTGGGCAAAATGGAGGTCGTGGGGGCCGGAGGGCCAGGCCCACTGCGCTTCGCAGCGCGGCACCGGCCCGCGCCTTCCAGCTGCCAGATCCGGGACCCTCCCATGTCCCCTCCCCGTCGCCCCGCCGGACCTGCGGGGGCGGCGGCACCCCTGTTTCTCCTTGGGGCCCCGGCTGCTGTATGCCCAGAATCCGAGGGCCGCCGAGGGGGCCCTAGAGGGTGATGGGGATTGAGGGCTGGAAGCGTCGCCCCCGCCCCCCGCGGCTTCCTCCTGGCCTCCTTCCTTATGCCCCGGTCTCTGGCGTTGCCGCCCGGCCTGGGCTGTGGGCAACTGGAAGGAAGAGGCTTTGTCCTGGGGAGCTGGGGAGGTGGAGTGGGAGACTCTGCCAGCCCCCCGCTCCTATGGAGGGGCGTCTCTCGGCCCTAGCGTAGAGAGCTGAACTGGCAGAGGGGAAATGTCAGTGGGGAAGAGGAACGCCCAGGACCTGGGGGAAGTGGGAGCTGGGTGGGGGACGCCTGGGTCGGCAGAGTGCAGTGTGCTTGGCCAGATCACACAGGTGTCCAGAGAGGGGGGCCGGACTCCGGGCACTGGAGCAGAGCCAGCCAGGTCCCTGGGGCCCCGGCGCGGAGCTCCGCGGCTGGGCTCCTGGGGTGCCGAGGGCGCAGGGCCGGGCCGCTTGGGGCCGCCAGCCCGCCCGCCGGCCCGCGTCTGGGAGAGAGCAGCTCCACGCCTCGGGGCCGGGGACCTCTCCTCGGAGCACTAATTACTCGAGAGTGGCTCCCATGGGCTTTCTGCGGGCGCGCCGAGGCGAGCGGCCTCGGCGCTGGAAGGAGCAGCGGCTTGGGGCTGCCTTCCCCTCCACCCTCCCCTCCGCCCGCCGTGGGCGGCTAATGGGGCGCAGCCGGCCCGGGGATTATCCGGGGTGAGCCGTCCCGAACCCATTAGTGCCAATAGGCTTTCCCAAATCCTGTAAACAGCCACTCTGGCGGGTTCTGGGTCGGGGCGGGAGGCTGGGTCGGGCGGGGGCGAGGGGGCGAGGGGGCCGGGGGTGGGGTCACCCACCCTACAGGTCTTTGCCTTGGATGCGGTTGCCTTGGCAACAGGGCTAGGGTGGGGGCACTTCACCAATGAGGTGCTCTCAGTCCGGGTGACGGTTGCCTAGGCAACCCCACGAACAGCCCAGCTTCCCTCTCTGGTCTCTCCCCCACCCCAGTCGAAGCTGGGGGTGTGTGTGGAGGGTGTGCGGCGTGTGGGGGTGAATTTAAAGAGGCACCGCCCCTTTTAAAATTAGGTGCTAGGAGGGCGGTGCCTGTGCGGGCCCGGGCCGACGCCAGGTCTGTTTTCGAAGGGACTCTCCCCGCCCCTTCCCCCTCCCCGTCCCCCCCCCCTTCAGTTCCTGCCGCGGGTGTCCCGCCCGGGCTGCTGTCCGAGGGAGGGGTTTCCCCTGCGCTTCCTCTTGCACTTCCCGCTCCGTTTCCGGGGGGCGGGAGGAAGATTGGGGAAGTCACCTCTTCCTGGGCAACATCGCTCCTGTGCCGGAGACCCCGGTTCTGGTTGGGGGACCGCGGCACCCGCTGCTGTCCCCTCCCCCCTCCGACCGGCGCTTACCCCTTCCGGGCCGCGCTTCAACCCCGCCTTTTCCCCCTTCTTCCCCGGCGGCCTTGGGCCTGACGTCAGCCCTGCATCCCCCAGGCCTCGGGCCAGCGGCGAGGAGCTGTCTCCCCCAGCCCCCGTCCCGCGGCCCCCAGCCGCCCCCAACCCCGCCCCACGGGCCCGGCGCCATGAGTGAGCTGGAGCAACTGAGACAGGAGGCTGAGCAGCTCCGGAACCAGATCCGGGTGAGAGCCTGGCCGCTGGGCTGGGGAGGCTGAGGGGGCAGGGCCAGGTGGCCTGCTTCTACTGGGTTGGGCTGGGGGCGGATTTGTGTGTGTGGCTACTCTAGCCTCTCACTATCTCCTCTCCACTCCTCTGTCATCTCTTTCCCTGCCTCCTCCTTCCCCTCTCTTCCTGCCTCTTTCTGATGGGGTCCGCCATGCCATCTCTTATAGGATGCCCGAAAAGCATGTGGGGATTCAACACTGACCCAGGTGAGATGAATCCAGGGCCGGACTTGGGGTTTAGGGAAGGACCAAGGGTTTGAGGCATACTGTTTGGTGGGCCATGCTACCTGAACCTCCCTGAGCCCATTCTGCCTCTACCTCCAGATCACAGCTGGGCTGGACCCAGTGGGGAGGATCCAGATGAGGACAAGGAGGACCCTCCGTGGGCACCTGGCAAAAATCTATGCCATGCACTGGGGGACAGACTCAAGGTGTGTTTGTGTGTGGTTGGGGCCGTGTGCTGAGCTTTTGTATTTGTCCTGGCCTGAGTTTACAACACGCAGAAAGGGGCAGGGGTTGCAACCTCCCCAATCTAGTGGGATGAATGGGACGCCTACATTGCTCAGTGTATTTGGGAAGACAGTGACTCCCAGACAGCCCCAGGGAGTGGGAAACAGGACCATCCCAGCAGGAACTTTTGGGCTGCTGCTTGGAGTTACCTCAGAGGGCCTCCCACCCAATGAGAGAGGAGGAAAGGTGTCCTGTCTCCAGAGAGAGCTTCACACCCTGATCCCTCTGCCTCTTCCCCCACCACTTTTTAATAGGCTGCTGGTCAGCGCCTCCCAGGATGGGAAGCTCATCATTTGGGACAGCTATACCACCAACAAGGTAGAGGTGATGCCTGAGGCTGGATGGGGCAGGGCCACAGGCCTTGGCTGTCTCCGACCCTGGGCACTGCCCCTTCTCTCCAGGTCCATGCCATCCCTCTGCGCTCCTCCTGGGTCATGACCTGTGCCTATGCGCCCTCAGGGAACTTTGTGGCCTGTGGGGGGCTGGACAACATCTGCTCCATCTACAGCCTCAAGACCCGCGAGGGCAATGTCAGGGTCAGCCGGGAGCTGCCTGGCCACACTGGTGAGAGGGACCTGGCAGGGCTCTGGCGCTGTAGCAGGGGGTGGGGCTGTGCTGCCCGCTGTTAGAGACTCGGCTGACCAGCCCCTTTCCCCAGGGTACCTGTCGTGCTGCCGCTTCCTGGATGACAACCAAATCATCACCAGCTCTGGGGACACCACCTGGTGAGGCCCTGCCAGGGCTGTGTAGTCAGGGCTCACCAATACTTCCTGCCTGGGATGCCCCTGCCTTGGTGTTTAGTGTATAGTATATGCTCCAAGCGAGCAAGGGCCTTCTGAACACTTTGCCTCCCTTTCTTGTGATCCAGTGGCTCCCTGTGCCCCTTCCTTTAAGGTTCTATCAGGGCTGGGCTCACCCGGAGGGGAAAGGGGCAAGGAGTCTGCCCTGCACCCCTCTCTGATCCCTTCCTCCTTCCTGTTATCTCCAGTGCCCTGTGGGACATTGAGACAGGCCAGCAGACAGTGGGTTTTGCTGGACACAGCGGAGATGTGATGTCCCTATCGCTGGCCCCCGATGGCCGCACCTTTGTGTCAGGTGCCTGTGACGCCTCCATCAAGCTGTGGGACGTGCGGGATTCTATGTGCCGACAGACCTTCATTGGCCACGAGTCAGACATCAATGCCGTGGCAGTAAGTTCTGAGTCGAGCTGGGCTGGCCTGTCTCTGCCAGGCTACTGGCCCTGCTGTGCCCTCATCCTGCTCTCTTCCTGTGTCCTGCAGTTCTTCCCCAATGGCTATGCCTTCACCACTGGCTCCGACGACGCCACTTGCCGCCTCTTCGACCTGCGGGCTGACCAGGAGCTGCTCATGTACTCCCATGACAACATCATCTGTGGCATCACCTCTGTTGCCTTCTCCCGCAGCGGCCGGCTGCTGCTCGCCGGCTATGATGACTTCAACTGCAACATCTGGGACGCCATGAAAGGCGACCGCGCAGGTGTGTGTTGGGCGCTGGGGTGGGGGGCAGGGACCCCAGGTGGCTGGATTCTGATGGTCCTCCATCACAGGTGTCCTCGCCGGCCACGACAACCGTGTGAGCTGCCTCGGGGTCACTGATGATGGCATGGCTGTGGCCACAGGCTCCTGGGACTCCTTCCTCAAGATCTGGAACTAACAGCTACCACCCCACTGGGCCCAGGCCAAGAGGGGCCCTGCCCATGCCCACACTACAGGCCGGGAGCTTTGGGGCTGGGTGCATACCAAGCCTCCCTCCCTGGGCCACGGGGCCTTGGGTCCCTGCTCCCCTACCCAGGTTTGGTTCCTCCCGGGGGCCCCCACTGTGGAGATAAAGATGGGGATAGAATGGGGAAAGAGGAGGGGCAGAAAGCCCTCATCCTTTTGCTGCCCTGGGGTTGGGGCCTCATCCCTCTGGAGGGCCAGAGGCAGGAGGTAGAAACTCCAGGGGCTGGCTTTTTTAAAACTGGTTTTATTTTAATTTTTATTATATTTTCAGTTTTTCCATAAAGGAACCAATTCCAACTCTGTACCTGGTCTCTGCCCTTGCGTCTTTCTCACTCCAACCTCTGAGCCTAACTGTGCGTTTGTTTGGGCAGGGTCGTGGTGGTATATGGGGACCAGAGAGGAATCCCCACACCTTCTCAGCTAAAGTGAGGCAGGAGGACCTGCGCAGCAGGGCCGTGGATGTTCCCAAACACACACAGCACTCTGACCCTGGATGACCATAGTTGTCCCTGGCCACAGCTCTTTAAGTTCCTCACGCTTAGCCGCAAAGACCCTTTTCCCCAAGAAAAGACACAGAAGCAGAAGGGGAGAACACACACCAAGTTTTATTGAGGGAAGGGGAATATTTACAGGGGCAGGTAGAAGAGAGGGGAGTCACATAGGGTGGGAGTAGGGGAGATTGTGGGTCCAAGGCAGACAAGGAGTACAGAACAGCCCCTGCACCCACCCCAACCCAGGAAGGGTGGGAGAGCAGCTGGGGCCCAGGAAGACGGGTGGGAAAGGACAGCGATGGGGGTGGAGTCCCTGGGCCCCGGGGGCTCAGGGGCTTGTAAACATTGACCACTCTCAGAAGGGGATGGGGGTGGGAGAGGGCTCCCCCTACACTTCCTCACAGGGTTAAGGCCTCTCCAGGCTCAAGGGCCCCCTAAATTCAAAGTCTCTTTAGCTGGGGGAGAAGGGGAAGGAAGAGACAGGGAAGAGTGTCACCCCCCCTCCCCTGCATTGGCTGCGGCAGGGGTGGGGGTGTGGGCGGTTACATTCAGTCACAACAGTATCCCCCCCACACCTCTACTGCCGCCAAATACTGGCGTGAGGAAGGGGGGAGCTGGGGGGCCAGCAGCAGCAAGACATTTCCCCCTGGCCCATCACCCCCTTATTGCTTTAGAGAGAATATTGTCTTTTCACGGACACTAACACTGTTGAAACCAGGGAGAAGCAGGTGGAGGGTGTCCTCCACCCCCGAGGCCAGCTTTATCCCCCAACACTGACCCAGTTGCCACTTTGGTGCAAAACGAAAAAACAAACAAAAAAAATGTGGTCTCTCTGGGGTTGGATGGGAAAGAAAACGGGCCACTCCCCATTTCCCCAGGGCAGGAAGGATAAATACATTCATGGAGGGGAGGCAGTGGCAGAATCCTGCCCTAATACTGCGCTCTGAGCAATGAGGTCGATGGGAGAAGTTAGATGAGAAACCAAAAGATACAACAAACTGTTTAAAAAACAAACAACAAAACAAAAAAGAAAACACAAATGGAGACAAACCCAGGTAAGTGATTGGGAATAAGAAGTTGGTGAGCAACAGAAGGCAGCCTACCCCTGACCCAGGAGAGACGACACTTCTATTCTTGACCCCCCCCCACCTTACCCAACATTAAAAATGCATCAGGGGAGCAGAAAGGGGAGAGGCCACTTGCTTCTCTCCCATTTGGTCAATGGAGGGATCAGAGCAGAGCTGGGTGGTCCACATTCCACACAGCTGGCTGCAGGCAGGGAACTCCCTTCTAACAGCCCCCACACCGCAACCTGAAGCCCCATGCTGCCCACTCCCTTGGCCTCCTAGGCCCTCCTCTTGCCCCTTTCACAGGAGAAAACAGTCATGAAGTGGTGCCTCTCTCTCCAGCTCCTGGAGGAACTGCTCCACTCCCACCTCGCGCAGGGTTGAGGCAGAAGGCGCAGCAGGGGCTTGTGGCCCAAAGAATACATTCATGTGGCAAGGCAGGGAGCTGAGGCTTTCAGCTTCACACCCAGGCCGTCCCCACAAATGGCAGCAGTGGGGGAAGCCCTCACCAGGGCCAGAGCGAAAGTTCTACCACCCTGACAGCCAGATGAGGTTGGCACCGGCAGGCCCTTTCCCCTCTACCCCATCAGCCAGCACAGGATGGCAGCCTAGAGAGCTGAGGCAGCCTGGCCCATTTGTGCAACTTTCCCCCAAAGCAGCAAAGCCAAGGGGCTACTTTGGCCCCTACCTCGGACACCTCTGCCACAGTCACAGCAACAAAGGGAGCCGTTCACAGCGGGTCCGGCTGGCGGGGCTGAGGGGGCCTCGCTGTGCAAACTGCTGGCACCCCAGCTTCCAGTTACCCCAATGGCCCACCTTGCGGGGCAGGGAGGGTAAGTGCAGCCTCGGGGGCCAGGCAGGACAGGTCCATGGGGCCTATGTCCCCACTGCCCCAAAATAACAGTGTGTTTTTTCTTTCAATCTCCTAACCTTTTTTTTTTTTCTTTTTCTTTTTTCTTAAAAAAACAAAACCAAAAAACCCCCAAAAAACCAAAAAACCCCCAAAAAACCTGTGGACCTTCCATTGTCACCCTCACTGTCCCTAGAGGGGAAAGGGGTGCTTAGAGTCTAGCTTTTAACAACTCTGTCTCTCCTAACATTTTCTTCAGGGTTGTTTAAAATGTTTTTTTAAAAAAAGAAAAAAGACAAAACAAAGGAAAAAAAAAAAAAACCCTTCCCCCCCAATCTGTAAAGTGCCTCGTGGTGGGTGAGTTAAGGTGCATCGTGTGGTTTGTAACAAGTGCTGGGGACCCTGCCCCTGCTTCCTCCTATGCTCCTGGTGGGGAGCCTGCAGGCTGGGGACCCAAGGGTCCAAGCCGCTGTTGCCGCCCCTGGCCTACAGCCCAGAGGCTGGTGGGATGGGCTGGTCAGTAGTCATCCACGCTCTCGATCTCACCAGAAGGTCCGTGCAGGGAGTACCCTGAAGCCGGGGAGAAGCTGGGTTTGAGCTCTCCCTAGGCTCCTGGCCCCTGCTGAGTAAGAAGCCTCCTGCATGGCCACACCCCCAAACTCACCCAAGATGCTAGGATCTGAGTGCAGCATCAGCGCCCGCCTCTTGGCCTTGCTGCCCTCCCCAGGGCCAAGTTTGGTGCTGTGGTTGGTCTGAAAGGCTGTCTGTAGGGAGCCACTGCTCAGCCACGCCTCCTGTGAGGCTCAGAGAGGGAGGCTGGGTCAGCAGGGTACCAGCAGCCTCACCCCACCCACTAGAGGGCCAATCGGGCAGAAGCCTCACCTGCTGCTGCTGCCTTTGCTGGCTGGCTTTCTGTTTGGCCCTCCGTTCCAGGAACTGTTTGGCAAATTCTTTGGCTTCCAGCGTGTCCCCCAAGCAAGAACGGATATAATCGTGGACGTCGTAGGGGGATTCTACCTCCTTGAGGATCGCTACAGCCATGGGCACTAAAGGGCAGGGGAGGTGTTGGTCAGGGCCCACCTGACGCAGGTCTGGAAGCCCCAGCCCCACCCGGCCTTCCAGGGTATGTGGCCCGTACCATCCAGGCTGCCTGTGGTGCTCAGCGTGTGCAGCATCTGCTCACACCACTGGGTGAAGCCATCCTGGGGCCTGGGGATGCCCTGCAGCAGCTTCAACAGCTTCTCTTCCTCCTCTGTCTTTTTGCGCACAGGCCGACCTGACAGATGGCTGTACGAGTCACTGAGTGGGCCAGGGGTCAATCAGAGGCAAGAGATCAGCTGAGGCCTGTCACAACCTTCCACCCCTGCCCGAGCCCGGACAGAGCCTGCAGGGCCTGACACCCACCTGAGAGAGGGGCTGCTCCGGCTGTTCTTTAGGCCCAGGTTGCGGGCCAGGCTCCCGCCACTCTTGAGGGTGTCCTCCCAGAGCCCCGGGCCGCTGCTGCCGCCCCCACTCTTGTCGGGCCCGCCCCACAGCGGCCCGGCCTCAGATACCCACTGGTTCAGGGGGGCCGAGCCCAGGCCCCCAAGCTGCTATAGATGGCAAAAATCAGAGTGGCCCAAATACAGACACACACGTTCAAAACAGCTAAGTCGGGGGGCTTGTGGAGGCAGCCAAGTGGGGTGAGATGAGGGCCACCCAGAAAAGCAACACTTCAGAATCAGATACGGACCAGCGCTCAGGCTGGAAAGTTGGGGCTCAGCGACTCCTCCCACCCCGGGTCATCCTTGGAACTGACTAGAAGGGATTCTTGAGCTCAAAAATGCCAGTCAGTGGGGGAAGGGCCAGCCTGCTCACCACACGGTGGTTGGGGGCCTGGGCCCGCGATGGCTCCCGGGGTGAGGGCTGCTTGTGCAGCTGCCGCTCGCCCTCCAACTGCAGCTCCAGCAGCGTCTTCATGGAGAGCCCCTGCTTGGCCAGGCCGGCCCACAATGGGGGCGGGGAGCTGGGTGCCGGCGGCACCTGGACAGCAGCTGCCTGCTGCTGCTGCAGCAGCTTCAGCAAGAGCTCCTGCTGCCGCACCTGAACCGGAGTGACGTGGTGAGGGCCCATGGCCTCACCCTGGGGCCCAGGCCTGGTGGGCGAGGGGAGACGCAGCCAGGCACACACCTGCTTGCGCCGGAATAGCTCCTCCTCCTCCTGCCGCCGCTTCTGCTCCTCCTGCTGCTGCTGTTGCTGCCGCCGTTTCTCCTCCCGCCGCTTGCGCTCCTCCTCTTCCCGCTTCGCCCTGAGCTCCACTTCTCTGCGCTCTTGGAACTGGCATAGTCAATGTGCTCAGACGGCAGACCTGGGGGCACCTGGCCTTCCCTGCCTCAGCCCAGCCCTCACTGCCCAAGAAGCCCAGCCCCAGGAAGCCTACTCACTTTGTGTTGCAGCTGGAGTTGTTCTAGAATTGGACCCTGAGTCGAAGAGTTAATTGGTATGTCCCAAAGACTGGCCTCACCGCCTGCAGAAAGCAAAGGCAGCTGCAGGAGGAAGCTTAGGGTATGCTGGGCTGGAGCAGCCACAGACACAAAGCCCCCCACTCACCCGGGGCCTTGGGGGGTGCTGGTGGGCAGGGTCATCGGGGTTCAGAACACGGGGGCAGGGAGCAGGTGGGCCACACACCTGACTGTGATGAGGCTGAGGTATGTATGTCCCAGAGGGGACCTGAATCCGGCACCGACAAGGACCGGTTCATGGTCGGGAGCAGGTTCTGGTCCCCACCTCTGCTGAGCAAAGCAGTAATTCTCAGAACTCTGAGTTTCTCTGGGTCCAGCACCCCCACCCTGCCGCCCAGAGACCGGGCCTGGACCTGGGAGGTTTGAGAGCTTGGAGCTGCTGCAAGAACGCAGTGAGCTGCTGTTGCTGTGGCGGGCTCAGGTCCCCCAGAGCTGCCTTCTCCCGGAGCGCGCACTGTGGGAGCTGCCGGCTGCAGGAACAGAGACAGGTATCGGGGCGGAGGCCACGTAGCCTGGGCCTAGCCTGACCACCAAGGCCTTCCAGGCACCCCCATACCTGCCAACCAGCTGCAGAAACTGCTGGTGCTGCAGCTGCTGGTACAAGGCCGCCGCAGCTAGCTCCTGCTGCTTCTTCAGCCGCTCCTGGTCCATGTTGCCCTGAGGGAGAGCCAGAGCACTCCTGTGGCTCTGACCTTGTCTCACTCTGCACCTGCCACTACAATCCACCCATTCAGCTCCCATTTCCCCTCCCCACTCCTCACCAAGGCAGATGTGCTTACCAACAGTGGGGGGGGTGAGGGTCCTGGGGCAAAGGGCACACGACCCCACATCTTGATCACCTCACCCAGTGGCTGGAAGCCCTCATCACAGCCCCGCTTCACAAGCAGTGCCATAGAGAAATAGCCTGCCTGGAACCACTCTGCCATCTCCTGTGTTGTGAAGGGACCTGGACCAAGAAAAGGGGGACCTCAGTTAAAAGCTGTGCCAGAGAAGCCCTGGATGAGAATGGTGTTGTCCCCTCGCCTCCAGCAGCCCCTCCTGCACGGTCCCCACTCCCCACAGGTACCTTGGATCTCGCCCTGAGGGTCCTTGTAGAACCACTTCCGGGCTGCACCGTGGCTAAGGGGGAGGGCAGTGGCAGCTGCTGAGTGGCGCAGGCCCTGGGCCTGCATGGCGGCCGTGAACTGCTCCTCCTCCAGGGAGCTGTCCTGCAGCGAGGCCACCAGCTTCTCTGCCTCCTGGGAGACCAGAGAGAGAGGGAAGGCTTAATTGCACAATCACGGCAATATCAGGATGGGCTGGGGCTAAGGTCGGAGTGCGGTCAGGAGATCAGGTCACAATGCAGAAGAACAGACGGGGAAAGCAAGGAACTGGGCAGGGACAGATGAACAATGACTCTCTATTCCCCAAAGGGCTGGATCCCTAGAGCCTTCTGAGGTCCCTCACACCTGCTGCAGGTGCTTTAGGCCTTCATCGTCCTCCAGATCTCCAGGTGGGCCAGAGGGTGAGCCCACACCAGGACTCAGAGGCACTCCCCTCATATCATCTAGAAGCAAAGAAAAGAAGTGAAATGGGGGGGGGGGAGAAGACAGAGAAGAGAATGAGACACTCCCCTGTCCACCCTCATTCCAGAAAAGTAGGCTCTAGTTCTACCCTGCCTCCAAGATTCCTTGGGTACCTCCCTCCTGCAAGAAAGGGGAGCACCCCCCATGCCCACCTCTCCTCCCCCCAACTACCTTCAGTGGCCGGCAGGTCCTTGTCTGCAGGGTCATCACCTTCCCCATTAGCTCCCCAGAGTGGGCCCAAGGTGGGCAGTGGGGATGGGGAGCTAGACTTCTCCTCCTGAGAGGGCAGTGGGGTCAGTTCCTTCCCTCCTGAAAGAAATGGGTAATTATCAGAATTCAAAACCTGAGAGGCCTTAAAAATTATTTGGCAGAAATCCCCCACTTGTGGCCAGAAGCTAGGCCTCTGGGCACTGAATGCACCCAGATAACTTTGGTCAACTCCAAAAAATCAGCACCACAAACCCCACCTCACAACACTGGACACATCGTCCCTGCCCACAGCATAAACACAATACCACAGACTTAACACTGCATTCTTGGTTTGCACAGATCATCTTGATCATGCCTTAGTTTGAACTGACACACTGCCTTCTCAGACACAGCCCTGCTGCATTCCTCCCCACACCTGGCAACACCTGCTCTTCTCCTAAATCACCTTCTCCTAAAAACGGGTGCATAACCTGGTGAGGGCCCCTCTGCCTGCCTGGCCTGGCTCAAGGCACTCTTCTTCCTCCCCGCCCCATCCTACAGGCTCACCTGCTTCAGGCGCCCCCTCATCTAGCCCTTCAGAAGGCTCTTCCTCTTCTTCCTCCAGGCCCTGGAAGTCGAGCTCCTGCTCCTCAGGAATAGGCTCCTTGGGACCTTTCTGCACGAGGTTAAGGGACACAGTGGGGACAAAGGGCAGAGGATGAATGGGTACGAACAAGAGGTGCCCCCTGCAGGATAGATCCCACCACCCTCTAGTGTAGACCTGCCGCCTCCCCCCTTCCTCCCATACCTTGAGAGGCAAGAAGGCCCCAGAGGCATCGAAAGTGCCCATCTCTTCATCCTCATCATCCAGGCACCACTCTGGGAGCCCATCCTTGTCTTCCTCAAAGCCGTCAGGCCCTCGGCACCTCCGGAGGTGAGAGCTGCCTCCCCCACCCCGCCCTTCCTCTTCACCACACCCTCCTCGATCCCCTCGCAAATCAAATTCAAACTTGCGACGCCGGTCCCCATGTTCCCGCCAACCAGCAGAGCGGGGGCCGCCATCTGGGCAGGAAAAGTCAGAGAAGGGAAGTCAGTGTCCCAGTCAAGCCAGCCTTGACCCTTCTGCTGTCCATCAGGTCTTCCCCCCACTTGGGGAACCCTGGCATTTCCAGGCCTGCCCTCCCACCCACTCCACTCCAGAAAGCTGTTTTCTCTACCCAGCCATGGGCGCCCACTCTCACAGGAAGTTCCTGCCACCCACTGCCCTCCACAACACCCATCCGGCCCCAACCTCACCGGGGCTGGCTGAGCGCCAGCGGTCGCCATCTCGCCGGGGTCCTGCCCCAAGTCTCCAACTGCCCTCCTCCTCTTCTTCTTGCTCCTCTCGGAGAGAACGCCAGTTCTCGCTATCTGAGCGGGCATGTTCCTTCCTTGGGCCAGCCCCTCCCTCCTCAAACCCGGATCGTGCTTGAGGGTGGGGGAAGATAGAGTGAGAAGAACAGCAGCCACAGTCCCTGGAAGACTCTTACTATAGACCTTACAGTAAAAGAGACCAGCTCTGGGCCCTCCTGTCCCCACCAACGCCTCCCTCAGGAAAACACCCTCCTAACAGCATCACCCATTTAGTCCCCCTTCCCCCCGCCGCCTCACCCCAATGACCCTCAGGACCTGGTCATTGCTACACTCCGTACCTCCGTCCCTCCTGGCTGACTTCTCAAACCTTCTCTCGCCTCTGCAGAAGGAAAAGGTATTTCAAAGGAGAACAGATTCCCTCCCCCAACCTGTGGCATCTCTGCACACCTTGTCCATTCTGCCCTGAGAAGGGGGGTAAGGGGGAGGTTTTAGGGAAAAGTCAGGCTTGGGATGGAGCCCAGGGGGGCATGTAGAAATGAAGGTCACAGAGTAAATACTAAGAGATTCAGAAAAAAAAAGGAGAGGGCCACAGGGAGTCACAGGGCAAAGAGGAAAATCTGTGACCAGGGCTCATCTGGTGGGTCTCCTATTGACCTCTAATGACAAACACCCAAGCCCCCCTCCAAGGACTAAGCCACAAGACTTCTCTGCTCTGCCACTATGCTGCCAGCACCTGTCATCCCAACTCTGGCTACGCTGAATCTCCCGAGGGTTTCGGCCAAAGGCCCCATCGCCTTCTTCAATGCTTCTTTGGTAAAAGCAACTATCACCACGGCCTCGGCCTAGAGAAAGGACAAGATACACATGGGAAACCTGCCTAACCATCTCTTTGCACCCTCAAAACCATAGCCTCGCCCCCCGGCCCACCCCTATAACACACCATCACCCTCTCTACCTCGGCTCCGAGTGCTGCCCCTGCCACGGGAGGTGCCACCTAGGGGGGGGCCAGCCCCTTTCCCCATCAGCCTCAGCACAGCCACACTGTTCACTGACAGGGAGAAGTTTCTCTGAGGAGGGAGCCAGGGGTGGGAGTGAGGACCCAGGCACCCACCCCTCCTCACCCCTGCCTAGAACCACAACCTCCACCACCTGTCTTCCCAGGTTCAGCCCCTCTCTCCCAGGTGAAGACCCAGCGCCCCACCCTGCACTGCCCCGGCCCAGCCCCACCTGCTCCTCCTCAGTCAGAGGCTCCAGAGCCAGAGGCTGTAGCGGCTCCTCCTGTAGGACCGCAGCAAACTCCTTGTCCTGCAGCTCATCAGGCACCTGTCAATTGGGGGAGGAGAGCCAAGATCTCATGCTCCTGGACCCTCTCCACTGGCTGAGACCCAACAGGCAACCGGGTCACATACCCTACACCTGCCTACCCTTACCTTGTCCTCCTTGATGTAGAGAGCCAACATCTCTTCTCGCCCATAGCGATAGTCAGCCAGCTTGTATTTGGGCATGGCAGGGGATGGGGGTGGGGAGGCCACACTGCCGCCACTGGAAAGGGCCCTCAACCTACAAAAGGGACACAGGGAAAGAAGGAAAAGAGACTGGAGTCTGAGCAATTCTATTCTTTTTGGCTTCTCCAAGCCATCCACAGCATGTCTAACTCACCACTCAGGCCCAAAATTGAGGGTCTCTGCTGCCATTATGGAGCTGGGTGTGTCCTCGAGGTCAGTGGGGCTGAAGGGAGGAGGGGGGACCTGGTGTTCACTCTCCAAAAACCTGTGGAGAAGCAGGAACACTAGGCCTTGGAGACAGCACACCCGGAGAACCACAAGAGGTTAAAGTATAGATTCCCACCTAACGAACTCTAAAAGGACTCACCTAAGCCAAGCCACGTGCCACTCACACCATGAGTTAAGCGAACTGTCACAATGAGGAAGATCTGGGGGAGGGGAGGAAACAGGGCAGCTAGAGCCCCTTCCAGCTTCAGCAGGGGGTACCTCCCTCCACCCTAGACTCACTTGGCAGCCTTGCCCCAGGAAGCAGGTAGGGATGGAACTGGGCTCTCTTCAGGAAGGGGCCTGTGCTGGAATGAACCAAGGTCCCCAAGCAGCAGGATGATGATCTGACTGCAGTGGTGCCTGAGAAGGGAGCTTCACTTCGGGGAAAGATCCTTACCAAGAGGCACAGAAACAAAGCTGGGGTTAAACCAATGGGCCAGTTGGGCTTTCCTACTTCTGGCCCTCCTATGCCTGCATAACAGGGAGATGCATAGCTGCTAAAAGCTTCTAGTTATCCAGGCAGGGGAACCACAACCCCAGCTCATCTCTGTCCCCTACAGTAGGCCTCAAGAGTAGTTTAATTCCCTCAGCCGAGCTGAGTGAGGCACTGGCAGTGTGGCAGAGAATGCCAAGGACCTCTCCAGACCTCAGTGCCCTCCCAGTGTGGTGCAGCATTTGGTAAAGGGCTGGCTGAGGTATGTGGGAATGCTCAGGACAAAGGTAAAACACAAATAAGACAAGCAAACAAAAAACCGACTGAAGCCACAGATATTCTAAAGACAGAAAACATCAGGTATGAAAAGAATTACAAACAAAATCTTGGAGGAAAATTATTTCCCTCCTGAAAAAACTCAGGGCTGCCTGTTTGGTGGCTAGAATCCAGGGATTCAACTGGGGGGGGGGGGGTGGTCAGAAGGAGAGTGGCAGTGGGGAGGCCCTATTCCAGGCAAAAAGAGAGGGCACACGGAAGGCTGCAAGCAGGTTAAGTCTAGTCAGTGCACCCTGGGGCTGGTTTACCCAACAATAATCAACACCCAGACCCTTTCCATGGATCAGAAAGACTACTAAAAATCAAAAAAGGAACGTGATTATGCTATAAACTAGGGAAGAGCTCCCCTCACCATAAAGTAGAAATGAGGTTGATAGAAGCAGTGGCAGTGGCAGTGACCTGTCCCTCTAAGGAACAGCAGAGGAGACTCTCTGGAGGCAGCTCATCCCTGGCAGTTCCAAGCGAGGACAGATGGGCAAGGTTTCAGGGAGCTGCACAGGGGCTTCCCTCACTGGCTGGTGGGAAAGCTGGACCCGAGTACCTCCACAGTTTCCATCAAGTCCAAGACTCCACAGCTCTGGCAAGAAAGGAGGAGGAGTTTCCACCAGAAGGGCCACGGGAGAGTAGTTCTCACTACAGCTGCACATGGGAAAATGAAATAAAATGCTATGACAAAGATGGGACCCAGTTCCAGGATACCAGCATCCTACCAGGAAATGCAGCTTTGGAGATCATTTAAAGCGGGGTGGACCACCCCTGGCATGAGCATCTCTCCTACAGTAGCCCCAACTGGACATTTCTGGTGATGGAACATGTCATAGCACACATGGCCATCAGGAGATACATCTATTGAAAAGCTCTCCCTTTCACTGGATTCAAACAAGCCTCCCAGGACAACAGAGTAGGTTCATTCTTCCCACGCTATAACCCCTACTTAATATGGCCAGTGAATCAACTTGAAGATGGTATGTGAAATGAAACAACCCGGTCACAAAGGAAGAAATACAGGATTCCTCTTACCTGAAATTCCTAGAAGAGTCAATTTTAGAAACATAGAGAGTAGAACAATGGGTGCTAGGGCTGGGGGGAGAGGAGAGTACTCAATGGGTACTGAGCTTCAGCTCAAATGGGGCAAATCTAAAAGTTCTGGAGATGGATGGGGTTAAGGTTGTACAATATGAACATCCTTAACCTCGCAAAATTAGACTCTCAGAAATGGATAAATGGTACATATTACTACCATTTGAAAAAAGGGGGGGGCTCCTGGGTAGCTCAGTGGTTGAGTGTCTGCCTTGGGCTCAGGTTGTGATCCCCTGGTTCCGGGATGGAGTTCCACATTGGGCTCCCCATAGGAAGCCCGCTTCTCTCTCTACTTATGTCTCTGCCTCTCTGTGTGTCTCATGAATAAATAAATAAAAATCTTAAAAAAAAAAAAAGTCTAGGGAAAAGAAAGACATTTAGAAATAGCTACTGCATACCTAAGTCTTCCTCACTCCAACGAAAACACTTCACATTCCTTCAAACCAACCTCAGGAAAGACTGTTCTAAGCTTCCTGAAGTTCATTCCAGAAGCCCCATCTTGAGAGGGAAGATGGGGGACAGAAGAGCCCTCTGGGTATGGAAGGCAGAAGACCACTCACCCTCCCTCCCTTCCAGGGAGTGGCAAAGGTGGCTCTCCTTGATGCTCTCTGCTCCTGGCTTTCACCTCTGTGTCCTGGTTGTAAGGAGCAAACTGAGGAGTGGCTCCCAGTGTGAGAAGCAGAGCAACTGCAGAAGCAAGGGAAAGGTAGTCAGGGCAGGGGAAGCAGAGAAGCAGCTGGAAAAAAGTCACAGGAGGACCTGGTCCCAGCAGCTGGTGGCCACCGGCCATTCCCTACACTGCAGGAAGTGCCACCCAACAGCACACACACTGCCCCATGGTGCCCACCCTCCACACCCATGAGTCTTCTCCATGTTTCCTCCAAGTTAATGGTTCTCAATTAAAGGGGGGGCTGTGCTCCCCAAGAGACATGTGGCAATATCTGCAGATGGTTTTGGTTGGCATGACTGAAGGGCACTACTGGTGTCTAACAGAGAGCAGAGACGCTGCTACACACTCTACAACATGAAGGGCAGCCTCCCACTGCCCCCCACCCACAACAAGGAATCAACACTGCCATGGTTGAGGACCCTTCCTTCGTATCATGGGTGCTGATAAAGCCTATTCTGTTTATGGGGAAGAACGAAGACAAAAGAAACCAAGTTTATTCCAATTCAGTTTCCCCTCCGGTGAGCAAGCAAGGAAATTGTTTCCTAATTGTACTGTCCCATGAGAGAAATATGAACTCCTGCCAGGAGAGAAATCCTTAAGAAGAGATTCAAAAAATTCTGCTAAGTTTCTGTATCACAAACTCTCAAAGTTTGGGTCCCTTTCCAGTAGCAAAGAACCAGGACAAGGAGCAGAGCAGACAGGACTGCGGACAGCACTCTTTCCTGGCTTCTTAATCTTAAGGCTCTCCTCACAGGCTTATTCCTCCAGCTTATCTGCCACCCCATGGCCCTACCTTCAGCATCTGTTTGCCTCATCTCCTAACTGTCTCCCTAGGCCCCTGTCTGCCCGATCTTCTTTCTCAGGCCTTAACATACCCTCCCTCCCCTGGCACTGGAATTATTGCTACTAAAAGGCTGCCCCCTGCTGGAGTTGAGGGGAGAGGACACACACTGTCCAGGATGCTCACAACAGGCTTGCAGGAACAGGAGCGAAGCCTGTTCTCTGGGGTTCAGAACTCTCAGAAGAAAAATATCCAAAGAATACGCAGTCCTAGTACACACTAAGTTAACATTATTTCCTCATTCCGTCACCCCTAAAATTAGCCCTATTCCAGAGCAATGTGCCTTGGCACAGAAAGGTACCACTATTAACAGAAGTGGAGTCCCAAATTCCCCAACATCTGAGCAACCAGCAACCACCCAGCCCCAAGCCTGTTGGGAGGTGACTCCGCCCTTTCTCTGGATGGAAAGATCCTCCATGCATGGTAGAATAATTCTGAGGCTCAGGAAGGGGTGCAAGACCATGTTCCCCCTGCCTCTCTGAGCCATCGTGATAATGTCCTTGGCATGTTTACTGGTTAAGTTCTCAAAGTGCTTTCACACTTTACCTCATTTGATCCCTTCTGCCCACTTGCCCAGTCTCGGGACCCAGCCAGGGAAAACAAGGGAGGATGCAGCTGCCCCCACAGGGGACCCCATGTTCCTGACACACTATTAGAGACTGGAGAAGGGATGCACAAGCAGCAAGAGCCACCCTAAGTACTTGGTAAGTTTTAAGCCATTTAAAATTTCTCCTTAGAATTTTTAAAATCCTTCACGTAGCAACCTCTTCTCCCTTTCTCTGTTCTCAAGTGGGGCAGCTTTTTCTATCTCTAACCCAACCACAAACAAGGGCAAACTGGGGTCCTTGAATTCCTCAAACCACAACACTAATTTGTCCACTGGCTACAAAAAGCCAGGCCAGAGATCTAGAAACAGAACTCACTTGACTGTAATCACCATATGGGACCGTTTAGGTCCCTGCTCCCTAGGCCACGGCAGCAATGCAAAGTCCACATCTGTCTCATCCCTTCCCAACTACACAGATCTACAACTAGGAAATAAAACTGGAGCTGGGTGAGGGGTGGGTGGCCTGGCACTTCACGGGGAAGACTACAGATGAAGGATCCTGAGAGCAAACTCCCCATAATGAATGGCAAAGGGGATCAGCCTGTTGGTATCTAAGGGGCTTCACATGCAGAGACCATGGGTGGGGAGCCAAGGTGCCACTGGCATGTCAGCTCCAAGGGACAGTGGAGAAGTGGCGTGCAGGCTGAGTTTGGGGTAAGCAGCAAGAAGAAACGAGAGAGAGAGATACAGACAGACAGACTGGGGTGCGTGGAGGAAAGATCCGGCGGACAACTGACTTAGCATCTCCCAGGGCTGGGGCCCAATGAAAGACCAGACCGGGAAGCTTACTAGGAATTCTAACGACTGGGTAAGAAAGAGGGTCTCTTTCAAGTTAACTCGGGGGGAAGAAAAGAGGCAAAGTGTGAGGGACCGTAGCCAGGAGACTAAGCTGTTAGAAACGGACGGGCAACAGGGAGGAAGGAGACCCCAATGACCAAGCATTAATGTCGCCCGCTGAAAGGAAATTTAGGTGAAGACCCAGCGGAGGTGCTTCGGTTAAGAAAAGCTTCCACGTTGGCCAAAGTCATGGAACGCCTGGACTTTAAGACCCGCAGGGCCCAGCTAATTCCGGTCAAAGCCCGGAGGCTCGTTGGGGGAAGTCTCCGGGGAGCGCCGGGCACTAGGGTCGGGGGGCCGGGGCAGGCCTGGCGGAGGATGCGGGTGGACGGGAAGGGGCCGGGCAGGGCTGCCGAGGTGCCAGAGGACGACCGTTAGGAGCGCGGGGGTGGGAAGGAGGCGGGCCGCCCGGGAGGACGGCGTGCCCTTCAGGGAGGGGGCGCCAGGTGCGCGAGGCGAGGGGCGAGGGGCGAGGGCGTCCTCCCTCGGGGCCGCGCCGAGGAGGGGCCGGCGGGAGGGCGGACGCACCGGGCGGCGACGGCGGCAGCGGCCTGGGCAGAGAGGCGGGAGGGTCCGTGCTGGCGGCCCGCGCGCTCGCTCTGGCTCTCGCAGGCTCGGCGCGGCCGCCTCAGCGTCGGGGGCGGGCCTGCCCCGGGCCCGGCGGCGGGCCGGGGTCCGCGGGGCCGCCGAGCGCTTACCGCGGCGGGCGGGCGGCGCGAGGCTCCGGTCCCGGGGCGTTGGCGGCGCGCGGCGGGCCAGGGGCGGCGGCGGCGGCGGCGGCGACGACGACGGCGGCGGCGGCGGCGGGGGAGGGGGCGCTGGCGCTCCCGCGGCGGCCGCTCCTCTCTGTTTGTGTTTGTAGCAAGATGGCTGCCCGCCTCGCACCACGTGACGCGGACGCGGGGCCGCGGGGCCGCCCCCTCCGCCGCCGCGGCCGCCTCTGCAGCCGCCGCCGCCGCTCCCTCCGTAGCCCCGGTCCCCGGCGACCCGCACGGCCTAGCGCCCGCCCCGCCTGCCCAGTGGGGAGCCCTGGCGCCCGCCGCCCCCGAAATTACCCCCCCGGCACGTGACCCGAGGCCTGGCTCGTCACGTGACGCAGGGCCTGCAGCGGGCCGGGGTGGGGGGTGGGGTCCCCGGGGCACTCCTCGGCTGCCCCCCGGCTGCTCCCGGCACGTGACGTGCGACCGTCGCGACGGAGGCCGCCGCAGGTGGCATCGCAGGGCTCGCCTCTCCAGTCGGTTTCCTCCAGGAAGCCCACCTGGATTGAAGGAGACAGCATACGATCCAGAGGTGTGTTAATTAGAAGTCCTGGGATATATAAAATAAGTGAGGAACTAATCATTTGGAAAGTGTCCGAAGCAGCACTGGCTGATGAGACCCAGAGTTTCCATCTGGCTCCGCCACTGACTACTAGCTTCTAGACCCCGGGGGCAAAGCAGTTGATGGGGCCTCAGTTTCACTTTTAGGTCAGGTGTTACGCTGTTCTCCGCCCCACCCCCGACCTCCACCCGACTCCATTCCCCTAGTGCTGGAAGAATTAAAATAGGTGAATGTGAAAGACGGTGAAGAGAGAAATTATTATGCAAATATGAGAAGTAGATTGACACCTCCTTTGTTTAAAAAAGGGGTTTTCAAGAAAGATTTTTCCAAGTCCCTGAACTTTTTAGGGTGAAAGGTTTTTTGTTTTGTTTTGTTTTTTTATCCCCTGTGTATTTTCACCTTTTTGGCGGGGTAGGGGGTGCTGGTTATTCAGAATGTATACTGTACTTTCCGGCTTCCTAAAACGGCTGTTAGCAAACACAGTGTAATCCTCAGGACGGAGAAAGGTAAAGTGGGACTTAGAACTTGAGTGTCTTGTGTTGTGCCAGAATGGAGCGCAGACCTCAGGAGCTACCAGAAGGCCCTTTGTTCCCGCACCAGTGTTCCCCAGGCTTCTCTGTCCTAGCAGTTTTAGTATCTGTTTTGTTTTGTTTTGTTTTGTTTTTCCCCAGTTCCCTTCACTTTCATGCAGTCAGGATTTCTTAGTGCTGTTGGTCTCCCCCGCTTGCTGCGAGGCTGGAAAATAGCAATTGTTTAAAGCAAGGGCTCCCGTGCAGATTTCATTCATTACTGTCTGTGGCCTTGGAAATAATCTGTTCCCTCTCTGGATTGTCTGGTAAAGCATTTAACACACTGTTTGGCACAGGGCAAGTACTCCACAAATGTTAGCTGATGGGGGGGGGGGCTTCTGGTTTTACAGGAGAGAAGATATAAAGTTGTGAACACTGTATAAAAATGTATCGACAGAATCCAGGCTTGGGTGAGAATTCTTCACCTAAAGCTTATAAGCTTATGACAGTTTTTTTGTTACAAACTGTTGTTGCTTTTTTTTTTTTTTAACTTTTCTAGATTGTGTCCTGGGTGATGGAAGTTCCCAGCAGCCAAATCTCTGAATGAGTAAGGTCTTAGCATGTCTCAATTGTTAATTTAGCAAATATGAGATCGCACATTTTTGGTATAGGGGAAAGGGGGGGAGGGATGTCTGTGGAATGCCATCTGTAGGGAATGGTGGGGCCCTGTGCTAAGCTGGAAGGAAGACACTTGGGTAGGTTTAGGAAGAGTGGGGGTCAGCTATACAATAGTCACATTCCTGGCTAATGGGAAAAGAGCACCTGGATCCCTAGTTGGGTGAGAAGGGAAGCGAAACTTCAGCTGAGGGCTTTGAATGCCAACATGAAAATGTGTTTGATCTGAGAGTAGCACCCACTAGATGCTGCCTGGCAAGGAGCACGTGCTGGACTCCAGGGTACAGGGTTGGAGCGATCACCAAGGGTTCCTTGTGTTCCAGCTTGTGACCCTGGCCCAGTAATCTCCTCCAACTGTAGAGCTGGGGAAAATGTTGCTGCTGCTCCTGTTGCTGAAGACACTGTGGAATTTGAATCTGTGAAGTGTACCTCTTTGAGAAAGAATATTGAAATCAGAACCGTGCATCTCCCATATGGAATGAAAAAGAGAATTACGAAAAAAAGACTCAGACCTAAAATATTTTTGTTTATTCCGGTGCTATGCTATTAAATGTCTTGGTCTGTGTTTTAAATTGTTGGGCTTTTTGGGGCTGGATGGCTCAGTGGTTGAGCGTCTGCCTTTGGCTCAGGTCATGATCCTGGGGTTCTGGGATGAAGTCCCCCATCAGGCTCTCTGCAGGGAGCCTGCTTCTAACCTCTGCCTATGTCTCTTCCTCTTTCTGTGTCTCTTATGAATAAATAAATAAAATCTTAAAAAAAAAAAAAGGTGGTCTTTTGGGCACCTGGGTGGCTCAGTGGCTGTCTGCCTTTGACTTAGGTCATGATCCCAGGGTCATGAGATACAGTCCCACATCAGGTTCCCTGCAGGAAACCTGTTTCTCCCTCTGCCTAAGTCTGACTCTCCTTCTTTGTCTCTCATCAATAAATAAATAAATAATATCTTTTAAAAAATAAAAATAAATTGGCGGGTTTTTGAACTGAAGAGAAAGATTTGGTTAGGTGATTAATCAAGATGAAAGGGAGGTCTGAAGTCTAAACAGCCAAGCACTGCCTTTTTTCCTAATGGCAGATTCCTCTGTAGTGTTTGCCTAAAACAAAATGCAAAAAGATAAGTACCATCTTATTGTCAAATCAGTTTATTACAGTGCCTGGCTTCACTCACCTAAATCACAAACCGTTCTACATTATCTGGATGTCAACATTTAGAAAACATTTTTCAGATCTCATGAAAAGACACACTTCTTGAGTAATAGAGTGATAGTTCGTTTTTGGGTTTTTTTAAATAGTTCGTTTAACAATTCTTTTTTTAGGGACACCTGGGTGGCTCAGTGGTTGAGTTGTCTGCCTTTGGCTCAGATCATGAATCTGGGGTCCTGGGATCTAGTCCCACATCAGGCTCCCCTCAGGGAGCCTGCTTCTCTCTCATGAATAAGTAAAATCTTAAAAAATAATAATTAAAAATAATAATTAAAAAAATAATAATCAAAAAATTTTAAATATTTATTTGAGACAGAGAACACGAGAGGGGGGAGGAGGGGCAGAGGGAGAGGAAGAGGGAGAAGCAGACTCCTCACTCAACAGCGAACCCTGAGGCTGGCTCCCAGGACCCCCGTATCATGACCTGAGCCGAAGGCAGACGGCTTAACCAACTGAGCCACCCAGGCATCCCTGGAGAGACAGTTCATAAACTGTTTATTCTTAATTATCACACAAAATGGGCCTCAAAATGAAGTTATTGCATTCAAAATTACTTTCTGCCACCAGCTCAGTTTTCCTGTCTACCAAATATAACAGCTTGTCAGGTTATCAGTGACCAGCACGTTCCTGAATCCAGTGATCCATTATCTTATGTGGCCTATCAGCTGCATATGACACAGCTGGTCACTCCCTCCTCCAGGAAATGCTTTCTTCACCTAGTTTCCAGGACACCATACTCGCTGGGTTTTCCTCTTACCTCACCAGCTACTCCTGAGTCTTTTGCAGGTTCCTCCTTTCTTCCTGCACTCACAGGGCTTGGGCTTTCCAGACCTCTCTTTGTAACAGGAGGGACTGCACAGTCTATGAGCCCTACTGCTAAACATTCCTAGCTCAGGTTAGCCACTGCTTCCTTTGGAAAACCTTAGATCTCCCCAAGGTCATATTGGCTATTCCTCCATGGGACTCCACCAAATCCTGTACATGCTCCCCATTTTGCTCATCTCATTTGCCTTCCACACAAAACTGTGAGCTGTTTAGCATGATATTCTGTGATGTAACTAGTATTCCAACAGCCTACCAAGTCTTCTTGATCCGCCTTTTATTGCTGAGAACTTTTCCGTGATATGGATGTGCCATTATGTTTAACTATTCACCCACTGAAAGACACCTGGGGTGTTTCCACTTTGGAGCTAGTACAAATGAAACTGCTGTAGGAAAAAACAAACAACAAAAAAAACTGCTGTAGACAGTTGTGAATGGGTTTTAAAATACCTTTGAGTGCTCTTGCTGGGTCATAGGCTGACTGTATGTGTGCTTAATTTAATTTAAATTTTTTAAAGATTTTATTTATTTACTCATGAGAGACACAGAGAGAGAGAGAGAGAGAGAGAGAGGCAGAGACACAGGCAGAGGGAGAAGCAGGCTCCACACAGGGAGCCTGATGTGGGACTCGATCCCCTGTCTCCAGGATCACGCCCTGGGCTGAAGGCGGCGCTAAACCGCTGAGCCACCAGGGCTGCCCTGTGTGGTTAATTTTGGAAGAAATTGCCAAACTATTTTCCAGAGTGGCTAGACCATTTAACATTCCCACAAGTAGTGTGTGATACATCAGTTTCCCTGCATTCTCATCAATACTTGGTAGTGTCAAGACTTTTTCTTGCAGACATTCTAATAGGCGTGTAATGGTACCTGACCATAGTTTTAATTTGGGTTTCCTTAATAACAACATTGAATATCTCATATGCCGTCCTTATACTCTCTTTGCCAAAGTCTTTGTTCAAGACTTTTGCCCATTTTCTAATCAGGTTATTTTTTTTAACTCGAGTTTAGAGAGTTCTATTCTGGATACAAGTCTTTTGTCTGGTAAGTAATTTGCAAATATTTTTTCCCAGTCTATGGCTTCCCTTTTCATTATATGAATGTACTCTTTTGCAGAGTGAAAGTTTATTTCCCCCTTTTTGCCACATTATGAGATATAATTGATAAAATATCATTTTTTTCTTTTTTAAAAAAGATTTTATCTATTTTTTAATGTCTATTTATTCATAAGAGACAGAGAGAAGCAGAGACATAGGCAGAGGGAGAAGCTGGCTCCCTGCGGGGAGCCCGATGCAGGACTCATCCCAGGACCCAGGATCAGAAGCTGAGCCTGACAGTGAGCCAAGGGCAGACACTCAATGACTGAGCCACCCAGGTGCCCCTCAAATTTTTTCTTTAATAGTTTGTGCTTTTGGAGTTATGTCTAAGAATTCTTCACCTGACCCTATGTTCATGTTCATGAAGATTTTTTTCCCTTAATTTTCATCTAAAAGTTTTATGATTCTACATTTTTATTTAGACCTACCATCCATTTTGTGTTAAGTTTTTGTATAGGGCTAAGGTTCGATTCTTGTATTTATCCAGTAGTCTCAGAACCACTTGCTGAAAAGACTTACTCTTTCCCTCTTTCAACTGCTTTTGCACCTTTGTCTGGCTGTATTTGTGCAAATCTATTTTGGGTTCTCTATTCCATCTTATTGATTTGTGTGTTTATCCTTTGGCAGATACCACACTGTCTGGATATTGTGTTTATGTAGTAGTAAGTCTTAAAGTCAGGTAGCACAGTTCCAACTTTTTCAAAATTTCCCTTGCCCTAAAAAAAAAAAAAAAAAAAAAAAATTTCCCTTGCCCTTCCATATCAACTTTACAATAAAGTTGTCTATACCTACAGAAATTCTTGCTGGGATTTTCATAGGAATTGCCTTAAACCCAGAGTCCAGTTCGGAGACAATTGGTATCTTTACTATGTTCAGTCTTCAATACATGGACCTCTCTTCTTTAATTTAGATTTTAGAGTTCTTCATCAAGATTTTGTAGGTTTTTTTGTTTTGTTTTGTTTAGGATTTTATTTATTTATTCATGAGGGACACAGAGAGAGGCAGAGACCTAGGCAGAGGGAGAAGCAGGCTCCCTGCGGGAAGCCTGATGCAAGACTGATCCCAGGAACCCGGGATCATGACCTGAGCCAAAGGCAGATGCTCAACCACTGAGCCACCCAGGTGCCCCAGGATTTTGTAGGTTTTTTTTTTTTTTTTAATATTATTTATTTATCCATGAGAGACACGGAGAGAGGCAGAGACACAGGCAGAGGGAGAAGCAGGCTCCATGCAGGGACTCGATCCTGGGACTCCAGGATCACACCTGGGCTGAAGGCAGGCGCTAAACCACTGAGCCACCCAGGAATCCCTGGATTTTGTAGTTTTCAACGTATAGATTCTATACGTGTTTTGTCAGACTTAGACTTAATACTTCTCCCTCCTCCCCTCCTCCCTCCCATTCCCCCCCCCCATTATAAATGGCATTGTATTTTAAATTTCAGTTTCCAATTGTTGTCAGTATCTATACACGGTTGATTTTTGTACGTTAATCTTGTATCTTGCTAAACCTGCTAAATTCATTTATTAATTGTATGAGTTCTTTGTAGATTCCTCAAAACTTATTATGTATACAGTCATGCCATCAGCAAATAGAGAATGTTTTTATTTCTTCCTTTCCAATCTTTTCTTTGCCTTATTGTATTGGCTAGAACTTTACCAATTGGAGTGGTGATAGATGACATCCTTGCCTTATTACCTGATTTGAAGAAAAAGGTTTCTAGTCTTACAGCATTAAGTATGATTGTAGCTGTAGGGTTTCTGTTAAAGATGCTCTTTAACAGGTTGAGGAAGTTCCTTCTACTCTTTGCTGAAAGTCTTTCTCATAAATGGATACTAAATGTTAAATGTTTTTTTTTTTTCTGCATTGATTGGTATCATATACATTGTCTTGCTTAGCTTGTTCATATGATAAATGAAAGTGTTTTTCATATATTGAACCAGCCCGAATCTTTTTTGTTTTTTTAAATTTTATTTATTCATGAGCGACACAGAGAGAGGCAGAGACATAGGCAGAGGGAGGAGCAGGTCCCATGCAGGGAGCCCCATGTGGAACTCGAACCCAGGACCTCAGGATCATGCCCTGAGCCAAAGGCAGATGCTCAACTGCTGAGCCACCCAGGCATCCTAGCCTGGATCTTTGGAGTAAACTCTACTTGGTCATTGTTAATAATTCTTTTTAAATAGTGCTGGATTCAGTTTGCTAGAATCTTATAGAGGATTTTTGCATCTTTGTTCATGAGAAATATTGTTCTGTAGTTTTCTTTTATATAACCTTTGTCTGGTTTTGGTCTTATAAAATCATTTAGAAAATGTTCCTTCCTCTTCTATAGAGAAGAGATTGTGTAGAATTTGTGTGTTTTTTTTTTTTTTTCTTATAATTCACCAGTGAAATCATGTGAACCTAGATATTTTTCTAAAGATTTTTAAGAACTAGGACTGTAATTACTTTAATAGTTACAGGACTATTCAGATGATCTATTTCATCTCAGGTAAGTTCTTTTTTTTTTTTTTTTTTCAGGTAAGTTCTGTAGGTTGTGGTTATCTAGGAAATCGGTCCATTTCATCTAGGTTGCTAAATTTGTGTATATAGAATTTGTACAGGCATATTTTTATTGCACTTTATAGATACTGCATTTTTCACAAATTGGAGGTTTGTGGCAACCCTGTCTGTTAGCACCACTTTTCCAACAGCATTTGCTTCTATGTCTGTGTGTCATTTTGGTTAATTCTCTTGAAATTTCAAACTTCTTGTATTTGTTATGGTGTTCAGTGATTACAACTCACTGAAAGCTCAGACGATGGTTAGCATTTTTCAGCAATTAAGTATTTTTAGATTAAGATATATACTCTCTTTAGATATAATCCCATTGCAAACTTAAAAGACTACAGTGTTGTGTAAACATAAATTTTATATATACAGAGAAACCAGAAATATTTGACTCACTTTATTGTTTTTTTAAAGATTTTATGTTTTTATTCATGAGAGACAGAGAGAGAGAGAGAGAGAGAGGCCCAGACACAGACAGAGGGAGAAAGAGGCTCCACGCAGGAAGCCTGACATGGGACTCAATTCCGGGACCCCAGGATCACACCCTGGACTGAAGGCGCCGCTAAACCACTGAGCCACCTGGGATGCCCCTATTGTTGTTGTTTTTTTTTTTTTAAGATTTTATTTATTTATTCATGAGAGATACAGAGAGGCAGAGACATAGGCAGAGGGAGAAGCAGGCTTCATGCAGGAAGCCTGATGTGGGACTCGATCCTCAGACTCCAGGATCATGACTTGAGCCAAAGGCAGACACTCAACCACTCAGCCACCCAGGCATCTCTGACTCACTTTATTGTAATATTCACTTTATTGCAGTCATCTGGAACTCAACCCACAAAATCTCCAAGCCATGCCTGTATTATTCTCTAAGTATCCTTTGCATAGGAGGATCTTTAGTGCTATCCCCACTTTTGGTTCTGGTAATCATAATTTGAGTCTTTTTTTTTTTTTTTTTAAGATTGTATTTGTTCATGAGAGACACAGAGAGAGGCAGAGACATAGAGGGAGAAGCAGGCTCCCTGTGGGGAGCCCGATGAGGGATGATCCTAGACTCCGGGATTGCTACCTGAGCCAAAGGCAGACTCCGGATCAGAGGATAGAGTATACGGCTCAACCACTGAGCCAGCTAGGTGCCCCGAGTCTTCCTTTTTTTTAAGATTTTATTTTTAAGTAATCTCTACACCCAACGTGGGGCTTGAACTTACAACCCCCACAATTAAGAGCTGCATGCTCTACTGACTGAGCCAGCCAGACACTGCATGTTTTCCTTCTCTTGTTCTTGCTTTGCAGTCTTGTTAGATACATACCAACTTTACTGATCTTTTCAAACAACCAGCTTTTATATTGAGTTTCTCTATTGTTTTTGTGTTTGGTTTTATTGATTTTTGTTCTTTATTATTCCCTCACTTCTCTTCCCCTTGACTTTATTTGGCTCTTCATTTTCTAGTTCCTTGAGGTGGAAGCTTAGATTATGTTTCTATTAAAACTTTCAGGGGCACCTGGTTGGCTCAGCCAGTTAAGAGTCTGGGTGGCTCAGCGGTTTAATGCCTGCCTTTGGCCCAGAGAGTGATCCTGGAGTCCCAGGATCGAGTCCCACATCGGGCTTCCTGCATGGAGCCTGCTTCTCCCTCTGCCTAGGTCTCTGCCTCTCTACCTCTCTGTGTCTCTCATGAATAAATAAATAAAAATCTTAAAAAAAAAAAAAAAAGAAGTCTACCTTTGGCTCAGGTCATGCTCTCAGGATCCTGGGATTGCCCCCACTTCCTGCTCCCTACTCTGCCAGGGCCTTCTCCCTCTCCCTGCCGCTCCTCCTGCTTGTGCTCTCTCATTCTGTCAAATAAACACTGTAAAGAAAAACAAATTTAAAAACTATCGTTCAGTGTCCCCAGAATACTCACTGGTTCTCTGAAAAACTGTTTATCCATCAACTCAACTTAAATGTCACTTTTGAGGCAAAATAGGGTTGTAGCCAGCCTTTCCTCCTCACCCCCACATAAACCCCCAAACTTGGTATTAATGAAATAATCTGAAACTAAAAGGACAACAACAGGATTTAAATGGTGCTGATAGAGAAGTTCTCAGGAACCTGATCCCCCCTCCAACCTCCAAACAGGGTCATAACAATGCCAATTCACATGTGTAGGCTTACAGTTTACAAAATTATATTGCGTTTCACAGTTGCAAAACAGGAATTATCATCCCCATCTGACTGTTGGGGCAACTCAAGCAGAGTAGTCCTAGGTTCCCGATACAGGTCTAACTCATTTTTGAAGGGAAGTCTCCAAAAGCTGCACCAAGCTGGTCACAAGAAACCCCTCCCTATTGGCCGAGGAGCCACGAACCCCCCCAGGCACCGCCCCATCCTGCCCGCCAGGGGGCGCACATCCTCGCTGGCGGGGAGAGGGACAGAGGCCGATGAACTCCTTGGTAGGTAGAGGCTGAAGCGTGAGGGTGGATCAGCGTGCTCTGGGGGAACCCTGAAGGCTGGGCCTATGGCTTAAAGTATGGGTCCCCAAGAGCTGACCTTGCAAGGGATGGGGAGAGGGCGGGTCCCTGTGACCTACAGGGGAGTCCCAAGGCGGCGTCTTTTGCCGAGGGCGCGGCCGCACCGCTCAATTCCCCCCTCAATCTCTGGGCAGCGGGGGCCCAGGGCGGGAGATCGGCTCTGCCACGCCTCCTCTGACGAGAGGAATTGCGATGGACGCGGGAGTCCACACTTGCCTTCAGGTCCCTTCACCTTCTCTTGAACGCTCAGCCCTCCCCGCCATCTTTGTAAGCCCCTACCCCAAGTCCTCCACGCCCCTACAATAGTCTCTCTTCCTTCCTCCCTTTCAGGACCCCTCCCGTGAGCCAGTAACTTGGACTGGCCTAGAGAAGCTGGCCCTCCCCAGTTTTTTTTTTTCTCCTCCCCAGTTTTGACTTAGTAGTTGCCTCCTGCCTCCGCGCCCCGCTTGCGTGGCGTACACGTGGTAAAGGAGGTCTTCCGGCGCTCTCGCGTTACTTAAACACATTCCCGCGGTCGCGCGCGCCCAGAGGGGCGGGGAGAACAGAGGCCGGGAAGGCGATTCGTAGGTCGCGGGGGACGGGCGCGCGTGCGCAGTGCGCAGCGCTTGCAGGAGCTTGGAGCCGTCAGGGCGCCCGCGGTCTCGCGATCCTGTAGCGCGGCCGCTTTCCTTCTCTTTCTGGGACCTGAGCGTCCCGGGCTGCGCGGTCAGTCCGGGCGGGTGGGAACAGCTCTTGAGTAGCTCGGCCGGGACCGGGCCGCGTGCTCGGGAAGAGGGGCGGTGGACGGGCCCGGGGTTGGGGGCGGTGTCCTGAATGAATAGGAACCGGGGTGAGGGAGGTTCGGGAGATTGGGGTGAGTGGGAGGGGACTGAGGCTGGAAGGGAAGAGGCGAGTTGAGTGCGCCCCCTCGTGTCTGCACCTTTTGTCCTGGAAATGGGGTAGGAAAGGCAGCGACGTGGCTGGTCACCTCTCTCTGATCTCCCTTCCCCGCGTCAGGGCACACAGCATGGCTGAAAACCGAGAGCCCCGCGGGGCGGTCGAGGCTGAGCTGGACCCGGTGGAGTATACCCTTCGGAAGCGGCTTCCCCACCGCCTGCCCCGGAGGCCCAATGACATTTATGTCAACATGAAGACTGACTTTAAGGCCCAGCTGGCCCGCTGCCAGAAGCTTCTGGACGGAGGGGCTCGGGGTCAGAACTCATGCAGTGAGATCTACATTCATGGCTTGGGCCTGGCCATCAACCGTGCCATCAACATTGCCCTACAGCTTCAAGCGGGCAGCTTCGGGTCCTTGCAGGTGGCTGCCAATACCTCCACCGTGGAGCTCGTCGATGAGCTGGAACCAGAGACTGACACACGAGAGCCGCTGACCCGCATCCGCAACAACTCGGCCATCCACATCCGTGTCTTCAGGGTTACCCCCAAGTAATCGAAATGAGGGTGGGCACCTTATCCACCCACCCCCACATAGGTAGGCTCAGATATTGGCTCTTCTTGTACTGAATACAGTCATGGACCTCCTACCAGAGCCACGTAAGAAAAACCCTATTACCTTACAGCCCAGAGGACTCTGAATGGAGAAGAAGAGTATTGTCTCTTGTTGGGCCCAAGCAGTGGGTCTTCCTGAGTCTATGATCTGTAACCATTGTCAGAGACAATAAAAACTACCCAGCTGTGTTAGTATGCAGCCACCCCACTGCCACTGTCTCTCTCCTGTGTAAATTCCGTATGACATGGAAAGGGAGAATAGGACACTTTACAAGTATTTACATACAGGAGGGAACCCCTAGTGTATCCTGCCTTTGCAGAGAGTATAGATAGTACTACAGCTACAGACAGTGTAACAAAACAAACTTTAGTACAAGCAAAAGCCTGAGAATTCCAGTGTTTGCTTTAAACTTTTTTGTACTCTCAGTGGAAGGCTGAGTGGATAAGGTGTACACTCTTGCCTGCTAACGTAAAGCTGGGATGGCTGTACACTCAGGAAGCATCAGGCTTTCTGGTGGCGGTTCCCAGGACAAGAAAGGTGAGAATTTGAGGACAAAGGGAGCAAAGACTGGGACCTCCTTTTTGTCGGGCTCTGTGATAGAGACTGACAAACAGCTTCACCTGATTCCTGGTCCATTGGGTGTGGGGCCCAAGTTGTCCAGAACCTTTTAGATCCTCCTGGCTGGGCTGCTCTAGTGGGAAAGGAGAGCCTCCAATTACCATGCGCACTGGAGTAAGTATATTTTTGTTTGAATATTTGTAGGGAGATCTGATTTCTCGGGTTTATCAAGCTAGAGTCCTCTAAAGCAACGTTTATCAAAGTGGGTGGTGAACCATTTGTGCATCTTTTTTTTTTTAATTTTTTAAATTTATTTATGATAGTCACAGAGAGAGAGAGAGAGAGAGAGAGGCAGAGACATAGACGGAGGGAGAAGCAGGCTCCATGCACTGGGAGCCCGACCTGGGATTCGATCCCGGGTCTCCAGGATCACGCCTCGGGCCAAATGCAGGCACTAAACCGCTGCGCCACCCAGGGATCCCCCCATTTGTGCATCTTAAAATCAATTTACTGAATCCAAGTCTTTTTTTTTTTTTTTAAGATTTTATTTATTTCTTCATGAGACACACACGGGGGGGGGCGGGGGGCAACGGGAGCAGGGGGCAGGCTCCATGCAGGGAGCCTGATGTGGGACTCAGTCCTGGGACTCTAGGATCACACTCTGGGCCAAAGGCAGGCTCTCAACCGCTGAGCCACCCAGGCATCCCAAGTCCAAGCCTTTTATTTTTTTATTTTTTTTTAATTTTTATTTATTTATGGTAGTCATACAGAGAGAGAGAGAGAGAGGCAGAGACACAGGCAGAGGGAGAAGCAGGCTCCATGCACCAGGAGCCCGACGTGGGATTCGATCCCGGGTCTCCAGGATCACGCTCTGGGCCAAAGGCAGGCGCTAAACCGCTGCGCCACCCAGGGATCCCAGTCCAAGCCTTTTAAAAAGCTTTTTCTCATTACAGAAATGGGTCTGAAATGGTAGTATTTGCTGGTGCCTTTCAGTTATGTATATATGTGTCCAACACGTGTACTAGTTATATAAATTGCATTTTTTACTGTTTGATTTTTTTTTTTTATTAAGATTTTATTTATTCATGAGAGACACACAGAGAGAAGCATAGAGGGAGAAGCCCGATAAGGGATTCGATCCCCGGACCCAGGATCACACCCTGAGCTGAAGGCAGATGCTCAACTGCTGAGCCACCCAGGCCATCCCATTTTGTGTTTTTTACTGTTGATCAAAGTCCTAAGAGTTTGAAAGCCTCTGATCTAAAAGTAACAGGGTTTTATTCTAGTTTGCTACTGTGGGCCAAGGCCAGGGTTGGGCCCTGGAGATACAAAATCAGTTCAAAAGCCCCTGCCTTTAAGGAGCTCCACCATTTCATTGGGAAGGTAGGTAACACCCGTTTTTGTGAGTGAGTAGGAAGGTGAGTTACGTAAGAAGTAAGAGGAGCCATGATTTGAAAATGTGGGGACTGAGAGGACTACCTTCCTGCTGGTGTCCAAAATGGTTTCACCTTTGGCTTGGGTATTGAAAAATAAATAGGAGTTTGCCAGGCAAAGAGGAGAGGACATATATGACAGAGGGGTCAGCATGTGCCAAGGGGATTCATGAATAGGCAGGGTGTGCTATGGGACTCAAGGGTCACTCAGGGTGGCTAGAAAGCTGGAGGCACCAGGGACACATTTCTCTCAGATACCCCCAACAATACTGCCCATCTCGTTACCTTATCAGCCTTGACTGCAAGGCTCTCTTGCCCCAGAGCATCCAGTAGCAGAATGGGGAGCCAGCAGGGAGTTCGCTGGAACTATGTGTCTCCCTGCACGTATGTGTTCTGGTGTCTGAGCTCCTGGCCTGGGCCCAGCCGAGGTGGTGGCAAGCAGACATTTTGCATTTGGTTTGTTTTGGCAGCTACCTCTCCCAGCCTGTTTGTTGTTGTTTCTACTCCACTTTCTTTCAGTGCTTGCTGTTGGGGCTTCCCTCAGTGGCAGATCCTCAAAAACAGCCCATAGACATTGCTGTTTGAAGGAAGAGGGTCCAAGAGCTCACCCTTTTGCATATGTAGGCACGTAGGGGGCATGAGAAAGGCTCCTGCATCTGTTGGAGTCCAGGCATGGTGGGCAGGGCAGGGAACTCTGAACTCCGAATCCCTTCAGTAGGCCAAATACCACCTCTATTCCCCTTCCTCCTATTGACTCTGAAATGTCTTCCATCAGGGTTGGAGAAAGGGGAAGGAGATAGGGGCAGAAGGTGTGTCCAAATGCAGTTCTCCTCCCTTCTTTTTACACAACATCTGCATAAGCCACAGTGAGTTTGAAATGACCTCCAACTCCAAAACCAGATCCCCAGAGGCCAGAATTGAAATGCTTTGTTTTGGAGGAGGGTGCAGACATCTGCTCATCATTCATAGCATTATTGATCATGCATTACTTTTAGGGATCTGTGTTAAGTACCAGGCCTTCCCATGAAGGTATAAACTGGTCCTATAAAGTCTATAGGGAGTAAGATGTTAAAAAGACAAAGAATGGGCATTGTGCTTGTAACTGCCCCTGGCGTTAGTACAGGCTCCATAAGTTGTAAAAACTACTGTTGTTAATATGAGCCATTTTGTGAAGAAATGGTTTCAGGCCTCTTTGTGGGTTATAGGGAGAGGGGATGAAAGGTGATTTGTGTGTGTTTGATTTACAAGGCCAGGCTTCTAGTTCTGTTAGCTCTTAAATCTGTGGCTTACTCAGCAGGGAAGAAGACCTGCCCTCAGGACTCATGAACTGGCTTGGATAGAGTGATGATCCTCCTAGGGATGTCCTCATACTCTGTCTCAGGTCAGTTTGTAGTGCTTGGTCAGGAGTTGGGGGAAGAGGGGCATGTTCCATTAAATCCTTGAACCTCTGGAGAAGTTGGACTAAAACTCTTGTGCTCGAGGTACTTCCTCAGGGAGCAGATGTCCAACTGCATGGAGGTTTGGGGTGAGGCGAAAATGATCTCACCAAGAAAGATGTCTGAATGTAACCACTTAAGACTCCGCCTTCGTAATGGCAATATGAGTGCTTTTCATTCATGTGTTTTGGTTCAGCCATATTTTCTAGTTTTCAATGATCACAGATCATTTTTATAATAAAAAATGTTAATTTTTTACAAAGCTTGTTCCTTTGTCCTCTGAGTGGGGTGATCAGGGGAGTTAGTTATCAAACTGATGAGATAACATCAAGGAGAAGTGATCTCATTGCCCAGTCCAGTAACTAATAAATATCACTTCATGGATGGATGGGATACACAGGAGACAGCTTGCTGTCCACTCTATAACAAGCCTCTGCTCCCTTGAGAAAACACCAAATGGCTTGCCACTGGAAGTACACAAAGAGAGGGTGAACCTTCACTTTCATGGGACCTCCTAGGTCTTTTCCAGTTCAGAGTCTGAGTTTTGTTCACTGCAAGAAAAATACACATCTGGGACACCTGGGTGGGTCAGCGGTTGAGCATCTGCCTTCGGCTCAGGGCATGATCCCAGGTCCTGGGATCTACTCCTGCATCAGGCTCCCTTTGAGGAGCCTGCTTCTCTCTCTACCTGTGTCTCTGCCTCTCTATCTGTGTCTCTCACGAATAAATAGATAAAATCTTAATATATATACTTCTCTGAAAATCCTAAACTCATTTGCTGGTTCATGAAATAAAACAGGAGCAAAAAAGTTCCCTTCTATACAGATCATAGGGGACGCCTATGGGGTCAAGCAATAGGTTCTTGTTGGTTCTCAGTGAACCATGAACAATTTGGGAATATATTTGCTAAATTTGGATGTTTACGAGTATGTCTAAGTCTTCTATAAACTACCCTTCAGGAGATCTTGGCCTATATTCTTCTAAGTAGAAAGAGTCTATAGGCTTAATACCTGCATCTGAAACCACCGGCAACTCCCACAGTGACTTCATTTCACTCAGTTGTGTTCAGGGGGCAAGTTTCTCCAAAGTGCAGTCAGTGCATACACCCAGAGAGACCTCCATCCACACCCCACTGTTCTCATGATGTCTTCCGGTGAGTTGCTCGGCCAGGCAGCTAAAACAGCACAGAGCAGTTCCCATGAGTTGTGCCTAGCTGCTCAGAGGGAAAAGTAGAGTGTGCTGGAGGAAGTCTGGAGAATATGCTGGAGATGTGACTCCAAAGTGAGAACAAGTAGGAGGGATAATAAAGCAGAGTTAGTGCAGTAATAACAGCCAGCATTTATTGATCACCTTACTCCAGGTGTTACATAACCCACAATAGTCCCGGGAAGCAATTACTATCACTTGCCATGCGTTGGCTCACAGGTAAAGTCACCAGTCCCAGTCGGCTCCTAGTAATGGCAGAGCTCAAGCCGCTAATCTGGGCTCCCTTGTTTACAGGACAACCCCCTTTAAGCTGCTGGGCCACAGAGCCAATGCTTGTTGAGAGAAGACACCTGGATGTCTGGTTCTACTTGGCTACTTTATGACCCCGAAAGCAGCCCTTGCCTCAGTTTCTCCAAATTGGCCTTTGGACAGGACTTTCTTTGGCTCTCCAGCAGGAATCTGTTCTCCAGCATTCTTGCTCCCTTCCCAACTCCCCAGGGGCCAGGAAACCCTCCCCCACCACACCCCTCCACAGTCCCTGGTCACCTCACTTCCCAGCACAGAAGGTCTTCTGGGCCACTGGCTGAACTCTCCAGCCAAGCTGAAAGCCACTGAAGAGAGGCCCAGAGGCCCCCTTCGTCCCCAGCACGACTCCAGGCAGCTGGGGCTTCGTGCTGTCTTGGGGGCTGGGGCAGCTCAGGGGAGCTGTAAATTTGCTTCTCCTTGGACTTTCTTTCTGAACTGACTGCCAGGAAGACTCCATGGAACAGAGCCTACGTCCACCCCCGCCATCCTCCTGTCACACCCATCCCTTTTCAGGCCCTGCCTCAGTGGCCGCTGCTCAGGAAGTGGATGGAGGCTTTACAGGCCCATGAGATCCCAGAGCTAGGTTGTCAAGGCTGGCTCCAGCAAGCACTCAGAGGATGAGTGGCTCATTTCCCCACTCTAGGTGTCCCATTCTGTGGCTGAGGTGTCTGTCTGCAGTGGAGGGATCACCTAATACCAGCCACATATAAATAGGCAACATGCTGGGTCCCTGGGAGGTATTGAGGTGAAACAAGACTTACCCTACATTGTCCTCTGCTCTTTTTGATTAACAAGGCTCCTGTGCTGCATGACCCCAGAAACTGCCATTCCCAGTGAATCTATGTGAATGGCGCCCCCTGGAGTTGTGCAGTCCTCAATCTTGAAAACTGTGTATGGTGGCCCAGCCAGTAGGAGCCCTAAGCCATGTGCATAAATGATAGCAGTGCAAAGAAAGGAGACAACTTTCTGCTGGGGGATCAGAGAAGCCTTCATAGAGGTGCTGAAATCTTGGGTTTGGGCTTTGAAGAATGGGCGGGGGAAGGGGCTGGGGGAGATAGTGTGCGAAGATGATGCAGGTAGACAGCACAGGGTGAGCAAAAGGCAGGAAGTATCTGAGTTCATGTGATGGAAGGAATGGGAATGAGCAAAGTGGGAGAATAGGATAGAAAGGCAGGTGGATGACAGAACACAGACAATCTTCGTTTTGAGGCAACTGGGAGCCATGGCAGGTTCCTGCTCAGGGGAGTGACATGAACAAGGCTATTCAATGGGAAAGCTAGTGGGGATTGACTGGAGAGGTCGGGGGGAGACCCTCTGCAGTGGCCAGCACCACGCCGGAAGGACATAAGGAGGCCAATGGAGGAGCCAGTGGCAGGGGGTGGTGGGTGTTGGAGGTGGAGGCCCAAGGAGCTTCCATTTTTCTCTCTGCTTTTCAGAGTATGCAGATACCAAGGGCAGATAGCTGGGCCCTGCTGGGCAGTTACCAAGAGCATCTTTGTTGAAGCTGGCCCCAAACCAGCCTCTGCCCTCTGGTAGGATTACTACAGCTTAGGGGTTGGGTGTGGGGTGGACGGAGATCCTCTCCTACACCTTCTCTCCCAATCTGCAATCAGAAAGCTCTCTCCAAAAGCCCCAGAGGATGAGCTAGCACCACCCCTGTCCACCAGGACCTAGCATCTAGGCACTGGTGCTATGGCCCATCTCCCCTCCTTTCCTGAAGGCAGAGGTGAAAGGCAGGCCTCCCACAAGTTGCTATGAGGGAAGCAGCAGGTCTCACAGCCTGAAAGGCTCCTCCTCTCCTCAGTCTCCTCAGGCAGTGTCTGCCCCCTCCATCTGTCCCTGGCCCAATCTCCATGGTCAGGTCAGGGCAGTGACGCAGGAGTCGGGACTGGAGAGCAGAGGCTGGGGGTGTGGAGGGGTCGGGACAGAACGCATGTGTGGACGTGTGTGGACGTGAGTGTGCGTGTGCTTGTCCCACAGCTGGGATCTGAGAGGGAAGCAGAACCGGGTTCCGAAGGCCAAGCAGGGCTGGGAAGCTGCCTGGGTGTCGGGAGGGAAACTGGGACCAGGGGCATAGTGGAGTGAGCAGACTGGGAGTCAATATACCAGGGTTGAGGAGGGACCCCAGAGCAGGCTGGAGGTGAGTGGAGGGTAGAGGAGCAGAATCGGAGCAAATCCAGGCCCTCAGGACTTCCCACTGGAAGCACAGCAGCCTCTGCCTCCCACCTTTCCCTCTTCTGAACCCCTCTCCAATCATGCCCTCCCCACCTTGTGGTTCCCTCACTCACCTCCACTGACTTTATTCAAGTCACCCTCAGCACAGTTTCCCCCACTGCCCCATCTCAAACTGCAGCCTTCTCCAACACTCCCGGCCCCCTTCATGCATGCTCTCCTTGGTCCTTTATTGCTGTTGGAAATACTTTTTTTTTTTAATTTTATTTATTCATTCGTGAGAGACAGAGAGATAGAGAGAGAGAGGCAGAGACACAGGCAGAGGGAGAAGCTGGCTCCATGCAGGCAGCCTGATGTGGGACTCCGGGATCACGCCTGAGCTAAAGGCAGATGCTCAACCGCTGAGCCACCCAGGCATCCCTGAATATTCATTTCTTGAATGAAAGAATGTTTCCTTCAGACTCTTTACAAACAAAATCCAAATTTCTTTAAATAATTTTTTAAAAAGATTTATTTATTTATTTAAGAAAGAGGGAGAGAGCATACCTACGCATCTGGAGGGGATGAGGGTCAGAGGGAGAGAATCTTTCCAGCGACTCCTCACTGAGCACGGACCCCATTGTGGGGCTCAATCTCTTGAACCAAGAGTTGGATGCTCAGGCGACTGAGCGCCCCCAGGGCTCCCCAAATCCAAATTGTTTGAGTGTCATACAAGGCCCTTCACAACCTGACCCTTCCCTAACCAGCCCTCTGGCCTAGTCTCCCCCACCCTGACACACCTGACCCTCCTTTCCCCTGATGAATGACTTTCATCCTCACCTCACATCTCCTCCCACTGAAATCCTACGAGCCCTTCAAGGCTGAGCTCCTGTCACCTTCTGCATCAAATCTTCCTGGATTCCCCCAGCTAACAGTGAGCTCTGCTTCTTCCAAATTCTTCCAGCTAGGCTCTGAACACCCCTGTCCTCACACAACTGCTCTGTGTACCCATCTTATCTCTGTTGTAAACTACAAACTCCAAGAGGCAGGAGCTAGTTCTCAAACACATCTTTTTGCCTTGCAAAGTGTGTAGGCAGCTGACTTGCTCGTAGATGGCATTGATTGCAGGAATAAAATATTCTTGAATCTCATGGAACTGGGAAGGAAGTGAGGGAATATATATATATATATATATAACCACTTGTATTTGTAGGACTTTGGAACTGGGACTTCATCACCCCCCTTTGTCAGGTTAGGGCACGGAAGCTCAGGACAGACCACTTTCCAAGGTTTGCGAAGCCAGCCAGGCTCAGACTCCTGCTCTAGGGAGCTTGCCTCTCTGCTTCCGAGAAGCCTCAAAGGCTTAGCTGTAAATCTGAACCATCTAACAAATTTTGCCACATAGCCTAGCCTACAGCATAGGTCAAAACCAAAAACCAAAAGGATGTTTAAGTGCACGCGTGTCCTGCACAACATACCATACGCCCAGTGCCCTTAAAAGTTCAATTTCTGGGTTTTCAGAGTCCTAGAAACTAAAGAGCCAGGAAAGAAGAGCCCCCCAAATTTCTTACTCCGTGGGCCCCCGTCAAATTCCTCAACACGAGCATTACTGGCGTCTAGAACAAGTACTGGGATTGCGAGAAGGAAGGCAACTTGCCTCTGCCCGCACCTTCCCGGCTTCCAAGGCTAGTTGCCCCGCAGGCACCAGGCACCGGCGCTCCCAGCTCGATCCCCCGCCCGGGACTGGGACGCACCCCTCCCCCCGGGGGGAGGGGGCCGGGAGCCTCGGGGTCCCCGGCCTTTCCCAGAATGGCACCCCTCCCGCGGGTGCGCACCCAGCCGCGCCTCCCACAACCCGGGGTCAGACTGGCGGACCCGCGTCCCGCTCCGCGCCTGCTGCCGCGCCTGCTGCCGCTCTGCTCCCGCCCCGGCGAGCCCCCGACCCAGGCGTCCTGCCCCGGTCTGACCCCTCTGGCCCTTACCTCTGGCGACCCCTCACGCACACAGCCTGCCCCCCACCCCCACACACGCACGCACACATGCTGATAACAGCCCCGACCCCCGGCCGAGCCGCAGTCCCCGGGCCAACCCCGGCCGGTCGCCGCGCGCCTGTCCTCGCGGACCCTGGCCGAGAGCCCTGCGCTCGCTCTGCGCGACCCCGGCTCGGCGGCCCCTGGACGGTGACCCCCTCCTTCGGACCGTGGGGCCGGCCCTGCCCCGCCGCGCTTCCCGGGATGAGGGCTCCCGGCGAGGGCGCCGGCGGAGCCCCTGGTCGCTGAGCGGCCGACGGAGGCGCGGAGATGGGGGCGTGCGGTGAGTACTCGCCGGCCGGAGGAGCCCCCGCCCGCTCGGGCCCCTGTTTGAGCAAGAATTTACCGCTGGGGCCCCGAGGTGGCTGGGTTCAAGGACCGACGACTTGCCAAGGACCCCGGAAGGGCAAGGGGGGTGGGGCAGCCCCCACGTGCCGGCAGGGCTTAGGGAGCCCCTAGGAAAGGTGAAATCTGACCTGGACACGGGGATGCGGTTTGGGGGTTCAGGGAGAAGCGGGGCTGCCACGTGCGTGGGGAGAAGGCTGATACCTGGGTCTTGGAGCAATCACCGGGATCTGCCAGAGGGGAAGCCTCAGTCACGCCGGGATTGAAGTTTGGCCGGGAGAAGTGGATGCCGGTAGTTTGGGGGGTGGGGTGTGCGCGCAGCAGCGGCCGGATTGAATGAAGGCAGGGGAGGCAGAACCTGAACGCTGGGAAGGTGGGGGTCGGGCGCGACTAGTTGGGGGCAGAGGAGCGGGATGTGTGAACCTGCCCCTCCAAACCCACACAGTCAGCCTGGCACTCTTTTCCAGAATGTCCTGCCCTGTTCCTTTTGCTGTCTTTGCTGCTGCTTCCTCTGGGCCTCCCAGTCCTGGGCGCCCCCCCTCGCCTCATTTGTGACAGCCGGGTCCTGGAGAGATACATCCTGGAGGCCAGGGAGGCCGAAAATGTCACGGTGAGGGTCCCACCTCAGGACATTCTCAGTAGTCCAGGGGTGTCCTCCAAGATCTGGGAACCTGAGCCCCTTCGTTCGGAGATGGAGATGGGAAGCCAGAGCCCTCAGGAAAAATGATAAAAGTGGTAGCCCCTCAATGCATGCCTGGAAGCTAGATGAGGGGCAAAGGTGGAGGGAGCTCTTGGGGAGCCTGACACCCCCTTCCCCCCGAACTGGGGTCATGCATTTCAGATGGGCTGTGCTCAAGGCTGCAGCTTCAGTGAGAATATCACCGTCCCAGACACCAAGGTTAATTTCTATACCTGGAAGAGGATGGATGTGAGTTTATTTTTCCCCTCTACTTGGACAGTCTTGTTTTGCTTACCTGATGGGGTGGGAGGGAGTACCATAGAAGAAGCTGAGGGCTGAATGCAATATGTCTACTCATTTGTTCTTTGTTCATTCATTAATTCATTCATTCAATGAAACTGATCCCAAGCCTTCATTTTGCTCAGCTTGGTGCTTGGGGCTGCTGAGAGGGAGGGGCTGGCCTGGGCCGCTGACTATAAGTCGCCATTCCCTTTAGGTTGGGCAGCAGGCCTTGGAAGTCTGGCAGGGCCTGGCACTGCTCTCAGAAGCCATCCTGCGGGGTCAGGCCCTGTTGGCCAACGCCTCCCAGCCATCTGAGACTCCGCAGCTGCATGTGGACAAAGCCGTCAGCAGCCTGCGCAGCCTCACCTCTCTGCTTCGGGCGCTGGGAGCCCAGGTGGGTAGAAGCCTCCCTTGCACTTCTGCTCCAAGGGCCCTGCCAAGAAATACTGAGACCCCACTGGACCTCCTCATCCCCCCTCCAATTCTGTCCTCCATCCCATCTCCCACCAGGGTCCTGGGCACTTCGGTAACCTTCTCTTCTCTCCTTGTCAGAAGGAGGCCATGTCCCTTCCAGAGGAAGCCTCTCCTGCTCCACTCCGAACATTCACTGTTGATACTTTGTGCAAACTTTTCCGAATCTACTCCAATTTCCTCCGTGGAAAGCTGACACTGTACACAGGGGAGGCCTGCAGAAGAGGAGACAGGTGACCAGGTGCTCCCACCCCAGGCACATCCACCACCTCACTCACTACCACTGCCTGGGCCACGCCTCTGCACCACCACTCCTGACCCCTGTCCAGGGGTGATCTGCTCAGCACCAGCCTGTCCCTTGGACACTCCACGGCCAGTGGTGACATCTCAAGGGCCAGAGGAACTGTCCAGAGCTCAAATCAGATCTAAGGATGTCACAGTGCCAGCCTGAGGCCCGAAGCAGGAGGAATTCGGAGGAAATCAGCTCAAACTTGGGGACAGAGCCTTGCTCGGGAGACTCACCTCGGTGCCCTGCCGAACAGTGATGCCAGGACAAGCTGGAGGGCAATTGCCGATTTTTTGCACCTATCAGGGAGAGACAGGAGAGGCTAGAGAATCTAGGTGGCAAGCCATAAATTCTCTAGGTCTCGTGGGTCTCCTATGACAGCAAGAGCCCACTGGGCAAAGGGTGGTGGGAGCCATGGAGATGGGATAGGGGCTGGCCCCTGGCTCTCATTGGGTCCAAGTTTTGTGTATTTTTCAATCTCATTGGCAGAAACTGAAACCACAACATGGCTCTTGACTTTTCTGTTTTCCCTGGGAGCCTCCTACTTCCCTGGCCCTGCTCCGGCCCTGGCAGCAGGCCACAGTCCTGGAAAACTAGAGGTGGAGGGGGTCGGCCCTACGTGCTGCCTCTCATGGTCTATCTGACCTCTTGACCCCACTGGGTCTGAGGCCACAAGCTCTGCCCACGCTGGTCAATAAGGTGGTTCTATTCAAGGCTGTTCCTCAGTAGGCAGTTGGCAACCTTCTGTAGTGAGCTACAGCTGCCATCAAGGAAACAGGAGCCAGGAGGAAGAGCCCCTTTGGGGGCTGGTGGGAGTTCCCAGTCCTGGACCCTGGACCCTTATTATTTCTCACTTCTCCATAGTGCTTTTGACTAAAGCCACATTCCCACATCAGCCTTTGCCACCTCTAAATCCAGCTGACCCTTTTCCTTGCCTGAAGATGGTCAAGGCAAGGAAATGCTCTACCCCAAAACTTGCAGAAGGAGCCACGTTCCCCAAAAGCGGTCTCACTGAGCACTCACTCTGTGCCCAGGGCTATTCTAGGTGGTTCACTTACATGACATTTTATTCCTTGCACAGCCTGATGAGAAAGTTTCCACTGTCATTCCCAGATGAGAAGTAAACTGCCCAAAGCCAAGACAACAGGAATCCCCAATGGCCCCAGCTCTTATCCCTTCCCTCTTCAGCTTATTCTTCCACATAACCCCTACCTGCTCCCTGCTCCCCTGGGATGGGAGACACAGAACAGACTAACTCAGCTCCCGCTCTCCATCCCTACTAATAATTTTACCCAGTACTCCAACATTCCACTTCAAATTCCTTCCCAGAGGGATGCCTTGGTGGCTCAGTGGTAGAGTGTCTGCCTTTGCTCAGGTCGTGATCCCCAGGTCCAGAGATTGAGTCCTGCATCAGGCTCCCTGCAGAGAGCCCAATCCTGGCCATTATCATATGTGTGGGGATCAGCCTTTCTGCTCATATCACAAAACTTAGAGAAGTCAGCCTGCATCCCTGAAAATATGCAAAAGAAAAAGAATTTTTGCAATCTGCAGGAGGACAAATGATGGGTCGGTTGGGGGATTGGATGGTATGTGCTAAATATATGTGTGTGTGCTGGGGGGGCCGTGGCCAAGCGTGGTGGGAGGAATCAAAGGAGAGGTGGACCCAAAGGAGAATTCCCCCCTCCTCCCCTGCCTGGCCAACTCAGTTCCTAGGGTATAGTGCCCTCTTCAGGCCCCACTGGAAAATGTTAGAGAAATACACAAGTCAAAGAGCCCTTAGGTCTCTGATTATTCTTTGCACATTTCAATAAAAATTTGTATTACAGTTTCCACAGATGGCATCTGGTTCTTGCCCCACTGCTGTGAAACAGTAAGGGAGGAATCTGTCTCTCTCGCTGGCAAAATCGAAGCTAAGAGAGGTGTCCAAGGCATGCAGCTAATAATGGTAGCTAGGACCTGAACACAAGGTTTAGGAATCGTAACCTCCAAGCCCATCTTAGCCTGATGTGTCATCTAGACATCCCTGCCCACCCAATTCCTGACTCTTTTTCCCCCAGAAGTCAGGGCCATCTGCCTTATTCCTTGATTTCTCTTCAGACTGCTTACTGCTTTCTATTACAAAAAAAAAAAAAAAAAAAAAAAAAACAAAAGAAGATAGAAGTTAATGGAACTGAACTGTATGACCTGGGCCAGTATGTTAAGACATCAAAAACAAAACTCATTTATTACACATTTATGGAGTGCCTACTGTGTGCCAGCCTTTGCACTAAGTACTAGGAAAACATGAAATGACAGCCTGTGTCTTTCTCAGCCCTGTGTCTCCAAGAGCAGGCATTCCTCCCAGAGGCAAAATAACATGAACTCATTAACTGTATAGCCAGCTTGATATGTGACTGCATGTGGACAGGCCTGGATAGGAAGGACCCGGCAAGGGCCCAAGTCCCTGAGAAAAGAACACACATACACAAGGAGGGTGTTGCTAGATTGCAAAGGGTCTTCAAATGTGAGCTGGGAATGTGAAGTTTCTGCTGTACTATTATTATTATGGTTCATGACAGATTAAACTCTGGCACCTGCATGATCTGCTGTGATTCTCACCACAAGTCCATGAAACTGAGAGGACTTAGGTATCATCTCTATTTGCCAGATAGGGAAAATAAAACTAAGTTCCACCAGGTAAATGAGGGAACCAGCTCTTCGGACTTCTTGGCAGGCCAGGCACCAGCATGATCCAGTTCTGAGTCAGTGGGTTACATAATTGTTTAATGGAGATGCCTTCTGTTTGTAGAGTGCTTTGTGATTTAGGAGGTGCTTTCCTGGGCATTTTCTTATTTGCTCTCCTAACTGCATGAAGATGGCAGAGATGGTAGAGGATCTCCATTTTGCAGAGGCAGAAACCAAGATCCACAGAGATTATGGGCCTTGTCCAAGCTATAAGACACTGAGAAGAATATAAAGACCAGGAGCCAGGCTCTCCAACTCGTGTTCCCTTTTCTACCAGAAGCAGGGATGGTTGGGAAAGGAAAGTAGAGGGAATGGCTGGAGGGGAGAAAGCAGCTCCAGGTCAATCAGACTTAAGGCCCATTCTTCTCTCACTATCAACTCCTCCCCAAGGGGCACCTGGGTGGCTCAGTCGATTGAGTGTGCAACTCTTGTTTCGGCCCAGGTCATGATCTAATGGGTTGTGGGATCAAGGCCTGCTCTTAGTGGGAAGTCTGCTTGAGATTCTCTCCCTCTGATGCCCCCAAATAAATAAGTAAATAAATAAATAAATAAATAAATAAATAAATAAATACATGACCCGCACACAATTTCTGCTTTTAAAAAACACTTAGCTGTGGGCAGCCCGAGTGGCTCAGCGGTTTAGCGCCTGCCTTCCGCCCAGGGCGTGATCCTGGAGACCGGGGATTGAGTCCCACATCGGCCTCCCTGCATGGAGCCTGCTTCTCCCTCTGCCTGTGTCTCTGCCTCTCTCTCTCTCTGTTCTCTCTCATGAATAAATAAATAAAATCTTTAAAAAATAATAAAAAATAAAAATAAAATAAAAATAAAAACACTTAGCTGGGCTAGTGTCTCCATTTTACAGAAGAGCAAACTAAGGCCCAGAGTGAGTAAAGTGGAAACACAGCAAAGCCAAGAGTGGCTTTAATTCTCTGGAGCGTTCCCCAGGTTTTTCCACATGCCAGGGTCCCTCACACCTATTCCTACACCTGTTAAGCTTGACAAGTGACAAACCCTCTGGGGCCTTGTGCATTCTCAACCCCTCAAAATGCAGAGCCCGGTGGTTCCCTTCCACACGGCCATCCCGTCCTGTCCTGCCTTGTGTACCAACCCCCACCCCCAGACAGGTTGGAAGCTGTGACTGTCCTGCTCTGTGGGTCTGTGGCGCCAAAGAGAGGTCAGCAAAAGCAGCCCTCAGAGGACTTATTGCCCAACCAGGAGGGGCTGTGGATCAATTGGCTTCTGCTGCTTTTCCCCAGGTTAACCATTTCCTGGCTCTCTTCCTCTCTTGATTGCTATCCTAACTGGATATGGATGGAGGAAGGGTAGATGAGCATCGAGGCTAGGTATCCTTTACATCCCCCCTTTGATGTAAGAGGAAGAGGATCTCTCTCTCCCCAGGTGTGACCCCCTACATGATCCTATTGGTGCTCACTTGGGCAGGAGTCCCCAAGACTGTGAGGGTGATTAGGACTTCTCTCTTCAATACTTGGTGTATGACTGTGCCAGCTTCTCCCAGACAGCTAGTAAGAATGGCTGTTCCAGGCATCACTGTCATTTGTCAGGGCCCAGTGCCCCAGGCATAGATAGAGTAGGGGGTTAGCCTGAAGGTTTCTAGGAACACCTGGGTATGGTTGCCTATGGGGAATCTGCACAGGATAGACCAGCTCGCTGCTGACTGGCCCTCCAGCCTAGATACAAGCTGTGTGTGCCGTGAGGTCAACAGTGTTTTTTAAAGGGGCAAAACGACCCTTCAGTTGCAATCTTATGTAGGATTGCCATTTATGAAACAACTCAAAGCAGAGCTGCTCTGGCTGGGGGGGGGGGGAGGTGGACGGTGGTGGACCCTGATCTCTGTTGGATATTCCCATCAGAACTGTGGGACTCTGTAGGACACAGTATGGGACTGTCAGCACTGTGCTCTCCTGCTGAGCAACTGACTTCACTTCTCCGGAGCTCTGTTTCTAGAATGAGGACATGGAAAATGAGGACAATAATTTTGCAATGAAGAAGACATGAGGTTCATTCATGTTAGCTTAGGCTGCAAATACTGCTGTTTCTGGCTCCAGAAAGCTCTCGATCCACTCATGCCCCCACTCTTCCTGTCTTGATGTTAGCGTCCAACTACACCACCATCTCCCACCCTTCACAGACTCCTCTCCCATCTCCCCAACTCCAGTGAGCCCCACATTTGTCCATATCTGCCCAGGCTGCCTAAGCGGCCTTTTTTTGTTGTTGTTGTTTTTTATTTATGATAGTGACACACACACACACACACAGAGGCAGAGACACAGGCAGAGGGAGAAGCAGGCTCCATGCACCGGGAGCCTGACGTGGGATTTGATCCGGGTCTCCAGGATTGCGCCCTGGGCCAAAGGCAGGTGCTAAACCGCTGCGCCAACCAGGGATCCCCCAAGCAGCCTTTTGAAAATGCAAGCCAGATCAAATCACCCTGGTTGCTTAAAAACTTTTGATGGCTCCTCAAAGCTAAGGCTTTTAAGGTTCTTCAAGACAGGGCCCTACCCCTTCCCAGTGTTACACACACACACACACACACACACACACACACACCATTCCTTTTTTTTTTTTTTTTTTAATTTATTTATTTAGAGAGAGCACTTGTGTGCACACATGCACACAGGTCGGGGGCGGGTAGCAGGGACAGAGGGAGGAGAGAGAATCTCAAGTGGACTCCATGTTGATCGCAGACCTGGACAGGGGCTTGATCTCATGAACCTTAGATCATGATCTAAGCTGAAATCAAGAGTCAGATGGTTAATCGACTAAGCCACCCAGGCCCTCCCTCCACCATTCTTTAAAAGTGTCACGCTCCTTCTAAGCCTGGAACATTCTCTCTTCCTGGATATGCCTTCCCAACTTATTTGCCTCATTACCATCTCTTTGTGGTTTAGAAAGCCTCTCAAGTGTCACCTCTTTCGAAAGCCTTCCCTTCCTGTTGCCAGTGACCTGGGCCAGGGACCCCTCCACACACTCCCCACCAATGTACTTATCTGCCTGGCCACCTGTTGTCAGCTCCTCAGAGGGATGCATATGGAGAGAAGCCCTGATGATGGTAAAGTGTGGTGGGGAAAGGTAAGGAGGTGTGGGCCAGAGGACAGAGGTTGTCATGAGCACAAGCTAAGGTAAGGGTGAGTTGGCTGTGGCAGGAGTGGCAATGGGGCCTCTCTGAAAGGGGTACTGCTGTGGCCTGCTTGCCACCAGAGCCTTTTCCACTTGCCTCCTACTCCACAGGTAAAACAGAGGCCTCTAGGGACGCCTGGGTGGCTTAGTCAGTGGAGCCTGCGACCCTTGATTTTAGGATTATTGATTCCCACATTGGGTATAGAGATTACTTCAATAAAATCTTTAGGGATGCCTGGGTGGCTTAGTAGTTGAGTGTCTGCCTTCAGCTCAGGGCATGATCCCGGGGTCCTGGGATTGAGTCCGCATCAGGCACCCCGCAGGGAGCCTGCTTTTCCTTCTGCCTATGTCTCTGCCTCTCTCTGTGTGTCTCTCAGGAATAAATAAATAAAATTGGTAAAAAATTTAAAAAAATCTTTGAAAAACAAACAGGGGCTTCTGGGTGGCTCAGTTGCCTAAGCATCTGCCTTCGGCTCAGGTCATGATCTCAGGGTCCTAGGACCCAGCCTCATGTCGGGATCCCGGCTTAGAGGGGAGTCTGTTTCTCCCTCACCCTCTGCCCCTCACCCCCACTCTGCTTGTGCTCCATTTCTTTCTCTCTCAAATAAATAAATACAATCTTTAAATAAAGAAACAAAAACCAGAGGCCACTAAACATGCTTTGGCAAGGGTCCCCTCGCTCCTTCCCTTCCCAGAGCTGGCTTGTCCTACCTGTTGCCTGTGTCCTGGACTCTTCAGCTTCTTTCATTTAACAACATGTGCAGGTGGTCTTTCCACTGTCAGAACATACTGATCTATCATCATCCCTTTTTTCTTTAAGTCAGGAATAAACTTTGACAAACAGTGTTATAATATCAAGTAAATATTTTTGTGTGTTTGTGTTTTTTTAAAAGATTTTATTTATTTATTCATGAGAGACAGGGAGAGAAAGAGAGAGAGGCAGAGATACAGGCAGAGGGAGAAGCAGGCTCCATGCAGGGAGCCCGACTTGGGACTCGATCCCGGGTCTCCAGATCACGCCCTAGGCTGAAGGCGGCGCTAAACAGTTGAGCCACCCAGGCTGCTCTCAAGTAAATATTTTTGAAATGATTTTTTTGAATTGTGGCAACATACTCATAATATAAAATTTACCTTCTTAACCATTAATTTTTTTTTAAGTTTTTAAAAATTTATTTAAGTCATCTCTACACCCAATATGAGGCTTGAACCCACAACCCCAAGATAAAGAGTCTCATGCTTTTCCAACTGAGCCAGCCAGGTGCCCCTCTTCTTAAGCATCTTTAAGTATACAGTTTAGTGGTATTAAGTACATTCACATTGTGCAACCATCACCACTGGTCGTCCACAGAACCCTTTCATCTTCCCAAACAGAAATTCTGTCCTAATTAAACACTAATTCCCTATTCCCTGCAGCTACCATTCTATTTTCTGTTTCTATGAGTTGGACTACCGTAGGTACCTCATGTAAATGGAATCATATGATATTTGTCTTGTGTCAGGCTTGTTTCACTTAGCATCATGTTCTCAATGCTGTAGGATGTGTGAGAATTTCCTTCATTTTAAAGGCTGAATGATATTCCATTGTATGGAAACACCATATTTTGTTTGTTTTGTGGACTTTTGGGTTGTTCTCACCTATTGGCTTTGGTGAATAATGCCACCATAAACACGGGGATCCAGGTATCTCTTCCAAGTCTCTGCTTTCAATTCTTTTGGGAAGTGGAATTGCTGGACCCTCCAGTAATTCTAGTTGTTTCTTTTTTTCTTTTTTTTTTTTTTTGAAGATTTTATTTACTTATTCATGAGAGACAATACAGAGGCAGAAACATAGCCAGAGGGAGAAGCAGGCTCCCCTCGGGGAGCCCGATGTGGAACTCGATCCCAGGACCCTGGCATCACGACCTGAGCTGAAGGCAGATGCTCAACCACAGAGCACCCAGGTGCCCCGGTAGTTCTATTTTTAATTTTGGGGGAGCTTCATTCTTTTTAATCCTACTTACTATTCCTTCATATGAAAAATATTCCTTGACTATGATCCAACTTCGTATCTACTGGTCCACATTTAGGTAATCTCGATTTTTTTTTTCTATTTTAACCAATGCCACAATAATCATCTTTAAAATGCGCCCAGCTTTGGGCAAATACACGTGGATTTCTGTGGGGAGATTCCTAAAAAGGCAAGGTGGGGTCAAAGCCAGGCATGTTAGAAAGTTTGACAGCCACTGTCATATTACTTTCCAATAAGTTTTCACCAACCTACGGTCTTAGTATAAATGTATTTGAGCTTGTCTATCTACATCCTGGCCAACCCTCAATGCTTTCAATCTCTTAAATGGTGGTCAGTGTGACAGTTGTAGATTTGATTAGCATTTCCTATAACCAGTGAAGCAGAACATCTTTTCCGATGTTTACTGGCTGGTGGCACATCTTCCCGTGGGACTTGTCTTTTTTTATCCTTTACCAATCAGGGTTTCCAGTCCCACTTTATTTGATTTGCCAGTTGTTTTGCTGCTGTTGCCAGCTATAGAATTTTAGGTTTGAAATGATTTCTGTTGGAATTCTGTAGACAATGTTCCACGGCCTCTTAGAACCTACGGTTGCTGTTGAAAAGCCTGATGCCATGCTGATTCCTGATCCTTAGTATGTGACCTGTTTTTCTATCTGAAAGTGATTTAAGGGTTTTTTCTTTCTTCCCTGCTTCTCTGAAATCTCATGACATGCCTTCCGTGGGTGTCCTTGCATTCATCATATGAGACTTCTTCTAATCAAGAGACTTGTATCTCAGTCCCGGGAAATTTTCTTGTGTGGTTTCTCTTAAGTCATTTATTCTCTTTGGTCCTTTCGGTTTTGAACTCTTTTGGTTAGATGTTAGACCTCCCGGACTGCCGAGTCTCTTTTTCCTGTCTTTCTTGCTTTCCTTCTCTTCTGCTCTCATTTCATTTCTCTTCATTGGATTTCAAATTTCCACCCTGGTAGTTTCCATTTCCCAGAGCATTCCTGTGTTCTCTGATTGTCCAGTTTTCATGGCATCCTTCAAAGGCTGTCAAGCAAGGAGGGTCAAGGGTGGATAAAGTGGCCTGGGCTCACTGTACCTTCCCCCTCTCCCCTGAGAACCACCTCTGAGGTTCTGCATGGCTCCTCCAGTCTGGACTCTGGTGCTGTTGGTGGGGGCTGCCTGGGGCCAGGGCCACATGCCTACCCCTGTCAGGTAAGCTGGGCTCTGGGGATGATCAGGGGTGGCTCTGAGGGAGAGTGAGGGGCAAACCAAAGAGGGGTGCAAGCAGGGTAATGATGAAGGGCACAGCCCTATGGAGGAAGAGGGTGATGAACAGGAATGGTGGTGGGGAGCCCTTCAGCCCAAGATCCTGGAACTTAGGGGTGTGAGAAGCTCAGTGGGAACAGGACAGAGCCCAGATGGGAGACAGAGGGGGGAGGCAAGGAGCTAAGGAGACAGAGAGGAGAGGTGGGGTCCTCAGAAAATGGGCTGAACCCAGGGCAAATTCAGCAGATAAGAGACTTCAAGGTAGAGGCAGCAAGAAATGAAGGATGGCTTGGTGTTCCTATAGGGGGAGAAAGGGCCATCCCTCTGTTATTTATTTATTTTTTTTAGGATTGCATTTATTTGAGAGAAAGCAAGCATGAGCAGGGGGAGAGACAGAGGGAGAGGGAGAAGCAGACTCCGCAGAGCAAGAAGCCCGATGCAGTCTGGAATCATGACCTTAGCCACCCAGGCGGCCCCCTCTGTTACTCATCTCTGTGTTCAGCAGCCTGTAGTTGGGACAGTAACTCTCTGCCACCTACCCGGCAGCATGGGACCCACATAGTCCCCATTCTCAGCCCAAAGGAAGGAGCTTCCCCAGGTGCCAACACTTAAGTACTCCTCCAGAATCTCCATACATAGGAACAGGTTCCTTCTAGAGCTCAGCTCTACTACGCACACCACCTCGGACACAGATGAACCCAGGGAACCAGAGGCCATGTGAGGAGCTTGGAAGGGAGATGTTTTGTCCTTTTTTTTTTTTTTAAGATTTTATTTATTTATTCATAGACACAGAGAGAGAGCCATAGACACAGGCAGAGGGAGAAGCAGGCTCCATGTAGGGAGCCCGATGCGGGACTCGATCTCAGGTCTCCAGGATCACACCCCAGGCTGCAGGCGGCGCCAAACCGCTGTGCCACCAGGGCTGCCCTGTTTTTCCTTTTTTTTAGGAGATAGATGAGAATTTAATGTGAGGAGACTCAGTGACATTTTGAAAACCTTAAAGAAGTGGTGCTGGGTGGTTTAGTTGGTTAAGTGTCTGCCTTCGGCTCAGGTCATGATCGTGGGGAGGGGGTCCTGGGATCAAGCCCCTCATTGGGCTCCCTGCTCTGCAAGAAGTCTGCTTCTCCCTCTTCCTCTCCTGCTCCTCCTGCTTGAGCTCTCTCTCTCTCTCTCTTTCTCAAATAAGTAAAATTTTAAAATCTTAATAAAAAAAGAAAGAAAATCTTAAAGAAGAGAAGTAAATATACATCCGCTGCCTGCAATTTGGTACAATATGGTTAACATGAAAGGAAATGTCTTCCACCTGTAACTACTCAGAAAGCTCACAATCATCAAGGCTTATGATTCTTGATAATGATAAATATTCCTCTTTTTTTCTCCTCTTTTTTTTCTCCCAATTAACGCCAAGGAAAGAGAAGCCTCCGGACTGGAAGCCAGCTGACCGCAGCTCTACGGATAACTGTGAGTTGGAAACCAGCACCATTCAGATTCCTCTCCTTCCCAGTGTGGCCACCTCCAGGGCAGGCCTTAGATGCTGGATGCTGGAGGGAAAACATGCAGGAGTAGGAGTCCAAGCCCTACCTGGAAGAGTCTCATTCAAATTAACAATCTCAAATTGTCTGCACCGGAACGAATCCTGTCTGCCCGGCTGATTCCAGCCCCTGGGACCACACTTTGCGACCTCTGTCCTAGAAGTCATTCTGCCCTGTCCTCCGCCCTGAAATTCTCCTAAGGGATTCTTTTTTTTTTTTTTTTTTTTTTAAGATTTTATTTATTTATTCATGAGAGACACACACAGAGAGAGAGAGAGAGAGAGAGGCAGAGACACAGGTAGAGGGAGAAGCAGGCTCCATGCAGGGAGCCCCACGCGGAACTCGATCCTGGGTCTCTAGGATCAGGCCCTGGGCCGAAGGCAGCACTAAACCGCTGAGCCACTGGGGCTGCCCCCCTTTTTTTTCTTTTTAAGATTTTATTTATTTGTTCATGAGAGAACAGAAATAGCAGAGAGAAACCGAGACACAGGCAGAGGGAGAAGCAGGGTCCCTGTGGAGAGCCTGATGTAAGACTCCATCCCAGGACCTTGGGATCATGCCCTGAGCCAAAGACAGAGGCTCAATCACTGAGCCACCCAGGTGCCCCCTCCTAAGAGATTCTTATTTCTTGGATTCTCTTGTCTAAAGTTCTGCTCTGGACTCTAAAGCTCCTTGTGGTTGCCTTCCCTGAGGTTAGCCACCCCCCAAACCCCGCTTTGGCCATCTCCCCTCTCCTGGCCTCAAAGTGGCCCTTTCTTCCCAGCTATTCTCACCCAGTGTGACTTTGAGGATGACGCCAAACCCCTCTGTGATTGGACCCAAGAGTCCACAGATGACGGGGACTGGATTCGAACCAGTGGGCCCTCCCCCACTGGCAGCACCGGTCCCCCCGGGGGGTACCCCAATGGAGGTGAGGAAGCCTAAGGTTGAGGGAGACAGCTGGGCAGGCAATGAGCACAGGGTGAAGGGAGGCAGCTGGAAGTGGACGCCGGGACCCTGGAAAGGAGGTGGGAGGGGCAGCCCTCAGGGGTGGCAGGACCTCCTCACCCTCCTCGGCTCTGCCTCTCCCAGAGGGCCACTACCTGCACATGGACTCGAACACCTTCCACCGTGGCGGGGTGGCCCGCCTACAGAGCCCCCCACTATGGGTGCAAGGTCCCCTCTGTGTGTACTTCGCCTACCACATGTTTGGGTTGTCGTGGGGAGCCCAGCTCAAACTGCTGCTGCTCAGGGACACCAAGAAAAAGCACCCCAGCCTGCTCTGGAAACACATTAACACCCAGAGGCCCTCCTGGATGCCCACCGCTGTCACCGTGCCTATGGGACTTGTCCTGCCCAGCCGGGTGAGAGCGAGGACAGAGCCTTGAACCCCCATAGGAATCCAGGTGGAGGAGGGGGGAGAGGGGTGGGCAGGAGGACCAGAGCACAGAGAGGGCTCAGGGCTGGGCCATCTGAATTCAGGAAGGACACTGGGAGCCTGAGGCAAAGGAGCTTACATGGTGGGTGGTCCCCTTCTTTCTCCCACAGTTGACGTTTGAAGGAATGAGGGGCAGCACGGCATACCTGGACATCTCTCTGGATGCCATCTCTATCCATCGGGGTTCCTGCAATCGGGGTAAGGCCCTGTTCCTCCTCCTCTTCTTTCTCTCTGCCTCTACCATCTGCCCAGGGTGGCAAAAGTAGCTCAGCAACCATGACGCTGCTTTCTCCCAGAGTTGAGGCTACTTGTTTCCCTCTACCTCCACATCTCATACTTTGAATCCTGAAAGCAGCCACACCTAAAGAGAGGGGTTTTTTTCTCTCTCTTTTTAAAAGATTTTATTTATTTATTTATTTGAGAGAGAGAGAGGGAGAGAGAGAGAGAGAGAAAGGAAAGAAAAGGAACAGGGAGAGAGGGAAAAGCAGACTCCTCTCAGAGTAGGGAGCCCGATGCAGAGTTTCATCCTGGGATTCCGGAATCATGACCTGAGCTGAAGGCAGACACTTCCCTGACTGAGCCACCCAGGTGCCCCATACAGGTTCTTTTTTTTTTTTTTTTTTTTAAAGATTTTATTTATTTATTCATGAGAGGCAGAGAGAGAGACAGAGACACAGGCAGAGGGAGAAGCAAGCTCCATGCAGGGAGCCCGACGTGGGACTCGATTCCGGGACTCCAGGATCACACCCTGGGCCGAAGGCGGCGCTAAACCGCTGAGCCACCTGGACTGCCCTAGAGTTTCTTTTTAAAACAGAGTTGTGGTAATACCTTTTCTAGATGAAAAACCATTCCAGTTTGCCCTGGGCTGTCCCTCTTTTTGCATTGAAAAGTCCTGCATCTCAGGAAACCCTCAGTTCCTGGCCAAAACTGGATGTCTGGTCACCCTGGTTGTTATTCCAGATTCACATAGGATTATGCTAGCTGCTCTCCCCATATGATTTAATTTACAGTGGTGGGTACTGTTCCCAATTATAGATGAGGAAATTAATGGGCAGCTTAAGGAATCTTCCCAGGAATAAGCCACTAAGGGATGAGGCTGTATCTGGCTCAAAAGCCCACCATGGCTCAGAGTAGGACATAGACTGGGACTCAGAATTCTGACCCCAAGCTGAGGCATACTCTTTGGAGCTGCATCCTCCTAGAAAAATCTAAATCCTCTCTTCTGCCTTCTTTTTCCCCTCAGTCTGCATGATGCAAACGTGTAGCTTCGACATTCCAAATGATCTCTGTGGCTGGAGCTGGATCCCGACAGCCTCTGGTGCTAAGTGGGTTCAGAAGAAAGGGCCGTCCAAGGTGCCAAACGTGGGGCCTGAGGATGATTTCTCTAGCCCTGGTAGTGAGTAATGGCCACACTTCTGCCTTTTGACTTTCTGGGCTTCTAGTGACCTCTGCAGGAGTTTACGATGTTTGCCTGACAACCATGCAATTCCTGCCCTGGGATGGCCTCGGCTGAACCCCAGCAACCTCAAACCTCTGTCAGCTCAAGTTACTCAGCAGAAAGCACATTCAGCTTCCCCCACTGCCATCCCATAAACTCTACCTGGCAGACCCAACACAGTCTGCTCCTCATCTTTCTCTGGAACCATTTATCCATTCATCCATTCATGTATTCATGTATTTGTTCGTTCATTCATTCATTCATTCATTCGTTTATTGAGCTCCTATGATATGCCTGGTGCTGCCCCAGGCCCTTGAGGTAGATTGGCTAACAAAATAAACTAGGAATGGCAGGACATGAGAGGAAGATGGTTCCTGAAACAGTAAAGAAATAAATTATATAGTGATAAAGTGAGAAGTACGATTGGAAAAATAAAAGTCAAACAAAATAAGGGGATTGGAATGCAGGGATACGGGGGTTGTAAGTTTTAAATGGAGTGGTCAGGGTAGGTCTCATTCAGGTCATATTTGAACATAAACTTGTAGGAGGTGAGGAAGTGATGAAGTGTACACACAGAGGGGAAGAAAGAACATTCTAAGCAGAGGTCCATGCAAAGGTCCTGAGGTGGCAGTGGGCTTGGGGGTGAAGGAGGTGCCAGATAGGGCAAGGGGCCACATGACTAGGATGGAGACCAGGAGCTCAAACCAGCCAGTCCCAGGAGGGATCACATGGAGCCAGACTAGACCAGATCACGTGGAACCTTAAAGGTCATCATCAAGGGAGTGGCTTTTATTCTCTGTGGATGCGGTTGGGGAGCTTCTGCAGGACTTGCAGCAGAGGAGTGACTTAAAATGTTTAAAAGCATCACCTGGTCTGGGTTTTTTGCGTTGAGAATCCACTGAAGAGAACAGCCAATCGTACAGGCAAAGAGGCCATTTAGGGGGCTTCCCGGGCGATACTCTTCCTCTCCCACTGCATCCATGTCCATCTATTCCCCGCTTTCCTCCCACCACCTCACTGTGCTCTTGGCTGGGCTTTTCTTTCTTTCATTTTAAAGTAAAGCTCCACGCCCAGCATAGAGATCAAGACCTGAACTGAGATCAAAAGTAGGACGCTTAACCAAAGGCCTCAGTAAATGTTGGTGGTTGTTGTTTTAATTTTCTTTCTTTTTCCCTCTTGGCTCTTTCTATTTTTTCCATTTTCTCTTTGTTTCTCTCCCACTTCTTTCCACCAACCAGCTTATCCCAGCAATGTCCTCCTTGCATTTTCTTTCACCATTTACCATTTCCTTCCTTCCCCTTCCTCCTCCTTCCCTGTTGTTGCCTCTCTTTTCTCCCCATTCCCCTCACCCCAGCAACTCCTCTTTTCTGCCCTCCCTAAGCCCAGGCAGGACCATGTGGGAGTCAGGACCCAGCACCCTGCCTGCACAGCCTTATTCCCCTCCCCCACTACCAGTTGCATCCCGGAGTGAGGTCCAGGCTGATTGGCTGTCTGAGCTGCTGGGGTTGGTGGGGTCAGGAGATGCCTACTTCTCTGTGTCCGGACCATTCTTTTCTCACCAGTCTGTGTGAATCAACTATGTCCAGTGGGTCAAGAGAGGAAGAGGATATGACTGGGTGACCTAAAGCATCGGAACCCAAGGGACAAGACTTTGGTTGCTGCTTCTGAGAGGATGCTGCATTTCCTATGGCAGTGTCTGCGTCCTTATCAGTCTTGCCAAGCATTTCTGGAAGGCTCCAAGGCCTCGGCCAGATGTAGGCCCACCTCAGTGCTGGCTGATCCTAGGCAGCTGTTGGGGCTGCCTAGGGCCAGGACCCCTGCCATCACAGGGCCCCACCCCTGTGCTGGACTCCCTCAATTTCAGCCACCCCACCTTACTGGCCTTTTACTTCATAGGTGGCTTCTACATGCTCCTGGACCCCAAGAATGCAAAACCAAGGCAGAAATCTGTCCTCCTGAGCCCCCTGAGACATTCCTCTGGCTGTATGAGCCTGTCCTTCCACTACATCCTCCGTGGCCAGTCACCTGGTGCAGCCCTCATCATCTACGCTGCCATCTTGGGTGAGACTGGCAGTTGCTGGCTTTACATTGACCTGAGGCTCATCTCCCAGGGTTGGGTTGACAGGAAAATATGGGACATTCCTCAGGGTCTAGGGAAATCTAGGATATACACAAGATTATTCCATGGAGTGGCATCAGGGAGCCAGGTCAGTGGCTTCTGGGAAAGCAGATACAAGTGCCAGGAGAGTGAGAGAGAAGGATGTGCTTGCATTTGGGAGAGGAGAATACACTTCCAGATATTCCCTTTACTATTCATCTTCCAAGTACAGGTTTGAAGTCACTTTGCAGTCCCCTAAATGAGTCAATTCTCTCTGGGATTCCTTCCATTGCAGGCAGCATCCGGAAACACACTCTCTTCTCAGGACAACCTGGACCCAACTGGCAGCCTGCTTCCGTCAATTACACAGGCCAGGGACAAATTCAGGTACAGAGGAGCAGGAGGTCAGGACTCCTTGCACATGGTAGGCACCTCTGATACTGAAATGGATTGAGGGTCTGGACACTGGGAGCAGGGTGCCTGCGTTCCTGAATAGAGTTAAAATTAGATGGGCGGGGGGGATTGGGTCATTTGGATTGGTTTTTCACTTCCAGCCCCCTTACTCTCTCTCTCTCCAGTTCACCGTGGTGGGTGTGTTTGGAGAGACCCCAGAGCCAGCTGTGGCAGTGGATGCAATCAGCATTGCTCCCTGTGGGGGTGAGAGCAAGGCCCTGGTAGGACCAGATTGCTGGTCTGGGGGTGGGACCGGGGAGCAACAGAGACCATGGCCCAAATTGCTCACATCTCTTGTTTTGATCTCCTAGAGGGCTTTCCTCAGTGTGACTTTGAAGATGATGCCCATCCCTTCTGTGACTGGGCCCAGGTATCAGGGGATGGCGGACACTGGACCCGAGGAAATAAAAATATCCACATCCGGGGTGCAGGCAATTTCGGAGGTGAGGAGGTTGAGGATCCCTCAAGCCGATGAATTACTGAATCTTCTCCCAGCTAGGGGGTTGGCTGGTGTAATTGATTGAACAAGACATTGTAGGTGGTGAAGATCAGCCAGCAGGTGTTTGGTGGGAAGCTGTCGTAGGGCCTGGGCCACGGAGATGACAGAAGTAAAGTAAATTGAAGATTCTCATGGCTGTGCGGTCACTGAAACCCCCAGAAAATGCAGGCATCTCACTTCACCGAGCCCAGGGCTTCAAAATCCATAGTCTCATTTTCGGTCAAGACGTTTCCTGGTGTAGCCAGCAAAGGAGTCTGGGCTGCTGGTTTGTTTCCCTTTCTTTCTGATCCTGCCTTCTTCAGTTAGAAGTCCAAAACAAGCAGGGAGGGGAAAAAAAAGAAAAACATGCTGTAAAGTGGGGAGTTTGGGTGTTTCTATCCAACTCTCTGGAAAGCACAGTGTTGAGAGAGAAGACAACACTGGACTGTCCTGTGGAGGTTTGTCATCTTGCCCTTCTTTTGATTCCTGTCTTTTTTTCCCCTGAAGGTCCCTATATTTATGTGGAGGCTAACAAGTTCTCTGTGGCAGGCCAGTCTTTCAGACTGGTGAGTCGGCCCTTCTGTGCCCCGGGCGCGATCTGTGTGGAGTTTGCCTACCACATGTATGGCCTTGGAGAGGGCACTAAGCTCAGTCTCCTGCTGGAGAGTCCTGCGGGCAGTGCCCCATCTACTCTCTGGCACCGCACTGGGTCTCAGAGTCCCAACTGGCTGAACGCCTCTGTCACCATCCCGTTGGGGCATCAACAGCCCATGCAGGTGAGAGGCAGAGAGAGTGGCCCTGTCAGTGTCTGTTTGGAACATGGTGAGGGGGCGCTAATGCTTGGGTACCATGAGGGCTGAGAAGGTGGGCCTCTGGAAAGGGAGCCAAGCAGAGAGGGTATCTGACTCCTCAGAATCAGTGGGGGCAGAGTGGGATTCTGGGGCCAGAACAAGCTGACCTTCTGTCAGAGAACAGACTGTCCAGGAGAGTCCCTGCGCTGCCAGGGATTCACTTGCATTTTCATCTTCTCTGTCCCTCATTACCTTCAGCTGATACTTGAGGCCATCCGGGGTACCAACACTGCCTTTGTTGTTGCTGTGGGGTTTATCTTGATCAATCACGGGACTTGTCGAGGTAAGACAAAACCCAAGGCCCCAGAAAGAGAGCCAGACTCTGAGATGACCATCTCTTAGACTGTTGAAAATCAAGTTCTCTCTCATGCTTGAGCTTTGACACAGCTTTGTGTTCCATGTTCTGCCCACCTCTGTCTTCCTGGTCTTACCAGGATGCTTGCTTAAGTGAATGTGACTTTGATGCCATGAATTTCTGTGGTTGGATCCACAACCCCTTACCTAGTAGATGGCAATCCTGAAGGGAGGACCGACATCCTGTTCGTGTTATGTATCCTGTATCTGGCACAATGCCTGGCATATATTAGGAGCAGTGTTTGTTGAGTATTTGTTAAGTGAGTGAAGATTGTGGTTGGAAGTAGGAGAGGTGTGAATAAGTTACCCATGAGCCACTCTTAATTCGAAGTGAGTGAAGAGGGTGATGGTATGATTTTGACTAAACTCCAGGGTTTTGTTTTTCTTTGCAGGAACAGTGCCAACAGTGTTTCCTTCCAAATCTCCAGTTTCCACCCTTGGCCCTTCTGAAATCCCTGTCTCCACAGGAAAACCTGTGACTACCACGGAAAAACCTATGGCCCCCACAGAAAAGCACACTGTCCCCAGTGAAATAGCCATTGTCCCCACAGAAAAACCCATGGTCCCCACAGAAAAAACCATGATCCCCACAGAAAAACCCATGGCCCCCTCCGGAAAAACTATGGTGCCCACAGAAAAACACACTATCCCCAGGGAAATAACCACTGTTCCTACAGAAAAATCCATAGCCCTCACAGAAAAACACACTGTCCCCAGTGAAATAGCCATTGTCCTCACAGAAAAACCTATGGCTCCCACAGAAAAACCTATGGCCCATACAGGAAAACACACTGTCCCCAGTGAAATAGCCTCTGTTCCCACAGAAAAACCCATGGCCCCCACAGAAAAACACACTTTCCCCAGTGAAATAGCTGCTGTTCCCACAAAACAACCCATGACTCCCACAAAAAAACATGCTGTCCCCAGTGAAATAGCTGCTGCTCCCACAAAAAAACCCATGGCCCCCACAGAAAAACACACTGTCCCCAGTGAAGTAGCTGCTGTTCCCACAGAAAAAACCATGGCCCCCACAGAAAAACACACCTTCCCAAGTGAAATAGCCACTGTCCCCACAAAAAAGCCTATGGTCCCCTCAGAAATGTTCACTGTCTCCTCAGAAAGACCCACCTTTCCCTCAGGAAAATCCACTGCCCTGACAGAGAAACTCACCATCTCCACAGAAAATCCTACCATGCCCACAGGAAAGCCCATTATTCCCACTGAAAAACCCAGTGTCCCCACTGAAGAGACCATTATCCCTTCTGAGGAGACCACTGTGCCCCCTGAAGAATCCACTATGCCCCCTGAAAAGTCCACTGTCCCGACTGAAGAGTCTGTTGTCCCTATTGAAGAGTCTACAATACCCTTTGAAGAGCCCACTATCTCCACAGAAGAGTCCACTGTCTCCACTGAAGAGTCCACAGGCCACCCTGAAAAGCCCAATATCCCCACTGAAGAGTCAGCTGTCCCCTTTGGAGAGTCCTCTATTTCCACAGAAAAGTCTACTGTCCATACCAAAAGGACCATCATCTCTACAGAAAAACCCACTATCCCCACAGAAAAGCCCACTGTCCGCCCCGAAAAGCCCATGGTCCTCACTGAAAGATCTACTGTTACCACAGAAAGACCTATAGTCCCCACAGAAAAACCCACCATCCCTACTGAAAGGACCACCATTCCCACAGCAAAACCCACCATTCCTGCTGAAAGGTTCACTATCCCTACAGAAAAACTCACTGTGCCCACAACAAAACCCACCATCTCCACTGAAAGTTCCACTGTCCCCACAGAAAACCCAACCATTCCTGCAGAAAAACCCACCATCCCTACTGAAAAAACCATGGTTTCCACTGAAAGGCCCACCATCCCTACAGAAAAACCCACCATCCTCACTGAAAAGACCACCATCCTTACAGAAAAACTCACTGTCCCTACAGAAAAAACCACCACCCCCACAGAAAATCCCACCATCCCCACTGAAAAGACCACCATTCCCACAGAAAACCTCACCATCCTCACAGAAAAACCCACTATCTCCACAGCAAAACCCACCATTCCCGCTGAAAGGTTCACAATCCCTACAGGTAAACTCACTGTCCCCACAACAAAACCCACCATCTCCACTGAAAGTTCCACTGTCCCCACAGAAAACCCAACTATCCCTGCAGAAAAACCCACCATCACCACTGAAAAAATCATGGTTTCCATGGAAAGGCCCACCATCCCTACGGAAAAACCCATCATCCCCACTGAAAAGACCACCATGCCCACAGAAAAACCCATTGTCCCTACAGAAAAACCCATCATCCCCACAGAAAAATCCACTGTCCCTACAGAAAAACCCACCATCCCCACAGAAAAACACACTGTCCCCACTGAAAAACTCACTATCCCCACTGAAAAACTCACCGTCCCCATTGAAAAACCCACTGTCCCCACTGAAAAGACCATGGTCCTCATGGAAAAGACTACCGTCCCCACAGAAAAACCCACAATCCCCACTGAAAAGACTACCATTCCCACTGAAAAGAGCATCCCCACAGAAAAACCCACTGTCCCTACTGAAAAGCCCATCATCCTCACAGAACAGCCCACCATCCCCACTGAAAAGCCCACCATCCCCACTGAAAAGATCACCATTCCCACAGAAAAACCCACCATCCCCACTGAAAGGACTACCATCCTCACAGAAAGACCCATCATCCCCACTGAAAAGACCTCTGTCCCCACAGAAAGACCGACCATCCCCACTGAAAAGACCTCTATCCCCACAGAAAGACCCACCATCCCCACTGAAAAGACGACCATCGCCACTGAAAGACCCACCATCACCACTGAAAAGACCTCTCTCCCCACAGAAAGACCGACCATCCCCACTGAAAAGACCTCTATCCCCACAAAGAGACCCACCATCCCCACTGAAAAGACCTCTATCCCCACAAAGAGACTCACCATCACCACTGAAAAGACCACCGTCCCCACTGAAAGACCCACCATCCCCACTGAAAAGACCTCTATCCCCACAAAGAGACTCACCATCACCACTGAAAAGACCACCGTCCCCACTGAAAGACCCACCATCCCCACTGAAAAGACCTCTATCCTCACAGAAAGACCCACCATCCCCACTGAAAAGACCTCTGTCCCCACAGAAAGACCGACCATCCCCACTGAAAAGACCTCTATCCCCACAAAGAGACTCACCATCACCACTGAAAAGACCACCATCCCCACTGAAAGACCCACCATCCCCACTGAAAAGACCTCTATCCCCACAGAAAGACCCACCATCCCCACTGAAAAGACCACCATCCCCACAGAAAGGCCCACCATCCCCACTGAAAAGACCACCATCCCCACAGAAAGACCCACCATCCCCACTGAAAAGACCACCATCCCCACAGAAAGGCCCACCATCCCCACTGAAAAGACCTCTATCCCCACAGAAAGACCCACCATCCCCACTGAAAAGACCACCATGCCCACAGAAAAATCTACTGTCCCCACTGAAAGGCACACAGCTACTACTACACCCCAGCTGAGTCCAACACTTGTACCAGTTGGGCCAACAGTCTTGGTGATGCCTTCTACTACTGCTCCAAGTACCTCTATGACCACTACAACCCCTAGGCCTACTCCAGGTATGTGATGGAGCACTGGACAAATGGCAGAAAGTAAGAGACTCTGAGTAGGAAAGAGAATAAGATAAATGTATGCTTCTAGCAGAAAACTGCAGTCCTAGAGGAGAGGTGAATGGGACATGGTAACTTTAGAAGAAATGAGGACCACCCTGACCAAGAGGGGAACAGGGCATAGGTTGTTGGGATGCAGGTTCTTGGGATCCAAGCCCTAGGCTTACAACGTCCTTTTTTAAAACAGAGATATAATTCGTATACCATAAAATCCGTCCTTCTAAAGTGTACAATTCAGTGATTTTTAATGCATTCATAAGATTGTGCAAACATTAGTTTCTAGTTCCTGAACATTTTTATCACCCCAAAGGAACCCCCTACCCATTAGCAGTCACTGAACATGCTCCTCAACCCCCACCATGCCCTGTCCCCGGGCAACCAGTAATCTACTTTCTATGTCTGTGAATTTGCTGGTTCTGGACATTGCGCACACGTAGAATGATGTCATGTGTGGTCTTTTGTGACTGGCTCCTTTCACCCAGTATCATGTTTTAAAGGTTCATTCATGTTGTAGAACTTCAAAAATTCATCCATATGTCAGATCTTCATTCCTTTTTATGGCTGAATCCTATGGATTTACTTCTTAGAGAACTTGAGTGTGGGAGTAGAGACAGAAAATCTCCCTGAACAAAGCAGTCGAGTGAAAAAAAAAAAACAACGAAAAAACAAAAAAACAAAGCAGTCGAGTGAAGGCTTGACGCAGGCTGTTTCCCTCTTAGCGAAGTGCCCCCCAAATGCCCACTACAATCCCTGTGCCTGCCCAGCATCCTGCGAGAGACCTAAGCCCAGCTGTGGGCCCCTTTGCAAACCCGGCTGTGTCTGCAATTTTGGCTTTTTGTTTCGTGAATCCAACTGCATCAGAGCCTCTTCCTGTAACTGCTTCTACAACAACAAATCCTATAAGGTAAGACCGCCGGGATGCCAAAGCCCCTAAGGGAGATTGCGAGTGGGTTCTGACCCCACCTGCTCCCCAAGGGAGATGAATTCCAATCCATAGGACAGTCCCAAGGGGCCAGCTCACAAGCAGCAGTTACACAATGGCAGAGTGATTCTTTGCAAATGTGGCTTTTTGTTGTCATCTCTGTTCATGCGATAAATATTTGCTAAGTACCCACTTTGGTCCAGCTAGGCTAGGCTGTACAAAAGCTGCCATCATCCCATAGTCCTGTGCTTTAGACAGCTGGGTGGTCCAAGGCCTTCATCTCTACCTTGAGGAAATCTGGGGGTCCCTGCATATACAGAGAGCCCTGGATGCTGGCTAGAGCTTCAGGCATGTTTAGGGCAGAACACAGCATTCCAGAATCTTCTTCCAAGGAAATTTGCAAATCCTATCAAAACAGAGGAGTTACTGTTCTTGTCTCCCCTAATTGGTGGCCCTCCTGGGAAGAATCAATGTAAGCAGAGGCTCTGAAGGGACACAGGATCTGGGCCCGCGCTGTCCAAAAAGAATAGCATGCAAGCCACACACATTATTTTAAATTTCCTAATAGCCACATTTTTTTAAAGTAAAAGGAAACAGGTTAAATTAATTCCAATGATCTACTCAATCTCAAATATTCTCATTTTTCCATGTAATGAATAGTTATTAATGAGATTGCTTACATTCTTTTTCTCCCCCCATATTAATTCTTTGAAATTCATTGTGTATTTAACATTGATGGCATATCTCAATTTAGACCAGCCACATTTCAAGAGCTCCATGGCCACATGTGTCTGGTGGCCACTATATGGTCAGAGCCACCCTAGAGTCAAGCGGATGGGAGATTTATATCTGAGCTCCAGCATTCACTTGCTGGATGATCTTGGGCCAGGTTCTTTCCCTCTTCAGATCTGTTTCTGGATCGACAGAATGTGCACATAATAATTTCTACCTACTTCATAAGGTTGTTGTGCAGATGAGATTAGATCCAAGTACTTAAGAAATGTTGTTATTATTAGCAAATTATGGTAAATATCATATGTAACCTATTAAAAGTGCATTAAACTATTTGCTAGTGTCCAGTGGCTCCTCTCAGCTCCAAATGTTCTTCCCATTGGTCATCTGAGTTCCTATTTGTCTCTTCAGGGGACCGCTTTCTCCCCCAACTCCCTTTGACCAGGCTCCTGGATGTCCCTGTGTCAGCATTAGGATTAGCTTCAGCCTCAGAAAGATCTATCACAACCATCAGCATTAGGCATCTATTGCCTGTCCCAGGAGACATGTTTGCATTTCTTATGTATTCATTTATGCATCTGATGAATGTTTCTTGAGTACTTTCAACCTTCCTGGAATTGGGGCCACCATGAATAGGACGTGGTCCATGCTCTCTTAATGCTCAGATCCTGGAGGACACTTTGGGTCTTGGGGCACTCTGATACAGCAAATGTTTCTTGAGAGCTCCTGCCAAGCACTGTTATGTGTTAAGGCTACAGTAGTGAATAAAGAGATATGGTCCCTCACATAGTGCTTGCAAATCCAAGAATCACAGAAATTAACATGAAAGTGCAATTGTGGTAATTCCTGGGAAGGAAGGGTACCTGGAGCTGTGAGGATGACCTAGTCAGGGGGGTCTGAGAAGTCTTCCCAAGAAGGTAGTGACCCTTGAGCTGAACTCTGCTGACTGCATAAGAATGACTTGGATAGGAGCAGAAAAGCATTCCAGGATGAGAGAGCAGTATGTGCAAATGTCCTGTGGTAGACAGGAATATCTAGTAGTGGGTGGGAAGAGGGAGAGTATGAGCAAGGTTAGGTCTGTAGGTGTGGTGGTGAAGGGGGAAGGGCCCCAAGGGCCATGGCGTAGTGACTCTGGATCCCCTGCTCCTAGCCTGGGGCAGAGTGGTTCAGCTCTAATTGCACAGAACGCTGCCACTGCAGGCCTGGCAGTCAGATAGAGTGCCACCTCGCTCGGTGTGGGACAAACACGGTGTGCCAGCTGAACAACGGCCAGTACGAATGCCAACCCTATGGTGAGACCCTCCCCTTATGCTACCCCTGCCTTCCAGCCAGTCAGAGTGGGGTTGACCCCCATGGTCCTCCCTCAACCAGAGGAACTGGGGCATGCCACTGGCTGGGTGAAGTGGCCACAGGGCCAGTCCCACCCAGTGGAGCTGCGGCAGTGGCTTCACTTCATGTGCTCCCTCCCCTCGGCAGGCACTGGCACCTGCGCTGTCTATGGAGACCCGCATCAAGTTACCTTTGATGGGAGGCACTTCAGCTTCTTGGGCAAATGTACCTACATCTTGGCCCAAACCTGTGGCAACTCAACAGGTAGGGCCCTGGAGATGCCTGGCCCCTGGCCCAGGGTCTAAGATCAGAACAGCTGAGCATGGGAGCTCAGTGGGTGGCAGGAAAAGGCCAGGGACAGATGGGAAGCACAAGACGGGAACAAGGCCTTCTATAAAGTAAGGGTTGACAGGGCCACCCCAGGCCACCCCAGAAGTAGGACACTTGCAGGACCAGACTACACAGTTTTAGTGAGGGTCTGCCCGAGATAATGGCAATAGAGGGAGAAAAGAACTATTACAAATGCCTAGCCGGGGAGGAAGTCCCAGTCCCTTGAGGGGAGACGAGTCTCAGCAGTCTCAGACTATCTTGGAAGAAGGCAGACAGTCACGCCCCACTCACTAGTGGATCCCGTCCCCCCTCCAGAACTGCAGAGCCAGTGTCTCAGGGCCCCTTTATCCCTGCCATGCCAGGTGTGGGCACCACCCTCAGTGGATGCTCAGAAATGCTTGTTGAATGAGCCCCTGGGTGCTCTTCACCCCTCTCCCCATCCAGAGCCATTCTTCAGGGTGGCAGCTAAGAATGAGGATCGAGGACAGAAAGGCATGTCCTACCTGAGCAAAATCTACGTGACCCTGCCTGGGGTCACCATCACACTACTCAAGGGCAGGGAAACACTGGTGAGTCTCCATTTCTCTTCAGTCCCGCCAGCGCCTCCAGGCCTGGCAGTGGCCTGTCCCCATGGGCTGCCATGTCCTAGCCAGCGGCTGCAGCCTCCGACCTTTTCGGGGACGGCTTCCACAGCATCCCATCTATTACCAAGGATTACTGTGGGGCGGTGTCGTGCCTTCCAGCGTGGATGCAGGAATCTGCAGGGGAGTCCCCTTGACCCCCCCCCCCTTCTCATCTGTGTCTCGATCTTCTCCCTTGACCCACCTTCCAGGTTGGGGGTCGGCAAGTCACACTCCCCGCCATACCTTCTAAAGGCATCTTCCTGGCTTCAAGTGGCCGATTTGTGGAGTTGCAGACGTTTGGTTTGCGGGTGAGATGGGATGGTGACCAGCAGCTGTTTATGAATGTGCACAGGTGAGGGGTCCTTTCCCTCCCCTTCCCTTCCAGGTACTAACTCTCAAGCCCTGGGTAGGAAGCACTTAACTGACAGGCCTCCCTTTGGATGAGGAGACAGGAGGTCTTAGGGCAGTGTGATAATAGCAGGATATACACACAATGCTTTGGGAATGTGCTAGAAGGGTCTCGGGAGCTTTCTGAAGAGTGTTCAGTTGATGCCCATCAAGAAAGAATGGTTCCAGGGCTTCTGGGTGGCTCAGTGGTTGAGTGTCTGCCTTTGGCTCAGGTTGTGGTCCCACATAGGGCTCCTCACAGGGGACCTCTCCCTCTGCCTATGTCTCTGCTTCTCTCTGTGTATCTCTAATGAATACATAAAAAAAAAAAAAAAAAAGTGTGGTTCCCCAGAGGAACAAGGAAAAGAATGTCTTTGTAGGTGGTGAGTGGCAGACAGCAAGGAACAAACAGGAATGTGAGAAGATGGGATGTGAGTGGAAGGGGATGAGGGGAGCAGTAAGGCTGGCTCCGGGGTGAGGGCTGGGAGGTCCTGGCACACTTGGCACCGGCAACCCCAACCCCCAGGTCTGCACCTGGTAATCCTCCGCCACCTGCCACCCGAGCCCCAGGCCCTGCCCTTCTCTGCCACGGTCCCTCGGCCGACTGGAGCCCCTTCTCTCCATCAATGCCTCCTCCTTTTCTCCCCACGGCCCCACAGCACCTACTCTAGGAAACTCTGTGGCTTCTGCGGCAACTACGATGGGGACAGTGGCAACGACAACTGGAAGCCAGATGGCACGCCAGCACTGAACGCAGAGGAGCTGGGCAACAGCTGGCGGATGGCGGAGGACGAGGACAAGGAGTGAGGACACCCCCAGCCTGCTTCTGCCCTCCTGCTCCTCTCCTTTCTGAGAACCATGCACCCGGTTGGCATCACCCTGCTTCTTCTTTCTCCTCTCCTGCATGCTCCCCACCTCTGTCCTTCTTTTCCCTGCTCCCCTTCGGGCCAAGTTCACAGACTTCGCACCACCACGCCCTGTCCCACCTCTGCCGCTCCAGGGTGACACCAAGCAGCCTACCACCTGGGGGCCCCGGGCCCAGGTTTTCCCTCCTCCTTTGGGACTTGGGGTTCGGATACTGTCCGCCAGGGGCTGCAGAGAGCAAGAGCCGCTGCGACCCCGCTGGGGTGGGGGCTGGGCCCCATGGAGGCGAGCCTCGAGGGCATCTGGGGCCGGTCCCTTCTAGGTGTCCGAAGAACACGACAAATCCTTCGTCTTGCAACTCGGGTTTTCTGAACAGTCTGTCGGGACTCCTGTACTGTGGACGGCTCACGGACACCCACGGAGTCTTTGAGTATGAGGGGGCTGGGTTAGGGCTGTGGGAGGGGGTCACTGGGTGCCTGGGCTCGGTCCTTCTGACCTGGCCTCCCTCCCCTCAGGGCCTGTCTGCCTCACCTCAAGACCTCTCGGTTCTTCAAGAACTGCATTCTTGACGGGTGCAAATCCGAGGGGCTGCAGTCAGGGCTGTGTCTCCACATGGCAGTCCTGACCGAGATCTGCCAGGAGGCTGGCTACCCAGTGAAGCCCTGGAGGGAACCCCAGTTCTGCCGTGAGTTGTGCAGAGCAGCCAGGCCTCTTCCTTGATGCACAGATGCGAGCATAGGGCTGGCATCTTGGGTGTTAGGACAGGGCGGCGGTGGGTGCTGGTTGAACCTCTCTGCTTCCACATGTGCACAGGGAAAGCTACAGTCAGAAATATTCACCAATGGGGCACCTGGTGGGGGTCAGTCGGTGAAGGGGCTGCCTTTGGCTCAGGTCAGGCTCCCTGCCTGGGGGGGGAGACGGGGGGGTCTGCTTCTCCCTGTCCCCCTCCCTTTACTCATTCTTTCTCTCTATTCTCTCTCTCCCTCAAATAAAAAAGAAAAACGGGGATCCCTGGGTGGCTCAGTGGTTTAGCTCGTGCCTTCAGCCCAGGGTGTGATCCTGGAGTCCTGGGATCGAGTCCTGCATCAGGCTCCCTGCATCAGGCTCCCTGCATGGAGCCTGCTTCTCCCTCTGCCTATGTCTCTGCCTCTGTGTGTGTGTGTGTGTGTGTGTGTGTGTGTCTCATGAATAAATAAATAAAATCTTTAAAAAAAAAAAAAAAGAAAGAAAATCCACTGAGGAAAAATCACCGTCCCTTGCAAACTCGGAAAGCCCTCCCAGCCCTTGAGGCTATGCAGAGCAATGCACGTCTGTGTATGCAAGTGCCCAAATTGTTGTCCTCTGCATGCAGGACACACAGACTCCTGTCGTGAGTGGGTGCAACATGACTGCCTCGTGGTGCCCCCTACAGCCTCCTTCGGGAAGCTTGCTATAGGGCAAGGACATGCCCTTGATCAAGGCCCCATGGGTGCATTCCCCTGCTGTCACCCTGACTGCTTGTTTTGGGAGTGTCTATACAGCAGCTGAGACGCTTGGATCTGTCTGCATCCTGGGACCTGCCTCTTGGTAGCCTCCCGTAGGCCACTCTCCAGGGCCAGCGGGGAAGCTGAGCTCCTTGGTCCCATTTTTCCCAGTCACTCCCTGCTTCTCAGGATTGGTCAGAAGCCTCTAGCTGTGGGCCCTCTGAAAGCTGTCCTCTCAACAGACCTCGACTCATCCCCTTTTCCCTGTCCTGCCCTCTGCTCTTCTCACCTCTGTTTCCTCCCCCACCAGCTCTGACCTGCCCACCCAACAGCAGGTACACTGTGTGTGCCAGGCCTTGCCCTGCCACCTGCCATTCCGGGTTCTTCGGCATGTCCTGCCAGGAACGGTGTGTGGAGGGCTGCGAGTGCAACCCGGGCTTCGTCCTCAACGGCCTCCAGTGTGTCCTCCCATCCCAGTGTGGGTGCCTCGAGCCCACAATGGGCTACCTCAAGGTGAGCCTCTGGGACTCCACCATGCCACCTCTGGTTCTGAAGTCTGGGGAAGCCTGGGTGCAGGATGGAAGGTGGGGAGCTGAGGCATGGAGGGCTGTGGGTAGCGGCTCTCCGACTCGGATCTGATTCCCCATTTCTTTCTTCAGCTCTAGTGCTTTTCCCACAGAATGGGATGGAGTCCCAGCAGCTTGTCTCCACGCTGCCAGCAGATCTGAGACCCCTGGCTCTTTCCTCTTCATGCACCTGAGTCATTTTTCCAGAGTTTCTGGTCCTCTGGGCTCAGGCACTTCTCTGTGTTATCTGTGCAAACACAAACATCTTTCCAAACACCATGTCTTCCTGGGCCATGAGCCCCTTTCTTTGCTGAATGACTTTGGCCCCAGCCTGGGCCCCTGTCCGCACACTACCTCAGAGGTGGTACTTGGAGCCAGACTCTCATCTGTGGTGCTTCTCTCTTCCTTCTTTGCCTGCCCCTCACCCTGTCCCCAGGAATGGCACTGGTGTCCGTCACAGCCCTTGGTCTGGCTCCAACCTGGCCCACTGAACACTCTATCCTCGCCTTGCTCTCCTGTCAATGTTACCTTCTCTGCAGCCCCTTTGTCTCTGCACTGCCTCCCAGCCACCATGGCTCTTGGAATCCTTCATCTGCTCTGAGGCGCTATTCAAATGCCGCAGCCTCCTTGAAGCCTTCCTGATTAGTTAAGTCAAAAGGCATCCCTCTAAACTTCTGTAGCAAGTGCTTATTGTTCGTGTTAATGGCGGGAAAGCCTCCTTACCACCCCCCACCCCCACCATTGTCTTCTTTGGGTGCATATTGTATTGGAGTACCTGATGTTTTAGTTTACCTGTTTACTGCCCTAATCCCCCTGCCCTCCATTGTGAGCTGTTAGGGCAGGAACATTGTCCATTTAGTTCATTCTGCAATCCCTAACACCTAGTGCAGGTAGATAAATATCTGTTGAAATAGGGAAGGAACAAACAAATGAATAAGTAAGTGAATGCCAGACTTTGGAACTAAACCTGGAGCTTCAGGATGACCGGAATGGCTCCCCTGCGAGCAAGCTGGGAGTGGCTGTGGGTCAGCAGTCAGACTTGAGAATGACCTCTTAACCTTCCCTCCTTCTGTCTGCCAGGTAGGGGAGCAGTGGTTCAAGCCAGGCTGCAGAGAGCTCTGTGCCTGTGAGGGCAAGAATAGAATTCACTGCCGACACTGGAAGTGCCAGTCCCAGGAGGTCTGTGCTCAGTACAATGGTACCTATGGCTGTCATGCCCGAGGTAAGCACCCAGGTGGAAGGTGAGCCGGGGAATGGGGTGGGGGTGGTGGTGCCCATGTGGGCTTGAGCAAGGTCATGGTTCTGCCCCAAAGCAGGCACCCCAGAGAGCTGGGGCTTCACGGGAGGCTGGAAGCCTTTGGCCCAAGCCAAAGCAGCCTCTTCATGGACCCAGAGAGGTTGGGGCAGTCCCTGTCCTTGACCTTTCCAGGTCAGGCCAACCACATGGATGAGTCGTGGATCCCGTTCCAACATGGACTCACCAGGATGGCAGCTCAGGGTTGGGAGTGCTCTCTGAATTCCATATTCTCCACCCCAGAGTCTGCCACCTGCGCTGTCTCGGGGGACCCCCACTACTTGACGTTTGACGGAGCCCTGCACCACTTCATGGGCACCTGTGCCTATATCCTGACCCAGCCTTGCCAGCCTACGCCCCTAGAGAACTTCACGGTGAGCACCACCAGTGAGTTTCGCAGTGGAAACTTAGAGGCCTCCTACGTCAGAGCTGTCAATGTGCAGGTCTTCAACCTGAAAATCTCACTGATCAAAGGCTACAAGGTCATGGTATGTGCCTCTGCCCACCTCCCCGGGCCCCCTACCCCCAGCCTGCTCAGAGTCTGTCTCTCTCCCTCCTTCTGGGGCTCCTAGAGACTCTGGGAATAGCCCACAGCAGACCCTGTCCCAATTTTGGAGATACTTCACCATCCCTGTCTGCTCCCTAGTCCTGGCCCCGTTGTCCTTGTCCCAAGCAAGCCTTTCAATACCGCGTCTTCCCTGCTTGTGTAGCTGAATGGTCGCCGGGTGGCCCTGCCTCTGTGGCCTGCACAAGGCCGGGTGAGCATAAGGCCCAGTGGCTCCTTTATCCTCCTCTACACGGACTTTGGGCTTCAAGTACGTTATGACGGGAACCACCTGGTTGAAGTGACTGTGCCCTCCTCATATGCTGGCCAGCTCTGCGGGTTGTGTGGTGAGTTCCCTGGGCATCTGCAGGCCAAGTGGGGACAATGGGTACCTCAGTGGTTGAGTGTCTGCCTTCAGTTCAGGTCATGATCCTGGGGTCCTGGGGTCGAGTCCCACATCGGGCTCCCCGCAGGGAGCCTTCTTCTCCCTCTGCCTATGTCTCTGCCTCTCTCCATGTCTGTCATGAATAAATAAATAAAATATTTAAAAAAAGATGGGGACAATGGGCAAGAGTCTGTCCTGGTCCTGTACATCCACACATTTAATTAGGTGTCCTCAGGGCTTGTCTGCCCAGCAATTGTTTGAGGGTGCTGTGCGTGAGGGTAGGTGTTAAGGGAAGCCAAGGTGAAGAGAAAGAAAGGATAAACCTTGGTCTGTTGAGTGAAGAATTCAAAGTGGCTGACTCTTCTGGGAGGAAGTTGGTGGTCCTGGGGTGGGTCTAGTGGCAGGGTGCCTCAGTGGCCTCAAAATGACCCCTCCTCCAGGCAACTACAACAACAATAGCCTGGATGACAATCTGCTCCCCAACAAAAGGCCCGTGTCTGGCTCTGCCTACCTGGGGGCCGCCTGGAAGTTACCTCAGTACTCTGAACCAGGGTGAGCTGGGAATGCGGGGAGCCCGACCTGGGGAGGAGTCTCAGCAGGCAGCCTGGGTTGAGAGGAGGGTCCTTTGTCTGCCCCTGATCTCTCTGAGCCTGGAATGGACCAAAGGTTTTTCCCACCTCCTCTACCCCGGCTAGCTCCTATGATTACTGATCTATCTCTTTGGAAATTCTATCCAGAGAGCTGACCTTGTTCTTTCCCACTGCATCTCTGCCCTTCCTACCTAAGGGAGCATTTTCTTCTCTTCTCCTGTCTTTATTCCCCTCCCACTTTCATGCTTCACGTTTTGCTTCAGTTTTGGGGTGAAGTTTTCCCCAATGCTAAATTCCTATCCTTTCCTCTCTCCTCATGTAGGTGCTTTGTGAGGGGTGCCAAGCCCTTCAGATGCCACAGTGCCAGTGAAGCAAACAGGTGGCGAAAGGGTTGTGATATCTTAAGGAGCTATAGGGGTAAGTTACATCTCCAGTGAGCCGCTTTTTCCTCCCCTTGGTGGGAGAGGAGGGGAACCGCTCAGAGAGGGAGGAAGGATGAGACACATAATAGACACAAGGTCAGGAGGAAGGCAAACGAGAGGGAAAGCAGAGGCGGTGTTCATCTCAGGAACTCTGATGGATGGGTCGTTATTTTGCATTTCAGACAGCGGGTTCTCGATAATTACAGGACTTTTAAAATGTATTTTGAGAAAGAGAGAGAGAGAGAGCAGGGGGAGAGCAGAGGGGGGGAGGGGCAAGAGGAAGAATCTCAAGCAGACTCTGTGCTGAGCACAGAGCTCAATGTGGAGCTCGATCTCACAAACCCTGAGACTCTGATCTGAGCTGAAATCAAGAGTTGGGTGCTCCACCGACTGAACCGAACCCCCCGGTGCCCCAATAATTATGAAGTTTGATTGAAATGGATGTTGAGGGGCACCTGGATGGCTCAGCGGTTGAGCATGTGCCTTCAGCTCAAGTTGTGATCCCGGGGTCCTGGGATCAAGTTCTGCATCAGGCTCCCTGCAGGGAACCTGCTTCTCCCTCTGCCTATGTCTCCACCTCTCTCTCCGTGTCGCTCATGAATAAATAAATAAAATATTTTTTACAAATGAAAAAAGAAAACAAATAGTTGCATGGTTCTATTCCTTTCCAAGACAACACTCGGTATGTTGTTTCATCCTCCAGGACCCTTTTCCCAGTGCCACAGCATGGTGTCTCCCCAGTCCAGCTTCGTCAGCTGTGTGTATGGTCAGTGTGTGACCAAGGGCGACCCCCTGACCCTGTGCCGCTCCCTACAGGCCTATGCATCCCTGTGTGCCCACGCTGGCCAGGCCCTCAGCTGGCGGAATAGCACCTTCTGCCGTGAGTGACCCCACCACCTGCTCTTGGAGCTGGGAAGAGGCCACCAGATCCCTCTCTCTCTCCCTCTCCTTAGAGTCTGCCTCTCTGTTCTCCCTTCACAGCCTGCTCTCAGCCCCCAAAGGGCACCCTCCTCCTTTGCCCTCTTTCCTCCAAGGCCAACCCTCCTCTTCAACCCGTTTGCCTGCCCTGGGAGCCTCCTCCTTCTGACTCTCTCCTCATCAAGACCTTCTACCCTTGTTTGGTTACTGCCTCCTTCCCATCTGACCTGAGCCAACTCTGTTCCCTTCCTTACTCTCTTTTCCAGGAACTTTTTTTTAATTGTGCTAAAATATACATAACATAAAATTCCCCATTTTGATAATTTTTAAGTATCCAGTTCTGTGGCATAAAGTACATTCACATTGTTGTGCAACCAGGACCACCATCCATCTACAGAAATTTTTCATCATCCCCAACTGAAACTCTGCACTCGTTAAACACTAAGTCTCTGTCCTACCTTCCCCAGCCCCAGCACCCACATTCTCTGTGGTTATTCTGTCTCCGTGAATTGGACTCTGTGGACCCCACATAAGTGAAATCATACAGGATTTCTCTTTTGGGGACTGGCTTGTTTCACCTAGCATGTCTTCAAGGTTCATCCATGTTGGAGCATGTGCCACAATGTCTTTTTTAAGGCTGAATAACATTCCACAGTGTGGATAGACCTCATTTTGTTGATCTGTTCATCTGATAAACATTCCCAGAACTCTTGATGCTCCAAGATCGGGGGGCCGGAAATCACTGCCCTTTCTAACACTGGTTTCTTCCTAGCTCTGAAGTGCCCTTCTGGCAGCAACTATAGCCACTGTGCCAACCCCTGCCCTGCCACCTGCCTCAGCCTGAACACCCCAAGAGACTGCTCAGCAGTGCTGCCCTGTACCGAGGGCTGTGAGTGCCAGAAAGGCCACATCCTGAGTGGAACCTCCTGTGTGCCCCTCAGCCAGTGTGGCTGTGTTGACCAGGAGGGTTACTACCACCTGGTGAGGGGCCAGAGTGCGACTCCACATGTTTGGGGGCAGGAGGGCTCAGAGCCTGTGAAGAGTTAGTGTGGACCAGCGAGCTCTAGGGGCTGAGCAGCAAGTCTAGAAGTCAAAAGGTTGAGAAAGGCTAGGGATGTAAGCAAGCAGTCAAGAGTAGCAAGCCTGGAGGGGTGGGTGGGGCGGGGCAGGCGTCCTGGAGGAAGTGGTGGGTCAGGGCGGGGGGGTGGGGGGGTTTCTGTCCAACTCTGGTTTCCAAACTTCTATTGGCTCTGCTGATGCCCCCACCCCACAGGTCGGAGAGAGCTGGTACACAGACAACTTCTGCTCCAGGCTCTGCACCTGCTCCACTCACAACGTCATCTCCTGCCACCAGACCACCTGCAAGACTGGCCAGTTGTGCCGGCCAGTGGATGGGTTGCTGCGCTGCCGAGCTTTGGGTATGAGGCCCTTCAGTGCATGGGAGGACCATGAAGTCACAGACTGCCCTCCCCAGCTCCCCCTCCTCCCCACCTCTCCCGCATCTGTAGCACTCTGGCTCCTATCCCTGCTGTCTCCCAAAGAGCTTCTGGTGGGAAATGATGACCCTTGTGCCATCAGGAAGGGTTCCTCGGGTTCACTCATAATTCTCCCAGCCATGAACTTTGACATTATGAAACTCTCGCTGGTACAGGAGCACCCACTGCACCCCAAGCCGCCTCCTAGCCTGGCCACTGAGATTCGCTTCTTTTCTTTTCACCTTCCTTCCCTTTTGGGTGGAGGGGGGCTCCTTCACCTTCATGTCCTCCCCTGAAAGGTGGGGGGAGCACTTGTTCTTGTGCAGGCTAGATCACTCCTCAGCTACCCTTCTCTCTCCGCCAGGTATGGGAGTGTGCCGTACCTCAAACTACTCCCAGTACGTGACATTCGATGGCACTCACCATACCTTCAGGGGCACCTGCACTTATGTCCTGGTGAAAGTGTGCCACTCCACCATGGACCTGCCTTTCTTCAAGATCAGTGGCAAGCACAGGAAGCAGAAAGGCCAGTCTGATGCTTCCTACCTCTACCAGGTCAATGTTGACATCTTCAACACTCAGGTCACCTTGAAAAGTGACACGCGTGTGCTGGTGAGCCAGGTGATGTAGGTGGGAAGGGAGGACACCAGCCCCCCTCTGGGGAGGGTGCTCCATTCCTTCTTCCCATTCACCTGCCCTGCCCTCCTCTGTAGATCAACGGCACACAGGTTACCCTTCCCTCGACCACCCAGATCCAGGGGGTCCGAATCACTACCAGTGGCATCTACACCTTGCTCAATGTTAACATCGGGCTGCAGGTCAAGTTTGACGGCAATGGTTTCTTAGAGGTCGAGCTCCCTACAGTCTATTACCAAAAGGTGGGGGAAACCCTTGGCTCTTCTCCGGGGCAGTTCGCCTCCAGAGGGCGCTAAGCCCTCTCCAGACCCAAGTGGTCCTTCCCCAGAGAGGAGGAGGGCTGGGAGTGCACCTTTTTCTAAAGGGTGGAAAGGCTCTTCTGCCTCCCTGCCCCCCACCCACCCAGCCCCCACTGCTGAGAACCCCTTTGCCCACCCAGGTTTGCGGCATGTGTGGAAACTTCAATGGTGAGGAAGAGGATGAGCTCATGATGCCCGACGATGAACTAGCCCAGAATGACAGTGAATTTGTGGACAGTTGGCAAGATAAGGAGTCTAACCCAAAGTAATTGTCCCTCAAAGTCTCTACATTCCTGTAGGAACACGAGTCGGGACCCTAGGCTATATGGAACACCCAGGGATGGGAAGACTGGAGCATTCCTGTATGTGTGTGACTCAACAAAGGGTGGCTTCTGGGTCCCAGGAAGCTGTCTGGGGACACATGAAAAGTCTTCCCTTTTTGGCTTCAAAATGTGGGAGGGGACTGAGGCTGCAAGGACGGTGCCCAGAGCTGAGACCAGCTTCCTGGTGAAGACCAACGGGTCTTCTGAGCCACTCAGGAGTGCCAGAGGTGGGGCAGTGGCTGTGCTTCTGATGACTCTTTTCTCTACTGCAGTTGCCAACAAGATGACCAGAAGATCCAAGCAGAAAGGCAGAAGTTAGATATAAACTGCAGCACAGCTGACATAGCGAGAGCCCAAGAACAATGCCAGGTGGCCTTTGAGGCTCCAGCCTGGGCTCAATGTGCCACCCATGTGGTCCCCAGGCGCTTCCTGCTCCTCTGTATCCAAAAGCTCTGTCGTTTTGGACGCCTGAAGAGCGCCCTCTGTGGGTCTTTGGAAACCTTCGGAGCCGCCTGCAAGGCCAAGGGGCTCAAGACCCCAATCTGGAGAAACAGCAGCTTCTGCCGTGAGTGTCCCCTATGTCACCCCAGACCGCTCCCACACCTCGGTTCTGTCTGTGTGTCCCTTCAAGCTTCCTGTCTTCCTTTCCCCATTGTTTCCAACCTCTGCATGACTTCATTATTCTGACTTGGCTCCTTCGGAATACTCGCTCAGTCAATGCCCATACCACCCCCTATCACCCACTGGGACAGCACAGGCTGCTTCTCCCCTGTTTCTCCACCGTGCTGTTTTTCCAAAGGAGATATGATTGTGTCACTCCCCTGCATGGCTCTCATGGGCAAGGTTAAGTCCAAGCTCCTTTCTGAGACATCTGAGACCCTGCCACCAGCTGGCCTGGCCTGGCCTCCCTTGCCTCTTTGCCTGTGTGCCTGCACATCACCACCAAACCACCCATTCCTCACACCCCTTGGTCTGGCTTTTCCACACCCCTTCCTGCTTCTATCCACACTGTTTCCTGCACCTGGAAAACTCTTTCTTCTCTCTCCTGGAAGACTCCAAGGCATCCTTCCGTAGCTCTTAAATTTTTTTTTTTCAAATTATAATTCACATACAATGATATTCACCACTTTACAAGTATACAATTCACTGTTTTGTAGGATTTTTACCAAGTTCTGCAACCATCACATTATATAATTCCAGAACCTTTTAAACTTTAAGACAGTGATTAAAGTGTGTTTTAGTATGTGATGCATTCACATGGTTCAGGAACTTTTTAAGTATTAAAAGATTGCCAGTGAAAGGCACCTGGCTGCCTCAGTCAGAAGAGCATGCAGCTCCTAATGTCGGGGTCATGAGATTGAGCCGCATGTTGAGAGTGGAAATCACTAAAAAAAAAATTTTTTTTAATAATAAACAGATTGCTAGTGAAAAATCTGCCTCTCATCCTGACTCCCTGGGTCCAGGTTCCAGCCTGCCCTTATTACCAGCTAAATATTTGTCCAAAGATATTTTACTTATCCCCATAAAAACAAATACAAATAGATTTTTCTTTTTTTCTTTGCAAACAGCATTTGAGACATGGTGGCTTGCACATTGTGTTTCTCACTTGATAATCTAGTTTGGAGATCCTTTCAGGTCAGATTTGTTAAGGAGATTCTCATTCTCCTTTGCAGCTCTGTGATATCCCATTATTACATTATAATTCATTTGTCACAATATTTTTAAAGATTTTATTTTTAAAATTAGTTTAAAATAGGTTCCACACCCAGCACAGAGCCCAACTCAAGGCTTGAACTCACGACCTGATCAAGACCTGAGCTGAGGGATCCCTGGGTGGCGCAGCGGTTTGGCGCCTGCCTTTGGCCCAGGGCGCGATCCTGGAGACCCGGGATCGAGTCCCACGTCGGGCTCCCTGCATGGAGCCTGCTTCTCCCTCTGCCTATGTCTCTGCCTCTCTCTCTCTCTCTGTGTGACTATCATGAATAAATAAATAGAATCTTTAAAAAAAAAAAAAAAAAAAAAAAAAAAACCTGAGCTGAGATCAAGAGTTGGATGCTCAACCAAATGAGCCACTCAGGTGTCCCTTAAAGATTTTATTTTATTTTTTAAAAAGATTTTATTTACTTATTCATGAGTGACACAGAGAGAAAAGGAGAGGTAGAGACACAGGCAGAAGGAAAAGCAGGCTCCATGCAGGGTGCCTGACATGGGACTTGATCCTGGGTCTCCAGGATCATGCTCTGGGCTGATGGAGGCGCTAAACCGCTGCGCCACCCAGGCTGACCAAAGATTTTATTTTTAAGTTATCTCTGCATACAATGTGGAGCTCAAACTTAGAACCCTGAGATCAGGGATCCCTGGGTGGCACAGCAGTTTAGCGCCTGCCTTTGGCCCAGGGCACGATCCTGCAGACCTGGAATCGAATCCCACGTCGGGCTCCCGGTGCATGGAGCCTGCTTCTCCCTCTGCCTATGTCTCTGCCTCTCTCTCTCTCTCTCTCTCTCTCTCTCTGTGACTATCATAAATAAATAAAAATTAAAAAAAAAAGAACCCTGAGATCAAGAGTCGCACACTCTATTGACTAAGCCAGCCAGGCACCTCTCATTTGTTGTAATTTATCTAACTAGTATCCTGTTGGTGGACTTTGTAGTTGTTTCCAATTGTTATTGCCAACAGTGCTGCAGTGGATCCTCTTAATGCAGTTATGATTTTGTATGCGTGCGTCTGCCCATAGGATAAATTCCTAGGTGTGTGATGCTGGATGAGGACCATGTGCATTCGCTCTTCTGAGAGATGTTGCCAACTGGCTTTCCACAGGGGGGTGAAGAATTTATATTCCCACCAGTAATACGAGAGTGCCTCATTCCCCATAGCCTCGCCCAGAGCACTGCCACACTTTTGGCTTTCCGCCAATCAGGATATGTGAAAAATACAAAGAGTCTTAATTTGCATTTTTCCTGTTATGAATGAGGTTATGCATTCTTTCATCTGTCTGGGAGTTGTCTGATTTCCTTTGCTGTGAGCTATGTCTTTGTACCCCTTTACCATTTTTTCCACCAGCTCATTAGTCTTTATCAAACTATCCTATGGAGGTCCTTTCTCTATTGCAGAGAGTAGCCTTTTATTCATTTAGTTATTTTAATTAATTAATTAATTTTAAGCAGGCTTTATGCCCAGCATGGAGCCCAACATGGGTCTTGAATTCATGACCGTGAGATCAGGACCTGAACTGAGATCAAGAGACAGATGCTTAACCGACTGAGCCACTGCCCCAAGAGTAGCCCCCTGTTAGTGTTATGAGCTACACACATTTTTCCAGTTCTTATTTTTTCATCTCTGACTTTTTTGTCATGCAAATAAAAGATACACACACACACACACACACATACACACACACAAATGTGGGATAGTGTATATTAGTCTTTGTTCTGTGGCTTCTGCATTTTGAGCCATGGTGACAAATACTTGACTCCGAACTTAAAAACCAATTTGCTCGTTTTTAGCTCCAGCATTGTTATGGTTGTTGGTTGGCTGGTTGGTTGGTTGGTTGATTGGTTGGTTGGTTTCTTTCTTTCTTCCTTTCTCTTTCTTTTGGTAAGCACTACATCCAATGTGGAGCTGCTGACTGAGCCAGCCAGCCTCCCCTACCCCTTTGGCTTTGTTTTTTTTATTATTATTTAAAAAAATATTTTATTTATTTATTCATGAGAGACACAGGCAGAGGGAGAAGCAGGGTCCCTGCAGGGAGCCCAACGCGGGACTTGATCCCGGGTCTCCAGGATCACACCCTGGGCTGAAGGCGGCGCTAAACCGCTGAGCCACCAGGGCTGCCCTGGCTTTGTTTTTTAGTAAATTTTTAAAAAAGATTCAATTGATTTATTCATGAGAGACACAGGGAGAGAAGCAGAGACATAGGCACAGAAAGAAGCAGGCTCCATGCAGGCAGCCCAATGTGAGCCTCAATCCTGAGACTCCAGGATCACGCCCTGAGCCCAAGGCAGGTGCTCAACCACTGAGCCACTCAGGTGTCCCATGGCTTCTTTTTTTCTTTTTCTTTTTTTTAAATTTTTTTTAATTTTTATTTATTTATGATAGTCACACACACAGAGAGAGAGAGAGAGGCAGAGACACAGGCAGAGGGAGAAGCAGCCCCCATGCACCGGGAGCCCGACGTGGGATTCGATCCCGGGTCTCCAGGATCGCGCCCTGGGCCAAAGGCAGGCGCCAAACCCCTGCGCCAACCAGGGATCCCTCATGGCTTCTTTTTTTATATTTAAATGTTTAAATCTCCACAGAGATTTTTATCCCGGTGCACAGTATAAGATATGGATCCCGTGGGTTTTTTGTTTGTTTTTGTTTTATTTTTTATTTATTTTTAGTTTTTTTTTTTTAATTTACAGGGGGATGGTTCTGTTGTTTTGTTTTTTTAAGATTTTATTTATTTATTCATGAGAGACACAGGGAGAGAAGCAGAGACATAGGCACAGAGAGAAGCAGGCTCCATGCAGGGAGCCCGACGTGGGACTTGATCTCGGGACTCCAGGATCATGCCCTGGGCTGAAGGCAGACGCTCAACCACTGAGCCACCCAGGCGTCCCTGTTTGGTTTTGTTTTAAAGATTTTATTTACTTATTTTAGAGATAGAGAGTGGGGAGGAGGAGGAGCAGAGGAAGAGAGAGAGGCACACTCTGCACTGAGTGCAGAGCAGGGCTCAGGCTCAGGTTTCGATCCCACGACCCTAAGATCACAACCTGAGCCAAAATCAAGAATCAGACACTTAACCAACTGAGCCTCTCAGATGCCCCAATGTTTTTATTTTTCCCCCAAATAAAATGACCAGTCTTGGTATTCTTAAATGACCAGTCTCTTTCTTCCCTCACTGACCAAGATGCCATGATTTATCCTATACTAAATTCCCATACGTATTTAGGTCCCTGTCCAGGCTTTTTCTCCCTTCCATTGCTCTGTCTTCACTCACTAGTAACCCAGTGTTGTGATCCTTGAGAGTTTCACCGGTGTTTTAATTTCTGGTAGGGATATTCACTACTCATTGCTCTTTTCTTTCTTTCTTTTTTTTAAAAGCATTTTCCTGAGTTTTCTGGTTTGTTCATATCTTCCTTTCTACTTTAATATCTTCTTGCCCTACTGAAAAAAAAAATCCTGCTGGTATGTTTCATTGGGATCGTCTGAAATGTATACTTTCATTTAGGGACAACTGACTTCTTTATGTTGCAGGCTCTTGCAACCCGTGAACATTTCCATGGGATCACAAGTACTTGGCCTAAAGGGTTTTATTTAGCAACGCCTGGGTGGCTCAGTGGTTGAGTGTCTGCCTTGGGCTCAGGCAGGGTCCTGGGTCCTGGGGATGGAGTCTTGCATCAGGCACCCTGCAGCAAGCCTGCTTCTCCCTTTGTCTATGTCTCTGCCTCTCTCTGTGTCTCTCATAAATAAATAAAATCTAAAAAAAGGGGGGGAGGGGGCCTTTAACTCCTTCAGCAAAGTGCACACCTCCCTGTGCTGTGCTCCTATTACACACGCATGCCTTTCACAGGCTTACTGACCATGCACATTAAGGTCACTGCGGCTGCTAGCTAACCTCTGTCTCCCACGCTGGACTGGGGGGCGGGGTTGGGGGTGCGTTCTTACTCCTTTCTTTCCTCGAGGCATGGCACAGAGCTCATGCTCGGTAAATGTTTACCCCCCTTCTCCAGCTCTGAAATGTCCCACCCACAGCAGCTATTCCACCTGCCTTCCTACATGCTCAGATTCCTGCATGGACCAGTGCAATGGCTCCCAAGTCCCCTCCGTTTGCAAGGAGGGCTGCATTTGTCAGCCTGGCTACGTGCTCAGTGGGCAGGAGTGTGTGCCCAGGAGTCAGTGCGGCTGCACGGATGACTATGGCAGCACCTTCCCAGTGAGTGGGGACAGGAAGCAGGGGTGGGGACACCTCAAGGTTGACATATTCTCCTTCCCTGAACTCTCAGCTTGGGCCACCCATGTCTCTAGGGCAGGCCCCAGGGTATGTGGGCTGGTGACAGGGCTGGGTGCTGTCCAGCCAGGCCTGGGCTGGGGGGTGCGTAGTTTGGGTTTTGGAACTGAGGAATCCAAACAACTGGGATGGGGCGTGGTATCACAGAAGAAGTGTGGCCTTGTATTGAATCCTGTGGGTACCACTCACCAGTCAGGGGACCTGTAACCTCCATTTTGTCATCTGTAAGATGGGTACTTCCTGAACAATGTACGTAAAACAACAAATGTGATGCCACTGGGAGGGACATTTGGGACATCAGGGTACAGGGGACATGTAACTGCCTCTGGCCCGGGCCAATGCAGCCATTCAGACTGCAGACCTAGGCTGAGCAGGCCCAGTTCTGCCTGTGTCTTCTCTAGGAAGGTAAGACCTGGATTGCCGTTCACTGCACCAGAAGCTGTTCTTGCACTGAAGGAAGTGTTCACTGCCAGCAGTTCTCTTGCCCTGCTGGCTCGCATTGTGAGCCCAAACCGGGTGGCGTTGGCAGCTGTGAATTGAACAGTAAGAGGGGCCATCGGGGAGGTGGAGCAAGAGGCAGGGCTGGAAGGGGTTAAGGCTGGAGGGGTCTGGAGAGGAAGGGGCCTCATGCGGGCTCTCACCAGCTTTGCGGCCGACTCTGGGATTTGCTATCTTAAGGGCAAAAAAGAAGGAATGGGACCAGGTTTTAAATTGGGGCTAGGGAGAGACGAGGTTGAAGATCAAGTGTCCAGGGAGCCCTCAGCAAAGCAGGGGGGGTGGGGGGGAGTGACCGGAGACATCAGGGCCATAGAGGGATTCTGGTGGTTGTTATATCTGGGCAGCATCCCTTCTCAGTGTTGGCCCTTCTTGGCAGGGTCGGGACAATGCTCCATTTACGGGGACCCCCATTACCATACGTTTGATGGCCTTCGCTACCTCTTCCGGGGCCGCATGACCTACACTCTGATAAAGACCATAGACGGGCTCCCTGCTGAGGTGGTGCCTCTGGTCGTGGAGGGGCGCAACAAAGTGTATTCGTCCTGGAGCCCGGTCTTCCTGCACGAAATCATCGTGATTGTCTACGGCTTCACAGTCCAGCTCCAGGCTGATCTGCAGCTTGTGGTAAGAGCCAGACCAGGCCAGGAGGGTCAGGGGAGGCAGGCCGGCCCGCGGGAGGCCGGTGAAAACAGGTGAAGCCGGGACTCTGTGTTCCCCAGGAAGTTCCTGGCCAAGGTGCCTGCCTCGTTATCAAAGTCGGAAGCAGTGCTATGCTCGTGTCGTGGGCAGGGGCAGAGGAGGGCAGTGGGACTGAGCAAAAGGCTGGAGAGAGAGGAGAGAACGCATGGTGCAAGGGTGGAGGCGGGCTGAGATAGTACTGGGGCGTCCACTCTGTCCCACTGTGTTGCAAGACTATGGCTGCGAGGGAGCAGACCTCAGGGAGGCCTTTGCTGTGAGGGGTGGCAAAGACTACTAGGGTAGTCCCACAGAATGACAGCACTCAGATACCGAGCTGCGCAGAGGGGCAGAGGAGACGCAGCAGAGGGTCAGGCTGACTCTCCGTGGCTTCTGTCTTCCTTGTCCAGGTCAACAACCAGAAAATGGCCATCCCCTTCACGCCCAACAGCCATCTGCAGGTTACCATGCGGGGCCATCGCCTATATCTGACAACCGACTTCAAGATGATTGTCACCTTTCATGGAGGCAAAAACGCAGGTACCTGAGAGTGGGGATAGGAAGGAGAGGGGATATGCCTAGGACGAGGCCGGGCAAACCCCACCGTCAGCGGGCCAGCCATGGTGAGGAGACCCCTGCATGGGACTGGGACCCCAGGCTCCAGGGGAGGGGCCAGGAGGGCTGGAGAGGTGGTGAGGAGCCTCACTTCTGAACATCCCTTCCTCCTACAGTCATCACGCTGCCCAGTATGTATAAGAAGCTGGTGCTTGGCCTATGTGGGAACTTCGATGGGAACAAAAGGAATGACTTTATGCTGCCCAATGGCACTGTCACTGACAACCTTGTCAGCTTTAGCCACAGTTGGGAGGTACAGAAGATCACGGGAGGTGATCTCGCCCGCTTCTCAAGGTGAGAGGGCTGGGGCTCTGAGCAGGGAGGCTGGGCCCTGGAGAGGGGAGCATCAGCCGGTAGCTGTCCACGCCCTCTTACCTCATCTCCTCAGCAGAGAAGGACACCTGAGGGCGAGAGCCCGGGACTTGCCTGATCTTCTTATCCTGCCATTGCATCTTGGACCGATTGTGGGGACACCGGCCCTGCTGACCCCAGGCTGTGTCCGTGCCTTTCCACTCTTCCTCCCCAGGTCTCCCCAAGTTCACGGTCCTCATGGGTCTCACCTGGCACCCTCTTGTTCTCTGCCCCAGGGCCATTCAAGAGAAGGAAGAGAAGGAAGAGGAGGAGTTAGGCTTCCACGCATCAGAATGCAGCATGGAGCAGCTGCGGCTCATCAATAGCACCCAGGCGTGTAGGGTGCTGGTGGACCCCTATGGACCCTTTGCTGCCTGTCATCAGACTGTGGCCCCGGGGCCTTTCCAGGAGTGAGTCAAGGGCCCAGGCACGGGGACTGGCCTTTCTTTGGGTCCTGCTGCCAGTTCTGGGATCCGAGCTCTGTTTGGCTCACTTCTTTCTCTCTGTGGCTTCAGTTCCTGTGACACCCCTCCCCATACACTCACACTCACACACGCACACACGCACACACTGCCTGACGTCTTCCTGCTGGGGCTTCCAGGTCCTCTTCTGCAGGGCCGGGTCTCCTCGCCTCCCCGTCTCTGACAGCCCCTCACCTGTCCTGTTGCCCCCAGGCACTGTATGTTTGATCTGTGTGCCGCCCGGAACCCCAAAGAGCAGGAGGAACTGCGCTGCCAGGTCCTCAGCGGGTACGCCATCATCTGCCAGGAGGCGGGCGCCACCCTGGCCAGTTGGCGGGACCACACCCACTGTGGTGAGGCACTGACCTTCCCCAGCAGCTGGTCCCCCACCCTCTTGGCCATTCCTGCCATCCGATGCGCTCTGAGCTCCCACCCTTGCCCCCCTTGGGCTTCCCCTACCCCCCCCCCACTCACCCTGTCTGTGTCCTCCCAAGCCACCCTCCTTCTCTGCCCCACCCAGGAAGGCACACCCTCCACCCCCCACCCCCCATCAGTCCATCCTGCTCCTCCTAGCCAGTGCCCAGCTTTGCTCCTCCACTCCCTTAGCACACCTTAATGTCAGACAGAAAGACACCCACAGCCGGCCCACTCTTCTGGCCTTGGCTTCTATCAAGCTCTGTGTTCTGGTGGCTGACCTTGTGCCCCCATCCGGCTGCCAGCCCCACATTCCCCGAACCTGTCGGGTAGGCCCCAGCCCGGCCACCATGCTCACTATGACTTTCCCGTCAGCCTTGGCATGTCCGGCCAACACCGTCTATCAGAGCTGTATGACGCCATGCCCAGCCTCCTGTGCCAACCTGGCAGCCCCCAGGGACTGTGAGGGGCCCTGCGTGGAAGGCTGTGCCAGCCTCCCTGGCTATGTCTATAGCGGTGCCTGGAGCCTTCCCCTGGCCCACTGCGGCTGCACCAACAACGGCGTCTACTACCAGGTGGGCGCTGGGAGGGGAGGCCTGATGGGGGCAGGAGAGCTGGGCAAGGGAGGAAAAGCCAGATGGCCTCCTCCCGGCCTTTCTCCCCCTCTAGCGTGGTGACAGCTTTGTGACTGAGGACTGCTCCCAGCGCTGCACCTGTGCCAGCTCTGGTGTGCTGCTGTGTGAGCCACTGAGCTGCCATGCTGGGGAGATATGCACCCTGGGGAACCTCACTCGAGGCTGCTTCCGAGGTGAGCCCAGACCTCCCCATTGCTTCAAGCTGCTGCCCCCGGTCTGAGTGGGGTTGGGGGTGCTGCACAGAGGATCGTCCCTCCTGGTCCTGTGCTCGAGACCCTCCCCCTTGCTGTCAGGAAGTTTACCACTCAATCCAGCTCTTGCTTCCTTTTTTGGGAAGCGCAGAGGGAGGAAAGAGCTGCTATCTGCTAGGCTCAGTGCTGGTGCCTTTTCCTGGCATTAGCTTTCTATGACCTCCCCTCTGTCTGGCTGCAGGTATCCTCCTAGAACCCTCTATAACTCCCTTCATCCTCACAGAGAGCCCATGTCTACAGAACCCCTGTCAGAATGATGGGCGGTGCCAGGAGCAGGGAACCCACTTCACCTGTGAGTGTGAGCTTGGTTATGGGGGACACCTCTGTACAGAGTCTCGGAATGTGCCACCTCCCCGAAAACCAGGTAAGAACTTCACCCCAGGCCCTGTGTCGTCACAGCCCCTTCCCTACCACCAGCTGCTGGAGCATTACTCCATATATAGAACATTAATGTATAATAGATATCTATTATAGGTCTATAACATTTTAGTATATATGCTGCCGAAGCAAGCACTATAGGTCTATAACAGATAGATAGTATATTATTAATATAATGTAGATTATATAAAACATAATAGTATAACATGATCCCTAGAAATCAGCAGAATGAGGGCTCTCAAAGAATCTGAGTCCCTGTACCCATCCCCTACTGATGTACAGTAGCCCCTGCTAATCTGTGCAGAGTCCTTGCCAAGACCCCATCCAATCACAGACCATACTGAACCCCATGCTTTTTCCTACATGTACATACTAATGATGATGTTTTATTCACAAGTTAGGCACAATGAGAGATTAACAGCAATGACAAAATAGAACAATTATAACCATAGGCTGTAACCAAAGTCACTCTATTGTGGTCTTTCTCCCAAACTATCCAATTGTATTGCACTCTCCCTTCTTCTTGTGATGATGGTGAGGTGAGGGAATGAATTGGGGTGAATGATCGAGGCCCTGTGCTGCTGCATTAGGCTACTGTTGACCTTGTGAGGCTGTGTCAGGAGGAGGACCATCTGCTTCTGCACCATGGGTTATGGTGGGTGGCTGAGCCTGTGGAAAGCCAAGCTCTCGGTGAGGGAGGACTGCTGTACTCTGGGATCCTCTCTCTGAAGCCCAGCTCTCTTCTCTACTTTTTTTTTTTTTTTTCTCTCTTCTCTAGTCTTGCTTCACCCCACTCTCATTTCCCCATTTTGTGTCCCACCAAAACCTTTCCCAGTAACTTTTATTTTCTCTCCTCTTCCAAAACTAGACTTCTCTTGAGCCTCAGGGCCAGTGGTTTTCACCAGCTTTATCTCCCCTCAGAGTGGGCCAGGGTGGGGTGGGGGTGGCTTTTTCAATCTGTTCCTTTCAGGACTTCCCCCTCCTCCACCCTCCACCCCCCCCACCCCCACTGCCACCCCCTATCCAGAGATTTAGATTCAGTAAGTCTGGAGTGGGCCCAGACATCTGCATTTTTAATAAGCTCCTGAGTGACTGATGGAATGATCCCAGGGCTGCTCTTTGAGAAGCACTGGCCAAGATGGTACCCTGGACTTGAGGGGACCAGCTCGCTGAACATCCTCCTTAACAAGGCTGATGAGAGTTGTGTGTCCAGAGACACAATAGGATCCTAGGGGTATGGTGCTGAGGCCTTGGAGCAACAGCCTTCTGGAGGAAGACCTAGTCCCACCCAGAAAATTAGGAGCTGCTGTCCTTTCTGGGTGGCCACTTAGGATCCAAAGGGGGCGTCTCCTCCCCCATGTCTTCTATCCCATGTCCCTATGTTCTGTCCCCTGCACCCCAGAAGCATCCAACTTTGCGGCCATCCTGTTGGGGATGCTTGTACCAGTGCTGGTCTTAGTGCCTGCTGTGACCAGGGCATGTGTTTCCAGGAAGAAGAGGTGAGTTCTGGGAAAGGGGATGAGCAGGGGTGGGTGAGGATGAGTCAGCAGGGGAGCGGGCACCAACCCTTCTCTGTTCCCCACAACCCCCAGGGAGAAAACGCAGAGCTAGAGCAGAGGCAGACTGGCAGACACTGGTGAGAACCATCCCCACCCCAGAACTCCAGCAGCTGGAAGCTGAGTCTGCCTCTGATACAGGTTTGCTCGCTTTCTCCTCAGATTTTGTTCTAGAACATACCCTTCAAGCCCCTCAAGTTTTGAATTGTCCTCAAAAAATGAGAGAAAATAAAATGTATTTTTTTAAATGTTATTCATTTGAGAGAGAGAGAGAGAGAGAAACAGTGAGAAAGAGAGAACTTGAGCAGGGGTGGGGGGCAGCAGGGGAGGAAGGCAGAGGGAGAAGTGGACCCACCCCCTGATGCTGGATCCTGGGACTCCAGGATCATGACCTGAGCTGAAGGCAGACCCTTAACTGAGCCACCCAGGAGCCCCTAAAATGTATTTTTGAAATGTGAATTTCCATGATTGTAGTAGAGGAAGGGTCTTGGGGGGTGAGATAGGAGCGAGGGGCACAAGTGTGTGGGAGGTCGGAGAGGACTACAGCTAGGTGCCTGCAAAAGTGTCCTGGGTGGAGGGGGACCGGAGGGGGACGGAGGTTGGGCTGTTCTTGGCCTGTTCTTTGGACAAAGCTGCTTGGGGGTGAGGCTTCCAGCCCTCCAGCCTCTGGAAACAGGAGAAAAAGCTGCACTGTCCCTCTTCACAGGAATCCAGGGCTAGTGGAAGGTGATCCTGGACCCTGACATTTATTTCTTTTCTTTTTAAAAGATTTAATTTATTCATGGCACAGAGAGTCAGAGACATAAAGGGAGAAACAGGCTTCCTGTGGGGAGCCCAATGCAGGACTTGATCCCAGGACTCCGGTATCATGACCTGAGCCGAAGGCAGACGCTCAACGGCTGAGCCACCTAGACATCTCTAACGATGAGATCTAATCACTGGGTGCAGGCTAAGGATGGGTAATGTAGCTTTTTAGGAAGGGCAAGACTGCCTGTGACCCTCAGGAGGCCCCCACCTTCTGCACACATACCTTTCTCCAAAGGGTCTAGGGGTTACTATAGCAACTGGTGGGATCCAGGGTGCCCAGGAGTTTGTGCCCCATCCTAGCAGGGCTGGCCAGCTCACCTCAGCCTGAGGCCAAAGGGCAAACATTCTGACCCCTCTCCCAGGGTCCCACACCGCCCATCAGGCAGGTCCTAGCTTGTGGGTGGGGGTGATCAGGTTTGAAGATCCCAAGGGATGGGGGATGCCAAAGCAGGCAAGACACTGGGTTCTGTGCTTATTCTCTGAGATGACTTTGCAGCTGCCTGTTTAAGGAACAGAGGTCCCACCTGGGTGGGGGAGGGCCCTGGGTAGGGAGAGATGGCCCCTGACTATGCTCTAGAGCTGGGCACGGCTAGAGGGCCCCATGAGCTGGCCATGCTTTAGCCTGGGCATTGTGGGCCTCCTTGCTACACACCTACCCCCACTTGAGCTCCCTTCACTTCATCTTTGACCTTTTGTCTCTGTTACTCATCTGTACCCTGTCCCCTTGACCTCTGCTCCCCTCAAGACCTAAGGTCACCTTATCTAGCTCAGATGTCTGGTTGGCAGGGGAAAGGGGTGGCTGGGGCTGGCATCCTCCAGATAGGCCTCCTGCTCCTGGACCCAGACCCCCTCCATCTTCGGCAGGACAGAGTCCCTCCCGTACCCTCAAGTGTACAAAACGTGGGTGATGGGTCCAGGGAGGGGATAGAGGTTCCAAGGTACTAGGGACTCCAGAAGAGGCTGGTACTGGTAGGAAACCGCAGACAGGATCACCACCCAAGGCTCCCTGGGCTGGGAAGGGTAGAAGCTGTGATTTGAGGTCCTGCAGACCCCAACACAACAGGGGACAGCTGAGGCAGAAACAGCAAGGCTACCCCCGCTAAAGATCGCTGACCCCTGCAGGTGACCCTGGTGTGGGCAGACCAGGAGGGAAGGAACAGAAGACGGGAACAAAGACTCAAAGGGGCTTGACCCCATTGCTGTCTTCCTGTTTGGGAGCAGACACTCAGGTAGTTTCCCTTCCCCTTCCCAAGAGGCTGGGAGAACCTGCCTGGGCAGCACCTTGAAAGGGAGAATTGTCTTCCCGACAGGACTCGGCCCAGCCCAGTGTGTGTGTGTACCCGTGGGGGGTCCACATCCTTCACTCCAGCTTTCTGCCCCTCCCCCACAGCCCATGCAGACTCTTCCCATTGCCTCCAAAACCAACCCTAGCTGTCAACATCTGGCCTACATCTGGCCCCTTCATCTGAGGGAACCCCTCCACCCCAGCCGATGCCCCCTCTGATGCCCCCTTCTTCCATGTCAAGGGGCTGCAGGGCGGGGCTATAAGCTCAAAGCTTCCCTAGTCTCCCATGGCCCCCTACCAGGGCTGGGGAACCAGGACAGGGGAGGGAGAGAGAGCCCCACCCCGGAGGTGCCCCGGGCTCTTGGCAGAGCCATCTGGAGCCGTTAGAAGCAGCTGCCAATGACTCATCTCCCACTGCCCCCACCCCACCCCCTCAAACACACCCTGGGGCCGGGAAGCAAGCCTGCAGCCCCCCACAGCCCTGTCTCCAGACCTCCAACCACTCCCCCATATCCAGGTCCTGCTCTCGGCAGAAACCTAGTCGGTCCCCCACTCCCAAATACCCCCAGGACTGCAAAGCTTCCCATTTTCTTTTATTTATACAAAAAAAAAAAATGTTTTAAATATAATTTAAGAACCCCTCCAAGCACCGGTGTCTGTCTCTAGTTTCTACCACCACCTCCCCCCCCCCAACTCCCCCTCATGGACACAGCGCGAGGGTACTTGGGGGCAGGAATGTGTCTGGGAGCTGTGGTGTGAGCAAGGCACTGTTCTGGAAACAGACACGATGAGTTCCTGTTTCACCCTGGGCAAAGGAGACAATAATGAAACAGGCCCCCCCAACACAGAAAGTTATGACAAAGACAGCAGAAAAACAAACAACAAAAAACAACAAAAAAGGAGTTGGGGCAGGAAAAATAAGACAGAAACAAAAAATAAAACAAAAACCTTCAATATGAAGGCAGCAGATGGGGGAGGGGGCATTTACAAGGGGAAACTGAGTTCGGGAAGACAGCAGCAAGGTTGGGACATCCAGGTCCAATGATTTGGTCCCTGGACCACGACGCCCCTTCCCGCCTCCCGCCACAGCGCGACGCGCTCCGCTCCCGAGCTCACAGGCTGGTCACCCTCTTCTCTTTGGTCTGCAGGGCAGTGCATTGGCCCTTCGTGGTGAGGGGGGCACGTGAGGCCCTAGCTGGGGATCAGAGGGAGGCTGCGGGAATCGTGCCCACCACCGGGGAAGCTGGCAGATTACAGGCGCTTCCTCTCTGGTCACACCCAGTCTCGAGAGACCAGCTTCCCGCCTGGGGGGCATGTGATTCCTACGCTCCTATGGCAGAATCCCCAAATCCTGCCTCTCAAAATTGCCAGCTCCCCACCCCCACGGGTTCAAAGTGCAATCCAACGGGGCCCAGGTATAGAGGCCCCTTGGGTCCCCATCCGACTCTGCCCCAGGAAGAAGGGGAGCTGTGTCCCCAAGCTGCGAGTGCCCGCCGCTCAGGAGCAGTGGGGCCAGGCAAGCAGGTGCAGGTCAGTACTGGGGGGCTGGTGCTCCCGACCCGCCTGGGGCTCCAGGCTTGGCCTGGGACTTCATGTGCTGGACGCTGGCCAGGATTTTCTTCTGGTGTCCCGCCAGAGTGACTCCAATTCGGAGCAGGTCCCTGGGGAAAAAGGGAGAGCTAGGTGAGGCCACAGGGCTCCCGGGGAGGCTCTTAGCTCCAGACACCACGCCCCGCCTCAGGACCGTCAGCCAATCAGAGGGCCAGCAGGGGAGGGTCACACGTCATTAGTTGCCAACAGGGGCGGGCAGTTTCCAGAGGCTTTAGGAGCAGGAGGCGGACAGTCCTTCTGCGCAGCCGCAGTAGAGGGTGGGGCTAGGTATCCGAGACTGGCTGGCCAGAGGTGGGAGGTGGGGGGGGGGCTGACGCTTGGGGCTCCAGCAAGGATTAGGGAAAGGCAGAGAAATCAGTGAGGAGGAACGAATGAGAGAAAAGCGCACAAAATGAGGTTGGGGGAAGGGGCTGCACGGATTGCTCTAGAGGAGAAAGAAGTCAGAAGGAAAAGGCCTGAGAGAGGAAGAGCGGGTGGGGAGGAAGGGGCGGGTGGAGGGAAAACGAGCAGCAGCGGAGCAGCCGCCACCCGCCACCCCCCACCCCCATCCTGAGGCCTGGAGCCTGAGATAAGGGAAAAAGGCAACGGTGGGAAATGGAGAGTAAGGACCAGTGTCAGGGTGTTGCTGGAACAAGGGAGGGAGCAGGGGGCCCATGACCTACCCAGTGTGTGTGTGTGTGGGGAGGGGGGGGGCAGAGGGGCACGCCCCTCTGGTTCCAGATTTCTGGTTCCAGATTTCTCTTCCTTCCATGTGTTATTCAAACCTGGGCTGAGAAGACAGCCTGGGCGGGACATGGGAAGGCAGAAAGGTAGAAAACCAGAAAGGCCAAAACACAGTGTTTGGGAGGCATTGGAACCATAAAACCATTTAACATTAAAGTTGGAAATGATCTCTGAAACCTAATCCAACCTTCTCCTTTTATGGGTGGGAAAACAGCCAGAGCTGACACTTTGTTAATGTGAGAGCAGAGTCTGGAATGTAGATAGATGCACAAAGATAGATACCCATGGCAGGACAGGAGGAGCAGGATGGCCCAGGGGTGAGGTAGGCACTGCTGGCCCAGAAGATCCCCTGGGCTCTCAGCCCCCAGGGGCTGTTACTTTAGGGGTGCTCTCAATAACAGAATTGGCACCAGGAGGTGCCCTCAAAGGTTCCTGCTAAACTCGCCAGCCTGATTCTGGTCCCCAGGTACCCCTTAGACTGCTTGGCTTTCAACCACCATGACTTACTCAGCAGAGATCTGGCTGACCAGTTCGAAGGAGCCAAAGCCAGCAGCTGCAAAACTTTCTTCGTATCGTCCCATCTTGATGGCTCGAAGCCACTCACCCACGGAGCCAAAAGCTGAGTAGTGAGGCTGCCGCTGATCCAGGAGTGGGTGTGAGGCGCTGTAAGGCAAGGATGGAGAAGGGTGCAGTGAGTTCCCAGGCTACGTCAAGGTGGGGACTTTGCACCCAGACTTGGAGCAGTGGACAGGGACAACCAACAAGCCCACATAACGCCAGAGGGCTGGATACCTCTGAAGGGGAAGGAGGGGTTCTCGAGTGATGGCAGAGTGCAGGAAGGAGGCCCACCCTCCGGGGTCCTCACCCGCCATTCTCCCTGGCCACAATTTTGAGACTGGCCGGGTTCCGGATCATCTTGTCAAGGGCGCTGACCACCTGGGGGAAGCGGGGCCGTGCATTCCGGTCCTTCTGCCAACAGTCCAGCATGAGCTGGTGCAGGGAAGTGGGGCAGTCTGGGGGCGGGGGCAGCCGGTAGTCCTGTTCAATGGCATTGATCACCTAGAATGACAGGTAGAAGCACTGGGTGAGGATCTCCCAGGGAGAACAAGGATGCCAAAGGACCCCCAGAAGATGGTGACTTAGCAGATGCTGGGAGAAGTGCCATAGACCAGAGAATGGCAGATCCAGGGTCCTCCTGGCTGGGGTCAAAGCTGGCTGGGGCTTGATGCCCCAGTGGCTCTTGGGCCATGATCTAGATTAGTAACTTCCCAACCCTGCCCTCCTCCTCCGTGTCCTGCTGTGACCAGATATGCTGTATGAAAGTCTTGGATACAGAAACAACTCTATTTTGTGCCTCAAGGACCCAACAGTGATGAGCTCTCTGGGGACCCCACTCCCTACCCCATATCCCCAGTGAGAGAACGTTCAGGAAAGCTTGGTGGGACCATGGGACACTTACATCCTGATTGCTCATGTCCCAGTATGGCCGTTCTCCAAAGGACATGACCTCCCACATCACAATTCCGTAGCTCCACGCATCACTAGCAGATGTGAACTTCCGGAAGGCAATGGCCTCGGGGGCTGTCCATCGGATGGGAATCTTTCCACCCTAAAGATGGAAGAGGAAAAGGTGAGCTGAGGAACTTATTGGACCCAGGCATTCTACCCCCTGCCTTTGCCTTTTCCCCAGGTCTCCCTTCTCTCTGGAACTCAGACATGCAGCTCTTCAACTCTCTTCTTTTCCTGGACATTGGAAGTTGGGTTCCCTACCTAAGCTGACTGTCCTCTCCCTGGTCTGTGCCTATATCCTGTCCCTGAACTGGAACTACCAATCCCTCCGCCTCCCACCTTTCCAACCTTCCCTCCCCACCTGCGTCTAAGAACCCAGTTCATACTTGGGTCCCCTAGCCTCACCAGAGAGCTTGTATAGGTGGGATCAGAAGAGTTCTCCTCCAGGAACCGGGAAAGCCCAAAGTCAGACACCTTGCAGACAAGATTGCTGTTGACCAGGATGTTGCGGGCAGCCAGGTCTCGATGGACATAGCTCATTTCAGCAAGGTACCGCATGCCAGAGGCGATGCCCCGAAGCATGCCCACCAGCTGGATGACAGTGAACTGCCCATCATTGAGCTGGAGATCAGACAGGGGAGAGGGCAGTTAGGGCAGCTCACCTGCCATTACCCTGGATTTCCACCCCCTAAACCGTATCTGCCACTTGAAGACCCATCTCACACTCACCTGCAGGGCAGGCCTGCTGACTTCCCAGGTAAGTCCCCTGCTTTTCTCTTACCCTGAGCTCTCAGCTCTCACTGCACTAACCTGACACGACACTTAAGATTATAAGGAGGGGGGCAGCCCAGGTGGCTCAGTGGTTTAGTGCCACCTTTGGCCCGGGGCCTGATCCTGGAGACCCAGCATCAGGTCCTGCATTAGGCTCCCTGCATGGAGCTTGCTTCTCCCTCTGCCTGTGTCTCTGCTTCTCTCTCTCTCTCTCTGTCTCTCATGAATAAATAATAAATAAGTAAAATCTTAAAAAAAAAAAAAAAGATTATAAGAAGGGGCTCCTGGGTGGCTCATCGGTTAAGCATGCTTCTTGATTTCGGCTCAGGTCATGATCTCAGGGTTGTGAGATCAAGCCCCTCATCCACACTCATCAGAGAGTCTGCCTAACGATTCTCTCTCCCTCTGCCTCTGCCCCTCCCCTCCACCTGGTCTTGCTCACACTTGCTCATGCTTTCTCTCTCTCCGAAGTAAATAAATAAATCTTAAAAAAGATTGTAAGGAGATTGCTTTAACATTTTCTTCTATTTAGTCTAGTACAGAGCTCTACGTCCAAGGCATACTCAACAAATGCTTTTGATCTAAGTTTGGAGTGTGCTCTGGGCAGTCTACAGGTGTAGATGCATTTGAACTGAACCAGAGCATTCTTGCTCAGCCCTTTTGGACCAGCTGTATGTAGCTTGCGAGACACTGAGACAGCACCAAACCAAGACAGAAAGTTTGACCTTGACCTTTACAGAGTCTATTCTCACCAGATAAGCCAGCCAGCCAGTCACAGTGAAAGAATCCCATCTTCTTGGGGATCCCTGGGTGGCTCAGTGGTTTAGTACCTGCCTTCAGCCCAGGGCATAATCCTGGAGTCCCGGGATCAAGTCCCATATCGGGCTCCCTGCATGGAGCCTGCTTCTCCTTCTGCCTGTGTCTCTCATGAATAAATAAATAAAATCTTAAAAAAAAAAAAAAAAAAAAAATCCCATCTTCTGGGTTCAGCAAGCATGCAGAGATCCTTGGCAGCCATAGTGCCAGGGTCAGAGTCCAAAACCTGAATTCTGAACCTGTCCTCCAAGCCTGCACTTTCTCCAGGCCTGGGATCTCACCTTGTGGAAACACCGCTGGCCAGATGCTCAGGCCAGATGCTCAGGCCAGACCCCGGAGTCTCTGTGATTCCTCTCTCCCTCACCTGCCACTTACAATCCATCAGGAGGTTTCTGTTGGACCTGCCTCCAAAACATGTCCCAAATCCAGCTACTTCTCCCCACCCAGCTGCAACCCTTACACCTCAAAGGACTGTAGGTGTAGGTCTCCTCACTGGCTCCTGGCTCTTGCTCCCTACCACCACCAAAAGGAGCTCCTAAAACCACCTCCCTCCAGCTGAAATCCCTCCAAAGCCTTCCCCTTGAACTTCTAATCAAATCCAAATTCCTTACTAAGGTCACGAGATTCATGTGGTCTGACCACCATGTACATGGAGATATACCTCTGCTCCTCTGCTTGGGTTAATTTCACTGGCCTTTCTGCCATTTTTTAAAAAGATTTATTTATTTATTTACAGAGAGAGCAAGTATGTGTATGAGCAGGGGGAAGGGTAGAGGGAGGACAAGCAGACTCCCCACTGCTCAGGGAGCCTGACTTGGAGCCTAATCCCAGGACCCCAAGATCATGATCTGAGCTAAAGTCAGATGCTTAACTGACTGAGCCACCTAGGCCTTTCTGCTTCTTGAATATGTCGGGTCCCTGCCCACTCTGGTTCCCCTAGTGTGCTTCTCCCTCCCATCCGCTCATGGTTGGCTCTTTCCCATCTACCCAAATATTATTTCTTTTTTTTTAAAGATTTTATTTATTTACTCATGAGAGACACACACAGACAGAAAGAGAGGCAGAGACACAGGCAGAGGGAGAAGCAGGCTCCATGCAGGGAGCCTGATAGTGGGACTCGATCCTGGGTCTCCAGGATCATGCCCTGGGCTGAAGGCAGATGCTAAACCACTGAGCCACCTGGCTGCCCCCCAAATATCATTTCTTCTAAAATAGATCCCTTTCCCCTCCTGGGAACTGGACGTTTGTCTGATACCAATGGAACAGACTCTTATGTTGACAGTGGAAGGTCAGGCTGTTATCACAATACTCAGGGCCTGCCTTGGCAGCTCTCCTGGTAACAGCCAGGTAGCCTATCTCTGGTTGGGGTGTCATGCAGGATACACAGCATCCCTGATGTAGGCTGGCCATGGATATTTATTTTTGGACTTATTAGAACATTAGATATATCTTCCCTTAAAGGAACTAGAGAAACAAGCTAAATGACCCCCCCCACAAGAGGCTGATAAATCCAGAAGGTGAGACATTCAAGGGGATGAGGTCCAGCTTTTCAGCATGTCAGTATCACAATAAGGGACTGCCCTGGATTTGGAAGAGGCTAAAAAAAAAAAAAAAAAAATAGCCACCAGGTGCAATGTTTGATCGTGAACTGGATCCCAGTTTGGAGAAACCAGGAGAAGAGCTGTGTGGGGGGACAGCTAGGGAAATGGGAATGTTAACTGGGTATTGGATGATCCCAAGGAAGCATCATAATTCTGTTAAATGTAATGCTATTTTGCTCTGTAGGAAGATGTTTTTGCTTTTTTAAAAAAGATGTAAAGTTAAAAAATAAAACAGTATTGAGTAAAACCTATTAAAGTGACAAAAATAAAATAAGCTCTTCCCCATCATCTCTAGTCACTTCTCCAAAATATTTGTTTTTTATTGTTTTTTTTTTTCTTAAAGATTTTATTTATTTATTCATGACAGAGAGAGAGAGAGAGAGAGGCAGAGACACAGGCAGAGGGAGAAGCAGGCTCCATGCAGGGAGCCCGACGTGGGACTCGATCCCAGGTCTCCAAGATCAGGCCCTGGGTTGAAAGCAGCGCTAAACCGCTGAGCCACCAGGGCTGCCCTGTTTTTTAAAAGCTTGTTTGTCTCCACCACACTGTCAAGTGCAGAGATGTTCATGGCTTTATTCCCAAGACTTAGGACAAAGGCTGAGGCACCAGATGGTGCTCAGGAAGTATTTGTCAAGAGGACAAATGACCACCCCTCCAAATCCTGGGTCTGCTGGCCCCACAGACAGGCCTTTTCCACTCAGATTCCACTTCTCAGATCCCTGTAATTCAGCCAGCCCCCAGAACACACTGAGAGACACAGGAAAGGCCAGTCCTGGGAACTCAAGCTGTCCTGGGAACTCCCTCCAGGGAGAACAAAGGGCATTGGGGGTATGATGTGCACCCTACCACCTGTCCTGGTTCTGAGCTCCTTGGCTGTGCTGGGGGAATATGGGAGGACGCGGGAGGCTAGGGGCCGGGGGCTTACCCGCAGGAAGGAGTCCAGAGCGCCATTCTCCATGAACTCGGTGAGGATCATGACAGGCACGCTGTTGGTGACCACGCCCTCCAGGCGGATGATGTTAGGATGCTCGAACTGGCCCATGATGGAGGCCTCACTCAGGAACTCCCGCCGCTGCCGCTCTGTGTAGCCCCCTTTCAGGGTCTTGATAGCCACACAGCTCTCTTTCTTCCCTGGGGCCTTGAGCCGCCCCCGGCACACCTCGCCAAACTCACCTTCAGAAAGGATGCCAAGAGTCAGCCCTGCTTCGCGCCCCCCGCCCTCCGACTCCCCAGCCCAGACCCTGGGTGTCCACCTTCCCTCTCACCTGCGCCGATCACCTCCTCAATCTTGACATAGGAAACGTCAATCTCTTTCGCAAATTCCCTCACAGCCTCATTGGGGTCTTCATAAGTGAAGGGGTCAATATAGACCTTAGTACCTGAGAAATCATGTGGGCTCCCATTAACTGAGAGGTAGCCTCCCCCTGCACTCAGATGCCCAGATTCCCACCTCTTGCCCCAGTCCCGTTTCCTTCAGGACAGGCCTACCCACCGTGCCCGATGAGGTACTGTCCATGCTTGTCCGAGTACTCAGCTTCTCTCCCGTTGCTCTGCTTCCTGTGGCCGACGGGAAAGAAACGGTAAATGGACTCAACACATCTCGAGTTCCCAGAGGGACAGGATGGGCACAGGAGGAGCGGGGGCGGGGGGGTCAGAAAAGCTTCCAAGGGGAAAGAAGTATTCTGAGGGCACGGAGGGAGGCTTCCCTGGAGCAAGAGGGTAGTTGGTCATCTACATGGGCCTCCCCACGAGCCTCCAGGTGCCCAGAGTCCTTACCTGAGGCAGAGAACAGCAATGACAATGACCACCAGGACCAGCACCACACCCACGACGGCTGTGCCCGCGATCAGGGCCAGCTGCTCCCGCCAGCTCTCGTTCTCTGGGACAGAAAAACCCGCGATCAGAAGCTGACGGCCCCCAGGGACGCTGCAACCAGCTGCAAGGCTTGAGGTGTGTTCTCCTGAGACCAAATTGCTTTCCAGCAGCGTGGGCACCTCCGCAAGGAAGTTTCCCAGCCTTGTTACAGCCAAAGCAGGCTTGATTTTGTTCAGTTATAAATAGTGGTGACCACAGAAGGTCCCAGAAGCTAAAAATGAAAAGGTCCATAACCAAAATGTGGAAGTAACTCAGATGTCCGTCAACAGATGAAATGGACAAATGGACAAATAAAACAGGCTATCGCTATACCATGGAATATCTTCCAGCCATAAAAAGCGCTATACACCCCAAACGTGGACGAACCTGGCACACGTTGTGCCCAGTGAAGGAAGAAGCTGCAGTGTAGGACTCCATTTGTATGAAATGCCCAGAAGAGGCAAATCCATAAACACAGAAGGTAAATTTGTGTTTGCCAGGGGTGCGGGTGATTGAGGGAGTATCTTTCCTTGGATGCTGTGATATCCTAAAATTAATTGTGGCAATGGTCACACAACTCTCGACATATGAAAAGCCACTCTAAATGGGTGAATTAATTGTATGGTATGTGAATCGTGCCTCAAACCGTTCAAAGGTTTGAAAGTCTCTCAGCCAACAAGCATTATAATGAATCAGTGTCATTCCGGGCTTCCCACATGGAGCCTGCTTCTCCCTCTGCCTGTGTCTCTGCCTCTCTCTCAGTGTGTCTCTTGTGAATAAATAAATAAAATCTTAAAAAAAAAAAATAGGTGTCATCCTTTGGAGGCTGTGAGAGAGACCTCGTGCTATTTCCAATCTGGGGAGGCAGGGTGGGGCTTAAGGGTCAGGCTTTGGCAGAGAGTCACGCAGCTGGAAAGCCACTGGGCAGGTCTTCCCTCCATGCTGCTGGTTTGGTTTCTGCAGCCTATGCTCCCCTCCGCAGGCCAAAATGCCTCAGGGCTGACGGAGCACGGGAATGTGACTTCAGGGGTCCTTCGAGGGCACAGGCAAGGCCCCCTATGCGATGGAGGGGCAGTACCCTGGCCGACGCCCTGGTCCCGGGGCTCACCGTCCAGCTGGGTCTGGCTGTGGTGCTCCTGGCCAAAGGGCCCGTAGCCGGCTTCAGAGCGTGCCCGCACCTGGACCAGGTAGCTGGCTCCCCGTTTCAGCCCCCGCAGCTCTGCCCGGTTTTCCGACGTCTTCAGGAACCGCACGCTGCTGGGGCCCTCTGTGCCCTGTCCCAGAGGGGGAAGGGTTGGCCGTAAGCCAGGGCTCTCTGGTTTCCATTGCTCTTCCCACCTCTCCCCCTCCCAGACCCTGTGTCCCCGTCTCTGCATCGTGGTTCTGCTATGTGGCAAGTGTTTGGCTTTCGTTATAGCATTTAATCCTCACAGCAATTCTGTGGGGTCGTTATTATTACTACAACTGTTTTACATTGGGGATGTTGGACTCAGGGAGGCCAAGGGGGCTGGCCCAACGTCACACAGCTAGTACTCAGCACAGCTGAAATTCAAACACTTCTCAGATCCCTGTAATTCAGCCAGCCCCCAGAACACATCCCACGGCCCACCCCAAACCCTAGGGGCAAGTCCGGGTCTCACCTTCTCGTGATACTTGACCTCATAGTCCAGCACAGCTCCGCTGGGGGCCCGGGGAACAGCCCAGGCCAGGCTCAAGCTGCTGGGCGATGACCGTGTCACCCGGATGTCGGACACTGGGGGTGGTACTGTGAGGGAGACGACCCATTAGGGTATTTGCACACGGCAAGTCTGTCTTTTAACTTTCCCAGCTCTGCCTCTGCTGGCTACACTTGTCTCAGATCTCCAGCTGCTTCAAGGGCTCCCGTGACTCTCTGCCCCGTCCTGAAGTCTGCACCTCTTTTTACTCTTCTGCCTGCCTCTCACCCTGCAAGTCCTGACGCTCCATGCTTCCTAGCGACCCCACTGTCCTGCCCCTGCCTTTTTCCCTTCAGGCCATCTGCATCCCTCCCAGCTGACCACCGGCTCCCCATCTCACCCTCACGGTCAGTGGTGACATTCACAGCCTCAAATGGGACAGGTCCAGTGGCCAGAGAGGACACCCCGTTCAAGGCGGTGACCTCGAAGGTGTAGGTGAAATCTGGACGCAGCCCACGAACTGCCACCCAGGGTTCCACAAGGTCCCGGGGGCCAGGGTCAAAAGTCAGGTCTCCTCCGCAGGGTGTACAGGACCCCCCAGGGCGGCACTCCCGGCAGCGCAGAGCATAGGTGAGATCCTCTCGGCCCCCGGACTCCAGGGGGGCGCTCCACTCCAGGCGCAGGGAGGAGCCATTCAGGCGGGGAACCACACTTCTGGGAGCAGAGGGTGGCGCTGCGGGACACCAGGGAGGCAGAGGCTGACTCAAGCGTCAGGGAAGCACCTCGAGGTACACAGGTATCCTCACTGGCTTCTTATCTTGGCTGGGCATCAGCAGGCCAGGGCCAATAGGAGGAAGGCTGGGGAAGCTGGGGGCTATGGTAGGTATCCACCCGCCACCTCAGGGGTCACTGGTCACTTACTGGTACAGGGTGCTCCCCGGAAATCTGTGCGGGCCCTGAAGTACCCAATGCGGCACTGGCACATGGGTGAGCCGATGGTGTTGGAGTGGCTGTTGGCTGGACATGGCTGACAGGACCCCTCCCCGGACAAGGGCTTGAAGGTGCCTTGGGCACAGGCTGAAAGAGAGACAATGATTACCGAAAACATTCAGCTGCTCTTAAGGGTGCAGGGAGTGCAAAGTGGGGTAGAGGGAGGGAAGAACTCAAAAACCTAACATCTAAGAGAAGAAGGAGACTCTCCCTACAAATCAGGGATTTGAAGCTTTGTTGACCTCAACACTACCACCCGGCCACTGCCACACCCTGTGGCTGCCAGGTGAAACCAAGAGGCCTCTGCTCAGAACTATGTTTTTAAATGCACACCACAGGGGTACCTGGGTGGCTCAGTCAGTTGAGCATCTTGACTTCAGCTCAGGTCATGATCTTGGGGTCCTGGTATAGAGCAAGGAGCCTGTTTCTCCTTCTACCCTGCCCCTCCCCCTGCTTGTGCACACATGCTCTCTCTCTCTCTCATATAAATAAATAGAGTATTCAAAAAAGGGATGCCTGGGTGGCTCGGCGGTTAAACATCTGCCTTCGTTGAGTGTCTGCCTTCGGCTCAGGGCACGATTCTGGGTCTGGGGATCGAGTCCCCCATTGGGCTCCCTGCAGAAAGCCTGCTTCTCCCTCTGTGTCTCTGTGTCTTTCATGAATAAATAAATAAAATCTTAAAAAAAAAACATTCAAAAGATAAAATAAATGCACACCACAAAACACAGAGGATCACAAAGGAAACCAAGTGAATTGAAATGCAATGACCAGGGGCAGCCTGGGTAGCTCAGCAGTTTAGTGCCGCCTTCAGCTCAGGGCGTGATCCTGGACACCCGGGATCAAGTCCCACGTCGGGTTCCCTGCATGGATCCTGCTTCTCCCTCTGCCTGTCTCTGCCTCTCTCTCTGTGTGTCTCTCATGAATAAATAAATAAAATCTTAAAAAAAAAAAAAGAAATGCAATGACCCAAAACATGAAGAAAACAAGTTCGTGCCTTAAGAATACAGTGTTTGTTTATTTACAAGATACAGCAGCCCCTGTAATCCTAAAGTCATGATAAGCAAAAAAATGGCATTTGGACATTCTTGCCTAATTTTTAACAGGCTGAGAAAACAGCCATGATTGGAAGGATGTGCAAGTCTCAGTCCTACTGTGAACCGTTGGCCTCTATCACTGTCATTCCACATGCAAGGCCAATTTCAGGTGGAGGCGAGTGACAATTAGGTCATTTTTTTTCTCTACCCAAGTTCCTAGATCCCTTACTTTCTATCTACAAAACCCAGGTTCTGAATGCCTGCTCTAAAGGAACAGCTAAGCGAGAATTCAGTATCAGTAAGTTAGAGGAAACCCATAATGTTGGGCAGCCTGGGTGGCTCAGCGGTTTAGCACTGCTTTCAGCCCAGGGCCTGATCCTGAAAACCCAGGATCGAGTGCCACGTCAGGCTCCTGCATGGAGCCTGCTTCTCCCTCTGCCTCTCTCTCTGTGTGTCTCTCATGAATAAATAAATAAAATCTTAAAAAAAAAAAAAAAAGAAACCCATAATGAGCAAGAAATAGAGACTATAGATGCCTTTGCCCTCAAAGTCCAACAAGGTCCCCCCATGCTGAGGACACCCTTGCATCCCTCATACAGAAAGATGTGAAACATAATGAGGAGAAAGAGGGTGGAAGAGCTCAGACCTATGCTGGGGCTCTGAAACGGGACCTCTGAGTGCCCTTGAGAATGAACAATGTTCAAAATGGAAATTCGATTGAATCCAAGAGTGAGGGTACAGGACCCTCCCCACACGGATGTGCGGCAAGCTTTACGGAAAGGACACCAGCCCTTACCTCGGCACCTGGTATTCCCCTCTGCGGCCTCGAAGCCAGCAGCACAGCTGCAGCCCGTGACCGGCTGCTCAGCCCACTGGCCATCCTCCCGGCAGTAGAGGCTGGGGCTGGGGCCAGGAGTGGGGACGGCGTCGGCCACACAGCTCCCTGCCACAGGCACCACAAGCTCCCGAGGCACCGTCTCCGGGAAGTATGTGAGGTTCACAGTCAGTTGGGAGCACTTCTTATAGAAGAGGTGCAGGGAGAGCAGGGCCATGCAGGCACCCTGGTCCTGGAAGGCCAGGTAGAAGCCAGCCTTGGTGAGTGGGCCCAGACGCAGTGTCTTGATGTTCACCTTCCCTGTTGCCTCAGCCCCAGGGCGCTTCCGGGTCAGGTGCTCAGCAGCCACGGTGTCCACCTGCCAGGTGAGGAAAGAGACTCATTGCAGCTGTCCTCCACTCCCCAAAGACCTGGCAGGTAGGCTATTCTCGTCTTCCCAGCTCACCCTGTCCCTGATCACCTCAGTTCCTGTTCCAGAGCCATTTTGCTACCTTTCCCAGCATGACCTAACATTACCCATTGACGCTTACTGAGGTCCTATGATGTGTCCAGCCTCCATCCTGTACTCCCTTTCTGTTCACTCATCCTGCAGACATTTATCAACACCTACTCCGAGCCGGGCCCTGGGCTTGGAGCCAAGGAAACCAAAATGAAGGTAATAGGTGTTAAAAGCATGATAAGATCTATGACAGGTGGGACGCCTGGGTGGCTCAGCAGTTAAGCATCTGCCTTTGGCTCAGGGTGTGCTCCTGGAGCCCCGGGATCGAGTCCCACATCGGGCTCCCTGCATGGAGCCTGCTTCTCCCTCTGCCTGTGTCTCTGCCTCTGTGTGTGTGTGTGTGTGTGTGTGTGTGTGTGTGTGTGTCTCCCATGAATAAATAAATAAAATCTTTGAAAAGGAAAAAAAAAAAGATCTATGACAGGTAAAGTGCCTATGACAGGGCAGGCACCACAGCAGAGGCATCCCAGGGGAGCTGAAGCTTCTGAGACAAGTAGGAATTGGGTAGAAAGAACAGAAAGGAGGCATTTCGGGGTGAGGCATCAGCAGATGCATAGAATGTCTCTTCATGAAAGGCAACGTGTACTCGGAGAATGTGGGACGTGGCAGAGGGTGGCCTCGACAACCTCCCTGGGGTTGGGGGCCAGGGTGGCAGCTCAACCCCACATAGTAGACCACGTTCTTCCCTCCCCGGACTGGAGCCTCCTGCTTCCAGGCTCCAGTGTCCCGGCCCAGGACCCTGGAAGCTCACCTGAGACTACTGACCCAGCCCAGCCCCATGCTGGCCCACAGCTGCACCCCATGCGCCCATGTACCTTGATATAGGGGTTCTCCATCCAGGCTGGTGTGAAGGCTGTGGCCGTGTCAGCATCACTCTCGAAGTAGAAGACGGTGAAGGTCTCCTTGCAGGAGCGGCCAGCCCGCGTCAGGGAGAGGCACTCAAGCATGGTGAAGCGGAGTGTGGCGTACACGTGGACAGCTCCACGGCGCGGGACCCAGCCAGTGCGCAGCCAGTGGGCCAGACCTGGTGCCCGTTGCACATCACACACCTCGTAGGTCCGAACGCTGTGCTGCTCCTCATCCAGGCCGCTCAGCTCCTCCCACTGTGGGGAGCAGGGGGTCAGTTTATGGAGGGGAGGTCCGTGGGAGGTTGGCTGTGCTAGACGGAGGGGACCTCTGAGAGCAAAAGGGCTCAGAGAACATCTGTTCCAGCTGATGGCATGCACAGTGGGCCAGCATGGACACTCCTTGTCCCTCCTCCCTCGTCCCTCCAAGTCCCAGCCCCTGGACCCAGCTGTTACCTGCCCATCCACCTGAGGGAACGTGACCCACTTCAGATCGGCAGTTTCCAACTTTGTGTTCAATAGGGTCTCTAAGACAGACAGACAAATGAACAGATGGACAGTCAGCACTGGAGGAGAGACGCTGGGAAGACTAAATCCCTGGGAACTGCCTGAGACAGGTGGGTCCTCTTGGCTCCAAGCTGGTGCAACTGGGGCCAGGTGAGTGGAGAGAGGAACAGGGGAGCAAGCCCTGCCCTCCGCTGCTCCCCCTTCTCAGCTTTTTTTCTGAGTGCCAACCCCACCTCTAACAGCTGGCAGGCACCCAGCTACCCTCTCAGGACTCCGAGATCTAGGCCTCTGAGAACTGCTGGTCCCTGAGAAGAGGAGAAGCTCCAAGCAAGCTCAGGCAGGGTTGAACTAGACCCTGGACCTGGCATGACCTGAGAAGGGCAAAGACCTGTAGGCACAGGGATAACCCTCCTTACAGGGCCAGCCTCGTGGCCAACCCATGGTCCCTTCCCTATATTCAAAGTAGCTGCCTCCTTCCCCCCAACTCCACCCCTCTTTTCTGGGCCCACACCCCCTTTTTGGACCAAACCCTCCAGGCCTTCAGATCCTGGAGGGTGGTACTGAGCTCATAAGGTCCAGCCCTACTCCCCCACGCCCCTCCCCCGCCCCCTGCTCCGCCCCCCCAAGAGCTCACTGCTGTCAGAGGAGGAAGTGCTGGAGGCCAGGACGCTTGGGTTCCCGCCCTGGCCCCTGCCTGCAGAGGCCTCACATCTGGATTTAGTTATGAGAAGGAGAAAGGGAGGAGATTTTAGGGGTGTATGGAGGGGTGAACACACCTGGCTCGGCCTGGGTCTCGTGGGAGGGGTGTAGGGGGGAGGGAGGGTGGGGCTCTGGCGGAAAGGGGGGATTAGGAGAAACATCACAGGCCCTGGCAGTGCAGGGTGGAGGGAGGGCAGGGGAATCCCCAGGGAGGCCCATGCCATGTGGGGGACCCCCAGCAGATCCAGCAGCACACCTGGGAGCAGGTCCTCCCCACGTTCCTCCCCCCTCAGGCTCCTGCTCCGTGGGGGCTTCGGGAAAGGAGGGAAGGGAAGGTGGGTGGGTGGGGCAGGCAGCCTCCTCCCAGGGACCAAATGATGTCCACCGGAGGGCAAGGGGTCAGGCAGGACCCCCAGCCAGCCTGAGATGAGGCCTGGGTCCCCCGGACGGGGTGGTGGCAGGAGCCAGCCCAGCACGCTGGGGACAGGATGCCCGGGTTCTGGGAAGGGGTGGCTAGAGGCTGCCGTCTCCACCCTCCATTGTTCCAGCCAGGATAGTGTTTTCCTGTCTCCAATTTACACACTGTCTGTTTCAGGGCTGTCCTCAAGCTCTGAGAGCCTCACTTTCTCTCCTCCTATCTCCGGCTCAGAGAGCCTGGTCTGATCTGTCACTTGTCCTGCCTCTCACCTCTCTCCCCCGCCCTCTGTCCACCTCCCTTTCAGAGTGTCGCTGTCCCTTCTCTGTTTTCTATCTCCCGCCTTCCACCTCCATGGGGGCACGTGGCCCCAGGCAGGTGACTTAACGCCTCGTTAAGCCTCAGTTTCCCCATCTGTAAAATGGGGGCAACAGTCCCTCTCCCACTGCCAAGCTGTTAGGAAGGTGAAGAAAATGTAATGGGCTTAGCACTGGCCTCGGGCTTGGGAAGCACTTAAGTGTCAGCATGGAAGCATTTGCCTTTCTCCTTCGCCTTATTTTCCTCTTTTCACCACACTTTGCCCTGGGGAGCTTGGGGGGGGGGGCTCTCCCTACTTTGCCTTCCTTCTTCCCTTCTTTCTCAGAACTGGGCAAGGGTCCCCTCTCCCCGTCTCCAGCCTTTGATCCTCGGCCCAGAGCAGCACAGCCCAGGCTGGGGGAGATGGGTTTCTAACTGCTTTTGATTCCTCCTCCTCAGCAGACCCCCACGACCACCCCCCCCCCCCAGACCCCTTTGATTCTAGGCAGTGAAGGGGGGAAGGAGGCAGCTCACTGAAAAGGAGATTAGGGCCTTATGAGAAGGGTTTACAGGGCTCTTGGCTCCCCCTCCAGGGGGTGAGGGGAGGGAAGAGACTTACAGGGGAAGAAACATTTGGGGTGCAGGGGAGGGTATACAGAAAAATCAGAAATTTAGAGAGATTGGCAGTTAGGCTAAGTTCAGGTGCCATGGGGACTGTGAAGGTCAGTTTCTGCTGGCCTGTAGGGGTGCAGAAAGGGACTCGGGCAGGACTGGTGCCGGGCTGGGGTCTAGACAGCATTTAAAGGGCCAGGGTGCAGCCTGGGGAAACCAGGGAGGGGGGCCTCATTGCAGCAGAGACAGTGGCTCTGGGAGAAATCCCGGCGTTTGGAGAGTGAGTGCAGACGGTGGCCGTCCAGCCAGAGGCAGGAGAACTGCAGGATCAAGGTGTGAACGCTGAGGAATAGGGGGTGGGGGCAGTTTTCTGGCCTAGCACAAAGTTCTGCCTTGTCTGCAGCAGATCCCAAAAACGTTGCCTCATGTTTGGCAAAAGTGGGAAAAGGGACAGAAACTTTGGAAGATACTGGAGTAGGGGAGAAAGGAAAGGCTGCAAAAGGCGTGCGGAATCAGGGTGAAGAGTCTGGGAAGCTGGGGCAGAGGCACGTCCCGGGACGGAGCTCCACTTCTTCTCTTTCCCAAACAAAAGAAACCTCCACTCCCCGCTGGGCCGCCTCCTCCCCGCCCCCCGCCCGGTCCAGCACTATTGGTCCGAAGTGTTCGGGGTTGGGGTACCGGGGTAAGAGCAGAGTGGCCAGCCCCTTCACTCCGAGGCCCAACTTTGGGGGCCCCTGGAGTGCCGGGGTGCCCCCTGGGAAACTCACCTTCCAAAGCCGCGGCGAGCGAAGCCCAGCAAAGCAGAGCCCGGAGCTCCATGGCGCCGGCTCTCTCGGGTTGGATCCGATCCGAGCTTGGGGGGCACTAGCCCCCCCAGGTCTGGACCCCCCCCGAGAGTGCAGACACCAACTCCCCGCGTGGGACTCCCAGTCGGGGCCCTCAACGCGGGCCCATGCGGGCGCTCCCGGCACCGGCGCCCAGGTGTGGCCCCGCGTCCCCGCCGCGCGCGCGGGCGGGCGGGGGGCGTCTTCGCACTGGCTGCTCGGAGCGGACGCAGAGCGGGACGTGCCTGGAGTCTGGGTCCCTCCGGGGCCTCGGGGTCCCGCCCCGGCTGGCTGGGGGTGGGCCGGCCGCTCGCGGTCTCCCCCCCTCCCAGGAGTGGTGCTGCTCGCGCCGCCGGGCCGAGGGCGCTCCGCGCCGGCCAGGAGGATGGGAGCCGAGCGGGGACGGAGCGGGAGGGAGGGAGACTGCGGCGCGGGGCCGGGCGGGCCGGGGCTGGGCCGGGTTGGGACTGGGCCGGGCGGCGCCTGGCCGGGGAGGGAGGGGCGCGGGGGGCGGGGGAGCTCCCTCCTCCCGCAGCCGGGGCTCGGCGTGGGGGCCGGGGCGCGCTGATTGGAGCGCGCGCTGCTGAATAATTCATGAGGGAAGCGGAGCGGGGCGCCGAGCGGAGCAGGTCGGGAAGTTGGGAGAAAGTTTGGAGAAGGGGGAGGGGCGGCGGGCGCGGAGCCCGGGGACCGCCCAGACGTGCACCGCGGCCGTGCGCCGTGACGGGGACCGCGCGTGTCGGGGCCGGGGCCCGGGGACCCCCGGGGCAGGTCCGGGCCCAGCACGCGGCAGGCAGCCGAGAAGCACATCCAGCAGCCCTGGGGGCCTCCCGGACGTGCGCGCAAATGTACACCGCACGCTCGAAGCCCGCTCCAACCTTCCTGCGGACTTCGGATTCGATTTCTGGATGCGCCCAACGCCACCCTTGACGCAGGGGACCACGTTTGGGGGAAGCTTTTGAGGATGGAGGGTGGCGCATCGGGCCTCCAGGCAGCGACCCTAGCTTAGATGATCCTGGAGCGAACGTCACACAGTCATTCATCAAACACTAGGTATTGAGGACCCACTGTGCGCGCAACCTAGCGCAGGAAAATGTGGGAAGTGGGGCAACTGGTTTGAGATGGGGAGGACTATAGAGAAAAGCGAAACAGGAGTAAATAAAAGGTAGGTGGGACCGAGAGAGTAAAAGGTCTGGATGGCTTCCCAAATCACCGTCTTCACTCTCACTAGGAGATCTCCTGGTCGCCCGCAGCTCTGACCCCTGGGGCTGGGCCGGGGCTGCTGCTGTCTTTCCCGAGGCTGTTTCCTGTCTGGCTCCTGGGGGCCCTCGGGATGTCTGGGAGGGCTCTTCCTCTCATGGCCGCCACCGCCCCCCCACGCTATCCTATCAGTTAGAGGGGAGGGTCCGGGGAAAGCAGTGCTACTCCCACCAGCCCCCTTCTACGTCAGCGCGCCTATGGTGTGGGTAGTGGGATGGATGGGGTCGCTGCGGGATCCCGCCAGTGCAGAGCTGGAAGGAAAGGGATTATATTCAGAAATTTAAAGGAGACAGAGTCGGGAGTTCCTGAGGAGCACAGAGAGGGAAGGAGGAATCCTTGATGCTCAAGGAGGTTGGGGAAGGTAGTGGGGGGTGGAATGCCAAGCGCCTCTAACCCCCCAGAGAGCACAGCCAGGCTTGCAGTGACCTCTTGTCCCAGCGCACTTATCTCCCTGCCACAAGTGGTGCTCCCCACACCCCTGCCTTTCCTCGCTGCCTGTCTGGGTCCTGCTCCGGGGTGGGGGGTCACGGAGGGCAGGAAACAGCCGGCTTGGCTGGAGCCAGGCAGACCAGGCCACACTGGGAATCCCCTCCTCCCTCCCTGATTCAAGCCCTGTCTCCCTTCTCTTATTCAGCTTCTCCTCCAGGTTGTCCACCTCCTCGCTCAGAACAGGAACACACACACACACACACACACACACACACACACACACAGAGGCACACACACTTGTCCTCACTATGCACTCAGATTCTTTCCTTTAAAAATTATGTCTCTATCTCCCCCTGGGCTCTATGCTCAACCTCCTTTGGCCCTTGATTGCTTGAATTGTCTCATTTGATGGGAGATGCAGTTCATCCTTATGGGGTTGTGGAGGGTGGTGCATGACGGGATGGTAGAGAGAGACCCCCCAGGTGCACAGAGAAATGAGGCAGGGGGGAATGAGGGCTGATGACACAGTGGTGCAGGGGTGTAACAGCTCACTGCAGATTGGAACCCTGTATCTCTGAGAACAAGGACTCTCAGCTAGAGGGAAGAGGACAACTTTGGTAAGAAAATATCCAGTGGATCCTGTGTAATAGGGTCCTCAGCCCCCACCTCCCAGCATATAATCCAGTTCCTAAAATCTGATGCGTATGTATACCAATCAACAAAAGAATAAATAAATGGGATGCTTGACTGGCTTAGATTCTTGATCTGGAAGTCATGTGTTCAAGCCCCATGTCGGGTGTGGAGATTACTTAAATAATAAAAAAATAAAAAAGATTTTAAAAAATATTTTATTTATTCATGAGAGACACACAGAGACACAGGCACAGGAAGAAGCAGGCTCCATGCAGGGTGCCCAATGCGGGACTGAATCCTGGGACTCCAGGATCACTCCCTGGGCCGAAGGCAGGTGCCAAACCACTGAGCCACTCAGGGATCCCCAAACTTAAAAAAAAATTTAAAAAGTAAAAGAGTGAGGGACCCTGGGTGGCTCAATCAGTTAAGCATCTGCCTTCGGCTCAGGTCATGACCTCAGGGTTCTGGGATTGAGCCCTGCATCTAGCTCCCTGCTTAGCGGGGAGTCTGCTTGTCCCTCTCCTTTTGCCCCTCCCCCTGTTCTCTCTGTCTGTCTCTCAAATAAATTTTAAAAATCTTTAAAAAAAAGAACCAAAAGAATTAATAAGATAAATCCTTTATTAAGTATCTGCTATGTGCCAAGTGATCACTGTGCTAGTTTGAAGATTTGTAAAGCATGGCTCCTGGTCTCAAAGATCTATATATAATGGAGCAGAAATCCCATTAGTTCCCCTTTTCATGGAGAAGACATCTGAGATTTGCACTCCAATGCTCAGAAGTGTCTATCCTGTGGGTGTGAGGTCATTTCCTCTACCCTCCAACCACCCAGGACCACTTTCCTAGAAAAGCTAATTCAGTATCCACTGTATTACATTACATAGATGAGCAGCCATGCCACTATCTGGATGGATGCTTGTCCCATAGACCCGAACAAATTCTCAGCCCCCCCCCTTTCCTCATTATTAGAGCACTTTCACTATCCACCCACCTCGATATTAGGTGATCACCCAGTTCCCTGCCCGTGATCAGTATGCTGCAATCACTGATCCCCATGGCAGCACCTGTGTGGAGCACCACCCCCCTCCAACAGCTGTTTGGGCTTTTAGTTTTGTTTTCTTTTTAGATTTTTTAAGTAATCTGTATCCCCAATGTGGGGCTTGAATTTACAACCCCAAGATCAAAATCTCATGCTCTAGTGACAGAGCCAGCCAGGGGTCCTAGGCTTTCTTTTTGCTATCTACACCCCGACAGTTAATTTGGAGCAGAATTGGAGTTAGGACTTTTCCTATATGTAGTGAACAACAAATCATCCCCTTTCACCATAAATTACAGAAGCTGTCACTCCTCTTCCCATACTCCAGCACCCTTTTGGGCTGGCCTCACCCTGTCACATCTGGAGTTAGGTTTACTGGAAGCCCATTAGGTTTAAGCTTTTGTACCCCTCATCCACCTGGCTCCTCCCACTGCCCTGGTTAATGAGTGCCATCTATTTAAACAGTTGTTAGGTGAATCCCAGCACAGAAATGTTTGAAGTGGCCTGAAATCTGGCTCTTACACAAAAGGAATTTGGTAGAGGTTTCCACATTGTCAAGAATGAGCTGTAAAGCACAGTGAAAACTTTGAGTAATGAAAGAAAAAAATTTCAACCAGCCATACTAGAAGGAAGACAGAAATAGAAAAGTAGGGATCCCTGGGTGGCGCAGAGGTTTGGCGCCTGCCTTTGGCCCAGGGCGCGATCCTGGAGACCCGGGATCGAATCCCACGTCGGGCTCTCGGTGCATGGAGCCTGCTTCTCCCTCTGCCTGTGTCTCTGCCTCTCTCTCTCTCTCTGTGACTATCATAAATAAATAAGAAAATTAAAAAAAAAAGAAATAAAAAAGTAGGAAATATTACAAAGTCACTATCATATGAAGACGTAGTTCTGAGTACACCCCCAAGAAAAAGGTAGGACATGAATCTATTATACACGGATGTCGAGCAATTATTTACTATACCTATCCTGTTTTTCTAGATTTGACACTATTTATAGTATTTGTCACCCTAATTTTAGCAAACTGGCTGTGGTTTCTACATTTAAATAAACATTAATTTTTAAAAAGATGTTATTTATTTATTCATGAGAGACACAGAGACAGGGAGAGAGGCAGAGACACAGGCAGAGGGAGAAGCAGGCTCCACGCAAGGAGCCCGACGCGGGACTCGATCCAGGGTCTCCAGGATCACGTCCTGGGCTGAAGGCGGCGCTAAAGCGCTGAGCCACCCGGGCTGCCCATAAAAACAAAATTATGAACATAAAATTAGGTATAAAAATTACTGTTTAGAAAAAAAAAATTACTGTTTAGGGCAGCCCGGGTGGCTCAGCGCTTTAGCGCCGCCTTCAGCCCAGGACGTGATCCTGGAGACCCTGGATCGAGTCCCGCGTCGGGCTCCTTGCGTGGAGCCTGCTTCTCCCTCTGCCTGTGTCTCTGCCTCTCTCCCTGTCTCTGTGTCTCTCATGAATAAATAAATAACATCTTTTTAAAAATTACTTTGTATTTATTTTCTTAGGATGGGCTCCCCAAGGGGTACCCGAGTGGCTCAGTCAGTTAACTGTCTGCCTTCGGCTCAGGTCATGATCCCAGGGTCCTGGGATGGAGCCCCATGTTGGGCTCCCTGCTCAGTGAGGAGTCTGCTTCTCCCTCTGCTCCTTGCCCTACTCGTGCTCTTGCTTTCTCTCTTTCAAATACATAAATAAGGAAAATCTTAAAGAGAAAAGAAAGAGTTCCCCAATCATATAAACTTCAGGGCTCACAAAACCTGAATCCATTCCTTGTCTGACCGCCACAAATCTTCCTGAACTCCTCATATGTGAAGTTGTAATAGACACATATGTCAAAGATCTCATTAATTAATTAGTGATTGTATTTTGATTGTGGCTCTGAGTTTCATGAAAGCAGGTACAACATACGTTGTGCTTGCTGCTAAATCCAGTGCAGGTCTGGCCCATAATTCATACTCAGTAAATGTATATTAACTATTTATTCCTTTAAATACTTTTTTAAAAGATCTTATTTTGACAGAAAGAGAGAGAGAGCGCGCGGTGCACGCACAGGGCGAGGGGAAAGAGAAGCAGACTTCCTGCTCAGCAAGAATCTGATGTGGGGCTCCCAGGACCCTGGGATCATGACTGAACTGAAGGCAGCCACTTAACAACTGAGATGCCCAAGCACCCTTAAATCCTTATTCTTTAATTCACTTGGCAATTCTTTTTTTTTTTTTTTTAAGTTTTTATTTATGCCTGGTGGCTCAGCGGTTAAGCGTCTGCCTTTTGGCTCAGGGCATGATCCTGGAATCCCAAGATGGGATCGAGTCCCACAACGGGCTCCCTGCATGGAGTGTACTTCTCCCTCTGCCTGTGTCTCTGCCTCTCTCAATGTGTGTCTCATTCATAAATAAAATTTTAACAAAATAAAAATTTTAAAAATTTTCTTTACTTATTTGGGAGTGAGAGAGAATGAGCAGTGGGGAGGGACAGAGGGAGAGAGAAGAGAAGCAGACTCCTCACTGAGCAGGGAGCCTGACACGGGCTCGATTCCAGGACTCTGGGATCATGACCTAAGCCCAAGGCAGATGTGTAACCAACTGAGCCACCCAGACACCCAGCGATTCTTTTTAAAAATGATTTATTTATTTTAGAGAGAGAGAGTGGGCGGAAGGACAGGGGGAGAGGGAGAGAGAACCCCAAGCATACTCCCCACTAAGCAAGAGCCACACACAGGGCTCAATCTCATCACCCATGAGATCATGACCTGAGCTGAAATCACAAGTCAGACACTCAACCACCTGAGCCACCCAGGTGCTCCTCCCTTATTGAGGTTTTGCTATGGACCAGGACTGGGGATCCAAAGTCATCCTTGACAGCCCAGGGAAAGAAATAGCCATGAAACTTCAACAGAACACAGGAGGCTGGGGCACCTGGGTGGCTCAGTTGGATGAGCATCTGAGTCTTAATTTTGGCTCAGGTCATGATCTTAGGGTTGTGAGATGAGCCCCATGTCAGGCTCCGTGCTGGGCATGGAGCCTGCTTAAGATTCTCTTTCTCTGCCCCTCCCCTCCCAGTGTGTGCACTCTCTCTCTCTCAAAAAAAAAAAAAAAAAAAAAAAAGGCAGAAGGAATAGCAAATATAAGACTGTGGACATGGTGAGATTGCCCCTGAGCTGCCAGAGTTGAGGACATTAGGGTGTATATTTTAAGGACAGTGACAATGGATGAGCTGGAGAGCTGAGCAAGGACCAGTCTCTGCCATCACAGGACATTTCAGGAATGTAGGTTTGTCTTAATCACCTTGGGAACCACTGAAGGGTTTTAGGCAAAGAAGCAATCCCACTGGATTTGTATAGAAAGATCCCACTTGTGCCAATGGTTTGGGGTGCTTGGGTGGTTCAGTCCGTTAAGCGACTGCCTTTGGTTCAGGTCATGATCCCAGAGTCCTGGGATCCAGCCCTGCATCCCATCAGGCTCCCTGCTCATCGGGGAGTCTGCTCCTCCCTCTTCCTCTGCCTCCCCCTCCCCTTGTGCTCTCTCTCAAATAAAATAAATACAATTGAAAGAAAGAAAGAATAAGGGGACGTCTGGGTGGCTCAGCGGTTAAGTGTCTACCTTCGGCTCAGGGCATGATCCTGGAGTCTTGGGATCAAGTCCCACATCAGGCTCCCTACATGAATCCTGCTTCTCCCTCTGCGTCTCTGCCTCTCTTTGTGTGTCTCTCCTGAATAAATAAATAAAATCTTAAAAAAAAAAAAAAAATCCCAGGACGCCTGGGTGGCTCAGCGGTTAAGCGTCTGCCTTTGGCTCAGGGTGTGATCCTGGAGTTTCAGGATCGAGTCCCACATCGGGCTCCCTGCATGGAGCCTGCTTCTCCCTCTGCCTGTGTCTCTGCCTCTCTCTCTCTCTCATGGATAAATAAAATCTATTTTAAAAAATTCCATTTGTACAACTTCAGAGAAAAGATTGAAAGGGATCAAGACTGAAGGCAGAGAAATCACATGTAGTTCTCCAAATGACAAGAGAGAAGTGTGTGTGGGCACACTAGAGCAGCTAGGTAGGAGTGAGGGAACCAGGGGAGGAAGATACGGGCAGGCTGAATTTGAGACCATGGTGTACCATCCAGACAGCAGGTCCAGCAGACAACCAAAATTGAGCTCCATTGGTCTGGAGCTCAGGGGCAGCTTTTTGGCTGAAGATACATGTTCAGGAGTTACTAGTATTCGATGGTGATGGAGGCTGCCCAGTGTGAGGGGGGTTAGAGGAGACTATAGATCGGTAAGGCTGAGGAAAGCCTTACACTTCACCTTTTTATTTATTTATAAAAGCAAAGATTATCATATTTAATTCATCATAAGAATTCTGTTAGAGAAAAAAAAAAAAAGAATTCTGTTAGGGGCGCCTGGGTGGGTCAGATGGTTAAAAGTCTGCCATCAGTTCAGGTCATGATTTCAGGGTCCTGGGATTGAGCAGGGCGTCTCCTTCTCCTTCTCCCTCTGCTCCTCCCCCTGCACATGTGCTCAATCTCTCTTTCTCTCTCATAAATAAAATAAAAATTTTTTAAAAAGCTCTTTTTTTTTTAGATTATTTATTTGATAGAGAGGGAGAGTACAAGTAGGCAGAGTGACAGGCAGATGGAAAGGGAGAAGCAGGCCCTCCACTGAGCAGGGAGCCCAATGGGGGACTTTCAATCTTTTTTCCAAAGTTGTACAAGTGGGATTTTTAAAAAATATATTTTAATTAATTAATTAATTAATTGTTCACAAGAGACACAGAGAGAGGGGGAGAGGCAGAGACACAGGCAGAGGGATCAGGACCTGAGCCAAAGTCAGATGCTTAACTGACTGAGTAACCCAGGCACCCCAATAAAATAAAATAAAATAAAATAAAATAAAATAAAATAAGATAAAATAAAATAAATAAAATAAAATAAAAATAATAAAATAAAATAAAATAAGAACTTTGTTAGAGAGGCAGGATGCACGTTATTCTGACATCCGCTTTATTTTTAAAGATTGATTTATTTGAGGGATGCCTGGGTGGCTCTGTGGTTGAGCGTCCAGCTTTGGCTCTGTATGTGATCCTGGAGTCCCAGGATGGAGTCCCACATCAGGCTGGAGCTTGCTTCTGCCTCTGCCTGTGTCTCTGCCTCTCTCCCTGTATCTGTCATGAATAAATAAATAAAATCTTTAAAAAATATATTTATTTATTTGAGAGAGAGCTTGGGGAGGGGTAGAGGGAGGGAGAGAATCCTCAAGCTGACTCCCCCTGCTGAGCGATGCAGGGCTCCATCCCAGGACGCTGAGATCAGGACCTGGGTTGAAATCAAGAGTTAGCCACTCAACTGACTGACCCCCCCCACAGGCACCCCCTTGACATCCACTTTAAAGATGAGACAGGCTCGGGTTAAGTGACTTGCTGGGGTTAAGTGACTTGTTCAGTGCACTCAGGATACAGAGGGGCCTTCCAGCCCCGCCCCCAAGGACCTGTAGGACATTGCATGTCCTTTTCCTCCTTCATCCCTCACCCAGGCCAGCAGCCAGAAGGCATTTCCCTGCCTTGGCCCCTTTCTCCTGTGTAGGCCCTAGCTTGAAAGGGGGTGATTTCCATTCACTAGAGTTTTGCCCCCCACCCCACCCCCCCGCCCCCAATCTTGGCTCTGGTGATAGAAGGGACAGAATTGCAGGGGACTGAAACAGCTAGGACTGGGAGCAAGCTAATAGGAAGGTGGGAAGGAGACCAGCACAGCTCACAGCAGAAGCCAAGGTACCAGAACTGTACAAGTTGGAGAGAAGGGACGTAAAAGAGCTGAAACCCAGCGCTAAACAGGAGAGGTGGAGGAGTGGGAGTAGGGGAGGAGAGGTATCGGGAGGTTCATTGTCCCAGCAGGGGGAAGTCTTTTGTTTCCTCTCTTCCCTTGGCAGCCTGACAGGATATGAGGCCAAGCCCCCCCTCCATGCCAGCATCCCCCCACCCACTGGATGTGGCCCTTCCCTTACCATTGTGTCCTCGACCGGGATGGGGGCAGGGGCATTGGCTCTAGGAGGGAATGTAAGGACTATTCGTGGCTGGGGGTTAGACTACCAGAGTCCAGAAGGGACCAGAAGACCCCGGGCGGCTGGTTCGTGGTTTAGCCGAAAAAGCTTTGTGCCCGGGGAGGAGCAGGAAGGCAGGCCTGGGTGGGGCCAGCACAGAGGGTACAGGTCGGGCCAGGGGGAGGTAGGCTGGGCCCCAGAGGAGATGACGCAGGGCTTCAGGCTTTTCCCAGCCCCCACCATTCCAGCCTGGGGGCCTGAGAGCTCACCTGAACCCGTGTCTCCCCCCCCCCCCCCCCCACGCCCTCCATTCCCCAAAGTTGACATCAACCCCACCGGGGCAGTTGGCATCTGGCAGAGCGCAGCAAACTCGGATGTCCTGTCTGGGCCCTCCACCTCCACTTTGCTGGAATCCCTCCCTCCGCGGGATCCAGGAGTCTGGCCTCCCACTCTGGTCCTCCAGGAATCCTGGAATCCCCTCCCTCCTGGACCATTTTGCTCCATCAGCTGTTCCTGCAGGAAGGGAGCCCGGCTCAGACTCGCCTCTCTTCCCGAGCCTTTTGTTTGCTGGGTCTGCAGGAAATTGCAGGGGCGGTGGCCCAGGGCTCATCTGCCCCTGGGGCCTGGGGGAGGAGGTCCGGATCCACCAGACTTAATCCTGGGGAGCACGCGGCGGGGGTGGGGAGGGTGGGTCGCCAGGGAATTCCCATTGAGGGCCTGAAATCGGAGTGGGACCCCTGCGGGCTGCATTGGACGTACTCGTTCCCAAGGGGCGGTTCCAGGGTGTTCGGAGGTGCCCAGACCTGGAGGCTGGACCGACACTCTGAGGTCACTTAATAGGCTGACCCCGGAGGCTGCACGAGAGGAGAAAAACCCTCATGTTGAATCCCAGAACCTCGTCCTACACGCCTCGGATGCCGGGGATCCCGCGGCGGAGACGCAGCAAGCAGGTCACACCAAGCACCCCCGAGAATGAACGAATTCCTTTCTCCTTAAAAAATGGTGGGGAGGAGGACCCGCACGTAGCCCCAGAATTCGCGCCATCCCAGGACGCAACCGCAGAGCTAGGCTAGGCGGGGACGCTCTAGCGGGCCGGCGCCCTCTCGTTGGTTGCCCTCTCTCTGAGGCCACCCCGGGCGCAGCCATCTTCCCTTCCCGGCGGGCGGGGCGGGGCCGCTGCAGTCACGTGAGGAGCACCGCCCCCCCCCCCCCCCCCCCGCGCCCCTACCCTCCCGCCCTCTCCGAGCCGGGGAATGTAGAAGCCGCTGAGCTCCAGCGGCGAGGAAAAGCAGTTCTTGTTTCGTGGAGCTTAAGTTTCTTCTGGGACTAGGCAGTGAACGAGATAAACAACTGTATGACATAGATGGTGTCAACCCTATGGAGAAAAAAGAATATGGAAGGGGCAGGGGGTGGAGGGTGTGGGTCCGTTGAAATGGGACCGGTGGAGGAGATTTCACTAAGTCAATATTTGCGTCGAGCACACAACGGAAGCTCATGCTTTGTGGGCCACAGCGCGTTACTGGAGGAGGTTGGGGCAAGGAGATGAGGAGGGGTGAGGGTGGGATGCAGATTGGGGCTGGGCGGGGTGGGGGGGGGCGGGAGGAGTAGAGCGGCCCTGTGATGTATAGACAACCCTGGGTCCCCTCGGAGCAAAGGAAACCCTGTCAACAGTTGAACTCAGGCAACCTCAGGCAACAGGCATAAACTGTCTTCTGTAGTTGGGACTGTAGTTGAGGAATCATGAGGTAACTGTAGTCATCCTAATTACTGAGGGTTTTTGGCTTTTCCAATGAAAAAATGGGAAGCTGTTGAAGAGTTTTTCTTTCTTAAAGATTTTATTTATTTATTCATGAGAGACATAGAGAGAGAGGCAGAGACACAGGCAGAGGGAGAAGCAGGCTCCATGCAGGGACTCGATCCTGGGACTTCAGGATCACGCCCGGGGCTGAAGGCGGTGCTAAACTGCTGAGCCACCAGGGCTGCCCTGTTGGAGAGTTTTGAAAAGAGAAACATCATGAACTGATTCTTGCTTTAATAGCATCATTTTTAACATTTTATTTTATTATTTATTTGTATTTTAGAGAGGGAGAGGTGGGGAGGGGCAGAGGGGAAAGGGAGAGAGAGAATCCCAAGTAAGCTCCAAGCCTAGTGTAGCGTACCAACATGGGGCTCAGTCCCACAACCCTGAGATCATGACCTGAGCTGAAATCAAGAGTCTGAGCTTAACCAACTGAGCCACCAAGGTGCCTCAAGACTTTAAGTAATCTGGGAAGCCCTGGTGGCTCGGTGGTTTAGTGCTGCCTTCAGCCCATGTTGTGATCCTGGTGACCCAGGATCGAGTCCCGCGTTGGGCTCCCTGCATGGAGCCTGCTTCTCCCTCTGCCTGTGTCTCTGCCTCTCTCTCTCTGTGTCTGTCATGAATAAATAAATAAGCTCTTTAAAAAAAAAAAAGATTTTAGGTAATCTCACACTGATGTGGAGCTCAAACTTAACCCTGAGATCAAGAGTCACATGCTGTATTGACTGGCACCAGGCACCCCTTAATAGCATCCTTTTAACTCCTCTATTGAGGGTAGACTTCAGGGACAAAGGCAGAAGCAGGAAACCAGTTAAGGGGCTGTTGCCATAATGCAGGCAAGAGACAGTGGTAGCTTGGACTAGGGTGATAAGATGTGGTTAGACACTGACATATATATATAATATATATATATATTATATATATATAATTTATTCATGAGAGGCACACAGAGAAAGGCAGGGGCATAGGCAGAGGGAAGCAGGCTCTCTGAGGAGAACCCGATGTGGGACTTGATCCCAGGACCCCGGGATCACAACCTGAACCAAAGGCAGACACTTCACCACTGAGCCACCCAGATGCCCAGACACTGCCTATATTTTAAAAGGAGCAAAAAGAATTGCTAATGGGTTGGATGTGGGGTGCAAGAGAGGGTATTTCATGCATAACTCCAAGGTTTTTTTTACCTAAGGAAAGGAAAAGGTAGGAAGACCACCAAAGGAGTAGGTTGCAGGAGTAAGTTTAGGTGTTTGATTTTGGACATACTAACTTTGAGCTGCCTGTTTGAAGTCTGAGCAGAGATGTTAATATGTTGTTGGACATACAGTGTGGAGCTCAGATCTGGGCTGGAGATACACCCTTGGGGCACCATCATAGAGATGGTGTTTAAGACTATGAGATTGGGAGAGATCACCAAGGGAGTGGGTGTAAATGGTGAAAAGAAGTGTAAGGACTGGGGCGACCAGATGACTCAGTTGGTTGTCTGCCTTGGGCTCAGGTCATGATCCAGGGATCCTGGGATTGAGCCCTGCATCAGGCTCCCTAATCAGCGGGGTGGGATGTCTGCTTCTTCCCCTTGCTCTGCCCCTCTATCTCTCAAATAAATAAAATCTTAAAAAAAAAGAAAAAAGAAGTCTAAGGACCGATCTTCCAGTCTTCTGTGGAGCCTCCAGTCCACAGTGGCATCTTGGCTGTTTCTCCAACATCTAGGGGTGCTTCATAGTTAAGACGAGAGATGTGAAAGCAAAAGAGACTGAGAAGGAGGAAATCCATGAGTGTGGTCTCCTAGAAGACGTGCAGAAAGTGGTGGAGGAAAAAGTAGTAATGCAGGCATTCTTCAAAGATATCACAGGTTTAGTTCCAGACTACCACGATAAAGTGAATATTGCAATAAAACCTGTCAAATGAATTTTTTGGTTCCCACTGCACATAAAAGTCATGTATACACTGTACTATAGTCTATTTTTTATTTTTTATTTTTATTTTTTAAAGATTTTATTTATTCATGAGAGACACACAGAGAGAGGCAGAGACACAGGCAGAGGGAGAAGCAGGCTCCACACAGGGAGCCCGATGTGGGACTCGATCCCAGGACTCCAACATGACGCCCCGGGCTGAAGGCAGGCACCAAACCGCTGAGCCACCCAGAGATCCTCTCTATTTTTTTTTTAAGATTTTATTTATTTATTCATGAGAGACACAGAGAGAGGCAGAGACACAGGTAGAGAGAGAAACAGGCTCCATGCAGGGAGCCCGATGTGGGACTCGATCCCAGGACTCCAGGATCATGTCCTGGGCTGAAGACAGATGCTCAACCGCTGAGCCACTCAGGCATCCCTATAGTCTATTAAGTGTACAACATCATTATGTCTAAAAACCATATACATACCTTTATCAAAAAATACTTTATTGTTTAAAAATGCTAACTACCTGGGATGCCTGGGTGGTTCAGTCGGTTAAGTATCTGACTTCAGCTCAGGTCATGATTTCGGGATTCTGGGATCTAGACTAGGTCAGTCTCCAGGCTCAGCAGGGAATCTGCTTCTTCTTTGCCCTTGCTCCCCCCCACCCCCGCCTTGTGCATCCTCTCTTCCTCCCCTCAAATAAATAAAATCTTTAAAAAAAATGCTAACCATCTGGGCTTTCAGTGAGTTTTAATCACTAATCACAGATCACCATAACAAATATAAAAATGGAAAAGTTTGAAATACTGCGAGAATTATCAATATGTGACAAACACAAAGTGAGCAGATACTGTTGGGAAAAATGGTGCCAATAGACTTGCTCAATGCAGGGCTGCCACAAACCTTCAATGTATTAAAACAAAAAAAAGCAGTATCTGTGAAATGCAATCAAGTTAAGGGCATTAAAATACATCACATGATGTTGGTTTAGTAAAGTGAGGACTAAACATCAACCCTTGGATTGACTGAATGGAAGTCACTGGTGACTTGATGAGAAGTTTCATTTTTGCTGAGAGGCAAAAGCCTAAGTGTAGTTACTTAAGAAAGAAATGAGAGGAGGACTGGAAACAGCTAGTATACACAACTAGTATAAGAAATTTTGCTATAAAAAAAAAAAAAGAAGTTTTGCTATAGGGACACCTGGGTGGCTCAGTGGTTAAGTGTCTGCCTTCAGCTCAGGGCATGATCCCGGAGTCCTGGGATCAATTCCTGCATCAGGCTCCCCACCGGCAGCCTGCTTTTCCCTCTGCCTGTGTCTCTGCCTCTCTCTCTGTGTCTCTCATAAATAAATAAATAAAATATTAAAATGAAGTTTTGCTATAAAGAACCACAAAGAGGGCAGCCTGGGTGGCTCAGCGGTTTAGTGCCACCTTCAGCCCAGGGCCTGATCCTGGAGACCGGGGATCGAGTCCCACGTTGAGCTCCCTGCATGGAGCCTGCTTCTCCCTCTGCCTATGTCTCTGCCTCTCTCTCTGTGTGTGTCTCTCATGAATAAATAAATAAAATCTTAAAAAAAAAAAAAAGAACCACAAAGAGGGGCACCTAGGTGGCTTGGTGGGTTAAGTATCCAACTCTTTTTTTTTTTTTTTTTTTTAGTATCCAACTCTTTACTTCAGCTCAGGTTATGATCTCAGGATTGTGAGATAAAGCCCTGGGTCAGGTTCCACAAGGAGCCTGTGTAAGATTTATTCTCTCTCTTTTCCTCCCTCCCTCCACTGGGTTCCTGATTGCTCACGCTCTCTCTCAAAACAAAGAAATGAAGCAATAATGGGAGGAATATAGTGTATTCAAAAAATCTTTTATTTTTTCCTCCTTTTTAAGACAAGGAGGGGGAAAAGCATGTTTGTATTCTGATGGTAATGATCCAATGAAAAAGGAAAACCAGATGAAATGCGAAGTATTAGCAGGTTGGCCTTAGCTGGGAGCATGGTCAATTCATCACTAATAAGAAGAGGGCACAACCAACAGTAGGTGGGGGGATAGGAGCTTTTAGTTCCTTCTGATGGTTTCTGTTTTCTCACAGAATTGGGAAGTGAGATGGTGGGCTGAGAGTGAGAAGGAAACACAGAGGGTTGAACAGAGAGGTGAGAATTTCGGTCATCTAGGAGTGCAGGAGAGTGAATGGATTAGAGAAATCTCTGAATGCTGGACAGCATTAGGGCCTACTTGAGGTTCGTAAATTTGAGAGGAGCTCCTGTAGGTGGGTGTTTTCTTCAGCCACATTTAGCTGCTTTGGGCTGGCTAAGGGTAGACCAGGAGTTGCATTTACCGGGGCTGTGGTTCTGTCAGGAGGCTAATAAAGTGAGAGAGGGACAAGGGAGTGCTTTTCACTGACTGTGAACTTTAAGCTGGGTAAGAAGGGAAGTGAGGGCAGCTTGTGTGGCTCAGCGGTTTAGCGCCGCCTTCAGCCCAGAGTCCCATGTTGGGCTCCCTGCACGGAACCTGCTTCTCCCTCTGCCTGTGTTTCTGCCTCTGTCTGTGTCTCTCATGAACAAATAAAATCTTTTTTTAAAAAAGAAATCTATAGAAGGGAAGTGAGTGGGGGACAGTGGAAAGAGGGCAGATCAATGGATTGGGATCCAGTTCGGTGGAGGATTGTTGGGGTCAGGGCGACTTTCCTTGACCAAACTTCAGTGAGGCTTCTCTGAGCCCTCTTTGGACTTGGCCTCAACCTTGGCCCACATCCTTGTTGGGCCTGCCTAGCCCGGTTTAGGGAGAACTTTCCCTACCCTTGATATCTGATCACCCTGGCCTAACTTCAGCAAGAATTCTGTCTGTTTAGTCTTGATGTTTCCTCTTAATAATTTCCCATCACTGACTCTCATTATGCTCATTGGCTATAAATCCCCAGGTTCCTTTGTTGTATTTGGAGTAGAGTCCCATCTCTCCCCCCTATTGGAATAGTCCTGAATAAAGTCTTCCTTACTATTTGAACAAGTGTCAGATTAATTTTTTTTCCCTTGGAAGGCACACCAGAAAAAGGGAACAGAAAGAGGAGCTGCAGTCATTTACTGGCAAGGACAGAGTCTGGGCATAACTATTGGGTACTGCGGAGGATAAGATCTGTGCCGATCTGTTCAAGCGAGTTCAAGCAACTGCTACACCAGGATATTGGATATTGAAATGGTATATAGATATTGACATCATCAAAAACTGTGACAGGATGGTGTGGGAAATATCCATGAGCCAAACTCTGTCGTGGGCAGCACAGATGACCACTGAAAATGCCACAGTTCAACTGCTCAAGAGACTTCTGCTTGGCAAAGCCACATTTGGGCTGCTTTGAGGCCATTTCTCTCCTAGGGGAATGTTGCAGATAATCTGACAGCCAAAGACCAGTGATAGTAAAAGCAGTGTTCATTTCCTAAGGCTCAAGTGACAGTGTAGCCATAAAGGACTATATTACAGTTAGAGCAAATAACTTACCGTATGTTTCAGCATTGTTTTCTTTTCTTTTTTTAAAGATTTTATTTATTCATCACACACACACACACACAGAGGCAGAGACACAGGCAGAGGAAGGAGCAGGCTCCATGCAGGGAGCCTGACGTGGGACTCGATCTCGGGGCCCCAGGATCAGGCCCCAGGCTGAAGGCAGTGCTAAACTGCTGAGCCACCAGGCTGCCCCTGTTTTCTTTTTTAAAAATATTTTATTTATTTATTCATGAGAGACACAGAGAGAGAAAGAGAGACGCAGGGACACAGGCAGAGGGAGAGGCAGGCTCCCTGCGGGATTTGATCCTGGGACCAGGATCACGCCCTGGGCCGAAGGCAGGCGCTAAACCACTAAGCCACCCAGGGATCCCCCAGCGTTGTGTTCAAGCGCCAGTTAGTTCATGGAACCCTCTCATAGCAACCTTTTGCAGGGTTAATCCCCATTCTACAGATGAGGAAACGTTGCCAGGTGGTGCTAATGTTGGTGGTACCTAGAAAGAGTGAGAAGGGGAATCCCATCTCCCGAAGTTCACAAGTCCTGTCATCTCTGCTAGAGGGGACAACGCCACGCAGGGAGGCCCGAAGGCAGCGGGAGGACACTGCGGCCCGACGGTGGCCTGCGCAGTCCGGGCTCGCCGGGATCAGCGGCCGATGGCTCCCTCCGATGGCGGACGCCGAGAGCGCAGCCGGTGCACGGGACCGGGCGTGAGGGGCGGGCCTCCGTGGTGAGAGGGCTGAGGGCTGAGGCCGGTACCCTAGAGACATTCCCGGGTTCGAGAGGCTGGAGGAATAGGATTCCGGAAGGCGCCGAGCGACGTGGCTCCATGTTCCCGGCGACGCACCTGGGCCAGGTGTCACGGCCCCGCCCACCTGCCGTTGCCTTCTGCGGTCACCGCACGTCCCTTTCAGTGGCGGCTCCTCCCGAGCTCGGGAGCTTGTTGCCACCGGGGTGATGGGCCCCTTAGGAGCCGTGGCCTACACGGTGGGCTCAGGGGCGACCCAGGGGCGCATCCCCGGCGCACGTGGAGCGGGAGCCCGAGCCGCGTCGGCCCGGGGAGCCCAAACTGGGAGGAGCTTCCTGGGCGCGCCCACGGGGCGGGGCTGGGCCCGGGGACCAATGGGGCGCGTGGGCTGGGGGGGGCGGACTCCGGGCCTGGCATCCCGGTAGCTGCAGCTGGCTTTTCCGGCACCCGCGCCCCCTCGGCAGATAGCGGACCCCCTCCGGCTCTCGGGGATCGCCCCCGGGCGGCTGAGTCCTCTGGGTGGGTGAGTGAGCGCCCTGCCGCACCCGGGCTGTGGGGATGCGCCTGGCCGGAGAGAAGCGGATCTCGGCCCCCTCCAACCCGCCCCGGGAGAAAGTGGGCAGGCACCGGTGGGGGGCGGGGGGGAGGACCCACCTTGTGTTGCTGGCCTGTGTCTTTGTTTTAGTAGTCGAGGGGTGTGTTTGGGTTGGTCGAGATTGGAGGGCGTCTCGTGTGAGTGGGAGGAATCTGGTGAGGCTGGGGGGAGAGGGGCTGGTTTGAAATGGACTGAGGGAGAGGATTGATGGAGGGCAGGGCTTTGGAAGATTTGGAAATTTCGCGTTGCCTTGGGTGAGGTGATCGCTTGGGGGAGGTGGGAAGGGGACAGCTCAGGACTCTGGAGGAGGAGGTGAGGAGGGTTTCCTGCCCGGAACTCACTTCCCTTTTTGGGGGATTTGTTTTCCTCTTGCAGGGCTAGTTGAAAAGGAAGAGTATCTTTGCCTCTTCCGAAAGCCATTGCCATCCCTAGTCACAGGGACATGGGGGGATGGGGTGGTCCCCAGGAGCTGGGAGGGGACTTGGTACCCAAATGCTAAGAGTGTGGAGTCTGTCATGGTCCAGGGAAGTGGCAAGGACCAGTCTGTCCCTCAGGAACTCTCTGAGTTGCAGCTCTCCCTTTTGGGGAAGTTTTCAGGTGTTTGGTTAGAGATGTTTTGAGAGGCTCCATGGAGATGCTTTCCATTAAGCAAAGTGTCTTCTGCAGGCCTCAAGACCCATTCGTGGCTTCTGCGTGCTCTCTGCCATGGCCAGCGAGAACTCTCCCCTGCTGGCCTACCGGCTCCTGGGAGATGAAGGGGTTGCCTTCTCTGCCAATGGGGGCGGGGGCGCTGGAGGGGCATCGGCCCGGAAGCTCTCCACCTTCCTGGGTGTGGTGGTGCCCACTGTCCTGTCCATGTTCAGTATAGTTGTCTTTTTGAGGATTGGTGAGTGGGGTGGTGGAGCTTCCTCAGGGGTACAGTGGAGTGGGGGAGGGGTGGGACTGGGATGAGGTGGGGGAAGGGTCCTGGGAGAAATGGGTGGATGAAGGGCTTGGGGAGAGGGCTCCCCATGGCCTTGTGTTTAGCTCTGGCCCTGCAGGTAGCTGATGACCAGTGTGGTGCAGGGATGCATGAGCCACCCTCTGACCTGCTTTGCCACTCCTGTCCCAGGGTTCGTGGTGGGCCATGCTGGGCTGCTACAGGCTTTGGCCATGCTCCTGGTTGCCTACTTCATCCTGGCGCTCACCGTCCTCTCTGTTTGTGCCATCGCCACCAACGGAGCTGTGCGGGGGGGTGGAGCCTACTGTATCCTCCAACACTGATGGACTGGGGTCTGGGCTCTTCTGCCTGGTAGGGAGGAGGAGGGGCAGGGGCAGGGCAGAGGGAGGCAAGTTCTAATGAACGTTCAGCAGGCAGGCTGATATGAGGAAGGTGACCAACTTGGCCTTACGTTTGTTAGTGCTAGTCTCCTGTCCACCAGGTGTCTTCCCAGCTGTCATTTTGGTTCTCCCAACAGTCTTGTCAGTTAGGTAGTTCATTTTAACAGAAGAGGAACCTGGAGCTCAAGAGTATTCGTGACTTGTGTAGAGCCACGTGGTTTGGGAACAGCTGTGCTCGGCCAGCTTGACACGGGGGACAGTCCTGATGAATTCCTCTCCCTGGGGGAGACAGGGCTGCAGAGTGCTTTGTGCCCAAACCCTTTGTCCTGCTCCATTTCACTCTCTTTTCCCTTAACACTCACCCCCTGCTTCCACTTGTAGTCATGATCAGCCGGACCCTGGGGCCTGAGGTTGGGGGCAGCATCGGCCTCATGTTCTACCTGGCTAACGTCTGTGGCTGTGCCGTCTCCCTGCTGGGGCTGGTGGAAGCTGTGCTCGATGTCTTCGGGGCTGGTCTGTGCTCCAGGCGGCTCTGCGGGTTTGCAGGGTCCAGGGATTCTGGGATCATGAGGGAGAGAGCCCTCTTTAGAAGAAAGGCAAAGTGGTCCATGAGCTTTCTTGAGTTCCTCCTGTGATTCCAGTCTCATGTGGACATCTGAAAAGATTGTCCTGGCTCAGAGGCAGCTTACCATCTGGTTGGGGAGGCCACACTAAGACGCCTAAAGTCAACAGAGCGAGATTGGTGGTATCCACCAGGGAGGGGTAGGATGCTGGGGGTACAGTGGAGTTGGGGAGTGGGAGAGATAGCCTCTGAGGACAGTGGGGCCAAAGAGGGGGTTTGTTCCTGCTTTGATTCATGGTTGGGATCCCTCCAGGGGGTCTAGTCTTTTTTTTGGGGGGTCTGGTCTTTTTTTTTGGGGGGGTCTGGTCTTCTAAGTCTCTCCTTCTTCTTTGTAGACTCCTCACCGTCCAGTGGGCTTCAGGTCCTGCCTCAGGGCTACGGTTGGAGCCTGCTCTACGGCTCCCTGCTGCTGGGCCTTGTGGGTGGGGTCTGCACACTGGGGGCTGGACTCTATGCCCGTGCCTCCTTCCTCACATTCCTGCTGGTTTCTGGATCCCTGGCCTCGGTGCTGGTCAGCTTTGTGGCTGTGGGGCCCAGGAGCATCCCCTTGGCCCCTCGGCCTAGCCCCAATGGCTCCTCCCCACAGCCCCAGGTCGGCCACTTCACTGGCTTCAACAGCAGCACTCTGAAGGCCAACTTGGGTGGTGAGCTGGGCACAGGGGTGACAGGGTTCTTGGGGTAAGGGGTAAGCCTGTGTGTGGGCCAGGCCCTTGGGATCCCCAGATGAGAACAGATATCAGAGAGAATCAGGGGCAGAAGGTCAGATCTCAGAACAGTGCAGGTTATTTAAGATCTGGATAGTGTGTTTGGCCCAGTAGAGTGCCAGAGTGACCACGAGACGGTTCCTGCCTTAGAGGAACTTTTTTAGCTGGAGAGATAAAACGGACATTCAGGAAATAATTAAATAGCACAATAAGACCGAGAATGATGCAAGTGGATGAGAATCAGGCGAGGAGTTGGGAGGAGGGAGGTCTCCAGTATGTGCTGGAGGTGGTTGGAGGTGGGTTGGGGAATTCAAATAGGAGTGAGAGGGAAGGTATCTCAGGTAGGAGCAAGGGTGAAAGCTGGGAGGGAAGAATAAAGAGAATGAGAGCTAGAGGGGGGCGGAGAAGGAGGTGATGAGGCCAGCTGAGCCAGGGCCAGTGGTGGGTTGGAGCCAGGGTCTTGGGGAGGGCAGTGGGGGATGCATGGGGGTTTGGGGCATATGAGGACAGGGTGGCAGGGCCAAGATTGCTGAATCCCTATGAGTGATACCAATGCCCTCTCCTCCTTGGGAACTATCCCTCAGCTGGCTACGCCAAGGACTACACCACGGGGGCCATGATGACCTTTGCCAGCGTCTTTGCCGTTCTCTTTAATGGCTGCACAGGCATCATGGCGGGGGCGAACATGTCAGGTGAGAGTCCCTGCCTGACGATGCCTGGGCCTGTGGGGTGGCCACCCCGTGCCCCTGTGGGAGTGCTCAGAGCTCCAGGATGTAGGGGATGGTGGGGGGCTGACATCTGCCCTTCTGTTCCTCTCCCTCCAGGGGAGCTGAAGGACCCCAGCCGGGCCATTCCTCTGGGCACCATTATCGCCGTCACCTACACCTTCTTCATCTACACCCTGCTTTTCTTCCTCTCCAGCTTCACCTGTGACAGGTGCCTGGGGAGGGGCCAGCCAGGTGCTCGAGGGGGTGGAGTGGGGCGGCAGAATGAGGCCGCCACACTTGAATCACCTAGGGCAGCAAAACCTGGGGGGCAGGCACCCCAATTGTCAGGGTGCAGACTGTTTTTCCCACTGGGAGAGAGAAGGAGCGGCCACCGCCACTGATGGGGACAGCTGCCTAAATGCTGGTAGCAGGCCCGTGGCCAGTATTTGCTGTGTCCCTCGGACTGTTGTAAGTGCTTGGCTTGGGGGTGGGGGATGGCTCTCTAATCATTCGGCATTTCCATAAATATTTGGTTTCTTGTGCTGATACTGTTAGGAACGTCCACCACGTGATTAAACCCAAAGTAGCCCAATGATAACCAGCAAATACCATGTCTTTCCCTCTGGGCACACATGATGTGGTACAATGGGCTTTGAGATCGGGGCTGGGTCAGTTGAGAATACCCAGCTCTTCACGTAGAGTCAGCACTTCTCTCACAGAGGCCCTGGGATGGATGCACATGTTATCCTGTCCTCCTCTCCCTCCCTCCAGGACTTTGCTGCAGGAGGACTACGGGTTCTTTCGTGCCATCAGCCTGTGGCCTCCACTGGTGCTGATCGGTATCTATGCCACATCGCTCTCAGCCTCCATGAGCTCCCTCATCGGGGCCTCCCGCATCCTCCACGCTCTGGCTCAGGATGACCTCTTTGGTACGCTGTCACTTCCTCCTTCACCTGCTCTGAGCTCCCACGTGTGCTACCCCACCCCCCCCATGTCTGTCTCAGTTTCCATTTGGTCCAGGCTGATGTGTCTGTCACATTTCTATTTGCACAGGAGTAATCTTGGCACCGGCCAAGGTTGTGTCTCGGACAGGGAACCCGTGGGGGGCTGTGCTCTATTCCTGGGGCCTGGTACAGGTAAGCCTTCCTTTCAAGCTGTCCTTCTCCTTCCTCTAAGCCCCTCCTGGTTCTGCTCCCAGGACCAGGAGGGGCTTGGGGGTGGGCTGGGAGAATGAACGAAGAGGCAGGACGCATTGGCCTTGGGGAGGGGATGCATGAATGCCCAGACTCTTGGTCCACGTCTAGCTGGTACTCTTGGCTGGGAAGCTGAATACACTGGCTGCTGTGGTCACTGTCTTCTACTTGGTGGCCTACGCTGCGGTGGACCTGTCCTGCCTAAGCCTGGAGTGGGCCTCGGCCCCCAACTTCCGGTGAGAGGAGAAGATGCCTGTGTCCCTGCAGACAGAGGGAGGAGTGGGATGGACTCTGTCCAGGGGGGTGGAGGTTGGAGATAGAGTGGAGTGGCAGGCCCTGAGCACCCTTCCTTCTCTCCCCCTCCCCCAGCCCCACCTTCAGCCTGTTCTCCTGGCACACCTGCTTGCTGGGGGTGGCCTCCTGTCTGCTCATGATGTTTCTCATCAGCCCTGGGGCTGCCGGCGGCTCCCTGCTTCTCATGGGCCTGCTTTCTGCCCTGCTCACAGCTCGAGGAGGCCCCAGCAGCTGGGGCTACGTCAGCCAGGCCTTGCTTTTCCACCAGGTTGGGAGCCTTGGGAAAGGGAGTGGGGAGGAGCCAGTTTGGGAACACCCCTCTCCCCCAAGTAGGCCTCCTTTTGCCGTGGCTAGAGTCAGGGTTTTTGTATGAGAGGTAGTGAGTGGGGGCTGCCCCCTTGAGCCCTTCCTTTCCATGCCTCACCCCTGCCCTCAGGTGCGAAAGTACCTGCTCCGGCTGGATGTCCGGAAGGAGCATGTGAAGTTCTGGAGGCCCCAGCTGCTGCTTCTGGTGGGGAACCCCCGGGGTGCCCTGCCTCTGCTGCGGCTGGCCAACCAGCTCAAGAAAGGGGGCCTCTATGTACTGGGCCATGTCACCCTGGGAGACCTTGGTGAGTCCCCCTCTGTCCTCCCACCACCCCCAGCTTCCTTTGTCTTTCATCTCAGATGCTCTTGGTATTTATTCTTTGGGTCCAGAAGCCTCATGTTTCTTCCCCAGTGATGCTTCCAATCTTCCCAGACCTTTTTCTTTGGCCCGTTTGGGATTTGGATTCCAGGAGATAGTACATGGGTTTGGCTTACATCTGCTGCATCCTGTCTCTGCAGACTGCCTGCCCTCAGACCCTGTGCAGCCCCAGTATGGGGCATGGCTGAGCCTGGTGGACAGAGCCCAAGTAAAGGCCTTTGTGGACCTCACCCTCTCACCATCTGTACGCCAGGGGGCTCAGCATCTGTTGCGGATCTCTGGCCTTGGTGAGCTACTCCTCCCTGGGTCCCCTTGGCCCGCTCTGTGGCCCCTTTCAATCTCTGGTACCATCCCCCTGGAGAGTAAACCACAGATTGGAAAGCCCAAAAGGAACTCGGGGTCTAGTGCAGATAAGATGCTGTGCTCAAGTTCAAAGATAACAGATAGTGTGTGATAGTCTTGGAGGAGATGCTTAAGGACTGGAGATGGGTGCCATGGAGACTGTTTTTTTTTTTTTTTTTCCTGACCCCAAAATTAGAGTATAAGCTCTGAAGAGCATGTTGTATTTCTGGGGACAATGGGAGAATTATTTGAGGCTCGGGGGTTGCTCTATCACATCTAGGGCAGATAATTTCTAGCCATCCGACTTCAAGACCACTATGCACTGATGTGGCTCTTGACAAGATGGTATCTCAGCTGGGGCTTGGAAAGGGCAGAGAAGGAAGGCGTGGTATGACATGGCCTCCGGAGACCGCAGAGGATGCAGAGGGTTTGTGGGGCCAATACTTTCTGAGTGAGTGGGATTCCCTGCCTTATTACTCTGCCTCAGTGCCAAGGCCTCCAGCCTCAAACCCCAGCCTCCTGCAAATCCGTGCTGGGCTGCCACCTTCTTTCTCAGTCCCAGGCAGGTGACAGTTTCCTCCCTGAGTGCGTGATTCCTTCTCTGTTCAGATCTGGCTAAGGTTCAAGTGTTGGACAATATTCTGTTCAGAGTAAACCAGAACCCTGGATGATGCTCAGGAAGGGGTGACTAGTTTAATTTGCAAGATCTGCTGGAGTTCCCACCTGCAGGGGTGTTCTAATAAGTCAGGCATTATTAGATAGACTCTGAAGCATCTGAGACCCCGGTCTCTTCTCAGACCCACCTTTTGTGGGGGAAGCTGTGCCAAGAGACCACGACTTCAAAAAAAAAAAAAAAAAAGAGACCACGACTTCTACCATATTTATCCCGAGGAAAAATGATTCAAATGAAAGGAAAGGATTTCCTCTAAATAGTAAGTCTTCTTGGAGTGCAGAACTTGATTTATTGGTGGATTTTGAGCAACCCATTCGTTTTACGAGAAAAAGCCTTAGGCAGGATCTCAGAGTCTTTCTGTAAACTCAGCCCTGTTAAAGTGAGCCTGGGGGGCCAGTTATCCAATTTCACATTCAAAAATTTAAAAACCAGGGATCCCTGGGTGGCGCAGCGGTTTGGCGCCTGCCTTTGGCCCAGGGCGCGATCCTGGAGACCCGGGATCGAATCCCACGTCGGGCTCCCGGTGCATGGAGCCTGCTTCTCCCTCTGCCTATGTCTCTGCCTCTCTCTCTCTCTCTCTCTCTCTGTGACTATCATAAATAAATAAAAATTAAAAAAAGAATTTAAAAACCAGGAGCTGTCAGCAGGGACTTGGGGCATTGTGTTTGCTACACACACACACACACAGGTTCAGAGGCTCAGAGAATGGGCTCTGGTGATGGGCACACTGTGTATACCTGTGGATCCCAGTATCTACCAGCTATGAGCCTTGGGGCAAGTGACTTCACTGCTTTGTGCTTCAGGTTGCTCATCCGTGAAAGGGGTGAGTAAAGAGTGTCTACCTCACAGTGTTGCTTTAAGGATCAGATGAGTTAAAACACAGTGCTTTCAGCAGGACCTAGCTCTTGGTTAGTGTGCAGACCGTAGCTGTTTCTTCCCCAGGGACCATGCTTTGGACCCGCCATCATTAGGGCCCTGCAGTGGTAAGAACAGACCAGGCCAGTTCTCATCCTCCCCCCAGCGGAGTCTGGGGTGCTGTTTCCCTGGGGGATGAGGCCACAAGCTTGACTATTGCTTGCTCAGGGGGTCTGGTCTACCAGTGGAGTCAGACCCTCATCTCCCATCATGAAAAAGAAAGGTGTGCTGCGAGAAGCTTGGGGTGGAGGCATCCTACTGCCATGGTCCAGAAGTGCTCATTAGTTAAGAAGAATTGCTCCTAAGGCAAACTTTGCGTTACGTTTAAGTGGGGGAACATTAGTCATGCAGTTACAACAAATAAAAGTATACAAAAGCATTAAGGAAAACTAAAAGTCATTATGCAAACGTGCAGCCTGGAGAGCCCAAGCACTGTACAAATGCCATACCTGATGGCTGACGTGTGTCGCTGTCAGCGTGTGCAAGTGGGTGCGTATTCGCGTGGTGTAAACTCAGCCTGTGAGTCTGATTCCTGTCTCTTCCCACCTCCCCCTCTCTGCTCCCAGGTGGCATGAAGCCCAACACTTTGGTCCTAGGTTTCTATGATGATGCTGCACCCCAGGACCACTTCCTGACAGACCCGGCTTTCTCCGAGGCTACTGATGGCACCCAGGAGGGTGGGTCCCCAGCCCTGAGCACTCTGTTTCCTCCACCCCGGGCTCCTGGGAGCCCCCGGGCTCTCAGCCCCCAGGACTATGTGGCCACAGTGGCAGACGCCCTCAAGATGAACAAGAATGTGGTTCTGGCCCGGGCCTGTGGGGCCCTGCCCCCGGAGCGGCTGAGCCGGGGTTCAGGGGGTACCTCTCAGCCACATCACGTGGATGTGTGGCCTCTCAACCTGCTGCGGCCCCGGGGTGGGCCTGGCTACGTGGATGTGTGTGGCCTTTTCCTGCTGCAGATGGCAACCATCTTGGGCATGGTGCCTGCTTGGCATAGCGCCCGGCTCCGGATCTTCTTGTGCCTGGGGCCTCGAGAGGCCCCCGGGGCGGCTGAGGGGCGGCTCCGGGCACTGCTGAGCCAGCTGAGGATCAGAGCCGAAGTACAGGAGGTGGTGTGGGGTGAGGGGGCTGGGGCTGGGGAGCCGGAGGAGGAGGAGGAGGAAGGAGACTTTGTGAATGGCAGGCGGGGAGATGCTGAGGCAGAGGCCCTGGCATGCAGTGCTAACGCCCTGGTTCGGGCCCAGCAGGGGCGCGGCAGAGGAGGCGGGCCCGGTGGGCCTGAGGGTGCGGATGGCGAAGGTGGGCCTGCCACAGCCCTCACTTTCCTATACCTGCCTCGGCCGCCCGCCGATCCTGCCCGCTACACTCGCTACCTGGCGCTCCTGGAGACTCTGACCCATGATCTGGGCCCCACGCTACTCATTCACGGAGTCACCCCCGTCACTTGCACTGATCTCTGATGCCCGGGGCCTGGAGCAGAGGGTGCCCAGGTCCGGTGACCTGCTTTGATTAGTGGATGCAGAAGGGAAGGGCAGCCTCCCGCCTGCTCCACGTGTGGGGTGTGGAGCCCTGTGGAAGTACTAGGGGATCCTGGGCTGGGGCACCCCTCTGTCCCTGTGAGAGGGGCTTTAGTGCACTAATGCAGGGCAGCTGTGTCCCCACCACGCTGGGGGAGAAAGGCAGCAGCCCTCCCCACTGGCCTCCCTTCCTTCACTGGTGCCTTGATGGAGGCTGGGTCTCTGCTTTGACTCTCGGCTACCTCAGTCTCCCCTTGCCCAACAGACTCGCAGACCCCTGAGGTTGTGATGTTTTTGTTCTGTTTTATTTTTCTAACCGCTGAACGTGAATAAAAGACCAAAACACTATGGGCTGGCCTGGCTGAGCACTGCTAGGGGCGGTAGGTGGGGCGGGAAGAGAGAGATCTGGTTGGGGGAGTGTGGGAAAGAGCCGCGCTGGAGCGCGTCCCAGCGGCGAGGTGGCCACGTGCGGGACTTGGGGCGCCAGTCTGGGGGAACGAGTGAAACGGAGGCAGCCTTGGAAAGCTCTCCCTGCTCGGCGGGAGGGGGCCGACTGGGGGAGGGACGGCAGTTTAGGGCCTAGGGGGCCACGTGACCCTCCCCCAGGAATGTGGTGACGTCACCGGGGGCGTGGCTGTCCCCAAAATTGGGGAGGAAGGGGAAAAAAAAGGCCAGAAAAAGTTTCTTTCCTGGAGTTCCAAACGAGGTGTGGGACAGAAGAAGGGGCCAAGACCAGAGTCTTGGGGCTACGTGGGGCCTGACCGCTGTCTAGAGTCTCCTGATCCCGGCCATGTCGGGGCCCACCTGGCTCCCCCCAAGGCAGCTGGAGCCTGCAAGAGCCCCTCAGGGGAGAGCACTCCCCCGAGGTGCCCCGGGGCCGCCGCCAGCCCATGGAGCAGGTAAGGCAGCCCCAGTGCCGCCAAGGAGGCCACTGGCCATTCTGAGCTCACCTTCGCCTTCTGGTTCCTGCCTCCTGCCCCTGGCTTGTCCCTGCCACCCCTTCCCTGAAGCCCTTCCGGCTTCCTGCTCCTGCTCTGTTCTGGGACTCCAAGTGTGGGGGGGGAGGGGAGAAGAGTGACCCATGAGGGCGGCCTCCATAAGTGTCACCCTCCCCTCCTTCCCCATCCCCACCTTGGCTCTCTTTTCCCTCACCCTAGCACATCAGCCCCACCCCAGGGTCAATTTTTGCCCCCTCCCATCTGAGCAGTGTTACCAGGCCCCCGGGGGACCAGATGATCGGGGGTTCCCCTGGGTGGGGTGCCATGGAGCACCGCAGCGCTCACAGGTGAGAATTGGAATTGGGAGTGGGTGGGAGGTGGGGGCACCCGGGGCAAGTGACTTGAATTCTCCCTGCTTTTTCTTCATCTCCAGGGGCTCCCCCCAGACAGGGGGGCCTTGCGTCCAGGAAGTCTGGATGCCGAGATAGATTCGCTGACCAGCATGCTGGCTGAGTTGGATGGAGGTCGTGGTCATGCCCCACGGCGGTCAGACCGGCAGGTGACTTCCCTGTCCCACCCCTGTTCCTTGTCTCCTGCCCTCTTCCACACTCCCCATCCTGGTCCTTTCCCTAGATTCTCAACCTGGTACCCTTCACCCTTGCCCCCATGTGTGATACATGCAGGAGTATCACATCTTACTAGATTGTCAGCCTCTTGAGTGCTTGTCAAAGACCAGCACTACCTTGGGGACACACACACACACACACACACACACACACGTGGGAGGGCCCACAAGTGTGTGTCCTGGAATGGGCCTTCTCACTCCTGGTCTGTTTCTCCCCAGGCTTATGAGCCCCCTCAGCCCCATGCCTACCGCACAGGCTCAGGCTCCCTGAAGCCGAATGGAGGGGGTGTTCCTATTCCTCCCCAACAGCTCTCAGCGTCTCCCTATGGGGGCCCCACTCCAGCCTCCTATGCTACAGCCAGCACCCCCGCTGGCCCTGCCTTCCCTGTGCAAGTGAAGGTGGCACAACCAGTGAGAGGCTGTGGCCCTCCCAGGCGGGGGGCCTCTCAGGCCTCCGGGGCCCTCCCGGGCCCTCACTTTCCTCTCCCAGGCCAAGGTGAAGTCTGGGGGGCTGGCTATAGGAGCCACCATGAGCCAGGGCCAGGGGTTAAAGAGGAGGCTGCAGGAGGAGGAAGAGGAGGCGCGTATGGGCCCCAGGTAAGCCCTAAGTATTGGGATGTGGGGTCCTCATGGACAACTGGACACTGATTGGGTGGGGTGGGGAGTCCTGGGGTGTTGGAGTTCTGGGTCCCAGGGATGTGGCGCTGGTCAGGAAATATAAGAGGGAGGTGCTGGAGCTGTACACTGGCTCCTGGAGGTGCACCCCTGGGCCCCGGGCTGAGACCTCGTCAGATGAGCTTTCTGCTTGGAACTGCCTGGTCCCCTTCAGGAAAGTCTGACAGCATAGGGAGCTGGAGGTAGGGCTGAACCCCTGACTCCCCCCTTTCAGGTCCCCCTGAACCAGCCTCCTGAGGAAGAGCTTGAGAGGCTGACGAAGAAACTGGTGCATGACATGAACCATCCTCCCACCGGGGAGTACTTTGGTGAGCTGACCTGAGGTGGGAAGGGGGGCAGGGGACTGGGGAGTCAAGGGGACAGCGAATCCACCTTCCATTCTGCATGCTTATTGACCCTGTCCCTCCCTGTCCCCAGGGCGGTGCGGTGGCTGTGGGGAAGATGTGGTTGGGGATGGGGCTGGCGTTGTGGCCCTGGACCGGGTCTTTCACGTTGGCTGCTTCGTGTGCTCTACATGCCGGGCCCAGCTTCGGGGCCAACATTTCTATGCTGTGGAGAGGAGGGCGTACTGTGAGAGCTGCTATGTGGTGAGTGGGTGTGCTGGGGGTGGCCTGGGTGCTGGAGTCTGTAGCAGGAGGCAGGAGGCTTCCATCTAAGGTAGCAGGAGGCAGGAGGCTTCCATCTAAGGTGGAAACTAGATGTCTAAGCACATGAGAGGGACAGAATTCAAAGGTGGGGGATGCCTGGGTGGCCCAGTGGTTGAGCATCTGCTTTCGGCTCAGGTGGTGATCCTGGAGCCCTGGATTGAGTCCCGTATTGGGTTCCCCCCAGGGAGCCTGCTTCTCCCTCTGCCTATGTCTCTACTTCTCTCTCCGTGTCTCTCATGAATAAATAAATAAAGTCTTAAAGGAAAAAAGAACTCCAAGCTGGGGGACTAAACTGATGTGTAAGAAGGAAGGAATTGGGAAAGTAGTGAAATTACTGGCTGCTGGAGGGAAAGGACAATAGTTCCTTACAAATGTGAGAGGAGGAGGAAGAAGAGGAGGAGACCAGACTTATCTTGAGTTAAGGGAATATGTTAAATTTCCACACTGCTGCCCCTGTGAAGCAGCTGGTACTACTGTAGGAAACGGAAGTTGAGACTGGATCACTTCTGTAGGAAGCTACAGTGCTGGGACTTAGATCTGTTCAGGGCCACTTTTCACTGAATCCCTTGCAGGCTATAAAAACAGGTGGGTAGGCCAGCAGGGTGCCTGCCAGCCACGGGCCTCCTCAGCCCTGAACTTGCCACCCTTCCTTTCTAATTCGCTAGGCCACCCTGGAGAAGTGCTCCACATGCTCCCAACCCATCCTGGACCGGATCCTGCGGGCCATGGGGAAAGCCTACCACCCTAGCTGCTTTACCTGTGTGGTGTGCCACCGTGGCCTCGACGGCATCCCTTTCACAGTGGATGCCACCAGCCAGATCCACTGCATTGAGGACTTCCACAGGTCAGACTGGGTCTCCCATCTTTCTCGAGACATCTGACCTTCCCCATCTTCTTCATTTCTCCTTTATGTCCCAGTACCAGCTTCTCCAGTTTCCTACCCCGGACTTTGTCTTTCTTGTTACCGTCACTCTCTCTTGTGAGAGCCAAGACCATCCATCCCTCTGGCCTCTCCCGTACCCTTGCATAGCCCACCTTCTCTGGGCTGCACTGTTAGTCCCCTCCAACCCAGGGGCTTGACAGCCTCCGTTGTTCCCTTCCACCCCAGGAAGTTTGCCCCACGGTGCTCAGTGTGTGGTGGGGCCATCATGCCTGAGCCAGGGCAGGAGGAGACGGTACGAATCGTTGCTCTGGATCGCAGTTTTCACATTGGCTGTTACAAGTGCGAGGTCAGGGGGCCCCAGCAAGGGGAATGGGAGATTCTTGGGGTCTGGGGTGCTGGGAATGGTAGAACCCAGGGCTCTGGCCCTGATAGAAAGCTCTTGCTTCTGTCTTAACAGGAGTGTGGGCTGCTCCTCTCCTCCGAGGGCGAGTGTCAGGGCTGCTACCCGCTGGATGGGCACATCTTGTGCAAGGCGTGCAGTGCCTGGCGCATCCAGGAGCTCTCAGCCACTGTCACGACCGACTGCTGAGCCTTCCCAGAACCACCTGTTACGTTTCCCCTCCCCATCAACTACCCTCCCTGACATCTATCCTGACAACTGTGTCACCAAGTACTGTCTCTTCTTCCTCCAATCATGAAATAATAATCCCTCAAGAGTTTACAAAACACTTAAGTGTATTGTCTCATCTGATTCTCACAGCAGCCTAATGCAAACACATTTGTGGTGACTGCGTTTTTACAGAAGCGATCTCAGGTTGCATGGTTTCCTAATGCAGTACCAAGATCAGAACCCGGGTCTCCCTAGACCTAGATTTTTGCAACTCCATTCTACACTCTTGCAAACGTGGTGTAAAGACACCCTTCCTCTCCGTGCTTGGAGTGAGGCTGCAGCATACTCCAAGGAGGCGGCCTTCCCTGTTCTTCAGCCTGGACACTCCACTCCCTGATCAAGGACTTGGTGTTCTCTCCGGGGGTGGTGGTGCGTTTTCTCTGGCGCAAGCCGGTCTCCGCCTGTTGATCAAGACCTCAACCTATAAGCTATCCCAACCAACTACTGGTTGGGGATAAGACAGACCTGCCGCCTTCGCCTCTTACGAAGAACAGCAGTAACAGGGTTTTGCAGGTGGTTAAATACCGAGGCGGCAATAAAGCTTGGGTCTCTGGCGCAGCACAAAATGGTGGGAGATGCTTTAAAATGGTTGCTCTATCCCGCTAAACGCCTGCATTCCCCAGCTCCCTGCCCTGCGCCAGAAGCAGGGGAAAGCAGCCCCACATGAGGGCAGGAGGCGCCCCGAGCTGGGTGGTCGGGGGGCAACAACGGGACACGAACTGGCTCAGATCCCCAGATCCCGGACACATCAAGCCAGAGGACGACCTTCGACCTCCGCGGGAGAAAGTTCTTTATACGCCCAGGGGCCCTACCGCCCTTCCGCGGCCTCGTTGGGTCCGTCTAGGCTTCCGTAATCCCTCCCGTCGGCGCAGTTTTCGTCCCTGAAAGCGCGCGAGACTTCCGAGTCCCCGCCCCCCTTCCCATCATCCCCCAGGGCTACCAGCCTCTCGCCCTGCCTGCGCTTTAAGTTCCAGTTCAGGCCGCGGGGGAGTAGCTTGTGGTTGGGGCCTCGTTCCGCCGGTGACGCAGGCGCTGCGCGAGCGGCGCGCGCCTACCGCCCATCCTCGGCTGTCCCACTTTCTCTTCGTCTCCTTGGCCTCCTCGCTGAGAGCCCCGCGTCTCCCTCTCGCCGTCCGCGCCGCCCTCACCGCGCGCGCGAAGCAAGAGGCAGGCCCAAGTCTCCTGGAAAACTAGCCTGCGGGAGCGCGAGGCTAACGGCCGCGACCGCTCCCAGGTGGGGGAGGGGCGGGGCCTGGAGAGCCGGGGCTGCGGCGGCAGGGCGGGAGCGGGTTCGGGCGGCCGGCGGGCGTGGGCTGGGAGACCCCGGGCGCCAGTGGAGTGCGGGGGCGGTCCTCCTGTGCGGGCGGCGAGCTCAGCATGGCGCGGACAGCGGAAGGCTGGCCTTTGCGGGGGGCGGCGGGCGTGCTGCTCCTGAGCGGCTCCGGAGCCTTTCTCCCCTCGTCATTGTTCCGCACCCTGACCACCCATGTCCGGGCTCCAGGTCCCCTCAGAGCGCGCCATGGGTGACAGCGATGACGAGTATGACCGAAGGCGCAGGGACAAGTTCAGAAGGGAGCGCAGCGACTACGACCGTTCTCGGGAAAGAGATGAAAGACGTCGAGGGGACGATTGGAATGACCGGTGAGACTTTTTCTCGGTTTTGCCCCCTTGCCCCGTTCTGTGGCTCTCCATTCTCATTGCATCATCGCCTTTATTAGTTTTATAGGGCGAACCGCATGCAGTCGTTTATACTGGACCGTTGCGCTGTTGGTTAAAGAGCTAGACGTGGCTCCATTTTTGAAATGTTCACAAGGTCAAAGCAATAGACCTAACAGAGTTCGGGAAAAAGTAATATTTATATTTGTATTTAAGATGCATGCGTTTTATTGTTTGTAAGTTACACATCTAAAAGGTTGATTCAGAGAAAGTAATGTCTTAGAGTTGACTCCACTGGAGAGATTGTCAGACCAGACCTGTTTCCCGGCAGAATACGGTTGTATTTCTTGTGGTTGTCTTCTGTAAAGTCAGAAAGTGTTTGTTGGACAGGTAAGGTTTAGTTAATTGATTAGGTTTGACTCAGCTAGTCGTTAGCTTTCTGGGATGTTCTTGAGTTAAATATCATTAAGGTATTTCCGATGAACTAATCAAGATCAGAAAAACTGGAAGATTTTTTTTTTTTAATTGAAAAGACATCACAAATACCAGCAATATCAGTGCTGATGGCACTTGATTTGGAAACATTACAGAATATTTTGAAAAATGAGTTCAGTAAAGCATTCAATCTGTATAGCCAATGTATTTCTTCACTGCGGAGATTATGTGGCACTTTTTTCCCTTGATGTTTTCTTTTTTTTTTTTTTTTTTTTTAATTTTTATTTATTTATGATAGTCACACAGAGAGAGAGAGAGGCAGAGACACAGGCAGAGGGAGAAGCAGGCTCCATGCACCGGGAGCCTGACGTGGGATTTGATCCTGGGTCTCCAGGATTGCACCCTGGGCCAAAGGCAGGCGCCAAACCGCTGCGCCACCCAGGGATCCCCCTTGATGTTTTCTAAGAGAGAAAAAAAATCAAAAGTGTTCTGAATTGTGAAGATGGGTAAGAAGTGGTTATCGTGATTAAATAATTTATAGTTTAGGGCTTGGAGTGGGGGGAAAAATGGCCTTGGGTGTGCTGCAGTTGAGTATGTATGAGAGATCATCATAAAGATGGTTAAGTGTTGAAGGAGTAAATCTAAGGGAGGGAAGTAGTGGTGGAGGTGATATGTCAAAGAGCATGAGAGGAAGGTGACACTTGGAAAGATGACTAGGAATTCCCCCAGGCACAGTGGAGTGAACACTTTGGATTTGGGGACATAATATTGTGTGCAGAAAGGAGCCAATATTCTAATTTTTATTTATTTACTTTTTTTTGGTAGTGGTTCTCAGCCCCCCCGCCCCCCGTGGCTCAGTCAGTTAAGCATCAGACTGTTTATTTTGGCTCAGGTCATGATCTCAGTGTTAGAATGAGCACTGGGCTCCATGTTGTTCTTGGAGCCTGCTTAAGATTCTCTCCCTCTCTCATTGCCCCTTCCTTCTCCAAAGAAAAAGTAATTAAGTACGAAAACTTAAAACCATGATAGTACCAAATGCCAGCAAAATGGAGCATTTGGAACTCTCATACACAGAAGTGTGGTCCACAGACTAAAGATCTGCGATGTTAGAACTGATTTTTTTTTTTTTAAAGGTTTTATTTATTCATTAGAGAAACAGAGGCAGAGACCTAGGCAGAGGGAGAAGCTGGCTCCCTGTGGGGAGCCTGATGCCGGACTCATCCCAGGACCCTGGGATTACAACCTGAGCCAAAGGCAGATGCACAACCACTGAGCCAGCCAGGTGCCTCTAGAACTATTTTTATAGCAGCTTTAAGGTAGTATTTTTTTCACTGTGTTGACATTTGCATTGTTGATGTCATAGTATTGGTGGGAAAACTGCTGGTGTCTTAGTACAAATTAAGGCAGTGACACAAGCAGTTTAAAAAGAAAAAAAAGCTGGTTTCACTTAATGTCCTTAATGAAGCAGTACAATTTTTAAATTTTATTAAGTTGGATACACACGATGAATAGGAAGTATGCATAGAGCACTTATATCACATTTGGGAGTACAGTGGTTTTTTTTTTTTTTTTTAAGATTTTATTTATTTATTCATGAGAGAGACACAGAGAGGCAGAAACACAGGCAGAGGGAGAAGCAGGCTCCATGCAGGGAGCACGATGTGGGACTCTATCCCAGGACTCTGGGACCACCCCCTTTTTTTGGGGGGGGGGGACCACCCGTTGAGCTGAAGGCAGGCACTCAACCCTTAAGCCACCCAGGTGTCCCCAAACTGTTAATTCTATATGGGTATTCGATATTTTCTTGGAAACAGACTAAGACTCTATTACTCCAAAGAAAATTGTTAGTTTTGTTGCTAGTGAGGAAGTGGAACTTTCCAGTGAAAACTAGAATTTTGGAAAACTTGTACCTGTGATTTTGACAACTGCTTATTACTTTAAGACTCTTTTGATGAGATAGGTAGTGATATTAACGAATATATTTTGATACTGTATAATGAGAAATGTCAAGAGCCACTCAAAGAGCAAGGTTAGAACAATGGATTTAAATGTAGTGGAGCACAGAACGTTCACTGATACTCAGATTCAGTGCTGCAATTTGCCTTTAAGAAACTTGTTGGGAAGCCTGGGTGGCGCAGTGGTTGAGCGTCTGCCTTTAGCTCAGGTCATGATCCTGGGGTCCTGGGATGAGTCCGGCATCAAGCACCCTGCCGGGAGCCTGCTTCTCCATCTGCCTATGTCTCAGCCTCTCTCTCTCTCTGCATGTCTCTCATGAATACATAATATCTTTAAAAAAAAAAAAAAAAAAAAAAAAACCTCTCGTCATATCTTGGGTAGTATCAAAGAATATCCCCAGGTACCTCAAAAGACTGTTGATGAAAATATATCCTTTTCCAGTTGTGTATCTGTGAGGCTAGATTTTCAAACAACATATTACAACAGATGAATGTAGAATATGAAAATTCAGCTGTTTGTATTAAGTCAGGCCTTAAGAGGATTTGATAAATGTAAAAAACAATGTCACTTTTCTCATTAAAAGAAAGTTTTTTTGGAAATAGATATTTTTTTATAGAAAAGATGTAATTTGTGTTGATATAGAAGTTTAAAATTAGTAGGTTTTTTAAAAAAAATTATTCATGAGGGACACAGAGGCAGAGACATAGGCAGAGGGAGAAGCAGGCTCCCTCTGGGGGAGCCTGATGCGCGGGACTCATCCCAGGACTCCAGGATCATGGCCTGAGCCAGAGGCAGATGGTCAACCACTGAGCCACCCAGGCGCCCTACAGTAATTTTAAAGGATGTGAGGTGGGGGTGGCAGTCTCAAGACCCGAAGTTTGAAAACCATTGGGCTATAGTAAAGGATGTTTTTTATTTGGTTAAGGTTGGAATGGTGGTGGCTGGTAACTGGTGGAGGGACTGGAATGACAGCAGGAACCAGGGTTTTGAACAGTGTTGTATACTGGTATTTAGCAAGGAAGGGCATGGCATGATGATATTTGTGTTTGAAAACGATCACTTTGACAGAAGTGGTAGGGACCATAGATGAGTACACCAGATGCTATAGTTAAAGGAGAAATGACTAGGGTCAGGGCACCCAGATGGGGGCAGTTTGTGGACAGGGCAAGTAAGAGAACAGCTTAGATAGGCTCTGAGGCAGAGGATTAGCAAGCCAATAGCCCACATGAATAGTGAGAGTGACACTTGATAAGTTAGATATCTGGTTATGGTTGATGTCCTCGCTCTTGGGGAAACCAGAGGAGGGAAGCAAGCTTGGGCTCAAAGTGGTAGAAGTAGTAGCTCTGTTCTAAGATGTTGAATTTGAGGTGGCCATGGCTGGCTAGTTGGGGATTGTAAGAGTCTTTTTCTGTTTAGAGAATAATTTTGTAATTGTAAGCTTTTAGTTTGGTGTCTCAAGAGAGGAAGGGCCTGTGCAGGAGCATGACCAGCTTTATCTTCTTACTGTTACTCATTCTTATTGCCAGAGAGTGGGACCGTGGCCGGGAGCGCCGCAGTCGGGGTGAATATCGGGACTATGACCGGAATCGGCGAGAGCGCTTTTCTCCTCCGCGCCATGAGCTCAGTCCCCCACAGAAGCGCATGAGGCGAGACTGGTGAGGTGGCAACAGTTTCTCTGGCTTCTCTCCTTAGCCTCAGTTCCACCTGCCTGGCTCTCTTTCTTCACTTCCGTTGAGGACTTTGTCATTTCCTTTTCTCGGACTTCCTGTAAACCCATCTTTTTTTGATCTTTAAACCCTTGGGTGAGAGACCACATTGCATATTCCCCTTCCTCTGCCCCATCCTCCTTCGTGCTCTGGAGACATGATTCCCTTCTCTGTCTGACTTTTGTGTCCCTCACCCTCAGGGATGAGCACAGCTCTGACCCATACCACAGTGGCTATGAGATGCCCTATGCTGGGGGGGGTGGGGGCCCTACTTATGGCCCCCCTCAGCCCTGGGGCCACCCAGACGTCCACATCATGCAGCACCATGTTCTGCCTATCCAGGCCAGGTAAAGACCTGGGTTCTGGGGTTCTTGGGAAAAGGGAGATGTTCGGTTTGGGGGATGGATTGGGGTTGCCAAAGACCGTGGCTGGAGCCAGGGAGTGGGTTAGGTACAGAAAGGAGTGCCTATGTAGGGGGGTGGCGGTTGGTGCTGGGGGTGGTGTCCATGGTGAGCAAAGGAAGGGGGCAGCTGGCTACCTTGGCCCCCCCATCCCCCCACCCTCTTCCCCCACAACCAAGACTTCCTGACCGGGCCCCCCCCAGGCTGGGCAGCATCGCAGAGATTGACTTGGGTGTGCCACCACCGGTGATGAAGACCTTCAAGGAATTTCTTCTGTCATTGGATGACTCTGTGGATGAGACAGAGGCTGTAAAGCGCTATAATGACTATAAGCTGGATTTTCGAAGGCAGCAGATGCAGGATTTCTTTTTGGCTCATAAAGATGAGGAGTGGTGAGTGCCCCTATTTTCCTGCTGTCTGTTGCCTAGCATGTTTTCCCTGGCCCCGCCAGTGGAGCCTGCAGCCCTGTCCTCTTCCCATTTTCCCCAATCCAGAACTTCCTGGGGGTGGGGGATGGGAAGTACAACAGCATTTGCTGATGGGTTCTCCTCCTCACTTCAACGTCTGCCACGGCCTCCCACCCCACCTTGCTTCCCCTCTGTCCTCAGTGAGTGGGACACCTCCAGGCAGCTGGCCAGAGCCACCTGTTCCCTTGGGGCAGCAGACAGACTGCTTCCCACTTGCTGGTATTGGGTCATTGTCATCCCTGATCGCCGGGACCCTGTGTGGCTGTGGTGTTCTCCCAAAAGCAACGAGTGAATCCAGACAAGAAAAAGCAAAGATCTCAGGGTCGTTTGACAGAAAAAGAATTTTAGTTTTTTTCCTTTTGTGGATGTTTTAATTTTAATCAACCATCTTTTCCCCCCTTCCTGCTCCTCCTCCTCCTCATCCTCTTTCTGCTCCTCCTCCTTGAAAAGAGCCAGAACTGGGAACTACACCCGCTCATCGACGGAGCTCGGAGCAAACCCACCTCCACCCCCACCATACCCAGCCCATACATGAGCCCCCTGGGCTGAGCTGCGCTGCCCCGGCCAGGCAGACAGGCAGGGCACTGCTGTGCACAATGCAGCGGTTTAGCTGAATGTGATTGCTCAGGCAGCTAGTCAGTCAGGGCCCCCACCGCGGAGTCCCGCGGGGGTGGGGCATCTGGGCCGGGACGCCCCAGCCAGGAGCCAGCCGGTGGCCCACCTGCCAGCATGGGCCCTGGGCGCGGCTAGTTAAATCTTGAGCTCTGTTTGACCAAGCAGCCAAGGTAAAGATCCTGGAGGTGATGCCTGCGGCTTTCCTTTCCTCTCACGCTCAACTTGTGGTTCTGTTTTGTCTGTCACTGTCCTCTCTTTCTTCTTTCTCTGTGTCTTGGTCTCGTTCTCTCGTGTACCTTTCATTCTTTCTTGGTCCCTGTACTTGCTCTTTGCCTAACACTTGTTTCCTCTGTTTTTTTTTTTTTTTTTTCCCCCCATTTTCTTTGGCCTTTAGTTTTTCCCTTTGTTTTCAATTTCTGGGACTTTGTCACACTTTCCCTTTCTGTTTTTCTCATACTCTTCATTTTTTTTGTTTTTACCCCCTCAAGGTCCTATTTTAAATGTTTCCTTTCCATGCTCCACCCTAATCCTGCACCTCTTTTCTCTCTCTCTCTCTCTCTCCCTCTCTCTCTCTTTCTCTCTCTCTCTCCCTGTGGGCAGTACCTGAGGTTATAAGGGCACTTCAGTTTCTCCCTTTGATCTTTCCCTGTCCCTTCACCATCTGCTTTTCTTCCCAAGGGGGGAGAAAACTTCTCTGCCTTTTTTGGCTTTTCCTATCAGTGCATTTCAGGTTTCCCTCTGTCTTCCACCTAGGGATGGAGGGAGTTGGTGGGAGCAGTCCTGTTAATGACTAGCTCTTGGGTTGGCAAGGAGAGGGAGGTTCTCTGGGATCTACTATTTCCTTAGCCTTCCTCTTGGAAGCTTTGGGAAACTACAGTTTTTTAAGTTAGTGTTTCCCAGAGACACAGGGCAATCATTCTGCCTCTCTAACCCTGGCCTTCCCCTTTAGTCATGGCTTTTCCCAAATCCAGAGCTCTTAGTTCCTGGCTCTCCCACAAATCTTCTCAGAGCATAACCTCTGGTTCCTTTTGGGGGTATTGGGTGGTTCTAGTGTACCCTTCTCCCCAGTCTTTCTGCTTTCATGGTTTTTTGTGGGTGTGAGAGGATGGGGGCTAAGCCCTGACTTGCCTGGGCCCCTCCCCATGTCCTGGCCCTGGCATCCAGTGACTATTTTGTCTCTTCCCTCCCCACTTCCTTCCCAGGTTTCGGTCTAAGTACCACCCAGATGAGGTGGGGAAGCGTCGGCAGGAGGCCCGGGGGGCCCTGCAAAACCGACTGAGGGTATTCCTGTCCCTTATGGAGAGTGGCTGGTTTGATAATCTTCTCCTGGACATAGACAAAGCTGATGCCATCGTCAAGATGCTGGATGCAGGTATGTGGATTTGGGAGGGGAAGAGGGTGTCTGGTGACCCAAGATCTTGGTTTGGAAATAGAAGTCAGTTGATAAGCAAGAGGCTGAAGGCCAGGACCCTAGGATTGTGACCTCTGCTCCCTTTGTTGGTAGCTGTGATTAAGATGGAAGGAGGGACAGAGAATGATCTGCGCATCCTGGAGCAGGAGGAGGAGGAGGAGCAGGCAGGAAAGCCTGGAGAGCCCAGTAAGAAAGAGGAAGGCCGGGCTGGACCAGGCCTGGGGGATGGAGAGCGCAAGGCCAATGATAAGGATGACAAGAAAGAAGACGGCAAACAGGTCAGAGTGCTGGGCTCATTGGGTGCTGCCTCTGAGTTCCTAGGGAGGAGGAAGGTGCAACTTCAGTGGTCAGGGGGCCTGGTGGGTTGTGTGCTGGGTCCAGGAGAGGTGGAGGGCTAGGGAGGGGGCCCTCTGATAAAGGTTGAAGGGGAGATGGACATGCCCGGGATTGTCTGTACCTGCAGGCTGAAAATGACAGTTCTAATGATGACAAAACTAAGAAATCTGAGGGTGATGGGGACAAGGAAGAGAAGAAAGATGACTCTGAGAAAGATGCCAAAAAGGTAGGGTATCTCTTGCCAGGCGGTCATTGTCACATCTGGGGTCCTGGTTATCTGACTCCCCTCCTCTTGCTGTGGCTCTCACAGACTAGCAAGAAGCGGAACAGGAAGCACAGTGGTGATGACAGCTTTGATGAAGGCAGCGTGTCAGAGTCCGAGTCAGAGTCAGAGAGTGGCCAAGCTGAGGAAGAGAAGGAGGAGTCTGGTAGGTTTTATCTTCTTTTAGTCCATTCTCTTCCTATTGAATAGGGGTAGGGGAGGTGGGAGTGGGCAAAATTGATAAGGGCCGGCCTTTGGGACATGGGGGTGGGGGGGAGTTGCACCACTTCTTTCTTTCCCTCCAAAATCAACAATAAATATTCACCAACTTCCAACACTTCCTGCATAGAAGAGGCACTAAAAGAAAAGGAGAAGCCCAAAGAAGAAGACAGAGAGAAGCCTAAGGACACTCCTGGGTTGGAATGTAAACCTCGGCCCCTCCATAAGACTTGCTCCCTCTTTATGCGCAACATCGCACCCAACATCTCTCGAGCCGAGATCATTTCTGTGAGTGGGAAAAAGTGGTACTGGCTGCAGGAATGGCATATTTGGTAGCAGGGAAGGGGAGCTGGTGAGGCGGGGGTAAGATAATATGGTTCTGCTTCTAACATATACCCATTTCTCTAACAGGGAAGCCTCTTCTCGTGGGCCCTTTGTGGGCTGGCCCTCGATTATACCATTTGCTTCTAAGTGCTTTTACTCTTTAAAAATTTATTCATGAGAGACAGGCAGAAGATAGAGGGAGAAGCAGGCTTCCTGCAGGGAGCCAGATGTGGGACTTGATCCCAGAACCCCGGGATCACACCCTGAGCTGAAGGCAGATGCCCAACTGCAGAGTCACATAGGCGTCCCTTAAGTGCTTTTATGATTATTATTTTTTTAAAGATTTTATTTATTCATGAGAAAGAGAGAGAGGCAGAGACACAGGCAGAGCGAGAAGCAGGCTCCCCACAAGGAGGCAGATATGGGACTCAGTCCCGGATCCTGGGATCACACGCTGAGCCAAAGGCAGGTGCCCAACTGCTGAGCCACCCAGGCATCCCAAGTGCTTTTATTATTAAGCCCTTTATTGGTTTTTCCTTACTTGAAAGATTCACAGGCATTTCTCAGGGTTCTTAGGACACAGGGATTGGAAGAAGTGAGAAACGCTGAATTACTCATTGGGGTTTCTGTTCCTCTGTTTTTCCAGCTTTGTAAAAGATACCCAGGCTTCATGCGTGTGGCACTGTCAGAGCCCCAGCCTGAGAGGAGGTGAGGAATGGAGACGAGAGTGACCCTGTATACCTTGGAAATAGGTACAGGGGGAGGCTAATGGCCAGTATCCCAGGGTTATGCTGACCGTTTCTTCTGTAGGTTTTTCCGCCGTGGCTGGGTCACCTTTGACCGCAGTGTTAACATCAAAGAGATCTGTTGGAACTTGCAGAATATCCGAGTAAGTGCTGGGACTGGGTTCTCTGTAATGTACGTCACCCGATTCTTATTTGATTCATTTGTTGTGCTCCCACCCATCTGTTCAGTCTGCTCACATTAACTGTCTATTGGTGTCTGGCCTAGGTGCTGTCCCTGATAAGACCCTCCTGGTCCATGTTCTTGGGGAGCTCATGTTCTAGTCACTGGTCTTGTCACTAGGGCTAGTCCCTTGAGCTGCTGCTTCTCGGGCACATTTGGTGAGCTCTGTGTTCTCTCTAGCTCCGGGAGTGTGAGCTGAGCCCTGGTGTGAACAGAGACCTGACCCGTCGAGTCCGCAACATCAATGGCATCACCCAGCACAAGCAGATAGTGCGCAACGACATCAAACTGGCCGCCAAGCTGATCCACACGCTGGATGACAGGACCCAGCTCTGGGCCTCTGAGCCTGGGACACCTCCTCTGCCAACAGTCAGTGACTCCCATGGAACTTTTTAAAAAGCAGCCAATACCATATCGTCTATGATAGGCACCTCTGGTCTTGTCAATGTCTTGTAGCATTGACCCCCAGTTCTTATACTCTGTGTCTGCGCAGATACTCCAGCTTCCAACAGAATGGACTGACATTAGTTATGGTTTATTGGCTAGGATAGAATAAATAAAAGATAAATAATGAAGCAGTATTAACAGGCCAAGTGAACCCTGGATTCCTTTCTGCTTTAGCTTCCTGGGCTACCTGCCTCAAGAGTTTTCTCTGCTTCACTTGCCATTCTTCTTTCTCTCTACCAGAGTCTGCCCTCCCAGAACCCAATCTTGAAGAATATCACTGACTATCTGATTGAAGAAGTGAGTGCGGAGGAGGAGGAGCTGCTGGGGAGCAGTGGGGGGGCTCCCCCTGAGGAACCCCCTAAGGAAGGGAACCCAGCAGAGATCAATGTGGAGCGAGATGAAAAACTGATCAAGGTGCCAGCAAGAGCAGGCGGGCAGGGCCCTGGCTTGGGGCAGCAAGGGGGTTAGAAGAGTATGGTGAACTCAGATTTTTATTTCCCTCAGGTTTTGGACAAACTCCTTCTCTATTTGCGCATTGTGCATTCCTTGGATTATTATAACACTTGCGAATACCCCAATGAGGATGAAATGCCCAACCGATGTGGCATCATCCATGTTCGGGGGCCTATGCCGCCCAACCGCATCAGTCATGGAGAAGGTGGGCTCCCAGCTTCCCCATTTCTGATTCCCTTTGGTTTCCCTTTCTTCTCAGCTGCCTCTGGTCTTAGATCTGTTCTGGTAACGGTGCCTTAACCACCCTCTCTTTTTTTTTTTCCTTAGAATTTAAAGTAATCTTTATAACCCAAGGTGGGGCTAAAACTCACAATCCTGAGATCAAGAGTCACATGCTCCGACTGAGCCAGCCAGGCACCCCTTATCCCTTCCTTGTTTCTTGCTTCTAATTCCCTTCTCCACCCCACTGTTCTGTGTTCCCAAACCACAGTGCTAGAGTGGCAGAAGACGTTTGAGGAGAAGCTGACTCCATTGCTGAGTGTACGGGAATCTCTTTCCGAGGAAGAGGCTCAGAAGATGGGTCGCAAAGACCCTGAGCAGGAAGTGGAAAAGTTTGTCACCTCTAACACCCAGGAACTGGGCAAGGATAAGTGGCTATGCCCTCTCAGTGGCAAGAAATTCAAGGTCTGGGATGTTAGGGAGTTCTGTGTTAGAAGTGTGGGTGGAGGGGGTTGAGCCAGGAAGCCTCCTCAGGCCTGGGGTCAAATTGGCTCTGGAAATGGTGGGCTGGGAGGTTAATTATCCCTTCCACATTGGTTGCTCTGCTCTGACCCTCTTTCTTTACCCAGGGCCCTGAGTTTGTACGCAAACATATCTTCAACAAGCATGCAGAGAAGATTGAGGAAGTGAAGAAGGAAGTGGCATTTTTTAACAACTTTCTCACTGATGCCAAGCGCCCAGCTCTGCCTGAGATCAAGCCAGCCCAGCCACCTGGCCCTGCCCAGAGTAAGATACGATCCATGAGGGTCTGCCACATTCCCTCTCCTTTGACTATTGAAGGACTCCTGGTTCTTATATCCTGGGATTCTCTGAAAACTTTCTATCCCACTCTCAGGAAGTGTTTCTAAAAGCCAGTTGTCATTCCCCATCTCCCCCTCCCGCAGTAATTCATGTTCCTGTCCATGTTGTACTCCCCCCAGGCCTGACCCCGGGACTCCCCTACCCGCACCAGACTCCCCAGGGCCTGATGCCCTATGGTCAGCCCCGGCCCCCCATCTTGGGGTATGGAGGTAAGTATAGGGGAGATGTGAAAGGGCTTAGTAGTGACTGAGGGCTGGGAGAAAGGAAGCTGAACCCAGGTAGAATTGAGGTCACAGGTTTCAGCTCAACACTGATCTCTTTCATAGCTGGTGCTGTACGCCCTGCAGTCCCCACGGGAGGGCCTCCATACCCTCATGCCCCCTATGGTGCTGGCCGAGGGAACTATGATGCCTTCCGAGGTCAAGGTTATCCTGGGAAGCCTCGGAATAGGTGAGAATGAGCTAAGATGTTCAGACTTCCTTGCCCCCTTCAGGCTCCCATTCAGAGAGCCTTAACTCTCCTCCCATCTTAACTCTTTTGTATCTCACAGGATGGTCCGAGGAGACCCACGGGCCATCGTGGAATACCGTGACCTGGATGCTCCAGATGATGTGGACTTCTTTTGAGCCATTTACTTTTCCTCACTCCTGGTATCGTCTAGAATTGTGACTGCCTCATCCCATCCAGCTGAGAATTTTTTTGTACGTCCAACCCTACTGCCAATAAAAGCACTTCCATAGTGATTGATTTATACCTCCCCAAATTCTCCCAAAGATTGGCTGGGGCCATGATTATGAGCTTCACCACTTTATTGATTCCAAGGGCCCAGGCAAGCTTTTTTATCTTTGAGAAAAGGGGATAGGGGAGTGTGTTCGGGGCCAGAGACTATCTCTGTTCTGGGACCCTAGTCTCAGTCCAGGGCATGCTGTTGATGTTGGGAGTTGCGGCTCGTCAAACACAGGTTGTAGAAGGAGTTGGGGTCAAAGGCTGTGCCCACTTCTCTCCATCCCACCCAGCCACCCGCCTGTAGTTCACTGGGATTTTTTGGATCACCCCAGAAGTGAGGGTCCAATACCAGAACATAGGCTTCCGTGCCTGGTCCCAGGCAGACTCCCAGCAAGGCCTTGGATTGTGCATCTGCATCTCCCCCAACCATCACAGGCCCCCCACCCCCTGCGAAGTGGGAGTAGAGCTTCTCCAGTTCTCCCTGAAGCCCTGCTCCACGGGGTATGTGACACAGGCGCCCCTGGGGCCCTCCGAAGTAGTCGAGGCAGAGGCTGGCTTCTACACAACCGATCCAGCTCTGGGAACCCCGGAACCCGGGGGACTTGTCGCCCATGTCCTCCAGGGCCGCCTGCACGGCGGCCAGCCCGGGCACGCGCGCGGACCAGCCCTCTGGCCACGAGCACAGCGTCTGCAGAGTGCGGTAGCCGCAGCCCCAGCCCCGGTCATCCAGGCCGTCGCAGCCGTAATGATAGTAAAGGTAGTGGCCCGAGAGGAGGGCCAGGCGAGCGGGCCCGCGGTCCGGCGGGGCTAGGCCCAGGTGGACGTCCTTCAGGGGCTTCAGGGCAGGCGGCGGGGAGGGAGGCCGAACGGACGCGTCGTCCTGGCGGCTCGGACGGGACTCCGGCTCCCGCATTTCGTCTCGACTCGGGGTCTTGAGCTAGCCGCAGGCAGGACCGGCGCGCGGGCTCCGGGGACGCTCGCCGGGTCTCCAGCAGCCACAGAAGTGCGAGCCGCGGCCTCGTGGAAGACGCCACCCTCCAGGCTCCCACAATGCACGCCGCGCCTCCGTCGCTACTGCGCTGGCGCGAGCTCCGCCTCCTGAGCGGGCAGGGCCCGGCCGGGGCTGGGTGGTGGGAGCCGCACGCTCCGCCCGGCTACAGAGATCGGCAAGTTTGGCTGGCTCTCGCGCCCGCCCCTCCGTCTACTCAGCCCCGAGGTTGCGGCCCGCTCCTCGCTCCCTAGTCGCGCATACTGCTGTGGCTGTAACAGTTTATTGGCGGCCCAGAGGGGCGAAGGCACCGCGGGGGAGGGGCTCGGCCCGAGACATGCAGAGGACGGGGAGCCTCCGGGGATAGTCGGTGGGGAGGGTGGACAGGGTCTAGGGCTCCTCTGTGTTATATCCCGGCCCTTAGATGAGTATATACAGCTAGGGGGCCGGGCGGGGCGAGCAGGGCGGTAAGACGTGGGGGTCCCGTCTGGGTCACAGGTCTGAGCAGCGATCCTGCTTGCTGTAATGGTCAAACTGGTTCTTCCAGTGCACCATGTAGGAGCTCCAGCGGTGGAACTCGGCCTTCCACTGGCGCTCCGCCTCGTCCAGCGTGTCTGCGGCCAGGGCGCCCAGCAAGTGGGTTGGAGGAGGACAAGGGGAAGAGCGGGGAACGTACATGGTGGGGGACGTCAGTGCAGGAGGATACAAGGAGAATGCAGGAGGAGGGTACCGAGGATGGTGGAAATAGGATCGGAGAAACACGCGAAAGACGAAAGACCAGAGGAGGGATGAGAGTGCGGGCGGGGCCAGAGAAGGATGGCGGGAAGGAAGGTGGGGGGAGGAGGAAATGACCGGAAGACAGGGGGACAGAAAGGATCAGAAGGCGGAGGATCCGTGGATTGGTGGGGAAAAGAAGAGACAGAAATGGTTGGCTGTTACAGCTCCACTAGGGGGTGCTATCTAGCTCCCGGCCCTCCCTCTCCCCCCCGCCCAACACCAGGCTCAAGCTCCAAATAATTTTATAAAAAAGAAAATTGGCTTTTTCGTTTCCATTTCAACAACAAAGGCGTGTGGGTCCCTGAGACGAGTCATAGGTCACCACCCCCTCCCAGCCCTGGCCAATTTGAGTTTCTCGGTTTGAGGAGGGAGGGTGCTTTGGGTCGGAGATCCCTGAGTAGAGCCCTTGCCCACTGTCCGACCACTCATTAGAGGAGGGGCCCCTGAGGCCGGAGGGGTAAGTGGCCATGGTCACAGCCGCAGGAGCCCGGAGAGGTGGAAGAAGAGGAGAAGGGGCAGGGGAAGGCCGGGCCTGGACCTCCGGGATGCCTCCCCGTGGGCGGGGCCTGAGCAGGTGCTGGGAGCCTTCGAGGCTGGCGGCGGGGGGTGGGGGGGAGGTTTTGGGAAAAGAGGGGTTACACCCGGCCAGCTCCCACTCCCCTCTGTTTGCGCCCCTTTTCTGCCCTCCGCCCGTCCTGCCCGCTGGCCCCTGCCCGCTGGCCCCTGCCTACCGGTGGCGCTGAGCAATTTGGGTAGGAAGCGGTTCCAGAAGGCGCAGGCTTGGGCGCGCAGCCCCCGGCGCACCTCCAGCGGCCGGAGGTTCAAGCTCACGTACTGCTGCGCTCCCGCCGTGTACGGTGGCCACTGCGGGACTTTGGGGTCCCGGGGGTCATTGGGGTCCCTTCGAAAGGAAAGGGAAGGCTTAGCCTCCAGCAAGCCGGCCCCGCCCTCCCTTGGGACTGTGGACTGGAGATGGAGAGCAGGAAAGAGGCAGGCTGTTTCTTGACCCGTGCCCTCTTAGGCTCCCGGGAGAACGCATCCCTTGCTTCCCACCTCGTTAACCCCTCTTTCTGGTCTCCGGGATCCCCCATCGTCTGGAGCCATCCCCTTCCTCTTGCTCTCCCTCTTTCTGCCTGTCCCTGGGCTTTACTGCTCCACCTTTGTCTTTGTTTCTCCCATCTAAAGCATCACTAGGATTTATGAGCCCTTACTCTGTAAGCGGGCTCAGTTCTAGCTCTACAAACATCTTGTTTGCATCTGACAACACCCACGTGATGTCAGATTTATGGTCCCCTTCTTCGGACAGGTAAACTGGTGTGTGAATACGTATATATGCATGTGTGCATGTCATGCCTAATAAAATCACCACTGGCCCAACCAGACCCAGCTCTCTACAGTTTAAGCCCCAAAGTACTGTGATAACTCCTTTGTCTCCCTGTCTCTCTTTGCTCCGCTTCCCTCCCTTTCTGTCCTCGTCTCTTCCGGACTTGCCATCCTGCTTTCCTCTCCAATATCTCTTGGTCATTCTGTCTCCCTCTTTGTCTCCTTTCTTTTGTGAATGTTTCCATCCCTCTCTGGCCCCTTCTGTCTGCCTGTTTGTCTTCCTCTCTCTCTGTCCCCTCTGCTCTTGCTTCTCTGGCTCCTGGAGGCCCTCCTCCCCTCAGTACTGCTGACCCTGTGCGGGCGAAGTTGGCCCAGTATCTCATCAGTCGCTGGGCAAAGGTTCTCTCTTCAGCGGTATAGTTTAGCGAGGGTTCCAGAGGGAGCCCAAAGATGAACTCGATCTCGTAGCCGTGGGGCACCCCCATCCAGAGGGGCCAGGTGAGCGTGGACGAGCGATGTTCAAAGACGTAGGCATAGACCCGAGCCCCCTGGGCAGCCAGGCGTCCAGCCAGCTGGGCCACGGGGCACACGACGTTGTGGTCACCCACCACATCACTCATGGCCTCTCTCAGGCGTGCCGGGTCCTCAGGGTGCAGCCAGTCTGTGTAATGCAGGACCACAGCCTCGGCAGCTAGGTCACTCGCCTGGGGGACCCCGACCCGCACCCCAGCCAGGAACTGGGCCCGGCTGATGAGAGATTCGTTGTCTTTGCTGAAGCCTGGGGCCCCGTAAACCAGAAAATAGGAGCCCTCATCCTTCACCACACCCACCAGCACCTGGGAGGACAGGATAGAGAGATGGGGGGGGGGGCACAGACAGACAGGCAGACAGAAACAGATGAACAAAGAGCCAGAGAGATCAATAGTTATAGACCCCAGCACCACGGAGGAAGAGAGTATGAGGTTGGGGAAGGGACAGAGAGAAAGAAAATGTACCCACGTTTCCTTTTCTCTCTGCCCCACTGGCCACCCTGGGATCTGAGCTCTCAGGGAGGAGGGGGCGGCCATGAGGCCAGGAGCCCTGGCCTTTGGGATTTGGATCTCAAGAAGCCTTTTTGCCTGGGCCTGGGTCCCGGGGTGGGGGTGGGGGAGTAGGGGTTGGGCTGTGTGGGGGAGAACAAGCCTAGAGGAACCAGCTTCACCCCTTCCAGCCACTAGTCACCTGCAGCCCGTGGAAGTCTCCAGCACTGATGAGGGCCTCCGGGGTGTCACTGAGGAAGTCACCATCCACCACAGGCACGAAAGAGAAGCGGAAGACACTTTCCTGAGGCAGCACATGCCACTCGTGGTCCACCAGGTCCTGAGCTGGCCGTGTCCTCAGGCAGGCGACCAGCTCTGTGTCATTGCCACCGGCCCCCCCTGGGGGACAGCCCACCAGGCGTGCCAGCAGTGTGGCCCTACGGCGGGCCTCTCCCACACCCACTGTGGCCCAAGGGCCGTTGGGTGCTCCACTCTGCAGCACAGCCCTGTGGAACAGGCCCCGGCTGGGAGGGGACAGCAGGTGCATGCCCACTGAGGCCGCACCAGCGCTTTCCCCGAACACAGTCACTGCCCTTGGGTCGCCCCCGAAGGTGGCCACATTCTCCTGCACCCACTGCAGTGCCAGCCTCTGATCCAGTAGACCCACGTTGCCTGGGGCCTCCCGGCTCCCTGGCAGGGCCAAGAAGCCAAAGGCTCCCACCCGGTAGTTCATGGACACCAGCACGGTCCCCTCAGCCTGGGCCAGGAAGCGGCCATCATATACGTCCAGGGAGGAGGCGCCACTGTAGAAGCCACCCCCATAGATCCATACGAGGACAGGGGTGGGTGATGCAGGCCGGGGGTATGGTGTCCACACATTGAGGTAGAGGCAGTCTTCACTCAGCTCACGGTTGGGGTTCCACATCTCAGTGCCCTCAAAGCCAGGGTATAAGGTGTCCACATATTGGTAGCAGACGCTTTGGAAGGCTGTGGCGTCCAGCACCCCTGACCAGGGCCGCTTGGGCTCTGGTGGCAGAAAGCGACGGGGGCCCACAGGTGGCTCTGCGAAGGGGATGCCCAGAAAAGCAGAGACAGGGCCCCCGGGGGCCATTAGGCGGATGCCCCGCAGCCGGCCCCCACGCACTGTTACCAGCAGCTCTGGGTCCTCAGCCTCTGCCCCTCCTCCCAAGAGGAAGAGGAGGAGGAGAAGGATTGGGGAAGCCGGGGAGGGCGTGTGCAGGGGACACCAGGGGGGCCTCATGGCTGCCAGGGCAGGCAGGCGTCTGCTGGAGAAAGAAAGGCAGAGGGTGAAGGCCTGAGGCTGCCAGGAGGGAGATTAGGTAACACTCTTGACCAGGGGTTATCACTGAGCTGCAGAGGAGGTGGGGCAGGTTGGGAGAGGGGAGAGAAATGGAGGGAGGGAGACGGGCAGAGACAAGGACACAGGGAGACAGGGAGAAGCAAGAAGGGACAGAGATCCAGCACACACACACCACCCAGACAGGGGAGTGAGAGAACGAAGGGAAGAGAGGCGAGGCCTGCCAGGTGATCCCTTCCCCTGCCTCACAGAGGGCCCATCACTCTCACCTCCTAAGCTCCAGCTGGGTGGACTGGGTTGGGCCCAGCCAGAGCAGTGCGGCCACCGCACCAGAGGCCGCAATCCACACACAAGCTACCCGTCAGGGGCGGGGCCCTCACTGACGGAGGCGCCGATGGGGAAGCTCGCGGTGGCGTGAAGGCGCAGCCTCTCCTGAGTTGGCCGGGTCGGGGTGGGGGAATGGGGGGGCCCTAGAGAGTGGGTTGGGCATTCAAGGGTGTGGGAGCTACAGGCCCCGGGGCACCCCAAATCCTGCTTACTGCACACTCTGCCCCACCCTGCCTCTCCTCCTCCACTGTCTGGCATGGGGCGCCGGTGCCCGTGGGTACTGGTTAGCTACGCACTCGCCTTGCCTAGTCTTAGAGATTAGGCTCGCCAGCCCCAGTCCCCCAGGACTCGAGTCCCCCATCCATCCGATGCTGCCGGGGCACGCTGCCGCCAGTGGGGGGCAGTAGAGACCGAGAAAAGGAAGGCGCTCCCCGCCCCGAGTCCGGGAGCCGGGAACTCGGGGCGGGGGTCTGGAGGCTCGCGGGCATTGCGGAGGGGTCTGGAGGGCGAACCGAGACGCCTGCGTCCTCCGAGCTCAGGAGATCCCCGGCCGCAGGGGCGAGGGCGCTATTTTGGGGCAGCAGCTGCTGCGGTTCCGGCGTCTCCAGCCAAGGGATCAAAATTCCCCGGGTCGGAACTCCCCCCTCGCGCGGCGGTCACCTCTCACCCAGCCAACCCGCCGCCCTGAGGCTGGGGTGGTGGTGGTGGTGGTGGTGGTGGTGGTGGTGGTGGTGGGATTAACTAGGAAACCCGAGTGCGGCTAATTATAACTCGGGGCTTCCGCTGAGCCTCCCCTTTCCCCAAAATAGGGACGGAGTCCCCGTGGGAGGGGGACGCCTGGGCCTCCGAGGGGGCTTCGGCTGGGCGCCACGCAGGGGCGCTGGGGGTGCGGGATCTGCAGGGAGGGGAGCCAGCCTGGCGCCAGCAACCTGCGCAGCTCGGGTTCCGCCCCGAGCAGGGGGCGTCTTCCAGTGGCCCCGGACTTGGGGGCGGGCGGGGGAAGGGGCACTCGGGGGTCCCCACAGGAATTCGAGAGCAGAGGCTCTCGATGGCCCCGCAGGGTGCCGGCTCCCGCGCAGGCGACCGTTAAGTATGCGGCGGCGAGGCAAGAGTTAAGGATGAGTGTGGGGCGGCGGGGGGCGTCGCTGGGCAGGCCCGGGGGCGCGGTGGGCGTCCCGTTTGGGGGCCCGGATCCCTGCAGGAGCGCACATTTTCCCGGACGCGGAGTGGGCGGCGGGCCGGGGGAGGGTCCCGGCCGGGGCGGGAGACTCACCTGAGGCGGCCGAGCCGGGCCGGGCCGCGCCGGGAGCTGGAGGCGGCCGATGTTCCCCGGCGCAGGCTGAGCCGACTCTGACAGCCGCCGCCTCCGGCCCCCCGCACACACCCCTCCGGGCCGCGGCGCCCCCGCCCGCCCCCGCCCCCGCCCCCGCCCCCGCCCACTGTCTCCGCCCCCGCCCCTCCCCGCCTCCCCGGGCTGCCACCTCCCCTCCCTCTCCCTCCGTCCGAGCCGAGACCCAGAGACCCCGGGCCCGGACGGACTCCGGTGACAGACGCCGACTGAAGGACAGACACGGTGACACGACCGAAAGACCCGCAGCGCAGAGCAGACAGAGTGACAGACGGACAGAAGCCGCGGAGACAGACACGCAGACGGCCAGTCGCGGGCAAGTGACAGCTCCAGACAAACGGTGACCGACACTCACAGACGGACGGACACACGCACTGGGACACCCTGACAGCCTCAGTCAGGACCAGGGGCCCAATAAATGAACATCCTTGGCCACGACACAGCGAGGGTGGCATGGGAGGACCGGCACGTGAAAGTGAGGCTGAGGACCCCGCGGGGGTCCGAGTGGTACTGGCGGAGAAAAGGTGACGTGGGGCACTCCTGGGGGATGAGGGCACACCTGTGGGAATGAAGACGAGAACGTGAGATCACTAATGGACACGAAGGAGGGCCCCACGGAAGAAGACCCCCGGGGCAAGGGAGAGGTGACTCGGGGACATCCCAGAAGGCAAGACGTGGTGGCACGCGCAAGGCTCCGGGGTGAGGCCGCACTCCGCTGCCGCAGTGGAAACTTCCGGAACCCCCGCGGGTGGGTTTGCTCTGGTTCCCTGACGGGTGAGCTGGGACTTTCGTCACCAGGGTCCGGTCGGGGCATGACATCACCAGACCAGGCTCTCATTGGCCGCTGCGGCCGGCAGGTGGGAGCGGCCTGGCCCGGGAAGCCCCCAGCCTGTTCCGAGGGGCCTGGGCCGCACGGACCCCCACGACCCGCCCTCCAGGGGTCGCCCATGGGAACAGTGCGACCGTGGCGGCGTCCCCACGCCCGAGGTGAGAGTGGAAAAGCGTGCAGCGGTGTGCCCGCACGAGTACGCCCCTCGGAACGGCCTTCCACTCCGGGAACCCGGGGCTCGGGCGCCCGCAGCCCGCTGCGTGGGAGACCGGCCTGCGCGGGCGAGCCTCGGGGCGTGCGTGCGCGCGCGCGGCGGTGCGGGATGCTGCGTGGGGCGTGCGGGCGCGCGCACGTTGACTCGGGCGCCCCGCGGCCGCCGCCGGTGGGCTGCAGCTAGAGGCCGGCGTCCCCGGGTCTCCTCGGGTCCCGGCGGGGGTCGTGCGGTCCGCCCGAATCCAGAGAGCTTCCCCGCCCCGTTCCGCGCGGTCCCGGCTCCCCACGCTGGGCGCCCCCAGCCCTCCCGCTCCGCGGGAACTGGCCCCCACAGGCCCGTGGACCCGCGCTGGGTCCACTCTCCGCTCGCGCGCGACGGCCGCCAGGTGGCGCCGAAGGGAGCCGCTTCGGGCGTCAGAGACGGGGACCGGGTTGGGGCTGGCGGAGACGAGCCTCACACGGTCTGTGCCCACCGTTTCCGCCCTTCCGGCTTCAGGCAACCCGGATGCCCCGCGAGGACACCGAGGCTCCCTGCATCCGGATTTCAAGGTCCTGGACCCACTGGTGGAGAGCTCCCCACTGATCAGACCCGTCTCCAGCTCCACTCCCTCAAGAGCAGGCATAAGGGCTGTGGGTTTGGGTCGGGGACAGAAAAGTGAACAGTCGGTGTTGCTACGGGAGAAAAGGACCTGAGGCAGGTTTCTGCGCATGGTCATTATGAATTATTAGAATAATGAAAACAAACTGAATGAATGAGCAGAGGCCTGCTCCAGGCCCGAGGTGGTAGGGATTTGGGGCCTGTAAAAGGCCCTGGTAGTGATGGGGGCTTGTTTCCTTGTCACTTTCCAAAACAGGCGGTGCCACGCAAGTGGCTTTTTAAATCATGAGGTCCTAGGGAGGACAGGGACAGCTTGTAGCCCAAGTAGTTACGAACTAGTATACCTTACTGGCTTTGAAAGTCAAAGGACAAAGCATGTTGTAGGAGCTGGCCCAGCAGAGACCTCCTTGGAGAGGTCAGTGCTGACCTCAGACTGGACCTGCTTTTGAGTCAAGGACAGGATACCCAGGATGGGCTGGAAGCTCCCAGGAAAAAAGACCCTATATTTAGCTGGGTGGGAGTAAATGGATTTCACCAACAGAAAAGGTGCCCAAAAGCATCTGCAGGGGCTGGACTTGACAGCAAGGACCAGGGGAGTTCCTGCCTCCTTGGGCATGGCAACAGTGGGGCAGTACTTGAGGGGTTACCAATGGGAGGTAAGGGCAAAGCAGGTTGTGCAGTGTTCTGAAGTCAGAACTTTATTCTTTCCAGGAGCAGGAGTGGGCTATGGAAGTTCAGTCAGTAGGAGAGGGAGGAGGAAGTGGCATCTGAGGATGCTTGAGAATCTGGGGCAGGAAGAGATGCAGCCATTTATGTCAACACTGTCCTTCCTATTCTCCAGGTGCTGGGAGGGCAGGGCACGGCTGCACAGGGAGATGGGAGGAAAAGCAGGCAGGTCTGGCAGGTCTGATAGGGGGTAGGTTGGGATCCCAGGAGGGTGTCCTGCTCCTGGAGAGCCCCTGATGTGTCTCCCTAGGCCCTGGCTCAGGGAGGGGTCAGTTGAATGTCCAGCTGCAAGTCTGCATGGAGTTCTAGGGCATGCAGGTCCTGTTCCCACTTAAGCAGGTGTACCCAGGGCTCTGCAGCTGTAAGCAAATCTGAGAAATGTGCTGAGGGGCCACAGATGTGTCCTCAGCCTCAGTTTGTCCCAGGATTGTGAGGATGGAGGAGACAATGCAGATTGTGTCCCACCTCAGTCTTTTTTTTTTTTTTTTTTTTTAAGATTTTATTTATTCATGAGAGACACACACAGAGAGCCAGAGACACTGGTAGAGGGAGAAGCAGGCTCCCTGCCGTGGGCCGTATCCGGGACTTGATCCCAGGACCCTGGGATCACGACCTGAGCCAAAGGCAGACGCTCAACTACTAAGCCATCCAGGTGCCCCTCAGACAGTCTTTAAATTAGCAAGGGACCACCCGAGAGCGCCAGGACAGAGGATCCACATGGCATTGGAGTTAACCCTGGACTGGAATTCCTGATTACTGGGTTCTTGCTCAGTGCTCTGCTGTCAGTGAGACTTCTGAGAGTCCCATGCCTTTCCTGGGCCTCAGTTTCCCCATGTGTAAAATGGTGGGTTGGACTTGAGTGTACGTAAAAATCATGGAGTCCACTAGAGGGACTGATCCATCTGGTGTTGGATGGAGTCCTTAAAGTATGTAGATTCAGCAAGTCGTTAGGGCAGTCCCATGAGGTGGTCTGAAGATGGATCACATGAGGAGCAATGCTGGACTAGGCTTCCCCACATTCAGTCCAAATTGGCTTGAGACCATGTGGATCAGAAGAAGGTGCTGTGGGTGCAAGAACTAACAGGGGCACCTCTGGCCACGAAGGGAGATGGTCAAGGATTTGAACCTCTTCTTAAAAAAGGATAGAAATTTCAGGAACAGTCCTCTTCTTACCTTGAGCTTTACCCTAACTTTTGTTAACACAGGGGACCACGACTTCTATTACATCCTTGCTCCACCTCTGCCAACAAAGAGGATTCTTTATCTCCTCTGTTTATTGGTTAGGATTTAGTTCAGTTATATGAGACAGAAAACCAAACAATAATGGCATGAATGAAATACAATGAGGATACATTTCTCTCTTACGTAAAGGAGACCCAGAAGTACACCATGCAGGATTGACAGAGGACCCTTAAATGTCAGAGACCAGGTTCCTTTGCACAGAATTTTGTTACTTAAACATCTTTAGCAGATAGCTCCACTATATGGTGTAATATGGCTGCTGATGCATCAGTCATCACATCTGCATTCCAGCCAGCAGGCAGGAGGAAGGACTGATGAAGAGCATCACTTCTCCCTTCAAGGACATTGCTTGGAAATCGTACAGCACTTCGGTTTATATTGCATTGGCCACACCCTGGGATTTTTTTGTGACCTTTGACACCGCTGCCCCTCCCCGCCACCAGCTGCTTCTCCAAGGAAACGCAGTTTCTAGGGCCATCCGCTGGAGGGCGCTGGGTGAAGACCTGGCGGGGCCGCGCCTCTGCTACTGGTGCTGCCGCAGGTGGTGGCGCTGAGCGTCTACGTGGCGAGCTGCCAGAGGAGCGGCGGTCAAGGTGAGCGCGCAGGAGTGGGGGTGAGGGCGGCCCGGCTCTGGCTCAGGCGGCGCAGCGCCCGGACCAGGGCCCTCCCACCATCCCTGCGTGCAAGCAAGGCGAGGCGTAGGTTCCAGATGTCCTCAGGGGATGCCCGCTGCTTATGGCTGGAGGCGCCTGGTGAAGCCACTGCCCCTATCCCCAATAAGCGGGGTCGTTGACCTGAAGAACTGGGAACAGCAGCCATGCAAGAAACTCTCCTTCCCTCTCTTCACCCAATCCTCTGACCCGTTCTGCACCTTGGCCTAAAATTCACACTTGATCAAAGTTACATCGTTATGCATGAGTCCTGCTGGGAATCAACTATCCATCCTATTTATACCCTTTCCCCCTTTTTTGCTGGTTTTGAGCATTTCACACAACTTTTAGCCTGTCTCTGGATAGACTCATTTTAGTTTCACAATTCTGTTGAATATCTAACCGGTTTACAGTATTCCCCATGCAGTTCATCAAACATCCTTTGGTTTATCCTCACCCTTTCTCTGGCTGGGGGGAAGGTCAAGTGGGAGTGTCATACCCTTGTGCCCCAACTGATTCGTTACAGACATCAGGGGGCACCTGGGTGGCTCAGACAGTTGAGCATCTGACTTTGATTTTGGTTCAGGTCATGATCTCAGGGTTATGAGATCGAGCCCCACATTGGGCTCTGCCCTAGACATGGAGCCTGCTTAAGAGTCTCTCTGCCCTCTCCTCCCTCTTTAAACAAGTAAATGTTGAATCAACAAAAAAATTGCAGACATCAGCACAATTCTCGGGTTGGTCTCCACCCATGAGCCGTAATGGTCCAAAAGGAGTGAAACGTATCCTGTAATTCACCAGGAGTGTGTTTACCCTCATGCTTACCATTTTTTTAAAAAAAGATTTTATTTATTTACTCATGAGAGACACAGAAAGAGGCAGAGACATAGAGAGAGAAGCAGGTTCCCCATGGGGAGCCTAATGTGGGACTTGATCCCAGGACCCCAGGATCATGACCTGAGCCGAAGGCAGATGCTCAACCACTGAGCCACCCAGGTGCCCCTAAACACTTGGTTTTATTGTAGGAAACACTCTGCCTGCATAAAACAAACAAGGAGAGAGACACACACACAGAGGATTCATGGGAAAAATTTCATATGGAATAAACTTCACATGGAAACAGAGTTTCAAAAAATATGTTGAAAGACATTTTGCCCATGATGTTCCTATATCATAGACATACTACAGACATACAGATGACTGCAAAGTATATGTAAAGATGCTCAATATCACCCAGCATCAGGGAAATGCAAATCAAAACTGCAATGAGATCTTAACTTGCACCTGTTAGAATGGCTATCCTCAGAAAGACAAGAAATAACAAGAGTTGGTGAGGATGTGGAGAAAAAGGAATGCTTGCGTAATGTTGGGGGTGTGAACTGGCACTATGGAAACAGTATAGTTCCCTCAAAAAGTAAAAATCAAACTACCATATGATCCAGCAATCCCACTTCTGGGGGTTTATCAAAGGAAACAAAAACAAAAACTTAAAAAGATATCTGCAACCCCATGTTCACTTGGCTATTTACAGTAGCCAAGACATGGAAACAACCCATGTCCATTGATGGATGAATGGATAAAGAAAATCTCTCTCTCTCTCTCTCTCTCTCTCACACACACACACACACACAAACACAAACAAGGTATTCGGCCATAGAAAGGAAGGAAATCCTGCCATTTGCAACAACACGCATAAACCTTCTGGCCATTATGCCAAATGAAAGAGAGAAAGATAGGTACCATATGATCTCACATATATGTAGAATCTAAAAAACCTCAATAAAACAAAACTGATCTCATTGATACAGGGAACAGATTGGTGGTTGCCAGAAGTGGGGGTTGCCAGGTGGGTGAAATGAGTGGAGTGGGTCAAAAGGTACAAACTTCCAGTTACAAAATAAGTAAGTCCTGAGGATGTGACTATGTGACATGGTGACTATGGTTAACAATGCTGTACTTCATATCTGAAAGTTACTAAGAAGGGATCCCTGGGTGACTCATCGGTTTAGCGCCTGCCTTTGGCCCAGGGCGTGATCCTGGAGACCTGGGATCGAGTCCCACATTGGGCTTCCTGCATGGAGCCTGCTTCTCCCTCTGCCTGTGTCTCTGCGTCTCTCTCTCTCTCTCTGTCTCTCAGGAATAAATAAATGAAATCTTAAAAAAAAAAAAAAAAGAAAGTTTCTAGGAGAATAGACCTTAAAAGTTCTCATCACAAGAACAAAATCTGTTTAACTATGTGTAGTGATAGATATTAACTACACTTATTGTGGTAATCATTTCACTATATATATATATTTATATAAAAATATATTTATTTATTTTATGGGAGAAGCAGCCAATGCAATGGTTAGTCTTTATTGGAAAGAAGAAACTTTACAGCACATTTTGAGTAAGTTAGTGCTAAGGCTCAGTGGGTCAGCTGGTGGGGCACCAGCTTGTCATGGGTTCCATAGCTAGGGCATGGCTGAGTCTCAACGTTGTGCAGCCAGAAGCAGATGGTGGCAGTATTGTCCTCATGGTTGCAGACCACTATTCACTTATTGGTGATAGATGGGGACTAAGGGTCTCCCATGGTGCCTGAAGCTGCCTTTGGGGCTAGCATCTTGTATGGGTCCAGTCCCTTCTGTGCAGCCATCATAACTTCCTTCTCCAGCCCAGTTGTCTGCCCATCATCAGTAGGAACACCATCTCCAGATGCCATGGAGCAGTGGCTCCATTAAGACTGCGGTCCCTGAGATCCTGTGCATTAGTGTTCCAACTCTGTGAAGCAACCTTGAAGCCATCATGCCCACTACAAACAGCAGCACTTCCAGTATATACATATACTGAATCATTATGGTGTACACTTGAAACTAATATAATGTATGTCAATTATGTCTCAATTACAAAACAAAACAAAAATGTACTACAGAACATTTAAATAATGAACAAAAAAGCATACTGTTAATCCTGAAAGTATCTTTGGAGACATTAAATATACAGTGCCCATGCGGATAGGGTTGAGCAATTTGTGTTTTATTAAGAATATTTATTTATTTATTTGAAAGAGAGAGAAAGAGAGAGAGAGAGAGAGAGAGAGAGAGCAGGAGGGGCAGGGGAAGAAAGAGGATCACAAAGCAGATTCCTCGTTGAGCCCAGAGCCTAGAGGAGGACTTGCTCACAGGACCTTGAGATCGTGACCTGAGCCCGAATCAAGAGTCTGCTGCTTAACTGTCTGAGCCACCCAGGGGCCTCCAATATGTGTTTTTAATTTTTATTTATTTATTTTTAAAAAGATTTTATTTATTTATTCATGAGACACACACACACACACACAGAGACACAGGCAGAGGGAGATGCAGGCTCCACTCAGGGAGCTTGACGTGGAACTCAATCCTGGGACTCCACCATCATGCCCTGGGCCAAAGGCAGGCACTCAACCGCTGAACCACCCAGAGATCTCCAATATGTGTTTTTTAAATATAAATTTGTAAATGCTTTTAAAAAATATTTTATTTGTTTATTCGCGAAAGACACAGAGAGAGAGTCAGAGACATAGTCAGAGGGAGAAGCAGGCTCCCTGCCGGGCACCCAATGTGGGACTTGATCCCAGGAGCCCAGGATGAAAGTTGAGCTGAGGCAGATGCTCAACCACTGAGCCACCAGGTGCCCCTGTAAATGCTTTTTGTATATTACAGATACTAACCTATTATCTGTCATCCACATTGCAAAAGTTTTCCCCAATGTATTCTTTTTCTACTTTGTATTGTTTTAATATCTTTCCCTCATAAAAAAAAATGTTGCTTTTTTATGTAGTAGAAAAGTGGAATTTTACTTTTGTAGTAGAAAAGTGGAATTTTGAAATGGGGTTTCTCATTTAAAATACTTTCCTTACACTGGGTGTTATTCTGTATGTTGGTAAATTGAACACCAATAAAAAATTAATTTATTAAAAAAAACAACAAAAAAATAAATAAAATATTTTCCTCAGCTCTCAAGTTATATGAAGAGCCTCTTAGATTTTTCTCTAGAAAGTTTATTTTTTTCTTATATTTTTGATTGAGCTTGCCTTTTATTTTATTTTATTTTATTTATTCATGAGAGACACACACAGAGAGAGAGGCAGAGACACAGGCAGAGGGAGAGGCAGGCTCCATGCAGGGAGCCCCATGTGGGACTCGATCCTGGGTCTCCAGGATCACACCCCAGGCTGAAGGCAGCGCTAAACCGCTGAGCCACCGGGGCTGCCCTATTGCTCATTCTTATCATAACATTATACTGTTTGGATTGCAGTCATTTTATGATATGCTTTTAAAACTTAAAATATGCTTTTTGGGTTTTGTTTTAACTTTTTGGTTTTGCTTTTTCTTGTCATAAATTTTAATATATGATGAGGCAAACCTCCTTACAATTATTTTTCACAATTTTCCAGTATATCCTTAGACATTTATTCACCTACATGGGCTTTAAGGTAATTGTGTCCATGAAGAAAATTCAACCCTGTTGGGATCTTCATTAAAATTGCATTGAATGTATACATTAATTTTAGGAGACTCAACATATTTTTGTTGTAAAAATCTTTTATTTATTTATTAAAAAAAAAAAAAAAAACCTAGGGATGCCTGGGTGGCTCAAAGATTGGGCATCTGTCTTTGGCTCAGGACGTGATCCCAGGATCCGGGATCTAGTCCCACATCAAGCTCCCTGTGAGGAGCCTGTTTCTTCCTCTGCTTGTGTCTCTGCCTTGCTCTTTCTGCATCTCTCATGAATAAATAAATAAATCTTAAAAAAAAATCTCTACACCCTGGGGCACCTTGGCGCCTCAGTGGTTGAGCGTCTACCTTCTGCTCAGGTCATGATCCTAGGGTCCCAGGACGGAGTCCCTCACTGGGTTTCTGCAGGGAGCCTACTTCTCCCTCTGCCTATGTCTCTGCCTCTCTCTGTCTCTCATGAATAAATAAGTAAAATCTTTAGAAAAAATTTAAAAATATCATTTAGATTAGCCTTTAAAAATTTGCATTATGGAGTCAAATTATATATATTCTTCTGTGAATTGATTGTTATCCTCAATATTAACCTATTTTAAGATGTGAAATATCATGTTCTACCCGTGAAAGATCAGTACTAAAATTCTTTCCATTGCTGTCTTATCTCTTCTACAGAATGTCCAGAAGTGATGCTAGGTGCTACCATCTCGGCTTCTCACACCATTTTCTGTATTGGCACAGGACCCAGTGTTGAAAGTACCTCCTTCCCATTTTTTAAAAAGATTTTATTTATTTATCCATTAGAGACACACACAGGGAAAGAAGCGGAGACACAGGCAGAGGGAGAAGCAGGCTCCATGCAGGGAGCCCGATGTGGGACTTGGTCCCAGGACTCCAGGATCAGGCCCTGGGCCGAAGGCAGACGCTTAACTGCTGAGCCACCCAGGGATCCCCTCCTTCCCATCGATAGTATTCAATTCTGGTGCTTCTATGAGCACATTGTCAAATCTCCTCAGTTCTGGGAGGTCCCTCCCTCTCCCCACTTTTCAAGCATAACTTCTCCATTATAGTACTTTCTTCTCCTTCACTATGGGTGGTTCTGCCATAACCCTGACTACTGGGTTGAGCCCACCAGAACCCTTAATTCTATCATCTCCATTAACACTGCTCTAAGAAGCACACAAAGACCTGCTGCAGGGGGTGGGTACCTGGGTGGCTCAGTTGATTAAGCGTCTTCCTTCCACTCAGGTCATGATCTGGAGGTCCTGAGATGGAGCCCTGCATCAGGCTCCCTGCTAGTGGGGAGCTTGCTTCTCCCTCTTCCTCTGATCTTCCCTCCACTCATTCTCTGTCTCTCTGTCTCTCTCTCTCAAATAAACAAAATCTAAAAAAAAAAAAGACACATCAGAGGTTTGATCCTGTATGCCAATGTCACTGATGGCTCTTTAAAAAAAAAATTTTTTTTTTTTTGAGAGAGGGACAAGGTAGGTGGGTGGGGCAGAGGGAGAAGGAGAGAGGAAATCTTAAGCAGACTCCACACTCAGTGCGGAGTCAGTGCAGAGCTCAATCTCACAACCCTGAGATCATGACCTGAGTTGGACGCTTAACTGAGCCACCCAGGCGCCCCACTGATGACTCTTGATTAGCATAAACCATAGCTACTGCCAGGATCCCAGCGGTGGCAGGTTGTGTTATTGTTCAGTATATTTGCTTTCCCTCCCTGGGGTGGATGATAGCTTCCGGAGTCACTGATAGCAGGCTTGGCATCAGATGTGTGGTGCCTCTCCCTGATGAAGGATTTTACATTCTTGTCCATCAGACTCAGGGCAACCATACGACTTGCTTTAGCCAACAGAATGTGGGTGGAAGGTGTGTGATGTCATGTCTGGAAAGAAGCTTTAGGAGGCAGCTCATGATTTTGTCATCTGTCATTTCCCACCACTATGGGACTGGCAGTGTCCCAGATAGGGGCTGCTCCATCAGTCTGGGTCCCTGAATGAACAGCACAGATGTTAGGATGGGCAAGTAGCGTAAGTGAGAAAGAAGCGTCTGCTGTTGGAAGATACCGAGTCTTTAGGATTGTTTATCCAGCATTTCCTGATCTTTCCTAATATGCCAACCATCACTGCCTTTCACTTGTCACAAAGCCAATATCAGCTTTTTATTTGCCTTCATGCAAATCGATGCCCCCTCCCCCACCTATCATGACTTCAGAGATAACTCTGGTCTGCACCTTGACTCCTATCCCCTGACACCATCCATGATAATTGCTATCATAATTCAGATTATGACACAGTGGAGGGGATGGTGAGCACACATATCTTAACCTTTTCAGCAAGCTTGACTCATTCATGAGGAGAAAAGGAGTGACCTGCTCCTGGCCTTATCTTTACACTTTGTCCCTAAACCTTGGCTTTTGAAGGACAGTCCCAGCCTGTATTTTCCTGGATTTATATCTCCCCCCAAGTACCTGTGACAATGGTGGGACCTTGGAGAGAGACCCGTACCCCTCGTCATTCTTCAGCTTTTTTAAAAATTATTTTTAAAATATTTTATTTATTTATTCATGAAAGACACACAGAGAGAGGCAGAGACACAGGCAGAGGAAGAAGCAGGCTCCATGCGGGGAGCCCGATGTGGGACTTGATCCCAGGACTTCAGGATCATGCCCTGAGCTGAAGGCAGATGCCCAACTGCTGAGCCACCCAGGCGTCCCTGCTTTCCTGTTTCTTTGTATGCCTTGTGATTTGTTGTTGTTGTTGTTGTTGTTAGACACAGAATATTTGAATCTAATGGTGTGGTTAACTCTGGAACTCAGGTTCTCCTTCTTCCTCAGAGTTTTCTATTATTGTTTTTGTTGGTTATTGTGTGTCTCTGTGCTCGGGCAGAAGGTATACACTAAGATCTTCTTAGATTTGTTCTAATTCTTTTCCTGAGCACATGGTCATTTTCTAATTTTCCCCACATATGCAATTGTTTCCGAATGTCCTAGTCTTTAATGTGCAACTCCCAAAGAGGGAAAAAGCAAAGACTGAAGTGGGGGGGGGGGAAGGTCAGTTTTTTAAATCCCTTGGAACTAATTTCAAATGGTGGGGAGGGGCTTGTAAAAATGGCTGTTTGCCTCTGTCTATACCTTTGTTATCAGAAGCTGTAATCAGTGATCAAAGTGTTACATCAGATAGATTGTGCCAGTGCCATTGCAGTTGTTACCTAGGTGGGGAGATGGAGTCCTGGTTCCTGATCCAAGTCTCCAGAATCCTCCCCCTCCTCCTCTCCCTCCTCTCCCCCTCCTCCCTCTCTCTTCCCTCTCTCTCCCTTCCCTCCCCTTCCCCCTCTCCTCCTCCTCCTCTTCCTCCTTCCTCCTCCCTCCTCCTTCTTCCTCTTTTTCTTCTTCTTCTTCTTCTTCTTCTTCTTCTTCTTCTTCTTCTTCTTCTTCTTGATTTATTTATTTATTTGAGAGAGAGAGAGAGAGCATGAATGGGAGGAGTGGGAGGGAGGGAATCTCAAAGCAGACTCTCCACTGAGTGGGGAGCCAGATGCTGGGCTTGATCTCAAGACCCCAAGATCATGACCTGAGCTGAAATCGAGAGTGGGACACTCAACCGGCTGAGCCACCGAGGTGCTCCCAGAATCCTCTTCTAAATTATTTTTACATTACTCTCAAAAGCATAATATCATATTCAAGTTGTCAAGGATAAACTAAGCCAGACCCTAGTTAAAGTGGTAAGGACAGATTTTAACCAGTAACATACTTTTGCAATAGGAAAGAGTCCAGCATGAACCGAACTCCAGTTTGCACAGAGGTCACTGGATGATTTAAGGGAGAGTGAGGGAGGTGGGGAGGGAGGGAGTGCAGCTCAGGTGACTGTGGGAGTGAACAATTACAAGAAGAGTAGGGGATGTCTCCTCAGCTTCCTCTGGATAATCAGGGCCTCTTTTTTTTAAGATTTTATTTTATTTTTTTAAAGATTTTATTTATTTATTCATGAAAGACACACAGAGAGAGAGAGAGAGAGAGACAGAGACAGAGACAGAGACAGAGACAGAGACAGAGACACAGGCAGAGGGAGAAGCAGGCTCCATGCAGGGAGCCCACAAGGGACTCAATCCCGTGTCTCCAGGATCAGGCCCTGGACCTAAGATGGTGCTAAACCGCTAAACTGCTGAGCCACCCAGGCTGCTCAATGTGGTCCATTTGAAACCCATCTGGGTTTGCTAACTGGTGCTTAACAAAGTTAGGCTATTACCCTTTCCCAGAGGCTGGGAGGCAGGGGCCCTATCTTCGGGTGTTGGCTGGGACGAACAGTAAATTCTTCTGGTGGCCTTGAGTTTTCTCAGGCAGGCACTTTAAGGGAGAATGGGGTCAGCCTAGGGATGTGGCCTTGAGCCCTTAGAACAGGGTTAGTGATTGTTCAAGTCTTTATAGGTCAGGGTTGAGGCTTAGTTGGGAAGAGGGCTCAGGGGAGCCTGGTTAGAGTTTGCTCAAGGAGAGAATCTTCGTCAAAGTAAAAATTGAAAACTATAGATAGAGCTAATGTTCTCTGTGTTCTCTGATTATCATTTGAATCTTAGTTCCTTCTCTCTTCTCTGAATTAATTTTAACCCTGTTACTGGGGCAGGTGAGCTTTTTTTTTCTTCAAATTTTGAATGCACTTACCTGTGTGTTTGTGTATGTGTGTGTATTCATAGGAAATACATATGTGTGTGGGTTTTAACAGAACTGTGTCCGTTGGTTTCACTGAACAAGCCAATCTGAGAATCTGTCCCTTAGGGTACTATTCTTTCTGATTCAAGCATGGTAGTCTATAGTGTGACTATTTCATAGTCATTCTAGATTCCTATTGAGGGATGTGTAGGTTGTTTCCAGTTTCTATTGGAATCTCAATAAACTGGATGGCATCCTTGTGAATGCCTCTTTGAAGTACTTCTTTTTTTTTTTTTTTAAGATTTTACTTATTCATTCATGAGAGACACACACAGAGAGAGAGAGAGAGGCAGAGACACAGGCAGAGGGAGAAGCAGGCTCCGTGCCGGGAGCCCGACGTGGGACTTGATCTGGGTCTCCAGGATCACGCCCTGGGCTGAAGGTGGCACTAAACCGCTGAGCCACCAGGGCTGCCCTGTGAAGTACTTCTTGAACACAGAGATAGCATGGTGGAATTACTGGGTCCTTGAGCATGCATTTAAAATTTTAATAGATGTCACCAAATTGCCTTTTTAGAGTAGGCCGACACATTTACACTCCCACCCACTGAGTAAGAGTATTCTTCACAAGTTTCCCAACACTGAGTGGACTCAAACTTCCTAGTAGTTGCTAATCTTCTGGGTCAAAACATCCTTTTGTTTGATTATTTCCACTGGCCATCTGTATTTTTTTTTTTCTGGGACCTGGCCCAGATCCTCAGATATTAAAATGACTTAAAAATATTTTATTTATTTATTTGACAGAGAGAGAGAGAGAAAGAGAGCGAGAGAGAGAGAGAGAACACGCAGGGAAAGTAGCAGAGGGAGAGGGAGAAGCAGTCTCTCTGCTGAGCAGGGAGCCCAATACAGGGTTCAATCCCAGGACCCTGGTATCATCACCTGAGCTAAAGGCAGACGCTTAACAGACTGAGTCACCCAGGTGCCTCTAAAATGACTTCTGATTGAATGCTGCATTGTTCCCATAGCTTTGGTTATAGGGTCTCAGCCCAAGTCATGCTAAGGGCAGGATGGAGAGAGGGAAGAGCAAGGGGCAGAGGGAGTGAGAACAAGTTTTCACCTCCCTCTCCTGAAGCTGGGACTGAAACTAAGGAGAGTCAGTGAGAGCCAGCCCCAGACTCCAGAGTCCAAGGTCTTGACCAAGTGTATTCTTCATCCAGTTTTGCTGGTTCTTGGTGGGGGGTAAGGGAGGGAAAAGGCAGGGTCTTAGGAACTGCTCTGAATGGGTCAGGTCAGCTAGGGGTTGGACCACCAGCAATGCTCCCTGTATGACACCTCCTGGGCTAGTCCAAGTTTCTTGGTGTCCTTCCCACAGCAATGAAGTCAGAGACAGGGGGAAGAGAAGTGAGGTGGGTGGTGCAAAGGTGAACCTATGCTTAGCCCCCACATCAAGCAGAGCAGATAACCACTCCTTTCAGTTCCATCTGGGTGCTTCTGTGTACATAGTGGCTGCCTCCTGTAGCTACCCCCGGTGCTGGCGCCTGCTCTACCCCCTGCACCAGGCCCATGCAGCTGCTCAGTCTCCTCAGCTTCCTCTGGATGCTCAGGGCCTCCACGGGGGCCAGAGGTGAGAGGGCAGGTGAGAAAAAGGCTGGAGAGACCCTCCTGATGTTCTAGAGTGGAGGTGTGTGGGGAAGTGGCTCTGAGGCCGAAGGGGAGACTGAGGAGGGATTCCTCAGAGCTTTGGGTGCAGGAAGCATTAAGGAGAAAGGAAGCTGGTTTGAGCCGGTGCTGCTTTCAACCCAGGACCAAGCAGGTTGCAGGGATTGGTGCTTGCATTGGGAGGGTGGGCATAACCTCTTTCCAGAGGAGTGTTCTTCCCTTTGATTTGGTTTTCTGAGCCCCCATTTCTCTTCTGTCCTTCCCCCCACCAACTCCAGTGCTCCTTCTACTCTGGACTCTTCCTTCACTTCCCGTGGTGCTCTCTCCATGACAGTTCCACCTCTTCCTGGGGTTCTCTCCTCTCTCTGGAACTTCTCCACCTTTGGTCCCCTTCTCCAGCTCTGCCTCTATCTCTCCCTGTCCCCACCTAGCCCATGTTTCTGGGCACAACTGTCATTGGCAAGGCTGGGCTGGGGAGATCCTGAATGCTCCCAAAGGGTGGGTGTGTACCACCCAGTGTGGGGCCCAGGGCTTTTTCTTTTCTATCCCTTAGAGAGCCCACAATTCCTCTGTATTTCTCTTCCCTCTGTTTCCTGGTGTCTGTTCCTGACCCCCAGTCCTATACCTTCCCAACCTAGAGGCCCATGGACCACCCTTTTGCTTACCTCTAGGGCTATCTCCTGGCTCTAAGTGTTCCAACTCAGGAATCTTCATAATCCCTCCTCATACCTCCTTCACACACTAGTTAGGGCTGAGAAATGAAATTTCAGCTCTCAGAATGAAGATATCCTGGGTCCAAAGTTAGGAGGAGGCTAATGCTGAGTGGGCAGGAGGTCTGGGTCCTTTTTGCTTGCAAATGCTGTGGCTTCAGAAATCTCCCACCACTCATCCCCAGCAGTATGAGATCTCTGACCCTCACTCTTACCCCCTGTAAAATGGGGTTGATGATATCTATAGAGTGAGAGGTTCATGTTTGTAAACTAATTAGCCCAGTGGCCAGAACAGAGTGGCTGAAAACATGTCTGTTTTTATTAACAGTCAATGCTAAACATTAAGGTCTTTGGAACTCATGCCTACCTTCTGAGTTAATACTTTCTGGAAGTTTCTTTCTCTGTCCTGTTCCTCATCCTGTCAGTGTGGTCCTCTCTTCCTGTCCCTCAATCTCAATAGAATCTGAGCCTGAATCTATGGTTTTCCCTTTGCTGTTCTCTATGCAAAGTTCCCCTCTGACCCAATGGCTCTAGTGTCCATGATGTATCCCTACCCCCAGCCCAGGCTTGGCTGGGTTCTCCTTGGGGGAGAGTCAGCCCAAGAACAGTGTGTCATAGGGAGAAGGAGAGAGGAAAGCCAAAGGGTGGGGACTTTGGGCAGCAGGTGAGGGAAGAGTAAGGAAAACATGTATGTATGGAGAAAGGGGAGGGGAGGGAGGACCCACAGCTGAACCTGCATGCTCAGTGTAGCTCAGAAGAGGAGGGCAAAGGACTGAGGGTACCCCCTTCAGAACCTGAAAGGCTCTAGCTCCAAATTGCTCTGATGGAGGGATAAGCAATGAAATGTCCTATATTCTGTGATACTATCTGGAAAATAGGGTAGTGAATAATCTATGTGGTGTTTGTGGTGACAAAGTGATCTGCAAATGAATCCTTCTGTTCTATACAGGCACTTTCCCCATGACCGCATCCACCTCTACTGAACTTTTTCCCAGAGCAGAAGCAGCTCACTTTGTTCTCAGCAATTCCCCACACTCCAAAGACACAGCAAGGTGGCCTCTCAGCATCCCTAACAGGACCCCTCCAGCTCCCGACAGTAGGGAACACACATTTACAACTCTTCCCACCTCCCCCCACTTTAAACCTATCTCTGAGGCATCACTGAAAACTGCAATCAAGTCCAACACCTCAACAATTCCAATGTCCAAGTTTGTCATCAAGGTTGAAACCACTCCACCCACCCTCATTGTCTACATGAGCACCACAAAGTGCATCAATCCCATGAGCCTTATAATCACCACTTCCTACCCCACCACCTGCATGACCCTGACTACCACTGAGAAAGTTACCTCAGCCGTGACCTCTCTTCCCACTACCACAACCACTCTGGGTAAAACTCCCACAACCATGGCCTTACTCTTTTCCTCTGTCCCAACCACACACACAACCTCCCATACTCTGATACCCTCTACAACTGATACCACAGAAAGGGCTGGCCTGACTATGGCAAGCATTCATACAACCAGGTCTCTTACCCCATTAATCACTTCTACATCTATTACCCCTTCTCTAACTGCCATGAACATCTCAGCAACAGTAACTGATAACAACTCTTCACCTACCACCAGTAGCACCTTGATTACTGCCACAACTTCATTTCCTAACACCAGCAGTACATTCAAAACAGCAACTGCCACCATTCATGATCCCACATCAACAAATCTATTAACAACACTTACAACACAAAGTATATCTACTTCTACTGAAGCAACCACTACACTGATTACACCAACAACAATTACTTTGAAAACAATGAGTTCCATGAAAATAAAATGTACTCTGAGGAGAGACAGCCCCAGAGAAACTCCCAAAACAGGAATTACTTGGACTTCTCCAATCACATCATCAATCACTTCAACAAATACAATGGCTTCCACTGCATCTACCACCTCTGAAACCACCCTGGAACCCACTAACACCAATATTAACATGACATTCACAACCACAGAACCACACTCCTCCACTGCAGCAGCTCCACACACAGGCAAGATGACCATCACATCTTCTCATGCCATACCTACCTGGAAAGCTACACTTATTCCTACAAAAGATGCTTCCACAGTGTCTCTCATGACAAAAATTACTTCTCCCACAATGACATCATTAATTACACTCAGGAATACAGTCAATTCTACAACATCAGTCTCTTCTATTCCAGTGACCGTGAATACCTTGACATCAGCCACTAGTATGCATCTGTCTTCTCTACCTGCTCCATCCACAAAATCAGTCTCCAATTGGACCACAAACACTACCCACTTGTCCACCTTGATTACTACACTCCTTACGGCCCACGTTACGTCCACCCCTATACTTTCCACTAGTACTGGGCCCACGGCCACAACTGCAATCACCACTCCTACCAGGATTTCAACCATTGCCACCTTGAACACAGCCTCTTTGCCCACTTTCTCCACTCCAGAAACTACTACCACAATTGTAACAACACCCACCCCTACAACACCACACAGCACCCCGGGTGTTACTTCTTCAAACATGTACCCTACAGGATGCACAACCACATCAGCAATAACCTCAACTCCCTCTACCACTGGTACCCCGAGGATAACCACCACCATAAACTCATCCTCTGTTAGTAGAGGCATGCCTACCTCAAGACTGACAACCATTATCCCTATATCCAGTGGTACCACTGGTTCACTGACTACCATTACTGACCTCACCTCCACACTCACTGCTTCCAGCATTTTGGCAACCCCCACATATATCATCCCATCTATCCCCACTGTACAAAATACAGGCATACCATCCAGTGTCATCACAACCTCTACCACAGTGCCTACTATGGCATCCATGCTCACAAGTACCCATAGCACCTCATCTCCCATCCTTGCCACACACATTCCAGGTACTTCTGCAGGCTCCTCTTCCACATCTACAAGCAGTACCAGAATCACACAGACAGAGAATACCACTTCATATGCAACAAGCACAAATACATGGCACACAAACACTGGCACACACACAACATCTCCAACTGGACTATCCTCCTCTACTACATTTACTACATATACACGCAGGATGACTGTCACACCCTCTCATGCCACATCCACCTGGAAAACCACACTAACTCCTACTGGGGATGTTTGGATGCAGTTTCTCACCACAGAGATTACTTCTCCTCTTGCAACTACATCATCAATCACTCTCACGAATATAGTCTATTCTCAAACATTTACCACCCCTACTCCAGTGACAGTGACCACCAATACCTTGACATCACCCATGAGTATGCCTCTGTCTTCTCCACCTGTTCCAATCACAGAATCAGTCTCCACTTTGACCACAAACACTAGCCCTTTGTCCACCTTGATCACTACACTCCCTGGTACCAATGCTGCGTCCATTCCTATAGCCGCCATGGATACAACTGACATCACCACTCCCACCAACACTTCAATCTCTGCTACCTCTATCACAGCCACTTCACCCACTCCCTCTATCCCAGAAACAGCCACGAGTGTTGTTACTACACTGTTGGTAACAACACCCACCCCCACAGTACCACACAGTACTTGTGTTTCTCCAGCATTATCTTTCCCTAGTCTGAGTACATCTACAAATGCAATAACTACTTCTTTTGGTACTATTATCTCTTCTTCAATATCCACAGCAATAATGTCCTCTTCTCTTTCCTCCAGCAGTATAAATTCAATGCTCACTACCACCACTAACTCTCTTTCTACATCCTCATTTCTCTCTAGTATGGAAAATACAGGGTTCTCTCTCACTGCTTTCATTACTTCTTTTTCATCTGAAACTACAAGAACATCTCCAAACACATCTTCTCTAAATATCTTTGCTACTGAAACAACTACCATCTGTTTTATTTCTTCCACTACCTCTTGTCCAGAATCTATATCAGTTACAATAGTGCCTGCCTTTCCCACTACTTCATGTATGGAAATGGGTCCAAGTAGTGAAGTTACTTCTATGCCCACCATCCCACTGTCAGTGTTTACCTCTACTACTGAGATGGCCACTTCTAGTTCCATTAGTATGACAACTGTGTTTCCTATGCATATGGACACTTCTACTGTTCTGGAAACTCATCCTACCAACAGCATAACAGATGCTTTTAGTTATATCAGTACTGGGACTGCCCCCAGTTACACAGTTTTGACAAGCACTCAGACCTACGAGTGGATCCTGGATGAGCACCAATTCTGTAACCATCCCACATATGCCTGGATTCACTAGCCTCCCATTGACCACAAAACTAAGTAGCAGCTTTCCAACCACCATGGTGACTTCAATCAAGTTGACTCACTCCACCCTACTTCAGAAATACCGGTGGTCACCCCTCAGACTACCACCACCCTTACATCACCCAGGACAACTTCGACTTCTACTCAGATGAGCACACAGTCTAGGTTGACCGCCACCCCAGGTTAGACCTCCTGCTTCCCTGTTCCCTCTTTTCTCTCCTCTGCTAAATTTCTGTGTCATCAAGGGCAAACCCTATTCTAAACTTCTCTTTCTTCCTATGCTGCCCAGGTACCTGTGACAATGGTGGCACCTGGATGCAGGGCCTCTGCCACTGTCCCTTGGGGTTCTCTGGGGACCACTGTGAGCTCCAGGAGATCAGGTGCCAGAATGGGGATAAATGGGATGGCCTCAAGTGCCACTGTCCTAGCACCATCTATGGGTCCCGTTGTGAGTTTGCGGTGGAACAGGTGGATCTGGGTGAGTTGCCAGAGCCTTGCCTCTGCATTTTCTCCTGGGAGGTGCCACTGACTCTCCCTGGGCCCAGTCCTATGGTTCACTTGTTAGGACTCATGTCATTTTGCCTAATTCCTCCATCCCTGCCTTCTCTCCCATGCTTTCCTCTACTCTATGTCATGCTTCCTTTCCACCCTCACCTTCAGGAGGTGGTTGGGACCACACTCCTTCCTCTGGTCTCCTTCCCAGTCTGGCCTGCTAAGAGCTGTATTAGCTTCTAATTGCTGCTGTAACAAATTATCACAAAATTAGCAGCTGAAATAATGCAAATTTATTATCTTACAATTCTGTAGATAGGAGTTTGACATGGGTCTTGCTGGGCTAATATCAAGGTGTTGCCGGGCCTGTGTTCCTTCCTGGAGGCTTTAGAGGAGAATCCATTTTTTTTTTTTTTTTTTTTTTAGGTTCTGAAGCCTCTCTTCTTTGTCTCAAGGCTCCCTCTTTCCATCTTCAAAGCCAGCAGCATTGCACTCTGGCCTTTCTTTTATAGTTACATCTTGTGACTGATTCTGACCTCTTCAGCCTCTCTTTTCCACTGCTAAGGACTCTGGTGATTATGTTGAGCCCACCCTGTAACCCACGTTAATTTCCCCATTTTAGTCAGCTGATTAGCAACTTTAATTCTTATCTGCTTTAATTCTTATCTTGCTTCCTCCTTGCCATGTAACAAACATATCCAGAGGTTCAGGGGATGAAGACATTGGCATCTTTGGGAGCCATTATTCTGCCTGCCACTGGGACACACAGAGGAGAGACCACAGGCCTCCTTACCTCTAATCTTTCCCATATATGTCTAGGCACAATTCATCCTAGAAATCCTACCTCCCATCCTCCTACTGTTTATGTTTAATCAGTCCTCAGAGAACATGGACAGGGGCAATGGGAGGAAACTCTGGGTTGTGGTGGTGGTGATGTCAGTCAGAAGTGGTTGGTGAAGTGACCAGAGAAGGGCACTCTGTGTGCAGACACTGTGGATGCTGAAGTGGGCATGGAGGTGTCTGTTGACCAGGAGTTCTCCCCGGACCTCAATGACAACACTTCCAAGGCCTACAAGGATTTCAGTGACACCTTCCGGGATCAGGTGACAGGGAAAGGGAGGGAACTCACGGGTCCTACCCTGAAACTGAACTTGGGCCCCTGGGTGCACGCAGGTCACAAGGTTCAGGTTTGAACCCAAGGATCTTGGCATTTCAGATGCAGAAGATTTATCAAAATGTGCAGGGGTTCAAGGATGTGGAGATCCTGTCACTGAGGTAGGAGACCCTTGTGTGGCTGTGGAGGTAGTGTTGGGTGGGGCCGGGAGGCACAAAAAAAAAGCTGGAGAAGCCATCTTTTCCTTTTGGAATCATCAGATTTCAGAAAGAGGGAGGTGGAGGGAGGAGGTAGGGGAATCAGTCACTCCATGGGGTATTTTTCCAGTCATTTTCTGTAGTCATTTCTCTGTTGGAGAGATGCCACCGCTCCTTTTTAACCATGATTGGAAGGAGAGAGATTACATGGGACATGCAAGGAGGTGGCGCATGAGGGTTTGTGGGAAGCCTGGTGTCTGGACAGTAGCTAGTTTTTCTCTGGCTGGCACCTGGCCTACTGAGTGGGTCAGCATGAGCAAAGCAGAGAGCCCAGGAGGGCCTGGTTTGGTAATGGCCTGATGCAAGGCAGGAGCATGTCAATCATTCCTTGTTTTGCTTTCTGGGCTAAGTCAGGGATGCTGATGGTTCCTGCAAATAATGTCTGGAATCCCAACTTGTTGCTTCTGCCTTCCTCCCAATACCAGTGTACTTGTGGTTAGTCCTGGAGGAGCCCTCCTAAAGACTTACATGCCCCTGGCTTGAGAACCTTGTAAGACCCCCCAATCCTCTTGATCCCCTCAGGAGTGGCAGCATTGTGGTAGACTACGTGGTCCTGCTGGAGTTGCCTTTTAGCCTCCAGCTGGAGAGCGAGTACGAGAAAGTGAAGACTGTCCTGAAGGAGGAGCTCCAGAACCTCAGCCATAAGGAGGACAGCTCCCAGAATAACCAGAGTGAGCCAAAGCTGGAGGGAGGAGTGAGGGCCAGTGCTACCAGCTTCGATAGGAGCCTTTGGGCTGGGGTGCCAGCCCTGGGGTCCTTTCAGCAGATTGGGAGTGGAGGGAGTTTACAGCCAACTGGGTCAAGGATGGGGCTAAGGAGGGGCTTGCCAGAACCTGGGTGTGGGAAAGACCCCTTGACAGTTCTGCTCCAAGTTTTCAGGATGACTGAGGACCCTTGCTTATTAGGGGGAAATGAGGGAGACAAGAGGAGCCTTTCCTTGCAGCCACTCCACATCCCCCTTAGTGACAGAATCGTCTCTGCCACTCCCAGGACTGCTTACCTGTCCCTGAGCCCTTAGCCTCCTCCCCCAGTTCCACCTATGCCTGTCTCCTCCCGCTCCGCCCCCCGCCCCCAGCCTTGTGTTTTAAGCCTGATTCCATCAAGGTGAACAACAACACCAGGAAGGAGCTGACTCTGGAAGGTAAGGGTGGGCAAAGGGCTGAGTGGCCCAGGAGACCATGACCCTCCCACCAGAAACATTTGCCCATTGAAATTCCCTGGGGAGGAGGAGATCTCTCAGGGAGGCAAGTGATGTGGTCCCGGGCAGGGCTGCCCTTCCTGGCCCTTGTTCATAGATTCCATCTGAGGACAAGCAGGCAACGTAAGGGGAGGGGAGGGTCCTGGGGGTCTGCCCTTCCCTCATCTAATCCTAGGGTCTACTCCACAGAGACCCCACTCTTGGGAATGTAGTTTTCCCCATCTATTTTCAGAGTCATTATAACCAGGCCCCTGAGTAGAGTGGGTGAGGTCCCTGTCCTGCAATCCCCTGCTCACCCCCTAGCCATTTGTCGCTGCGCCACTGCGAAAGGCTATGAGGATTTCTACTTCCCGGTGGTGGAGAAGAACAGGCTCCGTTGCATCACCAAATGCGCTTCGGGCGTGGACGGCGCCATTGACTGTCACCAGGGCCGATGCCTTGTGCAGAGGAGGGTCCCGCTTGCGGGTGAGCCCCGCCCACCACCCGCTGGGCCCACCAGGTGGCAGCTCCCCCGCGGCCCCACCCGCCTCGGCCCCGCCCCCGCGGCCTACGGCGGAACCCCGCCCCCCCCCCCCCCCGCCGGCGCCGGAGGGGCCCAGGTGTGCGAGGGGACCCTGCCCGGAAGGTGGTGAGGGCCTGTGACCTGGGACCCTCTGTTCCAGCTGCTTCTCCACGGACACGCACTGGTTCTCGGGGCGCACTGCGAGGTGGCCGTCGCCCGGCGAGCGCTGGTGGGGGGCCTGGTGGGGGTCGCGGCTGTGCTGCTGCTGCTGCTGCTGCTCCTGGTGTCCCTGAGCGTCTTCGTTGCGCGCTCCCGGAGAGGCGGCCAGGGTGAAGGCGGGTGAGCGCGCTGGGGGTGGGGGTGAGGTGGCAAAGGGGTCCCAGCTGGGCGGCCCTGCTCTGACGGTGCGTTGCCCCAGCTCAGGTCCTGGGAGGACGACAGGAAATGGTTCGAGGTCTGGGATGAAGACACTGTGGGGACGTTTTCAAACTTGGACTCGGAGAACAACCGAACAGGTGAGTCCTGCCTCCTGGGCAGGGGGAACAGGGGCTTTTCTGGGCATCACTGGGGCCTGGGAAAAACCCAGCGTCCTCCCTTGTCCAGGGCAGACGCGTACTTCGTGTACTGGAACAGGGAGTCTCCCCTTCCCTGGGCACCTTCTGAAGACGGCCCAGGTCCTGGACCGGCCATCCCTACAAGACAGGCACCGGGGCACAGGAGCCCCCCTGCCAGGCCTTGCCTTCCCCACCTTTCTTGCCCCTTCTCTCCTCTCTTTCCTCCTGTTCCCTTTTCTCTCTCTCTAGTCAAGGATGAATACCTCCAGGCGGCCTTGAAGAATGTGGACACCAATGTGAGGGTGAGGGGGCAAAGGGGGGATGGTAAGGAGCTCTCCCGGGTCCAGGTCCAGATGCCCTCTTTCCACCCACCGGGGCAGGGGGCTGGGCTAGCACCAGGAGGCAGTGACCTTCCAGCCAGCCTGAGCAGGGTGGTTCCCTGTCCTCACTACCTCTTTCACACATACTCTGTGGCAGGTGCACATCCAGAGACCTGAGGTGGCCTCGCCCTTGCCATGAGTCCTGCACTTCATGAACCTCTACCCTGCCTCTGACAGTGAGAAGAAACTGAACCACATCTATTTCAAGGGATTGCCCAAGGACTCATGCAGCTCTGTCTCCTGGTTTCCTTGAGCAAAATCAGACTATCTCCCCGACCCTCATCCTTCTCCCCACTTGGGTGAAACTCACCTGGAGATCCAGTTCAAATCCAGACTCTTCTACTGTGGGACCTTGGTCAAGTCAGTAACTTCTCTGAACCTGCAAAATGAGTAGAGCATACTTGTCCTGATATCTCGTAGTTACTGTGAAAACCAGAGGTGTTGTAAGATCTCTATCCCAGTGCACCTCCTGTATCAGCCCTGTGCTTATAGGTGGTCTCTCTCAGATCCCCAGCCCCAGATCCTTCCAGGGACTCAGACCTCGGTCTCTGTTCTCTCATGCTCATCCCTGTGCCTGTTCCCCACCTGCGTCTATAACCATCCTCCTACCTGCTCCTTGCTCCCACCTTCAAATCTCCCCCTGTGAACCCACTTCTTAAATCACTCCCCATCCCAGCCCCAAGTCTGCTCCCATTTGTTTACGCCCCCATCCTTATAATCTCAGCCCTAAATCTTTACCCCTTCCCCCATTCCAGGGCCCCAGTCTTAAATCCTCCCTCCTCCCTCCACATGCCATTCCCAGCTAGGTATGGATGTCCTCTGCCTCTCAAGTCCCCTAGCTGGTGCTTCCCAGGCCCTGGTCTGCCATTCTGAGGCCCCATTCCCCCTTCTTGCTCTGAAGGGCCTGGATCTCAGTTTTCTGGGGCCTCAACGGGAAGCAGAAGCAGGACCCTGAGGTGGAGAAGCCCCCTCAGCCCTTTGTCCTCATTCCCCCTTCCCTCTGATCCCCTATGACCTCACCCTCCCCCACCACTCCCCTTTCCTCTCTTGGCCTCACCCCCATCGCTGCAGTAACCTCAGAGGTCAGAAGTCCCCAGCCCTCTTCATAGGAACATGTCTTTTGGGGAAGAAAGTCTTGCAGCCTCCAGTTCTCCCATGTGAACACAATCTAGCATTATTGGAAAAGAAGTTGCTCTGTGTCTTTCTTATCTCATGGCATCTCCACTCAGAGAATGGGGACTTCCAGAGGATGTGTGGGAGGGTCGGGGAGCACCAGTTTCTCCCAGCAAGGAAGGGAGGGGTCTAGGTCCTCCTAAAGATTGGGGGGCCCATTTTTGCTACAGAGTGGGTGGTAGCGGGGGGGGGGGGCCTCCAGATCAGCCACAGGTGGGGACCTGTTGGGTTTGTCATCTGTGTCCTTCTTCCCTTGACTTAGGGAGCTCAGGGCTGGGTCAGGGGGGTGAGTGACATAGGCTAGGTCAGCTGCCATTTGTGCTAATGGGTAAAGCTGGGCCTCCCAAAGACCTTGAGCCTCTGTGAGCCTTGGTGGCAGATACACTCACACCAGGCCTGCCATGCTTGGGCAGGGGACCCTCCTGTTCTCATTATTGTGAGTAGCTGGACTGGAGTTGGGGGTGGTTGAGGCTGACAGAATGAGAGGGCTTGGAAAAAAGCACCTGGGGCCTTTGCCCTGGATGGGGGAGGCACCGGCAGTGGCTGGGGGTGGGGGCCAGGACCATAAAGCCTCTGACGTGAATAGGATTCTCAGGTGGGAGAAGGGGTAGTGGTCTCAGGCCTAGAGGAAGGCACTGGAAACTTTGAAGGGGTCAGCTTGGGGTGGGTGAGGGAGAAGGAAGGCTGGAAGAAAGAGGAGCTTCTCAAGGGTGGGGATGCAGGGGCCTTTGCTCAGCCTGGCCTGTGGCTGGCTGCTCCTTCCAGGACTGTCACCCCTCCCTCCTGGCATTTCTTGGCCCCCGCCCCTGGCTAATTGTCACACACTCACGTCTCTGGCTTCCTGTCCCACCCTCTTGTCCTGCCCCACCTGTGACTCTGGCTGGAGAGACCCTAGATGTGGGCGGTCAGCTTTCATGAAGTTAGAGGGGAGGGTTGACAGGCTGCCCTTTGGCCAACTCTCTGTGGTCACCACATACCATCCACCCAGTCCCATCACCGCACCCCCACCCCAAGGCAAAGGTCTCTAGGGTCCTTTATATAGCTGATACCTCCCTGGGAGCTCTCATTTCTTGGTCCCTCCTGATGAGGGGAGACCCTGCAGCCAGTACCCCATCGGGAGATGCTGGTGATCTGGATTGTGACACTGAGTCTCTGGCTCGGGCTACCTGCTACAGCAACACAGGGTGAGTGAGACCTGGGCTGGCACTCCCTGGGGGTCCAATGTGTGCCAGCCTCTTCATGCTTTTCCCCCAACTCACTTTTTAGGGGAAGAGGCTGCCAAAGACCTGGGCTTTCTGCCCCCTGGGCTGTGACCTCATTCTGCCTTTGGGGATGCAAAGGGTATTACCTTGGAGATGTGTGGGTACAGGGCAAGGAGCATGGCCTGTGGTTGTACAGTTGATGGCCTATGTCAAGCCCCTGGCCCAGGAGCTGAGAGTGGGCTGGCATCCCACAACCCTTCTCCTTTGGCCTCCCTCTACTCCACTGGGGGAATGGGGACTCTTTCTTCACCTAGATAATGACCTCTGCCTGCCTTCATCCTGCGGGCTACATCTGCCTGGAGGGCCAGGTCTTTTCAAACCTCACAGAGGCACTGTGCAGCCTGTCAGCCCTGGCCAAGGAGGAAGGATGGGGCATCCAGCAACTTCTTGTATGGGGAGAACTCGGGCACCTGGGAAAACCCTTCTAGTTAGAAACAGTTGAAGGGCTGAGTGTGAGACACAGGCTCTGGGGTCTTTGTTGAACCTGTCTTGGCCATTTCTCTGGGAAGCTACTGGTTACAAACTGATTTTCTGTGGGTTCCCTCGCTCAGAACAGACTTTCTGATCCCCACTCTCCCAACCCTGGAGACCAGGAAGAACCGAGGGCAGGGGTGGACAGGACAGTTGCTGGGGTGAGCGGTTCTGGGGGAGTGAGCCCAAGGCCTCAGGTGGAAGAGGGAGCTCTTGAGTTGAAGGCCCTGTAGGGTATGGGGAGTGGCTAGGGAGTGGTGGGGAAGGGAGTTTTTGGTACCCTGCAGGGTGGAGTGAGATAACCCACATAGGGAGTTCTGAGACCCCAGTCATGAACACAGTCTGTAGGTGGCCACCTCAGCCTTCCACCGTGCCCTCACATACTTCCTTCTCCCCTCCCTAGATATGTTCAGGGCCCAGCAGGGCTGATGGGAAAGGATTGGGAGCAGCGGTCATGAACCGTGTGGATTTAGGGACAGTAAGAAAGTATACTAACTATAGATTATTATAATTATTAATTATTGTTATAATTATATAAATATAATTATAGATTAGCTTAAAGGTAAAATACAGAGAATAGGGGCACCTGGGTGGCTCAGTTGGTTAAGGGTCTGCCGTAGGCTCAGGTCATGATCCCAGGGTCTTGGGATTGAGCCTCATGTTCAGGTCCCTGCTCAGCAGGGAGTCTGCTTCTCCCTCTTCCTCTACCCCTCCCCTGGCTCATTCTCTCTTTCTTTCTCAAATAAATAAATAAAATATTTTTTAAAATACAGAGACTAGGAAGCTATGGGCAGGTCAGCCTTAGGAGGGGTCCAACCCATCCCTGCTCCCCAGGCCGACTCCAGGCATCCCTCTGATCAGGTTGTTGGAGGAGAGAGAGGAGGGTGGTCGTGGTGGTGGTGATGATGATGATTATGATGATGATGATGAAGAGCCCCATAGCCAGCAAGTGCATTGTCTTCGTGCACCTTGCTGTGAGTTGGAGATAATCACCAGTACAAGCAGAGATCCCTATTCCTAAGGTGCTTGGTATTGTGTGAAAAAGATAACACTGACATGAGTGAGCCCAAAAGCATGTTAGAGTCAGAAAGCATCTACCTCTAATAAGTGCAGAAGGCTGTCAGGAGTGGAGACATCAGGCAGTAGGGCTATTCCAGAAGGCTCCAGAAGGTCTGATGATACCCAGAGCCCCCTCCCCATCTCCCACCCACAGTGGACTCTGCTCTTCACAAACTCATTTTACAGCAGGTAGTTCATGTGGCTCTTGTGATCTTGTAAGGGAGTTTGTGTATACAAATGTAGGCAGATAGGAGATTGAGGCTCAGAGAGGGTGAGTGATATACCTGGGGTCACACAACAAATTAACATGACATCCCCATTCGACAGAAAGTATGTATGCCACATCCCTGAACTGGAGGACCTCGGCCCTCTGCAACATCCCTCACCCCCTTCTTGTATTCTAGGTCTTTGGTGGGGGGGGGGGGTTCAGGTGTCAGATCAGAGACCTCATTTGGCATCTATAGTTTTCTTTCTAATCTGCACTATCCTCTGGGTTCTCCAGTTCCCTGTGAGGACTAATGAGGTTTTAGGCAAGCAAACAGTAGGGAGAAGGAATGCTGACCTGAGAAGGTAGGAAAAGCCAAGAGGATCCTGGGTAGGAAAAGCTATGTAGGGTAGCTGACACGAGAATGCCTCAAAGGTAAGTAGGTGTGTAAGGGAGCACCCCTGGGTGACCAAGGTGTTGAGGCCAGGTGGAGGCTTGTAGATACCAGAGGACCTCTCTGGACTGAGCAGGGGTGAATTGCCCTGCCAGAGCAGACCTTGTTTTGCCCTGAGAGCTATCTTGGCATGGCTCCAGCTGGGAACCCCACTTCCCTTGATGATGGACTATGGTGGCACCAGGATAGACTGTTCTAGAGCCTATGTGAGTGGGAGGGCAGGAGCCTTTTTCTGGTGGTAGACAGAGGCCTTCTGGCAGACCTGTTGCATTTGAGGTCACCATGGAGCTTCGAGATGTGGCTGTCCTGCAGGCTGGGGCTCAGAGGTAGATGCGAATTAGGCACTGCCTAGAATTCTACATTCTCCATGTGCTACAGGGGTCACAAAGACCAGACAATGCTGTGGATCAACACAAGGATTGGAGTCCGTGTCCTATTTTGTGTACATGAAGTTCTAAAGTGTTCACAGGAAAGGTGGGGGAAGGGAGCTCCTCCAAATGGCAGGGGAACAGGATAGAAGTGTCTGTCTTAGAGGGGCTGAGGCAGGGCCCTGAGGAGTCAGAGCTCTGTGGTCTAGAAAGGTGAATGCAGAAGTAGAAAATGCTCAAGCACAAAATCAAGAAGACTACGATGAAGATGAAAACAGATTTGTTCACAATAGACAAAGGGACAACCTTTGAAACTTGCATGGCATAAATTTAGAGCAATTAAAAGGAAGTGCTGTTTTATATGGAAAGTAATAAACTTACTCATTCAGCAAACACATGAGGCCTGGCTCCACCTGGGCAGGTGCTAGGTGATCTGGATGAGGCATGATGAATAAGCCAGTTTATAGTTAAGTTTATTAGGTGGGACCATGGTAACAAGGCAGGAAGAGTGACAATCCAAGTTGGAGCTCTGAGAGGGGCCGATGGTGGAGGAGTGCAGGTGGGGCTTCAGAGGCTGCTCCTTCCCCCTCCTCATCAGGGAGGCCCCAGGGAGAGGTGGCATTGCAGACTGGTGGCTGTCAAGGAGTAGGGCCAGAAGGAAGTATGCACCATGACACATTCCAGTGGCCCTCCCACTGCTTCTCTTGTAGAATATTCTAGAGTGAGCAATGTGGTCAGGGCAGGCATCATCGATCTGCATTTCCCAGAGAGAAATGGAAGTTCAGGGAGGTTAATTGCAAGATGTCCTTCAGTTGTGCAGTGGCTGATCCTGGAGGTGCCCCTGGGCCCCACTCCTACCACCCCAGCCTTTGGGGATGCTCCTGTGGACCCCAACTGACTGAGTTCACCACAAGCACAAATGTGTTTTGGAGATGGCAGGAGGAAATGGTCTCACATCATGGTGGTGGTCTTCAGACTTGCTTCCTAGGGCTTTTCCCCAAGAATGCCACCAAGTGAAAGACTTGTCCAGTGAACTGTCTGCCTTACTCCAATGTGTATCTTTTTAAGAAAAATCTAGGGACACCTGGGTGGCTCAGTGGTTGAGCATCTACCTTTGGCTCAAGGTGTGATCCGGGAGTCCTGGGATTGAGTCCCACGTCAGGCTCCCTGCATGGACCCTGCTTCTCCCTCTGTCTGTGTCTCTGCCTCTCTCTATGTGTCTCTCATGAATAAATAAATAAAATCTTTTTTTTAAAGAAAAATTTAAACACACATATTGTAAAGAAGCAATAAATCTACCAAGAGGGCAGGAAAGTAGCAAATTTTGCTTGTTTGGTATGAGAGCTGGTATCTTTGGTGATGAGTGTGTGACTGCAACACAGGCAAATACAGCTGACTGACCCTTGAGAAGGGGTTAGGGGCACTGACCTCTGTGCCTTCAAAAGTCCACATATTACTCTTGACTCCCCCAAAACATATCTACTCATAGCCTTACTGTTGACTGGGAGCCTTACTGATAACATAAACAGTCAATTGACACATATTTTGGGTGTCATGTGTATTATATACCATATCCCTACAATACAATAAGCTAGAGAAAACAAAGTGTGATTAAGAAAATCATAAAGAAGAGAAAATACATTCACAATGCTGTCCTGTAAAAAACCCACATGCAAGCAGACCCGCATAATTCAAATCTATATTATTCAAGGGTCAACTGTAGATCATTTTTCTTAAGCATTTTGACCACAAAGAGGGGGGAATCCAGGCTTGAGAACCATTAATTATGAGTGATTTTTCCCTGTATTTTCTGAGGTTTTGGATATACCTAACCTTTTATTTTTATGACATATATGTTTTAAACATCATAACATGAATGCATATTTGTTGTAGAAGACTGAGAAAGTGTAGGCAAATGAAAGAAGAAAATTTTGCTTAACCTTACCACTTAGAGCAACATCGTGAGCATTTTCATCTATTTCTGAATATGTGTTTAAATTTGTTCTAAGGGAGATGTATTTATTTTTAAAGATTTGTTTATTTATTTTAGAGAGAGAGAAAGAGTGCATGAGCAGGGGGAGGGAGAGAATCTCAAGCAGACTCTCCACTGAGCGCAGAGCCTGTTGTGGGGCTCAAGACCCTGAGATCTTGACCTGAGGTGAAGTTGGATGCTTACCTGAGTCACACAGGTGCCCCTGGTTAGTGTATGTTTTAATGGCAGATAAATATTCCATTCTATGGACCAGTCTCTTATTCTTCTATTCTTGGACACTTTTAGACCATTTTTCATCATCATAATGACCTAATAAAATTCTTGTATGAAAACTTAAAATAATCTGCATCAGGTTATTTTATTTTAGAATCAGTGTCTAGAAATGGAATCATTAAGAATGGTATGAATCTGCTGATGGTCCCTGGTACGTGTTTTCAAATTTCCTTTGAAAATCTGGTAATAAGCGAAGTCCATGGGCATCCTATGAATGCCCCAACCAACACCTGCTATCATTATCATTTAATATCACAGAGGGGGTGCAATTTGGTAGGTAAAAATAAATCGCATCTTGCTTTGTTTTGAGTTTTTTTTGTTTACTGGTGAAGTTTATTTATTTATTTTTGTTCCTGTTGACCATTTGGATTTCTTTCCTTGGAGAATAGCTATGCTTTTTTATTTTAAGATTTTATTTATTTGGGACGCCTGGGTTGCTCAGTGGTTTAGCGCCTGCCTTCAGCCCAGGGCGTGGTCGGAGTCCAGGGATCAAGTCCCCTATTGGGCTACATGCATGGATCCTGCTTCTCTCTCTGCCTATGTCTCTGTCTCTGTCTCTCTCATGAATACATAAATAAAAATCTTAAAAAAAAACCACACACACAGAGGCAGAGACATAGCAGAGGGAGAAGCAGACTCCCTGCGGGGACCCCGATGCAGGACTTGATCCCAGGACCACATGTCCTGAGCCAAAGGCAGAGCTCAGCAACAGAACCACCCAGGTACCCTGGCTATGCTTTTCTTTTTCTCAGCTTCCTAGGGGAGCATCCCTGATCCTGGAGGTTGACTTTGGGAAGGACAACCTCACCTGCTCTGCCAATTCCTTTGGGGACACCATCGCCACCAGAATCCTGGGCTGGGAGAGATCTGAAGCTCTTCACCCAGAGCACTGTTCAGGATACTGTTTCCTTGTACCTTCCAGGAGTGAGTGAAAGCCTTGAGCACAGAAGAGATTGCCTTCCAGGAGGTGGAAGTTGTGGCAGAGCTTTTTCCGCGGGGATCCCTCTTAGTGAACAGGAAGAGTAGCAGGACCAAGGAGAAGGATAAATGGGGTGCGGTGGTATCTTGGAACCCTAAAGACATGAGAGAAAGGTAGGAGGACAGCCGAGTGAGATGGACAGGGATTCAGGTACTTGGAGCTGATCAGTGTGCTCTGACAGACAGTTGTAGTTGTGGATGTGGATGTTTTAAGGATAGATTGAATGGCAACTAAGTTAAGTAAATGGTATGAATCCAGGAATAAAGATGAAAGACAACAGGATGTCCAGAATTCATTCCAATGAGTGTCCCAGCCTTTGTTGGGGTCCTGGGTGGACCAAACACCATGTCCCTGAAGTGGCTTCATCAGTTTTCCTGCCTCTACCCTTGCTACCCCCTTCACTCCAGGGCCGCCTTCTTCTTCTCCTTCTCCTTCTCCTTCTCCTTCTCCTTCTCCTTCTCCTTCTCCTTCTCCTTCTCCTTCTCCTTCTCCTCCTCCTCCTCCTCCTCCTCCTCCTCCTCCTCCTCCTTCTCTTCCTCCTCCTCCTCCTCCTCCTCCTCCTCCTCCTTCTCCTTCTCCTTCTCCTTCTCCTTCTCTTCTTCCTCTTCCTCCTCCTCCTCCTCCTCCTCCTCCTCCTCCTCCTCCTCCTCCTCCTTCTTTTAAAGGGCTCTCTGCTTCTAAGGCACAGTTGGGATCATGGCCTTTTGCTGGACATTCTTCACTGCTGCTCAACAAAGTCCAAAGCGGGCCTCACACCTACTTCACTAGCCTTCCCTCTGCCTCACTTATCTCTCTACCCTCTTGGATTCTAGCCTACCAGCTAGGCAAACTTGGAGAGAATTTAACTCTCCGAACTGCAGTTAACGTGTGAGACAGAAACAGCAATGCCTGCCTCATAGGATAATATTAAAATATTAAGAAAAAGAGTCTGGTGGACTTTTCAGTATTCATTCACTCATTTATTTCAGAAGTGCTCACTGAGAACCTACTCTGGGTCAAGCTGAACAGGACAGAAGTGTTCTTTGTAGCCATGGAGACTCTGCTTTGGGTGGTGGGGGAGGGGGTGTCAGCGGATTGTGTAGGCTGTTCTCTACATAACTGCTGAGTTACAATTGTGATAAGGCTAGTATGGGTTGCTGATGGGTGGCCAATAAATGCCAGCTCTCCCCACCCCAATTCGTTCTTTGTGATTCAGTTAGAGACACGACCATAAACTGCCTTTATGTGTCTATTCATTGTTTGACTTGTCACAACAAACAGTCTACGTTTATAACTTAAAAAGTCCAGTAAAATTTATAATGCCTAAATCCATGAAACTCTTCTTAAAGAAAGGGAAACGGCAGTTCAGATATTACTTTCTGGCTGTTTCCTTCTTCCATCCCCACACCCCCCCTGCTGGGGTCACCGCCACCTCCCTTCATGTGGGCCTTGACTACCTCTACCTTGCACTGGCAAAGGAATGGGCAGGAGCCCCATCAAGGTCAGAGGGCTGAGTGGTCGGCCATCCCCAGGGCCTAGCACAGTCTCAGCAGTTACAAGGACAAGGGTGGGGCAGAGCTGAGTAGTGGTTTTCCCATGGGCACACGAAGGTAGGGAGGCTGAGGACTGTGGTCACCTCTGGGTGAAATCAAAGGGGGCTTCAGAGGGGTGAGTCAGAAAGCACCTTCAGAAGCCAGGAGGGCAGAGTGGCCCATCCTTCAAGGAAGGATGATAGGAAAGAGAAGGCAGCTCTGAGGTCCTAGAGCCAGGCTTAGGTTACTCTGAGCCCTGCTATGCTTTGTTTTGTATTGTCCAAAGCCCCTGAGTGCTGCCTCTTTCTGATCCTCTTCATACCCATGATTCAGGGATGCCCCACCTTGGTAGCCTCTCCAGCTTACATCCTCTACTCCCACTTTGCCAAATTAGACAAAATCTAACTCACAGGCAAGAGGATTGGGCAAAATAAACATATCTACTGACTTAAAAAAAAACAGCCAAGAAATCTTTTCAATGTTTCTCATTAATGTAGAATTCCAAAAGTCTTAGACATTATTATAGTTTTGACCTGAAATCATGGATCAGTGGATTGCTAGTGCTGTTTCCTAAATATTCTGATGGTGGTCTTCAAAACCAAGGATCTAGAGCTGTTGATGTGAATGACCTGTCTTGACTAATTGTCCACTCCCTGCTTACCCTGGCTTCCAGTTCTTGTCCAGCTTCTGGCCTCTCCCTGTGACTGTCAGGACCTTGTGAAAATGGGGTGTCTGGAATGGCAGAGGCCACCATGGTCCTTTCTGCCAGTGGCAAAGATCCATCCTCATGAGAGGTGAGAAAGTCGCAGCTCTAAGGCATCTTGGGGTGGGGTGAGGTACTGACAGGAGACACGGAAAGCTGCATGCTCTGCCCTTTTAAACAAGTCCCCTCATACCATCCTGTAGAATTCCTAATACTCCCTACTTTACGGCACTATTATCACAAAGATTCTTTTCATATTTGATCTTATTCATCTCATAGGCAGGAAAGAGGAGCCAGGATTATAGTCCCATCCTATACAGGTGAACAGAGTCTTACACATGTAATTGCATGTTCTAAGTGGCAAAGAGATGACATAATGAGACCTCCAGTTGCAAGATGAATTCCCAGCACTCTTTCTCTTAGACAACTGTGGTCTATTGAGTAGGCTATGGGGCCAAGGAGTAGGAGGAGCTCACTTGGGCCAGAGAGTGTCCAAGTAGAGGTGGTCATATGGCTAGCCCTTGAGTAAGTGTGTCTGGAGAGAATGGACAGGGGGTGAATTATCCATAGTAACATGCCTTAGCTCTCCTATTCCTCCTGGGTCTGTGTGAAATGCTAGGATAGAGTAGGGGTTCTCACATGTAAGAGATGGGGAAGAGAGACTTGTCAATCTAAGTAGCAGCCTGATGACTCAAGGTAACCAAGTGGTCTGGAAATCACAGAATATGAGGAGCAAAAGGAATGTGTATGGGGCATTTATGTGGTACAATTGCCCTTTCATATTTATGCCAAAGTAATAAAACACGTCCCAGAGTGCTTAGGGAAGAAGGTATAGGCTTTGGGGCAGAATATATGTATTTCTGAGCAGCCATACAGATTTGTCAAAATCCGTAACCATACAACTAACTATCCAAGTCATAAATCACAATCAACGTCCAGAACCTTATCTAGTGACATCTTGCCCTCTAGACAAACTAGTGTATTCCAGAAGAGACAAAAGTCTAGATCATCACTGGTAAGTTGTCCAAATAAGCAGGTTCCTCTGATACTTGCTATACCTCTGAAAAGAGTTGTTCTTCAGCATCACAGGTTGACCAGCTATCTGGGACAGATTGTCACTAAATTCATTGACAAATTCACAGCATTATCTCTGATTTTTTTCAATCCACAGAGTCATCTACAATCATCTCTACCAACGATGCATCCACATCGAATTCCAGTGACCCCTCTACTCTCTCTGCCACATCTATTTCTGAAAAATCCACTGTCATCACAGCTGGTTCAAACTCATCAAATTCTACAGTCTCATCTTCTACAAGTTCTTCTAATTCTTTGAGCCCCAGTGGATTTTCAACCACAACTATGAACACTGGTGACAGCATGACAGCTTTTACTGAATTGACTTCTGCCTTCACAACCAGTCCTGAATTGTCCAAATCAACTGTTTCCTCTGGGACCTCTTCCACCTCGGAAGATAGAAGTGCTGCATCTTCTTCTAGCTCTGGTCACCTATCTACCACCCTTACTAGCTCAGCACAGACAGATTCAGACCTCACAGAAGGATCGATTTTGTATACAGGCACCCCTAAATTGTCCAAGCTTACAATGACCTCACACAGTACCTTTAGCAAAGAGGATGAAATGTTGGCTTCCACATTAGGCTCTAGAGAAACTTTTACCACCAGAGATGATCATGGAATTGTGAACAGATCCTTGTTTCAGGAGGTGTCCACATTGACATCTTTTACAAACTATTCCTACAGCACAGCAAAGGAAATTCCTGCTTATTCATCAAGTCCCATTGAACACTATACCCTCACTACAGATACAGAAAAAACCACCACACCTCTGACACGGGTGGCAAGCACCTATACCACCGTTTCTGATTTGTCTATATCCACTGATTCATCTGAGCATTCTCACGTTGTAGACAAAGGAAGGTCTGAAAGAACATTGAGACCTAGAGAATTATCTACAAGTCCAGTAGACTCAGAGCTGAATACCAATGAGGTGACTCAGAAAAACACAGACAAGAACATGATTTCTGATTCTTCTGTAGCCACAGGCTCACCTACAACCATGAACAAAGAAGAATTCTCAACATCAATGTATTCTTCTAAAAATTCCTATAAAACAAATGATGGAAACTCTGCGTTCCTTTCAGATACTGGCCAGGTGTCGACGACCGTCTCTGTCTCAGCACAGACGACCACAGGCATCTTGGACAGATCCAGTGTGTATCCAGGCACCCCTCACTCATCAGAGCCAAGGGGTATCTCACACAGCACCACCAGCGGAGAGGATGCAGTTTCTGCTTCCACACCAACGACTGCTGGCCCTTTTACTACCCATGCTGATGGCGGACACACAACCACATCTCTTGCTGCAGGGTCCACGATCTACACCGCCACTGCGCCCTCGGAGTTGTCCACACCATCCTTTTCCACTACTGCCTCCCACAGCACAGATAGTGAGATTCCCACCTCCACATCGAGCCCCAGTGAGCTCTCTACTCACACTGTGGTCACTGGGCAAGCCGGCTCCACTCCCACAGGCGAGACAACCATCATCCCCACTGTGCCAGCTTCATCTGAGCCTACGGCGTCAACCCACGTTTCCCATACCACAGACGCCGGCCGTTCCACCGTCCCATCGAGGCCAGGAGACCTGTCTACCAGCCCGGCTGTCTCAGGACCGACTGCTACTGGTGTCCCCCAGGAATCCACGGACCACGGCACCATCTCTGATTCTCCTCAACCTCCGGACTCATCGGCAACCACTTTTACCAAGGGTGATGCAAGTCCCATGTCTACGTCAAGTCCCACCGAGTCTTTAGCCACTTCCCCGGGTTCGGGACCGTCAGCCTCACCCAGTGCTACGGAGTCTACTTTCTCCACGATCGTCTCAGAGTCATCGGAGTACACAGTGGCTTCCTATACTACAGGCTCTCCAAGTCCCTCGAGCCAGGAAGACTCTTCCACCAGCACCCTGACCACCGGACACAGCACTACCGCCCTTTCGGCATTGCCCTCCGTCTTCACAACTGTGTCTGCTTTGACCGAAACGACCGTTACTTCAGAAACCTCCTATACGGTGGGTGACGGAAGCTCCGCGTCCCCTTCAGGTCCGGGCCAGCTGTCGACCACCGTCTCTGTCTCAGCACAGACGACCACGGGCCTCGTGGACGGATCCAGTGTGTATCCAGGCACCCCTCACTCATCAGAGCCAACGGGTATCTCACACAGCACCACCAGCGGAGAGGATGCAGTTTCTGCTTCCACACCAACGACTGCTGGCCCTTTTACTACCCATGCTGATGGCGGACACACAACCACATCTCTTGCTGCAGGGTCCACGATCTACACCGCCACTGCGCCCTCGGAGTTGTCCACACCATCCTTTTCCACTACTGCCTCCCGCAGCACAGATAGTGAGATTCCCACCTCCACATCGAGCCCCAGTGAGCTCTCTACCCACACTGTGGTCACTGGGCAAGCCGGCTCCACTCCCACAGGCGAGACAACCATCATCCCCACTGTGCCAGCTTCATCTGAGCCCACGGCTTCAACCCACGTTTCCCATACCACAGACGCCGGCCGTTCCACCGTCCCATCGAGGCCAGGAGACCTGTCTACCAGCCCGGCTGTCTCAGGACCGACTGCTACTGGTGTCCCCCAGGAATCCACGGACCACGGCACCATCTCTGATTCTCCTCAACCTCCGGACTCATCGGCAACCACTTTTACCAAGGGTGATGCAAGTCCCATGTCTACGTCAAGTCCCACCGAGTCTTTAGCCACTTCCCCGGGTTCGGGACCGTCAGCCTCACCCAGTGCTACGGAGTCTACTTTCTCCACGATCGTCTCAGAGTCATCGGAGTACACAGTGGCTTCCTATACTACAGGCTCTCCAAGTCCCTCGAGCCAGGAAGACTCTTCCACCACCACCCTGACCACTGGACACAGCACTACCGCCCTTTCGGCATTGCCCTCCGTCTTCACAACTGTGTCTGCTTTGACCGAAACGACCGTTACTTCAGAAACCTCCTATACGGTGGGTGACGGAAGCTCCGCGTCCCCTTCAGGTCCGGGCCAGCTGTCGACCACCGTCTCTGTCTCAGCACAGACGACCACGGGCCTCATGGACGGATCCAGTGTGTATCCAGGCACCCCTCACTCATCAGAGCCAACGGGTATCTCACACAGCACCACCAGCGGAGAGGATGCAGTTTCTGCTTCCACACCAACGACTGCTGGCCCTTTTACTACCCATGCTGATGGCGGACACACAACCACATCTCTTGCTGCAGGGTCCACGATCTACACCGCCACTGCGCCCTCGGAGTTGTCCACACCATCCTTTTCCACTACTGCCTCCCGCAGCACAGATAGTGAGATTCCCACCTCCACATCGAGCCCCAGTGAGCTCTCTACCCACACTGTGGTCACTGGGCAAGCCGGCTCCACTCCCACAGGCGAGACAACCATCATCCCCACTGTGCCAGCTTCATCTGAGCCCACGGCGTCAACCCACGTTTCCCATACCACAGACGCCGGCCGTTCCACCGTCCCATCGAGGCCAGGAGACCTGTCTACCAGCCCGGCTGTCTCAGGACCGACTGCTACTGGTGTCCCCCAGGAATCCACGGACCACGGCACCATCTCTGATTCTCCTCAACCTCCGGACTCATCGGCAACCACTTTTACCAAGGGTGATGCAAGTCCCATGTCTACGTCAAGTCCCACCGAGTCTTTAGCCACTTCCCCGGGTTCGGGACCGTCAGCCTCACCCAGTGCTACGGAGTCTACTTTCTCCACGATCGTCTCAGAGTCATCGGAGTACACAGTGGCTTCCTATACTACAGGCTCTCCAAGTCCCTCGAGCCAGGAAGACTCTTCCACCACCACCCTGACCACCGGACACAGCACTACCGCCCTTTCGGCATTGCCCTCCGTCTTCACAACTGTGTCTGCTTTGACCGAAACGACCGTTACTTCAGAAACCTCCTATACGGTGGGTGACGGAAGCTCCGCGTCCTCTTCAGGTCCGGGCCAGCTGTCGACCACCGTCTCTGTCTCAGCACAGACGACCACGGGCCTCGTGGACGGATCCAGTGTGTATCCAGGCACCCCTCACTCATCAGAGCCAACGGGTATCTCACACAGCACCACCAGCGGAGAGGATGCAGTTTCTGCTTCCACACCAACGACTGCTGGCCCTTTTACTACCCATGCTGATGGCGGACACACAACCACATCTCTTGCTGCAGGGTCCACGATCTACACCGCCACTGCGCCCTCGGAGTTGTCCACACCATCCTTTTCCACTACTGCCTCCCGCAGCACAGATAGTGAGATTCCCACCTCCACATCGAGCCCCAGTGAGCTCTCTACCCACACTGTGGTCACTGGGCAAGCCGGCTCCACTCCCACAGGCGAGACAACCATCATCCCCACTGTGCCAGCTTCATCTGAGCCCACGGCTTCAACCCACGTTTCCCATACCACAGACGCCGGCCGTTCCACCGTCCCATCGAGGCCAGGAGACCTGTCTACCAGCCCGGCTGTCTCAGGACCGACTGCTACTGGTGTCCCCCAGGAATCCACGGACCACGGCACCATCTCTGATTCTCCTCAACCTCCGGACTCATCGGCAACCACTTTTACCAAGGGTGATGCAAGTCCCATGTCTACGTCAAGTCCCACCGAGTCTTTAGCCACTTCCCCGGGTTCGGGACCGTCAGCCTCACCCAGTGCTACGGAGTCTACTTTCTCCACGATCGTCTCAGAGTCATCGGAGTACACAGTGGCTTCCTATACTACAGGCTCTCCAAGTCCCTCGAGCCAGGAAGACTCTTCCACCACCACCCTGACCACCGGACACAGCACTACCGCCCTTTCGGCATTGCCCTCCGTCTTCACAACTGTGTCTGCTTTGACCGAAACGACCGTTACTTCAGAAACCTCCTATACGGTGGGTGACGGAAGCTCCGCGTCCTCTTCAGGTCCGGGCCAGCTGTCGACCACCGTCTCTGTCTCAGCACAGACGACCACGGGCCTCGTGGACGGATCCAGTGTGTATCCAGGCACCCCTCACTCATCAGAGCCAACGGGTATCTCACACAGCACCACCAGCGGAGAGGATGCAGTTTCTGCTTCCACACCAACGACTGCTGGCCCTTTTACTACCCATGCTGATGGCGGACACACAACCACATCTCTTGCTGCAGGGTCCACGATCTACACCGCCACTGCGCCCTCGGAGTTGTCCACACCATCCTTTTCCACTACTGCCTCCCGCAGCACAGATAGTGAGATTCCCACCTCCACATCGAGCCCCAGTGAGCTCTCTACCCACACTGTGGTCACTGGGCAAGCCGGCTCCACTCCCACAGGCGAGACAACCATCATCCCCACTGTGCCAGCTTCATCTGAGCCCACGGCTTCAACCCACGTTTCCCATACCACAGACGCCGGCCGTTCCACCGTCCCATCGAGGCCAGGAGACCTGTCTACCAGCCCGGCTGTCTCAGGACCGACTGCTACTGGTTTCCCCCAGGAGTCCACGGACCATAGCACCATGTCCCATTCCTCTGCAGTCACACACTCATTTTCAAGCACTTTTACTGAAGTGGATAAAAGTTACTTCCCCACATCAAGTTCCCGTGAGTCTTTTACTACTTCGGGAGGTGAAGGGGAAACAATCTTTCCCCCCGGTCTGCTTTGAGTGCCCTAACTTCAACAGTGTCAAGCGCAATTATTCGTTCCCCTCCTTGTATAGCACACATGAGGCACATTCTGCTTTCCCTTCTCATCCCAGTGACCTCTCTAACCCGACTCTAATCTCTGAAATAACCACTATGATTGTCACAGAAGAGCCGACTGTGTACACCAGTGTGTCTGATTTGTCAAATCTACTGTTTCCTCTGAAACTTCTTTTACAAAATTGGAAGCAAGTTCTGTCTCCTTTCAGTTTCCGGCCAGCTTTCTAGTACCATGGGTGTCTCACATCAGACATCCTTAAGTCTAAGTGATCCGTCTACTCTCTATTCAGATACTCCTGATTTTTCCATAGTTACAATGAGTTCCGACACAACTCTTTCCAAGGAGAGCACAAGTTCTGCTCTACTTCAAGTTCAGGGGGATCCCTTTCCACTACAGGTGGATATCAAGAAACACATCAGATCCAACAGTTACACATGATACCTTGTATACTACTCATAATGAAAGTCATTCTTCCCCATCTGGTCTCGATGAATTAATTTCCACTATTCCTGTCTCTGGGCAAGTACCCACATTCCTTCCTGAAGCATCCACTGCCCACACAACCCTATCTGTTTTGTCTCACTCCACTGATTCAGTGGTTACCTCCTGTATCACTGTAAATGGAAGTTTTATTTCCACACCAAGCTCTGATGAATCATCCACTACTATCTTGGTCTCTGCACAAACGGCCACAATTTTCACAGAAAAGCCAACCATCTACACCATTTCTGATTTGTCTCATTCTGCAGTTTCTATTGACACTTCCTCTACCACTCCTAGTCGGGGTTCTACGCCCTCATCAAGTTCTACCATCACAACCATCACTGAGGAATCCAGTGTCTTCACCACTACCACTTATTCCTCCAAGACAACTGATTCATCTGATGCACCCAATACCACTGAAGATCTTAGTCCATTATCTTCATCAAGCCCCATCCATTCCTCTTCACTCCCAGCCACCTGTGGACTAATGCCCACCACCTTGAATGAGAATTCCACTCTCTTCATCACCAATAGTGATTCTGCCAAACCGATGATTTCTACTTCCATCCCCTCTGCCACAGACAGCCCTAGTTCTACATCCCCATCAGCTCTTTCTCTTCTACAACTAGAGTCTTCTCCAGACCAACAGCTACCACCCTCAGTGGAGGATCTACTATCTTTCAAAGCAGCACAAGGTCACCAAGCATACCAATATCATATGACAGCTCCCGAACTATAGTCCCTGGTGCTTCTTCAGCCTCAGCTATCCCTGGTTTTTCCTCCAGGCCAGTCTCTGACTCTTCTTCAGCCATTACAACTTCCTCTGGTTTTTCTCCTCTTCTGTCCTCCACTCTACCTGGCTTTTCCCATACCTCAGTCCCTGGGGTCACTACTTCTTCAACTCTCCATCCCCTGTTCACTAGCACACACACAACTGTGATGACGACCCAGTCTTCAGCTACAACAGTGAGTAAGTATTTCTGCATGTCACTCTGTGTGCCTCTCCTGCTCATCAGCTCTCCTTTCTCATCAGCTAATCAGCTTTGACCTCTTCGTGGTCTTATTCCACCTCTCCAGTGTCTTCTTATTGTCAGTGAATGTCGTCCACATGGATAATGTTGTCTTGTATTTTCTCTTTTTATTTTTAGAGCTCTTGCTTTCTTTGCTCATCCCCTCTCATTTCTTGTTTCCGTATTCCCCAATGTCCTTCATCCTTTCTATCCCCTTGAAGCTTGAGGTTATGGTAGAGGGTTCTATTCTCTATCAGCACAATGTCTGAATGACAGGACCTGGATTGGGGGTCAGTATTTTTGTCCCTTGGACTTCCATGTTGACTGCTGTGAATTCTATCCCTTCACAGGGCAGTGCCACAATGGGACCATATGGAACGGAAAAGAGTGTGTCTGTGCCCAAGGCTTCTTTGGTTACCAGTGCAAGTCCCTTGTGGACTCATTCTTCATTGGTAATGAACTTTTCTGAGACCTACAAATTGTCCCTAACCATTTAAATAGGAGGGCAACACTGGAAGGATTTTCTGCTACTGCTACCTCATTGTGCAGGTAGAGGAAAAAATATGATATTTACCTAGGCCCAAATGCCTACGTAGAGGATGGACCCTTCTTCAGGGCTCTTTTCACTAGCTTATATGTCCGTTGGATCAAGATGTTTCTAACCCAACTCTTTCGGAGCCCTCCACTTAGCTTTCTCTGGGTCATGATCCTGGCCATTAACTCCTCATGGTGTTCAGAGACAAGGGGCAGGAGTTTTAGTGACTCTTTTTTTAAAAGATTTTATTTATTTATTCTTGAGAGACACAGAGAGAGAGGCAGAGACATAGGCAGAGGTAGAAGCAGGCTCCATGCAGGGAGCCCAGCATGGGACTCGATCCCAGGACCCTGGGATCACGCCCTGAGCCAAAGGCAGATGCTCAACCACTGAGCCACTCAGGTGTCCCAGTTTTAGTGACTCTTACTTGCCTCTTGAATTTCCATCCACCCTCCTATTCACTTTCTTTACCTCTATGAGACCAGGAGGCAGAGAATTAACCAATCCCAGAAGACATTATTGGGAGGTTGCTATCTCATGCATAATATGACCTATTCCCACAGAAATCCCGGAAAAAATCAATGCCACCTTAGGTGTGACAGTGAAAGTGACTAATAGGAATTTCACAAAAGACCTGAATAACATATCCTCCCCAGTCTACCAGAATTTCACTCAACTATTCAAGAGTCAGGTAAGAGCGGGAAAATCCCAGATTCCCCAATATGGATGTCCAATGTCATTGGGATACAGGAGCTCATTCTGATTGACTTTGGAGTTTCTCAGCCCATGGATCCCTTCAGTCTTCCCAAGTCCCGAGAGGGGGTCCTCTTAGAGCCCCTTTCCTTGAGCACCACCTCACCCACATCCTAATGGAGGGAGCATCCCTATACCTTTCCTTCCTTCTTTTCTGTGAGCTAATACCTTGGGTTCCCTGGGGGAGGGGGCCCTGGGGCTTCCTCTGAGATGGAGCAGGGGCTGCTCAGCTGCCTCATTTCTTTCAGATGGATAAAGCTTATATGGGCAAAGACTTTCCCCAGTACAGAGGCGTGATCATTAGGAGACTGTTGTGAGTATGTGTGTGTGTGTTGGGGGCAGGTCAGATTTATAGTCTGTGGGAAGCCCCCCTCTCTGCTCTCTTGTCTTCTCCCATCTTGAATGAGTATCAGTACCTGGCTGGGCCAGAGGGAACTCCCCCACCCCGCAGCCCACAGGCAACACCAGAAGGCTCTGAACCATTCATTTATTCATTCATTTATTTATCCTTCATCCATTCAACAGCTTGTATTGAAAGCCTACCCTGTGGTAGGTGCAGGGAATGCAGCGGTTCTGGTCTTCATGGAGCAAAGGGTGGCAGAACATAGTAAAATAGTTGTGCAATATGGTTAGAGTTAACAGTAAAAAACACACAGGGTGCAATGGGAGAGGCTGAATGCAAGCTGGGTAAGGTGGAGGGAAATCTTTTGGGAAGACATGATAGCTAAGCTGAGGCTTGAATCATGAAGAATAAGCCATGTAGAGGGAATTGCTGATGAGGAGCTTAGAGGTAAAATAGAGGAGAGTTGATTGCAGAAACATAAAGAACAATTGGCAGCTTGAAATCATGGTGGGAGAGGAGGTGGAAAGATGACCCATACCCAGTTACTTAATCTTTAGGCATCAGTAGTTTTGGTCCATGTGGGAAGGTATCTTATTTGCACTTCAGAGAGTTCAATCTGGCTGCAGGACTGAGAATGGTGGACAGGGGAAGGAGATTATAGTGGCCTGGACCAGAGAAGTGACAATGCAGAAGAAAAATAGTCCAGTGTGAAAGGTCTTTAGGAAGCAAGACCAGCAGATCATGGAGATTTGATGGGTATTTGCAGAGAAGGAGGAATGGCACCAGTTTTCTGGGCTGCTGGGAGTATAGAGTACCCTTTGCTGAGATGAGGAAGGTAAAGAGGAGGGAGGTGGGAAAGAAGATGATGAGTGGGCCATATGGAGTTTCAAGTGCCCAGGGCCCAGCCACATTGAATGGTTGAGTAATAGAACAGCATGTGGTGGAACATGTGATAGAAAGTGTCTGCAGCAGAGACTCTGGTGTTGGTTTCCCTGGATAGAAGTTGCTGGAAGTCCTAAGAGTAGACCATATGGTGGCTTGGGGTTCACAGCACAGGGGTGAACATTTCCCAAGAAAGAAGCATGTCAAGCACCAGCATCTAAGGGATAGGCAGGAGAAGCAGATCCCCTAAAGGAGAGTGAAAAGTAGAAGGGAGGGAAGGGAGCCTGGAGGGTGTCTTGCCCAGTAGGAAAAAAGACATATTCATACTGTCAAGGGCCCATGCGCTTCTATGTCTCGGTGTCCTCTACCCTACCCTTACCCCTTGCCCAGGACCAGCGCTTGTTTCCATCTCCATTTTGGCACAAGCTTTTGTTGGGTTTTGTCCTCCTGTCTTCTCTGATAATGGCTGTGACTGGTGACAGATCTTATCTTAAGATCTCTCAGTGTCCCACTGGCCATCTAACAAGGAGCTTCTGGATTGGAATCTTATATTTCTTTTTTTTGGGGGGGGGGAATCTTATATTTCTAAAGTGACCTCACATTTTTTTTCATTTCTAAAAGCATACTTATTTGGTTTTAAAATATAGTCCAACAGCCTCCATTTAAAAAGTTTTAGTTTAAAATATTTTTTATGGTGGTAAAATAGCCATAATATAAATTTTGCCATTAACCATTAAATTAATCACTTTAAATGTATAGTTCAGTGGCATTAAGTACATTAACATTGTTGTGCAACCACCACCACAGTCCGTCTCCAGAGCTTTCTCATCTTCCCAAACTTAAGCAAAACAAAAACAAAAACTTTAAACAAAAACTCTCAACTCCTCCTCAACCCACCTCAGGCAACCCCCATTCTACTTTCTGTCTCTAGGAACTGGATAACTCTAGGGACTTCATATTAGTGCTCATGTAAATATTCATACAGTATTTGTCCTTTTGTTACTGGCTTATTTCACTTGGCACAATGTCCTCAAGGTTCATCCACATTGCAGCATGTGTCAAAATTTTCTTCTTTAGTAAGATTGAATAACATTTCATTGTACTGTATACCACCTTTTGTTTATCCATTCATCCATCAGTGGACACCTACTTAGGTTGCTTCCACCTTTTAGCTATTGTGAATAATGCTTCTATGAACATGGGTGTACAAATATGTCTTTAATCCCTGCTTTCAAATCTTTTGGGTAAATACCAATAAGTGGAATTGCTGGGTCATATGGTAATTTTATTTTTAATTTTTTGAGGAGCTGTCATACTGTTTGCCGCAGTGGCTGTACCATTTGACATTCTTGCCAACAGTGCCCAAGGGTTCAATTTTGCTACATCTTCACCCAAGAGCTTCCATTTTTAGGAATGAATTTTATCCAATGGCATTTCTTGTGATCACTGATATTTTGGAATCTTAGATCATTTTACTCTGCAGCTTCTGTCTAGGATGTTAACTCTTGGAGGGAAGAGTCCCTAGTCTGTTCTGCATCTGAGTCACATAGCTAACTGTCTCCCATCACCCTTCTTGCTTTGTGGGCCCCACTTTCTGGGAGGGTGGGTGACCCAGAGTGACTGATGAATCATTGACTCCTGATTCTAGCAATGGCAGTGTTGTGGTGGAACATGATGTTGTCATGGAGACAAACTACACTTCAGATTTTCAGAAACTGTTTGAAAACCTCATTGAAATCATAACGGTCAAGATTATGAATGAGACCAAAAGGCTACCTGGTGATTCGGAAGAGTGCAGAGGTAGGCCCTGATGGTGGTAGGGAAAGGATGAGAGGGGTCCTATAGGGAGGTCTCAGCCTCTGACTGCCCTGCATCTCTCCTCTTTTCTGGAACTCCAGAGACTTATCCATAGGGATCCAGAAGCCCCCCCGGGTGTCTTCCTTAGACTCTGCAGTGTGCCCCAGCAGCTGCTCCTGGTCTCGGGCTCAGGTTGTCACCAGCCCTAATGCCTCTATCTGAGTCTGCTAACAGGCCCAGCTGCATCTAGGGATAGGCCAAGACTCTAGTAGGGTAGAGAGCAGTGTTTATGTTTTGTTCTTTCCTGCTATGCTTAGCAGCCTCCTTACATCTGTGCTACAATGAGGAAGCCACCATTGTGAACAAGACTGTGAAGCTGGGCTTTGACCTGCAGGGTAAGCACCTCCATAGAGTGGTGGGTGTTGGGGGACAAGTGTGGGCAGTACATATGGAGGCTGGGGGTGCTTTAACCAGGCTGATGCTTGCTGCCCACTCTTCACCCCCAGAGCAATGCACCCAGAAGGCTGCAAAGGACTATGCCCAGTTCTACTATGTGGATGAACTGGATGGGAAGCTGGCCTGTGTGACCAAGTGCACTTCTGGGACTAAGTCGCAACTGAACTGTCATGAGGGTGAATGCCAGTTGCAACGAAGTGGCCCCCGCTGTTTGTGAGTGTCCAGTCCCTCTAAGGCCAGCACCCACTCTGTCTCGTGGTAGGACTGTACCTTTCACCAGTCATGGAGCAGGGGTGGGGAGGGAGAGCTCCTCTGCACCATCCCTCTTTCTTCTACCTGGGTTTCCCTTCACTCCTAGCCCCCACCAGAGGGAGGAGGAGGTGCAGGTTATAGACATGAGTGTCTTAGGACAGAACAAACCCCTTCCTGAGAAAGTTCCAGTTACCAATTTCCAATTCTGTATCTATAGATCTCTATATCTACATTTCATTTTCCTTTTGGTATCCTAGCCACAGTGCCATTATCACATCTAGCTATAACTGGGGCACTACATTTGGGAGAGCATAAATTAAAGCATAAAATAGGGGCAGCTCTGGTGGCCCAGAGGTTTAATGCCGCCTTCGGCCCGGGGTGTGATCCTGGAGACCCGGGGTCGAGTCCCGCGTCAGGCTCCCTGCGTGGGGCCTGCTTCTCCCTCTGCCTGTGTCTCTGCCTCTGTCTCTGTGTCTCTCATGAATAGACAAATAAAATCTTTTAAAAAAAAAAAGCTTAAAATATAGGAGCACTTGGGTGGCTCAGTGGGTTAAGTGTCTGCCGTTGGCTCTGGTTATGATCCCGGGGTCCTGGGATTGAGCCCTGTGTCAGGCTCCCTGCTCAGAGGGGAGCCTGGTTCTCCCTCTCCCATCTGCTTGTGCTCTCTCTCTCTCCCTCAAATAAATAAAAAATAAAAAATAAAAATAATTTAAAAAAGCATAAAATATAAAATTGGTAACAGGCCAGTCAAGTTGCCAGCTAGAGATTAGATGGGTGGACATCACATTCCTAGGACAAGGCATCCAAAACTCAGATTCTGAATCCTTCTCTGTACTAGGGCATCCCCCACCCCCTCACTGCCCTTTAAGTGTTAGGGAGCCTCCTAACCTGGGTCCTTCCTAACCAATGCCTGTCCTTGGAGGGAGGGAAAGCCAGTTTCCAGTGGTTTGGCATTCATTTTTCTTTTCTGGGAGACTGGGTGTGAGGGATGTTAGCTGGCTGTCCTGATCTTGGGTGTGTTCCCAGATGCCCGACCTCAGACACGCACTGGTACTGGGGAGAGACTTGTGCATTGAGAACCAGCAAGAGCCTGGTGTATGGGAGTGTGGGAGCTGTGGGAGCACTGCTGGTGGTCATGGTGGTGGTCCTGATCGTCCTCCTCGGCCGATCCCAGAGAAAATTGCACAGGTGAGCTTCTGGGGCTGGGCCCAGGGAAAGGGGAACACAGTTGGAACATCCCAAGGTTCTTCTTCCAATTCAGCATTTGGAGGCCTGATGGGGACTCAGCCCCTCTCAGCTCTGGGTAACAGCAAAAGGCAGCCTGCTGATCTGACCTGATCTGTTTGGCAGAGAAGTGCATCTCAAAACTTGGGTCCTGAGATTGGATTATGTAATGACATTACCTGGTGTTATCACTTTGGCTGCCACAGAGCCACGTTGTTGCGCTGGGACACTGGGGATGAGCTATCCAGTGTCGCTTTCTCAGCTGTAAAATGGGAGGAGATCCACCTAAGAAGATTGAGGAACAATGGGCACAGTGCCCCTGATGCCTCTGATATAGTCAGAGGGAGTTGCTCTGATTCTGATCTAATGCTCCCTTCTCAAAGATAAGGGAACAGAGGCCTACTGAGGGAGGGGCAGGCCACGGTGATGTTGTTTCGTTTTCTGCTACTGCCCTGGGGACAGGCCCCTCCCTGAACCAGGGCTTGGCTGAGGTAGCCCTTTCCAGAAGCCAAGGGTCAGGGCTCTAGGCTCCCTCCTCCACCTCCCTGCCGCCAGCTGTTCACCTCGTTTCTGTTGGCAGGCAAGAATACAAACTGTCTCGGGAGTGGCAAGGAGAAGACATTCCTGGCAGCTTCCAGAACACAGGCATCTGGGAAGGTACTTCTCACCAGGAGCAAGCTAGTGGGCGGAGAAAGGCCGAGAAGGTGCTGCAGCCAGATTCAGTGTGGCTGTGGGTGCCAGCTGGGTTTGTGTGTCCTGTGGCTGCCCGGCTCTGCCAGCTTCTCTGCGACCTCCTGACCCTGAACCTTTACGCTGCCTCTGCTGACTTTGTCTTTTCTCAGCTCCTCTCTAACACTCCCATCTGTGTGGGGCTGACGCTCACCTTTACCTTCTTCATGCTTTTGCGCCTCCTGCACCACTGTATGGAGGGTTCCCCTCCTTGGGAGCTCTGTTTCCAAGGTCTAGTTCAAACACCTGCCCCTCCATAGAGCCTCCTGTGTGTTCAAGCTCTTCTGATTCTCCGCTGCCGTGGAAAACCACCGTGTCACATCTGCTAATCTCTTGCTGCACTGAGATGAATGATCGCAGTCCCTGGGCAGGTCCTGCCCTACCAGTTCCTTCTGACAAACACCATGGAGGGTCAACAGGCATGGCTGAGTCAGATCCTGCCCCCCAGAGACCAGCCCCTGTGAGAGCTTCAGAGGCACACACAGTCAGTGGGAGGACAGGGCCATGCCTTGGGCTCCAGGGGCCCAGAAGTATGTCCGCCCCAGCCAGGGTGGGGAGGGATCAGAAAAGCCTGCAGAGGAGGCATCACCTGAGCCAGTCTGCAGGCTGGGGCAGTACTGCGAGCTGGTGAATAATCTGCTTCCAGGAACACAGATCCCAGGGAGGTTGTGGAGGTCTCTGTGATCTGTAATGAGGGGGACACACTGGAAGGGCTTTAAGGGAGGGAGTCCAGGGATACATTTTGAACATCTTACTTAAGTGGACTTGGGGAGGGACAGCCCTAAAGTGGGGGAGACCAATGAGATGGCTCTGCAGTATGCAGGGGATGGAGGATGCAGCTGAGTTGGGGTAGGAGGGATGGGAGGAATGGACAGCAGAAGATGTAGTTTAGATGCCAGTGAGCTGGGCCGGGTTGTTCCTCACAGGCTGGAAAAGGGAGAAGGCCTGGAGCACTGCCTGGCAGCGGAAAGAGGCAGCAGGTGGGACACACTGTGGGCCAGTGGAAGGAGGCACCACCAGCTCTGGTCTGAACCCTGGGGAGAGGTCTCGGCCAGTGGGCAGCTGGGAGTGGTCAAGGAAGCATACAGGCATGGAAGAGGGCAGGGTAAAGGGCAGAGTCCCCGGGAAGACTTTGAAGGAAACAGAAAGGCATGATCATGGAGGCTGAGGAGGGTGGGATGTGCAGAACTGGGAAACTGGCTGCTGAAAACATGCCAGCTCTAAGAGAAGATTCTGGGCCCTGCTGGTTTCTGCTTGCCCTGGTTCCCATTGCTGTGAGGGTGTGTGAGCTGGTGACCCCTGAGCAGTGCCTTCCTCCCGGTCCACTCTCACCCAGATCATCCCCAAGCCTACCCATGGTCATGACTTCTGACCCTGAAGCATGTCAGGGGGCTGTGGTTCCCTCTTGTCCTCTCATCCCATTGGGCCAGCTCCCCAGGCACGCTTCCAGAGCCACCTCATAGACTGGCTGCAATGGTGGAAGGATTGTTGGGCAGTGGGAGATACTTTAGGGAAGATACTGGAAGAAGTCTCCCTCTATGCCTCTCCAGCCTCCCCCAGGCTCACTCAGCCTGGCCCCTCTTTCTGCAGATGAGAATCTGAAGGAGGACAGATTCAGCCTTGAAAACATCTATGACCATTTCCAGCCCTCCCTGGAGAACGTGGATCCCACCATGGAGGTGATTCAGGGGCCTGTCCTCAGCTAGGAGCTCTACCCTCCCCATCCCCCAACCCACTACCTACCACCCACCACCCACCCCTGGGGCTGCCCAGGGACGGTCAGCACCCTGGTCCAGAGATAGGTAACTTCCACCGGACATGGCCATAGCTGAGGGCCTGTTGGCCTCACTTCCTCTCTCCCACCCCCAGTTCCACATCCAGAGGCCCAGGGTGGTGACCACTGTTCAGTGAGCGAGGCAGAGGCTCCTACTCCTCATCCAGATTTGGACAAGACATCGGCAGAGAGAGAAAACCCACCACTGTGCTACTCCTCAGCGCCCTCGTTGGTTAAAAGGAAATAGAGCATCAGGGCTCAAGGTGGCCCTCTCAGAGCTGGTGGGCCTGGCCAGCCCCTGCTGTGAGCCCCTCTCCCCACCCCCTCACCCTCCAACCAGGAGCCCCGGGGCTGCCCAGACACTCTGACATCTTTGCTCCAGTGACTTCCCACTCTGAAATTTCCCTCCCAATAAAAGAGCAAGGTTTAAAGCAGAGTTGTGTTTTCTTTCTCTACCCTGCAGGGGGGCCTGCCCCCCACCCACACACACCTGGGGCTCCAGAGATCCCTTCTTGGAGAGAATGCACTCCAACCAGGATTAGATGCCATATCTGGACACGGGACACTCTGCACTCTCAGCCCCTTCCTGGGATCACATGTTGAACGTGCAGCATGGATCCTCTCTGCTGCTCCAGGCCAGGGCAGGATCAGGTCCCCTCTGCCTGAGGTCACTGTGGCAGGCAAGCCTGAGGCCAGACTTTGGGGGCCTCAGGCCCAGGGAGTGAGGAGTGGAGGCCCACAGAAGGTGAAGGAGTGAGCACTTGGCTTTGTTGACTTTGGAGGGGGGACAAGGTCACTCCGGATGGCCATGGAAGCTTGTGCCCACCTGTGAACTCACAGATAGATGTCAGGAATGCAGCCATCCTGGAGCTGGGGCACTGGCTCAGGTGTGGCCATGATTTACATCCCATGTCCTGGTGGGGTACCTGCAGGTAGAGAACTTGAGAGGAAAGGGAGGGGGAGCGTCCTTACCGGAGGCCGGAGTTGAAGCTTCTCCTCCCTGGTACAGGCCCAGCGTCTTCTGCTCCGTCCCCCCTGCCCACCGCCTCCCCCCACGGGTCTTCCCTGTTCTTGCAGGTTGCTTCAGGCCCCTGTGCCTGCCCTTTTGTTGGGGCGAAAAATTGGACAGCTTGTGTGCTTGTGTGTTGCCTGGCAAGGGAGGGGCTCCCCTCCCTCTGCCCTTTGGCCTGAAATAAAGTCCGCACCCCCAATGATGAGAAGCTCATACACTGACTCAGGTGGGCTGGCCCAGTTCTCCAGTCTCAGGGATCAAAGGGCTCTGGGGCCCATTTATTACTGGGGTTCCTTGGCTGACACTCATTTGCCCTTTCCTGCGAGGGTACACAGCAGGTCCACTACCCTCAGAGCTACGATGTCAAGACTGGTGACTGTGATGCTCTGCCTGCTGCTCCTTACCGTCCAGCTCCTGTTCCCTCATGCTGCTGCTGGACACAGTGAGTGAACCCCGAGTCTGCCCAGGCCTGAGGGAGGGCTGCTTTCTGGGGGGCACGGGTCGGGGAATCCTCTGCTCGGAGCTCAGCTCATGCCCATCACCCTCTCCTCCTGGTTATATTCGGGAGAAGAGCTAGGCCTTTGGGTGCATACAAGTTAGTCTCTCAGTCTGCTTAGTCTCTAAAATGAGAATAAGAGCTCAGACTTGTCAGGACCGGAGGATTAGCACAGCCCCTGGCATATGGCAGATGCTTCACTGATGTTAGGGTCTGCTCTTACCTTGTGGACGTGGCCCTCTGACCCCTGGTCACCTCCCACCAAATATCTAGGCCTTCCCTGCATGACCGGGACAAATGTCTGAAGTCTCTGCTCTGACTCTCGTCCTGGCCATTTCTGTATCACCTCATCCCTGCCTAGTACCCTGAGGATGTCCTAGGCTTGTTGGGCAGCCAAGAACAGGGAAAGGGCCACTGCTATAGCCAAATGGGCACAAGATGGGGTTTTGGGAGCCCCAGATTCCTTTTTTCTAAAAGATTATATTTATTTATTCATGAGAGACAAGAGAGAGGCAGAGACACAGGCAGAGGGAGAAGCAGGGGCCCTGTGGGGAGCCTGATGTGGGACTCGATCCCAGGACCCTGGGATCACGACCTGAGTCAAAGGCAGACACTCAACCACCGAGCCACCCAGGCACTCTGGGAGCCCCAGATTCTAATCTTGTGGTGAACCAGCTGTGCGCCATGGTGCAATTCAGATTATCTCTGGCCTCACTGTCTTCCCCTAAAGGACAAGGCAGGGCGCTGAGGGGAGCACTTGACGGGATGAGCACTGGGTGTTATTCTGTATGTTGGTAAATTGGACACCAATAAAAAATAAATTTATTAAAAAAAATAATAAATAAATAAATTTATTATAAAAAAAAAAAGTACAAGGCTTGAACCCTCTAAGGGTTCCATGGCCATGGGGACTGGGGTCAAGTTGGCAGAGGTTGACAAGGGGTTCTGGTCAGACCCTTCAGGACTTTCCTCTGCCACTCCCCTGTCCTTAGAGAAAGAAGGAGGGGAAAAGGCAGAAACCAAACTACAGGCCTCAGGTTCTCACTCTCTTGAGACGCCATCCTGGGATGGCCGGGGTGGGGTTAGCAGTGGACTTGGAGGCAAAAGTAGGGGGCTCATGCTGCGCCCTGTAGATGCCACTCAAACTGCCATGTCTTAGGCTTTGCCTACCCTAAGCTCACTATACCAGGAGCAGAAGGGGCTCCCAGTCACCTGGCCCCAGACCTTGGGCAACTCTTCTCCAAAGAAGGAATGGGGTGAGGGCAGGGAGCCAGTGGCCTCCTTGGCTCAAACCCACTCACAGGAGGCAGGGCTTTCTCTGGAGACCAGCCTGAGGGCTCTTGGGGCAAAAGAAGGGGTATGGGAGGAGGACGGGGGGCAGCAGCCTAGGGCAGGGTGGGGCAGTGAGTGGCTTGGTTTAAAGGGCTGGTTCACTGACCTGAACCCTGCCATCACCTGGCACAGACTCCCAATGTGATGGCACCTGGAGCTGTCACCTTGTTAGTAATAAGAATGACACCCTCTTCCTAGGCACTGACTATGCTGTCCAGATTCTTAGTGCCTTATCTCTAATAAATGCCATTTTAGGCACTGTGATGGCCCTTATTTCGGGAAGATGTTTCCAGCTCTCTCGTTCCTCCACCACCCTGCCCTCCTCTTTTGCTTTCTGTTTCATCTTTCTGGCCCATCTTTCCCCTCCTTCTTCCTCCCCTTTCCTCCTTCTCCCCTCTCTTTGGCCTCTTCCACATTCTGCATGCTGTGGCTCATTGCACTTCTAACCTCGGTCTTCCCCTTGGTAAAATGGAGCCTTACAGATTCTCTGCTCCTGTTCTCTGGTCCCCTTTGTGAGCCTGGCATCAGCTGGTCTGTAGAGCCATGGCCAGCTTTGAGTGGCATCTGAATCTCTTGTGTGCCCTTCCTGGGGACGCAGAGCCACATCCCTTCTCAGGTTACTTGGCTGGGGATGTCTGAGTGGGGCGTGGGCCTCACAGAAGAGCCTAGTGGCCTTCACCTGGCTCCTCCAGGTAGGCACACCTTCTCATGACCACCTGGCCCTTCCTTCCAGCACACCCTGGTTAAATTGCTTGTCAATGAAACACAACATCTTGGGTCCAGTTTGTCTCTGTCCAGCCGTGGCAAGTCCCTCTCACCTCTCACACCCAGCACAAACAGGTCCGAGGCATGGGTGCTCAGTCATCTCCCTCTGCCCTCTCCTCTCCTCCCCATCCTGAGTGCCTTCACCCACATCCTCACCACCACCCTACTGTCATCCTCCCGAGGGAGTGTAAGAAACATGCACTCCAGTGGTTACCCTCCCCCTCCCCATCAACAAGGTCTATGTCCTCCTCTGAGCCTTCCTGGGGGTCACGACTGACTTCTCTCCCCTGGAACCCACTGCTGTGACCACAGGTGCCTAGAAAGATTCTCTCCCCCTGGACTACCATAACAAATTAGCACAACCTGAGTGGCTTAGAACAACAGAAAAAAATCTTGTCTCATGATTCTGGGGGTCAGAAGTCCAAAATCAAGAAGTCAGCAAGGCCATGATCCATGTGATGACTCTAGAGGGAGATCTTTCCTCCTGTTTTCTATCTTCTGGGCTTGCTGGCCATCCTTGGGGTTCTGTGGCTTGAATATGCATCCCCTAAGCCCCCTGGCCATCTTCGCCCTATGTATCTTCACGTTGTCTTTCCTGTCTGTGTATGTCTGTTTCTGGGCTCCAAATTTCTGCCGATTTTGTTTTGTTTTGTTTAACCTATTCTATCCATCCCCTCACCCGTTTCTCCTCTGGTAACCATCAGTGTATTCTCTGCAGTTAGAGTCTGTTTCTTACTTTGTCCCTCTCTCTCTGTTTTTCCCTTTATTTGTTTTGTTTTTTAGATTCCACATATGAATGAAATCATATGGTATTTGTCTTTCTCTGGCTTATTTCAACTTAGCATTACACTCTTTAGCTCCATTCGTGTTTTGCAAATGGCAAGATTTAATTCTTTTTTATGGCTGAATATTTTTCTGTCATATATATCCCATCTTCCTTATCCATTCATCTGTCAATAAGATACTTGAGCCGATTCCATCGTTTGGTATTGTAAATAATGCTGCAATAAACACAGGGGGCATGTATCCCTTTGAATTAGTGTTTTTGTAATTTTGGGGTAAGAACCCAACAGTGTGATTGCTGGATCATAGGGTAGCTCTATTTTTAACCTTTAAGATTTTTTGATTTTTTTATTTTATTTATTCATAGAGACAGAGAGAGAGAGAGGCAGAGACACAGGCACCATACAGAGAGCCCGACATAGGACTCCATCCCGGGTCTCCAGGATCACGCCCTGGGCTGCAGGCGGCGCTAAACCGCTACACCACCGGGGCTGCGCTTATTTTTAACCTTTGAGGAACCTCCGTACCATCTTCCACAGTGGCTGCACCAATTTGCATTCCCACCAACCATGCATAAGGGTTCTTTTTTCCTCCACATCCTCAACAACACCTGCTGTTTCTTCTGGTTTTGGTTTTAGACATTCTGACAGGTGTGGGGTGGTACCTTATTGTAGTTTTGATTTGCTTTTCCCTGATGATAAATGATATTGAGCATCTTTTCATGTACTGTTGGCCATTTATGTGTCTTCTTTGAAAAATGTCTATTCATATCTTCTGTTCATTTTTAAACTGGATTATTTGTTTTTTGGGTATTGAGTTTATATCAATCCTTATATATTTTAGATACTAACTCTTTATAGGAGATGTTGTTTGCAAACAACTTCTCCCATTCCATAGGTTGTCTTTTAGTTTTGTTGATTATTTTCTTCACTGTGCAGAAACTTTTTTATTTTGATGTAGTCTCTGAATTTCTCCTCTTTATAAGGACACCAGTCATAATGGATAGCCCCCCCCCCAATAACCTCATTTTAACTTGATTACCTCTATAAAGGCCTATCTCCCAATGAGGTCACATCCTGAGGTCCTGTGGGTTAGGAATTTAATATAATTTTTAAAAAATATTTTATTTATTTATTCATGAGAGACACACAGAGAGAGGGAGAGAAAGGCAGAGACACAGGCTGAGGGGGAAGCAGGCTCCATGCAGGGAGCCCAACGTGGGACTCGATCCCGGACTCCAGGATTATGCCCTGGGCCAAAGGCAGACGCTAAACTGCTGAGCTACCTGGGATCCCTCAAAAGAATTTTTTAAGAGGAGCCAGGGGGATGCAATTCAACCCATAGCAATTGCCAAGAATCAAAAGGCTAGATAGCCATACTGGTTGTCGAGAGTGTGGAAAACAGGCACTGCCACAGATTGGTACAATTCAATAGAAAGTCTTTGAGAAAGAAATAACACAATATCAAAGATGCATGCTCTTTCACCCAGCAATTTCTATTTGTAGGAATTTACCCTATGGATATACTCACATACCCATACAAGTACAAGGATATCCACATTCACCCTAGCAAGTGACAAGACCTGCCTCTGTTGGTCTTCTCTAAGTCCCTTCTGCTCTTGCCCCCTGATTTTAAGGGCTCCTGTGATAGTGTTGGACCTGCCCTGAAAATCCAGGACAATCTTCCTCTTTGACCTGATTAGTCAACTGATTGGTAACATTATACCTACCAAGTTCCTCTTGCCACGTAATGTAAGATAGTCTTGGATTAGCATCAGAGGGCATAGATCATGAGGACCAAACTTCCACCCACAACACATTTAATGATTTAATGATTTAATTAGCACCAGAGGGGATAGCTCATGGGGAACAAACTTCCACTCACCACACATTTAATTATTTCATTATTTATTTATTTAATTAAATAAATTATAGTATATCCATACTATAGAGCTCTGTGTAGTTATTCCAAAGAAGGAGACAGCTTAATATGTGCTGCTATGGGTGTTCAAGATAATAAATGAAAAAAGCAAGACACAGAGCCATGTGTATGGTGTGCAACCATACATTTTTTAATAAAGGTTTTATTTATTTATTCATGAAAGGCACACAGAAAGAGAGGCAGAGACATAGGCAGAAGGAGAAGCAGGTTCCCTGTGAGGGGCCCAATGCTGGACTTGATTCCTGGATCCCGGAATCACAACCTTTTTTTTTTTTTTTTAAGAGTTTATTTATTTATTCATGAGAGACAGAGAGAGAGAGAGAGAGAGGCACAGACACAGGCAGAGAGTGAAGCAAGCTCCATGCAGGGAGCCCGATGTGGGACTCGATCCTGGGACTCCAGGATCACGCCCTGGCTCGAAGGCAGGCAATAAACCACTGAGCCACCCAGGTGTCCCAACTATACATTTTTTAAGTGCTTGTAGATGTATATAATATCTGAAAGCCTTCACAAGAAACTAGTAATAGTAGCTGATTTAGAGAAGGATAATTTGGATGTAAGGTAGGAGAAAGTCTTATTTTCTAAGTTTTGTATTATGTGCATACATTGATTATTCCAAAACCAAACCCCATCTTCTCCTCCTTTTCCTCTTGCTATTTTTTCTTTTTCTTTCTTTCTTTCTTTCTTTCTTTCTTTCTTTCTTTCTTTCTTTCTTTCTTCCTTCCTTCCTTCCTTCCTTCCTTCCTTCCTTTCTTCTTTCTTTCTTTCTTTCTTTCTTTCTTTCTTTCTTTCTTTCTCAGCATAGGAAGATAATCTTTACTATATTTTAAATAAAAATGGAGCAGGGGCACCTGGGTGGCTCAGTTGGTTAAACGTCCAACTCTTGATTTTGGCTCAGGTCATGATTTAACGGTTGTGAGACTGAACCCTGCTTCAGGCTCTGTACTGGGCGTGGAGTCAGCTTGAGATTTTCTCTATCCTTCTCTTTCTATCCCTCCTCTTATTTTTCTTTCCGTCTCCCTCTCTAAAAAAAAATTTTTTTTAATTAAAAAGTAAAAGCACAGATAGCAAGTTTCTGAGGCATTTTTTATTATTATTCTTTTAAAATCAACCTTCAATAACAATAATCAAAAGCAAGCCTTAACTACACAGATTATTTTGATCACTATGGTAATTGTCAAGGGCACAGAAGCCAGCAGCATGAAGTAAAATATGGGTAATGGCTGTGAGAATTTTAGACATGCCCAAAATGTAGATCACTGCATGAAATTCTATCCTTGTATTTTCTCAACATTCCTCTTAAATATGGAACAATTATTGTATCTTTTTTTTAAAAAAGATTTTATTTATTTATTAATGAGAGACACACAGAGAAAGACAGAGACAGGCAGAGAGAGAGGTAGTCTCCCTACAGGAAGGCCTGATGTGGATATTGATCCTGGGACCCCAGGATTACACTTTGAGCCAAAGGCATACGCTCAACCACTGAACCATCCAGACATGCCTACAATTATTGTTTCTTTGCCAAATGTCGAACATGCACATAGAATTCTGACAAGAATATTATGCTAATATTGTCAGTACTAATACTAAGCCCTTCTTTCCCCCCAAAATACAATGAATCACGGTTCCACTCCCTGTATGTGTTAGTATTAGTGATAATACATACAATTAATTTTGTTTTCCAGGTCAAATAAGCAGATTGACTTCATATTTTGTGACCAGCTGTGTACTCTAATTTTTTATCTTTTATTATCTTAATAAATTTAACTATATTTCATAAGCTCTGAGATGTTTGTTAACCTGCTAATGATTGTATACTTTTATTTTATTTTACTTATTTATTTTTAAATATTTTTTTTTAATTTTTTTTATTTATTTATGATAGTCACAGAGAGAGAGAGAGGCAGAGACACAGGCAGAGGGAGAAGCAGGCTCCATGCACCGGGAGCCTGATGTGGGATTCGATCCCGGGTCTCCAGGATCGCGCCCTGGGCCAAAGGCAGGCGCCAAACCGCTGCGCCACCCAGGGATCCCTTACTTATTTATTTTTAAGTAGGCTCCATGCCCAGCATGGAGCTGAATGTGGGTCTTGAACTCATGACCCTGACATCAAGGCCTGAGCTGAGATCAAGAGTCAGATGCTCAGGGGGATCCCTGGGTGGCTCAGTGGTTTAGTGCCTGCCTTCAGCCCGGGGTGTGATCCTGGAGACCTGGGATCAAGTCCCACGTCAGGGTCCCTACATGGAGCCTGCTTCTCTCACTGCCTGTGTCTCTGCCTCTGTGTGTGTGTGTCTCTCATGAATAAATAAAATCTTAAAAAAAAAAGAATTAGATGCTAAACTAACTGAGCCACCCAGACCCCCCTGGTTGCATACTTCTAACTTATAGTTATTATAAGTTATCTACTTATTCTACTCAATTTGAACTCCATGTAATAACTGTTTAAATTATTTACAGATGTGGAGTGCCTGGTAGCTCAGTCGGTTAAGCATCTGACTCTTGATCTTGGCTTAGGTCATGATCTCTGGTTGTGAGACTGGGCTCGAGTCTGGCTCCATACTCAGCAGGGAGTCCTGGGAGAGTCTCTCTCTCCCTCTCCCTCTACCCCTCACCCATTAAAATAATAAATTAATATTTAAAAAATTATTTACAGATGGCTATAATTAAAACAATGACAAAATTTACTACTTTCTTGGCTAGGCTGCTATTAATGCCTTTAATTAAGAGTTACATATTTTATGCATTTTTTTTACTTGCTAGCAGCAACTTTTAAAATGACATCTATAATTCTCTGTGAGCAATAAGTGATTTTCATTTTGCTTACTTCTATACAGATACTCAAATTCACTTTTTTCTTACTGTAAGGCAACTCTTCCCCAAACATGTTAGCTGTCCAGCTAAACAAGTGCTAAAAGATACTCAGAATTTGAGCAGTACACTGGTAACTATAGTGCTAAGAGAGAAATATGGTCATAATAGGAACTCAAGAAATGAACTCTACATGAAATGAGTGAATTGTAAGGCAATTATTAGAGCCATGTACTTTTAATCACATAATTTTGTTTAACTAGGGAATTCAGGTTCTCAGATTTATTATTTTTTAAAAGACTTTATTATTTATTCATGAGAGATACACAGAGAGAGGCAGACACAGGTAGGAGAAGCAGGCTCCTCAAGAGGAGTCCGATGTGGGACTTGATCCCAACCTGGAATCATGCCCTGAGTCAAAAGCAGATGCTCAACCACTGAGCCACCCAGGTGCCCCAGGTTCCTGGATTTAATTTGCCCTCAAGTGTAAATTCAAGAATTTGAAATTTTAAAAATCTCTAGCTGAAAGGGAATTTTATCATTTGAATGGATTTCCCCATCTCCATAGGTACACGTTAGCAAAAAGCTGGTGAAAATATGACATTGTATGTTTATGTTGTGCCACATTTCTGTATTCATTTATGACCAACATAAAATTTTTCTTTTTAAAATGATGTCACATAGAATATGAGATAATCTGCCATTTTGCTATGAGATTATTGATAACATTGAAGCGTCTTGCATGTTTGTCATCTAGCACATTAAGTAACCATTATCCTTTTTAGAAAGGATACAGTGACAAATTTTTAAGTTAATGGCTTTGGCTGAACACTGTTAGTCTGTCACAGGACAATAGCAGTGGCGAAAACATTGACTATACAGTTCATGGCTGGGTTCTCCCATTTTACAGTACAGATTCCATCAGATGCGCATGATCAAAACATGAGCTGGCTGTGTGAAAGCCATATGCACTCCTCTGAGCCACTGCACAATGGTCACGATATATTTATAGGCTTTTCCCAACTTAACCAAATGTGTTTAGGATTGCTCCATTATGCCTGCAGTCCATTGGTTGATCTTGTTTTGGTTAGTATCTTCACCACCCAAGACCCTGTCTATATACTCTTCAACGATATAGTTGGCTTTGTCAGCTTTGAAGCCAACCTGTCACAGTGGCAGTGGCACTCCTCCATGTGTGGAGCAGAGCTTTCTCTCTCTCTCTCTCTTTTTAAAGAATTTATGTGGAGGATCCCTGGGTGGCTCAGCGGTTTGGTGCCTGCCTTCAGCCCAGGGCGTGGTCCTGGAGCCTGGGATCGAGTCCCGCATGGGGCTCCCTGCATGGAGCCTGCTTCTGCTTCTCTCTCTCTCTCTATCATGAAAAAATAAATAACATCTTTTTAAAAAATAAAGATTTTATGTATTTAATTGTGATAGAGCACACAAGCACAAGCACCAGCAAAGGGAGAGAGAAGGGGAGAAGCAGATTCTCTGTTGAGCAGGGAGTCTGACATGGGGCTCCATCCCAGGACCCCAGGATCATGATCTGAGCTGAAGGCAGATGCTTAACCAACTGAGCCACTCAGGAGTCCCTTCTCTTTTTTTGTTTTTTTGTTTTTTTTTTTTGAGATTTTATCCATTTATTCATGAGAGACACACACAGTGAGAGAGAGAGAGAGAGAGAGAGGCAGAGACACAGGCAGAGGGAGAAGCAGGCTCCACGCAGGAAGCCCGACCTGGGACTCGATTCCGGGTCCCCAGGATCACGCCCCAGGTGGAAGGCGGCGCCAAACCACTAAGCCACAGGGGCGGCCGGTTTTTGTTTTTTTAAAGGATAATTCCTTCTGCGAGTTCTGAGACATCTCAGTGTAGAGCTGTATTTCCTAGGACTGAAGCAGGATCTTTCTCCTGAGTTCTCTGTCCCATTCCCTGAGAATTACAAGTTTTCCAATTTGGCTGGTGGGAACAGCATTGTTTCCATCCCTATGTGAGAGCCAGGTCTCATTCCTTCTAATCTTTCCCAGTGGGACTACCTGGATCTTGGGTAGTTGCTTCATAAGCACATTCTGATCAGTACAGCTCTTGATGGATATCCAGGGGCCCCTTTGTGTAAGTCTGCCTCCCCAGTAATCTGTCCTGTGAACTCCAGCTGCCTTAGTCTCTCAAGATGCTGATTGGCATCCCCTCAACCCAATAGAGCTGCTGGGCTTCAGCTGCGTTCTCCCTCCGGGCAATCTGCCTGGAAGTCTTCACAAGTCCATAAGATAGGGCCATCACAGGGCTCACTTTGTTTGTTTCCTTGTTTATCTCTCAGGAACCACTGTCCTTTGTTGTCTGATTTCCAGTGTATTGATGATCATCATTTCATATCTTTGTATGGTGATATGGTTATCTGGGGGCTGGATATTGTTTCAGGTAGGAGGGTGAGTCTGATCTCTGATATTCCATCTTGGCCAGAAGCATAGGTACAATGGTTTGATAAGGGTCTTTGATTAGTGTTTAATTTATTTTATATACTTGGCCAATTAAATCACTTTAAACATTTTAAGTTACATTTATAAAATTAATACACTTCCTATTGAAAGACTTCAGTTACTTGATTAATAAATAAAATCTTTCCAAGGACTAAAGAAATTCCATAAATCTAATACATTAAACGTAGATTTTTTAAAACTTCCCCCAATTTTTAAGTCTAATACATTATAAATACCTATGTGGTGGATCTTAAGTTCTCGTAAGTGTTCTCATACTGTTTACAATCCTAGCATGATTTTATTTTTTTAAAGATTATTTATTTACTTATTTGAGAGAAAGCAAGAGAGAGTGAGAGAGCACAAGCAGGGGGGAGAGGCAGACTCCTCTCCATCCCATGGGGCTCGATCCCAGTACCTTGGGCTCATGACCTGCGCTGAAGGCAGATGCCTAACTGACTGAGCCACCCAGATGGTCCTCAATTATATATTTTAAATTGAAACTACAAAGTTGGCACATTAGGCCAAATTCTCTTGAACATTACAAATATCTTAAATCCCAAGTGCTAAGAGATTATTTGATACAAAGGGTTTAAATTTCTTAAAGATGATTAGAGTAAGTATATCTATTCCTAGCCTTAAATGAAACTCTTTCCCATATTAGTTAGGATATTTTTGTATCTGCTATAATAAGTATGTTCCAAGGGTATAATTGCTCAACCACAAAAAGTTTTTTTGTTTTTTTTGTTTTTGGCTCATATAATATTACCAGGCAGACATTCCTGGTAGGCAAGTAGCTTTCCTTCATATGGTTATTTGGGGACCTAGCTTCCTTCTTCCTGAGACTTCTCTATTCATTCTCTTGTTCCTCCTTGTCATCTGCCTCCAGCTGGCAGAACAATGAGGACCACCAGGGGGAGTTTCTGGCCTGGCCTGGAAGAGGCATGTTCAGTTGTGCTCAGGTTCCATTGGAAGGGACTTAGTCTTATGTAAATACTTTCTTGATATCTGACTCCTGACTGGGCAGGAGCTTCCTTTCCTACCTGCACAAATCAACCTCTCAAAATCTTCAAGATTTATCCCTGAAGCCCCGGCTTTCTGCAATCACCTTTGTGTGAACTAGGTCCTGACACTTGATTTCTAAATCCTGAAACAAGCAAGGTGGCCCTTTCCAGAGGAGGTGGGGCTGAGGGTGAGGGGAATCACAGGGGTTTTGAGAGAATGAAGGAGTCCCAAAATGGGAAGAAAAGTTATAGCTCCAGGGGACTACCTTCACTTTATCTCTTTCAGATCTCCGAGAGGACAGGGCTGTATGGGATGGAGGAGGGTGTGTGTCCCAGGAGAACCTGCAGGACCCTCAGTGCCAACAGATACAAGTCTTCTATGATACAGGTGAGGCACAGCAGCTCTGGAGATCTGGGAGGGGGCACATTTCTGCTAAAGGAATGGAACAGCCCTCAAAGGCCCAAAAATTCCCTAGATTTTACAGTCTATGACCATATGGCTTCTAGGGCCTTATAAAGATTCTTAAGGGTAGATGGGAAGCAGCCAGAGTCTACGGAAAGGGGATAAAGTATGGCCCAACTCAAACACTCTAGAGGAGAGGAAAAGTGAACAGAATGTATGTAACAGCAACAAATATTTTAAGTTCATTTAAACAATTGATTTTGACACAGAATTTCTCTGAAAAAAGAGGAAAAAAAGGAGGGCCCATTTAAAGGCAAAGACCCACCTGGACACCTAAGGGACTAGAATATTTTCACAATCACTGACTAAGGTGAAAAAATGTGACAACTTTTACAGGACCTGGAGAGAAAGAATCATATTCTACTGAAAGTAAAAAAGCTGTGGCGATCGTTGAAAATACAGGGGAATCTGTAGGAATATTAAATCAAAACATGGCAGTGTGGATGCCTAGAAGACCTGAAAGGACTCAAAAATTTGGGAGACCTCAAACATACCATGTCTCAGGTCACTTGGTGCCTCACTCTATATTAAAAAGAAACATCGAAGATACTACTTACAATGACACACCATCTGAGACAAAGGGAAACAATTGGCAAGGAACGTCCACTGGCTCCAAGTCAAACGAAAGAAATATTTCACACAAGAGTACATCAAAAGTGTCTCGAGCTGGGACCAAATCAGAGACTTCTCCAGTTGTGACCACAAAAACAACATTTTCAGATGGGATCAAATCAAGAGAATTTCCAGACACCACCACATCAACAGGGACTCTAGACATGGGCAAAGCAATAACTTCACCATACTTACCTGGCAGCGGAGATACCATGATCACAATAGCTTCACCAGACATGAGCACATCACCAGATTCTCCAGATGTGAGCACATCAACAACATCTCTAGACACGACCACATCAACAGCTATTCCAGACAGCACGACATCCACAGCTTCTCCAGATGCTACCACATCAACAATTTCTCCAGACACAAGCACATCAGCAACTTCTCCAGACTTGACCACATCAATGACCTCTCCAGACACCAGCACTCTAACAGCATCTCCAGATACGAGCACATCCACAGCTTCTCCAGATGCCACCACATCGACAACTGTTGCAGTCGTGAGCACATCAATGACGTCTCCATTCATGAGCACAACAGCTTCTCCAGACAGCACGACATCCACAACTTCTCCAGATGTCACCACATCAACAGTTTCTCCAGTGGCGAGCACATCAACAACTTCTCCAGACTTGACTACATCAACAGCCTGGCCGGATGCGAGCACACCAACAGCTTCCCCAGTCCTGACCACATCAACAGGGTCTCCAGACACAGGCACATCAACAGTTTCTCCAGTCATCACCACATCCATAACTTCTGTAGACATGAGCACATCAGCAACATCTCCAGATGCGACCACATCAGCATCTCCAGACATGACCACATCAACAGCCTGGCCGGATGCAAGCACATCAACAGCTTCCCCAGTCATGACCACATCAACAACAGCTCCAGACACGAGCACAACAATTTCTCCAGACAGCACCACATCCACAGCTTTCCCAGATGCCACCACATCAACAGTTTCTCCAGTCGCGAGCACATCAACACTTTCTGCAGACAGGAGCACATCAACAGTATCGCCAGACACCAGTACATCAACAACTTCTCCAGATGCGTCCACATCAATGACATCTTCAGACTTGACTACGTCAACAGCCTGGCCAGATGCGAGCACACCAACAGCTTCCCCAGTCATGAGCACATCAACAGCATCTGAAGACACAAGCACATCAACAACATATCCCCATGTGACCACATTAACGATGTCTCCAGATGTGACCACATCAGCAGCCTCGCCGGCTGCAAGCACCCCAACAGCCTCCACAGTCGTGAACACATCAACAGTGTTTCCAGACACGAGCACATCAACAACATCTCCAGACACCAGCACATCAACAACATATCCCGGTGTGACCACATCAACAACATCTCCAGTCATGACCACATCAACAGCCTGGCCAGATGTGAACACACCAACAGCTTCCCCAGTCATGAGCACATCAACAGTGTCTCCAGACATGAGCACATCAACAACATCTCCAGACAACAGCACATCAACAACATATCCCGATGTGACCACTTCAACAACATCTCCAGTCATGACCACATCAACAGCCCGGCCAGATGCGAGCACATCAACAGCTTCCCCAGTCATGAACACATCAACTGCATCTCCAGACACAAGCTCATCAACAGTTACTCCAGACAGCACCACATCCACTGCTTCTCCAGATGCCACCACATCAACAGTTTCTCCAGTCGCGAGCACATCAACAACTTCTCCAGACTTGACTACATCAACAGCCTGGCCGGATGCGAACACACCAACAGCTTCCCCAGTCCTGACCACATCAACAGGGTCTCCAGACACAGGCACATCAACAGTTTCTCCAGTCATCACCACATCCATAACTTCTGTAGACATGCGCACATCAGCTACATCTCCAGATGCGACCACATCAGCATCTCCAGACATGACAACATCAACAGCCCGGCCAGATGCGAGCACATCAACAGCTTCCCCAGTCATGACCATATCAACTGCATCTCCAGACACGAGCTCATCAACAGTTTCTCCAGACAGCAACACATGCACTGCTTCTCCAGATGCCACCACATCAACAGTTTCTCCAGTCGCGAGCACATCAACAACTTCTCCAGACTTGATTACATCAACAGCCTGGCCGGATGCGAGCACACCAACAGCTTCCCCAGTCCTGACCACATCAACAGGGTCTCCAGACACAGGCACATCAAGAGATTCTCCAGTCATCACCACATCAATAACTTCTGTAGACATGAGCACATCAGCAACATCTACAGATGCGACCACATCAGCATCTCCAGACATGACCACATCAACAGCCTGGCCAGATGAAAGCACATCAACAGTTTCCCCAGTCATGACCACATCAACTGCATCTCCAGACACGAGCTCATCAACAGTTTCTCCAGACAGCACCACATCCACTGCTTCTCCAGATGCCACCACATCAACAATTTCTGCAGTCGCGAGCACATCAACAACTTCTCCAGACACAAGAACATCAACAGCTTCTCCAGACTTGACAACATCAATGACCTCTCCAGACACCAGCTCTCTAACAGCATCTCCAGATACGAGCACATCCACAGCTTCTCCAGATGCCACCACATCGACACCTTTTGCAGTCCTGAGCACATCAATGACGTCTCCATTCACGAGCACAACAGCTTCTCCAGACAGCACGACATCCACAACTTCTCCAGATGCCACCACATCAACAGTTTCGCCAGTCGCAAGCACATCAACAACTTCTCCAGACTTGACTACATCAAAAACCATGCCGGATGCGAGCACACCAACAGCTTCCCCAGTCCTGACCACATCAACAGGGTCTCCAGACACAGGCACATCAACAGTTTCTCCAGTCATCACCACATCCATAACTTCTGTAGACATGAGCACATCAGCAACTTCTCCAGATGCGACCACATCAGCATCTCCAGACATGACCACATCAACAGCCTGGCCAGATGCGAGCACATCAACAGCTTCCCCAGTCATGACCACATCAACTGCATCTCCAGACACGAGCTCATCAATAGTTTCTACAGACAGCACCACGTCCACTGCTTCTCCAGATGCCACCACATCAACAGTTTCTCCAGTCGCGAGCACATCAACAACTTCTCCAGACTTGACTACATCAACAGCCTGGCCGGATGCGAGCACACCAACAGCTTCCCCAGTCCTGACCACATCAACAGGGTCTCCAGACACAGGCACATCAACAGTTTCTCCAGTCATCACCACATCTATAACTTCTGTAGACATGAGCACATCAGCAACATCTCCAGATGCGACCACATCAGCATCTCCAGACATGACCACATCAACAGCCTGGCCAGATGCAAGCACATCAACAGCTTCCCCAGTCCTGACCACAACAACTGCATCTCCAGACACGAGCTCATCAACAGTTTCTCCAGACAGCACCACATCCACTGCTTCTCCAGATGCCACCACATCAACAGTTTCTCCAGTCGCGAGCACATCAACAACTTCTCCAGACACAAGCACATCAACAACTTCTCCAGACTTGACCACATCAATGACCTCTCCAGACATCAGCACTCTAACAGCATCTCCAGATACGAGCACATACACAGCTTCTCCAGATGCCACCACATCGACACCGTTTGCAGTCCTGAGCACATCAATGACGTCTCCATTCACGAGCAGAACAGCTTCTCCAGACAGCACGACATCCACAACTTCTCCAGATGCCACCACATCAACAGTTTCTCCAGTCGCAAGTACATCAACAACTTCTCCAGACTTGACTACATCAACAGCCTGGCCGGATGCGAGCACACCAACAGCTTCCCCAGTCCTGACCACATCAACAGGGTCTCCAGACACAGGCACATCAACAGTTTCTCCAGTCATCACCACATCCATAACTTCTGTAGACATGAGCACATCAGCAACATCTCCAGATGCGACCACATCAGCATCTCCAGACATGACCACATCAATAGCCTGGCCAGATTCGAGCACATCAACAGCTTCCCCCGTCATGACCACATCAACTGCAACTCCAGACACGAGCTCATCAACAGCTTCTCCAGACAGCACGACATCCACAACTTCTCCAGATGCCACCACATCAACAGTTTCTCCAGTCGCAAGCACATCAACAACTTCTCCAGACTTGACTACATCAACAGCCTGGCCGGATGCGAGCACACCAACAGCTTCCCCAGTCCTGACCACATCAACAGGGTCTCCAGACACAGGCACATCAACAGTTTCTCCAGTCATCACCACATCCATAACTTCTGTAGACATGAGCACATCAGCAACATCTCCAGATGCGACCACATCAGCATCTCCAGACATGACCACATCAACAGCCTGGCCAGATTCGAGTACATCAACAGCTTCCCCAGTCATGACCACATCAACTGCATCTCCAGAGACGATCTCATCAACAGTTTCTCCAGACAGCACCACATCCACTGCTTCTCCAGATGCCACCACATCAACAGTTTCTCCAGTAGCGAGCACATCAACAATTTCTCCAGACTTGACTACATCAACAGCCTGGCCGGATACGAGCACACCAACAGCTTCCCCAGTCCTGACCACATCAACAGGGTCTCCAGACACAGGCACATCAACAGTTTCTCCAGTCATCACCACATCCATAACTTCTGTAGACATGCGCACATCAGCTACATCTCCAGATGCGACCACATCAGCATCTCCAGACATGACCACAACAACAGCCTGGCCAGATGATAGCACATCAACAGCTTCCCCAGTCATGACCACATCAACTGCATCTCCAGACACGAGCTCATCAACAGTTTCTCCACACAGCACCACATCCAATGCTTCTCCAGATGCCACCACATCAACACTTCCTCCAGTCGCGAGCACATCAACAACTTCTCCAGACACAAGCACATCAACAACTTCTCCAGACTTGACCACATCAATGACCTCTCCAGACACCAGCACTCTAACAGCATCTCCAGATACGAGCACATCCACAGCTTCTCCAGATGCCACCACATCCACACCTTTTGCAGTCCTGAGCACATCAATGACGTCTCCATTCATGACCACAACAGCTTCTCCAGACAGCATGACATCCACAACTTCTCCAGATGGCACCACATCAACAGTTTCTCCAGTCGCGAGCACATCAACAACTTCTCCAGACTTGACTACATCAACAGCCTGGCCGGATGCGAGCACACCAACAGCTTCCCCAGTCCTGACCACATCAACAGGGTCTCCAGACACAGGCACATCAACAGTTTCTCCAGTCATCACCACATCCATAACTTCTGTAGACATGAGCACATCAGCAACATCTCCAGATGCGACCACATTAGCATCTCCAGACATGACCACATCAACAGCCTGGCCTAATGCGAGCACATCAACAGCTTCCCCAGTCATGACGACATCAACTGCATCTCCAGACACGAGCTCATCAACAGTTTCTCCAGACAGCACCACATCCACTGCTTCTCCAGATGCCACCACATCAACAGTTTCTCCAGTCGCGAGCACATCAACAACTTCTCCAGACTTGACTACATCAACAGCCTGGCCGGATGCGAGCACAACAACAGCTTCCCCAGTCCTGACCACATCAACAGGGTCTCCAGACACAGGCACATCAACAGTTTCTCCAGTCATCACCACGTCCAAAACTTCTGTAGACATGAGCACATCAGCTACATCTCCAGATGTGAACACATCAGCATCTCCAGACATGACCACATCAACAGCCTGGCCTAATGTGAGCACATCAACAGCTTCCCCAGTCATGACCACATCAACTGCATCTCCAGACACGAGCTCATCAACAGTTTCTCCAGACAGCACCACATCCACTGATTCTCCAGATGCCACCACATCAACAGTTTCTCCAGTCGCGAGCACATCAACAACTTCTCCATACTTTACTACATCAAAAACCTGGCCGGATGCGAGCACACCGACAGCTTCCCCAGTCCTGACCACATCAACAGGGTCTCCAGACACAGGCACATCAACAGTTTCTCCAGTCATCACCACATCCATAACTTCTGTAGACATGCGCACATCAGCTACACCTCCAGATGCGACCACATCAGCATCTTCAGACATGAACACATCAACATCCCGGCCAGATGCGAGCACATCAAAAGCATCCCCAGTCATGACCACATCAACTGCATCTCCAGACACGAGCTCATCAACAGTTTCTCCAGACAGCACCACATCCACTGCTTCATCAGATGCCACCACATCAACAATTTCTCCAGTCGCGAGCACATCAACAACTTCTCCAGACACAAGCACATCAACAACTTCTCCAGACTTGACCACATCAATGACCTCTCCAGACACCAGCACTCTAACAGCATCTCCAGATACGAGCACATCCACAGCTTCTCCAGATGCCACCACATCGACACCTTTTGCAGTCCTGAGCACATCAATGACGTCTCCATTCATGAGCACAACAGCTTCTCCAGACAGCACGACATCCACAACTTCTCCAGATGCCACCACATCAACAGTTTTTCCAGTCGCAAGCACATCAACAACTTCTCCAGACTTGACTACATCAACAGCCTGGCCGGATGCGAGCACACCAACAGCTTCCCCAGTCATGACCACATCAACAGGGTCTCCAGACACAGGCACATCAACAGTTTCTCCAGTCATCACCACATCAATAACTTCTGTAGACATGAGCACATCAGCAACATCTCCAGATGCGACCACATCAGCATCTCCAGACATGACCACATCAACAGCCTGGCCAGATGCAAGCACATCAACAGCTTCCCCAGTCATGACCACATCAACTGCATCTCCAGACACGAGCTCATCAACAGTTTCTCCACACAGCACCACATCCACTGCTTCTCCAGATGCCACCACATCAACAATTTCTGCAGTCGCGAGCACATCAACAACTTCTCCAGACACAAGCACATCAACAGCTTCTCCAGACTTGACCACATCAATGACCTCTCCAGACACCAGCTCTCTAACAGCATCTCCAGATACGAGCACATCCACAGCTTCTCCAGATGCCACCACATCGACACCTTTTGCAGTCCTAGGCACATCAATATCGTCTCATTTCACGAGCACAACAGCTTCTCCAGACAGCACGACATCCACAACTTCTCCAGATGCCACCACATCAACAGTTTCTCCAGTCGCGAGCACATCAACAACTTCTCCAGACTTGACTACATCAACAGCCTGGCCGGATGCGAGCACACCAACTGCTTCCCCAGTCCTGACCACATCAACAGGGTCTCCAGACACAGGCACATCAACAGTTTCTCCAGTCATCACCACATCCATAACTTCTGTAGACATGAGCACATCAGCAACATCTCCAGATGCGACCACATCAGCATCTCCAGACATGACCACAACAACAGCCTGGCCAGATTCGAGCACATCAACAGCTTCCCCCGTCATGACCACATCAACTGCAACTCCAGACACGAGCTCATCAACAGCTTCTCCAGACAGCACGACATCCACAACTTCTCCAGATGCCACCACATCAACAGTTTCTCCAGTCGCAAGCACATCAACAACTTCTCCAGACTTGACTACATCAACAGCCTGGCCGGATGCGAGCACACCAACAGCTTCCCCAGTCCTGACCACATCAACAGGGTCTCCAGACACAGGCACATCAACAGTTTCTCCAGTCATCACCACATCCATAACTTCTGTAGACATGAGCACATCAGCAACATCTCCAGATGCGACCACATCAGCATCTCCAGACATGACCACATCAACAGCCTGGCCAGATTCGAGTACATCAACAGCTTCCCCAGTCATGACCACATCAACTGCATCTCCAGAGACGATCTCATCAACAGTTTCTCCAGACAGCACCACATCCACTGCTTCTCCAGATGCCACCACATCAACAGTTTCTCCAGTAGCGAGCATATCAACAATTTCTCCAGACTTGACTACATCAACAGCCTGGCCGGATACGAGCACACCAACAGCTTCCCCAGTCCTGACCACATCAACAGGGTCTCCAGACACAGGCACATCAACAGTTTCTCCAGTCATCACCACATCCATAACTTCTGTAGACATGCGCACATCAGCTACATCTCCAGATGCGACCACATCAGCATCTCCAGACATGACCACAACAACAGCCTGGCCATATGATAGCACATCAACAGCTTCCCCAGTCATGACCACATCAACTGCATCTCCAGACACGAGCTCATCAACAGTTTCTCCACACAGCACCACATCCACTGCTTCTCCAGATGCCACCACATCAACACTTCCTCCAGTCGCGAGCACATCAACAACTTCTCCAGACACAAGCACATCAACAACTTCTCCAGACTTGACCACATCAATGACCTCTCCAGACACCAGCACTCTAACAGCATCTCCAGATACGAGCACATCCACAGCTTCTCCAGATGCCACCACATCGACACCTTTTGCAGTCCTGAGCACATCAATGACGTCTCCATTCATGACCACAACAGCTTCTCCAGACAGCATGACATCCACAACTTCTCCAGATGGCACCACATCAACAGTTTCTCCAGTCGCGAGCACATCAACAACTTCTCCAGACTTGACTACATCAACAGCCTGGCCGGATGCGAGCACACCAACAGCTTCCCCAGTCCTGACCACATCAACAGGGTCTCCAGACACAGGCACATCAACAGTTTCTCCAGTCATCACCACATCCATAACTTCTGTAGACATGAGCACATCAGCAACATCTCCAGATGCGACCACATCAGCATCTCCAGACATGACCACATCAACAGCCTGGCCAGATGCAAGCACATCAACAGCTTCCCCAGTCATGACCACATCAACTGCATCTCCAGACACGAGCTCATCAACAGTTTCTCCAGACAGCACCACATCCACTGATTCTCCAGATGCCACCACATCAACAATTTCTGCAGTCACGAGCACATCAACAACTTCTCCAGACACAAGCACATCAACAACTTCTCCAGACTTGACCACATCAATGACCTCTCCAGACACCAGCACTCTAACAGCATCTCCAGATACGAGCACATCCACAGCTTCTCCTGATGCCACCACATCGACACCTTTTGTAGTCCTGAGCACATCAATGACGTCTCCATTCACGAGCACAACAGCTTCTCCAGACAGCACGACATCCACAACTTCTCCAGATGCCACCACATCAACAGTATCTCCAGTCGCAAGCACATCAACAACTTCTCCAGACTTGACTACATCAACAGCCTGGCCGGATGCGAGCACACCAACAGCTTCCCCAGTCATGACCACATCAACTGCATCTCCAGACACGAGCTCATCAACAGTTTCTCCACACAGCACCACATCCACTGCTTCTCCAGATGCCACCACATCAACAATTTCTGCAGTCACGAGCACATCAACAACTTCTCCAGACACAAGCACATCAACAACTTCTCCAGACACAAGCACATCAACAACTTCTCCAGACTTGACCACATCAATGACCTCTCCAGACACCAGCACTCTAACAGCATCTCCAGATAGGAGCACATCCACAGCTTCTCCAGATGCCACCACATCGACACCTTTTGCAGTCCTGAGCACATCAATGACGTCTCCATTCATGAGCACAACAGCTTCTCCAGACAGCACGACATCCACAACTTCTCCAGATGCCACCACATCAACAGTTTTTCCAGTCGCAAGCACATCAACAACTTCTCCAGACTTGACTACATCAACAGCCTGGCCGGATGCGAGCACACCAACAGCTTCCCCAGTCCTGACCACATCAACAGGGTCTCCAGACACAGGCACATCAACAGTTTCTCCAGTCATCACCACATCCATAACTTCTGTAGACATGAGCACATCAGCAACATCTCCAGATGCGACCACATCAGCATCTCCAGACATGACCACATCAACAGCCTGGCCAGATGCAAGCACATCAACAGCTTCCCCAGTCATGACCACATCAACTGCATCTCCAGACACGAGCTCATCAACAGTTTCTCCACACAGCACCACATCCACTGATTCTCCAGATGCCACCACATCAACAATTTCTGCAGTCACGAGCACATCAACAACTTCTCCAGACACAAGCACATCAACAGCTTCTCCAGACTTGACCACATCAATGACCTCTCCAGACACCAGCTCTCTAACAGCATCTCCAGATACGAGCACATCCACAGCTTCTCCAGATGCCACCACATCGACACCTTTTGCAGTCCTGAGCACATCAATGACGTCTCCATTCACGAGCACAACAGCTTCTCCAGACAGCACGACATCCACAACTTCTCCAGATGCCACCACATCAACAGTATCTCCAGTCGCAAGCACATCAACAACTTCTCCAGACTTGACTACATCAACAGCCTGGCCGGATGCGAGCACACCAACAGCTTCCCCAGTCCTGACCACATCAACTGGGTCTCCAGACACAGGCACATCAACAGTTTCTCCAGTCATCACCACATCCATAACTTCTGTAGACATGAGCACATCAGCAACATCTCCAGATGCGACCACATTAGCATCTCCAGACATGACCACATCAACAGCCTGGCCTAATGCGAGCACATCAACAGCTTCCCCAGTCATGACCACATCAACTGCATCTCCAGACACGAGCTCATCAACAGTTTCTCCAGACAGCACCACATCCACTGCTTCTCCAGATGCCACCACATCAACAGTTTCTCCAGTCGCGAGCACATCAACAACTTCTCCAGACTTGACTACATCAACAGCCTGGCCGGATGCGAGCACAACAACAGCTTCCCCAGTCCTGACCACATCAACAGGGTCTCCAGACACAGGCACATCAACAGTTTCTCCAGTCATCACCACGTCCAAAACTTCTGTAGACATGAGCACATCAGCTACATCTCCAGATGTGAACACATCAGCATCTCCAGACATGACCACATCAACAGCCTGGCCTAATGTGAGCACATCAACAGCTTCCCCAGTCATGACCACATCAACTGCATCTCCAGACACGAGCTCATCAACAGTTTCTCCAGACAGCACCACATCCACTGATTCTCCAGATGCCACCACATCAACAGTTTCTCCAGTCGCGAGCACATCAACAACTTCTCCATACTTTACTACATCAAAAACCTGGCCGGATGCGAGCACACCGACAGCTTCCCCAGTCCTGACCACATCAACAGGGTCTCCAGACACAGGCACATCAACAGTTTCTCCAGTCATCACCACATCCATAACTTCTGTAGACATGCGCACATCAGCTACACCTCCAGATGTGACCACATCAGCATCTTCAGACATGAACACATCAACATCCCGGCCAGATGCGAGCACATCAAAAGCATCCCCAGTCATGACCACATCAACTGATTCTCCAGACACGAGCTCATCAACAGTTTCTCCAGACAGCACCACATCCACTGCTTCATCAGATGCCACCACATCAACAATTTCTCCAGTCGCGAGCACATCAACAACTTCTCCAGACACAAGCACATCAACAACTTCTCCAGACTTGACCACATCAATGACCTCTCCAGACACCAGCACTCTAACAGCATCTCCAGATACGAGCACATCCACAGCTTCTCCAGATGCCACCACATCGACACCTTTTGCAGTCCTGAGCACATCAATGACGTCTCCATTCATGAGCACAACAGCTTCTCCAGACAGCACGACATCCACAACTTCTCCAGATGCCACCACATCAACAGTTTTTCCAGTCGCAAGCACATCAACAACTTCTCCAGACTTGACTACATCAACAGCCTGGCCGGATGCGAGCACACCAACAGCTTCCCCAGTCCTGACCACATCAACAGGGTCTCCAGACACAGGCACATCAACAGTTTCTCCAGTCATCACCACATCAATAACTTCTGTAGACATGAGCACATCAGCAACATCTCCAGATGCGACCACATCAGCATCTCCAGACATGACCACATCAACAGCCTGGCCAGATGCAAGCACATCAACAGCTTCCCCAGTCATGACCACATCAACTGCATCTCCAGACACGAGCTCATCAACAGTTTCTCCACACAGCACCACATCCACTGCTTCTCCAGATGCCACCACATCAACAATTTCTGCAGTCGCGAGCACATCAACAACTTCTCCAGACACAAGCACATCAACAGCTTCTCCAGACTTGACCACATCAATGACCTCTCCAGACACCAGCTCTCTAACAGCATCTCCAGATACGAGCACATCCACAGCTTCTCCAGATGCCACCACATCGACACCTTTTGCAGTCCTGAGCACATCAATATCGTCTCATTTCACGAGCACAACAGCTTCTCCAGACAGCACGACATCCACAACTTCTCCAGATGCCACCACATCAACAGTTTCTCCAGTCGCGAGCACATCAACAACTTCTCCAGACTTGACTACATCAACAGCCTGGCCGGATGCGAGCACACCAACTGCTTCCCCAGTCCTGACCACATCAACAGGGTCTCCAGACACAGGCACATCAACAGTTTCTCCAGTCATCACCACATCCATAACTTCTGTAGACATGAGCACATCAGCAACATCTCCAGATGCGACCACATCAGCATCTCCAGACATGACCACAACAACAGCCTGGCCAGATGCGAGCACATCAACAGCTTCCCCAGTCATGACCACATCAACTGCATCTCCAGACACGAGCTCATCAACAGTTTCTCCAGAAAGCACCACATCCACTGCTTCTCCAGATGCCACCACATCAACAGTTTCTCCAGTCGCGAGCACATCAACAACTTCTCCAGACACAAGCACATCAACAACTTCTCCAGACTTGACCACATCAATGACCTCTCCAGACACCAGCACTCTAACAGCATCTCCAGATACGAGCACATCCACAGCTTCTCCAGATGCCACCACATCGACACCTTTTGCAGTCCTGAGCACATCAATGACGTCTCCATTCATGACCACAACAGCTTCTCCAGACAGCACGACATCCACAACTTCTCCAGATGCCACCACATCAACAGTTTCTCCAGTCGCAAGCACATCAACAACTTCTCCAGACTTGACTACATCAACAGCCTGGCCGGATGCGAGCACACCAACAGCTTCCCCAGTCCTGACCACATCAACAGGGTCTCCAGACACAGGCACATCAACAGTTTCTCCAGTCATCACCACATCCATAACTTCTGTAGACATGAGCACATCAGCAACATCTCCAGATGCGACCACATCAGCATCTCCAGATATGACCACATCAACAGCCTGGCCTAATGCGAGCAGATCAACAGCTTCCCCAGTCATGACCACATCAACTGCATCTCCAGACACGAGCTCATCAACAGTTTCTCCACACAGCACCACATCCACTGCTTCTCCAGATGCCACCACATCAACAGTTTCTCCAGTCGCGAGCACATCAACAACTTCTCCAGACTTGACTACATCAACAGCCTGGCCGGATGCGAACACACCAACAGCTTCCCCAGTCCTGACTACATCAACAGGGTCTCCAGACACAGGCACATCAACAGTTTCTCCAGTCATCACCACATCCATAACTTCTGTAGACATGAGCACATCAGCAACATCTCCAGATGTGAACACATCAGCATCTCCAGACATGACCACATCAACAGCCTGGCCTAATGCGAGCACATCAACAGGTTCCCCAGTCATGACCACATCAACAGGGTCTCCAGACACAGGCACATCAACAGTTTCTCCAGTCATCACCACATCCATAACTTCTGTAGACATGAGCACATCAGCAACATCTCCAGATGTGAACACATCAGCATCTCCAGACATGACCACATCAACAGCCTGGCCTAATGCGAGCACATCAACAGCTTCCCCAGTCATGACCACATCAACTGCATCTCCAGACACGAGCTCATCAACAGTTTCTCCACACAGCACCACATCCACTGCTTCTCCAGATGCCACCACATCAACAGTTTCTCCAGTCGCGAGCACATCAACAACTTCTCCAGACTTGACTACATCAACAGCCTGGCCGGATGCGAGCACACCAACAGCTTCCCCAGTCCTGACCACATCAACAGGGTCTCCAGACACAGGCACATCAACAGTTTCTCCAGTCATCACCACATCCATAACTTCTGTAGACATGAGCACATCAGCAACATCTCCAGATGTGAACACATCAGCATCTCCAGAGATGACCACATCAACAGCCTGGCCTAATGCGAGCACATCAACAGATTCCCCAGTCATGACCACATCAACTGCATCTCCAGACACGAGCTCATCAACAGTTTCTCCAGACAGCACCACATCCACTGCTTCTCAGGATGCCACCATATCAACAGTTTCTCCAGTCGCGAGCACATCAACAACTTCTCCATACTTGACTACATCAAAAACCTGGCCGGATGCGAGCACACCGACAGCTTCCCCAGTCCTGACCACATCAACAGGGTCTCCAGACACAGGTACATCAACAGTTTCTCCAGTCATCACCACATCCATAACTTCTGTAGACATGCGCACATCAGCTACACCTCCAGATGCGACCACATCAGCATCTCCAGACATGACCACATCAACATCCCGGCCAGATGTGAGCACATCAAAAGCATCCCCAGTCATGACCACATCAACTGCATCTCCAGACACGAGCTCATCAACAGTTTCTCCAGTCATCACCACATCAATAACTTCTGTAGACATGAGCACATCAGCAACTTCTCCAGATGCGACCACATCAGCATCTCCAGACATGACCACATCAACAGCCTGGCCAGAGGCAAGCACATCAACAGCTTCCCCAGTCATGACCACATCTACTGCATCTCCAGACACGAGCTCATCAACAGTTTCTCCAGACAGCACCACATCCACTGCTTCTCCAGATGCCACCACATCAACAATTTCTGCAGTCGCGAGCACATCAACAAATTCTCCAGACACAAGCACATCAACAGCTTCTCCAGACTTGACCACATCAATGACCTCTCCAGACACCAGCTCTCTAACAGCATCTCCAGATACGAGCACATCCACAGCTTCTCCAGATGCCACCACATCGACAGCTTTTGCAGTCCTGAGCACATCAATGACGTCTCCATTCACGAGCACAACAGCTTCTCCACACAGCACGACATCCACAACTTCTCCAGATGCCACCACATCAACAGTTTCTCCAGTCGCAAGCACATCAACAACTTCTCCAGACTTGACTACATCAACAGCCTGGCCGGATGCGAGCACACCAACAGCTTCCCCAGTCCTGACCACATCAACAGGGTCTCCAGACACAGGCACATCAACAGTTTCTCCAGTCATCACCACATCCATAACTCCTGTAGACATGAGCACATCAGCAACATCTCCAGATGCGACCATATCAGCATCTCCAGACATGACCACAACAACAGCCTGGCCAGATGCGAGCACATCAACAGCTTCCCCAGTCATGACCACATCAACTGCATCTCCAGACACGAGCTCATCAACAGTTTCTCCAGACAGCACCACAGCCACTGCTTCTCCAGATGCCACCACATCAACAGTTTCTCCAGTCGCGAGCACATCAACAACTTCTCCAGACACAAGCACATCAACAACTTCTCCAGACTTGACCACATCAATGACCTCTCCAGACACCAGCACTCTAACAGCATCTCCAGATAAGAGCACATCCACAGCTTCTCCAGATGCCACCACATCGACACCTTTTGCAGTCCAGAGCACATCAATGACGTCTCCATTCATGACCACAACAGCTTCTCCAGACAGCATGACATCCACAACTTCTCCAGATGGCACCACATCAACAGTTTCTCCAGTCGCGAGCACATCAACAACTTCTCCAGACTTGACTACATCAACAGCCTGGCCGGATGCGAGCACACCAACAGCTTCCCCAGTCCTGACCACATCAACAGGGTCTCCAGACACAGGCACATCAACAGTTTCTCCAGTCATCACCACATCCATAACTTCTGTAGACATGAGCACATCAGCAACAACTCCAGATGCGACCACATCAGCATCTCCAGACATGACCACATCAACAGCCTGGCCAGATGCAAGCACATCAACAGCTTCCCCAGTCATGACCACATCAACTGCATCTCCAGACACGAGTTCATCAACAGTTTCTCCAGACAGCACCACATCCACTGATTCTCCAGATGCCACCACATCAACAATTTCTGCAGTCACGAGCACATCAACAACTTCTCCAGACACAAGCACATCAACAACTTCTCCAGACTTGACCACATCAATGACCTCTCCAGACACCAGCACTCTAACAGCATCTCCAGATACGAGCACATCCACAGCTTCTCCAGATGCCACCACATCGACACCTTTTGTAGTCCTGAGCACATCAATGACGTCTCCATTCACGAGCACAACAGCTTCTCCAGACAGCACGACATCCACAACTTCTCCAGATGCCACCACATCAACAGTTTCTCCAGTCGCAAGCACATCAACAACTTCTCCAGACTTGACTACATCAACAGCCTGGCCGGATGCGAGCACACCAACAGCTTCCCCAGTCATGACCACATCAACAGGGTCTCCAGACACAGGCACATCAACAGTTTCTCCAGTCATCACCACATCCATAACTTCTGTAGACATGAGCACATCAGCAACATCTCCAGATGCGACCACATCAGCATCTCCAGATATGACCACATCAACAGCCTGGCCTAATGTGAGCACATCAACAGCTTCCCCAGTCATGACCACATCAACTGCATCTCCAGACACGAGCTCATCAACAGTTTCTCCACACAGCACCACATCCACTGCTTCTCCAGATGCCACCACATCAACAGTTTCTCCAGTCGCGAGCACATCAACAACTTCTCCAGACTTGACTACATCAACAGCCTGGACAGATGCGAGCACACCAACAGCTTCCCCAGTCCTGACCACATCAACAGGGTCTCCAGACACAGGCACATCAACAGTTTCTCCAGTCATCACCACATCCATAACTTCTGTAGACATGAGCACATCAGCAACATCTCCAGATGTGAACACATCAGCATCTCCAGACATGACCACATCAACAGCCTGGCCTAATGCGAGCACATCAACAGCTTCCCCAGTCATGACCACATCAACTGCATCTCCAGACACGAGCTCATCAACAGTTTCTCCACACAGCACCACATCCACTGCTTCTCATGAAGCCACCACATCAACAGTTTCTCCAGTCGCGAGCATATCAACAACTTCTCCAGACTTGATTACATCAAAAACCTGGCCGGATGTGAGCACACCAACAGCTTCCCCAGTCCTGACCACATCAACAGGGTCTCCAGACACAGGCACATCAACAGTTTCTCCAGTCATCACCACATCCATAACTTCTGTAGACATGAGCACATCAGCAACGTCTCCAGATGTGAACACATCAGCATCTCCAGACATGACCACATCAACAGCGTGGCCTAATGCGAGCACATCAACAGCTTCCCCAGTCATGACCACATCAACTGCATCTCCAGACACGAGCTCATCAACAGTTTCTCCAGACAGCACCACATCCACTGCTTCTCATGATGCCACCATATCAATAGTTTCTCCAGTCGCGAGCACATCAACAACTTCTCCATACTTGACTACATCAAAAACCTGGCCGGATGCGAGCACACCGACAGCTTCCCCAGTCCTGACCACATCAACAGGGTCTCCAGACACAGGTACATCAACAGTTTCTCCAGTCATCACCACATCCATAACTTCTGTAGACATGCGCACATCAGCTACACCTCCAGATGCGACCACATCAGCATCTCCAGACATGACCACATCAACATCCCGGCCAGATGCGAGCACATCAAAAGCATCCCCAGTCATGACCACATCAACTGCATCTCCAGACACGAGCTCATCAACAGTTTCTCCAGACAGCACCACATCCACTGCTTCATCAGATGCCACCACATCAACAATTTCTGCAGTCGCGAGCACATCAACAACTTCTCCAGACACAAGCACATCAACAACTTCTCCAGACTTGACCACATCAATGACCTCTCCAGACACCAGCACTCTAACAGCATCTCCAGATACGAGCACATCCACAGCTTCTCCAGATGCCACCACATCGACACCTTTTGCAGTCCTGAGCACATCAATGACGTCTCCATTCATGAGCACAACAGCTTCTCCAGACAGCACGACATCCACAACTTCTCCAGATGCCACCACATCAACAGTTTTTCCAGTCGCAAGCACATCAACAACTTCTCCAGACTTGACTACATCAACAGCCTGGCCGGATGCGAGCACACCAACAGCTTCCCCAGTCCTGACCACATCAACAGGGTCTCCAGACACAGGCACATCAACAGTTTCTCCAGTCATCACCACATCAATAACTTCTGTAGACATGAGCACATCAGCAACTTCTCCAGATGCGACCACATCAGCATCTCCAGACATGACCACATCAACAGCCTGGCCAGATGCAAGCACATCAACAGCTTCCCCAGTCATGACCACATCAACTGCATCTCCAGACACGAGCTCATCAACAGTTTCTCCACACAGCACCACATCCACTGCTTCTCCAGATGCCACCACATCAACAATTTCTGCAGTCGCGAGCACATCAACAAATTCTCCAGACACAAGCACATCAACAGCTTCTCCAGACTTGACCACATCAATGACCTCTCCAGACACCAGCTCTCTAACAGCATCTCCAGATACGAGCACATCCACAGCTTCTCCAGATGCCACCACATCGACACCTTTTGCAGTCCTGAGCACATCAATGACGTCTCCATTCACGAGCACAACAGCTTCTCCAGACAGCACGACATCCACAACTTCTCCAGATGCCACCACATCAACAGTTTCTCCAGTCGCAAGCACATCAACAACTTCTCCAGACTTGACTACATCAACAGCCTGGCCGGATGCGAGCACACCAACAGCTTCCCCAGTCCTGACCACATCAACAGGGTCTCCAGACACAGGCACATCAACAGTTTCTCCAGTCATCACCACATCCATAACTTCTGTAGACATGAGCACATCAGCAACATCTCCAGATGCGACCATATCAGCATCTCCAGACATGACCACAACAACAGCCTGGCCAGATGCGAGCACATCAACAGCTTCCCCAGTCATGACCACATCAACTGCATCTCCAGACACGAGCTCATCAACAGTTTCTCCAGACAGCACCACATCCACTGATTCTCCAGATGCCACCACATCAACAATTTCTGCAGTCACGAGCACATCAACAACTTCTCCAGACACAAGCACATCAACAACTTCTCCAGACTTGACCACATCAATGACCTCTCCAGACACCAGCACTCTAACAGCATCTCCAGATACGAGCACATCCACAGCTTCTCCAGATGCCACCACATCGACACCTTTTGTAGTCCTGAGCACATCAATGACATCTCCATTCACGAGCACAACAGCTTCTCCAGACAGCACGACATCCACAACTTCTCCAGATGCCACCACATCAACAGTTTCTCCAGTCGCAAGCACATCAACAACTTCTCCAGACTTGACTTCATCAACAGCCTGGCCGGATGCGAGCACACCAACAGCTTCCCCAGTCCTGACCACATCAACAGGGTCTCCAGACACAGGCACATCAACAGTTTCTCCAGTCATCACCACATCCATAACTTCTGTAGACATGAGCACATCAGCAACATCTCCAGATGTGAACACATCAGCATCTCCAGACATGACCACATCAACAGCCTGGCCTAATGCGAGCACATCAACAGGTTCCCCAGTCATGACCACATCAACAGGGTCTCCAGACACAGGCACATCAACAGTTTCTCCAGTCATCACCACATCCATAACTTCTGTAGACACGAGCACATCAGCAACATCTCCAGATGTGAACACATCAGCATCTCCAGACATGACTACATCAACAGCCTGGCCGGATGCGAGCACACCAACAGCTTCCCCAGTCCTGACCACATCAACAGGGTCTCCAGACACAGGCACATCAACAGTTTATCCAGTCATCACCACATCCATAACTTCTGTAGACATGAGCACATCAGCAACATCTCCATATGCGACCACATCAGGATTTCCAGACATGACCACATCAACAGCCTGGCCAGATGCAAGCACATCAACAGCTTCCCCAGTCATGACCACATCAACTGCATCTCCAGACACGAGCTCATCAACAGTTACTCCACACAGCACCACATCCACTGCTTCTCCAGATGCCACCACATCAACTATTTCTCCAGTCGCGAGCACATCAACAACTTCTCCAGACACAAGCATATCAACAACTTCTCCAGACTTGACCACATCAATGACCTCTCCAGACACCAGCACTCTAACAGCATCTCCAGATACGAGCACATCCACAGCTTCTCCAGATGCCACCACATCGACACCTTTTGCAGTCCTGAGCACATCAATGACTTCTCCATTCATTGGCACAACAGCTTCTCCAGACAGCACGACATCCACAACTTCTCCAGATGCCACCACATCAACAGTTTCTCCAGTCGCAAGCACATCAACAACTTCTCCAGACTTGACTACATCAACAGCCTGGCCGGATGCGAGCACACCAACAGCTTCCCCAGTCCTGACCACATCAACAGGGTCTCCAGACACAGGCACATCAACAGTTTCTCCAGTCATCACCACATCCATAACTTCTGTAGACATGAGCACATCAGCAACTTCTCCAGATGCGACCACATCAGCATCTCCAGACATGACCACATCAACAGCCTGGCCAGATGCGAGCACATCAACAGCTTCCCCAGTCATGACCTCATCAACTGCATCTCCAGACACGAGCTCATCAACAGTTTCTCCAGACAGCACCACATCCACTGCTTCTCCAGATGCCACCACATCAACAGTTTCTCCAGTCGCGAGCACATCAACAACTTCTCCAGACTTGACTACATCAACAGCCTGGCCGGATGCGAGCACACCAACAGCTTCCCCAGTCCTGACCACAACAACTGCATCTCCAGACACGAGCTCATCAACAGTTTCTCCAGACAGCACCACATCCACTGCTTCTCCAGATGCCACCACATCAACAGTTTCTCCAGTCGCGAGCACATCAACAACCTCTCCAGACTTGACTACATCAACAGCCTGGCCGGATGCGAGCACACCAACAGCTTCCCCAGTCCTTACCACATCAACAGGGTCTCCAGACACAGGCACATCAACAGTTTCTCCAGTCATCACCACATCTATAACTTCTGTAGACATGAGCACATCAGCAACATCTCCAGATGCGACCACATCAGCATCTCCAGACATGACCACATCAACAGCCTGGCCAGATGCAAGCACATCAACAGCTTCCCCCGTCCTGACCACAACAACTGCATCTCCAGACACGAGCTCATCAACAGTTTCTCCACACAGTACATCATCCACTGCTTCTCCAGATGCCACCACATCAACAGTTTCTCCAGTCGCGAGCACATCAACAACTTCTCCAGACACAAGCACATCAACAACTTCTCCAGACTTGACCACATCAATGACCTCTCCAGACATCAGCACTCTAACAGCATCTCCAGATATGAGCACATCCACAGCTTCTCCAGATGCCACCACATCGACACCTTTTCCAGTCCTGAGCACATCAATGACGTCTCCATTCACGAGCACAACAGCTTCTCCAGACAGCACGACATCCACAACTTCTCCAGATGCCACCACATCAACAGTTTCTCCAGTCGCAAGCACATCAACAACTTCTCCAGACTTGACTACATCGACAGCCTGGCCGGATGCGAGCACACCAACAGCTTCCCCAGTCCTGACCACATCAACTGGGTCTCCAGACATAGGCACATCAACAGTTTCTCCAGTCATCACCACATCCATAACTTCTGTAGACATGAGCACATCAGCAACATCTCCAGATGCGACCACATCAGCATCTCCAGACATGACCACATCAACAGCCTGGCCAGATTCGAGCACATCAACAGCTTCCCCAGTCATGACCACATCAACTGCATCTCCAGACACGAGCTCATCAACAGTTTCTCCAGACAGCACCACATCCACTGCTTCTCCTGATGCCACCACATCAACAGTTTCTCCAGTCGCGAGCACATCAACAACTTCTCCAGACTTGACTACATCAACAGCCTGGCCGTTTGCGAGCACACCAACAGCTTCCCCAGTCATGAGCACATCAACAGCATCTGAAGACACAAGCAGATCAACATATCCCGATGTGACCACATCAACGATGTCTTCAGTCATGACCATATCAGTAGCTTCTCCAGATGCCACCACATCAACAGTTTCTCCAGTCGCAAGCACATCAACTACTTCTCCAGACTTGACTACATCAACAGCCTGGCCGGATGCGAGCACACCAACAGCTTCCCCAGTCCTGACCACATCAACTGGATCTCCAGACACAGGCACATCAACAGTTTCTCCAGTCATCACCACATCCATAACTTCTGTAGACATGAGCACATCAGCTACATCTCTAGATGCGACCACATCAGCATCTCCAGACATGACCACATCAACAGCCTGGCCAGATGCGAGCACATCAACAGCTTCCCCAGTCATGACGACATCAACTGCATCTCCAGACACGAGCTCATCAACAGTTTCTCCAGACAGCACCACATCCACTGCTTCTCCTGATGCCACCACATCAACAGTTTCTCCAGTCGCGAGCACATCAACAACTTCTCCAGACTTGACTACATCAACAGCCTGGCCGGATGCGAGCACACCAACAGCTTCCCCAGTCATGAGCACATCAACAGCATCTGAAGACACAAGCAGATCAACATATCCCGATGTGACCACATCAACGATGTCTTCAGTCATGACCATATCAGTAGCTTCTCCAGATGCAACCACATCAAGAGCCTCTCCAGATGGGAGCACATCAACAGCTTCTCCAGACATGAGCACTTCAGCAGTGTCTTCAGATGGGACCATATCAGCAGCTGCTCCAGATGCAACCACATCAACAACTCTTCCAGACATGACCACATCAACAGCGTCTCCAAACGTGACCACATCAGCAGCTTCTCCATATGTGACCACATCACCAGCTTCTGCAGAAGTGACATCAACTGCCTGGCCAGAAGCGAGCACATCAACAGCTTCTCCAGACATCAGCACATCAACAGCTTCTCCAGATGTGACTACATCAGCAGTGTCTCCAAATGGAACCACATCAGCAGCTTTTCCAGATGTGACCACATCAAGAGCCCTTCCCGATGCAGGCACATCAACAGCTTCTCCAGATATGAGCACATCAACAGGGTCTCCAGACATGAGCACATCAATAGCTTCACCAGACATGAGCACATCAACAGCTTACCCAGAGTTGACCACATCAGAAGTGTCTCCAGATGGGACCACATCAGCAGCTGCTACAGATATGAGCACATCACCAGCTTTTCCAGACGTGACCATATCACCTGCCTTGCCAGAAGCGAGCACCTCAATAGCGTCTCCAAATGGGACCACATCAACAGTGTCTCCAGACATGACCACATCAACATCGTCTCCAGATGGGACCATATCAGCAGCTTCTCCAGATGCGACCACATCAACTGCTCCATCAGATGTGATCACTTCAACAGTGTCTCCACATGGGACCACATCAGGAGCATCTCAAGAGGCGAGCACATCAACAGCTTCACCAGACATGAGCACATCAACAGGGTCTCCAGACGCGAGCACATCAACAGCTTCTCCAGATGGGACCACATCAGCAGCTGCTCCAGAGGTGACTACATCAACTGCCTTGCCAGAAGCGATCACCTCAACAGCTTCTCCAGACGTTACCACATCAACAGTGTCTCCAGATAGGACCACATCATCAGCTTCTCCAGATGAGACCACATCAACAGTGTCTCCAGATGTGACCACATCGACATCATCTCCAGATGGGACCACATCAACAGATTCTCCAGATGAGACCACAGCAACCGCTCCTCCGGACGTGACCACATCAACAACGTTTCCAGACGTGACCACCTCTGCAGCTTCTCCAGACGTGACCACATCAGGAGCCTCTCCAGACATGAGCACATCAACAGCTTCTCCAGACATGAGCACATCAGCAGTATCTCCTGATTGGAGCACATCAGCAGCTGCTCCAGATGCGACCACATCACCAGCCTCTGCAGAAGTGACCACATCAACTGCCTGGCCAGAAGTGAGCACATCAACAGCTTCTCCAGACATGAGCACATCAACAGTGTCTCCAGACATGAGCACATCAACAGCATCTCCCAATGGGACCACATCAGCAGCTTTTCCAGACATGACCACATCAGCGAGCACATCAACAGCTTCTGCAGACATGACCGCCTCAGCAGCTTCTCCAGACATGACCACATCAGGAGCCTCTCCAGACATGAGCACATCAACAGTGTCTCCAGACACGAGCACGTCAACTACTCCTCCATATGTGACCACATCAGCAGTTTCTCCAGATGGGACCACATCAGCAGCTTTTCCAGACGTGACCACGTCAGCAGCTTCTCCTGATGTGACCACATCAACAGCTTCTCCAGACATGAGCACTTCAGCAGTGTCTCCAGATGGGACCACATCAGCAGCTGCTCCAGATGTGACCATATCAACAGCCTCTCCAGACGGGACTATATCAACAGCCTGGCCAGATATGAGCACATCAACAGCCTCTCCAGACTTCACCACATCAACAGTGCCTCCAGACAGGACCACATCATCATCTGCTCAAGATGAGACCACATCAACAACATCTCCAGATGTGACTACATCAACATCGTCTCTAGACGGGACCACATCAGCAGCTTCTGCAGATATAACCACATCAATAGCATCTCCAGACACAAGCACATCAACCGCTTCTCCAGACTTGAACACTTCAACAGCGTCTCCAGAAGGGACCACATCACCACCCTGGCCAGATGCGAACACATCAACTGTTTCTCCGGACATGAGCACGTCAACAATGTCTCCAGACATGAGCACATCAACAGCCTCTCCAGAGGCAACCACATCAACAGTGTCTCCAGATGGAACCACATCAGCAGCTTTTCCAGACATGACCACATCCACAGCTTCTCCAGATGTGACCACTTCAAGAGCCTCTCCAGACATGAGTATATCAACAGCTTCTCCAGAGGCGACCACATCAACAGCCTCTCCAGACGGGACTTTCTCAACAGCCTGGCCAGATGCGAGCACATCAACAGGTTCTCCATACTTCAGTACATCAACAGTGTCTCCAGACAGGACCACATCATCATCTGCTCAAGATGAGACCACATCAACAACATCTCCAGATGTGACTACATCAACATTGTCTCTAGACGGCACCACATCAGCAGCTTCTCCAGATATAACCATATCAATCGCTTCTCCAGATGTGACCACATCAATAGCATCTCCAGACACGAGCACATCAACCGCTTCTCCAGACTTGACCACTTCAACGGCATCTCCAGAAGGGACCTCATCAGTAACCTGGCCAGATGTGAGCACATCAACAGCTTATCTGGACATGAGCACGTCAACAATGTCTCCAGACATGAGCACATCAATAGCTTCTCCAGAGGCGACCACATCAACAGTGTTTCCTGATGGAACCACATCAGCAGCTTTTCCAGACATGACCACATCAGCAGCTTCTCCAGACGTGACCACGTCAGCAGCTTCTCCAGATGTGACCACATCAACTGCTCCTCCAGACGTGACTACGTCAACAACATCTCCAGATGGGACCACATCAGCAGCTTCTCCAGATCTTGCCTCAACCACAGCTTCTCCAGACATGACCACATCAACAGTATCTCCAAACACGAGTACATCAGCAGCTTCTCCAGACGTGACCACATCAACAGTGTCTCCTGACGGGACCACATCAGCAGCTTCTCCAGATGCGACCACAGCAACAGCTTCTCCAGACATGAGCACATCAACAGGGTCTCCAGACATGAGCACATCAATAGCTTCACCTGACATGAGCACATCAACAACTTCTCCAGACTTGACCACTTCAACAGCGTCTGCAGAAGGGACCACATCACCAGCCTGGCCTCATGTGAGCACATCAACAGTTTCTCTGGACATGAGCACGTCAACAATGTCTCCAGACATAAGCACATCAACAGCTTCTCCAGAGGCGACCACATTAACAGTGTCTCCAGATGGAACCACATCAGCAGCTTCTCCAGATGTGACCATGTCAGCAGCGTCTCCAGATGTGACCACATCAAGAGCCTCTCCAGATGTGAGCACATCAACAGCCTCTCCTGATATGAGCACTTCGACAGTGTCTCCGGACATGAGCACATCAACAGTGTTTCCGGACAGGAGCACATCAACAACTTCTCCAGACTTGACCACATTTACAATGTCTCCAGATGGGGCCACATCAGCAGCTTCTCCAGATGTGACCACATCAGCAGCTTCTCCAGATGCGACCACATCAACAATGTCTCCAGACAGGACCACATCAACTGCCTGGCCAGAAGCGAGCACATCAACAGCTTCTCCAGACATCACTACATCAACAGTGTCTCCAGATGGGACCATATCAACAACCTGGCCAGATTCAAGCACATCAACGGTGTCTCCAGATGTGACCACATCAAGAACCTCTCCAGACGCGAGCACATCAGCAGCTTCTCCAGATGGGAGCTCATCAACAATGTCTCCAGACATGACCACATCTATAGCTTCCCCAGATGTGACCACATCAACAGCTTCTCCAGTCGTGACCACCTCAACTGCCTGGCCAGATGCTAGCACATCAACAGCTTCTCCAGATGTGACCACATCAACGGCTTCTCCAGATGTGACCACATCAACAACCTGGCCTGATGCGAGCACATCAACAGCTTCTCCAGACATGACCACATCATCAGCTTTTCCAGACAGGACCACATCTGCAGCTTCTCCAGAAGCAACCACATTAACAGCATCTCCAGAAATGACTACATCAATAGCTTCTCCAGACATGACCACATCATCAGCTTTTCCAGACAGGACCACATCTGCAGCTTCTCCAGAAGCGACCACATTAACAGCATCTCCAGAAATGACTACATCAATAGCTTCTCCAGACGTGACAACATCAAAAGCATCTCCAGATGTAAGCACATCAACAGCTTCTCCAGACTGGACCACATTAACAGTGTCTCCAGACACCAGCACATCAACAGTGTCTCCAGATGGGACCACATCAGCATCTTCTCCAAATGTGACCACATCAACATCTCCAGACATGACCACATCGACAATCTGGCCAGATTCAAGTACATCAACAGCATCTCCAGATGTGACCACATCAAGAACCTCTCCAGACGTGAGCACATCAGCAGCTTCTCCAGATGGGAGCACATCAACAATGTCTCCAGACATGACCACATCTATAGCTTCTCCAGATGTGACCATATCTACAGCTTCTCCAGACGAGACCACATCAATTGTCTGGCCAGATGTGAGCACATCAACAACTTCTCCAGAGGTGACCTCATCAACAGCCTGGCCAGTTGCGAGCACATCAACAATGTCTCCAGATGCGAGCACATCAACAGTGTCTCCAGACACGAGCACATCAACAGTGTCCCCAGACATGACCACATCAATAGTGTCTCTAGATGGGACCACATCAGCAGCTTCTCCAGATGTGAGCACATCAACAACATCTACAGACACGACCACATCAACAGCTATTCCAGACAGCACGACATCCACAGCATCTCCAGATGCCAACACATCAACAGTTTCTCCAGTTGCAAGCACATTAACAGTGTCTCCAGACACAGGCACCCCAACAGCTTCTCCAGATACCAGCACGTCAACAACGTCTCCAGATTCGAGCACATCCACAGCCTCTCAGGATGCCACCATATCTACAGCTACTCCAGACACCACTACATCAATAGCCTCTCTTGAGGCTAGCACATCAACAACATCTCCAGACATGGCCACATCAACAGCCTGGCCGGATGCGAGCACATCAACAGCTTCCCCAGTCATGAGCACATCAACAGGGTCTCCAGACACCAGCACATCAGCAACATCTCCAGATGCGACCACATCAGCATCTCCAGACATGACCACATCAACAGCCTGGCCAGATGCAAGCACATCAATAGCTTCCCCACTCATGACCACATCAATTGCATCTCCAGACACGAGCTCATCAACAGTTTCTCCAGACAGCACCACATCCACTGCTTCTCCAGATGCCACCACATCAACTATTTCTCCAGTCGCGAGCACATCAACAACTTCTCCAGACACAAGCATATCAACAACTTCTCCAGACTTGACCACATCAATGACCTCTCCAGACACCAGCACTCTAACAGCATCTCCAGATATGAGCACATCCACAGCTTCTCCAGATGCCACCACATCGACACCTTTTCCAGTCCTGAGCACATCAATGACGTCTCCATTCACGAGCACAACAGCTTCTCCAGATACCACCACATCAACAGTTTCTCCAGTCGCAAGCACATCAACAACTTCTCCAGACTTGACTACATCAACAGCCTGGCCGGATGCGAGCACACCAACAGCTTCCCCAGTCCTGACCACATCAACAGGGTCTCCAGACACAGGCACATCAACAGTTTCTCCAGTCATCACCACATCCATAACTTCTGTAGACATGAGCACATCAGCAACATCTCCAGATGCGACCACATCAGCATCTCCAGACATGACCACATCAACAGCCTGGCCGGATGCAAGCACATCAACAGCTTCCCCAGTCATGACCACATCAACAACAGCTCCAGACACGAGCACAACAATTTCTCCAGACAGCACCACATCCACAGCTTTCCCAGATGCCACCACATCAACAGTTTCTCCAGTCGCGAGCACATCAACACTTTCTGCAGACAGGAGCACATCAACAGTATCGCCAGACACCAGTACATCAACAACTTCTCCAGATGCGTCCACATCAATGACATCTTCAGACTTGACTACGTCAACAGCCTGGCCAGATGCGAGCACACCAACAGCTTCCCCAGTCATGAGCACATCAACAGCATCTGAAGACACAAGCACATCAACAACATATCCCCATGTGACCACATTAACGATGTCTCCAGATGTGACCACATCAGCAGCCTCGCCGGATGCAAGCACCCCAACAGCCTCCACAGTCGTGAACACATCAACAGTGTTTCCAGACATGAGCACATCAACAACATCTCCAGACACCAGCACATCAACAACATATCCCGATGTGACCACATCAACAACATCTCCAGTCATGACCACATCAACAGCCTGGCCAGATGTGAACACACCAACAGCTTCCCCAGTCATGAGCACATCAACAGTGTCTCCAGACATGAGCACATCAACAATATCTCCAGACACCAGCAGCACATCCACATCTCCAGTCGTGACCACATCAACGACGTCTCCAGACATAACCACATCAATAGCCTGGCCAGATGGGAGCACATCAACTACTTCCTCAGTCATGAGCACATCAATAGCTTCCCCAGTCATGAGCACATCAACAGCTTCCCCAGTCATGAGCACATCACCAGTGTCTCCAGACACGACCACATCAACAGCATCTCTAGACACCAGCATATCAACAACTTCTCCAGATGGGACCACATCAACGATGTCTCCAGTCACGAGCACACCAACAGCTTCCCCAGTCATAAGCACATCAACAGCCTGGCCAGATGGGAGCATGTCAACAGCTTCCCCAGTCACGAACACATCAACAGCTTCCCCAGTCATGAGCACAACACCAGTGTCTCCAGACACGAGCACATCAACAGCATCTCTAGACACCAACACATCAACAACTTCTCCAGACGCAACCACATCAACAGCCTGGCCAGATGCGAGCACATCAACACCTTCCACAGTCATGACCTCATCAACAGCATCCCCAGACAGCACCACATCCACAGCTTCTCCAGATGCAAGCACATTAACTTCTTCTCCAGATGTGACCACATCAACAGCTTCTCCAGACCTAACCACATCAACAGCTTCTGCAGACACCAGCACGTCAACATCTCCAGTCGCAAGCACATCTCCAGCCTCTTCAATTGGGAGCACATCTACAACTGCTCCAAACACGAGCATATCAACAGCTTCTCCAGACTCCACCACATCAACTGCTTCTCCAGATTACAGCACATCCACAGCTTCCTCCGACAGGGTCACATCAACCCCTTCTCCAGACAGAACCACATCTCCTGCTCCTCCAGATACTGCCACCACCACCGCAGCTCCCACAGAGAGTTTCCCATCACCAACACCTTCAGCTCCCTTTACCTCAACAGGGACAGCTTCGCCAAACACGATCACATCTCCAGCTTCTGCTGCCACTGCCACCACCACAGTTGCTCTCACAGACAGTAGCCCATCGCCAACACCTTCAGCTGACTCTACCTCAACCGCAACAGCTTCTCCAGATATGACCACATCCCCAGCTTTTGTTGAGAGTTCCACCACCAGTTCATCTGTCACAGAGAGTATTCCACCCCCAACATTACCAGCTGAGAGCACCTCAGCAGGCTCAGTTTCTCCAGTGACTGACACATCCACCACTTTTACATTGAGTGGTACCACTTTGTCTTCTTATACAGGAGCTGAGACTTCTACAACCTCTGTTGGTAGTGTCACCACCACTCCAGCTTCCACAATAAGTAGCCCACAGACAATACCATCTGCAACAACTTCTGCCTCCTCCCCATCTGTGACTCCTGTGGTTGTCACCACAGGGACTCAGTCCACCTCTACCTCCAGGACAACACTTACCACGCAAAGGTCGACCACTGCTACAATAAAAAGCACCCCTGCCCCTACATCTACTACTCCAGCAACCACACCATGTAAGTAATATTTTGTATTTGCCTTTTGAAGCCTACATATGTTTTCAATCTGTCCCTGTGGGCTTCTTAGACCTTTATCCTAATTCTTCTTTTGTTCTTACTTGTTTCCTTTGGATCAAATGTCCTCAGTGCAGTCACCTTTTCTCTGATCTCTGTCCTGCCCACTATTTCTTGAACTAGGTCCATTTTATCATACAACATACTTCATCTCTCTTTGCCTAGACAGCTTGAGTCCCCAGCAGCAGAGTGTCTGCACACTCCATATCTTCCTTTTATATTCTGTGAAGCTCTGTCCCATCATGTGTTATATCCTATAATCTCATAAACTTCCTATATTTCATTTGGATTACATGTCCTTTTAGTGGTTTATCTCATTTATTTTGCTCATGCTTAAATGCTAAGGTTTTTTGGTTTTTGTTTTGGTTTTTGTTATTGTTGTTGCCTAGTACTCATATATGTCTTTGGCAACTATCTCTCTGCTACCATTCATTTATTTTGTTTTTTCTTATTTTCTGTGCATCCACCATAGAAGCCAAAGAAGTTTTTTTTTTAATTTAAAGATTTTATTTATTTATTTATCAGAGTCACACACAGATTGAGGCAGAGACATAGTCAGAGGGAGAGGGAAAAGCTGGCTCCCTGCAAGGAGGGAGCCCAATGCTGGACTCAATCCCCAGATTCTGGGGTCACGCCCTGAGCCAAAGACAGACACTCAACCACTGAGCCACCCAAGTTTCCCAAGCAGATTTATTTTTATCAGCTCTGAGCTCTGCCTCTATGCCTTTGAATATTTCTGTATCCTTATGCCTCCCTGTCTTTTTTCTGTCTCTGGAACTTCCACCCAGCTCTCTTTGCTCTGAATAAAATGAGACCTGCCCCACTCCATGCCTACCATTATAATATAGTGTCATTATGTAATATATAATATACAATATATATTATACAATATACTATTATACTTGTGAGATTGATTATCAGAGTGAGAGAGGATATTTGGCATTAAGATAAATGTACTAGTTAAAATACTTGAAGACATTTATTGGTTTAGATAAACTATAGATATGCCTAGAGACATATGATCTGTGTTTTCCAGGATAGTGCCCTGCCCTATCCTGTCTTGAATTGAGGAAGATGAAGGGAAGTTCTTCAGCATTTGGCTACCGCATTTCCTCAGTGCTTTGTGAATTCTTCCTCTGGAGGGTTTTTGCCTGGCTTTTATTTTATGTGGCTTTGTTCTTTGGTTTCTCTCCAATCTGGCATTGTCTAGTTGAACTCTGATTCTCAGACAGAGGTGCTGAGCATCTTTAGGAGGAGGTCTGGAACTTGTGTCCCTAAGAAGTCCCACTGGTGTCTTGCAGTAAATGCATGACCACCAGGCCCACAGCCAGTATTGGTCAGCTTTCTGAAGGCAGATAGTCTCCCTTCATCTTCCTCTTATTCCCTGGAGGTTGGCTTTCCCTGTAGACCTTTGGGCAACTGGTGACACATCCCAGTAGGTGCTTTTGCTGCTTCACACAAGCTTGTGCTCATCACTTAGATCAGGTCTGGACATCTTCAGTAACACACAACACAGAGAGAGAGAAAGAGAGAGAGAGAGAGAGAGAGAGAGAGGCTGATTTAGGATTTATGGATCTTTCTTGTGCCCAGGATGCCACTCTTGACTCAACTCTTCCACTCTTTCTGAATGTCTTGAACCAAAGGCCAGTAACCAGAGGCTGTGTGATGTGATGGGTGTGGCCTATGCACTCTGAAACTGGTAGGAGAGGAGTAGACCGGGAGGCAGAGGTGGGGCAGGGTTTCCTAGAGTATGTGCATATCTCACGTACCTAGCTAGACAAAACTTACCTGGAATACAAGTCTGTGCATGTACAGCTCTTTTCAAGAAAAGCCAACAGGAACAGAGATCTCACTTTCCAAATAGATTGGCATAGATATTGAGAGTTGTCTGTAACCATCTTCTATCTAAATGAAGTTTGCACTCCTCCCTCAAACTCTACATCTCAGAAAATAAAGAGGAATCATGAATAGTCACCATGGCAACAATTTCCAGTATGAGCTCTCCTGAAGCAGGTGTTGCAGAGACAATGACATACTCATTCACAGGCCTGCTGTAACCTAGATTGGTCAAGTTCTTCTGGGTACTCTTAGTTTCTGTTTTTTCTTTTCTCTTCCTCAGCCTTGCCTGTGTTGTTCCTCACCCCTGACAATACTAGATGTTCCATTCCTTGCTTTTCAGGGCTAAAGTAAATCATACTGGAATACTCTAAGACCAGGTTAAGTCTGGCATCCACATGGATCATTGGGCAGGTCTCTTAGCCTCTTTCTACCTCACTTGTCCCATCCATAAAATAGGGATGACACTAACTATCCTGCCTATTCCAGGGTCTCATGAGAGTATCAAATTAGATGGTATCTGGAAAATGTGTTGCAAGCTGTAAAGTGTTATGCAAATATGTGTGGGTAAGTGGGGCTTTGTCCTTTTCAGTGGACTGCAAAAATGAAGGGACGTGGAATGGGCAGGTCTGTGTTTGCCCCAACGGCTTCCAAGGAGACCAGTGCCAGTACGAGGCCATGACCTGCAAGAATGAAGGCTACTGGGATGGGATTAAGTGTGTGTGCGTTGGCCTCTTCCAAGGGCCAAAGTGCGAGGATGTGGTCCCGAGCATTGAGATAGGTGAGTAGGACCACAGGGCCCTGCTCTCCCCAGTCCTGAGCCCCTATTACTGCCCTCTGCATGCCCAGGAATATGGCCTCTTCTGGGGGCAACCATTTAACTCAGTGGCAATAAAGTTGAAACATTAAAAAATGAATAAAGCAGGAAGGTATAGTTTGGAACAAAACATAAATCTGGCACAGAATTTGTATTTTAAAATACACTTAAGATAAATGAGTGTGTACTGGAGGAGAATACAAAAAGTATGTGAAATTCTCTAAGATAATGTAAGGCCAGAGATCCCCTGGGTTCCATCCCAAAGCCATGAAGAATACAGTGTACTCCCCACCCTCCAGAAGCACTCTGGTGAGACCTGAGTGGGAGTGGGGGTGGTGGACCTAGCCCACTCCCTTGCTCAGGGCAGAATTGCTGAAGTGTGGGTCTCCTTGGGAAGGAACTTGGGGTGGGAGGGGTCTCTGTTCTCAGTAAGTGGTGCTTCTGTTTGACCCCCTCAGACTCTCCACCGGAGACCGTCTCTGCCCAAGTAGAAATGACTGTGACAGTGACCAGTAGGGAGTTCACCAAAGAGCTAGAAGACCGGGATTCTGTAGAATTCAAGAACTTCAGTGATACATTCACACAAGAGGTGAGCCTGGGAAAGCAAGTCCCTGTCGGTAACTCAGGGAGGAGTCTCTAGAGGTAAAGAAAGCAGTTGAGGGCTGTTCTCATGTTTGTGAGTTTCTCAGCTCACTCCTTTCCTCAGGGTTTGCCAGAGAGCTTGTGAAAAGACAAAGAAAGTTTCCATGAAAGGGCCAGTGGGAGGGCCCCAGGGATAGGGCTAGTCTCTGAGGAGGGAACACCCCATCTGAACAGTGTGACCCTGCCAGCTTCTCACAGGGAATGGGGGATGCAGCAGGTCCATCCTCTGCCTTCCTGAATTCCTATGGAAAGACCTGGCAGGCTCCACGTTGGGGCATCTGGGATGACACCGTGACCTCCTTGCTTTTCAGATGGCCCATGTTTATCGTGAAATCCCTGAGTATCAAGGGGTCAACATCACAAGGCTGTCGTGAGTATCTGGGGATCCTGGAAAGAAAGTCTTTGGAGTGGAAACAATAATCATAAAGACAACTGTAACTCTGCCCCTATATGAGTTTGCCAGGACTGTCATAACAAAATACCCCAGACTGGGTGGCTCAAGCAACAGATATTTATTTCTCAGGTTCTGGAGGCTGAAGTCCAAGATCGAGGTGTTCAGTAGATTTGGTTTCTTCTGAGTCTCTCTTTGGCTTGCAGATAATTGCCTCCTTCCTGGGTCCTCACACAGTTTTCCTCTGTTCAAGCACATCCTTGGTGTGTCTTTGTGTGACCAAATTTCCTCCTCTTGTTTTTTTTTTTTTTTTTTAAAGTTCTTATTTATTTTTGTAGCAATCTCTACACTCAACATGGGGCTTGAATTCAAAACCCAAGGTCAGGAGTCACATGTTTTTCCAACTGAGCCAGTCAGGTGCCAGCCCAAATTTCCTCTTCTCATAAGGACACCACTCAGATTGGGTTAGGGCCCACCCCAACAGGCTCATTTTAACTTAAGCACATGTGTAGAGGCCCTATCCTCAAATAAAGAGATACTGGGGGTTAGGGCTTCAACATATGAATTTGGGGGGGAATACAGTTTAGCTTATAACACCCTCCCAACAATTATAGTCTTACATATATTTTCCAATTTGGAAGCTCATAACCATCCTGTGAGTGAGGCCGGCAGGATTATTTCCATTGCACAGAAAAAGAAACAGATTCCTAGAGACAGGCATTGAGTTGCCTAAGGGGTCATTTATGGAGTGGTAGATCCAAGACTCAAACAGAAATCCCCTTATGCTGGAGACACCGACACATGAGAGTACCTGGAGGTTACAGTTTGTGTGGTGGACATCCCATTTGTCTTCAGAGATGAAGCCAAATAACTTAGCTTGGGAGGCAACCCCAAGGAAAATGTGTCCAAGTCCTGACCTGGCCGGTATTCACTCCCACTCACCTCTTACAGGACTCTGCTCCCACAGAATCTTGGCCCTGCTATCAACCTCAACTGTTTGAAAACCTTAGAATGGTACTGACCAATGAGGTTTACAGGAGTTGCCCAGCCTCCCCTGGTCCGTGAGGGAGATATCTCTCCCATGGTTTACAGAGTCATAATAATCTTCAAAAGAAATTTGCAACCAGTAGAAAGAAAGTTGAACAAAATCACAGGGGAAAAATGTATCTTTCAGCCTCTGTTTTTCTTTCTCTCCCAGTTATGTCAAACCAAAACCTTCTCTCTTGAACAAGAGAGGCCACCAGCTGGGCTTGCCATGTCCTCTTCCTGTGGTCTGTGAGCAGGTGCCTGGTGTCTGCCCTTCAGCAGTTTAGCTCCCCTGGAAGAGGAAACCATTTTTCTTTCTGGCCCTAAAACTTCCTCTTCAGGTTTAGCATGTGCTGACCCCAGAGAGTTCTCTTCCCCCCTGGGGATGGGGCAGTCTGTAGATGCAAACGTCATCTTTCTTCTCTACCTGTCACTGTTTCTCAGGCAGGAGAAGGAGGACAGGCTCTGTGGACCAAGCATTTTTATATTCCTGCTGGGTTTTCTTTTTTTTTTTTTTAATTTTTATTTATTTATGATAGTCACAGAGAGAGAGAGAGAGAGAGGCAGAGACACAGGCAGAGGGAGAAGCAGGCTCCATGCACCGGGAGCCTGATGTGGGATTCGATCCCGGGTCTCCAGGATCGCGCCCTGGGCCAAAGGCAGGCGCTAAACCGCTGCGCCACCCAGGGATCCCGGGTTTTCTTTTTTCAAAAAAAGATTTTATTTATGTATTTGAGAAAGAGAGAGAGAGAGCGTAAGCAGGGAGGAAGGGGAGAAGGAGAAGGAGAAACAGACTCCCCACTGAGCAGGGAGCCCAATGCAGTACTTGATCCCAGTACTCTGGGATAGTGACCTGAACTGAAGGCAAATGCTTAACTGCCCAAGCCATACAGGCATCCCTGCACCCCTGCTGGGTTCTCTATCCATTCTACTACCTTCGGCCAGATATGAAGAGACAGCTGAACTCTGAGGGCTCCAGAGACATCTGGGAGCAGGCAGATAGGAAGTGAGAATCATTCATCTTGGAATCATGGAGGGAAGAGTCCCGGGAACCAACTACCCTCATGTTACACATGAGGGAACTGAGGCCCTACGGGGCCAACTGCTGGTCCAAGATCACTTGGCTACTCTGGGCAAGTGTCAGGATTTCCTCCTGAACCTCCTAACTCCCACTATATCTGTGTGGCCTTGATAAAGCCGTGTTTCTCTCCATCAGAGTTTTCAAAATGGGGTCTGAGGGTAGTGATGGAGTCAGGGAGATGCCTGAGGCCACCACCATCTTGGGTCTCTTTTCTTTCTCTTTTTAAAAGATTTTAGGCATTTATTCATGAGAGACACAGAGAGAGAGGTAGAGACATAGGTAGAGGTAGAAGTAGGCTCCTTGCAGGGAGCCGGATGCAGGACTCGATCCCAGGACCCTGGGATCATGCCCTGAGCCGAAGGCAGATGCTCAACCACTGAGTCACCCAGGCATCCCACCATGTGGGGTTCTTGAGATCAACGTGTCCTTATTTTGAAAGATGACCTTGAGCTACAAGATCCCCTGGTCCCCTCTAACTCATTAATCTACAGGTTATTTGAATTCCACTGTTCTATATTTTACATATTATGAGTATAATTATTATCTCATATAACTCTATTATTCTGTATTATACTATTCTTTATCTTGTTCAGAAATATTGACCCCCCAATCTTCTATTTATGTTTAAGCCTCTGAATATAGTACTAAGGAGAAAGCAAGGGGAAAAGAGTGCTTTTGGCTTCCTTTATTTAGGAATCCTGAACTGTGAGCATGGGAAGGCTGGACTTGTTGCTGTATTTTTATATCCAGAAAGTACTTGTTCCTGGGGTGCAAATGATCCCTACACCTATGTCAGGAGAGAAGTAATTTGCATTCTAGAATAAGAGCTCATTGACTTCCAGGCATTTCTGATTCTGTTTTACATACACAGAAGATGGGCTGCTCTAGGGATTTGGAGCTAGAGAAGAGAAAAGGAAGCAAATGGAAGCTGTGAGCTTGTCTGAAGCCATGTTCTCTTGATGGCTTTGCCCCTGCCTTTTCCTAGGTCCTAAGGAAGCTAGGAAGAGAAGAGATGATTGGCTAGAATTTTAACCTTTTAGGTGTCAAAGACTCATTTGAGAATTGACAACAGTGTATGTGAGTTGAAAATACATACATATGAGCTTCTATGCATACTCTTAGAGGGCTCACAGGCCTTCTGCAGCCCACCACTTAGCAATTCACGAGTCCTGTAAGCCTCTGGTGTCCTCATACCTCTTAAAGACATCTTGCCAGCAGCTATCCAGTCTCCTGCTGATTGCATCTAATGACATCTTGATGATGATCTTCCGTGGTCCCATCCCTCTATCCATCTTTGCCCTTGAGCCTTCCCTAAGACTTCCACACAGGGAAGACAATTATCTTAGGCCTAGAGCCTAAGTTTCGAGACAGTTATCTTAGGCCCAAGTTGTGATATGTGCCCGAAGGGGAAGTGCCTAGCACTGTGCCTGGAATTAGCTTTCATCCAGGGAACACGGGGTCATCATTTCAACCATCCTCCCCCAGCTCTGCCTTCCCATGGGAGCAAAGAGGGCATGTCTTGCCTAGGAAAAAGGGGTTGAAGTGAGCACTTATGACCTAGGAGGATACTCACAGACATCTTTTTCTTTCCTCAGTGCTGGCAGTATTGTGGTAGAACATGAAATTATCCTGAAGACCAAGTTCACCCCAGAATACAAGGATGTTTTGAATAAGGTCACCCAGAAGGTGACGGAAAAAATCCAGAATGTAACCAAACAGCAAATAACCATAAATAATACCTGCCCAGGTAAATTCCTAGGCTTCTGGGGGGGGGTGTTGAAGGGTCCTCAAGGAATCTTTAAGCTTTGTGTCATCCCTGGAGGGGGGAAGGGGAAAAGGCAGGTGTATATGTAGGCTAAATCCTGTGGGACTAGTGGGAAAATGAGAATAAGCATGGCTTGTTATGAGGAGCCTATTCTTCTGAATATAATGAGTAGTGTGGGAATCTTGGCAAAGATGCATATGGGAGAAGAAGACATGGGGAAGGCACAGGGCACTTGGAGGGTCATTGTTCTGGAGAGCTGGGCACAAGGCTGCCATTACCGTCTGCAGGAATGGGGTTCCTTCTACCCCTCATCACATCCCACTCCCCACTCCCCTATCCCTACTAAACAAATTTGTTTTAAGGGGCTCTATGTGTCTCCTTTCACAGCTCTACTGTGTTACAACACGACTGCCACCAAGGTGCAAAACATTACGGTTACCCAATATGACCCTGAAAGTAGGTGACTGGGGGTCCAGGGAGGGCAGAGGGAGGTAGACAATGTACCTGGCTACCTGGTCACTGCAACTCCTCCATGTCCCACAGAGGAATGCAAAGAGAAGGCTGGGAAAGATTATGCTGCCTACTTCTTTGTGGAGTACAAGGATCAGAAACCAAACTGCATCAACCATTGCATGCCAGGCTTCAACAGCACCATGAACTGTAATTTTGGGAAGTGCCAGCTAGACCGCAGTGGTCCTCGGTGCTAGTGAGTGTCCCACCCCAGCCTGGCTGTTCTCCCTCCCCATTGGGAAACCCACACTTCAAGACTCTGTCTAAAGGCAAAGGTCATCAAGTGGGTCCTGGCCTCTCTTGAATACAAAGGACACAAGTAGCCAGAATCCCAAGGCCAGATCCAGAATGGGCCTCAGTAGCTTTCCTCCCCTCCCCTGGGTTTGTGTAGTGACTAAGGACGGGGCCAAGCTCTGAAAAAGCAGAAGGAAAGCCCCAGCTTCTGAAAATTCCCAGAAAGCCTATAAAAGCTGAGTCACAGGCATTGCCTACTGAAACTAAACCAAAGACAGACCAGGGAGAAGGAGTCACACATACTCAAAGACCTGAGTAAATATTCTGGTTCTGGGAAGGTTTCCTGAACAAGGATTTCACAGGCTGGTATGGGGAGGAGAGGAACAGGGCTTAGAAAGGGTTTCTCCAGGGAGGAGAGGGAGCTTCAGAGGCAGAGTGTGTGCTGGGGATCTGGGATGGGGATTTGCTTTTCCTGATGGAAAGGGAGACTGAGAGCGTGATGGTTAGTTGTGGATAAAAAAGGCTGGGGTCTTAAGTTCTTGGGTACAGCCTAGGGCAAAGCCCAAATTGGGCCAACTGCTCTATATCCTGGGCTACAAAACCTAAAAGTACTGGGCTGAGTATTGGGTCTCTCTCTTAGGCCCACGTCATGGAAGCTGGACTTTACCTCTGTCCCCTCAGGGCTCCTTGTTCCACACCCTAGCAATGTTGTCTTTACCCTCTCCTCATTAAGCTCCCATGGAGTCAGGGCCAGATCTGAGGCAGGCAGACTGTGAGTGTTTGCTACCCCTGACTCAGAATGCTCCCTCTCCCCATCTGCTCCTTCTGTCCATCTCAGCTGCCTGAGCACAGACACTGACTGGTACAGCGGGGAAACCTGTGAATTCAGTACCAAGAAGAGCCTGGTGTACGGGCTTGTGGGAGCAGCTGGTGCCACAGTGCTACTCATCCTTGTTGTTCTCTTGATGTTTGCGCTCCGTTCCAAGAAAGAGGTGAAACGGTGAGTCACTGCAGCCACCCCCCCCCCCCGCTCCCCGCCCCCCTCCCCCCCCCCCCGCCCCCCGCCTCCCCTCCCCTCCCGCCCCCCGCCCCCCCCCCCCCCCCCCCCGCCGTGGGCCTCTAGCTCCTCCTCTTTTTCAAGTGCTTCTGCCTTCAATCATTCATCCTCAGGATGGACAGTGGGAGAACTGAAAGCAGGCATGGAACCAGTCCCCAAATTCTGGTTCCCTGCTCATAATGGAAATCTCTCTGGTGTTTTTGTCAATAGGCAAAAGTCTAGAGTGACGGAGTTGTACAAATGGCATGAAGAAGATGGAGGACCAACACCTGGAACCTTCCGAAACATTGGTTTTGATATGTATGAAGGTACTGGAAGTCCTTAGTGGACTCAAAATATCTCAAAGGGTGTACATGGGAGGTACATGGAAGGACTTCATGGAGCAAAGAGAACAGTGTTTCCATCTCTAAAACCTTGGGTTCTGTATCTGTACTCCTATTTCTACCACTGGCTCCTGCAAAGCCCTCGATGAGGTGTAAGCATGGGCACAGCATAACTAGACCATTGAAGGGCATGAGTTACTTGATGGTCTACATTTCTGCAGAACACAAACCTGCCTATGTGGCCACAGATAGACATGTAGGGGTGGGTTGAGCTCACTGATAGATGAGTTATAGCCCAGTCAAGTGATTAATTCCATATTTGCCAGGTTAAATGTACGTGTTAAAATTTCTACAGATCAAGTCTTTACATTCCAAAGAAGGGAAAAATGGAAGGAGGGAAACATTTTAGTCAATTCATAAAAAAGCAAGAAAGGGGGAACAGATGATGAGGAAAGGGATGACAAATAGGAAGCACTAAATAAGATGGTAGAAAATAATCTACCATCTTATCAACAACAAATATAAGCAGATTAAATACTCCAGCTAAGGATGACTGGGTGACAGGCACTGAGGGGGGGCACTTGACGGGATGAGCATGGGGTGTTATACTATATGTTGGCAAATCAAACTTCAATAAAAAAAAGCATATATATATATATATATATATACTATATCTATATATAAAATACTCCAGCTAAAAAATATATAATACTCCACCTAAAATAAAAATAAAAATATATATAATACTCCAGCTAAAAGAGGGAATTAAAAAAAATCTAGCTATTTTTTGTGAATGAAAGGTATCAACATTAAAAGTCATTCCATTTGGGGCGCCTGGCTGGCTCAATCAATAGAGCCCCTGGTTGTAAGTTCAAGCCCTGTGTTGGGTGTAAACATTACTTAAAAAGAAAATCTTTATTGATGGGATGTTATACTGGGTGTTATACTATATGTTGGCAAATTGAATATTTATTTATTTATTTATTTATTTATTTATTTATTTATTTATTCTTAAGGTGTTATTTATTTATTCATGAGAGATACAGAGAGAGAGGCAGAGACATAGGCAGAGGAAGAAGCAGGCTCCATGCAGAGAGCCCAATGTGGGACTCGATCCCAGGTCTCCAGGATCATGCCCTGGGCTGAAGACAGATGCTCAACAGCTGAACTACCCAGGCATCCTGGCAAATTGAATTTAAATAAAATATTTTAAAAACAAACAAAAAAATAAATTTTTTAGAAAAAAATTTTAAATATCATTCCATTTAACCAAGGTTTGGTAAACTCTTTCTACAAAGGGCCAGATAGCATATTTTGGGCTTTTGTGGACAATATGATTTCTATCACAATTACTCAACCCTGTTGATGTAGCATGAAAACAGCCATAGACAATATGTAAATGAATAAGTGTGGTTGTGTCCAATAAAACTTTTTTGACCCTTATAAATGTAAAAAAAAGAAAGAAAGAAAGAAAGAAAAAATTCTTAGCTTGTGAGGCATATACAAATAGGCATCAGACGCACAGGCCATATTTGTCAACTTCTACATTGAGCCAGAAGTGAGTCACAGATGCCCTCTATTGCCAGTCCTACTAATTATTGTCCTGGGTGTCCTAATCAGTATAATAAAAAAGAAAAAGAGATAAAGGGCTTAAAGATTGGGAAGAAAAATATAAGTCTGTCATTTGCTGATGGTATGGTTGTCTAACCTAGAAAACCCAAGAAAATGTTAACTCCCTAAAAGTAATAGAATTTATCAATTTGCAAGAGATAAGATCATTTGCATGTCTATGCATCAACAGGTCATTTTTTTTCCTCTCATTTCATAATTTTATTTTTTTGTTCTATTACTTTTTTTAATAATAAATTTATTTTTTATTGGTGTTCAATTTGCCAACATACAGAATAACACCCAGTGCTCATCCCTCAGTGCCTGTCACCCAGTCACCCCCACCCCCTGCCCTCCTCCCCTTCCACCACCCCTAGTTCATTTCCCAGAGTTAGGAGTCTCTCATGTTCTGTCTCCTTTTCTGATATTTCCCACCCATTTCTTCTCCCCTCCCCTCTATTCCCTTTCACTATTATTTATATTCCCCAAATGAATGAGACCATATAATGTTTGTCCTTCTCCGATTGACTTATTTCACTCAGCATAATACCCTCCAGTTCCATCCACATCGAAGCACATGGTGGGTATTTGTCGTTTCTAATGGCTGAGTAATATTCCATTGTATACATAAACCACATCTTCTTTATCCATTCATCTTTCAATGGATACCGAGGCTCCTTCCACAGTTTGACTATTGTGGACATTGCTGCTATAAACATCGGGGTGCAGGTGTCTTGGCGTTTCATTGCATCTGAATCTTTGGGGTAAATCCCCAACAGTGCAATTGCTGGGTCGTAGGGCAGGTCTATTTTTAACTCTTTGAGGAACCTCCACAGTTTTCCAAAGTGGCTGCACCAGTTCACATTCCCACCAACAGTGTAAGAGGGTTCTTATACAGCAACAAATATATACAGTACAAATATATATCCAATAAAAGATATTGAAGAGTTTTCAGTGGAAAAATGATAAAACTTTATTTAAAAACATTGTAGAAACCCTAAGCAAAGGAAAAGCCTTATGTCCATGAATTAGAGCATCAATACACCAAATCCATCAAATAGCCCCCCACTCCAAGGGGGGGCTAATCCTAATCCTAATGGACTTTTCACAAATTTGAGACGCTGCCTGCCAAGAGATGGTGGTTTTTCTTTGTTGAACTTTTTAAATGTGATTTTCCACATCTTCCAAGAACCAACCAAACCATTTGCTGAGGTCTGGTAATTTAGGTAGGCTGTCATGTTTGCGATGGCTTTCAGTTTCCTAGGAAGGGAGGGGATACACCCCTCATCTTACAGTGGGTGGGATTAGAGGGATAGATGTGAGCTTGTCTTTCTAACCAGCTGCTTCCATGGGGCTTTCTTCTCATCTAGATCAAGATGATTCCATCCACTTGGACTCCATTTATAATAACTTCCAGCCCTCCCTGGACCACATAGACTCTGAAACAAAGGTAAGAAAGGCATGGATGAAGTGCTCATCTCCTCCTTTCCTAAGACCCTATATCCCCTCCTACCATGGTAAGATCTTCAGGAAAGCAAAGTCATGTTTATTGTTTGTTAGTCTCTGTGACATCTAGGTCTACATTGCTGGGAAATGAACATAATCTGGGGTGGCAGCAGATGGAGAAGGAGCTAAGCAACACAGTGGAATCTACCTTACCCTAGATCCCTGAGGCTCCAGGCTCAGAGATTTCTTTCCACTTTAAGTATGTGCTTGATGGCCAATTTATTTAGTTGTTTTAACTCTCAAACCACATAAAAGTCAAAAATAGTGTCCTAAATACCCTGCCTAGATCAACAATGTTTAACATGTTGCTACTTTTTCATTATATAGCATAGTATGTATGTATATGATATACATACTCATCAAATTTTGCTGAACCATTTGGAAGTCAGTTGCAAACATTATGACATTTAATTCCTAAACATTTCAGTAAACATCCCCAAATACCATTAGCATTCCCAATAAATTTATGATAATTCCATATTATCCAATATCCGTTTTCCAATGAATCCAAGAACACCTCTTTACTAGTTTTTTCAAATATGAAAAAATTGCACTCACTGACCTTTGTTGTGTCTCATTAGTCTTTTTAATCTAGAACTGATTCCTACCTTTAAGATATATTGATTTTTTTAAGAGTCTAGGATAATTGTCTTAAGGAATGTCCCACATTTTAAGTGTATCTAATTATTTTCTCATGGTGTTCTTTAACTTGTCCCTTGACCCTTTGTACTCCTATAAACTGGCAATCAGGCTTAGGGCTTGATTAGACCCAGCTTAGACATTTTTGTTAAGCATATGTCAGGCCTCACCTCAGAAGGTACATAATGTCATTATGTCCCACTGTGACTGAGGCCAAGATTGGTCATGGGCAAGGGGTGACCCTTCATTGATTGGCACCTTGATTTTCTTTCAACTGGATGGATGTTCAAGGGCAGAAGAAATGCTCTCAAAGTATTCACACTTCAGAAGTGTAATTGGCTTCAGGCACTGTACTCCCTAGGGAAAGCCTTGGGGCAAAGATAAACTCCCTAGCTAGAATACCTTTACAACTAACTAAGTTGTGGGTAAGTGGGGGAGATCGTTGGTTTGTACTAGACTCTAGGTTATAGGGTAAATTCTAAGCTGAGCACTTCCCCAGACCCAAGACTCTTATGTTTCCAAATCCCAGTTTCCTTATAAACCTAGCCTTCACCTGGTTCAATCTCTCTTTCCAGATCAAAATTCAGAGGCCCCAGGTGATGATGACATCGATTTAAGGCAAAGGCAGTTTCACGTGGAGCTGTGGGGTCTGGGAATGAAGAGAATTTACTTTGGCTAAGCCTGGTGGAACTTTCCCCATTGAGAGCATTCCATGGAACCTGATGAAAAACAGAACCTATACGAAGAAAGAAGAGAGAGACCACAGTGCTGGGAAACTCAAATAGAAACACCATGGAAACTCTGATGGGCTTGTCATGATCCCAGGCAAGGCGCTCCTGTTCAAACAGGGAAGTTCTTCCTCCCGCCTGCCTTGCTTCAGCACCAAGGAGAGCGTCCAAACCACTCCTCAACAGTGGCTAGCACTACAATTTAAGACTGAACTTTACATTATACAAAGCCTCTTGTAAGATTTCTTGCACTTCACTTTCATGAAAAGCATGTTTTAAACAATTCAGCATTTCCTTTGAATATATAGGATTATTACTATTTTTAATGTTCTAATATTTATCTATAGGTCCTGATTTTTTATTAGTCAATATAATAATATATATTTCTAATGGCTAAAAGCAACAAAAGCACATTCATTAAATTTTTCATGGTTCCTAGTCTTTTCTTCAGCCGATACCCTATACTAGCTCCTGTTTCTCACCTGCCAGTCTCTCTCATCTCCTCTCCCTCAGGATGTAGGGTCTAATGAATTTGGCCTCGAGATGAAAAGAGAAAATTTGCAGCCAATAAGGGTGCCAGCATCACTTGCTGGCCACTGAAGATGCCACAAGGCAGGACTCACATATACTCCCATGATACTGGGACTCCCAACTGAGAAAGAACCAAGTTCCCCTTCTGGAAATGGGCTCATGTTTCTTCCCATAGATTTGCAGAGATAGAGTCTTGGGTTTTATTTCCAGCTTTCTCATCAATTCCCTGTGTTAAATCTGGGAAAAGTCATTTTTGACAACTTGGATTCAAGATTTTCCTTCTGCTGAGTAAAGACTAGGTTCTTGCTAAGGCCCCTTTAATTGCTGTCATTTTTAACATGTTTAGGATGCTTTATTACAATTCCTGCCATGCAGCTCAGGATTCATTTTGTTCTGGAAGGTGTCACCCACAAGCTACCCTATTTAAAATTTAACCTAAAAACAGAGCCTAGGCTCTGCTGCCCCCTCATGATCACTTGGAGCATCTGCAGGGATCGGTCAGCTCATGGTGGACCCGTCCTGCCTACCCCACCCCTCCATAGGAAAGCCATCAAAATCCCCAGCTCTTAAAACTGAGTTTAGTCCATTTGAGCTGCAATAATAGAATACCATAGACTAGGTGGCTTATAAACAACACACATTTATTTCTTACAATTCTGGAGGCCAGTAAGTCCAAAATCAAGGTGCTGACAGATTCGGTATTCTGATTCACAGCCATCTACAACATCCTCACAGGATAGAAGGGGTGAAGGAGCTCTCTGGGGTCTCTTTTATAAGGGCACTAATCCCACTCAAGAGGGCTCCATCCTCATGACCTAATCATGTCTCAAGAGGTCCCACCTGCTTACATCATCACGTTGGAGATCAGATTTCAACATATGAATTTGGGGGAAGACAAACATTCAGTTTATAGCTTGGGATGAATCTGGGTTTCTTCCTTTTCAAACCCGCTTCCTGTTTTGAATAGGCCAAGGCATCAGTAGCCATAGGAGGGGCCATTTAAAAGAACTGCAGACCCCACATCCAGTCTAGAACCACATTAATCCACCTCAACGTCTTCCTGCTCTCTTCTCACATCTGCTTGGTGGAGAGGCAGGATACAATGATTAGACTGTATCTAGTCAGTCTGGGTCCAACTCTTGACCAGCTATTTACTACCTAGGTGAACTTGGGAAAGTAACTTCTCTCTAGACCTTAGTTCTCTCTCTTTTTTTATTTATTTATGATAGTCACAGAGAGAGAGAGAGGCAGAGACACAGGCAGAGGGAGAAGCAGGCTCCATGCACCGGGAGCCCGATGTGGGATTTGATCCTGGGTCTCCAGGATCGCGCCCTGGGCCAAAGGCAGGCGCCAAACCGCTGCGCCACCCAGAGATCCCCAGGACCTTAGTTCTCTTATCTGAAAAAACTGACCACTCCCTTTGTCCCAATCACCATTTTATATTTTAACTCATTTATTCCTTACAACCCTATCATTATCCCCATTATATAGATGAAGGAGTCAAGGCAAAGACATACCCAGTCACTTGCCCAAGATTGTGCAGCCAGTGGGAGTGAAGCTGGAGTTACAAACTAGAGAGTCTGGCAGTCAAGCCTGTATTCTTGACCATCAATTATGTGCCCTCCCTGTGGGTTCACTCCTGGGGTTAATTGGGTTAATACATGTAGAGTGCTTGGAACAAAGCCTGGCACATAGAAATTTTTAGGAGGGAAGGAAGGAAGGATGAAAGGAAGGAAGGAAGGGAGGGAGGGAGGGAGGGAGGGAGGGAGGGAGGGAAGGGAAGGGAAGGGAAGGGAAGGGAAGGAAGGAAGGACGGAAGGAAGGAAGGAAGGAAGGAAGCATTAATTACTGCTCCATTAGCTTCTTCCCTCACAATTCTTTCCCCAGTATCCCTTCTCTCTTCTTCCTTTCCCATTTCAACCATAGAAGAGCTATGGGCTGGATGGGAGGCAAGATGACAGGAAGGCCCTATTATTTTGCAGAAACAGGAAAATCCAAAGGCACAGAGATAAACAAAAGATTAGAGGTGGAAACACTAGGTGCAAAGAGGATGGTCTGGTGGGGGGTTAAAGACAAAAAGGGATTTGGGAACTACCTTCCCAGCCTCACCTTTGACGACCTGCATCACTCCCAAAGTTACATGGTTCCATGTATTACTACTACCCTTGGGTGCTTCTCTTGCCCTGACCTGTGGATCTTTATGGCATCACCTCAGGCTCAACCCATTGCCTTGTCAGCCTTGTGGATGCTTTCCCTGTGGCCTGCCCTCCTGCCAATCACCGCTTCCTGTGCAGCCACTGGCTCCTTCCCAATTGTGCTATTCTTCTGCTCAAAAACACTGATGCCCCCACCCTCTTATTAAAGCAAGATCCATGCTCCTTAGTGTCTAGGTCCTTAGAATTGGCTCCATCTCTCCTTTACCTCTCCACCTCAGGCTCCAGGAGCTCTATGACCTCACAGCATGGACTGCTGAAATGCCACGCACTCCCCTCAGCTGCTTCTTCAGACTGCAATGGCCTTTTATACCTTCCTCTTTAGAACCTGACTCATCCTGCAACTACAATTTCACCTCCTCCTGGAAGTATTCTGTGATAGAACCCTTTACGATCTCTCTCATCTATCTCCCTGTCTTAGTCAGTGTAGGTTGCCATAACAAAATACCAACCCCGGGTGGCTTGAATAACAGACATTTATTTTCTCATCATTCTTGAGGCTGAAGTCCAAGATTAGGGTACTAGCAAGATCATGTTCGGGTGAGGGCTCTCTTCTTGGCTTGCAGACCTGCTTACTTCTTGCCGTGTGCTCACATGACTGCTTTTTAGTGCATCCACACATGGCAGAGGGTGGGCGGGTGTCACAAAAAGCAAGCTTTCTGGTATCTCTTCTATAAGGGCACTAATCCCATCAGGTCAGTGCCCCATCATCAAGGCCTCATCTAACTCCTACCTCCCAAAGTCCCTGCCTCCAAATTCTATCAGACTGGGGGTCTGGGCTTCAACATTTGAATTTGAGGGGACACACACACACACAGTCCATAGCACTCCTTAACACTGTTGTGTATACTTCTTATGTCACGTTCGTAATTTTCCCTATATATCTGTCCCCACAGGGTGAAGACATGGCTTTCTTCCCCTCCATACTCCCACAGTGCCTAACACAGTCCCTTGTACATCAAATATGTTAGTAGGGCTTGTTAAACTTAGTTGAATCTAGACTCATTTTCACGAAGCTGTCCTTGGCTTGCGTCAACATGACATAATTGAATTCTTACTTGTTCTCTGATTGCTTCATGCACACTATGTCTGAAGAAGAAAGAAAGAAAGAAAGAAAGAAAGAAAGAAAGAAAGAAGCCCCAAACAGAGTCACTTATGCTAATGCCATGTCAGCAAATTAAGAATTAACACCTAACCTAATTGCAGTGTTAGCCTCTCCCAGAACTGTGACCTTTAACCAGCCAATCTGGAATTATCTGATCAGTAAAGTAATATGCCCAATAGACCCCTGCTCTTACCCAGGTGGAGGTGACCTTGCCTGAAACAATCCATTCTTTGTTAGAAATTTCCCCTTTTTTTACCCTCTTCTGCCTATAAAAGCCTTCCATTTTGAATAGCTCCTTAAAGCACCTTTCTATTTGCTATATGGGATGTCACCCTTTTCATGAATCATTGAATTCACCCAATTAGATCTTCAAATTTACTCAGTTGATTTTTTTTAACATCTCTCATTCTATGGAAAGCACCATCTTTCTTTCTTTCTTCTTTCTTTCTTTCTTTCTTTCTTTCTTTCTTTCTTTTTCTTTCTTTCTTCTTTCTTCTTTTACAAAGAGAATTTGGTCCCTTTTTTTTTTAAAAGGGGGAATCTCTATTCCCAACATGGTGCTCAAACTCACAACTCTAAGATCAAGAGCTGCATATCCCACATACTGAGCCAGCCAGGCACCCTGGAAAGCACCATGTTCTGGAGCCAGAGAATTAGCTCAGACCATGCACACCAGGGCCTCTTATACAACCTGTTTTTTTCCTTTCCTCTCATGGCTAAGCCTTTCTCTCTCTGGAAGAGATCAAGACAGGAAGAATGGCAGCAGAGCTTCTTCATTCATCCCAGAGGGCCCTGGGTTTGAGAATTAACATGGCATCCTGGTCTCCCTCCTTGGCCTTCTCTGGGTCTTTCCAAATCACTTCCAATTACCCAAAGACCCTAAGGGTGGGACAAGTGTGAAATGAGGCAGGAAATTGGAAGGCCATTACCTGATGAGAAACTAAGACTAATGCCACTATCCCATCCTCAAAATGTGTGGAGATATGGGAAATAATTTTCCAAGTCACCCTCTAAAACTCAGCTCTCTGGCAGACAGACTATAATATAGACTTTTCGAAAACAGTAAGACATTTAAAACCCCAGAGATTTTCCTGGTTTGGGAAACTGTGACAGTTATGTTTTGCTGCTGAGGATGGTGTGACTCTGTAGATAGCATTTAGATTACACCTACAGGTTGGGCAGGCCTGATTCATCTGTGATGATACAGCAGGCAGGGGAGCTGGCGGCTTCCTAAGTCAGGCTGTCTGACAAGAGGCAGGGCTCACAGGGGAGCCAAGCAGCTGAGGAAATTTACTGCGTGTTGTAGCCAGGGAAAGTGGAATTGGACCTGGGTGATAATCAGCCTGATTAGCTTGGTGCCTCCTGGAGAGAGCCAAGGGCGGGGAGGCAGTGCAGGGCGGGGGCGGGAAGGATGGGTCAGCCAGCATTAAGGTGGAGGCCCAGAGGCTGGGGTTTGCTGAGGTCAAGAACTGGGATTCAGAGAAGTCTATGGAGCAGCAAACCCAAAGAAAATGGGTCTAACACCTGTCGTCAGTGTTAAATTAAAAAAGAGACAACAGGCCCCAAATGGAATCACTTGTGCTCACTCCTCATCAACAAACTGAGACTTAATATCTAACCTAATTGCAGTTTCAGCTTCTTCAAGGAATCTAACCTTTAACCAGCAATCTGGAATTAACTAGTCAGCACTAGTGAGGTAATCTGCCTGATAGACCCTGGCCTTCCCTCAACAGAGGGTGACCTTGCTGAAATAATCCACTCATTGTTAGGAACTTTCTCTTTTTGGCCTCTTCTGCCTATAAAAGTCTTCCATTAAATTTTTTTTTTAATTTATTTGACAGAGAAAGCACAAGCAAGGAGAGTGGGAGAGGGAGAAGCCCTGAGCCCAATGTGGGGCTCCATCCCAGAACTCTGGAATCGTGACCTAAGTCAAAGATAGACACTTTACTGAATGAGCCACCTGGGAGCCCCAAAAGCCTTGTACAGCTAGCTCCTCAGAGCTTCTTTCTGCTTGCTAGATGGAATGCTGCCTGGTTCATGAACTGTTGAATAAATCTATTCCATTGAGTTTTGTTATTTATCAGATTTAGTGGCAGCAATGGGATCTGAAGTGAACTTCACATGGCTTCAAGAGCAATAAGAAACACAGACATGGTACCCATGAACCCTCTGAGTTCTCTCCTTTGCTTGACATTTCTGAGGGCTAGGCCAAGTTCCTCTCAGGTCTGAACCCCACTCTCTTTGCTATGGGCTCCTGATCTAATTGGTTCTCTAGTCAGTTCCATGTTGGGAGCTGCTAGTATTTTAGCTGCAATAGCTAGTATTTTACCTACTTTGAGTGGAAAACCCCAGCCCTTGGTTCTGTCACCAGATTCCACATCGGGAACTACTGGTAGCAGCTGCAGTTGCCTATTTGTTTGGAATCAGTCCTCAGTCTCCCTATTCTTTGGGGTCTTTTGGTTCAGTTTTTTCCTCAAACCCAGGTTTCACATTTAGGAATTGCTGGTGGTACATGCAGAGACTCCTTTTGATCAGGATGCAGTAGCATCTTTTGGTTACTGCCAACACATGTGTGTTTGTCTTGTTTTGTATAGATAAAATCTATTGATAATTGGGCATCTCAGAAGCGGCCACAAAACTGGTGGGCACTGGTCAAGCTTTTTCACCACCTAACTCAAAGATTCCTGTAAGATAAGTTGGTTGTGGAACAGGTTAGATCCACTCTAGGTTACCCACCAACCTCAAAAAAATTTCTGTGCAATGAGGTGCATTATATTTCACAATCCCTAACTGAGTGGAACAACCCTTTTAGGTATTAGTTTGGCTCTGAAAGACCTAAAGCCTTAGCCTAAGTAAGTAGGTAAATAAGTAAGTAATCCCTAAATTCCAAAGATAAGCACACCACCTTTGGCACACCTGCTTACTTTTTGTCTAAGAACTATGGTTCTGGAAGCTATAAATATCTACAAAAATGGCAGAATCTTACAAAAGTTAGCCTAGAATTATAATGACCATTATGGGAAATGTTCCAGTTAGACAAGATCACTTATTTCAGACATGCACTTGAAAGTAAGGATTCCCAAGTCCAACAAATAGAATGGGATACCTATTTTAATTGGTATGCAGAAGCTTCTAAAAGCCTTCAAGATTCCAAAATTGCTTCATTTAAACAATTCATTGCAAATGCTAATGAAAAATTAAAGATACAAAAGATATCTAAAACAATAGATGATAAAACTGACGAAGCTCCTCCATCCTCATTGAACCTGAGTACTTATATTCTACTAATGTTCTATCTGAACTACTTTCCCATTCCTTTTTTTAATAATAAATTTATTTAGATCTTTCATCTATTTTGAGTTTATCTTTGTGTATGGTGAAAGAGAGTGGTCTAGTTTCATTCCTCTGCATGTGGATGTCCAATTTTCCCAGCACCATTTATTGAAGAGACTGTCTTTCTTCCAGTGGATAGTCTTTCCTCCTTTATCGAATATTAGTTGACCATAAAGTTCAGGGTCCACTTCTGGGTTCTCTATTCTGTTCCGTTGATCTATGTGTCTGTTTTTGTGCCAGTACCACACTGTCTTAATGACCACAGCTTTGTAGTACAACCTGAAATCTGGCATTGTGATGCCCCCAGATATGGTTTTCTTTTTTTTTAAATTCCCCTGGCTATTCGGGGTCTTTTCTGATTCCACACAAATCTTAAAATAATTTGTTCTAACTCTCTGAAGAAAGTCCATGGTATTTTGATAGGGATTGCGTGTAAATTGCCCTGGGTAACATTGACATTTTCACAATATTAATTCTGCCAATCCATGAGCATGGAATATTTTTCCATCTCTTTGAGTCTTCCTCAATTTCTTTCAGAGGTGTTCTATAGTTTTTAGGGTATAGATCCTTTACCTCTTTGGTTAGGTTTATTCCTAGATATCTTATGCTTTTGGGTGCAATTGTAAATGGGATTGACTCCTTAATTTCTCTTTCTTCAGTCTCATTGTTAGTGTATGAAAGATCTAAATGTGAGACAAGAGTCCATCAAAATCCTAGAGGAGAACACAGGCAACACCCTTTTGAACTCAGCCACAGTAACTTCTTGCAAGATACATCCACGAAGGCAAAAGAAACAAAAGCAAAAATGAACTATTGGGACTTCATCAAGATAAGAAGCTTTTGCACAGCAAAGGATACAGTCAACAAAACTAAAAGACAACCTACAGAATGGGAGAAGATATTTGCAAATGACGTATCAGATAAAGGGCTAGTTTCCAAGATCTATAAAGAACTTATTAAACTCAACAGCAAAGAAACAAACAATCCAATCATGAAATGGGCAAAAGACATGAAGAGAAATCTCACAGAGGAAGACATAGACATAGCCAACACGCACATGAGAAAATGCTCCGCATCACTTGCCATCAGGGAAATACAAATCAAAACCACAATGAGATACCACCTCACACCAGTGAGAATGGGGAAAATTAACAAGGCAGGAAACCACAAATGTTGGAGAGGATGCGGAGAAAAGGGAACCCTCTTACACTGTTGGTGGGAATATGAACTGGTGCAGCCACTCTGGAAAACTGTGTGGAGGTTCCTCAAAGAGTTAAAAATAGACCTGCCCTACGACCCAGCAATTGCACTGTTGGGGATTTACCCCAAAGATTCAGATGCAATGAAACGCTGGGACACCTGCACCCTGATGTTTATAGCAGCAATGTCCACAATAGCCAAACTGTGGAAGGAGCCTCGGTGTCCAACGAAAGATGAATGGATAAAGAAGATGTGGTTTATGTATACAAGGGAATATTCCTCAGCCATTAGAAACGACAAATACCCACCATTTGCTTCAACGTGGATGGAACTGGAGGGTATTATGCTGAGTGAAGTAAGTCAATCGGAGAAGGACAAACAGTGTATGTTCTCATTCATTTGGGGAATATAAATAATAGTGAAAGGGAATATAAGGGAAGGGAGAAGAAATGTGTGGGAAATATCAGAAAGGGAGACAGAACATAGAGACTCCTAACTCTGGGAAACGAACTAGGGGTGATGGAAGGGGAGGAGGGCGGGGGGTGGGGGTGAGTGGGTGACGGGCACTGAGGGGGGCACTTGACGGGATGAGCACTGGGTGTTGTTCTGTATGTTGGCAAATTGAACACCAATAAGAAATAAATTTATTATTATTTTTTTATTTAATAATAATATTTCCCACACATTTCTTCTCCCTTCCCTTATATTCCCTTTCACTATTATTTATATTCCCCAAATGAATGAGAACATATAACGTTTGTCCTTCTCCGATTGACTTATTTCACTACTTTCTCATTCCAAAAGGACTATTGAACAATTACTTACCGTATAAAATAAAACCACTGAAGTTTCAGGAGACCCTCCTCAGGTATCTTTCCCTTTTCGGTCAAAGACCAAACCAATGGCCAGAGTTAGGGCAGCTTGGGTGGCTTAGCTGTTTAGCACCACCTTCAGCCCAGGGCATGATCCTGGGGACCCGGGATCGAGTCCCACATCGGGCTCCCTGCATGGAGCCTGTTTCTCCCTCTGCCTGTGTCTCTGCCTCTCTCTGTGTGTCTCTCATGAGTAAATGAATAAAATTAAAAAAAAATAATTGCCAGAGCTAAAGAGTTTCCTAAACCCAGAGAAAATCCCAAAAGTTTTCTAAAAACTTTAGTCATTATTGGGACCTATAACCCCAGGCTGCCAGATCTTTATCAGCTTGTGCACCTGCTGGTGGGACACAGTGAAGCCCAAAAATGGTGCAAGGAATAGGATGGCATAACTCTGAGGAAGCCAAGATTGTTGACCTTCAACATGGTCCCCTCATGAATTTAAAAAAAAAAAGCTGGCAAAATAGCAACTGATCTTTTAAAAGATCAGGCAATGCCCTTGCCTACATTGATTGGTCTATTATCCAAATGTGTAAACATAAGAAAGAAAGATGAATTTGAGACAAACTTTATTTTTTTAAGATTTTATTTATTTATTTATTTTTATTTATTTTTAAAGATTGTATTTATTTATTCATGAGAGACACACAGAGAGAGAGAGAGGCAGAGACACAGGCAGAGGGAGAAGCAGGCTCCATGCAGGGAGCCCGATGTGGGACTCAATCGTGGGTCTCCAGGGTCACGCCCTGGGCCAGAGGCAGATGTGCAATCGCTGAGCCACCCCGAGTGTCCCAATATTTTATTTATTTATTCATGAGAGACACAGAGAGAGGCAGAGACATAGGTAGAGAGAGAAGCAGGCTCCTTGCAGGGAGCCTGATGTGGGACTTGATCCCAGGGCCCTGGGATCACAACCGGAGCCAAAGGCAGATGCTCAACCACTGAGCCACCCAGGCCTCGCATGTGGCAAACTTTAAAGCCCATCTGGAAGCTCTCTTCCTATGGTATTCCAGGTACCATACAATAAATGAGGTCACTGAACCCGCTCTAGCTGTTCTTTTCGTAAATTGATTATCTCCTGAGGATTAGTGGATTGATAAAAAGGCAGAAAATAGAATGAGAAATCACCGGTCTGACTAAACTTGTGACTCTAGTTGAGCACTTTGAAAGGACTTTGGAACAAGATTGCAAACAAATGTCTGCCAAGCTGTTAACTTATAGCCGCAACAGCTCCAAGTCCAGGCACCTAAAATAACTCTTGAGCACTGACACCACTCCTTCTTAGGGGTCCACCACCAAAACAATGACCCAAAGGTTGATATTTCATTTGTAATCAGTTGAGACACTGGAAAAAAAATGAATCCTCAAAGACCTTATGCAAATTTCTCAATGTCAGTCAGCTTGAGTTTACTACCTCTGTGGTCAGAGGCTGATAATCAGAACTTGATAGGAAATTATTTTTAGACCTTCTCACCTAAGCTAAAATAAGACTGTGTGTGTGTGTGTGTGTAAATTTCGAAAGCCATTGTGAGAGATTTGTGGGTGGGTCAGGTTATGATGTCATATAAGTTGCCATCCAGTTTCTTGAGGAATTAAAATGAACTGTGCTAACTTACAAATCCTTACAAAATAAAAAGGGGCTCCACAAACAATTCAAAGTCAACTTATTTTTTTCCAATCCCAAACCTCCTCTATTTATCTCAAAAATTGTGAAAATTTTGCCTTTAAGAAACAAAAGTTCTTTTTAGAGAAACTTGCATTCATTCTCAATGTCTTTGAAACATAAATGTTCTACTTGATCCTTGCAGGAAATATTACCTAGGCCATCTCTTTAAGATACCAACTTCTGGGGGAAAATTCTTATTTAAAAAGGGGGGGTGGTATTTTAATTTAAGCAAATGTGGGGCACTTGGCTGGCTCAGTTGGTAGAGCTTGCAACTCTTGATCTCAGCGTTGTAAATTCAAGCCACATGTTGGGTGTAGAGATTTACTTAAAAATAAAATCTCGGGGCACCTGGGTGGTTCAGTTGGTTAAGTATCCAACCCTTGATTTCTGCTCAAGTCATGATCTCAGAGTCATGAGACCTCCATACTCGGTGTGGAGCCTGCTTGGGATTCTCTCTCTCCTTCTCCCTCTGTCCCTCTCCCTCACCCCCTCTCTCATGCATGCACGCGCCTTCTCCCTCTCAAAATAAAATAAAATAAAATAAAATCTTAAAAAAATAAATGGGCAGCCCTGGTGGCTCAATCGTTTAGCGCCGCCTTCAGCCCAGGGTGGGATCCTGGAGTCCCGGGATCGAGTCCCATGTCGGGGTCCCTGCATGGAGCCTGCTTCTCCCTCTGCCTGTGGCTCTGCCTCTCTCTCTATGTCTCTCATGAATAAATAGGTAAAATCTTTCAAAAATAAAAATAAAATAAATAAATAAATGTCATTTAAAAATGAAATTTACTGCAGGGCAGGCAGGTTAAAAGGACTCTTTGTTTAAGAAAAATCACATTTTAATATTTTACATTAATAACCAAGGGGAAAGGGTTGGAGACACGTAGCACACTTGTTTTGGATGCTCTGAAAATGTTGAGGGCCAGTTTTTAGCCAGTGATTTTTTTTTTTAACATGCAGCAAATCTGTTAGACTTTAACAACAGCTGAGGTATTCACAACTGATCCCTATTAAAATCAAGGAATGGGAGGTAAGATTTGGGAGAGATCCCGAATGACTTCTCATAGCATTATAATGTACATAACTTTATTTTTCAGTTTTCCCTGGAGTAGTGAGCGTTTCATAAAAGAACATCTTTTTTTTTTTTTTCATAAAAGAACATCTTAAAAGCTATTCTGAGTTAAATAACATTGATACTTTTTTTGGTTTTTGATAACACTAGACTTGTTGCGGCCTTTTACAAACTAGCAGTGTCTCACCATACCACATTTATAATAGAGCATAATTTTTCTATAATCAGGCACCTTTTGCTGCTTTTTGAGTAAGACTTTTATCCTGTTCCGACTCTAAGCATTGCCAGAGAGAAGAATCTGTTCTGTTCTTTTGATTGTGGCATAGCCTGCAAGCTGTAGCATTTCTGTGATGAAAAATGAGTGTGTAGCAGGGAATCTGGAGGGCTAGCAGTGTTCCTTCAGGCTTCAACCTACTTGCATTCTATTGCCTGTGAGGAGCTTTCTGGCATGTGATTACTGACTTTAAAACTAGAGTTTTAAGCACCTACATTATTTTATAGAATGTGCAGAATAGTTTATCTTTTAACGTCAGCTACAAGACACTTCACATACTGCTTTTGCACTCTTCAAAAATTTTGTACTAAATACTAGAAAATATTTATATTCTTTGAGTGTGAGCTTTGAATAGATGATGGCATTATCACTTTATTTTTTTTTAATGGAACCTTTTTCTCAACTATTCTATTACAATGTTATTCTGAGCAAATCCTATGCCAAATATCTTGTACAATGTTTGTATGGAAGATTACATTTCACTCATGTGTGGTAAGACTACTCGGTTACTGATTTCATAGTTGGAATCTGATACTCCAGCACAAAGTCCACAATGTATTCAGAAATCCAAGTTGGTGTCATACATTTCATTTTGATGTGAACTTTTCTTTGCTTTTCTTTGTTTTAAGACTCCATTTTGCAATAAACGTTTTGACAGTAAAAAAAAATAAAATAAAATAAAAAAATAAATAAAAATGAAATTTAGACAAGTGAAAAATCATGTGTCTTCTCTGTAAACATTAATAAAAACCTTTAGCCATTTGAGAATGTAACCTTAAATTATGCCATCAACCAGTAACATAAGTTAGATCCAACCTCTTTTATGAGTACTCACACTCATGGGTACAGTTTTATTTTTTTTATTTTTATTTTTTTTAAGATTTTATTTATTTATTCATGAAAGACACAGAGAGAGAGGCAGAGACACAGGCAGAGGAAGAAGCAGGCTCCATGCAGGGAGCCCGATGTGGGACTTGATCCTGGGACTCCTGGATCACATCCTGGGCCAGAAGCAGGTGCTAAACCGCTGAGCCACCCAGGGATCCCCATGGCTACAGTTTTAAATTGGAAGCTGTAAGTCCTCTGGATCTGCCTGCATGTGTGCTTATATATGTGTTGTATATGTGTGCCATTTGCTACCTTTGGATGGTATTACCAAAGTTAATTTGTGCAAGAACTCTATTTAATTGGTCTGAAGAGAATTGACCACTTGTATGAATTAAGGATTTCTAAACCTCTCAGAAATATAACAGAAAATAACTCAAATGTTTTTCAAGTTTATGTGACCTGAGATAATCTTTGGTAAATAAAAGGTCGTTCAAGTTTACTGGATTAATTAAAAGAGATATGTCTTCAGAATTATCAACATTAAAAATAATGCAGATGCACAACTTTATTTGACTTGGGCTTATTGGTCAAATAAGTTCACACTATCTCTGCTACAAAATTTGTCAGGAAGAAAAATAGCTTGAGGGATGCCTGGGTGGCTCAGAGTTTGAGCCTCTGCATTTGGCTCAGGTCATGATCCTGGGGTCCTGTAATCTAGTCTTGCATTGGGCTCCCCAGGCTCCCTGCAGGGAGCCTACTTCTCCCTTTGCCTATATCTCTGCCTCTCTCTCATGAACAAATAAAATCTTAAACAAAAAAAAAAAAAAAAGGAAAAATAGCTTGGGATGATGGCTGACTTTGTCTCATGCCTTGTGAACTTTTTTGTAGATAATCTAAATGTAACTACTGAGAACAAGCGAATTAAAGGATAAAAGATTTTAGGTGAACTTTTAAAATAGTTTTCCCAAATATTTTTGATAACCTCAAATTTTAAAATTTTGCCAAGTTAAATTAAATTATGAGTAGTCATTAAATATCTAGATCATTTCTAAATAAGATAAAATACTAAAACATTAATTACTAAACACATATTTATCCACTTTGGGCTTCCTTTACAGAGGAACTCAAGGTTATTTGCATTTATTAGCACATATTTTCCAACACACTGAAAATTTTTACTATGAGAAAGCATGCACTTTTAGGAATTACAAAAAGTGTTTATAAGTCTACCAATCCACAGAATGCTAGTGTAAAATGATGTAGAAAATGTGGGGTTCGGAGCCAACAGCCAAGAAAGAATTCTTGAGACATCTTCAATGCAAAAGGTGGTTTTATTAAAGTATGGGGACAGGACCTGTGGGCAGAAAAAGCTGCTGCTGCAGTTGTGACCAGTGACTGATTATATAATTTCAAGTTGGGAGGGGGTTAAGGAGAGTGTAAGTCTCTAAAGAATTTTGTAAACAGGGAGATCCCTGGGTGGCTCAGTGGTTTGGCGCCTGCCTTTGGCCCAGGACACGATCCTGGAGACCTGGGATCGAGTCCCACGTCCGGCTCCCTGCATGGAGCCTGCTTCTCTCTCTCTCTCTGTGTGTCTATCATAAAAATAAATAAATTTAAAAAAAAAAGAATTTTGTAAACAAGATTTCCAGGACCTTGAGGGGGCTAGCTATTGTTGGGAAAAAGTCATTTATTATTGTCTAATAAAACCTTAGTCATGGGACACCTGGGTGGCTCAGTGGTTGAGCGTCTGCCTTTGGCTTAGGGCACGATCCTGGAGTCCAAGACTGAGTCTCTCATCAGGCTCCCTGCAAGGAGCCTGCTTCTCCCTCTGCCTATGTCTCTGCCTCTCTCTCTGTCTCTCATGTGTAAATAAATAAAATCTTAAAAAAAAAAAAAAAACCTTAGTCATGAGATTCTTCAGACATATGCCAATATGTATCAGTGACTGCCAACATGTATCTTGTGGGGGTAGAGATAAAGGAAGTTTCCAAAGGATTTTTTTAAAACGATTTTATTTAGGGGATCCCTGGGTGGCTCAGCGGTTTAGCGCCTGCCTTTGGCCCAGGGCGCCATCCTGGAGTCCTGGGATCAAGTCCCACATCGGGCTCCCTGCATGGAGCCTGCTTCTCCCTCTGCCTGTGTCTCCTCTCTCTCTCTCTCTCTCTCTCTGTGTCTATCATAAATAAATAAATAAATAAATAAATAAATAAATAAATAAATAAATAAATAAATCTAGTTCATTAAAAAAAAGATTTTATTTATTTATTTGAGAGAGAGAGAGAGAGAGCAGTGGAGGAAGAGCAGAGGGAGAGGACAAGCAAACTCCATGCTGAGTAGGGAGTCACACACAGGGCTGGATCCCAGGACCCTGAGATCATGATCTGAGCCAAAACCAAGAGTTGGACACTTAACTGATCAAGCCAGACACACACCAAAGGAATTTTTGTGTATTAAAGAAGAAGACTTACAGGATTCTAGGGAGGATGAGCTAAGATTGCCATTGCCCTTAGCAAAGTGTAAACATCTACGCAGCTGAGTCCTTAAAGGAATGTCACTCCGCCTGTTTCAAGGACTTGTCAGTGGGCTGTAGGTAGTGGTGTGCCCAAGATTGCTAATCCGAGAAACCACCAAGGAGCCGACACCGATGCAAGTACACGAGGGTTTATTTACAAGCTCAAAATTGGGTTCAAGTATACTCCACACAGCAGATCAGGGGCTTGGACCCCGAAGTGGGTTACAGCTGGGTTTTTTATGGGCTGGTCTAGGGGATTTTCAGAAGGGGTGGAGGAATTTTTTCCATTCCAATATGGGGGAAAGGGTGGGGGGAGTTTCTTAAGATCTGATATGGGGGATCCCTGGGTGGCGCAGCGGTTTGGCGCCTGCCTTTGGCCCAGGGCGTGATCCTGGAGACCTGGGATCGAATCCCACGTCGGGCTCCCTGCATGGAGCCTGCTTCTCCCTCTGCCTATGTCTCTGCCTCTCTCTCTCTCTCTCTGTGACTATCATTAAAAAAAAAAAAATATATATATATATATATATATATATATATATATATATATATATATATCTGATATGGGATTCTCTGCCGAGGGCATTCTGAACTTTATTGTCTTTCCGATATGGGATTCCCTGCCTAGGACATTCTGCAGTTTTTCCTGTAAAGTTCAGTTCTTATTCCTAGGGGCCTAAGATGGCTGTACTTGTGCTAATGCTAAACTTGAGGTGGAATGGCCTTAATTTTTCTTGGCCTCCACAGGTAGGAAGGATATTTCATTTTTTTCTTCTGCCTTTGTTTCCCACATCATAAGAAATGATCCATAATTGTTTACCTCTCTATTCTCACTAGAAATTGTTTTAAAAGTGTTAAGAATTCTCATACAAGTAATTACAGCTACTAGAAATAATAAAGGAAATACCTGCATATGCAGGGAAAGTAGGATAAGTGTTTTCAGTAAAAGAAGGTATGAGGAATGGAAATGCATTTTTGTTGACGGAAAAGGAAGTACTTTAATCCTAAAGTGAGGTTGGTTGTTTCAGAATGGGAAATAGGAAAAACAGGACAAAATCTGAATGTGAAAAATATTATAGAAGGTTTTTGGAAAACAAATCTTAGAAAAGGAATTTTATATGTGGTCAAGATGGCTAAGATTGGAATAAATTTATTTAAGTTAAAAAAAAATAAGTTTTAGGGCAGGCCTGTAGCTCAGCAATTTAGCGCAGCCTTCAGCCCAGGGCGTGATCCTAGAGACCCAGGATAGAGTCCCACATCAGGCTCCCTGTGAGGAACCTGCTTCTCCCTATGCCTGTGTCTCTGCCTCTCTCTCTCTCTCTCATAAATAAATAAGATCTTTTTAAAAAATGAGTTTTAATATCAAAAGTACACTAGTGCAAAATTATAATTGATTTTGCAGTGTTGAAAGAAACAGTTTTCTTGGATTCTCAGTCTGCTCTTGGCAACAGATTGTGAAGTTTCTTTACCTTTTAAGCAATCTGCACGGAGAGCAAAAATTTTGTGTCTTACCAAAACAATTTACTGTGCTTCATCTTATCTTTCTCATCACCTCTATGATTACTTAAGGAAATGAAGTCTTCTCTCTGAAAAGAGAAGACTTTAAAAAAAAAAAACTAACTGTTTAATGCTTAAACCTTTAAAAAAAACTGTAACTGTTTAATGCTTAAACCTTTTTTAAAAACTGTTTAATGCTCTGTATTTGATTGTAAAGTTTTCAATTGTCACTATGGTTAAATAGATAAGTATTCACAGTGACCCATGATCCTATTTGACCAAGTGTTTTTGAAACCTTTTGGTATTTTTGATAAACTTCCCCCAAAACAAATTCTAAATGAAGTATTTTTGACTTCAGGTTAAGTCTGGGGTACTGGAATGTCGCAAAAGATTTGTTTTCTCTCCTTATAGAATTAGAGATTAAACTAATAAGATGTATATGTTAAAAAAAAGATGTATATGTTAAGTTAAATTACATGGGAGGCATTGTCAAATAAGTAATACTAAGCCTTCCTTATGTTGAATTTGTATAGGAATATGGTATAAGTGTTCTAGAAATTATATGAACTTCCTAAAGTCCAATATGTCCTGGTATAATGTTATCATCATAATTCTAGTTCATTTAAAAATGTTGTGTGCCTGTCTCCAAGGGCAAGGGAAACAAAGGCAAAAATGAACTATTGGGATTTCATCAAGATAAACAGCTTTTGCACAGCAAAGGAAATAGTTGATAAAACCAAAAGGCAATCTACAGAATGGGAGAAGATATTTGCAAATGACACATCAGATAAGGGGCTAGTATCCAAACTCTATAAAGAACTTATCAAACTCAACACCAGAGAACAAATAATCCAATCAAGAAATGGGCAGAGGACATGATCAGACATTTCTCCAAAGAAGACATACAAACGGCCAAGACACATGAAAAATGTTCAACATCACTTGGCATCAGGGAAATACAAATCAAAACTACAATGAGATACCACTCACACCAATCAGAATGGCTAAAATTAACAAGTCAGGAAACAACAGATGTTGGCAAGGCTGAGGAGAAAAGGGAACCGTTTTACACTGTTAGTGGGAATGCAAACTGGTACAGCCGCTCTGGAAAACAGTATGGAGGTTCCTCAAAAAGTTGAAAATAGAGCTATCCTACAACCCAGGAACTGCAAAGATACAAATGTAGTGATCTTAAGAGGCACCTGCACCCCAATGTTTATAGCAGCAATGTCCACAATAGCCAGACTATGGAAAGAGCCCAGATGTCCACTGACAGATGAATGGATAAAGATGTGGTATGTGTATACAATGGACTACTACTCAGCCATCAAAACCAGTGAAGTCTTACCATTTGCAATGACATGGATGGAACTACAGGATATTATGCTGAGTGAAATAAGCTAGTCAGAGAAATGTCTTTGATATATGATCTCACTCATATATGGAATTTAAGAAACAAAACAGGGAAGGAGGGCAAGATGGTGGAAAAGTAGAGTCACCTGTCCCCACCAACTTACCTAGATAACTTTCAAATCATCCTGAAAAGCTATGAATTTGGCCTGAGATTTAAAGAGAGAACAGCTGGAATGCTACAGAGAGAAGAGTTTGCGCTTCTAACAAGTACAACTCATTTTTAGCCACTCTGCACTAAGCAAAATGACTATAAAGAAGAACTCACCAGAAAAGAAAGAATCAGAAACAGTCCTCTCTCCCACAGAGTTACAGAATTTGGATTACAATTCAATGTCAGAAAGCCAATTCGGAAGCACAATTATAAAGCTACTGGTGGCTCTGGAAAAAAGCATAAAAGATTCAAGAGACTTCATGACTGCAGAATTTAGATCTAATCAGGCCGAAATTAAAAATCAATGAAATGAGATGCAATCCAAACTGGAGGTCCTAAAGATGAGGGTTAATGAGGTAGAAGAAAGAGTGAGTGACATAGAAGACAAGTTGATGGCAATGAAGGAAGCTGAGGAAAAAAGAGAAAAACAATTAAAAGACCATGAGGAAAGGTTAAGGGAAATCAATGACAGCCTCAGAAGGAAAAATCTACATTTAATTGGGGTTCCAGAGGGCACCGAGAGGGACAGAGGACCAGAAAGTGTATTTGAACAAATCATAGCTGAGAACTTCCCTAACTTGGGGAGGAAGACAGGCATTCAGATCCAGGAGATAGAGAGATCCCCCCTAAAATCAATAAAAACCATTCAACACCCCAACATTTAATAGTGAAACTTGCAAATTCCAAAGATAAAGAGAAAATCCTTAAAGCAGCAAGAGACAAGAGATCCCTAACTTATATGGGGAGAAGTATTAGATTAACAGCAGACCTCTCCACAGAGACCTGGGAGGACAGAAAGGGCTGGCAGGATATATTCAGGGTCCTAAATGAGAAGAACATGCAGCCAAGAATACTCTATCCAACAAGGGTCTCATTCAGAATAGAAGGAGAGATAAAAAGCTTCCAAGATAGGCAGAAACTGAAAGAATATGTGACCTCCAAACCAGCTCTGCAAGAAATATTAAGGGGGACTCTGTAAAAGAAAGAGGAAGTCCAAAGAAATATCCCACAAAAACAGGGACTGAATAGGTACTATGAAGACACTAAATTCATATCTTTCAATAGTAACTCAACATGAATGGGCTTAATGACCCCATCAGAAGGCGCAGGGTTTCAGACTGGGTAAAAAAGCAAGACCCATCTATTTGCCGTCTACAAGAGCCTCCTTTTAGACCTAAGGACACCTACAGGCCTGAAAATTAAAGGTTGGAGAACAATTTACCATTCAAATGGTCCTCAAAAGAAAGCAGGGGTAGCCATCCTCATATCAGAAAAATTAAAGTTTATCCCAAAGACTAGTAAGAGATGAAGAGGGACACTATATCATACTTAAAGGGTCTATCCAACAAGAGGACCTAACAATCATGAATATTTATGCCCCTAATGTGGGAGCTGCCAAGTATATCAACCAATTAATAACCAATGTTAAGACATACTTAGATAATAATACATTTATACTGGGAGACTTCAACACAGTGCTTACTGAAAATGACAGATCTTCTAAGCACACTATCTCCAAAGAAACAAGAGCTTTAAATGATACACTGGACCAGATGGATTTCACAGATATTTACAGAACTTTACATCCAAACACAACTGAATACACATTGTTCTCAAGTACACGTGGAACTTTCTCCAGAATAGACCACATACTGGGTCACAAATCAGGTCTAGCCGATACCAAAAGATTGGGATTGTCCCCTGCATATTTTCACACCATAATGCTTTGAAATTAGAACTAAATCACAAGAAGAAATTTGGAAGACATTCAAACACTTGGAGGTTAAAGACCATCCTGCTAAAAGACAAAGGGGTCAACCAGGAAATTAGAGAAGAATTAAAAAGATTCATGGAAACTAATGAGAATGAAGATACAACCATTCAAAATCTTTGGGATGCAGCAAAAGCAGTCCCGAGAGGGAAATACATCACAATACAAGCATCCCTCAAAAAACTGGAAAAAATTCAAATACAAAAGCTAACCTTGCACCTAAAGGAACTGGAGAAAGAACAGCAAATAAAACCTACACCAAAGAGAAGAAGAGAGTTAATAAAGATTCAGGCAGAACTCAATGAAATAGAAACCAGAAGAACTGTGGAACAGATCAACAAAACCAGGAGTTGGTTCTTTGAAAGAATTAATATGATAGATAAACCATTAGCCAGCCTTATTAAAAACAAAAGAGAAAAGATTCTAATTAATAAAATTATGAATAAAAAAGGAGAGATCATCAAGGAAATACAAATAATTTAAAAAACATATTATGAGCAGCTATATGCCAATAAATTAGGCAACCTAGAAGAAATGGACGCATTTCTGGAAAACCACAAACTACCAAAACTGGAACAGGAATAGAAAACCTGAACAGGCCAATAACCAGGGAGGAAACTGAAGCAGTCATCAAAAACCTCCCAAGACACAAAAGTCCAGGGCCAGGTGGCTTCCCAGGGGAATTCTATCAAACATTTAAAGAAGAAACAATGCCTATTCTACTAAAGCTGTTCCAAAAGATAGAAAGGGATGGAATACTTCCAAACTTGTGCTATGAGGCCAGCATCACCTTAATTCCCAAACCAGACAAAGATCCCACCAAAAACGAGAATTATAGACCAATATCCCTGATGAACATGGATGCAAAAATTCTCAACAAGATACTAGCCAATAGGATCCAACAGTACATTAAGAAGATTATTCACCATGACTAAGTGGGATTTATCCCTGGGATACAAGGCTGGTTCAACACTCATAAAACAATCAATGTGATAGATCGTATCAACAAGAGAAAAAACAAGAACCATATGATCCAGTCAATAGATGCAGAGAAAGCATTTGACAAAATACAGCATCCATTCCTCATCAAAACTCTTTAGAGTGTAGGGATAGAGGGAACGTTCCTCAGCATCTTAAAAGCCATCTACGAAAAGCCCACAGCAAATATCATTCTCAATGGGGAAACACTGGGAGCCTTTCCCCTAAGATCAGGAACACAATAGAGATGCCCACTCTCACCACTGCTATTCAACATAGTACTAGAAGTCCTAGCCTCAGCAATCAGGCAACGAAAAGAAATAAAAGGCATTCAAATTGGGAAAGAAGTCAAACTCTCCCTCTTTGCAGATGACATGATACTGTATGTAGAAAACCCAAAAGACTCCACCCCAAGATTGCTAGAACTCATACAGCAGTTCAGCAGTGTGGCAGGATACAAAATCAATGCCCAGAAATCAGTGGCATTTCTATACAGTAACAATGAGACTGAAAAGAGAAATTAAGGAGTCAATCCCACTGACAATTGCACCCAAAAGCATACGATACCTAGGAATAAACCTAACCAAAGAGGTAAAGGATCTATACCCTAAAAACTACATAACACTTCTGAAAGAAATTGAGGAAGACACAAAGAGATGGAAAAATATTCCATGCTCATAGATTGGAAGAATTAATATTGTGAAAATGTCAATGCCATCCATGGCAATTTACACATTTAATGCAATCCCTATCAAAATACCATGGACTTTCTCCAGAGATTTGGAACAAATAACCTTAAGATTTGTGTGGAATCAGAAAAGACCCCGAATAGCCAGGGGAATTTTAAAGAAGAAAACCATAGCTGGGGGCATCACAATGCCAGATTTCAGGTTGTACTACAAAGCTGTGATAATCAAGACAGTGTGGTGCTGGCACAAAAACAGACACATAGATCAATGGAACAGAATAGAGAACCCAGAAATGGGCCCTCAACTTTATGATCAACTAATATTCAATAAAGCAGGAAAGACTATCCACTGAAAAAAGGACAGTCTCTTCAATAATTGGTGCTGGGAAAATTGGACAGCCATGTGCAGAAGAATGAAACTAGACCATTCTCTTATACCATACACAAAGATAAACTCAAAATGGATGAAAGATCTAAATGTGAGACAAGATTCCATCAAAATCCTAGAGAGGAACACAGGCAACACCCTTTTTGAACTTGGCCACAGTAACTTCTTGCAAGATACATCCATGAAGGCAAGGGAAACAAAAGCAAAAATGAATTATTGGGATTAATCAAGATAAAAAGTTTCTGCACAGCAAAATAAACAGTCAACAAAACTAAAAGACAACCTACAAAATGGGAGAAGATATTTGCAAATGACGTATCAGATAAAGGGCTAGTATCCAAGATCTATAAAGAACTTCTTAAACTCAACAGCAAAGAAACAAACAATCCAATCATAAAATGGGCAAAAGACATGAGCAGAAATCTCACAGAGAAAGACATAGACATGGCCAACACGCACATGAGAAAATGCTCTGCATCACTTGCCATCAGGGAAATACAAATCAAAACCACAATGAGATCCCACCTCACACCAGTGAGAATGGGGAAAATTAACAAGGCAGGAAACAACAAATGTTGGAGAGGATGCGGAGAAAGGGGAACCCTCTTGCGCTGTTGGTGGGAATGTGAACTGGTGCAGCCACTCTGGAAAACTGTGTGGAGGTTCCTCAAAGAGTTAAAAATAGACCTGCCCTACGACCCAGCAATTGCACTGCTGGGGATTTACCCCAAAGATACAGATGCAATGAAACGCCGGGACACCTGCACCCCAATGTTTCTAGCAGCAATGTCCACAATAGCCAAACTGTGGAAGGAGCCTCGGTGTCCATCGAGAGATGAATGGATAAAGAAGATGTGGTTTATGTATACAATGGAGTATTCCTCAGCCATTAGAAACGACAAATACCCACCATTTGCTTCAACGTGGATGGAACTGGAGGGTATTATGCTGAGTGAAGTAACTCAATCGGAGGACAAACATTATATGGTCTCATTCATTCGGGGAATATAAAAAATAGTGAAAGGGATTATAGGTGATAGGAGAGAAAATGAGTGGATAAAATCAGAGAGGGAGACAGAACATGAGAGACTCCTAACTCTGGGAAACGAACAAGGGGTAGTGGAAGGGTGGTGGGCGGGGGGATGGGGTAACTGGGTGACAGACACTGAGGAGGGCATGTAATGTTATGAACACTGGGTGTTATATAAGACTAATAAATCACTGACCTTTACCTCTGAAATCAATAATACATTATATGTTCATTAATTGAATTTAAATAAAATTTAGAAAACAAATAAAATGTTGTGTGCCACAAAAATAACCAAATTTCCTTGTCAATTCCACTATAACAAGCTCTCATCAGATCTTTAGTAGTAGGTATTTTTTGTCTTTTGTCATTTAGAGATAGTTATTGTTTTACTCAGGTGCTTTTGCAACAATGTTCCTCCTAAAGTGCGTCATGTACAAGGAGAGTCATAAAAAGAACAAGTTTATGTCCTTAAGTCTATGTCCTTAGTCTTAAGTACAAGTTTATGATAACTTTAAGATAATAAAACTGAACTGGATAAGAATAGCTACTGGAAAAAATTGGATTCAAGCAAAACATTAATCGCATGGAACTGAATGAACTAAGGAGGATAACTGTATGACTTTTTGTTTGAAACGTCTTGTTTTTGTTTTTTTTTTTTTTGTTTTTTGTTTTTTTTAATTTTATTTATTTATTTATTTATGATAGAGAGAGAGAGAGAGAGAGGCAGAGACACAGGCAGAGGGAGAAGCAGGCTCCATGCACCGGGAGCCCGATGTGGGACTCGATCCCGGGTCTCCAGGATCGCGCCCTGGGCCAAAGGCAGGCGCCAAACCGCTGCGCCACCCAGGGATCCCAGAAACGTCTTGTTTTTGGATGTTGTGTAACAAAGATGAAATATTTGCCTTCTTTCCTGTTCAATTCCTCCAGAATTCAGAATATCTTGAGTATTCTTTTCATAGCAATATAATTAGTTATTTGCATAAGTTCAATAAAAACTTGTTCTCCTTGAAACAGGACACAACTGGAGACATTGGCTATATTGCCAAGGCTTTGACTGGAATGTGTTATTGGAGAGAGATGTGTATAGACTCATATATGACCAGATAGCTTTCAGGAACTGCTTGGAAAGATCAGCCTAGTATCTTGCTTATAGGGTTCCCAGTGACCTTACCAGGTGAGTAAAGAAAGTCACTCCCTAGCAGGTCCACAAATAACTCAGGATATTTGGGGGGACCTCAAGAAGAGTGGAATTCACCCAAACTATAGTATTACAGGTAAAATCTAATAGTGGTCCTTGGCTTAGCTTCCTGTCCTCAGAGGCTTTTAAGAGTTTGATCTGAGATATCTTATAACAATTTCCTGCAAAGTATTCTTAAAGAGTTTATATGGTCAAGCACTACTCTTGCTACACTTAGGTAAATAAACAATCAGGCCAAGTTTAATGCAAACAAGCTAGCTTTGCTGTGATTATCTGTGGTAAAACAAAGAATGGGGCTAATTATAGAAAGAAAAATTATGCTTGCACTTTTGTAGAGTGTAGATTTTAATCTTGTTGTCTTTGAGGTTTTGTAATATACCTGTAAACTGGACTGGATTCTGAATTCTTCTGGTTCTCAAACATCTTGCTGTGACTCTCCAAACTAATATTTCCAGTTTTTCCTCACCCTTCTGATTTGGGATCAATTAAAAGAAGGGCTGTCCTTGAATCTCCTTGAAAGGGACTAGAGGAGGTCTTCCTCACTGCCCAGATGGCAGCCAGGCTTTAGGGACCCAAGGTTTGGCTACACATCTCACAGCCAAAGAAGGCTCCTCCTGACACCTGGTCCTATACAGATGCTGGAGAGCCTCTGAATCAAATGACTAGGAAGAGAAGTAGCTGACATCAATGTGGAGTTTCCATCAGAGATGCCAGATCAAGACTTGTTACTTTAACTAAACATAAAACCCTTTCATCTTTTCTTTCTTTCCTTTACTCTGCATTGGCTTGTTAACTATGTAGTAGTTATCAAACTAGATCCCAGACAAATAAAATTTATCTGTTAGTTAGCTTTTTCTTTTAAGATTTTATTTATTTATTCATGAGAGACACAGGGGGGGGCGGGCAGAGACACAGGCAGAGGGAGAAGCAGGCTCCATGCAGGGAGCCTGATGTGAGACTCAATCCTGGGTCCCAGGATTACGCCCTGGGCCGAAGGCAGGCGCTAAACCGCTGAGACACCCAAGGATCCCCTGTTAGTTAGCTTTTGCTCTTAAAGTTATTCACCATAACCAGAAACCACAGTCACCATCATGCAGAGCCATTGGAATCTGCCAAAATTCCTTTGTAACTTAGTGCACCATCAATGTCTGTGAATGCCCCATATGTGCTCTCAAATATAGATAGTTTCTACTTCTTGGCATAAAGATAATCTCAAATACATTAATATGTATAACAAATTGTCACCGAATCATGTTTAACAATGGTTTATTCAAACATTCCATTTCAGGTTTAGGCTGAAGATAGGTATTTTCTTAGGAGAAAGATATGAAAGAGGAACTGAGAACTCAAAAACCAAAAAGACTTTAAGGCAGAAAGCATTATAATATAAAGTCTTAGTTGATGTTAGCATGTGATATTATCATAACAATGGTAAAAAATGATCATTTGACTGGAAATATATAATAATTCTAAATGAGTATAGATTTAATATAGCTTAAAATATAAATCAACTGACAGAAATATGAAAAGGAATGGACAGTTTCATAGCCTTAGTGAGATATTTATAAGAGCATGTGTTGGTGATTAATATCTCAGACAGAAAAAAACCATTGCATGAAGAATATAGAGGAGTTGAACAGGACGGTTATAAGCTTGTTGTAATGGACATAAAATAAAGTTCTGGTCCCAGAAATTTAAAGAACATACATACAGTTTTCTCAAGCACACGAGGCATTTATAAAACCTATGAGACACTAGCACATCCTTGCAAATATCAGAGAGAGGCAAGAATGAAAGCAGGAGGCTAGTGAGGAGGTTATTGCAGCAATTCAGGCAGGAAGTAGGGAGAAGAGGCTGGATTCAGGGTAAACTTTGAAGGTAAAGCTGACAAGTTTGCTAATGGACTGGATGCACAATGCAACAGAAAAAGAAGAATCAAGATGGTGACTATAGTTAACAATACTGTGTCATATATTTGAAAGTGGCTAAGAGAATAAATCTGGAAAGTTCTTATCACAAGAAAAAAATTGTAGCTATGTAAAGTGATGGACATTAACTAAGCCTATTGTGATAATCATTTCACAATATATACATGTATCAAATCATTATGTTGTACATTATCAGAAATAAGACCCAGGCCCAAAATGAAGTCTAAGCCCCATGGCACCAAATCAAGACTTAATTATTAAACAGTTTTGGCTGTCACAGAAATGGGACCTTAAACCAGTCATTCAGGAATCACCTGATCAGCACCAAGTAACCTTGAAATAGTCAACCACGTTTTTAAAAAGATTTTATTTATTTATTCATGAAAGTCAGAGAGAGGAACAGAGACATAGGCAGAGGGAGAAGCAGGCTCCCCGTAGGGAGCCCAATGTGGGATTTGATCCCAGGACCCCAGATCACTACCTGAGCCAAATGTAGTTGCTTAACCACTGAGCCACCCAGGTGCCCCAGTCAACCTACTTTTTTGCCCTAATATAACTTCCTTGTTCCCACCCTCTTCCGGCTATAAAAATCCTTCATTTTGTTTTATTTTTTTTTTTAATTTTTATTTATTTATGATAGTCACACAGAGAGAGAGAGAGAGGCAGAGACATAGGCGAGGGAGAAGCAGGCTCCATGCACCGGGAGCCCGACGTGGGATTCGATCCCGAGTCTCCAGGATCGCGCCCTGGGCCAAAGGCAGGCACTAAACCACTGCGCCACCCAGGGATCCCCTTCATTTTGTTTTATACGCTAGACTGGATGCTGCCCAATGCATAAGTCATAGAACAAAATCAATAAAATCCTTGAAATCTACTCAGTTGAATTCTTTTTTTGAGGGGAGGGGCAGAGGGAGAAGGAGAGAGAGAATCTTAATGAGGTTCTAGACCCAGCATGGCGCACTCAGGGGGCTCAAATCACGACTCTATGATTGTGACCTGAACCAAAGTCAGACACTTAACCAATTGAGCCACCCAGGCACCCCTCAATTTTGTTTTTTAGCAACACCTAAAATTAATACAATGTTCTATCTCAATTGTATCTCAATTAAAAAATAAAAAGAATAAAAAGGAAAGGAAAAAGGAATCAAAGATGATTGCAAGGTGCTTGGCCTCAACAACTAGAAGACAGAATTCTATTACAGAGATGGAGATGCCTGGGATGGAGGCAGCAGGCTGGGATGGGGGAGCATGTCAAGAACTGAGTCTTTGACTTACAAGTGGAATGTCCAGGGGAGCAATCAGGCATGAGTCTGGAAGTGAGGAGAAAGGGTGGGTCTAGGGATGAGATTTGGAAATCACCATCCTATCAAGGATATAAGATCATTTGGAGCCATGGAACTGGGTGAAATTACCTCGGGAAGGAGTGTGGACAGAGCAGAGGTCTCAATGCACTCTGATGGTTAGGATCCAGAAAGATAGGAGAACCCAGGAAAGACATAGGCAGGGAGATAGGAAGAGAACTGGGAGAGCTAAGAGACCAAGCTGCCAAGAGGAAAGAGTTCCAGGGAAAGGTTGATCTCCTCTGCCAAATCCTCCTCCAAATGAGAGGAGCACCAATAAGGTGCAGGTCGACTCGGTGACCTTGGCCAGAACAGCTTCCAGGGGGTGTTGGGAACAAAAGCCTGATTGTAGTCAGTTCAAGAGAAAAAGGAAAACAAAGCAGAGAATGATAGGGCATGTGAGGTCAGGCAGAGGACTGTTTTTCTTTTGTTTTAAGACAGGAAATATGCTAAAGAAGGATCTAGGAAAAAAAAAAATAAAGAAGGATCTAGGGGAGAGAGGAATAGGTGATTTTGCAGGACAGAAGCAAATATAGAAGAAAAGTCCTTGAGTAGGTGGTAGGGAGTGAACCCCAGCAGGGGAGGGCTGAGCCAAAGGAAAAATCAGTAATTCTGATTTAGTCCTTACTTAAAAATTGGATATTGGGATCCCTGGGTGGCTCAGCGGTTTGGCGCCTGCTTTTGGCCCAGGGCCTGATCCTGGAGACCCAGGATCGAGTCCCACTTATGGAGCCTGCTTCTCCCTCTGCCTGTCTCTCTGCCTCTCTCTGTGTCTCTCATGAATAAATAAAATCTTTATTAAAATTTTTTTAAAAAATAAAAATTGGATATTTTGCTCATTATGGATTTTTTGCATTGATTTTTTTTAAGATTTTATTTATTCATGAGAGACACAGAGAGAGGCAGATACATAGGCAGAGGGAGAAGCAGGCTCCATGCAGGGAGCCCAATGTGGGACTCTATCCCAGAACCCCGGGATCACGACCTGAGCCATAGGCAGATGCTCAACCACTGAGCTACTCAAGTGCCCCTGACTTTTATTTTAAATATTGCATTAAAATATCATTTATGTCTATTACTGTGGAGTTGTTTTGGTGCTCTTTTAGATTTTGCACCTGAAGCCCTGTAGACGGGAATCTTTGGGAGAGATTCCTAGGGATTCCTCCCTAGTACAAGAGGGAAGTGGAGTGGGGGCGGGTGTATCTGAATAGAGGGCACAGGGCCTCTTATGATTGGCAGGAGCAGCCTGCAGGCTGACAGGCATCCCCCAAATCCCAGAAACAACGATAGGTGGTTTGTGTGGGCTGCTTGGTGATGGATCACAACACAGACTAGACAGCTAGATTCAGCGGGGACAGAGCTCCCTCTGGTGGGCCTGGGTGGCAATGACAGCTCAGAGCGGATGGTGCTGGTGGGTCTGGGGTGTGCAGGGGCAAGGCTAACCGGGAAGCGGGCAGAGAAAGAGAAGCTCTGGAGCAAACCAGAGAGGTCAGAGAAGAAGGCTAGGCCCGTGTTAAAGGAGTGCATTTTGAAAAGGGAGTGATCCATGGTGTCAAATGTCGCGGGGGACACATTTAATGCTGGCCAGGTTATTTGTACAGGTGCTACAAAGGGTGTAAATCAACACACATAAACCTCTTAAGGCATACAATATTTTCCAAACTAAGATGAAAAAATTACCTTCTATGTGGAAATGTTCCAAAGGAGTTAATGCTTGAATTTTTATTTTTATATTTTTAAAAGATTTTATTTATTTAGGGACGCCTGGGTGGCTCAGTGGTTGAGCACTGGCTCCCTCTAGGGAGTGTGATGTGGGACTCAATCCCCGGACCCTGGATCACGCCCTGAGCCACCCAGGCGTCCCAAGGCTTGGATTTTTAAAAGCCTCTATTACTGTTCTTCTATCCTGAGTGTAGAACCAAGGCCAAGAAACGCCTTTCATGAAATTTCACCTGCTGTGCCTATAAGTCAATTGAAATCTTATCTCAGGGATATTCCTGACCTTTTTAAGTTTCTAACTATTAAGAAGTGACCTTCCTTACCACTGTGAGGCTGAGACCTTAAAAAATAATAAACAAAATGTCAGAAAGTTTAGGGGGTGTAAAAGGTAAAAAGAAAAGAAAAAGAAGGGATTGCTGAAGGTACATTTGTGATGACAGTTGCCCCTCAAAAAGATACTTGTCTTTTTGAAGAGGAGGAGGAAGAAGAAGAAGAAGAAGAAGAAGAAGAAGAAGCAGCTAGTGTCAACCCTGAGTTGCAAGGCAGGTTTTTCTGTCACTGGGCATCTGATCATGGGGTCTTTGGCATTGGGCCACAAGGGCTGACCAGGGACAGGATGGATTTTTGAGTGACTTGAAGTGAACCAACTCTGGTTCCTATAACCCTGACTGAATTCCAGCTTCATGCCGACAACAAATATCAGGACTGAGTTTGCCAGCTCTACTATCTAGAAGGTGAGCTGGAAGTCGGACACCAGTCTCATGGTGACAGCCAGAGGAGGGAATGATTTCTTTGCAGCAGGAGCTATGTTTCAGTCATGCTTCTCATCAGATGTGAACACATCCAGCCTGATGGGTTTATGATAGTCACAGGCCTAAGCAGACATCAAACCCACATTGTCTGCTCTGCTGGATGGCAGAAGCACCAAAACCAGGACCGCAGGCAGGGTCTAGCACTATAATTTTGCTTTTAAGTGAATGTTACACAATAATTTCATTTTAAACTGTTTAACGGCATCACTACCTTTAGAATTTAATGTTTCTTTTTTTAAAAAAGATTTTATTTATTTATTTGAGAGAGTGAATGCGCCAGAGAGAGCATGAGCAGGGAAGAGAGACAGAGGGGGAGAGAGAAGCAGACTCTCTGCTGAGGAGGGAGCCCAACTCAGGGCTCCATCCGAGGACCCTGGGATCATGACCTGAGCTAAAGGCAGATGCTTAGCTGATTGAACCACCCAGGCACCACTTTAATGGTTCTTTTTAATGATACTTGTCTGGGATCTAAGTATTGCTGAGGATCCCGTGATACCAGCATGTTGGTTTCCTCCAGGAAACTGAGGCAGCCCAGCACAATATAAAAATGGAGGGAGACATAAGGATAGCTGAACCCCAAACATGCTCCCCAGCCTACACTCTGGGAATTTGGCAGAAGGTGGAAGCCTTACGGGGTCTAGGTACGTGAGCACAACCTCTGCCCAAATCACTGACTGACCGGCAACTAAGCTCTGCAGACACCAGGAGATCTCAAAGTTAGACTAGAATAAATGAGAACAGAAGAACCAGAGTAGAGATACCAATGACCACACACATCTGGGAGTCCAGTTTATGTCTTATGTTAAGTTGCTAAGCAACAGCAGCATCAGCAACAACCCTCAGCATCAAATGCTCCAAGATGCACAAAGAAATAGGAAAGTGTGACCCATACTCAGGAGAAAAGAGTAGGCAACAGAAACCAATTCTGCGTGGGCCCAGATGTGGCATTTAGCAGACACTTCAAAGCAGCTATTATGAATATTTGCAAAGAATTCAAGGGATTGCACTGATGAGAGTGAGTCAAAAAATAGAAAATCTCAGCAGGGAAACAGAAACTACTTAAAAAAAAAAAAAAGAACCAGATGAAAATTCTATGGTTAAAAAGTAAAATAACTGGAATGAAAATTTCATTAGAAGCATTCAACAGCCAATTTGAGACGGCAGAAGCAAGAATCTGTCAATTCAAAGACAAGGGGATTAAAATTATCCAATCCAAAGAATAGAGAGGAAAAAGATTGAAGAAAAATGTACAGAGCCTCAGAGACTGAGGAACAATGACAAGCGTACTAACATATGTGTAACAAGGAACCCAGGAGGAGAAGAGATCATTTAACTCTCATTATTATATTCCAATAAGTTGTTAGCTCTTGCTGTTTAACAAAAACAATAACAAAAATATTCCCGCATATTTTGGGGGCACCTGACTAGCTCAGTCGGTGGAGCATGTGACTCTTGATCTCCAGGTCATGAGTTAGATCCCATGTTGAGTGTAGAGATTATTTAAAAATAAAATCTTAAAAAAAAATCCTGTATATCTTGTTAAGAGAAGTTCAATGGTTTTTGTCCTTGTAAAATCAAAGACAAATTTAAAACTTTTTTTCTATGTAGCTGTATTACACATATGGCAATGTCTTTAAGTAGTGACAAATTAGTTTTATTTTTTTTGATAAAAAATGTCTATTTACAAAAAAAAATGTCTATTTACTTATTTATTTTTATTTTTATTTTTTAAAAGATTTTATTTCTTTATTCATGAGAAAGAGAGAGAGAGAGAGAGAGGCAGAGACACAGGCAGTCAGGCAGTGAGAAAAGCAGGCCCCATGCAGAGAGCCTGATGTGGGACTTGATCCTGGGTCTCCAGGATCATGCCCTGGGCCAAAGGCAGGTGCTAAACCACTCAGGCACCCAGGGATCCCTACTTATTTATTTTTAAAATTCCAGTATAATTGGGATGCCTGGGTGGCTCAGTCGGTTAAACCTCTGACTTCAGCTCAGGTCATGATTTGGGGGTCCTGGGATCGAGCGCCAAGTTGGGCTCCATGCTCAGCTGGGAGTCTGCTTCTTCCTTTCCATCTGCCTTCCCCCTGTCCATGCTCTCTCTCTCTCTCTCAAATAAATAAATTAAAATTTAAAAAAATTTTTCAGTATAATTGACTTACAAGGTTATACTGGTTTCAGGTGTACAATATAGTGATTCAACAGTTCTATACATTACTCAGTGCTGATCAGGATACATGTACTCTTAATCCCCTTCACTTATTTAACCCATCCCCCAATCCACCTACCCTTTGGTAACCACCAGTTTGTTCTCTATATTTCAGATGCTGAGGTTTTTTGGTGGTTTGTCTCTTTTTCCCTTTGTTCATTTGTTTTGTTTCTTAAATTCAACATATGAGAGTGTTTGTCTTTCTCTGACATATCTCACTTAGAATTATACTCTCTACATGCATTCATATTGCAAATGGCAAAATCCCATTCGTTTTTTATAGGTGAGTAATATTCCAGTGTGTGTGTGTGTGTGTGTGTGTGTGTGTGTATCATAGTACTAAATTACTTTTAAAGGATCTGAGGTAGTTTTCTCTTCAAGTCAATTATATTGTTGTTTAAATCAATTTCTTATTAAGTTTTTTAAACTAAAACAAAAATAAAGACAAAGAAGAACATTTCACAATGATAACGAGAAGACATAAAACTTATAAATGTATAGGTATCTAATAACAGAGCCCCCAAATTCATAAAGCAAAACTGACAGAACTGAATAGACAATTTAACCACTAAAGTTTGAGATTTTGATACTCTGTTATAAATTATCAAAACAACTAAACAGAAAATAAATAAGAATATAGAAGACTTGAACAACACTATCAGCCAATTTGATCTAACAAATATATACACACAACACTCCACCCAGCAACAGAAGAGCATCTGTTCTTTTCAAGCATGAATGAAACATTTTCTGATATAAACTGCATGCTAGGCCATAAATCAAGTCTGAGTAAATTTAAAAGGGTTAAAATCATACAAAGTATTTTCTCTAACAACAGAATTAAATTAGTAATCTACAAGAGGAAGAAATCTGGGAATTTCCAAATATTTGGAAATTAAACAATGCACTTCTAACTAACGGTGGGTCAAAGAAGATATCACAAGGGAAATGAGAAAATATCTGGAATTGGGTGAAAAGACAAATACAAATATCAAAATTGATAAGATACAGAAAGTGGTGTACTGGAGCCAGCTGGCAGCTCCAGTTGTGCATGTCCCTCCCCAATTGCGTGTTCAGTGGCCTCACACTGATAGCCTGAAATCAATCATGGTGGGAGTATTTTTTTTAAGATTATATTTATTTATTTGAGAGAGACAGAGCATAAGCAAAGGGAGGGGCAGAGGGAGAGGAAAAAGACTCCCAGCAAAGCAGGGAGCCTCACTTGGGGCTTGATCCCAGGACCCTGAAAGCAAGATCTGAGTTAAAGGCAGAGCTTAACCAACTGAGCCTCCCAGGTGCCCCCTCTGGTGAATGCAACAGAAATTGGCAAATGTTGTAAAACAAGGCTCCCCCACCCATCCCCCACCTGGACCTAGTCATTAAACATTTACTAGAATACCCACTAAATGCAGCAGCTAAGGCAATGCTTAAAGGGGAATGTATAGCTTTAAATATGTATGTTTAAAAAAAAAAAAAAAAAGACAGAAGCACCTGGGAGGCTCAGTTGGTTAACTGCCTTTGGCTCTGGTCATGATTCCAGGATTCTGGGATTGAGCCCCATGTTGGGCTCCGTGCTCAGTGGGGAATCTGCTTTTCTCTCTGTCTCTCCCTTGGCTTGTGCTCTCTCTCTCTCTCTCACTCTCTCTCTCAAATAAATAAATTTTTTAAAATAAAATAAATAATAAATAAATAAATAAGACAGCTCTAAGAGTAATAATGTAAGTTTCCATCTCAAGAAGCTGGAAAAAGAAGAGCACATCAAACCCAAACTAAGTAGAAGAAAATAAATAATAAAAATCAGAGTGGAATCAATGAAATAGAACATAGAAAAACAATAGAGAAAAATCAATGAGACAAAAATTGGTTCTTTGAGAACATCAACAAATAGCAAGACTGACCAAGAAAAAAAGAAAGAAGACACAGATTCCCCAAATCAGTAATGTCAGAGAAGTTACTACAGACCCTAAATAATAAAAGCATTATAGAGGTCATTATGAAAAGTTGTATGTAAACAAATTAGGCAACGTAGATGAAATGAACAAATTCCTATTAACACACCAATTACCGTAACTGTCTCTATTAAGAAAATCTGAATTGACCAATAGCCTGAAAAAAAAAATTTGAATAATTTTAAAACCTTCCCACACAGAAAAGTCGAGGCCTAACATTGCTTCGCTGAAGAATCTATCAAACTTTTAGGGAAAAAATAATACCAATTCTATACACACCCTTTCAGTAAACAGGAGAAAAGAACACTTCCTAACCTTTTATAAGGTTCATATTACCCTGATATCAAAGCCAGACAAAGACATGACAAGAAAATAAAATAATAAACCAATATGACTCATGAACTCACTTTTTTGTCTTTATTGATTTATTTTTAGTAATCTCTACACACAATATGGGACTTGAACTCATGACCCGAGATCAAGAGTTTCATGTTCTGACTGAGCCAGCCAGGTGTACCTGGACACAAAAATTTTTAACAAAAAAAAATTTTTTTGAAGATTTTATTTATTTATTCACGAGAGACCCAGAGACAGGCAGAGACATAGGCAGAGGGAAACTGTCTGGGACTCAGTGGGACTCAGTCCCAGGACTCCAGGATCACACCCTGAGCCAAAGGCAGCCGCTTAACCACTGAGTCACCCAGGTGTCCCAACAGAATATTGTCCAACTGTACCCAACAACACATAAACAGGATTATACACTATGACTAAATGGAGTTTATTCTAGGAATGCCACGTTGCTTGAACTCTAAAAATAATACATCACATTAATAGAACAAAGGAAAAATGCATGATTTTCTCAACTGATGCAGAAAAAGAATTTGAAAAATTCAATTCTCATTATGATTTTTAAAAGCTTCAAGACTCTCAACAAAGCAGGAATAGAGGGGATTTCCTCAATCTGATAAAAGACATCTGCCAAAAACATACAGCTAACATCATACCTAATGATGAAAGACTGACTGCGTTTCCCCTATGACCAAGAACAAGAAAAGAACACCTGCTCTTACCACTATTATTCAACATTTTTTGTGGATGCTAGCCAGTACAAAAAGGAAAGAAAAATATTAAAGGTATACGGATTACTTTTAAAGAAATGGATCCTTGGAAGAAATTAAACTGTCTTTATTCATAAATTGCATGGCCTTGTACATAGAATATCCTAAGGAACTGATGAAAAGAAGAAAAAATCTATTAGAACTAATAAGTGAATTTAGCAAGGCCATAGATCCTAGATCAAAATATAAAAATCAGTTATAGTTCCATAAATTAGCAATAAACAAAAACGAGATTTTTCTCTCTCTCTCTCTCTTCCTCTGCCCCTCCTCTCCTCCCCTCTGTCTCTCTCCCTCTCTAATAATAATAATAATAATAAAATTCTAATTAAAAATCTGGCAAAAGATGGGGAATCCCTGGGTGGCTCAGCGGTTTAGCACCTGCCTTCGGCCCAGGGCGTGACCCTGGAGTCCCGGGATTGAGTCCCATGTCGGGCTCCCTGCATGGAGCTTGCTTCTCCCTCTGCCTGTGTCTCTGCCTCTCTCTCTCTCTCTCACTGTGCGTCTCTCAGAAATAAGTAAATAAAATCTTTAAAAAAAATTGGCAAAAGAACAGACATTTCACAGAAGATGATATATGGATGGTTAAATCAGCATGTGAAAAGATAGTCAACGTCATTAGCCATTAGGGAAATGCAAATTAAAACCATGATGAGATGTCACACCTATTAGAACTAAAATAAAGAAATCTGACAAAACTAAATGTTGGTGATGATGTAGAAAAACTGAATCTCTCATACATTCCTGATGAGAAGATAAAATGGTACAATCACTCCGGAAAATCCTGGGGCCGTTTCTTTTAAAATTAAACCGATGCTTATCACACAACTGAGAAGTCATACTTCTAAGCCTCTATCCCAGAGACTTAAAAACTTAAACAGAAAACCAGTAGAGAAATTATTACAGTAGCTATATTTGTAGTAGTACAAACTGGAAACAATCTGAATGTGTTCCAAGAGGAGAATGGATACACAAACTGAGTTCCCAAACAATGTAATATTATCCTGTAAGAAAAGGAATGAACCATTGACATGTATATAATAACTTGGGTAGATCTCCAAAGGTTTCACGCTTTATGACTTTATTTATGTAACATTCCTGAAATGGCAAAATTATAGAGGTGAGCAACAGCTCACTGGCTGGCTGCCAGGAGTTAGGGATGGGGGAAGGGAGTTTCTTTGTGTTGATGGGGTAGTTCTGCATGTTGATTATGGTGGTGATTACATGCATCTGCACTTTTAATAAAGCTGCATAGAACTATACACGACACATACACACAAGGTGAAAAATGAATAAAGTCTACAATCTAGTTAACAATTTGGTCCCAAAGTCAATTTCCTTTTTTTTATATTGTACCATATATGATTGTGTTGATAATGAGTAACGATATGCATTTGTCAAAACTCACAGAACCATATACTTAAATAGGTGATTTTAACTGTGTGTAAATTCTACCTCAGAATGCTAATTTTAAAATATAAAATAATAAATTAAAAAAATAAAATAAAATAAAATAAAATAATAAATTGTACATTCACCGGAAAAGAGAGGAAGGAAGGGAGGGAGGGAGGGAGGGAGGGAGGGAGGGAGGGAGGAAAAGGTGAAGGAAGGAAGGGAAGAAGAAACAGCTACTTGGGAGTAAACAGAAACCACCCAAAGTAAAGGAAACACACACACACACACACACACCACATTCATGTCCTCAGAAAGGGAGTATTATTTTTGTATTATTACAAAAAAATGATAATAAAAATAGGATACTCATTAATTAAAACTGTGACAGCAAAAAATAAAATAAAATAAAATAAATAAAATAAAAATAAAATAAAATAAAATAAAATAAAACTGTGACAGCAGATTTGAAAAACACAATAGTTAGAGGCTTAAGTTGAAGAAATCTTCTAGAAAGTAGTACAATAAGACAGAAATAGAAAATGGAAGAAAACACAAAATTGGAGGACCCATCTGGGAGGTCCTGCATCTGAATGGTGGAAGTTCCAGAGAGGGAAATGGAGGAGAAATCGGAGAAACCAAGGGCAGAGAATCCTCAACAACACAGGAGAATTTCCCAGACCTGAAGGAAAATGTGCTTTGAGACCGAAAGAGCCCAATAAATGCTCAGCATGACGCTACTTGCTGCTAAATGCAGAATACTGGGGACAAAGAGAAGATTCTAAAAGCTTCCAAAGATGACTGGCTCCTGAAAGCTCATTGTTAAATTTTAGGAATTTTGCAGCCAGTTGTTAAATGATTGGGAGCATGAAATCAGCCCTACTGGGAATATTTACACCATTATTTACATCATGGAAACTGCTAAGAGGGAAAGCTGGCTTAACAGCATATTGCTAAACAGTTAAGTACATTACAGCATATAATTTATGCAGCTGTTAACAGTAATAATTATGAAGAATGTATAGAAACACCAAAAATGTTGAGGCATCTGAGTGGCTCAGTCGGTTAAGTGTTCGACTCTCAATTTCAGCTCAGGTCATGATCTCACAGTCCTGGGACTGAACCCCGAATTGTAGGTTTCCAAGCTCAGCGGGGAGTCTACTTAAGACTCTCTCTCTCTCTCTCCCTCTGCCCCTCTCCCTCTCTAAAATAAATAAGTAAATAGCAAAAAAAAATCCCACAGAAAATGTTGACATAACATTGTTAGGTAAGTAAACAAAAAGTATAAGCATGCTATAAATATAATTACAGTAAAATATATTCATAGGAACAGAGACCAAAGGAAATAAACACAGGAAAAAAGTTCTTTTGTTACAATGATGATAGGAGTGTTTTAAAGTTTACATGATCCCTATTATTGATATAAATTAAGATTAAACATGTTTGCTCAGCTCACCCTCCCCAAGTACCTACATCACAAATCTCACTTTCTTAATGAAAATCCTATAAATGGTGACTCACTGCTTTAAGGCTTTCTAGGATTCTAGACAGGTAATTTTATTTTTTTTTAAGATTTTATTTATTTATTCCTGAGAGACACACAGGGAGAGAGAGAGGTGGGGGTGGGGGGGCAGAGACACAGGCAGAGGGAGAAGCAGGCTCCATGCAGGGAGCCCAATGTGGGACTCAATCCCGGGTCTCCAGGATCACGCCCTGGGCCGAAGGCAGGTACTAAACCGCTGAGCCATCCGGGCTGCCCTAGGCAGATAATTTTAAATTTTGTTCTGCCTCCCCAGCCCCATCTCCTATCACTTCCCTCCAGACCCTTGCACTCCAGTTCTATCAAACCAACTGAAAAAAAAAAAAAAAAAAAAAAAAAACCAACTGCCACCGTGAAAGGCCTTCCTTCCCCCCTGGGGTTATCTTGAGGAACCCCCAGCATCCAGGGAGAATCTGCACACCCCACTCTCATGTGTGTCTCTGTGGTAATGCTTATCATTTCGCTGGAGGTGAGTTATGCCTTTGCTTAGGAGTCTGTTCTCTGCGGAAGAAACTGTCTTCCTGGAGCCCAGCTGTACACCGTAGGTGCTGTAAGCAATTATTCAGGGTTTGGGGAGGCAGGGTAGGAGGCTGTTGTAATGCCACCTCTTCCACGAAGCCCTCCTGATTCCCACACTACCACCATCCTTCTGGGAGAAACCACTCTCCCTCTCTCATATTGGCATGGCACTTGATGTGACCTTGGGTGATGGACTTATTCTCTCCGTAACTTAGCTTCCTCATCTGTAAAGCAGAGGCAATAACCTTACCTATGTCAGCAGATTATCATGACGATTAAACCAGGTTGTGGGGACCGCTGGCTCAGGGGTTGAGCATCTGCCTCGGCTCAGGTCATGATCCCGGCGTCCTGGGATTGAGTTCCACATCGGGCTCCCCGCAGGGAGCCTGCTTCTCCCTCTGCTTATGTCTCTGCCTCTTTCTCTGTGTCTCACATGAATAAATAAAGAAAATATTTTAAAAATTAAAAAAGAAATAAATAAACCAGGTTGTGTTTTCAACACCCGTGCCATGCTCACAGTAAATACCCAATAAAAAGAAGCCACTGAGATGATGATTTTGACATTTGCCTTGCTCTCTCATATTGCAATATGTAAAAATTCTCACCTCTCCTATTAGATTGAAAACTCCTCTTGAGTGGGGAACATATCCTGTTTATCTCTGTATGGTCCACAGTGCACGGCAGCTGTCTGGCTACAGTAGACGTCTGACGGATCGCTCCTGGTGTTCATAAAGAATCACACACAGAGGCCATACACACATGCAGGTGTGTGCATATGCTTGTAGACACACATGTACTGATATGTCCATCCATCTGTTGGCTAGACTGGCTGGTCTGCAGCAGTTGACCACCTCCGTCTTCTGGAAGTGGGGCATTCCCTAGCATGGCTCCTGCAATCTTCTCTCTCTTAGGGTTCCCACCTGCTTCTCTGGCCACTACTTCTCAGCTTCCTTCACGCCCCCACCCCCACCCTGGTTTGCCCTGAAATGTCTGGTCCCCATGGTGCCATCTCAGCCCTGCTCTTCTCCCTCTGGGCACTATTGTAAGACTTCATCAAAACCACAGAAGAGTATAGAAAGGTCACAAGCCTCGGTGTCCTCAGCCTTATCCTCCCTTCTGACCTCCAGACCTCAAAGCCTGCCTCCTTCCTTCACCTTCCTTCCCCAGCACCTGTCACCAGCGCCGTGGGCTTCGTGGGCTTCGTTGCCTTCAACAATAGCGGCCTTATAAGGATCCCATCCTCCACCCTCTTCTCGGTCCTATGGCCACCATCTCGGCTCCAGATCCTTCCACGTTTTACCTGGACCCTGCTGCCAGAATGAGCTTTCCTTGGGTCAATGTCCTGCTGAAATTCTGCCACTGTGAACAGAGGGAGGCACACTGATAGACAACATAATACATCAATGGTTGTTTCTTAACTGTAGAATCTAAGTGGTACGTATATGAGTGTTTGTGGCAATTCCTTCAACATTTTCTGTGCTTCAAATTCTTCATAAGATATGGGGGAAAATATCCTTCAATGGTTTCTTTTGACTTTTTGGATAAAACACAGACTCCATCACAGAGAATAGAAGATCCTCTACGATCTGGCCACTGCCTCCCTTCATAACCTCACCTGATGTCGCTCACATGTCCCCTTCCCCGTAAACCATCCCAAATTACTTGGAGCCACTGGGAAGGGTTGAGGGTATTTCATTCCTCTGTACCCACGGGCTTGCTGTACTAGATTCCCAGAATGTTCTTCCCTGTGTTCTTCCCAAAATCCTCGTGCCCTTCAAGCTCAACTCAAGTGATGCTTCTTCTAGGAAGCCTTCGCTGACTTATCAGCTCCAAAGCTCCTCATCTGGTTCCAATGCCTCTGTCCTGGCTCTGCAAAAGTCTGTGGCATGAAGGGCCACACCTAGGACTGGATTTACAGCTATGCTGCCTCACTGGAGACCTGGCCCTAGGACTGGGCTCTAGTTACTGCTTCTGAATCACGGAGGATCTCTAATTTCTCCCCTCAGAGGACTCGTCCTCAGGCAGTTCCTCTGCGTGTGCCACAAATACACTTAGCTGGCTGAGCTGGATCCAGAGGCTAGAGGCGGCAGGCCCACCTGGGGAGGCCCACCCAGCCCCCGGGGCCTGCAGGAGGGGCCTGGCGGCCAGGGTAAAGGCCCCCCTCCTGAGGAAGAGATCCGGGCTGGGGTAGGGAAGAAGGCGGGGCCTGAAGCCGTGCAAGTCGGTGTCCCGGGCTGGGGACGGAAGTTGCAGAAGTACCATTAGTTTCAGTTTTGTTTCTCCCTCAGGCACCCAGCCACAGCAGCGTCCTGGCCTCGGGGGGCTCCCCACTCCCCATCCTGGAGCCCAAGGTCAGCTCAGGCCCGGTAAGGAGGGCCGGGAGGGCAGAGGAAGGAGGAGCTGAGCTGGAGGGAATGGGGGGAAGGGAGCGGGAGGAAGAGGAAGGGGGAGGGGAGGGGCCCGGAAGGCGGGAGGAGAAGGGAGGGGGTGCGGCACAGATCGCCCCACTCTGGAACCAGAGGCCTGATGCTTACCTGGGAGAGACCCTCTGTCCCTCTGTTGGCCTCGCCTCCCGGCCCCCACTCCCCAGAAGTTTGGGGGACACTCCCTCACCGCAGTCTCTTCCTGGGGGATTATTCCACTGTGCTGGCATCTGGGGAGAGTCACGGACCCACACAGCTCCCCCTTCCAGAGGCTTCTAGGAAAGCAGAAGCCCCTTGCAGGAGGCAGGCAGAAAGGCCTCTAGCAGATGAGGCACAGGCTCTGGTGGCCCCGAGGTTTAGCAGCTAGAAGGACAGCAGGACAGCCCCTTCCCCATAGCCTGCCTTCTTTCTGCTTCAGAACCCCTACCAAGGAAGTCCAGCAGAAGGAGGGCCCCCACCAGGTGCTGCTTCCAGGGTCTAGTGTATGTGGGATGCAGGAACTGGGCCCCCGTATCCTGCTCCAGCTTCCCGCTGGACCCTCCCCTGTGTCCTCTCTACCTGCCCCCACCCCAGCACCTGCCCCTAGCAGGACCTCAGGACCACTCACACAGGGCTAGCATCACACTAGCTATAGGCCTGTCACCCTGGGGTGCTAATCATTTCACTCTTAACTCCCTAAGGCTGGACTTCTTGGTCTTATCATTTCTCACAGCCCTAGGCACAAGGCCAGCAGTGTTTGCTTTTGCACTTTTGTTGAATGTATGTACGGAGCGGGGGAGCTCCCTAGCTCAAGAGCAAGTGGCCACAAGCTCTGCAAGATCAGAAGAAGATTCCTGGCCATTCAGGTGAGACCCCAGAACCTGGTGGGGCTTGAGGATGGGGGGAGAGGCAGGCTGGCAGGTACCCTCTGCCCTCTGACCCTGACCCCTCGCTTGCAGCATGGTTTCCCAGGGATCCTCGCCCTCCCTACTGGAAGCCCTGAGCAGCGATTTCCTGGCCTGTAAAATATGTCTGGAGCAGCTTCGGGCACCCAAAACGTTGCCCTGCCTGCACACCTACTGCCAGGACTGCCTGGCCCAGCTGGCCGAGGGCGGCCACCTCCGATGCCCCGAGTGCCGGGAGACGGTGCCTGTGCCACCGGCAGGCGTGGCCGCCTTCAAGACCAACTTCTTTGTCAACGGGCTGCTGGATTTGGTGAGGGCCCGGGCTGGTGGAGACTTGCGCGCGGGGAAGCCAGCCTGTGCGCTGTGTCCCCTGATGGGGGGGGCCGGCACAGGGGGGCCAGCCACGGCCCGGTGCCTGGACTGTGCGGATGACCTGTGCCAGGCCTGTGCTGATGGGCACCGCTGCACCCGGCAGACCCACACCCACCGGGTGGTGGACCTGGTGGGCTACCGGGCAGGCTGGTACGACGAGGAGGCCCGGGAGCGCCAGGCGGCCCAGTGCCCCCAGCACCCCGGGGAGGCTCTGCGCTTCCTGTGCCAGCCCTGCTCTCAGCTGCTGTGCCGCGAGTGCCGCCTGGACCCCCACTTGGACCACCCCTGCCTCCCACTGGCTGAGGCTGTGCGCGCCCGGAGGCCAGGCCTGGAGGAGCTGCTGGCAGGTGTGGACAACAACCTGGCTGAGCTCGAGTCCGCCCGGATGGTGGAAAAGGAAGCCTTGGCCCGTCTGCGGGAGCAAGCTGCTAAGGTGGGGACACAGGTGGAGGAGGTGGCTGAGGGGGTCCTCCGGGCCCTCCTGGCCCAGAAGCAGGAGGTGCTGGGGCAGCTACGGGCCCATGTGGAGGCTGCCGAGGAGGCTGCTCGGGAGAGACTGGGGGAGCTGGAGAGCCGGGAGCAAGTGGCCAGGGCTGCGGCTGCCTTTGCCCGTCGGGTGCTCAGCCTGGGCCGCGAGGCTGAGATACTCTCGCTGGAAGGGGCGATTGCCCAGAGGCTCCGGCAGCTGCAGGGTTGTCCCTGGATGCCTGGGCCAGCCCCCTGCCTGCTGCCCCAGCTGGAGCTCCATCCTGGGCTCCTGGACAAGAACTGCCGCCTGCTACGGCTCTCCTTTGAGGAGCAGCAGCCCCAAAAAGACAGTGGGAAGGATGAAGCTGGAAGCCAGGGAGGGGATGAAACTCAGAGCCGGAGAGAGGATGGAGCCAAGTCAGAGAGACAAGGTGCAATCCAGCCCCAGAGCAGGGATGGAGCTTATGCCCCAAAGGAGAACAGAGCCCAGACACCCCAGGAAGATGGAGCCCAGACCCCAAAGGAGGACAGAGCCAAGACACCCCAGGAAGATGGAGCCCAGACCCCAAAAGAGGGCAGAGCCCAGACACCCCTAGAAGATGAAGGAGCCCAGACCCCAAGGGGTGGCAGATCCAACAAAAAGAGGAAGTTCAAAGGCAGGCTCAAGTCAATTTCCCGGGAGCCCAGCCCAGCACCCGGGCTGAACTTGGAGGGCTCTGGCCTCCTCCCCAGGCCCATTTTTTCCTGCAGCTTCCCCACACGGATGCCTGGAGACAAGCGGTCTCCTCGGATCACAGGGCTCTGTCCCTTTGGCCCCCGGGAGATCCTGGTGGCCGACGAGCAGAACAGGGCACTGAAGCGCTTCTCCCTCAGCGGTGACTACAGGGGCGCGGTACCCGTCCCTGAGGGCTGCTCCCCGTGCAGCGTGGCCGCCCTGCAGGGGGCAGTGGCCTTCTCGGCTGGTGCAAGGCTCTACCTCATCAGCCCTGATGGCGAAGTGCAGTGGCGCCGGGCCCTGAGCCTCTCCCAGGCCAGCCACGCTGTGGCTGCGATGCCAAGTGGGGACCGGGTGGCCGTGAGCGTGTCAGGCCACGTGGAGGTGTACAACATGGAAGGCAGCCTGGCCACCCGGTTTATCCCGGGGGGCAAGGCTAACAGGGGCCTGCGGGCACTGGTGTTCCTGACCACCAGCCCCCAGGGCAACTTTGTTGGCTCCGACTGGCAGCAGAATAGTGTGGTGGTCTGTGATGGGCTGGGCCAGGTGATTGGGGAGTACCGGGGGCCAGGCCTGCACGGCTGCCAGCCAGGCTCTGTGTCTGTAGATAAGAAAGGCTACATCTTTCTGACCCTTCGCGAGGTCAACAAGGTGGTGATCCTAGATCCGAAGGGGTCACTGCTGGGCGACTTCCTGACAGCTTATCACGGCCTGGAAAAGCCCAGAGTGACCACCATGGTGGACGGCAGGCATCTGGTCGTGTCTCTCAGTAACGGGACCATCCATGTCTTTCGGGTCCGCTCTCCTGATAGTTAAAGGGCTAGGACTGGGGAGGGTCTGGGGGAGGGGTGGGGGGGCTGTAGGGAGGGACGATGGAAGCAAGGCTGCCATGGGATGTGGTGGCTGAGGGCATTTCCCGGAGGGCAGGGGCTGGCAACCTTTCAATGTGAAGTGCCAAACTGCCAACCCCTCTTCAGTGTGCAGGGATGGGACCAAGGGCGGTGGTATGACCACGGCTCTCAGAAACAGGGGAGGAGGGTGCCGGGGGCTACCTAGGCCTCCTGCTTTTTGTGGGTGACTGTCTGCCTCTGCTGATGCCCTTATAAATTAGGTTTCTGAAATTCGTAACCCTGTGCCAATTTGCGTTCTTCGAAACCATTCCCCAATGCAGTGGCTCAGGGAGGGTTGGTAGAAGGAATCCTCCAAGCCAAGCAGGGCTCAGGGTATGTCAGGTGTGTGCCTTCTGGAAGAGAGTTGAGAACCCAGCTTCCCCTCAGGGGGACGCCAGGTCATAAGAGGCGTAGGATTTTGAAATGGCCGCAGCCAGGAAGTAGAGGCTCCTCTGGTCATGGTGTCCCCCCAGTGAAGGACAGAAAATCTGGCCTTCGTTTGGCTGAACTGAAGGGTGACGGGATTTGCCCTCAGGTAGGCTGTTATTGCTGAGGGAAATAACCTAGTTCTAGCCCTGAGGGCTAGGTGTGGGGCCATGGGGCCAAACCAGCTGGAAAACCTGAGAAGTCAGTAGTGGGTCTGGGCCGGGAGGAGGAATGAAATCTACAGGGAAGGATTCCGTTGGAGGTGAGCTGTGACCACTGGTCTCTTGCATGGGCAGTGGCAGAGCCAGAACCGCGGTGGACATGTTGAGCCAGGGGCTGTCTTGAGACGACCAAAGGGAATTTAATGTAGGGATTGTGAACGATGGAATGTTCATGGGAACCAGAGGGATTTGGGACAAGTCCAGAGGGAAAGCGCAGGGCATTAAGAGTGGGGAGAAGAAGCCCCTTTTCTGGAGAGGTCATTGCTCATTCATTGAAGCAATAGGGAAAATCATCAATGTCAAGCAGATAAATTCAATTATATAAGAACTTCAGACATTTGCACAGCAAAGAATACTGAAAGATGAAAGGAAAACCAGTTAAGGGGAGGAAGCTATGTAGAATTGGTCCGAATAAGGACCATGAGCCTCTAGTAGAAGCAGTGACCAAGAGATCTACTTGGTTCAGAAGACCAAACAGGCTGGCCCCCAGGAGGTAACTCACACATACCAGCGTTAGGAAACAATCAAATAAAGTCAACCCCTTGCATCCATCAGAAATACATTTTAAAAATATGTCGTGGAGAAATAGACTCCCGGCACCAGGGAGTCATGCTTTTTTGGAGAGCAGTTTGGCAATACTTGACAAAGGTAGAAAGAAATGACTGTAAGACTAAGTTATCTCACTTTGGGGAATACATTCTGGGAAAATAATTCAAAAGAAAGAAAGTATTTGCACAGAGATATTTGTGGCCACCTCTATATCACAGTCATCAATTGGAAACTGCTTGGCTGTGGGGGACAGGCGAGAAGATTGTGGTCTATTAAGACGATGAGCTATTGCCTTCACATATGACAACTATGAGAACTATTTTGAAAAATATGATGCTATGTGATGCAATCACAGCAAAAAAAAAAGAGAGAGAAAGGGAGAGAGAGAATTTGGAATGATGATCACATAATGATAGCAACAAGGTAAAAGTATTTCTGAATAGTTATCGAGTGGAAATAGGTTCAACATTTGTAAATAGTGATTTGGGAGACTGGGTTCTGGTCCTTTCGTGCTGTTACTCATATATACACATTCCTACTTCAGTTATTATTGACCATTACATAACATATATGCTTGAATATTTGCATCAAAAAAATAAACCTCTATAAATGATATTCGAGAATAGCTATTGGATTTGCAAATGAATGTGTCAGTTAGCACAAATGAGACTGTCCGGTTGAAGGAGAGGCAGGAGTTGGGGGAGAATCCCAACTGGCCAGAGCCCCACAGGGAAGAAGAGCCTGTCTGGTGAATGACCATGAAACCTGCCCTGGGGACGTATGCAGAGGTCACAGAGTCCTCTGGGGTGATCAGATCATTGTGGGGTGTCCCCAAGGCAGGGGAAGTTCTTGCTGAGCTCACCAACTAATTCAGACCAATTGGAAGCCAAGTGGTGTTTCTACGGAACCAATTGTGTAGGATGAGTTGTATGGGGATGGGGATGGGGACAATGTTTTCTCTTCTTTGCAGCTCTACTTGCAGAGAGCACAGCAATGGCTCATAGTAGGTGCTCAATGAACATTTGTGAAATGAATTAATGCCTAGAAAAAGGACACTTCAGATGTCTCAGCCCCAGCCAACCAAGTTGTCTAAAATCTTGGCTGGTGGGAAATCTCTGGTAGGGGGCACTGTGGACACAGTCCACCTAAACCTCCCAGGGGGTGGCCCAGCTCTGGGTCACACAAGAGATGAGATTGGGGTGCCTTGCTTGTGTGTGAAGGGGGACCTGGTGGGTCATAGGCTCTGGGGGATCATATACCTTCTAGAGCTGCAGGGACCACATGACTTTCCTGGAAGCTGTAGGAATCCTGGGAAGGTGGGCATTGGAAGAATGATGAAAGTACTAACTTTTCCTCATTAAGGGACAGGGGTAGGAAGGCACAACACACTGACAAAATGTGAGAGGGAAGGGAAATGCAGCATTGAGCATAATTTGGGAGCAAAACTGTAACCATGACCTAGGACCACTCAGCACCACGAGAAAGTTCTTGGTTAAACTACAGATGTTACGAAACCAGGAACATCCTGAAAGATACAACACCTCCCCCATACATACACACACACACACACACACACACACACACACACCCTGCATTGGACTATGACCATTAACTTGATCAATCATCCCATTTTGTGTCTGGGACTTTCGAGGTTGTGGATATACTGGTGAAAGAAGCATGTGGTTTGGGTAGAGAGAGAGGGAGTAGAAAACTTCTCCCATAGTCTTTGTGTCTCATAAAGGGGAGGGAATGAGACAGCAGAGACCTGGGTTGAGTGCCGGCTCCTCTATGAAATAGCTGTGATCTGGGCTAGCTTCCTAACTTCTCTGAGCCTCAGTTGGTATAGCAGTAACATGAGGATCACATTAGGCACCACACCCACCTCACAGGGTTGTTTGTGAGTCCTGGGTGAGGAGCACGGGGAAGTGCTTTGTGTACCATACGGCTTAAATCTGAGGTATGGGTCAGGAGCAAGCTCAGCCGACCCATACTGACCTAACTTAGACTCTTCTAACATGGAAGCCTGCGTGGGGATGTTATATGAACGTATCGTGAGGTCAAAGCTCAAGAAGGTCCAGGTAGAGTTATGACCTGTTTTTCCTTTGGAGGAGGTGTTTTGTTTTGCTTTGTAGCAGCTATTTGAAAAAGCCATATGTAAGACACAGCAGTAACTATAGGAGCAGAGGGGACCAATGGCTCGCTTGCTAAGAGTGCTGTTCCTAAAATCCAGCAGAGAACCAGACTGCCAACAAAGGACTGATAACCGTAGGCTCTTAGGAAAAGTTCAAGATGGCAGGCGTGGCCCGATCTTTTGATGGTTTAGAGGTAATATAATTTGGGTGGGGCTAGCTCTCCCGCCATCGTAATCTTCTTATTTCTGTATCTATAAAGCCCTGTCATTCTTATACATGCCATAGAGATAGAATTCCAGAGGGGCGGAGGTCTGAGAGGGAAGGCAGAAATCTTCCGAGGACATTGGTGCGGCCAGTGATCTGGGCTGGGCAGGATTCAACAGGTGGGGGCCAAGAGCAGGTGTTGGACCATCTCTCCGTGGCAGGGCAGCTGACGAGCGCAGATACCCTGCAAATGAAGTGGAGATTGAACAGGTCTGCCTCGGGGGTGGGCTGGGGAGGGTAGCGGTTTGGGACTAGCTGGGGCAGAGGGCTGCCGGAGCGCACTCGAGAAGACGATCGAGCCGTAGAAAGATCAAGTTCAGTGGCAGGCTTAGGAAAATAGGTGATTTGACTCAAACTAGCAGAACCAGCCTGCCCACTGGTTCACAAATATAGTTTAATTAAATGGATCAGGATAGGAGCAAAAATAGGTTTTTCTGGGGACCATGGATGCCTTTTACAGGAGTGGAGTAGGTACAGTGGGGTCGGGCAGGACCTCACCTGAAGCCCCAGGTGAGGAACCTTCAGGACCAGGTAGAGAAGGGCCTATATATAGGGAGGTGATTAGGAAGGAGTTTTGGGAACATAACCTGACTTGTCTTGGGAGAAAGTTTGAACTGGTTGGCTTGGCAGCCAAGAGAGAGATGAGGCTGAAAACAGAATCGGGACCTCAGTACCCATGGTGTCAGCCCAGTGAATTTTTCTTAGTTGCTGTGGGCCGAAGGATCTGCGCGGTAAGCTCTCCTTCCTTTGTATACTTCATATCATTCTTCTGTTTCTTAATAAATTGGAAAATCATGAACCTTTTCTTAGATGGATTCATGACTATGGGGAACTGTCAACACCAAAGCTCAGAGAGCAAAGGGCACCAGATGTCATGACCACCCCTGCTGTAGCTCCAAAGATGCCAACACACAGCCCTTGGAGGACACTGTTGGAGCGGAGTGACTGGTACAGACACCGCATGTGCCCTCCCCAGTCCCTCCACTCCCACTTATAGACAGAGGGGGCCCCTGGGCAGAGATGTGAATCTTCCAGGATAAGCCTTGGCGGGAGCCAGCAGGTGACCTGGTTCTGTAAGACTGCATGTGGGCACAGTCATGTGGAGTACAATTGCATGAAGGTGTTGGGGGTTGGGGAAGGCAGGCCAGGGGCCCCAGTCAGGGTGCCTGTGCCCACCACTGGTCTCCGCTTGTTTTCTGGTTTGAAGGAACCAAACAAGGATCTGTGGGCACCTTCCAGCATGCACAGTGGGCCCTGCAGGGCTGGGAGGTATCAGGGTTCTAGGAAGATCTGCCTGCTAACCAACCCTGCCCGCTCTGACTAGTCTCCAGAACCCCTCAAGGAGCTCCTGCAAACACACACATACCACCACCACCACCACCACCACCACCACCACCACCACCCCACCCTCACCACTGGCTGTGCTGAGCCAGAGGGGAAGGAGCTCAGGTGTTGTTTCTAACTCACACAACCTCTGGCTTCCTTGTCCAACATAGAATCGCAGTTACTGAGAGCCTGCCTACCTGTGCTTCCTACCCCTCGGCTTCCAGAAACCTCCACCTACAAAGTAGGAATCATTAACATGATTTGACAGAGAGGGACACCAAAGGTGGTGAGGCTTGCTCGTGATGAGTAGATTTAAATTCTGACCCCAGCCAACTCTGAATCCCGAGACTGAGTCGCTCTCCCTCTGTTCATCAGTGACAGCTGAATGGAAAGAGATCAGAGGTTCTTTCCTAAGCTCACAGACCAGGCCCTTGTCCCTATAATAAGTCTGGAATCTAGACACAGGAAGGGAAACTCAGAGATACTTCTGAGCATCCCACTGTCTAGCGCTCACTGGCGGGGGCGGGGTGGGAGGCGGGTGGGGGCTTGGTGAGCAAAATGGAGAAGGAAAGACAGCAGAGGAGAGAATGTTTTGAGTGGCTTGGTGGGGAAGCAGGGGGTGGGGGGTCGGGGCCCACCACTGCTGCGGTGACAGCCTGAATAAGAATTCCACAATTCATCATCGAATGACTCAGCCGGGCTTTGGACCGGCGCCTCTGTGAGCCCTGGGGAGCATGACTCAGCAGCGGAGGGGGCCGGGCGCAGGAGACACAGCCAGCCGTGGTCCATGTGAGCGGTAACTGCGGGCAGCACGGCCTGTTCCCAGCTCCAGACCCCAGGGCGGAGCATTTGCCTCTGTGGTCAGACGCACACGGCCTGGGGTTCCTGGCCATGTGGCCAAACCTCCTCCCTCAGATCTGGGTCTCTCCTCCTCTGTGGTTGAGAAGGCAGCCCCAGAGACAGTGGGGCTGCTCCTTTCCCTCTCAGCCTTGGGGTCTGCAGCAGGGTGCCATGGCCACAGACTCTAGGGACCTCTCTCCCCTTCACTGCGTGGCCAGGGTGAGGCCAGCCTCCTTATAAGGGCCTCACTGTAGGGGCGGGGAGGTGGGCACATGTCATGGGCTGGGCACACCACTGGGCAGATGGTCACAGCATCCCTCCTCTACTGCTGAGGGCAAAGGAATGGGGCTCTCTGGTTGATTTTGTTCAAAGGTCTCAGAAAATGTCTCTTCCCCCTCAGACATAAAGAATTGTCTCCCCTTAACACTAAGGTAGGGACAGTCCATCAACTTACCAGCAGAAAACAGCCCCCGAATCCGGGGGAGGGAGAGACACAGAGGTTGTAGGTCATCATGCAGGGCACACAGATCTGCTTGTCCCCGCCAGCGACCCCAGTCATTTTCTCACCTAGATTATTCACACACAGTCCCCTCCTCCCCAGAACAAGAACTTCTCATTCACATGGAGCATCCCACAATCAGGTGTTCTGTAAATATTTGTTGGCTGAAAGAACAAATGAGTGAATTTGTGCTAAAACCTAGTCAGCAGAGGGAGGAACAGGCTACTCCATGGCCTGGGCAGGCCCTGGGGCAAAAGGGGTTTATCCCTCCTCCTTAGAAAGGAGGCATGAATAAGAGTGAAGTTATCCAAAAACTGTAATCCCACTCTGCTGTCCCTCCCACCCCAGTCCTTCAAACTTCCACTTCTACTATTTTATTTAATTATTTGTCCTGTTTATGTATTGTTTACCTTTTTTTTTTTCTTCTCCAGTTGCCACCCTGGGAAGGACAGGGCTTTTTGCCTGTTTTTTGCACTGATCTATTCTACACCCATAGAATAATGCCTGGGATATAGTAGATAATGAATGAATGAATGAATGAATGAATGAATGAATGAATGAATGATATCCATTGAACATTTCCTCTGAGCCAGGCCCCTTCCTACCTGCTTTGCACTTTACATGTATTATCTCATTTAGGGCCCTCAACGGCTCTAGAAGGTAACTATTACTATCATCCCTGGTTTAAAGATGAGGAAGGTGAAGTTGGAGATTATGCACCGAGAACAAGATCTCCGGGATCTGGGCAAGGGGCTGGGCAGAGGCCAAGGCCAGCTGTGGTCTGTCTGGGGCCAGCTCTCCATCACTCCCCCAGGAGGCGCTGTTCACGAGGCCTTCCAGGGAAGCCACATCCTGCTCATCCAACCCTTCTGGTCGATGTTGTTCTTTATCACTCTTCCTACCGACTTCCCACATCAACCTATTCCACCCCCAAAAGATATTTCTGCCCTGAAATGCAGCTCTCCAGCTTCCAGACTTTTCCTGGTAGAACCACAGAGACTTTGAGGGCAGAGAAGGGGACTAGGGAGCCTAGGCCCGGCTCTTGTCCCCAGGGCCCTGCACAGCTGGGGCAGGGCTGTTCTGTGGCCCACTCCCTAACACCTCCTTTCCTGCTGTGCCCCAGACTATGTGCGGGACTGAGCCCCAAGCTGAAGGAAGGCAGAACTGCCCCCCTCCCAGATCACTTTTCTATGGGTTTCCTACTTCTGGGAACTCAGCTAGAACACAGGGACGCCCTGCCTATGCCAGGGCGCCAGCACTCCCAGACACCGTCTCCTCATCCGGGCGGCTCTGCAGAGTGCCAGGCAGGGGGAACTGAGTCCGTCATCCCCTGCTTTACCCCCCAGTCCCCTTCTCTGCCTCCAAGGCTCTGTGGTTCTCCCGCCAGGAAGACTCTGGAAGCTGAGGAGATGCTGTGCTTCAAGGAAGAGATATCTTTTGGGGGTAGGACTGAGTCATGTGGGAAGTTGGTAGGAAGAGTGATAAAGAAAACCATCAACCAAAAGGAATGGAGGAACTGGGGTGGGCTTCCCTGGAAGGCCTCCTGGGCAGTACCTCCCCGGGGGAGGGATGGAGAGCTGGCTGCATGCAGGCCACAGCTGGTGCTGGCCTCCGCCCAGCCCCTTGCTCCCAAGTGATCTCTGGAGAAAAGAATGGAGGCCCAGGAACTTCAGGAATGGAGAGAAGCCTGCAGAGCCCTGAGGGCACACACATCCCTGCTCAGGGAGACATAGCACCTCTGTCTCTATCTAAGGGCTCAGGGAGGCAGCCAGAGAGGAAAGGAAGGAGGCTGGGATGTCTAAGCAACATCTGCAGGTGGGTCGTCAGAGGAGGCGGAAGCCGGATAGGAGGTTGTCAGGGAGAATCTGAGTCCACATGTTGGAGAAGCTGTACCACACCTCCCATATGGGTTTCTGCATGTGGCTGGACCCAAGCATCCTCGCTGGTATTTGTATGAGAGAGGGGGTGTATCTCTGTGGTCTTGTAAACATGTGGGGGGAGGCATGTTGGTAGGGTGTTCCCGGGCAGGGCGCCATGCGCCTCATCAAAGAATGAAGACTGGAATTTCCCTGAAGCTCATTTCCTATCATTTAATCCTCAGTCGAGGACCACAGCTGCCAAGTCTGCCCACCACTCCAGGACAAGTGCTGGGGAGCAGGGCAAGGAGCAGAGCCCCCCAGGAGTGCCTCCGTGCCCTGCCCACCTCTCTATCCAGCAGCCCCCTCTCCTACCACAGAAGGTTATATGCCTTCCCTCTGGGGTTCCTCTTCCTTTCCTCCAGGAAAGGGATTCAGGATGAGGAGAGCCACATTTTTTTTCCAGCTCCATCATTCATTAATGAGTGACCCCTGCATAGGTTTCCTTCCTTCCTTCCTTTCTTTCTTTCTTTCTTTCTTTCTTTCTTTCTTTCTTTCTTTCTTTCTTTCTTTCTTTCTTTCTTATCCCATTCATTCATTTGAGAGAGTGTGTGTGAAAGCGAGCAAACATGGGGGTGGGTAAGGAGGGACAGAGGGGAAGGGAGAAGCAGACTCCCCATTGAGCAGGGAGCCCAGCTACAACTTGACTTAGGGCTCAATCCCAGGACTGGGAGATCATGACCTGAGCCGAAGGCAGATGCTTAATCAGCTGAGCCATCAGCATCCCCCCACCCCGCATAGGTTTCTTAACCTCTCTGGACCCTGTTTCCTTGTCTGTATAATGGAGGCAGTGAGATATCCTGTGGGGCCCCCAAATGAAGAAATCAAAACCACAATGAGATACCACCTCACACCAGTGAGAATGGTGAAAATTAACAAGACAGGAAACAACAAATGTTGGAGAGGATGTGGAGAAAGGGAACCTTCCTCTTGCACTGTTGGTGGGAATATGAACTGGTGCAGCCACTCTGGAAAACTGTGTGGAGGTTCCTCAAAGAGTTAAAAATAGACCTGCCCTACGACACAGCAATTGCCCTGCTGGGGATTTACCCCAAAGATACAGGTGCAGTGAAACGGCAGGACACATGCACCCCAATGTTTCTAGCAGCAATGTCCACAATAGCCAAAGTGTGGAAGGAGCCTCGGTGCCCATCGAAAGATGAATGGATAAAGAAGATGTGGTCTATATATACAAGGGAATATTACTCAGCCACTAGAAATGACAAACACCTACCATTTGCTTCGACGTGGATGGAACCGGAGGGTATTATGCTGAGTGAAGTAAGTCAGTTGGAGAAGGACAAACATATGGTCTCATTCATTTGGGGAATATAAAAAATAGCGAAAGGGAATAAAGGGGAAAGGAGAGAAAATGAGTGGGAAATATCAGTGATGGAGACAGAACATGAGAGACTCCTAACTCTGGGAAACAAACAAGGGGTGGTGGAAGGGGAGGTTGGTGGGGGGTTGGGGTGACTGGGTGACAGGCACTGAGGGGGGCACTTGACGGGATGAGCACTGGGTGTTATGTTGGCAAATTGAACTCCAATAAAAAAATATACAAAAGAAAGAAAAGAAGAAAGAAAGAAAGAAGGAAAGAAAGAAAGAAAGAAAGAAAGAAAGAAAGAAAGAAAGAAAGAAAGAAAGAAAGAAAGAAAGAAAGAAAGAGGGGGAACCCTGGGTGGCGCAGCGGTTTAGCGCCTGCCTTTGGCCCAGGGCACGATCCTGGAGACCCGGGATCGAATCCCACGTCGGGCTCCCGGTGCATGGAGCCTGCTTCTCCCTCTGCCTGTGTCTCTGCCTCTCTCTCTCTCTCTGTGACTATCATAAATAAATAAAAATTAAAAAAAAAACATTATTAGAAAGAAAGAAAGAAGAATGTAGATGCACCAGCCAGTGCCTGGCACACAGGTGATGTCCAGTCAGAAGTCATCATTGCAAAAAAAAAAAAAAAAGAAGTCATCATTGCTTCCTCCTCTCACCCCTTGGGACCATGTGCCTTTTCCCCACACCTTCTGGGGACAGAGACCCGGGCTGAGCTGTTTACCTCCCACTCCATGCACAAATCAGTCAGTCCACCATACAGAAGGCATTTCCTGGGCCCTGCCTCTAAGGGACTGATGCAAATAGCAAGTGCAAACATGTCAAGGGAAGATATGGCCAGTTGTGGAAAGCGGCAGGTCACCCAAATGAAGTGACTTTACTGTGCACTTTCATCACAGCCCCACCTAGCTCCCTACTAACGTTTTGCACACCATGGACAAACCTATCTCAGGGTCAACTGACAGCAACTGGACCCACAAAGACTAGGGCTGGCAACCAAATGCCAACTTATTAATTTGTTGACAGAGCCACGATCCCCAGGCACCTGGACACACCTCTTCGGGTGGCTTCAGAATCGAATGGCTGAGTATGGGATTGGAACGAGGCCAGGGCATTGGATGGTTTCAATGGTTGGATGATATAGGCCGAGGCATCCATACCACCTCAGGACAACCCAGTCCCACGACCTGACCCCTGAGGTTTTCAGGACAGGGCACTCACTGTCTGGCACAGCCTAAAACCCAGACCCCAGGTGGGTCTCCTGGAAGCTCCATTCATAATGAGGCAGGGGACTCTCCCCTCTCTGTTGGCATCTTTCCCCAGGCAGAAGACAACATGGTTAGGTCCCTAAAATGCATTTGCAATCTTATCTGTCCTTCTGAGATTTCACCCAGGTCTCCTTAATTGAATTTGGGATATTTACAGACAGACAGTCTCCTAGGTAATTTCTACAGAGGGCTAATATCCTCTCCTAAACCGTGTTTCTTCCTAATTGAATTTTCAGAAGGCAATGTTAACTTCAAGGTACTTGGCTGTCAGGCCTGAGGTCCTGCCCACGTGGGGTGGTATGAAGGCACAGAGGAAAGCGAACACCCAGACAGTTCCTACCTCTAAATGGCACGCAGCCCGGCATAGAAAACAAATCAGCACGTGTGGTACACTTGAACAACCATCCAGTGCTGAGTGGTGTGGCTGACCACGTGGGTCTGATCGCAAGAGTGCTCAAGTTCACAGGAGAGATAGCTTAGGGTGGCCTGGAGGAAGCTAGAAGGGCTTTGGAGAAAAGGTAGGATCCAAGGCCCCTTGGGAGGCTCTGGGATGGGCTGATTTACATAAGAACAGCAGGGGAGATGGGTGGGAAAACCGGAAGTCAGGTGGCAGAGAAGAGGAGACACTTAAGGAAGAACATTCTGTCCCTATCAGGAATGCCTTCCTACTTTCCCTCTTTCACCCATTGTTCCTGCTGATCTTCTCCATACAGGAGTTGGGTTTGTGGAGAAGCCCAGGAAGCTTAGGGAGGCCCTGCGATGAACACAGACCTAGCAGGTGCCCAGCACTCCAGCCCCACTGCCACCCCAGCCACACACACCACACCACACACACACACACACACACACACACACACACACACACACACACACACACGTTGCCGGCTCAGGCTCAGCCGCAGAGCTAGTGTCCACCAGCAGGAAAGCCCTGTCACAGAGGCAGGGCAGGGAGCCTCTGCCCCAGACCAGCCTTGCGCCTTCCACCTGCTGCACTGACTCTGTGCCTGATTCAGCCGGGAAACCAGCCCAGAGTACCAGACACAACAGCACCTCTTCCCCTTACCTACAGTCCCTTGGGGTTTGCAGAAGTGACAACAGGAAGTTCCCGAGTTGGGGGCTTTCCATCTGGGATCAGTGGCTGCCTCCCACCTCAGCACATTTCCCTGAGTGAGCCACTGCTACAGAGTGCGTGGGATGCCACTTCCTGAAAGGATAAACCCTTGAGGATGTAGGTCCCCCAAGCTTGTCCTAAGGGTGTAGGTCTACTTGATACATCCAGAGCAGAATGGGCCTGTCAGCAGCAGTCAGCTCAGAATAAGAAGCACCCCCACACTCAATTTCCTCGACCCCAAAGCTCTCCTGTTGGTCTCTCTATAATTTCACTGGTGTCCCCTCTGAAGGGAACCTTGGAAATAAGACAATTGCCCTTCTGCTTCTCTAGACCACTTGATCCTTTGACAGAGCCAGCCAGGGCAGGGCAGAAGGCTCAGGAGGAGGGTGAGGTCCCCACCTGCAGGGTACCCACACCCACCCCCAGCTCCTACCGACCCTGGCATGACCCACACAAGCCGTCTGGGTCTGGGGCCAGCCCTATTGGGTGGTGAGTTGGCAGGCTGGGCTGCACTCTGGGAAAGAGGGAGTGTGCCTGAGGGAGCCAGTTGTCGGTCCAGGCTGTGAATAACGGGGGCCTCATCACCACCTGGAGCTGCAGGGGCAGGAGTACCAGCACCAGGGCTGACTAAGAAGAAAGCAGGTCAGGGCGGGTGCATGACGGGCAGGGAGCAGGGAGGCTCCACCAGGCACCTACACCCAGGGCAAATCCCCTGACCTGCTCTTGGTGCTCTTCCTTCCCGTACTCTTCTCCCCACTCGACTCTGCTTCCACAGACTGACATGTCCTCCCCATCCTCTCCACCATGCCCCTCTGTCTTGTCCCAAAGGTCGGGTCTCCAGACCCTTTGTTGCCTGCCCCAGGCCACAGACATCCCTTGGCTGGATGCCTGGGCTCATGTGTCACTCAAGAGGCATTTGGCACACTCTTCCTTGGAACTCCTTGTCTTTATAATTGCCTTTTTCTCCAGAACTGGGACCTCAGTCCTTCCAGGGCCAGAGCCCTGTCTCCAGCCCCAGACCCTTTACATGTTCCACGGGCAGAAAGGGCAATAAAAGCAGCTCTCCGCCAAAGCTTGCAGATGGCAGTTATGATAGTGACCATCTTGCAGATCCAGTTCATGGGCTGGCTCTCACAGGGGCTTTCCTGAGCATTCTGTGTGTCACTCTTCTAAGGCACTCGAGGCCCATCCTGGCTTCTCTGGCTCTGAAGGTTAAGACAGTCCCTCCATGCCCTGGACCAGCTTTTCATCTCCTCTCTGCCTGCTCCACCCATCTCAAAGTCGGGCGCGAAGTCCGAGGTCAACAGAGTAAACAGCCCACAAACGTGATTGGGACCGGGAAAGTTCTGAGTAGATGGGTCAAAGGGCAGGGTGGCATGTCTCCCTCCACAGCCCCTTCCAGAGGCTACGGCTCCCTGTCACCATGCAACGCAGGTCAAGGCCTCGGGGAAGACTGTCAGATAGATTCTTTCTAGTGTGTTGAGGTCCCCACCTCCCAAAGCCACTGGGGGCCCCAAAGGTCTGAAATTGCACACCACTTGCTGGGGTGGTCTTAGATTTTACTCAGTCTCTGGGTGGAGCCAGTAAAGCCGAAACCAAACCAAACCAGCACCCCCAGGATTCTGATTCAAGATTCAAATCATCAGAGGTGGGCCTGGCTCTCAGAACTTTCAAATGTTCCTGGGTAAGCCTCGGGTAAAGCTGGGACAGAGAGCCACTGGACTGAGGCACAGAATGTCACAATTTCCAAGCAAGTGTGGCCAGGTAGAGTGGGAAATCATTGTGGCTTGAATTGGAACCAGTTCCTTGCTCAGCAACTGCTCTGGGGGGCAGGAAGAAGTCAGGGGTGGGAAGGGGAACCCTGGGGCATAGTGAGGGAGGAACCTGGGCCTATCCTGGGTCAGGGGTTGGGGGTGAGGGCAACAGGTATGCAGGGGTAGCCAAGGCAATGAAAAAAAGAAGGGAGGCTAGTTAAGAGCTGGGGGTGCTGGAGCCAGTTCTTCTCATTAGCTGAGTGATCTTGAGTAAGAGATCCAACTCTCCTGTGAGTCTCCTCTGTCCCTGAAACTCTAAAGAAAAGGCATGCAGACCCCAGCATCCTCGGAATGAATGGAACTGCAGATCAGAAACTACCTGAATAATATTTTTTGTATATTTATTTATTTATTTATGATAGTCACACAGAGAGAGAGAGAGAGGCAGAGACACAGGCAGAGGGAGAAGCAGGCTCCATGCACCGGGAGCCCGATGTGGGATTCGATCCCGGGTCTCCAGGATCGCGCCCTGGGCCAAAGGCAGGCGCCAAACCGCTGCGCCACCCAGGGATCCCAGAAACTACCTGAATAGATCAAAAGGGACAGCCACGAATCCACCTGTCTGAGTTTTCAGACACTCAGCATTCTCCTTCCTCCAGCCTCACCAGCATGGGAAGTTGGGATGCATCTCGGGGGCTCTGTGGCCCTCTTGGGTTGTCTCTTTCTGGCTCTTCCAGATAGAAGCTTCTTCTAGGCTCTGAAAGAGGAAGGAACCTCGCCCTCTGGCCCTGCACACAGTGGGGGACCTGGCCTGGCCTCCTGTATCCCAAATGGAGCTCTCACAGGCTCTGACCTCCGCAAATCCTGCTCTAGAACCTAGAGTTATCTTACTTGGTTTCCAGCTGACTGGCCATTTGGGGCTGGGGCTATCCCAGCCTTCACATAGCTGGGCTTCTCTGCCAAGTGCCCCTTCAGTTCTGCCTTTGGCCTCCCTTTGATCCTCCTAACCTTGGCAGGAGATCCTGTCCCCTCCACCCATCCTGCCACAGATGACTGCCTTAGAAGGCCAGAAAGGGTACAGGGGACCATTTCTCCCAGTTGTCCCAAAGCAGGTCCCAGATCTCTAGCTTTCTACGCCAGCATCCATACCTGGAAGACAGTTCATGTTGGGGCTTCCCCAGACTGGAAGTTGTTTACCTGCTCAGGGCAGGAAGGCCCTGTCCCTTTCCTTGCCCCCTTGTTCTCTGGAGTGTGACTCTGTCTCCCATGTATTGTTTTCTTTCCGGTGGAATTTTGCTCTTGAGGACTCAGTGTTCTGTGTTACTACTCCTGCTGCCACCACCGCCAGTCCTCACATCCTGGTTTCCTCCTGTCCAGACAGTGCTGGCCACTGGCCAGGACCTCAATCATTCATGGCGAGGACAGGGGTCGAGAACAGCAAAGGGGTTAGCAGGAAGTGGGAAGTTGACATTCCTCCTTGGTCAGGGTCTTGGGCCTCTACTGTGGGGCCTGCGGTATGTCCACTGTGGGTGGCGTGTCCACTGTGGGTGGGCGAGCCCTCCCTTGCGGTGGGCAGTGTGAACCCAAGGAGCATGGGGTGGATACATGAGGAGGTTTCACACAGATGCCCCCCCTCCGCTCCCCAACAATGTGGGACTTTGAAATCCCCAATCGGTTTCTCCTTACATTGGTGCAAGACCTCCCGGCTCTAAGGAAGTCAAGGGGACCGAATCAACAGGCCAAGGCTAAGGCCACAGGGCAGGGGGTGGAAGGTGGAGGTGATAGGCAAGACTGCCCAACCTGTGCCAACTCCCCTGCCCACAGCACTTCCTGTGGGGTTGCACAAGGTCAGGAGAAGGGGCAGATATGGGTAGGGGTAACTCATGCCTCCTCTTTCCTGCCCTAGACTCTGGCCCATAAGGCGGCTCCAGGGAAGAGCCCAGGTCCGATTCCTGGGGTGTTAAATGCACCCCAGGTCAGTCTCTCTGCCAGCCCCGGAGCCCTTGTCAAGCCCGAACCACTTCACCTTGCCACCTTGGCCCCCCTCACCCCCACAGCCATGGCTCCTTCCCCCAGCACCCCTAACCCCAAGACAGAGCTACAATGTGAATAGGTTACTCATTCTGCCTGCATTGGCCTTTACCCCCAGTCCTGCTACTTCCTGACACACTTGGGAGGGGGGATGCACAGCAAGGCTCCCCAGATAAAGGACCCAGGAGGAGGGCATATTCTAATTCTGGGTCCTGGATGAGGAGGGACAGCAGGCGCTGCCAACCTTGAGCACCTGCTTCAGATCCACGTTCTTAACATGGTGACAGTGCTTTCATCAGACACTCATAGGAAACCTGGTCCTCTCCTGCCAGAGCCAGACATGGGCCTGACCCCTTGGTGGACCCTCCTTGCCCAGTGGGGGGCTTGTCCAGTCACACTTGCTGAGCTGCTGGGGTTCCTTACCTGAGGGCCTGATTAGCTGACCCCCTGTAACACAGGAGTCCCAGTCTCCCCTTGGGAATCAAAGGGCCCAAGAGAGGACACAAGAGAGAAAGAGAAAGAAAAATTAAGAATACACATTTTTTCTGTTTGTTTTTTGAGCCCAATGCAGGGCTCAAACTCATGACCCTGAGATCAAGACCTGAGCTGAGATCAAGAGTCGATACCTTCTGTAGAGAGAGACAGCATCTCTTTCCGAGCCTCGGTGTCCATCTTAGGGAGATGGAGGCCCTAGGAGGAAGAGTGATAACCAGAGCCAGGACTGTCTGGTTGCCCTGATGACCATCAGGGAATCCTGTGTTGGAAGTGAGCACACTGCACTCATCCTCCCTGACCCTGTTGCAAATCCTGGGAAGGTTATGGGAAGGCTTCTGGGCCCTTGTATATCCAAGCATGCCAGAAGCCCTAATGCATTATTGCTCAGGGAGCCAGCTGCTCACCAAGTAGCCCAGGGTGACTCAGATGGAAAGACATGCCGAGAGAGCCTGCTTCCATATGGCAAGGAAGTGAGGGAGAAGGAATGATCAGTGACTCGAGAGGCCCCTGACTCTCCAGTGGCAAATTCCATCTGTGCTACGTCACCCAGGCTGCTCCATCCCCGGCACCTCTGCCACCCACAGATCCCCCACTGACCCAGGGTCACTGTCTCTCTGGGCATTTGTTCAGTAAAATAGTGGTGTCCAGAGCCAGGAACCAGACTAGAATGAGAACATCTATTTCAAGGAGCTAGAAGGCGGGTACAGAAAGAGCAGAGGCCTACAACAGTAGGGAGCCTCCTAGAGAGAGCAGGAGACAAGAAGCCTCAGGCAGAAGAGAAAAAATTGCTCCCTGGAGATGAAGGCGTGGAGAGAGGAGGATGGACACATTTTCTTCCCTTTCCCAAAGCGGCTCTGTGCCTCCTGGGCCCACTCCATCCATACAGACCTCCCTGCTTCTCTTCCAAGACCACACTGCCTCTCCCTCATAACCCAGCACCAGTCCCTCTGCCTCTAGGGAGCCTTCCCCCCACATTCGAGCCTGCGCCCTGACAGCCTGGCTCACAACCTGGCACACAGATGGTTTTATGCTTTAATCTAATTATCACGAGAATATTAGTCTTCTGCCCCAGGAAGTGTGTACGTTTCTTCGGGGAGGGAAAAGTGTATATTCCTCTAAATCACACCAACAGGCCACCTGGGTGGCTCCATTTGTTAAGCATCTGCCTTCAGCTCAGGTCATGATCCCAGGGTCCTGGGATGGAGCCCCACATCGGGCTCCCTGCTCATCAGGAAACCTGCTTCGCCCTTTCCCTCTGCTGCTCCCCTCGCTCATGCTCTCTCTCATTCTCGCTCACTCTTTCTTTCTCAAATAAATAAATAGGGACGCCTGGATGGCTCAGTGGCTAAGCTCTGCTTTCAGCCTAGGGCATGATCCTGGAGTTCAGGGATCGAGTCCCACATCGGGCTCCCTGCATGTAGCCTGCTTCTCCCTCTATGTCTCTGCCTCTCTCTCTCTCTCTCTCTCTCTCTCTCTGTCTCTCATGAATAAATAAATAAAATCTTAAATAAATAAAATCTTTAAAAAAATAAATCACACCAGCAAGCATTCACCATCAATAAATATTGGGCTGTCTTAGAGAAGCCAAGATTCACACAACAGCCACAGTAAAATAAAACAGGATGTGTCTAGAGAAAGTTACAAAGGGAGTTTCAGGAATTTAGAGAACGAGGAACAAGTTCTGGTAAAGATGAAAGAAGTGAATCAGAGTTGGACAATCCACATACGTGAGTAAAGAGAAATGGAAGGGGGCCCTGGGGTATCCCTGGGGTGCCCCACAGGCTTGTGCTGCCTTGTTCTGGCTGACACCAGCAGACTGTGGTCACAGCTACTCCAAAAATTGCACACCCCACCGTTCCCTGATCATCAGACTTCCCCTTGTGGCCCCACTGAGCCCCATTCATTCCCTCTGCCTCTTTTCCCCTACCTGGGGGCGTGGGGGTCTTGGTGCTCATTGAATAGTGACATTAGGAGAGAGCCCCCAAGGGGATACTGCCCCTCTTGCTCCCCAGGACATAAACACACATGAGACATGGCAACAGCTCAGCAAATGTGATAAGTTCAGACGTGACTGTGAGACAGGGGAAGTGTGTGCAACGGGTGAAGCATAGGGGGACTCCACAAGAGATAGGGGACGTGGGTGGCAGAGAAGGGGTCAAGAGGGCCGGGACTAGAAGAGTAGATCAAGCTCAGTTTGGTTTTTATGTTACTAAAACAAACTCCCTTCCTACCCAGGGCACGCTCGAGTGATCAGGACAAGTGTCAAATGTCAGGAATGTCAGTGAGGTCCACACGTGATTCCACAGTCGAGAGAGCAATCTGTTCCTAAGATCTAAACTCTGTAAAATCAGCCAGGGGGAGTCCATCAGGCCTAGGGGTGCAGAAGTGTAAAGATCTGGCCCGGAGTGGACGAGACGGGCTGGCAGCCATTCTCAGGTAACCAGTGCCCCAGGCTCCGGGCATTTGATGCCAACAACCGCCCTTGGGTCAGAGGAAGTGAACAAGAACATCTACGTGTATCAAAATTAACAGCTCGAGCCCTCTGGGTTCCTGTGCTGGCCAGCCAAGAGTGGCTGCCACTTAGTGAGAGCCTAGAACATGCCATGCACTCGCAGACAGGATTTCATTGGATCCCAACAACCTCGAAAGGTGGGCATCATTGTCAACCTCTCTGTAAGTTGTCATCTACAGACCTGTCTACAGACAAGAAAACTAAGGTACCGACGGTTAAGTTTTGCCTCAAGACACATAACCAGCAAAGATGTCAGATCTGTGGCCACATGGGTCTGCCTGCTGCAGTGACTGCTCTTCTCCCCCTTGGAACTAAATGGTTCTCAGGTGCTCCCCTGCTCTGAAATGCTAGGCTACAATTGTAGGGGGGAAAAAGCAGCCTTGGACAAGCAGGGCTGGGGTAGGAAATGAACTGGGGGCTGCCCCTCTGCCTTCTTCAGGCCGCAGGTTGGTAGGAGTTTAAGGAAAGACGGCTAGCAGTGGCCAGAGAAGGGAGAGGGGGTCATGGAGGCAGAGGAGAGAACATCCAGCATGGCACCAGTGTGAGGAGGGACCCTGGACAAGCCAAGGTGGCCTGTGTCCATCGGGGTCCCAGGGTCATGATCTTAAATGAGGGGAGCCAAGGAGACAGGGCACTCACTCCAGCTCATTCTTGAGAGAGGGACAGAGCCAGGCAGCCCAAACACAGGCTATTTTTAGTATTGTGTTGTTTGGAGGACAACCAGGCCAGAAATAGTGCTGTGAGTTAGTAGGACCCTGTCCTGCTCCCACCCCCGGCTCTCCCAGTGAAATCACCAGGAATGAGGAGATAGGCTCCAACATTCCAGGGAGCCTGTGTAAGGGATAGGGGGCAGCGCTTTCCTCCCCACAGGGAGACTTGGAGCAGAGCGTTTGACTGTAAAAGGGCTTCTGCAAGAGGAGAAGCCCGAGAGGGGGACTGAGTCAGAGAGAGCGGAAGGGAGAGAGGGAAAGTGGGAGAGATCTCCCATGGATGAGACCGAGGCTAGGGGTGTACACCCGTTGACCAAGGGTTGGACAGGAAAGTCACTAAGAGGGAGTCCCCGAGAGAGAGAGAAAGGGAAAGTGAAAAAGCCAGTGGGCGGTGGTGTTGGGAGAGCAAAGTACAAGCAAAGGGGAAGAGAGGAGAGCTGGCCAGAGGGCAGCCAGAAGGCAGGAGGTGAAGGGTTTGCTGGGGAAGACCCGCTGCCCTGAGGCCTGAAGCGAACCAGGGCTGCTGGGGCCTGTGGGCGTGGGGTAGGGGCCAGTCATGGAAAGTGTGAGTCTGGTCTAATCATGAACCACCTGCTGGTGGACAGACAGCTGGCAACATCTTTCCCAATTGGCTGGAACTGAAACTTCCCCAGAAAATCCATACTCTTGTAATTCACCCTCTTATCTCTGACCCTCTGGGAATCAGAGATGGAGCAGTTTCAAAAGCAGGGACTTTTCTCTTTCTGTTTGTCCCCTTACAAAGGAGCCACAGCTTGAGCTAGGTGATGCGGCTTGGGCTTCAGGAAAAGGAGGGAAACAGATGGCCCCTTGAGTCAGGATGGATTCTGAGAAGTGGGTTGTGTGGAAGTCCTCCGGGGGGCAGCGGGCGATCGGGCTGCACCGTGATGTGTGGACGATCTCCAGAGGCCAGACAGGGTGGAAGCAAGGCCTTCCTGCCCAGAGGAGTGACGGGGACCGCGGTCAAGTATGGGTTTAGATCATCTAGCGGCCGTAGCTCTTCGGAGAGTCAAAGGAAGAGTCAGAAACTCCAGCATGGGACCCAGTTACATTGGGCCTTGCCTCTGTTTCTAATTCACACCCACCAGGTACCCATGAGTTCCCTCCAGTTTGGGAAAAACTCTTTATCAAGTCAGCCCTTTGTGTTTCCAACGTAAATCATGTTGCTGCTTGGCCCAGCAGGACATAGAGTTGCTCCCTTCCATGCCTGGGAACAGAGTGTCTTTTCTGGAATGGCATCAGGATCATCCATCAGGTCCAGGAGTAGGGATGGTACTGGTCACTGCCCTGGCAGGACCCAGACTCTGCACAGCAGGGGCTTTTACAGCTAAGGTTGGCAGGACGAGGGACAACAGCCCCTGCTATGGCCATTGGAAGAAAGGAAGGATGCTCCGCTGAAGTGGCTGGAGAGGATGGGCAGTGGGGTGCCTCCAGGGACCCCCTTCCAGCCACCTCTCCACCCATTGCTCTTCTAGCTTGGGGCTTCACACTTCTGACCCTGACAACCACATCCCCGTCCCACTCAAGCCCCCAGGTGGAGGGCAGGGCACTGGGAGCATTTCCGAGGGTAGGGGATGGGTTGAGGGCTGCACTTCTGTCTTCTCCCCTTGAGAGAGGTCAGGGGTAACCACCTCCTCATGCTTAACCACTCTCTCAGGGACTCCAAGCCAGACCAGCACAGGAAAAGGACATAAACAAGAAGTTACATGGGAACGGTCCTGTACTGGTGGGTGATCCTAACTTTCCAACCGAGGTTTGTCCTGCTTTCCCTGCCACCCCATCCCCACCTGACTCCCAGGGGCAACGGAGAAAACAAACGGAGGTGGAGGCAGAGTAAAAGTGGGAAAAGCTGTCCAGCTGTGGTTGCCCTTGGCATCTGCTTACTGAAAAAATCCAAAACAAATATCCCGATGCTTCCACCCACTTAAACTTCCTGTGATTCTGCTATCGGCTGTCTCTGTGGATACTCCCAACTGAACCCCACCACCTGCACAAAGCAAGACAGTGTGTGGACCGGCAGGTCAAAGGCATCATCTCCCCACCCAGCCACCCCTCTGCCCCTGACAGCCTGGGCATGTGGCCTGACTCTGCCAAGGCCCCAGTCCCACACACCAGCCTCTGGCCAATTCCCACTCTCTTTAGAATCATTCAGTCACTCCTCCACCTCCAAGCCCCATGTCCTAGAGGCACACCCCACAAACCCGCCACAGATCGACTCTCTCACCCGCTGTTCCAGCCCTAGGGGTGTCTGCGTCTCGAGGGAAGGATAAAAGGTGTAATTCTCTCCCCAGGAGCTGCTCACAGCTACTAGAAATGAAGCACATTCCTTGCCAGGGCTTCACCCCGTTAACCCCTGGTCCCTTTCATCCCCCATCACCCCACCCAGCACACTCAAAACCCCTCCAAACACAGCTGTTGGCACAAAAGAGAGCCCTGGGGGCGCCACAAGAGTCTGGACACGTGGGAGAGTCAGCTGTGTATCATCGACGGGCTGGCGGCACTCAGCAGGGAAGAGGGAAAAAACGGAAAGGAGTCCTCTGTGTGCTCATGTCCTAGACAGTCAAAACCCAGACAATCACATGGCACGCTCCATGCCCTCTGGCTGCTGGGATGAGGCCAGGAGGAGGGAGGGGTGTTTCTTCTAGGCTGGCCGGCTCATACAGACTGGATAAAAATTCACAGCTTCTTTGGTCACTATGTGGCAACCCATTTCTCCCAAAGAAAAGGAAGAAGTGTACACTGTTTCTCCTCAGCTGAGCACTGGGGAAGGTAATCCCCAGCACGGGGTGTTGGGGGCCATCTGGCACTGCCAGGGCTCAAGTTGGGAGATCATCCAAAAAGAGAGGGTAGCAAGTCCAGGGAGGCCCTTGGACCAAGGCAAGCAGGGTTTGCTCAATTGTTCCTGACCCCTCTCACACATGTACACACACAGAGCAGCACGCACACATGTCTCAGCAAGTTTGGCAGAGGGAGGTGCAGAGGGGGCCTGGCCAGGCTTCCAGAGCCAGAAAGTGGGTGGAGCTGAACCATGAGTTCATCTATTTCCTGCTCACTTTTGTATAAAGGGAGGTAGCAGGCTCCCTAGGAACACAGCTGCGGCTGGCTTTGGGGCTGAGAGGACTGTCAAGAGAGCCACACCCCCTCTGGGAAACAGAACTGCCACAGTCAGCAGCAGCAGGACAGACCGCCAGTCACAAGGCACCTTTGAGAACTTCAGGTAAGAAAAAAAGAAAACCCTCTGTGGCCCTCCCTCGGGTTAAGGCAAAAGAACACCCCTCCGTGAAATGTCCTCCGTCCATGATCCCCATTTTAACTTCTCTCTCCCTGCTGGAGACCTGCAGCCCTGAGTTCATGGAAGGGGGCCAGGCCCCACAACAATCCCACCACCCAGAAACAAGGGCCTGGGGCCTCCATCCTTGTCCATCAGGACACTCCATCCACCTCTGGAAAGGGGCTTTTCATGCCTGCCAACTTGAATGAGTTCATGGTTGTGAAAGCATTAGAAGGGAATTAACAGCACTGGGGCACCTGGGTGGCTCAGTCGGTTAAGCTTCTACCTTTGGCTCAGGTCCTGATCTCAAGGTCCTGGGATTGAGCGCCCCTCATGGGGTTCCCTGCTCAGCGGGGAGTCTGCTTTCCCTCTGCCCCTCCCCCTGCTTGTGCTCTCTCTCTCTCTCTGTCAAATAAATAAATAAAATCTTTAAAAAAAAAAAGAGAGAGAATTAACAGCATTATGCAAGTCAACGGTCTTGTTATAATTTAGCCTTTTGGGCCCCCTAGGAGAGAAGGGAGAGACACTGCAGGGAACTGCCAGGGGTTTGGGAGAGTTCTGCAGGTAGAACCGCACCTAAGACTCCCTGGGGCTGAGACGGAGGGGAAAGGCTCAGAATCAGCGCTCTTCGATGTTTATTAAGGACTCTTGCCCTCCTGTTCACTTATCACGTGCCCATGGCAAACAGCCATGGCTGAGGGGCCATCTCCCCTCCCCATTCTTCGGTCTTCCAGAACTTTCCCCCACTGGATCCTTTCCTGCTTGCTCTAGGATGCAGATGTCTCCAGTCTTTGCCTGCCTTGCCCTGGGCCTGGCCCTTGTCTTTGGTGAAGCATCAGCCTCCTATTCCTACCAAACTCGGGCAGCGGGACTGGCCACAGACTTCGGAGTGAAGGTGTTTCAGGAGGTGGCACGGGCCTCCAAGGACCGCAACATGGTTTTCTCTCCCTATGGGGTGGCCTCAGTCCTGGCCATGTTGCAGCTGACAACAGCAGGAGAGACTTGTCGGCAGATCCAAGAGGCCATGCAATTCCAGATTGATGGTGAGAAATAAGTCAGAGTGGGGAGGGAGGGCAGGCACTCATCCCATCTTCTCGGGACAGGGGCATAACCAACCAGAAGCAGAGGGAAGGCCAACTGAACTGAGCCAGCTCCTGTGGTGGCATGTCATAGGGACCGCGCATCTTTCCAGCATACCCTGCATGTCATACTGTCGTCAGTCATGAAGTGTGCAGGCCTGGGGATGTGATGTAAAGCAGATCTGTCTTTATTGTCCACTTATTAACTGCGGGACCTTAATGCACCTGGACCCGTTTTGTCATCTGCAAAATGGGGACAATAAAATTACCTACCACACACAGGTGCTGTAATGCTTAAATAGAATTATGCATGTGAAGTACTTCTCATTGCTATTATTCTGATAAGAAAAAATTTAGGGCTCATAACTTAAAAGCAGAGAAAAAATATTCTAACCCATCAAAGGGTTAGGACCTGAGATTTTGGAGGAAAAGAGGGAGATGCAGAAAAGATTAAGGTTTGGAAGGAAATCTCTCTCTAGGGACCCCCTCAGGGGAGGGGAACAGATGAGCCCCATCCCATAGGGGCAGGATTGGGCCTCTCATAGGGGAAGTTGGCCCAACTGGGGGCCCTGAGCTCAACATAAGCTAATATGTCCTTTCTGCCCTGGGCACAGAGAAGGGCATGGCCCCTGCCCTCCGCCAACTATATAAGGAGCTCATGGGGCCGTGGAACAAGGATGAGATCAGCACTGCCGATGCCATCTTCGTCCAGCGGGATCTGAAGCTGGTTCATGGCTTCATGCCCCACTTCTTCAGGCTGTTCCGGACCACAGTCAAACAGGTGGACTTTTCAGAGGTGGAGAGAGCCAGGTTCATCGTCAACGACTGGGTGAAGAGACACACAAAAGGTGAGCAGGCAGGGAGAAGAAGCCAGTCCCAGGGGCCTACTGAGGAAGGATCTGGAAACAAATCCCTGGTATGCCAATCTCTCCCTGTCAGCATGCTCTCCTCTGTAGATAGGTCAGGTGCTTTAAGAATCAGAGCATCTTTGTGTTCGTAAGTAGGCCCTCTCGCAAACTATCTCTAAGGGCAGCCCTAGAAAGTGCTGTGAGATGTCATAAGAATGGTACAGCTGTGAGAAACGTACACAGCTCTTCCAGACTGCAGCTTAGGGAGCAAAGGCAGGGAAAACTCAAAGTAAGGGAAGATTTAAGTCTCTGTGTCTGATCCCAGTCAGGATCCCAGGGCCAGAGCATGTGCTGAGTGGGAATCTTCCCGAGACTCCTCCTAGAAAGATTTAACGAGTTGAACACAGCTAGACTGGCTCACTTATACCCCCAGTCTGCCTCCTGACTGGATCCCCTCAAAGACACACATCCAATCTGAGGACTGAAGGGAACCATCTAAAAGGATTAAAAAATATCTAGCCCCTTTACCCCCCAGCTCACCTGGCTTTCTCATAGGCATGATTGGCAACTTACTGGGCAGAGGGGCCGTGGACCAGCTGACGCGTCTGATGCTGGTAAATGCCCTCTACTTCAACGGCCAGTGGAAGACGCCCTTCCCGGAGTCAGGCACCCACCACCGCCTCTTCCACAAATCTGACGGTAGCACTGTCTCTGTGCCCATGATGGCTCAGACCAACAAGTTCAACTACAGTAAGTTCAAGACTTCTTCCAAAAGTCCCACAACTACTGCACCCCATCCCCTCGGGTATTCCCCTCTCAGGGAGGAGAAACCTTTGAATGTAGCCCAGCTTTGCCAGAGCCTCCCCAGGCAGGAGCTACTGGGATGACAGGAGCAGCAGAAAGTAGCTTCATCTCATGCAAGCCAAAGCTGACATCCAGAAAGTCCCTCCAGCCTACATATGGCCAGATGACCTCTGTCTCTGGTCCCCAAGTGTTTCTAGTGTAAATATGGGGGCCTCACAAGTGCAGCTGGGGGGCGGGGGAAGGCTAGTGTGGAAATTGAGATGAAGAGAAAAGAATCAGAATGAATTCCTGGCTGCGTATGAGGGCGGGGAAATAAAGGCAGAGAAGGCCAAGAGGAGACAGAGTAACCAGGAGACACTGAATTGGCAGAAGAGAGGGAAATAGGGATAAAACCACTGACTAGGGGAGCCTGCAAACCAGGGTACAAAGTTGGCTTCCAGAAAGAGTGGAGGAGACAGAATTAGTTGGAAACTCATTGGTGGGTGCAAACTAAAGAGAGCTGAAGCCATTTTCAGGATGCCAATCTGGTGTCTTCGCAGCCGAGTTTTCTACCCCCAGCGGCCATTACTATGACATCCTGGAATTGCCCTACCATGGGGACACTCTCAGCATGTTCATCGCCGCTCCCTATGAAAAAGAGGTGCCTCTCTCTGCCCTCACCAACATCCTGGATGCCCAGCTCATCAGCCAGTGGAAAGGGAATATGACCAGGCAGCTCCGCCTCCTGGTTCTGCCTAAGTAAGCCACCCCTTGCTCTTGCCACACCTGCCAATGCCCTAATTGCCTCTATCCATCTCCTCCCCTCTCCCAGGCTTCCCTGAAAGGACCACCCCTAGGTTGAGTTTCCCAAATGTGACATTTGCAGAACAGGAACATGTGTGGGAAGCTGATGGGAAACACTCCAGCCTGGGTTTGATTAAGATTCCTCTCATCATCCCTCCTCCTGCTTCCACTGGAGGGCAGCGGGGAGTTTCGCTAGACCATGCCCCAACACTCACCACCCTCAGACTACCTGGCAAGAGCCAGCCAAAGGAAGAGCCAGAGAAATGATGGAGGTGGGGGGATAGATAGCCCTTGGAAAGACCCCCTCCCACCCCCATCTGCTCAAGTCAACATCCAAACAATGAAGACAAAAGGAGCCCGAGCAGTTTCTAGCTGGCTTCCAACAAAGTAGATTTTAAAAATCCTTCTGCAGAAGCACAGAGGGTGGAGAAGGCTGAGGCTGGGGCATTCCAGAATTATAGGGAAGCCTCCCACCACACTTACCCCAAATTTCCCGATGCTGTAATGCCAGGCTTGGGGAAAGAGAATTTAGTTGGTGAGCCTGTACTCTTGCACTCCCCTCCCCCCCAACACCCATCCTTAGATCCCTAGAAAGCGAAACCCGAGGTCATAAGAGCCCAGATGATGGGAAGCAGAGGGAGCCCAAAGCTTCTCTGCTGGAGTCATTTTCAGATTCAGCTCCCAGAAACATGATCTAGAGACCAGGTTCCAGGGGGCAGGGAGATGACAGAGAATGTTCATTTATATTAGACCTTACACAGATTTGAAACAACTAACCCCCCTCCTCCACTTTCACATCAGTCCTCACCCTGTGGGCTACCAGCCAGCTGGGAGGGGGATATGTGGTCAGGGACTGGGGGAGGCGAGGCAGCTGGGCGATGGCCTGAGCTAGAGCCTTTCCTGCTCCTGTTCACAGGTTCTCCCTGGAGACCGAAGTCAACCTGCGGAGGCCCCTGGAGAATTTGGGCATGACCGACATGTTTAGGCCAAACCTGGCGGACTTCTCAAGTCTTTCAAGTAAGAGATTTTTCTTTCACTTTCCTACACTGGTGGACTGTGGGGCCCCTGAGAAACCAAAGGAGTGTGTCTCCGAGAACCCCAGCTGATCTACCCTCGGATCCACTCCTGTTTCAGATCAAGAGGTGCTGTATGTGTCGCGGGCGCTGCAAAAAGTAAAGATTGAAGTGAATGAGAGTGGCACAGTGGCGTCCTCCTCTACTGGTGAGTCTGGCTCAGGTGTTCTCAGTCTCAGTCCAGGACTTCCAGGAGGGGCCCACATCTGGGATGACTCCCGCGGCTCTGCTTTACCGGCCTCTCCCCTCTGTGCCGAGGGAAGCACCCTGACCCCACCAGTGTCTCTTAGCCTAGAAGGTGGGCCCACTAGGCCTGGGAGCCCGGCCCCTCACTCGATGGCTCCTGAGGTCCCCTCAAGGTGAAAAGGCCCCTCCAAAGGAAGCCTGACTTCTCACAGTGGCTAGTCAGCTTAAGAAGCTTACTTACCCTGAGACGCTCTAGAAGGGTTTACATAAATGGCTATTTGTGAAGAGCGGGTAGGTCTGTACAAAATTCCTGGAGGAAGGCAGGCCTCAGAGGACTTCCCTCAACTGTTCAGGTGCTTGGTCAGGAGAACCACCAAGCTTCCTAGCGACCTCCAGAGCTGCCATCGGAAAGCTGATGTCAGTAGATCTCTCATGATCGACCCAGGCACCAGGGCCCGGTCCCTCTGTTCTAGATCATTGTTCCTTCTCTCTTAGCCATTATCGTCTCAGCCCGAATGGCCCCGGAGGAGATCATCATGGACAGACCCTTCCTTTTTGTGGTGCGGCACAACCCCACAGGTGAGCCGGGGCTGCAATGCTCCACTGTCCCCTCCTTGGCCCTGTCTTCTCGCCTCAGGCACCAGTCTAGACACCAGTGTAGACACTACCTCCCCTGACCCCAAGAGAACTCCAGACAGAGAATCCTTAACTCTGCTCCACCTCTTCCATTCAAGGATGATGCTCTGTCACAAACAGAGCACCGTGCCAGGACCCCAGCCCTAGCTTAATCACTACAGCAGCTGTGACTCCCAACAGCCCACTCAAGCTCTCACATCTCAGCTCATCCATAAACATGGGGCTGGGTGAGCCGTGCTATTTCTTCCCACTCTCATCTCTCATGATTCTTCCATCCTCAGGAACAGTCCTTTTCATGGGCCAAGTGATGGAACCCTGACCATGAGAAGAGCAGCCTTCATCTGGGACAACACTGGAGATGTATCCGAGAAGAAGGAGCAACAAAGAGAACATTTTTTATTTTAATTAATTTTTCTGGAGAAAAAGAAGGCATTTGCCTTTTAAAGGAAAAAAAAAAAGGTAAATCTTCTGAATCTGCCTCCCAGACCTCAGCCTCTCCCAGGAGCAGGGAAGAGGACTTTGCCATAAACCTCCCTGTGGAGCCCCCAGGAGAGACCTCCGGAGCTCAGCTGGGTCTCCACGCCAGACCATAAAACTCATACAACCACTTGTGCAGCTGCTTCTGCCTATTGCTCTGCCCATTCGGGTCTTCAGACTTGGACCCCACTGAGACCCTGGCAGGATGGCACCACAAGGCTTCTGGGAGCTTTTGTGTGCTTGGTAGAAACTATTTGCGTTCCGGTCACGTTGCTGTCACTTTTGCACTGTCTGCCACTGCTGAGGAGGCTGGCGGCAAGCCAAAGAAGGCCAGTGGAAGAGGCACCCTTTCCTTTCGAGGTCTGCACTGCCCCGGCTCAAGAGGTCCTGCAGACTGGCAACGCACCTGCCCCCGCTGGTGCAGAGATGCACCCTGACCTGGTCGTCTCCCTCCCCAGAAACAGTGTGCATATATTATTTTGGAGTGTAGGTGACTTGTTTACTCATAGGAGCAGGTTTCTGCTTCCCACTAACTTTATTTTGTAGGAATGGAGGAAGAAAAGTAAGGTGTGTTCCTGGTTCTTGGCTCTAATCTCCTGATGGGGAAGGTGGGATGCCAAGGGTGTGCTTGAGTATTTATCACATCCTTGTCCTTGTGTGCTTGTTAGAGAGAAAGAGGGCTACCAAGAAAAACGTATTATATGAATTTGCTTGTACTGTTCCTTGGTGGTCTGCATCTTGCATCTCAGGGTCTGGCCACTAGACTGGCTACCCCTCTGGGCCGCCTGCGTAGTGGGGCCCACACTGCCACCTTGTGGCTTCCCGAGCCCCATGGCTCCTGTCTCTTCCTTGCTCTTCCACTGGATGGCTAAGACCCCCACCAAGATTATTTAACTTTAGGGACCAAAAGGATGTGGTGGGTCAGGGAGATTACAGCGAGGACACAGTGGTTTCAAAATTTTCCAATATATTTAGGAACAGGAGAGCAAGGGGCTGCGCGACCTAGCAGGACAGAACTTTCCCCAATTACAGGGTGATTCACAGCCGCATTGGTGACTCACTTGGATGTGTCATTTCCGGCTGCTGTGTGCGAGCAGTGGACACGTGAGAGAGGGGGAGAGAGACTGAGAAAGAGAGGAAAATGAGAGAGACCATGAGTTCCGACTTAACTACCCTAGCTAGATAATCCTTCTGAACGCCAACAAGCTAGGGGGCATGGCATAAAGACCGATTTATTGAAGAATTACACATAGATGTCGAATGAATGAATGTAATCCAAATAGGACCCTAATAATGCCCCCCTCCCCGTGCTTTTCAGTGAAAAAAATATTTGTTCGTTTGTTTCTCATAATGCACTGGACAGTAACAGCCACACATAGTACCCATAGGGATACCCAAAATGTGGGGTCCAACATTCTTGAAGTTGTGTTGAATCATATGCTTTTTCACTTTTGATATATAAACAAGTAAAATATTATTTAAAAATAATAAAATAAATAAAAATATCTTCCAGAGAGTCCCTTGTCTTTACTGTCCACATTTCGCACAGTACAAAATCAGAACCCCATCAGCTCATAGACGTCTCCAGTAAAGGGGAATCTTTGTGAAACATGTACCCACAAACCCAAGGCATGAAGACCCGCCACGGGCAAGTTCACAGGGCTGGCCACTGGGCCTCTGCAAGAAGGTCCAGGGGACATGTTGTGTAGGGTGTAGTTCTCCCCTTGGGTCCCCCAAACACCTTCCACCTGCCCTGACGCCTGTTTGTGCACACTGTCCCTGTGGGGTCCATCTCTGCTCCTGCCATTTGTTTCCCAACCAAATACCGCCCACCCTGTTCCCCACTTCTCAAAGCCCAAACCAAGTCGGTTTCTTCAACCTCGCGTTCCCCATGGGTCCATTCCACACCATCATTCTCTAGTTGGCATTTACCAAGATTTCTTCTTCCTGGTATATAACAGTGCTCGTATTCATGTGTGCTCTTTGAGTGTGGGTTACCCTCACCATCCCCGTGTACAGATCATGTTCCTTTGAAAACAAGGCTCTTTTGTTATATAGACTCTTAATATCCTCCTTAAAAACGACATCCTGAAAAGTCTTTTATTCTCTTCCTCTAGTCTCCTGAAGGCTCTTGCCAGAGGACATACCTTCCCCAATTATTTTCCATTCTATCTTCAAAAAAGTCACCTTTTAAACTGGAAAGAAAAAAAACCCAAGAACTAGCTGTCAAAATTGTATGCTGTCCAGCTCCAGAATCCTAAAGATAGGATTGATAGATCCAGCCTCCTGGAAAGCTAGGTCATCTCTTTTTAAAAAAAAAAAATTTCTTTATTTATTTTAAGGAATCTCTATGCCTAACATGGGGCTCAAACTCATGAACTCACGATCAAGAGTTGGATGCTCTTCCGGCTGACCCAGCCAGGTGTCCCTAAGTCTTGTCTTAATAGGAACTAATTACCATCTGGGAGCTCTTGGTCAAAATGCTGTCTGAGTGTTAATAGGTAGTGAGCTCTCCATCACCGGAAGTGTTCTTGGTGGCGTTGCTTCCACAGTCAGGCTATACTTTTTAAAGTATCTATTTTAGCCCGTATTGATTGATTGATTGATTGATTGATTTTTACTTATTTATTCATAAGAGACACAGAGAGAGAGCCAGAGACAGGCAGAGGGAGAAGCAGGCTCCCTGTGGGGAACCTGGTGCAGGACTCGATCCCAGGTCCCCAGGATCACGAACTGAGCCAAAGGCAGACGCTCAACCACTGAGCCACCCAAGTGTCCCTTTAATTCAAATTTAATTTTAAATATGAGGTGACTTGTTTAAGTGATAACCAAACACATGCTTATAATAAGTTATTCAGTTTGAAAGGTAAAAGTGGTCACTTAATTGGTCCACAGTTTCTTCAGTGTTTAGAACTTCAATAAGCGGGATCAAGCCCCACGTCAGGCTCCCTGCATGGAGCTGCTTCTCCCTCTGCCTGTGTCTCTGCCTCTCTCTCTCTCTCTCTGTGACTATCATAAAAAATAAATAAATAAAATAAAATAAATATTCTGCACTTTCACACAAATTAGGCCATTATATATATATATATATATATATATATATATACATATATATAAAATGCATACACACACACACAGTGCTCTGTAGCTTGCTTTTTTTTACCTAATGATGCATCCTACACACCTGCCCCTCGTTCTCTGTACCAGTTGCATCTATAGATGCACTCTAATTCCTTAACCACCACTGATGGATTTTGGTGGTTTCATGGCTTTTTTATTGTTGTTACCAACAATGCTGAGACGGACATTCTTGCATGTTTATCCCAGTGCACGTGGGCTCCTGTATCCATGGGGTAACTTCTAGCAGCAGGGCTAAGGAGCTATCAAGAATCTCTCAATCCTGCAGTCATGTGACTCTAATAATATAGACATTTTCAAAAGGCACAAAACAGTCAAAAGTGATCATTCTGCCTGGTTAGAATCATACCTCTTTCCAAGCTTAAATAAGGCTTCACAACTTTTCTAAATAAGCCCTCTGCTATGAATAAAGATAGATTTTAGGCCTCTAACTAAAAGAACCTTCACATTATAATTTTCTCTAATTGTGTTAAGCTTCCTTGGAGCAAGTTTAAATTATGATGTAAATCCAGAAAGGGTGTTCATTCACCTACTCGCTCCCCAGTCATTCAACATTTGCTAAAGGCAATCTCCCTGACTCTGTCATTCCTGTTTCATTCCCTGGGGACAGCTAGGGACCCTTTGGGGTACCTCCAACATGGTGCACTAAGTTGTTCAAAAGGGATGCAGTTGTTTGGCATCTTCTCCTCATGGATTCCTCTCTTTGGATTCATCAGGCTTTCTCTTCTCCCATGAGGGTCCATATAGTTAGAAGGCCCTCAAAACCCAATAAAATCTGGAAGGAAGGTCTTCCTTTTTCCTTAGAAAGCCAATGGATTAACTATGCTGGAATTAAAATGTAAACTAGGAAGGAAGGAAGGAAGGAAGGAAGGAAGGAAGGAAGGAAGGAAGGAAGGAAGGAAGGAAGGAGGAAGGAAGGAAATAAATATGGGAAGGATAGGGGTAGGGAGAAGGATGGAGGAAGTGGGTAAGAATGGGGGTAAGTGGTAGAAGGATAAGGGGAAGGGCAGAGAAGGATAAGGGACCAGAATGCATAGCCCACTGAAGCTACTCTGAGCTTTAGAAAGGTGCTCTCAACTTCAGTGAGTGTGTCCTCTTTCGTTTTCAATTCTCTGGCAAGCTCTGTGGGACCAAGATAGAATTAGAACTCACCACAGAACCAGAGAAAAGGGCCCCTAGAAGCCACTTGGTCTGCTTCTAGCTGACTCAGAGCAGAAATGCCCACACCAGACACGGCCTGATCCAGTTCACAAGATCACTGAGATTTGTAGCCAAAGCTTCAGCTGGTGCTAAAGTATTCCTCTTCCTGTGCAATCATTCCTTCTTCTTGTACAGATCTCCCTTTGGGCTCATAGTGGATAGCTGGAGTCATGAGAGCAACGGCTTAAGAATTCAGGGGTACAGGGACCCAGACAGATCTTCTGTTCTCCTTACACCCTGAAAATATGACCAATTCCAGGCACTGGGCTAGTTGGTGAGAATATATCCATCTGTAACAGATTCGCTTAGAAACTGAAAGAGTCTCAAAAAGCAGAACAGGTTAGCCCAATTCAACAGTGTATAGTTCAAAAGACCATCCATACATGCTGAGAAGTCTCAGAAGAGAAGGGTTCATCAGAAGGCCTCACCCCCGCAGAGAAAGAGTTTGTTCTGGGAAGTGCCCTATTTAACTGTGCCCTCTGCTTTTCTCAGATATTTTGGGGACAGAGATGATGATACAACTTCACAGGACAAAGCCTGCCCTGCCTGGCTTCACCCGGTGCCCCCCCTCCTCACCCTTCCAGATCTCTCCTCCTCCAACTCTTTAGAAATGAAAAACCAACAAGATCTACTTCCAGCCATCATTACTGCACATTTCTTATAAACCTCACACAGTGGAATTATTTATCTGCCCACGCGTGGGCAATGAGTATGACTCATTCTGTAAATCCCTCCATGGTAAAAATATTCCATCAGAATGAAGCTTGTCAAGGAGACACCATCTGTTTTCCAAGCCACTTTTTTTTTTAGGTGGCTCCTCATGTAAGTTTCGTTGTAATAGTAGCAAATACTTATGTAGAGATGAGGAACCAGGCAGAGAGGGGTTGAGAAACTTGTTACTGTTGTTGTTGTTGTTATTATTACTATTATTACCAAACAGCCCAGGTGCCCCTGTGCTCCTTGTTACACTGTGCTTCCCCTCTGTGTGACATTTGTGAACACAGGTGTCCCTGCCCCCACGTGCCAGCCACCAGCCCATCCTTATACCTCTGCCTTCAGCCTGCACGCCTGGCATCCTACCACCACATAGCCTTTTCCTTTATTCCCTAGCCACCAGATGTCGCTTTGATTCCAGTGGAAAGCTTTTCTTGAAGCAAAGCAGCTGTACCCTCAGCCAAAATCTTGCCAAGTTTGAACCCCATACAATTTAACAAGTATTTATTTAAAAGCTTAACTTGATCCCAGATGCTGCGAAGTCCTCTTAAAAGGCACAAGTGATCTTTCTCACTATCAAGTACCTAGGGAGACTAGATGCCAAAAAGCTGAAATGTTATGTGAGTCACTGCAAAAGATGGTGGAGGGGAGCATGGTCAAAATGATCGCCAAGGTCTACACTAGAGTGTCAGGCTCATCAGGAGTGGGTGCTTGCTGGAAACTTCCAGGTTGGATAAGGTGGATTTGGGTCTGTAGGGCAGGAATGGTAGGGCATTTCAGAAAACAGTGTGAACAAAATGACAAAGGAACAATATTGGCAAGTCATGTTCAAGGCACACACCTGAGAAGGAAGTCCCAAGTCATCAGGTTGGCCTTCAGAGCCAGTCAACTCTCCCCCTCTTCCAAACACCGTCTCCTGATCTAGTCAGGCACGTCTGGCCTATGTCTCTTGAGTCAGCCTTGCTTTCTTGTTTATCCTTCATGTCCCAGGATTATAGTCTGCAAGCCTAGGAAAAGGCGGTGACACTGACCACAATGGGAAACCAAGAGAGGGGATGGTTTCAGGGGAAGGTGAAGGAAACAACTCAATGAAGTTTAAGAGGACAATGGAATTTTCAAATGGGGGACCCAGTGTACACTTGTTGAACCAATGTTGGATATCTCCGGCTGTATGTTAGGCACGTGCCAGGCACAGCACAAACAGCAAAAGAAGACAGTTGATCCTCTGGTAGAAATAATAGATGCTGAACATGCTACCACTATTTGCAATATTAGAAAATAGCATATTCTGGATTAGAAGATTTAAATACCTAGATTTGATAATCATGGATACCAATCATATCCATGATAATCCATGGATTATTAGTCATGGATCCATGACTAATCAACAAGCACTCTACTGAAGGATGCTGTGAAGAAATAAAAGATGAACAAGATACCATCCCTGGAAGGAGCTTCCAATCCAGTGGAAGAAACAAGGCGACTTACACGCACATCCAGCAGACAAGATGGCATGCTTACCGAGTTTACCAGACAAGGCTTTTGAAAAGAGAAACCGACTCTAGCTAAGGGAAGCACCAAAGGAAACTGAGGAGCTTGGGGAATTGCCAGGAGGGCCAGAGAACCAGAGGGAGGTCTTGGCCTAGATACCACACCCCAAAATCACATCAGTGCCCCCACCCTAACCTTCAGTGGCCACAGGACATTGCCATTGGTACTGCTGCATCGGTACCCTAAATTTTGATCCTCTGGCCCTCTGCCAGAGTCTTACCTCCCCCTCATCACCTCATTCATTCCCAGACCAAAGTCTGGGCAGATGCACGGACTGGCAGACATGCCAATGTCGTGGACACAACGAAGGCTGCAAAAGTGAATGTCAGGAAACTTCACATGCTTCCCTGGGAGGTTGTCCTATCTCCCCTTAGACTTTTTTTTTGTTGTTGTTTGTTTGTTTGTTTTGTTGTTGTTGTTTTTCCCCCTTAGACTCTTAAGGTGGGATTCCTGAACCCTAGAAGGAGGGGTTAAAGCCTGGGAGGTGAAAGAGAATAGCAAATACCTACCACAGAAAGTATTCTAACTGTCCAGACTATTAGGAACAGCACATGGTAAGGTCTCAATTGTTCAGTTAAAAAACAAAACAAAACAAACATGGCTACTAATGACATAATCGGGGAACTATGGACTACTTAAAAAATGTGCAAAAAGTAGGTGCAGGGGCGTGTGGGTAGCTCAGGTGGTTAAGTGTCTGGCTCTTGATTTTGGCTCTGGTCATGATCTCGGGGTCTTGGGATAGGACCCTTTTTTAAAAATGGATGCAGAGAGCATCACAAGAGGGAGAAACACAGACCGTAAAATCATAGGGATGAAAGGTTTCAGGCCATCCCTCCAACCTTACTGCAGGAACCACTGCTACAACCAGATAAGAAATGGCCCGGGGAAGTTTCAGCATGGTTTGTAGGGTGACAATACAGATGCCATCTGCACCTATAAAAGTGAATCTCCCCTCCAGACTTATCTTTGACTCTTCCTTCTCATTTACTTAGATGAGCTATCAACGTCAGTTGATTGGCCCATTACAGGCATCTCTCCAACTTGTCCCCCTCCATTTCATCTTTGTGCCTAGATTCCCAAAGATGATCTTCCTGCCTTCCATTTATCCTTTCAAATTGTCCCCCTCATTGCTATAAAATTAACTTTCTTAAAACTGCTCTCACCAAGTTATTCACCAGCTCCCGCAACCGTAATGACTCCCAACTGCCCTGTGCATGAACTCTGAACTCCTCCTCTGCAGACACAAGCCAAGTGGGATCCACTAACTCAGAGATTCGCTACATTCATCAGTTGCTAACAGTGAAGAGATCTAGTCCACCGACTTCAAACTAGTATGAACCACTTGAAGTCTAGGACTCCACATGAGCAAAACCTGCATTTCTAACAATTCTCTCATGAATCTTCTCTTTTCTGCAGCGAGGCATACCATGTTGAGACAAGGAATTCTAGAAAGTATCAGCTTTCCAAGGAGTGTAGGAGTTCACATCTCTAGAGCTTCCAAATTTCCATGCGCTGTTGCTCAGCTCTCTGCTTTAGGTTTCTGCCTCACGGCTCATTACTTCCTTACCTACAACCTCCTCTCCCGTCCAGTAGCACATCTCTTTTCATCCCTTTTGCCTTCTGCCCCTTCTACAACACCTCCTTTCCTTCTTTTCACTCAGTAATGATTTATCCTTCCTAACTCCAACAGCGGGCTCTATCCATCTTATTCTTGACCTAAAAAAAGAAAAATACCAAGATAGTTCAGCCAACCTCTAAGTCACCGGCAAGCTGAAGGTATAGACAGAGGAGAAAGGAGACTGATGAAGAAAAAGAAAAAGTAGAAGTAAGAAGCTGAGAAAGGGAGAAAGTGAACAGCGATATCATCGAGTGTTGACTATCCAGGATACTTTCTATACATCCTCAAAACAGCCCTGCAAGGCAGATATGGCCATCCTCAGTTTTCTAATAAGGAAACTGAGAGCTAAATGACTCACCTGAGGCCAAGCATCTATTAAGGGTCAGAGGCCACACTGCATCCCAGGCAAATTAGGCCCCCTGTCTTGCAAGGATAGCATATTACTTCAATACTTAAGAAAGAAAAAAATACTATAAAATGGAGACAAGGTGAGGCCTTACCAACAATTGCTTCAAGTGCTACTCAAAAGCAATACCGTCATTTTCAACATGAAAAAATGGAAGATTTTCTCTTATCCCGACGTGCCAACCACTTTACTTGACCGCGAGGAAACACACACGCGCACAGGCGTGCGTGCTCACATGTGCACGAAAAGTCCATGTTGCAATTCACAGCCTCATTTTTACACTTGTGTCCAGGTGACACCTGTCTCTTTTCAGTTTCGACCGGTGCTACCACCGCAACATCTCAAAGAGACTCTTTTCGGCTCATGCGTGCTCCTCCCCACCTTTTCCTCGCATCACTTTCATGTCAGCCCCTCCTTTTCTTTTCTTTCCCATCTCCTTCATTACCTACACATTTCTCTGACTTCAGGCGAGTGCCGCATCTAGCAGGTTCTCGGTGCGTATCTATTTTGGACTCCATACTTAGGTCACGTCAGCCCCCCCCACCCCCCCATCACCACCACGCTTTGTCTAGTCTTCCTCAAGTCAGGGCTCCCTCCCCACATCCAGTTCCCACTCTGAGCCCTTTCCATCGCCCCCGCCCTCCATCAGTCCTCCCTACTGCCTCATAAACTCCAATGGTCGTCCCCTCCACCTCTCATTCCTTTTCCCGCCTTTTTCCCCCCAAGGTTCCGAAGCGCGAGGACCTCATTGTCCTCCTCCCCCATCCTCCAACCTGCCCACCAGACGGCCTTGTTACCATGACGACAGAGCTACTCAAAGCTGAAGTCGAGGACCTGGTTGCCATGGCTTCCGCTTCTCCGCCTCCAGCCCCGCCCGCGCGCCCCGCAGCGCTGGCGCCTGCGCAGTCCGCCCCTCCAAGGGCCTCCGAGCCGGGGCGGGATGGGGCGGGGCTTCAGGCAAGAGGGAGGGAAGGAGGAGAAAGGGTAAGAAAGGGAGTGGAGCTGGCGCGTACGGTGGCCGAAGAGGGTCGCGCCGAGCCGGAGGCTGCAGGATGGTAGGCTGTGCGGAGAGGGAGGGGAGGGGGAACCGAGGGGCGTGGGCTGCACCTGCGGGGGTCCTCGGGGGCCGCCCTCTCTTCCTCCGGTCCTCGGAGGCCCCACGTACCCGGGCGGGGGGGCCAGCCGGCCTCGGAAGGAACAGCAGCTGGAAATGGCTTTAGGGAGAAGGGGCGGGGAGGAGGCGCGTTTGTGGGGCGAGAGGGGGCTGACTAGGGGCGGCGGGACCGTCCCGAGCCTGGCTGGGGGAGCGCGCGGGTGGCGGTCCGAGGGGTCCCGACCACTCACTCCCGCAGGGAGGTCCGCCCGAGGAAGAGGGGCGCCGGGGCCTGCCGGCGGCGGGGGGCGGCGGGGTTGGCGGGTCACAAGACCCTCTGTTCGGGTGCAGCCCAGAGCAGAGGCTGTGTGGGAGGGGAGAGTTTCCGGGTCCGAGGAGTGGACGTCCTGCCTCGGTTTATCGCAGGTGGGAAAGCCAAATGGACGCGAGGTCTTGCTCTCCAGGACCCAGGCTTCGGATCCCCAGACCCCGTGCTCTTGGCTCTCCGTCCCCCACCCCATTCTCTTTCCGGAGCCCAGGCCTTCCGTCTTCCTGCTGGCTTCCCGCTTCCCCGCCCCCCAGTCTCAGACACGCAGGGCTCCCAAGCGCCCCTCTGCTGCCCTCCCGTCACGCTAGCAGCGTGTCCCCTTCCCCACCACCCCAAACCCTTGATTTCTGATCTAGCCTCCTAAGCAAGTACTGTGTCAAACACCCACGGATTCCAGCCGTGGTAAAGTCCAGGGAGGAGCTAACTCCAGGATGTAGCCTGGACCCCCTGGAACTGAAAGCTGCGGGTGCACGGGGTAGTGACGGCTCCTCACTCCTCCCCACTCTACTCAGCGTGCACTTTGTTTCACAAAGCTTCGGGAACCACCCTGGGTGATGGTGTCCTTAACCAAGGAACTGAAAGGGAAATTGGTCACCTGGTATCTGAAGAGGAGTGGGGGCATAGCAAGAGGCACCCGAGAAGGAAAAAAAGAGAGGACTGTCAGTGGCCAGAGGCCTGGATGGTTGAGGAGAGGAGAGGGTGGAATCTACCCCTGGGCATATGACTAGCACTGGAGGGCAGTGTATTGGGGATATCCACAAGGGTGTATGGCCAGGATGGGGTGGAGAATTGAAGTAGCTTCTGGAGAGACAAAATCCTTCATTTCGGGATGGTGGTGGATAGAAGGACCACAGAAGAAAGCAGACATCTCTTTGACTTCATCTATGAGCTGCTTGTCACTGTACTGGGCATTTGACTGACCTTTGGAAGGCAGAGGTAGGAAACAAGAGATGAAGGCATGATAATAGTGACACCTATTGTGTTCCAATGCTTACCATGTGACAGGCACAATTGCATATATCAACTCATTTAATCCCTCCAAACAGGTAGGTACTTATATTACATCCATCATACAGACCAGGAAACTGAGGCCCTGAGAGGTAAAATAATTGCCCAAGGCAAATTTCTCAACTCCTGGAGCCAGGAGGATTTGAACCCAAATGACAGACTCCAAAGCTCAGACATGCCCAGAAGTAAAGGCACCTGCTGGTGGGGATACTCAGAGTTGACCAGCAAGGGCTGATTTTTGAAGCCAGTGGGAGCTGTGAATGGACAGGGGTTAGCTGCACTTGTAGGACGCATGTATGACTGTGTTTATGGAGTAAACAAAACCAGGGAACAGAATCTCTGACCCTCAGCTCTGCCCCTGCCCCCTAGATGCGATTCATGCTGCTGTTCAGCCGGCAGGGAAAGCTGCGGCTGCAGAAATGGTACCTGGCCACATCAGACAAGGAGCGAAAGAAAATGGTCCGGGAGCTTATGCAGGTTGTTCTGGCTCGCAAGCCCAAGATGTGCAGCTTCCTGGAGTGGAGGGATCTCAAAGTCGTCTATAAGAGGTGATTTGCCGCCTACTTTCACAGCTATCTGGATCCTGCTTGGTGGGGGTCTGGCGGTGGTTCAAATGGCTGAGAAATAAGGTCAGGGAGAACAGGGAGCTAAGGACATCTGGAGGTCAGTGATGGACTCCAGCTTCCTTCAATTTCCAAACTTACCTTGAAGAAATTCTTTGTTTTGCTCCCCGTTTGTTTTGCTCATGCCTGACACCTACTTTACGCACATACCTCTGTCACCAAGGCCCTATCCTGTTCATCGAACGTGTCCCTTGCAGCCTCCCTCATTCGACAGTGATAGATCCTGCACCACCTTTCCCCAAACACACACACACGCGCACACGCACGCGCACACAGACACACTCTGTCCAGTTCCTTCTCTGAGCAGGTGGATTACTTGGCTCAGGTTTTTGCTGAGTCAAACTGAACAGGTCAGAGGGCAAAGGGAAAGAGCTTGTGTTAGCCTCCGTTTGTGAGAGTCACCAAGAGACGGAGTGAGTTGTTACTATTTGCATACCCTGGGGCCACCCCGCCTATGTCCAATGGACACCAGACCCTGCGCTGGGAATGAGGAATGGGAGGTTTGGGTGCAAGAAGCCTGGATCCTGAAGCAGATGCAGCAGCCCCTCCATCTACCCCACGTGTGCCCCTGTCCTCAGATATGCCAGCCTCTACTTCTGCTGTGCCATTGAGGGCCAAGACAATGAGCTCATCACGCTGGAGCTGATCCACCGGTATGTGGAGCTCCTGGACAAATACTTCGGCAGTGTAAGTTTCCCCACCCACGCTGTTCGTACCCAGCAGTCCCCTCTTCCTACCAAACCCCGGGACCCTTCTAGTCTCTGCCTGGAAGATTTAGAAGAGGCAGAGTTGGAGTAGTGAGAACAGTAATTAATTCCCCTCTTTAAACCATAAGCCTATTAGCCATATCCCTTAATCAGCCCAGGGGAGGGGTGTGCACCAGAATCAGTCCATCTAGAGCTCAGCTCAGAAGTCTCAAAAGGACGAAGACCACATTCAGATTTTATCACTGGCTCCTGACTTGACTTTGCATTGGAATATTCTGGAGTGTTGGGGGGTTTTCTTGGTTTTTGTTTTTTAATCAGTGATGCCTGGGTCCCATGCCCAGCAATTCTGGGTTAACTGGACTGGGGTATAGCCTGGGCATTGATAGTCAGCTCAGATCTTAGATGGGGAAGAGTAATAACTCCATCACATATACCCCACTTAACAGTTTACAAAGTGCTTTCAGGTTCTTGTGTCTGCTCCTCGTTTAATACTGTGAGTAGGTGTTGTTATCTCAATTTTCAGATGAGAAAACAAACTCAGAAAAATGAAACGACATGTCCATCTAGCTGCGTAGTGGCAGAGCCCTGCTTGGAACTCAAGTCTTTCTGCCCAGGATCTAGAATCTCTTCCTTCCCTGCCCTGTAGTGCCCAGGGAGAGAGGCTAGCCTGGCCCCTATGGGAACAGTGTCACAGATTTTGGGGGGAAAAGCAGCAGGAACCACAGTCAAGGGTAGATTAGGGCAAGTAATATTCCATGTTCACAGAGAAAAAGGCAAGAGGAGAGAAGGAAAAGTCAAGGTACTAAGGCCTAGGGATTGGTGGTGGTGGCGGAGGGAGGGAGTTGATCATAGACCTGGGGCAAGAGCAGGAGGTGGGAGAAGTTGTCAAGAAGAACGTGGAGCCATGATAAGGAAAGAGGCAGGCGGCTAGGGTGCAGGTGGGATGCAAATGCCCCTTGACACTCAACTCTGCCTTCTCTCTGTCCTCCCAGGTGTGCGAACTGGACATCATCTTCAACTTTGAGAAGGCCTACTTCATCCTGGATGAGTTTCTGATGGGGGGTGATGTCCAGGACACCTCCAAGAAGAGTGTGCTGAAGGCCATCGAGCAGGCTGACCTGCTGCAGGAGGTACGGGCCCAGGACAGTGAGGAGGAGGAAGCATACCCTCCCTTCCCTGGACACCTTGCCTGCCACCCATGGCTGCCCCCTTCCAGCCGCCAAGGGGGCCCCCCTCCCTGTGGTGTCCCGCCCCCACGGCGCCCAGTTGGCCAGCTTGCCCTCAAGCACTGACTGCTCAGCATGGGAGGTCCTGGTGGCAGGTAGCCTGCCTGTGCCAGCTCTCCCTCCTTCCCCCAAGACCCAGGGTGTTCATCCCAGCCAAATCCTCTGTGTCCCATCCTTCTCTGGGCATTTAGGACTGCTCAGGGAATTGGAGAGGGGCACTTGAGAGATAATTCTTTTTTCCCTGGTGTCTCCCCCACCCCCTTTTTAAACACACAAGGACACGTACACTCAAAAGCCTCTGCTCCACAGAAGCAAAGGGCTGCGGGGGTTTGGGAGTTGGGGTTGAGGGTGCCTGGCTGTTGGTTCTCCTGCTATCCAACACCCCCGCCCTCACCCCATTACTGCCTGCCCCCTCTCTGCTGTGCCACTGCTGAGACTTGGTGCAGGGAGATGAGTCACCGGAATCTGCAATGACAAGCAAGCTGGCCTGAGCTGGCTCTGAGGAGGGGGAGAGATGGGGGCTCATCTCTGCAGAAGGAGAAAGGGCAGAATTGAACTTGCCACTTCACTGGTCCAACTTCCCCTTCACACACACACACACATACACATATACATGCACACACACACAGTGCCTGGCACATACACCTACCCCTGTTACTAGAGCTCTGCTCAGACCCTAATGACTCATTTCTCTGCAGTATGGTTCACTTTCCCTCAGGGATTTGATGCCAATTTATTACTCCCTGCCCCCACTCTGAATACAAGGACCCGGCCATCTGGCACCTGGTACCCCCAATCTCCAGAAAGCAGGCTTCCCACCCCTCAGCCCCAGCTTCATTCCCTTTCCCCCTCAGAGACCAACAATGAGCCCCCTGCTCCCCAAGCTTCTGGTTTTAGGTTTTCTGGGTGGTGGTGGACTCAACCAGAACCCCCTCCTTACCACAGTTGGCTCTAGAGGGTAGTCCCTGGAGACAGGGCAGCTCCCCTGAAGGGTCCCTAGCTGTTCTAACCTTGAGCTCACTTTGGCTTTTCTCTCCCCTCCCTGTGTCTCTCTGTACTACCCCCCCCCCCTCGTGTGACTGTCGTTGTCTTGCCCACATTCCTTGTCTGCCTGTCCTGGTGTCTCTGCGTCACTCTCTGTCCCTGCCTCAGGAGGATGAGTCGCCTCGCAGTGTGCTGGAGGAGATGGGTCTGGCATAGCCCCCCCCCCCCTCCCGCCTGGGCCTCGTGGAGCTGTGGGGAGCTGGTGGAGAGGCAGGGCATGAGTGCCCCTTTTCTTGGTGGGACCCAGCTGCCCCTCCTCTGCTGCCTCACCTTCTTTCGGAGTGAGCTGTGGGCTTGGGACCCTCAAACATTCCCTCCACCTGTATCTCCTCTTTCCCCTCTCCCCAATGAAGGTTTTAGGAGGTAGGAAAATGTGACCAAAATGGGGGTGCTATTTGGCTTTCATTCCCTGCCTTTGAAGAACTAATGTTACCTAAAACTTGTTCCCCTCCCTTCTAACTGTAAATATATAAATACGTCAGGTTAAAGGGAAAAGGTTTTCAGGGCTCTTCTCTTCTCCCTTGCCCCATAACCTACCTCCACCCTGCCCCAGTAGCCAGCCAGGGCAGCTTCTCTGCCTGGGGTGCAGGTGGGGGGGATTTCTGAGTACTGAGAGTCCTCATCTACCCTCTTCGTCCTCGGTCCTCGGCCGCAGTGGGGACTCTGTCCAGTGCCAGGGGAGGAACAACATGGTTAATTTTTTTCTAACCTTGCCACTTGAGGGAAGTGAGGGTTGGGGGAAGGGCAGGCTTTATGGGAGACTGTCCCTCCTTCACTCCATGTTCTGGGTGAGGCAGGAGCTAAGGGGTGGGGTGTGGGAAGCGTCTGACTTTATTTCCTTTCTTCTGAAATAAAAGGAAAAGCATTTCTGGACTTTGCCTGCTTAGGTTCTGTGAAGGAATGAAAGGACCCTGGGATCAGCACTCATGGGAACACTGCCCATTTACCTCCTCCGAAATAGGATTGCCAGAGTTAGAGAAACACACACAACACACACATGCACACACACATATAGAGGACACCTCATTCAATTAGAATAATAATGAATATTTTTAGGATAAGGGTATCCTATACAAATAGATTCCTTGTTTATCAAAAGTGAAAATTTAACTGAGCTTCCTGTAATTTATTTGGCACCCCTATTCCAAAAGGATTTGTCAGTTCATTGCCTCTCTTGAACATGGTGCCTCCAGCTACCCAGCTGCCTTTGGCCAGGGTGAAACAGCTCCTGGGGACATGGTTTCACTCCTGGGAGGTTTCTTTGTGGAAGATTTCATTCAGCTGGTTTAGTTGTATTTGGAGAGAGAAACCAGGGGTTCAAGGGCATATCCAACCCTGTATGTTCACCAAAGTCTTTAGAAGTGGTGAAAAGCAGGGCGTCTCTGTAGCTGGAGGTTCCTCCTCCCTGTTGTAAAGTGCCCAGGACCAGGGAGTATAGGGGGCAGTTAAGGGAGGTGACAGGATGAGGTGGAACAGGGACTGTGAGGAGCCACCAGTACTAAGTGGCTGGAGGATCATGGATAGAACAGCTTTCTAAGTGTCCTGGAGCTGCCCCTCTCTGGGAACCAATGACTACCTCCACCACCTCCAAGCTAGAAGTGGAATTTAGGCTTTCTTAACAGGTACAGGCCATACTCTGCTCTTAAATACGGTTGAAAGTGGTTCCACCACCCTCGCTTTTGAACAGAAGGAGTTGGTTGTTGTGGCTGGCGCTTCCCTCACCGCCCCTTGGGAAGGACCACGGAGGCCCAAGGGGACGGGTGAATAACGGAGAACAAAGTCCTAATAAAATAGTCACTTTTATTTCTTAGCAAAACTATTTCCTCCGTGAGGGGTATTTACAACAGAGAAGGGAAAGAATAGGTAAATTCACAGCGATCTGGAGAGGGCGGAGAGGCTCCTGGGAGGCCCAGAGGGCGGGAGACAAACACTTCTTCACACAATTAACTGGAACAGCTTTTTCCGGTTTTGGACGGGGACGTCCCTAGAGGGACTAGGTAGGGACAGAGGCCCGTAGGGGGGGAGGGAATTCGCTCAAACCACCCGCCCGTCTGGGGTGGCCCCGGGGGCCTCCTCGAGGGAGTTTGGGGAGTTCGGGCTTCGAATCCAGGAAGCGGTCTGACAGGTCCCAGAGCAGCCCGGGGGCGGGGCGGGGCGACCCAAGGGCGGGGGCGGGGCCGGGGGAAGCATGCAAACATCGAGAGGGGAGGGGTGTAACACGGAGGGGGGTGGCAGCTCGCGCTGCAGCGGCGCGCGGGGGCGGGACCCGGGCAGGTCACGGGCGCCGGAGCAGCACGTGCTCGATATAATTCTCCAGCTCCTCCTGCTCCTGCATCCGGCGCTCCTCCGCCTCCGCCTCCTCCTGCGCGCGCCGCGCCTGGGCCTCCCGGCCTGGATAGTGATGCGAAGGCGGCAGGGCGTGGTGGTAGTGGCGGCGGCGCGAGGTGGCGGGCGGCTGCAGTGTCCGCGGCCGGATGTAGTTGGGAAAAGGGTGGTAGGGCCCGGGGGGAAACAGCTCGTCCTCCTGGCGATCCCAGGGTGGGAGCACCTCGTTCCAGTCGGGCAGCTCCTCCCGGCCGGGGGCGGGGGCAGGGGGCGGGGGCTGCGGGGAACGGACGTGGGTGGGGGCGGGGGCGGCCCGGGGGTGCGGCACGGGCTCGGGAGGGGCGTTCTTCTTCCGCTTCCGCTTCTCCTCCACCTCCTCGATGATGCTGACCACGTCGTCTGCGGGCAGGTGGAGTTTGGTGGACAGCTCGATGAGGCTGTCGATGGTCTGAGGGTCCATCTCTTCGTCGTCGTCCTCCTCCTCCCCGCCCTCCTCTGCCCCCTCAGCCTCCTTACGACGGTGGCCGGGCATCTCTTCCTGGGAGCGCTTGTCCTCGGCTCCGGCTTCTCCGTCCTCCTCCTCTGCGAACAGCAGCGCGTTCTGCCGCGCCCTCTCCGCCTCCTCCGCCTCTGCCTCCGCCTCCGCCGCCTCCTCATCCTCTTCCCCCACCCTCTCCGCCCCGCCGCGTCGCTCCTGCTCCGCCTCCGCATCCTCCCTCACGCTCTCTCGCTCCTCCTCCTTCTCCTGCAGCCCCCGACCCCCAAGGCCGCGCTGCCGGGCCCCGCCCTGCAGCAAATACTGGAGCAGCAGGTCGGAGGCGAGGTCCGCCAGCCGCTCTTCCTGCGCCGCGGCCTGCCGTGTGGCCTCCGCCTGCCGCCGCCCGGCCTCTACCTGCGCCAGCCCTTGCTGTAGAAGGCGTTCCCCCGCTTCAGAGCCGCCCAGGAGTGAGCTCTCCGGACGGCGCGCCTTGGGGAAAGGGGCACCCAGGCTTTGGTACGCCTTGGAGAGGGGTGCCAATGCCTCACCTAGATGTGTTTTGGGGGAAGACACTCCTTCCCCGAACTGGTGGGCTTCAGGAAGGGGCCCACTCTCGGGCATACGCGCCTGGAACTGCGGGGGAGCTGGGGGTGGCAGGGGCGCGCGCTCCGGGACGCGCGCCTGGAACTCTCCCCAGGAAGCGCGCCACACACGCTCCGGCCCGGGGCTCTCCAGGTTGACTCGGGTCAGCGTGTGCGTGCGAGTTTCCGTCTCTGCTGCCGCTGTCTCTTGCTGGCGCTTGGCGCTGCTCGGACTGAAATCTCGCAGTTCCTGGAGCAGGGAAGCTAGCGCCTCGAGCTCCTCGGAAGGGTCGCCAGCCTCGGGACCATTCTCCTGAGTCTGAGGGCGAGGCGGGGCCACAGGTGCCTGGGTCTCTGGCGCCGGGAGGCTGTGGGTCTGGCTGCGCACCGTCTCAGTCAGCAGAGCTTCTGCTGCTTCTTCCTTTGGCCCCTGCTGGGAGCCACCGGGCGCCGGAGGCGAGGCGGGGCGGTCAAGTGCCTGCAGCAGCACCGCGGCCAGCGCCCGGGGATCCACGCCCTGGAAAAGCTCTCCCTCATCCTGAGGCTCAGAATTTCGAGCCGTTCGGACCTCTGGGGCGCTAACATCCTTCGGCCCGGGCACTGAGTCCCCAGCTACCGGCTCTTTATGTTCAGAGCTGAGGGGAGGTGGCTGCGCCTCAGGGTGCCCTGGGGGCGCTGCTCCCAACCCCTTGATCAGTAGAAGGAAGCAGAAGAGGGTGGCAGCCGGCAACCTGAGCGATTTCATGACCAAAGGACTGCCGGAGACTGAAAAATAGAAGGGACCAAAGAAAGAGAGGGTTTCTGTAAGAATTTTCCGCTCTCTGTATCTATACCCCCTTCCCCCACCTTTAATCAGGAAATCCAGGGCTTCCCTCATCCCCCTAACCTTACCCAGAAGAGGGACGTTTAGGAGCAAAGGAGGAAGATGTTGTGCCGATCTCTGGAGTCGTGTAAACGGGAAAACGTCCGCAACCCGCGCTCCCCCCCCCCCCAGTGCCTCCTCGCCCCCTTGCCTAAGCCATCTCACTGCCAGCGCCCACGTACTAAGCAGCTAAGATAAGGGGGGGAAATCTCTGCTCCCTCCCCACAGGACTCCCCGGATGGTGCGTGGGCGACTTCAGCAGCAAGAGAAAAGCGGCGACTCCCCCATTTACCAGGGACCCTTACCGGGGGCTCCCCGCTGTGTTTTTAACACCCCCATCCGGGAGGAGAGAGAACCCTCCCTCACGCCCACGGCTGCCGAGGGTTTGAGGGATGGACAGCGGAGTATTTACCAGCTGGTGTCACGAAGCGGGAGGTGGAGAAGAGGGTCGGGGCAGGGTGGGGACAGGGGAAGATCGGGACGCGTCCGCCTCGGCTCCGAGCAGTGGCTGGGATAGGAGCGACGGTCGAGTTCTGGCGTCCAGTGGGTTGGGCTCAGCTGGGTCCGCGCGGCTCTGGGCGACTCGCTCGCTCCGGCTTCAGCACGCTGGACAGCGCCCGCGCCGCTGCCGCCTTATAAAGGGGAGAGCGCAGGGTCACGTGGGCTTGCCCCGCCCCATTGACGTCAATGTTCATTCATGGGGAAGCGGGCGGGCGCCTCGAGGTGGGGGGCAGCCCGGTGATTGGAGAATGTGTTCCTCTCCCGGCCCGCGCCTGCGCGCCGGGAGCCTCGGCTGGAGGGGCGTGCGCTAGCCGAGCACCGGGGAAATGAATGAATGAATGAATGAATGAAATCGCTGAGGCGGGCGGGGCAGGGGGCTATGAATGAATGAAGGAGGGACGAGGAGAAACGGATGAATGAATGAATGGGAGAGTGAATGGAAGGGTGGATGCAGAGACGTTGCAAGGCGGGAGGGTGGGTTACAGAGCAACTTGCAGCTGCGGGAGCCCGCGTCGCTGAGCCGAATATGATGGGGGCACTCCCAGAGTCTGACTGGGCATCAGTAGGAGATCCATACTGGGGAGGGGGAGGATAAGGATTCCAAAGCCGAGGAAGGGGCTGGACTCCCCATTCCCCGACCGCACGCACGGTCCTGGGGAACACACCCAAGGACGGCGTGAACCCCAGAGAGGAGGGACTGATCTGCGCGCCTGCGGGCGCTGTTCGCGGACCTGCGGTGCGGGGTTCCGGCCCTGGGCCGGGGCAGATGGGTGAATCTTGCGGTTTTGGTAATCCCGTTGGAAAGGGTCCGAGTCGGAAGAAAGGGGAAAGGCTGAGGATGTGTATGCCTCTATGTCGTGTCTGTTCACAGTCGGTGCGTGTTTGGAGAAAAAGGTGTGTCTGTCCTTCTGTCCAGCTCACTGTAGCGTATGTTGGTGCCCCGGCTTGCTCCTTGTCAGCCCACCTCTCTGCACCTTCCTCCTGCTTCTTTCCCTCCCTCTGCTTCCCCCCAAAGGACGTTTGGAGGGCGAGAGCAGACCAGGTGGGGAGGGGGTTGCGCAGGTTGGGGGGGTGACTCAACTCCAGCTCTCTCCACTGCTTAAAGGGAAGGTTTGAACGCGTTGCGGAGGGGTGGGGGTGGGTGTGCAACGTCAGAGATAGCCCCTCTCTACCACCAGACCCCTTGTCCGTATCTCCTGCCAGAGGCGTTGGGGTTGGGGGCTTGGACAGCTGGGGGGGGGCGATGACGCACAGATTGCGCAAAGAGAATCCATCAGCGAGCCGGGTCCAGTGAAGGGAGACCAGCCCGTGGGCGGGGGTTGGGGGGAGGACGGAAATGGGGAGGGGGCAGGGGAGCAGCCACTGCAGGAATGAAGGGGAGGAGGGAGGCTGGAGGGGGCTGCGGTGCAGGCAGAGAGCTGTGCGGGGGCGTGGGCAGGGAAAGGGGGGAGTGACAATGACACATGCCAGACACACAAGAACTGCGGACACAGGGGTGCCTGTGGGCACACGCAGGGCACCCGCACCCTAAGATTCTGGAAACCGAGATAAGGGCTGTCTGTCAGGGGCGCAGGGACTCTTTCAGAGCCAGTCCTCAACCCCCTCCTCATCACTTCCTAGCACTGACCCTCCTTTGCTCTCTTTCTCTCTCTCTCTCTCTCTCTCTCTCTCACTGTCACACACACACACACACACACACACACACACTCACTCACTCACTCACGTGCTTTCCCTCTATAGCCAGCAGTGGCTTCTCGGTTCCATCAGTGGCTCGACTTTCCCAGAAGAAAGCCCATCAGCTCTGCAGGGAAAGAGGTGGGGAGGAGTAGAGGGAGAGGAAAGAGAAGAGATGGGAACAGGAGAGGGAGGGAGGAAGGAAGAAATCTGGAACAGGTAGAAGGAACAGGCTAAAGGAGGAGGAAAAAAAAAAAAAAACAACACAGCACTGAGAACCAAGGTGACTGTGGAAATAGCAAAGAAAGCAGAGAGAGGAGGGGGCAGCCAACCCCAAGGCTGTGCCTCTCCTGCCACCTTCAACACACACACAACTATCTAGGACCACTCCTTAACCTGGGGGTTCTTCTTATTCCTCTTTCCCCCTCCTCTTCTTTTCCCCTTTATCTTCCCAGCCTGGTTACAGTGAGCAGTAGGATGGGGAGGGGGTCACGTTACCTTCCCGAGGAGGATGAATCAGAGAGATGGCTCAGACATCTGGAGGGGGGAAGGGAAGCCATACAAGAGAGAAGGAAGAGAGGAGGGAAAGAGCCAAGGGGGGCAGACTGAGAGGCTGATGAGGTTCACAACTAAGTGTGAGATGAAGGGAGACAGGCACCTAGAAAAACGGTTTGTGTTCCTGTAGGCTTTTGTACATGCACGAGCACCTATGTGTGTATGTACATATATATGCATGTGCGTGTGTGCACATGTGCAGAGTTCAATGAAACATATGGGGGGGAGAAAGGGAACTGGAAGACCAAGTGTGTATTTAATCAGATAGAGTGGATGGGCATGATAGTGTTCCACTTTAAATATGAAATCTTCTCTTGCAATCTGTGTGGCCATGTTTTTGCCTATTTCCAGATATCTTTGTATGAGTGTCTGGGGTTTCCGGTACTTCTGAGTGTCTATATACCTGTGTGGTTGGTAGACTTTGAGTGCATCCAGTCTGGGGATCTGCTGATGTCTGAAAAGTGAGCCTGGCTTGATGTGTCAATAGTGTGTGTGTGTGGGGGGGGGGGGTTTGTACACACATGTGTCTTTGTGCATTTCTCTGGATCCTTCCATGCTTTTTGATTTCTGTTAGAAGTTATGTGCATGTCTCCATGTCTTTGATCTTGGCTGCCCCTCCCCCACATTCACTATCTCTAGATTGCTGTGCAGTAAAGCCACTCATCTGCAGCCCCCAAGTTCCAGTCCTTGCCCCCCTGTTTTCAGAGTGTTCCTCCTTCCATTCTTCCCGAACTCTTCACCCCTTGCTTCCTCCTCTCAGCCCAGAAGCTCAGGGGAGCTTCTCAGATGCTGACATCCCAAGAATCTCAGTCAGCATGGAGTGGGAGACAGGGGCACCAAGGTGGATCCCGAGGCACTCAGGGCAATAGGCTTGGTGATTCCACAATCTGGGTCATGTCCGCATGGACTCTGAATCTCTGAGTCTGTTTCTGCCTCACTTTATCTCAGTTCCCTACCTGGGTCTGCTCATTCACACACACCCCACCTCCCAGAGATGTGCTGTGCCCTTCATACCCTGCTGCCTCTAGGGGTTTCTGGAACTGGGGACAGTTGCCTGAAATTGGTAGAGGAGGAAGATGGCAGGAAAGATTAAGAATGGAGAGCCAGAGCTGGAAAAGGCAATCCTGAGATGGAGACCTGGAGGGGATGCCTGATGTTTGCTCTGAGTTATTTGTATAAATCTTTCTCTCTGTCTTTGTTTCTGAATCTCTCATACTCTCCAAGAGGGCAGCAGGAAAAGATGGGGTCCAGTGGAGTAGTGATCCAAACTGAAGATTTGGAAAGCCAGGGGAGGGGGGAGAAAGAGCATTGTCTTTTCCCTGAGAAGCTTTGGAAGAGAAAAAGAGGGCAGGGACTTGGGGACCCCGCAGCTCACCGTCCCCCCATCTTTCCCTTCCCCCCACCGGTGACTCACCTCTGCAGCCTTTCATTGCGTCAGCCATTGGGGGACAGGCAGGGAGGGGGGCACTTTATGAGAGGGGCAGGGGTCTCCACTTTGACCTGAAAGAAGGTACTGATGGTCCCCCTGAAAATGGCCCAATTAAAAAGCATCATTGCCCTATCGCCTGCCCAGCCCAATTCAGTAGAGTGGGGAGGGGACTGAGGGGGGCTGGGGGCCACTGATGGGTCTGGGAATGATAAGTAATAATAAGAGGGCACTCACCCTGATTTTCAGTTCCGGGGTCCCATTCTCTCATGCCCCCACCCACTCCTGAGTGGGGGATGGGAGACCCAGCAAGCCGGGGGAGGGCAAAGCCGCAGAGATGAGTCACCAAGAGAATGAGAGAGAGAGAAAGAGACAGAGATGAGATGAGGGGAGACACAGAGATAGCTTCTGGAGAGATTGAGAAGGAAAACACACACGCCATGAAGGTGATAGCCACAAACTAACCAGAGAAAGCAAATTATGTACTTTCATAATCCTGAACCAGCCTCCTCCAGACCCACCTGTCACACACAAACATACTATTATTCAGAGTTACACTGATATTCTGAGACACACCCACTTACACAAACACAATATCACACCTAGCCTGGCAGTGTCATTCGGACACATGCTGAAGATGTGACCAGGGTAATGGAGATTTGCATTGAGAGCCCTCGTTCCTTTCACATGGGATGGTGGGAGGGGGTAAAAACCCTGAGGGAATGTGACTTCAAAAATCCAAGATGCGGTTTCAGGGACTCAAAGGCTACGCCTTGCACACACGACGATACACAGTTGTCCTACCTCCCCATCCACACATACAGAGTAACGTATCAAGCATCATCTTCATCAAAAAGCCCCTTGGAGTACCTGATTCTGGGGTACACCAGGCACGTTGTCCCGAATACATCCCACCCGGACACCCTGGGACTCGTACACACATGTACAGAAACGCAGACACACAAAGACGCCCATGGACACACTCACACGGACGGTAACCACCTTGCGCTGCCTCGCCTGCGTCCGTGCGTCCTGGCGCCCCCGCGTGTTACTTTTCGGAATCGCAGTCTCCGGCGCTCCGGAGCTTGGCTCCGGGGGCGGGGGGGGGGGGGGGGCGGTGCCCATGCTCCCTCCACCTCCTCCCCCTTCTGCGCGGTGCCCACCCAGGAATCCGGAAAGCGGGCGCGCTGGCTGAGAAAGCCCGAGAGTTGGGAGTTAGACGCCTGGATTGTGGGGCTGGGGGAGGCCGGTCCTGGATGCCAAGGGGAACTTGGGAGAGAAGCCCATAGAATTTGGGTAGCCCCAGACTCCCAGTTCCAGTGGAAAGCGAGACCCAGGCTTGTCAGGGCGCCGCGCAGCTGCCCGCCTCGCTTCTGAGCAACTGCTTCTTTCTGCCGCTTGGCTGGGGTGGGGGTGGGGGCGCGCAGCGGCCAGCAGCCCTCTCCAGCTCCAGGAAGTCATTAGCCCCATTGCCACAGGGCTTAGAGATCCTCTCTAATACAGGCTGCTGGGGAAGGGGGGGAGGATAATGCGTCTCATCCCTCCCCCACTGAGAAGTGAAACAGACACAGAGGGTGGGCTAAGGGTCCGTTTTATTGCAATACAGCCTCGGTTGAAGTGACAAGGAGGGTGGCAGCATGGCCAGGCGCCGAAGGCAGCCAAGCAAGGCAGTGCAGCACAGCAGCAAAACCGGAACTGGGGGAAGTGATGAAGCAGCCGCGGGCCTCTTTGCCCACCTTCTTTCACCTCCAGATGCCCTGCTCTGCCCATGTCTTCAATTCCATCCCCAGCGCCCCCTGTGCTTGCTGTCAACAAATCCCCACCAATTGTGCATCACCCAACAAGAAGTCCAAGCACTCATGGTCACAGAGTGGGTGCCTGGGGCTTGGGACACCTGAATTCTAGTCCCTGCCAGGCTCCCAGCTACTTTGAATGACTTGGGAGTCACTTTGATCTTTGCGAGCCTCTGTGTCCTCCCTCGGTGGTAAATGTGAGGATCCAGTGTAGGAGACAGCGCTGTGCAATTGCAGCTGTTACTACTTGCATTCAAATAGAAAACTGCCAAAGTCCAAGAAGCATAAAGGAACCAGGGAAAGGGAGGCACGTCCAAAAATATCTGGAGGTGGGGGTTCCAGTGGCGCTAGAAGGCAGCCTGGTTAGAACAGGAAGACAGCCCCATACTGAGCTGTGGGACCTGCCCACCCCACACCAAACTCTCCAGCCCGACCCCCCTGGTCCATGGCCTGGTTCAGGCCACTGGTTGGGGGCATGGGAAGGGGGCTTTAAAATAGCAACAGGGAACAAAGTTGGAGGAAACCCGTCCGAGGGAGCAGGCTTGGAAAAATGCGTTAGGGGAAGGTCAACAGGACATTATAATTCTAGTTCATTTACAGGTGCTCTCTCTCCCTATTGCACACAGGGCGGATGATGAAGGGGTCATGGGGAAGAGGAATGGAGAAGCAGACAAATGGGCCGTGAGGAGCTAAGTGTCTGGGAGGTCCAGGGAGGAGGATAGGAGCACAGAAAGAAGGAGGGAGAGGATGCAGAGGCACGGGAGTCTGAGAGGGAGGCAAGGAGCGGAATGCAGAGCAAGCTCTGAGAGCTTGAGAAGGGAGGGAGGAAGAAAAGTAATACGTGTTGGGCAGCTGGGTGTAGCACATCCCTCTGCCCCCTTTCGCCCCTGAGGGGGCAGAAGGGAGAAGTCAGGAAGGCAGAGTTCACTGTTAGGCGAGGGTGGACCGACCAGGAAAGGCTCATGAGCCTGGGAAGGAACCCATTCTTTGCCCGGTTAGGGGGGGAAAGGTGGACAATAGCAACGCAACGGCCTCCCCCAAACACAGCGGTTCGGATCAAGGCGTGGGCAGAAACACAGACGCAGGGTTTGGACGCGCTGGAGTCCAGATGGCAGACAGAAAGGTAGAGTAAACGTTTAGGGAGGGCGCTCCTCCGGGTCAGGGTAGGCTTCAGAGCCAGCAGCCAGCGCGGGGTGGAGGGGGCGGAGCTTGCAAACGGTGGAGGGCAGGGCTTGCTGGAGATCAGTCCAAGAGGGCAGATCTAAAGTGCTTCTTCTCTCCCCTCGGATAGGAGCGGCCCTAGTTGTCGGCCTGCAGAAGTCAGCCAGCTGCGACCATAACTGGGGCGCTAGGAAAACCTGGCACATGACGTTGAGGCCGGCGAGACGCGGGGCCTAGCGGTGCAGGTGTCAGAAAGCTGGCTCTGCCCCTGCGCGCCATCGCTGCCAAAGGCGTCGATGTGGAGGTAGCGCCACGTGCCGTCATCGCCCTGAGGATGGAGAAGGGCCGCGTGCACAGCGTGAGCACTTGCGGGTATGCGCGGCTGTCCACGTGCCACTCCAGGCCCTCAGCCGCCAGCAGGCGCAGGTTGCTCGGCCAGTCCTGGGTGATAGCCCCGTCCGGAAGCACGTCGCGCTGCGGGAAAGGAAGGCGAGAGCAGGAGGTGTGCCACGTCTCCACCAGCCTCCAACATGGCCTCGGTGGGCAGCGTCGAGAAGGTGCCCGAGGCCCACACGTCACCAGCCGTTCGCCCAGCCCAGCCAGTGGGGTTGAGATCTAAGGATGTTCTGCGGGGGTCAAGGGTGAGCACGGGGTGGACAGCAGGAGGCCTGGAGAGCCCAGTGCCTCTTGGCATCTTCACTCCCACATTAACATCCACGGGATCTCGGTAGGGCCCCCTCAGGAGGACCGATAGTGCCAGGCCAGGTGGTATGGGGTATGTGAAAGCCTGTGCCCACCCTCACCCCCACCACACCCCGAGGGTAGCATGGAGGAACCAGGTGCAAAGCCTCAGAATATGTACCTGTTCCCCAAGGAGGGATGGGGTCAGAGCCAGGGAGCCAGAGACGGGGGTGGGGATGGGATGTGTGCTGGGTCTCCGAGGGGAGCGGAAGGGAAGGGAAGAGATTAGTCGGTAGGATAGGGGAGACGCAGAGGAAGGAAAAAGGCTCAGGTTAGGATCTTTGGGTCCCTGGGGGAAGGCAGGATCCATAGAGGGGAGGCAGGGTAACGGTCCAGCCATCTGGAGTAAGGACTGAGGGTTTGACACCTCGGAGTCTGGGAGCTTTTTGACACCCCCTGGACAGAAGGGCCTGGATAAGGACTGGGAGTGCGGGGGCAGGGCTCACGGGCGCCCCCACTCGGCAGAGCCAGCAGAGATAGCAAGCCGGCGACTGGGTGAGGAGGGGAGGACGCCTGGCTCTCTGAGCTCCCCAGTCCTTCTCACCTGTTTGGGGATAAGGCGGTATTTCTCCAGCTCCCGGGGGCCCAGCTGGTCATCCTGGATGAGCTGTGCCACCTCGACCCCCGGGTGCTGTGGCTGGACTAGCTGGGAGCAGAAGCGCTGCAGCAGCTGCGCCACGCCCTTGCCATCGCGATCTGCGGACCCTGGCGGTTAGGGGCCCTCCGCCCCTGCCAGGGCTCTCGGCTCACAGGGCTTTCCTCTTCCCCCACGTTGAGCGCTCCGTCGTCACCACCCCGGGCGCCAGGCCAGACCCGGGCCTGCCCAGGGAGATATCCTCAGCACTCACGTCTCGAATTCCAGAGCCGGCAGAAAGACCATTCGTTATCTCGAGATGATCGGGTTCGCCTGGCACCCGGTCCCGGAGCATCGCCACGCCCCCTTTCCTTGGCTCCACCCCAGGAGCTTGCTACTAGTCCCTAGTCCCTGCTACTAGTCTCCTTAACTCCGTCTAGACCCCGTCACCTGCTCACCGTGTCCGGGTGTTCTCCATGCTCAGCCTACTCAGAGGTCCTGACCCCACTCTTGCTCTCACCTCCGGTCTACCTTCTCTTGACTGCTCTCTTCTTTTTGCGCTCCTGCCCCCAGAAACTCCTCAAAGGAATCCTCAAATACAGAAGCTCTCACCAGCCCCTCCCTCTGCTCCTCGGAGTTCCGTGTGTCCTCCATCCTACTCAGTTGCCCAGGCCCCTGGATCCGCACGCCGGACTCTGGTTCTAAAGTGGACTGGCTCCTCTTTAGAGCCCTCTAGATGAGGAGGGCCTCTTTTCCTTCCTAAGATCTATACTCACCCAAACGTGGTTCCCCCTCTTTTCCCCTGTGCCCTGCCGGTTCACCACTCCTCCGTTGTGTGTGGCCAGCACCATGCTGGGATTGGGATCCGGAGCCAGCTGTGGTAGCGACCGGGAAGGTAGTTGAGGCCACCATAGATGTTCCCTGAGATGGCCAGCACCTCCTCAAACTTCTGTTCTGTTTCTACCATGAAGTCCAACGGCTCAGCCTTAGCCTCAGGCCATGATCTGGACCTGGGGTTGGCCTTCCAGGACTTGGCCTTGGCCTCAGACCCTGACTTAACCCCCAAGGTCTCAGTCTCAACCTCAATCCCAGATTCGGATCTGGACTTGGCGGGATGTCTGAGTGTGACTCCACATCTGGATCAGCCTCTTTCTGGCTTAGGGACCTCTGAGCTGGCTGTGCCATAACTGGTTTCCAGCTTCATTACTCTGCAGAAAAGAGACAACTCGGTATTGTGGTTAGAGTCCCTGTTTCCACATGTGGCCCCTAAACACTCAGTCCCCCACAGCCCTTTCCTACACAAATACTCCTTCTCTTCTGCTCTCCACAGGGACCCTGGGAATACAGAGCCTCCAGCTCTGATCAGCTCCCAGAGCTCCCAATCCTACCCTGCTCTACCCAGAATACTCCTCAACAGTCACAACTCATGAACCCCATGAGCTCCTCAGAGACTTGCCTGAGATCTTTACCTCCAGTTGCCCCCAGGGACTCAGACAAGGGGCAGAAGGCCCTTGGAAGAGTTAAAAATTGAAAGACATCCCTACAGGGGATGTCTTAGGTGTCACCTTTCTAAGACCTCTGCAGGAACATGAGAAACCATCATCTCCACTCTCCTACAAAACATGAGAAACCATCATCTCCACTCTCCTACAAAAGAGTTCCCTGGGAAAAACAGAGGGTTCAGTCCTTCCCCTTCCTACCACTACCAGTCACAATCCCAGGGCAAAGGGAGGGGGAGTAGACTCCAGATTCCCCTCATTGCCCCCCCCCCAGTACCCTCTGACACATATATTCAAACATAAGCCAGAAGAGTAAACAGATGGACAGCTCCATTAGAAAATTTAAAGTCCTTCCTCCCAGGCTAATCAAACCTGCCTTTCTCTTACTCCTGCTGGATTTTGTTCCCTCCTTCTCCATAGGGAGACCCGGCTCCACCTGAGGGCTAGATGATCATTTGGGAAAGGTCTCTGTGGGAGTTCTTGCAAACAAAATGTCCACAAAGATCACCCATGCCCCTCTCTCCTATTTACCTTCCCTCCAGAGAGTCTCTCTGTTCTGTTTCTCCATCTATTCTTCTTTCTAATTTCTTCCTATAATTCTTGCCCTATCTTCTACTCAAGACTTTCTGTGTCCTTCCTATTCACATTTTTTGGGTCAACTCCTATGGATCTGGCACCCTTTGGCCTCCAGCCCTTCTGTTTCCCCTGCCAGAGGCAGGGCCAAGAGAAAACCCCCTCCTCATGTCCTAATGACTCCTCATTTCCAGACGTCTCTCCTCCAGACCAACCAAATCCACCAATTAAACCACTCTCTTCTTATTCAGCCAGTTATAATTTTCCCTTCACATAACCTACCTTAAGCCTCATTAACCAACATCCCAGGAAATAAATATACCAGCTACTATCTGGGGGATGATATTGGTTTGGTTGGATTTTTGCTTTTGTTTTGTTAACAAGAACATGAGCTAGGTTTGGGAGAGGGGACAATCAATGACACCAATGAATTTAGGGATGGTTTTAGCTTCCATGCCACAAACACAGCCCACATAAACACGGTGTGCTTGCTATACAGACATGGCTTCAAAACAGGACTCCCATCTCCCTCTTTCTTTTCCACCTGATGCTGATGTCTAAGGCTCTCCCAGGTAATCCTTACCTGAACGAGGTAAGACAGCACCAGACCATCAAAGAGCAGGGAAGGACAGGCCCAGAGGATCTTAGAGATCACTAGAGACCATCAGATTCAAACCACTTCTTTCATGATGAGGAAACAGGCACCGAAGGAGGCTAAGATCTTGCCTAAGGTGACTCAGCTTGGACAGAGCCAGGCTAAAAGTTAAGTTATCCTGGCTCCAGATTCCTTGTGGCAGGGTCTGGGAATGATGGGTTTCAGAGATGAGCAAGTTGGCTTGTGGCTCCTATCTACATTTCTAGGCAATCTCACCAACTGATCACAGGACCCCCAAAAATACTAGCTGGTAGTTCTGTATAGACCCCAGCAATTCCCTGATGCCCCAAAAGGGGACAGAACATAAGCAACTTGTAGACAAGGACACATCCAACTAATTCAAGACGTTAGGCTTCAGTTACTGTCCTTTGCTTTCCAGATAGGGGAGACTGTTTCCAAAGGGTGTGTCTACATCTTAGATAAGATTGTAAGGGGGTCATAGGAAAGAAAGAAAGAAGAGCAAATTCATCTCTCCCATTTTCTTCCTGGGCACTCCTCCACACCTCTTCCATTTGTGGGTGGTGGTGGAGGGTGCAGCTAGACAAAAGTTCTAAGTTCCTCAAATCCTGGGGATGGTGGGTGCTGGGAACAAAGCAGACTAGGGGTTCCAGGCCAAGCCAAAGCTGCTGGCTGGCCCTACAACCCTGGTTCCTCACTCCAACCTCTTCCTAACCTTCAGAACAGGGTCCTCCAACCTGGTTCCTTGAACTATCATTCCCATAAGGTGTCTAGGCAGAGGCAGCCCTGTGCCTCCAGGGCACTGTGGGAGATGTAGTTCAGGCATCTCCTGGACCCAGCTCCAAGAAGAGGGGCAGCGTTTCCCTTACCCTCCACATTCTCGCATCCTTGGTTCCATTCTTTCAATCTTATAAATATGAATGACCACTCTTGGGAGGGGATGATTATTGTCCTCACTGGGCATGCTGGGAGCCCCCCACTCCACCTCCACCGCACCCCACACACCTGAAATATTGATGCCCTTGAGGTCGACAGCTTCTCGGAGAGAAGGAGGAGAGGGAGGAGAGGGAGCAGAGGGAGCATTGAGCGGAGAGGCGGAGACAAAGAGACAGCAGCTACACAAAGCGCCCAAAGAAGAGAGCCGAAAAGACAGGAAGGAGACAAAGGCGAACAGGGTGATGCTGGGCAGGAGAGGATGGGAGAGGGGAGTGGGAGGAGGCACGGACAGAAACACAGACATGACACCTCGTGACTCAGGACACAGCGGATGCCAAAAAAAAGTCCTAGCGCTGCACCCCTTCCCCAGGGAGACCAGAAATAGAAAGCAGCGACACATCCCCTTCTCCCCCGGTGTGCGATGGGGGGAAGGGGTCAAGGGGAGGAGAGAGCCAGAAAAAGAGTCTGGAAGAGAACAGAGACCTCGGAAACAGAGACAGGGGAAACAAGATGAAATGGGGCAGAGCCAGGGGATGCGAAAGATAGACGAAGGAGAGGTGGGGGAGTGCCCCGGAGCCACAGCCATGGATTAGGGGGCTGCACTGGAGAGTCTTCCCTCTTCACCTTTCCAGGAGTGGGGAGTGGGGGCGGCAAGCGGGAGGGAGATTCTGAAGGAAGCTGTCTACTTGGCAGGGGCCCCCCTGGGCGCCAGGCTCTGGGGACAGGTGGGAGCTCAATGGCGACGGGGTGGGGGAAGGATGACGGACGGGAAAGTGCCTCCGAACATCTAGGCAAAGTCCCTGTCCCCGTTATCTAGGTCACCGGACCGGAGGGGTTGGGCTCTAGGGGGCGCAGCGGCTGTCTTCCCCTGGGGGGGCGGTGGCCTTCTGCTGCCCCCATTCCGCAGAGGAGGAGCACGCCAGCCCCCAGCCCCCAGGCCCGCGGCCCCCTACCTCGCCGGAGCCGGAGCCTGGGGCGGGCCACGCGGACAGCGAACTGGGCCCGGAGAGGGGTCACTTCGGAGCCCCGAGGGTCGAGTTCGGGTGACGCGCGGGGACCGGAGCAGCCCCGACTCGGAGTCCGAGTGCGGCTGTGGGGTCTGCCGCGGCTCAGTCCCGCAAGCGAGCGCCCGCGGGGAGCTTCGGGGTCCCGGCGCTGCGGGCGCCTCCCGCTGCGTTGCTCTGCTGGGCCGGGGCGGCGGCTCCGGGGGGCGGAGACCCCAGCGACGCGGGGGAAACCCGGCCCGGATCTGGAGTGGACTCGGGGCGGCCTGGGGGCGGGCGAGGAGAGAGGGTGGGGGGGGGGGGGCATAGGGGCCCGGGGGCCTGCGCAGCTGAGTGGTCTCAAGTGGGGCCGACGAGACTCCGCCCCTTGTCCCGTCCGGGGAGCAGGACCGAGGGTGGGAGGTGCCTTGGGTTTTGGCGGAGGGGGTACTGCTGGCTAAGTTATCGCCCCCCGCCCCCCGCATCTCTAGCTCTGTCCCGGAACCTCCTCTCCTCCCCTTGCCGCACGGCTCCCCCCTCCTCCAGAGGTCACCCTCTTGACCTAATCGCGTTCCCCCGACCTCCCGCTGCTAGATAAATCCGAGCGACTGGAAAGGGCACGCAAAGCCCCAGGGACCTGGTCGGAGAAACTGATGAGGAAATTGGAAACCCTTGCAGAAGAGGGTGCGAGGAGACCCCGGGAGACAGAAGCAGAGAGGCTAAAGGGAGCAGAGCAAGGCCCAGACCGCTCAGAAGGGCCACCACTCCTCGGGGGCGCAGAGTAGCCTCTTTCCGCGGGTGCACGGGCCGGGGAGGTGGGGGGCTCAGCTCACACTCAGCCTCTGGCCGCCAGGCAACAAGGCACCCCGCAGGGCAGCACGCAGAAAGACTCCAGGTACACCCACGAACCCATCTCCCGCCCCCAGCGCACGAACACAGACCTCTGCACGCACTCACGTCCTGGGGATCTGCGCACACGGCTCAGCATCCAGTGTTACACCGGGTGGGTGGAGGAAGGGTGGGAGGAACAAGTGTGGACTCGGAGCACTACCCCCACCCCAATGAGCTGGTGGCCCAGGCTCTTAACTCCTGAGCACTAACACCCCCCACCCCCCACCCCAAGTGAGATAAAAACCACTTGCAAAAAAAAAAAAAAAAAAAAAAAAAAAATTAAAAAAAAACCACTTGCAGTTCTACCCTGTAAGGAACCAGGTTAGTGATGGATGTGAAAGTCCTATAGTAACCGTAAAGTGCTACAGGGAGTATTAAGGTCTGTTGGGGATGAGAGCCCGTCCCCCTGCCCCTCCCTCCAGGGTCTGCCCGGCTCCCTTTCCCACCAAAGTTGATTTCCTACCTCTTATTCCACTTTTTTTTTTTTTTTAAATCCTTTCCAAGGTGATAGCTCCATTACCTGGTAAACTGATCCAGCGGGCTGTGCTAATGTGATCAGGTGAAGGTTCATGTCAAGTTCCTGGGCTCCCACCCACACGGCCACACCAAGGGTGAACTGATGAGAGTCCTCCCTAGAATTCTAGGCCCAGGTAGACCAATAAGTAACTGACAAGTCACTTAACCTTCTCTTCCTCTTTCTATTTTTTTTTTAAGTTTTTATTTATGTAATCTCCACACCCAACATGGGGCTTGAACTCAGGACCCCGAGATCAAAGCCCGCAAGGTGCCCCTCTTCCTTTTTTTTTTTTTTTTTCTTAAAAGGACTTCCTCCCATTTCTGATTTTTTTTTATTTTTTATTTTTTATTTATGATAGGCACACAGTGAGAGAGAGAGAGGCAGAGACACAGGCAGAGGGAGAAGCAGCCTCCACGCACCGGGAGCCCGATGTGGGATTCGATCCCGGGTCTCCAGGATCGCGCCCTGGGCCAAAGGCAGGCGCCAAACCGCTGCGCCACCCAGGGATCCCCTCATTTCTGATTTTTAAAACTAATACACTGCACCTCTCACAAAGCCTCAGTTAAGGTGGAATATGCTCAATTGTGGGATAGCACCTCAAGAAGCTACATGTGTTGGAGGAAAAAGTCACTAGTGTCAGGAGAGAGATGCAATGCTCTAACCCTTCCCTTTGCTCCAGAAGCCCCGCCCTCCGCCACCAGAAACTCTTGGATTGGTCCAATGTTCACCACTTCCAGTTCCCTCAGCCAATGAGAATATAAAGCTTCCCGAAGTTGAAGTTGCTAACGCTTTGTGTCTGAGCCACTCAAAAGGAAGAAGTCACTGCTCATTGGTCCAGTCAAAAACCATGTGGTTCCAAAATTACCAGATTCAGACTTCTGTCCTGACTCTCCTGGGAGGTTAGGGGGGCGGTGGTGGTAAGAGGTGGGAGGATGACTCATCTCCTGGCTGCCCCTCCCAGCAAGAGAGAACAAGAAGCTTTCAGCATCCTTAAGTGCTTTGAGGATGCGGGGAGGTGGGCCATCACTTTGTGCTAGTGTGCTTTAACATAGGCCAAGGTTAAGATGGTTGAGGATGGAAGAGTGACCTGCTTGCTGGTAGAGAGGTGAGAGTCCTGGCTTCACAGGTCTGGGTTCCAGGGCCACCCTGTACCCCTCCTGGTGGTGAGCCACAGAACCACCCAGAATGTTTGCACAGCCCTTTGGTTTAATTCTTACAACGCTGTAGGATGGGTGAGGCTTGTTTAGTCACCTTACAAATGAAGAAAGCGAATTCTGAGAAGTCCCATGATGTGAGCTAGGTCCCATAGCTGGCAAGGGATGCTATGAGGGGCTTTGGCTTCAAACTCCGACCCCACCACCCACTCACCCCTCAGAGGTCAGATGCATTTTGTGAAAGTGCTTTGCAAACTGTAAAGTGTGAGGCAAGTGTCAGTTCTGTTAAGGATGGAGATTTCCCTAAGTTGCTCTGAATTTTGTAAACACTGTCTCATACCTTAGGATCCATATGGGTTTTGACCCTCACGCTGGGCTTGTTTATTTGAAGTCTATTTGTCTTCTCTCTGGAAGGGTGTGCCTTACTGTCAGGAGGGTAGTACTGTTGCTTCTTGTCATTTCTCCAGGGCCCGACCTCTGCTGCAGGGCCCTCCCTATCATCATCCTCTCTCACCCCTCCCTTTCAACAGACCACCTTGGGTCTTCTTTCCTGGCTTCTGAACACCTCCCATCCTGGGATTCTGAGGACCAGGACTTCTTCCTCCAGATTTTTGGTTTTTGAGTGTTCTCCTCACTGACTCCTTTTTTCACTCTGACTCTCTAGCTGAGACCCTCTGACTCACCAAGGCTAAGACCCCTGCCCTCTCCCTGATCCAGTGACCCCTCTATCTGGGCAATTCCCCAATCTATGAGTCAAGTCTATCTGCGGGACATCTGCATTTTGCTGATAGCAGAGAAATAAAAGATGCTTTACAGGTATGGAGCCAGGCACCTCATGTCCTTTTTGTTGTATAGGCAGATGACCAGGTTATTTGTAGATAAGGAAGGAGACCAAAGATCAAAGGGTTAAGTAATTCACCTTAAGTCACAGAGCCGGGGAATGCATAACAGTCTTACTCAGGATTATGGCACTGAAGAGAATCTTCTAGATCGCCTCAGAAGGCAAGGTATCACAGATGCCACATACTCACTGGTGACTCACGGTTTCCTCATCTGTAAGAAGGGCAGAGCACCTAACTTCCAGTAAGGATCAACTAAGATAACTTAAGAAAAGTGCCTGGCATAGCACAGAGATGTGATTAAAGGTAGGTATTACGATCTAGCCAACTGGAACAGCAGTTCTCCCATGCAATGCATTGCAGCTTGTGCACTGAAATTCAGACATAAGCAGAAGGCTGCCATGTTCATTTTTCCTTTGGGACGCTCAGATTCTAGGAACTTCATGAATCATGAGATAGAAAGCTGGGAAGCCATTGAGCTTGACTCTGAATTCTTAGAACAGGATTGATGTTACAGCTATCTTTTTTTTTTTAAGATTTTATTTATTTGAGAGGGAGAAAGAGAACATGAGTGGCGGTGGGCAGAGAGAGAAGCAGACTCTCCACTGAGCAGAGAGCCTGATTCAGGGCTTGATCCCTAGACCCCGGATCATGAACTGAGCCGAAGGCAGATACTTAACCAACTCAGCCACCCAGGCACCCTGATGTTAAAGATATCTCTATAGTTCTGGTGCTTCATTCAGGTGTTGGTGCATAGTAAGTGCTTAATAAGTATATTGTGAAAAAATGGATGACTTCAACCTAGTTTTAGGTTGGGGTATCAAAGGAGACCACCTTTGATCATTTATCAAAAGTCACCCACCGGGTAGAGATAAAACCAGACTCCTGGTGTTCTAACCCCAAGCCAATGCACAACCAGGCCTCACAGGATTTTCTAAAGGTTCTTGTTCTGAAATTCCATCATCTTCTCTCCCCACCAAGCACCAGATTCCCCTCTCTGGTCCACATGAATCAACATTCGCTATAATGTCTTGTGAGGAGGCAGAGAGAAGGTGGCTGTCTACAGGTATGGAGACAGGCCAGAAGAGAGCTCTCACCAGAAAGTGAATCTGCCAGCACCTTGATCATGGACTTATAAGCTTCCAGACCCATGAGAAATAAATTTCTGGGGGAACCTGGGTGGATCAGTGGGTTAAGTGTCTGCCTTCAGCTCGGGTCATGATCCCGGGGTCCTGGTACTGAGAGCAGTGTGACGGGTTCCCTGCTCAGAGGGGAGCCTGCTTTTCCCTCTCCCCACCCCCAACTCATGTTCTCTCTCACTATCTCTCTCTCTCAGATAAATAAATGAAATCTTAAAAAACAAAAAAGAAATAAATGCCTGAAAAAAAAAAGAAATAAATATCTGCTGCTTATGCCTAGTCTGTGGTGTTTTGTTATGGTAGCCCAAAGTGACTAAACACACACCTAAAATATTTCCTCTCTCCTCCTCTCTCCTTCTCTCTCCCTCTCTCTCTCTTTCTCTCTCTCTCTCTCTCTCTCCCTTTCTGCACTCACTCTAGGGGAAGCCAGCTGTCTTGTCTTGAGAAACTCAGATAGGCCTATGAGGAGCTCAGTAGCCTCAATCCCACCACCAGGAACTGAGGCCTGTCAACAACCATGTGAGTGAACTTGGAAGTAGATCCCTCACCCCCAGGGGAGCCTTGAGATGTTGCAGTGTTGCAGTCCTGGTGGACAGCTTGACTGCAGCCTGAGGATTCTAGGCCAGAATATCCCAGCCAAGCCCCGCCCTCTGAAACAATGTGATAATAAATGCTTGTTCTTTTAAGCTACTTCTAGGCTGGAAGTAAGGCTTGGTCTGAGGCTTAAGTTTGGGGGTAATTTGCCCTACAGGAACAGAGAACTGATAAAGTTGATATATCTTCTAAATGTGTTTTAATCTATAGATTTTCCCCTCCATCTCTCTCTTTTTGCAACTATTTGTTGAAGAAACAAGGTTGACTGCTTCCTGTAAATGTCCTCACCATCTGGATTCTGCTGATTACACCTCCATGGTGGTGTTTACCATATTCCTCTCTCCTGTTTGTCCTGTAGACTGAGAATTAAATCTCCGTGCCCTGGGCAATAAGGTAGCCATTAACCATGTGTTGCTATTGGGCACCTGAAATGTGGTTGGCACCACTGAGGGACTGAACTTTTTATTTCATTTAACTTGAATTAAATTTTAAAATAGATCATTGATCTAGTTATTGGAAAACTTTTTTAGAAAAAGATTTTATTTTGAAGTAACCTTTATGCCCAACATGAGGCTCAAACACAAAACCCCAAGATCAAGAGTCTGATGCTCTACCCACTGAGCCAGGCAGGCATCTCTGAAAAGCTTTCAAGTATGTTCAGAACTACTTTTTCACTCATGAACCTACCTTTGCACTTGAGAATTTTGTAAACTCTAAATATGGATCATATATTTCCTATGGATGTTTAGCATCTAAATTGAAATATGTTCAAAGTAGAAGTAGAAGCCAGATTTCAAGGACTTAGTCCAAAAAGAAAGCATGTAAAATATCTCATACTGGTTTTTTTTTTTTAAGATTTTGTTTATTTATTCATAAGAGACACAGAGACATAGGCAGAGGGAGAAACAGGCTCCCTGTGGGGAGCCAGATGCAGGACTCAATCCACGATCCCAGGATCACGACCTGAGCCAAAGGCACACCCCAGGTGTCCCTCTCATTACTATTTTTATATAGATTACATATTGAAAGAATATTTTAGATATATTGGGCCAAATAAAAATATTATTAAAACTAATCCCACCATTTTCTCTTTATCTTTTTGAAGTGCTTACCAGTAGAAAAGCTTAAATCATATATGTGGCTCCCATTAAATTTCTTCCTAAGGTTCAGGTTGTACTTTTTTGGGAAGGACTGTGTTCTTCCATCAAAACCTCAGATGTAGTTGTCTTGTTGGAATCTTACCGGGCACTGATGCTCAAGACTGAAATCCTACCAAGGGCACCTGGGTGGTTCAGTTGGTTAAAATTCCCTCCAGAGGATAAAGAAGGGCCAGGTCCTACCAGCAGCAGTGGACAGCCTGAGCAAAGCCCAAAGCAACAGCCAGCTTCACAAGAACAAGCAGTTCTGGGTTGTACTCATCTTGTAGGCAGGGGCTGGCCAGCTGGGAAGGGGTTTAAGCCCCAGTGACATATCTGCCTTGTGAGTAGAGACAGCCCTCTGGTGGCCACAGGGAGAATGAAAGGGGAGGAAAAAGCTAGAAGAGGCAGTAATCTGAATTCCCAAGGCTTCTTCAGTTCATATATTCATAAGGTAGACTCATCCAGATCAGGAGGAGAAATCACAGTGTTGGGGCTTATCATTAAGCTACATGGAGGAGGAATGGCATGGTGATGTTCATTAATGGTTCTGGGGCCCAGGCCTCTTGAAAATACAATAGACCCTTCCGGACCGTCTAGAGATCTCTGTTATTCTATTTGTGCACCTGCCACGTGTGCTCCCCCAAGAAAATATACCATGGCAAATGCTCACCACCACCCAATATGATTTGCACAGAAGACCATCTCTGGGTGGGTGCAGAGAGGACTCTTTGTGAATTTTTAAAAGGCACCTGTTGAGGGCTGAATTGTGCCCCCCGCCCCTGCCTCAGAAAGATGGGACGCTGACAGGTGACAGTTTTGCTCAACCTCAACACAAAGACATCTGTGCAGCTGTCCTGTGAGTTTGGATGCATCTCATTCGCTTCCCAGAAAAGCCCTGTGTCTGTTCAGTTGGTGAAAATTTGAGCTATGCCCTTATGATTTGTGTGCTTGTCTGTGTGGTATTTCAATAGAAAGTTTTAAAACCCCACAACTCTGAAGTAGGTAGTCCAATGTTACCAGGAGGAACTGAGGCTTGGAAAGATTCAGCGGCTTGACCAAGGTCATGATCGGTAGCTGGCAGAGCTGGACTCAAAGCCAAGTATGTGGCTCAGTGTGGGGTGCCAATCAGCAGACTCATCCCTGCTGCTCCCGTACAGTTCAGAAATGCCTCTTGGACCCACTTTGGGGCCTCAAATTCAGGTTCTGTGTCAAGCTTCTCCTTGAAATATTTGCCTTCCAACTCTGTCCTATTCCTGTTTCCAATAAATGGCCATCATCACCCTGTCAGCAGTGTGGCATATTTCTCTGCGAGGACCTAGGACCTGGAGTCTAGAACTGGAAGGGACCGGCCCCTTGGTCTGAGGCTTAAGCACAATCCCAAGAAAATAATCTAGAGAAAAACACATGTGCCCTGCCCCCCCCCCCCCCGCCGCCCCAAGTTTGGGCTGAGGCATGAAGTTCCAACAAGCAGGTCCTGCATTCCAAAAGGGGCCTGACCAGACCACATGCAACAAGCAAAACCACATTTTCCAAGCAAATGATTAAGAAGTGACTCTCAGGTCCCTGACTCTCAACAAGGATCACAGTTTGTACACATAGGAGAGTGGTGGGGGCGGGCGTAGGCCTTCAGGTCTCTGCGAGTCCTACCCCCGGAGGGCAAGGCTTATTACCTCCACAAGATCAGTGACAAAGGTTGCAAGACTCAAAGAGTTTGGTATGCTCCAGCATTTGGGGGATGTACCCGCCAGAGAAGTCTCATTAGACCAGACAGTAGCTGACTAGAAGCTCCCATCCAGGAAAGAAGGAAGGACAAGTAGCTGCATTGAGCCCCGGCTATACTCTGGTGGTATCCAAGCTAAGAATGTTCCAGGCTGGGGCTGGGTGTTTCAATCCCTCTCTCTACTTCCAGCCTAGAAAAGCAATGGGAATTCCTAAGGAGAAATCCTATGTCAAGTGCATGGGCAGAAAACCAGGGATAGATGGTGAGACAGAAGAACTTAAAAGGGAATCCAGGAGAGCCCCCATGAAAAAAAGGAATCAGCTTGGGAGGTCTGGAGGTGCAGGGAACACGAAGCTATCTTACCGATATCATCAAGAACATTTGGGATCATTTTTCCCCTCCTTTGCCCCACACTCCAATCCTGAGGGGTTCAGTCACAGCAGCTAGTAAGGGAGGGGGAGGAAATAGGTCAACCCTACCCCTTTTATGCTCCACCCCCCCTTCCCCCCCCCCCCCGCACCTCCCACCTCTTCTGGTCAAGCGGGCAGCTCACTTGCTGCCCTGGCTGGAGATGGAAGATTCCTACCCTTGGATGAAGACCAGAGTGTGGATTACTACCCAAGCTACAAGTCTATGTACCAACCTGGGTGAATGAATAACATGCCACCTAAGCAGTCACAGGACTGCTCAGATTTTCATCCAGGAACAAGAAAGAAATTCTTCCATGGAATATATTTGAGAAGACAGTGGGAGACTAGTATAGTTGCATTCCAATTACATTTCAACAAGTTGTTCTGAAGTCCTGGATACAGATGGAAATCCAGTCAGTAAATAGGACTGATGTAGTCAGGGGGACGATATGACCCATGAGGGTCATATGACCCGATGAGGACCCTTAGACAGTCCAGTTTTACCCTCTCGTTGGACAGACACCATGTCTGTGATGAGGATGACAATATTTTGCCAAACTGTGTTCTAAGCCCTTAAATATTAATTCCGCAATCATCACAAGAGTCCCATGCTTACTGAGCAGATAGATTAATGTTGACCTGATGCTGGGTTTGCAGTAGGGCTTACTGCTGTTCCAGGGCACAGTGTGGGCTCTGGGGACATAGGTCCCTGTTTCATTCATCTTCCAGCCACAAGGGGACATAAAGGATGGAGATGGGGTGCAGTAGTAAGCTATGGACTAATACTATCTTTTCTACTATCAAAGATCATTCCACTCCCCATACAGCCAGGGATCCTTGAGCAAGCTCAGCTATCTTCTCCAGCTTACCCTGCAGACCTACCCCTCTGCAGAGCCGACCTCCTCAACTCAATCCTGAGGCCCTACAGCGCTTAGGGAAGCAGATGCCTTCGTTCACAGAGGGAGAAAGGGCTCAGCAAGGAAAAGAGACTTATGCAAGGTAATGCAGCAGAATTAAGGCTTGCTGGGAGGAGGTTGTTGGAATCAGGGTTCTGATCCCCAGTCCAAAGCAGCAGCTTTGCAGTGCAGGAAGATGAGGGCAGAGTATGCCTGGGCCTGCTTACCCCCAGAGCAGGAGCTGGAGCTCCACAGGCATCTGACTCTACAAAGTAGTGGGGAGAGAGAAGGAGCTTTTATTGGAGCACTGACGCCTGGCAGTGGGTGCTCTGACAGCCTCCTCAGGGCCTCAGGGCTGGGGGAATGGCAAAGCCAGGGCTATTTAAAGATGAGGTGAGTAGAGGCTGGGACACCACAGCTTTCCTTGTGTTCCTCAAACAGTTGCTCTAGAGCCTCCATGTAGAGCATGTGATAGTGGTCAACTTCCTCCTCAGTGGGGTTGAGGCGCTGTGGCACGGGGATGGGGCGGCCCACTGCAGGGAGAAGGGAGACAGAGATGAGAGGGGTGGGGAGGGTTGTGCTGCCCGCACAGCTGACAGCAGCTTTCTTCCTTGGAGGTACTCACCCACAGTGGTGATAGGCTTGGCGAAGGGCAGTAAACCCCAGGAGTCAGCTGAGAAGAGTCCGCGGCCCCAGAAGATGCAAGGAGAAAATTTCATGATCTTCTTGATGGTGATCTGGCACAGATACTGCCAGGAGTTTGTGGGAAAAGCCTTAAAATTGAAGATATCATTCTCCCCAAAGGAGTACACAGGTACCAGGGAAGCTCTGGGAACAGACAACGAGAGAGAAGGATGGTCAGGTCAGTGGCTTGTGCAGCGCCCCAAGACGGACTGAAAATCCCTCCCCACACCTACAGATAGATTCCTCTTCCCAAGGCCTTGTTTTCAAGCAAATGACAAAGAAAGATGAAAAGACTCACAATGCTTCTTCTTCTTCTTTTTTTTTTTAAGATTTTTTTTTTTTTTTTTTAGATTTTATTTATTTATTTGAGAGAGAGAGAGCATGGAGCAGTGGGGAAGGGGCAGAACGAGAGGGAGAAACAGACTCCCCACTGAGCAGGGAGCCTGATGTGGGGCTTGATCCCAGGACCCCAGGATCATGACCTGAGCCAAAACAAAGGCAGATGCCAAACCAACTGAGACACAGGTGCCCCTGGACTCACAATTTTTTTTTTTTAAAGATTTTATTTATGAGAGACACACACAGAGAGAGAGAAAGAGAGGCAAAGACACAGGCTCCATGCAGGGAGCCTGATGTGGGATTCAATCCTGGGCCTCTAGGATCATGCCCTGAGCCATAGACAGATGGTCAACCGCTGAGCCACCCAGGCGTCCCAAATTATTTTAATTAAATTAAAATCTTAAAAAGAAGGAAGAAAGAAAGAAAGAAATAAAAGAAGGAAGAAAGGAAAAAAGAAAGAAAATCATCAGGGGGCACCAGGGTGGCTTGGTTGACCAAGAACCCAACTGTTGATTTTGGCTCAGGTCATGATCTCAGGTTTGAGGAACTGAGCCCCACGCTGGACTCTGTGCTCAGTGCAGAGTCGACCTGAGATTCTTTGCCCCTCCCCCTGCTCACACATGCACTCTCTCTCTCTAAAATAAATAAATCAATAAAATATTTTTTAAAAAGTAGAAAGGAAATCATCAGGAAGAGAAAATACATTTAAAGTCTATACTGTAAAAAAAAAAAAAAAAAATCCCTGTATAAAGGACCTGTATAGTTCAAACCGGTGTTGCTCAAGGGACAACTGTATATATTTTCTCATCTGGTCTTTGCAACTGCAACATCATAGCATAGTATTAGTCTTGTCTCACAGGCAAAAAAACATGTCCAAGGTCTTGCCTTTGAGGTGGCATCAGAAATCCCCAGGGCTTCTGAGCATAAGGTCCTGCTACTTGCACTATGCTCCTGCCTCTTTCAGAGAGGGAAGAAGCCTGGCAAAAGTGGGCCCAGTGCTTGGTGCAGAGAAAGCACTCAAGTGTTGACATGAGGGCCCTGTGGATACAGGGCACAGTGTGGGCTCTGGGGACATAGGGGCCCAGCTACAGGAACCTGCGTGTGCAGGGACAAAGAATGTGGACCCCTAGACACAATGTGAAGTTCTGATCATCCGCAGCAGCCCCAGGCTGGGCACCACACCCCACTCACCCGTGCCTCAGTGCCAGGCGCACGAAGCCTTTGCGGTTCCGGAGAACGAGGCAGTGCATCCCTGGGATCGCAAACAGGGACTCGTGGGCACCCCCAACTACGATGGCTACCGCCTGCCCGGGCTGGGGCTTGGACAAAATAAAGTCCAGGCTCCGGCGGTTCACAGAACACAGTCCTGCGTACATGAGGAGGTAGGGAGCAGTCACCACCCCCTCCTGGGCTGCCTAGTCCCTCACCTGCCATTCAGGGGGATCCACACCCCATTCCTCCCACACCTGCTCCCCATGCCACTGGCAGTGTGACCTCTAATGCCTTTCCCAACAAGGATGCAGGACACTCGCTCCAAAGCCATGCACTGATGCCCACTGTGAGCCAGGCCAATGTTCAGGCCAGGTCCCTGTGTTGGGTGGGTGGGAGGCAGTCTGGTGTGGGGGGAGGGTAGGAACGGGCCCTCCTCCCACTCAGCTTGAGGCTTACCAAGGGACATGAGGTAGTCACGATAGACTGGGAGGTGCAAGAGAAAGGCCAGTGTTACGGGTGATGTCTGAATCCCCGGGAACTGCTTGGAGAAGTTGTTGGCCTCCGTGACGAAATTGCAGAAGGTTCCCATGCACATGATCCCATGTGGGTGACAACCCACAACATAGTTCCGGTCAGGGGGAAGCTCTGCTGTCTTCACCAGCTTCAGGGTGTTGGGCAGGTTGAAGGGAAAGAGGCACGGAAGGCAGGACACCAGCTGAAAAGAGTTGCCCTCCACCCCAACCAACTTCAGAGTTCAAGGTCCTCAAATAGGGTCAACAGCACAGAGGGCCTACTCTGGAACACCACTCCACCCCTGTCCCATGTGTATTCTTGTCGGAGTTTAGCCGCCCCCCCCAAGGGCAGGGGTGAGCAGGGGTGGGGGGCTGGGGAGAGAGAGGGGACAGAGAGTCTCTGTGAAGGGTGACCTGTCACCTTAATAGGAAAATAATCCTTCAAGTGTTTCCAAATGGTACAGCTCCTGTTGCACTCAAAGAACCTCCCACCTTGGGGCAGAGAGATGGGTGGAAGAATCTCTGGAGGCACTGGCCCCCCATCTCTGCTCCCTGGGTGCATGTCCAGCCACACTCACCTTGGTTGGGTGTGTCCCAGTCCAGGAAGAGCCACACCAAGTAGAGAACAGAGATGGACCAGAATGAAGTGAAGAGGAGGAAGAGGACAAGAAGGGAGAAGAAAAGGCCTGGGTGAAAGTTGAGAAAGCAAAACGCATGAGTTTTTGAAGCTGGGTCATTCCAACCGGCACCACCTTGTGCCACCCCCACCCCCACTCCCCTCCCCCCGCCCCTCCCATTGCTGGTGTGCATCCTGCCGGCTCCAGCCTGACCTCTGGCCCTCTGCTGCTCTCCAGCTCCCTTAGCCCTCCCCTATACAGGCAAGTGGGGCCCCAGCCCAGCCTGCGTCCCCGCAGTCCCTGCTCCCCAGGCGGACCCTCGGCGCACCAGGCGTCTCACCCATGAAGAGGAAAGTGAACACGTAATAGGAGACGCTTAAGGCTTCTAGCCACTGTTTCTGCGTGGTTTTCATGGTGGGGCGCTCCCCTCCGCCAGTGGGGTTCCAGGGCCTGGAGCGCAAACGACGAAGGTTTGGGCACGGAGTGAAGGCTTTCTTGCTGGAGCGACCAAACGCTCCACGCCTCCGGGGCCTGCAGGAGTGTGGATAGGGAGGTGTAGGGAGGTCCTTGGATCTGGGGCCCCAGAAGGATCTTTGAACTGCCTGCGTCAGTTTGGGCTGGTCGCTGGGCGGAGCTGGGTTGCGGCAGGGTGTGTGTGAGGGGTGTGGGGCATCGGTGGCCCAGAAACCGATGTGGAGGGGGGCTCAGAAGAAGCAGGAGCGCCCGCCAACCGGGTCCCAGCTGAGACCACGGCATACCCAGCGTGGCCGGGCAGGCCCCTGGTGCGCGCCCCGGCTCCGTGTGCAGGTCCCCGGGAGTGTCGGCACCTCAGGGACACGGCTGCGCACAAACACGCACACGCTGCCAGCTCTGGTCCCACGTTTAATTTCCCTGCCCGCCCCCAGTCGCCGCGGGGGCGGGAGGATCGGGGCTGTGCCCCGCGTACGGGGGAGGTGCGGGTGGCCCGGGAGGCCGGCGCGCGCCTTGCGCTCCCGGAACAGGCGCGTGAGCCGCGCCACTTAGAGCGCGCGCAGAACGGTCACCTCCGCTCGGCCGGGCCGCGGGCTTCGCGGGGTGGGGGCCTCACTGCGCGCAGAACGGGATCCCCGGCCCCGCCCGGCCCCTTCCTGCCCAACGGCGCGACCGTCTCGGACAGAGTTCAGGGCCTGGGAGGTTGTCAAAGAGGGTGAGGCCGGTGTGGCCAGGCGTGGCCAGCAGCCGCCGGTTCACCGCCCCGCGCGGGGAGCGCGCTGGCCCGAGCGCTGCGGAGCTGGTGCGCGCAGGGGAGCCGAGGGGGCAGAGGCTGGGACTCCCGGACCGGGTGGATGGGCGCGCCCGGAAGGGCAGAAGGAGGCCCAAGGGTCCGGAGGGTTCGCGAACGGCTGGAAGAGCTCGCTCTTCCCGAAAGAGAAGACAGGCACCGGGGAGGCCCTGGGGAAGCAGGGGCGCGCCTGATTCCAGGTTCCTGGGGCGGGCCGAGCTCCTCCCCAAGTTAGGCCGAGCCGGTGCGACCCGGACACGGCGGCTTCCTCACCCGTGTCCCGGTGCCAGCTGGACAAATCTCTTCTGATTCCGGATCCGCAAAACAGCGCGCCGGGTTTTGCTTCCAGCGCTTCCAGGGGCCCTCCCAGGGCCAGCAGGGCCACCCGGCCGCCCCCAGGCCCGGACAGGACCGGAGAGAGGCAGCACTGTCCCTGTCAGAGGACAATAAACCTGGGGGAGTGCAGAGGGGGCCTGATGCCTGGGCTTTTGAGAAAAGGGGGAGGAGGGCACCAGGAAGGTAGAGCTGGGACCAGGAGCCTCCACCTGCCCCCTAGGGAGGTAGGGGCAACACAGCAGGGACTGAGGGTCCTGAGGCAGTTCTCCCCACCCCTCCCCCTCACACAGGATGTAGTCCCGGAAGAGAGGGAGGTGGAACCAACAAGGCCGGTGAGACCAGAGGCCAGGGAAGAGGCTGGAGAAGCCTGTGGCCTCAGTGCAGAAGTTGCCAAAGATGACCAGGACCCTGTGAGGGTGGAAGCCAAAGAGGTAGTTGCAGGAAGTATCCAGTTCTGCGATTTTAACCAGCTGGGGGCACAGGGAACCTCCCCCACTCTGGCGGTGAGATTAGACTTTTGAGGGTGACCAGAGAAGTCTCTTCCAAAGCCTTGCCCCCACTCAGCACACCATTCCCGGTGCCCTCACCGAGACAGAGAAGTAATCTCAGAAACATCTCCAGATGGCCTAGCTGTGGCCCCAGGCAGAGTGGCAGCCTCCTGCCCTCCGCGTGTCCTTGTCTCTGTAGAGCCAGACCAAGTAGAGGACTGCAAGGAGCAAGCTCGCCTGGCTTAGAAGTGCCAGCACACCTGGGCTGGAGGTGGACAGGAGAAGACTCGGGACCCAGGCATTCCATCCCCAGTTATCCCCCTCTGCTGCTCCCTCTTCCCTGTTCCATGGCTTCAGGCCCTCCTGTCCCAGCTAATTCCTTCTTATTTCCTCAGGAGCCTCCAGAGATCCCTGTCCTGCCTCCCTCCTGGCAGTTGGGAAGCAGAGCGCCATGTGCTGGGCCTTACCTAGCCTCAAGAAGAAGACCCATTGCAGGACAGCAACCACTTGAAGACCCCAGTGGAGGCAGCTGGAGGAGGCCAGCATACTGTGGAGGGGTCCACAGGGGTCACCCACAGAGGTCACCATGGGCTCTTGAGTACACTCATTGTGGTCCAATCCGCTGGCCCTGACTCTTGGCCCTGGTTCTGCTCCTGTGTCCTCCCTCTTTGCTGATCTGAACACCCTGTACCCTTGTGAGCCCCAGCAAGGAAGGGTTAAACACTGCTGGAACTCAAGGGGCTGTGACACACAGGACCAAACAGAAATGCCCAGGGGTGTGGCCAGGAGCCTGGGAGTGAGGCAGGTGGTTGCACCATGTGGAAGTCAGGACCTCCAAGTAGCCAAGTAGCCAGCTGGCAGAGGTCTGGGAAGGTGGGGTGTTGCCAGCATGGTGTGTACCATGAATGGCAGGGCTCCCCCCCCCCCCCCATGAGTGAGAACAGCTAGAAAACTCTTTAGCTGCTCTGGTCTGGCCCCTAAGGAGTAGCTTAGGCCTCTGTGGGGACACAGTCCAGAAGGAGGGGCTTTTGGAGAATGGTCAGGGATTGGTGAGCCCAAAAGAGGATCCCTTCGAGTAAACTGGGGTTGGTCCTCCCATCACCATGGCCCTCCTGACACTGGCCAGAGCTGTGAAGCCAGTACCGTCTTGGGGTCAGGGAACGTCATTTCTCTAGGTAAGACTGACACACACCCCATTAGGTGCCTCTGTCACATGCTCTCCTGGCATAAAATACTTTCCCTCCTTCATGGCAATTTTCTGGCCCAGCTGTGAGCGATGAGAAGACAGCTGTTGCTCTCATAAGCAGAGCCCTTGTGACAGATGCCCAGCAGCTGGGAGCACTCAGTAAATGAATGGTGGGTCGTAGGAGACAGGAGGAGCCAGCGTCCAGTGCTGCTCAGGCTGGCACCCCCTTTCTATCCCTGTCTCCCGCTTCACTCTCATGTGGGTTGCCACCCGCCAAGGAGGTATTTTCTCCTGTCCCTGATCAGCCCACTTCCACCTGCAGGGAGACCCAGGTGAGACACACAGGCCAGAGAGATGCTCAGTCTACAGTCTATGAAGGAAGGCTTCATAGAGGAGGTTCTCCTGGGAGTCCAGGCAGTAGGGAGGAAGGCGTGGATGGCAAGTTAGGTGTCGGAGGCGAGAAGTGCCCTGGGATCCAGGAACAGGCCATTTGGTTTTCAAAAGGCTTCTGCAAGGGACCAGTTGGGAGAGAAACCCAGCAAGGTAGGCTGGAAAAGGAACTGGAAAGGACCAAGCTAAAGGAACATGGCCTGCAGTCCCCAGGGCACCTGTTTGCAGAGGCTGGAGGCCACATCAGCTCTCAGGAGGTCTCACCTCTTTTTCAAGGCTGCTTCACATTCTCCTCTTCCAGGAAGCTTTCTTGGGATGACTCTCTAGGGCTTTCCTGATCCTCCCTAACCAAAAGCTGGAGTCCTAGAAGCCTCCTGTGTCCCCTTAGAACACATGCTTCCAGGGGGCCTTCCTTCCCTTTGCACTGGCCCCAGAGCCCCGCACAGGGCTCTGACATCCCACAGATGCCCTCAAGTGACAAGAGAGTCAGGGAGAAGAGGCTGGGTCTGGCGGGAGAGTGGGGGTAGGCTTCCACCTAAATCTAAGTGAAGTCCTTGGGGCCTGGCCCTTCTCAGGCTCCCCATGCTACCCCTACCTCCAGAAATGGGACCCAGGGAAGCTTCCAGGTTCCTACACTGCTCTACCATCCGCTTCTGCCTTCTCCCCTCTGTTCTTTTTCTGTGGGGTAACTCCCTCCGCTCTGGTGGCAGGAGGGATTCAGGCTCAGTAGGGAGGTGAAAGACATACACAGACTCAAGAGTTACAAATCCTCCTTTATGGGAGGGAGGCTGAGAAACAATAATTTATTGTATGGGGAGCCCCCAGAAGCCTTCTCCCCAGGAACCTTTGGGGACCATGGGGAGGGGCATGGGGGCTCCAGGAGCTTCCTGAGAGGGCCGTGTGTTGGGGTGGGGAGGCGACACATTCAGTCCCAGGCACACTGAACATCCGCTCAGGAAAGGAGGCGCCAGACAGACCCCCTTCCAAGGAGGGGGGTGCAGGAAGGCACAGCGGCAGCGAAGGTTTGGCAGAGTGGTTGAGTGTCAGGGATCGACAAAGGACACCATGATGTAGCGAGTGCCCCGAGTAGTGGGCAGCCCCTCGTGGTAGTGGGTGAGACGGCCGGGGTGCAGGAGCCCCCAGCCCTTCCGTGGGGATGAGACTATGCAGTCATAGCGCAAGAAGCGACAGCCACCTCCCTGGAAGAAACGGAGGAATGGAAGTGGGCAAATCAGTAGATGGGGGGCGGGGGGCACAGGAGGGTGAGAGGCTGGATGGGGGGCTTGGGGTGTCAGCATACAAGAGAGGCACTGGGGTGGGCTGGGGTGGGGGGTGGTGGCAAGGCACACAGCCTGAAAGAGGTCCGGGAGGTGGTGCAGGCGAAGTAACTGGAACCAAGAAGAGGACAGGCCAGGGACAGGTGCCTGAGGGTGTGTAGGGGTTGTCAGGAGGCCCAGGGCTCAAGTGTGTATGTGCGTGTGTGGAGAGGCCCTGCTGGTGCCCTGACGGGGGAGGGCACTCGGGGCTCACCTCATAATCCAGGCCCTTGTGGTTGAGGGCCACGTTGAGAGTGAAGGTGGATGAGTCGTGATGGGGCCGCAAAGAGGGCTGCTCATCTGGCCGGTAACGGACCACAAAGTTCATCACTGCCCGGGTCTGTGGGGGGCACGAGAGAAGAGGTGGGAGGGATGGCTGTGAGGTCACAGGGTGGGCGGGGGCGCTTCTGAGGAGGTGAAGCCTCAACCCAGTGGGAGGAGGGGAGGAGGGCTGCAGGGATCTTGGCCCTTGGGGGTATCCTGCGAACTCCCCGGGGGGCTGCCATCCAGCGGTATCCCTTCCCTCAGGACTCCAGATGCTACAGGAGCTGAAGGAGCACCATGTGCAGACTTCCAGCCAGAACTGGGGTGTGGGAGGAGGCAGGGGTGGCAGCTCACCTTGGTGTGGTAGCCTGGGAACAGGCTCTCTGTCATGGGGCCCACGTACGTCCTCAATAGCTGCAGCCACTGGTCTTCATAGCCCACCTGCTTCATATGGATGTCCACAGTGGGCACATTCTCGTAGCCTCCAGCCAGCCTTGAGTCCTGTGGGCAGTGGGCACTGAGCCCAAATAGGGCCATGCCAGCCGCTCCCCCCTGCTCTGAGGCCCGAAAGCTTGTGTGACGTGCATTTAGGAGCCTCGACCACTCTACCTGACTCCCTCTAACTCACCCTGAAGATGGTACCTCTTCTGGGAAGCCCCTTGGTCACCCCCCACGTCCAGGCCAAGGGCCCCTCCTGTGACTCCTACAGCATCTGGGCTGCCCATCACAACCTTCAGGAGCAGGGCTCCTGCTATTGCCTATAGCAGGTGAGGTGCAGGAGGGCAGGGCTCAAGCAAGTGCTCTACACCAGAGCGCCCAGTTCAGTGGTGGGTGTCGCAGACCTGCCTGCCTGGTAAGGAGTTTCTGAATGAATGCATGCATGCAGCACTCTGGGGGCCCCACCCTCCTCCGACTCTCATGATTCCATTTCCCTTCATCACAGCTGCACCTTCCCTGCCCCAGGGGGTGGGGAGTCCTCCCTGCCCCAGCCCCTCTCACCTCATGCCGGCCTCCTGACCACTGGCCATAGTGCTCCATTTCCTCCACCAGTTCGTCACACATCTGGTCGGACAGCAGGGGGAACCAGTACACATCTGGGCACGGCTGAGGACAGACAGGGCAAGAACAGGGCGGGGAGATGCTTGCAGACCTCTTGGGGAGCAAAGCAGCCAACCGAGGGGAGTAAAGGCAGGGAGCAGGGATGCCTGGGTGGCTCAGCAGTTGAGCGTCTGCCTTCAGCTCAGGTCGTGATCCCGGGGTTCTGGGATTGAGTCCCACATCGGGCTCCCCACAGAAATCCTGCTTCTTTCTCTGCCTATTTGCTTCTCTCTCTTTCTGTGTCTCTCATAAATAAAATAAAATAAGATAAAATAAATAAAATAAATAAAATAATAAAATAAATAAAATAAAATAAATAAAATAAAATAAAAAATAAATAAAATAATAAATAAATAAATAGATAAATATAAAATAAAATAAAATAAAATAAAATAAAATAAAATAAAATAAAATAAAATAAAATAAATAAAAAAGCAGGGAACAGAAAAGGAAGCCAGGAGATGGGAGAAGCTTGGGGATTGGGACTCTGAGCATGGGGGCTAGCCAGGAAAGGCTGGGCCATGGAAGGCAGGCGTGGCACCGGAAAAAGTACAAATGGCATATGGCTGCCGGGGCTTTACAAAACTGTCATGCCACCCATAATACCAATAAGCCCGACAACAAGAGAGGATTGCTCTGATCAGTGGCAGGGTGGGGAGCCGAAGGCCTATCTGCTGGGCTTCCACCTTTATCTGCCTAAGCAGAAAACCCTCAGACACCCAAGAGAAGTCGGTTTGAAAATGACTAATCCAGGCAGGCGACTCAGGGGGTCAGGGGTCCTACATGGGGCTCACCTGTTCCACGAGCCCCTCCCCTTCAAGGGCCCGGCTGTAGTTCTCATGAATGTACTGCTCCTTCCAATCCTGAGGGAGAGGGAGGGGTACACACCTCCATGGGTGCCCTCTTCACTCCCTCAGCTCCCACTCAGGAAGCCCCAGTACCACAACCACCACCACCTCTCCCCACACAGTTGCTGAACTTGGGAGCAAGCGCTTGCACATGTGTCCAGGTGCCTGCATCCTCCCAGAGTGGAGGGCATGTCCCATTCTCTGAGCAAGCAGTTGGCTCTCACCAGGGGGTTGTCGAAGATCTGCCAGAGGTCCGGGTGCAGATGGTCTGTGTCATACCGGGAAGTGGCCAGGAGGCGGCCAAACTCGTGCTGATTACTAAGGTGGAGGAAGATGCCCTGGAGTGGGGGGGAGGGTGTGAGGAGACATGGGTGGCTGCTTCTCTGCACCTCAGCTTTGGGCGCCCAGGCCCCACTCACCTTATCCCGCAGGCTCTTACAGAAGGCCATGTCTGGGTCGGTGTCACTGCCTGAGAACACCTCCCTCTGGGGCAGCTCTGTCCTCAGGGTCTCACCACGGATCACGTATGCCTGGGATATATAGGGCACATTCCACACGCCCCTGGAGGCACCCACGCTGGGGTCAGATCAGTGGGTGGCCCTCTCCCCCAAATTCTGCCCGGTTCAACCCAGGAACCCCTTCCTTCAGGGCACCCCACCCTCCAGGCCAAAAGGTCCCGTCGCTTCCCTGCTAAGCACTGCTAGTCACAACACCTCAGTCTGCTCCATAGTCAGCCCCAACTCTGCAGGGGTGGCACTTCTGACTGGTGGCCACTCTGGACCCCCGAGAGCAGGGAAACGGGGGAGCATGCAGGTGTTTATGGTCTCCTCCCCAAGGCCAGACAAGAGGGTTTGCAGCCCTCCGGCAGGACTCACACTCGCTTCCGCTGTACCAGCTCCACATAGTCCTCCGAGCGAGCGTAGTACTCATCGGGGCTCAGGGCTCCCCAGAAGTTGGACCACAGCTTCCCGTGGCGGGACAGCATGGGTGCTATCACCTTCCTGTGGACAGGCAGAGGTGAGCCCTGGGCCCCAGGAAGGAGGTGGGGGCTCCCAGGAGACTATTTGGGGGCCCTCTGGCTGAGCGGGGCAAGTGACCTGTTCTCTTCAATGAGGATGCGCAGTGTCTGAGGGTTGGTGATGACGGCATCAGCGTCAAGGCTGAAGTAGAATTCACACTCTGGGTCCTGCCGACAACTGTCCCTGGAGGTGATAGATCAACGAACACTTGAGCTGAAACAGGAGCAGGTGGGGGAAGGAAGGGACTGTGTGGTAAGTGGAAGAACTCCCCCACCTGTCGAGGAGAGCAAGAAAGTGGGCAGAAGCACCAGCAAGAGGAGAAGAGGAAGGCTGGGGGTGCTGGGGGGTGCTGTGCTTGCTTCCCCAGGACCCCAGGTTCTCCTGGCTGGGAGGGTGCCCCTGTGGAGGCTGAGCATAGGCTCCATGCTACATGGAGCACCCCTTCACCCTTGACCATCCTCCCCACCCAGTGCTCACTCACATGGCCATGTCCCTGGCCTCGCCTGGTGTCAGGGCCTCCTCTGGTCCCACCAGCTTCACAGCTGAGAAGTGGTCCTGGAGCTGGGGCCAGGAGTCTGCGATGTGGGGCTCATGGTACACCTCCTGGAGATGGGAGAGAGGGGTTAGAGAGGGTAGGAAAAATGGTGCCTGAGGGACAGGAGGGGCAAGGAGGTGGATGGAAAGGATGTAAGGAAGGAGTCCGGGTGGGGGTGGGGGGTGGGAGTTCCAGACCAGGTAGGGGCAGAGTTCCTTGGGAGGGTGCACAAGGGAGAGGCTGTCAGAGTGTCTCACGTTGTTATGCAGGAACAGGGTGACCCTGTCAGGGGGGTAGTCCAGGAGCAGCAGCCGCTGCAGGAAGCGGGGCAGGAATGGGGTAGGTTGTTCTACAAACACAGCCAGAAGCACCCGGGGGGGAGGCTGGAAGATACAACATGACGACATGACGGGGCTCAGAGGAGTCCAGGCCCCCAGACCAGTGTGTCCTCTACCACCCTGGCAGGTTGGGAATCCCCAGGAGCTCCCCATGCACTGCTGCCCAGCAGGCTCTCCCTGTGCCCTCTGCCTTGATGCCTGGTCCTGCAGCACCCTAGCACCCCTCCTCACCTGCCCCCCCGGGAGTGTCCTCCGGTCCCGGCCACAGAACCCACAGCCTCCCTGAGGAGTCCAGCCATTAGGAACATAGTTTCCCAGGTAATTCAGCTGGAGCTGTTGGGAGAGGCAGTAAGAGGTAGAAGCCAAGGAGTCCAGCAGCAGAGGTGAGGGAGGTCAGGTGGACAGGCAGGGGACAGGGCAGGAAGGGGAGAGATGGACACTTAGCACCTCTCCCAGCACCTCTGCTGCTGGTGGGGTTAGGGAGGACAGGCTTGGAAGGGCTAGAGGTAGGTAGGGGCAGGGGTGGAGGGTATAAGCCATTGGAGCACCTTAGTAGGACCATTCCCGTGGACCACAACAGGAAGTGTGTCGTAGGCCACATTCCGGATCCGCACACGATTCCGATCAAACTTTAAAACCACCTCATCTGGGGAAGAAAGGCTCTGCTTTACACTCCTTTCCTCTCAAAGCTGCCAAGCAATGATGCTTCTAAGTATGGGATGCGGTTGGGTGGGGGAACCTGGGGGGGCTTCTCTAGAGGATGAAGGACTGTGGCTCTAGGGTAGGGTTCTGTCTCTCTCCCGAGGGTTCTGACCAGGCTCTGGCCACCCTGGGGGAGTTCCTAGGTAAGTCACCAGTCCCTCAGAGAGGCACTTTCCTCCCTGTAACAGGGGGTAAGCCCAGACCTTCCCTTTGAAGGGCTAAATAAAATGACAGAAGTAGAGCCCTTTGTTCTCACCTAAAGCCCCATTGAGGTTCTGAAAGATCCGAGATTTATGATCCAGATTGAGGCTGAGTTTTTCCTAGATGGGATGAGATGGGGCAGGTCACTATGCAGGGAGGTAGGCCAGCACTTCCCACTCCTTTTACATCCTCCCAAAAGTCCTACCCTCTCCTCTCCCCTTCAGCTGGAGGCTGGACAGCCCCCCTCCAGCCTTCCCTACCCTCAGCCCTGGGTCCAGGTAGAGCCGAGTATAGAACAGCTGGTCGTCATCGTCATCCTTGTACTTCCACTGGCGGACCACTTTGTGGATGGTGGGGGCAAAGCCAATGAATCCTGCAGGGGATGGGTGGGCAGGTGCTGACTCCAGGACTCTCAAGGCCCCAGGGCCCAGTCCCACTCCCTCTCTGGCCCTCAGCACCTGGAACACTCCATATGCCCCTCCATATGTCCCACCACTCTTTTCCCTCTGCCTCAGGTGCTCTGCCACTCACCACCAGAGTTGAGGAAGCGCTTCCCTGTGCCCACCTCAGGGTACTGCTCGGCCAGCCCCCACTCGGGCCAGCAGAAGCCCTCAGCGGAGAAGAGCAGGCGACTGCCACTCTGAACGAACTTCTTCAGCAGCTCTGCGGGGCTGCCAGCCAGAATCACATCGTAGCTGGGCGAGGAAGAGGGCACGACAGGACAGCAGGAACCTCAGTATCCTGACCCCCGCCCTCTGCCTCCTGCCTGCCCCTTCTTCTCCTCCCCTTCAGGAGCCCCTTCTTCACCTGTCCACGAACATGATGACCATATCCTCCCGGTCTGCATATTTCTCCATCTCCTTCTTTAGCCACCTGACCTTCTGTCCTCCACCAACCGTTCGGGCCACATCACCCCCTCGCCACTCCTCTCCCAGGCCCAGGGTCTGTGGGGAAGACCCGCCATGCCAGGAGGGGCTCAGTCGGCCAGCTGGGCCCTCCCGACCAGGCTCACCGTGGGGCCCCGGACAGCCCTCTGCCCACCCCTGGAGTGGGCGAAGGAGGGCATTCCTCTCACCCGCACAGTGTAGTTGAAGAACTCCGCCGACCACAGGAAACGCCGGTATCCTTCCGTCTCGGCTGTGGCCACCGTGATCACCAGCAGCTTCTCTGTCACCAGCCGGAATTGGTGCTCAGGACCCACTCGCCCCGCTCACCGCCCACCCCCTTCGCCTCCCTACGACTCTGCTCCAGTCCTTCGCTTTTTTCCAATTCCTTCTTAAACTCGGCCCAACCAGGGGAACCTGGGCCCCAGTTGAGAGCGGATGGGAGTGACCCAGGAATTCGGGGTCCGTTCACGTGGGGAGGCTGGAAATCCCGGCTCAGGGTGGGGAGTGGGCGAGGGGCCGCGGGATTGGCCGAGTGGAGGGCGCGGGGCGTGGAAGAGGCCGGCACCCCCTCCAGACCTCGTCCCCCACCCCGGCCCCCGGGCGGGCACGCAGACTTGGCACCACCCACCCGGCGTTCCCGGGGCTCTCACCTGGGTTGACCGGGTCGCCGCCCCGGGGACGGTCGGAGGCCGAGGTAGCAGGCGGCGGCGGCAGCAGCAGTAGGAGCCCCAGGAGGAGCCGGAGTCCCGGGCCGGAGGAGGCCATGGCGGGGAGCCGGCGCAGACGGCACACAGGCCCGCGGGGCGCTGGGGCTGTGCGCCCGGATCCCAGCTCTGGGGAGGGGTTCTGGGCAGCGCGGCCGGGGCCGCAGGGCGGCCGGCCCCGAGGAGGAGCGGGGTGTGGGCGCCGCCCTGGAAAAAAAGGCGTAGCCCGAGGCTGCTGAAAACTCGAGAGCCGGCGCCGCAGACAAGGCTCGGATTGTCCCCGGGCGTGAGCGCGCCGGCTGCGCGGAGCCCGCGGAGGGGGCGCCCGGCGGGAGGCGGGGGAGGGGCGGCGGCTCGGGTCGGCTCTCCCGAGCCGAGGACTCTGGCCAGAGCCAGCCGGGCCCAGCGCCGCCTGACACGCGAGGAAGCTGAAACCCGGAGAGGGGAAGTGACCCCCTGCAGGCCGGGCGGGATGCGGAGGCGGGTCTTTGCCACAGCCCTGCCCGGAGCGGCGGGACGGAAGGCGGGGAGAGCACGGCGGCGGGTGGGGGGGCGCGGGGAGCCGGGACGAGTGCAGGAGCGGGCGGCCAGAGGGGCGAAGGCCGAGGAGTCTGCGGCCCCAGCGGCGCTGGGGGGCGAGGTTTCCGCAGACGGTCCCCGGGGCCTCTCGGCTTGCCCACTCGAGCCTGCCCACTTTCTTTGGAAGTCCAGCCCCTCGCCTCAGCCGCCCCGGAGAGAAGCTCCAGGGGCAGCCTTTGTGATGATGGCATCTTCAGAAGGACGAAAGGAAAATGACATTTCTCAAAGGACCACCGGCACCACCTCTTTAAGGTGATCCATTTCAAGGGGTCCCACAAAATACACAACCACACTCAGGCCGGAAGTGGTTTTGCCCCTATAAAATATGGCGGAAAGCTTTCTCGTCTCCTAGGCAACACCACGTAACGCGTGGACGCAGTGGTATGCCCTCTGGGATCGTTCTGCGCACGCGCAAACAGCACGCGCTACCGGAAGTGATGTCATCCCCATCCACGGGATGGTTTAGCGCGCGTGCGCAGTAAGCTCTTCCGTCAGGTGTGTTGTGGAAATGGTGGAGAAGAAAACTTCGGGTATGTGAGCCCCCGGCTGTTGGCCTCCTACCTCTTCCCAGACCCTGGCCTCTGATGTTCGCACTCAGTTATTAGTCTCAAAGCCCTTCCCCGGTCCTCGGGTCCTGGCGTCGGGGTAGCCCCTCAGACCTGGCATGCTCCGTGCCAGTGCCGGGGATGGAAAGAGAAAAAAGTTCTCTATCACCGTCGAGAAGCGGGCTCTCGGGGACGGGGACAGACGTGCAGGCCCACCGCTGCATTTCAGGGCGATATGTGCGGCGGCAGAGGGGTGCACAGCTCCTGGGCGCGGGGAGGAGTGGCACCTAACCCTGCTCCTGGGACGGAGGGGACCGGGAAGGCTTGGAGGGAGAAAAAAGCTTGAGCTGCTGAATCCTAAAAGTCGAGTCACGGTTTCGCTCAGTACGGGCGCGCTGAGCCTCATTCCCGGCAGCGTGAACCTCGAGTGCAAAGGCAGGAAAGCGAGAAAAAGCAAGTCGCTCAGGAAGCCAAGTGCACATTTGGGGGCTTGCGGGGGAATAGTGAGCGTCTGGAGGCTGCGGAAAGGTGCACTTGAAAGGCATTCCGTACATCGCTGGAGAGTTTGAATTCTATGGAGAGGGCAGTGGAGAACCATCAACAGGCCCTTTTAAGGCAGGGGCGTGACCGAAACAGATTTATCTTTTGTTTATTTATTCATGAGAGACACAGAGAGAAGCAGAGACACAGGCAGAGGGAGAAGCAGGCTCCATGCACCGAGAGCCCGACGTGGGATTCGATCCCTGGTCTCCAGGATCGCGCCCTGGGCCAAAGGCAGGCGCTAAACCGCTGCGCCACCCAGGGATCCCGTGGCTACCTTATTGTACCGGGCAGGTGTAGAGGCTGGAAGGCCAGTTAGGGAGCGATGGCGTTGTAGACATAAAGAGATATGTGGGTGGAACACCCTGCCAGATTGACTGCAGTCAATCCAATCATGTCAGTCCTTTCTTAAAACTCTTTGCCAGATTTCCATTATTCACACTGTAAATCCCCAAATCCGGGGATCCTTGGGTGGCTCAGCGGTTTGGTGCTTGCCTTCGGCACAGTGCATGACCTTGGAGCCCGTGAATTGAGTCCCACCTTGGGCTCCCTGCATGGAGCCTGCTTCTCCCTCTGCCTGTGTCTCTGCCTTTCTCTCTCTCTCTCTCTCTCTCTCTCTCTCTCTGTGTGTGTGTCTCATGAATAAATAAATAAAATATTTTTTAAAAATGTAAATCCCCAAATCAAAATTCCTTTAGATACTTAAAGGTAAGACTTAATGGTCAGCCTGACTTTATATCCGCACAGTATATACTTTAGATAGCAGCCCTACTTGAACTTTTTACAATTTATTGAAGGCACCTCCGTCTCCCATCCAGGCTTTCTCTCGTGCTGGTATGAAGACCTGACATACCTTTCCACCAACCTCAACCAAGCTAACTTCTATTCTTCTATTCTTCTAACTTCTATTCTTCTTCTAGGTCAGATCTCAACCTAATCTCTACTCTGGAGAATCTTGACTACCCCAAGGCCAAGTTAGGTGTTTCTGACATGTGCTCTGTCATACTTTGTACTTCCTTGCATAGCATATTCTATGCTGTACTCTGCTTGTTTGTTTGATCATTGGCATTCCCCACCTGACTGTAAGCTCATGTGTTCCCAGAGCCTAGGGCACTGCTGGGCACTTGGAAGAGAGGCAATATGCAGAGATCCAGAGCTGAGCAGTTCTGGGTTTGAATTCTGACCAAGCTATGTGAGCTTTGGACATGCTTCTTAGCCTTTGAACTTCAGTGATCTGGGGATGATAATGATATCTCTCTCTTAAGGTTGATAAAGGGTTAAAGCTCTTACACAAAGTGCTTAGCGTAGGGCCTGTCTTGTAGTATATGCCCAGTAAGCGTTAGCCACTGGTGCTGATGCTATTATTATGGTTACAGGCACTCAATAAATATTTGTTGAGTGAATAAAGAGATATTTAATGTAGAATGATCAGACCCTGATAAAGAGAGAGAGAGAGAGGTCTGAAATAACTCCTAGGTTTCTTGTTTAGGATGTCTGTGTCAGTGGTTCCACTTACTTAAACAGTGCACAGCGGGAGAAGCAGACTTGGATGGGAAGATTCTATTTTGAGCTACAGCATCAGCAGAGCCATCTCTGGCTACTCTTCTAAGCCTCTCACGTGGCCTGCTGTCACCCCCTTAAGGAGAGGGCTGTCCCCATCTCTGTCTCAATCTTTTCACTCTTCCTGGGATTTCAAACCCAAACACAGGGCTCTCTCACCCAGATGCAAATGACTCCAAAAGTGGTTCTCTTAATCCTGAACTTTCTCCTTAGCTCCACAACTGTTGGCTGTTTAGTCGACTGCAGGAAGTCACTTGCTGACCTCACCATTTTAAACCCCTCCAGCCGTTCACTGGGGTCTATTAATTCTACACAAAATCTCTTTCTTTATTAAACACATATTCACTGAGAGCCTATAACCATAAGGAAAACCTGAAGCCATGTCAAGGAAGCAAATGAGGGGATTCTTTCCACCTGAGGGAAACAGTCGACAGAGTCTCAGGGTGTCATAAAAGGCAGATTGCAGAAATACACAGTGAATTTGGCACCAATTGTGAGTGGTTCGCACTGAATGGGAGTCAGTTTGCTGGAGGTTGAGGAGTAAATGGGAGGGGAAGAAATGAAACATCCCATGGACCATTCTCTCAAAGATGAGTCACAGGGACATAAGGTCAACGTGAGAGTTTGGCAGGTTTTCCAGTGAAGGGAAAGTACCTGTGGGGTTGCAGATGCAGGAGGGAGGAAAGAACTCCAGTGGAGTCGGGGAGGAGTTGGGGGGAGGTGTTGTATCCATTTGGAATGGAGGGAAGGCAGGTGCCCATATAATTATGTTTGAGGGTGGGCTGAAAGATGAGCGTCTTTCTCTACATGTGGGTGGCCAGTGTCCTTTCTGCAGGAAATGGGATTGCTGAGTATGAAGGTGGGGGCGTTAAGGTCCACTGAAGGCTGGAAGCCCAGAGTGTACAATGGTCCCCATCTGCACGGTTGTGTGACTTCTGCCAGCAGTGAGAGGTCTCCAGGAGGCATTTCATTGGTTGGGTCTGGGAATTGGGAAGAAAGGCTGGGGACACCCCAGCTTCTCTCCTGTGCCCCCACAACTCTCTGGCTCTGCTCCATCCAGTTCGCTCCCAGGATCCTGGACAGCGGCGGGTTCTGGACCGGGCTGCCCGACAGCGCCGCATCAACCGGCAGCTCGAGGCCTTGGAGAATGACAACTTCCAGGACGACCCCCACGCAGGACTCCCCCAGCTTGGCAAAAGGCTGCCTCAGTTTGATGATGATGCAGACACGGGTGAGGCGGGTGGAGGAGGAGGCGGGAGGGGGGAAGGGCGGGGCCGGGCCTGGGGACGCAGGGCAGAGGAAGGGGGAGGAGCCTGCCCCGGGGCATCGGGCTGGGGGTTGGGCAGATGACCCAGGAGCCCGACTGGCTCTGCCAGGGACTGGCTCCTGTGACTGTGAGCCAGCCTCCCTCCCCTCTCTGCCTCCACTGCCTCTAGCAGATTGAGAATACAGAACATGGAGGTGCTGAGCTCCCAGAGCCCCTCCAGCTGGGACACAAAGCCTTAGGGGAGCTTGCAATGCATGTAGGTGCAGGCTGGAGAAGTGAAGGGAGGGACACACTGGGTAGAGAGAGGCCAGCTCGGAACCCAGGGGAGCAGGTGGGCAGGGAGTGGACATGTGGGTGTTGGGAACAATGGCACAGAGAAAGATGGTGTCTTTCTTGGCATGTGCCAAGTAGCTGCAGTTCACCTTTGAACAATACAGGTTTGAACTGCATGGGTCCCCTTGTTTGTGGGTTTTTTACAGTCCTGTCCTGTAAAGGTGTTTTCTGTCCCTTATGGTTTTCTTTCTTTCTTTTTTTTTTTTTATTTTTATTTATTTATGATAGTCACACAAAGAGAGAGAGAAAGAGAGGCAGAGACATAGGCGGAGGGAGAAGCAGGCTCCATGCACCGACAGCCCGACGTGGGATTCGATCCCGGGTCTCCAGGATCGCGCCCTGGGCCAAAGGCAGGCGCCAAACCGCTGCGCCACCCAGGGATCCCCTCCTTATGGTTTTCTTAATCGTTGGTTTTCTCTAGCCTTGTTGGAAGAATACAGCGTGTAATACATACAATGTGTAAAATCTGTGTTAACCACCCTTGTGCTATCAGTAGGCTTCTGGTCAACAGTAGACTATCTGAAGTTGTTTTGTAGGGAGTTGAAAGTTATACACAGATTTTTTGACTGCGTGGAGGAGGTCGGTGCCCCTAACGCCCTTGGCATTCAAGGGTAAACTGGAATTGCCCTTCCTCCGTAGGAAAGAAGAAGAAGAAAACTCGAGGTGATCATTTTAAACTTCGCTTCCGAAAGAACTTTCAGGCCTTGCTGGAGGAGCAGGTGAGGGGGGCTGGCCCAGGGCCTGGGAGGGCCCCACAAGGAGGGAATGAGCCCACAGTGGTCCTTGTCCTGAGCAGGTGCCTGTTATGTGGGTGGCTGAGGAGTTCTGGAGCCCTCCTCTTGTCTCTGCAGAACCTGAGTGTGGCCGAGGGCCCCAACTACCTGACAGCCTGTGCGGGACCCCCCTCCCGGCCCCAGCGCCCCTTCTGTGCTGTCTGCGGCTTCCCCTCCCCGTATACGTGCGTCAGCTGTGGTGCTCGGTACTGCACTGTGCGCTGTCTGGGCACCCACCAGGAGACCAGGTGAACTCAGAACCTTCCCCCGGCCCCCGGGAGACATCGTCTCCCTTACATCCCCTCAGGCCTCCCAGAACCTTGCCTCATCCTGGGCTTCCTCTACCTGCAGGTGCCTGAAGTGGACTGTGTGAGCCTGAGGGTCCCCAGAGGAGAAGGCCTTCGGTGCAACAATCACCCCAGCCTCAGAGAGGGCTTGGCCAAAGGGAGAGGTACTCCCATGGACCAAGAGAGGAGCCGTTCCCGCGCCCAACGAAGCTGTGTCCTACGTACCGAGGAAGACCAGTCTTACTCCCAGGGACTGTTTGCAGGGAAGTGGGCTGGGCCCTCAGTGTGCTGTTGTAATAAAAGGTTTCATGCGAGGAGGAGCCTGCCTGTTTGGTCACATGTGTTTTGGGGCTGAGGGTCATAGGTCTCCTGTCCTCACTGCCCTGTGGCTTTTCCTTCTATATGTCAGTCACCCCTCCCACTGTCTGCCTGTCTGAGTTCCCTGACCAAGGAAGATTTTGGTCCCATTCACCTACCACACCCATGTCTCTGCATTTCTTGGCTGCTGCTTGATGTCATTTTTTGGTGATTGATTGATTGAGTGCATTTAATTTTGTTTTTTGTTTCTCTAGTTCTTCTGAGTTGATATCATCTGAGGATAGCCAGGACTGGGTGACAGAGAAGTGGAGTGAGCTTTGGGGACAAGGTGCAGAATGCTATTGTGGAAGGAGCCACCCCTGCCTTCGTCCTCTGGAGCTTAACCCAAGGGAGAGGTCATCCCTTGTCCTTGGTGCTGCCAGGCTAAGGAGCAGCTGTTCCAATGAGGCTGTAATGGGCTGTGGTGTGTGAAATTATTAGTAGCAGAGAAAACCCAGAAATTTCTGGGAAGCATGAGGGAATTCATGATATAGAGGCCTCTGTTCTAGGTGGTTCTGGGTGCTGTAATTCTTTTTTTTTTTTTTTTAAGATTTTATTTATCTGAGAGAGAGCAAGCACAAGTGGGGGTGGGGGACAGAGGGAGAGGGAGAAGCAGGCTTCCCGCTGAGCAGGGGACCTGATGTGGGACTCAATGCCAGGACCCTGAGATCATGACCCGTGCAAAAGACGCTTAACCGACTGAGCCACCCAGGGGCCCCCAGATGCTGTAATTCTCATGTGGTGGTAAAGCTTCTTAGACCCATGTCTGCTCTAAATTGATTGGAAGCTATGAGCTCATAAGCTCCTTGGAGTTGTTGTCTTAAGAGCCTTGCCCCCTTGGAATATAGCAAAGCAGATGCTGAGGAAGTATTTGTTGAACAAAATGACCTCAGTAAGATATTAATGGGATCCAGCAAATTTGGTGGTAGGCACCTTCATAGGCTCTTCTCCCCCTTTTGGTACTTTACAACAGTTGGCCCAAATGTTCCCAGTGTCTTCTTAGCCTTTCTCTGGAGACTTGAGGCTGGGTCAGTGGTGTTGGGGATAGCTCCAAGTTGGATGGTGGTGAGGACACAGTTTGGGGACAGTCCCAAGTATGGTGGTTTCAAAAGATGGTGTACATTTTCTGACTATCCTTTCATCGAAAAATAGTGTCTTTGCCCCCTTCCCCTGGGGTCAGGGCAGAGGCATGCCTGCTTCAACCAGCAGAGAGTAGCAGAAGTGAGATCATGTGACATCCAAGGATAGGTAGTAAAAGGCCAAGAAGCTTCTGTCTTGTCACCTGGGACACTTGTTATTTTGGGTCCCTCCATCACCATGTGAGGAATCCAACCATCCTGAAGCTGCCGTGCTATGAGGAACCAGGCCCCACGGGGAGGCCACACGTGATGCCGCCACTGGCGGACCCTGCTGAGTCCAAACTCCAGGCCACCCCAGCGGCTTCTGTCATGGGACTGAACACCTCCAGATGATTCTGGCCGCCAGGCATCAAATCGCCCTTCGCCATCTGAGGCTTCCCGGCTGTGTCCGCAACATCACGGAGCAGACACAAGCCGTCCCTGCTATGCCCCAGATTGCTGACCTACAGAAGCCATGTGTATAATCAAAGCTTTGTGCCGCTGAGTCTCAGGATGGTTGTTACCGCAGCGGTAGTAACTGGGACACCAAGAGTCTGGCGTGCTGGCTTCTGACTTCTGGCCTAAATTTATTGTGTCTCCCATGAAGGGAAATTTTGTGGGTCCTAACCTTTCCATCTTCTGCTCTATCATGAAATACATTTGAGAAAGAAAAAGAGAAAAAAAAAAAGAAGGAAGAAGAAAAGAAGGGATGGAAGGGAGGAAATGAAGGAAAAAGAATAAAAGACTATGTCCCCTGGCTGAGAAATGCCATCAGCGCTCCGCTGTGATCTGCATTGGACTTCCTGTCAGATTTGCACCGAGTCAACACAGTCTCCTTGATTTATTTCCTAAATTCTCTGGCTTTGTTTCATATTTTGCTATTACAAAAAGAACCATGAAGGTACTGCCTGGTGTGAGATTTGTCTATTCAGTGACACACAGCCTTCCCAGCTGACCTTGATCAGACGGAGCCAAGCCCAAGGGCTCCGCATGGCTCTCATGCTCGGTGGCTCCAGGAGTCCGGTCACATTCTCTAGGAAGGAGCTATGGACAGCCCACCCCCTGAAACCACACTCCCTAAGGAAAACCTTGAGCAGTTTTTGCCGGCTTCCTGTGTGCTGAGGAGATTGGTCTCTACTTTGGGAGACCCGGGTCTTTGGGAAATCTATACTGTGCCAAAAACTTGTGGAAGCTGCGAGGCAGCAGCACAGCCTCCTCCTGGGCACAAAGAGACTGGAAGGCTAGAGCCTGGGGGCTCACTCCTACAGCCCTCAATGAGAATTAAATGTAGTTGACATGAATTAGTTTGGAAAGCCAAGAATCCTGGGAAGCAGGCCCGTTGTGTTTTCAGTCTTGGACAAATCCTGGTCCTACTGTCTACTAACTGCATAGCTTGGACAGGTCACTTACAGGTCACTCTGACTCCCTTATAACCACCGCCCCGACAGTGGGAAGATGAAATGAGATGGCATGCCCAGCCCAGTACCTGGCATCTGGAAAGTTCTCAGTCAGTGATAGCTGTTGACATGATTGCCCAAGGCCTCCAGCAGTTCGTTGTTGAGCTTTGTCACAGCTGGTTCCTCCAAAGACTGGACATTCCTCGCAGTAGCCTTAGCACCTTGCCCACTGCACAGCAACCAGCTGCTTACATTTCTCTTTGCTCCTGGTTTGTGAGTTCTTTGAGGCCAGAGTACATGTCTTGGTGCCACACTAACTTATGGCAAAGAAGAAAATCAGTATTGTTTAAAAGGGTAAGCGTGTCGATAGCTCTTAATAGCCACGTGACTATGCATGCATAAGGAAGAAGAAATCAAAACTTAACCTAGTGCCCATGTTAAGGTACCTATTTAGATGCTCAAGTGTGAAGTCTGCCTTGTATTAGTTTTCCTGAAAGTAGGAAGGGGTGAGAAGAGGCAGGCTGGGGTCTGAGAAAGGAGGTAGAAGCTGTGGGGCAGGGGGCAGAGTGGAAGTTTGTGTCTGACATGTCCAGGTGGCGTCAGGAGATGTAGTTTTTTTTTTTTAAGATTTTATTTATTTATTCATGAGAGACACAGAGAGAGATGCAGAGACACAGGCAGAGGGAAAAGCAGGTCCCATGCAGGGAGCCTGATGTGGGACCTGATCCCGGGACTCCAGGATCACACCCTGGGCCAAAGGCAGGCGCTGAACCGCTGAGCCACCCAGGGATCCCAGCTTTTTTTTTTTTTTTTTTTTTTTTTAAGATTTTATTTATTCATGAGAGACACAGAGAGGCAGAGACATAGGCGGAGGGAGAAGCAGGCTCCCTGCGGGGAGCCCCATCTGGAACTCAATCCCAGGACCCCGGGGATCACGACCTGAGCCAAAGGCAGGCACTCAACCATTGAGCCACCCAGGCGTCCCTAGAATTAGCTTTTGTCCTTCATTGGGTGTGTGTAGGGGGGTAGGTACAGGCATCCTGAGGAACTCTGATGGCTTCTCAGAACTGTGAGATCCTTCTTAAGGTGTTGGTCACATGTTTGAGAGAGAAACGCACTATGGGTTTGCTAACAAAGCGAACCCCACAGGGCCAATGCTTGGCACAGTAGATGGGTAGTTGTGACACTAGGGGCCACTGTAAAACAAGTTTTTCAGCACCCACTGTCTTGTGCAGTCCCTTCCATGATGACTCTTGACTTGGCCACGTAACTGGCTTGGCCAACAGGACATCCCCAAACTATGGAAGCAAAGTGTGAGGCATAGGATATAGACTTCAGCAAATTTCTTACCAGGAAACCTCTTCACAGCTGAAAAAGCACCGGTGCTTCTGGGTAGACCCTTAGGAAACCCCAAGCCAGTGTGTGTCCAAGGCCAGTGAGCAAACAGGTTTGCTAGGAGAGCAGGATTGTATGGAGGAAGAGTAGGGACTGGGGACAGCAGGTGGGCTAGGACCAGGCAGTGTGTTAATGGTCTTGGGATTTTTTCCTGAGGCACCAGGGAGCTGCCAAGGCAGCACAAAGCATGGTGCTCTGTGACAGGAATGTGGACAGGATTAGAAAGAGGAGAAGCTCAGTTAGGGAAATCCTTTCCTGAGCAAGGGAGAATGAGGGCCTGACCCAGTGAAGGGAGCAAAGTAAGTGGATATGAAAAACACTGAGGCAGGGGGGAATCCATAGACTCTGGGGGACATGGCGGAGGGGAAGTGAAGGGAAAGCCTGAGATGACTGAGGTCAAGTTGTGCGACTCAGGAGTCAACTATGCTGGTCACAGGAATGACAGGAAATGGCAGTGATGAATTTGATGACTTTGCCCAGCCTGGGGAAAACACACGGGGCGGGGGGAGGGGGCAGGGAGTGTATGCACTTCTGAGGCTCAGGAGGGCCCAGTTAGAATGCAGATGTGGGGGTCTCTACATCCTGGGGGACAGTCCGTGCAGGTGAGTGGATGGGATGAAAGAGAAAGAAGGGGCGGGATCGGAACCCAGGCCACCCCCAGTGACTGGTCACCAGGTCAGCGCTGCTGGGGCTAGGGTACGGTCCTAGTCCCCCTCCTTCCAGCAGGCGCCAGGCTTCTTTTTTTTTTTTTTTTTTTTTCCCCAGGCCTTTCTCTTGTGGCCTCGTTCTCCTGTCTCCAAGCCAGTCCGTGACCCAGTGCGGAGTCCGAGTTGGACACCACGGAGTCACCATGCACACAGCACCGATACGCAAGCCTCCGTGGAGAGACATTCAGAGCCTTTCTGGAAGTCCTCATTGAATTTTCCCCAGGAAAATCTGCCTGCACCAGACCTGGCTGATTTAACACACAATTTCAAAGGGTTTGTCAATTTGTGATGTCCACTCTTAGACACAGCTAAAGGGACTCTGCTCAGGGTCAGCTGTCTCCTTGAGGAAGGTCGAGAGAAGAGAATGACTTGTTATCTGAGGCTGGCCAGGGGAAATCTCTGCCGCTTCCAGCTTCCTAGAGCTGTGTCTCCCTCGGTCTGCTCCTTGGGGACTCTCGTCGGTAATTCGGAGTGCCACACTCTTGAAATCACTTGCAACCGCTTCTCTCTTTTTCAGATGAGACAGTCCAGAGGTGACAGAGGGACAGGTGCAGCCTGGGGTCCAGAGACTGAGACGACCCTGGGGGCCACCCCAGTCACCCATTGCTTGGCCAGCCACTTCCTGTCACACTCCATCCCTGGACAGTTCATAGTACAAATTTATTTAAGCATGTATTTATACAGAATACAAACCGTCGGGGACGCCTCCGCCCCCTCAGCCAACCAGCGCCCAGACCCAGAAGGTCCCGCCCCAGGAGTCTGAGCTGAGTTCTCAGGAGGCGGGATCTTGGCCAGGCGGAGGGGGCGTGGCCGCGGCGGGAGGCGGAGGGGGCGTGGCCGGAGCTGGGCGTGGCTTCCGGGCGCGGGGCGGAGTCGGGGCGTGGCCCGCAGCCGCGGTCAGCGCGGCCTCGCTCGGCTCCCGGCAAGGCGGAGGGAAAGGGGTCCACCGGCGTCCTACACGTAAGCGTTCTTCCCGTATTTGCCAAAGGTGCTGTCGCCTTCTTCGTCCGAGGCCGCGGGGCGCAGGCGGTCAACGAGGCCGGGGGACCGCGCCGCGGAGGCATCGTAGGGGAGCCTGGGTCAGCGGGGCCTGGGTCAGCGGAGGCGCGCCCCCCATCCCGGCCGCCCCCCATCCCGGCCGCCCCCCATCTCGGCCGCCCCCGCCGCCGCCGCCCCCCATCCCGGCCGCCGCCCCCGCCCCCCACCCCGGCTGCCGCCCCCCATCCCGGCCGCCGCCCCCCATCCCGGCCGCCGCCCCTGCCGTCCCCCATCCTGGCCGCCCCCGCCGCCCCGCCCTTACCTGGGGGCCGGGGTCGCGTCGGGAGCGCGGCAGCAGCCGGAGCCGAGGCAGACGCCGCCCAGGATGGCGAGAAGGGAGGCGCTCCAGCCCAGGTAGAGGGCGGGGCCCAGCTCGTACCTGGGGACAGGGACGGTGCGCGGCGGCGCTGGCTCGGGCCCGGCCGCGTCCCACCCACCCAAGGACCCCCCAGGGCGGGGCTCCCATACTCACTTGGTCCCCGGATACAAAGGGTCGAAGAATTCCCGGGTGATGTTGAAGGCGTACCAGGAGATGGCCACCATCCCGCAGAATCCTGGGGAAGGAGAGGAGGGCCACGCTCCAGCCCCAGGCCCGGCGGGGGGGGGGGGGGGGGGGGCGGCGCAAGTCCAAGAGCAAGTTGCCGTCCCTCCCTAGGTCCTGGCCCTTCTGTCTCCTAGGGTCCCGAGGGCAGCCCCTCTTTCATGTCTAGTCTCCCAGGCTCTCCCCTGGTCCGTTCTTTATCCCCGACCTGCCTAGCGTCTTGATCAGAGCTGACTCACGTGGAATCTGCCCCATCCAAATCCTGCCCATCCTGGAAAGTCCAGCTGCCGCAGCAATTGTCTGCGAAGCTTGCCCTGATGCCTGTTGCTTCGGCCTCCCCAACCCCCACACCCTCCAGCCTGGGACAGGCCTTTGCCACTCAGGGCAGTGAAGGCGTGAGGCCAGTGAGACCCCTGGACTACTGTGAGACCTCCAGCCTTGGCCCTCTCCGGGGGCTCCTCCAGTAAGTCACCTGAGCTTTCTGAGCCTGTTTCCACAGCTGGGAGGAGGCCGCGCCCACCCTACTTCGCGGGCTTGTGGTGAGGCGATGGATGCGGGTGTTTTACAGACTGAAAAGATGGCCAGTCCTACAGTATCGTTCCTCTTTGCTGTGGGTTTGCACGTACACCCCTGACTCTGACCTTCCCAGGCTGGCTGTAAGCTCTGGGGGCAGATGCTCACTCACCTTTGGGGTCCCTCTCACACCTCACTCATACCTGGCTCCTAGTTGGTGCTCAATAAACGTTGCTGATGGATTGATTTGTAGTCAAGAGAGTTGGTGAGCATGAGTGAGGCTGGTGTGAGCAGGGGAAGAGGGAAGACTGGGCAGGGAGGGCAGGTGTCTGTCACGGGGAAGGTGAGACACGCACTGGGAGTGGCAAGCTGGAGAGGACAGGGAATCCCGGGAAGCCCCCCCCCACACACACACACACACAACGCAGGGCACACCCACCACCTTCCCCCCGTTACCAGCCAGTATGTGTAGGACCCCTGCGGTGGCCGCCAGCTTGGCCTTCCTGGAGAGCTCCATGCCCCCAATGTTTATGCAGCGCAGCCCCACCATGCCTAGGAAGAGGCCCAGGAAGCCCAGGAAGATGGCGGTGATCATGAGCGCCCGGCAGGCCTGGAGGTACCCTGGGGAGGTGGGGCGCAGCCATGGGTCCCTAAGCTGGCCCCTTCCCGCTCCACCACTAAACCAGCCCCTTACATACAACCAGCCCCTGTTTGGGTCTTAGCCCATAAAGGCCCTCAAGTCCTCTCCTTCCCCTTCAGGCCCTATTTGGCTGATGGGGTCTCCTTCCCAGGACCTCACCTCAGCCTCAAGGAATCTCAACCCTTGCTCCCCCTGCACCTGGCTTTGGGGCGCTTCATGATGGGTTTTCTCCCTGACACTGCTGACACTTTGGCCAGATGATGCTCTGTTCTGGGGGGTCATCTGTGCATTGTGGGACGTTCAGCAGCATCCCTGGCTTCTATTCATGAGGTGTCAGCAACAATCTGCCCCAAGAGGGACAATCAAAATGCTTAGACACTATCAAATGATCCCTGAGGGACAAAATCACCCCCAGCTGATAACACTGCTCTGTTAGGTCGCCACCACGCTCTGTTGTGAATTACAGAAATTGCACTCAAGCGCCCCAGCCCCTTGCCCACATCTGCTTCTCTCTGGGTCCCACCTGGTGCCTGGCACAGCCCTGGGCAGCCTGAACTGAGCTTTCTCCCGAAGCAACCAGCAGGGGGCAGCACTGGCCCATGAGTCACAGGATGAAGGCCATTTCTGATCTGCAAAGTGGGATACCTGGGCGCAGGAACAATCCAAGCCCGTCTAGTTCATGTTATGTTTGGTGCCTCAGATTCCCCTTTGTCAAAGCTGAAGGAAACAGCCAGCTTCGTTCCTGGTCCCCTTCCCCCTTCTCTGTCTTTGATAGTTGCCAAGCACTCCAAGGACCTTGCTCCCCTTCCCGGGTGGGGCCGCGCCACGGTGCTAAAGGAGAGGCTGGGTCCCTGCCAGGAAGATGTGAAGTGGCCCGGGGCTGGCGGTTGGGAGGAGGGACAAAGTTCCCTGGAGCGCGTTCTCACTCCCAGCCACTCCCTCTGGAGTTCCCGCCCTCTCCCCTGCCTCCTCTACACACACATTCATCCACGCCACTCTACCCACGACTCTACCCGGGGCTGACCAGCTCTGGGTCCCCAGGCAGCCAGGGTAGACAAGGGAGAGATTATTGATGGGCCCCCAGGGAGCAAGGGCTGGGCATGATTAAAAAATGAGAGTCAGGACCCCCTTCAGGACCAGAATCACCCTGGAAGTGTCGGCTACCTGGGTTCCAGCCCCCCTACCACCTGTGGGACTCTGGGCGGGTTAACGCTCGTCCTTGCGGCTTTCCAGTAAGACGAGGCCGCTAACCCTGGCACAACCAGGCTATCGTAGACAGCACTGAGGGAGGAACCCAGCACCATGGCTGGGACCCGGATGACCCCCCATACGGGGCAGCATCCCCCCCCCCTTCGCCTCAAGAATGCTCCTACCGCTCCGTCAGCAGTTCCAAGCGGGGCCCTTCTCTGGCGGACAGGCTCACAGCAAAGGCCCCTCCTCAAACCACGGGGTAGGTGAGGGTGGGTGAGGGTGGGTGAGGGTGGGTGAGGAGGGAAGGGCTGTGGCTGCTGGGCTGGCTGCCTCCCAGGCCCCCTCTGGCCACCCAGCCTTCTGTGCTTCTGGCCTAGACGGTACTCAGCTTTATAGGGAGCTTTGGGGGGCACCTGCCTTAAGTCCTGGGAAGAGGGATGAAGGCATGACGCCCCCACTGCTGTCTCAGGAGATTCTGGGAACAGTGGGGGCCCAGAGACCCACACAGATCCCCTAACTTCTCAGAGCATCTCTGGCATTCCTGGGGGATTTCCAAACCCAGTGTTGGCGTTAGTTCTGTCCATACCCTGCACCTGCAGTACGGGACGAGAGCAAGATGGCTCTGATCTTCCCCTCTCGCTGTGGGGCTTGGGGCGGAAGGGGGACCCCCCTGGGGCATGCTGGTGGCTACTCCTAGGGTGAGCGGGAAGCAGGAAGATGCTACCACCACCAGGGGGAACCTTTCTGGGTCAAAAGAGCTGTAGGCTCCAGCCGCTTCAAAATACTACAAAAATACACTGCCTGAGAACACCAAACACACGCACAGCACACACCCCTACCTGCTTCCAGTGGATGCTGAGCTGCAGGGAGACTCCCTTTAAAAGGGCCCTTTAGAACTCACCATGGCAGTGGGACGGGTGCCCCCGCCAGAGCCTGAGGCTCTTAAGTGTCTCAGCCCCAAGAACCCAAGACAGGGCACCCTCTGCATCCCACAAACCCCTGCATTCCCACCCCAGCGCTAAGATGCTGAAATCAGTCGTGTTTGTACTAGGCTAACACAACATGCTAACGTTCCGTATGTTTTATCCCAACACATAACCGTCCCCTGAGCCAGTGCTGTTACTCGGATTCTACAGGTGGGAAAAATGAAGCTCATTTTATCACCTGCCTGGGGCACAGAGCTAGCAAAGTGCACCCATCAGGCTGACCCTGGTGCCTGCACTTGTAACCACTAGGTGTGTCACATTAGGGCAGGGGGACACGTGGGATGAGGTCCCTACTGCAGTTCCAGAAAGGGGGCTGCCCCCAGCACTCCCAAGCACCTCCCAGCTTGATCTAGGCCTCCCTTACTAGTACAGTGCCCAAAGCCCGACCATGGGCAGCACCCACCCTCCCCAGGGGTCTCTCCCTCCCCCAGCCTCCTGCCACCCTCTACCCCCTGGAGCTCTCCCCATCCCATACCAGAGAGAGCCAGCAAGGACGGAAACTCCCGGCAGCTGTAGACTCCTAGGGAGTCGGTGGCACAGCTAAACCAGAGGTTCTCGAAGATGGTGTTGGTGGTGATGACGCTCCCGTGCACGGTGGACACTCGCCAGTAGCTGTTTGGCAGGGTCACCCCCAGCATCAGCAACCCCAGGGCTGCCATGAAGAAGCCGAAGGTCTCCACAGCCACCGACATGGTGGGATGCAGGGCCCTGGGGGGGCGCCTGGGGCCCCAGAGAAGGGGAGGGGCTGAGCCCCAGGGGAACTTGAGAAGCTTCGGCTAAGCTGGACTGCTCAGGCAAGCTGGAGAGAAAGGGGGGCCAGCGGCAGTCTGGGCTTCAGGTCTATCTCTTGGTTTCTGGCCCCGGCCCTCTCTCTGGCTCTTTGCTTCCCGGAAGGTCCGGGCAGAGGAATGAGCCTAGAGCACCAGGCAGCTGTTGACGAAGAGATGGAGGGAATAAACGAAACGGGCCAAAAGTCCACCCCCTCCCCCAGCCTCTGGGCTGCTCTGGGCTCCCCGCCCCAGGAGGGGGGCGGAGAGGACTTCTGGGAGTGACTAACGGATATGGCCAAGGAGGGGCCCCCATGGGAGGCGGTGGGAGCCAAGGGGAAGCATGTCTGACTCAGCTTTCATCGGGGGCCAGAACATGGGAGAAGAGGGTGACGGAGAGGCAGAGACAGAGTGCCCACAGACAGACCTCTGGTAGGGCAGCAGCTGAGGAGCAGAGCCACCCTCCCAGATGTTGGTGAGAAGAGTTTAAGAAATGCAAAAGATGGGGACACCTGGGTGGCTCAGCGATTGAGCGTCTGTCTGCCTTCGGCTCAGGGCATGATCCTGGGGTCCCACATCGGGCTCCCTGCATGGAGCCAGTTTCTCCCTCTGCCTATGTCACTGCCTCTCTCTTTCATGAATAAATAAAATCTAAAAAGAAAAAAGAAACACAAAAGACCCAGGGTTTCCTTCCTCCAAGGAAGATGATGGTTGGATAAGGGAACAGGGTATCTGGGAGAAACCCACTGCCCTGGAGTCCAACCAACCCAGAATCAAACCAGACCCACCATTTACCAGGGACCCAGGCGTGCAGTCAGCCCTGTGCTGAGATTGTTTCTGCTTCTGTGAGCTAGAACCAGCTTCCTCGCCTGTGACCCCAGATCAAAAGCTCCTGCAAGTTGAAACGCTCCCTCCTCGGTGACCACCCCGGGTCCGGGTACTGCAGGCCTGGGCTGAGGCCACCAGTGGGTTGCTTCCCCGCTTGTTGTGCTGATCTTTGACTCTCGGCACCGAGCTTGATCTTACTGCCAAGGGCCACTGAGGAGGATAAACCACAAGCCCAGAATGTGATCCTATGGGTAATCTAAGCTGCTCGGTTATCAGAACTGTCATCAGCTCTATTAATTATGATGGATTCAAAACCTCCGGGTCCCCACCCCAAGCCAAGGCTAAGCACCTGTCCCGGTGTGGACAGTATCATTTCCTACCCCTAGGCCAAGCCAGGGCAGCTCTGCTCTCCTGCAAGCACAGCAGCGGCTCAGTCTCCAGGGACAGGGGACGGAGGCTACCCCCAGGCAGCACCACATCACTCGGCCAAGTGTATTCCCCCACCCCATGGCCCCCCTCTCGGTGTCAGGCTCCCCTGAGCTCCCCTCAGGTGCCTCCTCAATCCCTCCAGGCTAGGCTGGCTTGGCTGTGGAACGAGAGGTATGCAGTGAAGCAAGACAGGCCCACGCTGAGCCTGGCACGAGGCGGGTGTGGGGCCAAGCAGGCTGGGTGGGGACTGGGTCCCGACCTTCCATCTCTGAGCCTACAGCTGGGATGTCCTAAGTTCGTAAACTTTTCTCCAGAACTCTGATGACCCCATGCCAAATGCCTATTCCTGCCTCTGGGCAGCAGCCCCTCCCCTAAGGGGACAGGGGTGGGAGTTGGGTGGTGGGGAGGATAGAGGGGGGGACAGGGAGGGGGCCACAGGAAGACAAAAGGAGGGAAGGGCGGAGGTTTTGGCGGAAATGGAGTGGGGGCCCCCCTGGTGTGGAAAAGTCCACGTGCTGAGATGCAGCTGTGTGGGTCAAAGGAGACGGACACATAAATCCTGGCCTGTTCCCTCCACTCTGCCCTCCCGCCTCCACTCACTGCTCTTTCCTGGGATTCAAGCACCATTCGAGGCCTCATCCCTGTCTCGGTGCTGCCAGCTTTGGAGGTGGGGGGTGGGAAGAGGAAGGAAGGGTGTGGGGTCTGGGCAGCTTGGCAGACAAAGACGAAGCCCACACCAGCCACAGCAGGCAAGAAAGGACCCCGGGGCACCCCCACCCTTAGGCCTAGTGGAGCCCGCCCCTTCCTCAACACAGAAACAGCAGTTCCCAAGCCAAGGCCCAGTTTTATTTACACTCATTCCGGAGCACATGGTTTGGGGCTGTTGGACAATTCTCTGGGGAAAGAAGAATGAAGGCCGGTGGGCAGTGACAGGGTACGGAAAGGACAGCAAGGATGGACGGGTCCCCCCTCTTCGACTGTCCTCTACAGTCTCCAACATATCCCTGGGCAGAGGTGGAGGTGTGGTCTCATTCAGGATTTGGACTTGGATACAGCAAGTCCGATGAGTCCAGCCAGGCCCGCCACGCCCAGGGCCATGCCTCCGACAATGGCCATGCCCACTAGTCCATCTAGGAAGGGAAACGGGAGACTGTCAGGAGCCCAGCACCCCCAGGAACCCTACCTGATGCTCCTCAACAGATGTCATGAGGTGAGGGGATCCAAGGCTTGGAGGGACCAAGAGGGAAGTGCTTGGCGGGGGGTGGGGTGGGGGGTGGGGGCGTGGGGTAGGGGGCTCATCTCAAGGGAAACCAGAGAGCCCAGGCCTGGGGGAAGGACTTGGACTTAACCAAGAGCCCAGCGGCACCCGGGGGTGATGACGGGGCCCGGCAGACAGGAGAGTAGGAAGTGTAGGAAGTGGAGGGGGCAGAGAGGAAGGGTTCACCTTTCTTCATGGCCTTGTCAATGAGCCGTTCCAGTTCCTTGGCCTGGTTGTTCTGGGGCTCTGTCTGTAGCAGCCCCCGCACATACTTTAGTGCCTTCTCATATTCCTGCACTCAGGGAAAACACACAGACACACACACCCTCAGTATTCTAGCACTCCTCCTGCCCATCCGAGTGGCCTTCCTTTTGCTGGCCCTGGGGGCTCCTCCCTCTCTACCTCCTCCTGTAGTCTAGTCCAGCCCCACCCAACGGAGTAGAGTCCACAAACAATCCCAACTGTGTGGGGGTGATAAGATGGGGGAGATAACAACCCAAGGCTTGGGGTTGCACCCCAACCTGAGGTCACCTTGCTCCCCACACCCTTGGCAGTTGGATCCTTCGGCTCTCACTTTCCCTCAGTGACCTGGCCTGCCATCACCCTGCACCTCTGTACCCCCTGCCCATGGCCCTCTTCGGCCTTCCCAATGGCCAGGGCTCTCCCCTGGTGGAGAAATGAGAGGATGCCGGTGGCCCACCCAAGTAGGGAGGGGTAGGAAAAGGGGCAATCTGCCTTACCTTGAGCCGGTAATTCCCCACAGCCAGGTAGAAGACATAATCCCGCTGCTCCTCTTTACTCCCCTTGGGCAGCAGTTCTAGGGAAGGTGGGAAGGGAAGAGGGTGAAAACTACTTCTCACCTTTCCTAGTGCTTGTGTGTCAGGGACCCCTTCCACTCTCTGACTCCCTGTATGATCCGGGGAGAAAGTCACTGTCCTGAGCTTCCGTTTCAGTTCCAGTGACTCTCGACTTCCCAGTCGGACCTCTCAGGCAGTGTGGACCCAGGCTGCTGGACACCGGGGTGATCAACACCCTGATCTCAATACTGCTGTCAGCTCTGGTTCATCTCAGTAAACTGAGAGGAAATCAAGGCACTGGAGAAGCCAAAGGCATCTTGACTCACTTTGGCACCTGCTGTGCATTCTCACTGCCCTTGTTTGCTGCCCAGATTAGTGTTCAAGTAAGTCTGCACTCCCTCCCCCTTTAAAAAAAGCAACTTGAAACTCATCTTCAAAAAAAAAAAAAAAAAAAAAAAGAAAGAAAGAAAGAAACTCATCTTCAATTAGCATTCCCTGAATGATGCAACCTGACTCTCTCCTAATTCAGGGACTTCTCATAGGCTTATGTGCTCAGTTGTATGCTGTGCAATGGGATCTGTGTGGCTAAGTAGTTTGGCAAGTGTTGACAAATCTTCCCAAGTGTCTGTCCTGTCTCCTCAACAGGACTGGCGATGCTTAGGAGACCACACCTACAGCTGTGCACTGCTCTGCAGGAAACCTGAAAAATCTGAATGAGCAAAAGGGGCAAACATAGGTGGAAGTGATTTGCATCAGAAAAGATTCTTGTTTTCATAGATTTACCATGGCCACCTTTTGGCTGTACACCATTTTAGTACATGATTACTGACCAAGAGAAAGGGGATGCAGGGCACAGAGAAATTTAAAGCTCATGTGCTGCGTACCTCTGACAAATGGTGACCCATCCCAAACCAAGGGGAAGTAGGATTCCAATAAAAAAAAGGACCATCTGCTCACAGGTTTTGGAGACTGTCTTCTGCACTTCTTCCACGCCACCCTCGTGAAAAATTTTCAACAGCTGCTGAATAAGCAACATGGTGGGGACAAGGAGCAAGGGACTGGGACACACAAGACAGGCGCTTCTAGTCCTAATTCAGCCACTAATTCATTAGCTGTGTGACCTCTAACAAGTTCCTTATGGTCAACTACCAGATCGCCTAAGTCCTGCTGGGACTGTCCTGCGCTGACTGGCAAAACAGGGATGAGGTGGTAATTAGCCAAAAGCACACTGGGAGAAGCCAGGCTAAGGGGCAGCCCTTTGTTGCAGGTGTTTATGGGAAACTAACTGTGAGGTGACTCCTCTAGGGTCCCATGTTGAAAAGGGATCCCAGCACTTTAGATGGAGGGAGTGAACGAGGCCATGGCGGCAGAGAAGGGGAGAGCCGCGTAGCCTAGCACCTCACCCTCCAGCAATGCGATGCCTTTACGGATGTCGTCGTTGTACTTGCTGCGCACCAGGCACCAGGCATACTCAAACTGCGTGCTCTTGGACACGGAGCCTGCTGCCTTCTCAGATTGAAATTTCTTTTCAAACTTCTGCCATAGGAGAGGAGGAGTCATTTAGAAATGAAGAGGCACGCCATTCTCTACCAGGCCCTGCGTGTCCATTTCCCAGTCACACCCCATCTTCCACAGTCTCTGCCACATTTCCCTCGCGGATCTTGACATCTGGCCTCCCAGGTTCTGCTACCTTAATCCCTTGGACCCAGACCCAGGCATCCTGCTTCTTAGCGGCGGGCTGTCTCCTTGGACAGTACCCTGGTCCGTGTCCCTCCCCCTAGTGGTACCGAGCGGAAGGGCCACCTGGTGGCGGCTCCAGGCACCGCTCCGGAACCAGCTGACCGGGAGCGGCTAAACAGTAAACATGCTGTCAGAACTGCTCGACAACAGCCCACGCGATCCCTCGTCGGTGGCTGCTTCCCCCAACCAGCCCCCTGGTCGGGTCTGGACCTTTTCTTATCTGCAAAATGGGAATTAAAACAGTGGCCACCTCCTAGAGCTACAAAAATTGAGATACGACCTGCAATGCATTTAGCACCGTGCCGCATTATATGAAACTTCAAGGTAGTCTCTATACTCTCCCGACACTAAAGGAATAGTGGGGTGGGGAGGGGGGAAGAAGGTGTCCGCACTCTGACCTAACTCCTGCACGAGCCCAGAACCTGTCAGCCTTTCCACGCCAGACAAGCAGGCCCTGAGTCTGGGGCGTGGTGGCCCGGGAAACTACAACTCCCATTAGGGTACGCGACAAAGTAGAACCACCGGGCAGGGGCCGGGCGCTGCAGAGGATGCCGGGAGCCGTAGTTCGGCTTCTCTAGGCTAAACTGATGCTGGGTAGAGGGTCTGGCCCCAACCGGACTCTCCTCGGGACCCGCCCGTCCGAAGGTTCCCTTTCCCTCCCTCGGGGCCAGGCCTCACCAGCAGGTCGTCCACAGACACCAGCTCGTTCAGTACGGCCTCCATGGCCGCCGCCCCTGCAATCCTCACACCTAAGTCGCTACTGTGCCACCGTCTCCATGGCCTACTGGCAGGGCTGGAGAGCCACTTCCGTCGTCCGGCGGAAGTAGGCCCCCTCCCCAGCGCAGAGCCAATCACCTCACGCAGCTGATGCCAAGCCCGCCCACTGCCGGTGGCGCCCCGCCCCTTCCTCCCAGCGCCGTCAGCGCACACCTTGGGGCACTAATGCGCACGCTCCGACCGGACCACCTTGTTCCCCCACCTGCCGACAGCTCTAAGTCCCACGTTTGTCCTCGCGGGTGCCGCGCGTGTGCCCTCCTCCACCGAGGCTGCCTTAATAGAGTTTGGGCCTATGTCTTGGTGGTTAGCCCTTGGGCTGGAAAAACAGAAAAAGGATGGTGGAGAACCTGGCATGATCTTGAAGTTTGGGGGATCACTTCCCCTCCGGCCTCACCCCCTCTAAGTCTAGGAAATTGGAGGCTACGTTACATTTGGGTGCCTGTCACAAAACCATAACCTGGTACCAAGGTTTTTAGGGCCTCTGCTGACTTACGAGAGGATTGACAACTGGACCTGTTAACCATACACCCAGAGACTGGAATACATATGAATAGGGGATACTATGGAAATCTTAAAATGTAAAATAAATAAATAAATAAAAATCTTAAAATGTGCATTTAAAGAAAAGCTGTTACCCCATTACTTGTAGAGATGGTCCAATCTTTTAATACTTAGAGCATCCTTTGGGTGTGCCTGAGGGGGAAGATGTGCTGTGGGTCATGGGCAGGAACATCAAAACATGGGAAAGGTAAATGTTCACTCCTCTGGCACCTGTGCTGTGCAGTGAGGGGACTGGGTAGGTAGTGACTTTCATTCTTTTCACCTTCACCCACAGTGCTCCAGGGCACAGTGTAAGTTCCATGAGGACAGAGCCTGGATCTTATTTATCTTTGCATCCCTAGCACCTGGCACAAGATTGAGGTCCAATAAATATTTGTCAAATAGACATGAAATAAAGTGAACATAGTAAAGAGGGGGATGCAAATGCAGGGAATTGTGATCCAAACACCTTTCATGTTTGCAAAGCCCCTTTATTTATTTATCTATTTTAATTCTCTTAATAGCCTTGTGAGTTAGGTCAGCAAGGGATATTCTCTACTTAGCTCCAAATGAAATGACTTTGATATGGGGAGTCTGTTAAAGAATGAAGAGGAGAGGATAGGACAAGTTCCTAAGTACACTCTGCTATTCATCTTGAAGAAATTCAGGTGTAAATTTGTAAAATTTTGGTGATATACAGTAGAGGACTTCCCTTAAGCACCAGGGTAAACTAGGAACAACTCAGGTTAATTTGAAACCTAGAAGGAAAAGCAATCCTGAGAAACCATTTGTTTCAAGTACAGTAGGAAGATTAAAAATGAAACCCCACAAACTACCACCAATGCTGCTGATATTGTAATACTGGTTTCACAGTCTTGGGTAGTGGCCAGTATTTTAAATTCACACTATTTGTCAGTTTGTAATTATACATTTGTGTGATAACTTGATGGATGACACCCTCTCATTTGAGACTAGAAGCTACATGAGAGTAGGGTCTATGTCTCTGTTGCTCCTATGATGCACTTAGGGCCCAACTCAGGGCTCACCACCAGTAGATACTCAATTTGTAAATGTTGCATAAGTAAATATTTCTGTTGCCATCATTAACTCTTTGGAAAGCAATAAAGGAATATGTAGTAAGAGCTAAAAGATGTAATATTATCTGACTAGTAATCTATTCCTGTAGAAATATTCAACAAAAGCAAAAACAAAAACATAAACAAAAAGAAAGGAAGGAAGGAAGGAAGGAAGGAAGGAAGGAAGGAAGGGCAAAACATGAAGACATTCATTCCTGCATTATCTCTGGAAGTAAACAAACAACAAACAACACCAGGGAATGGTTTTATTAAATGAGGATACATCAATATAATGAAATAACAAACAGTCTTAAAGGCACAGTCATTTGGATTCTTTGCATGTGGATGATAATATTCAAAACAAAACAAAAGCATCCACTTCTCAAATTTGGTCCTCTAAGTGGGCAGAAGGGAAACTGACATTTTTTGTTGCTGGGACTAAAAGTTAGAACTGGTACTTGTTAGCACATTCTGGGCCCTGGGCCCCTTCCTTGACTACACTGGTTGCAGGCCTGCTCTGGTCTTTTTGGCCTATAGCATCTTGGTGGGCAGCCCAAACACCCACTAAACAGGGCTCCACTATTTGTGTTCTTCTAGTCTTCGGTGATTGCTTACCTCTACTTCTCACTCTCATTTGCTATCTAATCACTTAAGTCCTATCCACCCTGCACCCATTCATTCATTCATTCATCCACCCAACAAACTAATATTCAGGGCCTACTGTGTGTCACGTACTCTTCTGAATGCTGGGCAAGAGAAATGAACTAAACAGACACAGTCCTTCTCTTATGCAAGTTACATCAACAGAAGAGACAAGATTGCTAACGGATAAATGAATGTCGGGCCACTACCACCTCCATTCTGTCACCATGCTTTTTTTTCCTCCTCTAACCCAGCCTGGCTGTGTTGTATTTTAAGGGTGCGAATCAGAGCTTGTATGTCCTGCTTAAAAATACTGTCTGGGCTACGCGGAACATTGTTTAAATGTGTTACCACGCACACGAAGCCCTTCGGGGTCGCCCCTGCTTACCTTCCCAGCTTCAACTCCAGGCACCCTCACGTCCTGCACGGCAAGACCTTTTCCTGGCAGCCACCGTTCTTCCACCCGGAACGCTCTCCATTCACCAAGCACCGGGGCCGTTACCCTCCAGGACAGCCTTCCTCGATCCGGCGCCGCGCCTCGAGCTCCTCGGAGGTACAGAGTTCATCACCCAGGCCTGCAGTCCTTGGTGTGGACAGGGACCGGGTTTACTCATCTCTCTGCCAAAGGCCCGGCGTCCAAGCATCGTTTGAGGCGTGAATGAGAGTAACCACAGGAGATCTCAGCATGACCCTAAGAACTGCGGAGAGTGTGCCCTTCCGGATAGCGGTTAAGTTGGCACCCGAGGAAGCGAGGAGTCGGTGTCTCCCCCCGGGGCTGCCCCAGGGAGACGGCTCGGTGGGCCGAAGGACCCCGGGAGCCGCCGGCGGGGGCCGGGGGGCGGCGGCGGGTAGGAGCGCGCCGCGAGGGCTTCTGCGCAGCCGCCTCCCGGGGAGGCAGGGGCCGAGCGGAGCCCGGGGCGGGGCTCGGGGGAGGGGCGGCCGGGGCGGGGGACTCCGATGGCCAATTAACCGGTGGGGCTCCCGGTGAGGGGCGGGGCGGGCGGCGGCGAGGCCCGGGAGTCTCGAACCTACCCCCGGCGCCCCTGTGACCCCGGGGTGACCGAGATGCTTGCTCCCTGCTCACCCAGAGACGCCCTCTGTAAATTAAAAGTTACGTGTTGTCCCCTTTAGGGTCTGTCTCGGTACAGAAGTGTGTGATGGGTGCGCAGGAATCACCTGGAATCGTTAAACATAGAGGGTGATAGAGCTAGGGTGAAGCTGGAGATGTTTCATTTCTAAGAAGCTCCCAGGGGATGCTGCAGCTGTGCTTTCAGAAGCAAAGGTGTGAAACAGTGGTTCTCAAAGTGCAGTCCCAGGATCAGGGGAATAGACATCACCTGGGAATTGTTTAGAAATGCAGATTATTGGGGCCGCTTGGGGGGGCTCAGTGATTGTGCCTGTGCCTTTGGCTCAGGTCGTGATCCTAGGGTCCTGGATCCATTCCCATATGGGGTTCCCCAGCGGGGAGCCTGCCTATTGCCTATGTCTCTGCCTGTGTCTCTCATGAATAAATAAAATTTTAAAATCATAAAAAAAAGAAATTCAGATTATTGGAGCCCTCTCCTACACCTGCTGAATCAGGAAATCTGCTGGTGGGGTGGCAGTCGGTGTTCTTGCCAACCCCTGTGGGTAATTTTGATGCACGCTGGAATTTGGGGACCAGTGGATAGTGGAAAAATAAAACAGCCTCCACTGTCTATAGAGTTGTGACCATGGTCAGTTTGTCTTAATCTAGTGAAACTTCAGTTTCTTCAACTGAAAAATCAGGGTAAAAATATGCCTTCCTAGTGAATCTATTATAATGAGGGAATGTGAGATGATGAAAGTAAAGAAGCTGGCAACCTAATAACGACCATCCTATGAAAAGGTAAACTGTCATTACCATTCAAACAGACTGCCAAAGGCCAATTTGAAAAGGGATTACCCATCTGGCCTGAGGTGCTAGGAAAGTCTTCAGGGAAGAAATGTGAGTTGACATTCGAACCAGGATTCTAAAGTATAGAAATGCAAGTGGAGAAGGTGAGAAAAGGAATTCTAGGAACACAGAACATCCTAGGTAGTCTTGAGAAAGGGCCAGGTGGGGGAGGGACAGTGTTGTGGGAGGACTAGAGGACAGGGGCTGCAGAAGAAATCAGAGACCTTGTGTGCCACACAGTGATGCTTACACTTCAGTTTTTTAGGCAGAGAAAATGCTTTTATGAGAAGGACATCTGCCATATTTATTAGAATGGCAGATCTTGCAACAGTAGTGGGGAGGCTGTTCTGGGGCGCAGAGAGATGAGTTTGAAAGAGATATTGATAGGTCAGGCTAGAATCAACAAAGACTTAGGCTAATGCACTGTCAGTGAAAGTAATGAGAAGACACAAGAGGGAGGAAATATTTCTCTGATAAAATGGACAGAACTTGGCAGTCAAAACGGAAATGGAAGACAAGAGAATGAGAGGACTCCGTGACTACTTACTAGGTTTCTAGCTTACTGAACCGTTAGAGAAGGGTGAACTGTTCTCTAAATATGTAGAAGGAAGAATACCTAGATAGAGATTGTACATAGAAGCCAGAACTCCAGGAACCAGAAAACCTTTCAGAAGTAGGTAGAAGAGGGGGGCTGCATTGCTCAGTCAGTTGAGTGTCTGCCTTTGGCTCAATCCTGGGAGTGAGTCCCACACTGGGCTCCTTGCTCAGTGGGGAGCCTGCTTCTTCCTCTCCCTCTGTCTGCTGCTCCCCCTCCTTGTGCTCTCTCTATATATCAATAAATAAAACTTAGAAGAAGAAGAAGAAGAAGAAGAAGAAGAAGAAGAAGAAGAAGAAGAAGAAAAGGGAAGAAAAGAAAAGAAAAGAAAGAAAGAAAGAAAGAAAGAAAGAAAGAAAGAAAGAAAGAGAGAAAGAAGAAAAGAGAGACAAGGAGTATAAGAAGTGGATACAGGAGCTGCCAAAAGCAAGTCCAGGAAAGTTGGTGTCCTGAGAGCCAAGACAAGATTTCAGTTGATGCCAGTGGACAAGTTATTTTAAAAGTTACAAAGATGTTAAATAGGACAAGGACCAAAAATAGGCCACTAGATTTAACACCAGTTGGTCATTTGTGGTGAGCTTAGAGAGAGTAATTTCACTAGTGTGATAAGGATACCAAGAGATTTTTTAAAAAGATTTATTTATTTATTTTATGATAGACAGAGAGAGAGAGAGAGAGAGAGAGAGAGGCAGAGACACAGGAGGAGGGAGAAGCAGGCTCCATGCTGGGAGCCCAACTCGGGACTCCATCCCGGGACTCCAGGATCGTGCCCTGGGCCAAAGGCAGGTGCCAAAACGCTGAGCCACCCAGGGATCCCCCCAAGAGATTTTTTTAAAGCAGGAGGCATAGGCAGGGGCAGAGGGAGTAAGCATAACGAAAAATAACTTTAAACTATTCTTTTGGTCCACTACAGTGGAAAAGACAAGGCTCCAATGGTAGTGATCCCAACAATTTTACCTCTCAATGATGGTGATTATCTACAAAGTCATTTATTTGGGAGGGTGAATAGTTTCAATTATTTTAGGTAACTCTTTCAAATAACTGAATTTTAGAGAGAGATGGCATAGTTATAAAGAGGGATTTTTTTTTTTTTTCAAACAACAGATGTACCTTAAACTACTTAGGTGTGATTTTTCTACTTGTCTATTCTGAGAATAACATCACCTTTGCAGTTTGCCACTTTGGTTGTAGGATTTGGGAAAGAGAAGAAGAAGGACAAATCAGAAAAAGGTAAGATAATTTTCTGGGTCAGTCAGTTTTCATTCATTTCATTCAGCAATGAATTCAAGCTGCCAAAAGAAGAACCAGAGCATCTTTCAACCCAACCTTGTACACTGCCCTTGTCTGGCTCTGAGCTACTGGATTACTGACTCTATGAGTTCTTTCAGGACTCAATGACCTTCCAGAATATGGCTGTATACATCACCAAATATGAATGGAGTTGCTTGGACCAGGGTCAGAGGGCCCTTTTTCCAGAATATCATGCTGAAGAATTACAGGAAAATGGGTTTACTGGGTAAAGATTCCGCCACATAGACAGGAAGCTTTTGAGTTTTGTTTAGTTTTGTTTTGTTTGCTTTTTGGGTTTTTTGAAAGAGAGAGCATGTGTGCACAAGCAGGTGGAGGAGCAGAAAGAGAGGATCATGGGTGTGGAGCCCTACGTGGGGCTTGATCCCGTGAGCCTGAGAGCAAGACATGAGCTGAAATCAAGAGTTGGAGGCTTAACCAACTGAGCCACTCTGGCACCCCAGCTTTCAAGATTCTCTTGTAATTAACATTTCATTGCTTTAACAACCACAACTCTTAATTTAGCCATGATTTGCATGTAAGTTCCATTTTGTTGCTATCAGTTGGGGAGATAATGGAGCATGTACGGGGATGCAAAGGAAAGGGAGAGGTTGTGAGTGACTTTCCATGCCCCATGCCTTTCAACCAAAAAAAATTGCCCCAACAAGTAATGTTTTCATTAATTGAGTAGATTTGGAGAGGAGCAGGTCAGTTTGCCTACAGATCTCCAGACTAATAAGCCAAACACTAACATATTGGCCTTTTAATTTTAGTCCAGTATAAAATATTTTGTGATAGATTTTGTAAATGAGTTTTTGTTATTGTCGTTATGACTTTTTGGCTTTGCTGTGTTTTAGATGTCTTTGTATTTTGGCAGTTGCTGTTTGTTTTTAATTTGTTAAAGATTTCAAGCATAGAACTAGAAAAAAAAGATTATTGGATATTCAAATGTAGGCAAAACTAAAAAATATTCCTAAAAGCATAATTAATTCCATATATCCTATATGAAATACATTTTGTCTACTAAGTGCCTCCTTAAAATATATAAGGTGTAAAAACACTTAATGAATTGACCAAAACCCCAGGAAATACTCAAAACCAGGTGAAAGAGAAAAAAAATGCATGTAAAAACATAAATATTCTCAAATGAGGAGGAATCATTTTATTTAATAAATGTTGGGGGAAAGCTTCTTGACATTGGCATTGGCAATGATTTTTTTTTTTTGATATGACACCGAAAGCACAAGCAACAAAAGCAAAAATAAACAAGTGGGCTGATATTGAATCAAAAGGCTTCTGAGAAGCAAAAGAAACCATCAACAAAATGAAAAGACAACCTACGGAATAGGAAAAACTATTTGCAAATCACATATCTGAGAAGGGGTTAATCATCAGGGAAATGAAAATCAATACCACAATGAGATATCACCTTGCACCTGTTAAAATGGCTATAATTCAAAAGACAAGAGATAACAAATGCCAGCTGGGATGTGGAGGAAAGGAAGCCCTTGTGCACTGTTGGTGGGAATGTAACTCGGTGCAGCGGCTATGGAAAACAGTATGACAGTTCCTCAAAATATTAAACACAGAACTACCAGATTACTGGAAATTCCATTTCTAGGTGTATAACCAAAGGAAATGAAATCACTACCTTGAAGAGATATCTGTAGCCCCATGTTCTTATAGCATTATTAACAGCCAAGACATGGAAATTACCTAACTGTCTCTGGGTGGATGAATAGATAAAGAAAATATGATACACACACACAATGGAATATTTATTATTCAGCCTTAAAAAGAAAGAAATCTTGCCATCTGGGACAACATGGATGGAATCTGAAGGCATTATGCTGAATGAAATAAGTACATTAAAAAATGCTATATGATCTCACTTATACATGGAATCCAAAAATGCAGAACTCCTAGAAACAGAGCAGAATGGTGGTTGCCAGGGGCAGGAGGTCAGGAGACATGGGGAAATGTTGGCCAAAGGGTACAAACTTCCAGTTATAAGATGAATAAATTCTGGGAATCTATGGTAAAGCATGCTGAGTATAATTCACAACACTGTATTATATAATTACAGTTACTCAAAGAGTAAACCTGAAATGTTCTCAGACACACACACAAGTGGGTAATTATGTGAGGGGATGGACATATTAACTTTATTGTGATCATTTCACAATATATATGTGTACTGAATCATCATGCTGTACCTTAAGCTTACACAATGGTATATGTCAATTACAGCTCCATAAAGCTGGGGAAAATAAGCGTTTAGGTGATTGATTATAAGTAAATGTATTAATAGATTGATGAAACCATTGGCTCTAAATGGCTGTTAAGTGAATTATCTTAGGCAATTGATTTCAAGCTAATTGGCCTAGAATTACTTAGGTTGTGTTGCATGTCAGTAGATTTAATTACTTAAATAGTTGGTAGATTAAGAGAGATCAAATCATTGACTATGTAAGTTGATCAGAAGTCCCAAACAACACATTTAGAGTCTATTGGTAGTAAGACTGCGTTGAGGGGCACCTGGGTGGCTCAGTTGGCTAAGCATCTGCCTTTGGCTCAGGTCATGATCTCAAGGTCCTGGGATAGAGCCATGAGTTGGGCTCCCTGCTCAGCGAGGAACTTGCTTCTCCCTCTCCTTCTGTCTTGCCCCCTGCTCGTGCTCACACTCTCTCCCAAATAGATATCATAAAAAAAAAAAATTCTTATAGGCTAACTTTCTAGGCCCAAGATGGAACCCTTCCCGCCCTAGGTACTTTGTCAGCGCACCGAAACTTAGATAGCTTCTATGTCCCTATAAATGCTCAGAAACAGTCTATGCAGTCAGCCAATCCCCAAATGCCAGGCCAACTTTGGGCCTTCTCATCCCAAGCCATGTTGACTAGATGGCCCCAGCCAATCAAATATTTTCTATCTTTCTCTTCCGTGTTCTTTACTCTTTATCTTATCAAAGCTTTTTGCCTTCTGCTCCATTTTGCAGTTGTCTTCAAGTGTTAAAGTTTATATCACCTCAATTATCTACCTTAATTAATCGATGGATTAATTTTTATTTATTCATTTGAGAGAGCATAAGCAGAGGGAGAGGCAGAGGGACAGGGAGAAGCAGACACTCTGCTAAGCTGGGAACCTGCTGTAGGGCTCGCAGGGCACCATTCCAGGACTTGGAGATATTGACCTGGGCTGCAGGCAGACATTAATCATCTGAGCCACCCAGGAGCCTTTCCTTTCATTATTTTTTAAATAATTGTTCATCCATAGCATCATGGTTAAGATGTGAAGAGTAGGGCAGCTTATGGGGTTCTGGAGGGCACGTGTGTAGCCTCTGCGTTTGCAACTCAAATTTTATCTTAAAGATTTTATTTTTATTCATTCATGAGAGACACAGAGAGAGAGGCAGAGACACAGGCAGAGGGAGAAGCAGGCTCCCTGCGGGGAGCCTGATGCTGGACTCAATCCCGAGACCCCAGGATCACACCCTGAGTGGAAGGCAGAAGCTCAATCATTGAGCCACCCAGGTGTCCCAGTAATTATTTTAAATAAGAAATCTATCTGGGGTGGCCGAATTAGACAATGGCAGGTGGGCAGAAGGAACCCTTTGTTTAGAAGCCATTCTCTTTCCCGACTGTCTGAAATATAAGGACAGTTACTTTTTACAAGCATCTGTGTGTATGATGTGTGCAATTCATTACTGCTCTCTCTTCATTTGGGAGATGATTTCTGAAGCAGACTCTTTTTTGGACCATCCTCCCAGTTCATCATTATGTCATTTCTTTGAAGAATGGCATCGTACCACCTGGATAGCACACAGTTTTGGGGTGAGGAGGGGTCAGCCACACTCTGTCTTGGGATTTAGCTGTAGTTAATTTTGGGACAGGCCTCTGTCTGTGGCTGGCCGTGAGGTATAAATAAATTCAGCCCTGTGGGAAGCCCTTGTCCTGCTCTGTGGACAAAGCAACAGAAAGCGGATAGAGACCATCTATATACAAAAAGACAAGAATGAAGTGAATATGGAAAGAAAAGCAGGGACAAGAGAACCTGAGAACCCAAAAAGAAACATCCTGAGCCATCCTGGTGGGCTGGTGTCTTTTCAGGATTCTGAAATGCCTCCTGAGACATTCTGGGTAGATTCTGGGTAAAGGTTCATACTCTTCTTTTCTTAGGCTAACTCAAGTTGGTTTCTATTATTTGCTACAAATATATAATATAGTGAGGTAGTGGAGGTTCTCTCTCATCCTCACAGTTGAAAATTACCAAATAAAGGCTAGCACTGAGCCTGCCAGGTGGCTCAGATTGCTCTCAGATGGACCCTAGCTGGTACCGATCACCAGTTTTCACATTTTTTGGCAATTAAATGAATTCCCAGGGTAACCAAGCTATATTATAGTCCTACCACTTAGCTAAGCAGTTTTAAGACCTTTTTGTTTTGAAGTATAATGCACACTTATGCAAAAGTGCACACAGAAAAATGTACAGTTCAGTGATTTTAGAGAATGAACCATTATGTAACCACCACTCAATTTAGAAATAGGACGTTGCCAATCTTCCAAAAGCCTCCCTCCCCAACCTGGACCTACTACCAAAATTACAGTCCCCTACTTTTCTAATAGTGACCAATATCCTGATTTTTATGGCCACATCCCCTACCCCCCAAACTAAGCATGCATATGTAATGCTATAGTTTACTTTTGTTGGGATTTTTTTTGAAACTTCTACTTTTTGGTGTCTGGCTTTCCTTGCCAAATGTCCTGTTTGTGAGGTTTGTTGATATTGTTGTATATAACTTCAGTCTGTCACATTTTTCACTGCTGCAGATTTTTCCATTGTGCGCATGTACCAGAGCAACTATATGTTGCACAACTGCATTTAAATAGAATGCAAAACCAGACAAATGGCATCTTTATTTTAGAAATTGTGTTAGTGGTCCTTCTTTGTGGGGGCAGGTAGAGATTGGAAAGGATAGTGAAGGGACTTCTGGGATGCTGTTCTAGTTTCTCTAGTGGGTGCCTATGCTCAATTGAGCTTTGATAAATTAATTCAGTAAAGTCACAGGATACAAAATTAATATACAGAAATCTGTTGCATTTCCATACACTAATAATGAAGTAGCAGAAAGCCAAATTAAGGAAGCAATCCCACCAAAAATAATAAAATACCTAAAATAACTTAACCAAGGAGGTAAAAGACCTGTACTCCAAAAACTATAAATCATGGATGAAAGAAATTGAAGAGGTCATAAACAAATGGAAAGATATCCCATACTCATAGATCAGAAGAACCATCATTGTTAAAATGTCCATATTATCCAAAGCAACCTAGAGATTTAATGCAATCCATTATCAAAATACAACCACATTTTTTCACAGAACTGAACTCTGGATGGAACCACAAAACACCCTGAATATCTAAAACAATCTTGAGAAAAAAGAACAAAGCTGGAGGTATCACAATCCCAGAATTCAAGATATATCTCAAAGCTGCAGTAACCAAAACAGTATAGTAGAGGCACAACAACAGAAAAGTAGGCGAATGAAACAGAACAGGGAGGCCCAAAAGAAACCCACACTTATCTGGTCAATTAATCTTTGACAAAGAAGGCAAGAATATGCAATGGGGAAAAGACCATTTCTTTAACAAACAGTGCTGGGAAAACTGGACAACTACCTGCAGAAGAACAAAACTGGACCACTTTCTTACACCACACACAAAAATAAACTCAAAATGGATTAGAAGGACACCTGGGTGGCTCAGTGGTTGAGCATCTGCCTTCGGCTCAGGGCGTGATCCTGGGATCCGGGATTGAGTTCTGCATCAGGCTTCCTGCTCAGTGGGGAGTCTGCTTTTCCCTCTCCCTCTGCTGCTCCCCCTGCTTCTGTTCTCTCTCTCACATATATAAAGAAAACAATATGGAGTTTCCTAAAAAAATTAAAAATAGAGATACCATATGATCCAGTAACTCCACGACTGAGTATTTACCCAAAGAAACATTAAATCAAAAAGATATATGCATCCCTATGTTTGTTGCAGCATTATTTACAATAGCCAAGATATGAAAACAGCCCAAGTATCCATCAGTAGATGAATGGATAAAGAAGATGTCTTATATATACACAATGGAATGTTAATCATAAAAAAGAATGAAATCGGGCAGCCTGGGTGACTCAGCGGTTTAGCACCGCCTTCAGCCCAGGGTGTGATCCTGGAGACCCGGGATCAAGTCCCATGTCGGGCTCCCTGTGTGGAGCCTGCTTCTCCCTCTGCCTGTGTCTCTGCCTCTCTCTCGTCTCTCATGAATAAATAAATAAAATCTTAAAAAAAAAAAAAAAAGAATGAGATCTTGCCATTTGCAACAACATGGATGGATCTAGAGGGTATTATGCTAAGTGAAATAAGTCAGAGAAAGACAAATACCATATGATTTCACTCATATGTGGAATTTAAGAAACAAAACTAACATGGACTTTTAAATACAGAGAACAGTCTCATGGTTGCTAGAGGGGAGGTGGGTGGGAGGATGGCTGAAATAGATAAAGAGGATTAAGAAATACAAAGTTCCAGTTACAGGGGCGCCTGGGGGGCTCAGCGGTGGAACATCTGCCTTTGGCTGCCAGGGTGGGGGGCGGATCCCGGGATCCTGGGATTGAGTCACACATCAGGCTCCCTGCAGGGACCCTGCTTCTCCCTCTGCCTATGTCTCTGCCTCTCTCTGTCTCTCATGAATAAATAAATACTTAAAAAATAAAAAACCACACACACACAAACTTCCAGTTATAAAAATAAATAAGTCATGGAGCCAAAAAGTCCACCAAAAAGTGCATAAAGAAATGTGGTTTAAAAAAAAAAAAAAAGAAATATGGTCTATAAGACGGTAATAACGTTGTTTTGGGACAGATGGTAACTATTCTTAATGCAATGAGCACTGAATAATTTATAGGATTGTTGAATCACTATATTGTACGTCTGAAACTAATGTAACACTGCATGTTAATTATACTTCAATTTAAAAAATCAATTGAGCTGTAAAGTTATGATCTGTGCACCTTGCAGGATGTATAATTCACTTCAATATTATGTTAAAAAAAAAAAGCCGATGGACATTCCAGCCAACAACGGTCTGGAATTGGGGGATGTCCCCAAGGAGAAAGGCAGCCAGCCCTCTTGGCCAGGTTCTCATTGCAGAACCTCTGTCCTTTCTGGGACTTGGGGCTGGTAATTTTTCACTTTTTTTGTTAGCTCTCTGGTGCCTTCAAGTGGATGTTTGTTATATTCCACCTGTTTTTTTATTTTAGTCTCCTCAGGAGAAGAGATGGGCTGAATCACCCAGCCTACTTTTATCAGAAGCAGATGTTATCATAATAGTTATCTCTGGGTTCCAAATTAAACTGAAATCCTGGATAGAGGTATAGTCACATCTGTTCAATTTTTGGGGGGAAATCTTCATGTTACCAGTGATTGTTACCCAATGTTATTTCTGAGAAGAAAATGTATCTTATTGATTGCTCAAACATTTCTGTTGTTAAAGTCAGATTTTGTTTTATGAATTTACTTAATTATATTAATAGGGGGAGACCTATTTTTCTACTGAAGTACAAAACTTCCAGAATTTTCCATTTGAACATTTTCCTATTCTGGTCAATCTTACTAAAAGCAGCAAGACTTATTCTATAAATACATCAGTACAAACCAATAATAAAATACACCTAGGGGTGCCTGGATGGCTCAGTGGTTGAGTGTCTGCCTTTGGCTCAGGCCATCATCCCGAGGTCCTGAGACAGAATTCCACATCGAGCTCCCTGCAGAAAGCCTGCTTCTCCCCCTGCCTATGTCTCTGCCTCTGTGTGTGTGTCTCTCACGAATAAATAAAATCTTAAAACAAAAACAAAAACAAAAAAATGCCAATCTGGGCTATTGCAACAATAGGAGCTTCCTTAAGCTTTATTTTTTTTTTTAAAGATTTTAAAAGAAATGAAAGACACAGAGAGAAGGCAGACACAGGCAGAGGGAGAACCAGGCTCCTCACAGGGAGCCTGATGTGGGACTCAATCCTGGAATCCCGGGATCACTCCCTGAGCTGAAGGCAGACGCTCAACCGCTTAGCCACCCAGCCATCCTGCCTTAAGCTTTACATGACATTTTAAGCTTTAAAAATTCCCATGGAAAGTGCTTTTCCTTTTTCTCAGCATTTTAATTTGGATATACTTACTTGATAACCAATGGATTAATTATTATCCTTGTCGTTGAGATTATTTTATCTACCTTCTTTTTGTAAGTTTTAAAAAAGATTTTATTTATTCATTTGAGTGAGACAGAGAGAACATGAGTGGGGAGGAGAGACAGAGGGAGAGAGAGAGAAGCAGACTCCCTGCTGAGCAGGAACCCAAGTGGGGGAAGTTTTATCCCAGGACCCTGGGATCATGAGCCAAAGGCAGTTGGCCTAACTGAGCCACCTAGGCACCCCTATTTTATCTACATTCTTTTTTTTTTTTTAACTTTTATTTATTTATGATAGTCACACACACACAGAGAGAGAGAGAGAGGCAGAGACATAGGCAGAGGGAGAAGCAGGCTCCATGCACCGGGAGCCCGACGTGGGATTTGATCCTGGGTCTCCAGGATCGCACCCTGGGCCAAAGGCAGGCGCCAAACCGCTGCACCACCCAGAGATCCCTTTATCTACCTTCTTAAAGGAACTTCTTGAGAAGTGTCATCTCTGAGTCCTTTTTGGCCAACTCATGGCCACTTTTCTGGTCATTTCCTTTTTCTGCTCCAAAGACTTCAAGAGCTAAAACTGATCTTGGATAGCCCCAGGTTCATTTTTCCATCACAAATAGAGCAAGAACAAGAGCACAGAGGGGACATGAGAGGGTGGCCATATAACTTATTATCCAAACAGGGGCACTTTTAAGGGTGAGACAGTGATGATACCAATCATTGCATAAGAACAATAGGAGTAAATTGGTACATCTTGGCAAACCAGCTATTTATTCACCCTAGTCAAATAGGACTAGCTTGGGAAGGGCGCCTTATGTCATGTTCCCTTTTCTGAACCCTACATCACTGCTTCACACAGATGTTCCTGTTAGCTTCACTATTTAGACTTGCCTTTAGTTGACACCAAAACTCAGGTTTTTACTTGAGTTCTAGAACAGTGGTTTTCAAATTTGAGATGCACCTGAATCACCTGGAGAATGCTAGATCATATCCCCGGTTTCTGTGTCTGGTGTAGGTCTGGTGTAGGGCCCAAGAGTCTGTATTTCTTTTTTTTTTTTTTTTTAAGAATCTGTATTTCTAAACAAGTTCCAAGTGGTGCTGATGTATCTAGGGACCATTTTATTTATTTGTTGGTTTTTTTTTTTTAAAGATTTATTTATTTATTTATTCATGATAGTCACAGAGAGAGAGAGAGAGAGAGGCAGAGACACAGGCAGAGGGAGAAGCAGGCTCCATGCAGGGAGCCCGACGTGGGATTTGATCCCGAGTCTCCAGGATCGCGTCCTGGGCCAAAGGCAGGCGCCAAACCGCTGCGCCACCCAGGGATCCCATATTTGTTGGTTTTTATTTGTTATCAAGACTCTAGGGGATTTACCATGCAACTCAGTGTTGCTCCTTGCTCTGACTGAACCTGAACTGATGTATACTAATCTAATTTGAAGGAGACTCTTACTTCAGAATCCTGATTTATAGCAGATAATTGTGATCATTGCTGGACTTTTTTATTCCCTGCAAATGAGCCCTTCCAGGTCTTGCAGGATGTTGATGTGGAGATACTTCACACCATGTGAAACACCGTAAGGTACACTATCCATTGAATCTCATCAATAGGGCCCTTTATGGTCATCCCAAGACTTTATTGCCCTATTTCCAAGCTCACTGCTGTTGAAATGCCTTTTCTTTTTTTCTTTCAAGATTTGATTGATTGATTGATGGGGTAGGGGGAGCAGGGAGATTGAGATTGAGAGAGAGAACAAGAGTGGGAGATGCGGCAGAGGGAGAAGGGGAAAGAATCTTAAGCAGACCCTGCAATCAGTGTGGAGCCTGACACAGGGCTCCATCTCACAACCCTGAAATCATGACCTGAGCCAAAATCAAGAGTCAGATGTTTAACCAACTGAGCCACTCAGGTGCCCCTGAAATGCCTTTTCTGTATAGTTTGCCAGGATTATCTGAACAGTAGGGAGTGCAACACATTGTGGCGTATCATGGGACTTGAAATGTTTTCAACATTTGAATCATTAAACCTGTAGCTCTATTCTCTTGAGCTTGACCAGCAACAGGCCACTGGGCTATGGGGCTGTAGGGGAAAGAAAAGGAGCTGCATGCACCTTTCCAAAAACAGGAAACCCTGATCTGGATAGAAACCGCTCATTTTCAACGAAATCAAATCAATTTTCAAAGGGTCTATCTTATTAGCATGGAATTTATCTTAAAATAACAATGCTTTCATGAAGCATCTACCACCTTTCATGAAGGTGGTAGAAAATAATATTGTCATCAAACTTTTGAATCACTCTCCACCTACTGAAAACATATAGTGTAACTTCCAAATATATTATGTTTTCATTTCCTCTGTAATCCCAGCCCTAGCCTCAGCCCATGTAAAACTCACTCTTCCCCTTGTGTCTCTCGTTTACTGTCTCACTATCATCACACGCTCAGCACCAGATGTGTGCTTGTTCTCCCCCCCAGACCAGGCAATTCTCTTGTAACCTGTACCACCTGGGTACCCCACAAGTCAATTCAATTCAACCACCCTTCCTTGGATTTGATTATTTACTAGAACAGCTCACAGAATTCATGGAAACAATTACCTATATTTACCACTTTATTATATAATAAAGGATACAGATGGACAGTCAGAGGAGATACACAGGATGAGGTCCAGAAGGATCCTGAGCTCTGGAGCTTCTGTCCCCCTGGAGTTGGGGTGTGCCACCCTCCTGGCATATAGATGTGTCCACTAACCCAGAAGCTTTCTCAACCCCATACTTTTGGGATTTTTATGAAGAAGGTAAAGTAGGTCACACATATTTTAAGACAATGATTAAGACAAAACACGATGCAAAATATGTTTTTAAATGTGCATCCATTTAGTTAATATCACACATATTTACACACTCGTTCTGTAGCGATTACTCAAAAGTACAAGGCAGCTTTATTATTTTTTTTATAAGTATTTTTTTTTTAATTTATTTATTCAGAGAGAGAGAGAGAGACTGAGAGGCAGAGACACAGGCAGAGGGAGAAGCGGGCTCCATGCAGGGAGCCTGACGTGGGACTCGATCCTGGGTCTCCTGGATCAGACCCCGGGCTGCAGGCGGCGCTAAACCGCTGCGCCACCGGGGGTGCCCCAAGGCAGCTTTAAAAACACAAATACAATAGTTTAAAAACCAAAAAATTAAAAACCCCACAAATCACTCGACAAAAAATAGCCAAGCTTTTGCAGATTAAAAAGTTTGTTATAATCTGTTTTTAAATGAGCTCTATTTTCCTAAGAGTAGGATGAAGTTAGTCACTCAACACACCACCCACTTTGCTACCCCACCAGTCCCAGCAGACATCCAGGGTCCTTGACCTGGGAGGGGAGGGTGACAGTGTCTATGGGTAGGCTTGAAAAGATTCTTGAACTCTATAAAACTGTAATATATAAACACATACACATTTATATTTGGGGGGGAAGAAGGAAGCCATAGCTTTCATCAGATACTTCAAGTCATAAATACAGGAAAGCAAGGACCTTTCTAAGTCATGGGGGTGGAACTCCATGAGGTGTTGAGGGCCGATCTGAAGAATCTGGGGGCACCTGGGTGGCTCAGTCAGTTGGGCGTCGGCCTTTGGTCATGATCTCATGGGTCATAGGTGTGAGTCCCATGTAGGGCTTCCTGCTCAGCGGGGACTCTGCTTCTCCCTCTCCCTCTGTGTGCTTTCTCACTCTGTTTCTCTCTCAAATAAATAAAAAATTTTAAAAAGAAATGAAGAATCCAGGGCACCTGGGTGGCTCAGTAGTTGAGCATCTGCCTTTGGCTCAGGTTACCATCCCGGAGTCCCGGGATCAAGTCCCACATTGGGCTCCCTGCAGGAAGCCTGTTTCTCCTTCTGCCTATATCTCTGCCTCTCTCTCTGTGTCTCTCATGAATAAATAAAATCTTTAAAAAAAAAATGAAGAATCTTTTTGAATGAGATGGGGGAGTCCAGGGGCAGAATTGTGGCTGCGGGCTAATATCACTACCATATGTTCAGGGTTGAGTCCCCCAGACTGATCACCCCCATGAGTTCCATCTTTGCATTGCTATGGGGTATCTAAGATTGGTAATAATTGGGTAACTAGGCATAAGGTCTAAAAATAATGGGATAAACTGTATTTTAAGCATGAATTAGGAGAATGCCAATATGGCAAAAGCTGTATGTTTGTTTTATATTGAACTTTTAGAATTTTATAGCGGGAAGGACATGAAGGTGTCTAATTCACCCACTCATGTTTCATGTGAAAGAACAGGATTAGGGAGGTGAAGTGACTTTCTCAAAATCCCTAGGTCTTCCTGGTTCTCAGTCCACAGCAGTTTTTCTATGCACTATTGTTTCTTCCTATATGTGGTAGGGCAACTTTTTAAAAAAAGGAATTATGATGCAAAATCATCTGTTTCTGGTAAAAAGGTAGGTAGCTCAGTCATTCAAGAACGTTTGCGTGAGTTGGATTACTTAAAATGTTCCAGTCTAAAAAACATCTCCTCCCACCACTTGGATGTGTTCAGATGCTGAGGATGTTCCAGAAGGCCAGCTGTGACTAAGTGCTGAACAGAGGCAGCTTCCTTTGAAACATGAGGTCATATCAAGCTGGGCAAATCTAAGAGCTTGAGAAGGCACCAAACCTTCCTGAATGTCAAAATGGTTCAGCTATTTTTAAAACCTTGAGACTTTTATTGATTTGACAACCAAAATGGGATGAAAGTGGTAAAAAAAAAAAAAAAAAGCCTGAAAAAATTTGTAACTTAGCTAACTTTTTATATACTCGGAAGATTTTTGTTCCATGTTGAAGCATCTGAAACTTGCATGTGTTGCGCGGCTGAGTTGTGGCTCCTGTCCCACTTTGTATGTCAAAAACCTAATCTCCAGTATCTCAGGATGGCTGTCCTTGGAGGTAGGGTCTTTACAGAGATAATTAAGTTAAAATGAGGTAAGATAGCCCATAATCCAATATGACTGGTGCCCTTAGAAGAAGAAATTAGGACACACATATACACATACAGAGGGAAGACTCTGTGGGGACATAGGGAGGAGACCATCTCTATAAGCCAAAGAGAGGCCTCAGCAGGAAAAACCCTGTCGACTAGATCTTGGACTTCCAGCCTTCCGAACTATGAGAAAATAAATTTCTGATTTTGAAGCTGCCCAGTCTGCCGTGTTTGGTTACGAGAGCCCTAGCAGACCAATATAACACGCAAATGTCATTTTGCATGAGAGGGCTCGTTTCTTTTTATAATTCTATGGAAACGTTCTTTACAAAGTCTTGGTGAGTGCACAACATGCTTCTCCCTTGGTTCTGTTTCTCCTTTCCAGAGCTTTTGGGATCTGATCCCCACACAAACCGCGTGTATTCTGGGCCTTTCTGCTTCTGCCATTTACCCTGAGTGTGGAGTGCAGAGACAGTTTTTCAGATACTGGCGCTTAATTCCAAAAGGCGCTAAGACAAAGATCCTTGTCTATCTCCTGTGATCACTGAGGTTCTGAACAGCTCTCTGGCCCCTTCCCATTCCGAAAATCCTATGGGGTATTCTGTAGGGAGTTGTGCAGCTAGAGGGGCTGGAGGGAGGGGCAGAGAGCTGGCCTTCAAAGTGTGTGGGGTGGCAGGTCTTGTGCTAAGTGAGGGGCAAGACTGGACACCTGTGAGCCCTTATCACACCTTCCTCCCTGCTCTGGCCAGACTGGGGTGTATATTGTTGAGCACTTACTGTATGCCAGCCTGGAGGTAAATTTTCCCTTCATCCTCACAGTGACATTCCATAGTGGCTATTATTACACTTATTTTACAGATAAGGATGTGAGTTCAGATGAGAACACTGAGGCATGAAGAGGCTACATAACTTCCCCAAGTTTACATGCTCTAGCAAGTAACAGAGCCAGAAATTTCATATAGTAAGTCTACTCAAGACCCACCGCATGCCTGCCACTATGTGAAGTGTGGCAACAATAAAGAAAAACCCAGACCTTTCTCAACACTAACTGGCTTTCTGTTAAGGGGAAATGGTGCAGAAGAGCAATTATTGCAGTATGATGGGCACAAGTGTTCTTATTCAGTTATGCCTGTGATCAGGGCATGGGGGCGGATGGTTTCAAATGCAAGACTTTGAAGTTCCTTAAAGTTTTCAAAGGTGATCGCAGAGCTGAGTTTTGAAAATGGAACAGTAGCTGGCCAGGCACAGAAAGGAAGCAAACACAGTTTATTGCAAAGACTAAGAATGACACCTTAGAGATGTATTCTTGGATAGGATCCAGGTCCAGTACCTAAGAGATGAACAACCTTGAGTAAATGTCTCAACCTCTGTCAGCCTAAGTTTTATTTTATCATCTATACAATGGAAATAGCCACCTCATATTATTTTGAGGATCAAATGAAATAACGCACATTTTTTTATCATCTATACAATGGAAATAGCCACCTCATATTATTTTGAGGATCAAATGAAATAACGCACATTGCCTGAAAAAATAAGTAGGTGTTCAATAAGTCATAAAGGATTTCCAAAGAAATGAAACTGAAGGACTCTTTATATAAATAGGGGAATGGCAGGGATGAGGCTAAAGAGGCAGCAGGGTTGAGATGATGCGGGCCTGTGTGCTAAGCTAAAGAAGCTAGGACTTCATGCTTTAGGCCATGGGGAGCCATTGAAAGTTGTAAGGAGGAGGATAGCATGATTGGATTTACATCTTAGTAATATCACTGGGGCAGCAGGGGGGAGGATGGCAGGAGGGAAGGAGGGAGCTGCATTGGTCCTACTGAGGGCTGATTTAGGAAGAGTCTGGATTAAGAGGGGGTTGGAGGGATGGAGACCGAGATATCTGATGGTAGGATGGCCAGGCCACTGTAACGGATACAGAGAGCCAGGGAGAAGGATGTGCCTCAGAAGATTAGAAACTCGCATGCTGGGGACAGACCAGCTTCAGAGTCAGGAGCATTTCCTGTGCAGGAATGTGAGAATTTGAGAGGCATCAGAGACAGGAAAGGCAAGAAAGCAGTTGCCCTCTTAGACTGCAGGGTTAGAAGGAGGTGAGCTCAGGGAAATGCTAGCAAACCAATTTATTTTATTTTTTATTTATTTATGATAGTCACACAGAGAGAGAGAGAGAGGCAGAGACACAGGTAGAGGGAGAAGCAGGCTCCATGCACCGGGAGCCCGACATGGGATTCGATCCTGGGTCTCCAGGATCGCGCCCTGGGCCAAAGGCAGGCACCAAACCGCTGCGCCACCCAGGGATCCCCAAACCAATTTAAACGAAGGTTGAAGAATAGCCTAAGTAGGAGGAAAACCAGGAGACTGGAGGCTTATGCCAAGGGAAGAGCGCTTTTTAATTTTTTTTACAGATTTATTTATTTGAGAGAGAGACAAAGAGAGAGAGTGTGCATACCCAAGTGGGGAGAGAGGCAGAAAGAGGAAGAAAATCCCCAGCAGACTCCCCACTAGCAAGGAGTCCGACTCAGGGCTCCATCCCCAGGACCCAGAAGATCATGACCTGAGCCACTGAGGGGCCCCTCCTCAGCCTCTTCTACCTCCAGCTTCCAAAGCTCACATCACACTCACTCATAAACAGCTGACTTCCTTGAGGTGTCATGGACTAGAGTTCACATTCGTAAGCCTAGTGCATGATGATCCACGTAGGCACTCCAAAAAAGTTTGTTTCATGAAAGACCCAGTCAGTGCTTCTAGACACTCATACCAACAACACAGAATGACAAAGGCTGTGACAGTACAAAGCGCACTGTCACAGTGTTTGGGGAAGCCTGCTTAGAAGATACGGGGGTGGGGGTTGGGGATGCCTGGGTGGCTCAGTGGTTGGGCACCTGCCTTTGGCTCCGGTCTGATCCTGGGGTCCGGGATTGAGTCCTGCATTGGGCTCCTTGTGAGGGTCCTGCTTCTCCCTCTGCCTATGTCTCTGCCCCTCTCAGTTTGTGTCTCTCATGAATAAATAAATAAAATAAATCTTAAAAAAAAAAAAAAAAGATACGGGGAACTTTTCGTAGAGGTCCTGCTTGGGCTGAGTCTTCAAGGAAAAGCAAGTCAAGTGGAGAAGGGAGTTTTGAGCAGAGTGAACAGGATGTTTTTTGTACATTGTGGACATTTCTACTTTCTAGGTAATCTGGGTCCACTTTCCTGGAAGGACAATTGACAATGCTGGATAAAGTCTAATAAGAGGCGCGCCTGGGTGGCTCAGTGGTGAGCATCTGCCTTTGGCTCAGCGCATGATCCTGGGTCCTGGGATGAAGTCCCACTCCCCACAGGGAGCCTGTTTCTCCCTCTGCCTATGTCTCTGCCTCTCTCATGAATAAATAAATAAAAGTTTTCAAAAAGAAGTCCAATAAGACATCTTAAAAGCGCTTACAGACCTAACAAGACAGCAAAGAATTACCAGGCTATAATTTAGGAGACCAAAGGACTCAGAGGTGGCAAACACACACACACACAAAACATAAAAAACTCTTTTTGAAAAATTGAGGCATGGGATCTCTGGATGGCTTAGCAGTTTAGTGCCTGCCTTTGGTCCAGAGGCATGATTCTGGAGTACCGGGATCGAGTCCCTTCTCCCTCTGCCTGTGTCTCTGCCTCTGTCTCTCATGAATAAGTCAATAAAATCTTTTTTTAAAAAATTGAGGCATAACTGACATGTAACATCATATTTGTTTCAAATGTACAACATAATGATCTATGTATATATTGTGAAATAATCACCACAGCAAGTCTAGTTAACACCCGTTATCACGTATAGTTATAACTTCTTGTGATGTGAAATTTTAAGATTTACTCTCTTAACAACTTTCAAACGTGCAGTACAGCATTATTAAATGTAGTCTCCTGCTGTACATTGCATCCCCAGGACTCATTTATAATTTGAAGTTTGTACCTCTTGACCCCCTTCACCCATTTCGTCTACCCCTTTGCCTTTGCCTTTGATAGCCACAGACCAACCTATTTTTGGTATCTCTGAGTTCATTTTTAAAAAAGATTTCATATATAGGGGTCAGTAGAGCATGTGACTCTCCATCCTGGGTCTGGAAGTTCAAGCCCCACACTGGATATAGAGATTACTTAAAAGTAATAAAACATCTTTCTAAAAAAGACTTCACATCTACATGAGACCAAATGGTATATGTCTTTATCTGACTTATTTCACTTTATGGTTGAATAATATTTCTGTGTGTGTGTGCATGTTCTTTATGTTCTGTATGTGTGGCATATTCTTTATCCATTTATCCATCAGTGGACACTTGGGCTGTTTCTATGCCTTGGCTATTGTATATAATGCTGCAGTGAACATGTGGGTGCAAGTATCTTTTCGAATTAATGTTTTCATTTCTTTCAGATAAATACCCAGAAGTGGAATTGCTGGATCATATTTTTAATTTTTTGAGGAACTGCCATACTGCTTTCCATAGTGGCTGCACCAGTTTGCAATCCCACCAATAGAGTAGGATGGTTCCCTTTCTCCACATCCTTGCTAAGCTTGTTATCTGTTGTCTTTTTTATAATCGCTATTCTCCTCCTCCTTTTGAGGAGGGGAGGGGCAGAAGGAGAATCAATCCTCGGCAGGCTCAACACCCAGCGCTTGAGATCATGCCCTGAGATGAAATCAAGAGTTGGACGCATAACCTGGGCACCCTGGTAATAGCCATTCTAACAGGTGTGAGGTGATGTCTTACTGTGGTTTGGGTTTTCATTTCCCTGATTGATTAGTAATGTTGAGCACCTTTTTATAGCATGTCCTGTTGGAAAAAATGTCTATTCAGGTCCTTTGCCATTTTTCATTGGATTATTTGTTGTGGAGTTTGAGAGAGAGAGAAGGAGCAGGAGGAGCAGCAGAGGGAGAGGGAGAAGCAGACTCCCACTGAGCAGGGAGTACGACAACGAGGACGAGGGGCTCCATCCCAGGACCATGGAATCATGACCTGGGCCACTCCACAATTATTGGAGTTTTTTGCTATTGAGTGTTAGGAGTTTCCTATATATTTTGGAGATGAACCCGTTACCAGGATTATGATTTGCAAATCTTTTCTCCCATTCCATAGGTTGCCTTTTTATTTTGTTGATGGGTTTCCTCGGTGGTGCAGAAGCTTTTTAGATGCATATCGCCCCACTCGCTTCAGTGCTTGCTTTTGTGGTGTTTGGTGTGTAAATGAACTCTTAGGACTGCTTTTGCCCTGAAGGCCTCTGCCAAACTCTGCAGGAAGCTGCTGTGAAACTGAGCCGCATTTCTGCTCACTGGCCTCGAAGCTGGAGAAAGACAGCAGTGTGAAGTCCGAGGGACACCCCCGCAACCCCCGCACCACACATGCTCAGGGTAAGGTGACACCAGACATATTATCTATGTTCTTTTGGCACAAGGGGCAAGATTCCTGTGAGACAGTAAACCAAGCCCAGGCATCCGGACGAATAGGAGACCCAATTTTCACCTTGAGGGGGTACAAGACCACTCAAGGGGGAATTTCACTGAAAGCGGTTGTTTTTGACGGTGCCCCAGGCATTTAGCAAAAGCAGATAGAAAACGTAGCAGAGATCCAGTTTTCATTTTAGCCACTTAATAGATGATTAAGTGCTATCTTCATTTGCATTTTCCTAATGGCTAAGGATGTTGAACATTTTATAACCTCTGGTGAAGCGTCTGTTCATATATTTTGTTCATTTTCTCACTGGATTATCTGGGGTGGGGGGGGTTTGTTTACTACTGAGTTCTTCGCATTTTCTAGATAAATCCTTCGTCAGATATGTGGTTTACAAATATTTCATCCCAATCTGTAACTAGTTTTTTCATCCTCTTAATGGGGTCTTTTGCAAAGCAAAAATTTTAATTTTGATAGAAATTAAATTTAGCGATTTTTCCCCCTTTACGGAGCCTGCTTTCCATGTCACACCTGAGAACTGTTTGTCCAGATCAGGGTTTCTCAAAACTCAATTTTCTCAATTTTGAGAATGCGAGCTAAAAGCGAACACGGCAGCTCTGTGTCACCCGTTTCTCACTTATCTATGTATCCATGGTGATGACCCTTTGGGCAGACTGTCAGAACTCCTGGAACATTTGCACAGCTGTGGGGGCGGCGGGTAGATGTTATTCTACATGCCTAGAGCAGTGGGTTGAGAAGAGCCAGGGTGTCAGTGTGTTTAAAACATAAAGAGGGGCGCCTGGCTGGCTCGGCCGTAAGACCATGAGGCTCTTGATCTCAGGGTTGTGAGTTCCAGCTCCATATGGGGGGGGGGTAGCGATTACTTAAATTTAAAAGGGGGGTGAGCTTGGGTGGCTCAGAAGGTTAAGCAGATCCCATGGTCCTGGGATCATATCCCACATTGGGGCTCCCTGCTGGGGCGGGGGAGGGGAGTCTGTTTCTCCTCCTCCCTCTCCCCCTTCCCTCTGTGCAATGCTCTCTTGCATGCTCTCCTTCAAATAAATAAATGAATAATCTTTAAAAAAAAGAAAAGGTAAACATAAGGATTCATGATGGTTCCCTGGTGCCTGCTGGCGCGCATGGCAGGTATGCAACCAGCTCGGTTTGAGATCTTTAGACCCTAAGGCTCAAGCAGTATTTCCTGGCCCAGGACATCTCACATCGCTCCCACTGTTGGCACACAGGGAAGGTGTGTCTGTGTTATCCCCGTAGAGAGATAAGAAAGCATGCCTGCATTTGACCTCTCCAGCCTTTGCTTATATCTTTTTCCTGCTGTTCCTGCATTCTGTTGTTTGCTCTAATAAATCCGAACCTTGAGTATAACTTTACATGGGGTTCTGTGAGTCCTTCCAGTGCATCATCAAATCAGTTATATGACCATTGAGACAGGGGGCTGTATTTTTAAAACTAAGAGTTCAGTTTTTTAAATTGTTAAAAGACTTCTAAACTCATCTGTGTCACATTGAGGGAGTTTGGGTAGTTTGTAGCTTTCATGGAATTGGTCCATTTCATCCAAGTTGTCGCATTTATACCTGTAGAGTTATTTACAATGTTCCTTTCTTTTCCTTTTAAGGTCTTCTGAGTCTGTAGGAATGGCCAGTATTTTATTCCTTGCGGCTTCTTTTGTTTTCAAAGCATCTTAATGGAAATCATCTGATGTGATTTCTAACTACCAGCCGCTGTGTATGGCAGGCAGGGCAGGCATTGTTCTGTGGATTCAGCTAACAAAGAAACATTCCTGCTCACAAGTGCCTGTTTCAGGGCGACGTGGACAGAAAATTGCAGAGCTGATATCAGAGCCCAGGGCTCCTAACTCCAAGCTTCTCTGTTGGTAATAAGATTCCAACTATCACTCCCATGTAGTCCTGTTGCCTTTCATACCTACCTCTTGGCCCTTTCTTAACTGGCTCTTGTACACTCTAACCTCCCCGTGTCATGCTTTTCCTTGAGTGAAGCCTTTTCTTTTTTTGGTTAAGATTTTATTTATTCATGAGAGACACAGAAAGAGGCAGAGACCCAGGCAGAGGGAGAAGCAGGCTCCCCGTGGGGAATCTGACACGAGACTCAATTCCAGGACCCCAGGATCACAACCTGAGCCAAAGGCAGATGCTCAACCACTTAGCCACCCAGGAGCCCCAAGTGAATCCTTTCTTAAGATTTTCCCCTTAGCGTACTCCCAGCCTTCTTACACCTGGCTTCTCTCCTCGCCCTAGGCCTTGACTTTGTCAGATTGTACTTGCTTTTCTTGGAGACCTCCAACATACCATGTCTAACCCAGTGGTTCTCTACAGGGAGCAATTTTGTCCCTCAGGGGACATTTGCCAAAGTCTAGAGATACTTTTGTCGCAATTGGTGAGGTGCTACTGGCATCTAGGGGGAAGGGGCCAGGGATGCTACTAACTATCCTACCAATGTCAAGATAGCCCCATCCAGAACAAAGAATTACCTGGTCCAAATGTCAGTAGTGCCAAGGTTGAGAAACCCCTGCTCTCATCCTATGCCTGGGGAGGCCTCTTCTGACTCCTGACTGGCTTTTTCTATGTGTGCCAGGACACCAAGGTTGTCATGCTTTGAATTTGTGGTGGATGACGTGCCAATCCGTGGCTCTGTGGGCCATGAGAGCTGCTTCCTGCTACATAGCCACAAGGTAGGACTCTAAACCCCTTTATTAGTCTTCCACATTGAATCTATGGAGATGGAGTTATTTTACCAATGTCTCAGTGTTGGGTGCTAAGCCCCATAGCCCGATTAGGTTATGGCCTCATCCACATAGTGTGTTAGTCACACTAACAGTGGAATGTTGGGAGCGGCAGGTGTCATGGGGATGATGGTGGGACTTCTTTCCCTAAGCACTGGAAATTTACGGTTGCCCATCATCAACTCTATGTTCTCAATGGTGGGTATTGTGCTTGTCTTTCACATGTGTTTGCTTTGGAATGACCTGGCTGGGTACAACCTGAATGAGGAGGTGACCGCTGGAGGTTCTGGTGATTGTTTTGACCGGGGTTGACAGTGGCTAGAAAATCATCCATATAGATGTCCTCTGCTTCCCTCCATACCATTCCCTCTATGGTTTGCTCTGTGCTGTGCTCAGCACAGGTGCCCAGTTTTTGAGCCCTGGCACTGGTGAGGTGATAAGAATTAATCAGGGATTTCTCTCAAGGGGTAGAACTAAGTAGATTGTTTAAAAAAGTTTTGCAGATCTTCTCTTCAAGGTGAGGGGCAGATCTAAGGGGTGGGGTGGCTTTAGTGAGGAGTATATATTTTATTGTAGGTTTTCTGGATAACAGAATCAGGGGAGATTGCTCTGCTACAGGCCCTGCGTCTGGGAGAAAGGGGACTGATTCTCCTAAAACATACTACAAGAGGGATATTTCCACTGCTACTCTACAGGCATTATTATCATGGCACTGCTGGGCATGTTCAGTGGCTATCATCCGGGGACCGATCATTAACCTAGTACTATCTTGTTGTATGCCCTGATCTGCTGAATCTTGGACACATGTTCAGCCACTTTTGTTGGCAGATCAGAGTTGAATGGTGGATATGGAATGTCATTCTCACCACTAGCCTCTTCTCTGGAGACTTCCTTTTCCCTGGTGGGCCAGCCTAGATTTAGGAATTTACAGCACATCATGGAACCTGGAATAGAGTCAGTGTGAGGCTTCTGGCCCGGATCCTCACATGCCTGCTCTTCCTTGTCCTAGATCTGCCAGTTCTTGGCCACCCAAAGATTTCTTCTTGATATTGGTAATTTGTGTCTTCATTGTCTTTTCTTTATTAGCCCTGCTAGAGGCTTACCCATTTCACTTATCTTTCACAGAACAGCTTTTTGTTTGCCCTTCTGTTGTTCTTAGGTCTTTCATTTATGATTTTGGCTTTTATTTCTTCCCTTCTGTTTTATTTGGACTTATTTTGCTTTTCCTTTTCTGGTTTCTCATGGTAGTACCATAACTTACTGATTTGAGCCCCTTCTGTGAACATTTAGTGCTATGAATTTTCCTCTCAGACTGTTTTGACTGTGTCCCACAAATTTTGATATGCTGCATTTTCACCTAGTTAAATATGATCCATTCCTTTGAGACTTCCTTTTTGACGCATGGATTATTATGTGTGTGTCCACGTGTTTGGAGAATTTCCTGCTATCTTTCCATTACTGATTTCTAGTTTGATTCCACTGCAGTCAAAGTTCACACTTGATATGATTTCAATTCTTTTGAATTTGCTGAAGTTTGTTTTATGATCCAGGAAACAGTCTATCTTGGTGAATGTTCTCTGGGTTGTCTGAACATTTTTTATAATTCCATTTTCATTTTTACTTGTTTTGAGTGCTTCTCTTGACATTAAACTTTTCATTGCTGTGGCATCCATTTCAAAGACATGAATCTTGAATTAAGTGGATGTCTGAGTGGATGGATGGCATAGATGCCAGTTGTTTTCAACTAGTAAGGAACCAGTTTACCCCCACCAGTTCTCCTTATAGAGAGCCCCAAGTAACCTAGATTAACTGACCACTTGATCTCATTTCTTTCTTTCTGTGCCCTAATTCCTGATTTTATGCCATAAATTTGCTAATAGTGTACTGTGAAACTGTAGGTACCCCACCCTCAATAAAGGCAGAGCCCTAAGTCCTTTCTCTCTCTCTCCACCCAGGACCTCAAGTGCACCATGTACCCTCTGGGACTTGTAAAAAACTGTGTTCTTCAAAGTTCTCCAATGGTTTTGCTGAGGTGCATCCTGAAATCATAGTAAGAACCACAAGGGCTGGGGAAATCTACGTGGCTCAATGACTAAGCATCTGCCTTTGGCTTAGGTCAGGGTCCCGGGGTCCTGGGATAGAGTCCTGCATCAGGCTCCCCACAGGGAGCCTGCTTCTCCCCCTATCTGTGTCTCTGCCTCTCTGTGTCTCTCATGAATAAATAAAATCTTTAAAAAAAATTCTTGATGTTCTCTCCACCCTCCAGAATCATCTTCTATTTGCATTAGACATTATGTCCAGGGTTTGAGCTGTAGGAAGAAGAAAAGAGAACTGCATCCATGTCATCTTATCTGTAACCACCATCAACCTCTTCTAATAGTTTGATGATTTTAGCTTATTTTTAAATAAAATTTTTATTTTAGAATAGTTTAGTTTTAAGAAAAGTTTGGAAGATATTAGAGTTCCCATATGCCCAGTTTCCTCCACTGACATGTCTTATGGTACTTTTGTTATTACTAATGAACCAATATTAATATATTATTAAATAAAGTTACCATTGATCTAGATTTCCTTAGTTTTTACCTAATGTCCTTTTCAAAGTGTTCTAAGATCCCATCCAGGATTCAGCATTCCATTTAGCTGTCATTTCTTCTCAGGCTCCTTTCAGATGTGACAGCTTTTTTCTGACTTTCCTTATTTTTGATGACCTTGACGGTTTGGAGGAGTCAGATATTTTGCACAAGGTCCTCAATTGGGATTCTCTGATGTTTTCTCTTCATTAGACTGGAATTGTAAGTTTTGGGGACAAAGACCACAATAGTGGTAAAGGGCCATTGCCATCACATTTTATTGAGGGTATATACCATCAACAAGCCTGATCACTGTTGGTGTGGACCTTCATCGTCTGGCTGGGATCGGGATTATCAGGGTTCTCCTGTAAAAAGCAGTGACTTTTCACCCCCACCTCATGCTGTGCTCTTTGAAAGAAGTCACTATGTGCAGCTGATATAGTTTCTTTTCTTTTCTTTTTTTTATCTTACACTTACATCATATCATTTTTCACAAATTCTGACTTACTGGAGGAATTAATCTATCCTGGACCCATATTTTTCCAAACATTTCATTTTGCTCATTACACCAATATGAAGCATTTATGTGGCAAAGAAAAGATCAAAGGCATGATTTGAGAGACTATTTCTCTTAATACTTCCACACACTCAAAACTGATGTCCTAATGCAGCCTTTAAATACTATAATAGGGATCCCTGGGTGGCGCAGCGGTTTGGCGCCTGCCTTTGGCCCAGGGCGTGATCCTGGAGACCCAGGATCGAATCCCACATCGGGCTCCCGGTGCATGGAGCCTGCTTCTCCCTCTGCCTGTGTCTCTGCCTCTCTTTCTCTCTGTAACTATCATAAATAAATAAAAATTAAAAAAAATTAAAAAAATAAATACTATAATAGCCATTTTTAGGAAAAATCTAAAGATCCTATGCAGCTGTAAGAGCAATGGAGTTCTTCTGAATCCTTCTGTTTGCTTCTGGGAAATTTATCAGAAGAAACAAATCACTTTCACTTTCTCTGGAAAGTTTATCTTAATTTTATTTACTTATTCATGAGAGACAGAGAGAGAAAAAGGGAGAGACACAGGCAGAGGGAGAAGCAGGCTCCGTGCAGAAGCCCGATGTGGGATTCAATCCCGGGTCTCCAGGATCATGTCCTGGACCGAAGGCAGATGCTAAACTGCTGAGCCACCCAGGGATCCCCTGGAAAGTTTATCTTAAAAAGAAACCTGGATCTTATACATCGTTTCCTCATGAATCTCCTAAATTCCCAAAAGGGAAACACATTTGTTAATGCAATATTTGTTCTTTTGACACAGATAGGGCTCTTTTTAGACCAGACAATGTTTTGTGCTTTGTGTAGCCTTCACAGCACACGGAGGCCTGTGATATTATCATCTTGAGTCCCCATAGGACTTGAAGCAAAAGGTTGCCCTTTTATATTACTAAAGACCATCCTCAGTTTTATGGTTTTGCTTTTATGACATATTTGTCAGAATTGGAACTTGTTTGATGCTACGTTTCTGGATATGAGTAATTATTTTTTTAAAGATTTATTTATTTGAGAGAGTGAGCAAGCGAGAGAGAACATGAGCAAGGGTGGGGGGTGGTGCAGAGGGAGAAGCTGACTACCCTCTGAGCAGGGAACCTGACTTGGGGCTCAATCCTGGGACTCCAGGATCATGACCTGAGCCAAAGGCAGGTGCTTAATAGACTAAGCCACCCAGGTGCCCCTGGATATGAATAATTCTTACGAGAAAATCTGTCTTGCTTACCAAATGGCTCCAGGAAAACATTGCAGAGGAATAGAGGAGGTTGCTTTGAATAAGAATATTGTTAGAATATTATCTGTATCCAGAAGGCTCTGTTCAGTTTCTGACATCACAGCAATCTCTGAGTGACTATCACCAACCCCCAGTTACCCACCTTAGCGTCATGTGAGTTTTAGAAAAGAGCAATTAGGTGGGAGCCTCATCAGACACAGAAACAACTTATAGAGAAAATTAGTTAAAATAATTAAGTATTGGAAAAGGTACAGACATGAAATAGAAATTCAAAGACCCACAATCCAATGGGAACTGAACCCATAATCGCAGAGGCATTTCACTAGCTGACAAGGTAGCTGTTTCTCAGATGGTGCTGAGAGAGGGTGGGAGGGTAGGGAAGAACCAGACCTTCACCACTCCCACTCCCCTACCCCGGCCTTATCTCAAGGTAAATTCCACTTGGATCCAAGATTTTAACATACAACAAGGAAACTACCAAATATACTGAACCAGCAAAAAAAGATTAATGTTTTAACAGCTCTATAGAGTGGGAAAAGTATAAATGTGCAACATTCAGAAGCCATAAAATAAAAATGTAGTAATTTGTTTGGCCTAAAAACCCCCACAAACTCGAGCCACAAACAACAAATTTGGAAGGATGGCTGCAACGCAGCTGACACACAAAGGGACAATACAATTCAATGAACAGAACTTTTGCAAAAGGTGAACAAAATTAAAATGTAAGAGGCAATGAACACAGGGAAAGATGCCTAACCTAAACGTGTATCACTTCTCATTGCCTAGATTAAACCAAGTAAGAGTTCCAGAGGTGAGAAGTTCAAGGCCACAGGCAAGGGACACCTTCCTTAGGCTCCCTGTGCCAGCTTTTGCATGTGGCTCTCCTCCACATGCTCCCAGGATGGCTGCTGCGCCTTCAGGCATCACCTCCAGGATGCCAGGATGCACGAGAAGAAGGGGGCCAAAGGGGGCCGGCAGGGAAAAGGCAAAAAGTTTCTGCTCTGGAAGTCCCCCACTTTAATGACTTCTCATGGAGGCCTAGTTTTGCTTACATCTCATTTGCTGGCTGCTCAGCAGTAGGAAGTTACTCACTTTTAACTTTGTCTCATAGAAAGCGCGTTAAGTCCTATGCACACTACTTAGGAATCTTCACAAAGTGAACACATCCATTTGACCAGCATCCAGATCAAAGAACAGAGGGGGAACAGCCGCCTTGCAAGTCCCTATGTGCTCCCTCGCAGTCACTGAAGAAGGTATTTTTAATGGGTACATTCTCAGTGTGACCAAAAGAGGGTACATTAAAGAAAACGAGAATATAAGTAACCAGCCATCTATCACACTCATCATATTCTAGATTGACCTAAAGACACTCTGACCCTTAAACCTTCTCCCCAAATCTTAAATTCTCCATCCAGGACATGTTCTGGTTCTTTGAGACAAAATGGCTGGGATTTACATTTGCTGGGATTTTATATGGTGAGACTGGGACACAGAGCAGGCTGGCCCAGAGCAGGAACTTTCTGCAGCAATAGACTCATAGGTGAAAGCAGTAAGGAGATCCTTATGGGAGGACGACTTGGTCTCCCACTGTGGAGAGATCTGTGACTAGGGAGACATCCCAGAGAACCATGAGGGACTCCATCCCGTGAATGGGATGAAGATGGGGGATAATTTGCACTTCTGTCTGTACCTTTGAGAAGTGAGAAATCCCCAAAATAAATGTGGCCAAATCTTAGAACTCAGGACTTATTATTACAGTGCTCATCCTGGAGAGAAACCCCATCATCAGTACAGGCACCTTTCACCAGGGCTTCCATCCTACTGAACACTGAAACATTCATCTTAGAGAGAAGCCTTATCTGTGGCAGAGAAGCCCCTGCCAGCACTCTAGCACCGCACGGCATCAACTCCTTCGCAAGCGACAGGAACTCTACAAATGCAATGAATGTGAGGGCTTTTGGGAAGGTAGAGCTCATTCAACGTCAGAGAATTCACACTGGAGAAAAACCGCATGCACGTAATGGATGCGAAACTGCTTTCAGGCAGTGCGCACAACTAATTAGACATCTGGGATTTCAGAACACAGAGAGGCTCTGCAAGCATAATGGGTAAGAAGAACCTACAATCCAGGTTCCAGCCTCAGATAATGGCAGCTAATTTCGCTGCGACTTGAGCCAGTCTTAGGTAATGAATATGGAGAACTATCTAGGGGAAGCAGGGAGTAGATTGAATGTGACGTCATTCACCCTCAAGAGAAGCCTGTGAACATAATCAACATGGAAAATCATCTGGGGACAGTGTTGCTGTTGAAGAGGTCACGGGAAAGACACTCTCATGTTGTATAGACTATGAAAGGACATTTAATCTGTAATCAGGCCAATTCATACTGGAGGAAAAAAAAAAAAAACAAACAAACCCTTGATTACCAAGGGAGGAGGAAAAGCCTTCAGTTCTCCTTCTTGGATTCCAGAGAAACCTTCGTGGTATACTGGCCAACTGTGGGGGTAGGGGGAACTCAGGGTGTATTAAGCATCACGGTAAAGCATTAGTCACATAAAGTAGGCGGTTACCCCCTTTCTGCTTCTTCCACCCCAAAGTTCTCATTCTTTCGTTTGATTAGATAAGAAACTGGGTGTGTGCCTTTAACGACTTATCTTCCTAATAGTATTGTTCTTTCTAAGCTTAGCTTGTAATTCTACTAGGTGTTCAGTACACTTCTGCTGAATGAATGAAGGAACACAGTGGGCAAGCGTCGGGGTTAGCCTGGTTTTAGCTTTGGGGCAGGACTCCTAAGATATGCAGGGTGCACAGGGGCTGCACCGAGGGGAGAGGCTTAGCTGTGGAGTTTGCTGGTTACAAACTCCAGGGTCACTATATCACATCGTGTTTAGATCCCATTTATCTGATGAACTTCTATGGGACACATGCCTCTACTACTGATGATGTGGGGATGGGAAGTAGGTGGCTGAGACTTTTCTCAAATTCTAGATGCAATGAAATATTGGCAGGATGCATTAGGAGGATGCCAGTTTATCTGTGCCATGTGTGTGAAACTAGAAATCAAAAGAGAAGATCTAGAGTTTCCGAGTTCAACATCTCATTGCACAAGGGAAGGGAAGACTGCACACTTTGTGTAATGCTGAGGAAGCACCCCCATCCCCCTTGCTTGATCAAGGTTGGGGCAGAAGACAGCTTAATCTATGCCTTTTCCACCTCCCAAGCCAACTAGGATTATCCCCAGACTCGCATTCGAAGTCCATAAGACACCCTTGTCTCCCACTATCTTTCCTCTCCAATTAAGGGAGAAGAGATTCAGATCTTGTGCATTTCTGGCTCCTAGCTTTGCTGAGAAGACAGGAAGAAATGGTGGAGAAAAAGGGAGAGGTGGAGAAGAGACAAAGAATGAAGAACATGAAGAACATGGGAGTGTCCCCACACAGGGAATGGCCTGGATTTTGTCCCTGTTAGGAATCTAATAAGGATCTAAAATGTCACGAAGCCTGACTAGAGAGGTAAGTAGAAGGCCCAGTTTTCCACCAGTTTAGTTCCAGTTGCCATAAACTCCTTCCAGCCAGTACTCAGCAATTCTAAAATCTTGCTGTGGACCTTGGCCTCCTGTAGAAGTGTTGCCCACCCACCCGCCAGCTGTCCATTCCAGCTTGCTGCTCCTTCCATGTGCTTTCCATGGCTTTCTGGCCCATGCTTAGGCTCTTCCCTTCTGCCCCTATGGCACTTGTGTGTCCCAAAATTCATCACTGAGCCCCATTTTAGAAGGCTCATGCTCACATACCTAGAACGTTCCTGAGGCTACCTCTTCTTGTGTGCAACAGGCTCTGGGAGTTGGGACTAAGTGTTGAACTTGCTCTGTAGGCTGTTAGAAATCTTGACTTGTATTTCCTACCACGCAAGTAAGATTCCACTGTCTAAATTTGGGGTGATTTCCCATTTGGATCTAAACCAAGAGCCATGGGGCTCTAAGAAAATGATGACCAAAAGGTTCAGAGGAGGGCTACACTGGCTAAGAACATCTTCGGCTTCAAATAGCAGAAATCTGCTTAGAAAATAAGACATTTAATTAAGGTATCAATAAAACTGGAAGTAGCTGGTTCCAGGATAGGTATAGTGGCTCAACGATGTCATCTAGGACCCAGGCTCTTTTTGTCCGTCTGCTTGGCCAACCTTGGTATGTTGGCTTCTTCCCTTGGTCTTGTGGCCTCATGGTCCCAATATGGCTGCTACTGCTCTAAAGTATCACATCCTCAAACATCCATGTTCAAAGCAGAAAGAAGAAGGGCCAGGCCATCCTTCCTTTAATCAAAAAGCAAAATTCTTCCCAGAAGGTCCTCCAGCCCATTTCCTTCTAGTTTTTATTGGCAGAATGAACTCGCATGGCCACCTCTAAGCCAAATGACGGCCAGGGAAATAAGGAAGGAGCTGGCCACAGTGACTCACAGGGGCCAGGTGGGCCCTGGAGCTATGGGACCTGAGGGCACCTCTGGGATAGGCTCTACCCTAGGCCTTCCATGGGGCCCAGTTCTGCTCGGCCGTCCTTTTTCCCTTCGCCCACAACAGGCTCATGGTTCCCTCCACTCTGAGTTCTTTCCGTGTCATGGCTTTCCTTCTCTAAGTTCCTTCTTTAGTCTCATTCTGGCCAGCACCTTGGTCCATGCAGGCCCTAGGTGCCCTAACACTATCCTGTCACACATGCACTGTGCCGATATGGTCTGAGTTTTTGGTTCACATTTCCCCAAAGGGGAATCCGACTGGTCTGACCGGCTTTCCTTCTATTTTTGAGCCAGTCAAGTGACTTCAGAAGCCACTGGCCAGCCTATAGTGGATCCTGTTCCAGTGACCCGTGGTGGGGAGGGACCAAGGGGCAGGGTCACGTGACACAACACAGCCCCCTGGTAGCAGAGGCCGAAGGTGGCAGCTCACCACAGAAGGGGCTCGGGGCAGGACAGGTACTGTGGCATGAGGAAGAGCGTGGGCAGGGGCTTTGTAGAGCCCAGAGCAACAATGTAAGGAGATGAAGTTACTTCATGAACAGAGAGGCTGTAAGGGAGAACATGGAGGCACCAGACACACAAGTGAAAAAGCCATTTTGGACATTTCCACCCCATTTCAGTGGATGCCGTGTGAAGAAGAGGGGAGGGATCCAGTTGGCAGACAGAACCAAGGCCCCTGTGCCATGGCCACAGTCCCTTAGCTGAATCCAGCCATTGGGGCCTCTCAGGTTGAGGCCCAGATGCGGCGGAGCAGAAAGAAATCGTCCCCACCTTGCTCTGTCGGATTACCTGACTCACAGAATTGAGAGCAGACATCACAGCTTCTTGCATCTGCCATGACTCAAGACCCTCCCCAAATTCCCGCAGCAGACACTCCAGTGAGTGCTGGGAGACAGGGTGATGTCTCTCATGATCACGGCTGCCCTGGGGATCGGGACCTTCAGCGCCTACTTGACTTGGTCTCTTAGAAACCATAGCATGGCTCCAACAGGCTGCAGAAGGGATTGTGGAAGGAGAACCATTTCAATGTGGCCATACAACCGAGACACAGAGTGGACTGGGGATTCCGGCGATGCTAGGAAAAATCCTGCAAGGGGAGAAGTAGCATCTTAAAGCCCGAGTGATGGGCAAATCTGGATTAGCAACCCTGCTCCTCCACTTATTCGTTGTATGCCCTTGGGCCAGTTATTTAACCTCTCTAAGTCTTATTTTCTTAAAATGAACATGAGGATAGGAAGATCCTACTTCCCGGGGCTGTGGTGGGGGAGACAAAGGGGTGCTGCATGTGAAGCCCTTGGCCACACAGGCACCAAATGCAGGGTGGTAGGCTGTTCTGGTCAGAGCCTCACACATGTGCTGAGTGGGCTCAGAGGCCCAGTGAGGCCCGGCTGCTCAGCGAGCATCAAAGGGCATGTCATGGCTGTTCTGGATGGGGAGCTCTACTGGTGTCCTCCACGAGGGACTAGTGGGGACAGGGGGTACACCTTTACATATCACAAAGCCCTTTACAGCTTCCCTTCTACACCGAGTTTCTTAAGCAATTTTCTAGAAGCCTTTGGAGTCGCTTCTTACGAAGAGCCTTCACCAGTTCCCTAGGAGAGCCAAGCTTAGAGCCACCTGCCCCTCTAGCACCCTGCTCCCCCGACACCTTCACTTGATTATCTCGATCTCCTCTCCCTGTTTGCATTAATTCCCATTCAGTCAGGTCTCCGGATGGTCATTAGGGGAGTCATCTGAGAGAGCATTCTGGAGACCCGCTGTAAATGACACTCCAGCTACAAACTTCCAAGCCCAGAGCACAGACACCTGGTGGCCAGCTGTGCTTCTGCCCAAAGACAATTGCGTGAGCTCCTGGTAAGCAGACAAACAGGCCACTGGCAAGGGTCCTCCCCTTCTTTCTCTCCTTAACCCTCGATGACCTAATCACATCTCCACCACTGGAAAGCAGCCCCCAGCTCCTAGGAGATGTGCTTCTACGGGCAGCACCAGCCCTCGGGACCGGCTCCTACTATCTGGCCAAGAACATTTTTAACTTGCTTTAAAAGAAAGCAGCAGAGAGCTTTCCAAGGCTATATAAAACCCTGGGCGTCCCCTCTTCGCGGTGAGGGGGAGGGGGAGGGGGAGAAGACAGGGATTCTGCAGCTTACAAAACGCAAGAGGGCGTCGTGTGCATTTGGACTGGACTTGGCCACATACCAAGGGGAGGATGCACTCACTGGGGAGTGTAGGGCTCAGGGGGACACTTGAGGACAGTCACTAACATCTGTTCTCCCAATCCCGCCATGAACTCCCTGGCTGCTGGTAACTACAGAGGCACCCCCCTACTGCACGCCAGGTGTATACTTCATTGCTCTTTGCCAGACACTAAGCCAGTCACTGTGAACACAGAGATGCTTCAGACACAGGCCTTGCCCTCAAAGAGTTGTTAAGTTCATGCCGAGGGGAGTCCCTACGCCAGCCAGACTTAATCAGGACACTGCACGGACAGCTGTGCAATACCACCAGCTGCTTGCCTGCCACTCCCAGGATTAGCCCCATGCTCACTGCTGCTGCTGCTGCTGGGGCTGCAGCTGGCAGCAGGGAGAATCTGGGTGGCCAGGCTGGCATTGGCGGGGGTTGGGGGTGGGGACAAGGGGTGGCAACAAGGACGAGATCACCTTCTTCCTGTGTGACCTGGAAGGGCACGGCAACCATCCCCGAGAAGGCAGGCCACATCTTCAGTCACGGGCACATCTCCGCCCACAGACTTGCTGAACCACAAGTCTGGCGGCTGCTTCCACTGCAGTGGCCACAGCCACAGCCCCATCTCCGACCCGAATCCTGTGGTGCTCAGAGGGGTCATGGAGAATACCGAGGACAGGATGTGAGTCTTCCTCAAAGAGCTGCCTTTAAGTCTGTTTGAGAAGAAGGCACAGAAATGTCATGAAAGCCTAGAGTGTTGCGTGAGCACTAAGGGGTTTCGTGGGCTGTGAACTCTCATAGAAGCACTGAGTGGGGGACACCTGGGTGGCTCAGGATTGAGCGTCTGCCTTTGGCTCAGGGCATGATCCCGGGGTCCTGGGATTGAGTCCCACATCGCACTCCCTACAGGGAGCCTGCTTCTCCCTCTGTCTGCTTCTCTGCCTCTCTCTCTGTGTCTCTCATGAAGAAATAAAATCTTAAAAAAAAAAAAAAGATGAAGCACAGAGTGGAGAGTCCATCCTCAGGCCTACAAAGTCCCAGGAAGGCTTTAGGGAAGAGGTAGGCTTCAGGCCAGGCTGGGGGGCGGGGGGGGGGGGCAAATTCGGAGCAGGGATGGGGGGCCTGCATTCCAGAAGGGGCCTGTGACGTTGGCAATGACCACGGGCGCTGGGAAATAGCTCACTCCTCACAGCCTTGTAAAAGTAATACCTTCTTCTCCTCTGTGCCATCACAGGAGGAGACAGCCAGGGGCTGGGAGGTCAGGTGTATTTTAAAACTGTTAAAGCAGTCACACAGCTTTGCTGCTTGGAATTGGGGACTTGTGATACTCCTGGTTTCATATGAGGTCATCACACTGTGAGGCCAGGACCAAGAACAGCCCATAAGTGCCCAGCCTTCCAGCCCCCAGGAGAACCATGGGGGCCACCCCAGGAGGACGGCTGCTCCATGGAGGCTGGGATCAAGACTTTCTGCTGACTCTAAGGCCAAACCTCACTCCACTGGCACGGTACATGTGGCCACAAGTGTGGACAGAATTCTGGCAAGATATCAAAGAGTTCATACAGAGGAAATCTTTGAATATTATGAATGAGGAAAAGTTTCCCTTCATTTCCTGCTGCATCCTAGAGAGATTCCCTGTGAATGGCACAGACATTGGAAAATCTTTAGGAGGAGACAAGCAGCATTCAGAGATGAGAAGGTCATGGGGAGGGGTGCGGGCCGCATAAAGAACACAAGCCACGTCAGCCGGACCACGTGGATGAAGGTGACATCCTCAGTGAGGCACCAGACCTCGCCCAACAGCAGATAAGCCATTCAATTCAGGAGCTCAACCTTGTAAACAGAATGAATTGAGGGCGGTGATCATTTGAGAAGAAATCAGCCCTCATTCATCTTCCCAAGATCCTGATGGGGGAGAGGGCTGAGGCTCCGATGAATGAGGGAGCTCATGGGGGGGTGTGTGTGTGTGCCACGTGGGCCTGAGTACACGGGATAGAAGATGGTCCTACCGCAGAAAAACGAACAGATTCTAGGGAAGGATTTTGCCAAACTTGAACAGACTGGCTGTGAGGAAAGCAGATGCCCTGTAGGACCTTCTGCTCAGGTGACAGCCAAGTTAGTGTGGTTCCTGGGGTCCCTGGGTCCATAGTGACTGAGCAGAAGAACAGAATGGGAACATCATCCCTCCTCCTTCTTTGTCAGTCTTCAGTAAAGTCTGGGGTCACCCTTCTTGTTCCTGCCTTGGCCTCCTGAGGGTGAGCTGGCACCCGTGCCTTCACATAGGCCCTGCCTGTCTCCTGTCTGAAAGGCCGGTGACTGCCATGACATGTTCCACGCTGGTGAACACAGCCCAGGGGAGGCTGCTCTGACTGGCTCAGTCATTTGTTCAACTGTTCCACAAGTGCCCTTTCAGCATCTCTTCAGCTCTGTCCCTGGCACTGTTATGTGGTGGGGGCAAAGGACAGGGGAGGAGGAGGTACAGGCAACAAGTGGCCCGGGGGACCATGGGGAGAAGAGAAGGGAACCAGGAAAATGGCAGCGCCTCTGAGATGGCAGGGGAGCGAGTCTGTGTCCCACAGTCTGGGGAGGAGGCTCTTTCAGGGGAGAGCACTGGGGAACGAAAGAGGAAGAAGTCTGATCTCCTGACCTGCTGCCATGTGTCAGGCAAGCGTATCATTCCTGGAGGGACCCCACAAGCCTGGTGCCCGTTAGTGCCACCTTGTAAATCAAGAGCATAAGGCATGGGCACAGCTAGTCAGTGGCAGAGCCAGAGCCTGAGGCTTGGTCATCTTACTCCTCGTGCAGTGGCCTTCCCACCACCACAGGGAGGCAATTGGCCCTTCAGCAGTGCTCATGCTCAGGCTGTTTCCAGAGAAGCAAGGGAAAAATGGAAGGCATCTGGTGATCTGGGGGAGCAGGGGATAGAAGGAAGATGAAAGGCGGATGGAAGGAAGGATGGAAGGGGGGATGGAAGGGGATGGGAGGGAGGATGGAAGGGAATGGGAGGGGAAAGGGGATGGGAGGGAGATGGAAGGAGGATGGAGGGGGATGGAAGGAGGGATGGAAGGAAGATTTGAGTGAAGGAAGGAAGGAAGGCAGGAAGGAAGGAAGGGAGGGAGGGAGGGAGGGAGATGGAAGGGGGAATGGAAGGAGGGAAGTAGACTGGCTTCTACACTCTACCTCAGGCAATGCGGAAGGGCTCAGACTCTCCCTCCTTCATCGGCTCAACTCAACAAGTCTATATTGAGCCCTGCAGAGCACCAGGCACTGTACTTCACTGCTGGGGATGTGAGTAAGACTGATATGGTCTGTGCTCTCATGGAACTTCCATTCTAGAAGGAGGCAGACAGTATCAGGCTATGTGATTTGAAAGGGGAAGTACTGGGCCCTGTGAAAGCACAGAGGAGAATCTCATAACCCAGATTCACAGGGTTGAGAGTGACTTTCGGGAAGAAGTAACCTGTTGGCTAAGACTCGAAAGAGGAAGGCTCTGCCTGTTGCACAGAGAACGTGCAGGAAGGTCTGCTGGTGATGGAGCAGAGGGAGAGGGGCCGCCTGACAGCCTAGCGTCTGCGAGGGAACAGCGCAGATGGGGAGGCACAGAGCCCAGAATGCACCCTGAGAACAATGGAAAGCCGTGAGGAGAGTTAAGTCTGGGGATGACCCAAGCAGGTTTGTGGCTTATCCCTTCCCTGGGAAGCCCAAGGCTGCCACAGTGAGGAGAGGAGAGATCCAAGGCTGCCACAGTAAGGAGAGGAGAGATCTGTCCAAGGGCTCCTCAGTTCAGGCAGGCATGGTCTTTTTTCCCCTTGTGCACCAAGAAGGTTTCCAAGAGAGGCAGTGAGCAGAAGGAGCAATGAAGCAAGGGCTCATTACGGGCCTTGGATGGAGCTGCCAATCCCGGACTAGAGCAGAAAACAGTCAGCTTGGGTACAGGTGTGTGTGAGCAAACACCCCCCTCTTGTGGCCGAGAACGGTATTGCCACTGTGTTCACTGCTTCCCGCCCTGAGAGCCAGGGTGGCTGCGGACCCCAGGAGGGACCCCAGGAGGGTCCCCACTCGGCTTGCTGCTGCTGCTTTTAGAGAAATCTGAATAACGGAGAAAATGTGCATACATGCTTAGAAACAGATATGAGAAAGACAATGTTACCAGTGATTCTGAACAGATGACTAATTTTTTTCATTTTGTTTAGGTGTATTTTAAAACTGTTAACGACATGAATTACTTTTGTTGCTAAAAGAATAAATGCATTGTTTTTGTCTTTAAAGGCAGATGCGACACAAAAGTGGCCAAAGAGGGGACTCAAAGTGGAGGCTGAGCAGCTCAGCTGATAGTGGTGTGGCTGGGTGATGAGCCAGCTCCCTGTGGCCTTGCACTCCGGGGGAGCACAACTCCAACCAGCTGCAAGGCCACACCAGGGCCCTTGTCTCGGATGAGGCCTCCTGAAGGAGCCCTCCCTGCTGTGTCTCTAGCTATGTCCCTCCTGCCCCTCTGCCTGTCTCACCAGACTGCTGCCCCTCTGACCTGGTCTTGCAGGTGGGCCTGACCGCCAGGTTCTTGGTGATTAGGAGGGTCCTCTCCTGGCAGGCTGATGCTGAATGAGAGTTGGGTCTGCCCAGAAGCTGTGACCACATACGCTACATGTATGGGGTCTCTGCTGTACAACTTTTCTAACTTGGAACAAGACACTCACCTGGCCTGGAGTTTTGGTCACTTCCATCATATCACTGTCGTGGCTGCTTCTTCCCTCTCCAGCTTGAGAACTCTTCTCTTGGGCAGGGAAGCTGCTTGGCCTCCCGTCTGGAGGTTCCCTAACGCTGGTCTAAGGTTCTGGAACATTCTGAGGTATATCCCAGCTCTGGTACCTGTGAAGCGTCACCCGTGGATCTTCTTTCAGCAAGTTCCTGATCTGAACAAGGTTGAACGCCCTGTCCTTACACCTTCACCATCTGGAATCCCTATGTTGAAAATTCAAATGTTACCTGTTTGCTCTGCAAAGAAAAGCCATGGAAATAAAATGCACACTCACTGCTGGGGATAGATTGAATAAACTATGACATACAATACAGCAGGGAAAGGTGAAGTATAGAAAAGTAATTAATGATCATACTTTTTCTAAAAAAAAAAAAAAAAGCCAAGGTTATGAGGGTGGTCTGGGTGTTGCAGTTGGTTAGGGAGCTGACCCTTGATTTTGGCTCAGGGTATGATCTCAGTGTCCTGGGATTGAGCCTGACTGGGGCTCCAGGCTCTCTGGGGAGTCTGCTGGAGATTTTTCTCCCTCTCTGTCTGCCCTTCCCCCTGCACATATGCTCTCTTTCTCGCTTTCTCTAAAATAAACAAGTCTTTAACAAAAAAAGCACATTATGAAATATTATGTGTACGGTAAGATTATGAAGTATGTTCTATTTGTTATTAAATTCAATTTGTAGTTTTTCAAATGTTCCATCATGAGCATATGGTACTTTTATAAGGAGAACACCCCCAAGTTATTTTACAAACCTGGATAGAAGATGAAAAAAACAGGAGCTTTAAAATATTTTTAAAAAATACCCTAATATTCAAGCGGTGGGGATGGAGGCAGGGCAAGAAGGAAATTCTGAGAAGTTTGGATAGACCTTGGGCTCTCCCGGCCACGCAGCTATATGTGCAGGAGGCGGGCAGCTGAGGAAGCTGCCCCAAAGGGCCAAGGCTAGTGACCCCTAAGAAGGGGTGTCCTGGGGTCGAAGCTTGAGGTAACTGTAGAAAGGGTTACCTGCAGGGGGAGCAGAGCTGGATTTGAGGGTGTGGCCCTGTGTTGGTCAAAGGACTCCTGATACATCATCATAATTAAAAAAAATAACTTGCACATGTAGGCACTTTATGGTTTACAAAGCACTTTCTCCTCCTTGAAGCTTATAGAGGAGGAAACAGAGGCACAGCACAGCCAGTATGCAGCAGAACCAGGACCTGAATCCAGCTGTTTCCAGCTCTCGCTGTACTGAGCTACGCTGCCCAGCTGCCCTTTAAGAGCTCAGGCACTGAGAGAGTATAAAAGTAAGGAGGATATTACACTTTACAATTGGAACCTAAACACTGACCCATTAGGACAGATGCTGATCTCATCTGGAGATCCTGAAGCCTCCTGTAGGGCCAGGCGATGGCAATTGGATGCTGGACTCTAGGAAGCACCTGAGAGTCAGAAGGGAGTCGCTGGGGTGGCCCAGGAGGCTGGCAGGGCACTCTGGGACACGGAACAGCAGCTGCTCACCAACCAGTCCAGAAGTATTTCACTACTTTAACCACTCATCCACCCATCCATTCTGGTGGCACCAGATAAACGTCATGCCAGCCTATGGCCTCCCCGATTGTGTCCCACAGATCCCGGTGGCGACAGATAACTCTAGAAGTTGTCCTATGTGTCAGTTATTTCAGCAGGGGAGCTCTGCAGTCAAACCACATTTCCACAGAAAGGGATGTGGTGGTCACCTAATGTAAGTGACCATGGACGTGTCTGAATCTGTGAAGTCCATTATTGGCCGCTTGGGCTCCTGCCAAGATCAGGGGCACTGTGGATCTAAAGCAGCAGCCCCCTAGCGGTGTCGTTTGGCTTTGCAATGAGCACTTACAGTCTGAGTACAAAAAATTGTACTGACTTCTGAGAATTTATAGCAGACGAACAATGAGGTTAACAACCTCTTCTCTGAAGTAAGAGACAGGAGTGTGCCCAGGCCACCCCCCGCCCCCCGCCGCCGCCTGCTTCTCCCTTGGGCTGGGATGGATGCTTTGTTGGGTCTGTTCTCTTGATTCCCAACTGAGAAGGCTCCCCTCCATATACCCAAGGTGGCTGGATCTCCCGGGTTCCCTTCAAATGCTCAGTACAGGCTACACGAAGGAAAGAAGAAAGGTGCTATTATTGTCAACAAAGGTCTTCATGAGCCACACCATGGAGTGTGCTTTAGCTAAAAAGCTAGCACACCAGAATTCAAAACAGCCTAGTACACTCAGCTGTGGCTGGGACACCAGTGGATGATGGAAATTCCCTGCTGTGCTCCAACTGGAGTTCAGTACCTCTTTGAAATTAAGGTCTCCTGCTAGTCAGATGATCACACTCCACTCCCAGCACAGGTCTGTAGGCTGTCATATCAGCCCTGCTTTCAACACAGGACCGACCACCCAAGAAAAAGATCGAAGACCCTGGTCTCCTCCCCAGAGGACGCTGCCTCTTACCACTGGTGTGGAAAGGGGTGGAGTTCTCAAGATCCATGTGTGAACTAGGGCCCACTGTGGCTAAAGCTGGTGATGTGTGGGGATTCTTGTGCTGGGGGTGGGGCTGCTATCTTCCTCCAGAGAACTTCCTGTCATGGAGATGGTTAAGAAAATAGAGGGCAGCCCCGATGGCCCAGCGGTTTGGCGCCACCTTCAGCCGGGGTATGATCCTGGAGACCCAGGATTGAGTCCCACATCGGGCTCCCTGCAAGGGCGCCTGCTCCCTCTGCCTGTGTCTCTGCCTCTCTCTCTGTGTGTCTGTCAAAATAGGGAGCTCTAAAGGAAATAAAGGTAATTACTTGCTTTTTTTTTTTTTTCTAAGAAAATGTCTTGTTAGACCTTTTCTTCCATTGTATTTCTTTTAAAATGATTCTTTTTTGGTCACAAAGCATTATTTGTTCATTGCAAAAAATAATTAAATGTTACATACTTAAAACATTCAAAGAGAATGTTCTTCGTAATCTTTTCTCCCAGAGATAATGTAAATTTTTAAAATTTAATTTTATTAAAAAGTTCCCCAGCTGAACCGAGGTAGAGTTGGGAACTGAAACGTAACTGTGTATATGTAAGGTGTACAACTTGGTGATTTTAAATTAAATTTTGATTCAAGTTTCAATAAAATAGTTATCTTAAAAACTAAGTAACTGGGAAGCCTGGGTGGCTCAGCGGTTTAGCACCATCTTCAGCCGAGGGCGTGATCCTGGAGTCCTGGGATCGAGTCCCACGTTGGGCTCCCTGCATGGAGCCTGCTTCTCCCTCTGCCTGTGTCTCTGCCTCTCTCTCTCTCTCTCTCAATCTCTTTCTGTCTCTGTGTCTCTCATGAGTAAGTAAATAAAATCTTTAAAAAATAAAATAAAAACTAAATAACTGATTTACGTTAAATATAACTAGGACCTACTAATAGGACCATATTTCTGGAACTTTCCCCTAAATGTCCTAGTTTCTCATAGTCTGTCTAGTTGCCCCCAAAGCCATCAGAACAGTCCAGAAGTTAGAAGTTCCAGTTTTTCTGAATCCAACCCACCTCTCCCCACTGCTTCAAGCTGAGTTGGGTGGTTCTAGCTCAGGGCCTCTTACGAGGGTGAGCCTAAGGCATCTACTGAGACGGAGAATTTTTTCAGACTTTGGATTTGTCATCCCCAGACATAGCAAGTCCGCTAAGAACAGTCTTTCCTAGTCTTTCTGCAAGACAGTATCCAGAAAGGATATGGGGAAGCCCTTACATCAAAGTTTCAAGAACACAGTGGATAAGGAACTCCAGGAGCCAGAAGTTTGGTCAGAAAGGTGAAACCTGCACATGATGTGTTGTGACAGAAAAATATGTATTATAGTTTCTGCAGAGAATGATTTAGATTTGAGTGGGTTAAATCAGGACTTAACTAAATGAAGCACCTCCCCATAGGAATGAGAATCATAATGTCAGGGAAGAAAAAATAAAAACTCTAGGAAATTATCCAAAATCTAATGGGATCCCCAAAGGCACCAGGGAAGAGCAAAGAGGAACATGGGCACAGTGTTGGACCAAAACAGATGTGGCCTCTGTTCTCCTTGGATAACCTACCCCTCCCTATCTTCACACGTTAGTCCCCTTTTCTACTCATGGGCCTGGTTCATTTTCTTACTCCCACTGTCCAGCATGACTCCCACCATAGCTCAGGGGTGCACTTGCAGCCTGTCTTACTGCCTCTGGGCAGAATGGCCAGGAGCTACTCCAGCTCCAGTAACTCCAGGATGGGCAACTCGCAGGCTGTCGCTGTGCCCTCTGCCACTGGCAGCAGAGCTCCCAGGGGCATCTCAGAACCTTGAAGGGTGGTCCCGAGCCTCCTGGTCCTAGAACTCCCTGAAGTGCAGACCAGCCTGCTCTCGGTTGGGAGGCTGATTACCTGGCAGCATGGTCTCTTTGCCCCACAAGTGGTCCTCTGCCTCCACCTTCACGGTTGGAATTCTGTCCTGCTTCTGACGGCCCTGGGAGCACTGGGACACAGCCCCCCTGACTGCTGTGCTCATTCTTGATGGGAGATGGCCCCAGGGAGGCTCACTTGTGCCGTGTGGGGGTTACATTTCAGAGAAACTTCCTGAGCTGCTTCAAATTTCAGAAACTTTCTGAAACACAATAAAGTGAAATAAAACTCCTTGATTAGGGGGTCCATTTCAACACCACTATAGACCGTGAAATGGTACAACGCACTCTCAGGTATTCCTCACCATTCCCGTCTCCCCTTGCCCGCCAGGCCAGTTTTCAAGCAGATGTCATAAAATTTTGGCCATAAGACCTGCAGTTGTCTCTAAGACCCTTTTCTTTTATATAGCATAACCCCAACAGCCTTTTCACAACTAGAAGGTTGAAACACTATCATATCGCCAATTAACCTGATTTTTAAAAACTGCACAATTAATTGGTCATTACTCATGATCCGAGTAAAGCTTACAGCAGGTTGCATTTGGCTGATAAGTCTCATCTATAGGTCCACTTCTTTAAAAAAAAAAATTCTTTTTTAAAATCTTGTAATCTGTTCAAAGTATGTCAGCTGGCTGTCATTAGAACGACAGGACACCTGACAGATGTCTGGGCGCCGGCTCTGCGAGGCCCGGCTCTGCGCTGGAAAGTGAGGCGTGAGCAGACAGACAAGGGCCCGGCCTAGCTCTGGGCTTCGGTTCCTCCTCCTCCAGCAGAAGAGGCGGGGCCTAGGCTCCCATCACTGGGACCCACCGGGCGAGCCGCCGCAGAACGCCCGCCGGATACCTTCCCCGGAGCCAGGGCCCACACTCCGCCGTTCCCGGCGGCCGCTCGCCTGCCTGGGCTCCCGGAGGCCGAGGCAAGGCGGAGGGAGCGCCCCTCGACGCCGCCAGGCTCGACCACAGCGGTGGCTGAGCGGTAACGGCCACCGCTCGGACCCCGGCACGGGCCCGGCACCCGCCCAACTACAATTCCCAGGGGCCTCTGCGGCGAGCCGGTCACCATGGAAACGAGTCGGACTCGTCGGCTCTGCAACCGTTGGTGGCCTGGTCCTGTGCGCGGAACAGTCCGCAGAGCTTCCAGACGGGACGGTCACGTGTCTCCGCCGCCCAGGCCTTGGTTCTGGGGCCAGAGGACACAGAGCCCCTACGCCTAACCGAAGCCATGGGAAGACGGAACTACATTTCCCAGAAGGCGCCGAGGGCACGCCAGCTTCCGGTCGCTCGGCACCAAAACGGTAACACCGAGCTGTTGCCAAAGGAGTCAAGTCCTGGGTATCTGGGCTTCTGAAGCCCGTGAACAGAGGAGCAGGAGACAGAGATGAGGGATAGAGGAGGAAAGGAGAATGGGAAATTTGGTTATAAAGCAACATTAAAGAGTACATCCCCGCCTGTTTACCTCTTTCACGGACGCTCAGGGCTAGCGCGAGCATCGCAAAGCCCCCTGGGAGAGGCTGGCGACGCTGCCCTAAGGCCTATGGGAAATGTAGTAATTGATTAACACTCCACTGAGCACCTGCGATAAACCTGGCACGCTAGATAGATTAAACGCCTTCTTGGCTCCGCTCAAACACACATTTTACCTCCTAAATCCTTAGGAACCTGTCCCTTTTCTTCATGCCAATCCTCAGTGCTGTATTTCAGACACTGCATTTCCTTGTCAACCTGCCCTCAGTCATGTTCCCCTTAAGTCATCTCTGCACAGGGCCACCAAAGTAATCGCTCCTGCTCTGCTTAGGGCTTTCCAGCGATTAATAATCAAGTCGACGCTCCTTGCTGGTAGATATTTGAACTAACTTACTGTTTTGGGCTGCTCTCCTCATACGTAAGAACCACATTTTAAAAAATTGTTCATCCTGTTTGCCACTGATACCTTAAAACCATTGTCACCATTTTTTTTTTTAAGTGAAAAGCACAACTTTTTGCTTTGACCAGTTGCATCGCCAAAAAGGGTGATAAATTCCAAGTGTATTTGGATTTGCAAAATATCCTTGAAAAGTACTTGAAGTAGGTTCCTATAATAAGAAACCAAGTCACTCCTAAGAAAAGCAAAGCAAAACAAAACAAAACAAAATTTCATTGCATGCTATGGGCAACACACCTAGGTATTTCCAGGCCTTGTAAAGTCACACAAAAGAGAAAAGAAGGATGGTTCTTGTATAAAGTACTTATCTCTCTCTCTCTCTCTCTCTCACACACACACACACACACAAACTACAGCTAGAAAATAATGTAAAATAGAAGAGCTATTTTTATTTTACATAGCATTTTGAACGTCAAAGGTCTGAAACTATGTCCTATCCAAAGAGCTGCTTAAGTGTGGGGTAGATCTGCACTGAGGCTTTTGAGAATGGTGGCATACTTTTAAAACCAATCAGAAAGCCTAGATAGGAATGAACTGCAGGAAGATAGATGAGGTGTTGCTCACATCAAAGCACCACGAGCTTTCCTTTTGAAGTGGGAATACTTGGCAGACACAACATTTCCATTGGCTTTTAACTTTGGTAGGAATAATGGCCAGTATCATAAATGTAGAGAATTATTTAAGATAAAGCAGTTTCAAAGTCACATAAAAAATCAGTAATCTTAACATTCAAAAGCAGAGAATTTCCTCCCTCCTCACTAATTTTATTTTTTTGGGTTTGGCTTTTTAAATAGGGATCCTTCATTTGTTGCTTAAGGAAAGAACACGTTTGTTGAGAAAATATCAGCCAAGGCCAGGATATTCTCAACCAAGAAGGTGGGGTAGGATGAAGTCAAGATCTGAAAGAGTCATAGTTCAGAGTAATTTTCTTAAGCAGTACAGTTACTCTTTTAATCGGTATATATATATTTTTTAATTTTTAAAGATTTATTTATTTATTTTGATAGACATATATATAGAGAGAGGCAGAGACACAGGAGGAGGGAGAAGCAGGCTCCATGCCGGGAGCCCGACGTGGGACTCGATCCCGGGACTCCAGGATCATGCCCTGGGCCTAGGGCAGGTGCTAAACTGCTGAGCCACCCAGGGATCCCCCTAATCGGTATATATTTTTTAACTCCTATATGTCTTCAGTTTCCAGCAAGTCTCTGCTCTTTGTTAAAACAAGTTAGCCTACTCCTGTGGCATAAGGTTCTTCTAGTGTTCCACAAAAAGTGTAACAATCTTCAGGAGCTTCCCTGAGCAATTCGGAGATGTGAATGTTCAAATTGTGATGTTAGGTGACTAACTCATGGTTTTCTTTACCAAGTTGGAGCTTCGATACTCTCTAATTTGATTGGTTTCAGGGAATATGATAATATGATGCTAGTTCTACCCAGCAAGTTAGTAACAGGGACAGAACTTGGCCCCCACACCCCTAACTTGCTGGGTTATCTTGAACTAGTTATTTGTCATCTCCTCTTACCTCCCCCAAGCCTGCTCCTCTTTCATTAGTGCCTCAGTGAATGGCATCTATGGTAGGCTGAGTTACGGACCCCAAAGATCTCAGGACCCGATCTCTGGAATGTGTAAGTGTTGTTTCATTACTCGGAAAAATCGTCTTTGCAAATGTGATTAATTTTTCTGTTGAACTCTTGGCTTATCATCAACAATCAGATAAAAATAATTCCTTTTTGTTCTGGAGCAGTGTTCTTCAGACCAATTATTCTTACTGCCCCTATTACATAAAGATGATTTGCTATAGTTGGCTTTAAGGTTATTCTGTGTTCCTTACACATGTTCCCCCCAAAGAGCAGGTCAGAAGGAAATTAACCTGACTTAAAATGTGCTCGCAGGTAACGAGGCAGTTTGCTAAGAGGTGACTGTAGTTCAATCTAAATTTACCAGGAAAGTGGCATTATTAGCAAATACCATTCTCTCTCACAGACTGCCCACACAGCTCCATTTCAACCTCCTGTTGTCAAAGTGAAGAGCACCCACGCCTATTGATTCATGTCTTAAGTGTCTCTATTTTTCTCTCACTCTCACTGGAAAAGACCTACATTTAACTTTAGATCTCCTTAATGTGTTTTCAGGTTGGCTATATTGAAAAAAATTCCAAATATAGGGGCACCTGGCTGGCTCAGTCAGTACAGCATGTGGCTCTTGATCTTGGGGTCATGAGTTCAAGTGCCATGCTGGGCCTAGAGCTAACTTAAAAAAAAAAGAATCCAAATAGAAAAATCATGGATGAACAACAATTCCTAAGATTAAAGCAAACAGTTTTACGATAAGCTATGAACTCACCGTATTTGCTTACTCTGAGCATTAACACTTTTGCCTTTTTTACAAATTAGGTGTTAGGACAATATAAACATTGTTTTTACATGTATTACTTGAAGGAATATTTACAAATTAAGTTCCCCTGAGGATCTTAAAAAACCTTTTACAAGATATATGTGTATTCTACCTTCTAAGCTGATAATGATGTCCAGATTACCAAGGATATTTAAATGAAAATAAAATATTGGAGAGTTTAAATGCTAATCTTTAAAAATATCCTAGGTGGGGGGTGCTGGGGGCGGGGCTCAGGCAGTTAAGCGTCCAACTCTTGATTTCAGCTCTGGTCATGATCTCAGGGTCGTGAGATCAAGCCCTGTGGTGGGCTCCGTGCTCAGCAAGAAGTCTGCTTGTGGATCCCCCCCTCTGCCTCTCCTCCATTCTCTCTCTGTCTCTCTCAAATAAATACATAAATCTTAAAAAAATATCCTAGGTGGGGTGCCTGGCCAGCTCAGTTGGTGGAGCATGCAACTCTTGATCTTGAGGTTGTGAGTTCAAGCGCCATGAGATTACTTAAAAAAGAAATCTTTGAAAAAAAAATCCTAGGTGAATTGTACACTAACGTTCTTAGCAAATTATTTACAATAACCAACAGATAAATGGATAAATAAGATGTAATCTATCCATGCAATGGAATATTATTCACCCCTAAAAAAGAAGGACATTCTGACACCTGCTACAACATGGATGAACTTTGAGGACATTCTGCTCAGTGAAATAAGCCAGTCACAAAACTTAAAATACTATATGATCCTACTTTTATGAAGTCCCTAGAGACAGAAATTAGAGAAAGTAGAATGGTGGGTGCCCAGGGGAGGGAGGAGGGGGAATGAGGAGTTTGTGTTTAATGGGTACAGAGTTTGAGTTTGGGATGATAAAAACATTCTGGAGATGGATGGTGGTGATGGGTGCCCAAATGCTGTGAATGCACGGAACGCCATAGAACTGTACACTTAAAAATGGTTAAAATGGTAAATTTTATGTTATGTATATTTTACACCAAGTTTAAAAAGAGTAACAGGATTGTTAAATTCAAAACTTGTCCTGGGAACACTCTTGCACTGTTGGTGGGAATGTGAACCGGTGCAGCCATTCTGGAAAACTGTGTGGAGGTTCCTCAAAGAGTTAAAAATAGACCTGCCCTACGACCCAGCAATTGCACTGCTGGGGATTTACCCCAAAGATACAGATGCAATGAAACGCCGGGACACCTGCACCCTGATGTTTATAGCAGCAATGTCCACAATAGCCAAACTGTGGAAGGAGCCTCGGTGTCCATCGAAAGATGAATGGATAAAGAAGATGTGGTTTATGTATACAATGGAATATTCCTCAGCCATTAGAAATGACAGATACCCACCATTTGCTTCAACGTGGATGGAACTGGAGGGTATTATGCTGAGTGAAATAAGTCAATTGGAGAAGGACAAACATTATATGGTCTCATTCATTTGGGGAATATAAAAAATAGTGAAAGGGAATAAAGGGGAAAGGAGAAAAAAATAAGTGGGAAATATCAGAAAGGGAGACAGAACATGAAAGACTCCTAACTCTGGGAAACGAATTAGGGGTGGTGGAAGGGGAGGTGGGCAGGCGGTGGGGGTGACTGGGTGGTGGGTACTGAGGTGGGCACTTGATGGGATGAGCACTGGGTATTACTCTGTATGTTGACAAATTGAACACCAATAAAAAATAAATTTATAAAAAAACAAAAACAAAAACAAAAACAAAAAAAACCAAAACTTGTCCTGGGCACCTGGTGGCTCAGTGGTTGAGCATCTGCCTTCGACTCAGGTCATGATCTTGGGGTCCTGGGATCGAGTCCTGCATAGGGCTCCCCACAGGGAGGCTACTTCTCCTGTCTATGTCTTTGCCTCTCTTTGTGTTCTCTCATGAATAAAATAAAATCTTTAAAAAAAACAATAAACTTGTCCTAAGTGATCAAGTAAACCTTATAGGTTTTTTTTTTTTTAAGATTTTATTTATTCATAAGAGACACAGAGAGAGAGAGAGAGAGAGAGAGAGAGAGAGGCAGAGACACAGGCAGAGGGAGAAGCAGGCTCCATGCAGGGAGCCCAATGTGGGACTTGATCCCAGGTCTCCAGGATCACACCCTGGACTGAAGGTGGCGCTACACTGCTGAGCCACCCGGGCTGCCCACCTTGTAGGTTTATAATGAGAATATTGTATCTCTTACTATTTTAACAGGGGTAATATTTGAGAATATTCACCTATTGCTATATTCTCGATTCTCCTGAAAATCCTATTTTTCTCCCAGGAAGCTGAGGGTTGAGAATGGATCAGATAGGCCAACTGTGGCAAGGAGTACAGTGATCCTGCCATATAGATCCACAAAAATCTGGCCTGTTTGGAGAACACAGCTGGCTCTCAGAGATGTGCAGGGCCAGGCCCAGCCAGGATGGGGCCAAGCCAGCCTGGGACCCCTGGTTCCATGCCAGGGGCTGTACCAAGCTTGGATTTGAAGGAGGTGGCCAGTAGGGTGGCCACTGACAACTTGACAGAAGTTAAAAAGGGAACCAGAGGACCTGCCCTTGGAACAGCTGCCCCAATCATAGCACAAACTCTGTCCAGGCACCCTGACACCATCTTGGGGAAAAGGAAGGTGAGGAAGTAGACTGTAACCTTATCCCAGAGACTGAACTAACTTGGAAACTTTTAAATTTGCAAGAGATGGAAAAAGAGTTGATTCTCACTACTCACAGTCCTTATATTCTGTAAAGTTGTCATGCGCACTGGATGAGAGAATGCCAAACCATGGCTTCTGGGGAAACGCAGGGTTAAGTTCCTGTGCGCCTCTGATCACATTTTCATCAACCATCAATATGCAACCTTGTTTTATGGAAGCTTATTTAAAGACACCTTGTTTAATATACTATATTGATTCATTGACATTGAACTCCCAGCCAACCACACTAGAATTCATGCTGAAATGAGGCTTATCGAAAGCACTAATTTTCTCCATAGGGCACATCCCAGCCTTTTTGCACTTAGGAATACTAGCCAGAGCTTCAGCACCATGTTTGGGGGTCATTGTAAACAGCGAAACCACTAACAAAAGCACAGAAATGTGAAAATATGTCACTAGACTGTGACAGGGACACTTATGTATAGTATGAGAGCTGAGACAAGAAGGCAGAGTGTGGTCTTGTTCAGCCTTGGCTGAAAACATTCATGACCAGTGATTCACATTTTTTGCCACTCTGAGTAACTGTGGAAGTGCTGTGAGTATTGATCTGGGGGTTGCAAATCAGTTTTAGCCAGGCAAATCTGCAAACACAGAACCATGAAGGAGGATCAATTATAGTTTTATTTGGCATCAGAGGTGGTCTAGGTTCCCTCACTATCTAGCATCACTATGCTTAAATGTATGAGATTTAAGCCAATTATAGAAAATGGACGAATCTAAGGGTGCCTGACTGGCTCAGTTGGTTAAGTGTCTGCCTTTGGCTCAGGTCATAATCCAGGGGTCCTGGGACTGAGCCCCACATCAGGCTCCCTGCTCAGGCTCCCTGCTCCTGCTAAGCCTGCTTCTTAGTCTCCTTGAGCCTGCCGCTCCCCCTGTTTGTGCTCTCTCCCTCTGTCAAATAAATAAATAAACAAAATCTTAAAAAAAAAAAAAGGAAGACTCTATCATTTTTTCCCCATATCTAAAGTGTAGGGGGCAGCCCCAGTGGCACAGCGGCTTAGCGCCACCTGCAGCCCAGGGCATGATCTTGGAGACCCTGGATGGAGTCCCACATCAGGCTCTCTGTATGGTGCCTGCTTCTGTCCCTACCTCTCTCTCTCTGCGTCTCTATAAATAAATAAAATCTTTAAAAAATATATAAATAAAAATAAAGTGTAGGGCTTAAGTTTTTGACTGTACCTCACTGTTATTTAGAGAAACAGAATGGCAGCTCTGTGAGGGTGAAGATTTTTATCTGTTTTGTCCATGCTGTATATCACCAATAGCCAGAGCAGTGTAGCACAAGTCAATATTTGTTGAGTGAACCAAGGAATGAAAATCACATTCAAACCAATACACATGAATTAAACTGCTGTATCATTTGGTTCTGACAGTTACAATTCCACAATTTTTATCACTTGACATATATGAAGAGGAAAGAAAAATAGCTCAGTTTTCCAGCTCGTGGAGAGGTTTGAGGCAAAGGAATCAGAATTCAATAATAGGATTTTCTCAACTGAACTTAGGACAGAGGACAAATGGTATGAGTCAACTCCCTGGCTGACTGGTACCTTAAAGCAGAGAAGGAAAATCTCTTCTATGGCCACAGGGAGAAGAAAATATCAGTAGCTGGGTAAGATTCCAGGTCTGCCCTGGGAAAACAGCTGACCTTATTTGTGAGGTGAAAGAATCAGAATGAAGGCTGCTTAGGTGATAATTGACATCTCCTCCCGGTCTCTGCTTTCAGACACTGAGTTGATTATGCTTTTTAAATACTTTATGAACTCCAACCTGATGTCTTCAGGGTCATCCTCAAGATTCGAGTGCACCAGCTTCAGCTTGTTCAAGGGGGTTGCTTAAAAAGGAAAATAATGTAATTAGGCGTGAACTTTTAACGAGGGGCCGTTTCTAGCTCCCAGTGACCTGAATCTTACTGAAGCCCATTTGCTTAACTTTCTAAAGGCCAAAAATAAAGTTGTGTCTTGCTTGACATGATTTAACAGATAAAGGTTTTATCACATGCCACTGCCGATGCACTTAGCATAGTGGTTGGCATTCAGTAGGTGCTCAATAAAGAGTGCTACCACACTGCCACCTGTTGATGGAATAACAACTCTACAAGCTATTTCCAGGTCCTCTTATGCCAGAAAGGAAGAGATTTCTGCATATCATGAGCTGTTTTCCATGAGCACCTTGAACCCTCTGTAAGGGTGTGTGTCACGTGCTAGTTGGGAATTTTTCTTGAGATAAGACCAGTCAGGAAAGAATGTCCCTAAAAGGACTGATGAGCAGCTAAAACCAGGTTTTTTCCATCTTGGTGTCTGCCTGCTTTTTTTTTTTTTAAAGATTTTATTTATTCATGACAGAGAGAGGCAGAGACACAGACAGAGGGAGAAGCAGGCTCCACACAAAGAGCCCGATGTGGGAGTTGATCCTGGGACTCCGGGATCACACCCTGAGCCAAAGCAGACGCTCAACCACTGAGCCACCCAGGTGTCCTATGTGTCTGCCTGCTTTTAAAGTCTCTCTGTCCTGGCCTGGATGCTATGCCAGACCTTCCAACCTGGTGATTCCCAATTTACATAGCAGGAAGAACAAATGTCAAGGACACAGTAGGTGCTCAATAACTGCACATCACCGCTGGTTTCAAAGACACAGAACAATATACAAATGCCCAGGCCACTCAAGACAAGAGCAGAAGGGAGAAATGGCGGTCTCCTTACGCAAAGACGGGTTTCCTTTATCACTTCCAGAGCCTGGTTTGTGGTGTGCAATCAACAGACACTGAGTGTCCTGTAAAAACTGCTGCTGGACGAAGCAGGAATACCACATCTCGATCTCCTTCAGGTGGCTTGGGATGTCAGCATTGAAGACGATCACTACTCCGTGTGAGTCCTTCATCAGAGCCGGCCAGCAAGACTCAAACCTACAAGGCAGAAAAGGAGACCTGGTGAATGTCAGGTGGTAGCTCTGGTTTAAAAATAATGTCTTTGTGTTAACTGATGGATGGCTTGTTATTGTGTCATGACCCAATCATTAAAGTTCCAAGGGCAATGCATGTCACCAAATAATTGATCATGCCCCTAATACATGCTAGGAAGTGTGCTGGGCCAGAGTCCAAGGTGGTTGGTGGGCAGCTGAGTCTTGAATCACTTGATGAAGCCAACCCTCTTTAAAGGAAACGTACTTTGGATCACCGCCACAATCCCATAGCTCAAATTCGCACCCCGTGCCTTTGGTGTTGCTGGTAATGTGTGGGTTCTCAAATTCCAAGATCCTAGAAAGAAAAACAACAGTAGCATCTCCACTTTGGACACATTATACTTTGGGAACGCCATCACCACCAAAAGTTGGGGTTGGGCCTCTCTGGGAAACCAATTTGTTGGGGCTCACCTCACTCCTTGGGTTGGGTTGTATTCGGTGATGTCAGAAGATTCTGTCAGGAAGTTGGCCAAAACGGTTTTTCCACTCTGTGGAAATGAAGATAATAAAGGGTCTTTGCTGAAGAGCAGAAAAGTAAACCATAAGCGAGCCCTCCAATCGCTGGCTTGGAACTGGGTGTGATGGAGTGTGGGCCGTGGCCACCCTGAGATCACCAAGGCAGAGGGTTCTCTGTGGCTGGGTGGACTTTGCTGCCTTATTATATGTGGTGGGCACAGCCTGGCCTGGGACCTGGCGTGCATGGGGTTCTGATGCTGGCTCTGTCGCTGTTTGACCTTACAACCTACACTGATTTCTTTGGCTGCCTCTCAGTCGACTTACCTGAGAACAGAAAAGAATTGTTAGTGTGAGTCTCTCTCCTGTCATGTTCCTTTCCACATCAAGAAACCAGTATGTCACAGATATAAAGCCACTGAGGCCCAGAAAGGGGAAGGGAGTTCCTCAAGGTCACACAGAAGTTCAAGGTCAGAGCTAGGTCCCACAGTGACTGGCCATGCCACACTCTCATACAGGGCTGTTTCTCCTCGATAATACAAGTCATACACAGTCCTCTTAAAAAAATAGCCCTCCTGGGGATCCCTGGGTGGCGCAGTGGTTTGGTGCCTGCCTTTGGCCCAGGGCACGATCCTGGAGACCCGGGATCGAGTCCCACATCAGGCTCCCGGTGCATGGAGCCTGCGTCTCCCTCTGCCTGTGTATCTCTGCCTCTCTCTCCCTCTCTGTGACTATCATAAATAAATAAATAAATAAATAAATTAGTTAAAAAAAATTAAAAAAAAAAACTTAAAAAAAAATAGCCCTCCTGGTCCTCCACCTAAAGTAGCCATCTGTCCATCCAGTCCAGTCTCTTCCCAAAAGTGGTAACTTGTATCTGTTTTCAGGTATTTTCTGTACATTCGCATCATTCATTTAGCAAATATTGTACAAGCTTGGATATAAGGCATTTTTTCTCTGCAAATTATTCCTCAGAAGAAAGGGAATCTCTTACACTTGAGTTCTTAAGAATCTCTGAAATTATGCCCTGCTCTCTTGAGTACTTTATTTTGAACAACTGTTTGACTAGAGTCATTTCAATTAATGCCAGTTTTGGAGGCTTGTAGAATCAGAAAGAGTGGAGTGGGGGGTAATTAATATGGCTTTAGTAATTTTTGCTGAGCATGTGGTCTCACAAATTAAATGTCACTTAAAAACAACACAGCTGGGACACCTGGGTGGCTCAGTGGTTGGGCATCTGCCTTTGGCTCAGGGCATGATCCTGGGTTCCCGGGATTGGGCTCCCTGCATGGAGCCTGCTTCTCCTTCTGCCTGTGTCCCTGCCTCTCTCTCTCTCTCTCTCTCTCTCTCTCTCTGTGTCTCTCATGAATAAATAAAATCTTTAAAAAAATAACAAAATAAAAACAACACAGATGAGCGGCACCTGGGTGGTTCAGTGGTTGAGCATCTGCCTTTGGCTCAGGTTGTGATCCCGGGGTCTTGGGATTGAGTCCCACTCCAGACTCCCTGTAGGGAGCCTGCTTCTTCTTCTGCTTATGGCTCTGCCTCTCTCTCTCTGTGTCTCTCATAAATAAATAAAGTCTTAAAAAACCCAAAAAACAAAACACAGTTGAGGGGCATCTTGGTGGCTCAGTCAGTTAAGCCTCTGCCTTCAGTTTGGGTCAAGATCCCAGGGTCCTGGAATTGAGCCCTGCATTGGGCTCCCTCCTAAGCTGTTAAGTGGGGAGCCTGCTTCTCCCTCTCCCTCTGCCCCTGCTCCTGTGCTCTCTCTCGAATTCTTATTCTCTCGAATAAAATCTTATAAAAAAATAAAACACAGCTGAGTGGTTGTTTGTAGAGATCATGAATATTTATCTATAGGATTAACAAATAAAGCAAATGGCCTGATATTATAGGAATGGCTCTTTGGGCTGGAATACATTTCTAGGAACAGGGTCATACACAGCTTCAAAAGGACTATCCTAAACTGCTCAGAATGGTGTGCTTTGTTGTGTGTGGGTTTTTTTTTTTTTAAGTTTATTTAAGTACTCTCTACACACAATGTGGGGCTCAAACTCATGACCCTGAGATCAAGAGTCACACACTCTTCTGACTGAGCCAGCCAGGCACCCCGTCATGTGGTTGAAAAGTGGCTTTGGTCATAAGATCCACTCGGGTGTCAAAGGTCCAGGTAAGGAGCTTGCATTGTAAAGCTGTGTCATGAAATGCAAATATGGAATAAAACAGTATTTCCAAATTAATATATATCTTTAACATAACTTTAAATGTATATGTCACTCCAGGAATACATAAAACCTTGTCAAAGTATATTTATGTTATTTCATGTAGGCCCTTAAAGTCTCTACATACGTGTTGGTCAAAACCAATTGATTGAGGAGAAGGGTTCTTCTAGGAAAATGAAGAAAGTATTAGGCACATAAGGTATTTTTAAGTGCCTAGCTTGCCAGGTACTGCTGAACCCAAGATGTAGTGCTAAGCACAGGGATAAAATCAAGCAGGATAATGCCACAGGGACTTTGAGCTGAGTGATCAAGTGATGAAGGCTGAAAGGGTGAAGTTTAAACCAAGATTTGGGATGACAATGAGTCACCTGAGCCTTCCAAGCAGAGAGGATAACTAGTTGGATGGCACCAGGCCAGGAAGGGGCATATGTTAAAAGGAATGGAAAGGCTGGCCAATCTGCAGAGCACTGAGGTAGAGAGAGAGTGTATGTGGAAATATATCCTGGTTGTTGAAGTTAGTTGATGAGTACTAGGAGTTCCTTATTTTTTTCTCTCTCTTTGTATGTTTGAGAATTTCCATTAAAAAAAAAAACAAAAGAAAATATCTATGGTTTACTTTTCATAATTCTGTGCATACTGTTATTACTTGTCTATTTCACTTACTAGTTTATGTCTCAGCGAGTTCTCCACGTCATCACTTCACACAGATGTGCCTCCTTTTGGGTAACTGCTGGAGTCTTCCCCAGTAAACCACGTCCCTTAGTTTACTTAGATGTTCTCTTACTGATGGGCACCTAGCGTGTTTCCAACTGTTTCATATCGTACATGGCCTCTGGGGAACATAGGTAAGTGTCCAGCTACTAAAGATTTTGAGAAATGTAAGTGCTGCACTAAAAGCTATGCATGTTTTATTTTTATTTTTCATTTTTTAAAATATCACTAAAGTCAGATGCATTTTATTTATTTTCTTGACACAGAGAGAGAGAGAGACTGAGAGAGAGCATAGGTGAGAGGGAGAAGCAGGGTCCCCCATGAGAAGGGTGTCTGATGTGAGGTTCGATTCTATGACCCTGAGATCATGACCTGAGCTGAAGGCAGACGCTTAAACCACTGAACTACCCTGCCCCGCTATGTATGTTTTAAAGTTTAATATTTGGATTGCCGATAAAGCTGTTAGCAATTTATAGTCCCATTGACAGAATCCTGAAGTACTCATTTCCCTAGAAGCATCCTCATGCTTCATGTTATCTGTGTTCTAACCCCTTTTTATCCAATCTGATGGGCAAATAAAGCATCATCCTCTTGTTTTAATTCGTGTTCCTGTTGACTCTGAGGCTGAACATCGTCTCATACTTCTTGGCCAGTTGTGCTTGTGTGCAGGGACTTCCCCTGTGCATTCTACCTGTTAATCCTTTCTTTGTAATGTTATTTTGCAGATACTTTCCCCAGGCTTACTTTCGCTGTCATTTTTTTCAAGGCTTCTTCATTTTTGTGTTGTGCTTGGAGACGACATTCCGTATCTCAAGCTGAATAACAATCTCTCTCCATATATGCATCTGATTACAGTGGTCCTTAACACGTGGTCCCTAGACGAACAGCATCAGTAAAAGGCAGATTCTCGGATCCCTCTCAGACCTACTGAATCAAAACCCTGGGGGCAGGACTGGCATATAGTGTTTTGAACAAGCCCTCCAGGCAATTGGGATGAGTGCTGAAGATGGAGAAGATTCACTATTTCCACGGTAGTTGTTTTATACATTTAGCTTTGGTCCCTGGGAATCTTATTCCTGTGTACGGTGTGAAGTCCACACGTAGATCTAATACCCCCATTCCCATCCCCACCCCCACCCCCGACACTATGAGCCAACCATTCAAAGACCTTGTCATGGTCGGTCTTTTCCTGTCTGCTTTTCTTGTCCGACGGGCATGATCATTAGGGCCAACCTCAGGGGCAAAGGAGAGTCGTGGGACCTAGACTCGGGTTCCAAAACGCCACTCACGACTCTCAGGACTTACGAAAACGGGGTCAAGATCTGGGGGCGCCGAGTGGAGTGCACGCAGAGGCCAGCGGCGCACCCCGGGGTGGGCGCGGTGGGACAGGTTTCCCCCCCCTCGGGAGCTCCCGGCGCAAGGCACGGTCCCGGGTCGCCCCGCAGCAGCCCAGGCCCCGCCCGCCGCCCCCGCCGGCCGGGCCTCACCTCGCAGGGCCCCACGAAGAGGATCTTGGCCTTCAGCATCGCGGTCGGACCACCGCAGGCCCGCGGGAACCCACAGCGGCGCGGAGGAGCGGAAGCCGCCCAGCCGATTGGCTGTCTTCGTTTCCAGGGCAACGGGAGCGGCCCGCGGGGGCCGACGGGAGTGGGCGGGGCCGCGGCGCGCAGGACTAAGAGCGGGGGAGTTCGTGCGCTGGCTCTCTTGCGCAGGCGCCCCTGGCCGGGCTGCTTGGGCTTGCGGCCGGAGTGGGCGTGCAAGGCCTAGGGGGTCGGCGGGAGGGAAGCCAAAAACTCGGGTCTAGACTCGCTTCTGAGCCGAGAGTACCCCAGAGCTCACACGTGCCGCCCCTCCCTCTGTGTGTTGAGGGGCTGATTGCAGGTTCCTGACCTGTGTTTTTCCCTGTAACCCGGAGAACTCAGACTGGCCATGCAGCTGGTGAGCTGGGTTTGGGAGCAGGCCTTCTGACGCCCTCATCACTCCGGCATGATACCGTCCACCTTGTGAGCTGGCTTCCCGCTCTAACCTAGAAAAAAGGCCAGAGGAAAAAAAAAAAAAAAACGCGTCTCTGGTCTCTGAATGGGTTCACCCCTGATTGTGCTTTGGGTGATCCGGGAGCAGCCAAAAGGACAATGCCCGGGCATAGTTAGGTCAGTATCCTTGCAGATGTCTGGACGCTTTGCTGCAAAATTCAGTCAGTAGTTCAGCCTTCAATTGTGGAGTTGGCCCGGAATTTCGGGAGAGGCCATGAAATTAAATGTCCAGACAAAATTTGCTAGGCCCCTGAAGTGCTAGTATGATAAAAAATACCAAAATAGGGATCCCTGGGTGAAGCAGCGGTTAAGCGCCTGCCTTTGGCCCAGGGCGCGATCCTGGAGACCCAGGATCGAATCCCACGTCGGGCTCCCGGTGCATGGAGCCTGCTTCTCCCTCTGCCTGTGTCTCTGCCTCTCTCTCTCTCTCTGTGACTATCATAAATAAATAAAAATTAAAAAAAAAAAACAAAACAAAAACCCAAAGCCGTGTCTTTAACTTTTAGTGGTATAGTTATATAGTCTTCATATTATAAAGAACTGCTGAATGAAGTGTAAGGAAGAGTCTACCTCAATTTCAAGATGTCATGAATTGACTGATTGATTGACTGAATGCCTACTTTATACCAGGCACTCTTCCAGGTACGGGGCATGTGTCTGTACCTCTGGAAGCTTTCATTTCAGTGGTGGGAATGGACATGAACTAGGCAAGAAAATAAAATACCTACTCTCAAGCAGAGATTATTTTTGTTAGTGGTAAGTGCTACTAATAAAGATAAATTACTAAAGAGTTAAGGAATGTGAAGGAACCGATTTTGGAATAGTCAAAGCACGACCTTGGCACAGAGGTGACATTAAAGCAAAAAGCTGAGTGAAGAGAGGGCTCAGGCAAACTGTGTGAAAGATCTTGGGGAAGAGCATGCCAACAGAACAGCAAGGGCAAAGATACTGAGGCAGAAATAAACTTGGCATGTACCAAGAACAGCCCAGAGAGTCCATGAGGCTGGTGCAGGAAGAATAAAGGAACATGGTAGGGTATGCTGTTGGAGAGTTCATGTAAGACTTTGGGAATTTATTCTGGTGGTGATGGGAAGCATGTGCCAGGAATTGTATCTGGCTATAGAAACTCTTTTACAGCAATTTAATCAAGTAATGAATTTATCTTTTTTCGTGTAACCAGAAATCTAGGGATAGCTATCCAAAGATTGATGCAGCTGCTCAAGAAGCGATATCCCGTCTCCCTTCCTGTCGGGGCATCTTTGGCATGGCTGCTCTATCTTTGGGTATTTGCTTTCCAGGTAGGAATAAAGGAGAACAGAATCAAAGGATACATATAGGCATCACACTCTTCCCTTTTCTCAAGAAAACAGTGACTTTCTTAGAATCCCTAGCCTGCTATTTCTCCTTATGTCTCATTGGTTAGAACTGGATCACATGACCTCCCTAACTGCAAAGGGGTCTGGCAAATGTAGTTTGTAGCTTTGCACATTAGTTTCCCCAAGGAGCCAGAGTGGGAGTGGGGGAAAGGAGGGTTGACTTTGGCTAGAAAGGAGCTGGTTGAAAAATCAGGAAGGTTTTGAACAGGGGATTGGCATGATATGATTGATGATGTAAAAGTGATCAGTGGCTGGGGTGCCTGGATGACTCATCAGTTAAGCATCCAACTCTTGATTTCAGCTCATGATCTCAGGGTTGTGAGATCAAGCCCCAGGTGGAGCCTGCATAAGATTCTCTCTTTCCCGGGGTGCCTGGTGGCTCAGTGGTTGAGCATCTTCTGCCTTTGGCTCAGGTCATGATCCCAGAACCCTGGGGTTCTGGGATCAGTCCTCACATTGGGCTCCCTGCAGGGAGCCTGCTTCTCCCTCTGCCTATGTCTCCCCCTTTCTCTGTCTCACATGAATAAATACATAAAATCTTAAAAAAAAAAAAAAAAAAGGATTCTCTCCCTCCTGCCACAGCCCCCTCCACAGCTTGCTCGCATGTATGCACACACACTCTCTCTCTTAAAAAAAAAAAAAAAAAAAAGGTGATCAGTGGCTGCTATGTGGAGCAAAGGGGACAGAAGTGACCTACAGATGCCAACTCAGTAACAGGTAACTTGAGAGAGGGATGCTGATGGCGGCAGTGGAAGCTTGATTAGGACACATTCTGAAAGTGGAGACAGCAGGAGTAGCTGATGGATTACATGCCCCATGTGAGGGAAAGAGGAGTTAAGGATGACCGTCAGGACCTTGACTTATGGGGTTTTGTGAATGTTTTGCTATTTCCAGACTTGAGAAGGCTGGGGGAGAAGCAGGGTTAGGGATGGGAGATTAAGAATTCTGTTTTGGGGGGCAGCCCGGGTGACTCAGCGGTTTAGTGCTGCCTTCAATCCAGGGCCTGATCCTGGAGACCTGGGATTGAGTCCCATGTCAGGCTCCCTGCATGGAGCCTGCTTCTCCCTCTGCCTGTGTCTCTGCCTCTCTCTCTCTATTTCTCATGAATAAATAAATAAAATATATAAAAAAAAGAATTCTGTTTTGGTGTGCCTGGATGGCTCAGTAAGCAGGGAGAGTCTGCTTGTCTCCCTCTCTCTCTGCTCCTCCTCCTGCTCACCTGCACTCTCACACGCGCGCACACACACTCTCTCTCTCCCTCTCTCAAATAAATAAATAAATCTTAAAAAAAAAAAAAGAGTTCTGTTTTGGCTATGTTAGTTTTGAGATGCCTATTTGATATTAAGGAAGAAATAGGATAAGATTCTGTACCTGATGGGAGAGATCAGGACTAGAGATATAAATCTGGAGGAGATATTAATCTGCACGTGAAGTACCATTAAAGCCATGGACTAGATGAGAATGAGTAAGGATAAGTATAGGCACAGAAGATAAGTGTAGACAAAAAGTGCTCTGGGACACTGCTATTTAGAGAAGAATCTAGCAAAGAAGTCTGAAAAGGAATGTCCAGAGGGGTGTGAGGCAAACTAGCCAAGTATAGCCTCATTTAAGCCAAGTGAGGACAGTGTCGTAAGAGAGGGAGTCATCCTTTGGTCAAATGCATCTGTGGATTCAGTGAGGTCAAGGAAGGTGAAGACAGAGTCGACCATCAGATATGATAAGGTGGAGGTCATTGATGGCTTTTAAAAAATACTTTTAACTTTAAACATAAATAGTTATGTCTGCACATAATATGTAGTTTTGTAAAAATGGCTAAATATGATCATGTGCTTGCTTTCTTTTGGTGCAGTTTCTGTTTTTCCTTTTTGCTTGGCTCCCTGACCTCACCCTTGACCTCTCCGCTTCCCTCCCTATCACTTGAAGTTTTTGTTCCAGTGAAGAGTAAACTCCCAGCAAGGAGTCTATGATAACAACCTGGGGAGTGTCCTTCAATATTTTTCACCACACATTTAAAAGATCTCATTCCCCATAGCTCTATATGCACATAGGTCTGTAACAGGTTACTAAAACATGACTATCCCAATTTCGGCTAAAGCTTGAAAGGTTGACAATAGATGTTAAGCAAGTTCCAGATTTTAGTCCTTTTCTATAGGACTTAGCATATAACCTGGAAATTATCCATGGAGAGTGTGCTGTTTGCTCAGCTTGGTCAAGTGAGAACTGGGGCTTCAGAGAATGTGTTCCTTGGTATTGGGGTGTTAGAAACTATGGGCAGATATGCTCCAAGGCAAGAAGGTAGGGAAAAAAAGAGGATATATCAGGAGTTGCCCAGAATACAGGAGATTTTCCTAGGGACCTAAGTAGGGAGGGAGTTGACCTTGAGTCATTTTGGATTTTGCCTGTGAGAACCCCTGGAAGAGGTGAACCTTCCGGAGAAGTTGGACTATTGGATGTCTCGGCTGAGGGAGGACATTGCAAGCTTTAATCTGGAGGGAAGTCACTATAAGGAAGAAGCAAATTAGAGCCCTCATGTGCCAGGGTCCCCCAGAAGATCTCCAGTGGGATGCAAGGTAGCATGGGGTGTCTGCTACTTCCAGAGGGCACCAGCACTGGATTATATCTTACTGTTACCAGTGATTGATTAAAAAGTTATTATGGGAAGTGCTTGAGATTTCATCTAAGGGATTGGAAGAATTAATTAGTCTAAGGAGAGGGTTTAAAAGAGATAGCTATGAAAAGGAATAAAGTTGTTTGAATAAATAACCCTATCAAATTCAGTTCATTTGATGCACTAGTTGAACACATGCATGCGCACACACACACACACACACACACAGAATATTCTGGAGGGTATTGTTTTACAAAAATGGGATCGAGTCCTAAGTATTATTCTTTTTTTAAAAAAGATTTTATTTATTTATTCATGAGAGACACAGAGAGAGAGAGGCAGAGACACAGGCAGAGGGAGAAGCAGGCTCCATGCAGGGAGCCAGACATGGGACTCGATCCTGGGTCTCCAGGATCAGGCCCTGGGCTGAAAGGGGCGCTAAACTGCTGAGCCAGCCCGGCTGCCACCTAAGTATTATTCTATATTTTGTTTTCTTTTTTGTGCTCGCTTTGGCAGCACATATACTAAAATTCTTTTCTTTTTCTTATTTTTTTTTTGAAATTTTAACTTGCTTTTTAAAAATTATTTTATTTTATATTAACATTTTGTTTGTTTGAGATAGAGTGAGAAAGAGAGTATGAGCAGGGGCAGAGAGAGAGGGAGAAGCAGGCTCCCCACTGAGCAGGGAGCCCAACATGGGACTCCATTCCAGGACCCTGGGATCATGACCTGAGCCGAAGGCAGACTCTTAACCGACTGGGCCACCCAAATGCCCCTATATATTTTTTTTTTTTTTCTTAATTTGACAATACCCTAGGAATTGCTAAGAATCATTTTTTGTGGTTCTGTTACATTTTTCAAAGCTTGTATGCTTCCTCATAGGCTGAATTTACCACAGTTATTCAGATTTTTTTAAAGGTTTATTCATTTATTTGAGGGAGAGTACAGCTGGGGAAGGGGCAGAGGGAGAAGCAGACTCCCTGCTGAGCATGGAGCCAGATGCAGGGATTGATCCCAGGACTTGAGATCAGAACCTGAGCTAAAGTCAGCCACTTAATGGACTGAGCCACCCAGGCACCCCTTGGATGTTTTCTTAATGATAGACATTGAACATGCTTCCAGTTAAGGACTCTAAAAACAATGCTGCAATAATGCTTTTGAATGTATACCTTTATAGACTGGTGCTTTTATGTCTATAGAACCCATGGAACAGAAAGAATTGCAGAGTCAAAGTATAGGTGTATTTTAGATTTCAACAGCTATTGCCAGACTACCTTGCCACTTGGTTGTTTTAATACTTAACATTCTAGCAGCATTCATTTTTGTCAATAGTATATATTTTCTTTTCTTTCTTTTTCTTTTTAGATTTTATTTATTTATTCATGAGTGACACAGAGAGAGAGGCAGAGACATAGGCAGAGGGAGAAGCAGGCTTCCCGTGGGGAGCCCAATGTGGGACTGGATCCCAGGCCCCGGGATCACTCCCTGAGTCAAAAGCAGACGCTAAACCACTGAGCTACCCAGGTACCCCTATATTTTCATGACAGTTGGTAATCTTGACAAATGGTTTCGGTGGAATGATGAGGAAGAAGATATGACTAGAGTAGGTTAAAAAGAGAATTTGATGTCTACTACTTATCTATTGTGATGTAACAATTTGCTCCAAAACATAGTGGCTTAAAACAATAAACATTTATATCTCATAGTTCCTGTGGGTCCAAAGCTGGGCATGACCTAGTGATGCCTGTGTCTTGGGGTTTTTCATTAGACTTCAATCAAGATGTTGGCTAGGGGGCTGGGGCCGGGGGCTGGGTGGCCCAGGCAATTAAGCATCTGACTTCTGCTTGGGGTCCTGGAATGGTGCCACGCAGCAGGCTCCTTGCTCAGCAGGGAGTTTGCTTCCCTTTTATTCTCCCTCTGCCCCTTCCCCTGCTCATGCTTTTTCTCTCTCTCAAACAAATAAATAAATAGAATCTTTGAGGGAAAAAAAAGATGTTGGCTGGTGCTGCAGCCCCCTCAAGGTTTGATGGGGGCGGGGGGAAGATTCGCTTCTAAGATCACTCATTTGGCTGTTGATAGGATCCAGTTTCCATAGACTATTGGTCTGAGGGCCTCAGTTCCTTGTTGACTGTTGGTCAGGGACCTCCCTCCCTTACTTGTTATATGAGCCTCTACAGAGGGTGACTTATAATATGGCAGCTGGGTTCTCTGAGAGTGAGCAGGTAACAGAATGAGAGGATGAGCAAGAGGGAAGCCATAGTCTCTTATAACCTAAGCCTATAACTGACATCTAATCACATTTGCCATATTATATTTCTTAGAAGCAAATCACTAGGTCCAGTCCACACTCAAATGGAAGGAATTACATAAAGGCATGAATATCAAGATGTATGTATCATTTAGGGCCATCTTAGAAGCTGCCTATGATGGGAGGTAATTGTAAGATGCTGATTTCCCAACCCCATCAATTTAACAATAGCTTTCACAAAGGAAAGAAATCCTGGCACGCTTGGGTGGCTCAGTTGGCTGAGCATCCAATTCTTGGTTTTGGCTCACATTGTGATCTCATGGGTCAGGTTTCCAAGCTCTGCAGGGAGTCTGCTTGGAGATTCTCTCCCTCTACCCATCCCCCTGCACAACTGCGCTTGCTCTCTCTCTCTCAAATGGATAAATAAATCTTTAGAAAAAAAGTAAAAATCTCTGCCACCTTAAATGTATTTATTGATTAAGATGAGTTTGTGCTGCCTATAAGGGCAGTCTAGATAATCTGGACCAGCTCTTCTACTGTGGAATAAATTAAAAGCTAAAAAAATAAAAAATTATTTGCCTGGAGGTACCAGGGAAAGAAGAGAATAGTGAAGAATTACCTGGCCAGGATCAGAGGAGGATGAAGGCCCAGGGAGGTGAGTCCCATGTTTGAGGTTAGACTTCCCTGGATGTTTTTGCCTGTTTCATAGGGAACAGCCAAGCAGCTGTTAGACTGAGCAGTAGAACTTCTTGAGACTTGAGGCCATGGAATGAAAGCTCAGTTCTGCCAAGTGAAAAGGGCACTGATGAACCTCTCTTCATTTGGGGGTCACCTTAGGATTAAGATAAAGTGGAAGTAGACAAGTCCTGACAGGGATGTTGGCTCAGCTTCAGCTTTTCATAATTCTTGTTTTGTTGTTGTTTTAAGATTTTACTTATTTTTGCAAGAAAGAGAGCATGAGCATGAGTGGAGGGGTGGGGCAGAGAGAGAAGCAGACTCCCTGCTGAGCAGGGAGCCCATTGTGGGACTCAATCCCAAGACCCTAGGATCATGACCTGAGCCAAAGGCACATGTTTAACCAACTGAGCCACTCAGGCACCCATAATTCTTGTATTTGTGTAAAGGCCATCAAAAATTGCTAGTGCCCCAGGTACCTGGGAGAAGGAAACATAAATCCTTTCTGGAGGAAGGTATATATATCATCCTGGGCCATAAATTATTTATACAGTGTTGGATTAACCATATCTAGCATGTAATAAAAATAATCAAACACATGAAAGACAAAGCAACATGGAAAGAAAAACCATAAAGAGGGGCACCAGGCTCTGGTGGCTCAGTGGTTGAGCATCTGCCTTCAGCTTAGGTCATGATCCTGGGGTCCTGGGATCGAGTGCCACATCAGGCTCCCTGCAGGGCGTATGCTTCCCTCTCTGCCTGTGTCTCTGCCTCTCTCTGTGTGTCTCTCATGAATAAATAAATAAAATCTTTAAAAAAATTGTAAAGAACAAGGATCTTAGATTATTGAATTAATCAGAAACAGATTTTCTATGTTTAGTATAGTATACTTAAAAAAATAGGATTTTTAAAGTAAAAGATAGGGAGGTTAAATGAGATAAAAACAAGATTGAACATTTTAGCAGAAAACTGAAAACTATGCAATTATATATGTATATTTATATATATATTCATATAGAACTTCCCATCCACATCTGCTGTGGGTACTTCCCCCTCATCCTCTCATGTCTCTTAAGATTTCTGTGCTGTTTCTCAGCCTGTTTTCCCAATTCCTCTTGGTCCTTTTGAATGCTCCATGATGCCTCTGGTCATAATTAACTTCACATAGTGGCCATTTCCAAAGTGTACCTTTGAAGATTATGTGCTTGAATTCTTGGTTTGGGGTTCTGAAGGAGAAGGAGGAGGGATGCATTCTCAGTTGATGAAAAATGAAGGTGGAGTGGAAATAATTTGGATGAGAGAGACTTTGTATTTTGCCTGGGGATTAATTTGACTGAAAGAACAAAACCCTTACAGTGACAAGGTCTGGAGGTTGACAATCTAGGGAGGGCTTGGCAGCTCAAAATTGGCCTCAAGCATCAGCTTCTTTCTGCCTTTTTTCTCTGCTGTCTTTAGGTTTAATTTAGTCTTTGTTCTCATGCTTGTTACCTCATAGTCACAAGGTAGCTGCTGTGCCACCAGGCGTCATGCCTGCAATTAAGGAAAGACTGCCGAACAACAAATGCTTTGCCATAGAGTCAGTCCTTTTTTGAAGCAATCAACGTTATTTAGTTATGAATAACTACATTTAAACATAAACATATATTAAAGTGTACCTATTTTAACGTTCTTTGAGTCTTGAAAAATGTGTAGACTATCATCTTACTTAAGACCCAGAATATTTCCATCACCCAAAAAGCTCCCTTATGTTCCTTTGTGGTCAATTCCTTCCCACCCCTGGCCCCAGGAAACCTCCGTTGTACTTTCTGGCACTAGAGATTAGTTTTGCCTGTTCTGGAATTTCATATAAATAGAATAACACAACGTTTACTCTTTTGTGTCTGGCTTCCTTCACTCAGCATAATATATTGGCATTTATACATATTGTGTCTATCAATAGTTCATTCCTTTTTATTGTTGAGTCATATTCCATGTATAAATATACCATCATTTGTTTGCCTGTTCACCTGTTGATGGTTATGTGGGTTGGGCTGTCTATAGTTTGGGGACTATTATGAACACGGTGTGTGGACATATTTACACTTGGTAAATACTTAGGAGTGGAATTGCTGGGTCATGTCATTATCTATCTATATCAGTGTCTATACCTGCCCCTGTATTTCTCTCTCTCTCTTTTTTAAGGAGTGTGTATGCACGAGAGCTGGGGAAGGAGAAGCAGTGAGGGGCCAAGGGAGAGAGAATGCTAGGCAGTCTCAGTGCAGTGCCTGACCCAAGGCTCAATCTCACAACCTTGAGATCATGACCTGAGCCAAAGCAAGAGTTGGATGCTTAACTGACTGGGCCACCCAGTTGCCCCTGTATTTCTATATCATACACACACACACTCCTGGTTCTTGATTTCCTATTTTATTCACTTGGTTATGCTCTATCACCAATTGTTTATTTGATGCTCAAATATCCTTGATTTGGCCATTGAGAGCTCCCTCAGGCTAGTGTCTGTGTCCTTTTGAAATTTTTCTTTCTGTGAGCACTTCTTTACTTTTTGGCACTGTTACATGTTCCCAGCTGGTTGTTTTATTAGTATCCCATCATAACCACCAAATGGTCTACAGGTCCTTCTGTATTTATTTTAAAAATTAAAAGTTTCAAAAGTCTAAGGAGCCTCAAAAACATTGTTCCTTTCACACCTGAAAAAACTGGGGGGAAATCTCACCTTTCCCCTGTCTTCTGCTTTTTTTAGGGCATGAAACATATACTTAGATCTCTAGCTGGGGCTTTAGAAGGCCTGGTGCCAGACACTTGGATAAACACTGGATTCCAGAGATGGATCTGCCTAGTTCCTGCCCCCAGGCAGTTCCTAGTCTAGATGGCAAGACCAAATCTGTACAGTGCTTTTCACATCATCATGCGCGTTCCCCTATATAATCTCATTTTAAATCACAGTTGTAGTTACTACTAAAAAGGAAGTGACTTTGGGGAGACCGGAAGCACGGGACTTCATAACCGCTCCAGTCCTCCTTTCTGTGTGAAAAGATGCGACACCCCCTTGTGCACAGAAATGGTACTGCCTCTCCTAGCCGGCCCCAGCTGTGTCAGTCCAGAGCCTGGGCTCCCTCAGCTCCTGACTTTACTTTATGTCACTGGTAGGTGCTATATCCCTTAACAACGCATGGCTTCTTTGAAAGGCATAATTCAAAAAGAAAAGAAAAAAGAAAAGAGAAAAGAAAAGAAAGAAAAGAAAAGAAAAAAAAGAAATGAAAAGAAGAAAAGAAAAGAAAGAAAAGAAAAGAAACAAAAGAAAAGAGAAAAGAAAAGAAAGCTGTCATTCATGCTTGGGTCCACTGGACCTAATTCAAAGCTTGGTACACAGTAGGTGCTCTCTAAATGTCAATTCCTCCTCCCTTTCTCCTAGCACACACACAGGCAGGTTCATTTATTCTATAAATATTTAAGTTAATGAATGTTCCCTTACACTTGCCTTGGGGTTTTAGTTTTTGTTTCCAGGTGAGAAAAAGAAAAAATGTGAACCGCTTTACATTTCTTGGATATGTGCACCATATAAATTTAGGATTATTATTATTGTGGATTATTGGAATACTTTGCTTTATGACTTTCATTTTAATTAGAAGAGGTTGACCTCAGATGGCTTAATACCCAGTCTTTGGTTCTGAGGGGAGCAATATGACATTGGCAGGACCAATACTGGATGATCTAAGAGTAATTTTTCTCTCAATTCTGTGACTGATGCAATAAAACCTTTCACTTGAAAAAACTTAAAGAAATACGTTTGACATATTTCAAATCCTTTCTATAAATTGTTGAAAAGATTTAATATAACCGCTAGTCATAAAATCTTTAATTTGATTTGACCTTCCACGGTCACAATTCTTACACATGCAGTTTTTATTACTAAAGAATAAATGGTGGATTTCCTGTTATTCAAGGGAATAAAAATGTCCTTCAATCACCTCCTTCTACAGCACAGAGATCTGAATGTATTTAGGCCAACTCTCAAAGACAGGAATGATCACAAAATGGTTTGTAACCTGCAAGTGTTCTGCTTTTTATAATTGCAAGCATCCCTTATTATTACCATTACTATTTTATTTTACTTTTTATTTTCAAATTTTTAAAACACAGGGCTCAGACCTATGACCCTAAGATCAAGACCTGAGTCAAGATCAAGAATTGGATGCTTCACCAGCTGAGCCACCTAGGTGCCCCACTATTATTATTATTTTAAAGCTCTAGCTGGGGATGAGGTTCAGCAAGTTTGGCTTAGGGCAAAATCAATAAGGTAAAGATTATTTTTCATCAATTCTCAATAGAAAGCCTGAGTTATGTCCTAACAAACAGGGATGTGGTTTAACCTGGCCCCTCTGTCTTCATTAGGTGATATCTTGTACTCGGGCTTTGGACAGGTAGTCGTGTGGTAGAAAGAGTGCTGGTTTTGGAGTAAGGTCGAATTTGAAATTAGTTAGGTGATCTTAAGAAAATTACTTACACTCTTGGATCCAGTGGAAGCCAGTATCCAAAATGGCTCCTGTGATCCTCATCTTCTGGTTTATAAGCTTTTCTGTGGTCCTCTCTTACCCTGAATAGGGCTGACCTATGTTACCAATAAGATGTTGAGGGATATGTGACTTCTGAAGATAAGTCCTGCAAAGACATTGTAGCATTCTCTTTGGTCAGTCACTCTGCAGAAAAACAGTTGCTATGTCTCCAGGACATAAGCAGCCCCGTGGAGAGCTCCGTGTGGTGAAAACTGCCTACACACTGGCATCCATGGACAGCCATGCGAGTGAGCCATCTTGGAAGCGGGGATGACCCTTGGCTCCAGCCAACATCTTGACTTGACTACAACCTTGTGAGACATCCTGAGCCAGAACCACCCAGCTCTACCCATATTCCTGAACTATTGAAACCGAGCATCAGAAAACAATTGTTGGTTGTTGTAATTTGCCATGTTTGGGAGGAATTTCTTATGGTAATAATAGATAACTAACTAACTAGCCTTAGTTTTCCACCCACTGAAATGGGGCTTAGCCCAGTCCCGGATAGTCGGTAAGAGGATTGAATGAGATGAGATGTACAAGCAATCTAGTGCAAGCCTTAGTGCACAGCAGGTGGTTGATATCTGGTGCCTACCACCCCTATAGCACTCTTGGGTCTTTGTAACACTTCCATGATGCTTTGGACTGATCCTCTCTTCATGCTCCTGATCATAAAGGTTTTCCCACTATGCCAAGTGTACCTTTTGAGCACTAAAACTTTGTGGTCTTCCTTTGCATTTTTGTTTGTTTTGGTAAGGAAGGAGCACTTAGTTGTTTAATCTCTCACCAATGAATTAATGCTTCTAACTAACACACCATGTCTTCCTGCTGTAACTTCTTTATTGATAGTTATTTCGCTCCTGCTCATTTCCTGCTTTTTTGACTTAGTCCACTCGAAATCCTGTACAGTATATTATATTTTCTTAAAACGGAGGCTATTGTATGTGTAAAAAGCAGCTGTGAATTCCAACTGCTTTTACTACCTAGAGAGGTCTTTGTTTACAGACTTTCTGCACTGTATTTATGTTCAAGAGTAAATCAGATCATGGAGGTGCATGACACTGTAGGGGACAATGTTTGGGGATGATTGTGACTCACCTGTGGACCACTTTGTTCTGCATGTGGCCCCTGCAGACTTTATGCACTCATGGAAAGACTCACTTTCTGAATGCAGTTTCAAATTAGATGCATTCTCTCCTCTTGGGCCAGGTTTGTTTTATTTGTTTGTTTATTTATTTATTTATTTATTTATTTATTTATTTAAAATATTTTATTTATTTATAAGAGAGAGACACAAAGAGAGTGAGAGAGAGAGAGCACAAGAGGGGCAGCTAGGGGCAGAGAGAGAGGGAGAAGCAGACTTCTGCTGGGCAGGAAGCCCAACATGGGGTTCGATCCCAGGGCCCCAAGATCATGACCAGAGCCAAAGGCAGATGCTTCACTGACTGAGCCACCGAGGCACCCCTTGGGCCAGGCTTTAATCTGAAATTTAATTAAGGTTGGGGGGCTTGGATGGCTCAGTCAGTTAGGCATCTGCCTTTGGCCCAGCTCAGGATCCTGGGGTCCTGGGATTGAGCCCTGCATTGGGCTCCTTGCTCTACAAGGAGTCTGCTTCTCTCTCTCCCTCTGCCTGCTGCTTCCCCTGCTTGTGTTCTCTCTCTCTCTGTCAAATAAAAAAATCTTGAAAAAAAAAAAAGAAATTTAATTAAAGTGATTCTAGAGTCTTCCTTTCGGAATAAATGCCACCCTCATATAATGTAGGCTTTATTATTATTCACGTATGGTGAGGCCAACAGATCAGGAGAGGACTGTCATTGAAAAAGATGGTTTGAGGGATTCCTGGGTGGCTCAGCGGTTTAGCTCCTGCCTTTGGCCCGGGGTGTGGTCCTGGAGTCCCGGGATTGAGTCCCACATCAGGCTTCCTGCATGGAGCCTGCTTCTCCCTCTGCCTATGTCTCTGCCTCTCTCTCTCTGTCTCTCATGAATAAATAAATAAAATCTTAAAAAAGAAAAGAAAAGAAAAGATGGTTTGTTACAGCTCCCCAAAGAGGGTATACATTCCACCATGCCTCCCCCATGATGGGGGGCAGACAGGGAAGCACCAGCTTGCCCACAAGGCAGAGGAAGTGAGGTGAACATGTGTAAAAGAAACTTTATTGTGGTTTCGGAACAGAATGAGTACAACAGGAAAAAGATTAGGCTGGCTAGTTTGAATAACTTCAGCAGGCTCTGGGGTCTAGGGGGGCTGTCTCTAGTGCTTCTGGCACTTAACCCTGGAGTGATTAGGACAGAAGGACAGTGGTCCAGAGTGTGTCTAATAAAGGAGGTGGCTGGGATACAGGCTCTGGATTGGCTGGTTTGCATATGAAAGGCACACTCAGCAGGCTAGTGGTTTCCTGTCTCTGAGAATTAGCTAGCCCTAGGAGGGCAGTCACTCCAGGGTCAACAAGGCTCTAGGTGTCAAAACACCAGAAACACATGCTTAATAATAATAATAATAAGTCACTTAATACTAGTTAACATATTATAAAATGCACCCTTTGATTTTTAAGTAAGATAATTATTTGTATAGGCTTTCATTTTTACCACTAAGTATGGATTGAAGGTTTTGTTGTTGTTTTAATACCATATGTTTAAGTCATAGGTTATAGTTGGAGAAGGAATTATTATGTAGTAGAGTGCAGGAGAACTCAGCCCTTTTCACAGGTTGGAGAGCTGGATCAGGAAGACCCTGATTGGAGGGTGTTGCCTGGCACCCAGCACGGGGAAGAGGAGCCGCAAACTATGAGACTAGATTGTGTTGTCTTCTGAAACAATTCCTATTGACTTGGAGAGATGTGTTTGCTTCCTAAGTCATGAGGAAGGAAACCAGTCACGAGGTCGGCTGGTAGGGAGATGGGGTGGGACCCCCATCGCCTTCCTTGCCCGAAGACAAGAGCTCAGCCCTCCCCTCACATTTGTCGATGCCTCAGTAGCCTGTGGGCCAAGCCTGAGGCTCTGGAGACAGCAAGACCCAAGAAAGGAGAAACAGGCAAGATCTCCTCTCCCTATGGGAAGGATGGAGAGTTCTATGAGAGAGGTGGATCACTGAGCTGGAAGGCTGGATGGTGCTGGGAGGCAGGGAGGAGTGGTTTGGAGAAGAGAAAGTGCAGGAGGCCTTGGATTACATGGGTACTTTCTTTTTCTTTTTTTTTTTTTTTAAACATGGGTACTTTCATATCTGCTCACTAACTTTCTTCCATAAAGCTCAAGACTAAATGTTGTTTTGTTTGTGTTTGTGTGTGTGTTTAAATAGGAAATAAATTTTCGTGGTTCAAAATAAGAATGTTAGAAAAAGAACTGTTCCAGTCCATCCCATTCTGCACCTCCTTCCTCAGAAAGAGGGCCATTTAAAAAAAAAGATTTATTTATTTATTTGAAAGAGCGAGCATGAGTGAGCTAGAGCAACGGAGAGGTGGGTGGGCCAGAATTAGTGGGAGAGAGAGAACCCTTAAGCAGACTCCTCGCTGAGCACAGAGCTTGATTCCAGGACCCCAAGATCATGACCTGAGCTGAAATCAAGAGCCAACCACTTAACTGACTGAGCCACCCAGATGCCCTAATAGATGACCATTTTTATTAGTTTTTCATGTGTCTTGCATTGTTTCCTTATATCAACAAATGTTAATATGTGAGCTTATTTCTCTATAGCACAAAGCCATCATACTCTACACAAGCCTGCCCAACACCTTTCTCTCCTTCACTTAGCAGCAGAACCCAGAAATCTTTTCATATCAGCACAGGGAGAGTGGCCTGTTCCTTTTGTACTGCTGCATAGTATTCCACTGTGTGGATGTACCACACTTTTAATTAACCAGATCCGTTTTGATGTACCCTTGGTGGTGCACATTCTGTTGTAAGCCATGCTGCCATGAATAGCACTGTGTGTATTTCATTTCTGACTTGTGTTGGTGAATATGTAGGGTAAGTTCCCGGAAATGGGACTGCTGAGTCAAAGAATATAAGCACTTTGGATTTGAATGAGTTGAGCTAATCTACCCTCTGTCTAGGCCGTGCCATTTTGGGCTTCCACCACTAAAGCATGACAGCCCCTGTTTCCCTGCAGTGTGTCATCAACAGTGTATATCATAAAATTAACTCTCAAAGTTCCAGACTAATGCCTATGGCTTGGGATAGGGAGATTTATGATAAAAACATTGGCTAACTGCCATGATATGTGTTTCTTCTCCTATTTGTCAGCTGGCAATTCATGTAGAACCTACCTGGCGGGTACAGGTATTCAGACATGGGCTGGTGACCAGTTGGCCTCATCAGGAAAGTAGTCTGGGAGGGGAGGAATAGACTTGACCATGGATGAGGCTGGACAAAATGCCCTGGGATGTTCCTTTCATTCCAATTGTCTGGTTTGATGATACTTTTCATCTATTAATCTGATTTTCTTCTTCCCTCCCACTATAGTTTACATATTAGAGTCATGTTCTAAAACATTCTGTAATTGTGTTTGCCCAAAGGCACACTTTCATGTCTAAGTACATGTCAACATTTCATGCACCAATCTGATTGACCTGACCGCCTAAATTCCCTTTTCCTTGTTTGACGGCCAGACTGAAGGAAGACATGCTTGGGTGTGGAGCATAGCTGAGTGGTTTTGGCAGCCCCTCCAGCAGACATGTTTTGGGAAACAGTTCCCTTCTCATGTAAAACAGCCCAGCGGCCTGAGCAGACCCATTCATTGGCCCTAATCTCATCCAAAGTCTCCTGGGAATTAACCCAATTACAAACACAGGGTGTTTCCCCACATCACTGCCCTTCAAAGCCCTTTACCATGATAGTCTAATCAAACTTCGAAGCTTGTTTCGGAAGGGAAGATGGTTTTCTTCATGTCACAGTGCCTGCAAGGCAGGACAGCACAAGGCAATGAAATAAGGAGCAGAAGATAGGTTGCCTATGGGCTTTCTTCCCACTGGCCGCCCCTGGGAGAACACTGCTGGGTTTGGTCCCCATCTTTTCTCTTTGAATCTCTTGGCTGGTAGTCATGTTCCTTAGACTATGAGCTAGAGGCATTACCTGTAGCCATTGGCAACTTAGGCTTTCTGGAGTCTCTCTAAACCCTAGCAATGTGACTTCGGGTCAGCCTAAATCTTGGTTGAGTCTTTATAAAATAGGGATAGTATCTGTTGTCATGGGATTCCTGGAGCAATAAAATGAGATAATGAAGATGCTTGGCATTAATTCATAGCCAGACATCAAAGTCAGACGTGAATTCGTTCAAGCAGAACAACCAACCAACGAACAAACCAACCAACCTGAAAACAAAGCCAACAGCATCATCATTGTCAACAACAGAGTGATTTGATCCCCTCGGCTCAAGGACCATCAGAAAAACATCACGGCCAATCAGACTGGAGCATTGCTGTCCCTGGCTCTCGTTGGGTGGGGAGCTGTGCCAGGCAGTGCTGGGTGTGTGGGGACTTTGTGCTCTGCAGCCAGACAGCCTGAGTTCAGAGCTCAGCTTCACCACTTCCCAGATGGGTGATCTTGAGCCAGTTACGTAACCACTTTGTGTCTCAGTTTTCCTGCCCGCAAAATGGCCAAAATAGTAGCACCTGCTTTGTAGAAGTATTGCAAAGATAGACGTGCTAACTCACCCAAGGAACTCTGCTCGGTTTCTGCTACCTGGGCAGGGCTCCATCACCGTGAGATTTTATAACTGTGCAAACCTGGCCCAACTCCAGTGTCGTACTATTCCATGGACCAGTCTTTCTCCATAGGCATGAAAAATTGCAGAAAAAGGGTATTGAGATCACTACAAATTAGAACCATGGGGGAGCCAGAAAGTGGCTTGATTGTGTTGTGTGGTGCTGTCAAATATAAACCGACTAGCTAATTAATTCTGCTCTGCAAAAACCAAGTGTACTTGTGTGAAGATTAATAAATCAGGAAATGATTCCTTTAAACTCCCCTCCCAAGCTTTGGGCCATGGCAGGGCTGGACAGGGAGCTGGGCTGCAGGACAGCAGAGCAGATCATAATCAAAGGTGTGCTCTCTCTTACATGGAGGGCAGGAGAAACCCAGGGCCACAGGACAGTCAGATGTGAGGCCCCCAGGGAAACAAGGCATGGAAGGTCGACTCCACAGCTCTCCTGTTATCAGCCAGTTATTTGGAAAGGTCAGAGATGTTTGGCAAATTCTTTTTTTTTTTTTTTTTTGGCAAATTCTTATCTGAGAAGAGATCTTTTGACTCAACTGAAGGCTCTCAAAATGGTGGAGAGGATCATGACCTGAGATGAAGGCAGAACTCACGACCCCGAGATTAAGAGTGGGACATTTTAACCATTGAGCTGCCCAGGCACTCTTGCCAGTGACTCTTGATCAGGTAACAAAGCAAGTTGGTGACCAGCCTGTTCCATCTCAGAGGGAAGCTTCTAGATTCTTCAACAGGGAAGGGAGGGCACAGACCTCCTCCTCTGCCTCCCCCTTCTTCTTCTTAACTTGTTAATAGGGACAATTTAAAATATGTACCTATAATCTGCTACAACAATTATCAGCCGTTTTCAATTTCATTTTATCTACCATCATTTTCTTCTTCTGGAGTATTTTAACGCAAATTCCAGACATCATGCCATCTTACTAGTATACACATATGTTTAACAGATTGGGGATTTAAAGAAAACCATAACCACTATGGCATTATCATACCCAATAAAAAAAGCAATGGGTCTTTAATATCATCCAATATCCAGTCCGTATTCAAGTTTCCCTGATTGACTTAAAAATGTTTTCACAGGGCACCTGGGTGGCTTAGTGGTTGAGTGTCTACCTTCAGCTCAGGTCGTGATCCTGGGGTCCTGGGATTGAGTCTGGCATGGGGCTCCCTGCAGGGAGCCTGCTTCTCCCTCTGTCTGTGTCTCTGCCTCTCTCTGTGTCTGTCATAAATAAATAAGTAAATAAAGTCTTTAAAAAAGAATTTAAAAAATGTTTTTTACAATGGATTTGTTCAAACCAGAATCCAAACAAGGGCCACCCATTGTATTTGGCTGTTAGAGTTTTTAAGTTTCTCTCTTTTTCTCTCTCTTTAAAAGCAAAACAAAGGGGGATACCTGGGTGGCTCAGCGGTTTAGCGCTTGCCTTTGGCTCAGGGCGTGATCCTGGAGTCCCGGGATCGAGTACCATGTCAGGCTCCCTGCATGGAGCCTGCTTCTTCCTCTGCCTGTGTCTCTGCCTCTCTCTCTCTCTGATGAATAAATAAAATCTTAAAAAAAAAAAAAAAGAGCAAAACAAGGGGTGCCTGGGTGGCTCAGTCAGTAAAGTGTCTTACTCTTGATCTCGGGGTCATGAGTTCAAGCCCCATATTGAGCTCTGTCCTGAGCATGGAACCTACTTAAAAAAAAAAAAAAAAAGTAGCAAGACAGAAAAAACCCTAACCTTTTAATTTTGAAGCAACTTCAAGGAAAATTACAAAGCCAGTACAGAGTTCCCCTGTATCTCTCATCCAGTTTTTCCTTAATGTTAATATCTTACACGACCATGGCACATTTCAAAAGGAGGGGATTAACATCGATATGTTACTATTAACTAAACTTTAGTTTATTAGAATTTCATCAGTTTTTCCCCCAATGTCCTTTTTCTGTCCTACGATCCAATCCATATTGCATTTGGTGTCTCTTGTAATCTGTAATGGTCTACCTTCTTTTTTTCCTCATGCTATTCATGTTTGGATAAGTTGTTTGGGTCAACTAGCCCATAGAATGCCTTGCATCTGGACTTTGCCAAGTGCTTCCTTTTGGCATTTGACTTGTCCTTGTCTCTTGTATTTACTAAAAATAATGGTTACACGTAGAGGCTTGATTAAATTGAGGCTCCATTTTTTTCTTAAAAGGGAGAAATTCCTTGTTGATGGTGCTTGGTACTTCCTGCTGTATCACATTACATGGCACACAATGTCTGAAGATCACACTTTCAGTGAGTTCTGGAGGATCTTTTTATTTTTATTTTTTTTAAAAAAGACTTTATTTATTTGAATGAGAGGGAGAGAGAGAGAGAGAGGGAGTATAAGCAGGGGGAGGGGCAGTGGGAGAGGGAGAAGCAGATTCCTTGGTTAGCAGAGAGCCCCATGTGGGGCTTGATCCCAGGACCCTGGGATTATGACCTGAGCTGAAGGCAGATGCTTAACCGACTGAGCCACCCGGCCCTAGAAGAGCTTTTTAAACCCTTATTACATGTTTGTTCTATCTACCATCACACTTTTGAAAAAAAAAACAAGTTTTTTCTCTTTGGCTGATTAGGTTTTTGTTTTTTGTTTTTGAGATGTCTGGTTTTTTAATCAACTCTTACCAGGGCCAAATTATTGATGCTAGTCATTCTACCCTTAAAATAAACACACTCAAAGGTTTTCATCATTATCAATGATAAGAAGTTTGCGAAACAAGCCAAGACGGCCTTTGTCCTTTTCTTCAGAGAGACTCTGCAAATGTGCAAGTGCCAGGGGTTGAGCTATCCCCGGACTGCAAGAGGTGAAATGCGATTTGCAGCCCCATATAACTCCTCTCACAGGAGGTATGGCAGAGTGGAGAGCCACCCTGAGTGATGTAATAGCCATAGGGCATGGATCAGGACCCCACCACGAGTGCCAGGAGCTGGTTGACCTTAGCCAAGTTCAGGGCCATCAGGTTCAGGTTCACATTTATGCAGAATGTGTTCTGCATAAACCTGGGGCAAACCATTCTCATGCATTGCAATGTGAATTGCAATGTGAATGGCAGCTCCTGAAATTGTGCAGTCTGCAACCTACACAAACATATGTGGCCACCCAGAAAAGTTACACAGCTCTCTGTGGGTCCCAGTTTTATCTTCTATGGACTGGCTGCACCAGGGTCCTGGCAGGAAACAGAATGGATCTTGGAAGGTTCAAATGAAGAGGCTTCAGTGAAGGAGGCCTTATAGACAAACTGACAGAGTTAAGGGAGCAAACCAGAAATGGGGAAGCATGTTGGGAATTATGCTGTTGTGGTCTCCTGGGAGCTGGAGCCTGGAAGGGGCCTCTGGCAGCAGCTGGAGTCCTGGAAGGACAGGTTATTGTCACAAACTTGGGTCTGAAGCTGGGAGGGAGCAGGGAAGATGTACCCCTAGCTCTCACTGCTCCCCCACCCCCCCCCACCCCACCCCCCAGGCTCCTCTCTTTTTCTGATTCTTCCCACTGGCTGGACTAAAAGCAGCCAGGTGATCCAGTCTGAGGTTCAGACTCTCAGGCTCAGAGTGCAGCAGAGAGGGGTGGCAAACAGAGAAAAGCCAGCGCTTCAGGGCACCTGCACCTGGGATTGGATATCAGATCTAAGACCCCTTACAATTCATAATTCTTTCACTCCAGGTATAACATTTAAAAAATATTGGGACCCCTCTTCCCCCTGAACCATGTTCGACCCTGATGAGGGAAGTAAATAGGGATGGGTAGATGTATGAGAGATGTGGACTAGCCAACAGTGATGGGACATGGGTCCCAGACACCCACTCAGAATGGAACACCTGTCTTGGCCCTGTGGACCCAGAGAGCACACTGAAGTCCAAATCCACACCTATCCTCTCTTATCCAAGGGCAGTACTTGCCCCTACCTTCCACACTGCTTTCCAGATTCTACTCTCGTCCCTCCTCTGGTTTCCCCTGATCCGAACCCCCACCCTCCCAATCCCCCCTCCCATTTATTCCATTCCAGCCACACCATTCTCTTTGTTTCTCCTTGAACATGTGACATTTCAGCATTTGCTGTTCCCTCCCCTTGGAGCATCCCATGCTTCTCCTTCCCATCTTAAAGTCTCTGCTCCAGTATCACTGGCTCAGAGAGGCCAGCACCCACATCTCGATCTAAAGCAGTGTCCTCCAACACCTAAAGTTTAGAAATGGAATCCCTGTGTTGCTTTCTTGTTTATTGCCGGAACCCCTGAGCGGAGTATCTTGATATCAAGGCTTTGTTCATCTTGTTCACTATAGACACAGGGTGGATTCCTTTCCACTGGTTTCCTAGGATGTAGACAATTCTTTCTTCCTCCCTTAAGTTATTCTATTGGTTTTGTTATGGCTTTCTTTCAAACGATTTCCCTGTTGCAAAGAAAAAAAATTCTTATGGTTAAGTGCCTGGCATGTTCTATGCCCTCAATAAATATCTGTCAAATGAAGCGATGAATTGGTGATTCCGTATATGTAGGGGGTGGCCTCAGAGGGTGGAAGGGGTGCAGGGCAGGCTGAGTGGAGATGGGTCCTGGCTCACTTCTCTCCTGGGCTCCTTATGATCTGCCCCATGACTTTACTGTCTCTGCCTCCATGGATTTGCCTCCTGAGTTCTAGGTCTGTCCCTCCTTGGATACCCTAGAGCACATCCACATTCAGTGCATCCCCAGGGGGCCTCCTTTCTTCTCTAACTCTCTGTAGGCCTGCTCCCCCATTCCCAGGCTCACTTCACGGCACTTCTAGAAGGGGGCAGTATACATGGTGACTAAGAGCCTAGACCCTGGGGTCAGACTGCCTGGTCTGAATCCCAGGTCTCCGTGCCTTAGTTTTTCAATCTGTAAAATGGAGATTATAATGGTACCTCATTAGCTTGTTGGGAAAAATAAAAAAGCATAGGATTTAAGGTGCTTGGGACAGTACCTGCATCTAGTAAGCTGGGGCTGTGGGTGTGACCCATTATCACCATGATCATCACTCTGTCTCCTGGGCAGAGACCCAGAGTCATCGTAGATACCCCCCCACCATGCTTTCTCTAATCTAGTGCTTCCTGATAAAAATATAACAGAGGTGGGTGTTATACTATATGTTGGCAAATTGAACTTCAATAAATAAAACAAATTAAAAAATAAAATTAAATAAAAAGGAAATATACTAGAAGTTCTATATGTGACGTTGAATTTTCTAATGGCCACGTTCAAAACATTTAAGAGAAATAAGGAAAATCAATTTTAACAATTTTATTTAGCCCACTATATAAAAAATATCATTTCAACATAGAACTAATGTAAAAGTTAGTGAGATATTTTACATTCTTTTATTTCTTTATTTATTAAAGATTTAAAAATTGTTTTTAAATCATCTCTACACCCAGTGTGGGGTTCGAACCCACAACCCCTGAGATCAAGAGTCACATGCTCTGCCGACTAAGCCAGCCAGGCTCCCCTTTCCCATTCTTTTTAGAATTTGGAACGAATTCTTTAAACCCAGGTGTGTATGCTCTACCTGCAGCTCACCTTGCTGTGGACCAGCCACCTCTCAAGAGTTCGATAGCTGCATGTGCTGGTGGCTAGGGCAAGTGGTCAGCAGGTTTTGGGGGAATTCTTTCTATCTGCTCTCTCATCACCACCTCTGCCCATCCTGCAGCTGCACTGTGAACACTTCTCTGCAAGAGCCTCTGCAAGGATTTTCCCAGCTCCAAACTCCTTGCTCCTGTTTGCTCTACCTTCTGTAGTCAGAGAGAGCTTCCTAATCACAAACTGGATCATTTCTGGCCTCTGTTTAAACTCTGTGAGGGTTGCTTCAGACCCTGGGAGTGGAGCTACTTTGGCCTTCAATGATGTGTCCCTGCTGGCACAGCCCAGCTGGCGTCACCTCTAGCTCTTGCTCATAGCTTCTCTGATTGGCTGCCTTGGGTACCATTCTCTGTGGGTTCACTTATCTATCTCCAGGGACTGTGACCCTCGCCTCTAGGTTCTGGACACCGAGCCCCAAACAATCTCACCTTAGCTGTTACAATTTCCCAAGCATGTGTATGTGCTCTGGGATTTATGTATACAAACTTTGTGTATGTGGCTTGCTCTGAGATTTATGTATGTAAAAGGAAACGGTGACAGATGATTTTAAAAAGATAGTTTGGGGCTAGATTATGAAGCACTTTGAATGCCAGGTGAAGAAGAGTTCGGACTTTATTTTGTAGGCAATGGGGAGCCATTGTGAGTGTTTGAGGGAGAGCAGCCGGGACAGAGGATGAATCTAAGAGGGACTTTTGGTATCAGGCTTAAAATGAGATCAAATCCAAATCCTTGGCACCCCCTCCAAAGGCCTGGAAGGGAATGACATGATCTGCTTTCTAGAACCACCTTTTCTGAAGGTCACTTAGGGATGGGTTGGAGAGAGGAAGTGAGGCAGAGGACAGGACACGTTGAGCTTCTGTAGGCAAGTCCCTTTTCTAATATTGTATGTAAGAATGAATATAGGCATGACCTGAATGTAGGTCCTAGTGACCCGAGGTGAGAATACCCTTTCCATCTTATAGAGACAAGGAATCTGAAGTTCAAGGAGGTTAAGACAGTTGTCCACTGCACTCCATAGTAAGTGTCTGAGCTGGGGTCCAGTTGGACCTGGATGCTTGCGGGAGGACCTGCAGGTGGCAGGGCAGCCTCTGTGTAGTATCAGCAGGTGCACCCCAGACTACGAGGCTGCTTCCCCATGGCATAATCTCTCGGGGTGGCTCTGTGTGAGCATACAGACCAGATGGGAAAGTGCCTCCAAGTAGAGCAAGACGGCAGCACAGGGCTTTGAAACAAATGGGTTATTTACTTTGACTCCCTGCTCCCCTGTAAGATTAAAAAAAATCCTTGTTTTACTTGGAGTTTAGTTAATATACAATATTACATTGATTTCAGGTGTACAACAGTGACTCGAAGATTATATATGTTACAAAATAGTTACCCTCTGTCACCATGCTAACTTATTACGGTATTATTGACTACATTCCCTATGCTGTACTTTTCATCCCCGTGACTTATTTATTTTATAGCTGGAAGTCTGTGGCTCTTAATCCCCTCCACCTCTGTTGCCAGCCCCCCACCCACTCCCCTCTGGCAACCACAAGTTGCTCTCTCTCTCTCCCCCACCATAAGACTGATTAAATTGACATGGTCTTCTGGTTATAACCAACGCCTTAGCTTTGATAATGCCTTAATTTTAAAACCCTAGAATTAATTTTTGGCTCTCTTTAGCATGAAAAGATTTCCCCCAAAGCCTTTAATTCTGCAGCCACCTATTTTTCCAATCAAAGGAAACACCGCGGGACTTTCATGGTCTTAATTAATGACTCTGTAATCAGAGTTCCACTCTGCCTGCTTTTATCTCCCCCTCCCCCCACTTTTTTTTTCTGGTTTCTCAATGAAGGGCTTATCTAGAACTTGTTTTGACTTCAAACAGACACTTCATGATAGTAAATGGCAATATGGTTTTATCAAGTGGAGCAACCTTTTCATTCTCTTTCTTCTGGGTCTTAGTATCAAAGCCACACTTAGAGAATGTGGTCTTCCTTCCTGTCTGGTTTTCCAGCAAAACATGCCTTCCCAGAAGCCGGGGGAAGGTGTTTTAGATTACAAGCCACAAAGACTTCCTGGTAAATCTTTCTCAGTGATGGCAGGCTGATATTCCAGAGGCTACCTGGAGGCTTTTCATTTGATGATTATGTCTGACAATCCTTGCTTAAGTAGTAAATGCAATAATTTTGGGTAGAGACGTGAGTGGGGCAGGTACAAGTCCTTGGAATGAATGGCAGGTTCCTTCTTTGATCTGGTCATCTACAGGACCCATCTGCCATTTTCATCTGTGGCTCTCTTTCTCTTTGTTACACACAGAGAAAGTACACACAGTAAATAGTCATGGTTACCCAGGACACAAAACTTGCATGAATGTCTGCCAGAAGCCATCGCTGGGAGGGCAGCTTGGCCCCCAGCTCTCCTCTTCCTGGGGGCGTGGGGGAAGTCAGCAAATGATTCACTAATGTGCTCAGATAGCCTGCTGATACCGACTAAGCTTTGCCTGAGTGGGAGTCTGTTAGGCCCAGGGATACAGAGATGAACGGGAAATGATCCTTGGTTTTGGTGTGGTGTGTTGTAGGGGAGATGACAGATGTGTTTAGAGGTAAGCATGGGGGCACCTGGGTGGCTCAGCGGTTGAGTGTCTGCCTTCAGCTCAGGTCGTGATCCCAGGGTCCTGGGATCGAGTCTCACATTGGGCTCCCTGCAGGGAGCCTGCTTCTCCCTCTGCCTGTGTCTCTGCCTCTCTCTGTATGTCTCTCATGAATAAACAAATAAAATCTAAAAAAAAAAAAAAAAAAAAGAAAAGAAAAAGAAGAAGTAAGCATGGCATAAGAAGATGGGTGTGGGCATAGAGGGTTGTGGAAAGATCTCTAGAAGCACCAAACAGGTTCAACCCTAGCTGGAGAGATTGGTGAAGCATTGGAGCCTGGCAGAGACTCATGGAGGAGGTGGGGAAACAGACTGAGGATCTTAGTCTGCTCAAGCTGCTGTAACAGAACACTGCAGACTGGGGGCTTATGGACAACAGTCATTTATTTTCCATGATTCTGAAGGCCGGGAGGGTGCCAGCAGATTCAGGGTCTGGTGAGAACCTACTTCCTGGTTCATAGATGTCGGTCTCCTCATGTGGCAGAAGGGGGAGGAGAGCTTTCTGGGGTCTCTCTCTCTCTTTTTAAAGATTTTATCTCAGAGAGAGAGAAAGAGCACAAGCATGAGTGGGGGGAGCGTGGCAGAGGGAGAAACAGACTCCCGCTGAGCAGGGAGCCTGAAGTGGGGCTCAATCCCAGGACCCAGGAAGCATGACCTGAGCCAAGGCAGCCACTTAACCCACTGAGCCACCCAGGGGCCCCTGGGGTCTCTCTTATTAGGGCACTAATTCCCATTCAGGGCACTCCACCTTCAGGACCCAATCACAGCCCAAAGGCCCCACCTTCTAACACCATTGCCTTGGGATTAGGGTTTTAACACGTGAATTTGGGGGGGAGACAGAAACATTTAGTCTGTTGCAAAAGGCATTCCAGACAAAGGGGAGCAGTCATGGTGATGGGAAAGATCTCACCCCAAGGAGGGAATATCGCTGTGGGGCTGGAGCAGGGAGAAAGGGTGTGTGGAAGTGGGGGAGGATAGGCAGGGAATGGATCATTTGGAGACCCCATCAGATACGGGGCAGGGGGAGTGGTGTGTGCTTGGTAGAGGAGATCCAGGGGTGGGGTTGGCCCATAGGGCTGTAGAGGGGCAACGGGGTGCTGACATCCATCTTGGGCTCTGCAGGCTGAGCCTGAGTGGGGTTATATCCACCCAGAAAATAGCAGGCACCTTTCCCTAATTCACACAAATGTGGATAGGCAGTGACTCTAGAGAGTGGAGTGTAGCTTTTAACCTGCTGAGTTTGAGGGCTGCTGGCAGATGAGGACACAGATGTCCGAGGGGTGGTCCATGGCCACAAAGGGGACTGAGCATTCAGAGAAACAGGACCAAGTGGTGGCAGCACCACCCTGTCGATGGTCACTTGGGTCCAGGGCTTGCCCTCTGTCATGCTAGACTTTTGTACACACCTTTCTTTGACTTGTTCCCCCATCTTGAATCCCCACCCCCACTCTGCCCTCTGACTTCAGACCTCCTTCTAAGAAGAACTTGGCTCCCTACATCACCCTAGCCCTGAGTCTGATCTTCAGATTCCCACAAACAAGTCCTCCTCATGGATTTCCTCTTGAACCCCGGGCTTCCAGGGCAGCCCTGGGGTGAGGATGGAACCCTAGAGTTGGGGTGGGTGTTTGAGGGGGATAGGCATCAGGGGATAGACCACAGAGAAATGTAAAGCCCTCACTCACCTGGACAACTGCCTTTGGGAGCAAGGATAGCTTCCTTCTGGCTCCTGAGAGGTTTGTGCATGTACACAGGTGTGGTACCCAGAGTGTGCACAGGTGTATGGAGCTAGGAGGCACCTTTCGCTCCATCCCAGCTCCTCTAACCCGAGCCCTTCTGCACCGCACATAATCCTGCCCTTCCCCCTTGCCATGTTCCTGCTCTTCATGCCCTCCCTTGCCTCTTACCTTTGTCCAAATCTCTTCTTGCTTTGAGGCCTCTCGTGAGTTCACTTGGATTTCCCGGTCACCAGAACCACCCCTCCCCCAACCCCCGCCTCCTCTGAGCTACTAACTTTGGATCACAGGGCATCAGGGACAGTGTTTCTCATTCACATCCTTCCTAAGGGTCCTGTAAGTCTGGCTGAGGGTGAAACTGATGTCTAACCTGGCAGGGCACCTCTAGGGCCTAGCACAGAGCCTCCCCTGTGCCCCTCGGTGTGTCATGCATTAGAATCTGCTCAGCGAGAGTGGCAGACACAGCTGGTAAAGCGAGAGAGAGGGACATGATCCAGATCCTGCAAAGATGTAGATGGACAGGCGCCAAAAGGTACAATCTCGCCCATAGGAGAAGATTTTCTAACCACCTCTGCAGGGCCAAGGGTCCCTTCACACCAAGCCACTAAGGCAGAGACATACGGTCTAGTCAGGAAAATCCAGGTGATGCTACAGTAATAAGCTACCCCTGGCATCTCAGTGACTGACCAAAGCTAGGCTGTCCAATGCCCGTTAGAGGATGGGTTGGGCGGGGGAAAGTTTTCAGCACTCTGGGGTCCAGGCTGACCCAGGCCTTACCCAGGGAACATTTGCTGTGGCAGGGACAGAGAGAAGACTTCGAGAAGCCACATCCCCCATCTCTCTTTGCCCACAAGTGACATGGTCTCTTCAGCTCATGCCCAGTGCCCAGAGCTAGTCACATGGCCCTGTCCACCTGCAAGGGGGACTGTGTGCCTGGAGAGGACAGCAGATCTGGATGTTGGTGAGCTCCTAGTGACATCTACCAGACTTGCTCAGGCCTGTTTGGGGCAAATTCCTCCACCCATTAGTTGCTTTTCCTGCCCCCAAGGGCCTGGAATCAGGCTCCACTTACTTACCTGACTCATGAATGAAGCTCTTCCTCATGTTCAGCTGACGCTGTCCATTTGTTGGCCCTCAACTCATCATCGAGGCTCAAAGAACAAGTCTGATTCCTTTCTTCTGCACGACTTGAGAGATCTGGATCATGTCCTGCTAGTCTTCTGTCATCCAAGGCCAACATCCCTCCTGTGGCCCCTCCTGCCTGCCCCGGCCACTCTTCCCAGCCACTCACGGTCGATGTGCCTTTCTATACTCTCATGGTGGTAGCCCTAAGTGCTGAGCCACAGCACCGGGCAGGGCATGGGGTGAGGAGCCCCGGGCAGAGCTCCCCATCAGCTTGGGCACTTGTGGGAGGGACATCGTTATGTGGCGTCATTGTGTCTCAACACCCTACCGTCTTCATCTCTGCACCAAGGTAAAGCCAACACTCTCCTGGTGTTGCCTCTTCATCATTTTATAATTTCAGTCCCCTGCAGTGGACTGTGTATTGGTGTCCCCCACTCCACCCCAATTCACACGGTGAGATCCTAATCCCTAGTGCCATGGAATCAGGAGGTGGGGCCTTTAGGAGGTGCTTAGTTCAAGAGGGTGGAGCCCTCCTGAACAGGACTGGTGTCCTCATAAAAGAGGCCCCAGCGAGCTCCCTTGTTGTCCCTTCTGCTATGTGAGGACACAGTGAGAAGACGGCCATGCATGAACCAGGCAGCGTCCCTCAACTAACACCGAATCTATCAGCCCCTTGATCTTGGACTTCCAGCTCCTAGAACTGTAAGAAAGAAATTTCTGTTGTTTATAAGCCCCCTCGTCTGTGGTATTCCGTTACAGCAGCGGACGGAGCCCAGTAACTCATCCTATCCTCTTTCTTTATCACAGAGCCTCCTCGTTAAGCTCTTTGGGAAAGCACTGTCTTAGCTGCGGCTACATCTGGGAGCAAACTTATCACCATATGAGTTGGGCTTTTGGCATTGGCAATTAGGCAGACTCCCTATTTTTGGGTGTTTTTTAGGTTTTGTTTTTGACACTTTTTTGATGGGGGGTTCGTTTTCCTTTCAAAATTCTGTTTGAGATCATGGGCTCTTGTGATAGGCAACCAATCTGCTGTCTTCTGAACATCTATTCCTTTTTATTTTATTTTTTAAGATTTTATTTATTTATTCATGAGAGACACACAGAGAGAGGCAGAGACACAGGCAGAGGGAGAAGCAGGCTCCCTGTGGGAAGCCCACTGCGGGACTTGATTCCAGGACCCCAGGATCACACCCTGAGCCAAAGGCAGACGCTCAACCACTGAGCCACCAGGTGCCCCTGAACATCTATTTCAAGACCAATGTCTGGGGAAACAGGTAGGCTTATACCCGCAGTTCTGCTGAGCAAAGAAGTGACCCCTTTTCTAGGGCCTGGCTGGATGCCTGTGGAGGTGTGTAGGGATAGAAGAAAAATTGAGGGTTCACATCTTCCAGAATATCCATGTTTTGCTCGCATCCTGTCCTGGCCAAGGATAGAAAGTTTGGAGCAGAACAAAGAAGCCCTTCAATTGTGACTGTCCTACTACCTTGAATCAACCCAGCCCATTTGCTGTGCTGTCCTGGGATCCGGAACAGCTGGGATTAGGGGCTGTTGGAGAAATGAGAGGAAACCTGCTCTGTGCCTGCATTGCCTCCCTGAACTTCTGGGGGAAACTGCAGAATCCACGACCAATAGGGCATTTGAGGGGGAGGGGGAGATTTCTGTTTTAGATTAACAGAAGGATTTATCATGCCAGAAGGTCAATATTTACCTTGGCTTCGGCTTGATGAGTATTTACTTCTCTGTTCAGTGGTTCATTCTGCTGACTTCAGCAGAACAGAAGATCTGCTTTTTGTCTGAGGAAGAGGATGCTTACTGATATTTTTCTTATCAGAAAGTCCTCACAATAGAGTTGTGGAGGAGCCCACTATTTGAGTGTGTGTGCGTGTGTGTTGGGGGGGTTGTCTCCTTTTACCAAGAAATCTGATCCCTCTTTGTACAAACAAGTCATTTTTTAAGGCACTTTTCAACTTACAAAATGAGGAAGGGTATAGGGTCCTAGACAAATCCCTTCTCTCAACTTCTTGTCTGAAAAATGGTAATTCTGAGAACCCCTGCCTGTCCATGTAGAGTTGTGGCAAACAGTTGAGGCACTCAGTAAAGCCCTGCCAATCCTCGTTTTTGTTGGGATTTTATTATATTGAGGTTGAGAGGGACAGGTTATGCGATCCCCCAAGGTCACCAAGGAAGAGAGGAGGAAAGACCCAGCACTGTAGATAGGGTTCCAGCTCTGAGTACCCCCATTTTTCTTAAAAAATATCTTATTTATTCATGAGAGACAGAGAGAGAGAGGCAGAGACATAGGCAGAGGGAGAAGCAGGTTCTTTGCGGAGAGTCAGATGCGGGACTCAACCCCAGGACCTGGGATCACACCCTGAGCCAAAGGCAGACGCTCAACCACTGAGCCACCCAGGTGCCCCTAGCTCTGAGCCCGTATGGCTCAATTTCTGGGGCTCTTGGGAATGGTGGTATCTGCCTCCCCAAAAGTGTTAATGTGTATTTGGGGGTGCCACAGGCATAGTTGTGTAATATTGAGACAAGTGTTGTGTGCCACGGTGACAAGACCAGCTAATCAATTCTAATGATTGAGGACCATTCAGTTACAAGGGTATTGCCTAGCCCTTTAGTTCAGGGTGCTCAAACTTTCCCACGGTTGCCACCCACCACAAGTATGTTCTATCTAAAAATATAACACAAATTGCACGTAATACACAATAATATCCCCATATTTGATTTATTTTTTATTTTAAAATTTTTTATCTTTCTTTTTTTTAGAGTCGGTTCCAGGCCCCATGTAGGACTTGAACCGACAACCTTGAGATCAAGTGTTGGATGATCTATCAATGGAGCTATCCAGGTGGCCTTCCCTTTTTTGTTTTAAAATAAATTTTTGTTTTAATTTGTTGAAGATGGAAGAAGACATACTCCGAGCCGCCTGAGAAAGCTCTGCACACTCTGGTCAGTTCCACCATTGGGGTTTGAGAAGGGTGGTGTTCTTCAATTTAATCCCTCACCAAAGCCAAGCAAATTATTTTTTTTTTAATTTTTTTTTAAATTTATTTATGATAGTCACACACAGAGAGAGAGAGAGGCAGAGACACAGGCAGAGGGAGAAGCAGGCTCCATGCACCGGGAGCCCAACGTGGGATTCGATCCCGGGTCTCCAGGATCACGCCCTGGGCCAAAGGCAGGCGCCAAGCCGCTGCGCCACCCAGGGATCCCAAGCCAAGCAAATTATAATTAACAGTTATCGACCATTATAAAGTGTTACCTGCAGCATTCAGGCACTTTGTGTGAATCATTCATTAAATTCTTTTAGCAAACCCAAACAAACATACGTGCCGTTATCATTACTCTGATTTTACAGTGAGGACGCTCCGAGAGGTTAGGTAACTTGTCCAAGGTCACACAGCTGGGACTTGGAGTTGGATTCTACTCACTGGCTTCTCTGACAGGAGTTTAGTGTGATGCCGCTGAACTGTTCTCCATTCTTCTTGGCTTCCATGGCCCTGCTGGTGGGGAGGGGGTTGCAGCAGCTGAAAATCTTGCCTAGAGGAGTGACAGCTTAATCAGCTTGGGTATATCCATAGCTGCCTTGGAGAGGGGAGGAGTGGAGGATGAAGGGAAAAGTGAGTTTCTGAAGACCAGAACTGGAAAGATCTTCAGAGACAAGCCAGTCCGGTTTTCACTTTACAAATAAAGACACTGGGGAGGACCAGAGAGGGGAGTTTACTCCAGGTTATCAGCAAGTTTGAGGGCATGAGGATGGGGGGCAGGAGTAGACATGGGGCTTCTGGGGTCTGGGCTGTGTGGGAGATATCATATTTCTTTTCTTGATTTTATGCATCTTTGTATTTTTATCTCTTACCATCTAAATGGAACTTCCTCTTGTTTGCAGAACATTTGTCCAAACTGCTGGCTGACTTTTGCCATTTTAGAGCCTTCCTGGTGGGTGGGGGGGAAGCCTTCCTGAAAAATGGCACAAGCACCCCGAGGGTGACAACCATGTTACTTGCTTTTCTACTAGCCTTCACTGCACGCAGCACAGCGCGGGACACACAGAAGTTGCCTGGTACGCGGTCATGGGGCCAGAATGAACTTATTGTCCTAGCTGTGAAGGGGAGGACCAAACTCAGACAACTGCTTCAGTCCGGAAGTTGCTGGGATGAATGAATTCTTTTCCTACAGCTTATCATTCTAAAAGAATCCAGCAGTGTACGGAGTAGTGTTATTCTGTCCTCTCTGAGGTCGTTCTAGCTGGGGTACAGCCTGTGGCCCTGGAAAAAGTGACTTTAAGATAAAAAGGAAATTCTTTTTTGATTTACTTTTTATTTTTAAGATTTTATCTGTTTATTTGAGAGACAGAGATAGTGAGAGAGAGAGCACGAGCGGGGGCAGGCAGAGGGAGAAGCAGACTCCCTGTTGAGCAGAGAGCCTGATATGGGGCTCGATCATGGGTCCTAGGATCATGACCTGAGCCGAAGGCAGACGCTTCACCGCCTGAGCCACCCAAGGCGCCCCAAAAAGGAAATTCTTAAAATACTAATCTTGTTCTCTTTACTGTCATGCCTGCAGCATAAAGATTATTTACAGTAACATGGAAATTCTCTTGTCTCATGATGAAAGTAAAGGAGAGGAAGAAGAAAGAATGTTTACAAATTCCTGGGAGATGAGGAATGACCTCATCACTTACTGGGTGTTGGCCAACTGTCCAGGGAGCATGGATCAGTTTTGGGGGAGGCTGTGAAAATACCCCGATACCTCAAATTCTCCAAATCTTTTAGATATCAAGAGGTGGATGGAGAGCAAGATGAAAAGGAAGTCATTCTAGGTCCAAGTGATGCTTCCCATAATGTGTTGCCCACTCAGAGATGGACTCATGCATCCTGAGTCCTACTCAGACTGGGGACCTGGGAAGTGTGGAGGTGCCACTGAAAAGGCTTCGGCAAGATTTGCACGAACTGAGTGGAGAAAGAGGGGTAGTTTGGGGAGAGGGTGAAGCAGTGTTGGATATATTTTGGGCTATACACTCAAGGGGGTACCGGTGGGATATGTAAAAAAAGAGGGCAAAAGCCATGGGAGTGGGCCTTTCCGACTACGTTCCCAAGGCCATCTTCCTGTCCTCCTCTAAAACCAATCCCACAGTTCTCTTACCAAATGTATTGCAGCCCATTAAGCACTTCCACATTGGATGACTTTTCTCCAGATGTACAGACATTTTACAGACTAGGAGCTCCCCACTGTTAACAGAGCCAGAGGTGGCCTCAGGGCCTCTGCCAGCCCCTAGGATCCTCTGGGAGAGAATTAGAAAGACCCCCAACCTGGGGAGTCCCGCACAGGCTGGATTTCAGGTCCCACCTGCGTCTCGCATGAGGTACACTGCTGTGGGGGTCCTGCAGTCCAGAAAAGACCAACTTGGGGCCAGGTTGGTGATGGGCTCAGCATGGGATCTGGGACTCCGCTGAACCATCTCTAAAAGGCGGGATTGTATTAGATCTCCCCCCACTCCCCCCATCAGTTACTTTTCAGATCCGATGCCTCATGAACCCGGTGACTCCAGGGACAACTTCTCACGCCAAATCCAGCCCTTTCCTCCTTCTGGGCTCACCTTGGAGAGACAGCTATCCAGGTAGAGGGTGGAGGTGAACAGGAAGAGGATTCGAGGCAAGCCTGGGTGGTCAATAGTTTGGTCCAAAGGGCCTTGGGCCAGGATCGTGTTATTTTTCGGCCGACTTCTCGTGAGCCTCGGTTTCCACCTCTGATAAATGGGAACGGTGCCCCCTAATACAGAGGGCAGTGTTGTGGGGAGTAAAAAGCTTTGGGCAGGTGAAACTGCCCGGCGTGCAGTGGACGCCCCACGAGCGTCCGCGGACCCGAACGGGGCTTGGCTGGGAAGCTCCTACAGGGCGTGTGCGCGCGGCCGCAGGGGCCCGGGCAGGTTCCCGGGCGCGCGGCTCCCCGGACCCCCGCGCCAGCCGCCGGCGCCTCCTCGGCCGCGGACCGCCGAGGGTTAATGAAAAAGCCCCACGCCCCCTTTGACGGCGCAGAGCCCACCTCGCCGAATTTGAAACGGCGGCCCTGGAGAGGCGTGGGCGCCCCCAGAAACTTCCAAGTCGTCGCCGGGCTCCGCTCGCTCGCCGGCTCCCCCGCTCTGCTGCCGGCGGGGCCGCGGGTCCGGTCCGGCCGCGGCTGCGCTCCCGCCTGTCCTCGCGCCCGGGCTCCGGCTCCCCCGGGCGGCTGCGCAAGATGAAGCTGGCTCTCCTCCTGCCCTGGGCGTGCTGCTGCCTCTGCGGGTCGGCGCTGGCCACCGGCTTCCTGTACCCCTTCCCGGCCGCAGCCCTGCAGCAGCACGGCTACCCCGAGCCGGGCGCCGGCTCCCCCGGCAGCGGCTACGGGAGCCGCCGGTGAGTGGCGCGGGCCTGGGGGCTGGGCGCTGGGCGCTGGGCGCTGGGCGCTGGGGGCTGCGCGCTGGGCGCTGGGCGCTGGGCGCTGGGCGCTGGGGGCTGCGCGCTGGGCGCTGGGCGCTGGGGGCTGCGCGCTGGGCGCTGGGCGCTGGCGGTGCGGGCCGGTGGGGGCTGCGCGGCCCCGCGGATCCGGGTGGTCGGGCCCGGGCGGCGGGGCTCGGGCTGCGGCGGTCTCCGGCCGCGCCCACCCCGTCTCTTCCTTTCTTTGCGCTCCCAACCTTCGCCCCTCCGGCTCCCGGCGCCGGGAGGAGGTGGCGGGAACCTGCGGCGGGCGCGCGCGGCGGGGGCGACCGTGGCTCGGTCCCCGCGTGTTTCCCGGCTCACGTGGCTCCGCCGGGCTCACCTGCGCGGCCGCGGCTTTGTGTTGGGGAGCAGGTTCCCGGGTTGCCGAGGCCGAGCGTCCGGGTCTCCCGCCTCTCCTGCCGGCTGCGCGGGGACACCCGAGGGACGACTCTGTCCCGTCTGGGGGGCTGCGGACGCGGAGGAGCCTCGGCTGCGCCTCCCCCAGCCACCCGGGGACCCGGACCCCGGCTCGGCTCGGATGGATCCGCGGCGGGGCGGGAGGAGGCGCGGGGTCGCGGCGCCCGAGGTGCCGGGACGCACCGGCGCTTCCTCCTCTGCCGGCAGGTGGCGCCCTGGCCATCCCCGGGACGGTGGGGCCGGCGCCTCCCCACCGCGCGGTTGAACCCCCCTCCCCCGCAAAACGCGAAAACGATGCTTAAGCACGCGAGCAAAAGTTGCCAAACGCCCGGTTTGCGCAGCCCCCTCGAATCTAGCTTTTCCTCATTTAATAATTACAACTCACGCGGCTGTACGAGCTCCCTGCAGCACACAACGTGCATTCACCGGGACTCCCCACGCCTTTTGATCCTAAAACCACTCCAGGGGGATCGGTTACAGCATTATCTTTCCTTGAAGTGCGGACGTTGAGCCCCAGAGGGAGGTCCCCAAGTTTGTGGCAACTCAGGACTGACCTTCTTCTGCCTGCTTTCTCCAAAACCTATGCTTTCTGCCGCGCCCCTCTGCTGATTATTAGGGAGGAAGGCAAGAGACAGGTCCCAGTTCTTTCTCCTTCCTGGTATTTATTTACCAAACCCGAGTGAGCTACCAAGATGAATCCTGGCAATGTCTTAGGGCCCCGGGGAAACTGGGATGTTTTGTGCTGGGCGGGCTGTACACTTAATGGCTGGGTAAGGCGAGACTCAGAAAAGCAAAAAAAAAAAAAGTGCTTCTGGAAAACTTTGCATACAATTTTACTTCCCTGATTTTGTTTGGAAATACTTACCCATGGCTTCTATTAGTAGTATTCTCCAAACACCCACAGTAGTGTGGCCTCTGCACACTTCCATATGAGAATAGTCTGAAAAAATAAACTTTTCAAGTTGTAGAATGATATGTATAACATGATCTCATTCATGAAAAAACACTCGGATTTATGGGTATTTCAATGCCCAGGAAAAAAAGCTTGTGGGCAAACATTTCTTGCAGTGATCTATATGGAGAGACCCGAGGCTGGAGGGCAGAGGGCGGTGAGGTGGGTGGACTTCCATTTTTTCCCTCCCTCTACTGGTGTCTTGTTAGCATCTCTTACAAGGAGCACATATTCATGTACTATATTTGTAATTAAAAGGTGTGGGAAGGAAAACTAAAAAAGGCTCCTGCAGGGTGGAACAGGCATGCTGAGAACAGCCAGAGGTGAAGTCGATGGGGAAACTGAGTGAATGGGGACTGGTGTTCTAGTGTTTGGTGGGCTGGAGCTTGGGGACCGCCACAGAAACTTGGAAGGGATTGTTTTAGCATAAATAAAAAGAGGTCCAAACAATTGTGGTCATCTTCCAGAACTCTTGCCAAGGATGGGAGCGGGGAGAAGGTAAATTAGGGAGGATCTGGATAAATCTGGGAAAATGGATTCCCAAATAGGATACTAGGAGATGTTAAGGAGGCTTGGGGCAGGTTCCAGATGCTTGAGATTGACGCTCCGGAGCATAACTGAACGTTGCTAGGCACAGTCCCAGCATGGGCATTGCAGGCTTGAGCTGGCCTGATGTCACCCGCTTCTGTGTCTCATGGACGGTCAGTCACAGGTGCCCTGCATCCTCGAAGTTCAAAAGCCCCAGAAGCAGAGGACTTGGAGACAGCGTTTGGCGCAGTGCCCTTCACAGCCCTGGCCTCTGCTTTGGCTCCGTATGTGTGTTTACAGTGGCTTGGTCTCCGTCGATGGGCCAAACGACAGAGCTGTTTCTTGACAAATCTTGAAAGACTTCTTGAAAGTCTTCCTTTATTTCACGGTATTGCTCCTGTTGGCATCTGATTTTTGGATGTGGTTTGTGTTCTCTTTCCTCTGCGTGCACCAGTGTGCACACATGTGTGTGTGAGTGCGCGTGTGTACTTGCTTATGTCCATGCCTCTGGGCAGGGCAACTGGGTCTGACATGTGCTTGTGGACATCTTGCCTAACCCAGGATGTTCTGATCTGATCACCTCTGTCCGAAGCCCAGGGTGGATCCGTCTATTTAAGTAATTTTGGTTAAAAAAAAAAAAAAAAAAAAAAGGACCCCACTTCCTCAGAGGTCTGGTCTAGCAGCCCTGCATGTGAGCCACTAATGATTTTTGCCAGCCATAGAGCTGTTCAGATGCCAAATCAAACCTGAAGGGAAATGCAGCATTAATCTACCTGCAGGCCTGCACTGAAAACAGAGCCCCTAATCCCCTGCCCCAGTTTTTCCATTCTATCCTAGTAAGCCTAATACATTTGTGAAACTCTTTAAAGTATGCAAATTTCACCCACTTCCCTTTCTCCTTGCCTCCTTGTCTCCCTCCCTTCTCTGCCACAGATATTTACTGGGGGTGGGGGGTTGGGGGGGCGGGGATCTTGTCTGTTGTCTCCTCCTCACCTCTGTTCTTTATCCAACCCTAAAGGGGCCAGAGAAGCAGCGAGTGATCAAGGCATAAGGAGTGAGACCAGACAAGGGGTTCTAGCCTTATCCGTGTTACACGTCTGGAGGAAGAAGTTTTAATTTAGATAAAAGAGAAAGCTTTATTTATTTATTTAAAAGATTTTATTTATTTATTCATGAGAGACTCTGAGAGAGAGAAAGGCAGAGACACAGGCAGAGGGAGAAGCAGGCTGCACGCAGGGAGCCGGATGTGGGACTCGATCCTGGATCCCGGGATCATGACCTGAGCGGAAGGCAGACACTCAACCACTGAGCCACCCAGGCATCCCAAAAGATAAAGCTTTAATATTAATTTTTGGAGTGGATGTGGTCTTCTGAGTAGGAGAAACCAGAAGATATGTGGGACCTGCCCAGATTTCAGCAGAGAAAGGAATGAGTATGTCCAGAGAGTGGTTTTGTGAGGCAGGGGACATAGGACAAAGCTGGTTTTTGCTTCTCCCCTGAAGGAGAGTGCTCATTCCAGAAAGCACGTACCCTTATATAGTGCCGAGGCATGAGAACACATGGAGCTCACACACTGTAGGGCTAAATGTCTACCTGCTATGACTCAGTCTAGCGGATGGTTAGGTGAGTGGGTTCTGTCCACCAGCCTTGGTGAGTGTACCTTCTCAGTGACCTGGAAAGCCGGGTCAATGAGGAATTCATAGATGCCTTAGATTTCTGTTCTGGAAAATGGTGGTGGGGGAGGGCTGGCTTTGGCCCACCCTCTATGGTGGATTCCTCCCACACTGTGAGGGGCTTTACGCACAGGCTTATGGACTTCTCAAGCTGCATGTCCAAGTTCATTCCAAGTTCACTCCAAGCTCCTTGACCTAGAAGGGGGCATGTTGGCTGCCGGGTCTGCCTGGAAGGATGGCCCGGATGGGCAAATTCTCTTGGCCCCACAGCCTCGTCATCTGGTGGGAGGGGCATGGCTAGAAGAGGCTAGAGCAGGACCCCCGGCCTGGGGCAGGGCCAGTCTAAGGGCCACTGCTCCTCCCACCTCGGCGTGGTGGGGGCTTTGGGCTCTGCCCATAATTCACGACATAGGCTTGCACATGTAACCTAACCTCCCTGAGTCTGTGTCTTGGTCTGCACGATGAGGATAACATGGAGACCAGGATGCTGGGCATGAGGCTTGCTGGGAGCCCCCATGTGCAAGACACCAAGAGCTGGAGGAGTGCACAGAAATGCTGGGTTTGCAAAAAACGGATCGACGTCATTCGATTGTTCTCACTGTGGTCAGGACAGATTCTGAGCTGCTTAACCACATGCGCAGGCCTGCTCCCACGGCCATCCTCTGGCCCTCTGGTCTTCTGTGCCATAGGCTGCCCCTCACCCTGCAGCCCCACTGACCAGCTCTTCCTGCAGATCATCTGGGTGTGCTAGCTGCTTTCTTTTCGGGTCACACCTTGGACAATGCTGATTCTACTGTGTGAGTAATAGTTCCTCCTACACCCTACCGGCTGGTGGCCTGTTCCATCCTTGTGGCTGTACCTGCGTGGTCTTGTCAACCTTACCACGCTCTCTCAAGGCTGCCCACTCCCTTTGCACCCCTCCCCCATTCTGCCATTATTCTGGGCACCTGGATGTCCAGGTGTGTTGATCACCACTACCCCATGTTACTCTAGTCGCCCTCTGCCCTGCCCCCCTCTTGCACCTTAGCCACTGTCCTTGGCCTTGTGCCTTGCCAGGCTTTCACTTCCCAGGAGGAACCTCCTCACACCTCAATATGTCAGTGCCATAAATTCTGGACTCAGGCTCTTCCATCCTACCCCTCGCTCACCTGGCTGACCCTTCCTTTGCTCACTCTGTCTTCTCTTAGCCTTCTGCTTGTCCCATCTTGGTGGCCTTCCTACCTTCAACTTCCTGTCCCCTTGACCTTGTCTCTCAGATGCCCAGAAAGGCCCCTGGGGGACCCTCCAGCCTTCTATGGAGGGTCAGGAGAGTTGTCGATCTGCTTTAGCAAAGCTGTTGCTCATTGGTAGTGGTGATGGGGTCTGGCATCGGGGCTTCCTGCCTCTCTGCCCGGGTACCTGGTGATGGGGCATTGTACATGCCAGCCCTATGATGCTGAGGCTGTGTAGCCTGGTCCATGACCAACTTAGCCCCTGTGTGTGTGTGGGGGGGGCGTTTTAGTTCTATAAGGATCCGTCTTTCTCCTCTGCACCACTGCCCAGTGGACCTCTGTCAGCTGCAGTAGAGGCCACTCTCCTCTGATTCCCTATGGTGGCTCACCATCGCCTGCATCAGCTTGGCACACAGGTTTCAATTCTTAGGTCAACTCTTAGTCACTGGTAGGAGCTGCCCAGGCCAGTGGGTTAAGAAGGATTCTGAGGTAGAGTCTGGGCTCTGTGAGGAGTACCAAGAGCATTGAGTGATGTCTCTGTGCCTGAGGGACAGGGAAATGGAGGCACGTGTGATATATTTGCATCCTTGGCCTTTATGATAAAATCCACTCTCTCCAGCATCTCATACAAAGGCTGCCTTTTTAAAGCCCAACTTTTGTCTTCTATGCCAGCTATACTGTGTTAGTTATTTCTGTTTCTTTGCATCTGCTGTTTAATTTGTTTGGAATGCTCTCCCATGAGCACCTAGAACACTCTGCTCACCTCTGTCTCAAGGTTTCTCATCCTCGGTACCCTTGACACCGAGGACTGGGTAACCCTTTGTCATGCAGCTGTCCTGGGCATTGCAGGGTGTCCAGCAACATCCCTGGTCTCTCCCGACTGAATACCAGGAGCACACCCTTGCCCCCAACTGAAACAACCATAAGTGTCTCCAGACACTGCCAAATGTCCCCTGGGGGCCAAATCACACCCATTTGGAACCACTGTTCTCTCTGGACTTGAAAAATCTTGATTTGGGAGACATTTAAAAATGCAGCATATAAAACTTTTTTTCTGGGACGCGTGGGTGGCTCAGTGGTTGAGCGTCTGCCTTTAGCTCAGGGTGTAATCCCAGATTCACGGGATCAAGTCCCACATTGGGCTCCTTGCATGGAGCCTACTTCTCCTCCCTCTGCCTGTGTCTCTGCCTCTCTTTCTTTGTCTCTCATAAATAAATAAAAATCTTAAAAAAATATTTTTTTTCTGCAGATGTTGTAAACCTATACCCAAGTAGAGAGCAAAATAAACCCCCTTGTACTCTGAGTGGGCTTTGTTAACTATGCACTTTGCCACACTTATCCTACTCCCCTCTGTCCTCCAACACACACATTCTGTTTGTGTGTGTAGAGCATTTTGTTTTATTTATTTCTTTCTTAAGTAGGCTTCATGCCCAACATGGGGCTCGAATTCACAACCCTGAGATGAAGAGTCTCATGTTCTACCAACTGAGCGAGCTGAGCACCCCCATATGGAGCATTTTAAACTATATCCCAGGGGTACTTGGGTGGTGTTTGGTTAAGCATCTGCCTTTGGCTCAGGTTGTGATCCTGGGGTCCTTTAACCGAGTCCCACATTGGGGTATGTCAAAGTCCTACCCCCAATATGATGACATTTGGAGGTAGACCTTGGGGCGGTAATTAGGTTTAGATGAGGTTGTGAGGTTGGGGTCCTCATAATGGCATTGCTGTCCTTGTAAGAAAGGGAAGAGAAACCCAGGCACGAGCTCTCTATCTTTGTCTGCTACGTGAAGACACAGAGAGCAGGTGGCCATTGGCAAGCCAGAAAGAGGGCTCTCACCAGGCACTAAATCTGCTGGCACTCTGATCTTGGACTTGCCCATCTCCATATCTGTGAAAAATAAGTATCTTTTAAGCCACCAGTCTATGGTATTTTATAGGTGGTGGCCTGAGCTAATTTGGGAAGACATGACTTTTTTTTTCCTGGAAAGCTGGCTGTTTCACCAAAACACCACTGTCTACTGGTTTCCTCTTCTCTTCTCTTTGCAATTTCTTTGCCTGGTAGAGTTTTCCTTCTTCAAGGGTAGTGTTGATTATGGTGCCTGTTAACATGTTCCTCTGTCCTCAATATTTCCAAAATACTGGAAATTAAATAGAGGTTTAAGTGGGTTTTGGTTCCTTCTCCTCCTCCTCCCCCTTATGATTATTTTAGCAAAAGTCCCTTTTTGGTTGTGTAGTATTCTTTTTTTTTTTGGTTGTGTAGTGTTCTGCCAACAATCATATCAAGAGTCACACTACATCTGGTAGTTTCTCTTTCTCTTGTGACATCAGCAGGTTTTGATGATCATTGTCTTCATTGCTCATTCATTAAGGGCTGCGAACTTGTCCTAATCGAATCCTGACATTTCTTTTTTGAATAATTAATTAATTAATTAATTAGGGAGAGAGAGAGCTGGGAGGAGCAGAGGGGGAGGGAGAGGGAGCATGGAGTCCAATGCAGGGCTCAATTCCCGGACCCAGAGATCATGACCTGAGCTGAAACCAAGAGTTAGGTGTTTAACCAACTGAGCTGCCCAGGTGTCCCCTGACATTTTTTTTTTTTTCATTTAATTATTGGAATACTTGTCTGATTTCTCCCTTACTTTTGTAGATAGTCATATTTTGAATTGGTTTATCTTTCCATTGTTCCTTTTTGCAAATGTAAGCATTTGTGTGTGCATGCGCATGCATATGTATAACTTCCTCTCCCTCATGCAAGGGTGGTGTACCAGTTGCATTGTTCTGCACTTGGCTTTTTGCTACTACTTTGGTGGGCTCTGGTGATTGCTCTACAGCATAGATATTTTCCATGTGGAGATATCTTCTGTGTTCATTTTTCACTCAGTTTAAAAAACTGTGGTAAAGGAACACATTACATAAAATTTACCATCTTAACCATCTTGAAGTGTACAGTTTAGTGGTATGAACTACAATTACAGTGTGTGAGCATCACCACCATCCCTCTTAGAATGCCCGGTTTCTCCTGTGTTCCTTTTTATGGCTCCGTAGTTGTGCATGGTGTGAATGACATAGTTTATTCAGCCCTTCACTGATTGACATTGTGTTGTTTTAACCATTTGTGTCATGTATAATGCCCCCATGATATGTCATTGTGCACTATTCATTTTGTAGTTTTGCAAATTGATCTTTAGGGTCCATTGTTACGAGTGGGTTTCCTGGGTTAAACAGCAAATGTGTGCATAATTCTGATAGTGTAGAACTTCCTGGCATAGGAGTTATAGCATTTGGCATCCTTATCAACAATTTTTTCTTGGGGTACATTTAAAAAAATATATTATTTATTTATTTTAGAGAGAGGGGGGCACCTGGGTGGCTTAGTGGTTGAGTGTCTGCCTTTGGCTCAAGTCGTGATCCCGGGGTCCTGGGATTGAATCCCTCATCAGGCTCCCTGTAGGGATTCTGTTTCTCCCTCTGCCTATGTCTCTGCCTCTCTCTGTGTGTCTCTCTTGAATAAATAAATAAAATCTTTATTTTATATAGATATTATATATTTTTTATATATTATATATATTTATGTATGTAAAAAAAAAATATATATATATATAGAGAGAGTGCATGAGCAGGAGAGGAGCAGAGAGAGAGGGAGAGGGAGACAATCTCTTGCAGACTCCCTGGTAAGTGCAGAGCCCGATGGTGGGCTTGATCCCAGGACCCTGAGATCATGATCTGAGCTGAAACCAAGAATTGGACACTTAACAGACTGAGCCACCCAGGCACCCCCTTGGGGTACATTTTGAATAGCCAGTTTAGTAATTCTGGGCAAAGTAGCCTTGTGGGAATGAGAGTAGACTTCCACAGCCTATACCACCTACAAGTTTGGCCCATCCCTCACTTTTGCAGAGTCTGTGGCAAGGGTACAGATGGAGCCCATACATCATATGTCCAAATATTGTCTAAATATTAAATAAAATCTGTTCCATCATTGACCTTGACAAACCTACCCTCCTAATGACTGGGTCGGGGAGTCAGGCTCACGTTTAGAACTCAAGACTCCTAGAGTTTTAGGCTGGAATTCGGCAGCGCAGGGAGCGCTATTGTTGACTTCCCTTCTTGTTCCATCTGACACCTTGCCCCTCGTGGGGCCTCATGCACACGCTGTGGACACTGTAGTCTAGCCTGGTACCTCCCATCCTGCCCTAACAACTGCAACAAGTATAGTCCTACCTCATGCCTGAGTGTGTCCAGCTGTTGGGGAGGGAATCCCAGGCCCCAAGGTACCTGCACTTGGTCTACAAGGGTGGCTGTGGTCTTGAGGATCATGTGCCCTCTACCCCACAGCCTCCTTGCCTGTGGGGAAGGGTGTGGCCAGCGGGAGGCTGGATGCAAGCCCTGGAAAGCACAGAGCTGAGAGTGGGGCTCCTCTTGCTTAGATTTAAGACAGTTCTGGGATACTTAGGTGGTTCAATGGTTGAGTGTCTGCCTTTGGCACAGGGCGTGATCCTGGGAGTCCTGGGATAGAGTCCCGCAATGGGCTTCCCCTGGGGAGTCTGCTTCTCCCTCTGCTTATGTCTCTGCCTCTCTCTCTCTCTGTGTCTCTCATGAATAAATAAATAAAATATTTTTAAAAAGAAGGAAAAAGAAAAAGAAAAGACTGTTCTGTGTACACGTTTCCTCTGGGGAGAAGCGGAGTGAGTTTCCACATGTATACCCCCATCTTTGAGAGTTAGATGGCCCTTCCCCAAATGTCCCTGATCAAAAAGACTCCATCACAATGACCACATTAGGCTGTGTCTGAATGTTCCCTTCCAGTTTCCTCCCTGCTACACCTGCATTTTATCCCCCATGAGGCTTGGGGACCTCCATCACCCACCTGTGAGGGAGGTCTCAGAAGAAGGGGGGAAAGCTTTGTAACTTAGTACCTTTTCCAGAACATTTCCCTAGCTTCTGGAATGAGGGGCCCCACATTTTCCTCTTCTACTGTGCCCCACAAATTACATAGCCTGTTTTGCTCCGGTGCTTAAGGTGTGGTGTCCCCAGAGCTGCAGGCTGCTGTCTGGCTCATCAAGATGAACCTGGGAGATGAAAGAATCAAGGCCCATCTGGACCTATCCATGATTCAGGAAGTCTGGGGCCCAAGGTCTGTGTTTTAGTGGCCTCCCCAGGTGGTTTATCATGCAGCCAGGTTTAAGAAGCACTGCGTAGGGAACAGTCTTTTCAGATTCTTTCATCAAGACCCAGAAGAAGAAATACCTTTTATATGGTGACTGAGAATGCCTGCGCATGCACACTTGTGCATCTGAAACAAGTTTCACAGAGTAATACTTACTGTTACCATATGTGATACTCTCTTTTTTATTGTATTCTATCGAGTTCATAAAAAAAGTGCTTGCCAAGACTCAGAAAATTGATTCCACAGCCCCTCTGGGTTAAGACCTGCCTGGGAGACCCTGTGCCCTGGGGGAATGTGGGGGGCTCCTTGCCCCCTCCACCCCCTACCCATCCCCCTTCGAGACTTGGCTCTCCTGCCTCTGCTCTGATTCTGAACTCTCTTTCTTATTGTTTCAGCCTAGCTGAGTCCTTGATGTGTCTCCTCTTAACCCAGAACACCACCCCCAGACTTTACTCCACTGTTTTATAGGGTAGCCACAAAGCCGCTTCCTTCAGGAAGCTTTCCAGGACTGAACTCCCTGCTCTGCAGGCAGCTCCCTGGGCCTCTTGGATCTGTGATTGTGGTTTTCGCCCTGAGAACTCACTTCCTATTTTCTTTCCCTGCAGATGGAATCATTTTTCCTGCCTGTTTGCTCCCTATTGTGGCCCTGAGCAGCCTACCTGGGACAAGGGTGCCTAAGCCAGCCCTGCCTGCACCCCCACCCCCTCTGGCCCCCACATGAGGGCCAGAGCAGGCTGCCCGAAGGCATGCACAAAAGGCCCTCTGCAAGCTCTGGGAGGGAATGATCACATCTGGGAGGCCTTGTCTCTGTGACTGGATCACAGGATTCCTGGCGCCTTACCTCCAAGGAGCTACTATTGAGCACCTATTGTATGAATGGTGATCAGTGGGGCCTTAGAGACTGGTTAGAGCTGACTGACCCCTGAGCGAGCGTGATGTGTGCTGAGTGGGGTAGGCAGGCAAGGGATGTTGGCAATTTTCTAAGGGAGTTTGGGTGTCTTGTGCCTCAGTTTTATCCTCTGTAAAATGAGGATTACAGTGTATACTTCGTAAGGTTGTTCCAAAGTTTAAATGAGTCCATACAGTGCTTAGATAAACGTGTTAGGAAACACTCTGTTTTGTCTGGTGACTAGGTACTGTGCTCACGTACCTTGCAGAGGTTGTGAGGATGGGGTGTTTCACAAACACACGAGGTCATGGCACCCTTTTCTGGGGAGCACTATGTCAGGCTGGTGTCCCGGACTCCATACTGTGGGAAGCATTGGCCTGGTGGATGGATCGGGGCTGCATGCTGAACACTTCCCAGGGAGTCACTTGTGACGTGGGTCTTGTAGGATAAACGGGAGTGTTCTCGGCAGTGACGGGAGGGTGTTCTGGGTGGACAGAACGGCGTGTCAGGGCTGGGAGGCATGACAGTGGTTATGTAGGTGTTAGTGTGGGTGAGTTCAGAATGGCTGGATCCAGGGCATCAGGCAGGCGCTGAGCAGGCTGGGCCCTTTCAGCCTGAGTGCAAAGCCTCTTTCTGCCACCCTGAGGAGTTTGGGGTTTATGTCTAGACATGGTCACAGTGGGTCTCATGCTAGCTTTGCTGGTGGGAGGAGAGCCAGCTAACAGACAGTGTCAGCAACTCCGGGCCACTTGGTGGACCGCTGATGGGCAGGGGAAGGTTGATGACCAGGGCTTCTGACCCTGCCCAGGGTTTGGGGGGTGCTGGGAGCCGGCGGCTTTGCTCCTTGGAACTTTGCAAAGACCACAGCATTTTCTCAGCTTTGAGAAGTCAGCAATGCATGGCGTTCAATGCACCTTGCATTTTTATAAAATACTTGTATTTTTCCTCCATGGGGCTTTTGTGGCATGCAGCCATGGGCCTGCACACGTCGGGATTCCGTGGCTGCTTGTTGAGTGAATGAATGAACAAAGACCTTGACCTCTCTCCTCTGGGAAATGGAGGCTGCAGCCTCTGCCCTCATGCAGTTCTATCCTTCTGAGGGGTCCAGGAGGGAGGTCCTTGTCTGCCCCTTGTCCTCACCAGGTCAGCTCTGGAAGCCGCCTATAAAGAAGCCATGGAGGCAACCTGCTTGATGCAGTCCTGCTTCCTCCTCTGAAATAGAAATGGGTGCACAAGTGGGCCTTGGCCTGAAAAACCACACGGAATGACCTCGATGTAAATATCTGGTGAGACTTTTTCCCAAGGCCCCAGGGTTTTCTGAATCTCCTCTCCTCCCCACCCCCGCCCCCAGCTTGTCTGTTATTTTAAAATCCATTCCCAGAGAAACAATTCCTATGGCAATAAGAACACTACTCCAGGCTTCTCTTGGCTTGAACGGGTCCGACACTTCATTGCCGCTTCGAGAGTGTATGAGCTGGACCCTGACCAACTCTGCCTGGGGCAGGGAATAGAGTAACAATAACTAACTGTTAGAGGATTTTCGGGAATCCTGCAGCCGATCCTAAGGAAGTAGACACACGGCACGCTGTTCTCCTCCCCGAGGAGTCAAGGGTCCCCGGCCTTTCCTGCCTGGTCTTCCTTTCCTTACCTCCCAGAAACCAGGGTGTAGATGGTTCTTTGGTGGCCCATTACAAGACCACCTTGAGAGGAGCTGGACTCCATCCAGGTTAATTCTGTAACTCTCCGGGGGTGGGGGGGGGGTGGAGAGGTGGGGGTCCCACCTCCTTTAAAAAATTTTTTTAAAAAAGATTTTATTTATTTATTTATTCATGAGAGAGAGGCAGAGACACAGGCAGAGGGAGAAGCAGGCTCCATGCAGGGAGCCCGATGTGGGACTCGATCCTGGGAGACCAGGATCACGCCCTGGGCGGAAGGCAGGCTGCGAGACCGCTGAGGCACCCAGGGATTCCCTGCTCCCGAGCCTCTCCTCCACTTCCCCTGCAGCTGGCTCCAGAGTGTTCTGCATAAAGGTCAGAGGTGGCTACAGACTGCTGACCTTCGCTGGCCTGCTGACCTTTGCCAGCTCCCCAAGGCCCGTAGTGAGGTTTCTGGAGCTTGTCCTGCCAGCGGTTAATGGCAGTTAGGAGAACCAGTTTGGGAAGTGAGTTTCCCTGATAAGGAAGGAGGGTGTGAATCCGGGGTCTGGGTGGCCCTGGCTGAGTCATCTGACCTTTCCTCATCTGCAAAATGGGGATGATGGTTGTATTTTCTTCATCCGATTGTTTTTCATCTGATCGTTCTTCATCCAATTGATCGTTTAGGTCCTTTAAGCTTCATCTGATCAGCTTCCAGGAGCTGATGTTCACAAGGTGCTTAGAACAAAACCTAGGAAGCACTTTCCATGGCTCGTTTCAATGATGAAGGCTTTCCCAGAATGAACCGGGTGCCGGGGGGGCCTTGCAAAGCCTGGGAAACGTGGTTTCACAGACATTGAGGCCACTCACCTCTTTTTCTGAGGAGCGTTTGGTTTGGATGGTGTTCCAGAAGATACGCTCTGGAAAACGCTGGCCTAGTGGGTCAGAGTTACTGTGTCAGTGGTTTATAGCACCCTTCGCCCTTCAGGAGCTGGTCTTGAGAAATCTCACCGGGGGCATTTCTCCCAGACTCCCCCTGCAGTGGCCCACCTGGTGCTGCCGGGGACCAGGGAAATACGGGAGTAAGGGTCCTATTGTCTCTTGAATCCCTGAGGACCCTGCTGGGGTTTTCAAGGCCACACTCCGGCTGAACCTCAGCTGGGGTCGGAGAGGGGGGTCTGAGATGCCCATGGTGGAATCAAAGGGCCCAGGAGTTTTTTTCTGTAAGAATTTATTTATTTATTCATGAGAGATGTACACACACACACAGAGGCAGAGACACAGGCAGAGGGAGAAGCAGGCTCCATGCAGGGAGCCCGATGCCGAACTCGATCCCCGGACTCCAGGATCACGCCCTTGGCTGAAGGCAGGTGCTAAACCGCTGAGCCACCCAGGGATCCCCAAGGCCCCAGGAGTTCTGATGAACTTCCCATCCCAGAGAGTGAGACCCTGTGAATGTGGATTTGGGGACAGGCTTTTTCTTTTCTTTTCTTTTCTTTTCTTTTCTTTTCTTTTCTTTTCTTTTCTTTTTTCTTTTCTCTTTTCTTTTCTTTTCTTTTTTTAAGATTCTATTTTATTTATTTATTCATGAGAGACACACAGAGAGAGGCAGAGACACAGGAAGAGGGAGAAGCAGGCTCCATGTGGGGAGCCCGATGTGGGACTTGAACTCAGGACCTCAGGATCACGCCCCGAGCAGACGCGCAACTACTGAGCCACCCAGGTGGGGAGACAGGGCTTCTTTGAGCCTATCGTGCCTGATTGGAGGACTCACAGCCCAGCCGGCCCTTCCTCTCATTGACTCTATGCCTCCGGGGTAACATGAACCTAATAGGATTGGGTGGGATTGAATGAGGAAGTGGGTTTGTTAGATGCAGACTGGTTATTACTCCCGCACGTTCCTGCCCATTGACAAGGGCTCCACCTGACAACATCCACCTCTCTGAGCAAGACTACGGGAGGGGGGTGGAGGGGGAGGTCCAACGCTTGCAGGAGGATGGGGGTTTACTCCGTGTGTGTGTGTGTGTGTGTGTGTGTGTGTGTGTGTTGCTCGCACCCATGATTGGCTGCAGCTGCCAGCCCAAGCATTTTGTCTCTGAAAGTATCTGGTCCTCCTACCCCCTTCCTCATTTTGGAAGGGCAGGGAGTGTGCAGCATTTGCTGAGAAGTCCCCCAGTCCCTGCCTCTCGGGAGGCCCTGCAGAGGGTCTTTCCTGCTCGGAGCCCCTGCACAAGGCTTAAGCTTCTGGCTTCCCTAGGGAGCAGGCTCTGGAGCCGGGCCACCCGGGCTGTCCTGTCCGCTGACCCCGCTGGCCCTGTGGGGCCCCGGAGGCGCCAGGGCCTGCGAGCACCGTCTCAATGGGGAAGCCTCTGCTCAGAAAGTGGCAGTTTCCTTCTGATTTGGCTCCAGCTGTCTTCGCCCTGGCCAGTTGCCTCTGGCATCTGACATTTTTGTCATTCCTGCTGCCCTGGAAGGGCTTATTTGGGGGAATCAGCACTTTCCTCTTCCTGAGCCTCTGTGATTGACTTGGCCACACGGCTGACTCTCTGGATTTGAGAGGGCTCAGCCTGTCCGGGCACCCACCGTTTCTGCAGCGATGGCATCCCGAGGCTGCACAGGGTTTGCTAGGCTCTTTTCTCTCTTGTGTCGCATGGCTGATGATGACAGTTAGCTCAGACTCTGGCTCTCTGTATGCAAGAGCCCTGAACATGTATGTGCACCTTCCTGGAAAGGTAGCTGAGCTTGCTGGGGAGACCCCCTAATCTGCTCTTTGCCTCTCTGGGTCCTCTGCTCACCCAGCTCCCTGTAACCTCAGCCTGCTTCCTGCTTTCGGCGTTCTGCTTCTCTTGGCCTAGTTAACTAACTCCTGAGCTCAGCCTAAGTATCACATCCTCAGGGTAACTTTGCTATCCCCCAAAGTGAGGCCAGGCCTTTTAGTTAAAGGCCCTTAGAGCTTGCTCTCAGACCTAGGAGCTCATTATAACTCTAAGTCAATCCTATAATTAATCGCTTGATAATTACTTAAGAGATGGTGTGCCTGGGTGGTGTAGTGGTTGAACGTGTGCCTTCAGCTCAGGGTGTGATCCTGGGGTCCTGGGATCGAATCCCACATCGGGCTCCCCACATGGAGCCTGCTTCTCCCTCTGCCTGTGTCTCTGCCTCTCTCTGTGTGCCTCTCATGTATAAATAAATAAAATCTTTTTTTTTTTAAAAGCTAAGATAATTACTTAAGAGTTGTCTCTATTGAAACTGAGTTTTCTGAGAGCAGGGGTCCTATCTGTCATGTTTGGTGCCATATCCAGGTTCTGGGAGAGTCCCTGGGTTACACAGAGTATCCAGCAAAGGACTAACTGCTTTGGAAACTGTATTAGCTCTCTACTGCTGCTGTAACAAATGACTACAGACTTCGTGGCTTAAAGCAACACAGGTTTATTACCTTATTGTTCTTGAGGTCAGAAGTCCAAAATGGGTCTCACTGGGCTGAAAGGGATTTGTAGAACTGGTCCTTCTGGAGGCTAGAAGGAAGAATCCATTTCCTTGCTTTTTCCAGCATCTGAGGGTTGCCTGCATTCCTTGACAGATAGCTTCTTTGTCCACCTTCAAAGGGCACTCTCCAGCCTCTCTTTGTAGCATCTCTCTCTTTGACTCTGATCTTCTTGCACTCCATCTCATAAGGACTCTGGTGATGAGGTTGGGCCCACACGGATCGTCCAGGATCATATCTCCACCTCAAGACCCTTAATTTAATCACACCCACAAAGTCCCTTTAACCATGTAAAATAACAGATTTACAGGTTCCAGGGATTAGGATGAGGACATCTTTGTGTGTGTGTGTCATTATTATTATTTTATTTTTTAAAATATTATTTATTTATTCATGAGAGAGAGAGAGAGGCAGAGACATAGGAAGGGGGAGAAGCAGGCTCCATGTGGGGAGCCCGACTTGGGACTCGATTCTGGGACTCTAGGATCATTCCCCTGGCCGAAGGGAGGTGCTTAACCGCGGAGCCATGCAGGGAGTTTGATGCGGGACTTGATCCCAGGACTTTGGGATCACACCCTGAGCTGAAGGCAGATGCTCAACTGCTGAGCCACCCAGGCATCCCAAGTGTGGGTCAGTATTTAGCCCATTATACAAACAGAAATGGAAAAGGAAAAGCAGATCAGACATTTGAGTCCTTGGAGAGTTGGGTTAATCCTGCATTTCAAACAGTGTTAATACTGAAAGTGGCTTGGAGCCTCAAAAGCCTGGTAAGACCCAGCCTTACATGAAGAGCCATACATAGTAAGAGCATGGCCTTCCCACCCAAGTTTTTATGTAGCTGTGAGGCAGGGACTTAATTTTAGTTTTCCCCCCAAACCTCCCCTCATGCTTCTATTGTATAATCCACCTTTTCTTAATAGTTTGAAATACCAATTTTATCATATACTAAATTTCCCTGAATACACAACACAGCCCTTTTTCTGAACTCTTAATCTGATCTGGTGCCAAAACCACACTATTTTAACTACTGTATCCTTATTGTATGTCTTGTTAGCTGATAGAGCAGTTCCTCCTTCCTTGTTCATCTTTATCAAAATAGTCTTAGCTGTTCTTGTACATTTTTTCTTTGGGGTGAATTTTATAGCTATCCTTTCTGGTACTGTAAAACATGCTGTTGGGATTTTAATCTAGGCTGTGTTGACTTAATGGATTCATAGAATTCGATGTTTATAAGTACTGTGTGTTTTTTCAGGAACGAGGTATATCGCTCCATTTATCTAGATCTTGTTATATTTCTTCTCAGGCGTTTTATAGTTTTTACTGCTATCGTGAATGAGTTCTTTTTGTTCCCTGACATTTGTAAATGTTTATGTCTGGCAAATAGGAAAGCTGTTGATTTGGGGCATGTTGGTTTTATATCCAATTACCTTCATGCATTAAAAACATATATTTTAATGGCTTTTCAGGTGGTTCTCTGAGGTTTTGAGGTAGAGTCCTAGAGTCTCAGTGTGTGTGTTTCCTTCCACACAAATGTCGCAGGTAGATGATGTTCCCCTCAAAACCCAAGTGGCCCAGAGCATTACGAAGGAAGAGAGGGCAGCGTTTCAGACTGGTGTGGCACTCTTAGAGAGTCACACCCACTAATTCAAGTGTTAGCTGTCCAGTTGCCTCATATGGCTGGGGGCTGGCTGTGTAGACAGATTCTGATCCTTCTGCACCTGTCAATGTTCATGTAGAGGAATCACAGAGACAGATAGGATTGAGTTATACCTGTGTCCCAGAGAATACAGAGGGTCAAAATTGCGAGTGTCTGGGATCTTGAGACACCCAGCAGGGAAACTTTGGGAGATTCTGGTATTGTCTGCCTTGGTTATCACCATGTCCCTGGCATCTGCCAATGTAGAGCCAGAAATAGGTGATCCAGCCAGGTGGGTTCCTACTGGGTGGACATCTGCCAGGTGTGATTAGGTGGGTAGGCTCAGCCAAGGTGGACTATGGTGGGTGAGCCCCAATCTCAGAACTTTGAAGTCAGCAGATTGGCATCAGAAACCTGGCTCCCCACTCTGGCCACAATCAAGTTTGCTGTTAACTTGCATCAGTCTACATATCCGCGAATCTTTATGTGGCCGGTTCCTGTGGAGGCATTAAATGAGCCATTAGAATCAGGGCTGTGTCGCACTTGCAATCCAGCATGGAGTGGTCCCTAGGGTTGGTCATGCTGCATTCTGGATTGTGTGTCAATCGTGAGCAGCTCTCCTCTGCTCCTGTCTCAACTTGCTTTATTCTTGTGTCACATATTTGTTCTGTAGCTGGGCTCAGGGTCAAGAGTCCCCTCCTAGATGGCTTTGTTTGCCGGGGCAAGTCACCCAGGAGTGAGCATGGACCGTGAGGTAAAACAATCTCTTCTTGATTCAGCAGCAACAGGACCAATTGGGACATCACTGTGTTTACTTCTCAGGCTAAGAAGTCCAACTCACTCAGAAGCTCATGATCTCAGGGCTGTATTCTAACCTGGGACAAACCAAGGAGTGAACAGGGAGCCCGGTGAATCCTGATCGGGTATGAGGGTCCAGGCAGTTGCACAAACAAGGGGTTGGGCAGAAAACCCGATTTTCAGCCTGGCCATTGACGAGGAGGCAGTAGTGCTGGAAATTGTCTGCCGGCTGGCCTGGGGCAGCTGCACGTGGGGACAGCTGTCTCAGCTTTGGACATAGGATCTGCCCTGAGATTAATAACAGAGCCTGGCCGTGCCCAGGGGGAGTGGAGAGGGGCTTGGGTTACAGTGCACCAGGAAATTCACCTGCCCTGCTGACAGTGGGTGGGTAGCCTGCAGGACGGATGGGCTCTGGGGGCTGGGGGTGTCTGGGCAAGACAGCTTACCACTGGCCAAGCCAAATCCACCCCCATGAGATGCAAGCTGATTCTCCCAAGAGCCGCTTTCTTTCCGCTGGACCCGAAACCAGCAGGAGCTGATCTCCAAGAATTATGTGAAGAGCCGGGAATGGAAACCAAATGTTGGTGTCAGGTAGAGAAAGCTGATGGAAGCCCTCGGCCCAGCAGGCCTGGGAGCGGTGGGGGCCTGGACTCCGGTGGCCAGCACAGATGTTTAGGTGAAAGGAGCCTGATACATTTGCTTTTAAACAAAAGTTTATATTTTCCTGATTATATTTATTGCAGATCATTTGGAAAATATGGAAACCGTGGAAAGGAAGAAATCATTTGTAATTCTGTTTTTTTTAAGTTTTAAGTTTTTTTATTCCTTTTATTGTGGTGAAACACACATAACATAAAATTTACCATCTTAACCACTTTTAAGTGTACAGTTCGGTGGCATTAAACACATCCACATGGTTGTACAACAATCACCATCACCCATCTGCAAAACAGAAACTCTAGGCCTAGTAGACAGTAACTCCCCAAACCCCTTACCCCCAGCCCTGGACGACCACTATTCTGTCTGTGTGAATTTGACTCCTCTAGGGACTTCATATAAGTGGAATCATACAGAATTTGCCTTTTTGTGGCTGGATTATTTCATTTAGCATCATGTTCTCCATGTTGTCCCAGGCATCAGCTGAATAATATTCCATTGTATGTATGGACCACATTTCGTTCATCCTTCCATCTGTTGATGGGTTATTTATGTTTCCTCAACCTTCTGGCTATTGTAAATAATGCTGCTAAGAACATGGCTGTACAAATATCTCTTTGAGTCCCTGCTTTTGATTCTTTTGCGTAGATACCCAGCTGTGCAATTGCTGGGTTGTATGGTAACCTATTTTAATTTTTTGAGGAACTGCCATACTGTTTTCCACAGCGGCTGCTCTGTTTTACATTTCCACCAACAGTGTAAAAGAGTTCCGATTTCTCCACATCCTTGCCAACACTTGTTATTTTCTGATTTTTTTTTTTTTTTTTTTGAGAGACACAGAGAGAGACAGTGTTTGCATGCGGGGTGGTGGAGGGACAGAGGGAGAGAAAGAGAGAGAGAGAGAGAGAGAGAAAGAGAGAGAGAATCTTAAGCAGGCATCAGTCTGCAGAGAGGTAAGAACAGCCTGACCAGCGGTGAAATGGCAAATAGTAACGCTCCCTGAGAATGTCTTAATGATCACTGTTTACCACCACCCTCTCTCATGGTCTGTGGAGGCTGAGCCATCATTTAGCACATGGGAGGAGATCTTGCCTAGGGCTTTGTTTCTGAGGGGGGGAGGGGGTGTAGTGTGATGACCAAGAGTCTGACCCACAGTTTAAGTCCTGCCTTTACCACCTGCCCACTGCATGACTGGCAAAAAGCTGTTTCTTCTCCATTTCCTCATCTGTAAAGTAGAGGTAGGCATTATCTCTACCTCGAAATTGGAGGTGACAAGTAAACAACAGACGTCTTTCAAGCACCTGACTTTATGTCTACTGGGTCATATATTTTAATTTTTTAAAATATATTTTAATTTTTAATTTCAATTTTGAATACTTATGAAAGTTGCCCATGTATGATTTATTTTTTAAAGATTTTATTTATTCATGAGAGACAAAAAAAAAAAAAAACAAACAGAGAGAGAGACAGAGACATAGGCAGAGGGAGAGCAGGTTCCCTGCAGGGACTCTATGTGGGACTCGATCCTAGGACCCCGGGATCATGCCCTGAGCCAAAGGCAGACACTCAACCACTGAGCCACCCAGTTGGCCTTATTTTTATTTTTTTAAAAAAGATTTTTCATTTATCATTTGAGAGAGAGCATGAGTGAGAGCATGAGCAGGGGAGAGGGTCAGCAGACTCCCTCCTGAGCAGGGAACCCAATGTGGGACTTGATCCTAAGACCCCAATGTGGGACTTGATCCTAAGACCCCAGCGATCATGACCCAAGCCTTAACCGGCTGAGCCACCCAGGCATCCCTTGCTATGAGGCTATTAACTCATCTGTAAACTCTCCCCTAGTTGAGCAGATTTCCTTCTGGTAATTCGTTAGGTATTCCGATACTTTCATCTCTTTGGAGTGGTTACTGCCCAGACCTCTGACCTGCTGAGATCTGGGCAGGTAGAAACTGAAACCTACAATCTTGGGTTTACTCTTCATCAACATCTGAGTGATTTCTTTTGCCCCAAGCTTTCTTTGCCACAGGGTCTCCTGTGTTGGACCCCCTCTTTCCTGCATTTTATATCCACAATTTTTGGTTTACTCCCTCACCGTAACGGAATGCATCCTTTAGTAGCTTTCTGAGAAAAGGCAGAGGATGCAGGAGGCTTGGTGTCAGGAATTCTGCCCCAGGGCCAAGGCTGAGACATCTATGTACCTTTCCTGTTTACCTCTGCCGTGGGGCTAATTTACACTAGGGTCTCCCACCTGAATTCCCACCCTCCTCAGGCTATACTGCCAGGGATCAATAAGCTTGGCAACGTGAGCTTATTGCTATGAATTCATACTTTCTATTAGGGTCTGGCTTCTTAGAAATTCCTTTCCTTTCTCTCCAGCCTAACCATGACTTCAATAATATGGACTTTCGACTTGATATTTTAACCAACATCATGAATTGAGCTGAACTGGGAAGGGTTTTGCGAGCAAGACAAGACAAGGATCTCGTGTGGGGGAGGGGGGGAGGGATAACCTGGGGAAGATGAAAACCAGAGCCTTTCTCCAAAGGCCCCAGGATAGGGGAAGCTGCTGTTTTTTGTAGGGAATTCAGTCTCAAATGATCTAGGTGGGCCTCCTACATGCTAGGAATTGTGGGGTTAACTGAGATAGATGCCACATGGTCCAGGGGCTCATATAGGTTGGACACCCACTGGAAGCAAAGACCCAAAGTGTCTGGGATGACAAACTTCAGCCCAGTCACAGATGCAAACAGCTGGGGATGAAAGCCAGGGACAAATAAGTGATGCATGAGTGAGTGCCTGACCCACTCAGGAAACTGAGGCACCCGCCTCGTCCCTCCTCCAGAGCAGGTCTCTAATTTCTCAGACAGGGTCCCAGAGTGAGGTCCTTGTCTTTGCTTTGTTCCTGCCAGACCCGCTTTCCAGAAGCCACTTTAAAGAAGCCACAGAGGCCACCAGCGTTAGGGGTCTTGCTTCTCCCTTTGAAGTGAGAGTGGGTGGAGAAGGGGGAGAGCTTTCCAGAACATTCCTTGAGACAGCCTCAATGTAAATATCTTGTGCTGTCTCCGGGATTGGGAACCCCTTCTGTGAAGTTGGGAAGCTGAGGGTCGGTCCACTCCAGGGGCTGTGCTGCCAGCTGGGCTGTGTGGAGGGGGCCTCTCACAGCCCCTGGAGCTCTGTGCCCCTCTCTTCCCCATGTGGCCTCAGGCCTCCTTCAGGAGCGTGTTCTGTCTCTCAGGTCTCCTCTGTGGCTGGTGCCCACGCCCTGGCCGGCCCCTCTGGCCTGCCCTGCTAACCAGAGCCTTCTGTGCGGAGGTCAGCGGGGCCTGGCTCTGGTCACGGGAGCTGAGTGGGGGACGGGACGGCGGAAGGAAAGGGGGCTTGGGGAGGGGCCTACCCCACAGAGCTGGAGCAGATGGTGAAGAAAAACATGGGCTTGTTTGCCTCTCTGGGGGTTCGAGCTCAAGACAGGAGTTTCTCTGGTTTGAGAAGTTTGCTCACACACAAGAGCCATGTGAGAATGTGTATGTTGGGGGAGGGGATGGGAGTCACCCGTTTGTGCTGCGAGGGCCCAGGCCTGGTGGGGATTCTGGTTGGTGTTTATCTTCCTGAGGGACTGACTTTGTCTGGGCTGTGCATTCATCCTGGGCAGGGGCTGTGACCTCCACCCCCTGAGCCCTGCACCCCTGCGCCCCTGCACCTCAGCTAGGAGTATTTTGGATGTGTGTCGGTTCAGGTCCTGTTGAGTGAGAGCTGGACTCAGGAGATTTTCTTTCTTTCTTTCTTTCTTTCTTTCTTTCTTTCTTTCTTTCTTTCTTTCTTTCTTTCTTTCTTTTTTTCTCTCTCTCTCTTTCTCTCTCTCTCTCTCTCTCTCTCTTCCTTCCTTCCTTCCTTCCTTCCTTCCTTCCTTCCTTCCTTCCCTCCCTCCCTCCCTCCCTCCCTCCCTCCTTTCTTTCTTTCTTTCTTTCTTTCTTTCTTTCTTTCTTTCTTTCTTTCTTTCTTTCTTTTCTTTCTTTCTTTCTTTTCTTGATTTTATTTATTCACGAGAGACACACAGAGAGAGGCAGAGACATAGGCAGAGGGAGTAGCAGGCTCCCTGTGGGGAGCCTGATACAGAACTCAATCCTGGGACCCCGGGATCACAACCTGAGCTGAAGGCAGATGCCCAACTACTGAGCCACCCATGGACACTGGTGCCCTGTGGACTTAGAAAGTTTCAAGAGGAAAGGAGACTCTTTATCTTCCTGGATGCTCTGCACCTAGGTCTTCCCTATGACTCTCTGGGGGATGGAGCGGATCTCTGCGTTTGGACCCAATTTTAGAGGACTTTCAAACTCTGTGGGCTTCAGTTTGGAACTAAACATGACCTTTTGCAGCGTTAGGCTGACTGTGCCTGCCTGTGTTTATTTTTCACTGCAAGTACAGGTCCTGTTACCCCCCGGCCCCTGAATGGGCTGGGAGATGAAGAGGGATTGGTCCAGGGTCACACAGCTGGGGAGTGGCTGCACCAGGGCTGGAATCGAGGTTTGCTGGCTCCATATCCTGTGCCATCTCTATATCATGCAGCCTAGGGTCTGTATTTAGATTGACAGAGTGGTAGAATATTCTAAAGCATACTGTATTAATAGAAAATGTAAGGTCTAGATATTTATTACTTATTACTTATTCCCAAGAATAGAAGGCAGGCCAGGCCACACAGGGCTGCATGAAGAAACATCAGAGTTCTCCAGGGGTGGTGTGGGGTGGAACGGGAAGCCTTGCTGTGGCTTTTGCTGGAAGGGACAGGTGAGAATAGGTAAGCAGGCTTAGGCTGGCTAGTTTGAACAATTTCAGGGGGCTCTGTGGTGTAGAGGCTGTCCTTGGTTGTGGGTGGCACCTGGCCCTGGGGTGAATAGGGCAGGTGGGTAGTGGCCCTAAATGTGAGAATCTCAAAAAAGGAGGCAGTTGGGTGTGGACTCTGGATTCCTTGGTTTGTATTTGAAAGCCATGCCCTGGGAGCAGGACTTTTGCAAGGTGACTCAGGCGTATCCCCGGCTTGTCCAGAGCAAGGCATGTCTGGCATATGCATGTAGGCAAATGTTAAAGCATCAAGTTAATAGAAGTGAGAAACACAGCTGATACACAGGTCCTGTGTGAGCTCATACTTGAGTGTTGTCAACTCACAAGTGAGTGCTGATCTGGCAGTTGGGGTTTTCAGGAGCCACTGCTTTTAGCTGCTGTGAACCCATGTGGGTCTCAGACAGGCAGGGGCATGTGTTACTGCTGTACACTGCTTAACTCGGTAATTATTTAACTGATGGTTTGTTTCATATCTTTGCGCTCTGTTAGACTACAGGCTTCCTGAGCACAGAGACCGGGTCTGTCCTGTGCACTACAACACTAAATCCATGCTTTTTATGTGTCACGTGTTTGGTACATTAACTCATTTATTCCTCACAATGATCCATGGGTTAGGAACTATTATTACTGTTTTTTAAAGATTATTTGAGAGAGAGAGAGAGAGAGAGAGAATGCAAATGGGGGAGGGGTAGAAGGTGACAGTATCCAAGGAGACACCTGCTGAGTGTGGAGCCTGATGCAAGGATTGATCTCCTGACTCATAAGAAGATCAGGATCTGAGTTGAAATCAAGAGTTGCATGCTTAACTGCCTGAGCCCCCAGGTACCCCTAGGTGCTATTATTTTATAGGTAGGGGAACTGAGGGGGAGATTAAACAGTTTGTCCCCGTCACATAGCTACTAAGGACAGAGCCAGGATTGAACCCAGGCTGTCCTAGTTCATGCCCCTAACCACTTAGCTGCCTGACCATCTGGGGCTTGAGGCTGGAGGATGAACCTTTGAGTACACATGAGGTGATATGAGTGGCCTGGTATGGACAGAGCCACGTATGTATGTGTCTGTATTGTGGGTGTGCAGGTGCATTATAGGAGCACAGGAGAGTAGTGTGGGAGCACAGGGGCAGGGAGCGGGGTGAGCCTGGGAGCAGGAGGATGGAAGTAGCTGGGGAGGAGGTCCTTCTGGGCAGAAGAGCGAGAAGTTGCTGTGAGTTCCCTGGCAGAGCTGGGATTCTGGAGGTGGGTGCAGAAGTGGGAGGGTTCCCAGGTTGATGGAAAAAGTAGGAGCAGAGGTGTCCTGAGGGTGGTGGGTCTGCATTCTTGAGCCATGTGCACCCATCTTCTGTATCCTGTCTACAGGACGTCTACTCTGTTCCTTTGACCTGTGCACCCTTTGTATTAACTAGGAACCAAGTGTCCAAGAACCAGATGTATGGTGATGTCTGGGAACCCTGAAAGCGTGCTGAAGGTTTGTGACCTAGTTCTCACTGGTCAGAACTGTGCCTCCCTCCATGAGCACAGTGTGGCCAGCTCCTGGCTGTGTGGCCTGGGGACCAGCCATGTGTGGGAGGCAGAATAATGGCCCCCAAAAATGTCCACGTCCCAATCCCCAGAGCCTGTGAATAAGTGACCTGATATGGTAGTGGGGACTTGGCAGATGTTGAGATGGGAGAAGGTCCTGGGCTATCCGGGTGCACACAACCCAATCCCCAAGGATCCCATTAGGAGGGAGGCAAGAGGGTCTGAGGGACTGGGGGACACAGCAACAGAACCTAGGGGTGTGATGTGAGGAAGGGACTGAGGAACACAGACCCTTTAGGGGGAACCAGGCCACTGATACCCTGACTCTAGCCCAGCAAGACTGAGTTAAGACTTCCAACCTCCAGAACTGTAAGATAATAAATACATGCCCTATTATACCACTCGGTTGGAGGTAATTTGTTATAGCAGCAACAGCAAGGCCATACATCACATCCCTACTCGGAACCCCAGTCTTTTCATCTGCAGAATGGTCACAACACTGTTGTTCTCTTTTGATTCCGAGTTTCTGAGGGTCAGACACCAGGAGACCTTCTGGTCTTCTGAGCTGCTGGAAATTTCTGTCACCCCAAAGCAGGTTTCTATCTATCGATGGATGAATGGGTGAAGAAAATGTGGTATTTATGTACAATAGAATTTTATTCAGCCTTAAGAAGAAGACACTCCAGCCATTTGGGATAACAGGGATGAACTTAGAGGATAGTATACTAAGTGAAATAAGCCAGAGGCAGAAGGACAAATGCTACATGATTCTATTTATATGAGTGATCAGAAATAATAAAACTGAACCTTTTAAAAAAGATTTTATTTATTCATTGGAGAGAAAGAGTGAGAATGAGAGAGAGAGAGAGCAAGCAAGAGGGAGAGGGAGGAGCAGACTTCCCACTGAGCAGAGAGCCCGATGCGGGGCTCGATCATAGGACCCCGAGATTACGCCCTGAGCCAAAGGTAGACACTTCACCAACTGAACCACCCAGGTGCCCCTAAAATAGTCAAACTTAAAAATGTAAAAGAAAATTGTCGAGTTTGTAGAAGCCAAGAGCTAGAGGGGTGGTGCCAGGGGCTGGAGGAGGGAGGAATCCGGGAGGTGCTTGTCAAGAGTACAGAGATTCAGTTATGCAAGAGGAGTGTCTGGGAGATCTGTGCAGCCAGGTGCCTGTTGTTAATAGTGTACACTCGACTTAAGTATTTGCTAAGAGGATAGCCCTGACCTAAGGGTTCTTATCACAAAATAACCATAATAATAAATAAAAAAGAGGGGATGGGTATGTTTATGGTACAGATGGATGGTGGTGCTGGTTTGTGGAGTTTATGTTTATTTCTGAATTCATCGTGTTGTTTCCATTAATTACACATAGGAATTTTCATATGTCAGCTGTATCTCGATAAAGTGGTTTATTTTAATTAATTAATTAATTTATTCATGAGAGACACAGAGAGAGACGCAGAGACACAGGCAAAGGGAGAAGTGGGCTCCCTGTGGGGAGCCTGATGCGGGACTTGATCCTGGGACCCCGGGACCACAACCTGAGCCAAAGGCAGATGCTCAACCACTGAGCCACCCAGGTGCCCCAGGAAAGTGGTTTAGAGAGAAGAAAAAAAGTAGATTTCCAGGCCTCACTGTCACATGTTTCCAAATGTCCCGCTGTGAGGTCTCTCCTGGAGGGGAGAAAACCTTATCCCCAGGAGTTCTAACCAAAAAGCTCAGCAATCCCACCACAGGACTGATTAAAAGAACCCTTTCCAGCAGCAAAACTGCAAGTCATTAGTTTGCAGCTTTCTCGTGTGTGACCGTTGGGTGGCCTGGTTTAGAGCATTCTGTGGCTCGTGATGGATTTAATTTTGTGTTTTGATCCCACGGTGGGAGCCACAGACAAACAGAAGTGCATTTGCTGGGCCCTGCGGTGGTGGTGGTGTCTGGGCTCCTGGGACCAGGAGAGGTGCGGAGGCCCGTCCTTCCCGGTGGCCCTGTGGGACCTGTCTGTCTGTAGGGGTTTCGGGGAGGGAAGCCCTTTCATCAGTGGGGCCCGAGGGGGAATGGCTCTGCAGAAACAAACCAAGAGCCAGATGCCAAGAGAGAGTTGTGATTCCTGCCTGGTGGTTTTGTGCCTTTCTTGCGGCCAGACGGCGGTGCCCGGAGGCCTTGGGAGAAGCAGCTGGAGGAGAGGGGAAAGGTGAAGGGAAGGTGGGCTGCCCGACTGCAGGGACGTTTGCCTTCCATCAATCTCCGTCCTGGGGCCGTCCACATTGGGGCTGCTAGGGGGAATCTTCTGGAACTCAGCTATGTGCCCATTGTCATTACCTTGCTTAAAAACTGCTCTGATGGCTCCTCTGGCCTCAGGCGAAGGCTGGACACCACCCTCCCCGTCTCCCCTGGGACCGCTCCAGCCCCACAGGGTTGCCCCGCTGGCAGTTCCAGAACTTTCGGGCCTCCACAGATGCCCGTCCTCCAGATGAAAGTCTATTCTTCAGTGCTGCCTGGAGTCAGATTGATGCTGGATGGTGGGGGGGACGTGGAGTCTGCACGGTCTGGTGCTTTCCATCCCTGCCCTGCACCAGCAGTGAGAGTCTGGAGGAAATCCGATTTCGTGTGTCCTGGGAGGGACCCGTGAGCCCTGGATGGACCATGCACAGGAGTGAGAAGGGAAGCAGTGACCGGGTAGGCCCCGGTCTGGTGGGGGGAGGCGTGAAGCTGTGCAGTGGGCGAGGGGTTCAGGGAGAGAGGGTGTCTGGAAGAGAGTCCTTGGAAAGGAAACTGTTTTGAGGTGCCAAGTGCTGAGCTTGCATTTGAACCTGGGGACCCGGCCATGCTGGGATGTCCTGGTGAAAATGGGCAGGGCCTCCTGGGGGAAGTCCTAGAGTGGATGAGCTCCCTCAGGGTGGGCACAGAGCCTCAAGGGACCTGGCAACCTTAACATCTAAATGAGGCTCAGAGAGGGAGGAGAAAAGCTGGAGCTGCTGGAGCTCAGAGTATAGGAGGCAGGGGTTGGGAAATATTCCTTCACCAAGAGCCAGGGACGAGGAGGATGGAGAACAGCCCTTAGGCCAGACAGTGGAGGTGTAGCTAAGTAGCAAGGAGGGGACAGGAGGCCAGCAGGCTGAGGGGTGACTCTGGGCAGAGGATGCTGAGCCTGGGAGTGTGGCCTCCTCTTCTGAGAACTGTGGCCCCGAAGAAGAGGAGAGGACTGTAATCCCCAGGAGTGGGGACCAGGATTTGATATGAGAGCCTGTAGCATGCAGATCTTGGGAGAAAGATTTAGTGCAGAATAGACGTGAAAGCATAGAAAACATGAGAGTTGGGAGGTGGCGGGGGGGGGGGGGGGGGGGGGGGGGGAGGGGGGAGGTTGGTCCCAAGCATGGCTTCCTGATCCCTGGTGAGTTGAGGGGTGGAGAGGGTCCCTGCTTCCCTGAGCCGGTAAGCGGGAAGCTTGGGGGCCTGGGGAGGGAGCCAGGTGCTCACCCACCTGTGGGCTCAGGGCTCCAGTGGATCAGGAGGTGGCGTGGCTTGTAGGAGGGGAGGAGGGGGAAGGGAGAGGAGGCCCGCAGAGGTGGGGGCGGAGCTGTGCCAGGCTATGTGGTTGGGGGATGGATGTCCCATCAACAGACCCAGCCTTGGTGTTGCTGGGCAGACAGGGCTGCAAGACCAGGAGGTGGGGGAGCCAGGGTGAAGACGGATGGACAGGAGCCCATGGATGGGAGGGAATGGCAGGGGCTGGGCTGAGGCGTGGCGGGTCAGAGTGCCTGTGGGAGTGTAGAGTTGACCTTCCGCAGCAAAGCCAGGCACCTCCCTTTCAGGGCTGCACCAGCACCCAGGTCCTTGTCTGTTCTCGTTACCTGCCTCCTATTTCTGTGGTTCTTTGCATGGTTGCAGACCCAGAGACCTCAAGCCTCCCTTGCAGCTCTGTCAGCTAGTGACTGCATCAGGGGCTGGGGCTTCACAAATGTTAATTGACCAAATGGCTTAGAATTGCCCTATCCTGGTTTATTTTTTATTTTTATTTTTCAGAGCATAACTACTTTTTTTTTTTTTTTTTTTTTAGATTGGGGAGGGGAAGGGTGAGATAGAGAGAGAGATAGAGAGAGAGAGAGAGAGGGAATCTTAAGCAGGTTCAGGTTCCACGTCCAGAGCAGAGCTGGACACGGGGCTTGATCTCATGACCCTGAGATCATGACCTGGGCTGAAATCAAGAGTTGGATGCTTAGCCCACTGAGCCACCCAGGTGCCCCTCAAAGCATCACTTAAATCACTTAAATACAATGAAGTGCAATTGGTAGGACTGTCCAATAAAATACAATCTTAAAGATGCCTGGGTGGCTCAGTGGTTGAGTATCTGCCTTTGGCTCAGGTCATGATCCTGGGGTCTTGGGATTGAGTCCCGCATCAGGCGTCCCTGCAGGGAGCCTGCTTCTCCCTCTCCCTATGTCTCTGCCTCTCTCTGTGTCTCTCATGAATAAATAAAATCTTTAAAAAAATACAATCTTAAGCATACAGCTTGATGAGTTTCTCCATAGGTGCATAATTACCTGACCTGATCACATTTTTGATCCAGAGCGAGCATTCCCAGCACCTGCGAGGCTCCTGTGTGTCCCGGTAGTGCCCCAAGAGGTGGCCACTGTTGTGGTTTCCCCACCATAGGACAGCTCCACCTGTTTTTGAGCTCCCTGTACACAGAATCACAGTGTAGATGCTGCTGTCTTGTCTGTTTTCATCCATCCCTCTCCACCCTTCAACTCACCAGGGATCAGGAGGCCATGCCTGGGACCGCCCCCCCCCCCCACCCCGCCAACTCCCATGTTTTCTATGCTTTCATAGATCTTTCTCCCAAGAGCCACATGCTCCAGGCTCTCATGCCAAATCCTTTTATTCTCTTCATGCTGGACATTTGGGTTGTTTCCTCCCTCATCCACTTTACAGCCTATTGGTGACTATCAGCTGGAAAGTCTCAGCCTGAGGCTGCTGCTTTCAAACGACTAGACTGAGGCACGGAGATTAGGGGTTGCCCAAGGTCACCTGGGGAGTTACAGGCAAGGCCAGCATGAGAACCCTATTTCTTGACTCACAGGCTAGGGATTTGTCCCCAGAGAATTTCTCAGCAGCTAAGTCCTGCTGGTGGCCCTTCCTGGGTTCAGGGTAGCCAGATCCACATGTCGCCTGGTGCTTGACTGTCCATGGCCCTATAGTCAGCAGGTTACTGAGCCCTGAATGGTCTGAGCTCTCACCTCCTGACCCCTAAACACGGCAATCGTTAGCAGAGGCGGCAGTTGACTTCGTGGCCCCACTGTGAGCCAGGCTCAGCACTGAGGGCTTCTGTGCCTTACAGACCTTCCCATTCCTGCTTCCCTGTCTATGCCTTGGGAAATGGATTTCCAGATCCTTCCCTAATATTTTGGCACTCTGTAAAGCTCTCTGAGGGGCTCCTTAGGGGAGGGGTGTGGACTCGGCTGACCTGAGGCCTTCATCATTGTGAGACCATGAATGGGTGGCAATCTGATTAAATCAGTTGCCTGGCTGGACTGGATGCAGGAAGCCAAGGAAGACTGGCAGGGCTGCTCACTCAGGGGTGGAACTGACCCCTGGGGTGTGGGAAGGGCTCTAAGGTGTTCATTAGGGGTTGGAATCTTCTAGATTACAGATGACAGTGTGTGTGTAGAGCTGTGGAATATGGTGGACGTGCTGGTGCATCCTCCATGCGATGCCTAAGTACCATCCCGGGAAGTATATGAATGAATGTGAGGCTGCTCAGGGTACCTCCTGGTGACAGCACAGTCGCAGGACAGCCAGGAGAGTGCCGGGCCCCTCTTGATGCACCTGGCTGGTCAGAGCTGTGATTCTTTCTCAAACACATCTGCCTGTGGTGATTTGCAGCTTCCTTTCCCTCATGCATCATATGTAGTCTCTAAGTGTGAGGATAGCAGATATTTGGATAAGGAATCCTATTTCTCTGGGCCTTGATTCTAATTTCAAAGATGCTTTCCCATGGGAAAGAATCTGGTGGTAAGGTATGTTAGCATTTGCAAGTCAGGATCCTAAACTTGTTTCTTCCAACATGTAGGTTATGTACATTTAATTCTCCCACGAACTCGCTTGTTCGCAGACATTTTACTTATCCCCCACTCGGTGCCCGCTGCGGCCATGGAGATACAAGTTGGATGCGTTTCTGCTGTCAGGGACCAGAGACAGAAAGAGACGGTGGTGTACCCCCCCTCTGAGGGGGTGCACAGAGGCTGTGAGTGGGTGGGCAGAGTTGAGGGGGTACCAGAGTCCAGTTTGTCCAAAGGGGATAGCAAAGATTTAAGAGAGGAGGGGCTGGATGGGGAGGAAGGGGCCTTTATAAATGTCGCTGCTATGGGCTTGGGCCCAGCAGTGGGGAGGGGCACAGCTCAGGCTGGGGAGAAGGACCACCGGAGGGCCAGACCTCAGGGGAGGGTAGCAGGAGTGGAACCTGCATCCACACCGCCACTGCCCCTTCTTTGTTCATTCATTTAGTCAGCACTTGTTCATGGATGGGCACCCTGTGCTGTAATGGGACCAGGGGCTGGGAAGGCGGGAGCTCAGTTGGGGCATCTGTCCTCCAGAAGCCAGCAGGCAGACTGGGCTGGTGGACCTCAGCATGTACCTGCCCACCATGTGCCCCACGTAATGGCTTTATTTTGCCGGAAGTTCTCATCCAGCCCCTGGTTTGGGGACAATTTTGCAGGTGTTTGCAGAACTACCTGCCTGGAGAGGGCATAGGCACCTCCAGCCCCGTGAATAGTAGAAACCTAGCCCTGGCTGGCTGGAGGACATGAAGAAGCCATTCATGCAGCCAGTCTGGTTTCCCAACAGTCTGACTTCTGGGTGAGAGACAGTGTCACTCTGGCCCTTCTGTCTGGGTGAGTGTGATGGCCTCTAAAAACCACCCGCTTCCTGTCCTGGCCCCTGCCGTCCCTCCTACCCCCCCACCATTCTCAGCTCCAATGCTGCCAGTAGGGAGTGGAAGCCCAGAGAGGAATGGGGCCAGTCCATGGTCACACAGTGAACCCAGGGCTCCAGATTCCTCTTCCAGGAAGACCTCTAGAACCCACTGGCTTGTCTCAGGTGGAAAGTGTAGGGTTCATGGTGTCTAAGCCATGTTTCCACGCTCCCCATTGGGGGCATTTACTGAGCTGCCAGCCTTCAGTGCTTTTGGCAAGCTGCCTCGAAGGGCTAGGGGAGAAAAAGGGCTCTAGGAGAAGCGGGGATCCCAAGGAAGAGGCAAACTCCATAAACAGCAGGATTTAATTCGGAATGCCGTGTTCATTCCCCGCCGGAATCGGAGTTGCTTCAAGTTCCCGGGCCCACCCTTTGCGGGGGGATGGAGGGGCTCCTTAGAGACTCAGAGCCAGCTGCGGGCTGCAGGGGGGCCACCCAGCTGGGCCCGGCATGTGGACGTGCAGCCCTGCTCTTTTGGAAATGGACACAGGTCTAGAAGGTGTTCTACTCACCAGAGACTTGCTGGGCTGTAATTTGTGTGATCTTCGGGGTATCGAATGCCAAATTCCACCCTCGTCCCTTTTGGCAGCCACATTCTTCAGATTCTTATCAGTTTTTTTTTCCCCCCAAGTGAACACTGGGAACCAGTCTCCCTGCCGATTGTGGGAGGATGGGAGAAAATTAAAACCAGGAGTCCTGGCTTTTGTCCCGACTCTGCCACCAGCTTGCTGTGCCACCTTGGGTCCTTCCCTTCTGGGGGCCTCATTGTCTCACCTGCAAAGAGGGGGTTGGGACAAGGCGATCTTTGCAGGACCTCCTGCAGAGCAGACCTTTCATAATTCTCCATCTGAGTCCATTGCAAGATGCTTTCTGGAAAATATTCCTAAACCAAATTCTGTCTGCTTCACAGAGCAGGAGACTCTTGGAGCAGTGCACAGGCAGCAGCAGGAGCTTAAGAGCGGTGGCCTTTGCACGTGTCCCCTCCCTCATGGGGCAGCCTCCCTCCTCCTGACAGTGCTGCAGTGAGACTCTCATAGACTGGCATTCTGAGTTCAAAAGGGCCAGGCCCTCAGGGGAATGTTCTAGTGACTTTGCACCTCATGCAGGCAGTCTGCTGGATGGCCTTTGGCTGCAGTATTAACCACCGATGTGGTAGCCTAGAGGTGTGCTGTCCATACGTCTGTATTCATCCATAGAGTTATTATTGCTCTTGAGACTTCTGGCAGCCCTGGAAAGTGGCCTCCTATTTTTACAGATGAGACACCAAAGCTCCCAACTTGAGACCTGCCCAAAGCCATGCAAGTTATAAGTGGTGCAAGTAGGACACAAGCTAGGCCTCCTGGCCTCACGTTTTTACATACTCTTTGACAGCAGGTTGTTTTGTCTGGGATGCTTTTAAATGTGGGTCATAAAAACTCTGCTGATGTAGGCTGAAACCACAAAGTCATTTAATATTTCACATACTAAGAAATGGGTGGCTCGAGGGTTCGTTAATTCGGCAGCATCGAATGCTCAAGGACTCTGCCTTTTTTTTTTTTTTTGGCTCTGCTCTCCCTAGGCTGTCTTCCCTCATAGCTCTAAGATGGCTGCCACAGCTCCAGGCATCACATCCTCATACAACTGTGTACGGAAATAGGGCTGAGCTTCTCTTCTTGAATCCTCCCTTCCCCACGGGTGATGGTATTTTCCAAGTCTCTTAACTAACTTCCTCTTGTCATTGACTAGAAATGAATGACTATCTCCACACCTCAGCCAATGAGATTATGATATTAGCCACCTTTCTTGAACTTACTGATGCCCAGAGTCTGAAGAAAACTGGGGTCTGTTAGCAAAGAAGGAGGAGGAAGAGGAGAGGACTACTGGGGACACACATGTCATACACAAGAGGTCAGTTAGGCGCTCATTTCCCTCACTGTTTGTTCTAAAGCACACAGTCCTCCAGAGTGCCAGCTTCAGAGGGCCATAGGTCCCCTGTTCTGTGCCATGTGAGCTCCCACACCTAAATGGACCTGGGGTATGGACATCTGACCCAAGGCCATAGGCCTTCTGGGGCCTGGCATGGACAGAGGAGTTGGGCCCACCAGAGTCTATGTCTCAGGGGACAGAACTGGGAGATAATGAGGCCTCCAGAACTGCTCAAAGTGTGGTCTGCAGGGAGAGAAGCCCGTACCAGCACGTTAACCAAGTGCATCACTAAGCATACATTTTTCTTTGTTGGAGGCAGGGCAGCTTCTTAGCCTGGCTGGCTGCTTCTGTGACACAGGCATGGTGGCAGCTCTCCCCACTGGATTACAGGGGGAGATGTGTCAGAGGCTTGCCACAGTGCCTGGCACATCCAAGTGCTCAGTAAATGTCAGCTACTCTTTTTCCTGTGTTTGATTCCAACTTCTATTGGTGGGTAGGGTCATTTTCCTTACATAGCATCACTGGGAACCCTGTTGCAAGTGCATATTCCTGGGGCGCTTGTGTGGCTCCATCAGTGAAGCGTCTGCCTTTGGCTCAGGTTATGATATCACGGTCCTGGGATGGAGCCCTGCATTGGGCTCCCTGATCAGCGGGGAGCCTGCTTCTCCCTCTCCCCCTGCTCTTGCTGTCTCTCACTTGCTCGCTTGCTTACTCTTTCTCCCAAATAAATAAAATGTTAAAAAAAAAAAACCCAATTCCTACAAATGCATATTCCTGGGCCCATCCCTGTAGGACCTGAGTTAGCAGGTGGTTTTGAGAGATGGTCCACTTGAGAAGGACCACTGAGGACATATTACTGGGTCCTGTCCTGATCTTGGACACAAAGAGAGCTCTTGCAGGCCCAATGCCTCATGGTCCAAGGTGGACAGTGAAGAACATCGGTCTGTCCAGAACAAATGTGTGGCACCTCACTACACAAAAGTTCTGGTGAGTTCCAATTCTCGTAGTGAGATCTGTGTCGCCAGAGCATTTCTCAGCAGGTGGCCTCCCGAACCGTGTGCAGGAATGCTGATCCCACGGAAGACATTTGGCACCAAAGTCTGGTTGCCTCTGGCACTCCTATTAATGGGAGTCATCGCGGATCATGATTGAGATGCTCCAGACCACGCTGTCTGTTCGGCCAAATTGTATACTCCCTCAGCTGCCCCCCATGCGAATGGGAAATTCAATCCGTAAGTGGCTAATGTTCCATATGAGGTTCTTTCCAGCCTTGTCTTGGGTGAGGGAGGCCTCAGGAATTCCCCACCATGGAAAGTGCTAGAGAATGAATGTGGACAGGTATGAAGTGGCACAGCTGTGCGGTCCAGGGGTGCGCTGGCTCCCTGTTGCCCACGAATGTGCATCGGAACCCACACACCCCATGTTAGAGCCTGAAGTCCACGTCATCGCCCTCCTGTTTTTCTAGAAAGATTGGGTCCTTTGCTATGGGGTTTTTAGATTAGCAGCCTTTCCCTGTGAAAGTCAGTGACCTTAAGATGACTTACATTCCTCCCTGGTCCTGCCTCAGAATGGACAGTTCCAATAAAATGTGTTGGGGGACACAGGCCAATCCATCTGCATATGCGGACGCTCCTACTGGTTCCTGTGTCCTGAAAACCCGTGAGGACCGAAGGGAACATACATTCAGTTATTCTCACATAAAACCGTCACCTGGTTGGGAGATGGAACCACAGGGACACTCACCTTGCTGGGAGAGGCTGTGTGGCAGTCCACGGGGGGCTGCATTGGACCTCGTTTGTCCGAATGGGGGACAGATAATGGAGAGATCTCTGTGAGCACCTTCACGGACTGTGTCCGTGTATCTGGGCCTGGCCGCTGGCCTCTGCCCCTCCACACTGCCACCTGAGAGCCCTCCTTGAACCCCACTGACTGGGTGTCCGTCTTTTTTCTTTTTCTTTTTCTTTTTTTTTCTTTTTCTTCTTCTTTTCTCTTTCTTCATGAGAGACACAGAGAGAGAAAGGCAGAGACATAGGCAGAGGGAGAAGCAGGCTCCCTCTGAGGGAGCCCAATGCAGGACGCTATCCCAGGACCCCGGGATCACTCCCTGAGCCGAAAGCAGACGCTCAACTACTGAACCACCCAGGAATCCCCACAGAAGGTTTTTTTTTAACAAGAGGGGCACCCAGAGACGCCTGCCTGGTTCAGTGGTTGAGCATCTGCCTTCGGCTCAGGGCGTGATCCTGGGGACCTGGGATAGCGTCCTGCATTGGGTTCCCCACAGGGAGCCTGCTTCTCCCTTTGTCTATGTCTCTGCCTCTCTCTGTATTTCACATGCATAAATAAATAAATCTTAAAAAACCCCACAACAACTGTGTTTTCGCCTCTTCTTTCCCAGTAGGATGGGTCTCCAAACCCCTCGTGGACTGATCATGTGTCCTTTACCCTCCACACACTGAGTGGGTATCCTGTGTCTGCCCACCGCCCCCTTGCAGGATGGGGCACCCACTGCGACCGTTGTAGGGGGGCTGCTCATCACAGCTGTGGTGGTGGCCTTCTGAGCTGTCCTCTTTCCAGGGGCGCTCACTGCTCTACGGGTCTGCCTCTCTGTCCCCCCCAGCCTGTGGAACATCAGCCACTTTGTTCTTGGTGCCCTGGGTGTCAGTTTGTTTCTTTCCTAGTTAGGGCTCATGGCAGATGTCAGGTGGAGTCCCTGGGAAGCAGATTCTGAGACGGGGTCCGGCATGGAGGATGTGTCCTGGGATTGATGACCATAGAAAGGAGGGAACAGAGGCAGGGGTCAGGAGACATTGGGCTGGGATGCAGGCCCAGTGACATCTACCACCGCCTCCCCAGGGAGCCCTGCAGCTATAGCGGACCTTCCGGCTTGTCCTGACGTCCGTATGGCTGGGCTCTTCAACTCGAGCATGGACCAGGCCCTGGGCAGGGGCCGCCTAGAGAAAACTGGACCTTGGGTGAGGCAGCTCCAGGTGGCTGAGGAGGTAGTGGGAGGGTCTGACTGCTAAGACCCTTGTCGAGGGGGATCTGGTGGCACAGCCCAGTGTCCACCCGCCCTGGGCTGGTGCAGAGGGGAGTGGGGTGTTCTCGACATTACTTACTCTGCACTAAGACAGCCTGAGATTGCCTTGGCTTTCGGAGTCCAGCGCACACGGCTGACACGCTGAACTTGTTGGCGAGAACCTCTACACCCCATCTGGGGCTCGTCTGGTGGATTTTGGGGCTGCAGTGCCAGACTCCATGTTCGCCTGGTCATGTTTCATCTTGTTAGATTTGGCTCCTCACTCCAGGCTGGGGAGATCTAGCTTGGATCCCTCTTCCCTCCTCAGACCCAGGCCCCTTTGCCTACCAGCTCCTGGTCTTCTGCAGTTCCTATCAGCAGCGCGCTGCCTCCAGCACCCACTCCAGGCAGCGTGGCGCCAAGTGGAGAGACCACCCTACTAGCTCTGCTGGGGCCCGAACTGCCCACCACTGTTGTCCCAGTGGCCTCACATGTGGGATGGGCCTGTCCCTCCGGCTTCCTGGTTTGCAGGTGGGATGGCTCCCAAAGGGACTTGGCTGATAAGAACTTTCTAGGCTATACTGTACTAGTTCCCTAACCGTCTGCTATCCTCCTGGGCAAGGTAGGTGCAGCATAGAGCTTAGAATTGAAGACTGAGCTTCCAGGTCTAAAATGACCACTTGCTCGGTGTGTGACCTTGTCTCCTCTGGAGGCTCAGCCTCCTTCTCTATAGAGCTCCTACCTGAGAATTGTTGCAAAGATTACATGAGATCACGTACGTGCTAGTTTCCTGGGGCTGCCGCATGTCCCACACACGGTCAGCTTCAACAACAGAAATGAATTTCCTCCTGGTGCTGGAGGTTGGAAGTACAAGATGGAGGTGTTGACAAGGGGGGTTTCTCCGGAGGCCCCTCTGCCTGGCTTGCGGATGGTCACCTTCTCCCTGCACCTTTACACTGTCTTTTCTTTGTACATATTTGTGTTCATATTTGCAAATTTCTTCTTTTTTTTTTTTTTTAAGGATTTTCTTTTGTTTTATTTATTTATTTATTTATTTATTTATTTATTTATTTATTTATGATAGTCACAGAGAGAGAGAGAGAGAGAGAGAGAGAGGCAGAGACATAGGCAGAGGGAGAAGCAGGTTCCATGCACTGGGAGCCCGACGTGGGATTCGATCCCGGGTCTCCAGGATCGCGCCCTGGGCCAAAGGCAGGCGCTAAACCGCTGCGCCACCCAGGGATCCCTGCAAATTTCTTCTTTTTATAAGGACATCAGTCACACTGGATCACAGTGCGCCGTAATGACATCATTTTAACTTAATTCTCTCTTTAAAGACTCTACCTTTTTTTTTGTTTTAAGATTTTATTTATTTTATAGGGATAGTGCGAAAGAGCACGAGCTGAGGGAGGGAGAGAGGGAGAGATTTCCAAGCAGACTCTGTGCTGAGTGTGGAGCCCCAACACAGAGCTTGATCTCATGACCCCAGATCACAGCCTGAGCCGAAGCCAAGAGTCAGAAGCTTAACGAACCGAACCACCCTGGTGCTCCAAGACTCCATCTTCAAATAACATCACGTTTTGGGTTACTGAGGGTTAGGGTTTCAACATAGGAATTTGGGGGTAGGGACACAACTCTGCCTACACCAGTACATGGGACTGCTTTGCCAATTGTAAAACAGGTTGTCCTGGGCTGGACTCTGCCCGCAGGAGAGGGTCTCTGCATGGTCAGGAGCCAGGCGGGCTGACTGTGCCAGAGTTGTTGAAGGGGTGAGGACCTGGCTCCTCTGCCTGCATCTCTCTGGGGGACCAGCTAAGCTCCAGGGCCTTTGCTCCAAGGGTATGTTTTCAGCATCATCTAGATGGCTCATCCCCGCAGCCATTGCCTTCAGGCCGCATACCTGAGTCCCCGTCCCCGTCCCCCCCTCCCCCGCCCCGAGCTCCTGTGTGCCCAGCTGGCAGGCAGAAGCCCTGGAACTGGTCCTGGGTGTTGGGGTAGGTTGTGGCCAGATAATTAGAATTATCAGGCCCAGGTGGAGAGGGGCCTAAACTCAACACCCTTAACCTTGAGATGGGTGGCCACAACCTCTTGCTAGGGCTCAGGACCCAGCACACAGCAGAGCCCGAGAAACAGTGAGTGCAATTGCATGAGACAAGGTCTTGCGGGGACATCGGGGTTAGATCTGCATACCTTTACGAGGCCTGCCCTGGGTCCACCGTCCTTGGGAGCCTATAGTCTTCTAGTACGATTAGGGCTGAGATAGGGCATGCACGAGACCCTGTAAAGCATGAGGCAGGAGTCCTTTCCTGGCCAGGGGATCAGGGAGGGCTTCCAGGAGGGGATGGAACTGAATGAAGACTGGTAGGGTAACAGTTGGTCAAATTGAAGAAGGTGGGGTGGCATGCCAGGGAGGACAGTGTGACAGTTGAGTGACAAGATTGAGGGTGGTAGGAGGTGGTACCAGGGAGGTGGGTGGGAGCTGTGAGGGATGGGGCCCTAAGAGAGGGTTTGGAGAGGGGAAGTGACAGGGACAGGACAGATTTGTGGTTTAGGGGGTGCCCTCTGGTGGCAAGTAGAGGACACTGCAGGGAGATGGGGCTGGAGGCTGGGAGACCAGGTACCAAGACTGTCCAGGTGCAAGATCAGAGGGAGCAGGAGAGGGGCAGAGGAGGGGGACTTGCCTGGTGTGGGGGCTAATTGGCTCACTCACATGGAGAGTGAGGGAGGGAGAAGGTGGAGTCTGTGGCAATTTGCTGGGAGTTCTGGGCAAAAGGACCAGTTTAGTGGTGCTGGTCACCAACATGGATCCAGTTGAGTCTGGAGAGTGATGTGCTCAGGATTGAAGTGTCCCATGGGCTATAAAGATGTGTGACCACTGCCCAGACAAGTAGGGCCTATATGTTGGGGTTCAAGGGGAAGCATGTTGAAGTGACTCAACATGAAGGTTGGAGCAGAGCATGGGACAGGAGCAAAGGGGCAGACTGGATGATCCTCCCGGGAAGGGAGGGCACTGTCAGAGCCCTGGGGCTTGGTTCAGGCTCCGAGCTTAGGGTCCTGGGGATGGAGGGGAAGTGTGAGTGAGATCAAGTCCCAAAGCAAAGGTCAGATGGGAGAACTGGGGAGGTTTGGGTCTCGGTGTTTGGGGTGAGACCAGGGCTATGGGGAGGAAAAGCTGCCATATTGGCATCTCCCTGGGTAGCAGGCAGCACTGGAGACTGGTTGGTTAGTTATATTCAGAGGTAGGCATGGGCCAAGGGAGTGTCCTGAAGGCGCTCCATTCCATTGTGCCATGATTTCCTGAAGCCACTTAGTACTTGTTGTCCTAAAAGACCCTAAACTAAGAATTTCATAACTTGGCCAAGCCATGGAGCCAAACACCATGGCGAAGACTGCTGTAAGAATAGCCTCTGGGTCTCGTGGAGCAGGGTCAAGTTGCTCTACCCCATCAGGGAGCAGACCTCATCTCCTAAGGAAAGGGACCTGGACAGGAGGCCATCTATCTCCAAGGCTGAAAGCGAGTTTCCCATCCAGGACCCTCCATGAGAAGGCAGCTGGGGAGGGGGAGGGGAGGTGCAAAAGAGACATTTGCTGCCCAAAGATAATGCCAGCCCTTTCCCATCCTGATGAAGGCTGCTGAGGACATCCTCACTGCCAGGCAGTTCGAGGACCAGCCCTCCCACTCTCAGATTCTGTGCTCTTGGGCCAGTTCTTCTAGAAGGCTCTTAAAAGGGATGTATGTCTCCTGCCCAGCCATTCTGTGGGTGAAATTATTCTCTAGTCCATACAGCTCTGTTTACTCCCCAGTATGCACCCATCATGGGCAGGGGTGGGAGTGGGTGGTACTGTGATGTCACTCACAAACAGGAGACATAGAATGTTCAGGTCATAGGGATCCTAAGAGGGACCCCACACGGGAGCCGAGTGCCTGACACCAAGATTCCCTGGAACCGTGAGGCCTGGAGATGAACAGGGTTTTGAATTCCATTTGAGCAGGCCTGGATCCCTCTTCCCTTGTCTCTGACTGCCTTCTTCGTTGTTTTTGGCCAGGTTTTGATTTTGGGAAGCCATTTACAGCCCATTAAAAGATCAAATGTCTGGATATGATGAATCGAGGCATTTGAAAATGTTTTGCAATTCACAGCTCATTTCCCTATAGAAAACCCCGACCCGGCGTGATTTCGAGATGGCTGGACTGCCTGTCTGTTCCAGGCCGACAGGGGCGGATGTTGGGATGGAGCACGGTCCTCGGTTTGGTGCAACCCCAAGAGAGTCAGGCTGGATGCCTGAGATGGCACTGATGCTCCCTGGTAGAGATGAAGGAAGGGCCCAGACTACTGACATCTTGCACAATTTCCAGACCAATCTGGCAGAGGCAGGAGTGGAGGTTTGTGCTGGGGAGGTGGGACCCTGCTGATCCTCTGGGCTAAAAGACTGGATTCCCTTCCCAGCTCAGCCTCAAGTTTGAGCTACAGACAGTGAGGTTTAACTGCCCACTACTTCTCGCAGCTGCAAAATGGGAAGGTCAGTCCCTATGCTCTTATGGACACTGTGGGGTTTTGATAGCCAGCCAATCAGTGATACCTCGGCTTAGGTAGTGCTGCATGATTTATGCACCACGAACCTGAATCTATCCCTATAGCCCCCACAATAACCATGAGAGGTAGAATTTTTTATATTTCACTGGGGCTCAGAGAGAGAGGACATCACTTTGCTCAAGTCACAGAGAATGTTGGTGGCAGAACCAGGTTTTGAACTAGGTCTCCTGGTGCCTTTGGGGAGAGGGATGGACTTAATCACTTCTATGCTTTTTGACTGCAAATTTTGGTAATATAGATTTGCCTAGAAAATTGTCAAGATTTTAGTTTTGATGCAAGATTACACATAATATTTAAGAATGATTTTAAATCTCTGAAATTCTCCTCTGTGTCTTTTGCTCATTAAGAATTGTTATAAACTTTGTCTATTTGAATTTTTTAAACCTGTTTTGTTGGCTCACTTTTTAAAGTAAATCTACTTCATTCATTTCTGCTTGAATCTTTGTTGATTCTTTTCTTCTTTCTCTTTTCAGAGTTTTCTAATTATTTTGTTTTCTGTTGTTACCTTTTTGCTTTTCTGGCATTTTGTTGGATAAATTAAATTTTCCTTTGTTTTATTTTTTTCATTGTTTGTCAGTTTTGTGTCCTCTTTCTATCCTTGCTAGTATTCGTTTTCAAATTGAAAGATATATTTGTGTCTTTTTCTGCTATACCTGAAGTTGCATAGCACCTGTGTCCTTTCCTTAAACAAGACAAAAACTCCAGCAACTTTCACTTCTGTCCCTCTTACAGATCTCTTCCATACTGAGATCACTTTGAATTGTAGAGCTAGGCTGTTATTAAATCTTTTTTTTTTTTAAAAAAAAGGTTTTATTTATTTATTCATGAAAGACAGAGAGAGAGAGAGAGAGAGAGGCAGAGAGAGAGGCAGAGACATAGGCAGAGGGAGAAACATGCCCCACGCAGGGAGCCCGGTGTGGGACTTGATCCTGGGACTCCAGGATTATGCCCTGGGCCAAAGGCAGGCACTAAACCACTAAGCCACTCAGGGATCCCCTGTTATTAAATCTTATTACTATTTATTTGCTCATAATTGCTTCTCATATTTAATATATTTCTTCTGTATCCTCCATTTACTTTGCTGGAGTACATCCTGCAGTGATTCTTTCAGAAAAGGTGACTCGTAAGCTTTCTAAGTTCCTGTGTATATGAAAATGTCTTTTTTTAAAAAAAATAGATTTATTTATTTATTTGGGAGGAGGGCGAGAATCCTCAAGCAGGCTCCCCACTGAGCCCAGAGCCCAACTTGGGGCTCAGTCCCACAACCCATGAATCATGACCTGAGCTGAAACCAAGAGTCAGATGCTTAACCGACTAAACCATCCAGGCACCCCTGAAAATGTCTTTATCTTGGCTTTGCCTTTGAAAGAGAGCTTGCCTGGGCATGGAATTCTGGGTAGTTGATATTTCCCCTCAGAAATTTGAAAACACTGTGTTTCTTGATGATTCTGGTGCTGCTGCTAAGAACTCTAATTTCAGTTTATTGTAGGTAATCTGTGTTACTTTCCTTTCTATGGCTTTTGGTGTTTTGTCTCCATCCTGAGGGTTCTGACATTTCATCACCATATGTCTGTCTGTGTTCACCTTGCTTAGCACTTGGTGGGCTCTTTTGGATTAAGAAATCACGTCTTTCTTGAACTTTCTTTTTACTATTTCTTCAAGTATGTACTTTCCTTGGCTCTCTCCGATCCCCTATTCCAGAGCTACTAATGGACAGACCTGTCAGCACGTGGTCTGTCCTCTGGGTCTCTCACCTTTCCCCCCAACACTTCCCACCTCCTTTTCCCCTGTAGTGCATCCTTGAAAAGTTCATGGCTCGGATTTCCTGCTCATCTGCTCACTCTCTAGTGTCCATTCAGATTTTTCAGCCCATCTGTTGTGCTTTTGGTTTTTATAGTCATACATTTCATTTCCAATAGATCTCATTTTTTCCATTTCATAATGTTTTTTTACAAGTGCACAATTCTCTTATCTCTTTGGGGACATTAATTATGTTTTAAGAAACTGTCTTCATCAGTTTGCTTTATTGTCTCTTCCTGAGGTGTGATTTATTGTCTGTTGAGTTGGTGCCTTTTGTTCATGGTGTTGGCCTTTTTTTCTCGAATAATTTGAACTTCTTGGTATTTGGGGGTTTCCACTAGCTCGTCTTTGCTTTACTATTTATGGCTGCTTTGACTCTTGGACGGTTGGTACTATAGATGAAGGGTAGAGAAGGAGTGTGCAAGAATTCAGTTGTATAGGGGTGCCTGGGTGGCACAGTTGGTTGAGCTTCCAACTTTTGGTTTTGACTCAGGTCATGATCTCAGGATCCTGAGTTTGAGCCCCTTGTTGAGCTCCATGCTCAGCCTCAGCGGGAAGTCTGCTTCTCTGCCTCTCTCTTCCGCTTCTTCTGATCCTCCCCCTGCGTGCTCTCTCTCTCTCTCTGAAGTAAATACATAAGTCTAAAAAAAAAAAAGAATTTGGCTGTATAAACTTGAGAGAGTCCCAGTTTCTCCTGGAGGTCATCAGCTTTTGAGGCACTCTCTCCAACCACACCTGTCTCAAGGCAGGTGAATCCAATGCCTGATTCTTGACACAGCAGGAGTAGGAATACAGGTCCTATCTGTCTGACTCCATGTACTATGGTCCTCTGACAGTCACTCTGGGTCCCTCCCCTAACCCAGTAGCCATATCACTTTCTCCCTAGTTGCACCCACATTTAGCACCAATCTTCCCTGTGTGTTTTGGGTTGGGCTTTCCTCTTTCAACTTAGTTCTGCCTACTTCCAGTCTCTCAAGCACTCCTCAAAATTTCTGGTCCACTGCTTCTTGTTTTCCAGTGCTGTTAGGATCTGATTTTTATTTTTATATACTTACATTTTCTGCTTTACTGAGTTATGATCAACAAATTTAAGTGCATATTTACGTTGTACATTATGCTTTTTTCCCCAAAAGTATACAATGTGATGACTTAATATACATTGTGAAATGATTACTACAGATTGTTAATACATTTATCACCTCACATAGTTACCATTGTTTCTTTGTTTTGTTGTAAGAACACTTAAGAGCTACTCTCTTAGCAAATTTCAAGTATGCAATATGATATTATTAACTATAATCACCACATGATTATACATATGATATACATATAATAATATACATACATATAGCTCTAATCTGTATGTTAGATCCCCACTACTTATTCGTTTTATAACTGGACATTTGTATTCTTGGCAACCCCTCTTCTACTCTCTAGTTCTTTGAGTTGGATGGCTTTGGATTCCACACACAAATAAGATCATATGGTATTTGTCTCTCTGTGTCTGGCTTATCTACTTAGCAGAATGTCCTTCAGGTTCATCCATGTTGTTGCAAATGGTAGGATTTCCTTCTTTTTTGTTGCTGAATAATATTCCATCATGTGTGTGTGTCTCTCTCTGTGTATGTATTTTCTATATTTTCTTTGTCCATCCATTCATGGGTGGGCACTTTTGTTGTTGTTACAACATCTTGACTGTTGTAATTCTGCAATGAATATGGGAGTGCAGACATCTTTTCTAGATTTTGATATTATTTCTTCGGATATATACCCAGAAGTGAGATTCCTGGATCATACAGTAGCTCCATTTTTAATTTCTTCAGGAACCTACCATTATGGCTGTATCTGTGTACATTGGGACCAAGAATGTACCAGAGTTCCTTTTTTTCCACACCTTCACCAACACTTATTGTCTCATGTCCTTTTGATAATAGCTATCCTAACAAGTGTGAGGTGGTATCTCATTTTGATTTGCATTTTCCTGATGACGAGTGATGTTGAGTACCTTTTCATATACTTTTGGCTGTCTGTATGTCTTCTTTAGAAAAACGTCAATTCAGCTCCTTTGGCCATTTTAAAATCAGATTATTTGTCTTTTGGCTATTGACTTTAGAGTTTCTTGTATGTTTCAGATATTAACCCCTTATAAGATGTATGGTTTACAGAAATCCCACAGCTCCCACAAAGGCATTTTCATCCATGGATGGCTGCCAAATCATTGTTACTGAGGGGAGATATGAGTGGGGGACCTCTGTCTCGCCATCTTGCTGATGTCACAACAGGGACTTATCTTTAGTTTTTAAATTTCTAGGATTGGGGGGATGGGGGCAGTGGGAGCCTGTGCTTGTCTGCCATCTGGATTCAATCACCATATTGTTTGCATATGTCCTCTGCCCCCCACTGCCATGCCCCAGTTCAGGCTTCCACACTTCTCACACTGCATCAGAGAAATTCTAAACTCGGACCCATTGGGTCATTACCCTGGTCAGAGTCCTTCAGTGGCTTTCCACTGACTTGATGATAAGACCCACATCTAGCCTGGCAGGTACCATGCCACTTCCTTTCTCCTGGCTCCCCTTCCTCCAGCCTTTGGGTAGCATGTGATTGCACTTGCCTTGGGCTGACTCCTATCTTTCAGTATCCAGGTGGTTGGCCTTTCTTGGGACTCAGGTTGGGTGCCTTGCTCTGTTTGCATAGTTCCCTGTGTGCATCCTTTGGTTGCACCTATGGCCTGGTGTTCCTGTGGGTTGTAATCACTTCCTTTTTAGGCTTCTTCACCAGAGTGGGATTTCCCAATGGGCAGGGGTTCATTACGAGGGTTTGGTGGCTGAAATGATGGATTCCTGGACTTGGTGGTCAAGAGGTGTGGGTACTCTCTGTTCCTCTTATGCCTGGACTGATGATGTTAATGGACCCCTTACCCAGGAGAATGAGCTCTCCCCTCCCACCCTGCACCTTGTGGAGGGACCCCTCCTTGACTTGCAGCAGCACCTCAAGAATAGGCAGGGCTGACATGACTGTTGCTTTCCCCACAGGCACTGGTGCCATCACACCGTGACGCGGACAGTGTCCTGCCAGGTGCAGAACGGCTCAGAGACAGTGGTCCAGCGTGTGTACCAGAGCTGCCGGTGGCCCGGGCCCTGTGCGAACCTCGTGAGGTAAAGGCTGTGGGGCTAGCCAGCTCTGCCCTTCCTTTCTGGCCCGTTGGGTGAATCCAACCTCAACACATGCTGCTCGGGAGGCGGGTTGACGCTTGGAAACAAGCGGAGCTTGCATTTATGGAGCACCTTCTGTGTACAGAGCATGGGGATATGTGTGGGCAAGATGAAAGGGACATGCTCCCCACCCTGAAAGAACCTCACAATCGAGTGGGCGTTTGATGAGGAGAAGAGCACCATAGACAGCAAGTGGGGAGAAGGGACTCCCCCTCACGGCCCCACCTCGTAGCCCCGCCCCTGGCCCCGCCTCCCTAGCCCCACCCCTCTCACCCTGTCCTCACAGCTCCGCCCCTCTCGGCCCCGCCCCTCTCACCAGCCCCCACCCACATCCCTCAGGCAGCTACTCAGCATTCACTGGGAGAAATCTGAATTCAGGGTCTCTGACACCCCACCTCACCTGCTCCCTAGTCCTCTTTCCTTCCAGTCTGTGCTCCAGCTCCAGCCTCGTTTACTCTCTCTCCACACCTGACCAACCCTGAGTTTCTGCCTCCAAGACCCTTACCCCTCTCTGCCTGGGACCACCTTTCTCAAACTCCAAATCCCTTCCCACATGAACAAACAAAATACAGAAACAGACCCATAAATACAGAGAACAAATTGGTGGTTGACAGAGAGGAGTGGGGGCAGGCCAGATAGGTGAAGGGAGAGTAAGAGGTAGACTTCCAGCGACACAACAGCCACACGGGGTGAAAAGTACCGCAGAGGGAATATAGTCAATAATATTTAACTTTGTATGGTGCCAGATGGTAACTACACGTGCCACAGTGAGCATTTTGTCATGGATATAATTGTCAAATCACTATGCTGTACACCTGGAGCTAATATAATATGTCAATGATATCAATTAAAAAAACTCTCAGCAACATCCATTTATGTTTGACCAAGTATCTGGGTATGCTGGCCTAGCCAAGTAGACACAAAATTAACCATCACAGGAGTCATGATGAATTGGGTATGTTTTCATTACCAAGGATGGAGAGACTGAGTCCAGGAGTCTTGTGCGGACACAGTGCTGCCCCCTGCAGGGCTCACATGCAGCCAACTCAGAATCAGCTTGCATGTGGAGCTGGGATCCATGATTCCGGTCCTGGGCGGCAGGCTGCAGAGCCAGTCAGGGGAAGGAGTGGCCTGTTTGTTTTCTAAATTTTCATTCTATCTTTCATTATTATTATGAAGAAAGTGGTATATACTCGCTGTCCACCCCCCCCCCCCCGCCCCAGTCCAAATGTTACAGAACTGAATAGGGTGGAAGATGAGCATTCTCCCTTCTTCTACTTGCACCTACATAATCTCATTATTAATATTAACAGTGTGTTATTCCAGACCCTTTTCTCCTCTTATACATCCTCTTATATATGTATCTTCTTTTCTTTTTTTAAGATTTTACTTCTTTATTTGACAGAGAGAATGAGAGAGAGAGAGAGCACAAGCTGGGGGAGAGGCAGAGGGAGAGGGAGAAGCAGATCCTCCACTGAGCAGGGAGCCCCATGTGGGACTCGATCCCAGGACCCCGAGATCATGACCTGAGCCAAGGGTGGACGCTTAACCAACTCAGGCACCCAGGAGCCATATATATATTTTTTTGTAAACAAAGACCGGATGATGTTCTTTTGTTCTGCAACTTGCTTCCCTCCACAAAAATATTTTGCAATCATTTCTGAAGAGCCACCTCATTTTTAATGGCTATGCAGCATTCCATTGAAGGAGAGGATCATCGTTGATTCCTCATGTCCTCATTTGATGGATATTTAAGTGGTTTCCTAGTTTGTTTGTTTTTTTTAATATTTTATTTATTTATTTGAGAAAGAAAGAGCAAGAGAGAGAGAGAGAGAGAGAGAGAGAGAGAGAATGCACTAGAGCAGGGGAAGGGCAGAGGGAGAGGGAGAGAGAATCCCAAGCAGATTCTACGCAAAGCGTAGAGCCCGACTCAGGGCTTGATCTCATAACTCTGAGATCATGATCTGAGCCAAAATCAAGAGGCTTAACTGACTCAGCCCCCGAGGTGCCCCAGTGGTTTCCTAGTTTTAACTATTATAGGCTATGTATGCTTCAATCAGCATCATTTTATATATGTGTATATATATATATACATACACACACATTATATATATACATTATATATATTATATATATAAAATATATATACATGTATATATAATATATACACAAAATATATATACATGTATATATAATATATACACATTATATATAACATTATATATATCATTATTATATCATTATATATATCATTTTATATATTTTTTTAACATTTTTACAGTTTTTTTAAAAAAACATTATTTTGGAATAATTCTCAATTTTCAGAAATGTTGCAAAAAATAATAAGCAGAATTTCTATAGATCTTTTATTTCAGTCAGCTTCCCTGTCTTGGTCAACTGGGGCTGCCATAACACACTACCACAGACTGGGTGGCTTAAACAACAATTTATTTCTTAAATTTCTGGAGGCTGGGAATTCCAGGATCGAGGTGCTGGCAGATTTGGTGTCCAGTGAGGACCACATGGCAGAGGGTAGAGGGAGCTCTGTGGGGTCTCTTTTATGAGACCAACTCCATTCACGAGGGCTCCACCCTTAGGCTCATGACTTAAGCACCTCCCAAACGCCCGCCTCCTAATGCTGCCCATCGATTAGGCTTCAACATACAAATTTAGGGGGAAATAGAAACATTTAGTTCATAGCAATCTTTTTTTTTTTTAAAGATTTTATTTATTTATTCATGAGAGACACAGAAGGAGAGAGGCAGAGACACAGGCAGAGGGAGAAGCAGGCTCCATGCAGGGAGCCTGATGTGGGACTTGATCCCGGGTCTCCAGGATCATACCCTGGGCTGAAGGCGGCGCTAAACTGCTGAGCCACCCATGCTGCCCAATCCGTAATCTTTTATAACCATAGTATAATTCTCTAAGCCAGAAAATTAATGATGATATAATACTATAAATTAAGTGTAGATCTTATTCAGATTTTGCCATCTGTCCCATAATACCCTCCTTCTATCCACCTCCCCCCCATTTTGCATTTAAATTGTCCCGTCTCTGTAGTTTCCCCAAAATCTGGGGCAGTTTCTCAGTCTTTGTCTTTCATGACCTTGATACTTTTCAACAGACCTGCCAGTTACTTTGCAGATGTTCCTTAGTTTGGGTTGGCCTAATGTTTCCTTAATTTGACTGAGATAGTGCATTTTCAGGAGGGAGACTGTCAAAGTGATGCTGTGCCTTTCTCAGGGCATCCTGTTAAGGGGTCCATCATATCAGTGGACCTCCTTCCTGGTGACGTTAAGATCAATCACTTGGTTACGGGCGGTGGGAGGGTGTTTGGCAGATTTCCTCACTGTTGAGTAATTACATTTCCCTTTGTCATCTACAGGTATCTTGTGGAGAGGTATTCTGAGTCTGTACAAATATCTTGTTTCTCATCCTCTTTCCATCCCCTAATCTTAGCCTCTCCATGGATGATTCTGCCTGCAATAATTACTATGGTGGTGCTTGGCAAATGATGATTTTCTAGTTTCCTAATTCTTTAAAATTTTCATAATTTTTAAAAGATATATTTATTTATTTTAGAAAGAGAGAAAGCAAGTGAGAGCATGAGGAGGGGGGACAGAAGGAGAGGGAGTGAGAACTTCAAGCAGATTCTGCTGAGCCTGGAACCCAATTTGGGGCTCGATCTCATGACCTGAGATCATGATCTGAGCTGAAAGCAAGAGCCAGACGCTGTGCCTCTAAATTTTCATAATGTTTTAATAATACAGTGTCCACACTGTATACAAGTGTATTGACAGTGATTCCTTCTGTAAGGGGAATGGCTAAGGAAATGGATATGTCCATTTTTTAAATTTTAAGAGAGAGATCTGCTCTTCACTCCTGTGCTGGAGGGATGGCCAGTGGATCTGTAAATGAAGACAAAGATGCTGACCCCCCCTTCCTTTTCAGCAGAAGGCAGAGAGATCCCACTCTCTCTTTCCTTCCCCTGTGCCCCCAGGAGCTGAGTTCCCAGGCCTTCCTGCCTTACTCATCAGCAGGAAGCCTCTGATGACCAGGTCGCCACCTCCTGATCCTAGAAGCATCTTCTGAGAGAAGGGTCTTAGGAGTCTGGTCTGTAGGTGGCCCCGACAGGGTAGACTGTGAGGAGTGGCTGTCCCGCTCTTCAAACATGGCAGCCGTCCCTTGAATGTAGGCCATTGAGAAGCAAGGCTATACCTGCCTCAGTGTGAATGCTACCATCTTGCTTTTTGCATGGGGAAGTCAAACTTGGAAATGGCTCTTTTCAAGACAGGGTATTTTGATGTCAGCAAGCAAATACTTGTCTTCAGAGTTGAGAAACGTGAAGAGTCGTGTGTTTCTATTTTTTCCCTACAGATTGCAGCCAAATTGAACTTGAGCCACAATCCTATGTATTGGGTACATCCCCCCAGGCAGCTACCAGGGTGGAAGCAAGACAGTGTGCAGACCCCTCCCCCAACACACATGCACACACACACACACACACACACACACACACACACACACATGCGTGCGCGCGCACCATTATATTGCTTTTGGGTTTAGCAAATGAACTGTCAGGATTCCTTTAGCTAAAAAGTCCTTGGGAAGAGGGCTGGCTTTCCTAATGTCAAAGTTACAAGTTGAGCCTTTTATATTTTCTAAACACAGTAAGGCACGTTTAAGAAAAGCCGAACAAGCTAACTACTGAACCGCTGACCTCAACTGAACGAGTTTCAGATGATCACCGCTTCTCACAACTGCGCTTTGCTTTGGGACTGCGGCAATGAGCTGAACACTGTTTCAGAAGCATCAGAGTCTTGTCCTCAGTGTGGGTGTTTACAGGCCTTCAGAGAGTTCTTTCCCTCTCCTTGGCCTTAGGCGCTCAGAACAGAATGTTCTGTCACAGTGGACATGCATTTGTCATGAGCCTTCCCTTTATTGAGAAAGACTTAATGCTCATTCTTTAGAGGAATTCCATATTTCTGTTCTCAATTATCATTGCTGCTTAAATTGCTATTATTTGTTCAGGAATGAGGGTTTAATGTACTTTCTCTCTCTCTCTCCAGGAATTCCTATCTGAGTTATGGTTGGGGTGTAGCCCCTCTGTCGATGGCCTGAGAGGAAGGACAGTGGGGCTTAGCACTGTCACCAGCTCCCCAGTGACGGGGGGCACCATGTGTACGCTCATCCTGGGTCCTAGTTTTGCTGGCTTCGCATATAAAAGGCCCTGTATTTGCAGTAGCTGCTTGCTGGTCTCTCCATCCCGCCCCTCCCCACCATTCCCTCCATTTCCTCTATCAAATGATGGCACTGCCCTGCTCCCAACCTTCCAGGAGCTTCCATTTCTCTTGCAGTAAAAGTCTATACCCCTCTCCAAGCTGATCAGAGTCTCATGTGACATGGACCCTGTTCCCCTCCTGACCCTGTGGCCCTCCACAAGTTGCCCTGCTCTTTGGGCTCTGGCCATGTGGCCTTTGCTGGCTTGGAGACTCTGTCTTTCCTCCCTGACACCCTGTCACTTTCCAGCCCCTTCCTTATCCTGCTTCATCTTCACACTGGTCACTGTGTGCAACACCATGTCTGTTCTGTGGTCAGCATGCTCACGGGCTTCTCTGCCTGCCAGCCCGGGGGCTAAAGGAGGGCAGGAATTGTCTCCCTCCCTTCCGTGGCCTCTGTGCCTGGCCTTCAGAGCTCAAGAGATACTATTGAATTGATGGTTCAGTATCAGGAGGAAGAAACGAGACCAAAGAGGTCAGAACCCTTTGGATTCATGCACAGCATGTGCATGACCATGAACCATGAATAATGAATGCCCTTCATTGTGGAGGAAAGTCCTTGGCTTATAAATTGACCCACAAACTTGCCACCAGGAGACTGAAGCTCAGAGAGCAAAGTGACTTGCCCAAGGTCATAAGGATAGTTATAGGGATTGGGTTGGGTTTAACTCTGGCCCATCAAACAGGCCCTATAGGGATGCTCCTGAGGTTTCACGGCCCAGCTCTCTTACTCCCCCAAATAAATACATGTTGACCTCCTCCTGTATACATGCTCTGTGGAGGCCTCCTGCCCTCTGCAAGAACCCAGACCAGGCCCCAACTCAGATTGCTGATGATCCGGTGGTGGTGGTGATGGTGGTGGCAGCAGGGGCATAATTAATCAAACCACGACGGAAGCAGGCACAGAGGGACGCCTTGGTGGTTCAGTGGTTGAGCGTCTGCCTTTGGCTCAGGACGTGATCGCAGGGTCCTGGGATCAAGTCTTGCATTGGGCCTCCCTCAGGGAGCCTGCTTCTCCCTCTGCCTATGTCTCTGCCTCTATGTGTTTCTCACGAGTAAATAAATAAAATCTTAAAAAAAAAAAAAGAAGCAGGCACATATTCATATGTGTCATCACTGCCGTGCAGGAGCAAGGTGCCCTGAGGTGAAGATGGGGTGGGGACCTCACCCCTGGACCTGTGGGCTTCCCTGAGCAGGGGTGCTCTGTGAGGGGCATTTAGTAAGGTATGAAAAAGCTCAAGATTGTGTAACCCTGTCCCACTGCAGTTATTATGTTTTGTAGTGTGTGTGTGTGTCTCTGTGTGTGTGTTTTAGTATAATTTAAAATTTTACAGACTTCTAAAGAGTCTGTCTGCTGCAAGTCTGTGAGCTGGGCTTTTTCTGAGAAGACCCTCTGGGTAGGAAGAGCTTGGGAGGTGCCTGGGAGCACTGTGCCTCAAGTGCCTCTTCCCCAAGTGTCCCAATTCTGTGGGCTGAAAGCGGTGGATGACATTACCAAGAGAGGCTTCAATATGGGAACACAGTTTGGGAGAAATGCTTCCGAGCTGAACCAGCAGCTCAAGATCTTGGGCTCCTTTGACTTCACTCTCAGCCAGCTCCCGTGTGTCTGCCCTGTTGTCCTTCAAGGTCACAGAAGGGCGGCAGCAGCTCCGGACATTAACAACAGTGTCCCAAACAAACAGGAAAGAGGAGGTGGCATCATGTTCTCCTCTCAGAGGGTGCTGCCTTTTCTAGAACCCTCCTGAAGCTTCCCTGGATGTCTCACTGGTCAGGATTTGTCCTCTGCATCTGGATGTCCCTGACTCTAAAGTGGCAGTGGTAAAAGGCTTCTCTGGGGGGGCTGTTGGAGGATGATGTGAGGCAGGCTTGTAAGAAGTGTTCTGGGAATGAAGGCTGAGGCTGGGCCATGGCTGACCTGCTTCTCTGAAGCAGATCCTGGGTATCTTGCCGTCCCCACCCCCACGGCCACCGCCACCTTGGAGGCAGCCCCTAGTGGGCGATGCAAGCCTGGGCACCCTCCGAACTTGGCGTTTTTCTGCTCTGAGGTTAGGGTGGCAAACTCTAGCTGAGCTCCCCTAGCTGCCTTGTGCCTGGGTTTGCTTATAGTCCTGGCTGCCCAGTATGTCTTGCCACATTTCAACCCCCACATTTATTCTTTTTTATTTTTATTTTAAAAATTTAAAAAAGATTTTATTTATTTATTCATGAGAGACACAGAGAGACAGAGAGAGAGAGAGAGGCAGAGACACAGGCAGAGGGAGAAGTAGGCTCCATGCAGGGAGCCCGACATGGGACTCAATCCCAGATCTCCAGGGTCAGGCCCTGGGCTGAAGGCGGCGCCAAACTGCTGAGCCACCTGGGCTGCCCCAACCCCCGCATTTATACAGAAGCTTCCAGGTTTCATTTTTTTTTTTTTTTTTTTGCCTTTGCAGCCTGTGGAGCAGGATGGGGCATGAGGAGGAGCCTGCCTGCCCCCACCCCCTGGGCCACAGAGCATAGTTCCTGGGATACCTGGCCTTCTACCCTGGAGGGAGGAACCCTTGCCCTGGCCCTTCCTCCAGCCATACTCTTCCTCGCAGGGCAGGGAGTCTGTGTGGCCAGGGTAATGTGTCCTTCTGGAGCCTAAGCTCCTCTTCTGGACCATTCTTTGGGTACCTGGCTAAATAGCCCTGAGGGCTTCTGGGTCTGCACTAGCCTCACTCCTGAATCTGGGGGACTGTGCATGGTGGGCACACCCCGAACCTCACAGGGCTGGCCAGGGTGGCTCTTTGTGGGAGTTGCTGGTGTGGCCAGAGCTGGGTGGTATGGGGTGCATCTGCACACAGTGTGTGTGGTGAGAGCGGGGTAGGAAGAGAAGGGGTGGTGGTTGGGGTCTCCCTTGTTTCGTTTATAAAAATGATGACAGGGCCTGCCACCTGGGATTGCTTCCAGCATTCAGGGCCAGTGCTAAGGTGTGTCTAGCCAGTGCCTGACTGTGATAAACCCCAGTGCCTTGGTACGGCTCTGAGAAGACACAGATGTCAGGCGGATGAGGAGTGGCTGGCTAGAGAGTGCAGGAGCGGGTTTGCTTCCCGAGGGTGGGGGCACCTGCGCCAGCATCCTCCTGCTGCCTACCCCAGGCCAGATCTGGGGAGAAGGGAATTTCAGAATTGCAGAATTTCTGCATTTCTGCATAGTTAGATTTGGGGATCGGCATGGATATAATCCTTGGTGAGGCCTCTCTTGGCAGAAGGCTCTGAAGTCAGCACATTATCTCATTACATCCTGATGACATTTTTATGACAAAAGTGTGCAGGTGAGGGAAGGGAGAGCGTGGTTGTGAAAACTTTGAGGCTTATTCAGAATGCACTTGGGGTCTGGCATGTGCCCCTGCCCTCTCCCCCAGGAGCCCCACCTCTGTGCTTGTGTTTATTTGCTAATGCCACCCTTTCTGTAAATATTCATGGAGAACCCTACCACTATGTAGAGGAATATGATGGAGAGTAAGACCAAGTCCTCTTCCTCATGGAGTTTATATTCATGTACATATGAAAATGAGAAAAAAATATCGCCCCATAATGAGTGCAGGAAATTAAGATGGGGTGATATAATTGGGGATGACTTTGGGCCACTTTAGAGCAGGCATGAGAGGGACCCTGAAAAGACGATGTTGATGCTGAGCAAGAGTGAGGAGATAGAGCCTCCCTGTGTTGATCAGGTGAGGATAGTTGGTGCAAAGGCCCTGAGGCAGGGAAGTCCTAGATGAAGGAACAGAGAGGCAGTCAGTGTCCAGAAGCAGAGCAGGTGAGGAGGAGAGTGTAGGCAGAGACTCCATGGCCAAAGTTTGGATTTCATGTCAGTGTATTGGGAAGTTTTAAGTAGAGATGAGAGTTTTAAGTAGAGATGAGAAATGATCTGATTTACGTTTCTGTTTGCTTAGCTTTTTGAGAGCATTGTCGATTCACACACAGTTGTAAGAAATAATACAGAAAGATTCCATGTGTTCTCTTTTTTGGATCCCATATCCTGGTCACTCTGTTCCTTCTGAGGCTGACATCTGGCCAAACTATACAATATGTCACAACTGGAGTATCGAGATTTTGACAACAATACAGTGAGGATAGAGAGTATTTTCTGTACCCCAGGACCCCATATACTGGCTTTCCGAAGCTACACCCACTTTCCTCCTGCCACCAAGCCCTCCCAAAACCCTGGGAACCACTCATTTGTTCTATACTTTTAAAGTTTTGTCATTTCAAGAATGGAATCACACAGTAGGTAGCCTTTCGGGAGTGGTTCTTCTTCATCATGATTATCTGGAGAGTCATCCCGGCTGTACGAACAATTCATTCTTTTTATAGCTGAGTAGTATTCCACGGGGCGGATGTCCTACAGTCTAACCATTTAGCTGTTAAAAGACATCTGGATGGTTTCCGGTTTGGGGCTATTTTGAATAAAACTGTCACCAACATTCGGGTACCTTTAGGTCTTTGCATGAATATGGATTTTCATTTCTCTGGGTAAAAGTTGGGAGTGCAGCTGAAGATTTTCTCCTGTGTTTTACAGTTTTGTGTTTGACATGATCCCTTTTGAGTTAATGTTTGCCCAAGGTGTGGTGTTTAAGGTAAGGTTCTCTTTTTTGTTGGTCTGTGGCTATCCGATTGCTCCAGCATCATTGCTGAAAAGCCCATCCTTGCTTTCTTGAACTGCTTTTGCATGTGTGTCATGAGCCATTTGAGCATATTTGTGTTGGTCTGATAGGTACTTTGTTCTGTTCCATTGATACATGAATCTATGGTTCTGCCAATACCACTTGGTTTTGCTTGCTGAAACCGTAAGTCTTGAAATTGGATAGACTGATTTTTTCCCCTACTTTATTCTTGCTCTTCAAAATTAGTTTAGCTGCTTTAGTTCCTTTGTGTTTTCATAGAAATTTTAGTATAATCTTATCTATAGCCACCAAAAATCTCGATGAGATTTTTGCAGGAATTACATTAAACCTTCAAATCCACTTTGAGAGAATTGATCTTTACTATGTGTGGAGTCTTCCAATTGAGGAATATCATGTATTTCTCCATTTGTTTGGATCTTTTTTAAAAAAGATTTTTTAAATTTATTTATGAGAGACACAGAGAAAGAGAGAGAGAGGCAGAGACATCGGCAGAGGGAGAAGCAGGCTCTCTGAGGGGAGCCCCGTGCAGGACTCAATCCCAGGACCCTGAGATCATGACGTGAGCCAAAGGCAGATGCTCAACCACTGAGCCACCCAGGTGCCCCTATTTGGATCTTTTTTGATTTATTTCATCTTTCATTGATTTCTTATAGCTTTTAGCATATATACCCTGTTCTCTCCCCTCCCCCTTTTGGAGTGATTATAAGTAATACTTTTTGGTAAAATTGGTAAATTTGACTTTCCAGTTCCAATGTCCCTGTGTTCGTTGCTAGTATATAGAAGTGCAGATTTTTTGGTGTGTGTCTATGTTGTATCCTCTGATTTTGTTGAACTCATGTGTTAGTTCTGGGCATTTTTCTCTAGATACCTTGACGTTGTTGTTGTTGTTTTTTTTTTTTCCCCAAGGACAATCATGTCATCTGTAGAGATGGTCTTGCCTCATTTCTGATCTGTATGTGTCATATCCTCACCTTACCTTTTCTCTAGCCAGAACTACTAGCGCTCATTGAGTAAGAGCGGAGAAAAGCAGAAAGAACGCTTTGTTCTGGTCATGGGGGCGGGGGTGAGGGGGTGGATGGGGGCATTTCACCAGTAAGTATAATGTTAACTGTTAGGATTTCTTGGATGTTTCTGATCAAGCCGACTGAGTTCCCTCTATTACTATTTTTCTGAGGGTTTTATCATGGGCCCGATGTTTGTCAATATTTTTTTTCCACCCTGGTTGACATGATTTTGTGATGTTCTTTCTTTAGCCTGTTAATATAGTGATTGCATTGATTGATTTTGGAATATTGAGCCGACATGGCATCCTTGGAATAAAATTCAGTTGGCCATGGTATATAATTTTTAGAAATATCCTGCTGGATTCTACTTGCTAATATTTTGTTTAAGGATTTTTACGTCTATATTCATCATGGATATCGGTCTGTGGTTTTCTCATTTTCTACTGTCTTTGTCTGACTTTGGTATCAAGGTGTCATAAAATGAGTTAGGATATGCTCCTTCTTCTTGCATTTTTCTGGAAGAGATTGTGTAGAATTGGTATTAATTCTTCTTAAACGCTTGGTAAAAATTCTCCAGTAAAAACATCTGGGGCTGGAGAATTCTTTTGAAGGAGTTTTTAAGCTACAAATTCAATTTCCTTAATAGTTATGGGGCTATTCAAATGATCTATTTCAGATTGAGTGAGTTGGGGTGATTTGTGTTTTTCGATGACTTGGTCCATTTCCTCTCAGTTGTTAAATTTATGTGCATAGTCCTACTATCTATTTCATTCCTGATATCAATAATTCGTGCCTTTTCTTCTTTTCCCTTTGTCAGTCTTGCTAAAGTTTTGTCATATAACTGGCCTTTTCTGAGACCCAGCTTTTGGTTTCACTCATTTTTCTCTGTTGTTTTTTCAATTTCATAGATTTCTGCTCCCACCTGCTCTTTTTTTTTTTTTTAAGATTTTATTTATTTATTTATGAAGCACAGAGAGAGGCAGAGACATAGGTAGAGGGAGAAGCAGGCTCCCCATGGGGAGCCCGATGTGGGACTTGGTCCCAGATCCTGGGTTCACGCCCTAAGCTGAAGGCAGGTGCTCAGCCACTGAGACACCCAGGTGCCCCCGCTCTCACCTGCTCTTATCTCTTACTCTGTCCTCCTTCTGCTGCCTTTGAATACTTTTTCTCTCCTTTTTGGAGGTTCCTGAGATGGACTGGTTTAGGTTTTGCAAAACAGTGGGAACAGTGGGCACAGGCAGGTGCAAGGTATTGGTGGCTCACATGGGGATGGATGCTAGCTGGGAAGTGGGGAGACACTTCCCAGGTGAATTCAGCAAGTGTCTGGAAGCTGGAATGACAAGAGTCTAATCACAGAAAGGCAAGGGAACAATCATGGATAATCCTAAATGTTTGGTTTGAGCGGCTGGCTAAGTGGGCATGTCCTTTATTAACCTGGGGATGCCCAGTGGTGTCAGCCCTCGGAGGTGGAAACCAGCAGCTCTGTTTTGGCCAAGTGAAGTTGGAGATGCCTATGGCGGCATTCATGGGAGGAGGGGCGAGAGTAAGAGGTTAGTGAAAAAGTCTGGAGTACCAGGAAGATTTCAGGGCTCCGGGCATGTTGCATTTCATGGACTCTTAAGATACCATTGGCAGGAAGAAGTACATTATCTTACAATCCCTAAGAATCAAACCAATTAAATCATGGCGCACCATCAACTGGAAGAGAAACCCCATTTTTTCCCACATTTGAAACTGCAAGACTGGACGTGGCCTTAGGGATGACTAGATGGAGAAGGGGTGCTGAACCCCACACAGTCTGGGCACCCCAACCTCAGAGGCTAAGGAGGAGGGGGCTGGCTAGGGAGATGGGAAGAGAGCAGCCAGGGCAGAAGGAGCATCGGGAGAACTGGGTGTCCCAGGAAGTGAGTTTTGGAGGGAGGGGATGAGGGAGAGCCTGAGTCTCCCAAATGCTCTGGGAAACCTGGTAGGATGAGGGCTCAGTGCCCATTAGAATTGGCAAGGCAGGGTGGCTGGGAACCCGGCAAGTGCAGTTTTGGGGAGTGGTGGGGACAAAGGCCAAGACAGACAGCAGGGGCAGAGTGAGGAAAATAAGGGATGAGAAGTTTCAAGAAGTTCTTGTCACGCAGGGAGCATAAGTGGGGCTGGGAGGAGCATGGGGTCAAGGGAGGGATTTTGTTTGTTGCTTTGAAGATGGAGGATACAGGAGCATATTTGTAAGCTGTCTGTAAGCTGTCAGGAATGGTCGTGGAGAGAGAGGAGGGCAGAGGGCTGCTGAGGAGCCGGGAGCCCAGGAGCCCAGGAACCGCAGCAAGAGGGGAGGGGACGGGAGGGCCCTGACTGAGCTGCAGCCGCGGGGACGGCTGCGAGCCGGGGCCCCCGCCACCCATGTGGGTTCACCCCGGTGATGCCGGCATGGTCTGATTTAGAGGACCTACCAACTCACGAGGGCCTCAGCGTCAGGCCTGCCACATCCTCCTCCCGTTATTCCCAGGACTCAGTCCGAGGCCCTGCACACCGAGGTTCCTTGAAGGATGCCTCCCTCGTCTTGCTGCAGAACAGAACTGTAATACAGCTGTGTCCTGTGTGGATTTTCCCATTCTGTGGTGGGTTTTTTCTTTTTTTTCTACATTGGATTTCTGTAGTGTGTGTGTGTGTGTGTGTGTGCGCGCGTGTGTGTGTTGGAGGTACACATCTGTAATGTTTACAAACACGAGGCCCGGAGGACCCTGCGAGGAGCCCGGGCAGCAGGCAGCGGGCATGGAGAGAGCGCCAGCAGGTCCCACCCCGGGGCCTGGTCTCACTTCTAGAAGTCCCTGCCTCAGCTTTCTCAGATCCCATGTTTGGTCTGTTTGGCTGTTTGTGTGGAGCTGCCTGAGCACCTAAGAGCAGGCACTGGTGTGCAAGAACATGGCCCCTCCCTTCCAGAACTTGTGTGTGATGGGGCTGGGGACCTGCTGGGGGTAGGGAATGTCAAAGAGTCACAGCCATCGTGTCCCTGATATGAAACCTGGTCCTGGGTTTCCCTGGGGTAGTGACCTTGGCACAGAGATCTGGGGGATGAGGGGGTTTCACTAAGGGAGGGGTGCGGTGGGAGGGGAGGGATGTGGGGGGAGGAGACAGTCTGGGAGGGCCAGGCAGGGGCCTTCTGCAGCCAGCTCCACAGTGAGAAGCCTGAGAACCAGCTCCGCACCCCTAGGAAGGCAGAGAGGACCAGCTGGGCCTCTGCAATCTGTGCCTCGGTTTCCTTTTCTGGAGAATGAGACTACACCTCCTCTGGCTTTGGGGTGGAAATCACACCCCTGGCTGTGCCTTGATCAGGGCAGCAAGCAGTCTGGCATTATGGATGCTGTCCTCCTGGCCTCCTGAGCCCCCCGGCTGCTGAGGGAGGGGGTAGGCCAGGTCCCCCCTACCTGCCCGACGGATTGGATCGGATCGGGAAGACCAAGCCCCAGGGAGTCGGGGGTTAAGTTTTCCTAGGCCTGGCTTCCCTGCCCCGCTGTCTCCCTGGCCCCTCTCTGAGCTCTTTGATGGCATTAGAGCCAACCTTTTCCAGATGTGCCGAGCAGAGGGGTTTGCTGGAACTCTCGGGGGCTTCATCGGCCTCCTTCATTCCCCTCCGCCAGACGGCCCCCTGCCAGCCAGCCTCCCCCCTCTGGTTGGGTCGCCTGCTGCCTGCAAGGCCAGGCGAAGCCCTGGACTCAGTACTTTCTTCAAACGCGGCCTTTCTTCCTGCCCCTCCTCCTCAGCCAGCCCTGTGTGGGTTGAGCAGCTCACCAAGGCGGACCCCCGCAGGGTGGGGGGGCTGGTCTGCGCTGCGGGCCCCTCCGCCACAGGACTCCCCCCTGCACCGTGGTCCTGGGCTCCAGTGCGTGGGAGACACTGCCTGCTGGGCCCACGGTCCCTTGTGTCTGGCACTGAGGGATGTCCGGCTGGGATGCGGAGGAGGCCAGAGCCTGAAAACCCCCTCCTCCTGCCTCTGAGCAGCAGTGGGACAGCCCCTTCCCTCCCACTGGCCCGCTGCTATTAATCAAGAGATTAATAATCTACTGCCTCCCTTTCTGAAACCCCCACTCCCATTTCCTGTTGAGTCTCCAGCCTGTCTCGGTACCTCCCAGTCTGGTCCTCCTCACGGTGGTCCCTGGTAAGGAAGTGGGGCCAGGGCAGGAGCCTGCAAGCTCAAGTGCCCAGCGAGGGAGGGGCACCGGTACCCCCAGCTGAAGTCTGTGGGCTGACCATGCCCAGACCATAACCCCCTGCTGGCATCCACTGAGAGACCTCCTCCTGATGCTTTGGACACCAAAGAGCCATGGCCTCCAAATACGCACCTCCAGAGATGGGCACCTCATCCCTCCTGGAACCCCGTTTCTCAAATGCCCTCTCATGTGACCTTGTGCTCCCAGGGCCACATTGGGGGAAACACAAAACACCTCTGCGCCCTTTCCAGGGCAACCGTTGAGTGGCTATAGGAATTTGGGGGGCCTAGAGGACTCCATGTCTTCAGCCCTCTGGCCTTTCCCCTAGGACCAACTGCTCACAAAGGTGGGTCAGCTTCCATACAATGGAGAAGATAAGAACACACCAGCCCCACCAGGAGGCCGGGTTCAGTCAAACCTCTGCCACTTGAGAAGCTGCAGTCTAACCCCATGCCATCCCCAGCCTCAATTTCCCCTTCTGTAAAATGAGGTCATTCATCCTGGCCCTGCCCCTCTTTCTTGCCCAGCGGCTGCCTGATTCCATTCCCCACCTTCCACCTCTCCCTTCCTGTCTGACGCTACCCAGCCACATGGGTAGTACCCAGTACCCGTGTCTGACCACGACAGTCCTCAGCGCCGCAGTCCCTGGGTGGCCTCCCCATGGTGGGGAGGGGTGTTCTCATGCATACACAAGGCCGTCTGTTGAGAAGCTGGAAAACCATATCAAGTCTTCCGTTTATTTTTTAATCTATAAAATAAGAGAGAAATTAAGCTCTACTGATTTTTAATATATGCAAAGACAGTAAATAATGCATGTAGATATAGGTGGGTAGGTTAATACATGTATATTGCAGGCTCGAACGAATTTTGCTGATGAGGAGCATGCTCTGGAAGGCCTGGTGAGCATCAGCCAGGGTGCTCTCCACAAATCTAGGCCAGACTCCTTGCCTGCTTTGGGGACTTTCACAGCTGCCTTGTCTGTGCCTTCTCTGCTCCCCAAATACACCAAATCTTACTCCAAACCAACTTCTGGTCCTGGCTGCCTCCTTGCCTTCTCAGCTCAGCAGACCTTCCCCAAGCATCCCATGATGTAGGAAGCCTTTTCTGGTCCCTACTGGTGGAAGTGGCTGTGCCCTGTCTCCCTGTCCCTGCTGGCCATCAGTTTCCAGGGATGTCCCCCAGCCCAACACCCTGAGCTCCTCCAGAGACCCATGGTGTCTTGCCTAGCATTGCAATTCCCAGCCTGGGTCTCCATCTGGTACACCATTTCATTGATTGTTTCCTTCATTCCACCAATTTTTATTGAGTGCACGTGATGTGCTATACACTGAGCTAGGCCTGGGGCGCAGCCAGCAGCTTCAGTGGGGGCGGGGGGGGGACAGTTATCAGATAAATAACTGCACAGGTGGTGGTGAGTGTTTGGAAGACAAGCCAGGGTTCTATGACGGTATAAACCCAGGGGATCCAGCCTGCGGTGGGGGTGGGTGAGACTGAGGGCGGCTGGTCAAGGAGGTTCTCTCGGAAGAGGTGGCACTTTTGCCCAGACTTGGGGGCACCAGACTTTGTGGGCATCTCAGGCAGAGGGAACAACAGATGACAAGTCCTGACACTGGGGAGGAGCTCCGTGGGTTCATAAACTCAAAGGCTGATGCTGCTGGGGTCCTGAAGGAGTTCAAAGAGGGGTAAGTGGGGAGGCAGCCAAGGTGGATAGTGGCCAGATCTGAGAAGTCCTCATGGTCATACTAAGGGTTTGTCCTAAGATTAAAGAGAAGCGAGGTAGGGTTATGGAGGAAATTTCTGCTTTGAAAACTGGAGTTAGTGTGGAAGGCAGGGTGCAGTAGGGTGGGGGTGGAAGCCAGGCACCAGTCAGAGGCCATTGCCACTGGTGGGAGGTTGGTGATGGAGACAGAACCACGACAGGTGGGAGGTGAGTAGTGGGCAGATAGGATCTACTTGGTGGAAGTAGAGTTCCCAGCACCCCAGGATGGGAGAGGCCCAGAGGAGGAGAGTCAAAGTTTCAGTGGATATTAATTGAGTGAGTCACAACCCCTAGGAGAATATATATGTCTTTGAGTTTGCCAGGCAACGGTGAGGGAAGTCCCAGGATCCAACTATCAGAGGGAGCAAATACAGAGAGGTCAGAACTCTCTAGATTTGGGTTATCTTGGGGAGGAAAAATACCAAACTAGTGAGGTGTGAGATGCCACATGGAGACTCCAAATTGTGTTTGGAGAATTTCAAGGTAGGAGGGGATCTTTGAGTCTGGTGCATCTCAGGCCCGACTTTATAAAGGGCTCAGCGAGGCGGGGACCCACTCCAGGCACACAGATGGACAGAAATGCATTGGAACAAACCAGAAAAAAAGCAGCCAGAAAGCCCTGTGTTTATCTTGCTGACTGCATGTTTGCTTCCCTCGGGCCAAGTCGGTCTGGGCTGTCCTTGTGTGTGTGTGGGGGGTGTCACCCTAACACAGGCCCCAGTGTCTCCCTCACCATGTTGGGATCTTAGCACGGCCAGTGAAACCAAAGGAGCCTCATCTGACCTTTTAGACGCATCTGGGGGGTGGGGTGGGGCAGACGATGGAAAGACTGGAAAGATGGGCTCTGGGGGGTATGCGGGGTGGGGACGGCCCTGTCCACTTCCTGGTGCTGCAAACCGACTGGGGGCTCCGCTGTTCACCAGCTGTACGGTTCAGGCAAGGACTCTGTCCTTATCCACGAGATGGGACAGCGATACTCACAGTGTCCGTGGGCTGAGCACCCTGGGCTTCAGCAGATATAACTCCCTCCCATTCCTCTTCCTTGCCTGTGCCAATTTTGGTACCTGTAAAGTGGACATGTATAACACTTTCTGTGGACCAGCCAGGGGCTCCTCCTCCAGCCTGTCCCTGTGGTTCTGTAGTCTTGGATGTGCGTGTGACCAGCAGGCTCCAGGAGAACCACCGTGTCATGTCATGGGAGTCAGTCAGTGGGTGCACAGTGTTGCCCACTTACTGCATGCTAGGTACAGACAAGGTCCTTGCCCTCCTGGAGCCCATGGTGTGGCAAACACAAACATCAATTACTAGTCAGGCGTGGGAACACAGTTTGCAACCTGGGGTAGTTGCTATGATGGCAGGGCACAGGGAGCCAGCTAGGAACGCTGAGCTGGTCAGAGGCCTCCTGAGGGCTTCCTGGAGGAGAGGGCTTTTGAGGTGAGGGTGGAGATGGCTGGGCCTTAACTGGGTAACAGAGTGAGAGAGAGAGAGAGCAAGAGAGAGAGCAAAAAAATAAATAAAATAAAATAAAATAAAATAAAATAAAATAAAATAAAATAAAAAAGAGAGAGAGCAGCCCTTAAGTTATCAGGGATGTAGTACACCGGAGATTTGCAAGGCCAGTACAGCTAGAAAGCAGGAATGAGGGGCTCAAGAGTCAAAGGGGGAAGGCTGCTGGACGCCAGGCCACAGTACTCAGGGCTTGTGGGCCGTGGTGTGGAGTTTGCTGTCCACTCCACATGACCACTGCAGTAGCACAGAGGCAAGAGAAAGACAGGATAGAGGATCATCTCCACCTTGGGGAGAATTGGGCCTCAGAGGCCAATCTCATTGCTTTTCCTCCAATAGCCATCCAGAGTCATTAAAGCCTTGGTGGTGGGGATCGCTCATGGACCTCATCCTTGGCCCTTCATGGTGCTGCCAAGGAACAAGGCTGCTGCCACCACCCGGATCTGCAGAGGTGCAGCCTCTGCTGGGGAGCCCTGGGGACTATGCTGGTTTGAAATCGATTGCTTCCTGGAGTGAGGGATGGGAGTAGGCTGGGAGGTCTCTCGGCTCCTTGGGAACAGTCTTGACACAGCAATGGAGGGTACGGTTGCCCTCTTACCTCATGGAGGCACTCAAGACTGTGTGTGTGTGTGTATGTGTGTGTGTGTATTTGTACTTCTGTTGATTGATTGATATTTTGTTTTTTAAAAGATTTATTTGTTTGTTTATTTATTTGAGAGAGCGTGCGCACGAGTGAGAGGAGCAGAGGGAGAGGGAGAGAGAATCTCAAACAGACTCTGAGCTGAGCATGGGGCCTGACGTGGGGCTCCATCTTGTGAACCTGAGATCATGACCTGAGCAGAAATCAAGAGTTGGATGTTTAACCAACCGAGCTACCCAGGTGCCCTGCTTTGATTTTTGACGAACAAAAATTATGTGACATTATTCATTAGGTTTCTAGGACCTATTTGTCTTATAACTAAAAGTTTTTACCCTTTTATTAATATCTGTGTCTTTCCCCCACCTCGTAGCCTCTGGTAACCACCATTCTACTCTGTGTTACTTTGAATTCTACTCTTTTGTTGTTGTTAGAGAGATGAGATCATGCGATCGTTGTATTTCTGTGTCTGGCTTATTTCACTCAGCATAATGTCCTCCGGGTTTATCCATGGTGTCACAAATGGCAGGATTTCCTTCCTTTTTGTAGCAGAATAATATTCCATTGTGATGTATGTGTGAATGTGTATAATTTCTTTATCCATTTATCTGTCAATGGACACTTGGGTTGTTTCTATGTCGGCTGTCCATTTGCAGTCAACATGAGGGTGCAGGTATTTTTTTGAGATACTGATCTGATTTCCTTTGGATAAAGACCCAGAAGTAGGGCTGCTGGATTATGTGATAATTCTATTTTTAATAATTTGAGGAGCCTCCAAACTGTTTACAGTGGCTGCACCAATTTACGTTCCCACCAGCTGCGCACGAGGGCTCCCTCTTCCCCACGTCCACATGAGCACTTAATATCTTTTGTCTTCTTGATACTAGCCATTCTCACAGGTGTGAGCTAGTATCTCTTTGTGGCTTTGATTTGCATTTCCCTTCCTAGTTATTTATTGATGTGGCCATAGCAGATGAGGCAGATGAGCTTGTGCTTGAGAGGACTTCATAGTCTGGAGAGGCAATTGATGAGGAGTAGCTTCATTACCATTATTATAATTGAAAACAGTAGCTGTATTAGGATTCCCCGGAGGAGCTGGTCCAGTAGGATACATGAAGGTACGTAGAAAAAGATTTGTTATAGGAATTGACTTATGCAATTATGGAAGCTCGGTGGTCCCATAATCTGCCACCTGCAAGCTGGAGACCCAGGAAAGCCCATGGTGTGCTTCCAGGGGGCTGATGGTGTAATTCCTAGTTCAAGTCCCGAGATTCAAAAACCAGGAGTGCTGATGTCCAAGGGCAGGAGAAGATGGATGTCTCTACTCCAGAAGAGAGTAAACCTGTCCTCCCTCTGTCTTTTTGTTCTCTTTTGGCTCTCAGTGGATTGGATGATGCCCATCTGCACTGGTGAGGGCAGATTTTCCTGATTCAGCTTACCAGTTCAGTGCTGGTCTCTTCTGGAAACCCTCACAGACGTATTACTAGTTATGCAGGCACCTGTTAGTCCAGTCTGGTTGACCCACAAAAGTACCCATCACAGTAGCCAACATGTATTGCATCTCCTACCTGGAAATTCTGTTAAGAACTTAATGTAAATCTCTCTGAGTCACCTTGAGCTGCTGTAACAAAACGCCACAGACTGGTGGTGGCTTATGGGATAAATGTTTTATTCAATAGATAGCCCTTGAGTTCGGGCAGTCCAAGATCAGGGTTATGGAGCAATAGGACCCCAGGTACTGCTGCTCGGCATGTGAACTGCTTTGTTCAAATAGCTTTGGGGCACCTGTTTGCAGCATCTACTAAAATGAAACGTATCCATCCTGTGGGTGAGCAGCTCTGCTCCTGGGAATCTACTCCAGCAAAATAAAAACGTGTTCACAAAGACTTGTATGGGAATGCTCATAGCATCTTTTTCTGTCATAGTTCAAGACTAGACTCAACCCAAATGGTCATCAACAAGAGAATGGACAGATTATGGCATATTTATGTAATGGAATATTATTTAGTGATAGAACAGAACAAAATGCCCTTGCACTTAACAACACAGTTGAACCTCACAGGCTAAGGATGAGTAAAGGAAGACGAGCTCAGACTAGTGCGTGCTGCGAGGTTCCATTTCTATCAGATTCTAGAACAGGCTGAACTAATCCCAGGGCAGAGAAGTCAGAACGGATATGCCTGGGGCCATGGGTGACTTTTGAGTTCGAAATGTTGCTTTACACATGGGTAAGAGTTTATTAAGCTAAACAGTAGACTTACCTATTTTACTTAATTAAATTATATTTTAAGAAAAATGAAAAAAACCATTAATTTTATTTTTTAAAAAGATTTTATTTATTCATGAGAGACAGAGGCAGAGACATAGGCAGAAGGAAAAGAAGGCTCCATGCAGGGATGTGGGACTCAATCCCGGGACTCCAGGATCACACCCTGAGCTGACGGCAGACGCTCAACCACTGAACCACCCAGGTGTCCCCAAAATCCCATTTTAATGTGAGGCATAACCTCGGTACTACCCTTCCTAGCACTTCCTGTGGTCGTCCATCCTCGTGTGGTTATGTGGCAGAGCGGAGCCATGCCTGCCTTGTTCATACTTAGGTTTCCATTGTCTGGGACACAGCAGGCTCTCTGTGTGTACCTGCCGAGTGCACAGATAAGTGTTGGGTTCAAACCAAGCTCTGTACAAGGTGCTGTGGGAGGGCTTAGCAGAGAGCCTGGGGACCCTGGACAAGAGGGCGGGTGCTTCATGGAGGAGGACAGGACAGGTGAATCACACCCTGAAGGCTCTTGGGAATATTTCTCAGGCAGAGTAAAGGAGGAAGGGCAGGTAGGCAGAGGAGCCTGCATGTGCAAAGGCCCAGCGGCAGGAAGAGTAAGTTGTGCTGTGGTGGTAGGAGCCTTGGCTGGTGGTGACAGGAGGAAGGGAGCCTAGAAAGATAGGCAGGACCTTCTGAACTGACTTAAAGAGCTTAGTCCTTAGTCCATGGGAGCCATGGAAGGTTTTGAGAGAGAGTAGTCGTAAAATCGGATCTGCATTTTAGGAAGATCACTGGGTTTTTGGACCGGACCCCAGTGGAAGAGCTGGGAGTTCTTCACAAAACGTAGGAGGAAAAAAACAACAACAACAACAAAAAACAAACAAACAAAGGTAGGAGGGTGAAACCCAGCCTGGGGCCAGGCTGCTGCCTAGGGCACTCAGGGGAGACCTGAGGGGTCTGCTAGTCTGAGCCCTGGCCCTCAGGGCTGGTGAAGCAGCGCCACCTACTGGTGTGCCCTGCTGCTGGGTGTCACAGGTCATCTGGTTCCTCCTGGTCCCAGAGTGAGACAGATCATCAGCCTATGACCCTCAGAATGAGGAGCAGAGAGGAACCTTCCATGGGGGACAGGCTTTCCCTCTGGTTCAGAGCCAGAGATCAGGATCTTGTGCAGATGTAGGGAGGACAAGCGTTCCCTTGTACCGGACAAACACTAATTAGTATTGGTAGGTTCGGCAGATTTTGTCTGCGTTTGGATCCTAGTCCTTCTGGCAGTGTGGCCTTGAAAAAGTTGCTTAACACCTCTGCCCTCAGTTTTCTCATCTGTAAATTAGGATTAGTAATAGTATCCACCTGTCAGGGCTGTTAGGTGTCAGCAGATGCGCAACACTCAGAACAGTGGCTGGTCCATGGTGAATGCTCAGCTCTTAGGTGACCTATTCTGATGTCTATCAGCATTGGATGCCCGGGCTGAGGGCTCGTGGGCTGGAGGGGGAGGGGCAGCCTATGGCCCTGGGGGGCCGGAGAGGCTGTGTGAGCAGGACGAGGGCCTACACTCACGGCTAAGCAGTCAGACCCCCCCGATCGCAGGGGTGACGGCCGAAGGGCGTGGGCCGGGAGGAATGAGGTCAGATCTGCATTTTGCAGACCCAGCATCTGTGCGTGCTTCCTGCTCTGGGTGCCTGGCACACGCACCCTCCCAGTGAGCCTCACGCCCTGCATCCTGGGCTCCATGGTGTCCTCATAAGTAAAGTGTGCAAGTCTATATCGTGAGTTAGGGGCAGAGCTCAAAGCCTGGCGAAGGCCAAGACTTCCATTCCCACAGTCCAGGGCTCCATCCACCCCGTGATGCTGAGGTTTAGGAGGCACCCCCGCCCATGGCATCTGCTCACTTGGCAGAATGCAAGCTGCCAGTGACTCGATCCTTTCTTTGCCCTGCACGCTGCCCCGGGTGGGGGTTCCATAGCTTTTCTGCTCCTCTCAGCTGGAGCAACATCTTATACTAGGAATTAATTTAAAAAAAAAAAAAAAACAACTAGTGTCTTTTATCTAAATTAAAACTTCCTTTCTCTCCTATCTGGGCCTGCTTCGGGCTGGGTGATCTGCTGCAGGAAGGTGGTGTGAGAGTGTGAGTGTGTGAATGAGTGCCTGTGAGTGTTGAGTGTGTGAAAGCATGTGAGTGCATGTGCATGTGAGCATGAAAGCATAGGAGCATGTGTGTGCATGTGGGAGGGTGTGCGTATGTGACACTGTGTGTGTGTGTGTGTGTGTGTGTGTGTGATTACCTATTCATTATCTATTTGTGCTCCTTAGACCCCGGCTCATCAACCCACCGATAGCTCATCAGGCCACTTGCCATAGGGAGTGGCAATGATGACACTGCTCCTCTACCAGCCCCATCCCTCTGGCCCTGTTGTAGCGCTTCCTGGGGGCAGTTGAGAGTCTAGCTCAACTAGACTCTGGTCTAGTTGTCCTGGTCCTAGCGTGGGCGTCTCTCCTGGCTTCTCACTGGAAGTTTCCTGCTCCTGGCTGCACACAGCCTCACCCCCCTCAGACCTCCAGGAGGAAGCTGGTTTGCCAGAATGTTCATGAAACATGAGTGAGAGGACTTTTTTAAAAAAGAGAAATTAGTGTAACAGGATTGTTCGGATTTAGCACAGTATTTCTGAAATCTGAGACGTGACTCGTGTGTTTTCCTGTCAACAGGGGCAACTCGAAATGTCACGCCTGCTGCTACCAATTAATTCATAATTTTTCCATTTGCCGATTAAGTTGCTTGGTGTCAGCAGATTTGGATTTTGTGAAGTCATGTAGCTTTGCTCTCAAGAGGAAGATGTGCAAACGTGATCAAGCAGCGAAGTTTTAATGGTGCACACAAATCAAATAATAAAGCCAAATCTATCCCCCTTGTGAGATTGGGTCGTGTGTGTGTGTGTGTGTGTGTGTGTGTATTGAAGTATGATTAACATTCCACCTTATGTCAGTTTCAGCTGTATAGTATTTGATATGATATTTGTATGTATTGCAATATGATCACCACAGTAAGTCTAGTTAACATCTGTCAGCACACACAGTTACAGAAATTGTTTTTCTTGTGATGAGATCTTTAAGATCTGCTCTCTTGGCAATTTTCATATATGCCACTCAGTATTATGAACTATAGTCACCATGTGGTACATTGCATCCCAGGACCTTTACATTTTATTTTACATCTGGAAGTTTCTACCTTTTGATCCCGCCTTCATCCATTTTGCCCACCCCTACCCACCGACTCTGGCAACCACCAGTCTGTCTCTATCTATGATCTTGGTTGCTTTTTTCTTAGATTCCATATAAAAGTAAGATCATCCAGTATTTATTTTTCTCTCTCGGACTTACTTCTCTTAGCATAAGTTCAACCCGGGTTCATCCATGGTGTCACAAATGGCAATATTTCCTTCTTTTTCGTAGCTCAGTAATGTTCCACCATGTATATAGACATCACCTTTTCTTATCCGTTTCCCCATCGATGGACACTTAGGTTGTTTCCATGTGTCGGCTCTTGTACATAAGGCAACAGTGAAATGGGGTACAGGTATCTTTTCAAATTAGTGTTTTTATTTTCTTTGGATAAATCCCCAGGAGTGGATCAAATGGAAGTTCTATTTTTAATTTTTTGAGGAAATGCCATACCATTTTCCATAGCGGCTGCACCTGTTTGCATCCCCACCAACACTGCATGAGGGTTCCCCTTTGTCCACTCCTCGCCAACATCGGTCCTTTCTAGTGTTGATGGTAGTAATTCTGACAGGAGTGAGGGGATAGCTCATTGTCGTTTGGTCACTTTTATGTCTCAAGGTTTAGCAAAACAGCCCCAAGCTTTTTTGCGAGAAAAATCTCAAAACTGCAGGAGTGTGAAATTTTGCCCTGGAATCCACAGTGGTTTGCCAGGGGCAAGGGTCCTATGACTGGACTGTAAGTTTTCATTGACATGTCCCTCTCATCCACTAGGCTAATGATTCTCTCGAGGATGGGACTCAGTTCTATTAGTCCATGTATTAGTCTACTAGTATTGCATGTAGTTGGCACTCAATAAGTGTTCATTGGATGAATCAACCAAAAGAAATGATTGGGACAAATCATTGGAATATTGGAATTCAGTAACTTGTGAGTGATTGGAAGTTGTACAGGTTCTAAGGATGGTTTTCTTTTCCTTCTTGGTCATCTAGGTTAATGTCTTAGCTCAGGATGCCATAGCAAAATATCACAGGCCAGAGGATTTCAACAACAGAAATGTGTTTTCTCAGTCACTTTCCTAGAAATCCCTGCCTCCCTGGCCCCTTGCAGAATCCAGACAGCACGTCTGCTCTGTTCAGTGGGAGGAAGCATGTGGCTCTCCCCGTGGCTATGGCATTGACTGGAAAGAGAGATCCAAATCCTGGCTCTTGGGGCCTCGGACCCAACAAGGCACCTGGTATGAATGGTGGGTGTAAGGTCCAGCCACCCGCCTTCTCGCTGGGTACTCACACAGCCTTTGCTCAGGTGTGTGCATGAGCTCAGAGAAATCTCTCACTTTCTCTGTCCTCTTCTCCTTGCAAGGCCACCAGTTCTGATGGATTAGGGCCCCACCCTTATAATAACCTCCTATATACAAACACAGTCACATGGTGGGGTGGGTAGGGCTTCAACATATGAATTCTGGGGACACAGTTCAGTCCACGGCAGATATTTTCCCATTGTAGGTGGCCACGCTTGGAGACTTGCAGGAAGGCAGAGCTGGGAGGGACTTTATAATGTGTTGGGTAACACAGAGAGGGGTGGTCACTTGCCCAGGGCTACACAGCCAGCAGGGCCAGGGCCAGGATGATGGGCTCCACTCCCCAGGAGGCTCCCAGAGGCCTGGGCTGGGTGCTCTCTGCAGAAGGGGGATGGCAGGGGGTGGGGGGAGCAAGTGGATGGGTGCTCACACTATCCTGATGCTGCCCTTGTGTTAGTTACAGGACTCTGATCAGACCCACATACAGAGTGTCCTACCGCACGGTGACAGCACTGGAGTGGAGATGCTGCCCTGGCTTCACCGGGAGCAACTGTGAGGAGGGTGAGTCTCCTGGGTTGTGGGGGGCCTGGGGAGTCCGGGACCAAGGGCTGGGCACCGGGTGCAGGGGGACGGGCTTCAGAGTCTCTGGGTGTTTCTACCACCCTGCCAGTGGGCACCGCGGTGAGGTCCCCGTGTGCATCGATTGAGTGGAGGAGCATCATGAGTCCTGGCCTAAGGGAGGACTGCTCTGCTCTGGATCCCACTCAGCCTGGAATGGAGGCAGGCGGAGCTGGCTACCGAGTCTCTGTTCAGCCGGCAGCCACGTCCGTTGTAGAATGAGGCAAACGGACCTGGTGGGCAGTGGGCTGGTTGTCCGGCCCTTCTGCCTGGCTGGAGCCCAGAGGAAGGAAGGGGGACAGGGGACAGGGCCCAGGGCTGGGGTCTTCCTTCTGGGCCCCTGGACCTGGTCTCAACCTGCCTCTGCAGCCCGATGGGGCCAGACACCAGCACTCAGGTGGGTCAGGGGTGGCCGGCAGCGAATCCTAGCTGTGCTCATGGCCAGGGAAAGCAGGTCCTGCCCGACCGACAGAGTCACAAAGCGTCTTGTTCCCCGTGTTAGCTGGCCAGCCTGGAGGCCCATGGGTCAGTTTTGTATTTGGAAACGATGGTTTTCCATGGTGTTGACTTTCTGATTAAGAAAATTATCTTCCATCCACGTTGAAGCAAATGGTGGGTATTTGTCATTTCTAATAGCTGAGTAATATTCCATTGTATACATAAACCACATCTTCTTTATCCATTCATCTTTCGTTGGACACCGAGGCTCCTTCCACAGTTTGGCTATCGTGGCCATTGCTGCTAGAAACATCGGGGTGCAGGTGTCCCAGCGTTTCATTGCATTTGTATCTTTGGGGTAAATCCCCAACAGTGCAATTGCTGGGTCGTAGGGCAGGTATATTTTTAACTGTTTGAGGAACCTCCACACAGTTTTCCAGAGTGGCTGCACCAGTTCACATTCCCACCAACAGTGTAAGAGGGTTCCCTTTTCTCCACATCCTCTCCAACATTTGTTGTTTCCTGCCTTGTTAATTTTTCCCATTCTCACTGGTGTGAGGTGGTATCTCATTGTGGTTTTGATTTGTATTTCCCTGATGGCAAGTGATGCAGAGCATTTTCTCATGTGCATGTTGGCCATGTCTATGTCTTCTTCTGTGAGATTTCTGTTCATGTCTTTTGCCCATTTCATGATTGGATTGTTTGTTTCTTTGGTGTTGAGTTTAACGTGGATGGAACTGGAGGGTATTATGCTGAGTGAAGTAAGTCAGTCGGAGAAGGACAAACATTATATGTTCTCATTCATTTGGGGAATATAAATAATAGTGAAAGGGAAAATAAGGGAAGGGAGAAGAAATGTGTGGGAAATATCAGAAAGGGAGACAGAACATAAAGACTGCTAACTCTGGGAAACGAACTAGGGGTGGTAGAAGGGGAGGAGGGCGGGGGGTGGGAGTGAATGGGTGACGGGCACTGGGTGTTATTCTGTATGTTAGTAAATTGAACACCAAAAAAATAATAATAATAAAAAAAAAAAAAAAGAAAATTATCTTCCCTCATCTTTTTTGTGACCTAACACACTGACTTTTGGCTTATGTATCTGCTTTTATTTTTTTTTTAAGATTTTATTTATTTATTCATGAGATACACACACACACACACACACACACAGAGAGAGAGAGAGAGAGAGAGAGAGAGAGGCAGAGACACAGGCAGAAGGAGAAGCAGGCTCCATGCAGGGAGCCCGATGCGGGACTTGATTCCAGGACTCCAGAACCATAACCTGAGCCGAATGCAGGAGCTAAACCGCTGAGCCACCCAGGGATCCCCCCATATCTGCTTTTATAAGTTAAGTAATTATAAAGTTCTAATAAGTTCTAATATTTTGGGTACATGCTTCTGTTGTAAATGACCTAAGATTTTTGGGTTATAAATAAGAACATAACGGAATAATGACAGAATGGTAATTATAATGATGATGATGCCTCGCGGGGCCTGTGGCCCAATGTGGAGTTGAAGAAAGGCTCCAACGGTGCCACCTCTCCTGACTCAGAAGGTGCCTACTTCTCGGAGGGGAGCTGATGCACACTTGAGGGTGTAGAGCCTCCATGGGTCTCTCCTAGGAGAGGGGCAGGTGGGAGTGCAGGAGTGAGGGGAGGACTGGCTCCCCTCAGGTGAGCAAGTGGGTGGCTGGATCCCATACTTGATGTGAGAGACCATTGTTCACACCCAGTGCCTTGGGTCTGAGGCCCTGAGGGCCTAGATTTGGATCTACCTTTGTGGTCAAAGCTATGGCCATGGGGAGGGGAGAGCCACTTTTTCCCTCCCACTGAACTAAGCAGACATGCTGTCCAGATTCTACAAGGGGCCAGGCAGGCAGGGGTTTCTAGGGAATTGATGGATTTACCCTGAAGTAACTGGTGGAATAACTGAGTGAATTTTCAATGATCAATAAAATGAACCACATTGGGCTCTACCCAGTGATGTCCTGGGTAGGCTCCTCTCTATTTTTTATTTAAAAATTTTTTTTGAGATTTTTATTTATTTATTCATGAGAGACACACAGAGAGAGGCAGAGACACAGGCAGAAGGAGAAGCAGGCTCCCCATGGCGAGCCCAATGCAGGATTCGATCCTAGGACCCTGTGATCATGCCCTGAGCTGAAGGCAGACGCTCAACCGCTGAGCCACCCAGCTGTCCCTCTGCTCATCTTTAGAGGCCTTTGCTCAGCACTGGGAAGGCTTTGGGGGCCCCTCTCTCACCTGCCAGAGAGACTCTAAGCTGCCCCCTGATCCCATCCTGGCCTCAGCTGGCTGTAATCAAGTGTTTTCAGGTCTGCTCCCCACCCCCTCCCAACTGTCGCTCGCCACCCTGCAGCCTGTCTGTTTCTTCTAAGGGTAACTGAGCCCGGCCCGAGTAGGTCTCCTTCCTCCCTCCCCTGGAAACCACTGCAGTGCTGAAGCATGTACAATTTTAAATCTCTCTTCATGTTCTCTTTATTAAAGGACTGATCCAGTAAATGAAGTGTAAGTCTCAGATGTCTGAGTCATAAACCTCAGGCAAATAGATAAAGAGCACATGTTTGATTGAACTCAGTGATTTAACCAGCAGCCTGGCAAAAGTGATTCAAAACGGGGATTCGAGACACTGATACAGATGCAGACCACAGGGCTCTAGACCACCCTTAGGTCAGATAATTCACTGGGAGAACTCAAAGAGCCAAAAAGCAATTGCACTCAGGCTTATGGTTTATTACAGCGAAAGGTGTGATTCAAATCCTCCAGGAGAAGAAACCCATGGGACAGAGACCAGGATGGTTCAACACACAGCTGCCAGTTGTCCGCTCCCAGTGGAGGCACGGACAGTGATGAACTCCTCCCAGCTAGTGTTAAACAAGTTGACAAAAATGCTGTGACCAGATGCTGGCAGGAGCCTAACCCTGTATCTCCCTAGGAATAGTGGTTCATATTTGTTAATTCAGGACCACAGTGACTTTATAGATCACGGCTACCATGAATAGGGAAAATTAACTGTGTCTAAGTATCTAGAACTATAGGTATATTTCTATATTTTTTCTTATTACAAAACTTAAATATGTGTTCAGTGTGGAAAAGGCGAAGACACCCAGAATCACACCTGTCAAGGCAACCTGGAGTGTCACTTTGGTGAAAAGCCTACAGATCTTTTTTCTGTGCCTTTGGTTGTACTATTTTGATAACTTTCTTTTTCATATGATTTACCATGAATGTGTTTCTCCTTGTCAATAGATAGTTTTCTATAGCATTATTTTTCATGGCTGTAAAATTTGAATATACCCTTTATTATTTTTTTTTAATATTTTATTTATTTATTCATGAGAGACAGAGTGAGAGAGAGAGAGAGACTGAGAGAGGGAGGCAGAGACATAGGCAGAGGGAGAAGCAGGCCCCATGCAGGGAGTCTGATGTGGGACTCGATCCCGGGACTCCAGGATCACGCCCTGGGCAGAAGGCAGACACTTAACCTCTGAGCCACTCGGGCGTCCCAGGTATACCCTTTATTAACTAAAACCGTACTGCAAGGTGTTTAAGTTGCTCCCAAGTTTTAAATTATTGATGATATTACTGTAAGCATCTTTTTTCTTTTTCTTTCTTTTTTATTTTTCTGACATAAAGTTTACATACTCTGATAGGCACCAATCTTAATTGAGTGTACACTTTGAGGAGTTTTTTTTTTTAAGATATTATTTGTTTATTCATGAGAGGCAGAGAGAGAAAGAGAGAGGCAGAGACATAGGCAGAGGGAGAAGCTCCCTGCGGGGAGCCCGATGCAGGACTTGATCCCAGGACCTGAATCAAAAGGGAGATGCTCAACCACTAAGCTATCCAGGTGCCCCTAGGAGTTTTGATACATGTATGAATTAACATCACCTCCTGGAAAGTCCTCATCGCTTAGCAGCCACTGTCCTGATTTCTATCATCAGAAATCAGTTTGGTCTATTCTCTGAACTTCATATAAATGAAACCATATAATCTATACTCTTGTGCATGGTTTCTTTCAATTACTATGTTGTTGAGATTTATTCATACTGTGATGTGTATATCAGTAGTTTACTAATTTTTATTACTCGATATTATTCCATTGTGTAAATAAGCACAATATTATTTATGCGTTGTCCTGTGGATAGATCTTTGGATTGTCTCTAGTTTTTGGCTTTAAGAATACAACTTCTGCAAACATCCTTGTCTTTCTGTGAACATATGTTTTTATTTCCCCTGGGTTAATCCTACAAGTGGAATTGCTAGGTCAGGTTGTAAGTCTAGCTTTATAGGAAAGACCCAAACTGTTTCCTGAAGTGGTTTTACCAGGTTGCACTCCCACCAGCAAAGTGTGTCCCAGTTGCTCCTCATCATTGCCAACATTTGGTGTTGTTAGTCTTTTTCATTTCAGCTATTCTTGAGGGTGTGAAATGCTCTGTCATTGTGATTTTATTTTGTACTTCTCTGTTGAGTAATGATATTGAGCATCTTTTTTTTTTAAAGATTTTATTTATATATTCATGAGAGACATAGAGTTCCTGCAGGGAGCCCAATGCAGGACTCAATCCGAGGACCCTGGGATCACGACCTGAGCCAAAGGCAGATGCTCAACCACTGAGCCACCCAGGTGCCCCTTGAGCATCTTCTTGTATGTCTATCTGACATACTTACCAGCCATTCTTACATCTTTCCTTGTGAAGTATCTGTTCAAGACTTTTGTTCATTTTTAACTGGGTTGTTTAACTTGATAAGAAATAGCCAAATTATTTTCCAAAGAGGTTTTAACATTTGTTAGTCCCACAAGCAAAGTGTGTTTCAGTTGCTCCACATTCTAGCCAATATTTGGTGTGTTAGTCTTTTTAACATTAGCTGTGCTAGTGGGAATGAAATAAAATGAAATGCAGTTTCTTCTTTTTCAAGACTACTTTTACACTTTAGTCCTTTTGCATCTCCATAAAAACTTTATATAATTTAACAATGTCTGCAAAAAACAAAAACAAAAACAAAACTGTGATGGGGAGTAGGACTGTGATGAATTTATAGACCAATTTGGGGTGAATAGATATCTTAATGAGTCTCCTGATTCATGAACATAGTATAACTCTCCATTTATTTAGGTACTTAATTTTTAGCTTCCAGAGTAGTAGAGGTATTGCTTGTCTCTTATTAAATTTATTTCTAACTGTTTTGTGGTTTTGGTATTTTTTGAAAAATGAGATTGCTTTCAAAATTTTCATTTCATACTTATTTTTCTCTTAGTATATAGAAATATATTTGATTTTTAACATTAACTTCATATGTAAAAACCATGCTAAATTCATTTATTAGTTCTAGTAGCTTATTTATAGGTTTCTTTGGATTTTCTACATAAACTATTATGTCCTCTGTGAATAAAGATGTTTGCTTTCTTCCTTTCAATTATGAATGCATTTTATTTTATTTTTCTTGCTTTACTGGAGTGGCTACAACTTCTGGTAAGATGTTAAACAGAAGTGGGAGAATAGGTATAGTTGCCTTGTTTCTGATCATGGGTGGGGAGAAGTTCTCCATTTCAGTATCAAGTATGGTTTTAGTAGTATATTTTTTTCATATATGCTGTGTATCAGATGAGGATAGTCACTTTTAGTCTGAGTTGAGACTCCTTATCAAGAGTGGTGCTGAATCTTGTCAAATGCTTTTTTCTGCTTCTGTCCTGAGGTGATCATTTTTTAATCCTTTATTTTGTTAATATGACAAATTACATTGATTTGGAATACTAAACCAACGCTTTGTTCTTGGGAATAACATTATTATTACTGAGATCAACCACATTTGGATGTATTATTCATTTTTCTATTTATTTTCTTTTTTAAAGATTTTTTAATTTATTCATGAGAGAGAGAGAGAGAGAGAGAGAGAGAGAGAGAACACAAGCAGGGGGAGAGGCACAGGGAGAGGGAGAAGCAGATTCCCTGTAGAGAAGGGAGCCTGATGTGGGGCTTGATCCCAGCACCTGGAGGTTATGACCTGAGCCGGAGGCAGATGCTTGACCATCTGAGCCATCCAGATGCCCCATTTTTCTATTTCTGTATTTGATATTTATCTGTAAATTTCTTTCCTTGTAACATCTACCAGTTTTTGGTGATGAGGGAGGGTTATGCTGTTCTCATAAAAAGAATTGGGACAATTTCCCTCCTCCTCTATTTTATAAAATCACTTTTTTGTAAAGTAGTTGGTATTACTTTTTCCTTAAATATTTAATAGAATTCACAGTAAAACCATGAGGACCTATAGTTTCTTGTGGGCAAGTTTTCTTTCTTTTCTTTTTCTTTTTCTCTCTCTTTTTTTTTTTTTTTTTGAGAGAGAGAGAGTCTGAGTGCTCAAGCAGGAGGGAAGGGCAGAGAGAGAAAGAGAATCCCAAGTCAGGTTTGATCTCAAAACCCTGAGATTACACGTGACCTGAGCCAAAATCAAGAGTCTGTGCTTAACCAACTGAGCCACCTAGGGACCCCTGTGGGGAAGATTTTGATAACAAATTTGTTTCCTTTAACAGACATATGGCTATCCATGTGTTCTATTTGTTTATTTTTTTTATGATTTATTTATTTTAGGGGGGGAGGCAGAAGGAGAGGGAGAGAGATTCTCCAGCAGACTCCCTGCTGAGTACAGAGCCCAACACTGAGCCCTGAGATGACAACCTCAGCCAAAATCAAAAGTCGGATGCTTAACTGACTGAGCCACCCAGGAGCCTTGATGTGCTCTATTCCTTAATTTAATAATTATCTGTGCATTTTAAAAATCAAATTTACTGAGGTGTAACTGATGTACAACTTATTACATATATATAATTTACACACACCAGGAGTGTACAGATCAGTAAGTTTTGACCCAATGAATAATTTTTTCCATAATTCTCTTCTCTCTGGTATTTTGTCCACCAACGTTGCCACAGCCTCCCTGAGCTCAGAGAGATTGCCATGTTGCACCTTGTTTTCTTCCTTCCATGAGCTCTGGTCGGGAAGGTGCCTCTAGGAATTGCCTCATTTGTTTTCTTCCCTCAGGAAATACTGTTCTGAATTGCCTCCTATTCAATGTCTACAAACATTTGTTTCATAAATTTTGTCCAATTTTCTAGTTTATGGTGGGGGAGCAAGTTCAGGATGAACTGATCTGCCATGACTGGAAGCAGAAATTGCATCTTTTCTTTTATTGAGTTTGTATTTATAGTTCTCTGTATTATTTCTTAGTAGTTTTAAAAAACAATATGCTTCCATTTATCTGCCCCACTGACCTTTGTGCTATTGATGCTGTATGTTTACAATCTAAATATGTGAAAAGCTTCCCAGTTCAATAGTATAATTTTTGCATTAAACAGATTATCTTTTTAAAAAGGGAGGGAATGGGCACATGGGTGACTCAGTAGTTGAGTGTCTGCCTTTGGCTCAGGTAGTGATCCTGGGGTCCTGGGATAGAATCCCACATCAGGCTCCCTCTGGGACCCTGCTTCTACCTCTATGTCTCTGCCACTTCTCTCATGAACAAATATATAAAATATTTTTTAAAAAAAGAGGAGGGAAGAGTCATTTCCAGTGATCTTTATTCCGCCTAGAGCTCTGAGCCTCCACTCAGTATCCCTTCTCTTTGAGCATGTCTTGTAGTGAGGTCTTCTTGTAGTGAATTCTCTCTACTTAAAAAAATTTATTATCTATTTTGCCTTAATTTATTTTTAATAGTCAATTAACTGATTAATTTGTGGCAAAATATACATAAGATTTACCATTTTAAACATTCTGGAGTATACAATTCAGTGGTATTAAGTACATTCATAATGTTTTGCAAACATGACCACTGTCTAGTTCCAGAACTTTTTTCTGCCCCCTAAGGGAAACCCTATACCCATTAAGCAGTCATTTCTCATTCCCTCCTTCCTTTAGCCCCTGGCAACCACAAATCTGTTTTGTCTCTATTGATTTGCCTATTCTGGATATTTCATATAAATAGAATCATGCAATATGTGGCCTTTTGTGTCTGACTTCTTTTACTTAGCATAATGCTTTGAAGCTTCATCCAAATTGTGGCATATATCTGAATAATGAATAATATTCCATTATATGGATATACCACATTTTGTTTATTCATTCATCAGTTGATGGACATTTGGGTTGTTTCCACCTTTTGGCTGTTGTGAATAGTGCTGCTGTGAACATTCATGTACAAGTTTTGTTTGAACACCTGTTTTCAATTCTTTCTGATTTTTACTTAGGATTGGTATTTCTGAGTCATACCATAATTCTGTGTTTAACTGGCAGAGGAGCTGCAAAACTTTTTTTCACAGTGGCTATACCATTTTACATTCTCACCAGCAAAGTCCAAGGGTTACAATTTCTTCACATCACCTCCAATACTCCAATTTTGGAATAATATTTTCATTGAATTCATAATTCTGGGTTGATTCTTTTTTCTTTCAGTACTTTAAACAGATTGTTTATTCCACTGTCTTTGGGCATCCATTGTTCCTGGTGAGAGGTCTGCTGTATTCATTTTGTTGTTTACCTTCTAGAATGTGTCTTGTTTCCCCACCCTGGCTGTTTTCAAGATGTTTCATTATCCTTGTCTTTCAGCTGTTTGACTATGATGCTATCAGGTGAGATTTTCTTAATTCTGCTTGGGCTCCTTTGAGCATCTTGGGTATATAAGCCAGTGTGCTTTGTTGTTGTTATTGTTGTTTGTGTGTTTGTTTTGTTAGGGAAATTTTGTTCATTATTTTGTCAATATTTTTTCTTCCCTATTCTCTCTTCTCTTCCTGAGGGTCCATTTGCTTATGTGTTAGATTGCTTGATAGTATCGTCAAGGTTCTGCATTTTACCCCTCTGTTCTTCAGTCTGGATAATTCTATTGATCTATCCTCCAGTTCATTGACACTTCTGACATCTACAATCTTCTGTTAAGCCCATTTCAGATAATGTTTTTTCAGTTCTAGAATTTTCATTTCTGTGTGTGTTTGGTTTATAGTTCCCTAATAATATTTCTCCATTTATTCATTTACTATGATCATAATTTATTTTATATACTAGAGCTTATATATCATAGCTATTTTTTAAATCCCTGTCTTCTATTTCCAAATCTGGGTCATCTTAAGGTTTATTTGTGTTGATATTTTCTCTTGACTTAGGTCACAACTGCCCCATTTTTCTTTCTTTCCATGTTAATAACTTTTGCTTATATATTGGACACTTTGTTTTTACGATTTTTATTTATTTGTTTTTGAGAGAGAGAGAGAGAGAGAGCATGCGGTTGGAGAGAGGCATGGGAGAAACAGACTCCCTGCTGAGGAGGCAGCCAGATGTGGAACCTTGGGTTCTGGGATCATGACCTGAGCCAAAGGCAGACGCTTAATCAGCTGAGCCACCCAGGCATCCCTCTATTGGACACTTTGAATGATAAATTGTAGAGATGCTGGTTTCCTCGAAGAATGTTGATTTTTGTTCTAGCAAGCAGTTAAATTACTGTTTGTGAAGGCTTGGTTTTTATGCTTTACTGGGTGGGTAATGAAAATCCCTTAGGCCTGAGATATAGTTTTTACTCCTAAGGCTTGGTCTCTCTGTGGTTGCAAAGGCAGGCCCTACGTGGAGAGACTTAAGCTCCAGACTCAGAGATGCTCAAGCTCTAAATCTTCCTCTTCCCATTGGGTGGCAGCTGATATCTCTGCTCAGCTTTTAGAGCCTCCTCTCTGTTGTTTTCTGCTGAGCTCATTGGAGTCTTCCCTACACGTGCACAATTCAGAGGTCAGCCAAGGACTTCAGGGGAGTTTGTACACACAGTTTGGGGCTCTGTGCTCTATGTAGTTTGTTCTTTATTAGATTTCTTCCTTCAGTTTCCAGATCCTCTGGCAGCCTAAACAACTGCAGTTTTTGACTTATGTTCTGGCCACCTTGTGCTGCCTGAACTAAATTTGGCCCTCAGAGGAAAAGCCATGAGTGTAGCAAGTTTTTTTTAATTAATTTATTTATTTTTAAAGATTTTATTTATTTATGAGAGATAGAGAGAGAGGGAGGCAGAGGGAGAGGCAGGCTTGATGTGGGACTCAATCCCAGGATTCTGGGGTCATGACCTGAGCTGAATGCAGATGCTCAACTGACTGAGCCACCCAGGCACCCCAATGTAGCAAGTTCTATTCTCTTTTTGCAAAAGTTGAATCCCTTCACTGTCTGCTGGATTTTTGTTGCTCTCGAGGGTCTTCATATAATTGTTTTAAAAATTATCTAGAGCTTGTAACTTTTGCCTCAAGTAGAGTTAGTCTGATACAAGCTACTCCATCATTTTGGAACGGAAACTTTGTGAACATCTTTTCAGCTAAATTTTGTCAACACCTTTAATCACTTCCTTAGGATAAATTCCTATGGAGAATTATTGGGTATCCACAAGGGGTATACATTGGGCCAAGGCTTTTGAATCCTATTTCCAAATTAGGCTCTAGAAAGGTTGCTGATTACACTGCTGTGGACGGATTCAGAGATTCTGGAGGGCAGAGGGTGTTGTCATTATCTGTGTGCTCTTGTGTGCCCAGCACAGGGCCTGGCACTTAGTTGGGGTTCTGGCAAGGTTGTGGACTGACTCTACATCTGGGACATGACCTGGGACATGATCAAAGGAGTCAGCATCAAGCGCAGGATATAATACCATTACTTCACCTCTAGATTTAATTTAAAAAGTAGTTTCCTTGGGGTGCGTGGGTGGCTCAGTTGGCTGAGTGTCTGACTCTTGGTTTTGGCTTAGGTCATGGCTTCAGGGCTTGTGAGATCGAGCCCCATATGGGGCTCCACGATCAGAGGGGAAGACTGCTTGAGACTCTATCCCTCTGCCCCTCTCCCTGCTCTCTCTCTCTCTCAAATAAATAAATGAATCTTAAAAAAAAGACAAAAACAAAAACAAAAAACTAGTTCCTGAAGCTACATTCCAGCAGGAGATGTCCCTCCAGTTAGCTCACTTGGCAGATAGCTGAGGTGACATCATCATCTTTATCAACATCATATCATTATGCCATTATTTCTTACCTATGGAATGGCACTTTACTCTTTAGCAAGGGCTTTTGGTTATGCTGTTCCGTATTTCCATGGTGTAGATGCTGCTGTAGACTGAATATTTGTGTCCTCCCTTCCAAACGTGTACACTGAAACCTATTCTCCAATGTGGTGGTGTTAGAAGGAGGGGACCTTTGGGGGTTGATTAGGTCATGATGGTGGAACCCTTATGAATGAGATTAGTGCCCTCTTAAAAGAGGTCCCAGAGCGCATTCCTTTCCCTTCTGCCATGTGAGGACACAGTGAACCAGGAAGCTGGCCCTCGCTAAACACCAGACCTGCCGGAGCTCTGATATTGGACTTACCAGCCTCTAGAAGAGTGAGAAGTAAATGCTTGTCGTTTCTTTTTTTTTTTTTTTTAATTTTTATTTATTTATGATAGTCACAGAGAGAGAAAGAGAGAGAGGCAGAGACATAGGCAGAGGGAGAAGCAGGCTCCATGCACCGGGAGCCCGATGTGGGATTCGATCCCGGGTCTCCAGGATCGCGCCCTGGGCCAAAGGCAGGCGCCAAACCGCTGCGCCACCCAGGGATCCCATGCTTGTCGTTTCTAAGCCCTGAGTACCTGGGAGGTTCCGGACACCATGTTGTTATAGCAGCCCAAATGGACCAACTCACATGCAGAGACTGAGGCTCAGAGATGTGGGAAGACTTGGCCAAGGTCATCAGCTGAGCAGTGGCTGATGCAGAGCTGGAAACCTGGGTCTTTTGCTCCTAAGGGAGTGCTCTTTCCCGTAAGCCACCGGGGGGCCTTCGAGGTCTCAGGAAATCCTACTCAGAGTTGTCCCAACACAAGGCACAGGCCAGCTGGACGTTGGCTGGCTTCCTTTTGGAATATCTAGGGTGGTTGGTCCCTGGTGACCAGAGGCCAGATCTTTATGTGGTGTTGTGGAAGAGATTTGCCACGAAGTTGATAGGCTCAACCGTCAGAAGATAAGTTTAACTCAAGTAGGAGATTTTTTCCTTTTGTTTTGTTTTGTTTTGTTTGCTTCAGCTGGAGTTGTAGCCAGGACAGGAAATGAATCCCCTGCGCTTCCATATGGGCAACGGCAGGCCCAAGGCGAGGTGGCTTAGCTAGTGCGGCCAAGCATTGAGCTGATTGATTTGAGTCCAGAATGGTGCTGACATTTCACCCCTGGCTCCAGCTCTGTGTATGAGTGTGTTTGTGTTTTGAATGGCTGAGGGTTCAAAGCTGGGAGGTGTTCTCTTGGGAAGAGGCTGCAGCCTCCCGGCCAGTCTGCAAAGCTCAGCACTTCAGGGAAACGATTCTTGATTCTCGATTCTCGAGGAGTCCGACAGCATTTCTGAAACTTGCCTACCATGGGGGAGGGACGAGCATGTAGGGTCATTTATTCAAATTAGCTGAGTACCTGGGAGTTCCAGGCACTGGCTTGGGTCACACTGATGAAGGGGAGACCTCAGGAGCTCCCAGGCGTGGTGGGGCCAGGAGAGTACACAGATCATCCCAATGCTGAGAAATAAGGGTTTTGCTTTATTTGCTTTGCTGGGGAACCCACAGAAGGTAAGCCTTGGGGAGGTGTCTTACTCTCAGGGCTGACCTTCTGGATCCAACCTGACTCCCTCTCTCAGGATTCCGCTCTGCTGGGATCCCCTGTCTCTTGTATGTTCCACCTTTTTCATGTGTTGGCTCCTTCCCATCAGTACGTCAAATCTGCGTCATCCTTTAGCCACCACCCCATCTTGAGTTTCTTTTCTTTTTTTCTTTTTAAGGTTTATTTACTTATTTGAGAAAGAAAGTGCATGTGAGCACGGTGGGGGGTTGCAGGTGGCAAGCTAGAGAGAGCATCTTTAGTAGACTCTGCACTGAGCCCGGAGCCTGACGTGGGGCTCAATCTCACAACCTTGAGATCATGACCTGAGCCAACAGCAAGAGTAGGAAGCTTAACCTACTCACCTACCCAGGGGCCCCTTGAGCTTCCCTTCTTGGCCGGGCTTTTTGGAAGAGCTGCCTACTTTCCCTGACTCATGCTACCTTGCTTCTAGGGCCTTCTGCAACCTGCGAGGTCAGGCCTCTGCCTCAGTTACACTTAGAAAGTCTTCAGGTCATGTCCTCATCACATTTATTTCTACTTCCCCAACCACTGGCAAAAAGCTGGAACCTGATTCATTCCTTGAATGAATGAATGATCACAAAGGCAATTTTCACGTGTGTGAGACATGAGGTTCAGCTGATGGATGTACAGTTATCCCCATTGTATAGATGAGAAATTGAGGCTTAGGGAAATGTTGATTTTTATGCGAGGCTCTGCCAGAGCCAGTGGGAAAAGTGGAGGCCAAGTGACAGGAAGAGGAAGATGCCACGGCCACTACTGGCTGAGCTAGAGAGAATATTCCTTGGGGCCTGACCACTCGGTCACTTCTGACATCTGCCTCTTCCTGGCATCCTTGGTAAACTTTGGCCTGGTGGGATGGCCGAGCTGAGGGCCTGCTATGTTGAGCATCTGCTCTTGTTTTTAGCTTCAACAGACAGCATGGCCTTGCTGATGAGATGCTAGGCTCTTTGATACTCCATCCCACCCTGGAGAGGTTCCAGCTGTTGGGATGGGTTTTGTTGTCAGACAGGCGTCTTTCGACACCTCCCATCATGCTGTGTGGGGCTGTAAATATCCACAGATGTCACCTGCCTTTTCTTTTTCTGGGAAGCGCTTGCACAGGGGCTGGCCCAGGTCACAGGCTCATCTTCCGGCTGCTGGGCTGTCTGCACATGAGGAGAGCTCTCAGCACTTCCCCTGGAGGCTTCTCCTTCACCCATGGGCATTTCACAGGGAGTGACAGGGGCCAGGGTGATGCCACGGGAGACGATTGCCAAGCTTGTGAATTTTCTGAGACTCTTCTGGGACCCACAATCTTTTGGATGATGCAACAGGGAATCTCCTTTCCCAGAAGAGGGATCCAAACCTCTTGGAGGTCAAGGGAAGGCCACCATCAACAAGCCAGCAGTGGGTTCATTGGATGAGGCATTTCTCTGCTAAAGCCTGTTCCTATTCTGACCTTCAGCTGAGTCTTTTCTAGAAAGAGGAGGGATCCTATAGGGAAAGGGCCCCACTTCTACCCATTGTGGCCTGAGAAGACCAAGTCGGGTCATGGGGCCAAAGACAAATGAATCGAGAAAGTCAGGAGGCCAGAGAGCTGTTGCAGATTGGGTTCCCCAGGATGGAGGTTCTGGGAGGGAGATATGTGAGGGAGGTCTACTGGTGGTATCCTGAAGATCAAGACCTGTTATGGAAAGGGAAGCAGGGTAGTTGGAGCAGCATGAGAATCTGGGCTGCTGTGCAGCCTCGGTGAAGGCCTCAGCCCATTCTCTGGAAGCTCTGACCCTTCTGGATGGCCCTGAATTGGAGGCCAAATGGTTGGGCCTTCATACCCTCTAGATGGCTGATGATTGGATGTGGCTGCCCAGAGAGGGCCATGACTTTGGGTGAGGACACTCCTCTGAGGCAATTCTCAAAAGGGCTCATATGGAGGCGAGCTGCCAAGCCCACAGCTTCCCAGCAGCTGAGGGTGAACCCTGCATCCTGAAGGGGGGCCTGACCATTGGACCTATGCAGCCTGCACAGGGAGGGACTCAGCTGCTGCCTGGCAGTCCGAGTGCCCCAGTTCTCAAACAGGAGACATGTAATCTGTACCTTTTATTGTCCTCCATACAGAAGGTCACAGAATTTGTGATCATGGAGATGTCCTCTTCCCTATGGGGCTTTCTGAGGACCAGACACACACACAGGAGCATTTCTACCTGCAGATGCCTGGCCTGCAGAGCTGATATAGTGCAGATTCTGAGGGTGTGGGTATTCCAGAGGGGGGTTCAGTCCCAGGAGCCCCTTGCTTTATGGCTCCTGGTGCTTTTCCAGCCCCAAACTCCCTGGCAGGTGGCAGAGGGTTAGCTGGGTCCCTGCCTCCAGCCCTTGATCACTGAGGTGATATTTAAAGGCTGATAGTGGAAATTGAGCAGGGACTGGATGGCCTGGAGGGTCTACCTAGGCCCTTCTGCCTCCAGAGAGGCTTTAGCTGCAGCCCTCACCTAGGAGTCCTTACATTTGGATGAGTGCTTCAGTTTTTTCAGAATGCTGCTTATTATTTTTTTTCTTTTCTTTTCTTTTCTTTTCTTTTCTTTTCTTTTCTTTCTTTTTTCTTTTTTTCTTTCTTTCCTTTCTTTCTTTTTATTTATTTATTTATTTATTTATTTATTTATTTATTTATTTATTTATTTATTTTTAGAGAGGGAAAGAAAGGGACAGAGGGAGAGAGAATCTTAAGCAGACTCTGCACTAAACATGGAGCCTGACATGGGGCTTGAGCTCACAACCCTGAGATCATGAATTGAGCCAAAATCAAGAATCAGATGCTTAACCAGCTGAGCCGCCCAGGGCACCCTGGCTGCTCCTTTCATGTCTCATTGGACTCCACCCCGGGCCTCGTGGCTGTGCATAAGTCCTGCTGAGTATTTGCAGTCTCCCGTCATGCATCCTCTCTGCGCTCTCTCCCTGAGTGCACTCAGTTTCCCTGATCCTTTACCAGACCAGAGACACCACTGTGGCCTCCAGCCGTCCTGGTTCTGCTGCCCTGGGGAGCTGGTGCATGAACTATGCAGGGACTGGCACAGGGCTTCTCTCTGCAGCTGATGGGCCTTCAGGGCTCCATTCTAACATTTTTCTTCCAAGGCCACACGACTGACCAAAACCAGCTTAGGGGCCACTGGGAGCCCAGAACATTCTCTCTGCCCCATTTTAACAGAGTTGCAGTCCCTGGGCCCGGCCGTGTAGAAGGGGAGGGGACAACTCCAGCCCTCCTGCTCCTGTGCAGAACATCGGAAAGTACACGGTGGTGACATAAGGCATCAGGCCCCTTCCCATGTAACCAGAAACCCATGGGCAGAGTGTGGCGGTTTTATACTCAGGACAAGCAGAACAGAGACTAGAACCTCACCTCCCTGAGGACCTACACAAGGCCTCCCAAATACGAGAAGGAGCCAGGCCAGCTGCATCAGGGCAGGGGCACCGTGTAGCACCATGAGGGCAGTGGTCTTCCACCCAGCCAACCACCCTCTTCCCCCTTGTGGTCCTGCTTTGCCCGAAGTGGTTCAGTTTTCCAGCTAGAGCTCCCAGCACGGGCATCCAGGTGAGGCTGGGATCCTTCCTGCCTGCCACAGTGCGTCTATCTCAGCCAAGGGGTTCTGCACCCCTCAGCTGCTAGGACGGTGGAAAGAACACGGACTTCAACCCAGGCCAAGGGTCGACATCCTGGTTCCACGTGCCAATGCTGTGGGCAAGTCACTTGCTCTGTCTCAAACTGTTTCCTCATTTGCAAAGTGGGCACAATGACAAATGTCTCATATTGTGTATCAAATGAGGTGAATAAAAAGTACACAAGGGGACATAGTCCATGGCACACAGCAGGCCCTTAATACGTGGTTCTTATTATGATTATTATGCTCCTCACTTGCTCAGTGATGATAGGCACAGTGGTGTTAGAAATACACGTTGACTGATTTGGGGGGTGGATCTTCCTCTTTAGATTATGGATGCTTGGGACCAAATGAACTGTAAAACTGAGGTTGTGTTCTGGTGTGTGTGTGTGTGAGAGAGAGAGAGAGAGAGAGAGAGAGAGAGAGAGAGATTCCACCTTTGTTGTTGTTGTTTTGGGGATTATGACCAGGATGTGAGCACAATACAGGACCTACACCTACAGATTCCCTGGGGACATGGGACCACAGAAGTAGGATTGACTCAGCTTCCAGTGAGCCTGAGCCATCCTCACCAGCAGAGGGTAGGTTGGTCTGGGGGGGTTCAGCCAAATTCCTCTGGGAGGCAGCCCATTATCACCAGAGACCCCGTGAATGGAATTTGGAAGGTGGCAGGTGGTAGGGACAGAGCTCGTGGTGTTGAGGCCCCAAATCATGACTGTTCCTGCCCATGTGACCTTTGTAAGGCCCTTGCCTATTGGTTCCTTCTCTGGAAATGAGGTTCTAGCAATCATTCTGCTGGGGGGGGTGCCTTTGAGGTCTGCAAGCCCATGGCTCTGCGCTCCCCTCAGCGGGGCTCCCGGCGGCCTCGGAGCAAGGCCTTCTAACGACACCGAGCTCTGGTTACTGTAAACTTCCCGCAGAAGGAGGCATACCTTACCATGATGTCATGTCTAGACACCCAGATCAGGTATAAATTATGAAGACAAAGTAGCATGTTCAGTGGTTAACTGTAAAACTTTAACGAGAGATTTCTGTGGCTTGAACACGTGTGGGGAAGGGCTGTTCTGGGAGGAGGAGAGGTGCTCACTTCCCTTTCCACTTCCGCTCAGGCTGTCTGCAGGCCGGGAGGCAAGGCCCTTAGGACTCGGCCCAGTCTCTGGTCTCAGGTGGCCGCTTCCTCCGGAGTGGGGAAGTGCCTGATGCTGGCGGCTGGGGCTCCGCCCGGCTGAGCTGAGTGGACCTTGGGCAGGTCACAGCCCCACAGCAGTGGGGGAGGAGGGCTCAGTCTCTTTATCTGTAAAATGGGGGCAGGGGATAGAATCTTCCAGCACAAATATTTCCATGTCCTGATCCTCTACGACCTGGCAGAGCAAATCGGTAGACACGCATGTCAAGCAGAAGGAATGCCTTTTTGGTTTAAGACCTACCTCCTGGGGGCTGTGGTGAGAAGGAATGTGGCAAGGCAGAGGAAAGGCTTCCAGGCTGTGAGGTGCCGTGCTGACGTGAGGGGCCTGCCCTGGAAATCCTGGAGTCTCCTCTGGAAAGGGCTGAATGCTTCGCCAGCAGCAATTTAGGGAATGTATTTATGGAAACGGAGATGGACCCTTTTTAGTTTTTTTTTTGGTCTGTTTGTTTGCTTTTCCGACACCAAATACATTTTTCTGACACGATTCTCCAATTCCCTGACGCCACCTGGGTGCCCAGCCCTTTGGGTCGGTTCTGACGCTGGTATCAGCACAGCCCCCACAAAGTAAAGGGCCTCAAGACTGCCCCCCACTTCTGAGGCCAGCTACAAGGTCCCCAAGTGTACCTGAACTTCTGCCACCCTGCTGACCATAAAGTTGTGGGTTTGTACCACACCCCATCAAAGCTGATAATTCATCAGGCTGACTCCGTGAACTTAAGAGACCTCTGCAATGATGACTATGGCTTTATTAGAGAGGATGCATTCAGGAACAGCCAAATGGAATAGGGCAGAGTAGAGGGGAAGGGGTGCGGGCTTACCATGTCCTCTCTGGGTGCACCACCCTCCTTCCATCACGCCCTTGTTCCACCAGCCTGAAAGCTCCCTGAGCCCCATTTTATGGCGTTCCATTACATAGGCATGATGGAGGAAATCATTGGCCATTAGGGAACGAGCTCAATCTTCAGCCCTTCTGCCCTCCCCAGAGGTTGGGGGTGGGGGAACTGAAAGTTCCAACCCCCTAATCACATGATTGGTTCTTCTGAGGACCAGCCCTCATCCTGAAGCCACTCGGGGGTGGCCCCACCAAGAGTCACCTCATTAGCATGAACCCAGGTGTGGGCTTGTTATGAGTAACGAAAGATGCTCGGATCTCTCAGGAAATTCCAAGGGTTTTAGGGGTTTTGTACTAGGAACTGGAGATCAAATATAGGTATTTTATTATACCATAGACATGAAGGCCTTCCGAGCTGGGGTTGGATAGACCACGAAGCATGCTGAGGACGCCCACCTTGGGGCCCTAGATTTGAGGCAGGGGATACTCTGGCATGTGGCAATGACTTTTCATGGTACCTGCAACCGGGAACATAATACAGGAGCCTGTCCCCTGACAGCACATACATCACAGCACAAGGACTTTGCTCCAATGATGTGTGGCTGAGAGATGACAGAGCTTTGGAACAGGGTGGCTGGCATTGCGTGACACTAATGTCTTTACTGGGGGGGTCGATCCGTTGGATCCCGGGTGGCACTGCTGCCACAAGAGAGTGGGCCATGCATGCTGAGGATACAGAACTCTGTGATCTCGGTACCTGTGGGTCAGTGTTGTGTTCATCATGCCACAGGCAAATGATCCCCAGAAGACCACAGAGCAGCTGGGATGAGGACATCCCTTTCCTCAGCCAAATGTTCCACCACCAAATTGCAGTTATTAAGTGCCCACATGCTCTAAGGAGCCCATAAACACTGGAATCCATGGCGCAAAGCTTTACTCCTTCCAGCTGGAGCGTTGTGGGGCCCCACTGGACCCTCAGGCGGTGGAGGTAGTACATTTGGCCCCAGGTTCCCTGTTCCCCCAAGAACCTCCTGAATGTTCTTTATGACTGAACATGGCCCAGAGTTTTCCTCCAGAGGGTCTGAATTTCTTGACGTGGACTTGGAATGTTCCAGAATCCCTGTGCCTTGCTCTGCTTTGAACAGTTATTTACTGCCTGGGCCTTGCATTCAATGCTTCTCTTGCTAATTTGGGACTTTCCTCTTTTTCTCTTAATTGCCTATATGTGTATCTTCTCAACTAGTCTATGAGCTGCCTGAGAGTTGGAACTTTCTCTGTGGCTTTTTGGTCTGCAAGGACTACCACCCCCCAGAGAAGGGGAAAAAATGGGGTTTGGAGCTTCCAGACCTACAGTCAAACCTGGCCTCATCACTGGCTTTGACATTTGGGATAAGCAAGTGATTTCCCTGAGCCTCCTTTTCTCCATCAATGAAAGGAGAAAACTAAGGCTTACCCTGAAGGGGTGTTAGGAGGAACAGGGTTTCCTGGAAAGTACCTGACTCTGTGCCTAGCACCTGGTGAGCATTCAGGGAATTAGATGATTAGGTGAAGATCAATTGCATGGATAGTAAGTGATTGATCCTGGATGAGAAATCAGGTATCACCCTATCATACTCATTAAGGAGGAAACAATGAATAATTGATCAAAATATGGAGTCACTGCAGCCAACTCTGGAATCCAGCCTGGACATGATGAGAAGCAGGTGGGCATCTGGTTGGCTTGGCAGCAGAAGAGTCCTCATTCAAAGACCAAGGGCAAGGGGGGGATTTCGGGGCCACTTGGTCACAGGGTGGACTCACGGAGCAGAGGCATGTCAGCAAGCAATGTGTGTGTATGTGTATTGTCTGCACTGTGAGTATCTGTGTTGCGTTTATGATGTGTGCAGGCACTGAGTGGGTATAGGATGTGTGTGGTGGTTGTGTATACTGTTCATGTATGTGTAACATGAAAGACATACTGCTTCCACTTTTTCACAATTACAAGCAGGACCACAGACAATACCCTAGGATCCTTGTGTACCTGAACAAAGACTTTCCCAGACTGAGAATATTTAACTTTTCTAGAATTTGTCAAATTGCTCTTCAAACCTATTGTCCTAATTTCTACTCTACCAGCTGTATACAAAATTTCCCCATTGCTCCATATCCTAGCCAATTTTTGATGTTACCAGACCTGATTTTTTGTACCTAATGGATGAGAAATTATATTTTGTTGTAAAGATGTACATTCCCCTAGTATATCTGAATTTTAGCTTCTTTCAGTTTTTGTTTGTCCAAAAATCACTCTATCTAGTCATTATTCTTTTTTTTTAATTTTTTAAAAAAATTTTATTTATTTATGATAGTCACAGAGAGAGAGAGAGAGAGTGAGAGAGGCAGAGACATAGGCAGAAGGAGAAGCAGGCTCCATGCACCGGGAGCCCGACGTGGGATTTGATCCTGGGTCCCCAGGATTGCATCCTGGGCCAAAGGCAGGCGCCAAACCGCTGTGCCACCCAGGGATCCCATTATTCTTTTTTTAAAAAGATTTATTTATTTATTTATTTATTTATTTATTTATTTATTTATTACCCAGAGAAAGGCAGAGACATAGAAGGAGAAGGGAGAAGCAGGCTCCTCACAGGGAGCGCAATGTGGGATTTGATCCCCAGACCCAGGATCATGCAAGCTGAAGGTAGATGCTCAACTGCTGAGCCACCCAGGCATCTCTAGTCCTTACTCTTGAACGATAGTTTAGCTGGGTATAAAACTCTAGGTTGACAGTGATTTTCCCTCTGCACTTTGGGGATGTTATTTCATCTTCTGGCCACTGTTGTTGCTGTGGAGACATCTCCTGAAGATGTTCTGGAAATAAGTCAACTTTTTTCTTTGGCTAATTGTAAGATTTTGTCTGTCTTTAGTGTTCCACCGATTATTATGACTTGTTTAGATATGAAGAGGTTTACTTCTCTGTTTAGGACTCACTGTGATGCTTGAATTGATATATGAAGATCTGTATATATTTTTAAAAGATTTTATTTATTTATTCATGAGAGACAGAGAGAGAGAGAGGCAAAGACACAGGCAAAGGGAGAAGCAGGCTCTATGCAGGGAGCCTGACGTGGGACTCCAGGATCATACCCTGGGCCGAAGGCAGGTATTAAACTGCTGGGCCACTGGGGCTGCCTGAAGATCTGTATATTTTTAAACACATTCCAGAAAACCCTAAACCATTATTTCTTCAAATGTTGCCTCTTTAAAAAAAAAATGTTGCCGCTTTACCATTTTCTTTATTCTTTGCTCTGGAACTCCTTATATATAGACAGAAGAAATCCTCATTCTCCATGTCTCTAAATCACTTGAATTGAAAGTTATATGCCTAGCTGACTGAGCCACCCAGGTGATTCTGTTTTGCGATTTTTCATGCTGCACTCACCTCTGTCACAGCTCATTTTCCTGAGAATCCCTTGTAGCCTGAATTGCGGAACCGTTCTTCCCCAAAGTTTTACAAGACTGAACAGGGTATCACTAGGCAGGAATAGACTTTTATTTCTTGGTTTGTGGGTTCCTAAAATTAATTCAGACCTTAGACCTATACAACACATGGGTCTGAGATTTGGGCACATAAGGGGAAATTTTCTGATTAAATCCAGGTAAGGGGGGAGACTTTATTATTCTTTTTCTATGCTGACTGGCAAGTAATCTTCTAGCAAAGGAGGTTGCTACCCTTCCTTATTTTGTGGACCCTTAGAACACTTGGGTGTGAAAGCCCCACACGGAAACAGCCAGATTACTGAAGTGATAACCAGTCTCCAACCCAAAGTCAGCCTCAGTGGCTGCTCATATGGTGGCTACTCAGTTTTAGTTTCCTCTTTATTTTTATAAGCATCTTCTTTCTTTCTTGGGAACTCAACCATGCATTTAAAATAATTGATGGGATCCCTGGGTGGCGCAGCGGTTTGGCGCCTGCCTTTGGCCCAGGGCACGATCCTGGAGACCTGGATCGAATCCCACATCAGGCTCCCGGTGCATGGAGCCTGCTTCTCCCTCTGCCTGTGTCTCTGCCTCTCTCTCTCTCTCTCTCTGTGACTATCATAAATAAATAAAAATTAATAAAATAAAATAAAATAATTGTTGTCATATTTTATTCAGCATTTCCACGTGTTTGTAGCAAGAGGTTTTTCTGATTTTCCTATACCCCAGGATCTCTACTTAATCTCCTGAAGCCTTAATTTCTCCCTTGCTGAAGTGGGAATAATGGTGCCTTCTACCAAGGGCTATCAGGACTAGGTAAGGATTTATGGGAGTAAATGGTACATATTCAGTAAATGCTAGCTGTGATGGTTACATTGATAGCATATATATTTCCTTTCTTTATTGATATTTTTGTGTGGCCTAGCTGGAGACCTTTGAAAATAAAACAGCTCATTTTTTTTCATGCAAGTTATGATCTTTAATTGTGCCAAATTTATCCTGAGAAGGAGGCGGTGGAAAAAGCGATGAAACTAAAAGTTAGTGTTCATGGGTTGTGCTAGTCATGCTAATATATATTATCTTGTACCATTCCTATAATAAGCCCGTGTTGTAGGATGTTGTAATGGTCAGGATGGGCCAGGTTACATTTTGGTAACAAAGAGCCACCAAGATTTCAGGTGGTTGATGCAACAAAAGTTTATTTCTTACTCGAGCATGTGTCCTGTGTGGGTCAGTAGAGGGTCTGGCATCATAGAGCTCCTAGGGCTCCAGGTTGACAAAAGTTCCGGCTCCCCAGGGACATATGCTTGGGAGTTAATGGACCAGAAAGAACATGGTTCTCATGGCTACTTCCTTTTCTGTGCTGCTCTATAGTCTGTCCTGAAGTCTGTCCACTGACCTGTGGCTGCCTTCAATTGCATGGTTGCTTTGGCCAGGATGCAGGGGTCTTCAGTTTCAGTTCTTTATCCCCAGGGTCCAGGACAAGGCCTAGCCCCAAAGAGGCCTCAGGAAAGGCTCTTGGGTGGGACAGAACTGCCTGTTCCTGCATCCCGAGAGCACATTGCTACAAACCTGGGGCTGCTGGGGCTGTGGGGGAGTGGATGGAGGAGCCTTGGACTGGGACCAGGCCTGGCTGCTGTATTCGTGTGACTTTGGGAGGTTACATCCTCTTTCCCAGCCTTCGACTCCCATCCCAGATGGTGGTGTACAGGGCCAAGTGATCTCAGCGGGTCTGAGACTCTGGGATTCTGGGATCCGTCTTCACCCTCCAGGCACGGCTGAACCTTGGGGAAGGGATGGTTGGGGATTGTTAGTCCTGTGGAGGAACCAGCCCAGTTCTCATCCCCTGCAGAGCCCAGGGCTGTCTGTGTCCTGCCCCATGAAGCTGGGTCTTGGGGTCCACAGGCCAGACCCAATGGAGACCTTGTGGAGGGAGCCAGTGGGGCTGTGCCTGAGCTGGGAGTTCCCCGCCCCCATCCCCCCCCCCCCCCCCCGCTGCTTTGCAGGGGGCGGGGGAGGGGCTGGAGCCGGTCCCCACCAGCCAGCCACTGCCCCTGCCACCGGCAGCTGTGGGGAACAGGACCCGGGCTGCATTTATAGAATTCCTGTCTGCAAAGGCCATGCAGTTGTTTTAGATTAGCATACAAATCGACATTAGTGTAGTACATCTGTTGTTAATCCACATCCCGGTGGAAGGGAGATGCCAACACGTCCTTTATTAGGCACGTCGATCCCATAATGTCCTTTTTTGCTGCCTTTGTCTTCTATCAGCGTCCATAATGGGTTCCAGGATGTCTTTTATTTTGCTACAGACCACGTTTCCTCCTGCCTAACAGATCAGAACGTAATGGATTCCAGGATGTAATTTATGCTATGTTGGAATCAGACTCTGTACTATTCATTCTGAAGCCTTTGGGGCAATCTCCAGGGAGGCCGGAGTCCTGTGTTTGCCCCCGTGGTCATCAGACACAGGCACTGCGACCCCAAGCACAGTCCTGGGGCCAGAGGGGGGCAAGGGAGCCCAGGCCAATTAAGGGAATTCCAGGCAGGCTTGGGAGAGGAGCCCAAGGGTGCTGGGGGGAGCAGAGGACACTGAGTAGTGAGGGGCTGGGAGGTGGGACACAGATGTTCGAAAAATGGTCAAAGCCTACGGGACTGGTTGTGGCCACTGGGCCACAGATGATGAGCCCCTGGAAGAGAGAACCTGGACCCTGGCATCCAGGGGGGATGAAGCCCCAGGGAGGTACCTCCCAGAGGAGGACAAAGCGATGTGAGCAAGGCCATTTCGGAGCCACCAGGCCAAGCTAGGTGACCCGAGTCCTCACTCACTGCTGACCCTGCGATGGCCTCTTCCCTCCTCTGAGGCTGACATTCTCTGCGCAGAGTCATCCCTCAGTTCTGGAGACACAGTCAGTGTTGTGGAGATGTACAAGGTCTGGAGAAACCCACAAATTTTGTTCCTGAGGGCGGTGTGGGGGTCCATGTGCGGGCAGGCCCGTCCCCCGCTTGGGAGGGGTCCCCTCCTCCTGTTTGTTGGGCTGTGAACAGGGCTGCAGCAAGCACATACATAAGGTGCCTTCGTATGATTTAGAGAAAGACGCCCAGGCCTGGGGTTGGGGGGGAAGGGTCTCTGGGGTGTTCTCTGTCATCAGGCCCCGCTGGTGTGGCAGGCACAAGGGTCTCTTCTGTGCACTGTGCCTTGGGCCACAGGCCTGGCACACACTCCTCAGGCTCTGAGCCCAGGGGTACACTGTTCAAGCAGATCTCAGGGGGATTCCTGCCCCTAGGGTGGTCGATACCCAGGACGCTGAGGAGGAATTGTGAGCTTCTGGGCCCCTTCCACTCTGCTTGTGTCCCCTCCGGCAATGGTCATTTATTGCTGTCCTGCTGGGAGATCCTCTCCCTCCCTGGTGAGGCAGCCCCTTCCTCACCAGACAGCCTGGATTGCTGTCTGAGCCCCCTCACTCTGTTGGTCCTGAGAGCTCCCCAGCCATGCCTGCCCCCCGCCTGCTGCCTGCCAGGCCTCTGGAGCTGGGAGCCCACATAGCCTCTGGGCTGGGGTCTTCTCCCATCATTCTGGACACCATCTGGGGCACACTTCAGGGGGCCTACCCCACTCAGGGGAGGGGCTCAGGACCAGCCCCCCCAGGCCACCCCTCCCTCATCTGAGATGTCACCCTCATATGCAGACCTGGGTCCACCACCCCACGGCCAGGGCCTCCAGCCAGCATGTCAGCCCTTTAGTTGGCCACCCTCCCGTGTGTGAGGGAAGCCCAATCTTGGAAGCTGGGTCTGGAGGGGTTCTGGGCAGAAAAGAGCGCCTCCCGGGGCGTCAGAGCCCTCTGCCACACTGGCCTTTGAGGCCGTGAGGCAAACCCAGAGTGTCCTTGCTGAGACCATTGCAGTACTTTGACACTGCAGAGTCTTTTTTTTTTTTAATTGTGGTAAGATATACCACATAAGTTTCACCATTTTAACCAGTTTCCAGTACACAACGCAGCAATATGAAGTCCATTCTCATTGCAATCACGTGGCCATCACCACCTTCCTCATCCAGAACATTCCAGTCATCCCAATTACTGCAGACTTTTAAAGGGGGAGAGAAGTTTACTGTGTTGTCCTGCCCAGCGCCCCCTCCTGGGCTCTTTCCACCTTTCCTGGTCTTTGAGCTGTCTGACGGCTCCATAAAGTTGTACACAGCGAGAAATGATGCAAACAGTTCTCGTCCATATTAATGTCAATGAATTGAGTGAGTCCAGAAGAATGCAGTTGGCTGTTACCCCAGGGATGGGCCCGGTTTGCATTTATTTGTAAACCCAGTGCAGAATGCCTTGCTTGCCTACATCTTCTTATGATTCCACGAGCTTTCTTTGAACTGCTTGTAGCATCTTTGTTCCCTCTTCATTTAATGCGTTCAATAAAATCTTTGACACGTGTTCATTTTATATTGGTACGAGAGCCATGGTTTTTCCCTTTTGTTAGGATCTGCCATGTGGCGACAGAGTTTCAGTCTGCGGGGTTGAGGAGCTTGGTTTAACCCCTGAAATTCTTCAGCCAAGGTCATATCCCCACATGGGGCCGGAATATGGGGACCCTCAGCAGGCCTGGGGATGCCCCGGTCACTCACGGAAACCTGGGAGGTGCTTTGCATCCCGCAGATGAGAAAGTCACACGGGCCCCCTCAGGGAGACTGGGCCAGAGTAGGGGGCTGGCTGTAGGGCCAGGCCTGGGGCCTTCTCAGCCCTTAGAGCCCAGCTGGGAGGAGAGGTGCCAGATATGATCCATCCTCTGTCACTCCTGGGAGCAAATGACAGTAGTTACCCGGCCAGCTAGTCAGCGCTGGAAGAGACTATCTCACCCGCTCTCTCCCGTTGCTGCTGAGGCCCCACAGTCAGGTTTGGACTGGCAGGCGCCCAGCACTTTCTGTGTACCAGCGCCCACGCTGAGCAGGTCACATCCACTCCTGATGACTCTTGGGACATCCGTGTGAGATGTGGGTATGAGCACTGCCTCCCAGTTCAAAGATGAACCTGCCAAGCCCGAGGAAGGTCAAATGACTGGCCCAAGGTCACAAGGCGGCCAGATGGGTGGCAGTTAAGAGTTCTAGGTCTCCAGCCCTAGGATCCTTCCACCGACACAGGGTGTCCAGAGGCAGAGAGACATCCCGGTGCTCCCAGTGGAACATTCCGGGGCCCCTGGAACTGCCAGGACAATGGGCTTTTGTTTGCTTCAGAAGAAAGGGAGTCGTTAATGAAAAAACCAAAACAATAAAAAGCATTTGCAGGGGGAATGTAAATACAGCCTGCTGGGTGACTATTAGTTTGTCCGAAAAATGCATCTGTCCCTGGGGGGTGGGGGTGGGTGGGGGATGTGGGCTTAGCTTCCTCCCCGGCTCCCTCCAGCAGGCAGGTCACCTTGGGCCCAGGCCCGGGGACACCATCTGGGGCACACTTGAGGGGGCCTGCCCCACTCAAGGGAGGGGCTCAGGACCTGCCCCAGGGGCAGTGGGTGGCGGAGCGCCCCCTGCAGCTGGCTCCGATAACCAGCATGCCCCACGGTCTCTGTCCATGTGTCCTGCCAGCTCTCCAAGACCATATGCTTGCGTGGAGTCCTCGTGGTAAAGCAGAGGCAGATCAGAGTCTCAGCTATGTGAACTTGGGCCCCCTGAGCCTCAGTGTCTTCACGTGTAAATGGGGACTATCATGCTTTCCCCCGGGGTGCTGTCAGCCACGCCAGAGCCACCTCCCACTCGCTCGATTTTATGGGTCACCTCCCACCTCTGTGGCGTCCTGCTGGTAGCTCTAAGTAAGCCATGGTGGGGGCAGTTACCCCACAGAAGGCTGCAGACACTGCAAATGAAGATTGTCCCCACAGAGCCAGTTGTTAACCATCTGCCAGCACACCACTGGTAGTTGTGTGGCAGGTGCTTGTCCTTGAGGGTGTGGGGACTCGGGTGTAATGGGAGGCGAGACTACTGCGTTTTGGACGGGCTGCTAAGGGTGGGGTCCTTGCCTGGAGCCCGAGACATTGGATGCCTGAACCCCGCCCCCTCCATGCCTCCCCACCCCTCCCCCCAGTCAGCACAGATGTTGAATTTAAGAGGGTAAGATTTGAACTCTTGAGGAAGTGATGTTTCTTGCTCATTTCCTTTTGCCCAGACAGCGGGATCTTTCAGGGAAAAGGCTTCTTTGTTTCTTCTTAAGGAAAAAACCTGTAGACAGAAATAGTGGTAAAAATAATATGGTTAATGATGGGGCACCTGGGTGGCTCCGTTAAGTGTCCGACTCTTGGTTTCTGCCCAGGTTGTGATCTCAGGGTCGTGAGATCGAGCCCCAGGTGAGTTTCCAAGCTCAGCACGGAGACTGCTCGAGATTCTCTCTCTCTCTCTCTGCTCCTGCTGCTCTTGCTCTTAATCTCTCTCTAAAATAAATACTCTTTTAAAGAAATAATATGGATAATAATGGTGATGCTCTGTCACCGTTGCTTGGACAGCCACCAGGTGCCAGGTGTTCGAAAACTATGGCATTTATCCTCCATCAAGGCAGGCTTTGTCATCCCCCTTTTATGGGGGAGAAGATTATGACACAGGGAGGAGCAGTCACTTTGATCAGAGGCATGGGGGGCGGGGTGCAGAGCTAGGGTCGCATAGGATCCGTCTGAGCCTGGAGCATCCTTTTCCCTCCTCACCGCACTAGGGAGTGAGAAGCCGGGGCAGACCAAACTGCCCTCACCCTCACCCTGGCTGCTCCCAGATCAGCCTGCCTCCCCTCTTCTTTCCTCCTCACCCTCTTCTCCCCCCACCCTGTTTCTTCCCGCCCCACCAAACTGACTGTTCCTCTTCTCTCCCTCGTCCAAAGTTAGGCTGAAGTGCTCCCACCCTGTCCCCTCTGTTTGCCCAGCAGGCTCTACTTGTCTGCAGAGGCCCCGCTCAGAAGTCACATCCTCTGGGAAGCCTCGCTGACTCCCTGGGGTCCGGGATAGGGCTGCAGTGGAGGCTTGGCCCATCAGCCAGAGTCCTCTCCACATGACACGAAGACTGGGGTGCCATGTGGTCTGCCTTGACACCCTTTGGCTGTCTGTTGGAGCCCGTGCATCTCTTCTCAGAATACTGATTCATTCTACCTTCTTATGTATGATATTTATGATGTTCTATTATTTATTTCCCAGAATCACACATAAAATACTCTAGCAGGGCTACAAATGGCTGCAGAATACAGTTATCAAAAAAACTTTTTGGGGTGCCTGGGTGGCTCAGTTGGTGAAGTGTCTGCCTGCGGCTCAGGTCATGATCCCAGGGTCCTGGGATGGAGCCCTGCGTCGGGCTCTCTGCTCAGTGGCGGCTCTGCTTCTCTCTCTCTTTCTCTGCTCCTTCCTCTGCTTGTGCTCTCTCTCTTAAATAAGTAAATAAATAAAAATCTTAAAAAACAAACGAAAACTTTTAAAAAATATAAACGACATATAGAATAAGGCATGTCCTCCTTGGCCAACGCACACATAGCAAGATCTAACAGTGGGCCTGATGCCTTCCTGAATTTCAAAGTAGTGATGAGCGTAAGCGATATTTCTAGCTAGCTGCAACAATTTTAACATGAAGTCTGCGAATTCCATAGGGAAACAAGATACAGACGTGCTTCCTCTGCTTTGTTGCTGCTGTTGTAACCACTTTCCAATGGAAGGAAATGCTACCTTTTAGTTCGAGGTTGGTGCAAATAAAGACCTGATTGTCTTTCCCGGCACTGTTTGCAAATTCCTGATTTCTATCCCTGCGTCAGGGATAGAAGGGGTTCCTTCAGGCCAGGATTGGGTTTTGTCTGCTTTTCCAGGACATTGAGGCACACCCGGTTTGGACCACGCAGACACACTGAATATAGTGACCAGCAGGTGTGTTGAATGAGCAAGTGAGTGAATTAAGTAAAGGAAGACGAGGCAGGGGGCTGGGCCGAGCTCCTCTCCAGGCACAGATCCTGCAACTGTGCAGGTTTTTTTTTTTTTTTTTTTTTATTCATGATCGACAGAGAGGGAGGGAGAGAGAGAGAGAGGCAGAGACACAGGCAGAGGGAGAAGCAGGCTCCATGCACCGGAGCCCGACGTGGGATTCGATCCCGGGTCTCCAGGATCGCGCCCTGGGCCAAAGGCAGGCGCTAAACCGCTGCACCACCCAGGGATCCCCTGTGCAGGTTTTAATAGGATGAACATGACTTGGCTTGGCCTGGCCCCGTATTAGAGAGTACACGTTCCTTATCTGCTGAAGGCAAGACGCTCCTGTCTGAATCAGTCCTTGTCAGGTGCTGCCTGGCTTTCCCCTCTGCTTCCAAACCTTCCTCCCAGCAAATGCAGCCCAAAGGAGCAGCCCCGGTTTTAGAAATTAATTGACCGTGATGCTCTTCTGGCCTGGAGACAAAAAGATAGTGAGTGTTGTCTTAAAAAGATGTTACACTATCCACCAAGACTGTCAGGCTATCAGGGAGCCACTTTGGAAGAGGAGCCATCAACCCCAGCTGGCACCCCTGCTCTGCACTCCCCATGGAGCCCCATGACCTGTGGCTCTGGGAGGGGAGGGTTCACCTCATTTTGTATTCATCTTGTTTTGCCTAACCTGTGGTGGGCAGCTCATGCACCAGACACTGGGTTGAGGGCTTTATAAGCATTTAATCTTCACTTAATCCCTGAGACTATCATGAGAGGAGATCATTCTGTAGAGGAGAAAATTCACCTCTCGAAGTAGAGAGAAGTTGGAGAGTGTGTCTGAGCTCACCAGCTTGTAAGTGCCAGAGTTGGGACTTGAACCTATCTATAGCCAGTGCCCTGAGCCACTAAGCTGTGTAGCTAAGATCTCTGTGTCAGACCTGTGAATGCTGAATGCTTGAAGATTGTAAAGGGAGCAGCAAATGCAAAGGCCCGGGGGCTGCTTCAGGGAGAAGCTAATGGTAGTTTGCATGCACTGGAGCTTGGATGCTTGGGTGGGGTGTGATCTAGGCTGGGCACGGTGATGCTGCCTGCCCAGCCTGACTTGAACTTGGTCCTGTTGGCAATGGGGAGCCATTCAAGGTTAGTGAACAGCGAAGCAAGCAGAGCTCAGTCTTGTTTCAGAAAGACCTCTCTGGTGTTTTAGGAGGAAGATTTCAGAGGGGGAAGGGGGCCCAGAGACAGTGGGGGTCACTGCTCTGCTCTTTCCCTCATTTCCCAGCATCCATCTGAGAAGAGCCATGTGGACTGGTGGAAGGGGGATCCTGGGGCTTCTGGTCCAGGAATTTCCCCCAAACTAAGGCGCTTTGTTTGCCTTTTAGGAAAACTAAACCTGGGGCTGCCTCCCTTGCTGGGTTTCATTGGTGCCTCCCTGGACAGCCTGTCCTGGAGGCCATCAGAGTGGCACGGTTGAGATGAGATCCACGCATGGGCACGGCAGCCCCTGGGGAGTTGGTGCGAGCACCAGGCTTGGGCTTGGCGAGCCTTGGACAAGCATCCCAGGCCTCAAGGCCCCATTTCCTTATCTGCAGCATGTGTGGCCTGCTTGAGACACTGCATATCCCTGAGTTTTTCATGATGTTGGTTTGAGTTTGCAGCGAACTCTCACAAACCAGCATGTAGGAGTGTGTTCCTTGACATGTTTGTCACTGGCTTCGGTGAAATCCGAGTGGACGTTTCCACGACAAAGTCTATTGTGGTTTTTTATTTGTTTGTTTTTTTGAGACACGGACTGGAGACAGATTCTTTGGGGTTTGCAAACTTGAGGGAGCCAGAGGGGCCTGGGCTGGCTCCCCGTGCGCAGCACCCCCAAGAATCTGGTCTCCATGGAGCGCTCGCAGGCACGGGTGTAAGCCGATCCCCGCACAGCAACTGTGCATTAATGAAAGTTTTGACAGAGAGATTTCATTTTGGAACTCACATTCCCTGAAGGGTTTGTAATAATTGCACTTGAAATGGAGCCATTCAGCCTCAATGCTTTCCAGATTGGGGGAGCAGAGGTATGCTCCTTCCTGGGAAGGCCGGGCTGAGGAGGGGGAGGCCGCGGGAGAGGCAGCCCCTCTCTCTGTGGATGCCAGGCCAGTGGCTGGCCGGGGACCTTGTGTCCACAGCTGTGATCTCCATGTCCTTATAACCATCCAGGGAGGAATGATGGTGACGGGCTAGCTGGAGTCTGAGTCACAGACTCAGTGGGGGTGGACTGGGGGCTCCCGGACCCTCCCCAGACTCTTTCTTTCATGCCCTAGAAATGCACTGGGGAATGTCTGCCTCTCAGAACCCTGATCTGTTCTCAGGTATGTGGGACCTTTCCTCAACTTGGCTTCTGCCTACAGGGGGTTGGGGGAGAGGGGGGTTGGGGGAGAGGAAGCAACCACGGAACAGTGTAACTTCAGGCCTCCCACTGCCTCTCTGGCTGACTCTGCCGCCAGCCCCCTTCTCTCTCCACCGCAGGGCCTTTGCATTTACTATTTCCTCCAGCTGAGACACTCTCCTATTGGGCTTTCTAATGGGGTGACCCCTGTACCTTGCCTCCCACCTTATCTATTCTTTTCCTCTGCTTTATTTCTCTCCATGGCACCTATCACCCCCAACATACTAGCCCATACTACATAATTGGCTTAACTATTATGCTAATTGCTTTTCTCAGCTGGAATGTAGATCCTTCTAGGGCTTCTATTGTGTTCCCTGCTGTATCCTGTTACTACAAAAATACCTGGAGAATGAATGAATGAATGAATGAATGAACAAAATAGGACCAGACATTGTGCAAGGTGACCTTGTGCCATTTGTGGCTGAAAGGTTAGTAGACCATCAAGGAGGCCTCAGCCAGATTCAGGGAAGCTTGTTTCACATGTCATTCGGGATCAGTTTTGCTTGAAGTCTGTTCTTCCTTGGAGCCAACACACATGAGCTTGCATGTCTGTCATCTCGCCCCTAAGGTCACAGGGAGTGAGGCAGGGCTCCACGGCTCCCCATACTCTTGTTTGTGTTCCCCTTGGTCTGGGAGGAGGCAAGGCTGGATAATCACCCCACTTTGCAGATGAGGTTCAGAGGTTAAGGAAGATCTGGTCCATTAGGATTGGCACTCTGGAGACCATGGTTATAAGGACATGGAGATCACAGCTGTGGACACAAGGTCCCGGGCCAGCCACTGGCCTGGCATCCACAGGACTGACCACATCCACATGACCACAGGACTGGTGAATGGGTACCCTCTGAGACACCTTTGGGCGAGGAGGAAGCCAGGGATGCAGGCAGACCTGGGTTCAAGTCCAAAGGATGACAATTCCTGGCAGTAAGACATGTGGGCAAATCACTTCACCTTCTAATTTGTAAGATGGACATCATGCTTTGCTCATAGGGTCATCAGAAGGACAAAATGACATCATATTTATGAAGCAGCTGTACAAGCCCATGAGCCCTATGCCAAACAGAATTGTGATGAGGGTCTTCGGCACTGGTATGTTAGACCTTGGCTCCCGCCAGCGGGAAAGGTTCTACTGACCACCAGGTCCCTGTAGGAGGGAGGCCACCTCCCTGTTTTCCTGGATTTCTCTATATGCCTTTAGCTCTAAGAGATAGGAGCCTAAGGCACACCAGGAAAGTCCCACCACCAAACTACAAAAAGGTTGCCTAGAGCCAGCCTTGGGATGGACAAGAACCAAAGAGCCATCCCTCCTGCCCCCCACCCTGTCCTCCTCTCAGATCTCTCTGTTCCTCATGTTTAGGTCTTTCTCTGGAGTTTGCCCCATTCATTCCCTCAAAGGAGCCTCTCCCCCAACACAGAGCACAGAGTGAGTGAGACAGACTCAGGGCCTTACTGATTGAGGCCCCAGAGGAAAAAGGGGTTCCTCCTGAGGCTGAGAAGGATAAACTCACAGGGAAGGATTGTGATTGGCCCACTTGGGTCACATATCCATCTGGTCTCTTGGCTGAGCCAGGGGGCAGGGATTTGTAAGGGGACAGCACCTCCCATTGCCAGAGTCAGGAGGCTGAAGGCCTGTCCCTGAAATAAAGGGGTGCTGTTGCCTGGAGATGGGGATGGGGTGCCGGAAAGCAAGCAATGAACATACCCTTCTCTGGTACAATGAATGCCATTAGCCATCATGTGGTGGTCAGATTACTGTCACCTCAGTTCCCTTTAAAGATTATTTATTTATTCATGAGAGGCATAGAGAGACAGAGACACAGGCAGAGGGAGAAGCAGGCTCCCTTTGAGGCCGGGAGTCTGATGCGGTACTCGATCCCAGGACCCTGGGATCATGACCTGAGCCGAAGGCAGATGCTCAACTGCTGAGCCACCCAGACATTCCCCCCTTTAAAACATGATCAAGCAAGGGGACTTAGCCCTGCTCTTGAGCAGAACCTGGGCACCTCTGTGACTCATCTGGCCCTTCAATAGGTAAGAGAAAGTCTGACAGTCACAGTCACAAACTTAGTCTCTTTCATTAACCAGAAATGACTATTTCCATGTCATAATCAAAACTCCCAAACTGGTTCAAAACAAAATCCACCACCTTCCCCACTCAGGGCCTGCTACAAGGCTGGCTATTCAGATGGGGTTTTCGCCTTATCTGCCCCTTCGTACTCCAGCCCCCCATCTCTGCAAGGTTGAAATGGGAGTCTGAGGTGGAGAGAATGCCAGAAGAGCAGGAGGGTGGCTGCTTGTCCTACATACATTACCAGATTCTGCTCTCAGGACAGAAGAGCTGCCCGTCTCTTTGGAGAGACGCTTCCCCCACCCCAAGCACCTGGGCACACCTTCTGGCAGTTGCTTATGCCTCTTTCTACCTCCGGGAATTTGGAGGCCACCTCTGATTCTGCTAAGGCCTGATCCTCTGTGAGAGGCTGCCCTGGTCAGCTCACTGCGGGCACCGCCTGTATCTGGTCCGGGGGAATCAACCACATATTCACTGCTCTGACAAGCTCTGAAAATGCAGATCGAGCCTTCCATTCTTGGTTTTACCACCAAAATAGCCAGCCAACCAACCTCCCACCTTCAGGATTTCCAGGGCAAGAAGCCCCTGACAGTCTCCTGTGTCGTGTCTTTGCAGGGGGCTCCCCTTAGGCTCTACAAGTGGCCCAACAGCCATCCCTTGAAGCCCACTCTCCGGACTTCAGAAGCAGACACCCCAGTCCCACAGCATGCCCCTTGCTCTTTGAATAAACCTTCGAAAAGCCTCTAAATCCTTTTATTATCTTTGATGGAGCAAATGGTTCACTAGGTTCTGGGATCACCTGCTTTGATCTTTCTGCACGATGGCTTGTTTCTAAATTCATTTTGGTATTTGGCAGCTCAGTGCTTTGGTGGAAACTCCTAGCTGAACATCCATGAAATGATACGTGGGTTAGTGAACGCTGTCTCTCTTCTGGGCATCATGTGAACGCTGTGCAGATTCTCTTACTGAATCCTTCCAGCAACATCATGAAATAGGGTTTGTTATGTTACACGACATGACATTCTATTATATTTCATATTAATATGTAATATGTAATCATATACAATGTCATAATGATACGCATAATATTATGATTGCAATCCCCACTTACAGATAATATAACGGAAGCTCTGAGATATTGAGTGGATTGCCAGAGGCTACACAGCTAGTGAGTGGCCAGCTGAAACCAGGCCTTTGACTTGCCTGGCAAGCTTTTCTGCCTTGATCCTAGTTGTGGAAGAGTGAGCACAAGACCTCCTGTTTCCGAAGTTCATTTGGTAGGAAATGTTCCTGCCCATGGGGGTGGAGGCAGCCTAGAGGCCCTGGCACAGTCAGAACTGCTGAATTACACCTTGCTAGAAGTAGCAAATCACTCCCTTCCCTCCTGAGTCTCAGAAGATCTTCCCCAGGTCACAGTGAGGCCCAACAAGCCTAGCCTTATGCAGAGACCCCTGATCTGGGGAGGAAGGGGTTTTTTGACAGCAAACCCTATGATCACAGACTCGTAGGGAGCTCCTTTTGGGTGTTTGGTCCCTCTCTGAGCCACAGTTGTCTTTAATATCTCTGGTGTAAATCAACCACCTGCAGACATGGGTCCAGCAGCCTGAGCTCCAGACCCCTGGGGTGGGGCCCTCAGCTTCATTCAAATCAGATTCTAACTGCAGGGCCCAGGAGTTGGACCTCATATCCGGAAGTGTTTTATTTTTATTCTTATTATAAAGAAAATTGCCCTGCTCATCTGAATGAAGCTGTTAAATATTGCTTAGGAATCTGTCAGCTGAAATAAGCCTGCAGGATTAGGGAGAAAATGAGGTGGTGGCCATGAGGGCTGTTGTTCTGGAGACCTGCACATGTCCCCATGCCTGCCTTGTTCCAGCTCCCACTGTCACCAGCTGGGTCTGAAGGGGCTCCCTGCCTCTGCAGGGGTGGAGTCAGGAGGGGGGGGCCTTGGAGGGGCTGTGAGCTTAGAGATGATGCCCCCTGGAGGTGGCCCATCTCAAGCCCACAGTCTTCTACCCTTTTTTTCTCGATTCACCAGGCAGCTCCTCCAGAGCACCTACCCTGTCTGTCCAGATGGAAGCCTGGCTCTTTGGAGGAGCTGTCTCTCTTCTTGACCCTTGTCACTCCGTCTGCTGATTCCGCCCCAGGCCCAGATCTCCAGTTCTGCCGTGTGCTCCATTTTGTCAGGATGGTCACTGGGGTCATCCCCACAGTGTTCACGACAGAGCCTTTTCCCAGTGGTGCTCAGACTCTTGGTGGTGTATTTGTGTGTGTGAGTGTGTGCACATGGGCCTGAGCCTTGTGAGCAAGCATGGGCTCTGTGTACATAGTATGTGTATTCTTGGGGTGTATGTACACATAGGATATGTCTGTGTGCACTGTGTGGACACGTGGGCCACGTGTGTACATGAGCTGCGCAAACATGGGCTGTGTGTGTGCATGAGTAGTGAGTATACATAGGGTATGTGTGTGTATGAGCTGTGTGTATATGTGGATTTTGAGTACACACATGGACTATGTGTATGTGGGTTAGGCTTGGGCACCAGATTCTGTTTAGTTCAAAGCAGCTCTCTAGAAAAATACATATAGGATGTAATATATATATATATATATATATATATATATATATATATATATATAATCTTTAAAAACAAAGGCAAACTTAAAAAAAAAAAGACTCTGGCAGGGTATATATACCCAGAGTCTTTTTTTTTTTTAAGTTTGCCTTTATTTTTAAAGATTTTTTATTTATTTATTCATGAGAGAGAGATAGAGAGAGGCAGAGACAGGAGGCAGAGGGAGAAACAGGCTCCATGCAGGGAGCCCGATGTGGGACTCAATCCTGGGTCTCCAGGATCACACCCTGGACTGAAGGCAGTGCTAAACCGCTGAGCCACCCAGGCTGCCCCACCCTGCCAGAGTCTTAGAGGTCATTTGGCCCAATCCCCCTCTTTGTTCAAATGGGGAGACTGAGGGATCTCTGGGTGGCTTAGTGGTTTAGCGCCTGCCTTTGGCCCAGGGTGTGATCCTGGAGTCCTGGGATCAAGTCCCACGTTGGGCTTCCGGAGCCTGATTCTCCCTCTGCCTGTGTCTCTGCCTCTGTGTGTGTGTGTGTGTGTGTGTTTGTCTCATGAGTAAATAAAATATTTTTTTAAAAAATGGGGATACTGAGTCTCAGAGGGATTATCAAGCATTCCATCCCAGCAGGCTTCTGACTCAGAAATTCCATCAAAGCTGGAGCCTGAGCCTACAAAGGGACTGGGGGCTGCCAGGGAGGAGACAGGGCTTGGGCAGGGGTTGGGCCGGAGCTGTCATCCCCGGGGACCCATGAACGGCATATTGCAGCTGCAGCCTGGGAAGCCGGCTTGACTGGGAGCCTCCTTTCCAGGCCCCATGTGCGTGGGCAGCTCAGCCCACGAGTTCTTGGGGAATCAGCCCTCCCCTTGGCATGCCCACCAAGTCTACCCTCCTCTTGGGTACTTCCGGGGATGGACACTCCCTCCCTTTCAGGGCAGCCCTCCCCAGAAGGACCCATCTCCTTGCTCTGCCCTGGGGCAAACGCCTCTCCCTCCTCCTCCTCTCCAGGGTGAACCAGTGCCTTCCAGGGCTCCCCAGGGCCCTGCCTGCCTGTTCCCCACAGAACTGCCTTAGTTTGCTCACCCTACTTAGGGACAAGGCCAGGACCATGCAGTCTCTCCCCTGATACAGCTCTTTTCATTATTTCTTCTCGCATCTATGAGGAGGATTCATCCTAGGGCCCTAGAATTGGATCTGTGGGACTCCCCCACTTGGAGTAGCAAAGGCACTCATAAAACAGAGGACCCTAAGAACTTGGGAGCCTCAAAGCCAGCAGTAGGGACGGGACTTTTGTCCTTTAGCCTGAAATCAGGGGGCACCGGTCAGGGCTGAGGGCAGTGAGGTGGCCCCCGTTCAAGGAGCTGGGGCAGTGTGGGGGTGGCGCAGTGTGTCTCCTTTTCCTGTGACAGGTGGGTGCTGCAGCCCTCTTTTTTTTTTTTTTTTTAAAGATTTTATTTATTTATTCATGAGAGACACAGGCAGAGGGAGAACCAGGCTCCATGTAGGGAGCCTGATGCGGGACTCAATCCCAGGACCCTGGGATCACGCCCTGAGCCGAAGGCAGATGCTCAACCATTGAGCCACCCAGGCGTGCCTACAGTTGTTTGACATTGATGGTGCTTTGTGGGAAGGGGATTGTGGGCAAGGTGCCCGCTGCCCCTTTCTCTCCACAGTCAGCCCAGGAAGTGGGGAGGCGGCTCTGGGCAGAGCCATGGCCTCTGTCCCCTGTGGACCCCAGCCTCCTGGTCCCCCTGGGCTCACTGTTCTGTGTGAGCCAGTGCTCCCTGTTTGCCACAAGCTGACTCTTCCTCACACTTCAGGATTTAGGGATCAAAGCCCCACACCCTCCCCATCTATGCTCTTCCTGACTTGGAGTGGTGGAGAGGTCTCTGCCACATTCACGCCAGAGGCTTCGGCGTTTCTGTCTGTCGGGGTGACGCCCATGCTGCTGTGAGAAGCAACATGTGTGCTGGGCTCTGTGATTCACCAGACATCTCTCCACTGCTCCTCTGGTCCTTCTCCAGGGCTCCAAGTGACTGGCAGCACACAGAGGGTTTTACGATTGTTTTTACTTACTCATTACACATGTGAGGCCCCAGAGCCCAGAGGAATTCAGTGACTTGCCCACAGTCCCCAGCCACCAAGCACTGGAGCCCAGGTTCTTGACTATTGTCCGGAATCTCTGGCTCCAGCTCGGGCTTGGACCACTGTTGTCCCTGCCTGCGGTGTGTGTGTGTGTGTGTGTGTGTGTGTGAGAGAGAGAGAGAGAGAGACACACACACACACACACACACACATGCACACAGAGGCCTGTGTGTCCATTCATGTGTGTGGATGGGCCTGAGTGGGGGTCCGGGGAAGCCTTTGCATGTGAACACCATGTGTGTACAAGTGTGCGCAGCCACGCATGCACACTTGTGCACAACATGTGCGTGATGGTCCTTCCACTGCCATTCAGGAACAGCCTAGAGTCTGGGATGACAGTGGGCAGCCACAACCTGCAATTTACTTTTCATGGTCTGTGTCCATCCGAAGCCTGTCTGGTGTTTATGGCAGCCTGTAGAAAGAAAGGGTGAACAGGCAGGAAGGGCAGGATCTGTGTCTGGGACTTCCTCTCCCAGGTCTGAGCCTCATAGGCTGGGTGTGGGGGGTGAGGCTACCAGGTCCCTGCACCACAGGCTGGGACCTTGGTCCTTGGAGAGTCTTCCAGAGTCTCTGAGGTTTTGTGGTCTCCTAAAAAAGCAAATGGGACACCTGGGTGGCTCAGTGGTTGAGTGTCTGCCTTTGGCTCAGGGCGTGATCCCGGGGTCCTGGGATCGAGTCCTGCATCAGGCTTCCCACAGAGGCCCTGCTTCTCCCTCTGCCTGTGTCTTTGCCTCTCATGAAAAAATAAATGAAATCTAGAAAGAAAGAAAGAAAGAAAGAAAGAAAGAAAGAAAGAAAGAAAGAAAGAAAGAAAGAAAGAAAGAAAGAAAGAAAGAAAGAAAGAAAGAAAGAAAGAAAGAAAGAAAGAAAGAAAGAAAGAAAAGGAAAAGAAAAGAAAAGAAAAGAAAAGAAAAGAAAGAAAAGAAAAGCGCATCCTTTGGCCTCCCTTCTGAGAGGTGTCTTTGTGAGGGCCTGCTGGTACCCTGGCCCTCTGTGGGGATCCGTGGTGCCCCAGAACTGACTGTGACACCATGTCCGGTGCAGGGCAGGGGGCCGGGTGCCAGGTGAGCTGGCTCCCCCCGCAGTCCCAGGAAGCAGGCCCTGTTATTCCCATATTTTGCATGGGAAGAAAGGCAGACCGGGAGAAGAGTAAGTGACCTGCCAGTCAGGTGACTTTGGTCAAGTCACAGGATCGTAGAACAGGGAGTGTACTCAAGGAGGGAATGAGAGTGTGTCTGGTACATCATAGGTGCTCAAGTAACAGCGTTCCCTCCTCTATTAGGGGGCCGGTCAGCAGAACATGGTCTTGGCCACACTAGCCAGCCTGAGATGGCCAGGCCTGGACCTCAGGCCCCGCAGGTGGTGTTAGGCCAAGGGCGAGGACTCAGGGGGGCTTATCCATGCTCTGCAGATATCTAAAGGGCTGTCACGGGTGGGGAAGGAGCCAGGGTCTCTAGGAGAGGACTAGTGAGCACACCTGGGACCAAGGACAAAGAAGGAGAGGTGCCCCCAGGCAATTTCCCCAAGAGGCTGTGAGCTTCTCATTGGTGGGGGATGTTGAGACAGAGTTGGACAGCACATCGGGGTGGCCTGATGACATTTCAAGCAGGCTCTGACTCCACATAATTGCAAGGACCCCACAAGATCCAGTCAGGCCTTGGGCCGTTCCACCTGGTCTGCTCCACCGTCCCCACCCAGAGAAAGCAGAGAATGTCGGAGTTGGGAGTCATCTTTTGGCACCCAGGCCAAACGCTTTCTCATAGGGACACTGAGACCCGGCAGCCCAGCTGGGCTGGAGCTGGCATACGCTGAAGGTGACACAGTGTAGTTACAGGCTAGAGTCTCCGTCTCCCGCTCGCCTCCCCACCTTGTCCCACTTCTGAAAACCCTGAAACAGGAGAAGCCATATCCTGGGCTGTCTCCCCACCCCCACCTCCCACACTGCTCGAATTTTCCAGCCCTGGCCCTCCCTTGCCCCGCTGCCTTAATGAACACAGGGTAAAAGCAGACCCCTTCAGAGTCTTTAGGACAAATGTTTGAGACTCACTGATGACCTGATCCTCAAAGACCTGCCTTTGACTCCCTTCCTGTGGGACTTGATGGTTGTGGCCCGGCCACCTCCTGGAATCCCGTCCCGACTGTGACAGGCATATTGCAAGCACATGTTTGCTGTCCGCAGGGCTGCTTGCAATAAACCAATGCTGAAAACCACATTAAAATGAGCTGGAGGAGAGGGAATCACTTTGTAACATGCTTTATTTTATTTTATTTTTGACTTGGAAAGAAGCATGTCTTGGCTGCTAATCAAAGAGTTGGTGGGGGCCTCTTAGCAGAAACCAAGCCGGTCCTGGTCCAGACGCGCACGTCGGGCCCCCTCGGACAGCAGTTCTGGCTCGAGGGAGCTGAGGAGGGGCCCCCAGACCCTGGGTGGCCCGCGTGGCTGGCCTAGAAGCTGGAGGTGGCTCCTTAGTACCAGTCCTGTGCCCACTGTCTCCAGCCTGTGGGATCCCATATCTCTTTCTTGTCTGGGCCAGCTGCAGTGTTCCCGGGGCGTCAGGTCTCCATTTGTTCTCAAAAACAAGAACTCCTTTTCATCACTAAGCGGGCTCTGTCGCCCCCATGGAGAATATATTTAAGGATCATTTTCGCACAAGAGGGGGACAGTGACTCAGATGGAAGAGCATCGTGGCTTTTCCCGACTTGCTCCAAGACCACAGGAAGATCCCACTCCCTCCTAGGTTTCTCTCCATAGCTCTGTAGGATGGTCTGGACCCTCATAGGGTTCCCAGTGAGAGTGCTGGCATCCCCGATTGATGGGTCATGCGCCGAGATTCATCCCTGTATGACCAAACACCCTCTGGCCATCCCTCTTAGATCCTCGAGCTCCCCTTACCTCTGCAAATCCAAGCTAACTCATCACCATTCACTAGAACCACTGCTGACTCCCCTTGCTCCATGATGGGCCACATTCTAGCAGCCCTTGAATCCAGAAACCTCAAAGCCCCAGTGCTCTCCTCTCCCTGGCTGTCCCAGTTCTGGGAATCCCCAAGTCCTGTGGGTACTTCTGTTTGCACAGCCTTGAACCCATCCCCTCCTCTCTGGCCCATGCCCATTTCTTAGTTTAGACCTCACTCACCAAGCACCTGGACCACCCCAGCCCTGTCCCATCCAAAATGGAAAGGAAACATTCCCTTCCCTGTTTCTGACCCTTCTGGATATAAGCCAAACAGCATCGCCACTAGTGTGTGCTCAGTGTCTTTGTAGGGATTAGGAAGAGGTGCCCCTTCCTCAAGGCTCTTGACTGCCATCTGCTGGAAAGTGGGTGTAATAAGCCTACCAATCTATAATGTGTGGGCAGTGATGGTGCCCCCTGGGGTTGTGCATGTGCAGTGTCCTGAGTCCAAATGTCTCGTGGCACGTGAGATCCTGGGATCCCTCATGTCTTGCACTCCTTATACCCACTCAGATCTTACCCTCTAATGATGCCGAGCTGTTTGAGGCATGGCAGTAAAGAATGTGAACTTGAGGAGATGCACCCAGTTTTCTCATCTGTAAAATGGACATAATAGTAAGTCCCTCCCTAGAAATAACATATTAGTATTTTTCTTTTAGTAAAATTCTTTCTCACTTCTGTCCTTTGGCATACATTCTCCCTGCTGAGAAATGTGTCTCTCGCACCCTGTTCTGCCTCTTTGATTGGTCAGCATCTCATCGTACCTCCAGGCTCCCCAGTCCCTGGGTGACCTTCAGACATGGCTCTAACAAAAGTTGTCTAGTCCCTTGGATGCCCCTGGGCTCCCTGCCAGCAGAAAAGAGGTTGCGTTTGGATCTGAATCTTTAGGCCCTCAAACTTTCCAAAGCTTGTCCTGAAATTCACCTCGACTCGTTTTGAGCATTTTGCTATTTAATACTGATTTTAAGCCAAGTAGCCATTAAATGGGATCTCAGTTCAAAATGCTAAAATAAATTAAATATCCCTTAGTAAATGTCATTTATTTGGTAGGTTAGCCTTCTTTACAAAAGGAGGTAAAGGGGGGATGTGAATATTAACAACTAACATGAACTGACTGCTACAGTGAGCTCCTCATGAGGCTCTCCTGTTAAACTCTCACAAAAATATCAATTTTATTCATATTCCCATTTTATGGAAGAGGACACTGGGGACTCAGGGTTAAAAAGCTTGCTCAGGGTCCCTAGGCCTGTAAGGGATGGATCCATGATTCTAGCTGTGCCTGATTGCAAGAAGAGGTTGAGAAGCGAGCTGGTCTGAGGGCTGCTGGTTCCTGCCCTGAAGTCTTAGGACTGAGAATGTGATGGGGAGGACAGGGCTGGAAGCCCCAGAGCCACAAAGCAGATGCAGTGGGGAGAGTTGTTCTTGGGGCTTTGCCCTCTGAGTTTTTGCTTGCTGTCATGGCCATTCCCCTGGGAGCTATGAGATTGTACTCTGGGAGGAAAGAGGTAAAATGGGCATCGGTCATCACACCATCTCGAGGATCAGAAGCCTGCATTCAAGTCCCAGCTCTGTAGCCCACTGGAGGAGTCACTAAGCTCTCGGGGCCTCTGCTTCATCATGCTAATATCTCATCTGCCTCAGGCTTAAGTGCCCACAGCTGGTGAGGAAGGCTATCTATCAGCCTCAAAGAGAAGCAGCGCCTGTAGGGCATGAATTCCCTAGTGAGATCGGCAGTTACCTTTCTTGAAGGGAGATGGGAGCACCTGGGTGGCTCGGTTGGTTAGGCATCTGACTCTTGATTTCAGGTCAGGTCCTGATCTCAGGGTCGTGGGATTGAGCCCCATGTTGGGCTCCACACTCATCGGGGAGTCTACTTGTCCTTCTCCCTCTGTTCCTCCCTCTACTCACTCTCTCTCAAATAAATAAATAAAATCTTAAAAAAAAAGGAAAGGGGATCCCTGGGTGGCGCAGCGGTTTGGCGCCTGCCTTTGGCCCAGGGCGTGATCCTGGAGACCCGGGATCGAATCCCACATTAGGCTCCTGGTGCATGGAGCCTGCTTCTCCCTCTGCCTATGTCTCTGCCTCTCTCTCTCTCTCTCTGTGACTATCATAAAAAAATAAATAAAAAAAATTAAAAAAAAAAAAAAAAAAAAAAAAAAAAAAGAAGGAAGGAAGGGAGGAAGGAAGGAAACAGGAGCCTGGGACTAAGGGATTTATATATCATACCAGAAGTGGCACCATTTTCAGACCAAGATGCTTTCCTATTAGGGCATGACTTTGTCTGTCATTCCTAGGGTGGAGCTTACTCGGCAGAGCAAAGCCCAAGAGGCCAGGGTGGACATGTCCTTTTGGGGCTTAGCCTGGAGAAGGGCTGGTGTGACCTCTTCATGAGGTGGTTAGAGAGATCTTACTGGCTGAGGGGCCTAAGAAGAGATGGGGGATCAGGGCATCCAGACTAGAGAAGCATATCCTGTGATTTGTAATAGATTTTCTGGTTTGTTTTTGAGAGCGGGCAAAGGGAGAGGGAGAGAGAATCTTAAGCAGATTCCCCACTGAGTGCAGAGCCCAGTGCAGGTCTTGATCCAGCAACTCTGAGATCATGATCTGAGCCAAACCCAAAAGTCGGATGTTTAACCAACTGAACCACCCAGGAGTCCCTTATTTATTTTTAAAAACAACCTCTTGAGGTAAAATTCATGTAACGTGAAATTAAGCATTTTAAAGTGGCATTTAGTACGTTCACCGTGCTGTACAACTACCACTTCTCTGTGATTCCAAAATATTTCCAGTACTTGAAAGTAAAACCCCGGAAGACATTAAGCTGGTCCTTCCCGTTTTCCTGCCACCCCACCCTCAGGCTCTGGCAACCACCAGTCTACATTCTGTCTCTGTGGATTTATCTATTTTGATATGTCATATATTGAGAATGGCACAACATAGGACTTTTTACATCTGGCCTCTTTCACTCAGCATGTTTTGGAGGTTCATCCATACTATCTCATGTGTGAGTACTTTATTCCTTATTATGGCTGAATAATATTCCAGTTTGCTGATCCACTCATCTATTTATGGGTATTTGGGCTGTTTCCACCTTTTGGCTCTTGTAAATAGTGGTACTGTGAGTAGAGAGCATTGTGTACACCTTGCTGTCTGAGTACTTGTTTTCAATTCTTTTTTTTTTTTTAAGTTGGCTCCATGCCGAGGGGCGAGCCCAGCGCGGGGCTTGAACTCATGACCCTGAACTCAAGACCTAAGCTGAGATCAAGGCCCTGACACCTAACTGACTGAGCCGCCTAGACCCCCTTCTGTTTTCAGTTTTTAGGGGTATATACACAAGAGTAGAATTGCTAGGTCGTATGCTGCTCAGATGCTTAACTTTTCCAGGAACCACCAAACTGTGTTCCTTAGCAACAGAGCCTTCTCATCAGCAATATATGAGGGTTCTTAGTTTCTCCACACCTTTGTTGATACTTGTGAGTTTCTGTTTAAAATTTTTTTTTCATTAGTAACCACCCCAGTGGGTGTGATATGGTAACTCATTGTGGTTTTGACTTACATTTCCCGAATAACTGGTAGTGTTGAGCGTCTAGGTCATTTGTGTATCTTCTTAGGAGGAACTTTCTATTCATCTCCTTTGCTCTTTTTAGAATTGGGTTGTTCATCTTTTTTTTTTTTTTTTTGCTGAATTGTAAACTAGAGTCTGGATACCAGATCTTTTTCGGATGTATTAATTGCAAATATTTTTTCCCATTCTATAGGTTGTTGACAGTATCTTTTGATGGACAGACATTTTTAATTTTTATGAAGTTTGATTTACCTATTTTTTTCTTTTGTTCTGTGGTGTCATATCTAAGAATTTATTGCCAAAGCCAAGGTCATGAAGCCTTATTCTGTGGTTTCATCTAAGAGTTTTATGGTTTTCACTCTTATATTTAGTTCATTGATCCATTCTGTGTTAAGTTTTGTATATGGTGTGAGGTAAGGGGTCTAAGTTCATTCTCTGCATGTAGATATCCAGTGTTTTCAGCACCATTGGTTGAAGAGCTATTATTTCCCCCATTGGATGATCTGGGCACTTTTCTTGAAAATCAGTTGAGGAGCACGTGGGTGGCTCAGTGGTTGATCATCTGCCTTAAGCCAAGTCGTGATCCTGGGGTCCTGGGATTGAGTCCTGCATTGGGATTGCTGCATGGAGCCTGCTTCTCCCTCTGCCTATGTCTCTGCCTCTCTCTCTTTGTGTCTTTCATGAATAAATAAATAAAATCTTTAAAAAAAAATCAGTTGGCCAAAATACATGTTCTACTTTTTTGCTTCTTTCAGCTGGGTGTTTTCCTGACTCTGCCACTTTCCAGCGTGTGCTGGGGCGGGGGGTGGGGGGGGATGGCATTCTGTCTGAGCCTTCATGTCCTTGTTTGTAAAACTTCAGCTTTACTCACTACTCAGGTTGTATGGCAGTCTCAGAGGCTCTATGTTCTGAGTTGTAATTGCCATGAATGGGCCAGTTCTGGGTTGGCTTTGCCAGCTGGGGACTGTCTCTTCCCTGCCACAACTTCCTGCTCTTCCCCCTTTGGTTACTGCAGGGGCCACATTGCCCTTTCTCTGTGTTTTAGCTCCTGAAAACTTGGAGGGGCCACACAATCTCTTAGCTCATTCTCCCCATAGCCATGTGTGAGAGTTGGACTTTCCACCTGCAGTTCCCTGGGGGTGGGGGGTTGGGGGGGATGCTAGTCTTCCTGTACATCTTCTTGTTGATTTATTCTGCAATTCTAAAAGAGTTTGCCAAAAAAAAAAAAATAAAAAAATAAAATAAAATAAAATAAAATAAAATAAAATAAAATAAAAGAGTTTGCCCAATAAGTTGGAAAGGAAGTCCCCAAATTGGGCCTAAGTCTCTGCTGTGTTGCCAGGATTACAATTCTGTTAGGTGTGTGTGTGTGCATGTGCGTTTGTGCACAGGCACGCACTGTGATTACTGCTGTCCAGAAGATGCCAGAATGTTCCAGCTCTAACAGATGCCCACCCTGCACCTCCCTTCCTCTCAACAGTGCTTAGTGATAACCTGTCCCTTTCCTTTCTTCTTCTTCTTTTTTTCTTTTTTAAGATTTTATTTATTCATTCATGAGAAACAGAGAGAGAGAGAGGCAGAGACATAGGCAGAGGGAGAAGCAGGCTCTCGATCCCAGGTCTCCAGGATCAGGCCCTGGGCCAAAGGCAGGCGCTAAACCGCTGAGCCATTGGGGCTGCCCTCCTTTTCCTTTCTTAACACGGAAGAAAACCCCCATCTGTGTAGAGCCCCTGCTAACTCTGGGCTGGGCCTAGTGTGGGAGTGGTGGGGCTTCTGCTATCCTACTCCTGTAATTTTTACCATAGCCAGGTGAGGGCGGTAGAATGGCCCACAGGACAGGTAAGGGCACAACTTGGCCCAGGCTCTCGCTGGGAAGCCCTGGGGACAGGTTCCTTAAGTGCTGATGTAGATCTCTGCTGAGAAGGGCTGGGACATCACCACATCCCCACTCACCCTCCTTTTGGGGAAGCCCCTGTTGGAACTCCTCACATCTTTGCCAAGTTCAGCAGCTGGCAGTTTCGATCCTAGAGATGTGACTCTTGGTTTCATCTTCTAGAAAACCTCAAGCCCTGTTTGTATCTGGTGGTTGACAATCATAGTGGTTTGCCCATTTCCTTTTTTTTTTAACCTACACTTACCCCTGGCTTCCCTTGGGTTTTCTGCCCTGCTCTTTCTCTCCCCTCCCCTCTGCTTTTGATCCATTGCACTGCTTGTGTGTCAGCGTCTCCACGCAGTCCTCCCCCAGTTCCTCGTCTGTAAAAGGAGGAACTGAACTGGACAGCAGCCAGTGGTGTTGACATAGAGGGGGGTCGTGCATCTCCTACTCAGATTTGGCCAGAGCTTTAGACGGTTTCTCCTAGAACTTGCCTAGGCCTGGATAACCATGCCCTGCAGCTTCCAAGGGTTCAAAGACTGTGAAAACCTTTTGGGGGTTCCCTGAGCTCTCATGAAGAAGCCTGCATCTAGAGTCTTTCAGATCAGGTGATAGAATGGAGAGGGACCCCCTAATCCTCACCGGGCCCCATTTCACATGGGGGTGGTTGCTTTTTAAATTCTTGGGCATTTGCCTACCCACCAGAGTGGCCTGGAGCTTTTCTCAGCTGGGCCTTAGGGATACACCACATTTAATTCAGGCAGAGCAGCAGACCCCTGGGGACCCCCCCTCAGACCTCATAAATTGGGAAGAAACCAAATGCTGTTGGGGAGCAGCGCAGCATGCTGAGGATATGGGCTCTGAGTGGAGCTTGGCCAGCTTCCGACTGACCTTGGACAAGGCCTGGCATCTCTATGGTCCGGGGGTGAAATGGGGTAACCTGGGAACCCCCCCCCCCCACCGGGAGGAGTGTGCTAGCACAGAGAGCTCGTGTCCCCCTTTACAAGGAAGGGGTAAAAGATTCTTTTGCCTCTTCCCATCAGTAGAGCTCATGTCTGTTTCCCCTAGCTAGGACTGAGTCACAAAAATTCTTCTATGATCCGTTTTCTGGCCCTCACCCCTGTTTTTTTTGGAAATCTGAAGCCACATCCTAAATTTCCTCTGCCTAATTTTAGTCTCTGGGAACCACAGCCCAGATGATGTCAGACTGAATATGAGATGCCATTGGTCTTCCTGGGCCCGACTGTCACCGGCTGCCCGCAGCACTGCCATCCCACGGGGACAGGTGGGAGGGGTCATGGTCATCAGCCACAGTAGGAAACTTCTCTATAGGAAATGGTCCTTGGCATTTGGGATCCACCTAAATGGTGGTGGGCTGGGAAAGGTTTTCCCAAGGGGAAGAGGCAGTGCTTCCTTCATTGGCAAGCTTTTTCAGGACACCCTGTACATGCCAGGAGCCAATTTGTGTCCAGAGGAATGGGCGAGATCCTCCTCTATGAAAATGGACCTAGTCCACCCCCCACACTCACCCAGCAGTGCAATTATTTTTTAAGACTTTTTTTTTTTTTTGAGATTTTACTTATTTATTCATGAGAGACACAGAGAGAGAGGCATTGACACAGGCAGAGGGAGGAGCAGGCTCCATGCTGGGAGCCCAATGTGGGACCCCGGGATTATGACCTGAGCTGAAGGCAGATGCTTAACCACTGAGCCACCCAGGCACCTGTAGAAAACTTTTCATTTATAAAATCCCTTGAAAATGTGAACACTTGATTCCAAGTTTCTTTCACGTCTTTGAAGGAGCCCTTATGAGGGAAGGTTCTAGAATCATAAGCTTTGGGGTGAAGACTCTTTTGCTTCTCATTCCTTTTTTAAGATTGTTCATCAGCTTCTGCCACTCTGAGGATAAATACCAGGCACCTAAGCAGACTCTCAGGGCCCCACATGATGGAGACCTGTGTTCTGTGTGCTGGGCTCTCTCCACACGCAGGGCCTTTGCACACACAGGCTGGCCCCTGCACCTGGCCAGCTCTCCTGCCATCTCCTGGCTCCTGCTCTGGGAGCCTCCACCGACAAACCACATCTGCATTTGAAGCTCCTCTCTCCATTTCCCAAATGGCATGTCACCACCCCACCAGCACACAGGATACCACGGTAGCTGTCTGGTGACCCTGGGTCTCCACCAGTGGACTCAAAACTCCCTAGGGCAAGGAACATATTGTAGCCGCAATACACAGCAGGGCATGGTGAAGGTCTGCTGAATAAATGCACGATGGAGAGGTGGATGAGGAAAGGATAGAAGGAACATCCTGAGCTTTGTTCCTGCCCTGCCTCTATGTGTCCACTGGCCTTAGCACAGCTGCTGAGCCCTGCACCCCCCAGTCAAGCCTCTGTGGCTGGGTGATACGTTTAGAATTCTCTCCTGCCTTTCCAATGAGATGAGACGTATTATCCTGAGCGCTCCTCTGTCCCTGGCCTCCATGTGGTCCTTACCCCCCCAGCCTCCCATTGCTTTAGTGACCCAGTGCCCTATGGCTTTGCAGAGGGAGGGGTGTGGGATGCGGGCTCCCCATCCAGCCCTCCCCTCCTCTCCTCTTCCCCACCAGCCTCAGATGTTCCACATTCAAGACAGCGGAAGCTGAGATGCTGGCCTGCCACAGGCCTCATGCACCTCCCAGGTTGGGCCAAACTCGCGCTCCCTCCCTTTAGGTCTCCAAGGGCCCCAGCCAGTGAGCATCTGTATCTCTTGGAGGCCTGGTCTCCAGAGCCCAAGTGGGGCTCCAGGCAGCTCCGAGAAGTCATAGAGGCAGCCATTCCAAGGAGGATGCTGAAGATGGAAGCCTCATGCTTGGAGATGCTTCCTGGGACCTCCCCCCATCATCAGGTCATCATGCTTGCAGGTGCCAAGCCCCTGAGGGGCTGCAGCCTGCACTGAGATGGCTGGTCCAGGGCAGCAGTGCTGACTGTCCGGCTGAGGGCTACAGCCCAACCCCCCTGGCCTTGGGGGAGGTAAGGTGGGTGGAGGAAGGAGCACTGGCTGGGATCACACAGAGCGGGTCCAGGGTACCCAAGCTTCTCTTGGATAATTCTGGCTAACTGCCATCTCTCTGAGTCTATTTCTTTGTCTTCAGTCAAGGTAAACAGCTTCTCCTCTCTTTTCACATAGAAAGTGAAGATGCTTTGGTCCCTCCTTGAGTTTGCACTCAGGCTGGGCTCTGCAGCCTTTGAGCAAAGCCCACAGGTCCCACGTCTTGTCCGGGCTGGGAGCTGCAGTGTCCCTGTAAACAAGTGGTGCTAAATACAGGCAGAGCATCAGGGGCCGATGGCTTCCCCGTTGTCCCCCACCGGGATCCTGGACTAGCGGCACGGACCCCTGGCCCTTCCACGTTCGCTGCTCAACCCTGACTGAGGTGTAGGAGCAGGAGTGGGGGGCGCAGCCCACACAACACAGCCCACACTCCCACATATGAGACAGACATGAACAAAACACACATGAAGACATGCCTGTGTGAACACGTGCTCGTTGAGGCTGGTGAACTTGCCAATGGGGTGGCTGACCCAGCCAGGGCCAGCATCATGGGGGATAAAATGAATTAGTATAACCAATGTGCCTAGAGCAGGGTCTGGCACCTAGTAAGCCCCCGAGGGGGTCGGTTGTAATTATTGCGATTATCAGCCCCAACAGAAGAAATCATGAAACAGTGGAACTGACTGATGGGCCGACCCCACTTCAGCAGACGTCACTCCTGTAGGAGCTGCATCCCAGGCGGCGGCAGGAGCCAGCAGGAGCCCCTCCTGGGCTCATATGGTGGCGCTGCCACTTATCCTGGCTGGGAGGGGGGCTTGGGGAGCCTGTTTCCCTGTCTGTCAATGGAGACGAGAGGGTCCACATTACAGGGATGGTGTGCAAAGACGAGGAGTCAGGGAAGAGTGAGAGCTACCTCGGGAACCACAGGCCACCCAGTGCAGTATGCAGGGAGAATGTGGGAAGGGGGGGGACGGGGAGCCAGGCTGAGGGTGCAGAGGCCATACTGTTCAGGGCTTTGAAGGGCGAGCCTAGGAGTTTGGACTTTATACCCCAGGTGATGGGGGCCTGTGGTCCAGAGAATGAGAGACTTGCCTTAAGGGAGCTGGCCATGGGCTGAGGAGCCCCAAGCTGGCCTGAGACGGCTGCAGGGTGGAGAACTTTTGGGAACTCACATTGTCCCGGGCTCTGGGCCAGCTTTGTCTCTGACTGGCTGGGTGTTCTCGGGCAGATCTCTACCCTCTCTGGGCCACCAACCATAACCAGATAAGATGGGGTTTGGGCTCTGTGTTCAGTGAAGGACCACCTGTAGGTACAGCCTTCACGGGCCTCCTGGGAATGCAGACCAGCCCCCGTTGTCGGGAAGGGGATTCCGTGGTCGGTCAGGGATGGGTCCTGCTTCTACAGATCACTCTACCTCTGGCAGAGCCTGGATGGCCCTGAGTTGGAGCCCCGGGCTCCCAGCATCATCTTGGAAATTATTAATTGAATCAGACTTGAAAACTGCCTAAGTGCTACTTCTAGTAGCATTAGTACTAGTAATTCTGATTTACTGATTTTTAAAAAAGATTTTATTTATTTATTTAGAGAGAGTGAGAGTTGGAAGAGGGACAGAGAGAGAAGGAGAGAATCTCGAGCAGACTCCCTGCTGAGCTCAGAGCCCAATGCAGGGTTCGATCCCACAACCCTGAGGTTGTAACCTGAGCCCAAATCAAGAGTCACATGGTTAACTAACTGAGGCACCCGGGTGCCCCTTGACTTATTCTTTATATACTGGTTCTGCCACCCTCAGGAAGCCCTCCTGGATTTGCCTGCTCCCTGGCTCCCTTGGCTTGCTTTAATAATGGTCTCGTGGGTGGTCTCTCCAGGCCCGCGGAGCTCTCAAGGGCTGAGTGTGTGTTCTCACTCCCTGAATCTCGAATGCCCAGGACAGTGCTTCCTGGCCAGGGTGCTCAGCAGTGTTTGTCGAATGAACTTCTGTGAGGTAATTTACTAACTACTGCTCCAAATACTGGGCAGAGGTGAATGCTTCACTTTCCTTAGGAAGGAGTCTATGTTCCAGAACCTTCCAGGGTCATTTCCATTTGGGGAATTGCCATCAGGATCTGATGCTGAAAGCCTGTCTTCCCCCTTCAGGTAGAGCCTCAAGCCTGCCTTCCAGAGCTGGCTACTGTTGCTGCTCCAGATCCTCGCATGCCACTGAGCCCTGGGGCCTCAGGGAGGGCATTCCACCTCTTGGTTTTTGAGTCAAGCATTAGCCTGGAATGTCCTATATTGAAGCCTTAAGAGACTACCATGATGGGGATGGTGGTACCCGGGTGGCTCAGTTGGTTAAGTGTCTGCCTTCGGCTCAGGTCATGATCCCAGGGGCCTGGGATTGAGCGCTGCATCAGTTTCCCTGCTCAGTGGGGAGCCTGCTTCTTCCTCTCCCTCTGCCCCTCCTCCTGCTCATTCTTTCTCTTTCTCTCTCTCTCTCTGTCAAATAAATCTTTAAAAAAAGAGAGAGGAGGGGCACCTGGGTGGGTCAGTGGATGAGCATCTGCCTTTGGTTCAGGTTGTGATCCCAGGGTCCTGGGATCGAGTCCCACATTGGGCTCCCCACAGGGAGCCTGCTTCTCCCTCTGCCTGTGTCTCTGTCTCTCTCTCTCAGTCTGTATCTCTCATGAATAAATAAATAAATAAATAATCTTTAAAAAAAAAAAAAAAGAGAGAGAGAGGGATGCCTGGGTGGCTCAGCGGTAGGGTGCCTGCCTCCGGCTCAGGTTATGATCCCGGGATCCAGGATTGAGTCTCACATTGGGTTCCCTGCAAGGAGCCTGCTTCTCCCTCTGCCTGTGTCTCTGCCTCTCTCTTTCAGTCTGTATCTCTCATGAATAAATAAATAAATCTTTAAAAAAAAGAGAGAGAGAGAGGACGACCATGATGGGTGTGTGTGTTTGTGCACAAGCACATGTGTTGTGGGTACACATATGTGTGTGTGCCTGTGCATGTATGCATATGCATGCATGTTCATGTTTGTGCATGTGTATGCACACACATGTGTTTGTATATGTGTGTGATCCCAGTGTCAGACTCATCATGCCCATGCAGAGCTTGGACGTAAGAGCTAAAAAGATCTTTGGGACTCACACACACACACACACACACCATACTTTGTGAACATGTGTATATACATAAGTATTATACATACGTATGAATATTATACATACATATAAATATTATACATATGTGTGTTATGTAAAAAACTTTGGGCCCAAGGGATTTGACTATGGCCAAGGATCAGGAGCCCCTGTTCATGCTCCATAAAGGTGTGGACCCACAATGGAACATCATGCACTGGGCATCTCTTCATAATCTAGTTGCACATGACCTCTCCATCTAGATCACTGTGAAAGTACCAGCATGTACATACTGTATTCTATCCTGTATTTGGATCGGCTGGCTGGCTGACTAGCAGGAAGAGAACAGGGCATGAGGCTGCCAGCCCCTTCTCTGCCTCCTCTCCAGGGCAGGGGTCAAAAGTGGGGGCCTGCAGGACCCATCCAGGAACTGTGGTCCCCTCAAGCTCCAGGAGCTCAGGTCACCTAAGGAAGTGGACAGTTCTGTTCTGCTGATGCTGACTCACCCATGGCAGGTGTCAGGGAGTGGGGATCCATATTCTCAGGAATCTGGGACCAAGGTTTATATCTGAGTCAGAATTGGGGTGGGACTGGGGGCTCCCTGTACTGCAGATGCTTAGATCTGCAGCTCAGTGAAAGAGGAGACAGGAAAAGTCCACCCCTGGCTCCCCGAGGCAGCAAGGAAGCTTGTCTGTCTAGACTCTAGATGGGGAGAAGTAAGCCCGAGAAATCAAAAGTCTCGGGCCTCTGCTCCCACAGGGAGCCTGGGCCGCAGAGCTGGTTCTGAGGTTGGAGCTCTAAGTGACTCAAGTGGAAACATCCAAAATAAAAGATTAACTATTCAAATCCAGCAGCGCAGAAAAAAATGTAACAGATCACGATCAAGCAGAGTTTAGCAAATCTACTCATGTAATTCGGCTCATTAATCGTTTAAAAAGTACAGGTCAGCACCTATTCATGAGAAAAAGCGCTGGCGAGCCAGGCAGGAAAAGGACCTCCGGGTCACGCAGATGCTGGCTACCGATGGCACAAGCCAGCATCATACCAGCCTGAGTCCCAAGAAGTGTCCCTTCAAAGTCGTGAATGGGATTCAGAGGCAGCCCCCGGACTTCACTGCAATACCATGAGTTAGAAGAATAAAAGGCACGGAGAGTACCGAATGTCGGTGTGACAAAAGGCAGTGTAACCAAAGCAAAAACCACAGGCCGTGGACAGGGGGCACGTCTCTGCCATGTGTAAAATGAGACACTGGGTTGGGATCAGAAATATAGGAAGACCTCCCGTGAATCCGTGTGAAAAAGACAGAAAGATCCCATAGAAAAATGGGTCAAGGACATGAACAGGCATTTCAGGGTCTGGAGGAGAAGTGGCTTAGAACTCTAGGAAAAGATGTTCAGCCTCATTAGCAATGTGGAAAATGCAAATTCAAACCGCAGTGAGATAGCATTTCACACCCACCAGCTTGACATCCTTTTTTCATCTTGGACAGCTGCCTCTCGGGGCTCCAGGGGGCTCTGGGGGCTCCAGGGGGCTCCAGCCCACAGGGCTGAGGGGGTGTTGGAGGAAGCAGAGGACCGGATGCCCCCACACACATTAGGGACGCTCACTCCTGACTCCTCATTGTTCTTCAGGACTCAGCTGTGGCTGGACAGTGAGCAGTTTGGGAGCCTTCCCCAGGGCCTCTCCACCTCACCCCACACCCCCCAACCCAAGGCCCCGGGGGCTGCCAGGACCGCTTCCTTGGAATGTGCTGGTGTCAGGCCCCCACCTCCCAGGCAGCCAGCTGTGTCCCTGGCTGCCGTGCCTGGGTGTGATCTGCAGAGCTAGGAGAAGGGAGCTCAGAGGGTAACTGGATCAGACTGCCCTTCCCTTGCGCGTGGACAGACCCCTCTCCCAAGAGAATCTGCACCCCCAGCTCCCTACCACCATATCCCTAAAGCTTAGAGAAACTGAAGGGAGGAAGTTGTGGCTCTCTACCCTTCCCACACTGCAGGCCAGCTGTGAGAACAGAGGGCAGGCACCAGACACCGAGGCCAGCCTTTGGCTGTCTCCCTACCTGCAACGGCTTTGCTTCTGGCCTGAGCCTTCTCCCATCTAACACCCCTGGTGAGTCCCAGAAGCCTGGGATGGGACCGGTGTGGACACCAGCCCTGTTGTTGGGGCTGCAGACCAGCGTCTGAGTGCTGGAAAATGTAGCCCAAACCAGTAGCTGTACTCTGTCTTCTTCCTTGACTCTGTACCCAGATGGAGCTGCTGACTGAGGAGGATGGGCATTTCTGGATCCCAGACCGCTTTTTGTCTTCCTGGGCTGGGCAGTCTCTTCCCCCTCTCAATTATGGGGACAGTATTTTATTATTTTCTTCTTAGGCTCTGTTGGCAGGAGAGAGCAATGGGAGAGTGCTTTGTAAACTGTTGTGCTTCCAGTGGTAATGTATGGCCTCGTTCTTACTATGGTGTAAATGACTAAGAAGGATTAATGATGTGCCCACCCTGGGAAAGTCAAAGCTCATTAGATGCATAATCAGGACTGGGTTTTAGCTCTAGGATGACCACTGCCCTAAAAGTGTGACCATGGCCATGAGCCACTTTACTATCCCAGAGCTGTGTTCTAATCTGTCTAAAGGGCCGGGTGAGATAGATCTAAGATCCTTCAGTCTGTTCAGTTGTATGGGAGATTTACTTTCTTTTTTTTTTTTTTAATTTTATTTATTTATGATAGTCACACAGAGAGAGAGAGAGAGAGGCAGAGACACAGGCAGAGGGAGAAGCAGGCTCCATGCACTGGGAGCTTGACGTGGGATTCGATCCCGGGTCTCCAGGATCGCGCCCTGGGCCAAAGGCAGGCGCCACCCAGGGATCCCGAGATTTACTTTCTAATACGAGTACAAAAAACATTGCCCTTTCTCAGACCTGCACTCTGTGCTAATTCTGCATTCCCTCGAACGGACCGGTTCAGGGCCCCATGAGGTGACCTTGGTTTTCTCTTCTGAGCAAAGCAGCTGAAGTTCAGAGGGTTAAGGAACTTCCCCAAGGTCACACAGCTTGGTGGGGGCAGGGTCCAGAGATGACTAAGCCTCAAGCTACAAGGCAGCCCCTGTAAATTCTGCACAAATGCCCGTGTATTCTTCAGATGTGTTTTAAACTACTGGGGCAGTCGTGAGGGAGGGAAACGACTCTAAGAAAGAACCAGATCATATCTGAGTGATCCTCCAGGCTACAGCCAATTGATCCGTCCTCAGTGAAAGTCTCTGCTTGGTGAGGGGAGGGGCCTTACCCAGTGGTCCCCTAGTTGCCATGGAAACCGCCTCCTGCTAGGACAGGCCTTCCAGATTTGACCCCCTCAAGAGAGAGCCAGGAGTCTTGTCACCTACCAGCTCCTCTTTCCTGGCCTCCTCCCCATGTCGTGACCGGAGAGCAGGTGGCCCAGGGCTCCAGCCAGACCTATTGCTGGCCAGGAGCGGTGAAGGTGGCAGCTGACCAGTGGATGGTGGCCCCTGAGAGCTGGGTGTGTGGGGAAGGGGGCAGAAGTATGTTAGCCCCAGATGCTGCGGGATGGGCCTCCTCACGTGAGCCCCCCCTTGGATGTCTGAGCACCAGAAGTCAGAACACCAATTCCCGTCCACCTCTTGCCGTGAGCCCAGGGGCCGGAGGTAGCTGCTTCTGTGCCCCCCCGCCCCCGGCAGGCAGAGCAGCTTCTCTGTCTCTAAGGTCCCAGAAACAATTGTGTGTGTTGGAAAAAGACCTCTTCCTTTTAAAAAGCATCTGAAAACTGCTTCGAGCACTTCTCCAACATGAGGGCAGGCCTGGGGTCCCTCCAGCCTGGGATCTGGCCTCAGGAAGCCGCAGGAAGAGCCCCATGTTCACCTCCTGGCTCCCCTAAACAGCACCATGAGGCAGATAGAGAAGACTGAGGCCACAGCTGGAGCCCACTGAACCCTGATTTAAAGCCGAGCCGTCTTGGGCCTCCACCTTGCCTTTGGAAGAGGAGGCACCCCGAAGTGGGGGAGGGATCTGTTCAGTTCTTGCTCTCCTGTGTCTCCTTCCGCTCTGCTGGGGCTCCTCCCCCAGTTCACTGCCCCATCCAATCCCGCCACCTGGGGACAGACCAGTGACAACTGTCAGCTCATAGAACTCTGCTGTCATTTCCCTCCGAGAGCCCTGACGACCAAAGAAGCTCCACCCCCTTCTTGCTGTCTTGCTGTCTTTTGGACACCTTATCTGTTTCATCCTGAGCCCTGACCAGTGCCCAGTAGGGAAGGCCCCACTCCAGCTCCAGGCTGTGGGTGCTGCTCACCACCCGGAGGAGTTCAGAAGCCCCTGGGCAGAGTCAGACGACAGTCCCCACCCCCTACAACCCCTACAACCCCCCCATCCCCACCCCCACTCCATGGTCCGGAAGCCCCTTGGTCAGCCAGCTTCACTTTATGGCCCTTGACCCTTGACCTAGGGCTTGGCATCTCCTTAAAAAGGATTCTTTCCCAGTGACACACAACAATGGCAGTACTGACTCTAGGTGTCACATGGACCAGCAGTCACAGAGCTCGTCTCCCTCGGCTGTGCTTGCTATCATCTTTCAGGCCCAGGCGATGCCATCTGCCAGCTGCGTGAGACCCCACAGATATTTACAGTCTGTTTCTGGAGGAGGGAAAAAGAGTCAACACTTCAAACAATAACGTCGGATTAACGATACGAAGCTCAGAGTGCGCTCAAGAGAAGCCACCAAATCCCTGACCCCAGATGACAGAACAGGGCGAGGGAAGACTGGACCACTTCTTTTTGTGGTCATGAAATCCCTTTGTGTCCCGAGGGACATCCCTGGACGACCTGAAGTCCCTCCACTGAGCAAACGGTGGCACAACTGCCTTCATCCAAGTACCCCCTGCTTCAGGGACCTCACCCCACCAGCTGAGAGCCCACAGGTACCTGACCTTGCAGGTTTTGGAGTGTCTCTGATCTGGTTCCTGCTCCTGCCTGCAGGGCCTGGGGCAGCTTTGTCACCTCTGTCTCTGGAGGCCACTGTCCAAAGGGCAGGGACAAAAGCCTGGCCTGGCCTCACAGGGCAGGAACTATTGTCTCAGTTTTTCAAGGGTCCCCCTGTTGGGGAGCGGCTGAGCTGAGATGGAACGGGGCCCCCCACTCCTCACCTGGAGTTTGGGATGCCCGAGACCCAGCCAGCAGTCAAGCAGCCTCTCCAGCACATGGGATGCTTCACATGGGATCACGTATCTCCAGAGCAGCCTGAGAAGGAGCCCTGATGGGGTCCGTCAGCTCGCAGGAAGCAAAGCCTGGCTCCTTTGCCCACGAGAGAGAGAAAGAGAGAGGGGGTGGCCAGCTGATGGCCTTCTGGCTGCGGTTACAGACAACATCCCTGCGTCTGACCCACGGGCAGGGGAGGCCAAGAGAGGGCTGTGCCCTGCCCGAGGACGCAGAGCAGACCCCACTTCTGGCCCGTCAGGGGCACATGCTCACACAGCGGGGACTGGCCTCTGGCCTTGGTAGCTGGTGGGCTGCTAGCAGGGGCCTGCAGCCCCTTGTCCTGTAACCTCTTGTTGCTCCTTTGGGTTCCTTTTCCTGGAGTTGCCATGAGGGAGGTAGGTGGGGCGGGAGGGCCCCTGGCCTCCTATCGGTGACACTGGGTTTTTTTGTTTTGAGACAGAGAGAGTGGGAGGAAGGGGCAGAGAGAGAGAGAGGGAGAATGAATCTTAAGCAGGCTCCACGCCCAGCACAGAGCCCAACAGGGGGCTCGATCTCATGACCCTGAGATCATGGCCTGAGCTAAATCAAGTGTCGGCCACTTAACTAACTGAGCCCCCCAGGCACCCTGATAGTAGGGTTTTGTCACAGCTCTGTGTGACCTGGGAAAGCCTCCTCTGCTCTCTGAGCTGCCCTTTGTACAGGTGTAGGTTGGGACCATGGATTGTGGGTACTCTCCTGCCACATAGGTACCAGGTGAGACCAAAGGTGTAAAAGAGCTTTGCAGACCACCAGGCTCTGTATAGATGGGGAATGTTTCCAGGCTTCCACCCGTGCCTCAGAAATGGACCAGACAGACAGATACATGTGCAACGTGCCCATAAGCAACATGCACAGACACTCTCCTGTAGACCCCCTGGGTGTACAAACACGTGCGCACACACACGTGCACACACACATACTCACGTGCATATTCTTACATGTCTGCATTTATGGGCTGCATTACTGGGTGGGGAACATGTGGGTTGGCCTCCCGCCTCACCCCTTCCTGCCCTGACCCTCTTGGAGCCACTGATGCTACCCCGAGCCAGCCACGCAGGCACCAGCCCCTCTGGCTCAGCAGCCCCCAACCTAAGCCACTGCCAGCTTGGTTATCTTGTTAGTTGGGGCCTCTGGGGGAGAACAAAGAGAATATGTCAGCCCCTATATAGCAAAGGGACATAAGGTACTTGTAGGAGGGATCTCATTTCTTAAAGAAATGCATTTATTTAATTCCTGCTGTTTCCCCACAGAAGTCGAAGGCCCTAATGTTTCAGAAAGGAAATGGCATGGTGGTCTCAGCCAGGATGAGGGGCCAGGGTGGCGTCTGGAGGAATTTCAGAGCACTGCAGTGTGGGATCCAGGAGAAAGCCCCCTGGGACCTCAGACCTCTCTCAGGCCAGGGCCTGAGGCAGGCCAGGGTGCAGCTTAGGAGCCAGGAGCCACTCCCTGACTGCCTCGATGGGAATCTGGGCTCTGCCACTTACTAGCTGTGTGACTCTGGGCAAGCTACCCAACCTCTCTGTGCCTTGGTTTCCTCATCTACAAAATGGAGATAATGGTGGTTCCTATCTCATCAGCTTTGTAGGAATCAGACGAACTTAGGTGACAAGGAATTCCTCAGCACAACGTCTGCCCTTTGAAGGGCGTCTGGCACACAGTAAATGCTCCGTGAACATGAGTTGCCAGTTTTTTTTATCGTTACTATGGCCTGCATCGCACCACATGGGCCAGACCCTCTGCAAGCCAGAATGAAATGAACTTCAGCATCAAAATGTCTTCCTCACCTATACCTTAAATCCCTTTCTGTTTTCTTGGGACTTGAAATGGAAAGCAACACTTGCCACGTACAGTGAGGAAGCTCCCAGAACAGACCTGTCAAGTGTGCCTGGGAGAGCCAGCCACAGAGCGGCCCCCTCCCCTCCCACCTGGTCCCACTGAGATCCTCCAGGGCAGGCGCCCTGGATGGTGAGCTGGGGGTCCCCTTCTAGTTCTGCTTACCTCCTGAGAGGATAGTCCCCTGTGACAGGGCTATAGGCCTGCCTCCTATTCCTAGAATACAAGAATGGATGAGACGTGGCTCCTGCCCTCAAGGGGTGTACAACCCACAGGGTAGGAGCGGTACACAAAAGGCCATCCCCACCCAAGGGGAGCTGAGTGCCACAAGCAAGGTGTGTACAGGGCCCATGGATATTTGTGGGAAAGCAGGAGCCAGAATTTGCCTGGAGTGGTCATGGAAGGCTTCCTGGAGGAGGAGGTGCTTAAGTAGGAATTAGCTGATCAAAGGAGTAGAATGGGAGCCATTTCTAGATGTAATAATAAGACAAACAAAGACCAAAGGCCTAGAAGGGTTTGCGTACTCAGAGCATGGCAAGTAGCCCACACTGGCAGGGTTTGTCCTCAGGGCAATGGGAAGCATTGAAGGGTGACATGTCAGATTGGCGGTTTAGGACGAGCGGAACAGCATGACATGTTTTTCACAAGTGGACTGCATCTGTGCCCCAGCACCCACCTCAAGAAAGAGAACAGTTCCATCACCTTTGAGGCCCTCCACCTGCCTCTTCCCATAAGTGTCCTCCCCAAGGTAACGGCTGACCTGCATGCTAGTGCTCAGAGCTGGTTCCCTGTGTTGGAAGTTCAAGAAAAATGGAATCACACAATGTGTGCTCGTTGGGGTTGTCATCTTTCACCCAGCATTATCTTTGTGAGGCTCACCCCCACGGCTGCATGTGGCTTGCACACACTTATTATAGTGGACTGCTCCACTTTGTGAATATTCAGTTGATCCAGGCATCCACTGATGGAATTTGGGTTATTTATAATTTGGGGTTATTAGGAACAATGCTGCAGGGAACATTCCGGCACATGTTTTTTGGTGAAAGTATTTATTCATTTTGTTGGATACGTACCTAGGGATGGATTTGCTTCCACTCAGCCTTATTAGAAACTGCCAAATGGTCTTTTCAAGTGATTATATCATGGACACACCGGGGACACTGTCTGAGAATTCCCGTGGTTTCCATGCTCGGTAACTTCGGCATCATTAGTCTTTTTAATTTTAGCCATTCCAGTGGGGGTGTGGGAGTGCCACACTGTGGTTTAATTTGCATTTTCTGATATGGCTAATGAGTTGAGCTCCTCTGCATATGATTATTGCCCTTTTGGATATCTTACTTTGTGGAGATATGTATTCCGAGAATCCTCTTCTACTTGGTGGTAGGCCTGTTCGTTCTCTTGTGATGAAAATAAATTCTTAATTTTTTGAAAAGACTTTATTTATTCATGAGAGACATGGAGAGAGAGAGAGGCAGAGACATAGGCAGAGGGAGAAGCAGGCTCCCTGCAAGGAGCTTGATGCCGGACTTGAGCCCCAGACCCCAGGATCACGCCCTGAGCCAAAGGCAGATGCTCAATCGCTGAGCCACCCAGACATCCCTAAATTCTTAATTTTAATGCTGTGTGCTCTGGCAAAGTCTTCTTTAACATTAGTGCTTTTTGTGTCCTGTTGAAGAAATCTGTATTCCCTCGTCATGAAGGTAGTTGCCCATGGCTTCTTTTAAAAGCTATATTTTACCTTTTTTTCTTTGTGTTTTACCTTTTGCATTTGGATTGACAGTATATCTGGAAACAACTTTCACGTGTGGTGTGGCATTTTTTTCTTTAAAGATTTATTTATTTATTATTTTAGAGAAAGAGAGCACACGTGCATGGGGAGGAGGGGCAGACGGAGGAAGAGAGAGAGAATCTTAAGCAGGCTCCATGGTCAAGGGGAGCCCAATGCAAGGCTCAATCTCATGACCCTGAGATCATGACCTGAGTCGAAATCAAGAGTCGACACTTAACTGACTGAGCCACCCAGGTGTCCCAGGGGTAGAGGGCAGGGTCCAATTCTTTTATTTTTCTTTTCCATTTGGATAGCCACTTGACCCAGCACTGTTTATTGAAAAGTCTGCCCTTTCTCTATGGTACTGCTTTCATTTTTTTTCATAAATGAAGTGACTATAAACATGAGTCTATCTTTGCACTAATACTACAGTTTCTCAGTTACTATAGTTTTAAAGTAGGTCTCAATTTTAAAGTTCTCAATTTAAAGAAGTATACGTCTTCCCCTTTTGTTCTATTCCAGATTGCCCTGGATATTCTTGGACCTTTGTGTTTTCATATACATTTCAGAACTCATCTGCCACTTTACACATACACACACACACACACACACACACACACACGCAACCTTCTGACGTTTTGTATGGGATTGCATTGACTCTATAGGTCAACTGGAGAGAATGAACATATTTATGATATCAGGTCTTCCAATCCATGAGCATAGTATGTTTTTCCATTTCTTTAGTTCTTTAATTCCTCTCAGTGATGTTCTATAGTTTTCAGTAGATTTTTTCCTCAGTAATTTGATAACTTTATGATGCTTTTGTGAAAGATGTCATTATAAAATTTCATTTTCTATTTGTCTATTGCCAGTACATAGAAGTGCGGTTGATTTTTGTAAACCATATTCAAGCAATCTTGCTAAAGTAACTTAATAATTCTAATTATTCCTCTTTAGATTTTGTTGGGGGAAAGGTGCAGCCTTTCCACACCAAAGGTTGGGGGCGTGGTCCAGCCATGGTCCACATGGTTCAAGGTCAAGACTCGTTGACCTTGAACTCTGGGCTAGACATGGAAGTAGAGAGGGTGGAAGACAGATTTGGTCAGCCTGGTCAGCAGTGATGAGGTGCAGAAGTCACAGACTTTGCCCAAGCTTAACCATGGTCCTGACACTGTGTGCATATCCATTGAAAGTTGCTGCTCCAGCCAGGGTACCATAGCCCAGGCCACCATGGCTTCATGGGAAGGGAAGTCCTGGGTTCTAATTCTGGCCTTTGATTGACAAGCTGTGCACATTGCTGAACCTCTCTGAATCTCATCCTTCTCACTCACAGAAGGAGGGCAATATGCCCAGGTATTTCTTTCTCTAAGCCAGTAGGTGCCTGGTAAACACTGGTGAATCGATTTCACTCACCAGCATTGTCCCTTTTGCCCATGGGGTAATTCTGTACATCACCAGGAAGTACTGCAGTGCAGGGGCTGCGAATGTGGATGCCCACAGGGGATGAGATGGCTGGCTGCGATTGTGTTCTGAGAAGCTTCAGTGCTGTCGGCTCCTTGGGGATTTCTGTTTCCACCGTGAGGACACCCATGTGAGGCTCCCCCTCTCTAAGAAGGAACTCAATTATTCTTCAATAAAAGTCTTGGCAGAAGTTCCTGAAAAATCTTGCCTTCTCTGTGATCCCTGATCTACAAAAGGATGGAATTTAATTATTCTGTCCTGCCCATGAGCCCCAGGGCTGGGCCTGGCATGCAGCCACAGCTTGATCCAACCCGTAGGCTCCCTGGCCCCCGATGGGGTTCTTTGCTCCGGCATGCACTGGCAAGTATAAGGGAAGCACAGGGTAGGTTCCCCCTTTGGCCTGGCCTTGCCCTCTCCGTCTTTCCTTTTAGGGTAAGTGGCTTAGGAAATCCAATGTGTCTATGATTACCTGGATATGCAGCTCCCTAGAAGTTAACTGGAAAGGTGATATCCTAGGTCCAGGTGCTACCAGAGCCTCTCTGTTCTCCATGGGGCTGGCCCACAGCCCAGTGGAGACCTTCGATAGATTCTGGAGCTCCAGCCTGCAGCTAGCTTGCTCCCTCCACCCCGGACCCCCATCTTCCTCCTGGCAAATTAGACCCCTACCTGTCATAGGAGCTTAAGCCAGGGATCTGTACGAGGTCTGTTTAGGCAGATTGCCTGTGTGAGGCCAGGCAGAAAGAATCTTGTAAAGGTGAGGGGTTGGGGGCTGAGAGCAGACACTCCAACATCCATCCCTGCTCAACCCCTTACTCACTGCATGTCCACTTCCTCCTCTGTAGGTGGGAGGGAAGACAGGGTCCCTCATGGGCTGACACAAAGATTTCAGGATGTGGTATCATCTCCTGTCTCTAAGGACTTTGGAGTTTTGGTTTGTTTTTTGAAGTCTTTTTCTGTCTGCTTATTATCTCTATTTTCTGAGTTTGCTTTTTTCCTGTTTGTTGTTTTGGACTTTGTCTTTTGCATTAGAGGCTCTTGATGCATATTTAACAGTCAGACACCGGATGCTGAACGGGCTCGGGCTGCAGGAGTTTGCAGCCCTCCCAAAGTCACCACACATCCTGATCTTGTCTCTTTGGCTGGAGGGGCTGTGACCTAGCTGAGGGGCATGGCCTGACTGGAGGGGTGTGGCCTAGCTGGCAGCGGGGTGTGAGTGAGAAAGCAAAAGAAACCAGGGCCTACTGAAGACAAGGACTCCCCCTCACCCTACAGCAGTTTCCAGCTGAGTGGGGTGACCAAAGTCTCACCAGTAGAGGAGGGTCCTACATGGCCCCCGTGGGAAAGGAGGGAGGCACCAAAAGAATGTGTGACCTAAGACTGGACTCTTGGGTAGAACAGGGCTGACCTCAAGGATAGTAAGATAGAAGGGTACCAGTCATATCTGTGCTAGGCCCAGCCCAGCTCTTGTCAAGGGAAACTGAGGCCACTTAGGACCTCCTCATTCCTGTGGTCCCTTGTGAACACACCTGGCCAGCCCTGCCCCCATCCCCATAGCATCTGACCCCACGGACCTCCCTGGAGCTTTCTTATAACAGGGGGATTTTAGGGCTCTCTTCCAACTGCACTCTGCTGGGGTTGGCCTTCTGGTGACATCCACCTTGCACGTGTCCCCTCTTGTGGATCCATCTCTCAGACCTCTCACAGAAGGGGCCAGGTGTCTGGGGACAGGGCCACCTGTGTGCCCTGGCTCTCCCTATCAGGGTCTTATGACCCCAGCTCACAGTGGTCTCATTTGGCCTCTCGATTTCTCTGCAATTGGCAAGGTCCCCCTTTGGGCCCAGGCCTGGAGAGTCAGCCTCACTTGGGAGCTGGGTCCTGAATTCTAGACACAGAGCCATCACCAGGAGCCGTACTGGCTGAAGGAAAACGGCAAGGGGATTAGCAGATGTTCTGTCCTACAGTGGGTGTACAGAGCCCAGCAGGAGAGTCGGGGGGCAGGGGCACAGATGGCAGAAGCAAAGAGACCAGGAACTTCAGGCCCTTGGAGCTGATCCAGTATAGACCCTTTTTACAGATGAGAAAACAGAGGGGCAGAGAGGACAGATGAGGCCCTCTCTAGGCTCACAGTGGGTTAGTGGCCTTATAGTTCTCTTTCCACTGACCACACCAAGCAGTGAGTCCTCCCTCCTCTCGCTCACACACACACACACTGGTTTGCCTGGCACATTCACACTTCAATACACACATATTGGCAAAGAGTCATAGGCACACTCTCCTGCATCACCAGGAATGTGCTGCAGCCCTGGGCACTTATGGGCCTGTGTGTGCTGGGGAGGGCGCTGGGATCATGGGAATCCCTCCGGATCTTGGGAAGCTGGAGCATTCATCTTAGCCAGAGGAAACCAAGAACCAGAGCCAGTGGGCAGGGCCCGATCTGCTCACTGAGCCATTCAGCACCCTCAGTGCCATTTCTAGGTCCCCACTGCTCCCCTGAATCATTAGAAAAATTTAAACAAACATAATATAATTGCTTGTCGATGACAGAATGCCAGGGGAACCATAAAACCCGCCTGGTCTCAGCGCCTGCCCAGGCAGGTGGCACGGGGAGGCCAAGCTGGCAGCCTCAACCCTGCCTGCTGGCTGGGCCTCCTGGGCCTCTCTGTGGCTGGGAAACTGGACCCCCCCACCCCGTGCCCGCTGCCAGCCAAGCCGCACCTCACCGGCCAAGAGGGGTGCCCGGTGCCAGAGCAAACTGGGCCCAGGCCCAACATACTTTCCAGAAATAGGTTCCTGCGAGAGCCTGAGGCTCACCTCTCCCTCCCCAGACCTTCTCCCCTGCAGAGTCCTGTTTGTTGCCTCAGACCCTGGAAATGCTCTGTTCACAGCCCCTAAACGCCTCTGGAATGTTCACTGGGCCAGGCTGGGGTTCTAGTTCACAGCTCCCCCACATCTGTCCTGCCTCCTGCTCTTGCTGCCGGTCCCCAGGGTGGAGTGGTGCCCTCTGGTCCTGGATGGGGCCTGGGACTCAGGCAGTAAAGTCACTTTTCACAGTCCTTCAGGCCCGTACTCCTGCAGAGCCAACGCCTGCTCCCCCGTAAGACCGAAAGACACGGCTGCTAGGGGAAGGTTCCTGGGCCTTTGCTCGAAGGGCAGGCATCCTCATTCATTATGCCCTGCCCTCCACCTCATCAGTGTCAGCACAGGGTCACCAAGGGATCCCTGAGCAGCAATGGCGCCTCCAGGTGGATGAGAGGGTGGTTGGGGAGGCACAGGGGTGGAGGGAGGGAGTGGGGACGAGGGTAAGTAGGTGGGGGATGAGTGGTGGGTGGCTAGATGAATGGGGTCGGGGCAGTGGGTGGGTGAGTGGGACCTGATTTGTTTTGGTCTCTGTCTTTCCATTAAAGGCTTATTTTAAGGCCTGAGAATCCTGAGCTGTCTGGTTTTTGTTTTTGTTTTCCTAAAGATTTTATTTATTCATGAGAGAGGCAGAGACACAGGCAGAGGGAGAAGCAGGCTCCATGCAGGGAGCCTGATGTGGGACTGGATCCCAGGACCCCGGGATCACGCCCTGAGCCAAAGGCAGACACTCAACCACTGAGCCACCCAGGCGCCCTGCTTTGTGGATTTTTATCGCTTTTCCTTTCTTCACCACCCTTTCTTGGGTGAAATGAGGGGGAACCATGTGGGTTCAGCACCACCCCCCTCTCTTGCTGGTCCTTGGTGAAGTCCTGCCCTGTATACATTCTTCGAGTTGTTTGGAAGCTTCAGTGTTTATGCCTCAGTCTCTGATCTGTTTTATGTATCGGAGTTACAGACAAGGTTTTATTGAGGGGGGAAAAGAGTTCTGTTCTTAAAATATGCTTATAAACCACTGACTGGGCCCAGCCCAGGGGAGCCGGGGAGGGACATGAGGGTGAACGGGGCCTGTGCCAGCCCGCATAGCATGTCTTGTGAACCCAGCGAGGGCTGGCGAACAGACGGGCCCCCTGCCCTGAGGCCCGGCACCCCTGTGGAGGATGCAGCCTGAACCACGGTCCTAAGACCCCTAGCCCTCCGTCCCCCCATGTCTCAATCGCCACTGCAGCCCACAAACATTAATGAGGGGATTTACTTTCGGGGATGCAGTTGGGGAGCTCTCCAAGGATGGGGGTGCTGATGGGGGGCAGCTGTGGACACTGCTGGTGAGCTTCAGGCCTCCATGCAGTCCCAGGGCCTCTGATGGTCAGCCCCCAGGACACCAAGTGGGACCTACTGAGTTACCCTGATACCTCCGTGTCCATTTGGCCCAGAATGAGGTTCCTGGAAGGTCAGGCTTTGAACAGAGGGAGGGATTTAGGCATCCCTTGACTTCTGGAGCGATGAAAGCTCTTTAGAACAGCTTTGAACCGTCTATTTACTCTTTAAACAGCTCCGGTCCCCAGGGCAGACAGACATAAATAGATAATTGTAGCCCAGGGAGATGTATGCCTGGGGAGTTAACCGTCCCTGGGCTCCCAATTGGCCTTCCGGTTTCCAGTCCCTCCCACGCCTGCCCACGGCACCTGCTGCTGCCACAGTGAGCTTTTAAAAATGCAAATCTGACCTTGACGTTCAGCCCCTGCAACAGCTGCCCACTGGCCTTGGGACACTGCCCAGAGCTCCCCCGCCAGGCCTCTGGTGTTAGGGCCCAGCCCACCGCTTGTGGGGGCTGCGGGGGATCCCCGGTTTGCTCTGATTCTGACAGGCTGCTGCCAGACCCTCCCCTGGTCTCGCTTGTCTCCAGACCTCAGCCTCTTTCCTCACCCAGCCAGTCATGCGCATCCCTCAGGCCTCACCTTGGATACCCCTGCCTCCAGGATGTCCTCCCTGACTACTGCCTCCCCTGACCCCAAATTAGCATTGCTGCTGCCCCATGATACTCTTTTGCACATTCTGTTCTTACAGCCCTAGCGCAGCCCTTGCCAGCCTGTACCTCTTTGCCCTTCCCCCTCCCCAGACAAGTTCTCAAAGAGAACACATCCCCTTTGCCACCTATTTATCAGTTACTGGATTTTTTTTTTTTTTTTTTGAGCTCCTACTTTGTGCCAGGCCCTGGGATTTGTAGGCAAATAAAATTGACAAAGACCCCACCCTCATGGCACTCCAAGGCCAAGGAGGCATCTGGTGCTGGCTCAGGGCTGGCTCGGACGCTTTGCTGAATAAACGGACAGTAGAGTGTGCTGTGCTCAGAAAAGAGGCAGCTCAGAGGTCAGGCAGGCTGCCTGGAGGAAGAGGCACTGAAGATAAGGCTCTAAAGGCTGGGCAGTGGTCTTCCAGGAAAGCTGATCCAGGAGCTCCTGGCCTGCCGGCCTGCGGAGAGGCTACTCTGGTGGCTGCTGCCCTCACCTGCTCTCACTCCATTCTCACCCTTCTCTTTCAGAATGCATGAACTGTACCCGGCTCAGCGACATGAGTGAGCGGCTAACCACGCTGGAGGCCAAGGTCAGATGGCCTGGGGTGCCCGGCCTAGGGAGCTGGCGGGTGTGTGTGAGGGTCCCGCATCAGGTACCTGCTGGCCGTGGCTGGGGAGAGAGCCCAGCCCTAGGGAGGCCAGTGGGCCCGAGTAGCCTGGTCTCGAGCTTGGGTGCTGCTGGGGTCTCAGTGGCTCTGGGTAGCCTTCTCTGGGCTGCGCCAACCTCGTGGGGTCGGGAAGGGGTGTGGGGAGAGCCAGAAATCTGGAAGTCTCAGACAGCAGGCCGGTCTGGGTGTGAGTCCCAGTGACTGGGGGGCTGGATGCCCAGAGGTTGACCCCTCAGTGGAAAGAGGAGGAGCCCCTGTACCCCCACAGCTGCTGCCCCCAAACCTGGCTCCTCCTCTTCCTCCCTGTCTGGCACACAAGGCTGAGCACCAACAAGCCTATGGAGGAGGAGCTGCCGGGTACCTGTTAGCTTTCGCCCTGTCTACATCAGGCGGCGGCCTGGGTCACCTCAAAGGCAGAAGAACTGAATAAAGGACAAGTAATTTATTGGAGTAGCCTGGGTGGCTCAGTCAGTTCCTTCCACTAGGGTCATGATCCCGGGGTCCTGGGATCGAGGCCCACATCTGGCTCCCTCCTAGCAGAGAGCCTACTTCTCCCTCTCCTCCTCTCTCGTGCTCTCTCTCACTGTCTCTGTCTTTCTCTTTCAAATAAATAAATGAAATCTTGAAAAAAAAAAAAAAAAGGTAGTAAGTCCAAGAAGGGAAGGATATGTGAGGTGCAGGTGTGGTAGCAGCCAGGTCACCCTCCTGGACGCCGGGGCTCTGTGCCATCTGACCCCTCCGAGAGACAGTGCAGAGCATGCTTGGGACAGAGCTGCCAGGGCGAGGAAGCTGGCAGTCTCTACCATCCATCAGCAGGAGACACTTCTGGGCTGTGCCCCCTTGTCACATCATGTCCGTTGTCTCACGTACCTGCTGAAATAGCTCCTGTGGCCAGAGAAAGCCCTGGTGGAGAGTCTCAGGTGCCTGCAGGAAGAAGCCAACGCTGTGGGGTCCGCGGGCCAGACCCTGACTGGGGACGAGCCCTATTCTCCTTTCACGTCCCAGGGAGCCTGGTGAAGGACAGGCCCGGGCCCGGGGTTTCTGTACCCTTTCATATCTGAGGAGCCTCTTGGGGCAAGGGACCACTGGAGTCGCCTGGCCCAGGAGGAGCGTCTGAGCGTAGGAGCATATGAGCATGGCCTGCTGGCAGGGAGGCCAGGGAGAGGACAGAGCACTGAGGTCACCTGAGAGACACCCCCCCACCCCAGCAAGACCACTGAGCAGGTCCAGAAGTTGAAGTCCCTGCTCAGAAAAACCCGACGGGCAGGTCTTCCCAGTAGACACATACTCATACACACATAGAGACACACACGTAAGACACATATGGACACACACACAGACATACAGACACACACAGATACACATACATAAGACACATACACACGAGCACACAGGAAAACACACAAACATAGACACACCGAGACATACGTACGTGCACATACAGACACACACACATATGCATATACATGTAGACACACACACACTCACAGCCCCCTCCAACCTGACATTCCCTTTGGCCCTGCCTCTTGCCTTGAAAGCCTGATCATGAGGGTATCTGCCCAGTGGGATGGGGGCTGCCGGTGACTGTCACTTGGAGTCAGAAAGAAGTGGGACTGCCACCCACCAACTAGGTGGCTCTCGCCCGAGCTCCCACCTCCACCTCCTTGTTTGTGCAACGTACCTGCTGGAGTAAAGGGCAGCCGAGGCCTCGGATGATGTGGCTGTGGGACCCGGCTTGGGAAAACGATCCAGCACTGGACAGAGGAGAGGCTCTGTGTTATCACCTATGCCACATTGGGGTCCCCATCTTCCCGATGGAGGCACAGGTGTGTGGGAGATGCCCGTGCAGAGCACACGGCATGAGAAGTTCCGGGGTACGAATGGCCTCCCAAGCCCATCTGCGGGGGGGGGGGGGGGGCAGCAGCCCACACTCCTGGGCACAGGCTGGGGATGGGGGGCCCCGTCCTCTGCTTGGGGTCAGTGGCTCTGCGGGGCATGGGGGTGGAAGCCTTCAGGAAACAGACACTCCCACATGAGAAAGCTGGGGCTGGGGAAGCCCTGGGAGGGCTGGGGGGTGCTGTGGAAGATTCTGGGGCACCTGAGATTTGAAAAAAAGGAGGGGTCCCCAAGCCAGCTGTCCCGAAGGACATTTTCCAGACACCTGAGGCTCCGAGTGGTTTGGCAGTGTCAAGCGACAGCCTGCCCTGGCCCCGGCCCAGCATGTCGGGGTGTTAAAAGTCGCAGCTCTGTGGGAGGACTGGCACTGTGCTAGCTGTCCTCCGCCCACCTGGCCCCCGCCCTCCTGCCTGGTGCAGCTCCTCCCTGTCCTCCCACCCTGACACCTCGCTCTGCCCCGACAGCAGGCCGGGCGTGAGGCTTGCCCCTGACCCTGCGGTGAGGGTCGTGACCCCTCTGCAGACCCCGGGGGTGGGGGGTAGGGGCAGCGGGATGTGTTGGAGGAGCCCGCGGTAGGTTTCCTGCCCAGGAATGGCTCTGCCTCGCCAGGTCCCTGCTCAGTTCTGGGCTTCAGTCTGCTGCCCCGTGGAATGGAAACAGGAGTCACTTTGCTGCCCCTCACCAGGCTGTGTCGGGGTGGGTCTACAGGGGTAAGCTTCGGTGCAGAGGTGGGGGGGAGGTAGTCTGAGTCTGGGGTGTGCAGAGAGGTGGCTGCCACCACTCTCCTTCCAGATTCCCAGGTCAGGGATGGGTGATTCCTGTCTCAGTTTCTGTCTCTTCTCTGGATCACCTTCCAGCTGTGTACCTACCTGTTAGCATGCCTGAGTGTCCCCTGGGAGCTTCGTCAGCCCAGGTCAGAGGGCCCTGAGAGGCAGTGGCCTGGAGAGGGAAGGGGACGGAATCTGGCCTAGCTGCCCAGACAGCCTCTGCTGAGGCCAGGCACGCGCCTGCCAGGCTCAGGACAGCATGGAGCGGGGCCAGTGGCTGTGGTCAGGCCAGTGAGAGCCAGGCAGGCAAACTCCAGATGGGGAGTCAGAAACCAGAGGGCTGGCAAAAGAAAGCAGTAGCTCAGAAGCCTGGAAACCGAGGCTTCTGCCCTTTCAGACAAAAGGCCTGCTTTGGTGTATCAGGAGGGACGTGTTCAGCTATAAGGAACAGACACCCAGCCTATTCGTTAAGGACATTTGTTGTTTGCTCAACAAGAAGTCTACCAGAAGGTGGTCTTGGGATTGTTTGGGTGGCTTAAGAACTGAGGCTCTTCACAGTCTCCGCCTCCACCTCCTTTGTGAGTTGGCTTTTGTCCTCATGGTTAGTGCCTCATGGTTATAAAGTGGCTGCTGCAGCTCAAGACATCACATCCTCATACCTGTTCAAAGGCAGGAAGTACAGGCTCTGGCAAAGCAGCCTGACAGGCTCGTGTGTCTGATCATCCAGCACTGGGCTATATGCCTCCTCCTCGTTGCAGGCGAGCTGGGAAAGTAGGTACCGGGCCAATCATGATTCCTCCTCTGGGGCACACCCACAGGTACACAATAAGGGGTTCGTGAGCCAGGCAGCCATCAAGGTGTGCTCCATCTTCCCTTACCCCGTGAGTGCCTGAGTTCCCAAAGGACCCAGACCTGGGAGCTGATCTGGGATTCCTGTCACCTTCTTTTCCTGGGACAGCGTAGAATGGCTGTAGGGGGATTGCGGGGTGGAAGGCCAGTAGGCAAAAGTTTCCTGATTTCCTCTTTCCCCTCCCCCTCGGTTTACACTCTGACTTCACCGACCACATGGCCACATGGGGTGGAAGGGAGCCCGAGGGGGTTTCTCTGTGTGAGGGCCACAGAAGCCTCGACTTAGCTGGTCTCTTGTGCAGGAGGGCGGCCTCTCGGCCAGTCATCCAGGCCGCGGTGATGTCATCAAGGCCACTGGCCTCCGAGGCTGGCTGCAGTACAGTTTTCTTGTGTTGAGTCCCTACGCCCGCTGCTGCCCGCCCTGGTGAGGTCATGTCAGCGGGAGTGGGATCAGTTTCTCCAGGAAGTTGGCCATGGTCAGGCCAGGAGGGCTTGGACTCTGGCCAGAGCTGATGCTAACTTGGCTGTGGCTGGGGCTCCTCTGCCTGGGTCCGTGGGCTCTGTGGGCCTTCGAGTGTGCATGGGAGGTGCCCCACAAAGAAGTGAGCCAAGGGGGAGGGGCAAAGCTGCAGGTGTCAGGTCCCCTGGGGGTGGGTCTGGAGCCCTGGCAGGGAAGGGGAACACCTGGGCCTGATCCCAGGAGCCCATAGTGGGCGCCCCTCCCCTGAGCCCTCAAAGCTGCTCCCACCCCTCTACTGCCTGGTAAATATGTCCATCTGGAAGCCCCCCTGAGACACTGCAGTTCAACCCAGTGCCCCGTATTGATCACCTTCACCCCTAAACCTGCCCTCTTCCGTGTCCTGACTGGCTGATGGCAATCCCACCGTCCTGGGAGCCAGACCAGAACCAGGGGACCCACTCCTGCCTTCACCCATTGTCCTGTCCCCAGGCCCAGGGCACCTGGCCCTGGTAGTTCGTACCCTCATCCTCACTGAGCCCACCGGCCTGAGCCCCCCATTCTGTGTCATCGACAGCCAAGTCTCCTTGCCCCGCCCCCCCACTCCTTCACTGCCCCATAGCCCCTAACCTCGGATGGACGTGGCCAGTGAACTTCCCAGTGGACATTCAGTGGCCGGGGCAGGATCATCACCCTCCTCTCCCCGAGGGGATGCCAGGGTCAGGCGATAAAGTTCCACCCCCAAGCTGCTGTGTGATGGCAGCCGGCTGCTTACCTTCTGTGTGCCTCCGTGAGGCTCCACCAGAGCCAAGGCTGTGGCCCAGCTGTGGGGAGGTGGCCCAGGTACCTCATGGGACCCTGGTCCCCACACCTACTTGCTGGGCTACCTTGGGCAAGTCACTTGTAGTCTCTGGGCCTCTATTTCCACCTCACCTGTGATGTAGCTGCCTCAGGGGCCCTTGTAAGGACTAGAGGGGGGAGGGGCTCAGAGAAGTAGCCTGGTAGGGGGGTCTCTAGAGCCTCAAGGGGCAGGAGTCCACCCATCCAACACAGATGGAGATCCTAAGAGCTGGTGCAGGGTGCCACTTTGTTCCCAAGGATCCTCAGGGACGGTTGATCACCCAGGTCCAGGGACAGGGCAGGACTGGTGGGAGGGAGTGCTCAGGGGGCCCCTTGGCTGCACACCCATGAAACCTCAGCCCAGCCCAGGTCTGGGCGCCGTGAAGGCAGCTCTTTGACCCTGTGACCAGCCAGCATCGCAGGAGGCACGGAGGGCACAGTGTGCTGCACGCCCCCACTCTCTCATGGATCTATAGGGTCAGTCCCATTTTGGGAAAACCGAGGTCCAGAGGTCCCAACACTCATACGAGGATGCACAGCGGCCACCTAGTGGTGGCCTCCTAGTGGGAGAGCCAGGATTCAAACCAGCTCCTGTGGCAGCAGGGCCCACGCCTCCCCCATTAGGTGGCACATAACGGCGCGGGGCTCTGGGGGACCGTGCCCGCTCCCCAGGTGGTCTCTCCTGAGGCAGGGCTGCCGGCACACGCAGGAGGGCATGGCCTTCAATTCGCAGGGTCAGACAGGTCGCCAGGAGGTGGGGAGGGGGCCCTGGAGTCTCAAGACCTTCCCGGGGCTCAGGAGCGAGGGAAGGGGCAGGGGGCGGAGAGGCCAAGGGGTACCCGGAGAGGCCTGGGGAAGGCCAAGTGCACAGGCCCGGCCCAGGCGAGTCGGGGAATCTAACAGGATGCGGGGTTCTGGCTCCCAAGAGCTGGAGGGAACCTGAGACACCAGACTTCCTCCCCGGGCAGATCAGGGTGGAAAGACTGGGGGCACGCGCTGGGCGGAGCAGGAAGCCAGGCTGTGTCCGCAGGCCGTGGGGAGGGTGGGGTCTCCCTCTCTGCCTGGGGGGGCCTACCCAGGGTCTCAGCACCTGCCCGCTGCCTTGCTCAGATCCCTGGTGCACAGTGCCCCCTGCTGACCTCGTGGGGGGACTGCAGGGACTCGCAGGGGCCTCTAGGGCCTGGATCCAGGTTCACCTGAATTAGGGAGATGGTGTCCCTGCCCAGGCCCTGGGTCTTCCCAGGCTGTGACCCCCCCTGCCACCTCTGTCAAGGGGAGAGAACAGGGCAGCTTTCCATGCTGGTCCAGGTGGCCACCTTTTGGTTTCCTAGAGCTCGTCCTAAAAACCACACCCCAAGCCGGGCCCACTGTATGTTTTCAGTAACTCCTGTGGGAGGAGCCAGGGAAGAGGGGTGACCACAGATCTCCCCCCACGGGAGTACGGGGAGCCTGAAGATGTCCCGATGGTGACCTGCTTGAGCCCTCCGGTCCAGGAGGACTCTCCTGAAGTGGCAAGAGGCAGGCACCGGTAGCAGAACCTTCCCGCAAGGGGAGCAGTGGTGTGTATGATCACCCGCACCTGGCCCTGGGCAGCTGCAGGTCTCAGGGGGCGCGTGTCCCTGCGCACGCGTGTCTCTAGCCTGGCCAGGGGTCCTGACCCTCTGCTTTGTCCTGCTCAGGTTCTCCTGCTGGAAGCAGCAGAGCAGCCCGCAGGCCCGGGCAATGACCTGCCGGTCCCCCAGAGCACCCTGCCGCCCTGGAACGAGGACTTCCTCCCCGATGCCATCCCCCTCGCCCACCCGGGGCCCCGAAGGAGAAGGCCCACGGGCCCAGCTGGTGAGTGAGGCCTGCAGGGGAGGACTCCAGCCAGCCTCTCCGGGGACGGCGTCCCAGCACACGGTCTCCCAGGGCCTGTACCCATAGGTCACACGGCAGGCCCTTTGGATAGAACGTCCCTCCCCCCCCAGATGGTATTTTGAAAAACTGAGCTAACAGCTCAAAAACTGGGGGGTTTCACACAAAAATCAGGATTTGAAGCTTCTCTTAGAAAAATAGAAGCTCTGGCCATTGGGGCTGCAGCCCCTCGTGGAAGCAGTTGGCTGTAGCCAGATCGCTGCTGGCCCCACAGACCCACCCCATCCAAACTGCTATAGGCCTCACCCTCTTACCCCGCCGCGGGGTGCATGTCCTCATGGCCCGCCCCGCTGCCTCTTAGCACCTGCCCTCAGGCCCCCAGCCTCGCCATCCCCTCCTCGCTCAGCTTTCCTGGGAGCTTATGGCCTCCCACCCCTTCCTGGGGGGATCCTCGCTGAACTCCCCGGCTAGAATGGGGGCACAGAAGCCACCCTGCAGTCTGCTCCTTTCCTGGCAGATTCTGAAGTCGGGACTATTTTCTCTCTGCAGCTTCTATGCATTGGGCTGTGCCCTGGGCGATGGTGGCAGTGTTAGGACAGTAGTGGTTAGGGTTGCTGAATGCCGGTATCTGTGCTGTGCCGGTTAATAAATATTTTTCTATATCACCCTCAGCTGTACAGGTATCATTTCTAATATCATTCCAGTAAGTTTATAATGCTTGGGGGTTACAGAGGAGAAAACCAAGGCTCAGATAAATGACCCCAGGGGTCACCCTGTGATCCGGGGGCATTTTGTCTTGATTATTCTCGGGCCCACTAGAGCCCTGGGCAGGTGGTGCTCCCTCCCTCATCTCTCTCCCTGTTGAACCCACAGCTTCTTAACACCCCTGCCCAGACTCAGCTCTGAGCTCACACTCTGTGCTCTGCCTGTCCTCTGCCTGGTTTCCCGTGTGTGCCTGTCTAGTTGGGAGAGGGAGCAGAGCCGGGAGGGCACAACCCCCAGCAGTGGGAACATCTGTCACCCAGTCCTGGGAGGAGCAGATACTGTGATCTTCTGATGGGGCTGGAGGCTGTGGGAGGAGGGGTGAGCTCAAGGGAGTGGGGAGCATCTCAATCTGGGTCCCCTGGTTCACCTCCCAAGGATTCACACCCAGGCAGCTGCCCCTGCCCACTTCTTCCAAGTCCTTCTGGGACTGGAGAAAAGGGGGACTTCCTAACCTTCAGAGGACCCAGGTCCCAAACCCCCAGCCAGGGAGGCTGGGAGGGGCACTGGGTGGGTCTCCTGGGCCACTTTCTCCTCACCAGGCACAGTGCAGTTCCAAGAAATGGCCACCAGGTGGGGCACAACCCCTACAAATGGTGACACCGAGGTGAGCCCGGGAATCCCTGAGAGCCAGTGAGTTGGGCACCAGGGTGCTTCGGGGCTGCCTGGGGGTCTCCGAGGAGGCCTCATTGGGGCGCTCTTTGCCACAAGCGCAGTTCCTGACCCCCAGCGCGCAGAGACAGCAGGACTCCTGAGGGAGGGTCCCAACTCCTCTGCAGCCTGGCTCTGGGCCCTTGAGCAGGGGACCATACCTTTTTGAGCCTCAGTTTCTTCACCTGTGAAATGGGGACAAGTAGCTCTGGAGATTGTAGGAATCAATAGGTACAGAAACAGTTGGTGAACTGTAATGAGGTCTCTGCTCCTACCAGATGGCCCGGGTGGGCAGGCCCAGGGTCTCCTGTGGCTGCCCGGCCCACGGTGTTCTCAGGGCTCCTCTCATTCTCTCCTCAGGGCCCCCGGGGCAGACGGGACCGCCAGGGCCTGCAGGTCCACCAGGCTCCAAAGGTGACCGGGGCCAGGCGGGAGAGAAGGGCCCAGCAGGACCTCCTGGTAAGGACACACCAGATCTGACTTTATCCACTAGGGGAAGGGGCTGAGGGTTCTCTCCTATCTGACCAGGTGAGGCATCTCATAACCCCTGATCTTGCTGGGGTGAATGATAGGCATTGTGGGGGACTCCAGGCTTGCTTCCTCCCACCAGCACCCCCACTGCCACCCCATCCCAAAGACTTTAGGGCCTGGTCTGACCCTGGGCTGCAGGAGGAACAGAAGGCTCCGGGAGCTGGGGGTGCAGGCGTAGGGGTGGGGCGGCTGGGGCCTGGGGGCTGTTCTCAGCTGTTTAAACACCATCTGTAGAGAGCTCCCCAATCCCCCCTGGGTCCCGCAGGGAGGTCCTGGGAAGGCAGGTGTATGGCCGGCCTGGGCTGGCTGCCACCCTCGGCGCCCTGACAGAGCTAAGGCTCTTCTAGGGGGAAGGCCTTGCCTCCCTTGCCTCCCACCCAGCTGTACCCGAGTTCCCCAGGCCAGAAGGGAAAGCCATTTCACTCACATCCCAGGACAGGCCTCTGGGGAGCCTGGTCCACAGGCCACCACCAACCTGTCTCCCATCTGCGGGGTCAGCCACCAGGCCCAGCCCTCACGTGACTCCTTCTCCCACTGCAGGGCTCTTGGGGCCGCCAGGGCCCCGCGGGCTTCCTGGAGAGATGGGGCGCCCTGGCCCCCCCGGCCCCCCTGGCCCAGCAGGCAGCCCGGCCTTCCCTCCAAACAGCCCCCAGGGCGTCCTCTACTCCCTGCAGCCTCCGACGGACAAGGGCGGTGAGTGCCCCCCCAAGGGACGGACCCTGGGGAAGCAGACCCGCAGGGAGCCAGGCAGCGGCCTGGGAGCCAGGCTCCGCCAGGTGGCACAGAAGGATCCCAGGGAGGCTGATACTAGGCCCCCAACCCAGCTCTTGGTCCCAGCCTGGCCCATCCCTGCCCCGGTGCTCAGCCTCTGCTCCTGGGGTCCTGATCCCCCACAGGTTGCTCTGGTGTCTGGCCGGCCTCAGTTTCCCCACTTGGTGACAGGATCAGGAGCACATCTCCTTGCAAATCCCCTGAACTGAGGCCACTTAAGTGTTGGTTGAGCACCTACTATGTGTCATGCATGGTTTTTGTCACTGGGGCTACATTAGTAAGCAAAACAGCCTTCTGCCCTCAGGGGCCACAGTCTGGAGTTTCTGAACCAGAAACATCCACCTGCCTGTGGGGATGGCAGGAACAGAGAGACCCTGAGAGTTGGGTGGGGGCACCAGTGTCATTCAATTAAGTGCCCTAGGAAATGGGGCAGGGAGGTTTAAGAAGCGGGTGACATCCCAAGCACTATGGGGGATGGGGACCCCTTTATCTTGGTCAGAAAAACCCCAGTCCCCTCCTGCTGGTGCTTCTGTCCCGCCAGGCGCACAGCCTTTACCACTGACCCCTCTGGGCCTCTGTTTTCCTACCTGTAGAGTGGGGGCAGCTAATACTCCCTGATGGAGTTGCTCTGGTGGGAGGCACTCATTTGTGAGTAGAACGGAGGCCCTGGGCTGCCCTTGGCGGGTGCAGGGACCCAACTGGGTGAGAGCAGAGCCTTCTGGAGGCAGTGGAATGCACAGGACTCAGGGAGAGAGCAGGGCTCAGCCGCACACTCCCGGGCCACAAGGAGCTGGCCCAGGGCTCCAGCCGGCCCGACTCTGGGCACAGCTCAGCACTGCCTGCCGGCCACCTGCAGCACCCTGAGCCCTCCTCAGATGGGACTCTCCTTACCCCCGGCCCTGGGGTCCCCAGGGGAGGGCTGGCTGTGAGCTTTGGGAAGAGTGGGGACACCCCAGGGGGGCCCACCTGTTGTGCGCCCGTGGAAGAGTGGTCCAGGCTTCTGGGTGCAGAGGGAAGGCCCAGGGTAGCCACTCCCATCCCTGGCATTTCCTGGACCTGGCTTCTCTGGGTCTGGCTCTGGGGACCCGGCAGGACAAAGTCACACTGGGAAACTGGGAAACAGCCTGGCTCTTTGAGGCCCTGAGGGAACTTTGCCCCAGAGAGACCCAAATCTTAGGAACTGGGCTGTTAACACACCCCACCCCTACCCCAGGCTGAGTGATGGGCCCCGTAGCGGCAGCCCAGGGACCTGTAGCTCAAAGAGGTAGGCAGGGAGGGCTTCCTGGAGGAGACGCCTCAGGAGTGAGCCAATTAGGTGTATCAAGAAAGGACCGGTAGAGTGAGTGTTGGGAGGAGATTTCTGGCCTGGGGCACTGGGGAGGTGGGTAGGGCAGGGCCAGTCTCTAAAGGGCCTGGAATGCTCTGGAAGGAGATTGTGCATTATAAGAAGCCCTCCGGGCTTTCCCTGCTGTTTGCTTTGGCCTCCAAGGGAGCAATAGTCTCTGATTGGCGGGGCTGCTGTGAGGCCCAGTGGAGTCAGGTGTGCCCGTCCTGGCTCTGGGGGAGCTCAGGTCCAGCACCCCAGCCCTGCTGGCCCTGCCCCACCAGTCACAGGCGGCTTTACTCTGCCCACAGACAGAGACTCACAGCTGGCTTCTGCTGCTGTGGACACAGTGCTGGCCGGCGTCCCAGGGCCCCGGGGCCCCCCCGGCCCTCCAGGTAAGTGCACAGGGCAGCCACACAGCCTGGCTGGGACTGGGTACCCCCTTGGAGCTTGGCCTGGGCCGCAGAGCCTCGTGGGGCCAGTTAGGGGCCCATGGCCTTGGCAGGGAACTGGGGATTGGGTCTGTCCCAACCCACATGTGTGGCTGGAGGTGAGTTCCCTGGCTTCTGGGTGGCAGCTCCCTTGTGGGACTGGACACAGGAACTGCAAATATTTCTGCTCAGGGCTGCCCCCCTGTGGGCCCAGGGTATATGGAGGGGGGAGGCAGGGGGTCAGCACAGGGGTGGCTCTAGGGGCTGGTAGGCCAGGTGCCTATGAGAGGCAGGAAACCCTGGGCCTTTTGGCAGAAACCAGAGGCACTGGGGCAGGGGATGGCCCTGGGGCCCCTGGGGGCTGGATCTTGGGCCTGGCCTGACCTCTACTCTCCAGGGACCTTCACTGGAGGGGAGGGAAGGGGAGTGTGGGCCCCTGGCCTGCTCACCAGGTGTGTGGGTGCCTCGTCTCCCCTCATTCATATTTCATGCATTCACTGAGCACTCCCTACATGGGGCCAGGGTCTAGTTTCCAGGCTTCTCTTAAAAGGTAGCATTTGAGTGAATACCCCAGGGAGGGGAGGGAAGGTGCTGGGGGTGGTATCTGAGGGAAGCGGTACTTGCTCTGACTGGAGGAAGGGTGCTAGCCTGACCCTATGAGCGCTCCCTGGCCTACAGAGACAGACCTGTAAATCCACCTTGGCCACGGGTGGTAGCAGGTCCCTGTCAGGGACTGGCCTAGAGAAGGGGTCCGGGTAGGTGCTAGAAGGCTTCCTGGAGGAGGTGATGCTCAGCCTGAGACTAGAGGAAAGACCAGTAGGAAAGAATTTGTTGGGCTTTGGAGGGAATGGAGAAGCTCCAGGAGGAAGAAATAACATCTGCAAAGACGCAGAAAGGAGCTTTCCAGAAGAGTATCAAGGTGTGAGGTAGAGGGGGCTGGGCTAAGGACTTCAGGAGCCCCAGGAGGGACCTAACTGAAAAGTGGCTCTGGGAAGCCATGTGGAGAGTGGATGGTCAGGACGCTGATATAGTAACTAGGCAAGAAGGGTGGCATTAGAGGGGAAGATCCTGGGTCCCCAGGAGGGGCAGACCTAAGAAAGATTTGCTGGGAGACTTGCCAGCTGGGGTGGAGGTGCGGGGTGGTCTCATAGATGAGGCCCTGAGGGAAGAGCAGGTTGTGGTATAGGGTGGGCAGGGGACTGGCCCCAGGTGACCATCTGTGACTCTGCCGACAGGTCCCCCTGGGCCACATGGTCCCCCAGGACCCCCAGGTGTACCCGGATCTCAGGTAAGGACTTCCCCACTTCTGACAGGGGAGGGGGCATTGTCTTCCCAGGAAAGAAGAGCCAGGCTGTTTCCCAGCATGATTTGCTTAGGAAGGGGCAGCCCAGCTGGCCCGTCTGCAGCTCAGCTCAGGCGGGACCCAGGGAAGGACCTGGGGAAGGTGGGTGTGACCCTGATGTCATCAGCAGCCTCTGCTCTTTGCTGCCTACTCCCCATGCCAGGGAGGTGTTGGCACCATTCCCATCTCGGGAGATGAGCTAGCTGGGACCAGGAGAGGCCAGGTGCCTCCTGAGGACAGACAGATCACAGAACGTCCACCCCAGCTTGTCACCGTCCTCCAAGAGTCAACTGTGTGGGAGAGGGCACCCCAAGGCCTGGTGAGGTGGCCCCAAGCCCCGGCTTGCTCTGCCTCTCCAGCTGTGTGACCTTGGGTGCAGAGGCAGCCTCTCTAGGCACTGCCTGCCTTGGCTGCTGAGAGGGGTATGCAGCGCTTCCCCACGTGGGTTGTTAGGAGGGCCCAAAGGAGAAAAAAAGTGCTACAGAAGCCCAGGGCCTGGGAAAAAATCACACCAAGGCGGGGCCACCTAGATGCAGAAAGGGTGCATGTCCTGCTTCTGGAACTCCCTGCCGCCCCCACCCTCAGGCCTGCCCACCTACTGCCCCAAGGTCCCTGATATCAGGCTGTGCTGGGGTGGCAGGGGGTGGCCCCCATGCTGCCAGGGGTGGGAGTCTGGGCCTTGGCTCTGGGAGTCCACACACCCCTTCACCCCTTTAGACAATTGGTGAATGTCCCCCAGACACCCAGGGCACCAGCACCCCAAGCTGAGGGTTACGGCCAGGCCTGGGGGCCTTGGAGAGTTGATGTTCTAGATATCCAAGAACCGGTGTCCCATGACCCTGACCTGCTGCCTGTTATCCCCTGTGTTTCTTCTACCCGGGAGGACGCAGCCTGGAGGGGCGGGCGGGCGCACCTGCCGTGGAGTGGCAGGAGCCCTGGCCCGGGGCCCGGGGCACGGAGCACAGGGCGGCCGCGGAGCAGAGCCGGCTGCGGGCAGGGCCTGGGGGGCTGCAGAGGCGGCAGGAGGCCCCTGGGCCTAATCTGCGCAGAGTCCAGGCCCTCCAGAGCCGGGCGCCCCAGGCGGGGGGGGGGGGCCTCAGGGAGGAGGCTTATGAGGGGGCAAGAGAGAATGCCAGGGCCTGGGGCAGGAGTGTGGGGAGCAGCCCCAGGAGCTGTAGGAGGCGGTGGCGGGGGTGGGGGTGCCTGGGCCGCTGCCCCCCCTCCCCCCTGGCAACAGGCAAAGTCAGGAACCACGGGACACAGGCCGCCCACCCGCTTGTGCCCCTGCTCTTGGAGATACGCCGTCCTGTAACCCCAGCAGTGCTGGGAAGGGGAGGCTCAGAGGGGTTCAGTCACCTGCCCGGAGCTGCACAGCAGGGGTGGGGCCCCTCTCGGGCTTTCTTCTGCTGCCTCCAAAGCTTGCCAAGACTGCAGTGGGTGCTTTGGGATAGCGTTATCCTGCCAGGCGGTCTCTTATGAGGGTCTTGGGGCCCTTGCGGGGAGTACCACTAGGGTGGCTGTGCAGACCATATCCTTGTGGGGACCTAGGCTCATGAGGTTCCAAGGAGGTTCAAGGGGGCCCAGTCAGGGGCCCCTGGGTGGCTCAGTGAAGCATCTGCCTTTGGTTCCGGTCATGATCTCAGGATCTTGGGATCAAGCCCCACATCAAGCTCCCTGCTCAGCAGGGGGCCTGCTTCTCCCTCTCCCGCTCCCCTTGCTTGTGCTCTCCCTCTCTCTCTCTCAAATAAATAAATAAATAAAATATTTAAAGCAAAAACAAAATACAAAGAGACCCCGTCAGAGCTGTTCCTCCAGTGCCCCTTAAGAGGGCGTGAGCAGGCGTCCTCATGGAGGGCGTGGTGTCCTTGGGCTGCTGGCATCTTGACCCCTTCCCGCTTTGCTGTGGTCTTTCTGTGAGGCTGAGGGCCTGTGGCCAGGACTAGGAGGCCTGAGGGCACAAGGCAGTGCCCAGCTCATCTCTGGCTCCCCAGGCTCCAGTCCCTTTCCAGGCTCCAGTGCCAGGGCCTGCCCAGGCCCCCGCACTACAGGGACGGAGAGACATTCCAAGGTTTGCCAAATATTGACCATGTTGGAATAGTCACCAGCCTCCTGTGCTCCCCATGGAAGAGCCAGGCCGTGGCTTCACTGTGGACAGTAGGACCAGTCTGGTGACCCAGCCACTGCCTGTCTCCTTCCCTCATCAAAGAGTCAAGGCCTCTGGGATGGAGCGGAGGTGGGGGGTCTCCCAGGGCTCAAATAAGAGTGAGAAGGGACAGTGGTGGGGAACCAGGTGGCCCCTACTTTCTCCTCTGAGCAGGACAGACTTGCGCTTGAAGCCCAGCTCTCCTACTTTCCAGCTGGGTGACTCTGAGCAAGTCATTGAACCCTGGGTCTGTTTCCCACCTGTGAGATGAAGGCTCGCTTTGGGTGGGCTTGTAGTAAAGGGGTTAGTAGATGCGAAGTACCAGGCCCCGAGAAGACCCTTAATAAATGTTCTTCGTTAACCAGATATCTCTTGGGGCCTTATGGCATCAGACACTGTGCTGGGCACAAGGACAAGGACCCCGGGAGCCCTGCAGTAGCTGACAGAATGGGGGAAGCAGGCAGTGAGGAGGAAGGAAGCGTCAGGAAAGAAGGGAATGAGGCTGTGTGATGGAGTGAAGGGGCCAGGCAAGTGGGGTGTGACAGACGTGCAGAGGTGACACTTCCCCTGAGACCTGAGGAACCAGAAGGAGCAGCCATGCAAAGATACCAAGAAAGGCCAGTCCAGTAGCCAAAGAGCAAGTGCAAAGGCCCTGGGGCAGGGTCTGACCAGAGGGGCAGAGTGTGGGTTTCTGTTACAGGGAAAGGGGACTCTGGCTGTGGCTATGGTGGGTTTGGGCTCTGGGGAGCCTTCTGTGGGGAGCCTTCTGGCTGGACCTGGACATGGATGAGAGTCGTTGAGTGGGACCGTCGCCATTGGCGTCGCTGTCACACGTTCTCTGGAGGCCCCTCCCAGAGGGGTGGGGGCGGGGAAAGGCAGTGCGGGCTTTGCCATCTTTGTGTGACAACCATAAGGGCCCATTTCTCAGCTGAGAATACCAAGGTCTCTGCCAAGGCTCACTGAGCAGCCAATGGAGGGTGGCTCAGGTGGGGCCCTCCCGTCTCCACCATGCCGTCCTCCTCCCATCCTGGTGCAGGGAGGCTGAGGGGAGGACAGAGGTATTAAGGGCGCAGGCAAGGCCTCATCTGTGTTGTCTGACTTTCTGCAGGGCCTGGCTGGAGAGCGGGGCATGACAGGACCAGCTGTAAGTGTGTGCGGCTGTGTTGATGGGCCATTCCCAGGGCGGTGGGCTCTGGCGCAGGCCCAGGGTCCCGGGTGGGTGGGGGTCTGTCCCAGCCTGAGCTCAGCTCCACAGCCACCCCAAATATGGCCTGATTCTACCCTGCCCAGAGAAGGGGCAGCCTGCATAGGGAAGGGGTGCCCTTGGAAACTGGGGAGCCCCTCACTGGCCTTGTGAGCAGGGACCGAAGTAGCCTCCTGGTGGGGGGTTGGACGAGAGTCCTCAGGTCTCTTCCGGGGAGCCCAGACCCCTGAGTTAGCCTGCTGTGTGGCCTGCAGAGCCCCTTCCCTCCTCTGAGCCTTCCAGGGGTAGAGGCGCAGACAGCTGGCCTCTAATTTCCCCTTGGAAAGCAAGGGGTGCAGCAAAGTGCAGAGGTGACACTTCCCCTGAGACCTGAGGAACCAGAAGGAGCAGCCATGCAAAGATACCAAGAAAGGCCAGTCCAGTAGCCGAAGAGCAAGTGCAAAGGCCCTGGGGCAGGGTCTGACCAGAGGGGCAGAGTGTGGGTTTCTGTTACAGGGAAAGGGGACTCTGGCTGAATGTATGAGTATGAGTATGTATGAGTCTCAACTCCTGCCTGCAGGGCCAAGGAGGCAGGCACCTCCTTGTGGCCAAGTCTGAAGTTAGGGGTAGAGCCAGGGAGGAGGGATGGAGCTTTGCTGAGCACCTACTGTATGCTGGACACGGGGGAGGCACTCTTCATCCATAGTGAGTTTAAGCTTTGTTATGACCTAGCAAAGCAGGACTTTACTGTTCCCGTTTTTCAGAACTGGCAGCTAAGGCTCAGAGAGGTTAAGTAGCTTGCCCAAGGTCACATGGCTAGGCAAAGATGGAGCCAAGATTTCAACCCAGGAGCATTAACCTCCAGAGCCATGCCTCCTCCTGGCTTCTGTCTGATAACGATGGTGAGCCCCGTCACGGAACTTCTGGCACCAGGCTCCAGTCAAAGCTCATAAATACTGATTTATTTCATCCGAATACTCCTATGAAGTAGGCAGCATGAGTACCCCATTTTAGAGACAGGAGCACTGTGGTGCAGAGAGGTCAAGTAACTTGCTCAAGGTCACCCAGGATTCCAGGTGGGTGTTATAGTGAGGCTGGTACTACTGGCGGTGGTTTAGAGGTGGAAGCAGAGAGAAGCAAGGACTTGATCCCTGGCAGAGCTCAGAGCTGAGCTTGTGGGGTTTCAAACCTGGCTCCTCCGCACCCCAGAAGCACAGTAAAGGCCCTAAAGCCAACCCATGCTGGGCGCGCAGGGGTGCCTGGGGCCTTCAGTGCTCCTCTGCTCTGCTCACCCCAGGACCGGAGTTCCCACAGGCCCAGCTGTCAGGGTCTGGGACCCAGCACCCCTGTCCTTCGGCTCTGCCTCCCCAATCCGCCCTGACTCCCTGCCAGCCCCCACAGACTGCCCGAGAAGACATTGTTGACTGCATGGTTTTTTTCCTAGGGTGATCCTGGCGGGAAGGGGCAAGAGGAGGACAAAGCTGCTGCCGAGGTAACTGGTCCTGGGGGCCATGCTTCCCACCTGCCCCCTCGGCTGCGTCCCGGCAGGAGGCGGGTGCCCAGCACATCTGTATCAACACCTAGGGCACTGGGTGAATGGGTCCCTGCCCGGGGAGGCCAGTGGGTGAAGTAATGATTGCAGCATAGCCGCAGATGGGGGACTGGCCTGGGGGCAGAGGACAGGGAGGACCCTGCCGGGGAGAAGCTTCGGGCTGCAGGCTGCAGAGTCCCTCTCCAGGGACAGGAAACCCCCTGGGGCATGGAGTTGGTGGCCTAGAGGATCGGTGGGCAGGTAGACAGATGGCTGGTGGATGTGGAGAAGACGGTGGGGGAGTAAGGATGGGAGCAGGGGGCGGCCAGGGCTAGATGGGGTGGGGAGGGGACGCAGATGGAGCACGGGCATGACCCTGGGGACCCATTGTCTTCTAGGAAGAGGAGGGACGCCTGAAGACCGGGGTGATGGATAGAGGGGATGAAGGCAATGGGACCAGCAGGGGAGACCTTGCAAGCTGAGAGCAAGAATCCCCTGGGTGTGTCAGAGCTCAGGGAGCAGCCGGCACAGGGGGCATCTAGCGTTCTCTAATGAGCCAGCCTGGGGTGACTGGGGAGGTGGGCTGGGCTGGAGGGCGGAGGCTGGGGGGCCAGGGGCCCTTTGGGAGGCCCTTGGGAGACTGGAGACAGGAGGAGAGGCTGGAGCCAGAGCAGCTGCGGTGGGTTACAGGAGGCAGGGGGGAGAAAGATATGGGTGCCAAGGCATGGGCATAGATCCATAACCTATGGTCGCCCCACTTGCAGGGGCGGGGTATGGAGACGTACGGTACTTACGACTTCATTAGCTCTTCGCATGCATTCCATGAGAGTGCATCCCCATGGCTCAGGGGCATGGGACTTAGCTGGGGACCTGGACCTTCTGCTCCTCACTGGGGCACCCCCATCCTAGACACGCCCACAGTATGGCTTTTGATGGTCTTTGGATCCCTGGAGGGAGGACCTCTCTCCTTAACCTATAGGATACTTTTTGGTTTCCTTTCAGTTTTTGGTTTTGTTTTGTTTTGTTTTGTTTTGTTTTAAGCTGGCTCCATGCTAGGCTAGAACTCACGACCCTGAGATCTAGAACTCACGACCCTGAGATCTAGAACTCACGACCCTGAGATCTAGACCCTGACCTGAGATCAAGAGTCAGATGCTCCACCGACAGAGCTCCCCAAGCACCCCACCCTTTTGTATTGTTTTAAACTAGATTGATCTGAACGTCGTGACACAGCTGTCACATTATGCCAGCCGAAGGCTGAAGTCATTCTGGGGCTGACTTCAGAGCGGGGCCTGATCCCCTCACCATCACTTTTTTTTTTTAAGGTTGATTGATTGATTGATTGATTGGGGACACACAGAGAGAGGCAGAGACACAGGCAGAGGGAGAAGCAGGCTCTGCTTCTGCAGAGGGTTTCTGCAGGGAGTTTCCTGTCCCTGGAGAGGACCTGATGCAGGATTTGATTCCGGGACTCCAGGATTACGCCCCGGGCGGAAGGCAGACACTCAACCACTGAGCCACCCCGGCGTCCCCACCATCACATTCCTTTTCAGAGTGGCCTGGTCACCTGTCTTCTCAATAAACCAGCTCATTCATGTGTCTTGGTGCATAGGGTCTGCCCAGGTGTAGACCGGCTCCCCAGCAACGGGGACCTGTCATTGTCAAGCACTCTCGCTGAAGCAGTGGCTATTCCTTCTCTTTTTCTTGCTGGGGTGGCCACTCTCAGCAACTCTCGAGGTGGAGGCAGCAGAGGGGGGTTGGTGCAGAGCCAGCAAGGAGGTCAGCCACACTCTCCCACCCATGCTAGGTGCTCTGCCCTTGGCAGGATATCTTCTGGAAAGAAGGGCACATGGGGGAAGAAGCCAGGCAGCCACGGAAGCAGGAAAAACCGAGGCATGAGGGGGACAGGTCTGGGTGTGAAGCAGCATGAGGGGGACAGGTCTGGGTGTGAAGCCTGGGCTGGCCGCTTCCAGGCTGGCCCTGGCGCCGTCCCTGCGGCCAGCCCTGACCCTGGCTGCTTCCTCCCCGCCAGGGTGAGGGGGTGCAGCAGCTGCGGGAGGCCCTGAAGATCCTGGCAGAGAGAGTCCTCATCCTGGAGCACATGATTGGGATCCATGGTGAGCTGTGACCAGAGCCTGAGGCCAGCTGGACCCACAGCTGTCCGTAGAGTTAGGGATCGCTTCTGCCCCTGCCTCCCTACTCCCTGCCACCCTCATGGCAGCTGCCGTTGCCTCTGCTTTGCCTGCCTCGATGACACCTCCATTTGGCTGTCAGATGGTCTTCCCCAAATCCCAGTCAGACCCTGCCCTGTGCCTCCCCTGCTCAAGGACCCTCAGTGGCTCCCTATTGCCCATGACTGATGTCCAGGCACATCAAGTCCCAAGCCCCTCCCCAGCATGGCCTGGTGCCCAGTTACACGAAGCCACTACCTAGTCATCCTGTAACCTCTCCCCGCCCCACCTCTGTGCCTTTGCACAGGCCAGTCCCTCTGCCGGCTGACCACCACTCCCACTTCGGGTAGGACCTTCTCTAGGGTCTCTTCCTCTGTGAAGGCGCCCTCCTGCCCCACAGTGTTCTGAAGAGCCTTCTGTTTTCTTATGGCGTGAGCTTTGCATGTCTTTCCCTGGCATGCTGGGAGGCCCTGGTGGCAGGGTGGTGACTGGCAGCCCTGCAGGGCCTGGAGCCCACCCCCGGTCAGCATTTGTTGCAGGGTGAGTGGGAGAAAGCATGAGTTAGTGGGTGCCCGTGTGACAAGGTAGCCCACTGCTGCCTTGCCCTGTCCTCGCTGGGCCTGTGGTCTCCCCCGCGGGCTGGGCACCAGAAGCAAAGGGGCCTTTGAGGGCTCTCAAGGCCTTCCATGAGCCCACCCGCCTCCTGTCCTTCCAGATCCCTTGGCCTCCCCCGAGGGGGGCTCTGGCCAAGACGCTGCCCTGAGAGCCAACCTGAAGATGAAGCGTGGTGGCTCCGCGCCCGACGGCCCCCTCGCGGCCCTGCTTGGCCCCGACTCTGGGCAGAGGAGCGCTGGCCGGGCCGGCGGCGGGCAGTAAGAGGCCGGCTCTCCAGGACAAGGCCCGGCTCTGCCAGAGACCCAACCCTGAGGCCTGTGTTGGCGTGCTGGCTCCTGAAGACACCCCAAGCGGGACTGGGCTCCAGGCACCGACGATTGTGCGGGACACTGGCTCCCAGGGGGGACTTGGGGACAGATGGCAAGTCCAGAGGCAGAGTCCAGAGGGCCCTAGCACCCTTGGCGGGGCCCCTTCCTGGTCCCTGCCCTCCCCACCCTCACTTCTGCAGGAGACGGGATCTGGGTGGGCTGGGTGGGGCGTGAGAATAATCCTAATACTCATCATTTACTGAGTCCAGGCCTGTCCAAGGAGCTTTCCCTGCATTGTCTCATTTAACCCTTAGGAGGTAGGCTTGTTATCCCCACTTTTCACGGGGGGGACGGAGGCCCGGTGAGTCTAAATCACCTGCCGAGGCCCCCTGGTTCTTTAACCCTCGACCCTGCCAGCTTCCTGTCTTCACAGGGGAGCTGAGTGGGCGCAGGGCCATGGGGAGGCTGGACCGGTCCACAGGGAAGAAAGGCAGGGTCCTGGGCCTCCTTCCTCGACCCCCTCCCCAGGGCTCAGGGTCTGCTCCAGGGTCTGGCAGTGTGTGGCCTGCAGCTGCTCTCAGAGGCCTGGGAGACCCTGAATAAACACATGACAGTCCCACGGACTTGGGGACAGTGAGAGAGGAGCACCGGGGTGCAGAGACCTTCGTACTAAATGGGCATCGCCCACCAGTGCCTCCCAGTTTCAGAACCCACCCAGGCCTGCCCCTGAGCCAAGAGCAGGGAGGGTTTACTGGGAAGGCCATCCCTTGCAGCCTTGCCCTCTCTGGAAATCTATAGGGTTGGCCATTTCTGGCATCGTACAGCAAGTCCCATGTCCCCTTGACAAACTAGAGATAGGACAGCCACCCGAGTCCCAGGCCCTGCTGGGGGAGATGCTGTGGGCCCAGGCCAGGGACCCCAGAGCAGCTTAAACCACAGGCCTCAGGGTCCCTCAGGCCACAGGTCCCCTGTGAGCCGGGCCAGCCCTGGTGCTCCTCTCTTGTTGGGCCAGGGCCTGGTCTCCACAGCAAACTCAGAGATTTTGGTGCTACCCTGGCTCATGTCTCCCCTCAGGGCAGGAGCCATCTGTCCCCAGTGTCCATGGTGCTCTCCGGAGCGGGTGGCCTGGTCCTGCCAGGCCCTGGTGACCTCCCCCTGCCATCCAGGCCCCGGTGCCCCATGAGAGGCAGGACTGGCCTGGGGCCCGAGGTGTGGTGGTCAGAGGCGGGCGGGAAGTCTATAATGCTCTGACAATAAAGGTGCTCTCCCCACTGGGGGTCTGGTGTCCTGTGACGCAGGTGCTGAGGGAGGCCGGCCCCCGAAGTTCACATCTAGTGACCACGTGGCTGGATGTGGGGACAGGCACGTCCTGGGTGGTGCCACACACACGGCACGGGACATGTCAACACAGCAACACAACGGAGGGGACAGCTAACCCACCAGGGGCCAGGGGAGGAGCCTTGAGGTTCAGAAGGGCTTCAGGGGTCAGCGGGAATCGGCTAGACAGGAAAGGGTGCTGCGGCAGGAGAATGGCATCGGGGAAGGCTCGGAGGGGCCGAGGAGGACAGCTCATCGGTGACCCCCGTGCACAGAGCATACACCCAGGGGCGGGAGGCCGGCCAGGCAGCGGCGGGAGTGCGTTACCCTGGAAGACTGAGCCCCTGTTTTTTCTCCAGGCCACCCCTTTGGCTCACTGGAGCCCCCGCCCCTTCACCTGAGCACCCCACTTCTGTTGAGGGAATCCTCACCCCCTGGGGCCACCACAGGACTGAACCCCATCTGACAAGCTGAGCCATCCACCCCTTCTCATTCTCCCAGCCCCATGGAGGAGATGAGACTGGAAGGGAGATGATCCGCTTTGCCCAGGACCCTGAAGTGTGCTGCCCCCATGGCCGTCAGCGCAGGCTCCGTGTAGGCCTCTCCCTCTGGATGTCTCGAGGGCAGGCCACTTCCCCACTGACATCTGTATTCTTTTTTTCCCCTAAGATTTTATTCATTCATTCATGAGAGAGAGGCAGAGACATAGGCAGAGGGAGAAGCAGGTGCCCTGTGGGGAGCCTGATGTGGGACTCGACACCCAGGTGCCCCTGACGTCTGCGTTCTTAAACCAGGGGCCTGCCACTTTTGGAGGGTGAGGACTGAGCACGGGCAGGGCTAGGTGTCCACAGGGGCACCTAAGGCCCCTCGGGGCAGGACAGCGGCGAGCAGGGAGGTGCGAGTTCCAAGGACCAGGGCCTGGCTCTCCCTGGATCATCACGTTCTAGTGCTGAGCCCTGAGAGGTCAGGATTCTGAAGTCAGCCTGGCCTTCCCAGTCCTTGTAAAGGATGTTTGTCAAAGTCGGGCATAGAGCATATTTTGTATCAGCTGGTTAACTCAACACGTAGCTTTTCAGTATGTAGATACCTGGGATGCCTTCATTGGTACCCTGGCCCTGGATTGCACAACTGTCTGGGGCCAGCCTTGGGGGGCTAGCAGAGTCTGGAGAGAGTGTCTCCAGCATGGAGGCAGGACTGGGTGCCCAGGTGCCCCCAGGCTCCCGGGTGTGGAAGGGAGTAGAGGGAACCAGCTTCCTGTGGGAGGTCCCCCACCAGCAGGGTGGACAGGCCAAGGACGTGGGAGGCCCCAGGCCCCAAGGGCCAGGGCTGTGGGACAGGGTCTCCCTGGGGGAAGGTGGTCACAAGCTAATCCTTCATAAGGATGAGGCGAGGCATTGTGCCAAACACGCGGCATATGTCACCTCCCTTCTGTTTCAGAGCTTTCTTTCCCATTTTGTGGAGGGTCTGCTAAGTCCCAGAGAAGTTGAGTGACTTGCTCAAGGTCGCACAGCCAGTGGTGGTGAAGCCGGGCTTCCGAACAGGTGGGAGACTGGAGGCCGTGCCCCTGGCTGCTGTGCTTCTGGAAGGCAGAGTGGGGTGCACGTAAACCAGGAGACAGAAACAGCACTGCCAGGAGGGGCAAGTGTGAGCAAAGGCTGGCGGCGGAGGAGGAGCAGAACCGATTCGGGGTGGGGGGGGCAGCAGAGTAAAGGAACCCTCACAGGGGAACTGAAGCAGCTGCCAGGTGCCAGATCTTGGAGGATCTCGAATGCTGGAGCGGGAGGAAGCTGACCTCTAGGGGACCGGCTCCCCAGCAGGCTCTCATGGCCAGTCTGGCCCCTTCCCTCCTTCTGGCCTGTAGAGCCTCTTACTGAGATGCAAGCCAGCCTGCGCTGCCCCCTGCTCAGAAATCAGCTGTGGCTGCCCTGGTGCCGGCCCTGAGCCAAGGCTCCGCAAATGGGCCGGTCACCAGGGTCCCGCCCTCCGTGCTGCAGGCTGCATGTGCCTCGGCACCAGCCCAGGAACAGGGCCTGAGCCTCTCTCCTTGGCTGGCCTCGTCTCTGTCTGGCCTGCGGGTGCTGGCTGCCCAGCCACGTGGGGGCCCTTGGTGCTTGCAGGATGAGGGGGAGAGCAGGTCGGAGGGGGTGTGGTCTCACACTTCCAGCCCTGGGGGACACCCGGCTCCTGGCTTTGGACAAAATCCTCAGAGCATCACCTCCTCTGACCTCTGCAGTCCAACGGGACCAGTTGGGCCTCTCTGGTCCTCTCTTCTGTCTCAGAATGGAGAAGCAAGCCACCCAGAGCCCCCAGCCAGGATGCTGTTACTGGGCCTCCAGGACCTGCGACCGCCCCTTCTTCCCCCACCCTGGGGGAGGGGCTTGTGAGCATCAGCCCAGTGCAGGAGGAGAGGGAGGGAAAGGAGCTCCCACCCCTGCCAGCCACCCAGGGGGTTAATGAGGAAGAATTAGCACTGGCCCACGCCCTCACCTCACCTCACCTCACCTCACCCCAAACCCCAGGCTCCCTATGTCTGCTCTTGCTCTCTGCCCTCCAGGCACCGCTTGCTGCATGCACCTCTCTCCTGCGTCTAGATCAAACCCGACATTTCTTCTCAAACACTGACAGGCTCCAGCCCCTGGTATGTGTGTGTGTGCACACGTACAAATGTACTCAGGGGCACACACGTGTGCATGTGCTTGAGTATGCACACACATGTGTGCATGTGTTTGTGAGCATGCATATGTTCTAGTGGGTATATAGATTTTTGGGGGTAGTACAGGGGACAACAGCATCTTAGTAACACCTTCCCTTCCAGGCCTCCTCCCCTTGGGTCCTGAATAGCCATGGTCCCTCTTGTCCTGGGGGACCTGGCCTGGGACTGCCCTGTCTGGCTTGTGGGATCCTTGGCCCAGCTGGGCAGGAGCAAGGCAACTGAAAAGGTGAACGCTGAGGCAGCCCCCTCACTCAGTTCTCCTCTCTTTGGGGGGGGAGAGTCCCCCAATGGCCTCCTGGGCAAGGCAGGTGTGGGACCCACAGCCAGGGACCCCTGCTTGCTCTACCCTCAGTCAGCCACCTGCCAGAACAGAAATTTAGGACCCCCTTGGTCAGTGGGTAACTTCTGGCAAGTGCCCCAACATGGTGAGGGTCTTGGGCTGGTCAGCCAAAGCTACTGGTAAACACCCCTGCGCTGACCCCCGGGCCGCCCGTCATCCTGGCCCCTCTTGTAGACCCCTTGGAATCCAGGACCCCGATCCAGCATGAAGAGCCAGATCTGGTTGTTAAGTATCATTGCTATGTGGTTGTAAAATATTTTTAATGTGCCTCTTGACACAAGCGGCGAGAAGCCACTGGCACAGCTGGGGGTAAGGGGGTGTGCTTTGCCTCTGCCTGGGGACACATGACAGTCTCAGGCAGTAATTCGCAGCTGCCATGAAGCCTTGAGATGTGGGAGCTCCCACAGGAGGGGCTGGATGGCCTTGGTCAAAATCTTGGAAGTAGGTCAGAAACCTAGTTCCGTCCAGGCTGGGGTTCCTCCAGGGCATTCCAATAGGACCCCACATTCCCTGCCGCACATGCTAGGGATTAGAACCCAAAACAACATGGTACAACTTGGGGATCCCTGGGTGGCTCAGCAGTTTAGTGTCTGCCTTCGGCCCAGGGCGTGATCCTAGAGCCCCGGGATCGAGTCCCACATCGGGCTCCCTGCATGGAGCCTGCTTCTCCCTTTGCCTGTGTCTCTGCCTCTCTCTCTCTCTCTCTCTCTCTCTCTCTGTCTCTCATGAATAAATAAATAAAATCTTAAAAAAAATAATCCTTTAAAAAAAAAAACATGGTACAACTTGTTTCCTGGGACTGAGAGGGAACCAGGGTGTGGCTGGAAGTCAACCAGACACTAGCTTGACCCCTGGGGGCTCTGGGGTCACCTCTGAGCCTCTCCCTTCCCAAGATGCACTGGGAAGCCTGCTGCTGGCCAGGCGGGAAGGGTATTTGGGGGGCACATTCTTCTCACTCTGCACTTGGCAAGTCTAAAGACCCTCAAGGGGCTATTCTCCTGCCAGATGGGCAGGAACTGCCTGACTCTGGCCCTGGGCCCCAGCCCCAGCCCTCACGGCTCTGTTGACCCCGCTAGGCTGTGACCTTCTTGTGGGCAGGGTCACATCTGCGTCCCCAGTGCCCCACTCTGATCACTGCAGTGAGTCACAGGACATTCCCAAAAGGAGACTGATCGCTTTCTCGACCCTAGGAGGCTCTAGGCACTAGGAGACCCTAGTGACTGAGGTGGTGCACAGGGAGGCAGGCAGGCATCCGACATAGGCTCAGGTCAGAGCAGAAGTCCCCTCTCACCCAATTATCCCACACCTGCAGTCCCAGCCACCCCCTGAAGTTTCTGGAACACCTCTCTCCCAGACCCGTTTTATGGATGATAAAAAAGAGAATTTCATAAGATTTTCAATTACTTGAATTCCAGGGAGATTTATTTCCAATGTTATTAATAAATTCTAATGTCACCTATAACTTTCAATTGCCAGTTAATTAACTTGCAATTGGTGCATTGTAAAAGGCAAATTAAATACTTTTTCAGGCAGTGGCTGGTAAATCTAATGAGCCGGTGTGCCCGAAGCAGACAGCGGGGCTCACATGTTCCAGCCTCACCTCCCTCCTTGTCGATGGGTGTGTGGCATGGGCAAGTAGACAGCGGGGCCTCCGTGTCCTCATCAGGAGGATGGATCACAGAAGCTGCTTCCAGAACCTTCATGGTGTCTGGGATTGAAGCTGTTTTTTTTTTTTTATCTGCAGGTAAATGCAACAAACGGGGTCCCAAGTGGTAAGTGGAGTTGAAAGTTCTTGCTCTGACACTACAGGCTGGGTCACTGTACCAGCTCCTGGGGCTGCCATAACAGATTGCCAGAAATGCTTGCTGCCACAGTTGTGGAGTCCAAAATCCGGGTGTCGGCAGGGCTGTGCTCCCAAGGCGGTCTCTCGGTCTCTCGGGGAGAATCCGTTCCTTCCCCTTTCCAGCTTGCAGTGGCTCTGGGCATCCCTCTGGCTGGGGGCTGGCCGTCACACATGGCCTCCTCCCCTCTATCTGTCTCGTCCTCTGTATCTCTTACAAGGACTTGTCATTGGATTTGGGGCCCATCTGGGTGATCTGGCAAGCTGGGAGTCTTAAGATCCTTAACTCAATCGTATCCTCAAAGACCCTTTGTCCAAATAAGGTCACATGCAGAGGTTCCAGGGATGAGGACTTGGACTTGTAGTGTGGAGGCTGTTATGACAGTGACCTAGGGCACGACTGTTCACGTCTTGGGGCTTACATCTTCCACCACATCAAAGGGCTGAACTATTTGGAGCAGATGCCTTACCATGTGTCTGGCACAGCCCTGATGGTCACATGTATTGACTCACGCCACCCTGACAAAACAGGTACGTTGTCACCTTCATTTTGCAGGTGAGCGAATTCAGGCAGGAGGTTAAGTGACTGGCCCAAGGTTGCCCAGTTCAGAAGTGGTGGGGCCAGGATTTGAACCCAGGCCATCTGACCCTGCAGCCTACATTCCCTTTTTCATAACTGAGCTTTTGAAATTGTTATTATTGAGCTATAATTCACATACCATCAACTCACCTATTTCAAGTGTATAATTCAGTGGCTTTTGGTGTATTCAGAGTTGTGCAATCAATTTTAGGACACTTTCATCACCCCCAAAAGAAAGCCGGTACACTCGAGCACTACCCCAATGCCCCCATTCCTCCCACCCCTAGGCAATCACTAATGTGCTACCTATGAATTTGCCTATTCTGATGCTCTACCGACTGAGCTATCCGGGCTCTTGAATTTGCCTATTCTGGACATTTCACATACCAGAATCCTACTGGTATGTAAGCCTTTTTCTTCTGGCTTCTTTGAGCATAATGATTTCAAGGTTCATCCATGTTGTGGATGTGTCTGAGCTTCATTTCTCTTTATGGCTAAACAAGAGCCTGCACTCTTCACTACTATGTTGACCTGTAAGGTCCGTCCCTGGCAGCTCTGAAAACCTTTCTGTAGGATTGGCACATTCCAGAAATTTCTACCAAACCCTGAGGCTTGATCTTCAAGGATTCTGCTGGAGTTGGGGGATAGAACCTTTCACCCTCTCCCCACAGCACTGTTCTCTCTTTACAAGATTCCTGACACAGCAAGACCCCAGGGATACCAGGCACCAGTGAGTGTGCTAGAATGCCAGCCATCGGGCCTGGCTGCCCCCGAAGTGGAGCTGTTCTGCCCTCACCTGAGGCAGAGCTCCTGACCTTTCTCACATCATGGCTCACAGAGAATGGGATGATGTTGGTACAACACTAGGGATAAATGATCGGGGCTGCACCTGGTGGCCACGCCTAACCTGGGGTCTCTGGCTATCCCAGCATTCCTCTGCTAGCCTCCCAAGGCCATCACCTGAGCCCACCTGATACACACAACCGTAGCAAAGGTGGGAAGCTCTGGTCTCAGGTGTCAGGATGCTCCCCGATTTGGCTTGAAGTATTTTTCTGCAGGGAGCCATTCTAGGAAAGCCTTGTCTGAGCTGCTGAGGACTCTGGGGCAGGGGGAGATTGCTGCCAAGAGACCCCCCTTCACCAGAGCTTGCCTGTGTGGCTCAGAATAGCAGAAGGGACCCTGGAATCTTAAGTTCCAGTTCTAACATGGCACCTAGCTTCTTGTATGCTGTTGAGGGGCCCATACCCTCCCTGGCCTCACTGGGGACACTATGGGGATTGGGCTCTATTGCTCAAGGGTTTCTGCCGAACACTGCTCCCTCCCCAGAATTCCTGGCAGGAGTTGGCATGGCTGTACCTTCTCCAAGATTTTTCCATCCAAGGGGTCAGCTGCAGCCTGTCCATACCTCCCCCGCCCCGATTTACTAACTTGCACTTGTGAACATTCCTGGCCTCTGTCCAGGGCCAGTCTCTGGGGTGCTGGGAGTGCAGCAGCCCCTAGCGTTAGAAGTAGGAAGCCCATCTTGATCCATCCCTGGGGATAGACATGGCCTCATTAGAAGCCAGGTTGCCAGGAAAAGCCCTGCCTCAGCTGCCAGTACCACTACTCAGCAGCATACCCTGGGTAGGGGTGGAGGATGCCCCCAGCCTGCCCCAGCCTTCCCCTCCGCCGACAGGCCCATCGATAGGTCAGTCCCTAGGTTGGAGTAAGCCAGTCCTTGCCTTCTAGAGTGTGGAAAGTAAGGAGAGCAGTGAGGGGACCCCAGGAAGGAGCCTGGAGCTCCCCTGGGGGGAGGAGCATCCTCTCAAGGAGGTGACACAGCTAAGGCACCTGAAAGATTGAGTAGAGTTAGCCAGGTGGTGGAGGGGGCAGGGCAAGCCCAGCATGTGCAAAGGCCCATCAGTGTGGGAAGGAGAAAGGAAGTGTTAGAAGCACAGGGAAGTTGCCAGAAAGGGGCTGGGAGCCGATGGGAGAGGAGGGAAAATGAGATCAGATTAAGAAAGGTGAAGATTTGTCCTCATGGTAGTGGGCTGCCATGGAAGTTTCCAGCAGGGGAGAGACACAGTTGGACACTTGTATGGAAGGAGCCCTCCAGCCAAAGGGCATGAGACCTGAATGGTGGCAACAGAGAGGAGAGGACAGTTGCAAAGAGTTGGGGAATGGGTGGGCAGACTCGGTTCTTCACCAACCAACCCCCCAGACCACTCTGCCACTGGTTCAGGTGGGCCGGCAGGACCAGTGAGGAAAGACCCCTGCACCGGGGCTCTAGGAGTCCTTGAACCTGGGGCAGCAGGGAGGAGGGGTGGTGAGTGCTTGAGGCTGGAGGCCCAGGGCCAGCAGGGCAGCCTACAGACGTGCCCAGTGGAAGGCCAGGGGTACCACACCCAGGTCCAAGTGCTTCAAGTAACAGGGGCTTATTGCAAGGCTACAGGGACCTCGGGGGACACTAGGGTGGGGGTGGGGGGAGTTGTGCCGGATCTAAGCTGGGGTTCAGTGGAGGAAGGAGGCTGCTGACTCCCATGGCTCTGTCCTGTGCCCATCCCTGTTCTCAGAGATGGGTTGTCCCATCTCTGCTCACCGCTTCCATCTGCTCGTGACTTCTGCATCTTACCACAGCTGCCATGGCCACTTGCTCTCCCCATGTAGCTGGTGGCTTTGCAGTCACCCAGCGCTCAAAGTGGGTGTCAAGTACCTCCTTGCTCCGCCCACCCCCTCACCCTGCCAGTGCTCAGGCTCCACAGGGCCTTCCCAGAGGTAGGACTCCTCCTCTTTGTTGGCAAATGAGCCCAGGCTGAGGTCTCATCCCTCCAGGCTGGACACAAATACCTGATCAGGAAGGAGGATGCTCAGGGCACCTGGGTGGCTCATGGTTGAGCATCTGCCTTCAGCTCTGGGTGTGATCCTGGGGTCCTGGGTTCGAGTCCCACATTGGGCTCCCCCCAGGGAGCCTGCTTCTCCCTCTGCCTATGTCTCTGCCTCTCTCTCTCTCTTTTATGAATAAATAAATAAAATCTTTAAAAAAAAAAAAAAGAGAAGGAGAACCCTTGGGACCTAAGGCTGGAAGCCTCAGAGAGCACAGAAGTGTGGCTTTGCTGTCTGTCAGTGGCAGCAGCTCTCTCTGGGTCAACAGAGAAGGCTCAGCTTTGTGTTACATGAGTGCTGCGTTCTCGAACGTGGCCGTGCTGTCCCCACCCTCCAGCTACTTAAGGATCATGATGACGTTCCTCCAGGTGCTTGGGACATAACAGGACCAAATCATTGACTACTCTCTCCCCTCACTGCCTACCTCCTCAGCTCCAAGCCTTCTGGCAGGTCTGGCTCTTAACAGATGGGACACCAAGGGCCTTGGCCTTAATTTTCCTTCTGTATGGTGGTTGATAAAAGGAGAATTTTTTGAAAAGTCAAAACCAAAAAGGTGCATCTTAATTAGGGAGGACATGCAGGGAGGCTAGCCTGAGCCCTACTGGGCACCAGCTCTCCACTTTGTGAGAACAAATGCTTTGAACGCAGCCCCGTTGCCATGGTGATCACCGCATCTCAGCTTACGAGGTGGCATTGAAAATCTGTGGGGGAAGAACAGATTATTCAATAAATGATGCCGGGACATTTGCTAAGCCATTCAGAAAGAAATAAAATTAGCTCCTTCCTTCACACCATATTCCAATATGAATTCAAGAGGATTCAAAGATTTAAAACAAAGAAGGAAATCATCAAACACTCAAAGAAACTATAGCCAAATATTTGATCTCTGGGTGAGTAAATACCTTTAAAACATAAAAGCAGCAGGAAAAAATAACAAAGAATTAGATAAAATTTAATACATAAAAATTTAAATATGTTTTTAAAAAGCCATTTAATTAGATTTATTGGGGAACTATAAATAAGGATAAAAGTCACAAAAAAATCTGACAAATGGTTAACACTTCTAATATATAAAAAGCAATGACAAATCAATAAAATGAACATTCCAGGAGAAAAAGAGTCAATGGGAAATGTACAAAAGAAAACACAAATATTTTAAAATATTGAGCTTCACTAGTAATCAAAGAAATGCTCATTAAAACACCAACTTTCGGGCAGCCTGGACGGCTCAGCAGTTTAGCACCTGCCTTCAGCCCGGGGCATGATCCTGGAGACCCGGGATCGAGTCCCATGTCGGGCTCCCTGCATGGAGCCTGCTTCTCCCTCTGCCTGTGTCTCTGCCTCTTTCTCTCTGTGTCTCTCATAAATAAATAAAATCTTTTTAAAAAATAAAACACCAAAACTTTTCCCGTTGGATTGTCAAAAATTGTTTAAAATTGTAATACTCAATCTTATGGAATAGAGTGAAAGTGAGCTTTTTAAACCATGAGGGTACAAATGTGAGGGTACAAATTGGTATAAAATTTCTAGGGAATAAAAAAAAAAATTTCTAGGGAAAAACTGGCTTTATGCTACAGAGCTTTAAAATGTTCATACCATTAACCTGGAACCCCACTTCCAATACATTTTAAGAAGATAGTCAAGATTGAAACTAAAATGCGAATACAATAATATTTATTGTAAAAACTATAAATTTGTAATTCACTCAAACTCTAGGGTATGGCTAAATAAATTACAGTGTATAATTATGAAATATTGGGCACTTATTAATTAAACTAATATTTTGAAAAATATTTAATGGCATGAAAATATGTCTAAGATAGAAGATAGTATATCTGGCTGGCTTTGAACATGTGACTCTTGATCTTGGGTGATGGGTTTGAGTCCCATGATGGGTGTAGAGATTACTTAAAAATAAAATCTTAAAAAAGGGGGGGATCCCTGGGTGGCTCAGTGGTTTGGTGCCCGCCTTCAGCCCAGGGCATGATCCTGGAGTCCCAGGATCAAGTCCTACATTGGGCTCCCTGCATGGAGCCTGCTTCTCCTTCTGCCTGTGTCTCTGCCTCTGTGTGTGTGTGTGTGTGTCTTTCATGAATAAATAAAATAAAAAATAATAATAATTTAAAAAGAAAGAAAGAAAATAGTATATCAGTTGGGGTTCTTAACTGCTGGCATTCAAAACCCAGTCTGGCTGGCTGGCTAAAGCAGAGAAAGAATTCACTGGGAGAATGTTGAAGAGCTCCGAATCATCAGGAACATGGGAGAGTTGGACAGAGAAAATAAACAGGCAGCAAGACATCCACAAATGCAGCTGGAATCAGGAAGCTTCTGGTGAGGAAACTGCTCAGAGTCTGAACAGAATGTCCCTGCGGCCTCACCAGCAATGTGCCCAGGATGTCGTTGTGTGTTCTATCAATGTCTATTTGGTTACTAGTGTTGTTCCTTTAATTTCTTTTGCACACATTTATAGTGTATTTAAAGTTTTTCAATAAGTCTGGTGTTTAGGCTCCCTTGGGGACTGTAACTGGGTCATACTTTCTTGTTTCTTTGCATGGCTCATGAATTTTTGTTGAAAATTGGGCACTTAAAATAATATAATGTCATAAATCTGGGATCAGATCTCCACTTCCCAAGGGTTTGTTGTTACTGCAATTTGCTCTTGTAGGTGCTGCTGATGGTTTCATTAGTAACTTTCCTGAAATAATCTTGTGGTCTGTGTTCTTTGCTGTGTTTAGCCACTGAAATTTCTGTGCAGTTAGCTTAGTGGTCAGCTACTGATTGGCTAGAGATTTCCTTAAATCCCTTAAATCAGTAAGTCTCCCAGTCCTTGTTGAGGGGCTCTGTCTGTGTGTTGGGGCATGCCTTCAGTGCTCTAGCAAGCAACTGACAACTCTGTCCTAGCCTTCCCTTCCTGCTTTTACAGAGCCTCAAGGTCAGCCGGAGGTGAGACATTCAAGCTTTCACAGGTCTTTCCTGGGCGTGTGCACAGCTACACACATATGTGCATCCCAGGGACATGTTGGAGTATTTCAAAGCCCCCTAAGGACATCTCATTCTCCAGTTTTTATTTAGCCTCTCTTTAACCCCAACTGATATCACTTTTTCAGGCAGCTACAGTGTTAAACAGTTGCACCTAATTATTTTTGACAAATGATCTGGAGTTAGAGATGTTCACGCAAAGCAATCTTTAAGGCAGGTCAAAAAAAGCAACCCTGGGAATGGAGCTTTTCAGAGAGTTGCCCGACAGATCAAATAGTGACAATTCCCTGGATATGGGGCTTTTTTGGAAGCTCCAAATCCGTTCTTTACCTTCTAGTGGCTGCAGGGCTGCTGGTTGTTCTGACCACCATAGTTGTGAGACTATCATTTTTCAATGAAACTGGGGAGAAGGAAATGGGAATAGGGTAGGTTAAAACTTCACAAAGCTTGCTGTTCTTACTGTGATTCAGCCATATTTTTTAAAAAAATAAATACTCCTGGGCGATTGGGTGACACAGTTGGTTAAGCCACTAACTCTTGGTTTCAGCTTGGGTAATGATCTCATTGGATTGAGCCCTTGTGTAGGGCTCTGCACTCAGTGCGAAGTCTGCTTGGGACTCTCTTCTCTCTCTGCCCCTCCCTCCTGTACATGCTCGCTCTCTCTCTCTCTAAAAAACAAATAAATAAATATTTTTTAAAAACAAAAATAAATATTGTTGCAAGCCTTTGGTTAATTTCCAAAGTCATGAAAAAGTTGCTTCTGATGATTTTTGCCAACATGCTCATTGCTTTTACAAAGGAACATATTTTTGGAAGTCCTTACTCTGTCATTCCAGAAGTGTTTCACCCCACCTGTTTGTGTACAGAAAATTTTATTGGAAAGCAGCCATGCCCATTCATTTATATATTGTCTATAGCTGCTTTCACACTACAATTGAAGAGCTCAGTAGTTGCAACAGAAACCATATGGTCTGCAAAGTCTAAAATAAGTACTATCTGGCCTTTACAGAAAAAGTTTGCCAACCTCTAGTTAGGCAAGAAAATGATATAGAGATTGGAGGAAGTAAATTGTCATTATTCACAGATGAAATTATTTTGCATTTAGAAGTTTTTAAAATTTGTAAACAAATTGTTAGAATTAATGCATGTTTAGCAAGATCGCTATACAGAACTCAACTGCAGGACTTCTGGATCCTCCCAAGATAGTGTAAGCACATTCCATCCTACCTCTCCCACTGATTACAACTAAAACGCCAGGACATAATTCACAGAGCAACTATCTGAAGACTTTCTTACTTACTCTGAAAAGTAAGTCAGAGTAAGTGGATTGGGGAGGGAAATCAAAGATTGAAATATCTGAGTTCCCTGGTTGGTTGGTTTCTCTCTTCACCTTTCCATGTTAAACTCTAGTATAGCTCAAATCCTGGAACTGCAAAGAGGGTGGAAACAGAAGAAACTCTAAGAAAAAAAAAACTGTCTTTCTGACCAGAGAATCAGGAACGGGGTATTTTGCAGGACAGAGAGCATGACAGGAAAGTTCTTTCTTTTTTTAAACCAGCCCTGTCCTGAGGCAAGCTCCGGTCATGAGTACATTCCTGGGGGTACCAGCCATCCCACAGGCACCTAAAACATTTCTCTCTGGTCAGAGAGTGGTTCCTATCATTTGAAGAGGGTGAGGAATCTCCATGTTCTCTTTTTTCTGTTGCCCCTTCTTGCTGAGATAGACTCGTTTGTAGGGAATGATTAATAGCACACAGCCAACTTTCTAGTGGGAGAACCAGGAAAGTGGGTCTTGGAGATTTGGACAGTGTGGGGGAAGTCATGGAGAGGACAGAGCTGGGGAAAAGGATTCTTCAAACGCATGCACACAAAGTCCTAAGACTTGAGTTTTGTGTGCGTGGAACTAACCTGAAACAGCCTAGCAAAGGCTTTGAGAACAGAGATCAGAAAACTTCCTCTGTGAAGGGCCAAATAGTAAATATTTTAGGCTTTGTGAGTAACATATGTTCTCTGTCACATATTCCATCTTTTTCCTTCCTTTCTTCTTTCCTCCCTTCTCTCTCTCTCTCTCTCTCTTTTTCTCATACAAATATAAAACCAGTTTTATTTCATAAGCCATTATAAAAACAATCCAAGGCTGGATTGAGCTTGTGGGCTGTAGTTTGCCAACTGCTAGTGTAGACCACTACCAAGATCCCAAACTGGCCTCTGGGTAGTGCACACATGGGACTTATCAAAATAGCACTGCAAAGGTTTTTAAAATGGAACTTGCTTTAGAATCACAGTTCAGAGGAAGAGAATCACAACTTGGCATCTGAAACTACCCACATGACGTCCTTTTTTTTTTTTTTTTGTCCTTATTTTTTAAAAAATCAACATTTATCAGAAGATTTTAATAGGACCTAGAATTTCACAGTACTCAGAATTCCAGGATAAAATCAAAACATACGAAGAACCAGGAACTTTTCAATAATTCTTAAGGGAAATGATAAACAATGGATGCTGTATTAGGGTTCTCCAGGGGAAAGAGGCAGTAGGATATATAGCTATAGAGCAGATACAGACATGTAGATAGGTACAGAGAAAGATGAAGAGGACATTCATTATAGGAATTGGCTCATGCAGCCATGAAGGCCCAAGTTCCACAGTCTGCCATCTGCAAGCTGGACACCAGGAAAGCTGGCCATACAATTCAGTCCAATGATCAATTGAGATGGCCGTGTGTTTTGTTTTGTTTTGTTTTTCATTTTGCTAATGTGAGATATTACATAGGTTGATTTTGCTATGTTGCATCCTTGCATCCCAGGAATAAATCCCACTTGGTCATGGCTTATAATTCTTTTAACAGGCTGCTAAATTTTGTTGGCTAGTGCTTTGAGGAAGATTTTTGCACTAATGCCCATAAGAGATATCGGTGTATGGTTTTCCTGTAGTGTCTTTGTCTGGCTTTACTATGGCGTAATTAATGCTGACCTCAGAGAATGAGTTAGGTAGTGAGCCTCTCTCTTTAATTCTTAGGAAAACTTTAAGAATGATTGGTATTAGTTCTTTAAATGTTTGGTAGAATTGGCTGGTGACGCTACTAGGTCTAGACTTTTTTTGTTGGGAGATTTTTAATTACTGATTCAATCTCCTTACTAGTTATGGGTCTATTGAAATTTTCTATTTCTTCACAATTTAGCACTGTTAGATTTTGTGTTTCCAAGGATTTGTCCATTTTATCATTTTATTTAGGTTATTGTTGGGGGAAGGTCATCCAGAAGACATGACAACTGTTGGCCCGTGGGACCACACGGGTCCCCACCAATCAAAGACTCCTCACCCCCTCCCCTGTACTTGGATTATGGGTTCCACTTGCCTTCCCTGCTCCCGATGGCTGCTTCAAGGACAGAGCCTTGAGATAATGATGTGGCTTTCAGACTGATATATATGACCAAATGCAGTAAAGGCGTCTATATAAGCTTTTAAAATGTGGCAGGTGGGTGTGGAGATCTACTCATCTCTCAGTTGCCCAAGACGGGCCTTACATGTAAGCTCCCTGGCTTATTACACCTGCCACCTCCCAGTCTGGAGAGGCCTGTCTCTTTCTTGGCTTTCTCCCTGCCCTCTGCAAATGAAGCCAGTTTCAGATCACACCCGGGAAGCTCCCTAAGAGCCTGCAAACCAACAGTTACTCAATTTGTTGGCATGTGGTTGTTCATAGTGTTCCTCTTATAATCTTTCTGTAGAATCAGTAGAAATATCTCAACTTTCATTTCTGATTTTAGTAATTTGCATCTTCTCTTTTTTTCTTAGTCACTCTAGCTAAAAATCTGTCGATTTAGGTGAACTTTTCAAAGAACTGACTTTTAGTTTCATTGATTTTCTTCTATTGTTTTTCTATTCTCTTATTGATCTCTGCTCTTTCTTAGATCTTAGGTCTTCTTTTTATAATTCTTTTTTTTTAAGATTTTATTTATTTGAGAGAGAGCATGGAGCGAGAGTGAGAGCGAGAGAACATAAGCAGGAGGAGGGGTAGAGGGAGAGGGAGAAGCAGATGCCCCCCACCCCTCCCCGAGCAGGGAGCCCAATGCCAGGCTCTATTCCAGGATCCTGGGATCATGACCCATGAGCTGAAGGCAGACACTTAACTGAGCCACCCAGGCACACTGTCTTCTTTTTATAATTCTTTACGTTGAGTTGTTGGTTTGAGATCTTTCTTTTCTTTTTTTTAATGCAAATGTCTATGTTGATAAATATCCCCCTAGGTCCTGCTTTTGCTGCCTCCTGTAACTTTGGGTATGTTGTGGTTTTGTTTTTGTTGTCTCTAAGTATTTTCGCATTTCCCTTGTGATTTCTTCTTTGATCTACCGGTTGGTTAAAAGTCTGTTGTATAATTCCCACAATTTTGTGAATGTTCCAATTCTCCTTCCATTATAGATTTCTAACTTCATCCCTTTGCAGTCAGAGAAGATACTTTGTATGATATCTACCCCCTCAAATTCCTTGAGACTTACTTTGTGGCCTAACCTAGTCTTCCTGGAAAATGTCTCCTGTGCACTTGAGAGGAATGCGTATTCTGGTTTGGGGTTGATTGTTCTGTATATGGCTGTTAGATCTAGTCTGTTTGCTGTGTCATTTCCTTACTTATATCTGTGTGGCTGTTCTATCCACTGATGCAATTGGGATATGGAAATCTACAGCTAATGTTCTAGAGCTGTCTGTTTCCCCCTGCAATCCGACCAGTTGTTTCTTCACATATTTTGATGGGCTGCCATTAGGTGCATAAATGTTTATACCATATATTCTTGCTGTATCAAACCTTTTATTTTTTATTATTTTTTAAAGACTTTATTCATTTATTCATGAGAGACACAGAGACGTAGGCAGAGGGAGAGGCAGGCTCCCTGTGGGGAGCCCGATGTGGGACTTGATCCCGGGACTCTGGATCATGCCCTGGGCTGAAGGCAGATGCTCAACTGCCACCCAGGCATCCCCAAACCTTTTATTAATATATCATGTCCTTCTCTTCCATAAACTCTTGAAAAAGTTTTTTTATGGTGGCTATAATCAAAAAGACTTTTTAAATTATAATAAACATCTCTTTTTCTATTTAAAATCTATTTTGTCTAGTATCAATATAGCTACTCCTGCTTGGTCCTCTTTCAGTTGCTATTTACATGGAATGCATTTTTCCATCCTTTCACTTTCAAGCTACTTGTATCTTTGGATTTAAAATGAGTCTCTCACAAACTGATGGCTCCCAGAAGGGAGAGGGGGGTGATGGGTGAAACAGGTGATGGGTATGAAGGAGTGCACCTGTTGTGATGAGCACTGAATGATGTACAGAATTGTTGAATCACTATATTGTACATCTAAAATTAATATTACACTGTATGTTACCTGGAATTTAAATAAAGACTTCAAAAAAAGAAAGTGAGTCTCTTGTAGACAGTATATAGTTGGATCATGTGTTTTTTTCCATTATGCTCATCTCTGTCTTTTGGAGAGTTTAATTCCTTTATGTTTAACATAATTACCAATGAGGAGAGACTTCTGTCGTTTTGCTATTTGTTTTCTATATGCTTTATAGCTTTTTTGTGTTTCTAGTTTCCGGCATCACTGTCTTCTTATGCATTTAGTTGAATTTTGTAGTGAAATGTTGAAATTTCTTTCTCATTTCCTTTTGTGTAAATTCTATAGCTATGTTCTTTGTGGTTACTGTGAGGATTATGTGTAACATCCTAAAGTTATAACACTCGAATCTGAATTTATGCCAGTTTAACATCAATAAAATGCAAAAACTCTACTTTATAGCTCTGTCCCCACCCTTTTCACGTGTTGGTGTCAGAAGATTACATCTTTATACTTTGCGTTGCAAAAAACATAAACTTGTGGTTCCTTTAAATGCATTAGTCTCCTGCATTATGTAGAAAACAAGATTTAGAGTTGCAAACCAGTTATAGTAATACTAGTTTTTACACTAATGTCTTTTGGTAAATATATTAGTCTTTCTCTATGTCATTTTTTTTTTTAATTCCAGTGTAGTGAACATAGAGTGTCATATTAGTTTTAGGTACAATCTAGTGATTCAACAATTCTATACTCACTATTCATCATGGTAAATATATTCTTTTTTTAAAAAAAGATTTTATTTATTTATTCATGAGAGACACACAGAGAGAGGCAGAGACACAGGCAGAGGGAGAAACAAGCTCCCTGTGGAGAGCCCAATGTGGGACTCAATTCCAGGACCTCAGGATCACACCCTGAGCCAAGGGCAGATGCTCAACCACTGAGCCACCCAGATGGCCCTCTTTTTTTTTTTTATATTTATTTATTTATTTGAGAGAGAGAGAACAAGCAGCGGGAGGAGCAGAAGGAGAGGGAGAGAGAATCTCAAGCAGACTCCCTGCCGTGCATGGAACCAGATGTGGAGCTTGATCCCACAGTTCTGAGATCATGACCCAAGCTGAAATCAAGTCAGACACTGAACTGACCAAGGTACTCAGGTGCCCCACAATAAGTGTACTCTTACTCCCCTTCACCTCTTCCACCCATCACTCAACACTAAAAATGTATGTCTCCTAAATTCTGTAGAAAACAAAGGAAAAAAGTAAAGTTACAAACCATTGCTACAGTAATACTAGGTTTTACCATCACCAGTATATCTACCTTTAATTACTAAGACTTTTATTTCTCCATCTATCTTCAAGTTACTGTTTAGTGATCTTTGATTTCACCTTGGACTCTCTTGAGCATTTTTTGCAGAGTGGGTTTTATGGTCCTGAAATCTCTCGGCTTCTGTTTATCTGGAAACATCTTCATTTCTCCCTCACTATTGAAGGACAGTTTAGCCAGACATAGGGCTCCTGGTTGATAGTTTTATTCTTTTGACTCTTTGAATACATTGGCCCAAGTTCTGGCCTCAAAGTTTCTGATGAGAAATCTGATAATCTTATCACTGATCCTTCATGGGTGAAGATTCACTTTTTTTTAAAAGATTTTATTTATTTATTCATGAGAGACACAGAGAGAGAAGCAGAGACATAGGCAGAGGGAGAAGCAGGCTCCTTGCAGGGAGCCCAATACAGCAGCACTTGATCCCAGGACCCCAGGATCATGCCCTGAGCCAAAGGCAGACACTCAACTGCTGAGCCACCCTGGCATCCTGATCACTTCTTTCAGGATTCTCTCTTTGCCTTTGCCTTTTGAAATTTTGATTATGATGTGTCTCGGTGTGGGTATCTTTGAGTTCATTCTACTTTAAGTTCATAGAACTTCTTGGAAATTTATATTCATGTATTTCGTGAAATTGGAGAGGTTTCCAGCTATGATTTTTTCAAATATTCTCTGCCCCTTTCACTCTCTTCTCCTTCTGGGATTCCCACAGTGCATATGTTGGTCCTTTTGATGGTGTCCCATAGGTCTCTTGGGCTCTGGTTACTTTTGTTCAACCTTTTTTGTTTCTGTTCCTTGGCTTCAATAATTTCCATGGTCCTATCTTCAGGTTCACTAATTCTTTTCTCTTGCCTGTTCAAATCTGCCTTTGAATCCCTCTAGTGAATTTTTCATTTCAATTGTTGGACTTTTGGGCAGCCCTGGTGGCCCAGCGGTTTAGCACCTGCCTTCAGCCCAGGGTGTGATCCTAGAGTCCCGGGATCGAGTTCCGTGTCGGGCTCCCTGCGTGGAGCCTGCTTCTCCCTCTGCCTGTGTCTCTGCCTCTGTGTGTGTGTGTCTCTTGTGAATAAATAAATAAAATCTTTTTAAAAAATTGTTGGACTTTTTAGCTCCAGAATCTTTCTGGTTTTGATCTCCTTACAGTACTTCCATTTTGTTCACATGTCATTTTCTTGACATCCTCCATATCATCCTTTAGTTCTTTGTGCATCATTGATAGATGTTTTGAAGTCTTTGTCTGTCTATCTGCCATTGGGTCACTTTCAGGGAGAGTTTCTGGTGAATTATTTTTTCCCTTTGATTGGGCTGTACTTTCCTGTTTCTTTGGTATGCCTTGAGATATGTTGTTGTTGTTGAGAACTGGACATTTGAATCTAATTGTGTGGTAACTCTGGAAATCTACTCTCACTCTCCCTCCAGGTTTGCGGTTTTTATTGTTGTTGTTGTTGTTGTTGTTGTTTGTTGTTTCAATGGTTAAAGGCTGTCTCTGTGCTAAAGATCAAGCTGAGGCGGGTGTAAACGTAAAGCCTTCTCAGATCTTTTCTGAGCCTTTCTCTGAGCATGCTGATCACTTTCTAAATTTCCCCAAATGGGCAGTTGTTTTGAATGTCTTAGAGATTTTCCCCCCACCCTAGCTCCTGCAAGTTACGCTGCCCCAGGCACATGGGTATAGCTGCCTGCTGTGGGGATAGGGGTGCGGATGGGTAGCTGCTACTGTGCTATGAGCTTAAAGTGACTAAAATCAACTGCAGTCAAAAAAATTCTTTTAAAACAGCTTTATTGAGATATAATTCCTATGCCTACAATTCACCCACCTACAGTGAACAGTTCACTGGCTTTTAATCTATTCATGGTTTTGTGCAACTATCAGGACAATCAACTTTAGAACATTCTTATAGCCTACCCCCCCCCCAAAAAAAACAACCATATCCTTTAGCCATCACTCCCAATCCCTTCATGCTCTCTGGCCCCCCCGACTACTCATCTGGTTTCTGGCTCTGGATTTGCCTGTTCTGGATGCTTCATACAAATGGAATCACACAGTCTGTGGGCTTTGAGTCTGGCTTCTCTGACTGAGCATCATGTTCTCAAGGCTCATGCATGTTGTGGCAGGTGTAAGTGCTTCCTCCACCTTATGGTTGAATCATATATGGTCCACTTTTTTTTATTTGCTTTATCACTCATCTCCAAATCAACTGCAATTTACCATCTAAGGCTTCCCTTGGAAGGTGAAGCCTTCAATAGACTCCAGAGCCCCAAAATATTTATATCAGACAGATTCTATCCAGTGCAATTGCTGTCTAGGTGGAGGGACAGATTCCTGGTGCCTCCTACTCCATATCCTCCCAGAATCCCATGTTAAAGTTTTTAGAGATTATGGCTGTCTGCCACCTGAAGACCCAATGTCATAGAGGACTTTTTTTTTTTAATTTTTATTTATTTATGATAGTCACAGAGAGAGCGAGAGAGAGAGGCAGAGACACAGGCAGAGGGAGAAGCAGCCTCCATGCACCGGGAGCCCGATGTGGGATTCGATCCCGGGTCTCCAGGATCATGCCCTGGGCCAAAGGCAGGCACCAAACCACTGCGCCACCCAGGGATCCCTGTCATAGAGGACTTAATGTGGGCACAGATGTATCTGAATGTTGTAAGGGGTGAACTATAGCAGGTGCTTTTGGGTGTCCCCGTGTGACACCCCCTCAGCTTCCCTCTGTTTGGACAGCAGCTGGGTGGCCAGTTTTAGGTGAGCTCGGGCACACTGACAGTATCACATGTAAGCCTGTGACATGTGTCCTTACCCCCTCTGGCTCACGGTCCTCTCCAACAACAAGGGCCTGTTGAGTCTTTGAGCAAACACTGCAGGCAGAACTGGGGGGAGAGTTAATACTCCCAAGGGAAACACTTAGCCACTGGGGCACAGGAGGCAATGGATGAATGTTCCATCCTCCTTCTTCCAGAAAAGTCAGCTCTGGAAGACTTTCTGTACTCTTCTCAGGGGTCCCTACAGAATCAAGCCCCCAAAGCTTAGAGTAGTTATCTGCTGCTTTTCATCTTTCTCCCAACACTCCCCTTGCTCCTTATACATATTTCCTGAGATACCTCTCAAATAAATTCCCAAGACCTTGTCTTAGGCTCTAATCTGTGGGCAATACAAATTAAGACACCCCCTAATCAAGGGGTCCTGGTGGAGGGGTTCGGTGGCCAGGGCAGCAGGCGAGGCACTTCCAGCGTTTAGAGTGGCTGCCACTTACTGACACATAAGGAAGCGACATTCTGGGATGCCTGGGTGGCTCAGGGATTGAGCATCTGGCTTCAGCCCAGGGTGTGATCCTGGAGTCCCGGGATTGGGTCCCACATCGGGCTCCCTGGAGGGAGCCTGCTTCTCCCTCTGCCTGTGTCTCTGCCTCTCTCTCTGTGTCTCTCACGAATAAATAAATAAAATCTTAAAAAAAAAATAAAATAAAAGGAAGCAACATTCCAGCTGTGACAAAGTTCAGAGCTTAGTTAAGTCATCTACAGGCCTGACACCCAAGCAAGTCAAGCCGTTGACAATCGGTTCTTTCATGCATTCATAAAGTTCCAAGAGAAGGAAAAAAACCTTTTAGGTGGTGATCTGATTGGCTGGGCCTACCTCTCTGGTGTCCGATGTGTGCAAAGCAGGTAAATGGTCGTTCTTTTACTGAATGGGGCTTCAGCCAGAAATTTGTCTTATTTTGTTTGGTCTGATGGTCAGGTTGTGCCAAACACTGCGTATGATGCTTAGAGTGTTAACCATGATATTAGCAGAAAAATAATGTTCGTGGGCACTTAACGAATGCCAGGACCACGCTCAACACTTCACATGCAGTATCCTGTATGACTAATTACTCTCTGGGGTTACCATAAGTATTACTTCCTTTTTCTGGATGAGGAAACCGAGGCTCAGAGAGGTTAAGTGGCTTGCCCACGGTCACTTAGCAGTCAAGTGACAGAATTAGCATTCTCACCCTCCTTCTCTGCTCCTTAGTGGAACTGTGGGTTCTAGCACCTCGCTCAGTGCCTGGCAGGAGGGTGGGGAGGAGGATGCCAGCAGGGGCCTTAGGAGATGGGTTCAATTCTGCACACTGGCTCCAGTGCAAGGCCCAGCTCAGAGTGTCCACCGGCTGGTGTCCGCTTCTTGAACCTGTGCACACACAAGTGAGACCAGCCCCCAGCCTCCCTGGGTGACTAGCAGCAGCCTTGAACTCCAGTCTGGATCAGGCTTTCTCAATGCAGATGAACTGCTGTGGATGTTCTTTGGACATAATTTTCAGTGAGACAGGATCATTTGGAAAGTCATAAATACACATTCAGATGCACGTGATGGATAATAAACTCGGCTCCAACGAGTCACTTGAGTCTCCATAAATCTTGGCTGCATTTTCTTCCCTGGTGCCTGTAAATCAGGCCTCTCTCCTCCTCCTTCTCTGTCTTCCTGGCCGCCCCTACCTGCCATCCGTTATGCTGCAGGTGGAGCATCTGACAGCCGGCCCCACATGCTGCCCTTGTGCCCCTGTGCACATCCTGCCGCAATCTTGGGGGGCCTACCCGTCTCTCCCACTTTAGGCCTCCTTTGTGCTTTGCCGAACAGCAGCCTTGCCACATATCATGGTTTACACCGGCCTGATGGGGTTTTAACAACATGCAATTTTTAAAAGCAGGCTGTCCTGTTCCTCGCCTCCCCCCTCCCATGGGCCTGGGGCCCTGTGGGTGGTTTGCAACTTGCCAACAATGCAAGATGCCAGGAAAACCCGATGGGGTCTGGAGTCAGACTCCCGATTGAAGCGGTTCTGTAACTGGAGACTGCGGCCCAGTCCCTTCTCTCGGCCTCAGTGCATCCGTCTGCAGGATGGGCACAATAACCCCTAGTTCCCACGACTTTCTGACCCTGGAGGATGATTCTCAGGTAATCGACGTCAGTGGAAGCCTCACAGCTCTGTTGCTTAACCCAAGACAAATCTTTAATTTTTCTCCTGCAAAGTTCCGCACGGGGTGTCTCCTTTACCCCTTAGAGCTTCATTATCTGGAGTGTGTGTGTCCCTCCAAGACCCCTGCAGCCAGAGGACAGGCACGCGGGGAGACCACGTGGCTAGTCGGTGAGCATTTGCACTTTTGCCTTTGCACTGTTGCACATGGCTAGTTGGTGCGTGTTTGTTGACTGCTTAACGAAGTGCGAGTCACCAGAGAGGGCTGGGGTGGGCTCTGGCTGAGCCTCAAGGTGGCAGAGGTGCGCGTGGACCAGGATGGGCTGATTTATGCCCAGCCCTCTTCCAAAGTGGCACATGGTGGCCCCGGCCCCATGGGACCTGCCTGGGGTGGCACGAGGCTATGCACCAGAGATGCCTTTTGGGGCCAGTTTAGCAGCCTCTCCTCCAAACTTAGCAACCTCCCTGATGGGGAGGGCCCTGGGGTGCTCCCGCCACTCTAAGTAGCCATTCCCCTGGGTCAGGGTGCAGGCTCTGAGGTCAAAGAGATGGGTCAGAGACGTTTCAGATCCCCTGTCGACCCCTCCAAACCTCGTCGAGGCAGCCCTTGGATCTTTCCCAAGCTTCTTAGTTTTCTTCTATGTAAAATGGGGCAAGTGAGGTCACACTCAGAATTCTGTGGTGGTTCTAGAAGGGTACAGAGCTGGGTTAGGAATAGGTGCTCAGGAAGTGGGGTTCATAGAGGTTGCACCATTTTCTGTGATATAATGTATGCTCTCTTAGGGCCACGCGGTCTCCTACATGCTCCCACCACCCAGCCCTCCCTGGGGCTGACACTGAACAGCACCCATGGCCTTTCCAGTCCCTGGATCCTCCCAGCCTCTGTTGTGGGCTTCATTAGTCGAGAGAATGAGAGGAAGGCTCCCATCCACAGCTGGGTGCTGCTTGCAGGAAGCCCTCTGTGATTTCCCTGGTTCTTGTGAGTTGTGGGGACAGAGTAGGCTACTGGTGGTCCTCTGCACTGTGGCTGGAGAAGGAGGAGGCAGACTGGCATATGAGGGTCTCCTTTGTTTCTGGGGCCCACCCACCCACTGAACAACCTCCCATAGCTGGGCCATGTGGTTTCCTGACTGGAAGTCCTCATGTGTGGTCTGCCCTCCTTGTCAAGCATAGAAGCAGTGGGGCATGGTAAGGCTGGGAAGCAGGATATCCAAGAGGGCAGGGCCTGGTGTGGCTGGAGGAAACAGACTGCTGTGGTACCCTCTGCTACCAGCGCGAGGGGTCGGAGACCCCCGGGGCCATCCCTCCATGGCTGAAGACAGCTGGGCTAGAATGAAACCAGTCTAAACTGTAGGGACAGACGCCCTGAGTTCTAGTCTTTGCCTGGCTGCTAATTTAGCATGTGGCCTTAAGCCAACCCTTTCATGCCTGGGTCTCAACTTGCACATCTGTAAAATGGGGATCATATTCATCCCGCCCCACCCTACAAGGTTAGCTACAAAGCACTCGAGAAGGGGTTCTACGTGGGGGTGGGGAGGAGAGATGTGGTAGAGCCAGAGGGAACCCTCTGTTGGGGTCTAAAATCCTCCCGGTGACCAGCTCTGGGCTGGGGCAGCAACTTTGCCTCCTCTGGAATCCAGGCAGGACCCAGAGTTCAGCACTGGACAAGTGAGGGGCTGTTGTTTCTCCTTCCTCCCACCCCAAGGGTGAAATCTGTTGCTTGTCCCTAGTGGAACTCTCTTTTTCCATCTCCCATTCTCAAAAGCACCCCATAAAATACCAAAAATAAACACTGTGCATGGCTTTCATTTGAGGAGGGTTTGTCTTTCCCCTTTTATTACTTCTTACCACGACATACCAGCCTTTCATCTTTGCACACCCAGGTCAGTGACCCTGGGAGGCAAGCCAGAGGCAGTGTGTCTGTGCCTCTTTGGTCAAATGAGGACTCACTTCTTGGAATGCTGGGGTAACCACAAGGGGCTGCCTGGGTGAGGCAGCAAATGCTGAACAGATGAGGGAACACTGGGCCTGGGTTTTGAAGGGTGAGTAGAAGGTTGTCAGGTAGAGAAAGTGGGATGCAAAGAGCAGTCCCAGCAGAGGGAGCAGTATGTGCAAAAGAATAGGGAAAGAAATAGACTGGCTTGTTTTGGGAGCAAGTGGAAGGTCAGTGAGGCTGGGTATCAGGGTGCCTGGGGGAGGAGAGGGGGCCCAGAGAGGCCAGGAGGGCCAGGTGTAGAGGCCTTGAATGCCAGGATAAGGAGCCAGACTTCATCTTGACGGCCATGGGGAGCCAAGCAGGAAAGTAAGCGAGGTGAGGACGACCGGGGACACCTGCCCACCGGGGCCAGCTTTGTGACAGGGCTGCTTCTTCAAATGTTGATGGGAGGTTGGAGGTGGCAGGGTGATGCTTCTCCTCCCCAAACTCAAAGGAAGGCTTGAAAGAATCTAAAGGGAGCCTCCATATAAAATGACTTTTAAAAAGTCAACATTAAAAAAAGAATTAAAAAAAAAAGTCAACATTTCCGTGATTTTGTAGAAATTAATCAGGAACACATGTGTTCTATTTTTCATAAATTGCAAGAGATCAAAAGGGAAGGAAAAATCTCTTAGGGTAAAAGACAATGTGAGTTCCATCACCAGCTGAAAGGCCCCACACCACTGCCTTCCATCCGGCACTTCCTTCCACCCAGCATCCCTGTACCCCTGGTGGATGTGAACCCCAGGCTGGACATGGGCCACAGAGGGGGCTCAGACACAGCCCATACCTGAGGTGCTCACAGGCAGGCAGAAGCACCAGCTATGAGGGGCGGTGGCAGTCGCTGTGACCAATGCTGGGAGGGAATGCCCAGGGTTGGGGAAACCCAAGGGAGCCAAGCCAAGTGAGGGAAATAGGACAAGGGACAATTGGAAAAGAGAGAAGATGTGAGCTGGGCACAGATCGGGATTGCCTTGAATGTGCTGCTAACGAATGTGGATTTTCCCGTGTGCTTTCCTCTGGTGCTATTTGAGGACTGGGACTTGGGGACAGAAGCGCCAGTCAGCCTCTTACTGTGAGACTTTGCTCCAACCTCGAACCTCAGCTGGTCATCTGTAAAATGGGATGATGATGAGGCCTACTTCCTTCCATCCATCCACCCAGGGGAGCTGTGAGGGGCTGTGGACAGGTGGGCCCTCGCTTGGGCCTCTCTCACCACAGCCTCATCTCTGCTGGCCTCGCCTGGCTTTGTCCTCTGTGGGGGCCGCAGCCAGGGGCAGGGAAGGCATGAGAGACAGCAGTCCCTCAGGCTTCCACCCTGCTCTTGCCTAGCATGTCCAACGGCCCGGGAGTTCTGCAGCAAAGAAGAGGGGCCCGGGCCTCCCAGGATCCTGACGCTCCTGCCTCCAACGGGGGTGGCGTGAGGTCAGGGGGCCTGGCCCGAGACTCGGAGCTCCCAGGGCCCCTTATGCTTGGACCTCGGCGTCCAGGTCTAGGGCTCCCTCTCTCCCCCGCACCCTGAGCTGAGCGGCACCCAGCCTGCCACCCCGCCCGCCCCGAGGTGGGCACCGCGCCAGCCCTGCGGGCGGGCGGTGAAATAATCCGGCTAGACGGGCTGCCATCTTGGCACGTCCTGAGGCGCCCGGGGCCGCGGGGAGCTTCAAAAGGAAAATTAATGTCTCTTACCAGCAATTAGAGGAAATTATTTAGATAGAAATCTTGTTTTATATCTCCCCATTCTTGTTTTTCAATCCCCAGACTTTGATTTGTTTCTTCTTCAGGGATTCTCAGAAACACACCGAAGCCTGGGCCGCGCACCGAGGCCTAATGAGCGCTGGGGCGCACCTGGCGTCGCGGCCTCGCCCGTTGAGGCAGCTTCTGAGGCGCTGTGCCTCCTAAACCCAGCCCTGGGGTCTTCCAGCGTGCCTGGCGGCCCTTTGGCAGCAAGGGCCATGCTCCTGGGGTGGGCAGTCGTGGGTGGGCCTCTGCTCTGGCTGCCTTTCACCCTGCCCCCGGGGGGAAGGGAGGGCGACACCAGGGGCCTAGGCCCAGCCCAGGTCGTGGAGTCTGGGGGTGGCCTGGTGCCAAGGGCAGGCCTGAGGGGCAGGGGACCAAGAGGCAGCCTGGGTGAGGGCCAACAGCCTTCTTCTGTCAGCAGGGGCCCCCCCAGACCTCCACCCTTCAGCATCTCCCTGCTGCCTCAGGTGAGGTTCCAGCTCCACGGCTCGGTGCTCAGAGCCCTGCAGATCCATCCCCACCAGCTTCCCTGGCAATGCCCCTGCCAGTCAGCCACCCTTCAGCTGCCCACAATGCCCGGATTGTCTCAGACCAGAGCTGCCTCTGTGATCCTGGGTCCCCACACAGCCTGGGCCCGAAATCAATGGCCTTATCTTTCTCTACCTGGCCAATCCCGGCACCTCCTTCCATGTCCTGTCCTGCCTCATCTCCTCAGAGACACAGAGTCACATTCCTCCTCCCAGAAGAGTTGGTGCTCCCTGCCTCTGCCCTAATCCCATCAAGCTCTTTATGGGCCTAGGAGCTCCACAAAGCCAGGGAGCAGATCTGCTGCATCTCCGGGTCCCCAGTACCGAGTGGCCCCAAACAGCCTTCAGCCTTCAGCAAGTGACAGTGATTGCCCGAATACATGAATGAATCAGGGGGCAGATGGAGCTTATTGGAAAAGGCAGCAGGAACAGTGTCAAGAGACTAATCGTGACATGTGTCTCAGTCACTTCCTCCCTGTGTGACACAGAGCAAGTCACTTTGCTTTTCTGAGCCTCAATGTTCAATTCTGTAGAATGAGATTAATGGTTCTAGCCCTGCCTGCAAAACAGAGTTAGGAGGATAAAGCAAAATAAAGAAGTTGGGATCCCTGGGTGGCGCAGTGGTTTGGCGCCTGCCTTTGGCCCAGGGCGCGATCCTGGAGACCCGGGATCGAATCCCACATCGGGCTCCCGGTGCATGGAGCCTGCTTCTCCCTCTGCCTGTGTCTCTGCCTCTCTCTCTCTCTGTGACTATCATAAATAAATAAAAATATTAAAAAAAAAAAAAAAAAAACAAAATAAAGAAGTTGAGATGATTTGGAATTATATTAAAGCCATTACCATCCATCTGCCTTCTTCCTTCCATCCACCCATCTGTCCAGTGACCCATCCATTATCAACTCATCCTTCCATCCATCCATCCATCCATCTAACCTTTTGTCCATTCTCTTAAGAAGCACTCACTGAGGCCTCCTATGTGCCAAACCTGAGGGACCTTAGGATCTGAGGGACCAAGAGGGGGCTCAGAAGCAAGACCTGCCTCTGGGACCCATTCCCAGGGAGAAGTCAGCAGCAGCATCAGAGAGACATAGGCAGGAGCTGAGGGAGCAAGGAGGAGCTCAAGTCTTGGGATTGCAGCCCCAAAGGGCTGCTGTTTCTTACCACCACTGATGCACCTTCTGCCCTCAAACTCAGCTTGCTTTGGAAATCCTAGGAGACCAGGAACATCTCCACCAGGAGTCCACCCACAGGGCATGGACATGGAGGTGGAGGTGAGGAGGCAGGAAACCTAGGCACAGAGAGGTTAAATCATGACTCCATGACTAGGAAGCTGCTGAACTGGGATGTGGGACCAAAGACACATTCCTAACCTCTACCTTGTACTGACCAGTCAACAGCCTGTACTCAGGGCCCCCAAGTCATCCCAGCAAAGTGCCAGTCAGTGGCTATTCAGCACCTGCTTACACCCTTCCCCTGTCCAGGCAGTGAGGGTCCTCCATGGATAGCACTGACTATGAGCTACTCTTCCATGGATGGAGGTCCATGTTGGCTGTGGTCCTGCCCCTGGACTTTGTTTATTCCTGCTGTCGTAGAATGTCTCCATCGAAAACCCGAAGATGGCAGTGGTAGCACTGAGCTTTCTCTTCCCCAGCCTGGGTCCCCCTCTAGGCTTCCCCAGACTGTCACCTCCCAGCTGTTAGTCTGGCACAGAAGGCTGAGTGCATCACAGAGGCCACAAGAGAGGGGAGGCAGCCCCAGAGAGCGGAGGGAGGAAAGTACATTGTGGCAATAATTTGGGCCTTAACCTTGTTCTTAGCCTTATTCTAGTCCTTCCAAGCATTAACATTTATCAGCCCCAAATCCTATTTAATCACTCAGCCTTCATTGCTGTAAAATGCCTTGATTTTATTTTGGGGAGAGGGTAGCGATGAATCAGTAAAGCCACCAGCCAGCCCTCCTGAGTTTCAGGGCATGTCTACATCTGGGTCCTTTCTCCCCCATGGTCGCCAGCCCACTGCTTTGTTATGCATACCTGCTGGATGTGCATGTGTGCCCACCTGCCCCAGCCTGCTCCAGAGAGTGGGAGGACAGGGTGAAGGCTCACCCAGTGGTGCTGGGACCTGCTCATGCCAGATCCAAGAGCTGTGCTCATCTCTCAGTAAACCAACGTCATGATGACATCTTGGAATCAGCCACAGTGAGAGCATTTATACCTGGGGATTGACAGATGCTACACATTGCCCCCCCCCCCCCATTTGCCAGCACAATACTGAATCTGCCCCTCATCATTCTCCTTCACAGGGATTCTAGGACATGTTCATTCACTAACGCATTCGATATTTGTTGGGCGCTGCTGTGGGGCACAATAGGATGGAGCACGATGGGCTGGGACTTTGGGACACTCTCCGTACCAGCTCAGAGGATGGCAGGGCTGCCCTGGGCTATGTGCACAACCCACATTATCTCACAACACCGCGGCCCATTTTATAGATGAGAAAATTGCTGGACTCCACATACTAAGGGAGCAGTTCTTGTCCATCCAGCTCCAGACACTCCAAAATAATAGCGGTGGTGATTTTTGTCTTGTTTGACCTTTGCCACAGCTCCAAGAGGAAGCCATTGATTTGATCTGTTGGCCACTGAGGAACCCGAAGCTCAGAGAAGCTGACCGGTCCACCTTGCAAGTCTGAGTGAGAATGCAGAACTGTCTGTCCAAGCCCCAGGATGGAGATAAAGTGAGCCCTCTGGGGTGAGGGGCCTTCAGTTCTTGTCCACTCGAGACTCCAAGGTTGATCCTGGATAAGTTACTTCCCACCACTAAGCCATTCCGCCCTAGCTCTAATCTCCCTCTGAGTCCCAGACTCTGGCAACACTACAACCTGGGCTTTATTCTGTGTACCACGGACCTGGACCTCATTCTGGAGTGTCCTATGGACCCTGGGACTTAGCCCATCTCAGGTGGAGACTCTGTTTTCTTGTCTGTGAAATTAGACCAACAACAGTTTCTACTTGACATAGTAGGGTATTAATGGGATACAGTATTGTACTTCTAATGAGCCCATCGTAGGTGCTCAAAAAATGTTACCTGGCTAGAAGCGTGTCCATGGGCTGCTGGCTGTGGTGTTCATTAGTGTGTCCCCTGAACATTCGAGCATCTGACAATCACTTGAAATCCATAGCCATTCAGCCCATCCACCTGTTGACCTTGACAGGTGTCTGGTGAATTAAAGATGTCCACAGAATACTGGTCCCTTCCTTCAAGAGGTCTACCTCTTCTCCCTTAGAGTCTAGGCTGGTATTGTGACTGCTTAGCCCACAGAACACCATGGAAGAGACACTCTGCTGGGCCCATTCCCAGCCTTTAAGAAGACCAGCAGCTTTTGCTTCCTCTCTCTGAGATATGCTGTCTTGGAATCTAGCCATCTTGTTCTAGAACATGCAGAAAGCCACATGCAGGCACTCTAGATGACAATCCCCACTAAGGTTCAGACCGACATCCAGCTTTGGCTGCCAGTTACATCTGGGATGTTCCAGCCCTGTCCAGCCCCCAGGTGGCTGCAGTCCCAACCAAACATTGAGCAGGAGTGAAAAAGGAGACCCTCCCAGCTGAGCATGGTTAACTCATAGGATCACAGGATTTAGTAAGATCGTTATTGCTTTATATCACCTAGTTTTGGGGCAGTTTGATGTAGCAAAGGTTTGTACTCAAACCTTATGGTATACCTATTTACAAGACACATATGCATTTCTAATTATTTACTAATTTTTAAAAAGATTTTATTTATTCATGAGAGACAGATAAAGGCAGAGACACAGGCAGAGGGAGAAGCAGGCTCCATGCAGGGAGCCCGATGTGGGACTCGATCCTGGGTCTCCAGGATCATGCCCTGGGTTGAAGGCAGCACTAAACCACTGAGCCACCCAGACTGCCCTTATTTACTAATTTTTAAAAAAGCAACCACTCTAGGGGCACCTGGCTGGCTCAGTCGACAGCGCACGACTGCAGAGTGCAGCTCTTGATCTCAGGGTTGTGAGTTTGAGCCTCATGCTGGGGGTGGAGATTACTTAAAAATAAAATATTTAAAAAAAAGTAACCACTCTCTCTTTTGAACAAGAATCAGAAAACTATGGAAAACAGTCAGCTGCCTGTTTCTGTCTGGCCTGCAAGTTAAGAATGGTTTGGTGACTGGTGCGTGAAGATTACATGAAATTTGAAATTCAGTCTCCATCAGTGAAGTGCAGTTGGAACATGCACATCTTCTCTACACACCAGCCACATTGCTTTGGCACGGGGGAAGACCTGCGTGTCACAGCCAAGGCCTGACAGCTGCAGAAGCTAAGATTAACTACCTGGCCCTTTGCAGGAAGTTTACCGATCCCTACTACAGAACATTAAATATGTATCGCCATTCTGAACCTAAATCCCTGAGTAAAAGGATTTGTATGTGTTTCTGGGCATTTATTCACTTAGTCCACTGAGTAAAACCAGCAACAGCAAGAACTCACTGTGGACTTTTTTGTTTATTTATTTATTCATTTGTTTCTTTAAAAGTTTGCAAGTTTTAAGAAGTCTAAAAATGGGCTAATGGTGCAGAACATGTAACAAATTATGGGAAGATTGGTAAGATAGCAACCCAAAAGAGATCAAATTGAAACTTTTTGATGGAGGAGGAGAACAAAGATTGGACAGGGAGCCCAGCTGGCCAGGGCAGTCCCTAAAGCCTGCACCCTGCAGCCCACCTCGCCCTACCCCTATCTCCACCGCCCTGCCCCGGGGGGTTACAACAGCTGTGCCTGTCTTTGTCCCCAGCCAGCTTCCCACCAGTGGCCTTCTAGGCCTTTAGGTAAGTCAGCCCTTCCCCTGGCCCCTTCTTGCAGACATCCTCGCCCGCCCCTTTGCCCTCCCATACTTTTTTTTCTGCCAGAAGTCCAGGTGGAGCTTAGAGTCCCCACTCCGTGAGGTCTACCCCCACAGCAAGCCGTCATTCGTTCCCTCTGTTCCCGAGGATCTGTGGAGTCCCTCTAAGAGCCCACCTGAGTGTGGTGTTGCTGAGACCCACTTACTTGTCCTGCTCCCTGGGCTGGAAGCATCTGAGGGCAGTGATGGGGCCCCAGGGGAGGCATCAGAGCCCTGCAGCCCTTGCTGATATCTAGAAACCCAAGAGTACAGAGCAGGCAATCATTGCATGCCTCTGTGATAAGGCTCCTCCGTTCCCATACGCTGCTCCCCACTCCCCGGGACCAGGGATACAGAGAGATCAGGGCTCTTCGCCTGGTGGACACATTCAGGACCAAGCCTGAGCTGCCCCCACCCTCCCCTGGCCTCTGGCAGAGCTTCCGGCCAGGCCGAGTGGCCAAAAGAACCAGCTCCCGTTAACAAGCCGGGTGCTGACAGCTGGGTCCTGGAGAACAAGGAGCCCTTTGAAGGTACAGCGCCGGGCGGGCCGCACATTCAGGTACATGATCTCACCTCATGGAAACCCAGTGGGCCTGCCAGAGGGCCTCGTAAAGCCTAAAGCCTTCGGTGACCCAGTGTGGAGGACACAAATCATAGGTCCCTAGGCCTCCCAGGTCTGGCCAACACCCCACTCCATGGACAAACGGCCGAGTCCCGATAGGGGCACAGATGGGTGGGACCACAGGGTGCTGGGGCAGATGCAGGGCACCCTGGATGGCAAGCCCAGGCCCAACTGGAGCCCAGCCCCCTCAGCTCCCACTCCCCGGGACACAGCAGCCTGTCTGCTCTGGTCAGTCGGCTTTGGCAGAGTTAGCTGGTATCAGGCACACACACACACACACACACACACACACACATACACACACACCACCCCAGCCTGGTGGCCCTGACACGCTGGGTGTAGCTGGGGGCTGGGGCTGAAGGGATCTGGGTGTTGTCCCCCGTTGGCCTCCTGGTACCTGAGGGGAAGGCAGCGATCAGGGGAGCAGTGGCTTCATCTTGGATGGAATCTTCCAGAACTCCTTAACCTGTAGCTCACGGGAGGCCTACTTTCTGTGAGTTCACAGGACATGGCCTGGGAGCCCAAACTGACCCCGACGAATTCTCAGATGACCAAAGAAGCACTGCCCTCTGCGCTCCTGGCATGGCTTCTTGGCTCTACTTCGAAGATGAGCAGCAGCTCTGGCTTCTCCAAGTACTTCTCCAAGTACTCCCGTGGCAGGAGGCCAGGACTGGGTGCGCACACCTCTCACTGCGTCCGGCCTCGTGACGTGTCCAGCAGTGGCCTCAGTCATCACTCTGTGGACAACAGCGTGGGCCTTCCATCCATCCCCCATCGGGAGGCTCTACCACAGGGCCCACGTGGGTCTCCCAGCCCTTGAGGATGGCTCCTCCACGCCCTCGGGATGACCGCCCAGCTCTGGCTGGAGGCCCAAGGCCCTGCTGCCTGAGCCCGAGGGCTCCTCCCAGCCTCAGGGCCCGTCTCCTGACCACCTGCATAGCTTGGCCTCTCTGCTGCCTCCCAAACCTCCTCCTGCTCTGGCTCACTGGTGTCTACCCCTGGCAGTGAGAGCTGTTCTCTCCTCCAGACCCCCCAGGACTGTACAGCCCATGCCAGGGACTTTTATGGATGCGCCCACTGCTCTCTGGACACGGCTGCTGAGGAACAGAAGCTGGGCGTGAGTCGGCTCTGACTCCCAGGGCCCCGCATGGCCTGGCCGAAGGCAGTGTCCACTAGAGGTTGGCAGAGAGCATGCATTCAAGAAGTCTGCTTCTTGGAAGGCAGCCCGACCACACCCCAGGAGCAGAGAGACGGCCGACTTTGAGGGCAGATGACCCTGCACAGCCTTGGCCTCAGTGTCCTCATCTGTGGAATGGGGATCCTAGCACCCATTTTTCCCCCCATTTTAGCCATGCTTCTAGGTATGTATCTTACTGACATTTTAACTTGCATTTTTCTCGTAAGGAATGAAGTTTGGAGATCCTTTTTGTCACCTTGAGACCTTTGTGGTGGTTATTGTCTTTCTATGAGTGATATGTAGGGTTTTTAAAAAGTGTACTCTCGATATGGTGTCTGTGTCAAGATCTCTTGTTGCTAATCACAGGTTTCAGGGACATCAACCGTGTGAAACCACAGCATCGGGCCCAGCAGGAGGGTGCTCAAGAAACATCGGCTTCCCTGCAGCCCTAGATGCCTCCCACCACCTGCCTTTCCACTTGCACCTCTTTGCCCTATCCTGGTTCATCTGAGATGCCCCTTCCTCCTGGGCCTTTCCCTTACACCCTGAGTCTGCCTCAGGACCCAGGACCAGCCCATCCCCAAGCTGAGCAACCCCAACTTGAACACTCTTTGGGGACCTGTGTCTTCCATGCCCAGTCACAGGAAACAGACCAGAGCTAGGGGCTGGACTCCAAGGCAGGCAATAGGGAGAGCATGGATCCTGGGGTCCTCAGCCCTTCTGCGATCCTCTCTGCCACTTCCTTCCTTTGTGTCCAAAGCCAAGCTGCCATTCTTCTCTGGACCTTGGATTCCTCATCTGTAAAATGGGCTCTCCTGCCTGCCTGGCCCACTTCCCAGGTGGTGACAGGCCTAAACCCCAGGGTGGAGGTCCAGGTCCTACCTAGCATGTGACCCAGGCCCCTCAGTACTTGGTGACAGGGAGCTCACCCCATCACTGACAGGTTTGCGTAGAGACAGCCTCCATCCAAGAGTGCCTCCCTGGATGGTAGTCCAGTGAGTGTCCTCAGCTCCCCAACCAGGACCACTCTGGGACCAGCTTGATCTGTCCCCCAAGTCTCCTGAGCTGGACAGATTTCTGGGATGCCCGCTCACCCTTTCTATTTTATCTGGATGTGCTCAAGCTGGCCCGGGCTTCCCAACTTTTACAGCAGACTCCTGTCTGCCGGCAAAAATTTGATGAAGCTTGGGGGTGGGGCAGGAAGGAGAACCAGTAATTACAGAGCTGTTGAGGGCGTTTCTGGGATGGGCACTGCGCTGAGCGGGAGGCCCACATGGAAAGAGGGCAGGCTGGATCGGAATGGTTGCCCCTGGGAACCTGAGCCTCGTGGCCCCATCCTTGGCCCTTCCATCCCCCACCAGAGCAGCTGGGAAGCTTGTTGCTCTCACTGGGCGGCCAGACTGCATAGAAAAGGACCTCCGCAGGGGAGGTGTTTGGAGGCCTAGAACTGTGTCCTTGGCTAATGCAACACTCTGATGGCACTGCGAGGAAGGCAGGAAAGGGTGAGAGAGTTCTAGAGCTGAAAGTGGTTGGAAGGTACAGAGTAACCCCATCTGCAGACCAGGAAACCCAGGATCACAGAGCGGATCACATGACATATGGTGGCAGGCATTTCCTCTTGCCACCATCTTGTCCTGGGAGACAACCCCCTCCCTCCAGCAGGTTTCCAAACGGGCAGAAGGGTTAGGATGAGAGCCCTCTGAAGCTGCTTCTCCCTCCACTTGGGTCCCTAGGGCTCAGGCAGTCTCAGTTCACATTCCTGGACACAGGAACCTTGACAAAGGCTGCTTCCCCCTGAACACAGAGCAGACCTTCTGGCCCTGCAGGGACACAGGAGTGTGCAGTGTAAGCATTGTTTCATGGACTGTCTCTGGGTACACAGGAACCATCATGGGCCACCTGCTTGGAACAAGGACATCACTGGTAAGTGAAAACGATGAAGAGCTCCCTGTTGCTGGGCCCTGGGATCCCTTCCATGATTCATCTCTGACCCTTGCACCAAGCCATTGGTGAGGATGGTGAGCACCAAGCATGGGGTGGTACACGCAGATCTCTCTCTCTTTTTTAAGATTTTATTTATTTATTCATGAAAGCTAGAGGGAGAGAGAGAGAGAGAGAGGCAGAGACACAGGCAGAGGGAGAAGCAGGCTCCATACAGGGAACCCGACGTGGGACTCGATCCAGGGTCTCCAGGATCATGCCCTGGGCTGAAGGCAGGCGCTAAACTGCTGAACCACCAGGGCTGCCCAAGGACACGCAGATCTCACAGATATTAAGTAGCGGAGCTAGGACGTGAACCCAGAGCAACAGCAAAGTCTGGGCTGAAGTCACTGGAGCATACCTCCTTGAGCCAAGGGTTTCAGCCCCATTACCAGGAGTGACTCTAACAGCTATACCTGCTGCCTTGCTTGGCCTAGTGGTAAGAAGCCAGGACTGATGGAGCCGGACTGCCTGATTCAAATCCCAGCTCTGCCACTTATTGGCTGTGCATCCTGGGGCCAATGTCTTACCCTCTCTGGCCCCAGTTTTTTCATCTGCGAAGTAGGAATGGTGACAGGCTCTCCTTCCCATGGTTGTTGGGAGAGTGATATGTGTGAGTGCCTATAAAGCATAGTGTGGAGAGGCGCTAACTGTATGCTGCTGTCTGTAACAGGATATCGAGATTTGAAGAACTTAAGAAACCTGTCACTCATCCAGAAATCCAGCAGCCAGGACTCACGTTCAGTCTTGTCTGCCCCCAAATTACATGTTTAGCCTTGTGCCCATGGCTGCCCAGAAGACGCCCAGGCCTTGGGGAAGCTGGAACCCGGCACGGCGGCTCGTCCGTCAGTAGATGGCGCTGTGGTGCCACAAGGGCCACCCTGGCGCCAAGAGCTTGTGTTCGCTCATCAGGTCTTGCACAGACTGGGGTCCTCCCAAGCCCCGGCCATACCGTACACGAGGAGCTGCCCTAGGAGGGAGGTACCACTCACCCTGTTTCTCTGAGGAGGAATACTAAGACCCAGAGATACTCAGTCACTGGCCTGAGGACACAGCTGCTATAAGGGGTTGGGGCTCCCCGACCCCAGATGTGCCCACTGAGATCCCCAGCCCTGCATCCATGACATCTACCCTACCCTCATGGGCCCCAAGAGGCCACAGTTATTCTCCGGAGCTTGATGGGAACCAGGCATCCCCCTTCTGCCCCCACCATGGCTGGACATTCCAACAAAGCTGAAGCCGCCAGCTTTGAAGTCAGAGCTAAGCCCCAGATTAGGGTGGCTCCAGGCTGGCCTGTCCCTCCCAGCTCCGTCGCCAGGCCCACGCCCACGGTTCCCCCCCAGTCCACTGTCCTCTTGGCACAGAAAGATCTGGGGCCCAGAGAGGGAAAGGCTTGCTTCACAAGACACAGCTCCTCTCCTGAAAACCATCTCCCTGCTAAGGGGCTCCAGGTCCCCCCATGACTTGCCAGAGGCCTGAAATACCATCTCACAGCCCCCTATCACCAGCTAAGAAGTCTCATGTTAATGTGTTGTCCCCCTTCCCAGCCCCACTGACACACGCGCATTAGTACCTATCACCCCAGGAACGCGACTCGGACAGGAATGTGATCTGAATACATTCGGGGTGTGGGGCGGATGGAAGGGAGACAACTGTGGAAGTTGGGAGAGGAGAGCCCCCTCTCGCTGTCAGCTTTGTCATCTGTTCATGGCACCTCCATGACCCTGGAGGGTCCTTCCAGCTCAGCCTGCCTCAGGCTCTGTGATCTTGGTTGGGTCACACCCACATGGCAGCCAGGCAGGTGTGGGAGGGGAGAGACATCCCTGCATACCAGGCAACAGGCTAGGGGCTTTATGTACCCCTATCTTTCTGTCCTGATGAGTGACTCGGGTTCTAAAATTCAGCCAGCAAGCTGGGAGAGCTGGGGCAGAGGGGGCAGGTGGAGTGAGGGCAGTGGGTGCCACCCTGGGTGGGCTTTAGGAGAACAAACATGCAGAGTGCCCCCGGAGACAACGAATCAGTGGGACTGAGCTGGCGCCTGACTCATCCAGGGAGTTTGGCTCCAAGACCATGAACTCCGAGCCTACGCGAGGGCCCGGCAACAACCTCTCGTGGCTGAGAGCCCGTCTGTCGGTCTGTCTGTCAGCAAGCAGCCACACTCCCTTGGCCCTGCCCTACTGGAAGGAGCCTTTTTGTTCAAGCTAACACTTTCAGCATAGGGGTTCCAGAACTCGTGTTCCAGAGAGTTCTAGAACATCTGCTTTCCGAATAGCCTCTTACAATCTCTTCTCCAGAATTCACCTCTTCCTAAACTTCAGGGTTTCCCACCCCCACATTTATTATTTTTGTCCTTAAATATTGTCTATTGTCCTTAAATCGACTCACGTACATAGATTTCTTTGAAGAAAGCTTTTCCTAAAAACCTCACTACCAAAAATGAGAAGCTAGTTCCACACACCATAAATAGGAGGTGACCATAAAAATACAGAAGGTGAACAAAACCATATTGCTCAAGTCTGGCTGGCTGCTGTGGCTGAAGAATCCTCTTGGCCTGGAGTCTGCGTCCTGATGGTTAAGAAGGGCAGTGGGCTGGTCGGAGCCCCACCAACATCAAACTAAGCCGCTCCACTTGATATAATCAAGAGTGGACTTCTCTGGAAGAAGACTCCCTTTTTCCATCTTCCACCTGGAGGCCTGTCATCATCTTTGTCTGCATTTCCCCTACCCATTCTTCAGGTTATCACCTCCTCCGGGAAGCCTTCCAGGCTGGATTGGTGCTTTCTCAGTTGCACAGGCCTTCCCTGACCTTGCACTTGTCACCCTGGGTTATTAAATTGCATTTGTGTTCATGTCACTCCCAATGACACAGAAGTGTCCCTGCTTCTAGGACACAACTTTACCCTGGCCTATAGCGGTGGCCTCCTGCCTCCTCACCTGCCCCTTGCCCATCCATCCCTCCACCACCTTGAGTCCTTCTCGCCTTATGATGTCATTATCGGCCTTGGTGTCTGTCTCTCTTTCTCTGGACGTGGGCTCAATGGGGGCCTGGGTGATATCTGCTGGTCTACCACTGGATCCCTAAGCCTGGCCTGCATGAAGCAAGGAGCTATCCTGTGAGGATAGCACTGCCATGATCTTCATTTTCCAGATAGGGAAACTGAGTCACAGCGAGGTAAATGACTTGCTCAGGGTAACCCACGCAGAAGTGGCAAAGTCGGATACAAACTCAGGCATCCGGGCTGTGGAGTCAGCCAAGGTTACCACAACCTGCGTCCTGTGCAGGGCTTTTCTTTACCTTTGTCAGGTGAGACTTGAAGGCTTTATGTGTGAGACACACAGACAGGACACTTGGGGTCCCCAGAGGCCCAGACTGACCCACAGCCAGACTAAAATCTTGGTCCAGCCCGAGGCTCAGCTCACAGCGGGAATGGGGCAGGTTTTCCCACCAAGCAGACTCCGGCTGCTGGGGCAGCCTCGAGAACCTCACCGCCTGCCTTCACCGCGGCCTCCGAGGCCTGAAATGCCAGCGGGATGTTTCATTCGGCTGAGGGCTAGTGTCCCTGGACTGAGGCCTCCGTGGGCCCCCCCACCTCCACCCCAGCCACTTGCTGGCTGTGAAAAAGGTGCAGAGTCACCCCCAGGGTTGCCACAGAGACGGCCAGCGGAGGCAGAGCCGGCAGGGCCCCCCAGCAGCCGTGGGCCGGCCGGAGGGGCTCCCCCTCTCCCGCGGTCAGCAGAGGCTCCCCGGGAGAGTCCCCGCCCAGCCGGCTCCAAGCCCCTGGGGTCCGTCCTGGAAAGACCTTCAAAGGACTTGGCCATTCCTGAGTGAGCGCCAGGAGGGAATCTGCTCTCAGAGTCAATTTAGCCAGCCGCACGGGTGGAAGGAATTTGCCGTTTCTCTTAACAGCGACCCCCTCGTGATTTATACGGGGGCCACTGTCCGAAGGCTCCGGCTGACGGATCACAGTGGAAAATCAGATGCCAAGACCCAGGCGGCTCCCTGGGCTAATTACCTTCAATGAGACCCAGCTGGCTGGGGGAGCTGGCGGGGCCAGGGCAGGGCCAGATCCCTGCACCCAGCTCCCTGGGGATTGGAGGCCTGCCGTGGCTGTGCCTGGGCTTGCTGCCCGTCACCTACCGGGCCCGGGCTGGGGCCACCAAGAATTCCAGGAGAGCCAGTCTGACCAGCTCTCAGGTGAGAACGGGTCACCTTTCGTACAGCACAGCTAGCAGGCCCAGGGAAGCCCACGGCCTCAGGGTTTCCTGCTGCCCAGGGGGCTGGAGATCCCTGAGCCTCCAGGGCCCATGGGATACCATTCTGTTTGTGGGTGACTGAGGCCCAAATGGATGGGGCAGGCCCCCATGGAGCAGTGGGCTCTGGACTGGCTGTGGGCCCTGCCCATAAGCTCTGGCCCATAGTAATGCCTTCTTGGAGGCCCGGAGCCCACAGCACTGGCCCCAGAAGCTACCTCCAGAGGCCTCATGCAGTTCAGGTCCACTCTCCAGGCCTGCTGGAGTTGATTAAATGTTTCTCAAGAGACTACTAAGTGCCAGGCCCTGTGCAGGGTGCTAGGGGTACGGTGGAGGACAGAATCCAACCTGATCCCAGGCTTAAAGACCTACGGGAAGGCAAACGCCACTTGGTGCCATGAAAATGCCCTGGAGTGGGGGGGTGACCCATTCCAGGCAGCAGAAACTGGGGATGCAAGGCGGAGCGGAGAACAGAAAGCTGAGTGGGGTGGGTGGGCCAAGGAGGGGGTGGTACCAGGCGGGAGAGTGTTCCAGGCAGAGGGGAGAGCATATGCAAAGATCCTGTGGCAGGAGGAAATGTGCACACTCAAGGAGCCAAAGAGCCAAGAGGATGGTGGTGCAGGGGGAGGTTAGGAAGGTCACAAGGAGGTTCTTGTACCTTTAAAAAGCAATTCCAGATATGACTCAGGAGACATAGTGAGTCTATTAACTCACTAACATAGTTAGTCTATTAATGCTGCTCCCAATTTCTTTCGGACTTTCAGGACACTCAACTCCCACCCCAGCTTCCTGGAGTAGAGGAGGATCCAGTGGGGACCTATCTGGGAGGCCTGTGGGGCCAACCCAAGTGTACCTCGAGAACTGGATGGAAAGTCAGAGAGATTAAAGGCCCCTGGTTGTGGGCTCAGGTCAGGGACAGCCGAGATCACCGATGAACCACAGTAGAAGGAGAGGGTCCATGAGCAAGCCATGCTGTGGAGTCGCCAAGAGGGGCAGAGGCCAGTGCCTTGGAGCCACTACCAGCCTCACAACTGACCCAGCGCTCTGCTCCTGCCTTCTTCTCCCTGGGCCACGGGAGTCAGCTCACTCCCATGCCTGTGAGGCCAGAGCCCATGGAGGACAGAAGTGGGCGTTATTGCCATTACAGATCATCTCTGGGCCCTGGACCAGAGGGGTGTAAGTGGATGGATGTCTGAAGGATGGAGAAATGAATGAGCAAAGGAATGGCCCCCAGTCTCCTCTCCTGAGCCACACAGAGCCCCTCTGGCCTTCCCCGCTGGCGGCCCGGTGTCCTTGTGGAGCTGGGTCACTGCAGGAGCTGGGTGTCAGGTGGGCCAGCAGGTGCCCAGGGCATCTGTGCCCTCTAGCTTGGCTCTGGCCTGGTTCCTCAGGGCACAAACAGGTCTGACGGGTTCGGCAGCTGACATTCTGACTTCCAGGAAAGCCAAACTCTTAGAGAGCAGAAGGAACAAGGCCTGGGCAGAGAGAGGGCTCTTCTCAAATACTGCTCCCCTCTGCCATGGGCCTTCCCCAGCCCCGGCCCGCAGACCTTGCCCTTGAGCCAGGGAGCTCCAGGCTGATGGGCACACCTCTCTCCCCACCTCCCCCACAGGCAACAAGGAACTCAGGAGGGTGAGGGACAAGGAAAGGAACATTCTCCTTGTGGCCCCAAACTCTGTCCCTACCCCCACATCCCACTGCACTGGGTAGTAAAGGGTAGAGCTTACAGGGGCAGGCTCAGAGCTGGGCAGCCTGGGTTCCACTCTCTGCCCCACCAATGACCGTGGGCAAGCTCTCTGCCTCCCTTTCCTGTCCTGCACTCACAGGGCTGAGATGCATCAGGGTGCATGCAGACCTCAGCCTGGAGCCTGGAACTTGGGATCCCGCGTTGTTGGCATTCCTCCATCTGATCATCTCCGGCAGGTCTCACCCCCCAGCCTGCTGACCACCGCTCTCTGCCTGGTCCTCCTCCTGCTCTAAGGGCTCAGGGTTACTTCCTGGCCTCTTCTTGTCCCACTGCCAGCTGTCTCTTCACAGGCTAGCACAGGCTCTGGCTCTGCGTCCCATGCTGGCCATTGCCTCCTAGAGCCATAGGCATAGCATCCAGCTGCTCCTTGCACCTCGCCACTCACATTCAGCCCCAAACTGAACTCAGCCTCTCTCTGCAGGGCCAATTTTCCTCTGAGTCCTCCCATCCAGGGCATGGTGCCATCAGTCACCAAAGCCATGTCCCCACAGGTCCCCCAATGCCCATCGTCTCCACCCTGTATCCTGACTATAGTGTCTTTTCTCTTTCCCTCCTTCCCTCCCCACCAACTTTCTCTCTTTCCTCTTTCTTTCTCTTGCCTTCTTTTTCTTTTTCTTGCTCCCTTCTTTCCTGTTGGGATATAACATAAATACAGTGAAGTGCATTAATTGCTCAAATCTTAATGGTACCATTTGATCATCTTTCATGTCTATGCCTGAGTACCTGCCACCAGATCAAGACATAGAGCATTTTCAACTCCCATGGGTTTCTCTCATGGCCCTTTCCTACTCCAAAAATAACCATTATTCTGCCTTCTGCCTCCATAAATTAGTTTCACCTGATTTCGAACTCCACATAAGTGGAATCAAAAAGTATGCACTCTTAGACATCGAGATAGATGGATTGGAAATGAGAGTCCAGATATAAACCCATACAATTCTGATCAGTTCATCTTTGACAGGAGTGCCAAAACTTCTCAAAGGGGGAACATAGTCTCACCAACAAATGGTGCTGGAAGAACTGCATATCTATAGGTAAGGAATGAAGCTGGACCCCTACCTCACACCATAGACAACAATAACAAAGCCCTCAAGATGTCTTGATGTCCTAAATGCGGAAGCTGAAACTATAAAACTCTTAGAAGAAAGAATAAGCATTAAAGAACACTATTAAGAAAGTGAAAAGACAACCCACAGAATGGGAGAACATTTTTGCAAATCGTGTATTTAAAGAGCCTAGTATCTAAAATATATAAAGAATTCTTACAGCTCAGCAACAAAAAAGATAAATAACCCAATTTAAAAATGGGCCAAGAAGCTGAACAGACATTTCTCCAAAAAAAGATAGAAAAATGGTCAATAAGAACGTGATAAAATGCTCAGCATCATCAATCGTTTAAGGAAATGCAAATCAAAACCAAAATGAGATGTCACTTCACATCCACTAGGAGGGCTATTTAAAAAGAAACAAAAAACAGTGGGGGCACCTGGCTGGCTCTGTTGGTAGAGCATACAACTCTTGATCTTGGGTTGTGAGTTCAAGCCCCACACTGGGCATAGAGCTTACTTAAAAAAAATTAAAAGTTTGAAAAAGAGGGATCCCTGGGTGGCGCAGCGGTTTGGCGCCTGCCTTTGGCCCAGGGCGCGATCCTGGAGACCCGGGATCAAATCCCACATCGGGCTCCCAGTGCATGGAGCCTGCTTCTCCCTCGGCCTGTGTCTCTGCCTCTCTCTCTCTCTCTGTGACTATCATAAATAAATAAAAATTGAAAAAAAAATATTTAAAAAAAAACAAAAAAAACAAAATCTTAAAAAAAAAAAAAAAAGTTTGAAAAAGAAAAAAAACTCCAGAAAATAACAGTGCTGGTGAGGATGTGAAGAAAGTAGATTCTGGAGCATTGCCGGCAGGCATGTAACATGGTGCAGTCATTTTGAAAAGATGCTCTGAAGAGCAGTTTAGCAATTCCTGGAAAATTTAAATATAGAGTTACTATATGACCCATCAATTTCACTCCTAGAAGAGAATAAAAAACATGCTCGCACAAAAACTTGCACATGAATGTTCACGACCCTGTTACTCATGATAGCCCCAAAGTAGGAACATCCCTAACGTCCATGAAGAGATGAGTGGATAAACAAAATGTGGTCTAGCCATACAATAGAATGTTATTCAGTATAAAGAGGAAAAATACCACAACACAGACGAACCATGGAAACATTACGCTGAGAAGCCAGACGCAAAAGGCCATATGCTACATGACTCCATTTATATGACATGTCTGGAATAGGCAGGTCCATAGAAAAAGAAAGTAGATTGGTGGTTGCTGGGGACTTGGCACAGAAAGGGATGAGGAGGGACTGTTAACAGGTTTCTTTTGGGGGGTGATGAAAATGTCCCGGATGTAGATAGTGGTGATAGATGCACAGCCCTGTGGGTATACTAAAAGCCACTGAATTATATACTCTAAAATGATGGATTTTATGGTACATGAATTTTATCTTAATGAAAAAGGTATCTTTCTTTTTTTTTTAAAGATTTTATTTATTTATGCATGAGAGACATAGAGAGAAAGAGAGGCAGAGACACAGGCAGAGGGAGAAGCAGGCTCCATGCAGGGAGCCTGACGTGGGACTCGATCCTGAATCTCCAAGATCACACCCTGGGCTGAAGGCAGAGTTAAACTGCTGAGCCACTGGGGCTGCCCCCAAAAAGTTATTTTTCTTAAAGATTTTATTTATTTATTCATGAGAGACAGAGAGAGAGAGAGAGAGAGAGAGAGGCAGAGACACAGGCAGAGGGAGAAGCAGGCTCCTTGCTGGGAGCCCGATGGGGGACTCGATCTGGGACTCTGGGATCACGCCCTGAGCTGAAGGCAGACGCCCAACCGCTGAGCCCCATAGGTGTCCCTTAAAAAGTTATTTTAAAGTATGCCATCATTTTAAAAGTTAAGGGTGCTTTCTTTTGTGTTTGTCTTTTTTTTTTTTTAAGAGCTTATTTTTACATTATCTCTACCTCCAGCATGGGGCTCGAACTCACAACCCTCGATTGAGTTGCACACTCTACCAAGGGAGCCAGGCAGGTGCACATTGTGTGTATGTGTCTTCTTCCAAGTCATATAATAGATCACAGCGTCACCGTGCTGTGGTGTGTGTCAGCTTATTCTTACTGCTGTGTAGCGTTCCAGTGTGTGGACATCTTACATTCATTTCGGTAAATGTCTCTCTTTTTTTTGAGAGACAGCGAGAGCAGGAGAGCCCTTGGGCACCAATGCTTGAGCGGAGAAGGAGGAGGGGCAGAAGGAGGGGGAGAGAGAAAATCAGAGAATGTCAATCAGGCTCCACGCCCGCATGGAGCCCGATGCAGGACTCGATCTCATGACCCTGAGATCATGACCTGAGCTGAAACCAAGAGTTATCACAGTTAACCCACTAAGCCACCCAGGCACCCTGTCATTTCTCTTGATGGATATTTCTTTTGCTTCCAATTTGGGACTCTTATAGATCCGTGAGTTCTCACGCTTGTCTTTTCAAGGATATGTGTGGACATTTCTGGTGGTATCTGTGTAGAAGTGGGCGTGCTAGGTCAGGATCTGCACCCATTTTAACTTCAGGAGGAAGGACTGCTGCAGGCTGCCAAAGTGGTTGACACTTCGTAATCCTGCCAGCAAACTCTGAGACTTCTATTTGTTCCACATCCTCATCAATACTTGGTGTTGTCGATCTTTTTTAATTTTAGCCATTCCGGTGAATGTGTTCTATAAGGAGGTTTTCATTTGCGTTTTCCTTATAAGCACTGAAGCTGAGCATCTCATGAAGTCTTTCTTGGCCATTTGGAGACTATTATTTTTTTTGTTGGCACATGTGTGGTTGTTAGCTTTCCATTATTGATGTGTAGGAATTTTTTTAATGTTTCTCCATAAAGTTTTGGGTTTTTTTTTTTTTTAAGATTTGTTTTTGAGAAAGAGAGAGAGAGAGACAGTGTGAGCACCGGCAGAGGGAGAGGCAGAGAGAGCAGGGAGCCTGATGTGGGGCTTAATACCAGGACCCCCAGGATCATGACCTGAGCTGAAGGCAGATGCTTAACCAACCGAGCCACCCAGGTGCCCCGATGTAGGATTTTTTAAAAGTATGTTCCGAATACAAGGTCTTTGTCAAAACCTATTCTCAATGCTGGGCTTTGCCTTTTCACACTCTGCAGTGTCTTTTGCTCAGTGGAAGTGTTTAATTTTGATGAAGTCTAATTTATGCACTTTCATTTATTTTATAGTTGATGCTACATGTGTCCTGTTTAAGGAATCCTTGCCTACCCCTTGAAAGTCACTTGGATCCATCCAAACCCTGGCCTCCACCTTCTTGGCCTCTGCCCAGCTCCTAGCTGCAAGATCTGCCCTGCACGGCCTCTCCCCCTCCCATTGTGTCCCCACCCCACTTCTTGTCCTCCTCACTGCATGACCTTCTGGCCCAGGGACAGGGCTGGCTCATCTGTGTGTCCCCCAGAGCGGCACCAGGTCTGGCACGCCCAAGGTGCTCAATAAAAGCTTCCTAAATGAAGGCAATGTCCTGTGGCCCAGCTGGGGATCATTAAAACTGTCAATTAGTTCTAAACACCAGCTCATCAGGAACAGTTGAGCAAAGCCGGGGGAAGTAAAAAGTTTTGGAAAAACCACCAACACAGGAATGTTTCGCTTTCTCACCAACAGGAGCATTAATCACGACAACTCAGGCCTCGTTAGTGTTATTTATTCTCCCTTTGCCCCCGAGCCATGGGGCCAGGGGAGCCTCTTCTTTGCACACGTGGGCTGTAGGGGCTCCCCGGTGGTCACCCCAAAACACCACCGGTGTTTGCTGCCTCTGAATGGTGGGGGCGGGGATCCCTGGCCTCCTAGTCCTTCTCCTCACCGTGTGTGATGACGTAGCACAGGTTCTGGTAGTCCAGGTTACCACACACATCTGGCGGGAAAGCCGCAAACATCTGCTTGACCTGGAGAAGGAGCAGGGTGTCAGCTTGGACATGGGTGGAGTGGGGGCCAGAGCCGGGACGTCACCCGGGGGCGACAGGCAGAACATTGGTCCCCTCTCTGCAGACAGAGCCAGGGATTGAGGGCCCAGAGGCCAGGGTCCCGCAGCCACCCCCACTCCTCCTTGTCCCCCTCCAAGGAGTCAGCGTCTAAAGAAGAGCGATCTCACGGGGCTGGGGCTGGGCTGGGCAGGACCTCCCCCAGAAGATTCTAGGCAGTGCCCTGGAAAGCCCGCACTCACCTCCTCCTCACTGAACCGGTCTGCCTGGGTCATGAGCTTCTCTTTGATGCTGCTCAGGGGAGAGGAAGGGTCAGGTTCAGGGGAAGCACCACCCTGGGGTGTGCACATGCAGATCCCCAGTGGGGAGGGGGGGTTGTGAGAGATGACAGGCGGCGGGGAGGCGTTGTATGCCAGGAGGACACCAGCCAGGTGTCTGTGTGGCCTCAGATGGACTCCTCAATCACTGAGACTCAGTTTCCTCCTTTGTAACCCAGACTCTCCTCCAAGGTGGGGGACCAAATGAAGTGAAACTTGGGACCCTGCCATGACCTTAGGGCCCACTCTGATGGCCCACTGTGTGCTAATAATCAACCTCCAGGTTCCTGAGTGGAGCCTCTCGGCCTCGGTTCTAGATGCACCACAAGGTCAGTGGGTGGCTTGAGCTGACATCTGCATTGTGCCTTCGAGAGTACAAGGTGCTTGCGCTCCGCCAAGGCATGGGAAGGTCCTGCCTGGGTCTCCTTTGCTCCTCATAGCCGTGGGAAGCAAGTGCTATGAGCCCCCTTTCACAGGGAAAAACTGAGGTTCGAGAAACATCAGGATTTGCAGTGATGGTGGGGCCCGTGTCCCTGGGATGTCCAGGGGAACAGCTGCCTGCAGAGGTCAGAGCTGCCTGGGCCTGGAGGGGCGGCGAGAGGTGAAGCCCCAAAGAACTCCTGCCCCAGGAGCTCGGAGGGCCCCTAGGCCTCTCAGGGGGTACAGCAGGCAGGGAAGGACCAGAGGCCTGAGCCGGGCCCTGAGCACCGAGTGTCCTGTGGCGCCGGCAGTGGCGAGCCCGCTAAGGACCAACGCACATTTTCCATTATTTATGTTACTGTGGGACAGTCACAGTTTCCAACTCTCCAAGCTGGGGACTGTTCTCAGACTCCATTTCAGCCAGAGCCTCTCTGTGGCCTGCCTGGCAGGTCGCCACAGCTTCCAGGTCCCGTATCCCCGGGTGGGGGTGGGGGGGGCTTCAGTTCCCAAACTGGGTCCCTGAGACAGGCCTGGCCTTGCACTGGTGGGAGTAAAGGTGAGTCCCAGTAGAGGGGTTGGTCCAGGCCACTCCGGGGGTTGCCCTCATTGCCTCCTGGGGGCCCCCAAGAGGAGTGTTGGGAAGCACAGACCGAGGGAGGGGTGAAGGAGAGGGCCCCAGCCTGCAGGAACCCTGAACAACCCCTCGCCTACCCTGGGGAGCATGTGACTCACAACTTTGGAGGGGTGGGGGTGGTGAGAAGGTGTGAGAGACAAGATGGACCTTCTCTGTTTCCCCTCTGCCCAGCCCCTGCCCTCTCCTGTCCCCCAACACCCCCATTATGTGATGATTCCAGCGGGCAGCAAATCTAGTCTCAAAGCCTTGGGGCACCTGGGTGGCTCAGTGGTTAAGCATCTGCCTTTGGCTCAGATTGTGGTCCTGGGATCGAGTACCACATCAGGCTTCCCACAGGGAGCCTGCTTCTGCCTATGTCTCTGCCTCTCTCTGTGTGTCTCTCGTGAATAAATAAATAAAATCTTAAAAAAAAAAAAAGAAAAGAAAAGGGACGCCTGTGTGGCTCAGCGGTTGAGCGTCTGCCTTCAGCTCAGGGTGTGATGCCAGATCCAGGGATCGAGTCCCCCATCAGCCTCCCTGCGTGAAGCCTGCTTCTCCTCTGCCTGTGTCTCTGTATCTCTCTCTGTGTGTCTCTCATGAATAAATAAAATCTTAAAAAAAAAAAAAAAAAGCCAAGGCCTCAAGCATCATAATAGTCAGGAAGCCTGTGCCTGGGGAGGAAATCTTACCTGCCCCAGGCCACCCACAGGCCCAACGAGACCTCAGAAGCTCTGGAACGACTGCCCAGGGAGTTTGGTGTCCTAGCCTCTTGGCAGGCTGGCCCTGCCCACCGCCCTTGGCTCTGCTCGGCACTCTCACTGGGCTGAGGCACAGCAGGATGAGTGCCCCCACCTCCACAATGCCAGCCCAGTGGTCCCCAGGGCAGACACAGCATCCAGGGCCTGTTGCATGCAGGAGCTACCCCACTTAGACCCTGCCCACCTTTCCTTCCCTGCTCTCCCCCTACCTGTCATCCCCCATAGCCTCCGGCCACCCTCTCACCAACCCCACAGACCCCATGCCCTGTCCCTTCACTGCTGTGTTCCTGCATCTAGAACATTCCCTGCCCCAGCCTAGGCAGCACGTTGTTGCCCTTGAAGGCCCACTTCCACCCGCACTCCACCTCACCACTGGGAAATCTGCCCCTGGTGACCCCACACTCCATATACACTTCCGTGTAAAAACGGGGACACTGAGTCCCAGAAAGGGGAAGAGACACCGAGCGATGACTGAGCTGGGCAGGGCAGTGCCCTCCTGGTTCCTGGCCAGACACTGCCCGAGCTGGCTAAGCATTGGGTGCCGGAGGAGAGTGGGGCACAGCCCACCCCGTCCTCACCCCAGCTCGCTTATCACCTGAGCATCTGGGGAAGGAAAGCCAAAAGGAAGGGCAGAGTGGGGACACCTGGGTGGCTCAGCAGTAGAGCATCTGCCTTTGGCTCAGGTGGTGATTCTGGGGTCCGGGGAACGAGTCCCACATCAGGCTCCTGGCAGGGAGGGAGCCTATGTCTCCCTCTGCCTATGTCTCTGCCTCTCTCTGTCTCACATGAATAAATAAATAAAATCTTAAAAAAAAAAAAGGAAGGGCAGAGTGGACTTACAAATCAGCCTTGACGAAACCTTTTCCTTCGGTGTCAAAGACTTTGAAGGCGTGGAGAATGGTCTCCTCAGGGTCTGTACCTAGAAGCAGCACACACAAGGCAGGGAGAGAGCCAGGGTGAGGAGTACAGGCTGGGGCTGGGCAGGAGCTGGGCTGGGGGGGCGGTGGGGGGGCTTCGTCCCCAGTGTCCACTCCACAGTGGGAGCAAGAGAAGGGAGATTTTTGAGAAACAAGGAGTAGGAGTAACAACCGAGGGCATTACATTTAGTTATGAGCAGCCTGCACAGCTGTACAGGGAGACCCCAACTGACCCCACCTTTTTTTAAAAAATAGATTCTATTTATTTATTAATCGGGGGGCGGGGGGAAGAGAGAGAGAGAGGCAGAGGGAGGAGCAGGCTCCATGCAGGGAGCCTGACATGGGACTCGATCCCAGGTCTCCAGGATCAGGCCTGGACTGAGGCGGCACTGCATGCTTAACTCTCCTACCAATGGACCTGATCTTATAAATGGAGAAACTTGAAGCTCAGAGGTCATGATTAGTGAGGGTGGGGGTTGGGGTGGGGTCACCTCTGGGCCTCTCTTGCTACCCACGACATGCACAGGTTGGAAAGACAGTGCTGTACTTGGGGCTTGAAGGCTGGGCTTGGGCAGGGGCACTGGTAGGTCTGCAAGATGGTCCAGGCCAGAGGTAGGGGTGGGTGGAGGGTGGTGGGCTGCGGGGGCACAGCCAGAGAAGTTCTGTTTTGTCACCTCCACTGTGTGGGCTTGGGGGGGAAGATGTCCTTAGAAGGAGTTGTCTATTACCACAATGGGAACCCCCTGGTTGTACAGCTGGGGAAACTGAGGCCCAGAGAGAGGCAGGGTCTCAACTGAGGCCTCATAGCTATGAATGACAGGAGACCTGGTGCTTTTTTCCCTCTGTCACACTGCCCCTCTATTCACTGCAGACCAGGCATGTCCTTGTCCTTTCTCAAGGCTCAGCTATGTCACCAGGGACGTGGAGGCAAAGGTGGTGTTTGTTGCCCACCTCCCAGGATCAGTTCACAAAATGGGTCGCTAGTGATAAAGATCTGGTCAAATGTTGATCAGTGATGGTTACAAACCCCTCTGAGTGCTGTGTGCCATTTTAGTTCCTGGAAGCCCCAGGACACCCCATGTGGTGGGTACTGATGTCCTCAGTTTGTCAAAGAAGAAACCAAGACAGAGGACCTTGCCTGAGGTCCCCGCTGATAAGGGGAGGGAAGGTCTGAAACTGAGTCTCTGGACTCCAGAGCCCCCTGCTTGTCCTGCTGCTCTGTGTTCCCATCTGTCAGACTGGGGACACATACCGGGCAGGATGCTATCTGAATCACTCGGCGTCCCTGAATGACCGAGCCTGGCACAGTGCTGGCCACAGCTGTGGGCTTCCTCCAAGGAGGGCAGTAGGGACCTGGGGGGATTACCCAGTCCAGAGCCTCAGCCCAGGGTTCCTCTGGGGCAGAGCCCCAGGCACTCCAGATTCTGGTCTCAGAAGCAGAGAGGGGGTGCCCAAGGGATTATGGTGGGGAGCTGGTGGGAAGTCTTGACCTCCCAGGGTTTGAGAGAGTCCTCCCTGCTGGGGCAAGCTGGCTCCAGCCCACCTTCCTAAGGACCAGTGGTCCCGGGCTCAGGCCCAGTGGCCAGAGCAGTGACCTCCTGGGCAATGACCCTGGCCCGACCCTCCCCTCTCTCCTGCCACAGAAGATCTCTGCTCTGTGGACTGCAAACCACAACAAATGAATGGGCTGCAGAGTGGCCATTGGGAATCATATGGCCAAGTGTCCTCATCCCAGTGAGAGGGATGAGAGGGTGCCTGCCCCAGCCCCCTGACCCCTCTCCTGTCCTCACTGCGGCCAAGTGTGCAGGCTCAGCCAAGTTCATATGACAAGCTCAGATGGAGCCTGGTACCCCTGCAAAGATGAGAAAAAAGCTGCAGTCTCTTGGCCCCACCTGGCCTTGGGTCATAGCTCTTAGCTCAGCCGTCACCAACATGAGCTTCGGGCCTCTGCCGCCTGCATAGAATCATTGGCTAGAGTCATGTATGTCTTTCCTGCAAGTATACCCCTACCCCAGCCCCAGGGGGTTCTGAGCTCTTCAAGGAGATGGTCACAGTCCCGGGAATAACCCCTAACAGCTTCCCAGAGGAGGGCCAGCTCCAGCTCCCCACTCACTCCATGTCTGGCCCTCAGTTTCCATGGAGGGTGGGGCCATTAGGTCACAGGTTGGCTTTCTAGCTCCAGGAACAGCCAGGACAGTGTGTGTGGAGGCTGTCGTACTTTCCAGCAGGCCACAACCCATGAGATTATTATGATTTGCTGCCAAACATCATCCGTGACGTTGCTAGGGTCACCCCTGTCGTGGGTTGAGGGTGACCCCCAGAACATATGCCTGTGTCCTTATCTCCAGAACCTGGAAATGTCACCTTACTTGGAAAAAGGGTCTTTGCAGATGTAAGGAAATGATGTTGAGATGGGGGGACCATTCTGCATTATCCCAATGGGCCCTAAATCCAGTGACAATTGTCTTTCTAAGAGTGAGGGACGGGGAGATGGCCAGGCAGAAGAATAGGGGGCCGTGTGACCACAGAGATAGGGATGGGAGGAGGCAGCTACCAGGAGCCAGAAGAGGTAAATAAGTGGGGCTCTCCCCTTGAGCCCCTGATGGAAACTCTTGTCCAGATTTCAGACTTCTAGATGCCAGAAATGAGAGAGAACATTGCGGCTTTTTTGAGCTGTCAAATTTGTGGTTCTTTGAGCAGCCTCAGGAAACCAATACAATTCCCATTATACAGACAGAAAACTGTGGTGCAAAGCCTGGCCCAAGGTCACCCTGGGGATCAGTGGGCGGCCACCAAGCAAGGGCAGCCCGAGTGTGGGGGGTGATGTGTGTGGGGAGGAGTCTCACCTCCCAGGGAGTCACGGCCCAGGAAGCCTTGAGCCCAGGAAAATGCTGCTAAGGAGCAAAGGGTAGCTCCCTGGGGCCCAGAGAGAAAGGGGCCGGGATTGTCCTGACCACTGCCCTGACCCCACACCCTAGGCCTGAGGCTGCATCTCAGGAGGGGCAATGGTTAGAGCGAGGAGTCATGGTTGGGGTTCTATCCCAGCCACTTTGATGCTGGGGCACCTGGCACAGGGATGGTGACCTCTGAGCCTCTAGATCCATTCCCTGGAAGCTGTGTGAATGACCCTCCTGGTACTGGGGTCAGTCACGGTAGCTTCCAGAACCCCCTTCCCAGTATCCTTCCTCCCGTTGGCCATGAGGCAGAGCAGGTAAGATGAGCCCGGGGATAGGGAAGTGGGGCTGGGGCTCCGTCCTGATGTTGGGCGGAGGGTTTTCACACAAACTGTCCCCTCCCATCCCGCAAGGCAGGCATCATTACAGTCACTCCTACTCTGAATAGAGGTAGAAACTGGGGCGGGGCCCAGGGGGCATCCGGGGCTATACCATGCCCCCAGCTGTCTGCACACAGGGCCAGGCTGCCCATGCCCCCCCCAGGGCCACCTGGAGCCCCACTCACCCTTCAGTTTCTCCCCAAACATGGTCAGGAAGACGGTGAAGTTGATGGGCCCGGGGGCCTCCTTCACCATGGCCTCCAGCTCCTCATTTTTCACATTGATGCGGCCTGGGGGAGGAAGGGGGGACACCCAGGATCACCATGAGGAACAGAGGGCATCCTGCCCGCCAGCAGCCCAGGACAGCAGAGCTCAGAACCAGGGAGCGTCCTGCAGGGTCTCCCAACTCTACTCTCCCACTTCCCCCACCCCGACTCAGCCCTCAGGCCCTGCCCACCTCCTGGGGGACCTTAGAAGGGGGACACATTCAGCCACAGTTAGCCTGGGGCTGCCCCCAGCCTCACCACCCCCACTGCTGCCTCCTGGGCCTCCCTGGAAAGGAGAGCAAGTGGGTGATTATCTCCATTTCACAGATGAAGGAACAGGCCCAAAGTAGCCGAAACAGAGGTGCAGAGCTCAGAGCGCATATGCTCCAGGAGGAGGTCACCTGGGGTCGGGTGGGGGGACTCGGGAGTTCCTCATGGTCCCAGTGGAAAACCGTACCTCCAGGAGCTCAAAGCTTAGTTCAGACATGACTTGGTTATGCCCCCTTCCTGCGACCTGAACCCCCACCCCGTTCATGCCTTAAGGCGTCTCTGTGGGCCCTTAGAAAGGGCAAAAGCCTCCCTTGGCAGCCGAAGCCCAGTAGCCTTGAGTCCTGTGGACATGTCCAGCCTCCTCCCCGAGCATCTCCCCCTGCTCTCTTGCCCTCTTACCCCACCCCAGCCTCCTAGGCCAGGCCTTTGCATGGGCCATTCATGCACCTGGTGCCCGCCCTGCATCCCTGGCCCAGACTGCCTCGAACCCCCAGGAACCTCCCCTGACCTTCCAGGCACCGGCCACCCCTCCCCTGTATCCCCATGGCACCCAAGCCCCTCACACCCATTACAACTGCTGCCCTGGCCTGTCCCCAGGCACCCACTCTTTCCAGAAGGCCTGGGCTCAGTTCTGCCCCAAGCGCTGAGCTTCCCCAACTACTGGTCACCCACCCAAGGCAGCAAAGGTGTCCCTCAGGTCCTCCTTGTCGATGAAGCCATCCCGGTTCTGGTCCATGATGGTGAAGGCCTGGTGGAGACATGGGTACTGAGCAGCCACCTACCCACTCGTCCAAGCCTGAGCCCCTCCCCAGACCCCCCCCACACACACCCGGGGCTGTTGTCTTGCACACTGCTGTCTGGATAACCTCAGTACAGACCCCTCTGGCCGGCTGGCGTCCTGGCTCAGCATGGCACGAGCACAAGAGTGTTGGCTAACCCACTCAGCTCCCCCTGCACACCTGGGGCGCTATGGCCCTCCCTCACTTCATGCTGCAGCAACCCCATTTCACAGAAAGGGAAACTGAGGCTCAGAGAGCAGAAGGACTCGCCTGAGGTCATGCAGCAAGCAAAGGCTTAGGCAGAGAGGGGCAGGGGTTTGCCCAAACACAGCAAGTCACACCCCTAGGCGTGGAGGTGCACCCCGGCAGCCTCTAAGGGGAGTGACATCATCACCCCCACAGACTGAGGGTGACCCGGGCCTTGCCGCCCCCCCTCCCAAGTGCTTTTTCCATGCATCGCACTGACCAACCAACCTCTTTAAACTCCTGGATCTGGGATTGATCAAACATGGAGAAGACGTTAGAGCTGGCTCCGCCTTCTGCTCTCTTGCGGGCTCTCCGCGGTGCCTGTGAGGTGCCAGGTGGGGTGCTGCAGGAGCCCTTCCTCCAGAGGTCACCATGCATCCTGTCCGCCCCCCACGCCTCACCCCCCAGAGTGCCACCCACGGTCCCAAACGACACGGCCGCCCCGGGCCGCAGGGTGCAGCAGGCGGACAGGGAGACTTGTGGGTAAGCAGAGGCTGGAGGCTGGGGACCCCCCACCTTCCTGACCCAGTATGGGGAACCCGAGCAGTATACTAGAGAGGACCACATCTCCCTGTGTCGGGCCACATCTCCCTGTGTCGGTCCCTCCTCGGGGCTCCTCTGCGCCCACCCAGGGCACAGCCAGAGCTCAGGACCCATCTCTACAGCAGGCAGAGCAGGTGACCATCCACGTGGAGGGTCTCTGGCCAGCCGACCTGCCTCCACATGCCTCTGTCAGGATATCAGGGGCCTGAGAGCCCGCCACTGAGCATTCCCTGAAAGCTCTGGGTCCCCAGGACCCCCCCCACCAAGGGGACCTCACCCACAGCAGTATTCACCAGGAGTTGGCCACAAGGGGAAGGACAGCCCGGGCTTCACGGGGCAGGAGGAGGCAGGGGTGGTGCCAAGCCCCTGTCCTCCCCCCCCCAGGACCTGGGCTTCCCCTGCCCACCCCAAGCCCCTGTGTGGTCTCCCCTCCCCGAGCTCACGCCTGTCCCGCCCCCCCCCCCCCCCCCCCCGCCCTGCACTCACCCCCACTTCCCCTCCGGCTCCCAGGCTCAGGAGCAGCAGCGCCGGCTGACTTATAATTAGCTTTTACTGGGTGCTTTGTCTCCACTAATCCTTTGAAAGGGGGCTGGCAGGGCAGCCAGGACGTTATGATGCTGTAAAACCTCTGTAATATTTATAAATCCCTTCAGACATCATAAAGAAAGGAACCTCCCTGCGGGGCTCATCTCACATAATTACATACACATTTCCCTCTGATTAATAAAAAACAATCACTTCCGCCTGTGGGCTAGTCTACCCTCTCTCTCCTAGGACCTGCCCTCGGCCTGGGTGTCCCCCATCCTGCCTCAGCCAGCCTATTACGTCCCTCTTGTGGCACGTCACCCCGCTGTGTGCCAGGTCCTCCTCCAGGACACCCAGGAGAGGACGGGATTGTTCGCTCGGACTCCCCAGGAGCACCCTGAGCCTCAGGGCCCTGACCAGCCAACCTCCTGCTCTCCCAGCTGGGACCCTTCCGAAAGGAACACCTCACGGCGGAAGGACATCCCCCAGACCCGAGTTCAAATCCTCTCTTTGCCGCTCACAGCCCTGCGATGTTGAGAAAATCAGTTGCCTGCTCTGGAGCCTCCGTGTCCCCATTTATTAAACCAAGATGATGCCCACCACAGAGCATCAGGACATTTATTAGGTGCCTGCTGACCTCTAGCCAGGCCCTGTGCCCGGTCCCAGGGACCTCGTGCCAAATCAGGCCCTGCTTTGTCCCCAAGGATACCCCCCACCTCCCTGTCCAGCTGGGAGACAGATGATCAGTAGAGAGTGATGGAGGGAGTGACAGACACTGAGAACACAGGGAGGCCCCTCTTCTGCTGGGGTATTCAGAGCAGACCTCTCAGAGGAGGTGGCTTCTGAGCTGAGGTTGACAGCCAGGTCAGAGTTCTCAGGCCAGGAGGGAGAGTGAAGGTGTGAGAGCCAGAGACTTGGAAGTGCCGTGCCATTGAGAGCCTGCAGGGCCACCCCAGGGGCTGGAGACTGGGGCAAGGGGCGGGCAGCAGGGCAGGCCCCATGGCAGTCTGCATAGGACCAGGGCCATCCCAGAATATCAACCCCGATCCCCCAGGAGCCATGTCCTCTCAACAGGAGCAGTCCTGCCTCTGCCATGAAACCTCCAAGCCTAGCCCACCCTGCCTCCCTCTAGCCTCCTCTTCCTCGTTCCTACCCACCCTCCACCACCACTTCACCTCGGCAGCCCCCCCACCAAGTCCAGGAGACAGAGGCCCAAATTGGGACCTACATGGATAGACTGGCCATCCTTTAAGGACAGTCCAGGGCAGGCCAGGTGCAGGGATAACATCAAGGGTGAAGAAAAAGGTCAGGACCAGGGACAACACAAGGTCAAGGTCAAGGATGTCAGTGAGAGGAGCAAGGTCAAGGTCAGGGTAAGTTCAGGCATGAGGTGAAGGCCAGAATCACAAATGAAGTCAAGGTCCCAGGATGAGGTCAGAGTCGAGGAATGAGGTCAGGGTCAGGAGGCAGGGCAGCCCCAGCCTTCCCCCTACCATGGTCTGAAGTGCTCCCTCTCGATGCAGCAGGGCAGGCAGTTCTCAAAGATGGCTCTTTAAATAGTGCTCCAGGTCCGGACAATAGTTTGGAAGGTGACAGAGGACAGGATGGAGGCCTCCCTGCCAGGCACCTGTCAGGGGCCATTTGGAGTGGGTGGGGACCAGGCACTGTCCAAACCGCAGGATCTCCGCCTGTTCTGGGCCAAGCGGATCTCTGCACCCAAGAGACCATGGCCCAGGAAGGGGCACTGGGCTGAGAACGCACAGTATGTTGAGGCCTGGGACCAGCTGGGAGGACTTGGCCTTGGGCCATTTGAGGTCAACAATGCTTCCAAGGCAGGGCCGCCCTCACCAGCTGGGAAAATTCACGGCTGCAACATGGCCCGACCCCTTGGGCTGTGTGACTTGGAGTGGGTCACCATCCTTCTCCGGTGCAAAGGGGCAAGCACGTATCAGCCCCAGTCAGCTCAGGGAGAGGCCCCTCAAGCAGTGCGACTACTGCCTAGTGGTTGGTTACCAGTGCTACCATTACCCCCTCCAGCCCTCAGGCCACTGAAAACATCTGGGGAGCTGAAAAAGCAGAGACAGCCAAAAGAAAAGTGGAACCCCAAGTGGAGCCAAAAGAAAAGGTGACCCCAATGAGAGAGAATTGGAAAATGAGATCGCCATTCCACGCTGGCCACACGTACCCCCAGACGTGGACCATCCCCACCAGGCCTGATCCAGCCCAAGAATTCTCCAGCAGATGTGCCAAGCCAAGCCCGCACCTGTCCCTGGCAGGACCCCATGTGTCCAGCGTAGCCCAGCAGCCCCCATCCGTCCAGCCAAGTTGGCTCTCATGTGGGACCCACCACCTCTGATCTGCTGCCAGGGCCGGCAGTGCTGGGCTCAGGCAGCGAGCCCACCCGGCTCCAGGCACTGCACAGCTTAACTGTCCCTGGAGCTGGTCTCCAGGCCTCCAGGCCCCAGGATGGCTGATCCCTGCCTTGGGGGAGGAAACGTGATGATGACAATAAGAGCAGCAGCTCACGTTTATAAAAGGGTCAGGGCATGTTCTAAAACATGCGTCCTCACCCCCATTTTCCAGGTGACAAAACTGAGGCTCTCACAGGTGAAGTCACTCATCTAAGGCTGAAAGCAGTGGTTCCAGTGGTTCTGGAAAGTTCTGCCCATCCCGATGCTCACCTCCCTGACCTCCCTGGGACGTAGGATGGAAACTTCCACACTGAGCTGGGGCCAGGACTGCCATCCTGACCCCTGGCAGGGACCAACCACATGCTCCACAGGCGCCCAGCAGGCTGGGGTGAACGCAGGAGATGGGCTGTGTAAATGCGGCAGGTCCACAAGGAGGGGCAGGGGGCTGCTGCCCGCACCAGCTATGGGGAGCTGCCCTTCGTTGCCCAGTCCGCGAGCCTGGCCCTGCGTGGGGAGAGATTTGCCATCTGGGGCTTTACCACCTGCTTCCTGCTGGCCAGAGGCCTCCTAAGCTCCTGCCTCTGGGGATCACCACCCAGGACTCTCACCCACGGAGGGGCTCCGGAGGTCAGGCCAGTCCCGCGTGAGTGAGCCACCCAGCTGTCAGGAGGAGGGAAATGCAAGAGGGGATGGCAGTGACAACAGGGGTTCCATAAGCTTAGCAAACTAGTCCTGATGTCCTGATGTTTTCCTTGCCCGGCCTCCTTCTCCCTGTAACAAAAGTGGGGAGCCCTGATCAAAAACCTGGTCGGGACTGTGATAACTGACAGGAGAGATGGGGGGAGAACTTTTGTCCCTGGGGCGAGCAGGGCTGTGGCGAGGGGGTGGGCCTGCAGGGCCCCGAGCCAGGAAGCTGTGAGCTCTGCCTACGTCGTCGGCCCTCACTTGGCCAGTGAGCTGGCGGCGATGGCGAGTCTGTTGCCATTGCCGTCCGGGCCACACTGTTTGGCCCAATGGACCATGGGGTGGTCCCCAAGGGGCCTGTGCTTTCAGCCAGGGGCCTCCTGGGAGTAAGTAGCTTTAGAACTGGAATTCCAGGTCAGACTGGGGAAGTCAGAAGAGTACTTAGCCCCTTGTGAAGAGCACCCCACTTTCCAGAGGGCAACTCAAGGTCCCAGGGGTCACCAGACCTGGAAGGGAGCTTGAAAGGCATCAACTGCCTTTCGACATGGCCTGTCCCCTGCGAAGTGACAGCTGTCACCCACATCACGAGGGAGCAAAGTGGGCCAGGTGACCTCGCCTATTACATCTCTCCTAACTGTCCCTTCTAATTCTTCATGGTCAGCAGGCTGTCCTCTGCCCCCCAGGCCTCCCTCCTGGCCGGCCACCCTCTTGACCTTCACCATTTTCCCGATGATTTGCGAAATCTCCTTCCTCCAAGCCTTTGACCATGGAGAGTATTCCCTCACCCCAACCACACCTCCATCCTCCTACTTTCTTTTCTATCATCTCTCACTTCCTCCTGGAAGCTTTCCTTGGTTTCCCTTCCCTTCCCTCCTCCACTACAATCACTGCTTCTCTCTGACCTCTGCTCTGTAGATCTGTGACTACCTGCCTTTCCCTTGGCCTAGGACCTTACTGTCATTGCTCCTTGGCCTCCAGCCACCTGGCCTCTAGGAGCACAGAGGCCTCAGTAATTCTGGCCTCCAGGAGTTGCTCATACATAACCTTCCACATGGGGAACCATTGTTAGAGACTTTCTGGCTAGAGTGATCTCAGAGATCCAGTGGAATCCACTGGCCCTCTGAGCCCTGCTAGATGCTGAGTGTCCTTTGCAGACTCTCTCAAGTGACTCTTGCTTTGCACATCATCTGTGATGGGGAACTTACCACTTCCCCAAGCAGAGGCAACTCAGAATTGGCAAATGCTCATTGATTATCTGCTGTGGCCCTACCCGGGTGTTCTGGGAGACTAAAAACTCATCCTTGACAAATTCCTGGGTTTGAATCATTTTAGTAACACAGTCAGACAATGTATGCTGCGTGTATTCATTCATTCATCAAATATTTATGGGTACTTTTGAGTGCTGAGCATTGCAGACACAGACGTGAAAAAAACAGGTATGGTTTCAAGCGTGAGGGGACAGAGCACCATGACCTGTCAGAGGAGGCTTTATGGGCTGGGGTCCATCTGACTGTGACTCGAAGAATGAGGACAAAAATGGGAGTTGTCATTGCTCTGCGGAAGAGCAGGGGGATGTGTAGGACATCCCAGAGCACTCACAGAGCTGCCCAGATATGAAGGCATATAAAGTGAGGGGCCAGGGTCAGGCAGGATTGGGGAGCAGAGGGGCCAGGGGAGCTCAGGGGCGGCAGCCGAACCCTCCAGAGGTGACCCAGGCAGGGACTGGCCAAGAGTCCCCAAACCTGGCTCGGAAGCTCCCTCTTCTGGTTTGGGAGTGACTCCTGACCCCTTCTCCCCCTTCAACCGTCAAACCCAGTCAAACCCATAGCTCTTTTTACAGCAGGATGCCATAGCCACAGGCCCCTTGAACAGGATGCATCATCCGTGCTTCTGCAGAGTGAGTGAGTTTGCCAGCCTGCCCAGCTACAGCCATAAAACAGGCGGAGGCATTCCGGGAGACATTCTTCTTAGCTTTAAAGGCTTCTCTGTCTTTTCTAAGTGGTTCCAAATTAGAGGAAGGCTCCAGACAGGGGCGGGCCTGGGGAGGAGGGGACACGAGGGAGTTTGGGAAAAGACAGACCCTCCCCCTAATTGTCTTCAAAACCTTGGTCCTCCCGTCTGGTAATTAGGGAGTTGACAGTGCAAAAGGCAATTTCCTTTGGGGTAAGAGGGAGAAAACAGCTAATTGGCTCTAAGTCTGGGTTCTGGCTGAAATATTAACTACAGGGTGGTGGGCTGCTCTGGCCTGACCCAGGCTCTGGCCCTGGTCACTAGGAAGTAGGGAGGGAAAGGCCAAGGAGCCATGCTGCCTTGGGCAGGCCAGTAAGGCATGTGGTGCTCCCTCTCCCCAGCCCCCGCACCCCTGCCCCTTGCGAGCTCCGGCCCACTGTGCCGGTAGCGCATGTTGGATATCCCTCGGCTCCATGCCGGGTTTATTGTTCTGGATTCTGAGTGGGGAGCATCGTCCTCAAGGAGCATGCACTCCCCGGTATTGGGGGCCTAGCCTCCTAGAGCTTATTTGGAGAGCCTCTGGGGTGGGGAGGAAACCGCTCCTCTGCCCAATCTCTGATTTCATTACTGAGGATGTCAGAGGGAGGTGGGGGTGGTGACAAGTCAGTATCAGAACCCAGACTTCCGGACCCCGGCTTGCAGGAGGTCCTTCCCACGTGCTCACCTCTCCTTTCTCAGACCCACGTGGCTGCAGAGGTGGACGGGGCTGGCCTGCTGACCAGGTTACAACTGAGAGAATTCAAATGTCCAGTAATGGGAGCATGGGGCTCTCGGTGCAGCATTACCCACCCCAGAAAGTGAGGGTGACATGTCTTGCCAGCCACAGTAGCCACAAGGCAGGTGAGACCCAGCACCAGCTGTGAGTTATTGCAGGGATTCAGCAGCACAGAAACAACCTAGTGATTATAGTTCAGAGTCAGCTCAACTCAGACATGCGATTATAAAAGTGAACCTGTCCTTGGGCTGCATGAATAGAGGTCTAAATCCTCAATCCAGGGAGGTGACAGTACTACCTTCCACTGACTTACACAAACAATAAGAGACCTATGCATGGATTGTGGCTGAGGAGCGAGGGGCTCTCAACTGGAGAGAAACAGCTTTAGTGGAGAGCATCACTGTGGCAGCTTTGTCAGTTTATCAGCTGGGCCATCGCCTGTATACCCACCTGGTTGGGACCAGCACTCTACAGTCGCCATCTTCCCTCCCCCTGGTGTTTGTAGCTAGGCTCACCACCTGTCTCCCAGCTTGGCCCCTTGGGAACAACTTTCCCTAGGTTACCCCCACTTAAATCCAATCATTTGGGTTATTAGTTATTGCCATGTGGAGAATCACACCCAAATTACAGGGGTGCATTCACGGTTCTATGAGTCAGAAATCCAGGAAAGGCATAGTGAGGGTAGCTTATGTCAGCTTCATAACATCTAAAGAATGTTCCCACAGCTGGGAAGACATCAAGGCTGGGGACAGCTGGACGGCTAGTGCTAGAACCATTCAAGGCTTGACGACTCACATGTTTGGCGTCTGGGCCCAGAAGACTTGAAGCCACGGCTGTCAGACTTCTATGTGGTGGCTCAAGACACCAGCACTGCTATCCCAGCAAATGAGGTGGAAGCCTGTGGCGTCCTGTGACCTGAGCTCAGAAGTCACAGAGTGACACTCCTATCCTACTGTCTTGGTCAAAGCGGGTCACCAGGCCTGCCTGGTGGCAAGGAGAGGCCGTCTAGACCCTGCCTCTTGAAGGAATGCACCAAAGTATTTGCAGGCATTCTGCAACTGCCACTCCCAGCCAGCCTGGGCTCGGGGGAGCTCAGAAAGTGGCCTAAGCTCGCAGACCTGGTCGGTAGAGGAGTCAGCATCCAGAGACAGTCTGGGGGGACTCTGTCCTACCGAAAGTATGTGAGCCCAGAGAGGCTTTCCAGAAAGCTCACCTGGGGCCAGAAAGTGTGGTAGGTGGTCACTCTCTCTCCACAGCCAGAAGGCCTGAGTTTAGACAGGGGCCAGAGCAGGGATGAGAGGCCGGGGCCCCTGGTTCACAAAGAGGCGGACACCCCTTATCCCACTGGACAGCTCAGGAAACTGAGGCCCGGAGCACGGAAGGGCTGGGTCAAGGTGCCACTGTGAGACTCACACCCCATCCCCCAAGGGCTACCTAGAGCAGAGCCAGGAGATGCGAATGGGCCCTCCCTTGAGACGCAGGGTGTCCCAGTGGCAGATGGTAGCTCAGGCAGGGCTTGGGCTTGGGGCCCTCCCAGGGGCCCGGAGGCTGCCAAACAGGCCCAATTTGCTGTACTAATATGTGCTTTCTGCTGCTTGGAGCCTCCTCACACCCTCTCCTGTGAGCCGGGCCAGCGGTAACAGAACAAACTATAATTATGTCAGCCACACCCTGCTGCCCTAGTTTAGCAATTAGCCAAGTTGCCCAGCATCCAGCAGCTTCTACCCCAGCCTGGCTCGGGGTGGAGTCAATCAGAAGCCGGGGGTGGGGGGCGAGGGGCCGCTTTTTAAAGTCCCCACCTATCCTCACCCAGAAATGAATCTGCAAATGGGGCTTCCTTCCCCAGCTGGCCACCTATGGCTCCAGCCAGGCCTCAATCACCGAGCCGGGGCCCCCCACCCCACCCCACAGGCTGGGGCCCCCACGGTGGAGCGGACAGTGAAGAGCAGAGCCCTCCCCGGAAGACATCCCTCCCTGGTGCCCGGGCTTATGGGCTGATCTGTAGGGGGACTGGCAGTACAGCCACAGGCTGAGCATCAGGTAGACCTGGGGCAAGTCCTGCTAGGCGCAGCTGCTCCGTGGCCTCCCACATCGCTCAAATTCCCCAAGATCACCTCATCTTCACCCATAACACAGAGTGGCTCATTAGCACATTGTTTCAGCCAGGCTTTGGCTTTTTGTCTCTCTCCTGTCTTTCCCAAGCCCTGGGTTTCCTCCTTGGCCTCTGATTCCATGCCTCAATCTGACCAATCCTTTTGATCTAGAATCCCAGGTGTCCAGCAATTCTGAATGCTGCCTCTGCTGCAGGAGGCCAAGGCTCCTTGGATATGGTACATAGTGACCTTCAGGTTTGTCTTTAATCTCAGACATCCAGAGCCAGTCACCGAGGCAGGAACACCGTGCGCAGCTCCAGGTGTACTGCCACCACCTAGAACCTAGACTACAAGGGAAATGGTAACATCTACAGTGAGCAGTGAACAACCCCAATGGCTGCACGTGGCAACCCTTCTCCAAGGTGCATAGTCTCAACTCTTTCTCTCAACCAAGTATGATACGTGTCCTGGGGGCACAGGTTCAGCCACCCACCTAACCTCTCCTGCGGGACTGCTAGCCCAGAAGGATGATGTTCTCTAGGAAGTAGAGGAAAGACTTCTTCCCCACTCTCTTCTGGGTTGGTGCTATCCTAGAGTTCTGAATACAGTTCTGGTCTACTCTGTGGGAGAAACAGATAACACTGAAGGAGATATTGCTGAAACTTGGGAGATGGTAACAACCCAGACCCACATTGTCCGGGTCTAGCCGGGGCTGTGAGTCAGCAGATAGCCCAGCAGAACTTCTCAGACCTCAGGCTTACAGAACTGGATTGATCATGATCGTTGTTCACGGGACACCCTCATCACTGGATCATGCGTGGCTTTTGCTTTTTCTTCATTTAACTGATTGATTGATTGATATCATGAACACCCATGAGCCCTTCATCTGACCCAATAACTAGAATATCACCAATAACTTGTATCCCATCCAGCAAAAGCCACCTGAATTTTATCCACTCTCTTGCTTATTTTTGTTTTATTACATATTCATGTATGCAAAAAAACATATTCATGTATGCTTACAAAATACATTGTTTAGCCTTGTTTATTTTTATTATTTATTATTTTTTAAAGTAGGCTCCATACCCATCATGAGGCTTGAATTCACAACCCTTAGATACAGAGTTGATCACTCTATTGACTGACCCTGCCACGTGCCCTTAGCCTTTCTTATTTTTAAACTTTAATTTAAAAGTACAGCAAAAGTCTTCTGACTTGTTTTTTCACTCAACATTATATTGCTAGGTATAGAAAATTGAATGACTGGCTCCAATCTTTCTCACCTCCCAGGTCAGCACCTTTGCCCTGGCCTTACTGTGGGCAGACTATTTTCCTGCCCCAAGACTTTGGGCTTAGCCATGTTGTGGTGCAAGGTCAAAAATTCAAGCACTGTCTTGATATCTTGGAGCAGAGTAGCACTCGTCAATCCACAGACCTTTGACTGAGGCAGGGCTGCCAGCCAAGCTCAGTCTAGATTAGCTGAGATCAAGCTACCCCCAGCCAAACTGTAGATTCATGAGAAGGAAGGACTATTGCTTTCACCGTTGAAGGGAGACTTGGGGTATTTGTTATGCGGCATTATTGCGTCAATAGCTGACCGTTACACTGAAATTCATCTGTCTTGTCATGTGAAGCTGTATGTGGTTTATTCTCATAAAGGTCACTGCCTGGGTGGCTCAGTGGTGGAGCATCTGCTTTTGGACTGGGTTGTGATATGGGTTCCTGAGATCAAGTCCCATATCAGGCTCCCCATGGGGAGCCTGCTTCTCCATCTGCTATGTCTCTGCCTCTCTCTCTGCGCCTCTCATGAATAAATAAATAAGATCTTTAAATATATATATATATAATTAAAAAATAGAATCTTTAAAAAAAAGAAAAAAAATATTTTAAAAGAAAAAAAGTTCTCTGTTTTAATGTAGCTAAATGTCTCCATCTTTTCTCTGAGGACTGGTGTTTCTTGAACCTTCTTTATTAGCAGCAAACAATACCAACCACAGCTAGTACTATATTTTCTATAACAGGGATAAGTGGGATTATGTCAAATTCACACGATAAAATACTGGGTTGCAGTTAAAAATCATGTATCAGGTGAATATTATGATGTAAAAAGACAATCACATTATAATAAGTAAAAATAGCAAGTGACAAAATATCACAGAGGATTCTATTTCAGTGTATGCTGGATGAACTGGAGGCTGCCCACCTTGCAATAGGCCCAGACTTGGAATAAAAAGCAAATAATTCGAGTCGGGTACATCCCTGCAGGGAAGAGAAGAGAGCCCTTTACTGCTGGGGCAGGTTTATTGTGATCAAGCCGGGCTCCTGCCGGCAGACCTACCCTTCCAAAGGGAGTCAGGCCAAAGCTGCACTGCTAAGGGAAGTATATTCACCTTGATTTGAAATTGGCCTGTGTTCTTCTGAGAAAGAAATCATGAAAACAGTGCTGGCTTTGGGGACATGTGCGTAGCTCTTGTCCTCCTGAGGGTGACCACGTAGCTCTCTCTGGCAAGGTCCTGAGCTGGGCCGGGCCACCCACCTGCATCACAAGTGAGGTGTCAGAATGGGGTGGGGGTGGGGGGCAGATGGGGAGGGTCTGGGGATTTTTCTATCAGAGAAGCTTAGGAGCCACATTCTATTGGAAGGACTTGAATTAAAGTTGAAATTCATACAGGGGTGCCTGGCTGGCTCAGTTGGTAGAGCTTGTGACTCTTGATCTCGGGGTCCTGAGTTCAAGCCCCATGCTGAGCATGGAGCCTACTTAAAAAAAAAAAAAAGTTAAATTCATATAACAAGTGCCCTGATTATCCATACTGTCTGTTTCAGGTGGCTGGAGCCGGGGACAGGGGCGGGGGGCACCTGTAGAGAGACTGGTGGGAGAGCTAAGACCCCTAAGCCGGACCCCTAAGCCGGGGCACCTGGGGTGGCTCAGTGGTCGAGTGTCTGCCTTCAGCCCAGGGCGTAGTCCAGGAGACCTGGGATTGAGTCCCACATTGGGCTCCCTGCCTGGAGCCTGCTTCTCCCTCTGCCTGTGTCTCTGCCTCTCTGTCTCTGTGTCTCTCATGAATAAATAAATAAAATCTTAAAACAAACAAAACCCCTAAGCCATCCCTCGTGCCATGTCTGGTCTAGAGTCAGAGGGTGGGAATTTCTTTCTCCAGAGGGGAGGGGAGGAGCATCCAGGATAGGAAGGCAAAGCCCAGGATGCATCAGACAGAGGGATTGTGTGGGGAGAGGGGCACAGGAAGAGAGAGAGCAGGAGGAGGGCCCTTCCCCTCCCTACTGAGAATGAACTCCACAGAGTTTCAAGTGTCCCAAGTTTTCTTCTTCCACACTGTCCTGCCATCCAGAGTCCCAACCTTGGGGGGAATGCAGGTGGCTCCTCTGACCCACATGTCCCACCTTACCATCCACCTGCTTGGGAAACTGTGATAGTTAATTTTATGTGTCATCTTGACTAAGCCATGGTGCCCAGATACCTGGTGACATATTAGTCTGGATGTTTCTGTGAATGTGTATTTTAGATGAGATCAGATCAGTGGACTTTGGGTAAAGACCCTCCACATGTGGGTGGGTCTCATCCAATCAGTTGAAGGTCTTCATAGAACAAAAACTTACCTCTCCTCGGCAAGAAAGAATGCCATCATAATGCCTTTGGAATCAGACTGTAACTTTTCTCTGAGTCTCCAGCTACCAGCCGACCCTGCAGATTCGGGACTTACAACATCCGCAATTACATGAGCCTATTCCTTAAAACAAATCTCAGCCCCTCCCTCCCTCCCTCCCTCCGTCCCTCCCTCCTTCCCTCCCTCTCTCTCAGCTAACCATGCCCTGCAGGAGGAACAGCTGCAGGAATCAGGTGAGACTGGGCTGGCTTGGGGCAGAGGGAGAAGTCAGGCTTCCACTCCACCCAGGGAGGGATACAAGGTAGCGAGCTCCCCGGTGCTTTGCATGGGGCCTGCCTTCTGCCTGTGTCTCTGCCTCTCCCTCTCTCTCTCCCTCTCTCTCTCTCTCTCTGTCTCTCATGACTAAATGAATAAAATCTTAAAAAAAAAAAAAAAAAAAAGAAAAGACTGAACTCTCAAAGACAAACAGAGAAGGGCCTTGCTCCCTCCCCGCCCCACCTCAGAGACCCCCACCCACAGGGCTGGACACATGGGGGGGGTTTGTAGTGAAGCCGCCCAAGGTCATGATCCTGCCTCCCCGGGGCACAGAGGTGCAACAGAAGCCTTACGTTGACCTCGTTGACCTCGGAGTGCTCACACTGTGGGGAGCCTTTGAGGCGCCCCAAAGAACCAGGGACACTGTTTGAAGTCCCGGCACCTTCTAAGGATTCCGTTTAACAAGCTGGGTGCTACGGGCACCTGGATGAAAGACGCTATATAAAAACAGGAGATAATTACCAAGTAAAGCCATTTTCTTAGAAACAGGAAGGTGCCATTTGCCAAGAGTAAACAGTGGGGGCAGGCCCTGCCCGGGCGGAGGACCCGGCGGCTGGGAGAGTCACTCTGGGTGGGCTCAGAAGCCAGGGTGAGTCAGAGCCGGGGGCACGCGGGCCGCAGCTGCCTCCCCTGACCCCCCCACTGCCCTTTCCCTGCCCGGCAAGAGTGGAGGAAGGACCGCGCCGCGCCCGGACGGTGCGCTCAGGGGCACCCCGACACCCTCTGCAGGACGCGACCTCGATGAAGAGCCAGGCAGGCCCCGTTCCATTCATGCCACAAATGTCTACTGAGCGCCCCCCGCGTGGTGCCGCAGGAGGCAGGAGGCCAGCGCGCTGCGCCCCAGCGCTAACCTGCAGCAGCCGGGCCTCCCTGGTGCTTCTGTGGCCCAGGTACTGTGTCCCGGCTCCACCCGGGCCGGCCATCGAAGCTTCACCCCAACCCGAGAAAATCAGGGTCCCGATTCACAAAGGAGGCTCAGTGACTTCCCCAGCTAGTAAATGAGACGCTGCAGGCCCTGAGCTAGTAACCAGGGCACCATAGGGCCTGCCCCAGCTCCTGCCTTGCCCGCAGCCTCCCTGGCACCTCTCCCTTAATGGGCAGCCGCATCCTGCAGGTCCCCAGCCTCCAGCTGGACCCGGACCTCTCCCCAGCCCACACCTCTCTCCCGGGGGCCCCTCAAATCCAGCTGGGGAGCCAGGCTGGGGAGTCAGGCTCCTCCTCCACAAGCCCACACTGGCCATACCCCCCTTACTGAGAACCAGCCTTCCAGCCTTCCCAGCCAGCGAGCCGGGACCAGCTCCCACCCCTCCTCTCCCTGCTCTCTGCGTTCCATCCACACGCAGAGGGTACAGGCTGCATCTCTCTCTCTCTTTTCTTTTCGATTTTTTAAAAGATTTTATTTATTTATTCATGAGAGACACACAGAGAGAGAGAGGCAGAGACACAGGCAGAGGGAGAAGCAGGCTCCACACAGGGAGCCCGACATGGGACTCGATCCCGGGTCTCCAGGATCACACCCTGGGCTGAAGGCGGCGCTAAACCGCTGAGCCACCCGGGCTGCCCTTCTTTTCAATTTTTTATTTAAACTCCGGTTAGTTATCACACAGTGCAATAATGGTTTCAGGAGTAGAATTCAGTGATTCGTCACTTCCGTACAACCCCCAGTGTGCATCACTAGTGCCCTCCTTAATACCCATCCCCCATCTGGCTCATCCCCCAGCCCCATCCCTCCATCAACCCTCAGCTTGTTCTCTATTATTAAGAGTCTTTTATGGTTTCCCTCTCTCTCTTTGTCCCCCTCTTCCCATATGTTCATCTGTTTTGTTTCTTAAATTCCACATATGAGTGAAATCATCGTTATTTATCTTCCTCTAACTTACTTTGCTTAGCATACTCTTCCTTCCATGTCATTGCTGATAGCAAGATTTCATTCTTTTTGATGCATAAGTAATATTCCATTTTATATATATCACTTCTTCTTTATTTTTTTTTAAGATTTTATTTATTTATTCATGAGAGACACACACTGAGAGAGAGAGAGAGAGAGAGAGAGAGAGAGAGGCAGAAACACAAGCAGAGGGAGAAGCAGGCTCCAAGCAGGAAGCCCGATGTGGGACTCGATCTCAGACCTCCAGGATCACACCCTGGGCCGAAGGCAGATGCTCAACTGCGGAGCCACCAGGTGTCCCTCACTTCTTCTTTAGAGGCTGCACATCTCTGAAGGGACAGTTGGAACCTATAACCAAGACCTGCTACTCAGAGCAGATCCAAGAAGAGACTCGGCTCTGTTTACCACCTGCCCTGGTGACCTGGTTACCATTAGCCGCTAGTTAATTCCTGCTTCCCTGCTCAAGGGGAAAGTTCTTTGTAAACAATAAAGTTCCTAACAATGGAAGCAAATTTTAAAACCCTCGAGTCCAGGGGCACCTGGGTGGCTCAGCTGGCTAAGCATTTGCCTCCGGCTCAGGTCATGATCCCAGGGTCCTGGGATTGAGCCCTGAGTCAGGTTCCTGCTCAGTGAGGAGTCTGCTTCTCTCTCTCTCCTTCTGCTCCCTCCTCCCCTTACTCCTGCGCTCTCTCTCTCTCTTTCCCCCCAAATAAATAAATAAAATCTTAAAAACAAAACAAAACTACACACTCGACTCAAATGTACAGGCATAGTCCAGTTTTCCAAAATCACATGGCATGTGGAGATGTTTGGATCCAACATTTCACAAGGGAAGCAACCTACTGCATCTGGCACCTATTGTGTGCCATGGTGAGTGGATCTCAGATCGTAGCTACTCCAAGGAAGCTATGATCACTCCCACCTTGTAGATGAGGAGCTTGATCCTCAAGCAATGGGAGTGCCGCATTGGCGAGAGACAGCTACATCAGAGATCAGCTCTTTCTCTGACACCTCCTGAACTAGCTTTCTATTGCTGCATAAAACATAACCACAGATTTAGGGACTTAACACACACGTTTCCATAGGACAGGAGTCTGGACAGCTGAGTTACCTGTAGTCAAGCTGTCAGCTGGGCTGTTCTCTCACTTGAAGGTTTGACAGGGGAAGAATCAGCTCCCAAGCACATTCATGTGGCAGCAGAATCCATCCCATTTCTTTGTGACTGTATGACTGAGGGCTTCATGCCAGTTGACCACTGGCAGCTGCCTCAGGTTCTAGAGATCCCTATGGTTCCCTGCCCTGTGGCCTTCCCCAAAATAGCCATTGACCGCATCGAGAGTCTCTCCAGCCTGCTAAGACGCAGTCTTCTATAATGTGACAATCAGGGGAGTGGCATCCATCACTTTGGCCATATTTTCTCGATTAGAAGCCAGCCACAGGTCCACTCACACTCAAACAATAGGGATTATGCAAAAGCACAAACAAACAGGAGGCAGAAATCATTGGACGTCATCTTAGGGTCTATGACTGACGTGCCCCAGGAGGGACAAGGGGCACACCCAAGCCCACTAGGGTAGTCCCAGGTCAGGCTTCCAGAAGCAAGCACTGATACAGAGTTTGTGATGCAAGAGGCTTATTAAGAGTCACTCATGTGAAGGGAGGAGGAAAAGCAGGATTGGACGGGTCTGACAAACCTTCAGCCATGCCAGTAGGAAGTGCCACAGCAAGGAGGGCCCCGCTGAAGCCTCCCATGTGAAGACGAGGTGGCCAGACCTTAGACTCTCTCCTTGCCAAGAGACCATGAGCTGAGGCGGGCAGACCCTGAAGGCAGCACATCCTCCCTTGTGCAGGATTGGGAGGCCCTCCTCCAGCTCGGCCCCAGGAACCTTCCAGAGAGACTAACTATCCAATCAAGGCAGCTGCTTTTGTTTTTGGAGGTTATCTGCTGCTAAGAAAAGCTGCTCTTCCTGGAAGAGCACTAGGTAATGCCCAGGTTCCTGGCCCCCACCCCGATATACACACCATCACCACCACCATGGCAACTTCCCCCAGTGTGACTACTTTCAGAGCTGGAGTTTTTATTTATGTATTTATTTTAAATTTTTTATTTATTCATGAGAGACACACACAGAGAGAGGCAAAGACATAGGCAAAGAGAGAAGCAGGCTCCCTGTGAGGATCCCCATGTGGGACTCGATCCCAGAACCCCAGGATCAAGCCCTGAGCCAAAAGCAGATGCTCAACCACTGAGCCACCCAGGTGCCCCAGAGCTGAAGCTTTTAAAGAGGTAATGAAGGTTAAATGGGGTGGTAAGGGTGGAGCCCCAATCCAGTAGGACTGGTGTCCTCTGTAGAGGGAAAGGCCATGTCAGGACACAGGCAGAAGGCAGCTATCTGCAAGCCAAGGGCAGGTCTCAGGACAAGCAAACCCTGCCCACACCTTGACTTACACTGCCAGAATCGTGAGCAATAAAATCCTGTGGCCTAAGCCTCCTGGCTCAGTGGGACTTTGTTATGATGACCTGAGCAGATGAGCACAGGACCCAAGGGAAGCAAAACGTCTGGTGAGGAGCAGACCCTCAGCCCCATCACTGGGAGCCTGATTGGAAAGTGGCTGATAGGTCCCGGGAACAGCTGGTCCTGAGACGCCCCAGGTGAGGCCGCTGGGAGGTGAGAGGGGGTCCAAGGCCAGGTCGCCCCTGGTTGTGGCAGGGAGAAAGGCACCCCTCCTCTCCTTCTCTTCCTCGGGCCTCGGTTCCCTACCACAGGACCAGGGGATGGACCAAAGGGTCACAGAAGCCCTTCGAGCTCTTATTGTAGTAGCAGAATCTAGCCTGAAGTTCAGCCAGGGGCTCAGAAGAAGCTCCTCAGATGAGAATCCGAGAAAGTGAGAGCCTGATATCAGGCCTTTGACATACACTCTGGCGAGAAGTTCCCAGGGTGTGTGTGTATTGAGGTGGGGGCTGGGATTTGGGGCGTTATCAAGTGTTCTACCAAGAAAAGCACATCACATGTCCTGATTTCAAACTATATTACAAAGATATAGCAATCAACACAGGATGGTACTGGCATAAAAACAGGCACAGTAGGTGTGGAGGCCCAATGGACCAGAATTGAGAGCCCCAAAACAAATAATCAACAAAATAAAAAGACAACCTAGGGAATAGAAAAAAAAATTTGCAAATCACAGATCTGACAAGGTGTTAATATCCACAATATATAAAGAACTCCTACAACTCAATAACAAAAAGAAAACAAGCAATGTGATTCTTAAAAATGCGCAAAGGACCCAAATAGACATTTTTCCTAAGAAGATCCATAAAAGGCCAATAGGTCCATGAAAAGGGGCTCGGCAGCACTCAGCATCAGGAAACGCAAATCAAAACCACAATGAGATCTTGCTTCATACTTGCTAAAATGGATATCCTCAATAAGATAAAGAATAACAAGTACCAGCCAAGAGGTGGAAGTGGAGGGGGGGGGCTGCGTGCTGCTGGTGGGAGTGTAAATTGCTGCAGCCACTGAGGAAAACAGTATGGCAGTTCCTCTGAAAATTAAACATAGAAATACCATATGATCCAGCAATCCCACTTCTGGGGATATATCCGAAGGCAATGAAAACACGATGTCTGAGAGATATCTGTACCCATATGTTCATAGCAGCATTATTTACAATAGCCAAGACATGGCAACAACCTAAATGTCCACCGACGGATGAGTTAAGAAAATATGGTGTATATAAATATTTCTGCAATGGAATATTATTCAGCAATTTGAAAAAAAAAAGGAAATCCTGCTGTTTGTGTCCACATGGATGGACCTTAAGGGCATCGTGCTAAGTGAAGTAAGTCAGACAGAGAAAGACAAATACCATATGATCTCTCATATATGTGGAATCTAAAATAAAAACAAAACCCAAAAAAACCAAACTCATAGAAAAAGAGATCAGAAAAAAAAAGAAGAAGAAAGAAAAAAGACATCAGATTTGTGGTTACCAGAGGCACTTGATTATAAATCAGTTATATTTCAATAAAGCTGGTTTGGGGGAAAAAGAAGGGAGGGGTCAGGGCCCCGCCTCCTCCTGCCCACCCCTCCCCCCCAGAGCCTGGGCCTAGAAGGTTTCTCCAGCATTTGGCTTTGTCCCTTCCATTCCCTTGCTGGCATTCCTGCTTCAGGTAAAGTGCCGTGGCTTCCCAGAGCTGCAGAGAAGCCAGCAGAAGGAAGCATGAGGGAGGGAGACCAACCATCCCAGCTCCCCCAGACCAAGGGATTTCCCAGGACAGGCTTTACAAGTCAGTGGCCCATTGTGGCCACGTGGGCTGGCCTGGGGGGTTGCCACGGAGGTCTGCAGGGTGGGCCCAAGGAGGCCACAGGAGTCCTGCTGCAGCTGGAGGTGGGGAGGGTTCAGGGAGTGGCCTCCCCCGGGGAGCCCCCTAGGCACCTCTCTCCTCCCTTTGCCCGAGCACCTCTTCTTCCTCCCACTCCCCAACAGGACCAGAGCCGTGAGAACACTGAAATCACCAGCTGGGAAGTGGCAGGATTGGGATTCCAGCCCAAAGAGCCTGGCTCTCTCTGCAGCCACACTGGTAGGCCCTGCACTCCCCGCCTCTCTGTCCTACTGTGACCAAAACCAGGAGAAAGGCAGCTTCATCACCCACCCAGTCACCTGCCACTCCTCCCAGGGACTAGGTTTTGCCCTCCCAGCTGGGGACCCTGCAGGAATCCCACCCCCCTGTTGCCTGAGGAGGCCCCCATTCCAATGGGCAAGAGTCTACCACCCACCCACCCCGCAGTTGTGAGAGGGACCATCCAGGGGGCCTTGCACCAACCTAGGCTTAGGGAGGGTGGGCCACGCCCTGCTGTTGCCCCCACAATGTGCATTCTGCTCTCCTTCCTTCCTGCAGAATCCTGACTCCATGCCTAGCTGAGATGCCACTTTTCTGCTTTCTTGAAGATAGAGATAATCATGTTTCAAAAATCTTGCCCAAGATACATGACAGGCATTGAGTACTATTCCTAGGAAAGTGCCTTTGGAGGGAGGCACGGACCTGGATGCCCTCCCCCGCTTCCCTCTCTGTGTCACCAAGGATGTAGACGTGATGGCTGGAGCAGTAGCAGCTATCTCAAGGCCAGGAGGGGACTCTGAGGATGGATGGCATTCAGTAAGGATAGTGAAGAGGACAGAGGGAACCAGGGACATTAAGAACATCACGGAGTTCCAGCATAGCCACGAACCTCCTATCCAGCCACCTTGGAGGACAGGCTATATTACTCTGTTACTGCAAACACAGTACCTAACTGATACAAAATACTTTTAGGAGGAGGTAATGCTGGAACTTCATCTTACAGGAAGTAGGTCTGGGGCAGGCTGACCTCAGGTAATACCAGTACCTTTCCTGCCACAAAACAGTTTTGGGGCCAATGCCCCTGGACATGCTCCCGAGGTCCTCTGAGAGGGAAGCAGGGCAGGGGTTCCCACCCCTTCGTGGCCCTGAGGAACCCAGGACTCCTGCCTCCACCCAGCTCTCCCGCCACTCAGCTGCTCCAGGCCCAGCCTTGCCCCTGTGCCACCTGTCCCTGTCCTACGGAGGCCAATGTGCAGCCTCGAGCCTGCGCCCGCTCGGAGCCCTGGAGGAGTCAGGCCCTGCTTCCCAGCAAGTGTGTTTCCACCGCCTTGTTTACAGTTGTTGAACTACTTTCGTCAAATTAATTAAATACATGCTAAATCCTCTCCAATTTGTTGTGCGATAAATTAAAGATGCTGAGATTGTGAAATGCACAACAAAACCTGTTTATTCTGATAAAAGCCCACATGACAGCCCGAGTCAAACGTCAGACAGGCCGAGGAATCCGCTTCTACAAAGGCTTCGTCAGAGCGGGGCTTCCAGCTGCCAAGCCTCCTTGGTGGCCAGGGTCTCCTCAGCCCCTTGTGGCTACCCGAAATGACGACTCAAGGTAAAGAGGGAGGGGACAGGTCCCAGGTCACCGGAGAAGATGCACGAAAGCCAGGACTGCAGAATATAGTCTTTCCTCAGCATCTCCTGCAGGGCTTTCTCCCTGCTCCCTGGGGGCTGGCACATGTGGGAATAGTCACAGCTCACACAGGTCCACTATGCACACAGGATCATCTTCTAGCTCTGGCTTCCAGTCCCAGGGACAGCTTTGACAGAAGCAGTCACCAGAGGCTAGAACCATGCCCAGAAATCCTCTGGGGTCCAGGAACACCCCACCACCTTACAGCTAGAGTCCTAGAACCTGCCTCACCCTATCCCTGCTCTGGGCAAAGTGTGCCCCATTGGTCCAGGTGAGCACGGCAGATCAACTTTGAGAGTCCCCTTCACTCATCCCCCTCCCCTGCAGCTGCCCGGTAGAAAGAGGGCATGGGCCTTCCAGCCAGAGAAACTGAGGCACAGAGAGCTTGCATCCATCAACTGGTGGCCCAAACCCTCACTTTCCTGAGCATGTGGATATACAGATTCAAAGCAACTCTACAGCACTGCCCACGTGGATCACTCAGCACATCCCCAGGTGTATTTTGTTATTCCCATTTTGCAGATGAGGAAACAGGCCCAGAGAAGAGAAGGGGCTTGCTTGGCTCCCATAGAGGAGGGATGGAGAGCTAAGTTCATGAGAGCCTGAGCTGCTGGTGCCCAAAGCCCATCTCCCCACACCACCATACCCTGGTTGCCACCCCCTTCGCTCAGCACAACCATGTACTCTGGGCATCTTGGGGCCCAGAGCACAGGTAGCAGAGATCTAGGTGTGGGCCTCATCTTTGCTCCACCCCCATGAGCGAGGCGCTGCAGGATTCCACTCACTGAGTCCCTGAGAACCGCAAAGCAACATGGATTGACACCATCTTATAAACCCCAGATCCCTAAAGGAATGGAAATTGTTCCAGATGGGGCAACCCTTAGCAGGGAGGGTATTGACCGAGAATCAGTAATGGGGTAGAGCCAACAGGATGTAGCCTGTGAGAGAGCAGAGGAGGGAGGCAGGCATCGGGCCTCCCCTCACTTGCCCTGATGTGGGTAACAGGGTGCATATCGTTTGTGTTCAATCAGAGAAGCAGAACCACTGTGAATTTTATAGCATAGGAATTGGCCTTCAAACCACTGGGGAGGGTCTGGGAAATAAAGATCCAAAGAAAGAAGTTTTACAGGGACTGGAGGAAAGTCCCCAGGCAGCCCCCTTGAGGCAGAGGTACAAGTGGAGCTTGGGGAGAAATCTGGAAGTCGAGCAGATTGGGCTGCTGGAGTGGGAGGCTGAGGCCAGTGTAGACACTGACAGACGGCTAGGGAAGGCCTCGACTTCCCAGCCTCCCCGCTGTGAGATCACAGCCGAGGAAGTACTGGGTCGCTGTGAGTCAGCAGGGCCTGCAGTCTGGAGGAAGAGCTGGCCGTGGATCAGGAAGAGGAAGGAGTGAGGACAAAGTGGCATCTGCTGGCACCTGTGCGTCTGTCCCTCCCGCCTCCAGCCACAAGGGCCCTCGGAGTACAGATTTCTTTTTCAGCTAATTCTACCTCGTAGGCTCATAAAGGGCATGGGGTTCTAGGAAGCGAGTTTCCTGCCAGGACACTCAACAGAGCACAAACCGCCACAGAGGAGAGATAGAGCCACTTGCAGAGACCGGGCACCTAGGACGGGGGAGGTACAGGCCGCGGGATGGTTTGTGCATGTTGTCTACTGCTCAAGTGCACTTGGCTAAGGGTTCAGGGGCGAGCCCCCGATCCTGGCATAAAACTGCTTCTACCTGGAGAAGGGGTGTCTTTTTCTAACTTACGTGAGATACCCTTTGAGCCTGGGCAGGTTGGGGAAAGAGGACATGTTCCAGCCATGATGGAAGGTGTTTGGTTGTCTGTGGGGTTGAGCTTCACCCAGGGCTTGTCTTTCCCACCTGTAGCCAACAGGGAGGGGTCTTCTCCCCTTTAGGGCTATCCACGAAGGCTGGATTAAAGGTTGGATCAACAGTAACAGGCTCAGGACTTATGGATCATCCTAAAATCCCTAGAGGGCAGGGCTGGGCCCAGGGAGGGGTGCCAAAGGGGTCGGGGGCCAGCTTACTCCCAGGGAGAATTCTGCTGTAGGCAGAGCTATTTCAGAGAGAATCAGCTGCCTCTGGAGGTGATGAGCTTCCGTTCGCTGGAGACATGCAACCAGGGCTGGACAGTTGCTCCAGCTGGTCCAGGGGGTGTAACGAAGCATCAGGCTGCAGTTGGGCTACCTGGCTCTCCCGTGCCATGAGTCAATAATGAGAGACGGCCTCTGAGGATGGGAGGTGGGGTTCCCCCCTCGCCCTCCCCCACCCTCCTCCATGCTCACTTCTTTTTGGAACTAGCTTGGGTATTTAGAAGATTAATTTCATGTTTGTGCAAAGCAGAGGATTAGGAGGGGGAGGAGAGTGAAGTTCTCTGTAGGTTGTTAAGGAAACATCATCTAAAAAAAGACTCTGGCAAAATTGCTGTGGATACCAGTTACAGCTGAATGCGCCACTTACCTCCAACAACCCAGGGCTTTTAGCTGGTAACTTGCTGTCGTTCTTTGCAGTCTCGAAACCCATGTGCTCTGGGACATTAAAACACAGAGCATGGTGGGGTTGCCTCCTCCAGAGCCAGAAGGACGGGGACGTCCCATCACCAGCCCTGTCCAGCCAGAGTCCAGGCTACAGGCCTCACGCAGAATTCCGCCACGGGGATTGCTGGCTCCTTTGTGCACCGCCACCACCGCCTGCATTACCTCCTCTCAGAGCTCCTGGGGGCACCAGGAAAGAGGCTGAGGCTCAGAGGGGGCACAGGCTCACCCCAGCGCACACAGCAAGCCGCTGACTCCAGTCCAGAGCTCCAAAGCTCCTCCTCTGAGCTGCCACTTGCACATGACATGGAGGCAGGGAAAGTCGCTGGACCACGGCAGGCCTCTCCCCAGGCCTCAGGGACACAGCACCTGCCACCCATGTCCAATTTTTTTTTTCCAGCAATGGTTTTATTGAGATATAATTCACATACCACATAATTCACCCACTTAAAGTGTGCAACTCTTTGTACATTCACAGAGTCATGCAGACTCAGCACGATCAACTTTAGATAATTTCTTTCCATCACCCCAAAAAGAAACTGTGGACTTTGCAGTAGTCACCCTCAACCTCGCCTTCCCACAGCCCCAGCAACCACTAATCTGCTTTGTCTCTGTGGATTTGACTATTCTGGGCCTTCCGTAAAAGGAATCATATGCTACAGGCTGCTTTCACCTGGCACAGCGTCTTGAGGTCCCTCCATGTAGCGTGCATGTCCTGTCTACGGCTGAATTATAAAATCCCACTGTATGCACCTGCCATATTTTGTTTATCCCTTCATCCACGTACGGACATTTGGGTTGTTTCTACTTTTGGCTAATGTGAATAGTGTGCTATGGACATGGGCATACAAGCTTCTGTGTGGGCATATGTTTCTGTGTCCCTTGGGTGTTTCTATCCTTTTGAAGAGAAGAAACAGGGAGACTGAAAGTGTTTGAAACAAACCTCAAGGTGGATGAGAAGATCAGGCAGGAAAGATCACAAAGGGTGGGGGTGGTCTTGGCAGGCTTCCTGGAGGAGGCAGCACTGCACTGGAGCTAGAAGGGCAGACAGGAAGGGAAGAGACAAAGGGGCTGGGAAAAGCAAGGGCCCCATCCTAGCACCTCAACATCTGCTGAAGTCTTCCCAGAACTGTGGGAAGTGGAAGGTGAGAGGCCCTCCTTGCTCTGCGGACTAGAGGCACCAGCATCTCCTGGGAACTTGTTAGAAATGCACATTCTTTGGCCCGAGCCCCCATCTGTTGGATCAGAAAAGCTGCTGAACCAGCAGCCTGTGTTTATGGCCCTGCCGGGACTGACGCTGTCTCCGCTGTCTCCGCTGTCTCCGTGTAAGACGCTCTAGCTCTGCTGGAGATGCTCTGGGCAGGTGGGGAGAGCGTGAGGGGGAGGAGAAGAGAAGCGAGAACCCAGCACTCAGGCTCTGGCCCTGCCCACCCCATCCCCCCAGCTCCCTAGCTCTATGTCTGCCCTCCTCCAGGCCCTGCCAGGCTGCTATTCCTACCAGAAGCTTCTAATCCCTCAAAGTGTCTCTTTTGCGATATTGTCTGATCTGGAGAACAGCTAATCGGTAAACTAGGATCTGGGCCAGGGCCCCCGCCCCCCCCACCTAGGACCTCTCCTGTCTACCCAGGCAGTGGGTTACCTCCTCCAGACATGCAGGCGGCACCCTGGCAGGTCAGATCTGGGTCTGAGCAGAAGCCAGGCAGGGGGTGGGGAGGCAGGGAGCCTCCAGAAGGAAGTGGCTGAATGACTTGGTGATCTCCATACAAACAGGAACAGGGTAGGCTCCAGGCTGTTTGCGTCCCCCAGTATCCCCCCCACCCCCCGGGCATCCCAGCACCCATGAAGCCAGCCTTTCCCTCACTCCCTCTGGTCCCTGCACACCTTTCCCCAGCCTTCAAACCCTGTAGCACAACTCAGAAGTAGCATTCAGTCATTCACTTAACAAGCCTGCTTTGGGTACCTGGCATGCCAGGCATGGCATAGAACCATGGCTGGCTCCAGCATCAGCACAGCCCCAGATCATTGCCCTGCATGAGTACAACATGCTAGTAGGCACACAGGAGGTGCAACACCCATTTATGGGGTCAGAGGGGGCTTCCTGCAAGAAGCAATACCTTTTCAGAGCACTGGAAGACAAGCAGAACTTGGCCAAAAAAAAAAAAGGAAAAGAAAGAGGATTCTTAGTCCAAAGATGAAAACCGCTGGCACCTTCTTATATCATCAGCACAGGGCTCAGTACTGCTGGGAGGAGTGGGCACATGACCAGGAGGTGGACTGGGTGGCTGGTGGGTTCTAGGGAGCAGAGCCCTGGAGACAGACCAGACCATGGCAGGAAAAACGCTCACAGAGCTCTTTAGGCTGGAGCCGAAGTGATGAGATTTGGAATTTTTAAAAGATATTTATTTATTTATTTATTTATTTATTTATTTATTTATTTGAGAAAGAGAGAGAGAGCACAAGAGCAGGGGGTGGGGGGAGAGGAGCAGAAGGAGAGGGAGAAGTAGGCTTCTCACTGAGCAGGGAGCCTGATTCAGGACTCGATCCCAGGACCCTGGGACCATGACCTGAGCTGAAGGCAGACGCTTAACCCACTGAGCCACCCAGGCATCCCATCATGCTTTCTACAATGTAGGGAGGGAGCTGGAGGGGTGTGGCTGAAGGCAGGAGGAGAGCCCAGTGCTTGGACTCGGGTGGTGACAGTAGACATCACAGCTGGTGTTCACCAAAGCCACTTCCTCATCTTCCGGGGCCCACAACTAAGTTTCCAGGGTTCCTTTCAATTAGCTGTGGTTTAGGGATGGAGTTCTGGCCAACCCACACAACAGGAGGTGATGTGCACACTTCGCAGCCCCATCTGTACAAATCACCCACAGGCAGGGCTCTACACTCTTTCTCTTTCCACCCACTGGAGGTCAACACCCAGGCCAACCTTGGAAGCGTCCAGCGGAAGATGGCAGACCTGCCATGAACCCGTGAATGAGGTGTCAGGTGGGGGGCACATGCAAGGAATGACAGCTTGGAGCAGCCTCCCACAGTCACAGCTGGAGGAACTCCCACTGACTGTACATGAATGAAATAAGTCAGAATGAGGTAAGTCTCAGAAATAAGCCCTTGCAGGGGCGCCTGGGTGGCTCAGTGGGTTAAGTGTCTGCCTTCGGCTCAGGTAATGATCCCAGGGCCCTGGGATCGAGCCCCACCTCGGGCTCCCTGCTCAGTGGGGAGTCTGCTTCGCCCTCCCCTGCTGCTTCCCCCTGCCCCCCTCCCTCGCCACTAGTGCTTGCTCTCATGCCTTGCATGTGCTCTTGCTCTCCCTCACTCAAACAAATAAATAAAATCTTAAAAAATAAGAAGAAGAAGAAAGAAGCCATTGCAGGGGTTTACTTGTTATGGCGGCGAGCACAGGAAAGACATGGAGTGGGTACAGCAAGGATAAAAATCAAAAACATGTGACATCAGCTTAGGAATTGGGTAGCAGAAGACAAGAAAATAGACTTCTCAGCCTGGGAGGCTAAGGAGCTCCATGAAACCATGCCAAAACTTTGGGCGACACTGCAGTGGTTGGGTCTGCAGTAACCCCTGTTACCAGAGAGCATGCCATGCGCTCCCTGACTCTGTAGGTTTAGGGAAAAAGACTGGAAAGAGGCAGCATGATGTGTGTGTGCTACTAAGGCCTGGCATTGGTAAAGACCTTGCAAGAAAGAGATGAGCTCAGGAAAGACTGAATCAGTTTGTGGACACAAATAGAAGGGAATCGAGAAAAATCCAGAAACTTGGGGCTTTCCAGGGTTTGAACAACTGACCTTTTCTGGCTTTTAACTTTACATGTTATATAAAATTTACCCTGAAATAAAAGCTCTCCAAGGAAGCTGACATAATTCAGGGGTTAGAGGATGATCTTCTCCAATTAGTAAAAACTCCAATTAATAGCCCCAGGGGGATTCAATAGGAAAACAAAAAAGAACTGTAGGAAATTTAAAATGTGTTTGCCAGAATTTTAAAAATATAATAAAAGTTACTGATTACAGTTGCAGGAGAAAGTAGGGAAAAAGAGAGAAGAGAAAAGGAAAGATTAGATGACAGGGGTCAATTAAGGAAAGTCAATATTGGGAATTCCAGAAGAACACAAGATACGGAGTGAATAAATTATCAAAGACACACAGTAGAGAAGTTTCCAGAGCAGAAAGGCCACGAGGCTTCTGATTGCACATGGCTGAGCATCCAGCTTGGTGAATGACTGATTCTAAAGCAAACTCATGAAGACACATCACAGTAACACCTCAGGAGGCACCCTCTGATAAACAGATGTCCCTAACATTTCTGCTGGGTAGAGGCAGAAACGGGTCACCTGCAGAGAAACTATGAACCAACCAGCCACGGACTCTCGTCCACAGCACCATCTTCCAGAAGATAATGGAGCAACGCCTTCCATCTTCTGAGGGGAAATTATTTTTAACCTCAAATTCTAGATCCAGTCAAATTAGCAATCAAACCAGAGGACCAACTCATTTTTTTATTAGACATGCAAAGTCTCAGCTAATCACTTACCCACTCTGCCTCCCCCTGCTCCTCCCACCAAGAGAGAAAAAAGTAAGTAAATCAAGAAAGAGGAAGAAATGAATTATAGGGCAATAGTGGCTCCAGCCCAAGGGGACAGTGAAGGAAAGTTCTAGAATGACAATGTCCCAAGCAGCAGAGAGGTTTGCATAACCATGATAGTGGAGGCATTTTATTAATTTGCAGCTTTCATAATCAGCCTATAGACAAAGCAGAGAAGACTTAATTCAGGTTAAAGAATGCAAATTTTTCAACCACGAAGGTGGAAATGGACACATGGTGGCTGTGGGGAGGGAAGAGGGAGAAAGAGAGCTGGCACAAAGGACAGAGGGGACCACAGCCTCATCGTGTGCAGTAGGTTCTCAGTAATTGAGGAAGCAAAGTTCTGAAGATAAATAATAATAATAACTGGGAGGAGAGATGGTAAGTAAGATCTCAGGTCTTGGAGCAAGAAGTCGTCAGATATCTACAATTGATAAAGCAAGAAATCCCAGCACGGGAGACATGTGCCATCCTTACTGGCCACTCAGCATCTGGGTTCCTCTTCCGTGTTTGGGGAATCATCCTGCCACCCATAGAAAGGGGGAAATGCCAGATCCTCTTTCCCAGCCTCCCTCATGGCCAGGGTCAGGTTCGGCCGCAGCTTGGCTCAGCCAATCAGGTGCACTTGGCCGGACTGTGATCCAAAAGCCACGGCATGGAGAAGCAGATGCCACACAGATTCTATTCCGGTGAGGTGAGGCTGGAGCCTGCTGGGGGTGATGGGGGCCCACCTCGGCTTCTACAAGTGGCAGGGAGCACAGAGCAGTGTCCTGCATCGGGGATGCTCAACGCACAGGCTGCAGCATCCCGGCTCCTGCAGGGGTCTTCACCAGGCCAATGCCAAGGCATGAACTGGGGGCCCCCCACCCACCAGATCTCCAGCCTCCTATTGATTTTATGGGCCTCCCAATATGCTTCAAAGGAGTGCTCTTTCGACTTAAATGACCCAGAATTGGTTTCTATTGCCTACAACTCAAAATGCTGATGGATATAGGTGGCATGAACTTGTTCTTAGAGATGGGAAGGTAATCTCCAGGTAGAAATGAGGACAAAGACAGGTGCAGGGTACCTGAGGAGGGGTGCCTGGGCAGCGGGGAAGGACAGGGCTCCATGGCTTTTCCTCTTCTAAGCCTCTCTGTATGACATTTTTCTTTAACCCATGTGCTTTCATTAATCTGATTACAATTATATACATATATATATTTTTTTAATTTTAGAGCTCAAGTTCTAGTTGCTGATAAGGCTCAGGTTGTGATGGTGTGTGTGGGGTGGGGGGTGGATGGCTGAGTAGTGCAGACAGGAAGCACTGGCCAGGTGTGGCATAGGTCACCCACCAGGCACACAGGCTGTCAGGCTGGTGGCACGAGAGAAAGCCTGAGTTGGGGGCCGATGTCTTCACTGCACGAGGAGTGACGGAGGTAGATGAAGTGAGCCTCAGGGGTCCTCAGAGCAGCTGCTGCTGCAGCCCGGGGAGGCCAGGCTCCGTACTTGATCCACTGCCCAAGCTCGCCTCCCTGCCCACCCGCTGGTCCCTCTCACCTCACGTCCGCACCCACCCAAACTCCGACAGAAGCCCGTAAGCAGCCCTCCCCGGCCCTCATGACGTCCCACACTGGTATGTGCACAGGAGGGAGCAGGCTTGCTTTTCAGACAGGTCAGCAGTGATGTAGGGGATGAACGGAGAAACTAAATACATTTTCCCAGAAGACTTGGCAGGGAGGAGGGAAGACAGGGCTGCCAGTGGCAAACAGCGTACCCAGGGAAGAGAGGTAGACTGTCTGTGGCTGGGGACCCCCAGTTGCTAAGCTGTCGGCAATGGGTGGAAGCCAAAGGCAGTCAGACTTGGGTTCAGATAAGTTCACTTGGAGGAGTGAGTTACCTGTCAAGGGACGTGTGTAAGCAAGCAGAGGCCACACCTCCACCCAGGACTCTTGCCTGGGGTGAGCATCTCCCCCGGCGCTGAAATACTGAGAAAAGGACAAGAAGAAGAAGACCAGGGGGAAGGAGGGGAGAGCGAAAGAGGGCGCAAGGCAAGAGCAGAGATGGCACCATAGCAGCTGATAGAACAGCAGCTCAAGATGGAAACATGCCTTTATTTGTGAGGAATTTGTTTCAGCAAACGAGAGACAGTGATGATGCTCAGGCTGTCTCCTGAAATGAATACCATCTGGGGAAAAAAAAAGATCAAATTCAACAGGACCGTTTTTTTTTTCCCCCGCTAATGAACTAAGCCAAGTTTTGTGCCTGTCCTGATGCATCTTTTCAGAAAGAAGCTCTTTATGCCCAGGAGCCGGGCCACCCTTCTGGCCAGATGAAGGAGAGGTTCCCTGTCTGAGGCTCCTTGTAAAATAACCGATGTTTATTGTGAAATATATTGCTCCAAATATCAGGTTAATTATTCCCTTGCTTTTCCTTCAAACCACCCACATTTGTATCCCTAAGTGATATATTGTTTCATTTGCTTGTCTCTGACCTTAAGATAAATGGACATGGACGCATACTGCATACATTTTTCTATGACCTTCTTCTCTTGCTACATTGTTTTGGATGGTTCATTTACATTGATGTGCGTAGCTGTATTTAATTTGTTTTTATTCTCAATGGTATTCTACTTGGTGAATATGGATATTTTTTTATCGACTTGTGGATTGAGAGGTTTTTCTGTTTAAATTTCCAAATGTATACTGTCTTTTCCAGTTATCTATTTATCATTGATTTCTAAATTAATTTCACTGTGGTCCTAAAATATAGCCTTATGATACACATTCTTTGAAAGTTGTTGAGGCTAGCTTTATGAACGAACGTGATCATTTTTCATAAATGTTTGTGCGCCCTTGAAAAAAAATATTCTCCTGTTGTTGGATACAATGTTCTCTGTATATCTGCTTGGTCAAGTTAGTGATATTTACTACTAATCTTGTAAGTACTTTCTTATTTTGATCCATTTCATTCATGAGTAATTGTAAGCAGTAAGTTCAACTGTCCCATTATAATATTGGATTTTGGTATTTCCTTTTACATCTGTCCATTCTTGTTTTAAATATTTTAGGCTATATGATTAATGTATAAAAGATGCAAATTGTCTATCTTCTTGTTGAACTGATTGTTTTTTATTTATCATTGACTCTCTTTAATCTCTGGTAATGCTTTTGTCCTGAATTAAATTCTGTTTTATTTTTTAAAGATTTAAAAAATTTATTTATTTTAGGGAGAGAGAGTGAAAGTACAAGAGTGGGGAGGCGCAGAAGGAGACAGAGAGAGACAGACAGAGAGAGAGAAAGAGAAGCAGACTCCCCGCTGAGCAGAAAGCCCAATGTGGGGCTCAATCCCAGGACCCAGAGATCATGACCTGAGCCTAAGGCAGATGCTTAACTGACTAAGCCACTCAGGCACTCAAAGTCTGTTTTTGTTTTTTTTTTCTGACATTAACATAGTTGTCCCATTTTCTTTTCTTTTCTTTTCTTTTCTTTTCTTTTTTTTCCCCTAGAATATATCTTTCTATCCTTTGGTTTTCAATCTTTCCGTGTCCTGTTTTTTTTTTTTTTTTGCGTATCCTTTATAAATAGCATAGGTTGATTCTATTTTAATGTTCTTTGAGAGTCTTTATCTTTTAACTAGATAGTTTAGTCCATTTCTGTTTTAGTGATTGGTGATCAATTTGGAAGGTTCTATTTTTAAATATTTATTTATTTATTTATTTATTTATTTATTTATTTATTTATGAAAGAGAGCTCAAGGGGGGGCGGTGTCAGAAGAAGAGGGAGAAACAGCTCCTTGCTGAGCAGAGAGCCCTACTCAAGGCTCAATCCCATGATCTGAGCCGAAGGTAGACGCTTAATGGACTGAGCCACCCAGGCATCCCTATTTTTTTACTTTTAAAAAATATGAAAAGGGGGCACCGAGATGGCACAGTTGGTTGGGTGATGGACTCTTGATTTTGGCTCAGGTCGGTCTCAGAGTCAGGAGATCGAGCCCCATGTCAGGCTCTGTGCTCAGCAGAGTCTGCTTGAGACTCTCTCCTTTTCCCTCTACCCCTCCTTCCCGAGCTCTCTCTCTAAAATAAATAAATAAATCTTAAAAAAAAAAAAAAAGATAAAATGCAGTCAGAAGTGTTAAGTGGCTTGCCTGGGGCTGCCCTATTAGCAGGTGCCAGACTTGGGATTCAAACCCATGCAATTGGTCCCGGGGCCAGAGCTTGCATTACACTGAATGGCCCCTGCCATGTCCAGCCTCTGGGGATCTCCGTATGAGAGATGAAACAGGAAGGCAAGGCACAGCCTTGCTCAAGCTTCACAGACAACATGTGCACTGGGCAAATGAAAATTTCCACCACTATGTGACTATCCATAGATGACGGTCAAAGCACCATGAGCATGGACATTGGGATAACAAATAAATGTTAGTGAGATGAATTCACAAATATGGCATCCACAAATAAAGAAGCTTAACTGTATATAATCTTCTTTTATTCTCTGCCATAAAATCGACTCAATATTATTTGCCTGGTTCTTTAACTACATTTCTGGGAGTGGATGTGCTTGACCAAAATGGTCAATGTCTCTGTGCTTCAGGATCATCATCTATAAGATTTCTATCTTAGATTTCTTTCTAGAAATAATATGAGTCCAAAGAACCACATGGGATCGTGTAGAAGTACTCAGCAAACAGTGAAGGGGTTGCTGCTTCTTGCAACCTGAACCCACAAGTGCAATGACAGCCTGGTTCCATGCACCATTTCCAGTTACTCCCACAGAATGGAAGTTTGTGTCACCAGTAAATGTCCCAGGAAATGTCTCACCCCACCCCACTTCTCTTGTTGGTGATTTAATAAACTCTGATTGAACATCGATTATGAGTTCAACGCAGAAGGGCCGCTTGACAGCAGGAATGTCAGAGCTGAACTAAAGAGATAATCAAGTATCAGATCCAGACCTCAGAAGATTGTCCAAAGGTAAAGACTTGGCCACAGAAACCAAGAGAATGATCTACTCACCCCACTTACCCAGAAGGAGCTGCAAGAACAGTCTGTCCACCCAGACAACACCAAGGCCCTAAAGGAAAGCCTGTCTGTGCTGCCCACACACGAGTTGCTGAGGAGCAGCTGGCAGAGGGGAGGAGGGTGCAGGGTCCCAGAGGACAAGCGGAGAACGTGCTTCTAGGGGAGAGGGGTCAGTTGTAGCAAAAGCTGCTGAGAAGTCAGGAATGATGTAGGCTGGGGATGGCCCATGGGATTTGGCACATGTCATCCCATTTCGTCCTTCTAAAAGTAGGTTCAGAGGAACACGTGTCTTGCTGGAGGTCATACAGTGGGGAGGTGTCAGAGGCAACACTGAAATGCCAGTGGTTACCTCCAGCTGCGGGCTCCTCTCCTGGCCCACCCCTGCAGCCTCTGGCCAAGAGCCCTGTATGCTCTATCAAATGACCCTGAGCTGGTCAGTGCTAGGAGGATATCCAACCTCCTGGGCAGTCACAGGGAACATTTCTTGACCAGTTACTACCAGCAAGCCCACTTCTAAGGGCTTGGCTCATGTGGACTTTTGCTCCTCACAGGAGTTCCAGAACATTCCATATGGTGACATTGGGTGGAGGGTGTTGACACTGCATTTTGAAGAGAATCTCAGAGTCCTGCCTCACATCCATTTCACAGCCGAGGAGACTGAGGCACATCAAGTGTTGTAACTTGCCCAACACCACATAGTATGAGTCCCCCACAGAGCGGGACTCCAGAGTCCCTCCTCCGTTACTCCAAGAATCAGCCACAAAACCCTCTTCTGTCTGTCCTTCCTGGGTCGAAATCTTCAGGAATTCAGCTCCTCCCTTGCCCAGTCCAGTCCTGAAGGCCTCAGGCCATCATCCGAACTGTCGGGAGGCTGGCTAGAGAAGGGAAAGGTGCTAGAGACAGAGGAAATTGCATTTGCCTGAACCAGCGCTAGGGGCTGTTTGGGAAAGGGGGTGAGGTTCAGACCCCCCCAGCCCCGGCCTTAACAGAGCCCTCTGTTGGGTTCATCTAACTTCCTTTGAAACAAGGTTCTACTGAGGCAGGAAATGAACAAACCAAAAGGTTTAGGGATCCCTGGGTGGCTCGGTAGTTTGGCACCTGCCTTTGGCCCAGGCCATGATCCTGGAGTCCTGAGATGGAGTCCCACGTCTGGCTTCCCACAGGGAGCCTGCTCCTCCCTCTGCCTGTGTCTCTGCCTCTGTGTGTGTGTGTGTGTGTGTGTGTGTGTCTCATGAAAAAAATTAAGTCTTTATTTAAAAAAAAAAAAAAAGTTTAAAAACCAAAGGCCTCAAGTTCACTGGTTTCGAAACTTGAACTTGATGAGAATCTCCAGGTCTTCGTTAATGTGCATGTGAGGGGGACGCGGGTACCAGCTGTAAAAGAGGCCCGGGAGATGCTGGGGGGGCTAGTCGCAGACCCAAGTAGGGAGAACAGCCTCCTTCTTCATAGGTCTTGTAGCTGCTGGGCTCTGATGGGCTCCCCATCCTGGCCCTGCCTGCAAACACCCCTGAGCCTGTCATCTCCCCACACCCAGGCCCTGAAGCCCTGGAGTGGATGGTGTCCCCTAGGAGCACACGGTCACCCACTCTGGCTGGCCCGGCCTTGAGCTCTCTGCAAAGTCTCCTCATTAGTGACCAGAAAGCCTGGGGGGCGAGGTGGGGTGAGGGGCCGCCCCACCATTTCCCAGGGCCTAGTAGGGGCTGAGAGAGGCTGTAACGGCAGCCAGCCCCAACTGCCTTCCAGCAATCCATCATTATCCCTTCCCTGGCCCGGTAATTCCATTGTTAATTAAAATCCTGCAGCCTTTAATAGCATAGCTCATAATTGCTGTTTTTACCAGTCCTGAATTGGCTGTGCGGGCTTTGGGGGGACCTGGGGCTTGGTTTCCTGGGCTTGGCTTTGACGAAGCTCTCTAGCCATATATTCACCCACTTGCCCTCCACCAAGAGTCCCCCACGGGTTTCACAGCAGGGTGATGATGGGGCCCAGTGTCCCCCACCCTGGGCCCCATGCCAGTACCCCCTCAACATCTCCAAGGAAGGAGGCAGCTCTCCATCCCCCAGAGGTGCAAGTCTCCACAACAGAGCCCAGGGGAAGTCTGGTCTGAGCACATACAGTTGGCCCCGTGGGTGCTCTGAAGCTTCCTGCTGACCTTGTCTGCATGTGGCCACATCTCCTCTGATGCTCCCCACCACCTGAGCCCCTGCTGTATGAGCAAAGAAGCTGAAGATCAGAGTGGGAGGAGGATTTCTCAAGGCCACACAGCAGGCAGACAGCAGAGCTGCCAGGTCCAGAGTTCCCCTCTGCCCCCACCTACCCACACTCACCGCAGCCCCTGCTTCTCTTCCTCAGCCACTGAAGTCCCCTTAAAGTCTGAGGGATTATCCCCTAACTTCTGGGAAGGTGATTGCAGTACCTCTCTGAAGAGAGCTCCCCCACGGCATGGACCCCTTCCAGAGACAGCCTGTGCCCATGGGTGCTGAGTGTGGGTCTGTGAAGGCCCAGCCCCAGCCCTGAGCCTGGCTGAGGTCTGGCTGCAGGGCCAGCTCTCCCTCTGCTGTCCTTCCCCCCCAGGTACTGATCCCAGGAGCATCCCCATTAACCTTCCTGCACACCAGCCCTCATCCGGAGTCTGCTTTCTGGGGACCTGACCTTCCAGAACCGCCCTGACCTTTGGGAGTCCAGGTCCTGCTCCCTTCACTCTGCCCACCCCTCATTCACCCCTGGGGTGCCCACCCTCCCCCCTGCCCATGACCCAAGCTCCTTACCCAGTTCATGCTCCTGGTCCTCTGTTCCTCGGAATAAAGAATCAGTCCACTCAAGCTGTAAATAACCTCAGGTACACCCAGCTGGAGGTCACTGGAGGCCAAGGACTCCTTCAGTGTCCTTTACATCTCTGAGGTCACCTGTGTCAAGCCCATTTTGAATGCTCAGTTCATAGCTGCTTTGGCCAGCATCCAGAGAAAGGGCACCTGGGTGGTTCAGTCTGTTAAGTGTCTGCCTTCGGCTCAGGTCGTGATCCTCAGGTCCTGGGATTGAGTCCTGTGTTGGGCTCCCTGCTCAGCTGGGAGTCTGCTTCTCCCTCTGCTTCCTCACCCCTGCTTGTACATGCTCTCTCTCTCTCTTTCTCTGTGTCTGAAATAAATACATAAAATCTTAAAAAAAAAAAAAAAGTAAAAGAAAAAAAAAACTTCCAGAGAAAGAAAACTGGCATGGATCCAGCAGTAGGATCTCGCTCACTCCAGGATCCCGAAATCAAATGGGCATGATCACCTTCTTTTTCGTCATAAGGAAGACGAAGTTCAAAGAAACTAAGCACATTGCCCAAGTGGTGCAGTGGGGATTCAAACCTGCATCTTATCTACTCCTAAGAGGCGAAGATGTCCAAGAGACAGCCCATCCCTACCCCCTCCCCGGGAGGCAGGCACCCCACCCCACCCAGCTGGTAGGGGTGCACAGGGCCCAGATACTGCAAGTGAACCTGCCTTGCTTGGTGCCAAGTGTAAGCTGCCTGGAGACCTGGGGAAGAGTTTTGTTCAGAGCCATGGCCAGGAGGGGAGGGCCGACTATGGCCAACAGGGTCACAGTTCCCTCCCTCCTTTGCGTCTCTCTGCCCCCTTCTTCAGGTGCCCAATGCCTGAGAGCTGTCCCTCTCCTGCTGCCACACTGAGGCCACCTGGGGTGCCAGCAGGAGGCAGTGTGGAGCAGAGAAGAGCGAAGGCTCTGGAATCCGGTTGATCTGGGAAAGCCCTTAACACTGCACCTTCTCCAGCAAGTTACAGTCTCTCTGAGCCCCATTGGATTAGTTTTCTTTTTTTGTTTTGTGTTTTTTAAAGATTTTATTTATTTATCTGAGATAGAGCATGAGAGAGAGAGAGAGAGAGAGAGAAAGCACGAGCAGGGGGCAGGGCAGAGGGAGAGAGAGAAGCAGACTCCCCACTGAGCAGGGAACCAGATGCAGGGCTCCATCCCAGGACCCTGGGGTCATGACCTGAGCCGAAGGCAGATGCTTAACCAACTGAGCCACCCGGGCGCCCTGGATTAGTTTTCTAGGCTGCTGTAACAAGTTACTACAAATGGAGTGGCTTAAAACAGTGCATATTGATTATCTTAAGTTCTGGAGTCAGATCTGACATGGGTCTCACTGCACTAAATTCAAAGTGTCAGCACGGCTGCTTCCCCCTCCAGAGGCTCCAGGGGAGAATCTCATCCACTGGCCTCTTCCTCCTCCTATGACTTTCGACTTTCCGCATCCCTTGGCCCATGGCCCTTCTCCATCTCCAAAGCCAGCAAAATCCTCTGCAAATCTCTAACTTCACCCTTAAAGGGCCCTCTGATGACATTGGGTCTACCCAGACAACCCGGATAATTCTTGTCTTAACATCAGCTGATCAGTGACCATAATTTCATCCGCAACCTCAATTCTCCCTTGCCATGTTAGGTAGCATATTCACCAGATCCAGGGATTTGGAAAGTAGACATCTTGGGAGGGGATGAGGGTGCGTGGAAGGAGTGTTCTTCTGCCTTCCTTACGCCGGCACTGTAGAAGAGCCCAAAACCCGAAGCTATCATAAATAGATGTTTAATAAATGATCCTGGTGACTGTGTGTTTTTATGCTAATTGATTTAAATAAAAAACAAATGTAGCCCTCACGAAAGGGATCAAAAGCCTTAAAGGAACCACAGGGAGGTCCCCCCTGTAGCCCCAAGCCTGACAGTCCGGGTCCCTCCAGGAAGTGCTCTCTCCAGCCCAAGACTTACACCCTGGCTGTTAGGGTATCTCTTTAGGAGGTGGGCTAGCCTGAGTTGTGTGCCAGGACTTAGTTAATTCTGGCACAATCATACCTCCAAAGCCAGACTCTGGAGCTGAACTGGAATGATCCACCCCAGACCTGGCATTTCCCAGACAACTCCCAGAGGCAACTAGCCGGGGAGGGCTACCTCCCAGCCAGGCAAAGCCAGCTGGCTCCTGGCCTCTGGAAATGTTAGTACTTGGGGTCCATTGAGTTTTCTGACTCTTCCTCAGATGTTTAAAAAAAAAAAAAACAAAACAAAACTCTGGGCCAAGGGAATTTGCTACTTGAGGTCTTATGCATTTAAATGAAAATCAAGTCATTGATCCCAGAGTCTAATGTCATCAGTTTGTCTTAAACAAAAAGATATGCAAAATCCTCAGATCTTTCAGCTCTTTTCCTTGAGAGAAAGGAAGTCAAAGTTTCTCTTGTGAGGTAAGTCCTGAGCCTCCAAAGGTCTTGCTTCAAAGAAGAACTGGTCAGGCTGCTCAAGTCTTCACTCCAGGGGCAAGCCTCCTCTCCTGCTTACTATGGACAACTGTACACTCTGTGCACTGCACAGATATATCCAGCTCAGGTGTCAAGGAGTGAGCATGGGGCTTGAAAACCAGCCCCCACTGCACTTACCAGTGGCATGTATTCCCCCAGGGTTGGCTCCTCCCAAACAGAATGCACAAAAGCATAGTACAGGCTCATACTCTGCTTCACAAACTAGATGTCCATCATGGACAATATGTGGTGCTTCTGCACATGACCAGAATGCCGCTCAGATCAAATGTGACGCACCTCCCATGTTGACAATTCTCAATTGTATACTGTCTATTTCCTATTTGAAGAGACAAGTACATGAATCAAAGTTTAGCTGTGATGGCAATGTCAAATTTCGATCCCAGTGTCTAGACATGCTCAATTTTTGTGCTCATCTTATGCCTACCAGTTAGCTATTTGCATACCATAGCCCTACTCCTTCCCAGTGTGGGTCCCCCAGGGACACTCTGGGGCCTCCTGGCCACACGTTTTGGGAGATGGTCAGAAACCATGGCAGAGGTGAGGTCTAAGAGGGACTCCAGGTGAGGGAGTGCTGTCCAGAGGGAAGGGCAGAGAGACTTTCCTCCCATAGGCCCTGGCTTTCCATCATACTGCACATGCTCTTTGTGGTAGCTTCTTAGCTGGTGTGGAGGGCTCATCTCAGAGGAGGATCTTGAACATGGCCTTGGAAGTCACTCAGTCATGTCCAGTACATTCTACTGGTGCATATAGGGCCAGCCCATATTCAAGGGGAGAGCATAGTAGGAAGGCATGAACCCCAGGAGGTATGGCTCACTATGGGGGCCATCTTTGAAGACTATCTACCACAGGGGAGGTTCCTATGGCAGGGGCAGGGGAGCAGAACAGCCAGACAGTTCCCTCTGGCTCAGGTTGAGCTGGACTTTTTCAGAAATGTTCCTGGGGCACCTGGGTGCCTCAGTGGTTGGGCATCTGCCTTTGGCTCAGGTCGTGATCTCAGGGTCCTGGGATCGAGTCCCATGTCGGGCTCCCCCCAGGGATCCTGCTTCACCCTCTGCCTGTGCCTCTGCCTCTCTCTCTGTGTGTCTCATGAATAAATAAATAAAATCTTTAAAAAAGAAAAGGAATGTTGTCCGTGATTGATTTCACGACTATTGTTGCCTGTCCCAGTTACGACAGAGCACCAGCCCCACCCTCGGGGTGCCTAGAGTCACCAACTATTGGGAATATAAGCACGTTTTTCCTATAGGAAATTGTCCTTCCAGGTGGAGAAGTGGTATGAGATATTCCAGGCCTCACTACTCAGTCCGATCACTGATTAAGTATCTGAAATTTATTAACTACAGCCCACTCCATGGTCCAACCAGTCTAGAAATGCCCTGGAATTTTAGTTTTTCCTCAAGCAGTCTCAAAATTATTTAACTCACTCGTGGATTTTCAGCCACATCAAGGAAGTACACAGCTCTATATTCATCCAGTGCGTTGAGGCTGATCAAACTTTCCCTTCTCCAAGTGTTGATTTTCCCCTGGAAGAAGAACGGTAATGGGAGGGAGGCGAGGTTGGCCAGATGACTAGCCTCCAAGAGCCACCACTGTGACCAATGGGCTCCAAGTATCTCTATGGCCTTGGGCAAATCCCTACCCCTGCCAGGCTCTTAGTCTCCCACCTGTAACATGGGGATTCAGACAAGACGACGCCTGGGTCTTTCCAGCACCATCTGCCCCACTTCAGCACATGCAGGAATGCATCCATTGCCGTAGGATTGGGATTCAAGCCCGGCTGTTCAGAGCAGATTGCTCTTCCCAGATCCAAGCCCCTAGCATTTCAAACCATTGCAGACGGGCGTGCGCAGCCGTGGAAAGTGATCCGCAATCCATTCGCTGGCCCCCAGCTTCAGCGGGGCGGTGGGGCCGGCTGGGCAGCAGCTTGGGATAAGGAGAAAGAAATTGAGACATGAAGTCAGCCAGGCTGGGTGAAAATCCAGGCTCCTGCTTGATTACGGCCTTGACCTTGAGAAATTCCTTAACCTTGCCGAGCCTCAGTTTCCCCACCCGCAAAATGAGGGCTAAGATGCAGGCCGCCCGGGAGAGGCCCGAGGATTCAAGAGCACGTCCCAGTAAGGCTGATGCAGCGTCTGGAAAGCACCGTCTGTCTCGAAGGCAGTGGCGCTGATTCCTGTCACCCGCGCAGAGCCTTCCCGGGGATAATTGAGGAGGTCTGGGCTCGGGGACACTCCCCGGCGGGCGGCCGCAGGCTGGAAGGGCCACGCGGCCCCGCCTCCGAAGATGGCCTGGCTGTCGCGCTTTCTGGCACGCCTCCCTGAAAAGAGGACTCCAAAGAAAAGGAAGCAGACACTCCGGGCCATAAATATTTCAGAGCCCAGTGAACGTCCTTTCCCCAGCGCCGACTTGCCATATATATTATTTATAAAACCATAACTTGAGTTGAAAGGTAGTCGTCAAGAAATAGAGAGTCTCACTCAGATTCACTTGGTGATTGGAAAAACAATCTAGAAAGGGAGAAAATAGTGTTGGCCAGACGAGGTCACAGGAGGTCATCTGGTCCTGCCCCTGGCTTCAGCCCAGCCCAGGGGAAGTGTGACCGGAGGGTACAGCAGGGACAGGCTCCGGACACCTGCACCCTGCTGGTCCATACCGCCAGGGGCCTCACTGGCTTTTCAGGAAGTTTCCATGACATTACAAACAAAAATCGACATGTTTTTTAAAAAAAATCTTCTGGGAGGACCTGGGTGGCTCAGTGGTTGAGCGTCTGCCTTCGGCTCAGGGCGTGATCCCGGGGGTCCTGAGACTCGATCCTCCCCACAGGGAGCCTGCTTCTCCCTCTGCCTGTGTCTCTGCCTCTCTCTCTCTCTCTCTCTCTCTCTCTGTCTCTGTCTCTGTCTCTGTGTCTCTCATGAATAAATACATAAAATTTTTAAATAAATAAAATAATAAAATAAAATAATAAAATCTTTCATTCCCCCCTGTGTAATAGGGAGCAGAGCTTACAATGAGAAAACAGGCCGAGGAGGGTGGCCACAGGCTGTTGAGGAAGCAGAAAGAGCCCCAGACCCGGATTTGGGAGACCTGTATTCCAATTCTTTCTGGCTTGTTCCTAGTGCAACATCCAGCAGGTCACGGGGTCTTCCTGGACTCCGTTTCCCCCATCTATGAAATAGAAGACTCAGCATTTCCATCCTAAAACAGATGCCTGGTGGCACCTCCCTCTCTCTCCAGAAATAGTTAACTGATAATATGACCTATTTGAGTATATAATTTTAAAAATCAATGTAATAATGCCTTCATTTGTAATATAAAGGAGAAATAAGAGTGGTATATAATCAAACAACATTTTGGGGATCCCTGGGTGGCGCAGCGGTTTGGCGCCTGCCTTTGGCCCAGGGCGCGATCCTGGAGACCCGGGATCGAATCCCACATCGGGCTCCCGGTGCATGGAGCCTGCTTCTCCCTCTGCCTGTGTCTCTGCGTCTCTCTCTCTCTCTGTGACTATCATAAATAAATAAAAATTAAAAAAAAAAAGAAATTAAAAAAAAACCAAAAAAAAAACACAACATTTTGTATTTTTTTAAGATTTTATTTAATTATTTATTTAATTATTTGACAGAGAGAGAGAGAGAGCACAAGCAGGGGGAGAGGGAGAAGCAGGCCCCCCACAGAGCAGAGAGCCCAATGCGGGACCCGAACCCAGGACCCTGAGATCATGAGCTGAGCCAAAGGCAGACGTTTAACCAACAAGGCCACCCAGGTGCCCCCATATTTTGTATTAAATGCTTCAGCATGTATACACTAGAGATAGAAGTGAAGCAGTAGAATTGGAGGTTGGGGCACCTGCTCATCCACTCACCATGAATGTGACATTTCCAAATACAGGCTGGCGTCGTGACGCTGTACTGGACACTCAAATACCATGAGCAGCCTTGCGTCTGGGGACGTGTCTGGAGCAGTGAACACTCTCAGTAAAATCCTGAGACAGAACAAAAGACAATCTCTCCTCAATTTTCACTGTGGCTGCATGCCTTGGAGATTCTGTTTTTGCTAAAACTATGCAAAAACAAAACAAAACAAAACAAAACAAAACACCAAAACACATACTGTGTATTAATACGTCAAACAAAGTCCGGCTCTAGGCTCAGATCATCTTCAACAAGTTTTTCACCCATAGGAATGTCTGGTGGGACATTTGCAGTTTGCGTGGGAGGCAGTAACCGTTCTTCACAGCACATTAGAGGCCCAGGCATCCCTGCCCACCAAGTGGCAGTCCCCGCTGCCAGCACTGTGACCACCGAGGAGTGCCCCCCCATGTCCAAGACACCCCCAGGAGCCACCGGACAAGCTGCTCCCAAGGTCCTTCTGCACTGCTCTGACCATCTAACGCCACCCACAAAGGGCTTGATGACAAACACTCACCTGAAAGCCAGAGTGGCCACATGATGGGCACTTCAGTTCCTGCCCCGCCGTCACACTATGGTGACAGCAGTGGCCAGAATTTCCAGACAAACTCAACACTGTTTGAATGGAGGCCAGAGTTTGTGGGAGGGATCCCCGATCCTTCCCTTTCCCCACTCAGGAAGTCGGGCGTCTGATGAGCACAGAGGGAGTCCAGCACCCCACCAGCCAAGGCTCCCAGCCATCCAAACAGCAGTGCCCGTGAGCAGCCTAGGGACAGTGAGTCCATCTCCTGGGACTGTGAGAGCCCACAGTAGCCATCCCTCACCACACCCCAGCGGTTAGCCTCCAGCACCCCCATCAGAGAAGATCCAGGTCTCTATGGGCTACTTTGCAGCTGCCTGGCCTATGTCAGGGGACAAACGGGTTCCAAAATTCTGAGACTCATGCCCACCCCAGGGCTTGCAGCTGCATTAGGGAGGTGGCTTTACCCATGAAGCCACAAAGTGACAATGCATGGCTGTGAGCCACCACAGGTGGCCTTGCAGAGCCTTGGGATGGCCTTGCTGTCACCCTGCTCTGCCACTCACCAGAGGCCCCGCAAGCCTTAGTTTGTTCAGCTTTCCAAAGGGCATAAAAGCCATACCTGCACTGCAAGGCCTGGGAGGACCCACTGAAATCTGCATGCAAACTGCTTAAGCAACAGTCACCCTCGGAATTCTTACACCAGCGGTTCCAGGGCCTCCTCAGCCGGTTCCCTGCAGTAAGTCCACTTCCTCAGCTCCCAACTCTGCTGATGTAGCACCTCCTTCCTCCAGATGTCTCCCAGAACCTGCAAGTGCCCCCGGGTCTCCTGTGAGTCCCTGGCTCTCTCTGCTACCAATGGCAGCGCCATGCTGCTTCCTCCCTCCTGGCCTAGACCACCTGCCTGCACAAGGGCCCCTTCCTCATTGCCAGAAAGTAGGCCCTGCCTCCCGGGGCACCACCATGCAGGGGCTGGCCACCTGTGGGGGGTGCCTCCCCGTTCTGAGCCTCTCTGTCACCCAGGCTCTGGGCAGAGGGGCTGCTACCTCGGGATCCCACAGCTCATCCGGACCCTGCCTGTCCCAGTTGTTGCCCACAGCCTCCTCCCCGTGGCCAGGGGCCTGGCTGGGCCCAGACTTCCCCTGTGCCCTCTGCTCAGACTGCGTACTGGACCCTCCATCCCCTGCACATTGGGACACTTTTCCATGCCCACAGTGGGCACAAATCTGGCACCTAAGGTCAGCGTATCATGGTTCTGAGCAATGGGAGGTGGGAGGAGGGTGGGGAAGAGTACATGGGCTGGGAACAGTCTGGAAGCCTCTCAGAGACAGCAGAACCTGAGCTGGTAAGGCCTGGGCAATGATGGGACCTGATGTTGACAGAGGCGCGGGCCTCCCAGGAGAGACAGGATGTGTGCCTAGGCCATGCCATGGGCCCCAGCATCTGCAGCAGGGCATTCTCGGGCTCTTTAAGATCAAATACCTTTAGTAATCCCCCAAACATTTGAGAGGAAAGGAGCACATGGCCTGGCTAAGAGGTGAAGGGAGCAGAGACCCCTCATCTGTGTTGGGGGTTTGCAATACCTGCCCCAGAAGGAGACATGAGTACAAACATGACTGTCCTGGAACTGCAGGCCGGGCCCCACCGTGCCCGTGACTGCAGTGTGGTCATTCTCACACGGGAAGGCCTCGCAGAAACTTCCAGACTGCTGTCTTCTGGCCCCGGGACAATCTGTTCCAGGAGGCCTGCTCAGACCCCAGGAATCCTACCCCACTTACTCCCAGTGGGGTTGTTAATGCTCTTCCAGCTGGTGGGCACAGCACAAAGTGTCCAGGAAACACGCTCAGGGGGAGTAAATTTCCTCCTCAAATATGTGCCCCCGCAGGGCCGGAGGACACATCAGCCTCCAGGAGCAGTGGCCCCGGCCCCCCTGCTTTAGCCTGGACCCAGCTTGTCTCCAAATCTGTGCTCAGCAGCTCAGCGGCTTGTCAGAGCAGCTGCTCAGCTCCGGCCCCGGCCTCCACCACCCCCGGTTCCCCCCCAACCTCCCGCCACATTAAAAAAAAAAAAAAAAAAGAAATAAAAACTGGACGAGTTAATTTGCTAAAATGGAACGGAGCGCAATAACTGATTACATTTTTCCCCAAAGGAAGCTTGAGTTAATTTGGCCGGTGACTCATATGCCAGGCTGCCAGTTACAACACACCACCCCAGACACAACTCCTCGCTGGGCCCAGCTGGCAGCCGCCCTCCCCACTCACGGCTGCGGGCCCCAGGGTCCCTGCTCTGAGAGGCGGTGTCCACACAGAAACACGTGCATCTGCACTCACACCAGGTACAGACAAGCACTCAAGTGCACACACATACGCGCGCGCACATGCAGCATGCACACATGTGCACACACATGTCCACGCAGAACTACGTGCATGCACACACACATGCACATGCACACTTGGGATGCCACAACACTCTGGCCTGGGCCAACTGAGTAAATCATTTGGTAGTAAGCTCTGCAAACCAATCCTGGGGGAAAATCCAATGAGAGTACCTCATCCCAGGACGCCTGGGTGGCTCAGGAGGTTGAGCGTCTGCCTTCGGCTCAGGGCATGATCCTGGAGTCCTGGGATCGAGTCCCACACCGGGCTCCCTGCATGGAGCCTGCTTCTCCCTCTCCCTGTGTCTCTGCCTCTCTCTCTAATGAATAAATAACTAAAATCTTTAAAAAAGAAAGAAAGAAAGAAAGAAAGAAAGAAAGAAAGAAAGAAAGAAAGAAAGAAAGAAAGAAAGAGAAAGAAAGAAAAAGTACTTCATCCCTAAGTCATTCTTATTTTTCCCAGAATCTTAAAGCTTCCAGGGAGCAGAGGATGGGGCTGGCAGGGTGTTCATGGGAGCCCTGTGAGCTCTGGGTGGAAATCCCAGGCCCAGCAACCCATGGGTGGAGGCCACAGATGGGCTTCTTCATTCCCCTGGGTGTGAAGGGCACCTTGGGACCCCTGTCTACCACATGGCCACCTTTCTAATGAAAGTGGCACCGAGGTCCAGCAGAGGCCCCCAAGGTAGTCCTTAGAGTCAAAAGACACATTTGCACATTGTGTGACTTTGAGCAAAACTCCCTCTCTGAACCTCAGTTTTTTCTAGAAAATGTCTTCATCATCTGGTGGCACAATAATGGGAATGTATCTAATAGCACTGACCTGTACATTTCCAATGTTAAGATGGTAAGTTTTATGTAATTTGCATTTTAACACAATTTTTTAAATTGAAAAAAGAGGGGGAAAGAAAGGCTTAAGCTTTCTCCTTCTTCTTTCCTCCTTATCACTGGCTGGAGTGTAGAAATGATGGCAGGAGCCCTAGCAACCTTTTTAGACTCAAAGATGAAAGTCACCGTTGAGCGCAGCAGCGCAGCTGGATGAAAGGATACTGTTCCTATGACGCTGTAGAGCTGCCAGATAAACCCTACACTGCTTGTGTGCAAGAAATAAACTACTGTTGTTGTTTTTAAGAATACATATGCTCATACTTGAGAAAACTGAAACCATTTGGAGGGGTTGATTGGGACAAGGATGAGAAATATTTCCTAGGACCCCTCACCCAGTTATCTTCAGCAAGGGAATATGGCCCAGGGTTTTGGGTTCTGGCTCAATTCACCCACCAACTTCCGTGGGACTTCAGGTAGATCAACTGCTTCCCTAAGCCTGTTTCCCTACCCATCTTTTGACACGAATATTACCAGTCTCAGTTTTTCAAATCTGATTAGTGAGAGGCCCCAGCAGGGAAATCACGTAGCAAAGGCCTGGGAGCAGCAAGAAGGGGGTCCCACAGAATCTGAGGGAGAGCCAAAGCAGAACAGGTGAAGGAACCCCAGCAGCTGGCCCTTGATCCTCTTGCTAAACCCATTTTACAGGAGAGGAAGCTGAGAAAGAGCAGGGAGGTCTGAGAGGCTGGCCAGAGCCCAAGGGCACCAGGAAGAGCAAGGGGCCCAGGAGAGGAGCTATAGTCCCACAGGCCACGTCCCCACCACAAACGTACTGGTGGTCAGAGCTTTCTGGAGCTGAGGCCCTCCTATCAGATAAGAAAGTAGAGGCAAAGCCCTCCCCACCAACCAGTTCAGGATTCTTTTTTTTTTTTAAGATTTTATTTATTCATTCATGAGAGACAGAGAGAGAGGCAGAGACACAGGCAAAGGGGAAAGCAGGCACCGCACAGGGAGCCCAGTGTGGGACTCGGTCCTGGAACTCTGGGATCACACCCTGAGCCAAAGGCAGACGCTCAACCGCTGAGCCACCCAGGCGTCCCCTTGTTCAGGATTCTATGTGATCTCTGTTAGGCCCATACTGTGGGTCTCCCTAGGGCCCAGGGAGAGGAGCTAGCCTTAGAGGCTGGGTCTTAGGGGAAGACAGGAGCCAGTTCCAGCACTTGGGATGCAGAAAGAGGAGGAAATCAGAGAGAGAATTGCTGGGAAGTGGCATGGGTGAAAAAAAAGTGTTTGCTGGTTTCCAGGAGGGCCTCTTGCCTCCCTGGAGGAAACTGGGAGTTGTTATCAGAGTGAAGGACAGAGATGCCTGTCCCCAGATAAGCTCCAAGAAAATCTCTCCCTGAAAGCTGACACATCACAGCAGGCAGGAGACAGTACTCATGGAGGCAAGACTCCACTCCCAGACTCCTGCCAAACCCAGAGCCGAAGGCCCAAGCACAGAACAATAGTCCATGCATGACGCCACAGCCAGGGAGCAGAGGCCAGATTCCTGGGCCAGCAGGCACCAGCTGTGGCCACTCTAAGGCACACTCAGGCCCCACCATGCCAGACCAAGCCCCATGGTGCCCCACCAGGCCGTCAGCATTGGTTGGCACTCCTGCTTTTAGGTAACATCTACACAGCCCTGGTGTCGGTCAAGCCAGCTTGAATCTTCCCTCTGTCACTTAGAAGCAGAGGATCTTGGACAAGGAGGTTTTCTAACCTCCTTAAGGTTCAGTCCCTGTCTCTGTAAGGAGATACCCACTCTGGGGGCTGAGCTAATGGCCCTCAGCCAGTGGGAACCCCTTCCCCCTCCCCATGGACATCTGTGGCCTGATCACTCCTGGGAAGGGCATTACGTACGGAAGGACAAACTGTGCTGGTCACATTTGTGGTCACCATCCTCCAATTTCCTCCGCCATCACCATTTCACGTGCCGACAAGTTCCTTCCACTCCAGCAAGCAGAGAGTCCCAGAGTGGAATGCCCCCAGGGCTCAGGTCTCCAGTCCTCCTCCTCATTTGGGGTCTGGAGCATCAGGTTCTGGATTTTTCGAGGCCCGAGACAGCAGAAGAAACACCCTCGTCCTCCCGCACCTGGAATTTTATTTTTTTAAAACATTTTATTTATTCATTTACGAAGAGACAGAGAGACAGAGACACAGGCAGAGGGAGAAGCAGGCTCCATGCAGGGAGCCCCATGTGGGACTCGATCCCAGGTCTACCAGGATCAGGCTGAAGGCGGCGCTAAACCGCTGAGCCACCCCGGCTGCCCTGCACCTGGCATTTTAAACCACACACTTAAAAAAAAAAAAACACACTTAATGGCTGCTGGGTGTCCTCATCTTTTCCACCTGAAGATCCTCACACAGGGCTCTCAGACTGAGGCTGTAAAGCTGGGTGGCCTCCACGTCCAGCCTTAAGGAGCAATTTCCTGCAGGGCCACAACTCGAGGGAGCATCTGCTGCCAGTGGGACTGTGGGCGGGGGCTGGGTGGGGACAGAAGGGGCCAAACCTGGGAGCCGCCTGCAGGTCCCTCTGGGGTCACAGGAGGGCTCCAGCTGCTCCAGGAAGAGGGGCAGGGCGTGGAGGGCAGGTTGTACCAAAGTGCACGGCCGAAAGGGAAGCTCTGCCCAGTGTTGCATGCACACCCAGAACACACGCAGAGCGCACTTACACACACTCTCGTACAGACACACATTCACATATGCAGTCACACACACACAGATGCACAGACACCACCATCACGCTGTGCCCCCAGCATCATAAAGCCGGTGTGCATGGCCTTGCCTCCCACCGAGGTTCCAGTAGTAATGGGGTCCCGCTCAATCCTAGGCCCTTGGACCACGGACCCCTCCGGTGTTTCTTCCTGCCTGCCCCCTGGACTTCTGCCTCATCCTTGGGCCTGGAGGTGGGACCTTGGGAGGGGACAAAACTAGGACTGAATCAAGGTCAAAGCCTGCTTCCCGCCAGCATCTGCCTCCACCCCTTCCGCCCCTTAGGTGTCAGGTGTCACCGCCTGCTCCTCTGGGCCAATTGAGGGCGATTCCTTCCTTCCCCTCTCCCCCAGGGATGCAGAGGCCCAAGGACCTGGGGGCCCAGCTCCCGCGGGCAGGGACAGGTCGCGCCGCCGCTTCCCCAGAGGGCCGCTAGGTGGCGCCGCGCTAACGGGGATCGGGACGGGCGGGCCGGCCGCGGAGCCCCTGCGCCCAGCTGCTCGCCCGCGCGCCCCGTGCCCCAGACCCGGCCCACGCTCCCTCCAGCCCAGGCTCGGGGTGGGGCTCAGGGCACAGGGCACAGCCCCTGGGCCCCCTCCACCACCCCACCCCTGGCCCCTCTTCGCCCCTGGGCAGCAACTTTGGCCTCCCCTGCTGCAGACCCCACAAGACGCCCCGGGAGCAGGGGCATAAACAGGAAGCTTGGTGAAGAGCCTGAGAGTCTGGGTTGGGGCTTCCTCTCTCTGAGCCTCAGTTTCTTGATCTATAAAATGGAATTGATCCTGGTCCACAGAGTAGATGACGTCAGAGTGAATGATTCCTGGCACTGACTCTGGGCTCGCCAAGCAATGGTGCCTCAGTTTCCCCTTCATGTCTCCCTAGGATCACCTCACTTTTGCCTCTGGCCCCCCAGCTGCCAAGTGCTTGTGTCCCTGGGCATCCTCATCACCGCGCAGGCTACAGCTCAGAGCGTCTAATGAACAGCCACGGGAACAGGAAGACCATGTTCCCCTCCTTGGCAAAACTGGCCCAGTGCCCACCTTCCTCCCTTCCAGAATCCAGAGAGACAGAAGGAGGCCCTGGGCTGCCCGCACGCACCAGACTTCTCCTGGCCTCTGCTGGAGTGATCCTGGGACAGAGACACCACATCCCATCAGTGGCCTGGCACAGGCGGGGGAGACGGAGTAAATGCTCAATAAATGCTTGTTAATTCGATTCATGTGAGGAACAGATGGGCGCTGACAGCCCGTATGGACTCCACTCTTGTCCGGGCACCGTGCAAGCGGGCTTCTTTACTATATTCTCCCAACAATTCTGGGTGGTTTACAGACAACAAGGCAGCTGGGGCTAAGAGAGCCCAAGGTCACACAGAAGAGCAACGACAGCCAGTGTTGCCACATTCCAGGGGCCCCAGACCCTCACTGTGATGAGCCCCTCTTGCCCTGCCTGAGACTTACCCCCAAAGTATGGTGACTAGGCCACTCTCAGACTTTTGGACTCAACTCTACCTCTGTCCCTCTGAGGCTAGCCTTTGCAGGGGCTGATCATCCTGCCAGGAAAGAGAGCCCACCTCCTGCAGGAAGCCTTCCAGGACTACTCCTTAAGTGGAGGCTTCAATGGCCCCTCCATGGCAGGATGTGTTTAGCTTAGCACCTCACTTGGTCTGTGGCTCAGACACATGGACTCAGCCAGCGGTCAGGGACCACACCACCACCACCACGATGCTGTTCCTTGAGGGACCTGCACCACCTGCCAAACTCAGCTTACAAAGAAGCTTTTAGAAGGGCAGTTAGGGTATGCCATGGACTGAATGTGTCCCTCCAGCACTCATACCCTGAAGCCCTCATCCCTAAGACAAGGGTGTTAGGAAGTGGGGCCCGAGAAGTGAGTAGGTACAGCTGAGGTCATGAGAGTGGGGACCCCCACATCACGATCAGCGTCCTTAAAAGAAGAGGAAGAGAGACCAGAGCAGAGACTTTCTCTGCTCTGTGAAGGCACAAGCAGAAGGTGGCCACCTGCACGCCCGGCAGCGCCTCTCACGGAGGACTTCCCAGCCTCCGGAACCGTGAGAAAAAGCCTGTCTGTTGTTTGAGGGCCTGGTCTGTGGTGTTTCTTCCATGGGCCGAACTAACAATGGGGAGATGATAAAACCGGGCGGCGCATGGGCCAGGTGACCAACACGGTCACACAGCAAACCAGAGCAGAGAGTAGACCCAAATCAAGGTCTGTCAATACACTTAGTGAGAGAAAATATATGTAAGGAAAAGGGGAGGAGCCAGAGGACCATGAATTTAAAACACACACACGCACACACATACACACTCACTCAAGGGACCGGGCACAGTCACGCTGTAGAAAGCAACTGGAAGCGAGTGACTCACAGCCAGAGATGTCCTGTGCTGGGCCCTAAGCCTTGTCACCCTCCACATGTCATCTGTCATCACTTAGCTTGCGTAGCCAAGAAAGCTCTGCCTCCGGTCCCCAGGACTAATGCCCCTGATCACCTAGGGGCACACTAGGACCCCAGAAGCCCTCTGACATCCAACCTCTCTCTCTCTCTCAGGGTCTCAGGCCAAGTCACTGGGCACCATGAACATTCTGGAAAGTGCCTCGAAGATGGCCTCATGGAGCTCTGGGTTCTGGCCCTGCTCTGCCCCTGACCCTGCGTACCTTCGGGTTCTTCTTTGGGCTTCATCAATACAAGGATGGGCTGGGGTACAGGGCACAAGGTGTGCTGGGAGCGGCTCACAGCACTCTAGAGGGATCGTGCACATCTCGGCCTGGGCGGGAGAATTTACACCATGGCAAGCAGCAAACACTACTGCTTCCTCCTTCCTTCCTTTGTTGCCTTCTTTCTCTCTCTGCCTCTGGCTCTAGTCCTGTCTTTTTAGAGCCAACTGTCAGTCATTTACCTTCAGAGGTGGGGGGCCAGGCCACAGGATGGCCGGTGCAGGAAGCAAGCTGGCACTTCCAGCAGCACACCTGACCCCTTTGGTGCCCCCAAAACCTCTGTTCTTCCACTTGCTGGATTTCTTCTTTCCCTTACACGAACACAGAAAACCCTGCTGATTCTGGGTGGGTTGAGCTAAGTTCCCCACCAGCCAGCCCCCTACTTGACATGTGCCTCAAGCGTATCTGGTCCCAGAGCATCCCTGGAGGAGCCAGTATTCTAACAGAGTCACCTCTTGGCCTCGTGAGGACCATCGGTAGCAGGAGGGGATGGCTTCTGAGGCTCAACATAGGGAGCTGCTACAGCGAACCCAAGCCACCGAGAATCCGTTCACACCACCCCTGGAGATGACAAAACAGACCATCAGTGAGGTCGAGAGGCAGGACCCTCACGGATTCAGGCAGCACCAGCATGCAGCCGGCCTTATTTGGACAAGGGCTCTGCTAAAGCCGGCCTTCGAACACTCTAGAAAAAATATAAAAGTCCTTGCTAAAGCTAGACTCAGGACTGAGACAGAGATGCTTTACCTACTTGAGGAAGGGGATCCCTTTCAAACACTTCTACCGTGTGCATCTAGACACACCAAACCTGATACCCTGATCATGCTCTGCCCGTGGTCACTAAAGGCTGACACCCTCCTTAACCCCACCCAGAAGTCAGAACTGGTGCCCACGCCGAGCATTAATAAAACTCCCTTTTAAGAGTAGCCAGCCAGGCTGCTTTCCTCTTTCGCTGAGCAATATTTACTCAATGAGAACTGGAGCCAAAGCCTGCTGAGTGCACACACTCAGACACTCTCCGTGTCCCTCTGGCCCGGCCGCCCCCTTTGTGGGGTCTGATGGCAGAGGTCCTGGGGTGGGCATGGCTGGGCCACAGGTGCCTCGGCTGGGTGCAGGTGCCGTGGCTGACTCCCCCCCACCCCAGGCCCAGGGGTGGCTCTGTCGCTGCGCACTTGGCACATGCTGACTGGTCCGGCGCACACCCGAGCAAGCGTCTGGCAGAGTGGCCTGAGGGGCAAGCCGGTAACCGCCTGCTCTGAACCAGATCACTGGCTTTCCATCAGGCTCCAACACCCAAACTGGCTTCACCAGTGAAGTCCCATGCGGAACCCCGGGATGCGAAGTGGATACACTCAGGGCGGCTGTGGCTAAAGCGCATCTTGCCGGCTGCCCCTCTTCTTGGGACCTCCCTGGAAATTCCCGCTCCGCTGGCTGTGGTTTCCACTGAGGCTTGATTCTCCCTGCATCTGAGAAACCTGAGTTTAGAGATCACTCCAGCCTGGGGATGTAAAAAAAAATTACCAGAAACAAAAACTGGAGGTTACAGTAACAATCCCAAAACTCTGCTTCCTGGGCTCCAATGCTTCGCTCTCTTCCCTCCGTGGATACTCTGGCTCCTCGGGTTCCCCAGACAGAAAAATCTTCTCATTCTCCACCTGATGGGAGCCTTCTTCCCTCTACTGCTCCAGGTCACTGTGGGAATGATGTTCCTGGTTATAAATGCCAAATCAGTGTCTAGAATGCTGAGATCCCACTGTCCCTACTTCACCTGTGAAGGACTAGGCTAAGGAGCCACATCCCCTGATCACACAACTGACAATGTGTCACTCAGTCATTCAACACCTGTGGGCCAAGCCCTGTGCTGGGTACCAGGAACACAGTGTGGCCTGGAGAGACAATGCTGCTGCCCTCATGGAATGTGACATGGAAACCGGAAAGGATACTGGGAGTTCTAGCCTGGATCCATATGTGCCCCTATGAGAACAGGAGGAGAGCTTTGGGGCACATGGAAGGACCCTGACTCAATCTGGGGATCAGGGCAGGCTTCCTAGAGGAAGTAGCCTCTGAGCTGATACCTGGAGAGTTAGCCAGAAGGAGAGGATGCAGACAAAATGCATTTTGCCAACAAGAACAGCATGTGCAAAGGCCCAGGGGCAGGTGAGAGTTAGATAAACCGTGGGAGGAGTGTGGGAGCTGGAGTTTGGTGTGTCTTGGAGTGAGAGGGCCAATCAAGGGGCAGGCCAGGTGGCAGCCAGCCTTCATGGGGAGCTAAGGGAGCTAATCTTTTCAGTGAAGATTGCACAGTGTGGGGCTCAAGCCAGGGTGGCTGTGGGGAAGCCAGTAGCTGCACAGGGCCAGCTGTGCCTTGAGGAAAGACAAAGAAAGTCACCTGGTGTTTGGGGCTCACCCTTCGCATTGTGGTGCCCCAGAGCCCTCGGGAAGCAGTTCTGAGACTGTATCAGCCTCCACTGCAGCCCTCGCCTGAGTCTTGGGCACTCCTTGGGCTGGACTTCTGGGCATGGACAAGTGAGGGCCCTCACTGCTCCGGATTTCAAATGGTGCCAGCCCGTAGGGGGAGCTGTGGATCAGATCCAGGGCTCTGGGCCCCCCCAGAATGCCTTCTCCTGGGCTGCCCTGGGCAGGGGTGCCGCTGTGCCCCTGTGCTGGAATAGTGTCCAGAACTCTGCCCTCCACCTGCCCTGGTGCCCGCCTGTGGGAATGTGCCAAAGGCCTTGCTCCCAGGCTTTGCTCCCTGCAAAGAGTGTCCATCTTCCTGCAGCTGCTTGGGTTCCTGGGGCCCTGTGGCTGATGGCTGATCCAGTTTCCTTCTCTGTGTGGCCTACCTTAGGAGTCCAATCGTCAGGCCCAGCAAATGGCCCTCAGGCCATGCAATAATAATCAGAACAACATTATTATCATGATTATTTATTGATGGTCATGTTTTGAGTGTTCCTGATCAGTCCCTATGCTGTCTGCCTCACAGGTTTCTTATGTGATCCTTGCAATTACCCAAAGTTCTGTATGACTCCCGTTTTAGAGATGAGGGGATGGAGGTCAGAAGTTGTGGATCTGAGATTCCAACCAGACCTGCAACCTGCTTCCTCTTGCTTCCTTCCCCCACCCCGACCCAGGGACCCTGTCAATTCCCCTTTATGTTCATTTTCATTTGAATTTTTGGTTTTTTTGTTTGTTTATTTTTCTAAAGATTTTATTTATTTATTCATGAGAGACACAGAGAGGCAGAGACACAGGCAGAGGGAGAAGCAGGCTTCCTGCAGCGAGCCTGATGTGGGACTCGATTCTAGGACCCCGGGATCACTCCCTGAGCCGAAGGCAGATGCTCAACCACCCAGGTGCCCCTCATTTTCCTTGTTTTTTATCCTACTGCCTGCATCACTGTACACCTCATGAAATTCTTTCCCAGACAAGGTCGGTACAACTATCCAAACAACCAAAGGTAAAATGAAATGAACCCCTGCCCAGCACTGAGCCATCATCCACCACCCAAAGGTCTGCCTCTGAAGGTCCAGCTGACCTTACTCCCTGGAAGCTCCAGGGTGCTCCTGCAAACAAAGCCTGGGCAGGCCTTCCCTCCAGTTCTCCACAGGACAGGGGACAAGGCTTGGACCAAGCTGGGGGCTGGCGGCCCACAGCCATCCATTCATTTGCTCACTCATTTGATCGTGGGGCACACAGGCACACTGTTGGTCTGAGTCTCCATAGGGATCTCCAGTCTGGCTCGCTCTCATCCAGGGGAGGTGGGTCTTAGGTTGGTGGATGTGCAGTGGGGATGACACTACGGGTCCTGGAGGAGGGGTTGCCATGTGCCTCCAGGGCTGGGGTCTGTCGTGAGGTTGCACCCTGCAGCCGCAGATGCATGCCGCCTGGCCAGGCCCCAGAGTCACTAGCCCCGTTCAATGGCAGGAACTCCATCACCTGCTCAGGCAGCTCCAGGCCCTCCTGTAGACCGAGGTTTGGTTTCTGGAGCACCCCACCAAGCCTCCCTACAGAGGAGCTGCCACACCAGTGGGCACCAAGCCCCTGCCTGCCTCTCAAAGCTACCCCAGGTCCACCAGGACCTGGGAACAAGGCTCTTGGGTCTGGGAGAGGGTTTGAGACTCCACCTGCCTGCCTCTTATTCCTACCTCAGCCTGGCTGCCCCTCCCCAGGATGAGAGGCAGTAGAAGAGAAACTTTCATTCCTCTTTTGTGCAGACAGACGGACAGACAGACTGGCTCATCGGCACTGCAGGACTCCCAGGGCTGGCTGAGACTCTTTGACAACAGGGTGGCAGGTTTCCTAGGGCCCCTTCCACCATGGTGATGAGGACAGGGGAGCAGAAGTGCAGAGGAACAGAACAAAGGCAGGACTCCCCGGGTCTCACCCTAGGCCCCCCAGCCATCACCCCCACGGGACCCTGCTGGCTGGTGACCTCTCCATGGCTCCTGGAGGGCCACTGCCCTCTGTGAGGAAGGGCGCCTCGCAGGCCGAGAGGTGGGGAAAGAGTGGTGCATTATTGTGCACTTTTTCTTAAGTCTGTGATAAGCTCCTTCTATTAGACTATAGATCTCGTCACATAAAATAGATTTGTGGACTCACAGCCGGGGAGAGCCACGTTCCTGAGCCGTGGAAATGGCTCATTTTCCCCCTCTTCCTTGAGTAACTGATGGTCATGAATTTTTCACCCAAATGTCGCCACTAAAGATGTCACTAGCCTCCCTCCCCTGGAGGTTTTATGATCTGGCTCTAATGGGGTGGGGGTGAGGCCATGGGGGGAGGGGGGCTGTGTCCTGGGGGCCAGAAAGGGAACTGGGAATCTGGTGGGGGGTAGCTGGCGACAGAGCCCAGCTTACTGAGCTGTTGCTGTGGAGCTGACCCACTCCATTTTCCAGCAGCCCGGTGAGGGAGGTGGCCAATGGGCTGGGACTCAGAGAGGCTGAGTAACTTGCCAAAGGTCACAAAGCTTGGTAAGGCCTCAGTACCACAGGTCAACTCAGCTGTGGAAGGGCTCCAGAGGCTGGGCCGGTGACGGCTGTTTCATTCACTGCCGCTGTCACAGACCTGGGTCCTGGGGCAGGTCACCCCCGACCCCCCCAACCCCCCACTCCCAGGCTAAGGATCTTGACAAGCAGGTAGCACAATGCAAGGAGCAGCAGGGCTGAGAGGCAAGGCATATACTTGCATTCCCTCCTGGATGGAGCAGTGACTCTTCTGCGAGGGTCACAGTCAGTCACGTTGCGGAGGGACACAGCCTTTCCTCCTGCAGAGCTAAACTCTGAGAAACTGAGTCGCTCCTTGAAATGCAAGATGTGTTTCCCTTCTGGGTGCCATCCGTAGCTCTTGTGAGGGAGGGAACAGAATGGGCACTGGAAGCCCCCCACCTGTCCCTGCTTGGGTGGGGCAGGAGATGCAGGTAGACTCCACCACGCCAACACCTGCAGACCAGAAGGGATGGGATGACAGCTCCCTACCCTCTGGGGAGGGCTGGGCTGCTGGATGGAAAGAGACAGGTCTGGGAAACCAAAGGGGGAGAGAGCTGAGTGTGGGGAGCAAGAATGTTCTTGGGTTACCATCCACCAAAAGTCAAGGTCGGTGGGGCCAGCCTCCCCTTCGATGGTGTAGGGGTGAACCCTACAACCAACTCCCCAGTCCTCCTCTGAGCCACAGGGTCGCAGTGAAATTACAATGGTACCTGCATCACAGTCCAGCATCTGTCCGGACTCCACAGACTGCCACCCAGCAGGAGAGACACAGGACAGGGGTTTCATCTGCGGGAGAGGATGGGGGCCTAGCTGGGAAAGAGCTGAAGTCACCCTGCCCCAGATAACTACGTGGAGTCCTTGCCATCACCGGCCACCTAGAGCCAGGAGGACCCTCAGACTGTGAGCTCATGATTCTCAGGTGTCAGGTGTCAGAAAAAGCAGACTGTTGCTGGTCCCCGGCTCTGGTGCCCCCACCCCAGCTCTGCACGACAGGAACAGAGGAGCCCTGCGTGCCTGGAGGTGGGGCATCCCTGAAGCCTGGGGTAAAGGAAAGAAGTCTTCTTCTCTTTTTTTTTTTTTTAAGAGCTTGAGTCTGTTCTTTTGAGTGTGCTCACAGTTTCTTCTCTTTTGTGATTTATTTTCTTTTTATCATTTTGTAAAATTTATTATTTTTTTTTTTATTAAAGTATAGTTGACGCAGTGTTGCGTTAGAAAAGAAATAAGTATTCAAAGCAGCTGCCAGAGACTTGCTGGGCTGGAAAGGACAGAATGGCATCAAATGCTTGCATCTTTTCATAGCCTCCCAGCCAGGAGAAACTCTGGCTCTTGCTTTTATCCTAGCAGTGACGGGAAACTCACCACCTCTAAGCTCAGTCCATCTGCTTACAGCTCTGCCTGGAGAGTGAAATGGAATCAGCAACTACTGCCCCCAGCCTCCTCACTGAGCCATTCTTCTAGGGACTCTTGGGGACCCCTCAGGGACCTGCAGACTGTGGTCCTTTAGCAATTCAGGCCCACCACATACCAGAGCCAGCTTTGTGGTTCCTGGAGCACCCTCGTGTCCACAGTCTACTCAACACATCAGCCTTTGAGGCAGGAAGAAGCCCAGGCCCAGGTTACTGTCCCATCTTTCAGATGAGGACGCTGGGCCACACAGGGAGACAGTGGAGGATGGGTCTGGAAGAGCAGGACACTGTCCCCTCTTTGCCACCTTTTTTCTGGCCCCAGCCTTACGGCACCTGCTGAGAACCAGCTCCAGCTGGTTTCTGGTCCTACTGTGGGTCTAGCCCTAGCCCTGCTCTGAGCCCTCCATCACACTCTGCCAGGACCCAGGGCACTGACTGGTGAACCAGGGTTACCCGAGGATGTCCCACCGAGGGCCCTGCCAAAACCTCTCCATAGGTTGCCTGGCCTGAAAAGCAGGAGGCCCTGGTTCTAGTCCCTGTACTCCCCACCTCATCTCAACCTCCTCCTCTGGAAGATGAAGGAAGGGGCTTCTCCAAAAAGATGAGAGCCCCACACACACCTGGATCCCTGTGGCTCAGCACTTTGAGACTTGGTGCACATGAAACTGCCAGGATCTGGCATTGGGGGCAGGGATGTGCCAGCCAGGCCCATGGAAACCCTGGCAGGCCTGGTGAGCTGGAACAAGGTGTCCAGGAAGGAACGATGGTGGCCTTTCAGCTCTCCCGGACAAGGGTCCGAGACAAGTGGGGGTCTGAGCCCTCAGCCACTCTGCAGAGCCCACTCCTAAAGATGAAGAAGCACAGCTGAGGGTCTGCAGGGAGCCTGTGGGAAGGGGGCAGCAAGGCTGAGGGGTGGGGACGATGGGAGGAGGAGAGAGATCCAGCACTGAGCCCCTAGAAAGAACCAGAAAATGCCCATGGACTGATTGACACTTTGCAAGAATGAAACACTGCACGTGGCACTCGGGCTGCAGCAGGTTATTGCCCTATAAATGAGTAAGAAACATGTTGACTGATTCACAACCAGAAGGACTCGAGGCTGAGACGAGTAAACAGGTGATTAGAGCTCTAATGGGCGCTCAGGTGCAGCTGAGCAAGTTGCTAACTCTGCCTAGGGGCAAGGAGATGGCCAGGAAGACTCCCTGGAAGAGGTGACAACTCAGCTTATAGCTATTATGGCACTCAGACTGCAGTTCTCCTAATGGCAGAGAATGGCTGACTCTCTGAGCTGGGTCAGTCGTGTGCAGCAGAAAGCGGGTCAGTTGCAGAGAGAAGAGGGTTGGGGGCAAGCTCAGAATCACTTTGAAACTTTCCAGTTTTATCTTGAAAAGACATGCAAATTTTGCATTTTGCTCCATAGTATAGCCTTGGTTTTAATAGAAAAACACATTTTCAAATTACTTACCACATTTATGAATAGATAAGTCAAAGGGACAGAAAGAAAGCCTAGAAATACACCCCCCATCCCTGGAACTAGTAATGTAGGATGAAGTTGGCCTCTTATATCTGGGAGGCAGAGGTGTGAGTTTCAATAAATGGTGTTGGCACAACCAGGAGACCAACTGAGCTGTATCTATGCTTCACCAGAAAACCACCAGGACAAACTCCAAAGGGATCCAAGATTTAGATGTAAAAACTGAAACCCTAAGGGGGGCTTGGGTTAAGTGGGTTAAGTGTCTGACTTCAATTCAGGTCATGATCTCAGGTCCTGGGATAGAGGCCTGTGTGGGGCTCCCTGCTCAGTGGGGAGTCTGCTTCTCCCTCTCCCTCTCCCCCTCTGCTCATTCTCTCATTCTCTCTCTCTGTCTCTCAATCTCTCTCCCCTCCAAATAAATAAAATCTCAAAAAAGAAAAAGAGAAACTGAAACCCTAAGACAGAGGAAAATATGAGTGACTCCCTTTAGAACGGCATGCAGAAACTCTTCCAACAATGACTTGACACTGAAAAGCCAGAAAAGACAATAAATTACATTAATAATAATAGGAGAAGAAATACAAGCAGCCCTTAAACCTATGCAAAGAGAGCCCACTTCATTCCTATGAAGAGAAATCCGAAGTAAAACTGGGACAAGGATCCCGTTTCTTACCAATCAGATAGGCAAAAATCCAAAAGTCTGACGACACAGCCTCTTGGTAAGGCTGTTGTGTTGGGAAACAGGCACTCTCCTACATCGCTGGTGGGAATGCAAAATGATACAACGCCGATGAAAGATGATTTAGGCATTCTTATCACAGTTTCAGATGCATTGACCCCTGTGACCCGACCATCCCACTGCTGGGAATTTACAGACATGTTAAACACGTGAGAAACGATGTACATACATGTGCATTCGTCACAGCTGTGTGTAATAGCAAAAATCTGGCAACGACCAAGGGTCTATGTGAAAGGAGTAGGGAATTAAAGCATGGTAGAGCCACACGGTACCCTACGCAGCTGTCACACGAGGCAGAGGTGGAGGAGGAGGACGGAGGCCAAGGGGCAGCTTTCTGCACACAGAAGGCTCCCGTATACATTATTAGGTAAGGCTCAAGGACTCAAACAGCACATAGGTATGCATATATGTACCACTTTATATATTTACGTAAAGAAATACTGGAAGGATACACAAGAAACTAAGTGCTTCTCTAGGGAGCAGGGGTTTGGGGTGTTGGCACATGGATGGAAATGCAACTTGCATTTCTAGGAATAAAAAACTTGCCAGGTAAGTACACGTTGGTGTTTATCAGGTATTTACCTGGTGGTCTGTTTATCCCGAGATACCAAGTCCTAGATCCACAGGACTCTGCCCCGCTCCATTTGGGGAGAAGGGGTTGCAGGCAGCGGGGAGCCAACAAAGGGTTCCAGGCAAGGAGGCACTTGTGGACAAGAAAGCCCACAGCCCTGTGACCAGAGCTGGGCATCAACAAACACCTGTGCAGGGCAAGGGGACCTGTGGCAGGGGCCCTGGGGGAGGCTCTAGTTCAAGAAGGGACCTCTTCTGTGCCCAAGCACACACAACCCCTCACAACCCCACATGCCCAAAGTTCGAGCTCCCTGGGATTGGCTTAGCACTGGCTCCTGGCTTCTGTGCAGGCTGCTTTCTGCTAAGGAGGATTCTCCAATTTGGGGAGAGAGGCTCAAACAAGCCTCAAACAAGTCCACAGGAGCCAGTTTCTGAGCCTAGTGGCCAAGGCTCTAAGGCTCAGTGGGGACCTGGTGGATGCTCCTCTCCTCCCTTTCAAAATAGCCTCCTTCCAGTGTACAAGGGGTAGATGGGAAGAAGGGATTCCTAGATGGCTCTCCACACCCCACCTCCTTCAGGAAGCCTTCCTGGATTCATCGAGAGGGTGGGACACTCCTTCAGACACACCTTGAGCCACAACCTGTCCAGGACTGGGACCCTTGATCCTGATGGTACATCATCCCATGACCCTCTCCTTAGCCCTGGCACACTGGGCCCCTGAGCCAGAAGGCACAGCCCCTCACCATCAGGCCCCAGCATGGGTGCGGCTCTGTCCAGAGGAACATGCCAGTGAGAGCTCTCTGCAAACTTTAAAGGGCTGTGCATCAACAGTGTCTCCCTGGGGGAAGGAGACAGAGGCAGAGCAGGAGGCAGAGCAGGAGGCAGAGCAGGAGGCCGTCTACCTGTGTTTCCCCCACCACGGGTCTGGGTTTTACTGCCCCACTAAATGCCATGTTTGCTTGCACCCCACCCGGCGGCTTGTACACACCTGTACACGGAAGGCTGTAATTTCTCTGCATGAATCACAGGTAGGATCACACCCAAGTTACCGGCACTCCGCTCCTTAGGGCGGGCTGGCCAGGCAGTCGCCTTTGTCTTCCAATTATGTAGTGTTTTATTGCTCTTTTAACTGTAACAGAAACACCCAAGGAGGCAGGGTCTGGAGGGCTAATACTGACATATGGAAAAGCCACACAAAACCACTGGATCTGGGACCCGAAGGAAGCTCTGGCTCTGGACACAGTGGGTGTAAGGAGGCTGCATCGGGTAGTGGCCTCGCATATGTTCTGGCATCCTGCAGGCCTGCATTCAAATCTTGGTTCTGGTACCAACCAGCTGTGTGACCTCAGACAAGTAGCTTCACCTCTCTGAGCCTGCATCTCCTTTTCTACAGAACGATACTGCTGAGAGCAGCACGGATAACTCAGCTGGCAGTAGACATTCCATCAATGTGGAGTCCTCCAGGGGCCCTCCTCCAGGTCAGTTTTACAGACATCCTTCCTCTCCCTCCAACTTCCTGTCAATCTGGCACATGCCTTGTACACAGTAGATACACAGGGCTGCAGAAAGAGCATGGGCTTTAGAGTTCATCTTTCATCGATTCCATAAATATTAACCAAAATTGGGGATCCAGAGACCCGATCCCTGCCCTCAAGGGGCTCACAGTCCAGCCAGAGAGGAGACCCAGAGCAATAACCAAGGAGACAAGACAGGCGACAAGCACCACTACCAAGGGAAGCCCGAGGGGTACCCTCCCACCCAAGCAGGCCCCAGACAGGCATGAGGGCTCAGAAGGCATCTCTAGGGTGATGCATGCCTGACTCTGTGCCCCAGAGGAAGAGTTGGGGTGATCCAGAAGGGGAGCACAGTGTCTCAGGCAGGAAAACTACATGTGCAAAGGTCCTGAGGCAAAACACTGCTGTCGCCTAAAAGGAAGGATGCGGGGAGACAAGGCTGGGGGAAGTGTCTGTGGTGACATCTAAAAGGGCCTTTTCAATCCTGAGGAGTTTGAAACTGAGGAGTTTGAGGTTTGAGCTCAATCTAGAGGACGCGAGGAGCCTAGCGACAGCGAAGGATTTGCAGTATTCTGGTGCTCTGGAGTCAGAGGGCAGGGACAAATGTGAATTACAAGGCCAAGGGTGGAAGCAGAGGCAGTTCTGAGGCCAGGGCGGTGATCCAGGCAAAAAGATAGACGGGGCTTGAATCTGGGGTAACTCCCTCCCGCCTCAGCCACTTACTGGCCGTGAGAACTCAGGTGAGTAATTTAGAGACGCCTGACCACGGTTCCTTGCTCCTAAACCTCAGCGGGGACACCTAGTCCCCAAGGTGGCAAGATTCCATGGGAAGAAAAAGAGGGATTCATCCACACTGAGAAAAATAAAGGCATGGGGACAAGGGACAGCTCTTCCATGCACTGGAGTGCCAGTGGAACCTGCAGAAGGAGCCCTTGGCCAAACAACCTGTGATCGCTGCTGCCCGTGGATGCTGAGAGGAAAGGACAATGGTCCGAAGAGAAAAGATGCCTCGTCTCGAAGGACCACTCCTCGGATATTTATTTGCTAATGAGAGGAGGAGGAGGACGGTAACTTTACAGGGAGACACACGCAGCCCGCACACCACAACCAAGCGATCCAGGCTAACGTACCAAGGCGTCGAGCCACGACGCACCGAGGACACGCCGCTGTGCCTGTGCCTTCGGCGCTAAGATGCATAACCTCATCCCGGTCACGAGAACACTCGGGATGAACCAGACGGAGGAGCTTCAGCATAACACCCAATCGGGACTCTCCCGAAGTGTCCAGGTTATAAAGGTGAAGACGGACGCGCGGAGGAGAAATGACTGGCTGAAGCCAACGTGGGGTCCTGGCTAGGGTCCTGGGCCCGCGAGGGGGTATTAGGACGATCAGGTGACACTGGGCATGACCCGCAGTTCACTTCCTTAGGATTGTGACAACGTTAATTTCCCTCTTCGGGGCATCGTACTGCAGTTATAGAAGATGCTGACTTTATAGGGGAAGCTGGGCGAGAGATACAGAGGAATTCTGCAACCGTTTTTGCAAGTTTTCCGGAAGTCTGAAATTAGCTTAAAATAAACCGTTTTGTTGTTTTTTTGGTGTGTTTTGTTTTGTTTTGTTTGTTTGTTACAGGATTATATCCGTGGTTCTTAAACTTGGAAACACATCTGATTTGCTTCGAGGATCCTCAGCCCCCTCCTCAGGCCAGCTGGATCAGCATCTCCAGGGGAGGAGCCCAGGCAGGAATAGTCTTTCCAAGTCTCCAGGATGCCATCGACAGCCCCGAGGGGGAGGGGACACTGCTGTAATCACTTGGCCCATAGCAGGCCTTCAATAAATCATCGTCTGCTCACATAAATGCGTTAGTTCATCAATTGACACCTTTGTGCATTCAACAGCTATTATTGAGTACCTACTGTGTGCAAGACACAGCAAGGATGCAGTGATAGGCAAGAGAGACGAGATCCTTATGTTCTTGTAGGGGAGACAAACAGTGGGTAAGGGAGATTATTACACATGATAAGGACTCTAAAGGAAATCCGTGGACACGATAGAGAGTAAATGGAGGAGTGGGAGCTCCTTTAGATGTAGTAGTTCAAGAAGGCATCCCGGAGGAGGTGACATTTAATCTGGGAGAATGGGAAGGATGGCGCCGGCATCTTTGCTACAAAGAGAACAGCCGGTGCCAGAGACCCAAAGCAGCCCGAGTGAAGGAGGGAGCATTGGAGAAAGATCACAATGAGGAGTCAGGATTTCATTTTTGACTCAATGAAAAGATTTCAGGAAGGGTTTGAGCAGGGTTGGTCGGGTGGGAGGATGATCTTCAATCTGATTTAATATCTTTATTTTATTTTATTTTATTTTTATTTTTATTTTTATTTGAGAGAGGGGGAGAACACGAGCAGAAGGAGGGGCAGAGGAAGAGGGAGAAGCAGGCTCCCTGGAGAGCCAGGAGCCCAAAGCAGGGCTTGATTCTGGGACCCTGGGATCACCACCTGAGCCAAAGGCAGTCACTTAACCTAATGAGCCACCAAGATGCCCCTGGTGTAGGATTTTAGAAGACCTCTGGAAAGCAAAAAGATCACTCTGGCTGCCAGGTGGAGAATGACTTGTCAGGAGGCTGCCTCTGTCCAGGAGAGAGATGATGGTGGCCTGGACCCAGGGAGATAACAACAGTGGAGACGAGATGCCAACCCACTGAAACGGGCCTTGTGTTGAGCCGAGGTTGGGGATAAGCAGCCCCTTGCTGGGCAGCAGAGCCATGTCGCCCTTCCACATTCAGCCTCCTGTTTGAGCCCTACTGTCCCTCCAGCCAGAGCCATCCTGGTCATGAAGTCCCCTCCTACAGAGGCACCCACATGCCTTAATATATCACATCCCACACTAACCTTGGAAGCCACATGTTCTCAGCATCCCTAATGCTGATGGGAAAACTGGAGCTCAGAGGGGTGAAGGCATTTGCTCAACATCACACAGCAAGTGATACCCAGGACCGACTGTACCCCTGCCCCAGGCTTGGTCCCTGATTGGGGGCCCACCTCCTCCCGCTGAGCCAGGAGGATGAGGGGAGGTGTTGGCAGAAGGCTGCCCTGGTACTCTTGTGGAACAGGGACAGGATGACAGCCCAACCTGGGCTGGGGCCACACAGTCTAAAGATGGCAACACTTTTCTGCCCAGGGTGTCCAGGAGACGCCAGGCTCCCAGGAAGCTGTTCTCACTAAGGTGTCAATGACTGATAGCCAGTCCTTTCCTGAAAGGGAGAGAGTGCATGGGGATACACAATAGGCTTCAAAAGCAGGAGAAACAGGAAGGCATTGAAGATAGAAACTGTCACCTCCGATTTGTACCCTCTTGGCAGCCATAGCCCCTTTGGGGCTCAGTTATTAGCTGCAAACTCCTCCACTTAATTCTGAAAATCAACAACAGATGTTGTTGCTCAGCCTCTCGTCCACCACCCACTAATGCTGCAGTCCCCTCCATGGTTGGTGGCTGTCCCTCCCCAGGCTTGGACACCCCCAGTGACAAGGCCTTATGCTTATCAAGGGATCTTACATTATTTGACAGAAAAAAGCAGAAAGTGCGTTCCTCCAGGTGTGCAACATGCAGATACATATAAAACAAACACGGGTGGATCTATTGGACGAAGATCCCCAAAGCCCAGAGAGGTGGCAGGAACGGAGCTGGGATCCAAACCCAGGCAGGGAGCCTGATTCTGGAAACCTCTCCAGCAGGTGATCATCCATCAGTGGGTGCCAGGCCTGGCCAGCTTGCCCCGCCGTTAGCTCCCCCTCTGCCTAAAGTGCAGCTTCCCAAAGGCCACTGTAGGGCTGGGGGCGGGAGAGGGCATGATGGGGGCACTAGCTGGACTCAAGACGAGGCTTCCTCTTTTCCTGGCGGGGAGCGGGGGTGTCTCGCTCAGGACAGCACTTCGCCCTCTCTGAGATGCACTCAGAGAAAAGTAGCGCCCATAAGCCCGGCTCCCCGTGGGCCCCGACAGAGACTCCTCCCCAAGCAGCCCCGGTGGGCTGAGCACACGGAGTCCTCCCGCAGTGATTATGGGACTCTGGGACAGTGGAGGCCAGCCTCTCCTCCTCCTGCAGGAGGCCCCCCACGTCTGCCCCTCTGCCCGGTCCCACATTCCTCCAAGGCTGAACCAGCCCCTGCCCTGCTCTCCCAGGGACTCCAGGCCCCCAGCCCCGTCCTCCCACCCAGGCCCCAGCAGCCTCCATCCCGGCCCCTTCCCTCCCTGCAAAGGCTGCAAACGCTTCTGAGGGCTGGAACATCTGGCTAATGACGGAGAAAGTGCTGAGACGACAGGTTATTTCAACACTGTCATCATCCGTTGGGTATTTCAACACTCGGTGCTTGTGCAAGAGACATAATGGGACCTGTCATAAACTCACGCTGTCTCAAAGCTCAGGCACGTCGCGGCGGGGCTGACGAGGAGTTGTTGGGGTTTAGCAATAGGCACTGTCTTGGGGCCTGCAGCCTCCTTAGGGTTATTTTGGCTCCACCGTGGAAGGCCCTGGAGAGAAATCTCAAGGTGTCAGAGAAAACCCAGAGCAATTACCTCTCGGGGTAATTAGATGGTAGCAGAGATAGATTGCCCGCCTTCCTGCCTTCCCCTCCTGCATGCCAGGGAGAGGGAGAGGGGAGGACCAGCTGCCCCATCCCACTGGGCTGGCCCCCACCGAGCCCGGCCCCGTGCGGGAAGGAGGCCACAGATGACCTCATGGAAGCAGCAGTGGTGAATCATGGCCCCGACCATGTTCCCACTACCCTGGGGGTTGGTAAGCGGGTGGGTCCTCAGAGGTACAGCTCAACACCCCTGGACGGCCACCCTCCCGTCATGGTGGCTTCTCCAAAGGACCGTGGGGGAGGCTTCAGGGACCTGCCAGCCTCTCTTCAGCAGACGGGAGTCAGGACTTGTACTGGGAATCCTTGATCCAGCTCAGCCCCCATCCAAGATTTTGTCGGAACCCCAACCATCCTGTTAGAGGCCAAGTGGAGAGTTGAAGGTAGCCTAGGGCCAGCCGCAGCAGGGAGGCGGTGGCCACCCGTATGGGGACTGCTGTGGCTGGAAACAGTACTGAGGTCCCTGCCGCCAGCTGTATGGGGCAAGCCTGAGTCACTGCCCCGAGTTGGCAAAGCCAAAAGGATGTGTGATCAGGGACTCCCAAAGCCAACTAGGGCCAGGCTGAGCTATGTCCAGGCTGAGAACCAACCCTCCCCTCCCCCTGACCTTCCCCTCCCCCCCATGACCACGACCCCCAACACACATCTGCAAAGAGTCCTGGGAAGGAGGGTCCTGGCTGGGGATCTGGCCAGCGCTCAGGGAGGAGTGTGGGGTCTAAGAGTAGGAGCCTAGGTTTGGGACAACAGGCCACAGGCCACGTGGGGAACACGCAGACCTGGTCAAGGCTGGGGCCTGAGGCCGTGGAGCCCCAGGAACATGGATTCCCTTGAGTGGACACTGGGGAACCACAGAAGGTCTTTGACTGTGGGAGTCCTAAGCACACCACGCAGCTTTGCGCTCTTTTTCTAGGTTCCATCTGGCTGCAAGAACTACTGCAGGAGAGGAACTCTCACTTCGAGTAGAGAGTTCCAGGGGAGGGTACAGGAAGGCAGGAGGTACCGAGCGTGACCAAGAAGCTGGACTGTGGCCAGATGGGGACGATGGCCAGAATGAGCCACTGGAAGCGTGAGCCCAAGGATATTTGCAAGCAGATGCCATCACAGGATTGGGTTCCATGCGGGGAGAACAGGGACAGGCCACAGGGGTGGGGGCGGATTCACAGGAGACTTTGGGGTCTTGGTGCGAGTCAGCCCCTACAGGCCCCCAGCGGGTCCCACATCCCTCCACCAGCAGGGACTCATCCTCTGCTCTCATCGAACCTTCTGGAGTCAGTTGGAGATGAATCAAGAAAATGGTTTTATGTCGTTCTTGGCTCCGCCTCCTGGATTAAAGCTCCTTCCTGCCCAGAGAGGCTTCTCCCCACTGACCCCACCTCCTGGCCCACCTCCTCTTCTCCCTCCCCGCCCCCACCCTGCCCCGTGGTCTCTCAGGGCCTTCATTCGGGTCCCCTAGAGGGTCGGCCAGCACCCACAGACTCCTCGACAGGGCCCATACCTGTCCCTCCACGGTTCTGCCCACGTGCTCCCCCGCTCCAGGCCATACCTCCCTCCTGGGTGCCCCTGCAGGTTCCCCACCCCCACCACCTGCCAAGGCTGCAGGCAAGTCCCACCCCCTTCCTGCAGGCCCCAAGCCTCTGTCCCAGTCCCCCCCCAACTACTTTATAGTTAGTGCAGCTGCCAGGGCTCAACCGGGCATTCAATGCCCTTCCTGGGGCAGGGACCTGTCCGCAAGGCTGTCACATCCCCTCTGCCAGAGGCTGTTTTCCAAGTGCCCTTTGTCACCAGCCTCAGACATACAAAGGCTGGGCAGGGAGACAGTTTCCTCTGACTGGGGCCTGAGTCTCACTCGGTGCTCACGCCTGTCCGCCATGGCAGGCAGGCAGGTACCATCATCATCCCATTTACAGGTGAAGGGACACACTGTGCCCATAGGGCAGGGCCAGTGGCAGCCGTGCTCTGCTCCCCGGGCAGGCGGAAGCCACCCAACCACTGCCTCCCCAGCACCCCAGCCCCGCTTCCTCCCAGGTGCCTGCCTGGCCTCCCAGGTCTCAGACTGCCCTTGCCCCAGAACGAAGCGAGCAGCCGTGAATAGCAGAAGCCTGGCCTTGGGCTTGGCAGGCACGTCGGCAGTCCCGGCTCCACCCCTCCTCTTGCTCCATCATCTTGGGGAAGTTATTTAGCATCCTGGGGCTTCTGTTTCCATTCCTGCAAAAGGAAGCAGTGGCCTCAGTTTCTCCGGAGAAGAGACAGGCACATGGCATAATGGAGAACCACCCCTGAGGCCAGCCAGCCATGGGGCGGGCTTCTAGCTCTACCTCTTGGAGTCGGTCCCTCACTGCCCCAGGCCACATCTTCTCATCCGTAGACGGGATACAATCCTGCGTCTCACACACAGCCCAGGACAGGTGCAGGGGAGGTACTGTATGGTGTTTTCAGCATGATAGTCCAGGTTCCATCTGGCTCTAGAACTCTCTGTGGTTCTTTGACAGACCATCTTCCTGGGGGCAGCTCAGTAGATCTGAGGCTGGACCACCGGCGCCTCGCCCAAAGCAGGTCTGTGGTCTCGGTAAAGTCACAGCTGCGAACCCAGAAACGGACCCATTCCCCCGAAGCCGTCAGGACTTGCTGGAGCCCAGCCAAGGGGTCTCTGTGGGGGCTCCACACCCCCGAGGCAGCAGCCCCTGTGCCCCGAGTGGAGGCAGACCAGCTGGGACACCCTCTCACCCCCCGCCCGCCTTGCTCTCTCCCCCTCGCCCTGCCCCATGACGCCTCACCAGGAAGCCCTCTTGCATTGACATGTCCCTCCCAGGGTAACGCGCTGCCGGCATCTGAGGCTGATTCACCCATTCCCAGGCCGGGATGACCAGACATGAAGCCGCTGAACGCACCGGGAGCCCAGGACAAGGAGCCGGGAAGGGGCCCAGGTTCCGCAGCGGGGCTGGGAGGCCGAGCGGGCAGCCACGGCCGCGCAGCCCAGGCCCCGGGCCCAGAGGTCCCTCCCCGCTCGGCGCCGCACCGGCCGCAGGGGACGCCCCAGCCCGCGGGAACCGGCGCACCGGGGGCGGCGGAGCCCGGGGAGGGCGGCCAGGCCCGGGGCTGCGTGGGCGCTGGGTCCGCTGGGCTCGGTGAGGGCCCGAGACCAGGCCGGCCTCCCGCCGTCGCCCCCCGCTGCGCTGCCGGATGGCACCAGCTCCGCGTGCATCTGCCTGTTTACATTTCCCCCAACGAAAAGCAGCTTTGTTTATGGAAAAGAGCTATTTCGGTTCCACGGTTTCTCTCAACTCCTCTGACTCGCAGGAATGGCTGCTGCTCTCTTGAGGGGCTGAGAGAAGCCGCCTCCACCTCCCTGGGGAAGGTGCCCAGGGCTCCCCCGGTGGGGCAGGGCTGGGGGCCGCATCCTGCCATGGCCTCCTGGAGGAGGGGGATGTGAGGACCCACGTCCCTCCATCACGAGCCAGGAAGCTCGCCCGGATGTGAGCCAGAGACTCGGGCACACGGTGCCTCTCATCACCCCGCTCTTCAGCCCCCACCAGGTGAGTGACATCAGCCCTGCCACACAGAGGAGACACGGGCCCCAGGGGTGAAGTGGTATCTCCGAAGTCACAGAGCTGGTGACGCCCAGGGGTTCCGCTGCAGATGTCATGCCTGTTCGTCACCAGGTCACCTACCATGGAGGAAGATACGCACGTCTCATGGAGGGGCAGTTGGGTGGAAGTCCATAGGTGTAGCTATTTCTTTTTTTTTTTTTTAAGATTTTATTTATTTATTCGAGAAACAGAGAGAGAGAGAGAGAGGCAGAGACACAGGCAGAGAGAGGCACAGGCAGAGGGAGAAGCAGGCTCCACGCAGGGAGCCCGACATGGGACTCGATCCCAGGTCTCCAGGATCACACCCTGCGCTGAAGGCAGCGCTAAACCAATGAGCCACCGGGGCTGCCCAGTTGTAGCTATTTCAATAAAAAGCCATGGCAAACATTTTATTCCAGGCTCAGGAGACAACGAACAATGCGTGAGCAGGAATAATTAAGTTCTACGACGTGGGTCCTTCTCCAGAGAGAAGCTACCATCTTCTAGATGAGAACCCCAAAGCTTGGAAGGGGTAAGAGGAAACAAATCATGGCACCCCCTGCAGAAAGAAAAAACAAGAGGCAGGTCCCCCAGGCCCTGTGCACCTGCTTCCCCACACAGGAGCAGAGGGTGTGCAGGGTGGGTGGTGGAGGGTTCTCCCGAACGCTCGCGGTGGCCCTGGATAGAGTGCCTGCACACTCTCCCTTCCCTCATGACCCTGCACACTTCCTCCGTGGAATTTGTGATTTCTGGTACACACGCTGCCTGGGCCGCCAAGGCAGGTCAACAGCTGTCACTATGACAACAAAGAGAAAGAGAAAGAAAAAGAAAGGCTGATGGAGGTGGAACACCCCCTGGAGAGACAGCAAGACAACCTCAGGACTCATTGCCCTGCCCCAAGGAGGGAAGTGTTCCTGGAGGCAGGGACAGGGCCACAGGGGCCCCCTAGGCTGGGGATGGAGATAAAGTGTGTTTAGAGAAGAGCTTAGAAGTTCTCACACAAGGTGGTAAACACTCTCAGAGCTTTGTGCAGGGCTTCTCCTAGTCCTCTGGGACACACAGCCTGTGGCCTCTGGTGTCTGGAACCTCCCATGTGGCCAGCGCAGTGATGTGGGCCTGGGGTCACCTGCTCTGGAGCAAAGCTAGGGTTCCTAAGCCTTGGGGAGACCTGGCTTCCCTCAGGGCCTTTTGTCCTAGGCTCCTCCTTCCCTGGTTTGCCTGCCACCCCACATGCAAAGCCACAGAGGAAGTCTTCAGACTCTTGAAGGAGGGACACACGGTGCCAGGTGGCTTTGTGCCTTGAGCAGACAGGTGCCCCCTTTACAAAGGTACCTGGAAGCCACCCTGGCATCCAGAGCAGCACTGTTCTGGATGCCTTTCCTCCATCCTCTTGGGTTAGTCCCTGGAGGGAGAAAGATCACAAAACAAGGTGACCCCCCCACCCCCTCCAGACAGGAGAGAAACGTGAAGGGGAAGCGCTATGCTCATCTAAGGGGCAGCCAGGGCTTTCCAGGATGGACCTCTTGAGGTCACTGTAACTGAGTCACCACCCAGGCTCCTTCTCTCTCAGAACTGTCCCCAAAAGAGGAAAATGTGGCCCCTTGACCTAACGGCCTCCTGACCTGGGTGTTCTCCCCAGCACCTCCCCAGCACTGACTCCTTCACATCTGTTAATGAGGACATCCAGCCTGAACCAGGCTTCTCCTGCTCCCGTGGAAAGCACCGTGGTTGGCTGACAGTGGTAGTTTATAAAATACAGTATCAGCCTTGGCTGACCCTGTCTCCCTCCTGAATCATCTCTCTCATGGTTTGGGGGGACCCTATGACCTGGGAGGGCCACTGGGCCCAGTCACACCACACAGGCCCAGGCCTGGAGCCCAGGAACCCTTCATAGTTGAACACGGCCCTTCACAGTTTACAGAAGGCTCTCTCTTGCCTCATCCCATGTCACTCTTTGAAGTGGAACCTCAAACACCTGGAAGACACAGTGCCAGGACCCAGACCCCACATTCCCCACCTTGGGTCACAAGTATTGCTACAGAGCCCACTTGGTTCCCAGGGCTGGTGGTAGAGCCCTGGGGTGGGTGTGGGCCCAGCCTCACCATCCAGCCCCTAATGCAGTAAGGGAATTCTGCCAAAATCCACCTCCCCTGAATCCCACCCGTGGCCCACCCAGATTCTGCGATGTGCCCCCATCCCTTTGCCCAGATGGCCAAGCGGCTCTTCAGCCTCAACCGGAGGCCCTATCCCGTTTCATCACTGCATGCTCTTTGCTTTGGCCATAAAGTCTCAACTCCTCCTTACTGAGAGTGGCTGACATGTGGCAAGCCACCTGTTTCCTGTCCACCAGGACCTATTAAGCTTCCAGACTGGTCCCCGTACATACTGTGCTCCCCCTTCCAGGCCCCGGCCTGGAGTTTCATGCTTCCGAAGCCCATCAGTCGAACACATCCAAGACTATGGGTACTCTGTGCCCACTGCAAATTCCACCCTCCACAAAGTCACCGCACAATAAAGGTGGCCGCTACCCAGATCGCATCTGACACGGGGGTCACTCTGCCTGGCATCAGAGGCTCAGGCCTACCACCTTGGTCTCCTCCACCAGACAGTGAGCTCCTGGGGTAGGGAGTGGGACACATGCACCACAGGAAATGACTCAGCCCAGGGGCCCTATACACGGCATAGGGCCCCCCAGAACACGAGAACTGTCATGGGCTGAATGAATGAGCAAAAGGATAAATAAAAGAAGAGGAAGTAGTGAGGCCTGTGGCCAGCCTTGGGGTGCTCTTGCCAGAGTGCTCTGTTAGCAAAGGGCAGAGGAACCCCTCACCAAGCACACCCCCTCACCCCTGCTTCGAAGAGCACCCGCACACCATTCCTTTGCCTGCCCAGCGCCTCTGGACCCTCCCCCCCCATCCAGGGAGATCCCCCCCTTATGACTCTGCATCTTCCCTCTTCTCGCACAAAAGCCAGCCGGCCCCCATCAGCCGCCCTCGCAGCAACGAATTAATCATGTGACCTGAGCTCCATCGGTGACACATCAGCCAGACTTGGGACGGGCCAGGAGTGGCCCAGGAGGCAGGTGCTGTACAGAATCCACTCTGGCTAGCAAGGGGCAGGGACATGACCCAGGGTGGGGGGCAGACCCCAGGGTGGATCAGCAGTTCTGCTGTGGGATTTGGGTCCCTACTCCTGGCTCTGGTACATTCGGTCTTTCTCAGAGAGTCTGAGCAGAGGCTGCTTTGGATCTTGAGGCCTGTTCCATGGCTATGAGGCCTGGCTCTCCCCTCTGGGCCTTTGCCCTGCTCCTGCCTCTGCCTATCCACACCCCCCAACCACTTCTGTTAACTCCTTGTCATCCTTTAAGACTCGGCTTCTCGTTACCTTTTTCTGGAAGCTTCCAGCCCCAACCCTTCTGGGTTAGGTGCTTCCTCGGTGCTCCCAGAGCCCCCCAGGGGCCACACCAGATGGTAACTGCCCATTGCCACACCTGTCTGCGTCCCTACTGGGTGACGATGCCCCGCCCCCTCCCCAGGGCAAGGGTCATATCTGGTCCACTCAGGGCATCCAAGAGATAAATGCTCACATTTGCTGAGTGACTGAGTAAGTAGGTGGGAGAAGCCAGAAGTCTCTGGGTTCTGTGAAAGTCGGGAGAGGGAAAAGCAGTTACAGGATGGCCTTGGGACTTGGTAGGCATGCCCAGCGCTCCCTGAACCCCTCCCCGCCATCCCCCCACCCCAGGCCAGCAATCACCTATTCAGCTTGCACCCATGCAAGGGGAATGTATGAGGCTGGTCAGTATCTGCTGCTCCATCTACCATGGGTTTCTTAGTGAATTCAGTGGAAAAATACTTCCCGGGAAATAAATCTGGAGTTACCGACTGGCTTCAAGGCCCCTTTATCCCACATTGATTTGTATCTTGGAGATTTAAGCCTCTCCATTTGTTTGCCGGAGACGCTTGTCGTGCAGATGTCGACGCACGTGGCCGCAAGAGCAGTTTCCTGAGCGGCACTGAGTACAAGTCAAGTGCATCCCTTTGGGACATATTCCTCCTCCCCTGACATGGGCAGGCAGGGAAGTTCCCGAGGAGCCACTCAGAGGCCATCAGGCCTCTCTCCCGCACCAGCCAGGCCACCACGGGCTGCATGGGAGTCGAAGTACTGGAAGTCTCTGCCCCTCCAGGTGGCGGTCACCAGAGACTCACAAGGCTGCACCAGAATGATCCACAGCCCACCCCAGCCTGTGCATGGGAAGCACATGAACTCCTTCCTCAGGATGTCTGCAGAATCTGTGGCAGGGGCAAGACGGGCCGCATCCCATCGGTGCCGCCTCCGCTGAGCATCAGTTTGGATGGTCTCAGCTCCTTGCTCGAAATGCCTCAGTTCTCTGGCCACCCGGACATGGAGGTCTTTTTCCTTCGTTTCCATTCCCCAAACCCACTCACACCAGGCATTCGTGTGAGTAGAAGTCTTACTGACAGTTGGAGAGGCAGAAAGATCTGCTTTGTAATTACAGGAGCCTCATTAAAATCCTTCTCCCTGGATGTCTCTCTGCTTTTTCCGCCCTGGTCTACTCTCTTTTCCTTCGTGCCCCTCAAATCCTGCCTACTGTCAGAGCAGAACTGTCCAGCCCCCGGAATCCCATTTCCTCCCCTGGAGAGGCTGATCAATTCTCTTAAACAAGGAGGATGCGCTTCGAAGGAGAATTTGGTGCCAGTTCTTAAAACGATGAATTTTCAACCCTTGGGACAGACTTGCCCTCACACCCGACCCAGTGCCAGGCACCTCTTGCCTTCCAGGGACCCAGAATTGAATGGAGTACAGATGCAGACCTCACAGAGTCCAGGGTCGGGGGCGGGGCGGGGGGGGGGGCAAGCCCAGGTTCACCACAGCAGAGCGGGTGGGGAGATACTGAGCAGAGGGAAGCACAAGGACAGATGAAGGGCAGCTCCCTCCACGTGGAGGAGCCAGATAGGGCTTCACCAAAGACATGGAAAATATGGCCTGGAGGGGGTTCCATGGGGGGGGGGGTTGCAGCTGGACCAGAATCCTTATCAGTATGTCTCTCAGGCTGCGCTGTAATCACTGGTTGCTGGGTCTCCCTTCCCTAGCAGACTGGAAGCTCTGGAAGGGGATCTCCCTTCAAGGGCCACGTTTAATCAACCTCAGCCCCAGGAGGAAGGACGGGAGGAAGGTAGGTAGGGGCAGGAGCCAGGGCAGCATCTAGAGTCTGGAGGCGCTGGAAGCCACAGGACCCCTGACGCTGCAGCAGAGACAAGAGGCAGAATTGGCTGGATCTGCCTCCTACACGTACGCGGCAGTGGATGTGATCACTTCCTACTGAAAGTGGGCCGGAGGCAGGGCTGCAGGTCCCTGGGTCACTCCTATGAAGGACCTTTGCCGTCAAGTGCTATGACCACCGACAGTGCCCTGTGCGCTCACATCTGTCCAGCACTCTGCAGTTAGGAAGAGTGTGACCACCCGCAAGCTCAGCAGAATCAAGGTGTGGTAAGCCCTGGGCACTGGGCACCGTTTGGGACTCCTAGGAGGTTCTCCAGTCCTCTCGGTGTCCCCGTGCTTGGAGCTTCCGGAGCACGGAGAGTAGTACGCGCGTAGCAGTTAATTACAGGCTGCCTTGCATTGTTCTCTGATTACTGTTTCAGGCTGGGGAGGCTCCTCACCTGCTCTGGATCCTCGAGCAGAAAGGATGTGCCTTCTGCGTCTTCTCTGTGCCCAGCACCCCCTGCAATGCCAGCCTGGAACCAGCACCCCTTCAAAAGCATCAGGGTCAGGTGATTCCTCTACACATTGGCCGCACGTTAGAATCACCTGGGAGGTTTGATGAAATACTGATGCCTGGACGCCCCCTCCAAGGAGGCTGATTTAACTAGTCTGCAGTGGGGCGCCGGGCACTAGTATTTTCTCAGACAAATAATAATTATTCTAGTGTGCCGTGAGGGCTGCGAACCTCTGCTGCAGCATCTAGTGCGACAAAAGCCAGTGCTCATGGGAAACGTGTACCTTGAAGGAAGACTGGCTCTTGGTACCAAGTTTTGTCCCTTTCCAGAGCTCACCCATCCCAACAGCTTTCAGGTCCCCACGGCATCAGATGACTCCTGAATCTCGGCGTCCAGCCCAGGGAGACTTTCAGCTCCAAAACACAAGCCCCCGGGGACAGTACATACAGTACGCAGCTCCATCTGTACCAGGACCCTGCCATCCTGCTGAACAGCTGCATTAGTCATATGCTTTAGGCTCTCCGTCACGGGAAACCAACTTGAACTAGCATAGTCAATGGAAGGATTTGGGGTATCGCCTACAGCCCTTGGGTGCAGGGTACCAGCGGGCCCAAGGGGGAGGGGAGGTGGCTAATGGCTGCCTTTTGGGGTGAATGCACCCACTGCCACACTTGGAAGAGCAGGCACTGGGGAGACACCCCAACCTCTCTCTGCCTGGCCTGTAATCTCCCGCTGCTCTCTCATTGGCTGAACATACCTGGAAGTTAGAGAGAGCCCGAGTGCTGCAATCCACAGTGGTCAGCTTTCCAGGCACAGAGCATCTGTAGAAACGAATATGAAACACCATGAGCACTGGACAGCCACCCAGATGGACTCTACCCTTGGGCTTCCAGTTATCCAAGGGATTTAAAGTCACCCTTGCTTCCCCTGTTTGTTCTCCCCCACTGCCATATTCCCATCACCAAGTCCTACCCTACCCACATCACCTCCCAAATGTTTCTGGAGTCCAGCCTCTCTGTCTCCATTCTCTCTCTTTTGGACTTTTGCAAATTCTCTCCTCCCCTGGCTTCTCCATGTCCAGTCGAATCCACCCATCCAGATGCCATTGACTTGGACCCATGGCCCTTCCCAGCCAAAACCCTTCCAGGACCACCACCCCTAACCCCCACTGTCTTCAGGGTAACAGGCAGACCCACCCTGCATGCTCCAGAGCTACAGATCCCCTCCAGGTGGGTTGGAGCAAAACCAGCAAGGTTGGTGACAGCCTAGCTTAGAAAACTGGGCCTCTTCCCTTAGGCAACAGGAACCTAAAGGAGTTTTGAAAGCAAGATTTTATTGCCCTTCTTGTTAACTTCTTATTTCGAAATAATTTCAGGCTTTCCAAGAAGTTGCAAAAATGGCACAAGAATCCCCATCTACTCTATCCAGAATCTCTAAATGTCAACGGAGGACACGGTACAAGGATAAAATCGAGAAATACTACTACCTAGCCCAAACACCTTATTTGCATTTCTCAGATAGTTGCCCTAATGTCTTTATTTTCTGGTCTGGGATTCAACCTTGGGTCACCCTGCCTTCAGCTGTCACAAATGTCTGGTCTCCTTTCATCTGGAACAGTTCCTCACCTTTGTCTTTCGCAACCTCCATACCTTTGTGTCTGTACTGGCCCCTTGTTTTCTAGAATGCCCCTCTCCTGGGTATTTTCTGATGTCTCCTACCATTTAATCCAGGGTATGCATTTTGGGTAAAAATGCCACAAAAGACGGGTTGTATCTTTCTCAGTGCGTCAGAGCAGGTGGCACATGACGTCAGCTCGTCCCAATATGGTTGATACTAATTTTGACTGTTTGATTGAGATGCTGCGTGCCAAGTTCCTCCAGTGTAAAGTTGTTATTATCTCCTTAGTAAGGATGCCCTGGGGAGGGTACTTTAACACTGGAAATGTCCCATTTCTCATATACAACCTGCCCACCAATTTTAACGCCCATTTAGCATTCTCACCAGAAACAATCTCTACCCGGGCATCTGCCAAATGGTGATTCTCAAGCCCGCCACTCCTTCTACATGTACTCATTGGAATTCCACTGTCAGGACAAGAAAAGCGGGATCCACCCAACAGAGGACGGTCTCCAGGAACCATAGCAGTTCACCTGACATATGGCAAACCATATACCTGATAAGGAACTTTATCTGGAGTATATGAAAGACCCTCACGGCTCAATAATAAAAAGACAAATGAGCCAGTTAAATAAATGGGCAAGGGATCGGAATCTAAGTTTCTCTAAAAAAATACAAATGACCAATAAGCACATGAAAAGATGTTCGATGTAATGATTAGGGGAATGCAAATCAGAACCACTGTCAGATGTCACTTCACAACCACTAGGCTGGCTGTAATAAAGAAACAGACACTAAAGAGTACTGGTAAGGCTGTGGAGACCGAACCTCTCCCTTGCCTCTCTGGTAGGAATGAAAAGCGGTGCAGCTACTTTGGAAAACAATCCAGCCTCTCCCCAAAAAGTGAAATATAGGGTCACCATGTGACCTAGCTCTTCCATAACCAGGTGGATACCCAAGAGAAATGAAAGCCTCCGTTCACATGAGAACGTGCACGTAAATGTTCAGAGCAGCATCATTTGCGCCAAAAAGTGGCAAGAATCCAATGCCAGTTCAGTGATAAATGCATAAGATGTGGCCTATCCACACGACGTGCTATTATCCAGCAGTACAAAGAAATGATGTATGGATACACGCTACAACACGGGTGAACCTTGACAACATGATGCTGAGTAAAAGAAGCCAGCCACAAAGAACCACATATGCTGTGATCCCATTTATGAAATGTCCAGAATAAGCAAATTTATAGACAGAAGGTAGATTACTGGTTGCTACAGGCTGGGGCAGAGGAGGGAAGGGGGCGTGACTGCTAATGCGTTGGGGTTTTTTTTGGGGGGGGGCTGCTAAAAATGTTCTAAAATTCTGGTGATGGTCACACAACCCCGTATACTAAAAAACATTAAATTGTACAGCTCAAATGGGTGGGCTGCATGGTATGTGAATTATATCTCAATTATTTTTTAAAGATTTTATTTATTTATTCATGAGAGACACACAGAGAGAAGCAGAGATGTAGGCAGAGAAAGAAGCAGGCTCCCTATGGGGAGCCTGATGCAGGACTCGATCCCAGGACCCCGGGATCGTGCCCTGAGCCAAAGGCAGACACTCAACCACTGAGCCACCCAGGCGCCTCTCAATATATCTCAATTATATCTCAGAGCTCCTTGGGAGCTTCTCCACATCCCCGCCCAGCCCAGCTTCCAGCTGCCCTCCACACGCCCAACACGCCAAGCAGAAAAACGACCGTCTCTCAGGCCAGGCAAACCCAGCGCCAACTCAACAGAGTTGCCCGTGATTAAGACTAGGAAGATTCACGGCTACGTCCTGACCAGCTATCTCTTTACTCCCCAGTGAAATATCCTGAGCCAGACTGTGGTTTTGTGACTTGAGGCTCAAGTCCATGAATCAACATAATCTACTTATCAAGACCAAAGGCTGCGGTCACTGTGCCTGCAGAAGAAACAACTCGTATTTCTTGGCGCCTTCATGCCAGAGGGCTGGGCCGCACCCTGGTGCCCAATGGGGAGCCTTGCCCACGGATCCTATTGGACTAACCACACGCCACCCTGGGGCATACCTTTCCCGCAGCCGTCACGGTTGTGCCATTTGGAGCCTAGCAGTCTGAGTCCCCATTTGCTGCTTCAGTGACTCTGGTGGGTTAGCTAGACCCAGCCAGGCCCATGCTGGGTACCCTGGCTTTGGCTTCCTTGCTCTCCTTGACATGACGATGTAAGACACGACTATATGGGGGATGGTGAAGTGGGACAGGGGAGTTAAACGTATAAGCTCTCAGCCATAAAATAAATAAATCCTGGAGATGCAGTGTACAGCACGGGGACCACAGTTAACCACACTGTATTGTATATTTGAAAGATGCTGAGAGAGTAGATTTTACATGTTTTCATTACAAGGAAAAAAAATTGGGAGTTGTTTGAGTGGCTCAGTGGCTAAGCATCTGCCTTCAGCTCAGTTTGTGATTCCAGAGTCCTGGGATCAAGTCCTGAATCAGGCTTCCCACAGGGAGCCTGCTTCTTCCTCTGCCTATGTCTCTACCTCTCTCTGTATGTCTCTCATGAATAAATAAAATCTCAAAAAAAAAAAGACTTTCATCTAAAAAAAATTTGTTATTAAATATGGTGCTGAATATTAACTAGACTTACTGTGGCGATCAGTTCACAATATATAAAAATATTGAATCGTTATGTTGTATGGTACATGTCAATTATGTGTATAAAAAAAAAGATCAGAAAAAGAAAACCAACTTCAATCAGGGCCCCTTCCTTTGGTTTAAAGTACTTTGATAACTTCCCAGTATAAAGAAGGAGCTCCCGAAGTTGGTCTGCTGTGACTTCTGGGGGGCAGGAGGGACCTGCCCCACCAAGGCCCTGCCAGCACATGGCCATCCTGGTCCATTCACTCCTAACCACATGGGCTCTATCTCAGCTTCCCCAAGTTCCCTTGTCCCCACTGGCCTCCGGGCCCCTGGACAACTTTCCCACCTTGCTTTTCTCACACCTAGTTGATTAGCTCACAGCGTCCTGAGATCTCTGTTAAAACCCCTCTTGATCTTCCCTGATGCCCCAGAACTCTTGAACCTCTTTCCAGCACTGGTCAGCATTGTCGATGTTGGTATGAGGATTGAACTAATGTCTGTCTCCCCTGCCAGGCTGTGTACTCTCTGAACCCTGGGGCCTCTCTGCTTTACTCACGCTGACACCCCCACCCCTGTGGCTGGCCTAGAGCCTGGCACACAGCAGACATTCGGAAAGCCTTGTAGATAGGAAAAAAAAGAATGCTGTCCCGAAGTCTCACTGGAGCCCTTCCTGCATTCAGCCTCCTGAATTATTCCATTCTCCCCAAACATAAATCAGATCATGGCCCTCCTCTGCCTAGAACCTTCCAAGAGCTTCCCACTGTGATTGTAATAAAATCCAAAGCCCTTGCCTCAGTCTGCAAGGACCTGCAGGGCCTCAACCCTCCGCCTCCCTCATACATCACTAGGGGAAGTCCTGAAGAGTTCTAAGCAGAGAAAGGCTTGGCCTTCAGAACTGTCACTTTGACTTCTTTGTGTCCCTTGACCTCTCCAAGTGCATTCCCATCTCCACATTGTGTGGGGCCAAACCAATCAGGAAGGGGGGCCAGCCCTGGACAGCAAGCATGAGCTGAAGAACCACCACCTGCCAGCCTCCTGGGGCCCTGTCCCCAGAGCACAGCAAGGAGTGGGAGAGGGCACTGGCCCTACCCCGTACAGAGGAGTGCTCTACCACTGACATCATGCACAACTGCCAGCATGCAGTGATAATAAAGAGCAAAGCAAACTCCAGATCAATTTTATTATTGTCATTAAATCCCCCCCACTGCCCGAAAGCCAGAAGAACCACAGACCACTCACATAGCTCACCGCCTTGGCACGCCACGGCTCTGTGGGATGATGTCCACCGTTCATTCTCCTCTCTGTCAGGTGTAGGAAGAGGCTAAAACCTCATGTTCACCCCTTAGGGGTTCCCTGCTACAGGCATGGATTATATGTCACTCGACATGGCCAGGCAGGTCAGTCATTTCCTGCTGGGGAGGGAAGTCAGGGCTCAGTCACCCAGTCACACTGCAGGAATTCAAGCAGCTCCTGATGTGACAGGCTTTCTGGATAGGGGCTCTAGAAGGGCTATGGCATTCACTTCAGATCTACTGGCCTCCTCTGAGATAAGCATGGGAATTCTTTTTTTTTTTTTTTTTTTAAGACTTTATTTATCCACTCATAGAGACACAGAGAGAGAGGCAGAGACACAGGCAGAGGGAGAAGCAGGCTCCATGCAGGGAGCCCAACATGGGACTCAATCCCAGGTTTCAGGATCAGGCCCTAGGCTGAAGGCGGTGCTAAACCGCTGAGCCACCCAGGGATTCCCAAGCATGGGAATTCTAGATCCTTCCCTCAAATCTCTCTAGTTGTGGGGCTGCCTAGGGGGCCTGTGGCAGTCGCTGCTGATGGCGCTCAGGGGCCAAAGCAAAGCAGGAAAGCCTCCGAGTGTTCTTCCTATTTGTTTCCTGCGCCAGCATTCCCATCGCCCTGATCTACACATATCTTACTCTCATGTCAGGGAGGCCGACTTCTCCGCATTTTTTGGATGAGTAAACCAGGGCAAAGTTATAGCCAATGGGGAGCCAGCTGGTCAGACTCCAGTGGGGAGCACCTCCTATGCCTCTGACCCCCACACTCCCATGGCCATGTGGAGGAGAGGCAGGATCAGGGCCCTGTCCTCAGAAGGGACCAAACAAAGTCCTGCTTCACGAGTAGGGAGGCAGTAGAAATGGTTGTGAATTGTAAAATTTCACCAGAAACACCAGGGAAGGAAACGCTGGCCAAGTGGGCAGAGAAATCCTGGCCAGGAAAACAGCCTTCTGTTCCAGGTTCCACAGGGGGAGTCAGACAGATTCGGCTGCTCGGATCCAGCCCTCGTTAGGGCCCACCGCCATCCCAGATGCCAGCACGCACACCGTGATGCATTTTGTCTTCGCCACCATCCTTGGCAGAGCACTAATCATGCCCATTTTACGGATGATGGAACAGAAATGCCTCCAAGAAAGGCAGTAACTTGTGTAAAAGAGTCAGGAGCTCGGCCTTCTAGCCCAGGGCTGTTTTCAGGGATATGTGAACCCCAACCTCCCTAGCCCACCCTCATCATCCACCCCCATCACCCATTTCCATTCCACCGCTCCCCACCTCCCACCCTGCACAGATCCAGCCTGGGTCTTCCCCACCTGCCTGCAGGCCTGTGCCAACTGCAATAGGAATCCCAGGACATTCCCCTCCTCAGCCCCATCCCTGAATATTTTGTAAGAAGAGAGCACTCCAGAACTTTGGGCCCAATATGAAGGACATTTAGTAGATGTTAGAAAAAAATAGTCAAGTGTGTAATGAATTCCTGAAAACTTACATGCTGGGATCCTCATTTTACCCTCTGACAATCTCATAGCTAACAAATCAAAGAGGGTGGCCAGGGCGGGCATGGCCAAAACAGACCTGGGACCAGATCCACATGGAGCTACCAAGGGGCCAGAAGGTAGCTTATCTTCCTTATCTCCAGCTTCCTGAACCTTCTGAATTGGAGAACTTGCTCTTCCAGAAAGACCTAGAATGTGGGATAGCCCCAGGAAGGGATGGGGTGTCAGGGCTTCTGGACATACAGATCAGCCTCGGGATCTCCACCACTGGATACCTCCTCCCCTCAAAGCCTCCTCCAGAGACCTCACTCCTCTGAAGTGTATTCCCAGCTGATCGAGCTTCATCTTGCCTCTTTTCACTATAAGCCCAAGTCCATGAGGCAGGGATTTTGGCCCACAGAGCAGAAGAGACTTGTCTAGAAGCTCACCTTAAATTCTCTCCCTCTCCAAGCCCCAACATGTTAGGTCTGTGCCTCAAGGGTACATTTATAATCTGACTTCTCGTGTGGGCATATGAATTCCATCCCACTGGCCCACCCAGAATCCGAGTTCTGGGAAGGCAAGGCTTGGGCTGGGACTAATTTTTGCATGCCAGAATGCTAGCTCAGGGCCAGGCCACAGGAGGCAAGAACTCGGGGAGAGGAGGGGAGGTAGGAGATTAAACATGGCAGGTGGCATCACTCAGGACCTACAACCCTGCCCTGATGGGGCCACCATAGCAAAGGGAACCATCCATTCAGCAAATGTTTATTTGAGCTACCATAAGCTCAGCATCATTACAAACACTGAAGTGACACCAGAGAACAATGCAAAGTCTCTGTTCTCATGACATTTAATTCCAGAACTTCCCAAGGGGAGAGCAGGTAGGATGTTTGGATGCAAGTGACAGAACCCAAATGGAACAAGCTTAATCAAAATGGAAAATCAATAAATAAAACCTTAAAAAAAAAAAAAAAAAAAGCAGGGAGGGGGTTATCCCTGGGTGGCTCAGCAGTTTAGCACCTTTCTTTGGCCCAGAGCATGGTCCTGGAGACCCGGGATCACGTCCCACATCGGGCTCCTTGCGTGGAGCCTGCTTCTCCCTCTGCCTGTGTCTCTGCTTCTCTCTCTGTGGGTCTCTCATGAATAAATAGGTAAATAAAATCTTTTTAAAAAATGGGAAATCGGGGTGCCAGGGTGGCTCAGTCTGTTAAGCACCTGCCTATGGCTCAGGTTATGATCCCAGCATCATGGGATCAAGCCCTGTGTGGGGATCCCTGCTCAGCGAGTAGTCTGCTTCTCCCTCTCCCTTTGCCCCTCCCCCTACTCATGCTTGCTCTCCCTTGCACTCTCTGTCTCTCTCTCTCTTTAAAATAAATACATGAAATCTTTTTAAAAAAAACTTTTTGGATTAAAAAAATAAAGGAAAATTTATCAACTCCAGTGACCTAAATGTAGGTCAGGCAGGGGAGGCACTGGCCTTTCAACCCTTTAGAGGCAGGACCCAGCATGCCTCTGGATGTGCTGCTTATCCCTGCCTGTCTCCATGGGCCAGCCTGGTTTGCTCTCACTGCAGACCCCTCTCTCCCACTGGCAGCTTCAGACTCACTCCTACCAGCTCCACCACCAGAACACAAAAGAAGTTTTGTTCTCCTCACCCTAGACTTTTAAGCCCCAGGGAAGGACTGTGATAGGTCTCAACAGTATCACACGACCACCCCTTGACCCAATTGTGATGGCCAGAGAATTGGGTCCATTAGAAGAAGCAAGGAAATAGTGCAGGACAGTCTAACAGGTGTTTACCACCCACGGATCTGATTTAGTTTGCTGCTCCTATCAGCTCTGGAAAGGAAGGTGTCTTAGGCCACGCAGGCTACTATTACAAAAAATACCAGAGACCGAATGGCTTAGAAACACCAGAAACAAAAAAAAAAAAAAAAAAAAAGAAAGAAAGAAACACCAGAAACTAAAAAAAGAAAGAAAGAAAGACCAGAAACTTATTTCTCACAGTTCTGGAAGCTGGGAAGTCCAAGATCAAGGCTCCGGCAGATTTGGTGTCCTATGAGAGCTCTCTTCTTGATTCATAGCTCTCTTCCTGATGTGTCCTCACTGGGCGGAAGCGGCGAAGGATCTCTCTGGGGCCTCTTTTATGAGCACACTCATCCCATTCATGAGCACTCTACACTCATAACCTAATCACCTTCCAATGGCCCACAAACAGGGGGTTACGATGTAACACACAAATTTAGGGGGGATACAGACATTCAGACCTCAGCAAGAGGGCAAGAAGAAAGAGCAAGTACTGGGACACCCCTCTCCTCCATTCGGATCACTACCTCGGACCAGTGCACGTTCATGTAGGAAGGGTTTTAGGAATGATATCGTCCACTCAGTCAGGTGGTCAAAGAAGCTCTGAAAAGCTGGAAATAGGATTATCATAATCACAGCTACTATTTCTTGAGTGCTGGACACTCTCTAAATATCAGGGGAGCACTTACTCTCCCACCCCTTAATTTTTCATTGGGAGTGGGGTGCCCACATTCCCTTCCTGCTCCCCATCCCATTTCTGTACGCCCCCTCCTGGGGAGGAGAATGGACTTGCCGGATTGGTGAAGTTTGGAGAAGGAAGTGACCGTTCCAGCTAGTCCCTTGTGGGCATGTTCCTTTTCAATCGGCCACCTACAGAGAGGCTCCAACTCCTGTGAGTGTCTGTGTCAATCTGGTCCTGAGCTTGGAAGGGGAAGAAGTTGTGCTCATTGGCCTACCCCAACCCCCAACAACATGTATGTTATCATTATCCAACAACACAGGTGGGTGAGTATTGCTACTGTCTCCATGTTAAGGACAGGGCCATGGAGACAAAGGCCACCCCGCCAGCCGGGGCCAGGGCTGGGACTCAGAAGTTGGTTTGCCAGGGCTCTAGCCTGTGTCTTGGCCTCCCTAGAACTCAGGATTGGTGACTTCCAGTCCAGTTCTTTCTTTCTGGCACCAGGTCATCTCCTGTCACAGAACGGGCCTCAGAGAAGGCCCTCAGATGTCACCAGTGGCTCCCGGAAGCTTGCAATGAAAACCAGACGTATCAATGGAGTTTTCATCAGAAAGGACTGCATGAGATGCCATGTTCAACCTTGTGTGAAATCAGGCTTCCAGCCACCCACCCAGAAATAACCCTATGTACCTCCCAGGGTTAGTATGTGAGCATTCCATATTAAAGTACACGTAAGGGGGCTCGGGGGTGGCCCATTGGTTGAGTGCCTGCCTTTGGCTCAGGTTGTGATCCCAGGGTCCTGGGATCGAGTTCCGCATTGGGCTTCCTACAGGGAACCTGTTTCTCCCTCTGCCTCTTTCTCTGTGTTTCTCATGAATAAATAAATAAAATCTTAAAAAAAAAAAAAAAAAAAAAAAGTTGGGAAGCCTGGGTGGCTCAGCAGTTTAGCGCCGCCTTCAGCCCAGAGCGTGATCCTGGAGACCCGGGATCGAATCCCACGTCAGGCTCCCTGCTTGGAGCCTGCTTCTCCCTCTGCCTGTGTCTCTGCCTCTGTGTGTGTGTGTGTCTCTCATGAATAAATAAATAAAATCTTTTTAAAAAAAAGTATATATAATAATGCTGAGAACCAGGCATGGCATGCAGAAAATGCCTGATACCTTCTGGCTCCTGCAGCTATTACCATGTGACCTTAGACAAATCACCTGCCCTGTATGAACTTTGGCTTCTTCACCGATATCATGGCCATGGTGATGGCACCCAGCAAGGTGGTCATGCCAGGGTTCTATGAAAAGGGTATGGGGAAGCTCTAGCAGAGGTCTGGGATTTCCCTCTGGAAACCCTGGCGAGCTCTTGATTCTTTCTGATTCCTGACCCTAACCTCGTACTGGCCTGACTCACGGAGGGCCAGATGGCTGCAGCCTGGTGAGAAAGGGCAGTTCTGGTGGATAGAGCAGCATCACCTGGACTTGGTACTCTGTGTCACCCACTTACCAGTCTCGACACACCAGCAGGCCAAGGAGAGGCCTGTGATTCACCCCTGCCACCACTGTTTCCCCAAACCAGTGCGGGACATGGCAGAGGAGGGCCTGGGTGAACAGCTGTGGACAGAGCGCACGAGTGAGCGTGTCAGTAAATGGGTTAGATCCACAAATACTTACCGAGTGCCCATGATTGTGCCAGGCATTATGAATTGCGAAGCAAGTAGAGACGGCCCTATCCTCCCCTCATGGAGCCTCCAGTCTACAGGGGTAGATTTTTCACAGGTCTCTATGGAGACCCCCCCTTGGGGGCCATAGCACAGAATTCAGATTTTTTTTAAGGATTTTATTTATTTACTCATGAGAGATGGCGGGGGTGGGGGCAGAGACACAGGCAGAGGGAGAAGCAGGCTCCATGCAGGCAGCCCAACGCGGGACTCAATCCTGGGTCTCCAGGATCAGGCCCTGGACTGAAGGTGGCGCTAAACCACTGAGCCCCCCCGGGTTGCCCCCAGAATTCAGATTTTATCTTAAATCTTATTGAAAGCCATTATCACATTGTCGGCAAGGAGAGATACGACCTGATGGGCATTTCGGTTGCTCTGGCTGCTGTGCAGAGAACGGATGGAAGGTGGGGCCGATGCTGTGGCCACTACGGGTGTCCAGATTGTGGGCCATGGCAGCTGAGACCAGGAGACTGGGGTGGTGGCCACACAGATGGTGAGTTGTAGCCTCATGGGGGGTGCATCTGGGAGCTGGCATCCCCACCCCGGGATGTCTGATCAGGAGCCGAGGGTGAGAGGGAGGGATGAGTCAGAATAATTTCCAAGTTCCTGGCAGGGTGGATGGTGGCAGTGTTTCTAAAGAGGACAGTCAGAGTCCGAGTTGGGGATGAGGAGAGTCGGGCCTATCCCGGGGACCCGGAGGAGGTGTTGGGGGGCAGCAGGTACCTAGAGGTGAGTCCCAGAGGGCAAAGGGACAGAATGGAGGACGGATGGGTGAGCGGGTGCTGTTGCCACAGCCAAGGTGCTTGGATACAGCTCTTCAGAGTTCCTAGGAGGTGGGACCCCGCATTGGGAGACCCAGCTGGCTCCAACCCCTCCACAGACTGTCACCCCCGACTTCTTCTGCCCCAGTGATGCATACTCCTGTAGTCTGGGGGACAAAATGAGGCTTGGGCAGGAAGAGGAGATGGAGGCAGTGTGGGCAGACTCCAGGGACGACAGGAGGGGTACAGAGCGGGGGAGAGAGAGAGGGGCCTAGAAGCTCCTTCCTCCTTGGCTTTGCACAGCTGCCCAGGCCAGAGCTGGGTCAATGGCCTGCACTTCGTTCCCTCACCTCCAGGGGAGGCCAGCTTGCTGTCTGGGTCAGGTATGGAACTCCGCGGCAGGGTCCCGGCGCTGGGGACCCTCCTGTCCCCTTCCCACCCTAATGCATGGCCCTCCTCTGTCTCCATGACCCCATCACAGCCTGTAATTTCCAGTGCCCCCACCAGGCGGTGAGCAGTTGAGTTCATGGACCGTGTATGTGCGCCCGCACACAACTTTTCCATCTTTCTTCATGCTCCTGGCCGTGCATACTAGGTGCTTAATCAATGTTTGTTTCATTGAATTAAAAGTGTTTGGGCTCCCGGATGGCTCAGTGGTTAAGCATCTGCCTTCTGCTCAGGTCATGATCTGGGGGGCCTGGGATCGAGTCCCGCATCAGGCTTCCAGCAGGGAGCCTGCTTCTCCCTCTGCCTGTGTCTCTGCCTCTTTCTCTGTGTCTCTCATGAATAAATAAATAAAATACATATTTTTAAAGTGCTTGATTCATCTTTTGTAAGCTAGGATTAAGATCTTTCTGTCTCTGTCTCTCTTTACCTCTCTCTCTCTCTCTGATAAAATGGCACTCAGGGTGGGGATAGAGGACTTCTCAGGGAGACCTACTACCCCTGCTCTGGATGGTTGAGGAAGGTTTTTTTCCCCCCAGTTTCCAGACCTGCCAGAGACACCAAGCAGACTGTCTCCAGCTGCCCGCATCAGTCCACCACGGTGGGAGAGAATAACAAGGACCCTATACTGGGTACACACCATGTGGCAGGTGCAATCACCTCACCTGCATTAATTACGTCCATCACTTCATTCCATATCCCCACGACATAGTTCAAGGAGTACATTTAGAAGAGCACTCAAGAGGGCCAGGTGACTTGCCAAGGACGCTCAGCAAACTCACGGTGAGCCTGCCTGTCCTCAAGGTCCCTGCCCCTGGTCACTCTGCCTCCCGACTGCCTGCCTCTCAGGAGGCCTCTCAGAAGTGACCATGTAGTGGGACCTTGGCAGGACCCAGAGGAGTATAAGAGGAAGTGGCTTGACTTGGTGACTCCACTCCTGCCCCTCCTCCCCACCCCCACCCAGGTGCACGGAGATCTTTCCTCTGTGACTCCGCACCACACCAGCCTGGCAGTCAAAGGCACAATGTCTCTCGCCTAGGACAGAGAGACATAACCCTCACATCAATGCCAGTAACGGTTTACCCACTTGGCTTCCTGTTAGGTTTTTTTCTTCCTTCCCCACAGGGGTGTCTCTTATCATAAACTTCTTAGGAGGGTTGTTGTGCTGGGCTGTTTACCATTTGGTGACAGTTGGTGCCAGAACCAGCCCCTGGGAAAAATGAGGAGTAGAGCAAGCCCAGGTGGGCCCTGGGGTCCAGACTGGACGGGACAAGCAGGCCCCGTGCAGTCAATGTCAAAGCCACATCCAGCTGCCCTGCCAGAGGCAGACTCCATCTTCTAGACAGGACCAGCTGAGGCAGGTGGAAGGGTTTCAGCTTGCTGTGGAGCTCCCTCCGACTGCAGGGAAGAAAGAGGCAGGGAGTTGCAAATAATCCACCAGATGGATAACTGAGAGGTGGTTGGGTCTGCTGGGCTGGGGCTTGCTTTGGCCTCCAAACTGGGAGTTCTGGGTTATTCACAATGAATGCAAAATAAGAGAATCTGCTACATGAATTGGCCCTTTCTCATCCTTCTACTTCTTAACAGTCTTCTAGCAAAGACCTCTTAATGCCCTGTGGTGTGAGCTCTGTCTGACCTGGTGGCCCAGTTCTAAAGAGTGTTTTGCATCCTCCTGGGGGTCTCTGAGGCATAGCCCAGCCCTGAGCCCTGGGCCCCACATCACCCTGGGCCCCATCTCACCCTCATCAATCTGCCCAGAACACTTGAGTCTGAGACCTGTCTACACTTGCTCATCCCCACCCCGCCCAGACCCCAGAGCCCCAACCTCAGCTTCACTCAGGGCTGCTAGGCTGCTGGTCGCTCTTCCTATCTGCTCCTGCCTCGAGATGTCCGTCCACCTGAGGGATCACCTCCGGACCAAATATTACTCTCCCCGGGGAGGGGGTGAGGGTCTGGACTTGTGATCACCCATCACTCACCTGTAAACCAGCTAGGTCTCAAGCCCCCTGACCATCCCTCTGGGCCTGTCCAGGGTCTAAGTTCAAGGCTGACCCAGACCTGACTAACCCTGAACCTCTCTGGCCAATTCTCTCGAATCGTGCCATGTCTGGGACACATAAGGAACAGATGCAGTGAATGAAGACAGAGGGAGAGCTGGTGTGGGTTCAATTGAGAGAAATGCTCGAACCGGGCACAGAGGCATGGCCTGGGGTTGGGTCGGCCAAACTCTGACCAGTGATGGCAAAAGAGACTCTCTTACCTGGTATCCAGAAACCGACTCCTACAGCTGGGTGAGGCTCAGAGAAATAGGCTCTTGGATCCCCAACTTTAGTTGAGATGCCACAAAACACAGAGGCATGATCTAAATGGAATCCCACCAGCCCTCCTTACCCACCAGACTGAGATCTAGGAAGGAAGTCTGTGCCAAAGAGGCTCGAGTCATCTCTCAGACACTGCCTCTGGTCACAGTCACATAAAAGGTGAGATGTACAGAAAGAAAACAATACGTGAGGAGGGTGGAGAAGATTCGAGAGCCCCAGGTGGCCAGTCCACGGCTTCCTCCCGCCCAGCTGCCCAGCCGCCTCCCCTCCCCACAACCAGGCTTGGCAGCGCTGCCCTGAAGGTGCTCAAAGGAGGGCTGAGAAACTGAGGAAGTAGAGAGACAGCAGCACGTTCCTGGAGACCTGTGTTCACAGCCCACCACTGCGAAGACACACATGGGGACCGCACATGTCCAGGGCTGTGGGTAACACAGGACACTGAGGTGCCAGGGGGTGGAGGGAAAAGTGACATGTGTGAAAGCTTCTGAAGTTACTCATTCCCCATTCATTCCTTCGACAAATATTTATCGAGCTTCTTCTAGGTATGTAGTATAGGACAGAGATGAGCTCACAGACTCAGGCCAATGGCCTGAGTTCAAGTCCCTTTGCTTTTTTTTTTTTTTTAATTGTTTTCTAATTGTGGTAAAATAACCTAACACAGCGTTTACCATCTTTACCATTTTTAAGTGCACATTTGGCCGAGGTCTGTGCAAAGGGACTATCTGTGCTTCTGGCTCCACCTAACAATTTTTTTCCAGTGCTTTCTGTCTCCTTGTGGGCACAGGCTGCAAGGGACATAATATTGTGGGCAGAGGGGCACCTGGGTGGCTCAGTGGTTGAGGGTCTGCCTTCGACTCAGGATGTGATCCCAGGGTCCTGGGATAGAGTCCCGCATCGGGCTCCCCATAGGGAGTCTGTTTCTCCCTCTGCCTATGTCTCTGCTTCTATCTCTGTGTCTCGAATGAATGAATGAATGAATGAATAAATCTTTTAAAAAATATATATTGTGGGCAGAAATCATGGGTCTGGAGTTCCAGCTGTACCTCTCCTGGGCAAAGTGGAGGTAGTGAGTGTGTGTGTAGGTGGTCCCCAGGGTAGAGAGTCCCTGCACTTCACCCCTGCATCTTTCCCCTCAAGCCTGCCTCCCCTTTAACTTTGAAAAGCTCAGAAGCTCCTCTGGAAGTCAGAGCCAGCCTGCAATCTGCATTCACCCTAGAGTCAGGCAGGACCCCCGGGGGGGGGGGGGGGGGGGGGGAGTGTGAGGGTGGAGAAGCTTGGGGCACCCTCAAAGCGCCAGGGGAGGGGGAATCCTGAGGATTGAACCACTCCCAGGAAGGAGATCCCCAGGGGGAAGGTGGACAGGTGGCAGGTATAAGGACAAAGGGGCTCCAGCCAAGGCAGGGATGTTTGGGGCCTGAGGGAGATAGGGAGGGCTGTGCTGAAGATCCCAGAGGTGAGAATGCCTGGGAAGGGGGACTGGACTGGGAAGGCCCCCCCTAGCCGGGGAGCTAGGGCCCCTTGCACTGCCCTGCACCCACCGACTGAGCAGGGACGGCCCAGGGAGGTGGATCCGGCCCAACTCGGAGACGGGCAGACGAACGCTCACCCAGAAGACGTCATTGGCTCTGGAATGCAGAGCCGGGCTGGGAATGCAGTGACAGCGCCCCGGTGGCAGCCCGCAGGACAGGAGGAGGGCGCCTCCCGTTCCCGACTCAGGGGCCCTCCCTCCCCCGCCCCATCGACGACACAGAGAAAACCCACAGGTGACAAGTAAGGACTCTTGGAATGTGCCCCAGTGAAAAAGCCCTGAAAATCCAGCCACCTTGTTACCCAGACGGGGAAACTGAGGCTCGGGCAGGGTGCCCGCCCCGCCCCGCGAGCGTCCCGCTGCGCGCGCGCCAGGCAGGGGGCGCCCTTCCCCGCCCGCCAGCCCCCCGAAGGAGAGCTCTTAAGGAGTTTTCCCTTTCGCGTGAACTCGCCGCCTCCATCCAGCCGCGCGGTCTCAAAGGTGAACATCACGTAAATGCGTTGCAGATGTGCTTCCTTCCATTCCGGCTACCGCGGGGCGCCTGCGAGCGGCGGCCGCCTCCCGGCGCGATCCACGCCGCGTTTTCCGGCCCGCCCGCCAACTTTTTCAAGCTGTAGTTATTTGATAATGATTTTTTTTTTCCAAACCTCTCCCAATAATTGTTATCCTCCCCGCCCGGTGCGGCTCAGGTGATGGGCACAGACTGCAGACGCCGCCTCCTCCTCCTCCTCCTCCTCCTCCTCCTCCTCCTCCTCCTCCTCCTCCGGGTGCACAGCAGCAGCCCCCGGGGTGAGAAGCCACAGCCCGGGCACCTTCTGCAAAGCCAAGGTCAGAGGTCGGTGTCTGGGCCAGCCTGGCGCGGCTGGAGGACCTCCAATGGCCCCCACAACCCCACAAAGTTTCTGCACGACCCCCCACCCCCACCCCTACCCACTAGCCAGGCCACCTCCCCAAAGCCCACTCTCAGGGGTGCCCATGGCTGTCTGATGGACGACTGAACAGAGAGGGTGTGCTGGGCACTGAGCTCCACACTACAAATATTGCTGGGCACCCACTGTATGCCCGGGCCCTGGGCAAAGCGCTGGCCTCAAGGACAAGCAAGAATAGGGCCTGCCCCCTTGGACTCCCAGTCCAGAGGAGACTGGGACCACACATCCCTTACTTGGAAAGATGAGAGGGTTTCCAGGCCGGAATTCAGACCAGAAACTGCTCAGAATAGCAGAGTGGGACAAGGAGGGCTTGACCCCTGAGTAGAGCTTCCACACTGTCCTCCCTTAACTTTCCTCCTTTACCCTGGCCTCTGCAAAGGGTCACTAACAGTCTGGGTGGAAGCCTCTTCTAAGAAGTTACAGGGCTCAGAAAATTGGGTCACACAGGTCAGGGTAGATAGGCAAGGGTCCAGACTGTTGAGGTCTCTGAAGCCACCCAAGCAGACCGCTGAGAGGCAAGGCCAGGTGTCCCTTTGGGAGTTTAACCCCCAAGGGAGGAGCCAGGTGAGCTCTTGCTTCCCCATTTAGGGATCACATGTGTTTCTGATGTTCAACTAGAGTGGTTTGATAGAGCCCTTTGCTGGAGGGGGAGTGACACCCCCAGAAAGCCTTAGTTAAACCTGAATGAATTTTAAGTTTTTACACTGACACATATGAGGTGGAATGGGGGCAGCCAGCAGCAGGGGGTGAAGGAGGAGGAAGTGAAAGTTAAGAAGGCAGAGGGGCAGCATGGGGATGCTGAGAAGAAGAGGGTGCTGGCTTTGAGGCCAGAAAAGAATATCCTTGGGCAAAATCAGAGGGCTCTGCTCCCCCACTCCCCTCATGGCTGGATCTTCCAGGAGCCCTCCAACCCCTGGAGCCTGGCGCCCACCATCCAGTAGGCTGGCTCAGAGACACCATGTGCTCAAGAGTTACCAGTCAATTCCAGTGAATCCCAGGGTAGCTGAGGGGCAGCATGGGGGTGTGGCAGTTGGCTCTTTCACAAACCTGCCAGCTCCCCCCACCAAGTGGTGGGACCCTCCTTGAGCCTTGGAGAAATCTGTCTTCCTGTCTCTCTGGGTCCAGTGGAGGCCCTCACAGCCCTCCAGGAGGGGGCTCCCCTAGACACCTCCCCTCCCCGTCCAGCTGGGAGGAGGGGCGTCAGCTGCAGAGTTGGAGGCCCCTTGTCTAAAAAGAAGCAGGATTTATCTCAGTTTGGGGAGGTCCGGGGCCCCAGAGTCCTAGATCATCATTAGTTCCATCAAAGAGGCGGCTGTGATCTGAAGGGGCAAGATGCATGGCGTCCAAATTGGAAACAGCCCGGGGGGCTCCGGGGCAGGAGCCGGGCTGTGAGGGGGCTCAGGCTTCCCCTGGGGAGCCCGGGACATGGGAGGAGTCCCACAGACAGTGCACAGGAAGGGGAGGAGGAGGAGGCAAGAGAAAACATTCCACTCGGGCTCCAGGGAAGAGTGCCGAGTGAGATGGAGCAGAGCCAAGTCTTCGAGTCAAGGCGGCCTCCCCAGGGGGACAGTGAGAGAGGGCGGCGAATGCTGCCAGTGACCTCAGGGCCTACTGTGTGTCTGGCCCCGGGCCGCACGCCCGTATGCATCCTATTGGACCGCCTGCAGAAATAGAAAGCACTGCCTTTGCTTTACAGACGGGGAAACTGAGGCTCGTCAGGGCGAACTGATGTGCCCAGGGTCACTCAGCCCAGGTGCCTTGCTCTCCAGGACTTCATGCCTCCCAGAAAAGGCAGAGCAGAAGGAAGAGTGGCTCCCACGGCTCCTCATCCTCAAACCCCCAGCTATTGCCCAGCCTCAAGCTGCAACCTGAGAGTTTAAACTCCAGGTCTCCAGGTGTGACGTGGAGATAGAAAAACAGGACAGAAATATCTTCTAAATATTGGGAAGTGATGACACTCCAGACAGAAGTGGAATTTGTTGTGTGTGTGTTTTTCTTTTTAAGTAGGCTCCACGCCCAACGTGGGGCTCGAACTCATGATTCTGAGATTAAGCATCACGTATTCTACTGACTAAGCCAGGCAGGCGCCCCCAGAAATGGAATTTAAAGGACACAGTCAGCTATAAAAACAAATTTTAAAGATCTCTTGGGGGCAGCCCAGGTGGCTCAGCGGTTTAGCGCCACCTGCAGCCCGGGGTGTGATCCTGGAGACCTGGGATCGAGTCCCACGTCGGGCTACCTGCATGGAGCCTGCTTCTCCCTCTGCCTGTGTCTCTGCCTCTCTCTCTCTATCTCTGTGTGTGTCTCTCATGAATAAATAAATAAAATCTTTTAAAAATAAGTAAATAAAATGTCTTTAAGGGGAGATAGAGTTAGAGAAATGCTCAGGCTAGGAAGCCATCCCGAGAGAAGGAGGGAAACGCTGAGCAACAAGATTTCTGCCCAAGGGGTTCCAGAAACTTTACATATAATGCTAAAAAATGGGACATAACCTAAACTTCCAAGAACAGGGAGATAATTCTATGTGATGGAATACCATGTTGCCCTTGAAAATGATGCCTGTGGACGGGGTTCATTGACACAGGAAGTGCTTCAATACGACATTGAGGAGTAAATGAGATAAGTCTAGGTAAGTGCCCGGCACACGATAGACACAAAGTCCTGACCGTGGTTGGTGCGTGATAAAGGCAGGAAGGAAGAAGTACAGGGGAATGATCTCCAGGCGCTAAAACAGCAAATGCATAGAAAAAGGCAGGAGGGAAATACAACAGAATATTACTGAGTTGTGACATTAGAGATTTTCTGTAACAAGTGGGATTTTAAAAATTCATTTTCATTTAATTTTGTGCAGCATATTAACTTAGAAAAATTTCAAACATACAGCAAAGTGGATACCTCTTCCTAGGTTCTACCAGTACCCTTTTTTTTTTTTTAAGATTTTACTTATTTATTTGAGAGAGAGAGAGAGAGAGAAAGTATGAGCAAGGGGAGGGGCAGAGGGAGAGGGAGAAGCAGGCTCCCCCCAAGGACCCTGGGATCACTACCTGACCCAAAGGCAGATGCTTCACCGACTGGGCCACCCAGGCACCCACCACCACTAACTTTTTATCATGTATTCATCTATCTATCCCTCCCTCTATCCATCCATAAATCCTGTGTATTTTTTTAAGGTATTTTAAAGTAAATTGCAGGCAACAGTAACTTCACCCTAAATACTTTACCCTGAAAACATGCATGTCAGGAAAAATCATGTGTAATAGTTACCTACAGGACAGAGGCTGTCCTTAGAGCTGAGAAAAGCAGCCCCAACCACCCCCCCTCCTGCAACAGGCTGGTCAGGAAGAACTGAGCCTGGCTGGGGTGAGGCCTGGCCCTCCTGGCTTACTCTGTGCATAATGTAACCATGACTGTGAGCTTGAGCGCAAGTCCCTGGAGCCCTGTGGTTCCTCCCCACCTGAGGCAGGGATAATGAGATGTAAATAAACCCTTCTTTTGGTCATCTGAGGACATGGTGAAGGTTACTTAAAACGAGGCCTGCACTCACCTTGGGCTTCCTACAGGGATAGAGTTGTCAAATTTCGCAAATAGAAATGCAGCACACCCAGTTAAATTTGAATTTCAGATAAACAACACATTTTTTTTAAGATTTTTATTTTTAAGCAATCTCTACACCAGACCTGGGGCTCAAACTTACAACCTCTGAGATCAAGCATTATAGGCTCTACTGACTGAGCCAGCCAGGTGCCCCACACGTTTATTGATTTATTAATTTTGTTAGTATGAGTGTGTCCCCGGCAATGCTTGGGACATGCCTATGTTAACAAGTATCCCGTCTATATTGTATCTGGCGGCCCCATGCAAGATGAGAAAATGCAAGATGAGAAAATGAGCAAGCATGGCTGAAGGTGGGAACAAGGTTGGGATTCTTGATAGTGAAGTCTCCTGCTTATGCTGTACTTTGTAGTGGACAAAGTGTTTTTCTGTCCTCACCTGAGACCCGCGATTGCCATTTGAAGTTGAAGAAATTAAGGCTTGGGGAGTCCAGGGTCCCCACCCAGCTGACTGGGTACGCACTTATAGCTCAGCCTCAGTGTGTGGTCTTCAAGGGAGCTCTCTCCCTCTCTAGCTCCTCTCTGGAGGCCTCAGCAGATCACAAAACCCACCAGGGGGCTGTGGGACCAGACCTGCAAGCCCACAGCTCCCATGCTCAGGGCCCACCACCCCTGCGGTAGTTGACTGTGTGTCCATTTAACCAGGATATAGGGTGCCCAAATGTTTGGCTAAGTTTAATTTCTGGGTGTGTCTGGGAGGCTGTTTCTAGATGAAATTAGCACTTGAATCAGTAGACCCCGTAAAGCAGATGGCCCTCCCCAGCAAGGGTGGACCTCACCCAATCAGTTGATGGCCTGAATAGACTGCCTGACTGCTGAGCTGGGACCTTGGTCTTCTCCAGCACTCAGACTGGAACTTATCCCACTGGCTCCACTGGTTCACAGACCTTTAGGTGTGTCTGGAACTTACACCATTGGTTCTTCTAATTCTCAGGCTGCAACTCACTAGTTTTCCTGGGCCTCCAGCTTGCAGATGACAGATCCTGGGGCTCTGAAGCCCCATAATCACAGGAGCTGATTTCTTATAATGTATCTTTTTTTTAAAGATTTTTATTAATTTATTTGACAGGGAAGGAGAAAGCACACAAGCAGGGGGAGAAGCAGGCTTCCCAACGAGCAGGGAGCCCAAAGTGGGGCTCAATCCCAGGACCCCGGGAACACGCCCTGAATCAAAGGCAGACGCTTAAAAAACAACAACAAAAAAAACAAACAAACAAAAAAAAAAAAAAAGGCAGACGCTTAACCTCCTGAGCCACCCAGGCGCCCCACAATGTGTCTCTTTCTATCTGTATGTATCCTATTCTGTTTCTCTGGAGAACTCACATAGGTCGCCCTGGGGTGCTAGAAGGGACAGATGTGAATTAAGAGGCCTTGGCAGGTCGCATGTCACATAGTGGGGTTGAGGCTCCCAGAGGTTATGGGGCAAGATCCGTAGAGCAGGAGAGAGGGAGCATCCAGGCTTCTACCTCCACAATGCTCTTTTCAGGGCACCCTCGGGCTGGACATGTGGCTTCTCGGGGAGGACACAGGCACAGATGGTGGCAGCATGGAGTGACAGGAGCGTGTCAAGGCGTGTGAGTGGGTGCCACGGATGGGAAGTAGGGATCCCTGAAGTGGTAAACCCTGCCGAGTCCTCCTTCTGATTCCCCGGACCTGCTCTTTCCCGGGGCAGCCACTAGCTCCATTCTGGAAAGAGTCAGACCCAAAACGTTGAGTTTATGAAAAGGAGGCTAGGCCAGTCCCTCTTCTAGTTAGCCTTTCGTTCGCATGTGATCCAAGTGTTTGACCATTTACTTACTCCCACGTAGTGATAACTGCTCACTCCACCGGCGGAACTCTGAGAGCGCCTGACAGGTCTCTAGTTAACTATCTCCCAAAAGGCTCATTTTTAAATAACCTGTGAGTGTTTTCACAAAACAACATGAGGATTTCTAATTTTGTCACTCCTACAAGCATGCCTCATTTAGCCAAGACTGGGGCAGCCAGTTTGGGGACCTGTGAGTTAAAGATTCAAGGGTAAAATACAGTCCCTGGGCTCACACACCTCTCAGGGCCAGAAGGTTCTCCAGCACACCACGGAGGTCCTTCATGTCCTTCACCTTTTTCCCAGCACCTGCCCAGCTATTGTCAGTGTTGGCCACCAGAACCACCCCGGGGTTGGTCAAGGGCTTGAGCAAGCCAGGGCCCAAGAGCAGAACCCAGATGTAGGCTCTACCGAGTGATGGTTTTGAAGCTCCGATCTGCACCAGCCCTCGTGGTGAAGCTGAGCCCAGGGAAGCTCTAGTGAGATTCAAGCTCTAGGGTCCTTCTTACATCAGGTGTGTAAATGTATCCCATATGTTCGGCCATTGCTTCACTCATCGGTTCATTGCATTCAAACAGTTATTTAAAAATATAATTTGTTTTGCTGTGATCATTCACCGAAAAGTGTGCTTTTAAATTTAGCAATACAGTAACCAACACTTTGTAGGTCACATATTGTCAGATGCTGTTCTGACAAAGTAGGGAAAAACTCACTATCTGAATTTCCATGATCTGCTCCCCCACCCCCCCAGACACACACACACACACACACACACACACACACACACATCCTGCCCCATGCCAGAATTTTTCTTCTCTGTAGGAAAGGGTGTTATTTATTTATTTATTTATTTATTTATTTATTTAGGTTTTGTTTTGTTTTTTACTTTGAACTCCCAAGATTAGTTTTTGGCAAGTTTCCTTTGCTCTCTACCAAATGGTTTTGAAATCGTCATCATTTCTCTGAGATGATAAACAGCGAAAGATTGCTTTTACTTTTGAAGGCAATGAAAACATGTCTACGGTTTCACTTTGAAGCTCATCAGGAAAAAAAAAAAACAACCCTCCTATAACATTTAGCACGTGTAAAGGAATTCTCAATTCATGGGCCACCTGTGTGTCTGATAATCATTTAATGCTACTTCCAAAGTTTCAATAATCTCTGTGAACAGCTCAATCACAGCAGATAAAGCCTGGCGATGCATGGCCCCATGTGACTTGCGCCAACTACCCCGTGTCCCCGGTGTGGCTTCGCTGCTCTGGTTACACGTGTTTTGGGTAATCGCCAGTCTTTTCAGAGATGAATAGATGGCATGGAACAAAGAACTGAACACAATGAAAGCATGTCATGGGTTTTTTTTTTTTTTTTTCATTTTTCTGCAAAAATGATCGGCATCACAAAGTCCAACCGATGGGCACGACAGTGTGCCTGAACAGCTCTGGTTCTTGCTCCTCATGCCACTGGGCATTGTCGTCCAATATCCCCCACATTTGTCATTGTGGATTTGATCACTTTTGTGATGAGTCCCGCTTTGATTTGCTGCAGATAAGGCTTCATGACCCTATGTAAGTCTACACCGGTCACCTTTTTCAGGACCAGCAACAATCCATGCGTCTTTGTAATTGACATTGTGACTGAGACCTTTCCTACCTAAGCCACGGGGGCTCTTTCTCTGCCCCCCCAGTGGTCTTGTCGTGATATTGAATCCGGAGACATTGATATCATCTGCTGTGCCCTGTCACATTTCAGGTTGGATTTTTTTTTTTTTTCTGGCAATTTCCTTTTGAATTTGCTAACTCCTTTAGGCATCGATGAATCTGTAAGTTAGAAGAGCTGGCTTTCTCTCTCCCTCCCAATTGCTTTTATTCATAGATAAAATACACTTGTCATGACATCTTAATGATAAACACTGTTTTCCAAGGAATAAAATATGTTTAACTCTGAATTTCAGGTGTATTCGAGTTTCCGCAAGCCGTTATGAGTGAGCAAATAATAATTTGTTAGTGACAGTTTCCCCGAGAAATCAATATTTTCTGCCCCCTCTACCCTAACTGCAGTGATTTTAAGTGCATCTTATATTTTTTTGAATTTTTAGATTTTTCATGCAGATTTTTTTTTCTCCAAAACAGAAACCCCTTGTACTACGGGAATGATTCTCCTCTGCAGGTGTATTTTGTTGGCAACCCATGGGCACAAGTAATGAGGGAAGCATGTTTTATCACCTCATTTCCCACCCCTTGCAAATCTAAGCATTGGGAGTCCTCAGAATTTCCAGATCTGCCTTAAACTCCTCATACATTAAAAATAAGTTATAGGGAGCACCTGGCTAGCTCAGTTGGTTGATCTCAAGGTTGTGAGTTCAAGCCCCACATTGGGTGTGAAGCATACTAAATAAATAAATAGGTAAATAAATAAATATTTTAACGTATTCATCACACATTTCAAATTATGTGTGGTATCCTGACTTGAAACCATATTACTTTCTGTATATTGGTGTCATTTGTATACAAATTAATTATTGGTAATCAGTGAAGTGCTGGATTGTACCATGCTGACTCCATTATTAAAGAATAAAAAAATGGGGGCCCCTGGGTTAAGCACCTAACTCTTGGTTTTGGCTGAGGTCATGATCTCAGGCTTGTGAGTTCAAGCCCACTGTAGGGCCCTCCGCTGAGCATGGAGTCTGCTTGCAATTCTCTCTCCTGCCCTCCTCCCCTGCTCTCTCTTGCACATGCTCTCTCTCAAAAAAAAAAAGGAGGGGTGGCACCTGGGTGTCTCAGTCAGTTAAGCATCTGCCTTCAGCTCAGGTCATGATCCCGGGGTCCTGGGATCAAGCCCCACATCAGGTTCCCTGCTCAGTAGGGAGTCTGCTTCTCCCTTTCCCTCTGCTGCTCCCCCCTGCTTGTGTGCTCACTCTCTCTCAAATAAATAAATAAAACCTTAAAAAAAAAAAAGAATAAGAAACGAGTAACACCTTGTCGGTATTTTTTTTTTCAAAGATTTTATTTATTTATTCATGAGAGACACAGAGAAAGAGAGAGAGGCAGAGACACAGGTTCTGTGCAGGGAACCCGATGTGGGACTTGATCCCGGGACTGCAGGATCATGCCCTGGGCCGAAGGCAGGAGCCAAACCGCTGAGCCACCCAGGGATCCCTTGTTGGTATTTCTAAACATGGGTCCAATACCATGAGAGTCAGACTGTCCTGCATTCGAAATACTCCTTGGAGCCCTGTTTCGACTAGCCACCTGATTTTTAGATCGGCTGAGCTGAACTCTTCGAAATACGAACATAAGCTTTGATTTTCACATCTTTTCCCAATAATCACACTTAGCAAGAAAGCAACCATCGCAGATCATGATCAGGATATCCAGTCATTAAAGGAGAGTAAGATGTTTGCCCTCCCAGTGACACAAAGCTACGCGCTTGTCACTGTGAACATGGGGCTTCCCCGGTGAGTGGGCAGAGTACAGAGTATCCGTCAAGAAAGAGGGCACGATGGATGGATCCCGCTACTGTGCTGGTGCTGGTGCGAGCTCTCACTTGGTGAGAAGATTATTGTGGCTTGTACCGCTATAGCATGAGCACCAGTGTGAGCTGTTTCTCACGCCTACGTAGCTAATTGTACAGCTTTTCGACTCTACGCTGTCATGTCTCCGGCACGTCCTTCTTCCTCTCTTTGGGAAGTTGGGGTGCCTCCATTCATTCTCTGACTCCTTGGGCTTTCACCAGGCCCTTCTATGTAGGCCCATAGCTGGGCCCTGGGCACACAGATGAACCACCCATCACATGTCCTAGCTGGGAAGCTTGTAGCTCAGAGGGAAAGACAGATGTAGACCCTTCTTTTTTTTTTTAAGATTTTATTTATCTATTTGAAGCAGACAGAGAGAGACCACAAGCCAGGACAGGGGCAGGGGCAGGGGCAGGGGCAGGGGCAGGGGAGGGTCAGAGGAAGAAGCAGGTTCCCTGTTCAGCAGGGAACCTGATGTGGGGCTTGATCCCAGGACCCCAGGATCATGACCTGAGCTGAAGGCAGACACCTAAGCCACTGACCATCCAGGCACCTCCAGATGTAGACACTTCTAAACTGTTTTTACCTTCAACTCTCCTGACATCAATTGTGTGCCGCCCCACTCCCCCACCTCCCTGCCACACACACAGATGCCAACCACTTCTCTGACTTTCTGGACACCAGTTGGATGTCCTACAATTCACAGAGCTTCCCCACCTTCTGCAGGTATACCACCTCCCAGCCCCTGGTTATGGCCACCAACCTGAAAGCTCTCTGAACCCTTCTGTGTAGGGGATTTTATGGAGATTCCATTACAGAAGCAGGATTGCTCAAATCTTTGGCCATTGGTGATTAATTCAAACTCCAGCCCCTCTCCCTTCCCAGGTCAGGGGGTGGGGATGAAAGTTTCAACCCCCTACTCTCAGAGCTGGTTCCTCTGGTAAGCAGCCATTCTGAGGCATCAAGGGTCACCTCATTAGCAGAAACACAGGTTATGGATGAAAGGGATTTGTTACCAAAAAGATGTCCTATCTCCTCTATTTTTCAGGAAATTCTGAAGGTTTGAGAAGCTCTGTGTCAGGAACTAGGGACAGAAGCCAAATACATGCAGTCAATTACCTGTATATAATTTCTGACTTCCCCAAAACTTAACAGCCTACTGTTGAGCAAGAGCCCTACTGATAACATAGTGGATAAACATGTATTTTGTATTTATATGTATTATATGCTGAATTCTTACAATAAAGTAAGAGCGAGAAAAGGAAATGTTATTTAAAAAATTATATGGAAGAAGGGTGCCTGCGTGGCTCTGTTGTTTGAGCAGCCAACTCTTGATTTTGGCTTAAGTCCTAATCTCACGGTCATGGGATCAAGCCCTGAATTGGAGTCCGTGCTCAGTTCAGAGTCTGCTTGGGATTTTCTCTCCCTGTCCCTTTGCCCTTCCTGCTCATTCTCTCTCTCTCTCTCTCTCTCTGTCTCTGAAATAAATAAATATTTTTTAAAAAATCATACAGAAGAGAAAATACAAGTGCAGTATTGTCTCGTATTTATCCAAAAATGTCCACACATAAGCAGACAAACCCATGTTGTTCAGGGTCACCGGGACTTCTCCCTGTCTCACAAAACACAATGTGGTAACTGTAGAAGACAGGTGGGTCGTTTCTTCTGGTTGCAGCGAGGAAGGAAGAAGGAGCCAGTTTTCCAGAAGTGACTGGGACCACCCATAATCCCCACTGACACCCCCAAAACTACACAACCCAAGCAAAAGCAATGTCCAAATTGAGTTTCAAGGTAGGTTCCCAGTCCCTTGACCCAACCCAGAATTCTGGTGCTCAAAGTTCCTCCAATCAGAAGTGGGTGCATGCAGTAGAGGGGGAAGGGGGCTTTCTCAGGACCTTCTGGCCACCTTTGGGGGAGAGGCGGGCTCTTTGCCGACGCCGGGAGTATTCTTCACATGCAGAGAGGCCCCCTAACCCCAGGCGCCAAGCCTTGTGCCGTCTGTGATGGGTACATGTAACAAACACAGTCCATGCTCCAGCTCAGACACACTGCAACAGAATCTCCGGGTGTCGGCACCTAGGTGAACTGCCTGACCACAGGTGTGAGAAAAAGAGGGTGGCATTCCCTGAGAAGCCACAGCCCCTGGACCACCATTTAGGGTCAGTGATGGGGACCTTGGTGATGCCGGCGGCTGCCTTGAAATGAATGGCAAAGGCTTCTCGGTTGTGACCTTGGGCCCTGCCCAGTGGCCTCGCCAGGGAGAGTGTGCCTTCTCAGGCCAGCTGACCTCTGCTCAAGTCAAGCCACAGGGAGGGAGGAAACCAAATACAGTGTCTGGGTTGGGCTGGTACCTCTCCCACTTTTTTAACCATTTGCTGTGCTCCTAGCCTACTCCTGCTTCCTGTCCCCCTCAACACTGTCGGAGAGCAGCCTCACCATCCCTCTGCCGATCTGCTCCTCTGTCGATCTGCTCCTCTGCCTCTAGCCTCTGCCCCCGCCTTATCCATTCGCCAAGCTGCAGCCTGGGCAGTGGTCCATGATGCAAATTGCTCTCATTCTTCTCCCATCTAAATCCTTAAATGACGCCCCCCCCCCCCTTGTCTACAGGGAGATGTCCAAACTCAGCAGCCCAGCATTTGGGACCTTACAAAATTCTGAAACACTTCCCTTGTCTCTGAATAACCCTCTTTATCCCCCAACCCCTACCTACCAGCCCCTGATTGTGACGTGTTTGGGCATCACTCATGTTGGGTAGCATAGTGGCTGGGAGTGTGGCTCTGGAGGCCGGCTGTTCAGGTCCAGATCCTTGCAATGCCAGCTACAAGTCTTTCAGCATGTGAATTTAAGCAACTTAAATTCTACCTCAACTGCCACATCTGAAAAATGACGACAATAAAGATTCCTACCTCACGGGGTTGCAGTGAGGACTAAAAGATTAAACACATATGTATAAAGCCCTGGAAGCATGCCTGGCACAAAGTCTGCATCTAACAAATATCCACTATCTTGGCTTGGCTCACACTGCTCCTTCCACCTGCACGTCCTTCCACCCTTCTCACTGAACTCCTATTCACCCTTCAAAACAAAATGCAGCTTCAAAGTCCACCTGCGACCTCTCCAGGATATCTACTTCCTCTTTTGTATTTCCTCCACCTCTTGGACTCCCCTCCAATGTCACCTGAGTCACTGCTTATCTGTCTCCTCAACTAGGCTATGTCTTATTTACCCTTCCCCCAAAAGCCCACAAGGCCAGTTTGATGAATGAATGAATAAAACTTCTGAAAGAGCGATGAGAAGAAAATTTCCCCCAGTATCGAACAAACACAAAAGACCACAGTATAAAGAAAAAACCTGAATTCTATCTATGCAATCTTTCTTAAGGCCATAAAAGACTGGTTATGTTTCCCTCTCAAAAAGAAAAATATGAAAAACTAGATAGAAGGTAGGGAAGTATATATATATATCAGAGAGATAATAAAGTAGAAAAAATTTTTTTGTTTAATTAGTCATTATGATCAGGCATCTATGGAAACAGATGGATATTCACATTCAAGACAGACAATCATCTACTTATTTAGCAATGTATAAACAAACATGAAAGTTGGAGCCTAAAGCGTCAACATTGGTTCCTTCAACAAGTGTTTCTTGACCGGAAGGATATGAGAAAACAAGATCCAATCTTTGCCTTCAAAGTCACCATAGGTCAACAGGCAACTCCAGTCCACCTTGTTCTGATACGATAGTCAAGGGAGGGTGTGCCAGAGTGTGTGGGCACACCAGTGGGGAAGACCTAGTAGCAAGGGAGATGGGGTGGAAGAGACAGAAGACGAATGTAGCAACAAAGCCCTTGAGAAGGTTGGCTGGGGATGGGAACTTTGGAGGGTTGTGGAAAGTTCTAGAACTCCTTGGGGGGGAACGTTCTAGAACTTGATGGGGTGATGACTACCTGAGTGTATGCAATTGTCAAAATGTACTTAAAAGGAGTATATTGTAGTGTATGGGACTTATACCTTTTTTATAAAGTCTTTGAGGGGCGCCTGGTGGCTCAGTGGTTGAGCATCTGCCTTTGGCTCAGGGAGTGATCCCGAGGTCCTGGGATGGAGTTCTGCATCGGGCTCCACTTGGGGATCCTGCTTCTTCCTCTGCCTGTATCTCTGCCTCTCTCTCTGTGTCTCTCATAAATAAATAAATAAATAAATAAATAAATAAATAAATAAATAAATAAAATCTTTTTTAAAAAAGCGTTTGAGAAGAAGAGAATGATGGTGGTGCTTGTCATTGCTGTGGGGAACATAGAATTAGGGCAGGAGAAGGGGTGGAAGGGAAGACTCTGAACCCCATCTTTAACATGGGGAGGTTCAGGTATCTGTGGTTTTATACTAAAAGTGGGGTCCCTACCCCTGCGTGTCACCGGTGACAAAGATTCTCTCCTTGACCAAAGTTTACTCAGGCTCCCTAACTCTTTTCCAGCTAAGCCCTCCCTTTTAGACTTCCGTGCTTGTTTCGGCACTCTCCAATTTGAGCAAGAATCCTGCTCAGTGAGTTTAACCAGAATCCCCCATTCTCCATATCTGATCACCCTCAATAGCTGACCAAATTCCTTACCCCAGTTCTATACCCCTCTCCTCGCCCCAGGGGATGCTGACACCCTGGCCTGCCTTTGGCAAGAATCCTGTTGGGTCGGTTTAGCCAGAATCCCCCTCACCCTTGATGATTCCTCTGACTAATTTTCTATCACTAACCCCACCCTGCTCCTTGGCTCTGAGTCTCCACGTCACTGGGGCTGAGCCCAACCTCCCTCCCCTACCGCAAGACCCCATTGCAGTGGTCCCTAGATCTAGCATGACGGCTCCCACCCTGAAGAAACTTCTTTAGCAAGTGTCACTGGATAATGTTTTCTTAAATCCTGGGAATCTGTTAGAGACTCAGGATCTCGGTGCCACCCCAGACCTTCTGAACCCGAGAGCTCACGTTAATGAGATCCCCAAGTGAGTCATGCACACGTTGAGTTTGAAAAGCACTGATTTAAGTCTCCTGGAATGCCTCCTTGAGGTCAGTGACACACAGCTGTGACAACTTATAGCCACAGAAAGGCAAAAGGCACATAGTAGAGTGGCAGGTCTACATGGGGCACCCCCGCCCTCAGGTGGCAACCTGGCCAAAGGATGAAAGCAAAGAGGTCCAGGGCCCCTGATTTGGGTCCTGGTCATTTTCACAGTGAAAAGCAGCCTGGTCATAAAGATCGTCAAATTCACCAAGGGTTTTCCACACACGTGGTCGTCTTTTTTTTTTTTTTTAAGATTTTTTTTTTTTTAATTTATGAGAGATACAGAGAGAGAGAGAGAGAGAGAGAGAGAGGCAGAGACACAGGCAGAGGGAGAAGCAGGCTCCACGCAGGGAGCCCGACGTGGGACTCACTCCCGGGTCCCCAGGATCACACCCTGGGTTGAAGGGGGCGCGAAACCGCTGAGCCACCCAGGCTGCCACATGGTCGTCTTTGAGTCTGGCTTAACCCTACAAGAGGCTGGCAAGATCAGAGTGAGTCTTTTCTCAGCTTTACAGATGAAGAAGATTGAGCTCAGAGAGTAGGGGCCTTCTGCACAAAGACGAAGCCTAGGCAGCCTGTCGCTTGACTGCAAAAGGCCCCCTCAGTAGAGTCAAGAGACTGGGCTTGGGGGGGGTCTTCGCAGGTGGCTTCTAGAACACCCTGGGAGGAGAGGGCCAGCCCCGACTTAGAGGGCCTCCCTAGCATAAGTCCTTGCTTGCCCAAGTGCCTCACTACAGTCTGGCTTGTTTTCCAGGAATACCCAGCCATTTCCCCACAACGCCCACTCAGGCCGTCTTTCAGGTATTGGGCCTGACCCGAGCACACTGCACAGAGGGCTGTGTCTGTCACCGGGATGGCAGGGGAGCCAGAGGAGCTTTACTCGGCCACCGGTGCCCACTTTGACGCTTATCCCTGCAGCCACTGAATCCTGGCAGGGTGAGGGGGTTCAAGTCTAGGGCCATGGGGCATCTCTCTGCTGCTGCCAAGCAGCCTCTGGGGGGGCTGTTTCCTGCCATCTGCTCCACTCCAAATCTCCACACCATAAGCCCGTTTTCTGGTCTCCAGATTTCGAGCTCATGCACACACGTCAGAGCCCACCCTTGGAGCTCAAGCCTTCATTATGTACAGACAGAAGTAGAGCCCAGAGAGGGAAAAGATGCTGCCTATGTCACCAAGCAAGCCAGGGGCAGAGCCAGCTCAACATCAAAGCCTACCCTTTCCAGGGCTTCCTGAAAATCACGTGTGCATGTGTGCCTCAGCCTGGGCTTCGCCAGGGCCATACTCACAGGAGGCCTTTCATGAGCAGCAGCCGTGTGGTACTGTTAGCCCCAAATGCCTGCCTCAGGGCCCTTGCATCTGCTGTCCCTCTGTCTGACAGACTCTTCCTCTCAACATCCCCAGGACTTATCTTCTCAGGACATGCATGGATCCAGGATCTAGGATCAGGCCCTGGGCTGAAGGCGCTCCTGAGCCACCCGGGCTGCCCCTATAATAATGGTTTTCTTTTGTTTACTCGCTGTCTTCCCTGGCCTGAATATAAAAGCCAGAGTGGCAGGCACTTTGTTTTGTTAATTGCTGTATCTCCAGTGCCCAAACAGTACTTGGCATTTAAGAGGTGCCCATGAGGGGCACCTGGGTGGCTCGGTCAGTTTAATGGCTGACTCTTGATCTCAGCTCAGGTCTTGATCTCAGCGTTGTGAGTTCAAGCCCTGAGTTGGGCTCCATGCTAGGCTTGGAGTCTGCTTTTAAAAAAAAAAAAAAGAGAGAGAGATGCCCACAAAATATTCATCAGATGAATGAATGAATTGAACCTGTGAACACATCCCTATTTCCACCCTCCACCGCCTCTGTGGTTGGCAGATTCAACCCCTTGCCCTCACTATTCTCAGGGGTGTGCGTGAGGAAGATGGGGGCTTCATCTTCATCTTGCCCTTGGATGTCTAATCTTCACCCTCCTCATGCCGCCCTGAACTCCCAGCACTACCACCATCCCCTGGAGTCCTGCTGATTACTCATCTGAGAGTGGGCTCTCCCCCTCCCAGGTGAAGTGGCAGACAGTCTGTAATGCTGTCTCACTGCCTAGTCAATCCTCATCCCTACCTGTGGAGGCAGACACAATTACACCAAGAATCCAAGGCTCAGAAAGGTTAAGTAATTTCCCTGAGGCCACACAGCTAGTAAAGGAGCGGAGTGGAGACTCCAACCTGACTGCCCTGAATCTGGGTTCTGTCGTCTGTCCTCATCTATGCCGGCTCCAGGGCCCGGCACGGAGGGAAGAATGCCAACACTGGGGTAATAAATGTGAAGCGCCTAGCAAGTAGTGAGGGCCTGAGAACCCAGACAGGGCTCTGCTACAGGAGTCGGTTCTCTTGGAATGTTGTCTGACGGGTCAAGCAACCCTTCTCGGTCCTTTCTTTTAGAACACCCACCAGGAGCTTGCAGGAGGCAATGAGTTCCTGGTTCTCTAGACGGTTCCATCCATCATCAGCAGAGGGGGCTGAGCAGTTAACGGGGCAACCCAAGCCAGGGGGTCCATGCCACCATCCTGAGCAGACTCTGGGTCCTGATGCTGCAAAGAGCAGCTCCCGCCAGGCTTCTGTGACCAGCCCAGCCTCAGCCTCAGCCTCGGTGAACAGTGGCAGACAATTTATTACCCCATCACATTTCCCAACACCTCCAGTGGGGAGGAATGTTCTTCCCTACATTGAACTGAAAGCCTGCTTCCTGGAAGTTCTGCCCATGAGCCCTTTGAGGCCTCACAGAAGAATTTTTCTTCAGGAGAGCGAGGATCTCTTGCCCCACCAAGTTGCCCTCTGGTAAAATGATTGTGGGTTCCCTCACGGTTCCACACATGATAGAGCTCCTAATCAACTTCCTTCTTCTTTATTCTTTTTTTAAAGATTTTATTTATTTATTTTTTTTTTTTTAATTTTTATTTATTTATGATAGTCACACAGAGAAAGAGAGAGAGAGAGGCAGAGACATAGGCAGAGGGAGAAGCAGGCTCCATGCACCGGGAGCCCAACGTGGGATTCGATCCCAGGTCTCCAGGATCGCGCCCTGGGCCAAAGGCAGGCACCAAACCGCTGCGCCACCCAGGGATCCCTGATTTAATTTATTTATTCATGAGAGACACAGAGAGAGAGGCAGAGACACAGGCAGATGGAGAAGCAGGCTCCATGCAGGGAGCCCAACACGGGACACGGGACCGGATCCCGGGTCTCCAGGATCACGCCCTGGGCTGAAGGCAGCACTAAACCGCTGAGCCACCCGGGCTGGCCTCCTTATTCTTTAAAAACACTCAGTTCCAGAGAACAGAATAGTCATCTCCCTCTGTATGAGAAACTAGGCCTCTAGTAATATAGCCCAAATTCACATTTGCTGTTTGAGCAGCCATCTCCTAAACCATGAAAGGTGTGAGCTGAGTTTGAAGAATGACAGGATTTTCATCCAGTATCCAACACAGTGAAGATTGGCAGTTGGCCTCAAAAATACACACAAAATGGTCAGAGAAAATGGTACGGCCAAAATCGTGAAGTCAAAAACAACCATGCCTATTTGGAGGAGAAGCAGGTCTGACTGAGCCAAAGGTTCACAACGGGAGTCCCAGGTCGAATGGGGGAGTTGGGACAGCTCATGCAAAGTCTTGAACAACAGATTCAGGGGTTTGAACTCCTTGCAGGCCTAGGGAAATGACTGAAGGTTAGCAAAGTTATGGACATGCTGGCTGTTGATTCAGAAAGTTTATGGGCTTGACTAAGGTTAGGGAGGAAAGGAAGAGAGCCCACATTAGGAGGCTCCCCTGCCATCCAAGTGGAAGATGAGAAATTATAGAATGTCACCAGGAAGAATAATAAGTGATGATCTGTATCTCCCTTCATCCATCATTGAGAGAAATCAGGGCCCAGAGAGGGAAAGTGTCTTGCGCAAGGTCACACCAGCTATCAAGGAACAGAGCCTGGACTAGACTTGATTTTGTTGTAGGGTTTTGTTTTGTTTTGTTTTTTTCCCTAATTTCCAGCAAGATGTCTTTCTATTACATCAGGCCCTTGCAGGGGATGACTTGGATCTTGGTACCTAGTAGGTATTCAAAAATATATGTGGGCTTGGTTTGATATGCTACCTGGCCTAGGTTGGTGGTGACAAAGAGGCATTACTGAATGGGTAGCAAGAAGATGATGTCGGGACAGGGTTCCACTTGTCCAATACAAGGGTGAGCTCACTCCACAGATACTCTTTCAAGGATCAAGCTGCTGAAAACCCCTACAGATCCAAATGGGCTCAGAGCCCTCCCTGGTCCCTAAGGCCATGGCGTGAGCACACAAGGAACATCCATCTGACCTCTGGAGGGAGGCACTGCACACAAATCCCTGGACTTTCTGCAGAGGGACACCCCCAGGACACCTACAATCCTCCCTCCAGGGTGGGGGACTCAGCTTGGGAGAACTGACTTCCTAGCCTCCTGCCAGCTGACCCAGGGGCTCTCTGGGCCACCTTGAGCTAATCACTTACCCTCTTTGAGTCCTGGCTCTCTCATCTGTGAAATGGGGGTGATGATACTTACCTACCTCATCGCCGAGTTATGGGAATTAATTAATGTTTATAAAGGACCTGGAGATCCACAGATGAAAGGCGCTATGGAACTACAAAGTATCATTACTGTAATTACATTACACTATTATATCTCAGGCCAAGGGCTTTCTGCAGCTTCACTTATTACTGAGAATGGGCGATGGGTTGCAGATAAAACCCAATCTCCCCCAACCATCGCTCCAAACTCCAACCAAACTCCATCCAGATCTAAATTCCGGGAGATTCCATCAGGCTTGGAAAACATGACAAGCGTCTCCAGCCCCAGAATTCCCCCAGGGGCAGAGAGACAATGAGAAAGACTGTCTTCTGAGTCTCCTCCTGAAAGCAACAGTTTTTGGGGGGGATGGAAGTGGTCTTAGGAAATCATGGGCTCTGCTGAATTCATGCAGGTACTGCACCCCCATTGCACTGACCCTGGGTTGTCTGGCTATGTGCTCTCTTCTGAGGGCCCTTTTGGTGTTAAACTGGGACCCTTACGAGACCCTTTTTCATAATTTCCCTGGCCCCAAGTCAGAACCCACTTCCAGACCAAAAAAAAAAAAAAAATAGAAGGTGGCTGCCCACGTTTATTGAACCTCCAGCGATTCGTGCATTCACCCATCATCACCCATTTCTCAATTCCCCAGCCTGGCCAGGTAGGCGAAAGCTAGATCAGAAAGAAATATAATTACCTTTTTATGAGCTTATGACATGGTTGCACCCTCCTCGGCTGCCAGCTTGTCCAGTCACTCACAAATGATGATATACATACTATAAATTATATCATTATCGACCTATAATTACAGGCAACATATATACAAATCCCCCTGAAGGAACTGGGGCTCCAAGATTATGTACCCTCAACCCTCGATCCCCTGGGAAAAAGCCCGCTGCCAGGAGGGGAGTTAACCTATTTCCACATCTCATGGACGCTCGGTTAAAACAACAGAGACGCCCCCTGTCATCTTCATGCACACACCCCCGGGCTCCCCCAGAACATATCAGCTCTCCCCGCAGAAGCACAAAGCCGGAGATGTTGGTGTGAACAAATCTGGACATGTGAGGGCGAACTCTCAGGGGGAGACCGAGAACAGAGGCGCCCTGGCACAGAGCTCCAGGGGGAAGGGCTGGTATCCAGACCCTGGAGCAGGCCCCCAGACACTTCAGCTGGGTGTCTCGGAGCCCTGTGGCTCCCCTCAGGCCTTGGGGAATACCCTCAAGCACACCCCTGCCTCTCGAGGCTAGCTGAGCATCCGTGCCTTCAGAGTTGTCCTCGTTCCACTGGGGTGATTTCCAGGGATTCTGGCAACATCTACATGCCTGCAAACCATCCTGCAGGGTGGCAGCGGGGTGAGGGGATGGGTTGGACCTGCCTGATAGGGCCTGTGGACCCTCCCTGACACTTGGCTGATGGCAGAGAGCTATGAGTCACAGCCCAGCTCAGTTCCTCCCGGGGAACGACCTCTGGGCAGGAGGGAGATGGTCAGCTGGGCTGCACCCCAGTTACACTCTGGGTCCTGGGGCCAGGCATCTACTCCTCTCTTTCTCCCTTGCATCCTTCTATGGACCTCCCAGGTCAGACTCTGGGGAGAGTCATGAAAAGGACAGAAGCCGGTCCTGAGGAAGCTCATAGGGAGAGGCCCATGGCTGGAGGAGCATCTGCCCTGAGATAAATGGGGCAGCATCACACCTGGACAGCACACAGGGTGGGACAAAGAAGGGGGGGCAAGACAGCTCCGGGGAAGGCAGAAGCTGAAATTTAAGGGATCAGTAGAGACTTTCCAGGTGGGCAAATGGGGGAAGGAGATTTCAAACAGAAAGAACCACCCCCACTTAAAGGCACCAAGGAAGGGATGACAGGGTCTGGTGTGTCCAGGCAGAGGGGAGCCTTCCAGCAGGATGTCCAGGGCAAGCAGGGGCGTGGTATGGGGGCGAGGCAGGATCCTCAGGCCAGGCCTGTCCCTTGCCACCTAGGACATTCCACTCGTCGTTATACCTCCTCCTGCCAACCACCGTGCCCTGTGGCCCCAGCTCAGGGACCCCTGCTCTGTGACCCTGCTCCAGGTGCCCCAGCACGTCTGATCACACTGAGTCTGTGAGGCCTGGATGGCTCTCTGCCCCAATTCCCAAACAGCCGGGCCCCAGGCAGCTCTGAGAACCAGCCCCCAGGCCCATCCACCCACAGCGAGAAGCCGGGGACTCGAGTCACAAGTGGCAGGCTCACGGCAACCAAGAGCCTCCTCCATCTGGCTGGCAGGCGACCCCAACTGTAGCTCGTCCTTGAATCACATCTTGTAAAAAATCATTTGCACATTTGAATTCAAAGCCCCTCAAAACAGTATAAACACCACCATTCCGAGTACCATAAAAACCACGTTGAGCATTTATGGAAACTAAAACATGTGTATTAACATATGGCAAAAATTTCACTTACTGCATCTTTTTAGCATTGGACTGATGCATGAGGCATCTGTGCTAAAAGCGTTTGAGTGGAAGCTTCAGAAAAGAGCAGAACGCGAAAAAGGCTGTCGCCAAGACTGGGTTGTTGGCAGGGCTGCAGGGAAGCCCGAGGACTCGTCCCGGGGAGGGCCTGGGCTTTGGCGGAGGGGAGCAGGGGGTCCACCCACCAGACGGCGGGATGGGGGTGCACGCACAGCATGGCACGGTCACCCCAAACCCAGCAGCGCAGGCTCCCTGGCTCCCAGCCTCTCTTCCCTCCTTCTCATCCCTTGTTTTCTTCTCCTCCCACCCCAGAGAGCAGATGGGTGTCAGGGGAGAGGGTGGTCAGCATTGGAAACCAGAGAGGAATGTTCTCCAGGGACTTTTCTCTCACCTCAGTCCCGGGCAAGGGAGAGTTGGATTCCCTGGTGCCCCATAGCCCATGGACCCAACTCTGTCGGGGCTCCCAGAGCAGGGCTTCCATCAGCTTCCACCCGGAGCTAGCAACCCCTGGAGCTCTTCCAGGTGGCCGCAGCCTCCATGACTACCTTCCCTCCAAAGCCAGTTGGGAACATTCCTCTTGTTCCAGGGCTCTAGGCACACAGGGTCCCACGTGCTGGGCTCTAGTCCTTACACCAGCTTGTTTCCAGCTGCGGCAGATGCAGGTTAGAATGCCCAGGCCCTCACAAACCCCAGCATGCTGGTGGTCAGTGGGTCCTTGAAGCAGTCCCCGACACCAGCTTCGGCCTCAACCTGGCAACTGGGGGGAGGGAGGCGGCAGCAGGTTGCAGATGGAGGTCTGACCTGGTTCCTTGGGGCAGCCTGTGGGCACGGGTGCTGTGGGCAGGGATGTGCTGGTCACTCTCGGTTGCTTTGGAAGAATAAACCAGCCTGGTCAATAGCTACGGGCTCCAGGTTGACTCATGGCTTTGATGAGACCTGTTTTTGTTTTTTTTTTTTTAATTTCTTTGAGTGATTTTGCTATCATGTGTCTTTTTTTTTTTTAAGATTTTATTTATTTATTCATGAGAGACACAGAGGGAGGCAGACATAGGCAGAGGGAGAAGCAGGCTCTCTGCAGGGAGCCTGATGTGTGATTCGATCCCAGGACCCTGGGATCATGCCCTGAGCCAAAGGCAAACACTCAACCACTAAGCCACCCAGGTGCACTACCATGTGTCTTTGAGAAGAGGCCAGACAGGCATTCAAGTTCCCTCTGAGTGGGAGACCATCCCAAGGAAGACACGAAGACCCTTGCCGGGCAGTGTGGAGCAAGTCTGTGGAGGGCTTAGTCACAGATTCGCGCTCCTAATTACATGGACATCAAGCATAGAGGTACTAGAATCTTGACCCTTCAACACCTTGCAGATGTAGGCCTGGGCTGGCCCTCTGTCATTTGATGGGATGGGGCTCCTCCCGATTGGAGGGGAGGGTTTGGGAGTGAAAAGCCACATTCCTGGTAGCAAGTGGGAGCATCATGACCACAACTTGATCACACCAGCTGCCAAGAAAGGCCCTTCTGGTGTGGGTGGGTGCCAATGGGCCCTTGGGTTTTGTGTCCGGGGCTAAGCGAGTCTATCTCTCTCTCAGACAATAGGATCATAGCCCAAGGCAGGCAGCGTGGGGGTAACCCAAGCCAGCCATGTTGCAGTCAGGATGTGCAACCACCCAACAAGGGAGGCATCCGGATGGTCATCTCTTTCTTACATTTGAGGAAGCTAAGAACAGAGAAGCGCAGTGACCTGCCCAAGGCCACATGCCTGACAGGTAGAAAGGACAGCACTCAGAGCTGCAGACATTGTGCCCCACCCCTGGCCCATGGGTCCCCTCTATCCCCAGAAGACTCCCAGGTGGGAAAGCTTGATGCTTTCGCTGGAAACCTAGCTCCAGAGAGCAGATCCCCCCTTTCTTGCACAGTGGGTGCCAGCTGGGTGCTTGCTCACTCGTGACCAGAAAGTGGCCTCTCAGGGTCAAACCAGTCACCTGGGGCTCCACGTCTTTAGCTCTCAGTCCTGAAATGGAAACAAAATAATATCCAACTTTCCTTCTTTGCCTTGATAAAGATCAAAACCCCGAAGGTAATGTCAAAGACCACCAACCCTCGCCCAGAACCAGCATCCTGGGTTTGGAGTTTATTCCAGTCCTGTAAGGTCTCTGGTCAGACAAAAGAGACACAGAGCGCCCCACCTGACTTTCCCTTTCTCTCCTGTTCAGAGAGAGAGCGAGAGTGAAAGTACCCCAGGCACAAACATGCTAAAAGGAGATAAGATGATACCCTCTCGTTACCGTCCTGGTATTTCGACTTCCAGAGATGGCAGCCCAGTGCTTGCATTGGCAAAGAAAGTGGGGTAATTGATCTCAACTTACGACATCTCTCAGAATGTGCTCCTCCCTGCTTTAATTTCAGCCTTAAGGTGTGGAGAAGCAGCCTGCTCTCCGAAAAACAAGAAAAACACATCCTCCCGTTAACCAGCGTGCCACATGGCTGCTGGCCTTTCTCACGCCTACCACCCGAGGCCCCCATGCCCCCACCCCAGCCCCAAGATGGTCCAGGGTCTTTTCAACTGGATCTGTCCCATTCCAGCTTCTTCCTGCTGGATGACCAGAGCGTTCTGTTCTGAGGGGTCATGGGAAGCTATGCTGTGGCCTCTGGAATAAAGATCCAGAGACAAATTCAGGAAATGGGAAAGGCAGTTGTGATGTCTCTGGCATTCAATGCTCCCCAGGGTTGGGAGGACGAGACCCCTCCTGATTTCCCAGGAAGTGCTTCCTGGGACACTCGTGTTGGCAAGGGGGTGGTTCACAGTGGCTAGGAAGGCCGGAGGACCTACTTGGAACCCTTGGCCCACACAAGTGTGATGAGAACCTGACCCCACTGTGACTTCATGCTGTCAATTCAAGTATCTGCCTTCAGTGTCTCGCCCTGTAGTAAGAGGTGGTAACTGACCTTCCAGAGTCCCCAGAGGGCCCAAGGATGGTGTTGGGCATGCAGGAGACTGGCACACTGTAAAGCCCTCTTCAAAAGCCAGCAAGAAGCCAGGGTGAGTGGACGTGGGTCCAGGCCAGGTGGCATATCTGAGTTCCCTCGAGAATCCACCATCGTCAGCATTCCTTTGGGAAGAGCCTTAGATAGTCCATTGAGAAGTGGACGGGAATGGGTACATTTCTAATCTTCAGAGGAAGAAAAGGCATCACCTGTGCTGGCTGGCTCACAGTCACACAGAATTTCTGGGTCCTTCCCAAGCAGGCAATGACATCTGGTAACCCCATTGTCTGCTATCTGCAGGGAGAAAAGTGTTAGACTCGAGGGGCAGATGGAGTTTGCCTAGCGTGTCTGTTCTCTTCTCTGCTGCCTTTTCAACTTTTCTTGGGAATGCAGCAAAATAGCAGCTGTTCATAATTTCATGAATAAAGAACTATGTAAATTTCAGCTATGAAAATGTGTTGCATCTCTTGTGGGCAAAGTGTGGTATATGCTCCCGCTCAGTCTCTATTTCCATCTCGTGTGCATCTTGGAGTTTATCTAAACTGCATTCGCCGGGCAAATGCTCTGCTTCAGACTCCGTCCCGGCTAAGTGATGACAAGTCATTGCTCCCCTTCCCTACTGGCCAGAGCGAAAGGCTGACAGGCCAGGCTCCCAGTCCTGGTTCTAATTCAAGCTGTGGCACCTCTGAGTGAGGTGCCAGTCTCTGTGTGATTCTTTTACTGACCTGTAAAATGGGTATATTGACATTTCTCTCCTTTACAGGACACTCGTGTGATAATTAGGTATTTGTGAACTAACTTCCAGCAGCCTTTGGATGAGGAGGCCAAGCATGTTTACAGTTTTCTTCTGGATACCTGCACAAGGCCAAACTTGCCAGTGAAAGATTCCATCTTGACTGGGTCCAAACAGGTACATGCAGCTCAGGAGCTGCCTTCTGCCCCATTTCCTCTACCCCTGGGAGCTTCCAGAAGGTGTGTTCACACTGCTTCTGAGAAACATGTTGTACTCTTTACTCACAATCTTACCAGCTCAGCTCAGAAGTAGCAGGAGGGGTCACCCTGTTTGATGGGTCTCATATGGGAGAGATCAAGCCTACTGTGAATGGGTTTGAGGTGTGGCCTTAGAACCCATGTGTGTTCAGCTCCTTAGAAGGGGGAACTTTCCGGTGTGCCCAAAGAGATGGACCAGGCTAATAGGGAAGGATGAAGGTGGAGGTCTGGTGGCCAGTGGTCAGGGTACCACGAGGAAACACGTGCCCATCAGTCACCTGGGGACCTTGTTAAAATGCAGACCTTGTTAAAATGCTGGTTGACTATCTGTCTTCTGCTTGGGTCACTTCTCAGGGTCCTGGAATCAGGCCCTGTGTCAGGCTCTCTGTTCCATGGGGAGTCTGCTTCTTCCTCTCCTTCTGTGATATCTCCTGCTCTCTCAAATAAATAAAAATAAAATAAAATAAAATAAAAATGCAGCTCTTGACTCAGCAGGCCCAAGGGAGGACCTTAGACTCGGCATTTCAACCCAGTTTCTGGTGATACCAATACCACTGATACCAGGACCACCCTCAAGTATAGCTGATCCCTTGACATGTCTTCCAGCCCCAAGTACCTACACTTCTGTGATTCTATGGACAGGTGAATTAATTCCCTGGAGGTCCCTGTTGGCTTAGACTAGGAAAGGTGGAAAAGGAGCCAGAGAGCCTCCCTCAAAGGTGCCCCCCCGCTCAACATCCCCCTACTTGTCTTCCAATAGAACAGTGGCTTTCAGTTTTGTGATGAACAGCACGACATGGGTTGCTTCTGATCCCATGGGCTGAGGCTATTTGGGGGCCTCTTGGAGTCATGCTGCTTTGGAAAGCTCGGCCCCAAAAGGTTTCCACGGAGGCTGGGGCTACTGTGGTCAGTCGGCTTCATAAAATACAAAGTTCCCTTCCATGGTCAAGGTCAACAAAAGAGAGCAAGTTACAGGAATTCTATTGTGCCCACAGGAAACTGGCTGGCCAGGACCAAAGGAATCTGTGAACGAGAACTAGTCTCTGCCCAGTTGTCTTTTGTTGCCTGAGGCTCCGTCCATTCTCCAAGCCCAGCACACTCCTGCACACACTCCCCGACAATATTTGAACTCCATCCACTGGTTCCAACAACTATTTTCCACAAGCTTCCCTTCTCTTGCCAGGTACCAGGTCTGGTGCAGGGGACACAGAGGTGGGCCAAGCACAAGGCCCCTCCCCATATCGGACCATGAAGAAAAAGCAACCAGTACACAGAGGGAGGGCTGAGGTAATCAGAGAGGGCTTCTTAGAGAAGGTGAGATTTCAGGTGGACCTTAAAGATTATAAAGATAAAGATCATTGGAAATGGGTCAGCCAAGAGTATGAGAAGGGAGTAAAGAATGCACGTGTCACAGAAAGACGTCCACAGGGAAGCGTGAGGGCTAGGATGCTGGTAAGAACATCACAGGGTACGGCTGCTTTGGAAGACAGTCTGCAGTCAATCAAACAGTTAAACATGGAGTTAACCTATGACCCAGCAATTCCTCTCCTAGGTACGTACTCAAAAGAAGGGAAAGCATATAGTCCCACAGAAATATGTACACTAATAGCAGCATGACTCACCATAGCCAAACAGTGGAAACAGCCCCAAACGTCCATCACTCAATGAATGAATAAACAAAACATGATGTGTCCACGCACTGGAGTATTATTCAGCTCTAGAAAGGAATGATATATGCTACAATACAGATGAGCCTTGAAAACACTATGCCAAGAGAAAGAAGCCAGACACAAAGGACCACAGATCGTATGAGGCCATTATATGAAATGTCCAGAATAGGCAAATCTTTTTTTTTTTTTTAAGATTTTATTTATTTATTCATGAGAGACGTGGGGAAAGGCAAAGACATAGGCAGAGGGAGAAGTAGGCTCCCTGTGGGGAGCCCAATGCAGGATTCAATCCCAGGACCCCAGGATCATGACCTGAGCCGAGGGCAGATGCTCAACCACTGAGCCACCCAGGTGTCCTTCCTGGATCCAGATTTTTGAGGAAAGTAGGCTTTAGCAGGGGGGAAAGTTGAGCTGGGAGCCACAGAAAAAGCCTCAGCCGATGCTATGGCATCCTCTGGACCTGGGATGATCCATGAGAATTGTCATACCTTGTGGCAAGGGGGCGGGCCCATTGAGTTGGGGGCTGCCTTCCAGGAAGGGGCATGACCTTGAGCAAGTTGAGTTTTGGGGGGGAAGGGCAGTCCTCAAGAAAGGATTCAGTTGAATCTTGTGGGCCACTAGCACTCCCTCCCCCACCATTCACCACATTGCTCTTCAAAAAGGCTGGAGATCCACTTTCCACCTGCTTAAAGCAAGGAGCCTCACCGTCAAGGAGTGAGCCTGTCCCCCAGGCTTCATAGCTCCGATAAAACAGAAGAACGCAGGCTTAGAGGGTTCCTGGCTGGGTCATTTGATAGAGCATACAACTTTTGATTGCAGAGTCGTGAGTTCGAGCCTCATGTTAAAGGTAGAATTCACTTAAAAAAAAATTTTTTTTTAAAAGAAGGCAGGCTTGTTTCAAAAGGACTATAATAGGGATAATCTTTAAAATAGCTGCATTCTAACACATTTCTGGCACAAGAAGGAACCCGAGCCCTGCGTTGTCTCCTGTTTCTTCCTTGTGCTTTTTTTTTCTTTTAAAACAGTCTGAAAATGGAGATACAATCCATATAACATAAAATTTATTCCTCTTTGTAAATCTTTTTTTTTCTCCCATTCTGTCATTTGAAGGCATTTGTGTACAAGGCTCACCCTTGAAGAAGCAGCAACACTGACAGTCAAGATATAAAGATTGGTGGAAAGTTAGGATGGTAATTATAACAAGTGTCATCAGAGAATGGCTGAAGTCATTTTTTTGCTTAAAGAAATGAGATTCTCCGCAAAGTTTTGATATGTTCCTTGTTGGTTATGTGCATCAGCCACTGATAAACATCCATGTATATAGAATAGAAAGAGACTCGCTATCCCTTTATTTTTTTTAATATTTATTTATTTATTCATGAGAGATACAGAGAGAGAGAGAGACAGAGACATAGGCAGAGGGAGAAGCAGGCTCCATGCAGGGAATCCGATGTGGGACTCATCCAGATTCCAGGATCACACCCTGAACCAAGGGCAGATGCTCAACTGCTGAGCCACCCAGGCGTCCCTGGCTATTCCTTTAAATATTCTTTCAGCATAAAAGAAGGAAAACTGGGGCATCTGGATGGCTCAGTGGTTGAGTGTCTGCCTTTGGCTCAGGGCGTGCTCCTGGGGTCCTGGGATCGAGTTCCATTGGGGTCCCCGTAGGGAGTTTGCTCCTCCCTCTGCCTAGGTCTCTGCCTCTCTCTGTGTCTCTCATGAATAAGTAAATAAAAATCTTTTAAAAAAATGAAGGAAAGTTACTTTAGACTATCCACTGAGGTTTTTTTTTTTTTTTTTTATCAATAATACATGATGTCCTGTCCCACCAATGAAAGTGAATTGGATCATCAGATTGCCTGAGCTACAATTTAAAGCCACCTTCCACTACCCACAGTTCCTGTTTCCAAATCAACTCAAGTAGAAAAACAAGTGTAAAAAAAAAAACCTTAAATAATTATGGAAGTGGGCAGAAGGCTTTTTTTTCTTTTTTGTGATCAAAATGGTTGATAACACTTGTATAAGGAGGGAAAACATCTCACATAAAAATTTAATCTGAGTGTTTTTGTTGTTAAAAATCTCCTGTGAATCATGAATTATGAAAAACATGACCGGGGTAGGCTGTGAACAAGTTGATTCAAGTATCTTAGGCATCTGATGATCTCACGCCCCAGTCCAGCTTGGCTTCTGGGACTGTCAGGATTTTTATCAGGTTCAGAGCTCACTGATGGCCTAATGCTGGCTCTGGGCCTCACCCGGCTCCTTTCACACCAGCGCCAGATGTTTGGAAGGCGCTCAGGAAATCATAGCGAACCAGCACTTGGCTGGTCACTGGTGAATACAGTGGCAGTGGCTGGTATGGCTCTCCTGTTCTCAAATTCAAAGAATGGCTCTGAAAATGAGGAGCACAATGAGATTGACTTAGACCTCATGATCTCTGACCTTGGACTCTTAACTGAAGTGCGAACCTGGCTCCTTCCTTCATCAGGTGTTTTTCTAAACACCTACTATGTGCCTAGCTTATAGGCTATAGGAATGCAGTGATATGAGACAAGGTCCCTATCCCCAAATGGCTCAGTCCAATGGCAGAAACTGAAAAACAATTGGAATATGTTTAGACAAACAGACTTCAGATAACTTTTGACTCTGGGATGGAATCTGTGTGACGTGCATTTGGGGCCAAAAGATGGTGTTGACCTTGAGAGTTGGGGCCATCTGCTAGGTCCAGAGAGTGACTGGCTGAACGCAGGCAGAAAGACTTGCCTGCCCCTTGCGTGGGAGGTGTTAAACTGGGCAAAGAAAGATGTCGGTGACAAATCTGGTGTCCAGTGTTAGAAAATGCTAGCAACTAGCTAATCAGAATAGAAGGGCTCTGGCCAATCAGAGTGGATGCCGGCCATGCTGGGGCTTTGCTTGTGCATGTGCAGTGTTGCTGAAGCAGGGAAGAGTCTGGTGTAGGCTGGAACAGTGACTCCAGGATGGAGGCTGACATAGTCAGCAGGGGCTGAGAGGTTTAACTCAAGGGAAAATGAAAGAGAAGCTAAAAAGTTAGCAGGAGACAGGCCAAGCAAGGGTGTTTCAGGATGCTCACCCAGGTAGCCCTGTGGAGTGTCAAGTGGATGATTTGGTCCCTATGTCCTGTGTACCTGAGAATACAGATGCCAAGCTTAATGGCATGGAAAGGACATGAAAAGTTGAGAGGACTGGACCACTGGTCCCCTGCTCCCTTTCTTTCTGAATGCAAAGACAGCATCCAGCCACTTGATGTCTATTCTTATCAAGTTGTCCATGACTTAGAGGCTACAAGCATGACCTAGGCTATGCAGACCTGATTAAAAAAAAAAAAAAAAAAAAAAAAAAAGATTAATTTTTTTTATTTTAGCTCTAAAAGAGAGAGAGAGAGCAGAAGCAGGAGGAGAGAAAGAGAGAGAGCAGAAGCAGGAAGAGGAGCAGAGAGAGAGGGAGACTCCCTGTGGACTTGGGGCTTGATCCCATGAGCTGGAGATCATGACCTGAGCCAAAGTCAGAAGCTTAATCCACTGAGCCATCCAGACTGATTTTTTTTTTAAAGAAAGATTTTATTTATTTACTCATGAGAAACACAGAGAGAGAGAGAGAGGCAGAGACACAGGCAGAGGGAGAAGCAGGCTCCATGCAGGGAGCCCGATGTGGGACTTGATCCCAGGTCTCTAGGATCATGCCCTGGGCCGAAGGCAAGGCGCTAAACCACTGAGCCACCCAGGGATCCCCCCTCAGACTGAATTTTTAAATCACCTTCTCATCTCTTTTTTCCAGGGTCACCTAAGTCCTGGTGCAGCCCAACCCAAGAGAGAAGTCCACACTTGCCACACGCTCTGGAGAAGCGCTGCTTTCAACAAGGCCTGATCTCCTTCTAGATTGGCTGGAGGGCTTGAGATGTCCCCAGCACACCATAGGCAGACTGATAACATCAACATGGAACCACAGTGATGAGTTCCCAAGAATTTGAACTTCTGCTATTACCAGACACCATACCAGGTACTTTATACACGTAATAGTTAATTTATTCCCCACCACACGTTTTAACTCATCTTTCCTCCAAAGCACAAAGTCACCAAATATACCGTAGCATAGCTCTACCCCTCAAAATGGGTCCATAGCGATGAGTGGAGACCAGTAAGGATGCTGGACCATCTGTTAGAAGACTCTTTGGCAAAATGACCAGCTTCTGTGCACTTGCCTGCTGGCACCCCGTGAAACGGCAAAATTAGCACAGATCACAGACCTTCAGGGTTGGTCTCAAATCCTGGAACCTGAAAACACGAAGCCCACCAGTGCCAAGAGTCCGTAGAATTATTGCCACTTTGCAGATCAGGAGACCCCCATTCAGTGTCAGTGGCTGACTCGCAGTCAGTCACCCAGCTGGACTGTGGCGGAACCAGGACTCACACCTGGTCGTGTGTGGCTCTGAAGCTGTGTCATCTTTCGCTCCCTGCCCCGTCCTCTCAGTGATGTCTGTTCCCAAGTTATCTCAACGTTCAGGGTTTAAAAATATATGAATTCTCATGGGAGCTAAGATGCTACTTTTCTTTTGCCATCAAGAGGGTCTATTGAAGCTGGATCTGACCAAGTTCCTTCTGTGAACTGAGCTCCCGCACATGCCTTGTCTTCAGATAAACACTTCCAGGCTAAGCGTCATCACCCCTATTCTTTCTGGAGAGAAGGTAATCTCCCAGTGGCCCCCGGGCTTCCTTTTCTCTGTCACAGTCCCTGGTGATGGGGGAAGACCATGCATTCTGACACCCAAGGACCTCAGCTCTAGCTTTATTTGGCAGAAATACCTTGCTCCATCACCAGCCAGGCTCAGAAACCATGGGTGACTCTGGAGAGCCGGGGATCTCCCATGACATTTCCCAGCCATTTGCAAGAGTCCATAATCCTTCATCACCCTATTCTACTCCGCATACGTCAGGGCAGAGGGGTCCTGTAGTGGTTTCTCCCTTAACCCTCTGAGCTAAATGCCCTCAGATCAGAACTGCAAAGACCGCGCTGCCTTGGACCCAGCGAGAGATGGGCTTGATGAATAAGATTGGTCAATGCCTTCATTCATTCAATGCATCATTATTGACAGAGCCAGGAGATAAAACAGTGAGAGGGAGAAAGACCCAGTCCCAGCCTCGCTTCTGCTGGGGGTTAGCAGAAAAGACAAGCAAACCAGGGGCCCTTGGAAGGCTTGGTAATATGCATACTGACAATGGGGGAAGAAATGAATGAAACCCTAACCAAATACCACTTTGGTGTGTGGAGTTTCATATATATTCTCTTTCTTCCTTCTTGTTCATTTACATATAAGTTAAATACATATTTGGAAATCCCTGCTGTATCAGGCAGGGGCCTACCAGAAGACCAGAATCAAACACAAATGATTCAGGAGAAGTTAACCAGAGTCTAGGTACAAAGTGCAGGAAAATTGAGAGTGTCACCTAGGGGTGTTGGGCCCCCTGAGATTAGCAGCAGCGGGAAGCTGTTACTACCCCAGGTCGGAAGGGGGAGGGCGGGAGGGCGAGGGTTGTGACAGATGGAGCCTCAGGGGAGGGAGGAATGGTCTGGTGAGGGGTGGCCTGGTGGAAGCAGTCCTTTTGGGAGAATGCAGCTGATACCCAAGCTCCAGAGGCAAAGCAGGGAGTGGGGAGGGAGTAGAAAGCAAAGCCCCTGCTGAGGTGCGTCATTCCAGGCTTATTATGCTGAGGAGCTAAGAAGAAGCTAAGGAAGAAGAGTGTTGGCACAGAAGAAAAAGTTGGCCCGGGGTCCTGGGATTGAGTCCCTCATTGGGCTCCCCGCAAGGAACCTGCTTCTCCTTCTGCCTATGTCTCTTTCTTTCTCTGTGTTTCTCATGAATAAATCAATAAAATCTGAAAGAAAGCAAGAAGAAAGAAAGAGAAAGAAGAAAGAAAGAAAAAGAAAGAAAGAAAGAAAGAAAGAAAGAAAGAAAGAAAGAAGAAAGAAAGAAAGAAAGAAAGAAAGAAAGAAAGAAAGAAAGAAAGAAAGAAAAAGTTGGGCTAGCTGGTTAATCTGCGCTGTTTGGGTAGTCAGAGTGCGTAATTTAGTCTCAAAATGGGAGAACTGGGAAGGTGAGGTGGTGATGGTGGTGGTTTGTCACCATCCTGTCTGTATCGATCAACTAAACCGATAACTGCCAGCTGTCCCATTCCCTGTGCTGTGAATTCACAGCCATAATGTGTGTGCATCTGGCCCTTAACGAGAGTTCATGGAGGCTGAGTAATGTTTGGATGGAGAAAAAAAATTATTGCATTCAGCAATATGATCTTCAGCAATCGACAGCTGGTGATGGAAGAGCCTTCAATCTTTTATTTCGTCTCAGGCTGAGCAGCTAAGTCTGGTGTTTAGCTGTCTGTTGTATTGATTTCCAAAACGACAAAGAAATTTCCAAAGCTGTCAAACAAACAGGAGACGTTTATGAAATGAAGTTGCGTCTCCTCGCAATTTATGATTTCTTCCTCATCAATTATGGATATTTCATTAGCGATTAGTCAGAAACTTGAAGCTAACTCTGGAGTTTGTCATTTAGAGTTTTCATATCAATTTCCTTATAACACGAGAAATAACATTCCTATAAATAAAGCAAAAGGCTAAGTATGTAGGCGGATAATGAAGAGCAGAAAATAAAACATCATTTCCAAACATATGCAATTATGAAAAATAGAATAACAAAGCCGGCGATGTTTCAAATTAAGTTCCTAAATGTACATTTCATTTAAGCTTAATAAAATATCACTTATATTGCAGTAATACCATTTAATTATTAAAAATCCTATCCAACCAGATTAATAACTGTGTAAGAGATGCTTGTCTAAATTCTACGTTTTTCCTCCACCCAGCAGTCCCTCATTATGAAGACCATCCCTCATTTTAGAAAGAATTTTCTTCTGTCCTTCAAAGACCTGCTGTTAACTCATTTTTAACACTGTAAATTATTTACATCAGAAGCTTGGAAACAGCAAAGTAAAATAGAGAAGATGTCACTGATGTATCATTTCGTGTTTATTTTTCACCTACTCTGTCTTACTGGGCTCAGGCGAAATCTTGAAGAAACATCATTCATAACCATCTACAACTGAGTTTTGAGGACAGAAACCAGACTGTGCTGGGACATATTGTACGTACCTTCCCAGACACTGGACATGTTCTATCCTAAATACTCTCTGCAACAGGCCCATGAGGCGAGTACAAATGCCCCCAGTTTGCAGACGGGGGAAGAGAAGCTTGGAGTGACACAGCCAGTAAGCGGCAGGGCCTGATCTGACCCTACATGTACTGCTTCAACATTTTGTGCTTTCTCCACTCAATCATGCTGCTAAGACAACTTGTGATAATTACCTACTATAATTCCCAACACTGCAGTTCACATCAAATGCCACAGCCTTCTGATTTGGCTTCCGTTGGATCTTAGCAATCTTAACGCCTGATAACAGTAATGGTGCCAACCCCCTCCCATGACACACTGTGTGAATATATCAAAATTGATGGTTTTATTAATCGGTGACATGCCTTGAAAATTCAATCTCACAGGGTAAGAGTTTGGGGACTTGGCAACCAGACAGAGTATGCTGGGGAAGTTTCTGTCTGTATTTAAAATGTGTTCCTGGAGTTTCTCTGTCCTTTTTGTGGTTGCTTTTTACTCCAGGGTATTGTAACATTGGCCTCAGGACACGAAACAATCAGACATTGGTTGCTCAACGGGATTTGTGTTGGGTGGGAAGCCTATTTTTATTCTATGAGAGTCACTGCTTTTTCTTTTCTTTTCTTTTCTTTTTCATCGAGTTTGGGCTTTAGAGGTTTTGGAACAGAGAAAAGCTTCAGGGATTCACTTGACCACAGAACCATGTCTTGGAAGTCAGTATGATGAAGCCAGTAGCTTAAGAGTCTGAGAAAGACACATCCATGACTGTGGTTGCAAAAGAGCCTAGGACTCAGAACGTAGGACATGACAGACGGTCCCTCCTACCTTTTTTTTTTTTAAGATTTTATTTTATTTATTCATGAAAGACACAAGCAGAGGGAGAAGCAGGCTCCGTGCAGGGAGCCCGTTGTGGGACTCCTGGCATCCCAGGATCAGGACCTGAGCCGAAGGCAGGTGCTCAACCACTGAGCCACCCGGGGTCCCTCCTGCCTTGTGAACTCAGGACAAGGAGATAAGGGACCTCTACTCCGGGCAGTCCTGGTGGCGCAGCGGTTTATCTTGGAGATCTGGGATTGAGTCCCACATCGGGCTCCCTGCATGGAGCCTGCTTCTCCCTCTGCCTGTGTCTCTGCCTCTCTCTCGCTCTGTATCTCTCATGAGTAAATAAAATAAAATCTAAAAAAGAAAAAAAAAAGGGGGGGACCTCTACTCCCAGCTCTGTCTACTCCAGAACTTATGAGACGTTGAAAGCAACTTGATCCTGAGACACCCCCGCCCCCTACTACCACCACCAGAAAGCCTCCAGTCTGGTTCTCTACCTCCAAGGACAAAACTGGCTCACTGTGAGCCATTAGCACAGGACTTGCCCACAGGAAAACAAAACAGTTGTTAATTTCGGGTCACCAGTGAAAGGATGCATCACTTCCCTCCCAGCCGCCCTTCCCCTACCTTTAACACCTTGCATTATACGGTACATTTGTTATAGCAAAGGATCCATACTGATGCATTATTATGAACCGAAGTCCACAGTTTACATAAGGGTTCACTCTTGGTGGCGCACAGTCTAGAGTCTGGAGATACGCATAAGGTCATGTATGGACTATTGCAATATCACATAGAGGAGATTTACTGCCCTAAAACCCCAGTGCTATGGATCCCTTTCCCGGGCAGTTTCATTATCCTGGAGTTAAGCGAAAACCATACTCCTGGAATCAGAAAGCATGAACAAATATCATACTCCTGATGGGCTACGAACATCGTATGACAGATCTGGGCTCACAAACAAAAATTGTAATAGCAAAGAAAAGAATTATAGGCAGAAGAATGTAAAACGGGGTTGCCGAGGGAGGGTAGATCTTCACTGGGTGAGGTCTGAGCCCAAGTCAATGCTTCCCTTAATCCCACAAGGTGGGTACCATAATTATTCTATTTTACAGATAAGGCACAGAGTTTAGGCAATTTGAGTCCAAGGATGCAGAGAAAGAGCAGGCTGCATCTAGAATTTGAATCTGGGCTGCCAAGAATCAGGGAATGTTCTCTTAACTTCCACCAGGAAGCAGGAGCTTGCTGCATCATTATTGCTCAATTCACCACAGCCCTGTGGGACGGGGTAGTTATGGTTCAGATGTTACAGGTGAGGCCACAGAGGCTCAGAGAGGTTAAGCCACCAGTTCAAAGTCACCCAGCAGTATCGCGGCAAAGCCTAGGGTTCGCACACAGGTCTTTGCCCTCTGATGTCCGAGCCCACGACCTTCTCTGCCCTAGGGCCCCGTCTCCTCTGAGAAGAAGGGTGGGTGAGGATTCAGCCCTTTCCTTCATCAGCGGAGTGGCCGCTACAATTGTTCCCGGGAGCGCGAGGCAGGCAGTTTTTAAGAGAAGCAGCGACAGGAAATTTGGTCTATTGTTTGAAACAAGAGGTGCAAACAAGTCTCCGCTTTGAAGTGCTGAATAACAAATCCCGCCGGGAATGGAAAGGCGAGAAGCTACAAGATTCCTGAGCTGGTGTCAAATGCACAGGCAGTGGCGGAGGGCAGGAGGGGAAGAGGCGGCCCTCGGAGAAACTGGGGCAGGATTTGTTTGAAGAGAACGTGTCTTAAATAGATCAGGCTTACAGAGGACAGCCAGGGGCCAGGGGGTCATTTCTCTTTTTTCTCCAAGGGAGCCTGTTTTTGAAGGAAAACACCAGGTCCAAAGATGGGGGTGGGAGGCGAGCAGCTCAACAGTGAATCGCAGAGCAGTATTCAAAGAAAACAACACCAAACCCCACCACCTGGTCCGCCTGGGTCGGTCATAAAATGCTATCGCGTCCAAGGAGCTTGTGTAAACTAATCCCACCTCCCACTCACCCAGTCCGCGTTGCATTTAGGAAGCAGAGAGGGTAGGATACCCGACTTGGAATGATTTGTCATTGTTTTACTGAACGGTCCGTCTTCGCCCCTGATAGCGAACCCATGACCCCACCCTCCCACCGCACTGGTAGCCAGAATGGGATCGTTGATCAGATATTTCCCCAGACGGTCTATTAGACCAGGCTCCCCTAACGTAAAGGAGTGAGAACCCCCTGGGCAATCAGCAAGGAGAATCCCGATGCTGGCTAGGAAAACACACCCCTCTCTCCTGCTGCTCAGCTTGCCAAACACCCTGTCTGGCTGTACTCTGGGGGACTTTTGACTCTCCCCGCCGCCTCTCATTTGTAATCGATGTCTCATTCAAGACCAAGGTCAGGTTATCAATCTTTATTATAGATGCCCTGGACTAGGGTGTCTGGAGCCTCCAACTGCCACAGAGAAATGTCTGGAGACAAAAGCTCCACGGGGAAGGACTGCTGGCAAGCAGGTTGCTGTAAGGTAAGGTGGAGGGATCCCCTCCTGGGCGGGCAATACCCAGGACTTCCTGTCCCAAGAGGGCCACCTGTCCCAAGTCCCAGGTGCGTTCCCACTGACCAGGTTGGAGCCCTGGGTGTGACAGGGGCAGCCCTGTACGGACACCAAACATTGGAGGAGTCTCCTTAGATCTCTGGTCTTTAGTTTTCTTATATGTAAAATGCTCCCTGCCTTGCAAACCTGCTGCGAAGATCAGAGATAAAGCTGTGGTGGATGTCTCAGGACAGATGGCAGGTGCTCCCTGGATAGTAATTGTTGTTATTTGGTGGTTTTACAGACAAAGATGACTCTTCCAGGCTTGTGACTTTCAGTCTGGCCTTTTTACCCTCAGGACATCAGTAGATAATAGAATATCCTGCATGACTCTATTCCCAACCTCTTCCAAGAGTTTCCATTAAGATGTCTTGTTTGGGGGAGGCCTGACCTCAGAAGTCCCCGAAGGGGAAAGAAGTTCCAAGGGAGGTGCATGGCTGAGTCAGAACGGGGCTGGGTGCCTTGGACCCTGGTCTCAGGAGCAGTATCTACCAGCTACAGCAATGGACCTGCACGCAGTTGGGGTTTCCTAGGTTTTTACCTCCATCAGATATTATGTTCTTTTGCACATCAAGTAATCTCTAGAATGGAATCAATTACATGTTCCCAGTGTCTCTTCAGCCAGATCTTAAACTTTCTCCAAGGGCAGAAGCTACTGCATTTCTTTTTTTTTTTTTTTTTTAATTTTTATTTATTTATGATAGTCACAGAGAGAGAGAGAGAGGCAGAGACATAGGCAGAGGGAGAAGCAGGCTCCATGCACCGGGAGCCCGACGTGGGATTCGATCCCGGGTCTCCAGGATCGCGCCCTGGGCCAAAGGCAGGCGCTAAACCGCTGCGCCACCCAGGGATCCCGCTACTGCATTTCATTTGGCTTTATATACATCCCCCACCTTGCCTTCCTTCCCGCCTGCCCCCAGTACACATGTGCATACACACACACACACACACACACACACACACACACACACGATCTCCACCAGCCTGACACAGTCTTCAGGAGCAATTGCAGACTTAAGCTGACTCTAGTTCACATCACATTTGGGAAAGCAGGACACTCTGCTGCTCTATATGTGGTTGTGGTCTCAGCCCTGATTTCTGAAATAAAAGGTGGTCTGGGGTAAAGAGTCCTCGAAGCTGAATATGAGCGTAGCCTTTGCCAAGGTCAGACCTACCAAAGATTTCATTCTGCTAATAAGTGCTTACATTGCCAAAAGAGAAGGCTGAAGGGTTACAATGCCCTGTGGCATGAAGAATGTATGTCAGGGAAGTGAAAGGCACTTACTAGCCAGCACTGACATGGTACAGGATGAGCAGGCTGTGAGGGGCCATTTTGTCTCACTCCAGGATTTTTTAAATAATATTTTATTTATTTATTCATGAGAGACACACACACACAGAGGCAGAGACACAGGCAGAGGGAGAAGCAGGCTCCATGTAGGGAGCCCCGTGTGGGACTCGATGGCAGGACCCCGGGATCACGATCTGAGCCGAAGGCAGACGCTTAACCACTGAGCCACCCAGGTGCCCCTGGGATTTCTTTGCACGGTGTTCAACCATCTTATAAGGAAGGATCAGAGGACTCCTTCGGGCTCCAAACTGGGCACATAATAGGCCCTCGATACATATTTTTTGGAGGAATAAATACATAAAGGTATACATTGCTTCAGAAAGGCATTTAGGAGGGTCAGCCGAGATCAAATCATTGAAAGGTGGTCAGAAAACTAGCAGGCGCTTGGCAGCCTGGTTGAGAAATCCAATCTCTCCATCAAACAGCTCTTGGTGCTCTGAACCTCAGTCCACTTGTCTGTAAAATGGTATTCTATCAGCACGAATGCAGAGAAGCAAAGTTAGGGTCCGTGGATGTGATTCAGCTGAGAGTAAGTAGCGGCTCGCTTTTCATGGGTGCTTGCTCCATGCAAGTAGAGCTCCAAGATTTGTACGTTAGTTTTCTGATTTCATGCTCGCAGCACACAATGAGGTGTGTGCTTCTTTTGTGGAAACTGAGGCTCTGCGAGGTTACATAATGTGCTCAAGTTCAAACTGTTCATTACTAGAATTTGAACTCACATCTGACCCTGTCGTTGCTGGCTTCAATGCAAACTGCTTCTCCTTAGCCCTGCTGTTTAAATGCCGACGGATAAGGCAAGAGAGTCTTTTTGACATGGTGCGCTGCAAATAGGCAGTCAAGTGGGAATGGGTCGTTCGCAGGAACAGCATGTCTGGCAGCACCGTGACACATTGTTCAAAACCCCTGCCCCTTCCGAGATACCACCAGCATCTTCCCATCTGGCCAGTCTTTAAGATGCCAGCCTTCTTTCCCCCTCCTGGGCTCCCGGCTGAACAACCACACTCACCATTTCCCTTCTATGTGTGGATTTAGTGTGTGCTGCATTGTGCATGATTTCCTGATCCCAAACACCCTCCACCTTTCTTGCCACCTCTTCCCTCCCACCCTGTCCAACACCCCAACATTTCTGAAGTCTTGGCTCACGAGAAAGCATCTCAGTTCATTGCTTGGATCAAAGCGAGTGCTCTGGGGGTATCTGGTTGGCTGAGTTCAGGGCAGGCAACTCTTGATCTGGGAGTCATGAGTTTGTTTGGGGTGGGGGGAGACATTACTTAAAAGTTTTTTTTTTTTAAAAAGCTAATGTTATGGTATGTATTAGCATTTTAGTTTCTTCCCTGGATATCATTTGTCTTCTGCTTAGGTTGAATACTTATTTTTTTTTCCCACATTGAACAAGATTGTTATTTTTTACTATTGTTATGGACCTATTCCCAACAAAATTGTAAGCTTCAAAAGACAGGGACCTTGCCTGCTGCTTCTGTGTTTCTTTATAGTGTCTGGCACAACGCTTTGCCCAACAGATAGTGTTTGGTGATTAGATGGTGGACGTTCCAGCATTATTGGTGACATCCTTATCTGCCCTCAAAACAACTTTTGTAAAGAACACAGGGAACCCACACAGCCATGGTTTGTCATTTGGCACCGTATCTGTTATGCCTTCTTCCACTGACTGTAATGACTTCAGTTTTTCTCGAATGCCTTTATATTTTATACTTGCTTCAATTAGTATTAATAGAACAATACCTTGTGCCTTTATGGGATCTTTCGCTGGAGAGCTCAAAAGCATTTTACAAGAAAGTATTAATTATTCCTATTTTACAGGCAGGAAACCTGAGGCAAAGTCAGTGACTCAGTGGCAAAATTAGGACATGATTTTCCTTCTGTTTTCAATTGTCTATTTTAATCACTAGGTCACGCTACCCCTTCTGGTTAGAGTTAAATTGCTGTTTAAAAAATGCCATATCAGGGACGCCTGGGTGGCTCAGTGGTTGAGCATCTGCTTTGGCTCAGGTCATGATCCCGGGGTCCTGGGATCAAGTTCCGCATTGGACTCCCCTCAGGGAGCCTGCTTCTCCCTCTGCCCATGTCTCTGCCTCTCTCTCTGTGTCTCTCATGAATAAATAAATACAATCCTAAAAAAATATAAAATCCATATCAGCCTTTTCCACCATCCTTATTTTGAATAATATTCACAATTTTCCTGTATTATAAAGATAGTTTATGCTCATATAGAAATTATAAAAAATACAGAAATATTAAAGAAACTAAAACTTACCCATGAAGTCATTGTCGAAAGGCATGCACGGTTAAGACTGACGTATATTTCCTTATGGCATTTTATGTGAATACAGAATATGCTGTTCTTTGTGGCTGGGCTCACCCTATGGCCTGTTTTCAGCTTATATGATGAACATTTCCTTGTCTTGTTACAAATTTTCAAGCATAATTTTTAATGGCTACACACTATTTCATCATTTCTGTGCTATTGGGCATTTCTGTATTGTGGGACATTTAGGTCTTTCCATTTATTTATTTATTTATTTATTTTTCTATTTGCTTGTTTTTTTTTACCAGAAATACTTCTGTGCTGAAAATATTTGCATTTCATTCTTTTATTTGACATTTTTACTTTTCAGACTATACATGTACATGTGTGTGAATATTTTAATTAGAGAAAACGATTGCTAGATTAGAGGTCCATTCTCCTGGCTTCTTTTTTCTATCTCACACACAAACAACATTTTGACATCCTATTGAGATTCTGCTAGCTACTTAGACCTCTAAAGATACTATAATAATACAGAGTCTCAAAAACTGACACTAGATCAAATATCTATTGTGAATGGAGCTTGAGGGAATGAGAAAAGTTTTTTATTCACTGCTAGAAATATCAGCTTCCCTATTTTCCAGTGGAACAAGCTTTTGGAATCTTCCAAACCACAGTTACCAGGGAAAAAATAATATCCAGCCAAACAGTGCTCATGACAAAAGAAAATCTAATTACATTTCATGAAAACAAATCTTCATTCAACTCCAACCATATAACACTGCAGAGATGTGTCATAAATGATCTTGTGGAGAAACAAAACAATATTTTGCTTCATGTTGTAAATGTGATTTTTTAAAAAGCATGTCTCTACTCTATATGTCTTGGCATCAGGGATATAGTTGTGTGTCTAAAATACTGGATGGCAAACTGATATTGTGAGAGCAATATTAATAATGAAAGGTCAATATAAATAGAATGCATATGGCTCCCACTTCCCAGGAGGAAAGAAAAGGAATTAATATAAGGTCTTAGCCCAGAACATGAACTTTACATTAAGCAAGATAATAATAATATTTATACAGTACTTTACACATTTCAAGCCCTTTCAAGCTACTGTCAATGTACACTATTAATTTCTAGTGATTCAGCAATGACATCAGTGAGAGCATCATGTAGGAGGGCATTTGTTTCCATAGTGCACAGGAAATAAGTAACACCCCATGAACACGGGCATCTCACGAGGAGGCAGAGGCAAGAAGGGGGAAAATGAGCTGTGATATTCTAATAATCTCAAAAATTCAAGAAAATTTATATTAGAACAGAAGTTCGGTAAAAAGAGACTCTGGCAGGGGAGGGGGTGTAGCTGGTGAGGTGCAGTTGGCAGAAATTGTTGGGTGATGGGAAGCCCCAGGACCTTCCTTGGGGCTTGGGAGTCCCAAAGCAGTGAGCACTGGAGTCCGTGAAGCTCGATGTATTTCCAACTGTAAGACTAAGCTCCATTCGAAGGCTTCAGCTTCTAGCTTTCTTGTTTAAGAGCGGAGGAGAGCAGAATGTAATCATTAGAGGTGCAGAAAGATACCTAGAGCTAGTGGCATGGACATATGCTGTCCAGAAGTGTAAGGCAAAGTTAAATGGTGGGCCAGAAATGAAGTCTTTGAAGATTTCTAAAAGGGTCTTGGAGACTGAGAGAATGCTGTCACCAGACAGAGGCTGATAGGGGTGGTGAAGAGGAGAGCTCTACTGCTTAGAAATCATTATAGTTTGTTCTTACAAGTTTGGCAGGTTCTTGGTACAATTATATAACTACACATACATTTGGCGGATAGAGATGAATTATGTACTATGCATGTAATTACATGTAGCAAAATGTGTACTTTTATTTGGTGGGTATTTACATAGTAGGGTGAATAGCGTACTTAGAAATAATTAACATAAAGTATTATTTAAAAAACAAAACAATTAAAAGTAGTTTGGTTTTCTTGAGCTCCCAAAAGAAAAAAAAAAAAAGAATCTGGAATCTTCCTTTTATTTATTCCAGTAGTCCATGCCAAATTGTTCTGGAAGGCAGTCGCCAAAGACAAAAGGAAGACAAAGTAATTTCCTTCTGTTATTCATACTCTTTTGATTTAAGGAAAAGGCCTCTTCAAATTTAAAGTGTCTCAAAACTTCTGTCTGGCCTTAGATTTTCCTAAATTTAAAACATTTACAAATTCAGTCGACGTGAATGAATACCTTGATTTAATTTTCACCTTCTATCTTTGTAAAATTGAGATTCTCTTATGACTTATTAGGAGTATGATTCATTTTTACCCATGTACTACAAAGTAAGCACGTATTTATGTCTGTTTGTGAATAAATTATGATGTAAACGTTAAGCATCATGTCTTGTCTCTGCTTAACTGTTTCTTGTTGAACACGCTTCAAAAACAGTACTAATTCTGATGCAAAAATATTCAATAAGTGTAGTAAAGTTTCGGAATGAATCTCTTTAGTTTTCTTTTCAAGCATATCACATGAGATCTCTGAATTTTTTCATTATCTGTAGAGTTTAGATCATTTTCCAACTTTTTCTGGAGATAAAGTTTCTAGGTGAAACTTCATTTTATGAGTCCATTATAAATAAGATCTCAGAACATAAAGACTCTTGTGAGAGAGAGTATTTTTTTTTTAATAATGCTCTACATTGTGAGACATTTTTCATTTTGGAAGAATTTTTTGACAGTTAATTCCTTCAAAAAATTAGGTGACATGTATCAGAACAACTACTATCCCAGAGTCTTTAGAAAACAAGGCAATATTATTTTCCTTTCTTTGGGGGTACCAAAGAGGACCAATTTAGTCATGATCAACCCATATGGTATTTTAGAGAATTTGCCAATTTTCACCTTAGGATTTAATCAACTGTGTGTAGAGGTCAGGAGAGTAGGAAAATGGAAATTTCTCAAAGTGCTTTAACCATTTTTGGTAAGTTATATCCATTAATGTTATCACACCCCCAGTACTGGCTACTGTATTTTTCAGAGGCGAAACCAAATAGGTCAGAAAAGAAACTTAGGAATTCTGGACCTAGATTCCAGTTGTTAGTTGCTTTATTTGGTGCTAAGCTGTATTTCTTTTAAAGGTGTCAGCAACAAACATTGATTGGTTACTCCCCACTCTCCCCAGCCCCGTTGTCCCCACCTGATTATTTGGGGCTTGATTTTTGAAAGCTGGGGATGGAGAATTAGTCACAAACTTGGGAAGTCTGAGCTTTCCTTCCCTAAAAGGAGAGCCTGAACGTCAAAAAGTGAGAAGAATGCTTCTGTATTGTTTTCCTTCGGCTCCATTGTAAGAAAATGACTTTTAGTCAAAATGCTTTCCTGTTCTGGGCCAGTTGCTTGCTAACCTGTCTCTTATACTTTTTCTTTTTTTGGGGGGGGGGTTCTAGTCATTATCTTATTGTCTTTGTGGGTCCTAAAGGAGATCTAAGTCCTAAAGCCTTTCCATTTTCTGAATATTTTATACAGAATACAATTTAGTAGATCTACTATGTTTGGATGTCAGCAAGTCCTCCTAATCTTCCACAATGCTAAGACAAAGTCAAGCTGAAAAAAAAGAAAACCCGAAGAAAATAGTCTTTAGAAATAGACATAATTTATTCTGATTCTATGTCTCCACTCAAGAAAAATTAAATATGCTTTTATAGGTCCCTGATGATTACTTCACTCTGCTAAGATAATTTTTGATCAGTGGTTTATTTTGAATGCCATTTTAAAGTGGTAACATTTTGTGGTGTTGGCAAAGTTATTCCAACCCTCCCTTTCCTCCCCAGGAGAGCAAGAAGCCTTGTATAACGCAAAACTTTGGTAGAAGACATCCAAATGTTATTTAAATAGAGCTTGACCTCTGGGCCAGTCAATGTATTGTTTCTTTCCTGGCCAAGTTAGCATGCAAATAGTGTAAATACAACCAGAAATGTAACAGGGGTATCTAATACTCATCAAATTTATTTCTAAAATATTGCAGTGGATTCAGAACCCTGAATTCCAACCAGATGTACTTCTGGAGTATTACACAGGTCATATATATTTCACTTTTTTTTTGGTTCAAACCCAGGGGATCGACACGATAATTAGATTGAGAACATCTGCACCAAATCCAAACCATTTCCCTGATCCTTCCTTGAGCCTTCCCCACGGGAGCGGTCTTTTTATTTATTTTTTATTTTTTAAGCCCTTGCACATTTTATTTGTCTAGCCCCCTTTAGGGCAATTCCGAGGTTTTGCCTGCCTGCCACCGCACATATAGGAGGCGAGCGCAGACGTACCCCCAAGAGTAGGATACGGGGGCGGGGGGATCGTTAAGGATGTGGCATCTTGTCGGGACAGGAGTCCCCAGAGGTGGCAGTGCAGTTTCCCGCCTGGGGCCTGGCTCCGGGACAGGGCGTGGCCAGGCGCGGGGCGCGCGGGTGGGCACGTGCGCGGGGACCCGAGGACGCGAGTGTCGGGGCGCCGCTGCCCTCTACCGGGCGGCGCGGTCGGAGCTGCAGTGCGGCCGCCTGGCGACAGCGCGCGCGGGCTCGGGCGCCCCACACCAAGGCGGTCCTCGGCGTTCCCGAGGTCGCCACTGCCCTGCCCGGCGTCACAGCATCGGGGGCCGAGGCTCGCGGCGCCCCCCCGCCCCCCGGCCCCCCGGCCCGGCTCCTGCCCCGCGCGCTCCCACCACCTGCTTCCTGCCCCTTCTGCCGGTTGGGGCTGCGAGGCCGGGACGCGGAGGGAACCCCCCGGCCGACTTCAGGAGCCGCGCGCTGAGCACACCGAGACGCCTGGTGTGCAGCGCGAGACCTGGGGGGCACGTGTGTCCTCTACTCCCGTGGCCTTTCGTTTCCAGTCCTTTCCACTCCAGAACGCTCCATTCGCCCCCTTGATCAGCGCTAAGCCCTCGCGCTCGGTTCGAAAAGCAGTTATATCCCACTTACATGCTTTATTTTGTATTCCATACGAATTTTATTTACATATAATTTTCAAGGTTCAGGAATTTGGGGGTTTAACTGATGACGCGTCAACTGGAGTGCGGGAGAGAGGAAGAGGACAGTATTCCTACTGGAAAGTCCAAATCACACGTGTGTGTAATCAATGAAAGATGACGCTCATAAAACGTGTACTTTTGCCAGGTTTCTGCGAAAAAAGGAAATCCAAAGCGAATGGACTCTCGGGTTTGAATTTTAGCAGTTCTGTACACCAGGGACCACGCTTTCTGTAAGAAGCGTTACCCACTCTTCCCAAGTTTCTGCACCAAAAGGAGTGCAAACCCAAGTGTCTGAACTACAGGAAGTTTCCAGGGCTGTTCCGCTGCCGCGGTGCGGGGGGATACACAACCGTGCCCGCCGGGACTTTTCCTGCCTCGGCCTAGGCGGGCGCAGCTCGGGCGGAGGGGGCGGCGCGGACCCCGGCGGCCGGGATCGCGGGGCGCCTCGGGGCGTCGCGGGGGCCGCGTGCCACCGCTCCGGGCGTTAACGGGTGCAGCGGCAGGAGGGTCAGGGCTGGTCTCGCCCCAACTCCACTGCCCCCAGCTGGAAACGCCGTCCCCGGCAGGCTCGGCCCGAGTCCCGCGGGGGCCCGGGGCGGTGGGCGTGCGGCGGCCGCTAGCCGGCTCGCCGGGCACGCGCGCGGGGTCGGGGCTCGGGCAGGTGGTCGCGGCGGTCCGGCGCCGGCTGGAGGGCGAGCGAAAGCGGCGCGGCTCCGGCGCCCTCCGGGACACGGCCGAAAGCCCCCGGCAGGAGGTCCCGGAGGGGTGGCGGTCGCCCGCTGCGGGCCGCCCGCGACCCCCGGGTTCCCCGCCCCCGCCCCCGCCCCCGCCCCGCGAAGCACGCCCCAGGTGAGCCGGGCCCCGGGCCTCCCGCGGGGGCCCCGGCGCCCCTCCCGCCGCCCTCCAGCGCCCCCTCGGGGCCGGGCCGCCGCCCGCCGCCCGCCGGGGCCGGGGGCCGGGGGGCCGGGGGGCCGGGGGCCCGGGAGGGGCGGGGGTCGCGGGCCGGGCACCGGGCGCGGGGGGAGGGGCAGGGCGCCGGGGCCGCGCGCGCCAGGCCCCGCGGCTACCGCCGCGCCCTCGGGCTCAGACTCCGGCTCCGGCTCGGGCTCGCCATGGCTGCGGCGGCGCCGTGAGGAGGAGTCCGCGTCCTCCGTGGCGGCGGCGGCGGCCGGCTCCAGGCCGGGTTTTGGCGCCGCCCGCCTGCTGCCTCCTGGCGGCTCCTGAACTCCAGCCCCCTCTCTATCAGCCTCTCACTCCGTCTCAATATGTCTCAAGATGGCGGCCAATGTGGGATCGATGTTTCAATATTGGAAGCGCTTTGATTTACAGCAGCTGCAGGTCAGGCTTCTGCTCGCTCGGCCTCTCGCCCGGGGGTGGGGGCTGCGGGCGGTCGCGGCCTCCCCCGGGGCTCCGGGCTGCCCGGCCGCCGGGGGGCCGCGGCGGCGGGGAGGAGGGGGGTGCCGGGGAAAGCGGGGCCGAGTCGGGGACAAGTCCCTCTCGCTCCCCGGCCCCCATTGATAACTCGCTTGATCAGAAATTGATCCTCTTTGTTCAATTCATCGATCAGCCCAAGATGGCGCCGGGAGCCGCCGCCGCCACCGCTGCCCCCGGTGTCGGCCCCCACCCCGGGCGCCCCCCCGGCCCTGCGCCGCCGCCGCCGCCGCCGCCGCCGCCGCGGGACCGGGGAGGGGGCGGCCCCGGCGGCCCGCGGGGTGCGCGCGCGAGCGGGGAGCGGGCGGCGGCGGGCGGCGGCGGCGGCGGGCGCTGCGCGGGGAGGGGGCTGCGGCCCGGGGACGGCGCCCGGCCGCGCGCCCCGCGCCCCCGGCCCACCGTATTCCCGGGGAAAGTTTGTGGGGAGTTGCTGTGGGGGGTGAAGCGCCTGCCTCTCCAGGAGGAGCCGCCGCCGCCACTGCCGCCGGCGCGGCGGAGCTGGGGCTGGTGGCGCTGTGGTGCCGCCGGCTCGGGGGAGGGTCAGAGCGGCCACCGGCGGCGGCGGCGGCGGCGGCGGCGCGGCCCGGCTCCGGCCAGGCGGGCGGGCGGGCGGGCGGCCGGGCAGGCGGGCAGGCGGGCGGGCGTCCGCGCGCCCCGGCCCCGGCCCCGGCCGGCCCGGGCCCCGGCCGCCGCGCGGGGCTGTCAGCCGGCCGGGGCCGCGCCGCCGCTCCCGCACCCGGCGCCCGGCTCCCGGCTCCCCGAGCGGACCCCGGGGTTTGTTTACGTCCGGGCGGGCGCCCCGGGGCCACCCGCGGCCGCCCCGCTCTTTTGTGTGCCTGCGCGAGAGGCGCGGACCGGCCTCTCCGCGGCGGGAGACCCCGGCAGGGGCGCTGAGGGGAAACTCGCGGGGGGCGGCAGGCACCCAGCGCGCGGAGCCCGGGGATCGGAGCGCCCGGCGGGAGCCGCTGCGGGCGGACGGCAGCAACTTTCCCCGCGCAGGCTCCGCGCTGGCCCCCGGCCCTCCCCGCGGGGGCCTCGGGCGCAATGGAGCGCGCGGCCGGTCCCCTCCGAAATGCCTCCTCGGGTCGGGTTCTCGAAAACAGGGCCCCGGGGGCCCCCCGGGACTGTGGCGTGCCGGGCCGTGCTCCGCGCCCCGACCCCGGAGCGTCACGGGGGGATCGCGCGGGGGCTCCCCGTCCGGCGCCCGCGCCGCCGCGGTGCCCGGGGGGCGCGTCCCTGCCGGCCGCCCCCCACCCGGAGGAGCGGCGCTGCCCCGGGCTTCGCCCCGAACCTGCCGGCTCCGCGCTCGCGGCGCCCGGACAGCCCCGGGACTCTGCCAGGTGGATGTTGTGCGTAGCGGGAGCCAAGTTGAAGGTGAGCGGCGTGTGGTCCGGGAGCCCCCCGCCCCCCTCCCCCCCCGCCCGGGAGCGCTGCGGGCGGCGGGAGGGCAGGTTGGTCTGCGGCTGGCCGGGGCCCAGGGCGGCGGGTGCTCCGGGGATCGCCCAGCGTCCCTTGGGGACGGCCGCGGCGTCCAGCCCCGCCGGGTGCGGGAAGGCAAACTTGACCGAACTTTCCCAACCCGGAGACTGGTGACGGTGACCTGGGATACTTTAAGTCAGGAGGGAGGCAGATGAACTCCAGATGCAGCCTTGTAGGAAACGAAGCGGATTGCATTAAAACGTCTATCAGTGGAGTCCGACAACTTTAATTGTACACGCTTGTTTTCTGTTTCTGCCTACGTAAGAACGGTAAAGCAGACTCATAGTCGTTATGAAATTTCTTCAAATTTCTCGCTTAACTAGGAAGAAGACTATGTGAAATATGTATTTCCGATAAGATTAAAACTTAAAGGAGTTTGAGTATTTATTGACTAAAATAGATTACTCCAAAGTGTCTATTGTGTAAATTAGATTCCTGAATGTAATGAACACAGCCGAATGGCATTTTTGATAAATTGGTCTACCCTGTTTTAGTAAAAATAGCTCCCTTTTACCATAATTTAATTCCTGTGCTTACTGTAAAACCCGTTGTGGAGTTTTGAAGAGACAAACCTTAATTTTTTTTTTTTTTTTCTTCTTGGCTTCTTAAGTGGACATGTAGCTGAACATTGGCGAGGTTTATTTTTTAAGCATCTTGGCAAAACTCCATGGGAGATGGATTTGGTTTCCAGAGCGGTATTAGGTTTTTAGGAACTCTCTGACACCACGAACCTGTGGGTGATCAGCTACTTGAGGATATCATGAGGATGTTTAATACTGTGACTTACAGAACTGGGGTTGGAAGTTTTCTTGTCAGTCTTTGTCAACGAACGTTAAGGTGTTGATCTCAAAAAAGAAAATTAGGTGAGTGAGCATCACTATCGTTCTCTGTACAGAGCATCCGTCCGTCGGCTTTGGGTGGGAGATAAAGATTGGGCCCCAGATGATTTCCTGCTCCTGCTCCATCACAGGTTTGAGAAACTTCATTTGACTATGGAATGCCAAAGTTCAAGTATAAGGCTAAACTCGTTCTTTTCTCCAGGCCCTGAAGAGGCCTTTTGAGTTGGTATCCAGTTTAACGTCATCTCTGTTCCCACAGACAGTAAGTAGTAAGTGAGCCAATGAGACTGCAGTTTGAGAGGAGAGAATTCATTAGTTTCAGACTCTTCTCATCTTTCCACAGCCCCTGACCCAGAGATCAGGTTGCCTGCAGAGCCAGCTCAGGCTATGGCCCTGCCACCTGAGGGCAGATCTCAGCTAGACTCAGACCCAGGTTGGACACTTAATGCTGGTTTGCTTGAGACAAGACAGTTGTGCCCCTCCCATGCCTCTACTACACCCTCAGTGAGCCGGGCCTGAGTTCTCATCCCTCTGCTTGGTCTTGAAGCTCCTTGGGACGTGGACTGAGTGCCCAGGAAGAGAGCTTCTAAAGATTGAGCTCTATTTCGTTTCCTTAGCAGTCCCAAAGGCTTGTGGTATGGAAGTGTCAGTGCTTTGGTGTTGCTAAGACTAGTTGGACAAGTTTTTGTCCTATCCCAGACTTGTAAAAACCAGAATTTTTTTTGTTGTCGTTGTTACAAGAAAAACACCGTTGTATAAATTTGTCTTTTAAATACATGTTTGAAAAGAGAACAGTTTCTAAAACAAGTTCATCTAACTCCGTGAGCGAAGCTTTTGGGGCATGGGGCCTGCCAGTGACTGGCTTCCCTTTGGGGCGTTATTCCTACGTGGTAACTAGTGCTCCCCTTTAAGGAGTCTCTGCAAAAGTAACCTTGAAACATTATCCTCTTTTTCAAAATCAGAAAATAATTCCGGTTTTGCCGAAAGTCCCATTTCTCTGATAGGTTTTATTTTGTGTTTTCCTGTTAAGGCAGTATTCCCCAGAAGTAGATCATTTTGATTACAATATGTATCCCGTCTTGTACCCTTTAGAAAATACGGAGGAAACAAATCATCAAGGAGTTCTACACAGCTGCTGTCTTTGTTTCCTTGGTTCTCTTAATATCGGTGTCTTTGAGATTGGGTGTGGGAGGGGGTCACTTCACTGTCAGTGGATTAAAGGTTTTTTCTCCATGTGAAACTATGTGTAGTGTTTTGTTTTGTTTTGTTTGAAAGGTGCAAGGCAGTGGAGGGATGGGGTTATGCAAGAGTTTCTGATGCAGTTGGGTGGTGGAGTGTCATCGTCGTCGTCGTCCCCCCCCCCCCCCCCCGCCTTGGGGGGTGGGGAGGCTTTTCCTCAGTTTCACTTAGCTCTTGCCAGTAGTTAGCTACATGAGGAAGTTGGAAGGGCAAGGGGACAAATTGCCAGTCCTTTTAGGAATTACTCTCTCCTAGCCCACTGAGCTAATCTTAAAAATGCTGTCTGGGGAGCAGCCGATGGAGTCTGAGATCTTTAATGGCAATTGAAAAAGTCTCTGGCCCTGTTACATACAATTAAAACAAACCCAGCAGGGGGTTTACAGGAGCTGTGCAGAAGGGGTAGTCAGTGCTTTCTGATCAGTGGTGTCCCCCCCCTCCCCTCGCCCCCCACCTGTAGCAGTCAACAATCCAGACTGCTCCAGGGGCTGTGCTCACAGCCCTTCTTGGGAGAGAAAACAAGGCTCCAAGTAGAAAAATCTATACTCGTTTCAGCTCACTTATAAAGCACAAGGAACATCCTCAGTGAAATGAAGGAAGGACAAATTTGTTAGAGGGAAGCTGGCATATTTTAAAAAAGAAATTCATCACGTGAGAAATCCTATGGAGCTAGGCCAAATTCCTACCTGTGCTTCGTTTTTACACAGTTCACACTTTTGGCATGTAAATTTCACAAACTTAAAAGACAGGTGTACCTGATGTCCTGTACCACAAACCCTACCTAAAAGTTACTTTAATACATAGGATCCTACATTATAGAAATTACTTTTAAAAACCTACTTATGGTCACTTAATGTATAAAAATGTATATATATATATAATTGCTTTTCCTATGAAAGTTCTGATTTTTACAAGTAATCGTCAAAGATAGAAATTGGTTATCTTGTTCTATTGTTTTGTCTGAAGCTCTGCATTATGGCTGTGGAGAGATAGTTTTGGTTTCAACTGAAATTCCCCTGCCTCTGATTGTTTAAACCAGACCCTTAATCTTATTTTAACATACTTAAAACGTTCAAAAAACCCGGAAGAATTGTTTTTGTATAAGTAGCAAGTGAATGTAGTTTAAACACTCAAGCAATTCTGGTATCTAATTGGAAACAGGTGGAATTCTTGGAATCCTGTGTTTGAATCTTATTATAGCAAAGCACAGAGACACTTTTTACTTATGGCCATTTGTTTTGTTGAAGCTGTTTGAAGAGGGGCCCCATGACCTCTCATTGTGCCCCACTACTGTTTACCTGGACGTTCCAGTCGTGCTGGGCATTTTAGGAACTAGATTCCTGTGTATGTCTGGACACCCAAGAGAACTACGTGTGTGCAGATTATGTGGTGAAAAAGGAACTTTAATGGCATAATTAGACAACTGATTTAATATCTGTGTTATGTAGCATTTATGGTGAAGAAGTTATGAATTCACTTGTGATTTCTGATTTAAAAAACATTTATTGGGGATCTCTGGGTGGCTCAGCGGTTTAGCGCCTGCCTTTGGCCCAGGGCGCAACCCTTGAGTCCCGGGATTGAGTCCCGCGTCAGGCTCCCTGCATGGAGCCTGCTTCTCCCTCTGCCTGTGTCTCTGCCTCTCTCTCTCTCTCTCTCTCTCTCTCTCTCTACGTCTATCATGAATAAATAAATATAATCTTTAAAAAAATTTATTGACATGAGCATTTGGATACATTTTATTATACCCTGATTTAGAATTCAGAGAGAAATTACTTTTCTTAAAAACTCTACATTTAGGGATATAAACTTATGTAGCACCCCCCCCCCCCCAAAAAAAAAAAGCCAAACGGAGTTGGAGATATTTCAGCAAAATGTCAGTGGTAAGGCTCTGAATTATCTCAGCCATTTTTCTTATTCTAGTTTTCAAAGCCAGCTAAATCGCTGGTTTTGCTGTATGTTTAAGAACCAGGTTTTGGTTGGTGTTTGGGTGTTGATTTTATTGAAGAGGACAGCTAAGATTTGTATTGAGCTGTTGCTCCTGTCACAGTTTTGGATTTGCTGAGCTGTAATCAGCCCTCATGTCAGCTATATTCTGAAAAAGTGGGTAGAGGAAGGTTGTGTCTGGCTAGGCCGGGGGTGGGGGGATGGGGAGTGTGTGTATTCCTACAGGAAGTTACCTGGGATTAAGGGGGGGACCCATGGCATCGCCTACATTGGCACCCATAGCAGGAGCAGCTTTGAAGCACCTTAGATTTTTTATAAAAGTACACAGTGCCACCCTATTCACATGATATGACACAGTTAAAAAACATAACGAGGGCAAACACGGGTTTCTGAAAGACATCTAATTTGTTGCAAAACCCATCAAGGACCTTTCCTTCGAAAAGTAAACAACTCTCTAATAAAAATAATTCTCATTCTTGCTGTAATTAAATTCTGAGAGTATGATGTTAGTGCACGAAATAAATCTTGTCATTTTCTTCATTTGAATCTGAAGGTTCTTTCTTGCTGCAGGAAGCCCAGGGCAGTTGGCAGAATTTTTGTGTTTATTAGAGCCCTGGGCCATGGGCAGCCTGGGAAGTTACTCAGATTTGGCTGGTAGGATTCCCACCTAGAGGGAGCCCCCGCCCACGGGCCCCATCCTCAGGAACCCCATCAGACAGGTGGCTGGAGAAGGAGTGAGGTTGGGAGTGTTCATTGCTCCCAGGAGTTTATCCAGCACCACAAAGCATCTGGGAAAAATAGCCAGGTAGGAGATTCACAGGGAACTTTATAAAAAGCCTAAGAGGCCACAGCAGGGCCCACTCAGCTGACAATTGAAACCCTCAATGCTTTTGACTGTGATTTATGAAGTTAATGTTGAAGAAATTACCAGAACTTACTCTGAAGCTTGTTCTGTCTTAGCATTATCCTGAGCGTACCAGCATGGGGCTTGTTTTCTTAAAGACATCTTTGTATTTGGCGGTGTTTAGTCAATATGTTAAAGGAGTTAACGTTTTTTAAAAAAGTTATGTATGGTTACGAGGTATTCCGAGTTTGGTTAAGGGAAGAACAAATTGACAAATTTGCTCTTTCTTAAGTGAACATTGCGAAATTGCAAGAAATGGAATGCCATTCTGACTGTCATTAAGATTTTATTTGGGTGTTGACAGCTTTTTGCTAAATGTAAGACGTTCGGATCCTGTCCACTCAACTGGAAAAAAAAAAAATCACAAACAACTAGCTTAAAAGCTTCTTCCTAGTTTCCTCTTAAAAGTCTCTCTTACGTTAGTTCTTCCCCCAATACAATTTGAATGTTTCATTTTCTCATATTGTCTTATGTTTTTTTCAGACCAAAAAGGGTAGGAGGTCCTTTTAGGCATCTTGATTCTGTTTATATTTTAGACTTGTGAAGGTCTTTGGTTGATTGCTAGTTTCCCTCCCTGTTTTTAGGGTAGAAATCGCTGTTGAGGTCAGAGTAACTTGATGAATGCTAAGAAATGACCTCATAGGGGTTTGCAAGGCTCAAGGCTCCTGGGCCCATGGGTAAGGAAGGGCCTCGAAGGCGCCGCCCTCAGTCTGGGCGCCGTCAGCCCCGAGCACCTACTGTCACTGCTGCCTGCCATTCCTTGCCCCTCTTCTGAGCCCCTGCCCTGCCAAGCCTACCCCCTCCTGTGTTGTGACAACTGTTGTTTTCTTAATTTTTTTTTTCTTTGTAAGTATTTGTGGCACTCCATTATTTTGAGATTCTTGGAAGAAAGAGACTATGTAAATGAAAATTAAAAATAAAATTCTTGCTGGAGGGAATTGTGCATTTAATTCTTCTGATTAGTTTTGGAAAAGACTTTTTTTTCCTTCCCCTGAAAATAGGAACATTCTGTTGCTCCTATCACCATTTTTGCCTCATTCTGAAAGGTGTGGCAGATAATGGTGAAACATGTCCTTTATTTGCTGTGTCTCACCATGGTAGTTGACCTAGAACTTGAACCCACGCGATTCTGCGTACAGTGAATTATTTCTGATTCACATTGTTCTGCTCTGCCCTCGCTAAGCGTGTAGATAGCAACTGCCCATAGAACACAGACCTTTTAAAGGGGAAAGGTTTTGAGTCACTGAACACAGAAATTACAACTAAAATTTTGAGTAGCCTTACTTCAATTTCCAACTTCCCTTCTTGTTCATATGGCAGAGATGTTATAAGTCGTATGATTTTGAAACAGAAAACTATGATTTCAGGAGCATTCATGGAAATAATTCACTGGAATCCCTTCATTTCAGCTGTGCCATGGTTCCTTGCTTACATAACATCATGTGCTGTCACAGCATTCAGCTAGGGGGGGGTACCAAGGTCAGATTTGGGGTCATGCTTCGGTTCTGTAGGCATGTGGGGGACCCAGGAGCCAGATGGGAAACCCAGGCTGCTGCAAGGCCCCCATCCAGGTGACCTGGTCCGGCACAGACCTCACAGTTGCAGGGGAGCTGGGGGGGGGGAGGGGGCAAGTGAGCACCAAGGGCCTGGAGAGCAGTGCTAAGCGGTCAGGAAGTTGGTACCTGGAGCTGGTCACCCAGACGGGGTCGCTCTGTCCCCCCCCCCCCCTTCAGATTTGTCAGCATTGGCATGGGATTGGGAGAGGAAGGGTATTGCCAGTTGTGGCTTAAGTGTCACTGTCAGGGGAGTGAGAAGTGGTTTGCGATTGTTTTACTTTGCTCTGTGTTGGTCTGTAATTATAGTCATTTTACGTCGCACGGATGCTTTAATAAATCTGTGTGTGCGCGCGCGTGCTCGTATATAGGTAGTTTTGGGGGCTGCTTGTTGTATGAGAGAGCCAGATCAAAAAAAAAAAAAAAAGAGCCAGATCTTTCTAGCACAGGAGAACTGAGCATGTAGCCTTGACTTGTTTCAAAAGTGTCTGTTTGAAACAGGTCGTAATCCATTATAGATGTGGCTGCCAGATTATATCTTCCCAAACCATTGATCCAACCATGCTGTTCTCTCTCCTTAAACTCCTGCAGTGGCTCACTTGGGTGCAGAATGGAGACTGCTTTCCTTATGCCAGCAGATAGAGTTCCTCATGTTTGGCCGTACCTTACCTAAACCTTTTGCCCCACTTAGAAGGATCCCAGATTCATGCTCAATTTGGGGGAATGCTCTCATCCTTCCTCTGCACGTCTGAGTATCAAATCTTATTTCATGTACTTCCTTCCTTCATTCTGGCCCAGTGCTGCAGGAGTGTCTGGGTACCAGGTGCTGGTGATGCAGGCTGGAAGAGCAGCATTTGCCACCCTGGGGGCGTGGGCAGCTGGACTTTAGCCATGATGGAGCCATACGCCAGGAGTTGTTGGAGGGCTGCAGAGGAAGGGAGTCCAAAATTGGGGAAAGCGCCTCCCCCTTCCCTCACCCCGGAGCAGAGAGAAGGCCTTGGCTGAATTCTGTGCACCTGAGAATTTGTGGGAGAGAGGGCATTCCAGCAGTATGGTTGGGGGTGGCTGGTGATCTCTGAGGTCTGGTACCTTTTCTGGACCCCACATAGCATCCACCATAACTTCTGGCTGTCCTTGAGCACTCACGCTCTTGTTCTCCACCTTACATTGTCTTGTACCTGCTGTTTGATACAGCTCTGTGACAGAGCACCCAGCGAGTCCCGCTGCAAGAGAATTGCTGGCCTCTTTTAAGGGGGCAGTCCCAGGTATTCGGGTTTTTATTTATTTTATTTTATTTTATATTTTATTTTATTTTATTTTATTTTATTTTATTTTAATTTTTATTTATTTATGATAGTCACACACACACACACACAGAGGCAGAGACATAGGCAGAGGGAGGAGCAGGCTCCATGTACCGGGAGCCCGACGTGGGATTCGATCTGGGGTCTCCAGGATCGCGCCCTGGGCCAAAGGCAGGCGCCAAACTGCTGCGCCACCCAGGGATCCCCAGATATTCTGATTTAAGGCTCATTCAGCTAGTTCACTTAAGAGTGCAGACGGAATTCTTTTTAGGATTGTGCAAGGCAGGTAAGTTATATAAAAATGGGTGTGTTTTGAGTTAATAATAGATATATATACCAATAGAACATGCATTTCTTATTTATTTCCACTTACTGAATTCCATCTTTGTAAAGCTGCATGTACAGTGGTTAAAACATATGTAATCGTATTTGTGGTACATGAAATATTTAAAAAATCCACATTTTTAAAAATAGAATTAGCCAGAACAATTCTTTGATAGAGATTTATTCTTTGACTCTGCCCAGAGCCTGAATGGGAGGAAACTTCCCCCTAAGAACGGGGAAAGTGCGTTTTGTAATGATTAGAGCCCAAGCAATGCAAGAGAAAGCAAGCAGCAAGAGGCATGAAGGTCTGGGTGGCAGCACTGGAGAAACATCTTCCGTGTGCTCAGCCCGAAGAGGCTGCCCTGTGGGCCTGGCGTAAGGAGAGGCAAAGGCCCTGGGCCAGGCCCCCTTCAGAGCAGTGGCCTTCATAGCCTGCATGCTTTCTCTGCTTCTTCATTTACAAAGAAAGTACCTAGGATATTTTTGTGGAGGTGACGTCACTGTCTGGCCGCATAAGCATATGCATGGATTTGGGGAAGTGAGGGTTGCCAGGGGCAGCTAAGAGGAGCCACAGACCCCAGGGGCCAGCCTGGGTGGCTGATGGGAGGGGCGGGACCTGAGTTCACAGGGACTGGAAGAGGGAGAGGTGCCACCCCAGGCCCGGGAAGAGGGTGTGCTCCTGGCAGGATCCATGGGATTGGGGAGTCTGGTGGGAATTCAGGTGCTGAGCCCAGGAGAGAAGGAGCGGAGGAGATCAGTAGAGAGGTTGGTGTAAAAGTAGATGAGAACTTGACTCCTGGGGGTTGAAGCTAGTGGAGGATTTGTGTGGCAGTTGGTACTTGAGAGGCTGGCATCGTTTGAGGTGGGGAGGGCCAGAGAAGTAATCTTTATTGGGGGACCCCCGCTGAGTGTTAACTGCCCCAGTCCTGGAACTAGGACTGCTGGGATGTTTCAATGGAAGGGGAAGAGAAGTACTGTATTGCTTTGCTCATAGTAGACTGCACATCTTATGCCTGGTTTCATGGCCACTGGTGACAAGGTGGAGGCTTAAACTCTTCTTCTTCTTCTTCTTCTTCTTCTTTTTTTTTTTTTTTTAAAGTATACATTAACAGCTGTCATCTCCCAAGTACTGACCATGAGCAGGAGCGTTTTGGGGCCTTGAGTTCTTTCCTGTCATCCACATAACAGCCCTGGGGAGGAGAGAGGATCCGGCTGGTAGGTGGGAAGCCAGAGAGCCTCCTTGGTCCATGGCTTTCCTGCTGATCCCTGCTGCTCACGAGACTGGCTCCAGAGAAGTGGTGGGGTCCTTGTGCTGAGGCTGTGGGCAGATTCAGGAGCGGGGCCCCTGTCCATGGGACTACTCGAGACGAGCCTGGGCATGGGGAAGTCATCTAATGAGCAGCTGGAGATGGAAATGAAGCCTGTGAGGTGGGCATGCAGGTACTTGGGTTGACCTCGGTGGGTGGACACCTTCTGGTTGAGACCTTGCTGGATTTGAAAAGTTTCCTAGTGCCTCCCCGAGCCTTGAGACTTCAGAGTCCATTCATAGCAATAGAGCTCCCCAGAGAAGGTAATCAGATCATCCTTTGCTGGGCAAGGAGCGTTCCCATCAGCAAACATTATGTGATAGGGTATAGCGACAGCCTTGAGCTGAAAGCAGCCCTCTTTTCTGTGCCCCCTGCTGTCCTCCTTGTCCCATCTGTGCAGACAACAAATGTGTCAGAAGAGCTTTGGGGAAATGGTAGGCAGGAGAGAGGGTGCTCATGGGAAGGAGGGAGAGAAGGAGCTGGCACAGGAGAGGCAGTATACCCCCATACCCCCTGTCCAGCTGCAGCGAGTTGGAGAGTGCGACTCTAAGCAGGGCTTTTCTCTGAGACACGGGGCCTGAAGCTGGTGCCGGGGAGCAATTTGCTGTTAGAGTCTAATATTTGTATTTCACTCCTGTGGTGGCCGGGACAAAACCCCCTCTTGCATAGCCCCCAGGAGTCCAGTTGTTTTAGGTACTGCAGTGATATTGGATTCAAATCCAAGCATCATCACCTGACAGCATGGGGTTCTGTCTTAGTTACACATTGGAGGCAATGTTGGGGCGCCATCAGCGAGAGCCTGGCTTTGTAGGGGGGTCTGTAGGTGGGCATCTGTCCCGAAAGAAGAACCCTGGCTAGATCTACTCCTTCAGGGAATTATCATGGAAAAAGAGCTCTTAGTCTACTCTGGATTCAGATGACGTTTTTTGAATGTCTGATTTTTTTTTTTTTTTTTGATGATGCAGTTTCTTTTGTAACAAAGTTATAAATTTAAAAAATAGAAAAAGGTGCAGTGGTCTTGGAAATAATGCAGCATGTGTGAGTGAAGTTGTCGGCAGTGACTCATTTTTCTCTTAGACTGTTGGGGCCATTCATTTATCAAGATTGTCTCTGTGGTTCCAGATGACCCCTGGGGTGCCAGGAGGAATAAGCCCTAGGCTCAGCTGGTCAGAGAACTGTAGGACACACAGGGTCCCCAGGGGTCAGGTTATAAGGGCGGGGGCCTGGAAAGACAGTCCTTGGCCATCTTGCTCCATTGGCTTATTTCATCTCCTATGGGCCATGCACTGTTCTAGCACAGTGTTCTAATGACCAGAACAGCAGGGAAACCCCTGCAATCAAGGAATTTACATTCTAGCAGGGGACTGAAAATAAACATAAGGGATACGTAAATTACATACTGTCAGTGACCCCAGCCTTGAGCAGACAGAGCAGGACCTTAGTGCAAAGCCCCACTGAGCCATATGAGGGGCTGACCAGAGTGAGGAGGGAGAAGCCGCTGAGACCAGCCTTGGGGAGGGGTGTGTGGAAGGCATAGTCCTGGAGAGAGATGGGGCGGGACAGGAGAGAACAGCCTGCGTGCAGGAGGGAGGAGCCCGGGCCCTGGTGTTTTAGGGCCGGGTCACAGGGTTGTAGTGGCTGTGGCTCAGAAGGGGCCACTTGTGCTCGAGGCTTCAGCAGAAGAACCCGAGTTGGGGAAGGGACAGGGAGCAGGGTAGGGAGGGAGTGGCCTTCTGGGTCTGTTTGACCCTGAGCGTCCAGCAGGCTGGTGTCACCTGGCGCTGGTCCTTGCACACTGCTGCCTGGCTAGGCCCTGGGAGTTTATTAAAAGCAGGTGGGTGGGGTGACTGCCCTGTACTTGAGCATTGGGCGTGACTCGATGTGCAGGGAGTCAGCTTGGAGTTTCTTTTCTTTATTCATCCCTATTTGCTTTTTTGTCGGTAATCCTTTGTAATTCCCCAGTTTCGTGATGTAATTTTAATGGAATTAAACTTGAACACTTTGAAATTATGTAATTAATTACGTTCAGCTTCAATTACAATGACTAATTATAGCGTGATACCTGGTGGCAAGTCAGACAGGTAGGTACTGGTGGGGGTTTGTTCCTGCTAGCTCACAGGACAGCCACTTCTGTGCAGCATCCAAGCCATCTGCACCCCGGGGACAGGCCAGCTGCCTTGCTGGTTGCCCCGGGTGCCTTCCAGTGCCACCTCTCCCGGAGCAGGTCCCTGGGACAAGGCGAGGTGCGAGACGCGTGGGCATTGCAGGGAGGGCGGGTGATGGCGTGTGGGAGGGTTGTTTTGGGATGCAAAGGCTTGAACTTCTTTGCAGGTTGAAAAGGAGGACTCACTCGTAAGTTTGGGGTGCCAGAAGGAAGCTGACAGCCCTGTTGTGAGATTCTTCCATTTTTCTGTGGGATGCGGGAGGGAGGCTACTCCCACAGGGAATCAGAAGTGTCAAGGAGAGGCTAAGACAGCTTACAGAGAAAAGAAAAGGTGTGAGAACCACCTTGGGGTGAACAGGAAAGTTGGGAGCAGGTTTAAAAAGGTTCCTATGTGGTGTTATTTCCAGGTGGCCAATGTGCAGGGCTTCTGGGACCAGTAAACTGAGCCTCAGACACCAGGACAGCAGCTCTGTGTTCGTGGACTTCCCAGAAAGTCTACCTCCACTTAGCACAAGGTAGCGGTTTTATTTTGTGTTAGGAGGAGGAGGAGGGTTGAGCTAAGAAATATTCACCTGAGTTGACCACTGCCCCTACAGCACCCACATCTCCTCCGGTTGGGGGGATGCAGTGTTCCCACAGGGATGGAGTGGTCAGGCCCTTCCACCTTGTCCCAGCACAGCTGCCTGCTTGCCCTTCCTTACTCCAGACACACCTGCCATCTAGCTGTTCTTCTGAGGAGGCTTCTCGGAATGGACTTGAAACAGAGGCGCCTGCGTGTGGCATCAGTGGCCAGCGTGCTGTTTCTGTGAGATGCCTGTTGTTTGAGAGGCTTAGGGCATTTTTCCAAAAGCTGATCTTTACGTCTCTGAGTTTTCTAGCATATTCCTCCTCTAGCATATTCCAAGGGTGCGTGGAGTGGACTGCACTAGCCAAGGAGCCCCTGCTCTCAGAAGCTTCTGCAGAGACTGTTATTTGGGTTAGGGCCTTTAGGATGTCTAAAAATCTTACAGATTTCTATTTTATAAGGGACAGTGTGACCTGAAAACATTTGAGTGTACAACTGGTTTTACATTTTGGTGGGGGTGGGGCACGATGGTGCAGAGTGCTCTTGGAAAATTTCTTTTTCTATTGAACATTCTTCAAAGAATATCTCCCTGGACACAATGCCCAATACCTCTGTTCTGTTACTTTTTACTTTTTTGTTTTTTTTATGGAGCCTCTGTGCCCAACATGGGGCTTGAATTCATGACCCCAAGTTTAAGAGTTGCACGCTCCACCAGCTGAGCCCAGCCAGGCGCCCCATTTCTCTTGATTTTTTTTTTTTAATTTTTAAAAAATTTATTTATGATAGTCACAGAGAGAGAGAGAGAGAGAGAGAGAGAGGCAGAGACACAGGCAGAGGGAGAAGCAGGCTCCATGCACCGGGAGCCCGATGTGGGATTCGATCCCGGGTTTCCAGGATGGTGCCCTGGGCCAAAGGCAGGTGCCAAACCACTGTGCCACCCAGGGATCCCTCTCTTGATTTTTTAAAGATGAAATTCATATAAAATTGGCTGCTTTAACCTTTTTAAACTGTGCAATTCATTTTTTTTGTGTGTGTATTCATAATGTGCAACTGTCACCACAGTTGAATCGGAGAACGTTTTCACCACTCCAACAAGAAATCCGTACCTGGTAGCTGTAACCCCCCTGCATCTGCTCTGCACATCCCCTCCCGCTCCCCCGCGCCTTCCCTCTCGCTGCCCCACACCTCCCCTCCCGCTTCTCACCTCAGGCTCTGTGGAATCGTTACTGTATTCTCTGTCTCAGTGGATTTGCCTGTTTTGGATATTTCACATATAAATGGAATCATATGATATGTGATCTTTTGTGTCTGGCTTCTTTCACTCAGTGTAATATCTTCCAGGTCCATCCGCTTTGTGGCACGTTCCTTTTTATGGCTGAATAATATCCCATGGTATGGGTATATAACATTTGATCCTCCTTTCATAAACAGGCATTTGGATTGTTTGTGCTTTGGGGCTTTTGTGAATACTGCTGCTTTTGTGAATACCACTCTGTGTGCAAAGTGTGTTTTTGCTTTTCATAGGTATGTACCTTGGAGTGGAAATGCTGGGTTGAACACGAGGACACTGTGTTCACATTTTTCAGTCTGCCCACCCTTAAAGATTTTATTCATGAGACACCCAGAGAGAGGCAGAGATACAGAGAGGCAGATAGAGAGGCAGCGGGGAAAAACGGGCTCCATGCGGGGAGCCCGATGTGGGACTTGATTCCAGGACCCTGGGATCATGACCTGAGCCAAAGGTGGACACTCAGCCACTGAGCCACCCAGGTGCCCTGAGTCTGTCCCTTTTTGACCTCCTGTCTGCAGCTCCGTTTTTATTGCCCAGGCTGCTCCCATCGTATTCTGCTCTGGTCTTCCTTTGGCCTCCTCTCCAGGGCCTTGTGTGGTGGGGTCGTTGCGCTTTGGAACCAGTGTGTGATAGAGGGGCTTGTGAAAAGACTGTGTGTTTGGCTAAGAGCAGACACTGCTGGCTTGCTCCCTCACTCCTTCCTGCTCTGGGATGAAATGAGAAGTTTGTCTAAACTTAAAAAAAAAAAAAAAAAAAGTTTGTCTAAACTGCCCCAGCATTGCCTTCCCCTGGCCAGGCGTGGTGGGGATTTCACTTTGTTTTGGCCACAGAGACAAGGGGATGTCTTATGACATCCTTGCTTATGAGAAAGTGCTGCTTCTCTCATGAAAGAAGATGAGCCAGACCAAAGCCCATAACGGGCCTGCGGGCAAGGAGGCTCTGGGGCCCGCTGCCACCAATCTGAGCACCATAGGGGGTGCCCAGGCTGGGGCAGATGCACACAGGTCATGGAGCAGGAAGATGGAAGGGGCCTGGGCCCTCAAACCTGCAGTCACTCTGCCTCCAGCCATCTGCGACACGAAGCAGGAATATTACAGATACGATCCAGATGGTAGGAAGTTTCTCTTGACTGCTTTGCTGGTGTGGACTTAGGAGTAATGCTTTTGAGGTGCTCTGGTCCTAGGTGAGGGGAGGCTTGAGAGCATGAGGAGGAATGTGTGCTCCAGTCTCACTCTCTTAGTAGCAGGCAGGATCCCATTTGCCAAGCCAGATGTCCCTCAATACTTTAGATGGAGCCAATAAAGCATTAAGCAATTAGAATTGTTAATATTCAGTTAAGTATAATTAGAAGCTGGTGTAAATTGTGAATGAAATTGACAGGTTCCATAAGTTACAGCAAAATGCCGAATCTTTTTCAGCTGTGTACGTGTGTCTGCGTGGGTCTGTCAATTCAGATAGGCGTGCCATGGCACCTCCTGAGTGCAATCACCACGAGGGGCTGTTACCAACTCAGTTCTTGGTCATTTTCAGAGTTTAGCAACATCTTGCCAACTGTTTTATCATATCAGAGATTGAGATCCTTGAGTCAAATGTAAGAGGTTTAGCACTCATTTTTGTACATGAGTGGCAGGAAAGTCCAGGTCTGTCTTCTGCCTGCCTCCAGGGTGTGTGTGTTGTGTGTGCATGTGTGTCTCTCACTCTATATCACTCCTCAGTTCACAGCACACATGATTCATCTTATTAAATGTTTTCTCCTCTGTGAGCCATTTCCGGACCCCCCACCCCCAGGCTGGTGTGTTTACTATGCCTTTACATGGCTGTGTTCTTGGGAACTGTGTGGCTTGCTTCGTAGGTGTAGATAGCTTCATGCCTGTCTGGCATTGTGCTGTACATCTTTCTCTCCCTCCTTTTCACTCATCACTGGTTTTCAAATCTGTTCAAGTTCCTCCCTACATTTTGGTCGACCTTCACAATAGCAGCATTGGATTCCATTTGAAGAATCCACTTGTCTTGCTTGGCTCAGGCAGATAGAACAAAATACTGTAGACCGGGTGGCTTCAACAACACATGTTTTATTTCTCACAGTTGTGCAGGCTGAAAGTCCAAGGTCAAGGTGCCTGCAGATTGCATTCCTGGTGAGCGCCTTCTTCCTAGCTTGGAGAGACAGCCATCTTCCTGCTATATCCTCCACATGGCAAAGGGGATTGAGAGAGTGATGTCTCTTCTTAGAAGGTCACTACTTCTGGCATGGGGATCACCCTTATGACCTCATTTAAACCTAAGTACCTCCCAAAAGCTCACCTCCAGATGTCATTATATCAAGGGCTAGGGATTCAACGTATGAATCTGGGGTACACAATTCAGTCTGTAGCACCAATCCGCCACCCCCAGCTCCTATGTCCATTTCCGTGGGGGGTGGCCCCGCTTTGTGGCCTCTTAACACCCCAATTCTTAGGGTATCCTTAACACATACCACTTGATGGATGGCCCAGGAGTGGGTTGGTGAGTCCAGAGCAAAAAGGATTGTTAATTTCACTAAGCGCTGCCAGATTGCTTCTCAGAGCGGAGGCATCACTGCTCTCTCCACGTTCACTTCAGCACTTCCTGGAGACTTTTTGCCATTCTGATGATTTTAAAGTGGTACTTCAGCGTTGTGTGATTTTACTCTGATCACCGGTAAGGTTCATACTTGTTATTGACCTGTTTTATACTTGTTAGATTTTCCACGTTTACCCTTCTGTAAATTGTCTCATCGTATAGTGGGTTTTTTTTTTTTTTTTTTTTTTTTAATGGCTTACCATGTTTTTGCTGATTTGCAAGAGGTCTTTGTATGTTTTATATGCTAATCCCTTGTCGGTTTCGCTGTTGCAAATAATCTTTTCTTAGTCTCTTGTTGATTTGACTGTGGTGTCCTTCAGTATGTAGCAGAACCTAATTCTGATGAAGTCAAATCTGTCAGACCTTTACCCTTATGTTTGGTGTGATTTCCACCTTGAGAACATCTTTCCCCACTTGAAATCACAAAGACATTGGTATATATTTTTAAAGTTTATTTAAGTGATTTTTTTCGTCCAACATGGGGCTCACAACCCCAAGATCAAGAGTCGCACACTCTACCAGCTGAGCCAGCCAGGAGTCCCAAGGATACTCCTATTTTGATAGCCATAGATTGATCTTCCACGTTTAGATCTTTAGGTTGGTGATGGATTTTGTACCGAGAGTTAGCTAGTTTTTCCAACACTACCTGCCAAGCTGTCCCAGTGGTTTTTGGGATGCTGTCTTGCTTATAGTCTGGTGTGTTTCTGGGGTCATTCATTTGTTCTACCCAGCTATTTGTTTCTTCTTGTGCTCGTACGCTCGTACCACACCATTCTTTAACGGTGGCTTTATATGCATTTTAATTTCTGATCAGGTGGATTTATCCTCTTTGCTCTTCTTTTTCAAAATACCTTGGCAACTCAAGGTCCGTTGTTCTTTCGTGCACCTTTCTGTCTGGTTCCCTCCAAATTCCGGTGGAGTTTTATTGGATTTGGATGAAATAATACAGGTTATTTGGTGGCAGGAGGTGGGGGACGCGGAGTGAACTCTTAGGTTGTCCCATCCTTGAACAAAGCTATCTCTCCATTTATTTAGGTCTTCCTCCTCCAAAAAGATTTCTTGAATTCTTTATTAGAGGTAGTAGTAGCATTGTGATCAGTGTCTTATTTAAAAAAAAAACACACACACAACACACTTTTTTCCTCCTAATTGATGGTTGCGGTGTAGAGGGAAACAACTGGCTTTGTGTACAGATTCTGAAACTGGCAGGCTTGCTGAATCTCTAGTTTTCTGATTACCTTGACTCTTGCCTTTCTCTGAGGATGCAAAAAAGTGACACTTTTGTTTGTCTCTTTCCTTCCATTCCTTGAACCAGAGCTACTTGTTTTATGGGCCAGAGCCTTGGGGACCCTTTTGCCTATTGGTGGGTGATGGTGGCCTGTCCTTTCATGGTCACCAAGGGGATGTGCCTAAAGGGGTTTTTTGTTAGAAACCTTAATCGGATTGAGGAACTACATTGAGTCCCTTTCCTTTACTGAGGGTTTTCTTTTTCTTTTTTTTTTAATAATAAATAGGTATTGACCTTTAGTAAATACTTCTTCTTAACGATCTATTCAAGTCTGTGCAATTCTGATCCCCTCAGTCTGTGTCTGTGATAAATTACATGATGGTGATGGGTGCTTTGAGGTCAAATTGTGTGTTGCATCGTGGGGTAAACTTTTTTTTTTTTTTTTTTTGGTCTCATATTTTAACATACAGTAGGATTTGTTGTAGAGTTTTTACATCAGTTCTATCCCCACCCCCCCAAAAAAAAAAATTGGCCCATACTTTTTACCTAGTTGGAATTGAAATGAGACAGGTCTCCTATACAGGGGGTGAAAACTGTTTTTGGAATCATTCCTCTGAGATGAGGATGGCCTCTGTAGGTCAGGGTGGAGTAGGGCTCAGCTGTTCTACCGTGGGTCCTGAGACTGGGCGCAGCTGGCAGGCATTTACCATTACACTTTCTTCAGCCTTTCGTTGACCAATTTGGGCATTTGGTAACTTTCTAGAAATACATCTATTGCATCTAGGCTTTAACATTTATTCTTGTATGAGTGTTCACAAGAGCTTCACCAGTTTTGCAAATCTGGCTTTTAGTGCTAGCTGTTGCGCGTCTTCTTTCTAGATTCTCTGCCTCTGAATTTATCTGCGACCTTATTTTTCAGTCTCATGTAGAGTTTTTGTTTGTTTTATTAATCCCTCAAGGAAACCCAGCTTTTGCCCTTCTTGACCTCTTTGTCTTTGTTTTTTGTTCATGTCACCAATTTCTCTTCTTCATTTCGTTCCTGTCTCTTAGAGGCCACTCTTTTCCAGACTTCTTTTTTCAGAATGCTCAGCTTTCTGATTTAAATTCTTTCTCGTTTTCTGCTAAATGTATTCAAAGCTGTAATATCTCTTCTAAGGATTGCTTTAGCAGTGCTCCACAAACTTTGACACCTCGTGCTTTCATTTTTATGCACTTTGTAAAATTGTATTCATTTTCTAATTTCCCTTATAATTTCCTCTTGAACCCAAGGGTTAGTTAAAAGTAGGTATATTCTAGATTTTTGACATTAAAAAGAAAACTTCTTAGACTATCTTGATGTCTGTTTTGATTGCATATAGTTGGAGGACGTAGTTCACATGATGCTGATTTCTCCAGAATAAATATGTAAGAGACCTTTTGAGTGCCTTTGCACTTGGTGGATTTTTGCAGATGTTCTGTATGTGTTCAAAAGTAATGTGTTTTCTGTTTGGTGATAAAGTTTTCTCTATTATTTTTGAGCCTATTTGTGGTACTTAATTTTTCTAGGTCTCTGCTGATTTTCTTCCTATAGTTTTGACAGCTATTTTATTATATTATGTTAAGGCTGTATTGTTAGATACACATAGGAGCATGGTCTTTGTTTTCCTGATTAATAGTTTTTTTCTGGTGTATATGTAGACTCTTTCTTCCTCCTTTATGATGTTTTTCACCTTAAATTCTGTTTGTATTGTTGCTATAAGATTTCTGTTTATTTTTCTTTGTAGTTTCTGTGTGCCCGATAACACTTTTTTTTTTCCTCTAACATTATTTTCAGTCTTTCCATATCCTTTTGCTTTGGATGTGTTTATTTTAGATATACGATGTAGGATTCTGTTTTTTAAACCCAGGTTAAGAGTCTGTCTTTGATTAGTGAATTTAATTGGCATACATTTAGGGTAATTATGGTTATTTTAGGACTTGTGCAATATTATACGCTTTTCTTTTTACCATTATTTTTGGGGAAGGTGTCTTATAATGTTTTATTGACTTGGTTTTTTTTTCCTCTGCTGGATTTTAAAATTGTGCAATCTATTTTATTTTCCTGAAATCCAGAATCGAGATTATTCCTGAAGTTATTAAGACAGACCCCTTCATGTGTTTGTTTTTTTTCTGTTTCTAAGGTCATTTTCTCTGTCTTCTTTCCACCAGCCTCTCTTTCCTCTCTGCTGGTTTTGACTGTGTCCATTTTAAGTCAGATCCATTAACTCTAATTTCCCTGTGCAGGTTGTTGGGCTAGCTAGTTGGTTTCTCTCTTCCAGTGTTTGCTCTCCTTCTGGCTGTTTTTCCCTGTGACCTGTGGTCTCCTCGGCCTGAGCCCAGGGGTATATCAGCTGATGCCTTGCCCCTGAGGGGAAAGAGTGAGGCCACAGTTTATCAACCACCTGGTTTGGTGAGAGGGCCCTGCCCTTAGGGTAGAGAGCTTGGGCAGGGGACAGTAAGGCCCCTTAGGCAACCTTGAGTCCTTGCTCTAGCCACACCTGTTTTCCTCCGGCTACCTGCCTCTGATGTTATCAGCCAGCAGATCCCCTGGGGCATGGGTCACCTTCAGGGATTCTGATTCTGCTAGTCTGGGATGGGTGTTGGTAGCTTTTAAAAGGGCGTGATCTTGGAGACCCGGGATCAAGTCCCACGTCAGGCCCCCTGCATGGAGCCTGCTTCTCCCTCTACCTGTGTCTCTGCCTCTCTTTCTCTCTGTGTCTCTCATGAATAAGTAAGTAAAATCTTTAAAAAAAAAAATTTCTTGTGATAGGGGTAGGGTACACAGTGGACTGGTCATGAATTAGCAGTTGTTGAAGCTGAGGGACCACCAGATGGGTAAGTACTTAGGGGTTTATTATACTGTTCATAAACAGCTAAAATTCTGATTACTTCCTGGCTAACACCCACTGGTCCTAGGCTGTGGTATGGGGATTGAGATAGGGGACAGCACAGAGGAGACCAGCTAGCTAGACCCGGGGGTGGCTGCCAGAACATTTAAAATGACTTATGTGGTGTATGTTATATTTCTGTTAGCACTGGTCTAAATCGAGACCCTCACTACTCAAAGAGGTCCCACGAACCAGCAGTTTGGGCATCTCCTGGAGCTTGTTAGAAGTGCAGAATCTCAGGCCCCATCTCAGACCTCCTGAGTCAGAATCTGCAATTTTATGAGATCCCCAGGTGATTCATATGCACTTTAAATTTGAGAAGCATTGGTCTAGATCCTCTTAAAAGGGAGGGTTGGTTTTATTGAATTTGTATTTTAATAGTGACTCCTTCCTTATCTTCCCTGTAGAGTTTTCCAGAACACAGTGTTGCAGAGGGCTGAGCTGCCAGGTGGATGGCCTACAGTCAGTGCTCTTGGGACCCCTCCCAAACCTCTCTTATCTATTAGGCCCTCCCAAACCTCTCTTATCTCTTAGACCCAGCTCCTCTGGTATATATACTTGGTTGTAATAATACCAATCATCTGCTTTTCAAGGTCCTAACATATTAAAATAACACATTGGAAGAAGGCAAGGGATGTTCTCTTGGTAGGACAACTAGGGGTCAGCTAGGGAGCAGACCAGAAAGACAAAAGAGTTGCAGGCCTGGGCTTTGTGGTGTAGAGGCAACTTCTACAGGTAGACTCTTGAGGACTGGAGGGATTCACGATGGATGTCAGCCCCGACTTCCAGTATGATTAGCCCGAGCCACTAAGAAGTGACTAAGTTACACTGTGATTTGAGGCCTATATGCACCATCCTGTGGGGAAGGCCCTGCTTTCACCTGTGCCCTGGCAAATGTCGGGGCCTAGATTGAAGACATGTATTTGGAAACGAACTTCGAGGAGCCTCTGCGCTGCTCATGGAGCTGTTCTCAGTGTGAGCATACGGGGTTTTCTTTTCTTTTCTTTTCTTTTTCTTTTTTTTTTTTTTTTGGAGCCCGATGTGGGACTTGATCCGGGGACTCCAGGATCACACCCTGGACCGACAGCAGGCGCTAAACCGCTGAGCCACCCAGGCTGCACCACATGGGGTTTTCTAGATGGATAGCCTTTGGATGTGCCCAGAGCCTGTCAGCTGCTGGCCCTCCTGGCTGCGGGCACACCCACCTGGGTGGCAGATGACCCTCCTGGCTTGGAACCTTTGCTCTTCTGTTTATTGGCTGTGTGACTCTGGGCATCTAACCTGCTTCCTTTGTAAAAAAAAAAAAAAAGGGGTGATAGTAAAACTCCATACTTTATTGGGGTTTTCTTAAGGCTCAGCTTAGGACAGTGCCTGATATACTGTCCTCAGTTTTTTTAGCCTGAAAGAGTCAAGGAGAGTAGTGGTGCAGGCAGCTCATCAATACAGACTGCCTTATATTAAAAGAATAATAGGGACACCTGGGTGGCTCAGTGGTTGAGTGTCTGCCTTTGGCTCAGGTTGTGATCTTGGGGTCCTGAGATCGAGTCCCGAGTCAGGCTTCTTAGGGAGTCTGTTTCTCCCTCTGCCTCTCTCTCTGTGTCTCTCATAAATGAATGAATGAATGAATGAAAAATAGTGGGGTACTTGGGGGCTCAGGTAGTTAAGCATCTGACTCTTGATTTCGGCTCAGGTCATGATCTCAGGGTCATGGGATTGAGCCCTGTGTTGAGCTGTGCGCTTACTGTGGAGTCTGCTTGGGATTCTCTCTCTCTCCTTCTCCCCCTGCTCCTGCTCTTTCTCTCTCTCTAAAATAAATACATCTTGGAAAAAAAAAAAAGAATAATAGTGTTACTAACCCAGATGGAGCTGTCCTCTGTCACAGTGTCAGCCCTGATGCCTGGGCTGTCTTGGTCACTGGGTACAGACTGATGTTGTGTTGTTTGTGTTTTTCTTTTATGCTTTTCCCTGGAGATTTTTCCGCCTTATAAGATTAAAAATATCTGCTTCCACATTAAACCCAACTCAGTTTGAATAATGTATTTTTAAGGCAAAAGCCTGCTCTTGGGTGTGAGTAACTTCCACGTCAAATGTTCAGTGGGCAAATGAAAAATGTGAGTCATGCAGTACTTGGCACCTTTGGCTTTTAATATTTGGTGGCAAACTTCCTACAGAGAGGAGGAATTTCAAAGTGGAAGTCCTTTCAGATCCAGATGGCGAAAGAATTGTTCAGTGTTGGTGGGGACTGACTAGTAATTGGTTTTTCTCCTATTTTCTCAGCCTGCTAGGCCACTGGCAAGGCCAGATTTAGTTCTGACTTCACTTCTCTTGTGCGGTGAGGCTCTGGGCCTACGGAATGTGCTTACCTTGAAGGATGAGAACGATTTCTAGCAGCTTCTTAAATGCACAGCAAATAGAAAACAGAATGTGGGTAGTCCCACAGAACACTTGCAAGGCATCTCTGCCGGCCTGGAGAGCTTTGGTCTGCTCTCTGCAGTGGTTGCTGACAGCGACGAGCAGGATATAGCAGCTGGGCCATGTGACTTACATGTCGGGCTCTGAGTTTTGTTTTCTTGGCCAAGATCTTGAAGCCTGTTTCCAAGTAGGTGTTTCTGCCTTGGCAGCAGATTTGAGCTGTTATGTAGGCAGCCTTGTCCTTTTCCAAAGGGGAGCTGCCTTGGAGGGTACAGGAGAGGGACAGAGCAGCTAATATTAGTGTTCTTTCCCTCCTGTGTCAGGTAATCTTGAACGGAGTGGCACTGTTGCCTGAATTTTGAATGTAGGAAAGTCATATAAAACCTGCTTTGATCTGACTTTTTAGGTACATGATAGAAATACGAAAATTGGAGGAAATGGTGAAATCGTTGTGTAGAACATGCGTCAGCAGGGATTTCAGAGGCCGAGTAAGAAAGTTTGTTGGTGAGAAATCTTGGGTGATAAGGAAAGAGAAGTCAGTGCCTGGTAAGGGCTCGAAGCTCCCCTGCAGGTGTGCCTGGGGTGTCATGCCGGGGCCCAGCAGCTCCAGGCAGCCTCTGGGAAGCTGTGGCCTCCTCCATCTGACCCTTTGCAGCCCAGGCTGGAGCCAACCTCCTAGGTTCCACCACTAGAAAATGGTCAGGGAGGGGAGCCTGGCTGGTACAGTCGGTTGAGCATCAGCTCAGGTCAGGTCATGGTCTCAGGGTTGTGGGGTTGAGTCCCACATGGGGCTCCATGCTCAGTGCAGAGCCTGCCTAAGACTCTCTCTCCCTCTGCCTCTCCCCACCCCCTGCACACACAGGTACTCTCTCTGTCTCTAAAATAAATCAGTCTTTTAAAAAAATTGGTCAAGGAGGGTATGCCTGCGTGACTCAGTTGGAAGAGCATGTGACTCTTGATCTTGGGGTCGTGAGTTCAAGCCCCACATTGGGTGTAGAGATGACTTAAACGTAAAAAAAGAAGATGATTAGGGAGTAAAAACAGTTATTAAAGCAGGATAAACACTGTTCTGTGTGATTCGTACAGTTATCACAATTTGGAATTGTTGAAGGAACAATAAAAGGGGGGAGAAAAAAAGTTGTACATCTTGAGTGTATTTAATTTGAAAATAAAAATTGTCTAAAGGTAGTCATTGGTTTTTGCATGTTTTTCTTTCATTCAAAGCATTTGATTTTCAGTTTCCAATCAAAATTCTATCAGTATTCAAAAAGAACCAGCCCCCTGCCCACATCTCCCCACCATTGGTACCTGCGCCCTGGCACAGTCTCTTGTCTGGGAAGCTGGCTTCTCTGATCCTGATCCTGGTCCTTGGGTTTCAGGGTGGGCGTCTGCTTGCTGGTGTGGTGCTATGAGATGTGCAGGTGCAGTGGGGGCTCACAAAAGGTCCCCTTCACCCCTCTCCCCCTTGCAGGGGTAGTCCTGTTTCTCCTTTGGGCTCAACTGATTTTCACATATTCAGCGTTCAGATGGCTCTGACTACATAAATACTCATAAATACTAATTTCTGTGTACAAGGTCTGATTTCTTCCCAAACTCTCTTCTAGCAAGAGAATTTGTGTCTCTTAAAATATGGGAACCCATCAGACTGGTAGGGCCTCATCTTTTCTTGGCAGTACTGCTCCTGGCCCCTTGTCTTTCTGCTCCAGCTGGGACTAGCTGCTGCCTGGCCCCGGCACCACCCTCCTCCTGGTCCCCTTCACCATCATCTTTCCTTCCACTGTAGGATCGCCTGTCTCCCGAAATCTTGTGGTTTTGACTTTCTCGGTTAATATCTCACGAGGGCGCGGGGGTGGGGGGGGGGGTGGGGGGCTCTTCTCCAGTAGCTCCTGATAAAGGTGGTTGTGGAGCGCAGCATTCCAGATCAGAAAGCCATGCCCTTGAAATCAGGAAGACCAGGCAGCCAGGGCTCCTGTTGTTGGGGACAGTGGCATTTCCCATCCTTTGCTCTGTCTCTCTGCCACTTGGAGAGACATGGTCTTGACCTTCCCCTTTTTCGAGATCAGGAAGATGCACCTCAGGGCGGGTCTTGTTTCCTTGCCTATATTCCGTGTCGTCCGGAGCTCAGAGCTCGTTATTCAGACGTGGGGCCTCAGGGCCATATCTGGCCGTTTTTCTTACCTTTTATTTTTCATGTCTTTGTCTTTTTTGATGTATCCTGGAGAACTGTTCAACCGCCCAATCTTTCTGAACTTTTATCTGTCATATTTGTAACTTCTGAGTTTTCTTTCTTGTTCTCTGAATGTTCCATTCTTATGACCTATTCTTGTTTTTGTACATGAAGTGTCCTCTTTGATCTCACTGGCTATATTCACCACGGTGTCTTTTTAAAGTTCTGTTGCTCGCGTTGACTTCTCTTTATTTTTACTTAAAACATTTTTTTTTTTTTTAATTAAACGCTACACCCAACGTGGGGCTGGAACTCAGGACCCCGAGATTAAGAGCCACACCCTTACCAACTGAGCTGGCTAGGTGCCCCCTCTTCGTTTTTACTTTTCAAATCCTTAAGAAAACATACAATTTAATACCTGTAAACAATTGCATGTAACACATTTTGATCACAAAGTGTAGTAACCTGGTGATCTTCTCTCCCTCTTGCCCCAAGAATGTCACCAATCGTTTACATCCACCTGTAAACTCCTCCTCTCCTGTTTTCCTGCCTCCCTATCCAGACAGGAGACCCCTGTCCTAAGTTCTGGTTCTATTATGCCACAGTCTTAAAATAGCATTTGTTTTATCACAAATGTCTATACGCTTAAATGCTGTGATATTTACTCTTGCTTGGGTTTGAGCTCTATAAAAATGATATTAATTCAGCATGCTGACTGCTGGCACTTACTTTTTGACTCTTGTGTCATGGAGATTCACCTGTGATGTTGCAGGAAATGTGGTCTGTTTTCTCTGATGTTGGTACCCAGTAGTGTGACTAGACTGGTTTTATTTATCTTTTCTCCTGTTGCTTCGTCTTTTTTCATTTTTTCTTTCTTTGTTTTGGTCCCAGTTAGAGATTCTGTCGAATGCCTGGTGACATTTGCATCATCTATCCATACTTCAGAGCAAGCCACTAGCATGCTTATGTGGAAGCTGTGTGTGCATGTGTGCATGCGTGCGTGTGTGTGTGGGTGGGTGGGTGGGTGGTTTGGGGACAGTTGACTGCTGGCCTTCACTATAAGAGATCAACCAGGTGTTTTTGTGGGGTGGGGGAGTCCGCAAAGTGTCTGTATCTGTGGCTCTTGTTTTGGGCTGACAGTTTCTTCAGTGAGAGACCCTTTGTTTCCCTGCAAGGAGGGGTGGTTGGGGGCTATATGTCTGATTGACTGTCTTCCAGTGACCAGGCTGGGGAAGAGGCTGGGATGTTCATTCAGTCCGCCTGCAAGTAGTGGAGAGACATCTCAGTTTTCTGCTGACAGTGGGGGACATGTCCTGAGACTGCATGAGGTCTAAACGGCATCTTGCCCAACTTGCACTCCCACCTTCCAAACATCCCCCCCCCCCCCCGCCTGTCTTGAGTCTTTTCCGAGTTCTTTGGCACAGATGACCTTACTGTATATTGGGTCCCATCTCAAGGTCAAGGCTATAAGCTTCCCCTGGTCTCTTGAGGCTATAGTGTCTGGTTCAACAGCTTTGCAGCCTCTTACATGGGCGTGTGTGGGGCGGGGGGGGGGGGGCGCTTCTCCTTCACTCCCTCATCTCTCCGCTTGTCTCCTGAGTTTAGACCATAGTTGTTCTGTCCGAGAGGGCATAGAGATGACCTGTGTGTCAGTCTGCCCTGTTAACCTGGAACTTACACGATTTCAAAAGGCCCACATTTTTGGATCAGGGTAGGCCATATATGATGACACCAGTTTTATAGGAAACACCAGTTTAGTCTTTTACAGCAATCTTGGGAGCAGCTTCCAACCAGGCTGCCAGTGAGTGACACATGGTAAACACATGCTGGGATCGTCTTTAGAAGTGGCTTCATGAACCGCCAGGAACACTGGTCTCCTTACTGTAGGGGCCTGGGCTGGACCGGGAAGAAGGGAGCACGCAAACTTTGGGACCTGGGGCCTGGGTTCTAGTCCTGCCTGCATCGTCTACTGCTTGCAGGGCTATACTCCCTCATCTGTAAAAGGCGAGCCCTTCTTGGCTAGGTTGTTAAAAAAACAAAGGGAGGGGGTAGATGTGAGGTGCCTTTGGGGAGCTGCTCTGCCAACAGGAGCTATTATTAACCCTAACATCCTTGCTGGACTAAGAAATGGCACCTCATTCTCAGCAGTGTGCTCCCACCTGTTTTTATTCACACACACACACACACACACACACACACACACACACACACTCAAAAGGACTAAAACCAGACTCGCTTTGGATTGTGATGATCTGTTGCAGGTTATATATTTCCCTCTCTTTATGAATTTCCCTGCTTCTGTCTTTTTTTAAGTTATTTATTTTTCTAATCTCTGCCCAACATGGGGCTTGAACTCACAGACCCGAGATCAAGAGCCACATGTTCTTTTGACTGAGCCGGCCAGATGCCCCATCCCTCTCTTGCTTTTCATCTTCTGCCCCTTCCCTTGGAGCCCCCCCACCCTACTTGGCCCTGCGTCCCTGCAGAAGTGATTCTGTTTTCCCATCCTCCGGAACTCTGTCTCTGGAACCCTTTGGCCTTCCTGGTTGGCCTGGCCCCTCTGCTCCCTCTGTGTTGACCTTGGAGTCTGTGAATCTGGCCTGGTAGCCTGGCCGGTCTGGGCCTCCTAATGGGAGGAATCACGCCTGGTTGTGTGATCTTCTTTCTGTAGGGTCTGGTCATGTCTCACTGATTGACAGATTGAGGCTCAGGGAACTTACAGGTGGCCAGGTGGCATAGCAGGAGAGCCCTCAGTGCTTCTGTAGGGATTTTGTAGCTGAAGTCCCAACATTTAGCATGGCACCTTCTCCATGTGTCCTGTCGTGTGTGTCCCGTGTCCCCCCCATCCCCTTCCCCGCCCCCCCCCCCCCACCCCGCCATGTTAGAAACAGCTTGGGTCAGCAGGAAGTGAGCAAGTTGCAATTTGTTTACCTCATTAGAGTGGTGTGTCCATCCATTCTCCTCCCTAACCTGAATTGTTTATCCAAGCCTGTGTTTTCCATTCTCTAATTGAAGGCTCTAAAAATGGGCCCATCAAGAAGCCGGTGGCTGTGGGAAATGAAGTGGACTTCACAGAAGGATGGCATGAGCAGACGGATTTTCTTCCCTTTCGATGGAAAGCCTTCAGAGGGCTGTGTCTCTCCCAGCCAGGACAGACACAGCGATGCAATCTGTTTCCTGCAGGCCCAAGGGGAATGCTTCCTCCTTGTGGTTAGTGACTTCAAAAGTTGCCCCAGTTAGATGAAGTTCAACCGTTTCTCCAGTTTCGACGACTTGGGGGTAAGCCGGTCACGTTGCTCTGACACTGTTGCCGTGGCACTTGAGGAAAAGCCTCCCTCGAACCCCAGGAGGAGCTTACAAGCTTTCCTCTTCTCTCCAGTCCCCTCTTCATCGTTAAACCGAAACTGCTGTCCTGAAGCCAAACTAATTTTGGGATCCCTCCCTGGGCCTCATCCTCCTTGACCTCTTCGTGTCCCCTCTGTGCCTCCTTGACTCCCACACGTGCCAGCTGTACCAGGCCCCTGGGTGTTTGAACTGCCGCCACTGAGCCTCTGCTCATGCCACGTCGTGTCTCCCCCCAGGAGCACCCTCTCATGTCCGCTCCCCCAGCCTCCGAAGCCCTGCCCAGCTCAAGTTCCTGTTTGAAAGGAGCCCTTCCGATCACCTCCAACAGACAGAAGCTACCCTCCTCTGAACCCCAGCCCGGGGCCCGTTGGGCCTGGCCTGTATTTCTGCCCTCACTGTACCCAGCATCAATTCCCTGCGTGCTGGTTTCGTGCCTCTCGGAGGCAGGCAGCTTACACCAGTGCAGGGGCTGTGCTGGGTTCTGGCACTCCAGCCCCTGTCGCCTTGCCTTACATATGATAGGCACAACATTCAATAAATGTCATATTTTTGAAATATCTGTAGAAATAAAAAGAAATGCTTCCCCCCTCCCCGCCCCCCGTTCCAGGAGTCAAAATGCATGGCTTTCATCCACTTTCAACACATAAAAGCTGTTTTCAACACAGAAAGGCCTTTCACATTCTTAGTTAATAGTCAGCTTTTGGAATGATGTGGACTAGAATGAAAAATGAGGATGAACACCTCTGGAATCAGCTGTTTTGAATTAAATAAAGCTGAGTGAGTGAGGTTGGAGTCAGGTGAAGCGAGAAGATGGGATTGAACCAGGGAGGATTAATAGGCTGGGCTCCTTTAAACTCTGAGGGACTGTTTTCTCAGAAATGAGCCAAAGGGATGGACAGGGCTCTTCTGGTCCCCATTCTGTCCTCCCAAGGCTGTTGCACCCTTCCCTCCACCTGGCTCAGAATAACTTAATCCTTCCTGTGGCTTCGCATAAGCGCAAGAAGGTGTTTTTGGTCTTTTTTTGTGGGGGTTTTGTTCTCCCTTCACCGTTCTCCCTGGGACTTTTCAGAGACCTGCTTCCCCAGGCTGGCTTAGCAGTAAGGACTCTGAGTCTGGGAGCGAGTTGTATGAATGTCCAGGTCACTGCTCTGTGTAGTGTGTAGGCATGTTGGGTGGGTTGCGTGCCCATGTCCCATGCTCTTGGTTGGCCTGCCCGCTCCACATGGAGCGTGGTGCTCTGGATGTGGCACTTTGGACGTGGTGGATGTGGCAGTCTGGATGCGGTACGTCCACTCAGCCCCCAGCTGCTTTGTAGTAGCCGGCTCTGCCCAGAGGCCACAGGAGCAGAACCAAGGTAACAAAACAAAAGCAAATCCTACCAAGTCCTTATTACAAAACCTGCTGAATTGACCTCTGTCTCAGTAGGGGCAGGGGGGTCCCAAGTCTGACTGTAAAGGTGGTAGAGGTGACCTTCCCTTGCCGAGGCTGGCGGTTTAATGAACTTCACCAATACCTTGGGTGGGGACAATAGATGGCCTTTGGCCAGCTGATAGGAACTAGCTCCCTGGAAATTCTGGGGCCTCCAGGTCTGCTAGCTTTTAGTGAAGTGTATGGACAGCAGCGCAGCCAGATGTGTCTGTTCCCATGTGGGTCCTCTGGTCACATTCGTCCGCCATGGGCAGGTGGGCACTGGCGCCCGCAGTTCTTGCAGGGGCTGAATGCCCCCACTTAACAGAGAGCATGGTGGTGCTAGCAAAAAAGGCTGTATGTAGATCCCTCAAGGTTAGGACACAGCTAAAGCAGCTCGTAACCAAGCAAGTGGACAAAACTCTCACCAAAAGGGTTTCAGTTTCTGTTTTCTGGGGGTGGTGGTGGTAGGGTTTCATTTTAGAGGCTGACTTGGTGTGCCTCAGTTGGTTTTACTTCCTTCAGGTCCCAGCTCAGATGTCCCCTTCCCACCCTGTAGAGGATAGCACCCCCTCCTGCCCCTCCCCGGACTTTTTCTTCTCCAATGACTTAACAGTCACGTGAGCCACTATTTATAAAGGCTATCCCCTTCCTCCCCTCCCCCCATGTGAACCGTGGCTGCTTAATGAAGGTATACTTTGGCCTCTAGCATGGGAATGGCTTTGTAATCCCAAGAACACCTTGCTATTTACTAGCGGATCATGGAAACCAGTACACTTCTGTTTTTTCCTTGAAGAAATCCAGTAACCTAGGCTTTCTGGATCCAAAGTAGGTCAGATGGCCATGGATTGAAAATGGATTGGCATCCAGTGTCTCTGGAAACATAGAGCTGGACTCTGGCTGCATTCATGTTTATCTTCCTGTCGTGAAAGCACCTCCGATGGCAGCTGACTTTGCAGGCGCTGTGAACCAGGATTCAGCTGAGAGAGAGAGAGAGAGAGAGAGAGAGAGAGAGAGAGAGAGCTCGAGCGCGCTAGCTCGTGCCAGAGGGCCAAGAGCAACCCCAACCCCAGGCGGGCGGCCCTCCCTCCACCTGAGCCCAGAGGGAGGCGGGCCCATGATTAACTCTCGGATGTCTTCATTGCAATTTGCTGGGGGCCAAAAACATTCACTTTTAAAAAATGATTTAAAATTACCAATTGACCATATCCGGGGCTGAACCTGCATGATTCAGCTCCTTTTAAAAATATCTTTTCTCAACAAATTGCTTCCTTAACATTTTAATTTGTTGATCATAAAGGAAGCTTGCCAAATATTAGCCGGTCTTTTCCATTTCCTGCAGCTTCGAGCTTCCCTTATTTGGCATATTTCAGAGGAACTGTAAGGTCACTCCCTATTTCTCTTCCCAAATAACTGTATTTATTACTGTCAAGTATTGGCGGGTTTGATCCAGCTGTCATCAGAACGTTTGGAAATATTGTTCTTTGCCAGAATGCTGATTTAATGATCTAATACTGACATGGCTTGTTTTCTCCACTGATTTGATAACTTACTTGTTCAATAAACTTCCGTCTTAGCGAGCCACACTGTTCTTTTTCTTTATTTCCCCCCCCCCTCTTCTATAAGCTTTATGGGCAATCTTTCGCTCTCTTTTTAAAAGATGTATTTATTTAGTTTTGAGAGAGAGAGAGAGGGAGGAAGGGAGGGAGAGAACATGAGCAGGAGAGGCAGAGGGAGAGAGAATCTCCAGCAGGCTCAGAGCCTGATGTGGGGCTTGATCTCATGGTCCTGAGATCATGACTGAGCCCTGAGCAGAAACTGAGATTCGGATGCCTGACCCACTGCACCATCCAGGCACCTTTATGAACAGAGTCTTATTATTATTATTTTTTAAGCTTTTATTTATTCACTAGAGACACACAGTGAGAGAGAGAGAGAGAGGCAGAGACATACGCGGAGGGAGAAGCAGGCTCCCTGCAGGGAGCCCGATGTGGGACTCGATCCCAGGACCCTGGGATCACGCCCTGAACTGAAGGCAGATGCTCAACCACTGAGCCACCCAGGCGTCCCTATGGGCAGAGTCTTAAAGACAGCAGTAAGGTTTTTTTTGCCCCCCTTCTTTCTTTCATTTCCTCCCTCCATCCTCCCCTCTTTACCTCCCATCCATTTTTGTCTTCTTTTGTCAGAGAATGTGTTACCAGCTCTCCTTGAAGAAGCTAGCATTGCTGCTGCCTGGTATTTTGAGGAGCACTTCAGAAAACCTTTCCTCGGAAAATTTCAAACGTACACCAAAGTAGAGAGGCAACTAGAACATATCCCCCATGTACTGCCAACTAACTTGACCACTTATGAGCTCATGGCCAGTCTAGTTTCATCTCTGCCCCCACGTACTTGAATTTTGGAAAAGACCTCAGATTATTTTACCCATAAATATTTCAATAGGTGTCTAAAAAGTCATATGTTTATATTTTTTTAATACCATATACCAGTGGCATACCTAAAAAAATTAAAGCCAACAGTGTGACAAAGGAGTTCCTCCTGTGTGGCACCATAGAGAGTCAGTCTGTGGGTGTCATGGGGGCAAGGCGGCTTGACCCAGAGCCCTGCCCCAGGTCCTTTGCTCTGCTGCTACTGCCACCCTCGCCCACCGCAGGGCCGGGGGCTAGTTACTGCGCATTCTCAAGCCTCAGTTTCTCTGCGTAGACAAACAGGGAGTTGCTCTAGTTCTTCTGATTCAAAGTCTTGAGTCTTGGGATGTGTGAGGCACTGACTTGCTTTAGAATTGGATGTCCAGGCTCCTTGAAGGAGGGGGTGGGCATGTGCTTCCGGTCGACTGGTTCTGCTTCCTTCAGGGCACATTCTGCCTCATTCTTGCCCTACCTCATTCCTGCCAATGGGTGGGAGTTTGAGTGTTTGCTTTCAGCTGTGTCCACCTGGAAGTCAAATGTGTGCTCCTGAGCATCTTTTTTTATCCTGGGGGATCACTTTGTGTGCTTCGGATTCCCCCCCCTTTTTTTTCTCCTGATCATCTGAAACAATGCGAAATAGTTGATTCTCTAAGTAGATGAGTTTCCACATTTAGTAGTTAGCTGTTAAGGGTCAGTTAACAGGTGTCACATTTGTAACCCATTTTTCTCCCCAATCTATTGGAACTGAAATGTTTTCGCTTACTTGAATTTAACAAACGGCCTGACACCACACCAGATGCTGAGGCTTCAGAGCTCCTTCAGGTACTGGCTGTTTGTCTGGGAGCTCCTGTCTGGAGAGGAGAAGGCACCTGCCACTGTAACTGTGGCAGGATGAGCCAGGTGTAGGGCTCGGGGCTCAATGTTAGGGGGCTGGGTGGACAGAAGGTCCTGATTTGGTGGTAATGGTACTGCTGGAGCACAGGTGGTATGTGCACGTGTCCTGGCTGGTAGGGGGTAGTGGGTCGTCATGCGTCAATCACCATAATCACACTATCAGAGTCATAATCACCATTAATGTTGCGATTCATTTCCCTTGGATATTTTCCTATATGTGTTTATGAGATCTATTCAAGTACTCAGGAACTCAAGAAACACGTATGGAGCACCTGGCCATGTGCCAGGCACCCTTCTTGGTTGTGGGTTTGGTGGGGAGAGGTCAAGATAATTTTTGCCCTCAAGGAGCTTACATTCTGGTAGACTTGTGTCATCTCCTCTCTGAGAGGAGATGTGTGTGTTTTGTTCACTTTACAAATGACATCAGGCCATCCATGGAATTATTTGCCTGCCCTTCCAGCCTGCAGTTGCCCTTGAGCTTGACAGAACAGCTGCCTGTGAAATGTGACCCTCTGGACGCCAGCCCCCCTGACACTGGCTCTGAAGGTGCTCAGGGATGGCTTCCAGCTGGGTACGCTTGGGACCTGCCCCCTTTCCCTTTGGGTTGTCTGTAAAGGATGGGTTTTTCTTCTTTTTGAGTAATTATACTGACCTAATTGGCATTGAGGGACATGTTTAAAATCCCGGTATAATTTGTAACCCATGTTTGCCTTTAAATTGTTCCGTTGCCAGGATTGGCATGGGGGCAATTGTTCTGTTGGATTTCTTAGGATTTCTAAGTGCCGGGTGTGTGTTTGGAAATGTCGGACCTGAAGTTTAACATTCAGAAGGGATGAATGCCCTGTATCGTTCAGTGTATTTGGAGAATATGACTCCAAATTCAAATATATTCCCAAATAGAACAGCATAATGAATCCTTTTGTACCCATTATCCGGCTTCCTGGATTATCTGCTCACAGCCAACCTTGTTTTAGCTGTACTTTCTCATTCCCCACCCCAACTTAATTTTGAAACAAATCCCAGACAGCGGGTCTTATTTCATCCATAAATATTTCAGTGTGTATCTTTAAAAGATAAAGACTTTTTTTAAAAAAACACAACCACAATCCATTATCATATTTCTTCCCTCGCAGATGGCAAAGAAAAAAAAAAACATTGATATCAACTATCTGGTCGGTGTTCAAAATTTCCATTTTCCCGTAAATATCATAATTAAAATTTATTTGAATCAGAAACCAAGTAAGATCGTCATACTGTGATTCGTTCATGCATCTTAGTCTTTTAAATCTCTTAATTGACCAGGACCCCTCCCTCCCATCATCTAATTCTGAACCTGAAGATCAGATTTGGGCTTTTTTCGGCGGGGAGGGGGAAGGTGCAGCTAGATTCCTTCCTAGGTGATGGTATGTATTTCTATCAGGAGGTCACGAGACACATGTAATGTATATGTGATGCCAGGGTTTCCCTCCCCCTTATTTTTAAAATTATAAAATACACATAAAATATACTATCTTGACAGGTTTTTTTTTAAAATATTTTATTTATTTATTCATGAGAGATACAGAGAAAGAGAGGCAGACACAGCCAGAGGGAGAAGCAGGGAGCCCAATGTGGGACTCAATCCGGGGTCTCCAGGATCACGCCCTGGGCTGAAGGCAGAGCTAAACCACTGAGCCACCCAGGGGTCCCTGGCTATTTTTTCTTTTTTTTGACTGTTTTTAACTGTATAGTTTAGCGGCATTAAGCACATTGACATTACTGTGCAACCATCACCACCATCCATCTCCAGGATTCTCTTCATCTTGTAAAACTGAAACTGTGTCCCCATTGAATACTAATGCCCTCCTTCCCCTGCCCCCACCCCAGGCACCCACCATTGTACTTTTCTGTGTTTGTGGATGACTACTCTAGGTGCTCATGTAAGTGGAACCATAACAGTGTTTGTCTTTTTGTGACCGGTTTATTTTCCCTCAGCCCAGTGTCCTCAAGGTTCATCTGTGTTGTAGCCCATGACATAATGTTTTTCCTTTTTAAGATTGAATAATATTCCATTGTATGGATGGATAGGCCATATTTTGTGTATCCATTCATCCATGGACAGACACTTGGGTGGCTTCCATGTCTTAGCTGTTATGAGTAATGCGGCTAGGAACATACACAAACGTATAAATAATTCTTTGAGACCCTACTTTTAGTCCTTTTGAGTATATACCCAGAAGTGGAATTGCTGGATCATATGGTGGTTCTGTTTTTAATATTTTGTGAAACGGCCATACTGTTTTCCATAGTGGCTGTACCATTTTACATTCCCACCAGTAGTATATGAGGGCTCTGATTCCCCTACTTCACCAATACTTATTTTCTGTTTCTTTTAGTTTTGTTTTGTTTTGATAGAAGCCATCCCAATGGATTTGAAGTAGTATTTCAGTGTAGTTTTGATTTGTGTTTCCCTAATGATGGCACTTACTTTTAATAACTTATTTAAACTTAATATTTCATCTGTGGGTGCTTCAAGATGAGGAATGTATTTAGGGAGCCACCATAATTATTTATTTTAAAAAATGAGAACTATTTCTTAGACAATTTTCTGTTTTTTGTTTTATTATTATTTTTTTTTTTAAGTAGTCTCCATGCCCGGTGTGGAGCCCAACATGGGGCTTGAACTCATGACCCTGAGATCAAGACCTGAGCTGAGATCAAGTCAGATACTTAACTGAATGAGCCACCCAGGCGCCCCCTGGACGATTTTCACAATGTTTGCATCATTTGTGTGAAATGTTTTGTACAATCACCAAAATTAGACCAATCCTCTCGGTTTGTCAGGAAGAAGCCGAAAGCCTGAAGGCTGAGTCTTTGCCCACGGCCTTGAATCCGTTAAGACCGAAGCGGAGGCTTGGGACACAAGTTCCCTGGGATCCAAGGTCTGAATCTCTTGGCTGCAACCGCCTTGTCGTTGTACCCTGTTTCCACGGCCCACTGTGGTCCTTGGGTGGTGAGGGCCAGGTGCACAAAGCCCTGCTTGTTTGGCTACACATGCCCACCAGCAGTTGCTCTTATTACAGAGTGGTTATTCTTATTTGTCAAGAAACCCAGAACAACTGTTTTTATTCTTCACAGCGGACGCTTATGCACATGACCTTTTGAGAACATATTTCTGGATGGTGTAGAGGCACTGATGTTCATGCAGATCAGCTAAAGTTAAATCTTTATTTCTTGCCATTGGAATCATCTCTCTGTGCCTTTAAGAATTTTGCTGTGTAGAGTTTGTGTGTTTCTCGTGCTGTTAAATGTTTATTAGAAATCCCGGGTAATTTAGTGTATTATTTTCAGATGACAGAAGAGCCCCTCGGCAGAGAGTGGTGTTAAAGCTTGGTGTTAGTTAAAGCCTCCCCTTCTTGTCATGGTTCGTGTTGTACGGCACTGGGTCTCAAGCGCACGTGGGCAGGATGGGACAGAGGGGACATCTATCTGACAGTCTGCCGCGAGCAGCCATGTCACATGTGTGTCCTGTAGCATGTCCTTCTGGGGGCAGCTGGTAAGTGTTTACGCATTTGTATGTGGTCTGTAAACACAGATATTCACGAATGGAGGAAGTGTGCTCATACACCTTGCAAGTGCAAAGATGTGTTGAATGCTGTTTAGGATGGCTGTGGTGGAAGGTTCATCTGCTTGTTCATGAAGCCGATATTTATTGTTTGTTAGTGAGAGCCAGGCACAATGCTAGGTACTTAGGATTATGACAGTTCCTGCCCTCCTGGGACTTAGATTTTTAGTGCTTTCAAAGGAAAACAACACTTGTTTTTGAGAGACCTTGGCAAAGCAAATGACCTTGAAATCTACCAAAGGAAGGGATTTGGAGTGCTCGTTTGATAGTCTCCAGATGCAGGAATCCTATCAGACCCTTTATTGCAGACATGAACATTTATTTTAAGGGCTCAAATTAAACTAGAGTAGATAAACGAGCAGGCATAGTTGTTTGCTGATCATTCATGGTTAATACAATGAACAACTCAGTAAATTGTTGATAGCAAATGGAATCATGAGAATTTCAACCCCGAGACACTCCAAATAGCACAAGCCAAGAAATGTTGAGGTAAATGGTGATTCTACTTTGTCCCCTAAGCTTTTGACTGACTTCAAAGCTTCTAAAGAAGGCACTTCTGGGGCCTGTGGGGAGATTGCCATATAAGAAGGTTCAAAAAGTTTTGTAGAAGTTAGATTTGAAGTCTCAGTGTGATTTGATTTTCCACGGTAATAATAGGCTCCGTGTTACCATAAGCATTTTGGTTCTGTTTTCTTCTGAACGCTTAATTTTCCAAAGCAGAGAAGAGTCAGTCTTGGTGGCTGAAATGGTGGAGGTTCCTTACACAGAGGTATGTTCCAGAACGTGTGTAGTGGAGCCAGCTCAGGCAGCAGCGTCCTGGTTGTTCAGGTGGCCCCTCAGAAGCTCAGTTTTAATGGCAGACTGTTGATTCCAAGTCTGGCCCTCCAGCAGCGAGTCCCACAGCTAGAGCCACATAGATGCCACTGCACGTCCTGGGGTGCTGGCAGTGGCCAGGGTGAAGTCGTACCTGGTGTGCCGAGTGGCCTGGCTGTGGCAGATCTGAGGCTCTGCTGCCAGGGAAAAATGGGGTGGGCTGGGGGGTGAGGGCAGGCTCACGGGACACTGGAGAAGTTCTGAGCAGCACACCGTGTGCACCCTCCCTGATGCCTGGTCAGGGGCACATCACAGAAGCCAGCGAGTGTGTCAGCTGACCAGCATTTAACGTGCTATTCTTCCTTTCTGGACCTTCATCACCGAGTGTCTCCAGAAGCTCAGGCTTCAGATAATTTGCTCTTCCCTTTTTAAGCCAACTTCTTTGTAGAATCCCTCACTTCAGCTTTGACCATTAATGCTGCCTCAATGTCAAGGTGTTAAAAGTCTGGTCCTGTGGGCTTGGTTGCTTGGGTTTGAGAGTAGCCTCATCTGTGCTTACCCTAACCCTTGGCAGAGTGGGCTTGTGCCTGTGTGGAGCTGGCTCTATCTTCCTGATTGCTTGCTGAGCTCTGGCCTCTATGTGATTTGACACCTCCTCTGGCTGCTGGGGACCGGAGGGGGGGGGGGGGGGGACTCTGTTCCAGTTGCAGGCAGGCCTCCCCTGCTCCGTCTCTCTTGCTCTGCACGTGTAAGAGCTGGAGCACTCGCCGGTTCCCTGGAGCACTGCGATCCACAATCCACAACGACTGTGACCTGCCTCCCTCTCAGAGGTCGCTCCCTTAACTGGGTGATGGGCCATTTACAGGATAAGTCAGCCATGTTAACTGCAGGAAATCTCTTGAGCAGCATAGAACTCCAGAGGGACAGTTTGTACTTTAGGTGTCGACAGGAGAAGGACCGCTGATACAGGAGTGATCAGGAAAGGCTTCTGGGAGGAGGCCTTGTTGGAAGTGGGAGGTGAAGGATGAGGATCACGTGGCTGGCAGGGAGGGGGTGGGGCCTTGGGAAGGGACACACATGTGAGCACTGGCCCTGCACTTGAGGATGCCCTGGCCGGATCTGAATCGGGAAGCCTGGCATCATCGGGATCGCATAGGAGAGCCCCAGGGCTGACTGGCCATTGGAGACTTGGTGCAGGAGGGAGCCGGACTCCCAGGGCCCAGGACAGCGCCTGGCATGTAGTAGGTGCTTCATAGACACGGGGACTGAAGGAGGTGAGGGGAGGTCAGAAAGACTCCGAGTCCACATGCCCGGTGGTGTTCTTAACCCCACCTAAGTGAGTAAGTTCCCTGAGGGATGGAATTTAAAAAAGAGCCAGGGGCTGAGCATTGGCATGTTTAGAGGCTCAGTGGAAGCAGAGAAGTCAGTAAAGGAGTCAGGACAGGGATGGCCATGGGTGGGAGGTAAATGGCCCAGCCCAAGGTCAGCCAAGGTCAGGAGGTTCCTGTGAGGTGGTGGATACTGAGGGCACATGGGCCAGAGAGGGTAGAATAAGAAACCTTGTTCAGGTTTCCCATGGCTTCCCGAGGCCGCCCCTGTCAAATCTAAACATGGCCCGTAGTGGACGGTTCACCTCCTGCCACGTACACCCACCAGCCCCCTGACTGGCCACCACCGCCTGCCCCTCTGGCTTGGGCCCATCCTCCCCAAACCTTCTCTGAGTCCCTCCTGAGGTGACCTCACTGGGGGAAGGCTGTGTCTCCTGCCCTCCTTTGCTCTGTGATGTATGGGAGCATCTACCCGCAGTTGGATCCCTGTGTCCCCAGCCTCAGAGGGCACCTTTCGAGGTCACGTATCCCAGAGCAGCTGCTGTGTCCCCATGTCTGGTTTTTACTGGTGGGGCATGCTGTTCGCTCACCTCTGGGTCCAGAGTGGGTGTTCTGGTGGACGGGAGGAAAGTGTACTGATTGTCAGAGCTGGTTCTTCTCTGCCCTTTGTAAAACTCTTGTCTGAAAATTAATGGGTGAGCGAATCTAGGGAATCTTGTCAGCTTGTTTCTTGAGGAGGCCTTGAGAATATGAACTAAATAAAGGGAAATATCACAGCTATTTTGATGAGGCTGTCCGATGGTAAATGCGCGTAACCTTAAGTGGTAGAGCTGGTTTAGCTAGATTTTTTTTCCTCTTTGTGGCAGTTTTCATTTTTCCTCCAGTAAAGTTGTTCAGATAAAGCTGTTAGGGAAGCATAGAGAGTCTTACTTTTTTTTTTTTTTTGAGTTGGTAATAAGTAATTTTAGGATAGATGCTTATGAAGTCTGTAAATAATAATTAAAAAAAAAAAACCCTTGCCTAGTGCCTTGCAGATATCACTTCTATAAGTATTGATGTAGTTGGACTCACCTGTCTGCTTGGAGGGGTTGGGGTGTGGGTGTGGCTCAGAGCTGGTGGTCCTGATATTCCCTGGCTCAGACATTTTCTTTTCTTTTCTTTCTTTTTTTCTTTTCTTTTCTTTGCTTTGCTTTGCTTTGCTTTGCTTTGCTTTCTTTTCTTTCTTTTTTCTTTTCTTTTCTTTCTTTTCTCTTTTCTTTTCTTTTCTTTTCTTTTCTTTTTTCTTTTCTTTCTTTTCTCCTTTTCCTTTCCTTTCCTTTCCTTTCCTTTCCTTTCCTTTCCTTTCCTTTCCTTTCCTTTCCTTTCCTTTTTTCTTTTCTTTCTTTTTTTTTTTTTTTTTTTAAAGATTTTATTTGTATATTCATGAGACACACATGGAGAGGCAGAGACAAAGGCAGGGGGAGAATCAGGCTCCCCAGAGGGGGCCTGATGTGGGGCTTGACCCCAGGACCCTGGGATTACGCTCTGAGCCGAAGGCAGACACTCAACCACCAAGCCACCCAGGCGCCGCCCCAGACCAGACATTTCTTCTCAGAATCCCGAAGCACGCCTGTGGTCTGAGCCCCTCTACTTGCTTGCTTGTAGTCTGCAGATCCAAGGTTCAGGAGATTGTGTTGTTCATCCTCCTGTGGTCTGACTGGCTGGCACTGTTGGAAGCCACCTAGATCATCAGCAGAACACAGGCCTCGGCTCCCTGTGATCTGGTCCTATAGTGAGGACCAAGAAGGAATGTTCTCGGTGACATGATGGCTTTCAGAAGTAAATCCCCTACCCCCCCTTTATACACTCGTCAGAGTGGCAGCATTTTAAGTCTGAATATACCGAGGGCTCACAGTGTGAACTCTGTCCTGTCGGTGGGTGTGTGAGCCGGAATGACCACTTCAGGATGATTCCTGGAAGGCCCCCTCGGACAACAGAGTGGTCATAGAGATGTTTTGGGCACATGTGCAAGCTATGGTCATGGCAGCACAGAGGAATAAAGAGCGAAAAAGCATGTTGGGATCCTGGGGGCGAGTGTGGTTGTCTTCCCGTGCTGTTCTGGAGAATAGGCCGCATGTGGCTGGACCTCACAGACATAGCGTGGGGCCCAGGAAGCCTGCTGATGGGTGTCTGTGGTGCAGGCCTGTCTCTGTGGAGTTCAACATGCACAACCATACCTTGTGTTGTTAATAGGATCGTAAAGAGCTAGAACATATAGAGAGACTCTTTGATAAAGGTAAATGGCAAATTCTGGAAAGTGATTATTTGCAGGGAAAGAGGGAGAAAATGGGACGGATTAGGGTAGAAGGGGCTCCAAGTACATTTCCTTCCTTTAAAAATAGCAAAGATGGCAGAATGTTACAAGTTGATGAAGCTGAGTGGTGGGTACATAGGAATTTGTGCTGTTTTTTTTTTATGACGGAAATACACCCTTAACTTAAAAATAAAGCAGTGTATGCTATCTATATGCATCTGTGTGAACGGTAACCTACTGTACTTACAGCCTAAACTTTTCAAAATTGGGGTGTTTTGTGTATATCTCATCTGCTCACTTAGCGGAATACTAAAATTATGGTGGCTTTAATTGTATCTGTTGAAGACCTTTATGTTCTCTTAGTTTATTTTCTGCCTTATTTTAAATATCTGAAGGTAGGTGACACTTTCTAGGTTTGTCTCCATTTTAAGAAGACAATTTTAAGGTGTGTCTTCTCCCTTGGATTATGCCTTTTGGTGGAAAAATAGATCCTTGCCTCTGTGTCTGTTCAATAACAGTGAATTTTCTACAGAGAAATGAGGCCAGGTGAACCACTGAAGTGAATGCCTGCAATTCCTTAAACTATTCGGGATGCCTGAGCAAAAGTAAAGTACAAATCATATTTAATATCATCCAGGCCATGAGTCTGGAATGGTTTCCCATTGTCCCCGACGTAAGATGCTTCTCAGAATGCGAGTTCTGGCTTAATTGAATTAGGATTATTGCAGGCAGGATGGGAATGAAGTGGTACATTCCTTCTGTGCCCGTTGTGGGGGGTGATATTAAAGCAGGCCGTTGATAGAATAATATCCTGTTACTTACTCCATGTCTCTTTCTGAGGAAATAAGAGCTTAATATGCCCCATTCAATTAATCCTGACAACATCCTTATAGGTGAATGGAAGACAGGTAGTGTTCTTTCCATTTTACTTTAAAAAGCAGCTGAAACACGAGGAGTCTGAGCTCCAGCCCTCGGACTCCCCTCCAAATGCCAGGCGGGAGTTCGTTAATAGGACAGGCAGTGGAGAGGACCGAGACCCACCGCGGGAGGGGGGGGTGCGGGGGGGGGGGAATTGATGATGCGTCACCTCCGTGCAGGGCTCTGTTGGGAACTCCTGGGATGGTGATCCCTTTGGATCCCGATTGCAGTTTTGAGAGATGGGAGGCCAAATCCTCCTGTGCCCATAGGCAAGTCCAGTTGTCCCCAGGCTGCTCCGCAACAGGCTGGGCTCTGCCCTGCCCACCAAGCATGCCCCACCTTCCCTCCAGGCCATGGGTCCAGCCTGGTGGTGTGCAAGAGAAATCAGGGCTGTCTGTTGTTGGAGGCAGGGCTCAAGGTATGGGAAGTGAAATTGACAAACTGAGTTGTGGTGGATGTCAGTTGCAGAGACCCGGTGGCAGTTTTACTCAAAGGAAATAATTTGGGATCATTGAGCAGAGTTCAGGGCACGTGAACTCATGCTTCTTGACAACTGGACAGGGCTTGCCTCCTCCAGAGCTTCCAGCACGGATGCAACGTTCATTAGTAGCCTCTGCTGGTAGACTTTAGTTGGCCACTTTAATGGGGCCCATCCTGTGCCAGGGGCTCGACCATTCCAGTGTTTAACAGTTTTGATTAGAAATCATTAGGTAAAGGTCAAGAAGGGGAAATGAGGCTAATTGGGGCCTGTTGTCTTTGCTACCGTGCCCCAGTGTCTTGCCCAGGGACTTATTAGCATCAGGGTTTCTCTGTTTTACCAGTAAAGAAAGGGGGGGGGGGGCACGGGTGTTGGACTTGCCTGGGGCAACTTTTTATTAAGTAGTAAAGCTAGGCCCCAGGCCCAGGCCACTTTGATTACAAGTTCATGGGCTTTCAGATCTAATAAACTGTGTGCCGTGCCTTTGGTGGGATAATGTTTCTTCTTTTCTTGTTGTTTTTAAAAAAAATATTGCTAATCACTCACAAGAAATCAGGATGAGGGCTTAGACTTCAGCTGCTCTGAAGTAGACAATGATTTCTCTTATTATAAGCAGAGCCCTTTATTAACTGAAAACACTTGGCTGTTAGACATGGTGTTTAATTGCCTTTAGAATGTATTTTTGTCACACTGCCCTATAATAAGCCAAAGAACTGTTTGTGCCAAACATAGAAGGAAAGAGAAGGGAAGATGAAAACCCTTCTGCTCCTCCAGCTCCCCATTTGAGCCCCTGGTGTTCTGTTTGCTATTCTGATTCTGGTTTCCGTTTACCACTTCTACCTCTTACGCAAAGAACACCTGGTCTGGGGCTGATCGGGACCTGAGAAAGGGAGACCCTCCACAGGATGCTCACACAGTGTCTCTGCTTTGGCGGAGTGCTCTTCTTTTTCTGGTCTTTGGGGTTTCTTTCGTTATTGTATGGGCCTTAACATTTTATTTTAAAAATTTTATTTATTTACTTATTTTAAAGAGAGAGGGAGAGAGTGAGCTTGGGGGACAAGGAGCAGAGGGAGAGGCACAAGCAGACTCTGCACTGAGCACAGAACCCTATGCAGGGCTCAATCCCATGGCCCTGAGATTATGACCTGAGCTGAAATCAAGAGTTGGAGGCTTAACCTACTGAGTCACTCAGGTGCCCCAACATTTTGCGTACTTTAAAAAAAAAAAAGCTCTTTGGCCTTTTAAATTTTTCTTTGCAAAATGGAAGTGACTTTATGTCTGAAACTAAAGTCAAGAATGCTAGTAAAAATGAAGCAACTACAAAAGAGTATAATGAAGGAAACAAAAGTCACCACTAATCCTGTGTCACTATTCGCATTTGGGCAAATATCCTTCCAGAAATCTAGTTTATAGACCTAAAACTGGGTGAGTGGTATAACACTTTGGATACTGTTGTATAACGATCTTTCCCCACCCAGGAATTTACTGTGATGTTAAGAATATCTTTCCTTCGTGTGTTAGTTAAAGGAAATCAGTCTGCTATTTGTTGAGGTTACATATACAGGATTCCCCAAATTGCATTAAATCGATCCTTTTTCTGCTTCTTAGTACTTTAGACATTTGCTATATTTAGGCATTGGGGGGGTGGGGTGAGCTCCATCTCTGTGAGTTTTCGATGATTGTACTTGATGTCTGATGACTTCTGTAGGTTACATTTCTAAAAGCAGTGCTGAGTGAGTGGTGTGAGTATATTTTTAAGACTTTTGAGTACATGCTTCCCAAACTTCCCAGAAAAGCTGGACCAATTTTATAGCAGCAATGGTACTAAATTCCTTGCATTATTTATTTCCAAATAACACGATCATGGTTCTGTAACAAAGCATAAGTACAAGTCTTCTGTCTGCCCTCCCCTGCTACTGCTGTTGCTGATTTCTTTGAGTATCCTTCCGGAATTTCTTTATACACACAGAAACAAATATGAATGTGTGTTGTTATTCCCCGTGGACACATAGTCTAGTGTGCTATGAACCGTCTTCTCTGCCTTGCTTTTTTTTTTTTTAATTGTTTCTTAGACTTTTCAAATGAGACAGAAGCTGAGCTTTCTATCTCTAGCCCTTCCTACATCTCTCTCTCTCAAAGAGATGGGATATTCCATGCTATAGATGGCCATATTTGATGTACCCAGGTCCCCACTGATAGATACTTGAGCTGCTTCCAGTCTTTGCTCTTCTCTCTCTCTGTCTCTCTCTCTCTGTCTCTCTCTCTGTCTCTCTCTCTGTCTCTCTCTCTGTCTCTCTCTCACACACACACACACAGTGCACATAATCACACAAGCAGGGGGAGCAGCTTCGGGAGAGGGAGAAGCAGGCAGGCTCTCCCCTGAGCAGGGGGCCCTACATGGGGCTAGATCCTAGGACCTTGAGATCATGACCTGAAGCCAAAGGCAGATGTTTAACCTGCTGAGCTACCCAGGTGCCCCCAGTCATTGCTCTTACAACAGGGGCCACCTTGAAGAACTTTGTACCACATCCCTTTGACACTGGTACCTGTATATCTGCAAGGTACATGCCCCTGCAAGGAGAGTGGCTGGGTCCAAGGACAGGGACACCTGATGGGTACTGTCAGCTTACCTCCGCGTGCCTGTGTAACTTTTCCCAGCATTGTTCTCCATGGCCCCACCATGGAGCCTTCCTGGAGTTCCAGTTCTTTCGCTATCATTCCAGTTGTGCAAATAGTATGCACATAAGGAATGCAGAAACCAAAGCAAAACAAATCACCTTCTCTTGCAGGCAAGTGTGTGAGTGCTTATGGAAGCATGGAGTCAGAAGAGAGTAAAATTGGTTGCTGTGGGTACCACCCCCATACAAGTGAGCGTCCCCTTCGTCCTCCTCCCCACTTCCCTCCTCTCTATCCCTCCCCTTTCTCTCTTCCTGCCTTTCCAACCTGAAACAGCGCCACTTCCTTTTATGAAACGGGCAGTGGCTTTCAGCCTGTGTGACCAGAAAAGCAATGAGTCTTCTTAGGGACTGACCTCACAACTAGCAAGCAACAGGTACTAGCAGTTTAACTAAATGGTCTTTGAAGCAAACTTATGACAGTGCAGAGCTCAAGGAACCCAAATGATCAAAGCTAAGGCTGACAAAATGTAGCCTGGCAGTGCCCTGGAGGACTGGGTGGCGCCACTCTCGCTGGGACGTGGTTGGACTTCATGAGGTTCTGTTCAGAACAATGTGGTTGCCCAACCACAGAAACAAACTTATGCTTTTCAATAGAATTAATTGTTTAAAATGCTGCTTATAATAAAGAGAAAAAAGATGAACCAGCAGCTTATAGGTTTTTTTAAAGAGAAGAAACTATTTTCTCTGGACTCCTGTGAGGGCAGGAGGCCTGTCTGCATCTCATAGGGCATCCTGGCCCTGTCCATTCCACGCAAGTGGTGCAAACCCATGTCATATTCCAGAGCTTTTTCAAACTCCTAGCAGGCAAAGCGTCCCTGGTGCTGACTTGTGCTGTTGAGCTGAGCCCAGGGAAAGGTCATGGGGCTGCTTGTGGGAAGGCAGGGCACTACCTGGTAACTTTTGGTGACTTTGACTCCCTTTCTTTTCCTCTTGTGTCCCTTCCTGATAGCTTTAACCTAAAAATGTTTATACATCATCCACCCTGTGTGAAAATGCTGAAAATAGGGTGGATCTCTCCCTCTTATTTTCTATCCAGGTTTCTAGTCCTTTAAGATACCGTAACTTTCTGCTCTATTCTTCTAGATTAAGTACATTCCAACCATTGGCATTTCAAGGTTTCTTTCTCAGGGGCTGTTAGCCTCTTCCTGGATGAGGGTGGGCTTACCTGGATGAGGTTGGGCTTACCTGATGGTGGTCTTACTGAATGAGGCCGGGCTTACCTGGATGAAACTGGGCTTACCTGATGGTGGTCTTATTGGATGAGGCCGGGCTTACCTGGATGAAACTGGGCTTAGCATGGCTCCAGTGGCCTTCAGTGTTTTCTTGGACTTGCTGTCTCCCATTCCAGAGGCCCCATTCCTGAGACCCAGCCAGCACTCTCCTCAAGCAGTGGGACCCCCACAGTAGGTTCACCTGGCTTACCTGATGGGTGACATGCTTTCTTCTGAGATCTGGTGTGTTCCGCTTTTTCCATGACCTCACCTTGCTGGAGGATAAAAGTGGGCTCCCTAGGTGCTAAGTGGGCTACCTGTAGGGTCCCTGGTACACTTCCAGACACAGGCATTGATATGCCTATAGGATCTATCCTTGTCCTGAGGCATCCTCACAGTGGCTCCACAGAAGGTGCCCTGCTAGGTACACTGTGGTCACCAAAGACAGGCCAAGACTGCCTCTGTATCGGGTTACTACACGTGTCCATGTGGGGGACCATAGGATCAGGCGCTTATTACGCCCCCACCCCATGAACCTCTGTGGTGGGTGGTGGCAAACAGGAGTCAACTCGGACTGTAAGGAAAAGGTGGCTTTGCTGGGGGCCAGGGAGGAGGAGAAAAGGATGTGTTCCTGGGCTGCAGCACATACCGGTCTAGAACTGTATAAAAACCTATAGGAAAAGTCTTGCTTTCAGAAGCAACCCAAAGGCACACAGGACCCAAAGCACAAGAATATCCAGAAGGCATTATATAATGTGCTCCACTGGAAGGAACATTGTGAACAAACTGAAGAAAAGGATTTTTTAAAATGGCTTTCATAAAAATACTGCTAGGAACAGGTCAGAAGATTGGAGAGCTGGCCTGGAGAAAGTTCTGTTCCAGTGCATTGACTGGTGCTCGAAACTGGTTGTGGGACTTTGGGAAGTGTGTTCCCCAGACACAGCCACCTGAGGAAGGCTCCATCCTACTTTCAGTGAGTTGGGAGGAGGGTGCATGTCCCCCTGCAAGAGTGGGCTTTGGGGGCTGTTCTTCCTTATCATTCATCCCCCAGACCCCTCTCGCTGGCCTCGTAAAGAAACAGATGGCGCACCAAGAATAGCTCAGAAGTCACGTTGGCTCCTGGCTGTATAAAGAGAAAGAACCAGACCCATAAAAATTTGAAATCTCCCAGGAAAGGAAATTATTCTCTCAATGAAATATTGACATAAAAGGAGCGTTTAAAAAAGACAAAAATTATGAACCCGGATTCAAGTTGAGCTAGATCCTATACCTTCACCTTTTTGAGAACTGTTCATTTAAAAGCAAATAGAATGAAATATAGGCGATAAAAGCAAATTAAATCATTTTTATGCTTCCTGGTTTTTTTGTATCACATGACTGGAAGAGCTAATAGGGGAGAGCAGGTTCTGGACCAAAGATGGGGGTGCATGTCCGATCAAGCGTGGGCTATGACCCTGCAGGGATGGGAAAGAAGCAAGCTGAGTGAGGCCTCACCCAGGACTAGAAGCTCTGCACTTGCAGAGCGGCCTCCAGAACAGAAATCTTCGGTGACAGACATCTCTCTGGAGCAGAAGAGACTGCCTACTGCCTGTCCCGTGTCCCACCAGAGGGAGCAGATGTTTGAGAAAGGTGTCTGTATCTGATTCATTTGGGGGTGCCCCTCCCCGCCCCCTCAGCAGCCAATGTTTTGTGTGGAGTAGGGGAAGCTGGGGCCGGGTTACATGTACCTACCTGCAGGAATAAACAATTCTTTTGAAACATCACTAGGTAAAAAAAGGCAGCTTAAGATTTATCTGAAAAGGAAGTGGGAAATTTAAGTTGCTGGAGATCTCATTACTGTCTGTCTCGCTAACCGTAATTAAAAAATGCCTGAATGATCTTAATAACACATGATTCAGCTGACAAGCACTAATTGCCCTGTATCAGGCCAAGAGAAGATGAATGTTGTCAAGAAAACCACAAGTCAGACAAGCTGATTCTCTCCTAGTCTGACACCGTGTTCCCATGTACAGACCAGTTTTTACTGGAGCCCTTCCAGCATCAAAAGAAGCTCTTTACCTTCCCATTAATTTTCATCGCTGGCAGGCCCGAGTTGTTTGTGACGAGCCGTTCTCATTACTCCTGCTTGCCGGCTCTAGAGCCCCGGTCTGCAGACAAAATGTAAATATGTTTCTTGCTCTTATCTTGGTCCCTTTTAAGAAAAGAAATCCGCTCCCATTCAGGACTAATGCCCCGGTGGGCTTGTCAGTGAATTACATGGCATTTGGGAATTGATTTTCTGACTCTCTCGATTTGTCAGGAATTTATTCTGCCTTTTCAGCAATTTGACAGAACCTGTTGGTCGGCCGAATCATGTGATCCGGTCTTCTGTCTGTAGAGAAAAGGGAACGAGCAACTCTGTGTCTCTTGGACACACAGAAACCTCCTTGAAGGCGGGGCTGGCGGCGGCTGTGGTGGTGGGGTGTGATGTGTGAAGACGGAGAAGGGAGGAATAATGACGTTGGCCCCTTCCTGCACTTCCACAGGACGGCCGAGTCATCTTGTCACACTAGAACTGAATCATAGTCTGAGTCTAATATTGAAACTCAGTTCCCAAAACTGGGCCAAGTACCCCTGTGTTCTGAGCAGTGTGCTGGTGGGAGAAGGGGCCACGGTGATAATCACACCTTTGCTGGCCGTGACTGTCTAGTGCGGCCCTTGGCACCAGGCCCCGTGCCAGTAGCAGGCTCCCTACACCCTTGGGGCGGGGGAGATGGATGCAAAGCCTGCCCTCACCTGGGCTGGGCAGACCTCTGCAGGAAAACACCATAGCAGAACGTGCTGAGTCCTGACCAGCATCTTCTGTGACAGCCCTGTCCCTGCCCCCTGGAGAGGCAAGCCACTTGGGAGTGGAGAGATTGACTCAGAAACCCAGCAGAGCTAGCTGGGCCCTGGCTGTGGGGTCAAGTGCATGGTTCTTGCCATCTCTGAGCCAGTGTCCTTGTCTAAGGAAGGACCTCTTAGGGCGGAGGTGGGGTCTCCAGGCAGGGATGCCTCACCGTGACACTGCTTAGCACAATGCATGGCACAGAAGAGGGCCAGTCCACTGCTGTTACTACCCCACAGGATGGGGAGGAGAGCACACAGGCTTCAGACTGCCTGGTACAAGGTGGCACATGTGAGGAGCAGAGTGATTGCTGCAAAAGGAGCCGCTCTATTAGTGGAGGCTGATCGAGCTAGTAAATAAATAAGCATAGCCTGGTATGTCAGCGCAGTAACTCAGCAAGGCGACAGTGACTAGTCACCTAGTGTTCCCTGCCGGAGGGCGGATGACCAGCTGACAGGAACGCTGTGGAGCCGCCCCCACACAGAGCTTTCGCTTTAGCCTACTTAGCGTAAATGTCTCTTTCCAGAGGCCTATTTTCTTGAAATTTAGGGAAAAAAAAAAGTGAAAATTTGCAATGATCATCAAATACCATCAGCGCAACTTCGTCGTAGGGGAAAAAAAAAAGAATCTTAAAGGAAGTTGTGCATGGACAGCAATCAAGCCAGGGTGCCTGCCCTGTCTGATCTCTCAGTCAGAACGTGAGTTTGGTGGCCTCTGTCATTACCTTTTTACTTTGAAATGCAGGACCCTGTGCAGGGGCCGCATGTAGGTGCTCAGGATGGGAGCCGCTAATGTGCATGTGTCTGGAGGACCCAACACAGGAGTGTACACACGGTCCCTGCTCCCAGCCAGGCTCTGCGATCAGGATTGCCCTTTCATCAGGATGACCTGGTGACCTCCAGAGTGTCTGGAGGCCTGGACTCCCCCACCTTAGGTTGTCCTGGGATTTGAGAATCAGGAATAAACCTTTGCAGGCTTCTGGAAAGCCCCATGTTTCTGTATATTCTAAGAAACAGCACCTCTGTGTGGTGGTGTGTCCCCTTTGTCGTGTAATGTATGCAGAGCCCTGAGTCACTGGAAATGAGGACTAGAGAATCCAGATCCGTTACTGATTCCCAGCCTCATCCTTACAGGCTCAGTTTTTAAAAATTTTTGGCTCTGAAGGGGATAGTGGTTCATTTAATCTTCATATCTCACCGGTTTTTTGTGTGTAGGAGTGGTTCTCATCACCCTGATTTTTTTTTTAATCAAGTTATTTATATTATGGGGCGAGTCTGTCACACGGTCTGAATGCGGAATGTTGCCATCTTTTTAATCAGAACCCTGCCAGTAACTTCTGTTTACAATAGAGCTATTGAAATTATATTGGGATGAAACTAGTGTAATATAGAAATTGTTGGCTTGCATGAGATTTCTATAATATGTACATGCAGACAAAGTTGGCTTTAGTTCAGAAGGCTACTTCTGTTTATTGTTGTGCTTTTATTAGCCCATGTTAGAGAGCCCCCACAGTGTGCCAGATGCTCTTGAGAAATTCAGGGAGATGGAGTCCCTGGCCACAGACCTTGAGATCTCTTGTCTTATCTGTAGTTAAGAGTCCTCTTGATGGCTTCTCAGAAAGAATCTGATTCTAGAACTCCTTGCTCTTCTTCTCCCACGATTTGATACATGCTTTTTTCTCTCCGGTAATTGCCACAGTGCCAGTTTGTAGACAGGGTGGGGAAGGCATTGTGCTCGGGGTGGGGGAGAGGGGTACCGGGGTGGGGGGGCTGCTCATCTGGGAGACCTGGTGCAGTTTTGGACAGGTGATTGTTTAAATCCCTCCCCTCCCCAGGGCAGGTGAGTGTCGCACCTGCCATCTGCCCAGGCCCAGGATCCCGTGCAAAGTACCTGGGGAAGCCTGGGGAAGCAGGCTTCCCGGAGAGTGCAGAAGAAGCTAATAGGCGGGGCTTTGAGACAGAGACGCACGTGATTGTCAATTTCATGGATTACAGTTAAGTCTGTTTAATGTCCTTTTCTCCCCCTACTTTTTGCAAAGTCCTGTGCATTATAGAACATTGACTTTAGCACAGAAGTGCTTAATACTTGATTTGGCACTTTAATGGATATTTACACAGTGACACCACAGATGTTGGATAAACAGGGGATTTGTTCTAATGAGATCTTCAGTGATTTGAAGCTGTTTCCCCCCTTGCCTTCTGGAATCCTGGGCTCCACTTCTGCCTACTTGTGGTGGTGCCAGAGCTGCAGAAGGCTTTTCTCTGGAACATTCCCCCCACTCTGGTCTCTTCACTTCCTTGCTGGGTTTCAGCACTTTGAAGCACCAGCTTCCTCTTCTGTCTCTGTGTGCCTTCCATAGCTCCTGGTTCTGTGATTTGCATGTAGCGGAAATATTTGTTGAACTGAATTATTTTTACACACGAGCCTTTCATGTGGCCAACGTTTTGAGGTCTGTTTCCTTTGGCTGGAGGTGGGGAGAAGTCTTCCGGTCTCCCGAGGAGCATCAATAGGTTCAGGTACAGGGGTACCCTGCTCAGGGAGGGTTTCCGGCCAGAAGGGGGCATGAGGCGAGTGCCCACATCCCCCAGCATGGTGGTTGGGCAGAGATGAGAGTGCCTAGTCAATGGTGACGGTCAGTAGAAGGGTCTAGAGGTCTTCGGGTGGACGCCATGGGAGAGGCATTCCTTCTGCGGGCCAGAGAGGAAGAGGAAAGCCATCCAGGACCCCGGAGTTCCCATGTCCTTCAAGCCTCGGCTCAGTGTTGTCCAGATTTCCTCTTTGCATCTTGTGAATTAGCCAGTAGATAATCTGTGTTTTCCAAGGATATTTTGCCCAGCTCTTTCTGATGAGATTGCTGGCTCCAAGAATAAGGACAGTTTACGCTTATGGAATATTTCCTCTGCGTGCTGGGTACTGTTCTGAGCTCTTTGTATCTTCTAACTCGGTCAGTCCTCACGAGGAGGAAAGGGAGGTGCAGTTCTGGCTCCAGGGTCCCTGTGTGTCCCCCCTTGTCCCCCAGGAAGACATTCCGGGAATGGCAGGTGAAGTTCCCCAGGCCTCTCCTGTCTCCTGATAGACCTGAATATCTGTGCTGCGGCGAGCCTGGCCTTGTGTCAGTCCCAGCCTCAGTGCCTGCTGGGACTTCTTGAAAGAGGTGCTGGCCTTTCATGCTGCTGACTTTTCTGTTCACTCAGTACATTCGGTAGGAGGGGTCTCAACAGGTCCCGCCCCCGCCCCGCCCACTGAAAACTTACAGTCCCCAGTGAGGGCCACCTCAGGCACCACATATTTGTAAAGTCCTGTTCTCTTGTATCCACCCCAGCCTGGCTGAAGTTAGATTTTGTCCCTGAGAATACAGCGGCGCCGGGGTAAAGAGGTGGTGTCAGATGGGCTCTGGCCTTTGTCGGAGGCCCCACACGGCCACTCTTATCCCTTTCCCCCCACTGACTCTGGGTCACATTTGCTTCATTGCGATTTGGAGGCAGCCTGAGAACTCACATGTTTTCTGGCCTGCCAGGTTTAATGCTGCTCCATGGTGACAAAAGGACCCCTCAGGACTCAGCTACAGTGCATCCCCCACCCCGTCCCAAGCATTGATCTGGGAAAGCAGCTGTGCCCAAGAATAGACGTTCCTGTGAATGGGGTCCGAGCACTGCTGGGAGTCACCTCTGGCCTGGTGGATGCTGGAAGGGAGGCTTTAAAGGAGCTCCGTGAATGGAAGATTCTGGAAGGGAGATCCTGACCATTGTGGTGGAGGTGCTGGCACCATCTCTCCTCTGCCTGTTCCCTTCTGAATTATGTGTTGACAAAGAGGGAGAGAGCCACCCAGGACACTGGCATCAGCCCTGGGATCACCTGCATAAATACCTGGCCAAGGATGCCTCCTAGCCCTGAAGAGGGCCTCCAGGAGGAGCCATTGGACAGGGCCGAATCCACAACCACTGTGGGTACGAGCCACTAAAACTGCGTCTTCCTCCAGGATTCGTTCTCCAGTGGCATTTCTTACTTTTAGTACCCAGGGATTGAAAAACCGAAACTACACAGGGTGTCATCTGGCAATGACAATGACCTTGACTTTACTTAGCCCCTTTCAGTTCTTAGGTGTTTTTTGGTTTACATGCAGCTCAGCAGTCATGGGATGCTCACTCCAGGAGAACACATCCAATGCTAAGGAACTGTGATGTATAAAATAGTTGAATTTAGGGATCCCTGGGTGGCACAGCGGTTTGGCGCCTACCTTTGGCCCAGGGCACGATCCTGGAGACCCGGGATCGAATCCCACATCGGGCTCCTGGTGCATGGAGCCTGCTTCTCCCTCTGCCTATGTCTCTGCCTCTCTCTCTGTGTGTGACTATCATAAATAATAAATAAAAATAAAAAATAAAAAAAATATATAAAAAGTAGTTGAATTTAGGGACCTCCAGGCTAAAATGCACTGAGGGGCAGTAAGTTCACTAACAATTTTTACATGTTTTCCTTGCTGCCTGGTACTGTGCTCCATCTCATTTATTCCATTGACTATTAAACTAAATCCATGTTTGCTATCAGATTTACATACATCTCTATATTCCTGTTTACTTATAAATAATGTATTTGACACTTAGTTCTATACTGTCCTTCTCCCCATCTGTATCGTCAGCCTGAACCTCTTTTTTTTTTTTTTTCCCCTGAATCTCTTTTCACTGTGGAAATCATGCCTCCTAAACTGGAGGATAGAGCAAATGAGGCTCTGTCCTTCTTTTCTCCCAGAGATCTCACTCATAGGATGTGGCTATTCAGATTCACCAAATCAGATAAGTTCTCACAAAACCTTGTCTCCTAAAACTTGGTATCATTCTTATTTTGCAGATTAGGAAACCAATGCTCAGGAGAGAATCTGAGGATGGGTGTGGAAGAGGCACCTCCTTCCTCTAATTCTGGTGCCTTTATCTCTGTACCACAACTTTGTCTTTAGGTGCACGTTAGCTTTTGGGTTTCATTCTTACCCCTCCTTTAGTTTTTGGATTGTTGTTAGTGGGGTTTTGTTTTTTGTTTTTTGTTTTTGTTTTTTTTGTTTGTTTACTTTAAGCTTTAAAGGATTCATAGAATAGACTTGAGTAACCACTTCATCCTCTTCCTGAAACATTCAGTGCACATGAAGTGTTCGGGAAATAATTTCTTAGAAGGAACCCTGCAATTGTAGACATCATATTGCTGGTTGCATGCAGGATGCCATAACTCTCCTTTAAAATAAATAGTGATGTGAGATGCTCTGTTTTCTGGTGATCCAAGCTTTCCTACCCCTGCTCAGCTTAGTTGGGATACCGGGGCTTTTGTAGCAGACATGGCTGTCCTGAAAGCAGAACCATTTATTCTGATGTGTGGTGGGGCGTCCCAAATGATCTGAGGGGGAGGGAAAGCCAGTGGCAGGAAAAGACTGGAAGAAGAAGGTGCTAGGGGAAACATGAGGTTACCGAAGAATAGGTTTTAGCACCAGGTCAGCCTGATGTAGGATAGCAGACAGGCATGAGGAGCCCTGAAGTTGGCAGAGACCTAAAGAGTGTGTAGGTTTGGAGCAGGAAACCCATACTGGCACAGTGGGGTAAGCGGCCACTGGTTGGAGAAAGGGCAGGACGTCACTTTCAGAGGTAACAAAATCCCAGACAGTGACCAAAATGAGAAGAGAGCTTGGGGGTCAGAGCAGACTGGCAAGAGGGCTCTTGCCCCCACCCCCTCTCCCCCCTGCCTTGGGTCCAACTGGACTGGACAGCCGAGCCTTTCTATCCTGGGCAGGAGTCAGGGCTGGAGGGTACAGAGTACCTGGCAGAGAGCCCTGCACTAGATTTCTTGGGATCAGAGCAATGCATGTGCCTTATGATTTTGAGTTGCTGCTTCTGTGGGTTAGTTAGTATGGGGAAAAATGGAGGGTCCCTTCATATTTATGAAATGTATATAAAGTCTGGCTGGAAAAAGCAGCCTGAACCTGCTTTGTGTATCTTCTCTCACTGCTAGAACACAAATCTACTTTCCTATTTTCTGAATAGCATTTATTTAAGTTTTTAAATCCTTACATACTTACTGAACTGGCCAGGTTAACCTCAGACCTCTCCATGGCTGTGATTACTGCGTTCTCTGTCCTTCCTCACTTGACCTGTTAGCATGAGATCTTTTTTATTTCTGAAGTGTGGTTTGACATTGCTTAAGCTGCCACTTGCTTCTTATTTTCGACTCTTTTTTTTTTTTTTTGTCACTTAAGTAGGATGCCTTAATTCTTAGTGTTAGATCACCTAGCAGAACTTTTTTTGCTATTTTTTTAAAAATGTTTTTGTATCGTGTTTTGAACATTCTCCTGTGGGAGGAATCTTTTTAGAATCACTCCAGGTCCTGTGACTCTGTTCTCAAAGATGTTTAACTAACTATCAGATGTAGACACACTTTGTTTAATCATTTATTTAGAACTCCAACCCAGGGAAGTCGGCTGTTGAGAACGAGCTCCAGAGAGAGTGCAGATTGGAGGAAGAATCACTTAATGATGGGCGTGGACTTCTGACCTGCACTAGGTGCTGTGGGGAGTCCAAGGATAAGCAAGACAACCTCTGTCTTCTAGGAGCTGGACTTAGTAGGTCCAGGAAGACCACACAGAACATGCATGTGCCACAGACAGTGGGCAGGGATGAACAGGGAGATGGTGGCATTTGAATCCCAAATTTGGGGCTGTTGGCGTCAAATATTAAATTTGGGGCAGTAATCCATTTTTATTTTCCCTTGTCAATTCAAAGAAATTGTGACATTTTGGGTTTTAAACTAGTTGGTGTAGGTGTTGAATTTCTTTTTCTTTTCTTTTCTTTCTTTTTTTTTTTTTTTTTTTGGTGTTGAATTTCTGTATGGAGAACATCTGCTCATTTTTTTTCCCCGTTGTGTCTTCCATTTGTATAGTGTCCATAAATGTTAAAGTGAGGTCCTCGAAAGGCCTTGTTGCTGCCGCTGTTAAAGAGCCGGGTGCCTTGTTTGGCTTCACACAGATCGTAGACTGGAAGCCCCATGTGGTAGGGGCAGTGCCCATTTTAGCCTTTTGTCCCCACAAAGGGACACACCAGAGGCGAGGGGCTCACTAGATGCTCATTGAATGAGGCAGATCCCAGGAGCGTCTCTCCCAAGTTTAAATGGCGAGGCTGTCCGCGTTCTGTCCCTTTCCTTGCTCTGAGCTGACGGATGGCAGACAGAGCACGGTGGACTTGTTGAGAAAACAACACCTTGGAAACAGTTTGTTGGTCAGATTCTTTTCATTTTAGGCTTAGTATTGCTCCTTTTTCTCCCATTTGGTGAAGTGGTATGATGCTTTAGCACATTTTAAATAAGATTACACAAGCTGCTGTTAGTTGGCATCAAGTGTTTTTTAATCTGGAGAGAAAATGTTACCTCCTTCACTTGCAAAGCAGAGTGTTAGTGGTACCATAATCCAGAGTGTCTTCTGGTGGTTCCATTTTTCAAAATTTACTGTAGGCTTCTAATTACCCTCATTTAGACGTCCAGGGCAGAAATTGCCACTTTGGCAAGAAAACTTTGTGATGAGCCAGAGGAAATGGACTCATCATTACTATGTTATATGTAGCCTAAAAATCTATGTGGGTTTTATTTCATGAGAAAGTGACTGTTTAATTGAAAACTTTCCCTTCCCATCAGTCTGTTGTTAATGTTTATACATCCAAGCTAGAGTCCGTTAAAATTGGTGCCCCTTTGCCAAAATGCTTCTTCCTTCTCATTTCTTGTACAGAATTCTGTGGTGCTAGATCTATTTTTGTTTAATTAGGCCCTGCAAGACTATGAAGGAGAGCTGTATTTAAATTTTTAGACTATTAAAGAGCCTAAAACTACCCTAGATGAAAGGCGCAAAAAATTAACTTTAATATTTATTATATGGGTAAAACCAACAGGGAGAGTATTTCCAGAAACCTCTTTTTCCTTCTTCAGATGGCTGGCTCAGATTGATAGCAGGCCAGAACACAGGCATGTTTGCTACTTTTTCTTGTTCTGTCACCAGAAACTAAGACTCCGTCTTCTTGCCTTGGGAGGGGGAGAAGCGGGGCAGGTCGTAAATTCTGTAGCTCACTGATATAATAAAACGTTGGTTGAGAACATGATCATATTTTCTTTCCTCTCTGATGGGAAAGGTCCTCCGATTTTTACTTGGACTGGGATTCCTTTTAAAATCTTCACCTAGAAAACAAAACCATGTGCCACATACTTGCCTTGCATAGAAAGTTAGAACCACTGCTTCCAGTGACCTCAAGCAGGCTGGCCACTAGCCCGAGAGAAGCTTGGTATTGGTAGGAAGCTTGTCTGGGGCATGGCCTGCGAATGTTCCCTTTGTTGTTGGGGTAGCTATACCCATTTGAGCTGTGGGTTAGCCAGAGACTTTTGTAGAAGAATGGACAAGACCTGGTTGCATCAAATGGAGATGATGGGCCGAAAGAAGGAAGGGGAGATCCCTACCTGGCTTGAGCTCTTGTATTCCCTCTGTACACTTGAGTCCCCAAACTGGATTGGCTGTTGGGACGGAAAAGATTGTCAGTACTATATGTAAATGAGAAAGAGGGATGAAAGTGCATCTCATGCAGATAATTTCTATGTAGATAATTTGCCATAAAAATTTATATTGCAGTCCTTAAAACCTTCGGAGATTTAGTCTGTCTAGGGAAAGGTGATTTATATGGTATTAAAACACTTTTTATGTTCCAGTCCTTTAGATTTAATGTTTATTGCCTATAAAAATGAAATCTTCTTGTGGATATTTAAAAGTTTTGGTACTGTGCGAAATATATATTCAAGTTAGAGCCTGAAACGCTTTGGAGATGTTGTAAATAAATGGCAAATTCTTTGCTCCAAAGTCCATGCTGCTGTTTGGGCCTATGTCTGTGGTTTGCACACTTAAGAGGTTGTACAGGTGCGGTGCCTCATCACCATGGTGAGGTTGCCAGGTAGGAAAATGCCGTGTGTGTGTGTGTGTGTGTGTGTATGTGTGTATGTGTGTGTGTGTGTTAATTAGCTAACAAGTCTAGAGGTATTCTGATGCTACAGAAAGTTATGCAAGGTGTGACCAGAATTTCATTCAGTTCTATAGCACTACATGAATTATGGCCCAGGCTTTAAAGACTGGAAGTGCTTCGGTGATACAGAATCAAGTACAGAGCCATTTTTGGACTTTTGAAGGCCCTCAGATTCATAAGTCAAGGCATGCTTTAGTGCTGGTCTTAAATAAAACTCTCGTGGTTAAATCATACCATGAGGCACAGTGCTGCTGGGGAGGGAAAACATTTAAGCATTTTGTGGCTCCTGAAGGATGTCTCTTGAACTAAGAGCCCTGAAGATGAGGACCTTGGTTTGATTGTTAAACTAAAATGTGGTCCCTGTAGCCCAAGAGCGTGCTTCCCCAGGCTGTCCGTGTCCTGATACTGCCCATGCGTGGAGAGTAGCTGGCCACCAAAGTGCCCAGATGGTGGCCTTGCTGAGCTGTACGAACCAAGTGCCCATCCCCAGCTGAGCCACAGTCCGCTTTCCAGCTTCTTTAGATGCTGGGCATTTTAGAAGTTACATGAGAAATGCCTTTCCTGGAGATGTGCAGGAAAAGGTGGAACTAATCAGCGAGGCCACCCCATTAGAAGCTGCAGTGGGGATCCCAATGGGAAAGCCATTGGAGCCTGGTAGTTGGGGTGAGTCTGGCCCGGGGTTTTGGCTGCTCTTTGAGGACTGGAATGGCAGGAAGAGGAGACTGGGGCTGTTGGCTTTGGATTAAATTTGGAGAAGAGGAACTTGAGGCTTTGAAATTGCTGTGATGGGGGTGTTCTCACCTATATAGCACAGAACATTTGTTCATCCATGGGGAGAAGTTTCGATAAGCCTCGCTGGGTGACCGCCCCAGGAAAGGGCTGGGCTCAGCCTCTGAGTGGGAAGAAGAGCCCATATTCTTACAATTCTAGGGGAAGAAGGATGGAGGCCCCTGAAATTCGGATCCCCTCAGTGGAACTTGAGTGTCTCTCTGTGGTAATCTGGAGGTCAGAGGACCCCTGTAAGGGATATCACTGAGATTGAGTTTTTAGGCAGAATTGGCACAGAAGTGGTTACTCTTGGAGCACCTGGGTGGCTCAGTGGTTGAGCATCTGCCTTTGGCTCAGGTCGTGATCCCAGGGTCCTGGGACCAAGTCCCGTATCAGGCTCCCTGAAGGGAGCCTGCTTCTCCTTCTACTTATGTCTGTGTCTCTCTCTGTGTGTCTCTCATGCATAAAGAAATAAAATCTTTAAGAAAAAAAGAGAGAGATTGCTGTTGCCTGATTGTGGTGGTGTCACTGGTAGCCATATGTGTGAAGACAGGTTACTGCCAATTCAGGGGCTGCGTTTTCTTGTGTCACCAATAAAATGAAGCAAGATATCTATCTTGGGAGAGAAGACTATAGTCGACAGCCTCTTGACTTGGAGCTTGCTCTAACTCATGCCAGTGGCCTTCTGGGCCAACACAGTTGTTTGTGAGGGTGAAGGTCGAGAAGAGGGTCAGCAAGTGGGCAGGTGTGAGAATAAAGACACACCAGTCACTGTGGGGACAGTGTCCCACCCTGAATAGGTGTGTAATCCGTCTGCATTTGTTGAAAGGCAAATGGGTAGGTGCAGTGACAGTCCCCACCCTGAGTGGGGAAGGGACAGAGAAACGCCATAGTCAGCTTTGCATAGAAAAGGCCACTGAGCAGATGGCTAGCCTTGCTTCCCTGGCTCCATGTGCTCCTTGGGAGGAGGTGGAGCTCACCAACCTCAAAACTCTGCTTTATCGGCGTGAACCACACTATCTGAAAGGAATGTGAACACGCAGACTTCTCAATGACAGTGTGCGAAGCAGGCCAGTTACACAGCTACATCTACTAATATTTTTGGTATAAAGTGGTTGCTAAAATTAATTCCAGTCTGAAACTTGACAAATTCTCAGTCATGGAATTAACAGGTTTCAAATGAAAAAAAAAAAATCAGCTCGATAAAAATAAACGTTTATGGTGGAGATTTGGAGCCTATCCCGAACAAACTACATCTGAAGTTTTTCCACTTTAGAAGGTCTGTTTGCCTCTTTGTGTTTATGGGGAAGGGACATCTTCAAACCAGAAATGTACAGACTGGTACCATTTGCCTTCCTCAAATACCCACTTATGGGGAGTCAGTATTATTTGTCCTTCGTGCAGAAGGCTGGCAAACAAGCCCTGTGAAGAGGCAGCCTGGCTTCCCAGGGGACCCCTGAGCACACGTGGAGGGGCTTTAAGTCGTGCACCTGCTACCAACGGTAGAGTACCAAGTGCCCAGGAGGGGCAGCCAGCCTCCTTGCAACCATGCTTCTCGTCTTACTCTAGGCCTTGCTCTGGATTTCTGTCAAGCGAACTATTTAGGACACCTACATGTGTTTCATTCAGTTCTTAATGAGGTTTTGAACTTCCTCTGCCCATCTCTGTCCTCTGGGTGACAGCACGGAGCTGTACGTCATTTGGTAGGAGACATCTGTGGTTTGCCACCCTTGAAAATGTTGCTGCTCCAGGGTGTGTTCGGTCAACATAGTGGGCACAGAACAAGGGGCTCTGGATGAAGTATTTGGAGATTAGTGCTTAGTTAATTAGAAGATTTCCAACAGTGAAGGAGTGAGGTACATGCAGTATTGACGGTTTAAAGATCACATGGTGGGGGGGCACCCTTGGTGGCTCAGTGGGTCGAGCATCTGCCTTCAGCTCAGGTCATGATGCTGGGGTCCTGGGGTCAGCTTGGCCCCTGCTTGGCAGGGAGCCTGCTTCTCCCTCTCTTTTTGCCTACTGCTCTCCCCCACCCCTCATGCTTGCTCTCTCTGCCAAATAAATAAATAAAATCTTAAACACCCCCCCCCCCACACACACACGGGTCATCGTGAACAGTTTTATTCTTTGGACACCCAGCTTTGGTGTTGAATAACAGCCAGAATGTAGCAAGACTAGCTCATTATCATCCCTAGGCCTCTGTAGGTTTAGCTGTAGGCATTGAAAGTTGAGTTACCAACTGGTGTTCCTGGATACATCTGTGTAGCAATAATAATGCAAAAAGCTGGATGTTACCAGTTTCTGTTAAAAAAAAAAAAAAAATCCATACCCAGGTGTCACTGCAGTGCCAGTGCTGCAAAATAAGCTGTCCTTCCCCCTCCTCCAGCTGTGAGATCCAGTAGCACACTCCACACTGGCCCGTCAGGCCTCTCTGGCAGCTGGCCGGCATAGGGATCCAGCAGGGTGAGGTCACCCCGGGAAGGGCAGATGTATTGGGAGGGGGAAGCCCATTCCCCTGCTTTAAACCACAAATGTCTTTTGATAACTAGTAAAATTGGCAAGCAGAGTGATTGAAAACATGTGAGAAGTAACTGGATCTAAGTTTCAAGTAGTACATATTTGAAAAGTTTTCCCCAATGTAAAAGTTACTCTTTAAGAGCCTTAAACTAATAAAAACAAGGAAATTCCATGTTACGGCTGCCACTCGGCCTTTCCATTTTTATTCCAGCAGTCAGATTTGACAGGTCCAATGCTGATTGGCTCTGGGACCCCCATGAGCATTTAAAGCTGGGTTTGGGGGAGGGTGTTGGGAGTGGGTACGTAAGCATAAGCTGGCAGCAGCTGGGCTGGGCCAAGTCTCCACGGCTCTTCAGTGCCAGGCTCCTAATTCCATTTTAGTATATCCTATTTTCTCTTCTTGGGACTGCTTCCTGTATTTACTTTATCCACTGAAGCTGATTCGGGATTAATTGAAAGATATTGAAAGATAGTGCTTGTTTCTTTTCTTTTTTTTTTTTTTTTTTTTTCTTGGTCTCATCGCAGACTTCACTGGGTGTCTACTCCACAAGCATTGGGGGCTGGACGTCTTTCGCCCTTCGCGACCCTGCCCTGTGGCTTATGGCCCCTTGGCTGAACTGCCCGGCCTGCTCTTGGGCGCCCCCAACCCCCGCACCAGTTCGTTTCTCCCCGTGGATCTTTCCAAAGAACTGCCTTGATCACTAATAGCCTGGAGAAGCAGCAACATACTGACTCAGCACAGTCAGACGCACATTTGGGGCCTGGTGAGGTGCCCCTACTCTGTTCTAGATCCACCTCCTACCTTTCTTAGTGACCCAGCAAATAACAGAGGGCTTTGGCCCGCAAACCCCCACCAGACTCTTTTCTCAAAGTGGACCCGGTGCCAACAACGTGAGGGCACCACCCCTGCCCCTGATTGACCCCATCATGGAACTTTACAAGAGGAAGGAGCCCTAGAGTCCATGTCCTCAGTGCCCTCAGAGCCCAGCGTCCCCATGTCAGCCCCAAGCCTGTTGTACTTTTTGGGACGATCTCGCTGTCCCGCTCTTCTTAGTCAGGTGACCTTTACCATGGTGTCCTCGTGCATGGGCGGAAGGGCTATAATGAACACGTAGAATCACAGTGGTGCTTAGTACAACGAGGGACATGAAACGTGGGTCCCTGAACACTAGATACAGCTGTTTTTCTTGCCTCTGCCCACTCTAGGCCTCCTGGAAACTTCTTCCAAAGTCAGCCCCATTCCTCAAGGCCACCTTAGATCCTGCCACCAGGAAGTCACTTCTCTCCCTCTCAGCTCCCAGGCCGTCAGGGTCCCTATCCTACAGCGATCTGCCTGCCTTACATAGAGCAGTCGGTGCACCAGGGCAGTGTGTTGGCCCTTTTGTGCCCGGTCTTTCCTGCAAAGAGCTTGGGAACTCATCTGATGAGTGGGTAGTTGGTTGACCAAGTGCCTGGTGGGAGGATAGCAGTTTCCTGGAGCATTTGGGCTGTGTAGTGTACCCTGGGAGTGAAGCCTTGGGTTTCCTGTGGCCCTTGTCTCACGTAAGTGTGTGAACTCGATCTAGCTGTCCCTGAAACTGGTCGTAGCCTTTCTTCTCAGAGTCTTTCAGATACAGGTGGGTTCTTCCCGTTGGATCCCATTGGACCTCCCCCAGGCCAGGCCTTTCCCCTGCAGCCAGATGTGCTGGGTTTTTGTGCTTGGTGATATGTAACAGTTTAAGTACAATACAGGTGTATAGTCACCCTGTGAAACCCACTAAGCAGGCCCTTAGGGATGGGAGTAGGTTAGCAGTAAACCAGCAAATCCTCTTTTGTCTCAGCTCTTATTGCAAATCTTGATAAAATGAATATGTTGCTGTGCTTTCCAAAGAATTAGTAGAGTATACAGAATATAATTGATTTTGCTTGTGATCATTGAAGATCTTGATTATCATTGTGGATCTGTGGCATTATTTCCTTTGTTATTTACATTAGCTTAGCAGAATCAAGTATTTGCTGGCACGGAAGGACCCTGGCTGCTGCTGGTACATCACTGCCTGTGGCCTTCTGCCTGTGATGCAGTGCCATGGGCAGAGAAATTGCCAGAGAGTGTAAGTGGGGCCACTTGGGCAGAGCTGCTTCCTGGTGTCTGTCTTCTTGGTGTTGTCCCGGTGTCTGGGCCTTTGGCTGATATCACTGAGAGGGCCAGTGGGGTCAGATGTGTCCTTTTCTAGATCACACTTTACTGGGAGCTGTCTTTTGTCCCCAAACTAGAACCCTGTTGTCCCCTTTGTCCCTCGAGAAGTCGCAAGAGGCACAACCCAGAGAGAGAACCAAGAGCATGGGGGTACAGGGAAATGTCATTCCAAAGGCCGAAACAAGTGGTGTCTGTGCAATTAAGAAATGACACATGGAATCAGGGAAAAACAGGTGCCGAGAACCTGAACTTGGAACGGTTACAGAGAGATCAGAATGCTTTGTAACTGGCATTAACTTCCTGCCTTAAGAGCCATTCCTGGGGCTCCTGGGTAGCTTGGTTGGTTAAGCGTCTGACTCTTAGTTTTGATTCAGGTCATGATCTTGGGGTCCTGGGATCGAGTCCCATTTCGGGCTCCCTGCTCTGCAGGAATCTGCTTGGGATTCCCTCTTCTCCCTGCTCATGCCCCCTAAAATAAATCTTAAAAGAACCATTCCCTTGCACCCCATGTGGCCTTGAGGAGACCATGGAGTCAAGCTGTGGGATGAAGGAGGGGACTGTTCAGAGTTGGGAGGGCATTGGGAGCTGCCCTGGCTAACTAAGCATGCTGCTTTTGGGTATCAGAACCCCACTGTATAGCATAGTTATTAGTAGTTTGTTGTAATTGTGCTTATCGATTGTGTGTGTTAGATAGTTAGCAAAAGCTCTTTAGCTGGCTTTATAAAGTCTGAGTTAAAGCCTCTCTTCAGCTATTTTCCAGAAGGTTCCCTGTACAGGATGGAGTGCAGCTGATGACCGGACTCATCATTCCAGTGGGCAGACTGGTGGCAGCACTTCCAGGGCAGTACATGGAGCAGCTCTTTTTCTTCTCTGGGTATCCCATACCTCTAGCACAGCTAGAGGTGAAACTCTGAGGATTTAAATGGCCTCCTTAAAGTCACATTTCTGCCCTAGGCACTGGGAGCCCTCGTGTCATGTCACCTGTTGGTGCCCAGCACCCAGATTTCCTGACAGTGGCCAGCAGCACTGGTGCCAGGAAAGAGTGTAGGAATCACAAGCGACATTCACATTCTCTGCCATACGAGTGTCATTCTGCTGGGCCATCTGGCTGGCAGTAGCTCTCAGCCAATGGCGGGATGTTATAAACCTTGCTTGCTGAACATGGCACCAAAAATCTTGAAAATTAACTGCAAAAATAAAATCAAAGCTGGCTCTGAGGTGGCATCTCTTGGCCTGACATATGCAGCTCCAGTGATGCTGCTCTGCGTTGTTGATAGATGCCTCTTACTGGTTTGGTTTTCCCTGGGAACTGCTTTGGCATCTTGTAACTTTTCCTTCTAAATTCCAGGCAAAAAACATTTTGAGAGCTTTTTGGGAGTTTTATTTGCTAATTAAAATGTGAGAAGGGAGCACAGCTACAGGTAGAGTTCTAGTGCAAGCCACAGCTGTGATTTAAAAAAAACCCAACCTGACAGTTTCAAAATGAAGTTATTAGCACTTCACCTATAACTGTGATAGCTTTTAACTTTCATGATCTGTCTCTTCAGCGCCCCCCCTCCGCCCCCATAGCATACAAAAAAGGCTCAAGTGAGGAAGTTGGAGGATACTTTACCCTTGCAGAAGAGAGTAAGAGCTACCATTTTTTGTGGAACCTTTTTAACTTACAAGAGATTTTCTTATTCTTTTCTGCCATGCAGTCTTCGAGCAATCCTGTGAGCCAGGGTAGGTGGTATATTTTACAGATGAGCAAACCAAGGCTCAGGGTGTCTTGGTGACCTAGTTATTGTAGCCAGGATGGAGCCTGGTCACCTGGAAGTTCTCCAGCTGCTTGCTTCCTAGACCTCATCTGTGTCATAAAAGACAGGGCAGTGTGGAAAAATCACCCACTGTTGGGTGACAAGTCCTCTTCCACTCACAAAATAATTAAATGAAATAGGCTCTGATTCTGATCATCGAATTCAGCTGATTCTCTACCAAGCCCAGTCATATACTCCTAATAACCCTCAAAGCAACTCCATCCCAGCACACAAGCACTAGCTGGTTGGCTCGATGCACAGCCTGTGTCTGCCTGCAGATGTTTGTGGCCAGGATAGCCCAAATAGAGAGAGAGAGAGAGAGAGAGAGAGAGAGAGAATGAGAGCTGCAGGGTGGTGGATGGCTTTGCCGCCAAGCATTTTCCCAGAGAAGTGGAAGGGAACCGTTGCCAGAGTGGCTGGTGCCCTAACAAATTGATTCCTGCCAAACAATAGAAACAAATATTTTCAACAGACAGAAATTTTGGCTCCTAAAGCATTCAAATTAAAGGCTTTATTTCTGAAACAAATACTTTAGGAGGAAAACGTTTACCAGCATAGATGAGATCAGAGTTATTCCTTCTGGCAGCGGCATAATTATTTTTTGAGATTAAAACACGTTTTTCCTGTCCCTGCTTCATTTTTAGCCTGTGACCTTCCCTCCTACTTGCTGGAGAAAGTCAACTGTATTAAGCTGGGGCTTGGGGAAGGGGCCCCCACGTGGTTTACTGCAGAGAGCTTCAGCTTCCATGGAGATGGTCTCCCAAGTCTGGATTCAGATCTCAGGTCGACCCCTGACCCTTTCGTGGTGCACTTTGGGCAAATCTCACCAGCTACCCGTCAGTTCCATCAGTCCGTTAAATGTCAGTCTTGTAACAGTGAATAGCATCCCCCTCAGAACCCAGAGAGTTATTCTAGACCAGCGCTGTGTAATGCATTGATGGAATGGTCCTTGTGTCATCAAGTGTAGTTGCCTCTGGCCCTCGAAATGTGGCTACTGCGATGGAGAAACTGAATCTCTAATTTCAGCGGACGTAGGCACATGTGGCTAGTGGCTGCTGTGGATAGGGCAGTTCCCACTCACCCCCCTCCTTCAATTAATTGGTCCCTGGGTCCAATTACTTGGTTGACAGGCCCACCTGCTAAAGATCTCTCTGTATTCCAAATGCAGCTATGGGGGGCTCGGGGTGTCTGCTCTGACACCCACCCAATCTCCTGTCCCGCAGCCAGAGCAGTGGGGCCGTACCCTCGAACTAGACAATAAACCCCCAGGCCAAACCTCCGTGGGTGTTGTAAAATCGTGACAAGGTCTCATTTGGTTTTAAAATACGCCTGCCTCCTGATGTGTACTAAGTGTAGGAAGAACAACAGAAGTCAGGGAGTCGAGGGAGCTATTTCCTAGGCATTTTTTAGCCAGGGCGAGTCACTTACTTGCCCAGCCTCAGTCTCCTCATCTGTGACATGGGATTAGCAAAGCTCCTGTGGCTGCATCTCTTTCAAAATCATTCCGAGGCCCACAGGTTGGGGGCGGGGGGTGCCAATAGGTGGAACCTCAGCAGCACTCCTTGGTCCCCAGTGCTGTGGCCTGGGGGACCTCAGAGGAGGCAGAAGATGAAGGCACTCAGCGGAGGAGGCCCTCGGAACAAGCCCCGGGAGAAAGCAGTAGTGAGCCTAAGAAAAGAGATAACGAGACAACAAGAACAAGGTGGAAGGGCTGGGAGAGGAGGAAGGAGGCTTCCTTGGGCTCTCTGGAGAAGTCCAAGAAGAGAGGGGGCGAGCCCTCCTGCCATTTGGGGCCATGTGTGTCTAAAAAGTGAAGGTGGGTGGGCAGAATTTATTTTTGTTTCGTGATACAGCCAAAGAGAGGAGCGGTAAAGAAGGCTACTTAGGAAACAGGCATTTTTATAGCTCAAAACTGGGCAGATATCCGCAGTTTCCCCTGGCTTGGTCAGTGTGTAAAGCAGAACCTCCTTGTTCGGGTGGAAGGTGTCCCTCCATCTTCTCTGCAACCAGCGCCGGCCCCGCGGGCCTCCTCCCCACCGCCGGTGCTCAGATCCATCTATGTTTCATTATGCATCACCGAGACGCCGTCTCTCACGTCTCACTGTTTAAATGAGAGTCTGGCAAGTATTCTATGTAGCGCCGTGCTTGTTGGATACATCTGGCATTTTTGTCTTTGCCTAGTGGGTTTGCAATGGGGTGCAAAACAACAAAAAAACAAAATCTTGGTTCTCTGTTGAAATTTCTCGATCCCGAGGAGTTCACAAAAAGGGTTGGTTTGAGAACTTTTGTACTCACAGCCTTTGTTAGGCCGACGTATTTGTTTTTTATGCACTTTTTATTTTCTGAGCCAGTAACGCTTTCACTTGATTCAAAATTCTGCTTAAAAGTAGACACTGAGGCATCTTGGCCGCACCTCGGTTCTCTCCCATCCCCGCCGTCCCCAGGGGTGTAGCCTTCAGCCAGAGCTGCAACAGGCAGCAAGTTTTTTGAATTTCCTAGATTAGGAATTAATCCCAGGTCACGTCCCAGAACTGGGGAAATATTGAGTATGTATTAAACAACCAATACATACATACATACACACATAAATAAAAGTAAATGACCGATACCATCTTCAGAGTGAAAGGAGCACAAGGGAATAATCTTTATATGAGGTGGGATCTGCTTGAATCGGAAGAGAGGAGAAACTACCATAGTCCTTGTAGTGAGTATTTTATCCTGTTTAATCCTCATGACAGCCCCGTGAGATGTGTATCAGTGTCCCCACTTCAGGTTAGAGAGCTCGGCTGGTCGCAGAGCCGGCAGGTCCATATGCACACCAGTCCCCCAGCACCCTGCCCCACGGGCACCTCCTCCCCATCCCCAGCCTCAGAGATTCTGTCTTTCTCCGGGGGTGCTGGACAGCAGGGCCCACCCTTGTGCTGGGAGTCTAGCCATGTGCTCTGGGGATCTGGCCAGGAGGCTGTGTCCTGCTCCTTGGACTCTGATCTCCAAGGTGGGAGAAGACGAGCTGCATTGCCTGGAGACCTCAGCAAGGGCTGGAGCACACAGCATTTCTGACCCAGACCCCAGGGAGCTAGAAACCTGAACTATAGGCAGTCCCTTGCTTGTTCACATGCCCCCTTCTTTTTTCCTGGAGTCAGAGAGCCGCTGGTTGTGATTAACTGAGAGAGCTCACGCTCCTCCCTGGCTGACGTTTACTGAGCCCCTGCCAGGAGCTGGGCTCTGTACATGGTGCTCCCAGAGAGTGCTTTCCCTACCCTGAGAAGAGCACTCCCTCCCAGAACCCCTCCTGGAGTCCCCTTCTGGGGGCCCGTTTCATAGTCAGGGGAAGAGCCTCCACAGAGAAGCCCGTGTATGCTTTTGCTGCTCCCTGTTTACCCCCGAAGTACTGTCAGGATAGACTTTCCCCACCCCTGTGTGCCCGTTCCGCATTCTTCGGCTGGAGCTCTGATGAAAGTTGCTTCCTGGGCTGCTATGAGAGCTTGCCAGAGTGGCTCCAGCAGGGAGGAGGCCCTCTTGGGCAAATGATCCTGATTCTTATAAGATGGTACTATTCTAGGGCTCGACCCAGGATCCTTGGAGGCTGAGCAAGAGGGGAGTGTGGGTCTCCTCCAGGCCTCCCTGCATCCTTTCCCATCCATCTTGCCTTTCAAGAAGCTGCCGGCTCTGTCAGCCTGACCCCCCTCCACCCCCTCAGTCCCCATAGTCTCCTGAACTGTTCTAGAACATTCTCTGCCACTCAGGGCCTCTGTGCTTGCAGCCATCTCTCTTTCCAACTGGAAGCCTTGCAGAGTTGTTAAATTTGTCCTCTCTCCTGGTATATTTTGCCTTTCTTTTTCTTTTTTTTTTCTTTCTTCTTTTTTTAAGCTTATCCTTTCATTTAGCAAATATTGACTGCCTACGTATGATGTGCCCCAGCACCGCGTGACGTGCTGACGTGGGAATTCTGAGGCAAGCAAAAGGCAGGCCCTTTGGAACTTCCAGCCCATGGGGAGACGCACTGAACTCACACACTTGTCCGCGAATATGGAATTGCAAACTGGGGTCGCTGCCACAAGGCACGGTTCAGGGAGCTGGGCTCACTCACCTTACAGTCTCTTCCAGGGTGGGGGTAGAAGGGGATGGGGTCGGGGAAGTGGTATTCAGTTGATCTGATGGTTTGATGGAGGGGAACAGGGACAGGCCTCCAAGCAGAGGGAACAGCTGGTGCTGAAAGTTCGAGGACAAGGAGTGGACCCAACCCCTGGGGACAGCAGAGGAAGGCCATTGTGCCCTGTCATCTTATCTGAGGCTCCCTAGGAAGCCATTGGAGGCTCTGAGCAGGGAATGAACAAGCTCAGATCTGGGCCGTGCCATGGCATGTCTTCTCTCTTGCCTCTCGTAGAAGGTGTGTGCATGTCCTGGCTGTCCTTACAGCTCCCCCTGCTCCGTGCTAATTGAAACCCCCAGGGAATGCTGGGTGTCTAAATCTTGCATCAAGCTGCACTCCTGCAGCTCCCGTACAACTCCAGGATCCTCGCTTTCCTGCCTTTAGCTGTGCTGTTTTTCTCATTCAGTTCATCCACTGCCCCTCAGTGGGTGGGGTCTCTGCTGGAGTTCCATCTCACTCTGTGGCAAGTACTGCTTCCCGAGTGGGAGTACTCACTGCTGGCCCCCAGCTGCCATCACATGACTACTGTAGCTGTGACCCAGACCTCGGTGGGACTTGTGGTGAAATCAAGGATCATGAGCGGGAAAGTGATGAGTGAGGACCAGATGTCTGCAAAAGGCACTTGGGACACGTGGGGTCAGCCTCAGTCCTCTACCTAAACTTAGAAAGTAAGTGAAAGTGGTAGTGTTCCCTTCGTGTGTTCTGCAAGGTTCTCCTTTAAATATCACACACCCAGCAGTGGAACAAAATGCACTTCCTGCAGCTCTGTGGGGAGCACCGTTCTGAGAATGAGGGGGCAGGCAGTCAGTGGTCCTTATCTGTCTATCAAAGCCTGCTTCCCATTACAGGGAAAAAAAAAGATTTAGAAAGATAAATGTATACTTTTTAGCAGAAGTCATTGCAGTCAGTGCTCAGAATTCAAAAGGTATGAAGGGAAGAAGGGAAGAGGACCTCCCTGCTGGCCACTGGCCCGCTTGTCCATTCTTCTCCCAGGATAGGGAGTGGTACCCGTACCTTGTACTTGTGGAGTCTCCTAGAGGCATCTCGTGTATATGGAGCAAATGTGTGGAGCACACATACTGTCCTCTTATGGTGGATGTCTTGGTCACTGTTGGTGGACATGTTTGGGGAAGTGGACTGTATGTTTCCATGTTGGCGTGTTCCTCCTGTGTCTCTGCTACCCCCACCCCAGGGGAGAGGGCTGACCAAGCTCCTGGTTCCTCAGAGCCCTGTTCTTGGTCTCCCACAGTGCTTACCCCACGGGTTGTGCCAGGGACTCTGTGAGCCCTGGAGAAGGAGAGGGAGGAGGGGAAAGAGGAGGAAGATAATGGGGGATCAAGGGTGACCCACACATAAGCCCCAGCCGAGATGGGTACCTTTTGAGAAAACTTGGAAGTCTTGCTGGAAGTTCTGTTTTCCCCTTTGAAACCTCTGTTTTGGTTCCCCTGGCTGGATCCCTTCTGTCCTGGTGCCCTGTCATGCCTGCCAGCTTCCTCGGCAGGACTGTGGGCACCTGGACGTCAGAGTCAGCTTCTGATTCATCTGTACATCCCTGGCGCCCCTGGCCTGGGTGGCAGACGGAGTTCAGGCCTGAGGTCAAGCGCGTGGCTCTGATAGTACAGAAAAACTCTCTTGATGGAGCACGTCCCATGCCACAAATTGAACATGCTTTATCTTAGTTATCTCCAGAGAGGGAATGTCATTTGACTAAAACCACACAGGTTACAGCCGAGGTGAAGCCCGGATTCCAAGCCGGGCTTTTCCAAGGGCACTGTCTGAAGGGTCTTCAGATGTCCTACGTAGGGGATGGGCATTTGGGCTGGGGATGTGGCAGGAGGCTGGAAGGTGGGCTTGGGCCTCTTGTGGGGGTGGTGGTGGACATGAACGACCCTGTCTAGCCAGAGCAGCTTCGTTTGGCCACTTGACCCCTGTTGTTGGAAACAAAGCAGAAAAAGCCCCAGGGACTGCCCCTTACAGAATCTGGGGTGCCTTTCCTTATTTTGTTTGAGTCCTCATGGTTTCACTGATAAAGCCATTTTGAATTCGTATTCAAGATTTTCTATTTGATTAGTTTGACAGGTAAGCCTGAAAGAAACACCAGATGAACTCACTCTTTGGTTTAAGGTTACAGACAATAAGTAAAGAATACTTTCCTTGCTTTGCTGAAGCAGTTGGCCAGGTACATTTCTGGCCAGCCCAGGGTGCTGGGGGAGAAGGAGCAGGGAGGTGAGGCAGGCCTGTCCTGGGGGCTTTAGGGGAGGAGCCTCACAGACACTCCACAGGTATCCCCACATCAGTACAAAACAGCTGACACACATACTCTAAAGGTGAGCAGTTTCTTTTCTTTTCTTTTTTTTCTTTTCTTTTCTTTTCTAAGATTTTATTTATTTATTCATGAGAGAGAGAGGGAGAGAGAGAGAGAGAGAGAGGCAGAGACACAGGCAGAAGGAGAAGCAGGCTCCCCGCAAGGAGCCCGATATGGAACTCTATCCTGGATCCCGGGATCACGCCCTGAGCCAAAGGCAGATGCTCAACCACTGAGCCACCCAGGCGTCCTGAGGTGAGCAGATTCAAACTGATCATTGACGTGCTTAAGCTTCGTTTTCTTTGGGAAAATTTCCTTCTTAAACAGGCAATCATTGTCACTTTTTATTTTCTGTGTTTTCATATGTCTTCAACACTTGGTTGAGTCTGGAGTTCAGGCAGAGAGAAAGTTAAAATGTTAGGAGAGAAAGTTAAAATGTTAGGAGCTTTGCCTTTTGAGGATCTGTCAAAAAATGGAGGAAAAGTGTCCCAGAAATTCTGATCAGTGAAGAAAGCGGGATTTCAGGCATCCCCAGATCTTTGGCAGCCCCTGGGTCTCACTAGAAGGAGTGTACCTATGCACGGGGAGACTCGGCTCTGAAGCCACTGACTAGTCTTGCTCTGGACCTCGTCACCTCCTGGCATTGGTCATCACTTGATGACTCTGAACGAAAATTGATTGCAGTTTCTGCATCCAGGTGCCTGTTCTTGTAAGACACTTTCCCAGCACAATTCCCACCCCTTTTGGCCTAGTTGGAAGTGCCTGTGTGTTCAGAGCCTGCGGGTTTGCTGCCAGCCCTGCCAACTCCCCGTCACTTCAGACCTAGGACTCAGAGATGTTTCCAGCGGGACAATATTTCTAAATCGTTTTGAGGGGACGCCCTCCTCTGCCCTTCCCTGGGAAAGTTCTGGCCTGGGTGAGTGGTGTTTTCTGTAACTGGCCGCAGCCTCCTTGTTCGTCAGCTGGGAGAGTGGCCGGCGCGCAGCGCGTTGTGCAAGAAACAGCTGTTGTTTTGACAAAGGACGGGTTAGCCTCACTTTTTGAATTACCAGAGCGAGTCAAGAGGTCATCTATTCCAGGCCTTTGCTCCTGGGCAGGTGGACATAGAGACCATGAACACGCATGTATGGGACACATGATGTAAGATATATTTCTGTATGTAAATCTGTACTCACATTAGCAGGATTTAAGAAATTAACATATAGTACAGTTTTTCCAATTAGGTAATTACACGCGCATGGCTCACATAGTCCAAAGATGTACACTTGTCCCTTGAACAGTGAGGATTAGGGGTGCTGACCGCTGGCATAGTCAAAAAAAGTCTGCATATAACTTTTGACTCCCCCCAAAACTTAACTACTCAGAACCTACTGTTGATTGGAAGCCCAACAAGTAACATGATTAACTCGTAGTTTGTATGTTACACATGTTATATACTGTATTCCTGCATTAAACTAAGCTAAAGAAAAGAAAATGTTATTAAGGAAATCATAAGGAAGAGAAAATACATTTATGGGATTGCACTATAAAAAATTCTGCCTCCAAACCCATGTCCAAACCCATGTTCTCTGAGGGTTATGTTTGTGCTGAAGGGCCGGTCCCTGCACCCCCCACCATGCCTTCTCAGAGCCAAGCAGTTACAAGTATCTTTTGTGTCTTTCTGGAGACAATCAAAGCTTATGCAAGGGTACGTATGTATAGATACCCTTTCAAACAATATAAGCATTGTTTTTGCACTTTGCAGTTTTTGCTTAAATATATCTTGAAGATCATCCCATCTCCTACTGCATGTGGGACTTTTTTTTAACTGTTGCTGAATGATCCTTGAGTGGAGATGCCAATGCTCTCTTATTGGACACTTCAGTTGGTTCCCAGTTTTTTGCTTTTTGTTTATTTGGGTTCCCCCCAACCTTTGTGAGTTTTTAGTGCTTTTTGGATGTGAGGACTCTACATGCTCTTTTTTTTTTTTTTCTTACAAGTGATTGGTGACTCAGGGACTGAGGGCTCTGTATTTTAGGCCCCCACCGCCACCTCCCCTAAACCCATTAAATTTTCTTGTTAATGTGTCATTATATTTGACACTTTGAGAATAGGCAGGCTGGGTAGATAATAAAACAGTATTTGGCTTATGTTTAATAGCTGTGTCTTCTCTGTGTTGTCCCGACAACCTTAGAAAGCCCTGATGTCCTTCAGAAGGACTCAGTGGTGGTTTTGCAGGGGACCCAATCAAAGATCGTGAGCCCTAAGCCTGACCAACCGGACCTGGGGCCAGGCAAGCGCAGCCTGTCCTCGCTGTGCCAATCTGTTCTGTGGTGGCGGGTGGTGGTGCGGTGTTAAATTTGGGGACCCCTAGTGGTTTCTCATGTGGACCTGCGTATGTCTGCACCGATGGGGAAGGGAGTGTGGCAGGCCCCTGGAGGATCCCCGACTGCCAGCAAGTCCCCCCAAGAGCCCTGGCCCCATGGCTCCGTGACAAAGGTGGGTTTGGTGCCTTCCATCAGGGACCTGCCCTGGGCTGAGTACTTCTGAGTCGGACTTTCTGACGGATGTACCCATGGGGCTCCTTGGCATCAGGCTGGGCTGGACTCCAATGAGAGGGACATGTTGGGACCCCAGGACCCACCAGACCGGGTGCTCTTGCGTTTCTCCCACGGCATGGCCCCCACCGTCCCCGCACTGGTCTCCCTGGATGGGAAGGCAGGGATCAGGGCCGGGCCACCCAGTCACCTCTGTGCCCCCAGTGTCCAGTGGTCCTGGCTGACCAGGTGACACCCCTCCCAGGAAGTAGGGTCCTCCTTGAAAGCAGTCCGTGCTCTTGTTTTTCTCCATGTATTCTGCATCTGCAGGCGATGGGAACAAAACATCGACTCTACTTTTTCTGTCATATTTCAATATTGGCGTTGGTCCCCTCTCTTGAAGCCTCCTTTTATAACTTCTTCTGCTGCTGCTTAAATATAGCTGTCTAAGTCCTCCTCCTTACCAGATTGTTTATATTTTTGAAAAGCCTTCTGCTTATCTGCGATTGCTCTCTCTTCTCCGTCTCCGTCCCCGCATCACCACATTGGTTTTGGTTGCTCTTTTTTTTTTCTTGCCTTCACTCGACTGGGATGTGTTTCAAATGTGGTCTATCAAAATGTACAGTGTTTCCCTCTTTTTTGCAGTAGCTTTGACATCTGTTCTTGAATCCTAGCCCATGTTATTCTTTTGGACTTGTTTGACCAAGATTTGCTGTGATGCCAGAAACACGAGAAGGGGAGAGTGTGGTGGGGGGTGTCTGTGCCCCCCCGTCCCTCCCCCCCGTTAAAACTGTCTATGATTTCCAAGCCGACAGCACGCTGGATATTGGCTCCAGAGCCCTGTCATCTTGTCTGGCAGTGGCCCACCCTGCTGAGTACAAGTGGAGTGCCCACTGGGAGACCCTACAGACTACTTGGGTTACTTCCTCCAAAAAGGGAAGCAGGTGGAATTTCATGTGGTGGGTGGAAGGTGCATGGAGGGGGAGACTCACGTGCTTCCTGGGTGTTTGTAGAAGGACTTCCATCTCTGATTTCCCTTGCCTTTCAATCTTCGATTGGGTCCCTGCTCTGCTGGGCCTCAGGGGATGGGCCGTGACATGGAGAAGCCACATGGAACAGCCACGTTGAATCCTAAGCAGAATGTGCCAGTGCATGTCTTTAGTAACTGAGGCCACTCAGCAAGAAAATGGGCCTTTTGGTGGTTCCGGCAACGTGTCCTTGGGCCCCTGCTGTCAGCCAGGACACCACTCTGGGCCCATCTGCCACAGCCTTGTTTGAAATAGATCCTGTTGGCCTGCTTCTCCCAGAATTTCTGAGGCCAGGGCACAGCTTCTCTGATGCTTTGAGTGTCATTTTGTCGTGTGGGCAGAGGTCCTCAGAGGGGCCTCACAACTGGTGACTCTCAGTTTCAGTGTGAGGAAGATAGTTTGAGGATAACTGTTGTTTCCAGGCGCCTCATGTTCAGAGTTGACTACGTCCTGCAAATCGTCATTCCTGGAGATTGCCTCTTAAAGATGCCTCCCGAAATCAAGTAACAGGTTAATTTGGATTGTCCTGGACATGATGCCTCATGTATATTAAACCCACAATAAATACTCTTAATGAAAGCAAAACCAAGTATCACTCCAGAAGATCCCAGGCCCTGTTGAAGACAAATCGATTGCCCCAATGAGCAGCCCAGAGTAAAGCAGAACCAGGGCACAGAGACGTAGTGAGGGGGAGTGCCTGTCAGGAACAGCAGTGAGCCACTCGGGGTGGGAGGGCGTCTAGGCATTGGCCTGATGCTGGGTTTAGTAAAGAAAAAATGTTTTGGCGTGTTCTGTCATAGAAGTAGCCATGTGTGAGGTGCGCATGGATACACAACCATCAGGCTGTGCTAGTTTGGTGCTCTTGGCCCACCCAGTGCACGGGATGGGTGTGATGGGTGGGATCTGCCCACGTGTCCACTTCCTTCCTGCCACCCCCTGCCCCCTGGCCCCTTCTGAGCCCAGGGGTCTCTCCCATATTCTGGTCAAATGCAAATACGATCTCCTGGTATGCAGTGCAGTGACATCTCCTCCTCCCTTCTTTCTTCTGGACAGAGGGAACTTGATGCTACCGCAACCGTGCTGGCGAACCGGCAAGATGAAAGTGAGCAGTCCAGAAAACGGCTCATTGAGCAGAGCCGAGAGTTCAAGAAGAACACTCCAGAGGTGAGGCTGTAGTCCTGTCCGGGTGTCTTGAGAGGGGTGTCCCTGTCCATGCACATGTTCAGGAGCCGTGTTGTGAGCATGGTGTTCCCAGCACTCTGCAGGTCTCTCTGTGGGTCAGGGAACTTGGGCATTGGTAGGCCACCTGGACCCATGAAAGGATGAGCTAATTCCAGATGCAGATATGGACCCAAATGGGTGTGTGTGTGAGCACGTGGCTGGCCTGTGGCCCATCCGTGGACTCTGGCACTTGCACCCCTTGCCCACATCTGTTAGAGTGCCAGGCCAAGTCTGCAGGGGCACTGAGTGCTGGGGCCTAGTGGGATGGGGCCTCTTCCCCCATGTGGCGTCTGAAGGCCATGCCCATCTGAGGGTGCGATGTGCTGATCCTTCTTGTAGAACAGACATTTAGCTTGGTAGGGCCTGTTAAACGCTTCTGTTTCCTGAAATACGCCTTAAAGGGCACAGGAAACATGCACCTCGCGGGCTCCTTTTTCTTCTTGTAAGCACATGTTTCAAAGGCAGCATTTAGAGGGGCTTCATTTTGGGAAACAAACAACTCTCTATTTTCAGAATAAATATTTGGGGAGAAAACGTGGGCAAGGGACGCAGGCGCCAGAGTGTTGGGGAAGAAGCAGCTTGAGTGGTAAATGCCATTTGATGCATTTTTTTTGCAGGGCATGTTTTTTAGACCCTTTCTTCCATAGGGAAGGGGCTCCCAGAACACACCTGGCAGGGGAAGGAAGGTTGCCATCCTGCTTGCTCCTGGCCTTTGCCAGCTGGGCAGGGCTAGCAGTCACTCAGGCTTCTCCTTCTGCACTAAGGAGGGTCTCACTGCCACTGGAATTTCCAGGAAGCTGGGAAGCATGAAGCTGCCTGCAGGCTCCTGCACCGCCCCTTGCATTTTCCTATCCAGGTCCATCCTTGAAAACTGTGTGGAGTCCCTATGGCCCACAAACTGGTGGAGAAGATAGGTTCACGTAGGCCACCAACCAACCAGAATTCTCTGTAAATAGTGAAGCCACTTAAACCAGAATGGGTGTGGGGTGAGTCCTGTAGTGTACACGGAGGGAAGGGGTATGTGTGTGTGCGTGGGGGGGCGGTTCTGGTGGCACATGTTGGGGCTCTGGTGAGTGCAGGACCTGGGATCGGGAGAGGATGTTGGATTGTCTGTTTGTTTGGAGTCCTAACGCAGAGGGGCCCTGATATTTCTCCCATCTTTAGTTATTTCTTGTGACTGGGCAGATCACTCAGCACCTGAGCAGAGTAGCACTTACTGTAGGGGAAACTCTATGAGAGATTAGACATAGAAAAGTGAAGGTTGCTTAGAACTTTGTTCTCAGGGGTTAAAAAAAAAAATCGGCTTGTTGGCAGGAAAGGCATCTTCCTCAGGTGGACACAAAATTGGCCATGTGAGGACAAGGCCCTCGTTCCAGGGTGGACAGTGTGGCAGAGCCAGGGCTGGTGGTGTGCCCACTGGTTTGTACCCAGTGTGCCTATGGCTGGTGAAAACACTGGATTCCCTCATTGTTCCTGGGAAGAAAATGTGTTCCTAGTGTCTGTTGAACATCTAGTGGATCTCATGTGCAGGCTTAGGCACCAGAGAAAAGTCCAAAGTGAGTAAGGTTGTCTCCTGATAGGGAGTTTATATTTTCCAACCTGGCCCTGCCCAAGCGTAGCTGGAAAAGCTCAAGTACAGAGGGAAAGGTGGGCTCTACCTCTGGCTGGGAGCTACCAGAGGACATGCAGGAGGAGCCACAGGAGGAGCAGGTGCTGTGCTGGACAGAGCTGCGAAGGTTTCTCATTTAAAGGACATGTTTAAATTTAAGTTTCAATTTTATATGTTTTTTAAGATTTTATTTATTTATTCATAAGAGACACAGAGAGAGAAAGAGAGAGAGAGGCAGGCTCCATGTGGGGAACCTGATGTGGGACTCGATTCTGGGACCCCGGGATCACCCTGGGCTGAAGGTGGCGCTAAACCGCTGAGCCATCCGGGTTTCAATTTTATGTCATTAAATTAATACATTCACAGTCAGTTAATATTATTGCTTATGACTTTTTAACCCCCAAATTGTAATCAATTTGGAGAACATTGCAGTTACTTCAAAAATAAAGTTTTATACATTGCTTTGATTCAAAAAAAGAGTCCCTTGTAAAGAAAAGTGGTTTTTAATTTTAATTTTGTAACAAAACATCCATTCCATATTGAATTAATAATTGAGAGTTGAGCATAAAAGACTGGGGTATTTCTAGATTCTATCACTTTCCATCCAGATTACCTCAGGTGACTTACAGCCTGGTGGCACTGCAGATTACTTAGCCTCCCAAAGTCTCAGTTTTGCCACCTACCCAAAGTGTAATAATAGGGCCTAGCTCACAGGGTTGCTGTGTGTGTGTGTGTGTGTGTATGGTGTGTATTTGTGTGTAGATGTATGGTGTGTATGCATATGTATATGGTGTGTATTTTTGTGTGTATGATATTTGCATTTTGTGTGTTTGTATATTTGTGTTTGTATGTGTATGGTATGTTTTTTGTATGTTTGTATGTGTTTGGTATGTTTTATGGTATATTTTTTTTTCTGTGTGTATGGTATGACTTTGTGTGTGTGGCATGTGTGGTGTGAATGTGTGGTGCGTGCTGTGTATTTGTGTGTATATGTGTATGGTATATATTTTTTGTGTGTTTATGGCATGTATTTATGTGTGTGTATATGGTGCGTATTTGTGTTGGTGTAATTGTGTATGTGTCTCTCTGCATGAGGGTGTGGAGGGCTTTGCCCAAGCCTCGCATCTAGAGTCCAGGACGTTTCTTACTGGAATGAACTTGGGATATATACTGTGGAGCACAGTTGATTTATGCTCCTTAAAGTTAGCTCCGAGGACTTTAAGAAAACACAACAAACGCAGGTAGTTTCAGCTTAAAGTATTTAAAAAGTTGGTTTGTGGTAATAGGTGATGATTTTACAGATATTTTGTGAGCACCTTCCATGTGCCAAATGGTTCCACCCTGAGGATACAGTCCTATCCTTGTTCTTAAAGAGTTCCTTATCTTTGTTACCAGCAAGCAGAGCATCCTGATCTGGCATGGTAACGGCTAGGATGGTATAACTGGAATCTTCTGAATGCAGACTTCCCCCCCAGAAACATACTCTTTGTCAGCGGTAATAAAGGTGTAAGACATGTAGGCCTCTGTAATCCTTCCTGTAGGTAAATGGGGCTGCTTTTTGAGCCTTGGTTCTAATGCTAAGTGGAAAGGACCTGCTGCCCAAGAAATGCGCATGCTTGCCTAGGTTCTCCTGGCTTCCTTGGAGCTCATCCCAGAGCCCCGAGCTTAGAACACAGCCTGCAAGACGCAGGAGGGCCACGCCAGGAGGGCTCTAGTGAGCTGGGGGGGTAGGAGACAGGTGGGGGAACTGGGCCACCCCCAGTGTGATGACCAGGGCCAGTGCCTTCCTCCTGCCCGAGGCTGGTGAAGGGCAAAGTTAGGCTGGTGACAGGTACGCAGGCAGGGCAGCAGTAGCTTTCTGGAAGCTTGGCGGTGGTAGAACTGTGTGCAATGTAGGCCCGAAAGCACTTGCCTTTTGCCTTTCTGTGGCTTTGATTAGGGATCCCAGGAACAGGCCAGGATGGCTTCTGATGCCCTAGATGGCAGCTGTGTTGACACAGCCGATTGCAGACCAGATGACCCGGGACATGGAAGCATGCAGGCACTGCCTAGAACTAGTCCAGGATGCTGGGCCAGCTCTGCACTCCTAGAAACAGAGTCCTTTCTTAAAAGTCAGGGACCTTGAAAGGGACAGTGCTAGGGTTTCAGGATTCTACTTTGGAATTCCTTTTCTCTTGTTGTTTTGTCAGTTAAGTTGGCTCCTTGGGCCAGTTAGTCTCTAGAATGTGGCAGTCTCTGCTCGGATGAGCTGTGACTTGAGCCCAGGCATGGTAGGCCCTGGACTGGCGCTCTCACCTGCCAGGCTCTGAGCCTGAACAGGGTGCAGGCCCCTGCGGCGAGCTCACAGGGCACCGGCCTGGCTCTTGGAATAGAAAGCTCTCCTCTCAGAAGAAAGGTCCTCAGTGTTCAGTTTGCTTCCACAGAGAGCAGGGGCTCTTTTTTTGCTCTGTTCCAGCTCTTTTCAGTAGAGAAGAACCATCCTCTGCTGGGGGGCAGGGGCAGGCAGGAGAAGAGGGGAAGCAAAGACCCGGGGTGCAGGGATTTTATCACAAAACCACCCTCAGGGCTCACTTCTGTCCCATCCGTGTGTCCAGCTGCTACCCTGGAATCTGTCTTAGGCACTTGTCTGCCTGCCTTGGCTAGGTTGATTTATGTTTCCTATAGAAGGGGCCACACTGACTGAGCTGCCGTTTGGGGGCTCTCCCTGGTCATTTCTGCTCTGATAACCTCTTGCCTCAACTGGCTCTTCGGAGCATTAACCATCGTGACACCTGGCCCACCACACACACTCACATTCGGGGTCGTGTTTTCTGTGTCCCTCCTGCCCAAGTCCAGGGTTCCATCTGGCTCCCATCATCATGGCAGAGCCCAGTGCAGCCCTGACAATTGTGGGCCTGGTTGCCTGGGGGCTGGGCCGGGACTGACTGCCCCTTCCTGGCTCATGTCTATACTGGAAGGCAGTCCTAGGAGATCTGTGACCGGGAACATTCTCTTTGCGGCTGACTTGACTGCCTGCTCACTGGAGTTCATTTCCTGGGTGGCACAATCTTATTCGCCCCTTGTGTCCCAGGCTGGAGTGCTTTTTGAATTTTACATTCCTGGGAAACTTGTAAAAGCCCCAGAGTCATCTCAAGATACAACTTGGAAAGAAACCTTTTTTGTCATCTGCAAATCGAACTAGGTCTGTGGATCCCTTCCCACCTCTGGCAAGTGGGGCTTGGGCCAGGGATAGGTTCTGGCGGAGGTAGCGGGGGACACCTCCTTCAGGACTGCCCCGGTCATCTCTGTACTGATCAGGCTGGACTACTGGAGCAAGAAAAGAGAGCATGGGTTGTCCCCTCCCCCGCAGGCTACCTGGTCCCTGTTGCCGAGCTGAGGACAACACTGCAGGCTTTAGGAGTCTTCTTGCATACCCCATGAGAGGGGGAGTCAGCAGGCAGCGGGAGGGTGGAGGGAGTAATATATAGCCATGGCCCAGGCCCAAATGCATTTGGTCACTGCCTCCAAGCCTTTATATAGCCACTGAAGGGAGTGACTCAGCCTGGAAAAAGAGAGTCACTTCAAGTTGCGATGCAGATGGACACGTCCTGCACGGGCTGCCTTGAGCCCGTGTGGCCAGGGCTCAGGAGGCAGTGGGGGAAGCGGTGGGGGGGGGGGGGGTGCCTGCAGGGGTCCCTGGCAAGGATTGTGTTACCATTGCATTGTGGAGTAGGGGTGGGGGAGTTCCTGGGCTCACATGTGACTGACTCCTTGTGTCTTTTTGACTGTGCAACCCTGTTTAGATGTTATTAGCAACACCTGGCAACATTTGACTTGAGCCCTGAGCACATTCTCCACTCCTGTTTTCTACAGATAGATGGACGGGCTCAGGAGACCAGCCTGGATCTTCAGTTTACCACTGTTCTATGTTTTACCATGTTTTTTGTTCTTTTGCTTCCCTCCTTATAAGAATCTAAAATCAATTCCCACAAAAGAACTAGAAACACCAGCATAAATTTTCTTTCTCACTGGACATGTGAGTGGGTTCATTGAAGACCCACAGTGTCAGCTGACAGACTGTGACTTTCATAGAGGAGGGCAGAACAGACATGCCCCTCGGGACTTGGACCTTTCAGGGAAGGCATGGAATAGGAGGCCTGCAAGCCTGGAAGGCCAGGGGGTGCAGTCTGGGCACAGCTAGATATCCCCCCAACACACTGCTCAGTTCTAGTACAATTACTTTCTCCCACTTTCCAAGGGCAAGGCCTTTGTATTGAGCCATGCACTTGGTATCATGGACATTTGATAACAACTGTAGTATGAAAAAGTCTTAGCCATATTTACAGCATTTATTTAGGAATCTTTTCTTTATAAAACAGAATTCTTAAAAAAAAAATTTTTTTTAAAGATTTTATTTATTTATTCATGAGAGAGACATAGGCAGAGGGAGAAGCAGGCTCCCTGTAGACCCCGGGATCATGACCTGAGCCAAAGGCAGACACTCAACCACTGAGCCACCCAGGAGTCCCTAAAACAGAATTCTCAAAAATGCAAATTACTCTGCAAGATTCATTTCTCAGACAGGCAGCTAGCAACATTTTATTTGATGCTTCAATTTTATTTCTTTGTACAGAATTTTTAAAAAACCAACAAATTCAAGAAATGCCTCCCTTTGGCATTTCTTCAAAATGTTAAACATAGCATTATCCTCTGACCCATCATTTCCACCCCTAGGTATATATCCAGAAGAATTGAAAACATGTCCACACAGAAACTTGCACATGAATGTTCGTAGCAGCATAATTCAAAATAGCCAAAAAGTAAAAATAACCCAAATGTCCATCGACAGACAAATTGATAAACAAAATGTGGTCTGTCCATATGAAGGAGTATTATTCGGCTATAAAGAGGAATGAAGCCCTGATACCCACTGCAACATGGATGAACTTTGAAAGCATTATACTAAGTAAAAGAAGCTAGATACAGAACGCCACATGATTCCATTTATACAAAATGTCAACAAGAGGCAAAAATCCACAGAGACAGAAAGTAGATAAGTGGCTGCCGGGGAAGGGTAACTCATAACACTTATGGAGTTTCTTTCTGGGGTGGTGAAACTGTTCTGGAATTGGAGAGTGGCAATGGTTATACAACTCTGTGAATAATATGTCAGATACCACTGAACTGTATACTTTTAAAGGGTAAACTTTATGGTATGTGACTTTTCCCTCCAACTCTTTTGTCAGTGCCTCTCTTTGTGGGGGTAGGAAATCATTCATTTGTTCTCTCTGATACTCTGAACAAACTCCCCCTATAAAAGTAGCTGGTGAATTTTCATCTTGGCAGTACCAGCTTCGTTTCCAGAAGGCTACTCTGGTATCTGACAAAACTATAAAGTTCAAATAATCAGCTCAGATGTTTAATCATTCTAGAATCACCTACCGTTAAGTTATAATAAGACTTTAACTAGAAAAAGTTTAAAAATTAAAAGTGAGAATTTTAACTGTTACCGATTAAACCCTTTAAGCCAGCTGATCAACCCAAGAGGTTTATTTCCTCTTTGGGGTGCCTTGGAGAGAAAACCTGCCTCGTGTGTGAGGGGGTGATGGGTGTAAGTCACACAACTTAGTCACTGGCCAGTTGCCCTGTTGTCTGCCCTGCATTCCTGGCAGACCCTGCAGTGTGCTCCAAGGCACCAGGAGGCCTGTGGAGCAGGGGCATTAACTTGGGCCTGCCTGAGCAGATGGAGTGAGAGTCCAGTGCTAGCACCTTCATCTACAGAAGTATATATCATGCATACTTGGGGGGAATCATGTGAGAAACATGTGAGATTCCAGGGAAGTAAATGTCTAGCTTCATGTTGGGAGTGGAGTGGGTATTTGGGCCAGATGATCTTGACCAAGTTCACTAAACATTCTGAGACTAGGACCTGTGTATGTTTGCAGGACTGATCATGTCCCAGCTACTAGGCAGGTGGAATGAAATCAGATGGATGGAACATAAAATAGGTGCCCAGAAAACATTTCTGTCCTGTGTTCTTTCCTCCCTCCCTCCCTTTCATAAGTAGCTCTGAGTGCTTGCCAGGGGCAATCTGAGGTTTGGAGAGAGACAGCAGGGACTGAGAGAAGGTTCCAGCTCTCACAGAAGGGCAGGCAGATAGTGACCAAGTAAATATGTGGCACACGGACAGGATAACTTCCATTGGTGGTCAGAAGTGAAACAGGACACTAGGGTAGTGAGTGAATATGGATGGGGTGAGGGTTCTTCAGGGAGTTAGGGCAGTATTTAGAGTCAAAGATGGGAAATACCCCTTTGTACACATACACACACCTCCCATCCCCTGCAAAGGATGAATTTGGGCAGGTTGTTGAGCAGTGGCGTCCCTAAAATTTCTTTCAGCTTAAAGCCCAGTCATCGTTATTTGTTTTTATCATTCAGCTACTTTCAGACATCATGTTCCATTCCTCTGCTTTCTGAGACTTGGATGCTCTTTGGTTTGGATGTTAGGAAGTTCTGGCAGTTTGAGGGATACCATCTTTTGTTCAATTGCCTTTGGCCCAGAAAAGTGAATTCTTAGGTCATCAATGAAGAGTGTGTGTGTGTGTGTGTGTGTGTGTGTGTGTGTGTGTTGGTGACACAGGAACCCTGCCGAGGAGCAGCAAGGTGGTGTCTCAGAGTCACCTCCTCTCTCCCCCAGGCCACACTTGCTTCCTGTGAACCCCGTGGGGACGCCTGTCTGGATTACTCCCTGAAATGTGGACACAGCCGCCGTTCCCTTTCCTTCCTGAGCTCGTGCGTCGCTTCCTTCTGTGTCTAGCAGTCTTTAAAGGGCTATTTTAAGTCTAACAGACAAATTATCTAAGAGTTTAATAACTGGCAAGAGGAAGAGACTGTAATTGGATTCATGTGGTATGGAAGTTTAGTCGACACCACACCGAGTTGTACAACCTCTCTGGGCCTCCGTGTCCTCGTCCAAACACTGGGAGTGATGACAACTATCCTGGAGTTATGAGTCAGGCAACATGTTGTAGAATACCCAGAATAGCTTTGGCAAATAGTAGAAGCTCAATAAATGGCGCGTTGTATGTACGTTATTAAAACCTAATCTTCTGAAAGGAGAATTTGTGTTCGTGAGTGTATTTTGAAGCCATAAAGGAACATGAATGTCATAAAAATCCTCTAACAGCCTAGATTCGACCTGTCAGTCTGTGTAACTATAGACCTGGTTTCTACTGCAGACGTGAGTATTAAACGAAATAAAAATAGGCTCCCTCCATATGTATAGAGATGGTCATTTTCCTCTCCCTTTGGCTGAACTTGGTTGTTCATAGAAATACTTGGGCTGGACTCACCCTTTGGAAGCTCTTCTTTTCATATAGCCCCCAATGTATCTTTATGAGCGATAACCTCCACTGAAGTGCATTTTGAATGGAGGAGGTCACTCTGTGGAGATCTTCTCCAGAGATACCTTTGTCGTGTGTAGGTTGTAAGGCATAATGGCCAAACGTGAAGGCCATCAAATTTGGTTGGAATTGTAGCGCACTGTTGTTTATTAATATTTATCAAACATTTGCTAAGAGCAAAGCGTTATGCTGAGTGCATTACAGACGTTTCCCGGTCCTTCACTAGGAAAGTGTCGCTAATCCCGCCTCATGGTCTGTCAGCCACCTGCCTACCAGGCAGCAGACTCCTGAGAACAAGGCTGTAACCACTGTGCTACCCTGTCTCCTTTTAGCTTCTAGAAGCTGCCTTTTCATTACTTGTCAGCAATTTCTCTTCTATTAGTAGGAAAAAGTACTGATTTTTAAAAAAATTTTATTTATTCTTGAAAGACACAGAGAAAGGTAGAGACATAGACAGAGGGAGAAGAAGCAGGTTCCTCGAGGGGAGTCCGATGTGGGACTCGATCCCGGGATCCCAGGATCACACCCTGAGCCAAAGTCAGATGCTTAACTACTGAGCCACCCAGGTGCTCCCAAAGTACTGATTTTTGAGTATTACTTTGAAGTGACACACTCATTTAAAGGTGTGTGTATGTGCAAGCGTGTATGTGTTCTGTGGGAGTGTACCCAGTCGGGAGCCAGTAGCCTGCAATCTGACGTTAGTTCAAAAGCATTGGTTAGGGGATTATTATAACCAGAGCATAGAAAAGTCTTCCCTTCTGTCTTGAAAGAATGTCAGTCAAGAAAGAGACAGTTGGGGCACCTGGGTGGCTCAATGGTTGAGCATCTTCCTTCAACTCAGGTCATGATCCTGGGGTCCTGGGATTGAGTTTCACATTGGGCTCCCTGCAGGGAGCCTGCTTCTCCCTCTGCCTATGTCTCTGCCCCTCTCTCTGTGTCTCTCATGAATCAATAAATAAATTCTTAAAAAAAAAAAAGAATTCATTTTGGTATGCAGCTAAGAGTCATGGTGATCCTTCTAGTGTGTGGAGTTGGAGTCCCAGGGCGATTCTGTTTTGAGGGCTCTGGTCGCTGCAGGGACACAGTGGTATGTAATAGCCAGTGACAACAGCTGACACTGAGTACGTACTGTGTGTGCGCGCCAGTGTTCCAACAACTTCAGATGGGTTGGCGGAACTCAGGATGCCTGTGAGGTAAGCACCCTGTTTATCTCCATTGCAAAGAGGTAAACTGAGGCCCAGAGAGGAGTAGGAAGAGGCGTAGCTAATAAGCGGCCAAACTGGCTGGAGGTTTTCAACCCAGGCTGACTGGCTGCAGGTCTGTGCCAGAGCAGGTCCTCAGGGAGCATTTACTGAGCTCTGGCAGTGACAGGCCAGACCCTCAGAGCTGCCCTTCCCTGCCTCCCCAGCAGCAAGACGTCCCAGTGCAGTTAGTGGGGAGCACAGGGTCTGGGTGACTGCCTCCTGATGCACCTTCTAGCTGCAGGATCCCCCCTGCCCCAGTGGTTCCCTACTTGGGGCACTTGGGGTGCTTTAGAGAGGCGCTGCCGCCAAGAGCCCCTGGGATAAGTAGCCTGAGGTTGGACAGCCGGTGACAATGTGCCTAGCATTTCTTTCAAGAACTTGTCTGAGGGAGTAGCCACTTAGGCAGAAGGACCCAGAAGGTACATGCGCCCCCCCCCCCCCCCCCCCCCGCCTTCCCTGAGCCCCACTCACAGGCCTCAACGTAGGATTTTTCCCTGCGGGGACTCAGTTCTCTTGTACACCAAGCTGTGTAATGGCTTTAATTATTTTTTTTTTATGTGAAATATTTCTCGCATACTGAAAAGTATAGAAAACAAAACATTTTCATGCCCTTCGTGAGGGCTGGATAGATGTTGACATTTTGCCCATTTGCCTCTGATGCCTGTTTTTTCAAACAGAAATAACACCTTTCACATGTAGCTCAAACCCCACTTCCATTCCTTCTCCTACCTTCTTCCTCAGATGGAAACCCCATCCTGAAACCGATGGTTCCTTTTCTTATGCTTTTTGCATTTGTAGCAGTGTTTATGCATTCCTAAGCAGTGTGTGTTGTTGTATGGGTACATGTATTTTACTGTTTGTACAAATGGTACTATGCAAATGGTATCTTGCTATATATGTATATATCCTTTGACACCTTGCCTTTTTCACCAAGTGTTACTTATTTTATTTTTTTATAAGATTTTTTTGTTGTTGGAGAGAGAGTGCACACTGCACATGAGTGGGGGGATGGGTGGAGGCAGAGGGAGAAACAGACTCTCCACTGAGCAGGGAGCCTGATGTGAGGCTCCATCCCAGGACCTCAGGATTATGACATGAGCTGAAGGCAGACACTCAGCCGACTGAGCCACCCAGGTGCCTCACCGAGTGTAAGTCCTGGGTGCCTCACCTTTTAGAGAGTAAGTCCTGGGTGCTACCTCTATGCATCTAGTTGATTCATTTGAGCTGTAACACAGTATTCTGCTGTGTGTGGGAACCACAGGAGATGTCTCCATCACCTTTTAAGATGGCATGTGGATTTTTGGTTTGCTGACACTCTTCTCTTATTATAATACTTCCCCTGGGGAGTAGTGGCTTCAGGAATTTTGTGGGGTGGACACCCAGAAGTGCGGTCCTAAGTCACAGCCTCGACCAGTCTGATGTGCCCAATAGTTGCGTTTGATGATGCGTGCTGTCACTCCCACTGGCGAGCTCCCGGCTGTGTCCTTGCCAACTTTTGCCATGTTTCCTTATTTCTAATGTGGGTGAACACCCTTTTGTACAATGACTTGCCTGTACAGTGTCATCTTTAGTATCTTTTTTTTAAAGATTTATTATTCATGAGAGAGACGGACAGACAGACAGGCAGAGGGAGAAGCAGGCTCCATGCAGGAAGCCTGAGGTGGGATCGTGACCTGAGCCGAAGGCAGGCGCCCAACTGCTTGAGCCACCCAGGAATCCCTCATCTGTAGTGTCTTAACTGCTCGTATCCTTTGCTTATTTTATCTGTTGGGCTGTTTACTATTTTTCTTACCAGCTTGTGGGCAGTTTAACATTCTGAATTGAGACCTTGTGCTGTATGTGTGCTTTGCTGGTATATCCTCCTGGGCTGTTGGCCTGTCCTTTTGCTATGTTTACAGTGTCGGTTGTCACCGGTAGATTTTAATTTTAATGCAGGTGAAATGTTTTCCAGGTTTAGTTGTAAAATTTACATTTTCTCATATCTTTTGTCAGAAACCTGCCCCATGCTGATAGCATAAAGACAGTCTCCTGCTTTCTTTCAATAGTTTTTTTGTGTTTGCTTTTCACGTTGGGCCTATAATATATTGTGTAGATGGTCTTGGGTGCAGCTCTGATTTACCTGTCTTTTGAGAGCCCCTCATTCCATAACGTTTACCATGGGATCCACCTTTCCCAATCTCTTTGTTAAGCCTGGGTATCTGGTAGGGGAAGGGACTGGCCTCCCCGCTCTTCAAAATCATCTAAGCTGTGCTTCCACATTCACTTTTAGAGTCCTTTATCCACCTCCATTTTAAAAATTCTGTTGGGCCATATATGGGAATTGCGCTGTATTTGGAGATTAGCTCAGAGAAGCTTTATTTATAAAGTGTTGAGAGTTTTGATGGAATTACTTTAGATCTTAGGTGAATTTCATCCTGTGTATGGCTGCAGGGATCTGTGAAAACTAGACGCTCTTAACTTGCCCTAGTTCATTGTATGGATGGAGAATCGTCACAACCGAAGGATTGATCATTGTAGTCTGGAGCCAGGCACAAAAATAAACCCCACTCTGTTATCATAGGTGGCTGTGATTAAGATCAGGGGGAAGGTCAGCCCTGGGCCTCCTAACATTGACAGTTTCGTTCAGAAGATTAAGTGGTTCTTCATTTTTGGCCCCAGCCATCAGTAGCTTAAAGCCATTACTGTCTATTGGCTGTTTGGTTTGTCTGAAATATGGGGCTGGTCTCAGCCTATTTCCCCGGGGTCAGGTGTGTTCACATAATCAAAGTGCCAGGAGCCCATATCGTGCCTCTGTGTGTGTGTGTGTGTGTGTGTGTGTGCGCATGCACGTGTGCGCATGTGCACACACACACACACACATATGAGCACAGATTAGCCTTCTTGGGGGAGGAATGCATAGGGCCCAAGACAGAGGGATGTTCTTCTTGTGCTTGCTTTTTAAAATATGCGCTCTTCATTAGTAGAGTTTTCTAGCTCGTTTTGAGATAGATTTGTTCAGCCAGTTATGTGGTGCTTTCGGAAATGGCCATTCGTGAAGCTGTCACCCACTGACAAAGTGAAGAAAAATGAAGATCCCTTTACTGATGATGTGTGTTAGGGATTTTCATCGGTCACTGTGATTCCCATGACCTGTTCAGGGAAGGGCGATAGCTTGTTTCCTTTCATTAAAAGTTAGTGACGACGAGGAAATTTTTATTTATTCTGTTTGTATATAAACAAGCCACGAAAAGCATTTCATATATATTTAAATGATTGCTTTGCCAAAGAAAAAATGCTGGTTCCCACAGTGATATGAAACCCCTCTGCCAGTGACCTGTGAGTTAGGAATGAAGTGAATAGTAAAAAATTTGATGAGGACAGGTTGGGCTTAATACCGTGGAGAACAGAACTTGGGGTTTGATTCCCTTTCCTCCTTTAATATATGGGAAATGTTTATATATTTCTTTCTTTTTCTTTCAAATCAGTTTGTTCTTCAAATTAGATAAAATGTTTGTGTTCGTTTTCTTAATTACAAGTGTGAGAAGTGAGTTCCATGGTAACCCTTTATAAGTAACTGAACTGATAAGTTAGAACCAGAAGAGCTGAGAGTCATTTTTATTTTAAAATTCTTTTTGCATTAACACATCTGCAGTGTTGAAGAATATATGGAAAATTGAAATAGTGCTTCTATCCTGCCGTGTCTCCAGCACGTCAATAAATCACCTTTTTTTCCTTTTAAAATGTCTGGCCTTATAATTTATGTTTGCATAACCCATTACTAAATTCATAGTAGGTGTTTTAGTTGGCAGGCATTATTCCAGGGATTCTGAAGATCTTGAAAAAAAATACAGAGCCTTTGTTAGTATTTATATTTAAGTGGACATTTTCCTTTTAAAGAAAATAATGAACTAGTTTTTATAAAAAGAATTGGGAACTAGCTATTTACCTTTTTCTTAAGCAAACAAGATTAAGTCTGTTTTCCCACATTATCAACTATGATCATAGATTTCTTAATAGACGTTTTCCCCTCTTTCTTTCTTCTTTTGATTAAAACCGGCAGAAGAAAAGGATCAGGATATTCGGATCATACTAATTTCTATATAATTTTCCGTAGGTTTCATGATGCACATAAAATAAGAATTTCTGGTTTAGTGATTTTTTTTTCATTTCCTAAATGCATTTGACTGTTTTCGTTATAAAGTGAAGATGAATATCTTCATTCATTTATAACAGTGTTTGGTGCTTGACCAGAAATAGAAATGTTCAGGGCTAGTTCACATACTTGTGGCTTACCTTTGAGACTTTCTAATTTTTAACCAGACATTTAAAAATAATCATTGTGTCTTCCAGCCCTAAGTTAGGAAAACTTTCAGAGCTTCACTTTGAATGATGAAAAAAAGAGTTATTTCTGTTTTCTTTTTTTTGTTTTGTTTTGTTTTTAATTGTAAAAGTTTAAAAAGTGATTTTTATGGTAGTGACAATGCCGGAAGGACCATTTATGGTTTTCTGAAGAAGTTTGCTTCATTCGAAATTTCTAACCTTCTCTTTCCCTGTCATTAGCTGGTCAATAAAGTTTTCAATATAAAATATGTCTCAGCCCATTGAAATGACTGTGGCCAATCAGAGGAGGGATTGTTTCTTCCCAAGGGAGCCTTAATATGTTTATCAGGAAGTCTGTAGCCTCCTCAGTCTCTTTGTGAGACGGATTGCAGGTCATTGTTTAAAGGAGAGTGTTGTGTTAAAATGCAGAATTTAACACTGTTCAAGCTATGATCTAAAAGCAAGCCCAGTTGTGCTGTATAAGCTTGAAAAACTCTGCCTTCCTCCTACCTGAGGATGAAAAGGAATACAGTCTTCTCTGTTTTAGCTTATTTCAGAGTCCTAGCTAGCTCTTCAGATATTTTTTTAAGTGCCTTCTTGTCATCATAACATTACTTTGTTATCAGAGATGTTTATTCTGGTGGTATGGCTCTGACAGATCTTCTGCACTGATGGAATGATTTCTGTTGGGATCAAAAGGTGCCTCTTGTGCTTCTGCATTTACTTCTGAAAACTGGAGGGGCCATCACTCAGGCCTCCTGGTGCAGTGCAGGGTTTTAAGAGTCCGTCCAACTTTTAAAAACTTCACTCTCGGTTTTGAGCCTCTGGTGACTCTTCCAAGAATGAAAAGAGGACATGAAAAGAAATGGTATTGCTGCTTTCAGTAGATGAGAAACACATTCCCTGGCTTCCTGTGGGGCTTGCTTTCCCCCTCTGCATCTACCTCCTGTCCTGGGCTTGGTGGCCTCACCAGCGGGAGCCCTGAAGCTGTGTCCCAGAAAGCATTTCCACCCGGGAAGGTGCTGTGCCAGAAGCTGGGAGAAAGGAGAAAGGAGGTGTTTATCGTCCCAAAGACGCCTTCCAACTTTTATTATTAACTCCTTTCCAAAGTAAACTTTCGGGTTTGTTTCAAGTCACTGCTGGCCAAAGTGCAGTTGGGTTTGCCGTGTCCTGTAGGAGTGGAGGCGAAAACAGCATTGCCCTGGCCTGGAAGGAGGAGGGGAGCCGGATGCTGGCTGCGGGGCACTTTGGCCTCGGGGAGCCTGGGGCAGGAATGACTGAGGCCCACCCCTCAATTAGCCCTCTCTGGGTCCTGTGCCACTTGGGAGGTGCTGGGAGTCCCCAACCCCCAGCCCAGAAACAGGTACGGAGATGCAGCATTTCAGTAAAAAGTAGTAATTGACAAAATGGCAAGGATGGTGCCCAGAGGCCGCTTGGGGCAAAGGGAAGGGGCCCCGTGGGAGATGCGGGAGCCCTATGCCAGTATGGGCCCATGTGGGGCTATCACCAGGCGCGAACAGCCCCGCCGCAGGTGGGGTGGGCAATGGCATGGTGCAGAGCCTCTGGAGGGAGGCTAAAGAGCCTGGACTTCCCTCTGCCAAGTGGCCACAGGGCATATACTTAGGAGGGATGTGGCCGTATATCCAAGTTGCATAGTTGGTGCTGCACACTGTGGTGTAGCATGTGGATGTTCCCGGAACAAAGGCGGAGCCAGAACATCTGGGATGCTGCTTTCACAGGCTGGGCGAGAATGAGTTAGCAAATGGTAGTAGGTCGGATCCATAGAGCAAACGCCTACTGTGCACCTCCTTTGCGTTAGGCACTGTTCCAGCCCCTGAGGATGCAGCACTGAACAGAATACCCCAGATGCCTGCCCTCTCCTTGCTTAACCTTCGAGTGGAGGTGACAGCAAACCAAAACATAGGACCGTGTTCTATGAGATGCCAGCATGGAATCCTGATCGTGGAATTGGGGAAGCAGAGACTGTGAACTTTGGAAATGTTTGGTGGAGAAGGGCAAGGGAGAGGTAGGCAGTGGCCAGAGAAGGACAAGGTTTAAGAGGGCAGCTTTCCCAACCCTGTAGGGGACCTGAGCTTGCGGCTAGGTGTCAGTGGATGGGGAGAGCAAGAGCCCATGAGAGGCAGGAGGGTGATTCCGAAGGAAGATCTTGGTCACAGAAGTGGGAAGAGGAGTCAGGATCCCGGGTGGAGGGCAGGAGTGAGTTCGGGTGGATAATAGGGCATGGGCCAGAAGTGATGGAAGGTTCCAGGTGGTGCAACTCACCTGGAGAAGTAGGAGAAGAAATTGCCGTTGAGGGGTAAGCAGGGAAGCCCCGAGTACTTGGGGGTTGGGGTGGGCAAGGTTTGAAGTGGCCCAGGTGATGGCAGAGGGATTTGGCAAAGCAAACTAGAAGGATAGAGCAGTTGGCCATGCCCTGCTGTGGCCTGGCTCTTGGATATGTGGTGGTGCCTGCTCACCAGGTGTGCAGAAGGATATGGTGGGCATCTGTTGAGGATGGTGAAAGGATTCATGGGGGTGACCAACCCTGTGGTCCCACTGGCTTCCTGGCTTTCCAAGTTTCCTGTTGCTTTACCTATTCAAGCTGGCCCTGACGCTTTTGAAATCATGCAGCACCCAGCTAGGAAGTCATGTTTCTCATCTCTCCTAGTTTTAATGCTTAAGAAATCAGCTTTGCTTCCAGTCATGCAGGAGCCACCACCCTCTGTCAGTATTTTCCTAACTTAGCTAATCATAAAAATCTCCTGGGTGTGTGCTTGTTAAAAATACTGTCCCTGGGCCCCACCCTACACATAGTGAGACATGATCTCCTGGGAAGGGCCTGGGGACCTGCATTTAGAACACCCCCCCACCCGGCAATTTCTTGCTTCAGGAATTTATACTGGGTTGGGGCACCCAGGCTCCCTTGATCTCCTCGGTTGGGATGGCTTCTTCCTCCATGAAGAAGCAGAAAGTTTTCTGTGCTGTACCATGAAACCCAGCTATAGTTTTCATTTATCTGATGCCCCACGTTGTCATCGATGCTCAGGGACTGTGTGTGGAGTAGCCACCTAAGACTCACAGGTAGTCAGGGTAAGCAGGAGGGTCTGCCTCAGTGCACAGAAAAGCACCTTGTGACAAATTAGGGCTGTTGCTCCTGGAGGGTAGCTGGGAATCCTCCCTCATGGGATCCAAGGAAGCCTTATGGAAATGCCTCTTGTCATAAATGTGATGACTATGTGACTGGCTGGGGCCTTAGTGCTGTACAGAGATCTGCTAGGATTACATAGAACTGGCTTGGATCAGAGATCACCCAGGCTTTGGCTTAGGCCAGAGTAATGGTCTGGTAATGGGGTGCAAGGACATTGGGAGGTGTCCTGGAGGGAGCGGGAACCACCAGCTGGCAACTCTGCTCCCTCAGGGGGACTGGTGGGATGTCCAGAGTGTCTGGAGGTCAGAAACTGTGTCTGAGGGGCCCCCACCCAGAGTAAGGTTTAGTGGCTTCTGTGGTATTCTTCATAGGACATCTCCAAGTAGGAGACATAAGCTTGTGTACCTGTGTGTGTGGGGTGTGTTCTTTGGCTGAATGAAAGCAATGTTGCAAGCAGAAAGTGTGACTGTAACAACAATCACAGGCATCAGGCTCATAGCTCACCCATAACACACCAGGTGCTGTGCTAACATGCTTTGCACCTGTGCCCTGTGTACTTACCCCACAGACCTCCAAATCAGGCTGTCCTCCCGCCATTATTGCCGAAGAGAGGGCCAAGGCTTTCCTTGCCTGAAGTCGTCCGGCTGGGATGTGGCCAAGCAAGGTCTGCCTCCACCAACCTGTCCTGCCACCCTGGCTCTCCCACCCCCTGCAGCACAGAGCATGGCATCTCTGGCCCAGAGGCCCAACAAGTCTCCTGTTTTCCCCATTAATGATATTAGTTATTGATTTTACATTCATGCATTTCCTCCTCCCCAGCACTTTCTAGCTGATTTGAGTTTAGCAGGCCCCAAAGAGTTTTATAAATAATAGGAGATCGTGTTAAGTTTGGAAAATTCTTTCTCTGTTCTACCCACACTTAACCCCCTCTTCCCCCTTGAAAAGCTGGGAGAAGGATGAATAAGTGAATTAATTATAGTAGTGAGTATCCTGGTCTAACTACTCCAGGGTTTGTACTTGACGGGTGGTGAGAGGTGCTTTGACCTGTTTTTTGTTACACTGTAACTCCTTCTCTGGTAACAGCATAGAGGTATTAGTGTAAAATCAATTCTTCACCTGGAGAGAGATTTTTTTTTTTTAAAGTCAGGTTGAGTTTATGCTCAGTAGAGTTCAGCCTTTTTAGGTGAACACTTTGTGAATCCTGAGACACGTACCATTGTGATCCCGCAGCACCACGGAGCTATAGAGCAGCTCCATGTTCCCAGATTCTTCCTTGCCTCTCTGTGATCAGTCCCCAGACACATCCCTAGCCCCTGGCGACCCCTGGTCTGTGTTCTGTTCCCATAGTTTTACATTGGCTAGAATGCCGTGTAAATGGATCGCACAGCCTTTGAGTGCGGCTTCTTCCCACCAGCCATGTTGTATTTCCTCCCTTCTTAAAAAGGTGCTCAGCAGAATTCCCTTGTATGCATGTACCACAGTGGGAGACATTGGTAAATGGATTGGACTGCCCTTAGCTCAGGATCCCCAATATCCAATCTCCTGGGACATTGAAAGCTGTGTACAGCTGGGACCCCTGGCTGGCTCAGTGGGTAGAGCACATGTCTCTTGATTTTGGGGTCATGAGTTCAACCCCATGTTGGGTGTAGAGGTTACTTAAAAATAAAATCTAAAAAAAGTGGCTGGGGGCTCCTGGGTGGCCCAGTCAGTTAAGTGTCTGCCTTCAGCTCAGATCGTGATCTCAGGGTCCTGGGATTGAGCCCCACATCGGGCTCCCTGCTAGTGGGGAGTCTGCTTCTCCCTCTGCCTCTGCTCCTGCCCCTCACTCCACACTCATGCTCACTCTCTCTCACTCAAATAAGTAAATAAAATCGTGGGGGAAAAAAAAAAAAGGCTGTGCACAACCCCACACCTAATCCTGCCTGATACTCCTGATTGGCTTAACAGGCAGCCTGGGCACGTGCACTTTGCACCCCTACAAAGGGTTGATCACGTGCCATACGCTGCCGTGTCTCTGCTTTGGGCTGTTCACCCTTGTTCTCCACATGAGCAGTCTTCTTTTTTTTTTTTTTTTAATTTTTATTTATTTATGATAGTCATACAGAGAGAGAGAGAGAGGCAGAGACATAGGCAGAAGGAGAGGGAGAAGCAGGCTCCATGCACTGGGAGCCCGACGTGGGATTCGATCCCGGGTCTCCAGGATCGCGCCCTGGGCCAAAGGCAGGCGCTAAACCGCTGCGCTACCCAGGGTTCCCACATGAGCAGTCTTCTTGAAGACGTGGGGCTTGGGATCACTGGGGGGCTCAGTGTTGAGCGTCTGCCTTCAGTCCAGGTCGTGATCCCAGGGTCTAGGGATCAAGTCCCATGTTGGGAATTTAATATACTAGGGCTCCCTGCATGGAGCCTGCTTCTGCCTCTGCCTGTGTCTCTGCCTCTCTCTGTCTGTGTCTGTCATGAATAAATAAATAAAATCTTAGAAAAAAAAATGAAGGAGGGCTTGGCATTGGTAAAAGTGGCAAATTTCTGTCCTTGTGTCCCAAGGGAAGGAAGGATCTGAGTGCTGCTGTTGGAAACAGGCACATGCAGAGATGGGCTTCATGCAGCTGCCAGCCCCCCAGCCTCAGTGGGGTAGATGAAGGGCGAAGCTGGCCTGTGGGACCTGTGTCAAGCATACAGGTATCACAGGTGTGGCAGGATAGAAGGTCGCAGGCTGTCACTCAGGAGAAGCCCTGCAGTAAAACAGTGTCTGGCTCCCTCTGTTCTCTGAACTGGAGATGCTCCTCTGGTATTTCCTTATATTGTTATTGGATTTCTCTGTCTTTTAACTTATGTGATGTGCTTTCTCCAGCTTAGAGGGTAGGAAGGTAGGAACAATCCCTCACATCCTTCATAATCCTCGGTTGGATTTGTTGATTGGTTGATTAGTTAAATGCCGTAATGCAGATGTGCACTGAGTGGTCTAGACCCCTGCCTGACCCCAAGGAAGCTGTCACAGCGGAGTCGGCGGGGAGGGGAGGGTGGCAAGGTGGAATGATCACTTGCCCACCCTGCCCAGTTCTCTCCGAGAAAACTAAGGCCCAGAGAGGGACACCGTCCTCCCCAGAGTTGCATGATGGACCTTCAGAGGGGCTGGGGGGCACACAGGCAGGATCTACTCCTCCCACCCCACCCCACCCCGAGGCCAGCCACCCTGCACATCTCATCTCCAGGCAATAGATGTGAAAAGGCAGAAGGCAAAGGGCAGCATGCTGGGCTTCCTTGAGACAGGTGGCTCTTTTAAAGCTGGGGCTTGTTGCCAATCTGACTTCGTTTCCATGGAAGCAGCCAGTGGGGCGGCTTGTTCTTGTCAACCTGAGGTGGTGGAGCCTCAGCCCCTGACAGGCTTGTAGGAGCTGGCTAACCCACTCGGAGGAGGGGGGACCTCAGAGCTCTGCTAGTCTCTCTTCTGGTTACTTTTTCCTCTAGGAGTTTGCTTTGAAGGGCAAGTCAGTGAAGTGGTAGTCGTAGCCTCTGCTTCTCCCCAGGACTTGTACAAGGGTGTCCTCTGTCACTGCCCTGGGGCTGCTTCCCTCGGTCCCCCTTCGTGGTGGGTTACCCCTGTGGACCATGTCTTTCCGCATCGTACCTGGAGAGTCTGAATGATGCAAATGGAAGATGCAGGTAGCATCTTTGTTTCATATGGTAGGCAAACTCTTCAAAAAACTAAGGACCTCAGTGGAATCCGTTTCCTGAAATCAATTTTACGAAGCTACTGAATTTCTTTCTTGCCGAGACTAGTCTCCCGGTTGGAGGTTTGACACTCCCCCACTCCCCCCCCCCCACACACACACAATCGCGAGACTCAATTTGCCTCCTTTCTTGTCCAGTAGTTTTGATGTCTTGACATTCCTGAGCTTGGTCTGCTTCATTTCATGCTGGGATCACAGCTCAGTAATGAAGCCTTTATTATATTAACTAGTCAACAGATAACATTCTTTGAAGAATTCTGAGTTTTTAATTACGCCACTTAAGCCTTTTGGACGCACTGGTTCTGAGGGGGCATTTTTGCATTGCTGAATTCCAGTTGAGTGCAAACCTTAAAAGATCTGAAAATGCTAAGAACAACTTGCTAGTTCACGAACCAGGGACAGGGCCTCCCAGCTCCCCCAATCCTTCCTGCTCCCCCACCCCCACCCCAGTTGTCAATCTTACTGGTAGGTAGTGGTGTCAGAGCAGTTTACCAGTCATGCCAACACCCACCGCTTCCTGGGTCTGTTTGTGCATTAGTTTAGGCGGAAAACCACCCAACTTCTTTTCCAGTAGGTGGAGAAAGACACTCAAATCCTAGAAGCCCTGCTCACCTACCTTTTTAGGGTATGGCAGGTTTAGCTCCAGGGCTGGAGGACTTCCAAAAATGCATGACTAAGGGAGAAAAAGGCTACTCCCAAAGCTAACAGGGTGGAGTATTGCGCCTGGAACGGGACTATTCCCAGCAGGGCAGCAGCCTGTCTGTAATGCAGATGCATTGGCTCATGGATTTGCTTTCACAGAATAAGTGAAACAGAGCAAAAGTTTTTTGAATTCTCTTTCCAGAAGGCCCAGTTTCTGCAGATGTGTCTTTCAGTCTCAACCTGCCTTTAGTACTATTTCAGACAATTTTCTCTTTTGGCTGCGTACTGCAAATAGCTGGCCGAAACGGCTGCCTCTTGCTCTGCCAACCACGTGTCTCAGGGCAGAAAGTGAGCAGCTTCTCTTCCTCAAGATCCTGGCCGCCGGGTGTTCTTCCCCTGCTGTTTTTCCTTTGCCCGTTAGCTGCCAGCCATGAACCTCAGCCTGCTGAGAGAGAGAGAGAGAGTGTGTGTGTGTGTGTGTGTGTGTGTGTGTGTGTCCGTCCATCCCCAGAGCAGTGTAGGCCTGGGGTCCCGATCTTGACTCTAGGTCCTGGTCTTGACTCTACTGGCTTGCTGGCAAGTCACTGAATTACTCCACACCTCCATTCAACTAGGGTGGGTGTTTGTTCATCCATCCCAGGATCCTTGTGATTAAGTCATCACAGCCACATCCCTGCTCATGGTAGCTTAGCACCCTGCACACAGGTAGATGTCTGGTGAACATCACTTTCCTTCCCAACCTGGTCCCAAATTGCAGAAAAATGAATAATTCATCTAGCTCTGAGAAGGTAGGTAAGTTAAAAAAAAAAAAAAAAAGAGAGAGAGAGAGAGAGAGAAAGTAGGTAGGTGCTTTCCTACACACCTGTTGGCTGGACTCAGCTGGGACATCTTTGAGCCTGGTTTTAGTGTTGTGTGTCACTGGCAGATGCTGAGCGAGGAGCCAGGCTCAGAGATCTCGGGAGAGAGAGGAGGAGCAGGAGTAGAGTGGGAGCAATGTCTCTTCACAGCGTGAAGTTTTATTTAAAAAGGCAGTGATGAGGTTTATGAGTACCTTTTGGCTTGGAGGCTCAGCATGTAATTTTGGTGACTGCCCTATACACTGCACTGCATGTTATTTGCCATGTGGTCATTACAATAAATATCATTAAATAAATAAGTAAATTATGAGAACATGGTTAATGCTCGTCTTTGCACAGAGACAGACCTGATTGCAGCACTTTGTTCATTATCTTTGTCAGTGAGATATTCCTGTGCAGTCCTATAGCGATCTATGAACTCTGCCTGTATAGAGCACACCTTGGCTTTTTCAAAATGGAAGAAAAGAGCTTTGGGTTTTTTTTTTTGTTTGTTTGTTTGTTTTGTTTTATTCTTAGTATTAGGGTAATACGGGCTAATTGTAAAACATTCATTTAATGAAGAAACAGAAAGTCATCTCAAATTCTGCTGTCTCAGTTTTACAACTGCTAACGTCTTGCAAACCGTGTTTCTAGTATCTCTATGTACACACATACAGGCTCAGGTTTTGCTCAGTAAGATTGGAAAGCACCTACTGTGTGTCAGGGACTTTGGGGTCACAGCACACACATGTACTTCTAATGAGCTAGTGTATCAGGGACATCTGTCCAGTCTGTTGTAGCGTGGCTTGTGCTTTTCATGGCTGCATAGTGACCCAGTGCTTGGCTCACCCTGATGTGTTCAGCCAGCACTTGCTTGATGAGAGTTCAGGTTCCTTGTTATTTTAAGTAATCTGTATCTAATCAAACAATACCACAACTTGAGCCACACACGGGTTCTTGCCAAGCCCTCTATCTATGCCATGACTCAAGGAAGAACACTTGATTTTTCTCCAGGTACTGGACCATTCCAGATATGAGTGATGGAAGCCTGGAGAGCAGGAGGTTGACTTGTCAGAGGCACAGGAGGGAGCAGAGGGGGACTGCGCTGGGCCCTCCTGATAGCTCTTCCTAGAAAGGGTGGCTTTGTGGGGGGCGGTGTCAGAGCCCTACGTGAGTGTGGGGACCTGCCCTGGTCTGTAGCTCCAGCTTTTCGTCGGCTCGTGCATGAAGGAAACAAAACTGCTTTTCCCTAGGAGGATCTGTAAGTGATGTGCCCTGGCAGTCTCACTGGTATTAATTACCTGTGCTCACCTGCAGGAAGGCGGGGGAACAAGTGGGGAAGTGCCAGGTGTTAAGGTCCTAGCTCACTTCCGGCAGGCCCCAGGGAGAGAGGGGTAGTCTGGGCAGATGGACCTATGTGAGCCGAGGAGAGTGATCGCCTGTTGCTGTTAGGAATGCTCTCCTTGGGCTAGACTCCCCTCTGCTTTCCATTGGTGGCCACTGAATCCCCACTTGGGACCCATGATCTGGTCCACTCTTCCCACTCCACAGATGCTCATGGTTGTGCTTCAATTAGTTACTAACTGGCATTGAGGAGCTGCGCCCCTAGCCTTTCTACTGGGGCCCCACTGAGTGGACAATGCCTCCACATTGCCTCTGCTTTGTCATTGTCATTGGCCGTGCCATGTCTCCCTGTGGGAGAGTCTCTTTTCATTTTTAATGAAATCCTGTGCCTCTTGGTTGCTTTTACTCCTTGCAGGTCCATTTGGTCCAGCAGACACATGGGCTTAACCAGAGAGCAGGTGGGCATGTCCATGTTGTACCTGGGAGAGCCAGAGCCCCCACATTGCCACCTTAATACCTTTTTTGCCCACACTCTTGCCTGCCTGGCATGAGAAGAGAGGAGAGGGCCTCTTGGCTGGAGCGAAGGCCTGCAGTTTGGCCTGGGAAAGAGCACTTGGGTCAAGGTCAACCCCACTTCTTCTTTTTTTTTTTAATTTTTATTTATTTATGATAGTCACAGAGAGAGAGAGAGGCAGAGACATAGGCAGAGGGAGAAGCAGGCTCCATGCACCGGGAGCCCGGCGTGGGATTAGATCCCGGGTCTCCAGGATCGCGTCCTGGGCCAAAGGCAGGCGCCAAATCGCTGCCCCACCCAGGGATCCCTCAACCCCACTTCTTGCTTTACCCAGAGTGAAGACCCAAATGCCAGAGAGTGAGGACCAAATCCCAAAGTACTGTCACTCCTGAGCACTCCCCCACCCATTGCCTGCTTTGGAACTTTTGGTTCAGTTCATGGTTGCCAGAGACTAACGAGCCTGTGGGGCAGGTGCCAGGTGTGTGCGGGAGTGGGGTCAGCATGCCTGGCAGAGCCACCAAAGGCCTTGGACTACAGCCCACTCCAACCCTGGCTGGGCCCCGTCTTGGCTCCAGGATATGTTTGCTTTCGACACATCCACTATCATTTAGATACAAAGCATAACACGGCTAAAACCATTCAGTGGAATTTAGGATTCATTGCCAGGAAAATAAAACAAATCAAAACAGTCATTAATAATTTTATTTAAATTATGAGTAAATTCCTGCTGTTGCATTTTGTAGATGATATCTAAGAGTTAATTTATTGCTGTTTAAAACTGCACAAGGACTTCTGGAAGCCCTGTCTTTGTCGAGTGTCTTCTCTGGGCTGGGCTCTGTGCAAGGCATGGGGGTGCAAGAGCTGCCCTTCCCTCATGGAGCTGCCATTCTGCATGGGAGTGGAGTCCCTGGGTACATTCTGAGAGCCTGCTACAGCCCAGGGCTCTGGGTACAGCAGGGAGGAGCTGGGTGCTAGAAGAAGCCCGGACAGGATAGATTCCACCCAGTTCAGAATTCAGGTCAGAGGGAAGAGTCAGGGGTGCTAGTCTGGGTCAAGCTCAGGGTGGTTAGCAGGCCTCATTTATTCAACCCCAAAGCCAAGGGCTGTCCGAGGCCTATTGCATGTGTCCCCTGTGGTCACTTGAGGTAGACCTTGCTGTCTTAACTGGACAGCTGAGGACAACCAAGAGCTTAAGAGCTTGCTTAGGGCCACTCAGCAGGATTATGTACCCAGCATTGTTGCCCACTCAGCGTCGCCACTGGACAGGGCTGGGGCAAACGTCAAATGAGACCAAGGAGGCCAGTTTTTCCACAGGCTTGGCAATGACTGGAAGAAGATGCAGAGCAAAAGGAACCACGGAAAATGCCTGGATACTGTCTATGTTTTCAGCTGAAGGGATGAAGTTGGTGGGGGAGGAAGGTGGAAGCAGGCTGAAGAGCAAGAAAGCAGTGACCTTTATTTTAAATGCTTCGGTGACAGATTTAAAACTTGACTAACTTCACACCAAAATAACCTCACTAGCCCGGGAGTGACCTCAAGCTTGAATATTGTCCCTGTAAATCCATAAGCGAATGTCGTGCGCACATCCACCAGTTGCACAAGGAGAAGACTGCTCTGTGTGGGGTGTGTGGGTAGGCAGTGACTTAATGCAGGGGGATGGCAAGAATTCCCCCTTAAATTTTCAAGTACACAGCAAAAACCTCTAAAATTAAAGAAAAGAAAAGATTTTTAAAAAGCCTCCAGTGAAATAATTGTCTCAGTCTGTGGTTAGAGCTAATTTGGGGAGAATCACATATTTTGATTTCTTTGGTGTTTTTTTTTTTTTTTTTTTAAGGAAACTTTTCGAGCAGTAAATTAAATATTTTTGGATGTAGACTGAGATGACTTACTTAGGTATTACATTGACAGTGTGGAAAACGTTGAAGACAAATTTGGGGTTAGCAAGGACACCTTCCAGAAGTTTGGCTCCTGTGAACCATTGACCCCTCACTGGAAGATGGTTGTATTCCCTTTGAGCCATTGCTTGCCGGAATTAATGGTGAATAATGTCTGTGGCACCAGATCCCTAGCCAAAATATTCACATTTTGCCTCATCTGCAGAGAGACCTGAGCTGAGTTATATCTCTGCGTCTTTTTGCAAAGTGTTCCTGCTCTGTTAACAGAGCTATAATTAACTCACAGGACGCCAGGCAGCCGGATTCGGCCAGGCGCCAAGAAATCAGCCCCAATTACTATATTCACATTGTCAGTAATGCCCACTTCACAGCTTCTGCTAATTTGAAATGGCAAGTTCCAACTTTCCATAGTAAAATTACCATTTTTGTACTATTCTATTACATGGTGATATTTGTCCATTATTTTGGCTATGTAAACTTGGTATTATAACGACAATTAGTTGTTGAGCATTTTCTAAAATGATTCACAATTACATCTCTTAAATGGGAAACTCACGTCTGCCTTGATGGAGTGAGCGTCATGTTCCCTCTGTGCCCCAGATAGACTTCAGGCATCGGCTTCTCACGGGAGAACGAAAGGCCTTGGGATTTTATGATAAATGTAAGTGTTTACAATAAGGGATAGCCTTCAAATGTTGCCTGTTTCATAGATTTTTCAGGGTTAGAGTTGTGTGATCTCTTTATAATAATGGAGAAGTGTCCCCGCCTCCCCATCTCCCTAGATGCCCTGGAGTTGCCCTGGGGCTGGTGCACCGCGGGCCCTCTGGTCTGTACAGTGCTCACGCAGTGGCTGCACTGGGGTCTGATCTGTGCCCCAGATGAGCCATCGTGGTGTCTCTTCTCTGACGGTTGCTGAGCTCCAGCCGGCCACGGTGCCACAGCGAGCAGGTGGTTTCCCGGCCGGTGCCGTGAGGTTCCCAGTTTTCCAGAGAGGCCTGTCTCTGGGGAGTCAAGCCTGCTGGCCTGATTTGGTTGTACATTTTGCTCTGTTTTCAGCAGAAACTTCAGGAGGCACGTTCTAGGCCAGTGTGCCACTCAAAGTGTGTCAGAATGTGGCCCAAGGGCCAGTTAACCGGTCGTTAACCGGCCTGCAGCTAGAGAAGCATAGAAATTCAGAGCAGACATTTAGAAACGTTTATAGCATCTTGACATTACAGTGACATCCAAGTGGCATTTTTGCTGTATTTTATAAAAATACCAGTCCCCAGCAGATTGGAAATTTTAAAATCCGTGGCATGTACTTCCCTACAGACTGTTTGAGAGGCATCGGTCATTAATTAACTCCCAATCCCTGATTGGATTTCATGGTAATAATTCATTTTTGGTTAAGGCTGCATAGTTTCTTTTTCTGCCGGGCAGTGGTCTGCTAGGCATGGTCACTAAAGGAGGGGCATCTGAGAGGAGAAGGCAGGAGTCCCTAGAGGCAGACAGGGGCCCTTAGGCCAGACTCATGATGCTTAGTGGCTGGCAGCCTCAAGTGTGGGCCTCTCTGGGGGTGCTAGTGTCTCCTGAGCATGTCCACCAGGACCTGACAGTTCGGTTATAGGCTTGAGCCCCAGAACTTTCAGTTACATGCTGGCTGGGCATCTGGAGTTTGCTGGCCTGCCCTCCCACCTGCCTGCCTTGCCACCCTGTCTTGCCCTCCATGATTTCCAGACCTTGATGGGAAGGGTAGGGGATCAGAGACCCAGATACCTCCTTCCCCCTCAGCCAGTTACCAGTTCCTGATTTGAGCTCCTGCCCAGCCCTCGAAGCTCTTGGCTCCTCTTTATGCCCGTTGCGTAGTGTGGGGTTTGGCCACCCACGCACAGCCTACCACCTGTTTGCCTGCCCCACCAGCCCAAAATGGCATTTATTCTTTTTAAATGGTTAAAAGATAACAAAAGAAGGCTATTTTTTGATACATAAGTTATGAAATTGAAATGTCAGTGTCCATAAATATATATTTTTTTAATTGCAGTAAGACATACCAACATAAAGTTTACCACTTTAACTGTTTTGGGCATACAGTTCAGTGGCATTGAGGACATTCATATAGTTTTGCTCCCGTCACCACTGTCCATCATCCCATGCAAAACTCTGTAAACAAAGTTTTATTGGAACAGCCATGTTCATTTGTTTAACTGCTATCTGTGCCTGCTTTTCTGCTGCCAGAATAGAACTGAGTGGTTGCAACGGAGATGTGTGGCCTGCAAAGCCCTTTCCAGAAAAAGTTTGCTGACCTCTGCCCTAGTGCATATTCTTATCATATCTTGCACAGTTACCATAGCAGCCACCTAACTGGTTTCCTAACCTCCAGTTACATTCCTTTCCAATTTCTCTGCCCCTGGAGTGATCTTCCTAAGATACAGTTCTGTCGATGGAACCTCCTCAATTAGAATCCTTGAGGGCATCCCATAGACTAAGGCTGTGTTCCTGGGAACACCAATTCCAGAAAAATAACTCGAGTTATTAAAGGCTCTGAAAAGCCCTGCAGAAAAGAATCCTGCTGAATATAGGTTAATCCAGTATCTTCCAAAATTAATTGACTATAGAATTATTACTATTTATTTTCTAATGACCTATGAACATCCTCTAGCAGGGGTTAGTAAACTCTTTCTGCAAAGGGCCAGGTGGTAAAATACTGTGGGCTTTGCAGGCCATATGGTCTCTTTTGTAGTTACTTGTGTCTGCTGTAAAATAACTATAGACCATGTAAATGGTGGGCACATTCCAATAAAATGTTACATAGAAAACTAAAACAGGCCTGGGGCAGATTCAGTGTGCTGACCTCTTTTCTGTAGGACAGTCACTCTCCCAAGTGTGGCCCCAGACCGGCTGCACCATGTCATCGGACTATGGAATTGGAAACTCTGGGGGTAGCCCAGCAAGTCGGTGCCTTACCCAGCCCTACCTACCGGCTAAGGTGTAAGAACCCCTATTCTAGAACCACAGAACACACTTTAGGGAGTGTTGACTTCCCGAAAGAAGGCCAACATTACCAGAGATGGGAGGCCCTTCGAAATCTGGCCCTGCCCTCAGGCTGAACCTTCTGTAGACCCCCTCAGCATGCCATCCTCCTCCCCCCACCACTCCACCCCAGACCTGGGCATTTGCACAGGTGTCCTGTATGTGATGGCTCCCTTCTCCAGCAGCGACCTGCCTCTTCCCTAGCCTTTGCCGGGCATTGAAACTTTGGCCCAGACACTTGCTACCTGTCTGGAAAATCTGTTTGGAGCCTCCCAGCCCCTCTGCCTACCCCTGCTTGTTGGGTTCCGCCCCACTACACTGGGTAGTGCAGTTGTGGACTCCTCAGATGTCCATGGTATTCCTCTCCATGCGCCCAGCACACAGGATGCCCTGGGAGGGGGGGCGTCTGTTAAGTGGTTAAATACATGCGCAAAGGAATACCAGGGGCACGATGCCCATTTCTAGTTGAGCTGCCTGGTCTCACGTGGGAGGAGATGGGGCATAAAGTTAGTGCCTCGGAGGTTCCTGGCTTTCTGTGGCTCTGGGAGGTGGGGTCATATGGGACTCCCTATCCCTAGTCATTTCCTCTCCCTCCCCTTCCCCCACTGATTGATTGATGTTTGGAAATTGTGACTCATCTTGTTAGAGAAGGAAAAGGAAATTTTATCCTCTTCAGTCCCCCTTCCCTTTCAAATAAGCGATAAATAAATGCGGCTGGCATTCCACTTGGTGCAATAAGGAGCATTTAAATGCGTTTCTGGTTTTCATAATTGGTAGTTTCTTGTGGAAAGGTGCTTATTAGAAGAAAATCTTCCTTGCGTATTTGTTGTCGGCCTCCTCGTCTGTGAAATCAGAAAGAGAAGGTGTGGTGGGAATCGTCTCTCCCTCCTTTTAAAGGTATTTGTGGCAATTCACATTTCCACAGTGGCAGCGTTAAGCTACTTCTCTTTTAGTAAGAAATGTGAGGTGTACCCTTGCCGCCTTCAGAGTTTCAAAATGAGTTCACTAGGGTGGTGAGTAATGATGTGTTAAGCTGGTTTATTAAATGTGAAAGAATAAGATGTTCTAGGTTGACATCATGTACCAAATATAGATAAGGCCTGGATCAGCTGGACTCCTGGCCTGGGGCTCAGGCTGGTGCCAAACAGCTGAATCTGGTGATGTCTGTTTTGTCTCATGACACTGGTGATTGAAGGGGCACACACCACCTTGGCTCTCAAGAGATTTCTCCTGGGAAACCCCCCAGAAAAGATGCTGGTTCACTTGCCACTGTAATGGTGGAGGTGGGGCTTGGCATTGCACATTTAATTTACCTCTATGCTTTTGCTTGTTCAGCATGTCCTGAGTTTTGGGCTCTTGCTTCTGGAAAACGTATCAATGGAGTCAACATCTTTTCAAGTCATAACTCTAAATAAGTGCTGTTATAATAATAATTTTATCATTGCTGTCATTATTTGCCAGGCATAATGCCTGGCATCTTAGGTACCTTTATTTTATTTTATTTTATTTTTTTAGTTTTATTTTTTGAAGTAGACTCCATGCCCCACATGGAGCCCAACATGGGGCTGGAACTCACGACCCTGAGATCAAGACCTGAGCTGAGATGGAGTCGGACACTTAACTGGCTGAGTCACCCAAGGAGCCCATTAGGTACCCTGTGTATCATCCAACTTAATGTGCCTAAAACAGCGTGAGGGTATAGGTGCCATGCTGTCACCACTATAGAGAGGACACAGAGGCTTCTAGGGACTTCCAGAATCACTTGCTTCTGGTTGCATGGTGTCAGCAAGTAAAGCCAGGGTGCACTCCTGGGTTCATCCCCCATGCTCACTCATGGCACTCAGGTTTCCTTGGTGCTGGTCCTCAGAGTCTTACCAAATAAATACATTACATGTCGGTATTTTAGGGGAGAGGCTATTTAAATGCAGGACTGTGGGGTCTGCTTCTCCTGGCCATGCTGCTTCCATATGGCTGCGAGGGAAGACAGACCTCTCACTTCTCAATAATGATATTAGTGAACGCTTGCATCCAGCCTCCACCATGCCGAGCACCTTACATTTATTCCCTGTCAAAAACCTACAACTCCCTCTGGGACAAGTGTAACAGCATCCCTCTTTTATAAATGAGAAAACTTGCTCAGGATGCTCCCCTGCTCCCCACCTCCACAGCCTGGTGTCTTAGGGCCCACGCAGTGGGGGCACCTCTTCTGCCTGGTCCCAGTCCCACGCTGTGTCCTTACTGCTGGCCCAGCCACCAGCCCCTCTAGCCAGGGACAAAGACCTGGGTTGGCCTGGGGGAGAGGACGAGGAGCTGTTCTTATTATAGGAAAAATCAAACAAGGGAACCTAGCAGAGGGTGCAAGGCCCGACCAAGGCTTGTATCTGGGGATTTGTGGCTGTCCATATGAGGCTGATGTGTGCCAGAGCCTAGAGTCATGACTTGTCCTCTGCCTTGAAGCATCGATTCCTTATCAAGCCATATCTCTAGAATTACCCTCCCCCCCCCCAAAAAAAAGAAGCAGCTTGGGAGGGCTGTGTCTGTACCTCTTAAGGGGGGTAGGGTGGGGGGAAGAGCTCATAGGCTCCAGTGGACATGAGAATCTCAGTGCCTCCATCACACCATGCCCTCAACGATGCCAGGCTTAGGTCATTTCCATTTCTGTATTAGGAATGGCCTTTTGCAGATACTGGTTATATTTATCACCAGCCAACTTATCAGTGTGTGACGCCAGCTACTCAGAGCTTGTAACCTGACTCAGGAAAGAATAGATAGTTTGTGACTCAGTAGTAAGTAGATCAGTTTTAACGAATCAAGTAGATTATGGAATCAGCTTCTCCCTCAGAAAACTTCATTTGATGGTCTAACAGGATCGTTCAGATCGTTCTGGAGACAGTTACCTTAAAAATGTATATACTCCATTGACCCACCAATTCCAATTTTGAGAATCCATCCTCAGGGACACAATTGGGAATGGGCTCCAAGCTCTATGAGCAAGAGTGTTTGTTACAGTGTTATTTATAATACTAAATAGCTAGGAGCAGCCCAATGTCTAATATAGGAGGTAGTTAAATTATGTTAAATCCACTCATTGAAGTGGATGTATCTGATGCTGTTTTTTTCAAGAATATTTAATAACATGGAAAATGACTATAATGTAACCCAAAGCAAGAATTGTAGATGCTGTGTCACCTTAGTTTTAGCAGAGAAAAATATACAAAAATATAAACAGAACACGAACACATGCAGATACCCATTACATAAACACAGGGCTGGTGCACATAAGTCCATAGAAAAAAGAAAGGAAGAAAATAAAGTCTTCACAGGGATTATTTCTGGATGGTGTGAGATTGTTTGATTTCTAAAAACTTTTTTTGTTATGCCTTTCTATATTTTTCAAATTTTCTGTAGCCAGAACTTTATTATTCTTTAATTTGAAAGCAGTAAGAAAATGCTCAACTTCACAAACGAGAAAAGAGACTTTTCAGTAGCCATTTACCAGACATTTTTAAGTGAGAAACAGGTTAAGACAGGGATCCTAGCCCACTGTTTATTCATTCTTGTCCCCAGGAGAGTCGTTGAACCTCTGAACCTCAGTGTCCCCGGCTGTAAAATGGGAGACTTTTGGCACCATCACTTGGAGTTGGTTGGCGGGCTTAAGTGGGACAAGGCACATGAGCCCCTAGCTGGAGCATATGTCTGGAACACCTCCTGTCCTTAACTCACGATCGTTGTGATCAAAGGCCCAGCCATGTGCCAGACTTCATGTGAAGTATAAGGAGTGTGGCAGTGCAGAAAATAGCCCTACTTTCCCAGGAGCACCCAACCTGGAGGTAGGAAGAGGGTGCACGGGGCACAGACTTGTGGGCTCTGGGTTCTAGTAGGTGCTGTGGAAGGAGGACATGCGTGCTGAATCCTGGGGGTTCAGGGAGGCTGGAGGTGGTGGTGTGGTTTGAGCTGGGCCAGAACCAGTAGGTGGCAGCCTGCCTGAGAGCCAGCTGCAGCCCTGGCTGAGGCCTAAGCAAGGTTCTAGGACATTTAGCAGGAGGAAGTCTCTAGAGAACTTGGTTCAGTGGGTGGTGTGACCAAAAGGGAGTCTGGGGTTGCACTGAGGTTTAACTAGAGCATGTGTCCAAGAGGGAGGGTTATTTTTTTTTTCTTCCTTCACATCATAAGGATATGATGCCTTTACTGAGAGGAAAAACAGACTCTTTTCCAGAGTTCACCTCTTCTAAAGGTGTGTGTATGTGTGTGTAATGGGAAGGGGTGCATGACTACGACAGGGGTATTCACCCAGCATTACCATTTCTGAGCTGCCAGTACTTTTGTCACTCTTTAACTCGTCACCCTAGGCTGTCAGATGTCTCTTTTTACCTCATCCTGTGGAAGAAGGATCCAATTCTCTTCTCCCAAGCCCCGTGCATTTCTGCTCATTCCTTCAAGGGCAGACCAGACAGCATTCCCACCCTGACCTGGGCGTCGTTGGCTCGGGCATGGAGGCTGGGACTCTTGCCTCCGTGGGGCCATCAGGAGGTTCTTTCTGTTCCTTAGAGCAGTGTGAAGAAACCATGGAAGCTCAAGTAAGATCCCTAATTATTTCTGCTGAAACGGATTATATTGAGGGTGGAGTGCATCGCCTTTAATTTCTTTGTGTGCATGCCGTCTTTTGCCCCCTCACAAGAAGTATATTCTTTTCTTTCCTGTTTGTTCCTGCTTGATTTGGGGAGGCTGCTGTTTTTCCTTGCCTAATTAATGGGGAAATGTTCTGAGGATTTTTATCATGTGCACGTTCTCTGTTTGAACATGGTACAACCTGTGGACCCTTTAAAACATAGTTATGTGCTTACCTCTTTATAGGGCAATAACTGGATTGTTCTGCAATGCTTTTCAGAATACCATTGTTCTTTTTCAGAGAATAGGTTTGCTGTTTTAATAAGATGTGAATGTCATCAAGACGCCTTAAATTGGCACACTTGCTCTATAATAGCATGGTCCCTTAAAATGAATTGTAGGGAACGTTTTATGGCTGCCTGGTTGTTCAAGGAGGTGTCACTTAGATGCTGCTTCTGCCCTCAACTACAGTTACCATGTTGACCCTAATGTTCTCTCCAATTCAAGTTCACGATCTCTTTAGCTTCTAGCGAGGTTCATTGTGTTTGCGTTGCCCGGCTCCAGGTTTTCACTAATGAGATTCATTTTGTAAAAGGAGAATTGAAAATTAATTGGATGATTAATTGTGAGATTCTTAATCTTACCAGGGGAAGTTATAGATGTTGTGGCTTCAGATAAAATCTGGAATGAACCCTTGAAATACTTTTTTTGTTTGTTATTTTTAAGAGCGTGATCGTGTATAGAGAATTCGGTGAGATGGAAGATTTTTTCCCCCGTGCATTTGCCACAATTTTAATTCCATTGTAAGGCAAGGCAGCGTGTTGTTTGTAACAGAGCCTAGTGTACAGAATCCGAAGTTTCCTTTCACCTACCGTGTCTGCTGTGCCCCCTGAAAAAAAGTGAGCTCAACCAAGGCCATTCTGTGCAATGAGGACTGAGCCTTGGAAATGGTTGGATATAGGGGCGCAGGAGGAGGGAGCTTTCCGGCTTGGGCTCTTGTGGTTGGTATCATTAATGAAAATCCAAAAGAGACTGGTTTGGGGATATGGTGAAGAATGAGGTTGGTGTTTAGAGACTTTGAAATACTTGTGCGATACTAGGTATGGAGATAGAGGTAGAGGTACTAGTGAGAGCCTTCCGAGATGCCTCTAGGCAGAGCTGCCCAGTAGACAGGCTGGCCCTCTGGATCAATGGTGTTGACTTAAGAGCCCCTTGACCAAGAGACTGGTCCCTCCTCTGTGTCCTCTGTCACTTCTGGCAGTGTGATCATGGGGCAGTCTTGGAAACCTCTAAATCCTTGTTTTCTCTGCCTATAAAGTAGGCATAAAAAGGACTCCTGGGGGTGCCTGGGTGGCTCAGTTGGTTAAGCGCCTGCATTCGGTTCAGGTCATGATCCCAAGGCCCTCAGATCGAGCCCCATATCAGGCTCCCTGCTCAGTGGACAGTCTACTTCTTGCTCTCCCTCTGCCCCTCTCCTCCGCTTGTGTTGTGTTCTCTCTCTCAAATAAACAAACAAATAAAATCTTTAAAAACCACACAAAACCTATACAAGGTTGCTCTGAGGATTGAATAAGCTTAATGCACATGAAAATGCTTTGTAAATTCTTAAGCTAGCTATAAATATTGGTTATTATTGTTATAATCATTCTTCTGTTAAACTATAATTTGCCCAAGGCATTTGGGAAGCATTACATACTATAGCCCCACATGGAGTTTTGCAGGGCATATTATTATCTGTTTGTTCATTCCGTCACAATATTGATTAGTATTCAAACAACTAAAGCAATATGTTTTAAAAGGCAACAAGGAGCAGCCATTCTTTGATGTGATCTGCCACCATTAAAAATTATGTTTGCAGAGAGAGTTTGTAGTGTCTGGGCAGGCTTAAACAAAACAAGCAGCCTAGGAAGTCCATACAGAGGATTATTACAATTATAAGAGAAATACACAAATCAGATGCACCGTTCTACACCAGCCTGGCAAGTAAGTACCTTGGGGGTAGGACTTGGAGTAATTTTTCTTCTTTATTATACTTTTCTGTGCTTGAAGCACACATGACCATGGCGTGTATTACTTCTGTAATCCAAAAAGAAATTCACTAACAAGGGGAATTGTCCGCACCCCCCTCCCGCCCCCAACACAGGTGGGAATGAGATGTCTGAAGAACTGAGAGGCAAATGTTGGTCTCCTCTTTTTAATATTTTCCCGTATTCATCTTGCCTTAAAAAGCCCCTTTTCCATCTGGCAGTGACAACTTTAGTTCGACTGCACAGTTACTGTGGGAACAAAACCCAAATGTCCCTGAGCAGAGTCTCAAATTGCTGTGCCCTTTTGGGATCTCCTGTTTACGTTTTTTGATAATGAAATTTGATCTCGATTTTGGCTAAAGCTTATTATGTATCAATCTCAAATTTTCATTTGGGGGATGTTTTTAGCAGCCTGTGGGGGCTGAGGAGAACACCTTGTCATTTATCTTCTCCACTGCCTTCATGTGCCGTGGACTCTGGTCCACAGACATGTGTATGGAAATGGATGCAGTCCCATGTGCCCGCCATGCCTAAGAGGGATGGCACCCGGGTGCTGAATATTCTTTTCTGGGAGAAGTGGATTTCTCCAGTGCTTTTAGAATTCTTGGCTTCCGTCTGTCGTTCTCACGGAGGAGTAGTCATCTGATCCTATTTATCAATCTCAGATTTCTGATTTGGCCTGAAAAACACTTACTCTTTCTGTCTAGCTGCAATCTATGCCTCTTTCCTGTGTCTGCAGTCATCCTGTCCTGACACGGCCCCCCCCCCGTCCCCGCCTTCATCCTTGTATAGGACTCTTGTCCCTGCCTCTGCTGTGGTCCGCTGCATCTTTGGTTCTCTCTGCTGATGCCTGCCAATTTCTCCAGAACCATCCCCTTCTCCCACCCGTGTGTGAATATAGTTAGTCTTCCTTTTAGCCGATATCTTGCTGCCAATTGGCAGAGAGGAATCACGTTGGTGAATCGCTCATCCATTCATGTGTTGGGTCACCAGCTTGGTGGCCTATCCATGACGGGACTCCTGTGCTGTGAGCCCATGTGGTCTTGATGGATGAGGCAGACACATAACCTGCCCCCTGTATTGGACCCAGTAATTCACCTTGGATCAGGGGATTGGCTTCCATTTCTTCTTCTTTCCTCTTCTCTCTCTTAAGGGGGTATTGCCACTGGTTTGTGGGCTGGAAAGCAGGGGCAGAGGGCATTCCATGGAGGAACAGGGGAAGCAGAGGGTCAGGGATGGAATAGGATACGTGACTGTAGTCCCACTTGGGTCACTGACTTGCCAGTTCCCCCACTGACAGGGAATAGTGGCTGTGGTGAGGTTACTGGTTACTTATTACCGATTGGCACAGACCCTTCACCTATGTAACTTTTCTTCACCTTCTTGGCAACCCTGTGGGGTAGGTTGGTCATTTTGTCCCAACGTCACATGCAAAGGACTTGAAGCTCAGAGACCTCTATGAAATAGCAGAGGCAGGAATCTGGGTCCAGGTTTGGTGACTAAGGTCTCCATTTCTTTTCATTACACGAAGCAACAGATTGGCCCGAGGGATTGTTTCCCAGGGTATGTTCCAGAGAGCATGAGTTGGAGGAGGGAAGGCTCAGTGACCACTTCACGTCAGGAAACACTGGTCTCTGACATTCTGGTGTCTGGTCGTGTTAATCCTTCACTGAGTGCCTCGTCCATTTCCCTAGATGCCCAGGAAGCAGTGCGTGGCTGTGGTTAGAGGGGGCAGAGTGGGGAGCCAGACCACCTGGGTAGATCTTGACCCCACTACCTACCTACCTGGGCAACTGTTTTCTTTCTCTGTGAAGAACTTGCCTCACTGGCTTGTCAGGAGAAGTAGCTGAGCTCACACAAGTGAAGTACTCAGACCAGTACTCAGAAGTAGCCTATGCTAAGCTGGGTGTGTGTATGTGTTACTGCTGGTGTTGGCTCAGGGCATAGAACAGTGTGCAAAGCACATGCAGGTTTTGAGAAGCCAGAGAGAGAGAAAGCTAGCAGTGTTTGTCCTGAGATTCTTTTGTCCTCATCCTCTTTTGATCATGAGAATGCCCACCTCTATGCTGGAAACCATAACTCTGTGTGACACACTTTGGAAACACTGGTCTAAGTGATTTTGCTGGCTCTGCACAGATTCCAGACCCAGCGAGCAAACCTCAGTGCTTTTAAACCATCTCTAGGAAGCAGAGTGTCGTGTCAGGGTTGGGAGGGGCTGCAGAGTCCACCATGCCAGGCCACCCTGTCTGGTGGCAGGCCCCACATGGAGGACAGTTTTTTTGGACCAGAGCAGAGGGCATCTCCTTCCTAATGAAACAGAAGGGTTTGTGAAGCACGCTTCTTATCTAATCTCCACTAAATCACAGGGGCCAGATTCATTTCCAAGGAGGACAGGGAGGGAGGCCTTTCCCTTTCCCTTCCCAAAGAGTGTATTGTGTGTGTGTGTGTGTGTGTGTGTGTGTGTGTGTGTGAGAGAGAGAGAGAGAGAGAAAGAGAATGATATTGTGTTTGTGTAGAGTTTGACCTTGTGCATGCATAGGGCTTCATGGTGATGGTGGATTACTCACACCTTTTCCCTGACACCTTCTGTTCTGTATCAGGCCTGACTCTGACATCAATGAACCTTTTTCTAGCCAAACAGAGAAGTCATTTGTGTGTTTCTGCCACCGCGCATCTTCAGAAATGGCAGGTCTGTGCATGAGGAATTTTACCTTCCTCAAATAGCAGCATGGGGTTAGGTTGCTTTCCAGACTCAGATTTGTAGATCTCACCAAGAAAATAACCCCAGGAGCAAAGCTGTGACATCCACCAAACCTGCACAGTGGCCTGAAATAATCAGCCCTCGTACCAAGTTCAGGAAAACGGACATCGGTGTTGTGTCCACAGTGATTACACGGTGGGCCCTGATGAGCTATCAATTATAAATGGAATCCACAAAGAATACAACTTTAATGCATCGCTAATGTGACCTATCTAAAACAAATCTGTTGGGACATAATAAAAATTAGATCTTTAATCATGGTGTAAGCCGTCTCAGAGTTTTGAAGCATTCGTGGTCTCACATCTCTGGGAAAAAAATGCCTCTGCATTCTTTTCTTTCTTTTTTTTTTTTTTTTAAATTTATTTATGATAGTCACACAGAGAGAAAGAGAGAGGCAGAGACACAGGCAGAGGGAGAAGCAGGCTCCATGCACCGGGAGCCTGACGTGGGATTCGATCCCGGGTCTCCAGGATCGCGCCCTGGGCCAAAGGCAGGCGCCAAACCGCTGCGCCACCAAGGGATCCCCTGCCTCTGCATTCTTTAAGCAGCGAAGAAACAAGAGAATTCTAGTTTTTAACATAGTCCCAAAATCGGGACCATTCTTTTCAAAATTGTCCTTCCGGGGCTGTGAACGAGGACCTGTCTGTGACCTTGACCAGTGGAGGAGAGTGTGCAACATCTGATTTTATTGGGATGTCCTGGGCATGGACAAGGACACCTGGCTCTCTGTGGTATGTAGTGTTGTTCTGTCGTGACATGAGGAGTCACCTCGCCTGGGTCTGCACTTGGCTCCCTCACTTTCACTGCGCCATGACTTGGGCAAGTTGCCCTGCCTCAGTGTCCCCATCTGAAAAATGGGGGAGGGACTAGGATGTTGTCGTGAGTTTTTAGTGAATTAATGCAGGTAAAGTGTTTAGAACAGAGGCTGCCTTGGAGTAAGGGCAAGTAAGCATTGGCTACTAATGTGGTAGAGGCTTGACAGCATCTGCGTAACCCTCAAGTAATCAGAAGCAGCTCTGAGGATGTACAGGGAAGACACACTGCTTGCCATTGAGAGGGAGAAGCCAGAAGCCCAGGAACACACCTCTGTTTCTGGAGCCGTCCAGGCTGGTTCTTGTGGACATGCAGGGTTGTCCATGCCAGATACCAGGTGCTCTGGGTCCAGAGTCGGTCCCCACCTTGGAGGCACCACAGTACTGGGCAGGGGGCAGACCTGAAAATGGACAAGTGGTTTTAGAATAAGCTATTTTTTAAAAGTACGGTATATACACATATGTGCCATTAGGATGTAACGAGTGGCAGAATGGTATTAAAACCCCAAATGAGAGGCTAATTGCAAGCAGAGGATCTGAAGATGGTCTGGATGGATGAGCAGAAACTTCTTTATAGAAGGACAAGGATACCAACCATTTCTTGAGCATCTACTCTGTGCTGGGCTCATGCCAGGATGTCCCCACCAATCCAAAGGGGACTTAATAAGCCCATCCCAACACTCAGCCCCACCACTTGGGTCCCAGCTGCCTTCAGAAAGGGACTGTTTGAATCTTTTTCCATTTAACACATTTGCGACTTAGCTAAGTATCTTTTTCAAAGACTAATAAAGCCTTAACAGCTTCTGAAACACCACAGTAGACCTGATAGTAGTTGACAATTTGGATTCCATCTCCAGTGGGAAAGATTGAAAACTGTGGGTTTTAGAAGCTTTTAAAAGCTTCTTGTTTGTGTGATGTTCATTGAGCACAATTCTTTTGCAAATAATGGTCTGCAAAAGCTTTAAAGAAATAAACTCCACTTGCTTAGCTGGGGCATGTATCTGTCGATGGTAAAACCACAAGCACACATTCTATTAGCTGAATTGTGTAATTAAACCACATCCTCGAAATGATCCATGCCACATGAAGGGACAATATAAGCAACACACTTTCTGAAAAGATATGTAAAGGGTCCCCAGAAACAAATAATCAGAATTTATCTTAGACAAGTCATTTCCTCTCTCTGGACCTGTTTCCTCATCTGTAAAATAAGGTAGTCAGGCTAGGACACCCACAAAATCCTTGGGGTAATGCAGTTTGAAGATTCTTAGTTACTTGGGGTAACTGTACAGACAGTCCCAACTTACAATGGTTCAATTTAGGATTTTTTGACTTTGCAAAAGTGATGAAACATTCAGTAGACATCAGACTTCGAATTCCGAATTTTTATTCTTTTTTCCTGGGCTGGTGATGCAATACGTGCTGTCTTGTGATGGTGGGCAGCATCAGCAGCCACCACCCCCAGCCAGCCAGTGATGTGCTGACAGCCCTCCTGTGCCTAGACAGCCATTCTGTTTCTTGCTTCCAGTGCAGCATTCAGTACATCATCTGAGATATTCAACACTTTACTGTCAGGTAGGCTCTGTGTTAGATGATTTTGCCCAACTGCAGGCTAACGTAAGTGTTGTGAGCACGTTTAAGGTAGGCTAGGCTAAGCTAAGCTATGATGCTTGGTAGTGTGCATTACATGTGTTTTCCACTTAGGATATTTTTGACGTACGATTATATCAGGACGTAACACCATGGTAAGTGAAGACTTGTAATGCCTTAGGGTTTTATCCATTTTCCCCCTTTTATCTTCAAATAAAAATTAAGTGGTAGGAGATTCCCATATCAAATGAAAATTTAAATATGAGAATCAAGAGGCCCAGACTGATTCACACGGATCTCCTGGTCAACCCTGTCCAAGCTTGCCGTTGCTTTTAAAACGGCTCTGAACCCTGGACACATGGGTGGTGAGGTTCACAGAAAGAGCATCTAGAATCTTTTGGCCCTTTCCTAGATGTCCCTGCTGTCCAGGCGTGAGGCCAAGGCGTGGCGGAGCAGATCTGGAGGCCAACCCCAGCTCTGCAGCTCATGGGCTGTGTGGTCTTGACCCTCCCTTAGCCTTCCTCCCTCCTTGGTCAAGAGGTCTGGCCAGGTTGCCCAAAGGACTAGCGGTGAGGCTCCCCAGAGCCACCGCCTGCTGTTGCTGTGAACACCTGGCAGGTGGTGGCCCTCGTTTCCCTGGGGGAGAGAGGTGTACTACCTGGATTGCATTAAACTGGCAGGTGCCTGGATTTCCCTGAGCCCCACAGAGAGAAAGCAAGCTGGAGTTCAGATGGGGAAACTGGAATTCTGTTAGAAACAAGAGCCACCAAATCCTACTTTCTGAAATTTCACCTCCATTTTTACACAAGTGGAATCCTCACAGTAAAGGCAGATCTGACGCCAGGTTAGTCCTGGATTCTCAGCTGAATATCCTGAATTTTCAGCGCTTATAGAATCATTCGCTTTCAGTGGCTGAAAGGAACTTAAGATGTACCAGCTATTTCAAAGTTGTGAAGCAGAGACTAAAATAGTTTGAAGCTGAATTTTAAGCCTCTTTTGGCCGGATCAAAGAAACCCAAACTTCTAAAAATACCAAATTAGCTTTTTAAGCATAGTTTCTATCTTTAGTTGGAAAATGTGTGCAGTGTGTGCTCCAGGAGCCTACTTTAATGTATCCATTGGAATGAGCATTTACCTTGAAAAATGAGGCATTTGGCCTGTGCTAATAAAGTCACTTTCTCTGCCCTTGAACTCCCTGCTCCTGGGATCAGGGTTCCACGGGACAGACGGGGCCTCCTGCCTTTGCCTTACTTAGCTTATCCCCGTCTTCTCGCAGGAGTTAGTTATGGCATCAGTTATACTTTTGAAAACCTAGATGAGCAGACGTGGGATAGAACTTTCAGTTTACATGTCATAAATTAAAATGGATGTTCCTGCTGGGGCATAATTGAAATACTTGTATTTGGGTTTCAAATGTGGTACATGATGCTCTTAGCAGCAAGATTGGCCTTTGTACTCACTGTGCTTGTTCAAATTCAAATTGGTCTTTATTTTCCCATAAAACTTGACCGACGTTTGCAGAAAGTGGCCCAGAGTCCTGTTGAGTGATGGGGGCCAAGTGATCTGGGGTAGAAAACTTGGGGCAGAGCATTTACAGAGACGTGGACTTGACTTGCAACACTTCAGTCACAGATGCGTTAGAGACAAGTCTTTGTGCCCTACCTTATTGGCCATGGGCATGGGGGGGAGGCAGCTTTCTGCCTGTGGTCACTGAGGGGAAAACTCACTCAGATATACTCAGTTGGGGCACAGGAGCATTATCTGGGGACCACACTCCCAGGATTACAGAGCCTAGTCTCTGAGAGCAGGACCTGATCTCCCCAGGCCTCTGCCATACATCTTGGACCTTTGCATTCCTGGTGGGGACTGGTCCTTGGGTCAGCTGATCTCCTTGGGGCTGTCTGGGGACTTTGTATGGGATCTCTACCACCTTTGCCTTGTTAAGAGGAAAGAGGATAAAGAAATAGGTCCAGGGGGGGAAAAAATGGGACTTTACCTAAGTATCTGCTTTGTTCTAGGCACTGGGCTGAGAATATACACATAGGTCAGCTAGTTAAATCCGCACAACCCTGAAAAGATACTTTTCCCATTTTGCATCTGAGGACATGAGGCTCAGAGAGGTCCCTGGCCTCCCTGGGCAGTGCTGCTAAGTACTAGAGCTGATACCAGATCCATGCCCATCTGACCCTAAAACTTAGCATGCTTCTTGTCACTATGCTTTTCTTGTCCTGGTCATGTTCTATCTTCTTTTCTAAAAGATTTCACAGGTATGACAAGCAGGGCAACAAGCCTGGGAGCTCGTGGGGAAGGAAGAAGAAATAAAAGGAGGGGGGCAGGGCAGCCTGGGGGGTCCAGTGGTTTAGTGCCACCTTCAACCCGGGGTGTGATCCTGGAGACCCGGGATCGAGTCCCACATTGGGCTCCCTGCATGGAGACTGATTGTCCCTCTGCCTGTGTCTCTGCCTCTCTCTCTCTCTCTCTCTCTATCTCTCTCTCTCTCTCTCTGTGTCTGTGTCTGTCATGAATAAATAAATTAAATCTTTTAAAAAAAAGGAGGGGGGCAAACAGTGACTACACCCTAGTAAGATAGCCATTCATTTATGTTCCCAGGCCTTGTATGCTTCATAGTAGTGAGAAGTGGTCTGTACTCGATTGTGAGCTTCCCAGCGTCCAGTGCAAAGAGGGCAACCAGATGAGTCATGTGGCACACACTGTCCATGAGCTAAAAACAAAGTGTATGTTTAGGGAAAGCACAGCTCCTCTGATATTGGTAAAAATTTCTTCCCAGATCCTCATAAAGAGGACTCACTTTTTTTTTTTTTTTTTAAAGATTTTATTTGTTTGTTCATGAGAGACACACACAGAGAGAGACGAGAAGCAAGCTCCCTGTGGGGAGCCCAATGTGGGACTCAATCCCAGGACCCCGGGATCATGACATTCAATCACTGAGCCACCTAGACACCCCAAGAGGACTCACTTTCTAAATTTTACTGCTGGTTACCAGTTTCTGGCAACCAAGTGCCACTGGCATGTGTTCTCCACCCCCCCCCCAAAGATTGATTTATTTTAGAGAGAGAGAGCATGTGCACACAAGCAGGGGGCAGAAGGGGAGGGAGAGAATCTCAAGCAGGCTCTGACATGGGGCTCCATCTCCCCACACGGAGATCACGACTTGTGTCGAAATCGAGCTGGATGCCCAACCAACTGAACCCCCCCGCCCAAACACCCCAGTGCCCCATGTCCCTACGGGCTATCAGAAGTAGCATTCCATTTATCCGAAGAAATCAAAAGAGAATTGTAAGCCTATGTTTGGAGTGTAACCTGTTTCTGAAGGCAGAGAAACTTCTGTCTGGATTTGTGAGATGTGGGAGACTTAGTCTGATTTCAGATACAGGGCAAATGTGGCATATAAAATACTGATCATTAGAAGCAGGGAACCCTCTCTGTCAAATCATTGAGCTTCCTTCTCCTTAGGCAAGTGTCGTTTGGTGACAAGGAGGTTTCTAAGAAAGAATTTTCTTGTCTGGGTTAAGATCGGTGTGGGGTAGGGGGCATCTCATGGAGCCCACACCACAGACTTCGTGGAAGAGGGCCCCAGCCCCTCTGCACACTCTGAAGTCCCCTCTAACCCTGCCCCATGGCTCTGCAGCCTGGGCAGGATTCCTGCTGCATCGTTTCCTGGGAGGGACTCGCCTCAACCCCATCCCATCATGCTGGTGCCGGGCTGCGGTCTGCTGACTGGAGCACTGGGGGCCACACAACAACTGCCACCTTTGACTCTGACCGTTCGTATGAAGTCTGGTAGACATACCTGTGGAAGAACGCACGTGTCACGAAGCATACGCTCACCCAGGTTCCTGAAACTGAGTGCATGCTTGTCATCAACTCCCAGAACCAAGAATGCTACCAGCACCCTCAGAAGCCCCCAGAATTGGACAAAGTTGTACAGGAAGGGGGAAAAGGAAAAGTCTTGAAGGATTCACTCCCCCAAGATGGGCCCTTGCATACTTTTCACCTGTCCCAAATCCTCATTTTGAAGATTAGGAATCTGCCTTAAAAAGGATGAGCGACTTGGCCAAAGCCAAGGCCACACACAGAACCAGCTCACCTAAAATCTCTGTTCCGTGCTCTTTCCCATAAAGCACACTGCTGAGCCTCACTCTCTGTCTTTTATAGATTGTTAGGAGATGAAATGCCATAGTAATATTTTCAAAACTTCTTAAGAAATTTGAAATGCTGTATAATGATTAAGATAGAAACTAGGAAATGAGAGCTTTTAATCCCAGCTTACAGGAAATTCTAACTAGTAGGAAATCTAATTCAGGCCATCCTGGGAAACATCACACGCTCTGAGATGAAAGTCATCTAAATTGGTATCTAATTCTATAATCTAAATATAGATGTAGATATATTACAGGTTGGCCTTTTCAGCTTGAGAGAGGATCATTCACTTTAAAAAGTGCCTTTTGTGGCAGAGAGAAGAGCTGCCATCCACTGTGACAGCTCAGAAGGGCAAGGAGGGCCCTTACTTTTTTCTTCCTTACTTTCTTAAATTTTACAGGAAGAATGCATTTGTACATCACACATGTAATAAACAAATGGGAAGGACAAGAGGGAGGATGGAGTGTTTTCCTGTCCTTGGGTTCGGCCACCAGGAGGGAGTGCTTTGGTTGTGGACAGGGGAGGTTTTCCAGTGGTGGTTGCCATTCCTGCGACCATGCAGCTGCTGCCCCCATCCATGGAACACAGGGACACTCCTGAAGTCACCAGCCCCTGGCCTCTTTTATCTAAAAAAAATGTTCTATTACAAAATTAATGTGCTCATAAATTAAACCACTTAGAGACAACGTATTACATAAAGTATAAAGTCCCCTTTCTGTTTCCCACATTTGAGGTCCCCACTGTTAATTACCTAACATATGCATACTTGTTTTGATTTTGGTCCTGCCCTGTCAGAATGTAAGGGCTGGGATCCCGTCTTTTTTGTTCATTGGGCTAGGTCAAGTGCTTAGGAGACTGTCACATGCAGTAGGCGGTGTGTTAAATGTCTGGAGGATGAGTCCTGGGGCAGTGGGCATCTTCGTTCACGAGTCCTTGACCCCTGGTACAGGTATTACTCAAGGATAGATTTTTTTGGTGTGAAATCGCTGGGCCACAGGGCATGCCCGTGTTTTCCTTTTGCTGGTTCTGCCAGTTTGGTGGCAAAATGGCACTCTTTGTTGTCACTCCTTACCAGGTCACAGAAAAGACAATGGGACTGTCCTTTCCCTCACACCCTCGCCCATACTGGATATATGTCAGTTGTTAAATCCTCCACTAGGAAAAAAAAATACTGCTTTAAGTTCAAATTTCCTCAGTCGACAGTGAGGCTGGCTGTCCTTTGGTGTGTCTGTTAGCTAGTGGTATCTCTTACACCAATTGCCTTTTGATATTGGTTGCCTATTTTTCTAGTGGGTGGCTTGCCTTCTTGGTTTTCAGAGAGTGTGGTATTAATTCTTTCTCTCTTCTATATTGCAGATATTTTCCCCAAAATCTTATCATTTGCCTTGTAAATATAAGCATTTAAAAAAATATCCTCTTATAGCAATGAAAGAGTTTCTTTCCTTTTTCTTTCTTTCTTTCTTTCTTTCTTTCTTTCTTTCTTTCTTTCTTTCTTTCTTTCTTTCTTTCTTTCTTTCTTTCTTTCTTTCTTTCTTTCCTTTTCTTTTCTTTCTTTTCTTTTCTTTTCTTCTTATCTGACAGCAGTTTTGTGTATATTATATGAAGTGTAGAGATCTATTTTTTTTCCAAGTTGGATAGCTAATTTTCCCAGTGCAGGATTCTTTTAAATACTCTGAATAAAAGAGAGGGGGGGGAAAGGTTTGTCTTTGAGAGATGGGGATTGTGAGCCAAAAATATGCATAGCAATTTTAATTTTAAAACCCAGACGGGAGCAGGAGTTTGAAATGAATTTCCCCTAAAAGCCAAAACTTGTAGAAGTGGTAGCCTGAGGGCTTTCCAGAAAGCTGTAACCCTATGTTCCTGCCAACAGCTTTGCCTCTTCTCTCCCTCACTTTTTCAAGCAGCCATTAAGGATCTGATGACTAGTGTGACTGTGGCAGCATTTTGGCATTTAGGACGGCAATGTAATCACGTGTGCTGAAAAACTCTAAAGTCACATCAGTCCGTCGGCTGCGTCTCTTTCTACTGAAGGTATATAAATCCCTTGTGCTGCTTTGTACACCTGTCCTGCCCATCACAGTTCAGGGGAAACAGAAGTCACTATAACTCACATTACAGAGAATTGTTTAAATTAGACTTGGTTCCCTTGAGTGGATACTGAAACTCGAATTTGAATGTGCTTTGCCTTTCTGGCTTTTCGCTTCCCCTTAACCCATGCAGCTCAGACCCTATAGTCGCCCTACTCGTAGCCCCTGCTGCCTTCCCGTGAGAGGGGAACCCGTGCCCTCATTCACTGTGCCACAGCCACTGCAGCCCCAACTGGTGCCAGCCTACGCACCTGCCCCAGGCTGGGCCCCATGATCCTCGCCCTGGCCCGCCCAGGAGTCCCCAGCACTCACACCCCTAGTCTGAAGTCCGTGTCCGATTCCTGGCATACATTGTCTCATGTTGTTTCTCCTTTTCTGCCTGGTGACTCGGGCTGGAATGTTAGTCCATGTAGAGCAGGGACCCTTTTTGGGCATTTCACAGCTGAACCTCCAGCCCCCAGCACAGAGCCTGGGACATAATAGATGCTCAATAAATAGCAGTTGACTAGCTGGCTGGATATTCTTGTGGGTGGAACCATGACCAGTGATTACAAGTTACAGAGGGGCTACCCGCCCTTTCCCATAAAGCTGAGGAGTGCCTGTTTAATTGGCAAGGAACTTGCTCCTGGACAAGCTGTACAGATGTAAGCTCTCAGAGGAGGAGCATTTTTACTACTCAGAAAATGTTGCAGGCGACAAGTAGAGAGATACTGGCATGTCCTAGCCTGTGAGGCTGGGACCTTGGGTTCTGGGCTGGAAGAGCAGGCTAGGGCTCTATAGGCAGGCCCGTGTTACAGGACCCTTGTGCAAAAGAGGGGCTTAATGGGGAGGCCCCTGGGGCTCTCACCCCCAGCAGGTTATCACGTAGAGGCAGAGCCAAGTTTGAATTTGGTAGTGCTTAGATGAAGTCTCCGTGTTGGGCAAAAGCCCAATTGAAATAGGATGCAAAATTGATGTTACTGGTTTTTGCATTATAATTAGGTAAACCATGTAATTAATTATCAATACATGGTTATAAATCAAGTATGAGGTTCACTTCTAGTAACTCAGAAACAGCCCAAAATATAGATTCCTAGGATTGACTCCCAGTGGGCCTTTATCAGCCTGTGTCTTTGGACAAGATTGTCCACCCTCACCAGGCTCGGGTTTCTTCTGTCCTGGTTCATTTGTTCATCCAGGAACAAATGTTTTGAGCACTTGTGGATGCCAGTCCCAGTGGGAGGGGCTGGAATGCAGTGAGCATGGACTCACCTATGAGCTGAGTCCGCTGAACAGAGGGGCTTTGCGCCAGCCCTAAGCTCAGGAAGTGGGCCAGCAGGGTCACTCTGAGGGATATTGTGATCACATCACAATAAAAAGAGGGCTGCCTGTCTTGCTGCCTCCCAAGAATAAGATCTTACAGAGGAAGATCTTCTGAATTAACAAATCTGACCCATTCTCTCCCTGGCGTTGGAGCAGAAAGTGACAATGCAGAGGAAGTGGTAGATTGGTCTCCAGGCAAGCCCTGAGACTTTGGCTTCTCCCATCTCCTGACCCAAGGGCCAGCTGCCCAGTTGTTGACAGCCTCCCCATGCCCTTCATCAACTCTTTTCTGGTTAAACAGGTCCCTAGCCAGTCAGTCAGTCCTCAGGGTAACCCTGTGATCCAGGAGGTCCCAAAAGCCATGACACCCTGTGGGCTGCCAGGCTTTTTCCCCCCAAGATGAGCACACAGGTTTTTTCTCCCCTCTCTCTGCATTCACCCTTTGTGTACAATTTTCTAGGTACTTCACGCCAGAGTTTTTGTTTTCTGTTTCTTAGCCACCAAGTTACATGCTGTGTCTTGGAATTTTGAAAATAAACGGAAGATCAGGCTTGTCTTAGGGGGCATTACAGACACCCCTCAGTTGCCTGACAAGCTGAGCAGGAGTAGGTCTGTGACATGAACACTCCCCTACTTTTCATGAATCCTGACCCAGCACTGTGGCCCCCCACCCCAGCCCCAGCCCCTTTGCTTGGCTATATTTTCTCCACTGCATTTAACTCTCCTGATAAATAATCTATCAGTTCATCACTCATCTTTCCCTTTTAGGTTGTAAGTCCCATGAATACAGACACCTGTTTTGTTTCCCTGTCCACCATCATGGCTGCCATGTATCAGGCCCTAAAATATTCGTTGAACGAATGATAAATACTGAGTCAGAGCACGGAAAGTTGCTCTGGCCTGAGCTCCACAGAACTACCACTTGATTAGTGGCCGAATGAGGGTGGTGAGGGATTCCCAAGAGACGCCCTCTGTCATTCTCCTTGGCAGATACATGTTTATTAAAAATACATCTGGAGGGGCCTGACCAGTATTTAAACTGTGAACGCAAATGTCAGGGAGTCTCAAGTCCCAACTCTAAGGAAACCGGGGATGTTTTGCCTGGTCACAGACGTAGGAGGGAAAGTCAACTATTGTTTCCTGTATTCACCAGAATGACCTGAAGTAAAAAAGTAGTGAAAGAAAGAAAATCAAACCCCGAGAGGTTAGGCAAGTACATCTTTGCAGGTATCTTCTTGCCTGCTGATTGCTGGATTTGCTCATTACCTGCATTTCAGGCTAAGAGGTATGACTCAGCTCTGGCCAGGAGTGCACCAATAAAAAGTAGTTTGCCCTTCGAGCTTTCTCTTCTTCCAGAGTTGGGAGGAAGTGCTGACAGTGTCTGCAGCAAGCAGGAGGACTGTTTTGGCTCTGCTTTGCCCTCCTGGTGGCTTTGCCCACCCGGCGTGGTGGCTGCTGGCCTTTTCCTACATCTCCATCAGCAGCATCGTGGAGACCACGGTCCCTGAAAATGCTCCTGTCTCCTAGGCAGTGCAGGAGGGAAGCAGCCCTGGGAGTGGGTATCAGGAGAAGGGAGGAAGAGTCACAGGGCCTCTTGAGTTTCCTCATCTGCCAAACAGGGACAATGTTAAATTCTCTACCCGGGTGGTGGTGACAGGAGAGACAAAGAGGTACATGGATGGTGCCATGCTCTGCCCAAGTAGAGCACTTCCTTATCAGAGAGTCCACTCATTCATTCAACCAGTATGGTTACTGACAGCCCACCTTGACAGGAAGGAACATTACACAGCCACTAAAACCCAAAACCATGACCACTGACCACTGGTAAGAAAGGTGTGAATGTTTATGGTAGAGTGCTGATGAGGGAGAGCCACCATGTTGGCAGGAGGTCAAAGATGGTGGCCAAGGGATAACGTCCTGCTGGGGTCTCAGGATGGATTATAGGTGTTCTGAATACAAACTCTTTCTTGAATGCTGTTATATGTTCTCTCTAAATTAGTTATTCTGAGGGTGGCAACCTCTATATTAGAAATTAAACCTTGAAAAAAGAAAAACAGAAGTATTCGTGTAGAACTCAGCCTGAGAGTAGCCTCTTGCCTCTTCCCCCTGGGAGTCTGCCCTGCCCTCCCCTCCCACCCACCCACCCCATCCCCATCATCTGTCCCTTCCTCTGAGGACTGAGATGTTAAGTCACTTTGTGCCCTGGATGCCCCCAGCCTGCTGCTGCTGATCACATTCAACAGTTACTTAGGTGCCACCATAGCCAGTAGACAGTAAGGTGTTGGGTATGGGCCCCATGTCTTATTTATCTTTATTTCCTTATTGGTTAGCACATAGGTGTACCTGGAGTAGGATGAGTGGGTGAATCACCTTTCTAAATGTTTCCTAATCTGAAAAATGTACCCCCCCCATAGGATGGTTGTGAGACAGAGGCACATAAAAATCTCAGTATAGTCCCAGTACACAAAAGGTGCTCCATAAATATTTTCTTCCATCTTTTGTGGCTTTTCGTTTTTGAGTGCTCCGACTGTTCACTCCAGAAAAATCGCTTGCAGTAAGAACCTGCCCTGCACTCACTCTATTTTTACTTCACCGCTTTGTGAGTGTCCCATGGGACTGGGTTTTTTGAAAGCCACGCACTCTGTGGGCTGCACTTTCAAAATGGCGCCCCACATGGAGCAGGCCCCACAGTGGGAGGTGGCCCCCACCTGGGAAAACTAGACGCCAGTGAAAAATGCTGGAGGTGTTCGGCACCCACAGAACCTGGTCATAAAACTGGCACGTTTGGCGTGTTCTCAGTACAAAATGAACGCTGTTAAAAATAAAATGTACAAGAAGAAACACATTTGAATCTGTGGGCACTGCAAAGAGTTTCGCAAGGTATTAAGATCGCATTAATCTTAATTTTATTATATATTAAAGTTTCTAACTTTTCAAATAATGCAGTTTTCGTTGTTTTAAAACATCTGAGAATTATAGAGCTATTTGGTGTGGCTGTCAGGCAAGGACTCCTGCCATTTATTGGGGCCCTGGTTTTATTTAATAGCCAGATGAATGGAACAGTTAATAAAAGAAATATTGCTTTATTCCCTGACATTTATGTCCTTGGTTTCCAATAAAGAATTGAAATTATGAATAGTTGATGGTTTAAATTGATGTTTTATGTTGAACGCTAGCTATAATTTGCCCTCTGAGGATTGTAATACCGAGAAACAGATGGTTTTTCACAGTAACAAATTGCTATGTGTATACAGTCTATAGTCTTGGCTTTCAGATACTTTCACCTTCAGTTCCGAGCTGCCCTGCTGCTGGCAGGCCAAGGGAGACGCAGTGTCACTGGGAAGGGCTTCCCACGTGGGGGCGGGGGAGGGGGCACAGCCAGGCCCCCGGGGTTCGGGGCGGTTCAGATCGGAACGTGGGAAGTGTTATGCACCAGCCGCAGTTGGTACCTGCATTTCAGGCCCAGCCCGGGAGCCAGGGCCAAGAGGAGCAGCCTGCCTCCAGAAGCCACCCCTCCAGTGTTCTGGTGGCAGCTCCGGGGCAGCGCCCACAGCACAACTGCGTGTGACAGTCAGATGCCATGGGCACCGCCAACCTGAAAGAGGCGGTCCCGGAATGGGCAGCGAATGAGATCCACTAGAGGCGAGTTGTTGCATTTTGTGGGTACCCTGCAGAACAGAGAGATTGAGAGCTCAGCCTCTGGGGCCAAATGGCCCATGTCCCTGGCCTGACCACTGTGGCTGGCCAGGTGACCTTGGGGAAATTCCCCGATCCCACTTTCCTCATCTGTAAAATAATGACAGCAGGAGCCATCTCCTTGTTATGGGGAGTGAATGAGATGGTCTCATAAAACAGCATTAAGCATAGTGTAGGGTACAAAGTACGGTGCCCAGTAAATAATGTGCTGGTGCTGATGAGCTTGAGAAACCATACTTACCAAGCGGAATGATGTAGTGTGGTTATTAGCATTACAGAGCTTCCTTGTTCATCAGAGCAAGTACCCACACGGGCTCTTTAAACAGCAGTGCATGAGGCCTGCTGAAATGTACTTTCTAGAATGTTCTAAAGACACATGACATCCTTGGAGTGTGAGACCCCTGAATAGTAACACTCCAAAGCATCTCTGTGGTGTTGGCCCCTGTGGCGCCTCCCCCCAGGAGGGAGGACCCCGGCGGTCGCAGGCCTGATGGCTGCCAAGGTTGGTGAATCTCCCATGGAAACATGGAGCTTGTTAAAGTGTTGAAATGTGAGCGAGCTAGCGTCCTTGGTAAACAGTTCAGGAGCACTTACAGATAGAATCCGGTGCCTGATTTCATGTGTGATTTTGCATGAGGGATAACAACACTCAGTAATTGGAATTAATAGTGATGCACTTGAAGTTGGATCTTAATATTTTTGTAAAATTTCCTTGGTTGACATCGGGGGTTCTCTCTTCTCTGAGAAGAATGTTGAATTTAGTGGTTTCCCATGTTTAGATTCTGTTCCGAGAGCTTGTTTTCAGGGCATCTATCTGTTACTCAGAATGCAAAGCTCTTTTCCAGTAGGAAAGAAAATATAAAAGTGTTTGAGCTCCCAGTTGATTGAACCAAAAACCCATTTGTCTCATGACTCATCTGAGAGAGAGCTAGCAGCATTTCCTGAATACCTCTTATATGCTCCACTTATCCTTTTTTTTTTTTAAATTTTTTATTTATTTACTTATGATAGTCACAGAGAGAGAGAGAGGCAGAGACACAGGCAGAGGGAGAAGCAGGCTCCATGCACCGGGAGCCTGATATGGGATTCGATCCCGGGTCTCCAGGATCGCGCCCTGGGCCAAAGGCAGGCGCCAAACCGCTGCGCCACCCAGGGATCCCTCCACTTATCCTTTGAGTCGATCCTCCCAAGGAGGATGAGAGCCAAGGCCCCATCGCTGTGCTGCTGCGTGACAGAGCATGGATCCAAGCTGGCCTCTGTCGCAGAGCCTCCTGTCACTTGGCCTCGACTGCCTCCATGAGGGATCCGTGGCGAGCTCTGGAGGCCAGCCTTCGCTGTGGGGGTGGGGGGGGGGAGAGCATAGTCTCCTGAAGCACAGAACCCAGTGAGTGGTCGTTAATCTCCAAATTGGTGTGAACTGGTGGTAGTTTGGAGATAAGAAGTAGGGAGGTCGTCATCTGGAGACCTTCCCTGCTCTGGACCATACTACTCCAGAGCAGATATCTTTCAGAAGCTCTTCCTCATCTGAAATGTGAGGTCATGAATCTTGGGCACAGAGCTGGTCCTCCTTGGGATCCTACAGCATCTCCCTGAAGCCTACAGGACCAGGCTGGCTCCTTCCAACTCCAAGCCCAGACCATCTCCAGCCTTGCTGACTGTGCAACCCCTGGTCAGTCCCCTTGCCTGCCACTGCCTCCACTTTGCTTTATTCATCCCTACGCCTTGCTCCTGGGTTCAGCTCAGACCCTGCCACCTGGAGCTGGGACTCCTTCCTGTGTGCACAATGCCTCTGAGGAATGCCAGTAGCCCTCCAGCAGAGTTGGGCATGCTTCCTTCCCAGTTAACTCACCTGGTCCTGACATGGCACCCCACATGTGGCACATGTAGAATGAATGGGTGTAAGCCAGGTGGCAGATGGAGAGGTGCTTCTTTTATAGTGATCGTGAGATTCTAAAGGTGGGGACAGTCACATCACATGGTGGCAGTGGTTACTAATAGATTGTCATATCCTCCAGTGTGAGAAATGATAAATGCAGGAGCACCACTTGTTTTGAAGTCTGTTCTAGGTCAGAGCTATGTTTCAGAGCTTTTGAAATATTTTTTTTAATGAAACGAAATTTTTCTCATGAGCGTTAAGGGCCTGTATCCTGATTACATGACGGGATAGCCTCTCAGGCTTCCCCACAAGAAGCAAGGACAGGAACAGTGTCTTCCGTGGCCACCACAGTGTCCTGGCACAGAGCATGTGCCTGAGGGCCCATGATGATGGGAGGCTGATTGGGGACTCCAGTCAGAGCACAGGAAAGTAATAGAATCGGTCTGGTGCCCTGTTATTCCTGACCCAGATGAAAAACAAACCTGGCATGTCTTACATTGGAAATAAGTTTAGAAGAATTATTGACAAGAAAAGCCAAGGTCAGAAGAGGTGAATGTTTGGTTGGCAGGAGCTAGTCCGCAAGGCCACCCTGGTGCCTCCCAAATGTCCCGGGCTCATTTCTCACAGCCTGTGTTGTCCCAGTTGGGGGCTGAGGGGTGGGAGGTGGGAAATGGTGGCTGAACCCTTAAGTTCTTGGGGAGCTGTGAAGAAAACGTCACCCTCCCTGGCTGTGAAAGCTTGAAGCTCTATTTGTGGTGCCTGTTCCTTGGTGGACCTTAACTTGCCCAAAAGCCTGTCTTCGTCAGCTGCAAGCCCTGCCAGCTGAGTTGGCACCAGCTTCTCCTCCTCTGCGCCTCCTGCTTTAGACCTCTCCCCATGTCTCATGCCTCCGCTGCATGTTTTCTGTCACCCCAAACTCCACAGTCCTGCTCTCACGTGTCCTCTGGCCTCTTGCATGGCCTGGCCTGCAGCCATCCGACAGCCTTCCTAGTCTTTGGGAGGTGGCCTGGCCAGCCTTTCCTGTCACCATCGTGCTCATGATCTTCTCTGTCTCCCAGGACACTTGGAATGAGGCCTCCACACCCTGATGGCCACCCCAGGGCTCTTTGTGACAATGGTCCCACACCCCAGTGCCAAACAGACTCAGCCTTTGCCCAAGGGCATCAGACTCCTTGTGCTGAGGACACAGAGATGCCTTATGGAAGCGAGGGCTCCCACATTCTGGAGCCTCTGGACCTGCTTGTCCTTCTCTTTCTATTTGTCAATAGCCTGCCCATCTTCCAAGGCCCAGCTTGTGACCTTCCTAGGCCCCCTCTCCATCCACAAGATCCTCGTTACTCCATCCAACCTCCATGTGTGCCAAGGGCCCAGTCCTTCAGTAGAACCAGAGACCTTGGGTGGGGTCAGATCTCACACGGTATCCCATTGGCACCTCACCTAAGATTATGCGTGTGCCCAGCCATGGTAATGGTCACCATAAGAGTGGCACTGGTTGCTGGCTTTATGTTAGGCATGGTACTCAATGCTCTATGGCCACTATTCTTTTGTTTAACCGCATAGCATCCCCATGGGCTGAGTGATCGCATTTTGATTTCACAGGTGGGAAAACACAGGCTCAGAAGCATTAGGAAAGATTCCAGGCTTTCCAGAAGGTCACAGGGCTGCCAAGGGCCAGAGCCCAAGCCCAAGCCCACACCAAAGCTCACCAAAGTGAGCTTTCCACCACTGGCCATGCTCGGCATGAAGTTTAGCCAAAGGTCTGAGCATTTGAGAGTTTGAAGGCCCTTTGGAGGTGATGAGGCCAGGTGCTGTCACCTGGTCGAAGCTGAGCCTGGTGCAGAGTTGTCCTGGGCGCACACAGTGGGTGGAGGCACAGTGACGGGTATGTGGCATGTACTGAGCCCAGCCTGGTTTCCTCCAGCTGTTTGCATTCTCGGCTTCTCTGTCACTCCCAACCCCAGGTACGTGAAAAGCAGGAAGGCAGCTGCATGGGTAGATTGGGGTAGACTGTGACCCCTCCGTAGAAGATGCTCATAACGTCTCTCTGCACATGCTTTCTATGGCTGTGATTTGTGTGTGCGTTCCTGTGCTCTGGGAAGTAACTTAATAAAATGATGGCCTCACTCCAGTGGAGACAAGCCACGCTGGGAAGAGGCTGAGAGGTGCAGAGCCTACAGCCCCAGCACTGCCAGGAAGAGCAGGTACAGAGCACAATTCTTTAAGTCCCATTCAGCATATGTACTGCTAATCTCTGCCCCAGAACTTCTCCAAGTATGTGTTTTCATGTCCCCTTTGACAGATAAAACCCATCAGGCTTCTTGGAGCCCGGGAATGCAGAGTTAGAGGGAAAGCCTGTTTGGCTGCCCGGCTCTCGTTTTCCCCTTTGGTAGATGGTTCTGGGGGCCTCCCGAATCGACAGATGTTGGAGTAAAAGATTTGGGGTTAGAATACCATCTGCATGCAAATAAGAGCCAACGGGGTACGTGGAGACAATGAACTTGAAAGGAGACCAGATAAGTAAAGAAGCTGCTAAATGTAACAAGAAGCAGGACTTCCCCTGCTTGTGGTCGGGGAGAACCATCGGCTGTGTTTCTTCCCATATTTTCCCCCAGCTCTTAGCCTTTGCACCCAGTCATGCTGCTGATGTTTCTGGTGGCCACGCTGGGGAGAGGGTAGCCAGCCGCAGTCACAACCCAAAGGCTGCGTGAGGATTTCAGAACCTGCTTTTCCTTTTGCTGAGTCTAGTCAGTGCTTTTTGAGCCTCCCAGAGGAGGTGAACTTGGCAGGCCATCAGGGTGCTGCTGAGGCAGTGTCCCTTCCCCTCCCCTTCCCCTCCCCCACCCACCCAGTGCAGATGGGCAGCACTTCCCCGGGTGGCTCATGAGATCCAGCACTTCTGGTTTCATATCATTAAAAAGAGTACATAAGAAAAAAAGCTGTGGAAACAAGCAGCATTTGAAACAAACCGTGGGTGCCCCCCACTGCCATGGGCAGAACAGTTAAAGTGCCCTGCAATGGCAGCCGAAAGGTTGCACCCAAGAGAAGCCAGGCACTCAGGCCAAGTGGCTGAGATCACTGCTGAGATAGGACCTGTGGTTTGTATCCCAGGTAAGCATGGACACAGTCACAGAGGGTTGCGCGAAGAAGCCCCTCCTCTGCTGTGGAGATTTCCCACTCAGTTTTTTGAAGCTGCCAGGGAAGTAGGGGAGGGGGCTGGCCTGCCTGCCTCCTGTCTGTCTTCAACCAGAGCAATCCCATCTTCATCTGCCTACATACATCCATGTTCCACATCCTTGTAAAGTTTTGTTTGAAAATAGTCTTGGAAAAAAAAAAAAAGAAAATAGTCTTGGGGCACCTGGGTGGCTCAGTGGTTGAGGGTCTGCCTTCAGCTCAGGGCGTGATCCCGGGGTCCTGGGATGGAGTCCCGCATCAGACTCCCTGCAGGGAGCCTGCTTCTCCCTCTGCCTGTGTCTCTGCCTCTGTGTGTGTGTGTCTCTCATGAATAAATAAATAAAATCTTAAAAAAAAAAGAAATTAGTCTTCTGTATCCAAAAATTTAAAAAAAGTTTAAAAACCACTAACTTAGACTCTAAACTCTTTGTTTTCGATTTGGGAAACTTGGGCCCACAGAAGGGAAGTGACTAGCTAGTGAGCTGGAGGCCGGTTGTGACCTTGGCTCATTCACTGCCTGTGGCTGGTGGGTCCCTAACACCCAGGCAGTGCCCTGACCACATGCCCAGTGCCCAGCAAGGGGTGCCTTAGTACATATTTATAAACAAATAAATAGACATTTTCCATTTGATCACATGGCCCAAAGACAGACACTGATTTAGGTCTCTTATTTCAGCTTGGCTAGAGAGGAATATATGAGATATGAGAAAGCAAAGTCTGACAGTCATGGCTGTGTCTGGAAGGTGGTACATCAGACTTTTCACAGATTAATGGGATTTGGCTCTTGTATCATTTGAGGGGTTTCTTTGTTTATAGAGAGTATATATTGTTAGAAAGTAATGTAATTCCATTTTCAGTAGAGAATAATACAATATATATAAGGATATAATACCCCCAGTCTTCGGATCTGAGGAACCTCTGACCACCCCAAGTTGAGCCTGGCTTGCTGTGCCAACCACAGGCAGCCTGGGGTTTCATCTCCCTGGGCTTCTGCTCTTCCCTCTATGAAAAGAAGGTCTGAGCCCCACGTCCTTACCTTTCCTGACATTCTCTGACCTGTGTCATGGGACAGCTGCTCTGGTCCAGACAATATGATTGGCTAATCCAGTGCAGATGTGGAGGAATGCAAGAGATGGGTTCACAGGTCAGAGGTAGAGGTGCTCTGTCGGGAGATGGGGCCTGAGAGCTTTAGTGGCTCTGTGTCCCCGGTCCCTTCTGCTGGCCTTGCCCACTGTCCCTGGACCACGTCTCCCAAGTGAAGAGGACACATTCAGGCCTTGTCTTAGGCACTCCTTCACCTAAGGATGCACTCCTCCCTTGGTTTCTGTGACTGCCCCTCCCTGGTTTCCTGTGGTCCCCTCTCTCTGTCACCATGGTGCTCCTGGGAGCAGAAACTGGCCCTTCACACCTGCACATCTGTTTAGCAGGCCGGGCCTTGCCGAGAGTGCCACTTACCCTCTCTGTCCTTCAGCTCCAAATTCCACCAGCTCTGAATCCATTGACCCAGTGCCCCGTGCATCAAACACAGCATGTCCAAAGCCAACATGATCATCTCCGCTGACTTGGGCTTTTCTGCCTCCCCTATGGTGGCATCATGGCCCACCAGCCTGCTCCAGCCTGGAGTCTGGGAGGGACCATGAGATGCCCACCCCCCGTATTAGCGCCTTGCTGAGGCTCTCCCAAGTTTATTCCCTGGGGGCCTCAGGCTCATTTATTATTCTTACCATACCTTAGGAGTCACCTTTATTTTATTTTTTATTACTTTCAAATTTTATCTAGAGTTTTGCTGGTATTAGCCTAGCAGCAGTCTCTTCTGGGACGGGTTGGTCAGCCTTGCCCACCTTTAATTGGCTTTGTCCACCCAGACAGTTGCATTTGGACCTGAGCCGAGGGCTTCCACTTCTGTTGTTGCCTTCACATACCTACATGTTATCTGCCTCCCGAAGGCATTACAGAGGGTCTTGGTTTAGTTTTTGGAGGGCATTTAAGAACTTGTTTATACAGAAGATAAATCGTAGAAACCCAGGTGGCTTTGGTGTACACCTTGGACCCTCATTATTGGGAGCTATGAGGGATTCAGGTCTCCAGGCACCCCTCCTGCTCTTGCTACTTCCATTTTTCTGGATTGCTTAGGAATCCACCTCACATGCGAGCCACACTAGCTTATTTAATCCTGCCACATGGACTCCAGAAAACATTTTAGAGAACTTTGTATAAACCAGAGAAACCATGCACACTGACAGAGCACATTCTTTACCTCACCAGGATCTTCCTGTTCTTTCTGCTGTTCTTTTAAAAATTAATGAGTCTGGATCTCTTCTTACAAGTCAACACCCTCTGAACCTGTGTAGCTTAAATTATGGCCTTATGCCTCCTTGACTAAATGACCCTAATCCAATATCTCTGAGCTAAGGGTTGCTTGTGATAAATGTTGGCAGAACTTCAGGTAACACTTTACTTGGGAAACGATTGGGGTCACAAAATAGAAAAACAAGTGCAGAAAAGGACCTTGTGGACCATTATGTCTTCAGACTGTAGTTGTCAAGGCTTGGATTTACTTGTACAAAACTCTTGTTGATGTTTGAGATGCACACTGGTCTGGCTCAGGTCCTGTAGGCAAGACGACACCCTAGTGAACACAGAGTGATTTGTGTTTATGGGGACTTAGCAGATTGGTGGGTAGTTTGCAGTAAGCTTGGCAGTGCTTATTCATATTTATCCAAGAGCTGCAGGGCCATCTGCCTATTTTGCATTTTGGTAGAGACGTCTGACCTTCTTGTGGAGGAGAACTCTCGGGGAGGCCACGCCTAGGAGGGTGGCCGGAAGGTGACAGGGCACCTCCGGAGTTGTGTCCTCTGCTCCGGGTCAGTGCTGTGAGTGAGGGCAGAGGGAAGCTGCTCCAAATGAGGTCCTTTGCCCTTAAGCTCAGCTGACCCTAGAGGAATCCCCTTTGTGGGCCTGTGGGGTGGACGGCATCCCATGCCTCTGGCAGCCAGCCCCAGCTGCTCAAGCATATTGCAGCAAGTCACTTTTTTTCTGGTTCGTCTCTGCTTTGCCTCATGTGACACAGCCTGGCGGGGCCCTGGGCAGATCTGTAGGTGGCAGGACCAAAGCAAACACACAAGGGGAGAAAATGAAATGATGATCCCCAAATGCAAAGCTTTCATTATGACTCCCTCCCTCTTTTCCCAGCATCCTTTTCTCCTTTCTTTTCTGTGACTTGTTGATACAGCCCTGTCTCCTCTTTCTCCTCTGCTGTGGCTTGTCCTTACCTTGCCATCCGATGTCCACCCATAAAAATTGTGCACCCTCTTCCGTGTGCCTGCCCAAAATAGACTTCTCTAGAAACTTCTCTGACATGCTCACCTAAACAGGGCCATTGCTCCTTGGCACTGCCCTGGGTTGTCCGCATCTGGTACTTATCTTATTTCCTCCCCATTCTGTAGAAGAAAAGAACAGATTCATGGTTAGGAAGCTGCTCGAAGCAACCCAGGCCATGAGTGGAGGAAGCCAGCCAAGTGCAGCTGAGAGCCCCAGCTCCGGGACAAGGTTTTGCTGACAGGCCTCAGCTTCTCCCTTCCTGGGACAATGATCTCAGGGAAGATTCACTGAGTGTCTGGTCATAAGGCTGATTCCACCCAGCACTGCTGGGCCCTGCTGGCACTACAGAGTGGTTCTCACTGGCCTAGACTCCATCCGCAGCCCAGGGATTCCCTAGCTGAGGAGCATGTGCTGTCCAAGCGCCAGCCAGCCAGCTACTTAACTCCATTACCGTGTCTTAATTGGCTTTAGCAGGACTCCATAGTGGCCACACACTTTCCCGCTCCCTACCACCACTTCTACCCCGCCCTGGGACTGCCACATGGCCAGGTCCTGTGCCATGATCCTGGGTAAAGATCACCCTCCGCTTCCCCCATGTTTCCTGGGCATCCAGAGTGCCTGTTGCAGAGCCTGGAATGCAGGGATGAGATAGCCACTTCCTGCCCCTGGGGTGGAGGCATCCCAACACAGGACCTACCCTCAGCCTGGGGCTCACCTAGGACTGCCTGGAAAGCATCTGTCTTAATGTACCAACAGCCCTGCTTGTTGTGGGAGGAGCAGCTTTTCAAAAACGGTTAGGCCCATAGGGTTTCAGGAAGGACAGAAAGGGAAGGGTGGCTTTCCCGACTTCAGTCTTCCTGAGGGAAATTGATTCCTGGTAAAAACTGGCTCTTTGGATTGCAGCTTTGGTGTGTAGGGCAGAGGGCCTGCTCCCCAGGATGCCCCCACAGCACCTGCAGCCAAGGGGTCCTTCCTTGTCCCAGTATCTGCATCCAGCTCTTTCTCCCTCCTTCTCTGAAGTCCAGGGAGGTGGTTCTGTCAAGGGGATGAGAGATAAAGGCCAGGTTTATGGTGGGACTCTGAAGTGCATTTCCTCTTGGGCCTCGGGCAGCAGCGTTTCCGTCCTCCAGCATGGTATGCTGGAGGAGAGCCCCTGGCTCACCAGCTTCCTCCTGATTCTGCAGACATTCTGGAAAGACACGGTGGCCTCCGTCACGCTATCAAGTGCTACATCTTGGGGCATCTGCTGTCCCCGGGCCAGCTTGGAGCAGGCGAGATCTGATTGTTGGGAGTGGGGTTGGCCCCATCCCTGGGGCCTCCATCTGTTAGCTGGGTATGTATGTCCAGGGAAGCAGCTCTCCCCTCCTCCCTATTAAGGCTTTCCCTCCTCTTGGCCTCACCAGGGGCCTGCTGGCCACACCTGTGTGACCCTTTGAACTTCATGGATGACGAGTGTTGGAGGATGACTTTGAGATCTCAGTTCTCCAGCAAACATACCAGTTTGGGGGCTGCCTTTGATTGATGTTGGCTACCTCCAGACCACAGGATTGCCCTGATTTGAGAGAGCACCCCACAATTAGAGTGCTCAAGTGTGGTTTCTGCTCCCCTGAGGCCTGTGACAGGTTCCCCAGGAAGACCCCCTGACAGAGGATGATGTGTTCATCTGCAGCAGGTCCACTTGGGGCCCAGTTGTTGCCCAGATTAGACTTGGCCCAGCAGTCCACGCTGCCCTGTGAGGGGTCCAGCTACTGGGTTTAAGATTACTGACAAATGCATCCAATTGGATCTCGTTTAAAACTTGATAGCTTCCGAAGTTTCCAGGTTTGGAGAGAAAATGAAATCCTTTGTCCCCTTTGCAGGGCCTAGTGGTTTTGTCAGTGTCGTGTGAGCGTGTTGTAAAGAGTCTCTATTTTGAGCTGTTCGGAAAAGCAGCTGCCCTGACGTGAGACACATGTGTCTTAAACTCGTTTCCCGATGTTAGCACTAAAATAGAAATCGGACTCTGTCTGCAGTATTTCTCGAAGGCAACTTGTCAGTAAAACTGCTTCCAAATGTTTTCCCGAGTAGGCAGCTTTGACCCAGACTCATATCCTCATGTGGAGGCCACGACAGAGTGCATCTTGCTGCTTTCCATGCACCCGACTTCCTCCTTCAGACATTCGTTTGCAGTCTGGCAGACAGTTGACTTTGGTGTATGCAGTTCCCTATCGCGCCGATGGGTTTGAGGGAGTGTTCCTCAGAATTTGGGGCAAGATACCTTTAAACATTTTTCTTTTGACCAACATCCTGTAGCCTTCACTTGGAGAATCCGTGGGATAGCTCAGGGTCTTTTCAAAATGACTGCGTGCACCTACCTGCCAGACTTAGGCCGGAGGGGGACTGACCATGGGCATTCACCTTGGGTACTCAGTAGCTCCAGTTGACTGCTTCCCCATGAGCCAAAGTGTTAAATTTGGGAGTTCCTTGTCTTCAAACAGAAAATCCCTTGTTCATTTAGCTGTGACTTGGAGGGGAGGAGTAGGGTAGAAAGTGGAAATGCTCTTTCTCCACCTTTAAGATCTTTTTAAAAATTTTTAAATTTTGTTTTAAAGATTTTCTTCGTTTATTTGAGAGAGAGTGAGCAAGAGAGCATAAGCAAGGGGAAGCAACAGAGGGAGAGGGAGAAGCAGGCAGCATGGTATGGGACTTGATCCTGGAATTCTGGGATCACCACCTGAGCCAAAGGCAGGTGGTTAACCAATTGAGCCACCCAGGCACCCAACCTTTAAGATCTTTAATAAAATATTTGTATTAAATGTATCCTATTTGTCAGGGCCCATGCCAGGAATAGAAACATCCGAAAGTCATAGCCCAGCCCACAGGGGGCTCTCCAGGGACCGCAGACATATAAACAGGGTATCCTGGGGTTTGGTGACCCAGAGCCAGCACCCCGCCCTCCCTGGGTGGGCTTCATACTGGAGAGGACCCAGCCAGTGAAGATAGAGCAGGTGTGTTCGAAGGCCTGCCCGCCTCTGAACCCTGGACACCTAATTTGCTTTTTCACACTAGATTGCCATTATTTGCATCTTTTATCCTCACAGGACTCCAGTTTAAGAGGCTCGGTTGATCTTCCTGGCCATGCACATACAGGGCACACAGTGGGTACTCAATAAGTATGTGCTGAGCAAGTGCCACTCTGCCCTCCTGGAGAGAGTCCTCACAGGTTTGCTTGAAGAAGCAAGCCCTGGCCCCGGCTCAGGAGTGCTTACTCACTGATTAACTGCTTTTACGGAGTGTGCTGAAGTTAGAGATGTCGCTGTCCATCTGCTCTTACATTGATAGAAAATTGTGATTCGGGGATCCCTGGGTGGCGCAGCAGTTTAGCGCCTGCCTTTGGCCCAGGGCGCGATCCTGGAGACCCGGGATCGAATCCCATATCGGGCTCTCGGTGCATGGAGCCTGCTTCTCCCTCTGCCTATGTCTCTGCCTCTCTCTCTCTCTGTGACTATCATAAATAAATAAAAATTAAAAAAAAAAAAAAAAAAAAAAAAAGAAAATTGTGATTCGTTTACCAAAATGTGATTAAAGGATGGTCAGAGAACTGTTGGGTGAGGTGAAAGTGTATGTGGTTGTGACTTCTGCATGACACCCAAAGTCCTGGGCAGGGAGAGGGATTTGGCCTGTTCCTTTCCTCTGGCACCAACAGCCGTGGGATTTGGGGTGCTTCTATTTCTCTATCATGTGTTCCACCTCATGTTTTTGCTTTTTAAAGATTTTATTAATTTATTTGGTGAGAGAAAGAGAGAGAGAGCACAAGCAGGGGGAACAGGAGAGGGAAAAGCAGGCTCACTGCCCCATCCTGATGTAGGGCTCCATTCCAGGACCCCGGGATCATGACCTAGTCCTTTGGTCCTTCAAGGTAAGGTCTCTGTCCCACCCCATCCAACGGGCCCCACTGTCTGGGGAACAGTGCCCCAGACAGATGGGGCTGGCATGTGCCTCCCTGCTGTTTCAGGCGCATTTTGGTTATGGGGGACCGGTGGAAGCTGTCATGATAAAGGAGGCTACTTTTCAGCTGCCCAGAAAGTGACCTGAGAGGGGCCCACCACCAGCCTTGTATTTGCAAATAATAGTGACCACACTGGGGGGCTTGGGATCAGAGGAAGGAGCCCCTGTGGACAGAGCAGACTCCTGGGCTGGGAAGCCTGGGGTCCATGGCTGCCACACCACTCTGCCCGGCCGCCCTAAGCTTTTGCAGTCTCTGATTCCTCATTCCTGCCCCAGAGGCTGCTGCATTAAATGCCCAGGAATCGTGAGGTGATAAGGTCACCACAGTGTCACTGAAATTCAACTTAAATTGCAACCCTGGTTTTAGAGTGACCTCAAATGTGAAGTATCACTGTTTTCTCTGAATTGCCCGAGCTTTGTGTTACAAGATGAGAAGACAGGCCAGGTTTCCTAAAATATACGGCTTAATCCTTGGTCTCCCAGCACATGTCTGGACACAGAGTGTGGATGGGTGAGCCGTCTGCAGCGAGCTGGGCAGCTTCCACCCCCAGCATGTGGGCTTCTCGGGGACACACAGAAAGTTTAGCCTGACCCAGAGATGAGATGGGATCGTGGAAGCCGGGTTAAGCTGCTCGGGTCATCTCTCTGGCACCTGAGCAAATCCTTGCACACATTCTCTATGGGCATGCACTCGGAGAGAATGTCAGGCTTCAACGTTTACAAGAAAAGAAAATAAATTTTAGTGATAAATCAGCTGGTAAATAAGTACTGGTGACAATCAGCTTTCATCCCCGAAGCGTCCTGAGCTTTTAAAGAAGAGATTCACATCCCACATCTCATTTGTTTACAGCAATCTTTTAGCAAGGATCATGCCCGGGTGGGGGGACAGTCCAGAGGCTGCTGTGTGCCCGGGTGCTCTGGCCTCCTGGTTCTTTCCATTTGGCCACACTCATCCCCTGTACTGTATGCAGGCCTGCGAGGGGGGGAGGGAGTGGGCTGATGAGTGGAAAGGAGAACGAGGGAATAAATCAGGGAACTCCAAACTTTCTCTTAAAGGCCCAGATACTAAATATTTCAGGCCCACATGGCCAAGAGGCAAGATAAGGACATTGCGTAGGGACTTATCCGACCATTTTAAATGTAGCCATTCAAAAGCGTAAAAACCACTCTTAGCTCGCCGGCCATAAAAATACTGGCAGCAGACTGGACTTGGGCCAGGGGAGCTTGTAGTATCTCCCCTCCTCCCCGCCCCTCACCACCACCCAGAGGTAGCCTGGTGCTTGTTGCAGGTAGGATTCTGCAGGTTATGCCCCGATGCCTCCCCCCTTCTCCAGCCTCCCATGGGAGGCTTCCAGCCAGAAGTTACCAGCAGTCTTGGAGTTGCCCTGTGGCACTGAGCAATTGGCCTTGGAGAGAGGCAGACAGGAGCCACAGCATGCTCTGAAGGAGGCATCAACCTACTTCCCTGCTCTCTTCCTTACTGAGGTTACTGTTCTCATCGTGTCCCTTCTGGAACTTGCTCCTAGAGGTACAGTGCAGGTGGAGTGGCTTCTGTGAGGCCCTTTCCCTGAAGAAAGAGCAGCTGCAAAGGATCCCAAAGAGGAAAACAGCAAGGAATGGGCGGGCACGTAGATGAGTTTAGACAGGCGGTCAGTTCTCACAGATGATGGAAGATTAGCTTGGAAAATAAGGCCACGGGAGCTTATGTGCACAGTTATGGAGGCGCCGACCCAGGGAGGCAGGAAGTGAGGGGGTCTGGGGGGAGCTGCAGCCACTCAGAAGGAAAGCCACCTGCATTTTGTTTCAGGGTCATTCCCTTTCTGCCTGGGGATGAAGAAGAAAACAGATTGGCATGTAGGTCCATCTCCTTCGGTACAGACCAGCATGGGGGCAGGCAGGGGGGCTCCAGTTGCTCACTCATTTTTTAACGAGGTGGTTGCTTGGTTACTTTTTTTTTTTTTTTTTGCTTGGTTACTTTTGAAACAGGGAAGCCTTATTAGAATCGCTGAAGCCCCAGACATCTCCAGCACTACACTCCTTCCTCAAAGAGGAACCCTGCAAGTATCTAGTAGAATTCAGGGACAGTGCATCTTTTCCTCAGGGAAGAAGTAGCTTCTCATGAATGAGTTTGGCCATCATCTTTGGAAACTGTTCGAATCAAGATCAAGATTCGGCTGGTGGGAGTGGATTAAAGCCATTCCACGCATCAGATTGAGTGTCACTGGCAGCTCCCAGGGAGAGAAACCTCGAGTGCCAGGGACACAAAAACCAAAGTCCTCCGTCCCCACCCCCACCCCCCAGCCATGGACTATAGGCTGTAGAGGGAGGCTTCCACTTTTCCAGATTGTCAACATGGAAATGTGTTTCTTTTTGATTTCATTGTTGTCACCACCATCCTTATTGCAGTGACTTAGTGAGCTGTCTTGAGGTGTCTCTCCATCCCCACCACTCATCTTGTTGGAGGAGTGAACTCTCCTTCCCAGCCTGGTTGCCCTCTCTGTCTTCACCGCTGACTCTTAACCGCCTCTGCTCTCTCTGAGTTCATGCCACATCCTGCTGTCTCCTGTAGTGTCTTCTTTCTCCTGGTCCCCAAAAGCCCCTGAGGGCTCTGGTCACCGCCCCCCCCCCCCACCCGCCCATCACTCCTGACCCCCCATCCCAGGGCCTTGTTTCTCCAGACCACTAGGTCCTGTGAGGGCCTAGTATTCCAGAAGCAGCTTCCCATTATCTTCACCTTCTGGGGCCTGGCCCAATCCTTGCTTCTCTACTTGGCTGCAGGGTCATGACCCCTCATTCTGGCTTTACGTTTCACGCAGACTTCATCTCCACCAGGCTTCTCTTCTCGGGGTACCACACTTGCCAGGTCCTGTCTGTTTTGATCTAGAGAATACCATATTGCTTCTCCTCCATTGCAACTGCCCCATTTCTGAGTTTTGGGTTTTTTGTGGGTTTTGTTTTTCTGTTTTTGTCTTTTGGGCTTTTTTTTTTTTTTTTTTTAAGATTATTTATTTATTCATGAGAGACACAGAGAGAGACAGGCAGAGAAAGCAGGCTCCATGCAGGGAGCCCGATGTAGGACTCGATCCCAGGTCTCCAGGATCAGGCCCTGGGCTGAAGGTGGCGCTAAACTGCTGAGCCACCCAGGCTGCCCGGCTTTTGGGCTTTTTGGTTTCTTTTCCCATTTCTTGTTTTACCCCCTTTGCCTAGATTTTACTCCCTGTTGGTGTCCTCAGCTCCATGCTTCCTTGTCCAGCCCATCCTGGGGACTCCTCTCAGGGGTTTAAACAACCCTTGATCCAAACCCCTGTGTTTCTTTGTCGTGGGTGGTGGTGACTCTGCCTTGTGTAGGCCATGTTCGGGTCCTCTGAGTTGCCCAGAGGACGTGCTTCATTTCTAGAAAGCCTCCTACTCTCCCTACTTGCTCCTCCATGTCCAAGCCTTGCCAGCTTAAGTGCCCTCCTCTTCCTCCTCCTCTTGTCCTTCCTTGATCCATCGAGAGGGGTGCGCTCTCGCTCTCTCGCTCGCGCGCTCTCTCTCCTCCATCATATTTTCCCTGTGCCTTTCTTTTCTGGGTGTCCCTTACCCCCCCACCCCCATGTCATTATTTGCATGTGTGGCTTCATGCCCGATGCAAGCTTCCAGGTGGAAAGGAGAGGAGGCGCCCAGCACCTACCCCTGCTCCGTGCAGAGTGACCGTGCTTGGTCTCCATGAACAGGAGCGCCTGGATGCCTATTCCCATGCTGTCCTCCTCTGCTGTGGACTTGCATGCTGGGGCAAGGTTCCATTCTTTCCCTCCGGCAGGACAGGACATTGCTGGAACCTAACATGTAGCAGATGTCAAATCACATATCAAAGGTGAATGGAATACTGTTTCAGGAGGAGAGACTGAAGTGTAGTTAAGTGAAGTCGTGACTTCACATGGCAGGCCTTTGTGTAGAACTTCTTCTGCCCACCGAGCACAGACAGGTTCACATGTGGTATATGAGAGCTAAATTGGGTTCTTGATTGCTCACCAGTTCTGGGAACCCTTGGCCACATGCGCTCCAGCAGCCCGAGATATTAACCAACCAGAAGGATAGCATACAGAGACTTGATCGGCCCTGGGCCCAGTTTCAGGTGCAATCTAGCATAGGCGGCCACACAACATAGTGGCTTTGGCCCCAGCAGGCCCCTGACTTTGCATTTGGGCCAAATATTCTCCAATGAAACAGCCTCTTCAGCCCCAGATTCCCTGGGTCCACAGTGAGGATCATTCCACACGCCTAAAGGGCTTTCTGATACATGCACAAGATAGCACAGGACAGGGCCTGCCATGGTGCTGGCCTCGCAAGTGACACCCTTAGAACTCTCCATGGGATGTAGCCAGGTGCCCCCCATCACCTAAAAGTACATGCTACGGAAAGACTACAGGGGCAGCAGAGCAACTCTGTCAGAGAAGGCACAGGAAATGGCTCAGTCCACACCATGAAAATAAGCCTCTTTCTATAGGCGAAGCCATTCAAGTGAGTTAGGGGCCCAGGCCAGGTCTGGGAGCCCAGCCTCCTGCCCTGTACCTTCCACCCTCCACCCTTTGTCACTTAGTACAGGATCTTTCTATATGCCTCCACACCAGGGGTGGAGGACAGTTCAGGCAGCACCTAGAACTTCTTTACCTCTAGCTTCTGTAAATTTAGACTTTCTCAGTTGGTAAAAGCTTTAGAATTACTAAGATTCCTTTTGTATTGCATAATGTTCTTGCCATTTAAAAGATTAACAGGCATCATTTCAGTGAGCCTTCATGAACGGCATGCCTCATTTAGCTTAATCTCTCTTTGGTACATGTTAAGACATAGAAAGAGAGCGTCTCTAGCCTATATGGGGAGTATGGAAATGAAAGGTTGCTCTGATCCAACCTCTCAAAACAGTGCATGTCTTAAAAAAGAAAAAAGAAAAAAAGTGGTGAGCAGCCTTGCCTGATATAAAAATGCCAGGTGTCCACAGGACAAGGCATAGGAAGTCATTCTCACATCATCTGGGTGCCAAGTTTGGGGCTAACAGTTGAGGGAACCCAGGACATTATTGGACCTTCCCAGCCACAGACTAGCAGAGATCACCTTGGGAAATTTCTGTTGTGTGGGAAAAATCCTTGCAGCCCAGCCCTGCATAGGACACCATGAGCTGCATTGGGCAGCCTTAGGGGTGGCGTAGGAAAACAGTTTGAAGGAGCAAGGGCTTACAGAGATGGCACTGGCTTCCCTAAAGTCAGCAGCATGGTGTGAACACCCAGTCAATGCCAGGCCCTTGATTCAGCGGTGGGGATAAGTAACAGCCTTGCCATCCATCGGGTTAGACTCCCTAAGCACCCACTTGCCACAAAGGAACACTTTGCAAACCACACAGGTAAAAGATGGGAGAGGTTTCACGCCCTGAGTAGGACACATTCAACAAAGGCATAACATCACGACCATCATCCCAGTGACTGCCACTTTGAGAACTCAGTGCGTTAATTCACTCAAAAATATTTACTGGCTGCCTGCTGTGGGTTGGACATTGTTCTTCTAAGACCAGTAGCATCATTCCTACCCAACAGGAAAAAATCCGAGGTTCAGAGAGAAATCTTAGCAAGCAGCTGAATTCGCACTGCTAGAACACGGCAAAGCTGGCATTCCAATCCAGGTGGATTTGAAATTTTCCATAAGGATGACTTTGCAGATGTGCTTACATAAGAAAGGGAGGTTCCCAGAGCTACTAAACCATGTGGAGTATTTCTTGAATCACATCTATATTTGGAGAACATGTGTCTCATACATGTCTCATGAGTGTCTCATACATGAGGCCGCACCCAAGGAAGCAAGCCTGGAAGAGGAATGAGCTACCAGGTGATGAACTTGTTTATTGACTTGTTTGCGTGTGTGTCTTTATGCACGCGTGTCCCTATGATAAAGAGCGTCTCAAAGAGGCTTGGGTGGCTACTGATGGAACTCTGGGGAGGGTCGTGTGTGCAAGCACCCGTGACCTGTTAACCTGAGGACTCTTTCAGAAGATGCCAGTCAGTCAGTTTACCTTGCTCAGTACCTTTTTTTTTTTTTTTTTAAGATTGTATTTATTTATTCATGAGAGACACACAGAGAGAGAGGCAGAGACACAGGGAAAGGGAGAAGTAGGCTCCATGCAGGGTGCCCGATGCGCGACTCGATCCCAGGACCACGGGATCATGCCCTGAGCCAAAGGCAGACACCAGCCAGGTACCCCACTCAGTATCCTTTTATTGAATTTTATTCCTGCAACCCCTTACCAGGATGTTTCAGGTGGAAGAACCCCCCCTTTGGATATATCGCTTTATAGTATACCCATGGTGCCATCTGTTCTCATAGCATTCCTAGCAGGTAGTGGGAACCCGATAAGGGCTTTTGTTACAGAGAGAGAATCACGGGAGGGTGATGGATCTCAGCACTGCCTAGCCTAGCACTTGGCATGCAGGGAACATTTGGAGAAGGGCACACTCTGATCCTGTGACCCTCTCCCCCTAGCAGAAACCAGTCATTCCCCTAAACTCCTTCCCTAAGACCACCAGGAAATGCCTTTCTAGAAAGCTCTGCTGCTCTCTTAGGATATCTGTGAGATTTGGAAGACTAAGACAACCTCTCCGATGTGTTTTTCTTTAACTCCCTCTGCGGAAGAGAGCTACCGTGAGGAGTCGGTACCCACCCAGGACAGGAGGCTGAGGGGAGTGCAGTTTGTAGTTGCCGTGATCCTCTAATTTAAAATACATATTTTGTTACAGATACTTTCAGACAACAGAGAAAGCGTACTTAGAAATAGTTTCACCAAATTAAGTTTGAAGCACAGGTCACCATAGTGTTGATTTTGCATGGCCTTTATAGAAACATACCTCCCCATGATCCTCCAAATATGCAGACATTCCCAACAGAGACACCCTTTGGTGTCCATTGACTCTTGAGGAAAGAGTCGCCTGATGGGATGGAATGGCAGGTGAATCCTCTCAACTTCAGGTCGGATAGCCAAATGTTTGAACCTCAGGCTGTACAGCCAGCTTCTCAGATCTCTTGTGGGCCTTCAGCATCTTTTCGAGGTTGTATCTGAAGTCTTTGCTCTTGTCACAAGGGGAAATATGAAAATAAAGAGAGAAGAGAGATGGATGTCTGGCTGATTGTCCTTAAAAGTATAACCTAGGGTCATGAGGCCAGCTCCTTGCCACCTTGCCTCTAGCAGCATCCAGACCCCCTCCTGCCTGGGGGACCACCCCACTGGGCCATTCCTCTGGGTAGGTACAGTGACCTCACAGTCCCCTCCCACAGCCTTCCCTGTGCCCACCCTCATTCCCCTGTGCCCACCTCCATTTTTTCACTGAACCCACTCCCGCCTGCCCCCAACCAAAGCCCTTTCTCTGAAAGCTGGAGGACTCTGTTGTCCCCTTCCCTTGTACCTTGCTCCCCTTCTCTGTCCTCAGGAGTGGGGCAGGTCTGGGGTTCATCTTCACGGCTGTATTATCTTGACTCTTGGGGCATATTTAGTGAGTGAACCAATGAGCTCAGTAGTCGTTCTCCAGACTTCTTCGACTGGCTTAGCCAGTCATGGAATTTCCCCACAGTCCATGCTTGGAAGCCTGAAAATATTCTTGATGTTTATCTCTTTAAGGAATATGTCAAAAAAAATCACCGCTGGGACACCTGGGTGGCTCAGTGGTTTGAGCGTCTGCCTTCAGCTTGGGACATGATCCCAGGGTCCTGGAATTGAGTCCCACATTGGGCTCGCCGCCTGGAGCCTGCTTCTCCCCCTGTCTGTGTCTCTGCCTCTCTCTCAGTGTCTCTCATGAATTAAAAAATAAAAAAAAAAAAAAAAAACAATTCCATTTCCCACTTAAAAAAAAAAAATCAGCCCCAACCACTCTTCTTTAGCTGATTCCTAAATGTGAGATAAGAAACACGATTCCTTGAGGAAGAAAACTCACTCAGGTTAAATTCTTGTAGAAATCCTTATAGCCCCTTGTTGTTCAGCTATGATGTAGTAAGAATGTAAATAGCTAGGTATTTTGACCTACCTCAAATATTTACCGATGTAAAACATTCTGTTCTCATACCACAAAAAAGAGAGAGAGGAAAAAAAAAAAAAAAACAGCCCAGGGTTATGAATGTCAGTATTGTCATTGGGGTGTGTTGCTGTGTGTGGCTAAGTCATAGAGCAAGAGACATTCTTAAGAAAGACAGTAAGGTAGGGAAAATTCTAGCTCACATTGAGTTGATTAGAGATAAATAGATCTATATTTGCCATATAAGGTAATAAAAGAAAAGTCTGTGCAAATACTCTCGACATTTATGGATTTCTCTATGATTCATCTAGTGGGGCCAACGGCTGTGGCCAAAAGATATAGAATTTGTTAAGCTCTATCTCTTTCCTGAATTGTTGCACTACAAAGAAGCCTTGCTGTGCATTCAGAAGGAAATTCCAGAACTGTGCAGAAGTTAGGATTTGGTAACAGGCCTGAGAAGGACTGCTAGAGGAATTCCAGAAGTGTTTTAAAGCCATTGGTTTACCAAAAAGAAGAGTGATTCTGTAAGCATTAGCAATTTTCTATAGACCCAGGTCCAGACACTTGGTGTATGTTCTGTGGCTGGTCACCTTGCCTCCCACATCGGGAACACAGGGCTCTGCTTTTTCTACCGAGTTACTTCCATACACAATCTTCTTGCTCTTGCTTTAATCCGTTACAGGGTTAGGTGAAAATCATGGCTCTATTTCCAGGAACAGGATTAAACGTGAGAACTTTGCCCGGGTTTCCTTAAGCCCAGGGGTTTCCCAGCTGTGTCTGGGTCTTGCCGTCCAGGTCCTGGCACAACACTGGGGCAATATGGCCTTCACGGTAGGTTCCTGGTACAAGTGCCTTAGGAGCTACATTTATGGCACCACATGGGGACACAGCCCAGAGGAACACTTGGTATGCCCTTTGCTCTCTCCCGTATACCACCTTTCCCCACCCAGGATTTCCCATGAAAGGCTAATTTTGAAATGGTACGCCTGCCTAGAATGCAGTGTTGGCCATACACATCAATACCAAGCCAACTCCTTTCCTGACATACCCCTTGAGCAGCGCTACAGGCTAACAAGAGTGAAAAGTCAGGGAACAAAGTATCTTTTAGACCTTGAAGCCTTAGCATAACTCACCTTTTCACCCTGTTCTTGTCTGCATCATAAACCTCATCCCTGAGGTTTTCTGGGGGTCTCTGAGGGCTGGCACCTGCTGGATAAGACTGTAAGAAACTAAGGAGGTGCATCCTTGGTGCCTCAAAACAACATCCTTTGGGGGATGACATTGAGGGCCCCTTCCTGGAGCTTAGTGGTGCTAGTTGGCCACCTGTCAGGGTTGCTATAGTGGAGGGGCGCCAGGATGTCTTTCTTTGCCCTGGAAACTTTTGTTACTCCTTAACTGCTTGGTTGAGGTAATCCACTGGGAAGCCTCTGAGTGCCTTTAGACATAAAATCAGATTCCTAAGGTTTAAATTCCCTTGTTGGCTGCTGACTCACATGTGTTTCTTAGACTTGGTTTCCAGAAGCATGGTATAAATAATTCCATTTAGAAATTAAGAAATTATGGCCTGCATCTCATATGCCCTTGGCTCTGTAGTATTTTCCAAAAGAGAAAGTATAAGTAAGAATCATAAAGTCCCTATTTTGATCCCACGTCTTTGGGGACTTCTGGTTGCACAGAGGTCACTGAGTACCTTGTTCCACTACTAAGGAGCAGGACCCTGCAGACGAAGGCCCCTACTTCTGTTGACATGTGTGCAAATGAGTATCTGAGAAAGCATTTACAGTGTGCTCTGTGTCTGCAAGTAAGTAGATTTTCCTATCATTTATTATTAATTATTCCTTTGAGTGGCTCTGTGAAGCAAGTAAATATTAATAACAATATGCACTGATTATTAAGTTAAGATGAAGGTGGTATACCTTGGCTGTGGTGCTTAATTTTAAACAAGCTAGGTGTACACAAATGATAAATAAATTTGAAGTAAGGCCTGTGGGTGGGGGTACAAAACTAAGACCAGGACAAGGAAGAGGGGGCTGTGTTTGAGATTTAGTTCTAAATCTTCTCTGTCTCGTTGGCAAAATCTGTCCTTGTCTGGTGATTTGCCTGCTGAGCTCCAGCATCCCCCATCTGGGATCTGCCTGTGGGCCCTCCCTGCCCCTTTAGTGTCAGTTTGCAGTGATGTTTTAAGTCTCCCTGATATTCTCTGAGATCTGTGACTTTGTCTTCTGACCGTAAAAAGTATGAATGTGCATTATAGAAATTTACATATAGTATAAGGAAGATAATAATAAATCCCTCATAATCCTAGATATAAATGTTAGCGTGTTGCTTTTAGAGCTTTCCAATTTCTTTTTGTTCATAAATATTACATATTTTAAACAATTAAGATCATGCTGTACATCCTGTTTTGTAGCACGCTTTTTCCCGAACCATAGTATTTTATATAAATGAAAAAAAAATAAAATTAATGACAGACCAGTGGGTTTCCTGCTAACATTTACTGTGCTTATAAAATAATTTTTCCTTAGAGAAGTACGTGTAGTTTGGCCATGAGTTAGCAGGTACAGTATTTATTTTCTGTGGACTGTGTGTGGATGGAGATAATGCCTGGCCGCTTAGTTGGCCATGTAGACGTCACTGTGGAGATTCTGCAGAGAGGAGTGGCAGAGGGTGACCCCTTTGCTCAGCAAACCTTAAAAACTCCTCTTACTCTTTAAACTATTACTGGATCCCCATCCTCAGTTTTCAAAAGAGTGTTTTTGCTGTGAAGAGGATACGATGTGTTTAAAGGCAGAGAAGTGAAAAATAAACTGTAACCCTATTCGTTTACCACGTAATACCAATGCATATATATGTGTATATTTATTCATTTTTACCCACAAGGGAGTCATACTGTAAAGTTTGTGGCTTCTCTTTCCCTTTTTCGCCCTTGCCAGTCTTACAGATCTGGGCTAGCTACCCTTTTTCAGAGGAGTGCCCTCTGCTGTCCAGGGCCAGCTCTGCCCCTTAGACACGCCCAGCACCATGCGCTTTCCCCTTGCACCATCCACAGGCAGAGTTCTCCAGGGGGTGCCGATTTGACAAGCCTCCCTCACCTGCTGGACAGGAACCGCAGGTGGCCCAGGGAATCCAGGGGTCTGGCTCACGACCTAAGAAGCTCCTATAATAGGGCCCGACAGCCTGTAATAGCCACCCAACAAATATTTGGTGAATAAGTGGCAGTGGCGCATTATTATGGTATTAACTGTCCTTAAAAAAAATACTTTTACTGACTACCTGATAAGCCATCATATTGCTTTACTGAAATTTAACAAATAAACCCCTACTGCCGGCATCCGTATTATTTCTAATTTTTCTCTTTTTTTAACAGGATGTGCTAAACATTCCTGTACATAAATCTCTGCCTGCATCTCTGGTCATCCTTATGGATGAATTCCCAGCAGTAGAAGCACTAAACTGACAGATGAATCTACATTCTAACAAGTAGCCCATTCGTCTAAATGTCAGCAGGGCCTGAAGTCTGGTGTAAATTATACAGTGGGTGTGTGTTGTGGTGAAGTCAGAGCCATGTTCATGGTTCCTTTCAGAGAGTCCCAGGGTAAAAAGGCACCTCTGAGGCAGGTCCTTTGTCTGGCACATGAGTCTCCTTGCGGCAGTTCTCATAAAAGGTGGACATGGTGTTGAGTCTGAGAAGAGCATCTCCTTATTCCTTCATTCAGTCTGCAAATATTCATGGAGTGTCTTCCGGGCCTCACACTGTCATTGGACCCAGGAGCAGACTTGACGTGCACATTGCCTCTTAGCCACCTCCTAGGAATCTAGACTTGGTTCATCTTCACATAGGATGTGAGCCCCATGAAGGCAGGACTGTGACTAGCTCATTTGTGGCATGAAGTAAATGCTCGAAGGGTTTTATGATAAATTAGGTGCATAACATGTGATACCTCTCATTGACAGACTCAAAACTCAGTGGCATGTAGATACATAAACAAATCACAGCAGTACTTTCGAAGTTCAGAAATAAACTAAGGGTGTAGACATGAGCACTTATTCAGGAAGCGACCCGAAGGCAAATCAGGTGTGGGTAGAGAACTGGTCAGAGGAACCTGAGGCTGCTCCCTCCCTTGGCCACTACAAGTCCTGCAGGAAGTTCCTGTGCCACCAGGCAGGGCTGATGCCAGCTGGGCTGGGAGAGCCAGCGCTTCCAAGCCCTCAGCCCCGCAGACTCCACAAGACACTGGGGGACAGCTCAGTGGCTGTCCCAGGGGTGACTGGCTGGCCCAGCTGCCTCATGGGATGCCAGCAGGGCATCAGACCACCTCGACATCCTGACACCTGGATGAAGTTCTCTGCTCTAAGAACTGGAAACCTCACAGCTGCCATTTCTCAAACATTCTGGTGTCTTAAAATTGAGGAACGAGAGAGCTTTCATGTCTGTGTGTCTATCAATAGTGATGTGTTAGAGATTAAAACAGACCCTTTTTCAAGCACAAGAATACACAAGCACGCATGTGTCAGAGTGATGGCATCATCACACATCATATAGCTTGTGGAAGGCAAATGACACAAATAGTCTGGCCTTGTGGACCTTTGGAAGGGTCTCAGGGAGCCAGGAGTCCTCAGACGTCACTCTGACAATCGCTGGCTTAGTGAACTCAGGCTCTCCTGTACTGCTGAGCTGCTTCCTTCAAACCAGCGCCTCTGTCTTGCATCTGGGCCCTGGCCTCGGCCCTTGTCACCTTAGGTCCAGGTTTGAGCATGCCAGTCTGATAAAACCTGCCACTTCTCATCATCAAATGAGTCTCCTGAAAGAAGACCACTTGCTCTTGCCCAGGGACTCGGGGTACCCTGTCCACCTTCAGATGCCTGCAGCTGGCCGTGGGTGTTTACCTTCTACCTGAGCCTCACATATGCCCACCCCACCTCTGTAGCTCTACAAAGCCAGGCCTTCCCATTACGCAGTTTTATTCGGCACGGTGCTAAAGGCACATCCATCAGTGTTAGAGACTTTTTTGCCAAGATACAGAACATGTTCTAAATGGAGCAAAGAAATTTAAATGGAAAGAAATTATAGCATGAGTGAGTTTATCCCTTTCAAGATAATCTCATTTAATAACCAAAAAAACTCACAAAGATGTGCATTTTATCCAGCTACAAAGGCAGCGTGGCAGCTTATATATTGTGGTAATTACATGTTTGGGGTTTCATTCCTTCCTTAAACTTGATTTCTATTATTTCAAAAAATCAGCCATTGTAGAAAAGGACTATTCATTTATTTCATTGCTGGGTGGCCCATGCACTGTAAAAATAGGTCAAGAATGGTAATCTAAATTGACTGCTAATAAATAATTAAAGTTAATGGAATTCTCTCAAATCTGTGAACTAAAATCTTTGAGAAATTGCCAGGACATACTGCCTGCTGTTGTATAGAAGGATATTTTTTATTTAACACTTGAGCTTAAATGCCATTTAACATTACTTTTTTTTCTATCCCAGAGACTGGAGGGAGTATGTGTCCATCTATAAAAGTAACCAAAAGTAGGGTGCTCCATCGGTAGCTGCATGATTCATCTTCAGGTGATGAGACAGGAAGCAAAGGTTTCAGGAGCATGGTGCAAGAAAAACTTCACTTTACATATTTTAAGTTGAGCTCAACAGTCTGTGTGTCATACTGTCTGGACTTTGAGCCTCCACACCTGGGCCGTGCACTGGCATACCCTGATAAGGGAGAAGTTCCTTAAATCTAAATGACATGCAGGGAAATAAGTGCCAAGAACAATTTTTCTTTCCCACATAATTAGGGTTCTTTCATTGGTGCCACCAGGACCTTAAAAAAAAATACACTGGACCAATGTGCATGGATGGTATTTGTAGAAGAGATGGCTTATCAGTAAGAAAGCAGACTGTTACATCACAGTCAATAAAACCAGCCTTCAACTATGGTGTGTCACATGGGCTCTTCTTTGATAATAAGGATGATGCAGACATCATCAGGGTATTTTCAAACCCCAGAAACCTCAGAATAAAGAATCAGGAGCTCCCCGGTTTTGAACAGTTTTCAGTCTTTTGGCTTTAGGCTGTCAAAAAGAGATCTTTTCTCATTTCAGTCTGAGGAATCTCTTGGTTGGAAAAAAAAAAGCCACCAATTTATAATCACTTTTTGGCAAAGTAGTAGTTCTGTTAAACTGCAATATTCATATCAATCTGATGTTGTATTTACTGGGTGTTAATGCATTTATAAATGGCAGACTCTTTCTGAAATCAATGTATTTGCATTTTTCTTTTAGAAAATACTCTCTAGAGAGGAATTTCTTGATTTGCAAAGGCAATGACTCCATCCAGGTTACCCCTGTCTGGTATCTCTATGATCTGTATATCTAGCAGCTAGAACCTGAGGATTTGTAGACTCAGAAGGCAGCATAGAGTGGCATTTGGTCCAGAGGGAAGACGTGGGGTGGAGCGGAGGGTCTGCAGAGTGTCATGAGCAGGGTTCCCAAATACTGGACAGGCTAGGGTAGGGGGGCACTGAGCCTCAGCTGCTCATGTTCTCCCCCAGCTGACCCATGGATCTGGGGAGCAGCTTCCTTCAGTCAAAACGCATCACAAAGCGAGTCAGTGAGAATGGAATCACCTTGAATCTGCTTGGATTTTTGTTTTAAGTGACTTGTTCATAAACAGCTACTAGTAGTCACATTCTTTGTGTCTGCTCAGGACAACTGTTCCCCCAAATACCCGCATTCAGTGGTGGCTCTGGGAGACCCGTATTGGAAAACTATGATCCTGCATTGAGGTGTATTCTAACACCATGACTGTCCCAGCAGGGACAGAGTGGCTTCAGGAGGACAAGCCTCATGGCCAGGACACCACAAGTAAGTCTCCTGCCTTGGGCAGGAGATGGGACCAGATGACCCTTTGATCCCCAGGTTAGTCTGATGAAGGTGACAGGTGACAAGCTGGTAGCTTGTAACTTAAGAGACATGCTCCTCCACCCCCCACCCCCCCACCCCAACCTCTTAATTCTTTCTGCCTGTTCCCTGTGATCAGTCAGCTGAAGGCTTCATGTGTCTCAGAGGGAAATCTAGTGTTTTAAAAACATTTTCTATTTTAAACATACACAAGATAGGGGTGACGAGTAAAGCGAACCCCTGCGGGTCACGCTGTCCATCTGTGGCAGCCATCAGGCCGCCAACACATTCCTTCCTTCCTTCCTTCCTTCCTTCCTTCCTTCCTTCCTTCCTTCCTTCCTTCCTTCCTTCCTTCCTTCTTCTCACTCATGACCCCTCTCTGTTATATTATTTTGGAGCAAAAATCATATTTTATCTAGAACTTAGGATATATCTCTAAGAGACAAGGACCCTTTTGAAAAACAGCCACAATACCTAAAACATAGGCCACTATCGTTTCAAAACAAAAACAACTCCAGTGTTGATGTTTTAACATCAAGTCATTGGCATGTTGTATTTTATCAATTATAATGCGTACGCTTGACCATCTTCAGAAGCAGAGTGAGGAATAAAATCAGTGCCATCCCAGTTTAAGAAGCTGCATTCTTTCCTTAATGTGGCATAAAATAAGGGCACCTGGCTGGCTCAATTGGTGGAGCACGTGACTCTTCATCTTGGGGTTGTGAGTTCAAGCCCCACATTAGGCTTGGATCCTCCTTAAAAAGAAATGTGGCATAAACAAGTGATACATCTTACAGGTGATGATATCACATGAAATGAAATATGCCATATTATGTAGTGATTTTCTTTGAATATATACCTAAAACCTTTTCAAGTCAGAATTGTTTCACTTTGAGGCTTGAGTAGTAAGGCAGAAATAAGGGGTTAGTAAACTCATTTGCAGCTCACTTTTCTCACCCTGGGTAGGTGTGGAACATGCAGTTATGTAATGCCTTTCAGAGGTGACCTGGCCCACCCCCTCTACTGTTCCCACCCTGACTCTTCTCCCCACCCCACCCCAACCCCCCCACCCTGGCCCAGTGCTCCTGGGTTGTCCCAGACAAGACAGGATCCACTCCCACCAGGGGGGATGAGACACCTGTGGGGAGTGCCAGGGAGTGCCGTCCACACACAGAGAGAAGCAGAGACACAGGCAGAGGGAGAAGCAGGCTCCCTGCAAGGAGCCCGATGTGGGACTCGATCCTAGGACCCCGGCATCATGACCTGAGCCAAAGGCAGACGCTCAACCACTGAGCCACCCAGGTGTCCCCAGTTGTGAGTCTTAAATGTCACAGAAATGCATGTGAGTTACCGTGGAGTAGAAGTGAACGGGACATTGTAAAATCTGTGTAAAAGTCTGTGGCATGAGATTCTGTGATATGTCCAGCCCACAAAATGGGAGAGATGTTGGGGGTATTGGGAATACCAGGCTCCAAAGTGGGTCAGAGCCTTCCCAAGACCACCCAAGTGCCCTGAATGGGCAGAAACCAAAGATGCATACTGTATAGGACCAGGGACCATGTTTTGGGATATCTTCTGCTTGCACCTCACAGGTGCATCTGAACACCACATGGTGATTTTGTTTTGGTGTTGGCTTCTAAATCAGCATGATTTTCTCTGGTAGTCATCATACACAGAAAATTCAGTTGCATTTTACCATTCAATGTTCTGATCTAAAAAAGTGAGTTGTGAATCAATGGTTTGGAGAACAATGAAAATCCTTTTCACCTAGAAGCATCTCTCTCTAAACATTGCTTATTATTTGGAATGTACTCAAGGGAGAGAAGGTTGAAATGCGCTATTCTGGCTTTGCCAACAGACATCGATATTAATAATCTCAAGGACATCACTTTCTGTGTGTTAAGATGTTTGTTGCTTTTTGCTCAATAAATGGGACTGAATCAAAGTGAATTTAAATCCACACTGCAAAACCTACAGTGAAATTAAGTGGGTACCCTGAAGTTACTGAGTGTTTTGGTCCTTGTATTCAATCCCTAATTATCGTCTCATGCCAATATGCTTTTCACTGGCCTGGACCCCACTTTCTTCAGTTTACAATTGCAGAGAAGGGCACATAGATACACGTGGTGCCCAGGGTGGCAGTGTCTGCAGTTCATGGCGCTGTGCAGACAGCAAAGGACACCGTGTTCTCAAAGGACAGTAAATCATGTCATGTGCTCACCAACCGACGGTGGAGTGGCCCAGGGGTCAGGAGTGAGCATCCTCAGCTCTGTCTCCTTAGTTTAGTACTAAAGCACATAATACATGCAGGTGGCGGACTTGGATAAGGAATGTCTCAAACTGCCTAAAATAACATCGGAATGTTTTTTTTTTAATTTTTTAAAGATTTTATTTGTTTATTCATGAGAGACACAGAGAAAGAGACAGAGACATAAAGGGAGAAGCAGGCTCCCTGCAGGGAGCCTGATGTGGAATTCAATCCCAGGACCCCCGAATCACAACCTGAGCCAAAGGCAGACGCTCAACCACTGAGCCACCCAAGTGCCCCAGAATGGGGGGTTTTTAGCTGGTGATTTGAAGGACATATGTACCAGTTGTGTGTGTATGGGTATGAATATTGAGTGCCTTTTTTCTCTAAAACTTCAAATATTATGTATAGGTGTGAGTACAAACACACACATCCAGCTTTAATCTCTAAAAGGTTCTTTCAGGGGCTGTTTGGTCCCCCAGTCAGTTAAATGTCTACCTTTAGCTCAGGTCATGATCCTGGGGTCCTGGGATTGAACCCCACATTGTGAAGCTCCCTACTCAGTGGGGGGTTCTGCTTCTTCCTCTTCCTTTCCCTCTCCTGCATGCATGTTCTTGTTCCGTTTCTCAAATGGATAAAATATTTTTTAAAAGAGTTTTAAAAATATACATCTAAGAGGTTACTTGAGTAAGCCTGTCGTGAGATGTGACTATGTCCAAATACAGTGGGTTGGTCAGAGAGGGGACAGTGTAGATAAGTTGACATTATTTATGGTCATTATGGGAGGCTCAGCCTTCTGCCCTCCCAGAGTGCAGTGATAGAACACAGGAACACTTTTATCATTTCTTCTACTTCTCCAAGCTGGTGTTTTCATGAGGCAGGGCAGGAGCCAGGTGGGCGAGCTTTGGGGTAGACTGAGGCCAAGCCCTGGGTCTGGGAGAGGCACGGTACCCACAGATAGTTGTTGGACAAGCATCATGCTGAAATTACCATCCCAGAACTGTTCACGTCTTCCTTTTATGTATTCCATGAATGTAGGTTTATGGCCTCTTTTTTTTTTTTTTTTTAAGATTTATTTATTTGAGAGAGAGAGAGCAGAGGGAGGGGCAGAAAGAGAGAGAGAATCTCGGGCAGACTCCATGCTGAGCATAGACCCTGATGCAGGGCTCGGTCTCATGACCCTGAGATCATGACCTGAGCCAAAATCAACAGTCAGATGCTTAACCTGATGAGCCCCCCACACGCCCCAGTTTGTGACCTCTTGCGAGGAAGATTCACAGCACATCTGTGGTGGCTGGGCTTGCATGCCATGGACAGTGCTGGCACCATTTTGTGAATGTCCGCCAGCTCTTCTTTATGCACTGGGATACTTACCCTAGCACCAGCTGTACCTCATTAACCAGTTGCCTTCCTCAAAGCCAGCCTTTTCGGAAAACAAACAATAGACAGACTCCATCCATCATCTCCTTTTTGCAGTTTGTGACCAGAGCCACCCAGTGCACTCATCCTTGCCCCAGGGGTGCAGGGGCAGGTGGGAGAGCGGGGGACCTGCCTGGCCCCCTTGGAGTCCTCAGAGTCCTTGGCTCTCTCTACTGCCACCCTGCCGTCCGTGTCACCCTGTCCCCAACACACAGCGAGCTGTTCGCAATAGACCTCCCACGTCATTACCTGTGGTTGAGGGTGTCTGATGAAGGAGCGTGGCTTATTTCTCATGGTTACAACATTGACCTTGGTTGGGATCCAGCAGTAATTCCCCCTCATTCTTCACCTTTTTCATCCCCAGTTCCACAGACTTGCTGGCTCAAAACAACAACAGAAATTTGTTGTCTGACACTCCTGGAGGTCACAAGTCCAAAATGGGTGTTGCTGGGCTGAGATAAGGTGTTGGCAGAGCTGTGTTCTCTCAGAAGCTCTAAGTGGGATTGTTACCTTGCCTTCTGCTGCTTCTCAGGCCGCCTGCACTCCTTGGCATCCACCCTTACCTCATTCTGATCCCCGCTTCCACCATCATATCCTCTTGGACTCTCCCCCTCCTTCCTGCCTCCTGCTCACTTGGGCCATTCAGGTGCATCTTCCCAACTCAGGGTCCCTGACTTACATCTGCTGTGTCCCTAACCTCACAGAGCCCTGGGTACCAGGGATCGAGATGTGGGCCTCTTTGGGGGCTGTCTACCATTTAGGAAGAGGCTGGTAAAGAGTTTGGTTTTTTTGTCATTGAACGTGGTGTAAGAACGTAGAAAAGGATGCAGTAGAAGAACAAACATACTGCCTTCTCCAGGGAAATAATGGTATCACCCTTAGGAAGGTGACCTATAGGAAAATGTGTAATCAAAAGGGAAATGATACTACTTCTTGATCAAATGCTTGTACAAGGCCACAGTACAAAACAATGTGGGTTAGCTGTGTTTGGCAAAGAGCTTAGAATACAGCCCCGTCTAATAGATCACTTTGTAGTGACAGAGGAGCTCCATATCTGTGCTGTCATGGTGGCCACCAGCCTCGTGTGGCTGCTGCGTACTTGAAAGGTGGCTTCTAAAATGAAGGAATTGACTTTTTCAAATTTAGTTTATCAAGTTACATTTAACTATAAATTAAGTTACATTTAAGTATAAATAGCTGGTGGCTGCATTTGGACAACTCAGGCTGGAACAGGCAGTCCTAACTTGGGTCGTGGGTAGGCTTAGAGAAGACCACAGTGAAATCTTTCTCAGAGTTGCATACCGGAGGGAAGAACCAATAGCTTTCTTCAGATTCTCAGAAGGTTTCATGACCCGAAATGGTTAAGGGATCTGGTCCAGAGGAGAACCACAGACTATGCAGGAGTAAAAACACCTGAAGCCATTCTACCTCACTTCTACCTAGGACTGCTCAGCTTGGTGAGCAAGCAGGTGAGCTGGTTTCAGAGCATAGGATGGAAGGACCCTTGGATTAGGTATTTGGCTAAAGGAATACAGGATATTGTGAGTTATCAAAAGAGCAAGCAGGTGTCACACGTGCCCCTGTGTACATACAGCTGACGAGGACGGCTCACCTCAGGTTGCTGAGCAGGCCCAGAGCCAGGCAGGCCTACTTAGGGAATCATTGCATCCCAGAGTGGTTGAAGCCAAGGGATCGTCCCCACCCCTACCCCTTCTGGGATGCGTGGGTTCCCTCTTCATCCACCTTCAAGCAAGGCTTAAAAATCCTGGTGCCAGAAAAGGCTGTCTTCTGTGCACCCAGATGGATTTAGGGGAACTCTAAGTTTGCTAGAAAGCCTTTCCGTGAATGGTAACTATGGTGTTAACTCATAATAATACAAGTCATTTATATTATTAAGTACTTACTTTGTGCCATAAGCAGTGCTACCCCCCCCCCCCCCCATTGTACTTTATCCCTCTGTTTCGGGAAAGACACGATTACCCGTGAGCACTTTGGGGAGGGAAAACTAAACTTTCCAAGGTGAGGTGTCATCCCTTGCCCCCATTGATAGTGAGCGGCCGGGCCAGAATTCAGAATCAGGACTCTGCCCTCTATCTTCCATCTTCTGGACCTGGTTCTGACCCAGGAGCTGTGGACAGAAGCCTAGACTCTTCATTTGCTAGTAGCATTCGTGTGTGTGTGTGTGTGTGTGTGTGTTTTAAAGATTTTATTTGACAGAGAGAGCACAAGCCAGGGTTGAGGCAGAGGTAGAGGAAGAAGCAGGCTCCCCACTGAGCAGGAAGCCCAGTGTGGGACTTTATCCCAGCACCCTGGGATCATGACCTGAGCCAGGGGCAGGTGCTTAACCAGCTGAGCCACCCAGGTGTCCCACATTCACGTGTTTGACAGCAGCCCTTCTCAGTGGTTCAGAGGTGGTGTGTGCATGACAGGAGGCATATTGAGAAGTGACCTGTGAAAAGATCCTGCTTGACTTCCCAGCCCAAGTGCTGCCTCCTCTGTGAAACTACTTCTCACCTCCTTAATCTGAATTTATCCTTTCTCTGTGCTCTCCCCATAACACCTGGGCTCTTACGCTGAAATAATTCTTTTCCTCCTTCCTGTGTTATGGGTTGATTGGTCTGTGTCCAATGTTTACCAGTACTAGGCTGTGTCAGTTGGCGGGTACATTGGTCTTGGAACCTAAAAACAGGTATATGGCTAGCCTTGGCCCAGACTTACTAAATCTGATCTGGCATGTAGATCATGCTCCATAAATACTGCATCTGCTGAAGGAGAAATTGCGCTATTTGAACATATTCTCAATTACTTCATTTTTTCCCCATTGAGATACACTTGACATCTAACACTGTGTAAGTTGCAGGTAGACCATGGACTGGTTGGTGCGTCTCCATATTGCAGTATTGTGGCTGCAATAGCATCAGCTAACGTCTTTATCACATGACATAATTGTCATTTCTTTTTTGTGTTGAGAACATTTAAGATCTAGTCTCTCCACAGCTTTGAAGTGTATAATACACTACTATTGACTATAACCACTATGTTGTACATTAGTCACTTACTTCATTTGAAAGAAAATATTCTCAAGGAGATCATACAGACTTTCTTCCAGGGGTGTTTCATTGTTTTGAAATAGGTACTGGTGGCTTGGGATGAAATTTGCACTGACAATATCAGACATGGATTCAAAACATGTATCCCCGAGTAAGAGTGCTCAAAAGAAACAGCTCAGGGGCACCTGGGTGGCTCAGTGGTTGAGCATCTGCCTTCAGCTCAGGTTGTGATCCCGGGGTCCTGGGATGGAATCCTGCATCGGGCTCCCCGCCAGGAGCCTGCTTCTCCCTCTGCCTGTGTCTCTGCGTCTTTCTATGTGTCTCTCATTAATAAATTAATAAAATCTTTTAAAAAATAGAATGAGGAGCGTATAGCTGAGACTTGGTTAGAAATAGAATCTAGTGGTATTCCCAAGTAAGTTCATTTAAATTACAGAGCTCCAGTCGCCATTATTTATGTTGTATGAATGAAGGAAACGGACAGGGGAGGTACCAGGATTGCTTTATCTAATGATAATCATCACTGAATTCAAAGCTGTTTTTAGGAGGCTTTAACGAATGTTTCCCTTCTCTTTCCTTCTCCAATGGCTGTTTCCTGACCCACCCCTCTTGCTCCAGGATTTACGCAAGCAGGTAGCACCACTGCTGAAGAGCTTCCAAGGGGAGGTAAGCATTTATATTTATTTTATATCCTGAGCTAACCTTCATAGCTCATTGCGCTTTCTTTTTATTCTCATTAAATAAATGCCGTTGACAGAAGGTGCCTGCCCAGATGGAGCCTTCCCGGCTGCACTCATTCAGTGTCATGTGGATTTTGCGCTTCCCAGTGTGATGCTTTCACTGGGTCCTCAATTAAAACCTGTATAGAAAGTGAAGCCATATCTGAAATATATGAAGGTGTGGTAGATTCAGGGGCCAAGTGGCCTGTGTGCTTGTGCTTCCCACAGTGGGCTGAGTTTGTCTGCAGTAGAGCCTTCAGAAGTCCACGGCCCTCCCTGGGCCCTGGTTTCCTGAGTTAGCCTGAGGCTGTGGCCACCAGGAGGCCTCCTGTGTGGGAAGGATGGAGTGGGGCAGTCTGGTGCTTTCACACACAGCTACTGGGGAGAGAGGGATTTCACTTGCTTGGGCCTTGAAACAAAGAACAACTGGTAGCCACAAGGAGTAAGTTTGGGCTCAGTATAAGGAACAGCTTCTCCTGCATCCTTCCAGAGAAGAACTGCGCCATCTGGTACGATGGTGGGCAGCCCTCGGAGATGTGAGCTGTTGAGATGGGAGACACTCCAATGCCTTCTCAGCCCCTTGTGGAGACTCGGTGAATTTTAGAAAACCAGAAATGTTTTTACTATTGTGGAATTACCTGTTCCTGGTTCTTACCTTCTCTTACTAAAATGATGGCAATGGTAATAATCCCAAGGAGTGGGAACAAGACTTTTTTGAAGCCCTCAAAAGAACCCAAATTGAGTGCATCTTGGGAATTATATTTTCTTGCAACTTCCTAATGCCCAGGTAACATGGGGAAGGGGCTAGATTTGGGGAAGTGAGATGGCAGGTTCAGGAATGGCAGGCAGTGGGCCATGCCAGTTGCCTCCTTGGACACAGGCTGGGATCCTGGGCCCAGAATCCCAGACGCAGGGGTTGGGGCTGCCCTCTGGCAAATTCTTTTTTTTTTTTTTTCCTGTTTTTAAAGATTTTATTTACTTATTCATGAGAGACACAGAGAGAGAGAGAGAGAGAGGCAGAGACACAGGCGGAGAGAGAAGCAGGCTCCATGCCGGGAGCCCGATATGGGACTCGATCCTGGGACTCCAGGATCCCACCCTGGGCCAAAGGCAGGCGCTCAACCGCTGAGCCACCCAGGCATCCCTGGCAAATTCTTTAGTGTGCAGGTGACAGCAGAGGGCGAGGGAGCCGTGCGGGAGGCAGCAGGGACTGCTGGCGCCACTGCAAGTTTCGGGAGGGATGACACAGAAGGCTCCTCTGTTTACCACCTCCTGCTGCAGGAAACCCTCCTGTGCTCTGCTGTGTGAGGCTTGGGGAGTATCACTGTCCTGGGCCTGGAAGGACATGAATTGCCTTGCCTCACAAATGCATCTCCAAATTCTTGTTTTCTGAGCTAGGCTGTCACCTTACACCTGCCCTCATTGATCCGATTTCTTCTTTGACCTGTTCAGCAGCTTTTGTGAGGCCCAGTGGCTTAGTATTTCTGCCACAGAAATAGCTCAGTGTGCTGGTTTGGGTTGTTGACTTGTTTTTGTTTCTTTTTGAAAAATTTCAAATCTGCATAAAGGTGCAGAGAAAGAACGAGTATAACGAACATGTGTACACCCTTTACCTAGACTCATGGCTCACTAGTATTTTGCCACTTTTGCTCAGCATTTGAAAGTAAGTTACAGAGAGCTGGGTTCTATACCCTAAACACATACAAGTAAGTAAGTAAGGCTATTCCCTGATACTACTACAAAACCCCGAGTATCACACTGAGGAAAGCAACACTCATTCCATGGTATCTAATATGTGGTTCAAAGTCAATCTCCCAAAGTGTCTTTTATAACTGCCCTGCCCCTGAACTGGGGTCAGTCAAGTGCATGTGTTGTACATCAGGGATGGGCGTATATATATTTATATATATATCCACCCACGCACTTCTCCCTCACCCCCCACATATTTCTCCTTTAATATAAAACATTGTCTTCACGTGCTCTTTTAAGAATTTAACCCACTTACAGTAGAGATTACCCAACATTCTGAATGGGGTAGTGGATGTGCTTCCAGATATATTAAATCTGAAATGCATGAGAGACATCCAGATTTCTTACTTGCCTTTTTTTTTAAAGGCTATTTGAAAAATAAATATTTTTATAGCACCACTAATATTTACCATTGCTAATTGCTATGTTTATATTAAATAATTTGTGCTTTCTAGTATGCTAATTGGAGTAGAAAGAACTAACTCCTACTTATTTCTGAAGAGAGAACTTTCATAGCAGAGGGCAGCCACAGACGGAGACCATGTGTGCAGGGTCGATTTTCTGATGAGTAAGGCCAGAAGCCTGGGTATCTTGCTGCTTCGATGGGGCAGGATCCAGTAAGCTTGTTTTTCTAAAAAGCCTCGTCTCTAATCAGAGGATTACTCTTGTATCCTTCGTTAGCAGCTGCTGAATGAAGTTGTATTTATTGGATACTTCTTTGAGTTTATCCCAAAGTGCTTGAGTCCCCACCCCACCCCGCCCCCGCCCCAGAACAATGTATGGTGTTGTGGAAACATGTTCTTTGCCTTAGAATTGGTAGAGATTGCCTTGCCATTTGAGATCCTCAAAAGAAAAAAAAAAAAAAAAACAACACAACAAAGAGTAAGATAAAGTTTTCAGGCAGCAAAAAATTCACATAGGACTTCAGAGTTCCTGTGAGAGGGTATATTCATAGTGTGTTGTACCATCATGGGAAACAGCCTGCTCAGGGTACCGCTCATGCCCGCCAGGGTTTTCTTGTGGTTCTCAGAGTAAATCCAGACACCTTCCTGCCTGGGGCTGCTGAGACTCGCGTGACTGGGCAAGTGCTTTCCTTTTGAGACTCCTTTTACTCCTTACTGCCTATCACTGGATACACGCCATTCTGAATTTCTGCCAGGCCCCAGTGCATTGGGCATCCTCACCAGCCTCCAGGCCTTGGCACGGGCTGAATCGCTTCTTTGCCTGGCTCCCTTCAGCTTTGACGCCACTTCCTCAAGGAAAGGCTTCCCTGAGCCCCAAATGATAGGCCAGGTCCCCTCCACAGGGCACTCCCATTGTACCTACTGTGTGTCATCAGATTTGTCATTGTGCCTTAAGACCCACCTATCCCTTTGTCTGTCTTCTCCTGTAGTCTATAAAATGTGTGAAAGCAGCCACTGTGCCATGTCTTATTGGCCACTGATTCCCAGCCCCGGCCACAGCAGGAACTAAAAAGTTTTAAGGCTCTCAAAAATGGCTAGAGAATAAATGATTGAAGAGTGAAGTGCCTCCGGAGGTGGTTTTAAAAACATTTTGCCTCCACCCGTTTTTCTGATTGTGTTGTATTAATAAGGAGAAAGGGACACCAGAAAGTCTGCTCGGGAAATAGCCTTAAAAGAAACTGGTGAATAATTGCATTTGTTGTCCTTGATTAAACAGTAGGGAATACTATAATGGTAGCGATCACTCAGAGTCATTATAGCAAAATCATCAAATTTAGCTCACAGTGAAATTTGATTAAGTGATTGATTACCATACCTACATTTGCCTATTTCATAAACCCAGCCCACTGTTCAGTGCAGGGAAGGGTATCACCTAAAAGGTCAATCCAATTTAAGAATTATTTTAGTCCCGTAAGTGAAGTGACACCTACACTCTCTGAGAACATGCTGAGTCTTGGAAATTGTCTCCGCCTCTCTTGCTTCTCTCCCTGATAAGGGTCCTGGTATAAAAGGTTGAAGGAGGGGAAGGAGTTGGCTTGGGCCCTCCTCCTCTTGGCTGTAAGAGAGTTGGATGCTTAAGCCAAGTGTTCTCAGAGAGGAGAATTCTCCTAAGAAATAACTTGGATGCTTAATTCAAGGAGAAAATGAAAGACCCAAAACCTATGAGCTTAACATCCATCTTAAAAAGTTAGAGAAGTACAACAGAATAAACTCAAAGGGAATAGGAAAAAGGAAATAATAAATAATAATAAAAATATATAAGAATTTTAAAAAGAGAGAGGGAGACCCAAAAGAGAAACAGCCAGAAATTGATTCTTTATAGAGACTACCATCTTCCTAATCAGGAAAGAAAAGGTTAGTAATGGAAAGAGGGTAAATTTCTCAGCCACAGCAGAGATTAAAAAGATAGTAAGTAAATATTTCAATCAATTTCATGCCAACAGATTTTAAAAGCTAGACAACATGGATACATTTCTGAAATTCTATAATGCATCAGAGCTGATTAAAGAAGAAGTAGGGATCCCTGGGTGGCGCAGCGGTTTAGCGCCTGCCTTTGGCCCTGGGCGCGATCCTGGAGACCCGGGATCGAATCCCACGTCGGGCTCCCGGTGCATGGAGCCTGCTTCTCCCTCTGCCTATGTCTCTGCCACTCTATCTCTGTGTGTGACTATCATAAATTAAAAAAAAAAAAAAATTAAAAAAAAAAAAAAAAGAAGAAGAAGTAGAAACTCTGTGTAGTTTTGAAACTATTACAGAAATGTTTGTTAGGATGGTTTTGGGGAGAGTCCTGTCAATCATTCATGAAACAGACAAGCATTACTCTTTTGCAGACTCCTTGAGAAAATTGAAAAAGAACACCTCCTACCTCCTTTTGCGAAGCTAGTGTAACCTTGATACCAAAACCAGACAAGAATAGCATAAGAAAAGAAAATTCGAAGTCAGTCCTATTTGTGAATAGATTTGCAGAAGTCCTTAAAGGGGTGTTAGTAAATGGAATTCATCAAGCTCTGTGTATCCCAAGAATGCTGTTTGGCTTAACATTAGAAAAATGTTTTATTGCATATTAATTTTAGCAGATTAAAGGGAGAAATTATCTTAATAGAGGAAAAGAATTTGATAAAATTCAGCCTCCATACATGATTTTTAAAAAGGAAAGAAAAAGATGCCATGTGACGTAGAGGGGAATGTCTTTAACCTGAGGAAAAGTTTTTACCAAAACTTATATCAATCATTATACCCAGTGATATCAAAAATATTCTCTTAAAAATCAGGAGCAGGACAGGAGTGTGTATTATTGCTACTTTTACTTGACATTGTACTGGAAGTCTCAGCTAGCATGGAAGACAAGAAAGAGATCCAGTATTATCAGAGAAGGAACAAAACTGTCATTTTTCAAATGAGCCTCAATTATCTAACAAAGTTGCTAGATACGGAATCAATATGTAGAAGTAATTACATACTTTTATATCGATAGGAAACTGAAAAGGATACACCTAGAGTTAGTGACAAAAAATAAAAGATACTTAGAAATAAATAGGAACTCTTTCTGGAAAAAAGTGGGTCATTTATATTGAAAGAGATTAAGAGGGACTTAAATAGAGGGACAGAAGATATTCAGGGGTAGAAGTTCCTGCTATTATTAACAATAATCAATTTTCCCCAAATTGATCAGAGGGAGTCATTGTAATTTCTGATCCAAAATCCAGCAATTTTTCACAAAACATGAAAAACTGATTCTAGAAGTGACAAGCGAAAGCAAGTGGTCAGTGATGGTGAAGGTAGCATTACACAAGAACATAGTGGAGGGTTTGTCCTGCCAGATGACAAAAGTTGCAGTGATGGGAGCAGGGATAGATAAATACAGTGATGGGACCTAATAGAGAAATCAGGAACTGACGTGCGTATATAGAAGCCACGAGTGTTGCAAAGATGGGACTATGGATCAGTGAGGAAAGCGGGGATTTTTTTCAGTAAATGGCCCTCCAACAGTTGGTTATCCTGTGGAATTAAGGGAGATTGGATCCATACCTCACACCAGACACAAACACAACTTATAAGTGAAGATGTAAAGCAAAACGTTCAACCTTGTGGAAGAAAATATAGAATGTGATGACTTTGGGTTGGGTAGGATTTCCTAGAAACCATAAAGGAAGAAATTGTTACATTTAACTACATTAAAATTTTCAAGTAAAAGCTTTATTTACTTATTTATCAATTACGGAAAGACCACCTACAGAAGGTGGCACAGTAAGCCAAGGGCACTGCTCACTCCGTTTCACCTGTGTCTCAACTAGGAAGAGGCTCCACCTTTCTCAAGACATTTTACATTACCTGTTGGATAATGATCCAGGCTTCTCTGAATCTTGCTCATAATAAAGACCAAATATCTCCGATGTGAAGGGGGATCCCTGGCCGCATGTCACAAATCAGGAGACAGTTGCCAGACAACATGATTAACAAAGGATTAGCATTAAGAAAATATTAAAGACTTTTACCTATTTGTAGGAAAAAAGCATCCCAATAGGAAAATGGCCAAAAGCCACAAACAGCATCCTTGGAGGAGAAAATCGAAAGGTTATGATGCCCAACCTCATAATTCGGGAAATGCAAATTAAAATAATTCAAACACCACTTACTCGTCTCTGCCAGGTTGGCCAAAATCCAAAACCCAAGATAGGAGTGTAAATTGTGTAAACTGTTGTGAAAACCAGTCTGGCATCAGATCCTAAAGCTACAGAAGCCTATATACCTTGACACCGCACTTCCACTCCTAAGCATAAATTCTAAATAAGTTGAAACAAGGGCCCCAGGAAACAAGTGCAGCAGTGTTAGAAATTTGTAAACAAACGGAAATAGCCCACTTTCCATCAGCAGCAGGAAGAATTGGCAAAGAGCAGTATAGCAGGAGAAAATGAACGACACGTGAAAACGGGCACTACTGCACTGACGTTGTTTAGGGGTATGTGTATATATTTTTATTATGAAATAAAACCATAAAGAAAAGGATAAGTAGGAAATTGAGAATAAAGGTTATCATAGCGAGGCCCAAGGGAGGCTTCCAAAGTCATGGCAGCGTCCTTACTCGCAGGTGCTCATTTTTTTATTTATACTTTACGTTTACTCTTTTGTCAGCATGAACTACTTTTTTCAAAAAGAAAGGCAGTAACTCCTTAATTGTATTTTTGCGTGTGAGAAGCTAAATATTCTCCCTTCTCTCTGCATTTCACGGGTGGTAATTTTCATCTCCAAGTAAGTGGATGCTTTGGGTGAGGCCAGGGGCTCAGGCAGGCAGAAGGGGAAGGCACATTTGTGGCAGTGTCCAAAATGGCATTTGAGGGACACTGAGCAAATCCCAAGTGCTGCCCTGGGTGCTTTCCAAACATAACCTCGCCCCGTCCTCATAACACTGGGAAGCAGCACCCGCCACATGTGCTCTGGAGCCTTCCCCTCTTGCCTCCCGAGGAACCACAGCCCTGCAGGACCCCCTGTCCTGGCTCTGCAGTTTGCTCACCTGCGCTCTGTAAGCACTAAGATGTTCCATCGTAGTGAATGGGCAAGTACATCGTAGTGAATGGGCAAGTGAATGGGCATCGTAGCCCTCTGGGCCAGGCTTCTCCAGAGAGCCAGCTTCACTCTCCTGTGTGCCCATCACTCTTCAGCCTGACCAAGTCTGGCATCTGTCCCCTCTCTCTTGACCCTTGTCGTCATTGGCTCACTCGAATCAGGGACATTCAGCCTGCCTGACTGTGCCTTCTTCCAAATCCCATGATGGTATGCCCTCCGGGTTTTCCATCCACTTCTCTGGCTATTGATTTTCAGTCTTGGGCAGTCCGTGGCAGTGTTCTGTACCATATGATCTCCCGGGCCCCATCTGCTGAAGACTCAGATGGCTGTCTCTAACCTGCTCTTCTACTTTGTGAGGCTGCCCCTTCCATATTTCCACTCAGGCAGTCCACAGGAAAGGACCCTTAGCCCACGGCACTCCCATGTCCAGCCCCTGCACCTGCCAGACTCTACTGCCCTCTCCTCTCCCTCCTCAGGAATGGCCCTGCCATCTGCTCAGTGGCCTCAGCCAGAAATCTAGGATACCTTCTCCCTCCCATCCACCCTGCTCTCCTCCATCCTTCCTCCCAGTACCCTCATCTGCCCGCATCTTTCCATCCCTGCCACCCACAGCCTGTCCAAAGCTGTCATGTGTCACGGAGGCCACTGCAGTGAGTAGTTCTCTGCCCGGTCTCTGCTCCAGCACCTGCCCATACCCCCCTACCCCCCCACACACCCCCACTGCCTCCATGCCTCGGCTCTGTGCATCAGCCAGGATTGGGAGCACATCACTTCCTGCATGCTGTCCTCTAATGTCTCCCATGCCCTTGAGGTGGACATGAAACCCTGACCTCAGCCTTCAGGGTGCCCGGCCTGGCCACAGCCTACCTCCTGCCCAGCCCTCCCCTTCTGCCTTCTTGGTGCTTGCTTTAGGTGTCATGCCCTCAAGAGGTCTTCTCTGACTGCCAGTCCAAACCAAGGCCCTCTTACTAGTTCTCTTGCAGAGAACTTGTCCTTTTGTCCAGAGGGCTTTTCTCCTTGTCTTTGTGGGTTTGTTTGTGTCCATCCACTCTCCAGACTTTCTATTATCTGTATGGCCTCTGTATACATACCACCTGGCCCTAGTGACATGCGGTAGGAGTCCCTCGGATGGATGGAGGGAAGCATATCCTTATTTTACAGAAGAGGAGGCTATGCCCAGAGAGGGAAGTAGCTGCCCAGAGTCACATGGGTGATCCTGGCAGGACTGGGACCCATGTTGGTGTGCTTGAGGACTGCATGGGAAATGGGGAAGTGATGCCTTCACCCTCCATCATCTTAGTCACCACCCCCCAACCATGATAAGGACAGTGGATGTTCAACTTGTGCAAAGCACTTTGCAAATGTTCCTTAGGCTGCCTTGCTCTTCTGGCCAGCCCTTCCTGTGTGGATGCTGCACTCCCTGCCTGGTCACCTGTGTGTGTAAATATCCATAACTGTGTGCACACACTTTGCTACAACCAGATTTGCACTCCCCGCCGGAGTGGGGCCCTGGTTAACTTCAGACAGCTTCATGCCGGTACCACCTGCTGCCTGGCCCACATGAGGGACCAAATCATCATTTGGAACATGCTCTGTACTGAAGGTCCACACACCAGCAATACTCAGAGCCATGGCCAGGCCACGTGAAACGCCATGTGCTGGGTTTTACTCTCTGCTACCTATTTATTCTTCATTCAGTGAAAGCCTCTGACTGTGTACAGCTCTGGGCCAAATAAGAGCCAAGGATATACCCCTGGCCACAGTCAGCAAAATCCCTGCTCCCTTGAAGCCTAGGTCCCAGTGAAGGGAAATGTAATAAAGATAAGGAGTAGCATCAGATGGTGAAATGTACTGGGAAGGAATTAAGTCGAGAAAGTGCAAGAGCAGGTGGAGCAGAATGACTTCTTCCGAGACTGTTGTCATCTGGGAGGCCTTTTCCTGGAGGTGGTATAGAGAGTAAGACCCAAGAGGAGGAAAACCCGACAAGCTCAGGGCTGCAGAAGGAGCACCAGGCAGAGCAGGCTGGGCCAGGGGCAGCACTGCAGGTGAGGGAGGAAGGCAGGCCAGAGCACTCAAAGGCCCCGTGTATACTTGCAGGGCCATTTGACAGATGTTAATCAACCAATAGATGAAATTGATTAATGGTGAGTAAATACTCTGTGAATTTGCTAAAAGAGCTGAAAGCTTAAAGGATGTCCGGGAGCCAGGATCTGTTGTGCTATAACATATTTAAGTGCTCAGATCTAAAGGCCACATCTAAATAAAGCCAGAATGTCCAAGGACTTAACTCCAAAGAACATGTCGCAAGGAGTTAAAAGGACCTGGGAGCCAGCCTAGGCGCTGCTGCTCACTCTCCTGTGACCTTGGGCAGCTCCCTGGCTTCTTTCTGCTTCACTTTGCTCTTCTATAAGATGAGTGGGTGAGCAAGACAGCCAGCAAGGAGCCCCATAGCTCTGAAGAACAGTATGACTCAGTGGACTCATACTTGGGTCGGCTATCATCAGCAGAACAGAAGAGGACATTTGTCAGCAATTAGAGCCACTCAAAAATGGAGTGAGCTGTCACCTAAGGGAGTGAGTTTCCTGTCACTGGGAGTATTCAAACAGGGGCAGAGGACCACTGTCAGGGATGTGGTCAGCTCTTACCCATTCTTCTTCAAAGCCCCATCCTGCCTACACCCAGTGAGTACCACATTGAGCATTGCAGGCAGGATGGTGTCAGAGTAGGTTAGACCAGACTGCTGGTTTCTGAAGCTGGCCCTCGGAGGGACCACCTGGCTGCGTGAGAATCGCCCTCGTGTTCACAGAACTTCTGCTCCCAGGCCCCTCCCTGTGAGGTTCCGATTCAGCTGCCCATGACAGGGTCTGAGCAACTGGAATTCGAGAAAGTCTACACCCAATTCTCAAGTGTGGCCACTCGTAGGAACCATGGTGCTATGTTCCCAGCGTGGGGACTTCCTCTCGAGGCCACGTCCTGTGGCTCTGCCAGCTCGAGCACCTGGGATCGGCAGGCTGGGTGCTTCATGATTTTGCTTTAAGTGTATTTCCAGGCTTTCAGCCCTTGGCTTCTCCTCCAGCCAGACCAGTCCCTTTATTATTCTCAACCATGCCTTGTGGTGTCCTGCCTCTGACCACCTCCTAAAGTCATGGCCTCCGTTCTTAAAACCTTCTGCTCTTCCTCACCTTTAAGAATTGTTTCCATCCTCGAAGACCTGAGAGTCCACCTCCTCCGATCCTTCTCCTGCCATCTCTAAATGTCCAAATGTCTGTTTCCTCCGAGGGCCCAGATCTCCTCTTTGACGTCGTATCCTCCTTGCCCCACCAAGTTGGCTCCCCAAGACCTCCTTCGGGGAACAACTCACCCTCTCCCATCTGCCCCCCTTAACAGGTACTCACCGGGTGCTGTGTGGGAGGTTTCCCACCAGGTTCCCAGTGACCCACAAGAACAGTTAAGGCTGCTTCTCCTCCTAGGGGAGCCAGGGCCATCTGTGAGTTGGGGCCCAGTATCCCTGCCAAGTGAGAATGGGGCAGGAGAGGCTTCATGAGGACGCCCACCTTGCCCATTGTCCTGACCCCTTTCCTGGGGAGGTACTTGTTTCACACCCCCCTTGGCCACCTGCTAGACTCTTAGGCCTTTTCACGTACGTGGCACTTGGGGTGATGGTGGTGGCAGTTGCGGTGGCCATGGCGGTGATGGTGACAGCATTTTAATGACCTTGCAGTGCAGTCTGAAGGCCTGGTGCATTCGGGTGTCTTCCTCGTGGCTCCCTCCATGACGGCTCAATTAGGGGAGCGGCAGGACTGTGGTTCAGCATTCGGGCCAGCTTCCTAATTGAAAACACATTTTCTCCTCTGAAGCTGCAGCTGGTTTGGTTCTGCTCATGCAGAAAAGGATATAACCTTGCCTAACATAGGAAATGAACGGTTGAGAGAGAAGCCAAATTCAATTTCAGTCAGATATGTTGAGGCTAAGCCCGTGATCTATGGAAGCAGGGGAGCGAGCCGTGTGCATGCGGGAAGGGACGCACTCAGCGCCCCATTAATCACGGCCGCCCGCCCGGCGCGGCCACCACCGCGTGTGCCACTGCGCCCGCGCCGCGCCTCCGCCGGGGGCTGGCCCGCAGCCAAGCACTCCAGAAGTTAACCTCTTAAAGACCCGGAGCTGCTTTCTGTTGAATAAATGTAATTTTGTGGTCAGAAATAAATGCTTGTGATGTAGCGGGAGCTTTGGAAACAACAGCGAGCCAGAGCTATTACAAATTACTCCGTGTTGTGGAAGTCAACAGCATACATCAAAATTCCAAGTGTATGGCAAATTGATTTCGGCCCAGAGCTCTGCAGCTATTCAATAAAAGTCCTATTAAGCCATTGTATGTAATGAACAATCCAGAGCAAATCTAATATTTTCAGTGGGTAATTATTTTTAACATCCTCTCGGTAAGCGTCGGCAGAGGCCTTAGATGTTTATAGCACGTACCCACATACAGTGGGCCCTCCCTAGCTTTCATTCGCCTCTTCCGGAGGCCCCGAGACAGGCCCCCCCACCCACCCCCTGAACTCAGGGCTCCCACAGGGTTCACCTGCAGACCCCACGCCCAAAGAGAGCCATGTAGGCTGCTGGCGGATCGCAGGTCCCTGTGAAGCCTTGGTTGAACTGAAATGAATGGAGTTGGAATGGAGAAGAGGCAGCCAGAGGGCCCTAGAATAAGTGAGTCAGATGCTGTGTTGGCAGAGTTGGCTCAGCCCCCCGGAGCCTCTGGAGATTGGAGAGTCACAGGTAAGGAATTTGAGGTCCGACACACTGAAGGGATCCCCAGGTGGTGCCCACTGCACCTCTGCTCCTCAAGAGCTTGGGAATCAGCCTGTGTTTCAGGGAACCCTTGCTAATGGAGCCCCCAAAGTGATCTTGTTGCCAGCTGAGCAGGGGTCCCCCTCCACAGAGGCTGCCTCCTCAGCTGTTCCACCGCTGTGTTCACACCAGGAGATGACCCTGGTAACACTGACTCACGTCACACTTCCAGTCTCCCCTTCCAGACCATAAGCTTCTGGGTTTACTCATTTATTTTTTCATTTACTGAACACCTACTGTGTGCCAGGCTAGACCTGAACTAGACAGTGGTCTGTAGTTATAGGTGATTAACTCACATGCTGCTTTCATGGCACTTAATAGTCAAGCAGGATCTGTGTCCTCATATGGCACAGTCCTTGGCACAGAGCAGGCCCTCAGTAAATGATGGGTGGCTGGCTGGCTGGCTGGCTGGCTGGATGAGCAAATGGGTGGATGGATGGCGAGATGGGGAGTTAACAGCCCCAGTGTCTAAATCGAAAGCATTCTCTGTCCATAAGAAAGGTCCCGTTCTGTTTACATTCCCAGAACTCTGCAGGGAATCATGTGATACCAGGAGGCAATTGGGATATGATAAGGGTCCTGACTTACAAGGCCTAGGTTTGAGGCCTGATTTACCAGTGACCTTGACTTTCACCAAGTTTTGACCTCTCACTACCTCTTTTCCCTCATATGATAAATGTGAAGGATTAGGGGAAAATAAATTTGAATGGTGATGATAAGTAGTATTTGTCTTATGGTTTGTTGTTATTGTGTTTTCCTGGACTAAAGTTATCCAACTTGTAATAGTCACAGAGTATTTATTTGAATTTGAATACTGTGGAATTTAAATTCTTAGGGTATTGTATTTTCTGCAGATCTTTCTTCCCTTAGAAAAACTCATTCTGGATGTTAATTAGGTTTTACTACCGTTCCATCAATATGATGCAGTAACTCCTTACATGAAACTGGCCCTACAGAGCAGATGATCAAAAGGAGGCCGGTGAACACCTGTGTGGGGCCCTGGGAGGGACCTCAAGGACACTATTTGATACCAGCTGAGGGCCCAGCCAAGTTCATTGCCTGCATGTGGAGTATCCCACATTCCATCTCTCCCTTGGTCCTTTTCAGATTGCACTACTGCCCTCTTTGCTGGCAATTATTTGCACAGCATTTTATGTCTCTAAGTTCCCATCTCCATGATTTCCCACAGCCTTACCCGGCACCCTATGCTCTTGACGTTATATCCAGCCAGGGTGATGGGGTGGAAAAGTGGCTGTGAGGTGGAGGAGCAGGGTGGGTGCCTACACTCTCGACTCCTCCCCTCTTGCTGTTTCTTGGTCCCACCTGTCCTGGGATCTATGGCTCCCTGGAGCCTTGTTATGCCCAGCCAGATGCCTCCCTCTTGTCACTAAATACTCACAACCTCCAGTAGGTATTCCCAGACTGCAGAAGCCCACCCCTGCAGGGACTTTGAGCCACACACTCAGTAGCCACCTGCACAGATGAGCCTCAAGGTCCTGAGTAGCCTGAACAGCGTTACAGGTTGGAACCCAGCTGTTTGGACTCGGTCAGATACTCATTCCACTCTTCTGCCACGGAAGGGGAGCATGACCAGTGTTTCATCTAACTACAACTTCAGGAGCCTTCCAAGTTGCCAGACAGAAAGAGGCAACCTGGCTGGATGGGCCAGTGACCTCCCAGCTTCTCTTTCTTCGCTTGGGGAGCCTCTCGTTCTGCCATTGCCTGGGGCTGTTCCTCAGCTTTGTCCCCTGTCATCATGAGGACCAAATGGCAGGAGAAAGGAAAAAACAGCCCTTTGCCCCCACCCCACCACCCCACCCGCCCGCCCCAGGAGCTCTTGCTAGCTGAGCCCTCTAGTGGGAAAGGAGACTAACCCGGAGAGCAGGTTCTGCTAAAATATGCAGACTCTGAACGCTGCCCTTGGGGAGAGGAAGGAGAACATCTCTTCAGCTCCAGCTATGTGCCGGAAGCTTCGTATGCGTTATCTGATTTTGTCTGTACAATAGCAAAGCCCTGAGAGGTTTTATGATAATTTCTGGAGAGAAGAGGAAGTGGGCCCAGAGAAGTTGAGTAACTTGCTCGAAGCTACGCAGCTCACCAGCCATAGAACTGAGACTTCAACTCCACCTTCTTACTCAAAAGCCAGTGCTCATTCTAGAAAGCTTACAAAGTGTCTTGAGATTGTTTCAGAAGTAGGAGAAGATGCAGAGACCTATGAGATTTACGCTTTATCCTCCAGCATAACAAGGGAAGCCTGGTGGCCTACAGTCAGCAAGCACAAGGGAAAGGATTCTTTCCCAGGGCTCTCAGGGAAAGGACCTGGTACCTACCTGGAACAGAGCTGTGCTCCCCAGGGAGCCCCTCCACCTCCAGACTCAAGCCCCTTTCATCCTCAGGCTTGAGACTACTGAAGTCCAGGGACTTGGGAAGGCAAGTCTGGCCTGGAAACACAGGGCCTGGCATATGCTCAGGGCAAATCTCTGAGTGTGTGTTTTTCTTGAAAAGCAGCAGCAAAGTGCCACCACCCGAGAAGCCCAGTAGCATCCTGCTGTGGGCACAGGGGGCCCACAGCCCTGCTGGGAGGACTCGCTAGTGTTCATACTGGGCAGCTGCCGCTATGGATCTGGAAATTCTAGGGGTGTACAAGCAGCCTCCAGGGCTCTGGGCACCTGTGCCACTCCTTCCTCCTTCACTCTGCCTCCTGGCTTCTGTCCTGTGTTCGCTCCTACCTAGGCCTGCAGTGGCTCCTTCCTAGGGTGGAGACCTAGAGCTGCAGAAAAAACAAACAGACAAACCACAGATTTTGGAATCAAATGCATCTGGATTTGACTCCTGACATCATCTTTTACCAGTGTGACCTTGAATGGGTCCTTTCAGCTTTTCTGTGTCTCATCTATGTCATGGAAAATCTGCCCCATAGATGCGAGATCTAGTTATTGATCATAGCATTCTCCAGATCCTTCCATCTCTTAAATACCACTGGGCCCCCAGGATTTAGCCATAGCCTTCTGGGGCTCTCACCGCACACCCGTCCTATCCCTGGTTAACCTCATCTGGCGATTTAGGGGCTGAGGGCTCCAAATCTTGGTCTTGGGTCTGGGCTTCTCTCAACATCAGGCCTCCTGAGAGCTCCCCTGTGACCTCTCACAAACTTCTTATATCCACAGAAACACTTGAACACACACATCTGTGTGTCTCCCATCTCAGGGGAGTTCTGTTTCCCTCACCTCACTTGCTTTGGCTCCTTCCTTCCTGACACACACCTTCCTCCACTGCCCCCCCGGCCCCCCGTCCTCCATCCCCAGATTCCTTGCCATCCAGTGTGATCACTTCACTTTGTGTCACCTCCTGATTGACATCCTCAACCTCTCAGTATAAAGCTGAGCCCCTGGCTTAGCCCCCAACCCCTCCCTCCAAGCTGCTCTGGCTCCAGGCCTAGCAGGTCCCCTCTGAAAGGCAGCATGCGCTCTGCCTTTGCACAGGCAAATTCCCTTCCCCATGCAGCCCTGGCCCTCGCACGACAAAGGAGACAGATCATCCTCCTCAAAACTTACCAAGGTGTGCAGAGCTGTATCTGTGATATTCTACCATTTTCATTTATTTCCTTATTTATTTATTTATTTATTTTGAGAGAGAGAAAGAGATCACAAGCAGGAGGGGCAGGAGAAGGAGAGAACCCCAAGCAGACTCCCTGCTGAGCACAGAGCGGGACATGGGGCTTGATCCCATGACCCCAAGATCACGACCCGAGCTGAAACCAAGAGTCAGACACCTAACGGACTGTACCACGCAGGCACCCTTCCTACCATTTACATTTTTAAAAAAGGAAGACAACGTGTGTGTACAGATGCTTGTAAATGCACAGTATGTTTCTGGAAAGATGCACAAGAGAATCTTTGCCTGCGTGCCAGCCAGGCAGCTGGGTAAAGGTGGACATGGATAGGAAGAATATCTTTCACTGCATTCTTATACTTTTTGTTGTTTGTTTTCTTCTTACAAGTAGATGGTTGCTAGTATGTATATTCACAGAGTTGTGCCACCATTGCCACTGTCTGATTCCAGAACATTCTCATCACCCAAAAAAGAAACCCTGTACTCATTCACAGTCGCTCCCCGTTCTCCCCCCGACCTGCCGCCCCCGGCAACCACTAATTAACTTCCTTTCTGTCTCTACAGGGTTGACCATTCTCAACATTTCCTATCAATGAAATCATACCCTGTGTGGTCTTTTGTGGCTGGCTTCTTTCACCTAGCATTATGCTTTCATGATGTATTTCTGTCATAGCATATATCAGCACTTCATTCCTTTTTATGGCTGAATAATAATCCATTGTATAGATAACACCACATTTTATTTATCCATTGTCTGTTGATGGCCATTTGGGCTTCTGCCACCTTTTGGCTGTTGTGAGTAATGCTACTGTGAACATTCATACACAAGTGTTTGCACAGATAATGTTTTCATTTTTCTAGATGTGTGCCTAGTAGTGGCATTGCTGGCTAATATGGTAACTCTGTGTTTAACATTTTGAGGAATTGCCAAGCTTTTTTCCAGAGTACCTTCATTTCATGTTTCCATCACCAATGTATGAGGGTTCCAGTTTTCTTTCCATCCTCCCTAACACTTAACCATTCTAGCCTAGCAGATATGAAGTGATATCTCACTGTGGCTTTGATTTGCATTTCCCTAATGACTACTGATATTGAGCATCTTTCCATATGTTTATTGGCCATTTGTGTATCTTCTCTGGAGAAATATCTTTTTAGATATTTTGTCTATTTTTAAATTCAGTAATTTGTCTTTTTATTGTTGAGTTGTAAGCCATCTTAATGTATTCTGTGTACTAATCCTTCATCAGATACATGGTCTGCAAAAATGCCCTCCTATCCTGTGGGTTGTCTTTTCATTTCTTGATAGTGTCCTTTGAAATACAAGTTTTAAAGTTGATGAAATTCAATTTACCTCTTTTTTCATTTGTTATTTCTGCTTTTGGTATCAGATCTTAAATCACAGAGCTTTATGGTTGTGTTTCCTTTAAGAGTTTTGTAGTTTTAACTCTTATATTTTGGTCTCTGGTTCATTTTGAGTTAGTTTTTGTAGTAAGTTTTGAAATTGGTAAGTGTGAGTACCCCCCCCCCTTTGCTTTTCTTTTTCAATATTGTTTTGCCTATTTTGAATCTCTTGCATTTCAATACGAATCTTAAGGATCAACTCGCCAGTTTCTGCAACGAAGCCAGCTGGGATGTTGACAGGCATTGCGCTGAATCTGTAGATCGATTTGGGAATTTTGCCATCTTAACAATATTAAGTCTCCTGATCCATGAACATTTTAAAGTCTCACTTTCAGATGGTTTATGGCTAGTATATAGAGAGACAATTGATTTTTGTGTATTGATCTTGTATTATGCAACCTTGCTGAACACTGTATACGTTTTTATACATATAAGATTTTTTTTAACTATATACATATATTATCTGTTCATCAAAAACGGGTTTCAGAAACCTCGGATAAGAAAATGAAAAGGGAAAAAAAAAAAAACTCAGGTAGACATTCCTCCTTCACAGCCCACTGTGATTTACCTATGAGGTTTCGGGGGTGGAGGATTGGTTCTGGGCCCAGAGGATAGGATAGCACACTGCCGGGCACATTTTAACCACCCCCATGATTCTGTTGAAAGAATGAACAAACCAGTAATAGTTCAGACAACCAGCATGGTCTACCTCTGAAGCGCTGTGCTGTGGGCAGAGGCTTTCCCACCGGGAAGCTATCATCTGCCTTGTAGCTTCTACCTGTTGGTTCTGGTTTTGCACTCTGGGAAGAGAGAGGATTGATAATCCTTCTTCCCCACAGCAGCCCTTCAGATACACGGTGACAGCCAGAACATCAGATGGGCATGGCAAATGGTAAAGGAAGATAGAGGTACTGGTTACTGTTCTCATGGTCTTTGCAGTATTTCTCATGCTGTCCTCTGTCACAGATCTCTTCTCTGTGGCCCCATCTTTATTTCCCCACTTGTCCTTCATGGCACTATCTTCTCTGGATTTCTCCAGTTTTCTCCTTTTAGACACTTGGTCAAGGTGGAGGCCAGGTAGTTGAAGAATATTCCATCGGTTTATATAAGAAGCCACTGGGTGTTGTTACCGATGTCTACACTGCATTGCCTCCATAACCAAAACTACCCTGTGGTATTTGTCCATCCAGCTTTGAGCCACATAGGGATGTCCAGTGAGTCTTGTTCGGGTCTCTGCAACGGGGAGTATCATGGATGTGATTCTTCCTCACTGGAAGACTCCACCTGCAAGTTAGAAGTCATAATGGAATGTGATCTTGAGAGAGCAAGCTGTGCTGGCAGCTGGGCTCCCACACCTGTCCCCAGTCTTTCCTCCCTCCGCATTGCTCCAGAAGTGACTAGGGTACTGGAAGAGGGGCTCCCTCTACCCCAGGGTCCTCTCATGTCTCCCATAGGGCTCATAGCAAACGTGCTCTCTGCCACTCTGATCTCACTTCAGAACACATATGCTTTCCTTTTACATGGCTGTGTTCAATTAAAATTATTTTTTTAAGATTATTTATTTATTCATGAGAGACACAGAGAGAAAAAGAGAGAGAGAGAGAGAGGCAGAGTCATAGGCAGAGGGAGAAGCAGGCTCCTCACAGGGAGTCCGATGTGGGACTCGATCCCAGATCCTGGGATCACGCCCTGAGCTGGAAGGCAGATGCTCAACCACTGAGCCACCCAGGCATCCCTGTGTTCAATTAAAATTAGAACTCCAAAGCTTAGCCACGTGCGAGTCTATTTTGGGTGGGATCTTGGTCATTGTCTGTTGACTTCCGGTGTGCCACGTGGCTCTTCAAGTGATGTTTTGCCCTTGAAAGACACAGAGTAACACAGAACCAGTCTCTCATCCCTATAGCTCTTGCTGGTCCTTACTGGCCTGTAGGCCAGCAGAGCATGTCAATTTGAAAATTCTGTTAGTAGTCCGTGTTTATTTCTAAATCATTAGCTTGTACATTCCCAGGGTACAGGCTACTGGGTTCCTGAGCATGTCATTGCCACCGTGGTGTTTTGGATGTCATCTGGATGTATCTCTGTCCCCAGACCTGAAGCAGAGGAGAACAGTTTGTGGGGTGCACTGGGAAAAGAATGCTATGTTTGGATTTTTTAGAAAGTTACCAGCATTTACTCAGATTCTGTCTCCTCCATACTGTACCAGCTACTTGATGTGGGAGATTCTCACAGTTCATTTTCACAATTCAGCAAAGAGGGAACTATTCACTAGACAGATGAGGAGACCAAGGTATAAATGGTTTAAGGAACCCACCTCCAGATTATCCAGTAAGTATATCCCAGGGCTGGCTTCAGACCCAAGTCTCCAGTCCTTCAAGGCACATATTCTTTCCACTGACTGTGCAGCCCTGGTCATTGTGCTGGGGTGTCATCGTATCCTTGGTGGGGTTCTCTAGGGGCTCAGCTCTGTACTTGGTCAGTTTCCATATCTGAGAAGTGATATTGCCAATCTGGGGCTCTGTCACCATTCACAACAACCAAGGTTTATTCTCCCCACGTTGCAGACAAGGAAACTGAGGCACAGAGGTTAATTCAGTGACTGACATAGTGCACCTGTGTTAGTGCTGGAGCTGGGGCTCAACCCTGTTCTTCTGACACTGTATCCAGGCCCTGGGCCCTGTGTGCCACTGCCCTCCCTACCACCTGTGCCCGGCGAGGCCCAGGTAGCATTGCAAAGATGAGCCTTTTTCACTTCAGAATATACAATGCTGGGTGAACATCAAGACCAGTCTGTTTCTTTTTTCTTTCTTTTTTTTTTTTTTTGGTGATCCCTTAGTAAAAAATCCACAGCATTGTCTGTATCTGTGCATCACAGCCAGCATGCCAAGGTACACGGAGGTGGCCCAGCGGGGCAGCACCAGGGCACCTGCAGCAGTCTGCTCACTATGCCAAGGAATAGCATCTTTGTCACTGCAAGCTCAGTGTGCAACAGTTGTGGCACTGAGACCGAGGCCACCCTCGGGGAGGTTTTGGGATCACCTGTATATAAGCAGGACATTCATTGTCATGATAGCAGCTACAGAGTGTTCTGGGCCTCCCAGGTGCTCAGCCCAATTGTAGGCATATTCCTTCTTAATACTCACCAAACGCCCAGGAAGAAGGCATATTTCCTCCATTTCAGAGATAACATCACCTGGTTATTTCATCTTCAATCCCCAGCCTCCTTCCCTTTCTCTGCCACCACCACCTCCCCAGGGTTCTCTTGTTCTGACAAGGAAGTTTGCTCTTCCCTAAACTAGGCCTGAGCTTGGCTCTCATGCTTCCCATTTTTTAGACTAGACTACAAGGGGGCTAGTAAAAGCCTCTTTGAAGCTCTTAATTACAGGAAACTGCCTTCTCCGCTCTGATACTGCAAAGTAACCGATGCTGCAGAATTCGGTAGTGAGTTCCAAGGAGTCCCTGAGTCTGTATGGCCTTCTCTGCCTGGAACCTACCTGCATTCATTCACAGATGCTTCCCAGGCAGCCTCCTGTGTTAGTTAGGACCCTGATGCTGGGGTAGAGAGAGAAAGATACCACTGTCCCTGGCCTTGGATAGACCACAGGGTGGTGGAGAGGAAGCTCATGCACATGAGTCATCATCACATGGTGTGGGAAGTGGGCAGAGAGGGATTTACCAAGAGCTCAGGTACCAGGACTGAGTGACCAGTGGTGCCTGGGGAAATCAGGAGGACACCACCCAGGAGGCATCACCTAGACTGACTTATGAAGGAGGAGGGCTGGATTCCCCCGTGATCCGGGGTGAAGAGCATCCTAGGCAGAGGACCTAGCGGACAGTCCCAGAGGCATGAAGGGGCATGGCATGTTAAGGAGGCAGCAGCTTGGGGTGGGGACAAGTGTGGTTGGTGGTTGGATTTGGTGGGGGGTTGAAGTTAGTGTAAATCAAGGGCTGTGTCAGGAAGGGTCCTAGGACCTCAGCCTAAGGAATGTGGGTTGTAACCTCGCAGTAAGGAGAAGCCATTAGGGTAAAGTGACTATATGTGCTTTTCTGGGTGCTAGGACAAGGACCCAGGGCCGCTGTGGAGGACACATCACCCTCTATGGCAAGGAGAGGCCACAGTTACAGAAATGTGCTGGGTCCAGGCTTACAGTGTCCGAACTGGAAGTAATGGGGGGATGTCAATTAAGGCTAAAGCATCAAAGGAAGGAAAGAAATCATAATTCTGCAATCGATTTCTGAGGCCAAACGATTGGGACTTCTTGATTGGCTGGTGGTCAAGGAGGATTTCTGCATCTGTAAATACTACACTATTCTGTTCTTGTTTCCATTTTACGCAAAGCATCTTCCAATTAAAATTCAGACTTGTACTCATTTTCCCCACATTTCCTTCCTCTGCAGAATACAAGAGGGTCCTATTGAAAACTCGAGTAACAGTCCCCAAAACCTTAAAGCCATTAATGTTCCGAGTTACAGGTGGGTGAGGGACTTTCACAGAGAATGTTACCTTAGACATGAGCATACCCCTAAAAAGTTGTAACGCTCCCCTGTGAGAGCTATTTATGAGACTGCCTTTTTAAAAGTGGCATAGTGGTTTGTATAAAAGCTAATGCCTTGAGTGTGTAAATTCTCTTCTAACTGACCCTCTGGAAATTGGCATTAATTTACATGATATTTGTGTGATGTTTCATCTTCTAAGTACATCACAGGTCAGTAATTATCACCAACACCAAAAAGTAGTTTGTGAATAGCTCCACACTGTTAGATTTTCTATCTTATTGGATTCTCCGGGGCTTTGATAAGGCAGATGTCTGGTTGTTCTCTTCTCTTAGACATAGAAAATAAAATCCAGAGACACAAAGTGTACGTAGCTCGCTTAATATTCCCAAATGTACAGTGGAGCCCTGTCATAAATCCAGTCTTCTGGGTTTAAGTCCTGTGTGCTTTCTACTTTATCATACCATCTTTCCCCTGCCCTGCCTGTGGCAAAAATAATAATAAAAAAAAAATCCTTTGGCCTGTACAACATTGGTTGTTTATTCCTTATTTTTACTTTGTGCTGTCTTAGTGGTATAGCTACCCTAGGACTTGTAACAGACAGCTTTAGTAGATCATGCTGCTGTAACAAGCAACCCCAAAGCTCAGTGGCCTACGACAATAAAAGATTACTTCTTGCCCTTATGACATATCGGCTGCAGGCTGACTGTGACCGTGTGTGGTCTTCATTTGGAGAGCCCAGTGGAAGCGGCAGCTCCCAGTAGGTCATGTTGGCCTTACAGTGGAAGAAAAGAGCTCAGTGCCAAACCATGTGATCGCTTTTAAATCTTAAGCTCCAGCGTGGCACATAGCACTGTCATTTACATTGCATTGGCCAAAGCAGCTCACCTGGTCAAACCTGACATCAGTGCGGTGGAAAAGCAACCACATGGAAAGTGCCGTTCACCACCAGTCACACGGCAGTGGCAGAGGTGTGTGGCCTGTCACGCAGGAAGGGTAGACAGTGACTGATAGCGACAACTCGAGATTCCACATGACTCCCAGAATGGCACAGTGTAGTTCCGCCAGTGCTCACATGGTCAGGCACCTGCTCAACCCCTCCACAATCTTAGGGGTCTCACTGGTGATTTCCATGAACTCGTCTCCAAACCTGGCTTCTGAGTGTACATGCTACTGTAAGCAAGTATTTTGAATTTATAAAGTGGTTGAGGTGGGGTTTTTTTGTTTGTTTGTTTGTTTGTTTTGCTTGCTTACAAAGATCGTATGTATGTATGTATGTATGTATGTATTTTTAGCAATCTCTTCACCCAGGGCAGGGCTTGAACTTGCAACCCTGAGATCAAAAATCCCATGTTCCGCCAACTGAGCAGGCCAGGGGCCCCTGATTGTTTCAGACTTAGAATAAGCTACCTTTCTATACACTTTCATCTTCAGTTTTAATTCTTATTACAGAAAGGCCAAACTCAGCATGGTAAAAGTGATGTTGCTGGGAGGATAACCATTGGGTCCAGGAGACTTGCAGAGCAACCACCGGGGTCCTACTGGTAAGGAGACACAGGTCGCTGCAGGAGGGCAGCTCCAGAGCGCTCTCAGGCGCATGCAGTGGGAAAGGATGCTTCTAGCGTGCTGGCTCCCGCCAAGTGGCTGTCATCACGTCAGCACAGGAACCATACTTCCTACACAAAGAACTCTTTACATATTAAGCATTTTCTTAAAGACTTAAAACCAGATCCCTTAACCATTTACTCACTTCTGTAGGGAAAACTCAATCACTTGAGGCAAATTGTCACGTGCACAGCGAGAATGTATAAAACACCTCCCATGTGCTATTTGGGAGGAAAGCCAATAGAGATAAAAAGCATAGCATAGTCTTTCAAGGAACCCGGGGTCTCCTGAGGGAGCCTTCTCTGTGGTCCTGGAACCTCAGGACAATCCCATGCGGCGATGGCCATGTCCCACAAGCGGCTGGGAGAGGAGTCAGTTGAGCCTCAAGGATCACAAGGAGGCGCCTTCCAGGCTGCTGGGGAATTGCTCACGTATGCATGGAACAAGGAGTAACCGGGCATGGCGGGACATGAGGCACATCCCTGGAGCGGAACAGGTTTTCCCCAGGGCCAGGGCCCCAGTGCAACCAGAGCTTTGCCAGATCTGCCCCAGTGCCACAACCTCTGTCCCTGCCCGAGCTCATCCCCTTGCTCAGCCAGTGCCTTTAAGGGCTAGGGTTGGTAGACAGACTCTCTACCTCAGGCTGTCTTTGCACATGCAGTAGTCCAAGTGTCTAACCTGGATCCTGCTTCCAGCCTTCTACACCCTAAGACCTTACATCAGACTGTTCCTCAGGGCTGCCACGCTGAGGCCTGGCTCATGGTTGCCGAGGCAGGCAGTGCACACAGCCGAGCATCTGCAGCAGGTGGAGGACATGGGGATGAGGACCACACTCTCTCTCTCCCCTGTGTTCCCAGAATGCTCAAGGGTGACAAACACAGCCTCGCTTCCTGGGCTCTGACTGCATGGACAAACCCAGGAAATCTGTGGAATGTGACAAAGCCACTGTCAGGTAGCCAGCCTTTCCCTGAGCACCTTACCCATGTGAGCTTGTCTTCCCACTTTTGCCCAGGAGATGGGTACCATTATCCCTTGTACAGATAAGGCTGGCCAGCCCGGCCTAGGGGCCCTCCTTCCCCTCTCTAAACTCAGAGCCCTGCCAGGCCAAGGGAACCCACTACCCACGTCCTCTTCGAGCCTGAATAAGTCTTCAGCAGTAGAGATGCCAGCCAAGGGTAGTCAGAGGGAGCAGAAACCCCTGAGATAGGAAGTCCTAGGCTGCAGCAAGGAGAAGCCTGCCACAGGAAACACGGAGCTGGAAGGAGAAGGATCCACCAAAACTCAGACTCTAAGACCTGGTCTTGGCCGAGGATGCTGACCATCAGGGTGTCCAAAGACGAAATGACAATAGAAGGTCTCAGAATTCCCAGAATCAACAGACTCTTCCACCCTTGGAAATCTTACAGTGGGGCTGGGTCGGGAGACCCCATCAACCACACGTGGAGCACTCATCATCTCTCTTCAGAAACCTTGTAGTCCGATTGCTTACTGAATTAATGAAACCTACTGGCTTGGTCTTAATTCTCTCAGGACTGGCTATGAACTCTCGAGTTTGTGGAAAGGGGAAGGCCAGGAGAAGGGCTCAGAATCACGATCCCTGTTTGAGTCTGTTAGAGCCGCCATAACCAGGCACCACACACTGAGCTACTTAAACAGCAGATCTTTATATCTTACAGTTCTAGGAACTAGACAGCCAAGTGAGGCTGTGGGCAGTATCGGTTCCTTCTGCAGGTAAGAGGCTGTGAGAGGGATTCTGTCCAAGGCCTTTTCCTGGCTTCTGGTGGCTTGCTGGCAGTCTTTGGTGTCCCTTGGTCCGTAGACATGATCCCAGTCTCTGCCTTCATGTTAACATGGGGTCCTCCCTGGGTGTTTGACTATGTCTGCAACCAGATTTCCCCTTTTTTATAAGGACAAGGCCATACTGGGTTAGGACCTACTCCAGTAATCTCCTCTTGGGATGCCCAGGTGGTTGAGCATCTGCCTTTGGCTCAGGTCATGATCCCAGGGTTCTGGAATTGAGTCCCTCATTGGGCTCCCTGCAGGGAGCCTTCTTCTCCCTCTGCCTGTGTCTCTGCCTCTGTGTGTGTGTGTCTCTCATGAATGAATAAATAGAATCTTTAAAAAAATAATAATCTCAACTTGCTCACCTGCAAAGACGCCTTCTTTGCAAATCAGGTCACATTGATAGGTGTTGGGGACCAGGGCTTCAACATCTTTTGAGGGGACACAGAACAGTCCCCCAGTGTGCTATGTAAATAACCAGCCCTCATCCCCTGCCTCTTCCTCTGCCCCACCCCCCACCCCCAATTAACAGTCCTGACAGGAGAGACAGGATCTTTCCAGATCTCATCCTTTGTCCACCAGAGAGGCAGCGACCCTTTGTACACTTGGTCGTACTACCTGGAAAGCGAAGGACCCTCCCTCCTCGGGTCCTGAGCTGAGAAGAGAAGCTTCTGTCGGGATCAGGACATACAAAGAGCTGCCAGGGCATGTGCCCTGCTTCCTAGGCAGAAACTCTGCTCCCCATGAACACATTGCTCTCCAGAAGTAACAGAAAGACCCAGAGCATAGGGAGTGTTCCAGACATCTGAAGAGGTAACTCCAAATCCACTTTTACTCAAAACATCTACATAGGGGATGTTTAGATACAGATAAAATCATACTATTAAGACATTTTCCAAATTTTGCAATAGGTACTGGAAAAGATTGATATATTATGATAGCACAATCCAGCATTTTACATATGGTTTAATTTCAGATACATTTCTAACAGCTTTATTGAGATATAATTCACATACTGTTTAATTCACCCATTTAAAATCTGCAGCCCATTGACTTTTAGTAGAGTCACAAAAAGTTGTGCAACCATTAACAATCAACTGTATAGAGTGTTTCATCACCCCATAAAGAAACCCTGCACCCTAAGCTATCCTCCTCCAAACCCCCATCCTCTCCAGCCCCAGACAACCACTAACCTACTTTCTATCACTCTATAGTGCCTGTGTGACTGCATTTCATTCAACTGTATGTTTTTTTTTGTTTTTTTTAATTAGAAAAAAAAAACTTTGAAGAGAATTTGAAATCAGACAGAGGATGACTTCTACTGGAGAGTGGCAGAATTGGGATTTTTATTTTCCTCTCAATCTCTCTCTCTTGATTTTTTTTTTTTTTAATTTTTCTAGTCATACAATCAGCCTGAATTGCTACTACTTGGAGGGGGGAGAAACCCACCTTATTGTAAAAATAAAGAGAAAACGGTCTTGTCATTCTTAAGTAGTCCTTGGGGATTATTCTGAATACTTCCCCAGCACCTAAAAATCGGTCTTATTTTATGGGAGGAAAATGTGTCTGAGTTCCAGACAGCTGACTTCAAATGGGAATTTTGGAGCCCAACTGGCTAGAAACTGGAAATGCTTGTCTGCTCTTCATTGGCTTTCCTGAGGCCTGGCCCCTGCCAGCCCTGGAGTCCCACTCCCCAGCGCCTTCCCATCCTTCATCAAGTGGCCTCTCTTGGCCCCAAACAAATTGTTGGTTGGCTCCCGTGAGGGACCCTATAATTAAGCCACATCCTTTTGCCTCTTTAATAACATTGGAGACAGAGAGTATAATTCTGTGAGGGGACCGAAGGAATATGTAATTTTGTGTCCTTTTCCTGAGCCAATATGAACTCGGTACATGTAGCATCTTGCATGCTTCAGGTGTAAAGAGATCTGATATCTCAACAAGTGTGTTATGTGAGCAGAAGACGTACTGAGTTCATCTGGCAATCAGGGGCTCTTAGAATGTGTGTCCAGCATACCTTAGGAGTTTCATGTGTCACCTTTCTTTAATGAAGAGGCTTTACGCTAGCCCGGCTGGGTGAGCTCACAAGGCAGACTGATCCTGGCCACCATCACTAGTCTGGTACCAGAGTTAGAAACCTGGATGCCATCCTTGACTTACCTGCTTCTGCTTCCTCTGTGTCTCATATCAACACGGTTTGACCCCATTCTCCCTGATTCTCCCCATTCTCAATCGTTCCTGCCCTACAGAGTACTCACTGTGTGGGAGGTAGGAAGCCCTGAAATGTCCCCTTCTGCATGCGCTGCTGGGCCTTTGTGGTCTGATCCCTGCTCACTTGACCAGTCTCATCACCCACATGTCCCTGTTCCCACCCCAGCAGACCCCCATGTTCCCTGGTATGTGACCACCTCATCTGTGGGTTCTTAATCTTGATTCCATGGACAGAACACAAGAGGACACATCAGTGTCCTAAATAGAGTAGAGTATGTTTTTAGGAGGCAGGTCCTTGGCTTTCATAAAATTCCTAACCAGGATCTATGAACCCCCAGATTTAAGAGTTTTGCTCTGGGTATTTGAACGTGCTCTTCCCCTTTCATGCAATGTCTCTCCTTCCCACCTTGATGAGCTACTCTTGTGGTCTCTGCTCAAAAGTCATCCAGTTTCCTACTTGGTGGCCCTTTCTTGGTGTCCCCATGGCTCTGCTTGCCCAGGATTTTGCCAGCTGGGACTTAATCACTTGTTTCCATACCTATTTCCCCACTGGACCATGGCTTCTAGGCTAGGAGCTGTCGCTCTGCACCCATCTCTAGCACAGTGTCTGGCATATGGTCAACTCTTGGTCAGTACTCGCAGAGAGCGGAAAAGGGACTGTTTTCTCAGCTGGGCAGTGTGACCAAGCATGGCAAATGGCTGCAGAGCACCACTCCTGCCTTGTCACCCTTGCCACCTGGGCTCACATGGCTTGTCTCCACTCCATGTGTTTATAGCCACTTACCCTAAGAGCAAGGCCCAGCTGTCTGGCACTTTCCTGAAGAAACCAGACTTCAGTTTGCCATGTGATGATTTCTTAGTTACCTCGTGACAAATTTTGAACTCTTTGTTTTTTCTTTTCCTCCTTCTCTTTGTCTTTCAGATTGATGCACTGAGTAAAAGAAGCAAAGAAGCTGAGGCAGCCTTCTTGAATGTCTATAAAAGATTGATCGATGTTCCAGGTAAGTCCAATAACTTATACAGCCCACCAGTGGGCATTGTGTGTTGGTGAGTTGGTGGCTCTCGGGCTTACTCTTCTCCGCTTCCCTGAGGGAATTATACCAGGAAACTGGGAATTCTGAATATGGATTCTCCAAAACCGAGACTTTGGATGGGTATGGAAATTAGATGCATATTTGCTGAAGTTAATCATATAACTTCCACGTGATGCCTTTGTAAATACAGAAACTCAAATCTGTGGGGCTGCCTTTGGCTTCGGTATAAAATGCTGCACATTCTTAGAGAAGAAATCAAACCCATGTGTGGGCCATGCAGGCATCATGAATGTTCATGGTTCTGGGCTGATTCAGGAATGGCCCTCATTGGGCCCCTCAAATACCTCCTCCCTCTCAGGTCATCCAGGGAATTAGTATCCTCTGGCCAAGTCTTTGACTTAAGGGTTATAGCCGAAGGCGAGGGGTAGCCTGTTTACCACGTGTGTGGGTTGTTTCTTCTTTTAAAGGAACTAAAGAGTTAACCTTTTAATAATGCTTGCTGGGCAGTCAGAGAGGTAACGGCTTTCCATTCCTTATTTTAGAAAAGTAAGGCAGAATTTAGAGCACCTTGAGCCACTGTTCCCATTGGTCCTCTTTTCCTGGGTGTTCCATTCACTTAGAATCCATGGAGAGGTGATGGACATGATCACATGGGTCCTAGCTCAATCCTGGAAAGACTCAGATCAGAAATTTAGGAAAGTTGTTTGAATATCCTCCTCTTCAGACCAAGGAAACCAAATTACCAACACCCTCCCCTACTCAGCCATTGGAGTTGCTCACTTGCTTTTAGTAATCCTCTGAACATTACTGGCATTACTAGAGCTGCTTTTAGCAAAACAGAGCAAAAGCAGGTCTCCTTGGTATCTGTATTTGTATTCCAGTTTAGGTTCTCTGTGGGCTCTGCTGTCCCTTCTGGGAATGGGAGTTAATAGAGGCCACAGCAAGCTAGGTGTGGCAGGAAGCACTTTGGACACTTTGGACAGAGAGGAGGGAGATACAGATTCTCTTGTCAGGGCCTGTTGTCTTGGTCACGTTCCTTTTCTTCTCCGGACTTAAGCTTTTCTAATCTGGAAAATGGAATAAGGTAGGGGAACAGCCTAGTGATGATGATAATAGTTTTTTTTTTCTAACTTTTCACTGTCTTTGGAGTATATCCAGCCCTTAGTTCCAACTCCTAGGCTTTTGATTTTCTGCAAGAATTTGTGTCTATCTAGGGGTTCTCCAAAGGCCCTGACCATGGCTCATGAGGAGCTCTTCACAGTAACTGGATCATTTGATGCCTGACCTGGACTATTTCTCAGGAATCGGCAGCTTGGTGGGCCTACTTGCATTTTATTTTGCAAGTTTTGTGTCAGTGACTTAGTTAAAAGGGGACAGGCTTGTTTTGTCTTTGCCAAAGACCCAGAGAGCCTTTAGCTGCTGTGTTTTAAATAACCTACACTCTATTTTAAAAGTCCATTTGTACCTGGGTTTTCCCTTAGTGAAGTTTCTCAACTGGGTAGTTACTTTCCAAGTTACTGGGTTTCTCTTCAGTTTTTCCATCTTCATATTCCATAGAAAAAGCAGAGATGGTTTTTAAATCAACACTCCTCTTTGCCTGACCAGGCCTCATTCATAGACAGACATAATTTTTACAGAATTTTGATCATAACATGGGTATATATTTATATTCTGCCCTTTTTTTATTAATATAATACCATCGACATTTTTTTCTGTATCGGTGATAATCTTCATAATTATTATTTTTGGCTGGAGAATTAAAGTTTGCAGTTTCAATTTAAGATGATAGGAGCAAATGATGTTTGATGTTTTCTGTTAAGAGTAGAAGTCAATTCGAGTACATCTGTATCCACATAGAACATTTTTACCCACCTCCTAGGTATTTTTTTCTTAAAAATGCTGTGGTCTGACAGATCTAACAAGTTCCTTAAAAAGCAGGAATGGAGCTTGGAGCACTCTACCTGTGTTTTGAAGTCTGCTTATTGCTCAGATGAAGTAATCCTGCGGCTGAGCCTTACAGGAAGGGTCTGGTCAATAGCATTGCATTTACTGACAGTCATGCAGTTGGGGGAGTCAGGGTGCCTTAACTGTCTGTGTGTTCCAGGCTTCCATCCAGCTGAACCCAGAAACATTGGTGGGGTGTGTTAAGTTCTAGTTGCAAGAGACAGCAACTTATACTCTGTCAGAAAAGTGAAGGAAGAGCTCTCGGGAATAATGGGATGGGTATTTCAGCTATGTGTCATATAGCCCAGCTCCAGGAGCCCAGGAAGAGCTGACCAGCTGGCTCCAGGAAAAGGAGGAGACAAAGCCCCACTAACTAAGGAGGTTGATCCAGAAATCTGACAGAACCAAGCCCTACTGTCCCCGGTCCAGAAATTTTTTTAAAAAGGATTTTATTTATTTACTTGAGAGAAAGAGTGAGTTAGCAGAGAGAAAGAATGTCAGGCAGACTCCACATTGATCCTGGAGCCTGACACAGGGCTTGACCTCATGACCCTGAGATCATGACCTAAGCCGAAACCAAGAATCAGATGTTCCACTGACTGAGCCACCCAGGTGCACCCCTGCCAAACCGTTCAGGAATTTTATTTATTTGTGTCTTTTCTTATTTCTCACCTGCTAGTTCTACTGGAATGAAAGCTCTCTGAGGACACTTTGCTTTATCACTCTGTGCCCAAGACTTGGAGCAGGGCCTGGCATACCACGGATGTGATATGTTGCATGACCCGAGGGGTGCATCATCACAGAGCCACCCTGGAGTCCTCAGCAGCAGAAGTCACCAAGGGACATGCTAGTGGCTCTTATAGCTCAATCTCGGCTCAGTTCTAACTCCTTAGTGTCAGTTTGCATATCCAGTAGCTCCTAGGCACACCCACTGGGATGACTGATGTGCACCCCGAAGCTACCCAGTGTGTCCAGAGAAAACCAGCTCCTTCTTGCTTTGCCTCTCTTAGCAAGCAGCACCACCTTCAACCCACCTGCTCACACGAGAGCATGGGGTCACCAAGTCCTGGCCATTCTGCCTCCAGAATGTTCTCTATTCCATTCACCTCTCTCCATCCCAGCTTCTGCTCTCCATTTTGTAGTTCAGGCCACCCCCCTTGTGTCTGCAGTATCTCAGAGTGAGTCTCTGTGCTTATAGGAATAGATTTGTTTCTACCCTGCCGGCAGGCCAGGCCCCATCTCAGCTGATACATTACTCACCCCAATTGACTTGAGACCCTCCTACCTGGCCTCCCAGGTCTGGCTTAGCCCTTTAATACACACACACTCACTCACTCACTCACTCACCCTCCCAGCACCCTGTGTCTGTCTCTGTCGTAACTACTTGGTACTCTGCTGTTTTCCTTTTGGGCCCAGCAGAGAGATGGGGCAATGTGGTCTTGTCCTTATTTTCCTAGTGTCCACCCCAATGCCTGCCACATAGAGAAACTACAAGTACCGGTTAAATGAATACATTGGTGTCAAATCATTTTTTCAAAATGCTTTCTGAGGTTTTGCAGTCTTTAATTGTTCATATTGGACATTCTAACCCAGAGTGCAAGAGAATGGAGCATATCATGTACTGAGTTGTAGCAGTGCGGAATAGCTGTCTGGGCTCTCCTTTTGGGTCAGTGTTCTCCTATAAAGATTTACCTGGACACATAGACATTTATATGACACTTAGCACTCTGGGTTTAGCAGCCCGGCACATGTGCTTCAGAATCTGTGCTTGGTTTAACAGCTGTTCTGCTGGCGTGCCAAGCTTTGCACACCCTGTGTCCACCCCATGCTCCCCTCCCATCCTCCTTTCTGGCAGTGGTGTGACTCGGCTCTGAGGGAGAAGAAACATTTGAGCCCTGGCTGCTCCTCCCTCTTGCTCATCTTCCACATCCCAAATCCCAAATCCTGCTATTTCTCTTCCCCAAAGCTCCTTCATATTAAAGATACTGAATAAACATTTAAATATAGAATTGTCCTGATGAGTCCTTCAAACAGGTAAAATAGTTAAAACCCTCATATTTACCTTCTTCCTCACTTGCCACCAGATTGTTCTTCATTTTATAGTCAGTTTTGAGAATATTTTAAAATGCTTTTTATTGGGAATATCCTGCTTACTTCAGCCAAAGCATGCTTCCTTTCCACACTGCTGTGACTTCCCCCACAAATGGGGTTAGTTGGTCAGCACCTCAGAAACTGCCCTTCCTTGTGTCCTAGGAACCATGCTGAGCCGCAGGGGTAGAATCGGGAGCTAATCAGCCAGATAGCTTCCTGTTTTCATGGACCTCAGAGGGTGGTGGGAATGTGGGTATTAAAAGTAATCACACACATAGTTATACAGTATAGGTATGACAAGTATTTTGGAGGCAGAGTCCATTGGGCAGGAGAGTATAGATCAGAAAGGACTGGGCAGGATCCCGGGCAGCTGCTGTTGGCAGTGACAAGAGTGGCCAAGTGCGATGTCATCTAAACCAAAACACTGTCACTAGTCAAGAGGGCCCTGCTAATAGTTATGCCCCAAAAAGGGCACACACCAGTGTGGTCACCTGCTGCAAAGCCAGGCAGAGGCCTGGTAGATTATGTGAAAGATTCTAGACTTCATCTAACAGAGAAACCAGGAATGACTTGTAAGCAGAAAAAGACACTATCAGATGAGCATAATAAAAAAGTCATCCTGACTTCAGGGAACATGGGGAGGAAGAGATGAGGTCACTTGGTTTTAGATGGTGGGAGTAGAATTAGAGGAAAATGGTTGGATTTCAGCTGCATGAAGGAGGTAGAGTGGATGGTTGAGGAAGGTAACCAGGACAGCCTTTGCCAGGACCTGGTGGGCACAGCATTACTTCCTTCAGGACTTACTTACATGGTTCCCTGTGGTTCATTAATTAAAAGGAGAACCAACAAGGGCACCTGGGTAGCTCAGTCGGTTAAGCATTCAGCTCTTGATTTTGGCTGAAGTCATGATCTCAGGGTTATGAGATTGAGCCCCATGTCATCTGGCTGTGAGCTCATCAGGGGATTCTGCTTGAGATTCTCCCTCTCCCTCTGCCCCCAGCCCCACTCTATAAAATAAATAAATCTTGGAAGACCAACAGACCATTGGGAGGATTAACCTCTCTTCTATTATCATCTCTGATTATTGTGTTAATTGAAAATGGCCTTTGCCTTTGTTGTCAGTGTCATGGCCATAGGAAAGGAGTTTTACATTTTGATTCATAAATAAGTTAGTAGATTTTACTACATTAGTTGAGATGACTTCATCTGTCAGTTTCATCACAAATGGATTTTGTATCCATAATGTTTGTGGTCAACATATAGAAGTGTCTTAAACTTGGACATATTTAAGTTTATTTCTTTTAATACACCTTTGATCAAGATTTGTACTTACTACTTGCTGATGATTAGCCTCATGAAGAAGAGCATCATAGCCAACTGCCAACAACATGACTTGGTAAGGACACCTAGGCGAGGCCCCCTGCCCAGAGGGGAAGTCCCTCTGCCACTGGGTCCCTCACAAGGCCAGTGTCCTTCCGCATGGGCATCTGTATTTGTGGGTGAGAGCCAAGTTAGTGAATATCTGTCAACAACAGTGATCCTGAGTGTGTAGGAAGAAGTTCAAGGTATGCTGTTTAAGAAGCCCTATAACCCATTACCTTGGCCAGCACTTCCTGGTAGTGTGTTTTTTTGCCAGGCCCTGGAGCACGCACCTAAGGTACAAATGCAGTTGAGCTTTGGCCCTTGCTTGGCCCTTGGGTGGTTTCCTTTTTGGGTGGTGGGAGACTACACAGCCTTTGAGAAAATATTCCCCATACTTAAACAGGCTACACAGGCAGCCTCCATCCCTCCTCCTAATGAAAGGAGAAATAAAGGTCTCAGCTCTTAAAGTGTGATCCTCTCCAATAGCTGGAAATATTCTAGAATGACCTCTTTAAAGGCTTTTGCATAGCTGGAATGTTACTGTATTCTGAGCAAAATTACAATGGTATGCATAATCTGCCAGGAATTAACTTTGCGTGGGTGACTTGCTCTTGCTTCTTAATACTTTTCAGATTTTTTTTTTACAATGAGCATGTATTTATCTGTACAATTGGAGGGGGGAGCATAAATCAGGAAAATAATCACGATCTTAGTTTCTAAATAGCCCTTACTGGTGGATTACAGATAAGAATGTAAGCATTAGTCAGTTGAGTGTTTTTGAGACCCTTAACAATTTGTGTAAAACACAGCTATGACTTTCCTGTCTCAGAAGCATCTTGATAATGGTATTTTTTTGAAGTTTCAAAAGGAGAAAAAGAGACAAAGTGGGTGGAGCTCCCACCTGTGCATCAGGTGCTACAGCCTCTCTGCTTTGGTATAGATTCATCAGAAAAGCCTCTCTGCAAGCTCCCATCGCCTTCTTGTCTCTGTCTGTGGCCCTCCTCGCTAAGATGTGGTTTAGGTCCTACAGATAGAAAACCTTCAAACACAAAGGCAGTGCCTGGAAGGGTTTATTTTAAGATTTAAATCTGAGGAAGCACATTACCAGTGATATAAAATATTCATTGACTCATGAAACACTGCTAGAACTTCATGTTTCATGACCGCCCGCTCTCGCTTTATTTCCGTGGAATAACCAGCCTGCAGGTGTAAGTAGAGGTGTTAGTTTGCAGAAGTCTTGAAAGAAAGCTACCCGAAGAGAGGCCGCTCCATTTTCAGAACCCACTCAAAAATACCCCTGCTCCAAGGTGCTCCTCTGGGAGGTTTTAATTTGCATTCAGGAAAACCTGCCCTAGTAAATATCCCCAGCCGCCTAGCATTTGAGGATCCAGAAATAAAGTAGAACGTCATCATTTTTGAGAACTGCTTTTTAATGCTCCTCCATAGGAAGACAATAATAATCTGGTCCCTCCTTCCCAGCCTGTCCCCGACTCAAGGTTCCCAACAGCAAGACTCCTGGAAAAAAGAAATGAAATCTTAGGATTTAGTTAGAAAGACCCCTTGCTTCTTGTACCAGGGCTTGTGCTCCTTGGTGGCATTTTTTAAGACTGTAGGGATGTGGTCACCCCAGCCTGATCCTGTGAGGCTGCTCCAGTCCATGTATTCTAGATCTCCTGGTATTGACAGCCAAGCCAGTGCCCAGGCCCCTCTGAGAGAGAGAACTCTGTAACCTCAGGATCCCCTTTGCACATTTTCAGTTTGCCTTCATAAAACATTTTCATTCACACACAAGAAGCAGCCGCCAGCACCCTAATGGGACAGAAGAGGAACTGGGGCTGAGATATGAAGGTTGTGGTTGCACATACCCTCTTGTCTTTCAACTGGTTGCAGGGCCCTAGCTGTTCCCACAGCAGCCTGGGGACTAGGGATCAGGGACGGTGATGCTCTGCCCCATGCTGAGGAAGCTGTAAACCAGGTAGGGAGGTAGCTCCTCTAACACTCATTGATCAGCTTCAAATTTGGGGCCTGATGAGCCTCTTCATTTTACAACCAAAGGTTTGCTGGCTGGGCAATTAGCTACATTTTAAAAATAGACAGACGTGACAAGATGGGCGTCTGGGTGCTGGCCACCACTTTCATGTGCTGCCTCTCCTTTGGGCTCTCCCTGCCCATCCATTTCTCAGTCCCTCGACACAGCTTGGGAACTCGCCAGCCGGGACTTGGGAATCCTGGGTTTGCTTGCATGGGGAGGTGTGTCGCCTCTTCCCCCCTCTGCCGTAACCAGGGTGGTCCTGGCATACTTGATATCTAGACAGCTTTTCATCAGTTGCTCATCAGCATGCTAATTGCTGTATGACTAATTATGCCCTGAATTCCAGTTGATTTTCTTAATGAGACAGCTGGGTTAATTATGTAATCGAATGATTACATTAGCCTAGAGTGCCCCGGCGAAAAGTAGCGTCTGCCTCCCTGTGATGTCATCGCAGGGATGGCACTCACAGGGGCCACTTTCCCTCTCCAAAGGCAGGGACAGCCCCACCACCCGCAGAGCTCTCTGCACAGACGCGGGCTTGGTTTAGCGAGGTCATTCTTTCCAGTCCTTGTCCTGCATATGGAGAGGCAGCTCACCACTCGCTTGTCCACACCCTCCCCAGCACACCTCGGCCCCAGCCTGTACTCTCCATGAAGTCCAGCGGCATCCTCTTCCTTCTAGAATGTCCCTCGCCAAGAGTGTCGAGTTTTATCAGAGCGTGCCAGCACTTCCTTTATGGTGGCCCAGAGAATCCAAAACAAGAGGAATGAAGACCAGAGTGTGGCAGTTTACACAACGTCTAAAGAGCACAGACTGGCCCCAACCTTATCCTCCTTTTCTTCATCCATGTTCAGTTTCATTCCTTCTTTCCATCCTGATCTCCACGCGCCTCGCACTTGGCTGAGAAAGTACATGTGATCTGAGGAGGGTGACATGTTCCAGCCACAGGCCAGCTCTCTACTTCCCATGACAGCAAAACTCCCAGAATCAGTTATGCCTGCTGATCCCTCCTCACCCACTGCTATACTCCTCCTTCCCCAACGGCACAGCAGCCTCTTCCTTGTGGGACTCTGAATGTGGGCAGATCCCAGACTCTGCTTAGCCTTTTTCTTTTCTGCATTTATATTCTCTCCCTAAGTATCTTCTGATTCATGTTATCCTCCCAAATGCTACCACCAGCCTCACCGAGGCCACCATGACCTCTCGCCTAACCGGGCTCACCCCCTTTCATCTCCCTTCTCCTGTCTGTCCTTTGCATGGCAGCTGGATGGGTCCAAGTCAGTGGTTTCCAGACTACTCTTGTTCTTGTACCCCAAGTCTTGAATTCATACCCCCAGCATATGCTTACGTATGGACTTATTTAAATGATATGCATGTGTAATTACAGAAACGCATTAAATACATTATAAATCACATTATTAAAAAGATGTGATGAAGAATAAAAGTGACTTTAAATTTATATTGTATCAGCAGTACAAAAAACTTTCTGCTCTCAAGAAAAAAAATCACATTTTAATGTCAACTTGATAGAGGCATGATTTGCATCCAATAAAATGCACCCATCTTAAGTGTACAATTTGGTAGTGTGACCACCCTCACAATCAGGATATGGAACATTTCCATTGCCTCAAAAGTTCCCTGATGATCCCAGACCGCAGCAATCACTGATCTGTTTTCTGTGGCTTTCGATTAGATCTGCCATTTCTGATCTTTCACATAAATGGAGTCGCTGGCTATGTACTTTCTTCTGTTCTGGCTTCCTCCCCTCAGCATGGTGTGTGGGGATTTGTCTTTGTCGTTCATCTGTATCAGAGTCCTTTCCTTCTCATTGTGGAATGGGATTCCACCATATAGAATATAACAATGGGCTTATTTATCCCTCCCCCTGCTGATGGACATTTGTGTTGTTTCCAACGTAAGGCTATTGTGATTAACCTGCTATAAAAGCATTTGTGAGCGGTGAATTCATAACGATGAATTCATTCATTCATAATGATGTGGACATACGATTTAAATACCCAGGACTGGAACTGTTGAGACTTAGAGGGTAGGCACATGGTTAGCTTGATATGAAACTACAAGGCTGTTTTTTCAAAGCAATTGTATCATTTTATCCCCCAGTAAGAAACCAGTGGGAGTTCCAGTTACTCCACGTCCTCTCCATCCGTTGGTATTGGCAGGCTCTTCAACATTAGACACTATAGTGAGTGTATAGTATTTTGTTGTGATATTAGTTTACATTTTCCTGATGACTGATGATGCTCTTTTTGTCATGTGCCTTCTTTTAATCATTCTTAGATCTTTACTTATAAGGGGTTTAAAATCTTTTGCCCATTGAAACAATAGATGGTGGTTGTATAACTTCTGAATTGTGAGTTTGTATATATTCTAGATACAAGTCCTTTGTCAAATACATACATTCCAAATGTTTTCTCCCCAGATGAGGATAAGTTTTTATTTTAATAAAGTCTCAAGTTACTATAATTACTATGTTTTTTGCTTTTTGTGTATTAAGAAATTGCTGCCTAAGTTATAATTTTTCTCTTATATTTTTTGAGTGAAGTTGTATAATTTTTATCTTTTACCTCTAGGCCTATAATACATTTTGAGTTAATTTTGATATATGATATGAGGTTAGTGTCGAGTTTCATTGAAAATTAATGGACATTATGTGAGATTTTTTTGTTCTAGATCCTCTTTTTTTTAATAAAAGGGATCATCTATTTTATTTCATCAGTCTGGGTGTCTATCCTTTTTTGTGTGTGTATATTTTTTTATTGGAGTTTGATTTGCCAACATATAGCATAACACCCAGTGCTCATCCGTCAAGTGTGTGTGTCTATCCTTCGGTTAATGTCACACATCTTGGTGACAGTCTTAAAATTAGGTAATATAAATCGTTTATCTTTGATCTTTTTCAAAATTGTTTTTAGCTAGTTGAATTTCAATATATATTGTAGATTTAACTCGTCAGTTTTTATAAACATGTCTCCTAGGATTTTAATCAAGGTTCCTCTGTAGATAATCTGAGGAAAATTGACAACACTCTTGAATCTTTCAATTCAAACATGGTATATTTATTTAGGTTTTTTGTAACTTCCCTCAGCAATATTTTATAGTTTTCAACATACAAGCCTGGCACATATTTTATCCAGTATATCCTCAAGTAGGTTATGTTTTTGGATGCTATAGTATTTTCTTTATAATTTTCTTTTCCATCTGTCACATTTATATAGAGATGCAGTTAATTTTTTTTTTAATTTTTATATAATACTATATTTGTGTCCTTTTCAAAATCACTTATTATTCTCAAAGTTTTTCTGTAGAGTCCTTAGGATAGCCTATCTTGAATGTTCCTTGTGCTCTTGAAGGGATTGTGTACTTTGTAGATGTCGGATGGAATGTTCCGTAAATACCAGTTACGTCAGATTGGTTGATAATGTTATTGAAGTTTCCTGTATCCACATTTATTTCCAACCTGTAATGTCAAATATTTGTTTTTCTTGGTTGTTTTTGTTTTGTTTTGCACTGGCTAGGACATCAGGTATAACAGTGAATAGAAGTGGTGAAAGCAGACATCTTGCATTGGTCCCAACTTTGAGGAAAAGCATTCAATCTTTCACTCTTAAGAATGTTAGCTGTGTGGGATCCCTGGGTGGCGCAGCGGTTTAGCGCCTGCCTTTGGCCCAGGGCGTGATCCTGGAGACCCGGGATCGAATCCCACGTCGGGCTCCCGGTGCATGGAGCCTGCTTCTCCCTCTGCCTCTCTCTCTCTCTCTCTCTGTGACTATCATAAATAAATAAAAATTAAAAAAAAAAAAAATTAAAAAAAAAAAAAAAAAAAGAATGTTAGCTGTGGGGTTTTTAGTAGGCAGTCTTTTTTTTTTTTTTTTTTAAGATTTTATTTATTTATTCATGAGAGACAGAGAGAGAGAGAGAGAGAGAGAGAGAGAGGCAGAGACACAGGCAGAGGGAGAAGCAGGCTCCATGCAGGGAGCCTGACGTGGGACTGGATCCCGAGTCTCCAGGATCAGGCCCTGGGCCGAAGGTGGTGCTAAATCACTGAGCCACCCAGGCTGCCCAGTAGACAGTCTTTATGAGGTTGAGAAAATGCCCTACTATTCCTAGTTTGCCAAGAGTTTTTGTCATAAATAGATACTAAATTCTGTCATTTTTTTTCCTACATCTATTGAGATGGTCATACAATTTTTCTCCTTTGTTCTCTTAGTACAGTGAAATTGTTTGATTGATTGTGTAATTTTAATACAGCCTTGTATTCCTAGGATAAATCTTAACTTGATTATGATGTATTGTGCTTTTTAGAATTCACTGGATTCATTTTGCTAATATTTTATTAAGCACTTTCACATTTAAGTTCATAAGGAATATAGAACTGTAGTCTTTTGCTTGTTTGAGTTTTTTTCCCCCTTTTAATGTACTTATTGAGTTTTGGTATCAAGATAGTCCTGGTCTTATAAATGAGTTGAGAAGTGCTGCCTCTTTCTCTATTTGCTGAAAGAGTTGGTTTAAGATATCTATAATATCAATGTTATATTACACCATATCTATTATTGTGTGTAAGATATCTATTATTCTTCTCTAAAACTTCTCTAGTTCACCAGTGAAGCCATCTGGGCTTGACATTTTCTTTGGTGCAAAGTTTTTCATTACACATTTAAGTTCTTTAACATTTATAAGACTATTAAGATTTTTTTTCTTCTTGAGTCAGTTTCGGTAGTTTTTCAAGGAATGACCCATTTCATATAAATTATCCAATTTATTGGTGTAGTGTTGTTCATAATATTTTGTTATCTTTCAAATATCTGTAGGATATATGTGTAGTGATACCTCCTTTTTCATTCCTGAATCTTAGAATTTGTGGATTCTTTTTTCTTCTTGATCATTCTGGTTAGAGGCTTGTCTATTTTGATGATTATTTTTTTAAGAAACAGCTTTTGCTTGCCTTATCTGTGCCACCCCCAGCACTGCCATTTAGGTTTTATTACTCTCTGTTCTTATATTTACTAACTATGCTTGCTTTGACTTTTATTCTCTCTTCTTTTTCAAGCTTCTTAACGTAGGGGTGGGGGGGCTATGTCATTGATTTATTGTTGTATTTGCAGGAAATGCATTGTATGATTTCTGTTCCTTTACATTTATCGAGATTTGTTTTATGGTCTCATATGTTCTATCTTTATGAGTGTCTATGTGCACTTGAAGAGAATGCATGTTCTGTAGTTGTTGAGTGGAGTGTTCTATAGATGGCAATCAGGTCAATTTGGTTGATAGTGTTGTTCAAGTCTTTTGTATCCACACTAATTTTATATCTAGTTGTCCTATTAGTGAGAACAGTTTTGAAGTCTTTATTATTGTAGACTTTTTTTTTCCTTTTAGTTCTTTCAGTTTTTGATTCATGTTTTGAAGCTTTGTTTTGGGGTATATGTATCTTTAGGATTGTTATAGCTTGTCAGTGATTTGGTTCTTTTTTTTTTTTTTTTTAAGATTTCATTTATTTATTTGAAAGAGAGATCATGCACACACATGAGCACGGTAGGCAGAGGGAGAGGAAAAGAAAGAAGCAGACTCCCTGCCCAGAACCCTGAGATCATGACCTGAGCTGAAGTCAAATGCTTAACTAACTGAGACACCCAGGCACCTCAATGATTTGGTTAAGTTTATACAATGATTTTCTTTATCCCTAGTAATATTTCATGTCCTAGAGTTTCCTTTGTCTGATTTTGATTTAGGCGCTCCAGCTTTCTTTTATTTATATATATATATATATATATATATATATATTTTTTTTTTTTTTTTTTTTTTTTTTTTTTTTAAAGATTTTGTTTATTGGGCAGCCTGGGTGGCCGAGTGGTTTAGTGCTGCCTTAAGCCCAGGGCATGATCCTGGAGACCCAGGATCAAGTCCCATGTCAGGCTCCCTGCATGTAGCCTGCTCCTCCCTCTGCCTCTCTCTCTCTCTCTCTCTCTCTCTCTCTCTGTCTCTCATGAATAAATAAATAAAATCTATTTTAAAAAAAGATTTTGTTTACTTCTTACACTTCTAGGTGTGTTATAACCCTACAGTAAATACATTGTTACTATTTTTGTTTTTTTCTTTCACCTTAAAAAAATATGAAACAGTCCACAAATTTGCACATCATCCTTGTGCAGGGACCATGCTAATCTTCCCTGTACCATTCCAGCTGTAGTATATGTGCTGCTGATGTGAGCACTACTGTTTTTGTTTTTAGTCAGTTATCGGGCACCTGGGTGGCTCAGTGATTAAGCATCTTCCTTTGGCTCGGTGTGATCCCAGGGTCCTGGGATCGAGTCCCATATCAGGCTCCCCATGGAGAGCCTGCTTGTCCCTCTGCCTGTGTCTCTGCCTCTCTCTGTCTCTCATGAATAAATAAATAAAATCTTTTTTTTTTAACATTTTAACATTTAACATTTTAAATGTTAAACATTTAACATCAGTTACCTGTTAAGGAGATTAAAAATGAGAAAAATATTATTTTATTTTTACCCATATGTATACCCTTTCCAGTATTGATTATTCTTCCATTCCCATCCAGGTTTCTATCTGGACCATTTTCTTTCAATCTCTAACATTTACTTTAAAATTTCTTATAGCATAGGTACACTGGCAGTGAATTTTGCCAGCTTTTGTTCACCTGAAGGAAGCAAAACCAACGTCAGCCTCATTTTTGAGGTATTTTTGTTGGGTATAAAACTGTTGAGGATTTTTGTTTGTTTTTCTTTCTCTCTCAGGACTGACCTGCTTTCTTTATTTTTTTAAGAGTTATTTCTTTATCAGAGAGAGAGAGAGAGAGAGAGTATGAGCAGGGGTAGGGGCAGAGGAAGAGGGAGAGAATCTCAAGCAGACTCCCTGCTGAGCAGGGAGCCCAACACAGGGCTCGATCCCAGGACCTGAGCCAAAATCAGGAGTCAGATGCTCAACTGACTAAGCCTCCCAGGCACCCCTGACCTGCTTTATTTCCAACAGGAGGTCTCCAATTAGTCTTATCTTTCTCCTTCTGTATAGAACAAGGCTTCTTTTCTTTGGCTTTTAAGATTGCCTTTTTATTCTTCAACAATTTGATCGTGTTTATTGGTGTTCTGTGTTTATCTTGTTGGTAGTTTGTTGAGTTTCTTGGAGTTTTAGGTTGATAGCTTTTACCAAATTTGTAATATTTCACTACTGTTTCCTCAAATGTACCCCTTGCCCTTTTCATCACCTGGTACCATTCCACAGGTTGCTGAGATTTGAGTAACTTTTTATCTATTCAGACAGTTTCTGTGACGTGTCTTTGAATTCACTGATCTTTTTCCTTTTGTAAGGTCTAATCTGATGTTAAGCCAGTCTAGGGAATTTTTTTTTTTTTTTTTCATTTCAAACATTGTATTTCAAGCTTTAGAGTTCCACTTGATTCTTCTTTGTATCTTCCATTTCTCTTCTTATTGTGTTCATATTTTTCTTTAAGTCCTCCAACAGGCTTATAATAGCTATTTAGTCTTTGTCAACTAAATCCCATTATCTCTTGTCATTTCTGGTTCTCTTTTTATTATTCCCCAACCCCACCCCCAATTATCCTGTTTCTTTGGAATTTTACAGTAATTTTTAGTGATTGAGACATTTTTGTAAAGGACATTGTTTTTGCCCATAAGTTTATTTATTTATTTAGAGACAGAGATAGGCAGAGGGAGAAGCAGGTTCCCTCCAGAGTCTGCTGCGGGACTCCATCCAGGATCCCCAGATCACGGCCTGAGCCAAAGGCAGATGCTCAACCACTGAACCACCCAGGGTCCCTGCCCATACGTTTAGATGTTGATGGGAATGTTTCCAAATGTCTGCTTTCAAACTGCTATCACTATAGCCTGAGTTTCTTTCAAGAAGTGGTTTTTTCCCCCCACCCAGTATTAAAACATCACGTCTACTTCAAAGACATAGATATGTGTGTTTCTTTTTTCAAAAATGTCTGCCAAGCAGCATATTACTGATAGCCATCTGCCATCAGAGAACAGGGCAGCTAATTTGGAACATTTAACTTTTCAAAAGAAAATTGCGCAACTCATCTTTAAGCTTAAAACTCTTAAATACTTTGCCACTAAACCAACAAACCTTTTTTTGGTTCAAGTACTGCAACTTGCTTGCTTCTCGAGGCACAATGGCCCTTGCAAGGGTCCTCTTCTCTGTGGGTTTTCCTACCAGGAGTAGAGCTGAATACAAACTTGACTCAAATGTATTTTTATGAGACTGATGCGCTGCTTAGCATACCAGCAGAGCACTTCAGATGTGGTATTTTCAGATCCGGAATTCACTTTGATTCTTCTTGATGTCTTCTACATCTCTCCTTAACTTTGTTCATATTCTTTAGATTCTTAAGCACAGGCCTCACCTCAGTCACTGATGTTGTGTTGCTTATGGTTCTCTCTTACCTTCATTGCAGCCTTCCTGGCTTTTTCTCTGTGCCTAGAGTATGCCACATTCACACCCACCTCTGGGCCTTTGCACTGCTCTTCCCTCTGTCAAGAGCTTCAGAGTCTGTCCTCTTTGCCACCCAGATCTTAATCTCAGGGCCACCTCTTCCAAGAGGTCCTCCCTGTCCATCTGTCTCCAGGGCTCATTCCCCGTTCCCACACCCTGTTTCCTCTCTTACTGCTGCTTGGCAGTACTTTAAAGTATTTTGTTTAGTTTTGCTTTTTTATCGGTTTCCTTCATTTCAGTAAAATGTCAAGCCTTTGAGAGCATGGATTTCTGTCTTTTCACCCTCAATGTCCCCCACCCCAAGCACCTAAAACAGTCCTGACGTCATACAGCGTACATAGGCGATGGCAGTTAGATTGATGTGCTCTCTTGGCCTTGCCTGGCACTTCCGTGCATCCTGTTCTCCGACTTGCTGCGTCTTCCACAAGGATTGATTGCCCCCACAGTCTCTATGGGCCTAAATTCTGTCTCCTCTTAAAAAAAGAAAAAAAAAAAGTTTACCTTTGCCAATTGTTTTCATCTGGGAGTGGGCTTCTTCCTATCCTATCTTCACTGTGGCCCTCCTTGCTTTCTCTTGGTCATCTGTGAACTTGGCTTATCTCTACTATGAGTCTGGTCCTGGCTAATTCTGCCGATTGTCCTTCCCAGTGGACCCAGGCCTTGCCCGAGCAGAGAGATGCATAGCAAATACTTCTTAAATTAGTATTTGAAGAGATGGTATTATTTAGTTGGCTGCTGGTTCAGGAAGCAGAAATCTTAATTAGAATAGCGTGTGCCTGTGTGCCTCGCCGATGACTCTCATCCCCCTGTCCCTGGGTGGGATGCCAGGACCCCCTCCCCTGACCTCTGTGACGGCTAGAATTAATGAGGTCATGTTACATGTACTTAGGAGAAGGTGCCGGATAAATACAGGTGATGGTATTGTTGTTGTTTGTTGTAATTATGTTCCGAGGCTTGTGTTGCGTAATGAGCGCTATATAATGCCTCAAAGAGTGTTTTAGGAATTAACTATCAGATGATTGTAAAACACTTTGCAAGTTTGTCACGTTGGGTGGATGAAACTGATAATAAAGCATGTTGACTTGGAGGAGGCAAGGGAGACAGGTTTGCAGGATTTCGTGTGTTCCTGTTCCTTGCACAGGTGTGTGCCCTGGCCTCCCCTAGGTGGTTCCCTAATTGAACTGCCGAGGTCAGAGGCTTGTGACATTCAGAATGAGACCCCGCAATACTTGTGTGGGGTTTAAGGGCATCGAGAGTCATTAACGAGACAAAAGGCCATGATTTCCCCTAGATTCACAGGCATGTTGGAGTTTGGTGGGCTGAGAGTCATTGTTTTGGTCTCTGGCCCAAACATGCTAGAGTCATTATATTGTCATGTGGTAATTAGCTGTTCCTTTAATACAAGTAATAAAAATTAAGCCTAAGAGGTACTTTAGCAATGCCTTTTACATAATCCAAAACAATATTCAAATGCTGTAGGCGTCTAGTCATTCAACTGTACTGCAGTAAAGTTTGAAGTTTAATGCACAGAGATGTTTGAACATTCAGTTCATTCTTTATTCTGTGACCAGTTTTGCTACTTAGGCATTAACCTTTAATAGTGTTAAATTAAATATACATGCCTAATGAATAATTATGAGATTGCCAGAGTTTTCATTTACAATGTAACGCTTTGAAATTTTGTCTAAAGGTCTAGTTACCATTCACTTGATAATGTGCATGTTATTTTTATATGTCACTGAGTTCCTGGCTGAATCCAACGAGGGAAGCAATTTTTTTATTCAAAGCAGACACAGGTCTGCTGTGGGTCCTGGCCTTTTAAAAGGAATGGAATAGAAAAGTTGTCGACAGAAATTTTAGGGATGGAGAGGGCAGTACACTAGCTTAGCTCTTTAAAAATATCATCTGTACTGGCAGTCACACCAGAAAGCCCACATGCGTGAATGTTAATAGAATTTTATCCAAGTACAGTGGTTCTCCTTCTCCTTGATGCTTCCCTAACCTCGGTGTCAAGTTTTGATGGAAGTTCCAGGTGAAGGAGGCCCTGGGCATACTGTTTGTTTCCCTCAGGCTGGTTGTCCAGTGTGAGGCCACAGGGACAAGGGTAAAGAAGGTGGAGTTGGAAAGGGGAAGGTAGGCACCCTGGAAAGAGTTTTGAAATGAAAAAAAAAAAAAAAAAAAAAACAGGACGAAAACCCCACACCTGGAATGTTCTGAGAAATTCGGTCTCTGGTGTTATTACTACCCCTACTTACAAGGAATCGTCTCCCCAAAATAGCTTTTGAAATCTAATTTAATATAAATATTTTAATGCTGATTAAAATAATAATGAAAAGCCACAAATGAGAAAGCAGTGTAGTCATAAACTGTGTATACACCCAGAATAAATGCCCAGCGGCCAGGGCTGTCATGTGACGGGCAGTGTTGTGTTAAGCCCCACGCACAGGTCCATTGGTTGCACTGGATATATCCCAGCGCCTGCCTTTTGTAAACTCTGTAGAGACGTTGGCATCGCACAGAGTTCCTGGCTCCTGGCGGACTGGCTGACTAAGGCATGGGAGATCTCCCCTCACTTCCAGAAACTGAGGGTGGTCTGAAAAATTAATGACTCTGGTATTTGAAAATTAAGTGAGCTCTTGAATATATACCCCTGTTGATCCACTGGGCTTGGTGTTTAGCATTCCTCAAGTAGAGACTAAATCTTTGCAGCCACCTCACAAGTGATACTGGCGTCCATACCAGAAATATCTTCAGTAATCTTTCCTAAGCCCGGTGGACTCAAGTATTCCACTCTGATGGGGCCCGAGCATTCTAGAAGTACTCCACGGGTACCCAGCAGGTGGACTATGAGTGCCTTTTAGGCAGAAGAAGAAAAAATAAGATCGACACCAGAAGAGCATCTAACGTCTCTCCATTTCACACTGAATTAACAATAACACCAGAGACTGAGAGTCAATATTGTAAATTCCATGTCTAAGGTCTCAAATTTTGGGTCAAAATACAGTTTTGTGTAAGTCAGTCTAATCACAGATGGTACGTTGAGTAGGCCACAGGACCTCCCACACATGACCAGCCTGGGTGTGGCCTCCTGCCGTCTGTGCTGTGATGCAGATTGCTATGGTTCCCTCCCAGCTGGCTGGCCTGCTGGCCCGGTGTGACCCTGCCCAGGCTGTGCCTCAAGAAAGGTGAGAAGCCAGGTCACCATGTGCTAAGTCTCAATTCTTCCTCGGGAGTACCCTTCCCTGGGAAAGAAAGACAGTGATGGGGAACCATCATGTCCTAAATAAAGTAACCTCATATGAAGCCTGCATTGACGTCCTCCACCCCATCAGGGGATCTTCCTTGTTGGAAGACTGGTCACTTGGAGTTAACAGACTTTGGGTTCAAGTTCTCTCTGCCTGCTAACTAGCTGAGAAACCAAGGGCAAGTCACTACACTCCCCAGAGCTTTAGCCTATACTTGTGTGACAGAGATGTGACAGTGTTTCACCTGATACATGTCACATCCCCTTCCTAGAGTTGCTGTGAGGCCCAAAAGAGAAAACATCCATCAGAGTCTTGTGATGGTGAGACACACTCCGAGGATCAGGTGTTAACTTCCAACTTCATAAGGATTATTGGAAACTTGAGGCTTATGGCGGCCTTCGCACACACTGTCCATGCTGCATGCGTGGTTGACTTTCCCTGAGACTCCTCCCCTTGCCACTGCCATGTGCATCCCCTTCCTGTTGGTCGGATCAAGGACTGAGAAATGTTCCAAGTGTCACACCATGCTGAAGCAGTGGACAAATCCCCACGTACCTCTGGCTGTGCGCAGGTTGTGTCCATAGGCTGGGGCCCTGGAGGGTGAGTCTGCGTACTCATCCTTTGTAGCCGCACAGAAGCATCCCTGACCAGCCAGCTGTGGGATAGGGCCCAGGGCTCTGCGGAGGGACAGGGGATGGCAAGGTCACAGGTGCCCTGACTGTTGGCAAGTGGTAGCATCCCGTTGCAGGGGCCAGCAGGAGGCTGAGTTCCCGGGCACCCCAGCTGGCCTGCTTCAAGCCTCTGCATGACCGTGAAAAGTGTCTACTCTGTGCTTAGAGTGGGGTGACCTGCATGTCCCTGTCCCGTAGATCCCGTGCCCGCGCTGGACCTCGGGCAGCAGCTCCAGCTCAAAGTGCAGCGTCTGCATGACATTGAAACAGAGAACCAGAAGCTTAGGGAAACTCTGGAAGAGTACAACAAGGAATTTGCTGAAGTAAAAAATCAAGGTTAGTGGAAGATATGTTCTGTGTTTGGCTTTGTCTTGTCTTTATTTTTCTTTTTTTCTTCTTTTCTTTTCCCCACTCTGCCTTTAATTGCCTTCCCCACACTGTTGGGACTAGCTCTAACCATCATCCACGTCACAAAGTCAAGGTGGGGTCCCCATCAGAATCATTACAGAGAGATAATAATAGTAATAACACTTAGCTGTTGGGAAGTAAAACTTTTCCTAGGCACAGTAACTACACATGATTTTGTTGCCCTGTGATGGGACCAACCAGGAGTCTTTCAGAACCTTCCTGGATCATCATGTGATAGGATCCACCTTTTAAAAGAGTGGTTGTGTTGCCTGCGGGTGACACCTGTCAGAGAGCCAGCTCATGATCAAAGGGCCGCAGCCACTAAGCCATTTAGTAGTGGCCCCTGGTACACGAAGGCTTCCAGATGCATCTTCCCAGCCTGAATGAAAGAAAACCATCAGTCAGGCAGGGAGGGCCAAGGTGGCCTGGCTCTTCCTGTCAGGGAAGAACAAAGGGATCTCGAGGCACCTAGAATCCAGATGTGTTCACCGTCCAGGATCCCGTTGGCTTGCTTGTTGCGAAAACAGGTTGTGGGCCCCATGTCGCAGCAATAGCTGCAGATCATTCTGCCACTACCTAAAACCTTACCTGTGTGTTTTGGTTTGGGGGTGTGGGTAAGGAAGGAGCTAGGAGCGAGAGGCTGACCACTTGGGTGATTCGGGGCATTTCCTCCCAGTGGACCTCTCTTTACTGCACCCCAGAATTGCTGGCTGAAGATCTTTAGAATGTCCTTTGACTTTGAGACCATTGGAGACAAGACTTCAAGAGGCGGTCCTGAGGATCCCCTTCCTCGTTGGTTGGGAGGCTGGGGGACACAGAACCAGTGGAGGCAGGGAGCCGACCTTGACTGCAGGGAGCAGTGAGCCTTTGGGACACATCCAGCCAGCTTTGTCCTGCTTGAAAGTGAGGTGTCGGACATAGTGGGCTGGGATCCAGGTGAGAGAAGGTGCGGCCTTGCCCCCACACTCCAGGTGAGAGAGAACCCGTGAATGAATGAACTCTCCGGGTTGCCCTGAAGTACCACCCAGAAAAGAAGGTGCTGCTTTTTCCCCCTCCGGTGACCTCTGACATCTCATTTTGTCAGACCCCCTCTTTGTGTTTTTTATAGATTGATTTTGTTTTGTTGGAGTCCACCCAAGGCTTTTTGTGGCCCCCTTTTCCCACTTGGCTTGGTCAGCAACCCCATGGCCAGTTGCCCAGTGAGGAACTAGAAGTGAATGTGAGATGTCCTCCTCCTAAAAGGCCCCATTTGACGGGCTTTTTTTCAATGAAATACCAAAGACCTGCCTTGAGACCCTTTGGTGCCACGGTTTAGCTCTGAGCCCTCACACAAGCGATCAAGGGACTTCAGTTTATGAAAAACCCTCCTTTTCTTGAGTGGGAGGCTTCACATCATGACCACTTAGGATCGTGGTAGACTTACATGAGATCTGGGGAGGCATTTAGTGCTTTTCCTGATGCTCAGTAAATATCAGAGGTTCTTACTGCAAATGGTTGTTTTTTCTAGAAATTCCCACCGCCCCCCCTTCATTTATTGATAGCTTTATAGGTTTTCCCAACTTTCAGAAAAATGAGTTTCCTCCCTTTTCTTCCCAATATGCAGTGGTTTTGATTAGGAAAGGGAGAGTGTGCATCATGTGTATTTATCACAGCCATAGCGTAGATTGGTTTTTCACCAATTTACAGCAGGAGGGATTTCTATCATATACTGGAAATGGCATGGAAAGATGAGGACGTTGGTGCCCAGGTGCAGCTAATAAGAGCAGAGCACTGTGGTCCTCTCTCTGCTGGGCCATTCTTCCTCCTCATTTGCTCACATGTAGGGACTCCAGCTGGGGCACACTGTGGGGAATGTTCTAGACTCCAGCCTGCCTATCAGAGGACCAGAGGTTCCAGGATGAGCCAGACCCTGGCTTAGTCTCGGCTGGCCAGCAAGCAGCCCACGCAGGCTGGGGATGCCAAAGAAACCTCATCAGATGGAGTGGGAGCCCCCAGCTAGTGCCCCAAGCTCCCCTGGGAGGAGCAGAACCATGTCACACTGGGAAACCCTGTTGGAATCAGTGCTGAGGTCCATAGGGTATATATACAGACATTTCCCACCAGTTGCAAGAGGCAGAAAACACTATATGTTGACGTACATGGTCACATAGACCACTGACTTAAAAGAGCATGCATGTGTTTTCAGAATTGTCCTGTTGTGATGTCCACTTGGGAAGTATCCACTCTTGCCCAAACTTGGCCCTGTCTCTGTGGCTTGACGGTGATGTGGATCACTAGCCGTGAGGTTCACAGAGCATTTCTTTCAGGCCCCAAACAGCCACCCCCAAAGGCAGAAGGACCCCGTCTCTCCTTTCAGGTACCCTGACAGGGTCATCGGTTTTTTTTTTGTTTTGTTTTGTTTTTTTAATTTTTTTATTTATTTATGATAGTCACACACAGAGAGAGAGAGGCAGAGACATAGGCAGAGGGAGAAGCAGGCTCCATGCACCGGGAGCCCGACGTGGGACTCGATCCCGGGTCTCCAGGATCGCGCCCTGGGCCAAAGGCAGGCGCCAAACCGCTGCGCCACCCAGGGATCCCGGGTCATCGGTTTTAATTTCTTCTCTCTCTCTCTCTCTCTCTCTCTCTCTCTCTCTCTCTAAGGAGAACCCTTTGGGTTCTACTTAATGAAAAGGGCCAATTTCTGCCCTTAACAAAAGAGCCTTTAGCTTTTATCCACTAAGCCACTCGGGTCCTGACCTCCCAGCACATGTGCTCCTGCCTTGCTCAGCATGTCTATGCTGCTCAGGGAGTAAAAGTGGATGCGGGTTATAACCTGAAGGACCAAGGGCCCCAGTGCAAGCTCTTACTGGTAGTCAGTGTTGTCGTGTGAGCCTGGAGCCCCATCGTCACAAGCCGCATCTGAGCCTCCCCCGCTCAACCTACCCAGGCTCCTCCATTCATTTGTGCCTTGGCCCTTTCTTGGCCTAGCCCTCTAGGAGATAGATCCATGTGCAGAAGGTGTAGTTCCCCAAGACGTCTACCCTCCTTGGAGCTGGGACCCCAGTGCCCTGCCAGGGACTATCCATCGCAGAGGGTGATGTGGGGTATCTATGGGAGGAAGCAGGTGGAACAGTCCTGCCCTCGAGCCACCCACAGGTCTGAGTCAGGACTCTGCCCTCTTTGTTACATCTGCTTTGGTGTTCCTGCTTTGAGTCATTAAAGCGATGGCTGTAAACATGCACTTGGTGGTGGTGGGGCCCGGGCTTTCTGGGGACAGCCCTGCCCCCTGAGGGGCCCTGTGTCCTGAGCATTGAGCCCTACAGGGCTCCTTCATTGCCCAACTCTTCTACCCCCCACCCCCAGTACTCACTCTGCCTCAGATGGGGCTCCCCCAGGCCCTGTGCCGCCTGCTCCATGCACACAAACCCCATCCAACAGCCTCCAGCCTGGATGCATCCCTTCCAGAGGAGGAGACATACACCGTGTCCACTTAGCACACTGCGTATTCCATCACTCATGAAACCCTGGAGCCAAAGCCCAGGGCCAGGGCAGTCTGTAGACTCACCTGGCTTTGGCTAAGTCTGCTTCTTCCAAAACACGCACATAATTATGAACTGTTTTTCTTTGTGAGAAAGTACTTAAACTGCACAAAAACATTATTCATCTTCCTTCGGTAGAGGATTAATTTAAAGCTCATCAATAAGATGATATTCTGTGTGACCATTGATGCTCCCCCCCACTGACTTTTTTTAAGTTGTATTGAAGAAACCATAGCTCTTCTGCCCAGCAAAATCCATTGATCCTCCTCAGCCTAAATGTTTAAAGTTCACTTTAACATTTAGGGAGTAAAAGGTCTCCAAAGGGACTCGTAACCATTGATTTTGTGTCAGGGTTGAGGAGCTAAAGTTTAAAACACCACAATCCTACCAGGTTACAAAAGCCTTGTGTATGTAGCTGCATAGAATCATGCTCCTCTCACTCCCGTCTTTCTCTTTCTGCAGAGGTTACAATAAAAGCACTTAAAGAAAAAATCCGAGAATATGAACAGACTCTGAAGAACCAAGCGGAGACTATAGCTCTTGAAAAAGAACAAAAGTTACAAAATGATTTTGCAGAAAAGGAGAGGTGAGTGTCTGTTGGGGTCCTTACACACTGACACAATGTCATACCTCTAAACTTCACACCACAAGGAGTATTTAAAATGAGCCCTCTAGACCTGCCCAGGTGGTAACCATGCTCCACGGGGCTCTCAGGAAAATTTCTGTTTGAAAAATAAAGGTGTCCCTTACTCTGTAATATGTGGATATTACCTTGGGTGCCATCCATTGGTCTTTACTCATAGAGGTGATGGCATCAGATAGTTAAGGGGATCAAAGTGTGTCTGCTGGGGCCATGTGGGTCCAGGGGTCGAGCACAGAGCATGTGCGCAAGGCATGCACTGACATGAGCAGAGATGACAGGGCATGAATGTGTGCCATCTCTGGGTAAGCCCTGGACACAGGCTGAACTCCTGCCACCTTCTGAAATGAATGTGGATATTTAACATCATTCACAAATCTGGGGGTTTTTTGGGTTTTTTGGTTTTTACCTCTTTACCTCATTGTGCTTCATATATCAAGCATCTGATGTCAGTAAAATATGTTAGAGAAAGTGGGCTTCAGATGAGGGACCTGCCCACAGTCTCCCACTAGTTACCCAGAGGTGGGACCGGAGCCCAACCCACCACTCCAGCCCTGACTTCCCCTGGTGATCGTACTTTACCTCCCAAAGTCATCACTACAGGACCAATGTGGGTCCCTTGTGGCCTGGCAGAGCCGGGGCCAGGTGCTGCCCCCAGGAAAGAAGTGAGCCATGCAGAGAGCTGGGGCTCTGAAAGATGAGAGGAATCCTGACCCAGCCTAACTGCCTCCTAGAACAGCACTTTATGCCCAAAGCAGTTTCTCACCAGGTTACTGATACTAGGGCAAGGAGGGTGGGATGCCAGCAATTGAAATGCCCCGGCCATAGGGAAATGGGTAAGTAAAGGTGGACTGTCCCCAACTGGAACATTATGCAGCCATTAAAATAATAGCAGTGTAGAATTTGAAATGAGACCAGAAATGTATCCAGCATGATATGGAGAGAAAAATGCATGATACAAAATTACATACAGCATGATTACAGCTGCATAGAGCAGAGTCACACATCAGAAAATTGTGGAAGTAAATTCATCTGAGAATTTGATATGATTAAGTTGGTTTTTCAGACTTGGTAAAAGGATTAATTATATTTAAAGATGCAAATAACGGACTGACCACTCGGGATGGAGGATAAAGCTAGATTTTTTTTTTTTTAATCTCATTCTTTACACCAAGAAATTTAAATGGATCTAGGGCTTAAACATTAATAATTCAATCATGTGCATCCTGGAAGGAAATTTCTGCAAGTATTTTGTTTTCTAATCATAATTAAAAACTGATTGTTTAAAAATAAATAACAGTAAACATTTTAAAAGCATCAAAAACCTGGGAAGAAATTTTCTCAAAGCATAAGAGCCCTTACCAACTATTAGGAAAAAATGAGCACTACAAAGTGGATGAAGATACGCAGACAGTTTATACAAAGAGAAACAAATGCTCCAAATGCTCGGCTTTACTCAGCAGGAAAATTAGGTTTAATTTTACTCAGTGTTGGCACAGGAAAACAAACACATATTGTTGGCAAGAGTTTAAATTAGTGAGGTTTTTTTTGTTGTTGTTGGGAAGTTTCTCAATATCTATCAGAACAACAATAACAAAAAAATTGCACGTACTCTTTGACCATTATAATTCTTCTGCTAGAACTTCATCCAACAGATTCACTCTCAGAATTATGCAACAATGTCTGCATAATGATCACTGCAGAATTGTTTAGTAGAAAGAGGCGATAAACAATCTAAGTGTCCACAGAGGCTGGTTACATTAATTATTTAATAAGAATGAGGAGGAGCTGCATATGCTGGTGTAGAATGTTTCCAAAGTATGGAAATAAGTGAAAAAGCAGGCAAGGGTGGAGAGTGTGAGTTTCTATATTACATGTGAGTTTATAGAATACTCGTATGTGTGTTTTGCCTGTTTTGTTTTGTTTTTAACCCAGAGCCTTGAATAGTTTTATAATTGGAATATGCAAAAACATGAGCAATCTTTCTCCATAGGTGATGGAAATTTGGCTGATTTTTTTTTAAACACTATAATTTCTACTTTTCTGTATTCCCAGGTTTGTTAGTATGAGAGCATGTGTTCTATTCATATGATATAAAAATAATAAACTTATTTTTAGAAATTTTCTGCAGATGAGGAGGAAGGAATGCTATTTATTGACCAGGGAATTCATTTGGAGATCAGGGGAAATGTAAATCTGGGGACATTGGGTTCAAACATTGAGAATCTCCCATTAGGTATTACGGTCACATTTGCATTCCATTATAACAGACGTGGAGCAGCTGTCACATCTATTAGCACGTCCTTTATTCCAACAAATTCCTTCATTGTGTCAGCAAAATGTAAATGTATCATTCTTCTTGGGTAACTTCAGAAAACAATGAGTGCGTGATGATGATTTTTTTTTCCCCCTAAATATCTGGCACGGGAAGAACAAGTTGCATTTAAGATAACTGGCTGCATCCATTAGCACACAGTCAGGTCCTGCAGGATGCACACTCTACATTGTATCACACTCGGGTACAAAGTCAGGGTGCTGAGGGTCAGGGAGCGGGTGTGCAGGGCTTGTGGCGCCACCAGCGGTAGCCAGCTGTGCGCCTGTTGCCAGTGGGGCATGTTGCAGCAAAGATCGCTGGTCTTCGAGCTCCAAAGCACACAAGACTTCACTTTGGGAAACAAGATGACCAGCTCGCTTTATTCTCTTATCCTCTTCCTTTTCAGAAAGCTGCAGGAGACGCAGATGTCTACCACGTCAAAGCTAGAGGAAGCAGAACACAAAGTTCAAAGTCTGCAGACAGGTGTAGTATTCTTCATCCTATCATGAAGTCCATCCAGGGTGTACTCAAGTGGGGGGCTTTGCCCTGTCTCCTGGTCCCCCCAGGTCTTCCCTGGTACCGGTCACCCTGGAGGAGTAAAGGAGCCCACGCTCCTCAGAGCCCACAGCCTCCCCACCTTGACTTCATTAGTCACTCACGCTGAGTTGTTAGCGTGAAGGCGGGAGGATCTGCCTTCCATTTCCATCCCGTCCACAAGCCATCCTTTCTTTCTAGGCTTTTTTTCCAACAAACACATCTAAATCACCAAACTATCAAGGACTGACATTTCATTTGGAACAATAATAGGAAAAGGAAAAAAAAAAACAAAAAAAAACCCACAACACTTATTTCCACCCTAAGTGAAGTTAAGCACAGTAATAACAGACCTTTAAAATTTAAGACGCCAAAGAAGGTTGTACTAGTTTTTATCGTTTCTTTATGCTTTTTTCTTCTCCTTCTTTCTCTTTCTCTCTTTTTTTCCCTGAAAGGGAAACTGCATCATACATTTAATGTAAACGTGGAGGGAGAAACATCAGAAGACATCATAATCCAGGAGGCATAAGTGGCTCAGTTAAGCATCTGCCTTCAGCACAGCTCATGATCCTAGAGTCCCGAGATCAAGCCCCATGCTGAGCTCCCCTCTCTCTCTCAAGTAGATAAAATCTTTAAAATATAAGAAAAAGAAAAGAAGACATCATAATCCAAGTGAATACTAAATGACAGAGAATGATAACATAATCATAGCACATTTACAGATACATGAATAATACCCCCCAAATCTAGAGACCTCCTAAAAATCACTAAGAAATCAGTAAAAAGGGGTGCGTGTGTGGCTCAGTCTGTTAAGCATCTGCCTTAGGCTCAGGTCATGATCCCAGGGTCATGGGATCAAGCTCCATGTCAGGTTCCTTGCTCAGCTAGGAGTCTGCTTCTCCCTCCCTCTCTGCCATTCCCCCTGCTCGTGCTTTCCGGCTCTCTCGCTCTCTCTCTCTCTCTCCTTCCCCCTCCCTCTCCCTCTGTCCCTCTCCCCCTGTCAAATAAATAAATAAATAATCTTAAAAAAAAAAAAGAATTCAGTAAAAAGAGATAAACAGTCCAGTAGAACAAGGGGCTAAAGACGCAAACAGCCTGCAGAAGAGATGCACGTGGCCAATACACATATGAAAAAAACATTAACAATTCTTAACAGGTAGGAGGATGCTAATTAAATCAGGGAAAGATTGTTTTGCCTGTCAGACTGTCAAAAGAATTTTATTTAATTGATAATATCCAGTGTTGGTGAGAGTATAAGAAAATAGTCGCACTCATAATAGTATAGATGGGAATGTAAATTGCCTCTTGGGGGATCCAGCTAAGTCGGGTTTGTCTCCTTGGGGTGTGTAAACTCCTCACCCTAGTACCTTCACTTCTCTGGGTCCTCAGGTACACGGCATCTGGCAAACTTCTTACAAGAGCTAATTGTTACTGCCTGTGTCCTGACATGGAGAGCTTTCCATGCTGTTCTGCTTAAGGAAAAGAGCAAAGCTTAGAATATATTTGTGTCATCCTATCTGTGCAGAACTGGAGTGGGGAGTATATATATGTATATATATGTGTACACACACACACACACACATAGATGCAGGTGTATGTGGAAATATATTTTAAATAATAAAATGTATGTAAAGGCAGGGAATCCGTACACCAAACCAGTAATAGGAGTTATCTCCAAGGAGGTGTGTGGATAAGATGAGGTTAAAAGTGAAAGGGGATTCTGGGCCCCATTCTGTGTATTTTTGTAATTTTTGACTCTTTGTGAATTTATTGCTTGTGGAGTTTTTTTCTTTTTTTCCTTTTTTTTTTTTTTTTTGAGAGAGAGAGCAAGAGAGGAGAGGGGAGGGGCAAAGAGAGGGAGAGAATCTCCAACAGACTCCCTGGTCATTGCAGAGCCCAACATGGGGCTCAAACTCATGACCCTGAGATCATGACCTGAGTCAAAATCAAAAGTCAGACAATTAACCAACTGAGCACCCTCCCCACCCTGCCAGCGCCCCTACCTTTTCTTTTTAAATTTAATTTGGACAACTGCTGTCTTATAGTAAACTTTTCCGTCCTCTGCCTTTCAGCCCTGGAAAAAACTCGAACAGAATTATTTGACCTGAAAACCAAATACGATGAAGAAATTACTGCCAAGTAAGTCTCTGCCTGGCTTTCTCCATCTGTACCCTTTCGGTCAGGGATCCCCTGATTTTGCTAACCCATAGAAGCTTCCCCCTGCTTTGCCCTCCTGTCTGCTGGCTTTCACAAAGCGGTATGGGGTTCAGGAGGCGCTTGGCCCCAGAGCTACCATGAGGAATACAGTGTCCCCCCCGCCATGGGCTGCTTGTTTCAGTTCAATACCCAAGATGTAACAGTACTCTGGTGCTTCTAGAACCCTGGAACTTGCATCCTCAATTGTCATGAAGCCTCATCAACATGGGCCTTTTTCTAAGAAAGTTTGGGAAGGGGCATCTTACAGAAGATGTGATGCGTGAGCTGTTTCGTGGAGCTGGGTCTGTGCAAAGCACGTCACCTTTTCCTGTATCTGGGTCCTTGGCTCCCGCGCAGATGGATCTTTTCAAGTCCACTTGGAACACTAGGCGTCCCCGTGCAGACACGTACACATAGGGTGTGCCTGTGTTAGGGCCGGTATGTCACACAGGGCCGGTTGTCAGAAGGAAGTCAGTGATCTGTGGTAGCACAGGCACACTCATTGCAAGCCCACCCTCCAAGCACAACACCAGTAAAGAAAGAATGGCATTGATAGAATCAAGAGAGACAAAAAAGCAACAGAAATTGTCCTGAGCCAGGGTCTTCTCTGCTGAAGTCCAGACAGGCAGTACCAGGCAAGTGGCTGATCCACCTTCTGTCCTGGGAGGCTCTTCCCATCTCCTGCAGAAACCCATACTCCACACCACCCCCCCATCCCATCACCCCCCATCCCCCCACCCCCTGCTGCTCTGGCCAGTAAGAAAGGTCTCCTGCTGTGCTCCCACAGCACCTCAGGGGTCCTGGAGGGGACAGTGTGGGGGGGGGGGGGCTCTACACAGTTTATCCCTCTGGCCCATCCCCCTTGCCCTTGGCCTCTGAGGTTGCTACTGGGCCTGCTGCCCTCAGGACACATCTCGGTGGGCTCTTGATCTTTTCATTATTTGGTAGCTAGAGACTCTAAGAGCTACCCCAGGCCTTGTAGTCAGACCAGTTTTGATCATGAGCACAGTACTTCTGCACAGACTAAAATATCCTTCTCAGTCTTGGCAACTTGGGCTGGCTTGTTGGCATATCTAATCCTGGTGGAAGTTGCCAGGTCATTTTACCTTACTGTTTCAGCATGCTGATATATGAATTCAGGTGGGCTAGAATGAGCTGGCTGTAAGGTATCATAACTGTTAAGATTTCCCTGGGGGCTCCGGTATTAATTCCCCCAACTCCGGGCACCAGTGTCAATGGGATGGCAGACGTGGATCCCTGGCCCCCCCTTCACCCCCCAGATGGAAGCTTGGCAGGAACTATACCAACTGCTGTCATCCTAGTATTCCTTGGTGTCCGTGTCTCCCCTTTTCTGCCAATCCGCCATCTTTATTTTTCAATTATTTTTGCCTGGACTTTATTCTACTAAGAAGAGTAGTGGTTGGTCCATTTTTATTTTTATTTATTTTTATTTTTTTATTTTTTTAAAGATTTTATTTATTTATTCATGAGACAGAGGGAGGGAGAGAGGCAGAGACACAGGAGAGGGAGAAGCAGGCTCCATGCAGGGAGCCAGACATGGGACTAGATCCCTAGTGTCCAGGATCTGGCCCCAGGCTGAAGGCGGCACTAAACCGCTAAGCTACCGGGGCTGCCCATGGTCCATTTTTAAAAGTTATAACATTTTAATCTGACACAGAGTTCTACCTTCTACCCTCAGTTTATAGCATTTCCTTTCTAATAGTTTGATTTTAGAAAGGAAATGCCTCTCTGGGCATTGGCTACAACGTGCTAGTTCCCTGACCCATTCTATCTCACTAACATCTCATTCTAGAAAGAGGTGTGGTTTTAATAAAATAATGAACTATTTTTTAAAAAATACACCTCCTTCTGGAAGACATAGATACATCTTGTGTTTCTGTAATTAACCTAAGTTTGCTTTGTTATGCACTTCAGAAGTTGTGCAACCAGGCTATAAACCCCCGCTGAGCCAGTGTTTCTCAAACGGGGTATCACAGGGGCAAAATCAATTTAGTGAGTGGCGACCAGCCAAATGGACAATCAAATACAACATAAAATGAAATAGAGTAAAAAATATCATGGCTCGTGGCACATAGTAAAGTCAAGTATTGTTTTGTGGCCCTTTTGTGTTCGTTATGTGTATAAATCTAAGTGTGCAGTTATTGGGTCACAGTGTAAAATGTGGGTCTTCAGGTGGGTTTCAATCCACCGTTACTTTGAAAGCCACTGCCCTGAGAATGTTCTAAGAGGCTCAACTTCCAAAAGCCAATATCTCCCACTGTGTCCTGGGGCGACGCTGTTTGCCACAGATGGGCACCTCCTTGAGGAAAGAGCCTGAGGACATACATGTAGCACCTGTCGAAACTATTCAGAAATGACAGCAGATAATGCCACTCGTCACATGAGGGCTTAGTACTGGTCCCTGGTTTAGAATCATGATTTCATTATTTGGCTTCTAAAGAGCCACAAAGACAACCTGTGTCCATTTAATTGGTTTGTTTTGGGGGTTGAGGAAGCGATGCAGCAGGGGAGCTGTCAAGGAAGGGCTTACGTGCACTTACAGGTTTCCTGTCAGGTGGGGAATATGGCGGCCGGGAGCCACTGGGAGATGGCCCTGAGAGGCAGGGGCTCTGTCCCCACCCACTCTGACCTTGCCAGAAGCTAGGCTGACACTGGGGAATGGCTGGCTTCTCTCAACCTGAACCACCAATTAACTAAGGACAGCTCCATCACCTGTCAGGGCCCTGCTACCAGGTGATCCTGCTCCCTAGAGTGGGGTCAGGGGTTCTTCTAAAGATGACAGGGATGATTTTCAGTCTTAAGTATTTTTCTAGTTACTGTTTATAGACACGTTGACTCTTGGGCTGTTCCTAGGCAGCCAGCTCTGTCCTGTTACAGGTAAGTCTTAGGTCCCTGAACCAGTGAGGTCACCCAGTGGGGGGGCGGGGGGTGCATCAGAGGCCCTACACCTCTCCCGGACACTGATCCTACTGGCATCTGATGAGAAATGGCAGTTACTGGTGTGGGCTCAGTGAAAAATATTTCTAGACTATTTCTCATCAAATTGGTATGCCTTAAGGCCAAAGAGATTCCCCCTCCCCAAATCCAAATAAATGAAAATCCAAGCATTACTTGTTCATTTTCACTAAACTCCAGTAAGTGGAAAATAGAATCAAAAAGTAAGAGAGTTGTGTATTCTAGCATGTAAAAATGCTCTGCTTTGGGACAGTGGCTATTGTCACAGACTGCTCTTAGAGCCATGGGCACTCTTGGGGTGCGTCCCCTTCCAGGATTGCAGCAGGGAATTTCTTGCCTTCTCCTGTGAAGAACAGAGAGGCAGAGGGGTGGCATTTGTGTGCATACGTGGAGAGAACAAGCCTAACTTTCGTGAAGGACATGACTCAAATAAAACAGATCCACTCATCAGTGCAGCAGAAATTCCTAGGGGCCCCTTCTGAGCCTGGCCCTTTGCTGGGCTCTGGAAATCCTGAAGCTAAGGGAGAAAAGCCATTGGAATCCAGTGTGATCACTGCTATGATAGAGGGGACATTGGCCAGCATAGCCTCTGTGCTGTCAGGGTGTCCACAAGACAGATGGCACACTCCAGCTAGGGACTGGCAGGAGGGAAGCCACAGAAGGAATGTGGCAGTTTGAGCCAGCACTGGCCGGGCTGTACAACATCTAAGCTTGCAAGGACCTGTGGTCTTTGGGAGGTAGAGAAACCTCTGACTTCACCCCCCTCCTTCCCAGGCCAAACTCAGCAGTGGCCAGTGGGCAAGCTTACAGCGAAGGCACACCCAGCTGGAGCAAAAGCAAGGTAATCAGGGAAGCCTTCCTGAAGGGAGTGACATGTGGTTTGAGGTGGAAAGATGAGTTCGGGTGAGGTTCTGCTGGAGACAAAGGAGTGCAGGGTGTGAGAACACAGGGCGGCCAAGCTAACCCAAGGGGCCAGCCAGATGTGCCAAATGTGGGATGGGGCCAGGTGGGCACAGTGTATGTGAGGCTGGATTGGGGTGGGGTCGGCAGAGTCGAGCCCCCCACGGGGGTCGGGCATCTCCCAAGTCGGAAATGGACTGACTGCTAACAAAAGGCAGCCCAGGGCCAAACACTTACTGTACATGGTTCCCGGAGTAAGTAATCCACAAAAAATGTAGAGAATGGACTGAGTCAATAATCACTACTTTCTTGTAGCTTTGTGAGGAGTGCTTCAGGCTGGGAGATCGCATATGTCCAGAAGCTCCACACTGCCTCACATCCCTCTCCCCTTTTATGGGAAAGGTTTATCACTCTACTGTCTGCCTCAAGCCCCCACCCTACATGCATCTTACTAGACGAGACATCTTCTCATTAACATGTATGAATGTAAGCCCACCAGGGGCAGACCTTTTCACAAATGGTCTTAAAACATTTCTAAACAGTTTATTGTCTCTCTCTGGGAGAGTAGGGATTCTTAAATCCTTGTGGACAAAAAAAAAACACAGGAAGAGGATGGGGGTGGCACAGTCCAGCATGGGCTTTGGAGAAGGCTAACCCAGGAGTGGGTGGCAGGGTCCAAGACTCTTCCATGTGGCTGTGGGGGAGCTCATTGACCACCACTCCCACTGTCCTTACCCTACAACAGACGGGCACAGTGGTGGTCAAGACCCTAGCAGGTTGTGCAGAATAACAGGAAGGTATGTGGGCAGCCCCTAGTACAGTCACTGCAAGACATTCACTGTCTCATGTCACAGTCCCCTCCAGACGAGCTCATAGTACAGCTTGGTGTGCCTTTCTGAAATTAGTGGGCCCTGGGGAAATTGACATTAGTGGCATCATCTCCTGATGGGATTCGAAGAACACATGTTGCCTTTGCCTCTCTGTCACTGGGAGATGTCACCCCCATTTTGGAAAGAATCCTGCAGGTTGAAGGCACCAGGGCTGTTCCAAGAGCCCAGTTTATTGTGTGCAGTCACCACCCTGCGTCAGCTGGGACAGCGCAGGCTGACTTGTCGGGCCAGCAGCAGTAAAGTTTTCCATGTGTAGGCTTGAAGCAAAATGTAATTAGCCTTTATGTGCAGAACAAGGACCCATTGATGAATACAGCTGGTCTTTGTTTTGTCCCGTCATTGAGAGTGGGAGGTAAAAGTGTTCTTCTCATGTTTATTAATGCAAGATTCCTTAGACAAATGGCAAGCACAGTTTAATATTTGTTGGAACATAGGGGGGTTTGCCAAAACAGTTGTGTAAGAGGATTGCAGGGTTGCAGATTATAACTGTTTCTGGGTTAAATAAATGAATTATTTCTGTTTTTTTTTTTTTTTTAAGTTAAAAAGGTACCTCCTTTCTCAGAGGGTCACCCTAAGTACCGATCGTCCCATTTGTCTTAGCAAATGGAGATTTAGCACCCTGGTTGACTTTAACCTAGAAATTCTAGCCAAGCAGAGGGATGTGGATTTTAATATTTAAGCAGTCCCCAGGATGGCCGCGGAGGTGGACAGCATTCTTTCTTTTCGGCACGTGGCATCTGGCCCCAGGGAAAGGCCTGGCCAGCTTGCCGGGACCTCGCGTCCTGCAGCTGTTCGCCTGGGCTCGCTGCTAGGCCAGTACCACACACCCGGGAAGGGAGTGGTGCCCTTCCAGACTAACATCCTGCGCAAAAGTGCAGGAATTCCCATTTTTGTTCCCGTCCAGAGCCATCTCTTTGCTCTGTCCCCGGAATCCTGGTTGCAAAAAGAGCTTCAGTTGTAACACGTACAGTCTTCGCTTGTGGCCTGTGACTCTCAGCCTCCGATAAAAGAAAATACTGAATTGCACTGAAATGCCCTATTTTTTATAGCTAATGTTAGTCTTAGGAGAATTTGCACCTCCAAACCTTTCCTGCCAGAAAAATTCATATTTCTTAAGGTTGGTTACTGGTGTTATAGTCCTTTCCTATGTGCTTCTTAAAAAGAACTATATTGTATATACACTGACTTACCTAGTATATTACAAAAGAGACATTTATGAGGAACTTCACTTGGGTTAATTTTAGAGTATTTTCTTTAGAGCATATATGTAACCAGTGCCTTCTCACAAAAGGCAGTGTGCTCTGAGAGAGGAACCATTCCCAAGTGAGCATGGCTTAGCGCTTTGTGGAAATTGTTGAGGGCAGCCTGTACCCCGCATCGTGGAGGTCGGGAATGCCCAGTAGTGGAGCCCAGGGGCCCTGAAAGGCAATCTGACAAGGTTAGGAAACCAAAAGCTCAAGGCACAACGCCCAGGTGGGACGTGCAGCCCATATGCCAGTGAATGGCAGTGGGATGGGCACCTTCTGTGCACTCGGGTTGCTTGGACTATTTCACAGAGGTTTCTGGCATGGCCCCCAAATCCAGTGCTCTTCATACACTGCCATGGTGGACCAGAGTCCCATTCTGTGCTGCCTTCTTAAGAGAGCAGTGTGACCTGTGTGAGAGCCGACCAGGCAAAAGGTTTCCGTGAAGTTTCATGCTTTCCCTCTTCCTGCAAGCCCTATCCTGTTAGCCCTTGCAGACTCATTGCTCTTGTATTTATTTTTTTATACTTCCACGTGAAAGACTTAGGAAACTGGGCCCCAGTAGAGCCCAGGCGACAGAGCCTGAGAATCGCCTAACTATTCTGATCATTTTATTGGACAGATGTGCCTTCCCCGGTTGAACTTGAAAACACCCACTTTAGTCTGCTGAAATGGAGTATTTCACTGTACCTTTAAGAATGGAACATTTTCTATTTCCTGTCTTTTTGATGAGTCATCAATTTCCAGTACCAGTTGCTGTAATTATCCTGGTTAGATTAATTTCCCTAAAAATAGAGAGGCAGCCACTTTTATGGTTTCGAGGGGATGGGCTTAGATAAAGAACCTACTGTCCCTTCAGCCTTAGAGACAACCAGATCACACTTTCAGGGAACATCCAAGGATTTTTTTTTTTTTTTACCCCCTCTATAGCTTTATCTCCTGAATAGTATAACAGTGCATTTTATAGAATTCCTGGGATTTTCCATCCCTGTAGAAGTATTTAACTTCACACCTAAAATTCTATGCCTGGGTGAGCCCCACAGGGCTTTCCTTGGCTTGTGTAGCAACAGCAGCATCTCTAAGCAGCACAGCCCAGATGGAGACTTTTCCCAGCCCAGGGCGCTACGCAGGAAGAAGAGGGTGGCTTTGTATTTTCAAGTCCATGTAGAATTTCCTCTGAGTGCCAAGGATTCTTCACCTGTTTCTCGGACTCCAGAGGTATCTGGACATTACACAGCATCAATGAGAACTAGCAATCTCTACGCCTCCCACCTTCAGCTACACTTACTAAAGGCCTGTGTTAAAATGTCAGGCATTGTGTCAAGTGCTCGAACTGTGCAATGAAGGGGGTGGGGTGGTCCCAGATGCCATCCGCACACAGGCTCACATGCTCTGCTCTGTGCACTGAAACACATATGTATATGATACATATGGCAATCCTGGATGTGGTATGTGTACAAATATATTTATGGATAGAGTGATAGTACTATCATATTCATCCAGCATCCTTGGAGAAGGTATTGTGGAGAAAAGCGTTATTCTCTACTGTCACCAGGTTTGGCATGCTTTTATAAAAATTTTCTGTTTTTAGAGATCTTTGAAGTTTTCCTGGTTCGCTATAAAGGTAAAACATGGGGAGCTCACAGTTTGAAGCTCAAGGAAACAGGTAAGGGATCATTGGAGAAAACATGGATTTGTGACAAACATGGTACATCTAATGACCTGTAAGATGGGCATCATAATATGTGCCTTCCTACTTCCCAGACTGGGGATCAAGTGAGTAATGGAAGTGTTCCTGCAGCTTGCACAGTGCTGACAAACATCAACTGAACTACCTCCAAGGAGGGTCCTCATCCTATTTTCTGTATACTGTGTGCATGTCAGCACGGTCGTAGGTACAGTCGAGGGCGAGACTTTGGACGATCTAATAAATCAGCATGAGCCTTCCCCTCAACGACAGCAGCACATGGCCTGGATCCTGACCAATGACGTCATTTACTCTCTGAAAGGACAACCTAAGAAAGCTGATGGTTTCTAAAGAGAAAGCAAGAGCCATCTGAACCTTTGAAGTGCTTTAGGAAGGAAGACTTACCGGAGGCCCTGCCTGGAACATGTATACCACCTCCTGCCCCCAGTGAAATTCCTCTAAAAGCCATGCATTTCTTTCTTCTTCTTCTTCTTCTTCTTCTTTTTTTTTTTTTTTTTTTAAGATTTTATTTATTTATCTGACAGCACAAGCAGGGGAAGCAGCAGAGAGAGAGGAAGAAGCAGGCTCCCCACTGAGCAGGGAGCCTGATGTGCGGCCCAATCTCAAGATCCTGGGATCATGACCCAAGCCAAGGGCAGACACTTAGCTAACTGAGTCACTCAGGTGCCCCACGCCATGTGTTTCTGACTTGCCGTGGGAGTACCTGGCTATTGCTGAGGCCCGTGACCACACTGGTGACCATGATGCAGTATATCTTCTCCTGTGCTTCCCAGGTAGCAGAGGAAAATGTGATTGGATGCACACTGACAGGTCCAGGGCCCTTTGGAAGAGAAGCAGGAGGGCTGACAAAAGTGAGAGACTGTCCTTGCCGTTGGGACACCCCTACATCAATGAAGATCGGTTCTTTTTATATGACACATTGTTTTTAATTACAGAATTCTTCCATGTTAATTATACCATATTTAGAAAATTCTAAACAGTTTTAGAAAAGAGATCATCACTCGTTATTTCACGTCACAGAGATAACTTTCTGGCGTATTCCTTCCAGTCTTTTTTCTAGACAGTGCTTTATTTCTGTTGTCTTTTATGGATGGCATCAGATTGACATACTGCTTTCATTTCTCGGCTATTGGTTTATTTGTTTGTTCACTTGACATGTAAGTATTTGTTTCCTGTCATTAACTATCCTTCCAAAACTTAATGCGCGCTGCTCAGTATTCCATTGAATAGGTATACTGTGAGCTCATTACTCGTTAATTCCCCTGTTGTTTGGGAGCCTGACTCATTACCCTGCTGTCAGTGCCCTGCAGGTTAAAACTAGAATGCTTCATACTTGCTCTTTTTGTACCTCTCTTCTGCCAGTGGCTAGCGCATTTTTAGGTGACTTTCCTGTGTCATCATCAGACCAGGAGAGTCCGGACCCCCAGTATACTCCAAGGGCACCAACGGCACTAGCCTCACTACCAAACTACTATTTTGTGACAGTGATCGAGGTCATAGCCTCCTCTGGTCGGTGGATGGTAGAAGGTGCGAGGCCTAGATCAAGAGACCCTGGGTCCAGCCCCAGCTCTGTCACTGGTCAGGCCTCACAAAGTCCCCTTCCTACAGCAGTAGCTGTGTTCTTGTTAGTAAAACGATGAGATTATACTGGATGGCAATGGGCAGCATTGAAGAGCCTGCCTCCTTTTTGGCCTCTTAACTTTATCTACTTACTTCCCAGAAGCTGACTCTCCAATCCTGTCTGCCAGTGGGGCCTGCACACCCTGTTTGTGGAGGGGCCTCCGGGGAAGGCACTGATCCGAACCTGGGGGACAGTGTGAGCATCAGAGGGAGAGCCCTAGTCTCGGGGTCACTATGAAGCTTGATTCCTGACCCTGTGAGAGGAGTAACCTTGGAAAGGACACCCACTTTCTGTAACTCAGGCTTTGGTGTCTTAAAAAATGAAATGAAATAATGCCCTCATAAACTGCCTGGCGTAGCATCTTGCATGCAAACTTTCAGTCAACGGGGCCCTGGTCGCCACCTACCCTTTTGCATGTTGACTTTGTGAAGATTGGTACGTCTGTGCCACAGGTCCCCTCCTGACAGCACGCTGCAGCCATGAGAGTCCTCAGGGACACGGAATTAGAAATCATAACTAGTTACCCCCTGGGTGCTGCTAATGTGGGGAGCAGAAAGCTCCAAGTGCCTACCACTGCAGAGCTGTTAATGCCTTAACCTCTGGAGGTTCGTAACCACTGAGTAACTCTGCTGGAATCGGAATGCCACATGCGTGCAGGCCCATCGCCTGACACGAGAACTGGTCATTCCGCGTGTGGTCCCCTCTGGCCACATGTCCAGGAGACTCACACTCTGGGAGAGAACTCACCCCATGTGGCTTGGAGAATTTAGGGCTCCCTGGGCTGTTGTAAAACACATTAAGAGAGGTGCCAAACATCTGGGTACCAGTAAGGATGTCTAGGGCTCTTGTTCTGCGATATCATTTAGAAAAGGGGTTGGGGGGGGTTGGACTTTTTGGAACCAGCCTTAAGAATGAAAAGCTTCCTATAGGAAAGTGAGAGTGAGCTAGATAATTGAACTCATTGATTTCCTTCACGGCTTGTTTGGCCTTTCATTCCCTTCCCGAGGTGCTGTTTGTTGAGGAATGTCTCCAATTGCCAGAAAGACAGTGGGGTGTCTCATATTTCCCCGCCAGCTCTCCTTTCAGCCAGAGCCGAGTTCCGAGGCGAGCCTGCAATATGAATTTTTAATGCAGAACTTTATAGCTTCACTCTTGCAGCCCGGCTGCATTGCTCTCCTGAGCTTTCAGATTTAATGCCCTGATGAACAAGCAAAGACTCGGGGCATTCGGCATCAGTGAGAATTAACCCCCAGGTGACCGCACGTGCACCCTCTCATTTCCCTAAAGGTAAACCTAAAGCAGTCTGGAGGAAAAAAATTTTTAATCCTGTAGTGTTTGGAATGTTCTCAAAATAAATAGCCTGGAGCACAAAAACAGCATATTCTTGAAACTTTACTGGAGAGCAGACATTTATACCTTTTCATTTATCTTTTCAAAGTTTGTTCTCACTTTAACGTGCTTCCGTGCTTTTTTCTACCCATAAGACAGCTGTACACTTCTTAGGATATACCAAACACAAGGGTTGCTGGACACTCACATTTTTTCCATGGGAAGTCCAAGTGTAGGTAGAAGTCCAGAATTTGTCATCAATAATGGGAAAAAAAACACCACTTACATCCAGTGGTCGATTCTGTGTGTAGGCCTGTGGCTGATTGGGGTTTTTTTGTTTGTTTGTTTTTCCTGTTGGTAGCCCTGTATATTGGTGAAGGTTTTGAAATTAAAGGGAAAATATTTTAGAAAAGCTGCCCGTAAAAACTGTGTGAGTTTAAATAAGTTAGAAAAGGATGGAGTTTCCGATAAATGGTGCCAGAATAATTGGCTATGCAGAAGATAAGAGAGTCTGAGCTGATCCCCAGCAGAATCAAGTCTAGATGTTAAATCCTTAAGTGTAAAAAAACAAAACTGTAAAAACACTAGGAGAAATTTTAGATGGCTCCTCCTTTGATGTGGGGGTGGGGAAAATCTTTTGAAGCATGATGCCAAAGGTAGAAATCGGGGAAATTCACAGCTCCCTTTGAATGGAGTGATTGATAAACTGGCAAAAATGTTTGTATTGTATTGTATTGTATTGTATTGTCTTGTATACAATACAAATACATAAAGAGCCCTTACAAAGTAATAAAAAGTTTAATAGCCCAACAGAGAAAGCTCTCTGTTTTCAGTTCCATCTGCTTGCTAGGCTGTTCTGCCGTGGGCATCTCAAACTCAAGTGAGCTCACCATTCTCCGTGACCTCCGTCTTCCCTACAGATGGCTTCCCTTGTTTGTCTTCCCCACCTAAGGCAAACGTGGTCTGCCTTTTTTTTTTTTTTCTTTTTTTTTTTTTTAAGATTTTATTTATTCATGAGATACAGAGATAGGCAGAGGGAGAAGCAAGCTCCCTGTGGGGAGCCCAGTGGAGGACTCAATCCTAGGACCCCGGGATCATGACCTGAGCTAAGGGCAGACGCTCAACCACTGAGACACCCAGTCTGCCTTTAGTCCAGAAACAGAGGGTCCTGCCACTCTAATCCATGTTCATTCCACCTCCTTGAGACATTCCATATCCCTCATTTTTCACTATAATAATTTGGCTCTTTCATCTCTTGGCCCCACAACTTTGGTGTCTTCCCAGCAGATCTCCCTGCTGCCAATTTCTCCCTGGACTAATCCATCCTCTAAGTGTCTGCTAAAAGTATCTTTCTGAAATATAAATCTGATCCTGTTAAAATCTGCCTTCCTTCAAATCTTCCCTTGGCTCTTTGTTGCCTTCACTGAAAAATCATGACATAGTGCTTGAGACTCTTCGTGAGGCAGCCCCACCTTCACAGCCTCATTTCACACCAAACCTAACTCCCCTTCTCCCCTGGTAGAATTGCAGGCCCTTCTCAGGGCTCACCATGCTCTGACATCCCGGTTCAGAGTTACCAGCCTTTCTTCACAAGGAGAGGAGGCTCTGGTCTCTCTCATTCCATGGAGAGAATTCGGGGTGGGAAGCTATCAGGAATTTGGACCCAGAAAACGTACATCTTTACTTTTACTAACATCTGACTATGGTATAGCATTTCCTTTCCCTTGCAAATGAAATCACCAAACCAGAATAAGAATCTCTGACCTGGTTGCAAGTGGAAATTGTGGATATTTTCCCTCACATTAAAATTGTCGTGAATACCCCAGACAGTCTGTCTGTCCATAGTTCTTAAACCTACCACTAGGTTCATTATCCGTTCTTGCATGGATAAAGAAGAAAATGTATTACCACATTTTTAAGTATTATAATAATTTTTTTAAAGTATTATAATAACTGACCTTGAAAATAATTGTTATCCTTAACTAAACTTACATATTTAAAATATTTTTCTAGGAAGAGGTCCATACTCTTCCCGAGACTGTCAGCAGGCACCACTGCACTAGAGAGATTCAGCATCCATCTTAGACTGGCAGCATCTTGAAGGCCATGATTGGATCCTCCTAATTTTTTGCCCTAGGACTTTGCACAGTTCTTGCCACATTAGCTGGGCTTTTTTTTTTTTCTTTAAGATTTTATTTGTTTGTTTGTTTGTTTAACAGAGATAACAAGAAAGAGAGCACAAGCAGGGGGAAGAGGGAGAAGCAGACTCCCCACTGAGCAAGGAGCCTGACGTGGGGCTCAATCCCAGGATCCCGGGATCATGACCTGAGCTAAAGGCAGACACTTAGCTGTCTAAGCCACCCAGGTGCCCCTGTGGCGTTCATGAAACCCACCTCTTCCAGGCGTTAAACAGTTGGGACTGGGGCGGGGGCAAGTATTGTCTGAATCCATACAGAGAACAATGCCGATTATGTGGATGGACCCTTCCTCTAGGGATGGAGGATGCCTGCTTGCTGCTCTGAGTCTGCACCTCACATACCTAGAACCCTGTGTGAAGAAGCAGCTTGGGGATTTAAGTTGTAAGAGGGCAAAGCTTGTAAGGTTCTGCAGTGTATGCGGTTAGTGTAGCATGGGGCAGAAATCTCAGCCACAGTGGAAGAATCAGTATCAGATCTGTCGCTAATGTTCATAACGAGGGGAAGGTGTAAATGTATTTTCAGTCTAAGGAAAGGGACACCTTCATAAAAATGGAGGCAGTCCCGCTCCCCCCATGTCAGGGCTATTTTGAACATTCATCCATTCGGTAAGTGTCTACTGAGTGCCTCCTGTGAACTTGGCACTGATCCGGGCATGGGGAGCACCTCACCCTTGGGATTCAGTCTTTACACTTGTTCATTGTGTCTCCGAGAGGTTCACTGCAACCCCTCACCCCCCACCATAACTTTAAATCCCATCTGCAAGCTCCCATACTGGTGTTTCTGGCCCAGACCTCTCCACCCACCTCTGGGCTTGGCAGCCACCCCTAATAGATATCACAAGCATCATGCAGACAAAACCAAACTTCTGATTACCTCCATCAACCTGGCAAAACAGCCACTAAAGTGATCCTGTCACTTTGCAAGCTGGCCATGTCACTGCTCACAGAACCAGAAAGGGTTGCCTATTTCTCCAGGAATTTGGGGGGGGGGGGTTTCCTTACAACAGCCGTCTCCCCTCCTGGTGGATTCTGACCTCTCATCCCACTTTACTCTTCTCCTTCAGAGACTCCCTGTATTTCCCAACTTGCTGATCTCTCTCTACTCACTAGAATCCAGATTCCTCTGGCACTGTGTCCCCCGTGCCCAGAACAGGGCCTGCTGGGTACTCACAAATGTTCCTGAATGAATGAAAACAAAGTCCATGCTCTCCTAAAGGCCATCTCTGAACAAAAAGTAGATTGCCATCTAATGAAAGTTTAGGTGGTATCTAGTGTCAAGTACTGCCAAGAAAATTAAAGCAAGTTAAGGAGGGAGACAGCAGGGAGAGAGCCTTGCTGGCTTCCATGGATGGTCAGGGAAAGCCACTTGGTTCCAAATGAAATGTAAAAGGCTAGAGCAGAGGCTTGATTCTATATGTTGATTAAATCCAACCCATGCGTGCTTACCTTGCTATTTTAATGTGGACATTTCCTCAGAGATTACTTAAATGGAGGTCCTTGGACCTGGCCCCAATATGAGAAATCTTGTGCTGAAATATGGAACTCCCCTAATACGTTCAGACCAGGGAACCTGGGTGGCTCAGTGGTTGAACATCTGCCTTCGGCTCAGGTCATGATCCCAGGGTCCTGAGATCAAGTCCCATGTCAGGCTCCCCCACGCGCACAGTCTGCTTCTCCCCCTGCCTATGTCTCTGCCTCTCTGTGTGTGTCTTTCCTGAATGAATAGGTAAAATCTTAAAAAAAAAAAAAAAAAAAAAACTCGGAGCAGAAAATCTAGGGTAGCTCCAGGTATCTTCTAGAAGGGCAAGGATGTTTAGTACAAGGTAGGAGCAGAACACATCTGTGCCTTCTCACATCATGTAGAATAGTTGACCTATGGCTCTGTCCCAACTGCAGAAGCATGGGCATTCAGCACATTGGCCCTCATCATGCAGGTCAGTGACTCCTGACCTTGGCTAAGATTCCTTAGAGCCTTGGCTGAACATGCAGATCTTTGGGCCACATCCCATAGTGTCCAACACAGTGGGTCTGGGATGGGACCCACGGCTCTGCAGCCCTCCACACACACACACACGGTCTGGTGACTACTCTTTGAAAAACTGGTTTCATTGTTGATATTTGGTTTGAGAAAAAGAGTTGTCCAAATAAGGACAAGCGACAGCACTGTGATGGCCGCTCTGGAGCCCCTCATCTCTGTCCCAGTGCTTAAGCACAGCCTTCCATGGATTCACATTGTGTCAGACTTGGGTGTCTGATGATCCCATCTGTCATACCAGACCAGGAGCAACTCGAGGGCTTGTGTCTATGTTCTGAGGTTCTAGGACTATGCCTGGCATACAGCAAGATGCCCATCAGTATTTGGATAACCCATGAGCTAACACACCAGGGGGAGCAGACACCTCCCCACCTCATCTTGTGTCCTTGCCCTTAGGACTCTCACAGTCTTTGCATCTGCCCCTCACTGGAAGGTCTAAAGAAAAAGATCCCTGGAATATTAATGTATCTTGACAGCTAGGGCAGGGGAGGGTAGAGGTGGAAGGCACACGAGTAGATGATGGCTGTAGGTGGCACTGTCATGGGCAGTCAGCCCTGTGAGGCTCTGCTGTGCCTGGTCTTCTGGAATTCATGTGCACTCTGATCGCTAAGTGAGCCCTTTTCTGTCTTTAAAACAATGAACACAGAACCTCCTTATGTATTGCTATGTCCAACATATGTAATTAAGTGGAAACCACAAGGCTCAGAATTTCATGTGTATAATGTGCTCTGTGTGCAAACATGGGCTCTGGAAGGGGATCTGGGAGGAGGGAGACAAGCACGTCTTCGCTGCAACCCTCTTCTAAATTTTAAATCTCCAATTGAATGAGAATCTATTTAGTCTTCCAGCTTTCACATCAATGGATGGAAAGTGGCCTCATAGCCATCAGGGCCCACCCCTCTGCAGGCAGAGTCTGTGCTCAGCCACCTCTCTGTCCAGCTCAGAATCCATCACCAAGATAAACAAAAAAGCACTTTGGCACCATCTTTATGAATGTGTGTACCTTTAAAGCAATTCTTACTTTTCTACTAAAAGCTCAGTTAGATGGAGCCCGCAAACCCTAGAGAAAGGAGGCTGAGCGTGCACAGGCCAAATCTGGGGGCTCCCCCGGTTCTCTTTGCCAGTGAACAGGGGGCCCTCGGCAGAGTGCCGTTAGCCTTCCCTGGCCTGGGTTTCGTGTTCTGTGATTGTGTCTGCCTCCACGTGAGCTCCCAGGAGTTAATAGGCATAAAGTGTTCAGTGGTCCCTTTGCCAGGGTCCAGGCAACATTAGCTGTCGCCATCATGATGAACATGTCTGACACCCTCTGATCTGGCTCTTTTTGGAAAGCTAGCAGCTACTGAAAGTGCTAAGTGACCTTCCTCTGGGCCTGTCTCTGTTGTTCACGGTTAATTAGTCATCTTAATAGTAAAAAAAAAAAAAAAATAGGAGACGTGTTTTGTCTCTTCCTAACCAGTTCTCTTACCAAGAACAGACTCTTCTACACATTTCTGATGCCCATGGCAGTGCCTACACGTGGCACATAGCCACGCGCACATTGCTGGTATGAGTAGACGACCTCAGGACATTCTGCTTTGTGTACTGTCCTTTGTTCTTTGGGCCTGACATCACTTGTACAGTTTGTACAACCCATGCTCATCTGCTGATTTGTCATTTTGATGGCAAAGTTTTATTTTCTTCTCTCAATGAATTACAATTTACATAACCATTCTTGATTGGCAAGTGTCTTGGTTAATTGGATTTTTCATAATCTTTGTTCAGAAAAATAATTCCTTCAAATATTTTTTATAAAAAGAGATCACCAGGGCAAAAGAGATGCTGCTTTAAGGCTTCTTAGCTTTGCACCAGGGTGGACCACTTACAAGAGCAGCTGAGGTTTCTTCTCTCTCTCCCCCTGGCCCACATTTCAGAGGTGTAAGCCCAGAGCTCCAGTCTGGCCTGTTGAATGAACACTACTTGTCTCAGACCTGTGCCAGATCCAGAGGATAAGGGGCAGGCTGCAGTGATTTCCACCATCTCTGCCACGCTGGGTGGGACCTCATAGATGTTTAGCTTTATATTTGTTACCACAAAACTCAGCATTTTCCCATCTTCTCATTCACTGTATGTTTCCTTATATCCCAAGAATGTGGCTACAGTGGAAACGAGGTAATAATTCTACATGTATTCTAGATTTTAATTACTCACATTTATCAGGACTTTTACTTATTAACTGATTTTCTTTTCATTTGAGTTTTAGTGATTTCATTGTCCAGAGGTATTATATCTAGTTTATAGCAGACAGCTCATCAAACTTATCAGTAATCATTTTCAATATGGTTTCAACAATAGAAAGTGGCCTTTCCTTCCCAATCCATTGTTTTGTGATTTATCTTATCTTTAACCTGCTTGGAATTCATTCTAGCATGAATAAGTAAGACATAGTAAGATATGTGTCTGTTTATTATTCTTCATATGAATATCCAGTTTGTCCATTAGTGCTGACGATCCCTTCACTTGGTATTTAACATTAGAGAAATGAGGTGTAAATACCACATGTATACCACATGTATACCTGGTTTACTGTCTGGAATGCGATTCTACTGATAGAACTTTTCATTCTAATAGGCACCACACTGTTTTGCTACTGTCTCTGTTTTCTGTTTGGATATTTTGACCATATAGTTTGCTGTTGTTGGGTTTTTTGGTTTAAAAAACCCTCAGTGTTTTGATCACCTAATTTTTCTGTATGCATCTTGTCATTTCACCAAGTTTTATAAATCAGCTTGGGAGATGAATTTTTTTTTTAAAAGATTTATTTATTTATTCATTCAGAGAGAGCGAAGAGAGAGGCAGAGGGAGAAGCAGGCTCCCTGCAGGAAGCCTGATATGGGACTCGATCCTGGGTCTCCAGGATCACACCCCAGGCTGCAGGCGGCGGTAAACCACTGCGCCACCGGGGCTGCCCGGGAGATGAATTTATATTTATTTATCTTGAATGCAACTGCACATAAGAAGTATCATTAACTTTCTTTGCCCACTAGCATTTTGTAATTCGATTCTCTATAAAAGGAATTTATATCACGTTATTTTAATTCCCATGTGTTTAATATTTATATCCTTGTTGTGGATAAGACAGATCTTTCATTTTCTGGATATTTATTACTGGTACTTGGGAGTTTTATCTTTTTTTATCTTTACCAAAAAAACATGGGGCTTTGCTGAATTCACAGGTTATCTCTGCTCATTTACTCCTGCAGATCCCTTAGATTTGGTGAGCATGTGACTATATTACCCACAAACTGAATTTGCACCCTTTTGTGACAACCAGGACATCTGATCCTCTTCTTTCATTCCTATTCTTAAAAGGAGCATCTCTCTTATTTCTCTGTGGAGAATAATGGAGCCTCTTGGTTCTGAGTATCTGCCCTGTTCAATCTAGTGATTTCCCCCATTTAAATTCCAACTGTGACCTGGTTTTCAGATTCCATGTGATAGGAACCCTTTAACTGTGTTATGCTCTCCGAGCGGCGTAGTAGATTTTCTGGTAGGATTATATTCTATACGTTGCATCTCTTTACATTTTTATGTTACCTATTTTATAGATTTTCTTGCCTCCAAATTTAAGACAAGCTCAAACTTGTGTTTTATTACTTTGCCATTTAGTGTGACTTACTTCTCTGGAAAGTTATATTCTACATAAGATATTGACTACAGTGTTTTAAAACCTTGCCTCAGCCTTTTAAAAACACTGAGTTGGTCTTCACCTTTTTAGTCAAAATGTGTTTCTACTCCATTTTGTTAGATTTGGGGTTTTCTTCAAGTATGTACTATTATTTTTATAGGTGAATTAGGCTGGTTACATTTACTGATATAATCCTTCTCTTAACATTTGTCTTTATTGTTGCTAACTTTACCTTTCTCTGATTCATAGTATCTCTGCCAGATACTCTCTGATCTATTTAAGGAAGATGAGCCAAAAAGCTTCACTGACTCTAAGAGTGTCCTGAACCCTCCAGCCCTGTCCTGTGTCTGTCTCCTCTTACTACTGGAATTCACCACCAGATACAGAACCATGGAGGCCCTCTAAAGCCTTTAAAAAAAAAAAAAAAAACCCACCCATTTATTTTTGATTCTCTTACCGTCCTGCATGTTATTACATTATATGTCACGCACGGCGGCAAGTTATACTTTACTGCATTAACCCTGCCACTGCCTCTGCAGTGAGGCCCAATCTTTTATGTGATACTCTGAACCCACAGATACTCTGGATGGTGAATTCTTCAAAGATATTTGCATTTTCCAAAGAGTATCTGCTACCTTCACAAAACTGCTGTTTAGCAAGATTATCAACTAGTGATAAGAATCTTTTTTTTTAAGTCTTTATCTACTTAAGTGATCTCTACACCCAGCACAGGGTTCAAACTCAGGACCCTGAGATCAAGAATCCCATGCTCCTCCAACTGAGCCAGCCAGATGCCCCAGTAAGAATCCTTGATTCTACAGCATGTGGTAAATATTTTTCACAGACTGAGGTGTGCCAGGTGTCATCCGACACAGACGAATACATTCTTACCATTCACATTGTTTAACTTTTACTAAACTCAGAAATGATCACCTGGGTATTTGGGAGTCTTTCTCCTAAGGGTTAATTAAATTGGGGAGCCCCCACCCTATCATTGGAAAAGCAACTGAATCCAATTTCCTGTCCGGAATTACCACGGCACCGCACCTTACATCAGTGATCACAGGCACGGCTGAGCTGTCAGGCAACTGTTGGCTCTACGTGATCTCCCGATGGCCAGACCTTGAGATGTTATCAGCTGAGGCTCTCCAGCCACAAGCATGTGAAAGAGGATTTGGCTTGTCCACTGTGAATCCCTTACAAAATTAATTTTGCAATAAAACCAGGAAAGTTGTTTGCTTAACTTCTAAAATTGTCATCACACCTGCCTCTAAAATAGTATTTGAAAGTGGCCTTAACACAAAACACAGAATCACTGAGGGTCTTAGGGTGGACCAGGGCAGTTCAAGGGCAAAGCTCTGTAGGGAAGATATTTTTAAGGCTTGGATTTGAATATAAAAGCTCAACTATAGGGGGCGCTTGGGTGGCTGGGTGGGTTAAGTAGAGGACTCTCGGTTTCTGCTTAGGTCATGATCTCAGGGTCCTAAGATCCAGCCCCATGGGCTCAGTGCCGAGTCTGCTTGAGCCTCCCTCCCTCTGCCCCTACCCCTGTCTCTAAAATACAGAAATAAATCTTAAAAAAATTTTTTTTCAACTGTTCAGTAAGCTGATATGACTAAGACATTCCATACATAGGCTTTTAAAGAGTTCCGTATCACTGTGACTGATGTACTGTTTGCTTGGCTACGAAGGAAAACTTTAGGTTGCAATTAACCTTTCTATTTTTTTCCCCCTGCGTCTAAGTATTGTGAGCTTCCTTTGTGGTATTTTAGTGATTAGACAGGATGGAGGGTGTTCTTAAAGATTCATGGCCAAATCCGATGATGTCAGAATGAAGGGAAGGGACGGTCTTCGTGGGGCCAGCAAGTCTGGCCCCGTCTGAATTGTTTGTCTAACACTTCACAAGTAGAATAGGAACCGCTGAATTATTCATTTTCAAGTTGCCCTAAAAAAGGCACTTATGCTGCCGAAATGCAGACTTTTGGTGCCAGTGAGAGGAAGAGGAAGGATGCTGGCTTTCCTGAGTGTGCTGGGCTCCTCTGCCTTGGTCTCCAGTTTCACTTCCCAGCCCTGCGGGTCATAGTGAGGAGGGGGTGGGTCTGGGGGGAGAGGAGGGTTGAGAACAAATTCTTTGAGGGCCTCTGAAGCCACCCATGGAGCTGGGGCATGAACTTGGTGGAGAAAGACCAAAAGAGGAAGGTTTGGAAGGAGCTTTAGGTCGGGGAGGAGCTCTGTAGTCAGCAGTCCCAGGGCATGGGTGTGGTAGGAAGAGCCCACCCCAGGGCCTGAGATGGGCCGGGGAGGTCACCTTGGCCTTCGGCTTGGAGGTGTGGTGGGGGAGGGAGCCGAGAGTAATAACTAGGATGCAACAGCTGGAGATCTGTCTTTATTCTTAAGTTTTAGCTTCTCTGCCACTAAGCCTTCTCTTAACATTTCCTACCAAATAGCACTTAGGGGAGAAAGGGGGTAATTAGGAATTCCTTACACTGGGGAATAAAAGCAGGGCTCTCGCCCTCCCTTGGCCGAATCAGGTTCTTTCCTGGGGCCTCAACTGTAACTGTGAGCCCCTTTATCACGACTCTGCCCTGGGCCTCAGTTTCCTCACCTGTGGAGTCTGAGTGGTTTTCTCCTGGTAGACCCTGCACTCTGCTTGCAGGGGCGGTGCCGGGAATCAGACACGTTCTCTGGCAGTCGGTAGGTTGGCCAGCACCTGTCAGTTGTAGGCAGGGCATCTACAGGTTAAGCAAACAGAGAATGAGAAACAGAATCTGAAAGGCAGTTCTGGAAGAGCCGGGGCTCAAGTGGGGGAAGCAGCACTCCAGCCGCGCAAAATATGTGCTGATAGATTCTACACTAAATACGTGAAGGAGACATTTAAAATCCGTGTGTTACAAACAGCATTAGCAGCCCTTCCCAAGCATTTTTCAAAAGTCTGAAAGTAAGCAGGCTGCAATCTGGGTCCAGAGCCCTGCTGTGGTGGCCTCTGCCAATGGGCCCTCACGTGGGTCTTGCAGCTCCTGGGGTTGGGGGCACGGGCTCTTGGTGAGTAGTGAGGGGGTGTGTGGGACCTGGGTGTCCCATCCAGAATTCATTTTCCTCTCGTTCTCTGTTCTCAGCAGTCTTTCTCTGGATCAAAGGAAAATATTCATATATGACTTTCCAATCATGTTTTTCTTACAGAGATGAGCTCTTCTTGTGCATTTTTTTCTTCCTCTTTGCTGAGCAAGTAAATTGAGATTTGGGGGAATTAACCCTTTTCACACAAGTCTGCAAAGTGTAGTCTGGGCAGAGCTGGACTTCTGGCATAGAGGCCCCCTCTGATGTGGGTTCTTTCCTGGGGCCTCAACTGCAGCCCCCACCCCCACCCCCCACTGCTCTTCACCTCATTCTTGTACAAATGGAGTGGCACGGTCAACATCCTACAGGCTTCATTAGTAGACGCCTAGTGTTGGAGGGATACAAAACTACTGTGAGGGTCATTGCTCTTTTTATTACTTTATACTTTTTCTGGTTTTCTTTGTGTGCTAAATTTCCAACACACAGTAGAGGATAGGAACTGCCTGTGTGCAGTTCCAGCCACCCTGTTAATTCGTGGCCACCTGTCTTGCCCGTCCTCACCCCTACCCTGTTTTATCATGAGGCTCTTCCAGAATCCTTTCCCTTCCCTTCTAAATGTTTTAGCATGTCAACTTCATGTAAAGACTCTTCTTCTATAACATAACCACAATATTATCATCAGATCAAAAATTAATTTAGTAAAATCATTAGTTCCTATATTTCTCGTTACCCCCAGTCATAGATGGTTTAATTTTTTAATTCATTTGGCTCAGGATTCAATAAAATCCGGATCTTGGGATTGGTTGGTATGCCTCATTCACTTTCTGGATCCCCCTTCTCTCTTTTTCTTTTCCTTGCAATTTATTTGCATAAGGAACTGGCTCTGGCTCATATGTCCTGAAAAGTTTCCCAAGTCTTTCCAATTTTGCCAATAACATCCCGGAATGTAGTTGAGCGTGTTCTCTTGTCCTCTGTAATTCCTCTAAGTTTGTAGTTGAACCCAGAGGTTTCATCAGATTCAGACTAGAAATTTGGAGCAAAAGCCACTTCATAGGTGGTGTTGAGTGTCTTGTAATGTTGTCAGGCATTGAAAATCAGCTCTGACCAGAAGAGGAAGATCCTGATTTTCATGTGCAACAATAAGAATGGTTATGTTATGTGCGTGGGTCTTGGTTTGCAAGCCCTTTCCACTTCGGCACTGCTCTTATTTAATCCTTGTGCCAGTTTCTTTAAGAAAGGCTGCATTATTCCTGCTGTGCAGATGGCTATCAAGCTTAAAAGTCTGCCCAAGGTCAAACAACTAAAAGGCAGTAGGGAAGAATTTGAGCCTGTTTGCTCTGCTGGCCACGTTCTTTTGCTTCTCCAGACCACAGTTTCTCTAATTTCACCTCCGGTAACCTCCCATCCTACCCGTGACCTGCTGGCATTTGATTTAAGGAAAGAAAAGGATATTCCCATCCAACCTGCTCCCCATTGCTTTGAGAGCAACAGCATTAGAACGCTACAGAAATGGCAAGAAGCACCTGAAGTTTAATCCAGACACTGATCCCAGGAGGCTTTGGTTGGTCTCAGTAGCAAAAGCAGAATGAAGTTGGCAGTCTCATAACCTGATTGTCAGCCACAGCTGTCCCATGTCCTTGCCCAGAGATGACTGGAGTCTGAGTGACAGCCACAGGCTGTTTCTGATCATACTGAGGGTCACACAATGGCAAGTGACCAGCCTGCTGGAACTGCCCTGTTGGTTTGGCACAGGTGGAAAATAAGCCTGGTGCAGACTGTAGACCACTTCATTGGTCAGCTAGACAGAGTAGCCTAACGGAGGATTTTATTTCAATCATTTCATGAAACCAAGTCAGCTAAACAGTGGGGCAAGAAGGAGAATCTTCTTCCCATCTGGGATTAACAAGAGGAGAAACATAACTGAAATTGATTTTGTTACTTGTATCATTTAAATTTAAATAGAACAGTCAGAAAAATGAACCAATTGTGGTTATTTCTGAGCAGGCAGAGGTGATGTTCTGGCCACTTCACTGTCTGAGCACAATTTCATTTCCAATAAGAATAAAAACCACTATTTCCGGAAGGCTTGGCCTAGACGCTAAGGGCTACAGCCATCTCTCTGCTGGATGTGACTGGGGAGGGCTGCGTCTACTCTGGCACGATGTGTTTGATCAGAAGCTTGGAAGGGAGCCAAGTGGCTTCACCCCTGCCCTCCACTCCTGCCAGAGCAGAGCCAGCTCAGTGTGGGTGGAACATGAAAGATAGGTCTGGTCATAGGCAAGAGGGTCATCCAGAAAACCTTCCTCCTCCTCCCCACTCCTTGCCCTCCTCGTGTCTTCCCAGTTCCTGTTTGTGCCCAGCTCTGTGTCAGGCACAGGGATACACTGGGAGCCAGGCCTACAGACTCTAAAAATTTAGCAAAATACCCGACACCCTCTGCTCTTTAAAATACCTGCCGTGCACCTGGGTGGTTCCTTTGGTTGAATGTCTGCCTGCAGCTCAAGTTACCATCTCAGGGTCCTGGGATTGAGTCCCTCATCAGGCTCCCTGCTCAGCAGGGAGTCTGCTTCTCCCTCTGCCCCTCTCCCTAGTTGTGTGCTCGCGTGCACGTGCTCTCTCTCTCTCTTAAATAAATAAAATTTTTTATAAAAAATAAAAACAAAATAACATACCAGCACATGGATGGTTGCCCATCAAGTGCAGAGCTGATTTCCTGTAGCACACAGATGTCGTTAATTTGCATATTTAGTCAGCCAATATTTAGCGTGCCCCTGCTGTGTTCTCTGAGATTACAGTGGTGAACAAGTAAGTGATCAATTTGTGAATAAGATACTATAAGGCCAGAATAAGTGCGATAAAAATAAAACGAGTGGACAGAGAGGAGCGGGGCTACTGGGAGGCCTTTCAGAGGACAGACAGCAGGGCTGAGACACAGATGGTGACCACAGCCACCCATGGGGGCCTCAGTGGAGGGGACAGCCATGTGGACGACCAGAGTTCCCAAGAAACAGAACTGAAAAATCCCCAAGAGTATTAGCCCATTGAACTAGAGGAGGAAATTTACACGGGATGCATGTTACTAATAGGTTTAAAAAACATCCACCAGGGATCCCTGGGTGGCGCAGCGGTTTGGCGCCTGCCTTTGGCCCAGGGCGCGATCCTGGAGACCCGGGATCGAATCCCACGTCGGGCTCCCGGTGCATGGAGCCTGCTTCTCCCTCTGCCTGTGTCTCTGCCTCCCTCTCTCTCTCTCTGTGTGACTATCATAAATAAATAAAAATTAAAAAAAAATCCACCAGAAGCAGAATACACCCAACACAATGGCTCCGATTAGGATACGAGGCTTCTCTTAGGCTTCTTTATTTGGAAGACTTGATTGCCTGAAATCTGGAAAAGGAGCCGAGGTGTTTAGGGAGGCGGGTCTGTAATCAGCTGTTGATCCTCTGCTCTCTGCTGGGATGAGGGGGTTCTGGCCCAAAAGATACATTGGGCCTTACTGGGAGGGAGCAAGCTGAAAAGAAGCTTCTGGAATCCATGGCACCAACCAAACTCGACTGGTGGCCAATGGACTGGATTTGACCACAAACTACCATGGAAATGCAGTGGAGGGAAGGGCTAGTCCATAGGCTGAACAGACCCATCCAGAGGGATGGTTACTGGGTCACTGTGGGCTGGGGGTAGCAGCAAGTGTAGACATCACAGGGCTCACATGCCTAATGGCAGTGTTCAAACTGTACAGAGGGAATGTGGGTTCAGGTATTTTAAGAGCAGTATCATTTGGGCATCTGGCTGGCTCACCCAGTAAAGCATGCAGCCCTTGATCTCAGATGAGTTCAAGCCCCATGTTGAGTGTAGAGATTCCTTGAAAATAAAATCTTGAAAAGAGAAAAAAGATCAACATCGTCAAATCTGTGATAAGTGACTTTGTCTACAGAAAGAAGGAAACGCTTTCAAAGTATTTCATATGACTTCACTTGGCAAAGATAAGACAAAAGAAACTGAAAGCCAATCTCATATATAAGTATTTATGGATAAAAAACTAAATAAATTAACCAGCACACAGAATTCAAGAGCAAACGGGCAAGTAACTGTTGGTATCATTTACCATTTTAGTGAGTCAGAAGAGAGAAACCTTTTCATTTGCTCCATTAATGCTTTTTTAAAAGGTACTTAAATCAATATCCATCTTTTATTAAAAAGTCTTAATAAAAGAGGAACAGTTGGGCATTTCATTAACAAAATAAAAACACATATATTTAAAGTCTAAAATGAGCAACATACTTAACGGTGGAACATTCGATGCATTGCCCTCGAAGTCAGACACCAGGCAGGGATTTCTCGTCACTTCACTTTGTGATGTGGCTCTGGAAGGAAGCACTGCTCACTGCCTTCATCCGAGAGAAAGAATGAAAAGATATAAAAAGACAGGAGGAGACGGCCCTGCCATGTGCATATGAGGGCACAGGACACCTGAACACCCAAGAGAGCAACTGAAGAGCTGTTACAAAATCGAACAGGCACCTACCATGTTGTGATTCTTTCCTCTGTCTAGAATGTTGTTCCTCCCTCAACCCCACTGTCCTTTGTCCCACAGCTCCTCTTTATCCTCTAGGATGTAGACCAGATGTCCCCTCATCCGTGAAACTGTCCCTCTTCTGTCTGCAAAGGAGACATTGTCCCTCTGTCCCTAGGAGGGCTGTTACTGTACCAAATTATACCCAAATCACTTGGGTCTCTTCATGTCCCTGCACCCACCACAGAGGAGGCAGTGACAGGGTCCCACTGGGTGCATATGTATGAGCTCCAAGGATGGGCAGGGTAGGTCCTGTGTACTAAGGATAAGGCAGATGCCAGTGCCACTACACATTTCTGACTCAGCACCAAGGACCTTTGTCTCTCTCTGGACCAGGTGCTCAGGCATTATTGAGTGGAGACCCCACACACACACACCCAAGTCTGTGACCCACACCCGTCAGAGCTAGCTGCTGCCAGCGCTGGAGGAGGCACAGTGCCACCTTCTCTGGGCACAATCCTGCCCTGACTGTCACACGAGACTCTGCAAACCAGCCTTTCCTCTTGGTGATGTTGCAATTCTGTGCTCTGCCCATGCAGGGCCAGGGAGCTACCTCTCCAGAGAAATCTGCACCACCACTCCCACCACCCCACCAATTAGGGGATTCCAGACGGTAGCCAAGAAACTTTCCTCAGCGCCTGGCCCTCTGGCCACCTCTTTTTCCTTTTCCTACCTGTTGTTTTTGAACCCAGCCCAGTGAGCCCCACTTCTGTGTCTCATCTGCCCTCTCTGCAGAGAATGAACTTGGCCGGGATATAGGATGTCAGCAAAGTGTTTGCCTTCCTGCCAGCAGAGGCCATCAAGTGCAGCCTCTGGGTAGAGGGCAAGAGTCATTTTATTAAACATTCTAGAAATTCTCTTAAATTCTATTTTTAATTTTTAAAGCAGAAAGAATTAACCTTTCAATATTTCTTCTTTCCGTGCCCAAGAACCTTACAATCTAGTTGAGACTATTGGCTTTTGACTTGGGTCCAGGAACACACACTGACCCGAGGGATGCCCTGGAGCCTTTTCCAACTGCCCTTTGTTTTAACAGCTCCTGATGTGGCTGTGATTCTTTGGAATGGTAATATGTGCCAGGCTTGCCCTGGTGCCATCCCTCAGCACTTGGGAGGCTAGTGTGGAAGTAAATACAGAGTTTCTGGCATGGCTATCATTTTCCTTCCATCACTGACCGTGCCCTTTTAAGTTCCTCATAAAAATTGTGTGCTAGGCCAGGGAATACCCTGAAATGATTTGTGGGGAACTGATTGAAAGAACTACCTCTTCTAGGCCGCGCAGAAATTATCCACTGTTTGAAGCCAGAGCGGAGCATAATGCAGTGCAGGTTAATAGATCAGTGGAAGCTGTTTTGTCAGCTCGTAAAAAGGCAAGAGAACCAAATTTTTATAAAAAATAGTTTTGCTGAGCAAACAGTATGTGCACTTATTATGGACTTTGGAAAAATAAATGATTTTAGGCTAATGTCAGGCTCCAGATCCTGATGTTATAATTTGAACCCTCAAAATGAAAGGAATGAAAAACCTCTGGAATATTGTTGACCTTTGTGCTATGAATGCACACGCACTGTCATTCATTACTCACTTCTCAGAGAGCATTTCTAGTTGTGGTATCAACCTCCGGGCATTTTCATATTACTTACTGAGGGCAGGTGCGTCTGGTAGGATTAATTTTGTTGGGGGCTAGGGACAGCCGTTTGAAGGGGAGTGGCAGACATGTTCTCAGACCAGCACACACACTCGAGCCTGCCCTCTTTGTCCTTGTCTACAAAGGCCAATGGCCACACTTGAAGTCTTCGGAAGCCCTGATCACACATAGACTAGCCCAGCTAGTTGTATCTTCTTTGGCCTTTTAAGAAGCATGCCCCTTGGAAAAGCAAATCCTGAGCCTACAGACTTTTAACACTCTGAACCTTTCCTCACTGCCGGCATCCCTGGTTCCTTCCATTGTCTCCTGTGGGTTTTGTTCCATTCTGTGAATGGGACCTGCAGCCTCTCTGGGCCCCATCGTCATCAGGATACCTGGTATTGAATAGCCCCTGGTTCCTTAACAGCAGAGCTCAGTGTTGTGATTATCATTTGAAAGCTTTGGAAATCTGAGAGTTGCCCCAGGAATGAAGGTAAGTGCCTTAGTTGTTATCAGGCTCAATATTTTGGTCAGTTTCACGGTTGCTTAGTAACCGAAGTGAAACTGACCAGAAGATGGAAAAACTTGAAATTCATTTCCAGGGATTGCCTCAGACTACAAGAAGGCACCTTCCTGTTTAAATGTGACTAATCTTTTTTTTTTTTTTTTTTTAATAAGTGCCTTGAAATCCTTTGGTGATGTCTTCTGGATGTTAGGTAGACTAATGAATATCCAAAACCATCCACACCTGAGAAGAAATCCCGAGTCTGTATTTGTGAGGAGTCTCTCAAGCCTACCACATCCCCTAAACCAGGCAGGATCCAGATGCCTCTTCCCAGCCCCCATGGGTGCCAGCCTTGCCTGTCCTGGCCTCTAGCAGCAGCAAGAAGTGAGGGATGGCTGAAAACAGGCAAGGGTGGGCCAGTGGGCCCCCAGGCAGCCACATGCCCACCCCTTATCTCCAAACTCCAAGGGCTGGGGAATTGCACCCACAGAGACCAGCTGCCTCCTTTCTTTGTCCTGCAGCTTTTCTCTGAGCATTAAAGTCCTGGTAGAGGGGAGTTATCAGTGAGGACTCTGGGAGCCTGGAGTCATCCCCTCCTCATCCTTCCTACGCTCAGCAAAAATGCCTCAAACACCTGCTCTGCACCTTTCTGCTCCAATTCATCTTGAGAACTACAGTAGAACCTGCCTCTCTATGTCCTCCCAACACCTACACTACCAGAAAGAGTAGCTGGTAATCCAGGGGGATGTCAGCCCCAGTGGGGAATATCCCTCTGGAAGACACAAATGCAGCCTGTGACCTGAAGCAAAACAGATGGACCACAGGTACAAAACAAGCATGGAAATGTACTCTAGGAAGCGAGGAAGCCATTAGCCATTAGCAACGCCAAGCAAAAACAAGGAGTAATTTAAAAATGAATGAAGTAGAGATGCCTGGGTGGCTCAGTGGTTGAGCATCCACCTTTGGCTCAGGGTGTGATCCTGGCATCCTGGGATCGAGTTCCGCTTCAGGCTCCCTGCAGGGAGCCTGCTTCTCCCTCTGCCAGTCTGTGTCTCTCATGAATGGGTGAAGCCTTTAAAAACAAAGAACAACAACAAAAATGAATGAAGTAGAAACACCAGGTATGAAGAAGAGAAAATCCAAACAAAGGAACAAAAGAAAAGTTACGGGGTGGGCACAGCTACATTTGGGTCAAACTGAAGAACCAGCCAAAAGACAGCAGGAACAGTGAAAGAAACAGCAGATATAAAACAAACAGGAGATCTGGATTCATGGTGGACCCAGCAGGAGAATTAGGGGGAAATCCTCATGGGCAGGATTTTGGCTCCCCCACACAGGCCATTGCCCTACAGACCACCAGGTTGCACAGTGAGCTCCCCTGATCTGCCCAGGGGAGAAGTGAGGCGAGGCGGCCCGCAGATCTGGTTCCGGGCACCCAGCAGTGATGCCTTCTGGCCCTCTCTCACAAATATGCGGCACCAGCAAAATATGCAGAAGCTATATATACATGGGCCCATCCTGTAGTCCCCAGCCGGGGCCGGAACACTGGCAGGTGGTGGGATGTGGTCACAGGACAAGCAAGGGAGCAAACGAGCCCTGCCAGTAGCCAGGGAAGTCGGCCATCTATATCTGGATTTTGCACTTATGTGATGAACAACCATCCGATTAAAGTTTTCAAACTGCTTTTAGTAGGATTTGCCTTAGGAAGAGTCTTAACTTTTTCTTTCATCTTGAATCCCAGGAAGTTTACATGTCATCAGCAGGTTGTCAGGGTGACAGCTGTCCAGACTGACTGTCAGGCGTCCTTTTCTGTCGCGTGTAAAGCCCCTGACACTTCCACTGACTTCTTTGCCCTTTGGAAACAGCAGGCTCCTCTCTGTGGCCCCATGGTTTTCCTAGTTAAGGCCCCATGAGCCATTTCCTAGTTAAGCTGCCCCGGCCCACCCCCTGTCACCCAGTACTTCACTTCAGGGACCGGTGTTTGGGTCTTCCAGAGACAACTGCCTTTGTCACAAAGTTGCCCAAAAAAATAGCTTCATTTCATGAAGCCACTTTAGGAGTCCTTTTAGACTTTTTTCAGACCAAGCCGAAAGCAGGATACTATTTCCAACAGGCATAATGAGCATTGAACCCGATCACAAGGCATCTGTTAACCCCGTTGGGGCTGCTGAGAGGTGATAATGATCACCTTGTCTGGAGGAGCCTCAGGGCCAGAGGGAGCCCAGAGTGCTGCAAATGGTAAAATCAGACCAGCCAGGGCCTGAGTCCAGTTTGGCCAATTCCAATTCTTGGTATTACAGGGGTGGTGGTGGTGAGGGTTTCAGGGACAGAGGAACCCTCTTAGCATTGGGCCCATTCCGGGTGCCCCTACACTGTCCCAGGGAGTGGACGGGACCACCGATGGCAGGATGGGCTGTATGCAGGACTCTGGCCTTCAGCCCAGTGACAGGGTCCTATGCAAGCTCCAGGGATGAGGGTGAGGGAAACACACAGCCTGGCCTTCAGAAAGCTCCCAGTGTATGGGGACCTCACCTCTAACCTGTGAACTCAAACCTGTTGTGGGGGTGGGGGCAGGGAGGGGTTGCGGAGGGACTACCCTGAGATAGAGCAGTTAAGACAATTTGGGGAGTGCTGAGGGTGGTAGGGGACAGAAGTAGGAGATGAGATTCCCAGCGGTGGAGGGCAAGCCAGGTAGACTGCACAGTCCAAGGCTCTTTACAGGCCCACAAGTGGTGGGAGCCATCATAACCCAGGGCCCTGGCACTGGGGGGTAGGCTGAGGCAGGCAGTGGACCAAGCCTGGTGTGGAGCACCAAGCAAGGGACTGGGACTTGTAGGCAACAGAGGGCTCCAGTCCACTTGGAGTGTGGAATTGGGAGCCCACACAGGAGCAGGCCCTGAAGCCCAGCAAGGATCTGTGGCTATAACATTACGCTCCTTCTCTGCCATGGGCATGCTGAGCCCTCCTCAGGTAGCAGCCAGTTTCAGCCTCAGCCTCCTGACAGGGGCCAAGGGGAGCTGTCCTGCAGAAGATGGGGCCATGATTGCCCCGGGAGTCTGTTCTAACCTCCCACGGACTTTTGGAATTAGGCCTTTATTAGAAGTCAGCATCTGCCCCCCCCCCATATTATTATATCTCAGAACTATACATTTGTCTTCAAATGACTCAAGGGAGTACTTCCAAAAGGGGGGGGGGGGCCCTAGCAGCTCCCTGTGTATGAGCCAGCCCGTGGATGACAGTGACCTTGGGTGGTGTATAGAGTCCCCTAGCCTCCATCCTATCCTCCCATGACCCTCTCCACCCTCTTGTGGTTCACTCCATCCTAGTAAACTTCTATTCATCCTTCAAAACCCAGTTCACACATCCTCCTTTGAAGCCTTACCAGATTCCCTTCCCAGAGAATTTCTCTCCCTCCTGTTTTTTGGGGGCACTCTGTTCAATCTCCTGATAGGACACATTGTATTTTATCTTTTGATGGCTCTGTCTCGCCCAAGGTCAGGGCAGCCCTGCCCACAGCACGAGCATAGCTCCTCCAGATGGGCCACAAGTCCCCTCACAGGCCCACATGACCCCTCTCCCCAAGTGCCAGGGACTCTGCCTGGCCTGTGTAGCTGCTGGTCAGTGTGCCAAGCTAGGAGCCCTGGTCACCCAAAACCCACCCACTGCCAACTAACGGCCGTCTCTCTCTCTCTCTCTTTCTCTCTCTCTCTCTCTCACCTTCCTAGGGCCGACGAAATTGAAATGATCATGACGGACCTTGAAAGAGCAAACCAGGTAGGACCTTTTGTGGCTTCAGGCTTAAAATCCCAACAGCATTGCCATTTCTTGCTAGATGCTTTTCTTAAGTTAGAAGGCCAGTTATTCTCGGTTTTTTTGTTTGTTTTCTTATGGACAGCTGTCAATATCAACCCTTTTTCCAATGTCATGAAAAGTATGTGGAAGGTCCCAGCCATTATTTCCTTGGCAAAGCCTTGGGCGTGGTCCCAGTGTCCCAGACTCCCATGGTGAGCCTCTGCTGCAGAGTGGCTACTGTGTTTCCTTTTTTTTTTTTTTTTTTTTTAAGATTTTATTTATTTATTTGCGAGAATACACACAGGAGAGAGAGAGAGAGAGAGAGAGGCAGAGACAAAGGCAAAGGGAGAAGCAGGCTCCATGCAGGGAGCCCGATGTGGGACTCCAGGTCTCCAGGATCATGCCCTGGGCTGAAGGTGGCACCAAACCACTGAGCCACCCGGGCCACCCTCCTTTTTTTCTTAATCTGTGTCTTAAATGCCCAACTCTGCTCCCAAGGTAATCGTTATGCTCCAGAGTTTGTACCAGTGAGTCACACCGTAAGGAAGTCTTCTGCCTTCAAATGCTTTGAAGCCATTTGCTCAACTGATAGCTTCCTCCTGGCTGATACTTAGGTGTCACAGATGCCCCAGGGAAAGTACTTGGCACTGTGTCCAGCACAAAATACTACACAGTATAGGGTGGCTTTAATTACCCAGCTGCCTGGGGTGCCTGCGTGGCTCAGTTAGTGAAGCATCCAGCTCTTGATCTCAGCTCATGTCTGGGTCTCAGGGCTGTAAGTTCAAGCCCTGCGTTGGGCTCCACGCTGAGCATGGGCCCTCCTAAAATAAATACTCAGCTGCCTGAAAAAATGGGCCCCCCCTACGGTACCCGTAACTTGCCCAGGACTCCATAGAACAGTAAGACATTCCACTTTAGCAAGTGATGCTGCTGCTTTGGAAAGAAAGAGCCTCTCCATTTATTTTCTTTATTCATGGGGAGAAGCACCCAAAGCTGTGATCTATCTCTCAGCCCCAGAAAGCCCCGTGCTGTGGCCTCTCCCCACTCAGTTTATAGCTGAGTCACCACAGGCATTAGAAAGCTTAGCAGTTTGCCTCAGGTAGTCTGGGTGAGCACAGCCCCCCACCAACCCCCCAGCCTCTGTGGGATGAAAATCCTTCCAGCTCTGTGGTCCCTGTGTGAGAGTTCCATGAGCTACCTGCCTCTTGGTGGCTGGTATTGCTTGCACACCAGGGCAGAGGGTCAGGAAAGCGCATCCTTGTCACCTTTTTGGCCAATGAAAACATCCTGAAGTCCAATTGGAATATGAAAGCTAGTTTATGCATGGGAATGATCATGGGATATATGGATTTCTTCGTTCTTTAAAGAAGGTTTGTGGGTTCGGTGTTGCACACAGACTCTTCACTGAGCATCCTGGGCCTGGCCCACAGAAGACATACAGCAGAGATGCATGGAATGAGCCCCCCGGGATAGAAACGTTGTGTAGTAGTGACCCTGACAGTTATTAAGAGGCACTCACAACCCTTGAGTAACTCCTTTTGTGCCTGGCCCTATTCTGAGCACTTGACATGAACCGAGGCCTGCAGCCCGCGAGCAGCCTGCTGTTATGATGCCGTTTATAGACAAAGAAACTGAAGTCAGTGGCTGGTTGGGTACAGAGCCAGGACTGGAGCCTGTGCTCTTCACCACCACACCCCAGAACCAGGAACTTTACCTTTCTTGCAGACCCTCTCTGCACCCAAATGCACCCGTCCATACCACTCTTTGCTGCAAAGCACTGCCTCTGCTTCCTCTCACCAATGTCCTTAAGCCTTTATTTACCTGTATTTGCTAAACATATTTACTCTGGCCCCTTTGCTTTTACTCAGCACTGCTCCGCGTTGCAGAGACCTTAACTCAGAAGTAGTTACTGGAAAGAGTTAACTTTCTCTGTTCAGACAGTTGCCATCTGCACATCCCAGATTTGTTCCTGGGCCAATATCGAGCATGTATCTCCTTTTGATGGCACTTTGGGGTAGACTCCTGGTTTGTTATAACAGATAGCCTCGGTCTAGGATTATGGAGTGCACTGTCTCCTACAACCTCTAAGGCAGTCCACAGACACTGAAGAAGTTTGGTGGAGTCCGTATATTTCCCAGACTGCTGGAGGCTGCTTGCGGGGGAATCTCGGTCCTGGGAGACACCAGGCAGGATTGCAGAGAAAGGGGCAACCTCCAAAATGACACTGGGTCTAGGTCCCAATTTGGTATTTGCTAGTTGGTGTGGCCTTGGACAAGTCTCTTAACTGCTTACATTTCCTTAAAAAAGAAAAGAAAAAAGAGAAACTCTGCGAACATGTGAAGGGAGAGAGGAGTTAGTCATTGAAACAGAAGGTAGAATCCTGGGTGCTAGGGGCTGCGGCAGGGGGAACTGGGGACTTGTTTCATGGGTACAGAGTCTTCAGTTTTGCAAGGTGAAAAAGTTCCAGAGATCGTTTGCATGACAGCGTGGATATACCTAACACTGCCAAAGCATACACTTAAAATTTGGTTAAGATGGTATATTTTATATGTCCTTTACCATAATTAAAATGTTTAATTTTTTTTTTAAGATGGAAAGAGAGGGAGGGAGTGATAACCGATACTTCCTTTGCACGATTGTTTTGAGGATAGAGGTTAAAACACCCAAGTAAGAAGTAGGTACTTAGATAAATGTTAGTTCTATAGTTGCCGAAGAAGCGCGGATTTGGTGGGAGAATTGTATAAAGTCTTGCACTAGGGAAATACCAGCGTTGTGGGCATGGGAGAAGTGTAGGGGAGTTCTAACTGGCAAATCAGGGTGAGTTAGAGCCTGATGTGGCTACCCAGAGAAATTAATGCAACCTCAGGCTACATTAATAGAAATAGTTTCTGGAATGAAGGAGATAGTGTTCTGCACTACTCTGCAGCCATCGGTCCATGCCTGGGGAATTATAATATATCTTGGAAACCACACTATGAGGACAGTTGGTACCTGGGGTGCATTCAGGCTCCACCCCATGGCCAGGACCACAAAGGGACCCTAACACAAAAGGAATCAGGAAGTTTTGGGACATTCCTGATCCCTGGGGAACATGGAAAGAAGATAGAGGGCTTTGACACCAAGCACCAGGGCATTAATTTCAGGAACTTGGGATGTGACAGGGTTATAAAGGGGAAGGCATAGGATGGGGACATGATGGATTCTGTCCCGTAGCTCTCCAGGACTGGCCTGGGGAAGGGGTCAGGCTTTTTCATGGCCATGGCCACACTCAGAAGCTGGTAAGAGGGACCTTACTCCTGATTAGAGAAGCCCTCTCTCAGCCCAGCCCTGGCTCTCCAGAGGTGCTAAGAGCTGGGTGCCACCAGAGCTGTGAAGGCAGATGCTGGCCAGCCCTCAATGAGGGTGTGAGGTGGGGGGATCAGACACAGAGGGAGCAGAAGGAGGGATCACACATGACTCCGAGGGTTGACATGGAGAAAAATGCCCTGGGTGGCCATGAGGAAGACAGTGTTGCAGGCAGGCACAGAAGGGCGTAGTGAGCTCTGGGGATTCTGGGCCATTCCATAAAGCTGAAACAAGGAGGTACAGGATGGGAGAGAGTGGGCCCCCAGGAGGGGATTAGATCTGGGTTCAGAGGAGGAGGGCTTTGAACACAGGCCTCTGCATGGAAGACCTCTCTCTGAGAACAGTGGGGAATCATGGGCAGAAGTGAGATATTGGACTTCTGTTCCAGAAGGATCACCCTGGCGAAACATCAGAGCACGGATGGGAGTGGAAAGACAGGAAGCCAGCAGAGCAGCTGTCGTGATACGTTAGGGCAAAGATGACTCGGGCTTGAAATGAGGCAGTCCCAAGTAGAGAGGAGGCAGAGGCAGCGGGGCAGGAGTTGGGGGACAAAGGAGCCATACACCCGTGCAGGCGCAGCCAGACAGCTGGTTCAGCTGCCTTTCCCATCAAGGGAAATCCCCAGGAGGAGCAATTTACTAGTTCATTGGTATATCACATTATTTTTGCACTAGGTTTATAGTCAAAATGTTCTACTGAGACCTGAAGCTGTTTTATTGCCGAAGCACTTGTGTTTCTATTGTGGAAAAGTGGAAGAGCAGTCAGCCACCGATAGCTCCGGGTCTCATTTACACCTGTTTGTTAAACTTCAAGGCACTTGCTTTAATACTCACCACCTTAATTGGTGGCTGTGATGGTTCAGAACTTTGAAGACTGGATGGTAAATAAGAAGCCACAACTTTGTGCCTTTTTGACTGTATAAAGCCATCTGGGGCTTCAACCATCCTGTCACGTTGCCGGCTGTACCTTCACCTGCATGCCTTTCCAAGTCCCAGCCAGGGGCAGGAAGAAGTCCTTTCACTGAGTGGTCCTCCTCCTGCTACCTGCCTGATTCTTACAGAGGAGACTGCCCTAACGGGAGGAACTTCAGCTAGAAGTGCAGCTTAATCTCACCGAGGAACAGAACCAAGGGTAGAGAAAAATGCAAAGAGCTGCAAGAACTCCTAGCAAGGCATGGCACTTTCTCCAACCAAGGTTTCTAGGTTCTCGCGGGGAACAACTGGGTTTGAGTCCCACACCTCCCATTTCCCTGCCATGGGTCTTGAACGAACCTCCCAGCTCCCAGTGTGTTTCCCATCTATCTTTGAATGAGGGTAGTAATTCTCTCACGTTGGAGAGAACACTGCCGAAAAAACAAATCCACTGAGTAAATTTTGAAGATCTTACTGGCTTTATTCAACGATTCATGAATTGGGCAGCATCCCACCTAGCAGACAGGAGCTCTGAGGAGCCATGCAGAATGGAAGGCAGAAAAGGGAAGGATAAAGAGCGAATTGTTTTAGGTTCCTTCCTACGGGAGGCAGGAGGGGTCTGTTGGACCTTACTAGCACAGACTGGGAAATTCCAGGTTATTGGGTTAAAAGTCACATTCCCAGAAGAGGCTGACACTGCAATGAGGTTAGGTCTTCCTTCGATCTGGGTTTGCTGACATGGGGTTTGGCACAGGTGACACCATTTGGAGCATGTTGTTCTTAAAAATAACAGTTCTTACCTTTTGATCAGACTATCAGCCTGAGAGATGTGACCAAAATTTAAGCCATTAGTGCCATGCTCAGCCACGACTCTGTAGTCCTCACAGCTTTTACTGATCCTCTGTGTGATATTGCCAGGTCATGATGTTTTTTTTGTGGAATTCACATGGTGGTCACAGGGTCACAACTTCAGGCTCACAGTCTCTTAGTGGGTCATTCTTTTCCTTTTCTGACACTCCAGTCTTGGGGAGATTGTTTGCTTGATGATTAGTGGCTTTGAACATGCATTTAAAGCTTTTGAGAGATGGGGCACCTGGGTGGCTCAGTGTTTGAGCATCTGCCTTTGACTCAGGTCATGATCCCAGGGTCCTGGGATTGAGTCCCACGTCGGGCTCCCCACTAGGAGGCTGCTTCTCCCTCTGCCTATGTCTCTGCCTCTCTCTCTTTCTCTCTCTGTGTCATTCATAAATAAATAAATAAAATCTTTAAAAAAAAAAAAAAAAAAAGCTTTTGAGAGAATACAGTGCACCAGGGAGGTTGCTATAATTATAAGAAGCAGGATAATTCCCAGTGTCTGGAATGGACTTTGGAGCCATGGTCCCCAAAACCCAAATTATTCAAAATCAAATGAGTCAAAGAAAGACCCTGTTGAAAGAGTAACCTTTCCAAGCCAGGTGGCTTGCTCAGTGGTTTTATGGAAATGAATTCATACTTCCCCAGAAGTGTTAATCCAGATGCAGCAGGTGGTGTTGATCACAGCACAGACCCCTCCTTGTTCAGCCAAAAGATAGAGCCTCTCTTATTATCAAGAACAACCTTAGCCAGAGAGTCTTAAGGATCTTTATTGAGCAGCTATGGCTTTAGCAGTGGATTCCCCAGTACTTTCAAGAGTTAAGGAGAGGTTCCTGGTCGTAACCTCATTTGTATTTACTGCTAACCAGGAAAGTAGGGCCCAGCCGAAGGAAGCAAATCTTGAATCACAAATACCTCCTAGTAGGTGTTTTCTAACTCTAAATTCAGAGACTGACCACTGAAATGTCTCAGTCTGTGGACAGTTTGAGGCATGTTAGAACCTAAGAGGCATTGCCCAGTTAGGCACCAGCCAGCCAGGCATTCATAGGCCCAGGGAGAATGATAACTACCAGAGGCAAAGATCAACCCTGTCGGGGCACAAAGCATTCTCACTAAGGTGATGCTGTCCATGAGGACAGATAGGAGTTCTTATGACAAATCCAGTAATCTGAAAGGCAAAGGTTACCCCCTCTCCTAGCAGTGGCCTTAAGAGATATGGATGATGGTGTTATCTTTCCAGGCTAATGTGAGTCAAAGAACAAAAGGGAAGAAAGGGTCTCATGCTCAGTTCAAGTTTGAGGTCTCCATCCAGCATCTTTTTTTTTTTTTTTTTTTTTTTTAAGATTTTATTCATGAGAGACACACACAAAGAGAGAGAGGGGCAAAGACATAGAGAGAGAAGCAGGCTCCAATGCAGGGAGCCCGATGTGGGACTCGATCCTGGGACTCCAGGATCATGCCCTTGGCCGAAGGCAGGCACTAAACCACTGAGCCACCCAGGGATCCCTCCATCCAGCATCTTGGGGAGAAGCAGCCTACATCAGTGTTCACTGCTTCTCTTCCTAGTCATTCCATGCAAAGGGTCTCCAGCATTCAAACAAGATCAACTGTCAGGTGGAGCCTTTTTGGCTGTAAGATGTATATACCCAAGCTTCAGGTCCCTGGAGTCTGCCTGCCATCCAGGCAATGAGGAGGACCTGGTCTCATCCCTTCCTTCAAGGAGATTATAAAGGGCAGTCTTTGTTCCTAGTGAATCCAAATCAGAAGGGTAGGAGAAATTTAGAAGTGTTCGTTTTGAGAGTTATGGCCAGATAGTTGAGGAAACTAGAAGAGTCAGGATCCAGGCCAGTTTAGAGGTTTTAATCACAAAACCTCAAAAACAGTTAACAGGATTAGCATCTGATAGTTACAAAGGCACAAACATAATTTTTCTCTCTGCAATCACCCCTATCCTTTTTTTTTACTACAGATAATCACAGTAAAAGTAATTTTATATTCAACTTGGCCTGATTATTTATGTGAGTGCAGCAAGAATCGTGACTGACCATGTAAGCTCCTCTGTGCTTTCAAAGCTAGAACCTTGTAAGCAAAATATCAGGTTAATTTTTTTAAGGAGTTTTTTTTTTTAAGATTTTATTTATTTATTCATGAGAGACACAGGGAGAGAGGCAGCGATATAGGCAGAGGGGAGGAACAGACTCCATGCAAGGAGCCCAATGTGGGACTCGATCCTGGGACTCCAGGATCATGGGTGACCCACCCAGGTGTCCCGAAGGGGCTTTACTTATTGGCCCCATAAAGTCAACCCTAGTTCCTTAAAGCTTTCTAGTCATTTCCGAGTATATGCACATCTCTCAAATATGACAAGCAGGTCAAGCCTGTGGTAATATAGCCAATATTTCCAGTTGTGTCCTGTTACAAGGAGAACACATTCTCATTGAGCTTATTAAATAACTATATTGCTGTGAAAAGAATAAGGTTTCTGAATTCTGGAAGGATCAGGTTGAGAGAAAAAGTAAATGTTTCATTTTTGTTTAAAAAGGTAAAAAATGCCAAATTCCTGTTTGAGAAAAGTTTCCTTAAATCTGGAAAAATGAAACATCAGTCTTTCAAGTAAGAAGTCATAAAAAACAATCCTCCTCCGCTCATTCATTTCCTTGTTATTAATCCTCATTCTGCTTGAATCCAGGTTTTTGGGGTTTTTTCCCCATAAATTCTGGAAATTCTTACCCAGTTTGGTTTAATGATCTTGGTTATCCAAAATTTGGACTTGTTAAAGTCCTTTCCATGAATCCCCATGAAGACAACACACTTTTAAAGGAAAAGTTTTGCAAAAAGCATCTGAGTAAAATAATATAACTCTGTAAATGACAAAGACTTTAAAATGTCTGTTGCTACAGATCTGCTGAGAGTTCATTTGATAAGGAATTGTAGTCATTTCTGTGATGTATGACATTTTAAGATAATAACTAGAATCATGACATAATACCAGGACAAATCAGATTTCTAGGAATTTCACACAATTTCTGAAACACTTATATCCCTATACAAATACAACATAAAGAAGGCTCAGTATTGCATTTTACTGAACAACTCTTCCTGTGTGATTTAACAAACCAAATAAGCCAAGTTAGTTTAATATCTCCCTTTTTATAAGGTGAAAGAACAAATCCTTTGAGATGTCCCAGGACCCCTCCTGAAAATCTCAAAATTAGTTCAAAGTCAAAAAGACTTCCTTTAGCATTTGATTCACAGAAGTTTGTCAGAAAACATCAAAGGATTTTTTTTATTTTTTTTTTAATTTTTATTTATTTATGATAGTCACAGAGAGAGAGAGGCAGAGACATAGGCAGAGGGAGAAGCAGGCTCCATGCACGGGGAGCCCCACGTGGGATTCAATCCCAGGTCTCCAGGATCGGGTCCTGGGCCAAAGGCAGGTGCTAAACCGCTGCGCCACCCAGGGATCCCAGAAAACATCAAAGGATTTTAGAACACTTGGTCAGGTAGGATCGTAGGTCTCTGTGACACAATAATTACTCCTCTATTTAACCATAGTGACAACTGAAGACCTTGAAGGCAAATACAGGAAGTTAAATAGTTGTTTAACAAAACAAAGCAAAAAAAAAAAAAAAAACAAAACAAAGCAAACCCTTAGCTCTTTTAGTAGAGAAGACAGCTTTCTTAAGGAATCAAAGACCTGATAAAGACCCAGGAAATTATTTTGACAAGACACAAAACCTTCATTTTCCAGGCAAGTTACCTAAAATGTAAAGAAGAACCTTTTACTGTCTCTTATCAAGAGCAAACCAGTAGTTCAAGAAAACTGTCTTTTTAAAAGAGAAACCCAGGGCACCTGGCTCAGTCATTAGAGCACGTGACTCTTCATCTCAGCTTTGTAAGTCTGAGCCCCACATTGGGCATAGAGATTACTTAAAAATAAAATATATTTAAAAAAAAAAGAAAACCAAACCCTATTTTGCACCAAATCACTTTTGATGTTAAAACCCATTTAACTTTATCACATTTATTCTAATCTTAGGTAGCTTGACCACACATGAAAATTTCTTTCAAAGATTTCTTGTCCACAAATCTACAACTTTCTTTTTCACATTCAGATTTTGCCCTGTGTTTTTCCGTTTTTGCATTCTGAAATAAGCAGCCTCTCATTAAGACAAAATTGTTTTCTTTTCCCTCAACACAAATGCCTCTCCATTCTTCATACCTTCTTTGATTGAAAACACACATCTTACCTTCCTTGCATACAGAGATGTTTCCTTTATTATTTCTAGTAGTGTAATTACATATATTAGAATTTCTAACCCTTAGAACCTTTCATTTCTGTTCGTGAACCTTTACATCAGCATTCTGTGGCTTGGCAAATGTATAAATGCATTGTATAATTTCTAGAAACATGGTTTCTGGTAGTAAATTTTTCAGTGTGGCACAAAATGTGTCTTACTAGTAAACCCAGATATCTTTGATTCCTCTGTAAAAGGAAGCCCAAAATGGATAAACCTGTGTTCAGTGATTAATTAGCTTTTTGCAATGAAACTGGGAATTTTGAAGCATTTTGGAGACTTCTGCTTGCCAATTAAATACGTACCCCATTCGGTTTGTTTGATTTGGGAGCCCTTGCTTTCAAGTGCACTTCTTAAATGATCTTCTCTAACTGGAATGTTCCTCATAATGGCCATTGTAATTCTAGGTTTTTTTTTTAATAAGATTCTGCCATTTTTATAGATATTAAGTTTCTGAGACTGTAGTTCTTAGACAAAATAAGAAGGGTGCCAGTAGGTGGTGGAATTATCATGATGATGATTATGGCTGTTTCAGCTGAGCCTTTTGGTCTTTTGGAGCCAGACTAATATCTAAAAGGGGTAGGCTGCTGGTTTGGGAGTTGTGTGATGTTTTACAGTGTACCTGATTAAATGGAAGTTTTCTTAAGGTTGGCAGGTGACCTTGTGTCACTCTAACCCATTCCTAATTCTCCCTAACGCAGGAGTCTTAGAGTTAGATGAGTCTAAACAGGGACTCCAGTCACCAGCACAGGGCCAGCTTGGGCCACATGGTAATAAGTCTCATCTCTGTCCCAGAGTAGACTTTCCTGACCTCTCTCCTGCAGAATCTCTGAAGCAGGGTCACCTCTGGGGTTTTGGCTGTTTTCTGGAATCATGCGGGGGCATTGCTTTGGAAGAATGACCAGGAGTTGGCTCTGCACTTTCCAGAGCAATGGAGTCCACCCACCCCTTTGGAAGGCTCATTTGTTGGCTTTGCTAGCCTCCCCTCTCCTTTATCTCTCCTTCCAGAGTACAGGGCCTTGTGAGGAACAGGCCGGGAGGTCATCCCCAAGGAGAACTTGCCTTCTTCTCGAAATTGTCCAAATGTGGTGTTATTTGTCCTCGAGTATGGTAGCTAGAAAAATGGCCCCCACATATGCTTCCCAAGCCCAACTTACAAATATGTTAGTGTACCTGGCAAGGAAGGGTTAAGGCTGTTACCAGCTGACCTTGACATAGGGAGATGACCTGGGAGTGTGTGAGCGCACCCAGTGTAATCATGGGATCCTGAGATGCCGAAGAGTCCACATCAGAGCCATGTGCTGGCTTTGAAGGTGGGAGAGGGGCCATGTGCCAAGGAATGCAGGAGGCCCCCAGAAGCTGGAAATGGCTGGAAACCAGATTCTCCCCCAGAGCCTCAGAAAGGAACACAGCCCTGCCCACCCTGTGATCTGAGCCCAGTGAGACCCATTGTGGACTCCTGACTTCCAGACCTCTAAGATAATAAATGTGTTTTTCAAACCCACTAAATTTATAGTAATTTGCTCCAGTAGCCTTAGCAAAGTAATAGAAAGAAAGCTTGCCTGCTAACAGACCTCATGTTCCTAGCCAGGTCCCATCTCTGAGAAGCCATGGGTTTACCTGGAGGCTCTGCCCACGGCCAGCCTATGTGGCTGCTTTGTCACTGGAGGGACTTGCTTGCCTCTGGTTGCCCCAGGCCAGGGTTTTCGTGGCCACATGTACAGAAGGGGACAAGACACAAAGACCAGGGCCCAGTTGGGCAGAAGACCAGATCAGATACCCACTAGCACCGCCACCATTTAAAACCAGGGACTCCAAAGGCTATACCTTAAATGGATAAATTGGACAAAGCCTGGACTCCATCATGTCTCAACCCTGGTCCTGGGAGGAACGAAAACATGCCACCCTAGAGAATGTCTAACCACAGCCACCTCTCTGTGGGCCTGGGGCCTGCATCTCACACCAGGCCATGGCTGGCCTCACCAGCCTCCCCCCTGGGCCTTCACCCACCCTGCTGGCTGCAGCTGCCTGAGGCTTTCACCATTGCCTCCTCTCTGCCCTGCCCCACCGTGCCTCCTCCATATTTTATTAATCAAATTTTTCAGACTTTCAGGTCGGGAAATAGCTGTCAGCATTCTATATTGGCCTTCTAATGTGTCTTCTTTCGGGGCCTGAGTTTTGGGAAAAGCTTTCTTTCCTGCCCTTCCTGGGACCTTTCAGGAGCCCTTGAGGAGTTGGGGGGGGGTTCCCTTGGCCCTTCCTGTAGGACGGGGAGGCACCCTGCACCCACAAGTCAGGCCACCTTTCCTGAGATACGAAGCTGTGACTTGGGCGAGCCAGTGTCCCACGCGTAGGACTCATCACTGCTCTTTGGCAGCCTGACTGACAGAATTGATCAAGTGCTGCTCCCTGCCTCTGGCTTCCCAGGTGGCTGCTGAAGCCGGCTACGGACTCTAGTCATCTTTCCCTAAATAGTCTTCCATTTTCAGATGAGACAAGTAATGAAACCTTCAGGCAGTGCCCGCCGGGGGCCTTAAAGATACTAATAGTGGTTTCTGATTGGACTCCTCACCCCACGTGGGGAGCGCTGTTAGGCCCTGGACTCCTATTACGTCCTTGGTCCTCAGTTGTCCTGCGCAGGCTCACGAGGCACCTGTGTCTGTGCTTGTCACCAGGCCGCTGCCGGTACAGCCAGTGTCCCCACTCGTGTCCTCCTGCTTCACTGCCCCAGGCTATTAGCACCGACTCTCACTTCCCAGGAAAGTACAGAAAGTAAGCAACAGCCAGCAGAGGAGGCGTCTCAGGGGAGCAGCTCCGACTTGGTGAGGAGTGGCTGCTGGATCCCCCACCCTGGGGCCGTGCCAGCTGCCAGCCAGAAGCCTGGCCTCGGGCCCTGGGCTTGGCCTCAGCAGGGCGGGGAGGGGTAGGAGAGCCCGCACCCCGGAAACAAGGAGGTGGCCGTTTCGGGTCTCTGTGTCTGGGGTTCCAGGTCAGAAAACACCAGAGCCTTCTGCCTGCCACCACTGATTCCTGTTCTTCGAAACACCCCTTTATCGGGCAGGATTGTGGGCCCCAGAAAGACGGGAGACCCTGCACACGAGTGACAGCGCGGTCCTGACCCAGCACGGCACCACCCCCTTTTTTTTTCTGCCTCAGCTGTCAACGATGAGACTAAATTTACAACGGCAAGAACTAATTCCCCCCAGCTGCATACTGGCGGCTGTTCCCACTCCCTCCTTCAGCTGCTCTTAGGCCTGCTTTTATTTTTGATCTGCTCTGTGCCTGTTTAGCTGCACAAACCACCTCAACTCATTTTGTTTTTGATGTACCCAGGGCACAAATCCTAAACAAATAATATAAATGCTAAACGTTCAAAAAGTTGCACCGTAGTAACCAAGTCAAGCCAAATGTGGTAAAAGGCTGTGACCACCGTGGATAGGCCACAGAGCAACTCTGAATGTGAACTTGGAAACTGAACAGAGTGCAGACGCTCTGGAGAAGTTGTGCAAGCTGAAGAGAAAGCTCTCAACAGCTAGATCCCTTGTTCCATGAGCCACCCGCCACTAGTAAGACAGCACTGTGCTCCACACGGCTAAATGCCCACATGAGAGCCTTGCCATGAACCCATTGCCTGGGCCTGCCCGCATTCGGGTGTTTCTGGAACACCTCAGAGCCAGCATTACCAGGCAGGGCAGGGTGGCTGGATGACCTCATTGGCTGCTACTAAAACAGCTTCTCCACTGGGCTAATATTTTTCCTAGTCCAAGAGACTAGAAATATGTCAAATACACTTCATTCCTGGCAGAGTCATGGAGATTCTATGCCCAAGGGATTAGCCGACTAGAAAGAGAAGAGTAAACTTTTCAGTAGTAATGACATGATTATCAGAGAAACTTGGAGTGGCACATCTAGAACCCTGCCACCGAAGAGGAGATTTCCTGCACTTAGCAGGAACCAGGACTCACCCTAGCCACTGTCACCACGCCGGTAACATCACCGCCTTTCCCGTTCTGGATTCTGCTTGGAGCAGAGGGTGGGAGGCGGCTTCTTGAGCACAGGTAGGCATGGCAAGGTGCCTTGTGAATCAAATGGAGTGAGGTTCCAAGCGCCCCTGGCAAAGCCCGGCAGGCACAAACACCACCCTGGAAGAAGCAGTTGCTGTTAGAAACATCCTTAGGGGCGCCTGGGTGGCTCAGCGATTGAACGTCTGCCTTCAGCTCCCTGGGATCGAGCCCTGCTTCAGGCTTTCTTCTCAACAGAGCCTGCTTCTCCCTCTCCCTTTGCCCTGCTCATCCTCACACTCTCTCTGTCTCTCTCTCAAATGAATAAATAAAAATTTTATATATGTATTATATATCCATATATATATATATATATATATTCTAATATGTCGGCGTGCAGGGAAGATTGGCAAAACAGTACTGTGTCAGAGAATCGCTGAAGGCTGCCAAACCCATCCCTCACCAGCTAGATTGATCAGTGAGTCCTGGGTAGGCTCACTTCCTGTCTCTCTTCTTCAGTCCTTTCTCAGCAATTAGTCAACACAGGCCATCGCGCCACCAAATGAAAAAATGCACGACATAGCTTGCCCAGCCAGGCTCTCCTCGTTCATCTTTTCTCCATGCAGTGGGAGTCCAGTGGAAAGAGATGACACATGATTTTGCAGTCCGCATACCCAGTGCTACCCTTCCCCACCCCTCTGAGAGTTTTTCTTCCATCATAATTGTAAAATCAGGACAAGCCCGTTCATAAAACGCTTGTGAATGAGTCCTCTATGCAGTGTACCCTTGCAGATGCTGAACCCGGTAAGGTTCCTGAGAAGGTGACCAGGTGACTCTGTCCCCATCCTGGTAGAGAAGAAAGAAACTCAATGGGTGGAGGTCACCTGCCCTGGCTCCTCTGCCCGCTGCACCTCCGTGCCTTCTCAGGCAGCGGGCACGGACATGTCCCCCATCTCACCGTCCAGTGGGAAATCCTGCTGTGCCATCCAGTAGCATTGGTTTTCTCAGTCCGAGAATGACATGCAAATAGTGGCAATGTACCTCCCTTTTCTCCTTGGGCCCCCTTCCTGCGGTTGCCTCCAGTCTCCCCTCACCCCTAGTAAAGTCAGGCCAACCTCCTGCCTCTGCGTGCACCCCCCACCCCATGTCCCACCCCCCCAATGCCCCCAGCCCCCCGCCATCAGCCTGGCGGGCTGGAAGTGCCAGCGTCGGAGTCAGAAGATTTTGTCAGGTGAAGGGTTAAATATGTTGCAATAAGCCTGGCCCTCACAAAAGAGGTGGCATTTACACCCTGTATGTTTATGGAAATACTCACTACAGGAAAACAACCACAACATTGTGCGCGTCTTTAGGAAGAGAATGGCCAAAGTGTCTTTAATTCACTGTTTACCCGTGAGAATTACTCCCAGGAGTAATCCTGCAATAAAATCTTCTTGGTCTATGAGAATAGAAAGAAATTGAATCAAAAGACTCTATTTCCACTTGTATTTATTCAGTCTGGGAAATTCAGTGGGCCGGAGCATTAGTATCAGCAGGGGATTCCTTGCTCCTAGCGTTAAATTACTGTCATAATCGCTCAATTATTTCTTCCTTGTACTGTTTAAAATAAAAATCCATCACATTCTGTGTTTTTTTCTAGCATTTATTAGGTTGAGTGTTTAGGAAAATCAATTATAGTCAGTCAGGCATGAATTGATGAATGTTCTTGTAATAATTGTCAGTTGTTAAACTGAATGCACTTTCTCTTCTCACACTTTTCATTTCCTTCAGAGGGCAGAGGTGGCTCAGAGAGAGGCGGAGACTTTGAGAGAGCAGCTCTCGTCGGCCAACCACTCTCTCCAGCTGGCCTCGCAGATCCAGAAGGCGCCGGACGTGGTGGGTAGCCCAGCCCTGTGGGGACTGTCTGCCATGCCTCTGCCCCTTTGGGTGACAGCTGCTTGCTTTTGCTTCTTAACGGTCCTTGTTGGGAAGAGATTTTAACCAGCACTCCTGTGTCAGTCGGGAATACTTTGGACAACCCCAGGATGGAACTTGTAAGAGTCAGAGGAAGAGCTTTGTCGATTGCACATAAATGCTAAGTGGTCGGCGTATCACACCCCCACCCCTAATGTGGAGGCCAAGGCTCCTCAAAGAGAGGGCCTTCCCAGCTAGGCCTGTGGGGAGAGGGCTGGCAGTGGGGAGTCAGGAGTTGCGGGGGCAGGGGGCGTTTGTAAAGCAGGAGCATTGCCAAAATCACACTGGAAAATCGTAGGTTTGGTCTCTACCTCGATGGGTCCTTCCAGAGTGAGAAAACAAATGGTTAGCAATGAGCTGGGGAGGCCAAAGAGGTAATAAAGGGACAACCTGCTCCAAGTCTACGTAATAGCAGACTCTCTAGAAATACCAGCATTTGGAAGGATCAAGGCACATATTCTAGTCCTTTCTGTGCCTCTTGATTTCTCTGAGATGAATAAAAATCTCTCTTAGATAGAACTCTCCCAGCTCGATGGAGGTAGCTTTGACTTAGCAGATTCTAGGCTCCCACCTAGAGCACCTTGCAGTGATATGGGGTGGTGCCAAGTTAAACCTGGGTATTAGAGTCACACTCCTGGAGTCATACCCTAGCACTGCATGATGTGGGCCGAGTAGCTTGACTTCCCTGAGCCTGGGTTTCACCATGCGTGTTGTAAGGGTTCTGGAAATTCTTACAAGTAAACTACATAGAGCAAGGCCTGACCCATAATCCATGTCAGTCAACCTCAGCACTTACCTACTGCAGTTGGCCTCACCCTCTCTGATCCGGGAGCCCTGGGTTTATTTATTTAAAAAAAAAAAAAAAAAAAAACTTTTTTTTAAAAAGACTTTATTTATTTATTCATGAGAGACACACACAGAGAGAGGCAGAGACACAGACAGAGGGAGAAGCAGGCTCCATGCAGGGAGCCCGACGTGGGACTCAATCCTGGGTCTCTAGGATCTCGCCCTGGACTGAAGGTGGCGCTAGACCACTGAGCCACCCAGGCTGCCCAGACCTGGGTTTAAAGCTCAACTCATCACCTGTATGCTCACAGGCCACAGATAGCCAAACTTGGGCAGCCTCAGTTTCCTATGTGCAGAGTAGGGACGAGTGGCCCCCAGGGCCTGCCAAGTTCCCATGGCCTATAGTGGGTGAATTGTGCTTGTAGGTGTCCTTTTCTTTAGCAGAGGGTTACAGAGCACCTGATGCTACAGAGCATCAGGACCCATAGTGGACAGAGGAAGAGCAGGGAGGGACAGGGACAGGCCCTTCCAGAGAAGGAGGGCACTCACTCGACAGTTGGACAGCCACTCTTCCACCGAACCCATGAGGCAGGCATTTCCTTTCTTTACCTAAATGATGAAGCGAAAGTTGCAGAATATAAACCTTTGGCACCAGAACGCTTGGCCCCAGTGGCCAAGCCAGGACTCAACTGGGACTTTTTAAAAATTATTCCCTAGGAGCGAATCTGAAGCAGAGTTTTAATATGAGGACCCCTTTTTAAGGATGGATTCTCATTTTCTTTCCTTATATTAACATTAAATTTTAAAATTAATTAATTAACATTAAATAAAACATGATTTAAGTGTTTCAGGGTACAGAGAAAAATTTTCCATTTATGGAGCCATCACAACTTCATGGACTCTGGTCTTCATTTTCCCTGAAATGTCCCCTTGGCTCTGTTGCTGTCCCTTCATCCAAGTGGACCTGCACAGAACCCAGCACTATGGCTGAGAAGGGAGGAAGCCTTCGAGGAAGGAGTCAGTATGGCTCCTCCCGGCCTCTCTGGTTGCATTGGATTCTCTAGAGAAAGCCATCCACCCTGATGTGTCTACATAGTGCTCCCGAGCTAAATGTTTTTGATTGAAAGGATTTCTGGCACCATCCAAGACTGTAGCAACCAAAACATTTTAGAAGGAAATGAATGTTTTTGTAGGTAGAGTAAGTTGTGGGTCCTCTAGGCGCTTAAACACTTCATCATGGGCTAAGTGCAGTGTTTACGTGGCTCTGGTTCAGCCTTCCAAGAGCAGCCCTGCCAGGGATCCCCCCTGGGTGTGCGTTCCCAGTAGCTCCAGCTCCAGCTCCAGCCAGTCGGGGAGCAAACATAGGAACCAGGCCAGCGGAGAAATGTCTGTTGGGCTTGGCTGGCAGGACTCAGCAGAGAAACAGTGGAGTCTATAGATCCAGCAGAAGCCAAGACCGATCCGCTGGGTGTCTTCACAGAATCGCCAATCGAGGAAGGTGAGCTGTCTCTCAGCAGGCTCTTGCTCTGCGGTAGGGGCCTCACTGGGGCTTAAATGGTTGTCTCGTTGATGCCTTGAGACACCAGTCATTAGAGGTAGGTTTTATTATCCTCATTTTATAAGTAAGAAAACAGGCTCAGAGAAGCTCAGTAATTTACCCAAGGTCACATAGCTCAAATATGATCAAACTGGAGTTTGATCCTAAGTTGTCCTTCTCCGTAACGCACTCTTTCCCCTACAGTGAGCTACTCTCCTTCGTGTGCATAGAATGAGACAGGACGTATGCAGGTCCTTTGTGGAGTATTTATAGGCAAACATTAGTTCAGGGCTCTGGTGCATCACACCAGGCCACCCCTTGAGCCTAAACAAACTGTAATATTGGGAAACACACCTCTCCATTGATGAGGCGGCCTTCCAGGTGAAGCCACCAGATGGAATCAGCCTACTCTGGCTACTTGGTATTGACAGGAACACAGGGGTCAGTAAAAGAACTAAAACCGAGGTCCCCGTGCCCTTCTCTTTCCCCCTCTGGGGTTAATAGAATAAGGCAGTGGCCCAGAACCAGGCATCTGTCTGAGTCTGGGGTCCTAGGCACACCATCACTTCGCAGTTAGGTTTTTCACCCTGTCTTGAGTGAGCTCTTGCAACTCATCCATATTTGATATGGAAATTGCTGCAGGATAAAAGAGATCATTACATAGCTTATTTCAACCTGGGCATGCTGTTCTCATCAAAGGACTCAGGTGCACACGGCTTGGGAGGGAGGGGAGCTGAACAGGGTTCAAAGGGACAAAATTCAGTGACGTCTTTCATCAGTAACTTCTGCTTTTACATTTATTTTCCCTTTTGGACTAGCATCATCTTAAGGCCTTCCTTTTCTTTTTACCATGTTTTCAGACTCTACAGAGCATTTTTACACATCCTTTCCTGGCTCTTGAACCATCAGAGCCCCCCACCCACCTACCCAAGACCTGGTACCCGTAAAGAGCATAGGACCACCCCCACCCCCCACCCCCCGCCGCATAGGTCTTGGAAATCTGGAGCCTGGGAGACAGACTCCGGTTCTGGTGCCCACCAGGGCCTCTGATCAGACTTGCAGAAGCCCGTTTCTGTTCCTTCAGAAGCTTGTCCAAGCCAGAGTCCTAATGCTGAGTCCTAGCAGATGCCCCAGGGAGTCCCTGAGCCCTACTCCAGGCCCTCTGAAGCTCAGTTGCCAGGGGAGGTCCCAGAACCCATATATCTTCTAAATCCCCCCAAGTGATTCGGGTACAGCTGAATTGAGGCCCAGAGCGACACTCAGGAGCCAGCAGTCCTGTCCCTCTTTGACTCGTGTACACTTCACTTCCTGCCAGTGATCTCAAGAGCATCTGAAGTGCCTGACACTGACCTCTGTGCAGTTGTGCAGAATACCCCTCTACTCAGCAACTCATCTACTACATTATACAACTTTCAGAGAGCACTGAGACCCAGGCCCATACCACCCCACCCCACTGCCCCGCTCCACCCCCGGCCCCTTGATCATCTCCTGGGCCTTTGTCTGGTTCTTCCTTAATTTCCTGTGTGTCTTTGTGATGAGATGGCCAGGAAGCGAGTAGAATGACCTTTTCTGTCCTATTTCCAAGGTCTTACTGCTTTGGAGTGGATGATCTCATCTCTTTGAGCTTATGTAAGACGCAAATGACTTTTGCTGTGTTATGAATGAGGAATCTGGCCTGGGTGCCTGAGAGTCTGTTGATGTGCCCAAGGTCGCACAGCCCATTGAGGCCCTAGAGTTGAATAGATGACCCTCTGGGACTGCCTGCCCCCAGGTCCCCATCCTGAGTCCAGGATCAGCACTGCACAGACCATTTGAAACACTTAACGCCGGCATACTCAATGTGTGCTGGCCCATTTAAAGCCCCAGATCCCCATTTGGCTTGTTTTACAGACTCTCAAAGAACACTTGAAACCCTTATTATGGCTGGTTTCCCTTAGGCTGGAAATTTGATAAATAAGTTAAAACAAGATGACGAGGCTCAATCTCTACCCCTGATGAGACCAACCTCCCTGGATATCCCTTTCATCGTGTCCCTTCCCTGCCTCCCCAGGCTCTCCACCACACATGCAGGTGCCTCTGAACACCATACTTAGCAGTGTAGGTGGCAACAGGCTCACTCCTTTTCAAGCTGGCCTCAGAGTCGATGACTCCCCCTCATGCCCTGTCCCTGTTCTTCCAACCTCTGTGCCTTCCCATGCTGCTCCCACCCTGAAATGGGGCCCATCCTCCTTCTGACAAGGCCCACCAGCCCTTCCACCCCCTTCTCTCCTTCTCACAGCTCACTTCCATGTGCTCCTCTCGCTGGTGTCTTAGGACTGACCCCTAGCACTGCCAGGAGAACTCCTTACCTTTGTCCCAGCCAGTGTTGTCGAGGGCGGGACTTCTCAAACCCTCCAGAGGTCATGGAGGGGCTTGCTTTTGTTGTTAATTCCCAATCTGTCACAGGCTGATCTGTTTTGTTTTTTTTTTTTAAATAAAAAGACAGAAAACGTGTCACAGCAATGTTGAATTGCTATGAAAAATGTCTAAATGCTCACTCTCCATTTCTGTGCTCGTCTCACTGTGTACCAGCAACATTTTGTGAGTTGGCACTGGTTCGTGGAGCACACAGTGAACAGAACTGATCTGGACAGCATGTGCCTTTTAAATATGCCGGTGGGAAGATGCTCGTTGGGTCCATGCACATGTCTGCCAAAAGTCAAGGGGAATGAAGACTTGACTTTACAGTGGAATACAAACCACAGAAACAGAAAGGGGTCGTTCCTTTGCACTCAGAGCTTTCCGTTCTTAAATGATCGAGTCCTTAATTTCCCAGTGGAGAAATGTGGAAAAACTATTTCCCTCATGACTAGCTGTCCCCTAGCGTGAGAACCCTGTGACAGGTACATCGTGCGTGGCATGGCATGGCTGTACCTGCCAACCCCGGTTGCGGCTGCCAGTGCTTTCTGGCCCAGTATGGGCCAGATCCAGACATGAAGCGGTGCTCCTGGGGTGCAGTTGGGGGGTGTGCAGCAAGGATGATGACATCCCACACTGAGGTCTGAGCCACCCCCAGGTCTCTGCCGTCACAGAGACCAGTGTGTCCTGTCCTTCCATCTCCTGGCCATGCCCAGGAGAAGTGCAGCCACCCACCAGAAAAGCACCCGGAGTCACTCAGGAGCCAGAGTTACTTTTAAAACTTGAAAAGAAGTATAACTTTAGTCCTTGGGAAGCGGAATTTATTTTTTCTTCTTTTTTTTTTTTAATAGATTTTTCCCATTTTCCTATTTTCCAAAATGAGGAAACTGGGTGAGGGAGGGGCAGTACATTTTTAAAAACATCAATTATCCTAAGTGTCCCCAAGCAAAGAAACCTCAAATGCATCTTCCACATCTTCTAGTTCTTTTTTAAAATGCTGGCTCAGACCCAGTTTCTCAAACACCTTGCCAGCCTCTAGATAACACAGTATCGAGCCAAAGGGACATCAAATTTCATCTTGGGGTGGAAAATCCTAATGCTTCAGAGCTTCCCAGGGGATCTCCTCAGAGCCTGATCAGCACCCCAGCGCTCAGCAAGACCCCTCTGTCACCTTCTTCTAGGGGGTTGCTCAGGCGTCACCATCTCAGTGGAACTTCTCCTGAGCATCTGCCTTGCCCCAGTCTGACCCCATGCCCTGCCCCCGCTCAGGTGTCTTGGTGGCACAACTGGGGCCCCATTCACCCTGTACCACCGATGGCATCTCCACCACCCGGCTCCGCCTACTGCCAGGATGCCCCGGGACAATGGGGACTGCTCTCCTTGTGCGCACAGTGTGTCCCTGGTTCCTGGTGTGTACCCAATAAATACTTGTCCATCAGCCAAATCTAGATGTGTTTGCCACATAGACAGGAAGGTGGTGCAGGGAGGGTGTTGGCAGGTCCATCCACGTGGAGGTAGGAGATAACGTCTCACTGTGAGCTCACCATCCACTGCCCTCCACCTGCGTGTTCTTGCCTCCGTTTGCAGCACTGATAAGCCCCAGCCCTGCTCAGAGCCGGGGTGGTTTTGTCATTTCCTTTCTTCTCCGCAGGAGCAGGCGATAGAGGTGCTGACCCGCTCCAGCCTGGAAGTTGAGTTGGCCGCCAAAGAGCGGGAGATCGCCCAACTGGTGGAGGATGTGCAGCGACTCCAGGCCAGCCTCACGAAGCTGCGTGAGAACTCGGCCAGCCAGATCTCCCAGCTCGAGCAGCAGCTGAGTGCCAAGAACAGCACGCTCAAGGTAAGGACGCCATGGCGGCCATGGGCCAAAGGAGGGCTTTATGGGCACGTCTATGCATACCTGCTGTCTTGGCCTTGCTCCACGCACGGCCCTGGAGGGAGGAGGCCTCCTGGAGGGAGCCTGGGGCTGGCCGTCCAGCATAGTGATTCTAGCTCCCCACTGATACCCTGAGCCCTTCCATGGGTCGCTTCTGTCCTCAGTGTCTGGAACACCACGCTGGGTGTAGTGACTGCGGCAAGACGCCTTAGCTCAGAAACCACCTTATGGCCCCACCTTGGCTGTTACACAAGCATATTTCACATTTGTGGCCTGCACAGGTAATGGTTAGAATCCATTCTTGTGTTAAAAACAAAAGTGACGGCTCAGGTTTTTCTCATTCTGAGCCCCAACCACCAGCAAGAGTTGTTCTCTCTGGTAAGAACAGGGAGAGCCTAAGAAGGTGTGAGGTACCCCTGCATGCATCTCTCAGAAGCACGGATGCATCCGTCCTGTCAGAGCTTTCTAGAGACCGTCTTATCTGGAATTGGTGTAAGTAGGGCATCCTTCAACCTCCATGAGGGAGCAGGAAGCAGTCTTGGAGCCCAAGGCAGGGAGAATGACTGAACCCATCTCCCAGCCCTTGCCTGGACAGCACCGCCTTTGCAGGCAGCACTTGGTAGAAGGCCTCATCCTCTGGGCCCATCTACGGTGCTGCTTCCATACCTGGCATCTCAAAGACAGATATTTGTGCACCTACCTGTGTGGGGCTGGAGTGATTGTTAGGGTCACAGGCTATCTACACAGACGTGCCTTTCTTCCACTCCACCAGCTTCTCAGTGTATTTTTAAAAATAATTGATTTAGGATATTTCCAACCAGTTACAGTTAGCATGCTATGAAAAAAATCCTCGTACCCTCAATTTGTGGCATGTCAGGGCCAAAAGGGCCTCCTCAGAAGTATCTTATTTGCTAATTAGTGACAGGGCTAGAGAAGGTGTGGACCCCATTAGCTCCCCACTCCACCATCACCTCCCAGCCTGCACAATGCTGCCCAGTAGCATCTGTTTGCAGTATGGGAATGATGGACAAGCCCAGTCTTCATGGACTAAATACAGTACATCGAGGATCAGTTGTCAAAATGTCAGGAAAACTTTCTCATCTATAAAGTAATTCCAGAATGTAGTTAGGTCTGTTTCAATTTAAAAAAAAAAAAAAAAAAACAGATTTCCCTTTCCAACGCATGACCGCGTCTCTAACCTCAAGCTGACTTTCCAACAGGTCGGCAGCTTGCCAGCCTGACCTCTCAGACCCAGAGTACCCATCATTTTCCTTCCCTGGTTTTTCCTGGCCTCTTCAGGGTGCATTTCATCCACTGAAAAACGGCCCCTCTGTGGAGCCAGTCCTGCTGACTTTGGGGAGAGGGGTTGAGACTCAGTCACATTTGTCATCGACCGTGGCATTTATTTCTTCCCTGGTTCTTCTTCTCCCATCAACCTGCCCAGTGAGTGCCAGTGCTCATTTTTTATTTCTAGATTAAATCTAATTTTCTCATGTTACAGCCATTCCTGACCCCAGCAATGACATTATTATTAGCTAATTTGCCTTTCTCTGCTTTGTTACAGTTAAGGGATATGACTCAGATACATCCTGCATTTGACTAGGAGAAGAAGGCTATAGACCTTACATTTTTTATTATGGAGCAATTTCTTCTAAATCAGTTAAGGTTTTAATGTTTGCCTTCACACACAAAAAAAATGAAACGCAGTTTTACAAATTAATGTTCTTTATCCGTATCTTGGGGGAATTCTTTAATACGGTGCAGTTAATGAAACAATTTGGCAATACTTCTTCCAAAATTATCGCTCCCTTATCTTCATCTGATCTAATAATCAAAACATCCTCTAGTAACAAGACTTCTCTGATTCTAATTATCTTAACCCCTTGTCACCAGGAACGAAGATCTCCCCAACACCAAACCCATGCACAAAAGGCATTAGCCTCCCCTAGACAAGCACATCTACCTCCCTCACCCAAAGGAGTAAGGTTAATTGAATGAGATACCTTCCCTGAGCTTTCTTTTTTCTAATGTGTATAATTTATAGTCTCAAATCTAAACAGCAATACAATTATTAGGAAAATACGTTATGAATGAGACCCGTCAAATTGGCAACCTGCTGCTTTTGCGGTGGGGGGTGGGGTCTCTGACCTAGCAATGGTGGCTGCTCAGAAGCAGCCAGGAGCAACACCTTTCCTGCTCCTCCGTCTCCTACCCCAGCCTCCCAGTCTTTTCCTTCTTGGACCATATTGTTCAGCCCTGGGGGCTCTGGGATGCACCATGCAAGGCTTGAATTGGGATCACATCTGAGGATGCTGTGGCTTCCAGTCCAGCTCCCCTTCTTGGCACTGGGGGTAGTTTTGCCCTGAATGTTGACAATGGCCTTTGAGACAAATGCTAACGTGCTTGGTGACAGTCACTGAGGAGACAGGGGGTTGATCTCATACGGCAGAGTCTTTACTCTTGACCTTAGACCTTATTGGGGTTTTCTCGGTGGCATGTCCTGAAATGAAATATATTTGGGAACCCATTGGTTTACTTTCCCCAGCACCTCAAAAGTCTCCATCCCTTGCAACTACTGTTTCCTCTCATCACGTAGACAAACGATTGGTAATTCCATGAAGATTAATTGATAATTGGATGTCCACCATTTCTTTTTCCTCGTTTTTTACTTTCTTGAGCCAAGTTCACCCTAAACACATCACTATCCATATACAATGGTGCACCCTCTAACCTTTAAATAAACATGGAAACAGACTCAGAAGTGGGAGATGTTTCTTCCTGCCAAATCTGACAAGTACTGAAGCACATTGCCACTTGTACAGGATAATTCTGTATTTGTAATTAATGAAATAACCCAACTGCCATTACAAGACTGCTATTTTTGATAACTCTATTCTCTGGTCTTCTGTTGGAGCACTTCAGTACAGAGGCAGTATAATTAGGCAGTCACCTGCATTTTACTTGCTAAAGCACAGAAAATCACGCTACCAATAGCTTCAATTTAAAATGGGTATTTATAAGAAAGGCTAGCTAAAATAATGCCAGTCTCCCATCAGGAGAAATTGTATTTTCTAAAGATGAGTACTTGCCATGGGATGGGGGGAGAGGGAGCAAGTGTATTTGAATCACCCAGGGGGCTATCTCCAAACCACATGCCTCTCCCACTCTCTGTCTCCCCCTACCCCCAATCTCCTGCAGTTTTGATGGGTCCTGTTGAGCCACCACAGAGCACACTGTGTCCCTCAGAGGGTTGGGCCAGGGGAAAAACTAATAACTGCTTCTCTAGATTCACTCAGTGTCTCAGATTCTGGATGCTGGCACTCTGGCACATAGATTCCCTTGCCCAGCAGTGAGTTTACTCTACCTTGGGGCTACCCTCAGTCCTGTGTCCATGAGCATCTTACCAACATCTCAGGCTCACCACACGAGCAGCCACAATGATGATCATGATCTCATGGAAGAGGTTAGGAAAGGCCGGTACATGTCTTTCCACCATGCCTGCCCGCTAGCAGGGGAGACTTTTACCCTGGGAGGCACAAGCAAGCCCAAACATCAAAAATCTCAGTAGCAGAGATCCCGGGGCTAGGCCTCCCCCAGCCTTGCCCTGGTCAGGTCTGGAAGGCAGCGTGAGCACAGATTCAGGGGGAGGAAGGGGTGAGGCTTCCACAGGGAGGAGGAGGAGGGCAAAGGTGGCCCTTAGCGCAGGAAGCAGAGGCGATGTGCCAGGCCACAGGGGTGAGGCCCCGGAGCAGAGCGCACTGGGATCGATGTCAGAGAAACTGGGGGGCTCTGAGCTAGTGGCCTTGAGGTCCACATGAGGATGAATATAGGAGCAGGAGACAAGTGGGCTCCTCCAGAGTGGCTGTAAACCAGGGCGCATTACTAGAAGTGCTTTCTTGAGCTGATTACTTGTGGGAATCTATGATGAGCCCTCTTGGAAAGACATACATGCCCCTGGTCCCCTGGTGATGGGTCCGGGTGTTTCACCTACAGGCAGTCCCCCCAGCTTGTGGCACACCTACTTGACCGTGGTGGGCAGTGCAGGTGGCCTGAGCGTTGAGCCTGGACCTCCTGGCCTGGGATGGCACCATTCCATGAGAAGGAGTGGGCTGTCTGGGTCATACCTGGATTCTAGCTCAGAGAAATTGGAAGTGACTTGTGATAGGGTTGCCATCCCAGGGTTCCACCTTCACAGTCCAAGGCCACACTTCTGCAGCCTGCAGCGAGCCCTCCAGTATAACTGTCACCCCCTGCCATGATTTTGGCCTTGTCCGTCTGGCCATGTGTGCACAGGACCACCTGGGCCCCCTGGACTCCCCCCACCCCCCAACACATACCCAGCATCAGTAGATCCTAAATGTACATGCCTGCTACCTCTCAGCAAGGAACGGTAGAGACGAAACAAATTCCCCATCCAGGTGAAGGGAGGTGCATGAAGCCTAAGCCAGGACCTCAGAGATGGCATGTCATCCCAAGGGGCTGGGCTTCAGACCCTCTGCCCTGGACCAGGGAGCCCGGTCACACTTGCACATTCGTGTCCTGTGGCCTCTCAGCCTAGGGAGTCCCCGTGAAGACAAGGGGCCACATGCTGCTGCCCCTAGCCTGAGGTATCGGCTTTCACAAAACTCTGCTGAGAGCCTGGCTCTGACCATCTGGAGGGAAAGATAGAGGCGTCTGCACAAGGCATCTGGGTCACTTCATCAGCCCAACACCTATTTGGTAGGAAAGACATATTACTGCCCTGACCCTGGCTCCCTGCCGTGCCACCCAGAAGAAGGGCCTTCCCAAGAGTCTCCGCATCAGTCTTCCTGCCAGGCGTCCCTTGAGTTGGTAGCCCTAGAGCACTTTAAGAATTTCATGTGGATAATTCTTGTAGCAATTCAAGATCCATTTGATGAGCACCTGTTGAGTTCCCAAGACCACATGTGTGTTCTGCATTACTAAATAGATGTGACCTACATCATACGATGGTCCTGCTGGAAGGGCACTGGCAGCCTGCACATGTATATCCAGCATGTCCTTACCGCTGACTTTTGAGAACCCATTTTCTTACCCCATTGTCAGGATGAGGAGCATGAGGCCCAACAGGCTTAAGCCTGTTACAAAGTAGAGAACTTCATAAACAGAGCCCCCGGATTCAGAACCAGAGAGCCCCTTCCAAAATCATAGTCCTATTCGATAACACCCACCGGGGATAAAGTCATAATAACACCAGTAACAGTAACCACCCACTGTCTCCGGAGTGCTTTGCTGTGCACCACACACTTAGCGAGCATTATTCCATCCAGACCTCACCAAAGCACTGTACTGTGGGTGCCATTATCCTCGTTTTATAGCTGAAGAAACTGAAGCTTGAAGGAGTTCAGTGTCTGGTTCAAGGTCACCCCACAATTAAGTGGCAGAGCCAGACCTTGGCCTGGACCTGTCAGGCTCCGGAGCCCAGGCCTCAAGCGAGCACCTGGCTTGGCCTCTCAACACACAAGCTGGAACTGCAGGAGGAGGTGTGGGTGGGGGCAGCCTCCGCTCTACCTGATTGCAGAGCTCAGTGATTTGTTTTCTTTCTATGGGCACACAGCCACCCTGCAGAGGTGGTGCAGCAGTTAAGTGAGATAGCATTTCGGGTGTAGAACCCAGCACAGAATCTGGCCCAGCCAGGGAGCACTAGTGAAATCTGGGAGGAGACTTTCTCCACAGAGGACAACAGACAGAGCACTTGTTAGTTACCCTTTCCAGATTGAGAGTTTTTGAAACTAGATTTCTCAGGCACCCAGCAAGGAGTTTTTGGTCAAAGACCCAAGCAGAGGACAGCACATGGCTCCAACATGTCACACTCCCCAGAGAGGTTGGTGAGGATGGGCTCACAGTGCTGCTCTCAGGTCAGGACAGGCTTTGTCGGCAGCCCTGCCAGACCTGCATCCCACTGTCTGCCCAAAGAAGAGAACGTCAGAGGTTTACGGAGGTGGTCTCGGGGGTTCTTAATTAAGCTGCCCCCAGGTAGGCGGCAGAAATTTCAGCAGACGAGTCAGTCCTCCGAGAAAACTGTTGCATCCGACCAAGTTACATGCCAGTCCTAAAACCTTCTGATTAGGGCCCATCGTGGACCTGCAAAGCTGTGCTCCCTGGAAGACTTGGCAGTGATGATAGCCCCACATCAAAGGTCCCGTGGTGCCACATCTGTATCAGGACCTGGCTGGTGTTCCCTCCCTGAACTCTGAGGTCATTGCTGCCTTTGCCTGTTTCACAGATGAAATACATTACCATGCCCCAAGGTGTCCCACTCATAAGTGACGGAACCGATTCTAGACTCGGTTACCTGCTGGCTTCTGTAGTGCTCTGGATTTTGCCCTCCCGCTGCTTCCCTTCTGCCTGTCTCTCTCATGTTCCCTGAACACGACCGAGTGTTCTGTGTGTTCCAGATCTGGCGTTAGTGAAAGGTGCTCTGCATCCCAGCAGTACCCCATAATGTTTTGTTGGTGAGGGCTTCCTGTCCTTCGACTATAGGGAGCATGAAATAATCACTTCTTCAAGAGCACCTTCGGGGAATCTTTTGTTGGAAAAAGAGTGCATGTGACCCCCTGTTTGATTATGATGAGAAACCATCATAATACATAAAGTTGGCAAGAAGTCATAAAAAGGAACTAGGGCAAAGCACTTTTACGTGATGGAAAAACACACAAGAAACTGCTAGCAAAGGCGAAGGGAAAAGGTGAGCTAAATGAGTTGAGTTTCTAGAACACCTGAATTCTTTAACAGTGGGCAGGTCGAGATTCAGGTGAGCGTCAGGCCTGATGGGCCAAATGGGCATCTCTTCCCCAAACTATAGAACATTCTCAGCTGGCCTTAAGCTGTGGCTGTAGTCATGGCTGGCCAAGCAGAACCTAAAAAGGCAACTGGGAGTGCTGTGGATTCAGTACCTGGAATTTGTTCACCCCAGACCTGGAAACATGCTAAATTATCAGCCATCCCTCGCCAGAGCTGGATCTTTGTGTTTTATGTTGTGCTGCCTTAGTCCCTTCCCCTTTCCAGGAGGTTGAAAGCAAACTAATCCAGACACCTTTGTAGAAGGGAGCATCCGCTGCTGACCACCCAAAGCCAAAGGTGCTGCCTAGCTAGAAAGGCCTACAGGGCTCTGCACAAACCAGCCACATGAGTGCCTCATGAGCTCACAGACTCAGGGAGCATATCAGAGCATCATCAGAGCTGGGGTGCGTGTCATCTCCTCCCTCTGAAGCACATTCAAGGGTCAGGGAGTCAGCTGTGCCCGACCTTGGCCCTGTTGGCCAGGTGCCCTGCAAGGGCCCTCCACAGGACTCTGACAGAAAGACCACCCTGCTCAGCAGGCCTGTGCTCCTAAATGCCCACATCTGCGGGGGTGGGGAGGGCAGATCCAGAGGTGCAAATGGTTTTTCCCTGATGCCTATCTGATGCCAACACTCAGCGACAAAGGGCTTGTACCTCTTGTTAGCAGGGTCCCACCAGAGGTGTTGACAACCGACTGTATGTGTCAGCTAGCCTAACATAATTCGTGAAAAGCCACACGCTGATTTTAAGTGCAGAGACTTCTCTCCATTCTGTTTGCCATTTCATGGTATTTCATACAAAATGGCTATTTTCTCGTTTTCCACTTTTGTAAAGCTTTGTTCTACTTCAGTTAAGTTTTCATGTTACACCTTGTATTACTTTGTGTGTGTGCATGTGTGCACACATTCACACTCACCTGCACCCACTCACACACACACTTGCGCCAGACCAGAAATGTGAAGGCCAAAAAGCGACCCTGCACATTGTCACTTCCAATGTTTCCACATGTTTACGTTCTCTCTCAGGGCAGCTGGATTTTTTTTTTTTTTTAGCTGGATGTTTTATAGGGACTGTTCAGTGAAGGCTGTCCTAGTCCCTACATGCTGCCCTAATAGGACATCATGAACTGGGCGGTTTAAATTTTAAAAATGTATTTCTCACAGTTCTGGATGCTGGAAAGTCCAACATCAGGGCAGTGGCAAATTCTGTGTCTGGTGAAGGCTCACTTTCTGACTCACAGACGACCATCTGCCTACCCACTGTGTCCTCGCACACATGTGGCAAAGTTGCTCCACAGAGTCTCTTTTAGAAGGGCACTAATCTTATTCATGGGGCTCCCCACTGGTGACCCAGTCGCCCCCAACACCCTCACCCCAGGTGTTTGGGGTACAACACAGGAATTTCAGTGTGGGGTGGGGAGACACAAACATTTGGTTCATAGTGAAGTCCATCACCCCGTTTCAGGCACACCCGCTAATAAAATTCCTCTGTTTTCAGCAACTGGAAGAAAAACTCAAAGGACAAGCTGATTATGAAGAAGTGAAGAAAGAGCTAAAGTAAGTGTGGAGACACCTGCACGGCCACTTGCAAGCCAGGGCTCGTTGGCGACTTCTGCTAAGGAAATGCTGTGCCAGGAACAGGGCGGCCACAGGCCCTTGCTCTGGGCCTTGGCGGATGCTCCAGCACCAGGCTGTGTCCCAGGCTGCCCAGTGCCGTGGGCGTGCGCACTCAGGCCTGTGCCTGAGCTCTTTGGACTTTTTCTAAGACTCTGTGCATTTAAAGTATGCCAGTGTGCACAGAATCAGGGGAGATGTTGCCCTAATAGAAATTATGAAATACGAGTCTGTTTTCCAGTGGTTAAGTTCCCAAGACAGGAGCAGAATAGGGAAATGTTTTGTTTGGGTGTGGGTTTTTGTTTTTGTTTTTTAAGATTTTATTTATTTGAGAGAAAGAGGGCAGAAGGGAGGGGCAGAGGGAGAAAGAGAAGCAGACTCCCACCTAGGCAGGGAGCCTGACATGGAGCTCAGCTCGATCCCAGGACCTTGGGATGTTGACCTGAGCCAAAGGCATTCGCTCAACCACTGAGCGACCCAGGGAAGTGTTTTCCAATTGAAAGAGTGCACATGACCTCACACCCCCTCTAACCACCTTCAGACACCAGGACTTTCTTCTCTCAACTTCCAGTGTCCCATCCAGGAGGCAATAGCTGAAGGCCTATCACCCCTCCAGTGCTAATGTTCACATTCTCAAGTAGAAGTCCCCTCCCCACACTCGGCCTCCCAGGCTGCCCTGGCCCTCCTGGAGCTCACGGGCAGCCCCCTCCAGCAGGGCCCTGCTGACCCCCCAGTCTTACTTCAGAGTCTGTCCCCAGGCAGCCCTGCCTCTACAGCTGGGCTGTCAAAACACTGCAGACAGTCACCGGGCCCTGCAGGCCTGAGTTCTCTGCCACTGTGGGAGCAGGGGGTCCTTCTGCTCCCCCTCGTTGAGTCCCAAACTCTCCGCAGACAGCCCTTTGGCCTCAGAATCCCTGCTGTGGTCTTAACATCTCCCTCCCATCTCTCCAGACTGACCCTCCCCCCACCAGCCCCTACCAGATCCCTTTCTACTCCCCTGCTATCCCATCAGCCCCCCTCTCTTCCTGACACTTTTAATTCCTCCTTTTAAAATAAGCCTACACCCACTCGCCATGCTGTTCTTTGTATTCTCAATTCTATCCCCTCGGTCTTGCTATAAAAGCCCACTGGAAGGCCTCTTCGACCTTCCCACCGCCAGAGCCCATTGCACTCCCTCCGTCATGAACTCCTCCAGCCTCGATGGAAAGGTGCCTGCAGGTGGCTTCTCAGGCCCGTGCCCAGTGGCCCAGCCTGTGTCTCCCTGGACAGTCTGGCTGCAGACAGCCTTGCAGCACCTTCTTGGACGCCCCCTGCTCCTGCCTGCATGCAGCTCCAGCCTCTTCCCTCTTCCAGCCTTGGGGCAGATGCTATTCACCTGTCTGAACTTCTGTCTTTGCCTCTCCTGTCCCCATTGTCCTTCCTTCCTCTCTTCCTCCCACTCAGAAGAAAACAATGTGGGCCTCCTAGTGCTGAGTCAGAGGGAAGGCCTTCGCCCCCAGCCCACTCCCATCCACGCAGCTCAGTCCAGCTCTTCCTCTGCACTTAGCTCCTTTCCCACCTGCCACACGTTTACGGTCCATTCCATCCCATGCAGCCGCCTGCTGGCCGTGACCGCATGCCCAGCGGCCCTTTCTGCTGCACCTACATGCCGCAGCCCCCCCCTCAGCCCCAGCTCTGCTTCTGAAAGCCCCACTTGGATGGCGTTTTTGCTAAGAGACATTCCTGCCCTCTTGCTTTCTAGTGACCCAAGTGCCCTTCCAGACACACGCCCCACTTTCTGTCCCATCCCCCCCCCACACACACACACACACACACACACGCAGACCCCTTGCCGACCTCTGCAGTCTCTAAAACACCTTCCAGACACTTCTCAGACACTGACTGCTCCTGAGACGGACCCCTTCTCCAACCTGAGGAGATTTCTGCTGCCAAGGGCACCTACCAGGTGTTCCCTTTCGGGTGCTATTTGGATTTTGCCCTCTACCTATAACAGCCTATGGAGTTTGCAAGGGCAAGGGCCAGAGCAGTTCCAATCCTCTACGTGCTAGGCACCCAGTAGGTCATCGGTAAAGAGCCAGTGAATAAATGAACAAGTGCTGGTGTTTGGGGTATATAAGCTTACTTTAGTCTTGACATGATCCTAAGGACGATCTCAGACAAGAACGTAGCTGCCAACACGACGGCCGTTAAGAAAAGACGACTCCCAGACTGCTCGTCCCTTCTCTCCCAGCTGATGCAACGGGGCCTCAAGTTCTTACTATTTTCAATAGCTCACCATAAAATTAAATTACGAGGTGTTCCCCATCCCCCCGCCCACCAGCTGCTCTTTCATTCCTGTTCTGTTACTCTACATGACGTAGGCCACCATGAAGATAGAACCACAAATAAACTAAACCATCAGCTCCATACTGACCACTGTGGTGGCTGTGGCAGAGTGGTCTCCGGGAACCCTGGACATTTTTACACCATGCTCTCTCCATGACACTCCCATGGAACTTAAAGAGGGTGAAGGCCAAGGTCATGGCTGCGAGAACGCTGGGAGAGCACTAGTGGCCCAGTGACAGGCACCACTACCGCTCTCACTCACCTTCCCAAGCTCTTGGGGCCATGTGGACTCCCTGTCCTTTTCTCCCAGATAGACTCACAGAAAGGAAGGAATGTCCCCTTGAAAGGAACGCTGGAAACAGTGGTTCCGGGCACCTGAATTCACTCAGCTCTCAGACTTGTGGAAACAGGCTGGGCCCGAGGTGATTTCAGCCATACGGAGAACAAAGGAGAGAGTCCTGCTCCCCCGCACCACCTGGGGCTGCAGAGCCAGTCCGGGGCCAGCCTTTGAGCCATCCAATTTGGGAACCTCGCTTTTCGCCTATTTTCCCAGGTCCCCACGTGCCAGGCACCAAGTGAGCGCCTGGCCCCCGGGCAGGTGGGAGGAATGAGGTTTCTCTCTCTGGCTGCCTCCTTACAACTTTTTCATTCCCTGTAAGCCTGACAAATACATTCCACTTGCAACAATGTTACGTCTGTGTTCAACTTTAAAATTATACTCTGAACAGCCCTGGTGTGATTCCATATGGAATGATTTACATGCTGGGCAAGAAACTTTTGCTGGCCAACTGCTAGTTGAATAGTTATTCTAGAGACACTATCAGATTATAATGCTGCCAGGGAGGTTGTTAAAACTGTCAGTTGCTCGGTTCCTGGAGTGCAGGGAAGTGTGATGTTAGTGCTCGTTAGCATGGTGGTTATCAAAGGTAGGGGTGGGGGATGACCGCTCTGTCTTACTCTTCACAGCATTCTGAAATCCATGGAGTTTGCACCCTCCGAGGGCACTGGGACACAGGTATGCGCTCTCATTTGTTTGCAGCGTGCGTGTGGGTCAGCTCGCCGTGATCACTCTCCATCCCCGGGCAAGCCTCACGTTCCCAAAGTTTCTATGAAACCTCCCGCCTGTAGCTGGCAAGTCATTTTCCCAAAAACTTTAAGCAAGTTCAAGCACATTATTTCCAATGAAGAGGAGGCCAGAAGAGAAAAGTCAGTGTTTTCCAAATGGGTAGTGGGTAGTTCAGTTCCCGGGGATGTGGGGATCTCACCTGGGTGGGCACCGAGAGCGTGGCAAAGGCCACTTTGAGATTGTCAGAGGCCAGCTCCAAATGGACTGGCTTAGGAACTTTTTCTTTATTGGCTGCCTCATGTGGAAAAGAAGGGTTAAAAGGACCATGGCCACCCAGTAACCTAGCAGCCAGGTAGAATTCACGGCATCAAGTGGAATCCCGCTCCTGATGCCCAGACCGCAGCCGACTCTGTGGTTGGCACCAAGGAACGGTTCCCCTCTGCGGTGCCCTTCGGACAGGCTCGTGGCCCGGCAGCCAGTCCTAATGTCAGGTGAGGCGCAGGTCTAGACTCCTCAAACCTGGGCAAGGAATGGAGAATAATGAGTTATCTAGAAGCCACACAGGTGGAAAGGAAGAATGACTTTGACGGGGGTGCGTTCTTTTGGAAAGGAACTTAAGTGCTTTCCCCGTGTAGTGTGAGCATCTTCAGGGAAGGCCTGGGAGTCAGTGGGCTGCGCGTGAGCCATCAGAGCAGGGGGTGCAGGGTCGGATGGCCCTGGGGGAGTGCAAGGGTGGCCTTCAGTGAGCCCTGCTCTGCCCCATCTAGGACGCATCCAAGCCCCTGGAGGTGCTTCTGCTGGAGAAGAACCGCTCGCTGCAGTCCGAGAATGCTGCGCTGCGCATCTCCAACAGCGACCTGAGCGGTAGGTTGACAGGGTCTCGAGTGCTGTGCTCGGTCCCTTCCGGGGGTCGAGGAAGAGGAAGATGAACCGTGAGTTTGGGCCAATGCATGACGGGAACAACAGCGGTGGTTGACAGCTTTGACTAATGAGCGCTTGATCTCCTCCTGGTCCTCCTCACGGCTCCTCCCCTCCCCCTGCCCCACTTAAAGATGCTCCAGCCGAGGCGCGTGGCCGCAGAGCACCTGCGGAGGTGATTAGGGCCGATGTTGGCAGGGGAGGCCAGGAGGGACACTCGGAGGATGATGGCCTCTCTGGTCCGTTCCCAGTCGTGCGGCCTCTGTCTTGTGGCATTTCCGGGGCTGCTCCCAGCCTCAGTGGAGCTTTTCTTCCTTCGTCAGGTTTTCCTTGGGAGCGCATCCCATCCTTAGCCTTTCTTTGCTCGTCCCAAAATGGTGGCGTCACTGACTGCTTCTGGTTTTGGCAGCTGGTAAACCGTTTAACAGTGTCTCGGGCTCCGAATATATTTCATTCTTAAAAATGTGCGTGCCTTCGATCGAGTGGACTTGGTGCGGTGCGTTCGCCTCAGAGCAAGTGGTGTGAGAGAACCCATTGGTCCCAAAATGTCAGTGTTTGCTGCTCCTCAGGCGGGGCCCTTCTGGTAATAGCTCGAATGCTAGAGGCCCGATACGAGGCCCCGTGACCTGTCGACTCTTTACTGTGTGTGGTACCGGCTTCTTGCCACCATAGGGGTTTGAATCTGTGTCGAGGGGACTCTCCAGGCTGCAACGTACAAGAAAGGTGCAAACATGAAATGCATGTTGCTTGTTTCGGGGGGCCTCGTTTGGCTAATTTAAAAATTCAATTGAAAAACAAACCAACACACCTCATTGGCCCTTGGAAAATCGGCACTTTTTTTTTCCCTTTTGTGGGGCAAACTTGGCATTTTGGTCTTGGTTTTTTTTCCCTTTTGAATCCCCCATAATGCATTATGTTTGCCCTTCCTTGTAGGGTCAGCCAGGAGAAAAGGGAAAGACCAGCCTGAGAGTCGGCGTCCTGGACCTTTGCCGGCTTCCCCTCCTCAATTATCCCGCAACACGGGGGAGCAGGCTTCCAATACTAATGGTACACACCAGTTCTCACCAGCGGGGTTAACGCAAGACTTTTTCAGCTCATCCCTGGCAAGCCCCAGCCTACCCCTGGCTTCTACGGGAAAATTTGCACTAAACTCTCTCCTCCAACGACAGCTAATGCAGTCCTTCTACTCCAAGGCCATGCAGGAAGCAGGAAGCACAAGCATGATTTTTTCAACAGGTCCATACAGCACAAACTCCATATCTTCCCAAAGTCCATTACAACAGAGCCCAGACGTAAATGGCATGGCCCCATCTCCCAGCCAGTCAGAAAGTGCTGGGAGCGTCTCCGAGGGCGAGGAGATAGACACAGCGGAAATCGCCCGGCAGGTGAAGGAACAGTTGATCAAGCACAATATTGGACAGCGCATTTTCGGACATTATGTCTTGGGACTGTCTCAAGGGTCTGTGAGCGAGATTCTGGCCCGGCCCAAGCCATGGAATAAACTGACCGTTCGCGGCAAGGAGCCCTTTCACAAGATGAAGCAGTTCCTCTCGGATGAGCAAAACATCTTGGCTCTTCGCAGCATCCAAGGCAGACAAAGAGGTGAGAGGCTTTCATGAGCTGGCGCTAGTGTGTGAGCCCTTCAGGGTTGTGTGTGTGTGTGCACGCGCACGCGCGTGATGAAACATTTGTGCATCACATCAGGTAAAGTTCTTTTCAGTTCTACCATCTCCGGGGTCCAAGGGTCGGCCGGCGTGAGCCAGAGCCTGTAGATTTTGGGGGGTCTGGCCTCTGACACTCACTCAGCACCTCTCATGTAGTAGACTCAGAACTTCAGTTCCACATATCGAATCGGATGGGATTATGCCCCATACAATGTGTTTTGTCCGCTGGTCCGATTGGCAGTGGGTGCGGCCTCACATGGGAGGAGCCCCCGAGTAGCGTCCAGCCCTAGAGCAGCAGCACCAGCCGGGGTCCGAGCTGGTTCCACAAGGAGAGAGTATCAGCCACGTGTCCTCTCCTCTGCCCCACGCACACAAGGGAGCATGTCCTGTGGGCCAGCTTCCCTCCCGGCGTTACCTTCCACTAGCGGTTTGCATAGCGCAGTGAGCAAAACATGCCTGCCTTGCAATACGTGGATGTTTTACTAAAGCACCCTTCCTACCTCTCCCTCCACAAAAAAGATGAAACGTTATTCGCATCCCTGACTGAAAGAATCCCTTCCCTCTTGAACGACGGGATCGTTCTGCTAATAAACCAGCAGTGGTAGAGAGGGGTAATCTTATCAGACACGTTTGAAACACGACAAACAGAGAAGGGAGACGTTTCAAACGGCGTCGATTTGCACAAAGCACTTCGAGCTTTCTATGGCAATGTTAACTGAAATGGACTGTCTTTGGATGATTAATGTGAGTTTTTGTTCCGGGGGCTGGTGGGTGATGCGCTTGGCGGCAGGCGGTGCTCCCTCCATTTGACCCTCATGGCATTGGTGCTGTGAACCACTCCTAAGGTCCGTCTGATCTTCTGCAGCGGAGCCACAGCCTCCGCAGGCCGACTGGCCAGGGAAGGGCCTTTCAGAAGTTTCTAGTAACTCCCAAGTTGCACAGGAAGCCTTGAGCCCTTTCTGTAGTGACAGGCGGCTCAGATTTCATGTCACACAGCCCATATCGTCAACACCACCATCCCCTGATTGTTTTGTTCTTACCACACTTGTTTTTCAACAGAGAATCCAGGCCAGAGCCTGAACAGACTATTTCAGGAAGTACCGAAACGAAGAAATGGGTCCGAAGGTATGTTGCAGGCAGGTGTTTTTCTTTGCAGTTAGTAAAATCTAGGAAGCAGCATGTCCTTAGCTGTGCATTTGGGTTAAAACTGTGCAGTGTGATTCTGGCCTGGAACCTGATGGAAAAACAGCTAGTGAGTATAAAACAAAGCTATGGGCTCAAGTCCTCTCAGTGCCTTCCTCCCAAACTGCCCGTGATCTACTGGGTGTGGAGAGGCCAGGAGAGGAAACGCCACTAAGACTCGGTCCCCAAGTGCCATCCCAACCCCCTTCAGGTTCAAAACACACACCCTGCCCCACCCCCAATTGTTGCCCTGAGAAAAATCAGGTGGCTCAGTCAAATGACATACTGCTGCTTCCTTGTAGTTCCTTGTAACTCTGAGCTGCGTTAAAGGTGCCATGGAGTGGACAAATTTCAACAAATTCCAAACGTAATCGGTTCTCCTCTGGGCCCTGGCAAGCCAGCCCCAGCTGCGCTTGTTGGTGCTGCATCTTTAAAGGGGCTTCACCCCCTCGGTCTGCTTGTTTTGCAATGGTTTGGTGTGGCGGTGCACACTTAGTAAGATAGCCAAGAATTAAACTGTGATACATGGAAGGCTTCCAGAAAGAGCCTGGGCCAGCCCCCCCCGGGCCACAGTAGCTTCAATGCGTCTGTGCACATGGCTACATCGCAGAGCATCACCCCTGTGACCAAAACGACTGTCCTGGGGGGTGCTCTGCAAGCTGTTTGCCGCCTCATTCCTAAATTTGGGAAAGACAGCATGTGATCAGAGAGCCAAAATGGGAAGCCTTCATCCTCTTCACCTTGTATGTGCCCATGATGGATAGGTAATCAGCCTCAACCCTTCACCTGCTTTTCCCATCTTTGCTCTTTTGGAGACCAGTGTTAAACAGACATGCAGAGCCTTGAGCCTAGTCCCAGGCCAAAGCAATTGTCGGATTGCTTTTAAATGACTCTCAAGCACCCCTGCCTTTTTTAGGCCTTCATCTGTTTTTATACTGGAATAGGTGATCTGCTCTCCCTGGGCCCGAGCCACGGGTGCCATCCAGTTAGGGATGAGAGCTTGTCCCGCTGGCCAGATGACACTGACCACCAAGTAGATTCCGCAGGAAGCCCTTCCTGCACGGGGGCCACGGTACCTGCTGTGAAGTTGCACGCACAGCAGGTCCGGGTCAACGGGAGGCCACGCCTGCCTCCTTAACCATCACCAGCCTCGACTCGGGAGCTTTTGATCAGAGTGACATCTTCGTGCAGCACTGATTTGTTGTTGTTGTTCTTGTTGTTGTTACACGTGTGGGTTTGATGTCATTGGTGTTGCTTCTCCCTGCAGGTAACATCACAACCCGGATCCGAGCCTCCGAGACCGGATCCGACGAAGCAATCAAGTCCATCCTGGAACAAGCCAAAAGGGAGCTGCAGGTCCAGAAAACTGGTACGGAATACACTTCTTTGACCACTGGCTTCCAGGCTTAATTAGAAGAATTGTCCTGAGTGTTCTGGTTAGCAGTAATTAACTTTAAAACACACACAATAGAATGTGTGTTTTCAAGCATGTAGGCAAGTGCAGAGGGCAGCTGGTCTGCGTGATGGTTACCAGTCTTTTTAGAATGTCCCGTCCTGGGGATCCCTGGGTGGCTCAGCGGTTTGGCGCCTGCCTTTGGCCCAGGGTGCGATCCTGGAGTCCTGGGATCGAGTCCCACATCGGGCTCCCGGCATGGAGCCTGCTTCTCCCTCCTCCTGTGTCTCTGCGCCTCTCTGTCTCTCTCTCTCTATGTCTATCATAAATAAATAAATAAATCTTTAAAAAAAAAAAAAAAAAAAAAGAATGTCCCGTCCTAGCATGGACTTGAGAACGTACCCCTCCCCGGCCTAGACTCTCCTTGACTTACATGAACAAGTGGTTTGTAGCAGATTTCTTTTCTCCAGTGCCGTATAGGCTTTGTTGTTTGGATATATACTTGACAAAACCCTGAAAAAGAATGGATGAAAAATAAATCCTAAGCTCCTAAGCAGAATGAATGTTGCTAGGGAGGAGCGGGAAGTTGTAGTGGATAGGTTTCCAACTCTGTAGTCTGTAGGCCTCAGGAATGGGCCTCTCAGAGCCCTTCAAGAGCTGCCTTGTCTAATAGGAGAGAGCTCTCACGCTTCAGCTTCTCTGGTTGAGTTTGCGCAGCACACTGACTGTAGATTCAGCTCAGCCCTTCTGCCAGTCAGGAGACTGGGTGCCCGAGGTCCCTTGCTCTGGGGTTTGCCATATGTATGCATGCCTGCCCTGTACCCATGAAGCCCCTGTTCTGCAGAGCTGCTCCACCTGGACCTAGGTCACAGGACTTCCACCAGGCCTGGCTGCGGGCTGCCACCTGGTCACTTCCCCAGTCACTAGGCCCTCTCTCCCTAGGCCACCCCACTCCCACATGACTCACTCGGTGGTGACCTCGAAGCTCCCTTCTGGGAACCAGGCCTGGGCTTGGCGTTTTTACCTCCTCTGCCCTTTTCAAACTGGGTCTTCACCACTGCCATGAAAGATAGATATTGTTATCTTACTCCTGATCATTAAACTCAGACTCCCAAGTGAGAATAGTGTGCTCAAACTTACTTAAAAGTCGGGCCTGGGTGAAAACCTTGGTCTCTCAGCTCCTGTCCCGGCACCTCCCCCTCTGCCATCTCCTCTGCCACTTTAATAGGGATCCTGGAGCGGTGGGTGGGAGACTGTCCTGTGAGGCCTCAGACCTGACACTGGGGGGACCATCCATTTGGGGTAGTTCCTACCCTCAAGACCAGAATTGACATTGAAACTGGCCTCTCCTCTGGGTGGCTGAACAACTAAGAAGCTTAGCCAGGCACCCTGACAGGGTGGGAAACAGCCCTGAATCAAGAGCAGGAAGGCCCACTTGGAGGTTTGTGCAGTTTCTCCTGCAGAGCAGTGGTCTGCACCCTGAGAGCACTGTAGGGATGTTGTGAGTCAGAGAAGGAGGACCTCCTATCAGCCAGTGAAATCAAGTCCTTGAGAGGCCTAAAAGGTTGTCCCTATTGTTTGAAGCATTTTTGGGCCTTATTTAAAGTGGATAAAGGGCCGACTTATGTGATTCCCTCCCCCTAGATATGAGGGTATCTAGGAGCTGCAGCCACCTGCAGGATCGTTCAGCCGAGTCGTCCTCAGCCAGGGCCCTGCTCCACAGTCGCCTGGGAGATGGTCAAAGATTCGGTGTGACTACACGTGCTACTCAGGCAGACACTCCAGGGCAGTGGCCTGGGCATGTGCATTTTAACAAGCCCAGTGGATGATTCTGGGGCACAGCCCTCGTTAAGAGTCCTTGATCTAGCCCATCACCCATCCCAAACTTACAGACGGAAATCTTGAGGCCCAGCCATGCCCTATGACCTCCCCCAAGGTCACAGCTCTGGGTTCTTGGGCCAGGGCCTCCCCGCTATCTATCCCCCACAAAACCTGCATCATGGGGCTCACTATTGCTGGCCACACCTCGATCACTTGCCCAGAGGAAAATAAATGTGAGCCAACCCAAACACAGCTACTCATCACTAGAGACTCTGGTCTTGTGCTGCAACCAGTGATAGAAATTATGTCTCTATAAAGTTTGACAAAACCACTACAATTTGGTAATTTAGTGCACGGGAGTATTGTTTAGAAATCCTCAGGGAGGGGCACCTGGGTGGCTCAATGGTCGAGCACCTGCCTTCAGCTCAGGTCATGTATCCTGCTGTCCTGGGATCAAGTCCCACATCAGGCTCCCTGCAGGGAGCCTGCTTCTCCCTCTGCCTATGTCTCTGCTTCTGTGTCTGTGTCTCTCATGAATAAATAAATAAAATCTTTTTAAAAAATAGATTTAAAAAAAATCGTCCGTAATGATGGCATGTGCCTGAGTATTTGCCCACTTACACCCCCCCCCCCAGCCTCTACTCCTATTCCCCACCAAACACAGACACTCTAGAATAATGAACCCTTTCAGATGGTGTGAAGTGGAGGCCAGAGGGTCCCAGAGCGGTGGTGTTAGTCTGGCCATCCCTGCCTGGACAGGATGCACAAGCGCCCCCCTGACAGGGGAAACATTGGCAGAGCAGAGCAGCTTGGTTCTCCCAGATAATCAGCATTTTGTGGGAGGCCAGGTTAGAAGGAAGTGGAGGGAAAGCAGCACGTTCCCACCCGAGAGGGACGGTCCACCAACCATCTCACACCTCTTTTTGCTTCGTGCAGCAGAGCCGGCCCAGCCTTCTTCCACGTCCAGCAGCGGGAGCTCAGACGACGCCATCCGCTCCATCCTGCAGCAGGCCCGCCGCGAGATGGAGGCCCAGCAGGCCGCCCTCGACCCTGCCTTAAAGCCCGCACCGCTGTCCCAGGCTGACCTCGCCATCCTGAGCCCCAAGTTGATACCTTCCTCACCCATGTCGTCTGTGTCCAGCTACCCTCCACTCGCCCTGTCCCTGAAGAAGCCCCCCACCGCCCCTGACACCAGCGCCTCCACCCTGCCCAACCCCCCAGCCCTCAAAAAGGAGTCCCAGGACGCGCCCGGGCTGGACCTCCCGGGAGCGGCTGAGTCTGCACAGGGGGTCCTGCGGCACGTGAAGAGCGAGCTGGGCCGCAGCGGTGTGTGGAAGGACCACTGGTGGAGCACCGTCCAGCCAGAGAGGAAGAGCGCCGCACCCCCCGAGGACGCCAAGTCAGAAGAAGCCGGTGGCACCAAGGAGAAAGGGGGCGGCAGCCAGCCACGGGCCGATCGCAGCCAGCTCCAGGGACCCTCATCATCGTCGGAGTACTGGAAGGAATGGCCCAGCGCTGAGTCGCCGTACTCCCAGAGCTCTGAGCTGAGCCTGACTGGAGCCAGCCGCAGCGAGACACCCCAGAACAGCCCCCTGCCCTCCTCCCCGATTGTGCCCATGTCCAAGCCCGCCAAGCCCTCAGTCCCTCCACTGACCCCGGAGCAGTATGAGATCTACATGTACCAGGAGGTGGACACCATTGAGCTCACTCGGCAGGTGAAGGAGAAGCTGGCCAAGAACGGCATCTGTCAAAGAATCTTCGGGGAGAAGGTGAGGGCTTGGATTCGGGGGCCCGGGTTTTCCCATCTCTCTTGGCGGCTGAGACTCAGCATTTCTCTGGAGGATGTGGCCACCGGCCCTTCAGTGAGCCACAGAGCAGAAAGTTCGACCATCCCCAAACTTGCCCAGAGGCTGGCTGGTGAATGTTCCATTTCCTGCATTCCCCTCTGAGGCGAGACCCTGGGCTAGGCCCCATCACCTGCCATTCTCCTTTTGACTCCCGGTGACACTGTGAAGGGGCGCTAAAGTCATATTTGACAGATAAGGAAAGTTAGGCTCAGGGAAGTTAACTACATGCACCCGGCCAGCCAGTGACTGAGGTCAGATCCCAGCTCTTGACCAAGTGTGGCCCAGACACCCATCCGTGGGCTTTTTTTTCCCCCCAGAAAAGATCTGATCCCATAGATAGACCACCAGCGTGCAGAGAAGCGAAAGGCACATGCTGAGGAAAGCTCATGTCACATGATAGACATAATCGTACCTTCCTCATAATTCAGGAGATGCCTGGGCCCTCTGCAGCCAGATTGGTGAAGCGACCTGCCCAGAACCCATAGCTAGGGTGACCCCAGGCAGAACTGCACAGGCCATGCCCACAACTGACCCTGAAAGCCCCTACTTCTACATCTCTCCTCCCTGGCTTATGAAAGTACAGTGGTTGGTGAGAGAGCCCCCAGACCCTTTATGTTCTAGATGGCACTTCCCGGTAACAGATTCTGGGTAATGGGGATTTACCAGGGCTATAAAATAAAAGATAAACATAATACCCCAGCATCACTTCAGATTAAGTAATTACAGAGTATAATGAAAAGCACTCCACTCCCCTACAAGACAGCCTCCCTGAGGGGATGTGGCAGGGTCGGCAGTGGCCTCCGAGGGGCCCCACGTGGGGTCTCTCTGCCCCCTCCTGCCCACCCCCCCCCAGCCCCACACTGCCCTGCCTTCCATTCGGTGTTTGCCACATACCGTGTCGTGGATCCTTACAATATCTGATTGTGATCTCTTTGTCCTGATTTTGCAAAAGGTGATGGGGTAGAAAGAAGCGAGGATGAGAATGTAAAGTCCCTTGAAATTTCTAGTTCAGTGTTGTAAAAATATCATTTGAGAACATTTAAATAGACATTTGTGCTCATGCCTTAAATTTAGCAGAGACTTAATAGCGTTGAACTTGTTTGGCCCGTGAGTGCAGTTTATTCTGGAACTTGAGAACTTTTCAAAAGAGTGATCGAATGCAGCCCCTAAATATCTCTGGGCTGCATCTGTGTCCTATGGGGGGGTGTTTGTGCCCATACATATGTATGGCCATATGTGAGCGTTAAGAAAACTCGGGCATGTACGTGCAACTTGTCGGTCGTCTGCAGTGAGACTTACTCCCAGGCTGGCACCCCCATCACCACCCGCTCACCTCTGGGCCCCCACTGCAGAGCAGGATGTGGTCAGAGAGAGCAAACCTTTCTAAATGCCGGGCTGGCCCAGCGCCATAAAGAAAACTGGCCTCTAGCATCCTGCCAGCATCCGCCGCTCTGGTTGCTAAAGGGGTCCTTGGCCCCAGCACCTCGGCCTTTTGTGGCACCACCAGGCAGAGCAAGGTGGTTTCGACGCTTGCTTCTCAGGTTGTCGGGACAACAACCCTGGGACCTTGGCAGGATCGCGGCCCTGGGAGAGATCCCATCCCCTCTCCCTGGGAGCAGAAAGCTATGACTGTAACTATGGCTCCCCCTGCCAGGGCATCAGCCCACCAGTGACCTTGAAAAGTTTCTCTCCCCGCCCCAGGCTGGCGCCGTCCACCAGGCAGGGGGTTCTGCGCTCAGCCCCTGCAGTGCTCACTGGGTGTCATCCATCTCGGCCTCTCCATGGCTCTGCGTGTGCATCACTAAAGCATTCTGTGGCCTCACACTAAATCCCAGGCACTGATGCCATGTCTTTGGTTGCTACTGCAGGTACTGGGCCTGTCCCAGGGCAGCGTCAGCGACATGCTGTCCCGGCCAAAGCCTTGGAGCAAGCTGACCCAGAAAGGCCGTGAACCCTTCATCCGGATGCAGCTCTGGCTCAACGGCGAGCTGGGCCAGGGTGTCCTGCCTGTCCAGGGTCAGCAGCAAGGGCCAGGTAAGAGCAGCCCTGCCCTGGGCTCCTACAGGGAAGTGAGTGCAGGGGATCTATGGGGGGAGGCCGCCAGCTGTGCCCTCAACAGTTGCCCAGTGCCTAGAGACCAAGAACTGCCCCCTTCTTCCACTACCTGTTGCCATGGGACTGCCTTTAGTTTTTAGGAGAGAGAAGATTGTGCCTAGCTAATTTTATAAGCAGCAGAAAATGAGTTACTAATTAAGAAAATGCTGTTTATACATAAATATAGGTAAAAGTCAAGTAGCTAAATCAGAGAATCAGGAAAGGAAATCAGCCAAAGACATAGAGGTGGAAGATATAATGGGCTCCAGCTTCCACCTGCTCCCACCCAGGGGTCCCAGCTTCCCAGGAGAACTGTGCCTATCTGCGTCAACCCTGAGTTCTGACCTTCCCCCCCACCACCCCATAAGGTAAGGGCCCCTACCTTCGGGGCCTGTCACTGTCCCCACTTTGCTGCGTTGAGGGCATTAGGAAGTTTTAAATGCCTGGGCTTTGTTTCCCCATTTAATTGTAATCTCTTATCTTATTTAGTTCTCCATTCTGTGACGTCACTACAGGACCCCCTGCAGCAGGGCTGTGTGAGCTCAGGTAACTACTAATGTCTCTTGTTTTGTGTGAGATATTTCCCTCCCCTGTAAGTTTTCCTGTTCTCTGGTCCATAGTGGGGAGACTCTGATCCCTGACTTTGGATCCAGGGAGCTGAAAACATTATATCTTGTTGGCTTGTTGGCATGTTAGATTCTCATGATCCTAGTTTCTAATGGAGACAAGGAGAGTCAAGAGCCAAGGGAGGGTTTCTTCTGGTGTTTTCCTGCTTGCCACCAAATTGTCTCATTGGTCTGTGGCTTCTTAAGTGCCCAGGACTGGGGGCCAGGGTCCGAGTCAGAGACAGAGTCTGCACCTGGGGGGGGCCTCCATTTGAATAGGAGGGGACAGGATTGGGCACATGATATCCTCCCAGCAGGGTCATGGTAGGGAGAAGTTGAGTCTGTCCGGAAGACCTTGGGGTCACTTTCAAGCAAGAAGGATGGGGAAGAAGGAAATGGCAGATGGGATCACCTAAAGGAGATGGCAGGGGGCTCCTGGGAGCAGTGTAGGGTATAGCTGGATAAGAGCCAGTGATGCCCCGAAGAGTGAGGCTGAGCATGGGAATCCAGCCTGGAGGCAGGTAGAGGGGCTCTGGAGTGCCAGCCGGCCGAGACGCTTGGCTGCTGCTTGTTGGCATCTGAAGCCCCAGATCTCTGAGGTGGCATTTCGGCTCTGTGGACCCCTTGCGCAAGCACCATGCTCCCAGACCCCCTTGAGTGTCCTCCCCGCGATCCCACTGGTACAGAGCTTTGCTCGCCCAGCTTCCAGGAACAGCCAGCATCTTGTGCTGCTCCTCGTTTTTCCTTTATTTTTCTAAACATGTTGATTAGCCTCCATATCCCATTGATTCATTGAAAACACAAACAAAGCTAAGTGAGGAGCGTGAAGCCCGCCAGCCTGCTGCAAGTTTTACGAGGGAAAACATGTGTAGCGCGGGAACAGCTGGGCGGCAGCGGCCGCTACCACTGTGAGATGCCAAACCCACGCACAGATGCAGCCGGAGCAGGGCGCTTGCAGCAGAGCTCCTGGCCAAGCTTGTGTTTCGGATGTTCCCAGTTTGCTCTTGACCAGAATGGGAGGCAGAAGGCTATATCTTACCCGAATCATTGGTCCCCTGGCTGGACATCTAAATGGAATGGTTTGTCCACCCAAAGAAGGATCACTGGTACTTCCTTCTCACTTCATTTCCGGCTTGGTCAGTTTGGTTAACAAGTCCCAGAGAACTTACCCAGCCCTGGCCCATATTCCAGATGCATTAGGGTAAATAATGCAACACCTTGTTTGTGCCAGAGTTTTGCAGACATTTGCATGAAAAATTAGCCTTGCCTCTTCTTGCTGCAGCAGAAAGTTGGCCTCCCCATAGTCCCCCAAGAGTAGTTGCTGCCCCACCAGACTTAGGACTAAACTTGGTAGAATGTGACAGACATTTTTTAGATCAAAATCACTTGTTCCTAAATAAAACATGAGATCTCCTGCAGTCTCAGGTCAGTTATAATTGATGCCAAAATCTTGGCCATGTGTGAACAAATCCTTGAAAAGAATGGCCTTTTGCTCTTTGCTCTATGGCAGGTAGTTGCTACCATACTGGAACTTCCACAGTCACATTTCCAATATAGGAAAACCACGCCAGGCTCCTCAGAGGGAAGTAAATAGTATTTGTGAGATATCAAATTACTTTATAAAACAAATTGATGCATAGAATGCTTGGAGAGTCTACAAATTGGCAGGGGCAGGGAGCCTGGATAAAAGTGAGCACTGAAGAACTTTCCAGTGGTTTCTGTGAAGGGGTGGCAAGCAGGCCTCTCCCTGTGTCACCTCTGCAAGATGGGAGACAGATTGCAGACCATTTACCCATCGTGCCCCTTATCAATAACAGGGAAACCGTGGAAACAATAGTCATGGTGATTGTGGAGAGAAATGGAAAAATATTTCATATATTCTAGGAAAACACAGGGTTTTTTTTTTTTAAAGACATTTATCTTAGTGCACGCACAGGTGGGGGCGGGGGGCAGAAGAAGAGAGAATCTGGGGCCCCCGGTGTCTCGGTGATTGACAGTCTATCTTTGGCTCAGGTCATGATCCAGGATCCTGGGATCAAGTCCCATCTTGGGCTCCCCACAGGAAGCCTGCTTCTCCCTCTACCTATGTTTCTATCTCTCTGTCTCCAGCAGACTACCCCCTGAGCACAAAGCCCAACTCAGGACTTGATCCCAGGACCCTAAGATCATTAACTTAGGCCAAAACCAAGTGTGGGACACCTAGCACCCCTAAATTTTTTAATATCATGATGGTAGCTAACCAAAAATGTTTCTCTGGATCAGCAAAGACTAGAAAGTGCTTGTCAAAACAAGAAGAATGATTATCATAGTGGCAAGACTGTGGGTCGTAGTTTTCCTTGTTTGAAATTTCTTTACTATCAATATTATCCTTTCAAGAATGTTTCTAAAAATCAAAGTAGCTGAACTTTTCAGCATGTGGAATTTAGATTCAAAAGACGGAATTATTTTATGATGATGCGTATTGGTAAATCTTTGGGATGGATGCCCATAGGGGACTCCAGAATCTTCCTCAATGGATTAGAGAAACAGTGTCTCTGAGGAAGGCTTCAGCAGTGCTGTCCCAAAGGCATGGTAGTGAATCCAGTTCAAGGACTTCCTCAGGATTCTGGTTCTCTGTTCTCACCATGGCTACCACAGAATCTTTCCAAGAAGCCCCCAGACTCAGAAAGATGCTGTCCTTGGTGGTGGCTCCATGAGGCGTGTGCCAGAGGTGGCTCGGCCCAGTAGAACCAGCTGGCTGCAGGACGATCATTCCAGTGCTGGGTTGGTTGGTTCCTGAATATGGTGAGAAATGCTCAGCAGCTGAGCATCCAGGTGGCTGAGCTGGCCTGGCTGGGAGGGTAGCCTCCCAGTTGTGGCAGGACTCTGGAAGACTGGCCCTCTATCCACAGCCCCTCAGTGAGAGGTATGGACTCAGAGCAGAGGACGCGTGGGCCCAGTGCAGGGCTCGTCCTCAGTTACCATGGTGATAAGGTGACCAGGAGTAGAGTGGCCTCACTCATCAGAACGGCAAACTGCTGACGCAGGAATCTGTTTGCCTCACTAAAGAATTCCTGTCTGCCTCTTTCTGCCCAGTGCCGTCATCCCTCAGGGTCTCCGTTTTCCTTAATGATCTATATGTCAAGCTTGCTGATGAGTTTTACAGCAAGAGACTGAACTTTGAATTACATCACCAGTTCCTCCTGGTGAACAGAACCATTCCTGAATGTTCTTTGATGATCTGAGCATTGGGTGATGGCCTTGGGCCTTTGGGAAGGTTGATGCCATTTTCCACCGGTGACCTGTGCTTTTGCTTGTAAGCCTTTGGGGTCTTGATGAAAAATCATCAGAGTAGAGGGTCCCCTGCCAATCACATGAGTACCTTTGGGGGGGGGGGGGCGGCGTTAAAGACCGAACTTAAGATCACATACTTGTTCATGTATTTCCAGGCAGCCTGGTCCTCTACACAACATTTTTGAGTTGGCTTCTTTCAAAGTTCCCAGCGTCTTGGGGAGGGGCGTCGGCAGTTCCATCCAGGGTCGTCTTTGATCTAATATGACAGAAGTATTTGAAGATGGCATTGCAGAGAGGCCTTTGGGGGTTGGTTCTCTGCGTCTTCCTTTTGTCTGTCTTCCATCCTAGGTATCATGCTTCAGCCAACCTCACACTGCTTAGCAATTGCAGTGCTCTGGGGAAGCCAAGAAAAAGCACTTACAGGAGGAGAAGGGAGGGGCCTTGTAAGGCTTGTTTTCTCTGAGTGTGGCCTGCCATCCATGCTTATCAGCTAGCAGGCTTTTTTAAAGGGAAGAAAATCTTGAAGTACAAGGAAGGGGGTTGCTTGTGTGCATATGTATAGCTAGGGAGGGAGGGAGGTACATAGATCGGTAGGTAGATACAATCTAGTAAACCACTGGATTTTTTTTTCCCCATTTTCCTTCCCTGAAGCTTATTTCATATTCACAGTTCCTTGGTGTGATTAATCTTTTTGCCCCAAGGGAGGGAAGGAGACAAGAGACGATCTAAAAGGGGCAGAAAAAAAGGAGGCGGGGGAGGATTTTCCAGATTTTCCTGGATGCAATGTTAGTCATTACATTACAGAGAACCGGTGGGCTCCGCTTTGTAACTTTTTAACATGAGAGCATTTCGTTACTGTAGCTAATAAGCTTCCACACTGGCTTCAGATGGATTATTGCAAACTGTAAAACCTCCAGCTTTTTTCCCAGTGTATCAGTCAGGAACTGTGAATTCCGAGTCATCTCCCCCCATGGAGGATTCATGGCTCCGTGTCACTGCTCTCAGCAGGGCATCAGCTGCCTCTCAAGGGGACAGCTGCTGCCATGTCTTAAACATGGGTGGTCTCACATGTGCCCCCTCACTGGCACGATGGCCACAGGCCGGGTGCTGTACGGGAGGTTCAGGCACCCAGGGGATTCCCGTGGCAGCAGCCCCTGGTTAGGGACAGGCTGACATTCCTTGGTAATCTGCATAATGATTCTCACTTCGCGCCCATGAGATGACCAGGAAAATGTCCAGGGTTTGAGTGCTTTGATCTCAGCAATAGGATTCTCATGCAGGCATTTGGCTAGCGTGTTAATGGAGAAAAGGAGGGGCTACTTGCCCCCTCTTAAAGATTCCATGGCACTAAATCTCATCATTCTGTGCGTTAGACTAGATTTGATTTGATTTTTTTTTTCTTCTCTTTTCATCAGAATAAATCAGCGAGAGTAACTGTTGGTTCTCTACAGGAAGAGTTATTCTAACCCCTGAAAAGATTTGTATAAATATAACTGATTTACACATAGCCACAGACAGCAGAGAGACAAAAGAGAATTCTGGAAGGCCCCATGTAAACTAGAAAGTGCCCCCTCGGGATCCCTGGGTGGCGCAGCGGTTTGGCGCCTGCCTTTGGCCCAGAGCATGATCCTGGAGACCCCGGATCGAATCCCATGTTGGGCTCCTGGTGCATGGAGCCTGCTTCTCCCTCTGCCTGTGTCTCTGCCTCTCTCTCTCTCTCTCTGTGTGTGACTATCATAAATAAATAAAAATTTAAAAAATGTTAAGATAGCATCATGAATCATTAAAAAAAAAAAAGAAAGAAAAGAAAAAAGATAGTGCCCCCTCCCTGAGCCATCATTTGATGGGCAGCTCAGCCTTGTGCAGCCACTCATTGTCAAGAGGTGGTGTCATGGTGGCCAGAAGAACTGAGTGCTCCACCCATATCTTTCTCTCTTGGTTGAAACCTGCATTAGGATGTTTTTTGTTGTATCAGGAATGCCGTAATGAAGGAATAACTGTCTCTTCTAAAGTCAGAGAAGATAGGTTTCTGGATTCAGACACAACCTCCCTTCTGGTTGTCTGTCATTGGGTATGTGTGGGTACAGTCCCCATCCCCACACTGAGGAAGCCCCAAGGAGGGGCTGGGCTGCAAAGGCATCAGAAAGGAGGACATTGCAGGAAGGGTTCTGTAGGCCCAAGGTTCATAGTCATGAAAGGACATGGCATGTGTGGCACCTTTGAAAAAGGTGAGGAGCCCCTAATTCAGAGGGCTTTTTTTTTTTTTTTTTAATGACAATAGGGGGCACCTGGCTAGCTCAGTCCATGGAGCATCTGACTCTTGATCTTGGGGTTGTGGGTTCAAGCCCCACATTGGATGTAGAGATGACTTCAAAATAAAATATTTTTTAAATAATAATAAAATAAAATGACAGAAGCAAAGTGGGTTCTGGGGGAATTTTGTCTTCCCTGTACGTAGCTTCCTTTACTCTGTTGTATAAGAAAAGTAGAGGTGGACAGATGGGTGGTGCATTGCTCTTTCAGAGTGACCTTGGTGACCTGCCCCACTGGCAGTGTTGGGCCTGGAATGCTGGCCTGCCGCATCTCATCCCAAAGTACTTCTTCCCTCACTGATGGCTCTTTCTCAAGAGGAGGTGGGCTGAGGCCCATGATGGGCAACACAGCCCCCCAGGCTTCTCACTGATCCCATTCAAAGAGATCCCAGGATGGAGGGGAGAAGCCCCTCACTTAAGGGCTGCACCTTTGGACCACAGGGAGCCAGAGTCTAACCAGGAAAAACCTTCCACCACAGGACTGTGGAGGGGACAGGTGAGGGAGGGTTCAAGACTCAGTGGGCAGAGTGGCCTCTGGTACGCAGAACATGGGCACAGCCTGGACACTGAGATGGCATCTGACTGTGCCCAGGCAGGAGAAATTGTCTAGGGCTACAGGATGATTTGGAGGGGGCTCAGAAAACCCTCCTAGAGAAGCATAGGGGGCAGGATGTGACGTTAGTCAGTAGGCTATGCTGGCCCAAAGCGCAAAGGTCTTTTGACCTCCTGTGGGGAAGGGCCTTTTCAAACAGAGGGTGGGCTGAGGAGGAGGCCATGAGCCTGAGAAGTGCGTGCCTCAGAACCAGCCAGGCCTGGGACCCTCGGCCAAGGCAGGGCTTAGGGAACTTCTCACCAGGGCCTAGAATGTTCCTTGCTCACTTTGGGTACAGTGCCGTAACTTGGTCTGTCAAGAGCAATGTGTCTCCCCACTGCCTGCCAAGATGGTCTAGGAGTTGTGAGTTTCCTTCTAATTAATGTCTTTCAAAAATTGTCAACCTTATCTCAGCTGAGCTCAGGTAGAAAGGGATTTGGTTGTACTACAGCTAATCCTTCAAGAGTGATGAGATGCAGGCTAGGGCAGAGCAAGCCCATGAAGGGCCTCAGAGTGGGACTCCCTCCCAGCCCCCACACCACAGGACAGGAGGGTGCCCTGTCACTAATATTCTCAAAATGTGACTTGTTGGGATTACGTCCCCCTAATATTTGCACGTGCTGCTTTTCAGTTCTCGTAGCCACTAGGAACATTGTGGGATTCGTTGTGGGGGACTAAAGCATCCCCACTGTAGCATTAACACAGGAGGGCAAGGGAGAGTGGAGGCCCAGCCCACCTGCCCTCCCCTGGAGCACGCTCTACCTGCAGGCCCCACACAGGCCTCTCTGAGCACGCAGCTGGCTCAGTGTTTGCTCTCAGGCAGGAAATGTTGTTCCCAGGAAAGGCTGCTTCAGCGTATAGCACCCCCCAAAGGTCTCTGTTCCTACAGTGGGATTTGCCACCATGCCTCTCAAAAAAAAAAAGAGAGAGGGGAGGGAATCAGAGTAACTCCGAATAGGAGATTTATTTGACTCTTTTAAAAATTATGATTTGTAGGATTTTCTTGAAGAAATAAAGTACACTATGATTATAAAAGGCAAGATTTTGAGGGGCTTACGCCCTTTTTAAAAAAGCAGTCACCCAGCCTCCCGAATTCCCCAGTCCCTAAACTGCCCTCCCCAGGGACGATCCTATTCCCAGTTTCCTGTAGACAGTCTCTACGTCTAGATGCTCCACACAGAACGGAGCATGCAGGCCTCAAGGTGCTGTGCCTTGCTCTTCTCAACTAGCAAAATATAGCAGATACTTTCTAGGCCAGCACACAAAGAACTTCCTCCTCCTCTTTTTACATCCATAGGGAATCCCCGTATCTGGATATATACCATATTTTATTTAACCAATCACTAGTGAGAGAGATGTAAATTACTTTTAACAGCAAAACATAAGAAACTATCCTGCAGTGACCAGCCCTGAGCGCACGTGAGCAGCAGTGTCGAGGCAGGCTGGACAGACTGCAGAGGTCTCATCCGGCCCCTCCCACTGAGCGATTGTGTGGCCTTGGGCAAGTGACTCAACCTCTCTGTGTCTCAGTTTCTCCTATAAAAGGGAGAGAAGACAGTACCCGTCTCCTAGGCTGTTGGGAGGTTTAAATGATTTTGTGCACAAAAGCTTCTGAAACAGGCTGGCACAGAGGAAATGCTATTTGAATGTTTACTTCTGCTGCCACCACTAGCATTACATGCTGCTTTGTGTGCGCATGGAGAGCTGCAGAATAGTACATGTGCACACCCAAGGTGCCAGGCCTCTGGCTTTAAAACAGAAAAGAAGCCCAGCTACTCACTCCTTGGGGTAGCTTGTCGAGTGCAAACGTTGCTGGGTGGCAGCTGGGGTCCACTGAAGGATGACCTGCATGCAGCTCTGCAGATTCTAAGCTTCTCTGAAATGCCATCCATCTTTGGAAGTTGCCTGTCCATCCACAATTCTGCAAAGTTGATCCCAGATTCTGAGCTTCTAGAACAAGACTGCAGGTTATCGCTCATGCCATCTGGGGCAAACTAACATGGAACCAGGCCATCTTGTCTGGATATGGGTGTGACTGTCGGCATGGGTGAGCAACAATACCATCCCACTCAAGCTCTTTCGGTTGGTTTGCCTGGACCTCTGTCCCGGCACACTCCAGCTCCCCTTTTGGAGAAGGCCCTTGCAGGCCCTGGTCACGGGCCTCTGGACACGTCTGCCTTCTCTCCCCTTTAGACTCTCTTTGGAAAACAGAATTTACAGTACACTGGGCATTCAGTGCAAGAAGCAAAAGTAGGTCATAGGAGCAAATGAGGACTTCGGTTTTCAGTGATTTGGTTCTAGGGAAGGCTGAAGAAAGCTTAAATGCCTAAACATCCTCAAGGAATTTTAAAAAGGTGGTAGGAATAAAATGAGGAAACTCCTGTATTTATGTGTCTCAACACCTTTAATCCTTAATCCGGGACAGAGGCAAGATGGTGGAAGAGTAGGGGTCCTCGTTTCATCTGGTCCCCCAAATTTAGCTAGATAACTTTGAAACCTTCCTGAACACCTATGAATTCAACCTGAGATGTAAAGAAAGAACAGCTGGAACGCTACAAATCCTTAATCAGTAAATGGACACGATGTTCCCCATCTTACCAACAAAGAAGACCAAGGCAGAGATAAGAGGTGATTTGGCCCCAGTCAAGAAGATGGAAAAGGCATGCATGGTCCTGAGACCAGCGGCCCTGCTGCCGAGTGTGGAGGTAGGTCCAGGCGAGCTGTCACCTGCCCCTACGGGCTTGGTCTCACCACCATGGGTGAATGGCTGGTCCTGGAACTACGCTCAGAAGTCAAGGCCACATTTCAAAACAAGGAACAAAACGGGGTTCAAATTATACATTTGAACAAATACAAAAGAGCAAATCCAAGATAAAAGACCGTAGAAAATCAGATACCTCCATTACCCTGGGATGCATCCCTTGTATTTCAGCCAGGAGCTGGGCAGGAAAAGAGGAGAGAACCCAGCGACAGATCAGTGGCAGAGTCAGACCCAAGTCTCTGAAGTTTTGCCATGGAACATATGTAATCCATCTGGCCTGGGAGACGGGTCCATGATGCTTTGAAACCCTTCCCGTCTACATCCAGGGAAAATACACACAGTGTCCCAGGGCTCTCTCTCTTGCTGGGACAGCCCCCTCCTTCAGCTGTCATGCCCTCCCCCTGCCTATAGCCCAGAGCCAGCCCGGCCCCCCTCCCGACCCCCTGACCCCAGCCCCATGTGCTAGGGCCACGCTCAGGGTCTTCACAAGGAGTGAGGAGGGCATCTCAGAAAGAAAGCGAGCCAGGAGACTCCATCACTGGCCTCATCTTGATTTTGTGTTTTGTTCTTCCCTTTGGAAGTAGATTCCCTAAATATAGCCCAAGTCTGAATTGGCAGATGTTGGATTTGTCCTTTACAAGAGGACCAAAATTAGTCTGTCATTTGGCACCTAAATAAAGCAGCCAAACTGCCTTTGTACCAACTTTGCAACAAGGAGGGACTAGAGTTGCAGCATTTTGTCTGATAAGGAAACTTTCTTGGAAGCTGTTGAGCAGCACCTCCAAAGCCAAAAGCTGGGGAAAGGGGGGGGGGCCTCTCCAGGCACGGAGTCCAGAGGGATGTGCCTTCTTCCTGGCTACACCTGCTCAGTCCTAAGTTTTACAGTCAGTTTTGTTCCACGTAGTTTAAATACCTCCTGAAATTGGAAGGAGAGGATCAATACTCCCCTGAAATAGCAGTCAGAACAGCAGTGCTTCCTCTGTTTTGGGGAGGAAAGGAACAATCTGTCCAGAGTGCCTGGAGCCGGGTGAGCAGAGGGGCTCCCCAGGGGCAGCAGAAAGATGTTATAATCAATTACCACATCATAACACTGATGTATGATAATTACGGAGTGTTTCTCCTGAGATAGTGCTGCGTTTGGCTGGGATACAGTTCTTTCATGGTCCACTGCCTGATTAATATGCAAATAATAGGCTGATTGCATGATGAATGCAGAAAATGAGTTCGCTGATAACGTGCGCACTGAAGCGGGAAGATGATAAATTACTTTTACTGACTGGCCTACATTAAGTACCCTTTCTCAACAATTTCATCACAAATTAAGTAAAGCAGTATGGAGAGATTAGGAGGATGTGTAAAATAACGCACTGTAATAGCTTTCCTAGTGCCGTCGTGAACGTCGGAGACAGGATCGGTTTCACCCCTCACAACCCGGTGCCCATGGAGGACCAGGTCACTTCATCCACCCGCGTACTATGCGGAAGCTGGGGTGCAGCCCACCACACTGGCACGTTCAGTGGCTGCCGTCAGCCCTGGGACCTCTGCGGAACATTCCGTCACAGCCCAGACATCATTACCCACACGCCAGGCTGCCTGGCAGCGTTATTGAGAGGGAACAGGCTGCTCTTGCGGTGGACACTAGAGCCTCTGCACAGATGGACAGTCCGAAGCCTGCTGTCCACCAGGTGCCTGGGGATAGGAGGGTTTCTGAGCTGCAGGCCTTGAAGGCCCAAAAACAAAACCATATTCAAAGCCACCACTTGGCTCCTCCAACTCCTTGGAATCTGGGAAAATTAATTCCGCTCTCCAAACAGCAGGGTGACCTGTCTGCCAAGAACGTGGCCATCGGTAAAGGATGGGCAGGCTTGCCCAAAGCCATAAAGGAATCATGGAGAAAAAGAGAGGACACGGGCGTGCGGGCGCACACGCTGCCACACACTCACACAGTGATTAATCTTTGATTACAGCAAAGCAATTTAACTAGAGGGTTTGTTTTTTCCCATCTCGGTAATATATATTTAGACTGTTTGTATGACATACATTTTCTCTTAATGCACAGGGACGCATTGATAAGTGTTCATACACACAGCTGGTTTGGTAATAAGGTTATTGAAGGTAATTTGAAAGCATTATTTCTAAATCAGTATGGATCTGCAGAAATGCTGGAAACCAAGTGAGCACCGAGCTCGTGAAGCAGGGCCAACTGTGTCGCCCAGTGCTCCTTCTGCAGCTTCACCAGACTGAGTTCACTACAAAAGATGAATTGTAATTTAAGGAGCGTTTTTAATTTTGAACCAAATTAAACGAACATTGCATTCCCAAACGCTGCTTTTGATGTGCGTGTTTCCTTCAGAGCTTATAAAACATGCACCAGAAATATGATGATCCCTGACAGAGGGCAGACGGACACCTGGAACCTTCCGCCGAGCCCACCCCCAGCTCAGCCATGGTCGCAGGACGGTGCTGTTGGGGTCAGCACAGAACATCTCTCTCGTGTGTGCTTTCCTCAGTTTGGGAGAAGAGAGAAAAAACATCTCAAGAGTGAGGGAAGCCCTGGGTTGTACAAGATGATGTCTTGGGAGGAGCCGAGCATCTGTAGATCTCTGGGTGGCATGAGGCAACTTCTCTTGCACCCTCATGCAATGCACCAGGCTGAGGCGCCCAGCTGGGCACGTTCCTGCCTCCTGCCTCCTCCCACCGTGGGCTGACCGCCACTGCCAGACCCAAGAACTCAACACCCCTTCCAGTAAAATGCACCTGACCTTGGACTCAGCCTTGTCTCCCCAGAACTGCTCCCTTCAGTGAACAGGACCCCAGTGCTCCCCCTACCCCCATTTGTCTAAGCCGAAGACTGGCAGCCCGTCTCCATCCTTCTCTCTCTCTGAAGCACCCTCCCAAACACACGCTCGCATACACGCACACACATGTATGCATACACACAGCTTCTATTTTCTAAGTGTCTCTCATTTTTTTCTTCCCATTACCACAGTCCCCACCCTGACCCAAGCTCCAGAGCCTTCTTTCCAGATGGCACACTGGCTGCGGCACTCCCCTGCTTCAGTCCGTTCCCTCAGGTCCCACCTTCCACCTTCGTAGTGTGTGACCCGGCCCCTATCTCTCCCTCCCTGGCTCCCGGCCCACCCAGCCTCAGCAGCAGTGTCACAGTGCCCCCGCGCGTCCCTGTCCTGCCCTCATCTCAGGATCTTTGTGACCGTGACTTGCTTGATGAAGTCTGCTTGGCTCGCCACTGTGCCCCATCTCCCAGCACCCTGCCTGGCTCTTGGAGGACCCCCTTGTTGAATGAAAAAGGCAGGCCCTCTCTTCAAGTGGCTTAGAAGTCAAGTTTGGGGAGGGAAGCTGTACGTGGCCCAAGTAACAACCTTGCTTTTATTTTGTTTTCTTTGTTAATAAGTATTTTGGGTTTTACGTCACTGTAAGAGTTCCTTAGACAGGCTTTAAAAATGTTTTGTTCACGCGCGTACGCAGCCCAGTACCTACTGTGTGCCAGAGCTCTTTGCTCATCTGCCTGCCTTCTGTGCTGGCAGGGGGCCGGGTGTATGGGAGAGAAAGCATTGATGTTCCGCATTACAGAAGAAACGAGGACCAACTGGAACTTTTTCCCTTCCTGGGCCAGCATGGGGGTCCCACCCGGCCTAGTCAGGCCCCTCCCCAGCTCTCTGTCCAACTTTGCTCAGGTTACACCTTTCTGCCATTGGTTGGGCGGGGTGGGGGAGAAACAAGGGATTTGGTAGGTTTGCTGAGATTTTCAGTGATTTAAGGCAATGCCCAGGTTGGCTCGGGGCCAGAGAGAGTGTTGCCAGCCCAAGGAGAGGGAGGCAGGGCCTAGAGTGTGGGCATGGTGTGCACTGATGCTTGGTGCCACCACCTGTTTGGGACTAGACCTTTCCTGTGGGTGGGGGAGACTGCCCGCCAGGGACCCTTCGCTTACTCCCCTGTACTCCATGTTTTCTATTGGCCTGGGGAAGTCGGTGGTAGTCCTAAGGGGTGGGAAGTGTCTGCTGTTAGACCCAGAGGCAGGGTTCGGGACCCAGGAGCCCATGTACATTGCCACCACCACTGCCACTGGGGCAGGGTTGGGCACCAGGGACATGAGTAAAGGGGTCTCACATGACCATGTGGGGCAGCCTGGTCGATTTCTGAGGAAAAAACAGGAGGGCCAATGAGCATCACCATGCACTTTTGAGGTGAGGGTGTCTCTTAGAAGAAGCCAAGTGAGTCCCGACATGTCCGTTAGGGTTCAGTGGCTCCTCACGCAACCCCCGTCTGAAGTCCACTGAGAAGTGTTGCAGCCTGATGGTCACCCTCTTGTACTCTTTGAAGCTGTCAGCCCCATCCGCTGGGAAGGCCTCGAGCCAGGCAGGGTCCTTCCAGGCGCTGGACCCAGGATGCCAGCACCGGGCACCCCAGGACCTTTTGCACACCCTGATCCACTCCCCAAGCAACCACAGTGGCAAGTCTGCCATCCCGCCTCTGGCTCTGTCTTCCACTCTGCCTCTCCCCCTGCACCCCCGTTTCCTCTTCTCGATCTCCTCCCTTGCTCACATTTCCACATTGCCAGGCCACAGCCATGCTGCTCCCCAGCTCTGCCCGGCAACCCCCCACCCCTTATCCTCTCCCTCCCCTCTCCCATCTCCCCATACTTGTCTGTCTTCATAGTCACTTGGAATTTCCTGGCTTGGCAGGGGCTCAAAGCCTAAACTATGGACATAATGAGAAGTGGTGCATCAGACCAGCCACCAGTTAAATAATGTTTGGGTTCTTGTCAGAATGTCACAGAGTACCCTGTCATTTTGTTTCAGCAACTTGTCCTTCTGAATGCACAGTTCGCCTTATGGCATGCCAGCAGTAAAAATGTCACTTACAATAATTACTTTTTGGTGAAAATGCTTGCTGACTTCCTACCTTCAAGCTGTTTTTTACACAGTGGGGAGATAATAAGAAATGACTTTATCCTGACTGCTCAAATGAACACTAAATGGAATTTGGGTTATTATTACTGCAGATAGAGGGCTGGGTATGGAAATTTCAACAGTGGATCGGATAAACTGCAGGGAGATTTGTCTCTGGAAATTACGGCGGGTGAGCATTTTCAACCGGCTTCTATTGAAAACTTAAGGCAGCTGTTTGCGTGCTGTTTCTGGAATATAATATTTTTCATAATCCTTTTATAGTTCCTGAATGCATCGTGCATTTCAGAGGGCCTCGAGTCACTGCCTCTGCTCTCTGGATCTTACTTAACCAAGCGACTCCTGTGTACGATTTGAAGCCTTGCAAAAATAATAATCTACATGGATCGCTTCTCAATCTAACACTTTACTATTGCCGTCAACATTGGATAGACGAGCTGTGTGGCTGGGTTTCTCCGATATGCAAAGTACCCATTTTCAGTTGGCACAGCCCCACTGTCTGCGGGCACCACGAAAGCAAGATGGGTGTCTGATTTCTCTTATTCCCCAGTGACCGCAAAGTGCATGACACAGAGTAGGTGCTTTCAGAATGCTTGTGAGGGAGTGAGCACATGAATGAATGTACAGCAGGCAGGTGGATACTCCAGTGACTGCCAGACAAAGGGTGGGTGGAAACAGGGAGACTCTCCATCCTCGGTCTGGTCCAGAGCCTTCTCCACCCACATGGCCTGGACAAGTCACGTTGCCTGTTTGAGCCTCAGTTTCCCCGCCTGGAGCGCGGGGTTTATATTCCAGCCACAGGACCGTTAGGAGAATGGGATGCAGCAGTGTATAAACGTCCTCCACTCACTGCCCCATTTGCACTGGGCGCTAAGTGCCTTCTGGTTCCCTTCCCTGGTCCCAGTCGCGGGTAGGCTTTGGGGTGCTGACCTTCCTGTTTTTGAGATTCATGCATGTTGACATATGGATTATAGAGCAGCTGTGTCCCGGAAGTTATAGAGCAAGCCCAGTGGTTCTGCCACAAATGGACACGCAGGTGCAGGCCAGGCCCTGCTGTACAGGTGGGCCGTTTTATTTTTTTTTTAATTTTTTTTTAATTTTTTTTTAATTTTTTTTTATTTATTTATGATAGGCACACAGTGAGAGAGAGAGAGGCAGAGACACAGGCAGAGGGAGAAGCAGGCTCCATGCACCGGGAGCCCGACGTGGGATTCGATCCCGGGTCTCCAGGATCGCGCCCTGGGCCAAAGGCAGGCGCCAAACCGCTGCGCCACCCAGGGATCCCTGTGGGCCGTTTTAAATACAGAACATCTCACTGGTTCTGACCGTGTCACCAAACAAGACATCTTAAGTCTGTCATAGGAGGGAAATTGATATGTCTGCCTCACACCATGAGGTCCTTGTGAGGAGCTGGGTCATTCTCGTGAGCCATAGCCCAGTACCTGGCACGCAGGGAGTGCACCATAAATGTTAGCTTGGGTAGTAGCCACCCTTACGAGTGGTGATAAAATAAGACTTAAGACTTCTTTTTTTATTATTATTATTTTAAGGTTTTATTTAAGAGAGAGAGAAAGCATGAGCTGAGGAGAGGAGCAGAGGGTGGGAGAGAAGCAGACTCTGCACTTAGCATAGAGCCTAATACAGGGCTCGATCTCACGACTCCAAGATCTTGACCTGAGCTGGAATTAAGAGTTGGATGCTTAACTGACTGAGCCCAATATAGGCTTCTTAATATGGTCTCCCCCACCCCACCCCAAGATGCCCCTGCTTCTTGGACCCTCTTCCTCAGGCCACATCCACCCAGCCCCCAAGGCCTGATGAAGCTTTCCCCTACATCTGTCTTGAACCACATAGTTCTGCCCACCACACCTCCTGCCCCCCTACAGGCCACCACCGTCTCCAGCCAGCAAGACCTCCCAGCCCCAGCTACCGTGCTATTGGCAAGTTCACTCTCTCCTAAAGAGGGAATTTACTTGGTTTCCTACTTTTTTTTTTTTTTATGTTAGGTCGGTAATATTTTAATTACAGAATAATGCAGTGAACACCCATGTACCAACACCTAACTTTACCCTGAACGTTTGGTCACAGTGCAATCTTAGATTCGTAAAAGAAATAAAACATCCAAGATAGAGTTGAATCCCCCTCTCCAATCCCATTCCTCCTTGAAGGCGACTGTTGTCTCTCGCAGACTCGCTGTTTATCCTTCCTGGGCATGATTGTAAATCCTTGCCTCTACGTATCTATGTAACCACGCAAAACATAAGGAATGTACAGGCTCTCCACACGTACAATCATTATGCTCTGCTCCATTCTGTCCCTTGCTTCGTGGCTCCCCTGGTATGCCCCGGGTGCTGGTACACGTGGCCCCAGCCCTGATGTCCTCACCACTGCCTCTAGCACATGGTATATTGTATAAATACACCACAGTCTGGAGACCTGGTCTCCAGGTGACAGACACTGTTTCCAGTCCAGATGAGGCTTCGATACACACTCCAGTGGCCGCCTGGCATCCCGGGAGAAAAGCATTGCTAGGGGAAAGGTAGGCCCATCTTCTCACGCTGGCTCCCATGTGTGCACACATGAGGATTACAGCAGACGTCTGAGCCCATTCAAATCCCCTGTCCTGACCAACCCCGGGGTGCCTCTCTTTACCTCATATTCTTGCTACCCTACATGGCATTCATGTCATTAGCCCACCAGAGGTCTGGAGCAATCTACCTCCCTCTCTTGCCACTCCTGCCTATCCCCACTCACCAAGCTAACTCCTCTTCATGCCAGAAGTGTCACTCTCCCTGGGGCCCCTCTAATCCTCAGGCCACATCCATGCCCTTACTCCGTGTTCCCCCCCCCCGCCCCCCGTCCCTCATCAGAACCTTCATTGCCCCTTGGGCATTTCTGATGAATGGCTGTCTCCCCACTAGGTAGGAGTCCCAAAGAGGGCAGAGCCAGTCATCAGGTGACTGCCATATTGCCAGTAGTCTGATTCCACAGATTATGGAATGAGTGAAAGAATGAATGGAATAATGTCTCTTCATTCTTTCCCAGCACTTAGTCCTGAATAAATTGGTACTAAAGTATAATTGAAATACAGCAAAATTCACTCTTTGCTTGTGGAAGTGTTCTGTGAGTTCTAGCAATCAAGACACAGATGGATTCCATCATTTCCCCCGCCCCCAGAATTCCCTTGTGGCCTTTTGTAGTCTAGTCCTGCCCCCAACCCCTAGCAGTCACAGATCTTCTTCATGTCCCTATAGTCTTACCTTTACCAGAACATCATCCCATCCATACCATGCCAGGAACTGTGGAAGAAACAGCAATAAATCACAAGAAGATTTAACTGAATGTAAGGGACTTCATATAAACAAATACATTTCTTTTTTTTCTTAAGATTTTATGTATTTATTTGAGAGAAAGAGAGAGAGCACAAGCGGGATAAGGGGCAGAGGAGAAGCAGAGTCCCCCCACTGAGCAGGGAGCAGGCTCCATCCTGCGACTCCAGGATCATGACCTGAGCTGAAGGCAGGCGCTCAACTGACTAAACCACCCAGGCGCCCCTAAAATTATTTTTAATTACATGGAGTGGAAGAAAGCCTTATTCCTTCAAAAGTATTATTTTAGAGGGCTCCACTTACTGACTTTTGGGAAAAAAAATATTTCTTCTGTTGGCGTTTCTTGTTCTGTCAAGATGGTCGAGAATGGGCAACTACATGTCCCCCCTGCACCCAGGGCCTGGGCCACCTCACCAGGGGCTCTGGAGCTCATTTCTATGGTGTTCTCACCAAAACAGGCCTGGCTTTGGTTAATGAGTTTGTGGCTACGGTGCCCAGGCTCTAGAGCTGTGGTGCTTACCAGAAACAGCTTCCTAAAGAAATGACTCTTTCCAACGTGATGTTCTCAGCGTGAGAGTTTGCAGGGTCTTGGACCGGGCTATTTGCTATTGCATCTGTCTGTGCCTGTCCAAACACATGGGCCTATTTCCGTGACCTGAGAGCGTGGTGGTGTCTGTCCATAAATAACTGTCCCCCAGAAAGAGCTCTCAGCCTGGAGGTGTCTGTTAACAGTTTAGACACGGGCCCACAGTGGAGGGCCAAGACACACCAGCCCAGCAGCTCTCGCCCGGTACATTTAAGGCCTAGGTGAGCTTTTGATCTTGAGGTCTATGCCTATGTCTGCGGTCACAGCCGGGAACACAGAGGGACGCCAGTAATGTGCGGCGGTGCCTCTGTTTGATTCTCTCAGGGCTTCTTGGTGGTAAAAAACCCACATGGGCACTGGCCAGGATGCCTGGAGGAGAGAGAAGTACCACCGGCCGGGGATCTGGGCGCTCGGTCCCGGCTGGCACCAGACTAGGCAGGGAAAGCACCAAGGCAGCGCTTGTTTGTTAGCCGGGCAGCCATGCTTTTGACCTTGCTGCGGGTTACAGGACACCAACCTGAGAAGGAATCTGTTTATCATGTGGGGATTCGTGCCATCCTTGACAGTCTGCAGTGAGCAAGATGGATGATCTGCCAAATCGGCCCCTCGCATGGGTGAATCAGGGCAAATTTACAGTACAATTTCTTTGCTGCTTCAGATACAAAAATAACATTTGCTGGGTTTTATATCCAGTTGTACGATGACCTAGAGGTGAGCAGAGAGAAGAAATCCGATTTGTAGGATTCATATTGCCTTAAAGATTTATATGGATCATTTCTGCTGTTTACGCCTATCTCTTTTACATCTTTTACGAACCAGTGGGTTTTGTTGTTGTTTTTTTTTAAGCCAGATTTTCCAGGTGGAGGATGCGGGCTTATGTGATGGTGGAACTCTGTTACTGTTTAGGACAATAAATGGGTTTCTCGGTTGAATTAGTTACTTTATTAGGGATCTTATCTTTCTAGGTATTTATACAAAATATCCCTTGTATTCCAAATACATTTCCCAGCCTCTTGAGTTCAGAATAGGTCGGTATGCTGGATGTGATCCAGTCCAGGTTGTTGTCCTGGATAAGATATATCCAGCAAAGGACACTCGACTTTTATGGCCAGTTGAAATTCAGTCATTACTCAGTGTTAACATTTTGTTTAGTCAGGTAGCAAGTATTTGTGTGCTGATGTTCCCTGAGTGGCCTTTTTGAGACTATCATCTCTCTGGGGCCACAGAGCCCATGTGACAACACCTGGCCTGGCCCCTCAAACATGGCACCGTGGGGTCTTACCATGTGCTATGCTTGATGGCTGGGTAGTAGGGGGAGCCCATGTCAAGACATCGAGCCGCAGCAGAGTTTACCTCATCGGTAGGACCACAGTGCTTAGCCACTCTGCATTTTCCTCCTGGACACAGCCTTTCTCTACATTTGGTAATTAGGAAACAGCCAAAGCCTTTATTCCAGACATCCCAAGACTGAAATGGATGCTAGGTTTCATGGGTGATACAGACCAGGAGGGACTGCTCCCCAACAGAGCATGGGGTGGCACTCCCCACTGGGTACCTGAAACAGGCCAGAGACCCTTCTTAAGAAAGGAGAGCATGGAGACCTGACTGCCACTCTGGCTCCATCTCACCCAGCCGTGGTAACAGCGTAGATGATGTGGATGAACAGAACTTGGCCTTCAGGAGTATGTCCTGGGGTTCGATGGGGAACAGGGTGGTCGTTCCTCTTCTGTTGGTTCCCTCCAGCCTGGGTGCTGTGGAGCCCTCCAGGGTCACAGCAAGAACCCATGTGGAGTCCCAGGACTCCAGCAGCCCAGGCCTTACATCTCCTCTTCAAGGGTCTTCGTAACCATGGTAGCCATGTGTCGTGGGTGGCCCTCATTTAAAGTAACCCACCCAGGGGATCCCTGGGTGGCTCCATGGTTTAGAGCCTACCTTTGGCCCAGGGCGCGATCCTGGAGTCCCGGGATCAAATCCCACGTCGGGCTCCCAGCATGGAGCCTGCTTCTCCCTCCTCCTGTGTCTCTGCCTCTCTCTCTGTCTATGTTTATCATGAATGAGTAAATAAATCTTTTAAAAATAAATAAATAAATAAAGTAACCCACCCATTCGTTTTGTTCTGGAAATTATGGACAGAATAAATATGCAAATTATAATTTAGCCAAGGTCCTTCTGAGTAGGGAATGAGGGGGTCCCATTGGAAGAAATCATGACTGTGAGAGCCCATGGTTCATAAGACAGCAGTTTCTCAACAGAATGTCCTTATATTGAGCCTTCAGAAACCTTTTGCTTAAACCCCTCATTTTTCTTCTGTTGCTGTTACATTTTCTTTTGTAATACAGAAAATTAGAGGCTTCTCTCAGCCATGGGTCCATAGCTTGCCATGCTGTATGGTTGCATAGGCGTTTCATTTATACTTCCTAGGTAAGGAAAGTAGATGTTTGCCATGCAAGACAGCTATTTTCAGCCTCAGATTTCCATGTGCTTTAATTACAGAAAGCACTCCAAAGACCTCTGCTAGCTGCAGCCCTGCACCTGAATCGCCGATGAGCTCTAGTGAATCCGTGAAGAGTTTGACTGAACTTGTCCAGCAGCCCTGTCCCCCCATTGAAACGAGTAAGGATGGCAAGCCACCAGAGCCCAGCGACCCGCCCGCCTCAGACTCCCAGCCTGCCACCCCGCTGCCTCTTTCTGGACACTCGGCCCTCAGCATCCAAGAGCTGGTAGCCATGTCTCCAGAGCTGGACACCTACGGTATAACCAAGAGAGTCAAGGAGGTGCTGACGGACAACAATCTCGGTAGGTTCCCTCCCTGGCTAAGTTGGAGGCAGCAGGTTGCTTCCTGTTGGTTTCTGGAAGAATGAGTGGAGGGTACGCAGGGTGAGCCAGCCAATGGGTTTAAACATTTGTAAGCTACCCCTAAGAACATAAAACTGTGAACAGTAGGGCTCCTGAGGGCGGCCAGACCCAACCTGCCCCTGCCCACAGCTTCCCCACCAGGATCTCTTAGCAAATACCCATGCAGCTGGAGCAGACTCAGGCCAGCCCCTGAGACCACCCTGCCTGGGGCGTGCCCAGTGGAACTCCAGTCCTCTCAGGGTGCCAGAGCTGGGCAGGAGCAGCATCAGCCCAGCAGCATCTGGAGAGCATGCTGGAAGAGTCCCCAGCTTGGGTTTGTATCCCAGCTCTTCCTCTTACTGTGTCCGTGATCCTGAGCAAGCTACTCTCGGAGCCTCCTCTGTAAATCAGGCTTGTGAGGAGCACCTGTGGCAGAGCACCCTGCCTGGCAGCCAGCAGTCTACTCTTGTCCTCCTAGCTGCCTGGTGATGCTGGCTCCCTTCCCTAGGCCCTCCACTGGGAGGCAGTAGAGGGAGCCCCTGTGGGACTGAATTCACAACTCCTCCCACAGGGGTTCAACCCAAAGCCAGGCTGTTTGCTTCCTGCACGACCCACCTGAGCCAGCTCTCCCTGAGGGCTCTGTGACACACAGTCAGTAGCTGTGACTGTGAGAATATTAGAGTATATGGTCATTTTAAAGCTTTGTGCTGCTGTGGCATGATATTGACCACACAGAGTTCTCCTGGTTTAGGCACCCAGACAGTGGAAACAGCCACTCCCCCAAACACTTAATATGGGGCTTGAACTCATGACCCTGAGATCGAGACTTGAGCTGAGAGCAAGAGTCAGATGCTTGGGTAGCCCGGGTGGCTCAGCGGTTTAGCGCCGCCTTTGGCCCAGGGCGTGATCCAGGAGACGTGGGATCAAGTCTCACATCAGGCTCCCTGCATGGAGCCGCTTCTCCCTCTGCCTGTGTCTCTGCCTCTCTGTCTCTGTGTGTCTCTCATGAATAAATAAATAAAACCTTAAAAAAAAAAAGTCGAATGCTTAACTGACTGAGCCACCCAGGCACCCCCAATTCCCCCAAACATTTCTGTCCTTATTTCCCAAGTGTAAATGTCAGTTAAGGAACACTGTTTTGTGCAGTATATGTTCAGACAAAGGCCCCAAAGGGGGCCTGGCATGTCTGTTTTTCCCAGAAGATAGGAAAAGAAGGGAGTAGTAGTAAAGTGAGGTCCAGGGAATTCTGTGTGGTGACTTCACAGCCTGGGAGTTTAGGCAACCAGCTTGCCCAAGTGAGGTTCTCTACCCTATCGCTTACGCAAAACAGAACAAGAAAAAGTAATTATCAACTGGGAACATTTTTAACTAATTCATAGAAATAAAATTTAGCCATTGTTTTTTTGTTTTGTTTTGTTTTTTAATGGCCGTGAAGTCCCATGTGTTCATCAGTGAATGAAATATGCAGACATGGTTCATCCCCTGCCTTAGAATCTTGTCACAAGTCTAGAGAAGCAGGCCCGATAGATTATTGCTACCCACTCCCTTATAGGAAGTGTCGTTTCTGTAATCGTAGGCAAATAGCTGAAGAAAACTCTTCTTTTAAACCACTGAGAAGTTGCAAGATCGCAATTGTGAGGTCATGAACACTAAATCTCCTTGGCCTTGCCATCCCCATTTCCATCCTTGCTGGAGTTCTGGCTGGTGTTGGTTATGTGCCACCACCGTAGAACCCTGCGGGCTTGTGGAACTCCATTTTCAAATGCTGTAAAGCACAAATCAGGGGTGAAACTTTTCACACCAGAGAGAGATGACTTCCTCCTCTTGGAGCAGGAACTTCCGGGAGAGCCATAGCAGCACCACCACGGAGCTGAGAAGCAGTCTTGGTGGTTGCTCTAGCTGGTCTTAGCTTCTCCAGGGAAGAAGCTGCCTCCCCTGCTGGAGTCTCTCAGTGGAGTAATGGGCATGGAGGGGGCCAAATTCTAGCTGAATTATGCAGCTGGAAGACCCAGGCATCCTCTTCACTTCTGACTTGAGACCTTGAGGTGTTCATAGGTCAGTCTCTTAAAATCATGGGCAGAGTGCATGTGTATGCACATTTTATCAGGTGAGGGTCGGTAGCTTTCTTCAGCTTCTCAAGTGGGTCCATGACCCAAAAACAATCGAGCCACTGCTATGAAACCTCTAGAAGTAATATAAATTTCCAAGAATATTCATTTGATTTCCTCCCCTGCCCCTACAACCAGGTGGGTCAAGCAAGTAGTAACTAGCTATTTATGACATATATCACTTCCCCAAACATAGCAAGCTCCTTGGAATGAAACGAGATTCATCTGCTAGATTAGAATTAGATAAAATTTAAAAGAACCACAACAAAAATCTGGTAAGGACTTAGGATATTTATAGGCTAAACTAAGAATTTGAAATGCAGGCAACCACAGGTTTATGAAATTGGTAAATGTATCTCTAAGTCAAAATGATTGAGACCCGGGGCACCGGGGTGGCTCAGTCGGTTAAGCGTCTGCCTTTGGCTTAGGTCTTGATCTCAGCATCCTGGGCTTGAGCCCCATGTTGGGCTCCCTGCTCAATGGAGAGTCTGTTTGTCCTTCCCCCTGCTCTTGCACTCTTGTTCACTCTGGCTCTCCTCTCTCTCTCTCCCCTTCTCAAATAAATAATTTTTTTTAAAAAGATACCCTGCAATTTTTTTTTTTTCTCAAATCCAAATCATTCCATGCAGTAAATTTCAACTTGAAGCCCAACTTTTTTACAAGGAGGTGCTCTGCCATTTCTGACACCTGCCGTATGGGCACAGGTGGTGGGGTTTCCCTCTCACAGATGGAGGCAATGAGCCTGTCATCCACGATCACCCTGCTGCGGAGGGGCAGAGATGCTCTGGGCCTGGATGTCCTGTTCCCTACACTTTGTGGCACCAAACACTGGCCGGTCTGGTCCCAGGCTCCATTTCCACCTAATAAGTCCTATTATTCACGTTCTCCCATCTGGTCGCTCAGGTTGTGCGTGATTCCCATTTGCGCCTTCAAAAGTGCCAGCCCCTCTTAACCTGCAGCTGAATGGCTCTCAGAGAAGAGAAATTTTCTTTTTAAGCCTCTGACGAACATGGCAGAGCTGGTGCCGCACTGCTCTCCAGAGCAGATTTCCCTCTGATCAGCCTGGGGAGCAGGCTGCCCGCCACGGCCTCGGAGAAAAGGCATCGAGGAAGGGGTTTTGATCCCCTTTGAGCACCAGTCAGCAGAGGCAGCTTAGACTGCGGGAAGAGACTTTAGAATTGGAAATGGCCTCGCTTTTCAGAAAAACAGAGCTGAGGGGCTCTTTCTCCTCTTTCCTGCTGTGACCTTGGGTCAAGTGCCCTGTTTTCTCAGCAAGACCGGATAACCTTGCTAATCGTGAAAGGAGCCAGACAGCCCTGTGGTTTGAGGTTGTATAAGAGAGGGCTCCCTGTGTGCTACTTAACCTCCTGAGCTTGGGCGAGGGATTAACCACCTCTGATAAGCACTGCAGGTGTGTTATCCAGGCCTCAGTACATCCAAAGCCTGAGGCTTTTTTTTTTTTTTTTTTTTTTTTTTTGAGAGCGAGAGAGAGAGAAATGTTGTATGCCAACAGAATACAAGGGTAGGACTGACTCTGTCACCAATGGAATTTGTCACAACACTGGTTGAAGAAATTTGAAGAAATGATTCTTTTTTTTTTTTAAGATTTTATTTGAGAGAGAAAGAGGACGTGTGAGCATAAGCAGGAGGGAGAGGGAGAAGGAGAATCTCAAGCAGACTCTGTGCTACACGCAGAGCCTTGTGCGAAGCTCGATCCTACAACCTCAAGATCATGATCTGAGCCAAAACCAAGAGTCAGGCACTTAACCAACTAAGCCATCCACCCAGGCGCCCCTGAAGAAACACTTCTAGAAAGTGCTTTCTCTGAGGCAGGACCCAGCTGACCAGATTCTGGGGTTTCAAACCTTGTGTCTGATTGTAGCCTTGGCACATACTTGCCCTTCCAGATCCCTAGATCTCAGTCCTGACACCTCCCTTCTGTTTTCTCACCAGGTCAGCGCTTATTCGGGGAGACCATTTTAGGGCTCACCCAAGGCTCCGTCTCCGACCTCCTGGCTCGCCCAAAGCCCTGGCACAAGCTCAGTCTGAAGGGACGGGAGCCTTTTGTCCGGATGCAGCTATGGCTGAATGACCCCAACAACGTGGAGAAGCTGATGGACATGAAACGCATGGAGAAGAAAGGTAAGCCCCACTGCCTGCTCTGGCCACTTGCTTTCTCATCTTTGAATGCACTGCTTCTTTTAAAGCCTTTGTGCAGAGCTGGTGAGGGACATTTATCTGTGGCCAGATCACTGTCTGGCAGGGCAAAGGTTTTTTTGACAACAGTCAGTTGATGAGTACCTACGAGGACTGGGGAGATTTGTGACTGCTTCTCCCCAGGGGACTGAACCCAAATACATTTTAGCTTTGGGGGGCACTCTGACAGTTCATTGTTGCCCGCGCAGTCACCATACCTTTTTCCTTCTTCAAGGCCACCAAGAAGTTAGCATCACAGCGCTCCATGGTGGCCCATTTGTGTATTGT